>NW_026555312.1:20417500-25445000 GCF_021234165.1 Pteronotus mesoamericanus
GTCACCCAATTTTAACTGCTAATTATCTTCCATTTTTGTCTCATTTATAGCTCAACCTATGACCCACCCCTCACTTTATTTTTCTTAGATTGTTTTCTCATGTGGCTAGGTGTTTATACATTGAAAGGCACAGATACTACAATAACTGCAGAGTTTTGATGAATAAATAAAACCATATAACCTTCACTCATTTTAAGAATAGAATATTTCCATCACCTCCAGAAAATTCCCTCATGTTCCTTCCCAGGCAATTTTTTCCTTTCCTACAGGCAAACACTTCTCTGATTTTTTTTTCTACCATAGGTTTATTTTGCCTGTAATTATACAATAATGTATTCTGTTTCACTTGTATCACTCCAGCATGACCAGCATGGCATGACATTCATCCATGATGTATGTTTCAGTCCTTTGTTCCTTGATATTACCGAGTTGTATGCCATTGAATAAATATACTACAATTTGTTCACCTGTTTTCTTATTGATGAACATTTGAGTTGTTTTCTGGTTTTGGCTACTATAATGAAAGGTCTGTGAATGTTCTTGCACAAATACTTTTTGTACTCTATTTAATTCCTTTATTAATATTTAAGCTACATCTCTGCATTATTTCAGTGGTTGCTCCAGGGATTACTATATGCACCTTTAACATATCACAATCTACTTAGAGTTAATAGTGTACAGTTTTAATAAATGGAAGATATAAAACCTTACTGCAGATCAGTTCCATTTACCTACTTCTGTCCTTTGTGCTATTGTTGCCATAAATTTTACATCTACATGTTATAAATCCCAAAATACAATATTATCATTTTGCCTTAAATACTCATAGGTCTTTTAAAGAGATATCTGAAGCTATGCAAACGTACTCTTTCTCCTTTATGTTTCACTGACAATTTTTGCATTCATGACTGAATCTTGTCTACAGTAATTAATATTGTGGTGTTCTAGTGATGATTTTATTCTTTGGGTAATAACCTAATGCTATCATTATTTATTTTGTTGCTCACATTGTTCTAGTTTGGGCCATAGGGTTGACATCTTTTGACATATTCTATCTTTTTTTAAAAAAGCACTTTTTACTTTCTGGTACTACAAGATGTTCCAGGATAACCTTATATTTTCTACCCCCAACCCTAGAATTAACCATTTCTCCAAGAAAACTTTGCTTCTTTTGTTGGAGAATTATATTTGAGAAACCAAGATCTGGGTGCTAGGTGTGCTCATTGCTACTGAAGTGTTGTCACTGCTAGTAGCCCCTCTCAACAGAGTTCAGAAACATATGTATGAATACAAACTCAGGTATACATGTATCTATCTATTTAAATCTATCTATCTATCTATCTATCTATCTATCTATCAATCTATCATCTATATTTAAAATAGACACAGGTTCATACTACAGAGTTCATTCTAGAATTCTCCCTTTGCTTGTAACTTCTTTCACCAACAGTGTGAAACTGGGCTCTAATTGTCTACAGTATATTTGCTAACATGTAAAGTAGTGTCAGAATCGCTAATCCATAACCTTGTGAGAAACAAATGTGCCAACTCGAATACAGTGTTGTGTAGAGTTCTTTAGCCTTCCAGTATCCAGTGAAAACACTGTTTCCTGAAGTTACTTAGGTCACGGGCTTTCACCTGCACCCCCTTCTATATGGTTAGAGTCATTAGCCACTGTGTGCATTCCATCTGAGTTCCCCCAACATCCTAGTTAGGTTTTAAAATTTTTCACTTAGTAAAATGACTGCGGTTTTGACAACTGCATAGAGTTAGGTCTCCACCTCCCTAGTACCACATGGAAGTGTATCATACTCCAAAAATTATCTCATGCTGCCCCTTCATAGTCAGTTCCTTCCCCCACCTTATGCCTTGGCAACCACTGATCATTTTATATCCATATAATTTTGCTGTTTCTAGAATGTCATATAAATCCCAGAACTAAATGCCAGCCAGTTTCAAGCAGGAAAAACGTGTATGCATCACCATCCCAATTCTCTGAATAATTTGACAGCCTGGTACAATAGGGGCTGCTATCACTGCAGAACCAGGGTCAGTCTTGGAAAGTCCAAGGTGAGACCAACTTCCTTCCAGCTATTCCCTAAGACCCAGAAGTAATGAGACCTTCCCTTATAGGGTCAATCTATTCTGTCCTCTCAGGTGGTTGGCAGAAAACCCTGGTTAAGATTATGTATGACAGCTGCTTTCAATCCTAGATGTTTGTATTTTAACAGAGACTCAAAATGAAAACTCTTTAAGACTTAAAAGCTTAAATCTTTAATGTGTGATCTGGCTGTAAAGAAAGCAGTAAGAGGTCTTTCTAGCATCTCTTAAATCATAATGTAAAAATAACACTGTCTTCATAAGGCCAAGCTTTGGTATCTCTATTGTGCAAAGCAGGGTAAGTCTAAGATGGTATGAAAGACAGGTTGTATGTAACATTATGTGGTCCATCAAAACTATGTCAGCTTAAATGACTCAGCCGGTGTTTAAAATAAATTGTAAAACAAAGAAAAACTTTGTTGAGAAGGGGCAATATTATGTATCAGAATAAAAACTAGAATTTTCAGTTTATAACAAATTATATGCCCTATTTTATTTCTATGTTAATATTCATCAGCTCCTCAATAAACACTTTAAATTTTCAGCTTGAAAACACTCAACTGCTTTAAAAAAAAACCCAAATTCAGAAACATAGACTTATTATTTTTCAGTGTCTTCCAAGGAAAAAGCTTTCAAACAAAAAGAATCATTTTGGTAGAGATGGTAGAAGATGGGAGCTGTCACTAGAACTACTCTAGAACAATGCAAATATGGATTAATAACAGGAATTTAATCAGATGTCCAGGGATACTCACTTGGAAGTCAAACTTCTATCATTATCTCTGGAGGCATTTCTGAAACTTCCCCTTTGGACTCAAGGTTTTGTCTTCAAAAATAGCAGACAAAAACCAAACCAACCAAAACAAACAGCAGACAGAGAAAGATGAATCCTGTCTGGGCAGACACTGAAGGGAATTCAGTGCCAAAGTCACATCTCCAGGAGCTCCATGGGATGAGGGCTTTCACCAAGACCACCTTGCCCCACTCAACAAGAAGAGACCTCAGTGATATGTAGCTTACCATCAAAACCAAAATGAAACTACTAAGAAACAATATGCCAAAACTCAAATTCATCATTTAAAGCATGCAAAGCATCTAGTTATAAATTCAACAATGGAAAAACAAATCTCTCTGCTGCCTGGCAAAACTAGTTCTGTTTAATAAGAACATGCTCTGTGCATCACAATCTCATCATCAAGGAGTTTATGTTTAACCAACTTTCCTATGAGTAGGAAAACATGTGTTTGTTTTTTTAAAATAGAGATTATACTCTATACTTTTATAGACCCCTTTTTAAGTACCCAGTGTTGATGCAATCATTTTGCAATTCTTTGGATAACTTTCGATGACAACATTTTATTAAATCAAAAGAACACATAATTTATTTCATCATGTTCCCATTAGACGTTGAGGTCATTTTCCATATAAATCTATTCTCATCTGCATGACTATTTGATGAACGTTTGTTTGGTTCATTAGACTGCAAATCTTTGTGTTTGTTTTTGGTCACTATTCTCACTCTGTAGCAGTACTAGAACCATACTGGGTAGACTACAGCATCTGGTGAATGAATGAGGAACCTATCCTTCAATTCTTGGCTCAAATCAGCCTTATCCACAGAATACTTCTGGTTCACCTCAGCTATTCTAAAATTTCCCCATAGTTCTATTTTTGTAACTCCCTTGCAGGGAAAAGAGAGAAATTCTATTTTTTGAGCACTGTTATGTGCCAACCACTGAGCCACGTTCAAGAGGAAAGTCTATGCCAAAAAGTGTTGCACCTCAACCTAGAGGATGTACAAAAAACTTACCATGAAATTTTCCATCAAGGGGCCTTCCAGAACCCCTCAGTGGCCTCACCAAGGAGTGTGACTCGAGAAAAAGCTCAGGTCCCCCTCTAACTGCCACCTCTGTCTCCTGTGCCTGGGGACAGTCTGAGAGGAGAGAAGCCTAAAGGACACTGCAACTCAAGGGATCTGCTTCTTCATCCTCGTAATAATATCTTTTAATAAACCAAATTCTTAATTTGAATGTAGTCTGGTTTACCAGTCTCTTTTGTGATCTGCTTAAAAAATCTTTGCCTATCTCTAGGTCATAATCTGTCTTGTGAAAGTTTATTTCTTAACAGTCATATTTAAAGCTACATTCTTTCTAGAATTGGTTTTTATGGGTGGTATAAGGTAGGTTTCAAGATTTGCATTATACACATGGCTATCCAAATGATCTAACATCATTATTTGTTTTAAAGTATTTTGATCATTAATCTATAGTACTTCCTTTGTCATACATCACATGTCCACATACGTGTGGGTCAGTTTGGGGCCTCTGATCTTTACCATTTGGTCTGATATTTATTCCTGTTTCAGTATGACTGCCTTAGTTTCCGTAGCATCATATTCAGTCTTTGAAGCTGTGGAGTAGTTCTCTTATTTAGTTCTTTAACAATGTCTTGGCTTTCCTTGGCCCTTTGCAGCTCATATGAATTTTAGAATCAGATCTTCAAGTTCCATTTTTAAAACACTGCTGGTATTATAATTTATTTAGTATTAATTTAAAATTAGATTTTATTTTCACACTTTTTTTTATCTGTTTCTGAGTTTTCCTATTATAATTATGATATTTTGTAGGTGATGAGAGAAGGATTTCTAACTATCAGAAAGCAGGGACAGTATTTTTTTTTTGTTCTAAACTTCATTTATTTTTTTTAATTTACTTACTTTTTAAATACATTTGTCTCTGCTTTAAATGTTAAACTTGTCCCACAAGAAGAAAGCTCTATCAGATAAAGTTTATAATTGATCATTGTTAGCATAACCATCCAATCAAGGTTGGCAGGTCAGCCTGGAAATTTATGGGAATCTCCAAATCCTAGGGCAGATAGAAGGGGCTCTTGGTTGTTTCCACAGAAACAAACTATGGCAGGGTCCTCACACTCCCAGGGCTCCATGGATATTCTCAATGAGCCCAGATTTTACAAAAAAATTTTTGGTTGTCAAATGATCTTTATTTGAAATACTTTCCTTTGTACTACTAGCTGGGCATTCCACTGGGCCACTGCTGATGACATCTGTGATATGATGAGGGTGGTGGCATCCACATGACAGCCCAGTGACTGAGCAATGTCAGCATCTTTTTAATGATTCCAGAGAGTTCTCTAGCTAAAGATTGGTGTGGCATCAGTTGGGCAATGTTGGCAATCTCATCAAAAGTAGTATCTTCACTGTGCTTAGTGGGGTTTTTTTGGTTTTTGTTTTTTGCTTCTTTTTGTTTCTTGGTGGTTCTTTGAGGGCTTTGATGATCAGGGCAGAGGCAGAAGGCACTACCTCCACATGGGCCTGCCTGCATCTTCAAACCATTTAAATCACCCGTTGCTTTGGCTATGTCATCACCAACCTTTTATAGAGACAGACCCAGGGGCTGATCTTGGGGGACAAGATGGACATGGCACCAACTTCCCCATTGGTGCACCTCCTGGGTATGACTTTGTTCTTGTTGGGGTCACACTTCAGTGGCATGGCGGGGGCGGCTGGTGTTGGATGAACCAGGTTCGGGATGGTCAAAGAAAGTTGCACATTGGCCTCTAAGCCAAAATCTGAAGAAGGTCTCAAAAATATTTTTAAATATCTTATTTTAGATGATAATCTATAAAAATGAAGATAAGTACATTCTGCCTCTTCTAGATGATCTTTATTTTTATGACCAAGTTGTGTAATTTCTGTGCCCAGAATTGCAATAGAGAAGTCAGAGGACAATATGTTTCCAAGAGTCACAGATTCACCATAAAACCTGTAAGCCTCACTTCATTTGTGTTAATGAACAAAAATTTAACCAAGTAAATTTCAAGATCTCACTGGCTTTATTGAACAAGTCATGAATTGGGTAGTATACCATCTAGTAAACAGTGAGGAGCTCTGAAAAGTTGTACAAAATGGAAGGTTTTTATGGGCAGAAACTGGGTGGAACAAGAAAATTATGAGCAAAAGAAAAGAAAGGATTATTTCAGGCAAGGACACCTTTCTCTGAGGAAAAGATTACATCACTAATGTTAATCAGTAATGTCCACACTTACTGATTTAAGGTCACACTCCTGAGAGAGGCTGAAACTGTGATCTAGTTTTGATTTGTTGTCCTTGGGGCAAGTACTCCCCTTTGGGACTGTTGTTTCTTTTCTCAACACCTGGTTGACTTAATATAGCTACTGAATGAGGGTTTGAAGTTGTCCAAAGCTTTACTTTCATATATCAGTAAGCTGTAGAATCACATACTAACCTTTAATAATAATTGACATCATTTTTATTGAGGTATAATTATATGTAACATTATATTAGTATCAGGTATACAACATAATGATTCAATTTTTGAATGTATTGCAAAATAATCTCCACAATAAGTCTAGTTAACATTGTCACCATATATAGTTACAAAAATTTTTTTTCTTGTGATGAAGTTTTAAGATTTACTCTTAGTCACCATGCTATACAGTACATCCCTAGGACACTTTTTTTAAAAAAATATTAAGATAGATTACCACAAGAAAAATAAAATATATGTTCAGGAAAATCTTTTTGAATCTTACCAAATTTACTAGTATAGCAAATATTTTAATTTCTTTCATAATAAATGCGTTATCCTGAGACGCTCCAACAACCCTTCCACTGGAGCAGGCATGATGCTGCCCAGATGTGACACTCTCTGCCTATGAGTCAATCAGCGTCCAAGGTTGAACTATCCATCGGGCAACTGAACATAAGAGCGATTTCCAGGTGAATCCAGCTGCTGGCTCATTGCCCTGGGCGTCCAAGTGTCAGACATCTGTATCTTTCTCCCAGTGAAATTGCCCTCTGGTTCCGTTCCCGGATGCTTACCGTCGCTGTTGTGGATCACAGTGCCATCTAAATTGGGAGCAGTTAGGATGGGTGAGGAGGAGGCAAGTCTACTAATTAAACAGAGAAATAGTCAGGGGCCCAGGGATGGGGAGACATTTGGTTGTGGAAGCAGAGGTCACAAAGTGTCAAATACAGAAGCAACAGCTCAAAGGGTGAATTTATGGCCTGTTTTAGAGTGATGTTAAATATGAGTGGAAATTGTTCAGGCACATGCCAAGGTTTGAATTTTGGCTAGTTTCCTTGGGTTTGGGAAATGATGGCCTCTGTTGGCCTGATCTGGGGTTTGATGCGCTGGGTAGCAGGGTTCCCCCCACCTGAGGAATCCAGGACATTGCCAGTTCTAGGGATGAGTGGTAGATGTCAAGTTGTATGTGACATGCTTTCCAGAAATCTGCTGCTGAGACCACTGCCGAGGCCACTGCCAGCAGGGTGCCCTCTCCAGTGCTCAGAGTGACAAGAGAAAGGGTGCTTTGTTCATTGGCTTTGGGGGTTTTAATGGAACTCTTTTAAAGGAACTGCTTTGTGAGCGCTGATGAATCTGCTGCAGAAAAAGTAAATGAGAGCTGGGAGTGGGACAGGGGCTTTCCCACTGGCCTGGGGCTGAGGAACTCAGGTGGACGCTGGCTGAGACAATCATGCGAGTCCTTTGTGGTGGAACCTGGTAGTACACAGGGCTCTGGGGCCTAAGGTCTCATCATATGTCACTAGGTTTATGGAAGTCCAATATCAATCTGATAATTAAAATGTCTACTGGTAATTATTTGTTGAGGGTATTTTTTTCCCTTTTAGTCAAAGGAAATGAGAGGGGGAGAGAAGGAAAAAGAAGAAAACCTAATGGGCCACAGGACCACTAATTATTAAAAATATAATCATGGCATTATTCTCACAGCTTGCTTAAAGTTCTACTTAAATTGATATTTTCAAATGTTCAAAGTGCTAACATGGCTTCTTAGGGCTCCTCATTCATACTTGACTCTTCTAGGATTTAATTTTGATCTCACTCCACCCCTTTTCCTTCTCTTCATTGTTTTTAAAAAATGAAAAAACCAATTGATTGAATACATTCTATTTAAGTTCCATGAGAGCAGGAAACATGTCTGGCGTGTGCTCTGCTATTTTCCCAGGGCTTAGAACAATGTGTCCTCAATAAACACCAATTGAATAAATAGTACTTTTTGTATTCCCTTGCTTCAAACTTCTAGAAAACAAAACAAAACAACAGTAATAGCTCCAAAATAACAGCAGCTTCTGGTGAACTTCATACCAGTTTCCCTTGTGGTGTTATATAGTTATTTTTAAAGTGGGAACTCATTCATTTAAATTAAAGAAAACAAAGAAAAAAAAAACAATTTTCTGGGCCCACTTATTTAATGTTCCAGGGATGTCAGACAGCCTTAATTTTCCACCATTAAGTAATTGTGATAAAAGACACAATGACAATATGTTTAGACATTCCATAAATGAGATGATTCTTCATCCTTGCAGACTTAACCCAAACATTTAGACCAGGTCAAAAGAAAGAAGCCAAATAGTTAAATTGCAAAACAAGGGTGATGATGTACTTCAGAGAGCCTCCTTGAAATGATCTCCTTCTTTCCAGGTTTCAGTGACTGTCTCTCTATACACAGAGAGAAACTCCCTGTGGTCTGACTCAAGTGTATCCCACACCTACAGGCCTTCTGAAAAAGTGGCTGTGCCTTCTCACATTCCTAGCCCAAGAAGGAGGTGCTGGCCCCAAGGGCAGCTAATTTATAGGTTGACCTCTGTCTTAGGAGGTAGGCTGATATAAGACCTCTGCCCAGAAGGAAGAATAACTATCTGAAGCCATCAGATCTTTGCTTTGTGGGAATTTGAACTTGAGACCTGTAGAGCCTATTGGCTCTTGCCAGTCTAGGCAGAAGCATAAGGTGAGCAGACAGAAGAGTGATAGATGTGATCAGTCAGGACAAAGCATGACCAATCTCTGGAGTTTCGGTAACAGCAGCCTTAGGTCCAGGAGTAGCAAACAACTGATCTCGAGGAAACAGTGGGTTGTTGAATTACAGAGCTGCTGTCAGGAGACAGGGCCCAGAGCTGTCTAGGAATTAATGACCTTTCATTTAGGACCCCTACAGTCTGGGAAAGGCTGTTTCTGTTTTTCCCCTCTCTGCTAAGCTAACCTGGAAGAGCCTAATTAACACATGTGAATTAAGAATCTCTCTGATTCTAAAACTCTATACTGAGCACAACAAAAACTCCTAATTCAGCTTTGGCCAGTGTGGTTCAGTGGGCTGAGTGCTGGCCTGTGAACTGAAGGGTTCTGGGTTTGATTCCTAGTCAAGGCACATGCCTGGGTTGTAGACCAGGTCCCCAATTGAGGGTGTGCGAGTGGTAACTGAGATATCTCTTGAACATCAACGTTTCTCACTCCCTTCCCCTCTTTCTAAAAAATAAATAAAATCTTTTGTAAAACACCCCACCTAATTCAGACCACTTGTTCCAATTTCTAATTACTCCATTTTGACTAAGCTAAAGCTTATTTTTCTCAGCAAAGTTTTATTATGTATAGCTCATATTAAAAAGAGAAGGGACAGAGGAATTATTTAAAATATTTCAGAGAACAAGCTATTAATTTAACATGTTAATTTAAAATTATTTTATCTATTTATTAAACATTTTTGACTCAGGGAACTTAGGTAGAATGAATAGATATCATCAAACTTTATGCTTTTTTTACTCATAAATATTTGCTGTTCCTGTCTAAGAGCCTGGCTCTGTGCCAAGTACCAGGACACAGAAACACAGAATCAATCAAATAGGGTATGGTATGCTAATTTAAAATATAGAAGTGTAACATAAGAGATATCTTGAGGTAGTGTTTTTTTTTGCCTCTCTCAATATGTATGTATAACCAAAACCCATTTGTTCTATAGATTCATTTGCCAATGTGCTCGCAAAAGAAGCCGCTCGCAGCAGCACTGCACACCTGCTCTTCCACATGCCCAGTTCCTGCACAACACTTAGCAGGTGTTTTATAGGTTCTTCTGCAGCCGCCTGATCTGCAGGGGCTGCCTAAACTGTAAGTTTAATGCCTTCCACATCACCTTTTGAAAAGTGTGAGTCAGTCAGCACTAGCTGAGAAGGGTTTAACATTTTCCTGGTCATAAATTTCTTTGGCTTTCCTCAAAATACTGCTCATTATGCCTTATTAAATCAATTGTCATCACACAAACCCACAAATTTAGCTGCTTTTCCATCTTTTCTTTTATTTAAAGTATATTTTATTGATTATGCTATTACAGTTGTCCCAGTTTTTCCCCATTTGCCTCCCTCCACCCAGTATCCTCTTTACCTCCACCATTTGCCCCCTTAGTTTATGCCCGTGGGTCACAATGTATACGTTGTTTGGCTTCTCCATTTCCTATACTATTCTTAACCTCCCCCTGTCTATTTTGTACCTACTATTTATGCTGCTTATTCCCTGTACCTTTTCCTCCATTCTCCCTCCTCCCCTCTGATCTCTATTTCTATGATTCTGTTCCTGTTCTAGTTGTTTGGTTAGTTTGTTTTTGTTTCCTTTTTTTTTTAGGTTCAATTGTTGATAGTTGTGCTGTTCATAGTTTTGACCTTCTTCTTTTTCTTAGATAAGTCCTTTTAACATTTCATATAATAAGGGCTTGGTGATGATGAACTCCTTTAACTTGACCTTATCTGGGAAGCACTTTATCTGCCCTTCCATTCTAAATGATAGCTTTGCTGGACAGAGTAATCTTGAGTGTAGGTCCTTGCTTTTCATGATTTTGAATACTTCTTTTTAGCTCCATCTTGCCTGTGAGGTTTCTTTTGAGAAATCAGCTGATAGGCTTATGGGAAGTCCTTTGTAGGTAACTGTCTCCTTTTCTCTTGCTGCTTTTAAGATTCTCTCCTTATCTTTAATCTTGGGTAATGTAATTATAGTGTGTCTTAGTGTGTTTCTCCTTGGATCCAACTTCTTTGGGACTCTCAGAGCTTCCTGGACTTGCATGTCTATTTCCTTCACCAGATTGGGGAAGTTTTCCTTCATTATTTTTTCAATTTCTTGCTCTTCCTCTTCTCCTTTTGGCACCCCTATGATTTGGATATTAGAATGTTTAAAGTTGTTCCAGAGGTTCCTAAGCCTCTCCTCTCCTCTTTTTTTTTTTTTTTAATTCTTGTTTCTTCATTCTGTTCTTGTTGAATGTTTATTTCTTCCTTTTGTTCCAAATCATTGATTTGAACCCTGGCTTCCTTCCCTTCACTGTTGGTTTCCTGCGGACTTTCTTTATTTCACTTAGTGTAGCCTTCATTTCTTCCCTTATACTTTTGCCATACTCAGTGAGTTCTCTGAGCATCCTCCTCACCAGTGTTTTGAACTCTGAATCTAATAGGTTGGCTATCTCCATTTCATTTAGTTGTTTCTCTGGGGTTTTTTTCTGTTCTTTCATTTAGGCCATATTTCTTTGTCTTCTCAATTTGTCAGCCTCCCTGTGTTTGTTTCTGTGTATTAGGTAGAACTGCTTTGACTCCCTGTCTTAGTGCACCTTTTAAGTTGTATGGGGTGGAGCCTTAGGTATTTGCCAGGATGGGGCAAACTGCTTCATTGTTTTGTGGCTATGTGAGGGGGAGAGGGGTCAGTGAGGGGACAATGCCACCGCCTGGCTGCTGGAGGTTTGCTTGGTACCCACCCCATTTCCAGTCACTTCACCCACTTCCCATGTGTGACTGACGCTACTCTAGCTGTTACCCTGGCAGTGGTTTCCAGAACGCTCCTGAGAGACCGGCAGTTTCTTCTGCCATGCCAACCCCCACTGGTCGCTATAGCCAGAAGTTATGAGGCTTTATTTCCTGGCACTGGAACCCTTAACTGTACGGTCTGGCCTGGTACTGGGATTGCTCACTCCCAGGGTATCCCTCTGGATTTTTATCTACCACACCTAAATATGGACTGCCCATTCCACCACTGCTGCCGCCACTTCGCTGCTGCCACACTGAGTCCTCTCCACCCCAGCTCCTTGTCTCCACCCCTCCTACCCGTATGAATGAGTACAGCTTCTTTAAATCCTTGGTTGTTGGACTTCCATACCCTTTGATTTTCTGGTAGTTCTGGTTGTTTTTTTTGTTTTGTTTTGAGGTTAGTTATGACCCTTCTTATAGTTGCACAAGGAGGCAAAGCGTGTCTACGTACACCTCCATCTTGACTGGAAGTCCTGCTTTTCCATCTTTTCCATAGCTTCATCATGCACTATGCATGGGAAGGTACACTCCAAGACACTCAGTGAATGCCTAAAACAATGGATACCACCAAACTCTATTTATACTGTTTTTTTCCTATACATACATAGCTATTGTGTTTAATTTATAAATTGGGCACAGTAAGATATTAAGACCAATATCTAATAATAAAAGAACAATTATAACAATATGCTGTATCAAAATATGCGAATGTGGTTCCTTGTTTCACGGATCCTTTGCTAAAGGCTTCGTTATAGGCTTAATGCTTTCTGGTGAAATGCATTGCTGTCGATCAGAACAGGTTTTTTGTTCAAGTCTCCCACCTGCAAATTTAATGCCTTCTCCATTTTAACTAAGCAGTTAACACCCAATATAGCCATAAGTTTTGCAGTTTGAGGTGCAACAGAAAAACTTGCATGAAGCTATTTTCCATTCTTTACAATTTCACAGATAGAAGATTAGTTCTTACTGTAGATCTTAGCAAACTCAGCATATGAATTTTTTATTTCCTTATTAATTTGAGAATTTTCACCTTTTCACTTAAAGGAAACACTTTATGATTTCTCTTTGGCATATCCAAATTGCCAGCATCATGTCTTGCACTTTGGGGCCATTATGAAGTAAAATAAAGGCTACTTGAACAAAAACCTTGTAATAATGTGACAGTTAATCTGATAACCAAGACAACTACTAAGTAACAAACAGGCAGGGAGTGTCCACAGCATGAATGAGCTGGACAAAGGGATTAGTCACATCCTGGGGCAGATAGAGTGGGATACCACATGATCTGACCACGCTACTCAGAATAGCACGTTTTAAAACTTATGAATTGTTTATTGAATTACTTATTTCTGGAAATTTCGATTTAATATTTTCAGACCCAAAATGCAGCAGAATTGGCAGAAAGTAAAATCTCAGATAAGGGAGGACTACTGTAGGTACTATGTTAGCATTTCCTGGAGTTGCTTCATCTACAGATTTGTGAATTTCCTTTCTTTTTCTGGATAAACTGTATTGTTGATTCATTAACATCGAACTCACAGCTGACAGCACTGTAGCTCATGCCCAAATGAAACTCACCTAACTGGTATTCTTGCCCTTAGGAACACTAGACAGCACTTCAACACTGTGTTTTGAGGCCATTTTAAACAGCAAAATCATTTAAAAAAGCACAAAAGTGTGAAAAATGTGTCACTAAGTAGATCATGAAAAAGACACTTGATTACAGTACAAGCTGAAATGAAAAGCAGAGCATCACCTTGTTCAACCTCCGCTGGGAATGTATGCATTGGGTGAGTCACATTTTTCCCCCTCTCTGCACATGTCTGCAAATGACAATAAAAGCACCACGAGTATTGATTTGGGGGTTATAAGTACACTTTAGAGAGTAGACCAACTGGCCAATATGGAATCTGTAAGTGATGAAGATCAATTATGATGCCAGAGAAGCAAAGCGAGAGGCCTGCTGCCAAGTGAAAAAACTGCTCTTGTCTCAAGAGCTGTGCATCGTCACTGAAGGGTTCTTAGCAAGAGAGTGGTATGATGACATGATCTGTGTTGTAGAAAAAGCACTTTAAATGTGAAGCATGGTTTGAAGAGAGGAAGACCGGAGCCCAGCTAGGAGGTGGCTGTACCCAGGTGAGGGTGAGGATAAAAGAGGTAAGCCAGGGGCAGAGGTTTGAGGAGGAGCTGATCTGTGCCAGCGGAGTTGCTCAGGCTAAGCTCCACATCACCAGACTGAGACTTAACTGAATTATAATTTTGGCTTTCCTAGAGATGGAATCTTAAACCAGTCAATCAGGAATCTGATCAGCACTTGATGGATCATCTCCCTGATAGCTTCTACTATCCTCTGAAGGGAGGCAGCCTTGTAATAACCGACCTGCCTGGTAGAACTTCACTGTTCCTGCTCCCTTCTGCCTGTAAAAGTCTCTCATTTCATGCAGCTCCTCATAGCTCCTGTCTATCTTCTAGATGGGAGGCTGCCCAATTCATGAATTGTTGAAGAAAGCCCACAAGATATTTAAATTTACTCAATTGAATTTTGTTTTCTAGCATTTATCAAATTATATATTTTAATTTTAATGTATGTAAATTATACTTCCATAAAACTTAATTTTAAAACAGAGCAAATAAAAATTTTAGCTGTTTAAACTAAAAAGTAATTATTTTTAAGTTATTTTGTATACAAAGACCTAAGGGATAGAAATATTTAGTTATTTGGAACTTGGTCCTTGTTATAGCTTTGAGAAAACCACTTATGCCTGCCTTGTTCTATCTTTGCATCGCTCACTATGAGGTAGAAATAATAGTACTTTGCAAGACTGCTCATAGTTTATTAATGCATATAAAATTCTTGAATAAAATATTAAATACTTGATAAATATTTTCTAGTACATATTATCTAACTAATTTATAAATAATAACCTTTGTATAGCCAAGTTGGAATTACAAATTATAGCCCATTTGAAAATATATACAAACATAAGCATATATATATATGTGTGTATGTGTGTGTATATTCTTTTCCAGTAGGAAAAGAAAAAAACACAATTATCAATGATCAAAGGGACAAAATATATCTTTTATATAAGGTTATTCTGACTGATCAATATAATAAAAAAATTTTGTGACTGGTCTTTTTTTACTTAATTGTTTAGTGTCATTTGGTCTCTGCCCGACTTGGACAAAATTGTATATACTGTAAATACCAAGAAACTCTAACAACTGCTGGTTTTTTTTCTAGTTAATAAAGAGAATCAACTGATGAAATTGTCCTTAAGATAAGCCATTTTATTTATTCAAAGTTTACTTCTGCTTCAGGAATACAGGAATATACAGTGATAAAGCTTTGCAATTATCGAGGAAACATTGCAATAAATCAGAGTTTCTCAGGCTCAGCACTATTGCGATTTGAGGCACCTGAATAATTCTTTGGTGGGAGTGGGAGGGCAGTCCTGTGCATTGTAGGATGTTTAGCAGCTTCCATGCCTTCTATCCACTAGCTGCTAATAGCATTCCTATCCTAGTTTGTGACAATGAGAAAGTATCTCCAGACATTGTCAATGTCTCCTTAAGGGCAAAATCGCCCCCACTTGAGAACCACAACTACAGCAGCATTCCCACTTTTACCTGTACTGGGATGCAGGCACCTAGATGGCAGTAAGTCTGTGTTCCAAACTGACATTTCTCAGTAGTTGAGCAGATGCAGCAGCCTCCATATACCCCTCTCCGAGGCAGTAGAGGTGCAGTAGGGCGGTGTGCGTGGCACTTGGACAGTTAGGGGTACAGGCAAGTCTTTTCGGCTCATGGCACTTCCCAGGCCCTCTCAGGACTCAAGACTCACCTCCTTACACTCTGCAGCTAAGACAGTTTTCAGTTTTCTTTATACATTTGGAATTAAGGAGGAAATGTAAGGAAGGTTACATGAACTGAGAGAAAGCAAGGCAGGGAAATCGCTATGAATGAATACAGGATAGTTAGCAAGATCATGTGCTCTCTTAACTGTGGTTATGCCTCCGAGGAGTCTGAAAAAGAGGCATTTCTGAGGTATGTTAACCTAGATGCACAAAAACAATAACAAGGCGTGCTTAAGACAAAGATAAAACAACTTTTACTAGAGAAGTTATAGACCTGAGGGGTGACTACCTGCCATGACCTGTTCATTTAGGAATTTATGATCAGGTCACCCTATGAGGTTACTTTCAGTCAGATATTACAGAACCCCTTTCTCATCCACACCATTAGCAGTCACTTCCCATTCTCCCTCCTCACCTCCCCCTGAGGAGCACTAACCTACTTTGTGTCTTTATATATGCTTGTTCTGGATTTTACATAATGGAATCATGTGCTTTTTTTTGTGACTGGTTTCTTTTACTCATCATAATGTTTCCAGGGTTCATCCATCTCGTAGCATGTCTCAGTATTGGTACTTCATTACTTTTGGTGGCTGAATAATACTCAATTGCATGGATAGCCCACAATTTCTTCATCCATTCATCACTTGATGGATATTACAGTTGTTTCCACTTTTTTTGCTATTATGAATTATGCTGCTATGCATATTCTTTGTTGTTTTTATTTTTAAGTATATTTTATTGATTATACATACACTTCTTATTCCCTGTACCTTTTCCCCTCTTCTCCTCCCTGCCCTCCTTCCCTGCTGATGACCTGCCATGTGATTCCATTTCTGTGATTCTGTTCCTGTTCTAGTTGTTTGGTTAGTTTGTTTTTGTTTGTTTTTTTAGGTTCAGTTGTTGGTAGTTGTGAGTTTGTTGTCATTTTACTGTTCATAGTTTTGATCTTTTTCTTAGAAAAGTCCCTTTAACATTTCATATAATAAGGGCTTGGTGATGATGGACTCCTTTAACTTGACCTTATCTGGGAAGCACTTTATTTGCCCTTCCATTCTACATGATAGTGTTTCTGGATAGAGTAATCTTGGATGTAGGTCCTTGCCTTTCATGACTTTGAATACTTCTTTCCAGCCCTTTCTTGCCTGTGAGGTTTCTTTTGGGAAATCAGCTGATAGGCTTATGGGAAGTCCTTTGTAGGTAACTGTCTCCTTTTCTCTTGCTGCTTTTAAGATTCTCTCCTTATCTTTAATCTTGGGTAATGTAATTATGATGTGCTTTGGTATATGCTTCCTTGGGGCCAACTTCTTTGGGACTCTCAGAGCTTCTTGGATCTCCTGGAAGTCTATTTCCTTTGCCATATTGGGGAAGTTCTCCTTCATTATATTTTTCAAATAAGTTTTCAATTTCTTGCTCTTCCTCTTCTCCTTCTGGCATCCCTATGACTCAGATGTTGGAATGTTTAAAGTTATCCCGGAGGTTCCTAAGTCTCTTTTTTTTTTGAATTCTTGTTTTTTCATTCTGTTCTTGTTGAATGTTTATTTCTTCCTTCTGCTCCAAATCGTTGATTTGAGTCCTGATTTTTTCCCCTTTACTATTGATTCCATGTGTATTTTTCTTTATTTCACTTTGCATGGCTTTCACTTTTTCCTCTATTTTGAGACCATACTCAATCATTTCTGTGAGCATCCTGATTACCGGTGTTTTGAACTATGCATCTAATAGGTGGCTATCTCTTAGTCACTTAGTTCTTTTTCTGGAGTTTGATCTGTTCTTTCACTTGGGCCATATTACTTTGTCTTGGTGTACATGTTACATTGTAAGTGGCAGAACCTTAGGTATTCACCAGGGCATGGCAACCCAGGTTGCTGTATTGTGATGCTGTATGTGGGGGAGGGGTCAGAGAGGAAACAATGCCACTGGCTTGGCTCTGGGCCGGCTTTCATTCACTTCCCCCACTTCCCACAAGCAAATTGGGTCTTTTTGGTGCTGATTCCCAAGTGGGTGGGTTTGTGTATGTTCTAGGACATTATGGGTGTCTCCAACAAACACTTCTGTGAGGCTGGAAGTTTATCCCTCCGCAGCAACCGCCACAAGATTTTACAGCCAGAGGTTTGGAGGCTTTCTTTTCGTGCTCTGGAACACTGGGTTGCGTGGTCTGTCTCACTCCCCTGTTATTTTTTCCAGTTTATCTGCACGTGAATGTGGGACAATCCACCACCATCTCGCTCAGCCGGTACTCCAGCCGCTGCCTTGCCACTTGTTCTCTCTGCCCCCGCTACCTGTCTCTGCCCATCCCACCGGTCTGGATGAATGTTTCTTCTTTAACTCCTTGGTTGTCAGCCTTCCATACAGTTCAATTTTCTGGCAATTCTCGTTGTTTTTTGTTTTTAAATTTGTTGTTGTCCTTCTTTTGGTTGTGCAAGGAGGCAAAACGTATCTACCTATGCCCTCATCTTGGCCAGAAGTTTAATTATTTTTTAAAAATTATATTTTATTATGTTATTACAGTTCCCCCTTAGCCCCCTGCTTCACCCAGCACTGCCAGCTCCTTTAGGAAATCCCACCACCATTGTTCATGTCCATGGATCATGCGTATAAGTTCTTCGGCTACTCCATTTCCTATACTGCACTTTACATCCCCCTGGCTATTCTGCAACTACCTGTTTGTACTTAATCCCCTCACCTCTTCACCCATTCCCCTACACCTCCCTCCAAACTGGCAACCATCAAAATGTTCTCTCTATCCATGATTTTGTTTCTGTTCTTCTTGTTTGCTTAGTTTGTTTTTTAGATTCAATTGTTGATAAATAAGTATTTATTGCCACTTTGTTGTTCACAGTTTTGATTTTTTCTTAAAAAAGTCCCTTTAACATTTCATATAGTAATGGTTTGGTGATGATGAACTCCTTTTTCTTGTCTGGGGAGCTCTTTATCTGCCCTTTGATTCTAAATGATAGCTTTGCTGGGTAGAGCAGTCTTGGCTGTAGGTCTCTACTTAGAATGACTGAATATTTCTTGCCAAACCCTTCCAGCTTGCAAAATTTCTTTTGAGAAATAGCTGAGAGTCTTATGGGAACTCCCCTGTAAGTAAAACACCTTTTCTCTTAATGCTTTTAAGATTCTCTCTTTATCTTTAAGCTTTGACATTTTAATTTTGATGTGTCTTGGGGTGGGCCTCTTTGCGTCCATCTTGTTGGGACTCTTTGTGCTTCCTGGACTTTCATGTCTATTTTCTTCACCAAATTAGAGAATTTTTCTTTCATTATTTTTTCAAATATATTTTCAATTTCTTGCTCTTTCTCTTCTCCTTCTGGTACACCTATGATGCGAATGCTGGAATGCTTTAAGTTGTCCCAGAGGCTCCTTACACTATCCTCATCTTTTTTTTATTATTATTTTTTCTTGTTTTTCTGATTGGCAGTTTTTTGCTTCCTTGTGTTCCAAATCATTGATTTGATTCTTGGCTTCATCTACCCTACTGTTTTTTCCCTATACATTGTTCTTAATTTCTATTAGTGTACCCTTTGTTTCTGACTGGATATTTTTTATGCTGCTAAGGTCCTCACTAAGTTCCTTGAACATCCTTATAACCAGTGTTTTGAACTCTGTATCTGATAGATGTCTTAGCTCCATTTTTTTTTTTAGCATTTTTTCTGGAGTTTTGATCTGTTCTTTTATTTGGGCCATGTTTTTTTGTCTTCTCTTTTTGGCAGCCTCCCTGTGTTTGTTTCTATGTATTATGTAGAGCTGTTTTGACTTTGTGTCTTGGTAGTGTGGCCTAATGTAGCAGGTGTCCTCTAGGGTCCAGTGGCACAGCCTTCCCTATCACCCAAGTTGGGTACTTGAGGTGTGCCCTTCATGTGAGCTGAGTACACCCTTCTCTTGCAATTGAGCCTTGGTTGCTGTTGGCAGACCAATGGGAGGGATTTATCCAGGTCAGTCAGCTGCAAGGATTGGCTGTGACCATTTACCACTGACGTCTGCCCTCTGTGGAGGATCAGCTGTTCAGAGGCAGTGTGGTAGTGCTCCAAAGTGGTCTATAGCTGTCCACTGGGTGCGCTGGCCCTGGAATTTCCTAGGTGCTGCAGGCCAAGGTCAGCCCCCTCCTGTGTTCTGCTGGAATCACCATACCTGAATGACAAAGCAATCTGAGATGGCTGCTACTTCTGCCTTGGAGATTCCTAGGCGAAGCCAAGCTGTGAATCTAGGCTGGCTGCTGCTAGTGCTGGGCTTGAGGTTCAATGAGGCCAGCTTTTGCTCATTTGAGAGGATTTAGGAAGTTGTGCATTACGATCCAAGACCAACCATTCATATGGAAAAGCAGCTTGGGTGGGCTGGTAAGCGGTAAATTGGGTGGGTGGAGTCTCTGTGGATCTCTTAGGCAGGTAGAACAGTGTTAGCCACGTTGATGGAATCTCAGATTTGGCACCAGCCTTCTAGCTCTGTGGCTCTGAGGGGGAAGGGCTCAGAAAAGGGACAATGGTCTCTGTTCACCCTGCTGCCAGACACTTCAGCCTCTCCCAGTATGTCACTGGTGCCCTTCAAGCTGCCACCCCGGCACTGGAGCTCAAAGGGAGTGAGTCAGAGTAGATGAGCCCATGTGTGGGTTCTTTAAGAGGAACTGCTTGGGGATCCAGAAGTTTCTTCCACCACTCATTCCTAGCTGGTGTTTGCAACCAGAAGTTGTGGGGACTTATCTTCCTAGCATAGGAGCCCGGGGCTGGAGGACCTGGTGTGGGGCTGGGACTCCTCGCTCCTGAGATGTCCCTCCCAAATTTTTATCCACCACACTTTAGTGTGGGACCAGCCTGTCCCACATCTGCAGCCCTCCTACTAGTCTGGATGGATGTGGTCTCTTTAGTCCCGTAGTTGTCAGGCTTCCATTCAGCTTGTTTTCTGACGGTTCTGAGCAATGGTTGTTTTGTATTTTAGTTGTCATTTTGACATGGTTGTGTGAAGAGACAAGCCATGTCTGCCTACACTACCATCTTGTCCAGGAGTCTCTCTATGCATATTTATGTACAAGGTTTTGTAGGGTCATAAGATTTCAATTCTCTTGGGCATCTCATTTCTCAATAAGACTAGTGAATAAACTTTGCAATTTTCCTTGCCTCCAGGCTTTCCTCTCAATCTACTCTCCAACCTAAAGTAGAGTCTTTTAAACATGTAAACCTTCTGACTGGGTCCATCAGATCATGCTGAGCCTATATTTAAAACCTTGAATAACTTTCTATTGCACTGAAAAAAAATGCAGAAGTCACAATGTAGCTAATCTCTTTGACCTCATCTCACTGGGTCAGCCAGGGATGATTGGAAACACACGTTTGTTTCCCACAACTTGCTTTTAGGGGAAGTGAGGCCACAGGTCCACCATGCATGAGCAGTTGCCATTGGCGGCAATGATGTTTGCTTCTTTCGTGTCCCCCATCCATCTACCCTGGGCATAACCTGGAGGGACAAGGCTGCCCTGCTACAGATCCTCTTTCTTCTCTTAGGTCCCATCTTAAAAACTCCAAGTCACAAGATCCAGACTGCTAGAGCTTAAAGGGGCCTTGGTGAGCATTCACCATAGTGGTTTCTGAGCTGTGGCGTATGTTCAGCTGGAAGTAGAGGCATAAGCCAAGTGGGCAGGGCTCTGTAGGATGTCTTTCCTGCTACTTTACCTCTGAATAAAATTTTTACCTGCTCAAAGAAAACAAAAGATTTGAGGATGAATTCATTTAATCTAACCGTCTTCATTTATAGGCAATGGAACAAGGCTAAAGCAAGCAGAGCTCCTCCTCCAAGGCGTAAGTCGGGCAGTTGCGTCCGCTCCAGGAGTGGCCCTGCTTCCAAGATGCCCGGAGAGTGGGAGACAGTCAGTGTACCTAAGGGACTCTCAGGCAGAAAAGGGGGGCAGTTATAGGACAGAGGACGAATGCCAAAGAGGAAACAAGATGGCAAGCGTTAAATCAAGGATAAAAATAGTAGAGGGCTGCCTGCTGGGGCCTGGGGCAGAGGAAGGGGAAGGGGAATTGGCTCACTAATGAGTTGCCAGGTCTGGCAGGCTCACAGGGGAGCTGCTGCCTCCTGAATTGTCATCACTAATAATGAGAAGAGGTTATGTCATGTGATCAGGATTTAAGGAATGTTTGGAAGGTTGGGGGTGGGGTGGATCCCAGGAATAAACCTAAGGGGGAAGAAAAAGAAAGGTGATGCATAAAAGTCACTGGCAGGGATTGGAAAGTGTGAAGCTGAGCTGTCATCCTGCTCTCCCATCCCTCCTGGCTCCTGACCCCAGCCCAGAGCAGCAGCTGTTGAGATCCAGCTGCAATTTTTCAAACAAATTAAGAAGTGTTGCTGTCCAGAGGGAGTGCTGTCTGCCTCTCCTGAGTCAGCAGGCTCAGACTGGGACCTTGGGGGATGAGATATGAAGGCTCTAATTGATCCCCTCAGCATTAAAAATGAGAAGTAGCAAGCAGCTACTCTTTTGACTTTAAACTGCTGCAGGGGGTGGGGTGTCTCTTTTTCAACAGCAGTTTTCCATCAGAGGTGCCAAAAAGCACTTCCCTGCTGGCTTAATTATTTACACACACAGCACATTTTCCTTTCCATTTGCACTGTCTCCTGCACGGGCCTCCTGTCCTGAATTCATCATGAGCTGTTCCCTTTGCCAGAAGTAAGTTGCATCTGGCATGACAATACTGCTATCCAAAACGGAAAAGTCCAGATCTCTCTGGCTGAGAAAAGTCACAAAGATTTTGTACTCCATTTTAAAGCTCAAACAGTCACTCAGTTAAGACAATTGAGTGAAAAGAAAGCCATGGAATAAGGCAGAGAAAGTGAGCCAAACCATACCCCCTTTTATTTTATCCTCACTCAAGAATATTTATTTATTTTAGAGAGAGAGGAAGAGAGGAGGAGAGAGGAGAGGTGAAAGAGAAACATTCATTGGTCATTTCCTGAACACCTCCCAATGCAGGCTCAAACCCGCAATCTAGTTATGTGGCCTGACGGGATTGAACCCACAACAATTTTTGTTTTTTTCTTTTGTTTTTTCGGTGTACGGCATGATGCTCCAACCAAAAAACAAAACAAAACAAAACAAAACCCCTGGCCAGGGCACCAAACCGTTCCTTTTAGTCATTCTACAACCCTTAGACCAAAGGATTGCTGTATACGGTTTACTTTTCCTCCAATTTGCTTGGCTTTTTCCTGGGGCTGCGGGGAAGAGAGGCCCTATTTACGTCTGGGCTTGATACATGAACAGGAAGGCCTGCGCTTGCATACTTGGGAAAGGAGATGAAATCAGAGTATCCACTCTCCTTAGGAGTGATATCCAGACTTTTCTCTGTTATGAAACATAAAAGCCAAAAATAGTTTTTATGTTTTTCTATAAAAATTAGATAGTAGCAAAGTCATCACTGACTATAGTTTGTAAAAAACACGCAACTCAATACAATGTAACCCATAGAAACATGGGACTCCAACATGGCCCAGTCGGGGCTCGGTGTCACCTTTCAAAAAGTAACAGCCTGACACAAAAGTAGGGTTGAAAGCAGTCCAAATCTGTATTTTGTTTCTTGAGAGAACTTTAAAGAGAAAATATTTTTAAAACACAGTGAAACATCTATAAAAGGTTATATTTCTTTATCTCTTTCTCCCTTCACCCCCAACAGCTTCCATCACAGCCTCCAAAGGTCCTGCTTCTGACACCCTCAACCATCTGAGGCCCAGACCAGATGGCTTCTCCTCCTCCTTCCCTCCTCTCTTTTTTGTTCTCTTTCTATTATATCCATCAGTTTATCCTTTCTGGATTCTATAATTATGTTAGCACAAAGATTCTGTACAAAATAGATCCCAAGAACCCAGAAGTGCTCTAACAAGGAGGTGGGAAGGAAGGAAGAAACATTCAAAGGCATATGCGTACAGTTTTTTATTCCTCCCATGCTTGATCTTTGTGGGCCCCTTCCAAGGAAACATTTTTATTGTACCCCGCAGAGGTGACTTGCCTCAGCCCTAAACCCACTTCTGTCTTTTCTCCTTCTGATTGATCAGGATTCTCTCTAAGGCCTCTAAAAACACTTCCTAGAGAGTTCCAGCAATGTTTCTCTTGGAAAACCAGGAAAGAAAAATACTTTATCTTAAGGACTTCATTTCTTCCTCCAGGGTCTTTGTGTCTCTCAAGATGACAGAAAGTTTCATGTTTTATTTTGTTGTTTTCCTTCACAAGGGCATTTGGCCACTAACTGACTCATGCTAGCACAACCAGAGCCAATGTGGAGACATCTCCAACCTTTGAAAATCTGAGAAGTCTGAAGGTGTTACTGGATTGGTGCCACCCATCCTGGGCCTGTCTCGCCAGTTCATTCCCACAGAAACCACAGTAAAAGCTCTTTTTGACAGTTTCTTCCTCTCCCTCTGCCTCTTGATCAGCCCCGGCACTGGCACTTTTGCACGTGCAGCTCACCCCCGTGCATGGCATGTACCCCCTCCTCTTGGCAACTGTGAATAATAAGCTATCTTTTCAATGGCCATCATGTACTGGGTTGTTGCCTTTAATATACCACAACTTCCTTATTAATACACTTTTTTTGAAAGAGCTGAAAAAATTTTCATTTCCACTACCAGTGTCGAGGGTGCCACCTCAAGAAGGTGAAGCTTCCTGCCTCCCTTCAGGATCCCCAAGTGCACCTTAGTACCTAATCTGACCTCTGTTTGTTGGGCTTATTCTAGAAAGGTGGCCAGGATTTCTTCTCTTTCTTTCTCATCCCTGATTATCTTTGACAAGAGTGAGAATTTAGCCTGTCTTGTTTGTGATCAAATGCAAGACTGATTAGTGATTTTTGGTACTCAGCTCTCCTACACTGACTTGACCCCATCACTTCTGATTTTCTAAACTTGACTTGTATATTGTCCTGGTGGAGGAAACACTTCAGCAGCCTGCCCAATCTGAACACAAACACAAAGTAGTCTTTCCTTTTTATAGGCACATTTTATAAACTGTTGTTATAAAATCCATGTTATAAAGCATGTCTGCAACATGCTTTATCCTCTCTGCTGGGCAACTAGAAAGTGGAAGTTTCTACCTCCAAAGCAGAAATTCTAGTGACATTGAGTCAACAAATAATCCCTAAAGCTGAAACCCATGTACTCACACAGATAATGCATTTCTCTCCTTCAGTGATCATCATCCTTGCACTATTTTGGTGGTATGCTCTAGTCATGACTCAACATGCTGTTTGTATATTGCTGTGTAAAAATGCCAGGCTCCAAATAAAAGAACAAGATGAAAACTTCAGTAATCTGCCTGATAAAAAGTTCATGGTCATGAAGATGTTCACTGAATTCAGAAGAATGAATGAATATAATGAGAGCGTCAACAAATAGAAAATATAAGAAAGTATGAAATATAAGTTATATACCTTAAGAATATAATAGCTAAACTGAACAATACATTAAGGGGTTCAACAGCAGATTAGAGAAAGGAGAAAATGGATCAGTGACCTGTAAAACAGGGCAGTGGAAATCACCCCCAAACAGAGCAGCAAAAATAAAAGGATTTCTAAAAAGTGAAGATAGCTTAAGAGACCTTAAGGGACAACATCAAGTGGCATAACATTTGCATCATAAAAGTTCCAGAAAAAGATGAGCAAGAGAGAGGGGTAGAAAACTTACTTGAGAAACAATGACTGCAAACTTTTCTGACCTGGGGAAGGAATAAACACTCAGCTTGGGAAGCAGAGATTCTTAAGTAAGATGAACCTAAAAACATCCAGACCAAAACACATGATAATTAAAATGTCAAAAATTAAAGATAAAGAGGCTATCTTAAAGGCAGCAAGAAAAAAAAAAACTAGTTAGATACAGGGAACCTACATAAGATGATCAGCTTATTTTTCAGCAGAAACTTTGCAGGCCAGAAGGGAGTAGCATAATACAGTTAAAGTGCTGAAAGAAAAAACACTTTCAACCAAGAATACTTGGCAAGGTATCATACAGAACTGAGAATGATAGTTGTCCAGAGAGGCAAAAGCTAAAAGAATTCATTACCATTAAATTGGTCTTAAAATAAAAAGGTGGTAACTAGTGCTAAGAAAACATATGAAAGTAAAAATCTCAGTTAGAGATTTCTGGTCATGATGGGACAATAGTTACACAATGTGCTCTCCACCTCCCATGACCACATCAAAATTACAACTAAATTATAGAACAACCATCACTGAGAACCACCTGATGTCTAGCTGAGCAGAAGTCCTATGACTAAGGATCTACAGAAGAAACCATGCCAAGACTGGTATGAGAGGCAAAGACACAGGACAGATTGGTCCCACACCCACAGTAGAGTGGCTAAATATTGGGAGAAATATCTCAGCTGCAAAGTTTCCCCCAGAAGACGGTGTGGTCCCAGTCCCACAGTGGGCTCCCCAGCCCAGGGATGAGTGCTAGGAGGAAAAAACTCTCTATAATTTCCTAGCTGCAAAAACCAGAGGACATTGTAACTGAGTGAAATGGAAGGATTCCAGAGGCCCCAGTATCCCTTTTAAAGGGCCCACGCATGGACTTGCTTATTGATGGACTGGATTCACTAGCTCTGAAATCCAGCACTGAGGCAGCACCTTGAAAGGCACCAGGGACATATGGGCAGAAACTGTACTGTCTGGCTTCAGGATGAGAGCTGGAGGGGCAGCTTTCTCCCTCCCAGATAGAAATGTTGACAGAAGCTTCTGTCCCTTTGTTGAGCTCCCTCAACCCAGTCTATATGTACACCATTTCTGAGTCTCCATCAAACTAGTTAACACCATTTACCCTACTCTGGTGATGCCATGAGATTCTGCTCCACCCAGACCGAGAGTTGTAGCAGCTCTCCCTAATACATGGCAATACAAGGAGGCAGCCAAAATGAGGAAACAATGAAACATATCCCAAATGAAAGAACAAAATAAAACTCAAAGAAAAAAATCTAAACAAAATGGAAACAAGCAATCTAGCAGATGAAGAGTTCAGTACACTGATTATGAGAATGGTCAATTATCTAAATGAGAACTTCAACACAGAGATGAAAACCATAAAAAAAAAGTAACCAGTCAGAAATGAAGAATAAAATAACTGCAATGAAGACAATATTAGAGGAAACGAACTGTAGATTAGATAAAGCAGAGGGTTGAATTAGCAATTTGGAAAATAAGGTAGTAGAGAACAGTCGATCAGAACAGCAAAAGGAAAAGAAATTTAAAATATGAGGACAGTTTGAGGGGCCTTTGGGATAACATAAAGTGTTCAAACATTCACATCATAGGAGTACCAGAAGGAGAAAAGAGCAAGGGATTGAAAAACTATTTGAAAAACTAAAAACTATAGGGCGAAAATTTCCCTAACGTGAGAAAATAAACATACAAGCCCAGGAAGCACAGAGAATCCCAAACAGGATGGACCCAAAGAGGCTCACACCAAGACCCATCATAATTAAAATGTCAAAAGTTGAAGACAAGTAGACAATCTTAAAGGCAGCAAGAAAGAATATATACACCCCTATGTTCATTGCAGCATTATTTACAACAGCTAAGCTATGGAAGCAACCTAAATGCCCATCAACAGATGAGTGGATAAAAAAGCTGTGGTACATATACACAATGGAATATTACTTGGCCATAAAAAAGAATGACATTTTACCATTTGTGACAGCTTGGTTGGACCTAAAGATTATTATGCTAAGTGAAATAAGTCAGGCAGAGAAAAACAAATACCATATGATTTCACTTATATTTGGAATATAAAGAACAATAAACATACAAAACAGAAACAGAGTCATGGATACAGATAACAGACTAATGGTTGCCAGAGGGGAGGGGGGTTGGAGAATTGGGTGAAAAGGATGAAGGGATTGAAAAGTATAGATTGGTAGTTAGAAACTAGTTGTGAGGATGTAAAGTACAGCATAGGAAATATAGTCAATATTACTGTAATAAGTATGTATGGTGCCAAGTGGGTACTGGAAATATCAGTAGGAACCCTTTATAAAGTATATGATTATATAATCGCTATGCTATACACCTGAAACTAATACAAAAAACATGGACTATAAACTGTAATTGAAAAAAGAGAACATTTGAAAAGGATTATGAAAAAATATCAACAAACCACTGTTAATGTTTTAATAAGACACAAAAAAATGCAAACAAAAGAAAACCAAAACAAAACACCAATTTAAATGTATGTAAACGTAAAAAAGAAATATTTGCTGTGAAAATATTTAGGAGCAGGTTCTATGTATGTATATTCCAATCACATAGACAGCAACAATTGTATGTTGCAAGTACAATAAGGCAGAAACTGTTATTCATCTTGTTCATAACTTTCCTGTATCTGATTTTTAAGAAACTTAAATCAAAATTTATCTAAAATATGGTTGCTTTTCCAAAGTGCTTTTGGGTAGCTATCTACTTATTTCAACAATTCATCTAAAGTATTTTTCGAACCCTTGGGAAAAAAACAGCACTTAGCAAGACTCCATCCCGGACATTTACCACCCAAGGACAATTATCCTGATGGAGTGAGAACCTGCATCCTCCCCTCCAAGAAAATATGGAGCCCCTACCATTGTCCAAGCTGAGAATTAGAAGATATGCTCTCCCTCCAGGCTCAAAGGCCCTGGAAAGTGAAGGGCTTGCCCTTAGAGGATCCAACCCCCAGGAACACAAGCTTCTCACCTAGGCTAACTAAAGTACAGGAGCTGCTGTGACTGAGATTTCCCACAAAACCATCCTCTGTCAACAGAGAACAAGAGCTGAGATCATAGGCTTTATCATTCATAGGACCCAACACTTAAGAGCCATAGAACCTCAACAGGTGAGTTACCGGTGGTCCTTACCCTCAGTTTCTTCATTTGTAACATGAAATAATAATAGCTCATTATAATAGTACATGGTCTCTTTGAATAAGAACCTAATTGGTATCTTTAAAAAAAAAGTTTGGGAAATGGCTCTCTTCCAGAATGTGATGGTATTGGCCTTCTAGCCATGGACATCCAGACCCTGCATTAAGAAACATTCTGAGATGGAATATCAGTGAAAATGGCAAACAGGAGCGCCAGGAATCTATTTACCCTCATAGTCCACAAGTGCACTGGCAGAATCTTTCTCTAAAAACTTTGGAACTCTGAACTCTACTGAAGGCTTGCAATATGTAGAAAAAGGCTTGAGTGAGTATAAATTGTGATTGAGTTTGGTCAATTTTAGCTCTCAGGATAGTAGCATCTCCCAACCCCTAGCCCTGTGGTATGCAGCCGTGCACAAGTTCTGGGAGCAGCTTACAGGAGCCAGGGTCGACCAAAACCCCCAGTTCTCTTAATTACGGATTGCTGCTTCAAAGGTGCAGACACAGAGATGGTTGGCATTGTTGCATTCTTTACTGTCATTGTTACACCCTGCCTCTTCCAGCTGAAGCCACTCCAGGGGATTTTAAAAGCTGATACTTATTTGTGAATCTTGTTTTTCCCCTTCATGTTTTCCTCTCTCCCCTCTTGGGAGGCAGACATTTAAAGGGTAGAACAATTAAAAGCAACCCTCTATATAGAGGAATCTGGAAAGTCATAGTACATACTCAGGGAAAAGTGCAGGATCCGAAAACACCCGAGAAGACCTTAAGTTTACTCTTCAGTTTTATCTCCAGCACAGAGATACCTTATGCTAAAAATTTTAAAACAAAAACCAGTATGGAGAAAAATCTGAGTTTGAGTTAACATATTATGAGATTCAGATGTCCAGTTTTCAACAACAAAAATCACAAGGCATATTAAAAAACAGGGAAGTAAGGCACACTCGAAGGAAAAAAAATAAATCAATAGAAAGGATCTCTGAGAAAGACCTGAGAACATACTTACTAAACAAAGAATTTAAAGCAGCTCTTTTGAAAATGCTCAAAAACCTAAAAGAAGATGTAGACAAAGTTAAGAAAACAATATATGAACAAAAGAGAAATAACAATAAAGAGAAAATAAAAAGGAACCAAGAAGAAATTCTGGAGCTGAAAATTATAACTAAAATGAAAAATTCATGAATGGGATTCAGAATTAGATTTGAGCAGGCAAAATAAAGAATCAGTGAACCTAAGGAAAAATGAAACTTCTTTTTAAAAAACATTTTGTTTATTTATTCTTAAAGAGAGGGGAGAAGAAGGAGAAAGAGAGGGAGAGAAACATTGATGTATGAGAAATACATCAACTGGTTGTCTTTCGCACACCCCCCAACTGGGGATCTGTCCCACAATCCGACATGCGCCCTGACTGGGAATCAAACCAGTGAACTTTGCGACCTTTGGATTCATAGGTTGGCACTCCATCCACTGAGCCACCCCAGCCAGTGTGGGAAAATGAAACTCTTGGGTCTGAGGGACAAAAAGAAAAAAAGATTGAAGAAAAGTGAACAGAGCCTAAGGGACCTATGAGATACAGTCAAGTAGACAAATACTTACATTGTGGGGGTCACAAAAGCACAGTGGGGGAGAGAGAAAGGGGCAGACAGATTACTTGAATGAATAATGTTTTTTTAAAAAGTATTTTATTTATTTTTAGAGAGAGGGAGAGGGAGGGGGAGAGAGAGAGAGAGAAACATTGATCAGTGCTCCGACCAGGGATCGAACCTGCAACCCAGGCACGTGCCCTGACTGGGAATCTAACCAGCAACCTTTTGCTTTGTGGGACGATGCCCAACCAACTGAGCTACACAGGTCAGGACTTACTTTTAGTCATTTCTGAAGAGCCTATACTACCAGCCGCTGACTCTCAATCTTATGGAGCTATGCAAACCAAAAGTCATTTTATGGTTGTATGTAATATAAAGACAGGCAAGATATTTCCACTTATTTTGGTGCTTACATATAGTCGCAGAGAATGGGAGTTGGGGAGTTTTTAAACGGTATTATACAGGAAATGTCGTGGTGACCCTATTTCTGACAGAATGGGTTTCCATTTTCAGCTCTTTCCTCAAATCAGGAAGTTCTTTTTCCTACCAAAGAATGAACTAGGTAAATCCTTTCCTCCACCCCAGTACACTAATAGTTCCACAGAGCACAGACCTAAGGAAATAAGAATGGCTGACTATAGGGTCAAGACTCTGACTTCAGCCTCAGGACCAGTAATGCAAAAGAGAGGGAAGAGGGAAGAGGACTAGAGGAACAGAGAAGCAGCTCTGTGTTGGCCAGGTTGGGGGGGCGCGGGAAGTGAAGAGGAGGGAAGGGAAGGAGTGAGTAGACAAACAGGAGGGAGATGACACTCGCTGGGGAATAAGTAGCAACAGACCTTTGGTAGAAATAGAAGCAGCAGGTTTCTAGAATACTATGGGCGAGGACTCCGTTCTTAAATTTGGAGCAGTTGTCTAAGCAAAGAGGGGAGCTTACTACAAATAGTATTAAGTGCTCTGACATAATAAAGCAGCATCCATTAAGAAACTGGACATTGAAACCGGAATCCCTGGGAAATTATTTATAATATTTTAGTATTGTTTCCAAGTGAACTGTACAGATATTTACTGCATGTAGCTCCTGTTCTATCTGAAGGGATTTCAGCAATTCTCAATGAATCCCTTTGTTGTTTTCATTATGTCCCAAAGGTAAGACCGTATATTCTGTGGGTGCCTTCTGCCTAACTACTATGGTTTAAAAAAAAAAAGAAAAATCCAGAAGCCAATGTGGGCAAAAACAGATAAATGGCCCTGCTCTCTGAATCTGCCTTAACCAGGGCTTGCCTGTTCTGGTTATCCTACCACACATTCTAGTAGCAGTCCCTGTTCAATCGCTAACTTGCATTAACAGAAAATCATTGAAATGGCTCTTTACGTATGACACATATTGTGTTTTCAAGCCTAGTTAACTTCCTACCTTCACCCAGGAACGAAAGCCATGATGGCTCTGTCCTCTCAGAACGCATGTGGTCATGACTGGAACCCTAGTCTGGATGTCCTTGCAGGGGTGGAGGGAGGACGTGGGAAAGCAAGGGCAGAAATCGATACTCGTTGTATGAATGACTGGTCATTGGCACTATGCTTCCACCTATGTTTGTGATTGTTTCAACAGTTCTGAGAGGTTGGTGTTACTGTGCTCATTTTCCAGATGGGGAAACTGAGGCTTCAAGTATTTCAATAATTTGCTCAGGATCCCAGAATAAAGAGAAGGGAAAGCCAAAATTCCATTATGAGATCTGTCTTAGGATGTTTTCACAGGAGGTTTGTGCTAACATCAAATCTTTTTTTTTTTCTTAAATCCTTGTCCACAACACACAAGAACTCCAGTTTCTCCACATTCTGCCAACATGATATAGTCAATCATTTTATTTTATTTGGTTTTTAAAATTTTATTTTTAGAGAGAGGGGAAGGGAGGGAGATAGAGAGGGAAAGAAAAATCAATGTGTGAGAGATACATTGATCAGGTGGCTCTCACACACCATCCACTGGGGACCTGACCCCCAACCCAGGCATGTGCTCTGACTGGGAATCAATCCGGCAACTTCTCGTTTTGTAGGCAGGTGCTCAATCCATTGAGCCATACCAGCCAGGGCCTCACATCAAATCTTTAGCCTTTACTCTCAGCCTCAAATCATGTAGAGTATTTCTAATGAAACTTCTGATAATAGTTTTATTCTAAGGCATGCCAAGGAGTTGTAGGAATAATACTTGGTAATGGGAAGAGAGAGAGGTCAAAAGAAGAGTAGGCAAAGAAGACAAGAACTGACATGCTTTTACCAGGGTAAAGTCGGGGTGCCTAAGATTGCTTCAGATCTGTGTGTGTTGTGTTGTGTTGCCAGGCCAAATACGACATGTCCCTCAAGATTTGGATCAAATGCTACCTGACCCCTGCACTGTTTCCCCTTCCTAACTCCCTTCCAAATCCCCTGGCACAATTAAAAGGGTCTCGTGTACTTAACTGCCATCTCAGGATTGAATGTAGTTCACCTTGTTTCCCTTTACCCCACCTCACTCAGGCATAAATCTTTTCAGTGGGTAGAAAGGATCCTGAGTTAAGTAGGTCTCTGGCCACCATGCCAGGATCTACTCAGCATTTCAGATTGTGGGGGCTTAGGGGGTAGTGCCAAAGGAGACCTACTAAAGGAAAACCTGGAACAGGTGAAACCCATGTGCTTCTTGCCAGATGGACCCACTGGTATTACTCCCAGACCAGCTGTTCTTAAAGTTTTTGGTCCTAGGACCTCTTTGCAATAACAACTATTATTGTTGTTGTTGTTTTTGAGGACTACCTCCCCCAAAGGAGTTTGTGTTCACATGGGCTGTATCTATAGAAATTTACCATCATAGAAATTAAAACAGAAAAATCTAAAATATGTATTTATTTATTCAATTATCAATTGATTTAAAAAATTACAGGTTAACATTTTTTAAAACCCTTTTTGTATGGAAAAACCCCATATTTTCCACAGCAAAAGAAAATTAGTCAGAAAGGTAGCGATGATTTACATAATTTTCACATCTTTTTAATGACTGGCTTAAAGGAAGACAACCGATTCTCATATCTACTTCTACATGCAGTCAGTTGTGATATGTGCTAGAGGTTATGAAGAAAATCCAACCTCACATAGAAATACATTTGGAAAAGGAAGGAGTGTTGGGTTTTTTTTTTTTAAGACTTTATTTATTTTTAGAGTGAAGGAAGGGAGGAAGAATGATAAGGAGGGGGAAAACATCAATACATTGAGCAGAGAGAAACATTGATTAATGTAAGCACTCCACGGGGGACTGAACCCACAACCCAGGCATGTACCCCAGTTGGGAATTGAACCTGCAACCTTTTGCTTTGCAGGAGGATGCTTCAACCAACTGAGCCATGGCAGTCAGGAAGGAAGGAATGCTTTTAATAGCTTTTTCAGATGACTGTAGACATTCTTTTTTAATAGCACACTCAACTAAATACAGTTTCTTTCAGGTGGGTACAATGTGGAATCTGACACCTTGTCAATGAACTTCTCAGACTCTATTACATTACAGGTGGTTTATCTTGCACTTTGCATGGATTTTTTTACGTGCATGATTTTGTAACACTGGTTGTTTAGAAAATGAGTTCACTGAGATATGCAGATCTTTCAAATGTTCATAACTTTTGTTATCCATGATCAAAAATTACACTTGTTGTACTGCTGATCTCATCAGAAAAGTCTTTAAGCAGTGGGAAGATGTCAGTATTTTTAAATTACAATTTTTCCTTCAAAGTTCATATTTTAAAAATTAATAACACATTCTTATCATTTTCCTTGAAGTCAGAGACTCACTTTAACGATTTGCAAAAACAAAAACAAAAACAAAAACACCTGCTAAATGCCCAAGTCTGAACGTTCATCAGTCATGTGAATTTGCATCAGTCATTCTTTTAAAAATGATGTTTCATGGAAAAAGGAGCGAGGTGGTTTTGGGTGGTAAGAATTCAACAACCACCTAAGTGTTTTTCCTCCGCGCATCGCCCCGCCTTGGCAGTACAAGTACTTTAGGCATGCTCCCTACGGGTAACATAGACTATTAAAAGTCATGTTATCAAGGGTTGTGCAAATGTCCACAAAGTGAAAAGTCAAATATTGTCTTAATATTGTTATGAAAATAGTTGCGACGTCATGAATCACCAACTCCTTCCCCAGACTCAGAACATTGAATACTGCGGCCCTATCCTTTAATGAAAGCGTGGTGCGCGCTTTAACCTGAAGGGGGAGCTCAAGGCCTTCAGGATCTCTTTCCCTCCCTCTCCTTCCTTCTTGACCCACCGAAGAGGCCTCTGTAGAAGACCCAAAGGGACCCTAACTTTAGAGTTCTCTCTAAAGTCCTCTCACTCTGGACGATACTCTCACTTTTCCTCATTCCGCTCGTCTACATTAGGTTCCAAAACAGTCCATCTCCTTTATTGTTCCAATTATCCAAGATCCAGTGTCTCCTCCTTAGGGGTTCCACCCACATGAAGGGTTCAGATGGGGCTCTCTGTACCTGGAGAGCAGAGAGGGCTGGAGCTCAATGAGACCACTGGGGCCGCTGCTCTTTGTCACATGGAATCGCATTAAAAACGGGTCCTGCCCAGTGTGACAGAGGCTCTTCCCTGGATGCTGCCAGCTCTCTGTCCAGACCTGCACCCTCAACCCCTGTCCAAGCCCACTCTTTCCATTGGAACAGGGTGCTCTAAGGACACAGTCCTTAATTTACAGCCCCCGTTCTCAGCCAGTGATCTCCAAACCACAGCCCGGGTGCCAGGGAGAGCAGGCCCGGAGGAGCTCCCGGGTATGCCGAACACTGTCCTGCCCCCTCCCGGCCCGGAGTCCCTCTGTCTTCATTGCGCTTTTCAGGTTCTGGGCCTCGCCTGAGCTGCGTGTCACTCAACTTCAGACATCCTTGGTGGGGACTCCGTGGGCACCCACGTCCAACCTAGAGGCTTCACAGAGGACTCTTAGCTCTGTCTGCCTTTAGCTGTTACCTTTTTCCTACTTTTTTCTTAGTTCCCTGTTTTGTTTTGTTTTTTCCTGTTTTATCAATGTCATATTTGGTTTTATAGCTCTGTATCTCCATTTCTCAAGTTTATCAATTTTTTTAAATGTCTGTTGTTTGTTTTCCATGTTGTCTTTCTACTTTAATTTCCTTTATGCTTCTTTAAGGTACAAATTTCCTGCTTATTTTCCTTAATTTTTATTAACTTTTTAAATTGGAAAAGTAATAAAAGCATATGATAAAAGTGGAAAATAAATAAAGGGTATACAATGAAAAGCAAGCAAGACCTCTGGTCTCCTAATCCCTGTCTTCGGAGGCAACAGTGTTAGCAGCATCTTACCTTCCCTCTGCAGGCATATGCCTCTCTTTTTATTGAACCAATAGAAACTTACTATGCACATAGTCTGGGCCTGTTTGTTTTCTTCTGAACTCTGTATCTTGGAGATTATTTCGTATCAGCACACAAAGAGCTGCCCTAATATTTGTAAGAGCTGCACAAATAACAGATTATGTATGTACATAGTGTATTGAACCTGTTCCCTTTTTATAGAACACATCAGTTATTTCTGACCTCTTCCTATTACAAACATACCTCAGTGAAATATGTATTAAGAGATACACATAAGAGTGTGGGATCAAGTTCTAGAAGTAGAACTGTAAGATCGAAATCAGTTGCTTTGAGATTGTTGATAGGTGCTGTCACATTGCCCTTCAAAGAGGATGCCTTCAGTGTTAAAGAAGTATTGTTTCCCTGTGTTTCCTTCTGGTTTTATAATAATTTTTTGACAGGAAGAAATGTAGGGTTTTTATGCAAGTAAATTAATTTTTATGCTTTGCAGGTAAATTCAAGTAAGACTTTTGACTTTTGTTTCTTGCTTGAGTCAGGTCTTTCCCAGTCTAAGATTTATTTTTTAGCTCTTCTATGCTTTCCTCTAGTCACTTTTGGTTTCAGTTTTTACATTAGAAGTTTTTAATCTATCTGGAGCTTATTTTAAGAATTAGGATTGAGGAAGAGCTTCATTTCCCCCCAGATATCCAACTAGTTCTGCAAGTAGTGTTTGTTAAGCAATTCATCTTTTCTCTACTGACTTCATCACATAGTTCCCATAGCGGTTTGCATTTATTTCTAGGTTCTCTATTCAGCTCTATTGATCCGTCTGTTTAGTCACATGTCAGAACCAATCCATTAAGTAAACATCTGTGAAATATACTTTATTATGTGTTAGGACCAACCCTCCCCTCATTCTTCTTATTCATTTACATCTTCTTTTGTGCCTCTCAGTAGAATTATAGTTTTCTTCAATGCACAGACTTGAGCCTGTATATTTCTTGTTAAGATTATTTGTAGGTATTTTATACTTTTTGTAGATTTTGCTAAATGGAGTATTTCTTCTACTCAATAGTCCGTCTATCTCCCTTGCCCTGAATTTTCGCTTCCATTATTTAAAACAAAGTTAAGTCTTTATTTTTTGGTGTTAGTTTGGTGTTATTTTACTTTGATCTATTAATGTTTAATTTATTCTCAATCCTTCTATTTTCATGATGTTAACTTATTCCTCGGACTTTAGCTTTTCGTCTTCTTTATCCAAAACATGATTTATAAGCAGTTGTCAATTTTCTCGTACCAAGAAAGTACAACGTGTACTTTCTATGTTGATCACTAACACCCATAAACCACGTTTCATGTATAGTAACGGACAAACATCCCATCTCCTGTGTGAGAACTAATTTTCAGTCAAAGGCTCAGTTCTGGCTGAACTGCTTCTTCTGCCTGGAGAAAATTATTTTGCAATTATTTGCACATTTTATTGTATTTTTCCCTTTTTTCATGTAAAAGAATGAAAAACTAAAATAAAGAGGGTTTATTCTATTTATAACACAAATGAGACAAAGATAGAAATATTAGTTGTGTCCCAAACTTTTAACTTGCTAGGCTTAAACAGGTCAAGCGTGTGTTCATTAACAATAGCTAAAGGGGAAGCGTTTGGTTTTGTCTTTGAAGTGAAGAAAATATTCTAAAATTAACTGTGGAGATAGTTGCACACATCTGTGAATACACTAAAAAACAGTTTTTTTTTTTTTTTTTTTTTTTTTTTTAAAAAAAAGAAAATTTTTTTTAAAAAAAACACCACCCATTTAATTAAAAAAAAAAATTTTTCTTTATTTAAAAAAAAAAAAAAAAAAAAAAAAAAAAAAAAAAAAAATTTATTTTTTTTTTGAAAAAAAAGAAGGATTTTTTTTTTTTTTTTACTTTTTTTTTTTTGTTTTTTATAAAAAAAAAAAAAAAAAAAAAAAAAAAAAATAAGAACCCCCCTCTTTTAAAAAAAAAAAAGAAAAAAAAAAAAAAAAAAAAAATTAAATAATAATATTATAAAGGAAAAAGGGGGAAAAAAATAAAAATATAATTAAAAAAAAAAAAAAAAATTATAAAAAAAATATATTATATTATTTAAATTTGTTGTTATTCTTCTCCATTAAAAATAAAAAAAAAATAAAAATAATATATATATTATATATAGTCCTTCCCTTTTTTTTTTTTTTTTTTTGTTTTTTGTGTTTTTTTTTTTTTTTTGCATTTTAAAAATAAAAAAAAAAAAAATATTATTTTTTATTTTTTTATTTTCACACCCAAAAAAAACATCCTCCCTTTTTTTTTTTTTTTTTTTTTTTTTTTTTATTTTTTTTTAAAATTTTTTAAATATTTTTTTTTTTTTTTTTTTTTTTTTTCTTTTTATATAATTTTTTTTTTTTTTTTTTTTTTTTTTTTTTTTTTTTTTTTAAATAAAAATTAAAAAATTAAAAAAAAAAAATTTTTGTTTTCCCTCTCCCCTTTTTTTTTATATTATAAATTTTATTTTTTTAAATAAATTTATAAAAAAAAAAAAATAAAAAAAAAATATTTTTTTTTTTTTTTTTTTTTTTTTTTTTTTTTTTTATTTTTAAATTTTTTTTTTTTTTTTTTTTTTTTTTTTTTAACAATAAAAATAATACATTTTTTTTTTTTTTTTTTTTTTTTTTTTTTTTTCCTTTTCCCTTTCCCTTTTTTTTTTTTTTTTTTTTTTTTTTTTTTTTTTTCCCCCCCCCCCCCCCCTTCCCCCTTCTTTTTTTTTTTTTTTTTTTTTTTTTTTTTTTTTTTTTTTTTTTCATTTCAAATGGATGAATTGTATGGTATTTGACTTATGGTCCCTCTCCTGCCACAAACGCAGGGATTAATCCTGAATAAAATACACACATCCCCTGTAAGTTATACCTCATACAGTGGATTATTTTTATTTTTCAGTTACAGTTCACATGCAATATTATTTTGTATTGGTTTCAGGAGCATAGCATAGCGGTTAGACAATTACATATTTTACAAAGTATACAAAGTTGATGTTTTTAAAGTTGGAGAGAAAACATAATTTCCCCCTTTTTAATAGCAAAAACCAAACAATTAATTAATAAGTGAACTGAGAAACTAAATAAGTATTTTTCCAAAGAAGACATACGGATGGCCAACAGGTACATGAATAGGTGCTTGAATCACTAATCATGAAAATGCAAATCAAAACCACAATAATATACTACCTCACACATGTTAAAATAGCTATTTTCAAAAAGATAAGACAATAAGTGTTGGTGGGGATATGAAGAAAAGAGAACACTTGTGCACTGTTGCTGGGAATGTAAATTTGTGCAGCCACTGTGGAAAACAGCATGAAGCTTCCTCAAAACTTAAAAATAGAATTACCGTAGGATCCAGCAATTCCACTCTGGGTATTTATCCAAAGCAAACAAAAACACTACTTAAAAAAAAAATATGTGCACCACTATGTTCACTGCAGCATTATTTACAATAGCCAAGATGTGGAAATGACCTAAATGTCATTAGATGAATGGATAAAGAAGGTATTGTGTGTGTGTATGTATTATATGTACAATGGAATACTATTTAGCGATAAAAGAGAATGAAATATTGCCATATGTGACAACATAGATGGATCTTGAGGACATTATGCTAAATGAAATAAGCCAGAGAAAGACACATACCATATAATAGCACTTACTATGCAGATTCTTGAAAAAAGATAAACCCCAGCAAGCTCATAAATTGAGATCAGATTTGTTGTTCCCAGAGGTAGGGGATAGGGTGGGCAAAAGGGGTAAAGGGGGGCAAATGGTACAAACTTCCAATTATAAAATAAATAAATCATGAGGATTTAGTATACAACATGGTGACTACAGTTATTAACACTGTATTGCATAGTTGAAAGTTGCTAAGGGAGCCCTGACTGGTGTGGCTCAGTAGGTTGGGTGTCTTCCCACAAAGCGAAGGGTCGTCGGTTTGATTCCCAGTCAGGGCACTTGGCCTGGGTTGCTGGCCAGGTCCCTGACTAGGGTGTGCGCGAGAGGCAACCGACTGATGTTTCTCTCACACATCAATGTTTCTCTCCCTCTCTTTCTCCCTACCTTCTCCTCTCTCAAAAATAAATAAATAAAATCTTTTATTTTAAAAAGTTGCTAAGAGAAGATTTCTTAAAAGTCTTACTCACAAGGAAAATAATTTTTTATAACTTAGCATGGGAATGCATGTTTACTGGGCTTACTGTGGGAATCATTATGCAATAGAGTTGAACTTTGAATAGCACGAGAGTTCAAGGTGACAGTATACAGGACCCTCTCCCCCGACAGATATCAAAGTCAGCAGATGCTCAAGTCCCTTATATAAAATGGCACAGAATAATACATACAGCAGACCCTCTATATTCGCAGATTCCCAACCACAGATGGAAAATACTGTTTTTGATCCACGGTTGGCTGAATTCACAGATGCAAGCCCGAGATACATAGGGCCAACTGTATATTTACTGAAAAAAAATCTATGTATATGTGGACCCATGCAGTTCAAATCAACATTGTTCAATGGTCAACTGTATATACAAATATCAAATTATCATGTTGCATACTTGCAATTAACATGATGTTTATATTTCAATCATACCTCAGTTAAAAAAAAAGAATTTGATAGGTAGCTCTGTTACACAGATCTTTAACTATAGAATTATATTTTCTGAAACTATTATTTCCTTTTGAATCACAGATCTTTATCTGTGTCTGCTAAATTGCTAATCTTACATTATTCCATAATAACTTACCAAATTTCCTAATTAGGGCTGTCAATATATTTATTCTGTGCCTTATGTATTCTTACTACTCATAGTAGCTTCCTAATATTAGATTCATTATCATAACATATAGTTGTGATTTCTGTACATGGGTATCTGGGGAGTCCAATTAAAGTTATTTTTATCACACCTTCAGTCTTGGAACAAAAACTTCCTGTTACCTAATTCATTTCTGAAATACTATTTGTGTATATATTTTCCTCTTCATTCTTCTCTCTCACAGGTCATCCTCTATATGACTTAATTATTTTTCTTAGCATCATTATTTATTGTTGCAATGGGATCTTAACATAGTTTGGCATGAATTTAACACAATCTTTAGAAGCTCCTTTTATTATACCAATATAAACAGAAGTAAATACAAAATCCAGTTATAGATCCATCTCATTACTAGATGTAATACAGGAAGTGTTTTCCATGACAGGATATAATTCAGATGAAGCCTGCACTGATTCACACATAATCAATGGTAGTTCTGACAATGCTGATTCAGAAATATTCTCATTTTAATCAGTGATGCCATTGTCTTGCGTAGATTGCAATTTAAGAATTTCTGAACTTTTATGTTCATTGGGTCCTTCTTTATAACTGGAAACAACAATTGCTTCCCTTCACTATGATCCCTTAAAACAGGCTTTTCTATTGTGCTCAATTTATTCTCGCTGTTCTCAACCAGGGTAGAATTCCCCAAAGTACCAGCGGAAATAGAGCTCTCAAAAGTTTCAGTGATTGAACAGTCAGAGGTGATTTTGGGAATAGCACTCAAAGCCAACTGTTGACTATTAAGTGAAGATAGTCTAGAAAAATCACTTTCGACGGATTCAGCTGCAATTTCTTCATACAGTTTTGGGCCTTGATAATGGCTTTCACCTAACTTTTCAAACTCAGAGGATACTTTTGAGGCATTTTCTTATTCTTTTGTCTGTTCTGCTGTCATATAAAGAAGTGGGATTGCCCTGGCTGGTGTGGCTCAGTGGATTGTTCTCCGGCCTGTGCACTGAAAGGTTGCTGGCTCAGTTCCCAGTCAGGGCGCATGCCTGGGTTGTGGGCCAGGTCCCGTCCCCAGTTGGGGGCATGTGAGAGGCAACTATGGATGTGTCTCTCACACACTGATGTTTCTCTCACTCTCTTTCTCCCTCCCTTCTCCTCTCCCTAAAGTAAATAAATAAAATCTTTTTTAAAAAAGAAGTAGAATTATGAGAATTAGATAAATAACATACTTTTAAGCCTCTTTCTCTTCCTGGAAATCAGAGTGGGTTCCATGTTTTAATTAGAATATGTACCATCTGCGTTTCTGCTCCCCTCAAGATGATCACAACCCCTACTTCCACTATTATAATCTTTAGAATATCAGACACTACAAGAGAAATGCCTTCATCACCTCTTCTCTTTTCTTTGGTATGTGCAGCCAGCTTTGAATAATTCTTATCTACTGTCTTACTTGGTTGAGAACCCCTTTCAGATAGAAACAAGCTCTTGTGAAGATTTAGGTTTTGACAAGATTCCCGGCTGTCATCAGATGCTGAAGAAAGCTGCTTTGATTTCAAATTGTCTGTATCGCCCACACTGGCCTCAGTTACAGGAAAGGGCTTTATGTATTTTCTTCCCAAATCTGTTCCCAGGACATTTGTCAATATATCTCTGGGTATCCTTTCATATAAATTAAGGCTTTGTTGAAGAGGTTCTAATTTTTGACACGTCTCTAGGCTGTCAACAGATGTCTAAGGCAATGAGTCTGATTGCACCTTGTTGGCATCACATAAATCAGCATTGTTTCTAGGTAGGGCTTTTCTGAGTTTTCGTCCTAAATATGTCCCTGGGACATTCATCAGCACAACTTTGAGTTGCCTTTCTGATGATGTCTTAGAAGTGACAGGATGCCACAGACACCTTTTCTACTTTTATAATCTAGGTAAAGGACCTTGTTTCACCTTAGGCTTCTTTCCCAATCCCCTGCAAAGGGAGATTCCACTGTTCTGAGCTTCTGAGTTTGGGCAGTGGTGATTTCACACCAACATCCTCTGGTTTTGCATTAAACACCTTTATTTTATGTAATTCAGAAGGTGAAAACTTTTTCTTTTTCCTTCTCTGACAATTTCGGATGACGATTGACGTCACCCAGCCTTCCCCTTGTCCATCTTCTCCTGCAGCTGTAGTCGCAGTTGCTATCGCTGCCCTCCCTTTTTTAAATTACATAGCAAAGTTTGAGTGAATGAACCTTTGCATCAGAAATAAAGAGTTTAGGTTGCATGCCAGCCCCAGGATTTATTTTATTTTTTAAAAGATTTTATTTATTTATTTTTAGACAGAAGGGAAGGGAGGGAGAAAGAGGGGAGAGAAATATCAAGGACCAGGCATGTGCCCTGACCAAGAATTGAACCAACAGCTTTTGGGTTCATAGGCCAGCACTCCATCCACTAAGCCACACCAGCCAGGGAAAAGCTCAGAATTTAAAAGGCGTGGTCCATGGCCGATCAGCTGAAAGTGCTGAGGAAGCGTGTCCCTTCTCCTGAGCTTTGCTGGAGGGGAATGATGAGAAGTCTGGGAATTATGTGATGGTGAGGTGGATGGGATTTGGATCTAACAACCTGCATGGTCCATAAACAGAAACCTGAGAAATTAACATGAGAACAGGTCCAGGACCACTGAAACCCAGAGAGGCACTGGGTTTGAGAAATGAACACTGAGAGAGAGTCAACAACCAGATATTAAATATTTACACATCATTGAGGACATTATAATATTTGTAATTCTCTGGAAATGGAAGTTTCTCATATGTGTGTATTGCTCAACTTTTGTAAAATTAACTCTAGTACTTTTGTATAAAAGTACGATATTTAATACTGATAATTTGCTTTTTTTCTTCTCTATTATTCTGGTTTAAAATACTATTATTTTAATTTCTTAGTAATTATTATTTCTCCTTAATCTCATGATCTGTGTTTTTCTTCTTCCATCACTGTTTTATTTAATAGACCATTTCTTCTTAAGAAAGGCCTGAAGCGAGTGTGACTGGAGGTATTGATGAAGTACCACAACAGGAAGGGGGAAGCCTTGCTGACTGAGCAGCCGCTGGGCTGCCCATCTGCACCTCATCCTTCTTTCTACTGAAGGCTCATCCTTTGTTAGGATGATTCTAAAAAAGCACAAAGAAATAGGGAAAAAAAAACCAAACCCTACCCTCCCTTGCCACCTCTGTAATCCCAGGTGAGTCTCTGTGCACATGGCACATGAGTTCCTGGCTCCATCGTTGATTCCTGAAATTGTATCACAGTGGAAGCAGCGTGTTTTAGAATCTATGATCTCCAATGAGGATAACTGCTGAATTTGGGGCAAAACAAAGCCTGGCACAGCCAACAGGAGAAGGGAAGGAGAAAGTCACACAGAACCGGACCTTGGGAGGACCCATGAGAGGTTGATGTCCCATGGCCATGGGAGAGGGAGGTGTGGCCAGTCTACCATCAGGACTCTGGAACTGCTTGCTTACAAACCAGCTTTTGATGACTTCACTTAGGTCCCTCTGTCTTCCTTTTTTACAGTCACAGGAGGAAATTCTGCAGGCATTTCTCCTTCAGGACACATCCTGAGCAGGATTTTTGAAATGGGGTAAGCTAGGCAGCAAGTGAGATTCTCTTCTGGATGGCACTTAGAATGACATCCAGATGGGGAGACCCATGAGGCCCATGAGGCTTGGCCCCACGAGGCATCTCAGTGCAGTGGGAGATGGCTGAGGCTGGACTTTACGGAGCCATTGGATCCCAGAAGGAGAACAAGGTGCTATACTGGGGAGACTGGAGTCCCTGGAAGGTACATTAATCCACCTTCTGTTTCCGGTCCACACACTTTCCCTGACGCCTTTGGGATCCTCCCCTCGACCTATGTTCCCTACTTCTTTCTCTCACTTTATTTTTCTCAGAGGACATTATGTTACCCACTTGTGTGTTTGGACATGATCTGAGCCCCACCACAAGGTAAGTTCTTCATTCCTGGGAAATTTGGCTGGCTCACCTCTGCACTCCAACACTAGCACTGAGCCTGCTCAGTGTCACAGGGAGCGCCGTGTAAGGCGCTCCTGAATCTGAGGGTCACTGTCCAGAGCCGGCTGAGGAGGGAGCGAGGCTCTAAATCTCACGGCACCCGTCCCAGGGTTGTCACTGATGGGGGAATAAATGTGAGTCATTGCAAACACTTCTCTGTTTGCCAGGAGAAGGGGCATGGCTCTCCCCTCTAGTGGAGAAGGACCCGAGCCCCTATGTCCAAAGGCTTTTATTGAGAATGCTTTTATCATCAATCAATGTCAAAAGGCTATGTTTATAGAAAACAAATAGAGATTATGGATAACAATGGAAGGAACACAAGAGATCTGCCTTATGCCAGGGTCTATGAATAATGTAATTCTTCTTCCCAGTATGAGCCAGTTATCATAGCTTTTGAGGGAAGAACAAAGCATGCTTCGCAGAACTTACTTCTAGACCTGATTTTCCCCAGGAACCGCCAGATCCAGTTTAGGGTTGTACCTGCCTTTATTATTGTTTCAAGCCTGGGCAGGGCAGGAGGGGCAGAGCCGCCAAGAGAAAAGGAGACTTCTTTCGGATAGAATGAGGACTCCAGCCATATCAAAGCTGAGCCAAGGGGTGCGGGCCTTTTTGCCCTTTCTCTGTGTCCCCCAAGTCCTTGTCTGCTGCCCATACTGGCCGTGTCTGTCTTAGGTTGTCCCTCTTCATGAGAGATCTCACCTGTCTTTGACTAATTGACCATCACAGGGCCAAGCAGAGGGATGTGACAGGTTTCATCCTCCTTGATTATTTCCAGCCTGTTGGCAAGGCTACAGTCCCTGAAACCAGACAGGGCATTTCCCAACAGCCCAGAGCAGTATTTGTTCTATGAATGAGCGATATTAACAGAACAATTGGTTGCAAGCCACTTCCTCCCACCAGATCTCACTGCAGTGGGCACCCCCATAGAACATTATGGGAGAGCCATCTCCCAGGACTAGGCCAATCCCTTTATTATTGTCCAAGCTCTCTAGGTACACCTCCCCTGGTACTCTTCCGTCAATGGGTAAGCTGTGTCCTCTGGCTGCACTGCTTTTCTCAGACCTTGGAGAGCCTTCTTCATCTCTCTGCTCAGGCCAGCATGTTGGTAACCTGACCCAGGAAGGTCATGTCCAGATTCTCAGGAACTGGCTGGCCACTCTTGGCCTCCCAGGGAAGGAACTTGACCTGCCGGGTAGTGGTCCAGTGGGAGCTGCTTCTCTGGTGGTCCTCAGAGCAGTTGCTATTCCAGCTGGTCCTGATTTGGTTCTCTGGCAAATTAGATGTGGTATCTGTGTTTGTATATTTATCTTTATTCATCTTTTAAGATTTATTTTATTTTAAAAATAACTAGTAGACTTTATTTTTTAGAGCTGTTTTAGGTTTACAGAAAAATTGAGTGAAAAGTAGAGAGTCTCCTACCCCCTCCCCACTCTGTTTTCTCTATTAGTACATCCTGCGTTAATGTGACACATTTGTAACAATTGACAATTGTTGTTACATTTTCCTATAGCCTATAGTGACACATTATTGTTAACTAAAGGCCATAGTTTAAATTAGGGTTCATTCTTTCTGTTTTAAGTTCTGTGAACTTTGACAATATATAAGGACATGTATCCACCATTATAGCATCATACAGAACAGCTTTACTGCCCTAAAAATCCTCCGTGCTCTGCCTGCTTATCCTTCCCCCCAGTCTCTGGCAACCACTCATCTTTTTACCATCTCCATAGTTTTATCTTTTCCAGAATGTCATATAGTCGGAATCATGCAGTATATAGCCTTTTCAAATTGGCTTTTTTCACTTAGCAATTTGCATTTAAGGTTTCTTTATGTATTTTTGTAGCTTGATAGTTTATTTTTTAAAATGCTGAATTATATTTCATTGTGTGGACATATGACAATTTATCTATTTGTTCATTTACCCACTGAGGGACAACATCTTAGTTGATTTCAAGTGTCGCCTTTATTTATTTATTTATTTATTTATTCGTTCATTCCATAACCATTTATTGCCCCATACCTTCTCCCGCCTCCACCCACCCCCTCATCCACCCCACGCTTACCACAGTGTTGTCTGCGTTCATGAGTTCTTTCTCTTTTTTTCCCGTTTTTGCTCTATCCTTCCACCCCGCCCCCCCAACCCTCCCTGAGACTGTCAGCCTTCTCTCTGAGTCTGTCTCTATTTTGCTTGTTAGTTCAGTTTGTTCATAAGATTCCACATATGAGTGAAATCATATGGTATTCATGTTTTGCCTTTAAATTTATTTATTTTTAAAGATTTTTATTTATTTATTTTCAGAGAGAAGAAAAGGGAGAGAGACATCAATGTGTGAGAGAAACATCAATCAATTGCTTCTCACACATCCCCAGCTGGAAACCTGGCCTGCAACCATGTACCCTGATAGGGAATTGAACTGACAACCTTTTGGTTTGCAGGCTAGTGTTCAATCTACTGAGCCATACCAGCAAGGCGTAAATTTATTTTTACTTAGCACTTTGCCACATCTACTGTGAGGATGAAGACAATTCTCAGTAACCAGACAGTCAGCGTTCCAGAAAATGTCGACCTCACTTGGAAGGGATGCACAATTTTATTGTGAAGAGCCCCAGAAGCACCCTGCAGGGGGACTTCAATCCCATCAATGTAGAACCCAGTCTCCTTGGGGGAAAAAAGCAGAGGCTCTGGGTTGAAAAATGGTGGGAAAATAGAAAGAAACTAGCACCGTTCACACTGCCTGCTGTCCTGTACAGAACATGATCAAGGGTGTTACGTTGGGCTTCTGTTACAAGATGAGGTCTGTGTACGCCCACTTCCTATCAATGTCGTTATTCAGGAGAATGATTCTCTTGTTGAAGTCCAAAATTTCTTGGGTGAAAAATAAACCCGGAGGATTCAGATAATGTCAGACATTGCTTGCTCAGTATCTCAAAACCAGAAGGATGAGTTAATTCTTGAAGGAGATGACATCAAACTTTTATCAAATTCAGACGCTTGGAAACAAGAAGCCGCAACAGTTAGAAAAAAGGATATCAGCCCTGGCAGGTACGGCTCAGTGGACTGAGCACCAGTCTGCATACCAAGAAGTCACTGGTTCGATTTCCATTTGGAGCATATGCCTTGTTTGCTGGTCAGGTCCACAGTTGGGGTGTGTGAGAGGCAACCAGTGGATGTTTCTCTTGTATGTAGATGTTTCTCTCACTCTCTTTCTCCCTACCTTCCCATCTCTCTGAAAATAAATAAGTAAAAAAAAAATTGTTTTCAAACCAAGGATATCAGACAAATTTTGGATTCTATGCTTCTGAAAAAGGAACAGTTGAGCAGGCTGATGAATAAGATCTAAGATGGCCAGCTCCAGAAGCAGCAAGATGTTGGAAGATTCCTCAGATTTATTTGTGATGTTTTAAAGATGCAATAAAAGCTATGTATTGATCTGGGGGAAAAATTATTTTTAATTATATAATTGAAACATACAGTATTCATTTCCTTGTTATCACTCCACCTTCTCTGAGTTTATCACATTCCCCATGTGCATCTTTCTAAACATTTCTTATGCATATATAGACATTTATGTACATAGAATGCATTAATTACCTATTGATGTATAACAAAATTACTTCAAATTTAGTTGCATAAAACAGTAACAAACATTTAATATTTTACTGCTTCTGAGTGCTAGGAACTTGGGAGTGCCTTAGTTGGGTGGTTCTGACTCAGTTTCTCATGAGGTTGGACTGAAGAAGCCTGCAGCCATCTGAAAGGCTTAGATCCGCCTCTGCCAGTCCATATGACTGGCAACCTGATGCTGGCTACTCCGCAGGGCTGCTTCCATGTTCTCAGAATGCGGGACTGGCTGCCCCAAAGCAAGCGGTATCGGTGTCGGAGAGAGAAAGAGAACCGGACATGCCTTTTAGCACCCAGCCTCAAGTCCCACAGAGTCACTTTCACAACCTCCTGTTAGTTACACAGGTTATGGGAAAATCATGAATAGCAGGAAACCAGCCACTGGGGACTATTTTGGAAACTGACCACCCTTTAGAGCATTTCATGGATTTGCTTTATGCTTCTTGTGAAAAATTTTACATTTGGAAAAAAAGGAAAAATTTTAAATTCTAATCAACTTAAGGTTAACTGATACATATAAAGTAAGCAGTATTAAAACAAATCCAATGTCAGTTTGTAGCAAATAATCTGTGTTGAGAAGTTTTAACCCTCATAGTATTGGAATAATTAAATTATTAAATATGAATATATAGTATAAGGGTTTAAAATTTGTGTAAACTAAAAGAATATATTATGCTTGGATGTGAGAATACTGCAGTAATAAGTTAACTTTCACATTCTTAAAATCTTCTCCAAAAAACACCCTACATTTATTACAATGCTATATATGCTCTAAGTTTTATTTTTTCCTTTAAAAAAAAATCTCAGTTCCCCACACTCTGATTTATGCAAGGCTTGGGCTTATACATTTGACCCAGAGTACTGGTCTTTAGATTATTTACAAATAGGTTTGCTTTTCAGTAGTGTCGTTTGGCCCACGCACTGCGTGAGATCCAAGTTGAGGAGGCTCTAGTGGGTTTTGAGATGTCAAAGTGTCCGGCGGGGGGCGATGGTTGGGGGGACGGGATAGTTGCAGAAGAGAAAAGCTAAACCCGGTGCAAGGTTCCTGCTGCAGCGGCCAGAAACGTCTAGGACAGGAGACGCGGCTTGCAGGCGCTCACACAGGGGTCACGAGGACTGTCGGGTCAGCGTCTCCCAACCCCGCCCCCACGCAGCGCCAGAGAGCTTCTGTTTACTGTCCTGACTTCACAGAGCAGAGATATTGATCACGAATGAGTACAAACTTTAGAGTACAACAGTGTGATCATCCGGAAGAAAACTCACGTCAAAAACACATGTGGTGTTTTCCGTGTCACAGGTACAAATGCCGCATGACCTCTGGTCTTGGCTCTTCCCCGTTGCTGACCTTTGCAATCATACACCCGGATCCACAGCCCATCTTAAGAGTTCAGGCACTGCAGACATTACTTAACCACATTGGAAAGGGGGTCTTGGAACAGAGAAAGTGGGGGCAAAGGGAGGCCAGAGGGAAGAAAATGACTCAGTCAACACATCTGAGTACCTACTAAGTGCAAAGCTTTGTATTTCCCACAGCATGCATCATTATCAGGTGTGCTTATAATTTGTATTTTTTTTTTTTGTTTTTTGTATAATGCTTGTATCCCACTCCAAGACACTAATATATAAGCTCTGAGGCAGGAATTTGTGTCTATTTTGTTGACTGCTGTGTCTCCAGCACCTAGAAGAGTGCCTGGCACATAGTACTCAAGCAATAAATATGTGTTTGATTAATGAAAGAAAGCACTGTGTTAGTGGGTAATAATAGAAAACAGTTACTGTGCATGCACACATGCTGGGCTCTCTGCAAGGCTTCCTCCCCCTTTAGGCAGGCACTAACATTATCCCATTTAACAGATGAGGAAGCTGCAGCTCAGAGGGGTCATGCATCTTGCCCAAATGGCGGCACTGGGGTTTAAACTCAAGAATTCTCTCCCTCAGGTCTTTAGTTGAGACTAAGCCTCCTATCTCATACTCTGAGAAACTTACAAAGACCAGTTAGACACAGTCTCTGTTCTCTTAGCATAGATATGTCTATTGAGAAAAGATTTGGAAATAAGTCAGAACCAATTAAGTCAGAATCAATGGTAAGAAGTTTGGCAGAGAAGCAGGTGATAAATGTTATGAGTTTGCAGGAATGAAAACAAGGCAGATAGAAAAAGATAAACACTGAGATATAAACTAACAGAATTAATGCTGAATGATGAGAGTGTTTATACTTCCCATTTACTACTTTATCTGTATTTTCTAATTTTTCCATATGAACAAGTATTGCTCTTGTAATAAGGAAAAATATATATTTATCTTATGAAATTTTCTTAAGGGAAACATTTAAAAATACATTTTCTAAGGCAGGTCTCAGGCAAGGCTTTTCCCTGTCATTCCCATTTGCCTCCCCCAAAGCTTTCTGGGTAAATTTTCAGTGATATTTTATGCACACACAGGCAAATAATATAGATTTCCTAAAATTTTAAAAATCACATTAAACTAAGCCTTAACCTAAGGAGTCAGGAAAGGCCTCTGAGAAAGGAATTGGGCCTCAGGTCGCTTTCCAACCAACTCCAATAAGCAGGGGCAGGACTCAGGTGGGGCGAGTGAGACGGTTGCTTCAGGCACAAAGATAAGGGGGCACCAAAAAACTCAGCAATCAAAATAAATAATATTTAAAAAATCAAATTAATTCAAGGAATCCATGAAAAACAAAACAAAATTTTACATAAGAACTGAACCATTAAAAGGAATAGGCAGACCCAGTTATATGGGGCTGAAATTTATAGAATTGTGGGGGGTAAGAATCTGCTTTAAGAAAAAGATTATAAAATTTCAAGTCAAAAATAGGTAAGAAAACAAATATTTATTTAGAATGAGAAAATAAATAACAATAAAATATAAATTTTTAAAACCTCACCTATACCAAAAGTCACAAATACAGAAAACATAATTTTTGAATAACTGCCTGAAGTGCTTCTATAATACATTTTCCCTATATTTTTGTACAAAACTTTCAGAAAACCCTTATCAAATGTCTTTCATATATCAGCTGTAGAAGATGTATTATAGTTTGTGCCTACAAACACAAGAATCTGATAAAAATTGTATTTCACATGATTACCATTTTAAAAAAAGTTCCATTCACATGAGCCTCTCCAGAGCATCTCGCAGCACAGCAGTTGACTTCTTCAGAGTGTCAGTAGGAGACCCGATCACAGAAGTAACACCCTTTCCTTATGCAGTTGGAGGGCCTGGCCAACATAGGGAATCACACAGAACATTGGTGGGGACCAGAATAGGCCACCCTAGAATATGCCACTTTGGCATGAGGATTATTTTGAGCTGAAGAAAATTAAGAAACTGCAGACAGAGGAAAAGCTCCCTGCCATCCTCCTATCTGAACACACAACATAAAATTCCATTGGTAAAGGCTTCTGTTCTCCGTACCAGAAGGAGCACACCTAACTATTTGACTCCTAATCACTAGAGAGGACTCTAGGCTCTTCCCAGCTCAGAGATAGCACTGAAGGGAACTACATGACAAAACTTGCTAAAACAACCCTTGTCTTCCATTAGTTTCCTCTATATATTCACCTCCCCCAAGGATAAACCCCTTTTCCTTTGTCTTGTTACCTGTCTGTCTTATTCTTCTTTGTAAGGATAATATAAAAACTCAAATTTCAATTATCCTTTTGAGTTACTCATCACTGAGTTTCTCCTGTGTGAATGCCATGCTGCATGTGGAAATAAATAAACTCTTTTCTCCTGTTTTCTGTCTTTTGACAGCTCAATTTTTAGGGCCCCAGCTGCAGAAACTATGAGAGTAGAAGAAAAGGTTTTTTCTTTTCCTGCCGCATGACTACCAGGAGGGGAGATCCCTGGGATCCACCTGGGAGCTGCCTGTCAGGGTGCCACGGGAGGCCGCCGTGCGCTGCTGTGGATGTGGCCTGCACCTTTCTGTCCTGCGTCTGGCTAAGTGGGTAGAAGGGGCCACAGGAACATCTTGGAAGCCATGCAAAGCATATTTAATTATTCTTTGGAAGCTTCAAAAATTTTAGGTAGATGGATCACCTATGACGGTGTGTAGGTGGCAACTTAATTCTGTGAGGTACTAAAAACAGCTGACCTGTGCTCACTTCAGTAGCACGTATACTAAAATTGGAATGATACGGGGAAGATTAGCATGACCCTGTACAAGGATGACACATAAGTTCGTAAAGCATTCCATGTTTAAAAGCAAACAGACGAACAAAACCCCCTAGCTGACCTTGTTTTAAAAGGGGAAGGTCATTTGGAACTTGACTTGTCAGGGACAGATACAAATTGTAATACCTTCTGATCCCAGCTGCTGAAATAAAATTTGAATCCAACTGTTGTTTAATAAACTAGTGAATTTTTCTCATGGCTAAAAGGTCTCTGTGTGTGTGTTTATGTATATTATAAACTTGAGATTATTTTCTACCTACAGATGGTATTGTTAAAATTAATTTAATAAATTAAAATTAATTGATGCAAAGGCAAGCCCTTATAAAGATTGAGTATTCTAAAAATTCTCAGAAATTAGAAACTAACTCAAAACTTTTTCATGATCACATGGTCTCAAATTAATCCTTGCTAAATAAAACTAGTTTAAATTTATTGGTTTAAGTCAAACAAACATATCTTTATTTTACCTGGGTTTACAAAAAACAAAATTAATTGCTGAACATAAGTTTACCTACTTTTGACTTCTTATTAGAAAGAAAGTAAAGGATAAATTTAGATCTGTTCATGAAATGTTCTATTCTTTGTTGAGGATGGATATGTTTCTAAATTTATGAAATGTATTTGATAATAAAAACACCCATTTCTAGAGGTTATAAAAATGTCTTTATATATCTGCCAAGCTAAAGACTTCTAACAGCTTACTTCTTAATTTTCATTAGAAATTGAGGTTTTAAGGGTTAAAAATCTCTCTCTCTCTCTCTCTCTCTCTCTCTCCCTCTCTCTCTCTCACTTTTCAGCCCTTCTGGAACACCTCAAAAGATTTGTTTTCATGTTAAATTGCATGGGAAGCATTATAAAATAAGCAATTAAAAAACTCCTAATATATATTGTTGGGATAAACAGTGGTTGTAAATTAAATGAGTGGCCAGAACTATGGGAAACCCAGGACAGCCACGTGGTTCTTCAGGGCTCCCTGGAAAACCCCATTTTCCAGTTTTTTCATTCCTTCATGCAGCACAATGCTTTTAGTGCTGTTGAAGCTGGGCTTAAAATAGATGAAGGAGCTTAGGAAATGATGTTCCTGAAAGGAGACATCTTACACTATTGTCAAGGTTTGATAAAGTCACTTCAAGAAAATGCCAAATTGGTAACGGCTTCCTTTCACAGTGAACTCCCAGTAGCAAATACTTAGAGGTCATTGACTGCCACCAACATATTCTGTTTATTGAAAAGGGCATAAAATAAAAAATTCTCCAACCCCATTGAAAGGGACCTTATCAGGTGCCTAACCATGAATGGACATCTACTCTTGCCTCTGACACTCACCTCCACCTAGAGTGGACACCAAAGACTCCTCAAGGATGAGAAGCCACCGACACCAGAGGTAAACAGCTACCCCAAGACATCTGTATACCCCCCCGGATTGATACTGAATTCAGAAACCATTTGTTTGATTTTCTTTACCTATCGGGTATTGATATTAATCATAAGTTATACTTGTTCTTTGGGTTTTTCTTTATAGTCTAGCTGCTTATGATTACTGAACACGTGTAAGATATCTTTAATACTCCTTTTATGGCTTACCTAAATATTATACCAGATGCAAAATATAGAAAAATAAGACAGATGGCAAAACTCGGATCATGATAGTTCACAGGATAGAAATGATCTGAACGCTCATTTGCGACAAAGGCCGTAAGCCCTGACTGCCTCCCATTTACTTGCTCTTCCCTCTTGGGAAAATTCAACCTCAACTCACATACCATAGTTACAGTATTGCCCCACCCCCAGTGATTCACTATTTCAACAAGACAAAGTTGATACTGAGAATTCTTAGGGATGAGCCTTCCTGCTGCTGTGAAACCATACTACCTGACTGAGAGGTTGATCACTAATGCATTCTTCAGATTGACTTTATAACCAAAAGGGAGAACTGCAGGGAGAAAAGGCGGTGCTGTAATAAATCATAAACACCTGACTGGGAGGGTCATGGTGGGTAGTCACACTTCAGGCCCATTATCTTTGAATTCAGCAAGCCCTGCGCATTGATCTTGTTCCCCTAGATTAAAACACCTTTGAAATGCTGAAGTAATCCACTTCTTCAGAGGGAGGTACAACCACTCTCAAGAAAGCACATAGTCTTGTTAACTAACCTTGCTTTCTTCCACCTTCATGTAATCTTTCTTATATTCCATCCTTAATTCCAAATGCAGAAAAAGCTGCAAAACTGTCATTCCCCAGAGCACCTGAGGTCTTGCTTCCCAGCGTGTTTTCAGTTTGGCTCAAGTAAACTCATAAAAATTCTCTACAGGTTTGGACCTTTCTTACATTAACAATGGTGATGATGGTGATGGTGATCATAACAGTGATGATAGTGATGTGGTTTTGCTGTGGAGTTCTTTGCTCAAACAAAATGTTGGGGAATTCCAATGTGTCAGATAAAAATGCTATATTTGGAGCAGAGGGCCTGGGGCCCTGCTGTCACAGCTCACATCTGCCAAAGGGGCTCCGAGGAGAGCTTTGCAAAAAATGACTAACTAGAGGAGAGGGGGATGGAAAAGTGGCTGCAGTCAGATTATCTCAAGGTAAGGAGTTTGCACTGTAGTTGGTAAATGTACATAGTTGGTGTCAAAACAGCGACTGGGTAAAATTCCTCCATCGGGGCTACGCCAGTGGCCTGGACGAGGCTGATGTGAGACGAGGGTCAGTGCTATGAGAAAGGACAGGATGTACTCCACAGCCACTACAGTGAAAGGAAGAATGGGCACAGAACTAAGGCCAAGCAGCCAAAGGAAGCCAATGAGAAAGAAGAGTCAAGTGTTGTAATGAATCCCATTTTTTTAAAAAGATTTTATTTATTTATTTTTAGAGACAGGGGAAAGGAGGGAGAAAGAGAAAGAGAGGGTGAGAAACACCAGTTGGTTGCATTTCATGCATGCCCCAACTGGGGACCAAACCTGCCACCCAGACATGTGCTCTGACCTGGAATGGCACCCATGACCTTTGACTCTGCAGCAAGATGCTTCAACCAACTGAGCCACATCAGTCAGGGCATGAATCCCACTTTTTAGATGTGGAATCCTACAACTGCTTTTTTAGATTTTTGAGATTATGATAAAATATATATAACATAAGGTTTATGTACAATTGCTTTTTAAATTTTACCATTTCATAAAATTGAAAAATATTTGCATAAAATAAAGAACTCAAACAGTACAAAAAAACTACAATGAAAAGTAAGTTTCCCTCCCACCTCATACCCCTAGTCACTTAGTTCCACTGCCCAGATCCTTGTTTACAGTATATTTCCAGAAATGTCATATATCAACAAGCAGATGTTTTATATATATTAATTTTTTTCACATATTCTGTCCTTTGTTTAATTATTTGGTTTTTTGTTTCCCACTGAACAAACCAACCATGTTTGTTCTTTTGGAGGAAGTTGATGAAGAGAAAACTCAGAATGGAAGTTTCAGAGTAACTCCCATGTGACTAGAGGAAAAGCAGGCAGGGAAGAAATAGGCTTTGGAGTTAGACCTTGAGCCAGATGCTGGCTCTGCCACCTTAGGCACATTCTTTGGCCTAAACCACAAGGTTGAATATTCTTTTCATTTCACACAATGTCAATGGTTGTCAGTGGGGAGGGGTCAAATCACCAAAAAACAGCGGTGTTTGGAAACCCGGGGTATGGGTTTTTGGGTTGTCAAAATTCCTGGGGCTGCTAGCAAAATTTTGAAGATACAGTTCATAGATGTCAAAGATCTTAGAATGTTTGTAGCAGACAGTCACAACAAAAAGCTATTCTGTCCACATGCCAATGGCATTCACATTGAGAAACATCAACTCAGCAGCTCCAGCACACAGTCACATCAAGGCCTTCCATTTCCCATGCTCCATACTTGCCTCCACTGTGATAGCAGCAAAGTGGCTGCAAGTGTTGTGGATGCTACGTCTGTGTCAGAGGAGATAATCCAGACCAGATTTTCTCTGACTTTCTCTCTTGGGACAAAGAAAATTCGCCTCAGGAGCTTCCTCTCAGACTTCCTGCCCACAAATTACTGACTAGGCCACTGGTCATTCCTGAACCAGTCTTGGGCAAGAAGGGACACTCCTCTTAGATCACATGCTAGTCTGGAGGAAAGAGGGCTGGGCTTCCCTGAGACAGGAGCTATCTGGCGGTCTGAGAGGTGGGACACCTGTAAGAAAAGAAGGAAGAATGCTGGCGATTGTGTCCCAGGCTGCCATGAGGACCCTACAAGCAGACGAAGTTTCTGCCAGATAGTGAGACAGAAAAACATGCAGGTTCCCTTCCTTCTGCCCTTCAGAGAAAGATGGCCATTTTCCTAACCTTTTAGTTCCATCTCACAGAGAAATAAAAAGTGGAAACTTCTGTGGATAAGAGGATTGGAAAGGCAAGTGAAGGGCCTCCCTCCCAGAAGCTGACAGAGGTTCTTTTAGCAAATGCAGAAGTAGTAGGTTGTTATCAGTCTTGCACACCTAAAATTTATTCCTGTTCCCTGATTAGAATTGTGCCATATATATCAAGAACTTAAGTTTTTACATATTTGTTTATATTTGTTATCATGGTTGATATTTACAGTTAATGATAATCAAGTCAGAAAAATCACTAAATGTAAGTGCAATGACAAAAGTGGCATAAAATCTGTGAGAATAAAAAGTTAATATACTAAAGCTTGAAATGTTAATAGTTAAGAAGTCAACTAGATTCTACTCCTCCCTCCCTTTCTCTCTTCCTTCCTCCTCCCTTCCTTTCTCTTCTTTCCTTTTCACCAGACTCTGCCATTGAGAGCCATAATTTCAAGGGCAGCGGGCAAAGAACCTAGAACCAAAGGACCCTGAGGAAGTGGGGGGGCGTTGTTCCGGTAATAGCATCTGGGGCTGCCCCTCCAACGGGTCCATTATTCGGTAACAATATTTCAGTTGTGTTGATAAATGTGGCCAAAAATGCTATAGAATTTGATCCACTCAAGTTATAAAGCATTTTTCTTGGAAGTTTCCATTGCTGCATTTAAGCCCCTGAAAAATCACTAAGACTTTAACTTAAGCAAGCTGATCTCTTTCCAAAAGCTAAAGAAAAGGTAGAGGAAATGTTTCCAAAATGCTTCTGCTCTTTTAAAATATTTTTATATTTTGAGTATTTTTGAAATACTTTATCATATATATGGTGTTGAGAAGGGTTTGCCTCTGTTCTCTTAGGTTCTGTAAATGGACCTGAGAATTCAAATGACAAAAGACAGAATAACAGGAGAATAAACAAGCAGATTTTATTTCAGGTTAATATTTTTACTTGTAATAGAGGACTTCATATGTAAGAAATGAAGACCCAAAGAATTAGACAGGTCTGAGAGCTCACCTACCATGTCAACAAAGAAAGGTAAGTTGTAGGGATGTGACAAAGGAAAAAGGTGTCTGCGCTGAGGGGGTAAATTGTGGGAAAGTGAGTAGGAAATAGATGGGGTTATTTTGGCAGGTTTGTTTGTACAGACTCATCTCAGCCTTGACTCCTGTCTCAGGTGATAAGAATGTTCTCCTCTTCCTGGTAGTGGGAGGGCGTTTCACAAGAAATGTATGCCCTGATTTTAGGTAAAGGAGGTCAAAGAGCCCTTCTAGTGTTTGGTGTTTCTCAATTGCCTGCAACTCAGAATAATCAATATGCCTGTTATGGTAATATTTGTGTCTCCTGAAAATTTACATGTTTAAATATACCCCCCAATGTGATGATATTAGGAGGTGGGGGCTTTGGGAGGTGATTAAGTTATAATGGTGGAGCCCTCAAGAGTGGAAAAGTGCCCCTATAAAAGAAAAAGAGACCTCGCCCTGGCCAGTGTGGTTCAGTGGACTGACCGCCGGCCTGTGAAGCAAAATCGCCGGTTCGATTCCCAGTCAGGTCACATCCCTGGGTTATGGACCAAGTCCGCAGTTGGGGACCTGCAAGAGGCACCCAACCAATCGATGTATCTTTCCCATACTGATGTTTCTCTCCCTGTCTTTCTCCCTCCCTTCCCCCTCTCTAAAAATAAATAGATAAATCTTAGAAAAAGAGAGAGAGAGAACACAGAGAGCAATTCTGCCCCTTCCACCATGTGAGGACACAGTGAGAAGGCAACTGTCTAGGAAGCACTTTGTACCAGGTACTGAATCTTTTAGAGCCTTGACCTGGACTTCCCAGGCTCTGAACCTGTGAAGAATAAATGTTTATAAGCTACTCAGTCTATGCTTTTTTTTGTTATGGCAGCGCAAATGGACCAAAACAATGCCAAAGTACCATATTTTGGGGTGACATGTTCTGATCCCCTCTATGGTTTCATTTTATATAAATATTATTTACTGACCAGTTTAACAATCAAAAATAAAATCAATAGTAATCAAGGAATAATAATAATATGTACAGAAAAATGGTCTTACTCCTGAGGTAGTCTCAAAGATTAAGAATCAAGAGAACTTTTATTCCAGCTCAATTCTTGCCTTGAATGAAAAGTTTGAGCAACTCAGTATTCCTCATGGAGCCTTAGCTTGAACATCTGAAACATTTGAGCTTTAAACCAACCAGCTGAGCTCTCTTGGGTCCTTTCTAATTTGTTCTGTTTTACATAGCACAATGGTTTTAAAACACATCTGCAATTTCTTGGATGCTCTTCCATTAAAAGGTTGAATCTAATTTCTCTCCCTTTGAATATATTGGGCTTAGTGACTCATTCTGTTCCTATGGCCTTAGGAACAGACTGTAACAGGAGAGATCATGAAACTCCTGACATCAGGCCATAAAAAATGATACAGCTTCTGTCTTTCTGTCCCTAAGCAAACAGGTTACCAACAGAGTGGCACTGAAGCCCGTCTGCTGGAGACCACACAGGAAGATGTCTGAGGAGCTCGAGTAGGCCCGCCCCAGCAGCCTGGGGCTTCCCCACCCAGGCCTAAGGCCTGGGCATCAAGTGATCCCAGCTCCAGCCTTCAGCTGTCCACAAATGGAGAAGAGTCAAGCTGAACCCAAGGGAGCCATGCCTGTCTTGCAGATCATGCACAAAATAAATGCTGTTGTTAATCAACTACATCTGGGGTGGTTTTTTATGCAGCAACAGTAACCAGAGCTGATGGTAAAGCAAAGAGCCTCTGAATATCTGGAGTAAATATTTTACCAGCTGAAGCACATTATATTTGAAATAGGACTGAACACATGAGTATGGACTACCTGGGCTAAATTTCAGAAAGTTATTTTGCCTGCTGCATTATTTAACAATTGACTTCAGTAATCTGGACTCCAGAGTTGAGAAGACCTGGGCCCTGATTTGGGTAGAAGCTTAGGGGACACTAATCCTGGGAGAGAAGTTGACTACACTACCTGGTGTGCCAGAGCAGAGAGGAGGGGTGAGAGCCAGAGGCCCCCCCATAGTGACCACACCTTTCAGGAGGCCAGGGAGAGGACCCCAAATACCAGTGTTGCTCAAAGTGCAGGGACCTCTTCTGAGTTCTACACCAGCATATCCTACTGTGGGATGATAAAAATATGTATTTGGCCTTGGTCCCCAGTCTTGGCAAAAAACTCCTAAGACTCTTGGAACTTCCTGAGTGACAGGGTTGTATTTTGCTCTTTATAAAGAGTCCCTTTTGAACACACCTATTTATGTTAATGAGGTAATTCAGGTCCGGGCCCCTAGAGAGGGCTCCTCACCAGAAATATCAAGAGATTAGAGTTGGAATTTTCAGCTCCATCCACCAGCCTCTACGGAGGGGAAGGGACCTAGAGATTGACCTCTATGAAAAATATTTTTTAAATTTATTTTTAGAGAGAGGTGAAGGGAGGGACAAAGAGGGAGAGAAACATTATTGGTTGCCTCTCACACATGCCCCACCTGGGACTGCCCAGCAACCCGGGCATGTGTCCTGATGGGAAGTCAAATCTGCAACCTTTCCCTTTGGAGGACAACTCCTAGACAACTGAGCCACGCCAGTCAGGGCTCTGGGAAAACTCTGAGAGGTGTGAGGTGATATCTCATTGTGGTTTTAATGTGCATTTCTTTGATAATTAGTGACGCTGAGCATGTTTCCTATATCTATTGGCCATCTGTATGTCCTCTTTGGAGGTGTCTATTCAGGTCCCCTGTTCATTTTTTTAAATTGGATTGTTTGGTTTTTTTACTGATGAGTTGTGTGAGTTCTTTATAAATTGTGGATATTAACCCCAAAATATTAAAAATATTTAACATTAACATGAAATAAAATCTGTTTGTTTATTCTCCTCTTATTCTGTCTTTTATCATTTGAATTCTCAGGTCCATTTACAGGACCCAAGAGAATAGAGGATATATAATTGGCAAATATCTTCTTTCATTCAGTGGGTTGTCTTTTAATTTTGTTAATGGTTTCTTTTGCTTTTCAAACCTTTTCAGTTTGATGTAGCCCCATTTGTTTATTTTTTTTGTTGTTTCCCTTGCCTGAAGAGATATCAGAAACTGCCCCCCCACCCCGCAAAACATTGTTATAAACAATGTCAGGGAGTTTACTGCCTAGGTTTTCTTCTACAAGTGCTAAGTCTTACATTTAAGTCTTTAATCCATTTTGCGTTTATTCTTATATATGGTGTAAGAAGGTGGTCTAGTTTCTTTTTTTGCATGTATCTGTCCAATTTTCCCCAAATTATTTATTGAATAGTGTCTTTACCTCATTGTATGTTCTTGCCTCCTGTCTCATGTATTAATTGACCATATAGGTGTGGGGTTACTTCTGGGTTCTCTATTCCATTCCGCTGATCTACAGTATGTGTCTATTTTTATGCCAGTACCATGTTGTTTAAACTACTCTAGTCTTCTACTATAGTTTGAGACCAGGTGGCATGATACCTCCAACTTTGTTCTTCTTTCTCAAGATTGCTGTGGCTATTTGGGATCTTTTGTGGTTCCCATATAAATTTTAGGGTTATTTTTTCCTAGTTTTGTGAAAAATGCCATTATTATTTTGATAGGAATGGCACTAAATCTATAGATTGCATTGGGTGGTATGGGCATTTTAATGATGTTAATTCTGCCTCTTCCTGAGCACAGTGTATGCTTCCACTTATTTGTATTTTACTCAGTTTCTTTCTTCAGTGTTTTACAATTTTCTGAGTACAGCTCTTTTACCTCCTTGGTTAAATTTATTCCTAGCTATTTTCTTATTTTTGATGCAATTATAAATGGGATAGTTTTCTTAATTTCTTTAATTTTCTTTTCAAGAAACACTTGTGAACTGTTGGTGGGAATATAAATTGGTGAAGATGTCTCAAAAAATTAAAAATAGAATTACCATATGATTCATCAATTCCACCTCTGGGTATTGATTAAAAGGAGACTAAAACACTAACTCAAAAGATACATGAGTTCCATGTTCATTGCAGAATTATTTACAATAACCAAGACATGGGAGTAACCTAAGCTTCCATCAATGGATGAATGGATAAAGATGTATATAAATAGTGGAGTATATGAAGTAAATGGATTAATGTTCCAATTGAAAGACCTAGGGTAGCTGAATAAACATGCTACCTAGAAGAGACTGATTTCAGGTCAAAAGACATACACAGATTGAAAGTAAAATGATGGAAAAAGAGGTTTCACGGAAAAGAAGTTGGGGTAGCAATACTTATATCAGATAAATAGACTTTAAAACAAAGGCTGTAACAGGAGACAAAGAAGGACCCAGTAATTCCACTTTTGGGTATTTATCCAAAGAAACAAAACACTAATTCAAAAAGACATGACAGATGGGAAGGGGGCATGGGGAAATGGCTGAAGAGGTGAGGCAATTAAGAAGTACAAACAGGTAGTTACGGAGTAGCCATGGGGATGGAAAGTACAATATAGGAAATGGAGTAGCCAAGGAACTTACATGCATGACCCATGGACATGAACTACAGTGGGGACTAGTGTGGGGACTGCCTGAGGGAGTGAGGGGTGCTGGGTGGAGGGGGCAAAGGGGGAAAAATCAGGACAACTGTAACAGCATAATCAATAAAATATAATTTAAAAAAGACATACATCCATATGTTCATTACAACATCCTTTACAATAGCCAACATGTTGATGTAACCTGTGTCCTTCCATAGATGAATTGATAAAGAAAATATAGTACATATATACAGTAGAATATTAACCACAAAAAAGAATAAAATCCTGCCATATGTGACAATAATAATGGAACTTGAGGGCATTATGCTAAGTGCATTAAGTCAGAGAAGGACAAATACCATACAATAGCACTTACATGTATACTCTAAACAAACAAACAAAGCAACACTTAATTTATGGATACAGGGAACAGACTGGTACGTGCCAGAAGTCGGGGAAGGGGAGGATGAAATTGATGGAGGTCAAAAGGTACACATTCCTGATTATAACATAAATAAATCATGGATATAATGTGTGGAATGACAACTAATGTTAATACTACTATATTGTATGTTTGAAAGTTACTAAGAGTAGATCTTAAAAGTTCTCTCAGCCCTGGCCCAGTGGTTCATTTCGTTAGAGCGTCATTCCCATACACCAAGGTTGCAGGTTTGAACTCCAGTCAGGGCACATATAAGAAGCAATCAGTGAATGCATACATAAGTGGAACAACAAGTTGATGTCTCTCTCTCTCTCTCTCTCTAAAATTTAAAAAAAAAGGGAGAAAGATTTATTTTCACTTTGGAAAAAAAAGTTCTCATCACAAGAAACAAAATTGTATCTAAGTGTGGTGGATGTTAATTGGATTTTTTATGGTGATCATTGTTCAATATATACAAATATTGAATTATTATGTAGTACACCTAAAACTAATTTAATGTTATATGTCAATTATATTTCTTTCTAAAAAAAAGAAAAAGACGGAGACACATTTACAAAGGGAAACTTATGTTACTTTTACACAGGGAAATTAATGACAGGCTTTTAGGCAAAAAGTGGGAGGACAGAGTTCCTCCTTTGTCTGCAGTTTCTTAATTGCCTTCAGCTCAAAATAATTCTTATGCCAAAGGGATATATTTGAGGGTAGCATATTCTGACCCCCTTCATCTGAGTTCTGTGAGCCAGTCTGGTAGATTATCAAACCTGAGTGTAGAGCTGTGGAAACCCCCGCATTTGTAGTTGCCTGAGCCAGTGTAGAGGCCTGAGTACCATTTGTGCTGGCATCTAACATGGGGGCATTTTTGCCGGAGTTAACTTGTAGCCCCTTAACTACAGGTGGTCAGAGTCAGATTTGAATTGTTGGAACCAACTTCTTGTCGCCATGTTGTGGTCAGAAAGAAACCAAGAGAACCTACAAAGCTTGACCTGCCCCAGATACAATGTAGTCTCTTGCATTCCCTCTCTTCCTCTTCTACTGCTTCTTGCCCCAGGGACCTCTACTCTCTACCCAGCTGCTCATGTTCAAACCCTAAAAGGCACCTCTCTACCCTCTCCTCCACTGGCCCCTTAGCATGTAATGTTAGTTTTCTTTTGTAAAAAGCTCTCAGATCTGTCCACCCCAACATTACCACCTCTCACGATCACACTTACTCACCCAAAAGACTGCAATAGTCTCCCAACAGCTTCTCCCACATTTTCTATCCCCCACAATCTGCTCTTCATCCTGCTTGCAGGATGATCTTTCAAAACTTAAATCTGGTTAGTTACACACGTGATTCAAAATCTTTCAATGGCTTTTCATTCTTCAAGGCCCTGAGCGGCCCCTTCCTACTCCTCCATCCTCAGCTCTGCCAGCTTCTCTTTGCTCTCTGCCCTTGGGTCACACAGGTCTTGGGCAACCCTACTCCTCCACATTCCCTCCCATATAGGGCCTGTGTACGGGCTAAAACGTTCTTCCTTGCAGTTTTATCTGTTCGCTCCTACTCACCTTCCTCACAGAGGCTTCCCTGGCCTTCCGGCTTCGGCATCTGTCAGAACAACAAAGTTTGCTTGCGTGACTTTGTGTTTAATGGTGGTTTCCTCCAACACTGTATATTGAGAGGTCCGTGAAAGTGAAGACTTCTAATGTCTTTACCAAATAGAGGAGAACAGGACAGAGCTGGGACCAGGGCACTGCACGACCCTGAAAGTGGTGCCTGCTCAAAGTCTGCTTCCTACATGCGTCACCTCTCTCCTGGAGTGGGTGGGTACCCTCAGGGATGATGACGGTTGTAGGCCAGAGAGTCACCACAACTCAAAATCTCTTTGGGGTCCTATTTTATCTTTAAAATAGTCTGCAAATTTTGTATTTAACTCCATAACATATCAATGTTTACTTAATGTAAAGGCAATGTTTTCTTTCTCAAATCCTGGAGTTGTGTCCTGCTGGGGTAGCTCAGTTGGTTAGAGCACTGACCGAATACACCAAAGTGGCAGATTTGATCACTGGTCAGGGCACATACAAGAAGCAACCAATGACTGCATTAAAAAAGAAAGAAAAAAAAAAAACAACTTGGAGTTGTTCCAGGAAGACATGCCATATGCCATCTCGTGCTTTTTGTAAGCCCCAAAGTTGACATGCAATCCTGGCCTTCCACACTGGGCAGGGGAATACCCTCAAGACCCCAGCAAGTGGGCAGTAGAGACCCTTTCTCATGAATACCACCCTCAGCCCTGCCTTAGTATCCATGGGAGAAATCTTCCCTCTAAATTATCTGGGTTCAAAATCCACCACAAACTATCTGTAAGACCTGGTCAGTGAAAAAATATCTTTCTACACTTTTATGTTCCACATGTAGAGCAGGGATAATATGACTCCTACTTCACCGGGTTGTTCTGGGGGTAAGACCATGCAAGGGGAGCCCTCGGCACAGTTAACCGTTGGACGCTCAATCAGTATTAGCCATTAATATGATCCTTACCTACCTCCTCACTACCTACCTCTTTTACCTGCTCCCACACCCAAATGCCTAAAATCCCTAAAGCCGTGGCCACTTTAAATTCTACCAGATTGTAAGGTTATTGTGCCTCCGCTGAGTGACTTGTGTAGGCGGGCTTTGCTTTTTATTTTTTGTGAAATTGTGGATGTGTTTCTGTGTTTTCCAACATTTTATACAAGTAAAGGAATGCCGTGCACATAGAGTTTTTTAGTCGTTCCCAAAATTCGGTCTCCAGAGCCCAGCATCAGCATGTCAACTACAAGACTATGGGGCACCACCTCAGGCCCATTGACTCAACTCCAGGGTGGGCCCGGCAATATTTTCACAAGCGCTCCCGGTGATGCTGATGAGCGCTAAATTTTGAGAACCACTGACTTAGATCAAAACAAAACAAAACAAAACAAAACCACTTTTGAAGTCCCCCCAACCCCCTGGTTCCGCATTCCCTCAGAGGGCCCGGGACGGACTCACAGCCTCGGAGCGGCAGGGCGGCGACCTCGCGGGCCCAGCACTCGTCAGACCCCGACTCCCCGCGGACGAGGACCAGGTGCTGGAGGCTGTGGCGCCGGTATCCCGCCGCGGTGGGGGAGGTGCGCGCGGAGAGCGGAGCGGCGGCGGGCGGGACCAGAGGAGGAGCGGGGACGTGCTCCGGGGCCCCGCGCGAATGGCCTCCGGCAGCTCTGGGCTCGCTGCCCTCTCCGCTCCCCCGCGCGTCCCCGCACCAGACTCGGCCCAGGCCCCCGCCTAGCGGCGTTCGGAAGCGCCGAGGGGCGAGCGTGCCCCGCACGGTCAGGCCTCCTACTGGGATTGGCGCCCTTTAGGCCTGAGGTTTTTGGAAGGAAGGGAGAGGACGAGAGGGAGACGCTCCACGCTCTCGAACTGCCCGGCCCGGCTGCCTCCTAGCTTCCCCGCAGGAGGGTTTTCCTCATTTGCGCCCCTGCCCCTCGGACTTCCTGGGCGGATGCGGCAGCCGAGAGGAGCCCGCTCTGCGCCCCTCGGCGGGCAAACTGGTCAGGACCTGCGGACTAACTTTACCGGCCGGAGAAACACTGCTCAGGCCAGTGTCAACGAAAGCTAAGCGCGAGTTCATCCAGGAGCTTCGGAGACAGAACCGCCACGGGCCCTGCTGGGATGGGAGGGAGGTGAAACGGCCCCCCAACTTCCAGAAGCCATCTCCCACTTTCCGCCTGAGTATTCGGAAACCCCGCCCGCGCGCTCTAGCCCCGCGCCGCCTCGCTTCCAGGTGTTTCCTCGGCCGCTCCGCCCCGCCCCAGGTCGTCCCCGGTCACGGGCAGGTTCAATCCCTAAGTGGCCTGGCCAGGAGCTGGCCCCTGACCCGCATCCTCCTCCCACTCCGCCCAGGCAACCGCCGCTAAAACCCCGAGGCTCCCACGGGGAACTGCGCTCTTAGCAGGAGCCCAGGGTGCGCTGTGCACGCTGTCAACGACCCAAGGTGTTAAGTAAGTCTCCATTAGTCTTGAGCGGGGGGTTCACTCCGCAGACAGGTCCCGAGGCCAGACGGCTTCATGGAGCCTCAGGGGGCGCATCTGCTAACTTTGGAGGAGCAGGGACCCGCGCCCTTGGGAGACGCCCCGCCAGCCCAGGAGCTGCCCGCCGCGGCGATCCTCTGCATGGAAGGTGGCAGGGACGGCGGCAGCACAGAGGAGTCCCGGAGCCTCGACGCCGAGTCCTGGTCCGCGGAGGAGGAGGCTGCCCTCCGGGAGCAGGAGGAGCTGCTGGAATGCCGCCGCCGCCGCCGCGCGCGCTCCTTCTCGCTGCCCGCCGACCCGATCTTGCAGGCGGCCAAGTTCCTGCAGCAGCGACAGCAGCTTGCCCTGGAGCTGGGCGCAGAGGGCAGCGAGAGGGCCGAGGACGCGCCGCACAGCCCGGGTGGCTGCTGTGCCAAGTGCAAGAAGCGGGTGCAGTTCGCGGACGCGCTGGGGCTGAGCCTGGCCAGCATTAAGCATTTCAGCGAGGCCGAGGAGCCGCAGGTGCCTCCAACCGTGCTCTCCCGCCTCCGGAGCTTCCCCATGAGTGCGGAGGACTTGCAACAGCTTCCTGGCCTGCTGGCCGCGGCTGCCGCGCCCCTTTCCGCGCCGCTTCCACGGCTCCGTCCTCTCTTCGAGCTTCCCGGGCCGGGCGCAGCGGCCGAGCGTCTCCGGCGGCAGCGCGTGTGCCTGGAGCGCGTGCATTGCTCTGCGCCTTGGGGCGCGGAGGTGACGGGCTCTGGCCGGGTGCTGGGCTGCCCCGGGCCGAGGACCGTGGCCGTGCGCTACACTTTCACCGAATGGCGCTCTTTCCTGGACGTGTCCGCGGAACTGCAGCCTGAGCCAGTGGAGTTAGAGCGGCAGGAGGCGCCAACGGGGGAACCTGGGTCCGGGAGTGCCGAGGAGGAGCAGTGCGCCGAGCGCTTCCACTTCTCTCTATGTCTGCCCCCGGGTCTGCAGCCCAAGGAGGGAGAGGAGATGAACGAGCCACATGTCGCCGTCCACTTTGCAGTCTGCTACCGCTGCTCCCAAGGCGAGTACTGGGACAACAACGCGGGGGCCAACTACACGCTGCGCTACGCGCGCCCCGCTGACGCTCTCTGAGCTGTCCGCGCAGCCCCCGGCCCCGTGTGGTCCGAGAGCGCTTCGAGGGACGGTGGGAAGGGAGCTGCGCCAGGTGACTTTTCTGGGTGCCTTGCTGAACCTTGTCCACCTGGAGTGAAGGAATCGTGGAAGGAAGGGAGGGAGCCGTTCCATCGTAAAGTCTTACCCAGGCAGATCCTGCAGCAAGCCCTGTGAGCCCGGGCAAAGCACCCAATCTCCGGCCCGTGTTCTCGTCGCTTAGGCTTTCGTAGGCGGCCTCTTGACTGCTAACCCAGCGTCAGAATGGAAAGAAATCCTCGAGACTCTGAGCAGTAGTTTTCTCCAAGAAAAAGGCTCCTGACTCCTGGACGAGGCTCTAAGACCTTGGGAAGTGTTTTTAACTGTAGGCATCGTGTTTCAGTCCTTGCAGCTTGCTGGATATCCCTCAGGTCTCAGGGAGAATACGAAGCATCCCACCACGCTTCCCCAAAGGAAGGCCCTGGACTGTGGGTGTACGCGGGAGCCTTACTTCGGGGCTGTTTTCTCAGAGAAAACCGCCAAGGCCCACGGCGCTTTTCTCTTAACGGGACTCTGGGAAGCGTTTGCCCAGACTTGATGTTCTCTACTTGTGCCTTTGTACAAATGTCCTTTAAAAAAGTAAAAGCCACTTGCACACTCTTTACGCTGCACTTTATGATTCAGCTCCTGGGGGTTTGGTAGGTCTCGGCAGCTAGGCCAGCTTTTCCTCAGCTGATTACGTGTGCAGTTTAACAGTGGTAATTCTGAATTTCCTTACTTCGATCCTTCCTGTCTGTTGTAAAGGCCCAAATTTTCCAGACTGGGCAAAAAAATACTCTTTTCCAACATGTTTCATGGCAGGGTACTGTCCCCAACCAAAATAAGTTGGTGAATTGAAGTGCCAGAGTAGTGATCCTGTAGGCCTTGGCTGTGCCCCGAGGGAGCTGGGCACTCCTCCCCAACCGCCTTTGTGTAGGCAGAGCACAGAGCCTAGATTCTTCTAGGCCGTTAGCAGTCAGGGAAGCTGGATCCAAGCACAGTGGATGGGGGATGAAAAGTTGGCTTTCAGTCCCACAGCAGAGAAACAGCGGGTAGTGGTGAGTTGATGGATGATGAAACATACCCAGCAAGTAAATGCTCTTACCCAGATGGGTGCCCTGCTCATGGCAGGGCTGCGGGCCGGGTTTGGTTACCCTTCATTCACTGCTGATGGCGGTGGGTGCCAGGATGAGGTGGCCTGCAAGAGCAGGGCGGATGGGCATCCTGGATGAGGACTTGCTCCTTCACACCTTGGTCATCCCTCGGTAAATTGTCTTTCTTCAGTTTTCATATTTTCTCGCAATGACTAGTACAATGCATTTGTTTTGTAATGGTAAGCTTTAAGGAGGGAGGGATGGTTTCACTGCTGAATAAGGGTGGGGGCAAATTCAGCCTGAAGCCTGTTCTTGTAGGGCCTGAGAGCTAAAAATATATTTCACATTTTTAAACAGTTGGGAAGATTCAAAAGAATACTATTTTGTGACACAGAATTATTTGAGGTTCAAATTTCAGTGTCCATAAATAAGGTTTTATTGAAACATAGCTATGGACGTTCGTTTACCTGTGTCTGTGACGGCTTTTCTGCAGTAAGAGCAGAGTTGAGTAAAGGCAACAGAAACTATATTGTAAAGCCTAAAATATTTACTATCTGGACCTTTATAGAAAGTTTGCCAATTCCAGCTCTAGAGAAGCAGTATTTTTTAAACACTATGTGCTGCGGGTTATACCTAATAAAGCAGTTCAACTTTTATTTTATTTTGTTATCCTCACCTGAGGGCATGCTTAGATAGCAGAGAGGAGGGAGAGAGAGAGAGGGAAACAGGGATGTAAAGAGAAACAACTCTGTTGTCTCTCTTACGCCAGGACCATCCCACAACCTAGGCTTGTGCACTGATCGGGAATCAAACCCACGGACCTTTTAGTCCGTGGGAAGAAGCTCCAACCAACTGAGCCACACCAGCCAGGGAAAGGAGTTAAATTTTCATTAAAATATGCCACTTGAACTATACATCCTTTGGGTAAAGGTAGAACTGTTTACATTGCTATTAGTAATCTTGGTTAGAATAAACACCATAACACCAATGTACAATTATTACTCTACTGGGAAGGGGAATTGACCTGTTGCCTTCTTTCATTTGTTAACCAAAAAAAAAAAAAAAAAAAAGGCCTTTCGAAGTGAATGACAATACACATTTATTTGAGATCAAAGAATAGCTCTTTGGGATGCACTGATTTTAGGCAAAAACCCAAATGGTGTTCCAGTTAGGCTACACAGGCAGGGGTATTTCTGAGAAGGGGAAGAGGGACAATTAGATCAATAGAAGGAAGGCATTTCTATTGGTACAGAAACATAACATATGGATGCTAATTTTAAATGAAGTTTTAAATGTTCAATCCTGTAGTCACAATAACTGCTTGCTTGTTATCTTTGCAACCAGTTCTTTGGGGAAAAATGTTGCTTTAGGCTCAGTCCAAAGGTTATTTTGCCCTTTTTTCATATTTCACAGGTTTGAGGTGTAATACATGCAAGGAAGTTTCTCTGGCATGGTAGCTCTGGCTTCATTTTTAAGTGGCTCCATTTAGTTTAGTTTTTCTTTTTTGACACATCTAAGAAATAATAAATCAGTGCATCTGAAATGTAGCACCCATCTGAATTAACATCAAGCTACAAAAACTGCCACATATATTTGTGCTTCAAAATAGGAGTCTTAAACTATAGAAATATTTAGTTTGACCTCTGGTTTAGAGACAGCCCTTTTGATTATAGCAGGGTCAAAGTAATTGATCATGGAAAAATTTTAAAATAGTAACTTATTAGTGTGAATTATTATTTACACTTGGAGTAAAACAGATTAAAAAATGGTCACATAGATGACATAACAAATTCTTAATTCACATACCCTTGTAAAAGCTATAACAATATAAGCAATTATTAGATTTACTTTATTTTTTTGTTATTAAATACAAAAATAATCAAGTCTTTTCATGCAATGTTTGGTACTGGGTCTGGTATATCATTTCTTTTTGAAAAGTGCTTTATTGCATAATAATACCTACAAAAATTTTATGTTTTACTTATGTATTTATGAATACATTTTAATTGGAAAGTATTGATAACGTATAATAGCCTATAACTTAGATTGAAATGCTGGTTTATGTGGTAATAATACATTATTTTGGATTGTTTGGGATTATTTAAAATTAAATTAGGGTAAAATTAGGATCTCAATATAATGATCAAAATAAAATCCTTATGTCTGGTGTCCTTTAAAATGGTAACTCACGAAATATAGAATAAAATAGATGAGAAATGGGTTTTTGGGAGGTATGTACAGCAACTTTCCTATTCTCATAAAAAACTTTGGATTTTCAAAAGTATATTTTGGAATTCAAACCATTAATTTTAAAAAGTATTTATTTGGTAATAAAACAAGCGTCGAACATGGCTATTAGGAAAGGAAATCTAGCTTTACTCTTCTCCAAATCTTGGAAAATAGATTTTTTAAGGTTCAGAATTGTGTAAAATATTTTGAACAGCCCAGTCTCTCTGCACATGGTTATAGCAAAGTGCCGAATATTCATTACAGATTGATAGCAAACATTTTGTAAAGAAATGTAAGGAAATTAAAATAGGATTTATTTGTTTTTTTGAAAAGTTAGTTTTAAAGGAAGGGGCAATATTGACCAGAGTAAGGAAATATTTAAGAGTGTACTTTCTGAATGGAATGAAAATATCCATATTCATCCCAAAAGCAAAATTCTCACAAGAAGGTGAATTACTGTTGTTGTTTGCATTAATATTTACCTCAGCTTGAATAAAGCAGGGTCATTCTGCTTAAAGACATAATAGCTTAAGCATCTTGCCCAGCTCTAGTGATCAAAAACCAAGTTCTCAGTTCATTTAATGACCCTGGCCTCCACCAGAGAGATTCCAGTTTCTTCCCTATGGGCAAGTGGATCCACGTACCACTGGGTCTGGGGATGGTAAATGAAATGTATGTCCCTGCCTAATAAGTTTCTGAAGCAGTGGCTGGGAATGTGGCCGTCCATATGATACTGACAGTTAACAGTAAACATGTTTAGGTATTGAATCATAGAGTCCAGAGATGTAGGTATAGGCTTTCAATTGCTTTGGTTGTCACGTAGCTTATAGTCAAAGATTAAGAAAATAGTCATAGTCTGGAGGCCTGCCTACCTGTAAGGCAAGTGCTGGGAGAAATGTTTAAAAATACACTTTCCTTAATATAATAGACAAATGTATGAGCAGGAGCCCCACCAAAGCTGGAATTTATTTGTAAACAACTGTATATTTATTCTTATATGTTTTAACCTCAGTCACCTTCAAAGTACCCTTCATTTGATGCAATACACCCATCAAAACATTTTTTCCACTGCTCAAAAGAGTTTTTGAACTCACTGGTTTTGATGTCTTATAGTGCTTCTGCTGTTTTTTGTTTCACCTCTTCCACATCAGCAAAACCTTCCCTTTGAGGACTTCTTTCGTCCTGGGAAACAAAAAAAACAGTTGCTCAGGGTGTGATTGGGTGCGTAGGGAGGGTGGGGCATGGGTATCATGCTGTTATTTTAGTCAAAAACTGCTGGACACTCAGCGCGGTGTGAACAGGTGAGCTTGTAAATCACCCATCATGAAATGGGCAAATGCTTTGAGTTTTCCAAAACAATTCACTGAACCTCTTACAACATGCTAGCCGGTACACTGATACAGACGGGTTTCTAGAACACTCTTCTGGTGGGGGAAGCCTGTATCACAAGGGGCTTGCCCTCTAGAAGTTAATTCTGGGCATTTGGGGTCCCCTCTTGTGGCTATTTAAGCACAAAACAATGGTAGCTTAAACAATAACAATGGTCACAAGACATTTAGTTTCTGCCTTTCGTTTTAAAGATAATGTCACTAATGCACAATCATGAGACACTTTGCTGAATCTTGGTTCTTTGACCAGTTAGATCAGCTGACCACTGTGAGGAAAGCACAGACAAGGTGATGTGAGGAACAGAATTAATCAGACCAAAGAAGAGCACTGAGGCTTACACAAGAACTATCCAATCAGCTTCACCTTTGATCCCTAACCCCTAATCCCCAATGTCTGCCTTTTAAAAGTCCTTGATTAAAAACCAACTGAGAGTTTGGATTTTGTAAAAAGAATATTTATTTTTAGAGAGAGGGGCAAGGAGGGAGAAAGGGAGAGAGAGAAACATCAAAGTGTGGTTGCCTCTCATGTGCCCCCTACTTGGGACCTGGCCCACAACCCAGGCATGCGCCCTGACTGGGAATCGAACTGGCAACCCTTTGGTTCTCAGGCCAGCATGCAATCCACTGAGGCACACCAGCCACATCTGAGAGTTTGGATTTTGAGTGCTAGCTCTCCGTTCTGGCATGGTGCCCTGTCAATAAACTGCTTTATTTCTCCACTGCAAAACTCAGTGTTCAGTGCTCATCAAGTACACAAACGCTTTTCGGTTGGGTGGCATATGGAACAAAGTTTCTCCTCAGGACCATCAGGTTTGGGAATCAAGGTGGCTGGCTTGTGCCAGGACCTAACTAGGAAGGCCAGAATCCTACTCTAGGGAGTGGATGCAGGATCCTGGGAGCACAAGAAGCTCTGGGGACACCAAAGCATCTCTGTCCTTGGGTCGCAGGGCCACAGCCCAGGTAGCCTTCCTGCAGCACCTGGGAGTAAGGCAGGAACCATGAACCTTGGCCCTAGGGACGAGGAAACTTTCTTCTGTCAGATGTGCAGTGGGCTTTCCACCTGACCATGCACTCATCTGCTCTGCCCTTCCACTTGCTTTGACCAGGTTAGAGCTTCCCTGGTGACTCTGTGCTTCTTGGGCCCACCCACAGGAAGCCAGTTCACAGTGAAGCAGACCCTTGTGCTCATGTCAGTTTTGGATTTTTAGTATTGGATTCTTGGTACATCATTTCATGTGTTTTGTATACTTCTGCTTTCCAGCATGTTTGCATAAGTTTTGCATATTTTTAAAATATTTTATTTATTTATTTTTAGAGAATGGAAGGGAAGGAGAAAGAAAGGGAGAGAAACATCAATGTATGGCTGCCTCTTGCATGCCCCCCACTGGGGACCTGGCCTGCAACCCAGGCATGTGCCCTGGCTGGGAATCCAACCAGCAATCCTTTGGTTCACAGGCCAGCAGTTAATCCACTGAGCCATACCAGCCAGGGCTGTTTCTTCATGTATGCTAATTTTTTTTTCCATTCCCTGACAAAGTTGTGTTTTTAGGAGCATGTGGCTTGGAGCTGCTTGGAGTGTTGTGATCCATGTTACGAGTGCTCTGTCAGGAGTTCAGGAGCAGCCTTGATGGTGGAGGAATTGGATGTTTTGCTTTTTTGTGGCATCATGGAAAAGAATCAAACATGCGTTTTTTGTTTCACACAATGGGACACAGGTTTGTAGGTTAAAAGAGAGCACTGTGACGTGTGGTAACTTAAAAAGCAACTTTCAGCGTGAGCTTTTTGCAGTCCAGCCTTTGCCCAGCCAGTCGCCATGATGCCAGGGCCTGGACAATCTCCAGGGGTCAGGCACGCTGTCTTTGCAGTCACAGCGGCAAGGGGATGGGTGCAGGGTGGAACTCGACAACCTGGGTTCAGCCCAGTGCTTCATCCTTCCTCCTACAGAGCAGTCCTCACCATCTGGTTAGATAAGTGGGCCTGTGCCTGGAAGCCCTCTGGGAGAGGCTGACCGAGGTTTCTCTTTGAGACTACAAGAGGGACACGTTCTGCTCAGTAACCTGCAATGTTTTCTTGTCCCCCTACGACCCCCTTTAGCTGACTGGGGAGACTATTACAATGTAGCCCTAAATAGTCTTAATTCTCCAAGGGCTGGTTGTTGGACTGCTAAATACTATAATTTTAGGATCATTAGGACCTAAACTCTTTTGAATCTTTTTGGTAGACTTTGCATTTGCATTTTTGTGGAGTTTAGTCCTTTGACTTTGGCCATCTGTGAACAGATAAGCAGACAAAGTTTGACAAGGAAAGAACAGAGTCACATTTCAGCTGAATGTGGATTTTTTTGAGATGACATGGATCAAGGGCTTACTTTTAAGAGGGGCTAGTGAGATTTGCCTAAAGAATCTAACAGAAGAATAAAAATCTATTTAAGTCAGGAGTTCAGAGCCAGTTCAACTGGTAAAGCTACAAACATCTCTGGAAAGCAAATATACTTTAGAGTAACTTACAGTTATTTAAAGAAATTAGACCAGTATAATCTCTCCATTATTATATTTACTCATCCTGTTCACATTGTCGGCATTGCTCTGATCCTTTGAAACTGGCTCTCTGAAGTCATTTCCCAAGGAGAGTCAACAGCATCCTAATGTATCTTGAAATGGGAAATTCAGTCTGAAAATCTGAATTGAATAAAGATTGAAAGCTGGTGGATTTTGTGAACTAAGCTCGTAACATTTAACCTTCAAGTTGAAAAATTCATAAGCACGCCCTGTAGAGGCTCTTCTGCAAATAGCTAACTCATGTTGTGTGGAGGAAGGATCCACTCCAGCAGAAGTTTATGGCCATGGGAAACTAATGGTCTTTAAAGGGGCCATTTTGTATTGCTCTCTAGAGGATAAGAGGTTTCAAAACCTCAGGTCTTGACATCTTTGGGTAAAACACCCTTGTTGTCAGGAAGTTGCTGTGGTGCAGTTGAAGAACTATCTTTTTATACCCTAAGTACGTGAAAGAGGTTCATATTTCTCAGAGAGAGTTAGGTCTTTTTTGTTTCCTAATTTTTACACTATTTAAAAGGAAATGTGAGTTTATATTCAGAACTACTTTAAATAGCCCAGAGTGTTCTATTTGTATGTTCCTTTGCTTAAGGGGCAGCGTGTTTGCATGCACAGACTTCAGGCGTGTTGTATTTGATATTACCTTTTCCAGCCAGAAAACCCCAAAGCCTGTGCGTCACCTATGTCACAACTATGTGCAGGCCGCAAGGTTAGCGAGGTCTGCTTGTTGCATTAGAATTGTGAGTTTATAGATCTAGTTGAGTTTGAAGATCCCTGGGATAGCTATAAATAGGTATTAAATGGATCCTTGCAGGTATAAATGGATATTAAATTACAGACAAATGCTTAACAATAGAATACATAATATGCTTTTTGCACAAAAAAAAAAAAAGGAAAAAGAAAAGAAAACCTTACTATATAGTATTTGGAAAGGTCTGTGAGTTTCCCACCTTTGCCCACTATCTGCCCAAATCTGAATTAGAGGTTGCTTCTGTTACCAGATCCTGAGTTATTTTGGACTTTGCTGTTTACCAGAAAGTTATTAAAAATGAGTTTATGTACTGGTGCAACATGCCCTGAAAGATTAGTGGGTTTTTTTGTTTTTTGTTTTTTTTTTTGGCAGAGGAAACAATGTCTTCACAGTGGGATGTAAGGGCGCTGCCCTGCACACCCTCTGGCTTGCTGGGACGCATCCTCCTCCTTCCCCCGGCAGACTCCAGCCTGGGCAGAAGGGAGCCGATGGCCGCTGTGAGGTTTAAGGTATAGCTTGTAAGCCTTTGCTTTTGGCTCTGCCACATCCAGTTGCTTCAGAAGATCTTACAGATGGAGTCTTCACTATCCAGATAAATTTGTTACAGCCAAGGGTTTCTAAAATGATTTACCAACATTCTCTGCAGGCACAGGTGTCAGAGGCAATGGTGGACACACGTGATAAACGATCTATTACGTGAGAGCCGAGGTTTGGGATTGCCGGGCAGGGGGACCCACCTTAATGGGCAATGGCTCCTTGTGAGTGATGATGGAGTTTGTGTTGGGCCACAGAGCAATCTTGTTAAGGTCCGCTGCCACTGTAAAGTCACCACGATGTCCAAGTCATTTCTGCAAGGTCTGAACATGCAACAGAGCCTAACCAGGTATGTGTCCTGAACCCTGAGCTTTCCAGGGACACTGCCTGTGTTGGGCTCAGACTTGCTGAAGGAAGTTGTTGAGGCCCCCAGCCCGGTCAGGAGTGGGGGTGGTTGTCACAGCTGGCGTGAAGATGACCATCAGCTTTTGTTGGCACTGTGTTTGCCCTCCTTAGCTGAAACCAGATGGGGCGGGGGCTCCTTTATCAGCTGTGCAGCAGCAGCAGGCGTGGACCGTTATTTCAGATAGCACATTTTACGTGATTACATTTACACAGTTCTTTCTAATAATGTGAGAAGATAATTTCATCAACCTCCGTTTTAAGATTTCCTTGAGGAATGTGCCCAGTGGGAAGTTTGGGATGAGTAACACATTGCTGTAAATGTGAGCTTTGGAAGTGTTTGTTTAATGAGAACTACTGCAGTCAAAACCCTCATGTTTCTCCTTAATTTAAAAAAAAGGACAGCTGTCAGAGGGGAGTGAATTTGGTGAGAAGTGTGAAGGGATTAAACAAAGAAAAATACAAAGACTCATGGACACAGGCAAGAGTATGGTGACTGCCAAGGGAAGGGGGTATGGGGGGAGGGCAAAGGGTGGATAAATGGTGATGGAAAGAGACTTGACTTGGGGTGGTGGACACTCAACACAATATACAGAGCATGTATTGTAGAATTACACACCTGAAACCTATATATTAATCAGTCACCCTAATAAATTCAATTAAAAAAAGGAGAGTTGTTATCTTTGTGGTTTGAAAATGTCATTTTAATTCTGAGGGCTTTAAAAAAACTCTGTTTGCTGCTCTGTTGCATGGTTATTTTTCTTTTTTTTATTAATCCTTTTTAAATATATATTTTGATTAAGCTATTACAGTTGTCCCATTTTTCCCCCCTTTTATTCCCCTCCACCCAGCGCTACTCACCAGCATCCCCACCCCTTAGTTCATGTCCATGGGTCCTACATGTAAGTTCTTTGGCTTCTCCATTTCCTACACTATTCTTAACCTCCCCCTGTCTATTTTGTACCTACTATTTATGCTGCTTATTCTCTCTATCTTTCCTCCCATTCTCCTCCCTCCCCCTTCCCTCTGATCTCTATATTTGAGATTCTGTTCCTGTTCTATTTGTTTGCTTAGTTTGTTTTTGTTTTGTTTTTAGGTTCAGTTGTTGATAGCTGTGAGTTTGTTGTCATATTACTGCTCATAGTTTTGATCTTTTTCTTAGGTAAGTCCTTTTAACACTGCATATAATAAGGGCTCAGTGATGATGAATTCCTTTAACTTGACCTTATCGGAGAAGCACTTTATCTGTTCTTGCATTCTAATGATAGCTTTGCTGGATAGAGTAATCTTGGATGTAGATCCTTGCCTTTCATGACTTCAAGTACTTCTTTCCAGCCCCTTCTTGCCTACAAGTTTTCTTTTGAGAAGTCAGCTGATAGTGTTATGGGAACTCTTTTGTAGGTAACTGTCCCCTTTTCTCTTGCTGCTTTGAAGATTCTCTCCTTATCTTTAATCTTGGGTAATGTAATTATGATGTGCCTTGGTGTGTGCTTCCTTGGGTCCAACTTCTTTGAGACTCTCTGAGCCTCCTGGATCTCCTGGAAGTCTCTTTCCTTCACCAGATTGGGGAAGTCCTCCTTCATTATTTTTCCAAATAAGTTTTCAATTTCTTGCACTTCCTATTCTCCTTCTGGCACCCCTATGATTTGGATGTTGGGATGTTTAAAGTTGTCCGAGAGGTTCGTAAGCCTCTCCTCATTCTTCAAATTCTTGTTTCTTCATCCTGTTCTGGTTAAATGTTTATCTTTTCCTTCTGCTCCAAATCATTAATTTGAGTTCCAGTTTCCTTCCTTTTACTGTTGGCTCCCTGTATATTTCTGTTTCACTTTGCACAGCCTTCACTTTTTCTTCCATTTTGTGATCATACTCAACCATTTCTGTGAGCATCCTGATTACCAGTGTTTTGAACTGTTTGTCTGATAGATTGGCTGTCTCCTTGTCACTTAGTTCTATTTTTGGAGCTTTGATCTGTTCTTTCATTTGGGCCATATTTCTTCATCTCAGTGCACCTGTTACATTGCAAGGGGTAGAGCTATAGGTATTTGCCAGGGCAGGGCAAACCAAGTCACTGCATTGTGATGCTGTATGTGAGGGAGGGGCCCAAGAGGAAACAATGCCGCTTTCTTGGCTCTTGGCTGGTTTTCAGTCACTTCCCTTGCTAACCACAAGCAAGTTTGGCCCTTTTGGTGCTGATTCCCTGGTGGGTGGGTTTGTGTATGTTCTAGGACTCTGTGGGTCTACCCAATGAACTCTCCTGTGAGGACGGGAGTTTCTCCTGTTGCTCTATCCCTCACAGTTTTTTACAGCCAGAAGTTTTGAGGCTTTCTCTTCCCGCACTGGAACCCTGGATTGCACAGTCTGTCTTGCTCCCGAGTTGTTCCTCCCAGTTTATCCGCACGCAAATGTGGGACCACCTGGTCTGCTAGCCGCCACCTTGCTGCATGTCTTCTCCAGCTCATCTTTGCCTCTCCTACCTGTCTGGATGAATGTTTTTTCTTCAACCTTTTGGTTGTTGGACTTCCATACAGTTCAATTTTCTGGCAGTTCTGGTTATTTTTTTTGTTTTTAAATTTGTGGTTGTCCTTCTTTTGGTTGTGTGAGGAGGCAAAGTGTTTCTACCTCTGCCTCCACCCTATTTTTCTGTATGTGTTAAACCAAAAAACTGCTGAACCCAAAGTCTTAATTTTAATAAAGAATGTAAAGCAATTTGGTGCTTTACAAGCTATCACCAAGTCAGGAAACATTTTTGGTTGTCATACCAATGGCATCCAATGGGTCTAGAGGCCAGAGGAGTTGCTGAAACCCTACAATACACACAAGACAGCCCCCAGTGGAAAGGATTATCTGGCCTCAGACCTCCATGTGGGGTTGAAAAATCCTGAGTTGATAGTGTTGCGCCAACATGGATATCCTGGTTTTGACTAAGATTATGGAGAGAGATCATCACTGGGAAAAGCTGTGTGAAGGATACATGGAAATTTTCAGTGCTATTTCTGCAATTTCCTCTGAGTTTCAAACCATTTCAAAATAAAAGTTGTAATAATAACAAAATTAAACTTTTTTTTTTAAAAAGAAAACCTACTATTGAGATGTGTATAAAGCATTGTGAGGTGCTGCATAGTGAGGAAGCACACCTTGCTGCCAGGGCAGGTGGCGTGGTGTGGGAATGTGCACAGGATCAAGGTGAGCCAAGCCTGCACCAGACAGTGGCTTGGCCTCGGCTAGCTGTGTGGCTTTAGACAAGTCCCTTTTCCTAGTGAGCGTGTGTTTTCACATCTGCGAAATGGGTGCATTCTTGCCTAACTAGACTGTTGTGAGCACAAAGCAAACTTATTTGTGAAGTGCCTTGTATCTTCTATGATTCTATCCTAAGGATGATGTGAAGAATAAATAATGTAGGAAGAATAAATAAATCTTCCAATTTTGGGGAAAAATTACACTGGCCCCCAATGTACTAACCAGGAAAAGCTGCTCTTGTTACCTAGACAGTGAACATTCTACTTACTTCCTGTTGTTCCTATGATGAGATGTGTTATGTATACATGTTGTTAGGACATAATGTATACAACTTGCATATGTTCATCTGACACATCTTTTGCATCTCCTGAAAAATAATCCACCCTATCTTATGAAGCTTTTGTGTGTGTGTGGGCTCCTGTTTGTTGACTATGGTTTGGTATTGTTGAACATTCATTTTTTGTGACCTTAGGCTTCTGTGACCACCTTTTCCGACTTACCTTCTCTTCCCAAGCTGCTCCTTGTCAATCTCTTTCAAGGCTGATTGTCCTTCTCTCTGCCATTCTGTCCTTCAACAAATCTTTCACTCTCTGTTCTCTTATAAAACTATGTCAAATTCTTTGTATACTCCCTGCAGTGGCCAGTGTTCCCTTAGCTCATCAGAAATCTGTTCATTCATTCAGCAAGTTATTGGAGCCCTTTCTATGTGGCAGCACAGCCATGGCGTATGTGGGGGGCGGGAGGAAGACGTGCAGGGGGCATGGCTCTCATGGTGTTTGCATTTGGACACTCAAACCTTTATGCAGATGACTCCAAATCTACCATTACAGACACGTTTTTGGCACTCGCACTTCCACCTGCCTTTCTTCTCCAAACCTCACCCAGCTCCACACACATAAGGAAATGCCATTTTCCTCAACAGATCTGACACCTGGAACCCTTGGGGTTGGTACTCAATCTTTGGGAGGGATAGGCTGGTAGGCCATGTGGCTCCGCCTGTTTCCCTTAGACAGGCCTGCCTCCCTCATGGTGGAGGGTGGAGGATGGAGGGGTGTCTTTCAACAAAGATGCTTCCTCCCATAGCAGAGAGCTGCTTCTCAGGCTAGAGCCTGCTCTACCTACCCCTTTACATCAATCCTGTTCTCACACACAAACATGTCTAAAGACATCCGGAGTGGCACTGCCACATTGAAAATCTGTTTGGCAGTTTATATGGAAGTTGACTGCACATGTAACCCCCTGATCGGAAATTCCAGCTATGTACAGAAGTGTGTACTTATGGGCACCAAGAGACACGTACAGGAATGTTTATAGCAGCATTGTGTGTAATAGTCAAAAACGGAAAACAGCACATTCAGCAGGCACAGCTAGCACTTGGAGACCTTCACACCTCTGCTGAGGTGAAGTGGATGTCAAGGAGTTACAGATCCACACATCCCACCTCACATCTCCCTGAGATAGGCACCCATTGAGTACAGCAGTGGGCAGATCTTGGGTCCTAACTTGCCAGCTATGTTACTCTCTTGCTGAGGAGAATGGCTGATTTTTATTTGGTTAGACACCTATAGCATGGGATGCTACCTGCCTGGATTATTTTATTCAATTCTAACAACAATCAGTTGGGAGCTGGGGTGGGGAGACACCTTGTCCCCACTCCTGGTTGCTGAGAGGGATTTCTCCTGCCCTTGTGGTGTCTTGCCCCTCTCCTCACTGCGGCCCACAATGACATTGCGGGGGGTGGGGTGGGCAAGGCAGCCACTGGTTGTAGAGTTCATCTCTCACAGGTTCTGAGGGTAGGTCTTCTCTCACACCAGTGGGAGACCACAGCCTAGGCACTGTGTACACTCTGCACACCCCCTTCCCTGGAATAAAGGGTCTCTTTGGCAGTATAGACTTATTTAACCCATCTGAATCTCACACTTGGCAGTGTTGTGAGTAGCCTATGCCAATTATAAAGATGACATCTGTTTCTACTGACCCTCATTTTTCTTATTTCTTAAATGTTACAAAACCTGGATCGGGAAGAGGTTGTGTGCTATTTATTGGCTCTGCTTTGAGACTCTAACACTCTCTGAGGGGTAGGTATTACTCCTATTTTGTAGCTAAAGAAATTGAGTCTCAGAGATATTGAGTAAGGTGGCCAGGGAGAAAGGGACTGAGCTCATATTTAAACTCAGAACAGCTGGGCTCAGATTCATTGCTGTTCACCACCCACAGCTATAAGTACAAACACAGGGAAGATAGCCTATCTGGAGTTCATCCACAAGAAAGGAGATTTCGCTTGGGTTCCCCCTTTTCTCCTTTGTCTCTCATAAGGGTGCAAGACATCTAGACCTCTTAGTATCTGGCAAGAGCTCAACTTCCTTATCTTCCTGCCTAGGTCCTGTCATTAAGTTCCAGTTACCATGGAGTTACCTTTTCCATGGGGAACTTACCTACTGGAAATGTGAACTTCTTGCAGGCCTCAATATGGCCCCATTGTTCCATAAAACACAGCGTTGGTCAATGTTCCAAACTGCAAGTTGCAGAAACTAACTCAAGGCAGCCTGAGCGAACAGGAGAGTTGGTTTGATGGACAGTTGGGTATTGTGTAGAGTCTATTCCTCTCCAGGGCTGGGAAGCCAAGAAGTGTGAAGATGATGGAATCAGGAGGATCTTGGTCTGCCTCTTGTCTGCTCTGCTGCATTCTTCTCTCCCTGCAGACTGGATTTCTGTTCTTAAATCTTCCTTCTTCAGGGGGGGCCTTCCCTGGTCCTCACCATCAGCTCCTAGAGTACCTGCATTTCACCCTTTGTAAACTGTATTAGGCTTGTCTTTTTCTCATTTAATTCCCCTGCTAGACTGCAAGCTCTATAGAGGCAGGGGCTGTGTCTTGTTCACTGGTCTCCCCCTGGCATCTGGCACCAGTTGGCTCTCGATCAAAACTGAATGAATTAAAAGATGAGTGAAAGGGGTGTAAGGGAAAGAGCCTGGACTTGCAAATGATCTGGAGATGCTTAGGATCTCAGTTTTCACACCTGCAGACTTGGGCGTTAGACTAGGTGAACTTTAGTATGTCAGCTCTGACATTTTGTCATCTTTGTAGATTTATCTCAGTCCACCCCCTTTGCTCTTAGATGGCAGGCAGCACTTTTGGTTGTATTCAGGGACTTGAGATGTTGGGTGAGACTATGGGTGAAGGGGATTTGCTTCGTAGCAGGGCAGAGTACATGTAAAGCAAGGTCTGCCAATCCATGATCTTTCAGTTCACAGTCCTGAGAACAACAGCCACCAGAACACTGTCGTGCAGTTGACCATCTAAGGTTTCCCAGGTATCAAATGTTACCTCTGGAGATCTAGGGAACAGCCATGCTTCGCCAGATGTTTTTGTCTCAGAAGTTAACTTATAGTGGTATTTCCTATTTGCTAAATGTCGACACTGGAAGACAGCCCAAATCCCACCTTTAGAACAGCAGCACGTCAGACTTCTGTGAGGCTGACCATCCATCCCCTCACCCCGAGCCTCCCAGTGGGGGCCCACTCAAGCAAGTGGTATGCTTTGCTATAGAAACACAAGTAACTGTCCCCATGGAAGTGTCACTTTATTCAAAGCTCGACAGCCAACCTGGGGTCCCTTGATTGGGAAATACTCTGTACAAGGCACTGCCTGCACCTGAAATTGGAGGGAAGAAAAAGACCCTTGTTTTGTATCATTTAATTCTCATTCACGTCTTTTCACAGATTCTAAATGCATAGTTAATTTTATTTGAGTTATAAAAATTAGCTCTGCTTATTAAGGCTTTGGGCATGTTCAAGCCCAGTCACGTACTTTAATTAACATAAAAGCCACCTGCTGTTAAAGGCCTGCAGATCAAATCAAGTTTGCTGGATCCACTGTCTCTGTGACTAAAATCTGGAGAAAAACATCTCCCATGGAGTTGTTAGCCTGCTAGAAATTTGAGGCTTGTGGGGAAGAGGTTCATATGTGGACTTAGGAGTTTCCATGTAGCAGTTGCTTTAATTAAGTATAAGTCAGAGGTGACATCTGTTAGCAAGCACCTCTGCTTGGATGTAGTTGCTGCTGAATAGCCACAAACTCTACTGACGCAGAGTAGAAAGTGAGTCAGAGCCACACACATCGCTGGGAGACTCTAACCCCACTGTAGTCAAAGGAAGGAGGAGAGAACATTCCCCACATTACTGACATTGGCCGTCTGCTGAATGTTTAATCTCACACTGCAGCCCTGAGACTATGGGACCTACTCAGAATTGCTTAGTCTTAAAGGTGTATGAGAATTTATCCATGGGCAAAAGCATTCTGGAGATACAAGTTGTATTGCCAAATAGAACAACCACATATTTAATCTGCAATCTATAGGTGAGATGGTCCCAGACTGCTCACACTCCACTCACGTGAATTAAAATGATAGGGGGCTGGGGGTGGGGACGACGACGACAGTTCAGTGGCATGTCGGTGACACTGTCACAGCTATTTTAGAACCTGTAAATATTTATATGAGCCTGTCTCAAACCTATATCCATCAGTAAGAATTCACTTAGCACTGTTTACGAAGAGACGCAAACAAAAACCAAAAATCACTCAGTGTCTGGGTCCCTCATAAAATCTCCAGAAGTCAAATAAGTTATTTAATACCTTCTTCCTATGTTTTGAACTGATGTTATTTCCAAGGATCAATCCATACAATTTTTTTTTTTTTTACCTGTGGCATACTCAAAGAGCCGAGTTTCTCGAGCTGACTAAATATTAAAAGCACTAGGAGAGCTTAAAAAATATACATATAAATTTAAATTCCTGTGCTTCACCTCTTACTAAGTCAGAATCCAAGGGGAGGGAAGTACTGAGAAATTTCTTTTTAAAACCTCTCAAAATCTCCAGGAGATTCTGACTCAGTAGGTGAACTCTGAAGGCCCACTTTGGGGAGCAGTTGCTGACAGCAGCTCTTCTTGAACTTCAGGTGCATCGGAATTACCTCTACTGATAGTGGGACCGTTCTGGTTCAGAAGGCTGGGCTGGGGCTTGAGACTCTGCTCCCAGGTGGTGCTGATCCTTAGAACTCTCTGAGAAGCCAGGGTGTGGAGTACCCTGTGTCTAGGTGTGTATCCACCCACCTGCCATCCTTGTGGTTGTGCTGAGCCTAGGTGTCAGCTGCAGGGTGCACCCTCCACCCCTTCACCCTTGCCCTCTTTCCTGCTGTCCCCCAAATCTCTTCTGGTCTTGGACTTGCTTTAACAAAGGGAGGACTCAGCTCAGGGTTGGAGCCTCCTCTCCTGGTCCCCGTACTGCCTTCCGCAGGACCTGCAGCAGCAGGAAATGCAAGTGCATTAATCAGGATGAGTGTATCTGGTGTAGCAGCTTAGGGAGACAATTCTGTTTATTGTTAAGGACTAAGAAACAAACTCTGGAGATGCTCTACACAAGTGGTGATGAGCTAGCTATTAAAGAGGGGTGGGGTAGAGAGGAGACACAATAATACACAGCATTGATTTGAGTGGGCACCAGCTCTTCATTCTAACACTTGAACCAAGGAGAGACAGCCACCTTTTTTCACTAAGGCTGCAGAGGAATGGAAACCTCACTCAATTTATCAGTTTTTACAGGGCAGGCTGAGCAAGAGGTTATTGTTTTAAGTTGATACAAGAGGCCACTCGTAGTCTGTTGTGAGCCCCCATCCCAAGCACAGAATGGATGTGGAAGGTGGTCCACAGTTGCTGATGGTGGCTGGTGGTGATGGTCTTTAGGTCTTGGGCTTCTCTTGATTCTCAATGATAAGCTTGTCAGTTGCATACATTTGGCCAATGTGGACCTGAAGGCAAAGAAAAGACACAGATCAAGAACCACGGGATTCCGTTAGCAGTGAAAGCTCCAAAAGAGCATCTCTAATACTTAAACGCAAATGTCTGCCATCACAGGCCTGTCCCCTGCTGGAAAATGCACTGAAGGCAAAGTGTAGTCGCCAAATTTGCCTTTGCTAATTCCCTGCACATTGGAACTGAGCTGTTAGTCAATGGCTGTGCAGTAAAGATAGAGATAGGGGGCGGGACTCTTCTTAACAGTGAAAGGCTGGTCCTCTACATCAGAAAAAATAAGTATGTATTGGGTGAGATATCCAGCAAACCCTGTAGGAGGCCTGGCAGGGCAGCCCCAGCCCCTTGTCTTTGGGCAACAAGCAGTGAACACCTACTGTACCAGACACTGTGCTGTGGTGATGTGTGGAGATGTGATTCCTCCTCTCAGAAGCTCTGTATCAAGGAGCAGAGACAGACAGGATACAAGAGAACTGCCCTGTTAACTGGCAGGTGCTGGCAAAGAGGGTAGCATGCAGGACTAGAGAAAGTTAGAAGAAGATGGATCTTAAGCAGGGCCTCAGGATTACACTGGGCTGAGAAGTGGGAGCCAAGGGAGGGGCAAGAAGCACATTTCAGATAGAGGGAATGGCCCCTACACAGGCAGCCAGGTATGAAGGCAACTGATGCATGAGGCTTATGGAGAATGTCAAAGACAGCATGAGCAGTGAGTGTGGATAGGGTGGGAGAGAGAAGAGTAGGTTAGGGCCAGATCATGGACGCTAACTCATTCTGAGGAAAATTTTGAAATGTTAAAAATAGAAGGTGGGATTATATTTGTGGTTAAAGATTACTTTATCTCATTGTGAAGGTAAGAGATGACTTTGGCTTGAATTAAGGAAGTGACAGAGAGTACAGAGTAGAGCAGACCAGAGAATTGCTTGGATGACGTACAAAATGGGGAATCAAACAATAGTAAGATCAAGACCGACCTGTATAGATATGATGAAAATCACTATCCCCATTTTTTGATGATGAAAGAAGTCTGAGAAATCAATCCATGGAGGAGTAAAGACTTGAATCTGTCTAGTGCTTTCTCCAAAATGCTTCGCCTCCACCAGTTCCTGTACCAATGCTGACTTCTTTATAACATTAATTTCATGCCACTGTAACACAGTTGTAGTAATCACAGACACTCCCATGAAGGGGTGCAGTAACATATTTATTAAAATTTGAGGTGACCATACACGTAATTGGGGCCTCCCCAACATTCGTCTTTCCTTTAAAATGTGTGTATGCATACAAACACACAATTAAAAAATATTTTATTCATTTATTTTGAGAGAGGAGGAAGGGAGGGAGAAAGAGAGAGAGAGAAATATCAATGTGAGAGAGAAACATCTATCAGTTGTCTCTTGCACACACCCTGAGCAGGGACCGAACCCACACCCAGGCATGTGCCCTGACTAGGAATCAAACCGGCAATCCCTCGGTTTGTGGGGCAACACCCAACCCACGAAGCTATACCAGCCATGGAAAACACACAATATTTTAATTTGAAATCATACCTTGCTTTCAGTACTTAGCTTTGTATTATAATTCTTACATCATTCACTGTCCTTTGAAAGAATATTTTTAATAACTGTATAATATTCTATTGCAAAGAAGCAGCATAATTTATTTACTCATTCTCATTTATACCAATTATAAAAGTATAAATCTTTTATCACATCTCTCATTTTTTTCTTATAAAAGGTTTCTAGAAGTAGAATTATTAGGTAAACATGTCTGAATATTTTTATAGATCCTGATAGATATTGCAAAACTACTTTCGAAAAAGGTTCATTTATCTGTCTAGCTGACACCGCCTCTGGTGGACTGTGTGAAGGTTGGGCAGCACATTCAGCCACAGTATGAACGCATCTCCTCCCACGGAGCCACTGTGCATGCTGTGTGTGCTGATGGCTACCTTCCTGATGGATGGGCAAGAAGAACACAGGGTTCTCCTGCTGTGTGGCCCTTCAACTATGTTCCTGACAGAAGCCCCCACTAACATAGTTTTAATATAGTATGTTTCTCAAAGTCCACCAATATAAGGACAGGGCCTTTGGGAGACAGGTGCTCTCTTGCAAGAAATGCAGCTGTGACATGGGTGACCCAGTTCCAACTGGTTCCCCATGGAAGTCTTCAAAGAAAGTTGCAGAATGAAAATGAGGAGGTGATCCAAAACTCAACTTTTAGGGCACTTTATATTGAAACAAACCTTCAAATTTATAGTCCAGTTTGCCATAAGTATGAACTAGATTTTTAAAATTCCATTAAGATATGATACTTCTATGGCTGATGGGGAAGAAAACTAAGATCTCAATGTTAGTGATGTTAAGACGGACAAAGATTAATATCTTTTCATCTATCCAGGCCCCCTGGCCTGATATTCACAGTCCTCTGACGGCCGCTGTCCTCCTATGTGCCATGAAGTTCTCACTGATGCCATGAGAAGTGGGTCTTTGGGTCTTTCAGCTTCTGTGCCTTTGCTCCGCCAGCAGCTACTCTATCAGGAAATACTCACGCAGTATCTACTGAGTAAAAGCCCACCCACCCTTTGGGCCAGTGGTTGAAGATTCCCTGGGTCCCTTCTCTCTTTCCTGAAAACACTACATATATCTGTGCCACCCATGTGACCCTGGTTTGGCCTTGTACTGTCACCATTTGTGTGCTTGTCTCGCTTCCTTTGCAGGAGAATCAGTGACTAGCGGGGAGTAGGAGAAAGACTCAGCTGCCTCACAGCATAGGTTAGGACTGTGCCAGGTGCTCGTTAGTACTTGACAACTAAAAATACCAGGGTCTGGTATCCCTGGTTACAAGGCTCTATGTTCACTAGTTCAAAATTCTAGATCTATAACTGATCTTGAAGTGCTTTGTGGTGAGCTCCTAGTGGAAACAGGGAAATGATAAATGCAAGTCAATGAAAATAGCGACAGGACTATTTACTGTAACAAAAATGTGCACTATTAAACAAAATCAAATGATTTAAATTCAGCCAAGCTGAAGGTTGAAAGTTCTAATCCAACGGTATACAGGGTTAACTCAGAGCAATTACAGAAGAGGCGGGGGAAAAATATGCAGTTCATAAAGAGGGAAATATTAAAATGTTACCTTAATGAGGACGATAGAGATGAGGCAATGAACATTTGTGTAACATCTCTGTCGCATTTACTTGGGCTATAAAATGTGTCAGCACACGTCAGGGGGTCAGCTGGGGACGGATGCTGCGGTGCTAATGACAGAGCATGTCACTTCTAAGCTGCAGGTGAGGGGAACTGGCTGGTCAATGGAAGCGAGGAAGTGCAATTAACAGCTTCAATTTACAGTCCCTTCAGAATCTCAAATTGACTTACACAGCCACATCAGGCTATTACCATGCATAAACTGGTCATTAGAACTTATCACACTTCTATAAATGTTAGGACTTGGCATTAGAATCCATTAGGAAAACCCACAGATCATTCAGCTGCAAGTAGATGGGACGCCTGGATGGCCTAGAAACACATGAGCTCTGAGGCTCATTAGACAAATAACCTGCTGGTTACTCATCTGAAGCGATGTGCTGTCTGCTGTGCCACACACTGCAGCCTGAGTGAGGCTCAGAGGAGCTGGGCTCAGTCACCAGGGGAGGGGCCCGTGGGGCCGCCGCAGTGGGGCCTCTGCTGCCTCTTGCCTACTTCACTGGGTTGTTATGGGAATCAAACGAGACACTAGACTTGAAGAAAATGTAGCAATGGCCCCAAATACTTCCTTTGGTCCAAATACATTAAATATCTTCATGCTGTTATGGGCATTAAATAAGAATAGTACCAGGTGTGTGGTAAGAGGTCGTTAAATGTTACTTGTGTGCATGGACCATCTATTGTCAAGTTGAATACCCCAGGATCTCAGGTCTTGACCTCAAGGATCTCCAAGGCTCACCACATCAGCTGTGAGAGTCCATGATTTTGTAATATTAAATCCACCCGCATTTGTGGAGAGAGGGTGTCAGGGATGTCTGAGACCATCACCTGGTTTTGAACTTGAGCTTCCTGAGCTGGACTTGAGTCCATTCTTCCATCAGCTCTGCTCTGAGGGCACAGCTTCCTATCCAGGAGGGGCCCAGAATGATTTTCGCTGGTCAGAGCAGTTTTTGTGTGAGAGGGAGGGGCCCTACATACTGAACGTTATGGGAGAGATGTTGACATCTGGCTTTGCTTGTGAAGCTAAGAGCTGGACTGCCCCTGCTCTCTTTCCCTTCTGAGGATGGGAAAACCACCAGGCAAGGATGATATCTTGTCTGATAGGGGGCAGTGCCAAATCTTGCTTCAGGCATTGTAATGATTAGGCTATTACTAATAAAAATAATACCAATGATAATAATGATGAAAGTAATACTAACATTTAATGAGTACTTACTGTATGCCAGGCACTGTTCTGAGCATTTAATTAATCAATTAAAAGTATTACTTCTTTTAATCTCACCACAACTTTATAGAAAGATACCATTATCATCATCAATTTATAGGCTTTTACAAACAAACTCCATTTTTGGTGTTTAATCTCCCTATCTGGAAGGAGTACAATTGCTCAGATGGGCTTGCTCTTCCATTTCACGAATAAGAGGCCACCCTCTCAGTGGATCACACTGAAAATATAGGAAAAGGCAGTAACTACAGTCATAACAACCACACACCTAGACATAACTGTACTAAGAAATGCGTGTGATGTTTAGAAAGAAAAACTGTAAGACTTAGAAATACAAAATAAGTTTGAATGAGAAAATGCATGTTCATGGAGAGACAGAATCATATACAATATCAATATTTGTCAAATTAATTTACGTTTAACACAATGATAAAAAAAATTCCAATGGGATTTTTTTGAGATATTTGAGAAAATGACTTTAATGTTTATTTGGATGAATACAAACACCAAGAATAAGAACACGTTGAAAAGAAAGGTATGAAAGCATTTTTGAGATACAATTAACACAGTGTGGCACTGGTCCAAGAAGAGAGAAATGAACAGAATTGGAGAGTTAGAAACCAGACCTTAATATGCAGAAATAGTTCTTTTTTTTTCTCCTGGTGCACTGTTCCCAGAAGCACTGCAATACCAGGTCGATGCGCAGACTGGACGGAGCAAGCTCCTATTCCATCTCCCAGCTCCAAAAGTCCATTTAATATAATGTCCTCAGATAGAGGATGTATCAGATATTAAACTGGTAAGAACAGATACTACACTTACCCTTAGCCAAAAGGCTGAGAAGTGATAATATGAAGAAATAGTTAATGTACAAAATCATACTCCCAGGGTGTGAGGCTTAGCTTCAAGAAGCTTTGATAACTAGAACATCTTTAAAGTCTCCCATGGATCTTTGTGTAACTGATATGTTCTGCTCCATAATGCATGTATGCTGACTTTAGTATAAAATTGGTCCCACAAGTTGGTGAGTGACTCTGGCCCTTCTGGAAGATGCACTTTACACATCCAGTGCTTTTGAGTGCCTCCTCACACCCAGCTGGAAGAGGCATATTTTTAAGGTATTGCACTTTCCTAAGATAACTACACTTGACAGGGGCTTTGGAAAGCTCCCCAAATCATTTGAGCCACGAATATAATGAATCTTTGATGGCAGGATTTCAGCTTTTGGCATCCTGTCAGGCCACCCGATCTGCTGTCTGCCGCCTGTCCACCTGTTGCGTGGAAGGTGAGCAGGACGCGCGTCCCTTGTCTGTCCACACAGCCATTCTCTCTGGTGAGACTCCAGGGTGGAGAGTCGCTCTCACAGCCTTGCCATAGTCAGGTTACCCACTATAGCAAACTTTTTTCACATAGACAAGTTTTATCATACTTTATGTCTCTAATAATTTTTATTTTTTAAAGATTTAATTTATTTATTTGTAGAGAGAGGGGAAGGGAGGGAGGGAGACAGGAAGGGGGGAGAGAGAGAGAAATATTGACATGGGAGAGAAACATCAATGCACGAGAGAACGAAACATCGACTGGTTGCCCCTCGCATGCACCCCAACTGGGGACCTGGCCTGCAACCCAGACATGTGCCCTGACTGGAAATCGAACTGCGACCTTGTGGTTCACAGGCTGGTGCTCAACCCACTGAACCACAGCAGCCAGGGCTGTTTCTAATAATTTTTAAAGAAGCAAACTGAAATAGGGATACATAAAGCTATATATACTTTTTTCAGTCTTTTCCATTTAGCATCAAGAAGTTTTATAAAACCTAAACTTAAACTAGTAGCATAAGTTGTTTAAAAAAAAGAAGTTTAGGTAATAATATTTCTACTTTTAATTTTGACATCATTTTATGCCATACAAGAATGCCTGCAGTGTGCAAACTAGATCTTTGGAAATTCAGCCAACAATTGAACGTGCTAGTAGAGGACGAGGCCAATTCAGAGAACCCAGGGATGAAAGAGTTTCCTCTCCCCATATATACCCCATTTCCATTCAACTCTGCAAGCCTTAATTTTTGGATACTTGATATTCCTAAAAGGGAGGGCACTGGTGAGGAGTTGACCTTTTATTTCTCCTGTGATGTTCCCAGCAGAGTGATGAACAACTTCATATTTCTTCCTTCAACCCCACATGACAGTTAATAATTAATGTGTTTCATCCTTGCTAGTAGACACGAGAGAGAAGGCCAAGAATGTGTATATACCGCACATCTGGTTCACACGTATTGTCCCAGCGCCATGTTATTAACAGACTTCTTTCACTCTCAAGGGTCCTGGTTTGGAGGATCAATTATGTGGTTGCCCTAACTCTTCTCCACTGTTGTCAGATTTCTGGGCCATTCCATTATTTTCTGCATGTTTGATGTTTAAATTAAAAAAAAAAAAAGCCCACCATGTGATGGCCTCTTTCTTTTGTATTCCAGGCTATTCAAGTAAAGGAAAGCAAACCATTTTAATGGGTTCCAGAGAACTGCGGCCTCAAAGGAGCCCGAAGTTGTGGGAAGCTGGCAAGGGTTCCCATTCCAACAAGAGTACTTCCTTTTTGAAGAGATACACATGTAAGGCAGGGGTTCCTAACAAGGACTGGACCCAAAATCACAGGGTCAGCTGTCCAGAACACAGGTGGCCCGACCCCACTCAAGGGGTTTCTCACTAGGGAGGTGTGGTTGTGCACGTCATCACTGCCTTGCTCTTGACCGGCACCCTCAGTGAGAAAGAGCGCTTAATCTAAGAGGATTCAGGCTGAGCCTTTATTATCATTATTTTAAAATTGTTATCAATTGCTTTTTTCTTTTGCAGTGGGTGAATATTTTTTAAAAAAATCCAAGGTAGATATTTACCCGCCAGGCATACTTTGGGTACAGTTACAAGACCAGAGCGGGGGAGGGAAGTGTCTTCACACTTTATCATGTTGCTCTAAGATGCCACACTGTCAATGACGGCAAGGGGTTACGTCTTCCAATCTTCTACAACCTATTTTTTTAGAGGTGAATGATCTCCGCCTGCCGGCTCAGACCACCACTCAGGGAGGGCAGACAGTTATAACACAGGGACAGGTGCTGGCTGTCCACTCACCACACTCACCGCTGAGGGATGGGCGCAGAGCTGGCCACGAGTCCCCTGGGGTTGGTGGTGAAGCACTGTATAACTTAGGCTCCAAGAGATGAGGTGTCCGGATGCGCAAGCACACTGTTGTTGGATGTTAGCAACACTGCAACTCAGTCAGTCACCTAGCCCTTCTCAGAACTGGGTGGAACTCAGGACCCAAACATTACATCAGAATGAAACCTGACACTTCACTGAGATGGTAACAACAAGAGCCTGGGCAAACTGCCAGATGCCCCATCAAGAGTCCTGCCTCTGCACTGAGCCCCTGCAGCAAGGCCAGAATCCCGGCAGCACTATAATTAGTTACGAGGTGATGCAAACTCCTGGGGCGGTGCTGGGACCTTCGAGTTCTCTGTTTATCAGGTTCCCTGGGAGTATTGGTGACAAATTTTCTGGGATAATTGGGCTGCTTTGTGCTCTTTTTCCCTTCAAGGACACCTTCGTTTCTGGAGACTTGTAGAAGGACTGTATTTCATTTGGTTTGGTTTTGTCCCTCATTAGAAGAATGACAGCAGCATATGTATGTGGTTAGGCCCGCACTACTAGAGCAGTTGCCCACACTACTGTATTTGATTTGACATTCTCTTTACTTGGTGTGCGTCCAGGTTTGGGGACAGCATTATTTCAGATGTCTGCCACCATCATAGATACACAATTTCCAGAGCAATGCACACAGCAGTTCCAAAGTCAAGGTTACAGCACAAAGAAGAGACACTCAGCACGGAAAAGTTTCCAGAGTACAAACAGAAGCTGCATGACTAATTTGTTAAAAAACTTCAGGCTTGTAAAATATGCTGACTTACTGGCCTCTTTCAAAAACTGTCCAGGATGAGTCTGACGCTTTTTGGTGTTAAAAAGTCAGGATGAGGAAGTGGCCCCCGGTGAGACAACGAGCACCCCAGCCCCCGCTATGGGCCCAGAACAGCTTCTCTCCAGCTGCCACGCCATCAGCAGCTCCTGACAGAGGCCGCAGTTGGTGGCAGCTGCCCCACCTCCACCTCATGGGCTGACGTCAGTTGAGAGCAACTGACACAAACAAAAAACAAACAGGAAATCACAGTCCACACATTTTCCTACAACTTGTTGTTTCTGAAGCTCAGCATGTGCACACGTCAGGACACACAGATAGATCTACTTCTTTCTTTTGAACAGCTGCCTGGGATTCCTTTGCTCCCGCCCCCGTGGGGACCTGCTATGTGGTATCCAGAGACAGTAGAATAGATGGTCACCAACATCCTCATTTTCCCAGGGCTTGGGAGCTTTCTGGGGATAGTAAACCTTACACAACATCAGGGTCTGACATACCAACACATCTGATTAAGCGGGCTCCCTTCTGTCTCCCCTGACCTAAAAGTCAGGCTGAAAAAAGCACCAAAATGGATATGAGAGATAAACACTATCATGAACCAAAACACCTGGCAGGGCCTCAGAGGGAGCAGTGGGTCCAGATTCACTCAGGAGCCATGCTCGATCAGCTTACACCCCAATACACACTTCCCCTGCACCCCCAGCCATGAGAAGCCCAATGGCTCTCCTCCTGGAAGCCCTCTGAAGGAGCGGTTATGGAAAGTGGGAGGGAATTGGGACAACAATCATTAGCAGCCATGGGCTGTAAGTTGTGGGCAGTCACTGGCCAATACCTCTGCTTAATGTGACTCACCCCGTACCTTAAGAGAACCCCTATTTTCCATAGGGCCCAAAATTGGCACGCTCTAGGAGACACTTAAGTCGGAAATGTCTGCAGGATGGAGATCACTGAAAAACCCTCTTGGCCAGGGAATAGGGCAAAACTCATATTCAGCCACTATGTACCAGACTTGTTAAAATGCTGAATGACTTCCACAAGGTTGGTAAATGACTGCTGCTCAGGGACCCTTCCTTCCCTATTCGTCCTCCCTCCAGGATGCCTGGACCTCGCACTTAGGGCCGCCTCCCATCTCCCTCCTCCAGGTGTCTGGCTTGGTGGGTTGCTGTCCTGTTCTCATTCGGCCAGCTCTCATACAATTGGTCACTGCCTATGCCAGACTGCTGGTTAAAGATTCTGAATATCATCTCTGGGGTAGGGACTTTGGAGAATACATGTGGGCTATTACGGAAAAGATACACAGAGTTTGTAGTGACAGGCTACTGAGCATAAATCTCATATTTTATTATTCATTTCTAGCATTCTGTAGGGGAGATGTAAAGACAGCTGAACAGAATGGCCTGTATTTTGTCCAAGAAGTTATTCTGGATGAGGGAGAGAGGGAAGGCCAGAAGTGAGAGTGTGGGTCTGATGAGACAGTTGGCTGGGCTTACTCTTTTGGTGCCAGCCCAGTGCTCCTTGGTATTCCTCAGTGCTCACAGGGTCAAGGACAGGCAGGGGCACTTTCTCTCTTGCTAAGCCTGCCTCCCTCTCCCCTGGGCTCTTGTAGGATATGGGGAATTTGCCATCAGTTTACAAAGTCTTAGCACTGTCCTTTGAAGCCCAGTTATGGAACATAGCTTCCAACGGAATACCCAGGAGGCAGAGAATCAATGCCAGAAGGGCTCTAATACTCCAAAAAGAAGCATCAAAGTCAACATCTTCTGTTGTGCAGCCATTGTGCTTATTACTGTCCCCTACCATGTAACTAAGGGGACAAACTTGAGACTTACCACAAGGTGGATGGTTCGGATGAAATGACCAGTCCCTAAATACCCTGCTGAGAGGATCAGCATTCAAGTCAGTTGCAGCTTGACTTCCTGACGGGGAAAGAACCAGGCCTCTGAATCACGAGCTGCAGACGCCCTGCCAGCGAGCAGTGGTGGCCAGGACACCTCGGTTCTCCTGCCTGTGTCCTGCTTTCACTGGCCATGGAGCAGGTCGGGCTGCAGCAGTAGGTGCCACGGGGCACCGGCCAGCCTACCTGGGTGTCAGGGGCCGGAGCAAGCCTGGTGCAGGACCGCCCTCCGCTACCCAGTCTTGGTGCCCTCCTGGCTGCCAATAAGTGCAAGGAAGGAGGCAGCCGGTAAGTGCTCCCTGCAGCGGCACCACCCCGAGGACACAGTGGAAGATGTGATGTACAAATGATGGCTTCTCTCCGGGTATGGACTTTTTCTCTACATGTGCTCATTTTTAACTAAGGGGGAAGTATAAGGAAATGAATCTCCCTGTCCCCAACTCTTTGTCCTGGCTGATTTTAAAAAGATCCTGTGACTGTTCTCCTTTGTTAGGGCAACTGCAATCTAGCAAGACTGGCTCTTACTTCACTTTCATTTGCTTCAATGAAATTGTACTATAGCCATTTTATTAAGAATATGATAATTTTATACTTATGTGTAATAATTAGAGTAATAACTAATACCTGACTGGCACTTTAAAGTTTACAAAATATTCATACAATTTATTGGCTAATTGGATCCTTATAAAGTATGCAGAGCAGGTAATATCATCTCTATTTTACATTTAAAGAGATTAAAGGGTCTAAGAGGTAAAGTCAATTCATCCAACATTACAGGGTTAATACTTCTTACTCTGACTGAAGCAAATCTGTAAATTTTAATCTTGCAAATCTTAGTTAATTCTATGAATACAGTGTGGATTTTTAAAAACAGTATTAAATTAAAAAAAAAAACCCTAATCTCACCTCCCCAAATCTACCCTGTTTTTACTTATGCGTACTAATGTTCATTTACATATGAAAAGCTAAACGTCACTGTTGACAAACTATTATGTACATATACTATTTGATGTTATTAATCTAGAATTCTAATACCAACACATTTCCCCATGTTTCTACATAGTCTTTACAATTCTACATGTTAAACAATGCATTTCAATAGATCTGCTCTCAGTATCATTTTAAGGAGCTCAGCTGAAAACCTCAATTGTGGTTAAGGTTCATTTATTTCCCTTTCTCCCCTTTTTTAACATTTTGAAGGAAAGTTGTTTTTTTTTTTTTTTGCCCTAGAAAATATATTACTTTAATGAGTTTGTGTTTCTTTGGCCTCTTCTCCTTTCTTTTCTATTTTTATTTCTTTTACCCTTTATTTATACATCCAAAAGGGCTAAAAGTATGATTTCAGAAATGTACATCCCTCATAGATGGAATCTCCAAGAGACAATTATTTCAATTCAGGAAAAGGAGGACACACTTTAAATAATCGCTAAAGCTGCATAAAAGCAGTCAATTAGTGTAGAATAAACAGCCTGGTTGACTCGGTCTTGAGATCGAGTCGCTCTTTGTGTAGGAAGCCTTCCCTGACCCATGTCCCTGTTTGGCTCCCTCCAAAGTGGGCACACTGCCCCCAACTCTGCCAGAGCCTCTCAAACTTTGGTGTGTACTGGGATTTACCAGAGGGCTCTTTGCCAACCTCCAGAAATTACGAGTTAACAGATCTGGGATGAGGAGTAAGACTATGCTTGGGAAAACTGCTCTGGGCCTAACAGCCCTCTGCACTGCCTTCTATTTTATGTAGTTTATGTGTCTGTCTCTGACATGAGGCTCCGAGGTCCTTGAAGTCGGGGGCTGTGTCTGTTTCATGTCCCTAGCACCTAGCAGTGTGGAGATAGCTTCCTTCCTTCCTGTTCCTTAATGAAACTGTATTCCTGTAAGAGTCTGGAAGCCAGCCCTCACTGGATGAGATCTGTGGTACATCTTCTGTGACCCTGTGATGTGGTTGGCACAGCCATGCTAGGGAGAAAGGGACCTTGCCCTATCTCAGTCCACTCCACAGAGCTGCTAGAATCATCCTTTACGGATCACATGCAGGTTCCTGGCACAGAAACCTCCATGGTTTCTTTACTCACTCATAAAGAACCTTCATACTTGGCTGACCTAAACCCCTACCCCTTCAAAGCAACTTAGTAACCAATCACTTGCTACTGTTGCCTGAACATGGATCCTTGTATCTAAGCGGCCTGGGTCGGAGCCCAGCAAACACCCCCATTAGCCATCCCTAGTGCTTGCCATGGTAACTCAGTCAATTTCTGCCCCCAAAAGGAAGGAATCCCAGGAGAAGGAGGCATGGTGCAAAGTTTCCATGCAAGCCCTGGCAGAATAGGAGCAGAACTCAGCACCTGAGTGGTCACCAGCCAAAAGCTGAGCCTGGAAGAGGAAACTCCTTTCTTAGGCAGCCCCTCTCAGGAGTGTTCTTCATGTTGTTTAAGAATAAAGTGTTCTAATTATACTCAAGAACTAGAGAAACTCCCACATCCGAGGTACTCATTTGTTTTCTACAGAGAGTGAAATTTGAAGGCTTTGATGGTGATCTCATTGGTAAAAGCTATGCTCTGCATTTTTGACACCTGAGTGCCAAACTTGACCTGCTGTAAGTAGCTTTCCTTTGGACCAATGTCTGATTTACTTTTCAGTTCAAAAAAGGTAGGTGATCTATTTTTCTCATCAGTCTTCTGTATGACTCTGGATTCAACTCTGAGGACATGGCTTGGCCAGGGACAAAGCCCTCTGTTAGAGCAAGGTAGTTTGCAAAGAAGATCTCAACCTTCCTCTTTCCTGTCCACACAGTTGTTTAATTAGAGTGATGTGTTATTATCACATAACCTTCATACTTGGTTTTTTTTTTGTAAATCTATTATAGAAAACTGGAGAGTTTATCACAAACTTGAGCCCTTTAGATATTCAGATTATTTCCTTTATTTTTGATAGAAATATTCCAAACTCTTCTAATGCATCACGAAGGGATCATCTGGTGCTGTGAGAGCACATGCTTCCTCTCCTGTGAAAGGAAGTGATAAAAGCTCTTATTGTCCCTTAAGCCCTTTGGTAGTGACCTGGACACAGCCGGGCCATCAGCGCCAACTCATTATAGTGCTCAGGAGAATGGAAATAAACCTTCTAAAACCACAGGGAGATTAGCAGGGCAGCTGCTATAAATGATCAGTTATTTGAAGAATATGAACAACAGGCAGATATGGCCAAAGAAAATGTGTAAAAAGTTAACTAAAGGGCAGTGCAAAAATGATTTTGTGCAGCAGTTCCACTCCTAGGCATATGCTCAAGAGAAATGAGAACATATGTCCACCCAAAAAGGTATTCAGTGTTCACAGCAGCACTATTTCACAACGGCAAAAGGGTGGCAAGAACTCATCACCTGAGGAATGAGTAAATAAAATGTGGTCTATTCATACAATGGATACATCTAATGGAATATTATTCAGCTGTAATTAAGCTGTAAAAAGGAGTGAAGTACTGACACATTCTATAATATGGATGACTCTTGAAAACACGATGCTAAGTGAAAGAAGTCAGACATATAAAGCCAAATATCATAAGATTTCTTATATATGAAATATCCAGAATAGGGAAAACCATAGAGACAGAAAATAGATTAGCTGTTGCCAAGGGCTGGGAATGGGAGTGACTAGAAGAGAATGTGCACTGACTCTCAATGGATATTGGGTTTCGTTCTGGGTACTGAAAATGCTCTAATATTGATTATGATGAGGTTAAATAGGTCTGAATATACTAAAACCCACCAACTTACACACTTTAAATGGGTGAATTGTAATGGGTGTATGGTATGTAAATCTAAATATGTCAAAAGATGTTAAAAAAAATCATTACAGATTTGTGTTTATAGCTTCAGTACTGTCTCCACTTGCACTGTCCTGTCGGCCATGGGGTTATGTAGCACTTGAAACAGGCCAGTCCAAATTGAGATATTCTGTGAGTAGAAGCACACCCTGGGTTTTCAAGAAGAGCACCGTGCAATCACGTTCATATATGGGAGCAGGGAGCCTCTCTTTCCCCTGCTCCTGGCTGAACATGGGGGTGGCCAACTGCACAGTCACCGAGTTGCAAAATAAGGGCACTTGTGGCCTTGTGGATACAAGTTTCTTCTTTAGACCACCAGTCATTAAGGGCTACATTAAACTGTCAAACTTGATAGTGCTGAACACACTCCCTTGGGCAAAGTCAGAATTACGAGGCTGCCTGGCTGATCCACAGCAGATAACGAGAAACCACCTCTCACTTTTCCTTTTCAGGAAAAGAAGTTCTTTCTGAGATTCCAGGGGCTGCTTTTAATGAACTGACTGTCACAAATAAGTGGATTTGGAGGTTACACTCTTCCCTTCCCCACAACTATTTTGTGAACTTGTCTTGTGGGCCCTCTCACTATTGTTTTTTGTTTCCCTCTCTTTGCCCACACTTTCTGGTGTTCTTATACCATTTGGAAGTGAACTACTATGCAGGTATGACCAAGTTCATTAACCTTCCTTGCACTTATATTGTTGAGGAGGCCCCATCTCAATGGCGAGCACGGTAAGTAGACGCTCCCGTAGGGATGGGGCCTAGGGATTCTCTCAGACAGCTCGTGCTCCTTTGAAGGCTTGGCTCTGCCTCCCCACAGCCTCTGATGTGCATCTCACATACACATCTACTCATTCCTCACAAAGGACACTTCTTGGTCATGAGTGGAGTGGAGATTATCTCCGTATCAGTACTTTCTCTAAGGGCTTAGAGGCAATGAGCAGCCTCAACCCTGCCTACGCACCAGCCACGCTCCCAGAACATCAAGGACCATTGTATATGCACGTGGTGTGTTCACCCCATTTCTTCCTGCAGATTAGGGATTCAGGAAATAGTGGTTCATGGATTCTCCAAAGGATTACCTTATGTATTGATTGCTGCCAGATTTTATCACAAAAAATAACCACAAGCTGGGTTGTTTAAACCGACACAAATTCTCTTAGAGCTAGGGGGCCAGATGTCAAAAATCAGTGTCACTGGGCTGAAGTCAAGGTGACAGCAGAACTGGGCCCTTCTAGAGGCTCTATGGGAGAATCCGCTTCCTTGCCTTTTCCAGCTTCTATTGGCTGCCTTCGTTCCTTGGTTTGTGGCCACTTCCTCCACCTTCAAAACACATCCATCCCTTCAACCTCTGCTGTCATAACATCTCTTCCTCCCCTTCTACAGTCAAATCTCTCTCTGCCTTCCATTTATAGGGATGCTTGTGATTACAATTAGGGCCCACCTGGACAATCTTCTCATCTTAAATCCTTAACTCAATTATATCTACAAAGTCCCTTTAGCCATAAAAGGTAACATTTACAGATTCTGCGGATTAGGAAGTGGACATCTTTGACACCCATTATTCAGCCTACCATACGTACTTTATGGTTTTTGTTGAAAACAAAATTCTTAAAACTTTAACATATCTTACTGTAGAAAATGTGAAAATATAGCTCTCGGCCATCCATCCTTATTTTACCAGCCACGGTGAAGTGAGAGGAGCGACAGCACAAGGCAACCCAGAAAGGTCAAGATAAAGAGATCAAGCACCAAGGAGACACCATGGGGAGGGGCAGGGAGAGGGAGGGAGATGCCCTAAAAGGTCTCAGTTGGCTAAGTACTGGGAATATGTTTTTCTTATAGATTATATTCTAAATTTCAATTAGCTCTCACTATAAAAACTAAGTGAATCTGAAATCTCTCTGTTAAGAATGCTAGAGAAAGGGATTCTGGGAACTCGAAGAGCTGAATGTACTATGCTTCCCCTCCACCAGCAAATCCAATTCCTCTGACTCTAAGAGAGACATGAAGCCACTGAACAGGCAGAGCAGCAGGCAGTGAGGTCTTGGGCTGGGGAGTGGTGTATTGCAGGGAGAGTTCATGAGAATTCAGGGGACCATGCAGGGCCTGTAGAGCAGCACTGGGGATTCTGGGATGAGTGGGACTGGAAGAGCTCTGCGGATCCTGGGAACCTGGCTGACCCTGGCTTCTGGTAAGTGGGCTCTATTAGTCAAGGAGGAGCTGAAGAGCGAGGTTGATGCTCCCTGTTTCTGAGGCTGGGACTGCCTAAGGAAGCGTGGGAGCAGGAGGACCAGAGGCTGCTGTCGCTGCTAGCCCACTGGTCCCCTGGGAGCAGGGAACTCTTCCCTTTTATCACCTATGGAACTGCAGCCATTTAGGACATTCTAACAACCAGATCTATGACCAGTGAAATGAGAAAAATGACAATGCGCCTATGGGAATCTAGGAGTCTGAGAGAAGAATATTGGCCCAAGTGTCTCCTATAAAATAAAGCTGCTGGGAGAGGCAGATAACAAGCAGTACACAGGAAGAGCACTTAGAGAGATTCAGGCAGGTAAGCAATGAACACAGGACATTTATCTATGCAGGGAAATAGAATGTTTTGATGGGAAAAACAGGCATCCTTTTTCAAATAATTATAAAGAAGTCTATGCTTCTAATTATAAACATCAGGCTACAGAAGGCAATCAGCAAGGGCATAGCAAATAGAATTCCCAAATTAATAAAAGAGGGGAAAAATGAAGCTACTTGATAAAACCACCAAAAATAAAGAAAGGAGGAAGAGAAAGTAAACTAATAAATAATAGAATGAGATGGCAGGAATAAAATCAACTCTATCAGCCATTTTATGAAATGTGAATGAACTAACTACGATAGATCACAAAACTCTAACAGAAGTGATAAAGACTGAAAGTCAAGAGAAAAATTAAGATATATTGCGCACATTTTGGGGAAAAACACCAGTTTATATTAATATTAGACAAGGTAGAGTTGAGTCTAACAGGACAAAATTGAATAATGAACAACATTTACAAAAATGATACAGCAGATGAGTAGTCATAAACTTGTAAGGACTAAATAAGACAGTAGCTAAGTATATAAAGCCTAAACTATTTGAAATGAAAGGAGAAACTGCTAAAAATACAATTACAGTGGGGAACTTTGATATTCCTTTTTCAAAACTGAATAAAGCCAGTATGTTAAAAAAGGCAATGACATAGAAAATTTGCATAATACAATAAACAAATACACATACATGTATCTCAAAGAAAATATTTAAAAAGCTTATCCATAAAATATTTACAAACAAGCACTAAAAAAAAAAATTGATCAAGGCCTGGCCAGGTGGCTCAGTTTGTTGGAGTGTTGTTCTGTACACCAAAAGGTTGTGGGTTCAATCCCAGCTGGGGTGTGTATGGGATCAATGTTTCGGCAACTGATCAATGTCTCTCAAATTCAATAAATATATCCTTGGGTGAGGATTAAAAAGATAAAAGTAAAAAACTGGTCAGATACTTGGCCAAAGAAAGTATTAAAAAGTTTTCCATTTCTCAGGTTAATTTACTTTTTATTATATTTTCAAATTAACTTCCATAGAGTTGCCTAATGCTTTCATTTAGAGCATATTCTCAATATGTAATTATTAGAAATAACATTGTAGAAAAATATTTAATTACATAAAAAAATGTTGAATGGGAAAAATGCAGAATATAAATCATGATTGAGGGGCAATCATTATTTGCTTTGGTCTCATCATTTTATCCCTAACTTATTCCTTTATCTTCAAACAGTCATGGGCTCCCAAATAACAGATCAAGATTTATCAGCAAATCTTAAATTTTAAACTGGTTTAACCCCAAGCAAATTTCCATGATTGTACCCAACTCTTATGGCTTCCCTAAAGTGAAGAGAGAAGGTATTTTTGCACCCTATTCCTGACTCTCTGGGATTAAGTTTGAGGATCACTTGCTTTAAATTCTTAGCAATACATATTTTGGAAAGTAACAATTACTGGGCATGTGCCAGGCCTCAGTGCTTTATTTAGTTTCTATTTTAATTTTTTTTTTACAAATGCTCTTATGTTATACTCAATACTCACATCTTATGGATGAGGAAATAGAACCAGATAAATTTGGTAACCTGTCTACGTTTTCACAACTGATAAATGAATTAACGGAGCTGACATATTCCACTCCCAGTTTTCTGACTCCAAAATCTACAACACTTTAAAAATTAAAAAAAAAATCTCTCTCTCTCTCTATATATATCTCCACAACCCAGCTTTATTACTTTATTAGAGTTAAGCACATAAAAGGTCAGGGCATGAAAGAGAGGAAATAGGCCAGCTCCTGGGTTGAGGATGAATCTAGAAAGATTGTTAGTGAGGGGAATTTCAGTCAGAGTAAAATGTATGACCTTTTTCAACACTTCTGAAAAAGTGTCTCCTGCTCTTTCTAATTAATATTTTAAGTGGAAACTTCATGTTATTCAAACAGCAGAGTCCTTTGGTCACTTAGGCTGGCTTACAAAAGGTTGAGAAAGATGCAGATGTGTGCTTTCCCAGTTTAATTTGTAGTTCTGCTTCAGGAGCACATCTTTCAGAAATAAAAGTTTAGGGATTAACTGAATAACACTGAGCAAAGAAAATGACAAGCCATCCACCTCTTGGATCACATGAAGAACTTAGCTTTGCACAGCGCTATGGGGAGCAAGAAGCCACTTGCCCAGTGTTTTTGAGTTTATTCAGATTTTGCCAGAAAAGGAAGTTGGCTGAAGGAAAGCAGAACCAGAACTTACCCGTACTTCTAACCTATTTGCAACTCTGCCAAAGCCGCAGAGCCGGCCGTGGCTGTGGTCTGATCCAAGCTCACGGGAAGCGAATCTCTCTAAGGAGATGGCGTTTTTCTTCCTGATGCAGGGGAGCAAGCACTGGAGAGTCCATAGGACAGAGGGCAGCACAATCCATCCTCAGATTAGAAAAATGACAAGAGAAAGTTCACTTTTTTCCCTGAGGAATCAATAGTGGTTATTTGGCTTCTTGCCCCTAGATTTTCTCAAGAAGTGGCCAGGACAGAACCCGAGTTTGTTTTGGCATGGTGCACGCACATGCTCATGTGCTGGGGAGCCTGAGGGGTCATTCATTCCGATGCTATCATTTGCTGGGCTATGCTACTGTTTGACACATCTAGGTGGCAGTTAGAAACAGAGGCTCTTTTCTCTCATTAAAAAAGAAATCAGGTCAGTACAAAATGACCTTTTTCTTCTCAGGTTTTCCAAAATTTTATTTTCTGAAAAGAAGAGAGAACATTTTGCATGACTATAGAGAAGCCAATTTCTGCAGCATCTGCTGTCTGATAGGAGTCAAAAAAGACATGGTTATTCCCTAGAACTAGTGAAAAGACAGGCATGAATTTAAATATATCACACCATTACCACCACCTATGAAGGAGACTGGAAATCCAGCCTTGGCTGTACATTGGCATCCCTTGGAGAGCTTTAGGATATTCTGGTGCTTAAAACACACCTGAGAGATTATGGTTTACTTGGCCTAAGATGTGGATTCCATGTTGGAATCAGTAGAAGTTGTGGTAACACACATAACAAAACTTATTATTTAAACCACTTTAAAGTGTACAATCCAGTGGCAATAATGACATCTACAATGTTGTACAACCATTACGACTACCTAGTTCCACATATTTTTCATCACCCTAAAAGGAAACATCATACCCCTTAGGCAGTCATTCATCATGGTTAATCTCTCCAGCCCCCCGGCAACCACTAATCTGCTTTCTATCTCTATGGATTTCCCTATTCTAAATATTTCATATAAGTGGAATATGTGGCCTTTGTGTCAAACTTCTTTCACTTAGCACAAAGCTTTCAAGGCTCATCTGGGTTGTAGTATGTGTCAGTACTTCATTAATTTGAATGCTGAATTCCACTACATGGAGATACCATATTTTGTTTATCCATTCTTTAGCTGAAAGACATTTGAGTTGTTTCTACCTTTAAGTATTGTGAATATTGCTGCTATGTACATTGGTGAACAAGTTTTTGTTTGAACACCTGTTCCATTTCTTCTGGAGCAGAATTGCTGGGTCATATGGTAATTTCATGTTTAACTTATTTAGGAACTGCCAAACTGTTTCCACATGTCGGGATTTTCTAAAGCTCCCCATATGAGTCTAACATCTGGCCAAACTTAACAATTCAGTTGGTTAAGATCTTACTATCAATTTTTATATGTGACAAAACAGATGAAATTGGGAAAATACAGATATAAGAACTTACTTCTTCAGCAAATGAATTACAAGGAAAAACAAGAGAAAAAAATTTATAGATGACCTTATAGATTAAAAGAAGTTTAAGAGTCATATCATCTAGAACTTATTTGGATCCTAATTCAAACACACAGACATACAAAGTTAAAAAAAATTATATTTGTGATATATTTGAAATTTAAACACTATATATGATATTAAAGAAATATTATTTTGTTAAGCATGATGTTATTACAGCTATGCTTTTAAAAAGAATCTACCTTTTCAAATATATACTAAAATAGTTTCATATAAAATATAAATTTTCTCAAAATAATATGGGAGGGCATATAAATTAAATACCATTGGCAGGAGTATACAATTACGAAAGGTGGGTGATGGATATGTAGAAGCCATTATACTATTATGTCTACTTTTGCATATGTTCACATTTTTCCATAATATAAAATTAAAAAAGAAATTGGACTAGCCATTATGGAAAACAGAATGGCAGGTTCCTCAAAAAATTTAAAAAAGAACTATCATATATTATCCAGGAATCTCCAAAAATCAGTATCTTGAAGAGGTTATCTGTACTCTCATGTTCGTTGGAGTATTATTCACGGTGGCCAAGATATTAAAACAACCTAAGTGTCTGTCAACAGATGAAGAGATAAAGAAAATGTTATATACACGAACACACAAAATTAGATATTATTCGGCCATTAAAAAGAAGGAAATCTTGCCATTTGTGAATACATGGATGAACCTGGAGGATATTATGTTAAAGGAAATAAGCCAGACACAAAAGACAAATGCTGCACGACCTCATTTATATGTAGAGTTAAAAAAAAAAAAAAAGTTTAACTCATAGTAACAGAGAGTGGAATGGTGGGGAGATGGTGAGGGATATTGATGAAAGGGTATAAACTTTGACTTACAAGGTGAAGAAGTTCTGGAGACCTAATGTGCAGGGTGGGACAAAAGCAGATTTATAGTTGTGAGTACCCGAAGCAGAGTTCATCCTTGTATTATTATTTATTAATTATTGTATTATTTTCCATACAAATAACTGTAAACCTACTTTTGTCCCACTCTGTACACGTTTCAGGGTGTCACCCTTGATGACATTCTAAGAAGTGGGTATTAAAATCTCTGCTGTAGAGATGGGAAGACAGAGGTGAGGGCAGGCAACCCGTTCTGAATGACAGGAGCTGGTGGCTCATGCAGGCTGCTGGCCCAGCACCCAGGAGAAACAGAGTCAAAGTTCACGCTGTCTCATCACCACGGCTCTATAAACACGGCTAACGCATCATAACTAGAACTTTGATCATCAATACACTTCAGAGTTGGGCAACAGAATAGCAAGTTCAATTCATGACTTGTCACACTGTATTTACAAAAATACAAACTGGAGTTAGGAGACTGAAAAGTATTATGTAAAAGTAACTGTTTCATTTTAAAACAGTAGTATTTTATTGTTTTTTGACACTTGTGTTTGATATTACATAAGATTTGTTTTTACCCTAAGGCTTAATTAACATTTGAGATAACTTAAAAAATGTTTGGAGGAAGAGGGAATTATAAGTATATGAGCACAACCAAACTACATTGGGCTTCAGCATTGTGGGAGGCCAACATGTATGTTTAGGCAACTATGCTCTGAGTATTTTACAAAGCAGAAGTATTTCATAGTGTTCTACAGGTATTTTCAGTTTGTGGCTGAGGACCTTGTGGAGCACAGAGTTGGGCTTAGAAAGGTTACCTTGTGCTTCAGCTTGATTTGTACTTGTGAATATGAGGCCTAGCATTTCCTTCTTGTCATTTCTGACGTTCCTATTCACTCATTAAGAGCCTCTTAAAAATGTCACACATGTACTTACAAATTGTTAATATGGTAAACTTTGCTATGTGTGTCTTACCACAATTAAAAATACAGAAAGTAATGCAAATTTAACCCCAAATTGGACCCTTTCTTTTTCCCTATACTACAATGTAGCAGTCCAGTTTTCCTTGTGCCACCTTCCACATCCTAATTCGCCTAGTAGATTAAAAAGCATGTTGACTTGTATTTAAAACATCTAGTTCTACAAGTATTCAAACATTGTTGCTCTCCATAGATATACCAAGAACCCCCATGAGTAATCATGATTAGCTTTGGTTGTAATTAGTTTGGTCTTTAATTTTTTTAATCTAGAACTTTCATGTTTAAAAAATCTATATTTTTATAAAGATAAGCGAACATTTGTCACAACTGTGGAATTAAAAAAAAAAATGCAGCACTGTCTAGGGAACAGGCCCTTCCTCGAATGATGGAGATGGTGGAGATGAGGTGGTGGTGTGATCTAAGATGCACATGTTTACAGCTTTTTTATTAAAAGAATGACATCACACAAACAGTAAAGCACATTGTCTTCCTTAGGTGATGCCTGATTTGCCACTAACCTGGCTTTTGTGGTGGTGAATTCTATGTGTTGATTTCATTGGGCCAAGGGATACTCAGATTAAAAAATGGTTCCTGGGTGTATCTGTGATGGTGTTTCCAGGTGAGAGTAATATTGGAACTGGTGAACTCAGTAATTAGCTTACCCTCCCCACTGTTGAGGCCTGAATAGAACAGAGTGGAGGAAGGAAGAATCCCTCCCCCTTTCCCTGATTGCTTGAGCTTGGACATCTCATTTCCTCTTCTCCCGTCCTTGGACTGGGATTTGTATCTTTGGCTCCCTTGCTTCTCAGGCATTCGGACACAGACTGAATTGCACCAGTGGCTTCCTAGGGTCTGCAGCTTGTAGACTGTGGGAATTCTCAGCCTCCATAATCTTGTGAGCCAATCCTCATAATAAAGCCTTTTATATCAAATTGCTTTGCTCCTCTGGAGAACCCTGATCAATATACCCTCTGACCTTGGACGAATCACTTGGCCTCTCTGTAAAATGAAGAGTCTGGTGATTTCCAAGGTCCCTCCCACAAAAGCCACTGCATGACTGCATCATCCCACAGACAGGAAAACATTTCAGATAAACATAAGCTGGGCAGGAAGCTGTAAACACAGGACTTCTTCCATCGTCTTGCGTATCCATGTAGCAAAGCAGAATTATTGTGCATGAAGGAACTTTATTATGTCCAAATGAATACTAAAACTTAACGTTTGAAAGCTGAAAAAAGTTTAACTAAAAATTTAATAGGTCTTTCATTTTAGAGCTGGAAACCAGAACCCAAAGGGCCCAAGGAATGTGTCCAAGGTCTCAATGCTCACAGAGATCAGCGCTGGAAGGAAATTTGAGACTGTTTAACTCAGGATTCTCAAAGGTGGAGAGGAAAATTAGAATTTTTGAGAGGGATTTTTCAAAACTTTTACCATCACCTCCTCATTCAGAATTAAGGCTAGAGCAAACCCCACTATCACTGAAGCACATGTATCATGGTATTAAAAAAAAGGTGAATAATCACTAATTTAGAGCTCAGTCTTTTTGTTTTCCTGGAGAGAAAACTGATCCAGAGAGACTAATTTCAGGTCCAACTGCAAGTTGAAGATAGAATAAGAACTAGACCCAGCCCACTGATCTACCCATTCACCATCATGAACCCGCGTAATGGTCACTGAGGGCCTATAACATGCCAGACTCTGTTACACGTGTGGGGATGGGGTTATAGACAATGAATGAGACAGGTATGGCAGATGGTATTTTCCAAAGACAGCCCCGCCACCACAAATGCTCATCTTACAGCATGACTTGACGTGTCTCTACTGGGAGAAGGAATTTTATTTAGTTCCCTTTCCTTTAAACCCGGGCAGGTCCTGTAACTATCTTGACCAATACATCTTGACAGTAGAAGTGACATGGCATGGCTTCTAACGCTAAGTCATAAAGGCAATATGACCTCTGCCTGGCTCTCTCTTTTGAGATTCTTGTCCTTGGAATCCAGCCACCGTGTTCGGAGGAAGCCCAGGCTGTGCGGCGAAGCCTTGTGTGCATGCTCTGTCTGGCTGACAGCCCCCAACTGACAGCCAGCATCGACTGCCAGACCAAGTGAGTGAGTGCGCGGGGATTCCAGCCCCAGGCTTTTCATTCTTGAGGCTGAGGCCTTGTTGCTGGGGAGCATTCTCCACGAGACAAACCCAGTCTGAATTCCTGTCCCACAGAAGCTGGGAGTGGTAATAAACGAAGGTTGTTGTTTTGAGCCACTATTTTGGAAGTGATTAATTGTGCAGCAATAAATAGATAATATGTAAAGTCCTTGGGTTTATAGTTCTTGCTAAATTTCTGTTTTAATTTCTCCTCTTTTACCACGCCACATTCCTGTCCGTAGGTTATAAAGTGAAAGGATTCTTTTTAATTTTCCCCTCTAAATTTGAAACGTGATTTCCCTCCACGGCTTAAACTTTGAATTAGGAGACGATGTTAAATGACGACATCTTTTTGGGGCTTACAGCCATGCCCACATTTGAGGAGCCCAGTATGCTTTAGAAACTGCTACTCATTTCACTTTGGGGAATGAATGCCTTTGCCTAAACAGTGCACTGCCACCGCCAGGTGGCGCCCTCAGCCAGCCAGCCTGGCAGCCTGGCAGCCTGGCTGCCTGGCTGCCTGGCTGCCTGGCTGCCTGCGGAAGATGCATCTGTACTGTGGCGGCCTTGCAGACACAGTGTCCCAGGTCCCACCAGCACTCTACCTTTGAATCATCAAGTGACTGCATTTTGGATATTCTCCATCCAGCCTTTCATGAAACTTCAGAGGGCTGAGATGCCACATGCATTGTTTCAGAGTTGGGGGACCACACTGATGCCATTTCAAGTTCAGAATAGCTCAAGGGTGATGCTGACAACTCACCTAACGAGGCGACACCTGTTAGTGCTCCAAGGGCCATGGCCACGCAGAATATCTTCACTTTGGATTAGAGTCTGGTGCCTTGTTGGCACACCTCTGTCACTCAGGGTAAAATGGACATTTTGAACTGATGTCAAAGTTACCCGGTAATTATTGAACTATGTTGTATTTACGTGCTCAAATTTACCATCTGGTAATCTCCAGGGTAAGTTTTCTCTGCTGTAAATCATGTGAGCTTATACTGATTTATGGGCAGGTTTTACTGGTGATACTGATAATTCCTACTTTGATGTAAGATATTGGTGACTGTGATATAAACACACTGAGAGATACACAGCTGTGATAACAGGACCCATTCTAAAGACCAACTGAGTACTGAGTCCTTGGCCCTGAGATGCAGCTGGCCTGGGGCCTGATTTCAGAGGGCCTAGTTATGTGCACAGACCTGGTTAAAAGCCAAGATGAAAATGGCTTTATCACCTTTGTCTATCCTACTCTGTCTTGACAGAGTTTTTAAGTGTACAACGGTTCTCCTTGGCAATCCTCAGAAACACAAGCCATTTCAGTTTTGGTGGGGGCAAATTTTACCGTGGAAAAACGTAACTGCCCAAGGACTGTGAAGGGGCAAAAGGGAACCGAACACAAAATCGAGGATTTAACAGCATAATAAAATATTCTACCAGCAGATGGCAATAGAGGACTTTGCAAGCAATTCTGGTGCCTGGGTTCTGAAATGCTGGGAGGTAGCTTTTAACAGCTATTGTATAAGTGATTTATGTATTTGGATTCTGTTCAATGTTATAGATGCATTACTGAATAAAACATTCACAGTGTATTTTCCACTAGCAGCTGAGCTCTAATTCCAAGCTTCTGAGCCCCAATTCCCAAGGCTCAAAGGAGCCCCTGACATCAAATTGCTTTCCTCCCAGAATAGCTGCTTCATACCCCCAAAAAAGAAATGCTTAGAGTGTGAGAGAAAGCCGATGTGACCACATCACTGAAATGGCTTACCCCAATGTGTTAGGAACAGCACATGTCTGACAGCTGGATTCCTCAAGGCAAAACTGTCCAGGGCTTCCTTGAGCTCCCAGAGCCGTTCCCTGGATTTCCCCCGTCTCACTCCGCTTTGTTCAGCACTACTGCATTGGGTCTCTGGTGAGAGGGGCTAGCCTTGGCTTGGACAAGGAAAAGCAATGGCTTATTTGTAAGAAATACATCAAGTATATTAAAAAAGAAATTCTCTTACAGGGTTTTAAATCATGGGGGTTTTCTTCCTGTCTTTTCCAGAGACCCCAGTTGAGAAATCTCTTGAGCATCCCAAAAGCTGCACTGGAACTATGTGGAAGTAGCACATATGTGGTGCTTGTTGCCAAGGTTTTCGAGCCATTTCTGGCCAAGCCTCTGTAATCCCTTCCCACGTGGTTCCTCAGCCAAGGCTGCGTCAGATTGACCTGTGAGGCCTCCGAGGTCTGATATGCTGTGGTGCTTTGAAGTGCCATGGTAAGAAAGTATAAGTCAGACTGCTAGCAAAACCCAGATGTGTGATTTGGCTCATTGAGGCCCCCAGAGCAGGAACTACCCCTACCCCTCATCAGGAATATGTTTTGAGAGGCAGAATGGCAGGCTCAATCATGAGGTTTCTACAGAAATGCAGTTTCTACAGAAAGTACTGTGACATCGGTAATCCCTGTGGTAAATGCCAACCTACCACTTCAAGTACAAAATATGCTGGTATTCTGGCTTTAGTCACTAACATGTCATATTAGTTGAAGTCCAAGGCAAGCTTTTCCGGCTCCTCATATTTGCCTCCCCTTTTGTCTATTTGAACAAAGGAAAGGAAATGCATTTATAAGTGCAAATAATGTTATTTTCATTTTGCAGAAGAAATGAGGTTTATAAAGATTAAGAAATGTGCCAAATTTCACATGGCTGATATGCGAGGGAGCCAGGACGAAAACCCCAGAGTCTGACACCAAAGTCAACACTGCGACGGTAAGGGTCACGGGTAAGGTCTTTCTCTGTAACGGCTAGGACCCTCTTGCCCACAAAGTTAGGGGAAAAAAAAAGATTCATCTAAAGGGAAAGCAACATGACTCTGGTTCCTATGAGATGGCTGCCAAGGAGGAAAAATGAACAAACATTTCGTTTCTTCATTCCTCATGCATACTGATATGAACAGTACAGAACACCAGGAAGGCCACCAGTATGTCTTTAATAAATACTCACTAAATGTGCTCTAATTTATATCCACAGCTTCATTACCAATGCTGTGACAGCCCTGAGTGTTAAATCTGTATTTCTGGACCAGATTTATCTCCTGAGCCCCTTTACCAGGATATTCAATCTTTAAATTCCCTCCAGAGTTCATCTATTCTTTCCCACTCCTATTGTCACTCCCTTCCCTCAGCCCTCAAATTATCTCTTGCTTGGATTAGATCTTCTACCTGGACATCTGGCTCCATTATCAACACTCTATAATTATTTCTTTTCATTACTGCAATTCCTCTAGTTCATACATTTGATACTACCACTTCACTGCTTAAAATAATTCAAATCTGCTCTCACGGCACAGTGTATTCACAACTGCCTGTCTCATTAGTCTGTGTGCTGCTTGGGCACGGGGTGTATCTCATTTATCCCTATACTGCTAGCTTAGTGGCAGCTTAGGACCATTTTCTCCCCAATCAGCCCTAGTAAACTGTGAGTAAATGAATTATGCAAAGTGCTCAGGGGCCTAGTATTAACATCCTATCCTTATGGAGATTAGATCCTATTGGGGTTTAAGAATAGGCCTGTGCATTATCTTATATCTCATGTTATCTCTGATATAAAATGCAGAAAAGTTAAACATAATAATCAAGTTTTCAGTGCTGGTAAAGGGATAGCCAGGATTCGAATCCAAGTGCTTGCTTCACCAGTACCACTAGGCAATACCTGGAGTACTTGTTAAATTCTGGTTCCTGGGCCCCATATACTAAACCTGTTATGGCTGAGACCATTGGCTGCCCATTTTTGGCTGCACCTTCTTTGCCTCCTTCCATCACAACAAAGCCTCAAGTGGTTGAGGCTCCTGTAAACCTCAGGGGAGCATGGTCTCTCTCCAGTCCCTGGTGCCAACCTTCATTGATCTAAGTCAGCGATTTTCAACAGGTGTGTTGCAGGGATTTTTATGTCCTTATTTAGTCAGGTTCACTGACCTCTTTTCCCTTATACTGTCAAATTAAAAAATGACAACAGCCAACACAACAATAGCTGTCTGGTGTAAATTAATAAAAATTATACCTTTTTTTTTGGTTAGATTCGCTAAACAACCCCCCACCCCAGGGTCTGGCACAAATAATGCCCTTTTTTATTACAAAATCTTTTATTACAAAATCATAAGCATGTAATTCTGTAACATAACAATATCATGCAAGCACGTCATATAACATGTTAGGTGGTACGTTCAAATTAAAACTATAAATTATTACACCCAAATTATTACCCTACCAATCACACTCAAGCAAGCATTGCTTCTACTGGACCCTGTATACTTTTTGGTGTGTTGCAGAATTTTAGTAATTAGTGTGCCATGAGATGAAAAAAGGCTGAAAATCCCTGATTTAAGCCAATTGTGAAGGTACCAAACTACCTGCCAACTGAACGGTTTGAGCACAATCATATAACACAATTCTGGTCAATGTGACTAGATGGGAGTTTGGCTGGAGCCTTTCAGAAAAGGTTTCCTTACTCTTAAAAAAGAAAGTGTCTTTTTTTAAAGCTGTTGGACATTGCCAAGCTGGAGCCAGGAGGTCAATGGGCCACTGGATTACCCAACCCTGGACTTGTTTTATCAAGTAGTCCTAACACATTTTCATGTCAGGGATTTGCAGGGAGAGAGAGAGACCAGCCAAGATGGATCAATTACTGAAAAATGGAATGGCATGTGAAAAGACAGTATGAAGAACACTGATGAAATGATCTTGACACTATTTCTCCTCCAAGAGGCAGTAGCTTCACTTGGTTGGGAGATGAATCACTATAGCCTACAATAAACCATAACTATTGGTATTCTGAGAGTAGGTTTGAGGTTTATGTTTTAATGATGGTCCAAGCTGGGTGACAGATAGGTAAACTTTGCTATGATGTTCTGTGTTTTAGTAATTTATTAAAATTTTATTTATTTATTTTTAGAGAGAGAGGGGAAGGGAGAGAAATAACATTAATTGGTTGCCTCTTGTGTGTGCCTCGACCAGGAATCAAACCCTCAACCCAGGCATGTTTCCTGACTGGAAAATGAACCAGTGACCTTTTACTTTGCAGGATGACACCCAACCAACTGGGTTACACTGGTCAGGGCATGATTTAGTAATTTAAACATATATTTATGTTCTATATGAACTCCTTTTATTACCTTAACCACACAAGGATGTGTGGGATTTTCCTTTCTTTAACCAGTTAAACTGCTACCAGGAAATAAACATGAGTAGTCAGAGTTTAGCTGATGTTCTAATATTTTAACCTGAACATGGGCACCTACCTGATTAGGCTACGAGTGGACAATCACTTCAGGATTTCACCCGAAATGCCAGTGACCACAAACAGAATAGCGTCTCCTTTCCCTGAGAATTGGGGATCAGTATGAGGTTATGGTTTAAATTGTGTGTTATCAGTATCCACAAAATATACTGCTCCAGGTTAAGCAAAAAAAGTCCTTGAAATTGCTTAACCAAATTTTGTGGATGTTCATATGATTTTTATAAGGGGATTGCTTTTAATATTTGTTTGAAGAGAAGAAACAGGTACAAAAATTCACATTCATAAAATATTTCAATGCAGGGAAGTAAGGCTTGTTCACCTCTCCCCAGTGTGTGACTTCTCCGTGCTCGCAAGTACAGCTAGGCATCAGTGAACTCGGGGATGTTATATCCTTCTGCCTCATTTCTCCTTGCTCTTTCATTTTCCCAAAGAAATAGTGGTGTGGAGCGTTGTTAAACCCAATTCTCCCGGAAGCCCTGAAAGTTCTGGGTCTCATTAATGAGCTGCAATGATAAGAGATGACTGCCTTTCTTTTGTAAATTAGTTGGCAGCTGAGGTGGTAGATACTTCTTTCCCATGTGGACAGAGTGGCTTGGAGTGGGAAAGCCAGGATGAGGGACTTTTCAGTGATGCTTGGACTAAAGTTAGCAATCTCTGTCTTCTAATAGGTTCTGGAAGGTGCCAATCTCTTAGCACTCAAGGTCTCTGCAGGTTTCTCTCCTCCCAGAATACCTGCCCTTCCTCACCCTCCCCTTAACTCACCTCTTCTCATGAGCAGGTTAGATGTCACCTGCTCAGAGAAGATGTCATTCATCTACTTCTTCATGCCTTGTACTATACTGAACAGGTACGTATTGAAAACATGAAAGCACAAAGGACAAGCAAAGGTCTTTAAAGGTCCAAGGCTATCAGATACTTGCAGTTTAACAAGGGGGTGACTGCAGGGTGCTGTAATGGGCCCTGAGAGCTAGAACTCTAATTTTAGTCCTGATCTGTGTGTATACTTGAACTGTGGCCTTGAACAAGTCACTGTGACTTCTAAATCTTCTCAAGCACAAAATATAGATGGGGAAAAAAAAGAAAATTATGGAGGAGATTGTTTTTAATGAAAGAAAAAATTTTAAATTACTGAACAGGTAATAATCTTTACCTAGTGATGAAATACACATCACTTTAACGCAACCAAGAAATCAACTCTCCCAAAACTATACCAACAATAATTACTAACTATGACAGCCTCTTATTTGAAATTATTTTCCACTTATATGGAAGGAATATAATGAAATACCTCCTAATTAAACCTATAAGTATACATCTACCATCTCACAATGTATTTCCATATATAAAATTAAATGTGGGCTTTGGAATTTTTCAGAACTTGAGTTTCATTTCTTAATTATTTAGAAGAGCTCCTTTAACAAAATCTATTTTTGATACACTTGTTTTGATATAACAAAATTGCACTTTAAACTGAAATTTCATATTAATTATTAGATTTTTAGGGTTGTAGGATGACACTATATTTCAAATAGGTAATTGGGGTGAGTAATATTTAGCCAATTTAGCTTTTGTTGGATGTACAGACCTGTGTGCTCATTAATAACTCAGGGAAGCTTTATTAATCTGTGATACATTCAGGTTTTCAAAAAGATAAGTAAAATAGGTGCCAACGTGGTGATATTACATAATATTTTGGGCCTTGACTGGTGTGGCTCAGTGGGTTGGGCATTGTCCTGCAGACCGAAAGGTCACCAGTTTGATTCCCAGTCAGGGCACATACCTGGGTTGCAGGCCAGGTCCCCAGCTGGGGAGGTGCAAAAGGCAACTGATCAATGTTTCTCTTGTACATCGATGTTTTTCTCCTTCTCTTCCCCCCTCTCTAAAATTAAATAAATAAAACCTTAAAAAAATAATATTTTGGGTATATATAAAATGGGGATAATAAAATGAGGACTAAAAGCATGCTATGAGGAAAAGTATGCTAACAAAGAAGCACTACAACAGTAAGCCCTCCTATAAGAGGTCCTTCACTCCAAGCCTCTTTCGGTATTTTATTGCAATCAGCTCATTAATTCTCCGAGGTGCTGAGGACACAGGTAGCAAGGATTAGCGTATGGCTCATTATCTCAGACAGGAACATGGAGACTAGGGAGACATTGCGTGGTTTAACCAAGGTCACACAGCAAGTCACAACAGCTTTCTTAGATGTTGGCTTTCAAAGTCATAGTTCAAATCACTGATCCATTCTTATTGCTTCTCCAGACATTCTCCAAGGGTTCTTTGTGGGGGCAGGGAGAAAAAAACCAGAAGCTTTGAAGTAACTAACCCTCAGCAGCCAATTTCCCTAATCTATTTGGCTATTAAATATCCCAGGATTATGAGATACACTAGGTTTGTGGGAAAAATAATTAAAAAATCTTGGTACGTCTTATGAAAAAATTGTAGCCCTGAAGTCTTTCAAACACTGTGAGGATTGAGGCTATGATAGGGGTTCTTATATATTAAAATAAGTTGGGTGAGTAGTCAGTTTCAAAGAAGGCTTTCTCCCTGGGCTATGATTTGAATAATAAAACTATGAGATAATGCAGTTTAGAGCCAATGTTCCCCTAAAATTAAGTACAAATATTAGGAAATGTTAAAATAAGACACACAATTCCATTTAAAATCACCCTGACTGGTGTGGCTCAGTTGCCTGAGTGATGGCCTGCAAACTGAAAGGTTGCCTGTTTGATTCCCAGTCAGGGCATGTGCCTGGGTTGTAGGCCGAGTCCCTAGTTGGGGGCATGCGAGAGGCAACCAATCAATGTATCTCTCACAGGATGGATGTGTATATCTCCCTCTCTTTCTTCCTCTCTTCCTGTCTCTCTAAAAGTAAATAAATAAATAAAATCTTAAAAAAAAATCATGTGTGCATTCACTGTACTGTTCATCATTCTTATCAATGATTTCCTACAAATAAAACATTCATCACTTAATAATAATGCTAAGAACTGGAGGATCATTGTCAGACACAGAAGCAGATGAGCACGGCAGCATGCCTCTGCTTCCATGAGTCCTCATTGACTTTCAGACATTCACCCCTTTTTCAGGACCCAGCAACATGGGGTATTGAAAGACAAGTAATGTGCCACAGCCCATCTGTTCTATTGTGAGTATGTTAGATCCTAGCACACCAGTAAAAGCTCAATATGCAAGCTTTGTGGGAGGCAGGTGACTGTTAAAGTTGGTGAACCAGCACATGCATGCCAGGAAAACTAATGGCAAAGTAATAAACATAGGAATATACCATTTCTGCATGTCTTGCTGATTTTTCTCTTTTGAAGTCTGATTTTGCCCAATGACAATACTTCTTTCCCTTCTCTGTTTAACCAATACTGCAGACCTGAAGGCCATCAGTGGGATCTCAAACTCCAGCTTTGCCATTTACTAGTTGGTTACTTCACTTTGCTTTGGTTCTTTCTTATGTAAATTGGAGAAAATGATACCCACCTCATAGGAATGAGAACTGAGGTATGTAAGCCCTGTGCACAAGTGTCTGGTATATAACAAGCACATAATAATTGTTAGCTCTAAGTGTAACTATTCTTTCTCAGTGGTCTCTCCTCTGGCCATAGCAAAAAGCATATGAAGTACCAAATGTACATGTGCTTTGTACATAGCAGAGCATTGAACACTTATTAGTTCACCTGAGCTCCCAGGTTTCCCTTACAAGCGCACAACTCCTACCTGTTCAGGCTCTGATAACTTTCTCAAGTTCTAGAATTACAGTTGAAGAAATCATGTGCATCTCAGGTTTGCTCAAATTGAGTCTTCATTGCATCTCTCTAGTCTGCTCCTGTTCTTGGGTTTGTTTTGCCGATGATTACGACAGTGCTACAGCATTCTCTTTGTGTCTCCTTTGCTACCTTCCCAGTTTTTGATCTTAAATTTAAGCCCCTTCAGCTCATTACTGCATTCTTGCTGTAGCGCCCTAACCAGTCCAGCTGACTCTTCTCTCTCATCCCTCTCCATGTGAATATTCAAAAGACGAGGCTACATGTGATCTGTCATTATTTAACTTCCTACACAAATCTTGAGTAGCTCCAAAATGCTTTTTCAATGACTCTCGAATCTCCCTCGGGCCCATCCACCTTCTTAACTCTGTATGCTGCCACTCCTTCACAGGTGTTGCCCACAGGGCAGAGCATATTTAGTGGCTTTGGCCTCCCCACTGCTTTCTCCCTCCAGTGTCCTTGTTGGAAATATTCTCCTTGGCTCACACATGCTAATTCCATGTCCTTGAGCAAATGGTTCCTCTCACAGAAAGTGCTTATCTTGCCTCAAATGGCACATATCATATCTTGTTATCCATTATCCTAGTATTAGGAGGCAATATGATCTAAAAGAAAAAGCATTGAAATCAGAAAGGCTTGTTTCTAAATCTTGGTCCAATATATTAGCTGCACAAATAGGGGAAGATTACTTATTCTCTGAATATTAGATACCTTATCTATAAAATGGGATGATAATAACATCTATGCCACAGGATTATTTTGATAATTAAATTAAATATACATAAAGTATCAAGAACAGTCCGTGGTGCACACAGAGAGGCTTAATAAATATAAGTGTAATTTCTTATGGCCTTGTCAACTGATATTTTTCACCTTTGCTTCTGGGAGGACCACCTGTGTTGCTATTTGATCCCTCTGGCTGGGCAGTGGGCTTCAGGAGGGCAGTTCCTGTGGGATCCACTGCTGCACTCCCGCAGCGTTAGTGTAGCCTACTAGACACAGAAGGTGATCCACACATATTTAATAAATGCATGAAAGACGGTTATAATATTCTTGGCAACTGGAATCACTGAGAATGAGAATTAGAAAGGACCTCAGAAATAGTTCACTCACAATTTTAGTCTATGGATGAAGAAACTATATAACCCAGACATTAAATGACTTGCCTATGGTTAGCATGCAAGCAAACACTGGCAGACTCTTGGTTCCGTGCTTCTCCCACTCCACCCTGTTGCTTCAGTGATGTTGCTAGCAGGGATGTGAGGCCAAAAGCATTTCTTAGGAACATGTTACCGCCCTTGTAACTTATGCCACTCGAGGAAACATCTACAGAAAATAAGCAGTTTGTAATCTGACAACACGTGTATTATTTCAGCGTCTGGCATCGCATACTAGATTAAACAAGGAACCAGAACTGGCTTTTAAGAATCTTAAATCCTTCTAAGCTAAGAAAAGTGAATCCCACTCTATCTTCTTTGGTAAAAATGTCCCTTCAGAAGGTGTGGATGGCGGAGGTAAAGGAAGGGGTGGAGGAGGGGTCCTTCCTCTCGCCTGTGCTGCCCTGCTGCCTGTCCCCCTCCACCCCCGGCTATTCAACTTCTGTCTGCACCCTCCCTTCTACATTCCCACCCTTCAAAAGGTCCTGTGTCCTCACTGCCTCACTGCCTGAGTTGATGACTACCTAATACCCCAATTAAAACTAACATGCTAATGGGAGTGGCTTCCAAGTAATTAGATATTAAGTGTGTCCTTCTGGAGAAAGCCCTTTCTTTCAGTCTACTCTATTACCGGCTGGGTAGGGTTTTCAGGCCAAGTCAGAAGTCTAATGTAATGTGGCTTGGCCAACATTCTACCCACTGCCTTATAATGATGAACTTGCTAGTGGGTGGAAGAAAGCATAAAGAGCTGAATATATAATAAAAGTATTTAGTATTTTATTTATATTTATCTCCAGCTCATATATGTAACAACTATATGTGGTATAGGATATTTAAGATCTGTGGGCTCTTAGGTTCCTTAAATGAGGAGAATGTTCAACTAACTGCCTTTTTGTGGTCCCACAATTGTCACAACATAATATGTTTTTCAGTTTTGTTTTTGTTGAACCTTTGATAATTTGAAGCATGACTAAGATCCCAGGTGCACTGATGGAGAAGTCTGGTGGAGAAGCTAGCATTTGGAAAATAAGTAGATGAAGCGCTATCACAAGGTGTGACCTTGGGCACTAATTTAACCAGAGAGCCTCAATTTCCTTCTCTGTAAAAGAAGGTATCATCAATAATACTTGTGTTACCTTCCTCACGAGGAGTGACATAAAAACATATGAAGTGAAATATAACCTGCCTATCTTGGTGGACCTGTAATTTTCAATAGGGATGCTCACTAAAACTGTTTCTATGGTCTTAAAACGCCCCCGCAACATTCTGATGGGTGGCCAGACTTGGGAACCACTGTTACATAGTACTCAACAGATATAAGAAATTAATAATGTTTCTGGAGCCATTCATGAACACTTGAATGAACTGACCACATAGTCTGTGAATACAGAAAAGTACAAAAGGAAGATTCTAATAATTCTGAAAGAGAAAACGGAGAACCTATCCCCAAGAAGTAGAACATCCCAGATAAAAACGATACATTGCAGCAATAAATCCTGAGAGGACCCTGTTCAGGGATACACAGAATGCTCTGATTCTAAATTACTAGTTTTTTCCTAGATCCAGTAACTATGATCCAGTAACTGCTAATTGTTATCATAAATGCGGAGGCCACAATTTTTACCTAAGTTACAGAATAAATAAAAAAAAATCCCTTATAAATAAGACATTCTAAATCTTCAAGCCACAAATTTTAATCAATATCAGTTGGAATTTTAAATGACTTTCTACTGAACCTTTCCACTCTCATCAAGTAATTATCAGAAATATTGATTTTGTTCCTTACATTCAATCTTACAAGTTCATAAAATATTAGCTTATTAAGTTAACATAAAACTGTAATTCAGTGGAATATAACAGCAGAGGGAATTCCATATAACACCTGCAAACTGAGTCTAAGAAAGGAAGATTTTTAGTATCAGCGACGCTGCCTTCCCCAGTCCTCAAGCCCTGACATGGGTGGGAAGGGAGGTAACAAAGGGGACGATGTAGCAGATGGAGAATAGTGTACAGATCATGTGCACACAGATGGGACAGCAGAAAACAAAACCCCAACACCTCACTTCACAGGTTAAAAACATTAGACTCACAAGTGTACAGTGACTTAACCCTATTAAATACTTAATGCTGGATGAGGGTGTCAGAACTCAGGCCCTTCACTGCAGGACTGGGACTTCTTACAAATAATGTCGCTGTAACAGGATGGTTGGTTGTGTGAATGGATGAAGAAGAATGATGTGGGGTGGGGGGAAGAAGAATGAGGGGAAACACTTCCTTTTCTGTACAGAGCCACCAAATCCCCTATACTGTCTACCACTAGATTCCTAATAATATCATAGAAACAGGATTTTCAGACTCCATCTTTACTGGGCTAATAATTTCTCAGCTACCAAGATTACATATACAGAATGGAAGCTATTGATGCTGGTAAATTCTCTAATTTTTCAATAACTGAGTCTTAACAACTGTCTGTATGTGTGTTTAAGGGGGCTGGCCACGCGTATACATGTCACTTAGTGATTTTACACTTTTATATCAAGATATCATGGAAGCTACTGGAAAACTGGGGTTCTATTATTGGTTCTGCCATTACCTTGTTGTGCAGAGCTAAGCCTGTTTTCTTAGCAGCGAAAGGTCTCTACCTCTTCTAGCTACTTTGAAGGTTAAAATGATACTGTACAGGAGAGCACTTAGGAAATTTTATAGCATTAAGCAAAGCAAAATAAAGATCTTTAGTATCTTTTAGCTCTCAGATTGTGTATGTTCCAACAGATCACACACGCTCCGTGTGAAACAGTTGATTTCTAGGCTAAGAAAAAGGACAGAGAGAAAAGCTTTGAGATATCTTTGTAGGCAGGTTGGACAAATCAGAGGTTCGTTCTTCACACTCAGCTCTCCAGTGTATGTGGATTTAGAATCCTGGTCATTCATAGTGAATTCCTAGTAAATTTCACAGTGATTCTTCAAAAGGACTGTACCACATATTTTTGAGAATATTTGGCAAAACAGGAGGCAAAAGTAAAGATTGAAAAACCCTTATCAAATCCAAGACAACAAAGCTACATTACTAGCTCTGAAGAATGTGCCAAGAGATGTAGCCTAAACACAAGATGAAGGGCAGTTGTCTACAGGTCAGAGTTCATGGCCCTTCTCTGTTGGGTGGAATGCAAGGCCCGGGGCAGCTGAATGCCCTGCGAGGGAGGCTTTGACCACAGGTGCCTGCTAATGACAAGGTCTCTGGGAGCTGAGTGCAGGAACTCGGCCCATGGGGTGAGAGGTGTTCCAAACCAAGGGAATGGAAGCAATTATTTGCAACAGTGGGTGAGTCAGCCCAATGGTAGGAGAAAGAATGACTGGGGGGACAAGCAAAGATGGGCAGCAAAGGCAGATGCCAGGAGCTGCCAACACATGCTGAAAGACTTCCAGTCTTGGTAAGGCAGGATGGTGAACTGCTGGGATCTTTGCTGAGCTGCCACATTTCTGCAGGTGTTGTTAAAATAAACACCATTCCAGATCTGTTTCATGCCACCTGAACTCCTGAACCTTTTATTTCCTGTTTTGCGCAAACAGAAGCCATTCCGTGTCCCCTGAGGGGGAGGTCTTAGGCAGAGCTGCTTCTTGGAAGTCAGACCATTTAGGGTTTTGAATTGCAGCAAATGAAATGTCCCAGTAATATCACAAGACTTTCCTTTAACCTCCCACTCCAGCCTAATTCCGCCTTTTTGAAAGAAAAATAAAAAAAAAAAACACCCTTTCAGCATTTTGAATTTTGCCTTGTGAATAAGAGTAAAGTGATGCTAAGCCTACCTTCCAGAACTTTCCCCTTTTAAAGTCATATAAACAGCAGAGAACTGTAAGTTCAGAGTTTGTGACCCTTATAAAACAGAGAAAAGCATTTCTCCGTTCTCTAAAAATCATACAGATATTGGCTCATTTACGTGTAGATATTGAGTGAAAGCCTGCCATATGGGAAAGCATTTCTCCCTAAAGCATCAAGAATAACCTAGTATGGCTAAAGATACCATTTAATGCCTACATTTTATTTTATGACAGATAATTATATTTTAAAACAAACATTTAAATGAATAAGAACTTAGGTATCTGCTACAGACTCTGATGCATTACTCTTATAGTTAGTTAGTACTTTATTACCAGGTTCAGACTGCAGTTTCTTTAATATGTGAAGATAGATACACAGCAACTATTTCTCATGATTAGATATTCACAACAAGTTAATATTATAAAATGTTCTTGGTATGATGTCTGCAAACAGGAAGCAACTAGTGTCTAAAGTTACTACTGAAAAATTACATTTACAACAGTATGTTTTAACTAAAGAAGAACCCCGCAGATTACTTTAAAATAGAAACCACACAGAAAAGGTCCCAGAGGTGGCATTTGGCAGCGAGGTTTGGTTTCCATTTCACCTGGCTTAAAAATGAAAACATGAAGGATGACTTCCAATTCCTCCAAGATCAACATATTAATCCATTTAAAGAAATGCTAGAGGAGGCTGTTCCTGCTTTTCTTTATAAAACAGATTTAGTTTGCTCTTGCTTAAAACTGAATATTTCTCTCAATTTTAACAGTGCCTGAGCAGAGCAGGGTAACATGAGTTGGGTTTAAAGCAAGCCTATGGGCCAAGACTGCTGCGAGAGCACCCAGCAGGCAGGCAGGTGGCTTCAGAAGTCAGCAGGCCATGCTGCCATCCATGGCGTCTGAAGATGATAGGTCACCAGTCTTTGCAAAGAGGGTCAGCATGAAACTCCACAGTGGCAACAACACAAAGAATATGTCACTGTTTGCTGGTGGGAAAGAATCAGAGAGAAGGGAAAAAAGGAAGAATAGTCATCATTCCCCCAAAGTTTGTTCATGTGTGTATGTGTGTGTATATGTATGTCTATATATCATATATGTGTATATATATCATAAAAATAGTCACCATTCCCCAAAAAGTGTTTGTGTGTATATATACTTATATATATCATATGTATTTATACATATATGAGTTTGCTTGTATTTACCTGCACTTATGTATGTATATACAGGTATGTATGTATGTATAGGTATGTATGTATGCACATGTGTGCATTTTGTATGTACATAAGCTGAGATGATCCTCAGCTTATGATGGGGTTACATCTTGATAAATCCATCATAAGTTGCAAACAGTCTAAGTCAAAAATGCATTTAATACACCTGACCTTCTGAATATCACACCTTAGCCTAGCCTATCTTAAATGTGATCAAAACACTTACATTAGCTACAGTTGGGCAAAATCATCTGACACTATGAATACACAGAGTATCAGATGTTTATCCTCATGGTCACATGGAGCTGCAGCTCCATCACGAGAGAGGACGATACCAATATTGCTAGCCCAGGAAAGATCAGAATTCAAAATTTAAAGTACAGTAAGTTCTCACTTAACATCATCAACAGGTTCCTGGAAACTGAATTAAAAGGAAATGATATATAACAAAACCAATTTTACCATAAGCTAATTGGTATAAACAAGAACTAAGTTCTGATGGCATATTTCTGGTCACAAAAACATCACCAAACTTCTAAATAAAGACCCCAAACACTTCTAATATTAAACACTTAATAAAGGTGAGTCATCTATAAATTTAAGATGAAAGTAAGATAATTCTTTTCCACTCCACTTATTCCAGTTCAGCGTCACGGGTAGACAGATCTATCCTGGTAGCTCAGGGCACAAGGTGGGACACACTCTAAACAGGAAAATTGCAGGGCACACTCACACACATACACACTCTCCCTCAGACTGGGACAGCTGAGACACCCATTCACCTCATGCGCACATCTCTTGGATGTGGGAGGAAACTGCAGTCCCTAAAGAAAACTCATGCAGACATGGATGGGGACAATGTGCATCCTTCACACAGACAGTGGCCCTGGCTGCGAATCAATTTTTTTCCCTTATCAATATTATAACAGAATGACTTTGAACAAAACAACATTAATCGAGGATCTGTTGTATGGTTTTAATTGAATGTGTGTTGCTTTTGCACTGTCATAATGTTGAAAAATCGTTAAGTCAAACCTTCAGAAATTAGGGGCCATAATTTCTGAAGGTTTTATATGAGGGACTGTATATAAATGTGTATGGATAAATGTGTATTTATGTATGTACATACATATATTAGGAGATACACACATACAAGGTCTGTCCAGAAAAGGTCCAGCCATTGTTAATATAACAAGAATGGTTTGCCCTGCATCGATGTAACCTGGCAGCCAAGGGGAGTGGACTGGTATGCGCATGTGTGAACAACGATGTATTCACTGTACTAGTCAGTGGGGGCGAGGCAGTAGACACAGTTGAGTGAGCATGTGTACTGTGTGGCCATCACACTCAAAATGACTGAGCAAGTAGAGCAACGAATCTGCATCAAATTTTGCACTAAGCTTGAACATTCCTCAGCGGAAACTATTTGGATGATTCAGAGGCCGCAGCTGTGGGCCACTGGTGATTCGCAGCTTCATCATGACAATGCGCCTGCTTATGCATCAGGTCTCATGCAAAATTTTTTGGCAAAACATCAAATCATCCAGGTGACATGGCTCCCCTACAGCCCAGATTTGGTATCCTGTGACTTCTGGCTTTTCCCAAAACTGAAATCATCTTGAAAAGGAAAGAGATTTCGCCCTGTCAATGAGATTCAGGAAAATACGACAGGGCAGCTGATAGTGATTGGGTGAACAGTGTGAGGATCCAAGATGCCTACTTTGAAGGGGACTGAGGTGCCATTGTCCTATGTAAAATGTTTCTTGTATCTTGTTATCTTCTTAAACAAGTCTCTAGTTTTCATGTTGCATGGCTGGATACCTTCTGGACAGACCTTGTATATATGTGTTTATATAGATGTAAGAGTAATCAAGATTTTAAATTATTTCAAGAAGCATAAGCAAATATGGACAGAAAAACCTTTGACAGATACTACTGGCAATGAAAATTTACCCTGAACATAATGTCACAAGCCAGAATTGAAAACAGTATTCTCTTCCAAAGCACCTGCCACAGAGTGAAACAAATCAGCTATGTAAAGGGTTCTTTCCTCTGGCCTACAGCTCCTGAATGAGGTTATACCCATCAAGCAGAAGTCTAAGTGATCATTGCTTATGCTAGATTAGAAGAGGGTCAAATCTGGAAGAAACAAAGATTTCCAGAGGCAACATGCCCATCAGTTTGAGGAGGAGTTTTTTTAAAGGTCCATAATATTAGTGAAATGTGGGTGGAAAGACCTTGGTATGTTCATTGTGTAGGTAAGTACAGAATGTGACACCCAGCCAGACATATTGGGAAGTGGGGAGTTGAGAAGTTCTGGTGCCACTGCATGGGGGAGCCATATAAGGATTTTCAACAAGGAGTGAGTGACAGGACTAGATTTTTGTCTAGGCAAGCAGCAGGTTGGAGGCAGCAGGGCTGACAGCAGTGATTATACTCATCCAGGGGGAATCTTGAATAGGAAGGCCAATGAGTGTATTGTCAGGAGGGAAGTGTGGACTGGAGACCCGTATGTGGGTGGTGTTGCCACTCGGGTCATACCCGAAGAGGATGAAGGTATGAGTTGGGGGTGAGGAGGGCCAGACTATGGTAATGCTCTGATGAGGACGAGCAAAGGAAACAGGGGTTTGAGTATTGGTGAAAGAGGAACCAGGAAATGTGGGGGCATTTAAAAAAAAATAAGGCAGAAGAGTTTTTAAGAAAAATAGGTCAACACATTGTCATAAGCAGAGAAAGATAATGCAAGAAAAGGAGTGGAAAATATTTATTATTTTATTATAATTTATTCATTGTATTTAAAACAAAGAAGTCAGTGGTGACATTGGTGAGGGCAGCATTTGAACTAAAACACTTTTAATGGTTTTTCATTGCCTACTATCCAAAGCCATTTCAAGGTCTCTGTTAAAGAGAAGCTGTCCCTCAACCATCAACAGGTGAACTTATCTTAGGTCTTAGGACATCATGACATTTTACTCAAAGGTTTTCCTTAAAATTCATACCTATCTTTACATCCATCCCAAATCATACTCTGCTGTGACGCTTGACAATTCCTTTAACCCGAAGGGTATTTATCTTAATATTTGACACTGGGCATATATCAACATAGCCATGCTTATTCAGCATGTGTGCAAGATCTTGGAATCTGCTTTTCCTGCGGCTCAATATTTCCCCACATACTCATTCTCATTCTCTATGACTTTCTCATTTTAAGCCATCATCTTTTCCTGGAATGTTTTTCTTTCTTTTTTTTCTATTTTAATTCCTTCTGAAGTCTCCTCTCTTTTTTAAACTTCAGCTTTCATAGCTGAATTTTTCAATGAAGTTGTTATGCAGAAGTGATCTTTTATTTCTCTGGACTTCTTTAGTTTTAGTGACTGCTATTTTTTGCAACTCACAGCAGTAAATGACACTTTAATTTCAGGGGTATGTCCATGTGCTTGTGTAATATTTCCCCTCCTTCCCAGCTGAATTCTAAGCTTCTGGAGAAGTAGCAAACTGCAGGAATTTCAGCTTCTGACAAACCTGGGTTCCACTCCCTTGAACTGGTTACCAGCCCCTTTGTATCTCCACTTCCTCATCTGAAGAATTGAGGCCAGAGCGCTGACTTTGTAGGGCGTGGTCCTAATCAAGCTGAGGTATAAGATGGCATCCAGTCGCTGACTGGCACATACTTTCCTTCCTTTTTCTTCCCCTGCCTCCATGTCACTGGTCCTTAATTTACAGAGATGAAAATGCTCCAAAAACATATACAGAGAAATGATTTAGATTAGAAGGCTGGAGTTCCAGTAATGGTTGCATGCTGTCTTTACAATATAGAAAGTCACAGTCTAACCTCTCTGGACTTTAGCTTTCCTTTTCCCATTACACAAATAAAGAATATGATGCTACTGGTCTTTGTCCATTCTACTGAAGTGTTGAAAATGTGAGTGGGATAATATATATAATGTATCTAAGACTAGAAGAAGTTGTTAAATTATGGTGTAAATAAAATATTCCAAATTATAGTTAATGGTATATAAATTTAGGCCTTTTTATTAAATAATAATATTCTGATCTACTGAATGAGTAAGAATCAGGTTTAGGAGTTGTACATTAATATTTTATTTCCTCTTTGCTCTTTGGATGGCAGAAAAGATGGGTAGAGAAATAAAAGAAATATAAAATATGAAATTTTTTTTATCTAAGTGATAAGCTAGTAAGATTTACTTTTAAAAGTTTTCCTTTATTTGCTTTTATTTAGACTCTCCTATTGAACTGTCTTCAAACTGTTGTATGTAACCTTTTTCCCACAACATATCACAATCTTAAATAGATTAGATGAGCATAAAATAACCTCAGTGGCCAGCATTTGGAATAACTTAGAAAATCAATGAAAGCAGCATAATAAAAAATATTAAAATACAGTATGTCAATTATTTTTGGTTACCAAAGGGGGAAGTAAATAAGATATTAATCACTAAAAAAGCAGGTACAAAAGGCTGTATAAATTATTAAAAATTAGTGAGGCATTTTCATTAAAGTATATTTGTATTCACAATAGCATTTAAAAACTAAAAATTAAAACAATCATGACCACCATGTTTCTTATTTGGAAGAAGCTGCCAGAGCTTTGTGCTTTCACAGTATTGTCATACTTGAGACACTCATGAATTCTTAACCAGTGTCGTAGGGCTGATGAGAAGGAAAGAGGGATGCCAGCCCAATGTGCTAACAGTCCAGACCTTCCTTGTGTGCAACAAGAGTCTCTGCTGAGCTAGCACTTTGTGTATGTTATCTTCAGTGAGGTGCTTAAGGGATAATTGGAAAGGGAGGAAAATCTTTCTCTTTAGAAAATCTGCCCTGGCTGGTGTAACTCAGTGGACTGAACACTGGCTTGCAAACCAAAAGGTCTCTGGTTCAATTCCCAGTCAGGGCACATGCCTGGGTTGCAGGCCAGGTCCTCAGTTGGAGGTGTGCAGGAGGCAACTGATTGATGATGTATCTCTCACACACACATGGATGTTTTTTTCTCCTCTCTCTCTCTCCCTCCCTCCCTTCCCCTTTCTCTAAAAGTAAATAAATAAAAATCTTTAAAATAAAAGAAAATCTGTGAGTGTATTCTGGAAAAGACAGTTTAACCTCTTCCTGTTAGTCATTCCCAGGACTCGTAATCCCTGAAAAGGAATTGTAAAAAGAATAAGTATTCCTTCTCCCAGTCAAGACAAAACACAAATTATGCAGCCTGACAGGGTTGCTCTCAGGGCAATCAAGGCATTTGTTTTAAATGTGCCCTGGCTCAAGTGCCAGCAGAGGGTCTCAACCATACCAGCACATCAGTTACCCAGGGAGCTTTTAAACCTCCCAGTGTCTAGGCTGCACCCTGGGCACCAGGTATCAGCAAGTTTTTAGAGCCCTCCAGAAGATTCTAATTAATGAGTATGTATTAGAGCAGATAATTTTAACTTGGTCTTGTATCAAGTTCACACCTGTTTCATTTACCTAAAAACCAAACCATTAAATCTCCAGCTTAGAAAAATTCCCAAGCAGAGCACATACAACATGCCTCCTTATTTCAACTATCCCTGCCACTATGTGTCCCTTCATTATTTCCCTCAAGATGACACTAGGGACCAGCAATACTGAGCCTGATGTAGCTCTGTATTAGGGGTGAGGTATCCACAGCTCAAAGATCAGATGTGTGTGTGCGTGAGTGTGGGGGGGGGGCGGAGAAAAAGAAGGGTGGAGAGGGAATAGGGGAGAGTGAGAAAGGCAGCTTGAGCAGGCAGCAGGGGAGATCTGTTTGCTCACATTTCATGGTAATAGAAAAACTAATATTTTTAGGGTTATAAGTATGTGTGAAACCATCTGGTATTTCCTGCTGTTGCATCCTTTACATTCTGCATGTTTATATGTCCATGGCATCAAAATATCACGAGCCTAAAACAGTAATAATTAAAGGACACTGTTTTAATGTAATCGCAGTCCATTGATGTTTCATAAGCATACTAGTACTTTAGAATGTGAGTGGTGAAGAAGTACTAGTTGAATATGTGAATAACATACATATTCTCTGGCCATCTCAGTGTTACCTTTTGTGAAGTGAGTATTCAAATCCTTTTTTCCCATTTTTAAATTTTGATTTCAGTCTTTTAAAAAATGGATTTGTAAGAGTTCTTTATATATTCTGGATGTGAATCGTTTTTCAGATATTTTCTCCCATTCTGCTTTTTTGTCCTCTTAATAATGGTGCTCTTGACATAATTTTAATATACTGTTAATATTATATTAAATATACAATATTTTTTCTTTTATGGTTCATATTGTGTGTCCTGTTTAAGAAATCTTTACCTACTCCACGGTTTATGAGGATGTTTTCCTCCAAAACTTAATTTTAAAAAATCTTACTTAAATCTACAATCCATTTTTATGTATGAAATGTGAAAGAGGTCAAAATGCTTTTCCCTCTGAATAGCAGTTGACTGAACACCATTTCCTGAAAAGGCTACCCCTTTCTCAGTGTACTAGAGTGTCACCATTGCCGTACCTTAGGTGACTGTGTCTCTTAATTTAAAATTAAGTGAATCTCTAAACTCTATTCTGTTCCATTAATCAATGAGCCTAGGCTCGCATGAATGCCACACTATCTTAACTCCCAGAGCTTTAGAATAGGCTTTATATATGGTAGTGGAAATATTTCAGCATTCTTTTTCTTTAAGAATGCCTTGGCTATTCTTGGTCCTTTGTATTTCCATGTGAATATTTTAATAAGTTTCTCAGTTTATGCCAAAAAAATTGCTAGTAATTTGATAGGGATTACATTTATAGCTATACATTTATACACTAACAACTTTACAACATTGGGAATTCCAATCTGCAAACATGAAATATCTATTCCTCCATGTACAAATACATGAAAAGGTGCTTATCTTCATGAGTCATTAGAAAAATTAAAATTAAATTCACCAAGTGTACTAGTATGGTTAAAATGAAAAAAGAATACACCAAGTTCTGGACAGGATGTGGGACAACTGCAATATACAATATATTGTTGATGGGAATGCAATTCGATGCATCCACTTTGGAATACTGCATGGTAGTGCAGTATTCTCTACTCTAGAAGTAGAGCTCACCATATACAAAACCTGCGACAAAGCAATTCCATTCCTAAAATGACCATTTACTGAGAGACAAGTACCAGCCTGTTCATAATGACACAGTTCAAATATAGCCCCAAACTGGAAACTATCCAAATGTCCACCAGGAGCAGAAGGGGTAAACAAATTTTAAGGTTTATTAACACAATAAAAAAATATACAGCCCTAAGGAAGAACCACCCACACCAGCAAGCAATTATATGAATAAATCTCAAACAATATTGAGTAAGAGTAGCCAGATTCCATCTATAGAAAGTTCAAAACCAGGAATGTCAATCTGTGTGGGAGTCAGCCTAGTGGCAACCCTTGATGGGGTATAGTGACTGCAAGAAGTGACTACAAGGGGCTTTGGAAATGCTGATAATGATTTGATTGATTTGGATTCTGAGTACATGAATACATTCAGCAATATTCTTATGATGCTGCATTGCATATATACATATATATATATTTAAAGTGTTTTTAAAGGAAAGCATAATTGCACTTTTAATTTAAAACCAGATTCACTTTTTTTGGGTCAAAATTTATTTTTATTAAAAATCTTTTTTTCTTTTTTAAAATTTGGTTTGTTAATTTTTAGACAGAGGGGAAGGGAAGGAGCAAGAGAGAGAGAGAAATATCAATGTGTGGTTGCCTCTTGCACTCCTTCTACTGGGAACCTGGCCTGCAACCCAGGCATGTGACCTGACTGGGAATCTAACTGGCAACCCTTTGGTTTGCAGGTCGGCACTCAATCCACTGAACCACACCAGCCAGGGCTATTTTTATTAATAGAAAATAAACATTTATTCCACTTTCAGTTGTTATACTTCAAGCTAATTAAAATTTTTTTTAACTAAAAAAATAATTTAAAATAATCACTTAATAATCCTGAAAAACAGAATCACTCTTGATCAATTTCCCCGCCCAGTTTGCCCTTCTTCCTACCCAGAACATTCATATGACCAATAATCTAGAGAATTAAAAAAAAAACAACTAAAAAACAAAGACAGGAAATTTTATACTCTACAGAACCTTTTGAAATAGGGAATTAGCTCAAAAGTTTAAATACAGTACTATTGTGTATTGTATCTTTCAACTGAGCAGTGTTGAACTCTTTGTAAGCATCTGATTAGAAATATTTTTACTGTTTTTTGATGAAAAAATGATGTGGTGGAGAGAAGATGGAGATAAATAGAACAATAAAAAATTAATTAAAAAAAGAAAAAATGGAGTAAAAGTTATGAGATACTTGCAATTTCGATGACCTTGTCTTCATTTCCGGTTATCATCACTACTACTCCAACCTATTACAATGATTTAGCAATAGCTCTAGCATGGACACAAGTGTATGTATGTCTGTATTTATTTTTCAAAGAAATGTAATGTTATGAAAATAAAGAGCATCTTTAAGGGACCCTTAGCCATCTTTTTGCAGCTTAGTTATTCTAACATCCAGCTGTTACAATTTGTTTTCCTATTGTTTTTCTGTCAACACTAAAGTAATCAGTGGATGCAATTATGGAATTTCAGTAGACTCATTTTTGGATATGACACAACAAAATTTTCCCAAAACTTGCAACAAATGCTAACTTATTTCCTTTTAGTCTATTTCTAGAAAATACGCAACTGAGATTGAGCCTCACATTTCTATAATTCACTAAATGAAATTTAAAATGAAACTAGGTTATGGAAAAAGCTGAGACTATTTAACAAAACCAGCAAACAAAAGGGATAGATGGACAATTTTAGTTTTTTAAAAAAAATCATAAAATTATAATTCAAGTTTCAATAAAAATAACACAAATCCTGGCAGAAAAATAAATTCTCATTCACTAGAATAGCAAGTATTATGAAAGAGCTTACCTGAAGAATATTTTATTCTGTTTGTATTTACCTCAGCTTTGGTAATACATTAAAAAAAATAAAATTTTTAAGGAATACACTACAATGACCATTATGACACAGAGAATTGTGATGGTGTTGAAAGCTATCTGTGGAAAAACAAATTTTTAACCACATCAAATATTTAAAAGTTTCATTTAGAAAGCACAGAAGTTATCCAATATCATCATATGATGATGTAAACAGTGTGGGGCTGACACAGTGATAGATGCTTTAAAAAGCCATGTTGTAATTTTCTGGCCCAGTTTTTAAGACGTATATATCACATAGTTATTCTTCATTTTTTAAAAAAGGTATTTTACTGCTTCTGTTGATTTTGGGGTAGGAAGTGGAACAGAGAATGCTCTTGTGCCTAAGCCATTTCCTATTTGTCCCTATTTGTTCCAAGATACCTATCTGAGAGGAGAAGGGAGCAAAACAAGCTTTTTACCCCATAAGTAACCCATGCTGAGATGTATGCTACCATCACCACCACCAGATGAGACTTAAGCACAAAACAAAGGTAAACAAAATATTGGTTTGAGTTCCATATGGTTATGTTTGGACAAAGAAGGAAAATTGACAAATAAGTGGCTTAGAATAAGGAAGAATGAAATAATCATTTTATAAACCTCATTTAGATGAATAAATTATTGAAAACGGGCACCTTTTGTACTTGAGTAAATAGAAGCTGAATTTATTTTGAGAGTGATAATTTTTGGGTGGTATAATTTGTTATATTCAAGGGAGGCAAAAACAAACAAACAAACAAATAAAAACCCACTTAAAAAAAAATCCAAACCAAATCCAACTAACCCAAAAAACTCTGTAGCTGGAAACATAGCCTTACAGGGCAGAAAGAGGAGGGCCATGCCCCTTACATAGGTCCCTCTCCAGTTTCACCTGTGCATAAATAAATGGCAGTATCGTTAGAGGAATAAGTGAAATTCATGGTTGAAAGTTGCCTGGTATGTAAGTACAAAACTGATTAACACACAAACACCATCTTGCTGTGGCACCCTATATCCAAATGCTACACCATTAGAATTTGACAAGTACTGTTTACTCTGGGGAAGTGATTACTTCAAGATGGTGCCATAAGTAGATACAGTCATACCTTGGTACTCACTGGCTTCAGAACTCATCAAACCCTGTACTTGTTGTATTTTGATGAGAAAAAAATGTTCCAGCACTTGCTGCTTGCTCAGGACTTGTCATACTTGCTAGAACTTGTATGAGTCACGCCACCGCCCGCCCTAAGAGAAAAATGCTTCATCACTTGTAAGTACTCCTCAGTTTTGGCACTTGTCAAAGTTCTGGAACGAATTCATGACAAGTATTGAGGTAACCATGTATATGATCACCGGCATTTAAACCTTTGTGGTAATTAAAAAAACATGGTTGGGGTAAAGCCACAGATTCTGAGGAATGCAATTTCAGAAATGGTAGATGAAAATGCTTCAGAGCCCATAAATATATACAGGTATGCCTTAAATTAATTCAAAGGACATATCCTAATGACTCTAATGAATACATATCAAAGCATATTTTAAATAAACTAGTAGAAATTAGGCTTGATTTTAAAAACCACGGAGTAAGCTCTGACCAGTGTGGCTCAGTTGGTTGGGTATCATCCTGCACAGTGAAAGGTGGCTGGTCAATACCTGGTCAGGGCACATGCCTTGGTTGTGGGTTTGGTCTTGGTTGGGGTGCATTTGAGAGGCAACCAATTGATGTTTCTCTTTCACATCAATGTTTCCCTTCCTCTTTTTCCCCTTACTTTCCTATCTTTCTAAAAAGTAAATGAATAAAAACAAAACAAAACAAAACACTTCCAGTCAAGATGAAGGTATAGGTAGACAAGTTCTGCCTCCTTGTACAACCATAAGAAGGATCACAACTAACCTCAAAACAAACAAAACAAAACAAAGCAAAACAAAAACTTGGAACTGCCAGAAAACTGAACTGTACGGAAGTCTGACAACCAAGGACTTAAAGAAACCATATTCATCCAGACAGGTAGGAGGGGTGGGGTCGGGGAGCCAGGGCACAAAGGATGCAGTGTGGTGGCAGCGAGGCTGCAGCAGCCTGAAGAATGGGCAGTTCCACATTCCTGTTGGTGGATAAAAACTGTGAAGGATACCTGCAGAGCAAACGGTCCCAGCCCCAGGCCAGACTGGGCAACCCAAGCTTCCACTACTGGGAATATACTCATAACTTCTGGCTGTAGAAACCAGTCGGGATTGGGACGGAGGGAAAAACAGCCCATCTCTAAGGGGAGTCCATTTAAAGGGATAGCACAGACTTAGAACGTCTGCAAACCCACCCACTCTGGGAACCACCACCACGGCAACAGCTAGAGGGGTGCCAGTTGCATAGAAGTAGGTGAAGTGACTGGAAGTGGGGCGAGTGCCAAGCAAACCTCCAGCACCCAGGCTGAAGCACTGTCCCCTCTCCAAACCTATCCTCACATGCAGAGCCGCAAAGCAGTGAACTGGGTTGCCTGCCCTGGCAAATACCTAAGGCTCTGCCCCATACAACTTAACAGGTGTGCTAAGACAGGGGGTTAAAAGAACTCTACCTAATATACAGAAACAAACACAGGAAGGCTGCTAAACTGAAGAGACAAAGAAATATGGCGCAAGTGAAAGAACAAAACCCCAGAAAAAGATCTAAACGAAAGAGAGATAGCCAACCTATCAGATGCAGAGTTTAAAATCCTGGTGGATAAGGATGCTAAGAGAACTCATTGAGTATGGCAAAAACATAAGGGAAGAAATGAAGGTGACACTAAGTGAAATAAAGAAAAATCCACAGGGGACAAAGAGTGAAGAGAAGGAAGCTGGGGTTCAAATCAACAATTTGGAACATAAGGAAGAAATACACAGTCAACCAGAACAAAATGAAGGAACAAGAAAAAAAAAATAAGGTGAGAATAAAAAGACTCTGGGACATATCCAAAAGTATCAACATCCAAATCATAGGGATGCCAGAAGGAGAAGAGGAAGAGCAAGAAATTGAAAACTTATTTAAAAAAATAATGAAAGAAAACTTCCCTAATTTGGCAAAGGAAATAGACATACAAGTCCAGGAAGCAAAGAGTGTCCCAAACAAGTTGGACCCAAGGAGGACCACACTAAGACATATTATCCGTATTTTGTCATGTATAATGCACATGTTTTTGCCCAAATTTCTGAGGAAAAATAAGGATGAGCATTATACATGTGTAGTATTAACTCTGTACCTGTATAAATGTTTTTAATTCTTTTATTTATGCTTATGTGTTAAAAGTGTAACTCTGGAAAGCAACAGTGATATCTGTATGTAAAATAATACCCTGGAAACACAAGCAGTTTTGTTTCTAAATATAAATAAATGAAAAATTGAATTAAAAAATTAAAATGAAATATTTCTTTTCCTGAAAGTTTGCACCAAAAACGTGGGTGCATATTATACTCTGCAAAATATGGTAATTAAAATTCCAAAGGTTAACAATAAAGAGAGAATCTTAAAAGCAGAGAGTTGCCTACAAAGGAGTTCTCCTAAGACTATCAGCTAATTTCTCAAAAGAAACTTTGCAGCCAAGAAGGGGCTGGCAAGAAGTATTCAGAGTCATGAAAAGCAAGAACCTACAACCAAGATTACTCTATCCAGCAAGGTTATCATTTAGAATTGAAGGGCAGATAAAGTGCTTCCCAGACAAGGTAAAGCTAAAGGAGTTAATCTTTACCAAGCCCTTATTATATGAAATGTTAAAGGGACTTATTTAAGAAAAAGAAGATAAAAACTATGAACATTAAAATGACAACAAACTCACAACTATCAATAACTGAACCTTAAAAAAACACAAACAAAAACGAACTAAGCAAACCACCAGAACAGGAACAGAATCATAGATATGGAGATCATTTGGAGGGTTATGGGTCGGGAGGAGGACGGGGAAGAATGGGGGAAAAGGTACAGGGTTTAAGAAGCATAATTGGTAGGTACAAAATAGATGAGGGAATGTTAAGAATAGTATAGGAAATGGAGAAGCCAAAGAACTTACATGCACGACCCATGGACATGAAATAAGGCGGTGGGGGGAGGAGGGGGTTGGGATTGCTGGAGGTAAGGGGGGTACCAGGCAGAGGGGGGTAAAGGGAGAGAAATTGGTAGAACTATAATAGCATAATCAATAAAATATACTTCAAAACAAACTAATGAAATAAATCAAAGACATGAAAGAAAAAAAGGCCATAGAGTTACTCCTAAATAAACAAGGCAAGAAGCCTTTTTTTGTGTGTGCAAAGTATTTCTCCACTAAGTGAATCTTCCTAAACCATGTCTACTTTTGCCATCACCTTTCGGCAGTCCATCTTGATTTGAAAAATCAATTTTAATGCTATTCTCACTACTCAACCCAATGCATGCCAGGGCTTGAGGTGTTTTATGCAGATGGCATAGAACCCCTTTTCCCACCAATTCAAACATTTTTAATGAGAGAAATCTTAATTTTGTCTTTGATTGTAAGAATAATATATGCACAGAATGGCATAACATGAAAAAAAGTCTTATTCTATGCTTACACAAATACACAGAAATAGAGCTGTCAATTCAAAACTCATCTTTGCTTTGAGGTCCTTGATAAATGAATTCTCTTCCCCTCTTAATTCTTCTAATCATATTAAGTGCAGTGTTATGCATTGGCTTGTTTCTGTTTTTCAACCAGTTTTATCTCCTTTTAAAAATTACCTCCTTTTATATCTATAATAGGACTTAGCACAGTGCTGGGCACACATGTAAACTATAAAAACAGTTATCTAATAATATTTGACATTCTGAATTTTAAGTACAATTCACTTTTCTTTTCCTACTCTCTGGGAAGAGCATTTCACATGCACACAATGCCGAGTCAGATATTTCTTAATGGGCTGCTCTGTACTGAGAGGAAGTACCTGTCGATTTGGGTTATTCCTAGCTGGGCCCTGATCCAGAAATCAGTTTCTGGAGAAATATACTGCATTATATTTTTAGCTATGAATGAGATATATTACGTTTTTGAAAATAGTTGGTTCTTCTGATAAAATATAACTATGGATAGAAAATAATAGATAATTGTATCTTCTATCATATCAGAAGGAAAACACTTTGTGTCAGAAAGCAAGGAAGTGCTCAAATGCTAATGGGGCCAGTCAAAGGGACACGGCAACTGGGTAGAAGGGGTTAGTAGGACAAAGTGGGACAATATAAACACCAAAACGAATAATGATGGTAGAAGATGAAAATACTTTGAATAACAAATTATGTATATGTCTATAATGATACTCTATAAAAAGGAGAAGAGGGAGGGAGGGAGGAGAAAAGAGATGGCTCTTCTTTACATTAATAGAATGCCAGTTAGTTATAAAATCCCCTTCTGCAACCAAGCATGTCCTAATTACTCCAGATAAGGGTCATCCCAATAAATGCTAAATTCTGGATAGAAAGGCTCTGCAGAACAGGACATTCACTAGGTCTCAAACATCACTTACTAATTACAAGGAGGAAGGGAGACCTCACGCAAATGACCAAACTGAGCACCCCCAATAATGGGACAAACTTACAGTGTGTCTCCTGACATCCCTCATATAGTATTCTTTCCAGAAATGTTTCACCTGAACCTAAGCACAAGGACAATGAGACAACTACAGATTGCAGGATGTTATCCAAGACAATTGGCTTGGACTCTGTAAAACAGAAATGTCACAAAAGATTAAAGGCAAGGGGGATGGTGGTAGACAGGGGTGGTAGTGGTCCAGCTTTAAGGAGACAAAAGAAACTGACAGCCAATGAGCTTGGAGAGGAAATGAGGGGGAAGATAGAGGAGTATGAAGGGGGTAGTATGGATTAATTTGTACAGGATTTTACTTTACACCAGTGGATAATATTGCATCATTGATAAATGTCTTAGATGTAATATTGGTATTGTGGCTATGTAAGACAATGTGCTAGTTCTTAGGAGATACAAGCTGATCAATTTAGGGGTAAAATGTCATCATGTGTGCAACTTACATTCAAATGGTTCAGGAAAAAAGATAAAGCAAGTGTGACAGTGATAGTAATAAAGAAAGAGATGGAGTAGAGAAAGGGGGTGTGTGGATGAGCAAGAGAGAGTGCGGACGAACAAGAGGGAGAAAATGTGGCCAATATTAACTGTCAGTCAGGGTGAAGGGGATATGGGTTATGACTATGGTGTTTTTTCAGTTATACTTTTGGCTCTGTCTTGGTTGAACACCACATCTTTTCACTTATATGACAGCAGTCAGGTCTGATCACTTTGGGATTCAAAGGAGAGGTAAAATTGGTGAGTTTTTAATAAGAATATAAGGAACCAACTGACACAAACAGCAAAATGCATGAGCAAAACCTGTCAGGGCACATGAAAGCATCCTCCAGCAGGCATCTCTTTTAAAATAGGGAATTTCGCTGAGACGTTAACGGTACAGCCAACAGTATAACTAAATAAATGGAACTAAACAGATAACTATACCAGGTGAAAGTGCTGTGAGTACTGGGTATGTGAATTCACAAATATTGAATCTGCAAATAGTGAGGATCAACCGTATATGAAATACATACCTATTTTAATACCTACAAATCGGACATATTTTCCTGTCAATTAAAACCTTACTTCTGCATTGAAAGCACTCCCAGTCTAGGGCTGAAATTCACAATTTATAATTATATGCCAATTTATTTGCTTGTCTTTTTACCAACTGCTTCTCTCACTATTCTGTAAGCCTCATAGGACAAGGACCAGTTTTGTTTCATCCTGTCACCTTGCACTCTGCATCTGTTGTGTGACTACTAGGTTTGGAGGAGGGAGAGATGAGCCAAGTGAGAAAGTTCCAAGATCCAGAATACCTTGTAGCTTTGAGAGAGGTAGCTTTCAAGGAATGGCCAGCGAGGTGCCATGGAGGAACATGTTCAGGGAAATCGACAAACACAACCACAGCCCAGGGTCATGGCTGGGAGTAGTGGCAACAAACATCTGGGCAAATGGAAGGAGCTGAACTTTAAGGGATTCAATAATGGTAATGAAGCAGAGTCTTAGAAGATTCATTTGGTTGTGATATACAATGCGGGTTGAAGGGAGAAGAGATGATTCCCACCTAGAAACTAGAGGTTCGTCCCAGCTAGAACCTCTGGCTGCCAAAGCGTTCTGGATCTCAGAAAGGAGTAAAGGTAAAGGCCAACATCACATCCGCTTCATTTGAAAGCAAGTATTTCCACTCTTTCTCCAAAAAAGTCTAATGGAAATAACATACTGATCCACAGTAAAGTGGAACAACTGAATTCAACTGTTGACCTTTTTGGTTTTAGTTGGAATTCTACAAAATGTGGTGATGACACACAAATGGCCTCATGTTATTCCCAGCACTGAACTGGAATTCAGCGTAGCTGTGGGGTGAAGGCCAGGGACTCTGCATTCATAGCTCCTGGACTGGAATCCTGCCTCTGCCTTATTATTAGCTGTGCAATACTGGGCTATTTATATAGCCCCCTAGGCTTAGGTTTCCTTATCATGACGTAGGAATGGCATGGTGTCTGCTTTACAGAGTGGTACTTTATACAAATAAGGTAAATTATATAAAAGCCAGAACAGTGCCTGGTATATGGCGAACACTCTATCCAGCAAAATAAATGCTACTTACTATGACAACTAAAAATGTTTTTGATTACCAAAAATGGCAAAATAGCTAGCCTGTTCAACAAAATTCTCTTGGAACCTAGGATTCATAGGAGAAAATAGTAAAATGGGTACTGGTAGCACAAAGCTTGATAAAGGCAAGAATAGCAGTTGGGAGATTACTGCAATAATCTTGGGTAACAAAACGATTCTGACCTAAGCAGGTAGAGCTAGAGATGAAAAGAATAAGAGAGCTACAAAGAGACACCAGAAAGGAAGAATGGACAAGAAATGGGGACCAAATTAATAAGGAGAAATGTTGGGTGTGATTATTAATTTTATGTGTCTACTTGATTGGGCCACAGGGTGTCCTTGTATTGGGTCAAATATTATTCCAGGTGTTCCTTTGAGGGTGTTTTTGGATGATGTTATTTAAATCGGTAGACTGAGTAAAGCAGATCGCCTTACATAATGTAAGTGGGCCTCATCTACTCAGCTAAGACTTGAATAGACCAAAAAGCCTTATCCTCCCTTGAGTAAGAGTATTCTTCTTGCTTATGATCTTAAAAAGAACATTAGCCCCCCTTTTTTTTTTTCTTCCCTTCACTGCTTTGAATTTGAACTGACACTTCCTGGGTCTTGAGCCTGCTGGTCTTTGGGCTAGAATTAAACCATTGGCTCTCTTGGTTTTCAGGCCTTCAGACTAGGACTGCTGCTAAACCACCGGCAGAACTTGGGACTTGCCAGCTTCCATTATTGTTAGCAAATTCTTTTTTTGTTTGTTTGTTTTTTTTTATTATATATATATTTGATTCTGCTATTACAGTCATCCATTTTCTTCTCCTCTTTATTCCCCTACACCTTGCACCCCCACTCCCACCAGCATCCCCCCTCCTTTAGTTCATGTCCATGGGTCGTACATATAAGTTCTTTGGCTTTTCTATTTCCTATACTATTCTTAACCTCCCCCTACCTATTTTGTACCTATTATTTATGCTGCTTATTCCCTGTACTTTTCCCCCCATTCTTCCCTCTGTTTCACTGTTCATAGTTTTTGATCTTCTTTTCCTTAGATAAGTCCTTTAACATTTTATATAGTAAGGGCTTGATGATGATGAACTCTTTTAACTTGACCTTACCTGGGAAGCACTTTATCTGCCCTCTCATTATAAATGATAGCTTTGCTGGATAGAGTAATCTTGGGTGTGGGTCCTTGTCTTTTATGACTTTGAATACTTCTTGCCAGCCCCTTCTTGGCTGCAAAGTTTCTTTTCAGAAATGAGCGAATATTCTTAAGGAAATTCCTTTGTAGGTAACTGTCCCCTTTTCTCTCCCTGCTTTTAAGATTCTCTCCTTATCTTTAATTTTGGGTAATGTGATTATGATGTGGCTTGGTGTGTGCTTCCTTGGGTCCAACTTCTTTGGGATTCTCTGAGTGTGCTGGATCTCCTGGAAGTCTATTTTCTTTGCCAGACTGGGGAAGTTCTCCTTCATTATTTTTTCAAATAAATTTTCAATTTTTGCTTTTCCTCTTCTCTTTCTGGCACCCCTATGATTTGGATGTTGGGACGTTTAAAGTGGTCCTGGAGGTTCCTAAGCGTCTCCTCATTTTATTGAATTGTTTCTTCATTCTGTTCTGGGTGAATGTTTATTTCTTCCTTCTGCTCCAAATTGTTGATTTGAGTTCTGGTTTCTTTCCCTTCACTGCTGGTTCCCTGTATGTTTTTCTTTATTTCACTTTGCACAGTCTTCACTTTTTCCTCCATTTTGCAACCATACTCAACCATTTCTATGAGCATCCTGATTACCAGTGTTTTGAACTGTGCATCTGATAGGTTGGCTATCTCTTCATTGCTTAGTTCTATTTTTGGAGCTTTGATCTGTTCTTTCATTTGGGCCATATTTCTTTGTCTCAGCACGCTGGGCTGGATGAATGTTTTTTCTTTAACTTCTTGACTGTTGGACTTCCATACAGTTTGATTTTCTGGAAGTTCTGGTTATTTTTTATTTTAAAATTTTTTGTTGTCCTTCTCTTTGTTGTGCAAGAAGGCAAAGTGTATCTACCTTCACCTGCTTCTTGGCTGGAAGTCTGTGTTAGCCAATTCTTGCAACAAATATCTCAATCAGTCTCTCTCTCCTTCTCCCCTTTCCCCACTCCTCTTCTACTGGTTCTGTTTTCTGTGGAGAACCCTGACTAATACATTGGGCAAGGGAAGACTCAAGTTGAATTTAGAGTTTCAACCATGAGTGGTACAATTAACAGATGTCTGGATACAAGGAGGTGGAACATGTTTTGAGAGAAAAATATATGAGTTTGGGACAGTAGGAAAATTAAATTAGAGAAATCCTGCAAGCAGGAAAAATGCATGAACAGATGTGGTAAAGTGAAGTATATGAACATCACATCCTATATATTTAAAATGTGGTCTTTGGTAATTCATTGTCAAATTTAAGCCTAGAGTAGTAGTGACAGTCTTTTTGGAAGTTTACTTTCATTCTCAGTTTCAATAAAAAATAAAAGTCGAATATAAAATAGCCTACACATGAAGGGATATAAATATATTTATTATATGAAGGAATATAGATATATTTACTAGACCTGAACTGAAAAAATAAATTAACTTCATTCTTAAGTGGTATGAAATTGATAATGATTAAAAACAAAAACAAAAAACTAGGAAATAGGTGTAAGGTGTAAGTCAAAGCCTTAACTGAAGGCAATTGATTAGGTTTAAGAGTTGTTGAACCTCTTAGCATTGTATGTATACAACACATACATCCATTTTTCAAGGGGAATATACTAAGTTTAGATTTACAAAGGGTCTGTCACCCCAAAAGTAATTAGGTATAAAATAGCTTTCCCTGCCCTGGCCAGTGTGGCTCAGTTGTTTGGAGCAGAGTCCTGTAAACTGAAAGGTTGTGGGTTCGATTCCTGGTCAGGGCACATACCTGGGTTGCGGCTTTGATCTTGGTTCGGGCGTCTACAAGAGGCAACCAATCAATGTTTTTGTCTCACACTGATGTTTCTCTCCCTCTCCCCCCCCGCCACTTCCCCTCTATCTAAAATTAATAAGAATGTCCTTGGATGAGGATTAAAGAAACAGCTTTTCTCTTTTTACTCCTTTTAAATATGGTCTTTTGAAGAACACGATTTCATCTAATCTTATAGCACAGGATTAACACAGTGGTAGAGTACTAAAAACATACCCCCTCTCTTCCCAGTTGGGCACATATAAAATCTCTTTATGTTGGGTATATATTTTGACCTATCAGAGTTATTTTTAATAATCTATCCTGAGTGAACAGCTACATAAGTGAACAAAAATATAGTACAAAGATGTTCATCAGAGCACTGTTTAAAGCAGCAAATGATGATAGTGATCTAAAGGTCCAAAAATAGGGGCTGGCAAAACAGATGATGGTGATGCACCCTTTATGTGTACTTAAAAACAATAATGCACGCATATTTTTACTGACATGAAAAATGTTAATTTTAATTAGGTGATAAAGTGAAGTTATGAATGATTAGTAGGATTCCAATGAATGAAAAACACACATTCATATGTATTATTTGTAGCAGTAACATTCTAGAAGGATGTACATGAAAATAAAAGTATTTCATGATAGAAGAATTATGAACAATTTTTATTTCTTCTCTGAAATATTATTGTAACTATGGATTATACATGTAATACAAAAAAAGCAATACTTACCTTGAACCAACCCTCCCAATACAAACAAAATCCCTAATCATTCATCAATATTATATCCATCTCTAACTCTTAGTAAGGCAAACACTAACACTGCTTCATAACCTCCATCCCTTCAGTTCCTGTGTTTACCAGTATGAATCGCTAAAGTCGTTGGGTGTCTAGCACTTGAAGACTTATTCCAGTTCAAAGTTTATACCTCTTGCCTGAGAAAGACACACAATGTCCAAAATGAATGATGGGGGCAGGAGGGCAACAATGAATGTTGACAGAGAGCCAAACTTATTTTGATAATTAGGAATAAATGTAGAAGTTTATACTTTCTACAGCCATAATATAAGAATCAACAGCTGATGCTTGTTAACCAACTATATACAAATTTTAAGAGTCCAAAGTGATGACAAAGCACCTCTTTCTGTGCTGGAAATTCAGAGCAAGTTGTGTAGATTACCATGTGCCACTCACATGGTAAATGCTGAGAATTTCCTGCCTGCTTTTATCAAACATGGCAGATTTATACAACATGTTTAAATTGTTCATTATTATTATTTTTTGGTTGAAAGGATAAAGAAGAGTTATGAATGTGGGAATCTACTGAGATGTAATCACTTTCTAGTACAGCACACCGTAAATCACCACTCCATTGGAAGAGTCCATAAACCTACAGTAATACCCACACAGTCACTCAGGGACATCGACAGGACTGTAGTCTGTACTTGCAGGTCCCTCCAGGTCATGTGTTTCAGAAAAGGTGCTCCTGAGTCCACACACAATGAGCATTGTGATCTGCATAAAGAAACTCTTGCATGTGTCCAAAATGGGGTGTGGTGGCACACTAGCTACATGATTACAGCCTACCTGGAAGCCATAGGTTGGCAGCTGATCTTAAAGGTAACAAGTGAAAACATGCTGCAAACCCATGCATTCCGACTTGTTGGTAAAGTGTGCTGAAACATGGGCAGCTTCTGTGTGGGGAGCACTACTTGAAGAGCAGCAATTTTAAGAAAGCCCAGAAAAAGAGCTTCTATAAGAAAACGGGCATTCCCAAACACTTGGCATGTAAGGAAGCCCTGGACTAGGATCCCAGTTTCGTGAACAGCTCAATTCAGCAGCTCCTGATGCTGTTTGACAGTGGTAGAGGCCCTAAGGAGAAAATGATGCTGCCATTCTGGACCTGCAGGTCTGCCAGTTCTACTCTGCAAAGGGTGGACCACACCAAGCGACAGCAGCTGGCCTAAAGGGCTCTCCAACATCTTACAGAAATGCTTTTGTCATGCAGTCATATACCAACATCGTCCTCATGCTCACGAAGTCAAAATGCTGACATCTGCATTAATTCTAAAAGGACATGTTAAAGCACTTGGGAAATTAAAGTTATTCATTCATAGTTCACAAATTGGTTAGTTGTCCATGGCTTTTTAAAAATGGGCTCTTGATGATTTTCAGAAATAATAATTTTACCCCTTCCCCAACTCCCCAGAATATATCAATAAAGCAATAATGTATTATTTCAGTGACCTATAGGGCTCACAGGGCTCATACCCAACAGTTATATTTTACTCCTTGGTGTTAGAGGACAAAAACAATAACTTCTCCAATGATGTAGAGCAGGGCTGCATAGCAGCTTCTTTACTGTCAATAAATCTATTTTCCAATTACCCAGAAAGGCATGTTTGTCTTTGGCCCTGATTACATTAAAAATACCAGAAGTATCTTTGCTTTAATGTGCATTCTAGAAACATGACTCCCCAAGTGGATATGATCCATTAATAATATCTCTTTAACTACTGTCTAATGATTTTTGCTGACATGTAATAGACTACTTTATGGCTGTTTTCAACCATCTGTCCTTCTTTCTTTCAATATGAATTTGCCGGAGATGTAATGAAATTTCTTGTGCTTTGTGCCATTACACATTTGTTAATACCAAACACAGCAATTAAACATATCAACACTGTCACACATGTTGTATATGGAGCTATGCTCTGGGTGTTGTTTAGGAAACTGGAACCTTCTGTCTGAAAGTTTCTCCAAAGCTACTCCTTGAGCTGACTCAAGGTTTTAACCTCTAGCAGTACTTCCAGACACATACCCCGGATGTGTAGGGTTAGTGAAATATGAGGTCTAATCGGTCCTTGGACAAGAACAACTGGCAGCATTAAAGATGCCATACTTTGAGCATGATGTTTAAAACTGCAATCCTTTTTTTATTACATTAACAGTAACTATATTAACACGTTTGAAATTCCACTAAGTTGTTATTAAAGAGAGCAATTAATGAATATGAGTGTGATCAATAATGCATCATGTCATATTTAATTTACAAGCTTTTTTTAATTTACAAATTTACTATTTACTGAGTGTCTATTCTACCCTGGTCACTTTCCATGGTCAATTCTTCTGAGTGTAGGGCTCATATAAAAAAGAACATTAATTTGATAAAGAAGTATATCTTATAGTAATAAAGCACCTTTCAAAATCTGCTTTTAGAGTTGCTTTCAATAGGAAGTTATCCTGGAGACAAGGGGGAGATCACAGGCAGCACCAGCTGCTGTGGAACAGAGAGATCTGTGGAGTGATATTGGAAGCTACAGACTGAAGGGCCGATTCCAAGGCCTGGGGTAAATCGGGATCCAAGCAGGAGGGTCCTGGTGACCTGAGCTTCGGGTTCTGTGAGAACTGTGATCCAATATGCAAAATGGGGAAAGCTGCCTCCTCTCTTCAGTTCTTTATTGTCAGATCTGATGTTTTCCACAGTAAAATCTTTAGAAGTATTTCTGGCTTCTTTTTTGTCGAGTTGCGGTAAAGGAGAAATAAGTCTCCCACTAGCAGCAACCTGTGTTTAGATCTTACAACGCATATGTACAGGGAGCAATGAAAGCTCTTTAGAGTATTCAAATATCATGAAGATTTCACCTCCATTAAGAGAAAAGTCACTAATTTCACCCCTCCAGGGCATCAGCCATAGTATTGTACTAAGGAGAGAGTCAGTTTTAAAAATCAGTGATTGTGGTTAAAATGACAGCTATATCCATCTCCCTACTCCTGGCTTTGCCCAAAGGTGATAATGAACTCAAGGGACATGTATTGCACAGGAAATTTTCACAAAGACTGAAGTTACAAAAATGAAAATGATCATTCAGTGTGCTTCATCTTGTTTGGTATTACTGGGATGTTTCTTCTCAGAAAGAGGGAGTTACTTATAAACTTAGTTAATGATTAAGTTCAAGGAGGGTAGGAAGGAAAATAAAGCTTTAGCTTTCTTAAATTCTTTCTTGTTCTTCTATCTTCCTGTAATTTTTGTTCTGTCTTTACAGTTATAGTTGGTAATTTTAAGGTCCTAAATATTAAATTGAGGTGACTATATAAATATATATTTTCCTCCCTGTCTTTTAAATAGGTAACATGCTTAGTACAAGTTTAAATTCTAAAAAAATTGAGACAAGTTGAGAATATAAAATACAAGCCAATCCTTCAATTTTTTAACAGCTAATTATTAAAGCTCTGCTTCTTAGCTAATTGGGCTTGGAGACATCATACACATAATTAATGAACTAAAATGGTGCAATTCACATGCTAATTAGAGATGGAGAAGGAATGATTTCCACTTACTGAGAACCTAGCTTCTGGGCTAGAGGCTTTGAAAATATTAAGCTAATAAGCAGTGTTTAAGGGAGATGTATTCCAGACTTCACTGTGGAGATTCCTGTGGCTATACATCAACGTGCGATCTTAACTACTGCCTTGTTTTGAGTTTTGGATCTTTGGAGAAGGTTTCTGACCAATCCATAGATAATGGCACAAATCTGGACCCCTGGAGGATCTAGAGGTCAAAAATTATATGCTGCCAGGATGTTCTGGAAATACAAAGACTTCATTCCTACTTTCATTTGGAACTAACAGCTGTCCCTTAAAATGTACAAGAGCTTTCCAGTAAGCCACAGCTCCTTCTACTTGAATATTTTGTTTTTTCACCCTTTTCTTTCCTGTCTGACCTAGTGATTTAAGGAGTAGTAGTATGCAAGTGAAGCTCCTAGACCCTCCTTGAATGACTGTTGGGGAAAAAAGTGTAAGAGAATATAATTAGAATATAGTAAGATAATTACAATTCTTCTGAGGACTCCAGGAAACAGGGCTGTTGCAATATTAAGGAGAGGCACCTGCGATTTACAAAAAATTATTTAAATTTTTCCAGTTATAGGTTGACATTAGTTTCAGGTGTGTAACAGCGATTAGATATTTCTATAACTTATAAAGTGATGATCCTCCCACCCAAGTCTAGTACCTATCTGACACCATAAATAGTTATTACAATATTATTGACTATATTCCCTATGCTGTGATTGTTTTACAATATGGCCACAAAATCTGTGACACTCCTATCATTGAGAAGTGAGGGAAGGGGGAGTCCTTCGTCCCCATCCCTGGAATCTGAGCCTGTGGCTGCTTTGACCAACAGAATATGGCAGAAGTGATGCCATGTGATTTCCAGGCCAGGTCATAAAAGGTCATGTAGTGGTATATCATCTTATCCCCAGGAGTATAGTGTTCCCAAGTGAGGCTTACATCACGGATCAGAGATAAGCCATTCCCACTGTGCACCATCAGAATTCCTGATCCATCTGTGAATATAATGAAAATGGTGGTTGTCTTCCACTGTTAAGTTCTGGTGGTAGTGATAGATTGTTGGAACAGGGTCTGTGGAATACTAAGAAAAATATCTGAGATGGCTTTTTTTATGCTATAAATGATACTGTCTGTGAGCCTCTGTTGGGTTCTAAGCCCTATCCAAAGTTTTCAAATTGGCATTTCAACAGTCTGCAGTCTGTTCCTCAACTTTTCAGAAGCCAATGGGAAGGAGGTTTTCATAGTTTTCACTCTGTTAAGTAGTGTGGTTTATAAATAATTCTTGGCTGTTCTGTGCTTGAGGGCTAAAGCACCAAAAGAAGTTTGCTAATGTTATGATCTGACAGATTTGCTTTTGAAAATGAAGTTTCCATTTTTATACTGAAAAAAAAAAAAAGAATAATGTCAGCTGATTACCTATTTCACAGCAGTTTAAACTTTTGGTGAATATGAATGCCAGATTTCCAAAAGTGGGAAAACAGAATTTTAACTGTGTTGGCATGGAGGCAGAGAAATATTACTTCTGAAACCTCCTGTTTTCCCAAGTTGCCCATCACATAATCACACAGGAGCAGCGTTGTACACAGGACTATGTTTATTTAATGATCTAAATGAAATAGTTCCTAAGTACTGATTTTGCTTAGGGTTTTTGGCTCTTCAAAAATATCTCAAATATCTCTTACTGTGTAAATGTCTTAAATGTGTGTAAAACATGAGAATGGCAATATGAAGACAAAAATGTGGAAAAGTGATACTACAATTGAATTGCATCATCAATAACTGAAGGAGAACTATCAGATCTCCCATTTCTATGTGTGTTTAAGAGAGCTGTGCTCTTGACAGGTTTGACCACTACTGGAATGTTTGTTTCAGCAGCAAAAACCACAGATGATTTTAGAAATTTCTCAACTTAGCATTTCTGTGCTAGTTACTATATCTTCTTTCCTTAAATTGCATAGTTGATGTATTCTTAAGGATCTCAGAAAGACATTTTCCATAACAGTGATAGGAACAATCATGACCTGACCAGGAAACACTGTTCCCGGCTCTTCAGGATGACTTCTTTCAAAGCACCAACTGCCTCTTAATTCAGTGATATACAAGGTCACTGGTGCCAACACAATTATCTTCTGAGTGAAGGATGCTTGTTTCATTTAGCTCCAGACCCAAACTCCTGTGTTGGTCCTGCTAGGACATGTTCCTTTCCTACTGCTCTGGCTTGAGGAATACTTAAATCTTTCCTTCTATCTTTTTAGCCATAGATGTCACATATGTCCTTATGAAACCAGGTTATTTCAGTCACTAGCAAAAATATAAAATTCAGCTAGAGTCACAATATGTTCTAACTTACCTTTTTATAAAGAGTTTGAGGGGCTAAAGAATAAGTTATCGTACTGTAGCAGTCACTTTTACTACTACTGCAAACAAGTCAGGTCAAATGTATTTATAGAGAGAAGTGATTATTAGGAAATGAAGATAGTTTTTAAGAAACATAGTAGACCTCCCACCTCCCCCTTAAGACTGTCATTTTTTGAGATAATGCATTCCTGGGATGACGTCTTTGTTTAAAACATTCCTGAAAGCCACTCACTCCTCCCCACTATTCACCTATAGCAATCTGTTGTCACTATCTATTTAATTGTTTGTGAGAATGTCTGTCTTATTCTAAGACTGTCAGCATCTTAACAGCAAGAACTCAGGTTTTCTACTCATCTTATATCCCTGGTGTCCAATGGAACACTTGGCAACATAGTAGGTATTCAATGTCTGTTGAATGAATAACTCATACATTCTTTTGCAGATTGTCTTTTTTGGCAACGTTTCACCCTTTGAGGGCAGATCTACCTTTTGGAAAAGTTACAAGTGATTGAATCAAGTATAAAGAAAGGAGCCAGGATAATACTCAGTTTTCTTATGTGTACTGGAAACTAAAACTGAGGGCAATTTTGAAAAGGAAGTTTATTGTAGTAAACAGGCAGGCCTGAATGTTTTGAAGAGTAACACTTGGATACAGACATTCTTATATGGTTCTTAAAATTCACTGTTCAGGGTTCCTAAGCATAACTCTTCTTAAAAATAAAGCTTCTAAAACAACTCTTCATTTTCTGCAGAAGTGTGTGTGTATAGGAATAAAAAAATATAAAATCATTTATATCAATGTTACTTAAACGGACATTTAAACTTGGATAGACTTCATATTTTGGCAATCTGTGATATTGTAAAAGGGACTGACAAACATTTAGCCTTCCTTTCTTGGCTTCCTGTTCCATATCCTTCCTGTTTCTGTTTCTCTGCATTGTAGGATGAAGCAAAATTCCAGCATAGGGAAAACTAGAGAGACAACCTTGTTCTCTTCCCTGGCTCCCACCTTCCTGAGGCAGTAATTATGTATAGTGGTGCAAATGATCCCTTCCCTAATGCGGCCTGCTGCCTATGGAATTCAGGACTATGGAGAAATGTGATAATGGGGAAAGCATTAAAAGACAACCTGGATCAAATAAGAGGAAACTGATGCCAACAGTAAGGTTGGAAATTTAGATATGTTGAAGATGAGCATCACTGTGAAGTAGTTAGAAATAGACAACCTCGGTGATAACTATTAAAGTGATTCAGTGCTGACCTTGGCCTCCCTCTACATCCCCTATTCTTTACTGAACATTTAATTTATTTAAATGACAAATTTTAATACAAATGAAAGTATCTCAAATATGATCATTTAGAATTTCTTCTTTTTTAAAAAACTGATGTAAAACATATAGTAAAGCATTAGTGACTCAAACTATCTTCCTAAAAGTGGAAAGCAAGTAATTCCCTTTTCTGATGAATTCCAGAAGGAAACAGTCAATGACATCACTTTTTAGCACTAATATTAACCACTTTAAGAACAAGAAGAAAAAAATCTAAATGAATATAATCCCCCAAATTGTCAGGAAAGTCCAAAAAAGGTGAAAATCAGAGAAAAATTTGTTTTCTCTAAAGATCATGTACAAAAGAGATGATGTAGTTACTGTAAAATGACATAAACAGAAAAATTAACACTGAGCACCTCAAAGCAAATTGCATGCTACATTTAGCAGAGACAGGAAGCAAACTCTCTTGGGACTTTTATAAGGGCACTAATCCCATTCACAAGGGCTCCACCCCCATGATCTCATTAATCCTAATTATATCCCAAAGACCCCATCTTCTAATATCATCACACCAGGGCTCATGATTTCCATGTATGAGTTTTGAGGGGGACACAAACATTTGGTCCATAACAGACACTGAATATACCATTTTTTAACTAACATGGAGACCATCCATCAGTAATCCACTCTAGTGTCTATCTAATAGCACCAAAGTGGTCGCACACTTTATGCTTAGCAAATTCTATTCAAACTTTCTGTTAAAGTCACCTTTTCACATTTTACTTTTCAGCACCCTGCCTGTCCAGTGTTTTCTGTATTTCTGCATCCTGCTCTGTAGGCTTCTACTGATAATGTGTACACTCCCCTTGAAAACAAAGGCACCAGCACATCTTCAGTTAGGACATATGTATACAGATATACACAAAAGCTTTTCCTTGTGTCCACATGGGCTCCATGTTTTTGAAAGCAGAAACTGTCAGGTAATTCTCCCCATTCCTCACAACACACACACACACACACACACACACACACACACACACACACACACGTACCCCAACACTCCAAACATCCCAAAACACGAGGTCATTTAAGAATTTATAAGATTTACTGGCACCCCCTATTAATCTCTGGCAGTCTCATTTACAAAAGAGCCATGGCTTGCTGAGGATAAAACTTCAACCAAGTGAAGATTTAGCTGACATGTAGACCAACAACTGCTTCCCTCATCTTTCACTGGAATGCTGAGTGAAACTTACAGTAAAAACATCTATTTCTGTCATCCAGGCAATGTGGCCAAGACTAACAGAGGAGCAGAGGCTACAGAAAGGAGGGACTGTGAGCAGGGCGGGATGGGGAATTAGGTAATTTTTGGTGATAGAAGCCCTAGATCACCTAGCCTGTAAATCATGCTTATTTTACAGCCCAAAGAGGAAAATGGCCATCCCTAAGCTGTACAAACATGATGTGACTATACCATAGCCTCATTCCCAGGGTTGGCCTAGGATGAAGCTCTGACCCAGGCTGTAAGGGGAACTCTAAAATACCAAGCAGGAAAAAGAGAAAAGATGATCAAAGTGATTAAAAAAGGTGTATTTCAAATGAAGACTACATATTCAGTGTTTTGTTTTTTTTTTTTTTGTAAATAGGAGAAAAGATGAAGCAGCTGACCCTGTCCCAGTGCTGTTCCACCTGTCTGGAAGGGCATTATGCCTTCCAGCGGGGAGGCTGGAAGACAGTGCTACCATCATTTTGGTGCCTTACATTTATAGAGAGCATAATGATTTTGAAAAACTTTACATATATTATCTTTTCTAACCCAGAGAAAAATAGAAAAAGTGAACAAAATGGGTGAAGTTGAGAGTTTTCTCTGATTATACTTCCCTGTTACAAAGGGTTAAAATAAAATGAGTTCCTTTTAAGGAAGGGGTTTACTTGCAGTTCAAATTTGCTGTTTCATAGATGAATAAAGCATGCATTTGCATGGGTACACAGATCTGTGTGCATGGTTACACATCCTTGTAAGATTAGAAAGTGTTACACAAATCACATTCATACTGATTTTCTTATCACTGAGAATTAAGTGCCCAATTACAAAAAACAAAAACAAACCCAAAACAAACAAACAACCAGAAGCAAACACCCCTCAATAACTCAAAGTCAGGGTTTGATTTGTTTGTTTCTTTATTGTGGTAAAACATATATAACAAAATATATAATTTAAACCATTTATTTTAAAAAATTATATTTTTAAAATAAAATCATTGTTATGCATAAAAGTTGTCATTTAAACTGTTTTTAAGTGTACAGTTCTGTAGCATTAAATATATGTTCATATCATTGTATAACCACTATCCATCTCCAAAACTCTTTCCAGTCTACCAAACTGAAACTCTGAACACATTAAACAAGAACTCTCTATTCTCCTGGCAACCATCATTTTACTGCTTGTGTCTATGAATTTGATTATTCTAGACACATCATATTAGTGGAATCATGGTATTTGTCCTTTTGGGCTGGCTTATTTAATTTATTGTAATGTCTTCAAGGTTCATCCGTGTTGTAGGATGTGTCAGAACGTCTTTCCTTTAAAGATTTTATTTTATTTTTAGGGAGAGGAAAAGGGAGGGAGAAAGAGTGGGAATGAACACCAGTATGTGGTTTCCTCTTGCGTTCCCCCCACTGGGGATTGGGCCTGCAACCCAGGCATATGCCCTGACTGGGAATCGAACCAGTGACCCCTTGGTTGGCAGGCCAGCACTCAATCCACTGAGCCATACCAGCCAGAACCGAACATCATTCCTTTAGAAGGCTGGATAATATTCCATTGCATCTATATACCACATTTGTTTACTCATTTATCAAATGACATTTGGAATGTTTGCACACTTTAGCTATTGTGAATAATGCCGGTACAACCATGAGTATAAAAATACCTCTTTGAGACTCTGCTCTAAATTTTTTTTTGACTTTTTAAAATTGTTTGTTCTATTACAGTTGTCCCACATTCTCTTCCCTTTTGTCCCCCTCCACCTAGCCTACTTCTTTCTCCCACAGTCAACTCCCTCTCTGTTGTCCATGTCCATGGGTCACTCGTACATGTTCTTTGACTAATCCCCTCTTCTTCCTTTCACCATTCCCTTACCCCTCTCTTCCCTTCCTATAGCTATTAGTCTGTTCCATGTTTCCATGTCTCTGGCTCTATTTTTCTTGCTAGTTTATTTTGTTCATTAGATTCCAGTTACAAGTGAGGCCGCATGGTATTTGTCTTTCACTGACTGGCTTACTTCGCTTAGCATAATATTCTCTAGTTCCATCCACGCTGTTGTAAAGGGTTGGAATTCCTTCTGTTTTCTTTCTGCTGCATAGTATTCCATTGTATAAATGTACCACAGTTTTTAAACTCTGGCACTTGAGCTGTTTCCAACACTTAGCTATTGTAAGTAGCGCCTCTATGAACTTAGGGGTACAAAAATTCTTCTGAATTGGTGTTTCAGGATTCTTAGGTATATTCCCAGCTGTGGAATTGCTGGGTCATAAGGCAGTTCCATATTTAATTTTTTTTTAAAAAAAGATTTTATTTATTTTTAGAGAGGGGAAGGGAGGGAGAAAGGAAGAGAAACATCAATGTGTGATTGCCTCTCGTGCACCTCCTTCTGGGGACGTGGCCCACAACCCAGTCATGTGCCATGTACCAGCAACCCTTTGGTTCGCAGGATAGCAATGAATCCACTGAGCCACACCAGCCAGGGTCCATTTTTAAATTTTTGAGGACATTCCATATTGTTTTCCACAGTGGCTGCACCAGTTTGCATTCCTACCAACAGTGCACTGGGGTTCTTTTTTCTCACCAGCACTTAGTGTTTGTAATTTATTAATGATAGCCATTCTGACAGGTTAGAGGTGATATCTTATTGTGGTTTTAATTTGCATCTTGCTGCTGGCTAATGACGTTGAACATTTTTTTTCGTATGTCTATGGGCCATCTGTATGTCCTCCTTAGAGAACTGTCTATTCAGGTCCTTTGCCCTGGTGTTGATTCACCTGAGTTCTTTATCCATTCTGGAGATCAAACCCTTGTCCGATATATCCTTGGCATATATGTTCTCCCATACAGTCAGTTCCTTCTTCACTGTGACGATGGTTTCTTTAGCCATGCAGAAATATTTTAAGTTGATGTAGTCCCATTTATTTATTTTTTCCTTTATTTCCCTTGCTCTAGGAGATATATCAGCAAAAATACTGCTATGTGGGATGTCTGAAATTTTACTGCCATTGTTTTCCATTAGGACTTTTATGGTATCATGACTTATATTTAAGTCCATTATCCATTTTGAGTTTATTCTGGTGGATGGTGTAAGTTGGTGGTCTAGCTTCATTTTTTGCACGTACTAGTCCAATTCTCCCAACACCATTTATTGAAGAGACTGTTTTTACTCCATTGTACGCTCATGCCTCCTCTGTTAAATATTAATTGACCATAGAGCCGTAGGTTTATTTCTAGGCTCGCTATTCTGTTCCATTGATTTATGTGTCTATTATTATGCCAGTACCAGGCTGTCTTGATTTTAGTGGGCTTGTACGATAGTTAGTATCAGGTATTGTGATCCCTCCAAATTTGTTCTTTCTTGGGATTGCTGAGTCTATTCGGGGTCTATTTTTGGAATATTTACTCTAGATCTGTGAAATAAGCCATTGGTATTTTAATAGGAATTGCGTTCAATCTATAGATTGTTGTGGGTAGTATGGATGTTTTAATGATGTTAATTGCTCTGAATTCTTTTGGGTATATTGCTCTGAATTCTTTTGGGTATATATATATATATATATACACTCAGCAGTGGAACTGCTTGATAATATGGTAATTCTATGTTTAATTTCTTTTGGAAAAGCCATACAAGTTGTGTTTTAGAATATCCTGCCCCACGATACTTACAATACACTTTTGGCTATTGCTCTGCTTACAATTAATTTCTTACTGTGCTGAATCACAGGAATGTGACTATGTCAGATGGAGTCTTATTATGCCAGCCATACAAACCAATCAATTTCTTTTACTTCTAGCCACAGTTCCTCAGGTAGAAACAAATAAGCTACATCTCAACACAAAACCATAAATGATGATTCAGTAAATAGATCTGCTTAGCTGGCCAATCAGAGAACACTAGCATGTTCTAGGTGATGGTTAGTGAGAACATCTGAAAAGCCTATAATCCCTAGAGGCCCCTATAAAACCTCTGGATTCTTCTGAAATTTATACCACCTGTTTACCCCACCTTCTCCGGTGCTACTGTGTATGGCAGTGCAAGTGTACACTGTGGCCTGATCCTCTTCCCAAACTTCTGTCTACTGATTTCCTTCCTTTGATGATTTCACTACCTAGCTCAGTTCCCCTGTCTACTCATTCCTCTGCCAGCATTTTTAGGCTTTTCAACAGCTGTGCTACTAACCTTGGAAACATCCTGGCTTATTCAAATCATCCTTAAATCTAATGATTCTCATTGCCTCCCTAACGTCACCTACCCTTTTGCTGCAGCTTGACTCTTACTGATACATCCAAGCTCCAGACTTTCACTGAACCTCCCATATACGTGCTTTTCTCGGTTTGTCATTCCCTAGCTGCTCTTCTTCTTTGATGTGTCCTCCAGTTGATCGGGTCCTCCCAGCTTGGGCCTGGTGATGGGTTGCTGCAGGGATACTTGCCTGGGTAACCTGGCCTCACCAGGCTGTATTCTCCTTGCTAATCTCAGCCTGGGGAAGACTGAACCAAACTTCTTCTCCCTATCTGCTCCTGAATATTGCAAAACAGGACTTCTTGGTCTTGCTGATTTGACTTTAACTTTGTCATTTCTGTGGCACAGTTATCCTTGTTCCCATTCTTAATGGACTCCCATAACTTTCTCTACATGTACTTTAACAAACTCCTTTCACTTTTCTCTCCAATCTTATAACCCTAACTTTATACAGAGAGTTTTGCTCTTTACATTTTTTCAAATTGGGACCAAGTAAAAATACATTAATTTTCATGTCAAAAGACCCCCACAAAGTTATTAAAAAATTGTTGATAGCTTTGATTACATAATTACAAGATTTTTACAGCCCCAAACACAAATCAGGTTGAAAGATGGATGACAAAATTGGAAGAAGAAAATGTGAGGTTCTTCAATTTCTCCTTCTTTGCTTCAGAATTATCCTACACGTATTTTTAACCTATTCTATTCTCCTTCCCTTCTCTAAAAGTATTTGAGACTCCTCTGAGAAAACGCACTTTCCCCTGGTTGCTCATGTACCTCGCTCCATTAAGTTTTTTCTATTCTTTATTGTGTTATTGATGATTTCCTCTTCCTCTTAGTCAATAACAATAATAAAATCTTTACATGCTTAAAAAACCCAAGAAAGCTTGGATAGACCCTTATACCCCTTTCCCAGGTTCTCAAACAGTTGTTCTCTTCTCTCCTACTCTTTAGTACCAAACTTTCATGCCTCTGCCTCTGGGCTATGAGCTTTTTCTGTGCATTCTGTTCTCTCCAATTAAAGCTGCTCTAGGAATTATAAATGGCCCCCTGATTGCCTCTCCCCAGAAGGCTTCCTGCTGAGCACTCCATAAGTAATGGACACAGGCCAACATCATGCTTCAAAACTCCTTTGAATGCTCTTTGTGGCCTCTTTTCTCTGCCCACTCCCTCTAGGCAATACAGCCCAGTCTCAAGGTTCACCTCTCATCAGATGACTTCCAAACTTGGGTCTCCTGCTCTAGTTGCCTTCTGAGCTCTAGGGCTACATTTTCAACTGTTTTCTGGCTTAACTAGAAACTATAATGTTGACATCTTAGACTTGGTGTCAAGAGAAATGTCTTCAAGAGAACATTTCCTTTCTTCACATGGGTCCTCTTTGTTCCTATTAATAATGGCATTTCCACTGATCACAGTGACACACACACAAAGTTGCACTGATATAAAAAGTGAACTTTACCCATAAAAAGGCAGCTTGGATTGGTGACTAGGGCACCGACCAGGAATCAGGTAGTATCTACTCCAGGTCCTGATAAACTCAAGTATTCTTGTTCTTTGCTATTAAAACTGAGTCAGGTATTAATTAATGTGACATTTCTGAAACTGTAGGATATTGTGTAGACATAATGAATACCTGATTTAAATGAGGAATGTTGTTCTTTTAGGCTAAAGCATAAGTGTAATCATTGGTTTTGTAATGACTACTTTTGCAATTTTTAGCTACTCTTTAAGGTGTTTGTAAAGTTTAAAGGAAGTGGCTATATTAGATCAGTGACTGGTTTTTAAATTGGTTAAGGAAATACAGTTTAGCTTTTATTTGATGCCTAAATGTTTAGCAAGGATCCATTTTAAAGTTTCAATTATTGGATATGTAAGATTAAAAAATAGATCAATTATTAAATTGAGAATAAACTTATCCATGGCCATAAGCCCCCTGGATATTAAAAGGTATATGCTTGAGAGGTATGCCAGACATGCCTGTCTCTTCAGTGGTTTAGAGCCATGGCTGTATCTAGGGAGCCCAGGTGCTCAGAACTACAAGCCTGAGCATATGTATTTTAAAGAGGTGGTTCTGAGATGTGACCTATGCAAGAACCATTGTTTAGATTCTGCTTTTAAACAGTGTGTTAACGTAGAATAACCAGTGTGGCCATGTAACACTTTAATTACTAGTAGAACCCCATTTATTTGACAATCAGTGGACATTCTATATTCTTTAGTTGGAATGCAAAAATTTCCAAGGAAGCTATAACCTAAGAATAAAGAATGTTAGAGATTTTTACTGTACAAAGATTAAGTCTGCGTGTTTGTTTTATTTTTATAATCTAGCAGTTGCCACATACAGTTATAGGATTATAATGAAAGCATAAATCTTAGATTCTAAGTGCAAATACTGGGCACACACATTATTTCATTACTAGAGGCTTCTCTTCCTGCCTGCCTTTCCTCCCCTAGTTGAGTCTTCATGTGGAGAAATGTTAACCTATAGTTAATGTGCCTTTATTTAGAAAGGCATTTAGGAATCAGGTCTGTTGCTGGCTAATCCAGAGTTTATGGGTAATTGGCTACATGAAAGAGAAAGTAAAACATGTTGCTGTGCAATACCTGCCCTTTCCCATGACGCATAAAGGAAAGGCTCCCTGTGCTTTCCGCCATGTATGGCATTTTTCATCTACTGCTAGGGCAGGAATCTTAAATACGGAACTGTGGGAGCCTGCAGCTTTGAGTGGCAGGCATCATTCCTTGTTAATCTTAGTCAGTGAAAACTGGTTATATGATGTCTGGCATATAAGAAACACAATAAATGGTAGGTACTACTATTATTGTTGTTGTTCTTATTATATTTGAAACTATTTAGTGAAGGAAAGATTTCCATCCAAAAGGATTATACAGGTACCAACATAATTCTAAGAGATTCCAGTTGTTAAAACATTTCTGGAAAATAAGCCTACGACTGAGTAATTCTGCTTGGCCTATACAATTTCCTATTCTGAGTTTCACATCAGATCTCATTTCTCTCTACTCCCATACCCCTATCTTCCCCCTTCAGATTCACTAAATCAAGTATGTGGTGTAGAAGTGGTCATTTTCCATCCTTTGGCTGTGTAACTACAAATGCACAAAATAGGCAGGAAAAAAGAATTTGACAACTCAATAAGAAAGCTGGGATCTTATGTAAGGACATGCTTGAGTTGTTAAGAATAGTCTTATTTTCTTTTCTTGTGTATCAAAAGCTTTTAGGGAAGAGATTAAGGATAACCTATTCCATTTTCTTGTCTTCAGGCTTGCCTACATTGAAGACAAATGGTTTTCTGTATATATTCTTATAGGTCCACATTGTAGGTGCTATGTATTAAACTCAGCAAGTTCTAAAAATCTAAAGCATGATACAAATGGTCAGTGACATAATATTTCATAATAAATGGATTCAAAATTATAACTGGATATTCTTCCCTTCCTCTTCAAAAGACCTGTTTCTTTAAAAGAAAAAAGTTATACTTCTCTTTTTTCTCCTTAAAAGGCAATAGATATTAAACAACCTGGTGTTCAAACTTCTATTAAGGCTTGATATTACTCTGTGGAGTTGTTGTTAAAAATTCTATGAAAACAAAAATGAATTGCTTGTGCTTTTTTAAAGAGCAACCTTATTAACATTTTAATAAACTAATTTAAGCCATCTGGTGTTTAGAAAATGGATCTGGTTCTCCAAAGAAAATAAACAAGATATAAATAACTTGAGTTCATAAGATAATTTTTTTTGTGCTTTTTTTTTTTTTTTTTTTAAGGAGGAGTCCCTTTTGATCATATGCCCTGCATTCTAACATTCATTCATGCATTCATTCATTCACCCATCAAACCCTGCTGAGTGCCTTCTGTGGGTCAGGCACTATTCTAGGTTCTAGTGTTAAAGAAAAGTCTTTGCTCTTAAGGCACTTCCAGAGGGCATAAATAAACAGATGGTCTGTGCAGAAATCAGCAGCCAAACAGGGAGGTGAAAGTAAGAAAGCTGCACTTTCGGTTAAATGTTGAAGGGTGTCTTCCTCAGGATAAAGCCCAAGTATGGGGTGCAAGGTCCCACAGGTCTCTTGCTCCTGCTTATCTCTGAAGCTTATTTCTACAAGCTCTGCCTCTCATCACAAGTGCCCTTGCCTTCACCTGGCTAACTCCTACTTGCTCTTGGCTAGCGCTTCTGGAAACCTTACCTCAAACTCCCTTCCTCCTCACCTCCCATCGTTAGAGCTGAGTCTATGTCTTAACACCACTGAATTCCTAATGCCTGTGTGAAAGTGTGGCACAAAGGATAAACACTTGTTCAACGAATGTGTGGTGAGGGAAGGAATGAGGACAGCTGTGTGTGTGGGTGACTAAACAATGCCTGAATGCCTGCCTGTGCTCAGGGAGGGCAGGTATGGAAAGACGATTGAGCCAGAGGTGGCAGGGTGGAGGGAAAGAACAGGCATTTAAAATGGCTGTGAAGGGGATTTTCCCAGGAGGACTAAAACTGCCTTTCTAATAGAGACTAAGCTTCTAGAGACATACCAACAGATACTGGGGATAGATATGTTTTGGCTTCAAATATCTCTGGGTTGAAATAAAAAGTGAATACAAACACATTATTTGTCAGAGATGAGCTACATAAAGTCTACAGTACAATACCTGAGACAAAACAGGCCCTCAATAAGGCAAAATCTAATATAAAATATAATATAAAATAGTACCATCCAGTTCTGCCCATGAGAAACTCAGGGTCTAGTAGAAGAAACAGACTCACATGGAGGCTGACAGACAGTAAGGAGCTTTCTAATGGTTAACATGGCTGGTAAGGCGCAGGGCTGAGATCTACATGAAGGCTTATCGGTCTCCCTGCCTGTGCTCAGGTGAGATGTAATGACTGGAGACAGACTTGAGAGCTGTCAAGGGGACAGGCATGTCATGGTGGTGGAGGTACGGTCAGGGGGAGCGGCTGCTGATGGGACCTGCGGGCATGCCTGTGTGTTAGAAGGACAGAAGAGGAGGGCCAGCAAAGGAACAGGGCTGGCAAGAGGGGCAGGCAGGAGTGAGGAGTAAGACCCAACAGCTCAGAGGATCTCTAAGAGTGGGGCCAGTCAGCGCATTCAGATGCTGCTGAGATGTCTAATCGGACAAGGTCTGATTGTTAGTGGCAATCAGGAACCTATTACCTTTGCAAGAGCTGTTTCAGAACAGCTGGGATACAGGTGGCATGGAAGTGGAGCTCTTGATTGCAAGCGACCCTGCAGAAATGAAAGGGAAAAGAAGCTGGGCAGGAGCTGGACTTGGAAACAATGAAGCCGAAATATTTCTGGCTGTGGGAGAAGAGAATGTGCTTTAAGAGAGTTCAGTGGAGCCAGTGGAGAGGGAGAGTGTGAGCATCTAGGAGAGCAGATGACTGAGGAAGCAGGATCAGCAGGGTTCCACAGGAGGAAACCGAGGTAAGAGGTAGCCAAGAGCAAAGAAAAATGGGTAACTTTGGTAAAAATGATGGTGGCTTCTTTATGAGGTAAAATGGAAGAAAATGAAGATTTTTTGCCATGGTAAGTCTGGTTAAGACAAAAATGCCTACTTATTCAATGACCACTAGTTGTCATTTTAGAAAGTTAAGCTGAACCTCTACCTCAATTCTTATACCAAAGTAAATTCTAAATGCATCGAAAATTAAGCCTAAAAAAGTGTTTCTGAACTTTTTTCAGAAGAAAAAAACAAGAAAATTTTTGTAGTCTTGGAGTGGGAATTTAGCAAGATGCAATGTTTAAAGGTAATAAAGTAAAATTTAATTATATAAAATTAAAGTATTCCATATGCCAAAAATATAGTAAACAAGGCCAAAAAAATGAAAAATGGGAAAATATATTTGTGATAAATATGACGAGAAACAATGAGATAGTAAATAAATAGGGAAAAGAAACACACAAGGCTAATATACATAAATTATCTTTAACTCAAAGCACAACTGAAGAGATACAACAATTTACAAATTGAATTGATAAGAGATACAAACATTTAATATTCTCAGGGCTGAAGAGTGAGGGTGAAGGCAGGGTTGCCGGGATGGCAAACTGCCACGCAGTGTGGTAACGCTGGTCTCCATTTCCAGCGCCCGTGCTCTTGCCTTGGCTCTTTTACTTCTAGGTCTTTAGCCTACACAGGTGCAGGATGTCTCTACTGCACTGCTCATAATGACAAGAAGCTAAGATCAATGTAAATGTCACTGTTGCCCCCAAATCCAGGCATTTTCATTAGGGTACTATTGTGTTCAATAATTTTTTAAATAAAAAAAGAATCTGACCCAAAGAATGTTTTACCTGGGCTAGGAAAGTAGACTGATACTGGCATCTTCACTTAGCAGGTACAAGCAAAGAGAATTTACATACTTTTTCTAAGATCCTTCAGAGATATAATGGCAGAACCAGAACTGAGTTCAGTCTTCTGTTTTCTAATTTACCTCAGATTTCACACAGAGGGATTACACTCTTCCTCACTTTAATTTTTCATAGGATTTTTCTGGAATCAGCTCTGAGGTCATTTTGGAATAATAAAGTATTACACTAAACACCCAGAGCAGATAGTACTGGAGTCACAGTAAATTCCTTAAGGGACTCAAAGTAATTGATTTCCTTGAGTTCTTCTTCTTTTTTAACAGTTTGGCTCAAACTGAGAATGCTCAACATTTTTTAATAGTTATGACTTTTAAAAGCTCTCCTGCTATGTAGATGTATTTTAGGGCAATGTAATTCTGCTTAGGAAAAAATCCACTTAGAAAAAAGTCATTTGATATTCTGTAGTAGTACCATTTCTGAACTATATTAGTAAGCAGTCAATTCTGAATGTGATGGCTCTAATAGGTTTTGACATTGAAAATTTAATAGAATGTTATTTATTTAATTAAAATCACCTCCCCCAAAATATAGACATGCAAGCACACATACATATACACATGCACAGTATGATAACTTGACTATCTCTTATGTGACTAAAAACATGTAATTCTAGAAAACATCCTTTTAGATCAGTCATCTTCCTCTGACATATTTGGAAGCTTTTTCTTGGGTCAGACTTTCCTGTGACATAATGCAGTTAGAAATCTCTGTGCCATGTCTCAGCTGTCCAAAAATGAAGACTTGGAGGAAATGAAGCAGACAGTATAAATTAAAATTCCTATGTTTTAATGGCAAGATGTAAGGTCAGCTGTTAAGTGAGCTCAAAAGCCCAATTTTTTCCTCAGTAAAGGCTGCTGAGAAGTCACTGGCATTATGTTCCATCCCAGGAAAAATCAAGATTAAAAAATATCTGGGTTGCAATTCCCACTGCAGGGATGTTTCTCAGTTAGAGTCTCAAGAGTTAAAATCTAAAATCTTAAATGAGAAAGATATATTAGTGCTGCGGATTGATCAGTCTAAAGTTTTAAAGTCAGTTTTCTTAATTTTAAATAAGTTAAATTAGAACAACTGAACTGATGTAACTCTGCTGAGGGAAAATTCAAACCCTAAGTGCTATTCTACAATAAAGACTGCCATAACTGACTTTCACTAGCATTTAAGTTGTGGAGCACATACATGTGAGTTACCACTTGTGAGGTGAAGCAGTCACTGTGTACTGAGGATTACAAGAGAAGCTGCAGAAACTGATTATGAATATAAAATATTCCAACTCTACTGAGAAATGAAAATCTGAGATGCTATCATAAATATTTTTATCAACAAATACTGGGAAAGCTTCTCATCGTCTCACAGCTATAGGCAGACCTTGTACTTCACTGTGCTTCATAGCTACTGTGTTTTCATGAACATCAAGGTAATACCCATGACCAGGAAAAAGATTAAGACTCGCTTAAAGCTCAGATGATGATTAGCATTTGTTATCAATAAAGTATTTTTAAATTAAGTTGCGTACATTTTTATACATGATGCTATTACATACTTTATGGTATGGTGTAAAGATAAATTTATATGTACTGTGAAATCAAAAAATTCATATGACTTGCTTTATTGCAGTGCTCTGACATTGAACCAGGATTATCTCTGAGGTCCACCTGTACTTAACTAGAATTAAAGCTAGTGTTCAAATCTGTGGAATGGTGAGTGGTTGAGATGGGATTTGCTGGGAGCAGTGTGGCTTCTGGGTCCACACTCTTACCTGCTCTGTAACACTACCTCTTACCAGGTCAGAGGCCTGGCCCCACTTCCATTGTATGGACGCACAGAAGGCAACGTCTAACCCTCCTGCATGTGATGGTCTTCTCAGTATAGGAGGACAGACCTCCCGGGTCTTTCACATTTGCCTCTTTTTGAAAAAAGCCAAAATATTCTAAAGCCTTCAACTTAACAGATGATGTGGATTCAATCCTTTGACACCTGGGTCTCTCTCTTGTTTGGGTTTGGTCAAGTTTGTCCCTGATAGGTAAAGAGTCTAGCCATGGACTCCCAACAGCCCTGGGTTTGAGTTCCAGCCTTGCAAAGTCACTGTTTGACTCTGGGCAAGTAACTCAGCTCACAAAACCTCAGTTTCCTCTTCTGAATAATGCGTTCATAACAGTTCCTTCTTTATAGGAGTCCTCACTGTCTTTCCATCCAGATTTCTTCTCACAAAGAGCCTTGGTGCAGCACATCACTCTTAGGGGAGAAGCACTAGCATTCATTCGGATGGCGACGCTAAACTTCACGGGAATGTGTTGTGCTGGCTTGGGAAATAGCTTTCTTTTATCTTCATTGGAATGATTTGACGCTTTAACTTAATTTTACATGGTGACACTGACTCAGTTCTTTGTCTCTTGCTGCACATTTCCTTCTTTCTCATAGGAGAAAAATCCTCACAACAATTTATAATACATCAAAATATTGACAGAAATCTTAAGCTCTAATGTCTGAAGATATCTGTGGGCATGATTTATTATAGAAGTTCCTGTGTTATAACTTAGCAATTAGGAAATATTGATAAATGAAAACACATTATTGGTGTCAATTAAAAAAGCACAAGATTGATGAGACCCTCATAGTGCTTTGACACAGGCAGTTAGAGGGTAATGCCCATCAATACACATCTAACCTCTATAAATGCTGAGGGAAATTAAGCTGCCAGGAGACAAAGGGTGCTTTCACATTAAAGTAAGATTATTTAAACAGATGAGCATCTAGTCAACAGGAATATCTAACAGAATATCAAGTAAATTGCTACAGAAAAAAACAGAATGCTTACTAGTGACTCATGATAAGATAAACAAGGAAAGTATTTAAGAAGAGTCAAAAAATATGACACACTGACTTGGCAAAAGGGTGGCTGGCCCAAGTGCCTGAATTGGTTGGACCTGATTATGCTGTATAAATGAAGAGTGTACACCAAGCCAGAACCTTCATAAAATGGCAGTTTTTAGGGTAGCATCCTAGAATATATTTTGAAAATGTGGCACTGGCCTCTTCCCATAACCACATCAAAACTACAGCTAAACTAAAGAACAACCATCATTCATAACTGCCCGAAATCCAGCTGAACAGAAATCCTACAACTAAGGATTTAAAGAAAAAGCCACACCGAGCCTGGTAGGAGGGGCAGAAATGTCAAATGGGCTAGTCCCACTTGGCAGATAAAAATCAGGAGAGAGATCTCGGCTGCTGCGGAGGTGCCGCCTGAGAAGCTGGGGTCTCAGCTCCATACCAGGGCCCCCAGCCCAGAGTTCCAGTGCTGGGAAAAGAAATCTCCATAACTTCTGGCTGTAAAAACAAATGGAGATTGTGGCAAAGGGAGACAGAAGGCTTCTGGAGTCCCAGGCAGTTCCTCTTAAAAGGCCCATGCATGAACTTCCTCAGGCTCACTCCCCTCTGAGCTGCAGTGCTGGGGCAACAGTTAGAAAGGCTCCAGGGTCACATAGGGAGGAACTGAAGTAGGTGGCATCAGGGTAAGAGCTGGAAGGGCAACTTTCTCTTGGACAGAAGTGCTGGCAGACCATTGTTCCTTTCTCAGCCTTCCCCTCACAGGGCCAGAAGGTGGGTGCCATTTCTGAGACTCCATCAACCTGGCTCACATTGTTTGCCTCACCCTGGTGATTCCCCGAGGCTCTACCAACTTGTATCCCTGCCCAAGTTGTTTGTAGTGGCTTTTCCATACAAATGGCCTATCTTGGCTAATGCTTCAGACTTTCCTAAAATCTCTCAAACAAGCAGCATCTGACCTCGGCATGCCCTGTGCCTATTGCTAAGTGATAGCAGACCTGGCACTAGCAGCAGCCAGCCTTGGTTCACAGCTAGGCCTCTCCTGGGCACCAAGCCCAGCCTAAAGAGCAGCCATTTGCAAATTGCTTTGTAGCTCATGCAGGGAGGCCCCAAGCAGAATACAGGTGGTGGTTGACCTTTGCCTGCACCCCTTCTAGAAGGCCCCAGAGTGAGTGCACCCGATGGTTGGCCTCAGACCATGTAGAAATACCACTCAACCACCTCCATAAGCAACACACTTAAGGGGTGGACTAAGCATGCACCAGAGCCCTGCTGAAGTAGATCCTGCTCTGTGGGGTAGGCCCCTGCACAGCTGATCATCCACAGTAGTTGCAGCCAATCCTTGCAGCTGATAGGCCTTGGGGTAAATCCCTCCCACTGATGTGCCAACAGCAATCAAGGCTCAACTACAATAGGAAGGTGCACAAAGCCCACACAGGAGAGGAGTGCACCTGGAGTGCCCAACTAAGGTAAATGGGAGGCTGTACTACTGGACCATAGAGAACACCTAGTACATTAGGACACTCTACCAAGCCCAGGAGATGTAGCAGCTCCACCTAATACATAGAAACAAACACAGGGAAGCTGCCAAAATGAGGAGACAAAGAAACATGAAAGAACAGGACAAAACTCCAGAAAAAGAACAAAACAAAATGGAGACAAGCAATCTACTAGAGGCAGAGTTCAAACACTGGTTATAAGGATGCTCAATGAATGTAGGGGAAGAAGAGATGAACTTAGAGCTCCAACAGCATAAAAAAGGACATGGAAACCATAAAAAAGAACCAGTCAGAAATAAAGGATATACTAACTAAAATGAATAATAATTTAGAGGGAGTCAACAGTAGAGTAGATAAAGCCAAATATCAAAACTGATTTGAAATACGAGGAAGCAAAAAGCACCCAATGAGAAGAGCAAAAAGAAAAAATAAATAAAATAAATAAAGATAGTATAAGGAGCCTCTGGGAAAACTTGAAGCATACCAATGTTTGCATTGTGGGAGTGCAGGACTGGGGAGAAAGAGCAAGAAATTGAAAACTATTTTAAAAAATGTGATAGAAAACTTCCCTAACCCAGTGAAGGAAATAGACATACAAATATAGGAATCGTAGAGTCCCAAACAAGATGAACTCAAAGAGGTTCACACCAAGACACATTATAATGGAAATTCAAAAGGTTAAATGCAAAGAGAATCTTAAAAGCAGCAAGAGAAAAGCAGTTAATTCCTATAAGACTGTCAGCTGATTTCTTCACAGAAACTTTGCAGGCCAGAAGGGATTTGTAAGAAATATTGAAAATGATAAAAAGCAAGGACCTACAACCAAGAGTACTCTACCCAGCAAAGCTATCATTTAGTATCAAAGGACACATGCAGAGCTTCCCAGACAAGAAAAAGCTAAAGGAGTTTATCACCACCAAATCAGTATTGCATGAAATGTTAAAGGGTCCTGAAGAAGTAGAGGAGGACGAGGAGGAGGTAGTAGAGGAGGAGGGGGAGAGGAAGAAGAAGAATAAATAAATATGAAGAATAAAATGTCAAGATACATATCTATCATCAATTGAATCTATACAACAAAATAAACAGAACAGAAACAGACTCATAGATACAAAGAACATTTTGAGGGTTGCCAGATGGGAGGAGGGGATGGGGAATGGGTGAATAAGGTGAAGGGATTAAGAAGTACAAATTAGTTGTTACAGACTAGTCATGGGATCTAAAGTAAAGCATAGGGAATATAGTCAATAATAGGTATTGATTAATAGGTATGTCAGATAGGTATGATTTATCAGATGATAATGTCTAATTACTGGGGTGTATACCTGAAACTAACATAATATTGTATGTCAACTGTAATTGAAAAAAAAAGTTGGAAAAGAATATATTTTAATATTCCTAGGTATTTTGGAAGACCCCAAAAAAGTCTTAGATGTATTTTAAATGGAGGGTATAAAAAAAATCAAGGCTCCATTCTCTATGTATAGAGGACAGGGTGGATTTGAACCATGAGAATGAAGGCACTGGGAATTTGTGAAGAAAAGTTGTTTTAAAAGGAAGGTAAGATAATTATGGTCATGACAGGTTTCAAGTGTTGGTAGAACACCTAAGGGCAAATATCTAATGGACATAGACGCCAACAGTTTGCATGAAAAGAGATGACCAAAGATGACTTTTCAAGGGGTAAATTATATCAGGTCTGTAAAGAAGAATAAGGAAAGTAAAAAAACTGAATTACTTAGTGATAATGAGGTGCATGCTTTTGAGATAGCAGTTGAATTTTTGCAGGAAGAAGCTAGAGTTAAAAAAAAAAAAGTCAACTAATAGCTACTGTGTGAAAGAATTTCATGAAGCACTGTGAAAGGCCAAGTACATTACCCCTGTCCATCCAGGAAGCTATTTCTTTTCAATCAATGCTCAGGGAGGGTTGCACAGAACAATGAAAGAAAGGGATTCTCATACAGATCTTCAGATAATTTGAATCAACCCAAGGCTACCCAAGTCACATTACCAAACCAGGTCCATCTCTTATAAGCACTATATAATCAGCAAGGGCTTAAATTGGTTCTCTTTCTACAAAGAATGGAATTTAGATATATAGAAGGACCAGTCTGGAGTTCATGTGGCCAAAATAGATAAATAAAAATTATAAAAAAATCTTAATCTTTCTTAGAGCAACCAGCTCAAAGTTTGTCTTCCAGTATAAATATGGTTGTTTTTATGTATAAAAAAGGTGTATACTCTTACCACTTCCCTATATTTCTATGGTTATAGTCTAAACAACATAATAAGAAGTGTTTGCAAAAATGTGGCAAAATTAGAGCTCTTACACTGCTGGTGATAATGTACAATGGAACAACCACTTTAGAAAACAATCTGGCAGTTCCTAGAAAAGTTTAAATATAGAGTTACCATATGACCCAGCAATTCTACTCTTAGGTATATGCTCAGTAGAAATGAAAATATATGCTCACACAAAAATTTGTACAAGAATATTCATGGCATTATTCATAATAGCAAAAAAGTAGAAACAACCCAAATGTTCAACTAATTAATGGGTAAATAAAATGTGGTTTGTTCATACAATGAAATGTTATTTGACATTAAAAAGAATGAAGTATTAATATGTGGTGTAACATGGATGAACCTTGAAGACATTATGCTAACTGAAAAAAGCCAGTCACAAATACATGTTCTCTTTGTACGAAATGTCCAGAATAGGTAAATCCTTAGAGACAGTAAGTAGTTTGGTGGTTGTCAAGGGCTAGGGGAGAGTGGATTAGGGGTACATGGGGTCACTGCTAATGGGTATGGTGTTTCCTTTTTGGGTGTTGAATGTTCTAAAATGACTGCAGTTGTAGAATTCTGTGAATATACTAAAAGCCATTAGGTTGTACACTTTCACTGGGTGACTTTTGTGGTATGTGAGTTATATCTCAATAAAGCTGTTGAAGAAAAAAGGCATACACTGAATATTCTAGCTAGCTGAGAAACACATGACCTAGTAAAATCTACACAATATTGACCTTCTCTAGGAAAGAACAGATCAAACTGCTAGACTGAAACTGTCTCAGTTTTGTCAATGGGCTGAACCTTGAGTGTTCTGGAGTTCTGAGAAAAATCAGACTAGATTTCCAGACAACTGCTTGAGAAAAACTTGATGAATTAGCCCTGGCTCAATTTAAGTCCTAATAGCCAGCCAGTTCCTTTGAGCGCTAGAATATTTGGCCCAGTGATGAGCAGTTGTCACTGGGCGGGCTCCTAAAAGCTGTTGCCCTGGTCTCCTTGCTGCTCCCAAGGTGATCTGAGAGTAGATGTTGAGGACAAACAGTCTAGGACAAACAGACTGAAGTGAGAGCATACTCCTGTCAATGCTCTTGAACGGCTGAATACATTTTACAAGTATTTTTCTTGGTGTACAGCTGTATTAATCTTCTTTTCTTTCCATATATTCCCCCTGAAAGGAGAGAAAGTACATGACTTCCTGAGTAAGTTTACTGCACTTAGAATCAGACTTGGGAAAATGACTGCTATGAAGATATAGGACACTGTGGATATTCTTTTTGCCAGGGTTTATGTGACAACCAAAGAGTAGAATGGATGAAATACAATTTATATGGGCAGCAAACTCTCAGGTGAGTGGAAAAAAACAAAACAAAACAAAACAAAACAAAACAAGCCCCTCCAAAACAATGTTAAAGCACTACTCCCTCAGATGAGAATTGCACTCCTGAGATGTCTGCCATTCTTTTGACACCAAGCCTTGTTATTCTGCTCGGCTGTCAAGGATATTGTCTTGCAGTATCAGCCTGAACCCCAATAAACCCAAGCATTTACCATATCTTTCCTGATGTGAGCAAATGAGATTTTCTGTTGTAGTAAGAGTTTCATTGTTTAATATATAAAAGTATGTAAAGTCTGAATCTCTGTAAAAGTACAATAGAATAAAAATCATTCCCAAAATAGAGGCTTAATTAAGAGAGACCCAGAGATCAGTAATCATAGAAATCAAAGGCACCTTGCCCACATGACCAGCCTCCTGAAGAACATGTACTCTGTTCAGGGTAACAGGTGGGGGGTGCCTGGTTCTCAGCCTCAGTTGCACACTATGATCATCTGGGGATCTTTAAAAGTACTGGTGCCTCAGTCCCACCCAGAAACTCTAATTCCATTGGTCTGGAGTGGCCTGGTAATGGGATATGTAAAAGCACCCCAGGTCATTCTTAATGTACATAAGGCTGAGAGCCACCAGCACGTGATGAAAAGTCCTCTTTGAAGATCTCATTAAAGGCCTGGTAGCCTTGGCCCCGCAGTAATACAATTTAAAATAGAAAGTTGAATTGCACTGAATTCCAAGTGTACCACAACATACTGGCACAAAACATTTTCACATTAAAGCGTCCCATACACCAAAGGGCTGCAGGTTTGATCCCTGGTCAGGGCATATACCTAGGTTGCAGGTTCGACTGCTGGTCAAGATTTCTAAGGAGGCAACAAACTGATGTTTCTCTCTCTCTCTCCCTCTCTCCCTCTCTCCCTCTGTCCTTTCCTCTCTTTCTAAAGTCAACAAATATATCCTCAGGTGAGGATTAAAAAAAAAAAGATTAAAAATTTCATTTTCTTAGGAAAACTTCGCAGTTGTTTTGAGATTGGTTAGCTTTTCTTTGAAAGATTACAAAGTGCTTAGATAATGGAAAACTTTATTCATGTATGATTTATAGAGTCCAAGGTGAGTAAATGGGTATATATGGGGCTATGATCTGGAAAGCACAAGTCTTATTGTCAAGGAAGGGATACAAGCAATCAGGCAAACCTTGGTATCATATGCCTAAAGGGTCCTATGTGCAGAAGTGCATGGACAGGCATACATGCCCTTCCTTGTCTAGCTGAAAACTTTAGATCCCTGACAATGGCCATCAACTGGGGGACAGGGGACTGTGAGTATTTTTTTCTTTCAGTGAGTCATTTCACAGATCAGACTTAATACTTTTTTCAACCTTCTGTTCTGCTTGGCTCTGCCCTCTGGGCTCACCTTCTTAGCAAATGTTTGCTGCCTCTGGAGGGACTAGTCTGTCTTTCATACACATACAGCAGTAAAGGGCTAAGAGCTCTGAGGGCTGGGAGTCACTGCACCTCATTTCTCTCTGTGCACACCCAAGGACCCAGAGCAAGGAATTTAGACGTCATAGGGCTGTGGGTGCCTTCCCCAGATATGCACTCCTCGACTTTGAGCACTTACTGGCTCTTGGTTTAAAGGAGTTTCCAAGGATACAGAAGTACATCTAAATCAAATTTTTGTAAAATTCATTTTATTAAAATGCAACTCTTATAAAAATGCCAATAGCAATTTTCATAGAACTAGAACAAATAATCAAAAAATTTATATGGAATAATAAGCCCCAAATGGCCACAGCAATCTTAAGAAAGAGGAACAAGGCTGGAGATGTCACACTATCTGATATCAAACTATGTTACAAGGCCATAGTAATCAAAACAACATGGTACTGGCATAAAAACAGACACATAGATTAATGGAACAGAATAGAGTACCTAGAAATAAACCCATGCCTCTATGGTCAATTAATATATAAGAAATGAGTCAAGAACATACAATGGTGTAAAGAGAGTCTATTTAATAAATGGTGTTAGGAACACTGGATTGATACATGTAAAAAAAATGAAACTAGACCACCTTCTTATAGCACATAGAAGGATAAATTCAAAATGGATTAGACTTAAATGTAAGACTCCACAACACTGCTAAAAGAATACATAGGTAGTAAAATTGCTGACATTTCTCTTAGCAATATTTTTTCATGATATATCTCCTCAGGGAAGAGAAACAAGAGAAAAAAGATGAACACATGGGACTACATCAAGCTAAACAGTTTTTTGCGTAACAAAGGAAACCAATAAAACAACACATACTGAATGAAAAAAAGCTATACGCCAATGATACAACCCATAAGGGGTTCACATACATATCTACACAGAATGATACAATTCAATACTAAAAAACCAAACCAATTAAAAAAGTGAATAGAGAACCTGAATAGACACTTCTCCAAAGAGGACACCACAATAGCCAATAGGCGAGTAAAAAGATGCTCAATGTCACTAATCATCAGAGAAATGCAAATTAAAACAACAATTAGATATCACCTCATATCTGTCAGAATGGCTAGCATCAATAAATTAACAAATGTTGTTGTGGGTGTGGATTAAAGGGAACCTTCCTGTACTGTTGGTGGGAACGCAGATTTGTGCAACTGTGATGAAAATCAGTACAGGTTCTCAAAAAATTAAAAATGGAACTGCCTTATGATGCAGAAATTTCATTTCTGGGTATATCTGAAGAAACACAAAACACTAATTTAAAAGAATACATGCAACCCTATGTTCCCTGCAGCATTATTTACAATAGCCAAGATATGGAACCTATCTAAGTGTCCACTGATAGACGAAAGGATAAAGAAGAGGTGGTACCTATATGCAATAGACTATTACTTGGCCATAAGTAAGAATGAAATATTACCATTTCTGATAGCAGGAATGGACCTAAGGGTATTATGCTAAGTGAAATAATTCAGACAGAGAAAGATAAATACCATATTATTCACTTATAGGTAGAATCTAAAGAGCAAAACAAACAAACAAAATAGAAACGAACCCATAGATATACAGATCACACTGATGGATGCCAGAGGGGAGGAAGGTTTGGGGATTGGGTGAGAAAAGTGAAGGGATTAAGAACTACAAATTGGTAGTATAGTCATAGGAATGTAAAGTACAGCATAGGGAATACAGTCAACAATATTGGATTAACTACGTACAGTGCCAAGTGGGTACTTCAAATATTGACGGGACCACTTTGTAAAGATATGATTGTTTAACCACTATTGTGTACCCCTGAAACGAATACAAAATAATATTGACTGTAGACTGTATTTGAAAAATAAAATTTAAAGTTCTTTTAAAAAAGACTCACTGGAGATCAGAAAGGCCAAGCCTGCAGCTTATGCCATGAGTCAGAGGCAGAGCCTGGGCTAGAACCAGTATTTCTGAGTTTAAAACTCTTCTTTCTGTGTTGTCCTACCAAACCACCTTGTCTTTATTAAGCATCAACAGAGTGCTTACTACATCTATGAGGCACTGGAAATACCCGGCTGAACAAGAAAACAACCCTGTCCCTCTGGAAGGTCAGAGGCTTAGGGATTTATTTCTGGCTCTCTATTATGTTCCATTGATCTATATGTCTGTTTTTATGTCAGTACCATATTGTTTTGATTACTATGGCCTTGTAACATGCCTCTGCAAAGCCATGTAATCAATGCTGTGGTGACACTTCAGTGTTTTGGTGGCCCAGAAGACAATGAGATTTCAGCAGGCAAGAAAGGGGAGGGAAGGGCACTGAGGCCTTCCCTTGGGGACTGGTGGAGGCAGAAAGGAGTTAGTTCCCTGGGTGTATGTGCTGTGCCGGTCCAATGGTCATAGAAAGTCCAACCTCAAGGATCCTGCAATCCAGCTGACTCAGGTGCTTCCAGTCATGAAGGAACTGCAATGCTGCAAAGGCAGGGTAGAAAGTACGACTGTCTATGGGACAGGCTCTGCATGGTACAGAAATAGCCAGGAGCAAGCTTGTCTCTAATGGTTCCCTAAACTGCCTAGAATAGAAGGGTGATCAATGCCTTGTAGGAGAAAATGAGCTCAGTTTAAAAAAATATTTCCCGTAAGAAAAATACTTTAATACCATGAAAAATACAGCTAGAAAGATAGCTGCAAACAACTGCAAACTTTAAATAATAGCTGAGAGTTACTGAAAAAAGCAAAACACTAAGTTTGGTACTGTTAAGATAAAACCCAGTTCAAAGCAAGAGAATTTTTTTTTTTTCTCTTTCTATGGTCTCCCCTACCTCATCCCACTGTTTCTCAGGTGTGTTGGGTCCTAATTTGTAAATGAGGTATTCTCAACCTGTCACCTGAACAAAACAGCAGCTTCTGTTCCTCACTATGACCCTTGTAACGTTCCTGCCATCACTGGGTGTTAAAAGCTTGGTGAAGCATTGCCAAAGGTGTTTCTCGAATTGATTCCCTGCTGAGGCTGACTATGAGGAACAGATACTACATAACTCAGCATTACGCAACTCAGTCACTCCACCATGCTCAACAAAACATGGGATCTGTGAGATCTGGGCAATCAAGCTTTCTTTTAAAGTCAGTTTAGTAAATAGAGAAGGTTGGTGACATAACTTACCCTTAGTCAAAATCTAACCTTTACAGGTATGTTTCTGGGACCTAATGATCATTTTCAGTTATTTTCACAGTCAGAAAATGTCAGGCTTGAAAGGGATCTTAAAGAGCCATGGCACGACCCTCTCCTTACCTACAGAAGGACCCACTATTTGAGGACTGCCTGCCAGCTGCCAGGGAAAGTGCTGGGAGCAGAACCCACCTCTGCTGGCTCCTAGGCCAGCCAGCATTCAGTGTTTGCTGAATCACTGATGGCAAATCTACCTCTGTGTAGGCAATTCTGGAGTACACTTACTTATTAGTGAAATTCAGGAATAACCTGTTGGAAAAACCCCTAGTCCAATCTCAACAAGGCAGTTACACTTAGGTTTGTTAAATACAGCAGATTAAGAAAAAAATTGTGCTATTAGAGATTTTGGAAACCTGTGCACCCATGGACTTTCTGGTGATGTAATCACTAATTTATGATAGACTTTGAAGTGGAATCCACATGACCTTGAGGTTGGTGCTTTTTTCAGTACATTAAGGAAGTGAGATGGGTGAAAAGCAGTACTATATGAAGTAGAAATGCTTGAAGAAAAAGAAAATATTTAAAATACTGATTTAATTGTGCACTATCATTATTTAATAAAACTAAGATTATTATAATACCACATCTTAGAAAATTCTTAGGTTTTTTTTTTTTTTGACTATTTATAACAGACCAATCCATAAAATGGCAGCCTTCATTACCAGAGAGAGAAAGAGAGAAATTTTCTGACACACACCATTTGGCTCTGTTATTTAAAAAATATAAAACTACAAATAGCAAGTACAAAACTAACATTAACTTAAGAATGATATTCTTTTGTCTTTAGTATAAAATTGGAATGATGTTAATACTTTAAGAGAGATTAAATGTCATGACCAAGGATAGAGAGCTACTATCCTTGTGTTAGAATTTAAATTTAGGTGTATCTTGCTCAAAACTTCTTCTCTTACCAACTACTCTTATTAGGTCTCTGATTAAAACAACAACAGTTTTTTAGGATGATACTTGCATAATTAGGAGAAATCTTTCCAATAGCACCAATAAAACTATCCTTTATATCCTCGTATATACACAGATGAAACTCATCAAATTTGAAAATATCCAACTGCAGATATCAAATGTTCAGGAAATGAGTACTTGCTCTCATATATACACTAGATACAACGGGTGGGGCAATATCTCCCTGCATCTCAGAGGATGAGGTACAGAAAACACAAATCAATATGAACAGTGTGAGCCCCTTCAGTTGCCCATCTTAGAAGATGTGACATTGTTCCTTTGTCATCTTGGGAGATCTTCAGCATAAGCATGACTTGAATTAACTTTGATTGCTTGAAAGGATGAGCCAAGCAGTAAGACATCAAAAGGTTTCCACAGAAGGGCACTTCAGTGATAGCTTGTCAGGAAAAGCACAATTGGAGCTGCAACCTTCAGATCTACGGGGAAATTCTGAGCAAACACTTCTTAAATAAGGTGGCTGAACTTTAACATTTTCAGACTATGGTTTTTGTATTTTTTATTCTTTTGAAGGCAGGGAGAGTGAAATATTTTTTCAGGAATGATAAAGGAGACCAGCCCCTGGAATAAACTATTCATAAAACGTCAGAAGGTAAGCTGAAACTCCTAATAAGAGTTCTAAATGAACAATTAGAAAAAGAAATACAAATCTTGCCTTCTCCTCTCATCTCCAAAGTCTCATTTACCTTCTGCCAAGACAAGGCCACCCACAGTGTGATCCCTCTTCTAAGAATTGACTAAAAAGTAAAAATAAATATGAGTTCACCATTCTTCTAATTGTGTGTCTTAAGAAAGTTATTCAAACATGTCAAGTCTAAATTTCTTCACCTAACCCAAAGATAGCAGTATGCTTCTTACAAGACTGCTGTCAGGTGAAACTGAGAAACTGAGACAACACACTCAAAGTGCTTAGTACAGAGAGTTGGCACTGACAACAAGCACACATCACCACCACCACCACCACCACCACCATCACCTTCATTAATAAAATCATCTCTTTATAGATGTGGTAAATAAGGCAAATAAACAATTCACCCAAGATTACACAGTAAATTCTCTGTCAGAGATCAGAACTTCCATCTCTTGCCTATGAGATTAATGTACTTTCTTCTTCAGAGCTGATGATATCTACTTCAACTTTAGATGCTTCAGCCACAAAAATTGTTCAAGAGTGAACAGCTACAGCATTCTCAAATGAAACTTGTGCAAAAGCTTTCTATGGATAGCATTACTAGTGCCTTCTTCATGAGCTCTTCTGAACATGGAAATATGCAAAAGACCTATTTATTAGATACGAAAAATGCAGGGTGGGAAAGGCTTCGTCTAGAAATGAAATGGGATCTTATTTTGTGCATATCAACCTTGGAGGAATCAAGTCTATTTAACAGGAAATCTTCAACTAAGAGGCATTTCTTCTATAAGAATGCCAATTATAGGAATATTATTGCCCCAGACATGAGGATTTACTGGATTTTATAGAAAAAGTAGAGAGGGAAGAAATTAGTGTAAATTCTTGTATGAGGAAGTCTTTTTATAGCTGCAGAGGAACTATATATGGAGCAGTCTGAAAAAAATGAAAGTTACATGTAGACCAAGCTATAAAACTAAACAACCCTCTCACTGCCCTGCTTTCTTAAACTTTGATGGGGTGCTGAGGAATCTTTGATTCTTATTGAAAGAATTCATATATCAAAGGATATAGGATTCACTTAGGGAGCAATCTGGTCACTGCATATAAATTCAGAATGTTGATTTCCTGAGGATTTTTATTAAAGTCTAGGACAGAGTACATTCATCCTCTTTGCATTTGATTGCCTTATTATTCTTTAAATATGTAGAGTGACCCTTTGATAATTTTTTAAAAATTTTAAAGATTTTATTATTTATTTTAGACAGAGGGAAATAGAGGGAGAAAAACATCAATGTGAGAGAGAAACATCAATCTGTTGCCTCTCATTCATGCTCTGACTGGGGACCAAACCCAAAACCCAGGCATGTGCCCTGATGGGGAATTGAACCAGTGACCTTTTGCTTCGTGGGATGATGCTCAACCAACTGAGCCATGCTAGCCAGGGCCCTTTGATCTAATTTTAGTTGATCTACATAGGTATAGCAGAAAGTACTACTGGGATACACTTTTAAACTCTATATATTTCTGTTCTATTAAATTAATGAATAATAGATGGATCTAGAATGGAGATGAGAAGTTTGTCTCCAAAGAGTCAAAGTGAGAAAGAACTTTTACAAGGTTCTAATGGACCTCATAAGTCCATCCCAACTTTACCTCCAAAAAGCTTATAAGGTCAGTTCATAATTATATGGCATAGAGTGGGTACTCAATAAATACTTAGGGAAAGAAACTGTGGGCACAGAATTGCAATGTACATAGTGCATTTGATTAATAGAGCACAGTGTGTTTAACGTAGTGAAGAAGCCAGTCAAGGAGCAGATAGAAGTCAAGTTAGGAAGAAACTAGCATTAATATTAAGGTGGGGCTTGAAAGCATTTTAATCTTTCTTTTTCTCATTACTTAGTGCATTATTACTTGTCAACTGCTATTTCATTTTCTTTGGAAGTAAATGTTCTAAGAGATAGGTACTGGTACTGGTGATGTAATCACCTATTAGAAAGGAGGGAAGTGCATAGCAGAGGTGCTAGCAACATTAATAAAAGCAATATTCCGACTTTCCTTGTAGCAGAAAGGTTATGACCAAGACAAGTTTCTGGAATTAATGACAGTCAAAATATAGGGAATGGCAAAAGTAGGTTAACAGTTGTGAGTATGTGAAACACAAGAATTTATTCTTGTATTATTATTTATTAATTATTCTATTATTTTCCCTATGAACACCTATAAACCTTCTTTTGCCACACCCTGTACATAGCTGACTACAACTTTGCTCCTCTGTAGCCTAAACTACAGAGTTAAGATCTTGATGAAAATTGGGATCAAGGGGAGCTGAGCATAGAGCAGTTTACTCTAACATGTATCAGTAAGTTTCTTCAAGTAAAGAAGGGGACAAATACTTATGTGAAATGCTGAACCACAGAAATTCAGAACTGGAAGTAGCCTTAAAAATCACAGCACAATCCTTACATTTTACTGATAAGAAACTGATGACTCACAGATATAAATCTACTTGCTTAAGCTTCAAATGACTTAAGCCATCCACCCTAAAATACCAGTGTCTGAAGCATTTAATTCTTCTTTTGGGGGGGTGGGGCAGTGGAGGGAGAGATATTTTTGGAATTGTGAAAAAACACATAAAATTTACCATCTTAACCATTTTTAAGTGTACAGTTTAGTACTAAGTGCATTTACATCGTTTTGAAACAAATCCCCAGGACTTTTTCAACCTGCAAAACTGAAACTCTGTACCTGTTAAACAACTCCGCCTCCCTCATTTCCTCCAGGCCCTGACAACCATCACATTACTTTCTGTCTCTGTGTATTTGACTATTCTAGTCACCTCATATAAATGGCCTATTTCAGTTAGCATAACATCCTCAAGGTTCATCCATGTTGTAGCATGTGTGAGAATTCCCTTTTTTTTTTTTAAGGCTGAATAACATTCCACTGTATATACACTATATTTTCTTTATCCATTCATCCATCAGTGGAAATTTGGGTTGCTTTCACCCTGGCTATTATGAATAGTATATAAGTCTCTTCATGCAATTTATGTGCCACTAATGTAGGGACTGACTTTCATTTACTTCATTAAAACAGCTGCCAAATAAGTTTTAGAGATCTCCCGAAGAATCAAAACAGCACTTAAGCTTATATATATATGAGTCGAGATATAGAATACACTATCGCTTTTGCCCAAGAGGCCCTAAAACATTTCTACCTCTTCACAGGCTGTTGTAAAAGATGAGAACTGTGAGTGAGATATCACTTCTGACTCAAGTTTTAACCAGTACTAAGGGCACTGGAACGGACATTGCAGTGACTGACATGAGAGAAGATAGCCATTGTTCACCAGCTTCTGTTTTCTCAACAGGCACATTCAAAAAGTTACTGGTGGACATTTCTTTTGAATAGCCATTTAAAGACTAAACCATAAAATGGCAAATAAAAGTAAGATATGGTTTCACAGACTCATCTACTACCAGCCAAAATGTGAATAAATTAGGCACATTACTTTGCTTTTAGTGATCTACAAAAATGATGATTAAGTATACATCAAGAAACACTGAAAATGTTTCACTTCATACAAACACAAACTTAGGTTAACAAAAATGTGTGCTACCTGAAATTTCAGCCCCTTGCCTACTATCTTTAATGGCTCTATATAACATCTGTTTTAATTGCTTACAACTGCAGGTTCCTAATTCTGGGCTGATATATCCACTATTTGAATTGCTTCACTAAAACAACAACAACAACGACAACAACAACAACCCACTAGCTTGAGAATAGCTAATGTGTATAAAAATGTCATCACTGAAAAGCTTCTGGCAAAACTGGTATGACTCTAAAAATTTGTCATGATCTAGAATTACAAAACATCCAGTTTGTCCTCATACTGTACAATCACATACCACAGTAACAATATATTTCTCCATGTAATTACAGTAGAACCTCAGTTCTCAAACTTAATATGTTTCACAAGGCTGTTCAAGGAGCAATTTGTTTGAAAACCAAATTATACAGGTGACTGATGATTCAGGTATCATCATGAAAGGGTTGTTGGGTCAAGATCCAAAGTTCTGATCAAGAACCGAGACTTTTTTTTTTCCGTGAACCACTCAGTCTGGAACCAAATTGTTCGAAATGAAAGATGGTCGAGAACCAAGGTTTGGCTGTTATAGATAAACCTTATTTTTCTAGATTCAGCCCTTATCTTGATACATGGGTAACCCATCACTGGTAGAGTAACTGAACATTATTTGGATCTAAATTTTTGGTGCTAAATACACCAACCTATGTAAGTCAGTGGTTGGGAACCTCTCAATGTGGAATAGCTGTTTCTTTCCTAGAGATCAAGGTTTTACCTGACTACCGATGAAAAGTGTCCAAAACACAACATTTTTACACAGAGAGAGAGAGAGAGAGAGAAATAAATAACTCCTGTTACCCAGGTTTATTGGTATATTATGAGAACTTGGGAGAACTGAAGATTTTTGCCTTCATGGAATGCATGCTAATAAACACTGATAGCATCACATAACTGTAAATGAACTCCAACTCTGCACAGATATATTAATTTTCACCAGATTTCAAGGAAAAGTTGCTACACATTTAGAAATCAGCTGAATATTCCAGAACTTACAATGTTAACTCTTAAATCACACATTTAAGGAAATCACAGTACAGAAATACAGATCTGGCAACAAGCCCATTGCCACAGCTCTCTAGAGTCTGCCATTTCCAGCAATGTCTTCTGTTTCTTCTCTTACAGACATGTGGCCACTACACTAGGTATGTGACAAAGATTATAACTCTGTTTCAAAATGCTTGGCACATTTGTGTTCTCTTTGATGAACGTAAAATCTCTGTGAACTACACATGGAAGGATGCTGAAGATGCAGGTGTCAGAAGACACTTGGAGTCTTAGGGCTGCAGTGCTCAGGAAGTACTGATACAAAACAAGGCAGCTATGATGGCTGCTTACAACGCAAAGGGGTGCAACAAACTGCAGAACTATAACAAGTAGAGTGGTTAACTGAAAGTTGTTCTAATTAATGCCTTATACATAGAAATCAGGAGAAGTATCTTCAGAATGACAAGATGAAAAAAAGAACAAAGATGAAAGCAGATTCTGGTTGACTTTCTTGTTTCTCTTTGTGATATAAAATACCCAAGGAGCCTTGTTTATTATTTGAGGTACAAAGTCCTTAGGGACTTCTCTGCTGCCCAGATTGTATGAGAGCTGTGTGCCTATATACAGCCCAGCTTCTGTATATCCTTTCTGGCACCATCAGGCATGTACACACAATGCTTCTCCAATTTTTCTGATCCCACTTGGGAAACAAATAGGAAAGCTCAGTTTAGTGGGGGCTGGTTGGAGAACTTGATTTCAGAAGAGTGGAAGAACTCCTACAAGCTGCCGGGGTGAATCTATCTTTATAGAACCGTTTTATATGGAAACAATGGGAGTTTATAGAAAGGCAGAAGAATGTCTCTGCTAGTTATGAGATACAAGGTGACGCACATAGCTGGAAAGAAATTAGAAACTGCCAGACTGAATTACAATTTTCAGGGAGACAGCTGGTCTAAAAATGTCAAAGAAAGAACATGTACATGTCAGGCTTCTAGTCAGTGGGCCATAATTATGGAGAAGGAGCGAAAGGAGTCTGACTTGCTCCTAATGGAGGAAAATCAATCTGCCATTTTACTTCTTTGAATCAGAGCAATCCTTAGGAGTGGTGTGAAAGGCTAATAAGTGCTGATGCTCTCTAGAATCCTTCAGGCTGCCACAGTTTTAGAAGACTAAATCTCTCTGTGCGTTGAGGTTATAAATGAAGAATGACTGATGAGCGAGTTAGGTTGATGTAGTCCTTAAATGTCTTTGGAACAAAATTGAGGGAATATCTATCTTTCAGTTTCTACTGACTCAGGCGTTCATGTCCTTGAACTTCTGAGTTTGCTCTAAGGCAATGGAGGACCTGAGCTCAGATCTGGTCATGAGGCTGTGGACAAGGCATCCAGCTTTCTTGAACCTTGGTTTCTCTACCCCCAGAAAGAAGAAAATCTTTGCACAGAGACTTCTTTAAAAATGGTAAAATCTTACCATGCTTACAGTTGTATCATTAGCATCACTGCTGACTGAAGTGACTGAAGAATTAGAAAGAAGATCCACTTTAAAGATTAACTAGAAAGGAGGGAAGTAGAGACAGCATTGAGAGAGGACAAAGTCCATTCATTGGAGGACTTCAGTTTGAGTACTGCCTTAAGGATGTGCCTATTTGGCAGTTGGAAAGGTGGCCATCAGCTTTCTAATATGTGGAAAAGTGATGCTGAGATCAGTGTGCATCCTGGTGAATGGCCTCTGGGTCCAAGCACTAAAGTGAAGGAGGGACTTACTTGATAGGAAGGACTGTACAGCTCATGAAGGTAATGTCTCAAGATCCTCATTAGATTTCCACTTCCCTTTCAAGGTTCACTCTCTCTGCAGAGAGGTTTTGGGCAGCCAGCAAGGCGTCATGATTTTGGTAGCACAGGCCCCTTGACTGGGGTATGATCTCAGGGGCCAAACTCTTCATATAACCATTTAGTCCACAAATAATTATTAAGAACCAGCTCTATATAGGGCTGTTCTCCATATTCAGGATAACAATAGCAAGTATTCACTATGTGCTACCACACTTTTAAGGGTTGTTAACTTATTTGATCCTCATTGTAACCCATGAAGTTGGACTTGCTGTCAGCTGCACTTCACATTGGGCACCAAGAGGCTAGATATCTGGTCCAAGGTCATAGTAGGTTGTGTCAGGATTTGAACATAGGTAGGCTGGCTCCATAGCCTATGCTCTTGCATACCAGGTAGCAGTGACCATGACAGGTGAGATCCCTGTCCTCACAGAAAAGGAGAAAACAGACAAGGCAACAGTAATGTTATTTTCTGTTGATAAGTGCTATAATGAAAACTAAAGCAGGGTAGAGTGACAGAGGAAAGGCTGTTTTAGATACTGTGGTCAGGGAAGCCCTCTGTGATAGATGAAGTCTGAGTAAAAGTCTGAGTAAAAAGGGGAATCAGACAACTGGAAGGTATGGGGAGAGATTATTCCAGGAAAAAGATGCAAAGGCTCTGAGATGGAAACAGGCTGGAGATGTACCAGGGACAGGAAGAAGGTACTGATATAGCATGAGGGAGACAAGAGCAATGGAGGGCCTTTGATGGCTTTATAAAGGACCCCAGATTTCATTGTCAGAGTGCTATAAAGCCCTGTAGGGTTTTGACCAGGGGTATGACCTGCTCTGTTTTTCTTTATAAACAAGATCACTCTGGCAGTGTGTGAAGAATAGAACATTTGGGGAGAAGAGCAATCAGGGAGGCAAGTTAGGAGGCTATTATGGTGGTCAGTGAGAAGAAAACACAGATGCCACTTTATTTAAGGCCTTTTCACCAAGGTCAACTTATTCCAGCTTAGAGTGAGGTGGCTCCAGGAGCCCACCACATCTCATAAGCTAATAACTATGGTAAATGTTATTGTTGAATTCAGGAACAGTCTTTTGTGGGGGGGGGGGGGGAGAGAGAGAGAGAGAGAGAGAGAGAGAGAGAATGTGTGTGTGTGTGTGTGTGTGTGTGTGTGTAGTATTAGTAAAAATATTTTGTTTTCTTTTGAATTCAATGGTAAAGCAATGGTAGTTATCTGATCATTTTTAGGATGTGCATTTCAGAGATGAGTCATGCTTTTTAAAAAATTTTATTTTTATATCAATGTCTAGTCAACAACAACAAATAAAACACTTGCTAGATGTTGTTCAAATGACAATGCATCTGTAACAGGGCTTGCTATAAACTACACAGTATGCTAAAATATCATTTTATCCATTTTGTAAAAATTGAGCAAACATATAATGCAGATCATATGCAACTGTTCAAACCAATTACAAGTTCTTATAAACATTATATTACCCTTATAGGATAGATACTATTACTATCTCCAGTTTATAGATGAGGAAGATAAGGCACAGAAAGATATATAGCCTTCCTGAGGCTGCATTGTGTAGCTTTTAACTGAGACAATCTGCTCCACAGTGTGTGCTTGTAACTATTCTGTGTTAACAATTCTGTGTGTTTCCATGGGAATTCTAGCTTCTGCATATTTGTGAATAAGTCCTTGCCTTAATGATAAGACCGTTGACTTTCCAATAGTGGTATTGGTATTCTGACTGAAAATGTAGTCTAAGCTCTGAGGGACATGAGGGCCAAAAGAAAGGAGGAGCGGGAAAGAAGCTCACAAGTTAGCTAAGGCGACCCCACTGAAAATCAGTGGAATGAAAATGTTGTACCAAGCGCATTTGTTTCATTTAATCTTAAAACTTAAACCTTTTAATAAAAAAGAATCACTAGAAAATCTTTTTTATTTTTTATATGTATACACATTTTATTGATTATGCTATTATAGTTGTCCCATTTTTTCCTCCCTTTTATTATCCTCTGCTGTGCACCACCCCCACCAGCATTTGCACCTTCCCGCTTAGTTCATATCCATGGGTTGTACATATAAATTATTTCAATTCTCCATTTCCTATACTATTCTTAACTTCCCCATCTGTTTTGTACCTACCCTTTATGCTACTTATTCCCTGTACCTTTTCCCCCTTCTCCTATCCCCCTCCCCTCTGATCTCCATTTCCGTGATTCTGTTCTTGTTCTAGTTGTTTGCTTAGTTTGTTTCTGTTTTGAGTTTTTGTAATTTTTTAGGTTCAGTAGTTGATAGTTGTGAGTTTGTTGTCATTTTACTGTTCATAGTTTTGATATTCTTCTTTTTCTTAGAAAAGTCCCTTTAATATTTCATATAATAAGGGCTTGGTGATGATGAACTCCTTTAACTTGACCTTATCTGGGAAGTACTTTATCTGTGCTGCCACTCTAAATGATAGCTTTGTTGGATAGAGTAATCCTGGATGTAGATCCTTGTCTTTCATGACTTTGAATACTTTTTGCCAGCTCTTTCTTGGCTGCAAAGTTCCTTTTGAGAAATCAGCTGATAGTGTTATGGGAACTCCTTTGTAGTTAAGTATCTCCCTTTCTCTTGCTGCTTATAAGATTTTCTCCTTATCTTTAATCTTGGGTAATGTAATTATGATGTGCCTTGGTGTGTGCTTCCTTGGGTCCAACTATTTTGGGACTCTTTAAGCTTGCTGGATCTCCTGGAAGTCTATTTCCTTCACCAGATTAGGGAAGCTCTCCCTCATTATTTTTCCAAGTAAGTTTTCAATTTCTTGCTCTTCCTCTTCTCCTTCTGGCACCCCTGTGATTTGGATGTTAGAACATTTATAGTTGTTCCAGAGGCTCCTAAGCGTCTCCTCATTTTTTTAAATTTTTGTTTCTTCATTCTGTTCTGGTTCAATGTAATTATTTCTTCCTTCTGCTCCAAATTGTTGATTTGAGTCCTGGTTTCCTTCCCTTTACTGTTGATTCCCTGTATATTTTTCTTTATTTGACTTTGCATAGTCTTCACTTTTTCCTCCATTTTGCAACCATTTCTGTGAGCATCCTGATTACCAGTGTTTTGAACTGTGCATCTGATAGATTGGCTATCTCTTCATTGCTTAGTTCTATTTTTGGAGCTTTGATCTGTTCTTTCATTTGGGCCATATTTCTTTGTCTCAGCGTGCTGGTCTGGATGAATGTTTTTTCTTTAACTCCTTGGTTTGGACTTCCATACAGTTTGATTTTCTGGAAGTTCTGGTTATTTTTTGTTTTCAAATTTGTTGTTTTTCTTTTGGTTGTGTGAGGAGGCAAAGTAAATCTACCTATGCTTTCATCTTGGCTGGAAGTCCTGAATTCAGGAACAGTCTTGATGTGAAAGGGAAGTGAACATACACCTACCAGGTGTTGACGTATAATTGGCTAACTAGTTCTCTGATGGAATGAGAATGCTTTCATTTATCAGGGCCTCTCTCAGTAGGGTCTTCACGGATCATGTAATCAATCATCTGCTGCTCTGCTAGTTAATATGGAGGCCCTGGGCACTTGCCAGGCTGTCCTGGCAAGGGCACAGAGGCTCCGGTGTTTTGAGTTTGCTGTTAAGTGCATTCACTGGGGATATCTGATGACAGCCAGCTAGTCTTTGTTTGTTTGTTTTGAGCAGGTAGTTTTAGCATTTCAGATGAAGACACAGCTGAAATGGTGGAACAGATTATTTACAGGTACCTTTTCTAAGCCTTTTCTACTTTGAGCAACTTTATACTAACAGATAAAACCAAGCCTGTTTTGGACATGCTTGACAACTTTTACAAGGGAAAGTGCCAAAGAATTAAATCTTTCTGAGTTTATGCAAAATAAGGACTTAGGCTGTTTGTTTTTCTAAGTTCCAGTGCTAAAGGATTCCGTAAAATTCAATCACTGGAATCATTCTAGAATTTTCAAAATACAACTCATATTTATCTGCCACCATCAAAGTATATGCAAATGTGCAGATCAGTTTCTTTTTATGGATACCCTAATACCTTTCATTCCCTTAGTTAAAAATCATTTCCTAGGCTTGTCTGAATGTGACAAAGTTATTCTATTGCTACATAACTACAGAATTCAAGGAGGGTCATCAGATTCTGAAATGTCACTCTAGATGGGATTGTTTCATTTATAGGCAATAGAATAAGACCTTTAATTTGGACATAAAATGAAAACTACAGTTTTTCATACTGCTTCTTTTTTTGAATTCTGTGTAGAGTCAAGCATGAAGATTATATGTTAATATATTTTGATACAATATAATGTCAGTCAAGCTGATATCTCCTGATGATGCGAAAGAAGTTCTTTCCAAAATACAAGCAGAATTAGAAAAATGGTAAAGGGCTTCCCTTCCACAGTTTATAAACAAGTTTACCACAAGTAAGAGAGAAAAATGAATAGAAGCAGAAATGAAGCTTATGGTGTGACCGATGCTAAATCCAAGATAGTGAAAAGTATAATTTCATTAGAGAGTGAGAAAATCAATTCATATCAGGCTACTTTAGCCTTTGGCTTTCTAATAAATTTTGCATAAAGATGTATATGTCACATGTTGGGTAAAGGGGGTCAGTCTGTCTCCCACACCCAGATATCTGGGGAACTAAAATAAGCAGCATTCCCAAAGCCTTGAAACTGGATCGGATGAACTGCTTCCAGAGCCTTAAGTGGGCCCGCATGTGTAGACTGAAGCTCTATTGTATAATATTTATTGGTTCCCTGCTGGCTTTGTGTGCATTTAGTATGTAAGGGAGTTGGAACTTCCTGTGGGGGAACATAGGACACCCAAGAACACACAGCTTGCAGCATGTGTGGACTGCCCACTCTTGAATAATGCGCATCAAGCCATTCCTAAGGCTCCATGCATGTTCTTTCTATCGGTATCCTGGAATCTGCCTGGCCTTGAAAGGTCTCAACACAATTAGCATAGTTTGCAGGATTTGCTGCAGTGGGGCATAAATTTGGAGGAGCCTCCCGGATCCCCAGCGTGGAGCCTGGATGGGTGACCAGTCACCGGAATGTGGTACCAGGTGGCAAGTCTCCTGGAATGTGGGCCCCACCCAGGGAGTGGCCTGATATCAGTGGTGCACCCAATACTATAGCGAAGGCTCAGCAGGTGGTTGGGGAGACTCTGGAGTGGCCCAGGCCCTGGGGGGCTGTGGGGGCCGTGGGCTGGGGGTTTCTTCCAGCTTTGCCAGCTAAGAAGGAAGCTACACTTCATGATGTTGCACAGCTACAAACTCTGTGAGGGAACGAAAAGCCTGGGTCTGTGCCCTGGAACAAGACCTTGGAACAGCAAAGCCATAGCGATCCCCCTCCCCAATCATAGTGAAAGATTTGGAGGAGGAGGGAAACTTCCACTTCCATACCCCTTCCCCAACTCTTCCCCACAAAGACGTGTAACACAGTTGCCAAGAGTGACTGGGCTGGAGCACTGCACCCCGAGCTGGATGTTCTGACAGCAGTGACACTTGCACCTGGAAAGCTCTGCTCCAAGTCTGCTTATTTGAGCAGATGGCGGTCGGGGAGCAAATGGTGAAGGCAGGGACGCAGAGGCAGAAAGGGCAGTGAGGCAGCCTGAGGGGATGCAACGGTGGCAACAGCAGCCTGCATCTGCCTGGGCAGTTCGAGCTGGGCGAATACAGAAGAGGTGCCAGACACTGCTGCCAGGGCCTGAACACACTGGCCGAAGAGGCAGTGCAGCTGCGGAAGGAGCCAGCAGAGGCTCCTGGTGTCCGCACACCAACGTTTGGTATAGGCCTGGACCAAGGCCCTGTGGGGCTACAAGCAGGGGGCGGCGGAGGCTGGAGCTACAGGGGAGACAGAGGCAGTGGTGGAGCAGCCAGACTAGGACTGTGTCTTAAGCGCCCTCTGTCTTGAAGTTAAAGAGCCAACCCATGTGGTTGTGAGCGGAACAACGTTCCTTGCCACCCAAGAAGAAAAAGGCGGTGAAGAAAAAACCTGGGGATGTGCCCAGGAGGCCTATCTTGTGCATCTGGAGGGTCATTTGGCTGTGCCAATCTCCTGAGAAGAGGGAGGAAATATCCTTTGAAAATCTGAACAGGAAGAAGGGCCAAGAAACCTGACTTACGGGGGACGGGCAGGACTGGAACAGTAAAGGCCGTGTGGCTTTTCCTAGGTGTTGGGTGACTGTCCCCCCATGAATATACTGTTTAGGTGTCCCCTATTCCTAAGTGTATCCTGGACCTCTTGTGGGGGCTGGCTGAGGCTCTTTGCAGGGATACGCTGAGCATCTTCCCTGTTCAGTTGCCGTCCCCACGAAGGGTGATGGCAGTTAAATGGACACAATCTGGCTTAATACTGAAGTAGGTCAGAGTAGCCAGTCGGCAGAACTTCAAGCTGTGTGGCTCCTGGCAGCAGCTGAAGCCCCACCCCTGACTATTTGCAGATAGTTGCAGGGTATACTGGGGGCTAACATTATGGATTTCTACCTTGGAAACATTATGGATTTCTATGTTGGAATGCAAATAAATGGATGGTTATGCATAGGCCACGGGGACAGGCCTTATGGCAAGACCAGTGGGAATTAGGCCACCAGAAACAAATCATTATATCCTGTGTCTGGGCATGCCCCTCTGGCTTCCCCTGGGAATGATAAGGCTGACATTCTAGTCAAGGTGCGGTGGCTAGAAATGATGCCCACCAGCCCATCAGGAAGGGAAGTAGCCCAATGGCTACACGGTCGCCTCTTACATGCTGGAGAGAAAACCATGTGGTCTACTATAAAAACTTGGGGGTTAGCTGTCACCTTAGTAAAGGTACAGAAAGCTTTTGAGACCTGCATTGTCTGCTTGCAAGTACATCCCTGAAGGCCTGTGGGAACTACTGGACAGGTGGTGCGGGGTTGGGAACCACTGACCCGGTGGCAGGCGGAAGTAATCAGGCCCTTACCTAGTTCAGAGGGATATAAGTATGCTATTACAGGTGTGGACACTGCTACGGGACTTTTAGCTGCTTATCCCACATGACACCCAGATCAGAAAGCAGTAATTGCTGAGCTGGAGAGGTTATATGCTGCTTATGGGTGGCCCCAATCATTGAAAGTTGTGAAGAGACGTACTCGGCTAAAACCAGGCATGGGGAAACGGAATTATTCTCTGGCCTGCACCTGAGGGCCTGGAGTGAGGGCAAAAAGCCACTTGGACATAGCCTTGGGAAATAAAAGCCTCCCCCTCCCCCGCACATGTGTTCAGTGGCTCTTGTTGCCCCTTCCGGGGACAAGGGGTGGAGAAAAATTTGCAAATGGTGCCCTGGGTGATTAGGACAAGGACCCCAATCTTAAAGGTGACATATCCAGGGCCAGCAGACCATGAAATGCTTCTTCATGGCACCTTTGTGATTTCCCTAAGACCCATTAAGAAAGAGTTCTCCACTGTTTTTGCATGTAGATGCTGAGCCCCCCAGTTGAGGTACTAAAGGTATGGTATTCACGCCCAGGAAGACCCCCTATGCCAGCCACTGTCTTATCAGCTTACCAGAAAATTGCTTGTATATTGCCTCAAGGTTGTGATTTGCCCTTATTGGTGCCTGTAACTGCCCTGTCTTTTCATCCTTAGGGTACAGAAATACATCTTAGTGGAGTGGGTACATACCTATGCCTCAGTGACTAACCAATCAGTGTGCTGGGTCTGCACTGAAGTCCCCAGAGCACATCTGCCGGCTTTCCATGGCGCATCTCTCCAGCTTCTTTCTCAAATTGGACTTGGCTACAGTACCAGTGGAATAGTGCACATCTCTTATGTAATGTGACCTGGACTGACTTCTATGCTGGTGTGGAGCAGCAGTGTGACCAGCTCAAGTTGTTGGTAGTCTGCTCCGTATCCGGTGGCTTTGGGTTGGCTGGGACTGTGGGGTTGGCTGGGTCAACCCCTCTCTGTGTAAAAAGCTTCAAGGAATGGGCCCAGGTGGACTGAATTCCTGTGGGTCTGTGTCAAAGATATGCTCTTGGGCATTGCTGGGAGGCATGGAATGGTGCATGGGCTATAGTTCCCACAGGGATCCTCTGTGTGTGTGGCTCACTTGGGTGGCCTCACTTCCACAGAAATTACAATGGGAAGGCTGTTGTACCTACAGGTGGCCTTATTTGTTTGTTGCTGTGGCAGCTGGGTGCAGGGCTCTGCCCTCCTCACCGAGGGACCCTTGTGGAAGACATCCTCACGTAGACTGTACGGTGAGGAGCCCAGAAGGGGTAGACTGCAGGGTAAACAGGGTCAGTCTGGCTCCCTCACCCAAATGTCTGGGGAACTAAGATAAGCAGCATTCCCATAGCTTTGAGACTGGGTCTGATAAACTGTTCCTAGAGCCTTGAGTGGGCCTGCATGCGTAGAATGAAGCTCTGTTGTATAATATCTGTTGGCTCCTGCCGGCTTTGTGTGCATTTAGTATATAAGGGAGTTGGAACTTTCTGTGGGACATGGGACATGAGACATGCGGAACACGCAGCTTGCAGTGTGAGTAGATCACCCATCCTTGAATAAAGGCATGTCAAGCATTCCTACAGCTCCATGCATTTCCTTCCATCTTACTGAATCCTGGAATCTGTCTGGCCTTGAAAGGTCACAACACATCACACTACCCAGAGACTGTGCTGTGGCAGATGCTCTGCTCTACCTCAAGAGTAAGAGAAAGGCAAGCACAGATCAAGGTGATCCCTGGCACTTCTACAAGATGAGGACAAAAACACCTTCCAGGGTCTCTTTTAGGGTCAATCCCAAAGCAGCTGCTTATACCACTTACACCTGCAGATACACCTTCCATGTGGCAACAAAATTAGGTTCATCACCAAAAACCATGTTTTCAAGAAATGGGCAATCTTATCTTGAACTATGATTTTAAAATATTAAAAGTAGAATACATTTATACTCCTTGACACACATCCATGTATGAATATCATAAAAGGGCAACATTTTTTGAAGTTTTCCATATATAAATCATCAACCTATAGTTATATGTGAGAACTCAGCTTCCCAAAGGATGCATTCCCTGAAAATTCTGAGCAGTTGATATTTTCCTTTATGTTCTCCTTGAATTCAATAATATAATAGGTCATCTTTCTGTGTTTATGTAAGTAAAAGGAACAGAATTTCATGACTCTGTAAATCATAAACACCAAAATCAGTGGTATCTAATCAAGAGGATGTGCCAAAGCTTTAAGCTCTTAATGAAAAACATTATTGAACTGTCTTACCTGTCGACGAATCATCTCCAGGTCTCTTTTTGCTTTATTCACTAGAGTCTGAATTTCTACAGGATCTTTTACATTCTTATTTTCTCGGAAGGCATCTCTTATCCTCCTGATAGCATAAGTTCTAAATAAATTCACAGGAGAAAAAAGAGAAAAGGTGTCAGTGTCTCTGAAGCTATGCTTTTAAATTAATTTAAAAGTTTTTCCTTAAGAATCATTGTCTGATATTCTCCTATGGATAATCCACTTTGATATTTGCTCTTGGGACAGGCCCATCCATTACATTTTGGAGATGACTAAGAAAACATATTTTGGGATGTAAATCTACCCCAAATGAGTCACATATAAATGGCAAACTGTTACTGAAATGCTCCTTAGATTGCTGGTTCTTTATAGAGTTATTCACATCTGGCTTCCTTCCATTTACATGAACAATTGAACCTTTAATGTACAGAGACAAAGCAAGAACTGAGGGGAGATGATGCACCGCATGTGCATGCACAAAGACAGATATCTAAGCTGCACTTGGGGCAGCACTTCAATCTTGTCCCATATTTTGGCTGTTTCTTCATCTTGTGTAACTTAATATTAGGATCCACATCAGGATCCTACCTCAGTCCAGAGTGGAGATTACACCAAAATGCTCTGAAGTATACACATAAGCACATACATGCATGTGCCTAACACCTCCTCCCCCCATGTAAGTTACATGCAGTACAAGAACAGCGGTTCAGGAACAAGGCTTTCAAATCAGACAGGATGGGGTTTGAATTCTTGCTCTGCTTCTGTTTGTGTGAACTTGGGCAAGCTTCTCAACCCATGTTTTCTATCTGTCAGACAGGCACAATCCTGTTTACCTCTCAGGGCTGCTGGGAGGGTTAAGCTTTATTATGAGTGGCAGGAGTCTGGCACAGAACATGGTACAAAAAAGAAAAAGACTCAGTAAATGAAAACTGTTCCTCTTCTTCTTGCTATTCCTTACTGCAGTTAGTATTTGCCTCTCCTCACGTCATTGTCATACCACACTGCATTCATAGAGGGTAGCTGGTCTGGATAATTAGCCATAACAAAAGAGTCAAGAGTCCTTAACCTGATAAACTCCCATACTCTGAGAGTCATGGCCTTGACCCCCAGGCCCACCTGTCTGCAGCAGATTAAAGACAAGGCACTAAGGAGAAGCAGCCCAACTCAAACATATCAGACACAATTTTCCCTAGTCTTTGTATCATCTCAGATTGCTCAGCTCTTACCTTTGAACACCTGCTAAATAATCTATGCAAGATCTTCTTGAGACACATGGCAGAGGAGTGAGTGGAAGTCATAGTGACCTCCTCCCAGGACCAAACTAGAATTGCAACTAAATTGTGGAGAAATCACCTGGAAAACAACGGAACGATAGCGAGAGAGGAGCCTTGGAGGCTCGGACAGACTAGTGGAATCGGATTTCGCACAACCTAAAGGGTGAGAAGTGTGGTGGAGGCTTGAGAGGGTGGGCGCCAGCACCAGAGGGATATTGAAATGGCCAGTTGGATCCCCCTAAGAAGAACAGGGTCTGAATCATAAGTGGGGACCTCTAGCCTACAGCACCAGAACCCAAAAAAGCACACAGACAAAAGACAGCTGCAAAAAGAGTAGTGGTGCTCTCTGCCAGAGACAGGCAGCTGGAGATGCAAAGAACCGTTTAAAGGACCAATGCAAAAATTTGCAGTGGCAGCCACCTTCCTTGGTGTCTGGGCAGAGGCAAGGCAGAGGGGACTGGAGCTGCCCGAGGAGAGATTGGTGAGGAAAACTTTGGGGAGAGAACTGAGACAGTGGCCAGCGGGGTCCCAGTGATGACTCACCTCCCACTCTATAGCTTCCATCTTGCTCAGGCATAAATGATAAAATAGCCTCACCCTCAGGAGGCTCTGCCCCAGCCAGGTGTTACACGCAGGCCTGGGTGCTGAGTGCAGAGCAGCTGGCACAGATAGTAGATCCCTAGCTAAAGGGGACACAGAGCTGGCTAGAGGCGCTTGAGGAGAGTCTGGAGACGGAGGCATTGGGGAGAGAACTGAGGTAATAGCCGGGGGGGTTCCTGGTGCTGACTCCGTCCCCATTCTGCAGTCTCCATCTTGCTCAGGCAGGCCATGCCCCTGAGTGGCGGCAGTGCAAAAGGAAACAACAGTCCTACCCTCAAGAAGATCTGCCCCCACCAGGAGTTGCCCACGGGCCTGGTTGTTGAGTGCAGGGTGGCTGGCACAGAAAGTGGATCCCTGGCTAAAGGGGACACAGAGTTGGCTAGAGATGCTTGAGGAGAGACTGGAGACGGAAGCGTTGGGGAGAGAACTGAGGGAGTAGCCAGGGGGATATCAGTGCTGACACCTCCCCCACTCCTCAGCTTCCATTTGCTGAGGCAGACCACTCCGTTGAGTGGCAGCAGCCTATAAGGATACAATAGCCCCACTCTCAGGAGGCACTGCCCCGTCTTGTGGTGCCTAAGCCTGACCGCTGAGGGCAGAGTGACTAGATAACAATTGCAGGAGACAGACAAGATAGTAGATTCCTGGAAGTCTCAAACAGACTGCCGAATGTCAGACGAGGTCAGCATCTGACATCATCAGAGGCAGATCCAAAAATAAAAGGAAAAAAAAAAAAAAGACCCATCTACTAACACAGAAGTTCACATCACAAAGTGAGGAAACCAAGGCAGATTAATTTAAGAAGCAGGAGCAAAAAAGAAGAGTCTCACAAATAATGGGAAGGGGGGAAAAACCCACTTGAAGGGAAAGGATGAATCCTTTCACCCCAAAGAAGCAAAATACGTTTCTTCTCAAATGCACACAGAACTGTTTCAAAGACAGACCACATGATAGGACACAAAACAAACCTCAACAAATTCAGGAAAATTGAAATTATAACAAGCATTTTCTCAGACCACAAGGGCTCAAAACTGGAAACCAACCTCAAGGAAAAATCTCAAAAACTTTCAAACTCATGGAGACTGAATAGCACACTATTAAACAATGAATGGGTCAATAATGAGATAAGAGGAGAAATCAAAACGTTTTTGGAAACAAAGAAAATGAACACACAACAGACCAAAATCTGTATGACACAGCAAAGGCAGTCCTGAGAGGGAAGTTCATAGCAACATAGGCCTACCTAAAAAAGATAGAAACATTTCAAATAAATGACCTAACTCTACAACTTCAAGAAAAGAAGAAAGAACAACAAACAAATCCCAGAGCAAGCAGAAAGAAGAAAATAATCAAGATCAGAGCAGAACTGAATGACATAGAGACGAAAAGAACAATTCAAAGGATCAACCAATCCAGGAGCTGGTTCTTTGAAAAGATAAACAAAATTGACAAGCCTTTAAGCAGACTCATCAAGAAAAAAAGGGAGAGGACCCAAATAAATAATATCAGAAATGAAGGAGGAGAAATAACAACTGATATCACAGAAATACAAAGGACTGTAAGAAATTACTATGAACAATTATATGCCAAGAAACTTGAAAACCTTGATGAAATGGACAAATTTCTAGAAAAATATAACCTTCTAACACTGAATGAAGAAGAAGCAGAAAGCTTGAACAGACCAATAACAGCTGGTGAAATTGAAGTAGTAATCAAAAAATTCCCAGCACACAAAAGCCCTGGACCAGATGGTTTCACAGGAGAATTTTACAAAACATTTAAGAAAGAGCTAACCCCTGTCCTTCTCAGACTATTCAAAAAAATCCAAGAAGAGGGAAGACTCCCGAAAGAAAACCACAGGCCAATATTGCTGATGAACATAGACGCTAAAATCTTCAACAACATCTTGGAAAACCGCATCCAGCAATACATTAAAAGGCTCATGCACCATGATCAAGTGGGACTCATCCCAGGGATGCAAGGATGGTTCAATATTCACAAATCAATAAATGTAATACATCACATAAAAAAAGGAAAGACAAAAATCACATGATCATATCAATCGATGTGAAAAAAGAATTTGATAAGGTACAGCATCTATTTATGAGAAAAACACTCTGGAAAATGGGAATAAAGGGGGCATACCTCAACATCATAAAGGTCATATATGAAAAACCTACAGCCAATGTCATACTCAACGGGCAAAAAACTGGAGGTAAAAGCTTTCCCATTAAGATCAGGAATAAGACAAGGATGTCCACTTTCACCACTTCCATTCAACAAAGTATTGGAAGTCCTAGCCACAGTGGTCAGACAAGAAAAAGAAATAAAAGGCATCCAAATTGGAAGGAAGAAGTGAAACTATCATTCTTTGCGATGACATGATAGTGTACATAGAAAGCCCTAGAGACTCCATCAAAAAACCACTTGACCTTATAAGTGAATTTGGCAAAACAGCAGGATACAAAGTCAATATTCAGCAATTGAAGGCATTTTTGTACACCAGCAATGAAATAGCAGATGCAGAAGTCAGGAGAAAAATCCCCTTTGCTATAGCAACAAGAAAAATAAAATACCTAGGAATAAACTTAATCAAGGAGGTAAAAGACCTGCAAGCAGAAAAGTATACAACACTGAAGAAAGAAATTAAGGAAGACACAAATAAATGGAAGCATATACCGTGTTCATGGATATGCTTCCATGAACATCATGGAAGAATTAACATCATCAAAATGTCCATACTACCCAAAGCAATTTAGAGATTCAACACAACCCCTATTAAAATACCAATGACATATTTCACAGACATCGAACAGAGATTTCAAAAATTTATATGGAACTATTAACGACCCTGAATAGCTGCAGTAATTTTAAGAAAGAAAAAACAGGAGGGATCACAATACCAGACATAAAAGTATATTACAAGGCCACCGTACTCAAAACAGTCTGTTACTGGCACAAGAACAGACACATAGATCAGTGGAACAGAATAGAAAGCCTAGAAATAAACCCATGTCTCTATGGTCAATTAATATTCGACAAAGGGGGCAGAAGAATAAAATGGAGTAAAAATAGCCTCTTTAACAAATGGTGTTGGGACAGATGGACAGGTACATGCCAAAAATTAAAATTTGACACCAACTGACACCATACACGAAAATAAACTCAAGATGGATAAAAGACTTAAATATAAGTTGGGACACCATAAAAGCCATAGAGGAGAACATAAGCAGGAAACTCTCAGATATCCCATGCAGCAACATTTTCACCAATATGTCCCCTAGAGCAAGGGACATAAAGGAAAGAATAAACAAGTGGGACCTCATCAAAATAAGAAGCTTCTGCGTGGCTAAATAAAACATCAGCAAACTGAAAAGGGAACCAACTGTATGGGAAAATATATTTGCCAATGATACATCAGACAGTGGTTTCATTTCCAAAATATATAAAGAACTCATATGACTCCACTCCAAGAAGACAAACAAGCCAATTAAAAAATGGGCAAAGGACCTGGACAGACACTTCTCCAAGGGAGAGATACAGAGGGTCCAGAGACATATGAATGGATGGTCAGCATCACTAGCCATCAGAGAGATGCAAATTAAAACCACAATGAGATACCACTTCACTCCAGTCAGAATGGCCATCATAAACAGATCAACAAACAATGGGAGCTGGCGAGGCTGTGGAGAAAAGGGAACCCTAGTACACTGTTGGTGGGAATGCAGACTGGTGCCGCCACTGTGGAAAAGAGTCTGGAATTTCCTTAAAAAGCTAAAAATGGAACTGCCTTTTGACCCAGTGATTCCACTGCTGGGATTATACTTTAAGGATCCCAAAACACCAATTCAAAATAACCTATGCACCCCAATGTTCATAGCGGCACAATTTACAATAATATCAAAATGCTGGAAGCAACCTAAGTGCCCACCATGAAATGAGTAGATCAAAAAACTATGGTACATTTACACAATGGAATACTATGCAGCAGAAAGAAAGAGCTGCTACCCTTCGCGACAGCATGGATGGAACTGGAGAGCATTATTCTAAGTGAAATAAGCCAGGGGGTTAAAGACAATACCATATGATTTCACCTGTAAGTGGAACCTAAACAACAAAACAAGCAGGCAAGGAAAAAACAACCAGCAACATTGAGTGAAAAAAGAAACCAACAGAATCAAGAGGGAAGGAGGGGGGCACGCAGAGAAAGGAAAGGGAAGGGAAGGGTCATGTCAAGGAACAAGTATAAAGGACCCACGGAGAAAGCCAAAGTGGGAAAGGATTGAGAGAGGGGAGGGGGTAGGGGGGTAAGGGAAAGTGGAGACAAATGTATTTGAAAATAAAAAAAAAAAAAAAAATTCAAAACCAAAAAGAAAGAGGACAAAATAATCTATGCAAAACTATCAGTAATGTTTAGAAATAGAAGAATGGAGGTAGAGGCAAATAAATGAGAGAAGAGGAATATAATTTTCTGGGAGCTGTGATGGATAGATGTTGGGACGTGGATGCAATTTACTGGGGAAACTTATTTTAAAGAGGACTAATTTGTTTTAGATAAACATTTGTAAAGTAAAAAAAACCTCTTTAAATTAAATATTCAAATATCAGGACCATATGCATTTAAAAGAAGAGTAAAAAAGAAATCTTGTAACATTAAGAACCATAAAGAAGAAAGCAAGTCTGTTTAGGAACTTACATTCTTAGGAAGTAAACCACTGCCAAGATTTTCATCTTAATCCCATGTGAATCAACTGCAGTAGTTGCAGAGGAGCTTCTCTTAGGGCAACAATGGCTGGAAATGGAATCCTTGTACTGGCAGGCACTTTGTAATAAATGGGGCTCATTCACTTATAAAGGCATATGGGAGGACTTTGCTAACAGACATATTACATATAATTTTCTTCACATACAGTTACTAATCTAACAACATTTTAGATAGTAAGTAGGTAAACTAAAAATGATTTCTCATTTACTTTCTTGCACAGCATAATGAGTATTTATACAATACACAATCAATCTTCCTCATACTCACAGCTCCTCTAAAACAGTTTCTTTTTTGGTGGTGATGAGAGTAGAGAGGGGACAAAATAATTTAAATAGAATATTTTACTTAATATGAAGATTGATTTGATAATAGAAGTTAACCTCAATGAATCATCCGTTGGTTTGATTCTTTATTCAGGATGGTGCATGGGCTGTTTGGAAAAATAAAATGGGCAACAGTAGTCATTATTAAATGGATTTTTCTAACAGACGGTGACTAGTCAAGAATAACTAGGAAAAAGGGAGCATGGCTTACAATATAAAGCCCTGAGTTCTTCCAAAGCTTAAGAAAATTAGAAAATAGCTTAAGAGTTCACCACCAACAAATCAGTACTACAAGAAATGTTAAAGGGACCTCTTTAAGAAAAAGAAGAAAAACAGATAAAAATATGAATAACAAAATGGCAATAACTATATAACTATCAATAATTAATTTACATGTAAATTGATTAAATGCTCCAATCAAAAGACATAAGATGGCTGAGTGGAGGAACAAAACAAGACGGCTACAAGAAACCCACTTCAGAGGAAAGACACACACAGACTGAAAGTAAAAGAATGGAAAAAGGTTATTTCATGCAAATGGAAACAAAAAAAGTTGGGTAGCAATACTTATATCAGACAAAATAGACTTAAAACAAATGCTATATAATAGAAACAAAGGACATTTTATACATAATATCCAAGACATGGAAGCAACCTAAATGTCCATTGATAGATGTTCAGATAAAGATGTGGCACATATATTCAATGGAATATTTACTCAACTATTAAAAAAAGAATAAAATCTTACCATTTGCAACAACATAGATGGACCTAGCGGGTATTATGCTAAGTGAAGTAAGTCAGACAGAGAAAGACAAATGCCACATGATTTCACTTATATGTGGAATCTAAAAAGACAAAATAAATTAACACTAAAAACATAAACTCATACAGAGAACAGACTGATGGTTACCAGATGGGAGGCTGTTTAGGGGGCTGGGTGAAAAAAGGGAAGGGATTAAGAAGTACACACTGGCAGTTACAAAGTAGTCATGGGAATATAAAGTACAGCATAGAGAATATAGTCAATAATACTGTAGCAGCTATGTATGGTGTCAGGTTGGTAACAGACTAATGCGGGAGATCACTTTGTAAGTTATATAATGTCTAACCACTATGCTGTATACCTGAAAGTAATATAATATTGAACGTCAACTGTAATTGAAAACAAAAACACACCCACATTATAAACAAACACAAAAATATATCCACATGATAAACAAGCAGTAAACACAAAAACTGGGAAAATATATATTTCTGAAGATCATATCATAAATGTTAATTCTCTTAACATTTAATATCATTTGAGTTCATTACAAAACCTGATGATCTCTATTGCACAACACAGCTAAATATATTGTGAGATGGTTAAAAAAAAAAAAAGTCAATTATCAAAGAGAAAAAAAAATAAAGAGCTCTAAGAAATTATAAGAAAACTATCAATGACCCAATAGAAAAGTGAGCAAAAGCTTTGTATCATTTTCTGAGAATTATCAGTTTAATCAAATAGCTTACAAATATGAAAATATATTTAGCCTCACTCATAAGTAAAACACTAATTTAAACTACACTGAGATATGAATTAAAAAATTAGCTGACAACTCTCAACAATTTATTATCAATTGACCTGAAGTTCCAGCATTTTACATATATATTTTGCTATGATTCTTTTTGTCTCCCCAAATCTCCAAAGTTCATACTTAAAAGAATAAATCTAGATCTTCAAATTAAATGTGCCTAGAGAAATCAAAAGTTGTTCAGATTTTGGATGCACCTTTGGCATGAATAATAGTTGCTTGCCTCCTCTCTTTCTTGCTCTTCTTCCTTCTCCAGCACCTAAACCTAAGGAGTTTCCTTTTCCCTAAGAGGACACACTACAATGGTTCAGAATGATAAAACTACTTCTGCTTGAACAATTTTTCAGTTGTATGAATTCTTATTTCAAATAATCATTATTTTGTGAAGGTAGTCACAAATCTGGCTGAATTTTCAAATTTTGTAGGAAAGGGTCAACCACCATCTCAATCTTGCACCCACTCTGATTTTTATCATTTGCAATTTTTTCACTGTTACTAAAGTAAACCATTCTGGCTATCAGCCTCTTGAGTATATCACCGAGCAAGAACGTTTCAAAGAGAAATGTGCAGATGCTGCAATGAAAATGTCAGTCAACTGCTACACAGTAACTTGCATTAGGATGATCTTACTATGAGTCAGATGCTGTTTGAAATAAGACATGAAAAATGAACACATAAAGCAACAGCAACCAATTATGAGAAAGCAGACAGCATCCACAGGCACAGTAAGACTATGCTTCTCACACAAATCATTGCTCTCCCTCTAGCCTCCTGAGCTTTGCAGTTTCTTAGCACTTCTTTGTGCAGTTGATTCCCATTTGGCTTTTCCTCTCCAGCCCAGCTGTTGCCCATCTGTGTGCCTCCAAGTGTCCAAAGGTACTTCTACTTGCTGTCCTTTCACCACAGCAAGGATCAAACTCCTTTGTGAGATTCACCACTCCCATTTTCCAGCTGCAAAACAATACAGCAGGTTGTAATCAAAGTTCTGCAGTATCTGAGGCTTTACTTCACTTTCTCCCAGAACCACTGTCAGACAAATGCAGGAGAAAATAATCGCAGCCTCCTTAGCACATGGAAGCTCACATTGGCTTTCACATCCAAAAGATGCACTCTGAAAACCAGTTGATGTATTACCCCTCATTTCTGTCATCCTTCAGTATGACTCCAACGCTGGTATCTCAGTTCATCCTTCCCGTAAAAACATCTGTGCTTTTTTCCTCCTTCCTCCAACCCCAAGTCAAGTATCCCAGTAACAACTCAACCCTTTCTGTTGGTCTCTCTGGGACAAACTCCTTCAATTGCTTGAAAGGAGCTACCCTTCATCTACTTTCATTTACTCATGCATGCCTTGCCCCTGAAGACAGTTCTTTCCACTCCCCTGAGCGGCAGCAGCAAGAGAGGGCCCAATCACCTGGCCCCCAGCAGGGGCTCTGCCTCGCCCTGAGCTGTCTAAGCCCAGCTTGCTGAGTGCAGAGTGACTAGATTAACAGCTGAAGGAAACAGCCACACACTGTAGATTCCTGGAAGTCTTGAACAGACTGCCTAAGGTCAGACAGGAATGACATCGACTTCATCAGATGCAGATGCAGAAAGTAAAAACAGCAGTCTCCTGCCATAGAAGTTCACACCACAAAGTCAGGAAATCAAGAAAGATCAATTTAAGAAGCAGAAGCAAAAAATAAGAGTCTCACAAGTAATGGGAAGACAAAGAAATATGCCCCACTCGAAGGGAAAGGAGAAATCCCCAGAAAGAGAACTAAATGAAATAGAGGCAAGTAAACTATCAGATATTGAATTCCAAACAACGGTTCTAAGGAAGCTCAATGAGCTCAGTGAGCTCAGAGAATTACCAAAAACTACAGAGAAACTACGAGGAACTTACTGCAAACTATATCAGCATGAAAAAGCACATAGGAACTATCAATAAGAGACAAGAGGACATAAAGAATAAAATTTCTGAATTGAAGAACACAGTGGAAAAAACCAAAAGCAGGCTTGATGAAGCCGAGGATCGAATCACTGAGCTGGAGCACAAGGTAGAAAAAAGCTCCCAGAAAGAGCAAGAAAATAAAAGAAGACTCAAAAAGAATGAAGAGGTCCTTAGGGAAATGCAGGACAACCTGAAACGTAATAACATCCATGTAATAGGGATACCAGAAGGAGAAGAGGATGAGGAAGGGATAGAGAACCTGTTTGAAAAAGTCATGATGGAAAACTTCCCTAATTGGAGGGGAGAAAAAGTCACACAAGTCCAGGAAGCACAGAGGGTCCCAGTCAAGAGGAACCCAATGAGGCCCACTCTAAGACACATCATCATCAAAATGGCAAATATCAAAGACAAACAGAGAACCCTAAAGCAAGCAAGGGAGAAAGAGGTAGTAACATATAAGGGAGCCCTGATATGGATAGAAGCTGACTTCTCAATGGAAACACCGCAGGCCAGAAGGGAGTGGCAAGAAATATTCCAAGTCATGAAGGACGAAGGTCTGCAACCAAGACTGCTCCACCCAGCAAGGCTCTCAATGAAAATGGAAGGTGAAATAAGGAGTTTCCCAGACAAAAGAAGACTAAAAGAATACACCTTCACCAAACCAGCGCTGCAAAATATGCTAAAGGGACTTCTTTAAGATGAAGAAAAAGTTTCTATGAATACCCAGTTCCTTTCAGAGTTGCCAGTACTTGATATTACCAGTATTTTAAATACTCATTAATCTGATTGTGACAGTGATGTTATTTCAATTGTTCCTTTACTATTTGTTGAAACTAAACCTGTTTTAGTATATTTCTTGTCTATTTCTATTATTTTTAAAAAAAACTTTAAATGACTTTTTTGTCATTTAAAGTTTTTTTATCCATTTTTTGACTGAATGTTTGTAGAATTTTTTCCCTAAGAAAAACAAAAAACTATTAATCATTTTCTAGATGTGTTGCAAATACTCTCCTATTATATTACTTGTCCTTTAACTTCTTTTATATGTATATGACTACATACTCTTAAATATTTAATATAGTCATACTGTCAATATTTTACATTATAGCTTCTGGGTTTGAATATTTCACCTCAGGGTAAGAAAAATATTAGTTTGTATTGTCTCCTAAAACTCCTTAGATTCTACATATTGATTTTTAACTCACTTGAATATTTCTTGTATACTGTGTGAAATAGGGCTCTATATTTGTTTTATTTCAAGTAATAGTGGTTCATGCACCTTATTTGTTGAATAAGCCTTATTTTACCCATTGATTTGAAATATCAATTTAACCATATCACATTGTTAGATATATACATTTGTTTCTTGAATGGTCATTATATTTCATTGATCTACTTGATTATTTCTGTGCTGGTGTCACGTTGGTTTAATTGCTGAGAGTTTATGGTTTTCAATTTTTTAATATTTTATACTCGACTGACATTTAAAAAATAAATAAAATCAATGGACATTTAAGAAAGAAAGAAAGAAAGATGGAACTCCTACTTTTTGTGACAACATGGATGGAACTGGAGAATATAAGCTACGTGAAATAAGCCAGGTGATGAAAGGCAAACCGTATGATCTCACCTATAAGTGGACTCTATTCAGCAAAATAAACTAACATAATAAACCACAGGCAAGGAAACATGGAGCAGACGGAAAGTGACCAGAGGGGATGGGGAAAGAGGACAATGGTGGAAAGGAGAGGAAGGGACTAGACAAAGAACATGTATGAATGACCCATGGACATGGACAACAGAGTGGGAATTGACTGGGAGTGGGTGGTGGGGGTGGGATGGGTGGAGTGGAGGTAAAGGGATAAAAATTGAGACAACTGTAATAGAAGAAACATGATTTATAAATGTAAATAAGTAAATTAAAAAAAAAGAAAAAGAAAACAACTAATAAAGTAACAGAAAGAAAGGCACAAAGATCCTGTAGTGGATGCTCCCCCTTATTCCCTAGAGGAAAAAGTTCAGGAGCATTTCTGTCCAGGGTTCCTTTTTGGTGCTTGAAAACATTTAAGGTCTTTAACTTGTAATTGATCAAAAGTAAGGCTGTAATTATGACTTGGACCTATCCTCATAATCACTGACATTTTGTTGCAACAAGATTTTTCAAAGTGTAAACAAATTTATCAAAGTAAAGGCCAAGTATAAAACACTGTCTAGCTCATTTGCAGAAAACACTGTCTAGCTCATTTGCAGTAGCGCGTACAGAGTCATGCCGTGGTGAGATCCTGATTTCTGTTTCGTTTGGTTTTAAGCATTGTATTTAGACAGAGAAGTACACTACAAGCTGGAGCCCAAGAGTTGGTGGCTATGGCTAAAATTCATAGTCCTCTCCTCACATATTCCTAGACTAAAAGATGAACATGTCCTTCATTTGTGAGGGGGAAAAACAATTGTCATACTCAAGTAATTAATTGTCCTCACATCTACATAGCCTTTTCTTATGGGCTGGTTATATTTCTATTAAAGTATTACTGTGACATAATAAAGGCTCTGTGAGCAGAGATGGAATTTGTTCTGACTTCTCCTCCCCCTCCCACTTACCAGAAATGAGCTTGCCTTAGCATACAAAAAGCAAGTTCAAGCTTTCATCATGTATCAAGGGTTAAAAGTTAGGTAAAAGAATCTAATTTTTAGAATTTCATTTTAAAATTATAGTGTGAACTAGCCAATGTAAAACCTGACCTTTAAATGATTTAAAGTTTATAGAGAGTAACTATCTATAGTGGAATACTCAATTAATTGTGGATTTTCCAATTTATGGGAGAAAATAAAGCATGAACAATGGAAATTCTTCTTGGTCATTAAACTCAAATTTCTTCATTAAAATTTCATATTAGTGCTGCTAAAAAGGAGCCAAAAACTGCCTTTTGTTTTATTCTTTACTCCACCCATTAGTAGCCGAAAAAAACAAATGAGCAACAAATGAAAGAGAACAGGGGACACAGGGAAGTCACCTAGCTTGTGATCAACATTATTTTTAGGATAATTCACATAAAAAATTATGCAGATCAATTCTCCCTCCTCTTCTACCAAATGTCTGAATATCAGGGTACTTGGTGGGTTATTTAGAAGGAAAAAAATCTACATAAAAATATTTCAGGTATATAGTAACCTCACTCATCCACAAAACAACTATAAACCAGGAAATAAATAAAAAGGCTGCAGGCCCAGAATTCAGGTTGCACAGTTTGGTCAAAATCGTGGTGCGCATCCCGAGTGTCCTGGCATTGAAAGGACAACAAAAGGCCCTGGCTGGTGTGGCTCAGTGGATTGAGTGCTGGCCTGTGAACCAAAGGGTCACCTGTTCGATTCCCAGTCAGGGCACATGCTTAGGTTGTGGGCCCAGGTCCCCAGTAAGGAGCTTGTGAGAGGCAACCACACATTAATGTTTCTCTCTCTCTCTCTTTCTCCCTCCCTTCCCCTCTGTCTAAAAATAAATAAACAAAATCTTAAAAAAAAAAAAGAAAGGACAACAAAGGACATGCTGGGTCTCATTCCCTCAATTCCTGAATACTGGATTGTATCTAGGGCAAGGGAGCGCATTAGCTAACTCTACTTTGCTAACTTGGAGTTAAAGGATTCTGAACTTTACATGTAAATTTATGGAAATAAACACATTAATCACATACCTGGATTTACTGACAAAATCTGGTAGCCTTTTACCCCTCAGGAGAGCTTTAATTTTGCTTTCCGTAGAGAACAGGCATCTCTAAAGTCTTGTCAAGTCTAAAATTCTATGAACTTAAAAATGCAATTAACCTCTGCATCTCCTGGGATGTCATAAGCAGAAAGAGGCTTGCAGTACCAGGCACTATAATAAATGGATGGTTATTTTGATCTTGGTGCTGTATTGCCTTAAAACAAAGTTTGTTTGTTTGGCCATTTATAATACAAATAACTTGTTATTGCATCTTTCTTCCAAATAGGTCAAAATATTTCCATGCATTACATAACTAATTTCCATACCATCTCTGTGAATCATTTAAGTGTTTGGTTGTTCAGATTTAATTTTATTTTTAAGAACTTGAAGACTTTAAGGCTGAAGAAAATTGAGCAAGCATTTCGCATTGCTGTTTATCATATTACTTTTCCATATTAATACCAACTAGTTAATATTAGAACTAGGCTTGCATTTATCTGCCAAAAACAACAAAAAAAGTCTATGTGGTAGGGTCAAATAATAAAAAAAATGCAGTCTTCAAATAAACTGTGATAATTAATTTACGCCTAACGTTCCTCATTCTGCCATAGCACTGAGAACAGGAAACTTCACCTATGGGCATACTATACCTCTCCCATTTAGGTTCACTGTAGTGAAGGAACCTGGCCACGGGCTGCCCCGGTAACCTTCCATGTCTGTGGTCACTACAAAGAGCTCCTGTGACAAAACTGCTTGCTTGACTAGACAGCCTAGCTCTTGGAAATTCTCTTGGGAAGAGATGATTTTCAAAGGTGGTGACACTTTCTGCACACTTACGAGCTATACCTTAGTTAGAAGACATGGAAAGACTGGCAATTGAGTATTATTTCATTGACAGAAATCAGGATACTTAACACAAGTGAAATGCACTGAATTGCTAATAAAATTCTTCACTACAATTCCCTATCTTTTTTCTTTTGAAATTTGATATTCTTCTAACTGCTTAGATCCACGGTCCCAGCAATTGCTGCTCTTTGGGCAATGGCAATAACTGTGTAGCTACCAAGTAGCTATATTGTAAAATATGAATGTCTTTACTCATGAACACATATTTTAGCACAAAAAACTTCAAGGATCAGAAATCTGCAACACACTCTCATTGTGAATTGCATGAAACTTTTATTACTTGGCCTAAATCCAAGGTAGGCATTTCTATATATACAAATGCTCAGAGCAAGAAGGTATTTGGCCTTGGTATTGTTTGTAATTCCATGATCCAAAAAGCCCTTCCCAGAATCAACAACTGGCATATTCATAGTAGGTATTTAACAATCATTTTAAGGTAGGGCAGACTACGTTAAAAGAATTCCATTTTCTTTAACAATATACTGAAATTTTAAAAATTTCCCCCCTTGCATTAAAAGGCACACAAGAATGATAAACTGTATTTATCAAAATTAACACAAAAGAGGAGCCCTAGCCTCCCAGCCCATGTTGCATACACTGAGGTGTAGTCAGGAAGCTCTTCCCATTTCATTCTTTTGCAAATACATGTTTCCTAGAAATAGGGGTGTATATGATCATGTAAATGTATATGATCAACATGGCCTGGATAAAATGGGTGATTTGGCAGATGTGTGGAGGGTCTTCCAAATGCCTAGCTGTGCTTTCAATAGCCTAAAGCAGGTGAAAATCTAATTTGACATGTGGACCAGCATTTACCAATATACGTTATGTGAAAATACTAGCATTCCCTTGGGAAGAATTACAAAGAACATTGATAGTGAAGAAACTGTGAAATGTGGGAAGATAAATTAGGCACCTAAATTCATTTTGAATGTCTGTCCACTGCAAATAACACCCTTTCCATTTGGGGAAATGCTGGTCTTCTATTCAGGCAGCTCCTTTGTTGTTCACAGGCTGCAGGCTGATTGTGCAGGTCCCAGGTCCGGTGGCAACAACTCCTACAGGTAAGTCCTGCTTATCATTAAAGACTATTTCCAGAGCATTGTAGCCAAACTCAAACCCTTCTCTCACAACAACAGCTAACTGATGCACACACTTACTACATAACAGGCACAGTTTTACTTCTTACTTTACTTTTATCTTCTTTAACTCTCTACAATAGCTTAAGAAGTGTGTTGTTATTAGATACATTAGCTCCCATTAGTTATAGCACAGCCTTCAATATATTCCCCACACCCTTTTCCTAATGGTCACCCACCATATCCAAGTCCAAAGTCAGATCAGTGGTAATAAAGGGGATCAAAATATACACCTCCAAATGTGCCATTTTGGTATTTGGTATTTCGAACCGAGGGCAACTGAGAAATAGTAGATGCAGTAAGGGATCTCTGCCCTCCCACTTTTTGCCTAAAAACAGAGTGTAGGGAGAGATCCAAGATGGCAGTGAAGTAGGTAGAAGCTACACTAACCTCCTCTCAGAACCAAACTGAAATTACAACTAAATTAATTATAAAAAATCATCCTGAAAAACCAACTGGACACCAGCTGGAGAGAAGCCTTATAACAAAGGACTTATGGAAGAAACCACATCACCACAGTAAGACTGGTAGGAAGTGCAGAGGTGTGAGAGGGCTAGCTGGGCTCCCACAGGCCACAGCTGAAGTTCTGCAGGGATATTTCAGTCAGTAGCTGGGGGGAATTCCCCTTTAAAAGTGTGGGGCCTAAACCCCAAGCCAGGCTCCCCAGCCTAGAGCACCAGACCAGGAAAGGAACCCAAAAAACATCCAGCTATGAAAAGCAGTGTTTTCTATCTGCCAGAGAGAGATGGCTAGGGATGCAGAAGACCTGTCAGAGGGCCAACGCACAAAATTTCATTTGCAGCCACTTACCCTGGGCTTCTGTAGAGGGAGGGAAGAGCAGGTTAGAGCCACATAAAGAGTCTGGGGATGGTAGCTCTGGGGAGAGAGTGCAAGGGTCAGCTGCCAGGATCCCTGTGCTTAGTCATTCTCCATACCGCAGAAACCATCTGTCTCAGGCAGAGTACTCTCTTCCATGCTGCATCAGCCTAAGAGGAAAGCAATAGCCCCACCCTGTGGAGCTTAAGCCCAAATGCTGAGGAGTACAGCTAGAAGCACTTTTAGTGATTAAATCTAACAGAAAGGCTGCAGGTGAAGATGAATCTCTGGGAGCTTTGACTTTAGCTCACCCTCACCCTGGCCAGGTGCTAGTAAAAGCCAGTTTTGGTGTGCAGCTTGGTTCTTTCTGCACTCACCTAGGCCCAGTAGAGGGAGCTACAAACTTTGGATCCCTGGTAGCTCCAAATGGGTTGTCCAGGGACAGGAACGGGTAACATCTGACATAGGTCTACACCAGTCATTGCAGATTTACCAAACATATGGAAACAAACACAAAGAGGCAGCCAACAAGTGAAGAAAAAGAAACAGGCCCCAAATGAAAGAACAAGAGAATTCTCCAGAAGGAGAGATAAATAAAATGAAGGCAAGCAATTTATCAGGTATAGAGTTTAAAGTAATGATTATAAGGATGCTCAACAGCATGAAAAAAAGACATAGATACCATAGAGAAGGACCAGTCAGAAAGAATACAGTATCTGAAATAAATAATACACTGGAGGAATAAATAGTAGGTTAGATGAAGCAGATGACTGAATTAGCGATTTGGAAGACAAGGTAGGAAAAAAAAACCCAAGTGGGGCAGACAAAGGAAAAAGAATTTTAAAAGATGAGGAGGGTTTAAGGGACTTTTTGAAAGATATAATGTGTAACAACATTCACATCATGGGAATACCAGAGGAGAAGGGGGTGAGCAAGGTATAGAGAACCTATATAAAGAAAAAATGACCAAAAACTTCCTTAGCCTGGTGAAGAATAAAGACACAAAAGTTCAGGAAGCACAGATAGTCCCAAATAAGATGGACCCCAAGAAGCCCACACCAAGACACATCCTAATTAAAGTGGCAAAGCTTAAAGACAAGCAGAGAATCTTACAAGCAGCAAGAGAAAAGCAAAGAGTTACCTACAAAGGAGTTCCCATAAGACTATCAGCTGATTTCTCAAAAGAAACTTTGAAGGAAAGAACGGATTGGCAAGAAGTGTTCAAAGAGATGAAAAGCAAGGACCTACAATCAAGATTACTCTATCCGGCAAAACTATCATTTAGAATGGAAGGGCAGATAAAGAGCTTCCCAGATGAGGTAAAGCTAAAGGAATTCACCATCACCAAGCCATTATTATATAAAATGTTACAGGGACTTATTTAAGAAAAAGATCAAAACTATGAACACTAAAATGACAATGAACTCACAACTATCAACAACTAAATCTAAAAAAATAAAAACAAAAACAAACTATGCAAACAACTAGAACAGAAACAGAATCATAGGTATGGGGATCATTTGGAGGGTTATCTGCTGGGAGGGGGAAGGGGAAGAAAGGGGAAAATGGTGCAGGGATCAAGAAGCATAATTGGTAGTAACATAAGACAGGGGGATGTAAGACTGGTATAGTAAAGGAAGAAGTCAAAGATCTGACATGTAATACCCATGGACATGAACTAAGTGGGGGAGACTGCTGGAGGGGAGAGGAGTACAGGGTGGATGGCAGCAAAGGGAAAAAATTGGGACAACTGTAATAGCATAATCAATAAAATATGCTTACAAAATAAAAAAAAACACCCTAAGGCTATAGTAAGAGGCAAAGAAGAACACTAAATAATGATAAAGGGAACAATCCAACAAGAAGATATAACCCTAGTAAACATTTATGCAGCCCACATAAGAGCATCTAAATAGGTAAAGCTAACCTTGATAAACATAAAGGAAGAGACTGACAGGAATACAATCATAGTAGGGTATTTTAACACCACATTAACTTCAATAGATAGCTCTTTCAGACTAAAAATCAAGAACACAGCAGCATTAAATGACACACTAGCAAAAGGGTTTCATTGATATCTTCACAGCATTTTACCTCAAAGCAGCAGAATATACATCATTTTCAGGAGCATATAAAACGTTTTCTAGGACAGACCACATGTTAGTACACAAAAGAAGTCTCACTAATTTTAAGACTGAAATCATATCAGGCATCTTTGACCATAATGCTATGAAACTAAATTTATCACAAGAAGAAAACTAACAATACACAAAGACATGGAAGCTAAATAACATTATTAAACAATGAATTGGTCAACAATAAGATCGAGCAAGAAGTCAAGATACCTTGAGACAAATAAAAATGAGAACACAACAACCCAAAATCTGTGGGACACAGGGAAAGCAGACCTAAGAGGGAAATTCATAGCATTACAAGCCTGTCTCAAGAAACAAGAAAAAGCTCAAATAAACAATATAACTTTATACTTAAAGGTACTTGAAAATGAAAAACAAAGCAAGCCCAAAGTGAGTAGAAGGAAGGAAATAATAAAGACCAGAGGAGAAATAAATGAAATAGAGTCTCAATAAACAATAGAAAAGTTCAATGAACCCAAGAGCTTGTTCTTTGAAAGGACAAGCAAGATTGACATACTTTAACTAGACTTATCAAGAAAAAGACAGATGATCCAAATAAGCAAAATGAAAATAAAAGAGGAGACACCAAAATGACACGAAAGAAATACAAAGAATTAAGAAAATATTATGAACAAATATTATGGAAATATTATATACCAACAAACGGGACAACCTGGATGAAATAGATAATTCCTAGAAATACATAACATTCCAGAAGTTAAACAGGAAGAATCAGGGAATCTGAATAGAGAGATTACACCTAGCAAAATTGAAGCAGTAATCTCAACAACAATCCTGGACCAGATGGCTTTGCAAGCAAATTTTACCCAATGTTCCAAGAAATGAACAACTATCTATCTCAAACTATTCCAAAAAATACAAGAGGAACAAAGTCTCATTGCTCATTTTACAAGGTCAGCATTATCCTAATTCCAAAAACAGATAAAGACACTTCTAAAAAGAAAATTATAGGCCAATATCTCTGCTGAATATATATGCTAAAATCCTCAATGAATTATTAGCAAACCAAACATAGCAGTACATCAAGTACATACACCATGATCATACACCATGATCAAGTGGGATTTATTCCAGGGATGCAAGGTTGGTACATTTTCATATCAATAAATGTGATATACTACATAAACAAAATGAAGGATTAAAAACCACAGGATGATATCAATACTTGCAGAAAAAGCATTTGATAAAATCCAGCATACATTTATGATAAAAACTCACAGCAAAATGGGAACACAGGGCGCATACCTAAATATAATAAAGGCAACATATGACAAACCCAACTGCCAGCATTATACTCAACAGGCAAAAATTACAAGCATTCCCCTTAGTATTGGGAACAAGACAGGAAGGTCCACTTCCACCTCTCTTATTCAATATAGTACAGGAAGTCCTAGCTACAGCAATGAGACAAGAAGAAGAAATTAAAGCCATCCAAAGTAGAAAGGAAGCTGTTAAACTGTCATTATTTGCAAATGACATGATACTGTACATAGAGAACCCTAAGATTCTAGTAGTAAACTGGATTCCATGTCTTTGTGTAAAGATTCCACGTCTTTGTGTAAAGAAACTAGTACAAATGATAAATGAATTCGGTAAAGTAGCAAGATACAAAATTATTATCCAGAAATCAGTTGCATTTTATATGCCAATAATGAACTATCAGAAAGGAGAATTAAGAAAACAATCCCATTTGCAATTGCTTCAAAAAGAATAAAAAACCTAGGAATAAATTTAATCAAGGATGTAAAATACCTGTACTCGGAAAACTATAAGACACTGAAGAAAGAAACTGAAGAAGATACAAATATGTGGAAGCACATGTGTTCATGGACAGGAAGAATTAACATTATTAAAATGTTTATACTACCAAAGCAATTATAGTTTCAACATAATTGGTATCAAGATTCCAATGACATATTTCACAGAACTAGAACAAATATTTCAAAAATTTATATGGAACCACAAAAGATCCCGAATAACAACAGTGATCTTGAGAAAGAAGAACAAACTGGAGCAATCGTGCTACCTAATACCTATCAGGCCACAGTGATCAAAACCATATGGTGTTGCATAAAAAGACACATAAATCAATGGAACAGATAGAGAGCTCAAAAATAAACCCAGTGCCTTTATAGTCAATATTTGACAGAGGAAGCAAGCACATACAATGGGCTAAAGATAGTTTGCTCAATAAGTGGTGTTGGAAAAATTGGATATGCGCAGAAAAACGAAACTAGACCCCCTCTTTAATGTTACACACAAGAATAAATTCAAAATGGATTAAAGACTTAAATGATAGATTTGAAACTGTAAAAATCGTAGAAGAAAACATAAGCAGGATAATCTCAGAAATTGCTTGTAACAATGTTTTTTTCTGATATATCTCCTCATGCAAGGGAAACAAGAAAAAATAAACAAATTGGACTATATCAACTAAAATTCTTGTACAGCAAATGAAACCATCAACAAAATAAAGCAACAACACACAGGATGGGAGAACATATTTGCTGATATCTAATAAGAGGTTACTATCCAAAATTTATAAAGAACTTATAAAACTGAACTCCAGAAACAAACAAAAAAAATTCTATTATAAAATGGGCCAAGTTCCTGAATAGACACTTCTCCAAAGAGGACATGCAGATTGCCAATAGACATATAAAAAGATGCCCAACATCACTGATCATGAGAAATGCAAATTACAACCAAAATGAGATAACACTCATACCTGTCAGAATGGCTATCATGAATAAATCAATAAACAACAAGTTTAAGGATGTGGAGAAGAGGCAATGCTTTTGCACTGCGGTGGGAATGCTGATTGGTGCAGTCACTTTGGAAAGCAGTACGGAGTTACCTCAAAATATTAAAAACGGATCTGCCTTTTAACCCAGTGATCCCACTTCTGGGAATTTATCTGAAAAAACCTGAAACACTAATTTGAAAAATATAAGCACCCCTGTGTTCACTGCAGTATTTACAATAGCCAAGATCTGGAAGCAGCCCAAGCGTCCATCAGTAGATGATTGGATAAAACAAGTATGGTGCATTTACACAGTGGAATACTACTTGGCCATAGAAAAGGAGAAATTTTACCTTTTGTGACAGCATGGATGGACCTGGAGAACATTATGCTAAGTGAAATAAGCCAGCCAGAGAAAGACAAATACCATATGATTTCACTCATACGTGGAATCTCATAACATTCATTAGATTCCACGAATGAGTGAAATCTAATGAACAAACTGAACTAACAAGCAAAACAGAGATAGACTCATAGATTGAGAGGAGGCTGCCAGCTCTGGGTGGGGGTTGGGGTGTGGAGGAATTGGGCAAAAAAGTAAAAGGACTCGTGGACACGGACAACAGTGTGGTGCTTGCGGGGGGGGAGTGGGGTAGGTAGAGGTGGAAGGGGGTATGAGGGAGGTAAGTGGTAATAGAAAAAAAACGAACCAAACAAAAAAAAAAAACAACAGGGCATAAATTTCCCATGAGAAAGCTGTCCTAGTATCAAGAAGGGAACATTCCTATCACCAGAGATGGGGAGTTTATGCTGAGATAAGCCTGCACAAACTAACTATACTAAAATAACCCTTATCTTCCATTAACTTCCTCCTATATTTTCTAGTCAATTTCTCCACAATATTCTGTCAGTAGACACCCAAATCTCTTTTCTTTGCCTCGTCACTTCTCCTCAGTTTATCACCCTTTGTTAAAATTTGTCCCCAAGTCTATCTTTATCTTTGGGGTTTTCACTTTGTTATGAAGCTACCACCCCTAGACACATGAGTAAAAATGTTAACAGGAAATAAAATTCATATGCATTTTCTCCTGTTAATCATTTGATGGTTTAATTCAAGGCTCTAGGCACAGAACATAACAGGGGAGAATAAGAGTTTTCCTCCCCTACAGTGGTCTGTAGGATTGTTCAGGATTGTGGGCAATTGTATCTCTGAGAAGATGCTGACCTGTGGATGAAGAACCTGGTCTTTCCCGATGATCCTTTACAAAGTTGGTATTCTATAGCTCTTTCCACAGTTTGCTTCTTCCCTCTGCTGTAACTAACCATCTTACTTTGCTTAAAGAAGGGTGGTCAACAATTTGACTCTAATCTCAAGCCATATTTCTTAAAAGAAGTCTGTACCATATATTTTCTATTGATGCTAAAACTGCCCCCAGGCCTCCCAAATAAAAACTCTCATTGTTTATTTAAGAATAAATTTAGCACTGCTTTATATTTGAAGTATTAGTTTTTGGGAAATCCTCATCATTTAAAAAAATATTCTTTCTGTTCCTATATCTGATATCCCTGAAATGTAGAGAAAGCAATACTTTTGTCAGCTGTACTTATTACTCAATGGAAAATCATTGGCTCACTCATACATTCAGCCACCAGATACTGTGTTAGGTATACAGATTTAAATGGAAATAGGTCAAGGCTTTACAAAGCTCCTGGTATTGGGGACACATTATAAAGTACTCTATCTTCTAACAGAAGCATATATGCAATGCTTTGAGTACAGAAAAGAAGGAGGTAGCAACCCAGCCTGAGGTTTGGGAAGTTTTTCTAACGAGGGTTACATCTTTGAAGGATGAACAGAATTAATTGTACCAGAGTGGAGAAGTCATTCTGCTCCTGGAAAAGTAAGGCCAATGATTATTTTAGAATTCTAAATTCCATATGAGAGGGGATCCTCATATTTTTTAATATGAGGATCTCAACATGGGATAGAATTCTCTGGTAGTATTTAATTGCTAGATTAAGGAAGAAAGAAAATATTTTTACAGTAAAGATGTGCTTTCAGTATTATGTCTCATAAGCAAACTTTAGTTCTCACTAATGAACACATCCAACTCCTGCGCCCCAGTATTCCACGATGTTCCAGGCCACCTTCTACCCTCTAGGCTTCTATGGCACTTTGTTTTTAGCATTTCTGTTTATCCCCCTTCGTACTGTCTCATATGCTAGAATTTACATACAGATCTTCTAGGTTCTTCATCTTTCCAAGACAAGAAGGTGGCCCCTGTTCATCATTACTTCCCCATACTACAATTTGAACATAGTAGGTAAACATGTAACTACTGTTGAATTAAAATTTTTTATTTTATTAGAAAACAAGGGAACAAAAACTCCCATAATGACCAGTGACCCAATGGCAAATGTAAGATTTATATTGCAACAGGAATAAAAATTCAGTTATATTTTGCCAGAAGAATTATATACATCAATAGGCTAAACTGATAGTCATTAATTTATTATTATTTTTTCAACTACAGTTGACGGTCAATACTACCGCAATTTCAAGTGGACAGGACAGTGGCTAGACATTTAAATAATTTACGAAGTGATTTCCCCTGATAAGTCCAGTATAAGTCACTAATTTTTTAACTACCAAGCAATTTCAGATATTTTTATTTTTCATTTACTAACTACATGTTTATATCTTTTCTTCACTATTTGTTTAATAATCATTATAGCAAATTATTATTAAACAGTTCTGGAAATAATAACACGTTATCGGCAATTACTAGCATAATATATTTCAACATTTGCTGTTAGACATATAAGGTATTTGAACACTATCGATCATTACAATTCTACTCTTGCAACAACATTTAGTATGTAGAGGTAAGTTACTTCTTAATATCTTAGACAGGAAAATAATGTGGTTGTGTTAAGTGTTTCAAAGTAGATTCATCAGGAAAAAAAAGTGTTTACTGACTGCCACTGAAAAATTTTGATAATCTAAAATATTCGCAGTACTTTTGAGATTACCCGTGTATGTAATATATTGGCTTGGACAAGATGTTATCACAATGTAAATACTAAATTTCACCTTTCTGAGGACAACTATGTCAACAAAACTATGACTACTTGAAAAGACCAAAGTATAGTCAAAATCTTTCTCCCTGCGTATAGACGGAAAGCCAATTTCCTGTATACGGATATTGAGTTTTTAACAAACAAGAAGAGTGGTCTTAATAGATAATGGCCCTGAGCTCAAAACAATATTTTAAAAATTAGTTTCTGATAAAACTTTCTGAAACTAAAGGCTTAATTTTTGGCATGTTAACTGGCTCATAGGTCAAACTAACCCTATAAAATAAGCCAATTTAGTTACACAGGGGTTCATTTCAAAAGCAATTTATTTGAATGTCTCGTCCGAACATTATTTTGTTTAAAACAGTCTGTCATAATAGCACTGTTAAAAAATCTCTACAGCACAGAACTGGAAGGCTTTAAACTGGAGTGGATCCGAACTCTTCAGGGGTCACTAGCTCTTTTCCGTGTTAACCCCTACAGATAATGCTTCCGCCTTCTACTCAGTCTAGATCCCGTCCGGGAATATAACTTTACATTTATTGCTGTTCAAAATGTATCAAAACTTTGAGTGAAGTAAGTTCTATTTATGGAGGACTGATTAAAAGGCAAGCTTTCTAAAATTCCTCTGAATAGTCTAAATCCTGTCTGTGGATTGCACCAGGGATCTGAAACCTCAGTCTCTTGCAGGACTGTTGAATTCACTTTGGGCTTGTTATTGTCTTAGACAACATTGTGAGATTTCAGGAGAAATTGCACTTTGAAACTGGTTGTATTTATCCTGAGGATATTGCCCTTCCTACAAAGAGTCACAAGAGAAATTTCTTGGGTTTTAGTACCATGTCGTGCTTTTAAGCAACTGGCTGCTATTACATTATGGATACTGTGACTCATATAACTAGTCATGTCCTCTCTTTGCATAAGCTACTGGGAAGCTCAGAGCCAGAGCTGAGGCTGTTCTCTTGGTTGCCAACTGTCCTGTCTTTTAAAAAATTTTTATTTATTGATTTTAGAGAGAGAGAGGGAGAAAGAGAGAGAGAGACATTGATTTGTCGTCCCACTTAATTATGCATTCGTTAGTTGTGGATGACGTGTGCCCTGACTGGGAATTAAACCCGTAACCTCAACATATCACGACGACACTCTAACCAAGTGAGCTGCCTGGCCAGGGTCCTGTCTTCTAAGTACTCAGTTTGGTTGCTAACCTCATTCCAGGTCTCATTTTGATTTTCCCATCCTTATTTTCCTGATTTTCTCACTTAAAACACATACACAACCCTGATACACTGGTTAAAAACATTAAAATAAGTTAAGAATAAAATTGGGTGTAGCTTGTTTTCAGTTTATTTGAGAAAGCATGGGGTTCCATAATTTCTTATTCATTAATTGAGAATTTAGAATAGTGCTAAAAGATAGGAGGGAAGGTTCCCAAGGCAGTTCAAGAAAATTTAATTTAATTACAATAAAGCAAAATGATAGTTTTAAAGAGAAGTTACTGTCATTCAAGACAAATTCTGTAGGGTAATTCTACATTCATGCTAAAAAAGAAATTTTTCTTATTAGAGGATTTGTATGTTAAAAGACATTATTGATTACCGAAACTCTTACAGACAAAAGATTCTTACTCAAATTCATAGATTTGAATAAGAAAATAATCTATATTCAGTCAAGTTGACTTGCTCTTTTTCCTCTCCTTACATAAACAAATAACTAACAGTAATTTAATTCAGAGTAGCAAAGTGAATACAGATCTTTGAAGAACAATGCAATGTTAATTTTAGGATCCTGTTTATTTTGCTAAAGCTTATACAAGATAGGAAGTAAATGCAAATTTTGATTCAGGGTCAATTCTTAATATTTTAGCAGCAGAAAACTAATCTATTTGAGTATTTGAATTTTACAAGCAAATTAACAAAATTTCATATGCAAACATAATAATGTCTTGGACATAGTTATTTATAGCTGTAGACTATGTCTTATACTTATTGGGCTCTTTTTCAGCATTTATTCTTTTCAATTCTACCTAGTCAAATTTTCTTGACAATGCTTCTAAAGGAAAAATTCTGCTTCTGTTAACCCTTTGTGCTATTTTTACTTCTTTTCCTTTTTTATTAAATTTATTGAGGTGACACTAGTTAACAAAATTATACAGGTTTTGGGTGCACAATTCCACAACACATCTTCTATACACTGTATTGTGTGTTCATCACCCCAAGTCTTCTTTCATCACCATTTATCCTCTCATACTTTCCTCCACACTGCTCCCCACCCCCGCCCCGCCCCGCCCCATGCTACTTTTAAATGCCTGACTTCTGAGAGTGGCACAATCAGATTTGGGATTTAGAAAAGCATTCTGGAGGCAACATGATGGATGCTTGGTAGAATGAACAAAAATTGATGATGGCTAAGAGAGGCAATTGCCGTGGGGGACACACAGTTTCTCCTGGTAACAGAAATATGTGAGAATTCGCTGGGCAAAAAGACCAAATGTCTATGGGTAAAGGAGAAAAAGTGAAGTGATTCCATCCAGCTTGGGAGCTGAATATCTAATGCGAGGGAAGGCAGGAGGGCCAAGTTTGCTGGGAGGGCTAGAATTGGCGAGGGAGGGAAGTGGACACACTCAATTTGGTAGCATACCTGGAAAATGAAGGAGGCCCTTGGGAAGAAGGGCTTGCAGGCTACGGGAAAGGACAGACAGAGAGGTGAATTCTCAAAGTATACAGGCTTGAAGCCACAAGTGATGAGTACAACTAGGGAGAGCATGTGAAGGTCAAGATGTAAAATAAGGGGTCTCTCAGATTGAAGGAAAAGGTAGAGGAGGAGGAGTATCACCAAGTGGGAGGAGACCAGGAGTCAGTGGTATCCTGCATGTCAGGGAGGAAAGATGATGATCTTGCGGAAAGCTGAAGACATGCCACGTGTGGCAAAGACAAAGTAAAAGAAAGATTTTGGCAAGGCAGACTGTAGGAGATTGAGGAGTAAATAGAAACTGACAGAGTGATCAGGCTGTCAGGGGATCATCCACATCCCAAACAGCACAAATCACACTGGTGTGTAGGGTCACAGCTCTTTCAAAATAATATCTTCCTACAGAATCTGGTTTTCTGTCCTATGAATTTCCTTTTGGCACAGGCCTTCAGCCATCACAGTTGTCACGCCATAAGGAAGAGCATGCAAACATGGGGCAGAACAAGAGGATGGGCAGAGGGAAGTCATGACCACAGCAGGGAGGTTCATACCTCTGTAGCCTGAGCTCTGTACCAATCAGGAAGAATCTGGGGCCTGTGGTCCAGGAATGTTTCCTTCCATGAGGGTAAATGGGCCATACAGTAGCCTTGGGCCAGATGAGAATCACACCACCCAGACATTCCTTGGGAAGATCACCTTAAGGTAGTCAATCCAGCTCTGCCAAAGCCAGCCTTACCTATATTCTACTGCTGTAAACCTTTTCTTAGGACACAGTGACCTTTCCCAGGCTTTCTGCTCATCTTGAATATTTTTTCTCTTTCCCTCTGATAAAATCTGCTTCCCATCTTTCCTTTCTCTTCCCTTACTACTACTTTGCAGATATATTGTTTACTAACACTGGTCCTGCCCCCTGCTGATATTTTGGAATATGGCATGTACCCAAGATAATTTATTTTCAATTTATAAAACTGGACCAATTGTGATAATATTGCTCTAGGATATACATATGCAATACAAAATATTTACTTATGAAACCTAAAACAAAATATCAGCTGGTACCAACATCTATTAAAATACACCTGTGAAATGACAGTTTTAACTACTTGTTTTCTTCTCTGTCTTAAAAAACGGTGAACACACAAAGGGATCAACAACCTGGGGAGCAGATGAGTTCCAAAGCCAAGACATCCTGGGGAAAAGAATTCAGGGGCTTTCACCTCTCCACAGCCAGGAGTGTACACCCATAGTAGTGGTATTTAATGTGGGCTTTAGCTTTGTGAGCAAAGCTCGGGAAAGGAAGGACTTTCAGGAAGATAAAATAATGATCTGGGAGTTAAAATTACTGAGTCCATCTCTGACCTGCACTTTGAAGCCAAGGGGCAGGGAGGATAGGAGATCCAACGTGATGCAGCACTAGCTCCACAGAGGGATTTTCACCAACAGCTGACTTGCACACACCTGGCAGGACACCAGGATTCACTAGTCTTTCTTGTGTAAAAAGCCCTCCCCAAGATAAAGAGCTGCATCTTCCTGTGGAGGCAGGTGAGGGTAGAGAGGGCTACCTGCCCCCAGTCAACATAGAATATGAGGGAAAGTGTTGGTGTTAGAGGACTTAGGTGTCAACCCTGCTCCACACCAGCTATATGGTTTTAGGTTGGCCACTTTTAATTGTGAGCGACACCTTGCTCATTTGTAAAATGTGGGAGATTTAAAGTACCTGCTTTGCAGTTTTTATGATGAGTAAATGAGCTAATGAAAGGAAAAGTCCTAACATGTCTCGCCAATGGGAGATGCTAACATAAAAAAAGAGCTATTATTATTATTGTATTTGTAAAATGGGGTCATAATACTGATTTCATAGATTTATTTTAAATTAGGTATTGTATATTAAAGTGTATAATATCTAGTTCTTCATATACAGCATGTGACCAGTCAATGTTAATTCACCCCAGAGCCTCCCTTTCTTCTTTCTCCCCTAAACACTGGGGGATCTGTGTAAATGTGGAACATCAATCACTGAAGCAGTAAACAGCCAGTGTCAAGGACTAATTTTATTAACATTATGATAGTTTTGATCAAAATTTGAATGAAACCAATTTTCCCAATGCTTTTGATCCCTGGAATGAAAGTAATTTAGCCTCAGCAGAATGCAGAATTTGCTGTAACAAAGGTATTGTGAGACCACTACCTCCAGTGGGTGTAATAAAAAAAAGTATTGGAAGACTTTTGTTATAACACAATCTTAGTAGAAGGAAAACTCCATAAATAAAAGTCTGATAAATTTGTACCCCAGTGCCTAGCACAGTGCCTGGAATATAGCTCAATAAATATTTGATAATTGAATATGGCTCACAGGCATATGTTACATATGAATGTCTTTGTCAAAAAGTTACTGTCTGCAGGATCTGAGGAAATAGGCACTGGAGGTGACCGGCAGCCATTGTGCTGGCAGTGGCAACTGACACACTGTAGAATAATGGTGAACAACACTCATCTGACTCAGGAATACAGGTTTTCCCTATACAAAACCTGTATGCTATTCAAAAGTAGAGCATTCCTATGAAACCTCTTATAGCTGAAATGGCAGAAAGCAAAGAGAAGTGATTACTATTAATTTATGTAGAAAAATATCTTGAGCATTCCCAGACCCAAGGTTCCAAGTATGCTCAAGTTCTTTATTTCATTCACCATGATTGAAATGCTTAATTACATCCAGTTTTATCCTAGGTGTAAGACCCTTAAGAGATTTCAGAGTTTTCTGATACCTTAAGACACATTTTACAAACAGATGCACAAAGTTAATCGAGATAAAACCCAGTTGCACAGAGACACGGTTCAAAGCTCTTGGAGGTGCTATTCTTATTGCTCAGGATCCGCGCTGCCTCTTGAAAGGCTGCTCTAACACAGATGCTGAACGCTATTTTTGCTTCCCGCCTTTTTTTTTTTTTTTTTTTTTTTTTTTGGTAAAGTGAAAATTCTCTTCAAATTTCTTTTGGTTAGTGAAAACAGGTACTAATGTAGGTCTTTAGTAAAAGCAAAGTGGCATAATTTTAACTTTCGAGAAGCAGGGGATACCTATATTGGAGATTCTAATAGAGCCCTTCATTTTTGGCAAAGCCATAAAATAAGGTTATTTAACCTAAATAAAACAAACACAAACACTCCCAACTGTATTCCCACTACCTTACTTTGTAAGAGCTTTACAAATGACAAGCAGTCAAATGCAAATTATCTCATTTAAAAATTTTCTGGCTTGCTTGCACTTTAATTTATTAGAGGCCCTGCTATAGGCAAAGCCAGTGGGAGATTAAAAAAACATGAATATGACAGGATTTCTACTCTTAAGGTACTCATAATATAGTAGGGACCAGCAAGTACATCAAGGGAAAACTCGACTAAGTTTGTCTATCTGCTCTGCCCACACTTGACCAGGTGTTCCACACTGCTCCGTCACTGAGGCAGACATTCAGGACCAGAGATCTGAGTGGCTGCACAGAATGCTGGTTTTTCATCCGTTGTACACAGTTCCCATTCTCTTGTATGTGTTAATGATTTAGGGAACAGAAAAGAAATCAACCAGATTCTCTTTTCTTAGGTTCCAATATTCCCAACAAATGTGTCTTCAGGCTGGCAAATGAAAATACCAAGGAACTACAAAATGAAAACAGGCTGCACTGAAAGGTAATAACTCTTTCCTCCATACTTAAAGAAGAGAAAAATGGAGGATGCAGTAAAAATAAACATTGCATTTCCTCTTATTCTCCAGGGTTAGGAGGATGCAGGGAAACAATCCCTGTGGTAATTATGTGCCTGAAATACATTAAGTTTTTCAAGTGATTGTGGATTAAGTTAATTACAAAGGAAATAATATTATTTCCAGTAGACAGTATATTTTAGTAGTAGCAGTTATAAAAAAAGCAGGTCCTTTGCATTTTGGTAATTTTTAATTAATTAAAGAGGCTTATTTTTCTCTATATTATCCTATACATTGGTTCTTCTGACTTTTGAAAATTCTTTTCAGTAAAAGAGATATGTGAAAAGGAAAAAGAAATATTATGTGACTGGGCCCTAAACATGGTCACCCCTGGTATTTTACCAAAATCTTTTCACTCATACTTGTTAATAAGTGGTTCCCATACACAGGGCATTCACTCATGCAACATTTCTTATGATTTTACAGTGTGTTATCACTGAGGGAAGAAAATTGATTCAAACATGGTGCCTACTGATGGGGGATGACCCCACCCATTATACTTAGCCTGGTGCCCAGTTCAGTAAGTCAGCCTCCTGCATTTTAGAAGCCTTATGGTGAGGAGAACACGATCCCGATGGGAACAGCTGCACAACATAGAAACATCTATCTGGGGGAGGGGTATGGATGGTCTGGGAGGGGGTATGGGGGAATGTGTGGCGAGATGAGGGGATTAAGAAGTACAAATAAGTAGTTACAGAATAGCCATGGAGATTTAAAATAAGTGGATCCCATACACAGGGCATTCACTCATGCAACATTTCTTATGATTTTACAGTGTGTTATCACTGAGGGAAGAAAATTGATTTAAACATGGTGCCTACTGATGGGGGATGACAGTCTAGTAAAAAAGGAGCAAGACTGATGGGAGAATTAACATGGCAGGATGATACACAAGGCACCTGGAAAGCAAGGGAGGGGCCACAATAAGTCGAATCCATAAATCACCACATGCTGGTGCACTCCCTCTTGCCTGGCTTGGATGCTAGGGTGACTGTGGTGTGCAAAAACGCACACCATTTTTGACTTGCTGGAGTCTTCAGTCAGATTAGCAGGGGGGTTGGTTTATTAGCTGAATTTTGAAAGACAATTAGAAATTTGCTGTATAAAGGGAAGAAAGTGTGTTTCAGACACAGGAATCAATATGTGACCACAAGAAGGCCTAAAGCCATGTGTTAACATTGGAAAATGGGAGAAGTTTGATCTGGCTGAAGTGAAAAAAAGATTAGAAGAACAGTAGCATGGAAGCTAAGAAGGAATTTTATTCCAAAACCATGTAGAGCCTCTGGTGCACTTTTGAAAAATCCTCACTGAAAGACATTTTTTTCCCACTGCTTTTAGAAAGAGAGGAAGGGCTGGGGGTCAGGGGTGGGGGGGGGAGAGAGAGAGAGACATTGTTTGGTTGTCTCTCATAGGCTCCCCCACCGGGGATCGAACCTGCAACCTACGTATGTGCTCTGACCGGGAACAGAGCCCTCGACCTTTCGGTGTATGGGATGAAGCTCCAACCAACCGAGCCACACTGGCCAGGGTGAGAGCCTCTGATGCATTTTAAGCAAGGGGAGCACAGTGGCTGGGTGGGAGCACATATACTGTGAAGTCAAAGTCAAAGTCTTGGGGTCAAGTCTTGGGTCTGTTCCATATAAAGTCTTTAAGTTGTACTTCTTACCCACAGAAATTATCCACCCATTATACTTAGCCTGGTGCCCAGTTAAGTAAGTCAGTCTCCTGCATTTTAGAAGCCTTATGGTGAGGAGAACACAGTCCTGATGGGAACAGCTGCACAACATAGAAACATCTATCTGGGGGAGGGGTATGAATGGTCTGGGAGGGGGTATGGGGGAATGTGTGGCGAGATGAGGGGATTAAGAAGTACAAATAAGTAGTTACAGAACAGCCACGGAGATTTAAAATACAGTATAGGAAAAATACAGTATAAGTCAAAGAACTTATATGCATGACCCACGGACATGAACAATGGTGGGGGAATTGCAAGGGAGAGGTGAATGTGGGGGGAGGGAGGCAAAGGGGGAAAAAATCAAGACAATTGTAACAGTATAATCAATAAAATATAATTAAAAAAAGAAAAAAACCCTATGATTGTGATAAAGTTACAAGGAAAGTACAAAAAGGGAAAAGAGGAAGGACCACCCACAGAAACCTGGGAATTATGGATACACCTTTAGGTATACTATTATAGTCTCAAGTGGCAAGTCTTTCAGATATGGGGAAGGAGAGCTGTCTAAACCAGGTGCTGAGACTGAACAATGCAATCAGGATTCTGGGGCCTAGAGCAGGCAGAGCCTTTGAGCAACAGCCCTTTGAGAAGGCTGCCTGATCAGAGTCCGCTCTAATTTAGTCATATACACATCATGGAATTCCTTTCTTTAGAGTTTCAAGTTTCAGGTTAAAGCATTAAGTTGCCAATAAAGGCTGTCCTTATTACTTCAATATCTCCACAAGTTTAACAGTCCACCATGGTGCTGAAATCTTTTCATCCTTAGTCTGGTAAGGGCAGAAGCAGAACGCTAACCTTTAGTACACATTCTATGTCGAATGCATGAATAAGAGACATCTGAACCAGGATAAAGGACCAATGGCTTTTTCTGACTCCAGTCTGGCTGCAATGAATAATTTTCTCAATTAATTTAGCTTTGTGTTTAGTAACAGGCAAAGGGGACTTTAAATAAGAGATGCGTCTGCCCACAGAAATGATTTCTGGTTAAAACAATGTCACTCTTAGGGATGAGATCAGAGGAGGGGTAATTATATAGAGAAAATATTTATATTTATTCTCAAAATGCAGCCAGGAAAAAAGAAATGTATGAAGACATTAAATGAATAGTTGTATTATAGAGTAATATTCGTAATTATAATGCACTGATGAGTAATTTTATATAAATTATGCCAAAGGAGAAGTACTAAACCTACTTTTAAAATTGCTCCAGGCAGAAAAGAATAAATATAAGGCTAATAGATGCATTAATGACTACTAATGAGGCTAGCAGAGATCTATTAAAACAATTACTCTGAGAACATATACAATCAATTAACTGAACCCTTATCAACATTAACTAGCAAATAACATTAATATATGAAAGGTACATAACTAGAGAAAGAAATGTGAGATAAGCATACAAACACTATTGCGTATTACGTTATCCCCTCGGGCCAAAGAGTTATCTAAAACTGTGCCCGAAATGTTCAGATGCTCTTCTGAAGCCACATCACTGCACAAAGAGGTACTCATAGACAATGTCTTCTTTGGCCCTGACTGGTGTGGCTCAGCTGGCTGGGCATTGTCTCACAAAGTCAAAGATCACCAGTTCGATTCCAGGTCAGGGCACAAGCCTCAATTTTGGGTTCAGTCAGGTCACATACAAGAGGCAACAGATTGGTTTCTCTTACACACTGATGTTTCTCTCCTATTCTCCCTCCCTTTGCCTCTCTCTAAAAATAAATAAATAAAAACTTTATAAAATATTAAAGAAAATGTCTTTGTACCGAGTTGGCCCTGTCTCTGATACATGTGTGATGTTTCATTTGGAACACATTTTTTTCCTTCCAATTATATTCTCCTAACTTAAACTTGAGCCATTTTCTCTAATCCAGCATATTCAATCAATCACTAAGGACAGCTAATTCTATTTCTCCATACAGCTCTCCGTTACTGTCACCATGGCTCCAGCCAGGCCTTCACCATCTTTTGACTGAACTAATGCAATTACCTCCTAACTGGTCTCCAGTATTTAGTTTCTTTATTTGGGGGGGTGGGGGTGGAGCAATCTAGCTAAAAGTTACATTTGTAGTCCACTTAAAATGCCTGAATGGCTTTGCACTGCCTAGGAACATGTTCCAGCATCTTGGCATGGCATGCAAGGCTCTCAGTCATCTATAGTCTTTCCTATGTTACTTCTCTACTCTTACGTTCTCCCACTATCTGCTATCATTGACATCAAACTATCAAAACTGCTGGTAGTTCCTTATATCCAACAATTACAATTTGGATTTGTTTTTTTGTTTTTTTTGTATCTATTCCCTCTGCTTCTGCCTTCCTTCACTATCAAACCTCTGATTCTTTATAGCTCAGGTCAGCCTCAATCGCTTTCTTACACTCAATCCCCCTTCCAGGGCAAGCTCTGTTACTCCTCTTATTTGTCCCCACATGTGCTGTTCAATTCTGTCAGAACATTGCCACCACACTGTTATAAAATATTTATATGTTTATTTATTTCTCAGTGAGTGTATTACTCTATGCACTGAACTGCAAGCTCCTCTTGGGCAAAGATCATATTCTATTTATCTCTGTATCTCTAGCAAGGAGCAAAGGGTCTGGCACATGGCAGTGACTCAATGTTTGCTCAATAAAGGTTCACACCAACCTCATCCTATCAAAACTATATATTACAGTGATAGTGTTCTTCTGATTGCGGATACCGGTATAGAATGTTGTTCAACAAGTTTAAGTGAGCTGGTTAAATGACTGCTAGCTACTGCTAATTTCAAAAATTTGGCAGTTGGACTAACTGGTATTAGAGATAACTATGTAGCAACTGATTTACTTGTATCTGCTGAAATACAGAAATAATTTTGGAGTACTTACTGTCTGCTAAACATTCTACTAGAAAGTTTTGTAACTTTAGCATTATCAATTTATAGATGACATACCGGGGAGTCAATGATTTATACCTAGGTTACAGAGTCAGGAACCTCTGTAGCTAGTTAATGTCAAATTTGAACTAAGGTTTCTTTAAAAAAAAAAAAAATTATCCTCACCTGAGGACATGCTTATTGATTTTTAGAGAAGGGAGAAGAGAGGGAGAAAGGGAGAAAAACATCGATGTGAGAGAGAAACATTGATTGGTTGCCTCTTGAACGTGCCCAGACTGCGACCAAACCCACAACCTGGATATGTGCACTGACCGGGAATCCAACACGAGACCTTTTGGTTTATGGGATGATGCTCCAACCAACTGAATCACACTGGCCAGGGCCTGAACTAAGGCTTCCTAATTAAAAGGCCAGAAATTTTCTAAATCATGATTATCTTGCTCATGATTCTCATTCATAATTCTGAAAACAATAGCTAATGCACTTCAGTTCAGAAATAAGGAGGAAAAACAAAGGAGAAGTTTCAGCATCAAGTCATGGAGACCTGTTCTTTTATTTGTCATAAAAGATCATTTCAGTGAGCTGTTCTTTTTTTTAAATTTCAAAATATCTGAGTTAAAAAACTATCATATGTTCAAATAGATTTCCAATAATGAGGAGTTATGAAGCCACACAGATGATCAAGATGTCACGATGACACATTATTAAGTCATAACTGGCAATTTTAAATCTGCTTCTTAAAGCAGGGATGGTAGAGACCAGTTAAAGAAGGCATTCGTATTACTAAATCCAGACAAAAGCCAGGAGAACCCATCTTGATTTAACTAAATCTTGCTAAACCTAGAAATTCACAGCCTGGGTTTTTTTTGTTTTTTAAAAAAAAATTTTAAGCATATTTACTGATAGTGAATAACCCATCTTTCAAAAGTCTGAAACACTGTTTTCCTATGACACAAATGAATTGCTTCTAGTTGCTGTGGGGCTAGACAGAAGGACGGGATCAGGAACAACAGTTATACAAGAGTGCCACAGGCTATATATGAGCTCAATAGAATAAATTCAGAACAAACTTAAGACACAATTTGAGAAGAACTTAGAATAATGGTAATAGTTTTCTCTTTTATTCCTCTCCTCTTCCTTTGTGTTCTTGCATGGCCTGTAATAACAAAGTTAAAGCAATTTTTGTGGAAAGGTATGGTCTGTTCAACATTTTACGGTGAGCAAAACTCTTATTTGGCTGCTTATAACAGAATTTTATGGTCTTTGATACCTCATAATATACGCAGGCATTTCAATGCTTAAAAAGGGGAAACATTTTTTCTGGGGGTTGAGGGGTGGGGTGGGGAAGTGTGGGTAATGCCTAATTATCTTGTTAACAATACCTGGAAACAAAATGCAACACTTTACGCTCACCAACCTGATAGCTGTCCCAGGTGATACCATAGCTTAAATTGAGTTGAGGTATAAAAGAACATGAGGATGGAATTTCCAACGTCCATAACTTCTGGTTAAGGCAGGTTTTAGTTTGAGAGTGAAGTGAAGACTTTCCCAGTGGGGAGCCTAAAGTTACATTTATTAAAGAATATATTTAAGGATTTTAAGTTTCTAAAGTAGAGGAGGTGTATAAAGCTAAAACTGATGTGGAAATCAGGGATATAGTACTGAAAGAATTTCAATGTCACTCTTGCAACCTATGTTTTTTGAAGAAAGAAAAATGATAATTCTTTATAAAAATGTTATTTATGTTAATATGCAATGGGTTTATTAATTCATTTAAAAATAAGTGTTGTTAAATGTTTTAGTTTTTATTTCTAATATATTGATAATTATGCCCCACATAAACAAAGCTTTTTGGGGCACCCAGTAACATTTAACAATGTAAAAGAATCCTGAGACTGAGGCAGGATAGTAAGAAATTAGTAATTCCTTGGCTACGGGAATGGGAAAACTGTGATGGATTGCTTGATTTAAGATGGCATCATCTAGCACCGACTCATCTGCCTCTTTCTCCCTTGCATGACCACTCACTCCTTTAAGCATTAAGCCCTCAGGACAATGAGGTTCTGACCAGCATCAAATAATCTTTAGGAACAAAACCTCCAGAGATAGAGTTTTGGTCAAACTAGAGATAACAGTTAGGCCACAGCTGAGTTTCAGCTCCAGGCCCAGAAAAGCAGCAAATCCAGATTAAGCGAAGTCATGGCTGGCATTAGGACCAGATGCAATGACCAATGATCCCTTACCCTATCACTGACCAATTAGTAGATAACATGACCCTGACCCTATAGACTCATTTTGATGACTCAGCATATAAAGGAAACACCTGGAAAGCTGATTAGTAGTCTCCTATAAAATTCCTGCCTTTAGAAAACATAAAAACCCTCTAGACAAAGGAACAGTGCTCGTGCTCTCCCTAGAACACACCCCTGCCTTCTTTCTTCAGGTGTGTATCTATGCTCTCTCTCCTAAGCTCTGGGGGTCCCCACAAGACTTGCAACCAGGGGAGCAATGGGCAGCGGCAGCTCATCCTCAGCTAACCCCTTGAACTTGTCCCCAGGGGCTCCTCTTTTGCTTCTGTAACTTGTTTCCTGAGCTGGCTTGCTCCTTGTGCCTCTGTGACTTTCTCTCTAAAAGGTTAAGGCAGCTCTCTGAGTGGCCACTAGAATCTTCTCTTCAAGTGTACTTTCACCTGCCTGCTAAATAAACTCCCTCTTGTGCTGGAGCTCTTGGTTCTGAATTCCTTCTTTGCAGAACTCAAGAATCAAGACTGAGTTCCAACATTGGAGCCAACATTGCTGCTAACAAGACCATTAAGTCTGAGGACCACATTCTTAGATTATCTTTTCTTGATGTCCACTAAGGGCTCTTCTTTGGCCAACAACTTAAAATTTGATGTTCTTGAAAACAGCATCCTAAGCCAACTAATCTTCTCATCATAAACTGGGATTTCTTAATCTTGGCACGATTGACATTTTGGGCCAGATTATTCTTTGTTATGAGGACTGTGCTGCATTTAGGAGTATCCCTGGCCACTAACTATTAGATGACAGAATTATCCTCTTACCCAAGTTATGACAACCAAAAATGTCTCCAGATACTGTCATATAAAACTGCCCTGGTTGAGAACTACTGCCCTACATACTCTTCCTGGAAATTTCACCTAATAATAAGATTTTAATTCTACTTATAATATTCTCATCATTGTATACTTTGTGCCAGGCACAATTTTAAGGATTTGGTAAGAGTTAACTCATTTAAGTGTCACCACTCTATGAAATCCTTCTGTATTTACATCAGTTAATGGCACAACTTTTACCATTAACCTCTCTGCATCTCAGCTTAACTAGTAACCTGGACATCATTCTAGGCTTTCCTTGGGCTCTCTTCTTTATTCCTGAATCCAAACATTCAAGTCCTAACAATTTTACTTTCCAGTTAATCAAATGTATCTTTTCCTTCTGTTTTCCACTATTCCTGCCCTCATTAGGGCCCTAATCTTTCCTTAGCACTATTGTAATTGTAACCAACTCCCATTCGGTATCCTTGTATTAAGTCCTCAAAATTATCTTTATTGCTGCTGGAGTGATTGAACAAAAGTACAAATTTGGCCATGTTGCTTTATGGCTTAAAGCTCTTTATTGACTGTTTGTTAACTAAGAATAAATTCCAGGTTCCTTTGCATGGCCTCTTGTTCCTTGAAAATGTGACCCTTTCCAAACTCAGTCTTGTCTTCTGTAACCTCGAATCACACTTTGCTCTGTAGCATTATTCTACTGTTTGTCATTATGTGAGCATACTGTGCCACTTCATGCCTTTGATCCAGTGTCATCTTCTCGGAAGTGGTCTTGATTCTACAACCTGTGCATGACTGTCATAGCACTTCCCATGGTTTGGGAAAATGATTTGTGTGTCCCACAGAGGTTAGTAAAAAAAAAAAAAAAAAAAAAAAAAAAAAAAAGCCATTTTTCGTGAGTGCCTTGCTGAGCCCAAGCTCTCATCATTTTATCTTCAGGCTCTGCTATGGTACAGGGCAAAGAATTCTTCAAATTGTTTTGAAAGCACTTAAGGAATAGAATACATAGGAATGGAACTGATTTAGATGGTTTTGGGGGTGTGGAGGAAGAAAAATCATGAAAACCTTTGTCCCACGGTCACAGCTGAGCTGAATCTCAAAGGAAGGGGACAAGCTCAAGACAAGGATGATTAAAAAGCATTCCAGATAGAAGAGTATAGGTGTGAGGTCTTTGAAAGCCACAAGAGATAGCCTTAATACAAAGGGCATATTTTATAACAAGTTTTTTGGTGGTGTTGTTTTTAATCTTAGGAGATATTAATGGGAATCTCAGGGTTTAGGTCCATGACTTCAGGAAACTGTATAAAATGATTACCAGATTCCTCTGGATAATACATTTATATGAAGATACTAAATTTAGCTCAAAAGCATTATTCAAAGTATAATTTCAACAATTCTTTTCTAAATGTATATTGCCTTATAGCGGCTCATACTGAAACTCATTTTCAATTTTCTGCCTACCAAGTACAGCCTTGAATGATTTTCAAAAGGCCATGCCTGTTGACTTGGCATTTATTCACTTAAAAAAAAAAACTTAGTCTTATATGTCTACTTCACCACCTGGCTCATAAGTCATTTCCAAATGTAATTTTAGAAATGGAAGGGTCCTTAGAGATTACCTACTACATCGGGCTAATTTTACAGGCAATAAAATTGAAACACTGAAGTTGAGTGACTTGCCCATGGTTCTATATTGAGGGCTTCCACTTAACTTTTTTACTATGTGCTCTCAGACCTTCTCTGCTGCTGTTTCTCTAATGTGTGGCCTGTATGCTCATTTCCAGTTCTTGTTTATTCTCAGCAAATTTAAATGACAAAATATCTTCTTTCAAACTGGTGAAAATGATTGGTTTTGACTTATTAATGTGCATAATTTGCGGGTTCCTTCAACAGACTTGGTTAGTTTCTTGGTGCTACGTACTTGGTTAATTTTACTACTATTTACAAACATTACCTCCCAAAGCCAAAGTCATTAAATAAAACCATGCACTCCCATGAAATGCTTAACTAACTTACCAGGTGGATATAATTTCATCAGTGTGACTTAGATGTTAGGATAAGTTCCCTTTCCATGCAGGTAGCTAAAAATTAGACAGTCACTGCTTGTGAGGTTTAGTATTCTATTGGCTAGCTAAAGCTGTACTTGTCTATCCATCAAAGGGCCTGCCAGTTCATACAGCACGGGACCAGGGCACTACCTAACCAGTTCTGTTCTAAGGGTAGGCCTTGCTCACTGGAAACACAATCCACAGGCTAGCTAATCACCAAATGTGAGACCTAGTGTAATGAAGTGAGCTGGTCTTCCCAGGCTCTTCCTTTGGGAATATGTTTCAAATGCCGAGAGAATCAGGTAGTTAATACACACTAAATCTAAGAGAAAGTAGAGAAAAGTCCACAAGTGAAGCTGAGGCTCCGAAGTATATAGAATAAAGGACTCGGCAAATAGGAGAATGGGTCAGGAATGGAAAAAGCTGCGTGCTATACTAAGGATGTTAAGAGTTTGGACTGTCGTTCTCCTGCTGCTAAGATCCTAACAGGTGGCTCCCCATCTGAGGCCACGATAAACGTTTCAGCGCCCGAAGTTTTCGTGAGACCTTTATTCCTTTACTGCTACTTGTGTCTCCTCCTTCAATCCTCTCGCTCCCGCTTCCACCAATTATCCCAAGTAGACGGATTTGATTCTTGCAATTAAAATCGCTAATTAACACACTTAGGGAATGAAAGGAGTGGGTAGAGTGAGCCTTCAGTTTTTGGGCATGTACTGCTCACTGACAACTTCTGTTAATTCCTCCAATACTGTAGGGAGTTCTACGTACACAACAAACTAGCCCTAACTTAAGCACTTGAAGCTTTCACCTCCATCCTTCCTATGGCAGACACAGACCACTAACCGTGCTCCCACAGCACAAACCGTGGTATCCGATTGGCGGGGGTTGCGGGGGGGGGGCTCGCAAGATTTATCTTTGACACAATGAAGGACAAGTACCCGGCTCTTCCCCTCAAGGTTCCAGAGGACCATACTAGCCGGCTGGAGTCCGCTTATCCAAGATCGCCGGCGCGGGACAGGGACTCCCCGCACTTGGAGACATTCCTGGGCAGCCAGCACCCCGGACCTCCCGGCCCCCGCCGCCCGTCTGGTCACCTGTAATTGTAGGCGCTGAAATGCTTGCTCTCTCTCAGCATCGCCCGGTACAGATCTAACACTTGCGCGCGGCTGGAGGCTGCCATTTTGGAAAGAAAAAAAATAAGTGGGTCCTCTTCGTGGAGGTCCCGCGTTTAACCCAACCACAAAATTTCAGCCTATGCAAAAACCACGAACGAAATAAAATGCAGTGGAGTTTTGTCTCGCTAGCACGTCAGGCCTCAGCCTGGGCGAGCAGCTGCCCCCGCCTCGGGCCGCTCCCTACCGCGGCCCGCGTCGCTCACGGCTTAGGGAGGCGGGCACAGGCGGGCGCAGGCGGGATTCGGGCAGCTAAAGGGGAGGTGCCCACGAGGAAGGCGGTTCTGCTCGTGTATCCCCAAGAAGCTCTAGCTTGTAGCAGCGCTGGGAGCAGGCTGAGGGTGGGAAGCACGATGGGCCCAGAGGGGACAGAGCTAGGCCATGGGGATGGGACCTGGGGGCTGCTTGTGCACTGCGCCACGCTCCTCCAGAACTGAGGAGGTCAGAGAGTTGGGTACTGAGGGGCATTGAGGACGTGCAGTCGTTCAAAGGATGCCTACACGGGAATCGTGCCGGGTCACGGCGAGGACATTTGAGTTTCTCAGCACGGCGCCAGGTAGCACCACCGCCCGGCGTGGAGCCGCGTTGCCCGGGTAACAGAGCGCAGGCCTTGCGGACGCTCTCCCACTGGCTGCAAATGCCCCTCCCCTCCCGCTGAGGTCGCCCTCCGCGCTGCCTGAGAGGCCGTTTGGGATTTCCAAGGTCCTTTTGCTGAGGTGGCTCTTTGTCGGTGGGCCCTGGGTGGGGGGCAACTAGTTGCGTGCGGGCACCACGGCATCGGGGCTCAGAGTACACGAGTCAATGGTTCTTTGGCGGTCCGGCACCGCTCAGGGCTACCGGGTAAGGGGCCTCAGAGGCAAGGTCCGCTTTCTTGTCCAAATGGCAGCGCCCAGCATGCTGTGAACGGAACTCTGAGGTGGGGATAAGAGCCTTCCTCCGGAGAGTAAGTGAGCCTACAGCGCTTCAGATTTTAAATACCCCAGGTCTGAGCCTCCCGGGCGGGCGGTTGGTGAGTGCCGATCTCGCCGCAGCCTGGGACGTGGGCGGTTGGTGTGGTAGGGAGTTACTTTGCCATGGATTTTTTTCTCTTTATGGACTATTTGTCTTCGGGGTTCTGCTTTTGAGTCATAAGTCCTTTAGAGTTTTGTTACCTTATAAATGTGATCTGGGCTGTACGCATGGGTGATTAATTGGGCAAACTTTAGGGATTCAAGCACTCTGTCGCAGAGTAAGTTTTCTGTTGAAGCTTTTCATGACTGAGTTTTCTCCCTTGCCTTTTTTCTGAAGACGTCAACTTTTCTGAACTACTACCATCCTACAGTGATGGATAAGTTGGTGGTTCTGGTCCTTGAACGTAGGACTGGGCGCAAGGAAGCCTTATGTAGTTCTCTGGTTACTGTGTTTGCAAAGCCCTTGTCTCTGGAATCTTACTGCATGTAATCTGTGTTAGGAAGAGCCACAGTTTTCTGTCCCCAGATACCGAAAGGGAAACCTTTATAGATACGAAACAAGTTTGCATTTACGCCTATCGTAATCCAATCTCTGAATTATGGTTTTATTTCCTCTGTTTAACTTCATGTGGTTTTGAAATGACACCTTGCTTAACTGTCAAAGCAACCTCGTATTTTCAGGAATTTTAAGGGCAGGAAACGCTTCTTTAACTTTACCACACTTACTGTATATACTCATTATGTTACTCGCTAGAATGCAATGACATTTTTAAAAAGGCATGGAAGGGAAAATACTTTTACTGAAATCCTCTTAAGCTTCCTATCTGATTTTTTAAAGGTCTCATACGTCAGTGAGTCTCAAAGTAAGGTTTTTCAAGGGTAGCTGACGTCTGTCACTCTCTTAGGTTGATCAGGTCGTTGGGCGAGTCTTCCCTTAGGTTTTGTTGAAAGGGCTTTTAATATTTTGAATTTTTCCTTTGGCATTACTCAAAGGCTTTAAGACCAAGGGAACTGCAGGTTATTACAGAAGTAACACCTGGGAAAACTACAACGTTGATGCAAGTTAAAAATAGAAAAAACTATCAAAGAAGAAAAAACATGACAATTATTTTGCCTTGTTTAAAACAGTGGGGATTGTATTATTTTATATTATGCTTTGATCTAGAAAATGAAGTTGGGATAATATACAATAGTTTATGTGTAATTATCAAGCAGTTTAATCATTAATGTATAATTAATGTATCTAAATGACTAATTTTGTTGTAATCAAATAAAACTTTTCAAATATATAAAGTTTAGTTTGTTTGGATAGCCTAATCACCTGTTGGTACAAGGTTAGGAATGTGATAGCTTCTCAGTTGACTGTAAGCTAAGTCCTCACAAAAATACTTTTATTTTATTTGAAATAATTTACCATATGTTATATATTGTTGCCTTGAAAGATTAATAAAAATGATCAAATTCCAAAGCCAAATCTTTACTTTTACACATCTTCATTGCAGAGATGACTATTTTCAATAAGAATTGCCCATCTGAGGTTGAAAGTGGAATTAGGCCAGAAGCTGGATGGACCATACTTATATACCTTTTAATATTCATTTATTCTGGGCTGAATATTCTCTTGGGTAATGGCCCATTTACTACTGTTTAAGCCTCAAATGTAAATATTTTCTTAATATTCACTTATCCATTGTTACGAAATATCAATAGTTCTTTCCTTACCTATGTCAAATACATTACCTTATGTTAAAATTAGGATTGCTAATGAACACTTAACGCTTTTTAAAGAGAAATTTCTTTAATCATATTAAGCAAAATAAATGTAACAGTAATTTACTGTCCCTAGGCCTAAATATTAAAATATTTAAAGAAAATCTTGTATATACCACCAACTTGTGATACTATGACTTAGAAATTATTCCACTCCAAACATGGATCCAAGTCTTTATTATACATAATTGTCATTTGATTTCATTGATTCTTCATTCTAGTAGAATATGAAGCTGGAAGAGACCTTGGACATCAACTCACTCATTTTTACAGATGAACAAACTAAAGTTCTTTCCTCATTCATTCATTCATGCACCATTTATTGAAACCTTCCTAAGTGCCATACATTATACAAGATGATCTAGTTACAACGATGGGAGTCTCCTTCTCCTTGCAGAAACCAGTAGGGACCTCGATAAGCAGAGTAATAATTTTTTGACAGGTGCTATGACAAGGTAATACAGGGTCTGGCACAAATAACACCCTGTTTTTATTACAAAATCATGAGCATGTAATTCTGAAACATAACAATATTATTCTCAGGCACACCATATGACATTTTAGGTGAAATGTTCAAATTGCTGTCCATCTCATGCGGGACATTCACATACCCTCCCAACCCCACTCAAGCAAGCTTTACTTCTGCTGGACCCTGTATTATCAAGTGTTAGGGGAGTACACAGGAGGGACATTAAACTAGGATTTTGACCTAAGGGAAAGCTTTCCATCATAGAAGGCACTTTCATAATGAGTAGTAAGACCCAGGTGAAGAATGTAAAATAGTATGTAGAGATAGTGGTGTACATTCAAAGCATGGGGGCATAAAGGAGCATGATCAATTCAGGGGATTTTAAACAGTTGGATGTGTGGGGAGACCTAAGGCATGGTTAGCCCTGTACCTGCTTGCTTGCTTGCTTGCTTGATTGATTTAGTTTATCTTTTCAAAGATCCAGCTCCAGGATTTGTTGATCGTTTGAATTGTTCTTTTAGTCTCTATGTCATTCAGTTCTGCTCTGATCTTGATTTTTTCCATCCTTCTCACTGTGGGGTTTGTTTGTTGTTGTTTCTCCAGTTCTTGAAGCTGTAGAGTTAGGTTGTTTATTTGAAATGTTTCTATCTTTTTAAGGTAGGCCTGTATTGCTCTGAACTTCCCTCTCAGGATTGCCAACGCTGTGTCCCATAGGTTTTGCACTGTTGTATGTTCATTTTCATTTGTTTCCAGAAACTTTTTGATTTTTTCTTTGATCTCATTATTGACCCATTCATTGTTTAATAGCATGCTATTCAGTCTCCATGGGTTTGAATGTTTTTGAGTTTTTTCCATGAGCTTGGTTTCCAGTTTCAAGCCCATGTGGTCTGAGAAACTGCTTGTTATAATTTCACTTTTTCTTGAATTTTTTTAGGGTTGTTTTGTGTCCTATCATGTGGTCTGTCTTTGAAAATATTCCATGTGCATTTGAAAAGAATGTTTCACGTTTCTCCCTTACTTTCTTTAGGATTCTGTGATCTTTTGGGATGAAAAGTTCTATATATGTCAGTTAAGTCCATTTGATCTAATGTGTCATTCAGTTCCACAATATCCTAGTTGATGTTTTATTTGGAAGACCTATCCATTTTTGACAGTGGGGTGTTAAACCCCCTACTATCAGTGTGATGCTGTCTGTATCTTTCTTGAAGTCCTCCACGATTTTCCTTATATACTTGGCTGTTCCTATATTGTGCATATAGGTGTACAGTGTTTATATCTTTTTGATGGATTCTTCTTTTGAGTGTTATGAAGTGTCCTTCTGGGTCTCTTTTTTTGGCTTTTGTTTTGAAATCTATTTTGTCTGATATAAGTATTGCTACCCCTGCTTTTTTCCACTGTCCATTTGCTTGGGATATTTTTTTCCATCCCTTTCCTTTCAGTCTGTGTAGGTCCTTTGTTCTGAGGTGGGTCTCTTGTAGGCAGCATATGTGTGGTTCATGTTTTCTTACCCATTCAGCTACCCTGTGTCTTTTGATTGGAGCATTTAATCCATATACATGTAAAGTTATTATTGATAGGTACTTAATCATTTTTCCCTTTGTACCTGTGTTCCTCTTTTTCTCACTCTTTTTCTTCATCTTCTTTTTTTTTTATTTTGTGATATTTAGTATGTGCCCACATTAAGCTAAGGGTACTATTAAGGACTTACAAACCAAAATAAAACAAGACAAATTTACACAAAGACAGTAATTTAACACCTTTATTAACAGGTGCTTGCAGTTTGTTGACTTTTTTGAAAAAATCAAGTTGTACACTTTTATTACAAATTAAAAATGAGGTTCTTAAAAATCTCAACTTGACCAGATATGAAACAATTTAAAAACCTTTAAAGGTGTATTGAGAAAAACCAGGCTTATTTTTTTTTAAAAACACGTTTGTCATTACCAAAAAGAGACATCTTTAGATAAAAATAATAAAAACCCCATGCTGCATAGATAATGCAGATAGTTCTAGTCATCTGGTCAACGGGCAAAAAGCAAGCACTTAAGGTCTTCAGCTCCAATCTTTTGTTCATTTCTTATTGCTGGAATTTCATATTCATTTCTTCTTGTTGGATGACTAAACCGGATGATGGTAGAGATGGTAAGCCGGCATTTACTCAGCGTCAGCCCTGCTCAGCCTCGGGAGCCGACGAATTCTCAGCTGGTGGATTGGCTGCTTTTGTCTCTTTGCCATCTTGTGGTTTAGGGTTTTCTGGGCATCTGCGTCGGTAATTGAAGTTGCGGCGGTACCGATGTTGAGGTGGCTGCTGACCTTGAGTCTCATCTCCTTGAATTTCCTTATCGTCTTAATTGCCGTCCTCTCTAGGCTGTCTTTGGTGAGGAGGGCCCCTGCAAAATTGTGGTCTGTAGCCCCGATACATATTCTGTCTCACTGGTCTACCTTGTTCTCCCACACCCTGGTTGTCAGCACCCTCCGTCACTTCTCCCTGCACAGGATTAGAATATTGTGGTCGATGCCCATAGGGTCTCCGCATGTAGTAAGGTGGGAACCGTCGCCTGCGGTAGGGCGGGCGCTCTTGGGCCTGGCCTTCAGGAGCACTCTCCGATCCCTCATTCTTTTCCCCACTCTCACTATTCTGGTAATTCTGCTGGTCATTGCGTGGAGGACCCCTGCGACGTGGATAGCGTCTATAATCGTTACGGTCTGCTGCATATTTACTGCCTTGCACTGGAACTCCACCAGGGCCTGTAACATTTGCTGCCTCCGCACCCATTTCTCCTTCAACATCATCAAATTCCACAGTCTCTCCACCTACTACGCTGCGAAGGTACTTCCTGGGATTATTCTTCTTTATGGCAATCTGGTGTACAAATACATCTTCCTTGGTGCCATTCCTGTTGATGAAACCATATCCGTTTCTTACATTGAACCATTTTACTGTTCCCAAAACCTTCGTTGCAATGATCTTGTCCTCGCCGGCTGGCGCCGCCGGTATGAGGCCGCCCAGGCCGCTGCCCTTAGTGCCGGGCTTGGTGTTGGCAGCGCTGACGTGGGGTCCGTGGGGTGGGGGGCGGCAGGCGGCTGCTGGGTCTCGGGTTCGCTGCTCATGGTTGCGGTGATGGTGACTGGGGCCGGCTGCAGCAGCTGCGGCTCCTCCCGGGGTGTGATGGTAACTAGGCTGGTGGCGGCGGCGGCCGCGGTGGGGCTGCTCAGGGCTCTCTGGGGTCCGCTCTCCGCTCCGCTACCGTTTGAACTCTTTTTCTTCATCTTAAACCGGACCTTTAGCATATCTTGTAGTGCTGGTTTGATGGAGGTGTATTCTTTTAGCCTTCTTATGTCTGGGAAACTCCTTATTTCACCTTCCTTTTGAATTGAGAGTCTTGCTGGGTAGAGCAGTCTTTGTTGCAGACCTGTGCTTTTCATGACTTGGACTAGTTCTTGCCATTCCCTTCTGGCTTGCAGTGTTTCTGTTGAGAAGTCAGCTGCCAGCCGTACCGGGGCTCCCCTATGTGTTACTGCACGTTTCTCCCTTACTTCCTTTAGGATTCTCTGTTTGTCCTTGATATTTGCCATTTTAATTATGATGTGTCTTGGAGTGTACCTCACTGTGTTCCTCTTGAATGGGACCCTTTGTACTTTCTGGACTTGTGTGACTTTCTCTCCTCAAATGATGGAAGTTTTCCATCATTTTCCATCTTTTTCATACAGGTTTTCTATCTCTTGCTCCTCTTCTTCTGGTATCCCTATTATATGGATATTATTATGTTTCAGGTTGTCCTGCATTTCCTTAAATGCCTCTTCATTCTTTCTGAGTCTTTTCATTTTCTTGCTCTTTCTGGGAGCTTTTTTCTACCTTATCTTCCAGCTTGCTGATTCATTCCTCTGCTTCATCCTGGCTGCTTTTGATTCCTTCTACTGTGTTCTTCAGTTCAGAAATTGTATTCTTCATTTCCTCTTGTCTCTTATTGATTGTTTTTATTTTCTTCATGCTGATTTAGTTTGCAGTAAGTTCCTCGTAGTTTCTCTGTACTTTTTTGTAATTCTCTCTGAGCTCACTGAGCTCATTGAGCTTCCTTATAACCATTGTTTTGAACTCAATATCTGATAGTTTACTTGCCTCTATTTCACTTAGTTCTCTTTCTGGGGATTGCTCCTTTCCCTTCAACTTGGGGGTGTTTCTTCCCATTCTCTTTGAGACTCTTCTTTTTTGCTTCTACTTCTTAAGTTGATCTGTCTTGATTTCCTGACTTCGTGGTGTGAACTTCTATGGTAGGAGACCACTGTTTTTACTTTCTGGATCTGCCTGTCATGATTCAGATGTTGACCCTGTGTGATCATACGCAGTCCCGTTTGAGACTTCCAGGAATCTACTGTCTGTGGTTGTCTCCTTCAGTTGTTAATCTTGTACCTGCTTTATTTTAATAATGTTTCCTCTGTTTTGGGTATATGTCATTTCTTCTCATACATTGGCTGGATCACATACGTCAAGCAGAACTTAACATCTGAGCTATTGAAATATCTATTAATTTTTCAGGTGATGTTAGGCTTTCTTTGGTAGACTTTTGTTTCAGAACATATTTTTGAATTGTGTATTCAATGAGCACTAAAATTCTCTATCTTTGCCTCCACATTTAATGCTGGTTGACTAGTCTGGTGGTTCAAGTAACTGTTCTTGTGGATACTTGAGGATATAAATCAAATACCAATCCTGTTTTCCAAGAGTAATAGTGTAAATACAATTTGTGTGTAACTAAAATATGTGATAGAAAGTGCTACGTCCTGCAAGGGACATGTTTGTAAAGTGTTATGGGGTTTCAGAGCATGAAGAGGTCACTTCATAGCTGATTCCTGGGCCATACCTCAGACCAATAAAGCATGGCTGAGGCCCAGCCTTGTGGAATTTTTTTTTTTTTTAAATCCCCAGAGGTTTGAATGAAGCCAGGGTAGAGAAACACTGATCTGTGGGAATTAGGGGGTTTTATGGAAGAGGTAGTGTTGATGTTGAGTTTGAGAGGATTTAGGTTTGAGCTGGGCCTTGAAGGGAACTATAGGATTTGGAGGTGTGGGTGTGGTGGTAAGATGGCTACTGCAGGAATGTTTATCCTTGAAAGGATTAAAGAGAGAGGGCCTGACTGAGGTGTAGGGAAGAATAATCATGGCCTAAGAAACATGGAAAGACCTTATTTAGAGCAGGAGAGCCATGAGGGTGAGTACAGGGAGATAGGGCTGGTAGATGAGAAAGCTGTTATCTTCATTTAAGGGAAGGGAAACTGAGAGGTTAGGTTACTTAGCCCTCGTTATACAGCTAGGAAGCAATGGGGTTGGCATTGGCTCAAGAGGTGATCTGTCTAACTATGAACCTTTAAGTGCCAGCTTCAGGAATCTGAGGTTTATTCATTTTTCTTGAATAACATGGGTAAATTTTAGTCATACTTGAATTTTAATTTAGTTGGATTCTCACTATTTGTAAAGCTAACTGGTTTGTATAGGAATTACAATATTCAGAGATTCTCAAATGTTGATTTTTACGCTAGGCTTTAGTCTTTTAAGATAAATTTACATATTTTTTCTATAACATTTCTTTGAAAAGACGTAGTGCCTTTTTTAGGTTGTCTGGTTGTGTGTGTGAGAGACATTACCTCTTGGGATTTCCTGACACATTCTGTGGAAGCTCTTCAACTCTTATTAAGAAAATCTGTTCTCTGAGAAAGTTAGAATGTTTCATTGATTGGAGGCTAAGGGTTCCCTTAATTGTGGGCAGCAACAGTAAGACTGACCTTTGATTTTTTTGGTAAAATGTATCCAATGTCCCTTAGTTCTAGAGAATCTTCTTAAAATTAGTTCTTTGCTTTCCAGCCCTGGTCAGGTAGCTCATTAGATTGGAGCGTTGTCCCCATATACCAAGGTTGCTGGATTGATTCTCATTCAGGGCACATACAAGAATCAACCAATGAATGCATGAATAAGTGAAACAACAAATTGATGTCTCTCTCTCCCCCACTTCCCCCCTCCCTCCCCATCTCCCCGCTCTCTACCTACCCCCTTCCCCTCTCTCTCTGTAAAATCAATAAGTGAAAGTTAAAAACAACAAATTCTTTGTCTTCAAAAGGAAAGAAACCATCTTTTCTTAATATAAACCTCCACCAACATGGGAATCTTTTACAATGTGGTATATGGTAATATTACTGTCATTTTTCTTTTTCTTACTAGTTATAAGGAATACATTTTAGGAATAATGTTTTTATGTTGTCTGGATATTTTAGAATGATTCGTTCATCAGACTAGCTCTACATGTGATAATGATAGCTATTATTTACTGAGTTAATTTTCTCTTCCAGAAGCTTTTTTGGGAACTTTACAAACAACTCATTTCAGTAATCCTTCTAAAGATACTTTTGGAGTACTGATTGACTTCTTCGAAGGGGGAGTAATAGCTGCTGTCACTTGCTTGTCCAAATAAGTTGGTTGTTTACAGAAAACATGTAGGATTCTCAATGCTGACTCTTTGTTTATAAATAAACTGCTTGTGTTTTGCTAATCACTGGCAAAACACTTTGTTACTGTTTCAAGATATACAATACTGAGTTTTGTGAAGTTAACTGATCTCTTGGAAGGACAGTTTGTTTTTGTAAAGGAAAAACCTACAGTTATTCCTTACTGTGTGTTTTCTTTCCTGTGTTTCTCTTATTATTCATACAGAACACTTCACTTCCGGTCATCAAATGTTTGGGTTTTTTTATTTCCTTACACCAAGCAATTCATTGCAATACCTGCTGCATGTTTTAAAATTCAACTCAATTTTGATGTTTCCCGGAGATAGCATCAGATTTCACCAGACTGCCTTGCTCAGATGGGAATTGCAAGTAGTAGGGCCCTAGGTCACCTGCAACTGTCTGATTTGATTACAAATTGGAATTTCTCATTACCTCTTCCTCAGGCTTGATTAATTTGTAAGAGTGGCTCACAGAACTTGGGGAAACACATTTACCATTTTATTAAAAGATATGATAAAGGAGGCCATGAACAACCAGATGAAGAAGTCTTTAGGATGAGGTCTGGGGAGCACAGAAGCTTGTTTCTCCATAGGGTTGGGGTGCATCATCTTCCCAGTGTTGATGTCACCAACCTGGACTCTCTCGAACCCCATACTGTTGGGATTTTATGGAGACTTCTTCATTAGGCATGATGAGTTACTAACTTTATTTCCAGCCCCCTCTCCCCTGTCTAGAGAAGTAGAGAGCTGGGTTAAAAATCCCAAACTTCTAATTATTGCTCTTTCTGGTGACCAGCCCCCATCCAGGAGCCTGCCTAGAGTCACCTCATGAGAACAAAATATCTTCCTAGTGCTCTTACTACACGGGAATTTACAGGGGTTTAGGAGCCTTGTGTCAGGGACAGGGTCAAAGACAATTATTAGAACAAGAGATGCTCCCAGTGTTCTTGTCACTTTGGAAATTACAAAGGTTTTTAGGAGCTCTGTGCCAGGAACCAGTGTTTTCCATACTGTGTGTTTTCACAGGAAAACATATAAATATGTTTTCTGTTATCTCATTAATCTTTGATACTTGTCTTTGTTTGGGTTACTATAATAATGTACTATAAACTGGGTAGCTTATAACAACAGAAATTTATTTCTCACAGTTCTGGAGGCTGGGAAGTACCAGATCCAGGTGCCAACAGATTCAGTGTCTGGTGCGAACTTCCTGGTTCACAGAGGTCCTAACTTTTCTTGGTGTCCTCACGTGGTGGAAGGGGCAAGGCATGTCTCTGGGCCCTCTATTATAAGGGCACTAAACCCATTTTTTAGGAGGCCTCATTATCTAATCACTTTTGGAAAGCTCTGTCTCCTCATACCATTGGTTTATAACTTACGATTTTAACATGAATTTTGTGGGGCGGGGGGTGGACATAAGCATTCAGTCCATGCAGTACTATACTGGAAAATGTTATTACCAACAGAAGCTAAACAATTAATGACTTATTTACCATTATAGTGAATACTTATATAATGTAGTATTTCATAAATTTTTAATATGAAAATTTATTTGTTGAGCACAACTGAAGCAATTCAGCTTGGCAAACCTGTGTCCTATTATGAGCTTGAATTAACTAATACCAGAGACTGAACCCAGGACCTAGGCATGTGACCTGACCAGGAATCAAAGCTGTGACCTTTTGGTTTACAGGATGATGCTCCACACCAGCCAGGGCTACCTTACCTTTTTATATTTTAAAATTATATACTTGCACAATCGTAAGTTAATGGTTTCATGTTGGTTTCTCCCAGCAGAAGAGTGAAGGGCTAGTTTATTACTGTAACTGTAGTGTCTAGTGGGTGTTGAGTAAACATATCTTGGATGACTGAATAAAGAAGACTGAAATCCTTAGATTTATGCATCTTCCATCTTCCTGTTCCACCACTACCACCAATTTTAGGTAACATGAGTTTTTAGCCACAGCAGAAATTTAGCCACCACTTTAGTCACAGTTTTTAGCCACAGCAGTTTGTTTCATTTGTTTTGAGGACATTGTTCCCTCCTGGTTATGGTTTAGGTTTAGATTTTATAATGGAGAGTAGTATAGTCCTTAGCATACTAACGGAACTAGCATCTGGGCAGTTTCTGTGGAAAAGTGGTAAGTATTTAGGATACATTTTCTCTTGTGTTAGGATTTATTCTCCTACAATTTAGCATTATCTTAAAATAATCTTTATTGGCATTATTTTTCTAATTTGACATGAAGAACCCCTGGTAGTGAATATTTTTATTTTATATTTTGGATAACCTTGGAAGCATGGAAATGATTCTCATTTTAGCAGCTTATTGTGCTTAACCAAGGCATGTTATTTAAAATTGCATTTAGAATCTCTATTTTCTTTCTAAAAGAGTAGTTAGTCTCAGGAGAAGCTGTATGAATTATTGACACAAGTTACTGACTTACAATGGGGATGCTTTTAAATAAAATTATTTAGTTTCAGCAGGCTATAATCTTAGATTGTTGGTAATAGTTTTACTGTTTCTAGGGTGATTTATCGTGCATTTTTGAAATGATTGTAAATGTTTGTATGTGATAGTAAGGGAGAAAACTTGACTAGGATGTTGTCAATTTGGTTACATCTCACAGCTGTATCAAGCTTTTCTGTATCATTTTAGGTAAGTCATTTGACATTTGGGTGATGATATAATTTATTTCCTAAATCAGGACACTGAAAGTGGATGCTCTTAAATGATGCTGCTGGGACACAGGCATACCTGAACTGTCTAAGGGAAATGGAGATGTATGGTTATCCTCTTTGGTACATAAGTTTGTGATGACAATGTTAATATGAATACCCTTGTGTTTTAGGATCTTCCAGAATTAGGGAGGCCTTCTCATGACAAGACCATAGGTTACTTTGTTTGTAAAAAGATAGATATTGTAATAACCAAGAGCCTGGAACTTGTCAAAGATTTAACTTCTCTTTTATTCCCTAGAGGATCCCTGTATCTTTGCAGCCCTCTGCCCAGAGGTTGGGTTCTTTTTTTATTTAATTGAATTTATTGGGGTGACTGGTTAATAAAATTATAGGTTTCAGGTAGACAGTTCCATAATACATTTGTATATTGTTTTGTGAGTTTTGATTCTTTAATAGTCTGAATGGCTCTGGATCCCCAATCTGCCGTGGCTTCATCTGCAATAGGAGATTCAGGATTGGGGTAGGGGTGGGCGTGCCGGTGTGATGCAACCAAAGGGTTCATTGTGCTTTAGGGGTGAATCTCTGTGCATGACTGGTTAGCTGTCCTAAGGTGTGGGAGGGTGGGAAGGGTTCTACTGTTATTGTTTCACTCAATAGAGAAACCATGGGTGCATGGTTTTATCTAATGACAATCTTATATTGTTTGGACTGCTAAAAGAAAGCCCCTGAATACTAATACAAACATAAAACAATCAGGCATTTCAGAACAGGAGATTGCAGACTTTTCCTTCAGACTTCCCCATTGCAGCTCTGCAGCCTGTCCTTAGAAAGGAGCCACAGTTCTGCCTTACCTGGGTTAAGATAGTAATAATCTGTTAACTCAGTCAGCTGTAATGAGAAGGAAAAATGATCACATGTCAGTGTTACATGGTCCTGAGTCTCATGTACAGATTTTCCTGAGGGTCACAGACAATGCTTAGAATCCTCTTTCTTTCCAAACATTTTCTAACCTTGCTAGGCATTGCAAGAACATCTGATATGCTTTCTTACTTGGTTCTCATACTAATTAAATGAAGTAGGCATGTTACCCAAATTTTACCAAAAACAAAACAAAACAAAACCTTGAGGATTAGAGGATTTAAAGAAGCAACCCCAGTTCACATAGCAGATTATGTACTTGAAGTGAGGACTGTTTGTTTCCAAAAGGTTTGTATTTTCCAGATTATATGCCATATTTGATTTGGTGGTATGAGACTTGAAAGCAGCCTTGATAAATTAAATAATTTTCATTGAATTCTTATTTTCAATAATTAGCATCCTGCTGCAGTGAACTCTGTTTTACCTCTGGGTAAGCATTCGTTTTCAAGCCGTAGTTGTCCATGGGTTAGGTTATTTGCATTCTGTTTAGTTCTGTGCTTGAAAAACTATAATTACTGTGAAAATGCTTAAATGAATATGATTAGAGCGAATGAACATTACTGTGCATAAAGATGTATTTACTGAATATTTCCTACTTGATCAGTAATTTGATAAAACTTTTGATTTGGTTTTGTATTTTTCTAGAATCCCTCCAAACCTTTTTTCAACTGCAGTATCATTTTCCCCCGCTAGAACCTCTATACTGCAGGTTCTGCAGTTTAAGGCTGAGGAACATGAATTTTCAAAGATTCATGGTCTTGTCAGTTAGCTCAATCAGTTAGAACAGTGTTTTCCAGTCCGTGTACTAAACAACTATAGGGGACATAGAAAGGCAGGGTTTATGACTTCCTATATTTCTGTCATGTGCTTGTTCTCCTGTTTTTTGAACATGCAGGTAGTTTAGTGATTGCAAAAATATGCAGTGATCAAAAGCTACTGTGACTCACTAATGCTTTTATGTAATTTTGAATTGTACAGCAGAAAATAAAACTTTATGTCTGATTTTGTGGAGATTGGATAATTTTTCAAAGTTAGAATTCTAAGACTAAAGAAGGTTAGGGACTCCTGGTTAGATCATGATAATGCCAGGATGTTTGTGCCATCTTAACTGTTATGTCTCCAGTCTCTTCCATGGCTGTAGGACACATTCGTATGCCTGAATGTGGCAGAGACACGTCTTCTCATCATTCAGTGAACATTCATTCTCCTGAGAGGGTCATCCTTGGCTCCCACCCCTTCTTTGTAAATACTTAGAAGCAGTCAGTCAAGTCGATCCATCTATTTTACCTCTGTTCTGCCTCTAGATTTGTTTATGTGCCACACAATATATTAGCAGATAGATGCTGAAATAAATTATTAGATTGATTGTGCTTTGCATATAATTCAATAAATATTTGCCAAATGACTGGTCAATAATTCAATGGAATATCCTACTAGTGCTGCAGTTTCATGATTTACTAATGTTGCTTGGTTTTCTTTTTTTTTTCCCTGTCAAAATTGGATTTCTTTCATGCTGCAGAATTCTTGTATTTGAAGCTAAGTAATGTGAATTTTAAAATGTGTATGGCTCAGTTATAATAGCTCAGCCGTTTTTCTCCTTCACCTCTCTGACATTCTGGTTTATAGCTCATTAGCTCCTATTTGCACTGAAGGGACTACTCTTTGTTTATTTTGTGCCAGGTTTGAGGCTAACTGCTTAATGTGTTTTCTTATCTAATATCATAACAATAATATCAACAGTGATTTTTAATCTTTTTCATCTCATGGCACACACAAAAACAAATTACTAAAATTCTGTAGCACACCAAAAAATACACTTTTTTGCCTACCTGACCAAAAAACATGTGTAATTTTAATTCATTCTCACTGGATGGCTTTTGTGTTGGCTGTTGCCATTATTATTATTATTATTTTTTTCATTTGACAGTCCAAGGGAGAAGAGGTCAGTGCCCCGGACTGAAATAGTTAGGTATTGCATGTTTTAAAAAATCTTGCAGCACACCAGTTGAAAATTGCTGATAGAATGAGGAGACATAAATAAATAGTACCTGGCAAGCTGAGATTTGGAGTTAAACACACTTTATTGACTAAACCTCTTTCATACTCTCAATTTAAGCATTCCTTTCACTTTGGTATACCCACCTTTCATCTTATTCTTTTTGATACTGCTGTTCTCCACCAAGACCTGGAATCCTTTGGGCTTTCTACCTGTTTATTGTGCTTTATTCCTCTCATACCTTTTCTCCTTACCCAGCTTAGATTTTATGTCTGCTGCTTTTCAATATTATTCTAATTGGTCTGCTTCAGACAAGTGTAGTTCTCAGTTTTAACTATTTTCCTGCTCTGCTTTGTTGATGTATTTTTACTGGTAGAAGTGATTTACAGTATAAAAAAGAAACATTGAGGACATGTGTACACCTGGCTATCCACTGTGTCTGTCTGTCTGTGGTTTAGTGATATTGCGTATATAACCAATATGTTGAACTAAGGTGACCTATGGAATATAAGTTAAACACTCTGGATGAGAACTTATTTCCTCACCCACTCCCCCTTCAGAAGACCTTGCAATGGGAAAGTTTGGTGGAATGCGTATGGCTTTTTTTCCTTTCTCTACTTATCCTTTTCTCCCGAGGAGCTCTACTACTTAGGACCCTGACAAGTTTGAGGAGTGGGGAAAGGAGAGGAGAGTGAAGGAATCCAATGATTCTACATAAGCTGGGGTTGGTTTAGTATTCTGGGTTTGACTGTCTAATTGAGTATTTTCCTGAGTTCTTCAGAGGACCTCCTACTGGGTCCTTCCAACTTCAGCTTCCTTGAGTTAGGTGATTCTTCTTGGGCTTGCTTATGCTCCCCTTTGTCCCTGGTTCTTCTAAGGTTCCTGCCACTGAAGAAATGTTCATTGTTGGTGACATTTCACCTTCCAGGCATTCATATGCAAAATTTACAGTGGCTCAGTGCTGGCCCTCTCCCTTGCAGTCTCCTATGGCTCATAAGACATGCCTACCCCTGGTAGATATAGTAACTTCCTTGGCATAGTCCTCTTGCTGTCTAACTCTTCTCAGCCCCCATTCAGGTTTCTATTGTTTCCCAGTACAAGTTGGGTGCACATTCATGGTCTCCCTTCTTGCATGAAGTACGTATTAGCCTTCTCAAGGGGATTCCTTGAAGTTTCTACTCCTTTAGCTACGGAGGCTGACACTCTTTTCCTTTAGTTGGAGGGAGTGAGGCTAGAGGCTCCACTGAAGCTTTTTTTTTTTTAAGAAATCCTTATACAGTTTATCTTCTTTCTCTACTGTTTTGAAATCTTTGGACTGATTATAGACCTAGAGTTGTACAAATGACTTGCACTCATTTTTTTATAAATTGTACATTTTGGTTTGTATCATTTAGTCAGTTTTGCCTCATTTAAAACATCAATTTAGTGTCCTGACATGTAGTTTTTCTAAAAATAATACATGCTCATTATTTAAACATCAAAATATATTAGAAAAGTGGAGCAAGACATTTAAGCTCAAGTCTTAATATCTGGAAATAAGTGTAGTTAGTATTTGATAATCATCATTGTAAACACTTCTCTATGAATTTTTATGTAGATGAATGGAAGAATGGATGGATAGCTTAAAAGTCCTTTATGAAGATAAAATCACATCACACATCATATCTTTACTTTTTAAAAATATATTTAACTATAACAGAAGAAAGAGAAATTATAGAACTGAAGGGGTTGTTGAACTTCAAAACAATCATGGAACACTTTTGTTTTTGTCACTGACTTTTTTTGACAGACTTTGGATTTTAGCTGATATATATGGTTCCTTTGAAACATGAAAAGTGACGATTTTACTTTTTTATTCCCACTTTGGATGGCTTTTATTTCTTTGTCTTGCCTGGTTGCTCTGGCTAAGAATTCCAATACTATGCTGAATAATAATGGTGAGAGTGGGGATTCTTGTCTTGATCCTGGTCTTAGAGGAAAAGCTTTCAGTTTTTCAACATTGAGTGTGATATTTATTGAGGGTTTGTCATTTATGGCCTGTACTATGTTGAGATAGTTTCCTTCTATACTATTGGTTTGAATGGTTTAATCATAAATGGATGTTGCATCTTGTCAAACTTTTTTTTACTCTATTATGAGACCATATGATTTTTATTGTTTATTTTGTTGATATTATTTTGGTATGTGACATTGATTGATTTCCTAATGTTGAACCATCCTTGTGCCCTTGGAATGAATTCCACTTGATTATGATGTATTAATATCTTTTTAATATACTGTATTCCATTTGCTAGTGTTTAGTTTAGGATTTTTGCATTTATATTCATCAACAATGTTAGTCTGTAAATTTCTTTTATGTTGTCTCTTGCCAGATTTTGGTATCAAGATAATGTTGGCCTCATAAAATGCATTAGGAAGTGTTGCATCTTCAGTTTTTGGGAAGATTTTGAGAAAGATAAATATTAAATCTCTTACTGTTAATTGGTCTATTTAGATTTTATAATTCTTCATGTTTCAGTTTAGGAAGGTTGTGTATTTCTAAGAGCTTGTCCATTTTTTTTTCTACGTTATTGAATTTGGTGGCATAAAGCCTTTCATCATATTCTTGTATAGTCCTTTGCATTTTTGTGGTGTCTGTTGTAACTTCTCACCTTTCATTTTTGATTTTGTTTGTGTCCTTTTTCTTTTTATTTTCCTCAGTGAGTCTATACAAAGCTTTGTCAATTTTTAGAATTTTTTCAAAAAACCAGCTCTTTGTGGCATTAATTTTTTCATTGTTTTTTGTTTGTTTTATATTTTGTTTAGTTCTCTCCTAGTTCTTATTATTTCCTTCCTTCTACTGACTTTGGGCTTCATGTTTTTCTAGCTTTTTAAGGTTAAATGTTAGGTTGTTTATTAGATACTTCTTGTTTCTTAAGGTAGATATATAATGCTATAAACTTCCCCCTTATGGCTTTTGCTTTATCCCCTAAACTTCGACATATTATGTTGTTATTCTTATTTGTCTTTATGTATTTTTTTCTCTCTTTTTAAAGATTTTATTTATTTTTAGAGAGCAGGGAAAGGAAGGAGAAAGATAAGGAGAGAAACATCAATGTGTGGTTGCCTCTTCCCCACCTCCTGCTAGGGACTTGGCCTGCAATCCAGGCATGTGCCCTGACTGGGAATTGAACCGGGACCCTTTGGTCTGCAGACTGGCTCTCAGTCCACACAGCCACAGCAGCCAGGGCTTGATCTCTTTTTTAATTTCTTTGATCCAGTCGTTATTTAGCATATTGTTTAATCTTTATATATATGTGATTTTTCCAGCTTTTTGCAGCTGATTTCCAATTCTGAAGGATTGTGGGTAGAGAATATGCTTGGTATGGTTTCAGTCTTAAATTTGTTGTTGCTAGGTTTTTCCTCAACATATGGTCCATCTTTGAGAATGTTCCATGTGCACTAAAGAAGAATGTATATTCTAGTGTTCTGGGATGAAAAGTTCTGTAAATACTGCTCATGTCCATTTGGTCTAATATGTCATTTAAGGCTGATATTTCCTTATTCATTTTCTGTTTGGATGTTCTGTCCATTGCTGTCAATTGGGCATTTTGGTACCCATCTATGATTGTATTTTTGTCAGTTTTCCCCTTTAGTTCTCTTGGTAGTTGCTTTATATATTTTGATGTGTTCAGGTTGGGTTCATATATATTGTGTTATGTTGTGAGGTGTTTCCCCTTTTTCATTATAAAATTTCTGTGTTTGTCTCTTGTTACCTTTTTTATCTTGAAATCTATTTTGTTTTATATAAATATAGCTACGTCTGCTTTTCTCTGGATGCTGTTTGCTTGGAGTATCGTTTTCTGCCCCTTTGAGTTTGTGTTTTTCTTTGCAGCTGAATGTGTCTCTTGAAGACAGCAAATAGTTGGGTTTTGTTTTTTCATTCATCCTACTACTCTGTCCCTTTTATTTGGTGAGTTCAGTCCACTTACATTTAGGGTGATTATTTATACATGGGTATTTGCTATAACCATTTTATGTTTTGTTTTCTGGTAGTTCTATGTCTCCATTGTTTCTTTTTCCTTATGTTTCTGTCTGTCATTTTAGTTTAGTGGTATCCTATGATTTTTTTCTCTCTCTTTTTTTTTAATGTTATATGTCTTATTCTAGCTTTTGTTTTTTGTGGTTACCATTCGGTATATGAAAAGAAATTTTTTATGTGCAGTAGTTCTTTATCTTTTAATTGCATTGTATCTCTATTCACCTGTGTGAGTTTAGTTCTTCCCCACCTTTTATGTTCTTGTTGTCCTGATTATTCCTTTTTATGCTATGTTCATTTACAAATTGCAGTAGCTATTGTCTTCTTTTTTAAAAGCTTTTATCTCCTTTAATCTTTATGTTATATTTAAGTATTTAATATCCTATTCTGAACAAGGATTGTAATTTCCTACTTCTTTTAGGCAACTTACAATTTTGTGTCCTTTGTGTTTTTGTTTGAGGTTGAACAGCACCTTTAAGTATTTCTTGTAATGCAGGTCTTGTGGTGGTAAATTCCTTCAGTTTCTGTATGTTTGGGAAAGCCTTCATTTCTCCTTCATGTTTAAAGGATAACTTTGCTGGATATATTATTCTTGGCTGATGATTTTTCTCTTTTAATAATTTGAGTATTGGATTCCATTCTCTTCTAGCTTGTAGGGTTCCCATTTAAAAATTCCATGAGAACTTAATGGGGTTTCCTTTACAGGTTATCATTTTCTTTACCCTGTTTGCCTTGAGAATTTTTCTTTGTCATTAATTTTTTACAGTTTTAATATAATGTGTCTGGAGAAGGCCTTTTGGATTGAGGTAACTAGGTGCTCTGTTAGCTTTTTGGATTTGAGGATCCAGTTCTTTCCATAGCTTTGGGAATTTCTCATTGATTATTTGTTTGAGTAGGCTCTCTGTTCCCTTCTCTCACTCTTCTCTTTTTGGTATGCACATTATTCTTATATTGTTCTTTCTAAAGGAGTCAGATAGTGCTCTGACAGGTGTAGCTCAGTGGGTTAGGCATCATCCCAAAGACCAAAAGTGTGCCAGTTAGATTCTTGGTCAAGGCACATGCCTGGGTTGTAGGCCAGATCCCCAGTTGGGGGTGTGAGAGAGGCAGGCGATTGATGTTTCTCTCACACTTCAATGTTTCCCTCTCTTGCTCCCTCCCTTCCCCTTTCTCTAACAATAAATAAATAAAATCTTAAAAAAATGAAAAATAAAGGAGTCAGATAGCTCTTCTAGTGTTCTTTTATTTTTTATTATTTACTCTCAATTCTCTGTTCTGCCACTCAAGTCCTTTCTTGATGTCAATCTTTGATATCACTAATTCTTTCCTCCATCTAGTCTGCTCTGTTTCCTAAGTTCTCTAGTTTGTTTTTCATCCCATTTATTGAGTCTCTAAGTCCAGAATTTCTGTTTGGTTATCTTGTAAAGTTTTAATCTCTTTGGTGAAGTACTCATTTTGTTCATTGATGTTATTTCTGAGCTCATTGATTTGTTTTTCTGAGTTTTCTTGTATTTCTTTTAGTTTTTTAAGAATTGCATCCTTAAATTCTCTGTCATTTAAACCTTAATCTTCCATGTCTTTATGTTTATCCTCTGGAGACTTTTAAATTTTCTTTTTGATTTCCCTTGTTACCTTGGTTATTTATTGTCCTTGATGGATTATTTCTCTGCCTGAGTATTTGTGGAAATAAAATGTTTTTTAGGTATTTGACTCTACTGTTTAGCAGGTTGATAATAGATGTCTTTCTTTTGTCTTCCAGTAGGTGGTGCTGAAGTGCAAGTTTTTGTTTTCTCTTATCAGCACCGCTTTGGCCTCCAGAATCTCTGTGGGGTAGTGTTGTCTTGGCCATGGAAAGCATCCCATATTCCCTGAGGAGGTGGGCATCCCCTTTATGACCTGGTGGACTTGGTCTCGGGACACTACTCCCATGGATTGTAAGTGACAGTCTATGGTTTTTCTGGCCTGTGTGTTCTTGATACCACCCTCCTATAGCTGGAAGCTGCCAGCCTAGCCACTCTGTTGGAGGTGATCCAGCTGCCTCTACAAGGCTCTGCTGTGATGGGGGGAGGGGTGGGCTGCTGGAGGGATGGGTTCATGTTTGTGGGGTTCTGTTCTCTCCTCTGGTATAATGAGTATAGACCACTTAGGCTGGAAAGTTTCCTGCCCTCCCGCCCCTCCCCCGCCCCAGCTCTTTCACTATTTGCAGAGTGAGGATTTTGCTGCTGGACTGGCTACAAGGGGATTGGGTGGGCCGGTTTCCATGTTTGTGGAATCATTTGTCTGGTGTGGAGGGGCTGTTACATGCTGTGGCCCTTTGCATTGCTTTTCTGTGTCTGACCCTGGGCCCAGCCTCAATATGTGCTGACTCCCTAGGTTCTATTGCCATCTCTGCCCCTTCAGTTTGCCCAGTGCAGGTCACGCCTACTGCGTCTGCTAAGGTCCAGGCAAGAGATGGACTGTTTGGGGCTTTATATATAAAAAAGATATAATAAGTACCATTTTTCATTTGGGGCAACAGAGGCTGGAAGAACTTTTACGAATGGGCTAAGGATATACAGCTAGTTAATGGAACTGGGATTTGAACTCTTGTCTGCCTATCTGTTAGCTCAGGTTCTTTCCTCTCTCATGACCCATCTTCCCCTCATGCTTCCATTTAGGAGAGAGACCAGGATTTAAGTTGTCTAAGCAGGCTCAGAGATCAGACCTGACTTCATCTGGACTTGTATCTCTTTAATTGTTCCAGGATCACATTAGCTGACAGATGGGTCACCTGCAGATGGATCACCTTTCAGTTTCATTAGCCCACTGGTTCTCTACTCTGACCTTACAGTACCCACCTGAGAACCTTTACTTCTATTTATGTATTTATTTAATCCAAGTAGGCTTTTATTTTGTTATTAACAAATGCTTGTTTGATAAATTACATGTTTAAAGCTAGAAGTAGCACATTGAGGGAGAGTAATGCAATTTAAAGGAATTCATTTTACATATCAATAAAATAAAATTCAAAAAATTATTTTGAAGTTTTTTATTACTGACAATTTCTATAGAAAAGCAAGGTTAAAATATGGAGTTATATTTGTGTAGAATTCAGCATTCAAATAAATCACGTCTAACCATCAATATGTCATAAATGCAAGAACCCCCCAAACTACCCTAAAAGCCTATATTAATTTAAAATACTGTTCCCAGTTAAATAGGCATAAATATAAGGCACATATTAATTACAGAAGGCATTTCATGTATTATTAAGTGCAAATATAGTAAGAAAATGAAATAGAGGACCTAAAACTAAGGTATTTACTATATTTAACATTAAGTAATCTTGGCATCTTAGGATTTATGGTGTTGCTAAGGAAATAGGTGGCACAAGACTCTTTAAAAAGCTCTCCAGGTAGTTAAACTTTTTTGATACATTTTTCTACAACAGGCATTCACCCACCCCCTTAATTCTAGACATATTACTTCACAGAAAACATTTCAGTAGAGTTGCCGTAATATATGTCCCCTTTTTGATTTACTGAAAACTAAAATTGTAAGGTCTGCATCAGACAAAAGGTCATTCTGCTGAGCAGTGATTGATCTTGCTGTTATTAGCAAACTATAGGAGCTGCCTGGTCACTGTCACAAACTTTTTAAAAGATGCTTAAAAACTCTTTTCCATTGTGTTCTGAGTTGGCCAAAAGGAATGAGAATAAACTGATATTGGTCATTTGCAGAGCAGAAAGCACTATATAAAGTCAACCTGAGATGCCAGCCTTAAAGGTGCTTTCTCTATAAAGAAATCTGACTCAGCTAGAGGAAATAAAGTCACACATCTCTTTTTCTTTTTTTTTACGTTCTCAAGGTGGTTTTCTCAACCTGGTTTCATATATGAATGTTTGGCAAATGGTGTTAGGTTACCTGAAGGTTTGAGCAACATCATATTTATTAAAAGGACCTAATTAAAGAAAAAAACTAATTAAGGGAAGCTGGTTACACAAATACCTAGCAGTTCGGCTAGGGGGAAAAAAGCACTTGATTCTTCACACTAACACATCATGATGGATATTTTAGGGTAGCAATGAGATCCCAAAGCCTTTCTAACCAGGTTTATGCAGCACCTAAGAATACTTGCTCCAGTCCATATTGAAGCAGTGGTAATTTAGTAATTGCTGTGGATTGATTCAGTGGTTAGGGAAGAAGTTCTTCTGTTCTTTGGAGCACCCCATTGTTGTCCTTGCCTCTCTGGGAATAAGCACTCCATATACAACTTTCCTGTTGAAGCTGCTGCTTCTGGATTTTTAACCAGCTTTGCCAGGGCTTGGGATGGGGGTAGTGGAGACGGATTCCTCCACACACTGCTAGGACTGCTGCACCAACTCTATAACTCCTGGCTCTCTGTTTGGAGGTGGTGCAACTCAGAAGCATGCCTCTCTGCTGCCACGTCCAAGGTCTGGGCCTTCCTTTTCAGCTTCTTTCTCTTTCCCAAATTGCCTGTTCAGTTGCTTCTCCAGTAATGTATTTTCCTGGAGGTATCAGGCATGGGCTGCCTCAGCGGGGGCTTACTTTAGCTCCTCCTGTAATGCCTGCAATTTTCTGTACTGCTTCTCCTTTACCAGTGAAATGTCCCCTCCCTGCCTCCAACTGCTGCTTCAAATCAGACTCCAGCTTTTCCTTCGCCAAGAGCTATGTTGTTTTAAGCTCTGAAGTTTGTTTTACATATTGGAAGGCTATTTCTTGTCTCCTTTGTAGGATCTCATCACTTTCTTGTGTATAGTTCTTCCACTGATTTTCAATTTCCCTTCTCTGGTCCTTAGATTTGTTGATCAGATTTGCCAGCATGAATTTAGTCTCAGCCTGGACAGGTACATGTTCATTAGGTAGTAGCCCTATTTCCCCCATTATTCTGGATTTGAGTTTATTTACTGGTTCAGCTTCATCACTTCCCCTGTCTTTAAGCCCCATCGCTGCCTTTTTTTGGCTTCATTGGCTTCAAAAATTACTTACTAAATGGAAATACGATCTAGGGAGAATACCTGTGTCCTCCCTTGTGGCAAGTATTCCTGGTTCCTGTCGTCTGAGTTCAGCACAAGTCTCCACTATCCAGAGCTCTGTGGGTCCCAGATCACCTGGGTACTGGCAGGGCAGCCTTGAGTGACATTATGGCCCTGGCTGGTGCTTTGGGCCTCAGTGGCATTGGGGTTGTGGACTGTGCAGCACTGAAACTTCAGTCCTGAGGGGCTTTGTTTCTACTTCACAGGTGCTGAAAGTGAACTGTGTGGCTATTTCCCTGTTGCAGGAGCCTGGCCCTGGGGCTCTCAAGTCGCCAGGCTGTCCCAGGAATCAGCCCAGCTTCCCCAAGTCCATTTCTAGTATGCTGTGCCCGCCCTCTGTCTACCACTGACAGTCCTGCTTCTTGCACTGCCAGTGTCCTACCACTGTCCCTGGTGGGCTCCCAGGCAGGCTCCTGAGCCAGGCCAGCACAGGAAGATGCTCCGGCAGCTCTCGCAGCTCGGGTGTCTCCTCACTGTCCCTTCTCCACCTGATTAGGGCTGGGTGGAACCTGTTATAGTCTCTTTCACAGGTTGCAATGTGGAACGTGGAATGTAGGCATCTCCCTAGTCAAATCTCCATGGTGACTGAGTGGAGGGAGCAGAGCCAGCAGAGCTCATGAAGGGAACTTGGCCCTAGTGTGTCTGTTGGCTTTGGGAAGATTTTTCTTGATAGCGAAAAATCTTCTGAAGTTCCTCTGGTGGGCTTGTTTTGTGAGCAGCCTCCTCCAGTGTTCCCCAGGCTCCTTCCTAATAGCATTAGCATTCCTCTTATTTGGGAACAGGTTCTCTTGTCACATCTAAGAACCATTTTAAAAATACTAATATCTAATTACACTCATGTCAAGTGAGTCATAAACTCTGGGCATAGAACCCAGCAATAATGTCTTTTAAAAGTGTAAGGGGTTTGGTTACCGTGGTGTTAAACCTCGGTTCTTGAGTTTGGCTAAGAAGAATTCAGAGCCAAGAACTCTAATGCAAGAAGTTTATTTAGAAAGTCAAAGAGGTAAAAAACAGTGAGCCAGCAGAGCTTCATGGACTCAGGAAACAGAGGCAAAAGAAGGGCCCTTGGAGCTTAAGAGAAAGAAAGCACCCGAGAAAGAAGGCATGGGTGTGAACGAGGGGGTGGGGAGAGAGCGTGTGCGTGCATGCCCGTGTACGAGTGCACGCTGGGTTCCTTGCCTTAATGGTTTTTATCTGTTTTCTAAAGGCAGGAATTTCAGGGGAGGTCACCTTAGGAGGCCATGCATGTACCAGAGGACAAATAGCCCCAGCACTAGTTCATGGCCCTCTTGTCTCAGCTCTGTTCAAGGGTCTTGGGGGTTAATCCTGCAGTTGCTTTGTGTAGCTCTTTGAAAGGGAAAATGAGCTTTAATGACCACAGCCAGAGACCTGCTATTAGATAGCAACTTGAGTTGAAAAGGCTATGTGAAGAAGATGAAAAGACGGTAGAATGGCAAGGTGTGTGTAAATGGGGCACGTTGGTGGACAGAGGCATTCAAAGTTCCTGAGTGACACAGGCACTGAGGGAGTTCTTTGTTTGGAGTTTCCCCTCAATCCTGTCTTTTGAAGGCTGGGGCTGTTTTCAGTCCCTTACCTGGGAGCTGTCTGTGGGGCAGTGACTGAGGGACAGTGGTACCCTCCTGCATTTCCTGGGAAAAGGATGATCTACCCAGTTTGTTGTCAGTATGTTGCTGCTGGAAGTCTGTGTGACTTGTTGCTTTTGGCAGAAATAATGACCACCTGCCCTTAAGTAGGAACTGCCCAACTTGTGATGAAAATATCTTGATTACCCATGTTAATAGTGGCATGGAAGAGCAAAACTAGCTAAAATTTATAGTAGTTCAGAAACCTCACTTAAGCCCATTTTCCCTCTGTTAAGAAGTAACAAAATTAATCACTTTTTCTGTACCTGTCCATCCAGAAATTAGTGCTTCAAGAAACGAAATGATAAAAAGGCAGGTAATTTAGAGAGAGAGAGAGAACAGTGTAGGATAATATGTGGACTGTTTAAATTCCCCATTAGAGTAGACTTATGTATCACTTAACTACTTTCCTTGGTGTTTCAGGGTTTTTTTTTTCCTTTTCAATCCTCACCCAAGGATATGTTTATTGATTTTAGAGAGAGAGGAAGTGGGGGAGAGAGAGGGAGCGAGAGAGAGAAGGAGCGAGAGAGAGAAACATCTCTTGGTTGCCTCCTGTACACGCCCCGACTGGGGATTGAACCTAATTATGTACCCTGACTGGGAATTGAACCCAGAGCCTTTTTTGGTGTACAGGACGATGCTCCAACTGAGCCACCCAGTCAGGATGGTGTTTCGGGTTTAATGAGACAGCTGAAAAATTCACTAAAATCAGTTTCTAGAACATTTTCTAGAAAAATATATTTATAAAATTTAACATTTTAACCATTTTTTAATGTATAGCTTAATGGTATTAATACAGTTACATTGCTGTACTACCACATCACTATTCATTTTCTGGAACTTTTTCATTATCTCAAGCTCAGTACCCACTGAGTAATAACTCTCCATTCTCTACTCCCTGTGGCTCTTGATAACCACTATTCTACTTTCTCTTTATATCACTTGGATGATGAATTTTTTCATTCCATGAAATTCCATAGTTATTGTCCAAACCAGTGTAATACTGATTTCTAAATGTCTGCAGGGATCACCTCTCTTAAAAGGACCTTCATGTAACTAAATGCATAATTGCCTTATATTGGGAAATGGTAGACACTTCCTGTTAAGGACTTGAAACCATCCAATTTAGTCACTCCTCCTAGTGATCACTAACCTTGCAAACTCACCCTGAGAAAGATCATGTCTCTCATTAAAAACCCCCAATAATTTTAGAAAATTACTTTTAAGTGACAGGGGGTAAAATTGACTTTGTTGAATATGTGTTGTCATGTGCTTGGTATTCCAAATTTTTTACCAGTCTCCATTGAAAAAGGTAAGAAGAATCAGGAACAGTTATTTAATATTTTCAATACCTCCCAATTTATCAGTATAATATCATTGTTATTATCAGTAGAATATTATTGTTAACACTGGGCAACTATGCAGAAATAAGCACATCCAAGCTTATGCATTCAAGATGGCTTTTTAGTAATTTAATGAGCAATAGGAATTTTGGGAATTTGAAGGGAAATATTACCTTCACCAAATGACTCGCTCTTTTTTTGGCTATGGGTGCATCACTACACTCAGGAGACTAAGGAATGGAACAGGAGATGCAGCCCCAAGGGAGTGGCTTACCTTTGGCATAGGTGCTTAGAAGACAGCATCAGAGTTGAGCACGTGAGGGCTGCCCTAAAAGAGACACACAGTTGTCTAATCACATCCTGATTGGACATTAGGGAAAGGTTCCTGATGTAAGTGGCCTGTAAAGCAGTGCGTGCTGAAGGCCTCAAACTGTTTTAGCTGGTACATATTGGGAAGGGAAACACACGAAATGGGGCAAAACTGATGAGGAGACCACCAGAGTTCAGGCTTATAGATGGGGGGAAAACCAGCTCTAATTCTAGTCCTTGGGAACATTTCTCTTCAGCAGATGTGTGGGATGTAGTCCTGGGGAGAGAAGGGCCTTGGGCCTGTGGAGAGCACTTTGATAGGTCATGCGGAATTTGGGCCTTTTGAAGCTTAGTAAAGTTGTGCTTTAGAAAGGCAAGTCCGGGCATGGTGCACACCTAAGGTAAATCATAGAAGGTAATTATTTATACAAAGTGGTTAAAGTCTATATCTTGGAGGAAGATACTGAATGTCTCTAAATTATGTTGGTTGTGATGAAAATGAAAAAGAGGGGCAGGCCCTGGCTCTTGTGGCTCAGTGGATTGAGTGCCAACCTGCTAACCAAAAGGTCACTGGTTCGATTCCCAGTCAGAGCACATGCCTGAGTTGTAGGCAAGGTCCTCAGTAGAGGATGGCAACTTTTGTGGTTCTGTATACATTTTTGGAATATTTGTTCTAGTTTTGTGAAATCCATCATTGGTATCTTGATAGGAATTGTGTTGAATCTACAGCTTGCTTTGGGTAGTTTGGGCATTTTAATTGATGTTAATTCTTCTTGTCCATGAATGTGGTATATGCTTCTACGTATTTGAGGTCTTCTAGATGATTGGATCTGTGATTAGGTATTTGTGTTTGGGATCCCTGGCTTAGGGGAGAGAAGGGGCAGAGAGGAAGCAAGGACTTAGGTTTAGGAAGGGAAAGGAGGGTAAGGGACAAAGAGTAGAGAAGGATATGTGCTTCTGCTGGTGTGGGTGGAGTCTGTTGTCTTAGAGAGTAGGGTAGGGTAAGCTGGTGGTCTATGGAGAACTGTTTCTCAGGAATCTAATTCATGTCAGACAATAAAGCTATGTACTTTCATGTTTATTACACCCTTACAATAACCTTCTCAAGGTTAACATAGAAATTATGTATCGTTTCAAAGGAAAAATGCAGAGGAAGGTAAGAAGATATCAAAAAAGAACTTATAAAAGTAAAGAAAAATAGTGATCATGATGGTTGTTAGAAATGAGCATTACTGTAGTGGTGGATGTTGTGGTGTCTTTATTCTAATTTTTGGGTATATGGAAGGTAGAGTGCTAGGTAGAGTCAGAAATGTAAAGTTGGTTTTTAAGTTGGGTATCTTGAAGCTAGTTGAACTCTCTATTTTTGTGTATGCTTGGAAATTTTAAAACAAAATGTTTCGGGTTTTTTTTTTTTTTAAATGATCAAGCAAAGAAGTAAAATAGTCTTGGTTGTAATAAAAAGTGGAAGAGTTTGAATAGCAGAGGGACTTCCTTCTCTCCCACTTTCAGACCTATATGATAACATAAGCCTATGGACTTATTTTTGAGGCAGAATTATTAACAGACCATTTAGGAAGTAAAGACAATAAAATGAGTTTTTTTGTTTTTGTTTTTTAATCCTCACCCAAAGACATGCTCATTGATTTCAGAGAGAGGGGAAGGGAGTGAAGGAGAGAAGGAGAGAAACATTGATTGGTTGCTTCTCATATGCGCCCTGACTGGGGACCAAACCTGCAACCTAGGCATGTGCCCTGATTGGGAATTGAACCCCTTTTCTTTGGGTTTATGGAATGGCATTCCAACCAACTGAGCCACACAAGTCAGGACCAGTTTTTTTTGTTTTTAATGTGCTCATTTCAGCTTTATGTGTGAAGACTGCAGAAATCAAGTGGTTTCTTCATCTTCATTCTATTGCAGTGGAATTTTTGTCATTTACATTAGAAGGAAGCCCAGGGCTGGACCTGTCTCATTGCAGAAGGTGTATAGCTCCATAGAAATAGATGCTGCAAAGAAGAGAGCTATAAAGGCAGGAAAATAAAGAGGAGCTAATGTTTATGAAGATCTTACTCTGTACTGGGCACTCTAAACACATAACATGTTTAATCCTTACAGCAACTCTAGGAGGTAGGGACTGTTGTTCTTCCTTACTTATTTTTATTTTATTGTAATAAAATATAAAAGACATAAAATTACTGTCAGCTATTTTTAAGTGTGTAGTTCACTGACATTAAGCACATTCACCTTGTTGTATAAAGTGTCGCCACCATCCATCTTAGAGCTTTTTCATTTTCCCCAACTAAAATTTTGTACTCATTAAACACTAACTCCCTATTCCTTCCTCCTCCCAGCACCTGGCAACTACCATTCTACTTTCTGCTTGTATGAATTTGACTACCCTAAGTACCTCATAAGAGTGGGATCATAGAGTATTTGTCCTTTTGAGAGTGGCTTATTTCATTGGAATAATGTCCTCAAGGTTCATCCATGTTGTAACGTGTCAGAATTTCCATCCTTTCCATCCTTTCTTAAGGCTGAATAATATTCCTTTGTCTGCATGAACCACATTTTATTCATTTATATGTCAATGAACACTGGTTGTGTTTCTCTTCTGACAACTGGTAATACATGTGTTGCTATGAACATAGGTGTATAAATATAGCAGAAGTTGAATTGCTAGATCATATGGTAATTCTATGTTTAATATTTTTAGGAACTTCCATACTGTTTTCTACAGTGACTGCACCATTGTACATTTCCATCAGCAGTGCACTAGGATCCAATTTCTCCAGGTAGGTGGTAGGTATTGTTCTTATTTCAGTGTTACATAGGAGGAAAAGAGATACAAAGAGGTTATATGAGTTCACATAGCTAACATGTGCAAATCTCAATTTGAACCCTACAATTCGACTCCAGATCCTTAGATAGACAGGTAAGGTGAGGCACAGAGACATGATTAAGGGCACTATGTCTAATACAGTGTCGGAACCTGTATTCAAACCCAGCATTCAAACTCTGCCTTCAGAGTTCACGTTGTCAAACGCCCTTAGGTATAGCGGTTGGTTTTTCTCCCTCCATCCCTCTCTCCCTTCCTTTTTGTTTCCTTCCTTCCTTCCTTCCTTCCTTCCTTCCTTCCTTCCTTCCTTCCTTCCTTCCTTCCTTCCTTCCTTCCTTCCTTCCTCCCTCTCTCCCTTCCCTTCCCTTCCCTTCCCTTCCCTTCCCTTCCCTTCCTTCTCTCTTTCTTTCTTTGTGCTCTTTTAAAAAATGCCATATTTTGTAGAAAGATATTAATTTTTGAACATCTATATATGGTTTGTTCCTGCTTTTCTAATTTTATGCTTTAAACTATTCTGTTATTTAAAATATTTAAAAATGTATGCAATATATGTAAGTTTCTTCTTATTTAAATTTCTTGGGTAAAATTTTGCTTTTAAATGTTTTGAATAAATCCAAATTGTTTCTTGTGGAGTTTTTAATACCTTTTCTACCTACCCCTGCCAGAGTTTCAAATAAAAGCAAGCAAAACTTTCTGAAGTCAGATTTAAATTGAGGATATCGAAGGTAAACATTGAGGACTTTAAAAAAAAATTCAGATAAAGTAAATTTTCCAGCTTTATCAACAGAGCAGCAACAGCTAAGGCATGTACCCAGTCCTTTAATCCCTGGGTGTATTTTGCTAAGAGGGTGTGCAGTCTTTCTCAAAGACCCGTCATCAGGTGGCTTTTTGGCATTCTGAACATAGTGCCACCTCTGTGATGATGGCTCAGCTGGACCCGTGTGTCAGTTCATGTTGCAGTCTGTCTCCAGGCTTCTTACATTGCCCCAGGGAAGTATCTCTGAAAATGGAGATTGAGGGCCTCCTTTACCCTGCTCAAAAGAGCGGTTCTGGGCGTGCATGGGCCCACGCCCCTTTTCTAGAATTGGGGTGAATGGCTCATACAGTACACTTACATAGCTGGGTATTAGTTTTAGAGAAAGGCTCCTGGTCCCAGTGTATCAAGGACCCACAATTATGTAAAGATGAACTCACTGATCTGGAAGGTGTTTTTAAAATAATCTCTAATTTAGTGGTTGGTAACCACCTTGGATGTATACTGCAATCTACCTGTGGAGCTTGAAAAATAATGAGGCCAGAGGCCCACCTGCATAGATTCTGAGGTAACTGGTCTCGTGTGTGCCCTGGCCATTAGGATTCTAAATAGCTTCACAGATAATTCTGTTGTATATGGTGTTATGGTATAGGATTGTTGCTCCAGTTTCTTTTGAATACGTTAGGCTGTTGAGATTTTTGCTATATCGAAAGCTGTAGAAATGTCTGTTCTTAGCATGTGTTTATTAGGGGGATTGGTGGAATATATTCCTCAGGTACCAAAGGTATCTATTCTATTTTGTTTACTTGTGATAGACAATTATTTTTATATTTTTATGGAATATGTCTAATATTCATATAATTTAGTGCTGGTTGCTGTAGAGGACCAATCTGATTTCCTTTGCAGAATTTTTAATTTAGAGATATACAGGAAGGGCAACTATTTGCTCTCCTAGATGTCAGTGCAAGTTCCAGGTCACTTTCTGAGTTCTAATGATAGTTTCATTTTACAAACTGAAGACTGATGACGTTTGAGATGCCATTTCTGTGGTTCCTGAAGGCTTCTTGTTTATACATTCATCACCTCTAGCTCTTGCCCTTCTGTGCATTTAAACACTTGCCCAGATCATTACTTCATTAAATCTGGCTATGTCTTTGATTAAACCACATAATCAGTCAAGGGTTCTGGACTGGTACCAGTCAGATCCTGTTAGGAACCAGGCCGCACAGCGGGAGGTGAGCTTGAGTGTAATGTCCTTGAATCATCCTGAAACCATCCCCTACCTGCTGGTCTGTGAAAAAATTGTCTTTCATGAAACTGGTCCCTGGTGCCAAAAAGGTTGGGGACTGCTGAAGAAGAATGATTTATCTTACCCTTTCAGGGCCCTGGGAGTTTGTTTAAAAAGACAGCCTGGCATTGGCCTCCCTGTACGCCTGGCTATAAGATTATTTGATTTAAAGTTCATCAGAGTTCAGAGATGAGATCTGGAGTGTGGGGAAACAAATGTTTTAATTTCTTTGGTTATCTTTTTAAAATGTGTGTTACAGTTTTAAAACTTTGTCCTTGTTTATAGTGCAGCTTCCCCCCCACTCTGATTCTGTTTTCTGAACATAGGATGTTCCATGAAAATTTTTTTATGCTAAAATGGTGTAAAACAAAGAAGCAATTACCATTAATTTATATGAAAAGTTTTGAGCGTTCCCAGACCCAAAAATAATCTACCAAATCATACCAAATACACTTAACTACTTTCAGTTTTATGCTAAGTGTAACACCCTTGTGAATGCTCTTAGGCTTTTCTGATATCTTAGGACACATTTTTGCTAATGGATGCACAAAATAAATCAAGGTAAAGCTCAGATGCTCACAGAAACAGTTCAAAGTCATGTGTCTTGATGCAAAGATGTCAAGTGTAGTTCCTGGGAAAGGAGCTTGGTGGTGGGACTCACTGCTCAGGTAATGCTCTGCCTCTATACCATCTCAAATGCTGAGTGTGGTTTTATACCTATTCAGGTGTGCATCATAGTGATTCAGTATTTATATATATTATGAGATGATAAGTCTAGTTATCATCTGTCACAAAGCTATACTAGCATTACTGACTATATTCCTAGGCTGTATGTTACATCCCCATGACTTTTATTTTCTTTGGATTTCTTTTGGTTAGTGAAAATGGGTACTAAAGAACGTCTTTCATAAGAGCAAAGTAGCATTTTGTGAAATTTCAAAATGGAAGGAATACATGTCAGCAGTTGAAGCAGAAAGGAGGTATGATCCATCTTGGCTTTCCTGCTGTATATTTTTTAGAGACCTCACTTAAGGGCAGAAAATGATTGGGTTATTCTAGTAGTTGAGGACAAGGACTTCCTTATCCACTCCAAAACCTTTTCAGATATAGACAGAGCAGAGAAATATATACATGTGTATGTGTGTGCACATATAAATGTATTTAGTGTATCTGTTACGTCTATTTATATTGATACATAGCTACTGATTCAGAATGACGTAGAGGAAATTCTCTTAGGCATATCTGCCATTGGTCCTCCTTGGTTTTTTCAGGTACAGGCACATTTGGGTTTGCTAAAGCATTCATCTTCACGTAATTTCATGATGGTTGTGGGGACTGGCCTGGGAAGATAGCTCTCTTTTCACATTTGTGCAGTTTTTCCCCTTAGTAAACTATCTTGGTGACAGGTGTGTGGAGGTGGGAGGTAGAACAAGAGTGCTGCTAGATGAAAGGAACAGATTGTTTAGGTAAAGGCAAGGGCATCTGGTCATTTCTGATGTCTTAGAAAATGAATCCTCCCTTGAAAGGATTTTAAGAGGCTTATAGATCAGTTGGTAGGATTTTTCTAGTCTCTACTCTCATTTCTTTTCCTTTTCTTCTTCCCTCTAATTATTCCTTGGTGTTGACCTCCAGGGGCTGATTAGTTACACACGTCACTAGGAAAAGGTCAGGGGTTATAGCATTGGAGCACTTAATTTTCTGTTGCCTTAATATAGTTTTAACATGTTTGAAATGAAAAAGGCAGTAAGGTGCCAGTGAATTCTCTTTAAAAACTTAGCTCATTATTTTATAGAGGATGTTCTGCCAGCTCCTCTTCCTGTCCCCACTCCACCCAACTCCCCCCACTATCCCTCCTTCTGGGTATTTCAATGCCAACAACATTTTTAAGAGAAACAATTCAGAAATGCTTCTCTTGTATCAGTGATAGCTTGTGTCATCTTCATATAGGAACTATAGAATCAAATATGGTAGCGCAGAGCGGGATTACTGATATAACTACTAAACAATTGGATTTTATGTAAAACTAAAGTTCCATTTTTATTGAATATGGGGATAACTTTTACCCAAAGGTAAAGGTAGTGTCTGATGATTACAGTGAAGCAGCTACTCTGTGTCAGGCATTCTCCAGAGATTGAAAGACAAGGATGAGTAAGACATGGAGCCAACCCTTTAAGAAATTTCCAGGGAGCTCCTTCTGCCATTTATCTTCTTATCCATATACTCTTCCATAGTTACCAATCACACCTGTCTTCCTCCTTGCTCACTTAGAGATGCAGTGGAGACAGTTTTCTCACTTCTTGGCGCACTTCCTCTTTGGATTGCAGTGCTCTTTTAATTGGGGCACCTCTACTCCAAGTGTGCTCTTACGGCCGCAGAGTTTCAAATCCACCTCCCACATCTCATATCTGTGTTCTAACAACCTCAAGTCACTTGAACTCACAAAATGTGGTAATATGTGGATTCCATTTCAGTGGGGCTGGATGGGGCCTGAGGACCTGCATTTCTAGTGGGCTTTTATGTGACGCGAGTGCAGACCTATTGACCACACTGGGAATAATCAAGAGATACTCTTTTTTCCTCAAGAGAACCTATACTTAACCTCCTCTTTGTTGGAGAGTAGCAAAGATGTTTGGCCTCTCATAATATGGGATAGCATAGGTAGCTAACCAACTAGTTCTGGCCTAAATGCTCTCATGGGGACTCAAAGTTAAAATAAGGACTTGCATGCCCTGGACGTGTGGCTTAGTTGGTTGAAGCATTGTCCCATACACTGAAAGACTGCAGGTTTGATCCCCGATGCAGGTGCATGAGGGAGGCGATTGATGTTTTTCTCGCATCGATATGTCTTTCTTTTTCTCTCTCTCTCTCTGCCCCCCTTCCTCTCTAAAATCAGTGAACATATCCTTTGGTAAGGATTTGAATGAATGAATGAATGGAGTGAATGGAGTGAATGAACCTGCTTACTATGTGCTAGACACAGATCTTGGCTTTATTAATATACTTGATCCTCACAGTCTTACGAAGTAGGCACTATTATTATTTCTGTTTTACAGATGGGGAGATTGAGGCACAGAGAGGTTAAGGAGGTTGATCAAAGTCACATTAATAAATGAAAGAGTACAGGGCTTTGAACCCAGGCAGTGTGGCCTCAGTACTTAAGCTTTGAAAGGATTGCTGTGTGCATCCTCTGTGCCTAAAGTGTTCCATTTGTAGGGAAGTGGAGTCAAGTCAAGGTTCAGAAATGAAGATGTCTTATGTCTTGGTTTGGGTAGTGGCAAGCTGAGTACAGGTGTGTGGTCAGTATAAGGAGAGTTAGCAGGAGAGACTGGGGCTGCGTTATTCATGTTTCATGGGCAGGATTTGGAGGAGAGACAAGCAGGGTGGTAGTAACTGAGGAACAGTAGGGCCAGTGTATCAAATTTTTATTAAAACATTACAAAGTATCAGATTCTGGGGTTTACATTTATTATTTCATTTAAACCTTATAATGATCTTATGACATAGATACAAATTTTATAGAATAGAAAACTGAGGTTTAGCGAGATTAAGTAATTTTCCTAAGGTCGGCAGAGAGGACGTTACCATAATTTGAATTTTAAGTCAGTGCTATCTGATTTCAAAACCTGTTTCTGAAATTTCTTTGCTCTGCTGCCCCCTGGGCAGGGACTTAGACCAGAAATTAAAAAATAGGGGAGATCAGAACTTGGTTATTGAGACTGCCATATAAAGAGGTATTTGGCTACAGAGATGAAGGTGAGAAAACAAGAGCAGCAGTTAAGAGAATGGACAAGATTCCCTCAATGCTGGCTGTTTAAAACTGGCCTAGAGCCCTTTAAGACCTCCCTTTGCAGGTGTGGTCCTGGGTTGGCCACTGAGCTGATACATCATGTGGGGTTAAGTGGCCCCAGCTTCAATCATTTTCCGTCTGATGATTAATGTTTGTGAGGATTGAACACTGTTCCTGATCTCCTGCATCCTTCATCCCTGAGGCAGCCCAGGGAAGGCCAGAAATACCCTCACTTTGACAGCTGTTTCTTAGTCACACATGTGTGTGTCAACATCAGCGGCACCAAACTCGTGGCTTCACCAGAAGTGAAAAGTGGTTTAGCTTTCTTCCCCCCGATCTTTATGATTATTGCATTTCTGGCCGCAGACATTTCTCATGGCTACAAATGTGAAGATCTGAGCTTATATACTTTAAATGATCTTATAGTCCTGTGTAACCCCATATAAATCTCTTAAACAGATAACTAAGCTGACAGCATGTATGGTGTGTCCAAAGAATTCTCTGCCTCAGGATGCTCATAAAGAAAGGCATTGACTGGGGTTAGCAGATGGCACTGCTCTTTTTTTGGCAATCATCGACAAGTATTCAGCACATGCAGGTGCTTCTCCATGAAGCTGTTCTGTGCACATGCTCCCAGCCCCGACCATGCAATGTAAAATGCTGCTGTTCCCCTGCTTCTGTGGGTCAGATGGCAGGCTGCGCTGTCTGATGTGGTCCCTTTCCTGTTTTATCGTTACAATCAAAGGCTTGCATTTCATTTTTTAAACAACAGATTATTTATAGAGAAAGATTATTTATAGAAGCATCAGAACTGTATTACAAAAAGATAATAAGAGAAAAACACCTCCATTCACTATTTTAAAACCAAGATTACCTGGTTTTAAACTTTTCTTAAAGGATTTCTACATAGTTGTACCTGTTGTTTTATATCTACATTGTCTCGTATTGCTACATAATCTTTATCATTACCATTTTAATGGTTGCATAAGATCCTGTTGTGATACTATACTATTAATTATTTAAGTCTGTTGTTGATGTGTACATTGCTCCCACCTTTTCACAATTATAAATAATACTGGGAGACATACAGCTTTTTTCATATATTGAATTACTTTCTTATGATAAGAGTCCCAGGTGTGGCATTAGTAAGTCAAAAAGTATGAACAAGTTTATGGCTTCTAAAACATATTGCCAGATTGCTTTCCAGAGGAGTGGAACCAATTTATAATGCTATCATTGAGTTATTTGTTTCACACATGGCCAGCCAGGGTAAGGGATGCAGCCTCCCATGGTAGGAGGGGAGGAAGAGGAAGAGGGTGTGTATGTGTGTTAGCAAAACTTGCTTGTTTACGTATCTGTGGATTTAAGCCTCAATGACACTCTGTATTATTCCTGTTAATAGGAATATACTAGGTAACTAATGTCAATATACTGTTTATCCATTTCAGTGTTTAATATAGCAGTGTGCTAGAAATGGAGAAGAAGCAAGTTCTGTATATTTCCTGTTACCCTGGAATTTGAAATTTTTAAAAAGTTTGAAAATGTGAATTGGTAAAAGCATTCAGCCATTGTGATGAGGTTTTTAGTGACCCCTATGTCTCAGGAATACCTGATGATTTGGAGTGGAATGGGGAAGGAGGTTGATAGGGCAGGCAGGGTGCAGGCATTGGAAGAACCTGGGCATCTGCTCAGGAGCATATTGAACCTCTGCAGCAAAAATAACCTCACCTAGTTACTATCACCTTTCAGACGCTGAATGGAGTGCTTGTGTGGAGAAGGATTTTGAGGTCCCATCTATGCTCAGTGGAAACTGGGATTAATCAGCTATTTTAGGTCTTTGTCATTGCAGTTTTCTTCATTTCTTTATATTGCCCATTGGATGTAAACATTAAGTGCCATGTAGTAGGGACTGTTCCTTTGAAAATGAATAACATTTTTTAAAATTTATTTTTATTGTATTTTTTCCATTACCATTTATCCCCCTTATAGCTTCATCCCCCACCCTTGCAATCACCACACTGTTGTCCATGTCCATGAGTCCCTTTTCCTTTTTGCACGATCCCTCCATCCCCTAACCTCTCCCGCCTCTACCTTAGCTGTCATCCTGCTCTCCATCTATTGAGTCTGTCTCTATTTTGCTTGTTAGTTCAGTTTGTTCATTAGATTCCACATATGAATGAAGACATATTTATCTTTTTCTGACTGGCTTATTTTACTTAGTATAGTGTTCTCCAAGTCCATCCATGCTGTTGCAAAGGGTAAAATTTTCTTCCTTTATATAGTTGAGTAGTATTCCATTGTGCAAATGTCCCATAGTTGTTTTATCCACTCATCTACAGATGGGCACTTGGGCTGCTTCCATATCTTGGCGATTGTTAGTGTTGTGATGAACACAGGGGTGCTTATGTTCTTTTGAACTAGTGCTCTGGATTTCTTTGGTTAAATTCCCAGAAGTGGAGCTGGGTCATAAGCAGTACCATTTTTAATTTTTTGAGATGTCCATACTGCTTTCCATAGTGGCTGCACCAATCTGCATTAGCACCAACAATGCGGAAGAGTTCCCCTTTCTCCATATCCTCCCCAGCACTTGTTGATTTATTGATGATAGCCATCCTAAAAACATGAAAGGAAAATTTTTATACCTGTCTTCTAAAGTGTTCAGTACAGTGTTTTGTATGTTATGTAAGTGGTCATTTTGTGTCTTTTGATTGGATGAATGAATGAGAAAAAGTCATACTTAATCATCATGATCCCAGGAGTTATACCAAACCCCCGTAGGTCAGTAATGGGATCCCATACTACTTGTGCTCATGTGTAAAACCTGCAGCAAATTTCACAGGGGTAAAGAAAGAGGATATTATAGCTGAGAAATTCAGGAAAGGTAATGCCAGAAAAGACCCTTGACTCGTGTGTGTTACCTCCCAGATCATCTAATGGGATTTTTTTTTTTTTTTTGACAAATGAAGAAACTGAGCCTATTAAAAGTGTCTTCCCCAAGGTCACACAGATAGTGATCAATGATAAAGAACTCATTTCTGGGTCTCTTGGTTCCCGATCTAGTGTTGGGAAAATTTGGGGTACTTGACTGGCTACTCTCATCCCTTGAGCCCTCAAGAAAGGTGTATTTGGAGGTTTTTTGTTTATTTTGGCTATATGCCCACATCTTTAGTCTCTTGTAGCTGCATAGAAATGTGCTGAGAGTCCCTGCCTGGTATGGCTCAGTGGATTGAGCACCAGCCTGAAAACCAAAAAGTTGCCAGTTTTTTTTTTCTTTCTTAAATGCAGATTGATTTTATTTATTTATTTTAAATGTCAAAGTTAATTATATTAAAAAAATTTAAAACTCTTATAAAGACTCAGCAATTAAACTAACATGACACCAGCACAGAAATAATCAAGGAGATCAATGAAATAATATGAGTATTCTAGGGACAAACGTATATATCTTTCTAGCAATATATGATTAAGTTGATATTTCAAGTCAATGGGTAAAATAAGGCTTATTCAACAAATAAGGTCATGGACCACTATTACTTGAAATAAAACAAATATAGAGCCCTATTTCATACATTATACAAGAAATATTCAGGTGAATTAAGAATCAGTATGTAGAATCTAAGGAGTTTTTGGAGAAAATGCAAACTAATATTTTTCATGATCTGAGTGAAATATTCAAACCCAGAAGCTATAAAGTAAATATTGACAATATGACTATATTAAACATTTAACTATATAGTAATGTACATATAAAAAAGTTAAAGGACCAGGAATAGAATAGAAAAGCATTTGCAACACATCTAAAACATAGTTAATAGGTTTGTTTTTTTTTTTGAAAAAAGTTCTGCAAACCTTTAATCAATAAATGGATAACGAATACCAAAAAGTATTCGTTACTTTTTAATAATACTTTTAAATAATACTTTAAAATACTAAAGTAATACTAAAATTAATTAATTTAGTAATTAATACTAAAGTAATAATACTTTAAATATGTTAAACATTTAACTATATAGTAATGTACATATAAAAAAAGTTAAAGGACCAGGTATAGAATAGAAAAGTATTTGCAACACTTCTAAAACATAGTTAATAGGTTTTTTTTTTTTTGAAAAAAATTCTACAAACCTTTAATCAATAAATGGATAATGAATACCAAAAAGTATTCATTACTTTTTAATAATACTTTTAAATAATACTTTAAAAAACTAAAGCGATACTAAATTAATTAATTTAGTAATTAATACTAAAGTAATAATACTTTAAATACGTTAAAAAGTATTTAAAGCTTTTTTAAAAAAATAATAGAAATAGGCAAGAAATATACTAAAACAGGTTTAGTTTAAACAAATAATAAAAGAACAATTAACATCATTGTCACAATCAGATTAATGAGTATTAAAAATATTGGTAATATCAAGTATTGGCAACGCTGAAAGGAACTGGGTATTTATTCATAGAAACTTTTTCTCCATCTTAAGGCAGTCCTGTTAGCATATTTTGCAGTGCTTATTTGGTAGAGGTGTTTTCTTTTAGCCTTCTTTTGTCTGGGAAACTCCTTATTTCACCTTCTATTTTAATTAAGAACCTTGCTGGGTAGAGCAGTCTTGGTTGCAGGCCTGTGCTTTTCATGACTTGGAATATTTCTTGTCATTCCCTTCTGGCTTGCAGTGTTTCCATTGAGAAGTCAGCTGCTAGCCGTATTGGGGCTCCCTTATATGTGACTACCTCTTTCTCCCTTGCTGCCTTTAGGATTCTGTTTGTCTTTGATATTTGCCATTTTGATGATGATGTGTCTTGGAGTGGGCCTCATTGGGTTCCTCATGACTGGGACCCTCTGTGCTTCTTGGACTTGTGTGACTTTTAATCTCCTCCAATTGGAGAAGTTTTCCATCATGACTTTTTCAAACAGGTTCTCTATCCCTTGTTCCTCCTCTTCTCCCTCTGGTATCCCTATTATCCGGATATTATTACATTTCAAGTTGTCCTGCATTTCCCTAAATGCGTCTTCATTCTTTTTGAGTCTTTTTTCATTTTCTTGCTCTTTCTGGGAACTTTCTTCTACCTTGTCCTCCAGCTCTCTGATTCGGTCCTCAGCTTCATCTAGCCTGCTTTTCATTCCTTCTACTGTGTTCTTCAATTCAGAAATTGTATTCTTCATTTCCTCTTGTCTCTTATTGATAGTTTCTATGTGCTTTTTTCATGCTGATATAGTTTGCAGTAAGTTCCTGGTAGTTTCCCTGTAGTTTTTTGTAATTCTCTCTGAGCTCACTGAGCTCATTGAGGTTCCTTAGGACCGTTGTTTGGAACTCAGTATCTGATAGTTTACTTGCCTCTATTTCATTTAGTTCTCTTTGTGGATATTCTTCCTTTCCCTTCGAGTGGGGCGTATTTCTTTGTCTTCCCATTATTTGTGAGATTCTTCTCTTTCGTTTCTGCTTCTTAAATTGATCTTTCTTGATTTCCTGACTTTGTAGTGTGAAATTCTATGGTTGGAGATCGCTGTTTTTACTTTCTGGATCTGTCTCAGATGATGTCAGATGTTGACCCTGTCCCACCTTAGGCAGTCTGTTTGAGACTTCAGTAATCTACTGTTTGTGGCCGTCTCCTTTAGCTGTTAGTCTAGTCTCTCTGTACTTAGCAGACTGCCTTAGACAGCTCAGGGCGAGGTGGAGTCCCTCCTGGGGGCGGGGTTATTGGGTCCTTTCACAGCTGCTGCTGTATGGGGGAGGAGTCCGCACTGGGATCCTGCCAGCTACTCTCTCAGTTCTCTCCCCAAAACCTCTGTCCCCAGTCTCTCCTCAAGTGACGCCAGACCTCTCTTGTGCCCCCTTTCTCCAGGGATTTACTGTCTGTGGCTGCCACCCTGAACACAACAGGCAGACAGCAGAGGGCAGGATGGAATGCCACCTGGGGGCGGGGCCACTGGGTCCTTTCACGCAAGTGGGGCCACTGAGTCCTTTCACGCAGGTGCCCCTCAGGAAGTGTGGTGCCCCTCAGCAAGATGGCTGGTGCTGCATGGGGGATGAGTCAGCATTGAGATTCCACCGGCTACTCTCCCAATTCTCTTCCCCAAAGCCTCCTTCCCCTGTCTCTCCTCAGGCGTCTCTAGCCCACTCTGCCCCACCTTTGCCAGAGACTATGGTAAATGGCTGCAAATGAAAATTTTGCGTTGGCCCTTTAAACAGTTATTTGCATCTCCAGCCACCTGTCTCTTGTGGGAAGCAACCCTGCTGCTTTTCCCAGGTGGCTGTTTTCAGTGTACTTTTTGGGCTCTGGTGCTGTGGGCTAGAGATCCCCACTTTTGGTTTAGACCCCGCTCTTCTCTGGGGGATCCAGCTCGTTTCAATATCCTTCTGGTGCTGCCGCTCATGGGCGCCCCACCTGCCTTCTCAGGTCTCTACCACACTCCTTACCAGTTAGGTTGTCCTAAAGCAGATTCTTCTGTCTCTGAGGTTACAAGGCTCCTCTCTCGCTATTGTTCAGTTGTTTGTTCCCAGTGATTTCTCCACAATTTAGTTGTAAATCCAGGTTGGTCCTGGGAGGAGGTCAGTGTGACTTCCACTCACTCCTCCGCCATCTTGATTCTCAAAAGTTGCCAGTTTGATTCCCAGTCAGGGCACATGCCTGGGTTGTAGGCCAGGTCCCCAATAGAGGTGCAAGAGAGGCAACCACATGTTGATATTTTGCTCCCTCTCATTCTCCTTCCCTTCCCCTCTCTCTAAAAATAAATAAAATCTTAACGAAAAGAAAAAGAAAGGAAATGTGCTTAGAGATTGTAACCTTGGTACAATAATCTCATTGGGGTCCAGTGCAATAAAGGCCTAGAGATTTGGGCTGAGTGCCAAGAGATAGTGCAGGGTCAAAATTCAGTTCCATACAAAGTTACAGCATTTTGTTATCTCCGAGTTTGAACAGAAACTTTTTTTTTTTTTTAAATTTCAAAGGAAGAATGTTCAGTGTTAGTTATGGTGTTTGGGTTGAATATTTATTTGCCACAATTGTGATCCTAATAAAACTCTTATTATGATCTGTATGCACAGAGGAGAGATTTTGCTAGTAGAATTCCCAAGACTCTGTCTGCCGAACTTACTTAGTTTATATTAAAATTTAGTTATCTGTGGCAACTCTCTGTGAATCTCCGTTCCTGGAACAGGCCTTTCTCTAAATTCTTTTAGGCAGTTAGAGGGAGATTAAAGTTTCTTTCTGAGTCTTTTTTTTCTTAATAATGATCAGCTTTAAATAATATCTCAAAAGGGCATATTTTATAGTGACAAATTCTGCCCCCATCATGAATTTACCCACTGTAGACTTGTTTGGAGGTAAAAGGTAGTTTAAATAACTTTCCATGCATCATAGAATCTTCTGAATATTTATGGGCTTTATGCAATACACATAATATTCATCTACAATCCAAATTTAGGTACATAATGCTCTTGACTTCTAATGAGCTTTTTAGATGTGTACAATGCATGGAACTTGTGGATAATTTAGAAATAAGCAAATAACTTAGGACCATATTCTGGAAGCAGTTTAGATTATGAATGAAGCTGTAGTCATTCTGAATGCTTCTTTAATTCAAAAGGATGTTTCATTCATTGCATTCATTTATCCTCAGAAATTAAAGTATAAAAATTTCAATAAGAATTTCTACTGGACTTTGTTTGCTATTAATCTATAATAAGTCTCATAGCTTACTTTTGTTTATTTTTTATTTTTTTGTGAGTTTCAGAAGACTTTTTGTGTATACTTCTACTCTTTTGCTTCATAACAGCTCTGGGAAGTAGACTGGGAATTGACTTTATCCTCTGAGTACTTATTGTTTGACATTTTAGGAAAATATTGCCAACGTAGAAAGTATGTTGACAGTGGTATGAAATATTAGAGTAAGACAGCAGGAAGAACCAAGGGAATATCAAAACTTAAAGCTTTAGCTCATTTCTGTAGCTGCTGGAAATGTACTCATTTAGGAGGGTTTTGAAAAGTAGGGTTATTCCCAGGATGTGATATAAAGTGTGGGGCCTTTTCTTCCTGTCCCCTGTTCTAGGCTGTTATTTCTTCTTTCAATTTTTTTTTAACACTGATACAATATTTATCATGTAATCTACAGATCTTATTCACATTTTACCAATTATCACACTAATACTTGTTTTTGTTTAAAACTTTTTTCTTTTTTTTCCTTTTCATAGAATTTATTAGGTGGCACTGGTTAGCAAAATTACACAGGTTTCAGGTGCACAGTTCCACAACATATCATCTGTACACTGTATTTTGTGTTTGGGCTGTTATTTCTTAAAGAGCCATCCCTCAGACCACAGTGCCAATTCTTGACTTACCGATTTAAGAGGTCTAATCTGGACTCAAATTAAAAACATTGAGTGCCTAATGTGTACAAGTGCTATAAATGCTGGAGACCAGTGAAGATATAGTCCCTTTCTTTGGAGCTTTCAACTGGTGCTTCCTTTTTGAGATGTGTGGTCACCAGGGTGGTCATGTCCCAACTGTTAGAGAACTTGGTGTTCATTGGGGTCTACCATCAGCTCAATAGGCAGATCTTGTATTAGGGCAAGTACAAGTAGCCAGAGGGTGCATAGGATGGCCTCTAACCCAGATTTGAGGATTCTGGGTGAGAAAGTATGAGGGTGAGCCTGAGAGAGAAAATTTGGACGTTGGTGGGAGTGAAAAGCAAATTTATCAGTGAAGTACAACCAACCAACGCCCTAAAAACAAACCTCAGTGTTATTTACACAGATAATGGTCTGTGAAAGGATGATATAAATTCCATGTTGGAAGTTCATCTTCCTCTTGTCTGGGAGGGATATGTCAGACAAATCCCTTGGGTGGAATATACCACAAAGGCCTTTACCCAGGTCACAGATTGCCTGTTTGCTGGGAGCCGTAAGCAGAATTTGACTTTTTAGCTGTACTAAAAAGAGAGACTGCTATCAGCTAGTTCTGGGTTACCCAGTCACTTCCTAAATTACTGGAAGTAGCATACTTTGCTTTTTGTGACTTAATTTATATGTGGTGTGCTGGAGCATTGGGAATTGTAAAGCTTCTCAGGTTTCAAGGTGTAGCAAAATTTGGGAACCTCCAAGCCAATTTATGAAAGCCTTACAATTATGCTGACGTGGATTTTGTCCATAGAGACATTTTTGGTACTGAGGAGTCACTGAAGGATTTTTAACCAGTAGAGTGACTTGATCAGATCTGTAAATTTGGAAGATCTCTCTGTTTTTTTGGGAGAAAATGGATTGGAAGGCTAAGATTAGAAGCAGTGAAACCAGTTAAGGGGCCATGGTAAAGGCAGTATGATGGGGTGAAAGGGGCAGAAATGAAAAGAGGTAGATGGCTCCCTGAGATACTGATGAGCTGGATTTAGCAGAACTTGTGATGCGTGTAGTAGGTATGTGGGGTGGAGGAGAGACCAGTTGGCCTAGGTGGGTGAAAGTAGGGAGAACAGGGATGATGATGTAGGGGGTGGGGTGGGTTGTTTCCATTTTTCAGGTGGGATCACCAGCTCTGATGGTTTCTCCTTCCAAGAAATAGCTGAGGAAGTTCATCAGTACTTTGTAATCAGTGACCTCGTTTGCTGAACTGCCTGTAGCTTGACTTCTCAGGTAGAGGTTAATAGCTTATTCTTCTTCAGTTTAATCATGTTTTTCCCCCGAAGGATTAATCATCATATATTTCATTTGCATAAGAAATCTACTCAAGGGGGATTCTTCCCATACTTGTGATCCATAGAAGTCCTGGTGGCTGACGGCTTACCTGTGGCTCAGTGGCATCTAAAGAGCTTTAGCTTCCTTTTGTCAATAAGGAGGGGTAGTTGGGGAAATACAGTTTTCATTACTTTTCATATAATTGAATTCAGAGTTTATATTACTTTCATTTAAAAAGTCATTGGAGAATTTGTGAGGCAGATTATATATAGCTATCTGGAGTTTTTTGAGAAAGAAATAAAATCTATGTAACAAAAGTTAAGTTGTGCTCTATGTTAAGAAAATCCAACATACAAAAATCTTAAATGACAAAGTGGGCAAATTTTGGGTGTAGATAATTGGTTGATGGTGGTTTTACTAATGAATTCTTGGCTTTGTGAAAAGATGTGTTTTATGAATCTTTTGTAATATAAAGTTCCTATGTTTGTTTTTTTAATGACTTGGATTCCAGGGATAATATTTTTGGAATAAGGAACGGCCCATCTGGGTAGTATATAATCTAGGACAAGGATTTAAGCATTAGTAGTTAAGACCCCCTTGCCCTCAAATAATGCTAGATAATGTAAGGCAAGGATAATCTTTTCCATATGTGCTGTCTGACCACTCCCCATTGTAGCTTTTGTGTAAAGTTGTCCCATCTTTTTTCTTGCATGCTGCACCTGCATAATGAAATCAAACTGTGTGATATTTTGGTTTGTTGACATGAATGTGTTTCTAACGTCACAAAGTATATGTAATGAAATTCATTATAGATTTATCTAGGTAAATGAGTAAGTTCTGAAGCCAAAAATCATAGAGGTAGATGTGAAATTCATTTGATGGTGAGATAAAGGAGCAAAGAGAAATATCAAAATACAACCTGAAAAAAACCCGACTCACAATCTGAAAAATAGTAATTTGCAGAGAAGTAATATCTCTTCCCTAGCTTTCAAAGAAAAAATAATATACCAGCAATAAACCTAATCAACAAAACAAACAAGTGAGCAAAATAGAACCAGAGGCATGGAAATAAAGAACAATATGACAGTGACCAGAGGGGAGTGGGGAGGGAGTAAAAGGGAAAAGAAGGGAAACAGTCAAGTCAAGGAACACATATAAAGGTCCTATGGACAAAGACAATGGGAGGTGGGGGGCTGGTGGGGCAGGGGAGAGTACTGAGGGAAAAGTAGGGAGAACTGTAATTGAACAACAATAAAAAAAAAAAACCACGAGGAAAAAAAAGAATTAAATAAAAAAAAACCCATGTATTTTCTAAAGCATCAAGATCTGTTGTTTGCAACATATAAGAAGGGTCCACCAAAAAACAGAATTATTTTCTGGAGGCCAGGCCTCTTTTCATACAGGCTTCCCCCATTATTTGAGTGTTTTAGGAACCCCTTCTGTATCAGTGTGCCAGCTGGCATTTTTATGGGAGACTGCGTTTGGATTCAGTGAAATTTTTTTGAAGACTTTTTCAATGTGTGCGCCCATTTCATGATGTGTGATTTACAAGCACACCTGCTCACACAGTGCTGAGTTAATACAGTTTTTGACCAAAAAAGCCATGACCCCCATGCCCCACCCTCTGTATTCACCTGATCTCTCCCCAAGTGACTTGTTTTTTGTTTCCTCAGATGAAAAAAGTACTCAAAGGGAAAAGTTTTGCCAATGCAGAAGAAGTGAAATAAGAAAAGGCATCAAAATCAAGGAGTTCAAAAACTTTTGAGCAGTGGGAAAAACACTCGATAGGTGTATTGCATCAAATGGAGAGTACTTTGAAGGTGACTGAAGTTTAAACATGTAAGAAGAAATACACAATTTTTATAAATAAACTCCATTTTTGGGGGGTTACCCTCTTGTATTATTTTGAAAGTAATTTGTTTTATTTCTAAAGCGTAGATTGATTTTTGGAGAAGAGGGGAACAGAAGGCATTAGAATACTGAGCACATTTGTGCTAGGCTGGTTATAAATGCATGTTCAGAGGCAAATGACCATGATAAAAGATCATATAAGAGACTGCTTTATTTAAATGAAGTAGTTTCCCTCTTGCCACCTTGCATGGCATCAACAAATGAGTTGTGGTTGAGCACTAAAGCTGCATATACTTTTGGTGCTCACTTTGTCACCTTGTTAGGGCTTCATTATGGAGAGGGGTACTGGTGGCTATCCAGATGCTTAACTGGCAGTTGTCACTGACTAATGGAGCCATATTTGTGTTGGCTGACACCTGGTTTTAAAAGTTATTTATAGAGATCATTGTAATCAAAACAGCTAGAGGTACAACCTAAGATTTATCTAGTGTAAGTGGTACTACAGGACACAGGAAAAACATACTCAGCGCATTCCTAGTGGTTAGAGCTCTAAACACTAGGAATGTGCTGAGTATGTTTTTCCTGTGTGTAAATAGTTCTTTCAGGTCGCATGCTATAAGAAAAACACTTGATGGTTTGGACATTATAACTAGGACTATAAAACTATCAAAACAATACATTAATAAACCAAAAAATTTAAGAGGGCAACATTTAATGAGCTTGGAAGTTTACACTTCTGTCTTCACAATAAGAAAATAAACTCAACAAACTGACAATCAACAACTCTTACTAGATAACATCAGAAAATTGAGGTCACAGGGCAAACTATTGCGCTGTGAAATGGCGAGAGAAATAGGTGCCAAGAGTCACAGTTTACCAGAAGCAGAAGTCCAGGAGCAGAACCCCACCCCCATATACACCACCTGGACTGGCAGGAACAGTTAAGTTGTGAAAGATACATTCCAGGAGGCTTGGTGTGAATAAGCTTGAGAATTAAAAACAACCAGGGCCCAATATGGTGGGGAGGGGTTGAAGGAACCTTATGGTTTCATGAATTTTACTTCCAGGAGTCCCTCCAGACCCTCAGAATCCTCTCCTTTTTCTGGCAGTGGGAGGCAGAAAGTAAACATTTGAAAATATATCTAAAGCATTTTATTCTCTTTAGAAAAAGCCTGTCCTTAAGTGAACTTACCAAAGCTTAACAGACTTGGGTTTTATCAGAACCTAACTGACTTGGGATGAGAAATACTCAATTCAGGCTTCCTTTAGACTTTTGATCTCCCCTAAGGGGGAAAAAGAAAGCCAAGACACACTCGTGAAAGTCACAGTCCAGGGAAATGTGGCTCAGCACCCTAGGCTCACTAAATGTCTGAGACCTAATTAGAGCACTGTAGAGGGTGTCTCCTCCCCTAACACCTTACCACCATATCAGTCAGGCTTATAGTTAATGACAGGGGAGTGCAGCCTGAAGAACTGCAAGGCTCAGACCCTGTTAAAGAGAGAGTTAAAGGCAACAGGGAAGATACAGAAAAGGACACTAGAGGAAATTTTAGCTTCTGAAACCTAAGCTGCAGTGAACAGTAAACACAGCCTAACTTCTAACCGGACAAATATAAAATCTCACACTAAAGACTTATTTTTTAAAAATTTATTTATTTTTTAAAAATTTTTTTCAAATACATATGTTTCCATTTGCCCACCACCCCTTTCTCCTGCCTCACTCACCCCCACCTACACCCCTCAATCCTTCCCCACCTTGGCTTTGTCCATGTGTCCTTCACAGCTGTCCTTGATCTGACCCTTCCCTTTCCCCTCATTGCTACCCCCATCCCTCCATCCCTCCCGTCCCTGTCGGTTTCTTTCTTTAAATGTTGCTGGTCATATTTTCCTTGCCTGCTTGCTTTGCTGATTACGTACCACTTATAGGTGAGATCATATGGTATTTGTCTTTCACCGCCTGGCTTATTTCACTTAGCATAATGCTCTCCAGTTCCATCCATGCTGTTGCGAAGGGTAGTAGCTCGCTCTTTCTGCTGCATAGTATTCCATTGTGTAAATGTACTATAGTTTTTTGATCCACTCATTTACTGGTGGGCACTTAGGTTGCTTCCAGGTCCTGGTTATTGTAAATTGTGCTGCTATGAGCATTGGGTGCATAAGTTCTTTTGAATTGGTGTTTCAGGATTCTTAGGGTATAATCCCAGCAGTGGAATTGCTGGGTCAAAAGGCAGTTCCATTTTTAGCTTTTTGAGGAAATCCCAGACTTTTTCACAGTGGCGGCACCAGTCTGCATTCCCACCAACAGTGTACTAGGGTTCCTTTTCTCCACAACCTCGCCAGCACCTGTTGTTTGTTGATTATTGATGATGGCCATTCTGACTGGTGTGAAGTGGTATTTCCTTGTGGTTTTAATTTGCATTTCTCTGATAGCTAATGATGCTGAGCAATCTTTCATATGTCTCTGGGCCCTGTGTATGTCCTCCTTGGAGAAGTGTTAGTTCAGGTCCTTTGCCCATTTTTTAATTGGTTTGTTTGTCTTCCTGGAGAGAAGTTGTGTGAGCTCTTCCTATATTTTGGAGATCAAACCCCTGTCTGATGTATCATTGGCAAATATATTTTCCCACATTGTTGGCTCCCTTTTCATTTTGCTGATGTTTTCTTTAGCTCTGCAGAAGCTTCTTATTTTGATGAAGTCCAATTTGTTTATTCTTTCCTTTATGTCCCTTGCTCTAGGGGACATATTGGTGAAAATATTGCTGCGTGGGAAAGCTGAGAGTTTCTTGCCTATGTTCTCCTCTAGTACTTTATGGTGTTGCGACTTATATTTAAGTCTTTTATCCATCTTGAGTTTATTTTCGTGTATGGTGTCAGTTGGTGATTGAATTTCAGTTTTTTATGTTTAGCTGTCCAGCTCTCCCAACACCATTTGTTGAAGAGGCTATTTTTACTCCAATTTTTTCTTCTGCCCCCTTTGTCGAATATTAATTGACCATAGAGACATGGGTTTATTTCTGGGCTCTCTATTCTGTTCCATTGATCTATGTGTCTGTTCTTATGCCAGTACCAGACTGTTTTGATTACAGTGGCCTTGTAATATAGTTTGATGATAAGTGTGTGATCTCTCCTACTTTGTTTTTCTTTTTCAAAATTGCTGCGGCTATTTGGGGTTGTTTATGGTTCCATATAATTTTTTTAAATGTTCTGTGTCTGTGAAATACATCATTGGTATTTTAATAGGGATTGTGTTGAGTCTATAAATTGCTTTGGGTAGTAGGGACATTTTGATGATGTTAATTCTTCCAATCCATGAACACGGTATATGCTTCCATTTATTTGTGTCTTCCTTAATTTCTTTCTTCAGTGTTCTGTAGTTTTCTGCGTATAGGTCTTTTACCTCCTTGGTTATGTTTATTCCTAGGTACTTTATTTTTCTTGTTGCCATAGCAAAGGGGATTTTTCTTCTCATTTCTGCTTATGCTATTTCATTGCTGGTGTACAAAAATGCCTTCAATTTCTGAATATTGACTTTGTATCCTGCTATTTTGCCAAAGTCATTTATTAGGTCAGGTAGTTTTTTGATGGAGTCTGTAGGGCTTTCTGTGTACACTATCATGTTATTGCAAACAATGATAGTTTCACTTCTTCCTTCCAATTTGGATGCCTTTTATTTCTTTTTTTTGTCTGACCACTGTGGCCAATACTTTGTTGAATAGAAGTGGTGAAAGCGGACATCCTTGTCTTACTCCTGATCTTAATGGGAAAGCTTTTAGTTTTTGCCCGTTGAGTATGACATTGGCTGTAGGTTTTTCATATATGACCTTTATTATGTTGAGGTATGCCCCCTTTATTCCCATTTTCCAGAGTGTTTTTCTCATAAATAGATGCTGTACCTTATCAAATGCTTTTTTCACATCGAGTGATATGATCATGTGATTTTTGTCTTTCCTTTTGTTTATGTGATGTATTACATTTGTTTATTTGCAAATATTGAATCATCCTTGCATTCCTGCATGAATCTCATTTGATCATCGTGGATGATCCTTTTAATATGTTGCTGAATGTGGCTTGCCAATATTTTTTTGAGAATTTTAGTGTCCATATTCATCAGCGATAGTGGCCTCTGGTTTTCTTTCCTTGTTGTGTCTTTATCTGGTTTTGGGATTAGGATGATGATGGACTCATAGAAAGAGTTTGGGAGTCTTCCCCCTTCTTGAATTTTTTGGAATAGTCTGAGAAGGACAAGGGTTAGCTCTTCCTTAAATGTTTTGTAAAATTCTCCAGGGAAGCTGTCCAACACAGGCTTTTGTGTTCAGGGAGTTTTTTGATTACTGCTTCAAATTCACCAGCTGTTACTGGCCTGTTCATGCTTTCTGCTGCTTCTTCGTTCAGTGATGGAAGGTTATATTTTTCTGGAAATTTGCCCATTTCACCCAGCTTTTCAAGTTTCTTGGCATATAATTGTTCATAGTAATTTCTTACAATCCTTTGTATTTCTGTGTTATCAGTTGTTATTTCTCTTCATTCATTTCTGATATTATTTATTTGGGGCCTCTCCCTTTTTTTCTTGATGAGTCTGCTTAAAGGCTTGTCGATTTTGTTTATCTTTTCAAAGAACTAGCTTCTGGATTGGTTCATCTTTTGAATTGTTCTTTCAGTCTCCATGTCATTCAATTCTGCTCAGATCTTGATTATTTCCTTTCTTGTACTGGCTCTCGGCTTTGTTTGTTGTTGGTTCTCCAGTTCTTGAAGCTGTAGGGATAGGTCGTTTATTTGAAATGTTTCTGTCTTTTGGAGGTAGGCTTGTATTGCTATGAACTTCCCTCTCAGGACTGCCTTTGCTGTGTCCCATTGGTTTTAGACTGTTGTGTGTTCATTTTCATTTGTTTCCAGAAACTTTTTGATACATTCTTTGAACTCATTATGGAGCCTTTCATTGTTTAATAGCATGCTATTCAGTCTCCATGAGTTTGAATGTTTTTCCCTGAGGTTGGATTCTAGTTTCAAGCCCTCATGGTCCAAGAAAATGCTTGTTATGATACTGATTTTCCTCAATTTGTTGAAGCTTGTTTTGTGTCCTATTATGTGGTTTATCTTTGAAACAGTTCCGTGTGCATTTGAGAAGAACATGTATTTTGCTTCTTTGGGTTGAAAGGTTCTATATATGTCAGTTAAGTCCATTTGATCTAATGCATCGTTCAGTTCTACAATATCCTTGTTGATGTTTTGTTTGGAATACTATCCATTTTTGACAGTGGGGTGTAAAATCCCCTACTATCAGTGTGTGACTGTCTATATCTTTTTTGACATCCTCCAAGATTTTCCTTATATGTTTGGGTGGTCCTGTGTTGGGCACATATAGGTTTACGATGTTTATGTCTTCTTGACGGATTCTTCCTTTTGAGTATTATGAAGTGTCCTTCTGGGTCTCTTTTTATGGCCTTTATTTTGAAATCTATTTTGTCTTCTATAAGTATTGCTACCTCTGCTTTTTTCCCCTGTCCATTTGGTTGGCATTTTATTTTTCCATCCTTTTCCTTTCAGTCTGTGTAGGTCCTTTGTTCTGAGGTGGGTCTTTTGTAGGCAGCATATGTGTGGGTCTTGTTTTCTTATTTATTCAGCTATCCTATGTCTTCTGATTGGGGCATTTAATTTATTTACATCTAAAGTTATTATTGATAGGTACTTACTTTTCCTTTTGTACCTGTGTTCCTCTCTTTCTTACTCTTTTTCTTGATCTTCTTAAAGCAGGCCCTTTAGCATATCTTTTAGTGCTGGCTTGATGGAGGTGTATTCTTTTAGTCTTCCCCTGTCTGGGAAACTCCTTATTTCACCTTCCATTTTAATGGAGAGCCTTGCTGGGTAGAGCAGCTGTGGTTGCAGGCCTTTGCTTTTCATGACTTGGAATATTTCTTGCCATCCCCTTTTGGCTTGTAGTGTTTCTGTTGAGAAGTCAGCTGTTGGCCATATCGCGGCTCCCTTGTATATAACTACCTGTTTCTTCTTTGCTTCCTTTAGGATTCTCTGTCTTTTATATTTGCCATTTTAATGATGATGTGTCTTAGAGTGGGCCTCATTGGGTTCCTTTTGAGTGTCACCTTCTGTGCTTCCTGGACTTGTGTGACTTTTTCTCTCCTCCAATTAGGGAAGTTTTCCACCATTACTTTTTCAAACAGGTACCTCTTCTCCTTCTGGTATCTTTACTGTACGGATGGTATTATGTTTCAGGTTGTCCTTTATTTCCCTAAATGCCTCTTCATTCTTTTTGAGTCTTTTTTCATTTTCTTGCTCTTTCTGGGACCTTTTTTCTATGTTGTTATCCTGCTTGCTGATTTAGTCCTCTGGTTCATTGAACCTGTTTTTGATTCCTTCTACTGTGTTCTTTAATTCAGAAATTGTATTCTTCATTTTTTCTTGCCTCTTATGGATAGTTTCTAAGTCTTTTCATGCTGATATAGTTTGCAATAAGTTATTCATAGTTTCCTTGTAATTTCTGGTAATTCTCTTTGAGCTCACTGAGCTTCCTTTGAACTGTTATTTTGAACTCAATATCTGATATTTTACTTGCCTTTATTTCATTTAGTTGTCTTTGTGAGGATTCCTCCTTTCCCTTCGATTGGGAGATGTTTCTTTGTCTTCCCATGATTTGTGACTGTCTTCTTTTTCACTTCTGCTGCTTAAATTGATCTGTTTTGACTTCCTGACTGTGATGTGAAGTTCTATAGTAGGAGACTGTTTTTTTTTTTTTTCTTTTTCTTTCTTTCTGGATCTGCGTCTGATGATGTCAGCTGTTGACTCCATGGATCTACGCTCTGTGTCTGTCTCTTCCAGTTGTTAATCTAATCAGTGTGCCCTCAACAATCAAGGCCGGGTAGAGCCCCTCTTGTGGGCGGGGTTATTGTGTCATTTCACACTGCTGCCACTCAGGGGAGTAGTCTGCCTGAGCAAGATGGCTATTGTGTCGGGGATGAGTCAACCCTGGGATCTCCTGGCTACTCCCTCAATCTCTCCCTAATGTCTCCATTTCCAGACTTTCTTTAAGTGTTTCTAGACCACTCTGTGTCTCTTTTAGGCAGGATCTACTATCTGTGACTGCCACTCTGTACTCAGCACCCCTGTCTGCATAACACCAGGCAGGGGCTGAGCCTCCTGGGGCGGGGCTCTTGTGTCCTTTCTCACTGCTTCCGCTGAGGGGCGAGGTTTGCCTGAATAAAATGGCAGCTGTTTTATTGGGGAGGGATCAGCTTCAGGATCTCCCTGGCTACTCCCTCAGTTCTCTCCCCAGTGCTTCTGTCTCTAGACTCTCCTTAAGGGACTCTAGACCACTCTGTATCCCCTTTAGCCAGGGATCCACAATCTGTGACTGCTGCTCTTTACTCAGCAACCATGTCTGTGAAATGCCTGGCTGGGGCAGGAACTCTTGAGGGTGGGGCTATTGTGTCCTTTCTGCTGCTGCCACTCAGGGAGTGGTCTACCTGAACAAGATGGCAGCTACGGAATGGGGGTGAGTCCTTACCAGGTCCCTTCTGTCCACTTTCTCAATTCCCTCCCAAGAGCCTCCCTCCCCAGTCTCACCTCATGCAGGTCCAGCCTACTCTGCCCCGCCTCCCCTGGAGGCCAGCGTAAGTGGCTACCTCTGCAAATTTTTGCAATGGCCCTTTAAACGACTCTTTGTGTCTCCAGCTTTCTGTCTCTGGCAGAGAGTTCTCTGCCTCTTTTCACATCTGGCTGTCATCTGTGTGCTTTTTGGGCTCGTGTTGTAGACTGGTGTTGGAGATCCCTGGTCATGGTTTAAACCCTGCTCTTCTCATTGGGATCCAACTGGCCATTCTAACATCCTTCTGGCGCTGCAACCTGTATGCCCCTAGTTCATAGTTCACCTTCTCGAGCCTCTACTGCACTCCTTACCAGTTAGGTTGTGCTCAGGCCAATTCCTCTGTCTGTCCAAGGTTTTAAGGTTCCTCTCTCACTATCGTTCTGTTGTTTTCCAGGTGATGTGCCCCCAATTTAGGTGTAATGCCAGATTGGTCCTGGGAGGAGATCAGTGTGACTTCCACTCACTTCACCGCTATCTTGAAGTCCTAAGAGCTTAATTTACATTTTTTTACACAATACATCATGTCTGGCTTTCAATAAAAAAAAAAAAATTACACAGCATGCTAAAAGGCAAAGCCCAATTTTCTTTTTTAAAGATTGTTTATTTTTAGAGAGGGGAAGGGAGAGAGAGAGAGGGAAACATGATGTGTGAGAGACACATCGATTGGTCACCTCCTGCATGCCCCCTCTTGGGGACCTGACATGCAACCGAGGCACATGCCCTAACTGGGAACCTAACTGGCGACCCCCCGGTTTGCAGGCCGGTTCTCAATCCACTGGGCCACACATCAACCAGGGTGACAAAACACAATTTAAAGAAACAAATGAAGCATTAGAACCAGAGTCAGATATGGCAGAGATTTTTGTGTTATCAGACTGGTAGGTGCATATAAAATATGTATGATAATATACTAAAGGCTCTCATGTCAAAGGTGTATAAAATGGAAAAAAGATGGATTTAAAAGCAGAGGGATGGGAACTCTGGAAGGTAGCAAAAGTAAATGCTAGAAATTTAAAAAAAAATAGTAATGTAGCAGAAGTGAAGAATGCCTTTTGGCTTATCAGTAGAGTGAACTGAGCCAAGGAAAGAGTTTGTGAGCCTGCAAATATGTCAGTAGAAATTTCCCAACCTGAAAAGCAAAGGGAAAAAAGGGTAATAAAACCAGAATATAAGAATTTTAGGACAATTACAAAAGATGTCATAGTACAGGTAATGGGAATGCTAAAAGAAGAAACAAAGAAAGGAAAAGAAGAAATATTTCACGTAGTAGTGGCTGAAAAGTTTGATGACAGATATCAAACCACAAATCTAGGTACCTCAGAGAACACTCTGCAGGTAAATTGCAGAACATCTAAACAGGATATATGATACTAAAACTGCAGGAAATCCAACATAAAGGGAAAAACCTGAGGAAAGTCAGGAAATAAACACCTTACCTATAAAGGCACAAGGCTAAGAATTTCATCAGACTTCTCTTCAGAAACCATGTAAGCAAGAAAAAACAAAAAACCAATCAACCTAAAATTTTGTATTCAGCAAAATTATCCCTCAGAAGTGAAGGAGAAATAAAGACTTTCTCATACCCACAAAAATTGAGTTAATTTGTCACTACTATATCAGTCTGCCTGGCAGGAAATATTAAAAGAAATTCTTCGGGAGAAGGGGAATGATACTGGTTAGAAACTTGGATCTACCTAAAGGAAGGAAGAAGTTTTTCATTATCTCTGGGTTATGGTTTTTCCTGCGGTTTGTAAATTTGGAGTTCTAACTGATGGAGATTATCCCCAGATACTGAACAAAGTGTTGGCCTTTGTGGGTTGCTGACTAATGGTGCTTCGTGGAAAAGTTGGGGCTGCGGGAGGAGACCCAGCATGAGAACTTAAGGAAAAAATGGGTTGAGGGACTGAAGGGACAAGAAGTTAGTCCTAAAGTGTACTTCATGAAGTAGACCATTGGGAATTCCTTTGGTACCATTGGACTTATACGGTGGCCAACAATCATGACTAACTGGAATTTGAGGATGGGTCAGTCCTGCAAGAATTTTTGGAAATGGAGAAGTTGTCTTCTAAAGATGGAGCAAAATGCTTTGAAAATAATAAGGCCATTCAGTCAGTCCATGCAGCCTGGCGCAGGAAGGCCAGCATCAGGTAAGTGACAAAGTGAACTTTCATTTATGCTGTTCAACAGCATTGATGGCCACTTCTATGTCCCAGTGAGAAGGGGGTTTTAGAGGAAATCATGAAGGACCTATGGATAAATATGGGCCCTGAAAAGGAGCTGAAACCTTGTATCTAGCAACTCCCTTACTCTGAGCACCATCAGCAGACTGAGTCAGTCCTTTGTGAGGTCTATAAGTTGGAAGAGAGCCATGGCTCATTAATGGCCTGAAGTGTGACAAAGGAATGACTACCTGTTGGCTTCAGGGCCACAGGCACCGCAGCTGGAGGGCTATACCATCACCATGAATTCCCTGCCTACAACTAATCCCAACAGCATTGCAGTCCTTGCCCATCATGTCATACAGAGCCTAAGGTCTCTGTCAACCCAGGCTGTGGGGTATTACCATTCCCACCTTTCTTTTGTTTTTTAACACAGAAAATCAGTGTCATGAGGACTGGACATCAGGATGGAAGACAAGCAGAACAGCAAAGTGATTATAAATCCCTTACCTGGCCTGGAGACAAAGACTACCATCCAAGCACAGCCCCCACCGTGGCCCTGTAGTCTCCCCATGCACCTACCAGCAATGGTGGTAGAGCCTCAGGTGGATCCAACTCCCCTCAGCTGTATGTGCATGGCCAGGCCAGCTTAGAGGACTTTGTCTGGTGGAAGATGGAGTGCAAATTGCTGTGGGGTTCTTTCCATGGGGTTTAAATTGAGAAACTGTGTGGTACCTCCACAGCATTCAAAAGCATTATGACCAAAATAACTGTGACGGTTGAGCTTATGGGATTGCCAGGAGCCCATGGGAAATAAGAGGCTGGCCCCTCCACTTGCACCTGGTGAAGCTTCAGAGACTGAACTGTTTTCCTGGAGCATTTCTCTACTTTCTTGTTCGTTTCCCTCTTTTCTTCTATATTCATGGGAAAGGAGATGATTTTATACAAATAAAAAATTTTAATGGGCAAGCATTTAATATTTTCTGAATTGCTTTTAATGATGGATTGTGGGAGGGGATTATTTTGAATAGTTCAAATGCATGTTTGTTTTAGAGAATATAGGACTGTCACTTCCTTAAACAGATTGTATAACAATGATAGTAACACCTCTCCAATTTATTTTAGCCACAAATGCCCATTTAAAAGATTGGGAAATGAATGCTGAGGGAAGTTGAGTAGCTTGTTGACATCATGGACCTGGTGAGTGGCAGAGCTTGTGTCCTAAGTTTGTGCTCTCGATGCTTGTGTTCTGCAGCCTTACTAGGCCCAGGACTGTGGCCTCTAGTACCCTGTTTTTTTGAATCCTGTCTTTTTTTTTTTTTTTTTTTTTGAGATTGATTGTAATGTGTCTTTTAAATAGATAATTCAGTCATATGAGAGACGAGACAACCAACCATTTAGTGTACCACTTTTTAGAGCCTCTCGTGATTTAATTTGTCTGCAGTCCCTTAAGTCTTCTCTGCACAGTCAGGACATAGTACTGAGTACAAATTTACCTGACATATGTGGAAAAAAAAAGTGAAGCTTTTCAGAGTGCTGGGCGTACTAAGAGTATATGAAACTATTTAGCCCAAGGGATGGGGTCTTGCATATAGGCCCCCTAGTATGCAAGGTGGCCTCCATGGTGTTGCAGATTTTGGAGGAGCCTAATTCAGTTCTAAACCAGAGGGTGGTAGCTAGCAGGGTGGCCTCTTTTCTCCTCTCCTGCCTCTTCAAAATCCTTAGGAGCTAAATTAAAGAGCTCCTAAGTGGAGTGATGACTTTAGGTTGAACATGTGTTTTATGTTTGAAACTTTGTTCAGTTGGAAGCGTCTTTTCCCTAACCCAGTCCTCCTCTATTAATGCACAAATTATTTTATCCAAATAACTCATATTTTGACTCCTGAGGGTATATTAGGAGCTGGATATAATATGTATAGTATGTACATAATATGTATAGTATTTGTCAAACAAATGTATTTATTGGGTAGCTACTATGGGCCTGAATAGTGCTAGAGCTAGAAAGGTGAGTAAAGTATAATACATGTTATCAAGGAGCAAACACTAGTTGGAGATTCATTCACAAGTATTTATTTTATGCCTAGGACCAAGCAAGTAATGAAGTCTCTCTTTACTTTTAGTTGTTGAATGGTGCAGATAAGTATAGTGTGGATGGGCACTTAGTCCATCCTGGGAGGGAGGTTAGGCTGCTGGCATATACAGGGAAGATGAAGCTTTGTAAAGGAGGTGATGATTGAATGGGAAGGTGGGTGGAAGTTTGCTGGCTGAGAAAGGAAAACGGCAGGTCTGGTCTTCAGAGATCTGGACCTGGGAAGTATAGCAGAATGCACATTTCAGCAGTGAGTTGTGTGTGTGGTGAAAACAGCATTCCTTTCACCTGGAAAGGTAGGGCCAAGGAAATAAGTTCCCTGCTGTTCATTGCTATTAGGGGCAGACAGCGTGCTTTACCTACTTTTCTGGCTTTCGTAGAACATAGTCATTGATTGAGATGACTTCAGATACACAAACTCAGTGCTTTTCAGAAGATGTTCTTTGGAACCCAAGGTGCTTGGAGAGTAAAAAATGCTATATGGTAAACAGTTCCCAAGATTAAATTGCTTCAGAAAGTACAAATATCCATTGTGAATCTTTAGGGTGGGTAAACTCCACTGTTTTCCAGAAGGCTTGGGAAGCTTTTCCACCTGAACATATTGAGAAAATAGTGGTCAGAGTAAACACTGGGAAATGCCATGTCAACCCCCAAGTGGCATGGATGCTACCTAGTTGGTCTCATGGGTCTTATTTTCCCTAAAGACATGCTATTCTCCCAGAGGTCAGCACAACTAGAGGCAGGCTGGAGGAAGGCAGCTGCAGATGTTTTAATGACGGGAAGATCCACAAATGGAGAGTGAAAGCAGTTGACCAGTTGATTGACCTTCAGTTTAACCCACTGCTGCTCTTTTCTGTACTGAGTATTGTAAGCCCTTAGCTTTGCAAAGTGCCAGCTTCATGCTGTGGCTTGAAAATATTTGCTCCTTCCTTCTCTCACTTCTTTGCACTCTTCTGACCTCTTAAGGCAGTACAGAGACTGGCATGGATATTAAAGTCAAGAGCCATTTTAATGGATGGAATAGTGGTTGAGAGAGAGTAAAAATTCTTAATAGGGATAGGATAGGTTGGGAAATTGATTTTGGTCTTTTGAAACTTGAGAAAAGGTGCTTTTTAAGAGTTCTATTTTTGATCTCAAAGGAAGCTCTTTAATTTTTTTTTTTTTTTTTTTTTTGTGAAAGCTACCATTGGAGTCATCTCTCAGCTGTATTGGAAATGTCAGCTATGGTGAGAGCTGGTCTTACAGAGGGGAACTGACCTACCCTTGGGTCCCAAAGGGAGGAAAAGTAGTAGATTTCCCCTGTTCTTGTGTTACCTGTACAAAATGACCATTGCCCCGTTATTCTCCTGACATTAATTTCAGCAAGCTATGTGATTTGCATTTTTCATGGTGTTCATGTTCATTTAACATCTTGTATATAAAAAAAGGTCTTAACAGAACATGTAGGCTCTTGATGCATTGGTCTTGATGTGTTCTTGCAGTTTGCATTGGTCTTGATGTGTTCTTGCAATTTGTAAAAGTTGCCTTTAGGGTGGGACTTGGACAGGAGCAGAGGGAAGGAAACAGTGTGAGTAGAGATGGAGTGGGAGTGTGGGAGTGTTGAGGTTTGATGCTTGTGTATATATTTATATTTCCCTCTCATAATGGATCCCTGGCCTCTGTGCTTTGAATGGGACAAAGTTAGGACAGTGAAAGGTTGGTGAGGTGAGAGCATTGCAGAGAGAGCAAAATTTTGTACTAAGCTTTGTTATGTCTACTTTATCCCCATTAGGTAGATGTCTCCTGTGTTTATTCTATACTCCAGAATCATTTTTCATCCACATAGAAATCTGTCATATAAAAAGCTTAACTTTTGAAAGTTATCCTGTCTGTAAAGTAAATCTGGTTGGATGTTGGAACCTCCGGTCACCACCTCTTCCCTCTTCTCGCCTAAATCCTTTACACACAATGGCTTATCCTTAGGAAGTCATTAGAGATATGCTGTAGGAAGTGCTATAGCATTTTCCTGTAATCATTAATGCAGCATAATTAGATACGTGTTCAGTTGCTTAAAAATGTGAATTATGTCACAAAAAATATAGCTACTCAAAATGTATGGCACGAAGTAAAGTAAATGCCTTTTGCTTTTCAGGAGAATTTAAACAATAATTTATTATTTCCCATCACTCTGTGGGTTGATTGGGCTGTCCTTCTGTTACACGTAAGTGTTGGCTTTTACTCACGTAGCTGATTTCACATGGCAGCTAGGCTGGGCTGGAAGGTCCAAGTTGGCTTGTCTCACTCACCTTTCTGGTGTCTTGGTGCTGTTTTTGCCTGGGGTACTTTGGTTCATCTTCTCATGGCCTCTTAGGAAAGTAAATGTCTTGCAATATTTTTAAATAAACATTGGTATTGAGGCCTTTCTGGGTTTTTTTGTGTGTATGTGTTTTTCATATGTGAAATAAAAATCTTAGTAATTTATTAATTTTCTTCAATCTTAAATTTGTTGAGTCAAATGAGTGATAATTCACACATCTATTTTGGGCTTGCTATTTGAGGGGTTGGTGGAACACAATGATGTCTTTGTTTTGGGAAGGTACCTATGAGAATAAGTACAATATGGTCACAAGTCAGGAAAGTCTCAGAATTCCACTTTCTACTCCTTTCTCCAGAATGGACTAATGACTTAACATTCATGGATTTCTCATTTACATTTTTCCATGCCTTCACATGTGAGGTCACAAAGGTCTGCTAACCCCTATTTAATAAATCACAGCTATTTAGAACTCAAGTGTACCATTCCTAAGCTGCGGGCTCCCATCTCCCTGCCCAGGGAGCAGGCACCACAGCAGATCCCCTTAGCTGCAGTGTGTTGTGTACTTGTGTCTTCTCAGACCATCCCCAGGCATAGGAGCCAGAGATGACATTTAGAATGGGAACTGAGCTTTTATGAGAGTCAGGTTCCTTGTGAGACCACTGAAGAACTCTAGAAGGCCTCTTGATTGAAAATTTCATGGTAGGTTTTTTGGCATGTTCTCCCAGTTTAGGTGCAGCCCTTTTTGGCATAGACTTTCCTCTTGAATATGACTAGCACAGTGGTTGGCACCTAAAAATATTCAAGAAAATAGCATTTTTTTCCTCTTTTCTCTGCAAGGAAGTTATAAAAATAGAACTACAGGGAAATTTTAGAAGAGAGATCATGGTATTCAGCTCAGATGGATCAGGAATATTCTGTGGATGGCTGATTGGAATCAAGAATTGAAGGATAGGTTCCTCATTCATTCACCAGATGCTGCAGTCTACCTGGTATGGTTTCAGTACTGTTATGGAATGAGAATAGTGACCAAAAACAAACACAGGGCTTGCAATTTCGTGAGCAAGACAAATCATCAAATAAATATAAATCTGCCTGGAAAATGACTGAAATTTTCAATAGGAAAGTGGCGAAATAAATTATAACATGTTCTTTTCATTTAATGTAATGTGATCTTTGAAATTGTTTCAAAGAATTATAAAATGATTGCAGTGACATTGGGTATTTAAAAACGGGGCTATAAAAGTTTAATGTATAAAAACAAGTGCATGTTTGCCTATTATGCAAGGGAAGTTGGTTACATAGCACATTGAAAAGTAGTTATACCCAGTGATAAGACTGTGAAGCATAGAGCATGTTCTCTTTAAATGATACTGGTTTTGCCAGACAGCAAGTAGATTTATTTTTTCATCATACAACATCATGTAACTGTACATAGATGCTTTGTATGCTTTAATTAAAGAACTAAAGCCTTAACGTGCGTTCTTTCTCTGTTCATTGTTTTATTTTGGTTTTGATGAGACGGAAAGGTAAGTTATATGTCCCTGAGGTCTCTTCTTGCTGAGTAGGACAGGGTGGTCCTCGTGAAAGCCATCATCCCGTGGGACTCCTGGAGATATGACTTTGGCGCTGAATTCCTCTCATTGTCTGCCCAGGCAGGATTTATCTTTCTGTGTCTGTTGTTTGTTTTGTTTCAATTCATATTGTTTGTCTTTGGTCTGGTATTTTTGAAGAGAAAAACTGTGTCCAAGTTTTTCTTGGGGAAAGTTTCAGAAGTACTTCCAGAGATAATGATGGGAGTTTGATTTTTATGTCTGTATATCTCCTCATCTGACTAGGCTCCTGTGTTATTAATCAGAATCTAGATTGTTGTGGATTATTTCTACTATTTTATAAGTGATGGGTCCCATCTTCTCTAATACCTACCAGAAATTATTGTTTTTTATGAACACTTTTATCTTGGAAGCCACTGCAATGTTATTACTTGTATCAGCTCATGACAACAATAATTCTGTTTCTAGGTGTGATTTTTTTTTTGTTTATTTTAAAGCATCTGTGGATTTTCAAGGGGAAAATGTAAAAGTATTTATTATGGAGGTACTGATGATACAACCGTAAGGATAGAATATGGTTTGTAATTTGTCATAAAATGTGACAATTCTAGAAATTTTCCCTCTAATCTGGAATATTTTTTTCTCTCAAGGAAGTTTTTCTTTATTTGTGTTCTATTACTTATTTTAAAGACCCACTGGGTCATTTAAAGTGACACAGTTCTAATACACAGGATAATGTTGCATGTCTTTCATGACATCTTGGACTTATCTTTCTTTGTTCAGTAGAGACACCAAAGCTTGGCCTTGTAAAGACAGGGTTATTTTTACTTCATGATTTAAGAGATGCTCAAAAGTTTTCCTACAGCTTTCCTTACACCCAGAATTACACAAGTATTGAGATCCATTTCTTACAGACTTTTCATTGTGCGTTTCTGTTTTGTTGTGAGTATCTAGGATTGAGAGCAGTTGCCATCCAGAATCTTAACCAGGGTTTCCTGTCAGCTACCTGGGAGGACAGAGCAGAATGACCAGGCTAGTGAAGGTCTCATTACTGCTGGGCCTTAGGGAATAGCTGGCAGGAAGCTGGTCTTGCCAAGGACTTTCCACAGCTGACCCTGGTTCTACAGTGATAGCAGCCCCTATTGAACAGGCTGTAAAATTACTCAGACAGAAGCAAGGATAATGAACATGTATTTTTCCTGTTTGAAACTGGTTGGCAATTTCCTTTTGGGGTTTACTCTTTTCACGAATTAATGTATAATTGATTCTACTCCCCCCCCCCCCCTTACCTGCCAATCACTGCTCTTTTCACGGATAATTTCAGGGAAGAGACTATTATTTTTTACCAAAGCATTTGTTATAGTTTTTTTTCTGCTTTTATGTGATACTATGGATTCTACCACCTCTGAACCATCTTTCCTTCCCTTTTTCAGTTCTTCTGTTTCTTGTATTTTGAACATGTTGGTGAAGGAGCATTTGAACTATTTTTGTGAAATGAATTTCCATTTACCAACGTATGGAAGAGCACACATTCAGGGACCCAAAACAAGTATATAATTAACTATGTACAAACCATGTTTGAGAGGTTGTAGCTGTTCATTCTAAGACTGTAATGAAATGATGAAATCTAGCCTTTCCGGGCTTGGCTTGAGCACCTGAGTTGTAATCCCTCTTCTAGAAAAATGTGTGCTAAGAGTACCATATTCTGTGGAAGGAGAGTCAGACAGGCTCTCCGTGGAGAACAGATCACATATTTCCTTTGTCACTTCACTGCCTCCTTAGATTGTCATGTTGAGAGACATGCTATCTTGCAGCAGGAAGGAGTTTGTTAGCAAGCACTGGCAAACATCTGGTTCCTCATACTTCCTACATGGCTCACAGGTACAGAGCTTAAGAAATCTGAGCTTTTATCAAATATGGCTTTCACTTTTCAAAGTGTTCCTTTTAATTTTGGTTAGTCTTTTTAGGTTAAAAAAGACTTTCTCTTTTGCTTGGTTACTCCATAGATACATAGCATATTAATCCTTTTTGATACCTCATCCCTTTGTAAGTTGGCAGCTAATGTAGAATTTTTAAAATCTTTTCCCCCCCGCCCCGTCAAATGGAAGAGCAATTGCTGATTAGTGTATGCCATAGCAATTAAGGCAAATCTATTTCCAGCCTGAATACACAACTGAGGAAATTCCCAGAGTGATGCATTATTAATTTTTTGCTCCCTGATGTTAAGTTCACCTAACAGGCATGCTAAATGCTGCCTCTCTGCCGTCTGGCAGCAGGCAGAGACTGGCATAGTCCCTGCTGCTTTGTGTGCCTCCCTGTGCAGGGGCTGGTTCCATCTGTGTCCGGCCCCCAAGCTCCAGGGATGTAAGGATCATCCAGTTGCTGAAGAGCAGGAGCCAGAAGCATTTCTTGTAGGGTATACAATCTTTCTCCAGCTCAAGCAACAGGTTTCTAAAACACAAGTATCAGAAATATTTTGCATCTATTTTCAGTGTAGCCATGAAAACAATTGTCTATGGTTGAGGAAGGTGCCACAGTTTTGCTTAGTGATAAATTTATTAAATGATTATCAATCATTGTAAAAAAGGACAACATGTAATTGACTAAATAATTTTGGTACATGCAATGTAAGTGATGGATGAATTAGTTACAAAACAATGATCACTCTAGTAGTAAAATCAAGAATTGCCAGTTTAAGGGAAAAATGACAAATGCTTAATAAAAATATGAAAACATTTTTAATATCACAAATAGTAAAATAAATGAATAAAAAACATACATTTTTAAGCATTAATTGGCAGAATTGACAAAAACTCACAAAGCTCAATGTCAGGGAGAAACTGGTGAGGTGACTTCTCACCTACAATCAGGGAACATTCAAAGGTATAACTTTTTTGTATGGCTGTGTGCTTTTACAATTTAGATTATACCTACACTCTTTGTTTGTTTGCTTTTGCCATGGTAGTTACCTCCTATCTCATCCTTCTGTAACTAGAGAAAATCCAAAGGAGGGTGATCCAGGATTGTTCAGTGCATCATTATTTATTTTATGTGACCATTAGTGGAGAGCTTACTCTGTCCCTGTCCCCTCTGATGTGTAACTCAGTCATTTCAGAGCTTATGCTTAGCCCCGAGGAAAGCCAGGTTACTGTGCTGAGGACTTACATTTATTCTGGGCAGTATGATTATGGATTCTAGAGCAGGGGCCTTGACATGTCAGGAGGAACAGTTTTTATTTTCTTCAGTCAAATCATTATCATCATGCACAGGGTCATCCAGCAACTCTGCAGGTGAAGCCCTGTCCACATGGCTGCTGTCCTCAGGGCTCAAATGACTGCTTCGAGATATTCCTGCAAGTCCTTATCTAGGACTGACAGGGACTGAGTGACCCCAGCAGGGACGAGATTGGTTGGGCCTGGTACAGCTGAGGAAACAGCCAACCTCCTCCTTTTTTTAATTCCTCTACCATCTTTGTTAAAGCTTTGAGTTCCAGGACAACAGCAGCCTTGTTATTCCACTCTCATTAGACGTTTGGGCCTGGAGCATATCGGTGACATGAGAGCTCCCAGTGTGCCTTCATTCACAGCCGCAGTGCTCTCTAATCAATGTCTCCATGCTCAAGTGTCAGCAGATGCTCAGAGTAGTGAGTGTGGGGAGCATACAACATAGTTGTGCTGAGGATTGTTTTTTCCCAGGAGGCAGCATTTGGTATCACTGGCCTATTGATAGGCCCTTTGCATTAACTTATATATCAGCCTCTTAACTAACTCTCAGTTCTCTTGTATGAATTCAGCTAATTAGTGTGGCTAACTACTGTTGTAGCCAAACTCAGTATTAAGGGCATTAAACCCATCAAATACTGAGTAGGTGTGTAAAAACATAACCATGATAATTAACGGTCAGTCAGCTTAGGCTGCTCACAAATGCAGCTGTGCCTTTGCCCTGATTCGTCATGCCACAGTGGTATATCAGTTAACACTCTCTAAGGAAATTGTGCCTAAGAGTCAGCTGATGTAACTCTCAGCAACCATTTCCCCTCCCTGAAAAGAAAGGGGAAGGAAAATAAACTAATATTTCTTTACTACGTTTTATTTAGTAGGCACCATGCTAATACACGTTTTTTCTGTTATTTAATCCGACATCTAGGTAGTGTGTCAAGGGAGTTGAAGAGCACACACAGAAAAGATCCACTGTGGATTGTGAAGACGGCCCAGAGGGTCTGCAGTTACACCCTGCATCACTGCGTGCCGCAGCTGACCTTTCCCTTCTTTTCTCCTCTTGACCCTTTATCCTGGGACTGATGAGGCCACAGGGCTGTCTCATTGGAGAAAATATAAAGTTGGGAGGGAGCAGACAGCTAAACCTGCACTGCCCTTCACCTTGTGTTGGGTTCCTCTGGGCAATGATATTATTCTGGGCTTTGTTATTAATAATAGACAAGTTTTGGAAGAAACCTAAGTGTCCATCAGGAGATGAATGGATAAAACAACTATGGTACATTTACACTATGGAATACTACTCAGCCGTAAGACAAAATTTTACCCTTTGCAACAGCATGAATGGACCTGGAGGTTATTATTCTTAAGTGAAATAAGCCAGCCAGAGAAAGACAAATACCATATGATTTCACTCATATGTGGAATCTAATGAACAAACTGAACTAACAAGTAAAATAGAGACAGACTCCTAGATGAGACCAGAATGATAGCTCTGGCGAGGGCAGGGGTTAAGGGAAGGAGGGATTGAGCAAAAAAGAAAAAAGACTCATGGACATGGATAACAGTGTGGTGATTGTGGGGAGGAGGGGGTGGGTAGAAGTGGGAGAGGGTAAAAGGGGGATAAATGGTAATGGAAAAAATACAATAAAAATATACTATTAAAAAAAGGAAATAACATACTCCTGGTTTATACAGCTGACTTTTAAGTAGCATTTTGTGAAATTTTATCCCCTTCAGAGATCAGGTGTGGGTTAGAAGAGATCTGTTCTTAAATAGTAGGAGAGTCCTTGAAATTCATGTTACTCTTTGCACATTACCTTAAAATACTGAACTTAATAGATTTTTAATATCTAAATGTTTACCTTTTGTATTTGTTAATGTTAAATCAGATATCCCTTTATACTAGATTTCAGTATAGCCAGCATTAAGGGTCTTCCTCCCCCCAGAATGTAAGAAAAGAAATTGGGCAGAGTCTGCCTATCAGTTTTTTAATAATATATGTAGGAAAATACTTTAATTTTAACAGACAACTCAGTCTTCCTTCTCCCATTTTCCACCCCAGAGTCACTGTGGTCTAGCAGAGAGAATAGTTGTGTGGTCTTGCAGAACAGTCCTGCTGTTCCGTTGGTTTTGAGCATGAACGATATGAAGGTAGGATCCTTGTGTCTGTTCATGGATAATGCCATATTGCAAAAAATCAACAGGTTAAGATTCAGATTCTGGCTCAGCTTTCTTCTTAAGAGTTCCTATAGGACCATGGGGAATGACTACCTCAATTTCCTAATCCAGTCCCTCTGGTGCATCACACCTGTGAAATATACTACGTCTTCCTTTTATTAATGTTAATTTTGTGATTTTGAAGTGTAACTGATGACAATGTGTGTTAGGTGTCTTGGTGCCGTGTATTTTATTTCTTTTGGCTTTCAAAGTATGATATGATATGATGCCTTGGCCAGGTGGCTCAGTTGATTGGAGTTTCATCCCATACACCAAAATGTTGCAGGTACCTAGGTTGCGGGTTTGATCTCTGGTTGGGGTGTGTACAGGAGGCAACTGATTGATGTTTCTTTCTCACATCAATGTTTCTCCTCTCTATCAAATCAATAAGCATATCCTTGGGTGAGCATTAAAAAAAAATCACATGCATTTGTTAGAAATTCTTTCATAGTAAGAATGACGTCTAAGCCATTCTTCTTGGGAACTCCTTTTCCACTTGCAGCTCCGAATTAGAACTTTGTTCTGTGAACCTGAATGTCAACAGTAGGGAAGTTTACTTACTGCAGATGGACCCAGTTATGCACTAAAGAGCTCTTCTGTCCCACACTGCTGCTCCCAGACAGTATCTTATAAGCCTTCACCACCCAGCTTTGGCTGTGGAGGCAGCTATGATGAAATTAGCCCCTCCTGGTCTTGATCTGAGGGGGAGTGCCATGTCTGAGAAGTTAGAGGGAGGGAGAGTTTCTAGTGGTGCCATCTCAGCTGCAAGATCAGAATATACCTTTTCAAGATGGTCCTGTTCTATGTGGTGGGTGGGTTCTGGTGTGCTAGATTCTTGGGTGAGTAGAATCTGGGGTTCGTGCTGTTTCAGTTATCCAGTGGCCTGATAGATTTCCAATCACTCCAGTGAATATTGTTTCTTTAAAAAATGGGTGGCTGCCAGTAACAAGTTAGAAGAATGTAATTTTCTTGTTACTTGAAGTAGACTACCTGGTGCAGTACTTTAAGTTTCTGTATCATACTGAGTTCCAGAATTAGTCGTGTGCTTTACCTTATTCAGTTTATCCTAACATTAGAACGATTGTTCGTATTAGTATGAGTGAAATCTAGAATGAACTCCCCAGTGTCTCCTAATTGACTATAATTGTCCTGCCATGGTTGAGGTGCCTATGAGTTGTTTTTACTCTTAACAATTTTTTTTTAATCCTCATCCTTGGATGTGTTTATTGATTTGAGAGAGAGGAGAGAGACAGCAATGTGAGAGAAACATCATTCGGTTGCCTCCCGCATGCGCTCGGACCGGGGATGGAACCTACAACCCTTTGGTGTACCAGATGACGCTCTGACCCACTGAGCCACCTGGCCAGGGCTTTACTCATAACATTTTTGATACCAAATAAATACTTAACTAACTAATTCTCCAACTCTTTCACCCCAACTAGATTTCCTATAATTAAGTTCCATTCGGCACTAACTATCTAGAGTTAGCTCAGATCCTGTAGGTAAAAGACTTAGTTCCCCAGACTTCTCCCACCTTTATGTGCTAGTCCCCATTACTTCTCACTATTACTGATGTATTTATAGAGCATACCACTCAGGAACAGTTGAATGGAAAGCATGCACAGGAGGATAAATGGGGAGGTTGTAGGGTGGGGCAGCTAAGTGAGGGCACGGCACCCTCCCAACACCTGGGTGTGTTCATCAGTGAATACTCCCTGAACTCCATTGTTTAGTATTTTTTTTAAATGGATGTTTTATTATGTAATCAGAACGGGGATATTATAGATTAGAAAATTCAGGAATGTGTCACCAAAGGAATTTCATGTTTATTAATAAACCCCTTTGGATTATGCCTACAGGCTCTCCTGGAGATGTGTTCATTTATTCTATTCAGATGGGGTAGTTAGATTTGGGTAGGAGGAACGTGCAAGCATTTGAATATACTTTGTAACTTTTAAAAGGCTCTAAAAATGTTAGTATTATAGGAGACATTAAGTCAATACTTGTTGATTGATAATCATATTCCAAATAATTTTTTGACATTATGGACTAAAATTTTCATAGGGGGTCTTTTGATAAAAGATCTAGTTTTCTCTCATTTCGCTTAGTTGAATTAATCATGGCATTCTCAATTTTAACGTCACCCTTTTCAAGGTGTGTTTACTAGACTAATGATTTGTAGTTTTAAGTGCTTTATGTTTAGATACTAATAATGAAAGATTAACCAGAGCCATGTTTCAAATCTTGGATCATTTAAATGTCATGCTTCCTTCATGTCCAGCCTTCCATGTTGTATTTGGTATTATACCTCTTATTATTTCTGGCCACACAGAAGGGCTCCAAAAATAGTGTTCTCCTCGTGGCTGGGATTTCCTTTTATCCAACTCTAAAGGTTAAGTTTACTGACATTCATCTCTTTCTCTCTGTGGAACATTAGGCCCAGTAGTGGAATATATAAAAGGAAGGGCGTATGTAAGGGAGAACTGGAAATTAGCTGGTATAGGACTCACATTAGTTGTTACTGGGTCATAGTAATAGTAAGGTTAAGTCTAAAGGAAGTGTGACAGAATTGGACCATGAAACAAGGTGGGTAATATTCCCAAAACAGTCAAGACATAATTCAGAGAACACCTGCTGCTTTGTAGGACCTACTCCCACTCCTTTATAGTCACTGGTCTTAAAGGAGGTATTACTCTGAACACATTGTCCAACAGTACCTATGTAATTTATGATCTCAGAGGGAACTTTTATGAAGATATATTCATGGTTTGGTGAAAATCACCTACAATTTCTTCAAGCTCTTATGTACCAATTACTCTGCTAATGACGTTAAGTGCTATACTGTTTTATTTTGTTTTCATAGAAGCTTTGTGAAACAGATATTCTTTATCCCCATTTTTTCAGACAAACTGATGTCCTGAGAGGTAACATGATTTGCTCAGGGGCCAGGTTAGATTTGGAAGGTACTAGAGATGGGATTCAAACCCACGTCTGTGTCACTCTGGTAACCTGTAATAGACACTGAACACGTACTATGTAGCAAGCACTGGGCTGGGTACTGGAAATGCAAAGAAAAATTAAACTGCTCTCCCCTTAAGGAAAATAATACCACATCATCTTCATTTAAATGCTAAGGAGATCCAAAATGACTTAATTAAAAGCACTGCATAAATGCATTACATTATACCTAGTTGGCAATAGTTTCCTGCCAATAGGAAATGCCAAGATTCAATAGGAAGAAGTATATGGTTAGAAAATAAATGAGCAGAGCCATGGAAAGGCTAGTTGAAAGTATGGAATGTTAAGAAACCTACAGATTTATTTATGTGAAGTTTGGAAGATGATAATCTAGCAGTTTCTGGCTGGTGTTAATGATTGGTGATAAACTGAAAGTAGCTGAGCTACTTAGATTAACACAAGTTGCTTTATTTAAACCATCCTGTCTCAAAGAGCTCTACTTTCAATGCACCTGAAGTGCGTACATGTGTTGTATTGGGTGTTTTTAGCGTCAGAGGAAATGAAGCACACAAGGGCAATATTGTGTGGTTTCAACATCATTTACAAGTATATTGCCTATGATATTGTGCCAGAGCAGCTAGTCATAATGTGTGGAGGGCGAGTATGGGAAATGCTCATTTGGAAAGATGATTAGAATCATCTTGATGAAAATCATCTACAGTTTCTACAAAATCATCTACAAAGACAAGGAATAGCTATATTAAAAACATAGTGGCTCAGTACTAGGGAACATAGAAAAGCAATATTACAAATTTGCTTTTACTTAGCAAAATGAATAATTCTTAGTTGACCCAGCTCTTAGGTTTATAGGCAAAATCAAGAATGTTATACTAACATTGTTTCTTATATGACTTCTTGAATTTAACCCAAAATACTTTATTTTTGTATCAATAACTTCTAAAATGAACCATTCTACTTTTTGGACTATCTAGACATTTTTCATCACCAACTAGTATTTTTCTGTTTTGATGTAATTATGTTAGTGAAATTAGAGAAAATTAAAAAATGTACTTAGGAGTCATTAATATTTAAGTGATACTGTATGTTTTGATTTTACTTGAAATAGATGGGAAAGGAGGATAAAGAGATTTGTATGTATATGTATGTGTGTGTATGAATTCTGTCTGGAAGAAGTCCAGCTATTGTTAATATAATGAGAATGGTTTGCATGGCATCGGTGTCATCAGGCAGCCAAGGAGAGTGGACTGGTGTGCACATACATAAACAAATGACGGCTTCACCATATTAGTCAGTGGGGGCGGTAGACACCATTGAGTGAACTTGTATGCTGTGTGACTGCTGCATTCAAAATGACTGAGCAAGTTGAGCAATGAATCTGCTCTAAATTTTGCGTTAGGCTTGAACATTCCTCCATGGAAACTATTTGGATGGTTCAGAAGGCTGCAGCTATGGGCAACTGGTGATTGGCAGCTTCATCACGACAACGTGCCTGCTCATGTATCACGTCTCATGCAGAGTTTTTTGGCAAAACATCAAATCACCCAGGTGACTGAGCCCCACTACAGCCCAGATTTGATGCCCTGCAAATCCTGGCTTTTCCCAAAACTAAAATTATCTTTGAAAGGGAGGAGATTTCAAACTGTCAGGATTCAAGAAAGTATGATGGGACAGTTGATAGCAATTGGGAGACTTGAGAAGGACCAAGGCATCATTGTCTTATGTATGTTTCTTGTATCTTGTGTCTTGAATAAATGTCTCTATTTTTCATATTACATGGCTGGATACCTTCTGGACAGACCCTGTGTGTATATACATACACACCTATATGAAATCTCATTTCCTCTGTATAGCATTTATAACCGTTTTGATTTTTGCAGATGAAGAAATTCTGATTTCAAGAGTTTAAATGATAGTAGTTAAGACAGGGTTAGAATTTGAACCCAGTACTTTCCCCCCACAAAAACTCTTGTTTTTGCTGGAATATGCTGCTGTTTTCTGGTTTGAGATTACTAAATTGCAGTTATCAGCAAGATTATAAAACATGCCCTCGCCATTGTGGCTCAGTTGGTTAGAGCATCATCCAGTAAACCAAAAGGTTGTGGTCCAGTTGCCAGTCAGGGTACATACTTTGGTTGTGGGTTTGATCTCCAGTCGGGATGTATACAGGAGTTGTACTTGGGTAAGGATTAAAACAAAACAAAACAAACCTGATGGTAAAGCTGTATTGTTTTGATTTACTTGTTTGGAGCACCACAATTATATTAAGTGGATACTTTCAAAGGAGTCCTATGGTGAATCTAGAAAATGTGTAAGAAAAGTTCTGCCTGGCTAGGTTTTGAGCCTTTTTTAAAAAGATATATGTAATCACCTATAGCAAAGGAGGGTGCCTTTCTGAATTGGGGACTCTGTGTATAACTGATTTTTAGGAATCCTTTCCAGCCACTGTTACTTGTGAAACTGCTATTTGTTTGTTGTGTTTCTCTTGTCTGACTGGCCTATTGCTATTTTGAGCAATCCCTAGCCGGGTGTTAGACCAACAAGGTACCACACTAAGTGTTGGTTTTACCTTTGAACTCAGGCTTCGCTCATTTTGTTTGTATGTACACCATCTGTTGTATCTTCCCCGTTCCCTTCTGGTTCTCCAGACTTGACTCATCACTGAATACCGAAATGGAGCCTCACCTTTTCCATGAATGCATTCCCAGTCATTTTCACATGTGCTGCTCCTTTGTGGGATTTTATGGTTGTTCTCCTATTAATCATATGCTCTTTTATAAATGTATTTCTATCCATCTATATTGTGAATACCCTGGTGCTTCAGCTTCATACTGTTAAACTTTTTGATATTGTAAGAATGATAAACAACTGTATTTTGTACAAAGTAGGGCTTAAAAATATCTTCTTACAAATTATGTAGTATAACTATTTTAGTAAAGCTCTCTGGCAGCAGAGAAGTAAAATGACTTGATCACGCATGGTGTTACAGAGCGCCAGGAGTGTGACTTTGGTGGGCCTCATTGGTGGAGTGCTAGTCCATTGGACCCTGCTTGGGAGATCTCATTTGGCCATATATGTTCAAATTTAAAATGCATAAACGGATGTGGAATTGTGCACCTGAAACCTGTATAATTTTGTTAAACAGTGTCACCCCCATATATTCAATTAAAAAATAAATAAAATTACTGTAATTAAAAAATACATAAACTATTCGACATTGCAGGTCAACATTCTTTTAAATTTTATTTTTAAAAAGAGTTTATTTATTTTTAGAGACAGAGGAAGGGAGTGAGCAAGAGAGGGAGAGAAGCATCAGTTGGTCGCTGCTTGCATGCACCCTGACCAGGGAATCAACCTGCGACCCAGGCATGTGCCCTGACAAGGAATTGAACCAACAACCTTTTTCTTTGCAATATGATACCAACTGAGCCACACTGGTCAGGGCTGCAATTCAACTTTTAGAAGTTTATTCTAAAAATGCTAGTGTGTGTATGTAAACATACATGTGCAAGAGTGTTCTTTATAGACTTATTCATTTTAACAATATTCAAAAAATTTTAAATATTCATTAATAGAGAAATGGCTAAATACATTGTGAGTCTTTCATATGATGGAATTCTTGGTACCATTTAAAGGAATGAGGTAGATAGATCTATAGGTATTAATGGACTTTTATTGTATACCAGTAATGTAAATTCTTAACTAACAAGAATAAGATGCAGAACAGTATGCTTACATCTGTGTAAAAATTAACTTTATTGGAGAAGGGCATGTGTACTCACACACGGAATTGTATAGCATGGTGTGGAAACATGCCCATAGGGAGGTAGAGAAGGCAGTGGAATTTTACTTTTCACTGTTTATTCTTTTATAACATTTGAATTTTATTACCATGTACATGATTTATCTATGAAAAATTTTGATTAATTTTTAAAAGCCTGATAGTACAGATTTAAATTCCCAAATCTATTGACTTTGCAATGGTAGATGAGCCAATATGTGTAAAGAGCCTAGCAGAGTTCCAGATGTAATAATGAGTATCCTGTAAATTTTATGAGTGATGGTCATGGTGGAGGTGTGGTGGGCAGTAATAATAATGTCAGAACTCTACATTGAAGAACCCCTACCGGCAGAGAATAGAGAATGTTCCATCCCTATCTCACCCTAATCTGGGGGATTTGAATAACCATAAAGAGGTCATCTAAAGTGTGAAATATTTCGTAGTTCTGGTGCTTTGATGTAAAAATTATGTTTTTCTTTCTTCTCTTCTATAATATTTCCCTATTTGTTTTTGAACATAAAATAATTTTGATCACTTAACAAGAAAATAATTTAAAAACTAATGTGTCTCCCAAGGGAAAAGAAATTATTCAGTTACAATTTGCAGTGTTGCCAGGTGAGCCATGTTTATATTATGGTGATGTGGAATCTTGTCCATTGACACCTAGTTCCAGGTGTCTGCAAGCTATATTTCAAGAAGCAAGGCTATCTATAAATTAAGGTTAAGATCTGATACTGCTTTTTGATGATTTCTATGATGAGTTAATTAATGGCTTATGAAATTGATGGAACTGAACTTGGTTTCTAAGTCATGTGATTGTCTGTTGTCATTGTGAGAGCATCAGTTCCCTGGCATGTGTGGCCATACGGGAATAAAGTGTAGTTGTTCAAAATTTTTACTTCCAGATCAGTGCCGCCTCACTTCAGGGGTTTTAATTACCTTAAGTAACTCATACCTTTGGGAATTCCTTGTCCATTTCAGATCTCCGCATCAGATCCTTTGTCATGACTTAGCACAGAAAGAGGAGCAAGTGCTCTCCTGGAAGCTGGAGGGGGAAGTGAGAATAAGAAATGAAGGAGTGCCAGGGCTAGACGTAAAGTTCACCAGCAGGTGAACTTTATTTCTTGAAATAAGAATGTATGCTTGTATTCTCCAGATCTCTAAAATGATGCAAAAAACTATTTATGTGCTGTAGGATATTGAAAAGGTCATCAGCATTTCAGAGTTGATAGTTTCTTCTGCAGAGTATTGAAGCTTTCTGGTCTGATGGACTGTATCATAAAACTATTAACAGATATGTTTTAACTCTGTCTTGTACTTATTGATTGATGCTATTTTATATCAGCATTGAAATCTAGAATTGATTTAATTAAACACACAGATATTATTCAGATAGAACCGGTTTCAAACCCTGTTTCCTCTGAGCACATATTCTTAGGCGAAAATTAACATATTACTGAGTAATTCAGTAGTAGTTATACTGTAAATTATTTTTAATATTTTAGCAATGCACTTAGGTGAAGTAAAATTATAGTGTGTGATTCAGTGTGTAAAAATGTTATGAGTGAGTTTTTCACTATTACTTCTGGAGATTTATGTTTTTGGAGAAACTGTGTGACCAGCAAAGAATATAGAATATGTAGAAAAACAGTGAAGAAATTTTAGCATTTGATATACAAACATAGATCTTATTTTATTTGGTCATATTATAAATAGTAAGTGATAGTGCTTATATATACTGTACGTGTAATAGTGGAAACCTATGGATTTAGCTCCATTTTTTTCATACCTTTGCAGCAGGTATTTTTTGCCTTTTACAGAGAAGAGAGAGACAGGTGAGTTCTATTGTTTAGATTATTCTGAACCTCAGAGAGCCTGCCCCACTTGCTTAGTGCCTTTCCAGTGCAAACTCAGAGAAACATGGACCTATTCAGCACAAAACTCTTGTAATACTTGATATGAAAAATTACAGAGTCATAAATGTAGTTGAACTATTAATTTTCATCTGTTTTTTCGTATTTTAAAAATTTTTACTTATCTGACACTTTCCTTTGGGATTAGAACAAACCGGAAGATAATGTTTTTCAGTAAAGAAGCTCAGAGTGGAGGAAAAAAGAATCTTACTTCTAAATACATCATTCTAGAGTTATAAAATAAAAGCTTTGTTCTCTTGAAGAACAAAGACATGGCAGTCTGATGTCTTTTTAAAATTTCAGAGACTTTATTTAATACCCCTGTAGTTGGAAGTTGTGAGTCTTATCTAATTGTTTCTTAATAATAGTTCCTAAGTGGTAATACATTGGCAGTAGAGTACTTTCTTCACTGGAGAAGAAAAATATTGACAGAAAAGTACTGTCATATCACTGGTTACAAAGAAACACATTAAGAAATGTGTTTCTTGAAACCACAAGTATTTCTTCACACATGTGCTATCTCTCTGAGCAAACTATTTCAAAAGCTCAGATTTTTTTTCTTGAAATAAAAATGTATGCTTGTGTTCCCCAGATCTCTAAAATGATGCAAAGGACTATTTATATAGTGTAGGATATTGAAAAGGCCATCAACATTTCGAAGAGCTGATAGTGTGTCCCAGAGCTCAAGTAAACAGTCATTGACTTCATCATTCACTCCAAAAGCCATTCCCAATTTCTTCTGTAACCTTTGAAAATTTTAGATGTTTGTAAACATCAATACTCTTAAATTGTCATGTAATCAAATTTATATATCTTTTATTCATTTCATATACTTTTATAGATCAGCCATTCCTAACCCCAAATCAGTTAAAGAATTATCTATATTTCTTTTGTTTTTTTATCTGTTTTTGGTTTTTAAAAAATATATAATAGGACTGTACAGAACTCTCTACAATTTATTTTGGCACATGGCATGAAGTGAAGATCAGTTTATTTTTCTCCTAAATATATAGGAAAAATTTTAACACTATGTCTATGTAATTTATTTCTTCATTGGTTTATGAAAATTTATATTAAGTTTTAAAATATCTCAGAATCTACTTACTGTGCCAGTTCTTGTGCCAGTTTTCATTATTGTTTCTTTCTTGTTATTATTTTTAAAAAACTTCCTAGTTTCTATTATTTAATTTTTTAAGTGGACTGGGGGATTATTTTTAAAATTCTCCTAACCTTCCCCCATAGAAATTTCCATTGGGAATTATATTAAGATAATTTGGATAGAGTTGGCATTTTATACCATTCAATCTTCCTATGTAAGGTATAGTTTTTTCTATTTATTCTGACCTTCTCTCATGGCTCTTAGTAAATTTATATAATTTACTTCAAATAAACCCTTTCATATGTATGTTATTATGAAAGATGTTTTCATTATAACTTTATTTCCTGTTGGTTATTGAAAAATGCTATTGATTTAAAAACTTTTTTTTACTCCTCATCTGAGGATATATTTATTGATTCCAGAAAGGGAGGAAGGGAGGGAGAGATAAAGAGACAGAGAAACATTGATGTAAGGGAAACGTCGATTGGTAGCCTCCTATGTACCCTGACTGGGGGCTAAATCTGCAACCCAGATATGTTCCCCTGATGGGGAATTGAACCTGCAGCCTTGTGACTTACATGATGATGCTCCATCCAATAGCCAAGCCATGGCAGATTTTAAAAAATTTTATACTTATAATCTTCACCAAACTATTTTCCCTAGTAATTAATCAGTTGATTTATTTGAGCTTTCTAGATATACAGTTATGTTGTAGCCCATAATACTTCAGTTTCTTCTTTCCATTAGTCATGTTCCATTACTTGCTGTCTTATGTTCCTATATTGGCTAAAGGCCTAAAAATTAAAAAATATTGGTTGTAAAGTATGTACCTCTGTTAGAAATGATTTTACAACTTACCTAGACACTATAGGTTACTTTTTACCATGAAAAAAATTTTAGGTAAATTGTCACATTTTGTTGGTAATGAATCAATGCTATCTGTTTATATTTTTGATATAACAATTACAATTTTAGGGGAAACTTATTAAAAGCATAGCCTTGAAAACTAATTTAAAGCAGATTTTTAAATTGATTATTGTATATTTTTATCTTTTTTATTTTTCTAGTTGGGAACTTGGTGACATGGGGAAAGAGAAACTCAGAGTAAAATCCAACTGCTATGTATAATTGTTTTAATGAGTATATTGGTAACAGAATAAAATAAAAATAGCTTATATTTTCTAGTAGATTCAGCAGTTAACTTTATTTTAAAATTGTGCATGTAATTTCTGATTAATTAATTTACTTTCCTGGTATGCTGTTTTCTAGTTCATAAATTATCTCGCCTCCATAACAGAAAGTTGAAACCACCTACCAAATTTGCTCCTGGGTATGTTTACGTCCCACCTTTCCATGGATGCAGATACATGTCTTCTTTCTTTTCTCCTCAGCAATCTTTTGCATACCTCTTCAGCCATCCTACAGAATCCATTTAGAACTGGCAGGATCCATTCCCTAGGTGCTTCTGCAGCAGTGACTTGCCTTTCCTTATGCTGCAGAATGCCCCCTTCACCTTACACTCACCTCAACCCACAAGCCCCATGTCTTGCCTCAGAAGTTCACCTCATTGATGGGGCTATTTCTGATCATCTCCACACTAGTTCCTGGAGACCCAGGGCACTTTATGGACTTCTTTATGGTATTTAGCACTCTGTTGCTTACATTCTGTGTATTTGAGACATGTTTATAGTTTGCCACAGGATTTCATGGAGCAATGAGTCTATAGTGTCACTGCCCTATTTGTTGAATGAATGAGTGGGGAATCTCCTTGTATTTTGGTGCTCAGTGTTCTGGAACATGCTTTTTGCAATTTTCTATGTGATTCTCAACTTGCTATCCTTTCCTGCATATGCTGTATTTTCTCAAAAATAATTATCTTAATAATGATCCCGATAAATGCTTATTTGCTATTCTTCACTGAATATGGCTTTTTCTTAAACAAATCAACAGTGATCATGACACTTGCAGTTATACTTCATATATTCTTTTGGGGCTTCATACATCGCTATTATAAAAATGAGTTGAAACTAAAGGGGTTTCTAAAATAGTTTTACCATTACAATTTTAAATAAATCACTCTAAAAATATACCAAAATGACCTAAAAAAGAAAAATCAAGATGGTAAACATACAAATGTGGCCAAATCTAGGACTTTGTACCCAGTGATATGACAGTACTTCTCTGTCAATATTTTTCTTCTCCAGTGAAGAAAGTACTCTACTGCCAATGTATTACCACTTAGGAACTATTATACTTTATTGAGAAGGTTTTATCTCAGTAATATATCACTTAATTTTATCTATCAAGTATTTCTAACCAGCTCAATCAAATATAACTAAAATATTTTTAATCATGATTAATGAGTAATAATATCTAATAATATAAATAACAGTACTTAAAGAGCTCCAATTTTGTGCCTTTTCCATTTAATCATCACAATAAACCATGGTTGGTAATGAGTCAGTTTTGAGGCTACATTTTGTGACAAAGTATTTTGCCCTGGTAAAAGTGATCACCTATGAGACGTTTTTCACTGGCTTTTCTCCTATGAAAAGCCTCTACTGTCCAGGCAGCAGGCTTTGTTACATAACTAGGGTTATGGCATGTGTTCCAGGAGGATAAACGTGTGTATCCTAGATGTATTCCAAACTCATTGATTATTTTTTATTAGATCAAGTATAAAATCCCAACTAAGTTCTGTTGTTGGTGAAAGGTTAATCCTACTGCCAATGTGTTTTTATTCCTAAGGTCTCAGAATGCTTTATAGGACTTCTCACTTTTCAGAGGAGAGGTGAACCCAGTTTGAAACCATTTTCCTTAAAAATCAAAGTCAGGAATTTGATTTTTTAAAAATTATTTTTATCACACATTTCCTAATATTAGAAAACAAAATAATCATATCCTTAAAAGAAAGATGAAAGTGGGTCTCAAGAGAGGGGCTACCTTAAGCTTCTCTTGATGTGGGCACAGGGTTGTTTCCTGGGAGCTGCCTGTTGTTTAAAGTCACTGCTGAGCCACTTTCTGTCTGGTGGTTGCTGTGGCTGTAAATCTATGGGATGTTGGTAGAGGAGGAGCTTCAAGGACTGAGAGGGAATAGAGGACACAAATGGATGGAGAAGTGTTTTTATGGACTGAATTTCATATCTACATGTTTCAGTTTAATTTCCTGCTATGGGGCATGTAGAGAGATTTTATGTCCTATGAGAGTTGTGAGGGTAGCTTGTGTTTCTTGGGAGACAGTGGGTAGATTTTGGCTGGCTGTTAGTGTTGTGTTCCCACAGCCCTAATGGGACTGTTGTGTTGTCACCTTTTATTTTCATATTTCTGTCTTGGGGTGTCTTCACTGATACCCCAACATTCATTTTTATTTTTGGTGGATTTTATTTCTATCTTCAGACATGTAACCTCACTACAATATTTTAGGTTCTCCAGATTGAAATAATTACTTGAACAGAAGCAAACTATTCATTTTTAAAAATTCTAAAAGTTTATCAGGGAATACCACCCCCCCCTCTTATTTAGTATCGCATCACATCCTCAGAATCGCAAAATAGTCTATGCTGATTTTTTTGTTTCATTTAAAAAAAAATCAATGTTTATAAACATATGTAATGCAGTCATTTATTTAGAGTATACTTATTTAGAGTGTACTGAAAATGCAGTAGAAAAGGAAAATTAAAAAGCCCTTAATTCTCTTTTTGTTTTCTTATGGAATTTGGTTTTTACTAGTATAAAGTATTCGATGGAATGATTTTGGCCTTTTTCCATTTTCTTATTTCTTAGGATATCATATCTTATGAATTGGTGGTAAAGCAGCCTTTAATCAGACAATCAGGAATTTCAGTTGTATTTGGGAAGCTCGATACCTGTAGCTTTTACTATTCAAAATATCTAAATGAATGGGAAATCATTTGCTCAGCAGTATTTATTGAACACACACTTTGTTGCTACATAATAATTAATATAATACAAACTTAGTGCCTTAATTCAGTACCCATATATTGTCTCAGTTTCCATAAGTGAGAAACCTTAGCCACAGCTCAGGTTGGATTTTTCTTCAGGATCTTTCAAGGATGAAATTAAGGTGCTAGTTAGGCTACATTCTCATCTGGAACTTGGGGTCTTCTTTCAAACTCAGTTTTTGGTATAGTATGTTTTTCAAACTGTATTATGGAGGCTCTGTACTTTTGGGGTGAACTAGATAGGAGCTATTGTTGTGGTAGAAGAAATACCTAAATGGAATGAGTTGAAGAGGATGGAAGAGGATTTAGAGACATCAAAATATAACAATTTGGAGGTGTTTTGTGGTGAAAAAATGGAGATTAATGGAGTACAAGATGGATGGGGAGATGGGATTAAGAGATGGACTTTTAAAAAAAATAAAAAGTAACCTTGGCTGAGTGTCTCAGTTGTTTGGAGCGTTGACCCATATCCATAAGGTTGCAAGTTTGATTCTGGTCAGGGCACATACCTAGGTTGCAGGTTTGATTCCCAGATGGGGTGTGTACGGGAGACACTCAATCAGTGTTTCTCATATTGATGTTTCTTTCTCTCCTTTCCCCTCTCTCTTAAGTCAATAAACATATCCTCGGGTGAAGATGTAAAAAAATTTAATTTTTGAAATGAAAAAAAAAATTTTAAAGTAATTTGCATGACTGTGAATAAATAGTTCATTAGGAAAAAAATAGTAGGAAAGTCCAACTTCCCAGGGCACCAAAAGACAAGGGAGAGGACATTGAAAATTTATACTTTTTATTTTACACTTGTTAGCCTTATTATGACTCTGTAGTGTTACTGTTTTTATTTTATTTACTTAAGCACATCATTATATCTGAATGGAAACCTTAAATAGTCATTCTCTAACTACCTTTTAGATCCCAGTAATGCCATGTCTCCTTGGAGGAAACATTCCATCTTCCTACTTCTCCTTTGCTTCTGTCTTGTAGTTAGGAGCTTACAAGCAAGGCTGATGGTTGCAGTGGTTATTTGTGGTTTGCTTTATTTCCTGTTTTACCTCATGAATTTTTGCTTATGATTCAATACTAATATCCTTGGATGTATTTTATTTTAAAAGGTAACTGAAGGTAAGTGTGGATTGCCTTTGACCACATTTTTTCATGGATGAAGAATGGAGTAGAAAAATATCTAATTTATAAGTGCTTCATTTATCTATATGGATCTTGGAATTTTCTGCTGATAACTATGAGGAATTGGCAATAGCTTGTGAGTAGCCAGAATAGGTGTCTCATAGCTTATGCAGTCTACTCATGGGAGTGAAGCCTAGAAAAGAAATGTAAAATATATACTGTCCAAGAGTTGTGGGTTCCAGTCTTCTCACACCACAGACTGTCACCCACTTTCATTCACAGTGCATTCCTGAGAAGAGCTTTAAGACTTTAATATACAGAGGTTAAACATGTGGTTTATATATTCCCAGAGAACTAAGTTAAATCAGAATTTTTATGTTCAGCTGTTATACAATGTACAATTTTAAAAACAACATTAAGAATATGTTAAACTGAAATGTAGATCATTTTTACGAAGTAGTAATTTCGAAGCTCAAATTTTGCTTTTGTCGGTAATAGAACTATCTATAATCATATATTTTTAATCATATATATCTAATACTATTAGAAGTAAGGTGTTATCAGTGAGAGTTTTGGAAGGGGCGGAGAAGAAACTCATGATGTAGAGTTTGAGTTTTTCTTGTCCTTTTTTTTTTTTTAGATTAAGGAAGGAACTAGATATCCTACCTTGATAACATGATTCTGTAGAAAATAAGTACCTGTGAACAAGCCCATGAACTGGCTCTCTGTGTTTGAATTACTAGAGTGTTTTTCTGATCCTAGTTTTTATTTCATATTTTTGTGATCTTCTTAAATATTCTATCACTTTGCCTCATCAGTCTTTAGATGCTGTGGTCTTGGTATTTGGGATAGCTTTTTCCCTCTTACCTCTGTACACTGATTCGATCAACTTATGTCCTATAATTGACCATGAGTTATCAGTTTTATACACTTAATTATGTCCTTCTTTGTCTCAGTTGTATTACTAGTATCAGTACGTATGTTCTTCCATTTACACTCACTTTTAGGAACTAATATAAGTAAATGTGATGCAGTATTTAAATAATTGCACAAATAAGAGTCGCTTGGAATTATTACTTTGCTTTACTGTGTTGAAGTAGTGGTGTATGTGTGTTCATCAGCTGATGCATGGATGTCTCAATTAGGCTCAGGAAAAGTGGTTTGAAATGTTTCCTTCTAATGTTTGAAAGTGCTGACTGCCTGTTCTGAAGTAGTGGAGTGCACCTAAATAGCACTGTGATCTTTGTTAAGTTGAATCTTTTCTGGGTCTGTTTCCTCTTCTGCAAGATGAACAAGTTGGTTCTTTTGGTTTTCAGGAGATTCTTTTCCAATGTGATAATGTGGTTCTACTTGTGATATTCAGATCCTTGCACAGATGAGTATTCCTTTTTTAAAATATATATTTTATTGATGTTGCAGTTGTCCCATTTTTTTTCTCCCCTTTACTCCCCTTCCCCCTGTACCGCCCCTCCACCCAGCATTTGCTGCCTCCTCCTTAATTCATGTCCATGGGTCATACATATAAGGTCTTTGGCTTCTCCATTTCCCATACTATTCTTAATCTCCCCTGTGTATTTTGTGCCTACTATTTATGCTGCTTATTCCCTGTACCTTTTCCCCTATTCTTTCCTCTCCCCCTCCTCTCTGATCTCCATTTCTATGATTCTGTTCCTGTTCTAGTTGTTTGCTTAGTTTGTTTTTGTTTCTGTTTATTTTTTAGGTTCAGTTGTTGATAGTTATGAGTTTGTTGTCATTTTATTGTTCATAGTTTTTGATCTTCTTTTTCTTAGATAAGTCCCTTTAACATTTCATATAATAAGGGCTTGGTGATGATGAACTCCTTTAACTTGACCTTATCTGGGAAGTACTTTATCTATTCTTCCATTCTAAATAATGGCTTGTCTGGGTAGAATAATCTTGGATGTAGGGTCCTTGTCTTTCATGACTTCGAATACTTCTTTCCAGCCCCTTCTTGCCTGTGAGGTTTCTCTTGAGAAATAAGCTGATAGTGTTTTGGGAACTCCTTTGTAGGTAACTGTCCCCTTTTCTCTTGCTGTTTTGAAGATTCTCTCCTTATCTTTAATCTTGGGTAATGTAATTATGATGTGCCTTGGTGTGTGCTTCCTTGGGGCCAACTTCTTTGGGACTCTGATCCTGCTGGATCTCCAGGAAGTCCATTTCCTTCGTCCTCCTTCATTATTTTTCCAAATAAGTTTTCAACTTCTTGCTCTTCCTCTTCTCCCTCTGGCACCACTGTGATTTGGATGTTTAAACATTTAAAGTTTTTCCAGAGGTCCCTAAGCCTCTCCTCATTTTTTTGAATTCTTGTTTCTTCATTTTTTTTCTGGTTGAACGTTTATCTCTTTCTTCTGCTCCAAATTGTTGATTTCAGTCCCAGTTTCTTTCCCTTTACTGTTGGCTCCCCATATATTTTTCTTTACTTCACTTTTTATAGCCATCACCTTTTCCTCCATTTTGCGACCATATTTAAGCTTTTCTGAGAGCATCCAGATTACCAGTGTTTTGAACTGTGCATCTGGTAGGCTGGCTATCTCTTCATTGCTTAGTCCTGTTTTTGGAGCTTTGATCTGTTCTTTCATTTTGGCCACATTTCTTTGTGTCAGCGTGCCTGTTATGTTGGGAGAGGCAGAGCCTTAGGTATTCGCCAGGGTAGGGCAACCCAGGTTGCTGCTGCCTTGTGATGCTGTGTGTGGGGGAGGGGTCAGACAGGGAATAATGCCACTTGCCAGGCTCTCACTGGCTTTCAGTCACTTCCCCTGCTAACCACAAGCAAATTGGACCCTTCTAGTGCTGATTCCTGGGTAGGTGGGTTTGTGTACGTTCTAGGACCCTGTGGGTCTATCCAATGAACTCTCCTGTGAGGCTGAGAGTTTCTCCTGCTGCCATAACCCCCACAGATTTTTACCTCCAGAAGTTTTGAGGCATTCTTTTCTCGCACTGGAACCCTGGATTGAGCGGTTTGTCTTGCTTCCCAGCTGTTCCTCATGCTTTATCTGCACACAAATGTGGGACTGCCCGTCTGCCAGCTGCCACCTTGCCTGCTGAGTCCTCCAGCTACCGCCTTGCTGCATGTCCTCTTCACCCTGGCTGCCCATCTCAGCCCCTCCTACTGGTTTGGATGAATGTTTCTTCTTTAGTTCCTTGGTTGTTGGACTTCCCTGTAGTTTGGTTTTCTGGCAGTTTTGGTTATTTTTTTGTTTTTTAATTTCTTGTTGTCCTCCTTTTGGTTGTACGAGGAGGCAAAACATATCTATCTACTCCTCCATCTTGGCTGGAAGTTCATGGATATTCTTTCTTAGATATGATTTGAACAAGTTTATTGTATTTATCTCTTTTTTTTCCCCAGTCAGGTACAGATTGGAGGCTGGGATTTATTATATTTATTTTTTACCTTTTTCTTAACTCAAATAATTGAAGGCAGCTTACAGGAAGAATGTAAATTTATGATAAAACAAAAAAATAAAGAGGACAAAATGGAGAAATAGAAACAAAAGTGGAAAATAAGAACGATACAAAAATATGACAAATATGTTGACCATTCGGCCCTGCTGCTGCTGAAGGAAGTAGGTAGGGAGAGAGAGTCAAGGTCACTGACAGTGGGAAGGAGTGAGTTTTGTAAGAAGCAGCGTTACACGGACCCTGTCTGGGGATTGTTCTGTGGGAGAGTGGGGCCTTCGTCTCTTGTTCTCACTCCTCACTTCTTGTCCTACAGTTCTCACTCCTCTGCTCTGAAAACTGTGGTATTACGTTTACCCTTTAAGAGCTTCAAAATGAAATTCACCTCCGTGGTCCCTTTAAGAAAATAAGAAAATCACCCTGACTGGTGTGGCTCAGTGGATTGAGTGCCGTCCTGCAAACCAAAGGGTTGCTGGTTCAATTCCCAGTCAGGGCACATGCCTGGGTTGCAGGCCAGGTCTCCAGTTGGGGGTGCTCAGGAGGCAACCACACATTGATATTTCTCACCCTCTCTTTCTCTGTCCCTTTCTTTAAAAATAAATAAATAAATATATATAAGAAATAGTTTGTTAGCTTGGATAAACTAAAATGTGGTCCTTTGCATGAATGAGTATTGCTTTCTTCTGAAGCGCCCTCTGCCTTCTTTGCTATGATCAGCGTGACTGCTCTGCCCTTCCCTGCCTCCTTTTCAGAGATCTCGCTGTTTGTTTCTAGGTTGGTGAGTGGGTTTCAGCTCACCAAACATTACAGAAGCCACTGTGTTTCGTGTGGTGACTTCAAAGCAAATGGCCTCCAGGTCAAATTTATCTAAGTGTAAAATCATCATTCAGAAAGGCCTGAGAACCTGCTTCTTGTGGAGATACTGGCTGTTTTTGTGGGTAAAGACCTGGTTTCCCATGGGTACTATTTGCTCCCATCGCTGAAGAAGAGTGAGACAGGGAGATAAGGGCAATAAGGGGTGTAGAGACATCATAAGCCCAGAGAAGAAATAACAAGAATTTCTACCATATCAAATTGACTTGAAGGAGTGACCTGAGGTAGAGAGCAAATCTCTCATGTTCAGAGAAGCTGCCTGGCCTCCTTCCTATGTCTCGAGTAACCTGTGGTGCCCTCTTAAATATAGTCTACTTCCCTTACTTCCTTATTCTGCCGAACTGAAAAGCTGAGTATTGGCAGCTTAGCCAGTGGTTAAGGAGAAGGTAGTGTATTGGTAGAGGTGGTGGACAGTGCATCTCCTGGAAGCCTCTGTGTGTATTAAAGGCCATGCTGCACCGAATGATACACACTGCTCAGCCATTGGAAGCAGTGCCATGACAGTGAGTGATATTGGTCTGGGTAAACTGAATATTACCCATTATCCATCCAATTCAGTGAAAAAACTCTGGGCTTTGGAGTTAGATCTGGGCTTCTCATTCTTACCACTACTACTTTTTGTGCTATGTAACTGTAGAACCTCATTTTCCTTTTCTATAAAATGATATAAACTTTGAATTGTAATAATTACTAAATGAGATAATATATGTAAAGTGCTCAGTTAATGACTCAAAAATAATAATGCTATTATTATTTATATTCATTGTTCTTCCACCAGACCTTTTGCAAGAGATGTTAGTAAAAGGATAAGCAGTTTTTAGAGAGGTTCCTTCTTCTGTGCTACAAAGGTGAGAAGTCTTAAAGGCAATGTGCTGTTTTGATATTTAAAAGATATTAGAGGGTGGGCGGGACAGGGGAGAGCAGCAGGGGAAAATTGGGACAATTACAATAGAATAATAATAAAAGAAAGACCCAGGACTGCATAGGTTGTAAAACTGGTAGCCTACCAGAGTATGTTTGACAGAGTGTCATGTCCCCTCAGTTAAATTAAATTAAGAGAGGCATCTTAGCTATACCAAAAGATCAACTCCAGAGCTCCATTAAAAATAGAGTTTACCCACAGCTGCTCAGGCACGCATGTGCAAAAGAGGTCCACGAGCTTTTTGTTCAGAACAGGTAATGGAGATTTATAGAGGAGACTAATTTCAGCTTAGTGTTTGAATTTTGTGTTTGACAAGAGCAGACAATTTAATGCCATAATGTGGCACAAGAAAGTGGCTTGAACTTTAAACATGTTCCTTTTTTCCTATTCTCCTACTTCACCCTGAGATTTTCACATTTATATTAATTATCTCCATAGCTCATATTAGGTTATACAGTAGAATCTGAATTTCAAATAAATGTCAAAATCAGAAAATAGGCCTATAATCTTTCACAGGCGGCTATGAACAAAATGTACTTTCTGTTTTTGGAGCATTTTGTCATATAAAGCACAGACCTTATTTTTCAAATACATTGTCACCAAAATAACCAGAAAATCTCACTAAAGGCTCTTCAGGGGCGCTGGAGATTGTGGCGGGAGGAAGAGCGAGCAGTGGGCTGGTGGTGCCTGGCAAGCCTGGGCCCAGTCCACCTCGTGCTGGCTCCCGGGATGACTTGTTTCTTTCTTAGCTGGACCCATGTTTCTCATCTGGAAAGTCAAGGTATTAAACCAGTTGATCTTCAATGCCCTTTCAAGTGTTCTGTTTCTCTGAGAATGCGTATGATGATACACCGCTCTGCTTATTTTATTCAACCATTCCTGAAAATGACATGGATGTATTATTCACTGAGGCCCAGGGTACCTGGGTGAATTAAATTCATTATTATCTCCAGCAGTGGTTGTCCGTTTGTGTTTGTGTCTTTGTTTTTTTCATTATTGGAGCCTATAAAATTGTTTTGTCTGAAATGCCAGTTTATAAATGTAGAGCTGCTGTGGTGTCATTAGGGCCTCTGCCCCACTTTATCTAATTTTTACCTCCTGAGCATTTCCTGAGCCATTTCCGTAGACCCCTAGGATTTGAAAACTAGAAATTTTGGGTAACATTTTTAAAAAAAGATTTTACTTATTTTTAGAAAGAGGGAAAGGGAGGGAGAAAGAGAGGGAGAAAAACATTGATTGGTTGTCTCGCATGTGCCTCAACTGGAGACTGGCCTGCAACCCAGGCATGTGCCCTGATCAGGAATTGAACCAATGACCTTTTGCTTTATTGGACAATGATCAGCCAATCTGAGATATGCTGGTCAGGGCAACATCCATGCTCAAAAGTGTACCTTTTACTTCTGATCCAATCCCATTCTTACTCTTCTCCTGCTTATTCCTTTAATGTGAAAAATTTCAAATATACAATACAGTTTGAAAACTCATTACAATGAACCTTCAAATAACTACCACTTGGATTTTTTTTTTAAAGATTTTATTTATTTTTAGAGAGAGGGGAAGGGAGAGAGAAAGGGAGGAAAAGAAACATTGATGTGTGAGACATACATCAATTGGTTGCCTCTCATATGTCCCTAACTGGGGACATGACTGGCAAGTCAGGCATGTGCCCTGGCTGGGAATCGATCCAACTTTTGGTTCACAGGTCAGCACTCAATCCATTGAGCTATATCAGCCAAGGCTGGATTCTTATAATTAACATGTTGCCATGTTTTTTCCTCTATTCATTTACCAATTTAATTTTTTTTAGAGGGGTAGATTTCAGAGTAGGTTGCAGATTTTACCTAAATGTATATAATTAATACAAGTCTTTTTATTACATTTACAAAAATCTGTGCATTTCACTGAATGTAAAATTTACATTCAGTGAAATGCACAGATTTTAAGTATACCATTCATTGAGTTCTGACAAATGTATATACCTGTGTAACTCAGACTCCCTATCAAGATATAAAACATTACTGATACCTCAGGAAGTTCCCTTCATGCTCCTTTCAAAGATCAGACTTCACTCCCACCTTCCAGAAGGCATTGTTTTGATTTTTTTCCACTGTAGAGCAGTTTTATTTGTTATACTACCTTACATTAAGGGAATAATACAGTATACACTCCCTTGTGACTGCTGCCTTTCACTCATCAATCTTTTCCAGGTTCATCCATATCACTGTGTGTACAGTAGTATCTGTGTGTCTGTGTCATGGTATTCCCTTGTATGACTGTACCACTGTTTGTTTATACATTTTCTGTTGAGGGACATTTGGGCTGTTCCTAGTTTGGTCTATTACGAATAAAGTTACAATGAATGTTTTAATACAACTCTTTTTGTGGACATTTTCTCTTGGTGAAATACCTAGGATTGGAATTGTTGGATCATAAGGTGGAAATATGTTTAGTTCTATAAAACATTGCCTGATGTTTTTTCTGAAGAGGTTATACCATTTTACACTGTCACCAAAAGATGTTTGAGCAGTCTGGTTGTTGCACGTCTTTGCCAACATTTGGTGGTGTCAGTCTTTTCAATTTTAGTTATTCTATTGGTATAGTAATAATTAATAATAATGGTGGTATTTTACTGGGCTTTATGTGCATTCCCCTGCTGACTAATGATGTCAGGGGCCTTTTTATATTCTTAACAGCCATTTGTATATTTTCTCTGAAGTATTTATTGAAGTCTTTCATTTGTTTTTTAACTGAGCTCTTTCTATTATTAAATTGTAGGAATTTTTTATATGTAACAGCTGTCATATGCATGTTTTGCAAATATTTCTCAGTCTTTGGTTTCCCTATTCAGTTTTTAAAAGATTATTTTTTGAAGAACAGAAAATTTTAATTTTCAAAAAGTTTGTCTCATCAACGTTGTTTTTCATGGTTATTGCTTTCTATGCTCTAAGAAACCTTTGTCCACCCCAAGTTACAAAAATATTCTCATACATTTTCTTCTAAAAGTTTCATGTTTAGGTCATTGAAGAATCTTGAATTAATACATGCATACCCTGTGAGGCAGGGGCTCTGCCCTTTGGCCACTCCCTAACATCATCTCTGCTTTTGTTATCCTGGCGCACTGGTCATGGCAGTGTACTTGTGTATTCTATTCTTCATTTCTTTCCATGAATATTCATTGTGTGCTTATTGTGTGCTAGGCACTGGGCTTCGTTTTGAAGAAAAATAATCCATTACAGAGGTGGTAGTCTAGTAGGATAAACAAACATGAAGCAAATAAACAAAAATGGTTTTATAGTTATGGCTGGGAAGTCTTATTTATCCTTTAAAATTCACCTTAATTCAATATTTCAGAGCCAATCAATGTAACCCACCACCGTATCAGTAGGCAGAAGAAAATCTTGTGATCATATCAATTGATATAGAAAAAGCATTTGACCAAATTCAGTCCTTACTCGAGATAAAAAATTCCAATTGAACTAAGAATCGAGGGGGACTTCCTCAATTTGATAATGGGCATGTGAAAATTCTCTAGTTAACATTATGCTTAATGCTAAGGAACAGTTTTCTAACATTGGGAAGAAGGCAAGGATGTCTGGTTTTAACAGTTATTCAGCATTGGATTGGAAGTTACAGCTAATTAAATATGGTAAGAAAAAGAAATCAAAGTCAAGGAAAGGAAGAAATAAAGGTATCCCTATTTACAGATGACATAATTGTCTGAACATAAAATTCCAGAGAATATACCCCAAACAAACTACCTTTCTAAAACAAGTAAGTTCTGTCAGGTCACTGGATATGATGCTAACAAAATTATTGCATTTCTGTATACTAATAACCAATATGTGTGAACTAAAATCATAAACACTAATCAGAATCACTCTCAAGATAATGAAATACTTAGAAATATTTTTAACAAAACGCATATGATCTGTATACTGAAAATTATAAGATGGTAATGAAAGAAATCAAAGAAGATCTAAATAAATGGAGAGACATACTGTGCTCACAGATTGGAGGATTCAATATAGTGAGGATGTCACTTCTCTCTCAGTTGATACATATATTTAATGCAGTGAAAATCCCAGCAAGATTCTTGTTTTCACTTAAAAAATCTTTGATGAAGTAATAAAAATTATTAATATTAAATTTAAATCTTTGGTTACTTATGTTCTTAGAAATATATATGTATGTATATGTGTATCTTTGTGTATGTGTATATATTTTATATTGGGTTGGCCAAAAAGTCCATTTAATTTTTTCCATAAAATACACATTTTTCATTTTTATCCATAACTTTATTGATTTGGATATTTTGAGTTAAGTCGGCTGTCTTCTATGTGGTATAACATTGACTGTTCTCAATTAATGTCTGGATTTGATCACTATCAACTTCAACTAGCCTACCTGATCATGGAGCATCATCCAGGGAGAAATCTCTAGCAAGAAACTTTGCAAGCCACTTTTGACATGTTTGGTCAGTTGTAGTACCTTAGCCACACACTGCACAAACCTTTTTTTGCATTTCAGTTGCGTGTTACCTTTCTTCAAATAATAAAGCATGATATACTGAAAATGTTGAGTGTTTTCTTCTATTTTCAATATTAAAATGGCTACACAAAAATTCACCAATTTTGATAAGATTTTTTTTAAATGCACGCTGATAAAGCAGCTTGTCACAATACAATCTAACAAAATTGTTTCGAATGAAGTTAAAGACAACTAAGTGCTACTGGAGCCATCTTACAGGAAAAAACTTTTTGGCCAACCCAATATAAAGTTTTTATTCTAGACCAACTTTAGATTTACAGAAAGATTGGGAGGATAACACAAAAGAGTTTCTATGTATCTCACCCCACTTTTCCCTGTGAATAACATATCACATTAAGTATGGTATATTCGTTGCAACAGATGAATCAATATTGATACATTTCTAACTAAAGTGCATTCTTTTTTCAGGTTTTTTAAAACAATGTTCTTTTTCTGTTCTAGAATCCCATCCAAGATTTTACATAATGTTCAGTCATTTTTGTCTTGGGCTGTAAAGTTTTACTTTTCTTGTTTTTCATAACTTTGACAGTTTTGAGAAGTACCTATCAGGTATTTTGTAGATTCTCTCTCTCAAATGGGATTTGTATAGTATTTTTCTTATGATTAGTCTAGGATGATATGTTTTTTGGAGAATAACCACAGTGGTAAATGGTCATTTCCCTGGGTACATTATGTCATGGGTACATACTACCAACATAGATTATTACTATAGATGTTGATTTTGCTCATCTGGCTGAGGTGGTGTTTTTCAATTTACTATAAAGTGATTCTTTTTTTCCCCCTTTTCCTACTGTACGTTTTGGAACCAGCAAGGGTTTTTTTTCCTTTCTTTTTTTCATACACAAGATTGTAAAATTTAAATGGAAGGGTACATGTACTAGAATAATTAAAAAATCTTGAAAAAGAATAAAGTTAATGAAATCATTCTATCTGATATTAAAACCTACAATAGATGCAGTGAACTAAGTCAGTGTAGTATTGGCAGAGGGATAGACACAGAATAGAGAATCCAGAAAAAGCAATCCAGTGGAGGAAGGCTAGCCTTTTAAAAAATGGTACTGTAGCAATTGGATGTCCATTGGCAAAACAATAATTTTTGACCTAACCCTCACACCTTATGTAAAAATGAACTGAAAATGGATCACGGACTTAAATGTAAAATATAAAACTCTACATAGATCTTTTAGAAAAAAAAATTGGGAGGATTTAGAGCTTGGCACTCAAAGCATGATCCATATACTGGCTATAAATATTTAGGGCTTGGGAGCATATAAATGGTGTGCCATTATCCAGGAAAGACAGTAAGTTTCAGAGGGCATCACGATCATACTTGTTTCACTGTGTTGTATGAATTCCACATAGCTGTCTCTAGCAGACTGAGAGATTGTATATGGGTCATTTATTTCATTTTAACATGATAAATTGTACCTTAACAAATTACAGACCTTGGCTCTGCTATAGACTCTGTTAGGAGGATGAAAAGATAAGCTACAAGACTGGGACAAAGTGTTTGCAAAGTACATATTTAATTAAGGACCATCATTTAGAATATGAGTATATATATATATATATATATATATATATATATATATATATATAAAACACCTTCAAACTCAACAGTAAAACAAAACCAAAACCAAAAAAAGCTTAGTTAGAAAATGGACCAAAACCAGAAATGGACTTTTTACCAAAGATGATCTACAGATGGCAAATAAACTCATGAAGAGGTTTCACCATTATTACTCATTAGGAAAATACAAATTTAAACAATGAAATATCAGCACACACCTATCAGAATGGCTAAAATAAAAAATAGTGACAACCCCAGATGCTGGTGAGGATGTAGAGAAACTAGGTCACTCATGCATTGTGGTAGAAAGTCAAAATGCAGCATCTTTGGAAAACAGTTTGGCAGGTTCTTATAAAATTTAATATGCAACTACCACTTGACCCAACAATTGTATTCTTTGGCCTTTATCCAAAGAAATGAAACCATTCACATAAAAATCTTTACATTAATGTTCATAGCAGCATTTTTATTAATAGCCAAATCCCAGAACCAATCCAGATGTTCTTTAAAGGGTGACTGGTTAAACAAACTAGTATGTCTGCCATGAATACTAGTCAGCAGTAAAATGGAACAAATCATTGATACTCACAACAACCTGGGTTAGTCTCCAGAGAACTAAGCTGATTAAAAAGATCCAATCCTAAGAGGTCCAATGTTGTATTATTCCATTTATATAATATTCTTAAAATTCTAAAATTATAGGAGTGGAGAACAGATCTACTGTTTACAGCGGGTCAGGGACATGATGGCGGTAGGGAGGTAAGTGTCGCTATGAAAGGACAGCATGAGGCCTCCTTGTAGTAATGTAAATGTTTTGTATTTTGAAAGTATCAATGTCAGTATCTCGGTTGTGATACTGCATTATAGTTTGCTAGATGTTATCATTGGGGAGAAATTGGGTAAAGAGTTCTATTATTTATTACAACTGCATATAAATATATAATTATCTCAAAATTAAAAGTTTAATTTAAAAATCACCTTAAAAGCTAATTCTTTTGGAGAACTGGGTTTTCTTACATCCTTTTGATATTTTGCATGTAGGCATTTATTCGCTCATTAAGTTTCTACTTTCTGCCAGGTTCACTATTAGGTTCTGAAAATACAAAAAGTGAGGACAAGTCTGGCTATAAATACTTTGGATTCAGGAGCATATAAATGGTGGGTTATTATCCAGGGAAGGTAATAAGTTTCAGAGAGCATCAAGATCATACTTGTTTCACTGTGTTGTATGAATTCCTCGCACCTGTCTCTATCAGACTGACAGATTGTATACGGGTCATTATTTATCTTTGTATTCCAAGGACCTGCCTTTGTAGCAGGATACATGAGGTGCTTCATGCAAATGCCAGATGCTCAATTGATTGCATGAATATGATAGGGTTTAGGACACTCTCCCCCAAATACAGCACATTGACATACTGAAAATCTTAAGATGAAGGAACACATTCTTATTATCATGACAAGCATGGTCACTCTGAATACCCCTCACCCTCAACACCCTTCTCCCCTTAAAACAGGAGATAAATCTCCTATGTGAAAGGTACCGTCCCTGAACCAGGAGGAATACATTCTTATCACCATGATAGGGAGTTTTGATTTGACAAATCTGTACAAGCTTTGTTAAACTAACCTGTATCTTCTAGTTACTGCTTCACCATTTACCATCCCTAGCGCAAATCTTTTTGTTTTGTTAATTCTTCACAAATTTATTGTTTCTTTGTCTAAAAGGTATAAAATTTTCTTGTTGTGGCTCTTCTTCAGGTTTTCATTCTCTTGTGAAGGTTTCCATGTACATGTAAAAACTTATTAAAATTAGTATGTTGTTCTGTTAATCTGTCCTTGTCAGTTTAATTTTCAGACCCAGCCAGGGACTTTAAGAGGGTTGAAGAAAGCTCTCTCCTCTCCAAATACATGCTTCAGTCTTTATGAGAACAGTAAGCTATATGATCAAACAAAAGAACTTGATGAGGAGATATAAAATTAATGTTTTTAGAATGCAAGAACATACCTTTTCACACTAGTATGAAACAGCTACTGGTTAGTGGCCCTGAAATTTAGCAACCCAGAAAAATCATATTTCTGATGTATTCTTTTTAATAGCTTATGGAAGATTTTCAGAAGTACTTTTTCAGAATATTGAAAGGGAGTAACTGATCCTCCCTAACAAAGTACATTTCTCCTCTTCCCATTAGAAAAGCTCAGTGCAAAAAAGCAGGGTGAGAGAATCAGAGGAAATGCCGTAACCCAAAAAGCTACAGTTAATTCCATTTCTTATATGCTCTTCCAGTAGTTTTTCTAGGATAAGAGACACATACATACATAAAAAATAAAGAGTGTATCATTTTATTTGTATCACTTTTTAGCTGCCTTACCTACTTCATGTCAAGAAATAGTTTTAATTGCTGTCTTCTATCACATCATTATACCATATGTATTTCACAGGCCCCTTAGAGTTGTACAATTAAGCCCTTTCCAAATGGGAATAACTCACTGTTTCTTGTTTTGCTTTATTCAATCATTTAGAGGCAGTATACTTTTTCAATCTTTGTAAAATGACACCATGCCTAACAGACTAAATCTCTGGCAATAAAAATTTAAAAACAACTTTTTTTTTCTTTCCATTTATACAGTAGGTCAGCAACTGCCACAGTGGTCTTTGAGGGTAACATAGATTTCTGGGAGGGAGGTAGTCTTAAAAAATATAGAGCTTTTTCAGAAGATTTGCATTGACTTTTAAAATTTAAAATGATTAAAATATGTAATGCTTACTTTGCTCAAGTGTTTGCTTGCCACTTTTTGGTGCTTATGCTTTCTGTGTGTGAAGGAAGATACCATGGATCATGGAAAGAGCACTCGTTGCCCCCCAAAGGAGAAGAAAAGACCTGGGCTGCAGTTGGCCTGGTGTCTGGTCCTCAGTTTTCTCCTCTGTTACATGCAGTGGTTCGTCTAGCTTATCTTCATGTTTCCTCTGATTTTAAATTTTATATTTGTTTGTATTTTGCCATTTATAATGTGCACTTTTTTTGGCCCACATTTTTGAAGGGAAAATAAGGATGCACATTATACATGGCAAAATACAGTACCTTCTTCACTAGCCATTGAGAGAGCAGTCCTTTCTGATGCTGAAGATGCCTAAAGAATAGAGCCTGAAGCAGACAGGGAAACAAGACTGAGCTTTTCCACTTTATTTGTTGATTTTTTAAAAATGAATTATTGTAACAACAGTCAGATATATTATAGTCTAAGTGATGAAATACTTTCCAAATCTCAGTATGTTAACATCTCCATCTTTTCTAGAGAATTATTTTCTACCCGTATCATCCTTCTGGTACACAGCCCAGGTCTGGGAATTAAAATCCTCTAAAAATTAAAAAATGGCCATTTTAGTCCTCCTGCACTCAAATCAGGCACTTAATTCTTTAGGTCTGCACCCAGCTTTATTGCTACTTAGATTCAACTCTAATGAGTTTAGTTAATTTTTTTGCTTCCAGAGGATCTTATATCAGAGTGAAAGCCTACGTGAGAGAAGGATTTTGTACTATTATTGTAATAGTGGCAGGGGATCTGGTGGCCTCTACCACTGAAATCCAAGAAAGAGGCAAAAAATGAAAATCACTGAAAAACTACATGATTGCATGGAATGACAATAGCTTTTTCTGAAGGATGACTGTCGTCATTGAGGAAAATTTAAATTTGGTCTATAGCTTCTGTTTAATGGTATAGTAACATCTCAAAGTATGCCTCCACTGGGGGTTCTCACACTTGCTGGCATCTGAATTACCCTCAAGGCTCCTTAAGGCACAGACTGCTGCCCCTGCCCCAGAGGTCCTATTACTTGGGTCGAGGGTGGGGCCTAAGAGCCCATTTCTAACAGCTTCTCTGTTGAAGTTGATGTTGCCGGGCCTGGGACCACACTTTGAAAACCAATGTACAAAATGATTCTACTTGTTATTTAAAATCATAAGTTTAAATTTTCTGGAAAAGTTAACTTATGTGTCAAGCTCATTCCTTACTATGTAATTATTTCTAAAATGTCTTCATTTTGTATCATGCTGCTGATAGCCCTCTTCTTTGGTGGGAATTGAGAGCTTAAGGTCATGGGATTTTTTTGCTTTTAAATGATTCTCTGTGTTGTTCCCTCTTTTGAGAGTCTTTTCTCAGTTTCCTCAATGTAGAGAAACTCCAAATATTTGTGATCTTTCATTTTTGAATTTACTTGTTTCTACTTTTACTCTTTATTCTTTAATATGTTTAATGCTATTTTCTCTCTACAAAGATCACGGCATTATCAGTCACATGCACACACACATACACATTACAAAACTAAAAAGATTAAAAAGTTATATGGTGAAAAAATAAGCTTCTCTCCCACCTCCGTCTCCCAGCCATCCAGTTCCCTTCTGGGGAGGCCTCTGCTGTTACCAGTTTCTTGACATACCAGCAATCCTTATTACTCACAGAATTCACTTAATTGCTCAAATTTATTCATAACCTCAAAATTATTACCTGTGAGGCTTTCAAGTTAATTTGAGGACATGCACAGAGCTTCAAAGATTTTGATTGTCCCTTCACCTGAGGTTCCCACCTGAGGTTGAACAATATGACGCTCTGCCTTCTTGTTAAAGCTCTCATACTGTAAACAGTGTCTTTTTTTTCTGTCTATTTAGTGCCATGTGTTTTTCACTTTTGTGCTTTTTCTTGGTGATTTTGCTGTTCAAAATGGCCCCCAAGTGTAGTGCTGAAGCACTGACTAGTGTTCCTAAATGCAAAAAGGCTGTGATGTGCCTTATGGAGAAAATACCTGTTTTAGATAAGCTTCATTCAGGCACGAGTTATGGTGCTATTGGTTGTGTTTTCAGTTCAGCATTAATGAATCCGCAGAATGTATTAAATAGAGTGTCTTTACACTGAAGCACATATAAAACAAGGTTATGTGTTGATTAGTTGACAAAAATGTGGTCAGAGGCTCAGGAAAACTAACTCTGTATTTCTCCTAGGAATAATGGTTCAGTATCACCAATCCAGTGCTCTCAGAGATGTTATAAATCATAATAACTACCATGAATAATGAGAATTGACTGTATATGTTATTATTTTCATTTTCTATTTATTTTGCAATTTCAATGAAATGCTTTTACTTACTAGCTAATCCTTAGAACTTAACAAAGTTTATAGAGAACTGCAGAGCTATAATTTTTACAGGGGAATTTTAATATGATTGGGACTGATAGGAACTGATGGAACCCTCATTTTTGGGCCTAAATTTCATTCTTCTACCATCTTGCCAATATGTTAAGAATATGATTTGGCATGCCCATAACAACATTCTTTGAATTAAGAATTAAAGATTATTGTTTGACTTCCATTCTTGTAAGTGACTTGCCAAATGAACATCAGTGCTATGCTTTGGTTTATTAACTACTTTATTATTAGATCTTCTGTGGGGAGGCACTCGAGCAGTGGAAATGTCACTGTGAATTAATGAATGGCATCTTTTCTCAGTAAAACAGTAATGTGGAAGTATATAACATAGATGTTTGTAATGAGGTTTATTCCTTTTGACTTGGAACAACATTTCTTAAGGATAAAATTATCATTCCTGTCCTCAAGTAGCTTAATATCTAGTAAGTGGACTAGCATCCTAACTGATGAGTTAAGTGTGCATATATAGAAAACAGTTGGGAAGAAACAAGAGGTGATCAGTTCTGTCTTAGGAGTGTATGGGAAATAAGACATGGTTTCATAGGAATACAATATTTTAGGAATTATGAGTCATGTCAATGGGATGATGTGTCTGAAAAATTACCAAGGAGCTTATGGTATGCCTGTATTTGGAACCAGGTAAGAGTCAGAGGGTCTGGGCTTGAATCCTGATGCTGTCATTTAGTACTTTCAGGCAGTAGACATGACTTTGAGCAGATTATGTCTCTCACAGTGTTTTTATAAGGATTATATGAAAGAAACAATGCAAAGAAGAATAAAGAAAAGGCAGCAGGGAAGAGATAATGTCACATCATCATTTGTAAGTAGGGAAACGTTTAAGGCTTTTAGCTTCTACTTAATAATTGTGCAACTAAGGACTGGCAAAGTCTTTGGTTATTGTAATTTACTCTTTTCTCCATTATAGCCAAGACTAGGGTTTTATACCCAGTGAATTTGGAGAATCTTAAATAAAATCAATTTAGAATATTTTGGAGAAAATAATTTTTAACCTGGAGGCTATTTCTTCTATATAAAACAATATTTCTAATTGCCTAAAATTGTTTTTAATATGCACTTTAGTGATTTGATTTAAAGCAAGTTTAATTTTCCTTGCCATACTCATTTTGCTTGCTATATTATTTCTGGGTGAAACTATTTTTTTCATTAGCTGAATATTTTTTATTTTAAGACTTATGCACATGTCTTAAAATAAAAATAGTAATCACACTTGTGTGATTACTATACAGTTATTTTAAATGCATAATATAGGGGATAGTTATGTTGTCATGCTGCAAATATGGAACATGTAGAACTATAGTAAATACCTTTCATTAAAAACAAAAATAAATGATGGCTAACTGATGATATTTTTCCTAAGTGAAAGTACTGAAAGTATAGTTAGGAATCCACCTGTAATTCCAAATATATTTTTAGGTACATTAGTCAACCTTTAAATTAATTTTTGAGGGTCTTTGGTCTACAGTCATTCCCTCATGCAGTTGTTTAATGACATATTTTAATCTTTTGACTTATGACAGCAAAACTGACTTCTCTTGCTACTGGGTATGATTTGTGATTTTTAAAAAGTCTTTAAAAAGTTGTATTTTTCCATTTATTTTTGTGTCCATCACAGGATACTTTTCTCTTGAGTACTCCTGTATTCTTGATAATTAAGAAGCCTCTAGTGTGATAGAACATTTTAAAGTCTTTCATTCTTGAAAATAGGGCATTTCTTAGCATAGAATAGTTATTGTAGTCATTTCTCAACTGAATTATAGTGATGAAAAGACATCTCTTCTGAATGGGAACATGGCATTGCATATTCAAATAACGATTGTGTTTAGAATTGTTTTCCCTGCTCCTCTTTTCCACCTGAGACTTAATTTTAATAGAAGATATTATGTACCCAAAGTTAACTATTACAAAAGAAGATTGAGGTGTCAAGGGATTTCTTGGACTCTCTGAGCCTGCATACTCTGGCACTGTCTCATTGGACTTGCCTTCTATGTGCAGCTGCCAAGCTCTTGCATAATTGCCTTGACAAATGGCAAACTCATTAATATTGTCACTGGGCCTTTGCCAACTTGGGGAAGCCATGTGCTCCAGGCAAATTTCAGTGCTAATTTCTTGCTGGTGGCTTTAAGCCATGTCTTAAATACATTGTTGAAACCAGTGATGGATAAATGGTCATTTGAGGTAAACTTTGTTTATATTTATCCATTCAAGAGAAGAACTTTTGTGAATGGTAAGGGGCTGCTGGTACTTCTGAGCTGTACTCTCTTATGTGCTGGAGCTGCAGGTTCCTGCCTTGGGGAACTTACATGCTCCAGAATCAATCAGAAAAACACACCTTGGTGAATTCTTAGAGAAAATAATTTATTCACTTTATTTTCTGCTAAGGTACTCAAGGTAGAAAAGCATGGCTGTTGTCAGTGTCTACCATTATTTCTAGGAATTAGGCACACCACTGCTGTGAAAAATAACAATTGTGTTTAAGTGGACAAAACTCAAGGAAAGAGTACGGGATTCTCTTAGTACAACTGTGTGTTAAAATGTTCTCCTGGGCTTTTCATATTGCTGCAAGTTAATGATTTCAAAATAGAATGTCCATTTGGTTTCATATTAGTTATTTTATACTGTGAGAGACGTACATGTCCACAGATAATTACTATTAGTCTCATTCAGAATGAAAGTGTGAATATTTCTGTTTTAAACATCTAGGTTATTTAAATTGATTTAAAATAAGCCAGCAAGAATTAAGTTTTCCTGGTGCCTGGTTAGTTCCAGAATTTGTAGAAACAGTATCTCTTGGTCTTCTGGACTCTTAGCAGTTTTATTCTTTGTGTATTATACAAAATCCCTCCCGGAATAACCCCCGCCACCTACTTATTCTTCAAGGTAGAGCTAGCCAGGAAACGTGTGGCTTTGTCTCTGATGACTAACTTCATTTGCATGTGCACTTTTCTATTATAATCCTACTCTCAGTTGGAAAGGACTCTGGCTGGGGTCACTAGGACCAGGAGCTGGGCTTGTGTCGTTTTTTAATTTGTAAGACATTTGCCCTATTTGACCAAGTTTCAACTATGTTCTTGGCTTCTCTAACTATCCTAGTTTAGGTAATACAAATTATTTTCTAGCCTAATCTGTTTTTCTAAAATGTATAAATGTACTGACACACATTTCTCTGAATTCAGAACAGCTTTCTTCTACTAACATAACGTGATGTATTTGATTTCTTCACTATATTAAATTGCATTTCCCTTCTCTTCAATGTCACCTATGAGGTAGGAGAAGTTAAACAACTTTAACTGAACTCCATTACTGTTCTGCTCTGTAATTAAAATTCTGATACCCCTATTAACATACCTAAGTGGATATTATCAGAATTAAAGAAAATGCTATTTATGGAAGGACTTGAAATCCTGGGATTAGTCCCCAATATACAAGTGCCAGAGAACTGAAACGTGGTGTGTATCCTGGGAAAGAAGCCAAGAGGGGGCAGGGCAGTTAGTTTGTGATTGGGTTATAAGTAACCTAGAATTAATGTTGTGGGTAACTGAATTTAAATGCACTTTGGAAATGTTAAAAAGAGTTAGAGAGAGCCCTGTGGATAGCTGTTATTAAGTAGGGGAAGAATTCTTCCCCTCTTTTTCTTAAGCTCTTATAGTTGGGCTAATAATAAAAATGACATAAGATCAGATTAAGAGTAGGAAACCAATTTAATATATGTGTACAGAAGAATCATAAATAATGCTTTCTGAAATGATGAACCAGCCAACTTTTTATACCCTTTAAACAAAGAAATAGTAAATTTGTGATGAACTGACAGGACAGAAAAACGGAATCTAAGCAAGGCTTGGGTATTTATTAGTGAGGAATCCAAACAAAGTTTGGGCTTGGGTAGTAAATTAGGAAAGAGGCAACAACAAAGTTTGTTTATACAGGCTCTTTTGACCCTGATTCCTTAACTTCAGCTATAAGGGCATCTCTTCCCCTTGGAGCAAGGCCACCTTTCATGGGAGAGATTTATTTCCTTCATTCAAAAAGACAAGGGAGGGTGCATGTGCCCTCTTGGCTTCAGGTGTTTGTCAAGTAACTTTAAATCAAAGTAATCAGTCTACCATTGTGGAACATTTTGGGGTGGCTTGCCCTGAGCCCTGACATTTTAAAAAGAATTGAAAGCATCTATTATTATCAATGGCACCTGTAATAGAATTATTATAAACCTGGTTGTGGTATATATGTGAAGTATTTTATATACATGGGGGCCCCACTGAATACAACCTAAAGAAACAGAAAGGCTAGTTGTGGAATTTTTACAGGGACAGTGGTGACCAAGAACTAATGAGAAGGCCCTGACTGGCGTCTCTCAGTGGTTTGGGCGTCACACAGCAGACCCAAAGGTTGCTGGTTTGATTCCAGTCAGAGCACATGCCTGGGTTGCAGGCAAGGTCCCTAATGAGGGTGTCCGAGAGGCAGTCGATTGATGTTCCTCTTGCACATTGATTATCCTCTTCTTTTCTTTCTCCTTCCTTTCCCTTCTTTCTAAAAATAAATAAATAAAATCTTTAAAAATAAAAGGAACTAGTGACAAGGAGGAAAACATTACAAAATACAGATATTGACTACATTAATAGAGGAGATTGGACAGTGAAAAATTGAGGATGTGATTTATTGGTTATGAAATAACTTAGAACATACCATAAAAAACTGTCAAAGACAGGTATAAATATTCAGAGATTGGCTGCAGAAATTTAAGAAGCTTCATGGTGCAGTGTTCAACCCGCCGCCTACAGGCCACATGTGGCCCAGGATGGCTCTGAATGCGGCCCAACACAAAGTCGTAAATTTACTTAAAACTGTTTTTTTGATTATCAGTTTTTATTAGTGTTTGTGTATTTTATGTGTGGCCCAAGACAGCTCTTCTTTTTCCAGTTTGACCCAGAGACGCCAAAAGGTTGCATACCCCTATAAAGTGTCTGAAAGCCTGCAGTGAAAAGCTTTGTTCATCAGAAACTTGTTTAAAAATCATATTGATAAATTTGCTAATATTCATTGAAATTTTAGTCTAGAAAAGATTGGCACTATTGATGAAATAGCATTATACTGAGACTAGGTTTCTAGAAACATTAAGGATGACCAGTGAGAAATCACCAGCTGGTTATAAGGATGCTAACTAACCCTTGGCTGACTCTTCTTGGATGTGTCGATATTTCAGGCACATTTTATCACTAGATAAAGTTGGAAAAGAATGGGGGAAAACTTACTTCAAGGTTTGAAAGATACATGCAATTTACTTAGGAATTATTATTTGTATAAGAAAGCAGTGGTAACCAGAGAAATATTTTCTGACCAGTTCTTTTGTACCTTCAGCACAATTCACTAATGATAAGCTGTATTAGAATAAAAGTGGAATTTTGTTGTTTTTTACTTCTTGTGAAAGTTAATGTTTTTGACATTTGCCCTCCCAACAATTTGCATCTGTAATAGATCCTGGTGACCAAGGAATTTTATGCCTTCTGAAGAACAAGTATACTGTATACTTGCTGTAGTTGATAGATTGCTCAGAACTCAAACTTTAAAAGAACTCAACTTTAAAGATGCTATTTATATCTGACCCAGTAATTCCATTTCTGGGTATTTATCTGAAGGAAATAGGAATTTTAGTTAAAAAACATATGTGCACATAAACATATAAGTAATTCATCATAGTATTACTTATAACAGCCAAGATATGGAAGCAACCTAAGTATCCATTGATAGATGAATGGATAAAGAAGATATATTCCATATATATGAAATATTACTCAGCAATAAAAAGAATGAAATCTTGCCATATGTGACAACATGGGTGGACCTAGTGGGTATTATGCTAAGTGAAATGAGTCAGACAGAGAAAGACAAATACTGAATGATTTCAGTTATATGTGGCATCTATAAACAAAACAAAAGAATAAACAAAACAGAAACAGACCACAGATACAGAGAACAAGTTGATAGTTTTCTAAAGGGGAGGGATGGGAGGGATGGGTAAGAAAAAAAAAGAATATGACGTTAGAAGAAATGAGAAAGCCCTAGAGAGATTTGCAAAGATACCAAATAAGGGTAAAATTTCTTCTAAGCTAATTGGAAAAAAAAAAAAGAGAGAAAGACTAAAGATGAGCATTCTGACTCTCTTAAATCCTGCAGGTATATTAACTCATTATTGCTCTCATTTCCCTCATGAGGTAGGAACTATTCCCCATTTTAAGGATGAGGGAAACCACATGCAGAGAGCTTAAGTAACTCTCCTGTCAGCAGACCCTATCAATGCTCTGCCTGTATCTGCTTGGTCACTCTGGATTTTTACCTGTAAGTTTGGGGATCAGTTCCCCTTTCCTCTGCTTCCTACCTCAAGATCCTGCATATCTTTCTGTCTCTCTGCTTGTTTGTGTCTTTGTCTCTCTGTTGCTGTTTCTCTTCCTGTCTTTAAGTGCTTTTTCCAATTGTAGAATCAAGTTTGGCTTTTGCGTGAAGCAGACTGGGAACTCAGCACTCAAAAAAAGAGAAAGAAGCAATTTATGCAGTTGTTTATGCTTGAAATGAGGATGGTAAATCAACACCAACAAATGCTTGGCACTGACGTAGGGCTACCGTGATGTTTGAAAGTGAACCTGCAAAGAAGACGTTGAAGGTTTTCATGTTATATAATATGATATAATGAAAAGATTGTATCACATTTCTTATGTCAAGAGTTGATCAGCCAGAGTAGTAAATAAGTTGAATAAATACTGAATTTGATAATGTTGTACCTCTTGTATATTCCTTGAATGATGGGGGTAATTGATTAAATGGTATTAAATTTAGACAAGCCTGAGGAGAGTAATGATGATGGTGATATTATGAACGCGTGATGATGTGATTTATATTATGAAATAAATATTTGGTCTTCGTTGTTTCTAGCTCCTAAAACAACTTGTAATTTTTAAGTGTAATTGTAACCCTTGTAATTGCAGCTTATGGGGACATCTTTTGTTATAATATTTAGCTTTGTTGCCAGTTCCTGAAATAACTTACAGAGCCGTAAGATGAAATGGGTATCTTTTTTTATTTCATGTAACAAGCCCTTTTCTACCACACCTGAGTTTATATTAATGAGGTGCTTTTTGGCAAGTCCCCTATATAATCTGACGATGAGGGCTGGTAGTAGGGGAAACCAGCCAGACCTCTGGGGAGGGATAGTGGGACTGGAAATTGAACTTGGTCACAAATGGCCAATGATTTCATCATTCACGCCTACGTAATGAAACCCAACAGAACATGGTTCAGAGAGCTTCCAGGTTGGTGAATACGTGGAGTGCTGGAAGGCCAGTGTGCCCAGAGAGAGTATAGAGGCCCTGTGCCCCTTCCCATTGCCCTAAGTATCTCCTCTATCTAACTGTTCTTTTTTATTTTTATTTTTTTAAATTGAGTTTTGATTGTTGTTGGGTGTTCTTGAGTTTTATCTTTTTGTAGTAAACTAGTAGTACAGTAAGTAAAATGAGTTTTTTGAGCTACTCTAGGAAATTACTTGAACCCAAGGAGGGGGAGGGAACCTCTGATTTCCAGGCAGTCATCAACCTGGGGTTGTGATTGGCCTCTGAAGTGGGGAGAGAGAGCAGTCTTGTGGGAATGAGCCCTTAAACTGTACGTTCTAAAGTTGCAGCCTTCAGGTAGATAGCACAGAATTGAATTAAATCGTAGGTCATCCATCTGGTGTCTGCAGAGAATTGCTTGGTGATAATGAAAAACACACATCAGAGCAGGTGAAAAATTCCCATAAAAGCACAGTAGTGAAAAATGTGTCATCAGTTAATTCCTGGGCTTGAACAATGAGTGTGAAGTGAAAATAGTAAGCAAGGGGTAACTCAATTGAGGAGAATCTGCTCAGACAGAAACCCATGTGAAACAGACAGGAGACAGGAACAAAGCTTTTTAAAGGCCATATGTTAGTGCTGCCCATGATTTGAGAATGATGTTTGAGACCCATCATTAGGTGTCCCTAGTGAAGCTGATAAGCAGCCCCATACAAGGAGCTGCATGCGCAGCATTGGTATTAGCTTAACCTGAGCTAAGTTTTAGTGAATATTTTCCTTAGAAACAAGCAAAATTTTAACTAAAATACAATGTAACATTTTAACTTTAACATGTGATAAAAACTTCATTAGTGCATATAATTGAGAAATATTTATTTGGTATAGGATCTGATATTATCAATTTCCTAGAAAATTTGAATATCTTGGGAAAATATCATTGAGTGATTGGCATTGTGCTTAGGACAGTTGATTTATAGCTAGGGAAAGAAAATTGGAAAGGCAAAGAAGTTTTTTATATGCCAAGCATTCCATGTGCATTGTTATAAAAAATCATTGCTTAGCTAGTCACTGAATGCAATTAACTAAACTATCTATGGCAATCTTATATTCATGTTGGCATTATTCTTGATTTAATTATAAGTGGGTTTAATACAGGCCATAAAATTGGCTAGAGCTCCATTTGACAGATATTTTCAAGTAACTTTTTCTGATGATAATTTAATTATTTTAACATCAAAGTTTAATTAAAAATGTAATAGATATCTATTTAGAAAATTTAGATACATAAAGGTATGAAATAGAAAATAAGGACCAGAGATAATAGTTATTAAATCTTATATAGTTCTTCCCAGTAGAAGTATGAATATACTTATAGGTAGATATGTATTTACATAGTTAAGGTCATATTGTACATACAATTTTATAGACTACCACTTTATAAGTATATAGTTATATCATTAAAACTCTTTGCAATCATTATTTTTTATGAGTGCATTGTATTTTATTTTATGGTTCTACTACAGTTTAATCATTCCCCTGTTAGGAATGTTTATGTTGTTTGTAATTTTTTTTATATTATAAATCATACTCTAATGAAACCTCTTTGTGTTTAACTTCTATCTTCATTTACATTATTTTCTCATGATAAATTCCTACAAGGCTAATTACCCTGTCAAAGAATATGAACAGTTTTACGTCTCTTGATAGTGTTGAATTGCTTTCTTGAAAGATTCCACCAATAACACTCTCGCATCAGTAGCATAGGGAACTGCCTCTTTCCTTGCCTTTTTATGAGTAAAAGTTAATGGAAGTTGGCTATTTCCCCACCATTATGTGTAAAATGTGTAAACTGTTGACTGAGTCAAGCTTAATTTTTCTTGGTAGAAATTATTTTTAAGTTCTGCATCTGGGGTTACTGGAGTGTGCCCAATATTTTGTATGTTTATGACTATGTGGGCCATGTTTGCTTACCATGGGCCTTTCTAGTAAACTAATTGTCCTGTAGAGAAATTACCAGTCTAACAGGGTCCATGCACTGCTTAGTTTTTCTTTTACATGCAAGACTGTGGGAGATTGAAAGGAAAGGTTGTTACAACAGTTAGAAATTTATTCATTCTCACAACAAACATTTATTCAGTGTTTTACTAGTTCTAGTCACTGTGGTAGATTTATAGCAGGGAAGGAAGTTTATAGTGTTCTCAAGTGTGGCTTTTGAACAACAAAAGAATCTTCTGTAATCCATGACCATATAATTGGATGCTGCAGGTATCTTTTTATTTTAATTACTTAAATTTAACTTAATTTTTAAAATAAAAATTATATGTATTTAAAGTATATAATATAGTGATTTGATATATAACATACATAGTGAAATGATTCTATAATCAAGCTAATTAACATAGGTCCTCATATCATTAGCATTTTTTTGTGTGTCTAAGGAGAGTAACTGAAATCTACTCTTAGTAAATTTCCAGCATTCATTGTGGTATTATTAACTGTAGTCCTCATGCTGTACATTAAATCTCTAGACTTAATCATCCTATAAACTGCAACATTGTATTATTCGAGCAACATCTTTCAGTTTCCTCAGTCTCCACATCCTTAGGAACCACTTTTCAACCTTCTTTGCTTCTATGAATTAAACTTTTTTAGATTTCACATGTCAGACCCTAACCAGACTTAACTTTAAATAGAAAGAACATTTACTTAGGAATCAGGCTGCTGGGTTGTATTGTCACCTTTGGCTGTCATTAATTGGAGGCACATCCTCGGGAACACAGGTAATCTGTGACTTGGTTTCCTTATATGTAAAATGTGAGCTTTAGCCTAAATGTCCTCAATGGGCCTTTTTAGTTTTCTATTTGTTTTATTATACTGAAGATTGACTATCTCCCTTTATTTATATAAAAGCTGAAATCTACACACTGTTTTAGAATGTAGTTTGTATATTAAGATATAATCTCAGGAATTAGCTTTGATTGTTTGGGGTATAGAATCCCCATTTTTGTTATATGAGGGTCTATAGCTGGCCTGTCCACTATGGTAGCTCCTAGTCACATGTGGCAATTTAAGTTAAAATTAAATCAAATTAAAAATTAAGTCCCTCAATTGGGCAGTAAGTTAAGTGCATAATGAACAGGATTGAGTTTGATCCTTGTACTATATTATTTTCTGTATTTTATACATGAGAAACTTGAGGGCCAGAAAGGTCAATTAATGTGTCCAAGATTAATACGCAGTGCTTAACCGGCCAGCTTTGGGTCACACCCACATGGATATTTCTGCTAAGTGTGGCCTTTGCACATCTGTTGTTTTGATTCTTCTCACTATTGTACCAGTGTTAGCACATTTCATATCCACATTTGTACTTTTATTACTTTTAGTGGCTCTATAATCTGCCTATGTTGTGTCTAGGGAGATTGCTTAGTAGTGTGGAAGAACTCTTTAGAGTTAAGGTAAAATAGGGCTCAGCAAACTTTTTCTGTGAAGGACAAGATACTAAGTATTTTCGGCCTATGGGTGGTACAGTCTCTGTGACAGCTGTTCAGCTCTGCCTTGGTAGTAGAAAAGCCCCTGCAGATAATATGTAAACCCATGGGCATTGCTGGGCTCCAGTACAGCTATATTTACAAAAACAGGATATGGGCAGGTTTGTCTTTCAGGTCCTATTTTAAATGGTATTTCATGTCCCTCATCTAAACTAATGTGTTTTGATTCATTGATTTATTCATTCATGTATTTAAAATACATTGATGTATGAAATACATTGCACAGATAAGGTAAGTAAAAATAGGTCATTAAAAAGGTATAATCTGAATTTAAAAACTTTTGATCTGTTTTCATTGAGAAGTACTTGAATTGCCCAGAGTTTTGAACTTTGTCTATGGATAGGTGTTTGAGTTTTTGAAAGTTACAAGATCTATTTGACCCTTATTTTCTTTTTCAAATAGTAAGAATAATACTTAGCTAATATAGCTGTTGAAAGGATGAAAGGAACATCATTGTACCAGCAGAAGAATGGCTCTCAGTGCTGGTTTTTATCTTCTGGGGTCTCTTATATTTCCCAGATGAACTTAGTTCTTAATAGACAAACTTGACAAAGTCAAAAAGAAAGGAATTTGCTTTTCAGATGGAAGTGGGAAAGCTATCATAGTCATTCTCTTTCTGTAAGAGATGATAATAGAGAAAAAAAAATAGTTGTTTTGGTTGGAGAGAAATGACAGTAGGGGAAAATACGAGCAGGGGCTGAGTGGATAGATAAAAAGTCTGAAAATGAGGACAAGAAAAATGAAACTTTCTTCAACCATGTAGAGATGGGTGAGGAGAGCAAAGAAGAGACCTAAGGAAGGGGCACCTCTATAGGAACAGAAACTAGCAGTGGGTTTGGATGTGTGAGGAGCTAGGAACTGAGAAGGAAAGGGAAGTCAGTAATGCATGAATAGGTGCGTCAAAAGCATCCTTTCCAGAAGGATTCTGAACTTTGTATAATAGCATTTGTCTTTGGAAGGAAAAAAATACTTTCCTATGTCTTGCCAAGGGCACTGAGCTGGGTAGCTAGCAACCTAACAGTCTGATTTTGCACTAAGATGTATAAGGCGGCACATGCATATTTAAAATTCTTATCTACTGCAGTGACAAGGCACTAAGCACTGTAGATGGGAAGCCACATTTCTGTTGAAGCTGAGCCAAAAACCCTTTTTGAAAGAACTCTGACAAAATAGTTTCATAAATGAAAAATCCAGAGAGTTCCTGTGTATATTCAAAAACTTCTCACATGACGGCTGTGTCAGACAAGATGCTATGCACAGGCTTGTAATAATCACAAACATACGATAATATAACTTGGAGCTAGATATTCTCAGTTCCATTTTTTAATTAGGTGAACTGTATTGCCTAGGTCCATGCTAGATACACTTTTGTTGGTCACTTGGAGCAATATACTTCTCTCCTAATGCATCTTAATATCATGAAGTTATGTATTTTCTTGGTATGACTGTAAAGCCCTTGAAGTATAATAACCACATAGTTGTATGCTTCAAAATAGACCAATGGGTAAAAATTTCAAATTGTAGAAGATGGATTTGGGTGATTTAAGTTCATAGTAAGTTTTTTATGAACATAACGATATGACACATACAGGTTTTTATAACTGAGATCCCTGAGTCCATTTAAAACTTACCTCTGTGACAGTGGGGAAAGAATACTGTGTTAAGTGGCCCAGAATCCTTCAATGTTGTCTTATCTCTCCCTGTACCTTAGTTTTTGTCAGCTGTGTCTGGGTCTTTGTCACCTCATCTGTGACATGGATGGCCTATAGTAGATGACTGCTGGGGTGACTTTCACCTGTGAAATTTGGTGCTCTTCTTATTAAATTCTAGGCATTTTTACCAAAAGATCTGGTCAATACTCTATCTTCTGGCTGCTCTTAATTCCTTCCCAAGCAAGTTTATAGTCCTGCTTCTGGCTTATTGTGAGTACATAGTGGAATCTTGCTCTTTTACAAACAAAAGTATAGTTGATGGGATGCTGCAGTGGTATTAAGTTTAAATGTTATGACCAGATGTGAGGATAAAAAGCATTTGCATTTATAAAAATAATTTCAGCTATCCATTGGTATAGTCTATCACATTGTGTAATTTTTTTTATTTTTATTTTTAAAAATATTAACTAAAAATTACCACCACCTAAAGTGGCATATTTTCTCTTAATGCCAAAAAATGTTTTAATGTCATTTTTTAATATAGTGTAATAATCTGTCAAAGATAAACAGAACTTTGTAGTTATGAGGGAGAAAGAAATGTGCAGGACGGCTGTTTCAAATATTATCTCTTCTGCTATATTGATACTTCAGATATGTGTGTGTGTGTGTGTGTGTGTGTGTGTGTGTGTATGTATATAAAATCATGTACTAGAGTTCAGCTAAGATCTATTAGATGATCCATCTGAAGGTTTTTGGTTATAGAATATAGTAAAAAGAAAAGGAAGTTGTCACATTTAAAGTTTTATTCAGCGTGAGTGGGTCAGAACATGACATGACCCACTAAATGGCAAGGGAAGGGCATCTAGGTTGAGATTAGAAATATAAAAGTGACGCTCAACATTCTTTCGATTTAGAGTGGTAAACATTAAGCCTCTGTCAGCAGATTTTCTTAAGTGGATATTCTGTGTGTTGGGGGTAGGAGAACAAAGATGTTAGTAGGACATTGGGGGAACTTGAGGGAGACATGAAAGACATGTTTACTTTCCTCAGTGTGAATCTTAACTTGTGTTTTGCCTGTGTGCTCTTTCCAGAATCCATGAGAAGTGTCTACAATGGTTTATTCAGCTTTCAGGAGAGTTGCCCACGTGCGTGTCTACCTGGTGAGGAATGCCTCCGGAGGCCATCAGCATCCAGCCTTGAGCTCACGACCCGGTGCTTCAGGATTTGCTGCCCGGGGAGCTCAAGGTGGTGTGGTGGAGCTACTGGGTCAGTCCTACCCTCAGGATGATTACAGCAATCTCTCCAGGAAAGTCCTCTCCAGGGTTGGCAGGAATCTACACAACCAGCAGCATCACCCACTTTGGCTGATTAAGGAGAGGGTGAAGGAGCACTTCTACAAGCAATATGTAGGCCGCTTTGGGACTCCCCTGTTCTCGGTCTTTGACAACTTTTCTCCTGTGGTCACAACTTGGCAGAACTTTGATAGCCTGCTCATCCCAGCTGACCACCCCAGCCGGAAGAAGGGAGACAACTATTACCTGAATCAGACTCACATGCTCCGAGCACATACATCTGCACACCAGTGGGACCTGCTGCATGCTGGGCTGGATGCCTTCCTGGTGGTGGGTGATGTTTACCGGCGTGACCAGATTGACTCCCAACACTACCCTGTTTTCCACCAGCTGGAGGGTGTCCGGCTCTTCTCCAAGCATGAGGTAAGTTTTGAGATATTTTTCATTGTTGAAGGCATGGATATTCTTGTTGCAGTCCCTGAAATTCGTCTCAATGAAACCAGAACCATTGTTCTTTGCATTTGTGAATCACCCATCCTTGATGACATCCTTTGTACAGGTCAAGCCTCAGTATTTTTGACTGATTTGCATTGTTAGCAACTACAGATATTGGTAAACTTTTGTTTTCTCTTGTCTGTTTTTGTCCTTTCAATACTGATCTGCCTTTCTCTGGGTTTCCTCTTAAGAATGAAGTCTGTGGCTCAAATTTACCCTCAGCAAAAGGTGGTTAAAAATAACACTGAAACCTGTGATAAGTTTATTTCAGGTCTGTGAGTAGCAGTTAATTATGTGTTTATGCTGTTAGAATTTCTTATCCTATAGTAGAGAGGACTGATGGTTTAAATTGTAAACTGTGTTCTTGTTCCCAAGCACTTTCCTTTACCTCTCCTATTTTACATTTGTGGATGCTTTAAATTTTTTTTGTCTTTGTGAGATGTCTTTATTGTTGCTATTCTTGAAGTATATATTTGGATGCACTGAGCCTTTATGACTAGGAAATCTGATATTGTGGTGATTCTCAAAAGACCCAACTCATTTAATCTGTTAGCTCATATCCTCATGTATTGTGTGCATCTTTCTTTTCTTTTCTTTTCTCTCCTCTCCTCTCCTCTCCTCTCCTCTTCTTTTTTCTTTTCTTTTCTTTTCTTTTCTTTTCTTTTCTTTTCTTTTCTTTTCTTTTCTTTCCTCTTCCCTCCCTCCCTCCCTCCCTCCCTTCCTCCCTTCCTTCTTTCCTTTTTTGGCAAATTATGAATATCCCTAAAACTTGAGTCTATTTTCTAAAAATCTCCTATACTATTTGTGTTTTATTCATACATATCTTTTGATTTTTTCCTTTATCATATTTTTTCAGTTACCATTTAGTCCCCTTATATCCCCTGCCTCCAGTAATCACCACACTGTTATCCATGTCCATGAGTCCTTTTTCCCTTTTGCTCAGTCCCTCCACCCCCTATCCTTCCCACCTCCACCTATGCTGTCATCCTGCTCTATGAGTCTGTTCCCATTTTCCTTGTTAGTTCATTTTGTTCATTAGATCCTACATATGAGTGAAATCATAAGGTATTTGTCTTTCTCTGACTAGCTTATTTCACTTAGCATAATGTTTCTGGGTCCATCCATATTGTCACAAAGGGTAAAATGCTCCTCTTTTTTATGGCCCACTAGTATTCCATTGTGTAAATGTCCCATAGTTGTTTTATTTACTCATATACTGATGGACACTTGGGCTGCTTCCCTATCATGGCAATTGTAAATAACGTGGCAGTGAACATAGGGGTCCTTACATTCTTTTGAATTAGTGTTTCGGGTTTCCTTGGATATGTTCTCAGAAGTGGGATCGCTGGGTCAAAGGGCAGATCCATTTTTAAGTTTTTGAGGTATCCTCATACTACTTTCCATAGTGGCTGTATCAGTATGAATTCCCACCAACAGTGCAAAAGGGTTCTCCTTTCTCTACATCCTTGGCAGTGCTTTTCATTTGTTGATTTATTGATGAAGGCCATTCTGACAGGTGTGAGATGATATCCCATTATTGGTTTAATTTGCATTTCTTTGATGATTAGTGATGTTGAGCACCTTTTCAAATGTCTATTGGCCATGTGTATGTCCTCCTTGAAGAAGTGTCTCTTTAGGTCCTTTGCTCATTTTTTAATTGGATTGTTTGTTTTTGGTGTTGAGTTTTTTATAAGTAATTTATAAATTTTGGATATTAACCCCTTATCAGATGTATCAGCAAATATGTTCTCCCATTCTGTGGGCTGTCTTTTTATTTTGTTGATGATTTCCTTTGCTGTGCAAAAACTTTTTAGTTTGATACAGTCTCATTTGTTTTTCTTTTGTTTCCCTTGCCTGGGGAGATATATCAGAAAAAATATTGCTGTGAGCAATAGCCAAGCTTTTGCTGCCTATCTTTTCTGCTACGATTTTTATGGTTTCGGGTCTAATGTTTAAGTCTTTGATCCATTTTGAATTTATTCTTGTCTGTGGTGTAAGAAGGTGGTCTAGTTTTCATTTTTTTCTGCATGTATCTGTCCAATTTCCCCAACGCCATTTATTGAATAAACGACTGTGGCCCCTTCTATGTGCTTGCTTCCTTTGTTGAATATTAATTGACTATAAATGTATGAGTTTACTTCTGGGCTCTTTATTCTGTTCCATTGAGCTATTTGTCTGTTTTTATGCCCATACCATGCTGCTTTGATGACTATGGCCCTATAGTATAGTTTCATATTAGGTAGCATGGTTTCTCCAACTTTGTTGTTCTTTTTAGGATCATTGTTGCTACGTGGGGTCTTTTGTGCTTCCATATAAATTTTTGAAATGTTTCTTCTAGTTCTGTGAAATACATCATTGGAATCTTGATAGGAATTGCATTGACTCTATAGATTGCTTTGGGTAGTATGGACATTTTCATGATGTTAATTCTTCCTATACATGAACATGATATGTGCTTCCACTTATTTTTATCTTCTTCTGTTTCTGTTTTTAGTGTCTTATAATTTCACCAACACGGTTCTTTTACATCCTTGGTTAGGTTTATTCCTAGGTATTTTATTCTTTTTGTAGCAGTTGTGAATGGCATTGTTTTCTTAATTTCCCTTTCTGTTTGTTATTGACCTATAAAAATGCAGTGGATTTCTGAATATTAAAATTGTATCCTGCTACATTACTGAATTCACTTATCAGTTCTGGTAGTTCCTTGGTGGGGTCTTTAGGGTTTTCTATGTACAGTATTATGTCATTCACAAATAATGACGGTTTTACATCTTTCTTTCCGATTTGGATACTTTAGACCATTTAAGCCTTTTAGATTTAAGGTGATTATTGATAGATATGTACTTAGTGCAGTTTTATTTAGACTCTTGTTTTTTTTCTTTCTCTTTTTTTATTCTTCTTAAAGCAAGTCCTTTAAAGTTTTTTGCAGTACTAGTTTGGTGTTAACAAACTTCTATAGCTTTTTCTTATCTGGGAAGCTCCTTATTTTTCCTTTGATTTTAAATGATAGCCTTGCTGGGTTAAGTAGCCTTGGTTGTAAGTTCTTAGTTTTTATCACTTTGAATATTTCAGGCTACTTGCTTCTAGCTTGCAATGTTTCTGCTGAGCAATCAGTTGATAGTCTAATTGGTGTCCCCTTGTATGTAACGATCTGCTTTTCTTTTGTGGCTTTTGCAGCTTTTAGGATTCTCTCCTTGTCTTTAAACCTTGTCATTTTAATTATGATGTGTCTTGGTATAGGCCTCTTTCGGTCCAACTTGTTGGGATTCTCTGAGCTTCCTGGACTTGTATGTCTTTTTCCTTCACCAAATTAAGGACGTTTTCAATCATCGCTTCTTCAAATAGGTCTTGATCCCTTGCTCTTTATCTTCTCCTTCTAATATTCTCATTATGCGGATGTTGTTATGCTTCCTGTTTTCCAAAATGTTTCTTAGGCTCGCCTCATTTTTTAAAATTCTTTTTTCTTTTTGTTGCTCTGCCTGGGTGTTTTTGTCTACCATGTCTTCCAAATCACTGATTCGATCCTCTGCTTCATCTAACTTACTGTTCATTCTTTCTAGTGTATTATTTATTTCAGATATTGCATTCTTTATTTGTGACTAGCCTTTTTTTTTATTGTTTCTATGACTTTTTGCATGCTGTTGCGTATCCTTGTAATCATTACTCTAAATTCTCTATCTGCCTTTGATTTTTTTTCACCCAGTTGATAAATTATTTGCCTCCATTTCATCTAGTTCTTCTTGAGAATTCGCTTGTTCTTTCATTTGAAGTCTGTTTCTTTGTCTTCTCATTTTGGCTGGTTTTTGGATTTTTCTGCCTTAGTTGTTAAGTTGATCAATGATATAGCCTTATGCGGTAATTATTAGCCTGGCTTGGGTTAAGCACCACAGGGTGGGATGGAATAGTTCCTGTGGGCAGGGCTATTGCTTCCTTTCAGGCTGAGACCACCTGGACGGTAGTGCTGTACAGAGAAAGATGGCTTCTGAAGTATGGGGAATGACTCAGCACAGGGTCCCTGACAGTTGTGCCTTTACTTCTCTCCCCAGAGCCACCAACCCTAGACTGTCCTCAGGCATCTCTAGTCCACTCTCCCCTCCCTCTGCCTGAGCCTAGGGTAAGTGGCTACAAATTAAGTCTTGTGCATTGGCCCTTTAAGAGGTTCTCTGCACCTTCAGCTGTCTCTCCCTGGCCGACAGAAACCCTGCTGCCTTTCACTATTGGATATAATTTGGGTTCCTTCCCTGGCTCTGGTGCTGTAGGTTGGGGAGCCCAGCCTGGGGTTTAGACCCCACACTTCTCAGGGGAACCCTCCAGGTCCTGAAATATCCCCCCAGATCTTTAGCTGCCTCCTGTGGGAGCCCTGCCAGCCCTCTCATGTCTCCTTCACACTCCCTACCAGTCATGTTGTGGTGAAGTGGTTTCTTTGGTCTGTCCTTGGTTGTAAGACCCCTCTTCAGCTAGTGTTCAGTTGGTTATTCAGGCCAACTTCTCTACAATTTAGTTGTAGTTCCAGATTGGTCCTGAGGCGAGGTTAGTGTAGCTTCCTCTTACTCTTCTACCAACTTTGATCTCTATTCATATAAACTCTCTTTTTAAATTAAGAAACAAATGGAATTAAATGAGGCACAGGAAATATTTATACTTTACTCCTCTAACACTTCTTCCAAACATGTTCATTGAAACAGGAAGAATAATTATTATAAGAGTCCCCCTTGCCTGCACAAGCTAAATGGGTTGTTGGGTAAGAAAAGGAATAGTATAAGGTACAGGATCCTTAGGTTAATAAGTGACTATAGCTTTGTTGTAGTAAATGTCACGTTGTAGGATGTAGCTGTTTGCCTCGGGACATGCAATTGTCCTGTCAACCTCTGCTAATACAAAAATAGGTTACTTTTACACAAGAAGGCTATCCAAGCCTAATCTCAGAGCTCCTTAGATGAGCATTCTTACTGCTTGGAATAACCATTGTCTAAGTTAGGAATAATAACTATTAATAAGGATATAGATTTATTAGGAAATGAAAAGGAAATGAACAAAGAGACATCAAAATCTGGGAACTATGACTAAGTGATAGAATGTCACCTATAATCAATGTGCTAGAGGAGATGCGATGCCAGTAATATGATGTTTAGGTTACAGCAGCAGGCAGGTACTCAGCCCAGCTTAGCTTACCTCATTAAAAATATGAAAAAGGCAAATGCACTATTGGTAAGCCTGCATGCTTTGAGAGTGGCAGGAAGCTGTGAGACCTGCACTAGCATTTTAATGGAGGAACAATCAACAATACCTTAGAAAGTGGAAAATAAGAAGAGAGATAGGGAATTAATTCTTGTCTTCTCCTATATTTGTTTTGTGGCTAGTCTGATTTAGTGGGTAACAGGCATGGCTAATGTAATCTTTTATTGTATATTCTGCCTTATAGTTAAAACATATGCTCACATATATGTAAATAGCTGCAGTTATTTAATAAAGTATTTCTGTGTTCATTGTTTCATTTACTTCTCTTAATAAAAATCTTGTGAGATAGATTATTTCCACTTCAGCCATGAAGAATCTGAAGTTCTGGAAGGTTTAATGACTTGCCTAAGGTTACCTGACCCATTGGTGGCAGAGCTAAAACTTGGGTTTTCTGAATTCATTGCCCATTCTGCTGTATTCTGTTGCTTTTCATGGAGCTGCTTTGTAAGTGGGACTGTTACCAGACAGGGGGCCTATCCTGAGTGGGTCTGCCTAGGGCCAGCCTGTAGTGTGTGGGTTCTTGACTTCATGTAGGAAAGATTTCATGACACGAGTCCAGGTGCTATGAGGGTATGTTTATTAAAGCTGGGGACAGTAAGACAAGGAAAGGCTTAGCATAGAAGAAGCAAGAGGAGAGCCTAGGCTGGGCTGCCTTATCTCACTGGTAAGTCAGAGAAGAGAGGCCTTGAGGACAGGTTCAGAGGATTAGTCTGGGATGAGCTGCTGCTGTCCATTGCTCCCATGGTTGCGAGTCTTGGGGTCCCTTAGAATTTTGGAGATGCATGCCTGTGAGGGAAGAAGTGAGGAAAGAAAAGGGAAAAAGAAATGGTGCACATTAGTCCCCAGAGGGAGAGTATGCTGAGTCCTTTGTCTTGAGTTTTTATCTTTCTCTTGCTGGGTGGAATCTTAGGGGAGGACTTAGGGGAGGGTTTCAGCAGAATATTCATCAGTTTTGCAGGTGTGCTCTTTCAGGGTTGTGGTCTCCATTGATTGGTTAGTGACAGAATGAGGCAGGATAGTAAGAAATTAGAAAAATTCCTTAGCAAGTAGAGTAGGGTAAATGAGACAGATAGCTGAACAACTTACAGATACAGAGGGTCACCTAGAGGTAACATCTAGGCCTCAGTTGTATGTCAGCTCCAGATTGAGAAAAGCAGCAAAAACAGGTGGGTGATGCCAGGACCAGCTGCAGTGACTAACGACCTCCTACCTTGTCACTGACCAGTCAGTGGAGATCAAGACCATGAAAGAGCACACCTGATGAATATTCTGCTGAAACACTCCTCTGAGACCTCCTCTAAAATTCCCTGCCTGCAAGAGGGTGATAAAAGCCTCAAGACAAAGGACCCAGCATGTGCTTTCCCTTGGAGGAGCATACCTGTACCTTTTCCTTCCCTCTCTCCCTTCCCCAGAAGCATCCTAAACTCTAAGGGACCCCAAGACTTGCAACCAGGGGAGCAGTGGGCAGTGGCACCTTGTCCCAGTCTAACCCCCTGAACCTGTCCCCATGGCCCCCTTCTCTCTGACTTCCCCGTAAGCTAAGGCAGCCCAGCCTAGGCTCTCCTCTTGCTTCTTCTATGTGTAAGTCCTCTTCCTTATTTCACTGTCCACAGCTTTAATGAATGTACCCTCATAGGCACTGGAACTTGTACTGTGAAATCTTTCCTTCGTGAAGTCAAGAACCCACATTCTGCTGGCTGGCCCAAGGTAGACCTGCGCAGGGCCAACCTCCTGCTGGTAACAGGACCTGCCACTGACCCAAGTGCAGCAGTTCCAAGAAGGTGTTGAGAGGATTGGTGTTATCTTAATTCCTTGCTCTAATTTAAGAGTTGGTTCTAGGTCTGACCTAATCTTGATTCTCAAAAAAACTTTGTTAGATAGAAACTTGGTAGACCCCATTTAAATTATATGATCACAGTTAACACTAATAAATCAACACTGATGGGATATATTTAAAAAGGTACTTGTAGTATATATTTAGTTTTAAATATATTTATTTAACAACTTTTAAAAACTCAACATCAATGAACTGTGTTCAGTTTAGGATGCTAAAAGCAAGCAGAATTGTTCTAAAAAATACAAGGAAGGTGGGTTGTATGTTTTTAATAATCACAGATCTTACAAAATGGATACAGCAACTAGAATAGCAAAACCCAAAATAATAGGAAACATCTATAAGATGTTTGTGAAGACCTCCCTAAGAACTTCACAAATGGGTGGGAACTCACAATGGACAGTTGGAGATCTGCACAGTGTCAGAAACTGAGGTGGAGGAAAGCAATGGGCCTGGGAAGAGGAGAGCTTTCTTAGAGTCTCTCAAGAGAAAAAACTTTGGACATTCCCATTTACTAGAGGCTTTGACATTACGTGCAAGTAATAAAATGTTCACTGATGACCATTTACATCATAAAAAGAGGGGCAGCCAGACTGACATGTCTCCTGATGGAAGAATACAATACTAACTGCAAAGTCTTGCCAAGAAATGTGGAATTTAATCTGATCAAAATCTCGATATAAGTACGAAATTTATAGGAAGTAAGAGGGCAAAGAAACATGTTAAACTACACTATGGAGAAATAATAGGCAAAATCCAGCCTGTGGGGCATTCTGTGTATAGCTAGCTACTCAACAGGTGATCTGCATAATGAAATTAATAAATCAAAATAAGCACTTAGAAATGTGTAAGCAAAGTTTAGTGTTTAGAAATATTTAAGCCACCATATTTGAGCACATTATTAGTGGATTTCTTTTGTTGACTAGAATGTTAACTGGTTGAGGTGTTCTTAAATGCTCTTGGTAGGTTGCATGTACTCAGTCTGTTTAGCAGATCTATGCAGTAGGACCGTGTATCAGTTTGAGACTGATTGGAAATCAAAAACTGTCCCTTCATTAGACACTTGAAGAAGCATTGCTCTACAAGATAAATGATTCAGTTTCTTCAAATAAATTGTAAGAAAAACAAAAGTTGGACAGAATTACTACGATAGATCCCTTCAAGAGAAAACATCTTTAAAGAAAAAAAAATGATACCATTGGAAATTGAATATTAACTGAATATTTGAATTTAAGGAGTTATTTATTTTTATTTTTAAAGTATGATAATGGTATTATATTTTTATAAAGTTATTTCCTTTTAGAGATACATACTGAAATACCTGTGAGTGAAATTGTTAGATGCCTGGGATTTTCTTCAAAATAATATGGGATAGGCATTTGGGGATGAATGTAAGAAGATTGGTTTTGAATTATTAATTGGTTATGAATTGAAGCTGGATGTTGGATACAAGAGTAATCATTATCCTTTCTATTTTTGCTTGCATTTGAAAATTCCCTAATAAAGGGCTTAAGAAAAAGATTGAAGGAAAATTGGGATCAGTCAGTCAATCAAAAAAAAAAAACCAAACCAAAAAACAAAAAAACAACTATGCTGAATATGCACGGTCCAGGAATGTAAGAAAGTATCAAATAATCATGAAATGATCCACAATTTCTTGGGGAAGACAACTATAAAAATTTTTAAAAAAATCAGGAAGCAGGAAATATTAAGTATAAGAACATACATTGCATGCAGTAGAAAGCTGAAACCAATTGAGTCTAGAATAAATAGCCTCTCTTCCATAAGCCTGAAATGATTTTACATGTGAGTTTTTACCAAATCTGAAAGACTTGTATAGTCTATTTGGGAGAATGGAAAAAGAGACCTGTCAAGCTCATTTATGAGGCCAGATATGTTAATATACAAAGTAGATAATAAATTTTAGAAGCTTCATCTTTATGAACATAAGTTCTTTTAAAATGTAAAGATATAAAATTATTAAATATTTGCAAAAATTTAATTCATTTGGTGTACTGTAAAGATATAAAATTATTAAATATTTGCAAAAATTTAATTCATTTGGTGTACTGTGCCCTACCACATTATTATTATATATGTATTATACCATATTAACTGATATGAGGAGAAAAATCTGTGATCACCTCAATAGATGTAGAAAAGTAATTTGATGGCATTTAATGTTTTATGACATTAAAAAGCATTTGATGACATTAAGTACTCATGACAAAAACTTTCAGCAAAGTGAGAATAGACAGGAACTCCCTTAACATTTTAAATTATTTTGTCAAGCACTCACAACAAACATCTTAATTAGTGATGAATCGTGATAAACATTTCTATCAAAATAAACAACATTTTAGGATTACTTGCCATCACTATGTCTGTTCATCACTGTGTGTGAAGTTCTAGCTTATGCAGTAAATCAGAGAGGGAAATAGAAGTTATAAGCATTGGGAAACATAAGATAATGCTACTTCATGTGTAGATGATTTGATGATCTACCTAGAAAATTGAATAGAATATCCAGGTCAATTATTAGAACTAATAAGACAGTTCAGCAAAATTGTTGGGTACAAAGAAAATATAGGTATGTTTCTTCATTACAAGTAATAATCAATTAGAAAATATAATAGAATAAATGTGTTATTCATAGTATCAACTAAAACTTTTAAGTCTAATTGTTGCAGAAGATGTTCAAGATATTTATAGATAAAATTATTAGATATTGTTAAAAGATGTAAGAGAAGAAGAAATAAAGGAGAGCTGTACCATATTTGTAGATTCATAGGCAGGAATACAATGTTATCAATATGGCAGTTTGCCCAAAATCAATCTGTAAATTCAAATTCAGGTGCAAATCCAATAAAAATTCCCACTGGGTATTTTTTGAAGAAGTTGAAGGACTGCTTTTTAAATTCATAAGAAGGATGACAAGTTCATGCATAGGCAGAACAATTTTTAAGAGCACCAGTGTAAGGGTATATTCTTGATGCTTCCCAGACATCAAGGATCTAATGTTCTAGTTATTAAGATGGTTTAGTTCTAGCATGAGGTTAGTCTGAGAACTCTGAAACAGCTCTACTCATATTAGGGAACTTGTTATCCTATTATAAAATAGAAGAGATAGTAAATAAATGTAGGGATAATGTAGTCTACATGAATTGCTGAGACAATTATTTATATAGAAGAAAATTGATATCTACCTCACACCAAATGCAAAATTCAGTTCTGGAGGGATTCACAATTCATTTGTGAAAAGGAACTCTTTAAAAGTTGAAGTAGACAATAAGGAGATAATCTTTGTCACCTTGGGAGTAGAAGATAATATCTTAAACCGAGAATCCCTAAACAAGAAAAATCCTTAATGGAAAAAATTGTTAAAGTTGACTACCTGAAGGTAGAATATCTGCCTAATAAAAGACTTCATTAATTAAGTTAAAAGGCAAGCAACAGGCTGACAATATCAAGTGGAGATATTTGCTTTGCTTGTAACTAATAGAACATTAGGGTGATTAAATAAAAAAGGTCTCAGTATGAAAAAAAGAATCCAGTAGGGAAAAATCTGACAATATCAAGTGTTGGCCGATACATGGAGCCATGGGAATGCTCTTGGGGAGTATAAAAAACCCACACCTTGATTCCCACTCCCATGTATATATGTTTTTTGGATACATTCTTAATGTACTTATATCAACAGATAGTTGAGACTGTTCAGAGTGCTGTTAGTATTAGCCTAAATTTTGAACAACCCATATTTCTACCAAGAGTAGAACAGATAAACAACTTGTGGTATGTTTAAACAATGGTATGTGAATGTCATATCTGTGAAAATGAGTAAACCACAACTATACACATTAATATGAATGAATATATATAGAAAGTACTATTAGGCAAAGAAAGAAAGTTACAGTAGCTTACATTGTATGGTTGGATTTATGTAAAATTTAAAAAAATGGGAAAATAAACAATATATTATTTAGGGGTTAATTCATATGTGGAAAAGTTAAGGAAAGCATGGGAATAATTTAAAATCGAGTTTAGTTACTTCTGCGGTAGTGACCAGGTAGGGGCATGAAGGGGGCTGCAGATCTTCTGCTACTGTTCTCTTTTCTGAAAATGGATATGGGTGGTGAGCACACATGAATGTGCTTTTTTTATTCTTTAACCTTGATATACACTTTTCAGGAGTGATTTATTGTGTAATTTTTTTAAGGAAAGAAGAATGGGCAAAGAACGTTAATAGCCAATTGATAAGAGACATGTGATCAGCCAATAAATAAGGACCAGCTTTATCAGTAAACAAGAATTGACCAGATATTATTTCAAACCTATTAGATTAGCAAAAATTAATAATCCTGATAACAAGTATTCATCAATGACAAGTATTTATCTATGACAAGAACCATAAATCTTATACTGTTCTAGTGGAGTGTTAATAGTTGCCATCGTTTTGTATAGTTATTTGGTGATTTCCAAAAAATTATAAGCTATGCGATCAGGCATTCTTTAAATAATATTTAAAAAGAACAGTGTATATCTGTACATTGAATACTTTATAGCACTCAACATTAATAAACTAGAAGTACCTATGTCAACATGGATGAGGTTTTAATACAATATTGAGAGAAAATAAAATGATATTAAACAATGATATCTTTTTATAGGTATTTCAAAATATGCCTAACACACATGCTCTCACTGTGTACTTGCTCATGCTTTCTCTTTCTCTCTGTGTTTCACTTGCTCTAGCTTTTCTCTCTCCATGCACACAAATACACATGCACATATCACAATCACACGTAGAGTATTTTTTTGTTTTTAGCTAAATGTGTAGGTAGGAGTGAAAAATCACTTGGGAATGATAAACACCAAAATCAAAACAATGATTACCTGTGAGGTAATGGGAGGGTGAATGGTACCTGGCATCATCATTGTTTGCAAATGATGCAAAATGTAATCATTTTTTAGAGCACAGAAGGATTTTTGAGACTAAAAAGTTGGAGAACGATAGTTCTATAGCTTCAAAACTAAATTTTTACAAAACAGTTAATTGAGACATTTATTTTGTAAAGAATAGCAGATTTCGTGTTTGACAGACCCACCAGAGGCAGCCCATACAAAATCATGTATTTATTTAATCTGATTTAAAAATATTAATTAAAAAGTAGGTACTTGGACCAGTGCTCAAAGAAACTATATTTTTCTTTTGTCTCTGGTGATGCCTTGTCCTGTTTTACCAGCTCTGCTCTGTGCAAGGTCCACGGGAATATACTCGGGCTGTATGGGAGGCAGTCATTCTGTAGCTTATTCTTTCCTGCTGGCTGCAGTCTGTTTCCTTAGTGTGTCTTCATTCCCCTTTGAATGAAGGGGAGTATATTCCTCTGGCCAGTTTTATCCAGGTTCTTACTCTTACATAAACACATATGCAAGCAATTCTCCCTTCTGAATTTAAGATTATTCATGATGAACCTTTCTTTCTTTGCTCAGAAACAAAGGGGAATGTTTTCATAGAAAAGATGAGTGTACAGAGAAGTAAGCTTTTGATATAATCTTCACCACAACACATTACTAAAATACTACTTCATCAAGATGTTTGTGTCAAGTTCATATTCCATCCCGCCTCCAACTCCCTTTAAAAAAAAAAAAAAGTTGTCATTCACCATTTTTTTCCTGTAGGAGTGTGGTTTAAGGGGTTCTTTCTATAGGTTGCGTTCCTTGCCTGTAATGATTCAATCCTTAGTGGAGTGGATATCCTTCATTTTAAACGACCACTTTGAAATCCTTTGTGATTCATCTTTATTTAAAAACCACTCTCATTTATCATTAGAAAATTTCCCTTTTGCTCCCTTTGATATTCTCTCCCACTTTCCAGATGGTTCATTAGAACCCTCCTGTTCTTAGAATTCTTTTTCCAAGCTTCCCCACTGTTACTCTAGCAGTTTTGCCAAGGGTATCCTTTTTATTCCTGCTTTCTGTCCTGAATCACTTTCCTGTCTTTCAGTAAATGACAGGGTTTTATTTTCCACCATGTGGTTATTGGGTTTTCTTAATAGCCTCATGCAGAGAGGCTTTATTGAAGACATTTTTATTTGGCCTTGATAGATTATAGTCACCATGTTTTCCTAATCTCTTCTTTAAAATCTTTTAGGAGGGACTCCTACTGCTAAAGAAACACATAAATTGAAATGGCTTTAATTTTTAAAATTCTTTTTCTCTTCCCAAATGTTTACTTAGGTGTATCTCTTGACAGTGAGGCAACTGGTCACAGCCAGGAGTTCAGAGCACATTGGATTTGAGTAATACCCCATTATTTGAAGACAAACTGGGGTTTGGAGAACCATTTAAAGAGAGGCCGGTCTCTGTTTTCTGTGGCACAGGATTTTTGCAGGTAGTTACTCCTTGCTTTTAACAAGATAGAAACAAATAGCCTATTGACCTTGTCACCAACCTATAACATTACTGTCCATAACCCTCATTGAACTTTCAGCACTTAACTGCCTTGAATTGTTGGCTTGTGTATATCTGGTATGGTATCTCCAGCTGGTTAATCAGTTCCTTAAGGGCATCACTCTATCTTCTCTGTGCCTCCTGTCTCTAATCCAGGGTCCTGCCCAGAGTAGCGGTTGGTAGATGTGGCATTTGGATGTCTTCCTTGTTCTAGTCTGCCAACTTTCACTCTGTAAAAGGTGGCAGCTAACATAGTTAACTGCATGACAGTTCATCTATCAGCTTTTCTGGTTGGGCATTCTCAACTATTTCTCATGCTCCCGCCTTCCAGAGGAGCAGATATGTCAGTCAAGGCTGGATTATAAGACAGAAACCATATAGTAACTCAAACCAAGGAAGAATTATTAAGTACAACACAGAGAACTGGAGTAGTGAGGGATTGGTTAGTAAGAAGAGAACTCTAGAGAGTACAAAACAAGCAGATAGATACAAGGAGCACCTGTGCCTCCCCTAGAACTGACACTGAGCTCTCAGGGAAGAGCCCCTCCCCCTCCTCCTAGCCTAGCCAGTCTCGCTGAATGCCACGGGTGGTAGTGATGTCAGTGCTGGTGGAATTGCTGGATACCCACACTCTGGCATTTGCTGGAAATCTGCTCTCCAGGTTTCAGGTAAAGCTGTCTTGGGGGGGAGGTGTCATGCAGGAAGCCCTCTTATATGAAACTGCCTAAGAGGCGTAATTGGGGAAGCAATTGGCAACTGTAGGAGCACCTGGGGAATTGAGTGATGCTGCCTGCACTACAGGGCACATGGGATCCAGCAAGAATCCCTTTCTAATGTCTCTGCAGTGACCTCTACTGGCAGAGCTTAACATTGTGCCAGATGCCACAAAAAATACTTTAAGGGCCCATCTTGGTTTTCACAGAGCAGTCAATGAAGGATTGATTTGTGGTGCAGAGACAATGCATTGATAACTGGCACAATCAGCTTGCTCCCTTTCCTGAGTATCTGTAAGTCTTTAGGGAGATAGGTTGTTATTAACCCAATAAAGGGGGTGCTAGGAAAAGTCACATTTAGGGAGACAAAAACAGTTGTTCTTGATTCTAATTTAAAATTTCTGAATATAATTAAGGTAGTATGGATGCTGTCCAGTTATTGTCTCTCAGTACATTGGGTACATAAAGGATAGAGGATATTTTGAAAGGTAAAAGCTTGTGCTCCTGAACTAATATAGCATCCAGAAAAAAACAGATGGATATTCTCTATATCTCATTCCTCCAAGATCTCAGGAAAATTATTACCATTTATATTCAACATTTGTTGTTGGAGGCCAAGAGGGCCTCATTAAGTTGTACTGAATTCATGTTATCATAGTAACATTTTTGTACTAGTTGAAGTAAAGTGTGAAAGTAGCAAAAATATTTTCACAATGATATGCTTTTCCACAGTAGACTTCACATCTTTGTGGAGACCACATTTCCTTGCCTGGTGCACATTACTGAAAGCTGCTTGTATGGATGGAGTGGCATAATTCAGATGTTCAGTGTGGTAGGTGCACGGACGGTGGTAGTCAGAGGGAGTTTTCTTTACTAGCAAGCCTAAGAACCAGCTAGCAATCTGTGTATGCACCTCCCATCGAATTGTTTGTTAGATGCTTGAGTCTGCTCTTAGGTGTAAGGGATGACACTCCTGCTGTTTGACTGATAGCGTGCCCTTTACAGGTACGTTTGGTATCTTCTTTTTGAGGTTTTGTCCTTGAATTTACTGTCTAATGTCATTCTCCTGACTCATCCTCAGGTAGTTCTCTATAAAATTGTATACTTGCGAATATGAATGAATTTGAAATATAAAATGGATTTTTCATAAACTAAATAACTAAACACAATGATATTTTTCAGCTATATAGAGACTTTATATAATGTTGGATACGATTAATAGCATTTCATCATAGCAATGGTTTCTAACCTTTTTCTTTTACCACTTGAGAATCCGCTGTGAGGTTTGGACCACCTTCCGCCCCCGTCTCCCCCACCACCACCCACATAGGATTTTGTATATAGTTTAAGGAATATTATGAGTTCTTGTATTAGATTATGATATTAGAAGTCATTGTCAAGGAGGAAAATAAAAAACTATTTCAGTCTCCATGTCAGCAATTCCCAGCCTAAGTTTGTAGTAAATTGAAAAGCTACTGTTTTTAATTCTCTTAGCCATTTTCTTCCTTCTCACTTATGCTTCTTTACAATACTTCTCTTGGAACACATAGGAACTAAACTGGGATTATGCTTGGTGGTGGATTACATAAACAGAATTTAGGGTTAAGTTAGCTCTAAGAGGGCGGGGAATGCTGCTTAACTTGGAAATGACCAGATGTCGGCTACTGCGGTGATTTCAGGGTTGGGGTGGAAGTCATGAGCTAAGAATCAGAGGCTAAGAGCAGGAGGGTGAATGAATGTGTTTGGGAAAGCCAAGGCAACAGTTTCTACCTCTCTGAGAGCTTCTGTCCTGAGGCAGGGAATATTCCCGAGCAGTGACCATTCCAGATTCAAGAAATAGAAATAGCTGTTCTGTGTTTAGAAATCTCATTAGGCACAGAGGTTGTTGGAGATGGGACTCAGGTTCAGAGTTGGGTGGCATGGATCTTTTGAGAGGCATATCTTACCACACATACATTGAAGGGAGACTCTTGGAGGCCTGTGATATGTTGGGGGTTTAGATGATTTGTTCTATGTATTTTTTAGGGTTTATGACCCAGGCCTAAACCTAAACATAGAAGGATTTACATTAGACAAGTGGAAATAATAATTTCCTCACCATAAGAATTATATGTGACTGTTTCAAAGGGAATTTTGGTTACCTTCTTCAGGGGGATATTTCTTAATATTTTTAGGGCGTGGACTCAGATAAGGTGAATGAGTCTTCAGTTCAGTTGCCCCAACTCTTTCACCTTTTTAGTGCAAAAAGAGCTCTGTGATACCAATGATGCACATAACTGAAAGCTACTTGTATGAATATGTGATATTTCTCAGGGAATTTGGTGGGTAGGACCATGCAGAATATGTAACTATCTGCTTTGACAATAGTGATATAAATGATTCTTTTTTGAAGTATAATGTCTTAAATACGACTGTAAGATATAGCTGTTAAATGTTGATTCTGTCATGTATCAGTATATATTGTACTATAGCATTTATCAAGTAACAAACAAAAATTCATTCATAATGTTACAGCTAACATTGATTTATTGTTAAAAGGCTCTACCAGCATTTGAAATCTATAGCCAACTTAGGATACCACTGAAGATTGATAATTTTCTTCTTGTGAACTGTGGAGATTCTGACTTTTAAATTGTGTTTAGGGCAATAGGAGATTTTTAGTGTTGTCTGTATTAGTTAGGGTTCTTTAGAAACAGAACAAATAAGATTCTGTGTGTGTGTGTGTGTGTGTGTGTACACCTGTATATGATTTACATAGAGATTTATTATAAGGAAGTGGCTCATGTGATTATGGAGGCTGAGAAACCCAGACTAAAGGCCTAATAAAAGGCAGAGGGAAAAATTCTTACTCGTTTTTTTATTCTATTCAGACCTTCCAAAGTTTGGACGAGGCCTTCTCAAAGGAGTGCAATCTGCTTTATTCACTTTACTGATTCAAATGTTAATCTCACCAAGGAGCACTCTTGTAGACACATCCAGAAATAATGTGTAACCACATATCTGGGCACCCCATGGCCCAGTCAAGTGGATACTGAAAATTAACCATCACACTGTTCTTGGGCAGCCAGACTTTATGGTGGAGCATTGAGAGTCACTCATCAACTCTAATAATGCCTTAATTTTGTCTATGGATGCCTTGTTTTAGAAATTCCTAGTAAACCATTTAGTCAGTTACTAGTAAATAACTTTTATTTGTACATAAAAGTGTTAAAGTAAGGAATTATGCATTTTTTTGCCCTTCAGGATTGAACAAAAGTCTTGAACTTTGAGTGTTGGCCCTTGGAGCTGATCTGTGAGCCTTGGCATCGTATATGGAAAAGGTTTTCAGTAGCAGTGCTTCTTTTTCTGGAAATGACACCATCTTTTGAGCTAGTGAGAAGATAATCAAATCCTGGCTCTCGCACTGAGGACCTTAGATAAATTATTTAACCACTTGGAGCCTCAATTTCCTTTATTAAAACAAGGACAATTCCTGAGTTGTAGTTAGAGTACCTAGCATGATGCCTTGTGAGTGGGAGATGCTCAGCAAATGTTAGCTCCTCTACCCATACCCTTTTATTTATCTTCAAAATAGATGTCTGCCCTGTTCCTGTTTAGTATAGATCTACCTGTGCATCATCAGCATGAATCAGATATCTTGTGGGTCTTAATTTTTAGGTCTGACTTACTTTTTTAAGGCCACTTCTGTCTTTTCTGTTGATCAGTAATACGACTTCTGTCATCTTCCTTTGTGATAGATGATAGGTGATAGAATTTAGATGGGTCTCAGGCCTGTTATAGCACCATGAATAGGGAGGTTAGCTACCTGAACAAAAAAATGCAGTTCATACTAAACTTTGCGACAGCATGGATGGAACTGGAGAGCATTATGCTAAGCGAAATAAGCCAGGGGGGGAAAGACAAATATCATATGATCTCACCTATAAATGGAACCTAACCAACAATACAAAGATGCAAGAAAAATAAGACCAGCAACCCTGAAAGGAAAAGAAATCAACAGAGACAAGAGGGAAGGAGGGAGGGGGGGCGGGGAAAAGGAGGGAAGGGGAAAGTCAAGGAACATATAGCAAGGACTCATGGACAAAACCAAAGGGGAAGAGCTGAGGGAGGGAAGGAGGGAGGGGGCAAGGGAAAGGGGTGGGGGGGAGGCAGAGACAAATGTATTTGAAAAAATAAAATAAAAAAAAATAAAACAAACAAAAAAACCTTAACACAGTGCACCTGAGGCATATATTAGTTTAACCATAGGTAGCCATCAAGCACAGACATACACACATGCATGTGTATACATAATGCTGTTTGAAATTAAAATTCACATTACCAAAATATTAAAAAAAAATGCAGTTCATTTCTCTTAGTTTTCTTTGTCATCATGGCCGACCTAGGAACAGGATGATGAGATATCACACTTTTAAAGTTAACAGCAGAATGGATGAAGTTTTCTCCTTTAAATGGTGGTTGTCATGAGAAGCAGTTCACACCTGGACAGGGTGTTTTTTATTGTTGTCATTGTTTTTTGCCTGAACTCATCCAGACATTGAATCTCTCATGTACTTTGTGTACAGCTTCATATAACTTCCTTGCTTTGATGGATGGAAGTTTCTGATGTTCTCTCTGTGTAGGCTAGATGTTGGAAGAGTATTAATCTACATTTTTCTCCCATTGGTACCCCTAGAAGAAACCCCAGGAGAAGAGAAGTACTGAAATACAAAGTTCTGAAAAAGTATTCTTGTCACAATATGTCAGAGTCGATAAAAGCAAGCAAAACATCTGACCAGATTTTGGAGATCCCCAGAAGCTTTTGGTAGTATCCTTGGGGCATGAGAGGAGGCAGAAATCACTGATACTCAACTGAATTGCTGCTGAGTGCAACTGGACCTGCCAGGAAAACTGCTGTGGGGAGTCATGTGGACACCACCTAGCTGTCCTGAGTATATTCCTGACCATGGCTTCTTGAGAACATGGATATTTGTCACTAAGCAAGGAGCTCAGTAGCCCCTATGATATATTCAACATGAAGTTTCTGTCATGGAGGCTTAAGTGAGGGGGCGTATTGTCTAGCGGGACCTGTCTGAGTTGGCAAATGAAGGTCCTGTGTGCGTGTGTTTGTGTGGGAGGGCTCCTTTGTGAAAACTGCTGAAACTATGGGAATCTGTCCATTTGAGACTTGATCTTCTGGTCCTGTATAGCATCCTTGCCAGCCAATATTTTGTCCAGCTGCCTGGCAAAACTTGCCTTTTAATCACCAATGTATTTTTGTAGCATCTTTTCACCATAGAATATTGACTCAGTTCTGTTCTTGTTATTTTACTGGCACAAAGTTTCAGGTGAAGGAGAGGAAATAAGACAAGCAGCAGGGAGAAAATAAAGCCTACTTTGGCAGTGCAGAGCTTTAATACAGTCCCTCCCCTGTGCTAATCTCTGTAACTTGATTAATTGGCATGTCCTGTGTTACAAAAAACCAGGGAATGGCAAAACTGATTCAATATCAATTAGTTAAAAGAGGAACAGACTTCCCATGGAGACCCTAGGACAGAGTTGTATTTAACTGGCCCCTTTCAAACACATATCTTCTCAAATGATGAACAGTAGAAGATTTCACTTAGGGCCAGTTGTTTAGAGAAATTAAAAACTGGAAATTAGCAGCTGAAATCTACTTGGATGAGTCTGCTATCCTTTTAATATGTCTGTCTGTTCATCTCAGTGAGACATCCAATCCTTCCTCCAAAGCGATTTGAATACTTAATATTTGCTGAAATGCTTTAGTTGGATTTAAATAATATAATTGAATTTGCTTGCTGCATTCAGGGGAAATGAAGGCTTGGGAATTCCTGTGGTTAAGATATGTGAACGTGCTTATTTTTATAAGTGATTCTTACTTATTTTTTGTCTGTGAACCAAGAATTAATAAATGGTGGGTCTGCCAAATATATGAGGCCGTATTCATCAGAGTTAGAAGCTTTATCTCTCACTCTCCAGATGACTAGCTTGTCCTTGGGGCTTAGAGGTGATCTGCTTAGTGACAAGTTTTGCTTGAACTGAATTGGATATAGATTGCCTTTGTGTTTAGACACCACGTGTTCTTAGAAACCTTATCCTAAACAGGATTATTGTAAAATAAGTTCCTGAGTGCTGTTCCTTTTGTTTACAGTCTAGTGAGAGAGACAGATAAACTAGAAACTCTATACAAAATAACCAGCACAATGAAAGAGTTATGGCTAAGGCACAGAAGAAGGAAACCTTTATTCCTTCGGGTACTAATAGAAGGTTTACTAAAGAATTTTAAAGAGAAATTTGAAGTGATACGGGCAGAGAAGGTCCGCTCTGTTCCTGATAGTGGGAGTAGCAGAGTTGGAGGCATGAAGATACAAAGGAATGTGAAGGATCCCTGGATTGTGTGTGGTGGGGGGGCTGGAATGGGGGGAAATGATTGGAAATTGTTAGAGGGAGAGGTATAAACTGCTTCATGAAGGGTCTTCTAGGGTCACCTTATGGAATTTGAGCTTTAGTTTAAAAAGAAAGAGAAGGTTTTAATAACTTTTTAAGCATAGGAGTGATGCGGTCAGATTGGCATTTTAGAAAAAGAATTTTGCAAAATAGTCCATGGAATAGAGCAGTGTAGGGAAAGAATGGAGATGATGAGACTAATTAGAAGATTATTTATAATAACCCAAGAAACAACTGCAGGGTAAGACAAAGAAACAGAGAGATGACAGATATAAAAGGATGAACTTCAGAGTGTTTAGTAGGTTGAATCTACTGGTTTTGGTGGCGGCATGTGGAAAAGGAAAAGCATTTGAAAATAATGGTAAGTTTTGTTTCTGAGTACTATTCCCAAGGTTAGGGATCCCAGGAGGAGAAATGTTTTTAGGGGTAGGGGTCAGGAGAGCTAGTTGAGTTTGAGATATGTTTAGGTGGAGGTTTGCAAGTGGAGATGTCCAGGAGGCAGGTGTATGTATGTGTCTGGGCCCTGGCCTCATTGTCAAAGATGGAGATGGAGATTCTGATCATCAGCCTACAGCTTGTAGTTGCAGCTATGAGTTTAGCGGCTTTCATCTAGGGAAGAGGAAGCAAAGTCAGAAGTGTACAAAGCTGAAAATGAGGCTGAGGAATGCAAATATTTAGCAATAGGAGAGCAAGGAGGGGGAAGTTGTGAAGAAAGACCAACTTAGCTGTGAAGAAGAGGGAGGGTAGTTTGTAGCATGAAATGGGGATTAGGGGGGAGTTTTGTTTGTTTTGAGGACTGTTTGTTTACAGGGAAGAATCGAGTATGTTTACTGAGGAGAAAACCAGAGATTAAAGGTATAGGAGACAGGGGATGATTTCTAAGTAAGAACATCCCAGGAGACAGAAAGTGATAGGATTGAGTGTTTTCAAGTCATTAGGAGAGGGGTTACTAATGCTTTGAGCTTTACTGGAGGCAGGTGAACCTTCTTGTTTTTTGTTTTCTAAATTAAGATGGGCATGAAGGATTGAAGCATGACTGCAGAGGCAAATGCATTTATGAGCAGGAATGAAAGGCTAGAAGTTGGGGGCTGGAAGTGTTGTCTGATGATTTCTCTTTTCTCAGGAAGAAGGAAAAACCTATTTTTATTTCCCCCCTAGTGAAAGTAGTATAGGTGAGATAGACATTTTCAGGAGAGAAGTACATGAGTAGAAGTCTCTGAAGTTAATTGGAGAGAACAACTAATACTTCCTTCTCTGAGTTTGGTTCTTGACTCAGCACATGCTTAGAGAGGCAGTCTTAAATTAATGAATTAAGAAGAAAAGAGCAAAGGATCTGCTTTGTTCAAGGCACTGTGGTGACATTCCTTACTCTTGAAGTCACACCTGTCACACAGAGCCCTTTCCTGTTGCTCCTCAGTTGGTTAAGGATCACAGTAGCCTGTTTTCTTTCACAGTAAGAGTTTGAAATGCTGTTGTTTGGGCATTAGTCTCTTTTTAGCATGCTGACTTCAATCAGCAGAGTATATGGTGCCTATATTCAATTTTTTGATTATCTTTTTACTTTAAAATAGTTCTAGGTTTACAGAAAAATTGCAAAGACAGTACAGAGAGTTCTCGTATATCCCACACTCAGTTTTCTCTATTATTGATGTCTTATACTAACTAGTATGTATATTAATTAATGAACCAATCTTTATGTATTATAACCTATATTTATTTTTGTCTGTATTTCCAGACCTTGCTGTGGCTTTTTCAATTATCTTTGGCAGTGGACAAACACTTTTCTATTGATAATTCAGAAACATGAGTGACATCAACAACTTTAACAGTCTCTCTTACTGTCTTTGGAATTGTCTTATACTAACCCCCACTTCTTATCTCTTTGAGAAATCATACAGTCATGGGGGGAAAAGCTTGCAGAGAACAATAAATACCAACTTGAATTTTATCATGTCAGTATATCCCGGCTGTCAGTTGTATGTGTCTTTCAAAAAGTATTATTATTTAGTAAATTCAGTTTGCTAGACAAAAAAAAAAAAAATCTTTTAAAAATGTGTTCATGAGGAATAAATAATGAAAAGCGTGTTTTTTGGTGAAAAGATTGAACATCATCACGAGGGGTAATGCAAGTTCTCTATCTTCTTTGCCTCTAGATGGCACTAATTTTATACTGGCCTGTCATTTTTGAGTTATACAATCTGGAATTAAAAAGTCTCTTCTGCTTAACATCATGTTCATGTTCATGTTCACTAGTGCACTCTGTTTTCATTTCTCACCCAGCAGAACGTAGAACTAGAAACCTCTTTCATTTGCTGTAGGAGTCCATTCATAACAAAGTCATTATGGGTGATAGGGAATTTGCTGATAATTTTGCAAGGAAAAACGGAGAGAGCATTTGTATCATGTTATCTGCAGTGAAACCATTCTGAAAAAATTTAAATGAGCCTGTCTCTTCTCTTCAAATCCCCTTCCAAAAGAAGCTGTTGAACAACCATCTTGTGTCCTATGGGCACCTTTAGGTTTTCATTTCCCAGTTATATTACTGTCTCCCAACAACATTCCCTGTCCCCTCCACCCACCCTGCGCCATGCTCCCAACTGCCAAAGAATTCTCTTTACTTGTTATTCAGAGACTAGTGTTATTTTTTTAAAAATAAAAAAAATTCTAATAAAGTTGGTAATCTCTTGAGTTAGATCCTTTCTAAGAGTCATACAGCTAAATTAAACATTTAAAAAATATCAGCTTGCAGAAATGTTTTGTGACTGTAGGCGTAGCTTCATTCTAAGACAAAGCACATCAACACTAAAATGTCAATTTTGTACTATTGAGGTTTTGAAGTTCTCCTCCTCTTCCCCATTCTCCTCCTCTTCCTCATTCTCCTCCCCACTCCTCCTCTTACTTCTCCTCCTTTTCTTCCTCCTCCTCTTCCTCCTCTTCTTCCTCCTTCTCTTCCTGCTCCTTCCACTTCCCCTCACTTCTTCTGTATTAAAATGTGTTTGCACAGCCTGAATTCATAGTTATGACTTTTATTTCTTTTTCCTTTTTTTAATCCTCACTCGAGAACATTTTTTCATTGCTTTTAGAGAGAGAGGAAGAGGGTGGGGCTGGGGGAAAATAAAGAGAGAGAAACATAAATGTGAGAGGGAAACATCGATCAGTTGCCTCCTGTACATACCTTGGGGATTGTACCGGCAACCCTTTGGTTTATGGGATGATGCTCCAACAAACTGAGCTATACTGGCCAGAGCTGACCTCATTTTTTTTTTTTTTTTTTTGTACTCAATCTGTATAAACTATTTTGTTTGTCTGTATCACCCAGCAGTATTTTTCCATTAACATTATCTTGAATTTTCTCTTCATTACTCATGTTACTTGTACTTGCATTTGCATTTGATACTGTTCAGAGCAAGTATGTTGTTAAGGGCTGTTCCATATTGGCTTTAGATTTTTGCTGTATCACCTCAGGCGAAGATCGACTTATGTACCTAAAGTTAACTGAATTGGTGACTGGCTTATGAACTGGTTAGAGTTTCAAATGCTGTTGAAGTAACCCTATCATATTCATTTTACTGTTACAATGCAGAAATGTATTGTAACAGTAAAATGCTTTGTAACTTGAAAACATTATCTATTACTAATTTACCTTTTAACATGATGTCTTGACACTGCTACCACAATTTCTTGTTCCAGTACTTCCCTTGTTTAGGTTATTCAGAAAGCAAGCACAATTTTTTCTCTCACTGTAGCAGTAGGCTAGCCCTCAAACCTGTTACCAAAGGCCAGATATTGGGCTAGAATGTGAAATTGTTTCATCAGCAAAGATTAAGTTAAAATGCCGTGAGCTTGTGCTCCTGTGTATCTCACATGCTTCAGATATTCCTGTGGGGTATCTTGCCTTTTATGAGCCCCCAGCCACCATAGGGACTACTTAAATTAAGGTTTTATCTTGATTATTTTCTATGGCATGCCACGTTTTAGAGCTTTATAAAATCAACAGCAGTATTAGAAACCCATCACTTTCCCTCTGGAGGGTTTCTCCTGAACCACTTTTGGGTTTGAACAATGTTTCTTCTGCTTCCTCACCAGTATGAAGAGTATTTATGGGTTCAACTTTTAAGCATTTCTATTCCACACTTCTACTACTGTTTCCTTTGGCTCTCTTCTTTCCTTTAGTTAAGAAGGAAAGGACTGGGATAACCTGCATCAACTTCTGTGGTGTCATAATAGGCACCTCGGAAATATCAGCCTCTCTAGACTTGATAGGGCCTCTTCCACACAATGCCTTCCTGTTAACGATGCAGAACAGTGCTGTAATTCACATTAGGTTTCAAAGCAGTCGTCCTCAAATAACTGTTCGCACAGTTATGTTGATGCAATTGCACATATTAATGCACTTGAAAAGAAAACCTTACCATTTTTTGAAGTTTTATTTACCTTGTGCAATGATTAAAGTGTTACTATGTCATTTTAGGTACCGAAAGTAGACTCAGTGTGTGAAACCACTGCAGTGTCTCTCTCTTCATGTTTTATATTCCGTCCTTAATCCCATTCATCAGACTGTGGATGCTTTCTACATGGAAGCCAAAGAGATGATAATGTATATTCTGTCCTGGAAATTACCATGATGCCTTGAAGATGCAGTTGTGGGTCAGATTTTGGGTTGAATTTAGGCTTTATGACTTACTGTGTAATAGAGAAGTTATTTAACTTCTCTAAACCCCAGGTTTCTTATTTGAGAAATGGGGAAATGAAACCATGTAGTAAGCAAGGTAAGCACCCAATAAGGTAGCAGTTATAGTAAATGATCAATAACTGTTAGCCATGGTAGTGCAAACAGCAGCATAGTTTATTAAAGGATCATTTTACCTGTTTCAGGAAATCAGAGAGACAGGGTGGGTAAGTATTTAGCATTCATATGTAAGGCAGGTTATATAGATTAAACCAATAACCAATGGATATTTTTAAATGGCCAAATAGAAAATGATTGCTTAGGGAAGTCCTAAGTAACTACTTGAAGTTTGCAATCTCCCAAGCCCCATTTACACTTGGCTATTCATAGGATTTTACTTAGATGTATATTATTCTTCTGACCATTTGCTTTTTTATTTGCTTTTAAAATGTCTATTTGAAATCTGGGTCATTTTGAGAAATTCTTTTGGCATTCTAAATTTTTAATTTAATTGGCTTTTGCAGTCCACTTTATTTCTACTTTTTTTTCACAACAAAAAATGTATATTTATTATGAAATAGTGCTTGTTTCATGGTGAGAATAGAAAAATAACACTATGTGCTACTAAAAAAAATTCTGGAGCTCAGTCTCTGAAGAATAAGGATAAGAGGCTTTTGTGTCACTTGGAGCACACCGTCTTCAGGCTCTCTGCGCTCATGCATGACAGGTGGGGCACAGCACATACAGGATACCGGAAGTGTGACTCATGACTCAGGTTGTGCCCGAAGCACAAGGAGCCTGCATGGTCCACACGAGACGTTCTGACCATGGTGGTCGAAGAGGGGAACTGGAGATCAGCAGGGAATTGTTCTGAGAATGGCCAGGAGGGGGACAACCAGCCCCTCCCTGTACTGGGGTGTGTAAGAATCTCTTAGGCTGATGGTCCTGTTTAGAAGAGGAAGCCCAGTGGCCCAATGCTTACTTTGTTGCCCAAATGTCTGTGCTGAGGGAAAGCTGCAACTTTCCCCAGGACCACCTGAACCACCATTTCTCTGTGGGGTGGCCAAAGTAGCAGAAGTCTGTGTACTCTTGGCCTCTGAGGGCTGCTGGCTGAAATTTTTTTACTTCGAATTCTGTCCATACTGGAGATAGAGGCCAGGGTGAGCACCTTAAGCAGCAGCTTTCAACCACAGAAGAATAGCAAGATGCTGTTCATGATGGCTTCCAGGTGGAGCACATAGGTGTGCAGCAGCATGCACTAGTAGGCCATCGTGGCAGGTGGGAAAGTCAAGACTAGCACTCTAACAGCAAGTGGCCTCTTTTGTTGGCAGAGGTTTCCCTTCGTATCAAAAAATAGCCAAATCACTTCATTTCCATGGTAAAGGAGGAGCATCACCACATTGAATACTAGGTTGGCTGTTAGATATGGTAGCAGGAGACATTTATACAGAAATATGAAGAATTCTAGCAGGAGATAGATAGCATAATAAGCACCACATGTTCAAAAAGAACACGATTTTCAGAGGCAGGGGATAACTGTTTACCTTGCAGCGCCATCTTCAGTCCCACTTCTTTTTTAGGTCTAATTAGAATGAATTTCTTGCACCTGCTTTTTCTCATTTGTGAACTACTTGCTCTGGCTTCTGTAAGCAGTTGCCGTATGGGTGGAATTTGTGTTTTGGGTCATTTGGGTTTGTGCAAGGACACTTGAGAAAATGTCAGAGAAAGAGAAGAAATGCTAGTGGAAGAACAAATGACACAGCCTACTATTCAATTAATGGATATCTAATTTAATTTCATCAATACTGAATGTCTCTCAAACATGAAGCTAAGTGAGAGGTGCCATTTAAAGGTCCCTGGAATCAAAGATGGGATGTGCTTTAGTCCCAGCTTGGTGACTACATGCTAAGTGATCTTAGCCTTTCTGGATCTTCGTCTCTCTGGATTTCATTTCCTCATTTGAGGTTGGCTTAGCTGATCTCTAAAGTCCCAGCTCTAATGTATTTTCCTCTAGACATAATAGTTTACTCGTTTTCATGGTCTTACTATTCTGTGTTGTATTGTGTAGATGGCCTAGTGAATTAGTGCTTTCCCTTCTTTCAGAGTTTGCTAAACTTTAGTCTTTAGCGTATGTTTCAGGTATTTTTTGGACATACAAATATGTTGTGTATATTATTAGGTCTTAATAGTTACTTTTTCATTTATTTTTGTTATCTTAAATTTTCTACTTAGCATATCTTTTTATTTATTTATTTTTAATTTTTTTATTGTTGTTCAGTTACAGTTGACCCCATTTTTCCTCATTGCCCTCCCCTGCCCTGCCCACTCCTACTCTCCTACTTTCAATCCCCACTCCCGCCCCCGCCCTTTTGTCCTTGTCTGTGGGTCCTTTATACACGTCCCTTGACTTTACTCTTCCCCTTCTTTCCCCCATTATCTCTCTCCCCCTACCCCTCTGGTCACTGTCAGAATGTTCTTTATTTTTATGTCTCTGGTTCTATTTTCCTTGCTTGTTTTTTTGTTGATTATGTTCCACTTACAGGTGAGAGCATACGGTATTTGTCTTTCACTGACTGGCTTATTTCACTTAGTATATTACTCTCTAGTTCCACCCATGGTGTGGCGAAGAAGTTCCTTCTTTCTTTCTGCTGTGTAGTATTCCATTGTGTAAATGTACCACAGTTTTTTGATTCACTCACTTACTAATGGGCGTTTAGGCTATTTCTAGCACTTGGCTGTTATAAATAACACTGCTATGAATAGCGGGGTGCATAGGTTCTTTTCAATTGTTATTTTGGGATTCCTAGGGTATAATCCCAGCAGTGGCATCACTGGGTCAAAAGGCCGTTCTATTATTATTTTTTTGATGCAATAAATTCACAACTATCAACAACTATGTCTGAAAAACTAAGCAAACAAGCAGAACAGAAATAAATTCATAGATATGGAGATCATTTGGAGGGTTATCATTTGGGAGGGAGAAGGGGAGAATGAGGGAAAAGGTACAGGGATTAAGAAGTACAAATAGGTAGTTACAGAATAGAGAGGCGGATGTTAAGAACAGTATAGGAAATGGAGTAGCCGAAGAACTTATATGCATGACCCATAGACATGAACTAAGGGGAGGATTGTTGGAGGGAAGGCAGGATATCAGGTGGAGGAGAGCAAAGTGGGAAAAATTGGGATAACTGTAGTAGCATAATCAATAAAATATATAAAAATAAAAAAAAATAAAAAAAGAAATTCCATACTGTTTTCCACAGTGGATGCACCAGTCTGCATTCCCACCAACAGTGCACTAGGGTTTCCTTATCTCCACAACCTTGCCAGCACTTGTTGTTTGTTGATTTATTAATGATGGCCATTCTGACCGTTCTGAAGTGGTATCTCATTGTGGTTTTAATTTGCATTTCTCTGATGGCTAGTGATGCTGAGCATCCTTTCATATGTCTCTGGGCCCTGAGTATGCTCTGCTTGGAGAATTGTCTGTTTAGGTCCTTTGCCCTTTTTTTAATTGGATTGTTCATCTTCCTGTAGTGGAGTTGTGTGAGTTCTCTACATAGTTTGGAGATCAAACCCTTATCTGATGTATCATAGGCAAATACATTTTCCCATATTGTTTGTTCCCTTTTCATTTTGCTGATGTTTTCTTTAGCTGTGCAGAAGCTTTTTAATTTGATGTAGTCCCATTTGTTTATTATTCTCTTTATATCTCTTGCTCTGGGGGACATAGTGGTGAAAATATTGCTGCTTGGGATACCTGAAATTTTCCTGCCTATGTTCTCCTCTAGGACTTTTATGGTGTCGCAACTTATATTTAAGTTTTTTATCCATCTTGAGTTTATCTTTGTGTATGGTACAACTTGGTGGTCTGATACCTTAATAGTTTATTTAAAACAATCAAAATGACTGATTTCTTTTACTTAGTATTCTTTTAAGCTATACTATCTGTTAATTATATGTTTGATATGGAATATTTTTCTAGTACACAATTAAATTTATACGGAATTGTTAATATAAAGTATTTACTCTCTGCCTCCATAAATCTTAATAGAATGCGTGCTGCTCTTTGGGAAACATTGGTGTGTTTTGAATTTGTTCTTTCAACCATCCTCATCCTGTCCTAATATTTTTGGTATGTTTTCTGTACTTATACAGACATGCCAGTGCTTCTGATCTACTAAAACTACAGGATCCGGCACAAATAACACCCCTTTTTTATCACAAAATTTTTTATTACAAAGTTGTAAGTATGTGATTCTATAACATAATAATATCACTCTCAAGCATGCCTTATGACATTTAGGTGAACTGTTCAAATTAAAACAATAAATTATTACACTCATACTGTTACCCTACCAGCCACATTGAAGCAGGCGTTACTTCTGCCAGACCCTGTATATTGGCCACAATGAATAATTAAAGCCTGAAAGCAAAAGTGGACTGCCCCAAAATTTTATATTTGATTTTGCCAGACACTTAGAGGAACTACTAGTCTGCAGTTGCCTTAGTTCATTTTCACAGCCTGAGGTTCTCTCTATTTGCCCAGGTAATGTAACATCTGACTACAATACTATGTAAGACCTGGTTTGTTTTTGTATTGCTCCCTATTATGAGGATAAGTCCTTCAGGGATCTTTATCTGACACCCAACTTGGTCAGACATTGCTGACTTTTGCTTTGGCCTCACTTGCTGTAGTAGCTTGTCACAACCAATGTTCAGTTTTTCGGTTGGTACATTGGATAGACACATATTCTCAGTATTTCTCTCTGGCTTTTTGCGGGGCTTTTTTTCTGCCGTCCCCCGCCCCGCCCCCCCGCCTCTCTATTCTGCTTCTTCTTCAGTGCTTTTAAGAATTTTTGTGTTTTTAGTAGATTGATGAGGTTTTATTCTAATTATCCCTCCCAATAGTACTAGGAACAACAGTTAATTTATTATTTTATTAACAAGTTTTCTGTTTTTGATTTCATGAGACATCAGCTGGAAAGAATGGTAGCTTCATTTGCTCAGTTCCCTTTCTTTAGTCAGTCTCTTGGCAGGTAAAGATCTATTTTGCTGTTAAAGATGGGGACACTTTATTTTAGTAGTAAAGCAGCTTATGAATAATACCTATGATTAGTATTTATGATTGTGATGATAATGAGAAAAATTTATTTAGCCATTACAATGTGCCAGGTACTCTATGCTTTTCATGCATTATTTAATTTAATTATTATTGTATGTCTGAATTTAGTGTTATTATTCCTACTTTACAGAGCATTACCTGAGGCTTAGCTACCATTATCACTTGCTAGAGTTTTCCTGGATAGTAAGTGGCCCTGTCCTGGGCTTTGGAGATACAGGTTTAGCAAAGTCTGGCATACTTCCTTCCTTCATGGAATTTACAGGATTTAATTCCTAGACTCTACTTTCTACCTACTTTCAGGACCCACTCTAAGGGTACTGTCGGATGGTCAGGAATATAATTTTAGAGTCGGGAAGCCTGATTCACTGGTATTTCCACTAGTATTGAAGACATGTCTCTTGTGAGGAAATGACTATAAGTAACACAAAAGGAAATGGAGAGATGAGCAAAGGTCAAAACAGTGTCTTTCATTCCCTAAACACTGTCCATTCCCTAAACACTCTAGCATAGTGCTTTTGTTTGTTTCATTCAGTTGGTACTAAATGAATGTTAATTTCAGTATGTCCATTGTCTATAGACAGTGGATTTTATTCCCATGTTATGTTTTTTGATATAGATGGCCAAGATACTATTTTTATGTACTTATATTATTCCTCTTGGTTTACAGTTATTTGCTGGTGTAAAGGATGGAGAAAGCTTGCAGCTCTTTGAACAAAGTTGTCGTTCTTCCCGTAAACAAGAAACACACACCATGGAGGCTGTGAAGCTAGTGGAATTTGACCTTAAGCAAACACTTACCAGACTTGTGATGCATCTATTTGGAGATGGTAAGTTCTCAAATGTCTTTGTCTTTAGGGGCTTAAATATTCAATACTTAATGTCATTCTGAAATCACTGTGGCTAGTTGTGTCTAGATGTTTTGGTCTAAATTGTGGCTTAATGGTTCAGGTCCATAGTGAGGTAGAACTTAATAGATTTCCTAGTTCATTCCATGTGAGGAGGAGGAGGATATGAAAATAGAATTAGCTAGAGAAAGAAAAACAATGATATCCTGTGATGAGAATGATAATGAATTAAGATCAGGCCATTCATCAGTGGTGAAAAAGCATACAGACTGACTAGTGTTTGGACTTGAATGGCGGGGCAAAATTCTTTTCTTTCCCTTCCTCATTTTATTTGTTTATTTAACTTAAATTTTTTTCAATTACAGCTAACATTCAATATTATATTAGTCTCAGGTGTACAGCATAGTGTTTAGACAGTTATATAACTTAAAAAGTAATCACCTCAATAAGTATAGTACCCATTTGACACCATAACATAGTTATTACAATATTATTGACTACATTCCCTATGCTGTAGTTTATATCCCCAGGACTATTCTGTGACTAGCAATTTGTACTTCTTAATCTCTTTAACTTTTCACCCAGTCCCCCAACTCCCCTCTCTTCTGGCTACCATCAGTCTGTTCTCTATATCTATGAATTTGTTTGTTTTGTTTATTCTGTTCTTCAGATTCCACATATAAGTGACATCATATGGTATTTGTCTTTCTCTCACTGATTCATTTCGCTTAGCATAATATCCTCTAGGTCTATCCATGTAGGGCAAGATTCTTAACCATGTAAGTGGGCCCAGTGGGAGATTTTACATATTTATATATTGATTACTACTGTCAATAGCAAAAATGTTAACAGTGAATTTCCTGAAGAACAATATTTTTAAAAGCTGGACCTTCACTTTAGTCACTTGCCCTTGATTATTTCTCTAAGAAAATTTTTGTGTTGCGCCCCCTGTCCAACGATGTCTGACTTCCTTGATATAATATTTTGTTTGTTTTTAGGAAGCTGTAAAGAGAAGGTTAGAGATTTTTCTTAATTGTGACCTACAATTTAAAAATGTTTAGAAGACAGACACTAAGTAAGCTCTTATCTTTCTGAGCTTTTAATTTTTTTAAATTTTTTATTGTTCAAATGCATTTGTCTCCATTTTCCCGCCACCACTTTCCCCTGCCCCACCCACTCCCTCCTCCTACCCTCATCCCTTCCCCACTCTGGCTTTGTCCATGAGTCCTTTATACATGTTCCTAGATTTGACCCTTCCTCTTCTTTTCCCCATTACCCCTTTCCCTCCTTCCCTCTTGTTACTGTCGGTTTGCTTTTTCTTTCACTGTTGCTGGTTATATTTTTCTTGCTTATTTGTTTTGTTGATTAGATTCCACTTACAAGTGCAGTCTTATGGTATTTGTCTTTCGCCCCCTGGCTTATTTAGCTTAGCATAATGCTCTCCATTTCCATCCTTGCTGTCTGTTGCAAAGTGTAGTAGTACTTTCTTTCTGCTGTATATTCCATTATCTAAATGTACCATAGTTTTTTGATCCACTCATTTACTGATTGACACTTAGGTTGCTTCCAGTACTAGGCTATTGTAAATTGTGCTGCTATGAACATTGGGGTGCATAGGTTCTTTTGAATTGGTGTTTTGGGATCTTTAGGGTATAGTCCCAGCAGGGGAATCACTGGGTCAAAAGGCAGTTCCATTATTATTTTTTTGGTGAAATTCCATACTGTTTTCCACAGTGGCTGCACCAGTCTGCATTCCCACCAACAGTGTACTAGGGTTCCCTTATCTCCACAACCTTGCCAGCCCTTGTTGTTTGTTGGTTACTTTATGATGGCCATTCTGACTGGTGTGAAGTGGTATCTCATTGTGGTTTTAATTTGCATTTCTCTGATGGCTAGTGATGCTGAGCATCCTTTCATATGTCTCTGGGCCCTGAGTATGCTCTGCTTGGAGAATTGTCTGTTTAGGTCCTTTGCCCTTTTTTTTAATTGGATTGTTCATCTTCCTGTAGTGGAGTTGTGTGAGTTCTCTACATAGTTTGGAGATCAAACCCTTGTCTGATGTATCATAGGCAAATACATTTTCCCATATTGTTTGTTCCCTTTTCATTTTGCTGATGTTTTCTTTAGCTATGCAGAAGCTTCTTATTTTGATAAAGTTCTATTTGTTTATTCTTTCCTTTATGTCCCTTGCTCTGGGGAACATATAAGTGAAAATATTGCTGCTTGGGATATCTGAGAGTTTCCTGCTTATGTTCTCTTCTAGGACTTTTAGGGTGTCACAACTTGTATTTAAGTCTTTTATCCATCTTGAGTTTATCTTTGTGTATGGTGTAAGTTGGTGGTCGAGTTTCAATATTTTGCATGTAGCTGTCCAGCTCTCCCAACACCATTTGTTGATCAGGCTATTTTTGCTTCATTTTATGCGTCTGCCCATTTGTCAAATATTAATTGACCATAGAGACATAGGTTTACTTCTGGGCTCTCTATTCTGTTCCATTGATCTATGTGTCTGTTCTTGTGCCAGTAACAGACTGTTTTGATTACAGTGGCCTTGTAATATAGTTTGATGTCAGGTGTTGTGATCTCTCCTACTTTGTTTTTCTTTCTCAAAATTGCTGCGGCTATTTGGGATCGTTTATGGTTCCATATAAATTTTTTTAAATGTTTGTTCTATGTCTGTGAAATACATCATTGGTATTTTAATAGGGATTGTGTTGAATCTCTAAATTCCTTTGGGTAGTATGGACATTCTGATGATGTTAATTCTTCCAGTCCTGGGACACAGTATAGCTTCCATTTATTTGTGTCTTCCTTAATTTCTTTTTTCAGTGTTGTGTAGTTTTCTGAGTACAGGTCTTTTACCTACTTTGTTAAGTTTATTCCTAGGTACTTTACTTTTCTTCCTTCTGAGCTTTTTAAAAGAACATCTTTATTGAGCTATATTGACAAAAATAAACTATACATACTTAAAGTATAAAATCTGCTAAGTTGACATACAGTAAACTGAACATTATTACACACTTTTGTTAGTTTTGACCTAGGTATACACCTGTGAAACCACCAGCAGAATCAAGATAATAACATGTTCATCACCCCCAAAAGTTTCCTCTTGTCCCTTGGTAATTTCTCCTTCTTGCCCTTCCCTACACCCCCTCACTCCAGGCATCTGGTGAACTACTTTCTGTCACTATTGATTAGTTTTCACCTTTTAGATTTATGTTAATGTAATTCTATAAGGTATACAATTTTTTTTGTCCTGGCTTATTTTACTTAGCATAATTATTTGGAGATCCATGTTGTAATATCTCCAAATAATTATCAGTAACTCATTCCTTTTTATTGCTAAGCATACTGTTCCATAGTTTTTTGATTCATCCACCCACTGATAGACATTCAGATTATTTCTAGCCTTTTGCTATTGCATGTAGAGCTTCCAGACATGTTTCTCACACAAGTCTTTGTATGGACTTATGTATTCATTTCTCAGTGGAAGTTCTAAATCATATGGTAGATGTATTTTAACTTTATGAGAAGCCGCTTAACTGTTTTCTGAAGTGGTTTTGCAATTTTACATTCCTTTTAGTTGTGTATGAGGGCTCGAGCTGCTCTACATCTTCTACATACTTGATATATAGTCAGTCATTTTAATTTTAGCCATTTATTTTTTAATTTTATTTTTGCTTAATCCCATCACCTTTTTCACCCAGGCCTTCTACCCCTGGTCCTCTGCCAGCTATGAGTCTATTTCTATTTTGTTAGTTTATTTTTTCCACCATGTTCCCCATATTTGCTCTGATTCACCTTTCTTGAAATTCCTACAATCTCCAGTCTCTTTTATTTAACTTTATTTTTTTTTTAATTTTTATTTTTTAAAGAGAGGAAAAATGAGGGAGAAAGAAAGGGAGAGAGAAACATCGATGTGTGGGAGAAACGTCCATTGATTGCCTCTAGCATGCCAACTGGGGACCTGGTTGGTCTGCAACGCAGGCATGTGCCCTGACAGAAATCAAATTGGCGACCTTTGGTCCAGCCACTGAACCACACTAGCCAGGGCTAATTTTAGCCATTTTAATAGGAGTAGTGGTATGTCAAATAAACATTCAGCGTATATAAAGAACTCCAAGTAAACAAGCGAAAATCAACCTAGGAGAAGTGAGTGAACATGAATGAGACAAATGACATAGTTAGAGGACTCGTGAACACATGAAAAGATGCTCACCCTCACTAGCGATGAAGGGAAGGCAAATGAAAATTACCATTAGCTATCCTTTGCTACTTTTCATATATAGAAATATTTTTAAAAAGCTAATATTTGTAAGTATTGATAAAGATATAGAAAAACAGATGTAGTGCAAAGTCCTGGTCCTGTGTAGGAGTTTCAGCTATCACCCCAGCAGGAGCTTGAGTACTCACTCTATCTTGATTGACTTCTGTTTTTTCCCAACCTCCAGATACCTCTGCTTACCTGGGAACTCAAATGTGTATTTAAAAGGATTCTTGTTATAATTTACTAAGTTTCGGATGCCCTGTTTTAGTGAGATTTGTTAGAATATCTAGACTTTCATATTGTCAAATACATAGCTCATGTAATATTTAATAAACCACTAAATAATCCTATATATTTTTATATATACATTTTTTACATGAATAACATTATTTTTCTTTTTAAATCATGTTTATTCTATTAGAGTTGTCTCAATTTTTCCCCCTTAACCCCCTTCCAGCTATCCCACACCCAGCCCCCTCTCCCACAGTCAGTTCCCACTCTGTTGTCTATGTCCATGGGTCATTCATATATGTTCCTCCCCTTCTTTCCACCATGTCCTCTTTCCCCATCCCCTCTGGTCACTTTCAGTCTGCTCCCTGTTTCCATGCCTGTGGTTTATTTTTCTCGTTAGTTTATCTTGTTGAATAGATTCCACTTATAGGTGAGATCATATAGTATTTGTCTTTCACCGACTGGCTTATTTCACTTAGATTAATATTCTCCAGTTCCATCTATGTTGTTGCAAAAAGTAGGAGTTTTCTTTCTTTCTTTCTTTCTTTCTTTCTTTCTTTCTTTCTTTCTTTCTTTCTCTCTCTCTCTCTCTCTTTTCATTTCTTTTCTTTCTTAAGTGCAGATTGATTTTATTTATTTTTTTAAATGTCAAAGTCAATGATAAAATATTAAAAAATTTAAAACCATTATAAAGTCTCAGCAATTAAACCAACATGACACCAACACAGAAATAATCAAATAGATCAATGAAATATAATGAGCATTCTAGAAACAAACGTATATATCTATCTAACAATGTAATATATGATTAAATTGATATTTCAAATCAATGGTTAAAATGAGACTTATTCAACAAATAAGGTGCATGAACCACTATCACTTAAAATAAAACAAATATAGAGCTCTATTTCACACATTATACAGGAAATATTCAGGTGAGTTAAAAATCAATATGTAGAATCTAAGGAGTTTTAGGAGAAAATACCAACTAATATTTTTCTTACCCTGAAGTAAAACATTCAAACCCTGAAGCTATTAAGTAAAATATTGACAATATGACTATATTAAACATTTAAGACTATATAGTAATATACATATTAAAAATGTTAAAGGACAAGTAATAAAATGGGAAAGTATTTGCCACACATCTGAAAAAGGGTTAATAGTTGTGTTTTTTTTTGGAAAATAATTCTACAAACCTTTAATCAATAAACGGACAAAGAATACTAAAAAGTCATTTAAATCTTTTTAAAAATAATAGAAATAAGCAAGAAATAGACAAAAACAGGTTAAGTTTCAATAAATAATAAAGGAACAATTAAAATAACATATCACCACCACAATCAGATTAATACATATTAAAAATATTGGTAATATCAAGTATTGGCAACTGTGAAAGGAACTGGATATTCATGGACTCTTTTTTTCTTCATCTTAAAGCAGTCCCTTTAATGTATTTTGCAGTGCTGGTTTGGTGGAGGTGTATTCTCCTTCTTTTGTCTGGGAAACTCATTTTTTCACCTTCCATTTGAATTGAGAGCCTTGCTGGGTAGATCAGTGTTGGTTGCAGGCCTTTGCTTTTCATTCCTTGGAATATTTCTTGCCATTCCCTTCTGGCTTGCAGTGTTTCTGTTGAGAAGTCAGCTGTTAGCCATACTCAGGCTCCCTTATATGTTACTACCTCTTTCTCCCTTGCTTGCTTTAGGATTCTGTTTGTCTTTGATATTTGCCATTTTAATGATGATGTGTCTTGAAGTGGGCCTCATTGGGTTCCTCTTGACTGGGACCCTCTGTGCTTCCTGGACTTGTGTGACTTTTTCTCTCCTCCAGTGAGGGATGTTTTCCATAATTACTTTTTCAAACAGGTTTTCTATCCCTTCATGCTCTTCTCCTTCTGGTATCCCTATTATATGGCTATTATTACGTTTCAGGTTGTCCTGCATTTCCCTGAATGCCTCTTCATTCTTTTTGAGTCTTTTTTCATTTTCTTGCTCTTTCTCGGAGCTTTTTTTCTATCTTGTCCTCCAGCTTGCTTATTTGATCCTCAGCTTCATCTAGCCTGCTTTTGATTCCTTCTACTGTGTTCTTCAATTCAGAAATTCTATTCTTCATTTCTTCGTCTCTTATTGATAGTTTCTATGTCCTTTTTCATGCTGATATAGTTTGCAGTAAGTTCCTCATAGTTTCCCTGCAGTTTTTGGTAATTCTTTCTGAGCTCACTGAGCTCATTGAGCTTCCTTAGAACTGTTGTTTGGAACTTGGTATCTGATAGTTGACTTACCTCTATTTCATTTAGTTCTCTTTGTGGGGATTCCTCCTTTTCTTTTGAGTGGGGCGTATTTCTTTTTCTTCCCATTATTTGTGAGACTCTTCTCTTTTGCTTCTGATTCTTAAGTTGATTTGTCTTGATTTCTTGACTTTGTGGTGTGAACTTCTATGGTTGGAGACCACAGTTTTTACTTTGTAGATCTGCTTCTGATGGTGTCAGGTGTTGTCCCTGTCTGACCTTAGGCAGTCTGTTCGAGACTTCTGGTAATCTACTGTCTGTGGCTTTCTCCTTCAGCTGTTAATTTCGTCACTTTGCACTCAGCAGCCTGGCTTAGATAGCTCAGGACATGATGGAGTCCCTCCCTGGGGTTGGTGTTATTGAGTCCTCTCATGCTGCTAACGCTCAGGGGAGTGGTCTCTGCCTCAGCAAGATGACAGCTGCCATATGGGGGAGGCGTCAGCACTGAGATCCCGCCGGCTACTCCCTCTGTTCTCTCTCCAAAGCTTCCGTCCCCAGTCTCTCCTCAGGTGTCTCCAGACCACCCTGTGCCCTCTTTAGCCAGGATCTCTTATCTGTGGCTGCCATTGGGCACTCAGCAGGCGGCTTAGACAGCAGAGGGCGCGGTGGAATCCCACCGTGTGGCAGGGCTCTTGGGTCCTCTGATGCAGCTGCCGCTCAGGGGGAGTGGTCTCTACCTGAGTAAATGGCTGCTGCTGCATGGGGGATGAGTCAGCACCGAGATCCTGCCAGCTATCCTGAATTCTCTCCCCAAAGCCTCCTTCCCCTGTCTCTCCTCAGGTGTCTTTAGCCCACTCTGCCCCTACCTTTGCTGGAGACCAGGGTAAGTGGCTGGAAATAAAAATCGATGTGTTGGCCCTTTAAATGGCTCTTTGTGTGTCCAGCCGCCTGTCTCTCGCAGAGAGCCTCCGTGCCACCTTTCGCAGCTGGCTGTTTTCTGTATACTTTTCAGGCTCTGGTGTTGTAGGCTGGAGATCCCTGCTTTTGGTTTACACTCCATTCTTTTCAGGGGGATCCAACTGGCCCTTTCAATATCCTTCTGATGCTGCCGCCTATGGGTGGCACCCTTTTCAGTCACTACTGCACTCCTTATCAGTTAGGTTGCACTAAAGCTGATTTTTCTGTCTGTCCGAGGTTTTAAGGCTCCTCTTTTGCTATTGTTCAGTTGTTTGTTCTAGGTAATTTCTCCACAATTTAGTTGTAATTCCAGATTTGTCCTGGGAGAAAGTTAGTGTGACTTCCACTCACTCTTCTGCCATCTTCATTTTCCTATATATACATTTTTAACAGAGTATATCACTTCCACTCTAGGTTTTTTTTCCTAGGAGAAGGAGAATGGTATTAGGAAAGAGGTACAAACCAGGCTTCAACTGTGTCCATAGTGTTTTATTAAAATAAAAAGGATAAGTTAAATATGGAAAAAAAGTTATGATTTGATACAACTGAATATTGGGTGCATGGATATTTGCTATTTTCTATTTCTGTCTCTTGGTTTGAAATATTTTATACTAAAGGAGTATAATGTAATGGTGAAACAGGTGTAAGGTGGAGATTATTGATGTGAAAATTGTATTATAGCCAGTTTTTCTTTACTTTCATGATAAAAGAAAAGAATTACAGTATTTTTAGATGTAATATAATCTAGTTGACGCTGGAATGCAGGGAGATGGATTGTTTTTTCAAGCCAATTTTGAAGCAGGTTTTGGTAGAAGGGATTTCAGGTGTTCTAGGGAGATAGCACTCTGTCTCTAGTGGCTTTACAAAGAGATTCAGACTTATCTGAATTTTTCCATTGTCAATCTATGGAGAGACTCGTTCGCTCTCTCCTTATATATGTCTTGCTATACACATTTCTATCATCAAATGATTTGCTGTTTTCGAGGTTTAGAAACTGCCTCATAGTTAGATAACTGAGTGGTTCTGAATAGACAGTTGGTTTGCTTTCTCTAATGATTAGCAGTTCTTTTTCTCCTATTTCTTTGTTATTTTTGATCAGTCCTACTCTTCCCCCCTATACCCACTCACCCAACCTCTACCACACCTCCTTTTAGTACCACCAGCTCCTTCACTGGCTAACTCTTACTTTCCTTCTAGTGTCAGCTCAGATGTCCTACTACCAGGACCTGTTTCTGCAGCTCATGCTGAGTCCTGGAGAAGGTTCGTTTTTGTGGTCATCTGAGCTCTCTTTGGGGGTAGGCTTTTACTTTTCTGAGCAGGAAGCACCACTGGATTTCCACCACATTGCAGGTATCATAATATTCAACAAACTAGACATAATCCTTGTCTTCAAAGAGACATGAATCTTAAATACTTTCACAGGGAAACTGTGTTATGGAAGCTGATAGGTGAGACATGTTCGACATGTGCTCTGGAAAATGTTCTTGGTTGGGGAACATCAGACCTCACACTAGTCATTGAGAACAAGCAAAAGCCCTAGGGCAGGGGGATCCAGTCTTTTGGCATCCCTGTGACACACTGGAAGAAGAAGAGTTGTCTTGGGCCACACATTAAATGCATTGCGACATGTAATCACAAAAGAACCTTACCATGTTTTAAGTAAATTTGCTGCCTCGCATTGGGCTGCATTCACAGCCATCTTGGGCTGCAGGTTGGACACCCCTGCCCTCAAGCCTTCAAGAATGAAGAAAGGAAAGGGAGAAAGAAAGAAAAATGGTTAGCAGAGAAATCTCATGACCACTGAGAAACAGTAGTATTGTATCAGAAAAATTAAAGTTCTCTTTCATCCATTTACTCTGAAATCTTGAACAGGTTGTTTAGTGCTTTAGGCCTCAGTTTTCTAATTTTCTAAGGTGCCTTGTAAAAAGAAAATATTAAATAAATGTGTAAATATGAAAAAAAGGAATAAGGAAGGGAAGGAAAATTATGACTTATAAAAACAGGGAGCATATGAAAGAATAGTAACACAAAAAAAGAACAGTCATTATGGCCAATTTTTTCTAATTTTGTCTAATGGAATGAGATGTAGCATTATATCAGACTATGGCACAGCAGTCAAATTGATGTTGATGATGGCCTTAACATTCTTTCTGAGCATAAGCAAATATTTTTTAAAAGCCTACAATGTGCTACACACTGTAGAAATTATAAAAATATTACCCATGGCCTTGAGGATATACATTTCTCTGAATATGGTCCTGGACTTTCCTTTGTGTTATTACTTTTAATATTTGTATTTGAATAGCTTTTACAACTATGCATTGAAGTGGAAGTTTTCAGGTAGCAGTTTTCCTTATAAAAACTATTTCTAGAGTATATGATTTTTTCTGGCTGTGATACCCATTATGCCCATGGCCAAGAATTAACAGTTTTAGCTTGAAATGGCAATGAAGTTTTAGCTTCTTTGCTTTAGGCATGTTTACTTTATTTTAAAAATACTAAACATTCATTGGGCAGTAATGCAACCTCAAGAAAAACAAGGAGCAGACTGAAAGTGACCAGAGGGGAGGGGGAGAGAGGACAATGGTGGAAAGAAGGGGAAGAGACTAGACAAAGAACGTGTATGAATGACCCAAGGACATGGACAACAGAGTGGGAACTGACTGTGAGAGTAGGGGGTGGGGGTGGGATGGGTAGAAGGGAGTAAAGGGGGAAAAATTGAGACAACTGTAATAGAATAAACATGATTTATAAATTAAAAAAAATAAAGTAAAAAAAAATACTACTGGCCTACACTGTTGGTTTCAGATTTCATTACAGGTCAGAGCTGCTATTTTATAAATCTTCAAATTGCCTTTACTATGGAATAGCATTAAAGTTAAAAACCTACCTTCTTGGAGATACTTATATTGTTCATATGCACTAAAGTCTACCTGTGAACAAAGCCTTTTATTTTTTCTTTCTTTCCAGCAATGAGATAATTTTTAACCCTTTTCACATGGTAGCCAAACACCCTGAAAATTCTTAAAGACACATTAGCCACACATCTTTGCTTAGCCCCTGTGAATCTTAGCCTAGCCCCGATGCATCTTTGCCTAGCCCCTGTGCATCTTGGTTGAGCCCCCATCGTGCATCTTGGCCGAGCCTCTGTGCATCTTGGCCGAGCCTCTGTGCACCTTGGCCGAACCCCCGTGCACCTTGGCCGAGCCCCCGTGCATCTTGGCGGAGTCCCTGTGCATCTTTGCTGAGTCCCTGTGCATCTTGGTGTAGCCCCCGTGCATCTTTGCATGTATTTCTGAGGGAGCATTTGTCGGAGGGGGTGTGTGAGTTTGTCCCAGGTGTGTCTGCATGTTTGTAACATCTGCTAAGATGCTTCTCAGGGAAGATACTAAGCAGGGTAGGAAGGTGACCTAAACCAAGGACCATTTTATGAACTATGGGAGTGAGGAATATGTGTTACAGAAAACAGGTGCTATTTGCTCTCATAGTTTTCACACTGAATGTTAACATCTCTCTCAAGACTCTTGGGTTGTATCTTCCACACTCTGAAGAAAAGTGCCTTGTACTTGCTTAATGCATTCCAGAGGGGTATTTCAGGGTTTTTTTGGCAGGGGGGACATGCTAGTTTTTTAAAAATGCCTTGGTAAACCTGTCTAGGTACAAATATTCTCCATGTACAATACTCTCTTAATGATACTTAATAATACTAGGTACAGTACTCTCTTAATAATAGCAATGATAATGATGATGACAATAATAAAGATAACAACAAACAGTGCCAACCAAACACTGCACTAAACACTCTTACAAGAATTTTTTTATTTTGACCTTTATGATATTGTTATTTAAAAAAAAATTTTCTTTTATTGATTCTAGAGAGAAGAAAAGGGAGGGAGAAAGAGAAGGAGAGAAATATCAATGTGAGGGAAAAACATTGATCAGGTGATGCCTCTCATATGCACCCTGACTGGGGATGGAACCTGCAACCTGGGCACATGCCCTGACTGGGAGTTGAACATGTGATCTTTCAGTTTGTGAGACAGTGTCCAACCAACTGAGCCACACCAGCCAGGGCATATGATGTAGGTACTATTATAATCTCCATTTTTTAGGTGAGGGAACTTGGTCACAGACAAACCAAATACTGAGTAAAGATCACAAGTGTTTGATTCAGTTTTGGCCTAGACAGTCTGACTTCTGAGCTCATGTTAGAGGTTAGCTTTTTTGAGAAATCATTTTAATAATATTTCTGAGGCTTTGAGGCCTACGAAAACCACGGTACAAAAATATTGGTCCTCTTCCTAGGTGTTGCCTTCTGACTCTGCCCTTACTCTGACTCTCTATCACTAGTGTGTGGTAAAACCCCATATGCCTCATCATATTCAGTTACATTTTGGGTACCAAAGATCATTTAAAAACTTCAAATTCAATCTTTCTTTAATTAGTTAATGAGTAGGAACCGCTTCAGGAGGCCTCAGAATTATTCAACAACTCTTTGTTTTTATAAATTTTTCTAAGCTTTTCACTTTTTAAAATTATTAGTGTCATATTACTTTGGTCTTGAAAAGCAAAATTAAAAATTAGAACACACTATTTCCTTGTGGCAGTTTGTTGTTATTAAAGTTGTTTTAGTTCCAGGTGTTCTTTTTCCCCCTCTCCAAAGCAGTTTATTAGTTTCTGCTAACAATTCAATTGCACCAGCATCCTAAGGCTGTTACAAGAGAGGTTATCAGTTTAGAATTAGAAAGAAATACAATAACCTTCAGACTATTTTTATGCTTGTCGAATCCGCTGTCATTTTTAACATTTCTAAATTGTTTCTTGTATATTTTGTTCCATATTTGGCAGATTATTTCTTTCAGAGCAACTAAGGTAGGGATTTAAAATTCCTAACATTTTAGTTTCACTTTGTCCCGTTCAGGTTTTACAGCTCTTTTTTGGCACAGTCTCTTTATTAAACATTGGAATTTCCCTTTATAAAGCATTTGCCTTATAGCATAGTTTAGATGAACTAGTCTGCTAGGGAAATGGATTGAGATTCTCTGCTGTTGACTCAATATGTTTCCGTGGACAAATTGTGTCTCTTCCAATTTAATTAAAAGCAAAAAAGGCTCGTGGTAGTCACTGAGATGCACCTCCCAGTGCCCCCTCCAAGGACCCTGCTGGTGGGAGTGCAGGTGGCCTTTAGCTGTCAGCCACTTCGGAGGTTGCCTCCCCTGTGGGCAGGCTTCTTGCTTAAGGATGTGCCCTTCCTAGGGCTGCCCGCATCGAAAGCCCAGCACTTCGGTCTAACACATCATCACCCCATGTGAGGGCAATTCTGATGGGCTGTTTCAACTCTAGAGTTACGGCCCTTGAAGTTATGGCTTTTTTGAGCCTGATTGCAGAACGTTGTCTTCTCCCTCTGTCCCAACCTGCTGTCACCCTCTTGCTTCCAGAGGTGTGGATTCCCCCAAATTAACCTGTGTGTCAACCCAGCCTCCCCAGGGACCTATATATGATTCCATTCAACCGGAATATTTCTGGGCTCTATACTGTGGATGTTGATCCAGTCAGGAGTTTTTCCATAGCGTTTCATATTTTTCTATATCTGTGAATCCTGTTAATATAAATGAAGTGATCGTAGGTTATATAAATTTCTAATGACTGTGTTGTACACCTGAAACTAATATTGTATGTCAACTGTCATTGAAAATTAAAAAAAATAATAAAAAACATAAATGAAGTGAAAGTGGTTGAGAATAATAATGAGGTTTATCGTCTTCAGTTCTGCTTTGTTTCCAAAATTGACAAATTAAAAAAAAATTAAGCATATTGAATAATTTTTAAATCAGATCTTTTGAGCTCTCTAGTGTTATCTGATTTGGAGAAGCTTGTCTTTCTCAGAGAACCTAGGAAGTAAAGTACTGCAGCAGTAGTTGTGTTCAGTCAATGTTGCGTTGCCTCTGCTCACTGTGTCTTGGATGTAGTTTAAGCAGGCTACACTGTCAGGTAAAAACTGGCTGAAATACTCAACCTCTCTGAGCCTTGGGATCACTAGCTATGAAATGAGGATAGGAACCATTTTGCATTGTACAAGTTCTCAGTGGAAATAGGACATCACCTTAGGAGTCAGAAGAAGAAAGATGTAAGACCCACTTTTCTTTAATGTCTGGTGAATGGAGAAATATACACTAGAGTTTATCTCTCTGGTCTAAGGTGCTGGTACAAGGAAACCTCTTGGAAGGAAGCTTGAGGCAGCAATGGTTGAATTGAATTGGAATATATTTAAGAAGCCTAAAGTCCATGATTTTATGGCTGTTGGAAAAGTTATTGCAGATAGATTTCCTCTTAAGGAAATAGGAAGTTGAAATTGTTGGGGTTTTATGTTAAATAAAACAAAATTATTGGGCCTTGAGGTACAGACAGTAAAAAAAAAAGTATTTAAAATTTTAGGGGTACTGTATCAAGACAGTTAATATGCCAGGAACTGCACCTATTGCATACTGTTTCTACTTGTATTAGTCTTTCAGGTAGTTGGAGACAGGTAACCTGGAAAACATTAAGATTTATGGGAGAAGGAAATTTTCTTCTCCTTAGGTTTATATTAAGCTCAATCTCTCAATTCATTCCTGTCATTTCTCTTCTGGCCTCTCTTCTATCCCTAGCCCTAGCCCTATCAAGGGATAGATAATCAAGGCAAGGTTATTTAAATTCTGTTATCAATCACTTTAAGTCCTTTGAACACTAGACTTGCCCAACTCACTTATTAAACACCTAACCTTGAAAAACTCATTTGTTCAATACTTAACCTTGGAAAGACCTAACCTTGACCTGATACCCAAATCTACTTTTTCTGCTCTTTCCTATCTGCTCAGATTTTATATTTAATAATCTGCCACCTTAGCCAGGTCAAGGTCAGTAGGGATCTTTTTTTAAATCTTTGGTCAGTTCACTGTACAGATCCCTTTCTCAGTTATTCCAGATCATGAACAGTCTCAACATTCCTAGTCTCTGTCATAGGATAAGCTCATCCATTTTATTAGAAAATTTATGTGACTAGGTGTGAACTTTGTGCTTACTTGGCCTCTTGATCCCATTCTTCTTGATTCCCATTCCATTATTTTCCTCAATTACCAATTTAAACATGTGCTCAACTTTATCATCCCCAAATAAAACAAGCAAATGCCATCATTGAACCTTATTTCCTTCCTTCTCTGGAAGCTTACTTGCCTTTCCTTTTCACCCATACTTTCTGTTCCTGCTAGACCCAGGTCATGTTGATTTTAACTGTTTTGCCAAGGTCACAATTGACTTCCCAGTTACACAGTCCAATAGACTGAGAAAAGTGCTTATTATGCTGACCATTTTTGCTTGTTTTTTTAAAAAGCTAAACACTTTAAAGTATACAATTTAAGTTTTGACATTTATATACATATGAAATTACCACAATCAAGGTAATGAACATATCTGTTATCCTCAAAAGTTTCCTTGTGCCCCTTTGTTGTGTCTTCCTACCAAACTAATAAAGCAGTGATCAACACTTCTGTCACTATAAATTAGTTTGTATTTTCTAGATAATATAGAAATGGAATCCTACAATATATATTCTTCTTTTGCTTGGCTGTTTTTCACTCAGAATAATTATTTTGAGATTGAACCATTTTACATGTGTACTAACAGTATTTGCCAACCATCTTTGCTAGTACGGCATGGTTGGTCATTTTAATTTTAGTTATTCTAATAGGTGTATAGTGGTATCTGATTGTGATTTTAACTTACATTTCCTTAATAACAAATGATGTTGAGCATCATGTGCTTATTTGCTATCCATATACCTACTTCAGTGAAGTGCCCACATTTTTTGCTTATTTAAAAAATCAGTTTTCCTATTATTGATTTTTGAAATTTCTTTATTTATTCTGGATATGTCTTTTATCAGATATGTGATTTGCAAATATTTTCTCCCAGTCTGTGTCTTGTCTTTTCATAGTCTTAACAGTGTCTGTCAAAGGACATATGTTCTTAATTTTGATGAAATAAACATTTTTTTCTGTTATGGATTATGTGTTTGGTGTGGTTTCAGAGAAATCTTTCCTAAACAAACGTAATATTTTTCTACTCTGTTTTCTCCTAGAAGTGTTAAAATTTTCAGTTTTATTTTTAGGTCTATGATCATTTTGAAAAAATTTATATATGGTAGGAGGTATTGATTGAATTTTTTTTTGCATGCAGATATCTAGTTGTTCCACCACCATTTCTTAAAATGACCACCCTTTTTCTATTTAATTGCCTTTGTACCTTTGTCTAAAATCAATTTACCATATATGTTTGGGTCTATTTTTGAACTCTATTCCATTGATCTATTTTCTATCTATCTTTATGTAATATTGCACTTTCTTCCAGCAGCTTTCTAATAATTCTTGAAATTAGTTAAAGTTTTTCAACTTTGTCTTTTTCAAGTTGTTTTGATTAGATTATTTGCATTTATGTGATTACTGATGTCATTGGGTTGAAATGGCCATTTTGCTATTTATTTTCTGTTTGTCACATTTGTTCTTTATTCTCTCTTCTTTGCTTTCTTTGGATTCAGTATAGATTTTTTTTTTTAATATTTAATTTTATCTACTTTGGCTTATTAGCTGTAACTTTCTTTGGTGTTATTTTAATTAATGCTTTATTGTTTATAATATACATCTTAAATTGTCATAATCTATCTTCAAGTGATATACCACTCATGTATAGTATAAGAACCTTCCAACAGTATACTTTTATATTTCTCTTCTGGGCCTTTGTGCTAATTGTTGTTATATATTTCATTTCTATATATGGTATCAACTCCTAAATACATTTTGGTTATTTTTTTAAACAGTTGATTAGCTTTTAAGGAGACATAATTAAAAAAATGTCTTATATTTACCCAGGTAATTATTATTTCCAGTTCTTTGTGTAGAATTCCAACTGATGTTATTTTTCTTCTGCTTGAAGGAGTGTCATTAATATTTCTTATAATACAAGTCTTTTAGCAGTAAATTCTTTTAGCTTTGGCATATCTGAAAAAAATGTCTTTATTTTGCATTTATTTTTGAGATATTTTTGCTGGGTAAATAATTCTATACTGACAGTTTTTTTCTTTCAGTTCTTTAAAGATATTCTCTCCTCACTTGAGTTGTTCCTGCAAGAAATCTGCTGTCATCCTTGCATTTGTCTTTATTTTTCTGTACATATTGTGTCACATCTATTGACTGTTTTTGAAATATTTTCTTTGTCATGGGTTTTAGGCAATTTGATTATGGCTTGTATAGGTGTAGTTTTTATCAGATTTGTTGTGTCGAGGTTTGGTTGAGCTTCTTGGATCTATGGGTTTATATTTTTCATCAAATTTGAGAAATTTTGGGAAATTATTTCTTCAGATATTTTCTCTGCCACCGCCTCCTTTAGGGACTGCAATTACATGTATATTTGACCACTTGAAATTTTTCTACAGTTCACTAGTCTCTGTTTACATTCATTTAGTTACTTTTTTTCTTTTGTGTTATTTTGGATAGTTTTCATTGCTTTATCTTCAGGTTCACAATCATGTTTTCTGTAATGTCTAATCTGCTAGTTCCATCCTGTGTTTCTTTTTCATATCATTTACTTGTTTCAATTAGTGCCTTTTAATATCTTTTATATCTCTTCTTAACATTTTCAATCGTTCCTTTAGCTTTTTGAATATATCAAATACCATTATTATGTATCTTTTAACATATTTTTTTCTATGAGCTCTATCATCTGTGTCATTTCTTGGTGACTTGCTATTTATTTTTCTCTGTTTATTTCTTCTTTGCATACCTGATAATTTTCTAAAGGATGCCAGATATTGTTAATTTTACCATGTAAAGTAATTGATATTTTTGTATTCCTGTAATAATATTCATGTACTTTGTTCTGGTTTTGGTTAGAAATACTTTCATCCTTTTGAATCTCTTTTAAAAGCCTTATTAGGTAGGACCAGTATAGTAGTATGTTAGACTAAGGTTAATTTTTCTCACAACCGAGGTAAAACCATTCAGTAACTGATAACCTATGAATTATGAGGTTTTCCACTTGGCTCTTGGGAACTGTCTCTACTCTTGGCCCTTGTGAGCTCTCAGCATTATTTCCTCTGATCCTTTTCTGTGATGTGTTCCCCAGTTTCAGGAAGTTTCTTTATCACATGTGCACCGACAGTATTCAGTTGAATACTAAAAGGCTACCTTCTGTAAACTTTCAGAGTTCTCTCTCTGTGCAACTCTCTTTTCTTCTTCAATCTGTCCTGGCTAGACTCCCAGCTCTGTCTCTCTAACTAGGGAAGACTTCTGGCTCTTGTGTTCTCCTTCCTTCCTGTGGCAGTGTTAGAAGCATGCTTCTCAGGAATGTGTCCTTGGTTACCTAATGTACAGTGTCTTCTCTGGCATTGTTGCATATATTTTGTCTGTTTTTTTTTTTTAATTTTAAATTTTTATTTTTGTTTTTCATGTGGAAGAGTAAAACTAGTTTGTTATTCAGTCTTGTCCAGGTATGGGAGTCTCTCTTCATTTGACACTTTTTACTACCATTCTTTTAGATACTTTTTTTCCTCCCATTTTTCCATTACATCTCTCACTTCTGTTTTCTAACATTTCTTTTGCTGTTCTTCTTATACCTCTCTAATCACTTTATTTGACTTCTTTCCTGATATTGTTTAATGTTTGTGACAGGAAGTCTTTGAAACTAGTAGCTGGTGTTCTTTTTCTCAAAGCAGAATTTGATTGTGAGATGAATAAAATCTAAAAATGCATTGTGTGGATCTGGTTTACAGAAGGATTGCCTTACTGTTTTTCTTTTTTTAAATGCAAACCAGTGAGTTGTGCCTTCATGTTTCTCTTAGAGTATCTGAAACATATTTATGTGAAGATCTCAGGTTGGTCTATAAAATGAATTTCATCTGGAGTGAATTCATGTTCAATGGTTGGTTTTGTTGGTTGTTTTAGCATGAGATTTATTCATATATTTTGAAATTTTTGTTTGCAAGGTCATATCTGGTAGAAGATTTTGATTTTGTTGTTCTCCCTTTCTCTATTTTTCTTTTTTATCCCTGTCCTACCTTGCTTTGCTTATTTCTACCCTCTGTGGTTTTGCAGTTGGTTTTACCCAGCTCTCAAGGCTTGAAATCCAGAACAAAGTTTTACAGGGATCTGGCAGATGTGGTGACTAGCCCTTATTTGGGGCAGATCCAGTACCTGTAAGCCTACAGTTTTTTGGAGGTACACCCCCAGGCTGTAATGGTGACAAATTTTGTCATCCTTCTTTTACAGCATAGAGCTCTATTTCATCCCAGTATATGACTTCAACCTTTTAACCTCCCTCAGATCCAAAGCTAACAAACACACAGTATGTTATCCTGGCTCCTCTTCCTAGTTTGGACTTTGAACCCAGGAATCCTGTGCCTTATCTTATCTCAGCGCTTTGCGTTTCTTTTCTCTTTTAGGACTGGGGAGGTATTTGTCTTAAATCTTTGAACTTAGAATATGCCTTTTTTGTATTTCTCTGTTTTATCAGAACTGTTACATGTTAGACTTTCATCAGGAGACTGACAGTGCCATCTTGGACTTGAAAGGGCACTTTACTGGGAAACTGAATTAGTGTGCTTTTTTATTGTCTGTTCCAGTGGAGGGCAGCCTAGGGTTTTGCTGTCTGACATACCTGGTTTTGAATTCTGATCTTGGTGTTTACTAGCAATGTAAACTTAGATTAGATACGTAAACTGTGTCAGCCATAGTTCCTTAATCTGTAAGATGGGAACAATGATAATATCATGCAGTGTTAATGGCAGCCTTTCATCAGTGTAAGGATTAAAGAAAGCATGTAAAGAATTTAAGCCCAGTGCCATAGTAAATTAAGAACAAATGTTGATTACCTTACGAATGCAATTTAGAATTGTTTATTTTCCTTCATATTTTTATTAAAAAGGTGAGACATATTTTGGATTATGATCTGATTTTCAATGACGTTCAATTCAAATACCACCCAGTGAGTATTTTTTAGGTTCCAGGTACTGTGTTAGGTTTTTACTGTTCTTTATCGAATTGTCAGTAAAACTCAGTATTATTTTTATTTTAAACAAAATTGAGACAGTAAGAGGTTAAATCACTTGCTTGAAGTCACTTGGCTAAATGTGGTAGAACTGGAATTTGATTCTAGATCTGTGATTGCTATTCCCATACTTATGCCTGACCTACCCAAGCCTCTATGTCCAGATTTTGAGAAAGGTGGAGTGTGAGCCTCCTGCCTACAAGGCTTGTCTAAGTAACCATCCATTGTGAATGGGTTGGAGAAGAAGATTGAGGACCAGAGGGTTTGTAGCTGTGGCTCACACCCAGGCCAGGTTGCTGTTGGGTTTTCCCCTTCCACTCGCCATATAACCTGAGTGGTCACTTATCTTAGTGTCTTGGACACCATACCCAGATTTCGAATAAGGGGCTATTAAATTGTGCTACGCTCCATTTCTAACCCCATTGTGAAGTGGAGACATGATAATATCTTAAGATCCAAGCCTTAATCAAAAAGATTCCTGTGTGTGAGAGTCCTAGGGCAACAGCCTGAAATGCTTTGACACATCAGAGGACTGATAACTGTGACATCAGTTACAACATCACCAATGGTGAGATAATTTGCTAGCCTTTTATTTTTCCCCAATTACTTTTTGTATATCTTAGCAAAGAGAGTCACTGTGGCTGAAATAGTGCTAACATCTATTGTGTGCTATGGAAGTCCCACACCAGAAGATTTTACTACCCTTTCTCCCGCTATGAGAGGGAAAAGATGGTATTTAGCATTAACTTTGTAGCTGGAATGATGTCATTCCACTTAGAAGTCTGCAGCACTGGACTCAAGGGTACGTGGCTATGTGGACACATAGGATATATATGGTACACTAAAGAGTCACAGTGGTGACATTGCCAGGTTTGTAAGGTCGTAGATGGCGAGTGAATTGTTAGTTGTGAATTACTTTGTGCTACTTATGAGGTGGGCCTTGGAAATGGAATCAATGTTCATAGTCCCACATGGGTGCTTCAGGCCTATGATGTGCCTCCTCTTCTTCATTGCTGCCAGCATGCAGTTACTCAGTCCAGAAGACACTCATTTCCTGTGCCAGAGGCAAGGCAAGAGATGCAGACAGACAACAAGGGTGAGGAAGACAGCAGGGATTTTGTCTGTGGGTGCTTAGTTATTGCATAAGAGGGAGCTGTGTATGGAGGTCAAGCTGGTGGCCGTTTGTCAGCCGAGTACTGAATCTTCACCTGGGACCTGAGCTCTAGTTTGACATGTTCCCCAATTAGTTGTATGGCCTTGGCCCCCTTGAGGATGGGAGTATAAAATTCTGCAGCTCCTATAGAGGACAATTTAGCAATGTTTATTAAATTATTAAAGCATTTACTCTTTGACCCAACAGGCTAGTTTGTTGCAGTGTCATTTATTATAGCAAAATACTTGGATATTTTCCAAATATATCAGTAAGGATCTCTTCCATAAACATGGCATGGCCACTCGATGGAACACCATGCAGGAGTCAGATCATGAATGAGGAGGTGCTGTATGTATTCCGCTGAAGAGGCTCCCAGAACATGTCATTAAGTGAAAAACAGCATGGTGCAGAATAATATGCAGAGGATGCTGCCTGTATCTCAGAAAGGACAGAAAACAGAGCTATGCGTTTGCATTTGCTTATATCCATTCATAAAAAGGAAACTCTAGAAGTTTGCACATAAAGGTCCAGGAGGAGAGGGGTGGAACAGAAATAGGGATGTGAGACTTCTCACTGATGCCCTATTATTTTTCACTGACATGTATTGTTTTGCAGAAAGCACAAGTAGCAGTACTGGTATCAGGGCACCACATTCTACTTTTCCTCTGATGCCAGTGGAGGGAAAACCTGTTAAAAATTGGATGCACAATGTCAGTGATTAATTGTATATTTGTATAGTCAATTTTTAAAGTTTTCTGCTTCAGTGGAGAGTGTCCTTGGTAGAATATCTGAAATTACTGGTATATGCTATAGTGTAGACCGTCAGCCTCCCACAGCGCTGGGAGATCGTTCTGATAGCAAAGTCTCATCTTTAAATATAAGGGTTATGGGAAACAGGAAGGATCCCTTAAGGTGTCAATGAGTCAGGGAAATGGAATGTTATATTATGTTTATATGAGACCTATCACGAAGGTGAGTTGGAGGTCAGATGGAATGACATCTACTTAATATTTATAACGTGTGAGAGTGCTTAGGCACGGCAACATTGTATAGGATTCAGGGAGTAGTAAGAAGAACCCCCCTAGGCCCCACCCCACACATACATACATGCAGGCATACCCTTGCATTATATTCCTGGTTGGTCTTGCCAAGGGTCAGGGAATCCAGAGGCTGGTATACGTAGCAGACAAGATGCAGTGCTGTCTTTCCTGGCCCCTGATTTTCTGTGGCAGGTAGGGGCAGGCAGTATTTTGCCAAAGTGGAGTTCCTGTTGCACCTCTTCAATTTGGGCTCACATTGCTTGCTATCTGGAAGGAATTTTCACTGATCACTTTTGAGATTCCCCACTGAGGAAATGCTTCCTGTGGCTTTCCCTCATTCTTGAACAAACTCAGCATCCTCATTCAAGAGAGAAAGCAGAGACAGTACCCCAAACTCCGAAGAGGAGGATCTCTGCCTCTGAGAGAAAGCAGGCTTCTGCAGGCTCTTTACTCAAAACTACTGGGTGGAATAGCTGTGTGTCATTGCATCTAGTGGGGGAATGAGGCAGCAGTGGCTCAGAGAGGTTAATTAACCCTCCCACGGTTTTACAGTAAAAAAGTTAGAAATCTGAGACTTGAATCTAGTGTTGGTTTGTTCTAAGGTCCTCTTCTTCTTTGCTCTGGGCCCTTGGCTGTAATCTCACAGAGTTCTAAGGCAATGTTTTACAAAGCTCTGAGCTTCATTTGTGAATATGGTTTAATAAATTTTTATGTCTAAACAAACAAAAGAAAGAAAGTACTTTGACATTATTTTTCATTAGAGATATATATATGTAAAATACAATTGTGTTTAATCTTCCTCTATTATCTCTATTGGAGGTTAGTCTAATTCATAATGAATCCATAGTTGAACATGTTTGTAAAAAACTCCCCTCTTTTACTGTATTATACAAAATACATAGTTTTTGGTGGTTTTTTTTTTCACTGACTCCTGATACTTGGCATGTGAAATAAACCATACTCAATAGAGTTTTGAGCTGAATATTCAGTATCACATCTTTTAATACAAGATGTATATCAAGATGCTTTTTAACTTGATGTGATTAGTCTTACTATGTTGAGGTTATAGGACAAAAACAAGATGAAAGTATATTTTGGGGATAATGTAAAAATATTCAATAAATAATTCTATGACCAGTAATTTTTAAAAATACCATTAATGTGTCAGTGTAACTGAAATTTAAATTATTAGAATGTATAAAAGAATTGGTCTTTGGCAAAAATTACACATTAATACAGTTGACTTAGAAATAATTACCATTTATGTTTGAAATAGATACACAGCCTTCTCAAAAATGGAATTTTGGCTTTTGCCTGTTTTGTCAAGAAAGCAGAATTTAAGAACTGTAGATATCTTTAAAGTAGTAAAACAAAGAAAACAAATGCTTTATGGATTGAGCATTCTTTGCAGAGTCCTATAGATTTAAAATGGAAACTTTTAGCAAAAGATCTGAGAATTTGAAAAGGATTAAAAACTTCCCAGTTTTCTTAGACGAAACTTTTGACAAGGTGTGTTTTCTGTCTTTCTATGATATTATCAATGAGTTCTCTTCCACAGATCATTAATATTAATCATCTTTGTGGATTCTGAAAAACTTTGGCTAACTTCCCTGCCTTTTCCTGCTTTGCTGGGTGTATTTTTCAGGATGGAACAATTAACCTTTCATCTCTACTGCGTGAGCCACCACACAGTTTCTTCTTAAGAAACTGAGGGCCTGGTGGCTGAGGTCTTAACCGAAAGAAGAGCAAGGGTTCATGCAACCAACAGATGGGAAATTTATCCTAAGAATTTATTCAATATTAAAAATTTTAATCCAAAGTTACAATTTTTTCTAGTTTGGTAGGCGGAAAAGCAAAAACCTTTCAGTAAAATGTTTCTTGTGTGGGGAGAGATCGTCACATCATTTTCCCAGTTCAGTCCTTGTGCTTTGATGTACCAACAGTGCAGATGGGTCCTGTCTCCAGGGAGGCCCAGCCTCCCATAGACTTTACGCAGTAGGGATTTAGTTTGGTCTTAATAGACATTGATAATAGAACTACTTTAATCAACACTTATCCTTACTTTGAGGGCTTACTAAAGTCTCAAATTGTTTTTATTTGACTAGGAGAAACTTAAGTTTTTATAAGTGTGAGATATAAAGCTATATAAACTGTGGTATTTTATTTAGACTGTCCAAAGGAATAAAATAATGACATATAAGCAAATTAATCTGTGCCGACCTCACCTAACTATGTTTTGGGCACTTGGGTGATGTTGAATTATGTGATGATAAAACCATCATATTAAACCCTGAGTACTCTTCTTGCTTTTGGTAAAATTTGAGCTAAGTATAAAAAGCCATGTACACAAAACTCATTTTTGTACATTGTTTTCAGAATATGATTTGTGCTTATCTGCCAAGAGTTACCAAAAAGAATGATGAAAATAGTTTTGTCTGCCAGCCCTTCTATACTCAGTTTTATATCCCAGTGCTTCACACATTTCTATTTGCCAGCAGTATTGTCTCTGGATATTTTTAATAAGAATATTGGTAGGGAATAATTGGTCCCAAAGATGGACAATCACGTGGGTGTACAGATTCTTTCTTCCCAGACTACAATTGTGAATAAGCAATTGCTCTGCATATAGACAGTTTGTATAGAAAAGTCTGGGCTACTCGGAGGACTTGCAGACATTCTCCCAAAGACTTTCAACAGGGCCAACTTTTTTTCCCAGTTGGAAAAAAGTACTGGCAAAACCCACACAGTATCGAAAAGGAATGAACTGTTGATATGTACAACAACATAAGTGAATCTTAATTATGTTGGGTAAAAGAAGCCAAAAAAAAAGAGTAAATTCTGTATGATTCCATGTTTATAAATTCTAGGAAATGCAAACTAATTTATAGTGACAGAAAGGAGATCAGTGGTTGCCTGGGGAAATGGGAATGAAGAGAGAGGGGTGATGGGCAGATAGATAGGATTATGGAAACTTTAGGGGGTGATGGATATGTTAATTATATTTATTGTGGTGACAGTTTCATGAATGTATACATATGTCAACACATTAAATTCTACAATAAATTTGTAGTTTAATATTTGTCTATTATATGACATGTATAGTAGAAGAAGGAAATACGGTATTACTGTTGTAAACAGAAATTAGTTATTCATTTGCCTTAGACAGCAGGGAACTGGGAAAATAAATGCAACTAAAATAGAACAAAAGAAGGAAAAACTACCTTCTGCAAAATAATTTGGGGAATAGGAGAGGTCTCCAGCCCTGATTGGTGTGGCTCAGGTGATTGAATGCTGGCCTGCAAACCAAAGTGTCGCTTGTTCGATTCCCAGTCAGGGCCCATGCCTGGGTTGTGGGCCAGGTCCCCTGTAGGGGGCGCTTGAAGGGCAACCATACATTGATGTTTCTTTCTTTCTCTTTCTCCCTACCTTCCCCTCTCTCTAAAAATAAATAAATAAAATCTAATAAAAGTCTTTGTGTCATAATTTCTAAATTTGGATTCTTGAAATGTCTTTTTTGATAGGCAGAGAAATGTTTGAATTGTCAAAGTAGGAGTTTTGGAGTCAGGATAACCTGAGTTTAGCTCAGTCACCTGTTTGTTAGCTGTATGCCTGTAGGCAGGACACTCAGTCTTTCTAATAGTTTTTCTCCCTATCTGTGAAATGAGATCATAGAGGCACAGTATATGCTCAATAAATGGAATCAATTTTTTGTATTATTTCTATTTTTTTCACATTCTGATTCCTACTAGGTTTAAAATGCAAATATTATTGGATAAGAAAACACAGTATTTTCAATTCACAGAGGGGCACATTACCATGGAGAAGTACAATCAAGAGTGTTGCCTCAAAGAAGAGAAATAACATTTCATGGAGTGAAAAGAACGTAGGGTGGAGACCATAGGTGATTTGCCCCGTGCCCACTTTTTTGTGTGCTCCTCACAGTGGTCATGTAGCTACCAGTGACTTTCTTGTCTGGTTTCTCTACTTGTAGTAACCTCTGCACTTCCCAGGCTTTGTTTGAAGTTCATTTGTTCTTTTCTTTGTTAAATAATAGGAGCATTGTTTATAAGTACTGTATTTATGATTGCTTATTGAGAGATTCATTCTAGCATTTAGCATGTACTTTGTTTCTTTAAAAGTATGCTTATCAATTATCTGTAAAAAAATTACTTTTTAAATGTTTTGCTTAAATTTAGCTGATCTTTTACTTTTTTTACTTTTTATTAGCTCTTATAAACTTAATTAAAAATTAATATATACATAAATTTTTAGAAGTGAAAGTTGATTAGTTTATCTTAAATTGGCCATATTGTTGATATGCAAGTTTGAAGGACAATATAATAAAATATTTTTTGACAGGTGATTGATTTGGTTTTAGAGGGTCCTGGAACTGCACAAAATGTTTTTCATATTGGAAAAGACACACCCAGTTTTTTACAAGTTTTAAGATTTATTGCCTCCCTCTGTCATGTTGCAAATTAATTTGTTTGCTATTTATTTTACTCAGAATGTAGAAATTGGTATCATTAGCAGAAGGATAAATTTGATCACAAGAAAGGGTAGAGTGCCTTTTAACACTGTTTTCATTTGGCATCTTTGCAGATCTGGACATTAGATGGGTAGACTGCTACTTTCCTTTTACTCACCCTTCCTTCGAGATGGAGATCAACTTCCGTGGAGAATGGCTAGAAGTTCTTGGCTGTGGAGTGATGGAACAACAGTTGGTAAATTCAGGTAGAAAAGAATCCAACATTTTATATACAGGCTCTCTTAAAAAAACAATCTCCTCTCATTTAACGCCATCTACATACACATTTACATATTCATTTGTATCTTCTTATAGGGGCGACTCCCCATCTTTCCTCATAGTGTCCTCCAGACTTATCTCTGACATTTATGGTAACTCTGGAAGAACTTAATCTCTCTCACTTAATTTTGTAATAGTTCTTCTTCTTCTTCTTCTTTTTTTTTTTTTTTTTTTTGGAGATCTTTCTTATTAGCACTTAGTTACTAGACTTGTACTTTGCAGTTTCATATTTGTTGGTGTTTGCTTTTTAATTGCCCCACGGGTTTTGGATACATCTCACAGGAGTGCCATTTGTAGTCCAAACTATTTAAGAACAATGCCAATGTATAATCCTTTTTCATTAATATTGCAGCTATATCATAAATACAATGAAACACAATATAAAAATACTTAGGTGTATAATGTTAGGTTGTTCGAAGCCCTTAATGTTGGCAGTACCACGTGATTGAGGACAAGTATGAAGACTGGTCTCTGCTTAAATTCTATCTGTATCTATAGGTACTTGAGAAAGAGCTTTCCAACTCTTTTCTGCAGGACCATTGCTTAATAAAAATGATTATTTCTAAACTTAATTTCAGAGCTGTGAGGTTTTTTTCTTAAAAGTCATCCATACTTAAATTTAAAAAAGAAAAAAAAAACAGAATCCCTTCCAAAGCCCCAAGTCAACCAAGGCAAAAAAATAATAAACAAACATATATATGTATTAACTTATTTATGGGAAGTCTTGCAAAAATATACCTTTAACCTAAATATATATTAACACTCACTTTTATATTTGGCAGAGTTATTGTCACCTCTTCACCTTTGCCAATTTTAAGCTCTCCTTCGTAAGAAGTATCATTAGAAGCAGGTTTGAAGTAATCTAAAAATTGATACAGATGAGAGGTTTTTATAAGATGGAACAGTACCTGAATACCTGGATATCAAAAATATGAGCATGTTTTAGAGTGATAAGTCATTTATCAACAACCACTAATTTAAATGGTTTAGAAGAGTCTTTATATTACAAATAAACAAAACATTTAAAAAGTCATTATCTGAATCTATAACATTTTTTCAGAGTATAAATCCTCTATGGGAGGTCATTTGAAATTGTGCATTTGAGCAGGGGCTCATTGCATAAGCAATCAGTAAGTGGAGCAGTGGAGCAGGAACTGATGCATATTTCCAAGTGCACTCTCCCGCATTCTCCCCCCTCATCCCCCACCCAGCTCCTGTAGAAGGACATTTGCTCTGTGTGTTGGAAGGCAGTGACTTTGGTTCAGAGTTGGTCACAGGGCTTCCTGCAGGTGAACAGAGAAGAGCAATCCCTCTTGGTGACTAAGAATTGTACATAGACTGTAGGTAAGGCCATGGGATTAGAGAATAAGGGTAGGGTGAGATGGTGAAGATGAAGTGGCAGTGAAAGTACAGGAGTTTGTGTTATTTGAACTGGGAGACCGGAGACCTGGCCTTCCCTTCTTACTCTTAGGGAGCCTCCATCTGCACGGCCTGGACTTAATCAGCTCTCAGATTCCTCTCTATTCTTCCCAAGAAGGCTTGGGGAAAGGCCAAATGCTTCTCAGAGATAGTTTTCAAATATTTGTTGATCTGTATTAGAGAAGAGGGACAACAGAAGTTCCAAAGTAAGGCCTGTGAGTAAAAGTTTTGTGGCCTGAGCTTGGGTTCTGTCAGTTGACAGCTGTGTGTCTTCAGACAAATTGCTTAACCTCTGAGAGTGTTGCTGTTCCCGTAGTTAAAATGGGAACACTCCCTCAAGGTTTTAGTGTGAGGATTAATGGAGGTAATACATGTAGCATGCTTAGCACTGGGTCTGGCACCTGGTTAACATTCAGTAAAAATTAATTGATAATTTAAAAAAATTTTCAAATGATTAAAGCTATTTATGAACAGAGTCCCCTTAATAGGAAATACGTAAACAGAGGCTGTTGTGCATATCATAGAAAGATTTTTAACCAATTGGAACTAGATTACCTCTCATATTAGTCATCTCAGTGTCTCTGAGTCTAGCTTGAATGATTGATTTTAGAAGGAACAGGAAACTTAAGAGTGCTAAGAAACAAAATGTCAGCTTAATAGATGTATATTTGTCTTTATAGAAAACAAAAACTACTTGGAGCAACTATGAAAGATTTAATCTCTTCTTGAGTAGGAACTAACTTCAAATACTTCTGTTTTTATTTTATTTTATTTTTTAGTTTTGCTTTCACTTTCTCATTTTTATTTTTTAAATTAAATTTTTTGGAGTTGACTTTGGTTAATAAAATTATATAGGTTTCAAGTGTGTAATTCTATAATATACCATATGAGTAGTGCATTGTATGTTTACCACCCAAAGTCAAATCTTTTGTCACTGTATTTTTGACCTCCTTTACCCTTTACTATTTTTCCTCCTCCCTACTTCCCTTCTGGTAACCACCATACTGTTTTTTTTTCCTATGAATTTTTTTTTGTTTCTTTGTCTTGTTTGTTTATTTGTAGCTTTCAGTTTTATTTCCCACATATGAGTGAAATCATATGATCATTGGCTTTTTCTGTCTGACTTATTTCACTTCAGCACGATATTCTCAAGGTTCATCCACATTGTTGCAAATGGCAGTATTTCATCTTTTCTTATGAATGAGTAATATTCCATTGTATATATGTACCACATCTTCTTTATTTAATCATCTTTTGAAGGGCATTTTGGTTGTTTCCATGTCATGGCCACTGTGACTAATACTGCAATGAATATAGGGCTACATATACAGGGGTGAGCAAAAGAAGGTTTACAGTTGTAAGTGAAACACAGAATTTATTCTTGAATCACTATTTATTTTTGTGTCATGTATTTTTTTCCGTACAAACAACTGTCAATCTGCTTTGCCCACCTCTGTATCTTTAGAAAGGAATGTTTTCAAAATTTTGGGGTAGATAACTCAGAAAAGGGGTTGCTGCGTTATATGGTAACTCTATTCTTAAATTTTTAAGGAACTGCCAGACTGTTTTCCACAATGACCGTATCAGTGTACATTCCCACAAGCAGCAAATGAGGGTTCCTTTTTCTCCACAGACTTTCCAACTCTTGTTACTAATTTTCTGGTTGATAGTAGCCAGTTTATAGGTATGAGATGGTATCTCATTGTAGTTTTGATTTGCATTTCTGCAATAGCTAGTAAAGTTGAACATCTTGTCATACATCTGTTGGAACAAAGACCTAAATATAAGACCTGAAACAATAAGGTCCATAAGTTTAGTGTGGACCTTACTTATAGACCTTGGTCTTAGAGAGGACTCTATGAATTTGACTTCAAAGGCAAGGGAAATAAAAGAAAAAAAAAAAAAAAGGAATAGGGCTATTTTGTTTTACGGACAGAGGGTTTGAAGGAATCTTTGGTGGATTTCTCCCAGGACTGCTTGGTGTCAGGGGCCAAAACTAAGAAAGTAAATCAGGGGATGAGCATCTTACATATTAATTGTCATTTGGAATTGTGCTTCCTAGTACATTTGCCAATATCCTTGATGGGTTTTAATGAGATATATTCACACAGTAATTTGCAGAATATAGTTATCTGAAACAGGTTTCCAAATCATTAATTGCACATTAATGAGACTGCTGTTCTACAATTAGATCAGCGTGTCAGGTATTCTTGAAGGAAATGGCAAAGTGACCACTCCCCCCCACCCCCCAAAAAAAAGACACCTAACATGCAAATATGTTTGAGAGATTCACATTGGTGGTAGGAGGTAAGATGCACTTTAAGTTGCTGTGAAATTGTACACATAAAATGTAAATTAAATATCTTCTGTGTGAGAGAGAGAGAAACTAAGGAAAAGGGAGAAGAGACGATTTTAGGAAAGAAATTCTGTGTAAGCTTTGCTATTTGAACTTGAAGTTATTATGACAAAGTTCTGCTTTGTGTTCTCAGATTCAAATGTGTTTTGACATCTACACTTAAGTTTTTAAACTGTGTGCCTGGCAGTCACCAACCACAGACAGTATTTGTAATTGCAGCTTATTTTCTTATTTCTGTGTTTCAACGGTACAGAGAAGAGTATGTACAATCCCTCCCTATAATTCTACATTTTCTTCCTTTCCTTCCTCTCCCCTTCACCCCGCTCCCCTGCCATCGCCTACCTTTTTAAACAGAACATCCAAGAAACAATAAAGTTGATGGTTATAGATTCTCCTCCATAATATTCTTAGAGGTGCTGTTTGCCAACATCTCACTTACTACTTTAGATGCCTTCTTTTATTTAATCTTGACAACAAGGCTCTCAGATAAAGCTGTCATTATTTTATAGAGCCTGAGAAAGGGGATCAGGATCAAATAGGTAGAGTGATAATGCAACTTGTTCAAGTCTTTGTAACAACAGTTAATTACTATGTTGTGCTACCTGAATAGAAAGTGGCTAGAAATTCATTTCAAGTATATTCTCACATAGAATGAAGAACTACAACCAAATGAAACACACAACAGAAAACAATTTGTTCTATAGTTATTTGTTATCCTTGAAGAAGGGCAATGCCACCATGTGTGTTATCTCCTATGGCATAGTGCACGAGGTTTGATTGCTGTTTGTGAACAGTCAATGAAAATACTTCATTGTGCATTTAAGTTGATTATGGCGTATATGTGTTTTTGTGTACAGAATAAGGTAAGGCTCTTCCAGATAGCTTATAGAATTTTACTTTAATTCTTCTTTAAGTTACAGTGTCTTTACCATTGCTTTCAGACTCTTGGATTTAATTATTATGAGGTGGGTGGTGACTGTTTTCATAATGTGATTGTTTTTTTCTTTGAGGAGTTTTTTTGAGGACAGTAAGGTGTCATATTCCCCAAATATTGTACACTTATTTCCCACTGGGTTGACTCAGGCTGCTAATGTCTTTTCAGATAGTATGTAGAGCATGACCATTTAAAACCATCACCGAGGTGATGATGGGTCATGGCCATGCCAGGAAGGAATTTTTCATTTATTGAGCCCCTATGGAGTGTAGAAGAATGTACATAGGCTGGGGGCAGGAGTAGGAAAGACTCTGTAGTGTGAAATAACTTTTAAAAAATGGAATCACCTTCCTTACCTCTTTGTTCAAATTTAAAAATTGACTCTTTTGGGGGAAACTTGTAAATTTGTACATGAACAGTTTCAAGTTTTAAATAATCATTTTTATTTTGTTCTTTTGTCAAATAATTATTGAATTCCTTCTAAGGCTATAGAAAAGCAAATAAGCATTGTCTTTGACTTTGAAAACAGCACAGCACACACAGACATAAAAATAAATGATGACAGCACTATGTGGTACAGTGAGCAGAATGGGGAGGAGTGAGGGATTGAAAAAGTACCAAGCCTTTGTCCCAGCTACATTCAGGTTGGAATGTGGTTGATAGGGATATTTGGAATGTGCATCCCAGAATAAGTTAGGCTCCTGTTTGTAAAGGGTTATGTACTTTATCTTTGCTTGGATGCCGAGTTGGCATGCCTAATGCTTCTTTTCCCATGTAAGTATAAATCTATTTACAGTCTATTCCTCTATTTGATAGTTAATCTCTACAGCCTCTAAACACATTTATATCATTCAGTGTTAATGATCTAAGTTGGTAAACATTTAGATGGCATGAACCAAGACTGTGCTAGCTTTGTGTTACATATAAGTAGACATGCCATTCCTATACTTAGAATCTTGTGTGGGGGGTGGGTACTGTGCCAGACAAAGAAGGAACAATTGATAAATATGATTTCTCCCTGTAAAACCTCAATTGTAGTAGGGAAAGTAAGATTGCTAAAGCATGGTAGTGTAAGTGCCACTCTTGAAATGAAGCTTTGGGAGATGTGAAGAGGGAACTCTAACAGTAAAATCAGTGGAGGCATCATAGAGGAGGTGGCATTTGAACCAGGTCTAAAACAGTGGATGTCAGGTGTGTTTCTAGTAATCAATCACCTGTGTAGTTTAAGTAAGATGTCTGTTCATAGAGTGTCAGGTTCTGTAGGTCTGGGATGGGGTCCAAGATATGCATTTTAAATAACCTTTGGATAATTCTTGTGAATGACCTGTGCTCAGACCATGTCTCAAAAACACTGTCTTGCCCTGGCTGGTGTGGCTCAGTGGATTGAGTGCCGGCCTGCAAACCAAAGGGCTGCCAATTTGATTCCCAGTCAGGACACATGCCTGGGTTGAAGGCAGGCATGCCAGCGGCAACTACACACTGTTTCTCTCCCTCTCTTACTCCCTCCCTTTCCACTCTTTAAAAATAAATACATAAAATCTTAAAAAAAAGAAAGGAACTTTAAATTATTAAAAAAAACAAAACAAAACAACAACTCTGCCTTCAGGATAGGTAGAGTATTTTCCTTAATGGGATATAATTAAAGTATAATGAACTAGACATATTTAAAGTGTACAATTTGATCCATTTTTGATGTAAGTATATACCTGCAAAACCATCACATAGTCAAGTTAATAAACATTTTCATCACAAAACAAAGCATCCTTATACCCTTTTTCTAATCTCTCTACCCGTTTCCAGGCAATCACTGATCTAACTCTGTCATTATAAATTGCTATGGATTTTCTAGTTTTACATAAATGAATCATACAGTATGTATTCTTTATACTTCATTTCTTTCCCTCAGCACAGTGATTTTGAGATATGTTCATACTGTTGTGTTTCTGTCAATGTTATTTGTATCAACTCTTTCCTTTTTGTTTTGAGTATTGTTCCATTGTATAAATATACCCCAATTTCTTTGTCCATTCACGTATTGATGGACATTTAGATTGTTCCCAGTTTTGGACTATTACAAATTAAGCTGCTCTGAATATTTGTATAATAGACTTTGTGTGGACATATGTTTCTATTTCTCTTGAGGAGAAAACCTAGGAGTAGAATGGTCTATAAATGTCAAATAGATCAATGTAATGGAATTGTGTTCAGCTCTGAACACAATTATCATTGTGAAATATCTATATTTATCTCTAGTAATTTTCTTTTTCTTGAAGTCTGTTTAATTTTTATTAAAATACACATTCTAGCCTTATCTACTCCCTCCATGGTTACTTTATGTTGTTTATACATGTGTTATGTCTATAAACATTGGAAACTGCACCATTTGCTTTTAAAATTTTTGCTTTAAATAGTCATATGCATTTTAAATAACTTAGGGGAGAAACAGTAGTATTCTTTTATATTTACCTGGTTATTTACCATATCTCTTGTTCTTCCTTCATTCCTGAAGATTCAGGTTTCCTTTTGGTGTTTTTTCCTTTCAGTATAGAAAACTTCCCTTAGCATTTCTTACAGAGCACGTCTGCTGGTGATGTTTCTTAGTGTGTTCCTTTGTCCTAAAATGTCTTTATTTACCTTTTATTATGAAGGATGTTTTTATTGAGCATAGAATTCTGGATCAATAGATCTTTTTCCTCAACAATTTAAAGATATTGTTACATTGTCTTCTGCCTTTATGATTTCTGTAGAGAAACTCATAATCATTTCATTTGTTTTTCTTCTATATGTAATGTTTTATCTTTCTCTAGCTACTTTCTAGACTTTTTTTTTTAATTATCTTTGTTTTTGTGAGTGTGTTTTTGACATGTTTAGTGTGCTTTTCTTTGAGTTTATCTGTTTTGGGGTTCACTGACCTTGATTCTGTAAATTTATGTCTTTGACCAATTTGGCAAGTTTCTTATTACTTCTTTAGATAACTTTTCTGTTTCAATTTCTTCCTCCTCTGCTTCTGAAATTCATATTACAACCATATTGGATTTGTAAATTTTATCCTGAAGATCCCAAGATGTGGCTCACTCTTTTTCTGTCTTTTCTCTCTGTTATTCATATTGGATAATTTGTGTTGATCCACCTTCATGTTTAGTGATTCTTTCCTCCTTTCCATTTTGCTGCTTTGGTCATCAAATACATTTTATTTACTTATAATAGATTTTTTTTTTTGGTTTTAAAAATTATATTTGGTTATTTTTTGTTCCTGTTTCTATGACAAGAATTTCTATATTTTCATTTTTCTCAATTGTGGTTTTTTAACCACATGGAGCATAGTTACAATAGTTACTTTAAAATCTCTGATAGTTCCAACATCTGGGTCATCTCAAGATAGACTGCTATTAAGAATTGGTCACATTTCCCTTGTTCTTTGTCAAACAGTTTTGGATTGTATGCTGGAAATTGTCTATTGTAAATTGTGTACACTCTGTGTCCTATTATAACTTGTGGTAACTGTTGGTATTTTCTTTTATTAGATGATCAGCCTGCTGAGGTTTAGGCCTTAGTTTCTGATTTGCTTCCTGTGGGCAGTGATTTCAGATCTCAGTGTAAGTCTTTGCCGTGCTCATTTGTGTCTGGCCTCACCTATGTATTTCAGAGGTTAGTTCTAAACTTGTGTGAATGTTACAAATGTCAGTTCAGTTTCCTCAGCCTGCTGTGCTGGTTTGAGCCTGTGCTCTGCATGCATAGCTCAGGGGTTAGGTTGATACTTGTACAGGTAGAATTAAGGCATCTTTTTGCGGGGGGTTGTCTGCTCCAACTTTTAGAAGCCCTTTGCCTGTGTGCAGAAAAACAGGTTTCTCATTGATGTAGTGCAGCTCTGCAACTGGGACCCACCTTCGGGGCAACAGGATGTGAGAAAAGGAACAAAAAAATCCCATGCCATTCATCCTGTGTAGTTCTTCAAGTTTTCTTGAAGATATAAACTATGTCTTTTCTGTTTACTGTCCCACCTCACATTATAACTTTATTCTCATCTTTGTGTTCTTAATATGTGCACTTTATATTTTACTGAGACTCTCAATCAAAATTTGTGTGTTTCTTTTTCAGAGTGCTGTATTAGTTCTTTCGTGCACTTGTACAGGGATTTGTGGTGTGATCAGAGTCAGGCTTATGTCCGACTTGAAGTTGGAGTGTGAAGACACTCCAGGTGAAAGGATAATTGCATGACATAACTATGTGGTGCCAGAAAAGTGTGGGTATTGGCTCGATTATATATTTAATTCATCAACTTTATTAATTAATATTAAGCATTGTGAATTTTTGAGGTAAAACAACAGTTGAGACCATCTAAGACCTGGCAGACTCTGGTTCCTTTCCTTTCTTCTCTCTTTCCCTTTTTCTTTCTCCCTCTTTCCCTTCCTTTCCTTTATTCTCTTAACTTTTTTCTCTTCCTTTAAGTCACTGTTGACCCTTTTTTAGTGTTCTTTCAGAAAAGCAAGCAAATATACATCAGCTTTTAGGTATAGCCTTGTAGTTCCTCCTACTGACATATTTTCAAGCTGTCAGAATAGAGATGCCTGTTCAAATATTTATGTAGCCTTTGTCCCTTTTCCCTTTTCATAATGAATAAAATGGTAAGATTTTTTTCTGATACAAAGCACACGGTAACCATTGAAAGATTAGGAAAATGAAGTATGAAAAAGTAATTATGTTGTCACTTAGGTAAAACTTTAAAAACATGCATATATATAATTATTAGATATACCTAATTATATATGTAACAAATTTTTTATAAAAATAGATTACACTTTGAATTTTTTTGTATTATGCATTTTCACAAGAAATTTGACATGAGTGTCTTTCATATTACCAAATACCTATCTACTTAATCATTGTTAATGGCCACATAGCCATTGTGGATGAATCTTTTTGGCCATTTCTGTATTGATGTGTTGTTGACAATAAACAATCTTTATACATGTGTCCTTCCACGCTTCCCTGGTACTGCCCTGGGATAAGTTTATAGAACTGGAATTGTAGATTCTTCTCGTCTGTGGTTTATGGTGTGTATTACCAGATACACACTGGAAAAAAGCGCCTGCAGTATTTCAAAGTGCCTCTTTTCCCACACCCTCAACACTGAGCATTATTAGTACCTTTAGTCCTTGCATCTAAGAGGAAAAAATGTTGCATTTATATTGTTTTTAATTTCCTTTTCTCTGGTTACTAGTGTAGTTGCACATATTTCCAGAAGATTTTAGCTTCATCTGTTTCCTAATTGCACTTGAAAGGGTCCTAGGATATAAACTATGTCTTTTCTGTTTACTGTCCCACCTCACATTATAACTTTATTCTCATCTTTGTGTTCTTAACATGTGCACTTTATATTTTACTGAGAACATCTGAACTCTCAATTTTTCTCTCCTTCATCATAGGATTTCCCTATATTTTCATACAGTTTCTTCTCTTTGCCAAGGCCAGGTAACACTGGCTCTGGACTTTATGCCTATACTCCCTTAGAATCTGACTGTATCCCTCTCCTCATTTTCTCACTGCTTATATGCTCTTCAATTCATTTTTTAAGATTTTGTTTAAATATTTATTAAGGTGAAATTCACAAACATCAAGTTAACCATTTTAAAGTGAAAAATTCAGTGGCATGCTAGTATATTTACGATGTTGTGCGGTTGCTACCTTTACCTAGTTTTCTGTGTTTCCATTACTCCAAAGGGAAACATCTTATCCTTTAAGCAGTTTCTTTCAGCTCTCTTTCCCCCAGTTCTTGGCAACCACATTCAGTGTTTTGTCTCTATGGATTTATCAATAATGATATCATATAAGTGGAGTCTTACAGTATGTGACCTTTTGTTTATGACTTCTTTTGCTTGACATAATGTTTTGGAGGTATATTCACATCTTAGCATACATTGGTACTTCAGTCCTTTACATGGACGTATAGTATTTCATTGTATGCATATACCACGATTTATCCATTCGTCGGTTGATGGACATGTGGGCTGTTTCTATGTTTTGGCTATTGTGAATAGTGCTGCTCTATGAACATGTACATGTACTTTTTTGAGTCTCCCTTTTTAGTTTTTTTATGTATATATCTGGGAGAGGAATTGCTGAGTCATATGATAATATTATGTTTAACTTTTTGAGGAAGTAGCAAACTGTCTTCCACAACAGCTAAGCCATTTTTCTTGCCCACCTGCAGTATGTGAGGGCTCAGTTTCTCCATAGCCTTGCCAATGGTTTTTTTTTCCTCTGTTTGCTCTGCGTGGTATTGTTCTCTTTTATAGCCATCCTAGTAGGTGTGGAGTGATTCCTCATTGTGTTATTAATTTTCATTTCCTGAATGACTTATAATGTTAAACATCTTTTCATATATTTGTTAACCATTTCTATATTTTCTTTGGAAAAGTGTCTATTCAAGTCCTTTGCCCATTTTTTAAAATTGGATTGTTTGTCTTTTTGTTATTGAGTTTTTTACAGGTCTCTGTATTCTGGATACTAGGTCCTTATCATATGTGTGATTCGTAAGTATTTAATTCTGTATGTTTTCTTTTAATTTTGTTTATAATGTTCTTTGAAGCACAAATGTTTTCAATTTTGATGTAATCTAATTTTCCATTCTTTTGTTTCTCTTACACCTGCTTTTGGTGTCATATCTAAGAATCCACTGCCAAATCTGAGGTCAGGAAGATTTATCCCTATGTTTTCTTCTAGGGGTTTTGTGATTTTAACTCTTATATTTAGGATTTGATCCATTTTGTGGAGATTTTTGTATGTGATGTGAGGTAGAGGTCATTTTCATTCTTTTGCATGTGCACATCCTGTTGTCCCAGAGGCATTTATTGAAGAAAATATTCCTTCCCCATTGAAAGATCTTGGCATTCTTGTTGAAAATCAATTCAATATAAATGTATGGGTTTATTTCTGGACTCATAATTCTATTCCATTGTTCTATATTTCTGTCCTCATGCCTAGTGCCATGCTATTTTGATTCCTGTAGCTTTGTAGTAAGTTTTGAAATTGGGAAGTTTTAGTCCTCCAGCTTTGTTGTTCTTCTATCCATTCTTTACCCTTTGCCATAAACATGCTCAAATCTTTCTAATTAAAAAAAAAAACCATTTTCCTTACATTTTTTCATTGAAATCTTTTTTCCTTATACTTCATCCACTTGTCTATCTCTCTATCCGTCATCTTCCAGTCCTTTATTATAGCTATCAATCCATTATTCACCATCCAGCTTAAGAGATAAGACATTATGCAAATGAGGTCCCCTGTGTATCCCTTTCTGTTAGTATCTTCCATCTTTTCTTCCCTCCTATGAACAAACATTATTCTGAGTTTTGTCTTATTACCTTGATTTTTACTATAGTTTTAATATGTATTTTTAGAAACAAGTTAACTTTCTTTGGGTTTTAAACTTTCACAGATGGACTCATGCTATACATCTTTTCAGACTGTAGTTTTTCATACAATATTATGAAGTTCATCTTTATTGTTATGTGTGGAGTTTTAGTTCATTACTTTTTCATTACTTAAATTTCATTGAATGAACATGCCAGTTTATTCACCCATTTCTAATGGACATGTGATTCTTTTCTTCTTTTTTTTACTATTATAACTGCAATTGCTGACCCGTCTTATACATACTATATATATGGGTGTAAGAATTTCTTCAAGGTATATTTTATTTAGCGGTGAAATTGCTAAGTCAATACTTAACAAACATCTTTTAATTTATTGGATAGCCCTAGATTGGTTTTTCAAAGCATTTGGGCCAGTTTATACTGCCTTAAGCCTGCATGGAAGTTCTTGTGCTCTACATCATCTTCAACACTTTGTTCAACTTATTTTGCCAATCTGATGAGTTTAAAATAGCATCTCACTTGCTTTTACCTAATCACTATTAAGGTCGAACACATTTTAATATATTTACCTAATATAGTTTTTCTTTTGCTCATTTTGAGATGGGGTTTATTTTTCTGTTTGTCTTTTTAATTGATTGGTAGAAACTTGTCATTTATTTTTAATGTAGTAGTACCCACTTATATGTAGGGATACCTTCCAAGACTCCCAGTGGATGCCTTGAAACCATGGATAGTACTGAACCCTATATGTATGTATGTATATATAAAAATGTTTTTTCTATTAATACATACTTATAATGTAGTTTAATTTATATATTAGGCACAGTAAGAGATTAACAACAACAGTTAATGATAAATTAGGACATAGTAACAATATACTGTAGTAAGTGTTATGTGAATGTTGTATCGCTCTCAAAATACCTTATTTTACTGAATTCACCCTTCTTCTGAGGTTGATGTGCGGTGATACAATGCCATATCAAGTCAAGAATTTTCCCCTTTGCACTTTAAGGAAGATCATTATGACTTCTTTCGGCATATCTGAATTGCCAGAATGACTCCTCTTGTGTTTTGGGCCATTATTAAGTAAAATAAGGGTCACTTGAATACAAGCATTGCTATACCTTGCTAGCTGCTCTGATATCTGAGACTGCTACTAAGTGGCCGAAGGGGCAGGGGATGTCCACAGCACAAATACACTGGACGAAGGGCTGATTCAGATCCTGGGCATGGCAGAATGGCATGGCGAGAGATTTCATCACACTGCTCAGATTTATGCTCAACTTAAAACTTATAAATTGTTTATTTCTGGAATTTTTCATTTAGTATTTTTGGACCATGTTTGACTGTCGGTAACTGAAACCATGGAAAATGAAAACTATGGATAGGGGGCAGCAGTACTGTACTAACCATTTGTCATTTTCATGTATTGCAATTATAGTCTCCAGGTTCATGGCTTTTCTTTCTTTTTTTCCCCCTAAGTCACTCTTTTATAAATGGAATATATATATGTTTCTTATTTCTGTAGCTTTAGGTTTCCTAATATGACATCATTCTCCAAAAAGTCACTTTGTCATGGAATGAGAGTGGGTGTAAGTTGACAAGTTCCCTAACACTCACCCTTCTGCTTGTCATGCTTGATTCTGGTAGTTTAGATCTCTGATGTTATTGCTATAGCATTCATATTTTCAGCATGGGGATTCTAAATATTTAATGACTTTCAAACATCTACCCTCTCTCTCCTAATGTTCTGTCAGATTGGGTCCTACCCTCTCTGACGGTTTCTGTGGATTGGGAAAGTATATTCTAGGAGGTGCTTGTTTGACTAGGAAATGAAGCTTGGGGCTTGCTTGGGGACTCGAGTTATACAGTTTGCACAGAATTTGATTTGTTTCTTGGTATTTTATTTTAGTTCTTTCTAATCCTATTTAGTATTTCCGTTATGGCAATAAAAGTAAGGGTTTTGGTAGCTTAATTTAAGTTGTGTTATAAGTATGTATGTCTGATGTTTTATCAGCTTTTGTAATATGTGTTGCATACTGTCTGTGGCATGATTTCTATACATAGGAAACTTCTGGAAATCAGAGATTGTATTCTGTTTATTATTTTCAATTTCTGAGGTCTTATATATTTGGCAAATATAAGGTAATTGTCATTTAATTCTCAGTCCTTCCCCCATCAATGTGAACTGAATTTTCCTTTTTTAAACTGTTTTTCTTTTTTCCTATTTTCTCTTCCTTTCATGAAAGAGTAACCCTGATAACACAAACCAACTATTAGATTTTTTTCTTTATTTTTATTGTTTACATCATTACAGGTGTTTCCATCCCCCCCTTTTTGACCACCTTGCCCTGCCCTTGTCCCCCCTTTCCTCTGGCCATCACCACACTGTTGCCTATGTCTATGGATTATGCATCTACAAGGTCTGTCCAGAATGTACCCAGCCATATAATGTGAATTATAGAGACATTTATTGAAGAAGATTCAAGGTACAAGGAACATTGTACATAATACAATGATGCCTCAGTCCCATTCAAAGTAGGAACCATGGGACCTCACACAGTTCTCCCAATCGTCATGAGCCGCCCCATCGTATTTTCCTGAACCTGTCTGAAATCTTTTCCCTTTCAAAGGTGATTTTAGTTTGGGGAAAAGCCAGAAGTCACAGGGTACCAAATCTGGGCTGTAGGGGGGCTTAGTCACCTGATTTGATATTTCACAAAAAACTGCCCAAAACGTGATGCATGAGCAGGCATGTTGTAATGATGAAGCTGCCAGTCACCAGTTGCCTATAGCTGTGGCCTACTAAATCACCTGAATAGTTTCTGTGGAGGAATGTTCAAGCTTAATGTAAAATTTGATGCAGATTCATTGCTCTACTTGCTCAGTCCTTTTGAATGTGATGACCACACAGTACACATGCTCACTCAACGGCATTTACCACCCCCACAGACTAGTACAGTGAAGTTGTCATTGTTCACGCATGTGCATTACAGTCTATTCTCCTTGGCCGCCAGGTTACATCAATGTTGTGCAAACTGTTCTCATTATATTAGCAATGGCTGGATTTTTCTGGAGAGACCTCACATGTCCTTTAGAAGGCTAATAATCCCTTCTTCTTTCACTCAGTCTTCCTCGCTCCCCTCTTCTCTGACAGCTGTATATTCCTTGTATCTATATCTCTGTTTCTATATTGTTCCTCAATTATTTTGTCCATTAGATTTCACATAAAAGTGAGATATATGGTATTTTCTTTTACCAACTGGCTTATTTCACTTAGCATGATAATCTTCGGGTCTGTTCATGCTGTTGCAAAAGGTAAGAGTTTCTTCTTTACAGCGGCGTAGTATTCTATTGTGTAAATGTACCACAGCTTTTTTATCTGCTCATCTACCAGTGGGTGCTTGGGCTCTTTCCAGATCTTGACTATTTTAAATAATGCTGCTATGAACATAGGGGTGCATACAAGAATATTCTTCTGAATCAGTGTTTTGGGATTCTTAGTATATATTCTCAGAAGTGGGATTGCTGGGTCAAAAGGCAGTTCTGTTTTTAATTTTTTGAGGTATCTCTATACTGCTTTCCACAGTGGCTGTACCAGTCTGCATTCTCATCAACAGTGCACTAGGATTCCCCTTTTTCCACATCTTTGCCAGCACATATTGTTTGTTGGTTTATTGATGGTAGCCATTCTGGCAGGTGTGAGATGATATCTCATTCTGGTTTTAATTTGCACATCTCTGATGATTAGTGACAGTCGTCTTTTCGTATGTCTGTTGGCCATCTGTATGGCCTCTTTGGAGCAATGTCTTATTCAGGTCCTTTGCCCATTTTTAAATTGGATTGTTTGTCTTTTTGGTGTTGAATTATGTAAGTTCTGTATATGTTTTGGAAATTAACCTCTTATGAGATGTATCATTTGTAAATATGTTCTCTCATACAGTGGATTCCCTTTTCATTTTGTTGATGGTTTCTTTTGCTTTGCAGATTTTTAGTTTGACATAGTCCTTTTAGTTTATTTTTTTTCCCTCGCCTTAGGAGATAAATTAGCAAAAATATTGCTACAAGATGTCTAAGATTTTACTGCTTATGTTTTCTTTTTTTGACACTAAGAGATTCGGATTAGGAAGAAAATGGATATTTGGTAAATTTGGATTGTTGCAAATGGTCATTTCTTTCACTAAACTCTATTATTTTTCCCAGGTCTTTCCCCCACACTGTATCCATGTGCTTTCACTGCTAGTTTGAAGCAGCTTCCACTGTGGGAGGAATACACTGCTCTGCTGCCTTGATTTTTGGCTTGGCCACCTGGCTACTTTGGCTAATGGGGCACTAGCAGATGTGATACAGAGACTTGAAATATACTTGGAAGCGGTTTTGTCTTCGTTTGTTTCCACCTTTGCTATGAGATGAACATGCATAGCCTGCTGGTTCTAAGACAGCAAGAAGCATGTGGCTTGGAGCCTGAAGCCCATCCTAGCCTGGACCAGCTGAGCCCCATCCCCAAAGACACGAGGTTGTTGCATATCACTGAGATTTTGTAGTGGTTTGTCCATACAGAGTAGCTCTCTGATAAAATGTGCATTATGGTTGCCTTGTATATTTTCTCAGCGTACCCAGGGCTCACAGTATGCTTACCATTATCTCCTTCAATATTATTACACAGAATTCATTTATTTCTTTTGAGCTTTTCCTCACTGTATCCCTTCCTAGCTTGGTAAGAAGAAGATGGTAGGGGAAGAGCTTGACTTTTTCTGTTTTTCTCCCTTCCTAGAGAAGTCTTTGAAATAGATTCCCAGTATTTTAGTTTTTGAAGTGGGTTGTTCCCTAAACCAGGCAGGAATTGGGAGTGGGATTTATCTAGAAAGATGTCCCCATTTTATTTTTGAAATACTGCGGACACGGAACGTTGTGTGTACATGCATTTGAACATGCTTTCTCAGTATAAACTTTTTAAAGTTTTAGTTCCAGGTGCCTGAGTTTAATCAGTCTCAAGTAAAAAAAAACTCTAGAATCACTATAATTAATCTTGATGACAGCAGGAAGTTTTCTGGTTTTGATCACTTACTGTCATATTCCCAGTTCCTAAAACAATGGCCTGTCATATCATAGGCACTCAATATACACATAATAAAATGAATGAGGGATACCTGCGTGGGTGGAGCTCCCAACCTCATCTTGATGTTTGGTATTCTTTTTTTCATGCTCATTGAAACAGTCAAATGCAAAGGGAAACTGCTCTTGTTTCCCAAGCTGGCCCTTGGTCCCTCTGCTCTCAGCTGCAGTTCCCAAGTTAACAGGAAAATGCTGTGGGAAGCACAAGGGCCTTGGAGTCACCATCTGCCCATAGTCAGGCCTAGTAAGTCCTTGGCAGGGTGTGAGTAGGAGGGTCTTCGGTTGTTCATCTGTAAAATAAAATGATATAATCTCCAGATTTCCTTGTAGCTCTCATATCCTATGATTCAGCCCTTTAAACCAGAGACTTTTTTTTTGTTATTTTTATTTTCTATTTATTTTTTTATTGTTGTTCCATTACAGTTGCCCCCATTTTCCCCCTATTACTCTCCTCTGCCCTACCCATCTTCCACCCCTCACATTCAATCCTCCCACCCACCCCCTGTTTTCCTTGTCCATGGGTCCTTTATACATGTTCCTTGACTTGACCCTTCCCTTCTTTTCCTCATTATCCCCCTTCCCTCTGGTCACTCTCAGTTTGTTCTTTATTTCCATGTTTTGTTCACATGTTTGTTTTGTTGATTAGGTTCCACTTATAGGTGAGATCATATGGCATTTGTCTTTCACTGCCTGGCTTATTTCCCTTAACCTAATACTCTCCAGTTCCATCCATGCTGTCGTGAAGATTTTTAATGTTGGTAAAACCCACAAGGAAAGTTCTGTTTTATAGCACCACAAGAGAAATTTTATAGTAGCAGGACTTTGGTGTATATGGTGGTTAACTAGGTTGTTTCCTCACACCTCCTTAAAGAAACTCTCAGAGACTTAAAAAAGAAAAAGAAAAGATGTACATATAATTGAATTTTATTTAAACTATTTATGAAACTTGTGCTTTATGGGATCACTGTAGCTTTGTAAGTAGGTAGTGATATGCTCCTCAATGGCTCAATTTTATTTTCTCCCTTGCAAAAATGCAATTTAGAAGTTTAGGAATTATTTATGGTACTATGGGGATAAACATAATCTGCTAAGGTATTTTTCTTATGTCATATTTTCAGTATCTGTTTCTGTATGTTAGGCTGGATGCAATGCCTTCATGAAATGGCCATTTTGTTAGGTCCATGGATGAAATGAAATCATGTCATTAGGCAAAATTTATTCCAGATTGTCAAATTGTGTTTTTTAATTGGCATAATTCAGGAGTTGGTCAAGTGTAATATTTCTCAAAGCACATGACAGGGAACACTGGATATTATTAGGTGTTTCACAGAAAAAAAGACTTGATATTTAACTAAGTGTGGAAAATAGAAAGGAGTTCTATTGCTCTCTTTACTGGAAAGCCTCTCTAAGCTAGGAAGATCTAAGTCTGTACAAAGGATAGAGTGAGCATCATTCCACACTTATTTGATCACGGAGACCTTTTATGAAAAATCCTTTCTGGATAGTGTGTCCCAAGAAGGACACTTAGGGAAATGCTTGTCCATTGGCTGCTGGGTTGACAGTAAACTAGGAGGGTAATTGAACTGTATTTGGGGGAAGTAATGACCAAGTAGAGTAAGATATTCTTTTAAAATTATACCTTGATGAGTGCCTTCAGTATGAAGGGAGGCAGCTGATATTAACATACAGAATTTATAAAGTTTATTTTAGGTGATTTGTCTGTGGAGCCCTGGCAGTTGAGGGTTTGTGGGCTTTGAAGGTGTTAGGAAGGAAAAGCTCTTAAAATCTGTTATTCAGTGCTTCCATTTATTAGAGTCAGCCTTAACTCTCTTTGTCCGTTCCTTCCAAGAACATTTATTAAGTATTATGTGGCAGGCACCATGCTAGGAGCTTCAGATACAGAGATTATTTCTGCCTTTGAGGGACTTGCAGTCCAGTGGGAGAGACTGACAGGTCATCTACTATGTCCTTGGTGGTGTGATTACACCTGAAGCAGTAAATGGTTCCTTGAGAGACTGGGTAAGGCTTCACTAAGGCTATAATGCTTGAACTGAGCAAATAAGATTGAGCAGGTTACATGATGTGGGTAGGATGAGGAGGATATCTTTTCCAGGCAGAGAGTAAGTAGCTTGTGCAAAGAGCCATAGAGCGGGGTGCAGCACTACTTGTTCTGGGAAGACTGCTTAGTGTGGAGTGCTAGAATAACCAGGGGGCCTGTGAATCAAGTAGAGAAAGCTGGAAATCTCTTTGGCAGTGATCAGCTCTGGATGGGCTTAGAAGGCAAAATAAAAGACCTGAAGTCTCATCCTCCTGGTAGTAGCACATGATTGAAGGATTTTAAGTAGGAGAGAGGTGTGGCATTACTGGGGAGAGTGAGTTCAAGATGTGCCAGTTCAAAGGCAAGGATCCAGGTGAACAGTGTAGACTAATTGGTCAGAGTGGGAGCTGAAGCAGTGGCAAGAAGGAGGTTGGGGGGCAGGGGACAGATTGGAATTAATCTTAGGACTTAGCCAGGCTTCATGTGCACAGGGGCCATGTTCTTGGCATGATGATGTCATGTATGTAGCAATCAGATAGTTCTGGTTGCAGCTTTCTAGGCATAACTGATGCACAGAACCTTTGGGTCTCCTTCACCACTGTACATCATCCAGAGAGTGAGAGGTGAATTTTACACCTCCCCCACCTTCTTACCTTCAGTTGCCTGAGCCGTAAATAACTAGCATAACTTCTTTCTCATTATGGAGGCATTTTTAAAAGAAATGAGGCAGATCTCTGAAGTTATAGAAGTTACTTTTTTCTTTCCTGTTTTAAAAGTGCTCTTCAGAATTATATAGGCTTCAAGCCCTATCAAACCTGGATTCTTTCCTGGATGAAATACATGTAGTGAAGATGGCTCAATTCATGGGTGTCCAACCCACGGCCCATGGGCTGCATGCGGTCCAGGTTGGCTATGGATGTGGCCTAACACAATATCATAAATTTACTTAAAACCTTGTTTTCACTCATCAGTTTTTGTTAGTGTTTGTGTATTTAATGTGTGGCCCAAGACAACTCTTCTTCTCCCAGTGTGACCCAGAGATGCCAAAAGGTTGGACACCCCTGGGTCTAGAGCACTGTTCTGGCTCTCCTTGGACAGGTTTCCTCAGGATCCTGAGTCCAAGTGTGTGCTTTTTGGAGAGTAGCTGGTTGATGAGTCTTCTACATTGGTTGTATTACACATAGACATATGCCTCTAACTGAGCAGACCTGAAATGGTCTTTGTATAGCCCCGTCTTTGGATGTGGGCTTTTTCAGTTGATTCATTTAATTAAGGCCATTCTTCCTTACCCATGGCTGGTTATTTCTCTGCTAGCCCTTGAGGGGCCTGGGCATTGAAGCTCCTCATTAGTTGCACTTACATTCTTTGTCAGTGTTGCCTGGAATAGTAGGAATATGGAAAAGCTAGGGAACAGAAAGGGACAGTATCTCCTAGGACTTCCTTATTCTGGTACTCACTAGCTTCTGCTGATTGGTTTCCTTGACCACCATGGGATAGGTGTACGTGTCTCCACAGAAAAATATCAAGAGCTTTAGGCCAGAAAGATATGCCTTCACTGACAAATATGTTTATCATTTAATGTCTTTGAATCTCAGTACCTAATCTATAAAGTGAAAATAATAATGTACACCTAATTGGCTTGGGATGAAGAGTAAATGAATTAATGCATATAATGTCCTTAGCATGATGTCTGGTGCATAGTAAGTGATCAAAAAGTGTTAGATCCTTTCTCCCTTAATTTTAACCTTTTCATCTTTCAGAGAGTGTTAAAGTTGGAGATAATTTCAGATGTCAATAACTGTTTTAATCTCCTGAAGTGACACATCAACTTTTGCATCTCTTTGTGTAGGAGCATTTAGGGGGTGAGGGGAGTGGGTGACGGGACAAGGGAGAGTAATTATAGTTTTTATTAGATTTTTAAAGGATTCTATGGCTTAAAAAAGTTAAGAACCACTGATCTAATCTAATATCCTTATTTTGCATTTGAGGAATTAGAGTTTTTTAATGGTGCAGTTTTAGGTATGTGTGATAAAGTAACAAATGCCGCTATGATTTGAGGAGTAGTGAACAATTCAGGCTAGTAATGCTGTCTGCCTTAAGGACCTAACTGAGATAAGGGCAATTTGTTAGGTGAAGTTGCTTGTCACCCAGGAGGGCAAAATAGTCATTAAATGTTTATTGAGGGTGATAAAGGCAGGTGGCATTTTTTGGAAAGTTAGGTGCTTGACAAGCAAAGATGAATAATGCAGAGATTCTGCCTTCAAGGAACTAATGGCCTAATGAGGGATATAGTCACATACATACCTAGCCCTGGAAACATAAGTTATCACACCAGGTAACAGGTAGATTCAGCAACCAAAGCTGTCTCTAGGAGTCAGGAAAGATATCCCAGATAAGTTACTCTAAAGATGTGTTACTTTACTTTGACCCTGAAGAATGCTTAGGACTTTGCCAAGACAAGAGGGCATATAGAGCCTTTTATGCAGAGGGGAAGCATGTTTAAAGAGACACACCTCTGAAAGATCTGGAATGTTTGAGGACAGAAAATTCTGATGTGATTAGGGTAGTATGTGTGTATGTGTGGGGGGGGGGGCGGGTAGCAAATCCAGAGGGGCCTGGAGTGTGATGGGTGTTGTTTGCGCAGGTAAGGAGTGTGGGCTTGATATTAGGATTATTGCAGCCAGTAGGGATTATGGGGGGAGGGTGAGGGATTGGCAGAGTAAAAGAAGGCAGCCTGTTCATTTACCGTGCAAATTTATTTTCTAGGTAACTCAATCACTTGAGGGGGCAAGGGTGTGTGTGTACCCTCCTGTCCTCTACATTTGCTTCTCTTTTTTTATTCTTTACATCCTTTCAGTTTTTAATGCTAATAGAAATACATGTTCTTTTTCTTCCTTCTTAAAAAATGTAGTATACTATATTATTTTGCATCTTTTTTTCTTTTAATTTGCAGTGTATTTTAGAGCACTTTGTACGTTGGAGAGCATACTCATTCAAATTCACAATGCCTGGTTTTTCCATTCTGTGTATGAACCATAATGTATTCAAGTAGTACTGAGTCGATGGTCATTTTCTGTTGTTTGCAATCTTTTAATCTTTTGCTATTAAAAATAATGTTTCAGTTTATAATTGTGTACACATGTCACATTTTATATGTAAATATCTCTGTGGAATTTTTTTCTCGAAATGTAATTGCTAGGTGAAAGAGCATATGTGTTTATAATTTTTTATAGACATGCCTATCAGGTAGGCCTGGTAGATAACCATGTCCTATCTATTTCCATTCCTACCTGTGATGTGTGAGAGAGCTTGTTTCCTTATGTCCTGCCAATGTGTGATCAAGCATTTTGGTGTTTGCTAATCTGGTAGATAATTGGTATTTCTTTTATTCTATATTTTCTTTTGTTAATTCTTATATTACTATTATTATTTTTATAAATTTTATATTTTGTTTATTTCTTTTATTTGTATTTTCTTTTTATGTGGCTTAGAGATATAAAACTATACTTATGGCCACTGAAAATTTCATATAATTTTCATGTGTCATGAAACAGCATTTTTCTTTTGACATTTCTCAATCATTTAAACATGCAAAGTTCATTCTGAGCCTACAGGCTGTGCACAAATAGTGACAGTGGGGCCGAATTTGGCCTGCAGACTATAGTATGCGGAGTACTGTTCTCAGCAAGGGGAACAGCATGTTCAAAAGTCAAGAGCTAGGGAAACACAGTGGGGCCTCTGTAATATTCTTTGCTTAGTTGGTCTCCTTGCATCCAGGGTCTCCAATTTATCCTACATGCAGTAACTAGATAGATTTTCTTGGGTCACCTCTTTCATTATTTCTGTGCTGTGATCTTCTTAAGCACTTTCATGATTCTCCATGAAAGTGATTGAGACCCTCTTCTCATTGTATGCTTTGTTTGCTGTAACTTACCTTTAGGAAAGATTTGGGAAAAATTCTGCTCCACTGATAATAGCATAGTATTTTAGGTATGACTGGGGGTGCTATATAAGCTTCAGGGCTTCCTAGGTCACTGCTGATTCCTATTGCAGTCTGTCCAGAAAAAGTCCATCCATTGTCAATATAACGAGAACAGTTTGTGTGACATTGATGTAACCTGGCAGCAAGGAAAGTGGACTGGAATGCACATGTGTGAACAATGACAACTTCACTGTACTAGTCAGTGGGGGCGGTAGACACTGTTGAGTGAGTGTGTGTACGGTGTGGCCATTGCATTCAAAATGACTGAGCAAGTAGAGCAATCAATCTGCATCAAATTTTGCATTAAGCTTAAACATTCTTCCACAGAAACTATTCAGATGATTGAGAAGGCTTTTGGGGATGATGCAATGAGTGCAGTGCAAATAAAAGTGTGGCATAAATGCTTCAAGGATGGTCAAGAATTTGTTAAAAGTGATCCACATTCTGGAAGGCCTGCAGCAAACAGTACAGCTGAGAATGTTCAACATGTATGGGATGCAATTAACAAAGATCTGTGTGAGGTCCCAAAGTGCCTATTTTTAAGGGGACTGAGGTGTCATTGTCCTGTGTATAATGTTTCTTGTATCTCCTTCAATAAATGTCTCTACTTTTCCATATTACATGGCTGGATACTTTCTGGGCAGACCTCCAGCATACAGAGTTTGCTTTCATTCTGAGTTTTCTGTGCATTTCCTGAAAAAATTACATTTGGATTAATTTACCTATAAAAATCCTATATTCTCATCTCATTTTTATACTGCCACTTTAGGTAGAGAGAAATAAATGACAAAGTCTTCAAATGTTGACTTCTAAGACTTTATTACCACAGACAACTTCATTGTGTTTGTGGAAATCTAGTGTGCTTTGAAGGGATTAATCTAGCCTTATGCTCAATCTGTGTATGTTTATATAGAATGAATGAACATTGCATTGCATTTCATGAACAACCAATTATTCCTATCTTCAGAAAAAAATTTCTACTTAGTATTTAATTGTTGAGTAAGTCAGTATGGTGGTTTTTGAACTGTCACAAGAATTTTGGATTTTGAGCTCACTGCTTGCTTTCACAATCCATGGAGATGTGACTAGTTGAAGCTTTTCATCATTACAGCCATGACCCTATATTTGGGGTTATGAGCAGCATCTGTCTCAGTGGTATAGAGCTAATATGAGCTATTCCTGCTAGATTTTTCTTAGAAGTAGTGTTCTACATGATTAATATTTTATTTTATACTCTACTACATATAGAATCTATCTGGAATCTCTATGATAGTAACTCAACTTACCCTTTTCTTCTATAAGACTCTAACCTCCTTGAGAATAAGAGCCATACTTAATTCACACCTGCTAGTGGTTGCAATGTTAAAAATTACTGAAGACCTGCCGAGTAGGGTTTTCAGCAGGCAGAGATGGAGTGCGGTGTCAAGGGGAACAGTTTGAGTCAGGCTGAGTGCCTTGTTGCTTGGAGTCTTTCAGGAGCAAGATGTCGGTGGGTGTGGCACAGGGCTATGAGTTGAGAATGAATTGGAAAGGTAGATTGGGGCCAAGATCAGGAGGCAAAGAAGGTCATAGTAAGGGTTGAGAATGGGGGACGACTGGAAGTTATAACCAGAAATCATGTTTAGATCATCGTGCTATAACAGGTACTTTCTGACCTGGCCTTTTTCTGTCCCTTTAGTTTCCTCTCCTGCTCTTGTCTATAGATACTTGATGCTCTGAGGAGCTCTCAAATGTGCCATGTATGCTGTGTTCAGTGTTTTCTGACAGGGCACTAGGCCTTCCTAGCACTCGCTTGTCAAAGTGTAGTCTAGTTTGTTTATTGCTGTGCCTCCCTGCTATTCATGAGCTATTAAAGAGAGATCAGGTTACCCCATTTCTTTGTCACCAGTGCTTCACATACGCCTAATCTTTAGTAGGTACTCAGTAGATTTTTATCGAATGCGCGGATGGGTGAATGCATTCTGTACTGAAAGATAGATTGGATGGGGCAGAGATGGGAAGTAACGAGATTGGCTAGGAGCATCATATAATATCCTAAGAGAGGCATGTTGCGAGAGTGAATTATATCTGTGGCAGAAGAAATTCAAGGGAGGAAATGGATTCTGGAGACCTAAGGAAGTAGAGCTGACAGCGAGCCACTGAAAAAATGGGTGTTGAAGAGCCAAAGGAAGCTGGAAAGCAAAGATAGGGCACCTGAAATGTACCTCATCATTTCACTCTATAGATGTTTTATTGGGGGATAGGGAAGCCATTCTTTGTAGATCTGATTGATTACCAGCTTAACAGAGGATTAATTGTTTTGGTCTGAAAAACCCTATTATTCAAGGTTGCCCAGCAGAGTAAATCATGGAGCACTAAAGCATCTTTTGCTTAATTATTTAATTTATTTAGATTTAATCACAGTACAGTCCTACAAAGGCTATGAGATAGTGACATCTATAGTTATAGATATATCTGTATAAAACAAAAATCATGGGGCAAAGGGTAAAGGAAAAATAAAATTAGGAAAATAATAGAGCTGGGTTAAGGTTGCAACAAAGAAATACACATTTATCTCAGTTGCTATTAGGAGACATAAGTTTGGCTCTAGATGCCTAATGGTAAAAGGAAAGAGGGAAATATATACTATCTACTTTATCTGCAAGGTAAAAACATGCCCATTTTTTGCATCCTGCCTCATCTGTGAAGAGGGTACCTTTAAAACAATTGAATTTCATATTATTCTTTTTTTACATCCCTTAGTCTTTTCTAACTAGTGTGGCAGGATTTGATTTGCTCTTTATATGTTTAACATGTAATGAAGTTAACTTTGAAAGATCTCTATAACCCAAATCTACAGATTATTTCCAAAGCCTGTTTTCTGTCTTTTACTGATTGCTTCCTTGATGAGTCAATACTTGCAAGCTCCTGTGTGTATGGCATGTGGCTAGTGCCTTGATGGTACAAAAGTTATGTAGGAATTTCTTAAGGAACTCACAGTCCTAATGGGTGGTCTAGTTATAAACACATGGAAAGTGTGTTACATGCAAGAGTTGAATAAGATGACCATCAAGGAGAGTGAGCAAAGCAGTACCCAATCTACTGCAGTATGCATGCTGAGGCATTACATGATGCTATGAATTCAGAAGATGGAGAGACCCATCTTCATGGAGAGATGAAGAGGTCGAGGGAGGTTTGGGAAGGGGGAATGATTTTTTTTAAATTTTATTGATTTTTAGAGAGAGGGGAAGGGAGGGAGAGAGAGAGGGGGAGGGAGGGAAAAAGAGAGGGAGAGAAGCACTCATGTGTGAGAGAAGCATTGACTGGTTGCCTCTCACATTCCTGCAACCTGGGACCTGGGTTCTGGCCCAGGCAGGCATGTGCCCTGACTGGGAATTGGACTGGTGACCTTTTGGTTTGCAGAATGACGCCCAACCCACTGAGCCACACCAGTTGAGGTGCGAATGATTTTTTTAAAATGATAGCCTGAATATATTTTATTATTGACTCTATATACTAAATTGGAAATGGAGTTAATATTTGATTCTTTTAACAAATTTGAATTTTAGTAGTCTTTGGAAACATCATGTTCTTTTTTTTTTCTTCAAAACAGTGTGCATAGTAATTTTATGAGTACCGTTTCAGGTTACTGAATATGTCCTTCACTCCATGGAGCCATGGACATGCTTTTCTGCTGTCTCTCTTAAATGCTGAACTGACAGCCCTTTATGTCCTAATTCATATACTTTTATTTCAAGTTGCTTGTACTATTCTGAAAAATAAACTCTCCTTTTTAAAGGGATAAACTTTTAATAGTCAAGTCTTTGTCATTATAACATCTTTATACTCTGTGTTCTCAATGCACTGAGGGCAAAGTCTAAAACCCGTAATTGATATGCCCTTCAAGATAGTGCCTTTTCCAGCTCTAGCCCTAACTACCTCTCTAGCGGCACCAAGTCCTGGTGCTTGGCATTTCTGCCACATAGATCTTTCAGTTTTCTTCCTCCTCAGGCCTTGCATACACGCTTCCTTCTGCTGGAACTGCCCTGATCAGTCAGAGGACCCATGAGACACTGGTTTAGCACCTGCACAGCTCTTAATGGCATGCATCACCCTTGTAATGAACTGATGGTGACTGTCTTTATTCATTATCTCTGATTCTAGCCCCCCTCCCAAGACTGTAAGTGCCATGAGGACAAGGACCCTGTTGGTCTTTGACAGATGACCCCCAGCATCTGGTGATGCCTGATACAGAGCTGATGATCACAAATACCTATTTTCAAATAGTGTCATTGTGAGCTTCCCTTCTCTGGTCTTCATTCTTGATTATCACTCATTTGTTATTTGTTTCTTGCCCTGCAGATGGTTACCAAACACCTTTTTGATTTTAAATCTTCACAGTAGATTCCAAAAAACCACTTCAAAGCTGACACAAAGCTCTATTTGTTGCCTTTCAAAATATATACATTTTTAGTGCCAAGGGAAGATTTTTGAAGCTTGGGCATGTGTTAGTCTCTAGGGAGCCAGGTTGGGTGGGGAGGAGTCCAGGTTGTGGGAGTGTTAGTCAGGTAAGGCCTGATGTAGTTTACTGAGCAATTTCAAAGCAGAGTAGTGGCGACAATCTCAGAAATTCTAAGCAGCAGCGTTATAAAAGCACAGAGAGGAATGTTGCTTTCTTTTCATTGACCTGAAATCAGGTTATTTCCCCCATTCTGCTCCCAACTGGTTTTTATTACCTTAATACTCTGTGTCATGGAGGTTATCAACATTTTCAAGATAGAATTCTTTGGAGATCTATAAATTGCTGCTTTCTAATTCCATTTCTCTTAATTGTAGGGTACTAAAAATGCAAAAAAAATGCAAAAAAATGCAAAAAAAAGTGGAACAGTGGAAAAACTTTATATTCAGTATCAGGCGATCTGGTTAACAGTTGTGGTTTTACGACTAACTGATTGAACTTCATGGCTGGACTCTTAGTCGAGGGGAATCCTTTGACATCTCTTGGCCTTTATTTCCTCATCTATAAAAGGAAGAGATTATAGATGATATTTAAGATTGTTCATAGTCCCAGTTTATACTTGCCTACAGTGCATCATTTTGTTTGTTGATTTAACAAATACTTATTGCATACCTACTATGTGCCAGCTTCTCCTCACGGTGCTTAAGATGTAGCAGAACATAAACAAATGAACCTTTTGCCCTGCTGGAGCTTGCATTCTAGGGGCACTTGAAGGGTTTAATGTTTACTGGGTATCACTTTATTACAGTTCTGTGGGAGTAAAGAGGTGTGGCCAGAGAACACAGTCAGTGAAGAGAGCTCATTTCTCATAGTGCCTGAAGGGTCAGCTGGGAGGACAGATTATTCCCCATCCTTGTCCCTGTTTTTATCTATCCCCACTTCCTGGCAAATGAACTACCTCACAACAGGAAGGAAAGGGAGACTGATGGTAGCCCTCTTGCCTTGGTCTTATGTTACAAAAAATTTCCCAGGGCCCAGAGACCAAAGAGGCTGACAACTTCATTATTAAATTAAAAGTCTATTAAGGGAACTTCCATACAAGGCATATCTTGGGTGGTGGCAAGATGATATGGAAATCCTCCGTGCTGTGTGGCATGTGCTAAGGAGTTATAGAGGACAGGGCAAGATGGCGAGAGTACTGGCGTGTGACCCCACCCCACCCTCCCATTAGGAAAAATGCTTTGTATGCTTGCCCTGGGCAGGACAATGGCCTGCTCCAGGGATCAACCTGTCTGGGACATAGGGAAGGGGCCCCATCAGACAATCTCTGAAGGGCTTTTTTGGAAACAGTCTCTGTTTTGGCCAGGATCTAAGCTGGCTGCTCTGGCAGCGGTCAGGTCATGGAGTAGTCTGCTCTCCACCCCTCGGTGAGAGAGAGAGTTTCCAGCTATTTGATTTAGTTTCCAGTTGTGACACTTTAAACACTCAGTGAGTCTTTAGTGTCTGCAAGGCAGAGTAAAAACACCTGCGCTTCCAGCAAGGCTTTGGACCACCTCCTCATCTTTGCCTTACACGTGCCCTTGGCAGTGGGCAGGTGGGCACTCAGTGTCTCCCAGCACTCAAGGTGCGTGCTCTCTCATCTCTAGGCCACTGGGCAGTTTGCTCAGCTCACAGCACGGTCTCACCATCTCTGCTGACCAGTGTTACCCCCACAGTCAGGCGTGCTATAGAATGGCAGCACTGTTACAGCCTGCTTGACTCCTCTCACTGGTTACTTGACCACTACGATCAGGCATAGTCCTCCCTCTCTGACCCCCTCCGCCCTCCCGCATCCCTGCAGCTCTACTGCTCCATCTACATCTTGAGGAGAAGGGCTGGCCAACCTTTATCAATCTTACGTTTCATGACTAACACAGTGCCCAACATAGACCAGATCCACAGAAATTGTTGAGCAGACTGTTGACATGTTTTTCTGTGATATTTATTATAGTTTACCTTTTGATATGATTACTTGTGCATTTTTTAAAAAATCTAGATCTGAGGTCCTTGAGAGCAAGGCCTTTGTTTTATGTATTTATTTTTTAATCTTTTGAAGCACCTGGATCCTGTTCAGTGAATATTCAAAAACCTGAGATAAGCAGAATTCAATTCTTGGATACCTGAAAGGGAAACTGAGTCAAAGAAAAAATAACCCATGAGGTGTTGTCTCAGCCAGGGCTAGAATTGGGGGAGGTAGCTGAGAGATCAGAAATTGAGCAGTAAAAGAGCATCATAATTTTGAAAAGCTTCTAGATCTCTCCCTTAATTTAGAAGTATTTCCTACCTTTCACACTCAGATCTGTTATACAAATTATGCTTTGTTTGCTGAAAAGCCTCCTGACACTGAAGGGGTTTGCTTTGTCATTAGCCATGTCCCTGATTTAAGGTGGAGATGGGACATGGATCACTCTGGTATGGCCTCCACAAGGCCTTTGCGGATCCTTTGCCCATCACTTTCCTGTGCAGGCCACGATAAGCTCAAGGGCACAGCTTACGCATCTGCTCCTGCCGCCAAAGCCCCTGGCTCCCTTCCCTTTGGCTCCTGACTCTGCCTTCTGTTTCTCAGGGTCTGTCTAGGTTTAGTCCTTTGTAATCATTTAGAGTGAGGGCTGTCCACGGCTGGCAGTGCAGCCTTGGCTTGGTGGGAGAGGGGTTTGGGCAAGAATTGGCTGCACTGTGTCTAAAACACCTGACTCCCTGCCATGGCTAGGAATGCAAGAAGGCTGGCTGGCAAAGCTGGCCTTCCTGACCAGCGCCATGGAGCACTGCTCTCTGGGAATGGGAGCACTCTGCAGCTCCTTGGCCAGCCAGACCTTCCATAGTCTAAATTGGAACATGGATTCACAAATGAAAAGAGCTAGGGAAGATCTCGATTTCCCCTGTATCTCAAATAACTGCTAATAATAATGATTTACTAGTAGTGAAAAGTCAGGAACTTGTTCTTCACATGGAGACCAGACCCATCAGCCCTGGACAGTTATGTAACCCACCTAGTACACGTGGATAATACTGAGGCTGGCACTTTCACCCAGAAGCCTGCTCAGTGAGGACAGTTTTATTGTTTCTTCCAGCTAGTCAACATGTCTGTTGTTTCTTATTCCTGAGAATGGCAGGGAGTAAAGGATTATTTATTTCCCTTGATATTTTTCATTTCAGGAATCAACGTGGGCAGATTTATAGTGTTCACAACATGCTGGTAGCAATTTGATTGCAGTAAGAATGAAATTTCGGTCAGGCAAGTGCAAATTTATTTGTTGTGGCGAGAGGGGCCATGCTTGTATAAATGGTACAACTGTACCCTGAAGAAGACTTTTACCAGAGGTGCTGGTGGTAGTTTTTATTCTTCTTTTATTCTCAGGTGTCTGAGGTTAAAAATTAAAGAATGAAATACATTAATTTGACTAAATTGAATCTTTCTGCTGGATGTGTTTGCCCTATAAGCTTTTGCATTGACTCACCACACATCCTGTTTAGTAGAACTGGTGGAACTGTTGTTCATGTGGACAGCAAGGAGGGAAATATGATTGGCTGAGCAGTCGAAAGACATGTCTCTTATACTCACGCTATTTCCAAATAAAACAAATTAGTTTTATATATTTCTGGAACTCATGATTCTTGGATACTTCAGAAGCAAATTTGAATGTAGGCAATGTATTTTACTTTCAGCTCAAAATATTGGTATTTTTGCAACTGTTTTAGGTAGACACAGTTGCTAATGGTTACCTCAGACTTATTTCAGGTATTTTATTTACCTCTGAAAACCAATGTACGATTGTTTTATTTGACCCCCAGTATACTGAAATGTTGCTTTAGTATCTGATCTTCTATCACTTTAGCTACAATTTTATTTGTGTTTTTCTTTACAGGTGACTTACTATAAAGTTGTATACCTGAAACCTGTATAATTTTATTAAAAAAACAATTTGTGTGTTTCTTCTCTTTTGAGCTTCTGGATTACAATGACCTGGCCAGCTTTCCAGACAAGAGTGGGAAAAACTTGCAGTCACGTGCTGCCCACACGGGTGTGCCCCAGTTGAAGGGGCACCCGTCTGTACCCAGAGTACCTCGACCTCCGAATGACAGGGAGCATCCATGCCAATTCCTTTTTTTCTTCCCTTACTCTTTTTTTGAAGAGATTTTTTTCTTTTCATTAGAGAAAAGAAAATTATGAATAATCACCTCATAATTTAAGGAGTCAAATAGTTCTACAAGGTTTAGTACAAACCCCAGCAACCCACACCCCCAACCCCTGTGCTTTTCTTTGACCCCTCTACCCCACATTCCCACTTTCTTCTCCCTGGAAGCAACCAGTTTCAACTCTTAGAGCTGATTCTTGGACATTACTCTATATCTCTAAGAAACATGCTCATGTTGCTGCTTCTTGATGTCTTTCCACTTAAAACATTCTGTTTTAACTATGCAACATGAAATATGAGGATTCAGCCATTTCTTCTTCACCCTAACATTACAAGAGGTGCCCTTCTCATCTCCCAAACTTATGTATAGTTAGAGTATAATTTGGGATAGGTCAGTAGTCCGCATTAGATTATTGTGACTATTATAAATGCTGTCTATCCACAGGTGAAATATTTAGTAAACTATGATTATCTTTTCTCTCCTGTGAAGTTTTTTACTTAGTCTGTTTTGTTTGTTTACTTTCACTAATTCAAAACCATATTCTTCAAATTTTCACAACCCGCTCTTAATATACTCACATACATCTGTTTTTCTTCCATTTCATCTTTTGGAGATGTGTCTCTCAGAGCCCTGTGGGCAAGTTGATTTTTACAGTTGGCCTACGTAGTCGCTTTGCTATCTCTTTTTGCCATACCCTTGGAAATGCCCTTCACCTCTCATTTGTGTGGATTATACTGTTTCCTGTGTCTTCCTGTGCATTATATTATTTTGGGACTTAGTGGGAGGAGATAAAAACTATACCACCTATTTTAAACAGAAAGGGATTTAAAGTAGAAATTAGATGCTTTTCAAATTATTGGAAGGGCTGGAAGAGTGGGCTTGAGGCTGGGTCTCTAGAAATGCTCCAGAACCACAGCTGCCCTGACCTGTCAAAGGCATTACATCCTCTGGTACATTAAGATGGGAAGGAGTCAGGAGGCCACCACTGGGATTGCTCACTTCAAGAACCTTCTGCTGAAACTGTAATATAAGAATCAGAACCTGTTAAAGTCAATGTCTCTTGATACCCATGAAGCTGATGACCGTTAGGCACTGAACACTTACAGAAAAACCCAGTAGTCCCCTTCCCAAGCAGACTAGCAGAGAAAGCCAAAGCTGCAGAAGGATGGCCTCCAATTCCACATTCCAGATCTTATTGGAGTGTATCTTGTTGGAAGAACCTAATTTACTAAAAAAATATCCAGTTGCAAGGAAGGCCAGGAAGTATAGTGGTTTAGCTTTATAGCCTCTGGCATACAGAAAGGTATATAGAAGTAGATATGAATGCTGAGTGCCATTCCACCATACATACCACACGGGGCTTTCGTTGTATGTGTGTGTGTGTGTTTACTATCTTGTTTTGATGAACCTTATCCTCCAGTACCTTTCTGAGAAAGCATACATTGGAAGCAATTTCCTTGAGTCCTTGCATATATGAAAGTCATTGACTCTGTCCTCCTAGTTGTATAGTAACTTGTTCAAATTATAACATTTTTATGAAAATCACTTTTTTATTGTATTTTTTCCATTAGCATTAAGTCTCCTTATACCCACCTCCCCACCCCAGTCACCACACTGTTGTCCACATCCATGAGTTCTTTCTCCTTTTTGCTCAATCCTTTCCCCCTTCCTTCCCGCTACTTAGCTGTCTTCCTGCTCTCTATCTATGAGTCTGTCTCTATTTTGCTTGTTAGTTCAGTTTGGTCATTAGAGTCCACATATGAGTGAAATCATATGGTATTTGTCTTTCTCTGACTGGCTTATTTCACTTAGCATAATATTCTCCAGGTTCATTAATACTGTTACAAAGGGTAAAATTTTCTTTTTTATGGCCAAGCAGTATTCCATTGTATAAATGTCCCATAGTTGCTTTATGCACTCATCTACTGATGGACACTTGGGCAGCTTCCATATCTTGGCAATTGTAAATAATTCTGCAATGAACATAGGGGTGCATATGTTCTTTCAAATTAGTTTTTTTGGTTCCTTCAGCTATATTCCCAGAAGTGAGATCAGAGAGTTCAAAGGCAGATTCATTTTTAATTCTCTGAGATACCTTCATACTGCTTTCCAGAGTGGCTGCACTAGGCTTCATTCCCACCAAAAGTGCAAGAGGGTATTTCCCTTTCTCCAAATCCTGACCAGAACTTGTTATTTGTTGATTTATTGATGATAGCCATTCTGACAGGTGTGAGATGACATCTCATTGTAATTTTAATTTGTATTTCTCTGATGATTTGTGACATGGAGTATCTTTTCATATGGTTATTGGCCATGTGACACTTTGGAGAAGTGTCTATTCAGGTCCTTTACCCATTTTTTAATAGGGAAAATCATTTTCATTTAGATGTTGAACATTGTCTTATAGATTACAGTGTTCCTATTTAGAATTTTGAGAAGATTATAATTTCTGATCATATTTTTGTGACCTTTTTTTCTTTTTGGGCCTTAACATTTTTTAAAGTATTACTGAGGAATAATTTGCATAACAAAAAGTTACCCACTGTAAATATTCAATTCAAACATTGTTTAGTAAATTTATTAATTTTGCAAACATAGATCACTATAATTCACTTTTAGAGGATCTCCATTATCCCCAAAATTTTTCTCATGCCCATCTCTAGCCACTTATCAATCATGTCCTCCTAGGCCCAGGCAACTACTATTGTACTTTCTGGCTCTATAGATTTGTCTTTTCTAGACATCTTTTATGAATGTTCCTTTGCGTGTGGCTTCTTTCACTCAGCACGAATGTTTTGCAGTTCATACTATTAGTATGTCACAGTAGTTTGTTCCTTGCTGTTGTTTAATTGTATTGTATACATTTTGTTTATCAATTCACTGGTTGATGGGTATTTATATTATTCTCAGTTTGGGGCTATTATGAATATGCTGCTATGAGCTTTCACTCTGAAGTTTTTCTGTGGACACATGATTTAATTGCTCTTTGGTAGATACCCAGGAGTTGAATTGCTGGGTTGTATGTAAGCTTAAGATTAACTTTTGAAGAAACTGCAAAACCATTTTCCAAAATGACTGTATAATTTTCATCCCCAAAAGAAATATATGAGGGTTTTAGTTTTTTTGCGTCCTCATCAATACTTTATTGTTTGTAGTTTTGATAATAGTTATTGCAGTAGGTGTGTAGAAGAATCTCATTATAGTTTTAATTTATATTTTTGTCATGAATAATGATGTTTAGCATCTTTTAATGTGCTTTTTAGCCATTTGTATTTCTTCTCTGGTGGATATCCATTCAGATGTCCTGTCTACTTTTTATTGGGTTGTTTGTCTTATTATTTAGTTGTAAAATTCTTTGTTTAGTATAACTATAAGATCTTTTTATATATTATAGATAATTTTCATATATTTTCTCCTAGCGTGTGGCTTGTCTTTATTTTCTTAGTGTTGTCTTTATTTTTTATTTAATGATTTATTTTTATTTATTTTTAAATTTATTAATCATGTCTATTCTATTACAGTTGTCTCTGTGTTTATGCCTTTACGTCCCTCCACCCACCCCACCCCCACCCCCCACTCCCACAGTCAATTCCTACTTTGTTGTCCATGTTCATGGGTCATTCATACATGTTCTTTGTCTAGTCCCGTTCCCTTCTTTCTACCATTGCCCTCTTACCCCATCCCCTCTGGTCACTTTCAGTCTGCTCCATGTTTCTGAGCCTGTGGTTTATTTTGTTTGTTAGTTTATTTTGTGGAAGAGTCCACTTATAGGTGAGATTATATGGTATTTGTCTTTCATGAACTGGTTTATTTCACGTAGCTTAATATTCTCCAGTTCCATCCATTTTGTCTCAAAAGGTAGGAGTTCCATCTCTCACTCTTTCTTTCTTTCTTAAATGCAGATTGATTTTATTTATTTTTTAAATGTCAAAGTTAATCATAAAATACTAAAAAAATTTAAAACCATTATAAAATCTCAGCAATTAAACCAACATGACACCAGCACAGAAATAATCAAGTAGATCAATGAAATATAATGAGTATTCTAGAGACAAATGTATATATCTGTCTAACAATATATGATTAAGTTGATATTTCAAATCAATGGGTAAAATAAGGCTTATTCAACAGATAAGGTACATAGACCACTATTACTTGAAATAAAACAAATATAGAGCCCTATTTCACACATTATACAAAAAAGATTCAAGTGAGTTAAAAATCAATATGTAGAATCTAAGGAGTTTTAGAAGAAAATAGAACTAATATTTTTCATGACCTGAAGTAAAATATGCAACCCCAGAAACTATAAAGTATATATTAACAATATGACTATATTAAACATTTAGCTATATAGTAATATACATGTAAAAAAAGTTAAAGGACAAGGGATATAATAGAAAAATATTTGCAACACATGTAAAACATGGTTAATAGGTTTTTTTGGTCTTTTTTTTTTTTTTTTAGGGGAAAGAAGTTCTACAAACCTTTAATCAATAAATGGATAAGACTACCAAAAAGTCATTTAAATTTTTTTTAAAAAAATAATAGAGATAGGCAAGAAATATACTAAAACAGGTTTAGTTTCAACAAACAGTAAAGGAACAATTAAAATAACATTGTCACAATCAGATTAAAGAGTATTAAAAATATTGGTAGTATCAAGTATTGGCAACTCTGAAAGGAACTGGGTATTCATAGAAACTATTTCTTCATCTTAAACCAGTCCATTTAGCATATTTTGCAGTGCTGGTTTGGTGGGGGTTTATCCTTTCAGCCTTCTTTTGTCTGGGAAACTCCTTATTTCGCCTTCCATTTGAATTGAGAGCCTTGCTGGGTAGAGCAGTCTTGTTAGCAGGCCTCTGCTTTTCATGACTTGGAATATTTCTTGCCACTCCCTTCTGGCTTTCAGAGTTTCCATTGAGAAGTTAGCTGCTAGCCATACTGGGGCTCCCTTATATGTTACTACCTCTTTCTCCCTTGCTTCCTTTAGGATTCTCTGTTTGTCTTTGATATTTGCCATTTCAATGATGATGTGTCTTGGAGTGGGCCTCACTGGGTTCCTCCTGAGTGAAACCTTCTGTGCTTCCTGGACTTGTGTGACTTTTTCTCTCCTCCAGTGAGGGAAGTTTTCCATCATGACTTTTTCAAACAGGTTCTCTATCCCTTGCTCCTCCTCTTCTCCTTCTGGTATCCCTATTATATGGATATTATTACGTTTCAGGTTGTCCTGCCTTTCCCTCAATGCTTCTTCATTCTTTTTGAGTCTTTTTTCATTTTCTTGCTCTTCCTGGGAGCTTTTTTCTACCTTGTCCTCCAGCTCTCTGATTTGGTCCTCAGTTTCATCTAGCCTGCTTTTGATTCCTTCTACTGTGTTCTTCAATTCAGAAATTCTATTCTTCATTTCCTCTTGTCTCTTGTTGATAGTTTCTATGTCCTTTTTCATGGTGATATAGTTTGCAGTAAGTTCCTCATAGTTTCCCTGTGGTTTTTGATAATTCTCTCTGAGCTCAGTGAGCTCAGTGAGCTTCCTTAGAACCGTTGTTTTGAATTCAATACCTGATAGTTGACTTGCCTCTATTTCATGTAGTTCTCTTTGTGGAGATTCCTCCTTTTCCTTCAAATGGGGTATATTTCTTTTTCTTTTCATTATTTGTGAGACTCTTCTCTTTTGCTTCTGATTCTTAAGTTGATCTGTCTTGATTTCTTGACTTTGTGGTGTGAACTTACATAGTTGGAGACTGCTGTTTTTTTTACTTTCTGGATCTGCCTCTGATGATGTCAGATGTTGACCCTGTCTGACCTTAGGCAGTCTGTTGGAGACTTGCGGTAATCTACTGTTTGTGGGTGTCTTCTTCAGCTGTTAATCTATTCACTCTGCACTGAGCAGGCCGCCTTACACAGCTCAGGGCGGGGTAGGTCCCTTCTGGGGCCGAGGTTTATGGGTCCTCTCACGCTGGTGCGTATGGGGGAGGAGTCAGCACTGGGATCCCGCAGGCTGCTCTCTCCGTTCTCTCCTCAAAGCCTCCATCCCCAGTCTCTCCTCAAGTGTCGCCAGACCTCTCTGCGCCCCCGTTAGCCAGGGATCTACTGTCTGTGGCTGTCTCTCTGCACTCAGCAGGCATCTTAGGCAGCACAGGGCAGAGTGGAATCCCACCTGGCAGTGGGGCTATTGGGTCCTTTGATGCTCCTACCACTTACGGGGAGTGGTCTCTTCCTGAGCAAGATGGCCGTTGCCGCATGGAGGATGAGTCAGCACCAAAATCCTGCTGGATACTCTCTCAGTTCTCTCCCCAAAGCCTCTTTCCCCAGTGTCTCCTCAGGCATCTCTAGCCTACCCTGTCCCTGACTTTGCCAGAGACCAGGGTAAGTGGCTGCAAATAAAAATTTACGCATTGGCCCTTTAAACAGTTCTTTGCGTCTCCAGCTGCCTGTCTCTGGCAGAGAGCAACCCTGCCACTTTTTGCAGCTGGTTGTTTTCCATGCACTTTTTGGGCTCTGGTGCTGTGGGTTAGAGATCCCTGCTTTTGGTATAGACCACTCTCTCCTTAGGGGGATACAACTGGCTGTTTCAATATCCTTCTCATGCTGCCGCCCATGGGCGCCCCACCCGCCTTCTCAGGTCTGTACCACACTCCTTACCAGTAAGGTTGTGCTAAAGCCGATTCTTCTGTCTCTGAGGTTACAAGGCTTCTCTCCTGCTCTTGTTCAGTTATTTGTTCCAGGTGATTTCTCCACAATTTAGTTGTTAATTTCAGGTTGGTCCTGGGAGGAGGCCAGCGTGACTTCTACTCACTCCTCCGCCATCTTGATCTATCTCAGTGTTGTCTTTTAAAGTGAAATAGTTTTTAATTTTGATGAAACCCAGCTTACCATTTTGTTTTGTGGATCACACTTTTGGTGCTGTACCTAAAAACTTTTCACCCACCCAAGTCATGAAGATTTCTTATTTTCTCCTAGAGGTTTATTATTTTATTTCTTGCATTTTGGTGTATAGTCCTTTTGATTTAAATTTTGCTCATGATGTAAGATATTATTTTAAATACATCTCTTTGAATGCAGGTATCTATTTGTCTCAGAACTTTTGTGGAGACAACTATTTCTTACTCATGAAATTTCCTTAGTATCTCTTGAAAATATATATACAGTACCACACAGTCTTGATTATTATAGCTTTATAGCATATTTGAAATTTGGTACTGTTGTCAAACTTTATTCTTTTTTGAAAATTATTTTGGCTTTGCTAGCTCCTTTGTACAGTATTTCAATATAAATTTTTTAATCAGCTTGTGAATTTAACAAAGAAACTGTTGGGATTTTTATAGGAATTACATTTAATCTGAAGATCATTTTGAGGAAAATTGCCATTTTAACAGTATTGCATTAGCATGGAATGTCTCTCCACTTATTTAGATCAGGGACTGTGTCTGTCATACTTAACTCTGCCATTGTAATGGGAAAGTAGTATGGGGCTCTGTTCCAATAATATTGTAATTATAAATACAGTAAGCTGGACTATGGGCCGTAGGTTGTGGACCTCTGGTTTGATCATCTTTAATTTATCTCAGGAATGTTTTTATAGTATTGAGTGTACAATGTTAAACTTATTTTATGAAATTTATTTTTATGTATTTTATTCTTCTTAATGATATTGTGAATGGAATTGCTTTAATTTCATTTTCAGATTCATTATTAGTAAATAAAAATATGATTGGTTTTTATATATTATTATTGTATTTTATTACCTTGCCAACCTGTTTATTGGTTCTAGAAGGTTTTGTAGATTCCTGGGACTTTATTGGGACCTCTTTCCTTTTTGCCCCTGTGTTCTGAAACTTCACATTATATATCTTGGTGTGGCCTGCTTACATCCATTGTGTTGAGCTGATTTTCCTGTCATCTGTAAGAAAACTAACAGAGGAATTCCTTTTTTTGAGTTTAGAGGATTTATTTTGTTTCTTTTCTTTGTAAGGAAAACTAAAAGAGCACAGTTATGTTATTATGTCTCTGCTGAAAATATCATAGGAAAAATTTATAGCAATAATGGATGTGATAAAACTTTAATAATACAGATTATCTGTAGATTCATATCTTTTGCCTGTGGCATAAATACATAAACAGCATTTGCAAAGTATGGTTGTTTAGGTATGTGCTATTTACGAGCAGATTTGTTTTCTAAAAAAATGCTGGATTAAGGCACATCACATGTGCCATTTTTCCTGCGCACAGAAACTGCTTTGCTGATTCTTCATGCCCTTAACAGCATGTTTTGACACTAAATTGCTTTCATTTTTCTTCTGGTTTACATTACTGATTTACTCTTTCCCTTCCCCAGTAATATCAAATCGGTAAAGCCCTTGTTAAAGGGAGGGAATAGAAAAGTCTTTAATGAAGTTTTAATAAGGCAATGTAGTCATATTGAGGTAAAAGAGGTTTTGTAAGGTGCAAGGAACTCATGCACAGCCCTGTGGAGTGATCCAAGATTCAGCCTCTGACCTTAAGAATGTACATCTGGCACATCTGGTGGCTGTTCTCCACTTTTCTGTGAAGGCGTGTGATAGTAAACCAGGTTGTATATGTCTTTTGGAGTCTAATTTTAGTGATTGTGTATTTTGTTCATTCCTTAATTTATTAATCAATTTATTAATTTACTTAACAACATTTATTGAGCACCTGCTATGTGCTGGTTCTGAGAAATTCAAAGAAAAATTAGCCTTGTTAAGGGTAAGAATTTCATTTAGAATGAGATAGAAAAAGTTTCTTATGCTGCCCCCTACTAAGCTTGAGAAATGGGCTCTGACTCAGCAGAGCAGCTGGGTTGGCAGCAGCTGGTTCCACCATATGTGCAAGTCCCTCACTCCTACAGACTGATGGTTATGACCTTGACCGTTTCTCAGGCTCGTGTCTTCAAGTCCATCAGGGCAGTCTGGTAGAGTCATTGGGAGTCCTGGACTGGCTTCCAATTTACCTCAAATCTTCCTCTTTATTGACAACACGTTGGGATAGAAAGAGTCTCTTCTGTAAGGGTTTGCTATATGTATCTACCATATTGCTTTGTCACTTTGTTTCTTCTCTCTTTTAACCTCCCCCACCCCCGCCCTCACCTTATTTTATTATCATTGATTTTTTTACTATTGCTCAACTTTTTCTTAACCAACTTAGATATCTATTTCCTCTTCGATTTATAAGTTCTTAAAATACTTGGGATAGGGTGTATTGTTTTCAAGTAACTATGAAATCAGTGGCAGTACCACCATCTCTTAGCTTTTTACAATGTTTACAAGTTTTCAAAATGCACAGCAACCCCAAGTCAGAGACAGTTACCTCTTATATAGATTAAAAAAAATAACATACAAAAAAGCAAAACAAAAAAACACAACTTTGTTTAAGAGAGGTCAGTGATTTAATTGTGTATTTGAATTATGTATCCTGAACAAACTAAAAATGACAAAATGGCCATCTGTTGTTTATAAAGATGACATGTCTTTTCTAGTATCTTTGAACGTACAAATAGAGTAACCATGCAAACTGCAGTATGAAGGCTGTAGGTGAGATAAAAAGAGAGCTCTAGCTTGTGGAGGTTGGTAAGACTGAACTGGGTTACTACAAGGATGAGGAACTTTTTAATTCAGTGAGTAGATTTTCTTTTCCTGGTAATATTTTAAATATAGCACTCTTGAATAGATTTTTGGAATATCTTCTGATAAGACAATTATAATCCTAAGTGTCTCTCAAGTCTGTTTATTTAAAAGCAAGAAGTTTGGGCTGGGGCCTGTCTTTGGATTTTACTTACTTTTTTTTAGTTATGTTAGGATAAAAATTGCATATATGTTCATCTTCAGTGACTGTCTCAGGTTAAGCCTCTGACAGTTGAAAAAGTGGAAGCAATGAGAATTATGACAATAGAATTAGAAAGGTGATTGTTGTGGGGGGGGTTGTGTTTTATTATTGCAGTGTTAACTGTCATTCATTTAAAGTTAACTTAGTCTGCGCAACCTTTCAGCCTCATCTGCAGATTATAGCTCATTTATAATTTTGTTCATTGACTTCAAACCCAAACCAAACCAGCTTAGCACCTTGCATCTGTAGCAGGGTTATTGTACTGGCTTCAGACTACATCCCCAATTGATTTTCTGTTCTTATGTATGACTTTAAAGACCCTGGTAAGTCTTTCCATTAAAGTATTTTATTCCCATTAACTCTGCACATATGGATGTTCCTCTGATTCTCAATTCATTGGTAACTTCTGTGGCCATTTCAGCATAAGTGCTCCCTTGAAAACCAGTCCTTCAGTCTTTCATGTTTGTTGGAAATTATTTGACAAGCACTATGAGATGCCTTTTTACTCTCATTTCGGAAGTTTCTTAGTGTAAGTATCATTAGCATTTTTATTTTTTAAATTTTGACCCAAATGTCATAAAGACCGCTTCATAGCCATATTTAAAAATATATATATGTGTATATATATATATATATATACACACACATATGATTGACTCCTGTCTTGATTCTTCCCAGGTTTATAATACTTCCATTGTAGATGAATCAATATGATCCTTATTTTTAGCGTGTCTCATTAACACTGTGGTAAGTAACCCTTAGCAGGATGTACCTGCTTCTTTCTTACACACACTTCTGTGTAGTTCTTTCCTTTCAAAGGTGATAGATAATGTCTAGCTCCTTGATCGCTACTTCTCTCTTTGCCTCTATAACTTTACACGTGTTATTCCTTCTTTACACGTGCCCATAGTCCCCTTCTCCTTTGTCTTTCTCCCTTAAATTTCTTCTCATCCTTAAAGATTTAACCTCAACCCCCCCTTCCCTTTAACTCCTTATTTACCAAATCTTCACAGATCTTCTGTTTAACCCCCTCCATTTCCATTCCTGTTCCCATTGCAGGCCAACGTGGGACCTTTCTTTATACAGTTGACCCTTGAACAATATGGGTTTGAACTGTGTGTATCCACTTATATGCAGATTTTTTTCATTGAGTATGTATAGTACTCTGCATGTATTTTTTCTTTATGATTTTTCTTAATGACATTTTCTTTTCTACAGCTTACTTTATTGTAAGATTATAATATATAATACATATAGCATACAAAATTCGTGTTAACTGTCATGGGTAAGGCTTCTGGTCAACAGGAGGCTATTAGTAATTATGTTTTTTTGGAGGGGCTGGAAGTTATGCATGGATTTTTTAACTGCATGAGAGTCAGTGTCCCTCCCCCCAACATTGTTCAGGGGTCAACTGTATTTCTAAAATGCTTTGTGTACATTTCCAGTGCTGTTTCCATACTTCTGTGATTCCTGAGTTTCTTTGCTACTTCCTCCATTGGATTTTGAGCTTCTTGAAGGCAAGAACTGTGTCTTAGTCAACTCTGTACCCCCAGACTTTACTCTGAAAACATAATCTACAAATGTTGGGTGGAAGAAGGTGAAGTGGTATGTTATATACCTCTTTTGAGGTATTTATTTTGCCTCAGATCAGTGCAGTGGATGTGAGTCTTCAGAATAGCCCGAATGACACCCGGTGAGAGCTTTTTCTCAGGCCTGCTGGCAAAGCAACTCATCCCGTAGTACAGCGATTCTCAAATCTGGGGAGCTTGATACAAATGGAAGTCCTTCCAAGATTTATATTCAGGCTGTGTGTTGTGTGTCCAGGATCTTTAGCCTGAAGCAGTAGCCTGGTGACTCTATGCAGGGATTTGTTAGCCACCTTCTGCGAACCACTAGATTTAGGAATGGCTCCTGCTGGCTTCTCTCTGGGTTCCATGCTGCCCAAGAGGACATGGACACCTCAGTTTACATGCTGAAATGGCTTCATTCTATACTAACAAGGCCAGTGACCTTCTTGGCAGGAATGGTAAGGAGGACATATTCCCTCAGTTCATGCAGCAGATACTGAATACAAGTAAAAGTTTTAGAAAAAGAAAATGGGTACAAGTAGTGAATTCTTTTATAAGTTGAGTAGTCACTCACTAATTTATTGGTTGTTAAAATATACATTTTTAAAAATGAGTTTGTTTAAATTAAATGAAATGTTTCTGTGTGTAGCTTAAGGTTTTTGAATTTAATAATGATTCTTTTCCCCAGGTGGTCACCTATTATTAACTAATCTTTAAATGGATATTTTAAGCTTTAAGTAAAAATATATTACTGCAGTTGAGGAATTACTGTTGAAGCTTCAGAAGCCTTATTCAGGTGCTGTTCCATTTCTGAGAAGTTCTTCATGATCACTGCTCAAGCGGTTTTTCATTGTAATATGTGAGAGTCCTTGAAACTGTTCCTACTGCTTGAGAGCTAGTAGCATTTATTCATGAGGAATTTTTAGATGCTGAAATAAGATACAAATAGGTCTGAAATGTTATTAAAATACTTTTCAGTTAACTATCCTCTCCTGCGCTAGATCCTCTAAAATGTATGTTTCTGATATTGACAGTCTTATTTTTTCCCCATGTTACATAGTGTAGTTGAGCAATGTAATTTTTTTTTTCAGTAGCTTCCTCTTTCCCCTATAGAGACATCTAGGAAATCACTTAACCATCTCATTGGCTAGGTTTTCTCATTGTAAGATAATGAGTTTGAGAATTACCATGTAATTTTATTTTAGGAGGCTCTGAATACTCACGTGGTATTCTGGGATCTTCCAAGGAGATAGAATACCAGAAGAAAAAAACTACCTTCATTTTATATAAGATAGTAGCTATCAAATAAATGTTAGTTTCACCTTTTTGTTCTTCCTGCCTACATGCACGTGACCTGATTATCCACAGGTGAGTCACTTTTTTAACTGTGGTGGCTCTTGAGGCCCAGATGTTCATGGGCAGTCCTACTTCCAAAGATTCTGTCTGTTTTTTAGAGTGTGCTTCTCAGTTTGGAGTTAGTGTCCATACTGTGTGTACTTACTGTACTCTGGACTCTCTCATCCTTGGATGGCCTTTTATCTTAATTCCTTATTCAGAGAGTAGTGTCTTAATCCTTTCAGTAGCTCTGATAGCTGGCATAGAGAAGGTCTTAAACATATGGGCATTTTTTTCAGGGGTAATCCTGAAATATACAGTTAGTCTTACCTTAGTTAATTCTGTGAATTTAACTCTAAGAACTTGGTCGCTTTATTTGGAAAAGTGTGGTTTCATTGGTTTAAGAGTGGACTATGACAAATTGCTAGGTCCTAATTCTTGCTCTACCTTTGACATCAGGATAAACTTAGACATATTATATAACCTCATTATGCCTCAGTTTCCTTCTTTGATAAAATGGGGACAATAATACTAATGTTTATCTCTTAGGGTTCTTAAAAGGATTAAAGAAAACTATATATGGAAAACACTTAGAATAGTTTTTGGCATACAATTACCTTTTCAAGAGTATTAGTTTGAGAATGATAATAATATTATTAGTAGAGTTATTTAGACTTACTGTGTCCTAATCAGTAAAATAAATGGGGGTTACACTAAGAGATTATTTCTAAGATTCCTTATGCCCTTACCATTTTATAGTTCTATGACTTTAGATATGCTCTTTGATGGTTGTAAGTGTTCATTACTTTAAGAAAGTCATCAGAAGGGAATGATAAGCCATTTTTCTAATAATGTGATTTACTTCAGAGTTCTATTAACTAGAATACACACTGATATAATGTTTACCATCCATTTTCCTTATTGAGACTCTGAAGCCGGTAGTAAAAACCTATAGTCACCAACCATCACAGCTGGTAGGGACGTGGGCTCCATCTTCTGTAGAGAGTCTGTGATAGTCTCAACTCAAGGTTTCTGGTGATATGTTACACACATCAAGATAAATTCTTTTAAAAGCTGCAATGTCATGGAAAACCCTTAGCATCAGCAACATCAAAGCCAATGATTTTCTAAGTGGCATTTCTCATCTTGCAATGCATTGCAAAATAATATTCTTAAGCTGTGAAGTATCGCACATATGTAGTACCAAAGTTATCTTAATATTTTGAGCATGCCAATTAGATTTCCCCACACACTGGATTATAATAGAAAAAAAAAATTAGCCATACAATGAAAAGAGAACTTTTTTGATAATAATGTTGTATCTTATTATAACTGAATTCCCTTTTATATTCTCATCAAGTGTTTCATATTTAGAGAGAGAACCATGTAGGGGTGTCCATAATATTATAGAAAGAGTACGCATTTTCTAAAATATGGTTTGACCAGAAATCTTTAAATCTGTTTCAAAGGGGGCTATTTCACTTACAAAAATTTAATGTCATTTTGAATACCAGTGTTGATCTTTCATCTTTTTACTGTGTCCGCGGAATAGGTTCCAGATTCCCTGCATAATTTGTAAACCATTTTATGTTCTAACAATTAGCAAAGTATTCACACTTCCCACAAGAAAAGGATGCTGAAGTCAGTCCCTATTCATATTCAAACTGATTGGAAAATAATAGTGAGATATGAATGAAAAGATAGTTTGATTTGTCTTTATAGGATATTGTGTGGGAGATGTACTTGTGTAGTTCATATTCCTTTCCCAATAATGAAAGTTAAGGATTTCTGTATCTGGAATTTGTATCTGTAGATACAGGTGTAGATTTGTATTTGACTTGGCTTTCCATAACGCCCATGTCCAGCTATTGTGTGACAGGAAAAATTTGAAAGTATGTCTTTCTGACAATCTCAGTTTGTTGGATTCTAGTTACTTTAAGTCTCATGGGATTTGGGTCCTTGGAAAGGATCAGAGACTGATGTGAGCCCTTTCACAGGTGTCTTAATAACTGTCTTTAGCCATTGCTGCTTCCACTATGACTGTTTCATGGGGGCACTCAATGGCAGCCCTATGGTCAGCTGCCCACCTTGCAGCTGTATTGTTTTCCCGCCTGCCCCATCGCTGCCCACCATGCATCATGCTTCCCTCCAGTGTGGAGCTGTGCTCCATTAGCCCCTCTGCTGCACCATGCTCACTGCAGACTCCTCTGCTCTGCGTCCCTCCTGGCATCAGCTGAGAAGATTCATTGGCTAGGTGATGAGTGGCTAATCCTGCCACTGGATAATTTCTTGTCGTTCTTCCTAAACCATTGCTCAGGCCTGAGAAAACCCCTTCTGCCCACTCCATTATGTCAGAATCCAGGAGCTCCCTGTTAATTGCTGCTGCAGCAACTCACAGGCCATCTGCCAGCTCTGGATTTGGACATGTAGCATATTCTAAACACTGGTCCTTGTGTTCTTTATTGTATCTGGGTTTCTCAGTGACATTCAGTCACTTCAAGGGTAAACTGATATCACATGAAAAAGTTAAAGGTGATGGATAAATACGTGGTCTTTGCTTCTAAAAATAAAAGGTTTGGGTTTGGAGGAGGAAATTTATAAAATAGTTTTCATAATTTTCCTTCAGGACCTAGATTCCATGATCAGCAACTTTTTTGAGTCCATTTCCCTCAGAATTTGATTCTATTCAAAATTCTTAGTAGTTAAGATAGCTTAATGGTTAACTTGACAAGTTTAGGATATAGATGACCTGGATCTGAATTCAGGTTTTGTCACTTGCCAGTAATGTGACCTTCCACAAGATATTTATTCTGTCTGTGTTCATTCTCCCCACTTAAAAATGAAGATAATATTGATACTGATCTTTAAAAGTTATAAAAATTAAAGAATGTTGCACATAGAGCAATTAAAAGTTTCTGATGCAGATAAGTTCAATGAATGTTAGACTTTAATGTTATTATTTTGTTATTATTATTATTATTATTACCGATACCTTTCCAAAAGGAGTTAATATTTAATAAGGAAGCATAATTTCTTCAATATGCTGTCTTATTTCAACTCTAAGCTGAATTTTTATTTGGAATTGTTTAAATGGTGTTTAAGGGTCATCTTTTTACATAACCGAGAAAACGATAAAAGTATGTTCAAATTGTTTTCTTTTCTCCTCCGTATAGTTTTTTATTTGTCATGATTACTAAGTACATATAGACTCAAAAGTGGATTTCTTCTGTTATGGAGTAGGAGCCTGGGTTTGTTCAAACTAAGTTGAAAAATGAAATTGGGAACTAACTAGTGCTATGAATGTGAAAAATTCTAAGAAAAAGGGGCTTTCTTTTTTACCCAACTTCTCTAGAAAACAGACCAATCAACAACATCAAATTTGACCCCTGCTTTTACCCCTCCTTGTCCGAGAAGAATGTGAGCATAAAGTAAGAGACTCCTTTTTTAAAAAATCGTTTTAATGTTTGTTCATGAGGCAAAATTGAGTGCTCTGAATTTTCTGAGACCTTTCTCATTCTTTTGTAAATAACCTTAGGTATGTTTGAATGGTCTTCGTGCAAGGATATTCCATTATAACACCTAGTCTATTGTTATCTGTGTTCTCTTCCTCTTTCCTTGCACCTTTCTTCCTTCTCTTACTTTTCAGTAAATGCCTTCTAAGCCAGAGTATAAGAATACTTGTTAATAGTAAGTAAACACCGCGGTGGGATTTCAGACACTGAGGGACTGACCTAGAAGCAGCAATAGAGGGCGCTCGGCCCCTCATTTCATAACAATGGAGCCTGCACCAAACATCTTTCATTTGAGGAGCTAAAAATGAATTGCACATATTAATTAAGTCTTGCCGAGACCTTGTTCAGTGATCCAGTGCTAAGTGTCTAAAATAAGTGGATCTTATTTTAATCTTGGGGAAACTGGGTATAAGAGGGAATTTCCTAAGACTTCATAGAAGAGTCAGAATTTCAGTAATAACCCAGTAATCCTTTAGCTTTCCCTACTGTGACCAATATCCCAGATATTTCTTCATTTAGGAAGAACCAAAGAGAAAACTCAGGAGTTTTAATTTCCTCAGAGTAGTTCCTTTATGCAAGGTATATGAGATGTATGCTTTAAATAAATCACATACCCATAACACCACATGGCCTATTTTAAAATTAATCCTTTTCGTAAGATATTTAATCTAGTGGCTCTTTGCTTTTAACCAACAAAGACTCCTAAAAAAGGAAAATGAAAAATAAATACCATTCCTGAAATCCGTGCAGGCAAATCATATTTTGTGTGATCTTGTTTGCTCATATTATGTGGTGATTAGAGCAGGGCTTCAATCAGTGGAAGGATTCCCCAAGGCAAGGTCTTGTCCCACCAGTGCACATGGCGTGCCCCGTCTGACACCAGGGCGACTTGAGAATTGAGCCCAGGGAAACTGCAGTGTGGTGCAGCAGATGAGCACTGGTGGTTGCCATGGAGATCGCTAATACTGCTGAAACTCAAAGAAAGGGCACTTGCCTCAGCACAGAAGCCTGCCTGAAAATGAATGAGAAACAAGTGGAATTTAGAATAGCCTCTCAGCTAGTTGTCCCACGTGGAGTTTTAATTTTCTTTTCTTTCCTCTTCCTCTTCCTTCTTCAAAGAATAGATTGAAAACAAAGCTGTGTTATAAAGCGTACTCAGGCCTCTCTGACCTCATCTCAGCCTGACAACCTTGGAATGGATGTATATTCATGATGATGCATGACTAATAGGATTGGGGATGGGAGCCCGGGCCAGGCGTGTGCCGGCCCTTCTGGTGCCTGTGCCTCCTGTCACTGGGGTTTAGTAGGCACCTTGGGATTTGTTGGTAGCATATGCGCTGCTGTTAATGATTGAAAAATTACCACAACAATTAGTCACGGATCGCTAAAGGCAGGGCCCTCAAATGTGATGGACAATGTGATTAAATCCATGTATGTGACAATTAACTCTCCTGCAGGTTTATCCACTAAGGAATGTGCCCTAGGGGTGAGAGCAAAGGGGAATGAGGAGGAGGAAGAAAGGGAAAACAAAAAGGAGCAGGAGAGAATAACACTGAAGAATGAATCTGATACAGCTGGCACTATTGGTCTTAATCTGATCCTGAATTAATCACAGTTAGATTAATTCTGGTTTTATTGCCCCTTCCCACTGCCCATTTATTTATATCTCCCTTAATTTTATGGAGGCATGACTGATTAAATTCTGCCCATTACATGTTTTGAAAAATTTAAAATCAGGTTTCTCAATTTAATGCAATGTTCTGGTTGGTCCAAGGTGCAATTATCTTGTAAAAGCTAAGCAGGCACCAGACATAGCATGTCATGAATCCCCTTATGTATCACAGCTGAGTAACCCAGAATAAATATTTGTTTGCTCAATACTCTGCCTAAGCAAAAAAGAAGCCTTGTGATGTCAATTTGCTTCTTTATTTGAGTGGAAGAAATGAGAATAACACACACAACTTTGTTAAGTAGGAGGAGCAAAAATACAGTATATGTCACATACAAAATTTTGTGCGCAAGGAAAAGCAGTGTTAATATTTGGATGAACTGTCTGCAAATATATGTTTATAGCATAAAAGAGTAATGCTTGTAGTCCACAGATATGTTTATATGTGGGATTATGTTTAACAAGTATGTACTGTTCTTATTTTGTTTTTGTATTAGATGTTATTTTTGGAGTTATTCATATTTATGTACAAAACTGCATTTAAATAATGCCGAAGAGGTAGTATCACGAACCAGCATAAGCAAAGCTTTGTGCTTTCTATTTCATATACCTTGCATGTATGTGTGAGTTGTGTGAGTTAAGAATTCCCCACTCCTAATTCATGAGAGGGCACCTAAACCTTTAGAAAACACCGAATTATATATACATAGGTGGTTTTTCTTCTCTCAGTGTTCCTTAGGATTATTCTGTTGTTCTTGTTTGTAGTGGTTTTGGTAAAAGGCTCAATTTTTTAAATTTGCAGACTAAAGTAGATTATCTTTGTTACTTGCATTTTAACCCAATCTACCCAATCTACTAGGGTACATAGAGGATCTGTTTGTGATGTGGGCATCAGTGTCTTTAACACAGTAGCAAGTGAAAATAATCAGCATAAGCAAATATCTTACAGCTTGGATGGCACAGCGCAGATGTTGCCCTGTTAGACACCCCTAGAAACTTGCATTCCTAACTGCTGATATCACCACTTTTTAGAGCACCAAACAAGAAACCAATTGTAGCTGTGGATGTTTTGAGAATCTCAGGATCCCCCTGTTGCCAAATTTATGCTTACTGTGTCATCCTCCCAATAACCAAACCTTCAGTTCTTCCAGGAATTAATATGAAGTTATGAAAACATTTCATTCATGAAATATCTTTCATACCAAACTAAAGTAACTGCATGCTTCTTTTATTTTATTTTTTCAATTACAATTTATATTCAGTATTATTTTGGATTAATATCAGGTGTACATCATAGTGGTTAGACAGTCGTATACTTTACAAAGTGTTCCCCCCCGTATTTCCAGTACGCACCTGGAGCATACTTCTTGAGCCACCATATACAAAAATCAACTCAGAATGGATTACAGACTTAACTGTAAGATCCAAAACCGTAAAACTATTAGAAGAAAACAAAGGGGAAATGCTCCTCGACATTGGCGTTGTCATTGCTTTTTTTCCCCTCTTTTGGATGTGAAAAGCAAAGGCAACAAAAGGAAAAATAGACAAGTGGGGCTACATCAAAATAAACAGCTTCTGCACATCAAAGGAAACAGTCAATAAAATGAAAAGGCAATATAGGGAATGGGAGAAAATATTTGCAAATCACATACTTGAAAAAGGGTTAATGTCCAAAATATATAAGAAACTCATATAATTCAATGGCAAGAAAGACAAACAACCCAATTTTTAACATGGGCAAGGACCTGTATAGATATTTCTTAAAAGAAGACCTACAATGGCCATCAGGTATATGCTCAACATCACTTATCATCAGGGAAATGCAAATAAAAATCACAATTGTATCTGTCAGAAAGGGTTTTTATTAAAGAAAAAAAAGTATTGGCAAGGATGCAGAGAAAAGGAAACCCTTGTATGCGTACATGATTGGTAGGAATAGAAATTGGTTCAGCCACAATGGAAAACAGTATGGTGGTTCTTCAAACAACTAAAAACAATACTACCTTATGACCTAGCTAATCTTACGTCTGGGTATATATGTGAAGTATCTCAGAGAGATTTTCTGTACTCCTGTGTTCATTGTAGCAGTATTCACAATAGCTCATATATGGAAGTAAACTAAATGTCCCCCAGCAAATGAATTGCTAAAAGAAAATGTGGTGTGTATATATACAATGGAATGATATTCAGCCTTAATAAGAAATAAATCCTGACATTTGAAACAACATGAATGAACCTTGAGGACATGTTAAGTAAAATAAGCCAGACATGGAAAGACAAATACTTCCCATTTTCACGTATACATAGAATTTAAAATAGTGAAACTCATAAAAGCAGAGACTAGAATGATAGTTGCCAGGGGCTGAGGGGAGGGGAAAGTGGGAAGATGATGGTCAAAGGGTGCAAAGTTTCAGTTATAAGATGAATAAGTTTAAGGAATCTAATGCACAGCATGATGACTATAGTTAGAATATTGAAATTTGCTAAGAACGTAAATCTTAAGTCTTCTCAGTACATGCACACAAAAAGAAATAGTAACTATGTGAGATTATGGATGTTAATTAGCTTAATTGTGATCATTTTACAATGTATATGTGCATCAAACATCATGTTGTACATCTTAAATATATACAATTTTTATTTGTCAGTTATACCACATTAAAGAAAAGGGAAAGGGAAAAAATAATAAAAAGAAAAAACATGAAAAAAATGTGTGTGGAATATAATGCAAGAACATAGATCATTGTGGCAGCAACAGAGGCTTCAGATAATTTCATTAGCCTGTTCTGTGTGAGCAGATTCTATTTAACCTGTCCACTGGTAGCTTTTTCCTATTGTAAATAAAATTCAAGGATGTTAGAGATGGAAATAATTTTCTAGATGATAATATATCTTTCACTTGAATGGTACTTTTACAAATTATTTTCTTACTTTCTGATCCCAGCCTATTTGGGGAATAGGCAGGGAATATTACTTCCATTTTAAGAAACAGGTAGCTTAGGGATAGAGTAGATAAGTGTTCTGATACTTAATAACTGAAGCATGAATAGAACTTGAGCCTTCTGCTTCCTAGTCCCTGGCTGGACCACTTATCTCTTAATCCCAGCCTGTGCTACCAATGCCAAGTAGAATAAATACCCAGAAGCCTAGGAAAGATGCAAATGTTCGGACCCTCTCACGTTGACTGAGGACTCCCAACTTGCAAGTGGCAAATAACAACTGTCAGCACTAAAATGGTTGGTTTTGGTGGTAAGTATGCAGTATTAGTTCATCTGGGATAGCTTTCCCACCTAATCCCCTAAATTGGTGCTGCTTTGGGCTGTCTCATGACCTGTTCTGAGTGACTATGAATGGCCACTGGTTGAACATGTATTGTCGGTGGCTGTGTGGCTGTGCTTCTCAGGATTGCTGTGTTCTCAGCCATGGGGAGGGTGCTCAGGACCATGGGTGAGTCAATGCTCATTGCACATGCAAATATTTTTTAGAAGTTTCTGGTCTTCACTATAAAATATACAAATTATTGGTATCATTGGATATTCATGTTTATTTTAATATTTTCAAGTACTTAAAATTATTTGTCATATAGTAAATTACTGGCTTTTGGAGATCTATCATACTTAACCTGTAAATCTGCATATCCTGGACTTATCGGGACAAGCCTTGTATCCACACTAAAGAAGTCTGTGCTTCTGGGATATGTTTACTTCTCTGAATGCAAATCTTTTCACTTGTGATCCATTTGTCAGAAGTCCTCATTGGGACAACTGTACTTAGTTTGTTGCGTACAAATTTTGTTGGTGTTTTCTGCTCTTTTTTGTTGGCTTAGTTATATTTTACTCATCCTATTCAAAATCCACTATCTTCTGTTCCAGTAGATACCAGAATGAGAGAGGCAACATGACATGGAATATGTTTTAGGAGTCTGAACCAGGGATTAAGTTCTATTTTCCTTCTAGTATCATGTGTATTACCACTGGGCACTCTCTTCTTGAAAACCTGTGAACAGGAAGGTCTCTAGATACTCATCTAGTTTTGTCTTCCAGAAGGATAAAACCATTTCTAATATGTAGTTGTTTATCTTTTAAATTTTGTTCACCTTTCTGATTCCCAACTTTTACTTTTGCATAATGTATTTATAAATATTTATTTATATATATATATATATGATAAGGCAGCCTTTTACAACAAATGCTATGATAGCTCAAATCTCTGCATAATAAAACAATTGCCAAAGCCCTGTGCAATGACCTAGGTGATATAGTATATATAAAATCCCAAGATATTTTTTAAAAAACATTTTGGTTAGAACTAACAATATTGACTTCCTAATAGCTTAATTTCAAAGGCTAACTGACAACTTTAAAGCAGTTAAGTCAAACCCTACACAGCCACACCTGAGTATACCAGTCTAAGGTCAAGACATCAGCTAGCCATCTCTATGCACCCTGTTCTAGTACAGCCCTGAGGAACAGGAGAAGGGAAGGACAATTAGAAGAATTAGTAACTAGTAGCTTGTTCTCTCAAATCTGTGCGTATGGCTCTTCCACCTCCCCATAACAGTAAGCAAACATATACCAACCCAAGACACACAGGCACACAGAGACACAGGCTCATGACCTGCACATGCCACACACATGCACACACATGTACCTTAGACCTTAGCTCCTAGACCTAAAAGGACTAGGCTGAATAAGGGCAAATAATGGTTTGTGTAAAATCAAAGAGGGCCTGTAGCTGGGAGATTCCTAGGGCAGCTAGCTCCCTCTAGCTATAGATAAGGTGATTAAAATTCTGGAAGATAAATGACATGACCAGGGACACAGAGTATCTACTGACAGCTCTAGGGGCATATCTTCTGAGACCCAGTTTAGTGCTTCTTCTAGTATAGCATCTCAAGCACATGGTGAAAAAGGCATTGCCAAAGGCTTGTATTTTATGCTTTTACTGTTTGAGGCAGATTTTTTACAGTTTATTTCAGGTTTTACATATAATCCATTCCCTTTCTGATAATGAAATGTTAGATTTTTAATCCAGCTGTACATAAATCTCTTGTAAATGGAGTATATAAACCATTAGATTAACATTCTCTGATGTAGACAGGATGAAGTTCTGGGTAAAAAGTTTATGGTCAGTAACTACTTCCTTGGGACTGGGGTGCCTGGATGGCTATAACTGTGTTGTCAGGGCCTTACCGCTGCCAAGACTTGGCTGAAAACTCCTCCCTCCCTCCTCTCCTTTCTCCCTTTCCATTGAGTTTAGTACCTAAATGTATCTAACAACTGATAGAGACCTCGTAATACATTGTATATCTGGATATCCATGAGGCATTTGATAAAATATCCCCAGAGGTCCTTGTAAGTACCATGGAGAAATGTGGACTGGGTAGAATAATGCATTTACTTAGATTTGTATTTACTTGGACAGATCTTTCCTGAACGTGGATTATCGGTTTGATGTTAACCTGCAGGAATATTTATAGAGGAGCTGTGCAGAGCTCTGCCTTCAGACTTGTCTTGTTCACAGTTTTTATCAATGACTTTCATGAAGACATGTTTATCAGATTGGCAGCTGACATAAGCCTGGGAGGGACAGTTAATGTGATTAGTGTCTTGATCTTGAGTCAAGAAAACCTTGATAATCTGAAATGGTGTGCCATAAATAACAGGATGAAAAATAGTAAAGATAAATACAAAATCTTTAGGTTTAAAAATTAATTGTACAACTTCAGGGTAGGGAGAAGTGGAGGATGTACTTTGTCACAAATTCAATATAAGTTAACTTATGATAACACAGTTGAAAAATATAGATGATATTATAAAAGCACAGTGTGCAGTTCAAGGGAAGTATTAAGTTGAGCAGACCACATCTGGATCACTGTATCAAATAATCCCTCCCTCACATGGGGTACCCTAGGCTTGAAAGATTATTAAATAATATGTCTAGTAGAAGGAGTTCAGTGAAAATATTTAATTGCAAGGTGAGATATATAACTTTTGATACAGAGAACTGACTATTTCAAAACACATCTTGGGAAATTGTTAAAAATCTAGAGAAAGCCCTGACCTTTGCTATCTCCTTCCTGGCTCTCTGACACCCCATCACTACTCTGAAAGGAAGACATTTGTTATCACTATTAAAACAAAGCTACCAAAACAAAGGTGTCTTCACCCTGGTTGGTGTGGCTCAGTTGGTTGGAACTTCATCCAGTGTACTGAAAAGATGTGGATTCAATTTCTAGTTAGGGCACAAAGCCAGGTTCCAGGTTCAGTCCTCAGTTTGGGCATGTATAAGAGAGCAGCCAATTAATGTTTCTCTCTCTCAAAGCATGAAAAAAATGTCCTCAGGTGAGGATGAAATATATATATCTCTTTCCCAAAGGTGTCTTCTTTATTTCTTTATTGCTATCCCACTCTCCAGGTTTTACTGTATTGTGAATTTAAAGTGTTTTAATGGTACTCTCTTTATTGGTAAAGTAGGCTTCTGCAAGCCCTATGGAGGACTTGAAAAATGAAAACAACATTGTGTGTACATACACGTGCTAGTCTAATGGTTGAATTCATTTTGCAAAATTAAAAATGAAAGCATTCTTTTAAAATTCTCTTTTGCAGTTAGCCTGCAGCATAGTATTTACTGACAGCAGGAAAAGGCAGTCAGTCTTTTATGCATGTCTTACACTTACCTCCTTTTCAATTCCCTTCCCTTCACTCTGGAAAGAAAAATATTCTGGCATGAGTGTCTTTTCATCGTCTCTGTTTAGAACGGGTACCACCTGCCTCCAAAGCCCAGGGGAGCGCTACATGTGTTCCTGCCCAGGCACGCCACATGGTTACGTGGACGCTGTGCCAGGATTACTTGCTAATAGGCTGGGGAGAAGGGGAGAGTCCAAACGGGGGAGGGGAAGTGCTGAAGCATCACAGAGCCCTTAGCCACGGTCACCTGTTTATTAGCTAGTTAAGGCTGCCTGTGGTGTTATGAAGGGAGAATAAAAGACATGGAGCATTTTACAATCTGTCAGGTGGATGCAGAGTAGGAGTTGTAACTACTACTACAGTTTCTCTTCCTTCTCTTCTTTGAGTCCCCTGAGTTCATTGTCCTTAGGCTTGGGGAGTGGGGAAGCTGACTAACCATTTGTCATCTGTAGCCCAGTATCTATACCCAGTAAGTTGACTCTTCAAAAGAAAATAAAACTATGGCATAATTTCCTACCATCAGTTCCATTGTTTTTCAGAATCACAGCCCTATTTATTGCCTGCTTTAGCCACTCACAGCTTTACAAGAAGTTCCTTTTAAATTTCTTGTGGGTTATGCAATCATTGTTCCCTAGGAATTCAGAGTGCGGAGTGTTCATGTTAGTACATATTCTGGCAGGGATGCCTGGGCTGGGCTGGAAAGGCAGGCTCTGCTGAAAACACAATGCTGCCCATAAATACACCCTCCCTGTCTGCTTCATTGTGCCCATTTCCCACTTGGAGCTGTGGCCCTCAGCCTGGCTTCTTGCTTCTCTGTTCCAAGTGTAAGAAGTGTAAGTATGCATGGATATCCCTGGAAGACTATCCTTGTAAATTCCTTCTTGGCATCAATGAGTTCAGCAAAGGCTTTTTTTCAGTGAGGATCTTTCCATAATGAGGACTGAGCCTCATGAAATGGAGCGGGAGGGACGCCAAGGAAACTCGGACTGTCTTCCTTAGAATTCTCAATTTTTTGAGGACCTGCGCGCAGCCTCTCTTGGGGGACCCTTGAGCCACCGCCGCCACCGCAGCCGCAGCCATGCTCTCTGTCCGCCGTCTGCTCGCCACCCTCCCAGGCCCGCAGCAGCTGCAGCAGTCGCCTTGTTCAGCTGTCAAGGGGCTCAGCATGGCGGACAAGGAGAACACGCCGCCGGCCCTCAGTGGCACCCGCGTGCTGGCCAGCAAGGCCGCCCGCAGGATCTTCCAGGAGCCGGGCGAGCCGAAAGCGAAGGTACCAGCCCTCAGCGTGCAGGACGAACCGCTGCTGAGAGAGAACCCCCGCCGCTTTGTCATCTTCCCCATCGAGTACCACGACATCTGGCAGATGTACAAGAAGGCCGAGGCTTCCTTCTGGACAGCGGAGGAGGTGGACCTTTCCAAGGACCTGCTGCACTGGGAGACCCTGAAGGACGACGAGAGGCACTTCATTTCGCACGTCCTGGCGTTCTTTGCAGCCAGTGATGGCATCGTGAATGAAAACTTGGTGGAGCGGTTCAGCCAGGAAGTTCAGATCACAGAAGCCCACTGCTTCTATGGCTTCCAGATCGCCATGGAAAACATACATTCTGAGATGTACAGCCTCCTCATCGACACTTACATCAAAGACCCCAAAGAGAGGGAGTTCCTCTTCAATGCCATCGTGAAGATGCCTTGTGTCAAGAAGAAGGCAGACTGGGCCTTGCGTTGGATTGGGGACAAAGAGGCCACCTATGGAGAGCGCGTGGTGGCGTTTGCTGAGGTGGAAGGAATCTTCTTCTCTGGGTCTTTCACATCGATATTCTGGCTCAAGAAGCGAGGGCTGATGCCCGGCCTCACATTCTCCAGCGAGCTTATTAGCAGAGATGAGGGCTTGCACTGTGACTTTGCGTGCCTGATGTTCAAACACCTGGCACACAAACCTTCGGAGCAGAAAGTAAAGGAAATCATCATCAATGCATTTAAGATAGAACAGGAGTTCCTCACGGAGGCCTTGCCAGTGAAGCTCATTGGGATGAATTGTACTTTGATGAAACAGTACATTGAATTTGTGGCTGACAGGCTCCTGCTGGAGCTGGGTTTTAGCAAGGCTTTCCGAGTGGAAAACCCATTTGACTTCATGGAGAACATCTCACTAGAAGGGAAGACCAACTTCTTTGAGAAGAAAGTAGGCGAGAATCAGAGGATGGGGGTGATGTCCAGCTCCACAGAGAACTCTTTCATGCTGGATGCCAACTTCTAAATGAACTGAAGGTCTGCTCTTTGCTGATTTTTTTTTCCTTCTGAAAAGAAAAATTAGCTGCTTGAAGTGTTTCAGCCCGCGACACCACAAATTGTCCCTAATGTTTGTAAATGACCTCTTTATACCTGTGTAGCTACCACGATGTTCGTCCTCCTTGTTAACGGTGCTATGGTGTCACCTGGGAAGAAAGCATAGCCGAAAGCTGCTTGGATTGTTAGGAAAGACCCTGTCCCAGTTTGGTTCTTCCGAGCAGGCGGGCGGCGGCCCAGGCCGGTGTGCCTGGGCAGGGTTAAGCATTCAGATACTACCACAAGGCCATGGGAAAACACCAGCCTCACTCCTTCAGAGCACATTTTAAAGTTTATTTGTATATAAAACTGGTAGTTCATAGCTTGTATTGTTAACATAAACGCCCTACTGAATGAAGCTCGCTTGGGTAGTTTGTACACCAAGTGCAAAGTATTCAGTTAACTACTAGTGCGACCCAGCTCAGAATTTACCAAGTGACACAGATAAGTTAATTTGTGTGATCTAAGTGTGCCACTTCTATTTTTTATTTTTCCTTCATGAATTGAAGTGCCTTTCCATCCACTTTAAGTTCAGTCCCGTGCGTGCCTCAGTAGTTGTGGCCGCCACACTGGTGGGCTGTGTTTTGTATCTGGAGCCCACATTAGGTGTCATGGGATGGGACAGAGGGGAAGGCACTTCTGACTACAACCTTCAGGCACCGAAGTGTGGTCTGTGCTGCCCACTGGTGACCTGCGTGGGTGTCATTTTTCAGACTGCGTTTTCCCCAACTTCAGTTAGTGTGAAAGATCCTGGAAGATTCGTATTAGCTGGGATCTAGGATAGGATGGCAAACTGGTTTTCACATCATCTGAACGAAATGACCCAGCTAAGATCTTGCTCCTGTTAAGTGGTAAAACTGGGACTGAGATTGGCCCAAAAAAAAAAAAAATTCTCAATTTTTTAATTGGTAAAATGTGAATAATAACATTTATCTCATAGGACTGCCAACTTATTTTTTTGGAATCAGATGGGAAATAAATATCACATTTCAAAAATTCTAGGAGTAAAGGATCCCCCGCCCACACACATTTTTGTATATCTGAAGTCAGTATTTCTCTTAACAATCATTATCATCCTTCAATTATTTGACAATATTATTTCCTTTTCTAATGGTAAATAATAATAATGCAGCATCTTTCAAGCAGTCATGAAATATGGTTTAACTGACCAGGGCTGATGCTGGATTCAATTAAGTAACATGAGGACTGCAAAGCTCTTACGAATGCCTGTTTCTTTTTGTTGGGACTGGGCCCTTTATCTTGTGCTTTGTTAGTGGACAGCATAAACATGGATAGAGGTTTGGACTCTTTACTTCCTAAATGATATCTGGGTATGCTCATTTCTTCCTCCTCTTCCTTCCGTTCACTGGACATACAGGTATTGAGCACTGGTGCCCCTGGCAATGTGCTAGGAGCAGGATTTTTAGAGGTGAAGGATAGTTTTTGCCCTGAGAAAGTTCAGGGTCTAGTGGAGAGAGACAGACCAGTGAACACACACTTAGAAGTCATTGTGAGGAGCATTGCAAGGTCCTGGAAGAACACAGAGAAAAAGCCCCAGCTCATTTGGGGATGGGGAGAGCAGGAAAAGCTTCAAGAAAGAAACCACTCATGCTGAATCCTAAAGGATGATGAAGGGTCAACAAGAGAAGTTCACAGTTGGCTCTTTTAAGAAATTACAATAGGGGAAATAGTGCTTGTTCTCATTTGCAAAGAGGACTGCCTTAGGTCTCAGCCTCATAACCTCCATGCCCAGCTCTGGGTTTAGCCATAGATGGCATGGAAAGAATCATGCAAGCTCAGATTCACCTCTGCTGCCAGGCACCACCTGTCTACCTTCTAACCCGTAGGCTTCTCCAGAGCTATGGATACTCTGAAGGCCCCTGTCCAAGAGCTTCTTTTGAAGTATAGTCCTCAGCTAAGGGACTATGAATACTTTATAAAACACCTTTACTTTCACTTTTCTTCTTTTATCACTCCCTGCGTCCTCTCATCTTTCTGGGATCAACTTCCCCCAAACCTACCTGCAGCAAAGTCTTTGTCCAAACTCTGCTTTTAGAGCAACCCAAGTAAATTCACTACTGAAATGATTTTCACAGTAATTACTTAAAGCTTGTATTGAGGAGATTTAGAATATGCTGTAAAACTGGCTGATAAAGTGGGCCCAAGAGATGAAGAAGATGAGTAATTCAAGGAAGTCAGTTAGACAAAGACAGCCAAGAGCACATGCATTTCTAAGCCTTTCATGATTTATATGGTAATAAGCAATTTCAACACGTTTAATTCAAACCATCAAGGCCATAATAATCCAGGTGAGAAAGGAGATTAAGAAGTTTAAATTGCCAAGTAAAACTTTCAGGCAAACACCTTAGTAAATGAGCAAAGGGGAAGAACTTGTAGAAGAATGAGTGAGTTGAATGTATGATACTGAATTTCATTAGTAATGAATAGAAATAATTTGGTCATGGTTATATGTCATTGATGTGTTACCAATCAGAGGTCAGAAGAAAAATATCTCCTTCATTCATGTATTTGTACCTAGTAATTAAAATTGTGTGAGTATAAGGTTTTAGATTGCAGCACAGTCTAATAAAACTTCTGGTGATGACAGAAATGTTCTGTGTGCTGTCCATTATGGAAGCCACTAAACACCTGGGGCTGTTGAACTGGAGTTGCACATGAATGCAACTGAGAAACTAGATTTTTAATATTAGTTAGTTTTAATTAGCTTGAATTGAAATAGCCACATTGGTGACCTCATTGGACAGTGCAGTAAACATAGAGCATAAGAAGAGGATACAAAATACCTAAGGCTCAAATGTAACCTACAGGAAAATATGGGGATAGTCCCTGGACCCAGGGCAAAAAAAGTATAGCTTACCACACACTGTAGGTCCCAGAGGCTCCTCAGGTCCCAGGGATCCTCCAGAGGGTCTGAAGGCTGTCGGAGAGAAGGCCTATCCTAGCTGTCTGGAGGACACAGTGAGTTTCCAAAGGCTCTCAGTTGTTGCTGTGAGCATGGTATCTTTCTTAATGTGTGTACCCATTACCGGAGGGCAAGTAGAAGGGGGCAAAACTGCTCATACTTTTGAGGGGGCTTGGACTTCTGGAAGCTGTTTCCCTGATTTTTAGGACTGCCCTATCCGTCAGAGACTGCTCATGTTCCAGAAACTGGTAGCAGCCCTGGAGTAGCCCTGTCTCCACCTCTCCGTCTGCACCTACTTAACTCGGTGGAAGATTAGAGGCTGTTTCTTCCACAGGCACAGAAAACCCATGGCCTTAGTGCTTCTGCTTGAATCAAACTTACAGGGTGCTCATCCTTGAACTATTTGGTTCTTCTTCACTTTGTTTTTATTCAGCTTCTACTGAGATCTTATTTCATAGATTAATCAGTGGACTTGGCGTTGCCACTTCTTCTATGTAGTGCTGAGCCCCACTGTCTTTCACTATTCTCCTTTGTAAAATGGGCATCCTTGCTCATGAGGCTGTTTTAAATATAACATGAAATAATGAGTGTAAAAGCAGATTGTAACTGTTAAATGTTATTTTGGTGGCTAACTGTACTGTACTTGATTAGGATGTATCTTAGTCAGCATTTTTTGGTATGGTAGACTTAAATACCATAATGAAAAATAGGAAAATGCTCCCATGACATGATTTTAATGTCCTCTTCATACTCTTAAGATTTAAACTGGGAGACTGGGCTTGAAATATCTTCCCAGGGGCAGGGATTGTGGCGATGAAGAGGATAGTTCTGGGGCTTTTTCTACAAAGGGCCACATTTTAGGCTTTGTGGACTATATGCTATCTCTTTTGCTGCTTCTTTTCTAAAAACCATTTAATAATACAAAACACATTCTTAGCTCCTGGTCACACAAGAAAGGGCCCTGGCCACATTTGGCCTGCGCCCTAGAGCTTGACAACCACAGCTCTAGAGCTGCTCTGTTCAGTCCAGGATGGTAGCCACTAGCTGCACGTGGCTAGGTAAATTTAAATTCATTAAAACTGAAAATATAATTAGTCAATCATAATAGCCAAATTCCAAGTGCCTAGCAGCACTTGTACCTGTGGCTACTGAATGGGTGAGCACAAATGCAGAGTATTCCCAGCACACAGGAAGTTCTGTCAGGCCACCTGATCTGGAGTGAGGTGGAATCCTAATTTGGCAACTACCTGGTTTGATGGACTGAGACTGGTTGTTTATTCTTTCTGAGCCTCTGTTCATGAAACTGTAAAATGGAAATTATTGCATTACCACTCAAGGATGTGGTAAGGATTTAATGAATATAAAGTACTTAGCACAGGGCCTTGCCATGCTCAGTAAATGTTAGCTGCTAATAAGATACAGGCACCTACATTTCTGTTACTGTTAATTCTAACAAAGCTTTTTAAAATTTATATTTGGAGGAAGGGATTATCATCCTTTTTTGCAGGACATTCATGAAGTATGAGATTACATTTGGTTTTGGTTTTAGTAGTTCCCCAGTGTAAGAAAACTGCTTTTCTAAGTCCTGAACAGTGTTACCACTCAGAACAGGTGCCTTCTTGTCTTTCATTTTTGTGACTTGTTTTCAATTTAAATTTTGATTTACGTTAGTGATCACCCTGTGGTAATTTCCTGAAAAATCCATGATAAATATTTGTTCAGTTTAGTGGTGGGGTAGAGATAAAGGTTAGCTCACAGGGGGGATACTCTGCAATCAGAATTTCAGAATAAATTATTGTTTTATTTTTGCTTATTGAAGGAGTTCTAGCCAACACTATATTGATTAGCTTCTCCTCCAATGCTAGTATATTGTTGCTGAGCAACAATACTTCTTTCATATATTGTAGTGATCCAATGTTATGTCAGAAGCCAGTTTGTGGGGTCATGGGCTTCTTAAGCCTGGCATTCCTTTCTTTCACTTCTCCATGGGCAGCTGTCAGCCATATTTATATCATGTGAATGTATGGACAGCTCACTCTGAGCCAACCCTTTGCCTTTCAAAGGCAGCATAATCTGCCTTTGTCCTTCCTGAAGAGAGATCATGATCTTCACATGCTAATATTATCAGCTGATAATGGTAATATTTTAGTAATCACAAATGAACTGTTGATCAGTTGAGTTTTATGATTTACACACTCAACCATTGGGATTGTGTGTGTGTGCGCGTGCATGCGTGCGTGCGTTGTATACGTCATACTGTTAGAATCCTAAGTGGGTCCCCACCATTGACAGAAAAGTGCAGATGATTGGGTGTTGCTTATTTCTGGCCAAGGATACTGACAATTATTTCAAAGAAGTTACAAAATGAGGTATATCTAAAAAGACAATGTAACATTCAGCTGAAAAAACAATACCTACACAGAGAAGACATTTTGGTTGTTTATCAGTGTGCATTTCAAGGTGTTTTGTTGTTTCCCCTCTGAGATGTCAGTTCTATTTGTTTGCCTGGGCTTCTGTGTTCACCGCGTGGATGGACTCATTTTCGGCGTGAGCAGGCTGCTGGTGGGACTGAGGGCTGCATCAGCCAGTCCTGGCCTTGGGCAGCATGTAGCATACCCTCCCTGGAGCGTGGGTTGGAGAAGTGCTGATTGAGAGAGAACAGGTGAGAGCCAGAAAATGGGGCCTCTAGAGTGAAGGAATTTCAATCTAAAATAGAACCAGAGTACATAAAGTGGAAAATCTCACTCATGAGCCTGCAGGAAGATAAAGGACTAGTAGACTGATTTCTCATAAATGCTTCATTTACAGAATATTTGATAGTGCTGGGATTTCCTAGGTTGATAGGTGGTTGGTCAAAGATTGTTTAATATCAGCCTTGGAAAACTTTGCCAGAGGCATGGACAGAAGATAGCCTAGGCCTGGTAGATCTGGCAAAGTGGGCTGAATTGAGCTTTGCTTGTGTGATCAGACTGGACTGCTTTCATCTGCTCAGGAAATTTTCAAGGCCGCTCTCCTTTTATTTTTTATTTTAACCGACGCTCAATGAACTCTCCCATTTTTACATATCCTGTCCATAAATACAGCCTACTCCATATCCTCTACAGACTTGCTTATAGCTTGCTATAGTTTGCTTAACACAAATGGCAATTTCTCTGCTATTCCCAAATAAAGTCATTCATTTGGGCTTGCCTCAGTTTACCTCTTTATTTAAGTCAACAAGTGCAAGGTATTGAGCAGTTATCACTTAGGTGCGGTGCCAAATTTTAGGAAGTATGGTTTCTAGAATCTAGACTGACAGGCTGGCTCATGAAGTGAGTTAAAAACAGTGACTCAGTGGCTCTAAATTGTGGAGTAGAGTTTGTGAGAATCAGCCTTTAATACCTGGTGGGTAAAAGAAAGTTGGGGTAGTAATGGGATCAGCTGGCACTGTAATTGCTAACATGCATTGAGCACTCAGCAACTCTGTGCCAGATAACCAAGTATAAAACATATTTCAGTTATCCCATTTAATATTTACACCTCTGGGTGGGGGGAGGGTGAAAAGGGTAAAGGGGGTCAAATTTATGGTGATGGAGGGAGAGTAGACTTGGGTGGTGAGCACACAATGCAATATACAGGTATCATATTATAAAGTTGTGACCTTGAAATGTACATAATGTTATTTAACAAATATCACTCCAATAAAGTTAATGAAAAACCCCAATAACTTCCAAGCACACAATGAGAGGTTTGATTAGACTCTTCTAAAGTCCCTTTGGTCATCGACAAGCTATGATTATTTTAAGTCCTAGAATCATCAGCCTCCCCTTAGCACGTTTACTGGTTTACATCTGTTGAACTCTGTGAGGGCACATGCTCTGTCTGACACATGAGAAGATCCAGTAAATACTAAATAAGTAAATTACACTCCGTATCATTCCATGTTTGTGGGGCATGGAATCAAGCTTCCCGGGTTAATGCTTATTCTGGAGACTATTCTCTCCTTGAGGCAGCGTTTATCATGCTTGAGGATAATTTCTTTAGGACTTGCTTCTTCATTAGGGAGTTGATGTGTTTTTCTCCTATGCCCTGGAATTAATCATTAGCTTTTGTGTTAGGCTCAGACATCTCTTGAATGCTCCCTCTGAATCCGGTCCACATCTTTACCCAATCTTCCCTGAAACAACACTGGTTGAAATGCTTGATCTTCAAGAACAAAACTGCAGCCATACATTTGGGATGACATTGAAAAAGGATGTCATTTATTAGTCAGTCTGTATTTCACTTTCTTGTGGAGAACCTTTTCACTGTTTTTGTGTATATTAAATACCAGGCTCCTACCTGTCTATCAAGACTTAAAAGAGTTAGGAGGTTTAAAGTCTATCAGTACACTGCCTAAATATTTCTACTGACCTCATGTGGTTAAATTGATTCCATTGTCAGAATTATTTACTCTGTCACAATATCTGACAATATACAGTCCATATTCAGAGAGATGAAGACTTTTGCAGCACAGTGAAATACAGTGCTACAGAAAATATTTTAGATATTTGTTTGCCATAGATCCCTAGGTTGAAAGAGAGGAAGTTTAATGGAGCATGAGAGTTTAGTTGTGGAATTTGAGGTGCTTCTTGGAGAATTTATTTTTTATAGATCTTTAGTTATTGTTTTTGGGAAAATCACTAACCCTGACTTTTCTTGCAGCTCTTCTTTAGCTGTTAAATGACTCATACTCTACATATTTAAATTCAAACCCATCATTTTTTCCTGCTCTCCTCAGACACACATGCATACACACTTGTTTATTTACCTGATTTTCTTATTTCTTTTAATCATTTCATTTAATGCATTTAGTAAATGTTTATTGGGCTCTTACTATGTAGCAGATACTTTTCTAGCCACTGTACAGCAGTGAATAAAACAGAACAATACCTTATGGAGCTCATGGTCGAGTAGGAGTAGACAGTCAACAAAGTGAATGAGAAAATTAAATGTAATTTACTAGTGTCCAGTGTCAGAATGTCATAAATGATATCATGAAAAATAAACAGGGAGCATAGGAAGTTCTGATTAGAGGGAGAGGTGAGGGTATTTCATTTTAAAATAGCATAGTCAGCAGATGCCTCACTGGGAAGGTGACATTTGATATTTTAATGGTATCATAATCCTCCCAAGTCATATTTGAATGTCTCCTGTGATTCTCCTTCACCTCCAATAAGTTGACAAATTCAATCAGTTCAGCCTGTGTACTATGGCTTCCATCTATTTCCTTCTCACTGTTCACAATGCTGTTACTTCTGGTAAGGACTTTATGATTCACTCTTGTAAGTTACATTAATTTCCAGATAGTCCTAACATTCACTAGTCTCTTTTAAATTTAATTTTCTGGTTAGTCCTTAATAGCACATGAAAATGTTTTTGCATTTTATGTATACTAAACTTACAGCTGAGGAAAAAAAGGCAATAAAAGTTTTGTACATTTAATGAATTTCTATTGTTTTTTTTAGAGTTGAGAAGCATAACAATAATGTCATCTACAAAATGATAGTATTTTTTATTAAGGTATTATTTACATAAAATGGAACTTAACCATTTCAAGTGTACACTTTGGTCAATTTTGGTAAGTACATACAGTCACATAACTACCGCAGTCAAGATATATGAAGTTCCCTTACACCAAAAAGCTTCCTCATGGCCCTTTGCCAATATGGTTTCTGTCACTATAGTTTGCCTTTTCTAGAATCTCATAGAAACAGACTCAGGTACTGCACTTTCACAAGTGTTTGAGATTCAATCATGTTGAATTTATTATTTTATTCTTTGTAATTGCTGAGTAGTATTCCATAGAATGGATATATCACAATGTATTTATTCATGCATCTGCTGGTGAGCATTTGGATTGCTTCCAGTTTGGGAAGTGTCATGTATAATGTTGCAATGAACCCATGTATACTGTGTGGATACATTTGTCCTTTTCTCTTGAGTAAATAGACTGCCAGTAAAAGAAGGATCATTTGGTGATTGTACATTATATGCATTATTTTCTAAGTGATTTACCATTTTGTATTTCCACCAACAATGTATCACTATGGTAGCCAGCCTATAAGGCGATCCCTGATGACCCCTGCTTTCTGAGGTTCTCTCCGCCTATATTGTATCAGGGTCGGTTTAAGTGATCAATCAAATACAGAAGAAATGATGGTATGTTACTTCTGAGCTTAGGTTATAAAATACAGTGCAACTTTCATCCTAATTGTTTGCTTACTCTCTTGAATCACCACTTTGGGAGAGGCCAGCTGCCATGTTGTGAGCAGCCCTATGCAGAGAACCACATGATGAGGAACTGTAGCCTCTGGCCAGCAGCCAATTAGGAACCAATACCTCCTACTAACAGCTATGTGAGTGAGGTGGGAAGCAGCTCTTCCAGCCGGTTACACCTCCAGATGACTGCAGACTTGGGAGACATCTTGAGTGCAACCTTGCGGGAGACCCAGAGTCAGAACTACTCAGCTCAGCTTGGATTCCTGGCTACCAGAAACCTTGTGAGGGAATTAATGTTTGTTATTGTAAGCTGCTAAATTTTTGAGATAATTAGTTAGATGGCAGTAGATAACTAATACAATGAGTTCTAGCTTCTCTATGTCCTTGGCAACATTTGACACTGTCAATCTTTTAAATTTAGTGATTCTAGTAGGTGTGTAGTGGTGTCTCATTGTTTTCAATTTTTATTTTTCTGATAACTAGTGATGTCGAGCATCTGTTTATGTTTTTAACTGCCATTTGCATTATCTTCTTTTGTGAACTGTATACTCTTACTTTTGTCTGTTTTAAAAATTGGCTTGTTGTTTTGTAAAACATTTCCTATGAAAATTTGTTGCACTGTCTCCATGAGACAAGAGAATCCTTACCTACAAGGCTTCTGAAATTGTTGCTAAGCAGAATTAAGTAGGCCTTGCAGTAATATTTTTTTAGCAGCATTTGGATCATACTTGGCCTTAAGTTGTCAATCTTCCTGCCTTTTCCTGGAATGACATTGAGTTAATAACCATGCACCATTGAAGCTAATTCGCTAGCCACCACTCAGAATCTTTTCCATTCCATTAATCACGTGTCTTGTCTCTTGCCAGTTCCTGAGAATTGCATAAGCACAGTAGTTTTCCCATATTGCCTGATTCCTTATCAACCCTTGGAATTTCTTCTCCTGTCATCTGCCTCATTCCACACACACATGCAACATTTATCATTTTCTTACCTGATTCATATTTTACAATCATCCCTAATTTTTGTTCCCATCATGATTGTATCTTCTTTCTCACTAGTCCCTTTAACACTCACTGCTTTTGTCCTTTCCAGGTGTCATGAGAATAATATTATTCTTTTAACACCTCAAAATTAAGTACACAAAGTAGGGAATTCTAGGATAGTGGGTTTTAGTCAGATTAGCAGAATTCTTATGAGGTTGTTGTAAAGATTTCATGAAATTGAGTACATTTTGACTTTCCTAGTTTAGGAGATGAGCCAAAGGATAGACTCTGAAAAAGTAAAATGTATTATGCAAACATTAATACAATATTACTATTTACTGCTGGTCTTGTTTAAATGAGTATTTCTTCACAGCTTTATGTTAAGCACAGATTTTAAATTCTATGAGCAATAGTGTCATATCAGCAAATATTTATTGAGTATCTGCTATCTGTTAAACATTGGACTAGCTCTGTAAATGTCAAATGGCATTTGGTGTATTTTCTATGAATTATGGTTTATTTTCTTTTCAACAAGTATTTATCAAGCCTCTGACCTGGGCACAATGTTAGGCAGTAGATCTGTGAAAATGAATAAGCCAAGATTACAGTTTAGGAGCTCCCAATTAGAGAGGAAGACATGGGGGCTAGTAGTTCCCATGTAGCGATGTGGAGGGGAGCAGGAAATGCCCATGCAAAGCACAGAGGCAGCTTCTAGGAGCACCAGGTCAGTTCTGCCTGCAGATGCCAGAAACAGCTTCCTGAAGAGTAACACTGCGCTAGTACAAGTTTACCAGATGGCAAAGGTAAAGAAAGGACATTCTAGAGTATGCAGGAAAAGGCAATATACAGAGGTGTCTTTGAACATTAAAGTACAGGAAGTTTCTGTATGCTTTTCTGTCCTTACTGTGTAAGTCAGGGTGTTGTTGGAATAAAAAATTAACAGATTTTAGAGGGACAGGACTGTACCTCCTGATATTATTCTATTTCGTTTTTGTGACTCATTACTCTTTTCTTTATCTCAGCATTGACCCAGGTTATTTATGTTAACTTTATTAGTGCATTTGCTGCTGCTTTTGTGGTGATTATTAAGTGCATTTGGGGCTATATAATTTCGTTATTTCAATGCCTGTGTTACATAATTGGAGCCTAAATTAATGTAACCTAAAAAGATACTTTATTCTAACTTGATAATTTTTATATTGCTAAACCAATTTGTTTTTTCTTTCTGCAACCTTTCACTTATGTAATTTGCTTAGTGATTGTAGCCAGGTGGCAGACACTGCATTAGATTCAGCAAACCACACTCCTGTCCTGGCCCTGCTGCTTGAAAGGTTTCAACTTTAAAAGTGTATCTTTGTGGAATAGGAACAATGTTTGCCTCTAATCCTTCGATCAATGATCAACGTAGTCTCAGTGGTTCACAAAGTCACCTACAAATTCCTCTTTTTTGTTTTTTTTTCTCCTGCAGACCTGTATTCTGAATATTTCTCATTCAAGAGAGCCATACATTGCTCTCTTGTTATTTAACTATTAGATAGTTGCTTTTAATTCTAATTTGTTTCATTTGTTCCTCATCTCTCCAGTAAGGTTTTAATATTCCTGAAAATAGGGATCATCAAACCTCTTTGTACAGTGCTGGGTATAGAACAATGTTTAAGAACTTTTTTTAAATGAAATAAGAATGTGACATACATGTTAGATCGACCTTGGAGGGGATAGGCATTCTTCAAGGGTGACTTTATGTCTCTACCAGATCTTCAAGCCAGCACTTGGGGGTCTGTACTGCTAACTAGCTCTAAAAACTTGGGTAGGTCACACAATGTTTCTTAGACTCAGTTTCCTCATCTATAAATTATGGTGATAATATACTTATTCATGGGGTTGTTTTGATGATTAAAAGAAATAATGAATGAACGGAAGACACTTAGGATTAGTATCTTCTTTTTAAAAAACTTACTGCCATTCTTGTTATGCAGCACTAGAGATGTAATGATGGATTACTTTATAAAGTAGAAAGTGTTATACAAATATTTAGCTATTATTTACTTTTAATTTGTCGATGGACTACTGACCTACATCTCTGTATGATGAAAATACTATTTTAATTTGAAGATACAGTGCATAGTGTGGTCTGTAACAATGACTGAGTGTCTGGAATGCCTAGGCATGGGTTGTAATCATTGGAACCCATGTCAGAAGTTGATCTTGATCCATTATTGGTGGCACTTCAATACCCACTTGTATTGATTGTTTTTCTCTAGTTCTTGTTTTCCTTTTTTCTTTATTCTTTGTGGTATCAAGCTGTCTTTGTGAGGATGGCTTTGGGGATACTCAAAGTTTCAGTAGTTAGTGACACAATTTGCATCAGATTTGGTTTTAAAGAGTAAAATTCTAGATTTTAGAACCATACCTTTTTTAAAAGACAGAAGAACCGTGGTGATTATTCAGACCAACCATTCTTAATTTTATAGACAAGGCTCAGAAAGTTCAGGAAGCCGGACAGGGGTTGCACAGCCCCGGCACTGGACTCCTGTCGGTGTTTTCTGGCACTCAGCCCCTCCCACTTTATTCCTCAGCAGCATCGCACACTGACACCTAGGCTGCATTTCGGTGACCTTGGCATGTGCTTTTGTGTCGTCCATTACTAATATGAGCGAAGTAGTTTGGTTTTCTATTTAGAGACTTATTTCATATGTTTGGGAGGGTGGCCCTCTAGTGCAGGGGTCCTCAACCCCCAGACCCGTCCCTGGCCTGTTAGGAACCAGGCCACAGGGAATCTTGCCTGAGCTCCACCTCCTGCACCCCGTATGCCTCCCCATTACTGGCCCCCACCACGTCGCGTCCCTCTCCAAAGCACGAGGCAAGTGGTGGGGAGCAACTGAAGCTTGCCTGACCTTCACCTCCTGGCCCCCCTCCGCCCCCACTCACTGTACAAAAACCGGTCCCTGGTGCCAAAAAGGTTGGGGACCACTGCTCTAACCATTTGGCAAACCGTTAATTAGGTTCATGCCTGCTAATCCTCTTCTCTCCACTACGGTCCTTTCAACTTCGTGTCCCCCTCTGTTGTACCTTCTACATTTTATTCTTTCTTGCTTTTCCACTGTCTCCTTTGCCATATTGCCTGCCCAAGAACCCACCCTTGATGAGTGAAATTTCAAACATAGTCTGTATACTGAGGTTATATTATTTTTCTTTTTCTCTCACCTTCCCCCCTTGCCCCTAAAGCTAAAGTGTTAAAAGTATTCTAATGGTCTACAATGTCAAAAAGAAAACCAGGTGAAGAAATAGCAATGGAGAATAACTCTATTACATGCTTCTAGTATAGTTCAGATTAATCCTTCTTTTTGACCCTTTTTAATGAACGAACATGTTGGCCCATTTAAGGGGTAATTGCTCTTCCCTTCAGAACATACTTCTTAAAATAACTACCTGTGGGAGGTTGTACATTCTGGGTTGCAAAGGATGGCAGGAGTGGAGAACCTGGTTTTCCCTCCCTATTTTTTTTTTCACCTCCATTTTCTGCCCTCTCAAATAATAAAATCTTTTTTCAACTATAGAAACTGGAGAGGTTAAAAATGTGACCTGGGTTAAGCACAGTAAAAATTGTAGCCACCTTAAATCAGAAGACACATTTTTAGCTTTTGATCCAAGGTAGTATGCCAGCTGGAAGATGTAAACTTGTCAGCATTTTCTGTCTGTTTCATCTTTTCTGCATTGTCATAATTCTCTAACTTTATTATTTTTCTGTTATTCTCTCTTGGTAAGTCTTTGTGCTCCTAGTGGAACCAGAAGAAATTGTACATGGGGTTTTGATATTTTGCCAACTGTTTTTGTAATTAAAAGTGAATCGGAAATGTGAACACTGCCTCTGCTCTGTAGATGCTTCTGGGGTCTAATCTAATAGAAACACAAAAAGGTCACAAAAAAAAAGAATTTGGAGGTAGGATAAGAAAATGGAAGTATGCTATTCAGGGTAAAGGGTTCCCAATGTTACTAAACCCTTAGGCCTTTGTGTTATCTACTGCAAATTTGCTCTTTTATTTGGGTCAGAAGATCTGTAAGTTTTATCCATAATCAGTCCAGCAGTACTGAGGTGGTAGTTTATGTTGCTCATGGTAATTATCCACACTAATTATCTTCCAGGTGAAGAAATGAAGAGCAGAAACCTACATAGATTTGGAATCTCAGAGAGATTTTATTTAAATTCTCATGCCAAAGCATGAACAATAAATAGGTTACAACTCATGTATCAGCCCTAAAAATTGACTGGTTGCCCAGAGTACAGCACTGAGAAGGATTACAAGGACTATCCTGGTGATCCTATTAACATGTTGCAGCATTGTTAGACCCTATCTGAGCAGCTAACCAGCACTTAACTTTGATATTACTTTTACTTAGACTATCACACTATTTTGTTATACAGATTCAACTTTAAGCTCTTCAGGGGCAAGGAATACATCTTTCTTTTAACTATTGAATCTTTGTCACAAAGATCTGTACCTGGTACATTTTAAACACTCAGCAGGTGTTTGATGGATGGATGAATGAATGAATGAATGAAAGGAGAACTTTTTAAACATTTGGGATTTATTCTTTTGACTTTAATCAGTGAGTTTTAAAGTTAGGTACTTGTCATACCTTGATATTGAGTTAGGCTGGGCATAGGATTGATCCAATACAAAAACCACTGGCCACTTGTAGAATGAAGAGCCAGGGCTAGCATGAATGAGTCATAGGTCTGTAACCAACAGTCTCATGCTTATGTCTAGTAGCTTTTTATTTATTTATTTATTTATTTATTTATTTACATTTTTATTTTTTAAATTTATAAATCATGTTTATTCTATTACACTTGTCTCAGTTTTTACCACTTTACCCTCCTCCACTCATCCCGCCCCCACCCCCCCCAGCTCCCACAGTCAATTCCCACTCTGTTGTCCTTGTCCATGAGTCATTCATACATGTTCTTTATCTAGTCCCTTTCCCTTCTTTCCACCATTGTCCTCTTTCCCCATCCCCTCTGGTCACTTTCAGTCTGTTCCATGTTTCCATGCCTGTGGTTTATTTTGTTTGTTAGTTTATTTTGTTGACTAGAGTCCACTTTTAGGTGAGATCATATGGTTTTTTTCTTTCACTGACTGGCTTATTTCACTTAGCATGATATTCTCCCCTTCCATCCATGTTGTTGCAAAAGATAGAAGTTCCATCTCTTTCTTTCTTTCTTTTTCTTTCTTTCTCTTTCTTTCTTTCTCTTTCTTTCTTTCTTTCTTTCTTTCTTTCTTTCTTTCTTGAATGCAGATTGATTTTGTTTTTTTAAATGCCAAAGTTAATTATACAATATTAAAAAATTTAAATCTATTATAAAGTCTCAGCAATTAAACCACCATGACACCAGCATAGAAATAATCAAATAGGTCAATGAAATATAGTGAGCATTCTAGAGACAAACATATATATCTGTCTAACAATGTAATATATGATTAAGCTGATATTTCAAATCAATGGGTAAAATAAGGCTTATTCAACAAATAAGGTGCATGGACCACTATTACTTGAAATAAAACAAATATAGAGCCCTATTTCACACATTATACAAGAAAGATTCAAGTGAGTTAAAAATCAATATGTAGAATCTAAGGAGTTTTAGAAGAAAATAGAACTAATATTTTTCATGACCCGAAGTAAAATATGCAACCCCAGAAGCTATAAAGTAAATATTGACAATATGACTATATTAACCATTTAAGACTATATAATAATATACATATAAAAAAGTTGAAGAACAAGGAATACAATAAAAAGTATTTGCAGCACATCTAAAATATGGTTAATATGTTTTTAAAAGGGAAAAAAGTTCTACAAACCTTTAATCAATAAATGGATAAAGAATACCAAAAAGTAACTTAAAGCTTTTTAAAAATAATAGAAATAGGCAAGAAATATACAAAAACAGCTTTAGTTTCAACAAATAGTAAAGGAACAATTAAAATAACATCATTGTCATCATCAAATTAATGAGTATTAAAAATATTGGTAGTATCAAGTATTGGCAACTCTGAAAGGAACTGGGTATTCATACAAATTTTTTCTTCATCTTAAAGAAGTCCCTTTAGCATATTTTGCAGTGCTGTTTTGGTGGGGGTGTATCCTTTCAGCCTTCTTTTGTCTGGGAAACTCCTTATTTCGCCTTCCATTTGAATTGAGAGCCTTGCTGGGTAGAGCAGTCTTGTTAGCAGGCCTCTGCTTTTCATGACTTGGAATATTTCTTGCCACTCCCTTCTGGCTTTCAGAGTTTCCATTGAGAAGTTAGCTGCTAGCCATACTGGGGCTCCCTTATATGTTACTACCTCTTTCTCCCTTGCTTCCTTTAGGATTCTCTGTTTGTCTTTGATATTTGCCATTTCAATGATGATGTGTCTTGGAGTGGGCCTCACTGGGTTCCTCCTGAGTGAAACCTTCTGTGCTTCCTGGACTTGTGTGACTTTTTCTCTCCTCCAGTGAGGGAAGTTTCCCATCATGACTTTTTCAAACAGGTTCTCTATCCCTTGCTCCTCCTCTTCTCCTTCTGGTATCCCTATTATATGGATATTATTACGTTTCAGGTTGTCCTGCCTTTCCCTCAATGCTTCTTCATTCTTTTTGAGTCTTTTTTCATTTTCTTGCTCTTCCTGGGAGCTTTTTTCTACCTTGTCCTCCAGCTCTCTGATTTGGTCCTCAGTTTCATCTAGCCTGCTTTTGATTCCTTCTACTGTGTTCTTCAATTCAGAAATTCTATTCTTCATTTCCTCTTGTCTCTTGTTGATAGTTTCTATGTCCTTTTTCATGGTGATATAGTTTGCAGTAAGTTCCTCATAGTTTCCCTGTAGTTTTTGATAATTCTCTCTGAGCTCAGTGAGCTCAGTGAGCTTCCTTAGAACTGTTGTTTTGAATTCAATACCTGATAGTTGACTTGCCTCTATTTCATGTAGTTCTCTTTCTGGGGCTTCCTCCATTCCCTTCGAGTGGGGGGTATTTTTTTGTCTTCCCATTATTTGTGAGACCCTTCTCTTTTGCCTCTGATTCTTAAGTTGATCTGTCTTGATTTCCTGACTTTGTGGTGTGAATTTCTATGTTGGAGACCACTGTTTTACTTTCTGGATCTGCCTCTGATGATGTCAGATGTTGACCCTGTCTGATCTTTGGCAGTCTGTTGGAGACTTCCAATAATCTACAGTGTGTGGCTGTTTCCTTCAGCTGTTAATCTATTCACTCTGCACTCAGCAGGCTGCCTTAGACAGCTCAGGGTCCTTCCTTGGGGCAGGGTTATTGGATCCTCTCACGCTGCTTCCATACAGGGGAGAAGTCTGCACTGGGATCCCCCTGGCTGCTCTCTTCGTTCTTTCCCCAAAGCCGCCTTCCCCATTCTCTCCTCAGGTGCCCCCAGCCCACCCTGGCCCCACCCATGCCAGAGACCAGGGTAAGTGGTTGCAAATAAAAATGTATGCATTGGCCCTTTAAACAGTTCTTTGCGTCTCTAGCCGCCTGTCTCTGGCAGAGCACAACCCTGCTGCTTTTTGCAGCTGGCTGTTTTCTGTGTACTCTTTGGACTCTGGTGCTGTGGGCTAGAGATCCCTGCCTTTGGTTTACATCCCACTCTTTTCTCAGGGGGATCCAACTGACTGTTTCAATATCCTTCTGGTGCTGCCACCCGTGGGTGCCCCGCCTGCCTTCTCAGGTCTCTACCACACTCCTTACCAGTTAGGTTACGCTAAAGCCGATTCTTCTGTCTCCGAGGTTACAAGGTTCCTCTCTTGCTCTTGTTCAGTTGTTCGTTCCAGGTGATTTCTCCACAATTTAGCTGTAATTCGAGGTTGGTCCTGGGAAGAGGTCAGTGTGACTTCCACTCACTTTTCTGCCATCTTGATTCTCTCTAGTATCTTTTTAAATCACAAGAATTGCTAATAGATTTTCAGATAAACAGTTAACAGAGATAACCTCTAAAGTTCTTCTCATTTTCATGTTTTATCTATAATTTCACATTCTGATTTTTTGTCTCCTTTTAAGTAGACACTATACATTTGCAAAATAACCTAAAAAATACAGCAAAGGAGAAAAGAAAGGAAAAGAGTTTTCTTGCTTAATGAAATATCAACTGGAAACATGTGAAGATACATATAAAGAAAAAATTGATTCACTGGACTTCCCCTGTCATATTCATTAGCTACCAGAATAGTTTTTTTCATTGACGATATGTCCTTTATTTACTTGTTTGATTGCTTAATTTAGTACAGTGATATAGAACATGAAGACTCTGTGTTTCTCTCAAGATCATGACTTTCCTGCAAGAATAAAAGTTTCCTTAAAATTGACAAAACATTTCTTGGCCTTATATTAAGTTCATAACACTCCTTCCTGCACAAGGGAGAAAACTCATTTTGTTAAAATCATCAGTGAATCTCTCCCCACCCCCAAATTACTATGACCTTATTTTCCACTGTAATCCCCCTTCCCCATCAGCTGATTCCTATGCGGACTATTTTCCTTAATTACTTTGGCCACTCCACATAAAACTGTGTATTTCTTTTCTTATCATTTTTTGAGGTGGAGTTATTAATTCCATTCAGTATTCACTTTTTGAATATATTGCATGTTTTTTGGCTGCTGTGTAGCACAGCATATTGCTCAAGTGGATCATTTGTCACTTAGATGACTTTAGATGGTGACTTGAGTGTTGATATTATAGGAGCAAACCTAAGATTATTAAAAGTGAGACCTTATGAGATGTTTAGCATTCAAAATATTTTTTTCAGCCAAGTAGGAAGAGTTTCGGAAAGCTAGTGAATTTGCCCTACCTAAAAGCTAGATATCTGTGTATAGCTTATAGGAGATAAGGGGATGTATTAGTTTGCTAGGGCTTCCATAACAAAGTCCCACAGATGAGGTGGCTAAAAAACAAATTTATTTCCTCAGAGTTCTGGAATCCAAGTTCAGGGTTGGTTTTCTCTGAGGCCTCTCTCCTTGGGTTACTGAGATGGTCACCTTCTCCCTGCATCTTTACGTGGTCTTCCCTCTATGCCTGCCTGAGCCTTAATCTTTCCTCATAATGACACTGGCTCTATTAGATTTGGGTCTACTTCAATGACCTCAGATTACCTAATTATCTCCTTAAAGACCCCACCTCCATATACAGTCAAATTTGAAGGTGCTAAAGATTAGGACTTCACCGTATGAATGGGGGTGCACAATTCAGCCCATAACAAGAGATGTATAAACTGTAATCCCATGACTGAATAGATTTTAATAGAACTATAAAATTAAGAATAACTCCCTTATTGGATGGTACTGAGAGTTAAATGAAGTCTTGTATATGAAGATTTTAAAAACTCTGAATTCTTAATAAGGGTGTTAGTGTTGTTATCACTGGTGTATAACATAAGTTATTATAATATAAAAATGATAATGTTATTTGAAATGGCCACTTTTGTGGTTGAACTGAAAAAGTTTGATACTTTTTCCCAGAGTCCTAGAGAAACTAGTGCTTGCTGAGGAGGCAGTCAAAACATCGGGACAGGTGCAAGCAGTCAGCGTCATTGCAATTCTGTTGAGTATTGAGCAGGTCTAGAGAGTGGATCTTTTTGCCAAGCCTGTTGAGGGTGAAATTCTCAGTGCGAGACGAAGAACAAACTAAACAGTATTTTAAATGATGGACTGTCATGGATTAAATGTCAGAAAAATGACTAAAAGAAACATTGTGTTCTTTTCATAATAATAGAAATCAAAATGTTTTTACCAAGCATTATTTCACAACTTCAATAAAAAGCCTGTATCAACAATTACCATGGTATGTAAGGTATTAACATTGAAAATGAATGCCAATAATGTCATTCAAACTTCTTACAGTTTCCTCAATATATTTTAAATGTTTTCCACAAAGTTATTCTGATTGACAGCTATACATCTGGGTAATTTATTACTCTGAGTTTCATTTTAAGTAGAGCTTTAGAACATATCTGCTTTAAAGATGTATCTCCTTAATTTTTCCTTTACCCCAAATAATAAACAATTCGTTAACTTTTCATTGTAATAGGAACTAAAGCATCTGAAGCCAGTCAAGTGTTTTATATCATAGTTCATTGAGAACAAATAGTTTTCAATCTCCTTCCCCTGAACTGTTATAATTTGGGGATTGTAGTTAAGTATATAGCTCTAGAGTCAGTTTTAAGAGGGATAAATCTCTGTCAAACACATCTGCTTTAGTTGCTGTGCTGGGGACTTTTGAGGGTGTTTAGAACTTAAATATTTGTTGAGTTAGGCAATGTGATACTGCTTGTTGTTTTACTGAATGGGATTTAGAACAAACCTTAAAGGATAAGAAGTTACATTTTTTCATATTTTAGAATTCTAAATTGGGAATACAACCTTCTCTGATAAGAAAAGAGTTGGTTCTAGGTTATCTTAGAAGACATGTTTATTTTGGTGGTAGAGTTTTTAGGCCCTTTATTTATTTTCCCTGTGTGTCATCAGCCTCTAGACTATTATATATTTCATGGCCATTACTCAGGAGTGCCAACAGGAGAAAAGAAATGCCAAGGTGAAAATCAGATCAGCCAAGTTAGCTGTTCGACAAGTCTGATGGAGTTTTACTTCTGAGAAAGCTAAAAGCATTGAGATCTTTTGACTTTTGTGTTTCTTCTTTAGATTTGAGATTGCTTGAGGGAGGTATCTGTTCCTCTCTCTGTCCCTAACAGCAGTGTGATTCACCCAGACAGGCATTCAGTAGATGTTGTCCAAGTTCATTGTTGAATTAGATTTATGATCCGTACTTTTTTTTTTTTCTGGTTCCACAAAGAATAGACTTGGTTTTGTCTTGCCTTCAGTGAACTCCTGCAGCCCTCCTCAGAGTGGCTCTCACTCCATCCACACTTAGTCACTTTTCAGCTTGCATTCCTGGCTTTACACAATAAAATAGCAGCACACGGCAGTATGGAGATGGTGAAGACTGCAGAGTAAAGTAGAGGAGCTTCTCAATTAAATTGAGAGAACCTTGAACACAAAGGTACCAGGATGCTAGACATTCAAATGGGGCATTTGCATTTCCACTGAAGGATGCAGTGCCTTTTTCTTACTGAAAGAGTTTTGGGACCTGGGCAGGTGGCTCAGTTGATTGTAGCATCATGTCCTACATCAAAGGTTGTAGATTCAGTTCCCTGTCAGGGCACATACCTATGTTGCAGGTTTGATCCCTAGTCAGGGGATGTATGGGAGGCAACTAATCGATGTTTCTCACATTAATGTCTCTGTCTGTCTCTCTCTCTTTCTCTCCCTCTCTTCCTTTCTCTCTAAAATCGATAAGTATATCCTCAGGTGAAGATTAAAAAAAGGTTTTGGGTGAAGCATTGATTATGGCTGCATCCAGCTTTTCACTGTCAGTTCTTTGGCCAGGTTCTGGCCAAAGTGAACCCCAAGGAAGTTGAGAGGTTGGAACAAACACCTTTCTTCAGAGTGAAGTACCTTGAGTTAGTAAAAGGTGAAACAAATCAGACAGTATGGTACTTCCTTGGTGGTGGTGTTATGGTGAAGAGGTGCAGTCACCTCTTTATTTCATGAGATGAAAACCACACAGGAGAGTTCTTCAGACCTGACTCATGTGACTAGGGCTATGTGGTGAAAAAGAAAGAGCAGTTGAGAATGGAATTAGAAGGCTCTATTTTTAATCTCAGATCTACCACTAAGTGGGTCTATGACCTTGGAGCAAGTCTTTTCATCTCTCTTGGCCTCAACACACTCTTCCGTAAGATGAGTGAGTTAAATGGATTGGTAACTAATTGGTTGCAGCTTTTAAATTAAGTGTATTTAGAAAATTTGCATGTAGAAAATTTATAGTTCCCCTAAGGTTCGCATAGATTTCTCAGGTTTAGCTATAGTTCAAACTTCATGATCATTTCCTCCCTGTTTGGTTCCCTTTGGCCTGCTGATGCCATTGCATGCTAGAAAACTGGTACAAGACCATTTATACAGCTCTGTGTCCAGAATATGTTTGATGAGGTTACATGTTGCTGTTTTACTTTTAAAAACTGTCTGTATTGCAATGACCTATATTTCCTGTTTATTTTGTGTTGGTTTTCAGCTTTCCCAGTGTGATTGTTTCCTTCTCCCTTCCCTCTTCTCTCTGCATAAATGAATATAAGGGGCAACTGAAATTTTGGCAGAAGCACATGCTAGTTGTACTAAGCTGCGTTAGCAATTCTAGGGACAGTGTCCTTTGCAAATGTGTTGTTTAATGAAGGTATAATTTTTACCTGGTTCTTTGCATCAATAGTTTTGCCACTTAATATCGTTTAGAAAGCCTTTTGGGTATGTGATCCAGTTCTCTGTTATTCAGCAGTACTGCCCTTTCCCTGTCCTCTCCTCCAGGAAACTTTATGTTTTCCAACTTTGAAAAGTGTGTGTGTACAGTGAGAAATTCCAGCCATTTGGGTACTGCATTTTCTTTATCTTTGAGAAAGATGCTGATATAGGAGCTGAGAAAGTATTCATAGAAATACTTCTTTTCTCAAGGCTACTTATAGGTGCCTGTGACTTTATTGAAGAAGAATGCAGCTAAATAAGATCTGAGGAAGACGATAACACATTAAATAGTGTCTCTCCTGGACAACCCAGGGGAAATCAAGGCTAGCCAAACCAGGCAAGAATGGAGCAAAGCCAGGTCCTTCAGGTGGTGGCTTTCTAAGGAGAGTTCTGAGCTCTTTCATTCCACTGTATTGCCATTCATAGCAGAGCCAAGTGCAGGCCTGTCTAGCATCAGGTGGTGGCCAGGGAGCATACCAGGCAACTGTAGTTAAGAGCACAGACCCTGGAGTCAGACAGACCTGTATTTCATTTCTCAGGGAGTCAGGGCGCTTTGGTTGTAAGTCACAGAAACCAATTCTGGCTAACTTAAATTTAGAATATTTTAAAGGAACACTGAGTAATTCATAGAATTAGTGAGGGCTCAAATAGTGGGCCCTCATAGATAGGAGCCAGGGTAGCACTGGGATGTAGGGCAGCCTCTCCAAGGAGGTACCACTGGAATGACTTAAAAGAAAGCACTTTTTGTCCTTGTGACATTTCATTCAAGCTGTAAATGCCTAAGAGAGATGTAATTGGTTTTGTCTTGCACATTTTCTTTTGTGGGGGGGCCCTAGGGAGGGTCGTAGTTGTTAACATATTCAAAGTTATTTCACCCAAAGAAAATTGGGCTACCCTTATCAAAAGAAGGGGTTTAGGTTGTTATCCAGACCAAACCAATGCATGTAGATGATATCAATGAATCCTGCCACTCAGCAGGTTAGTATCTGAATCTTGGGTAAACTCTTAAAGACTTGGGTAATACCTCGAGTACCTTAGCTTTGTACTAAGAAAACAAAAGGAAATCAGTCTGTTGAAGAAATAAGATTTCATAGCTATGCTCACTGGGGGCATTAGAAAAGGTAACTCCTATAAAGTTCCTAGCACATGCCTTATAGCAAGTGCTCACTCAGCGATTTTTAGCTATGTTAATTACTTTTTCTTAACAGTCATTAACTGATGGGGCGACCTATGCACATACCATTTTGTTTAGGACAGTCCAAGTTTATGCCTTTAATATCTTCCAAATTATCATGGTTATGGATTTCTCATTTTAAAAGTAAAGTATTATTACTGGTTGCATTAAAATAAGCCAGGATGGGCTTGATAAGCCTTTGCTTTGTGCTTCCAGCTCTGCACTGGTGGCCTCTAGTAGAGTATGAGATACATGTGCAGTGAACAGTGTTCTCAGTGAAATCTGAATCAAAGTATCAATAATCTTCCTCTCTTTTCCCAAGCCTTTCCAGGGGCAGTTTATCCAATGGCACCCTTTAAGGGTGGCCCAACACAAAATCGTAAATTTACTTAAAACATTATGAGACTTTTTGTGATTATGTGTCACAATGTATTTAATGTGTGGCCCAGGACAACTCTTCTTTAAGGATGGCATGCAGGATACTCTCAATGGAAGAGAGTGCAATGAGGTACTACTGGCTGGAGCTGGAGCAGGTACCTTCTCCCAGTCCAGCATGGTAGTGTAAAAGTATTAGATACTGCTACCTCTGCCAGCCATGAGCCCTATTAACCAGCTGTGCCAGGGGCCATTCCATAGCTTCCAGGACATCCGAGCCCCTGGCCTTCACTCAGCTTGGCCAGTGAGAATTGTAACAAATTGTAGGGTGAAATATGTGCCAGAAAGAGGCAAGCAGTTCTGCAATCAAACCTGTAGATATAGATAGTAGTACTTGTTATAGGGGTTTGGCACATTGTATAGGGTATAAATCTGAAACTATTCATTTATTTTACTTCTTAGTAATTTTTTTTCATTTTTTAATCTTTTTAATCCTCACCCAAGTATAAATTTATTGACATGGGGGGGAGAGAAATATTAATGTGAGAGAAACATCAATCAGTTGCCTCCTGTATACACTCTGACTGGGGATCAAACCTGCAACCTTTTTTTTGGTGTATGAGACAATGCTCCATCCAACTAAGCTGTGTGGCCAGGACTGGTTTTTAAAATTTTTTAATAAACCCTTTAATAGCAATTATGCCTCTCCCCCGACAAAACTGCCCTTTTTAAGAAAAATTGAATTAGCAGATTTCCATTTTTCAAAAAAGTCGATATTGAACGTGTTACCTGTCAATATTGACCATTTACATGAGGGCCGTAACAATATCGCTGACCAAAAGAAAACCCAAAACAAATAAATCTGTTGCAGAAGCATTGGCATCTATTTTAAAAATTCCAAGGATGAGAGTTTAGCCCATGAAGCATTTTTACATATTGTTTTTTGAAGAATGGCTTTTCATTTAGATCAAATAACTGTTGTTCTAACTTAACTTTACTCATTTTGGAATTCAAGTTTTCTTGTACACACGTAAAAACTGTACTTGCAGTTGTTAATGGTTCCATTTGCAAGAGAACTTTATAAACAGTTGTAGTCATGCCAGTTTTATATCTCAGATACTACAAGTAGAAACTTAAATTAATTCCAATAATTTTTCAGGATTTTTGGTCATCCAATTGATGTGATCAAAGGGAAGCTTTAGGTCATGGGGTGTCCAACCTGTGGCCTGCGGGCTGCATGCGGCTCAGGATGGCTATGAATGTGGCCCAACACAAAATCGTAAATTTACTTAAAACATTATGAGACTTTTTGTGATTATGTGTCACAGTGTATTTAATGTGTGGCCCAGGACAACTCTTCTTCCAGTGTGGCCCAGAGACGCCAAAAGGTTGGACATCCCTGGTTCATTCTGTCAAAGGAAACAAATCTGATATTATTGTACTTGTGATTGTAAATCCAATCCAAAAGTTCAATAGTTTTAGACAAATTATTTAGTTTTGCAAGATAATATATTAAAATTTTTATGGAACACAGTGTTTTAATAAAAACAACACTCTTAGTACTAAATTTAGGAAAGTGAAGCACAAATATACTTGGAATTGATTATGAAAAATATATTCATATACACATATCTCACTATAACATTTTTCCAACAAAGCTGAAGTTAAGTACAAAAAACATACCTCAGTTTGGCAAGAACATACTTGCTCTCTTTGCTGCCTCTCATCAGCTGAATTTTGGAAATGTATCAGACTTTGGAAAACTAATTTGTATCTCTCCTAACCATCCTACAATCTTATTGAAAGTATGATTCCTTTACATTTGTCTGCAGTTCTTTTCCAAGATCAGTTGGAAATATTTAATCAAAACATTAAATTGATTGAACACTAAAAGCGTCAGGATATGAAGCTTTCAGAGAATTACAATGATTAAAGATAAGGCCTAAAAATGAGAAGATATTGTAATATATCTTCTCACAAAAGCAACAGGGACTGAAAAATTTATGTGATGAGGGCCCCATGGTACACAAAATTTAATTTTGAAATTCTGTAATTCGGATTTACAATACCTCTACTATGGAGAGAATTTTTTTGATGTAACTTCTGTATTGAATTGGAAAAAATTTTACATTGTAGCACAATGCAATGACATTTAGATGGTTTATTATATGGCATCATTTAAAGTTAGCAAAACATTAAAAAAAAACATAAATAGAGACAATCGATATGATGAAACTGGTCCTGTTAACGTAATTGTTAAAGACCTATATACTATGAATTGAAGCAGAAAGACAGTTCCTTTGAAAGCATTATGGCTGAAATGTTTATTCACTCTGTTAGAAAATAGAACTGAGACCATGTCCATTTGGTAGGACATGCTCTGAGTATATCACACAATCTCAGAGGTTCTTTTCAAAAATCAAAATTAGGGTGGTCTTCAAAAAGAGTCTTATTGAATGTGCCAGCAGTCTGAAGTTGCACAAAATTTAACTTCAAAGAAGATTACATGCAATTTCCTGACCAAAAAATAAAACACCGAGGTCATAGTGAAAGAAAAATACTAGAGATGAAAAGGTCCAGTTATGAAACTGATCAAAGTTTGTAAATATATGCCAAGATCAATTATTGATTATGTTACTTTTAAAGTTTTATAAAATTAACAAAAAGAAATTTTTCCATTTTGTTTTAATATGCACAGGTATTTTTCTGTTTGATTTTTAGAAAGAATTTTGTGTTTGGAACTAATTTCTGAATAAAGTGATTCTATAGATTCATTAATATAAGAAAACTAGTGTGTCAATAAGTAATTATTTCAAAAATAAGTTTTATTATTTGTCACAGCTATTTTCACTCTCAAAATTGACTTGGTTTGAATGATAAATTATATGGATATTTTATTTATTAAATAGTCTTGGTGGATCTTTAGGGTCGAAACATGGCAGAATTCATAATGCTTAGATCAGGTTGTAAAGGGTTTGCTGTCTCAAGAACTCGTTTCCTCAGGGGTCCTTTCACCAGCCCAGCTTGGTACTCAGTCTAGCTGTGCCTTAGCCAATTTGCTTTACCCCACCCTCTTCCATAATTAATTAGCTCCACTCCATCCTAGATAGTTGACAGGATTGTGCCCCTGCCCAGGGGAAATAGCACATTTTGCCCAAGAGTTTTGGATTTAAGACAACAGATTCAGTCTCTTTTCAGTGCCTGAAGCTATAACATGTGAAGCCAGGAAGCATTTGTGGCCATGTGTTTCAGTTTTTGGACTTGGGAGCCAGCAGACAGAGAGAAGAAAGCAGATGCAGAATGAGAGGCAGGATAGTATTTAATTTCCTGGGTGGAGTTTTTCCTGAAGTTCCCCTTAGCTTCCACCAGTCACCTGAACATTTTTGTAGTAAATTAACCTTTTGCTTTTGTTAATTCAAGTTCAATTGCTGTCAGTTGCACCCAGAAGAATCATTTTTTACCCTCCTGAGTTTAAAGCAAATTAAGAATAAGACACCAAAGCAGAGGGAGCAAACAGAATGCCAACTTGATTTCTTCTAAGCTGATTGGACAACCTGGTTTTATCACTTCCTTTCTACCACCTCTCCACCTCCTCTCCAGCCCACCTTAGGGAAGGGTGGAATTGGTGTAACAGGCATAGTCTCTCAGCTGATTGAGGTAGAAGCATAGGAAAAAAGCACATTTCTGTTCTTTGAGGTCTTTTAATAGATTGGCTCCACCCCATCCAGAAGTATGGACCAATGAGGTGACTCATTCCCTCTGCAAGTGTTCATTAATGGGCAGAGTAACAGGTCAGAAGTTGCTCTACTGGAAATTTCTCTGCGGGTGGAAACGCAAGGCTGGCAGAAAGGAGAGCACCCCACCACAAGTCTGAACTGACACCTGAACCCAGACGCTCAAGACTAATGAATGCCAGCAAACAGATGGCCTGGGGTACGACTGAAGACCAGTCAATCCAGCCAATACTTAATGTGCCACCTGTCCTAACAGCTATTTTCTGTTTATGGTTCTCTGAGCACTCTCCTAATGTATTTGTCTCTAGCACCTCCCACCACTGCCTGAAGATTTCTAATGTATCATTCTGTGACTAGCATTTCCAAATAGGCAGATAGAATTACTAATACTTGTTGATAACATTACTAATGATGCTTTGGATTGGGAAATAATCTGCCTTGGGGGGTTCAGAGCTGATTTAGCTAGTAAATGTGGCAACAGGTGAGAAAAGCTTCTGTTGCCATGGTTAATCATTTAGGTATTTGTGAAAACTGCTAGATGAGAAATTCCCGTGAAAGTTTGTGAACAAAAAGATAGCAGAATTATGACTATAACAATAAATCTTTCGTATTGCTCTTGGCAATTCAGAGTTTTCCACAGAGAGAGGCTAAAACGCTAACTATATATTTAAGGACTGCCCCTCTTTCCTGCATGTGTATTTAACTGTAAAGGGCTTTGATTTTTCAACCGAGGATTGCTTTTTTTCTAGTTTTGCACATTTGAGTGCACCTGCACTGCTGTTTGGAGTTTCAGATCTTTCTGAAAACTTATTCACAAAGATACCTAACCTCTCTAACCTTTTTCGGCCACCTATCTTCTCTGTGAATACAGTGCTCACAGACTTTCAAAGACGGGTTTCAGAACTTGGCAGTCAAAATTGATGGCACCTAACACATTAGCAATGTGATTGGCAATAGCAGTTACTTACCTGTGCTATGCCCGACTAGCTTTCTTGTTGTTGTGTGTGGTCACGCTGGCAACACTGACTTAGAAATTGGACACACAACTGAAATGTTTATGTTCACAATCCTTCTGGGGTTTGAGGGATCATTTCCTGCATATGTTGTACCAACTCATAAACAAGAAGCTCTTTTTTTTTCAGGCTTATGTTGTGCTCCTTTTGACTACATGGCTAAAAATGAGTTTGGAGCATATTTCTTTTTATCTTTTCTTTCAGCTGTTAATTTCTAGCACTTTAATTTATGTTTGAAAAGCAGTTCTAAGTGAAAGATCCCAGACAAGAGTAAGTAATTGGTGGGCTGGAGTGGAAGATGGAGGCCTTGCTATGGTTTTAAGAGAATATGATAATAGCTTTTGAGAGAGGCAGAGATCATAATTGGAGCTTACTTTTAAAGTTATGTTCATTTTCTAGTGGCCCAGCCTGGTGTTCAGTGACCTCTGTGACAGTAGGTCAGGTTCTGAGGGTGGCGCTCCCACATCATGATGACATGTGGAGAGAAGACCAGAGAGCAGAGGAACAAAGTAGAAGGACAAAAATGGGGAGAAAATTTTTTAGCCTTTCTTTCTTAGGGATTTTACAAGATTTGTTATTTTGTTGAAAATATAGTAGTTTTCAGAAAAGTATATTTATCAACATTCAGCCTGTTAGGGACCTCACCACCTAAATGGGTGGCTGAGGCTGGACAGACATGCCCAGACTATTCCCAGTGATGGAGTTGCCTTTTTCTTCCCAAATTCGCAGTATCTGGTAAGCAAGTAATCAAGAGTTCTGGTTTTCCATATGTTGATATGGGAAGTGAAGGAATCATTAGGTTTTATTGAAGTAGGATATACTTCTGTATTTCACAATCAGTTATTTTTTAGTTCCTCAACTTATTACCTAGTACTGCAATATATATTTTTATATCCTGATGGGGACTTATAAAAAATGGTTGAGGAGATAAAAGGCAAAAACGTGAAAACCTTGACAACAGGTAAGTATGTGACATCAACGATAAGGGCCATGTGCATGGAGACAGGAGCTTTTTTGCCTTGAGTTTAGATGATTCGTGTGTTGAGATACGGTATCATTTTGGAAACCACATTTAAGAGAGGATCATCCCCCAAATGAAATATCCTCAGCAGAATCTGTATTGTAGTCTTTGTCCTAATTTACTTTTATCACCATTGGAATCTGTAAGGTGAGCAGATAATTCAGCAAGAAATGAACTGAGAGTGAGTGAGTGAGTACTTGGAAGCATGAATTGAACAAAGGGCAGAATATGGAGTGCCCAGTGGGGAATCTGGACCACGAGAAGGTCCCGTGGAGGAAATGGGAGCAGAGCTGGGAACAGTAGCCTGTGGTGCAGGGGAGGAGAGGGCAGGGAGTGTGACCAGCGCTGAATGGGGCAAAGGCAGAAGTGAGACGTACATCCCACTTGGAGCCCTGAAGGAAAAATTAGGAAATTGGCTTTGGTGACAATTAAGAGCAGGTAGGTCCTTGGGATGGGTTTGAGAAGACTCAGTGAGTGATCAGAGGATCGGCCAGGCAGCAATGTGCAGGAAGACTAGGAGAGGGAAGACATCCCAAACCATGAAACAAAGAGAACTTGAATCATAGTGCTGTCATTGGAAATGACAGGGCATTATTAAATTAAGAAGTAATTTGGAGGAACAAGTGGTAGTATTTAGAGATAATGTAAGATAGGAATCACTAAACCTTTTCTGTAAAGGGCCAGATAGTAAATATTTTCAGTTTTGTGGGCTTGTTTCCCGCTGGTCTTTGTCACTATTCAAGTCTACTGTTGTAGTGTGAAAGCAACCACAGGCAATACCTAGATGAATGGGTATGACTAGATTTGGCCCAAGGGCCATAGATTCCAATCCCTGATATAAGGGGTAAAAAACAAATAGAAAAACCAAACCAAACAAACAAACAAACCCTTTGTAGCCCTAGGGAATAGAAATGGACATTGGGTATAGACTGGTAACCTCGTAACTGAGACTTCATTTCACCCAACCAAATTGTTATCAACACTTTCTTCCTGAGATATCAAATATCCAGCATTGCCCAGTTCCAGCTACTTAAGCCTTGCTTAGCATGAAACTCCAGGATAACCCAGTGTCAGCTGGACCTCCATCTCATATATGGTTTTTAGCTGACATTATGTAGCTGATGAAAATGTCACAAAGAAATTTCAGTCAGCATACTGGCAAAATGAGCTGATTGTGACCGAACAAAATTAGCTCAGGTTTTTATAATTTAGGTGGAGCTCAGAAAATGAGGGGAAGACTTGAAGGGTGCAGGTACATGGCAAGTAGGTCCTCAAGGATAGGACAAGGGGTTCTTAAAACATCTAAGTGACTTACTTACTCTCCCAAAGAGTAGATGATGAGAGAGAAAAGGATGTCAGAAGGGTGATGCATCAAGCTTGATGCTGGAGCTGTAAAGCAGTGGGGCATAAGGAGGGTAGGCAGAGCATCACGCCTGTCCTCAGAAAGTGGGCGGTTTCTTTATGTGGATACCTGCTGCAGTACTGTTTTGTTTTCTTTTTTAAACAGGTTATTGGGAAGAGCATTATCCACAATACAATGTCTGTATATACCAACACATAACAACATGTATACTCCTCCCTGTGTTTAAATATACACATAACTTCTGGTTTATTTTCCTTTTACTCAAAATACATTGTCTCCCAGTTTTGTTTTCTTATTTAATGTTGAGCTTTGTCTGGTGGTGTTAATAGTAACTTTAGCTTTTTGTGAGGCCTGCCAGTGTTGGTTTGGGGGATTACAGAGGCCCTCATCTAGATAGATGCAAGGAGGAGTGGTAACCATAGAGTTTTACAGGAGAGGCAAAGGATAGGTTGGTTTGTTTTTTTCCCCTGCCTTTACTTTTTACATAAAAATTATGTCTCATCTGATTTTTTTTAGTTCAGTGATTCTGTGGTTCTCTAAAGAGGGAAACATTAATGCTCTGTTTTCAGGCATGGCAGATGTGATATGTAATCACTTCGGGGTGGTTTCACTCGGTCCCTTTGCCTTCTCCCTTCATGATTCCATCCTGTCCAGTTTTTTTCCATGGAACCTCTCAGAGCTATGCAGCTAAAGCAGTGTCTCCTTGTTTAGACTTAAAAGAACGCTTTCTCTGAACCTTTCTATTGGCACAACATAGCCTGTCTTTCCTCCTAGTCTTTAAGCTTCTGAAGTCCCCCAAAGCAGTGTGTACGGCGCCTCGCAGTACGAATAGGAGGAATTTGTGCTGTTTGAATGCAGAGCCTGTCTTACCTATCTCTGTAATCCCTGTACCTTGTAGAGAGAGTCTGGAACATTAATCAGTGTTTGCTGAATGACTAAATGAATATGTAGATGGTGAAACAACGCAATGAGCTTGACTGCATTGTAGTAGAGTGGGTTCTGAGCTTCACACTTGAGCCCTACCACCATCCTCATGTTCTTTTATAGATTCACTGCCAGGGAAGCTGAACTCACAAAAATAATATATCCAGGTGAAAAAGAGCCGCTATTCATTAATGGCTAGCAATGACAAGAAAGAATAATAGATGCCGAGATGAAGATGTTTTGCATGAGCAGGGTTGAAGAAATCTTGAGATTTTTTTTTTGTAGGCGAAAATGAGAAAAATGAAAGCAGTTGTGCTGGGGAGAAATAACCAGTAAGTTATACTTAAATAACTTGCCAAGTAAATACAAATCATGAAGATATATAAAATCATTTTAATTTTATTATGCTAATATTAATAAATTTTAATTTTCAGGTATACATGCCCAAAGGCCTCAAGACTCTTAAAATAATCAAAAAACTAATTAATCACAAATGGGCAACTTTCTCAAATAACTAAGAACAGTACAATTAAGAAATAATATGCTATTTACAAGTAGGATGGAAGTGCTCAAATATACATGAAATTTAATTATAAGCATTAAAAATCAAAAATGAAAACAGAAGAGTCTCATTTCCTAGGCTAGGTAATATCTCCAAATGTATTTTGGGAAAAACTGAAGTAAGGGTCATTTCAGAGGCCAGTGGCCCTAAGTGGTCCTTTTCTCTGTCTTCCTTATTAAATTCATCCTCTTGGGCCTCTTCAGGCCATTGAATCTTGACTCATACATTTATTATATTAACTGTTTCTTCCAGCTATGGGAGACCTAGAAGTCTGATAAGCATGCCTCTCATTCCTCCAAGTGCCTGCTGAGAACCTTAAATAGAATAGGGGCAGTTCAGGGCTTGTAAAATGACACGAGAGACCTCTCTCCATGGGTGCATATTTGTTAATCAGAACATTTTTGCATATATTGGTTCAACAAGTTTCAAATCCATCTAAGTGAACAATGGAGCTGTCTATGAGGATAGCTTAAGAGACTTGAGCCAAATGCTTTGCTGTAATCTAAATATGCTTTATCTATGGCATTTTTTGGCTTACCCACACAATAATGCAACCACAAGAGACAATACGAATGGGATATTAGTCAGCACTCCTCTTTTTCACACATCAGAAACCCAACTAAAGCAGAAAAAGTGATTTCAGTTGCTTACATAAATAGGAGGTCCATGGGGTGGACTGGTTTCTGATACAGTTGGATCCAGGTCACATAGCTAATTAGAGGTAGAGTCAGTACTAGAATTTACCTCAGATCCTCTGACTCTCAGGGCAATTCTGTTTCTATTATGTGGTGCTACCTTTAAAGTACCTCAATATCTGCTGAATTAAAAGCAAAATGAAAAAAGGAGGGCATGTCTCCTTCCAGTGTTGCTCTGATATGTTATTCTGATTTTACATCTCAGGGCCTGTGTAGTTGCATGTTGCTGAAGGAAACCAGCAAAAGCTTTTGGGATTCCTCATGAAAAAGAAAACCATTGCTCTCCACTTGCTTGTATCCCACTAAGCTAAGGTAGATGATTTGTCCAGCCATCATTTGTCCCTTTATTTATTCTACAAACATTATTTAGCATTTTCTAGGTTACAGATGCTGTGCTATGCATTTGGGATGCCAATACGATAAAGACATTGAGTACTGGAGACAAAGGACACTTCAAGCAGAAGGCCTAGTAAGCATATAAATATGAATATCTTCATTTTTCATTCTTTTAATCAACACATAATGTATTAACCATGTAGTAGGTGCCAGGAACCATGTTAGGTGTCATTGGTAGGCATAAAAGAGTAGAATATTTGTGGGGAACTTATAATGTAGCAGAAATTCAAGATACATGTGGTAGAATATAGGAACCAAGGGAAATTGCCAGGCACATTGGGGAAACATATTTGACACAAGAGTATCATGATCTGATTTTCATTCTAGGAGCTCCAGCTGTAGGTGTGTAGGTTGGGTTGGAGAGTGTGGGGACTGGAGGTTGTGGGAATAGTTTCCGGAGGAGAAGACAGATAGCTCTGCTAGGTAAGCAGTGTTGGTTGGGATGGAGAGAAGCTGGATTCAAGGAGAATCTAGAGGTCAAAATTAGCAAGGCTCAGTGACTTGTTTAATGTGAAGATGGTGAGAGGGAACAGAGTCTATACAAATTCTGGGCATCTGGGTGAATGGTGAGATCATTAACTGAGGTTGGAACTCTGAGAAAAGCAGCAGAATTATGTTTATGTTGTGTTTGTGTTATCCAGAAGTAACTCCTGGCACATAGGGAAAGGCTCAATAAATAATTTTTAAGTGAATGGCCTAATATAACAAGGGTAACATAAAGCTTTGTATAAGTATTAGAAGGGGAATTCATCTTAATCCCAGAAGGTTATTGAAGGCCTCCTGAAGAAATATTTAGCCTAAGGTTGAAGAATTAATGGTAGTTAGCTAGGAAAGAACTTGGTAATATGTTTATATGCGACTCTGAAATTACAGTGGACTCACCTTTTTGTTTTAGGTACTGCCTCAGCCCCCTCTCCATTTCTGGCTTTGACTCTTGAATGTCTCTTCGCAGAGCCACTTCTGTCTGTCTAGGGAGGCAGTGGGTTGACTAGGATGATAAGAATAATGATTGTCATAGTAACTACCATTTATTAAACAATTTTATTGCATTAGTCTATTTCAGCAGCCCTCAGCCATAAAAAATGAACACTGAGTCCTTAAGACTTAGTGTTGTCAAAGTTGTCACTTGGACTCCAGTGAGGATCCTTTCGGGCTCTCAGGATGGGGAAAGCTTACAAACTGTTACCAATTCTAAAAGTCAAGAGGAAATGACTTTATGAGGTAGTTATATTTTATTTAAAGATTAAAAAAAATATTTTTAGAGAGAGGGGAGGGAGAAAGACAGACAGAAACATCAGTGTGTGAGAGAAACATTGATTGGTTGCCTCTTGCACACACCCACAACCCAGCCATGTGCCCTGACTAGGAATTGAACTGGTGACCTTTCAGTTTGCGGGACAATGCCCAACCTGCTGGGCCACACCAGCCAGAGCTCTATGAGGTAAATTTTAGATTTTTAAAATATGGATAGATAAGATGTGATATTTTCTCTCTTTTTTTAGTTCTATGTTCTCCCAAGTTATACAGAAGGTGTAAGGATACTTGCAGGAAAACACAGAATACAGTAAAACAAACAAAAAAATAAAAATGAGGGGTAGGAAAATATAAGATAAAGTGAATCTAGGAATGTCCCAGGTATGTTTTGATTTTAAGAAATTCTGTGTATTGCAAATTACAAATACTCAGCCAAACTCTTAAGTGAAGCACACATAATCTGCCAAACATCTAGTTAAAACAAGTTGTGTGAATTATAATGAAATTCTTTCCAACCAAGTACACATTTTTAATGGAAGGAAATGTATTTCAGAGGAACATTAAAAAGACCAAAATCTTGATCATGTCAGAGATTTGGGTAGCCTTACCTTGCAGAGTTATTTTGTAATAATAATTAGGAATTACCTCGTTTAATTAATTATTTAGAACAGCATGGCAGCATTTAAAAGTCTAAGCATTTATGGAAGGCTGTTCTAAATATCTAAAAGTTTTTCAGTATGAATTTAAAATTTAGACATTAAGGAAATTCATGCCACAATTGGCTGAAACTGTTCTGGCTGAACCACAAGGTAATCATGCTTTCAGTTTGCAAAATAGCTATTACTTTGAACAGCTCTGCTTTGGCAAAGGGTTTTTTTTTCTGAAATGGATGCTAACTCTTGCCAAATTTTCCAATACAATCTTATACTGGCATGTGTATATGATACATACAGTCATATCATATTCAAAGGGTACATCACTAATTCTCCCCAAAATGGCACCTGTGTCTTTTAATTAAAGCTATATTATAATATATGTATAAATATGGAAATAGTTGCAACTGGTAGAATTTAAAGAAGTAACTTCTGACAGTAGTAATAAAAACTTCTTTATAGTTTCAGAAATAGGTGATGCAGTAATGGAGATGAGTGAAACCCACTTGAAGTTCCATGATAATTTTTGTCAATAGGAATTTCTCATGGAGTAATATCCCATGTGAAAATAAAAGTTTAGGTCATAGACCCAGTGACATAGAAGCCATTTCATGAGGATATTGCCAGTTTTAGAAAAGAAATCGATACTAAAATTCTGATTCAGCATTTGATTTTGTTTGTGTATTTTCTACAGTGATGACTTTATGCCTTTAATAAGATTTTATACCTGATAACATCTGCAATTTAATGAATAGCTTATTACATCATTATAAAATGATAGGAGAAAATATGTTAAAGTAGATTTGTATTTAGTAATTTAGGGTAATATTAATTATATTTCCCATAGTACTCAATTTCAAGACATATTTCCTTAGATATGTACTTTAGCTTTCTGTAATTATTTAGGATAATTTAGCATGAATTGCTGCCACTGGAAAACAACCTAAAAATCTCAATGACTTAGCACAACCAAAGTTTATTTCTCGTTCTTGCAGGGGCCAAACTCTCCATTTGGCAATTCAGCATACCAGAACTATTCCAGCCTGCAACAGTGCCATCTCGATACTGGTTGTAGGGTCAGGGGAGAGAGGTATGGGGGTGTCACAGCCCAGAGGTGACAAGTGCCCCTTCCCTTCCACATGTTTCATTGGCTAGACCTAGTTACATGGCCCTATGGAACTGTAGCCTGACCAGAAGGAGAAGCACAAGGAGTATTTGTTGAGAGGTATTTTCTCTGCCACGCCATCTTGAAAGGAATTGACTTCAGTAATAACAATGAAATTTTCAATTGTACAACTTTTCTCTAATTTTAAATGGATTTTAATTACAAATTTAATTTGATTACTGCCAATAGTTGACATACCACACAAACACAATGGTATAATGGAAAACTACAGGGACTTGGGCGCATGGTTATGGTGGCAGTTCTGCATCAGCTAGTTCTGTAAACTTATAAACTCTTTCACCTATTTTTTCTTCATGTGTAGAAAAACTAGATCAAATCTAAGATCCTTTATAACATCAAAATGAAAATTTCTTTATTCTACTCAAGCTATAACACATGTATAATGTTTTCATAAGTGAGTTGTGTTTTGGAAGAGAACCCAAAACAGGAATGTGTATGTTTGCAATATATCTTTGCTTTTGTTGTTGTTGTTGTTAACTAAGCATATAAAATATTTACTTAGGAACCCAGAATTTAAACTTACGGCTCTGGTTTCAGTTGTGCACATGCTATTCTGATTCTTTTTTAATTCAATGAAGATTTAATTGTCTGCTACAGTGTACAAGTATTTTGCAAGGTGTAGAGATATAAAAATGATTAGATCGGGTAGGATTTTGCTTTGGAGGAACCAGTATTCTGGCATTTGAGACAGACATGTAGAGAGAAGAGTTCAGTGTGCTCTAGGAAGTGTATTCCAGCTGGAATACACAGGCAGTTAATGGAATATGAGCCTGTACTTGTCGCAGCTTGGGAGGTAGGAAGGGCTGTCTGATATGAATCTCAAAATATGAATATAAGTAAGTTTGGAAAAAATTCAAAGGCATAAAAGAGCGTGGTATATGGGAAACTATATCAAGCATCTTGTTAGTGCTAGAGCTTTCCTGTCCAACACATTAGCCACCAGCCACATGTGGCTCTTCCACTCTCAAAATGTGGCTAGTTCAAACTGAGATTTGTTTTAAGTGTAAAATATATTCCAAGTTCCAAAGATTTAGTTCAAAATAGGAATGTAAACTATATCATTAATATTTTTAAAATATTGATTGCATGGCAAAATGAATATTTTAGATGTATTAGGTTAAGTAAGATGTGAACATAATTTATTTCACCTGTTTGTTTCCTTTTTTAATGTGGTTACTAGAAAATTTAAAATCACATGTGGCTTGTGTAGTATTTTTGTTGGATGGGGCTGTTTTAGGGCATTACTTGTAAAGGAAGATGTGGCAGGAGTTGATGCTATAGAGGATGGCGGGAAGCAGGATGTGAAGAATCTTAGGTGCTGTTCTCTAAGCAGCTTTGTCTTTAACTTTTTAAATTGGAGTACTTTAAATAGTCTAATCACAGGTCATGCTTGCATTTTTAGTTAGCTGTGGGCTATGTGGATGATGATGTGCCTGACTCTAGAATGGAGGCTGGGATACTGGCCTCAAGACTGTTTTGGTATCTAGGCAGTCAAATATGAAGGCTGCATAAGAGCAGCGGCAGTTGGAATATTGGAACAAGGAGTCAAGGGTGACTCTTGGGTTTCTGTCTTGGGTGACTGACTGGTGGTGGGTGGGTGTATCACAAACGGAGATTTTGAGTTCTGGGGAAGTAGGCTATATACATTGGGGAAGATAACAATGAGTTCAGTTTTGTAAATGTTAAAGTGACTTTGTTGTGGTACATTCAAAAGATGTTTGGATATATGAACCTGAAGCTCTGGAAAGAGATCAGGGCTAGAGAAATAGACTTGGGAGTGCCTGGTAGTGGATAAAACAATGGGATTCTATGTAATCACTTACAGAGAATATGAGTGACAAGCATAGAAGGCAGAAATAGAAGCCTGAGTAGCATCAATATTTAAAGATGGGCCAGAGGAAAATATGTGAATAGATATGACTGTAATTAATTTTATAGTATATAAAAACATACATTAAGTCCATCATTGTTAGGGCCTAGGAAACTATGACTAGGAATCAATTATTTTTTTCTTTTCAACATTATATGAAATGCACTCAAAGACTGGCTAAATGGCTATAGTAGATTTCATAAAAAATCACTAATTTTATTATAATTGATATTAAAAGAATATTTCTGTTAATAGTAATATCAGTGTTGGCATTATGCAAGAATATATATTTTGATAATTTGACAATTTTTAAATAATTTTGTAACTAATAATTCCTGTTAAAATTATAAATGAAACAACATATAATGAAACCAGTTTTACAATAGGTTAATTGATATAAACAAGAGTTAGGTTCTTACAGCGTATTTCTGGTGACAACACATCACCAAGCTTCTAAATAAAGACCCAAAACACTTCTAACATTAAACATTGAAGTATTTGCTACAAGTGCATTTAAGAAAAGTTAACCAAAACAAGTAAGGTCATTATTTTCCAACCTCCTTGTTCTGGTTCTGGGTTGCAGGTGGCTGGAACCTATCCTAGCAGCTCAGGTGCAAGGCAGGCCCACCCTATAGGATGGGCGGGGGGCAGAACACCCATCGCAGTGCATACCATACATCCAACCACACCCACTCATACTGGGACAATGTAGACACACCAGTTCACCTCTTGTGCATATCTCTGGATCTGGGATGAAATCGGAGCACCTAGAGAAAACCCATGCAGATGTGGGGAGAACATGCACCCTCCACAGACGGTGGCCCTGACTGGGAATTGATATTTTTTCTCAACATTATATTAAATGATGTTATTCAAAGACCTGTATGACCATAATTAATTCTATAAAATATCACTAATTTTATTATAATTAATATTAAAAGTATATTAATAGTAACATCAGTGTTGGCATCAGGCAAGAAATACATATTTTGATAATTATTTTATAATTTTTAATAATTACATAACTAACAATTCCTGTCGAAATTAGTTTTTAATTTTATTATTATTAGTAACAAAACTAATTCCTAATAAAATCTAAGAATTTGTAGCAATTGTAATATCAGTACTTTTTGCTGGATGTTTAGAAGATTTCCAAATTAATGTGAACTGATATAATACTTGCAATTTATTAAGGAACCATTTTGGTACAAAATAAGAATGATTATTTTAAGGTGAAACTTCACTTATAAAATGTTGATATCATATCAGATGATATAGGGCATAACACACAGAATTCTATATCAAATGAGAAGCATGGCAAAATTTTTCCAAAAAATATGAATAGATGGTGACCAGGCTGTACCCTTGAATAAGCAAGAAGTTTGCTAACACATTCACATTGGGTGTATGAGCTATGGCTTGCAAAGCCTCAGAAAGTACCCACTGCAAAAGATGAATGTGTAGCACTTCAAAAAGAATGATATTATCTTCAGTGTCAGAAATAGCAAATTTGCTATAAGATCTGTGTTATAGACTGAATGCTTATAGCCTCCCAAATTTATATGTTGAAATCCTAATCCCCAATGTGATGGTATTAGGAGGTATGGCCTTTGGGGAATGATTAGGCTTTGCCTTCGTGAATGGTATTAGTACTCTAATAAAAGTGACCCCAGAGAATTTCCTGCTGCTCTGTTCTGTGTGGATACATTAAAAAAAAAAAAAAAAAAAGGTAGCCTGCAAAGAAGAATGCAAGCCCTAACCAGACACTGAATTTGCCGGTGCCTTGACCTTGAACTTCCGGGCGTCCAGAACTGTGAGAAATAAATTGTGTTGTTTATAAACCATCTAATTTATGGTATTTTGTTATAGCAGCCTGAACTAAGACAATTGGCTGCAGGAGACAGCTTGGATTTGGCAGATAGGGGCTCTTATCAATGTTTGTGAAAGAAATAGTAATGGAATGGTGTGGTGGAAGCTATATTACAGTTAAACTTAATTGTGCTGAGGAGTAAATAGGAGTTGAGGAAGTGTAAACAGTGAGTTAGACTACCCTTTTAAGAAGCTGTCCTGAAAGCAAGAAGTGAAATGAAGGAAGAAGTGAAATAAAAGCTAGAAAAGAGGGTTCAAAGAGGGTTTTAATGGAAGAGCTTTAAACATGTTGACTGGCTAAAGAAAGGGATCATGATTTTGGAAACTATTTGCTGGGCTAGTCTTGGGCATGGAACAAAAATACCATAGTTTGTTTCTTCTCTGTGGTTTTGCTTCCCATGGTTGGTTTCAGTTGTCCTCAGTGAACCGCAGTCCAAAAATATTAAATGAAAAATTCCAAAAGTAATTCATAAGTTTTAAATGGAACGCCGTTTTGAGCAGTGTAATGAGATCTCTCGCCACCTTGCTCCATTACTCCCAGCACAAGAATCTCCCCTTTGTCCATTGTATCTACTCTGCATACATTTCCCACCCACCAGTCACTAAATAACTGTCTCAGTAATGAAATGGACAGTCACGTATTACAGTGCTTGTGTTCAAGTAAACTTTATTTTACTTAATAATGTCTCATTCACCTCACTTCATCTCATCACATATACATTTTATTGTTTCACATTATCACAGTACAATAATATAGTGTGAGAGACCATATTTACATAACTTTATACAATATATTGTGATAATTGTTATATTTTATTATTAGTTGTTAATCTTTTACTGTGCCAAATTTATAAATTAAACTCTATCATAAGTATGTATGTGTAGGGAAAAAACATAGTATATATAGAGTTTGTTACAATTCATAGTTTCAGGCATCCACTCGGGGTGTTGGAATGTATAACCCCATGGACAAGGGAGAACTACTCTAATACTGTTACTTTCTCCATCAATCCAGAACCTCTTACAAGATCAAGGACGGGGAAATATCAAATAAAAGAGCCTTTCTGTATTCCAAGTAACCTTTTTTATTTTCTTCAATCTACTCTTAAAGAAAATTTGACTTTCTGATCCAAGTCTTCTGTGTAACTTTTTAAAATAATGAAATAGGCCCTGGCTGGCGTGGTTTAGTGGATTGAATGCCGGCCTGTAAACCAAAGGGTCACCAGTTCGACTCCCAGGCAGGGCACATGCTTGGGTTGCAGGCCAGGTTCCCAGTGAGGGGCGTGTGAGAGGCAACCACACATTGATGTTTCTCTCCCTCTCTTTCTTCTTCCCTTCCCCTCTTTCTAAAAACAAATAAATAAAATCTTTTAAAAAATAATGAAATAAAATAAGGGTCCTATTGTGTTACCCAGTTTAGTCGTCTGGTTGTTGATACCATCACAGTGTTTATTCCATTATGTCTCACTAGATGGATCCAAGTGTGGTCTTAATGTTAAGCTATGTTGAAAAAGTGAATGATTTGTCTATTTACAATTTTATTGTATTACTTTTAATAGATAAATGAGATTAAAGAAATAATTCAAGCTCGGAAGTATGCAGGTTAGCCATAACCTTAAGTGATTTCCTTAAGGTTCAGTTTTGCTTTCTATCAAATAACGTGACTGAGATTGGGGTCTCTATGGAACAGTCATGGCCAATTCCCCGTATGCCGGGGCATTGGCAGTTTTCAGAGGAGGTGGACAGCAGTGCTTGATCTTGACCAAAAACAAATGTGTTAGAGGACCTGCACCACCCTATGGTGAGCAAAACCTGAGAACTATAAATTTAGTTCAACATGATATATCATGTTGGATTGGTTGTTGGTTTTGTTTTTCTTTTTCTTTTTTTAAGAATGTTTTTATTTCTATATTTGGCAAGCCTGAATACAGGCATTTAAGAAGAGACTGTAGTTACAGCTGGTGTTCACATAACCAGATTTCCAGTCTTGGTTCTGGATCTTGCTGGGAATAACCACTCCTAGTTCAATGCTGCCAGTTAGAAAAGTATTTACATCTCTTGCTTTCTTAGACTAAAACTTACACAGTTATTTCTTTGTATTTGGCAGAGTGTAAAGAAAGTGGCCTGTTCTGTCCCTGTAGTTGCAGGACACATTTTTATAATTATTTAAAAAAATTTCAAGCATTCCATAAAGTATAGAGAATAATATATAATAGATGCCCTTTTCACATCACCGGCTCATGAAATAAGATATCACAGATACAACTGAAGTCCGTTAGCAGCAGTGTATGAATGTCCTGTTTGTCCACCTTGCCAGTGTTTTTCACTACCAGACTGAAACTATTTGCCAGTTTGATGAGTGAAAAATGATGAAGCCAAATTTTTCAGATTATCCTAGGCATTCCTAAGAATAGATAGCACATGGAGGATAAGTTCTCAGAGAAATATAGCCCCAAAGGAAGTAAAATATTGATTAAAATTTATGATACAGTTATTAAAATTGAAAATGAGAAAATATTGATGTATATGTATGTTAGTGAATCAAAATATTTTGAACGTCCTGTCAGATTTTGTTTGGTTAGAATGATGGGTTTGGCTACCACCCCGAAGGGAGTCAGGGCAGGCTTTCTCTTGACAGGTATTATTTAGCAAGAGTGATAGCCACAGACCTGCTTCCTTCCTGATAAAATCATACCAAGATGAGCTTTTGTTCTTAGAAGTGTTTGTTTTATTGTTGGGTTTTTGGGTTTGTTTTTTTTTTTTCCCCCATACTCTTAGGAGTTCTTAGAAATCCTTTCTTTCCCTTGGGGCTTATTTTTGGTTTTCTATTTTGTTTGCTTCTCTCTCGCTCTCCCTCTTTTTTTACTTATAAAATAAACATTTTAAAAATGACCAATTCCTCGAGGCTTGAAGAAAATCCTGATAGCTTTTCAGATTTTATCTAAGGTTTGGATTTTGGTGATGACAGGTAATGGGAATATATTTTTTTTGCATTGACATTTAATAACATTTGATATTCGGAATAACAATTGACAGTTGACACTGAAGTTGAGTAGCAATGTTCAACATATGATATTAATCTTGTCCTACCAAAAATATGTGGAGATATTTTATAAAGCCACCTGATTATGAATTTATGAAAGGAGAGGTAGGATATCCTACAGTGCGCATTCTGCCATAATTGGTGTAGTGCTGATGTACACGTGGGTAATAGTCACTAAATAGATCTTGGATGAATGCATACCAGAGTTTCCTTTATTTTCTTCATGTAACAAAGCCTCTGCTTGAACGAAGAGTAATAAAGCTGGAAAAGCTTTCTGAGTAGTCTGACCAAGACCTGGCTCTCTAGCAAGGCAAGGGACTGACTACAAGTCTGACATAGACAAGACTGGTTGGTGATTGTTAGCCTTAATTGTGGAGACTTTCCAAACTCATGATTGCACAGCCGCTCTGGGTAACTTGTTTTAGTGCTTAGTTCCTTAGACATTCAAGGATTTTTAAAATATATATTTCAGCCAAATTCTTGCTTACTGAAACTTAGCACAGTAGAGGAACAGCATCTTCTTAATAACAATTTATAAGTGGTCTGCTCTCTACATACTTTCTCCTCCAGAGCATATTTGAAATGTTTATAATGAATTAGCAAAATTATTTTCTTAGGACAGGAGAAGTGGCATTGATTGGTAAGAGTTTGGTATTGGTCAGAGGTTATATAGCTCTAGTCTAAAGTAAGTCCAGATTTCCCTAGCATATCAAAATATTAGGGCTGATTAATATTCAGGATAGGCAAGGCCATGCAGTGCTAACAGAAATTCCCTGAAAGCTCAGTGGCTTAATCAATTGAAAGTTGATTTCTCAATCAGACAGAGAACAGAGTAGAGGCTTCAATCCGCAGTTACAACATCTGGAACATGTAGCTGATACGGTCTCTGTTGCTGGTGAAGAGAGAGAACTGGAGGGTCTCTAAGAGTCAGACCTGGGAGGGGCTCACATTCTGTCTGCTTTGATTCTGTTAACAAGAGCACACTCACATGACCCCCAGTCTCTCTGTATTGAAGGTTAGGAACACATACTAGCCTTCGTTACCAGGAAGTTGAGACTGAAACAGGGTTTGGTTTTCACATAGCATTTTCTCTCACACAGATTATTCTTATTGACCTAGATGTACACTGACAAAGTTTGTTGATGAAAGTGACAATCTGTTTCATTGTTCCAAGATAAACTTTACCAATTTGGCCCATCTGACTGTCACATTATGTTACAGAAGTTCCATGTGCTTAGACCTGTGGAATTGTGTTTTTAGCTTTGCCAACCGAAATCTTATTTTTATCTAGCTCTATTCCAATGTCCTTTTAAGTTCCCCTCCATCTGTTTTTTATCTTTTATTCCATAGCTATAGCTAAAAAAGCAAAAACAAAACAAAACAAAACAAAACAAAAAAACCCCCCAAAACAAACCACTCTGGATTTCCCTGGAACAGTGAGCTGTTTTCTTGACTAACTAGATTAATTTTCTGGAAGATTTAACATTGGAAAAAAAGAGCAAGAATGGAGAAATTGATCGCATGTAATCTATTCTTCTATTGCCTTTTTTTATTCTCCACTGTTTCTACTTGGTTTAATGTTACATGCTACTTTGGATCAAGAGTAAAGTATTTAAATATTTCAAGTATTTATTTGTTAAACAGAGGCATAAGGAGGAAGCAAGAGTAGGTCAGGGACAATGGGAAGCACAAAGGAAGAGAGAACTAAATGAGGCCATTTGGGATAAGTGTAGGGGAAAGGAAAGGTTAAAGTAAAACATATTCATAACAATGCATTTGATGAGCAGGACTTAGTAGAAGTAAACTTCTAAAAGTTTTATTTTTCACACCACTGCCTTCAGCAAATTCTGTCTAATCATTCTTCCTCATCCAGAGTAACAATTTCAAACATATCCCATAGCTTTCCATGCCATTTTCAAGAGCTTTCTAAGCTAAAGGCAGAGCTTCCATCTCCTCTCCGAAAGGGGCACAGTCTTGGAAGCCTGAAGTATGGTGATGGTGGAGCAGGGAGTAAGGGATAGAGAGGATTGGGTAGGAAGAGGAGAAATGAGGCAAGGGGCAGCAAAGGACTTCTTTCATAGATGGAGCTGGAATCTGGCATTGGTGACTTCTGGGTATGACCAATATCCAGATGCTAACTTTTTACTCATGGAGTACTTTTGTAGTTTCCTTAGACATTTCTTACTAATGACATTTGCCTGAAGGACCCAGGAATGGGTGATGTCATACCTCATGTTTGGGTCTCACCCCAGGGTCTCTGTATTCAGTGTTATTACTTACAGGTTCTTTCTGTCAAGGTCAACTCATCACTACAGAATACCTGTGGATGAAAGCTTCTCAAGGTGGTTCACAGCCAACTGCTTTCTGATGAGTGCCCATACAAATTGCAGAAAACATACAATTCTCCCATTATTCAGCACAGACCTGTTTTTCTGTTCCACTGGTATAGCCTTTTCCATTTAGTCTTCAGCTTTTAGAATTCTTTAATTCTGTATGAGGGGTAGTCCCCAAGTCCCTGAAATCCAAGAAGACTCATGCCAAGTTGTCCAAATCCCCCCACTTTCTTGATGGAGGAATTACACCCTGTCTTCACTAAGTTGGAGGGAAAGGCAACCATCTACTATAACTCTCCAAAGAGATTATTTCTCCAAAAACACGGTGAATTCTTAGCTTTTAATAACATACTGTAGAGAGGGTTGATGAGCAAATTCGTTTCACTGTCTCATAGTGTATCAAACTTTCTTAGTTTTTATTATTGACAATGGGAAATATCCTATTTATTTACTTGTTAAATTATTTTTTATTTTCAATTACAGTTGACATATATTGTTATGTTAGTTTCGGATATATACCCCAGTGATTAGACATTATGTAACTTAATAAGCGATCATCCCAATAAATCTCGTACCCACCTCACACTATGTTATTAGACTATTATTGACTATGTTCCCTAAACTGTACTTTACATCTCCATAACTATTCTGTAACAACAAATTTGTACTTCTTAAACCCTGCACCTTTTTTCCCTATCCCCCAACTCCTTTCTCATTTGCCAACCATCAAAACATTCTCTGTATCTATGATTCTGTTTCTGTTCTGCTTGTTACTTTATTTTGTTTTTTAGATTCAATTGTTGTTGGATATATATTTATTGCCATTTTATTGTTCATATTTTTGGTCTTCTTAAAGAAGACTCTTTAGCAGTTCTTGTAATACTGGTTTTGTGGTAAAGAACTCCTTTAGCGTTTTCTTGTCCAGAAACTCTTTCTCTGTCCTTCAATTCTAAATGATAGCTTTGCTGGGTACTGTAATCTTGGTTTTAGGTCCTTGCTTTTAATCACTTCTAATATTTCCTGCCAATCCCTTCTGACCTGCAAAGTTTCTTTTCAGAAATTAGCTGACAGTCTTATGGGAGCTCCCCTGTAGGTAACTAAAACTGCTTTTCTCTTGCTGCTTTTAAGATTCTCTGTTTGTCTTTAACTGTTAACATTTTAATTATGATGTGTCTTGGAGTGGGCCTCTTTGGGTTCATCTTGTTAGGGATTCTCTGTGCTTCCTAGACTTGTATGTCTATTTCTTCACCAAGTTAGGGAAGTTTTCTGTCATTTTTTCAAATATATTTTCAATTTCTTGCTCTCTTCTTGTTTGGGTACCTTTGTGATGCGAGTGTTGGTGTACTTGAAGTTGTTCCAGAGGCCCCTTACACCATCCTCATTATTTTTGGATTCTTTTTTCATCTTGCTGTTCTGATTGGGTTTTTTTTTTTTTTTTTTTTTTTTTGTTTCCTTATATTCTAAATCGCTGATTTGATTCTTGGCTCCATTTACTCTACTGTTGATTCTCTGTAAATTCTTTATTTCGCTTAGTATATCTCTCATTTCTGACTGATTTTTTATTATGCTGTTGAGATTCTCACTAAGTTCATTGAGTATCCTTATAACCAGTATTTTGAACTCCGCATGTAGTAGATTGCTTGTCCCCATTTTGTTAAGTTCTTTTTCTGGAGTTTTGTTCTGTTCTTTCATCTGGGCCAAGTTTCTTTGTCTCCTCATTTTGGCAGCCTTCCTGTGTTTGTTTCTATATAGTAGGTAGAACTGCTACATCTCCCAAGCTTGGTAGCATGGCCTAATGTAGTAGGTGTCCTGTAGGGTCCAGTGACACAGCCTCCCCTATCACGCAAGTGGGTACTCGAGGTGTATCCTTTGTTTGGGCTAAGTACACCTTTCATCTTGTGGTTGAGCCTTGATTGCTGTTGGCACATTAATGGGAGGGGTTTACCCAAGCCAATCAGCTGCAAGAACTGGCTATGACCACTGATCACCAACCTCCCACTATTGTGGAACATCAGCTGTGCAGGGGCCCACTCCACAGGGCAAGGCTTACTTTAGCCAGGCTCTGTTGTATGCTGAGTCCACTCCTTGGGTGTGTCACTTTTGGAGGTGGTTGGGTAGTGGTGTTCCAATGTGGTCTGAAGCTGTCCTTTGGTTGCACTGTCTCTGGAGCCTCTGGGGAGGTGTAGACCAAGGTCAGCTGGCCTCCTGGCATAAGCTACAAGTGGTCTGCAGGTGGCTGCTACTTATGCTGGGCTTGGAGGTGTCCAAACAAGGCCAGGCTGCTGTTAATGCCAGGCCTTGTGCCACTTAGCAAGTGGTATGGAACTCACTGAGGCCAGTTGCCGCTTATTTGAGAGCATTTAGGAAAATCTGAGCATAAGCCAAGCCAGGCCACTTGTATGGAAAAGCGACCGGAAATAGGTTGGTTGGGCCTGAAAGCAGGGTGGTGCAGGATCTCAGAGAATCACTAGGGTGGGGCAAACAGTATGAACCAGGTTGATAGAGTCTTAGATATGGTGTTCACCTGTTAGCTCTGTAAGGGGAGGGCTCAGCAAAGGAACAATGACAGGAAGCTACCCCGCAGCTCTCTCCCTGATGCCACACTATTCAGTTTCTCCCCTTGTATTTTTCTGGTGTCTTTCAAGCTGCTGCCCCCATGCTGGAGCTCAGAGAGAGGAAGTCTGGGTAAATCTGCTTGTGGGCCCTTTAGGAGGAACTGCTTGGGACGACCAGGAGTTTCCATCTCCTTCACCCTCAATTCCTGCTGCTTTTTCCATCCAGAAGTTATGGGGACTTCTCTTCTTGGCACTGGAACCCTGAGCTGGGGGACCTGTTGTGGGGCTGGGACCCCATGCTCCTCAGGGGGACCTCTGCAGCCACTTGTTCTGTACTTTAGTTGTAATTTTGATGTGGTTGTAAGAGGTGGTAAGTACTGTACTTACCTACACTGCCATCTTGACCAGAAGTGAAAATATGCTATTTCACGTTCACTTCTATTGAAGTAACAATGATACCTATGCAACATGAGAGAATTTATTAGTGTATCATATAAACTATAATTGTTCATAGTGAATAGTCAGTGGCAAATCGCAAGTTCAAAGAGGAGCATGTTTATTGCTCCTGTCTATCTGTATCTCCCCAGAACTGTATAATAGTTGTTACAAGCTTTTGTGGAGCCTTTACTTTGTTCCAGGCCCTCTCCTGAGCCCTTTACGTGTAATAACTTATTTAAGCCTCAGGGTGGCTCCATGAAATAGGTACTGTTAATTGTCTTCACTTAACACATAGAGAAGTTGAGTCAAAGAGAGGTTCAGTAAGTTGCCTAAGGTCACCCTGCTAGGATAGGCTGATTCAGAGTCAGTGCTCTTAACCTGTCTATTCTTTAGATTAATAGTGGATGATTAAGCTCACCGCATAGGAAAAGGCTGCAACTTACTTTGAGCCCAGTTTTCCTCTTAGGAAGAAAATGAGCCTGTCAGTCAGTCAGCAGCTTTCTGCCACTAGTGTGAGATCTCAGTGCACTACCAAAGAGCAGGAGGTGTTTCAGGATCGCATGTGGGGAGCCTCTGAGCAGGGCCAGTCAGCAGGCCTTTGTGGAATACATGAGGACCAAGGTTTCTTCGTCTTTTGCGTGCACACTGTCCTGGGAAATTTCTAGAAAAGGAACACCAGACCTCTGCTGACTGAGAGATTTATCTTTGCTCAGCTTCCACATTCTTCCCAGAAGGCAGAACTGCTCCACACCCACCCCCCCCAAACAAGAGAACTCCCTGTACACAGGAACTACCCTGACCCAGATAGTGAGTCTGTGCCCTGCCCATCCCCCTTCTCTCTCAAGTTCTGAGAACCCAGAAATGTTTAGAAAAAGGAAAGAAGTGAGGCAAGAGCACATTCCCCCAAAGAGCTCAGATTTACTTTGGGAAGAAAAGGCATGAAAATGTCTTCATTCAGGGATCTGATAATACTATTTATCAAATTAAAAAGTACCTATTTATTAATATGTCTTGGTATAGAAGTAATAGTTGGATGTTACTCATGTAGGTTGAATGGGAGGGGGAAGACTGGGTCAAGAGTGAGAGGGGAAAGAAGTTACAGAGTGGTGCTCTGACATGCCCCTGCCAGGTGAGTGTCTCGGGTTCTGGGGAGAATCTCTTGTCTGTTGACTTTAAGAACTCTAGGCAATCTTGTTAGGAAGGATTTTACCCGACTGCCATGTGGATGGTAGGATTTTGCCCTTCACAAATGTGTAGAGCTACAGTTGCCTTTTTGTTTTGAATCGAAATTTCTTGGGCTAATTTTAGATTCACGTTCAGTTGTAGGAACAGAGATCTCGTGTATACCTTATCCTGTCTCCGCCAACAGTTATATTTTGCCAATCTAGTGCAGTGTCACACCAGGTTATTGACGTTGACACAATCCATTGATCTTATGCACATTCCCTAGTTTCACTTTAATTCATTTAGTTCTATACTATTTTGTTATGTATTCACCACCAAAGTCAAGACACAAAATAGTTCGACACCACAACAATCCTTCATGCTGTCATTTTACAACTATATTCACCTCTCTGCTGTTCCTAACTCCTAGCAATCATTAATGTGTTCTCCATTTCTAAAATTTTGTTGTTTCAAAATGTTATAGAAAGGGAATCATACCATATATAACCTTTTGAAATTGGCGTTTTTCACTGCGCTTCATACACTGTAGATTCATCCTGATTGTTGCATCTGTCAGTAGTCCATTCCTTTGTATTGCTAAGGTTAGTATTCCCGTGGCGTGGATGTCCACAATTCATTTAACCATTCACCTGTTGAAGGACATCTGCTAGACTTGCTGTTGACTCTTGGGTTATAGATAAAATGGCCTTCTAGTGCTTGTTTTGACTTTATTTCATTTTGTTACCACTATAAACTTATGGACTGGTATATATCATATGTCGTTAGAAAAAAATATCCATCCAGTGTATTTTTCATACTATTGTATTAGAGGCTTATTGTTGTTACAGTTGAATTACTATTACATCCTTGGCTTTCCTGCAGTGAGAAACAACGTAACATTTTGTAATGTTACCGGCTATGCATACATTTCCTTAAAGAGTGAGTGAACAGTGTGTTTAGGACTACAATCCGTGCTTTTCCAGGTTTTGTTTTAATTCGCTGCACACAACTGAAGGCCCAGGCCCTGGGGAACCCTGGAGTGAACACAGATGCCACGCCTCCAATCAGCCCCTGATGCCTCTGTCTTCATGAGGGCTGTGCTCTCTAGTAGCCAACACTCTGTTAGGGAGTTAAGTCCTATAAGGAAAACTGTAGGGTGAGGGGGACGGAGAACAGGCAGTTAAGCTTTAAAAATAAGGAAGAAAAAGTGGTTCAAAGAGCTTGCCAATAAAGTTTTGGTTAATTTGTCCTTTTGATATATGGGAATAGATGTAGGATGAATTGTATGTTTGGGCTAATACTATTTTTCCCTTGGCGTAGGTAGTTGCTAAAGTAGATGGTCTAAAACAGTAAAGACCACAAATATGTAACAATAAATTTTAGACTATTGGAACAAATCAAGGAAGAAATGAGAGGTCTTTACAAAGTATTTGTGTTGATTTGTCTTCTTTTTGGAAAAGTCAAAAAATGTTTCCACATCAGTGAAACAAGCCAATTGTTATCTGTCCAATAATACTCAATGATAACATGATCTGGGTTTTTGTGTATTGACCAGTGAGATTGATGTTCTAGGTTGACAAATAGAGCACAGAACCTCGAGTTTGGGGTCTGTATGCTCTCAGTGAAATAAAGAGTTGCTGCTTCTCAGCTGCTTTTCCTTTAGGGGTGGGATGCAGTTTGATTTTTTTGTTTGCCTTAAATGTGTCATCTTTTACTTATGTTTTGGATAAAGATGAAGGAAAATGCAGTTTGGTTATGAGTAAATCTTAAAAGGCTCACTCACTCCTTTATTACTTAAAATGACTCCCACCAGTGAAGGGTGTTTCATTAATTGTCATTACTTGGGAATTATGGCATTAGAACAGCTGACGTTTCTTTTATCATTCACATATTTTAGTGACAGTGGCATTACTTACTCTAAATTAAGTTCCTTTCAAGGTTAAAAACATAATAACAGTGTAACAAGAAGTAGAGCACTATTACCTTTTATTTCAGAAAGTAATTTTTCTAATGAGACATGAAAGCACACTTTTTCAGGCTATAAGGTGGCAAGTTTCCTAACAGAAACAAATAAGTGTATCTAACTTAACATAATACTTCAGGAATTTTAGCTATTGGTTAACATGTTTAAAAGGAAATAGCAGGTTTTGATGGTATACATGCTTAGAAAGGAAGAAAGCATTCTTTTCAGTTGCTTATTTAGTCAAGTTCTGTAGCAATGGTGTCTTCCTTCTGATAGCAAGGGGCTGGCCCAAGGGCCTCACTCAAATTGGAGCTGACCAGGCACGTCTGAGTTTCATGGTGCATGGAATCTGAGGGCCAGTGGTATCCGTCAGAAGGACTGTGTTGACCCTGTCACCTGAAGGCATGTCTCCTCGGGCTGCAGTGCTCCTATCGTTTCGGCTCAGAGGTTGACTGACCCTCTGTCCATTTCTGCTTCTTTCTTCCTGGAAGACTTCTCAATTCTAGTTAGTTTTTTGGCCTGTGGCCCTGTTTTGATAATTCTTTTTAATAAGGAAAGTTAATGATACATTTGAAGTAAATACTGTAAAAGACATCCCAACACTAACAACTCTATACAGCATTTCACGATTTTCTTAAATACCTATTATAGGTGTAACTCACTTTATGAAAGTGGGTGTATGAAGAATCCACATTTAGTTGAAAGTGATTATTGAGTTCATGGCCATCTTTAGTGCAGTTAAAATAAGATTTCGTTTTTTAAAAAGTCTCACCTGCAAATTTGGGGAATATATTGTTACTGAAACTTTGTGTGCAATTTAAGCAATTAAAAACAAAATGTAACAAGTAATCAAACAAAAGTGATTTCTGGCTCAAGAATGGAAAGTGGTCAAAGCTAGTAAACTGTCAGCAAGGCTAATTTCTGCTGAATGAGAACTTTTATTTTCAATGTACTGCATAACAGTACTTAATTTTCTTGAGTTCTAGGATATTATATTGAAATTTTGAGGTAAAAGGGTGGAAGATATAAATACTATTTTTGAGGGGCCAGTCAAAAGGAGATAAAAAGTGAAATGTGACTTCTTGTCTGATTATATTCAAGTGAATATATTTAGCTTTCAACTCTTAATAAATGTTAAGCAATGCATGACTGTTCCTTTTTCATTTTCAAAAGGTCTGAATTACCCTGCACTATTGCCAGTTTGGTCAACATAACTTCATGTCATATTTCTACCTCCATGTATTTGCTTTTACTTTTCTCCCCTTCAGAAGATCTTTACCTTTTAAAACCCTACATGTAATGTAGACCATATTCACCTGACCCTTCCAAAACATGCTTGTTCAGTTTACCTAAAAGTGACTTCTCTTTTTCTCTGTGGTTCCATAGGACCTAGTTTCTATCATTCATAGGACCTATCACATTATGTTTTTATAGGGTTTTTCTCTCTCTACTTTGAAAGCACACATGCCTTGAGTACATGAACTACAGAGCTATACATATGGTTCATATATATTAAATCTGTCATTAGTAGCTGTTGTTAGACTAAACCAATGCCATTCCCAGCCCCATTTTTTGTTTTCGTTTTGTTTTCAACTTGTAACACTCTACAGTTAAGAAACCAGATAGACAGTCCTTTTCCTTGCATGTGGGAGCAGCCAAGTAACACAGTTCTGGGAAAAAAATGTAAGGAGAAGTTTAGGGGCCTTTGGGATAGTTTTTTTTTCCCTATAAAAGCAATAGGCATGAGAGTAATGCTCACTAGAACCACTCCCCGCTTCCCCTTGCCTGGAATATGATGACTAAAGGTGGACAAGTCTTTTTGCAGTTTGAAATCACTATATTTTCTTCTTTTTTACAGTTGAGTAGTATTCCATTGTGTAAATGTCCCACAGTTGTTTTTATCCACTCATCTATTGATGGACACTTGGGCTGCTTCTATATCTTGGTGGCTGTAAATAATGCTGCAATGAACATAGGGGTGTTTATGTTCTTTCAAATTTGTGTTTTAAGGTCCTTCGGATATATTCCCGGGAGTGGGATCGCTATGTCAAAAGGCAGGTCCTTTTTTTTTTTTTTTTTTAGGTATCTCCATACTGCTTTACAACAGTGTCTGTATCAATCTGCATTCAAACAGTGCAAACAGTGCAATGCACCAACAGTGCAAAAGGGTTCCCCTTTCTCCACATCCTCACCAGCACTTGTTACTTGTTGGTTTATTGATGAAGGCTGTTCTGACAGGTGTGAGATGGTATCTCATTGTGGTTTTAATTTGCACTTCTTTGATGATTCATGACATTGAGCATCTTTTTGTATGTCTATTGGCCATCTGTATGTCCTCTTTGGAGAAGTGTCTATTCAGGTTCTTTGCTCATTTTACCCTTTGTGACAATATGGATGGACCTAGAGAGCATTATGCTAAGTGAAATAAGACAGCCAGAGAAAGTGAAATACCATATGATTTAACTCATATGTAGAATCTAATGGACAAACTGAACTAACAAGGAAAATGGGGACAGACTTATAAATGGAGAGCAAGATGACAGCTAGTTGTGGGGGAGGCAGTTAGTGGGTGGCGGAACTGAGCAAAAAGGAAAAAGGACTCATGGACATGGACAACAGTGTGGTGGTTGCTTGCAGGGGGCAGTATAAGGGGACTAAATGGCAGTGGAAAAAATACAGTGGAGATTAAATTTTAAAAGATTTTTTTTAAAAAAACCACTATAATAAGGATTAAAATTAAACCAAGGTTGATGAAGCAGAAAGACAGGAAAAAAAAAAGGCTCCTTGATACTATCCTTGAGTTGCTGTACTGAACATGGAAATGCCCGCCTTGAGAATCCTTGTTACAGAAATGAAATATCTGTTATTCTGGCCACTCTTAATAAGATTTTCTGTAGCTTGTAGCCAAAGTTTTTCCAGATAGCTATGTAATCTTGGACAAATACGTTAAACTCTTTAAACTTTGGTTTTCTCATGTATAAAATAAAGCTGATAATAGTGACCTAACAGAGTTGAGGTGAGGATTAAATGAGATAATATTTTCTGACACATGGTGAGCTGATAATTGTTTCTTCCAGCCCCTTCCTTCATCTAATATTGTTTATCTGGAAGAATATACTAAATCATTTTGCACAAATATGAGCCACAATGAATATCTGGTAAGTGAATTAAATGATTATTAGAATAAAGTAGTCAAGCAGACCTTGCAAGGCAAGCTACTATAATGGCTTTCCATGGACTTTTTAATAGCTGAGTAGATAGTAGAGAAGGAATTTATCTGATAATCAAGGTGTAGCTAGGAAAGAAAAGTTGTTGGAAAGTAGCTCTGGGCAATAAGTCTTCTTCTATGGTGGTAGTAGGTTTAAAAATAGCCACGAAGTCTAACCTGACCATTAATTCTTTCTCTACTTCTTACATTTAACTTGCCCATGTGACTTCTTTGCTTTGATCAATAAGGATAGTGGTAAATATGATGTAAGCAGAAGTCTGAAAACTTTGTACTTTGGAACTTGTCCACTTAGTGCAATTAGATCCCTACAACCACCATGAACATGAGCCTGAGCCAGCTTTTTGATGAGAGAGAACCAAAGTGTCCTAGCTGACCAGCAGTCAACACCAGACATGTGCATGCCAGCTGACCACATGTGTATGAGAAAATTCTGTTGAGAACAGAAAAACTTTTCTCCGAAGTTCAAAGTGCCAACCAATATTGATCTAAATGAATATTTGCCTTAAACCACTGAGTTTTGCAGTCATGTGTTATGCAGCAAGAAGCAACTGATATGAGGGTTGTCTTGGGAATTCCTCATATAGGCTAGATGGATGTCACGTGTCTACACATGTGATGCCCAGAGGAGGAGAGAAGGACAACATGTCACTTTTGTCATGCCACTTTTCCATCTCAGTTCCAGAACCTGAACCTAATCATGAAGAAACATTAGACAATGTCAAACTGAGGAACATTGTGTAAAGTAATTGATCAGGATTCCATAAAATGTCAATGTATTATAAGAACAAAAATGGGGGTTAAGGGAGTTAAAAAGGGGGTTAATCTGATTCAGATTAAAGGAAATGAAGGAGACATGGTGTCTAAATGCAATAGGTAATCTTCGACTGGATCCTATACTAGAGGGAAAAAGTGCTACAAGTGCATTACTGGGATAATCCGCAGCATTTAAATATTAACTACTATTAGATACAAGTATTACATTGATGTGAAACTTCATGAATTTTATAACTGTGTTGTGAATACCTAAGATAATATGTTTCTTCTTATGGAATGTTCTCACTTTTCTGTAGACGGTGCTTTTCGGTATGCTCAGATCAAGTAAACATTACATGTGAGCCCCTTGGAGCTTATAAGAGCAAATCCAAAATCATCGTCACTAATTCTCAACCCATGATAGCAAGGCACCAACACTGGGTGCTGCTCTTCTCTCCTATAGGGTGATTTCCATTGGAAGTTTAGAGTTCTTGTACTCTTGCTGTTAATTGGTGACCTGTGGTGACCATAATATGCTTCTAACTTGTTGACATCATTGATTGCTTGTGCACTTGGACTGGGATAAATGCTTGTAAGTTCCCTTCCTTAAGGAAGTTTATTACTAGACCTAGATGTGTTAATATTTTCCCTGATTCAGATGGTAATACTAACTCTGCATGTGGACACATCTACATTACACTTAGACCTAACAGTGCACTTCCCAGCTGTTAGACCTATTGAAGAAATAATTGAAGTGTGTTATATAGCTTTCTTGTCAGTGTCATTTTCTTCCTCTGGTAAGAGTTGAAGTCATACTTGTCTATCAGTAGTCCTTTGTAGTATGCTTCTTTTTATACTTTTCGGATGAATCTCTATAACACCCTTTGATTTAGTTTTTCTGGAATTTCCCATATGATTCTTAATCCAATTTCACTGGTTATTTTAGGGTATTCATAATCTTATTAAGATCCTAATTTTCATGTCTGATGCCATCAGGACTTACACCCATGGTACACATCTCCCACTGATACATGATTGTTAGACTGTAGAGAAGGCTACTTGAGACCCAAATAAAGGCTTAAATGTATTATTTTTTTGGAGTTCTGAGAGAGGGCTTTAAGAAGATCAGAGAGACCAGGGTAATTTTAATGCATGAAATCTGAACTATATGTTTTCCCTATTCTGTAGTGAATCACAATTTATGCACCTGGTAGCGAGAAGCAGGAGTCATACATATAGCAGTGGTTTAAGTCACACAGACTTTTTGGGTTCATATAGAAAACTAAGAAGTCCTGAGGACTTCTGGCCAAGATAGAGGCATATGTAGATACACTTTGCTTCCTTGCACAACCAAAAGAAGGACAACACATTTAAAAACAAAAAAATAACCAGAACTGCCAGAAAATTGAACTTCATGCAAGTCCGACAATCAGGGAGCTAAAGAAGAAACATTTATCCAGACCGGTAGGAGGGGCAGAGACAGGCAGCAGAGGCGGAGAGGATGCACAGTAAGGCAGTGGCTGAAGGACTGGGGGTCCCACATTTGCATGCAGATAAAACATGAGGAACAGCTGGGGAGTGAGACAGACTATGCAATCCAGTGTTCCAATGTGGGAAAAGAAAGTCTCAGAACCTCTGGAGATAAAAACCTGTGGGGGTTACTGTGGCAGGAGAAACTCCCAGCCTCACAGGAGAGTCTGTTGGAGAGACCCACAGAGTCCTAGAAGGTACATAAAGCCATCCACCCAGGAATCAGCACCAGAAGGGCCCAATTTGCTTGTGGGTAGCAAAGGAAGTGATTGAAAGCCGGCGAAGAGCCAAGCAAGCGGCATTGTTCCCTCTTGGACCCCTCCCCCACAGACAGCGTCACAACACAGCAACCTGGTTTGCCCCATCCTGGTGAACACCTTAGGCTCCGTCCCTCCCAATGTAACAGGCACACTGAGACAAAGAAATATGGCCTAAATGAAAGAACAGATCAAAGCTCCAAAAATAGAACTAAGCTATGAGCAGATCGCCAGCCTATCAGATGCACAGTTCAAAACACTGGTAACCTGGATGCTCACTGACTTGGTTGAGTATGGTCACAAAATGGAGGAAAAAGTGAAGGCTACACAAAGTGAAAAAAACAAAATATACAAGGAACCAAAAGTAAAGGAAAGGAAATTGGAACTCAAATCAACGACTGGGAGCAGAATGAAGAAGAGATAAACATTCAACTGGAACAAAATGAAGAAACAAGAATTCAAAAAAATGAGGAGAGGCTTAGGAACCTCTTGGACAACTTTAAATGTCCCAACATCCAAATCATAGGGCTGCCAGAAGGAGAAGAGGAAGAGCAAGAAATTGAAAAATTATTTGGAAAAATAACAAAGGAGAACTTCCCCAATCTGGCCAAGGAAATAGACTTCCTGGAGATCCAGGAAGCTCAGAGAATCCCCAAGAAGTTGGACCCAAGGGAGCACATACCAAGGCACATCACAATTAAGTTACCCAAGATTAATGATAAGGAGAGAAAGGGAGACAATTACCTACAAAGGAGTTCCCATAAGACTATCAGCTGATTTCTCAAAAGAAACCTTGCAGGCAAGAAGGGGCTGGAAAGAGGTATTCAAAGTCGTGAAAGGCAAGGACCTACATCCAAGATTGCTCTATCCAGCAAAGCTACACTTAGAATGGGAGGGCAAATAAAGTACTTCCCAGATAAGGTCAAGTTAAAGGAGTTCACCATCACCAAGCCCTTATTATATGAAATGTTAAAGGGACTTATCTAAGAAAAAGATGATCAAAAACTGTGAACAGTAAAATGACAACAAACTCACAACTATCAACTACTGCACCTAAAAAAACAAAAACAAAAGTTAACTAAGCAAACACCTAGAACAGGAACAGAATCATAGAAATGGAAATCGGTGGGGAAAAGGAGGGGGAAGAATGGGGGAAAAAGTACAGGGAATAAGCAGCATAAATAGTAGGTACAAAATAGACAGGGGGAGGACAAGAACAGTATGGGAAATGGAGAAGCCAAAGAACTTATATGTATGACCCATGACATGAATTAATGGGAGGAAGTGCTGGGGGGAGGTGTGGTGCAGGGTGGAGAGGAATAAAGGGGAGGAAAAAATGGGACAACTGTAATAGCATAATCAATAAAATATATATTGAAAAGTATTAGAAGTCCTAATGTATAGGTTACAGGGCTGGCTTTGAGAGGTACAGGCTCTTTAAACACTCTTACTCCTCTCTCTTCAGTACATTGGCTTTCATCTACCAGCTAGTTACTTCCTGGTCACATGTTGGCTGCTACTACTCCAGGCATTATATTCTTGTGTGATAGTATTTAACGTACAAAGGAAGATGGGGAGAGTTCCCTAGGGTCCTTATCTGAGAGGAAACTCTCACTCTTCAGCATCCTAGCAGATTTCCTCTTGCATCCCATTGGCCATGCCTTCCCATAGACCAGTCATAGGAAGATGGTGACCCCTCCACTTGGAACATTTACACTGCTGTCCAAACTGCAAATAAAGCAGAATGACCGCCTCAGAGGTAACCACCACTGTCCACAACACCTAGATTAAAGCTCAGGAAGCAGAAGGATGCAAATTTCTAGGGCTTAGATCCCTACGGGGAACTGGAAGCATTTATGAGTCTCAGAGGACAGGACCATTGGGAATTGCTTCATGTACTTTTGATTAGTGTGTGTACTAGAGACTGCTGTCTCCTTGTTAAAATGCAGAAAACTAAAATCTAGGACCCAAGAAGAAAAGGGGATGTTCCAGGTGAGGTTTGTAAGATGGGTGTGAAAGAGTTTCAGGTGGTTGTTGTTTAAGTTAACTGGAATCAGACTGTATTAAGGGCCACCGTTTTCATGATTTGTAGAATCTGATCCGTAGTCTGTTCCATATCATGGAAAGGTTCTTTTAAAAAAAGGTCTGCGTTTGGATCATTTGAAGGACTTATTGACCGAAGTGTGTGGGGCCAAGGATAGATACAACAAGAGAAATTTTTCAGGCAGGAGATCGATATTTGGGCACAGCTTGAAAAGTCAATCATCTAGTGGCAGGTCTCAGGAAACGGTTCAAGAATTGTAGCTGGGAAGCAGGGGATCAAGGACTAAGTCAGTGGTGGAAAGAGAAGAAATCACATTTATGTACCTGTGCTGGCCTTTCTCATCTTGCATCTGGATGTGCACTGTTGCACTGTGGTACTGAGGGGCTTTTATTCCTGTTTGGCTGTCATAACTAATGATCAAGGGAAATAAGAAACTTTTGCTCAATACCACTGCTAAATACAAGCCTCATCAGTTCACTCTGGATCCACTCCAATTTGAAAGGCATGTTTGGAGAGATAAAACCCCGCATTCAGAAAAGTCTGCTGATATATTTAAGCACCTACTTATGCAAGCCATTTACTGGCTTTTGTAGACTAATGATAAAGTTTATCAGGAAATTGGCAATTACAAAGTAGAAAGCTCACAGGCATAAGTGGAATTTTCTGATGTTATAAAGTACTTTGAACATGGCCCCTCTAAGTTAATTTTTGAACCTGAATCTGGGGAAGCATTCCCTGGATATATGCTTGAAGTTAAAAAAAAACAAAAACAAACAAACAAAAAAAACCCCATAGACTTGAACCCCAGTATCTGTGTGATCTTGCTTAAATGGCATTTATTTTTTAAACAGATAAAAATGCCACTCTGACATTCCCCATACAATCACTGTGAGAATCAAAATCTAGATAATATAGATGACATGCCTTATAATTGGTAAAGTTCTATATGTGAATGTTAAGTGCTAGGTTGTTTCACTATTACTTGTAGCAATTATTTTGGGAAAGTGTCAGTTCATTAAGTCAAAGAGTTCGTAGAAATCAGCCCCTACTGACAAGGAAGAAAAAAACTTAATATAATTTTTAAAATATTTATATGTAATAAAACTTTAATAGTTTTAATTTGACCATTTGCTGCAAAGCACCCTATAAGAGGAAACCTCAGGATGCAGGGGGCTGTTTAGATTTCAAGAGTTCAGTCACTGAGGAAGAAAATGAAATAGATGGACTATAGAAGCAGAAGCAGTAAGATCCTAGGTCTCAAAGAGGTCATGACCCTGTGCCTGCTATTGTCCTGTATAGAGTAAGCTCAGTGAACAGTGACGAAAGTAGGGGTGAATGAATAGAATATTCATTCTTTCCTGTTGTTCCTTTGTTGTGTTCCAGTTCTCTCCTTTCTGAGATGTCTTTTCAGAAGTTCCATCTCTAACAGCACCACTGTTAAAATACTAACTCATAATGTGAGAGATATGATCTCTCACACACATAAAATGAAAGTCACTACCCTTATTCAAAACTTCAACTATTAAATTCTTCATAATACTACTCATTTAAATGAAGCAAGTAAATTAAAAAATGGAAAAACCTTCAAACCTTGCCTTTCATACCATTCACTCATTTTTTCCAGAAATATCTGAGCATTTGCTTATGTGCCAGACACTGCTTTAGCCACTTGAGATACATGAGTGATGAAAACCAGCAAAGATCCTGACCTCATGGATTATGGGCTAGCAGCAGAGTCTGACAAAAAATAATAAATAAAACAAATATGGAAACTTGTAGTATCTTAGAAGATGATATTCTCTGAAGAAAACAGGGCCGAGTAAGGGAATTAGAAGCATAGATGGGTGAGAGGTTTACAGTTGTAAAGTGGTTGGTAGAGGAGCCTCATTGAGATGGTGACATTTGAACAGAGACCTGAAACAGGTATAGCAAAGACCATCCCCAGTGGATATTACTGTCCAAGCAGGTGGTGCAGAGATGAGTGCCCCTGCATGTCTGAAGGGTTGAGGGGAACCAGGTGGCCAGAGGAGAGAGCAGTTGGTGGATATCTCTTGTTATGTTGTTAAATATTAGACAAAATTATTTTGTGGTGTTTATTTAGAATGAAATCTTATCTAACTGTTCTAAACTGAGCCAAATCCTAGATTGTTAAAAGCTGGAAAGAACTTGAAATGCTCTATTATTGCTGTTCTTTCATTTTATGGGAGAAGAAGCTGAGGCCTACTTAAATAATTGGTGGCAAAATGGATTAATTAGTAGATAATCAGTGTTTTCAGAGATGGACTTGGTAATGAAAAAAAAAAGATATTGGTTTAGTGAATAACACACAAAAATTTCCTTCAACCTGTGTAAATCTTTAGCCCCTCTGAAATTTTATTTTTATGTGGTAAAATATATGTAATATTAAAAAAGCCATTTTAACTACACTTAAATATACAACGCAGTGGCATTAATTGCATTCACAATGTTTTGCAGCAATCACCACTATTTCCAAAATGTTTTCATCACCTCAAACAGAAAACTTCGTATTTCTTAAGCAGTAACTCCCCAATCTCCCTTCCCTCCAGCCCTAGTAACCTCTCATTTTTCTGTCTCCATGAATTTGCCCATTCTTGATATTTCATATAAGTGAAATCATACAACAGATATCCTTTTGTGTCTGGCTTCCTTCACTTTGCTCATCTTTTCCAAGGTTCATCCAGGTTCTAGTGTGTATCAAAATTCCATCCCATTTTAGGGCTGATAACATTTCATTGTGTGTGTGTGTGTGTGTGTGTGTGTGTGTGTATTTTGTTTATTCATTCATCTGTTTCCAGAATTGAGTTGTTTCCCCTTTTTGGCTATTGTGAATAATGCTGCTGTGAACATTGGCATACAATTTTCTTGAGTTCCCTTTTTTCAATTCTTTTTGGATATATGTATATCTATATATGAATTCATGTGTCTATAAATATATGTGTGTGTGTATGTACACACACACACACACACACACACAGCTGTAAAGACAGAGAGAGAATAATTGCTGAGTCACATGGTAATTCTGTTCATTTTTTGAAGAACCACCGAACTATTTTTGATGACAGCTGTACCATTTTACATTCCTAACAGCAATGCACAAGGATTTCAATTAGTCTGTGTTCTTGTCAACACTTGTTTTCTAGTTTTTTGTTTGTGTGCTTTGTACTATAGCCATCTCAGTTGGTGTGAAGTGGTATCTCATTGTGGTTTTTGTTTGCATTTACCTAATGATTAATGATACTAATCATCTTTTCATGTACTTCTTGGTCATTTGTATATATTCTTTGGATAAATATCTATTCAAGCTTTTTGCCTATTTTAAAGTTGGATTGTTTGTCTGTTTGTGGAGTTATAGGAGTTCTTTATATATCCTGGATACTAAACCCTTACCAGATCTGCAAATCTTTCCTCCTATTCTGTGGATTATCCTTCTGTCTTTCTCTTGTTCTTCTTCTAAAGATTTTATTTCTTTTACAGCAGATTTAGGTTCAGAAAAAAAATCGACATAAAGTATCTAGATGCCCTCTATTCCCCTGCCCCCACCCACATACAGCCTCCCCCATTATCAACATTCCCTACTAGGGTAGTACGTTTATTACAATCGATGAACCTAAACTGACAAGTCATAATCACCCAAAGTTCATAGTTTACCTTAGGATTTACCCCTGGAGTTGTACATTCTTGTTTAGACAAATGTATAATGACATGTATGCATCATTATAGTATCATATAGAATATTTTCACTGCCCTTAAAATCCTCTGTGCTCCGCTTATTCATCCCTGCAGTGCCCCCTGCCACTGATCTTTTTACTGTCTCCATAGTTTTGTCTTTTCTAATATGTCATGTAGTTACAATTATACAGTATCTAGGCTTTTCAAATTGGCTTTTTTCACTTAGTAATATGCATTTAAATTTCCTCCATGTCTTTTCATAGCTCAATAGCTCATTTCTTTTTAGCAGTAAATAATACTCTGTTGTCTGGATATATCACAGTTTATCCATTCACCTACTGAAGAACACCTTGGTTGCTTCAGAGTTTGGGCAATAATGAATAAAGCTGTTGTACACATCCATGTGTAGGTTTTTGTGTAGATATAAGTTTTCAACTCCTTTGGATAAATACCAAGGTATGCAGTTGCTGGTTTGTATGGTAAGAGTATGTTTAGTTTAATTTTTTTGACATATATTTTATTATTATGTTATTACAGTTGTCCCAATTTTTTCCCTTTGCTCCCCTGTATCCAGTATCCCCTTACCTCCACCAATGCCCCTCCTTACTTCATGTCCATGGGTCATGCATGCAAGTTCTTTGGCTTCTCCCTTTTCTATACTATTCTTAACATTCCCATCTATTTTGTTCCTACCTATTATGCTTCTTGATCCCTACACCATTTTCCCCTTTCTTCCCCTTCCCCCTCCCAGCTGATAACCCTCCAAATGATCTCCATGTCTATGATTGTGTTCCTATTCTAATTGTTTGCTTAGATTATTTTTCTTTTTATTTTTAGATTCAGTTGTTTATAGTTGTGAATTTGTTGTCATTTTAATGTTCATAGTTTTGATCTTCTTTTTCTTACGTAAATCCCTTTAACTTTTCATGTAATAAGGGCTTAGTGATGATGAACTCCTTTAACTTGACCTTATCTGCGAAGCACTTCATCTGCCCCTCCATTCTAAATGATAGTTTTGCTGGATAGAGTAATCTTGGTTGTAGGTCCTTGCTTTTTATTACTTTGAATACTTCTTGCCAGCCCCTTCTTGCCTGTAAGCGTTGTTTTGAGAAATCAGCTGAAGTCTTATGGGAACTCCTTTGTAGGTAACTCTGCTTTTCTCTTGCTGCTTTTAAGATTCTCTCTTTATCTTTAATCCTTGGCATTTTAATTATGATGTATCTTGGAGTGGGCCTCTTTGGGTCCAACTTAATTGGGACTCTTGTACTTCCTGGACTTGCATGTCTATTTTCTTCCCCAAATTAGGGAAGTTTTCTTTCTTTTTTTTCAAATAGATTTTCAATTTCTTGCTCTTTTTCTTTTCTTTCTGGCACACCTATGATGCAAATGTTGGACCTCTTGAAGTTGCCCTAGAGGCTGCTTATACTACCCTCATTTTTTGGATTCTTTTTTTCTCCTCGTTTTTTGGATTGGTTGCTTTTTTCTTTCTTATGTTCCAAATCATTGATTTAATTCTCTGCTTCACCCATTCTACTGTTGTTTCTCTGTAAATTGTTCTTTATTTTAAATAGTGAATCCTTCATATCTGAATCGATCTTTTTTATACTGCTGAGGTCCTCACCAAGTTTCTCGAGCATCTTTATAACCAGTGTTTTGAACTCTGCATCTGTTAGATTGCTTATCTCCATTTTGTTTAGCTCTTTTTCTGGAGTTTTGATCTGTTCTTTCATTTGGGCCATGTTTATTTGTCTCCTTGTTTTGGCCACCTCCCTATGTTTATATCTATGTATTAGGTAGAGCTTCTTTAACTCTGTGTCTTGGTAGTGTGGCCTAGTGTAGTGTAGGTGTCCTCTAGAGTCCAGTGGCACAGCCTCCCTTATCACCCAAGCTGGGTACTCGAGGAGTGTTGTTTGTGCGGGCTGAATACATCCTTCTCTGTAGTTGAGCCTTGTTTGCTGTTGGCAGGTAAATGGGAGGGATTCACCCAGGCCCGTCAGCTGCAAGGATTGGCTGTGACCACTTACCACCAACCTCCACCCTCCGTGGAGGATCAGCTGTGCAGGGGTAGGGTGGCAGTGCTCCGAAGTGGTCTGTAGCTGTCCCACTGGGTGTGCTGGTCCTGGGGTTTCCCAGGTGGTGCTGGCTAAGGTCAGCTGTCACCTGTGTTTTACCTGGAGCCACCTTTTCTTAGGTATAAAACAATCTGAGAAGGCTGCTACTTGTACTGGGCTTGGAGATTCTCAGGTAAAGCAAAGCTATGTAACTAATCTTGCTGCTGCTATTGCCTGGACTGGAGCTCATTGAAGTCAGCTGTTGCTTGCTTGATAGGATTTAGGAAGCTATGAAGCAGGAGCCAAGATGAGTTATTCATATGGAAAAGCAGCTTGGTTGGGCCTGTAAGTTGGGTGGGGTGGAGACTCTGGGGGTCTCCAGGGTGGGGCAAACAGTGTTATCCAGGTTGATGGAGTCTCAAATATGGCCCCAGCCTGCCAACTCTGTGGCCCTGTGCGGGGAGGGCCCAGAATAGTGACAATGGCTTCTACTTTTCCCGAAGCCAGACACTTAAGTCTTTCCCAGTATGCTACTGGTGCCCTTCAAGCTACCACCACAGTGCCGGAGCTCAGAGGAAGTGAGTCAGGAGGTGAGTCTGTGTGTGGGTTTTTTAAGAGGAACTGTTTGGGGCTCCAACAGTTTCTTCCACTGACTCAATTCCTCCTGGTTTTTGCAGCCAGAATTTAAGGGGACTTATATTCCTGGTACTGGAACATGGCTTGGGGGCCTGGTGTGGAGTTGGGTCTGCTCACTCTTGAGATATACCTCCCCAGTTTTTATCTACCATATGTGGGAGAGAGACCAGCCTGTTCCACATCTGCACCCCTCCTACCAGTCTCAAGGGATATAGTTTCTTTAATTCTGTAGTTGTCAGACTTCCCATTCAATTTGACTTCTGCTGTTTCTGAGTGATGGTTATTCTATATTTTAGTTGTAATTTTTATGTGGTTATATAAAGAGGCAAGCCATGTCTGCCTATTCCACCATCTTGACTGGAAACCAGTATGTTTAGTTTTATATGAAACCACCAAACTGGCTTCCAAAATGGCTGTACCTTGTTGCATTTTTATAAGCAATGAATGGGAATTTCTGTTGTTACACATCCTCACCTGCATTTGGTGTTGTATCTTCTCACTGACTTGATAGTGCCTTTGATGTACAAAAGTTTTAAATTTTGATCAAGTCCAATTTATCTATTTTTTCTTTTGTTGACTGTGCTTTGGGTGTCATGAAGATTTTCTGCTAAATTTTCTCGTAAGAGTTTTATAGTATTAACTCATAAATTTGGGCCTTTGATCTACTTTGAGTTGATTTTGTACATGCTTTCAGGTAAGGGTCCGACTTTATTCTTTTTCATGTGGACACCCAGTTCTCTCAGCACCATTTGTGGAAGAGGCTGTTCTTTCTCCTCTGAATGGTTTTGGCACACCTTTCTCTGATATCAGTTGATCACTGATGTGAGAGTTTATTTCTGGGTTGTCTATTCTATTCCATTTTTATATGTTTATCCTTATGCTATTACTACACTGTTTTGATTACTGTAGCTTTGTAGTAAGTTTTAAAATTGGGGTGTGTGAGTCCTCCAACTTTCAATATTGTTTTGGTTATTTTGGTGTCCCTTGAAATTTGATACTAATATTAGGATGTATTTTCCCATGTCAACAAAAAATGCAATTAGGATTATGATAGGGATTCCATTGAATCTGTATGTCTCTTTGGATACCATGGCCATCCTAACGCTGTTCTTCTAATCCATTAACATGCATATCTTCCATTTATTGGTTTAATTTTTAATTTTTTTCAGTAATGTTTTATAGTTTTCAATTTACAGGTCTTTTGCCTCCTTGGTTACATTAATTCCTAAGTAATTTATTCTTCTTGATCCTATTGTCAATGGAAGTGCTTACTTAAAATTTTTTACTTTTTTTATTGTTTGCGTGTAGAAATGCAGCTGATTTTTGCATGTTTATTTGTGTCATACAACTTCGCTTAATTTGTCTAGTAGTTTAAACATTGTTTATGGCTCTTTAATGTTTTCTACATGGAAGATCATGTCATCTGCAATGGAGGTAATTTTACTTCTTCCTTGTTTGAATATATCTTTTATTTATTTTTCTTGCATAATTTCTCTGGCCAGAATTTCCTATGCTATGTTAAATGGAAGTGGTTAAAGTAGATGTTTTTGTTTTATTCCTGATCTTAGAGAAGTTTTCAGTCCTTTACCATTTTGAGTATAATGTAAACTGAGTTTTTCCTACCTAGTCTTTATCATATTGAGGAAGTACCCTTATATTTTTACTTTTCTAAGTATTTTGAAAGGCTTTGCATTTTGTTACATATTTTCACTGCATTAATTTGGATGGTGACAAGTGTTGTTGTTGTGGGGGGTTTTCCCCATTCATTTATGTGGTGTAGTGCATTGATTGTTTTTTGTATTTTCAACCATCCTTGCATTCCTGGGATAAATCCTACTTGGTCATGGTGTATAATTTGCATTGAAATATGCTACTGAATTTGATTTGCTAGCAATTAGTTGAGAATTTTTGTATCTGTATTCATAAGGGATATTGGTCTGTTGTTTTCTTTTAGTGAGCCCCTCTGAAATTACATTTTATTTTATTAACCTTAGTTTTAAGTCCTCTTTTCCAATCTCATGTCATTACCTCTAAACAAATAGGAGTGAGCCAAGAATATGTTCTGCCTTTTATTAGTCTAATAAAGATTAGAAAGTGGTAATCTAAGGAGGCTAGGAAAGCAGAATATCAATTTGTTGATATTCTAACACCTTTACAGTCTCATCCATAGCTCCAATCACAGGAAAAATCAAATTAAACAATGCATTTTACTTCTGAAAAATTGACATATTTGGGTTTCTATATGTTGTCAGCTTAAAATCACATTTTGAAGCAAGAATTTTACTCAGTCTCCGAAATGTTAAATAGATCATCAATCAAAATTGTAGGTCAGGAAATAACTCTCCTTTCCAGGCTCCAGATCACTTCCGATCTCCCATCAGCTTCTGTATCAGCTTCTTTGAAATGACTGGAAGCTAAGTCTGACTTCATTTAAACACTGGATGCTTTCCAACTTTCAGAAAAGATTTGTCTGATAAGTTACGTTTTCTTCGCAGTTGAGGTATAATCACTTAAACATAAGGCACCATTTTGAAATTTTTTAAGGTTTCCCCCAATTTTTCACTTTTTATTTCCAGACAAAAGTATCATTGTATAATGTAACCTTTTTTCTGTAGCTCAAGATCATCACACATTTAATATGAAGGCATGCAGGCTTCACTTGCCTTGGTGCAGCTCAGATAGTTGTTTGCTTACATATACAGCTGTTTCCTATCTAACAACTGTCCATTCTCAACCCTTTCTCACATTTGGTGATGTGACCTTTTCTGTATGGCACAGTGGTTTTTCTAAGGACTTCTCAGATGGAGGTTTGAAAAGTATCTCTACCCTACCCCACCCCTAGTGCCTTCCAGAGGCAGCAAGGGCGTCCTGTATCTTCCAAAGTATAGTATTGAGCAGTAGCAGCCATTTTGTCATTCCCCAGTGTTGTTCGCTCCTCACCCCATCCCACCCCCAATCTAGCCTTCTTACTCTGAGATGCCCCATCCCCAGAGAGTCTGTGTTTTGAAGATGCAGAGCAGAGGCTATACGCACAGTGTCTGCTTCCCTTTCTGTAGCTGTTAAGCCAGAGCGTGGAGGGCTAATTACTGCAGAAAACAACTCATGAAATTGGATGGTTTTAGGCTCTAAAATCAACTTAGTTTCTCCACTTTCAGACTGATGACTACTTACTGTTCACTTTTTTATTGCCACCACCACCATATCCCTTTCTCCTCTTCTTTTTAAGTTTTGCCATCCCTGGACTCTTATATTAGTTTTACTCACTATATAGGCTAACCTTCTTAGAAGGATTTTTTAGCAACAACAACGACAAACAGCAAAAACTTTTCCTGCATGAGATGCTCAACTTAGTATAAAATTACATGAATAAGAATACCTAATTTATACCCATCCCGAATATTCTGTCTAGTTGAGGATATTTCTCTAGTTAGTTTCGTCCTCTCTGGATTCTAGTTTACTGGAACTCTCTAGTATTGGAATGGGGAAAAAATATGGCCTAAAGCCCTGTCAGCTCTTGAGCACCTAGCAACAAATTACCGCTGAGGATTGCCAAAGATCTGGAAATTAGACCTGCATTGGCTGACACTATCTTTAAGTGTCTAGTTATTTATGGCTCACTTTCTTTCATAAAGAATTTGAAGTGCCATATAAAAGTATGTACCAGAGGATAAAATAAATAGTTGAGATAATCAGGACAAAGAGGAAATAAGGATGAAATAAAACTAGGACAAGAGTCACACAGTGAAATGTACCCTGAACACTTATACAGTTGAAGAGGTGGCCTGCGAGATTGACTGTTAGCTTACACAGGCTCAAAGTCAGGAGGACATTATGATCAATTATGTGACTCAGGGTATCCTTAAAATAAAAAAACAATCCATTTGTTTGGGAAAAATAAACTTTTTGTGTTCCCACTTTCTTAGGCATTTTCTTAAATCTGATTTCAATTTATTTCATGAAGCCTCATAGAGAAGATTAGGTCATACTGAGATTAGCACCCTTGACAAGGAGGGCGCATGATTCAGGGGTGCGATTCAGAAGAAGGAACTTTAGATGACACCAAACCGAAGTATTTCCAAGGTAAAATTTAGTACAGTTCAGCAAATAGAAACCATATTCTTTCTTGCAACTTTCCATGGCAATTGATTGTCACAAGAAGGCTTTTTGGTAAGAATGATTTTGATAATCAAAGGCTGTAAACAGTATCAGGAAGCTAGAGTCCAGCTGTTCCCTGTTCCTAATTACAGTCCAGTTCTTAAGCTTTGATGTACAAGTGGTTAAGATTACAGGCACTTGATGGAATGACCCCCTCACTGACCTTAGCATTTGTTTCTTGTTGGGAAATGCCCTGTCTGATTTCAGGAACTGTAACCCTGCTGTCAGGTGAGAGGGCCCCAAGGCTGGAAATAATCAAGGAGGCCTTGGGAAAACAGGCCACTGAGGATACGAAATCTGTCCCCCTGGTTTCCCTCACATCCCCCTGCTTGGCCCTGTGATGGTTGGTTGTTGATGACAGGTCAGTTTTCTCACGAGGAGACACAACCTAAGACAGACACTAGCCAGTATGGGCAACAGCCGGAGAACGACTTGGGGGACACAGAGAAAGGGCAAAAGGGCCCACACCTCTCGGCTCAGCTTGGATACGGCTGGAGTCCTCATTCTATCCAAAAGAAGTCTCCTTGTCTCTTGGTGGCTCCCTCCCCTTGCCTTGCCTGGCTCAGGCTCAAAACAGTACCAAAGACAATCCTAAACTAGATCTGGCGGTTCCCAGGGGAAATCAGGCCTAAAAGTAAATTCTTTAAAATATGCTTTGTTTCTTCCTCAAAAGTTATGGTAAGCCAGCTCATGCTAGGAAAGAAATTTACATTATTCACAGACCCTCACCCTATACCCTTTGGTGCTCTTATGTTTACTATGCTATCATGTTTACTCGTCTCTCTCGTTTACTAGTCTCCTCTCAGACCCATGAAAATCGGTGTGTTCCTGCCATTTGTTTCCTTCAAAACATCATCTGTTCTCTGTAAACATTAACATACTGATGTGATGAGATAACCTGTGCATTCCTGTTACCTAGCCCCACTGATAACCCTTTCAATAAAAGCCTTTGAACAAAGGGGCTTGAGACCTTCCCCACTAGAGGGAAGAGCCATGTCCTCTCTCCTGGCAAACAGAGAAGTGTTTGTGACAACTTGTGTTTATTCCCCCCATCCGTGACAACCCTGGGGCGGGCTCTGCAGGATTCAAAGTCTGCACTCCCATCTCAGCTGGCCCCGGCCAGTAACCCTCAGATCCCGGAGCGACGCGCTCTGTTGCCCGCGACAGTTTCTGTCAGGTAGAGCCAGTCTCCTGTCTTCAGGAGAGAGTCTGGGCCTGTCTTTTCCTAACAACCAGACAGGACTGAGGTCCCTGAGTCATGCATACTATGGATTTTTGTATGTTGTAACCTTCATAAACTCACATATTAGTTACCTTTGAAATACATTCCTTAGGAATTTTTATATAGACAACCATGCCATCTACAAAGATAGCTTTATCTTTTCCTTACCAGTCTGTTAATCTATTTTTGTTTTTGCTTTTGCTTTACCATTTTTTCAAAGGCTTGGAATTCAATTTACTAGAAATAGAAATAGAAATAAATGAGAGTGGGTATCCTGGTCTTCCATCCTTATGTTCTTCATTTGCTGAGTTTTTATAATGAATGGATGTTGAATTTTGTCACTTGTTTTTTCTGTACCTATTGAAATGGTAATGTATTTTCTTTGTTAACCTGCTTATATAACGAATTACACTGATTGATTTTCATGTGTGGAGCTAACCTTGCATTCCTGATATTTATCCAGTTGTGATATAGTGTCCTTTCACGTATTGTGGATTCAATTTGTTGACATTTTGTTAAAGATTTTTCTTTGTTTTGTTTTGTATGTTCATTATAAATATTGTTTTGAAGTCTTCTGACCTTGTAATGTCTTTACCTGGTTTTGGTATAAGAGTAATGCTAGCCTCATAATTTTTTTTTTTTTTTCCTGGAAGAGTTTTGTAGACTTAGTGCTGTTTCTTTCTTGACATTGTGATAGAATTCACTAGTAAAGCTATCTGGGACTCGAGTTTTCTTTGTGGGAAGATTTTTAACTACATATCCAGTATCTTTAATTAATATAGGGTATCTATATCTTCCGAGTAAGCTTTGGTAGTTTGTTTCTTTTTGAGGAATTTTTCCATTTCATGTAGGTTGTTGAATAGTTGTTGATATACTTGGCATAAAGTTTATTTATAATAGTCCCTTATTATACTTCTTATGTCTCTAGGATCTGTATGTAGTGAGGTCCTATCTTTTACTCTTGACTTTGGCAATTTGTGTCTTGTCTTCTCTCTGTTTTTTTCCTTTATTATAAGCCTGGTTAAAAGTTTATCTGTTTTGTTGATCTTTTCAAAAAGCCCATTTTTGTTTTTATAAATTTTCTCTATTGTTTCTCTGTTTCCTATTTTATTATTTAATGCTATTTTTCTCATTTGTTCTTCTTGGTTCTTAATTTTCTTTTCTTTTTCTGATTTCTTAAGGTAGTATTTTTGAGGCCTTTTTTTTCTAGTGTAAGAATTCAGTAGGTTTCTTTTGAATCACAGCTTTAGATGCATTCCACACATATTTATGTGTTTTATCTTTTTATTCATTTAATGTATTTTAAAATTTGTGATTTCTTCTTTGCCTTGTGGATTATTTCAAAGTATGTTGTTTAATTTCCCTTTATTTGGAGGATTTTTCAGATTTTTTATATTGTTGATTTCTGATTTATTCTTACTTTAGACATAGGACAGTTCTTGTAAATTTCAGTCCTTTAAAATATTTTGAGATATGTTTTGTCCCCGAATATGATCTATGTTTGCAAATGACCCATATACACTTGAAGAGAATTCTGTTGTTGAGCAGTGTCTTGTGCATAATTTTATATGTGACAAAATTACAAGCTTGTGATGTATTGGAATTTTTTAAAGTTCTTCACTAAAGACCAGCACTTCCCCATCTATCTATAACTTGTAGCTGAATACTCTGTTTCCATTTATCTTTATGATCAACTTGACACCATTTGATAGCCAAAGGTGCTAGTATTTAACTTGCAGTGAAGCATTTTCCAGCTAGACCTTGCACATCTAATCTTCTGGTTTCATGAGTGTTCAAGTTTAGCTAGATTGGATGGAGATCTGTTAAACAAGTTTAATTTTTGTGGTTTTTTATGTTTTAGAAAAAAGGGTAAGTGCAAAATAAGAGCAAAGTGTCAAATATGGCTCTTTGAGATGAATCATTCACTGTTCCACTCTCACATACACTTATTGGTGACAGTGTCTAGAATTATGTTTTTTTAATCCTCACCCAAGGATATGTTGTTAGGGGACAGAGAGAGAGATCAATGTGAGAAAGAAACATCGATTGGTTGCCTCTTGTATGTGCCCAACCAACGATCCAACCCACAAACTAGGTATAGCCCTGGCAGGGAATCAAACCCACAATTTTTTGGTGTATGGGGTGACACACCAACTAACTGAGCCACCTGGCCAGGGCCAGAGCCAGATTTATGTTTTAGAAAGAAAACTGGGGCACCAACGCAGGTGGACCAGAAAGAGAAACAAAGACAGACAGTGGCTAGGTATTTCTTGGAATGCTCCAGGTGAGAGATGTTTGTTGAAGGCACAAGTGTGCAGTGGCAATAGGACTAGAATGGAAGGATAGTTTTGAAAGAAGTTCTGAGCTATCATTCACAAGTCTCCATCTGAAATGATGTAGCCATTGGAGTTCAAATTCATTGAGTAACTAGATGAATGATGGTTCCGTTCACCAAGATGGAAAAATAAGATGGAAAGTAACAGTTGGTTTGGAAAAGGGATATTGGGTAGCCTGGGTTTAGGACTGTTTTATTTGTAGGATGAGCAATGTGGTCAAAACATGGGTGCTATAGCTTTTGTTATTATGACATAAATGAGGTGCTATGATAGTGGATTCACCGTATTTTAAGCTCTCATCTTCAGAACTCTTGTGTTGAAATCTCTGCTTAGTTGTTATTTGCATCAGTCTCATATTTCGAATATATGAACTTGTAGCAACAGTTTAGTGAGCCTTATTTTACATAGTGGGAAATATTTGTAATAAAAAGTAAAACACAGATGATTTAATAAGAGTGATGTTCTAGTTATCTTTTGCTGAATAACAAACAGCTCCAAATTTAATGGCATAAGAGAGCCACAAATTTGGACAGGACACAGTGGAGATGGTTCGTTGCTCATCTGCAACACCTGGAGCCTCAGCTGGGCATCCTCTTGAACCTGCCTCACTCACATGCCTGCTGTTGAGGCTGAGGTGGCTCAAGAGCTGGGTGCACCTGGGATTGTCCATTGGAGCGCCCTGCATGGCCTCTCCAGGTTAGGAAAGCATGGCACCTCCACCTTCTAGAGCACAGCAGCTGGGTTCCAAAATATAATGTCTGGAAGGAGAATCCTGAGATGAGTGTCTGAGGAATAAGTATTCCGAGAAAACCAGGCGTTAGTTGTGTGGCCTTTTCTCAGAATCTCAGAAGTCACACTTGGTCCTCCCCGCCCCCCCAGATTCAAGGGGAAGGGTATTAAGGAATTTGGGGGGTATTTTTTGAAACCCCCACAGATAATGAATATTTCCATGCTTAGAAATGTATTAGCTTTTAGAGAAGGAGGCCAATTCAGGCTGTAAGGGGGACAGACAAATCCATTTTTACTAATCATACGATTTTCCTGAAGGTCTGGCACCAGTGTGACAAAAGAGGAATAATTTGTTCTTCTTATAACCTCTTAAAAATAAACAAAAAATACTCTATTTTGTATAGCTATCAACATTTCTATTATCTAAAGTATTTGTCACTCTTTATATAAAAAGGGGTATAGGGTTAAAAAAAAGACAGCTGCTGCTTTTAGTTTTTGAAATCTGTCACAAACTTTTATAATAATATTCCATTGAGTGAACATACCATAGTTTATTTAATCAGTTCCCTGCTGGTGGGCATTTGGGTTGCTTACAGTCTTTTGCTGTTACAAACAGTACTCCAATAAATAGCCTTATACATTCATAATTTCCCATAAGTAGGATATATTCTTTAATTTTGATAGCTACTGATATACTCCTTAGGTGAATAGGTTAAAAACCGCAAATGAACCTACTAGCACTGTATGAATGCTTGTTTTTCCTTGCCTTTGCTCTCAAATGTTGTGTCACCAAATGTTATTATTCCAATCTGGTAAGTAAAAAAATGGTAACTTGGTGCATTTTTATCTTACATTTTTCTTAAGTAAGCTTTTCATTTGCTTCATTTTCTGTGAATATCATAATATTCTTTGCCTATTTTCAAAATTAGATTGTTGCTCTTTTTCTTACCTATTTCCTAAAAGAATAACAAAGGTTTGTTATTCTTGTTCCTGCTTTAGAAAAACTTTCTAGTGTTGGGGAGGCAGCTGAGGTTAATTGAAAGGAACAAAAAAGCTAAGATACTAAAAAATTGGCAAATGTTAAATAAAATCAAATGCCCTAAATCTGCTGCTCATTCAGTTACAGATACTGGACTCTACAAATGGTTGTTTTATCTAAAAATTTTGTAAGATCTAAAAGATTTAATAATTGAGGAGAATGCCTTACTCACAAAGCAGTATTAACATTCCCACCTATCTTCATTATTTTTTTATTTGACAAGACTATAACAATTACAAAAAGAAATGCTTTAAACTTTTTTAAAAGCTATTACCCATTTTAATCCTTGAACATCACATTTTTTACATTACAATCCTCATTTGTATCTATTAAATAGTAATATCATAGTACATATTCATTTTTAACAAATATTTTTCATAATTTCATGTTTAAAAAATTTAATAAGCATGTATTCATATAACTGATTTTTAATCTGCATTAAAATGCTCTATGATTTTTAAGGCATTCCCTAATTTGAAGCACTTAGGTTGTTTTTATATTGTTGGTCTTTTAAGTAATACGGCTCTGAACATCTTTCATTTATCTTTTTCTTCTGTTGAATTACTTCCTTAGGATAAATTCCTGACTAGAATCGTAAGGTTAATGAGTATGAGCATTTTTATAGATCTTTATTAATAAATAAAAAAATAATATATCATGATTTTGTCAGTTTTTGTGTCTTTAATTATTCACCTGCCTTTTTTTAAAGGTTTTCATGCATCAGTTTGAATTACTTTACAGTATTTTGCCTTGCTCTTCAGCTGCTCTCCTAGGCAGCTGATCAGTTGGTCAGGAGTTGTATGCACATTTTTGTGGCCCATTGTTTTTGTGGTAAAATGCCCTCTCCTCCTCCTCATTTGAACGTTCATTCTCACTCGGGGACACTGGTGCTTCCTGCACTTGGCCAGCCACTGGCTGTTCTTTCAGACACCTTCCCTCCCACTGCTAGACCAATCTCTTTCTGTATCTTTCTTTGTGTGATCTCATTTAATATTTTTATTCATTTATCTTTTGCACAAATCATTCAGTGAGGTTCAGACTTCTCCATGGCTTCTATTATCATATGTTTGTCCTTGTTGTTTTATATATAGAAGATTAATTTATTAAGGATTAATTTATAGTAAGCTAATTAATTTGCATTCTGTGAGTCAACTCTTAAACCTTCCTCTCTGCACCTCCACACCTTCACTATCGAAGAGGTTCCTTTAGTTTGGAATTTCTTTTACCTTTCTCCACATTTTGGACCTGTATCAGTTTTCTTTTGCTGGGCAACAAATTAATCTTCTCAACAACCTAAAACACACAAATTTATTACGTCACAATCTCCTTGCATCAGGAGTCTGGGTACAGATCTCAACTGGATCCCATGCTCAGTGTCTCAGCAGGTTGAAACAAAGTTGTCAGCAGGGCTGTGTTCTCAGTGGGAGCTCCGGTTCCTCTTCTGAGCTCATTCAGGCTATTGGGAGAAATCATTTCCTTCAACTGTGGGAGTGAGGTTTCCATTTCCTTGCTGCCTGCCAGTACCTTGCTCAGCTCCTTGAGGCCTCCCTAAGGTCCTCCACATGGCCTCTCACTTCATATCATCAGCTCACTTCTCCTAGTCAGCAGGAGAATCCTTCTAGCTTGCTAAGATGGACTCTTATATAAAGCAACTTTATCGCAAGAGTTAAATCCACCCCATTCACAGGTCCCACCCGCACTCAAAGGCAGGGATTTATACAGGGCATGAGCATCCAAGTGGGAATCTTGAGGCCATCTCAGCCTACCCAGGATCGTATTGCTGCTTTAGTGTGCAGGTGAAATTGTGTTCCTTTCTGAGCTCTTGTGAGCTTTTCCAGCAGTATGAATTGCTGTCTCACCTTCTTCATACAGCAGTGCATTATCTTCTGTCTTACTCTGCCTCAGATAAGTGAAATAAACCTGTAGTGTTTATGGCCTTTCCATAATCTGAACAACACAGTTTATCTTTGGAGTGAGTGGTACTAGATACGCATATCACTTTGGCTTGCTTGCTGTCAATGTATTGTTGAGGTAGCTCTTCTAAGAGTAAGAGTTGTATTTTAATGTTATTGACAGCTCTTGAAGGCCTAACATGCATTTTCTGAATGTCAATGGTCCACTATAGCATGATTTGAACACATCTGCTTATCTAGTAAACCACATAGGGACTTTGGAACCAGAGCATAGTAATGTTTGAATTGGGACAAATAAGGATTACAGAAAAATCATGTATCAGAGGCAGAAACAAGGGCTTAAAAAAGCCTACAGTTTATCAGAAATGATAGTCAACATTAGAGACACTATGACTCCAAAGTGCCTGAGTGAGGGAAGTAAGGACTATGCAGAGCAGGAGCAATCTAAGATTGGGCATTATCTTGGATGTCCCCCCAGCCCCTCTCCAGTGCCTTGCCACTAGTCGGAACTCAACAGTGTTTTTGGTTAGTTACCAGAAAGTGGTATATACCTGTGAACTCTTTATGATTTTTAAAGCAGTGTTTTTTTGTTGTTGTTGTTGTTTCCTGATTGTAGCTGGTGCTCAAGATCGCATTGGTTGGGCCTTTGGCCTGGGGTTGGAAAGACTGGCCATGATCCTCTACGACATCCCCGACATTCGCCTCTTCTGGAGTGAGGACCAGCGCTTCCTGAAGCAGTTCCGCGTGTCTGACATCAACCAGAAGGTGACATTTCAGGTAAGGTGACTTGCAAGAATCAAGTAAATGACAATAAAAATGGTTTTTAAGAATTGAGAAGTTCGTGTACTTGGAAAGAAAATTATTGAATTTAAAAAGAATGTAAATTTGAAAAAAGGTTTTATATCAAGGTCCATAAAAACCCCACAGGAGTTCATGAGCCTTCAGAAATTGTATGGAGAAAAAAGAGATTTATCAAGCTTATTAGTCTAAGCAGAGAACCAATTTTGTGTTTTTTAAAAAAATTATTTGGGCAGTTGATTATTATGAAATATTAAATTTTATAACTGATGATACTTTTAAAGTTTAGTTTTTCTGATACTGATGTGCACACATTGGCTTTCTTATGATTAGTGTTTGTAATACATATCTTTTTCATCTTTTACTGTCACTATATTAAAAATATATCTCTTATAAACAGCATAGAGTTGGGTCTTTTTTTAAAACTCAGTTTTAACGAGTGTTGAATACATCCTACATTTAATATAATTACATGGGATATTCTTGGGCATACTTTATTATCCTTTTTTCCACCTATTTCCCCCATCTATTCTTTGGAAATTGCAGTTTTGTTGGGCTTTTTTGTTTGTTTGTACTTATATTCCATTTTAGTACTCATTGCTATTGAGTTTCACCATTTTGTATTATTTTAAGTAGTTATTCTAGATTACAATATGCATAATTAATTCATCTCATTTTACCATGAGTAACTATTATACAACTTCCTGAAACAGTTAACAACCTTACAATAGTGTAATTCTTTTTACTACTCCTATTTTTTGTATTATTGTCATATTTTATTTCTCTATATATTACAATCCCACAATTCTCTATTTACTTCATACAGCCAATTGTCTTTCAAAGAAATTAAAAGTGTATTGTCTTATATTTCCCTTGATATGTACCCCACACTGATTACTCCTTCCTGCTGATCTTAAGTCTGAACAACTTCTTTTAATATTGTTTTATAGTGCAACATGAAATTTTTCAGCTTTCATTTGTCTGGAAAATCTTTGTTTCAGCTTTCTTTTTTAGGACTATTTTTCTTGTTTATAGGTGTCTAGGTTGCCTGTTTTAATGTTTTCTTTTTCCTTTCAGCTCTTTAAAGATGCCATTTCACTGCCTTTCTCCTTTCACTTTGGTTTTCAGCAGTTTGACCCGTGGATGATTTTCTGTCTGTTATTCTGCTTGGGGTTTCACTGTGTTAGATTGTCTTTCAACCACCTTTGAAAATTCTCATGTATTATTTCTTCCAACAATTGTACTCTATTTTTTCCCCTTTGAAAATGCAACTTCACATATGTCAGACCACATGGAATTATGCCACAGAACTCATGCACAGGGGTTGTTTATTATTATTGATTTTTTTTTCTCTATGTACATTATTTTGGATAGTTTTTATTGACTTATCTCTGTGTTTACTAATTTTTTCCATTGTGTCTGGTTAATCATTAAACCCCTCCAATGAATTAATCATTTTAGATAGTGCACTTATCAATTCTGCAATTTCTACTCGCTTTCCTTTGTTTTTATTACCCTGATGCAATTCTCCATCTTTTCACACATTTTGTACATTTTTTCTTAAATTCTTTAGCATATTCATAAGTTGTTTTAAAGTCAGCACCTGTTAATTCCAACCCTTTAGTTATCTATTATTCTCCTTGTATGCTTTTTTCTTCTTATGGGTCACATTTTTCCTGCTTTTCACTTATCATACTTTTTAAATTGTGTTCAAAAGAATGCAGAAGCTGAAGTAGATAATAATTATCCTCAGAGAGCCTTCCTCTTTATCCTGTCGGTCAACTAAGGGGATTCAGCCAGGTCTCTTACTTCTAATCAGGAACTGTATTTCACATCTGATTGGCTCTGAATGGTGAGATCTGGCCCTGCAGTAGTTTGGGATCTATGCATGTGAGATTACAAGTGTCTCTCTGCTTTCCACCTAGTTGCTAGCTTCTTCCACACCAGAGCTTGCTAAGCAAAAATATTATGACAGAGAATTGGCTGGCGGTGAGGGCTTTTTCTCCATTTTCCAGTCTGTCACATCAGCCAATGATTAGCTAATAAAAATTTGGGTCATTTCTCCTTATTCCAGCAGAGTTTCTTTACCAAGAAGAGCAGGCTAGCTCTTCTGACTGCTCAGGCACCTGTGGTGGAAGCAGCCACCAATGTCTGTTCACCCTAGAAGAGCTCACCTCTCTGAAGTTCATTTGTTTAGGCTTTTCTCCAGATCTCTTTAATATCTTTTATGAGAGATAAGATTTTTAAATTTATTTTTTTTTTCATTTTTACAATAGGGATGATTTTTTTCTTTTTTTTGTAACCTTTTGCATCCTAACTAAAAGTTGGGCCTCCTATCAATTTAATTTTTTTTTTCATTTTTAATAGCCTTTTTAAAAAGTCTCATCCCTCCTACCCCCTTCTTTGGCAGCCATCAGCTTATTCCCCATACTGTTTTTGTTTCTACTTTTTGTTTTGTCTCTTAGATTCCATATATAAGTGAAATCATATGGTATCTGTCTTTCTCTGATTTGTTTCAAAACTGGAACTTTCTATTATTAATTTAATTTTTTAGTTTAATCTTTAATAGCCTTTTAAAAATTCTACTTTCTTAAAAAAAATAAGCTGTTTATTTTTAATTGATTATCAGGATCTTCTAGATACATTTGGAATAAATCTCTATCTAAATAATCAAAAGTAAAACATGGCTCAGGATCGAAGTTCTTCTCCTTTAATTTTCCATTTGTCAAGTCATTTATTTAATCGCCAAACACTGGTGGAACACCAGCCAACACCGCCCAGAGCGGTGCGCCCTACACTGTGGTGCGCAAGCACAGATGAATAATATTGTTGCTGCCACAAGTTAGTGGCTCAAGTCCCGTTTTAATTGTACTCACAACTGTCTTTTCTCAGGACACACAGAGATATCCAGGAATAGACTATGAGTCTTTAGTATTAGAAATTTTTTTCAGCCTTAAAAGTTGAAAATCAGTGTATACACACCCGCACTGTTACATAATTTCCATCATTGCTTTTGTACAATAAACTCAGGAACTTCTGATAGGGCAGTTAGGATTTGATTGCTGAAAAAGTATATGTCTGTAAAATATTTTGTAATTTGTAGACCACAAAGAGCTATTTCCTAATTATTCACTTATAATTAGTATAATTAGTATCTATTAATTATATTTTTGGTTAGTTTCCTTTTACTGATGTAACAAACTACCACAAACCTAGCAGTTTAAAACAATATGTCTTTATTATTTTACAGTTGTGGGGTTCAGAAATTCAAAACCCATCTGACTGGGCTAAAGTCAAGGTGTCAACAGGACTCGGTCCTTTGGGAGGCACTAGGGAAGAATCCATTCCCTTGCCTCATCAGCTTCTAGGGCTATCCTTGTTCCTCGCTCATGGTTCTATATTGCCTTTTTTTCCTTCTCTTTCCCTTTGTGGTCACATCACCTTCTCTCTGAATTTGTGTCTCCTTTTTACAAAAACCCTTGTGATTACATGAGGCCCACCAAGATAATTCAAGATAACCCCCACATTTCAAGATCCTCTCTTAATTATATCTGTGAAATTCTTGAATGTAAGGTCACATATTCATAGGTTCCAGGGATTAGGAATGGATGCCTTTGGGAGACCATAATTCAGCCTATCACATATACCTTTATATATTCCATTTTCCTCATTGCAAATTGCTTGCCTTCAGATATAAGAGAGCATATTTTGTTGTTAAGTATAAGTGATACAGATAGCATTAAAGTATTGGCAATTTTTAACTATTTGTGTAGAGTGGCCATGGTTATACATATGAAAAGAATAAGAGACTCATTTTGTCACTTGATGTTGTTGGTCTGTCTTAAGAAGAATATTTTACATGATTATAATACTATGCAAGACTCTTCCCCAGAGAGGATGAGAGGAAACGTGGGAGGAAAGGTCTGCTGGCAGCTGTGAGCTTGTGGCTTCTCTGGCCAGGAAACTCTAGGAGCCATTTGGGAATTGTATTGTGCAGGGCTGGCAGGAGGCAGAAATTTCTCTTCTGTCTTCTCCTTCAGTCCCTCTCAGATTATGCTTTAGGTCTCTTTGCTTCTTTGGCCTCTTCCTCTGCCTAGTCTCCGCGGTCCTGTGAATCCATCCATCTGGCTGTGACGATGCTCTTCTAGGTGCTAACAAGTCTGACTTACATCATCCTGAGGCCTCATCTCTGCTATTATTTCCTGAATACCTTGAAAACTATTAACTCTAATAAGCAGGAAACTCAGGTTACAGTGTGGTTTTAATTCTTGTTTTTTTATTTTACGTGTTTTGAATTAAATGCTTGTTTTTTGTGGCTCTCTTTATCCAACCCGGATCAGTGCTTGAAATAAATGGATGAGCAAGTTGGTGGCTTTAATCATATGAATGTTGCCTTGTTCTGCATGAGGGATCTCTGCCCCAACTCCAGCTTTTCCTGCTGGGCTCAGTCTGGGCCCTTATGTGTACGTCTGGCACCACCCCTCAAGTAAAACTCACTGTTTCAGTGCATTCAATTGGATACTCAGTAATGTAACTTTTGTTCATCCTTTAAATGCTCTTTACTCAATCCTGAATTATGAATTCAGTATTTAGTCCTACACAGAGTAATTCTTGTTATCGAGAATTTTTCATTAATCAACATTGCAAATTTTATTAACATATTTTACTTAAAAGTTATTAATTCCATGTGTGTCCATAGTTGTTCAGAAAGTCAATCCCCATTTGGTGAAGTAATTCAGCAATGCTGGTTGTTAAATTTCTTCTAAGAGAAGGAGTTTTAATGGCTCTTTTTTGTGGGCACGGAGTATATTTGTTTCTCATCCTGGATAATAATCTCAAATACTTTTCACTCTTAACAGGAATAGGTAAGAATGGGTGGATGTTGATATGCAAACCTGACATGTCAAACCCTATTCAAGATCCTAATAATCATAGTTAGTGATTAGCACTCATTTAAATCTTACTCTGTGTTTAGCATTTTTCTAAGGGCTTTCCATGTCTTAATTTAGTCCTCTCAATAACTCTTTGAGTTTAGGTCCTATGATTCTCTCCATTTTAGAAATGAAGAAATGGTAGCTGAGTGGTCACTGTGTAGTAGCACAGTGTATTGTTCATTCAGGGATTCAAAGAACCATTTCCTAAAGTTTTATCCTGAGTATAAAATTTATAGATTGGTTACTCAGAGCCAAAGGATTTAAATTTTTCTAACAAATTTAAAGATAAACATATAATTTATAGAAAATAAGGCATTGAGTTTAAATTACCTAATTTATCAACTTCCTGGTAACAAGGTACCTATATTAATGTTTCTCAAACTTTAATATATCAATGAATCACATGAAGATCTGTTAAAATTCAGATTGTGATTCAGTATGTTCAAAATGAGGCCTGATATTCTGCATTTCTAACAAACTCCTGGGTGATACTGATGCTGTTGGTCCATGGATCACACTTCAAATCTGCCTAATGATGGAAAGAATCATATTATGTATCAAAGTTCAGCTACCCCATCTGTAAAATGAGATGATAAAATGAAATAGTCTGACCAGGTGATTAAACTCACTTTCTTCTATTTTTGCACTGTAAATTTCAGTTTAACATAACTATCACCATAAATCTATCATTTATGATACATTTTGCACCAATCTCATCAGTCTTTTCTTTCTTCTTGTCCTAGATTTTGTTACCATAAATTTCAGAATTGCACTATTATTCTTTTGATTTTATGAACTGCCTAAGCTCTTCCTTTCTTCTTTCTTAATTTCTTTTTTGCTCACTCATTCATTCATTCATTTCTATTTGTCACTGTGAGGGGATGAGGGGACTGTGGAAATGAAGTCATTCAGTTTAAATGCACATTTTAAACACTATGCTTAAGTCACAGATGTGTCTGTGTACTTTAATTTGTGAAGAGAAAGTGTTAATATTTAAATTAGAAATAAATAGAATTAGAGATGATGAAAGATAAGACTGTAAGCATGCATAATTTGGCGGTTGGTAACTATAAAAGGGTCTTATATCAACCTAGTCATTCCCCTCCTGGGGAAAGAAACTGAGTTTGTTCTTGCTCTCCCTGTCGGACTCTGCATCAGCTGTGAGTTCTGTGTTATATGAGAACTGGGAGTTTTTTAAGACCAGGGTTGGCCATTTTCAGTTACTTATGTCTTCTGGCAATCATAGTTCAGTGAACCATACATCTATACATTCATTTGCTTAGTACCTTATAATACCTGCCATTTGTTGAGTACTGTGTCCAAGTCACTGGGCTAAATACTTTGCCTATATCATAGCTTCCATGTGTCACAATCCAGTGGAATAGGTACTGTAAACCCATGTTATAGGTAATGAAACTGAAGCTTGTAACCACTCCAGAGAGCTCCTACTATTAAACTACTAAACTCTGTTGTTACCTAGACCACGCACTGTTCTGGAGTCAGTAACATGAAATTGGCAGTTCCTGACTTCAGGCTGATTCCTTCCAACCTAGATTTATCAAGAGGTAATTATGAAATGAGAGGAAGGTACAATGATGGAGCTATATATAGGTGAAAGTAGAATTGGGCTGATACTGACCAAGGCATGTGAAGGTCAAAATTTTCTTTATTTAAAATTCTTTTTTGCTAGTTAATTCTTCAAATCCTTCCATGTTTCTCCAGAATTATATTAGGACTTGAGCCTATGATTAAGTGCTAATCTCCATGGCTTGGAATAGCTCCTAGATCTAGTTTTACTTTCATTATCATAAACGTTGTCTGATAGAGACTTAATGCAGGATTATGCAGTGTTTCCTGAATCTATTCCCAAGTAAATGCAGCTGTGAGAATCCCATCAGTTTCAATGTGTTGCAAGAAATTAATGCATCTTACATTTTTTTCACTATTTCCATGTTCATTTTTCTCATCTCACACAAAAAATGCACTTTTATTCTTTTGCTGGAAAAGGGACGTTTATCCTAGAAAAAAACTAATAGAATGAGGTAGAGGAAGAAGTGGGGTAGATGACCAACCATAAAATCTTTCATGTGTATGCTTTAATCTTTGTTGACTGTCAGATGAGGAGACGCAATAAGCAAGAGAATGGACAAGTTTGTACTGAGAATCATAGTATTTATATGTAAAGCTTTCATAACAAAGCCTGTTACATAGTAAGCATTTCATCCATGTTAACTATTATTTATATTCTTGCCACCACCACTGCTATTGCTATCACTGCCATCACCATAACCACTACAAAACATACTGTTCTGAACACAGCAGACACGGTCTTCATGTTTCCTTGTCCTTCATGCCCAGTTTCATCTTCAGCTGGCTTTGCTAGCAGCGGAGTTATCTAACCCCAGCTTTCCGATACTAGAACATTTCATTGCCCCATAGTCTCTTTGAAGCCCTGTGGCTTGTGGCCCCGTGCTCATACTGGAGGCTCTCTCATCAGAGGCCTGCAGATTTATGATTGCTCTGTTATTTTTGTGAAAACAGTGGTTCTGGGATACATTTACATATTTAGAGAACTGCTACCAAAAATTTCTTTGTTTAAGGCACTTTTTAAAAAATGAGGTCTTCAGCATCTACTTTAATAGCTTTCTTGTAGTGTAGATTGAAAGGATGTGTGTTATGTGACCTTTATATACACACATATTCAATACCCATATTACATTTTCTTGGCTATTAACCTTATGGAAATGTACAAGAACTTTCTATTTATAGACAACACATTAAACCTTAAATCTTGCCAACATCTATAAAATTTGACAAATTATGTACAATATATTTTAGGAATCATCTATCTAACTAGAAGAGGTTTTGGTATATTCATCTCTGGAATCAAAGGGATACATTAGTACTGCAGAATCATCTAAACCAGACACTAATAGTTGATGGATTGATTATAAAGTTAAAAGTTAACATTTCAGTAATCATTTCATTATGTACGTGTGTATCAAACCATCATGTTATATACCATAAATAGATATAATTTTGATTTGTCAGTTATACCTCCATAAAGCTGAGGAGGAAAAAAGTTATAATTTTAAAAGGAAATCATCAGAATAAAGGCCAGAAACAAATAGTTCTGAAGGACTCACCATAGGAAGAACATGTCAATTAAGCAATGATGGGTAGGTAGGTCCATGGGTTTTTTCCGCATGTGACTATGGGAAGTAATACTTACAAGAGAGCAGTAGGGGTGCGTTTTGGCTTCAACCAAGAAAGACCAAACTCAGAATGTCTTAAATAAGAGGAAAATATTAGGAAACCCTCAATAATGCCAGGGCTCTAAAATATGAGCATTTTTCTCCTCAGGCTTGAAAAATGGCAGCAGGGGCATCAAGCACCACTCCTAACACAAGGTCCAAAACAGAAAAGTGCCCTCGTTTCCTTTTTAAATGTGGGGAAAAGTTTTCCAAAATTCCTCAGCACACTTTCCTCATAGCTTGTTTTCAAGGCAGTTGAAGTTAGCCTGCTGTTTTCTGATACTTATACCTTATTCTTATCATAAGTGAGGCTTATGCTTTTGCATTATTTTACCACCAACAATGCCAGGTGTGTTCAGTTAGGCCCTCCCTATAGGCAACTATCTTACTACAGCACGGTTTTTATGAATAGACAGTCACTTATGAAATAGGATGATGGGACCATTTGAAAAGCTATTCCACCCTAAAATCTTTTACTTTATGCTGGCTAGTGCTTGAAATCACCCTTTAGAGTTTGCTTCCTTTAGTTCAATGTTTTCATCCCTAGTCAAATGCAAAATACTCCTTTTGCCTGAAACTGGCTCCGCCTACTTTCACAGGACAGATGGATGGGATTCATGGACAGTATGTGGCTATGGGGCATTTTTTTCTCTGTTTGAAAGTTAGTATAGAAATCAGGATCGTCATGGCACATCCAACTAAGTTAATTATGTTGGCGAAAGGGAAAAGGGCTGAAATACTAACCTCAAGGTCACTCACCCTGGCAATGAGATCCTTAGAGTTATCAAAAAATAACAAGTGTTGATTAGACCCAGTGGAAATGGAAAATTCAAGGTTCATATTCATGTTCTAGTGACCAAATCAAATAAAATAATTTACCTTACTTACTTCTTAGTCAACATAGGTAAGGGTAGTTGTTCTGTGTCTTCAACTGACCTCATCCTTTACAACAGGAAAAACAAATCTCTTCACTGTTTCAATTAGAGGTGTGCACTGCTTCTTTATGCAAAGAATAAGAGGAAAATTTGGGTTCATCTGAAATGTCAGGAGTTAACAGCCAGCCCATGTTCAGATAGAAAAATGAGTTGCTTTGTGATGACATCATTGCATAGCTTTTCCAATGGTATGTTTATGTTTTCATTTTGTATGTGTAATCTTGTGATCTTGAAAATGAAGAACGGGTAAAGTAAGCAGTAATTTATCTAGTGGATAGGTTAATTATTCTTTCTATCGCTTGGTTGAGTAATGAATCAAATGTTTTCTTTCAATAAAAGGGAAAAAATTATTTTCTAAAGAGCCTCCCTATGAGATTTATAAATTACAATTATTGGCTATTATTCACTACCAAGAATAGTGAATTATAAATAGATGACCCTTGTGGAGTTCATTTGGCAGAGTTTGAACTAGGCATTAATTGATGTTTACATACCACATAGCTATTTTACATTTATTTTTATTCATTTTTAAAATGATGAAATATTCTAAATGTACATACATATATTCCTTGACTTGATTTGTTAATAAATAGGACTGTGTGCCCTCCAACCAGCTGTCTGCCTCTATCAGATGTGATAGGATTTTACCACAGGTTTTTTTCAGGACTAAAAGCATTAGAAATGCAGTTGACAAACCTATGCCTCCCTGATGACATCCTCCTTCCCACTTTCCTCCCAGAGGTGACAAGTGACTTCAAGTTGATGTTTACCATTCTAATGCTATTTGCATATATCCAAAAACAATTTGTAGGATTGTTTCAATATATATTAAATAGCCAAAATAGTTAAAAAATAGAAATTCAGAGAAATTATATGAGAAATTTGATGAGCAGATTCTAAAATTTACATGGTAATACAGAGAGCCAGGAATAAGCAAATAATTAAGTTAAAAGATTTGCTTCATCTGATGTCTTTTTAAAGCTACAATAACTGTGAGAGTGTGGAACTGATGCAAGATAGACATTCAGGCCCATAGAATGCAATAAGCAGCCCAGAAACACAACTCTGTGTTATGCTAGACTTATGACAAAACCTGCACTAGGGAACAGAGAGGCAGGAGGAAAGCCTTTTGTGTAAGTGGAGGAGGGATAATTGAGTATCCCTATGGAAAAAATGAAACAACACCATATTTGTGATTATTTAACAGTGAATTCCAGGTTGTTTGTAGATCTAAACACGAAAAGCAATTTATACTGACTTCGGAAAAGTTATTTTACCATGAGTGATTCCTTGATTCTTATTGGAGTAAATCTAACCGGGGAGATTGAACTAAATGAACTATGGTAATGTAAAATTAAAACCTAATTAAATGTCTGATCTTGAAGGTTTTGAAATTAGTATTTATTTAAAGTGGTTGCTGTAAGTTTTCTGGTAAAGCCTTTTATAAAAATTAGGGATGTTTCCTTCTATTCCTAAATTTGCAAAGAGTTTTTATCATAAATGATTTAAAATTTATCAGGCCCTTCCATATATTTCGAGGTGATCTCATTACTTTTTGGTATTATTCTGTTAATGTAGTGACATATAGTGATTGTCTTTTGCATAAACACAGCTTGGTTAAAATACAGTATCTTTTTAATATATTTCTAGAGTTGATTTGCTGATAACATAGGATTTCTAACTGCGTTCAAGGGTGGGATGGGTCTGTAACTTTCTGTGTTTCTTATGTTCTTTCTTATCAGGTTTTGATATTAGGATTATTCTATCCTCATAAAATAATTTTGGAAGTATTTCCTTTTTCTTTTTAATTTTTTCTCAATATGTTTATTGACATTTTAGAGAGAGAAGAGGGTAGAGAGAAAGAGAAAGAAAAATGGATGTGAGAAACATCAATTAGTTGCCTCCCATGTGCTCCCCAGCAGGTGATTCTACCTACAGGTGTGCCCTGACCAGGAATTGAATCTGCAACCTTTCGGTATACGGGACCATCCTCCACCAACTGAGCCACACTGGCCAGGGCCAGTGTTTCCTTTTTCTGTTCTCTGCAAGAATATTTTGAAGATTGACATCATTTTTTTTCTCGTTTTTGATCAAATTTACCAGTGAAGCCTTCTGGGCCTGGCATTTTCTTTGTGGGAAATTTTAAATCACTGATTAAATTTTTTCCTAGTTTTAAGCTATAGAGATTTTGTTTTGTGTCAGTTTTAATAAATTGTATTTTTGCTAAGAATTTGTCCATTTCATCTAACTTTCAGATATATTGGCATGAAGTTATTTGTAATATTCTCTTATTATGCTGACATTTTTAAAAACTATTTTCAATTAGTCAATAGTTAACCACATTTACTAACATCTCTTCAAATTTTGTGTTCACTTGTTGTAATACTAAGGTTTTTTTTAGAGTTTGCTTTTTTTCTTAATGAAATATATCCTTTGAATATTTTTTATGTGAGGGATTATAAGTAGTAAGCTCTTTCAGTCTTCGTATATCTGAAAATGTGTTTATGTTGCCCTCATTCTTCAATGATAATTTAATGGGATATAAAATTTTAGAAGAGCAGTCATTCTCCTGAAGCACTTTGAATATACTACTTCTGGCCTTTGTTTTTGAGAAGTCTGATGTTAACAGAATTGTTATTTCTTTACAGATAACGATACCTTTCTCTTGTTTAATCCTTTCTTTTTACATTTGAAAGCCCTCCAATTTTACTGTGATGCACTTTGGCATAGATTTATCTTTATTAATCACACTTAGTAGTCTAGAAAAGTCTGCACTATTAGCTCTCTTTGAATAGTGATTCTCCTCCATTCTGCCCACGACCTTTTTTCTGGTCCACTTTTGTATATTGGAGCTTCTTAGTAATCATCCATGTATCTTTACTATTCTTTGTCCTCCTTTGCTAGTCAATTTCTAAGTACTTTCTACCAACTTAATAGATTTTGTTTTTTGGTTTTTTTAACTTCACAACTATTACTTCTTTTTTGTAAGATCACTGTTTATTTTCTTCTCTACCTTCTTATTTCATTTCTGCCTGATTTTGTTTCCTAATACCTTGATTTTTAAAATGGCTATTAGTTCTTTGTTTAGCAATTTGAATATCTTTATCATTTCACTTGAAAGTGTTTAGCTATTCTATAATATAAAAATATTTTCTAAAGGGTGTTCTGGTCCTTGATGTAGTTGGTTGTGTTTCTGCATATTATGATTTTTCAGTGTTTCAAAAATCTAGTTTTCCAAGCTCATTTTGAACATGTGCTCATTTTTCTCCATTTTTAAAATCATAAATTCTTTGCTCACCCTTCCTGGTCCACTGGCCTTGTATGGCCTCCACTTGGCCCCAGGGTACCCAGTTGACAAATCATTTTTTAGGCATTTTAGAGAGCCTAACTCTTGATTGTATAGTCACCAAGTTAGTGGGAATTTTGTTCAAGAGACTATATCCGTTGCTTTTTTTCCCCTTAGGCTTCTTTTTCCTGTAAAGAAAGAGATGATTTAAAGCATGAACTCATAGCAGCATCATGAGAGAAAGTTGAAATGAGACCATGAGGCAATAATTTCCTTAACAGTTAGGTTTTTAGATGAGTCCTTGTTCACCAGAAACCAAGTTATATGGCATCTGTCTGTGTTACAGTCAGCCTTTTCCCTACCCTGACATTCACTGGCACAGCCTGTTTACACAGATGAACCCAGACTTCTGAACTGTTAGTAACTCCCACACAACCAAAGCATACTTTTATGCAAATGAGTCAATTTGATATTCTTAAAGTGATAACCTTGATTCCACTCTAATTTGAATATATAGAAATATATAAACATATTGTATATATTAATTATAAATTATTATATGATATATAAAATATGTAATATATGTAAATTACTATATAATATAGACAGTGTATGTATATATTTTTTAAATTTTAAAATACATATTACATAAAGTTTACCATTGAATCATTTAAAATGTACAGTTTAGTAGCAGTAAATACATTTACATTATTTTACAACTACCATTTTATCTCCAGAACTTTTTCATTATCCCAAACTAAAACTCTGTAACCATGAAATAATTATTTCTCAAACCCTTATTCCACAGCCCCTGGCAACCACCACTTCACTGTCTGCCTCTATGAATTTGATTACTGTAGGTACATCATATAATTATGTCTTTTGTGATACATTTTTATCTATTCACCTGTCGGTCAACACTTGGGATGCTTCCACATTTTGACCTTTGTGAATAATTCTGCTGTGAACATCAGTATATAAATATCTTTTCAAGATCCTGCTTCCAGTCCTTTTGGGTACATAACCAGAAGTAGAATTTCTGGATTGTATAGTAAATTTAATTTTAAGTTTTTGATCAGCCATCATACTGTTTCCCACAGTGGCCACACCATTTTGCATTCCCGCCAACAGTGTACAAATTCTTCCTAAAAGTTGTTATTTTCTGCTTTTTTAAAAATAGTAACCAACCTAGCAGGTGTGAAGTTTATCTGATGGTGACTTTGATTTGTATTTCTCTGATGACTAGTGATGTTGAGTATTTTTTCATGTGCTTATTAGCCATTTATCTATTTTCCTTGGACAAATGTCTATGCAAGTCCTTTGCTCACTTCTTGATAGGGTTGTCTGAGATTTTTAAAATGTATTTTCAAAAGTAAATTATTTGCAAATTTGACTTTTGTGGTGTTAGCAACAAATTTCTGACAATACAGATCACAATTGTCAAAGCATCATGTTTGAAAACTCTTTGTATAACACATTTAGGTCATTACTGGCTACAAGGTCATTGGTGTTATTTGCATGTGACTTTTTTGGGTCCATTTTTTATTATCTCTCTGTTAGTTTTCTAGGTACATATCTATTTTTTTAGTATGACCTAGTGTTAACACTTTAGGTCTTACATGTTAAGGTTCCTGAAGTTCAGGCAATAGAGGAAAAAGAGTTGCTTCTTGCAGTCTTTGCAAATTATTAATACATACCAGTCATGTCAGCCCCCAACATCATTTGTGAGTATGCGCTGGGAAACAATTGAGCTGGGATTTAGAAGCTTTAGGCCGTAGAACTATTAGTTAGTCATAGCTATTTTTCCTTGGGCCACTTAACCTGTAGACTGTGTCACTAAATTTCTGCCCTGGTGAAGTAAGTCCAGTTGGGTACTCTCCAGGGACATTTCATAGTGATTTCATGTTATGGAAGTGAGCAAGATTTTTAAATCTTCTCTACTATACACCTCAGATTACATTGCTACTTCTGATACTCATTTTAATTTCATTTTGCCAGTGTGTTTTGTTTTTTAGTTGGTTATGAAGAGAGATTATGACTGTTCCTGAGCCCTTATCCCTCAGAAAAGTCTGCCAGGTGGCAGAAACTCCTCCAAACTGATTTTGAATTCTAAGATCAAGAAGAACAAAAAGCAGATGGTAGTGTGAATGGCATTAGTGAAAGAGACCTAAATCTTTATCTTTTAAAATAATTTCCCTTAGAACTGTGGTTTATCAAGGAACCTCAAGAGGAGTTCTCCATCACTGTGGCCCTCCTTACACCTCCCTCTGCAAGTAAAAAACAGAGACAGCTCTTGAACCTGGGCATTTGCACTGGCTGCTGTCCCTGCAGTGGCATAACTGGCAGTCAATAAAGACTAGATATTGAAGAACTCCTTTTGGTTGGCTTATGACTGACTGTGCTAACAGTGTCCATTTTTTATAATATAAAAATATAAAGAATATAAGCCTCTCTAATTCTGTCTTGTGTCTCCCTCTGTCCTTCCATTTCTATGTCTCTCTTACTGTCTTTTTCTGTGTGACATTTTCTCATACTCTGTCTCTGTCACTCTTTTAATATGTGCTTCTGATACAAGTTGAGTTATCAACATAGCAGGGAGAAAATGGTCCTGGGCTGCATGAAATCCACAAAGGGACCTATTTTCCTGATGTTCATTGAGACCATAGGTCATGTGTATGAAATGTGACAGGATTTATCCCAAACACAAGAACATTATCAGTTATTTCTTCAGAAAACGTTTTGAACATCTAGTCATGTGCCAGACACTGTGCCTGACACTGGGGATGCGGACTGAGCAGAGTTCCTTGCCTGCAGATAGCTCACACTCTGGTGGAGGGCACATAATATGGGTAAGTGCTTTGATAATCTATGGAAGTCCGTACAGAGTGGGAGACAGGCCAATGAAGGGGGGAAAGGGAAGCAAGGACACAGGCCTGGGGGCACGATCCTGCCATATCCCTGGTTTTGTTTTTTGTAACTGGGTATTTATAGGGGAGTCCTCTGAGATGGAGGGGCAAATACAGACGAGGAAATTGTACAATATGAAGGTTAGAGTTTGGATCTTATCTGGAAGGCAATTAGCAGCAGAACAAATGTCATGATCCAATTTCCGTTTTAGACAGATAATATGAAAGATGGGTTGGGGCCACGAGGCTTGGTGTCCACACTAGGCCTGGCATATTGTCTGGGGAAGAAAGGATGTGAGACTGAAGAAAGCAGAAGAAATACTAAAAGGTAGAGTTTGGGATCAAGACATTTTCAATGAAAAATTGAAAGGTCTTGGAGCCTGGTGTTAGCAGAAGTACAGTGACCATATAGTTTACCATCTAAGTTGAGATGTGGCTCCCTCCGAGAGTTAAAGGAGCTTTGTTAAAAACTGCGCTGCTACACGTGCAAACTGCGGCTACACATGCAGACCTGGGCAAACTGGGTATTTAAACATTTCAGGTAAAGATAAGTGAGAAAGAATAATGATCAGGTTTCTGGTTTTCAGGGCTGGATGAATTGGAAACAGGAGTATAAAACCAGATTTGAAGAATTTACATGAGTGGAAAAATGTAAACTTGAGTTCATCAATATGACCTTTGCATATTCTGCTTTTTGTTGTTGTCTTTGTTGTTGGTGTTATTTTGTTTTAGTTGGCAAAGACAAGTCCTCAGTTGAGCGTGTGGTTGCAGGTGGTACAGTGCCTCAGTGATATCTCAGGCCGAGGCAGAAATTGGAAGTTGGAACAGGGGTGTTCCTTGTGGAGGACAAGACAAAGCTGAGCTCTGAGAGGGTGGTCCAGGGCAGGTTAAGTCTGGGGTGTACGTACCATTGCCAAGTGAGATGTAGTGGTGAGTAAGGACCAGGGTTGGTATTGGGGAATTGCTGTAAAAAGGACAGAGTACAAAGGCCAACAAATAAGATATCGGTGAAGCTTTCTGCAGAGAAGAGGACTACATGAACAGAAGTGGGGTGGGGATAAAGAGGGGCTTCAGAGTCAGACATATAGACTGTGGTGCTTGCTCACCTCAATGCACTCACTGGCTGATGTGACTCCTTTGAAGACATTATAGACTCTTGAACCTTGCTGAAGGATTGTTATATAAATACCAATCATCGAAGGCTAATGTAAAATTTAATTGAGAGAGAGAGATCACAAATCACAGTTATTTTAAGTTTTTGGAGGTTCTTCTGGAATGATTCTGTAAGTTAGAAAATATTTCTTTTTCTGATCAAAGACTGTAAAATGAATGAAAAAAATTAGAATCAAATATTCTAGTAAATGCTATTCACATTTCGAATAGTTGGAAGATCTTCTTAATGTGTTTATTTTGTTGGAATTATAAGGACATGAGAAAAGAGGATGGTATGGAAAGTTGGCCTCCATTATTGTTTAAAACTTTGACAATCCTGAATATTATGGTATGCACTCTGTATTCTAGTGGAATGATGAAAGCCGTAAGCCCTTCTTTTTTCACTTTTATGGTCTTCAGTTTGCATTGTTAGCATTTATTACCATAACTTTGCATCTTCTAAAGGTAATTCAGTTGCCCTCTTCCCAGATACTGCAGATTTCTAGTTTTATAGGGTTTTTTCCTTCTCACAGTTTCCCAATTATCACCTTGTTAGCTACACGCCTGCTGCACAGAAGATTGTATTGTGCCATTTAACCTTCTTAAAAGAAAGAAGAGAGAATAGAAAGCACACTTTGTTAATGGGCTAATTCAACCTCAAAGGAAGTCTCTGGGTATGGAGCCTCAGTGTAATTGCAGAAGGGGAGAACCTGATTACTTAATAGATTCTAGAAGTGGAACAAGAAAGGTTATCGACAGACAGGTCCCCAGAATCCAGGAGGACAGCTGCGCTGTCACTGCAGCATGTATTTCCAGTTTAAATGGACAGATCAAACCTAGTGAATAAACTATTTTCCCATCTGTTTCTGCACGTATCCTTATGAAAGAGGCACCTCCATTACCATGCCACTCTGAATAATTCTCATCAATCATCTCATCCTGTAATCACCTTTATTTCCTACTACAGAAGAAATAAATAGATTCACTGGCTTGATTCATTTTCAGATTTCTCATGAAGACAACAGTAACTTTACACTTAATTGTATATTTACTTATTTTACTTACTTTCACATACTGCATCTATTAAAGGCAAATATACAAACAATCATTAGGAGGTAAATTGAAGTTGGTCACTGAACAAATCAGGTAGACCCTCAAACGTTATTTATTGACTAATTAGTTCTATTATCATCAGAGGAGAGCCTATAGGAATGTGTAAAGCTATGGTGGTGAGTCTGCATTAATATAAACACGTCAATTTTATTTTAGTCTGACCTAATTCATGCCTCTTTTGTGACGTAAGGGTGTAATACCTTCATTTAAAAGCATTTTGGATCCTCACATAGCTATTAAAGAATAGTAGATAATTTAATGGAAAAGATTGTCGAATCTACTAGCAATTCTCACAGTAGTGCTTAGAGAATCCTGCCCTTTAGAGCAACAGAGGTTGAAGACACCATGAGACCTTGATTAAGATTCCCCAAGTTTGGCATTTGCAGAGACAACTTTGAATCGGGAGCCTCAGATTGTAACAGCCTCTTCCCAATCCTCTCGCCATCATCTGATCACCTTCCTATGTTGCCTAGTGGCCCTGACACCTGGCTGGGCTTTTCTCTCCATCATCCTAGGAGCAATGCCCAGGTGCCACAGTTACTTGGTCTTCTATAAATTAGACAAAAAGCATTTCCACTTCACAAATTTACTTCACAGCCACACTTCAATCATCCAACTACTGTTCTTTTGCCGCAAGTCCCCTCTCATAGCTCCATCCTCTGTTCCCTCCCTCCAACCCCCACGTTTCCATCAAGCCCTCTCTTCGGCCTCCTCTTCACCCTCTATCCCTTGCCTAGTCTGCGAGTCTGCCTGCATCCTCAGGCTTGACTTCTTGCTCCATCAAGTTCAGACTGAGCACACGGTCAATGACTTGCCCTCTTCTCTCATCAGCACCCTCAGTTCCCTCTCTTTTATTTCTGCCAGCTTACCTAGTCAAGCCTTTTTCCTATGGTAACCCCCAAATTCCCTTTTTTCCTCTTTGCGCATGTTGTTTCCATGTTGAACATGTCTAAAATAAGATTAGCACGCCAGGGCTGGCAGACCCCTCTACAAATGCATGATTTCTCATTGGGAATTCTAGATTTGTGCCACAGCCTCCTCTACCTCCAACCTTGAACAAATAACCTCATTTTGTCACTGGGAAAAACTAAGGCCATCTGTCATGAAATCTCTCATCTTCCCTCTTCTCCACATCTGATTTTTTTTTTCAATACTTCTATGTCCATCCTAGATCTATCCAGTGAGAATCTATGGGAATGGGATCTAGGAATCTGCTTCTTAACATGTTCCCAGTGATGCTTAGGTAGCTTAACATGTGAGAACCTCTAACAGCCACTTTTATAACAACCACCTAACTGGTTCCAGTGACTCTGGGTCCTTCCCATTTCCAGCCATTATCCACATATCATGATGTTAGTATCCTGTTTTAACATTTTTAATAGTTCTCCATCGAATAAAGAATGGATCTTGAACTCCTTAGCATGATACCTAAATTTTTTGTTCACTAATTGTCCATTCCTATCCTGTCTCCTGCCCTTGCCTCCCTCATGCCCCCTTCCTGAAAGTCACATAGGACTTCTGCTCTCAGAATTTAATTATGTATTGGTTCATTGATTTCACAACTTTTTGTTGAGTCACTTGTGACCCAGACCCTGGACTCAACCGTTGAGTTGGTGACTATGACATAGTCCCTGCTTTCACTGGGATTACAGTCATGCCCTGCTCCATGGCTTCTTTCCAAAAGGCCCCTGACTCCCCATTTCTCTTGCTGAAAATGACAGCTAACTTCTAAGGAATGTTTACCATGGGACAAGCAGTGTTCTTTAGCCAGCCCTCCCTCTGCACTTTCTCTCTCCTATATGTGTTTGTGTATATGCACACATGTATGTAAGTATACTTATGCATATAAGAAGTATGCTTGTGTATATGTAAATTTGTGTGTAACTTTATTTAATCTCAGCCATAGGGCATAGGGGCTGTCATCTCGGTATCCCCCTTACAATGAAGACACTTGAGCTTGGAGTCCTGGAGCTGACACAAGCACACTCTGGATTTGCAGCCCTGTCCTGACTCCGAGCTTGCGCTTTTCTTCTCTGTGCTCCACTGTTCCTGCTTAAGGCCACCGTCGGACTGCTCTACAGTCCTCCCATTCCTATGCTCTTTCCCCCTCTCCTTTATTTTAGTGTTTCCACTTTATTTATTCCACAAACATTTGACAAAATGTAAGTGCCCATTCCATACTAGACTGACTTGTAGCACTTTCCAAGTCGTACCATGGTTGGTCCTGTTTTTCTCTGCCTCTGGACTTAGAAGACTCTCAAGTACAATGGATCAAGTTTTATTCCATTTATCTTTAATGCTCAGTGCTGGTTTTCTTTGTATTACTGGCTCAATGGGCAGGTTATATTAGCACTCAGTAATATTTAATGAATAATATCAAGGAAGCAGAGCATTTTCAGTTAGAAAAAGCATAGCATTTTCTGTAATCTGTGACTATAAGTATTTGCTAACTAAAATCATGGTGAAAATAGAATATTTAGCCAGCATTACAGTCAAGGCTGACAGACTTCTTCCAGGGACATCTCAATAGCTGCATTTGTGTTTAAATGGTAAATATGCTAATTGCATGTGCCTCCCAGCTACTTTATTAAAATCATTAGGGAAGTATCTTTAGAAAAATAGATCTTAGGTATGGGGTGATAATATTTGTAATAGTAGAAGACTGAGAATAACCTAGACCTCTATCTATGAGAGAATGGTTAAATAAGTTATGGGTCACTTGTAAAAGAAATGTTATATTGCAGTGGAAAAGAATAAGGTAGCTCTATGTGTAAAATGAAAAACAGTAGCTATAGCATGCTCCCACTTGGATTTAGAAAGTAAGAAAAATATGCGCCAACTGTGTATTCACAGAAAACCCCTGGAGGAATACACAAGAAGCTGTCAACAGTGGTTGCCTTGTAGGGGGCTAGAGGTCTAAGGAGGGAGACATCATTCTTACATCATAAACCTTTATAACATTTGGTTTATTTGCTATGTGCATGTACTACATTTTTGGCTATTTGTTTTATACTTATAATTTTTTGGTAACATTTAACTTCCATGTAAATTCACACTTACAGAAGAGGTACAAGAATAGTGCAAGGAGCACTCAAATACTGTTTATGCAGATCAGGGTTGTGTGTGTGTACACACTTGATTCTCATGTTTGTAGTAGCTATGTTCTCTAAACTCACCCTGATTGCTGACTACTGAACTGAAGCTCTTGGGGGAAATACAGGATTAGGTTCCTAACAGTCTCTGATTACAACATTTTCATCAACCAGTCAGTGTATAACCTTGTTTTAGGTGTATTCCTGTTTAAGACACCTTGTTTAATATATAGTTGATTCATTAACATTAAACTCATGAACAACAGCACTTTGGTTATGCCTAACCAAAGCTTATCTATGTATTTTCTCCTCAAAGCTCATCACAGCCTTCTTGAACTTGAACACTATATAGCACTTCAGCACTGTGCTTGGGGACCAGTTTAAAAATTGAAATCAACAACACAAAGCACAAAAATAGGAAAAATGTACTAAGTAGACTTTGCAAGGACACTTGTTTGCAGTAGGAGAGCTGAAACGAGAAGGCAGAGCATCACCTTGTTCAGCCTCAGCTGAGAATGTGGGAGTCAGGCAACTCAATTTTTTTGCTACTTTTGCTCATCTTCAAATGACTGTGAAAATGCTGAGAGTGTTGATTTTAGGGTTACAAATATGTTTTAGGGAGTAGTCAAATTGCCAGTTATGGAATCTGAGAATGATGGGTATCAAATACACACACACACACACATACACACACACAGTATCTTTTATAAGATACATAATGAGTATTATACATAGTATTTCTATGATATAAATACATAAATATACATATACATACGCCCTCCAAACATTTGAGATCAAGTAGTACACACATGTACTTTCTTCCTAAATGCTTTAGTACAGTATCACCAAAGACCAGTTTCATGGAGGACAACTTTTCCACGGAGTGGGGGTAAGTGACCAGTGTGTGGCCCAGGGGTTGGGGACCCCTGCTTTAACATGTATTTTCTTATTTATTATTTTTAAAAAATCTTTTAAACATATTTGTTTCTTTTTCTTTTTATTGAATTTATTGGGGTGACATTGGTTAATAAAATTATATAGGTTTTGGGTATACCATTCTATGATACATAATCTATATACTGTATTGTGTGTTCTCCACCCCAAATCAGGTCTCCTTCCAATACCACTTATCCCCTCTTTACCTTCTTCTACCTTCCCCAACCCTCTTTCCCTCTGGTAATCACCATAATATTGTCTGTGTCTATGAGGTTTTTTCTTTTGCTTAATCCCTTAATCTTTTTCACCCAGCCCCCAAAACACCCCTCTCTTCCAACAGCTATTAGTCTGTTCTCTGAGTCTGCCTCCACTTTGTTAGTTTATTTTATTTTGTTCATTAGATTCCACATGCAAGTGAAATCGTCTTTCTCTGACTGGCTTATTTCATATAGAATAATGCTCTCCAGGTCTATCTATTCTGTAGCAAAAGTTAAGATTTCCTTCTTTTTAATAGCCAGGTAGTATTCCATTATGTAAATGTACCACAGTTTTTTTTTCCCCCACTCATCTAGTGATTGAAACCTGGGCTGCTTCCAAATCTTGGATATTGTAAATAGTGCTGCAGTCAACATAGAGGTGCATATATTCTTTTGAGTTAGTGTTTTGGGTCAGATATATTCCCAGAAGTGGGATCGCTGGGTCAAACAGCAGTTCCAGTTTTGACTTTTTGCAGCATTTCCATACTGCATTCCACAGTGGCTGCACCAGTCTGCATTCCCACCAACAGTACAAAAGGGTTTCCCTTTCTTCACATCCTCACCAATGCTTATTTTTGTTGATTTATTGATGATAGCCATTCTGACAGATGTGTGCTAATATCTTAATGTGGTTTTAATTTGTATTTTCTGAAAATTTTTTACACAATCACAGTACAGTTAATAAAGTCAGGAAATTTCGTGTTGATTTTCAACACCTAATCCATAGCCCATGCTCAAATTTTGTCAGCCTTCCCAACTATGTTCTTTATTGCTATTTTCTTCCTGGTCCAGGATCCAGTACAATTTTATATATGCACTTAGGTGTTATATGTCTTTGGTGTCCTTTAATCTGGAATAATCTGTCGACCTTTGTTTTTGTTTCTTGACTGACATTCTTTGAAAATTAAAAACAACTTGTATAGTAGATTAAGTTTCAATTTGAATTGTCTGTGATTAGATTTGGATTATGCATTTTTTGCAGGAATACCACAAGAGTGATGTTTTCTTCTTCTCAATACATTGTATCAGGAGGAATGTAATGTCAGTTTGCCGCATATTGGTGGTGATAGCTTTGATTGCTAGACCAAATTTTCCTATCAGAAAGTTACTCTTTTTCCCTTTGTAAATAATAACTAATTTATTTAGTGGGCAATACTCTGAATTTCACTCACAGGTTTTAGTGATTATTAATGAAAATTGATATTTATAATTTACATTCTACTACAAGAAGGACTTTCTTTTCTCCCTCATTTATTTATTTTATTCAGTGAGTTGATATCTATTGCCATCTTTTTCTTTTTCTTTTTTCTTTTTTTTTTTTAATGAGCCTCTCATTTTCCCAGATTTGGCCAGTGGGAGCCTCTTCAAGGTGCTTCCTATGTCTATGATTCTTGGACAACTTTTGTATTATCTGGGGTGATTGGAAGAGTTCTTCATCTTGATAGCTGGGTTCTAAGAATGTACACATATATCAAAATTCATAAAAATAAACATTTACGATTTGTGCATGTCACTGAAAGTTACCCCCCAGAAAAGACTATTAATAAATACTGAACTCTAGTCTATAGGGCCACCTAGCTTGTATTTATTCTCACTTCCGCAAAGGAGTAGATAACACTGAAGATAATGGGAGTCAGGTTCCTCACTATTGAAGAAGGGAATTATAGACAATGAAAAAGGAAAGGCAGGATCAAATCCTGGCTGCTAGATTAGAATTCGAGGTAGCGATATAAACTCAGAATTTTTTTAGATGGAAAATAAAGTGTGTTATGTGCACGTGTGCGTTCCCCTCTCCCTAGCTCTGCCCACTTCAGGGGCCTAGAAACAGTGACGGCAGTGGCGGTGAGCACACCTGTAACCCTGGCCTTGGTTTCCAAATACCATTCTCCACTAAAAGAAAGCAGAGCCCCTTGGACAATAAAAAGACTGAATCCATGGCGAGAGCAGGGAAGATACGAGATTTGCCTAGAATACATCACTGAACTTAATGTGATTTTATTATATTTTTCTCTTCACAATTCTTTCTGAAGGATAGAAATACATTCACTTACTCTACTAAACTGTATACTAAATTCATAGGGAAGCAAGGCCATGGAGTCTTTGCTAAACATAGAGCCAGAACCCAGGATATACTAATACCTAGCAGTAGCTTTGGAAGAAAAAGTAAATTTATTGCCATCCTATCCTTCAGTATCCTCTTGCATCCATTAATCTTAGTTGCCGTTTCCTGAAATCTGATAACACTTCCATACCATTTAGATAAGAGTAAATAGTGGTTGAGTCCTCAGGTGGCTGCCTAGCTCCTTCCTCAGCGCCTGCGGTGCTAGTTTCCAAGAGTAAGTTCTCCACCAGGGTCCCAGCATTCCTAAGCCCTAACCCTCCGGTGGCAGCTCAAGCCTCAGGCATTGACTGTTCTCACCTGGCAGGGGGATCCACCGTCTGGGGAGGGACTCTGGACTGGTGGGATTGTGCTCCCACAAACCCCTTCACAGGACCTGGCCTGCCTGTCACTGCATGTGCAGTGGCCATGAAGAAACCTGTGTGCACAGGGTGGCAGAAGCTGGGGAAGTGGACCTCATTGCCGTTTCAATTAAAAAAAAGTCAAATGTTTGGAATCACAGCAGCATGGCATAGTTTATAAGAAGCCAACAACGTAGATGGTTGTTATTTAGAAGGTTTGCAGCCTAAAAGTGTGCAGAATGACAGTGGGGAGGAGCCATTCTCACAAAGGGATTTACAGTATCAGTTATCGACCCTCTACTTTTTGAGAGCCTTGTGTGCCCAGTAATGGGGATTGCTCCTGTCTTAGAGTGCCCAGTGTAGCTGGAGAGAGACAAGCAATGAACAAGAAACAATTTTAGAACATGTGAGTGTTCTCTTGACTGGGAATGAAAAAGGATTTATAAATAAATAAATAAATAAATAAATAAAATAAGAAAGAAGTAGGCTATAGTGGCAGAATAGTGGATTTCGGAAAGCCTTTATATGGGTTATATTCTGGTTTTTATTTTAAGAAAGGAAAAGGTCAGTCTAAAAAAAGTCCAGTGGCTAATGCTGCTGTGGAAGAAGCAGCCAGTTTTGTTGCTGAACAGTGTCCCACAGGGTGCCATTTCCCAGCATTGCACACAGGCAACTTCCAGGGCAGGTGTATGTGAGATGTTGGGCGTATTTATTTGCTCTGTGCTCCAGAACCTCCTCCAGGTGACAGCTGTTTTGCGAAAGTTCTTGCTGTTGCTAGCGCTGAGGAGGGAGAGAGGAAAAGAGGGCATGATTAGGTGTGTTGCCTGTGCATTTGGAGGACGGGATGATTTCTTCTCCAGGAGACTATTTCTTCTTTCCTAGTGTACTTTTTACCTGGGTCACAACTTTACTTCTGTAAGTCAGCACCGGAAGCAAATGCTAATATTATTACTACAAATAATAAGCAACCTTTGTTAAGCACTGATATACCTGCTCAAGTGTCTATGATAAGTACTTTTTATATATTTTCTATAATCTTTATGATAACACCATAAATAAAAGTACTGAATATCCCTATTTTATAGATGAGGAAACTGAGATATAGAGAATTCAGAAATTATATTCTAAGTTCCACAACTGTCAAGTTGAACCATATGAAATTACTTTTGAGGCAGAAGAAAATAGTCAATTATTATCAATGTCATATGGTTCAAACTGATGATTTGTGGCAGAGCCTTTGCTATCGGACAGGGCTAAGCTAGTATGTGTATACTGATGTAGAACTCTTCATGACTGGGCTAACTCTTAGTTAGATTACATCTATTGAAAAAATAAATGACCTTTACCAAAGTAAAAAAAAATTGCACTATCTTTCAGTATAATAGAATAATCCTTTATGTTAAAAGTTAGAGACATAGAATGATGAAATTGATCATGTGCCTGCTGATAAAAGAGTGCTCAACTTGGCTGATTCTGTGATCTAATATGTTGGTTTCTTTTTGCTGGCCTGAGTTTTTTTCCAAGCAGGGTAACCAGTGAAACACACTTAGAGATGCTTGAGGTATTTTAAAAGAGTGCATAGCCAAGGTCTGATGGGCTTTCAGTAATAAAGGCCCTGCTGTGTCTGGAGTTTCCCAGCCCTCAGTCATTCATCATTGTACCAGTGACACTCATTAAACAAACATCTTACCAATGAATGAGTGTTCCCCATGCCCAATACATAATTCTCATGCTTTAAAAAATGTCATTGTAAAAACCAAATGGTTCAGGATGCCAAAGATTTCACTGTTCTTCCTTATTAGCAATTAGAATCTAAAAGGAATGAAATTAGAGTAAAGAATATTCCTATCTCAGATACATTCCCAGTTAGGTCTCAGACCACAGGAAGTTCAGTTCTGGCTACCAGTGCTTATAGAGCACCCACTGTGGAGATGTCCAATGAGAAGCACTTGGCAAAACTTGCAGAAGAGATGTACTTAAGTATGCTCGTGCGGTGCCTTTGTTTCCCCATTTGTAAAATGAATGAAAGTAGCTGTACTTTCAGGGCATTTCATTTGTTTGACAACTTAAATTTCCAGTGAAACATGGATGCCATTTAAATTATTATTAAACAGCCCCAGCTGGTGTGGCTCAGTGGCTTGAGTGCTGGCCTGCAAACCAAAGATCACAGAATCAATTCCCAGTCAGTGCCCATGCCTGGTTTGCAGGCCAGGTCCCCAGTTGGGGGCGTGCGAGAGGTAGCCACACAGTGATGTTTCTCTCCCTTTCTCCCTCCCTTCCCTTCTCTCTGAAATTAAAAAAATAAATACAATCTTTAAAAAAATTATTATTAAACAAAATTGGTCAGTAGCAGAAACCAACTCACTCACTCTGTCCTATGTTCACAATTAGAGTTATTTATTTGTTTGTTTGTTTAACAGATACCCGTATCATGCTTTCAGGAGCTATTCTAAACACTTTACATAAAAACCTATTACATAGATACTGTTAATAACGCCATAACATGGATGAGGAAACAGAGACTCAGAAAGGTCACATTCTCAGACGGTACGTGGGAGAGCCAGCTTTGAATGCAGACAGTCTGGTGCATTCCCTTACCGAGTACACATGACGGCCCTGCAGTTGGTTTGTTCTCAGCACATGCCAGTGCCTTTTTTTTTACTGGGGAAGCCTGTGGTGGGGGGGTTCTTTTTTGGGTCCCTAAATGTGAGGCAGTTTGCATTTATTGTACTTACTAAATGTGAGGAAATTATTGTGGCTGCCTAAGGGTTAAGTGGCTTTTTCATCCAACTTGTGGTGGAGTTAAAAAGCAAAAGGATGGATTTTTCCAAGAGCCATCTCTATTTCTGTTTTGGAATAGCCAAGTCTCTCCTCTTCCTTGGCTTCCCCTCCCCCCACTCACACTGCATTATGCCGTTTAGGGCACCAGCAGGCCTGAGTTTCTGCCAGTCCAGGTAAGAAGACAGGGTCAGCTACCTCTTCTTTAGCTGTTGATTTCGCCCCCTTATCAGAATTCTACTTTCCCCTCTTCCTTTTACTTTCATAAACCTGTTCATTCAAGCTGTAAGACAGAAATAACAGAATTCACTAGACTTTTGGACAGAATTGGGCAATTTTTGCAACATCATCATATCCGCCCCCCCCAACTCCCCTGCCCCAGCTCCCACCATCAAAACAAGCAACTAGCAACCATCCATTTTCTAACTATATCTTCAAGTGCTTATTACTCTGTGCCTGGGAATTTTATATACTTGAAGACTGTGTGTGTGGGGGCGGGGGGGTGTATAGACCATCCTAGGTTCTGTCAGTGGCACATTTCCTTGATGGTTATTTTATCAGCTTTATTTTTTTTTATTTTTACCTTTTATAGATATGTATCTGCCCCTAAATAGCATATAATGAAGAGGTCTTTGAAATAAAGCTCTGAAAACAAAAGCTACTTTATTCATCATGTTCATGGAGGGCAGCCAGGGAAGCTCATCTGAAAAATGCATAATTAGAAACCAGAGGACTGTGTTTGTGCATGTGCCTGAGTGGAGGGGGGGCGTGGGATGCGGAGGTGGGGTGGGGGGATTAGGTATCGATGGTGTTAATAAAATCCTCGTTTTCAGTTCCCTCTTCTCTGATCGGAATAAGAATTAGGTTACGTGGAAACTAAATGACAAGAGGCAGCAGAGGGAAGAAAAATACATTATTTTTATTATTGTAATATCCTCCTTCCCCTATTCTTTTTCATACCAAAACAGGGTGCTAGAGATCTGTAGGATTAGAGATCTTTAGGATATAAAAAGCCAAGTTTTGTGGGGAAAATAAATATTTACTTTTTGTAGAATAAAAATAAAAACCTTCCATATTTCTTTTTTAAAGGCTATTGGTCCTTAGAATTGGCTCCTCAATGTATTGAAGTCCTATTAATCATAATATGACTAAGCCAAATTATTTAGAAGCCTTGTTGTGATATAGTCTCCGTAAACCACCATGACTGAGGAATAGGGTTAATCAAAATGTGTGGCTAACTGGGAGCTAGATGACTAATCTTAAAATGACTGATAAATGAGAAAATAAATTGTATTTAATACAAAAATATACTGAAAATAGTGTTTAATCGTCACAGTACAGTATGGCAGCAATTTGAGATGTGTTTCTATGGAAAGAGTGGATTTATATTCTGGCGCTGACTTGGTAGCTCTCTGACTTTTGTCAATTCATTGAATCTCTTTGGGCTTCATTTTTTTCATAAATAAAATGGCAATGCAGTGATTTCTGTTTTACCAAGGTAACATTGAAGAATATTGAAAACAGTAAATGTCAAAATATCCCATACAGGTAAGATTATTTTTCATTTTCTTCCTATCACAGATGCATTACAGTAATAGTTAATAGAATTTGAGATTAACAGAATCATAACAAAAAGATCTATTATAATTGAGGAGATTTCAGGTTAATAAGGAAAAGATGAGATCATAAGCCAATAGATTTCCATAAGTAAAATATGATTTTCAAAAAATGAAGTTTGCAAGCATTTGACTTGTTTTAGAAAATCTATATTGCTTGATCCATAATTATGAGAGTTCATTTATGTAGCTCCAGAACCTATCCTTTCCACCACAACATAGTCCATACTGTGTTCCTTGAAAAAGAAGATTTTATAACTAAATTTGGAGACCTGGTTTTCCTTATTTGGAGATTCACAAAACCTTCTAGTGCTTTAAAGGGTCTGAATAAGAAACTTGAAGCTAGCATTTCCCAAACTTATTTGACCATGGAACCCTGTTAAAGAGAGTATCTATTAACATTCTGTAGGTCTAACACCCCATACTGCCCGAAGTTCATGAGCTCTGGAGGCAAACCACCGGTGTTCAAATTTCAGTTATGTGACCTTGAGTTAATTACCTAATTCTCTGAGCCTTAATCTCATTTTTAAAAGGGGCACAATAATTAATATCATAGGGTTGTTAAATGAGATAATATGTCTTCAATACATATTGTTAAATGAGATATTGTATTTTAATTATAAGATAACAGGTTTATGGACATGCAAAACTGATTTTGGAAGTGGTGGGGGTAAGGATTAGGCTGGAAGCACTTAACAGCTGTTGGTCCTCTCTGGCCTTTTATTCCCTAATTAAGACCACAGCCTGGTCTCTTTGTAAGTTTTCCTCTTACTATATATATGAAGCATGGCCTTGAGGTTTTTCCCCACAACAGTCTTATTACCTCCTGTTCTTGGTACCTGAACTTCAGGTCACCAATTCAATTGTGTCTCCATGGGGATATAATAAAGTTAAGAGGCCCAGGAGAAGGGCCTTGGGGAAGTGGTCCGGGTTGTGCGTAGTAGGGCATTGCCTGACTCTTTTATAGGGGCCACCGCAGTGGTCTTGTGGAAGTCCAAGCCCATTGTGGCCACATCTTTTACTTTTTATGTGCTAACTTAGAAATCCGGATGTTGTTAAATTTTCTGATTTTTAAATATACACGTACAAAACAACGCAACAATTGGCCCATGAGTTGTCAGTTTTGCAATCTCTGCATTAAAATCAAGCTTGCAGGCATCTCTGCTGATGAGATTGTGGGTGCTGCCTTCTCCCTCCCCTACTGTCTTTTCCACTTTTCAGCTTTGCTCTGACATCTGCCCTTTCCCCTTGCTCAAAGGAAAGAAACCCATTTTTTAAACCTAATGGATTCCCTTGGTTCTTCCTGTTCTCTGTTCTTGTTGTAGGACTGCTTCCTCTGAGTACTTCACGCCTAGTAATCACCATTTATTCACAGACTGCCCACTAGATGCCAGACTCTGTAGGTCCATTTACAGGTAATTCCTAGTGGGAACCCAGCTGCCTGCACTGTGATCCCTGTGGCAGCCTGGTAAGGCTCTCACAGGTCTAAGTCATTGCTGCATTTTAGCCACATCTACCTCTTTCTCTCTGTCTTTATCCACATTCACACCATCGCCATGGCTGGCCAGCGCCTTAGGGGACCAGTTTCCAGAAATTAATACTCCATCAGATCGAACCTTTCTTGACAGTGTCTTTGACAGTTTTAGGTTAGTGTTTACCGTGTTGCTCCTTTAAACTTACACGGAAAACTGGCCCTTGCTGTTCTATTTCTGTTGTCATTGGGGTGTTTCTCCACTTCCTCAGGAGCTGTATCTTATTCATTTTTATAAACTCTGTCCCTGTCACAGTAACTGATACATAGAAGGCGGGGGGTGGGTGATAACTGGCCCAGGAACTAGATCCAGCTTCTTGACTCCTACCCCAACTCTGCTGCTCACTGACTAAAGTGATAGAGTTCTATATAGTGTCAAACTATAATCCTGGGCAAGTTTCTTACCTTCCCTGTGCCTCAGGCACATCTCTACCAAGGGGTTGGTATGAGGACCGATGGAAAGCAGGAGGGCAATATCTGCCATGCGGAGTTCCATAAATATTGGCTCTCAGTAGTAGTAGAATTAACGTTCACATGGCTGCAGTGTTATATCAGAGAAATGAGCTCAGAACACTAGTTTGTCTTTGGCAGTGATCGCCCCTAGAACAATATGAGAATCCTCTTTTATTTTGAAAACAGTGAGAACCCTGTAGCTTTGCTCAGCAGTGTGGTGTTTTTCAAAGCCTGCTCCATTTGTGTACAGGCTGAATGAGGTCACCTCTGCAGACGGGCTGGACTGCAGCAGACGTGCTGCAGCGACTCCCAAAGTGTCGGGTGAAGCGCCAAATGTGCCGTCTCTGGGAGCAGTAGTGGTATCCTGTTAAGATTCGAGACACATACTCAGTTAAAACAAAATGTTTTAGGAACATAGATGCTTAATTTATATCCTTTTGGAAAATCATTTCCAGGTATATATATATATTTTTTCTCCATTTTGTGGATAAATAGGTATCAAATAGCCTTTTGTACATAGATGCAGAACACATTTTAAAAACTGACTATATCATACAATATAAATGAGCTGGCATACCTTAGTGGTTAAAAGCACAAATTTTGATGTCAAGCAGACAGGGTCGACATCTTCTCTCCACCTTGAATAGCTGTGTGACTTTGAGTAAGTCACTTAACTTCTGTAAGTTGCTGGTTGTTTCATCTATAAACTGGGAAAACAACAGTACTTACCTCCTAAGGTTGTTTTTGAAGATTAAATGTTACAATGTGTAAAATGTCTTCAGCTTACTGCCCAGTAAGTGCTGGCACATAATAAATGCTCGGTAAATGTTGGATAATATATTTAAAACTGACAGAGCTACTGAATTGGGTCTCAGTGTGTGCAAACACAATAGTGAAGAGTGATGCATGTGTGACCAGAGTCCTTTTACAGAGCAAGAGGAACAGTGCATTAAACTAGAGCTGTGGTTCCCAATGTTCTATATGCATCCTAGTCCCCCGGAGAGCCCTCAGAAGAGACCCATGCTGGGTGTTGCCTTCAGAGCTGTACATTCCATTGATAACAGGCTGGGGCACCCAACCAGCTGGATTGAGAACCCTTGGGACAGAATCCACGCTCCACGGATAATGTGGTCATGGCCAGCGTCCACCTGAACAGCCCTTACTGATGATTGCACCTTGATATCACCTAGCACAGAGATGAGCATTGGTTGATGAAGAACAGGCTGGGGGGTACCCAGTGTTCGTTCAGCTCTATCTCCACCTCTGAGAAAATATTCTCAGCATAAAATCTACTGTAGGGATTTAGGTAGGAGAGGGGACTAACACACCAGACACATTCCTCTTTTACCACTAAACCCCATGTGTGTAGTACCTGTCCCTTTAGATTTTATATTAGTCAGTGGAAGTATAGCTTTGTAAATTGGACCAGACTGGTCAGCATTTTGATATTTTTAAAGGGAAGAAAAGATTTTGCCTCACTTTTGCACATAGCCTAGAATATCTTATGAGCATTTCTAGACCTTTCTCTTTCACTAAATTTTTAAGCTCCTTTTGAAGAGTTTCTATGTCTTCTTCATTTTAAATTTCTTACCAGCTGCCTTGCATATTGTAAGCAAAGAGTGAAATTCCTGGAGAATTGGATTAACGTGAGAAAGTAGTAACCAGTCATCATGATCAGCTTTGAAAATTTATTCTGGGGTCATTAAATTATCCAGATCAGCCATGTATAAAAAAATATGTAGATATGAGAGAACAAGTACAAGTGAAACATTACACTGTCACAATAAATCCACACTTACATTTATTTGTTTAAACTTTGGGAATGAATGAGGCAACACTCTAGTGTTAATGCCATTAACCGAGATAAAGAAAACCTCACCTTTCTGCCCTTTTGAACACAAATATAAATTAATTTCCTGGAATTTGGAGAGAATACCATCTTTAAATCAAAGTTAGTTATCTAAAAGTCACACTAAGACCTAAGGCAAAACAATAGGCAAAAGGTTAACCCATTAACCAAGAGACGCTAGACTAGGTGATCAACTTCTTGTATTAGAGAGTTGATTGAATATGACAAGAAATCTTATGTTATTTATACAAGTTACATTAACTTCTCTTAGCAATCATTCTGTTAGATACTGTGCGGAAGACACAAAAACACAAGACGTGCCTTCTGCTGTCACGAGCGCCTGCTCTTCTCCTGACAGGCAATCTAGTGGCCTAGTAGCTGTGTCCAGTTGGATGTGCTGAATGTGTTTCAGATTCAACATACTAACACACATAGTTCATCTATTCTTAGCATTTGGAACTTAAAATAGCTTCAGCTATTATCTCTCAGATTTTGTTGATACAGTGTCTTTGCTAAAGACAATTTTCTTGCCGTGAGGACCTCTTTCTCCATCCCATTCATGACATTGTGCAATCATTAGGCTAAGGTAGTCCCTCCCTTCATTCATTGAACTAATTGATATTTAAATTAAATATTTATGCATTTTTAATATATTTTATTGATTATGCTATTACAGTTGTCCCAGTTTTTCCCCCGTTGCCCCTCTCCACCCAGCAACCCCCATTCCCTCTGGCAATCCCCCTTTTAGTCCATGTCCATGGTTCATGCATATAAGTTCCTTGGCTACTCCACTTCCCATAGTGTTCTTAATATCCCCCTGTCTATTCTGTACCTACTAATTTGTACTTCTTAATCCCTGCACCTTTTCTCCCATTCTCCTCCTTCACTCTCCCAAATGATAACCCCCCCAATTGACCTCCATATCTGCAGTTCTGTTTCTTTTCTGTTTGTTTGCTTAGTTTGTTTTTTAGATTCAATTGTTGATAGTTGTGAATTTATTGCCATTTCAGTGTTCATAGATTTGACCTTTTTCTTAAATAAGTCCTTTTAACATTTCATATAATAATGGCTTGGTGATGATGAACTCTTTTACCTTTACCTTGTCTGGGGAGCACTTTGTTTGCCCTCCAAATCTAAATGATAGCTTTGTTGGATAGATTAATCTAGGTTGTAGGTCCTTGCTTTTCATAACTCTGAATACTTCTTGCCAGTCCCTTCTAGACTGCAAAGTTTCTTTTGAGAAATCAGCTGACAGTCTTATGGGAACTCCTTTGTAGGTAACAATCTTTTTTTCTCTTGCTGCTTTTAAGATTCTCTCTTTATTGTTGACCTTCAGCATTCTAATTGTGATGTGTCTTGGTGTGGCCCTCTTGAGGCCCTCTTGGTTGGGACGGTCTGTGCTTCCTGGACTTGAATGTCTATTTCTTTCATCAAATTAGGGAAGCTTTCTTTTATCATTTTTCAAATAAGTTTTCAATTTCTTGCTCTTCCTTTTCTTCTTCCTGCACCTCTATGGTTTGAATGAGGCTCCTTACTCTATCCTCGTTTTTTTTTTTATTCTTTTTTTCTTCTTGCTGTTTTGATTGAATGTTTTTTTATTCCTTATATTCCAAATCATTGTTTTGATTCTCAGCTTCATCCACTCCACTGTTGGTTCCCTGTAAATTTTTTTTCATTTCACTTAATGTAACATTTATTTCTGCCTGAGCCCTTTTTATACTGTTGAAGTACCCAGTGAGTTACTTAAGCATGCTAATAACTAGTGTTTTGAACTCTGCATCTGATAGATTGTTTATCTCCATTTTGTTTAATTTTTTTTCCAGGGTTTTGTTCTGTTTTTACATTTGGGCCATATTTCTTTGTCTCCTCATTTTGGCAGCCTCCCTGTGTTTGTTTCTCTGTATTAGGTAGAGCTGCTTTGACTCTTTGTCTTAGTATTGTGGCCTATTGTAGAAAAGTGCACCGTAAGTTGAATAGGGTGGAACCTTAGGTAATCACCAGGGTGGGGCAACCCACATGAACCAGGTTGACCAAGCCTCAGGTATGGTGTCACACCTCTGTGGCTCTGTGTGTGGGAGGATTTAGGGAGGGGACAGTGCCACTGCCTGGCCCCTGGAGTTTTACACAGGAGCAAACTGTCCCCTGTCACTCACCCTGATGCCAGACACTTCATTTTCTCCCCGTATGCCATTGGTGCCCTTCCAACTGCTGCCCCAGTGCTGAAACCCAGAGGGCTCAAGTCTGCATAAGTCCTAGGCCCATTGTGGCCCCTTTAAGAGGAGACTCCTGAGAATCCCACAGTTCCTTCCACCACCCCAACCCCCACTGATTTTTACTGATAGATGTTGTGGAGACTTATGTTCCTGGCACTGGAACACTTGGTTGAGTGGTCTGGTATAGGGCTGGGATCCCTTGCTCACGAGGTGACCCTCCTCATTTTTATCCACCATTTGTGGGTATGAGACTACCCATTCCGCGTCTCTGTCTGTGTGTCTCCAAGACTGCCCCTCCCACCTGTCTGGATGAATGTGACTTCTTTAATTCCTTGGTTTCAGATTTCCATACAACTCAATTTTCTGATGATTCTGGATGATACTTGTTTTGTAGTCTAGTTGTTTTGTTTTGTTTTGTTTTGTTTTTGCTGTGGTTTTGCGAGGAAGTGAACCATGGTTACCTACACCTCCATCTTGACTAGAAGTCTCTAAATTAAATATTTAAATTAGTCCATATTTATCTATCAACTTGTAAATTTCTTAGAAAAAAGAATATTTTACTAATCTTGGTGTCTCATGTTCCTTCCGTGTTTCTTTGCACATAGCGTTCAAAAATATTTGTTGAATGAATGAAGAAAAAAGAAACACTGACAGTCAATTGTTGCCAAAGTGTTTGCAGACAATACGTTTTGTAGACGTTTGTGTTTTTTTATCACTTCTCTAGCTTTTCTAAAATGTGCCATTTTTGCTTTGATTGGCTCAAATCTTTAAGAGATCCAACCTCTACTATCTCTTGTAATATATATTTTTAAGACAGTTGAAAACAGTAGTGAGAGCTAACAGTGGAAAATCCACCAACTTTGCCAGCCCTAAAGTAGACTGAGCCACCACACAGACACTGTTTATTGGATTTATCTAGTGCCTTTACTTCAGAGCTGAGAGGGCATTTGCCAGTCCCCCAAAGGGATCTTATATTTCACCCATCCACAAGCAACAGGCAATGAGAGTGTCTCTGATGCTGACATATCCTGCTTTGTGTCTCCCCTCACTTCCCTCTTCATCACTAGTCCAAACTCTCTGCCTGCCACACAAGGCTTCACAGTGGGAGAAGCCTAGAAGGCAGACGTGGCAGGTGCATGAACCTCTTAAAGGTAATAGCAGTACGAGGGACCATCCATGAGGCTGGGCCAATGCTGAGCTACTGCTCACAGCCTCTTTAGGCAGTTGTGGGTTCTTCTCTATTCTACCTCATCAGTCAAATCTTCCATCTAGCCCTTTCCCTCCTCCCATTTCTGCTTCCTGCCTTCTTTCTTTAATACAGTCTGAGAAAAGGTGAGCTAACCAAAGCCTTTCTGAGCGCTGACATGGTTCTGGTTCATTAGCAGCACACAGAACAAGTGAGGAGGGACAAGCAGCACAGAAAGAATCCTGCCTGACAATGAGCCAGTAACAAGTGTATCAGCTCAAGGGAAGCTCAAGGTTTTACAGCTCACTCTTCTGCCATTTCTCTTGGAAGGTTCACCACTGTCGCACCTCCATGCAGGAACTGCACCTCCTCCCTTCCCCAGCCTCTGCCAACACCCTTCCAAACACAAGGACTCATGCCCAGCAACATAGTCATCATCATAATTCAGGGACTAGGTGATACAGGTGAGGTAATAGGTGCAGCGAAGATATACAACCCTCCAAATGAAATGAGGAGCCAGTCTTCTTCTCTTATCCCCACCCTTTTCAGCTTCCCTTTCCAAAAAATAAACAGTTCAATAAAAGAAATTCAGAAACTTGGAAACCTCTGCCAAAATGAAACTACCTCCTATTTGGTTTGTCACCTTCTTTACACCTTCTATATTAACAAAGATGGTCTCCATATCACTTGTCAAGTGAGGGTAACAGGGAAGCGTAAACCATTTGAATCTTCAGGTTTTGGGGGGAGGACATCACTGAAAAATAGCCTATGGGAAAATGTTTGATTCCATTTCATTTGGGCTCAGGCTGAATTTCCAGTGACATTGCAGGGCAGAGGAGAAGCACTCTGGAAAGGAGAACAGTGGAAGAATCCGTGCTGATGAGAGTAGAGGGCTGTTTTCTGACTCAGTGCTATTTATTGAACACAATTAATGATAGCCCCCCAGGGTAACAGGTGGCTGTGCTCACAGTGACTGAATCCCTGGCTAAGAACCCAGGAAGGGAGTCACTGCCTCGTGGCAGCAATAAGCTTCAGTGGCAAGTCTCTCCGGCCTTGTTCCATCAGCCTAAAAGCATGAACCCCTCCTGATGTTCATTCCCACATCCCTCACCTTGCTTGGGTCTCATCTTCTGACACCACTGGTTTTATTTGATAAAGGAGTGGAAAGAAACATGAAGGATTGTAGGTCTGATATCTTTGCAGGGATAGAGGTACTTTAGGGTGCAGTCCTTGCAGTGTTTCTTTATTGAGTGGGATCTTTAGAAATTTCCCTACATGATCAGAGGACCTGTGCTTAAAGAAAATTTGTTTTTCCCTGAGCAACTTATCAACACCCTTTTTTTTCATTGCTTTGTTTAGATTTATGGTATGAATTGGTTATTCTGGATCTTATTCCTTTAGTGTATCAGACTCTGGCATGATGTCAGGGACAGGGACCACTAACTCTTGGTAAATCTCTTTCCCCTTCCTTCCTAGGAATGTTTATCAGTCAGGATCCACACAGGAGACAGAAACCACACCAGTTTTTTGTTTGTCTGTTTTTAAATAAGGAGAAACTGATCTAAAGAAATTTTATTTTTTGAGGGAGGCAAAGGACTGAAAAGGAAAACACTGAGGTTTCATGGATAGAATAATTGCAGGATGCAGCTTCCCCTCTAAAGCTGAGGGAACAGAGGGAGAAGTTGGATTTCATAAAACTTAAAAGCTTGGTGGAGGGTTCATTCAAAGCTAAGACCCGGACCTCTGAACAGAAGAAAGGGCAGGTAGGGGTCTCCGAACTCAGAGGAGGCACCCTGGGGGCCGGGGCACCTGAGGAGGGTACATCGAAGCTGGTTCTGCAAATGTTAGGAAAATTGCATTGTGGATTCAGCTGCTGCTGGTCAAACTGGCATTACTGGGTGCAGAAGCCATGTTGCTGGGGCCCTCGAAGCAGGAAGCCAGCAGGGAAGAGCCACTTCTTCTCCGCCCTCCCACCTGCAGTCTCCCTCCAGGGAGCCCTGAGCAGAGCAGAGCAGAGATATGGTTTGCAGAGGCCAGCTCAGCCTCACACAGCAAGCAGTGTGCCCCAAGGTGGCTGTGGAGCTGGGAGGCAGGAGCTTAGTAACTGGCAGGGGAGGTAGAGTGCCTCATTAGCCTAAGAGGAAGTTGAAGGTCTTTCTCTCTAGTCACTCTGAGCCTTGAGCATCCCATTCTTGTTTCCTCCTCTCCAGCTCCACACTTGACCCTTTAGCTCTCCAGGAACAAAGGTCTAAAAAATCCCTCAGCATTAACATGTGTCCATTTTCTAATTCTTTCATCCCTTCTGCCAAAAGAGCTCTACCCCTAATCCTTTGATGTATGTACCCCAGGGGAAAATGATGGCTCAGCTCTACCTCTCAATTCCCTCTTCTTGGCACTAGCTTTTGTCTTCTCTCAGCATTTCCCGGAGGGCCCTTCTCACCCCTTTTCTGCTCGACTGCCCCGAGAACCAACATCCCTGTTACTGCAGCCAGATCAAGTCTGGTGAAACTAGCTCTCACGAAAAACAGCCACAAAGTTTTCTAATTCAGTTCCACAAGTGTTGGTCATTCCCATTGTGTGCCAGGCACCATCCTTCATATAAAGATGGAGAAAATGTGTTACCTAATTTAAAATGCCCTGGAGACACAAACAGAACACAAAGAGACATGTAAACTCTTCCCAGATTACAGACCGCAATAAGTGCCACAGCTTGAAGAGATAGTAGAATCAGCTGGATCTTAGTTCAGTTATGGTTTAGCCATGTAGGAGCAAGAAATAAAGTAGTGAACACTTAGGTATTTACTTACAAATCCCTCAGCAACCCCGTGATGCATCATTTTACAGATGGGAAACTGAGCCACAGGAAAACTGCTCAGGGTTACAAAAACTAGCTAGTGGCAGGGCTGAGTTGGACCAGCTGAGTGACCTGCCCCCTAAGCTTCATTTGAAAACTGGGTGAGGTAATAGTGCCTGTCATAGGTAAGCACTAAGTGGTAACCGTTATTATGCTGTTACTCTGATGAATTTTTTTAAAAGCTTATAAAACAAAAAGAAAGAGATAGTTAATCATACCTTACCTTGTATGGTGTTTTGTAACTTGTGAGGGTTTTTAATATATATTATTCCACTAATCTTCATAATAATTCAGTGAGGTAAGGATATATTTACTGTTTAGAGGAATCTGCTGAGGTTAGGAACAAGGCACAGCCAGGAATAGAGGGGTTCTAAGAGACATAGGAAGGGCAGCATGGCCATTGTGGGCTCTCCATATTTAGGGAGACTTTCAGGAAGAGGGGTCCTTCGCTGGGTGTGCTGTGATGTAATGGGTGAGTTACAGATTTGGGAATCCCATGCACCTGTGTTAGACCCCGCCTATCCCATTACCTGTACATCCCTGGGCACAGCAGCTCCCCCGCTCTTCCATTTCCCCATCCTTACAGTCTGGTTTCTGCCCCACACTGCTGTGCAAGTAGCTAAAGGAAAGTGAAAACTCTATGTCTGTACAGGTAACCAGCATAAATGGTCGTTTTTGAAGAAAAGAGAAATCCCAAAAGTTGATTTCATGGCTGATCCTGTGTACAGAAATGTCATGGGGAGTGACGTGTTGTGGGGAGTGCTGCAGTGGAGTATGGGGCTCCTGGATTTCAGGGTCACTGTCCAGAGCCAGCTGAGGAGGGAGCAGGGCTCTGAATCCCGCAGAGCCCGCCCCAGGGTTGTCACGGATGGGGAGAATCAACGTGAGTCGTTGCAAACACTTCTCTGTTTGCCAGGAGTGGGGACATGGTTCTTCCCTCTAGTGGAGAAGGCCCCGAGCCCCATGTCCAAAGGCTTTTATTGAGAACCATATGCACAGGGGTATAGAGCAAAGCTCATCAATCAATGTCAAAAGGCTATGTTTACAGAAAACAAATAGAGATCCTGGATAGCAGTTGGAGGAACACAAGAAATCTGCCTCAGGTCAGGGCCTATGAATAATGTAAATCTTCCCAGTATGAGCTTGGTTATCATCGCTTTTGAGGGAAGAACAAATCTTGCTTAGAGAACTTACTTCTAGTCCTGATTGTCCCGGAAATGGGAAACGTCAGAGCCAGTTTAGGGCTATACCTGCCTTTAGTATTGTTTCAAGCCTAAGCCAGTGGTGGGGCAGAGCAGCTAAGAGACAAGGAGACTTCTTTCAGATAGAATGAGGACTCCAGCTGTGTCCAAGCCGAGCCGAGAGGTGCAGACCTTTTTGTCCTTTTTCCGTGTCCCCCAAGTCCTTGTCTCCTGCCCATACTGGCCGTGCCTGGCTTAGGTTGTCCCTCCTCTTGAGGAATCTTACCTTTCTTTGACTAACCAACCATCACAGAGCCAAGCAGGGTGATGTGAGGGAGGCAGGGCTGCACCCCTGCCAAGAGGACAGGTTTCGTCTCCTCAGTGGCCTGTTTCCCCAAGGCCTCCTTGATTATTTCCAGCCTTGGGGCCCTCTCACCTGTCAGCGAAGCTACAGTCCCTGAAACCAGGCAGGGCATTTCCCAACACAGAAACATTCTGATTCACTTTGTGTAAGGGAAATTAGTTAATATTGAATGTGAAATGTTACCTCTTGTGTGATAAAATTTTGCTTGCTTATAGCCTCAGCAACACTGCCTAAGATTTATTTGATGGAACTCTGCAAAGCTTACTTTTCCATCTCTAAATAGTTAAAATTTTAAACTGGCAAGAAACCCAGGGTAATGTGGAGTGGCAGGAAGTGTGGTTTGAGGGAAAACGACACTGAGGCACCCTGGAAGTGAGGGTGTGGATGTGCTCACTGGATGCCTCTGCCTTTTCTCTTCTGGCTCTGGGAGGCAGGGTGGCATGGCTCCAGAAACTAGCAGAATCAAAAATTCAGGTTGTACTTGGTCCTTTGGGTTGAAAATTTAGGGAGGACAAACGTCATTAATAATCTTTATCGGATTCCCCTTGTCCAACTTGGTTAAACCCAGCATTTCTCAGATGTACTTGACAATGGCCAGGTTTTCCAAGGTACCCCTCAGGACATCTGGTGGGACAGTTTTGATCAGACAACAGTGCGTGAGGTGTTAAGTGCCTTCTTTGGCAGATGAAGAAACTTAGGCCCCAAGCACTGGTATTTTGTCCATGGTTAGAAGCAGAATTATGGAACTGCTGCCTCTGCCCAGGGGACCCTGTATGGCAGCATCTTCTCCAGAAGGTAGTCAGTCACCATCTTTCTAACCCTGGCAGGTTTGACATTTGACCACACAAATGGCCAGAAATTTCCGGTGTTCTCTGTTTTGTTGTTTTAATGATATCTCACTGAGACTTTTACTTAATGGATGGAAGGTGTGTTTTGCTCTGGGAAGGGGAAGGTAGTCTAATGAACCCATTCAGGCTTTTAGCAATATTTACAAAGATGGCTGTGTCTGCTCCCACACCAAAGGTGGTCTTTCCTTGGCTCTAGCGCACTTACTGCATTGTGTATGTACTGCTTTGTATGGCCTCCTTCTCCCTAGTCTGAGCTCTTTGGTGGCAGGAATGGTGTCTAAGTAGCCAGAGCAGCCAGGAGAGGCAAGACAGGTAGTAAGCGCTGAGACACATAGCAGGTGGCTAGTGAATGCTAGTTGTCTAGTTCTCTGCTCTGATTACACTTAAGTTCTGTTAGCTTCAGGAGATTGGGGTTTCTCAGTCAGAACCCTGTATTCATATTTCATTTACTTTTAACTAAGGTATCACATATGCCCTCTGTGAACTTTGTTATAGACTTGGTTGGACCCATTTGGATTTGGTACAGAAGAAAATAATGCTTCATGTTTTCCCTAAAGTGGAGAACTCATTGTTTTGTTTGTTGAAATATTAGGTTGGCCGAAAAATTTGTTTGATTTTTCCCATAAGATGGCTGTAACAGTGCTTAGTTGTCTTTAACTTCATTTGAAACAATTTGTTAGATTGCATTGTGACAGTTGTCATATCAGAGTGCATTTAAAAAAATAAAAATCAGCCCTGGCTGGTGTGGCTCAGTGGATTGAGTGCTGGTCTGAAAATCAAAGGGTCGCCGTTTCAATTTCCAGTCAGGGCACATCCCTGGTTGTGAGGCAACCACACATTGATGTTTCCCTCTCTTTCTCCCTTCCTTTCCCCTCTCTAAAACTAATTAAATTTTTTTAAAAAGTTGAAATTGGTGAATTTTTGTGCAGCCATTTTAACATTGAAGATGGAAGAAGATATGCAATATTTTGGTGTATTATGCTTTATTATTTCAAGAAACGTAAAAATGCAACTGAAATGCAGAAAAAGATTTGTGCAGTATATGGAGAAGGTACTGTGACTGATCGAACGTGTCAAAAGCGGTTTGCAGTTTCGTACTGCAGATTTCTTTCTGGACGGATGCTCCATGGTCAGGCAGACCACTTGAAGTTGATAGCAGTCAAATCGACACCTTGATTGAGAACAATCAACGTTATACCACAGAAGAGATAGCCAACATACTCAAAATATCCAAATCAGTAAAGTTATAGATGAAAATGAAAAATGTGTCTATTATTTTACAGAAAACACTGAACGGACTTTTTGGCCAAGTCAATACAATCTAATATTAATAGGTGGAATTTTATCTTAAACAAAGAAAAAGCAATTTCTTTTTAAAATGCACATGCACAAACTGGAGCCACTGTTTCCCTCCATTACAATAAGTCCTCTAAGTAAATGACTAAACATTGATATCTTCTTTGCTTTAATTTTCTCTTTAGTATTTGGTATTTGGAAAACAATATGTTTAGTTTATGAACATAATAGAATGGATACCCATGAAGCCACCAACCAGCTATGATGAGTGTCATGAATACTTTGCATCTTATGTGTTTCCTTCCCCATCCCAACCCTTCCTATCCTATCCCATCTCCCTGTCTCCCCTCTCCTTGCTTAGACAGCAAGGAAATTTTCTCTTAAAAATTTAGGTGGTCACAGTTAGCTTTTTGTTTTCCATTTCTACACTATGGCCAGGAGTTGATAGTGGATTATATTCTAGAGAAATATAATCAATAAACATTTTCAGAAGTAATTAGCCTAACCTACGTCCCCTGGACACTAATGTCACCAAACAGGATGGAGAACAAAGCTTTAGATAGAAACACGGGGTAGATTTCTGTCCAGTGGGGTCTTTTGCTGAGAAACAACTGAAACTGCATTGATTCTTTGGCATCATGGGGGTCTGGAAGAAATAGTAAAACATGTAGTATAAGGGATCTGATCCAAATGGATCAATAGACAGGAATATGGGCGAAGAAGGAAAGCTCCCTGTCTGTGAGAGTCAAATGTTTTATCTTTATTACGATTTTGAGCAAACCGTTGAAATCAGACGTCTTAAGTTCTTTAGGTTAATTTTTATATTGCTCGCTTTCTTCTGATCACTGGAATAGTTAAACAAGTTCAAGTTACTTCCTCTAACTGGCCCTTAGATTTACCTCACAGCACATACAGTCCTTAACAGAATGGGGGACTTATAGAGATTGCTAAGTGACATAAAATGAGAAAAGATATTGCAAGCCAGCTCATGGAGTTCATGCTTTAACATGACCACTTGGGAGTAAAATTTGTGGTTGACTTAATACACCTAGTTTCTCATTAAGCATTCTTAAATCAAGGGTTTCTATTCACATACTTGAGGCATATGGAAGGGAAATATGTCTTCTAGTAAACATGATTAACTGGAAAAATTATAATCATAAAACTACATGTGATCTCACAAAATACAGGGATTGTATAAGGCTCTGAAGATACAGGCAATAAATTTCATGGAATTTAAATGATCGAGCAAACTTCTACAAATATTTTGCTTCTGAGAGGAAAAACTAGAGTACAAAAATAATGCTGGTTTAGAAAGGCTAAATTGTGTAATCTGAAAAATTGAATTTAAGAGATGAAGTCTTCAGTAAATTCTCAAGATGAATTAGAAACAATAGAAAATAGCAATGTTCTATTTCTAGAGACCCTTATTTCTTCCATCAGTAAGTTTGTTTGTTTGTGTATGGATGGACCTGGAGAACGTTGTGCTAAGTGAAATAAGCTAGAGAAAAACAAATACCATATGATTTCATTCATATGTGGAATCTAATGAACAAACTGAACTAACAAGCAAAACAGAGGCAGATTCATAGATAGAGACCAGGATGATAGCTAGTGGGGTTGGAGGGAGAGAATTACGGGATAGAGGGATTGAGCAAAAAAGAAAAAGGACTCATGGACATGGACAACAGTGTGGTGGTTGCTGGGGGAAAGAGGGTATAAGTGGACTAAATAGTAATGGAAAAAATATAATAAAGATGATAATAAAGATGATATATTTAAGAAAGACTAAATTATTTAATCTGAAAAAATGAATTTAAGATATGAAGTCTTTAATAAATTCTGAGGATGAAATAGAAACAATAGAAAATAGCAGTGTTCCATTTCTAGAGAACCTCATTTCTTCCATCAGTAAGTTTATTTATTCATTTATTTTCAAAACTTAGTGAGACATAATCCACACACTGTATAATTTATCCATTTAAAATGTGTGATTCAGCAATCTTTAGTGTATTCACAGATATGTGCAACCATCTCCACAATCAATTTTAGAACATTTTACCATTCTGAGAATATATTCTTTTATCTTTAGAATTTGTATTCTGTGTCAAATACTCAGCCAGTGTTCCAAGGTAGTGGTCTGGGCTGTAGGCCCCTACCCTTTATGCAATGCCTACTTTAACCAGAAGCACATATATTTCATTTGAACAAAGATTACTGAGGCTAACTTTTTTTTCCCCTTAAATTAAAAGTAGTTACATTTGAGCAGGGCCCTGAACCTTTGCTTCAATCCCAAAGGCCCCTTGGAGAAATGTGAGGCTGCATGCAGTGGCACTCTCCACGCTCACCCTGCTTCACCGCCTACAGAATGCAGCTGTGTAGTTCTAACGTGTAGTGGTATGTGATTTGTTTTAAGAAAAGAGTTCCAGAGCTTTAAAGTAAATTTGAGAAAATTAAAAAATATTTGAAATTCTATTTCTGCTCCTAAGGAGTTCAGTACATAGTTGTTCAGGCCATGGTATAGAAACATGGCAAGTTAATTTAATGCAAGGTTGTCAAAATGATTGTTCCATGTGATTTTATTATGGGAATACTTTTTTTCCTGTGTCTCAAACACAGCTGAAATTCTATCCAAAGCTAAGAAAAAATATGGGAAACTTCCTTAAAGTTTAGAAGAATGCATAAAACTTGGTGGGTCTCACATGGTTCCTGGTAAAGTACCAAAAGTTGCCCAAAAAGGAGTATGCCCACCTCTGACCAATACTCTGTGCTCCTGGCATGCAGTGAAAGTAAGTAAGAATTAAAATGAAACATTGGAACAAAGTGAGAAAACGTGTAACAGCAAGGCAGCATGGAATCATGAGTTAGAACAACCTGAATTTGCAAAACACAAACCTGCCTCCCAAATCTGACAAGCAGTTTTTTGTTATAAAATAGGTAAGTGCAATTAGAGTTAAGGACCATCAAACATTTGAATATAGAGCAAAGTAATTGAGCATACTATTTTTATAGATAAAACTATATCAATAGTTTTTTAAGTTAACTTAAAAATAGTTTTTTAAGTTAATTAAGATAACAATCACATGGGCTATAAATTGACTAGAAGTGCTTATAATTCAAGATAATTAATTTAAAAGCTAAGTGAATCATTTGAAAAGGAAATGTCATGGAAAGAACCATAGGGGTAAATGTTAGATTTGTTCTTATTTACCCAATTATTAATTAGACTGAATAGACTGCTTCTGAAAGGGTAATAAAAACTGATTTCCTTTAAGCTCTTAGTTTTAAATAGGAGGACTTAATGCAAAGGAGCTAAGAGCACAACCTGGCCCTGCATTTGCTCCTCGCTCTGATACTTACTGGCTGTTTGACCTTGCGCTACACCCTACGGTTTCCTCATGGCCACAGTGGAAATAATGGCCGTCTCATTTTAGCATTGTGCTGCGCATTAATGAGCTGATATATGAAGTACCTAGCACAGTCCCTGGCACACAGCTAGTACCCATGAAAGGTAACTGTTAATAATATAATCACAAATAAATAAAAACAACCACCTACTACCATAGAAGTTTAATCCACAAAGTCAGGAAATCTAGACAGCTCAATTGAAGCAGAAGCAAAAATAAATAAAAAAATAAGTAAATTACTTAACAGACTCTCACAAAAATGGTAAGAAAAAGAAGTTCCCCCCAAATGAGTGGAAAAGGGGACTCCCCACAGAGAGAGCTAAATAAAATAGAGGCAAGGGAACAATCAGATATTGAATTCAAAACAATGGTTCTAAGGAAGCTCAATGAGCTCAGCCAGCTCAAAGATAACTATGAGACTGCAGAGAAACTATCAGGATCTTACAACAAACTATATCAACCTGGAAAGGGACATAGAAACTATCAAGAAGACAAAAGAGGATATGAAGAATACCATTTCTGAATTGAAGAACACAGTAGAAGGAATCCAAAGCAGGCTGGATGGAGTCGAGGATCAAATCAGTGAGATGGAAGATAAGGTAGAAAAAAGCTCCCAGAAAGAACAATAAATGTAAAAAAGACTCAAAAAGAATGAGGCATTTAGGGAAATGCAGGACAACCTGAAACACAATAATATCCATATAACAGGGATACCAGAAGGAGAAGAGGAGGAGCAAGGGATAGAGAAGCTCCTCGAAAAAGTAATGATGGAAAATTTCCCTAATTTGAAGGGAGAAAGGCTCTCGTGGATCCAGGAGGCACAGAGGACCCCACTCAAGAGGGACCCAAGGAGGTCCACTCCAAGACACATCATCATTAAAATGGCAAATGTCAAAGACAAAGAGAGAATCCTCAAGGAAGCAAGGGAGAAGGAGAAAGTAACATACAAGGGGGCCCCCATACGCCTAGGAGCTGACTTCTCAACAGAAACACTACAAGCCAGAAGGGAATGGCAACAAATATTCCAAGTCATGAAAAGCAAGGGCCTACAGCCAAGGCTGCTCTACCCACCTAGGCTCTCCATTAAAATAGAAGGGGAAATACGGAGTTTCCCAGACAAGAGAAGGCTAAAAGAATACATCTCTACCAAACCAGCACTCCAAGATATGCTAAGGGGATTGGTTTAAGAAGATGAAGGAAAAGAATGAGAGAGAGAGGAACACAGGTACAAAGAGAAAAGATGAGTAAGTTTCTATCAGTAATATCTCTCAACGTGAATGGACTAAATGCCCCAATCAAAAGACACAGGGTAGCTGAATGGATAAGAAAACATGACCCACACATATGCTGCCTACAAGAGACCCACCTCAGAGCAAGAGACCTACACAGATTGAAAGTAAACGGATGGAAGAAAATATTCCAAGCAAATGGGCATGAGAAAAAGGCCGGGGTTGCCATACTTGTATCGGACAAAGTAGATTTCAAAACAAAGGCCATAAAGAGAGACCCAGAGGGGCACTTTATAATACTTAAAGGAAGAATCTATCAAGAAGACATCAACATTGGAAATTTCTATGCTCCCAATATAGGAGCCCCCAAGTTTATAAGGAAATTGTTGGATGACTTGAAAAAAGATATAGACAGCAACAAACTGATAGTAGGGGATTTCAACACCCCACTGTCAAAAATGGACAGATCTGCCAAACAAAACATTAATAAACATATTGTGGCACTGAATGACACACTGAATCAAAGAGATTTAACTGACATATGTAGAACCTTACATCCCAAAGAAGAAAAATACACAATCTTTTCAAATGCTCATGGCAGTTTTTTAAAGATAGACCACATGATAGGACACAAAGCAAACCTCAACAAATTCAGGAAAATTGAAATAATACCAAACTTTTTCTCAGACCACAAGGGCTTAAAATTGGAAATCAACCTCAAAGAGAAACTTCAAAAACTTGCACACTCATGGAGACTGAACAATAGACTATCAAACAATGAATGGGTCAATAATGAGATAAGAGAAGAAATCAAAAAATTTCTGGAAACAAATGAAAATGAACAGACAACAGTCCAAAACCTATGGGACACAGCAAAGGCAGTCCTGAGAGGGAAGTTCATAGCAATACAGGCTTACCTGAAAAATATAGAAACATTTCAAATAAAAGACCTAACACTATAACTTCAAGAACTGGAGAAACAACAACAAATAAATCCCAGAGCAAGTAGAAGGAAGGAAATAGTCAAGATTAGAGCAGACCTGAATGACATAGAGACGAAAAGAACAATTCAGAGGATCAACCAATCCAGAAGCTGGTTCTTTGAAAAGATAAATAAAATTGACAAGCCTTTAAACAGACTCATCAAGAATAGAAGGGAGAGGACCCAAATTAATAATATCAGAAATGAAAGAGGAGAAATAACAACGGATACCACAGAAATACAAAGGATCGTCAGAAACTACTATGAACAATTATATGCCAAGAAATTTGAAAATCTTGATGAAATGGACAAATTTTTAGAAAAGTATAATCTTCCAGCACTGAAGAAAGAAGAAACAGAAAGCTTGAACAGACCGATAACAGCTGGTGAAATTGAAGCAGTAATGAAGAAACTCCCGGCACACAAAAGCCCAGGGCTGGACAGTTTCACAGGAGAATTTTACAAAAAATTGAAGAAAGAGCTAACCCCTGTCCTTCTCAGACTCTTCCCAAAAATCCAAGAGGAGGGAAGACTCCCAGACTCTTTCTATTAGGTCAGCATCACCCTGATCCCAAAGCCAGATAAAGACCTTACAAAGAAAGAAAACTACAGGCCAATTTCGTGGATGAACATAGATGCTAAAATCCTCAACAAAATATTGGCAAACCGCATCCAGCAATACATTAAAAAGATTATCCACCACGATCAAGTGGGATTCATCCCAGGGATGCAGGGATGGTTCAATATACGCAAATCAGTAAACATGATACATCACATAAATAAAAGAAAAGACAAAAAACACATGATCTTCTTGATAGATGCAGAAAAAGCATTTGATAATGTACAGCACCCATTTATGATCAAAACACTCAGCAAAATTGGAATAAATGGGGCATTCCTCAACGTAATAAAGGCCGTATATGAAAAACCTACAGCCAACATCATACTCAACGGGCAAAAACTGAAAGCTTTCCCACTAAGATCGGGAACACGACAAGGATGTCCACTTTCTCCGCTTCTTTTCAACATTGTTTTGGAAGTCCTAGCCACAGCGGTCAGACAAGAGAAAGAGATAAAAGGCATCCAAATAGGAAAGGAGGAAGTAAAGCTATCATTGTTTGCAGATGACATGATAGTGTACATAGAGAACTCTGTAGACTCTACCCAAAAACTCCTCAACCTAATAAGTGAATTTGGCAAAACAGCAGGATACAAAGTGAACATTCAGAAATTAAAGGCATTTTTGTACACCAGCAATGAAATAGAAGAAGAAGAAATCAGAAAAAAAATACCATTCGATATAGCAAGAAGAAAAATAAAGTACCTAGGAATAAATTTAACCAAAGAGGTAAAAGACCTGTGTGTAGAAAACTATACAACATTGAAAAAAGAAATTAAGGAAGACACAAATAAATGGAAGCATATACTGTGCTCATGGATTGGAAGAATTAATATCATCATAACGTCCATACTACCCAAAGCAATTTATAGATTCAATGCAATCCCTATTAAGATACCAATGACATATTTCAAAGAAATAGAACAGACATTTCAAAAATTTATATGGAACCATAAACGACCCCAAATAGCTGCAGCAATTTTGAGAAAGAAAAACAAAGTAGGAGGGATCACTCCTACTCTACTCATCAAACTCTACTACAAAGCCACTATACTCAAAACAATCTGGTACTGGCACAAGAACAGACCCATAGACCAGTGGAACAGAATAGAAAGCCCAGAAATAAGCCCAGGTCTCTATGGGCATCTAATATTTGACAAAGTGGGCAGAAGCATAAAATGGAGCAATAACAGTCTCTTCAACAAATGGTGTTGGGAGAGCTGGACGGCTACATGCAAAAAATTGAAATTGGATCATCAGCTGACACCATACACAAAAATAAACTGAAGATGGAGAAAAGACTTAAATATAAGTCGCAACACCATAATACTCCTAGAGGAGAACATTGGCAGGAAACTCTCAGATATCCCACGCAGCAATTTTTTCACTGATATGTCTCCTAAAGCAAGGGACATAAAGGAAAGAATAAACAAGTGGGACCTCATCAAAATAAGAAGCTTCTGCACGGCTAAAGAAAACATCAACAAAATGAAAAGGGAGCCAACCATATGGGAAAATATATTGGCTAATGATACATCAGATAGAGGTTTGATCTCCAATATATATAAAGAACTCACTGGACTCCACTCCAAGAAGACAAACGATCCAATCAAAAAATGGGCAAAGGACCTGGGCAGTCGCTTTTCCAAGGAGGAGATACAGAGGGCCCAGAGGCATTTGAAAGGATGCTCAGCATCACCAGCCATCAGAGAAATGCAGATCAAAACCACCATGAGGTACCACCTCACACCAGTCAGAATGGCCATCATAAACAGATCCACAAACAACAGGTGCTGGCGAGGCTGTGGAGAAAAGGGAACCCTAGCCCACTGTTTGTGGGAATGCAGTCTGGTGCAGCCACTATGGAAAGCAGTGTGGAATTTCCTCAAAAAGCTGAAAATGGAACCGCCTTTTGATCCAGTGATTCCCCTGCTGGGACTATACCCTAAGAATACCAAAACGCCAATACAAAAGAACCTATGCACCCCAATGTTCATAGCAGCACAATTTACAATAGCCAAGTGTTGGAAGCAACCTAAATGCCCATCAGTAGATGATTGGATCAAAAAGTAATGGTACATATACACAATGGAATACTATGCAGCAGAAATAAAAAAAGAACTAAACTTCGTGACAGCATGGATGGAACTGGAGAGCATTATGCTAAGCGAAATAAGCCAGAGGGCGAAAGACAAATACCATATGATCTCACCTGTAAGTGGAACCTAACCAACAATACAGAGATGCAAGGAAAATAAGACCAGCAGCACTGAAAGGAAAAGAAATCAACAGAGACAAGAGGGAAAGAGGGAGGGGGGGCGGGGACAAGGAAGGGAAGGGAAAAGTCAAGGAACATATAGCAAGGACTCATGGACAAACCAAAGGGGAAGAGCTGAGGGTGGGAAGGAGGGAGGGGGCAAGGGAAAGTGGTGGGGGGTAGGCAGAGACAAATGTATTTGAAAAAATAAATTAAAATAAAGAAAAAAAGAAAGGAAGAAAAGAGAAAGAAAGAAAGGAAAGGAAGGAAGGGAAGGGAAGAGAGAAAGGAAGGGAAGGGAAGAAAGAGAGAAAGAAAGAAAGAAAGAAAGAAAGAAAGAAAGAAAGAAAGAAAGAAAGAAAGAAAGAAAGAAAAGAAAGAAAGAAAGAGAAAGAAAGAAAGAAAGAAAGAAAGAAAGAAAGAAAGAAAGAAAGAAAGAAAGAAAGAAAGAAAGAAAGAAAGAAAGAAAGAAAGAAAATGTAAAAAAAAAGTATAATCACAATAAAAACCTAGGGGCCATGTGTTCTGATCTAGAAAGAGACACAGTACCCAGAAGTGCAAAAAATCCCCGAAACTTGGCCATGGTTAAAAGCTGACTGAAAGTCACCTTGACAATGTCAGAACTCTGGTAGAGCAACTCTCAAAGTAATTTTTAAACCCCGCAAATAATTATATACATATATATGTGTATAAATGTATGAGTTTTTTGCCTAAAAGGAGGGAAACAGGAGACTGACTTAATAATACTTGACTAGTAAAGAAAACTGCATTAGTGAGGATAATACTCTGTTATCCTGCCTCAGTAATGTCAAAAAAGAGGAAAAGCATTTAAGTTAACAGGAAGGTTTTGACATAGAAACAAACTTCATTGGGATAAAAGTACTGTTATACTGGGTTGCATTACCAACTGACAGTGTAAGGTTATCTTCCTTGAGAATATTTATGAATAGGTACAGGGGGGTGAAGAATTTTGATTTTATACTGGAAGGATAAGAAGGGAGTCTGAGGATTTTAATCTTAGAAGGTACATGGAGACATTTGTATTTTAAATACGAGGGTGGGGTGGGGGTGAGCCTGGAACAAGAGGCCAGTTAGGATGGAAAAATATTGTTACACCAAAATCTCACTTTTTAGACATCCCTATCCCTCCCCCGTCCCTCCAGTAACTTTGTTAAGTTTGTGATTTATAACCAGGTCATGGACAACTGCCAAAATTGTGTATCAGTCAAACTGTTCAGGTCAGTGTTTTGGCTAGAAAATGATTCCTTTGTGCGTGTTATTTCATGTCATCTTCACTGCAGTTTGCTGACATATTCACTATCTCCATTTTTATCGATCAAGACAGTGCGAAGTAAGTGACTGTGCCTCAGGCATGTTAACATACCAGGCAAGGCCAAGGCCCAGGCCTGACTCATTTGGCTGGTAAAGATTACAGTGAACCACCTTGAGATGTAGACAGTTTGCCAATTACACAAACTGTCAAAAGAAGAGTAGCCACAGGTGCCAGCGCCCTATTGTCCTCCCACACACCGGAAAAGGAACGAAAGGGGCTATGTTGGTTTCCTAGAGTTTCCCTAAGAAGGTTGCACAGACTGGGGTCTTCACAGAATCTTCTGTTGCAGTTCTGGAGTCTGGAAGTCCAAGATCAAGGTGCCAACAGGGTTGATTTCGTCTGAGGAATCATGTGGTATGAGGAAGAATCTGGTCAAGGTCTCTTTCCTACTTTTTGGTGGTTTGCTGACAATCTTCAGCATTCCTTTTCTTGTATAAGCATCCTCACATGGCTTTTCCCCTGTGTGTATGTTTCTGTGTCCAAATTCCCCCCCTTTAAAAATTTAATTTTTTATTAAATTTATTGGGGTGACATTGACTAATAGGATCATACAGGTCTCATGTGTACCCTTCTATGATACTAGGTCTGTATATTGCACTGTGTACCCACCACCTACCGTCAACCCATATTCCATCACCATATAATAGGCCCCCTTTCACCTCCCCATGTCCCTCAATCCCTTCCCTCTGGCAACCACTGCATTGCTGTCTGTGTCCACCAGTTACGGTTTAAATCCCACATACGAGTGAAATCATGTGGTTCTTAGCTTTTTCTTTCTGACTTATTTCACTTAGCATAATATTCTCAAGGTCTATCATATTCCATTGTATATATGTACCACATCTTCTTTATCCAATCCTCTATTGAAGGATACTTCGGCTGTCTTCATGGCATGACCACTGTGAACAATGCTGCTATGAACATAGGGGTGCATAAATATTTGTGAATATGTTTTCAGGTCTTTCCGGTAGACACCAGGAGAGGGATTGCTGGGTTGTATGGTAGCTCTATTGTTAATTTTTTGAGGAACCACCACACTGTTTTCTGTAGTGATTGTACCAGTTTACATTCCCACCAGGAGTGAATAGAGGGGTTCCATTTTCTCCACAACTTCTCCAACACTTGTTATGAGTTGTCTTGTTGATAATAGCCGTTCTCACAGGTTTGAGGTAGTGTCTCATGGTAGTTCTGATTTACATCTTCCTAATAACTAGTGAGGTTGAACATCTCTTCATATTTCTGTTTACCATTTGTACGTCTTCTTGGGAGGGTGTCTGTTCAGTTGCTTTGCCCATTTTTCAATTGGGTTGTTTGATGTTGAGTTTCATGAGTTCTTTATATATTTTGGATATTAAACCTTCATTGGAGCTGCTGTTTGCAAATTTGGTCAGTTGCCGTTTTGTTTTGTTGTGGGTTTCCTTTGCTCTGCAGAAGCTTTTTGATTTGATATAGTCCCAGTCATTTATTTTTGCCTTTACTTCCCTTGCCTTTTGGGTCAAATTCATAAATTGTTCTCCATGACCAAAGTCCATAAGTTTAGTACCTATGTTTTCTTCTATGTAATTTATTGTTTCAGATCTTATATTTAGGTTTTTTACTCATCTTGAATTAATTTTTGTACATGGAGGCAATTAGTAATCTAGTTTCATTTTTTTGCATGTGACTTTCCAGTTTTCCCAGAACCATTTATTGAAGATTTCTTTTCTCTACAGTGCTTTTGCTGGCTCCTTTGTCAAATGTTATCTGCCCATGTGCATGGGGTTTTTGTATATCTGGGCTCTCAATTCTGTTCCATTGACCTGTGTGTCTGTTTTCCTGCCAAAACCTTGCTGTTTTGATTATTTGTAGCTCTGTAGTCAGGTAGTGTGATACCTTTGGCGTCATTCTTTTTTTTTTTTTTTTTTCCAGAATTGTTTTGGCTATTCAGGGTCTTTTGTGATTTCATATAAATCTAATGATTTTTTTGTTCCATTTCTTTAAAAAATGACATTTGGATTTTGACGGGGTTGCATTAAATCTTTTTATTGCTTTGGGTAACATGGCCATTTTAACTGTGTTGATTCTTCCAATTCATAAATATGGAATAGCTTTCCATTTCATTGTACCTTTTTCAATCTCTTTTAATAATGCTTTGTAGTTTTTGGTATATAGGTCTTTCACATTGGCTAAGTTTATTCCTAGGCATTTTATTATTTTGGTTGCAATTGCAAAAGCAATAGGGTAGGATTTTTTCATTTCTTTTTCAGAAGTTTTGTTGTTAGTATACAGGAAAAGCAGTGGATTTTTGTACATTGATTTTGTATCCTGCAACTTTACTGTATTTGTTTATTGTTTTTAACTGTTTTTTGGGGGGTTTTTTTGGTGGAGCCTTTAGGGTTTTCTATATACAGAATCATGTCATCTGCAAAAAGTGACACTTTCACTTCTTCCTTCCCAATTCGGATGACTTTTATTTCTTTCTGTTGCCTTATTGCTCTGGCTAGGACTTCCAAAACTATGTTGAACAAGAATGGTGAAAGTGAGCATCCTTGTTTTGTTCCTGAGTTTAGAGGAAAAACTTTCAGTTTTTTGCTATTGAGTATGATATTGGCTGAGGGTTTGTCCTGTATGGACTTTATTTTGTTGAGGTACTTTCCTTCTATTCCTATTTTATTGAAGGTTTTACTCATAAATGGATGTTGTATTTTGTCACATGCCGTTTCTGCATCTATTGATAAAAGCATATGATTTTTATCCTTTCTTTTGTTAATGTGGTATATTGCACTGATTGATTTCCATATGTTGAATCATCCTTGTGCCCCTGGAATAAACCCCACTTAACAGTGATGTATTTTTTTAATGTATTATTGTATTCAATTTGTTAGTATTATGTTTAGGATTTTTGCATATGTATTCATCAGAGATATTGATCTGTAGCTTTTTTTGTGTTGTCCTCGCCAGATTTTGGTATTAGGGTTATGTTGCTTTTATACAATGTGTTAGGAAGTATTGCCTCTTCAGTTTTTCGGAAGAGTTTGAGAAGGATAGGTTTTAAATCTTCTTTGAATGTTTGGTCGGATTCACTGGTGAAGCTATCTGGTCCTGGACTTTCATTTTGGGGGAGGTTTTTGATGGTTGCTTCTGTTTCCTCACTGCTGATGGGTTTATTTAGATTTTTCAGTTCTTCATGATTTAGTCTAGGAAGGTTATATATTTCTAGGAACTTACCTGTTTCTTCTAGGTTATTGAATTTAGTGGCATATAGTCTTTCATAGTATTCTAGTATGATCCTTTGTACCTCTGTGATGTCTGTGGTACTTCTCTTCTTTCACTTCTAATTTTTTTTTACATGGATCTTTCCTCTGTTTTCCTTAGTGAGTCTAGCCAGGGGTTTGTCAATTTTATTAATCTTTTCAAAGAGCCATTGTATTAATTTTTTGTATATTCCTTTTGTTCTCTATTTCATTCTATTCTGCTGTTTTATTATTTCCTTCTGCTTACTTTGGGTTGCCTTTATTCTGATTTTTCTAGAGCTTTAAGATGTAATGTTATGTTATTTACTTGGGACTTCTTTTGTTTCTTAAGATAGGCCCATAATGATAGAAACTTCCCATTTACTACTGCTTATCTGCATCCCAGAAGTTCTTATATATTGTGTAGTCATTCTCATTTGTTTCTATATATCTTTTGATCTCACCTTTTATTTCTTCAACCCAGTCATTTTTAAGTAGCATTGTTTAATCTCCATTTTTTGGGTTTCTTTACTTCCTTTTTTGTAGTGGATTTATAATTTCAAGGCATTGTGGTCAGAGAATATGCTTGGTATAATTTCAGTCTTCTTAAATTTGTTGAGGCTAGTTTTGTGATTCAACATATGGTCTATCTTTGAGACTATTTCATGTGCACTGGAGAAGAATATATATAAGCTGATGTTCTGGGATGAAAGGCTCTGTGTATGTCAATTATGTCCATTTGATCTAATGTGTCATTTAAGGCTGATGTTTCTTTATTGATTTTCTGTTTGGATCTATCTAGAGCTGTCAGTGGAGTATCAAAGTCCCCAACAATGATTGTGTTTTGTTCTGTTTCTCCCTTTAGTTTTGTAATTAATTGCTTTATATATTTTGGTGCTCCCTAATTGGGTGCATATGCATTAGGCAGTATTGTGCCTTATTGATGTAGTGTCTTTTTTTATCATTATAAAATGTCCTTTTTTGTCTCTTGTTACCTTTGTTATCTTGAAATATATTTTGTCAGATATAAGTATGGCTACACTTGCTTTTCTGTGGATGTTATTTGTTTGCAGGGTCATTTTCCATCCTTTCGCTTTGAATCTACCTTTGTCTTTGCAGAATAGATGTATCTCTTGAAGGCAGAGTGTGTTGGGTTTGGTTTTTGATCCAATCTGCTACTCAATGCCTTTTTATTGGTGAATTTACATTTAGAGTGATTATTGATATATGAGGATTTCCTATAGCCATTTTATCCTCTGTTTTCTGGTAGCTCTGTGCCTCTATTTGTTCTTGGTACTTCTGTCTGTTGATTTAGTTTGGTGGTATTCCATATCTGTTTCTTTTATCTGTTTCCTCTTTTTCAAGCTATGTGTCTCAGTTTTGGGTGTGTGTGTGGGGGGCTACCACTGGGATTATGAAAAAGGAAGTTGTATATATACAGTAGTTTTATTTTTCTTTTGAGTGCCTCTGATCTCCATCATTCTTTGCCAGTTCACATCTTTGCCTCCTCACCTTTTATGGGGGGTTTTTGGTAACAAATATCCCTGTTTATGCTGTAGGGGTTTTTTTTGTTTTTGTTTTTGTTTTTTTTAATGATCTTACTTGTAGTGTTGTGACTTTTGCTCTTTGTTTAAGGTAGAATAACCTCTTGAGTATTTCCTGCAGTGGAAGTTTTCTAGTGATAGATTTCCACAGCTTTTGTATGTCCGGAAAGGTCTTTATTTCTCCTTCATATTTAAAGGATATATTATTCTTGGCTGGTAATTTCTCTCTTTCTTTATGTTGAATATTTGGTTCCACTTTCTTGTGCTTTGTAGAGTTTCTGCTGAGAAGTCTGATGATAACCTGATGGGCTTTCCTTTGTAGGTCACTTTCTTTTTTTTCCCTGGCTGCTTTGATAATTTTTTCTTTGCCACTCATTTTTGACAGTTGTAGTACAATGTACCTTGGAGAGGGCTTCTTGGATTAAGGTAATAAGGTGTTCTGTTTGCTTATTGGATTCAAGGATCTAGTTATTTCCATAGGTTTGGGATGTTCTCATCCAATATTTGTTTGAATGGGCTCTCCATTCCCTTCTCCTTCTTCTTCTGGTATACCTATAATTTTTATATTGCTTTTTCTGATGGAGTCAGTGCTCATGAAGCTCTTTCATTGTTTTTTGTTTTGTTTTGTTTTGATGCTCAGCTCTGTGTCTTCTTCCCTCCGCATCATTTCTAGATTCCAATCTTTGATATCACTAATTCTTTCCTCCATCTGGTTGGCTCTGTTTTCTATGCTCAGTAGTTGGTTCTTGATTTCCTTTATTGTATGCTTCATCTCCAGGATTTCTGTTCAATTCTTTTTTAAAGTTTCAATCTCTTTGGTAAAGTTTTTATTTTGTTCATTAATATTTTTTTCTGAGTGCATTGAATTGCCTGTCTGCATTTTTTTGTATCTCATTGAATATCTTCAGAACAATTTTGAATTCTTACTCATTTGTAGCATATATTTCCATATGTTCCAGTTTGCTTTCTTGAGATTTTTCATTATCTTTCTGAGCTGCCTTGCTACCTTGGTTATTCATGGTATTTGATGGGGTCCTTCTCTGTCTAGGCATCTGTGTGTTAATTGTACTTCACTAGCACATTTCTTTCTACTATCTCCAGTAGGTGGTGCTTAATCACAAGTTTTTAAGCTCTGTGAAATCCCAAACCTGACCTCTGCAGCTGCTGTCAGTATAGTCACAGATAGTGGTGATATTTCTGGATGGGGTTTGTTTTGCCCTCTCAGTAATGGCAACCTCAGATCTGCACAAGGTCCCCACCCATGTGCCTCAACTGGGAATCAGTCACAGAGGGAAATAGTGGTTCTGGTGTTTGCCCATAATGTGCTCCAAAACCCAACACCAAGGGCTACAGGAGGCAGGTTTTGGGACACCTTTAAAAGGTGTCGGGGCTCTTTGGCTCCATTTATTTGTTTGGAATAACAACCACCCGACAGCCAACAGTGGTGGCAGAACCCCTATGCTGTGTTCTTGCCCAGGCTTTTTGGCTGGCTCAGCTACAGTTCGCACCTCTCACTTCCTGCAGGAGTGCCCACCAAGACTTTCTGCTCCTCCAGGCTAGTCAAAGGAAGCTCCAGCTCCAGCCAGCTTCCTCCTCTCTCCAAGCTGATCCCCCAAGAACTCCAGGCTGCAGGGCTGTATATGTGGCCTGTTCAAGCTTTCCTCCTCCCTTCTCACCTCCCCTGTTTTTTCCCATATGCCCTCCTTTAGATGTTTCAATGCATTCATCTCTCAGGCATGCCAATATGTTGAGCAGGGAATCCTTTGTTGAGTTACAGTTGTTCAACTCACTGAAATTTCAGGGGGAGAGACCAAGGATCTCTCACACTGGCATTCCTCTGACAAAATTTCCCCTTTCTATAAGGACACCAGTATACATTTTTATTGTGGATGCAAAGTATACAAACATACATGTGTATATGTTATCTTAGTAAAGAATGATTTTGGTATTTTTTATCTCCCTTATTACAATAATCTCAATTGTCTGTATTTGAACTCATGACACAATTTTGAATATGGGTTAAAGATGGGGGTCCTTATCCTGACTACTTGAATGACTTTTACTGGCTTTGTGAATCCTAGAAATTCTGTGCAAAAAAATGTGTTTGTAAGAATATATACTCTTCTGGAACAAGTATTTGAATCTTTTATCATATTCTCAGAGAGGTCTGTGTCCTCTCCCCTACAAAGTTAAGAACCAGTGGGTAAGGAAATATGGAGAGTCAAGTTGGTGTTTCTTTGTAAACTATTCTTTACCTGTTCCAAACACACAGCATTGATAGGTAAAAATCTAAAAAGAGAACATGAAAAAGTCAGAACCATGCTTTCTCCATCTCTCTCTAAAAAAGATTTATACCTGTGGACAAGAGACAAACACAAAGCATAGAGCGAGACTGAAGACAGACACAGTAGGCTCCAGAATCATAAATAGGGAGAAGAAACCAGTGGTTCAGCTTGGTGGAGTGTCAGGATTAGACAGGCTCTGCACAATGTACTGGACCAGAGCACATGCTCTACTTGAAAATCAGGACCAGTGGTAGCCATGCTTGCCTACTCGAGAAGGGAGGCAGTAGTCACTGCTGCAAATTGCTGCCTGCTGTGACCTCCAGCTTATACGAAGCTTTGATCCTAGGACAAGAGCTGGGCAGAGATTTAATCTCTTTATCAGAAACTGAGATAGATCACCTCTATTGCTTCATCATCAGTATCACCACTGGGCAGGAACCCAGACAACACTACCAACTTGGTTCTTGAGTTATGAATACAAGTAGAGGAACTGCAAAATCTCTAACCAAGGAGGGGTGATTAGTGAGGCAACATCAGCAGTTATCTCCCATACAAGTGGACCTGCATACACATATTCCAAAACCCATGAAGAACTCTGACGTTAGTGTCAGACAACCAAATCAACAATCAGAATCTGAACTCACTGGAGAGGTTAAAGCAAAATGACCTCTTTTTTAAATGTTTATAATGCCCTCAAGGAGATTGATGGAGGAATAATAAACATTAAAAGAAAAACACAAGAATAGGAAATTCTGAATAGAGGGCAAAGATAGGCAAGAATTAAATGTAATTAGATGTGAAAAAATTAGAAATATTAGAGATGAGTAATAGATTTAGTGAAATGAAGAAAAAAAATATGAGACTAGACTCAGTTAAAGGGAGAATTAGTAAATAAGAAGCTGTTAATGAAGAATTCACCCAGAATACAGCACAAATACATACAGATTAAAAACTTAAAACAGATCAGTTAAGAAAAATGGAAGGTAGATCAAGAGACTTTCCAATACGTATTCATGCAGTTTAAGAAGACAATGAGAGGAATTGCAGAGAAATAGTCGCTGGAATTTTTCTGAATTGGGTAAAGACATGAATCCTCTGATGGAAAGCACACTCTGAATACTGAGCCAAATAAAGAAAGATAAATGCAGGCCTGGCATAATCAGAATCAAAGTGCAGAGCCTCAAGGATAAATATAACACACTTTAAAACTGCCAGGACGAAAAGACAGGTTCCCTAGGAAGAAACAGCGCTGACTGGAAGCAGACTTCCATCATTACTTATAGGCGCAGAAAAATATTTTTGAAGTGCTGGGGGGAGATAACTATAAACCTACAATCTTGTGCCCTGCCAAATTATTTGTGTGAAGGTTTCAGACATACAAATACTGAGAGAGGTTTGCCTCCCCCATGCTGTCACTGAAAAAACTTTTAAAGGATATTCATCTGCAAGAACAAAAGTGAGAGGGAAGGAAGTCTGTCAGAAACTGTAAAAGGTCTAAGATTTTATCATACTTGCAAGTTAACAAGGTGGCCTGCCACAGATTCATGGCTGCTGGCAGAAGGACATGAGACTCCTGGGTCAGAGACAGGAACTTCATTACTCACAGCACAGAGACAGCATGAGTTTCCTGTTCCCATTGGTTCTGCTAACCCCCCAAATCCCATAAGGGTGATGTGGAGCAGCTCCTTTGGACACTGGCTTACACCTTAGGCTTAGGGCACTAGAAGTCCTGGAATTTAGGAACCTTTCTATCTTTTGTTTGTTCATTTGTATTATTTGCTTGTTTTCTATCCAATCTTTCAAAGAGGTTGTTAGAAAGTCCTGAGGAAGATGTTATCTTTATTATCCTGGTGGAGAAACAAATCTGCTTTCTGCCCCTAAGAGAGAGACTACCTCTGTCTTTAAAGGCTGTTACACAAGCCCATACAAGTTGTGTAGAAATTCCATGGGGAATAGTCTCCCAATAAATAGGTGGGATAAAAATAACACATACAGAATTAGAAAACAATTTTAACTTAAAATTAACTGTTGCTTTAGATAACATTATCTTGTCTGTGCTTTTTAAAAGATAAAACTCTAATAGTTGGGTATAGGATCTGTTAAAAGAAACTAAAGTTCCTGTCTTATTTAGGAGCTGAATAGAGACTCTAAATAAATTTAGGCTTTAGGACAATTTATTAGGTGTGTCTGTGTTAAAGAATAGAAATACAACTTTTTAAACTGAAGAGGGAAAATATTACAATATTTTAAAATATTGATCAATCCATTAGAATGTGAGCAAGGAGAAAATTTATGGAAACAATAAACTTGTGAGATTTATCTAAAGAGGTATATAAAGGAAACTTTATAGTCTTAATGCTTTCTTTTTAAAGTAAGGAGACCCCAAGTAAGTGAGTTATTCTTCTTCCTAAATAATCTGGAAAAATAACAGAATAAAACCAATTAAATAAGACATTATTAAGTAACTAGACTCTGGCACTTAAATTGCCACCCGTCTAACCTGCAAGTCTGGAGTCTCAGGTCTGAAGGCATGTGTGAGCCTTTTGAAGGGAAGAAGGGGAAGACGGTGGGGAGAGTAAAGGGATATGGGAATAAAACTTAGTAAAAAAAGCTGTTTCAAAGAAAAGGAAAGGGGAAAAATAACATCTTTGAAAATCAAATTTATGTGACCTAGACGACCTGGAGATTTGTCCTTTTTGGAAGCATAATTACTTATTTTTTAAAATCCAAACTTTCCTGGAAAACTTGGAAAATGTGAACACAGACTTCAGAGTGTGGTCAGTTCAACAAGATTTCAACTGGTGTTTACTAGCCAGGCACCATGCTGCTGCTGGGCTGCATGGATGAGTCGGACATTAGTGCTGGTCCCGGAGGACACGGCGACAGAGAAACGAGCCTAAAGGGGGCACTTAATGCAGTTGTGAGGCTTGGGATAGGCCTGAGGTCAGGGAAGCATATAACTCCATGATTACACCAACCCTCAACAGGGAGGAAAACAGTTCTTGAGTTGGAAGTGTCAATAAGTATGAGAGATAGGAGGTAAACATGGGCAAACTTTGAAACTCATTCGTAGATCCCTAGGAATAGCCCAACCTAGCAAAATAAGGATATTATTCCAAGACCATTAGAGGAAGTCACAATGCAATAAATGTAAGGATAATGTAGGAGAGGAAGAAGTCTTTTTCCCTTTACTAGGTCTCTGTTGGGACTCTGTAACAAGATAGAGTAAGAGAAAAACAAATTTATTAACATGTGCATTACACATGTAACACATAGGAATACCCAGAGATGAGTAACTCAAACATTTGTTAGAATTTGGGCTTATGTAGCAACTTAGAACAATAAATTTTTAGAGAAGTGATAAAAACAAAGGAAAAGTTGCTTGAGTCTGAAGAGGTGGCAAATTATGGAAAGGTAAATATAGAGGAAACTTATTGAAGGTGAGAACTAGTTAGTAAAGTCAGTTGTGTAAATTCCTCTGGTGCTCTCTCTGGTTTGATAAGAGTCTAGAGTCCTCCCTAGTGATTAATTCCTGTCCTTGGTAGTAGAGAAGGGAATTGGGACACCTTTGCAAATTTATGTCCTGCTCTTAGGCAAATCAGGGAAGGGCTGAGAGCTTTTCTTGTATCAGCTTCTCAGTTGTTTTTAGCTCAGAATAATCCTTGTCCCAAAGTAGCATATTTTGCTACCCGCCAATAAGAAGAGAGAGTTACAAGGATGTTTACCCTCAGTCAGCATAAAGGGAATAAAGCATAAGTTGGGCTGATCTTATTTACTGGGGTGTACAATACCACCCAACTTTACCCAAACACAACCAACTCCTCTAGCATACAGAAGTCACTCAGTGCATTAGCTGGACAAATCAAAGTTGAACCTGAACTCTTTTGTATCTTAAAGATAAAGTTGAAATTTCTTTTATACCCTTCTTGAATACTTTTTCCTCCTCCCCTAAAGGTAATCATTGTTCTAAGTCCAGTATATGTAGCCTTCCCATATCTGTTTTAATCAATTTACACATATAAATGATTGTTATCCTGTTTTCTAACTTCATATAAATATCATCCTGAATATATCTTATTAAAATTTATGTTTTTAAAAAACTCAACATGCTTTTGAATTTTGGCCATGGTGATACATGCATCTCCATTTCATTCACTTTAAATCTTATGCATTGTGTGTATAATATAACTATATAAGAAAAAGTAATTATTATATGAGGTAGACACTAACAATACCTCCATTTTCAGATAAAACTGAAAGCAGAGATTAAACAGTAAGGAAGATTTAAATTTAGGATCATAAATTTTGCCTATTTTATTCCAGTTCACTTAGTTCGTAGCTTTTCCTGTTTATTACCTTGGTGAGGATTTATAATGAGTCAGAGCAAGGATGAAAGTAGATTCCTTATCTTACTCTTAACTTTAATTGGAATGCTCCTAAAAAAATATTTAACATTAAATATGTTTGCTGTAGGTTTTTACTAAATACCTTGTTAGATTAAGGATGTTACCTTTTTATTCATATTTTGCCAAAAAAGTTTTTTCTTATAATAAATATTACATTTATCAAATGCTTCCTGTCAATGAAAAAGCACACTTTTTTTTCCCTCATACTCTGTCAATTAGTAGATTTTTTGGTTTTAAATCATTCCCATTATTTTGGACAAAAAACTTACTTGGTCATTTTTATAATATTTTGTTAATATGCTATTGAATTGTGTTTGCTGAAGTTACATTTAGGTTTTTTCATATAGTTTGTAAAGTGAAATTGGTCTACAATTTTTTTATAAATTATTCTATGCTTTTCTAGCTTTGGCTTAACGTGTATATAGTAGCCTCATAAAATTAGTTGGGTTTTCCTCCTTTTATGTTTTCATGAAACAATTTATATTACTAAAGCAACTACCTTCACCGTAAATATTTGATGAAGTGATGCTATAAATCATCTGAGTTGAACACTTCGTGTAAGATTTGACTGATAATTCAATTTGGTACAGTCATTGGTTTAAGTTTTCTGCATTGAGTGAAAATTATCCATTTAATACAAGTGCTCAAATTTATTGTTATTAAGTAACAAATAATTAGTAATTTGTGACTTTGAAAGTCTTTACTGTACCTGTAGTTTTGATCCCCTTTTCAATTATTTAAAAACTTAATAATTTTTATTAAAAATTTAATAATTGTATTATTAATTATAATTAATATATATTAATTTATATAATATATATTAATATATAACAAATTGTTAATTATAACAAACAAGTAAGAATTATTAGCTTGTTTGTTTTTATTATTAATTAATAATAATTTGTCTTAATTATTATTTAAGAGATGATCTTAAAAGAACTCATCAGTAGATGGTTATTTGCTAAAACTACAAAAATTTTGGAAAAAAATAGCAAGCAGCAGGAAAAGAGGAAGAGCAAATGTGAAATGGGCTGATTCCACAAAAGAAGTCATTGGCATGAGTTCTATGGGAGCTGAGCAGGTGTGTTGAGGATAGGGCACTATGGGCATCACTCATTCATAGGGTTACCAGGAGTCAGAGCTGACTCAGTGGCATGTAACATACACACTAAAATAGACATGCCTCTATCTTGACCAATAAAAGAAAAGAGAAAACATAAATCATATTAAGTGCTCTTTAAGGTCTGTGACGGATTTCAATCTAAAATGGAACCTTGCGAATATGAAATGGAAACTTGCCTCCATGGGCCCTCAGAATTTAAGAACTTAGAGACTGATTTCCAGAAGACTGCAACTTATCTTCTACCAATGCAAATTCCTGAAGAACCTCTCCTCATCCACAAGGCAGAGAACTTACTGCTTGGATGCTGGCTGGACTTCCCCCTGTTTACCCTTGCCCATAGATACAGCACACCCCAAATCTTCAATGTACCTGCCTGCAGCTTGTTCCAGCATGTGTTTCATGAACTGCAACCCCCCTGCTGTACGTGAATAAACGCAATTTCTGATAATTTGAGCTTGCCTCAGTTTACTTCTTTATTTAGGTTGACAATTATTTTCCAATTTTAAAATTCTCAATTCTATAATTGTGGAATATTAAATCCCTACCAGGTCACTTTGCCTGTCCACTTATAGCTTCTTTGCCTCTTTGTCACTTCACTTGGTCACTATCTCCTCATCACAGTGTAGCCAGGGATGGAGGCAAGTCTCCATGCCTTATTTACTTGATATGTCTATTAGCTGGTTCAGTTAGAGAAAAAAGAACAGCTGAATTGATTCATGGTGATGTAGCCATTGCTCACACAAGGCAGCTGTGTCATTCACTCTTACTCAGTACCTACAGTGACATGGAGGTTATGCAAGATGATAGAGATTCAGAGGTGAAAAAATATACACATCCCACTTTCAGAATGGTAACATATTTGGAAGACATGCATTAAATAAGTAACTACACAAACAATTGCAGTCATGAGAAGTACTATGAAAGAGAAGTAAAAAGCAGCATAACAAGGGACTAATAGAGTCTGGGAGGATAAAAAGTGTTTGTGGCTGAAGACCAGAATTAGGGTAGGGAGGTCAGGAAATAGTGGTATTTTCAAGAAACCAAATAAGCTGGGCTATTTTGAGCCTGGAGAACAACAGAGAGGTACAACCTTCTAAGAACTGGTGACTCTATCCTAAAGCATTGGGAAGCCAGTGGATAGTTTTTAACACTAACTTTAATTAAGTGCCAGAAAGCCTACATTTATTTCAGTAACCATAAGTCTGTAGTTATCTTCTTATTTTAAAAACAAAATTTTATTGTCCCCCTCAAAAAAGCAGGGATCCCTACTAAAGTAGGTAACCCCCATCTGACACATACTGACTAGTATAGTGATTGATTCTTTTAGTTAAACCATTACTTTAAACTTGTTATGATTTGTTAGCTTGAACTAGGTCTGCAGTAAAATAGTCTGGGGTTTTCTCCATGGTTTTAAAAACTGTATGTACTGTAATATATATTTTTAATGTTTTGGGAGCCTGTATTCTGGCTGACAGCTTTCTAGTCACGCTCCCTGTTGTTGATGGGTTGTTGAGGCAGATGATCCTATTTCTGTCATCTTGTCTCACTTCTTGTTTCAACAAGGGTGGCACCTCAGCTTGATCTGGTGAAGAGGGGATTTCATGCTAATCTTAGCAATCTCAACCTCTTACCTAATCTTTCTAAATTTCCATATTGATTAGTGACAAAAGGGTGTTGTCAAAAAAAGTTATGAAAAACAACTTGTGTAACTACCAAACGCCTATCATCTCCAGTTGCTGCATTAACCCGTAGAATATTTATCAGTGTGTTGACTTCTAGAGAGAAAACGGATGTTTTTCAGGAGCATTAGTATTTTGTGAGAAGCGCCTGGATGGTAGCTTAATTATGTTTATTTGAAATGTGTATTCTAAACTGATGCATTTGTTAGACAACTTCATTGCTATTTCAAGTTCAATAATCATTTATGTCTGAGTATTTGGTTTTTCAGAGGGTTTTGCCATTTTAAAACTTTTATACATTTTCTGATCAGGAATTCACCAAAGGGTTTATAGTGATACCAGGCTTGATGTAAATCAATTTGCAAACTTTACCATCTAACAAATTTATAGCTTTAGCAGATATTTCCTTACAGTGGTGTCCAACCTGCAGCCTGCAGGCAGTCTGCATGCAGCCTAGCACAGAATTGTAAATTTACTTAAAACCCTTTTTTTGGTCATCAGTTTTTGCTCGTGTTTGTGTCTTAATGTATGGCCCACGACGACTCTTCTTCCAGTTTGGGCCAGAGACACCAAAAGGTTGGACACCCTTGGTAGGACTTCATAGTTATATAATGAAACATGTAATAAAACATTTTTTGTAACTTGTAGACTGAAAGGATGCTCAAATATTTACATGTATATATGAAGAAGAGTGTGAATAAATGCAGTTACTTCTAAAAGTATTTAGTTTTAAATGTCTATCCAATATGATAATGAACTAGTAAACTCTAATTAACTGGAAAAGATTTTTAAAAATGGAGGAAGTGGATATATTGTATTTGTCACATCCTTAGAGGCATAATTTGAAGAATAACTCTCTAAATGACTACTCCTCAGTCCATTTCTTTATATTAATAATTAGAAATACTAACAGATAATGACATTATTAATTGAAATATCCATTTTGACAAGCCCTTATTTCACCATTAAAATGGCTTCCTGAAAGTATCACAAGAAGTTAATGAATTGCTTGTTAATTAAATGTGAACTTTTCTCCTCTAGTATTAGAATGGAAAAAAACTAAAATATGATAAATTCAAATTGCTTCATACTAAATTGAACATTGATAGTGATATAAATATAATAAATGGTAACATTACGCATGAATGTGATAAGAATCTATAACATTCATAATGGAATTTGCTAATTTTGAATATTGACTTCTTTTAAGTTCATTTTGTTCCTGAAAATTCAAGTGCTGAAATAATGTTTTACTAGCATTTTCTAATTAGCCAAGTATAACTTTCCATAAAAAATTTAAGTATTCTTATCCAACTAACAAATCAATCTGTTTTTTTCTTCTTTTGTTTTGTTAGCCTCTTAGCAAATACCCTGCTGTGATAAATGACATTTCATTCTGGTTGCCCCCTGAGAATTACACAGAAAATGATTTCTATGACTTAGTCCGAACAATTGGAGGAGACCTGGTGGAAAAAGTTGATCTTATAGACAAGTTTGAACATCCAAAGTAAGTAAAAAACTTTATGACTTTATCTTTTTTCTCTCTCTGTGACAAATGGCATATGGAAACAATAAAATTTTGCTGCAGTCCATGTGTATGAGGCAAAATATCTTCTGAATTTATAGTGAACATATAGTTTATCAGAGTGCCTTTCATATCAGTCCTTTCTGAAAATCTTTCTAAAGTGCATTTTTAATCTTTCCTGCCTTAATAAAGAAAGTTTATGAGACAGAATGTTTTGAAGTTCTTAAGAGTTTTTCAGTATTGCTTTAAAGTGATTTTGTGGCGTATCACATCACAGGGGGTGAGGCAGAAAGAGGGGTTTGTAGAAAAAAGACTGTTTTGAGTCTCTAGGTGAACATTTATGAAGCATATACCACAAGTCAAAATTATATTAGGTCCTAAGATAAAGTTTAATATCTTTATCAGGACTCATTTCAGTGTTGACTTGTTCTCCCTGATATATATATATATACATATATATATATATATGTCTCTTACTAATCAGGTTTAACTCTGCTTTGGTTTTAGAAATGTTTTCTTCAGTTATATTTAAAGATTTGTACTGATCCATTATGCTGTTCTTGAGGGATTCCAGTTATGCATGAGGAGGCTCTCCTTTGTCTGACTTTTCTACCTATCATTCATTTTCTCTCTAATGTTTTAAATGTTTTCTATTTTACTTTGAGTGTTATCCTAGGCATTATCCTCTCTGCTCCTACTGCATTTCCATGCACACATTCTATTTCCATCTTCAGCTACTTTGTTTTTTCCCTTTTGTGAGTTCCACAAGCTAACATTTCAATTCCTGTTTTCTTGCTGTCTTTTCTCTGAATCATTTCTGCTTTGTGATTTCCTCCATAGGGAAATTGCTTTTTCTGGTTTTTAAAATTCATTGTAAAATATTTGCATTGTAAAATATTCATTGGCTGCATTTTTCTACAACTTCTCTGTCATTTTCCTTATTCATTCCTATCTTTAATTGATGTGTCTATGATATGCATATGATTGCTTTTTTATCACTCATATTTGAATGTATTGGATTTTCTGAACCTTTATTTTCACACGGTTGAGGGGTGCGGTTTAAGGGTTCACTTGGCAGGGAGGGCTAAGCAGCCATTCAGGCTAGTTACGGTTTTCACAACTGTAAAGCTTTCTTTTCCCCCACTGCTAAGAAACCAATTTTTTCTTTAAATATGGCTCATTCATCACTTCGAGTCTTTGTGTAGGTCTGCCTCCCACCCCAAATCTACCCTTGTTACAAGCAGAAGATTTACCTTTGCTGACTCCACTTTCAGTACTTATTGGTGATACAGACTTTGCACTTCAGATTATAGCTATCAGTGCTGAGAAATGTATTTCTGCTGGTGTTTGGGAGTATGTGTTCAGATATATGGCACACTGTGTGTTTCTTCTCTGCTTTCTCCCATTTGTCTTCTACTTGATTTCAGCTATTTTTGGCAACCTTCAAATATATTTTGGAACCTGGAGATGATATCTATCTCCTAATTTTGCAGACAATAGGATGAATTTGCAGGGTAGCCTGGGTTCCTGACATGACAGAATACCTGTTCAGCCTTGTACTTTTATGTAAAAAAAGAAGTTTCCAGGAGTTTACATGTTGATACTGAAAGTCTGGATAATTACTTTTGAAAAGGAGGAAAAGTAGGGGAGTAAGACTTACTGCTGAGTATTAACCGACATGCCACGAGCACATGACTTGTCGGTATTTTCCATCCTTAATATGCAGATAACCTTCTGGAATCAAAGATTCAGAATCCATTCTTAATGTTTTACTTCCCAATCTCTTGCTTTCTGATATTGCCTTAGAGCCACCTCTACCTCTTGTATCACCAGTGTTAAAAGTGAGACAAGGAGGCTTTCTTGGTTGGAGGTGATCAGAACCTAAAGGTTACTGTGCGATGTTTTGCCCTGGATGTAGCGAGGGTGAGTGCAGTGGGCATGTTAATTGCAGAGATTGAAGGGGATGTGGGGTCCTATCAGGGTCCTGTGGACCCAGGGACAGACCAGGCAGGCAGACAGTCCATTAAAAACAAAATCACTGGACTCTGCGGGAGCACTGTGTTACCTCAGGTCTACATACACAACCTCATACGGACTGGGGAAAGGAGAATATGTCCAATTCCTTCAGGAGGAAACAGTACTTTTGATTGGAAATTTGAAAACGACCAGCCAAAAAATACTCCTCAGTTACTGATCTTACCATCTCTTAAATAAATGTTAAGCAGACATTTAAGGCCTAATATCTGGAGCTATGCCAAGTGATTACCCTATCCAGAGAGTGTACCTATATTAATAAGGGGCTTAATCACTAGAGTAAGGTTCCTTTTGCAGAGATTGCTAACTACCTTTCAATATGCAACCCCATGTTTTTAAAATAACATAATCTTGATTTTTTTCCTTTTTTCTAAGCAATATGCCAGCCAAAGAAAAGTCTATACTTCAGCTAAGAATATCTATGTGGCAGGTTTAGCCAATGGTTCATAAGTGTTTAGTGGTATTTCCAGAACTTTCCTTAGAAGTTGGGCTGAGACTGTACTTTTTCTTACCTGCTACCTGGATGTGAATAAATTGGCTGGCGCTTTGACAACCATTTTGGGCCATGGTGTGGCCTTGGAGGTGGAAGCTCTGTGGAGTATAGCCTGGGTCTCTGATACTGAACTGTCAGTTCAGCCTTGGATTTTAGGTGAGAGAGAAGTGTCTTATTTAAGCCACTATTTTCCAAATCTTTGTTACTGACAACCAAAGCAGGGACAGACAAACCTTCCTTTTATAGCACTGAGGAATAAAACCCATTATTTAGTGATGGTGGCTCATTGTGATGTATGATTCTCAGGAAGGAACTAGGGCAGGGGTGACAAACTTCTGCTGTTAAAGAACAGACAGTAAATAGTTTTTTACTGTGTGGGCCACACAGCATCTGCTACATTTACTCAACTCTGCCATTTTGAAAGCATCCATAGCGAAAACAAAATCAAATGATCATCACTGTGTTCCAATAAAGCTTTAATTACAAAACCCAGTGACAGGCTAGATTTGGCCCATAGTTTGCTGACCATCTTAAAGTGGAGGGAGACACATGTAATTTTTTAAAAGACCCCCCCACTTACAGATTCTGAGATTCTCCCAAAGGAGGTTATTCTTCCTTGAGTACTTGGCACCCTCCCAGTCTCCTTCCACTTGGGTGGTGGCAAGTGAAGGGTCACCTGACCTTGTACTCATCAATGCATACCTTGACCTCAAGATTTATTTTATTTTATTTATTGTCTAAACACGTCAATTAAATATTACCAGATAATCCAAAAGAGCTCTGACCCTTTCTGTACCTAACATCCAAAACTGAGAAATGCTAGTACTGAGTGGAAGGCCATTCTCTGAAATAGACAAGTGCTATTTTTTGGACAAGAACAGATCCCAGAATGTTTCAGAGAGACATAAACTGTTGAATATGAATGTAATTTTATGTTACACAAATGGGCTTTTTTTCTTTTTTTAAATTTCAAATAATAGTTTGTGTACCGAAGGAGGATAGTTGTTCAGGTTAGAAGAAGCTGACATTTTTTTCCAGTTCATCATTCAGAACCTGTTCCCAGAGTACATTTGCTGCATAATCTATAGGCCACTTAATGTGCAGAAGAGTCCTTGTGGTTCCAATTTTAAATAACAAAAAGTAGAGCAAGGATTAATTACCTCTGGGGAAGAGAGCTGGGATTACTGTGTGTGCTTTGATACCTTTGGAACATTGTACTGTATGCATGTACAACATAATAAGAAAGCACAGTTGCTCGAAATATTTCTTATGCCAGGGTAGGAAAAGGAACAAAGAAGAGCGAAACAAAACTTACCCATTGTCTTCAACTACTGACACCTCATTTGCGGAAGCAAGCTGATCTCTTCTGCATTGTGGAGATGGACTATAAAGTAAATTGGACTTGAACAGCACAGATTTGCTTTGAGCTTAAAGCAGAACTTTCTGAATGTTAGAATTATGGATTTTAAAAGAAGTACTATTTGCTTTGACCACAAGAAAGTGCTGGTAGTGAAAAATGTCATAGGTGTCTGCAGCAGGGGCTCACTGGAGATGTCCCCAAAGCAGTCCTACTCATAGACTTGCACTTTGTTCCTGGGGGCTGCTGACTTTGCCACGTCCTGTTCATACAGTTGTGAGCACATTTCCTGAATCCATGTTCTATTAGTCAGGGTCTGGTTATGGCTGAGAGGCTAGAGGTAAGCACACTAACCTGTGGACACCAGAAGTGAGTCTCAGTTCCCCTCAGCCCTACTTGATCTTACTCACAGTTATATTTTATAAAATTTGGCAAAAGTACAGGCAGGCCTTGTTTTATTGTGCTTCACCTTATTGTGTTTTATAAATACTGCATTTTCATCAACATGAAGGCAAGACCCTCCACTAGCAAAAACATTACAACTCTCTGAAGGCTCAGATGATGGTTATCATTTTTTAGCAATGAAGTAGTTTTAATTAAGGTATATACTTCGGGTTTTTCAGACATAATACTCTTGCACACTAAACAAACTACAGTATAAGGCAAATATAACTTATAGACATTGGAAAACCAAAAAGTTTGTGTGGCTCACTTTACTGTGATATTTGCTTTATTGCAGTTGCCTGAAACTGCACCCACAATATCTCCAAAAATATGCCTACAGGTATACTGGCACATTTGTCTTTATTTTTAACAGAATTCAGAAGAGGGACTTCACCACAAGAAGCACTTTCTCATTATGGCTGGCCCCTCTTCTGAGTGAGTGTTAGTCATGGGCATGACCTGGTCATAGCTCTTCATGATGTGGTGTGGGGGAGGCAGTTCAGGCGACTCATCCTTCCGTCCTCCTTTCCTCCAGTCTTTCCTTTCCTTTCCTTTCCTTTCCTTTCCTTTCCTTTCCTTTCCTTTCCTTTCCTTTCCTTTCCTTTCCTTTTCCTTCCTTCCTTCCTTCCTTCCTTCCTTCCTTCCTTCCTTCCTTCCTTCCTTCCTTCCTTTTGTTTTTTTTATGTGTTTATGTGTTTTTACTTTTTCAAGTAACACCCAATAAAAATGCCAACACACACAACTTTGAAAATAAAAAGAATGAAGAGTCAGCCATCATCTCAACACTCTTAATACCACCCGTAACATTTTTACATTTTCCCATTCTTGACTTTTTTCCATACTCAAGCATCAAATGACATTTGACCCTTGAATACTGAAGATGGTATGTGCTTTGTCTTATTGCTCCACTGGTTCTAGGACAGGGTTTTTGAACCTCTGTACTACTATTTTGGGCCAGATAATTCTTTGTTGTGGGGCTGTCCTGTGCATTGTAAGATGTTTAGCAGCTCTGGCCTCTACTCAGTAGATATCAGTAGCACATACCCAGTCCCACCCTCCATGGCAATCAAAAATGTCTCCAGACATTGTTAAATGTCCCTTGACAGGCAAAATTGCCCTGTTGAGAACCACTGAGATATCATTTAGCAGAAAATGCTTAATTTCCTTTGAAAAAGATTTCTTCATTATTTTTATTTTATGACCAGCTGGGAGAAGGGATAGAAGGGCCTCACAGGGGTGGTGTTTCAGTGGGGTTTCTTGTGGTTTGACACTTGATGAAGCACAGAAAAATCTGGACAAACCAAAGAGGCTTCACAAAGAGTAAGAACTAAGGCAGGGTCTGACTTTTCTCTGTCTCCATTGCTCTTTCTGTGGTATATCTATCAATTTTTTCTTCTCCATTCTATTTTATTGTCTCACATCCACTCTGGTAATAAAGGAAAGCAGAATGAGACTTTATATAAAACTAATTATGAAATGATTCATGTTCTTCCTACAACGTAAGGAGTAAAGTTTTCACCAGAAAAAAAAATTCTTTTTGAACTGGCATAGATGCTGGTCAGCGGAGCTGTGTAGTCAGTGTGGCTGTTCTTTGGATTGTGCATTGGAAAAATGCTATGGGCAGTGGCAGGTGGGATGACATGTCTGGTTTGCAAATCACTCCCTGGTCTTGTTCCTCTTTTGACAGAGGCAAGTAAGTGCAGTTATCTGAACTTAAAGATTGGTCAGCAATGAAAAGCCAACCACAGCTAATCTTGGGAGGCTTGCCAGAAGTCATGTCCCCTTGAAATTGATAGCTTGCACTCCCGAGGAGAAGGCTCGAGGCAGCTGGGCTGCTTTAGAACTCTCCTGGCTGCTTCTCTTTCTTCATTTTTATTGCAGTGCTGGTGCTGAGACTATAAGAACTTTTATTGTTACAGTTCAGACAGTGCAGAAAGCAATTCTAAGAAAACTATTTTTAGCCTGGATATTTGTTCCTCCCTAACGTCTTTCTTTTTTTAAGCAGTCCACGAGGGTTGCATTTCAATGCTGTCATGTAGCGGCCCTGTTTGCCGCCAGTGTTAGACAGATGAAAACACAATTAGTTAGGTTTCTCACCACCTTGTTCTGCCTTGTCCCCCAGCACGTCACCAATTGCTGGAGGACTCTTTGGGATTGCCTTCAGCGTTGACCTGGCAGGACCCCAGTAGTAGCATCTCTGCCCAGAGCAGAAAGGAGTAGAGAGGCTGCTTGGCAACAGCTAGAGGAGAGGGGCCAAGCGCTGGGCGAGCTGCACCTGTAGTGATCTGCTGCATTACAGCACACTTCCATGAAAATTAACAATGAAACTGCGTTTTCCTCTTTAACTTTGAATTAGCAGTTTTTAGGGGACTCTTTGGATACTATCTTCCCTTGGCATCCCATGTACCTGTTTGTGGTGGGGAGATTGAATGCTCTCTTTCCAAGATGCAAGGTAAAGTAACTTCTGTCCCCCTGATGTTTCCATGTCCCACCTCCAATAGTGTTGATCAGATTAAAGCAAATTAAAATGTGCACCAAGACAACCTGTGAGGGGAAAATACGTCACAGAATTGCTAGCATAAATTGGATGGGAAAAGGCAGATCTCACCGCATCGTTTTGGGGAATTATGAATAAGGCCTTAAGTTGTTGTGGGTCTTTAAATTTGTTACCCCAGTTCACAAGGTCACTTCTTTTGACTGGCTACCACCCAGATTTGATGTCCAGAGCCAGCGGTGGGAGTCTGCCCTCCCCCCGCTCACCTCTACTGTCAATTCCTGTGTCAGTTACCTTATTCTTCTCACCCACAGAAGCTTGGCCTTGAATGTACCATGGCCATCACAGTAAATGATGTGTCTTAGTAACCAAGAAATTTATGAAGCCACTATACAACCTCAGAGTTGTACATAGGGTGAACAAATTTTATTCTGTAATAGATTTTGGAGTTGAATCTGTAAAGATGGACCTATGATTTCTAAGGAGGTCATATGGATCTACAGGTCAGACCTCTTTGAGTCACTTTTCAAAAATTAAAATTTCTGAACAGCAGAAATGGCTTTGGCAGACTTGGGCCTCACCTCACTGGTGTCCTCTGTGCCAGAAACAAGCCCTTTTCTGCTGCCAATCCCTCTGAACTCCACCGTCACAGAGCCCGGAGCCATGACTCACATGATATATAGGCTGTGCAGTGCCATGCGGCAGCAGCCCTGTCTGTCTCTTGGGCTAGTTATTTTCCTTACCTTGGTAATAACAGGCTCAATCAGCAGCCAGCATGGTATGCAAAAGAAGGCAAGGGCAGGCACACATAGGATGAGAGGTCAACTCCAGGGGGAGGGACGAATGGTGTGCACAAATGGTCCAAACAGCACCCAAGACCTGAGGTATCCTATTAGGGACATTGGTAGAAGGGCAAGCAGTCAGTGAGCACAGTGGAGGAGTGTTGGGGAGCGGGAAGCGGTCACAGAGGAGCCGGGCTTAGGAGCAGCAATTCAGTTACTAATGTGGGCTTAGTTACAGAGGGATGCGGATGCTGCTTTCCTTGTGTTGCAGCAGGATCCTGAGCAGGAGTGCCGGAGGCTGCACTGGTGAGCTGCTGCAAAGGCACCTGGTTGTCTCCCCTTATGGGATTGGGCTTAGATGCCAAATCTAAGTCCTGGGGGTGGCAAGGTATGGGCGGGCAGATAAATTATAAAATCCAGGACACCAACAGGTCTTTACAGGAGCTTCAATTTATTTGTTTGGTTTTTTTGTTTTGTTTTGTTTCAATAGTGTATAGTTTCACAGTGATCTACTTATTCCAGTGTTGTTTGGAGTCAGGGAAGGTGTTATCACGATGGGAATTGAGTTTCTAGTGAGGAAAGAGCAAGGTAGAAAGTTCCATGTGATTTATGTGAAGAGGACACCTCAAGGCAACGCAGTGCAGATAAGGGAACCCTGTCATGGCAGGGGCCACTGGCGGCAGTAAGCAGCCTAGGAAATGAATTAGGGAGCTTGTATTCAGAATCCTGAGCATGTCATCACTCACTGGCTCCCAAAATCTGTCTCATGAAAACTGCCTCATGTATTTCTGTAAGTCCCAAAGGGTGTTTCGTTTGTGTTCACAAGCGAGCTAGCTTCCGTGGAATGTCACACTGCTCCCCTTCGTGCCACGAGGGTTTCTTGCTGGGCACCACTGGCCTTGTGCTGCCCCCGCCGGCACACCTTCGTGGAGACAGTCCTGGTGTCCTGGGTGTTTCAGGTTTATGCAGAGCTATGCCTTCCCCACTGGCATCATGCTGGTCTTACCTGGGACTCTAGCAGCTCTGCTTGGAACCCAATTTCCTTCCTGCCTCTTAATACCCCTCCCCCAATCCTCCCCTGAGGCTTTTCCTTTCAGATAAACACATGCAAAGAAAGGCTTGGGAATTTAGTTTAAACCTGACTAACTCTCAGTTTAGACTAAAAATCTTTTCCATGGGGGCACAATTTAGATATGAGGACAAAAATCAACAAAATGCTGGTTACCTTATAATCTTTTCTGGACTATTTTGTAAGATGTCTTATGTGTTTAATATTCTCAAAGGAGAAAGAATACCCCACAAAAGTTTTTAAATTCTGTTTGATAGATATGGCTACTTTTCTTAGCTTCCACTTCCTCTTGAAGAAGAGTGACAATAGTAAGAATCTGAGAGAGGAAACTTGGAGTGAAAGTTAAGCAGGTGAAATATTTGTACAGGAGATGATAGCTATGGTCTGGACATTTACACAAAATTTTATCACTTATCCAAACAATCGTTAAATGTGGGAATTTCTCCTGACAGGTCATCTGTCCCTCAGTGTACATGGTATGCAAGTTTTGAAATTCTGTAGTAATGGTGGAATAAGCATTTCTAGCACACTCTTCTGTTTTAGCAGTTGCCACATCACATTGTATTTATTCACTTTTCTACCATTGTACTGTGAGTTACAGCCAAGCACTTGGTCTTGAACTTTCTACTATATTTGGGATGTATAACATAGGAAGTACTTAATAAACATTTTGATGATTGAATTATAAAAGAATAGAAATAAAATTGAGCAACAACCTATGTTATATCATGTTTTCTCAGGATATAACGGACATCCCTTCCTATGTGAGCCAAAAGATACTGAAATTCATACCATTTTCCATTGGGTGACCAGAACTCTTTATGATTGATTATGGTGAGTTCTTGCAGGAAAGAAACACAGAACAGGGTGGGGATTGCTTCTTAAGGACAGGACTTGAGTTGCAATAAGTCAGGTTCTGAGTAAACTGCTCGTTTAAAAATAATGTAGTTTCGACCAAATGTTCAGATAGAGAAAAGGAAAAAAGCTTTTAAGGAGGTTGACTATACTCTACATAAAACCTATTTTAAAGCTCTGAGCTCCCAGAACCAGAACACTAGGGTGTTGGAAGTAAGCAAATTATTCCTGGTTACCTAAGAAACACTTTGCTGATCAGAAGAGAGGAAATAACAGGATTGAACAAAAATTCAAGAAGTCAAACTATAATGTGTTTGTGTGTGTGTGTTTGTTTGCCACAAGATGAGGAGGAAGGAAAACGTTTGAAAAAAGGTAACATGAAAGGAAGAAAAAAGCCGTCTGTATGAGAAAGACAAGCTTCAGATCTCTTGAATATAGTTTCCAAAACACTGTGCCATCCTGTTTAGAGTAATAGGAGTGGAGCAGCCTGACAAGGACTGTGGGCATCCTTCTGCAAAAGCAGTTCTTCCCTCATATGTGTGGGTATAGGGAAGCTTCCACGTGGTGCAGTGGGTCTCTGCCCCTTGGTGTCCTTGATTTGTCCAGGGATACTGACAGAGCTGGCCAAATAAGGCCTTTTCTTTGTGATGTTTAGAGGAAAAATCAGAGAGCTTAAAGTGTGAGTGATAGAGATATGACCCATCTCTGGCCATGTTTCCCATAGAGGGGAGTGTAGGGGGCCACTTTGAGTGGTATCAGGGACTGTAGTCCCACACAAGCTGGAGCCTGGGAAAGGACCTGTAAGACTTGGCTGGAACACTGGTAATGCACTTGATAGACAGGACCTGATAATAACTCTGAGGCCGCTGGGGGAAATCAGGCCTAGAAGTAAATTACACGCCATGAAGCATGTTTTGTTTCTCTTGCAAGCTCTGTTAATCTTATGCTAGATAACCAGCTCAAGGCTGAGAAAGAAATTTACAAAACTCCTGGACCCTGACCCAAATCCCATCTGGCACCATAATGTTTGTTCATCTTGGACCCAAGCAATTCGGTGTGTTCCTGCCATTGTCTTTTTAAAACATCACCTATTCTCTGTAAACTTAAGTTACTAATGTAATTAAATTACCTATCCAATCCTGCTACCTATCCCCCTACTTGTAACCCTCTCAATAAAAGCCATTGAGCTCGGGAGCTCGGGGCATTCCCCACTAGAAGGAATCACCTTTCCCTTTCCTTGACAGGCAAACGGTGTCTAGAACGATTCATTCTTCCATCTATGGTGAATTGGGGGACTTTGCGGGCCAGAGACCCCCGTAGCGGAGAATGTGGTGAGCAGAGAGAGAGGGGAGGGAGATAGAACAGCAACAGAGATGTGAGATGGAAAGAAACTTCTAGTGTGGCTGAGTCTCTGGTTCCATCCTATTCTGAGACCCATCTGCAACCTGCCCTTCCTATGGCTCAGTTGTCCTCGGATTCCCTACGGGAGTGTAATTACTGTGATGATTTGATGTGGGTTTCCATTACCTGAAACCAACTGAGTTTAAAGACATGTAATTGCACACTTTTGGCACTGCAATAGGGCACAAAGGAAGAGATAACAGGCTGAAGTGATCAACTTCAGCAAAGTCTGGAGCACCACAGAGATGAGGCTTGATCCTCAGGCTCTAAATGTTTCCTTTCAGAGTGAATTTTAAATGTTTACTTTTACCTAGAGAAAAATGAAATTAAAAATTAATACTATCTCAAGTTGTGACTCATTCATTTCAGTGAACATGTATTGAACACTTATGGCTGAGGCACTATGCTATTTGTGATATTTGGTCAAGAGATATAAAAATGATTTTTAAAAATGAGCTCTTGTCTTCAAGGAGCTTACAGTCTGGCGAGTCAGTGCACATAGATATTTGTAATTCAATGTGAAAAGTGTCTTAGATGAGACATGCATGGCCATGATTTCAAAGAAGATTACTTAACACCTTACCGTGCTTTAAATGCTCAAAAACTTTTGCAGATCATGGTTCAGCTGAATCTTGAAAGACAAATAGGAATTAGATATGGAAAAGGCCATGAAATTCCAGGCAGAATGGACAGCATGCACAAAGATAGGATGACAGAGACATAAGAGGAATTTAGTGTGACCAATACACAGGAAGTATAAAAAAAGGGCAGAAATGAAGCAGGAGAGGTTGAAGGGCTAGATCTTAATGGCCTTGTATTCCCTTATAAAAATGTGGACTTACCCAGTAGGACATTTTGGAAACCACTGAGCTAATTCACCTGTTTTCAGTTCATAAATAATTACCTGTCTTGGAAGTGTTGGCCAGGGATAGGTTGGTGATAGAGAAAGACATAGAAGCGCATCTAGGTAGTCTGAGTGAGAGGAGCTGAGAGTCTGAGCTGATACAATGACAGGGAAGAGCTTTGTGGGAAGAAGCTGACTAGTAAAAGAGATATTTGGGAGTTAAAAATCCATAGGAAAGGTGGGCGCATTTGAGGGAGGAGAACATGGAGATGGAGAAATGAATGTAAGTCCCAGGGTCCTGAGTTGTGTGGCTATGAGGATGGTGGTTGACACTGAGATAGGATAGCGATTAAGCAGCGGGAGCAATGCTTTGGTGAGGATTCTTTGATTACTTTTGGACTCTTTGAGTTTTAAGTAGGACACAGAATGTTGACCTAAGAGCTCACAGGAGAGAGGTGTATACTTGACAGTTGGAGCTCAGGCGTGACTAAGATGCTCAGTAAGTGTCTAGAACAGAAGAAAAGTTAGAGGAAAGAACCCCAGGGAGGACTTAGGGGATGAGAGTGAGGGAGGAACTCAGAAGGGTGATTGCAGAGGTCAAGGTTGAGAAGCAGAGACTGAGGGATGACCGCCACGGAAGGTACAGTCTTGCAGAAGTGAGATTAAAGCGGAAGTAGGCGATATGCCAAGGCCACGTAGATTTGGCCATTAGGCCAAATTAGGCAATATTAGGTCTTAATATTAAGTTCAATGATAGAAAATACTTCAGATAATCATATTTCTTCACATTTCCCCCCTATTGTGCCTTATTCCACAAAAAAATAATTGGCAAATACTGGATTCAATAGATATATACACAGAGGGCTGCTCTTTTAGTGAGCAAACAGAATGTCCCAACTCTGGTAACTAGCCCTGCCTCTTCATAGCTATGTGTCTGGTAATTTTCATTCAGAATAGTACTGTAGAGAACTTTCACTTTTCTGTCTATTTGTTTTTTATTTTTCCCTCCTGGTGTAGTTCAGTTAAAGGATGAAGTAAGACAGCTGAAAGATCTTTAGGCCTTCTCTGAGAAGCAGTTGATTAGCGATCAGTTTATCTCCCAGCACTTAAGATAAGCCTCATTAAATTCAATGTGTTTAACTTAAGAAAGGACATGGAACACAAGTTAAGACCTGAAAATATGAATGGATTTTGGAATTTGAACAATACCTTGATCAGCATTTCTTAAAATGGCACAGGGGAGAAAAAACTCCTTAAAATCGCACATAATTCTCTTTAGTTTTGTATGGCAGGGGAATCTAGGTCTGCATGGAATTGCCTCCCCCAAAGGATGAGTCCACCCCTTAGGAACAGAAGTACAATTTTTGAAATTAAACCTGACCTCCACTCACCTCTCAAGCCAAAAATAGCCTCCCCAAAATGAGAGAAAGCACGCCAGGAAAGGAAGGTGTGAGGAACATATTGCAAGGAAAACAGAGAAGAGTTGATTATATTTAGAATGTTATTTTTTAAAACCTGGATTGAATTGATGAATACCTATACACTGAACTTCTTCATTTCAGGATTCCTACTGCAAGAGAATTTATTTAAATATGAATCTAAAATGTTATGTCATGTCTGATACAGGAATATATCTGACAATATTAAACAGATCAAATTCTTGAGAAGACTAGTCTGAATAGAAGCTATTCTTAGCATAGTTTAGGTATAGAAGATCAGTGTAGATAGTTAAGATAGAAAAATAATAATAGTTAATAGAAAACTAAAATTCAAGGTCTCTCCAACCTTCAAAGCAGATCTGTTTTAAATGCTTCTCAGAAAAAAAAAGTCTTAGAGATTTGAGCTTGGGGTCCCCAAGGCAGTGGCCTAGCCTGCGCCCCCATGTCTCCATGTCCTCTTTGTGCGGAGTCCCGACACCCTGCCTTTAAATGATCTCAGGTCTTGGGTACTGTCCTGCCCCTTGGGCAGCTTTGCTTGGCCCCTGGTGGACAAAGTGGAGACCTGAAATTGGACCTTATAACACAGGACCAGAGTTATTCACTTACATATTATAATTATACTCTTTAACTATTTTAACTAACACTTTTACTTAGGTTTCCTGCTGGCAGTACAAGGAGGATATTTTTTTCTTCTAGCTCATGCTGCAATGTAAAAATGGCAAGGCAGTAATTGTAGTTATAATTGCGAATTTGTTTAATTAAAAGTACATTCAATTGTTCTGACACACTTTTAAGCAACTGAAAAATAGCTATTATTATCTGTTGGTATGCTGCCTAGAGTGGCTAATAATTTTAGTTAGATGGTGGTTTTAGTTCTTTATCATCAAGAAATATGAAAAATAAAGTTAGACAGTATTAAAATTTTAAAATTTTATTTATCAGTTGGGCCTTTGCATTATGTTTTTAAAACCAATTCTTTACTCCATAATAAAAATGAAGAGATTGTATCTGTTTAAAATATCACATGGGTGGACTCCTTGGAAACATGGATCCAAATAACCCGAAACAGAGGGAAGGAGACTATCTCCACAGGTTACTTTCACTACTGCCTTTTACCTCTGAATCCAAAGTCTCCCAAATTCAGGGATGCAAGTCTATTTAAAATTGGTCTCCATTTAGATCATGTCCCCATAGAAAGGATACTCTAAACTTTTTTTTAAATGATGTGAAATTCACATGACAAATTCAGCCATTTTTCAGGTGAGTAACACATGGCATTTAGGACATTGGTAATATTGTGCGACTACCACCTCCCTCTGATTGTCTAGTGCCCAGTGTTTTTATCACCCAAGTCCCATACCCATTACACACTGCTTTCCAAGCCCACGCCACCCCATAGCACCTGGCAACTACCCATCTGCATGCTGCCTCTACAAGATTTCCCTGTTCTGAATACCTCATGTAAATCAGAATCATACAATACGTGATCTTTCATGTCTGGCATCATTCAGTTAGCGTAATGTTTTTGAGGTTCCTTTACATTTTAGCATGTATCAACACTTTATTCTTTTTCATGGCTGAATAGTTTTCCATTGTATGCATATATCCAATTTGTTTACACACTTATCTCTCAGTGCCCATTTGGGTTGTATCTACATTTGGGCTTCTGTGAATAATCCTCCTATAAATGTCTGTATAAAAGTATTTATTTGAATACCTCTTCTCAGTTCTTTTGGGTATATACCCAGGATTAGAATTGCTGAGTCATTAGGTAATTCTATGTTTAACTTTTTGAATTCCTCTCCTAATTCTTCAAGTGCTTTGTCCACATTTTCTATTGGGGTTTTTAAGACAATAAAACATCTCATATCAATTGCTGATAGAAAAGTGCAGGAGAGGAAATGAGAAGGATGCCATATGGTAACAAATAATGGAATTGGAATTTGCAGCCAGCACACCTGGTTGCAGGACGGTATTTGATGAGACTTCCATTCTGGACAAGCCCTGCACCTTTATTTCTCAAGGTTTTGATTTAGGCCCAAAGCCTGCTCTGTGGAATCGAAATACCAGAAGGATGATCCTGCATTAGGCAAGCAGTGCTTTGTATTCTGGTTTGGAATTCAATGAACTGTTGATTAGATGATGTAAGTGAATTCCAAAGGGTTGCTGTCAGTGTTTATTAAACAAAGGATATCAATTGTTTTTAGGAGATGACACTATTTTGCTGTCATCTGCTGGTGTTTTAAAAACCTGTTTCATGGTAAAATCATTACCAAAACACATCAACTAATAGATTTATTTTAAATAGTTGCATTTCTTTTTTGAGTTTTAAAAAATGTGATAGATTTGCTTTTTAAAAATTTTTAATCAGCAATTTCTGTTTGGAGATGTCTAATCAACATTCAAAAATTCAAAATCATATATGAAATTGTGACAGTGGATGTAGCTAAAAAGAATGGCAACACTTACAAGGTTGACTAAAAATAAAAATCTCTGAGGAAATGTGTAGTCCATATGATACAGTGAGTTTGTCTCTAGGACTCTGAGCTTTTACAGCTAAGGCTTAATAACATAGTGGTTACCTTTTGGGGTATCTTTCTCACTCCCAGTGATTTCTCCTCCTCTATGAACTGTTCCTGTCTGCCAATACAGAGCAGAACAGTGGACCATGACAACCCTTTTGTGCAGTGAAGCTTCCTCTCTGTAGTTCCTCTTCCTCTCCCTCACCCCCAATTCCAGCTGATTAGATCCAGAGAGATGGTTGACACATGAAGAGAATTTACAGTTGGAGATGGAAGAGATTCGGTCTTTCTTTTGATAGAGATACCTTTCACATCTCTGTTTGCCTGGAGCAGAGAGGCAAAGAACAGCAGTCTACAGAGAAGAGAACCAAGCAGATACATAGAGGGAAGTAGAGATGGGAAGAAAAGATGGAGTACTGAGAATAGTCAAGTTCCTTATTTCTATGTTGTACTGGGTCTGGAAGGCATGCTTAGCCTTGGTCCGCTGAAGCAAGTTTCCCTTACCTATCAAGGCAGCAGGAATGTATTTCTCTACTTGCCCCAAGAGCCCAGCAGAGGCATTCTGGAAGTACAGTGGTGTCCTGTTGCTGTCCCTTGAGAGCCTCTTTCTTTAGTGACAAAGTACTTTGGCACTTAGGCCCTTTCTTTGTTAATCTAAGTGTCTACTTCAGTCAATGAGTTATCATTCCTGACTGGTGCACTAGACAAGCCTCTCACAGGCCTGAGAGCTCAGGTAGTGAGCAGAGTGCCTTGCAGACGGGAAAAGCTGTTCCAGACCCCTGGTGCCAGTGTTTCCATAGGACATACTGAGTAGGGGCAAAGCCTTTTTATCGAATCTCTCCATAAACACTGTCAGAGGGAGTGTAGGCAAGTGTAGAGGGAGACGCTTGACACACACATCCATCATCCCAGCACTCAGTGGTATAAGACGCTCCTGAGAGTGTGGCAAATTCTTGAGGAAGAGGAAAGGGGGGGATCCAGAGCAGAATGAGAAGGCCAGGTCAGGCCAGTTCTCTTCAACCATTCCTGGAGAGGAAGACTTAGATATTAATATCCCATCCTCCATATATTATATCTAGTTAGTTCTATCTGGTGGTGTCTGAATTAACTGTGTGAGAATGAGAGTGAACCTTTCTTGAGGGCACTGTTCCTTTGCTCCAGCATCCATTGAATGTTTATTCGCCGACCCCAGTACACTCTCAGGGTTCCAGGCTCCCTCTGAGACCCAAGGCAGCTGAGGTAAAGCTTCTCTCCAAGGAGACACAGCCTCTAGCGACAGAACCAGCAGTCACCCCAACAGTCTGAGCCCAGGACGAGTTCCGCCGAATTACTATAGTGCTTCCAGCATGTGGCTTTAATCACTTGCAGGCCTCTTCGGTGTCTTTATAGAGACCCAACTTGAAGGCTTCTGTATTAGTTTGCTAGAGTTGCCATAATAAATACCACAGGTTAAGTGGCTTAAACAACAGAATTTTATTGTCTCATGGTTCTGGAGGCTAGAAGTCTCAGATCAAAGTATCAGTAGGTTTGGTTTCTTCTGAGGCCTCTCTCCTTAGCTTGCAGATGGCCATCTTCTCCCTGTCTATTCATATGGTCTTTCCTCTGTGCTGTTGTATCCCAATCTCCTTTTCTTATAAGGACACTAATCACATTAAAGTAGGGGCCACTCATATGATCTATTTACTTAATTACCTTTGTAAAAACCCTACCTCCAATTACAGCCAAAGTCTGAGGTACTAGGGGTTAGGACTTCAACATATGAACTGGGGTTGGGGGGTAAGGGGGACACATTCATCCCATAACATCCTCCTCTAGGAATCTTAATGGATAGTTCTCAATGTCAGTCCTAGTGTGATGTCTAAGGTGAGCAGTGAACTCAAGGAGAGTTCCTTTCAGAAGGACTTCTGCCTGGGTTTGCTGTACCATATACAAGGAGATGGGGCTGTTTGGTCATTCTCCAATTCAATATTCTAATACGGGACTCTAAAATAATCGCATATTTTCTCTTTTGAGTTACAATGAAAAGAGTTAGTTCATGGACCGGAGGCTTCCTGAAAGGATGCATAAGCTAGCAGGGGAGACATAAAACCACCCTTGTTTTCTCAGAGCAGACCTCACTGAGAACTGATCTCTCACAGGATCAAGTGCCTTGCTAGCACCCAAGGAGCTTGTCCCATCCATGTGTTTATCATGCTCTCCCTGGGCAGGACTCTACCATGATTGAACCTGGACACCTCATGGTACCTTCTCCACTTGCTCCTAAAGACTCTTTTTGTGTTTGTGGTATATCTTGCTTCCTCAGGAGGGAGGATTGGTCCACAGCGTCACCACCACCATGGAGGCCTCAGTCGGGCAGAGCACAGGTCGCTCATCGCTGCATGACCAGCACCCAGTCTTGGTCCAGTCATCACAGGCCCGCTGATGAGGTCCAGTAGTCTGAGCTTGGAGACTTATGCAGGGGCAGTGGGGGCAGCAGGCGCTCCACGGCCTGCCCTAGCCACGCTCATAGCTGTCAGGCTTCTTAGATAGCCTCTTCACTATAAAACAAACCTACTTCTTAAGACAAATACCATATGATTTCACTTATATGCGGAATCTAAAGAACAAAATAAACAAAATAGAAAGAGTGTCATAGATACAGACAACAGACTGATGGTTGCCTGGGGCAGGGTGGGGTGCGGAAGAATGGTTGTAGCAGTGGAAAACAAAGGGGAAGGGATTAAGAAGTAAGCATTACCAGTTACAAATAGTCACGGGGATGTAGTCAATAATATTGTAATAACTATATGTACAGTGTCAGATGGATACTATATCAGGGTGATCACTTCATAAAGTATATAAATGTCTAACTGCTATGCTGTACACCTGAAACTAAAATAATATTGAATATCAACTGTAACTGAAATATAAAAATAAAAAAAGATAAGCCTACTTCTTAAGAAATTTTTCTAAGATGCATATGCAATTAAATTGATTGTAGTTGAAAGAGACCTGCATTCTAACCCCATCTTTTTAAAAATTTGGACAAGTCAGTTAGCCTCTTTGAGCGACTGGTTCATCATTTAAAAAGTGGTGTAATGACCCTATTTTAAAAGCGATATTATCAGTGTAAAATGAGATGAAGTTCTGAAAGTACATCCAGCTATTTTAAAGAGAGGTGATTGAATTTTAATTTTAATGTGTGTTTCTTCAGCCTTCTATTTGACTGCCAGTGTGTTCTGGTGCCTGTTACTTCATGTCCTGTTATGGGAGTTATTTAATCAGAAGCAACGTTGTCTCAGTGATGTTTGAAATTTGCATGTGAAAGGTTGTAATGTTTATACTCTGCACTTCCAGAACTCCAGAAGATTTGAGGTCATCTGAGAATCATGTCAGATACAGTCAGAATATTTTGGGGGAATGAGAAGTTGATTCTTGCTTAAGCAGAGGAACATAGTCCAGAGTTCATCAGGCCATTGAATCAATGACCTTTGGGAAACTCTGTGGTACCTGGAAAGGCCACATTTTGTTGGGAATTGGAGAATTAGACCTACCTTCCTCTCTTCTTTAATCAACATTTGGCTCTTTATTTGCATATGGGTCAGTGAGAACAGTGCCAGTGAGGGTTCTTGGAAGTATAGGGCCTTGAAAAGGCATGTTACACTTGCACCATTTTACTAACTGAAGAGTAAGGTCCTCCTTCAGAACCAGTCTGTCACTCATTATACAAGATGGGGTCAGGGCCCCTGCGTTGGGGTTGGAGTATCTGTGCTGCCTGCTTGCCACTTCAGTCCTGAGCACATGGCTAGAACACAGAGGACTTTGAAGGGTCACCTGCTTTCTTCCCCTTGCTGCAAAGCTGTAGTATCCAAGGGTCATGCACTTACCCTAAGGTAAACTGTCTCTTTGATCAACTCTCAGCTCATCTGGTGGTTTTCTGAATAATCCCTAAAAGAAAAAAATCATGCTCCTTTTTTGCTAGTATCTGTTTTACTGTTAGACTAAGGTTGTATCCCTAAGATAATGTTTAACTTTTTCATCGGGGTGTGTCTTCTTTCAAGTCTCTTTTCCGTGTAATTCAATGTGGGCTTTCTCCTTAGGTATGTGTGTGCAAACACACATGCTATTGAGTACCTGTTCTGCAGGACTGAGGCTCAGAGAGTCTAATTTACTGGCCTAATGACACACAGCTATTAAGTGGTTGTGGCAGGACTTAAAGTAGACATAGCAGCTCTATTTTGTTTCATGTCATGCAGAACAATCAAATTAAATGTGAGAGTTGGCCTTCCCCCTTAATCGAAGCACCAGAGTTTTATTTTTCCAGGTCAGTGTAATAGACTCGAGGCCTGGATTGCTCCCATAACCAACTAACAGCACAGGCTTCATGAAAAAGCACCCAGTGCCCTGCTCCCAGCACAGGCTGGAGACTGGCCAACTTCTCTCATATTGGGAAGAGTACTGTGAGGAGAATAAACAATTGTTTCGGAAGATTGTCCTCATTTTCAAAACACCATCCATCTCCCTTGGTGCTCTTCTTATAGTAACGTGTCACCGCACAGTCACGGAGAGTGGGGAGCACACCAACTGATTGTGTTTAACAGGCATCTCTCTATGCTGAACATTCCATTATATTTTGTATGTCAGCAGTACTGAGGACAACACAGTCCCAAGCCACATTTCCTTTATGCAAAACTCAGGATTATTTAGCTCAGGGAAACTAAAATAGGAGATGCTTGCTTATCCAAAATGGTTATCAGTGCATTGCCACACAAACCAGCTTGGGTTACCAGATATCAGAGTTCAAATACAATGGTCACCAGCAACCTTCGCAATGCAATTCAAAGACCGGTTTCTTTAGGAAACCTCTTAGGATACCCTTGTCTTCCAAGGCGAGTTGTTCATCTTCGGTGTTCACTATGTCTTTATGTATATATATCATCAAAAAGCCACTAATATTTTATTGTGCTTAGTATTTTTATCTTTCCCCTAGGCTATACACACAAAAGTAAGAATTTTGTCTTACTGATCTATTTTCCTCAGTGCTTACCATAATGATTGGACAATTAATAAATATTCACTGAATGAATAACCCCTTAACCAGGCTTATGCTATTACTACTACATACATACATATATGTATGTTTAAATGTGTATGAATATATGGATTTAAACACATATATAAAATAAATATTTTAGACACCTGTAGCTTATCACTTGGAGGGGACAAGTTTATTACTATAGAAAACAATCCATGCATAGTACTCTTCTGAATACTATAAATCTTCGATGTCTTTTTTTTTTTCAGTAACTTGTCCATTGTTTTAAGCATTGTGATTGTTTGGAATAAGGATTAATGATGCTTTACTCGAAGATAAACTGTTATTCTGAAAAAAATTCTCAACTTAGAACCTTTTGGAATATCTTAAGATATTTTTCCCCATTTAAAACCATAGTTAAAAGTTGACATTATAGCATATCCTGTCTTTGTCCGTGCATGTGGAATCCATCCCAGCACCTCAGGAAGACTGGAAAAGGATTTTTTAAATGTAAAAGAAACCCTCCCCCCCCCCCAAGAAAAAAGAACTTCCTTCTGGACACCTCACTCCAGCTTCTGTTGCAGACTTTGGATGCCTAGTATCCAGGATAAAGGAGAGTCGTTTGCACATCTGTAAACAACTTAAGGACAAATTTGAAATGCATTGTGCTATCTTAGGTGCTGATCAGTTCAAAATCCAATGTGCTGGTAGGGCACGCACAAAAAGATGAGACCCATGAGTAAACTTACTGGGTGCATCAGGTCCTCTGCAGTCCAGTTTATGTCTTCAAAGATCCCTCTACATTCTCATGATACTCTGGCACCCAGCAGGCTTGATGAGTGTATTCACCACTGTCTCTGATTGGGTCTGTCCCTGAAGTGCATGGCATCTTGGCATGAACATGGCCTCATCCCAGGAAGATTAAGGGCTTGGAGCTTGAGCTTCAGGAAAAAGCTTGATTAGTAGCTTTTTAACAAAATATTCTATATATTTATACACACACACACACACACACACACACATACACACATAAAATTAAGGAAACAAATAGCTGCACTGTAAGAAAAAGTCTTAACTCCCTCATGATCTATCTTCACAAATACAAAAGTTTTCTTCCAGGAGGAGAAAGCAAATGTAAGTGGGTGAGACAAAGAACTGAAATAATAACCTAGCTTTGATCAAAACTACTTGTTACAACATTCCCTCTGAAAATGATTTCTAATCAATGAGCTACCACAGTGCACAAAAGAGTAATTACCTTACCTGTGTTTCACTCTGAGCTGTGATTAGAAACAAATACAAGAAGGGGAAATCTCAAAAAGGAGCTGAAATGCAGCGCTAAGGGGTATTTAGTAAGTGTGGAGGCATGCTCCAGGCAGTGACCTTGACAGGTGACATCCACCTGCCTGTTTGCTTTCTCAGTAAACAGCTCCCAGATGTTTGGGGCAGCATTGAGGATAGCAGCAGAGTGTTAGGTAATTTAGCACATGCTGCCCTTATGTACTAAGATAAGGCGACCAGCTGACTCTCATTAAGCTACGAGACTGAGTTCAGAGATGTTTGGGCTACTACACCTACACCTTCTCACCAGTTTCCCTGGGGCTGAAGGCCAGTTTTTAGCATGGACTTTTGGTACAGAGTCCCTCGCCTAAACAACAGTAGAGCATGGACTTTATTAGTCCAAGATGAGACACAGCAGGCTGCAAAAGGGAATAAAAGACTTGGAATAATTCTGCCACTGAAAGAAAAACTTAAAGAGGCTAGGGTGAAGTGCCTGGTGGGATTATTGAGAAGGTAAAGGCCACTCTATTAAGGAAAAAAAAGGTCCCTGACCCAAAATGCTTGCTGGGACATTTACTGAACCCCTGAGAAAGAGTTTCCAACTCTTAAGAATATACAGTGAACACATAAGAAAAACACCTACCTGCCAAAGAACAGAAATATTTATGATGATGACCATCCTACTGTGGGGCAATGCTCTGACAGCTTTGTAAGACAGAGGATCCCTCCAGAACGGGTCATCATTTAGGCACAGCACGAACACCCCTGAACCTGCTCCTTCTTTCCTTGTGTACTGGTTCTTTTTAGTCCAGCTTCAGATCGCTGAAAGAATGTCAGCATTTCTATACATGTGATCTTAAAAAGCCACTCAGCATGCTTAGCCACATGCTTCCCTTGAAAGCATTCTTGGGAGATCATGCTCTCCCCAGAGGAAAGCTTGCAGGCTCCAAAGTTTGATCTACCAGTTTTAAACTCAGTACCAGTGTCTTGCTTATCTTACAATGTTCCTAAGGCTTCAACCTGCATTCCTACTCCCAGGAGGTAATAATACAGTTTTTGTAATTCTCCCTTTGAATGAGTGGCAGGTTTATTATGTTCATTGTTCTTTGAATATGTTTAAAAATGGGAATAGATACTAACTCGGGATCATTGAGGATTCACCTTAATGTAACTTGGAAAATAAACTCCATACTTGATTCAGATCTTAAGATTCTTACAAGGAGTGATATTTAAACACAGAATAGTATCTTAATGAAAATCTTTGAACTAAAAACTGACTAACTGTCTTGGATAAGATATCCTCCCCGCCTTCAAGGATGCTTAAATTCTTCCTAAATTATCCTGTCAGTAAACATTAGCAATCTTTGAAACAGCAAATGACAGTCAATCTGCCTCTGGTATAATATTACAGCCTGAGAAGAAATACAAATACCATATGATTTCACTTATATGTAGAATCTTTAAAAAATATATAATAAAGAGTAAACAAAACAGAGACAGATAGATGCAGAGAACAAAGTAATGGTTGCCAGATGGGAAGGGTGTTGGGGGGCTGGGTGAAAAAGGTGAAGGGATTAAGAAGTACAAATTGACAGTTACAAAATAGTCATACGGATGTAAAGTACAGCATAGAGAATACAGGGTGGGGCAAAAGTAAGTTTACAGTTGTTCATATGGAAAATAATAAAATAATAAATAATAATACAAGAATAAACTTTGACCCTGGTCAGTGTGGCACAGTTGGTTGGGCATCATCCTGCAAACTAAAACATTACAGGTTCGATTCCCAGTCAGGGCACATGCCTGAATTTCAGGTTTGGTCCCCAGCTGGAGCACGTGCAAGAGGCAAACCATTAATGTTTCTCTCTCACATCGATGTTTCATTCCCCCTGTTTCTCCCTCCCTTCCCCTCTCTCTGGAATCAATAAAAGAAAAAAAAATTAAAGAATAAAGTCTGTGTTTCATATACTCACAACTGTAAACTTACTTTTGCCCCTCCTTATATAGTCAATAATGTAACAACTGTGTATAGTGCTAATGGGTACTAGACTTATTGGGGGGATCACAGTCTATTTTTAATTTTTTGAGGAACCTCCATACTATTTTTTATGGCAGCTGCATCAAATTACAATCCCACCAACAGTGTGGGAGAATTTCCTTTTCTCCACAATCTTACCAACACTTGTTTGGTAAATTATATAAATGTCTAACCACTATGCTGTATGCCTGAAGCTAATATAATATTGAATGTCAACTGTAATTGAAAAATTTAAAAAATAAAATAAAATCACGAACCACACCAGAGTACCTTTACCTGCTTGCAGGAGGAATTTAAACAGCCAGAATGTGTTACAAGTATCTAAAGAGAAGTTTGGCCAAGGCTCTGGGCAGTGTGTCTGTTGTTATGTTAGATTTATTCAATTAGAATCACAAGCAAAGTAAATTGAGCTGTGTGGCTGATCTGAATATGACATCAGAAGAAAATAAAGAAATTAACAGACCCTGAGGAACAGAAGAAAGTGCCAGGCTCCTCCCTCTGTACTCAGGCCAGGCTTTACAGGTTCATTTATGAAGGACAAGACCAAAGCAGAAGAGCCTTTTGTTCAGTGCTATGTAGTCATTTTCCTGCTTTACTGTCTTCTGAAATTCTCTCCGTGAGTGTGAACTGCAGCAAAAGTAAGGCTCGTGCATGTGGAAGCTTTCAAGATGAGGAAGAGGGCCTAATGGGGTGGAGGCAGGGATTTAGTCCAATTGAATTGTGCTGCTGTCTTGACAAGTGCGTTGTCTAGCACAGGTGGCTGTATTAAAATGACCTGGTGCTTCAAATACGTGACACGTAGGAAATATTAAAATTAATTGCACAGGCCTCATGTTTCCTTAGGCTATAGGATAAATAAACCATGCATTTCAACAGGAAAGCTTTTCTGCTCTATCATTTTTAGTGCCTTGCAGTGGTTGGCTATCTCACACTTCATTCAATGAATGAGGGTTTAAAAGAGGTACAGGAGAAGGATGATGCAAGGAGGCTGTCCTGTTTTCACGCTTTAGTTGATATATACTTTTTAAAGATTTTATTTATTTTCAGAGAGTGGGGAAGGGAGGGAGAAAGAGAGAAACATCAATATGTGGTTGCCTCGCGTGTGCCCCCTACTGAGGATCTGGCCCACAGCCCAGGCATGTGCCCTGACTGGGAATTGAACTGGTGATGCTTTGGTTTGCAGGCCGGCACTCAATCCACTAAGCCACACAAGCCGGGGCATAGTTGATATTTTTTAACATGTCTTTCATGGTTTGGCAGATTGGGATGAAGAAAATGAGTTTTTTACTAGAATAGGAAGGTGGAACTGAGGGCAGAGAGGTAACAATAGGGAAACATAAGATGAAAATGGTAAGATTTTCTTGGGGGTTTCTTTTTGCTCTTAATTATGACTTTTTAATATTGTTCCTTTTTTTTCAGGTTTCAGGGTCACTTTAGTTTTTGCGATATTTTACACAACACCATAGTCATAAGTCTTTTTTTCTCTTACATCCCTGTGACTGTTGTTATAACTGGCAATTCGTACATCTTAATCTCTTCCCCTTTTTCACCCATCCTCTTAACCCTACTGCCATCTGGCTACCATCGGTCTGTTCTATCTATGAGTTTGTTTCTGTTTGTACATTTATTTTGTTTTTCAGGTTCCATATATAAGTGAAATCATATATGGTATTTGCCTTTCTCTGTCTGACTTATTTCACTTAGCATAATACTCTCTAGGTCCATCCATGTTGTTGCAAATAGCAAGTTTTCATTCTTTTTATGGCCAAGTAATATTCCATTGTATATATGTACCACTACTTCTTTACCCACTTGTCTATAAATAGACACTTAGGTTGCTTCCATACCATTGTAAATGATGCTGAAATGAACATAGGGGTATATATATTCTTTCAGATTAGTATTTTATATTTCTCGGGATAAGTACCCAGAAGTGGAATTGATGGATCATATGGCAATTCTATTTTTAATTTTCTGAGGAACCTTCATATTATTTTTTATGGTGGATGTATCAAATTACAATCCCACCAACAGTGTGGGAGAGTTTCCTTTTCTCCACAATCTTACCAACACTTGTTTGTTTGTTGACTTATTGAAGATAGCCATTCTGACAGGTGTAAGGTGACATTGTGGCTTAAATTTGCAATTCCCTACTGATTAGTGATGTTGAGCATCTTTTTAAATGTCTATTGACCATCTGTGTGTCCTCTGGAGAAATGTCTGTTCAGGTCCTCTGCCCATTTTTTAAATTGGATTGTTTGTTCTTTTTGATGCTAAGCTGTATGAATTCCTTATATACTTGGATATTAACCCCTTATCAGTTATATCATTGGTGAACATGTTCTCCCACTCAGTCGATTGTCTTTTGTTTTGTTGATGGTTTTCTGTGCTGTGCAAAAAAATTTTTTTCTTGAGGTAGTCCCATTTATTTATTTTGTTTCCCTGGCCTGAGGAGACACATCCAAAAAAATACTGCTAACAGCAGTGTCAACAGGGTTTACTGCCTACTATTCTTCTAGGAGTTTTATGCTTTCGGGTCTTACATTTAAGTTTTTATCCATTTTGAGTTTATTCTTGTATATGATATAAGAGAGTGATCTAATTTTATCCCTTTGAATGTATGTATCCAGTTTCCCCAGCACCATTAATTGAAGAGATTGTCTTTGCTTCATTGTGTATTCTTGCCTCCTTTGTCATAGACCATAATAGTGTGTGTTTACTTCTGGGTTCACTATTCTGTTCCTTTGATCTATGTGTCTGTTTTTATACCAGTAAACCCAATACATGGTGTTTTGGTTACTATAACCTTGTAGTATAGTTTGATTTCGGGTATCATGATACCTCCAACTTGGTTCTTTCTCTATATTGCTTTGGCTATTTGGGGTCTTTTGTGGTTCCATATAAATTTTAGGATTATTTTTGTTCTAGTTCTGTGAAAAATGTCATTAGTATTTTGATATGGATTGTATTGAATCTGCAAATTACTTTGGGTAGAATGGGCATTTTAACAACGTTAATTCTATTGGTTTAATTTATTCCTAGGTATTTACTTTTCTGATATAATTGTGAATAGGGCTGTTTTCTTAATTTCTTTCCTGGTAATTTGTTGTTGGTACATACAAATGAAGCTGATTTCCGAATATTTATTTGTATCCTGATACTTTACTGATTTCATATATTAGTTCAAATAGCTTTTTTGGTAGATGTTTTTAGGAGTCTCTATATACATTATCATGTATCTGCAAATAATGAAAGTTTTACTTTTTTCTTTCCCATTTGGATGCCTTTTATTTCTTTTTCTTCTCTGATTGCTGTGGCTAGGACTTCTAATTCTACATTGAATAAATCAAATGAAAGCAGACATCTTTGTCTTGTTCCTGATCTTAAATAAAAAACTTTAACTTTTTATCATTGGGTATGATGTTATTTGTGGATTTGTCATATGAGGTCTGTCCAGGAAAAGTCCAGCCATTGTTAATATGATGAGAATGGTTTGCATGACATTGATGTAACCTGGCAGCCAAGGAGAGTAGACTGGAATGTTCATGCCTGAACAATGACGACTTCACTGTACTAGCCGGTGGGGCAGTAGATGCAGTTGAGTGAGCATATGTACTGTGTGGCCATCACACATTCAAATGACTGAGCAAGTAGAACAACAAATCTGCATCAAATTTTGTGTTAAGCTTGAACATCCCTCCGCAGAGACTGTTCGGATGATTCAGAAGGCTGTAGCTGTGGGCAACTGGTGATTCACAGATTCATCACAACAATGCGCTCACTCATGCATCACATCTCATGCAGAATTTTTTGGTGAAACTTCAAATCACCCAGGTGACTCAGCACCCCTATGGCCCAGATTTGGCACCCTGTGACTTCTGGATTTTCTCAAAACTAAAATCACCTTTGAAAGGGAAGAGATTTCAGACCCTCAGTGAGATTCAGAAAAATATGGCAAGGCAGCTGATGACAATTGGGAGAACTGTGTGAGGACCCAGGGTGTCTACTCTGAAGGGGACTGAGGCATCATTGTCTAATGTACAGGGTTTCTTGTATCTTCTTCAATAAATGTCTCTATTTTTTATATTACATGGTTGGCTACTTTCTACAGAGGCCACATATATGGCCTTCTTTATGGTATATTCCTTCCATTCCACTTTGCAGAGAGTTTTTATCATAAGCGGATGTTATATATGGTCAAATGTTTTTTCTGCATCTATTAATATGATATGATTTTTATCTTTAATTGTGCCTATGTGGTATATCACATTCATTGATTAGTGGATATTGAATCAGCTGTGCATCTGTGAATAAATCCCACTTGATCATGGTGTATGATCTTTTTAATATATTGCTGAATTCAGTTTGCTTATATTTTGTTGAGGATTTTTGCATCTATGTTAATCAGGAATATTGGCATATAATTTTTTTATAGTGCGTCTGCCTGATTTTTAGTGTAATTCTGGCCTCATAAATTGAGTTTGGGAGCCTTCCCTCCTCTTCAGTTTTTTAGGAGTACTTTGAAAAAGATAGGTCTTAATTCTTCTTTGAATGTTAGGTAAGATTTACATCTGAAGCCATCTGGTCAAGGGATTTTGCTTGTTGGGAGTTTCTTGATTACCAATTTGATTTTTTTAGCAGGTGTCAGTCCTTTCAGATTTTTTTGTTTCTTCCTGATTCAACCTTGGAAGAATGTATGTTTTTAAGGATTTATCTGTTTTCTCCAGGTTGTCCAATTGGTAGAATACAATGTTTGTAGTATTTCCTTTGTATTTCTGTTGTGTTGGCTGATAATTCTCTTTTTTTCAATTCTGATTTTATTTATTTGGGCTCTCTTTTTTTCTTCATGAGCCTGGTTAAAAGTTTATGAATTTTGTTTTTTCTCTCAAAGAAAAACAGCTCTTTGTTTCATTGATATTTTGTATTTTTTAAAGATTCTATTTATTTTCATTCTGATGTTTATTGTTTTCTTCCTTCTAATCAGTTTGCCTTTTTCTTCCTTTACTTGTTCATTTAGGTACAAAAGTTTAGATGTAGTTGAGATTTTTCTTGTTTCTTGAGTTAAGCCTGAATTGCTATAAATTTTGCTCTTAGAATTACTTCTCTGTGTCCTGCAGATTTTGGTACATTATATTATTTTCATTTGTCTCAAGGTAACCCATTCATTATGTAGTAGCATGTTATTTAGCCTCCCTGTGTTTGTGTTTTTTTTTCAGTGTTCTTCTTGTAACTGATTTCTAGATTCATACCATTGTGTTGGGAGAAGATGCTTGATATGGTTTCAGTCTTCTTAAATTTACTGAGACTTGTTTTCTGGCCTAATATGTGTTCTCTCCTGGAAAATATTCCATATGTGCTTGAAAAAATCTATATTTTGTTGCTTTGGAGTGATGTCCTTAAAAAAATCAATTAAATCCATTTGATCTAATATGTCATTGTAGGCCACTGTTTCCTTCTTGACTTCCTGTCTGGCTATCTACCCATTGATTTAATGAGGTGTTAAAGTCCCCTACTAATATCTATTACTGTTGACCTCTGTCTTTATGTTTGTTGGTATTTGCTTAATATTAAATATTTAGGTGCTTCTAAGGAGGGTGCATAGATATTTACAAGAGTTATGTCCTCTTGTTGGATTGATCCATTTATTATTATAAAATGACTTTCTTTGTCTTTGTTATAGCTCTTGTTTTAAAGTCTATTTTGTATGATATGTTTTGTTACCCCAACTTTTTTTTATTATTGCTGTTTGTATGAAACACCTTTTTCCATGTACTGTGTGTGTCTTTTAATCTGAAGTGGGTCTCTTCTAGGCAGCATATGTATGGTTCGTGTTATTTTTTAATACATTCACCCACCCTGTCTCTCTTCATGGGAGCATTTCGTCCATTTACATTTAAAGTACTTATTGATGGGGATGTAGTTATCACCTTTTTATTAATTTTTATTCTCTTGCTGTCTTTTCTTGTATGATGATGAGTTATTATTATTTTTTAATTCCTTTTCATTTCTTGTATATCTCTTGTAGATTTTTGATTTGTGGTTAACATGTGCTTCCTATATACCAAATCATGTTTATAGCAGTGTATTTTAAGTTGATGGTCATTTAAGTTCAAACACATTATGAAATCACTAAAATTTTTACTTACTCCCTCCATGTTTATGTTTGTGTTTTTGTATATCCTTTAATTTATTGTTGTAATTACACATGATCTTTCTACTTTTTGCCTTTTAACCTTTGTACTAGCTTTACAGTTGGTTGATCTACTGTTTTAATATGTGTTTGACTTTGTTAGTGAGAATATTTTCTTTCCTATATTTTTATTCATGTTTTTAATCCCTTTCTCTTTTTTATTCATTTATTTTTAGAGAGAGGGAAAACCTTGATGTGAGAAAGATACATTGATTGTCTTTCTTACTTTCACTGACTGAGGACCGAACCTGCAACCTGGGCATGTGCCCTGACCAGGAATTGAACTGGTCCCTCATTTTGCAGAATGACACCCAACCAACTGAGCCACAGTGGTCAGAGCAATTCTTTCTTTTCTTCTTAAAGAAATCCTTTTAACATTTTTGTAATACTGGTTTAGTGGTGATGAAGTCCTTTTGTTTTTCTTGTTTTATGGGATGCTCTTTATCTCTTCTTTGATTATAAATGAAAGCTTTGATGGTGAGAGTAATCTTGGCTGTAGGTATTTGCTTTTCTTCATTTAGGAAATTTTGTGCCAATCCCCTCTGGGCTGCAACGTTTTTGTTGAGAAATTAGCTGACAGTCATATGGGAACTCCCTTGTAAGTAACTTACTACTTTTCTCTTGCTACTTTTAAGGTCAGTTTTATCTTTAATCTTTGGCATTTCAACTATGATATGTCTTGGTTGGCCTCCTTGGGCTCATCTGGCTTGCGGTGTTCTATGCTTTCTGGACTTGTATGTTTATTTCCTTCACCAAGTTAGGCAAGTTTTTAGTCATTATTTCTTTCAATAACATTTCAATCCCTTGCTCTCTTTTTTCCGATACTGCTATGATGGAAATCTTAGTATGCTTGATGTTGTTGCAGAGGTCCCTTAAACTAACCTTGTTATTTTGGGATTCCGTTTTCTTTTTGCTGTTCTTATTGGGTGTTTTTTGCTACCTTGTCCTAAAGATTGCTGATTACCTCTCCTAGTTCATCTAATCTACTGTTGGTTCCCTGTAATGTACTCTATATTTTGGTTATTGGATTATTCATTTTTGACTTATGTTAATTATGTTACTCTCCATTTATTATGTTTCCTATTGCTTTGTTGAAGTTCTCAATTAGTTCATCTGTTGTTACTCTAATTTCATTAAATGTCCTTATAAACCAGTGTTTAGAACCCTGCTTCTGGTAGATTGCTTGTATCCAATTTGTTTAGTTTTTTTCTAGAGTTTTTTCTTGTTCTTTCATTTGGGACTTGTTTCTTTGTCTTCTCACTTTGGCTGCCTCACTGTGTTTGTTTCTATATATTAGGTAGATCTGGCACATCTTTCTGTCTTGGCAGAATGTTCTTATGTAGTAGGTGTCCTGTGGGGCCCAGTGGTATAGTCTCTGTGGTCACATGGGTCCCATGAACTGGGTGCTCCAGGAGTGTCTCTTGAATGGGTTGTGTGCACTGCCCTACTGCAGTTAAATCTTCATTGCTGTAAGCATATCACTGGGTGGGACTTACCCTTATGGTGACTGGTTGTAAGGAATGGTTGTTTCTACAGTGGACAATATGTTGTGTAGGGGAGACCACACAGCATGGGAGTCTCTTTAGCAGAGCTCTGGTGCCTGCTGAGTCAACCCTTTGGGTATGTCATTTGTGGAAATTAGGTGGTGTTCTGGGATAGTCTGATGCTGTCCACCAGCATGTGTGTTGGTTCTCAGGTCTCCTGAAAGGAGCTCTGGTGCAGTCAAAGTTAAGCTGCTGCTTGTGTCCAGCCCAGGGCCACCTGGGAGGAGTGATAGTGTTCAATTGTTAGCTACCTGTGCTAAGATTGGAGGTACCTGGGAAAGGCTAGGCTGCCAACTGAGGCCGACTGCCAATAGTGCTAGGCTTAGCAAGAGATACAAGGCATGCTGAGGCCATTCACTGCTTATCTGGGGTTTGTGAATCTTTGAGGGATCCTAGGAAAGTCTGTAGTGCAAGCAGAGGAAGGCCACTTGTGTGTAAAAGTCGCTGGAAGAGGTTCTGGCATGGCTAGTGAGGTGGGATCTCAGGGAGTCATTAAGGCAGGGTGATCAGTGTTAGGCAAGTTAATGGACAGCTCAGATTTGGTGCCTGCCTGTGCCTGCCTACTGGGTATAGGAAGGACTCAACAAAGGAACCATACTGTGTGCCAGCACTTCCCCCACCCCCACCAGAGGGAGCTGGCCTGAAGCTAGTGGATTAAGTTACTCCCCATGTATCCCTGGTGCTTTAAAATCAGCTACCCCGGTGCTGTAGCTCAGAGTGAGTGAGTTTATGGGCAAGTGAGTCTGTGTGCAGGCTTTTTAAGACCTTCAGCACCTAGGTCTCCAGCAGCCCTTTTTCTCATTCAGCCACATTTCCCACTGGATTTCACAGTCAGATGTTGTGGGAAATCATATTTCCAGCACTGGAGCCCTGGGGTGGGGAACCCAGTGTGGGGCTGGGACCTCTTACTCCTCAGGGGGAACCTCTGAAGCCAAGATGTTCCTCCTGTTTCTTAACCACTACACCATGGGTTTGGGAGCTGCCCATTCCACATCGCCACCCCTTATATTAGTCTCCATGTGGCTTCTCCTTTATATCCTTAGTTATAGGGAATTATGTCAAGCTGGCCCTCATGTGGTTCTCAACAATGGCTGCTCTGTAATTTCATTGTAATTTTGATGTAGTTTTGGGAATAGGTGAACACAGCGTTTACCTATTCCATCATCTTAACCAGAAGTCTAATGTCATTCTTTTTTTTTCGAATGTTATTTTTATTCCCATGACCTCTCACTGTTTCCAGAGTACGACTAATGCTGCCCTTCATATCAAGGCAATGAGAATTAGATTAGTAAAGAACCTATCTAGGCTGCCGTGGCTCAGCCACTAAGTGGTTGTGTGACCTTGGACAAACCACTTATCTCTGAGAACCAACTCCGGGGTCTTCTGGTCTCCCCATCCACTCCAGCATTGCCCTTCAGTGGTTTGTGTCTCATGGCCTGAGATTCCAGTGGCTCCTTTACTGTAGAAAAGAGGAAAGATTTTTAAAACACTGCCTAGTAGCGTTTGGATTATCAGTCTGTTTAGTAGAACTATGATGGTTTTCCTAGGTCCTGAGAAATATTTTCATTATAGAATACCTAGGACAGGAAGATACTAAACCCTGCATATCTCCTTTACTTGTTGTTCCCTCTGATGAGTTTGAGATTTTGAAGCAAGAAAATGAAAACAATGACCCAGACTTATTTTTGTTTTAGTTTTGTTTGCTGGGTTCCTTACCCACAGTTAGTGAGGGCACAACTGTTCTAGACTGCTAGCTATTCTTTGACTAGGGAGGTTCTTCACTTTTATCCCATTCTCATCAGGGAGGGGGATGTTAGGCCTACCTGTCTTTTCCTGCCTCCTCTTTTCTTTCCTTCCTGGTGGGGACCAATGTCTTATTCATCTTTGTACTCTTAGCATAGTACTTGGCACATAGCAAATAATCAAAATATATTTGTTGACTGCATTGGTTCAGAAAGAAGGCAAAGAAGATGAGAAGAAATACTTGGAATTAAAACTGGAATTTAACATAACCCACCTTGTCCTCAAAATAAAATGGAATTAACATAATAAGCTAGGAAAAATATAGCACAAGCACAATTTTCCATCCTGGGCATGAATAAATGTTGGCTAGAGTAATCTAAAAAATTTTGGTGATGGATTGATCACCTCTGATTTCTGTAACATCTTGGAAAACTTGTAACTTATTCTATCAAAATCACTCAAATCTCTGCTTTCTTCATCCAGAAATATTTCAAGTACCACACCTTGAATACAATAGAATAGAAACAGGTTAAACATAAAGCATAATGTCTCCTATGGAAGGGACAGATGGTGAAATAAGTAGAATTAAATTCAGGTAAAAATACAAACATGTGCTTTAACTTCCACAGAATAATCACCACACATCCAGTGATCCAAACAACCTTTTAGATTCTCCACCTTTTTACAACTCCTGCAATTGTCTTGTAACCTAATGATTAAGAGCATGAAATATGGAACCAGATTGCCTGGGTTGCATTACAATTTTGCACTTACTTGCGGTTATTTTTATCTTTCTATGCCTCTGTTTCCTAATCTGCAAAATGGAGGTAATAACGGTTCCTATTACATTCATACTGTTGTGAGAATTAAATGAATTAATGTATGTAAAGTGCCAGGCATACTGCTTTCTGATCTCAACAACAGTTATATTTCTCATTATAAACAAATATACTATTATTTGGTTTATAAGTAGTCTGAGACGTAGGATAATTTCAAAGAAATTCCCTTTGATAAAGTCACATATTCTGACCCAGGGTAGATTCACCAAGTTAAATACAAAACTTAGCATCTCTTAGCAGCCAGCCAGCCTCTTGATGTCATTGCCTCACTGAAACTTCAGAAACAGGACTGACTTACCAAGTGGCACCTTTGGTCCCTGCTCTCACTTGCTGGCAAGAATATGGGAAATCCCCAGAATCCATGCCATCTATGCACCTCTCTGAGCTTCTGAACCCCCAGTCCTGCCGAGCTGTTCAGCTACAGATCATCCCCCACCCCCCACCACTTCCATGCTATGTGCCAGGGCTCTGCGTGCCTGGAGTGGGAGCCAGAGGTTGCCTCCCTTGTCTGTGCATAGGGACCCATTCACAGTAGGTTGAAGGAAGAGAGAAGGAAACGGGGCTCTTTCGGACCCAGAATCTCTAGGTGAGTGTCCTTCCTTGGTTTCTACTTTATGACCACCAGAACTCCTCTGCCTCCTTTTTGACAGCTTTCTTTTTTAATTTCTCTCTCTCTCTCTCTCCTCCCACTCTCTCCTTCAAAGAATTCAAATTCTAAGGCCAGATTTATTTTTTTAACACAGTTCTCTTTCTTTGAAGTATATAGGTCAAACCCACTACCCATTTTTATTTTCTTTATAGCATTTTTAGATCTATAAAAATATTATTTGTTAGCATGTCTACCAGCAAACACACTCCATGGAAACAAGAACTTCATCTGTATTGCTCATGCTGTAACCCCAGGGACCAGGCAATTCCTTGTATTTAGTAGGTTCTCAGTCAATAACTGTTGAATGAACGAACACTATATAAAACAACATTGTCCTATATATTTATAATATCTGTGGGTTAATAGTCCATCAAGGCTGGTATTTAGGAGCTGCTCATTCTGTTCAACAGTCTTATTACAAAATGTTTTTTAAAAACACCAAGCCATACCATGATCCAGTTTGTCAGAGGGTTAATTTCTGTGAGTATATTGCTGGTTGATTAATCTACTTGAATTAATGAGCCTTGCTGAGTTATGACTGATGTGAAGAAGTATATAGTTAGCATCTGTTTGTTCTGTGCACATATCTCTCATCCACACTGTATGTATATTTTAAGGAACATTTTTTGGGGTGCTGTGTTTTTTTTCTATTTATGTCTTCATCTTAAATATATAAATAGATCATTTATCTCCAGTATCCTTCAAGTAGCTTGCATCATTTCACTTTTTAAAACTTTTACATAACCAAAGTTTCTGTCTCCGGTATACATTGTTTGGAAGATTTGAGTGGTTGGGAGCAACCCTAGAAATACTTGAGGCCAGCTTCTAGTGGCCCCCAAGGCTTACCACAGGCCAGGAGCTGTGCATACTGGCTGCTGGGTAATTTATTCACAGTAACACCACATTGGATACAAATCGTTTAAAGATAGAGCTGATTTTTTTGTTCATCTTTGTATCCTCCACAAAGTATACATAACTCTCTGCACATAGTAGCTATTTTAATAAATCTTAAGTGGATCTGTAACATTTTTATTGCAGTATAATTGACATATAACATTATATTAGTTTCAGGTATACAAATAATAATTTGATATTGGTATATATTGTGAAATCACCACAAGAAGTGTAGTTACCATCTGTCACCATACATAGTTACAATTTTTTTTCTTGTGCATAAATATTTATTGAATATGGTAATAACAAGGAAAATAAAATATCAGCTAGCATTTATTAAATGTGCACCACTAGTTATTACACTTCATGCTTAACATACAGTGTCTCATTTGAACCGATAGCAACTCTGTAGAATGAATGCTATGACTATTACCATTTTATAGATGAGAAAATCAAGGCTTAGAGAACTTATGGGACTTTGGTCAAGTCCTCTGACAAACTGGGTCGTGGTATGGCTTGGAGAACTTATGGGACTTGTCCAAAGTCCATGCAAGTACTAAGTGACGAAGCTGGGATCTGAACCCCAGCCTGTGTGATTCTAGAGTCTGTGGTCTTATCCATTCATTATACAGAATGGATTGATCATGTTGGGGATCCACAGGTTAAGTCTGTCACATGGGGTCTAAGGTTAACATGAGATGAAAGCAATAGCTGTTAGTAAGGCCTGAAGTGTCTCTCATTGCCTTTTTGGTTAAAAAAGAAAAATCCCAGTCATTTTCTGAGAAGTGGTTTCTTTTAATTTCTCAGAAGTATTTTGATCATTGAAAAAGGGCCCCACTGTTGGAACCATCCCCTTTCCTGCTAGGTATCTTTCAGACTAAGGTCAGAGGGCTGAGCCTGGGCTTTTGGTAGGATTCCTAGAGCAAGAGCTGGGGACATTCAGGGGAAGGTCTGAAAGGCGCCCGATAGCTACAGGAGGTTGAGAGGTGTCACCTGAATTTTCAAGGTCTTATGGAAATTTATCCTGGGTCAGATTTTAGAGTGGACCTGTCTCTATCCTGTGGGAGGAGGCTGTGTACTGCCCTGTAGGGTGTGTGAGCTCATGGAAAGGGCTGGGCTTTAGGGTCAGATAGACCTGAGTTCAGGTTCTGATTTTATTTCTTACTGGTTTTGTGAACTTAAACAAATTACTTACTCTCTTCTGGCACCTCAGTTACCTTACCTAAGAAGTAAGGGAAATAGACTTGTGATTAAAGATGACAGATTGAACATAAGCACTAACCTCAGTTACCTCTCAAAATGCTATTACAGTAACACTAAAGTTTTTTTGAGACATAAATTAATCAAGAACTAAGTCAATGGGATAGGAGACATCAGCTACATAATTTCAGAAGCTGAAAAGCAGTTAGAGAAGTGGAAACTACTTTAAGCAGATACCAAAAAGCTGAAATCCAAGTCAGCAGTAGGGACAGTCAAGCAGCAGCTCAACATAAACTGCAGTATCCCTTGTAGATTCAGGAATTGGTAGGCCCATTACCTTGAGAGTGGGGTAAAAACAGGACCAAAATAGGACTGTAAGTTGAATGTGTGCTTCAGAAGCAGAACTCCAGATTTTCCCCCCAATTCTGTGTCGCCTACCTGTGAGAGTCCAACTTCCAACAAGCCTTTATCTTGGTAGAAGTCTAAAGATTAGTCTCTAGAGAGGACAAAGCACAGGATCTCAGGTTTGGGAACTGAAGTGTACATTTACTAGCTGGATGTTGAGACACCCTGCCTTCTCCATCCACTTGCCTCCCTAGCTCTTGGCCACTACGATTATCACCCCCCCACCGTTGCCTATTGGGAGATTGGAATAGCTACTCTGGGGAAGTTACCAGTCTGGGAGAGAACAGCTTGTATACTAACATCACGGGTTCCCCAAGAAACAGAGCACACAGATTACTTGCCAGTGACCCCGCATTCAGTAAGCCTTAGCCTCCACTGTGTGTGGGCATTGAGCATATACAAACACGCAGGACTTCAGCAGCTCACTCTGAAATATAAACACTCGTCCAAGAAATACCAAGTATTTACAAAATAGGACCAAAGCAAAAAATAAAAACAACAAGTGCAGCTTAAAGGAACCATAGACTGTGAAGGGAGGAGACATGAATAGAAGAGCTTGCCTTTAACATTCTCAGAGAAGTAAGAAAGGAAACTGTATTTAGTAACAAATGCAAAGAAAAGACTCATTAAAAATGGAATATTCAGAGAACAAAAAGGATACTTGAAAATTAGAAATGTGATACCAGAAATGTAATGGTTATAACGGTTGAAAACTGAAGTTGAGTTCTAAAAAGAAAAACTTTAGACAAAACATCAAGACAATTAGAGCACAGTGTAGCAAGTCCAATATCCAAATAAGAAGTTTCAGAAAGAGAGAATGGAGGAAAAGTAGAGAGAAACTCCTCAAAGAAATAATGAAGGAAAATTTTCCAGAATGAAGGGAAGTACATTTCCACATTGAAAGGACTCGCCAGGCTCACCAAGTGGTACCCAGTTATAATGAACAAAACTAGAACCACAGCAAGACCCTCAGGCCTGACAGAGTGATGGAGATGAAAGAGAAGATCCTAAAAGCTGAGAGATACAATGTGAATCAGGAGTTCGAATGGTATTATGTCTTGAAGTAGCTCTACAAGCCAGAGAGCAGTGCCTTCAAAAGATTGAACAAAAATGTTTTTCAAGCTAGAATCCAATGTTCAGTCATACTGTCAAACCTGAGGGTAGAAGAAGAATACTTTCAAACTGCTAGAGGACCTGTTCACCAAAAAGTAAGCCAGGACAAAATCTCCAAGCAGGGGATCCAGCGTAAGAGTAAGGCAAAGGCATCCTCACGGTGATGGAGAACTATCATCCCAGCTCAGGTGCAGCCTTTCTGAGACGGGATCACCTAAACTGGAGCAGATCTGCTATAATAGTAATTGGATGCCTAATAACAATCAAGACCACTTCTATATACTGAGAAGTCACTGTGTGTCAGACACAATCCTGAACATGCATGCATTAACAATTAAATCCTAATAGTAGCCCTATTAGATAGGTAATTATTATTATCTGCCTTGTACAAATGAGGGAATTGAGGCACTCAGTGCTTAAATAATTTGTCCGAAGTTACATAGCTGTAAGTGGCAAACTGAGATTTGAACCCAGGCATTGCATACATGTAACCACTTTACCATGCTTTCCTCATCCCTCACAGCAGAAGAGTGCAGGAGTGCACACATTTGTAGAAACAATGCAAATGAAAAGCCAACACGGTTATTACAGCTAGGGAGAAAAAAAAAAGTTGCACAAAAAAGAAAAAGTAATCATAGTCTATGAGTTCACATATCACAATGTGAGCAGTGAGTGATGAGCTAACAAAATGTCAACATCCCTTTACTGGGGAGATGGTAAAGCGTGTGTGTGCAAAGAATGGTGGTGTGGGGACAGCGGGATACGAAGGAGAGCTCAGGGCATTTCCTCCACCATGGAGAGTTAGTATATAATGCCTGAAACAAACACAAAAAAATCCCAAGAAGTAGCTATGATAGTATCGCCTTGAAAGATACTGAGGAATCAGCTAGAGGAGTTGAAAACAGGTTGCCTCTGGGGAACCGACCATGGCAGGACTGGGACTGCGGTCTTTGCGGTCTTTGCAGTCTTTCAGAATAAGCCTGAGAATTACTTGGCTCTTCAAATATATGCAAGTATAACTTTGATAAAAGCAAAAAACCCCTAAATTTTAGAAAGGAATACCTTGCAGTACTCTTATAAAATATGTTTATCTTCCCAGAAACTTAGTAAATGTTAGTTTTTCTCCTTTTACTTTCAAGGCACATGCAGAAATCAAAGATTGGCATGGGGCTATACCAGATGACTTATTTTCCCTCTTAAAATTGCCCAGTTACCCTTCAGGCCTTTTATTTTTCAGTCACTAACATCTGGCAAAGAAGAAAAGAGTAGGGAATTCTTTTGATAGAGACTTTTGATCAGTGCTTGTTAGCTTCTGTGACCCTCGCTAGGCACCTGGATTGAGGCACAGCAAACATACAGGTCTAAGGAGTTGCTGATGTGGTTAGAGAAACCTCCAGTTTGGGTGGGAAGGGGCATTAAGAGCATCTCTCTGCACTCTGAGAACAGGCACACAGTACATTTCCTGACTACTGGTCATGATAGGTTTCCCCCTTAGACAGTCTGTAAGGAAGTGATAGCGTCAAAGATGCTAAAGGTTTCTGTTTGGTTACCTCAAACTAGGGCAAGAGGCCAGTATCTTGAAAGGCAGTTTGGGGTTTGTGTGTGTGAGGGAGAGAGAAACAAAATGTGTGTATTTATAAATCATGCCATATGCCATTTATTCAATGCAATATGTACTTTTTTTTAACTCTTCTTACTTCAAAGGTAAAGTCTAATAATGAGCAAATCTAGTTATATATATAGTATATGCATATATATCTATATTAAGATCAAGGTTTTTGTATTGATAAGTTGATTATAAAATGCTTTTCACCTCTGACAAAACATTGGATATTGATAAGTCTGGATCTTCTTATTGGAGGATCACTTCTTCACAGTAGTTCTTCCTATCATAGAATAATTATGACTTTTTTTTAAAGTACATTGAATTACTATGATCTTCTACTCACTTATCCAGGTGACCTTTATATGCAAACCCTATCTCTCCAAAAAAAAAGTGGAGAAAAGATGCTTTACCAATTCAAATATACTGACACTCATTGAGCACCTACTACATGGAAGGCATTGGGCTGGCTGTGGCGGATACAAAGGTGGATGAGGCAGGCTCAGCCCTTAGCCTTTTTACAATTTATTTTGGAGAATAAATTCATGGGAATTAAGTGGCAGCAACACAAATCTGAGAAGAATAGCATATCAGAGGAATAAACAGCCTTCCCCTGAGGCTTAGAGGGGAAAAGATGTCATATCTGGGATTAGGAAGAGTTAGAATATGAATTGAGTTAGGGATTTGCCATATTGTAACTATAAAATAAACACATCGCCAGCCTCCTTTTATTCATTCATTTACTGATTCCACAAAAGTAAGTGCCTACGGTGTGTCAGATGCCCCTCTGGGCACTGGGGATGCATCGGTGAACAGAACAAAGCCGCCTTCATGGATACAGGGCCCAGCTGGAACACCTTCTTTCATCATAGCAACTGCTTGGACAGAAGTGGGAAAATGGTAGGTTGCATCTCCTCTGCTCTGACTCTAACTAGCATTTCATTACTGTTGAGAAGTTTTCCTGCCGGGTACACAGGACGTTAACCTTCAGCAAATCTGGATAGTTCTTGGTAGTCTCAGGGTTTTCCTGACTTGGGTGCTGTATGTAAGCACAGTATCGACGGCGCCCTGGGTCCTCTGATAGCCTCCACATCACTGGTGGAATGAGCCATGCCCATCAGAGGCAGAAACTCCTGCCCTGGCTCTTTGGCCAAGGAACCAGAGTCCTGTTACGGCCCTCAGGCCTCCCAGGAGAGGCAGGAGCGGGCTGACTGTGAAAGCCACAACTGCCCCAGCAAGGCTGGGTCATAGGAGGGGAAAGACCTGCTTTGATGAGTCCTGACATCCTGGCCTGGCCCTTCCTCCTGCTGTGTCCATGTGTTTCCTCCAGGCAGATCAGGAATCAGCCACCTCTCTCCCAGTCCCTTCCTTCAGTGTTAGCTAATCATTCCAGAAAGATTAAATCATGATTTTAAAATGCTTTCCTGAAGGTGCTGTTTAAAATATTTATCCTTCAAAGAAAGATGTTGTCAGACTGATAGATCCTTAGTGAGTAATAGGTTGGACTGCCTTAGTTGTCCCCAGGGTTTGGGTACTGCCCTTTCCCTTAGGATTAACTGAAGGTTTTACAAGGAGATTCACAAGACAAAAGTCTTGAGAACTCAAGACCTACACTATGAGGGTGGAGTTCCAGCCATTTTAAAGACTGTGCAGAAGATCTGTACATATCCCTGTACTACTCAGTAGATTGGAAGCCCTCTACTCCACTGCACTTGAGACATTTTGGCATCTTTCCTTCTAATCACATGCTTTTCTCTGTGTCTTTCTAGCCAAATTTTGTCTTTCTTAAATCCAACAGAGCTTGAGTTCCCAGTATGTCATCTGAGAAAGCCCTCTTTCCTTACCACTGGAGTCATACTTTTCAATTTGATTTCTTTTCATTCATTTTTGTGTCCAGGATCCCACCTTTCCCTATAATATAGCTATTTTAGTTTACTATTATTTTAGTAATACCACAAACTTAGTGGCTTATAACAATACAGATTGATTACCTTACAGAAGTCAGAAATCAGTTTCACCAGGCTAGAGTGAAGGTATCAGCAGGGCTGGTTCCTTCTGGAGCTTCTCGGGGAAAATCCGTTCCTTTACCTTTTCCAGCTTCTAGGGGCCACCTGCACATTCCTTGTCTTGGGGCCACTTTTCATATCACTGCAGCATCTGCCTCTTGTATCTCGTCTCCTCTCCTGACTCTGATCCTTCTGCCTCCCTCTTATTAGGACTCTTGTGGTCAAATTGGCCCACCCAATAACCCCGACCTCCCCATCTTAAGATCCTTAACTTAATCACAGTGTAACGTCCCTCTTGCCATGTAAGGTAACATATTCACAGGTTTCAGGGATTAGGATGAGATATCTGTAGGGGAACGTAATTTTGCCTACCACAGAAGCTAATTTTTAAAATTTTTAAATCAGCTGGCTGTTTCTTTTCCACTTACCTGTCCCTAAATATTTATGGATTGGCTTTGCAAAATTCATAACTTCATAAATTAAGAAATTTTAGAAAATTTCTCTGAGTTCTTTAAAATAGTTATGAAACAAGTAAGTTATCTTTGTAGTGACTGAGTTGGCACTCTGAAAACTTGATTTGAACTACAGGTGTATTGAATATAATCCTCAGGAGGGATTCATTAACTCTGTAGAAAAAAACAATATCTCTATTTTTCTTGGAAACTTTTCTTTTGTCTCCAAATAACATGCAAGGCAAGGAAGAGAACAGTCCCTTTGTTGTTGCTGTTGCCGTTGTCATGTTGTTGTGTATTCTAACATTTACATAGCCCAGTCTGGAAATGTCATTTGTGCTAATCCTCTAACGGCCCTTCCCTGTGGAAACCTGGACCCTTTTCCACATGCGCCCTACCCAGTCTCCAGGCTTCCCAGCTGCCACACATTTATAATCAGGTAGCCTGGCTCATTGAAGGGGTTTGTAAGTAAGAGGAAATAAGCTCAGTGAATAGTATGCTTGAGCTTAAGTACAACAGCCTACTTTTTCTTTCATTCTAATTCTTGCCCACCTTCCAGAGCAGTGACACTTTTAAACAAACCCTGGACTAGTTGCATGTCTCACTTTAACTTTGTTCTCTGATACAGCTGTTTTAGGCATCCATGTGGTGTGTCCCAATGAGTGAAAAAAAACCTGTGAATGGCCAGCCGTAGTGTATACATCTTAATCCAGCAACTGTCACCTGATTGGCTTTTGACACAATCTTTAATATTAAATAGATACAGATAGTAAAATACTACATATTTTACATATTATTTAATATATGTATATAGAATGTATGTATGCAGATTATGTATATATACACATATATACATACTTATACATATGTGTATAAATATGTATATTATAATATGTATACACATAGTAATATATAAAAATATAAAGTAAAAGCCTTGAAAATTCTTTTCAGGTGTTATCCTCTAATCCTCTTTTTTGTGGGGTATATATATATATATATTTTTTTTTTTTTTAAGTGCACTTTTTATTGTTCAGCTACCGGCTTTTCCTCAGTTTAGAAGTCTTATCTCTGTATCTTTTTAATTGGAAGCCTTTATCTAACTGAGTGCGTAAAGGTTAAATTCCTCTGGCTGAACACAGATGAAGGATCACTTGGTGCAGTGAAGACATCTTTTTCACTTTGCTGCACTGATCAGATTGCCCAATCAAGCTTAGAATAGGAAATAGCTTGGAAGATTAGATGTGGGAAATCATTTAGATATTTGCCCTCCTGTTAGAAGATCACTGAATTCCATTTGCTTTGGGACCCAAAGGTTCTCACCATTGAGATGCATGAAGGCGGCAGCTCTAAAACTGATCCTGGAAGTGTGTTGTTCTGCAGTCCTCTGCCCTTATAAATGAGGTTCTGGCTTCACAGGGGCTTTGGTTTATTAGTGCTCCATTGGGATTTATGTGCACTTAGCTACACGAAGCCTGAATTGCATTAAAGGTTTTTAAAAGCAGAGAATATGGAAAGGGAACACAAAGGCATTTTCAACAATTGATGTTCAAAATTGTAACTCTGTGTTTTCAATAAAAGTTTACATTATAGTCAGTAGTTTATAAAGGTGCAGAATCAAGTTGTGCTTAAGAGTGTGGACTTGCAGACAGGCTGCCTAGATTTAAATCTTGGCTTTAGCACTTACTGCATATGTTTCCATAGGCAAGTTGTTTAACTTCTTCTGTATGCCTCAATTTCCACATTTGTGAGATGGGGAATAATAATAAACAGTGCCTTCCTCAGGGTTGTAGAGAAGGTTATACAAGTTAACACAGAAAAGCACTTAGGACAGTGAGTGGCTCAAAGTAAGGACTCAACAAACATTGATGGTTATTACTGTTGCCAACTTGTTGGTATTATTACTCTGAAGAGATTGGAAACATGAACACATTTTTCAGTAATTTTCATTCCCAATAGTTAAAACCAAAAAATCAGGTAGATGCTTCAAGGGAGCAAAAATTGAGCTCTGAAAATGTATCCTTCTGAGGCTTCTGTAAGAAATGTATATTGCACAGCATTTTATTGTCATAGCCATGATGACATTTACATTGTATAAACTGAAGGGAACTTGCTAACAATTTTCCATTAAAGAACTAATTTTTTTCTAGAATGAGATAGATACATTGTTAGCAAAATATATGACTAAAGTTTCTGTCAGAAATTTTCAGGAGATGAATTTTAGGAGAAATTAAGCATTTCTTCCCCAAGATAAAACCACGTTATTAGATAATTTTAAGTTTATGTCAAATTGCTTAATCATCCTTTCCATGGATACTGATTATAAAAATTTTATTTTATATAGCTCGTATCCAGTTTCAGATTTGGATTACTTTTTAATTGAATGAGTGCCCCTTGAGCTGCCAGGTTCCTTGGCGAAGATGCCCACCCATTTTATAGCTGTTCCCTATAATGTTTTCCAAAATATTGGGAGACTTCTGTGCAAATTTCCCACATTGGACTCTAGCTGTTCTTTTACCATGATCTTTGTATGCAGTGGCTGATTTGATTAGCAATATAGAGGATTTTTTAAGTCATATATGACTTATTGTGTTTAGTATGATTGCTTAGGGCCTCATGGTCCCTGACTTTTCTTTGCTTATGCAGAGGGTTAATTGTGGATTCATCAAAGGTTAGAGTTTAGAGAAAGATCTTGAATACCATACAGTGCTACTATGTCATTTTACTGTTGAGATTATTAAACCCAGAAAGACAAAACTTCTCCAACCAAGACTAACCCTGCTAGTTAGTTTGAGAACTATCACTCGACTTTGATTCATTTGGTAACTAAATTAAGGGGGCTGAGAAGAGAACTCATATTTACTCTGCACAAAGGCTTGCAATCCATTGAGGAGCTCCGAGTTTAGTGAGGTGGCAATGGGTGTTTAGGTAATTGCAAAACTGTCTTTAGATTCCCAGCCTGTGCTCATGCCCATGTCAGGGTGATGTAATTATTTGGTAAATACAAGTTTTAGTCTGTCTATGCAATTGTAAAGTCAACTTTGTTTTTCATGACTGTCTTTCTATGTATCCAGTCATTAATTTTTCTTTCTCTGAGTCATTCATCAGAAACACTCATCAGTGCCTGAGCTATGCTGGACCCCAAAGTCATTGTAATGCCTCATACCAGGAAATAAAATCATGATCCTGGCCTTCAAGTAATTTATAGCCTGGTTGAAGGAGGCAGGCATATAAAGAACTAGGTACAAAGCTGTGCTAAAGGAACTGTGATATATATATGTATGGCAAGGTACATTGAAAACACTTTTTCAGTCCTGCTAAATCCTCCTAAGGTTTTTACAGATACTTCATGTGTTAGTTAGTGGAATGAACTTTAAAATGTACTTTCTCAAGGGCATTTACATTTTAAAGTGGGTTGGAAATCCTGCTTTTCTATCTTCTCTCCCTCTTTCCCTTTCCTTTCTCTTAGGTTGGGGAATGGGTTCAGAATGAGGCATTTCTGAAAAAAGTCCTTCTGGCAAATGTAACTCTGTGCCCCAGAATGGAGCAGTCAGTGACCTTCTATGTTTACTCCACTCTAGAAAGAGAATGCCATTCACCAGTCCTGCACACCAGTGCATGAGCTAGCTCGTCCCTCCCTCCCTCTCTCCCTCCCTCCCTCCCTTCCTTCCATCTTCTCTTCCTCTCTTCCTCTAAATGTCTTCTGTGTGACAGGCATTGTAGATTCAGTGGGAAGCAAAGACAGACATGGCTGATACTCTCAGAGGGCTTATAGTCTAGGTTATATGGAGAGACTGATGTTAATCAAATAATCACACAGACAAGTGTGAAATGACAACTGGTTATCAATATTGTGCTTTATGAACAGCTGGGCATGGGAACCAAGGTTGAATGTAATGTGAGGAAGAGAAAAACATTCAAAGCTCAGGAACAGCACAAGCAAGGCTCTGGCAGGAAGAAACCTAGTACATCAGGGACCCAGTAAGAGGGCCAGTGTGGCCGGACGAAGGGGGCAATGTGGTAATGAAGCTGAAGAGGTGGATAAGGCCCGAGCATGCTAGGCTTTATGGGTCATCTAAGGATCTCTCACTTTATCCAGCAGCAACAGGAAGCCCCCAAAATGTTTTCAGCCAAACATGTTACATGATTAGATTTGGTTTTCAGGAAGATTTACTCTGGGTGCTCTGTGGAGAATGGATTGGATGGGGGAGGGTGGAGCTATGAGGGTAGTTATGTAGGTGTGTAGGCTCATTTATTGCAGTGGCTGCATCAGAGATGATGGAAACTGGGACTGAAGTTGTGGCCAAGGGGAGGAGGTGAGTGAACAGATTTTAAGATTAATAAAACCTAAAATTTTCAGAACTTGCTACTTAATTGAATATGAAGTTATAAGGGATGATACCAAGTGTCTGACTTGTGGAACTGCATGGATTGTGTTGCCATTTGTTGATAAAAAGTACATGACTGGTTGAGATTTAGGTTTGAACCCATTGACCTTGAGGTTTACCTGAGATGACGAAGTAAACATGTCGCACAGGCAGTTTGAAACAGTCTGGAGTATACAGGGGACATAGAGACTGGAATATAAATGTGTGAATAATCATCATTTAAGATGTTTTTGAAATTTAGGGTATGGATAAGATTGACCATGGAGTGAGAAGAACAAGGGACTTTGAGTAAGTCTTGAGGAACTCTGTCACTTAGTGGCCATGTCAAGGATGGTAAACCTGAATGGAACAGGGGAAAGCTGAATGGAACGTGAAAGAGTCAGGGGGAGTGAGTGAGTTTTTGGAGCCAAGGGATATGGAGAGTTCAAGATAATAATAATTCAAGATGGTATATTACAACATACTGAAAGAATAATGGTTTTGTTAATGACTAACAACGAGCCGTAGTATTTAGTTACATGGGGGTTATTGGTGACCTTCATGACAAATGATCACTTTGAATGATGTGTAGGTTCATCATTTGAGAGGCAAGGTTAGAAGGGGTTGAGTAAAAAAAGCGGGAGGGAAGGAAATGGAGCTAGTGAGTAGAGATAATTCAAGGGAAGGAGAGAGACAAGGTAGTAGTTGGAAGGGATGTGCAGGTCAAAGGCAGTTTTGTGACAATATAATAAACTTCAGTGTGTTTAAAAGTCAGCAGAATAACAACAAGAATGAACCCTAATGTAAAGTATGGATTTTGGGTGTCAATGTAAGTTCATCATATATAACAAATATACCATTCCAGTGAGGGACATTGATAATGAAGAAGGCTATGCATGTGTGAGGAGAGGAGCTATATAGGAAACCTCTGCACCTTCTGCTCAGTTTTTCTGTGAATCTAAAACTGCTCAGTTTTTTTGTGAATCTAAATTCTGCTCAGTTTTTCTGTGAATCTAAAACTGCTCTATGAAATAAAGTTTATTTTTAAAAAAGTCAATAGAAGGATCCAGTGGGGGGTGGGGGGGAGAAGAGGTTGGCTATGTAAGAGATAGAATGAGAGAGTAGGGATACCCAATGGTGCAGTATTTCTGAGAGAAGGCAGGACATTGTAGGACCCAAAGCAGAAGGAGTTAGAGAGTTGACTTCAGAAAAGAGAAGAAACAGAGAATTGGGTGGATATAACACCTGCGTCTCAATTCAGCAACTGAAAGTAAATAGAGCCCCCACATAAGTGGCTTCTGTTTGTGTAGTAGACGGGACGACTTTCTCCAGGAAAAATGAAAGGGAGGTCAGGTCAGGGAAGTCTGAGGATAATGGGGAACATTTGAAATGGCGTGGTTGAAGGGGGGAGGAGGCAAAGCAGGAAGCCATGCTGTATGAGAGGAGTACTGAAGACTGAGAGTATCGAAGACTCAGGCCCATCCACCTGAGCTTTGACTTCAGGCACAGATTCTTCCTGAGTGTTTCATGCTGCTGACACATCCCAACCTCCTTTCTTTCTTGGGAAACCTATATTGAACTAATCTCTTGAGAAGTTGCTATGTTCAACTGGACAAAAACGATAATTTACATTGAATGAAAAATAAAAGGAAAAACATTTGTTGTTGTTTTGCTTAGATTTTCTACCTGAGCTTATCTTTGACATGGATCTAGACTACTGTACTTTTTTGTTGACTTCTTACCATGGGTTTTTCAGCCTCAACATGTTTTTAAGTTCACAAATTTTTTTTTCAATCTTGTTTTCTTTATTGTCAGCTCTTTTATTATAGACTGTACTTTACATTTATTATATTTTGCTCATTCTTACAATGCATTGCTTACAATGTTATTACTGCTGTTCTGTATGCATGTTATTACTTTAGTTTTGCAGGGAGTTCCCTGTGAATAACAAAATGTAATTTATGAAATATGACAATCATTCTCATAACACCTCTCTACTGTACGTTAAACTCACTCAAACAGCAATGTAGAAGTAGTTACCTATACTGTCAGCTTCTAGGGCTTCTTGCTGCCTCTTGTATTTAAAAGGAGCTTCCCCTTGATTCTTCTTAGGATGAAGCTGTAGAGGGAAGTATTGCCTACTGCAGCTACTCCCATTTCTGGCATTTGCCATTTGAACTAGCTCAGGACCAAGTGTCTCTAGATTACATTTTAACTAGCTCAGGACCAAGTGTCTCTAGATTAATTCAAATGTATGTAAAGATATGTAATTCTACTTTCAGTTATTTATTAAAATTATAGTTATCTAAGAAAGTGATGCTAAGCAGCCATTTTTCAGGTACTTTCATGAGAAGCTAGCAACATATAATTGGTGCGTGTAGTGTTCATAAGGTAGACTCTCAGGTCTGACTCCCTGGGTTTGAATGCTGGACCTGCCGTTTGCTGGCCATGTGTGACCTTGGGCAGGTAAAAACTTCTTTGTGCCCCAGTTTATGTCTCTAAAATAGAGCTAATAGTACCCATCTTGTTGGGTTATTGTAAAGATTAAAGGAGTTAATTCATACAAAGCTTTTAGAACCATGCCTGGCACATAATAGGTACTTAATTTTACTACTATAATGGTGCTTCAGAAGTCTGTTATCTTCTATTGCCTCTCCTTGTTGGCAGTTTCATTTAGGAAACAGTTTTTGTCACATACAACTGTAATAATAGTAGGTTATTGTGTGTCTAAATTAATATGATCCACAGTAACAATATTTTCTATTATATGAATGTTGATTTGTTATCTCCCATATATGTAATAAGCAATATTTATTCCCTTTGCATTAAAAACAACCTCCCCTCCCCCATGGTACTGTATGGCTCTCAGGTACAGGGAATGTTTTCATCCAGCTTGGCACAGATGAAAACATTCATCTCTCTTAAACCGTGTAGCAGAGGAGTCAGATGATTGACCTTTCAAGAAAACATTCTTCTTAAGTCTGTTTAGATGGCATCTATTGCTGTAAAGATACAGTATTATTCGGAGCCACTTTGTGCTCCCTTAATTGAGAAGCCCTAATATTGACAATGAAGAGGGATTGGCTTTGGGACCACCAGCAGACAGCTTTCTTTAGTGTCTTGTATTGCTAATGACTCGGGAAGTTTCTGAAGAGATCAGAAGCAATCTACTAAATAAAAAGTGGAGAGAACTTGGGAGCTTAAAAAGGGAAGAGGAGGGATGTGTGAAAGACTTTAAAAGACAGAAGTTGGTATGGATGAAGGCATGGGGTTAGCTCCCTGGCAAATTTGTCATTCATCCCAGGCCCAGCTACCCAGGATTTTTTTCCCAAGGGGAAGAGAGATGACAAGAAACCCTGCCCTAAAGAGCAATGGAGATGTCTTTGAAATGATGTAAGGAAAACAAGAGGCAGACATGGAGTAAAGGTGGACCAGGTCCTGCCCTGTAGATTCAAGAAAAGATTTACTTAGCAATATTGTTTGCTCCTGGGCCATGTCAGTGTGTGTATGGAGGCACAAAGGATGGAGTGTCTGCGTGCTGCCCACTGCCATGCCCTGTAGGCATTTACCTGTCCCCACAGTCCATGGCTCTGCTCACAGCCCAGAGATGCCGCCTTCTTCTGCCTCCTTCATCCTTCCTCAGCGCTGCTCCACTGTTGACAGCTCCGAAGTGGAAGTGCACTCTGAACGCAAATTAAGTGGCAGTCTTTGAGTTTTAAAGAAAAAGGGAAACTTTCATTTTAGAAACAAAAAATGTAACGTCTCCTGTGTCAGTTCATTATATGTCCTGTGAAATGGGTTTCACCTGTATGCTAATTTAATGCTGAAAATAGGACCTCTTCTGCAGTAGAAGAAAATGGACTAGAAGTCAGAAGACTGATTGGCCAAGAGCCAAATGAACCCCCTCAATTCAGTCCTACATAGAAATTGTCCTCTGGGCTGACCTGGACCTCAAGAAAACCAGCTTTGTGCTGAGGGTCACATTAGGTGAGCCAAGGGCTTCACCTCCCACCTAGAAAGCTGACTCCCAAGCCTTGGACATGGCTTTATGACTCAATGGTCTGCCTGTTTCACTTGGTCTTGCACCAGTGATTTCCCTGACATATCCACGTCTCTTGAGTTCCTCCCCTTCTGTTTTAAATGAATAATTAGTTCATTAAAAACATTATCACAAAATCACAGAGTAACCCATAATTCCATGACTATAAATTCTTTGAATATGAGGACATCGTATTATGTTAATTATAGACATGTCTGTTCTCTTATTAGAGCATGAGATGTTGAGGATGGGAACCTCATCTCTGTACATTTAACACTAACATGCAACCTTCCTCAGTGTACACACATACTATACTTGTGTTGAATTTTATAGCCATGACCTCTGGAGATTCTTATGGGTCTGTCCCCTAGTAATTCAAGGGCAATGGGTACAAAAGAGACTGTAAGGCTGTCATTTTCACTGTTCTTTAGCTGGTTTTACAAAGACACTTCTCTTTATCAATTTGATCCTGCTAGTTCTTTACACCTAGTTTTCTGTATCCTCCCATATGCAATGATGCTGGCTGGCGTTTTGTTTTATTAGTATTGTTTTAAACAATTTATGATGAAAAGGGAGAATACTTCTTGTTTAAGGGGCAGGACTAAGACCAATGGAAGAAAATTATAAAAGCCTGATTTCAGCTCCACGCAAAGAACTTTCTAAGTATGGGGGCTTTTTGTGACGGAGCAAGTCCTCTGTCACTGAATGTGTTTAAACAGCAGCTGGGTGATCAACATAAAACTGGCGCCTGTCCCCAGACTTGGCTGGCCAGATTGTTGACTAATGGCTGACCTGGAGGACCCTCTCAGCCTGAACATCTGGAACCTCAGCTGACACATAGGAATGGAGGAGCTGTAATGGGTGGATATGGGGCCATGGCTCCTCAGGCCCTCTCTGGGGGTGGGCTGGAGCTGACAGTTCCCCCTGGTGCTTGAGCCCCTGGGGCACAGCTGTGAGAACGCAGGGAGAGTGCTGATGAGGCTGGCATGCTGGGACCATGATGCACCTTGTCTTCAGCGCAGACAGAATTTCTTAGAAATTTAGTACTCCTACACTCCTGGGGGACTTGAGATGAGAATGTCAAGGAGACACTGAGGTGTGGGTGTGTGTGATTTCTATCTGCTAAATGATAATGCTGTAAGCTTTATGTTTCTATTGTATTCATTTTCACCTCACCTTAGGATGTCTGAGCCAGAAACAGGTAGCCAAGGAAGGCATTTTAGTGACCTGGAGTACAGAAAAATACATGGCACAGTTTCTGGAAACATCAGGGGCTAAAATACAATGAACCATTTGGAAGGATAATGGAAATTATACTTCTTTCTCTTTTGACTACTTCCTTTTAGGTTTAACTATGTAGTATTGCCCCTTTTAATTCTTTAGCAAAACAGACCCTGGCCGAACTAAAATAGGTAAATAAAAAGCTAGTCCCGTTGGCGGCAGATGACAGCTCTATGGCAGTGCCATTCTGCTGAATGGAAGGAACTGGTGAGGTGCCAAAGTGTTAGGGATTTGGAAAAGTGGTGGCGATAATTGTAGAAGGATTGTCATTGAAGGGACTCAGAAGAGGGCAGTGTATGTGGCCCCATGGTAGGATCCAGAAGGATGAAAGGGCAGTTCACAGACAGTGTAGGGTGCCATGCTCAAAAGGCTATAGTGTTTACTGGTTCACTGAACTCAATTAACCCCCAAGTACTGGTTACCTCCTACATGCAACACCTATAATAGGAATGGTGAGCTATACAAAGATGAATTCAGTAACTCTCTCAACTAGCATTGAAATTTAGTTCTTACTGAAAAGGAACACAATTAAAAGCCACCATTTTTTTAAAAATACAGAGCAAGGCACATAATATGCTCAGTAAACTCTGGGGATGTGCTTTGAGTTGAAAGAGGTACCACCTAGATGCCCCATTTGTGACGCTTCCAAACAGGGGAGCAGCCAGCCAGATTATGTAATAACAGCATAGAGTCTTCTCCTGTCTGGTGCTGGGAGCTCCAGGAGAATTGCCAGTTAAAAGGAGAGAGAGAAATGTAATCAGTATTTAGTGCACGATGCAGATTTGCCATGTACCAACCATATGCAGTGCTAGACACTAGAGATACACAAATAGACAAAGAGACAAAATAATTAAAATATGATTAAGATCATCACCAACAAAACCAAAATCTGGGGAGAAATAAAAGAGGTATCATTTGGCATTAAAGAGAGCCTCTTTAAAACAACAACAACAACAACAACAATAAAACACCATTGTAGAGCCACCAGCTGAACCTATAGAAATATTGCAGAACATCAGAGCTAGATGAGCCCTTAGAGTGATCTGTCCCAATCTAGTTCAGAGGTGGGGAAATGGAGACCCAGCGAAGACAGGTAAAGATGTTGGCCCAGTTTAGTGTACATTTCTTTCTGGCTCTGTTTACAGTCGGTAAATACACCTTTACTTTAGTGGTTTGATGAAGACAGATGCTATCTCTTCTCAAAATATTTTGGCTGCTGATGACCAAGTCTCAGAGCAGGAGAGTAGAAAGCAGGCACTTTCTGGCATTGATGAGGAAATATATCTGTGATGTGCAAGTTTCCTGAGCTGCCAAGCCTTTTCACAATCTCCTGCGTTATTGTTTCATAACACATTCCTTTAATGCCCGAGAGAGTTTCTCTCTACTGTTTCTCAGCTTGGCTCAGTCAGAAGTATCTGCACACTGACAATAAATACTAGGTCTGAAAATAGATGAGAGGTTTTCAAATTTGGCTTTTCCCCCCAAGGGATGATGTAGGGTTTAGTAGCTTCATTTATGTTGAATTTTACTTACAAATGGTGATGACTTGTACACAATGTGATTTTTATTTTCTGTTTTACATGTATCTCCTATGCAACCACGTAAGCAAATATTTAATTTACTTTCACTCTGGTACTGTTTTATAGCAACAGCTAGTGTAAATGATGTGGATGATGTTTTAAGAATTCCAGTATGGGACTGCCTTTGAGAAAGCTTGGCAGATACCCAGCACACTGTTAGAATTTTCCAGATGTGTATATGATACTGAAATAGCTGGTCGATTGGTCATTTCAGTCAGAAATCAGGGAAATCAGTGGGAAAAGCATTTCTAAAACTTAACTAAATAAATTGATTTTTAGATGACTTTCACTGCTTGATTAATGTTAAAAAATCAGTGTATTACTTTTTATGTAGAAAGAGCTGAAGCAAAAATGCATGGCTTTGAAGACAAATCTAAGTCTGAATTCTGGTTTCACCTCTTAGTTCTTTGTATCTTGAACAAGTTACTTAACGTCTTGGGGCTTCAGTGTATTTTTCACTTGTAAAAATGGGACGGTAATACTACTGCATTGTGTTTTGGAGAGTGTTATATTCTAATAAATGTAAGTCATACCTAGCACAGTACATAAAAAACAAGTAAGTGTTCATTCCTGTCCTCCTAAGAAGGAGTAATTCCAGATGGATAAATGGGAGTTATTTCATAACACTAAGCAGACCGGGCTCGCCTCCCATGTCATTGCCTTCGCTGATAGGTCCTTGAGTGGTGCGTACTTGGTATCCATCAACTGGATCCTGTAAGAAACAGCCAAAATGAATAGGTTATTGCATGAACAATTGGAAAATTATTAAGGATCTTGTCCATTATATCACTCAGCGCCCACTCTATATACCTTTTGTGAGAAATGACTTAAAAATCTATACTACCAAGAGAAACTTAGCTTGCTTCAAGGTACAAGTGAATTTAATCATAAGAATCATGTCACTCACCATTTTCCCTTTTACAGAGGCTCAGGGCTAAGTGTGAAGCTCAACTGGTTTATGCAGAAACTTTCACCACTTGCTGTGTGCATTGCCCCAGTCGCTGTTCTCAGTGGTTCTACTCTTAGATTTTCCATATTCTGCGTTGGGGGAGAGATTTTGATGCTGCTTTATGGTATTTCAACCACAACCCAGAAGTTACCCAGCCCTGCCTTGCAAATCACTCCTGTTCATCACATGCTCCTGAAAGTATCAAGCAGAGTGTGAAACATAGCAAAGCGGTACCCTGCACCCCAGTCCAGAACTGGTAAAGGAGAAGGGGACTGAGTTGGCTGAAGCACACCTCTACCTCATTCTAAACCCAGTCATCAGATCTTTTTATGCCTACTGTGCATGGCTATGGCTTTTGAGGGGGATAGGGAAGGAGTGGGCAGAAGTGATTTTGGCTTGAGAAAGGTGTCAGTAAGATTCATATTGAGTCTTAATTTTTATTCATATTCAAACATTATCTAAATGTGTACTTTCTTTTGTAAGCCAGCCTCCTTAAATCCTTTATAGAATGAGGCAAGATGTAAAAACACAAAGCTTCCAGGTAAAATACATATATATGTATTTATGTATATACAAACACACATATATATATACATATATAAAAATTAAATGTAGCATGTTAATGATATATGCACTTAAACATGGGTGATTATTCCACAAACGCACATGTGTAGAAAGGGCATTCAGTGGCTGGGGCCAGGCATCGGCAGTTTGCCCATTTGTCAAGTCATAGTTAAATTTCTACACTCGAATCACAGAAGTCAATACTGACCAATTAATTTGTATTGAACAAACAGTGCACCTCACTAATCATTGTGGATACCATACTACAGGAAACCATTTATTCACAGGGCTGTGTCTCCTACTCAGTGCTTAGCTTCCAGAGAATAGAGGCCATGTCTCATTGTCTTTCACACTTACAGTATTTGGTCCACAGCTGGTGCATAATAAATGCATAAGAGATGAGTAGATAAATGAGAATTTTTTTTAATGGGGAGATTATTCAGAATAAATGAAATATAGAATATCAAAATATTTGTCAAGGAATAGCATTTTGGACATTATTATTTGTAGGTACTTTGAGAAATACAAACTATTCCCCAAACCAAATGCTACTGAGATCCTGTTTTAATGGATAGATAAACATGATTTCTCATTAGCATGCACTGCACTGAAGCCCCATGACACTTTTTAAAAAACAAACACACTTTTTAAGTGTTTCCATGCAGCTTATTCTCTCAAAAAGCTTATCATCTGATTTACATTCTTCATTTCCTTAGCAGGCCCTGTCCTACTGTCAATGTAAAGTTACAGCTGGGACTCTTCACAGTTATTACCAATTTTTTTTTTTTAACTGATTATACTATTACAGTTGTCCCATTTTTTCTCCACTTTTTTCCCCACCACGCTGCACACCCCTCCCCACCATCATTCCCCCCCACACCTTAGTTCATGTCCATATATGTCATACATATTAAGTCCTTTGGCTTCTCCATTTCCTATATTATTCTTAACCTCCCCCTGTCTATTTTGTACTTACTGTTTATGCTTCTTACTGCCTTTTGCCCCAAGCTCCCCCCTCCTCCTCCCCTCCGATCTCTGGTTCTGTGATTCTGTTCCTGTTCTAGTTGTTCACTTAGTTTGTTTTTGTTTTTGTTTTTAAGTTTCAGTTGTTGATAGTTGTGAGTTTGCTGTCATTTTACGTTCATAGTTTTGACCTTCTTTTTCTTAAGTAAGTCCCTTCAACATTTCATATAATAAGGGCTCGGTGATAATAAACTCCGTTAACTTGACCTTATCTGGGAAACACTTTATCTGCTCTTCCATTCTAAGTGACAGCTTTGCTGGATAGAATAATCTTGGATGTAGGTCCTTGCTTTTCGTGACTTTGAATACTTCTTTCCAGCCCTTCTTGCCTGCAAGGTTTCTTTTGAGAAACCAGCTGATAGTCTTATGGGCACTCCATTGTAGGTAACTGTCTCCTTTTCTCTTGCTGCTTTTAAGATTCTCTCCTTATCTTTAATTTTGTGTACTGTAATTATGATGGACCTTGGTGTGTGCTTCCTTGGGGCCAACTTCTTTGGGACTCTCTGAGCTTGCTGTACCTCCTAGGAGTCTATTTCCTTCACCAGACTGGGGAATTTCTCCTTCATTATTTTTTCAAATAAGTTTTCAATTTCTTTGTCTTCCTCTTCTGTTTCTGGCACCCCTATGATTCGGATGTTGGAACATTTACTGTTGTCTCAGAAGTTCCTAAGCCTCTCCTCATTTTTCTGAATTCTTGTTTTTTCTCGTTGAATGTTTATCTCTTCCTTCTGCTCCAAATCATTGATTTCAGTCCCAGTTTCCTTCCCTTCACTGTTGGTTCCCTGAATATTTTTCTTTATTTCACTTTGCATAGCCTTCACTTTTTCCTCCATTTTGTGACCATATTGAACCTTTTCTGTGAGCATCCTGATTACCAGTGTTTTGAACTGTGCATGTGATAGGTTGGCATTGCCTATCTCTTCATCGTTCTATTTTTAGAGCTTTGATCTGTTCTTTCATTTGGGCCATATTTCTTTGTCTCAGCAAGCCTGTTACTTTGGAAGGGGTGGAGACTTAGGTATTTGCTAGGGTGGGGCAACCAAGGTCGCTGTGTTGTGATGCTGTATGTTGGGGAGGGTTCCAAGAGGAAACAGTGCCACTTGCTTGGCTCTTGGCTGGCTTTCAGTCACTTCCCCTGCTACCCGCAAGCAAATTGGGCCCTCTTGGTGCTGATTCCTGGGTAGGTGCGTTTGTGTATGTTCAAGTCCCCTGTGGGTCTCTCCAACAAACTCTCCTGTGAGGCTAATAAGAGTTTCTCCTGCCACTGCAACCACCAAAGGTGTTTACAGCCAGATGTTTTGAGTCTTTCTTTTCCCGTGATGTGGCCCTGGGTTGCACGGTCTATGTCACTCCCCAAGTGTTCCTCCTGGTTTATCCGCATGCAAATGTGAGACTGCCCGGTGTGCCAGCTGCTGCCCCTCCCACCTGGTTCTCCAGCTGCCCCCTCGCTGTGGGTCCTCTCCACCCCAACTGCCCCTCTCTGCCCCTCCTACCGGTCTGGGTGAATGTTTCTTCTTTAAATCCTTGGTTGTCGGACTTCCATACATTTCAATTTTCTGGCAGTTCTGGTTATTTTTTGTTTTTAACTTTGTTGTTGTCCTCTTTTGGTTGTGCAAAGAAGCAAAGTCTATTTACCTGTGCCTCCATCTTGGCCAGAAGTCAGTTATTACCAGCTTTCAATGAAGACTGAAATCTGGTGGCTTTACTGAATTATATTTGTCTGAAACATTTATATTTTTAGTATCCTTATTGTACCCACTCTAGACTATATATTCAGCAGTCTGCAGTCCATGCCTGACTATATAAAAGATTTAAATGTTCACACACCTTAATATATAATGAGTGTTAGTGCATTCATTATGGTAAATCCTTAGGTAATTACTCTTAGCCTTAATTAGGGGACTTACGGTGGCATAAGCTAAAATTATTCCATCTCGAGACAAACCTTGAGGTAGCTGTTATAGTTAAATATAATTCATTTGCTGCCTGTTTATTATGGTTAAATTTAACTAATTTAGGGCCCGTTCCTGGCCAGCAGCTGAGAAAGAGGAAGTTTCAGTGTCCATGAGTTCCTCAGAAAGAAAATCGAGGCTCACAGCTGAGTTTTCAGAACATGACGTAAGAGCTACTCCCACTCCTTCTTCCTTCTTCCTTTCCCCAGAGTTGGATGAGTTTGTTGCTGCAAGTGTTTGGTTAACGAGTTAGTCAGGCATTGGGTTAAAGTGATTTAACAAGAGGAAATATCAGCATTAAAGTGGGGTTCTGTTCAGTTTTCTGCTTTGATTCAGAAATTTCTGAATTTATAGAAAACCCTTAAATCCAGAGTCATTGTGAGAAATAGATTTCTCTCTGAATTGTTAGGCTCCCTTCTTTCATGACCCCCCTCCTCTCAAAATGATAGGGCCAAAGGCATTATTTCTAATTGTGCTTTCCAGCCTGGAAGACTGTTTGCTCTGGAAAAAAAAATGTAAAAGAAAAACTTCTTCAAATCACCAAACCAAAGGTTCATTTAACCTTTGAAAGACATTTCTAATGAATGAAAATGCGTTATCCATAGAAGAAATCACACTAGCACTGAGAGGTAAAGTCTTATGAGCCATCAGCTTTTGTTTAAGAACAAAAGTTAAGATTCACTGTGGGTAGATTGTTCTCCTGAAGACAGGAGCCATGCCAGGAAAGGAAACAAAATTCTGATCATTGTGAGGAACAAGCATTTCAGGAAAACATTGCCCTACTTTTCCATAAAAATATCATGTATCTGTGTTAGAAATATATGTGCTGTTCTAATAGCTCAAGAGAAGGTGAATGGACACAGGAGTCAGTAGGTGGCAGCGTGAAGGTCAGAAAACAGCAGGGCCCCTTCAGTGGGAAGACAAAAATAAGAAAATAGCCTTGAAGTATGTGGAATCTAATGAAAGTTCATTGGGGTCAGGAGTACAGTTTCCTTCACCAAGTACGAAGTGCAAAGCTAGTAGGGCAGGCACACCCACCTGTGCCTGGAGCCCACTGTGTGACTCCATCTAGCACAGATGGCCCAGCCTCACTAACCCTGGTCATACCCTGGCCATTCAGTCCCAGGCTAATGTAGCTCTCAAAGGATAGGCTTTCTGACTCTCAAACTAGTGTTCTTTCCACTGCACTACAGTTGCTTGCTTTGTGTCCAGATTCTTCTGAAAACTCCCCTTTTCTATTTATATCAAACAACTTTTGGCCATGCAAATGGTTTGTGACTTTAATGGGCAAGCCGTGATATGAAAAGTTATCCATATAAGTTACATAATTTCAGGGGCAGGCTAATATTTCCAGAATTCTGGTATCAAAGTAAAGATTAAGTTTAGGCTATTCAAATTCAGGGAAAAATAATAAAGTCTCTCTGTACCTCCTCCCTTCCCCTACTTCCCTTCCCCACCTTAAAAATAGCATTTGAAGTCTAATCATAGCTGAGTTACTGCTTGGTGTAATCCAGGGCTAGGCTGCAACTGGACCTTTCAGAATGAGACCACATGGGTTCATGATGGAAGCTAAGTTTGGTTACCACTGACCATGTGTTCCTTTCTGTTCTTCCTCTGGAGTTTGCTGACACCATATTTTTCCTTTGGAGTCGAAACACCTTTGCATGGTGATAGTAATGAGATGAGAGGGCCACTGTAGTGAATGTACCCTCTAGGCCTTCCTGCTATGATGCCCAGAATTCCTAGCCATTTATTAGGGGAAAGTATGTGTAATTATCATAGCCAAAGAGCTATGGAGATGATAGCTGTGGAAGAAATTTAACTCATCTACCATTGCAGCTTAACATCAAGTCAGCCTGGCAGCAAGTGGCCCAGCACCTTTCACGTGCCCCATACTGTGCTTCTTGTCCAGAAGAGGCAAAAAATTGAATAAATGTGGTCTCTACCTTAAAGGAGCTTGGGGAAATATAACCAGTGAAAGCAGCCTGTACTTCCCATGTTGATTCTAATCATATATGTGCCTGTTTCAAACCAGCATGTGCCTTGAGGGCAAAACCCATGCCTTGTACACAATGTCTGGCACATATTTGGGGGCAGGGGACTCAGTCGTGTTTGTGGAACAGAAATGAACGGGTACTTACCTGCAGCACCTGCTGGCCTCCTTCTGTAATCAGGACTCAGTCAGCACACCATTCCTTCATGCCCTTCCTCAGACACTCATTTGGGCCTGTCCACCCTGGTGCAGGTGTCTGGGAAAGGAGGGCAACCTGTGTCAGCAAGGCTGTGATTACAATAGTTTTATTTTAAAAGTGGGACTTGGCAGTAAAGAATACTCCCTACATTAAGTGAATTTAGCCGAACTTATATTAGTTGGACTTGTACCAGCTCTTTGGAAGTGAGAGGCAGATATAAGAAGCATGGGAACTTTGTTTAATTGTTTCCAAGAAGCTTCACTGCAATGCCGATGATGCTTGTTTCAGATAAATTCAAGCTTATGGGAAATACAGCTTCTCAAATGGAGTACCTTAACATACAGATGCACACACATATATGTGCCAGCATGAGCTCTTGAGCTCTTGAGTATGTTTGTAGTATAGGATGGGTTTTATACAGACGGGTCCCTGACTTTTTATTTAACTTAGTGATTTTTTGACTTTATGATGGTACGAAAAGATATGCATTTAGTAGAAATCAGCTAGCCTGAGCAATGATATTTGTAGGTTAGGTGTATTAAATGCACTTTTGACTTACAATATTTCAACTTACAATCATTTTATCTCTTCATACCCTACCATAAGTCAAGGATCATCTATATATAGATATAGACATAGATATAGATAAAGATATGTAGTATGTATATATTTCAAAAGACTAGAAGGATATTCAACAAGATGGTAACTGCTTATCTCTGGATGGTAGGATTATGGTATTCTTTAATACTTTTTACTTGTTAATTTTTATTTTTAAATCATTTATATGAATTAATCATGTAATTTTTAAGTCGATCAAATACTAACCAAAATGGAGAAGTAAGACTGACCAATATTTAGTGGTCCAGCTAAAGATTTATGTGTATATTATATTCCAACGCTGACTTAGAAACCATTTGTCTTGAGTATATGTCTTCCTTTTTTTTTTTTGTCAGTTTAAAAATGACTATTTTCAGTCAGTGGCATGCTTTTCTGAAAAAAAAAGGAAAGGAAAGGAAATAGCAAAGCAGATGTCACAAATCAGAGAAATTGCTACATGTTGATAGATTCATTCACACCATTTTTTGCATCTAAACCTAATAGAGGTAACAGCCCAAACTTCCTCTATTTGTAGATATTCTCATAAAGTTAACTTCCTGTGAAGGATATGTTTGTTAGGAATATTAAGAGAAAAACCTGTTGATTGGATGTTAAGTTCTAATTGGCCGAACTGCAGAAGACACTGGTGATTGACCCTTGGGTGGTATGGAAACACACTAGTGCAATAGACTGAAAGTCAGGAAATCTTGTTTCCATTTTCCTCCTTCACTTACCCAGTACCTGTAGACAAGGAATGATGGTTTGACATTTGTATTTTATGGCCATTCAAATTTGTTTTCTCAACAGCAGTTCTGTGAATGCTTCATTTCTTTTTGCCTAGGCTTCGATTCTTAGAGGGCATGATATTTTCCTTCTCACAGTGAAATGCCTGTAACCTAAATGAGATCAATATCATTAAGTTCTTCTGTGAGAAGTACTATTTTTGTCAGTTTCCAGCATTATAAAATACTTCCATATTTGGAACTGTGGCATTTTATACTGAAAGGGATTTTTAAAAGAGATTACCTGGTCTAGTACCTTCATTATAAAAATGAAAAAGTTGAGACAAAGTTGAAAAAGTACAGTCAAAGGGAAATGCCCCAAGTCCCACGAAGTAGCGGCAAGGCTGAGGCCAGAGCCCAGCTCTCTTTACCACTTCTGATATTTGGTACTCTTTACCTAAGAATTCCCAATTACTATGGGGAATTTCTATTATTAGAAAGCAATGTTTTCTGATCTGCATTTTTTTAGCTGGGCAGGGAGGATTTAAAAACACAGTGCCTGTCACAACATAGGTAGTCCATAAATACTTGGTTACAAAGGTATTTGATACACTCGCATATGTTCACTTGTTAAGTAAATAAAAAATGTAGCACATCTGCATACACATGTAAATTGGTAGGCAGGTAGGTAGGTCGATAGGTGGGTTGGCAGGCAAACAGGTGGATACGTAGATTAGGTACTGGGTAATATGTAGCTGGTAATAGCATGTGTGCTCTCAGTCAGCACAAGAATTTAGTTACCGTGTCCCAAGTCTTCATGTCTCTCTTCAAAGGAAGGAACTCTGGAGAGGAATGGCTGTCTGTTTGTGTTTTGATACACTTCAGTATTGTCTACAATAATCCTTTATTTGGTCATGAAATATGTTACCAGCCATTCCACATGAACCAAACATAGTGTTAAAAGTTGTTAAATTAGGATACTCATAGAACAAGTGTAGTAAGAACATTACTCAGTCATTATAGAGCACATTTTTGTTTTGGATTTGAATTTCCAAGTTTCTCATATATCATTTTAAGAGAGTAACTTATAAAACATTAAAGAAAGAGCTAATCTTCATCAAAATAGAGTGATAAGTTCAGAGATAAATAAAATAAACTTGTACTAATTCCTTATATCTTTCAAAGGGTATATTGTTTTCATGTTTTCCATTGGTTAACATGTCCAGCAGGAAGTTAAATTTCATTTTCTTTCACAACTCACAAAATGTGTCTTCTTAATCACCTTTTCTAAATATTGAGCAACATCTTGATCATAACTGTGGCATATGCTACATTGAAAGTATGGTGAAAATCATTCTTTTTCTCACGCCTAAAGGAAATTTCACTTTTTTATTGAATGAAGGAAGCATTTCAAATATAAATTAAAATAAAAATATCTACTATTGAATTTGGTTGGGCTCATATAAAAAATAATAAAGTAGCAGTCAAAACAACCTGACTCAAGGTTGGTCAAAAAAATTTAATATGACACACTCCATTTAAGTATGCAAGAAGATTTTCTTAATGGTACTTAAAGATGTCAGCTTCAGTTATCAAGGAAAATCACTTGATTGGAGCTTAGATGATTGAGGTGTTTCTGTACTTGTCTATTATTGATGATTTCATTTTTTTAAATTCTTTTTCTCTCCATTCTCCTATTAGGCTCTATGCCTTCAATTGGATTTTGCATTCATTAAATACAAATAATATCACACATTTGAGACTGGATACACATTTAGAAATATGCATTTATGTAATCTTCCATTTTTAAATCATGAGACTAACAATATATTTTATTGCATATGCCTCTGGTGTCGTAATTTGAGATCTGCTTAAATTTTCAATAACATCCTAATAAAACTACTGCAGAAAGCAGAGCTAGCCATAAGGACATTTACAATGTCACATTAAGGTAGAATGTGTGCCACGTGCTTTATAGCTATGTATTCAATGATTACAAATAGGATTTTACATAGAAAAGACTCAAAGCAGTTAAAAATTCTATATGGAGCCATATTTCTGATTGTGAAAGTCTCATTTTACTTAATTATCTATTAAATGCCCACAAACTTAATAGGTCTTAATCTTTGCTTTTCTTCTGTATTAGCAAGGGAAAATGCTATAGTCAATCTTGAATGTATGCCCCATCTTGCCTTGGTGATAATGACTGCAAGATTTCCTCCCTTACCTTTGCATTGTCCCATGATATTTGCTGCTTCCTGAAGTCAATATAGACAGACTTGAGCCAATTTAAATGTTGTTTCAATATTTACCTAGTACAAAGAAAATTCCATTTGAGAAAACCACAGAATATAGTCATTCCTGGAACAACCAAGAGATGGTTATTACTGTTGGAAAGAATTATTTTCCCTGCTTTACTCTAAGAGTGACCAAAGCAGTTCTTTAAACATCTATTTCAAATTCTGAGGCAAGTGTATATTTAAAGTGCCCACACATCTAAGATTGTTCACTGTTAAGTTTCATGAACTGCTATTCTTTTAATTAAAAACATTTTAAATGCATAACCAAATATGATTAATTTTTATATAAATGTGTGAATCAAAACATTCTTTATCAAACCATGTGTCTGGCTTTCTTTTTATATGGACATGATAGGAATTCTGAGATTCAAAGCAGCTGTAGTTAAAAAGGACTGGTCCATAGGTAGGTAATGTTTGTTACACTTTCTTTCATCTTTCTCCTAGCTTCCTTTCATCAAGTTCTTTATTCCCATCTTACTCTACTTTGCCCCTTCACATCTTAATATCCGTTAAGAGATTGGCCATGAGCCAACATAATAAAATGCTGTTAGCCAGACTTCTGAAGAGAGAACATTTAGGTGGTCTGTTCCAAACACTTTCTAATAAGTAGAGTGTAGCACAAAGACACAGGCAGCGGTCTTCAATACTCAACTCACCTGTGTGGAAGGAAGTCCTAGAGGTGATGGGTGAATCCCTGTTAATGACAGTGGCCTCACCGCAGGGCTTTCTGAAATTAACTTGGCTTCAGTGAGTGGAACAGAAAGGAGTGAGCACCTAGTGACCATTGCCAAAGCCCAGAGTCATTGTTTCTTCCCTGAGTGCTTGTACAATAGAGTGTGTGTACATTTCTAACACTTTTGGTTTTGCGTTGCACTTATTTGAAATGTTTGTTTACATGTCTGTTTCATTCACTTAATTGTAAAATTCCTTAGGGCAGGAATTATACCTCATGCTTGGCACCAAGGAGACATGCAATATAATGGGTGTAGAATGAATAAATGAATGAATCAATGAATCAGTCTGTTAGGCAATGGTTAATCCAGATGGCAAAAGTGAGAGTATGGATTCAATGATGACATTGAAAACTGCAAATAAATGGACAGATGTGAAATACAGAGAGGGAGAACTAAAGAAAAGTAAGAAAGGGATCAAGGCGTCAATGTCTTCAAGATTTTAAGCTGCACAAAAGGGAGGACTCCATTGGCTGTGGTAGAAATGGGGAACTTAGAGAAGTTTCATGAGGGAGTTGACAAATGTACTTTTAAACCAGTTGAATGAAAGTTGAGAAACTGTGTCAAATTTTTTTTTTTTTCCAATAAAACAGTCTCTAAAATGCGCCTCCATTCTAACCCCTGACATCTCCTTTCCACCCAATTTCCTGGAGATATTTTTTTCTGGTAAATTCTTTTTTATCAGGAAAAAAATTGTGTAGACTGGCAGATGTACATCTTTTAAAGAACATTCCCCTCAATTCTTGAACATCACCATCCTTTGTAGACATAGGAAGAAAAGAGGTGAGGGATATAGGAAACCTGAGATTGCTGTTTTGTGGAGAAGGCTTTTCCAGGCCAATGGGAGTCCATTCTTTACAGGGTAATGGCCATCAAGGGTCATGTTGGTGCCTTCAGTGATACTAAGTTCACAACAGAGAAAACACATGTCTACTTACAATCTGTTTATAAATTCTGTGCCTTAAGCCACCAGTGTAATTAATCTCTTGATTCCAAATAATTTCTGAGGGATGAGATTGACCTCTTTTTATACCCAGCCACTCTTTGTAACATCAGGGCTGCTTGGGCACTGCTTCTGCTTCTTATAGGCCTCTGGGACTTCAAACATGTCTCATTTCTACATCCTTTAGATATGCCAGAGAAGGAGCTGTTGTACTTAACTGAGTGATACATAGGTGAGGAGGAAAAGAAACTGATACATGTTAAAGTCTGTGAGTTACAAAGAGAATTTCACAAATAATTAGTTTTTAATTTGCAGCCCCATGTTCTTCAAATTTTTATAATGAACTCCAGATTTCCCACGGTTTCCTTTAAAGTTCCATCCGATGCAGAAATACCTGCCATGTGTGTTCTTGAGTTTTTGTCCATTGGCTGTTTGATATCCCAATGATGGGGCTGCAATCTTGTGTTGACCCAGAAGTAGTGACCCTTGGATCAGAAGGACTGTCTGAAACACATTGGTTTGTGGTTGGAATAGTAAGCTAAGCTCTAGTTACATCCTGCCAGAGACCTTAGGAAAGAGTCTTACGGATATTTTTGCTGGTGGAAAAATGACATGCTGCAACTGACCTTCTGTTGAAAGCCAGAAACAAGAGGTGTACTTTCTAATATTTCCTTCAGGCTATACTTTTTTTTTTTTTTTCCTAGGACTGATACCCTCTATAATCTTAGAGACCACATACGTAAGACCTGAAAACTAGGCCCTTAAAATGATTGATCACTGGCTCTGGAATATAATTGTAACTAAATATACCCTCAGGTCATGCGCTTTCTTTCACCCTTTCCCTTAAAATCAAAATAAAAACATTAACTCTTACTTAATCAGCCTCCCCTGTTGAATTTTTTTGCAGATTTTTTGGGGGTATTTATTCCCTACTATTTCCTCTAGTTCCGAGTTTTTGTTCCTGGACACTTTCTCCATGACCCCTACCATCTTGTCGACAATCCAGTTGTTGATTTCTCCACAACATTGATCATAACACCCACTTTAATTCCCCAGGATACCCTAAATAGTGCAATGACTTGCAAAAGATTGGAATCACATGATCATCCCAGTAGTTTCAAAAAAAATCATTTGGCAAAATTCAATATCTATTTATGGTAAAAACTCTCATCAAGTGGGTTTAAAGGGAATACACCTCAACACAAGAAAGGTCATCTCTGACATTTCCTACAGCTCATGTCATACTCAACAGTGAAAAGCTGAAAGCCTTTCCCCTATGATCAGGACCAAGACAATGGTGCCAACAATTGCCACTTATCTACAACATGGTATTAGAAGTTTTCTAGCCAGAGCAATTAAGCAAGAAAAAGAAATAAAAGGCATCCAAATTGGAAAGGAAGAAATAAAACTATCACTGCATGCTGATTGCATGATTCTTTATATGGAAAACCCTAAAGACTCTTTCCAAAAACTGTTAAAACTAATAAACAAATTTAGTGAAGGCACAAGGTTCAAAATCAGTACACCAAAATTAGTTCCATTTCTACCCACTAATAATGAGCTATCACAAGTTAAGAAAACAACCCCATTTATAATTGTATCAAAAGAATAAAATACCTAGGGATAAATTTACCAAGGAAGTGAAAGATCCATATATTGAAAACAATGAGACATTAATGAAAGAAATTGAAGAAGATACAAATAAATGGAAAGATTTTCCCTGCTCAGAATTGAAAGAATAAATATTGTTAAAATGGCCATATGACCTAAAGCAATCTACAGATTTAATACAATCTCTATCAAAATTTCTTTTTGCAAAGAAATAAAACAAATCCTAAAATTTGTATAGAAGCATGCACACACACACACATCACACAACTGCAAATAGTCAAAGCAATCATGAGAAAAAAAAGAAAGAAGCTTGAGGCATCACACTTTCTGGTTTTAAACTATGTTACAAAGCTATAGTAGTTAAAACATTATGACATTGGCATATAAACAAGAAAAAAGAGGTCAATGGAACAGAGTTGAGAGCTCAGAAGTAAAGCCATGCCTATAAGGTCAATTAATTTATGACAAAGGAGCCAAGAACATACAGTGAGGAAAGGACAGTCTCTTCAATAAATGTTGTTTGGAAAATAGGACAGTCACATGCAAAACAATGAAACTGGACCAACATCTTACCTCATACACAGAAATTACTGGTAACCCCAAATGGATTAAAGACTTGAACATAAGATTTGAAACCATAAACCCCTAGAGGAAAACATAGACAGTAAGTTCCTTGCCATTGGTCTTGTTGATGATTTTTTAATCTGACATCAAAAGCAAAAATAAGTAAATAGAACTACATCATACTGAAAAGATTATGCACAGCAAAGGGAGCCATCAAAAATATGAAAAGACAGCTTAATGAATGTGATAAAATATTTGCAAATGATATATCTGATAAGGGGTTCATATCCAAAATATATAAAGAACTCATAAAACTCAATAGCAAAAATAATCCAAGCTATCTGATTTTAAAAATGAGCAGATGATCTGAATAGACATTTTCCCAAAGAAAACATACAGATAACCAGCAGGTACTTGAAAAGATGTTCATCTTTAATCATCAGGGAAATGCATATCGAAACCACAATGAGATACCACCTCACACCAGTAATAATGGTTGTTGCCAAGAAGAAAAGAAACATGTTGGCAAAAATATGGAGAAGAGGGAATTCTTGTGCTCTATTGGTGGGAATGTAAAATTGGTGCAGCTGCTATGGAAAACAGTGAAGATGTTTCTCAAAAAATTAACAATAGAGCTACCTTATGACCCAGCAATTCCACTTGTGGGTATTTAGCTGAAGAGAACCAAAACTCTAACTTGAAAAAATATATGCTCCCCCATCTTCATTGGAACATTATTTATAATAGCCAAGATATGGAAGCAACATAAATATATATTGATGGATAAATGGATAAAGAAATTTTGACACACACACACACACACACATGCACACACACGGTGGACTATTACTTAGCCATATAAAAGAAGGAAATCTTGCCATTTGTGACAACATGGATGGACCTAGAGAGTATTATGCTAAGTGAGGTAAGTCTGACAGAGAAAGGCAAATACCATATAATCTCCTCTATGTGGATTCACAAAAGAAAAAATTATCATGTAAATTAGCAAAACATCTACATAAATATGTAAATATGACTCAAGTCATGGGGATGTAATGTGCAGCATAGTGACTATAGTTAATAATACTGTGGTATTGCATATCTGAAAGTAACTAAGAGAATAAATCTTACAAGTTCTCATCACAAAAAGATTCTGTAACTATGTATGATCACGATGTTAACTAGACTTACTGTGGTGATCATTTTGCAGTATATACAAATATTGAATCATTACATTATACACCTGAAACAAATATAATGTTATTATTTTTAAAAGGATTGGAAATGGAGAGGAAACTAAAACTGAATTTCTGCATCACAGCTGCAACAGTTTTTCAGTGATTTGTCACTGCAATGAATCGTATAGGGTCATCTCTTGTCTGCTTCTATGTTTAATGAAGCAGCTGTCTCTCTAGGGGAAACTTTCTATCATTTCCTGGCTTCCCATGGGTGCCTGTTCTTTCCAAAACAGTCCAAATCTTGGGCTGACCCAAGGACACTCCCACAAATCAGTTTTCTTCGTAACAGTCTCCTACTGTGATATCTTTTTACTTAACTACTTTGAGCAATTTAGCTTCCCCTGTTTCAAATTCCCTATTCTTGAAGGGCTTACTTTTCATTATAAAAAAGAAAATTTGTTATAGTGTTTTTGCAAACTAAAGAGTTGTTCTCCCTCTAAAGCTGAAATTTATCCTCTAACCCAAAGTGAAAATAGCTGATTTCAGATATGGATAAATAGCAATTTTTTCTTTCTGCTACATATTGGAAATGTGATTTCGACAAACTCTGGTGGCTACCAATGCCATGTAGTTCTGATACTGAAGCTCCGTGAGTTCGTTAGAAACCAACTGTGTGGTGAGAGCACCTGTGTTGTGCTTAGACATTCTGTAAAAGTAGGCAAAGTTGTATTTCGGTCCATGGCCTCGTGTAAAGGTGCCCTTCCAATGGTACAATGCATAGCCAGGAAAACAAGACTGTGACTCTGATAGTAAAAGTAGCCATGGGTTGTGCAAAGTCATTTATTCCTCCAGCTTGTCCAGATATCACCCACCAGGGCTTATCCGCAGGGTCAGGTAGAAAAGGATCTCGGGCAGGTGTCTCTATCAACGATAGAGGTGGACCTAGTGTTGGCGTGAGAAATGTCCAAACCTGTAAGAACTTTTTTTTAGGATTTTATTTATTAATTTTAGAGAGAGGAGAATGGAGGGAGAGAAATACTGATGTGAGAGAGCAACATCAATCTGTTGCCTCTCGAACACACCCTAACTAAGGACCAAATCCCCAACCCGGGCCTGTGCCCTGACCACGAACCAACTGGTGCCCTTTCACTTTGTGGGATGACTCCCAGCCAGCTGAGCCACACCTGTCAGGGCCAAACCTGTAAGAATTTTTATGAGTTTATCTGAGCCACACTGACAACAGCTGTCAGGAAGCAAAATCTCAACAGATTGAGAAAATGGTCTAGAGAATGGTAGTTTTGTACCTTCTTTTATTCATTACAATCTAAGGAAGAGGCGTAAGGAGGGTTACATGAAATTCATTGGTGGTAGAATAGGGAGGTAGAGAAAGGAAAGCAAAGCAGGGAAATCTCTAGGATTGGATAAAGCGTAAAACAGACACATAAGTTCTTTTACATTCATGGGTACAGGATAGTTAATAATTAACATTTATAGCACATAGAGATGGTATGAGGGGATAACAATGAGGGGTTCCTGGTTTGTGTTCTTGTGCAGTGATTGTGCCCTGAGGGCTCTGGAAAGAAAATAACTGGCATTCCGAAGGTGTGGTATCTTGGGTGCAAAAAGACAATAGACATATTCATTTAAGGTAAAGATTGGTCTTTGTGAAGGAAGCTACAGGCCTAGGATGTTACTACCCACCGTGACCCACTTTTTGTTAGGAATTTTTATGTTCACACCATCCTCTGTGGTTGCTTTCAGTCTCTGAGCTTGTAAGGCCACCATGCGGGCCTCCCCTGAGCCTGTCAGGTTTCGTATGTCGCCCCTCTTGTGTCCACACTAGGGAAAGTGTTAAATGGGAATTATGGTAAAATAGAATTTAAAAAGGAAAGCAGTACGTTCTGTGTTTTCCACACAGCTACTCTCTGGCTCACACGTATCTGTCCTGCCTTCATCACCCCAAGCAGCTTATATGGAAGATAGTCTATTTTCTTCTAGAAAATTCAGCAGGTATTCCTAGATATACCACTTAATCCATAGCTCGTGGTTAACATCTGGCTTATTTCCTTCTAATCTTGTTTCCATGCATTTTTTCTTTAGCAAAGTTGCATTTAAAAATGTAAGTAAAGTAATACTAATAGTGTCTCAAATAGTCAGTGAAAAAAATTTCTTTTTCTAATAGAAAAATGGGCAGTTCAGTAGAAAACAGTTCACTAAACACTTTATCTAAATTTATAGTCAGAAAACAAATTTTAAAAGTTTAGCCTCACCAGTAATCAAAGAAATGCAATTTAAAATAATGATATCATTTTTCATCCACAGTTTAAAATATGAAAACAATAATATCTCCTTCTGATGAGAAGGTAGTGGTATAACTGCTCTCATCCAAGGCTGCTGTGAGTGTAAAGCTCCAGGAGTCTGCTATGGTTATAGAAATCAACCTTAGAGTGTCCATACCCCTGACCCAGGATTTCCACTTTTAAAAATATGTGCTAAGGGATTTATCTGAGAAGAGTTTAAAGACTTATACATTATTATTTATAAAAGTGAAAATTTGGAAACAACTGAAATTATAACCATTGAGAAAAAAATAAATTAAGCTTTATTCATCTTAACAATGAACTATTTTGCATCTATTTAAAACACTTAAAAGAATTGTTATAAACATTGAAATAAAAAGGTTCACAATAAAACAATAGGTTTAAAGAGTAAGGAGAAGAATATGTGCTCTAATTCTAATTTTATAAATATTTATCTATGCTTCCATGAGGAAGAGTGGAACAAATACAATGGTAACAATGGTTATCATAGGACTACAGGTGATTTTTACTTTCTTCTTATACTTTCCCTTACCTCCTAAATTATGTTCAATGAATGAGCATTTCACTTGTATACAAGAGGGGAAAGTTATATAAAGCAGAAAAAGAAAACTTCATTACAGCAGCTTACCAAGCATTTTAACAATGTAAGATGGGAAAATCCCCGGGACAAGCCTTTTCTCCCCTACTCTGACTTTGGCTGATCCATCTGCTAACAAACTGCTGACTATTCTCTCAGGAAATGAAAGGAATAACATGGGCCCTGACACTGCCTTTATTAAAGTCTTTTCAGGTGGCTTACACCTGTCATCTTCTCCTCTCCTCTTCCTCCCCTGCCATCCTCCCTCCCTTCTTTGATGCTGTTTCCTGAAGCTGGCTACATTTGATCAGTGGTTGAAGTCATTCTTTTATTAATAATTTATGAAGTGATTCGAGTTTTCTAACAACAACCCACAGTTTGCTCTAATAAACTAATGTGAATAAAAGTTGAAATGAAGGCCACTCAGTGCATACTCTGCCCTGGTCAGAATGTGGTTGTGGTTCTGCTAAAAGGACACTTCCGATACTACCACAATTTATGTGGCATTTTTACTTTTAGTGAGCTTTTAGTACCCAAATGCCCCCAAAGAGAAGAATGGATCCATAAATTATGGTATATCACTTTGATGGAGCATTATATAGTCATTGAAAATTACAAAGACTAGACTGTAACATCAAAAAGTGTTGAAAAAGAAAAACAAAATGTTAATACCTGTATATGTTTACAACAATGTAAAAATACATACCTGCATTAAAAGAAAATAGAGGAAGCATGGAAAAAGGAAAATAATTTGATGACAAATGATAGAAAAATTTTTGAACTCAGCAATAAATGTTTATTGAACACTCACCATGTGCTAAGCCCATTTATTTATTTAATTTTATTTATTTATTTATTTTTTAAAATACATTTGTCTCTGCCCTCCCCCCACCACTTTCCCTTGTCCCCTCTCTCCTTCCCTCCCTCAGCTCTTCCTCTTTGGTTTTGTCCATGAGCCCTTGCTATATGTTTCTTGACTTTCCCCTTCCCTTCCCTTTCCCTGTCCCCCCTCCCTCCTTCCCTCTTGTCTCTGTTGATTTCTTTTCCTTTCAGTGTTGCTGGTCATATTTTCCTTGCATCTTTGTATTGTTGGTTAGGTTCCGCTTATAGGTGAGATCATATGGTATTTGTCTTTCGCCCCCTGGCTTATTTCGCTTAGCATAATGCTCTCCAGTTCCATCCATGCTGTCGCGAAGTTTAGTAGTTCTTCTTTTCTTTCTGCTGCGTAGTATTCCATTGTGTATATGTACCATAACTTTTTGATCCAATCATCTACTGAGGGGCATTTAGGTTGCTTACAACACTTGGATATTGTAAATTGTGCTGCTATGAACATTGGGGTACATAGGTTCTTTTGTATTGGCGTTTTGGTGTTCTTAGGGTATAGTCCCAGCAGGGGAATCACTAGATCAAAAGGCGGTTCCATTTTCAGCTTTTTGAGGAAATTCCACACTGCTTTCCACAGTGGCTGCACCTGTCTGCATTCCCACCAACAGTGGACTAGGGTTCCCTTTTCTCCACAGCCTCGCCAGCACCTGTTGTTTGTTGATCTGTTTATGATGGCCACTCTGACCAGTGTGAGGTGGTACCTCATGGTGGTTTTGATCTGCATTTCTCTGATGGCTAGTGATGCTGAGCATCCTTTCAAATGCCTCTGGGCCCTCTGTATCTCCTCCTTGGAAAAGCGTCTGCCCAGGTCCTTTGCCCATTTTTTGATTGGATCGTTTGTCTTCTTGGAGTGGAGTCGAGTGAGTTCTTTATATATCTTGGAGATCAAACCTCTATCTGATGTATCATTAGCGAATATATTTTCCCATACGATTGGCTCCCTTTTCATTTTGCTGATGTTTTCTTTAGCCGTGCAGAAGCTTCTTATTTTGATGAGGTCCCACTTGTTTATTCTTTCCTTTATGTCCCTTGCTTTAGAAGACATATCAGTGAAAAAATTGCTGCGTGCAATATCTGAGAGTTTCCTGCCAATGTTCTCCTCTAGGACTTTGATGGTGTTGCGACTTATATTTAAGTCTTTTATCCATCTTGAGTTTATTTTTGTGTATGGTGTCAGCTGATGATCCAATTTCAATTTTTTGCATGTAGCCGTCCAGCTCTCCCAGCACCATTTGTTGAAGAGGCTATTATGGCTCCATGTTATGCTTCTGCCCCCTTTGTCAAATATTAGATGTCCATAGAGACCTGGGCTTATTTCTGGGCTTTCTATTCTGTTCCACTGGTCTATGGGTCTGTTCTTGTGCCAGTACCAGATTGTTTTGAGTATAATGGCTTTGTAGTAGAGTTTGATGTCCGGTATTGTGATCCCTCCTACTTTGTGTTTCTTTCTCAAAATTGCTGCGGCTATTCGGGGTCGTTTATGGTTCCATATAAATTGTTGAAATGTCTGTTCTATTTCTGTGAAATACGTCATTGGTATCTTAATAGGGATTGCGTTGAATCTATAAATTGCTTTGGGTAGTATGGACATTTTGATGATATTAATTCTTCCAATCCATGAGCATGGTATATGCTTCCATTTATTTGTGTCTTCCTTAATTTCTTTTTTCAATATTGTATAGTTTTCTGCATACAGGTCTTTTACGTCTTTGGTTAATTTATGCCTAGGTACTTTATTTTCCTTCTTGCTATATCGAATGGTATTTTTTCTCTGATTTCTTCTTCTATTTCATTGCTGGTGTACAAAAACGCCTTTGATTTCTGAATGTTGACTTTGTATCCTGCTGTTTTGCCAAATTCACTTATTAGGTTGAGGAGTTTTTTGGTAGAGTCTACAGGGTTCTCTATGTACACTATCATGTCGTCTGCAAACAATGATAGCTTTACTTCCTCCTTTCCTATTTGGATGCCTTTTATCTCTTTCTCTTGTCTGACCGCTGTGGCTAGGACTTCCAATACGATGTTGAAAAGAAGCGGTGAGAGTGGACATCCTTGTCGTGTTCCCGATCTTAGTGGGAAAGCTTTCAGTTTTTGCCTGTTGAGTATGATATTGGCTGTAGGTTTTTCATATATGGCCTTTATTATGTTGAGGAATGTCCCATTTATTCCCATTATTTATTTATTTTTTAAAATGTAGTTATATAATATTTCAAATTCTAAAGAAATGTAAGGTAAGGGTGGCAGAATTCGTCTTCAAAGAGGTTACTCTGGGATGTATGACTGTACCTAAAAGGCCCGTAATGTATTGTATCATCTTTTCCTATACTAGATCTATGTAAAATTTACTCTGCGAGACTCTAATATGTCTTTTTAATCCTTAGTGATCCAGATTTAGTTTTTCTCTCCCCCCCGCCCCCCATTGCATGTTACTCTTCCATTCACGCACTGAACAGAAACTCAGCACTGCTGTGTGCCAGGTCCTGTTCAGGTGTTGGCAACATGCAGAGACCTCATTGGGTTTCCAGGCTATTGGGAAGGACAGACACTAAACAAAAAACAATTTTATTGGCAGTGTGATTTCAAGCAGTGATACCTGCAATGAAAAATAAAGTAGAGAGATAGAGAGTAAAGTGGAAAGCGGTAGCTTATTTTAAGGAGAGTCAGGGAAGACCCCACTATGAAATCAGGAAAGTGAAGGAGCAACCATAGAAAGTCTGGAGGAGGTAGAGAGAACAGAGCATGCAAAGGCACTGAGGCAGGAATAAGTTTGGTATGTTTGTGAGACAAAATGAGTTCAGAGAAATGGGCAGGAGCCTAGAAATGCAGGGTTATGTGGGCCATAATAAGGGAACTATTCTAAGTAGAATGACAAGTTTTAATGAGTGTGAGCAGATTTCCTACTTCCGAATAGAGAACGGACTGTCAGAGAGGAGGAGACACAGAGGCTCAACAGTCCGGATGAGTGGTGAAGGTGGCTTGGCCTGGGAGGGAAGGTGTGGATTCAGGATCTGCTGAAGGCAAAGCACATCGGGACCTGCTGATGTGGGGCATGAGGGAGACAAGGACAGTTCTGAGGTTTGGGACTGAATCACAGGTGAATGGTGATGACTTTTCCTTGGAGAGGAAGGAATAGGTTTTATAATTCCTTGATTTAAAAAAAAAAAATTACCTAGACCTGATCTGGGTATGCTAGGTCAGTCTGGAAGCTGTCCCTGATTTCCAGAATTCTATGGTTACATCTTCCGGGCAGGGAAAGCATTTCATGGGACAGTGGAGAGACCTCCAGCCTAGGAGCTGGGAAACTTACTACGAAATAGCAGTATGATTCAGGGCACATTATTTCACCTCTTAGAGTTGCAGTTTTCCTGAATATCTTCCCTATCGTCCTTTCGGAGTTTTGTAAATCATTTACAGTCGAATACAGACAGTATGATGTCATCATTGTTACCTGCACTTCTGTAGAGTCAGCCTTCCTGTTTAAAATCATTACCTGAATCGTCTGTGAAAGGCCAGGCCATCAGAGGATCTCCCCTGATGTGCTGGCTCTACTATTAAAGCCCACCGATTCGCCCTTGGCGCCTCACCCAGCACTTGCTGCACACCCATCACGTGCCAAGCAAGCACTGTGCACTCGTACTAAGAACAAATAGCTTAACAAGAGCCCCTTCAAGAGTGAAACAAAGGCATATTCCGATGACTCCCTTAGTATCCAGAATAGTAAATTTGCATGTCATTCTCTGAGAATTCTTCCTAGTCGAGGTGGTCGGTTTGTTTTTATTATCACTGCCCTCCTGTGTTAGCGCACACTGTGTTGTATTTTCAGGGGACATTTCCATCAGCGTTACCCTATATTATGCCAGTCATATAAATGAGAAGCCAGAGCAAAAAGCTAACTTCTCCCCTCCAAGCACTGCCTAATAGTTCTAGTAAGCAAAATTTTTTTCTTTTGCCCTCTTAAGTACCATCTTGAAAAGTCCCAGTACCTATCACCAAAAGGAGACATTTTATACATTGAATGCAGAAGTAGAGTTTGAAAGGACAAATTAATCTAAACCATGAGATATTGTTCTTGTTAACAGGAGCCTAATTCTATTATATCTGAAAGGACTCTGTTAAGACAGCTTTCTTTGACTCCTAGTACTCAATTTAAACTCCTAAGGGCATTCAGATTTGCCAGCTCACCAGCTAGAGAAAAATATGTAACTTTCCCCATAGCAATTAAAAAAAAAATTAAGTTGAGCCAAAGAACAATTTCCTTTTATAGTTTCTTGAAAACATGCACAGTCCTTTACCCAAAACACTATGGTATTCGTGAAGGCTCATGACAATCAGGAGAAGCTCACCTCAAAAGACGTCAGTGTGCTTGGAAGCAGGCTAGCTCAGAAGGCACTTCACAGCCAGGAAGGAGGCAGATCCACCAGAATGCAGGCTGAAAGTAAAAGCAAAGTGGGCCTGTTCTTTGAGGACAAAACCAATCAATAGTTTCTTAATTTCTGCCATTTCGGGGAAAGATTTTTTTCTTCATCTGTATAATTGCTTTTGCAAAAAAGATTCATTATTTATGAGCCAGGTACAGGAGCTGAGATTTCCCCCTTGGTTTCTTGTACGCCTCTCCCTCTCTTTTCCCCAGACCGAAATATTGAACTAATTTGGGTTAATAGGGCCAATGGCTGGCTTCAAAACTGTCATGTCCAACCCTTCAAGCAAGCTTGAATTGTAACAATTGAGGTAAACAGACCTTTTTGTAACATCCTGCAAGTCACTGTTTTAAGGGGGTCGTTCTACATCCAAACATAACTGACCTTGATGGCATTTCTGCTACTTTGACTCTGCTGTGCACAGAATAGGAACAACTCCATTTGGGAAGCAGTTTAAGCTGGAGAGACTCCGTGGACTGGAGAAGGCATTGTACATTCTCCCTATAGTGAGTAAAATGAAGTTTTGACTGTAGGGGCTGGACACAAAGGTAAGAAGAGAATGCCACACACCTTCCCCCTTGACATATTCTACAGATCTAGACCAACATGCAAAGTATGAATGTACAATAACCACGCACATATCATATCTCACATGTTCACATGGCATAATTTCAATATATTAGTATACATATATTTTCATTTCAGCATCTATTAAAGATTTTATCGGGTACATTATAAAAATAATTTAGCATTCTTCTGCCTAATGTTGGTTAGCAGTAAATAGATTAAACTTTCTAAACATTAAGCATTAATTTTTTAAGACTTGACACAGATATAAAAGCCCATCTATTCACATGGGGAGAGGACAAACAAAAACCTTCTTAACTATCCAGAAGAATAGAAACTGTAATTTTAAAAGAATATTATTTAGCTTGAAGAACTTTAAAATACAGTTCCCACAATGCTACTTGTTAGACATTTAAATCACTTTCTGCTACCTCAAGATTCCCATATAACTGGTGAAAATGACACCCCGGCTGAATTTATAGCACCCAGAAGCACACCTGAGGAAGACTGTGATGGATGAGGTTGCCGGTCTGTTTCTCCTGCATCACCAAGCACAGTGCCTGGGCCACAGTGGGTGCTCAGATGTCTACAGAAGTCATGCAAGCTTGGTCTTGTTGGTGGTAACAGCCTGTATTTCCATGAACCTTTTATACTGTTTAAAATTCATCTCAACTTCAGTTTTTAATGTAATAACTAGCCATTGGTATATACTTTGGCAAGCCATGAGAACTCTTTTGGTCTCTGTACTATCAGAAATTATTGGCTAAGCACTAACTTTGCACCACAACCTAAGCTAGGCAATGGAAATTCATGTTCAGAATTTACCTTGAAACTGAAATTTTTGAAAAGCTAAAGGAAGTAAAATACACAGGTAGAAGCTAACAGGTTTAAAAAATTAATGCTAAATGTTTAGAAAGTTTAATCTATTTACTGCTAACCAACATTAGGCAGAAGAATGCTAAATTATTTTTATAATGTACTTGAGAAAATCTTTAATAGATGCTGACATGAAAATATATGTATACTAATATATTGAAATTATGCCTTGTGAACATGTGAGATATGGTATGTATGTGGTTATTTTACATTCATACCTTGTATGTTGGCCCAGATACTTAGAATATATCATATAGCCAAGACAATGGCACTGTTACCAGGCCTAGTAATCTTCTAGCTCTTTATCCCACCCTCCCCTGCTTTTGCCACCAGAAATGAGGATCCTGATAGATTCTAGTTAATACTGTATTTTCTGGACAGAGACTTGACTTGGGGTGTTGAACACACAATACAGTGTACAGATGATGTGTTGTAAAACTGCACCTAAAACCTGTGTAATTTTTTTAACCAGTGTCACTCCAATAAAACTCAATTAAAAAATACTGTATTTCTGTTCCCCATCCAGAATTTTTGTAGATCCTATATCAGAGAATTTGTATTTCACCTGTTTTACAAAATAAATATTAACAATAAAAATAAGTTATTGCCTTCTTAGGACACAGTAACATTCTATTAGTCTACTTTTACATATAGCAAATCCAGCCTGGCATTCATTTTTAATGTTCTCAGGATAAATGGTTTTCAGTTTAAACAGCCGCAGAGATATCTGTCAAACATTGCCAGCTGAAACCGATGAAAAAGAAAAATGTGGCATCTGAAGAGCAAGATGATCTAAATATTTTATTTTCTTTTTGGAAAATCCCCACCAGATTTGCCCCTTCACCACTAATATTTGAGCAGCTGGTGATTTATGGGGAATCCATCCTTTGCTTTTACGTAGGGAGTAAGAGATGGACGATTGTTTCCCAGCAGGCAGCTGTTTAGTAGGATATTAATGGGCAAGGTGACTAATCTGTTCACATTGTTCTGCGGAAGTTTTGCAGTGCTTTAGGGAACGATTTATCCTTAACACTGGCAGGATGGCCTGTTCTCAAATAAACCTAGGTAAAAATCTAGTTATCTATTTCTTTGTAATAAACTGCCCCCAAAACTTTGTGACATAAAGCACTTTGTGACTGTATTATACTCGGCATCCCTGCCTCTGTCCTGCAATGTTGAGGCCCTGTCTGAGAGGATGCAAAGACTGGGAGTGGCTTGATGGTGGGGCTGGAGTGAGGCATCTTCACTCACAGGTGTGCCAGTGGATACTGGCTGGGACTTGAACAGACACAAAAGCCCATCTCTTCACAAAGGGGGAGGACACAGCTCACACCTCTCAAATACAGGGTCCAGCACAAATAATGTCCCCTTTCTATTACAAAATCTTTTATTACAAAATCATAAGCATGTAATTCTATAACATAACAATAACGCATTCAAGCACACCATGACATTTTAGGTGGGATGTTCATATTAAAATAATAAATTATTATATCCATAATATTATCCTACCAACTACACTCAAGCAGGCATTACTCCTGCCAGACCCCGTAGAATTGTCAAGGCCATATAAGAGGAAGAGCGTGTGGAGTGGAATGTATCGTTGCTGCCATGTTTGAGAAAGAGGTTGTGCCACACTCCATGTGGAGAGTTCCATAGGTAATGCATGAGCTGGGCTCTGGCTATAATACATATGAAGATGTGTGCATGGGAATATGACCACTCTTGTAGTTTTTCTTGCACACACTAAGTAAGGCCAGTGTTACTAGGCCTGGTACCTGAATGATAGAGCCAAGTGCTAAGTTAACAGTGGATAACCAATATGACTATTTTTAAAAATTAAAGTTTAACCAAAAGAGCTACTACCACTCTGAACAATTTTATCATAACACCTTAGATCAAGGATACCTTTTTTTTCCTTGAATATTGGTGATACTACTATGGTTAGAATGTATGGGAAAAGTAGATTCCTTCATATAAAAATTGATTAAGATGTTCTCTTAAACTAGCATGTTTTTTAACTAAGTTCTTTGAAGAAAATTAAGATTTAACTCTATACCCTTTTAAACTAACACATTTTTAAAATAATGTCTTTGAAGAAATTTTTATTTTTCATTTTCTTGATCTATTTAGTCATGATAAGTAAAATCAGATAAGAGGCTGATGTGAACATTGAATGTGGGCATGTCCCTTCATTTAGATGTACATAAATGTTACTTTTACTTTCTTGTGTCAATTCTGGTCTCTGCTCTGGAGCAATTTCTCCTTTCTGTTCTCTCAAAGTTGAGGTAAAGACCAATATTGTGCTTACCCAAAAGCTGTGTGCCCATGGAGTTATCACTGACGTTTGTCCTGGGCCTGAGCTCCAATCCCAAAATGATCAAAAATCTCTAGATCCCAAAGTACTCTTAAGAACTGAGCAGAGAACTGATCTTGCTTGATGGGAAATTAAACAGCCTCAGCGTCTGTGGCAGTGGCTTGGCCAGCCAGGCCCTGGGCCCATGGGCCGTGTGCTGTTGTGTGACTCCCAGGCCCACCTTGTCCTCCCAGGGAAACATGCATTTACCACAGGTCTATTGCTCATTCACTGGAACTGTTAAGTGATGATGATGTCTAAAGTCTACAGGAAGAAAAGCTACCACTTATTGAACACTTCCTATGTGCTGTGCACTGAGTCATAATGACATTATTTTATTTGTCCTCACAATAATTCTTGGAGGTAGCTTTTATTATCCCAGTTTTACAGATGAGGAAATTGAAATTCTGGGAGTATGAGTAACTTGTGGAAAGTCACACGATATGTAACTAATAGAGCCAGCCTCTCCGACTACTTTGAGCCGTTTAGAGATGTTAAATTAGAAGCCGTTCTTCACTCCTTGGAAAAATAAACCTAATAGGAAACTCACAAGCTGTAAAGAAAAAGAGTGATGAATTTATCCACATAAAAATTTAAAGCTTCTGCTCAACAAAATGTACCAAAATATTGAATCTAGGACATTTAACAAACTAGGGGAGTGGGGAGGAAGAATTTCCATGCCATTATAAAAGACCAATTTTCTTAATGTAACAGAGCTTTTATTAGTCAATGAGTGAGAATACAGCTGCTAATAAACATAGGGAAGGGTGCTTAGTGCTCTCATGATTAGAGTAGTACAAATTAATAACTACAAGTTATCTTTTTCAATTGTTGGGTTGGCAAAGATTTTAAAAGTTGATAATATTCAGTACCAGATACTATCCATCTTCGTTATTTGCTGATATACAGATTGGTACAGTTCTTCAGGAAGGCAGTTTCAAGATATATATCAGAATTTAAAATACACATACTATTTTATTCCGCAAATATCTCAAAATAGGTATTCAAAGATGTGTGCCAGTATGTTCATTGCAGCGTTTCATCTCATGCCAAAAACTGTTCTTCAATAAAAGACTGATTACATAAATTATCATACTGTGTTCATACTGTGGAATACTAGCAGCCATTATAAACAATTACATACCCCAATACGAAAAGATGTTCAAGATATATTGAAAGAACCAATGTGTACAACATTCTTTAGATTATTAACCCATTTTCTGTTTTTATAAACTTGTTGACTTTTTATGCCTAGAAGATATCTAAAAGGATAAAAATGACATTGTTAATAATTGTTATCTCTGCAACAGGGGACTGAAATCAGGGATATTGTCTACTCTGAAGGCCATACTCCATTCTGTACAATTTAAAATTTTATTATGAGCTTATATTTTTTAACAAAATAATAATTTTTTAAAATCCAGTGTGGAGGACATTCATTAATTAGGACCCAGTTTGCAAGAAGCAGCCAGTATAAGTGGATCATCACATACCGATAGAACTTACTCAACCCTAGAAAACAGTTATCAACTACTTAATAGACAATAAAGGCAATAAAAATTGTAACAAAACCAACTAGAATCCCTTGGGGGTGGTGTCTTTGGCCAGATGAGGTTTTCAGCCTCGCAGAAATAAGGGAAAAAGTTTGACACTTTCTGAGATGTTATTCAATTCTGATGTATTTTAATATATTTTCCCTATTTACTGAAGTAATACATTCATTGTCAAATTAAGAAAATACCAATATGCTCAAAGAAAAAAATAAAATACTTGGGCTTTATTTTTAATGGGTTGTACATTTAGACACAGGTAAGAATTACAAGATTATGTCAAAAGAAAGAGAACACATTAATAGTTGAACTGGTAACTAACTGATTAGAATGAATTTTGAATTTTGTTTTAATTGAGTTATATGAGAGGTGAAGGCAACAGACTGATGGAGAGAAAGTTGGAGGGTGTGTAGGAGTCTGAGAGCAGAACTGAAAGCATTCTTTGAAAAGTACTCACACTTCTAGCCAAGATAGGGTCACACTCCCCACTGAAGGAAAAACAGCATTGCATAAAACTTTGGAGATGAAAAGATGCCTGACTTCATTTTATAATTGTGAGATTTGGGTCTAGTTTGTTTATTAATTTAATTTTTAAAATATTTATCAAGTACCCAATGTACTACTCTTTCCATTTCCTGGTACTGGTATACAAAATATATCTTCCTGGGATATTGCTCATTATTCACTTGGGAAGTAGGTATTGCTTTCAATGAACAAAGACAAAAGCATGAGATACAACTAAAATTGATAAATTGTCTTTGAAGTAGTTTCAGGTCATTATTTTAATACTGTATTCACACTGAACCTGTTTTACATTCATTTGCAGGCTTCAAATATCTAATTTCAAGGTGAAGTTTAGCTGAGTGACTTTAGCGCCTTCTGAACTGTCTTTGGTCCAGTGTAAAGTGAGAGGTCTGAGAAGAGTAACAAGCTAAATCTTCCACTTAAAAGCAACACTTATTTTTTTAATTAAAAAAAATCATCCAGTATTATTTGAATCTTCTTAACAATAGGTTTGTGTCACGATCTTTAGTTAAAACTGAATGTAGAAAACTGGCTTCAAGGGAGTCTGGATTGAAACAGAGAGCAGAGATGAAAGCCAGATAATGTTGGATTCTCTCTAGCCATGGTGTGAGGAACAAGGGAAGAAAGATAAAACGCCATGGCCAAGAACACTTATTTCAGAAATATCTTTTTTACTATGAAAGCTTCAGGAGCTTAGGAAACCCTCCTGAGATGTGGGGACTTGTGGAGTTTCCTCAGTCGTCCTGTAGGTTATGTGAGTCGTTAGGACCAGTGTCTTTAAGCAGCATCCCTCATCCTAAATGGAATCTGGGCAATTCATCAGCAGACTTACCAGGCCATTAGGAGCCTCAGATCACCTCTGCCAGGTTTTGGAGGCTGGCCCACAGTGTGTGAAGGCACTTGATCAGTCAGTTGGGATTGGTCAGTAACAAATAACCTGAAAATCTCTGCCACTTAACCCAACAAAATATATTTCTCATCCCATCTACTTGTCAGTGGGCACTGCCAATATCATTCTTACATCAGGAGCTGGGCTCTGCCCTCCCTCTTAGTTGTCCCTGAGCAAACAGATAGCAGGAGGGACGGGTAAGCACTGGTAAGGGCAGGCACTGGAATCCCCCCAGGTACCTGGAGGAAGAGGAGAGGTGATAGGGGTACAAGGTTGTTTCCACAAGAAGAAGGCAAAACACTGGCATTCCCACCCACGCTCTGCTATTCAGTTGCTCAGACTGCTGGGAAGGACCATCTACCAATGTAGGATATAGTTTTATATGATATTTTAGATCCTCTTTAGGCTTTTTACAAGCCCCCCCCCCACCCCATAACAACAGCTAGCCCCTTGTGGGGCGGCATTGACTATGACAGGGTTACTTCTCAGTGAGCCTGCTGCCAAGATTCCTTCAGACTTCCCAAACCCCACTGTCTCCTTCAGTAGCTTCCTTATTCATCTCTCACTGCATTCCCTCCATTTTAAATCCAACTGTGCTCAAGGGTGCTTGTTCATCTTTGGGAAGCTCAGCTTTGATTACATCACATGGAAATTTTTTGTGGTTTCCCATTGTCTACAGTTTTCCTATTAAACTAGTGCATGGGGCCAGCAGTAGCATCACCAAGGTCTTATTAAAATGCAGCCTCTCAGGGCCCCACCCTGGCCTCCTCAGACAGAATCAGCATCTTAACAAAGTCAGAGGACCTGTTTGAACATTAGAACTTGAAAAGCACTTACCCATAGCACTGGTCCTCAATTTGGCAGCATGTACATATTACCTGGAGAGCTTTAAAAATTGCCAATACTCTGTTTCCAGGTCTGAAGTAAGGCTGTGCTCCAAGATTTTTAAACACTCCCAGGTGGTTCTATTATGCAGCTGAGTTTGAGAGCCACTGTTGTCCATCCACAGCCACCTTTAGGGTGCCCCAAACTTTCCCAGTGCCATTTTCCAACAATGTCAGACTGACCTCTGACCTGTATAGAAAGCACTCTCTATGCTTTCATAGAAAGTGTGGTTTTAGTCCATTACCAGAAATCACCACATCTACATTTTTTTAATGCCTACATGACTACATTCATTGGAGACCAAACACATTCATTTACTAAATTGTACATATATTTTCCTGATTAATAGATTTTAAAACTTGGCTGCCCCCAACAAGAGCATAAAGATACCTTCCTATGTTATCATGTTTCCTATTTTGTATTATTCTTCATTGAACAATAAAAATATAGTCGATAATGGGAAGAATGTGCTTGATTTCATCTAATTAACTTTGAGGGTTATAAACCAAGAGGTCTTTTTAAAAAAATGTATGTAACCATAACTATGGTAACCTGCTTTCAGTCATGCTCACTGCTTTAACTTACTTTACTTCGGTTGGTGACACATACAAAGGGGACCCCATAAAAAAAGGAATTTATAAAAATTGTGAATTTATTCTTACATGTAAATTTCAGTCACCTTCAAAGTACTTTCCATTTGATGAAATACACCTATTGAGACATTTTTTCACTGCTCAAAACAGTTTTTGAACTTGTTGATTTTGATGCCTTTTAGTGCTTCTACCATTTTTGTTTCACCTCTTCCACATGGGCAAAACCTTTCCCTTTGAGGACTTTTTTCATCCAGGAAAACAACAACAAAAAAAGTTGCATGGGGCACAGGGGTCATGCCATTTTTTGGTCAAACAGTGTGGGCAGGTGCACTCGTAAATCACCCATCATGAAATGGGCGAATGCATTGCAAGAGTCTTCAAAAAATTCACCGAAGCCTAAATGGCCTCTCACAACAATGCCAGCTGGTTCACTGATACAGATGGGTTCCTAGAATATTCACCTGGGGACGAAGCCTGTACCACAAGAGGCCTGCCCTCCAGAAGATAATTCAGGGTTTTAATGGTGGGGGGAGGGTCCCCCTCCTTGTATTTGAGAAACACCAGCTTTGGAGACATATCAAATATGTATGTGTGGCCTCTTGGCCACCTTTCCTAATGAGATGAGGATGTCAGACACACAGACATCCACAGGGGAGTGTGCCTGTCACCACTCACCTGTCACAGAACCTTGCTTGTGCTTATGCTGCCTCATAAGAGCATACATACTTTTCTTTATACTTTTATTTGAGCAAGGTGTTAATTTTCAACAAGATGTATATGGGCTCAGCAAGCAGCAGTTGCTCTTTCACATGAACATTAAGTAAGATTCTGGGTCTGCAAAGCCGACCACAAGGGCTCAGAGGATCAGTGGGATTTGGTGGCCGCAGACAAATGGACTGCCAGACTGTGACAAGCACACAGTGTCTGTGGGCCCTGCGTTGGGAGGCACGGTCTCCTCTAAGTCATGGGGATTACCTGGGCTCTGCCCCGACTAGCCCTTTGAGAGTTTCGGCCCCATGTGTGCCTCTCTCTGCAAAGACCCAGGATTATTGCTGTCTGCCTGAGCCACCATTAAGTCACTGCTCCCTCAAGGCTGACGCTGTACGTTGCCCTCAGAACTGTGCTCTCTGCTTAGCTGGGCTCTGCATACCCTGTGGGTTGTGGGGCCTGGGTCACCTGGGGAAATGTGCCAATAAAGATTTGTATTATCTCAATATGAACAGAAGGTATAATAGTTAATCTGGAAGCCTGCGCCCTGGCCTTCCTATTGGGCTCTTTTTGGGACCAGGGACTTCACACGGAGCTGCCACTTTGCACAGGTACAGATTAGAGGATTCCAATGACATTCCAGAAGCCAGGATAGCAGCTTCTGTCTCACAGGTTTTGGGTTTTTTTTTTTAATCCTCAAGATTTTATTGTCATAGAATGAAACAAAAAGTGAAGTTTAGAACTGGATCATTTGTCCCTTTTTATCTCCTCCCAGTTCAAAATGCTTGCATGTCATAATAGCCAGCATTCTCTTAGATCTGCTGTTGGACTCAATGCATTCAGGCCTCAGCACAATCTTCTTTGTAGCTTTAACCTTTTTTGCAAAAAAATGGGCTCAGTCTGCACACCATAGCCACCCTACTTCCTGTGATAACGTCGCTGTCCCTGTGCATACCTAGGATCCTTGCCCTTCCTATACTCTTGTTACTTTGTGGGGTTGATGATAGCCACACTTACTACGGAAAGCCTGGTGATTTTAGGAACATTCACCATGTTTGCAAGAGCACTATCAGTACAGAAAGTCTTACAGCTTTTTAAGTGCTGATATAAAGAACTGACAATTATAGTGCTGATAATACCTTTGTTTTCCAGTTCTACTGGCTTCATCCTTTAAAAAATAATAGAAATAGTCATTAAATAAAATAAATTAAAAGTAGGAAACAGTTTACTTTATGTCAACTTTAAGGTAACATTGGTAAATAAAAAGGCTAATTGAAATTCTCTGTGTTCTAATAAGAACGTTTTATTAGTAGTTTATTTTGTGCTTTAATATGTTACTCATGGCTTGTGATTGAGTACAGTTCTCTAAATTGCTCATTTTTATTAACACAAACAATAAATATTAAAATAGATCTTGGGAGCAGTAATGTAGCTGGAAAATAGATGGGGGACTTGTCAAATACAAAATATAGCAGTGTATGTCTATGTGTGTTCTTACCCCATTTCAATATTCATATTGACTATTTCATAATTTAGCCTAGCCTTTCACTGATTTCTGTTTTATTGCACTGCTGTCCTGGCATTCCCCCAAAATTAGAATTTTTATATAACTTAGGAAATGTATCCAAAAATTGGGGACTTTTGAAAGCCAATGGTATATATCCTTTTTAAATGTTTCATTCAAAGTAAGCAATTGAACAATAAAAAAATCACTAACATAGAGGTCTCTCTTTTGGAAATTGTGTTTTATACTTTTAAACTGGTGTACCAGAAAGTGAGTATTTCAAATTGTTCCTTTAGCAAAGTATATAATCAACCAGATTTCTAGTGGCGTTTTCTTCAATGATGAAAAAAATAAATAAACTTTTTGGGGGGATATTGCCTGCAGAAATAATGGCGTCTATATTGATCAGCCTCAGTTAATTGGAATGTTCTATGAGGTATATGTTCTCATTACTTCAATATTTTTATTGATCAAAATTCAGAAAGCCCTTTTAGTTTCTATTTCTGTTGTTTATCTTTCTATAGTGATAGGTGTACTCTCTGCCCTAGTTAAGTAGATAAAAATTTAGCTTTAATCTCTTTTTGGTAATTGAAATGTTCTTCTATTGGGCTGTGAACATGAATGTTCCTAGAACTTGGTGGAGAGCACTTTCACTAATTTAATAACTTCATGTGAGTCAATTCTTATTGTAAAACTCTAGGAGGTATAGATGGGACTTCTAAAGTTGGATTGTCTGTAAGCCATATTTAGGAAGTTTTTGTTTTATTTGTTTAAAAACAAATGCTCGGTCTAATATCATCAAAAGTAAAATAAGATCGCAAAATAAAGTTTGAGTATTCTGCTTACTTAAATTTTAGTTAATTAAGATTTTTGATTAATTTGTTTTGGTTTTCCCTTCTTTTCTGTGCACTGCCATGCCCCAAACATTGGGGGCTAGAAATTGAGGCTGGGAGGCCTGAGCTGGCAGACCCAGGGAGACTCCTGGCAATGACTGGCCGCTCAGGACGGGCCAGGTCGTCTTCTTCCTCCTGTACCCTCTGGGATGCCACTGCTTTCATACTCATCCCTTGAGAACACTAGGAACTTCCACATAGAGGGACTTTGGCAGAATTTTCACATGTACGGTTTGGTTTTATGGATATTGGCTTTTCAGTATTTATGAAATCCTTCTGCTTCAAAGTGAAATGATGTCTTCTCAAGCTTGAAAACTTCCACAGGCAAAAATTTTTTAAAGAGGGTGGGGGGAGATGAGAAGAAAAAAAAGGACAGAAGGAGGAGAGAGGCAGGCAGGCAGAAAGAAGTTGCACAGGAATAAGTTATTTTCCTTTAAATTCTCATTTACTATAATTCACACAATAGTCAACAGTAAATACGTGTAACTGTCAAGTCTTATGGATTATATGTTATGGTTCCAAAGAATGTTGAACCTCTGGTATAGCTCCTTGAATGGAAGATTTTCATAATGTGTTATGATTCTGAAGACATGAACTTAACTGAAATCAAACAACATCAGATCAGTTCAACACATTTTTGTTGTATGTTTATTATCTGTTTGGTACCAGAAGATCCCTGCCCTCGTGTTGCTTAAGATCAAGTATACTGTTCTGTAAAACAGGTTTAAGGACCCCTCGTGGTCTCTGGTGGGCAAATTAGTGGGTCTTTAGGCAGTTGATGACTTTAGAGGAACCATAAATATAAGGTCAATTGAGATTTTTACAACTATCCTTTTACAACTACCCAACTATTATTGGGTTCTCAATAATAGGTTGATAGTGGCATACATTTTATCCCACAGATCTGGGTGTGAGAAATGCCTTATTTATTTGCCTAAATTTGATTTACTCTGACTCATACTACTCCCCCACTCCCACCCCTACCTCCACGCCCACGCTTACACATCATATTGTGTGAAGGCCTTGAGAATTTAGGAAAGAGCACTCTCAACCTGACCATACCGGTCATGTCTGTAATATGCTCCATGTCCAAGCCTGGGAGTCCCTGAAAGTCAGGCAGGTCCTCTGCTTCTGTGCAAAGCTGGGCTATTTCGTCAGATATTGCTGCTTAGTCCACCCCGTATCCCTGCGTCTCCCAGAGAAATTCCTCCACCACGAGGAGACGCTGTGCAGGCTCCATCTTCTGGCTTCCCTTTCTTTCAGAACCCTCCAAACGCTTGGTGGTTTGGGAATATATGCCTCCATATCTGCCACATTCTAGCACCTCCTCTCCCCTTCCATCCTCTTCCTTCCCTGGGCAATCCTGTGTCACCTCTGTTTGGTGGGCTTTAGAAACAATGCTGGGTTCTATTTACTGTGGGTGGTGAGGATGATCAGAATTTTTAAAAATTTGCCCCAGCTGGTGTGGCTCAGTGGATTGAGTGCCGGCCTGTAAACTAAAAGGTCGCAGGTTCAATTCCCGGTTGGGGCACATGCCTAGGTTGCGGACCAGGTTCCCAGTGAGGGGCTCATGAGAGGCCAACCACACATTGATGTTTCTCTCCCTCTCTTTCTTCCTTCCTGCCCCTCTCTCTAAAAATAAATAAAATAAAATCTTTAAGAACTTTAAAAAAATTTTAACACTGGTTAGTTTCTTTTCTTGATAAGTCATGGTGATTTATTAAGAAAGAGTATTAAATATTAAACAAATGTTACAAAGAGGATCTTGGTTACTTCTTGGCCAACTTTCAATTAAAATGGTATAATTATTGGCAAATGTATTTTTGTCTCATTTACATGTTAATATTTACATATGCTAAATTTGCCTTTGCATCAGTGGTTGGATTTGAGGTTTAAAATGGCTCATTGGTCCTGACCAGTGTGGTTCAGTTGGTTGGGTGTCGTCCCACAAAACAAAGGGTCGCTGGTTCACTTCCTGGTCAAGGCACATGCCTGGGTTACAGTTTTGGTCCTTGGTCAGGGTGTGTACAAGAGGCAACCTATCAGTGTTTCTCCCTCACATCCATGTTTCTCTCCCTCTCTTTCTCTCTCCCTCCCCCTCTCTCTAAAATAAACAAATAAATAAATATTTTAAAAGTAAAATGGCTTACTGAAGTCCAAAAAGAGGAAAAATTATATGTAAATCTTAGAACTCAAATCAGCATGCAAATGATAATAATTAACAGATTTCTAATGTGACTTTGGATTGTTGACCTGCAGGAGTGATGATTTTTCAAAAGCAGCCAAAAAAGAAATATACAAATAAAACTATGATAATGAATATTGAAAAACTAAATTTATTTGCACCTGGGAGCCATTCAACTCTAGTCTTGGTAATTGTTTGTTATGGAATCCTGTTAAATACTTTCCTCCTGTAAATGGAAATAATAATTGAACTCATCTCAGATTTGTTGTGAGGGATAAATGAGTTAATATATATAGAATTACATATATACTTATGTGCTATTTGAGTTATTGTTGTAGTCATTATTAATATCATTATTAACACAAAGCACAGTGATCTTTGTAAGGTTATTGAGTTTTTCCAGAACAAATGGAAAAAATAGTGCTTTCAATACAGAAGTGATACAGATGGGAAATGACTGGAATTGTAGCAGTATCACTCATTGTCACAAAAGTTGGTGCAAGTTATAGTCTGGCCATATAAGCCATAAAGCAAGTATTTCAAAAACAGGAAATCGCCACCTTTTAAGTCCAAAGTATTACATATTAGAAAATCTGTGTTTCAACTTAATATGATCAGAGAAAAAGCAGAGTGAGCTACCAGCAGAATCCCTCTGAAGTGCCAGTATGGGGGTCTGCTTGGTCTGGGTCATGCTCGCTACGAGGAGCAGCTCTGCTCCATGAATGCATTAGCAGACACCCCACTTTGCAGTCTGCTGAAGCCAGACGGCACATATATTTGCACAGTGGGGTACATATGACTTTCTGTTATATTTATCCCCCAAAACCCAAGCCACTAAAGGACGTCCATTGCTTAGGTAATGATCACTCCCACATGCTGCAGACAGAGAGGGCACTGGGACCGGTACTGACAGCACCACTTTCTGGCGACAAGGAAGGGGCTTCTATGACCCAAATGCCAGGCTACACACTGGCAGTCCCTAGAGGGGGGTCTGCCAGGCCCTGGCTTCCCAGTGCCCAGGGCAGAGACAATGGGTGCCACACCTCCTTGCGCATTAAAGGTCAGAGTTGCTAACTACATCCAAATGCTACTATGGAATACGAAGAAATACTCAGTGTAGGAATACTACAAAGAATAGATTAGGAATTCACTCACTACTTTCTTCCTCCCAAGTCAGTCACATTTACCCTTTTAGCGCTTGAGTGTTTTATGCTCATGGACTTCAGATCTGACCAATTCCAGAGGGAATTTCCAGTGAGGGCTGATCCCCACACCTACCACTATCATCTAACAAGGCCACTGAACACTTGCCCTTTGGCTAAATGACGATAATTGCTTTTCAGGGTTTTTGTTCTAGTAGAAATGGAGAGTAGCACTAACTGTGGGGGTAAAAGTTAACATTTCTGAGGCTCACTCTGTGCCAGATGCCCTTTGCAAATCTTTATTTCCTACAAGGCTCCTGTGGGTCTGATCGCTGTTTACAGTGTCCATTGCAGGAATGGAGGCGAGGACAGCTTAGGGGTAGCAGAGCTGTGCTGCACACAGTATCAGGGACTCAAGGACCTGTGGCTGTGTTATGCGTCCACCCCCACCCCCATCGAGGTGCCCACTCCCCATCCCTGAACCATGCAGATACCTTGCTGAAAGAGTTCTTCTGACAGTGGCCAAAAGTAATATTCATTTTTAAAATGGTTTCATTTTGTTATCCACGGCTTCTTCAATTTTTTAAAAATCACCAAGTAGTATCAATTCATGTATATGACAGATGACCTTAAAATGGTCCTTGGAGGCCAAGAAACCCTGGCCTAGCCCAAGAAGTTAAACGATTTAATTGGGCCTAGAGAGCAGTAAGAATGGGAGGTATTTGCCTCCACTTAAAATTGAAGTGCCAAAGGCCTCTGCATTGAAAAACTGGGAAATGTCTTTGCCCTCTTCCACTCTCCTCGCCCCTCTCCCATTTTTTTTTACATAATCACAATGCACATTGACCAAAGAATTCACTGGGGCGGGGGCTGGGGTGGGTAAGAACATGGGCCTACCTCTTAGGGGATCTCTTTTGTAAGCTCTTCTCCTCACTGGCTGGGTGTGCTGTCCAGACCCTTGCAGCCTCTGCTGGCTCCCCTGCCTTTCCAGTTTCTACTTCTCTTAACTCCAAACGTTAGAGGCTCCCCTCTAAATGTGAGGCTCCCCCATCTCCTGGTTACCCACTCCTATAATGTCAGGAGCCGCCCTCTTCTGATGGCTCCTTCTATGGCTGACTCTTCTACAGAACCCCAGGCCCACATTACCAGCTGCCTTCTGGATACATGGGCCTGGATAATCTGCCTGCACCAGGGATTCACAATGGATAAAGTGGGGCTCATTTTATCCTTGTGACTTCTTATCTCTCTAAATGACTTCACCCTTCTCTAGGCTGTGACTTCAACATCGCCCCCCAACCCCTCTTCCTATCTCCCATCCTTCCCTGCTCACTTTCATCCCCACCTTTTTCTTCTTCCACTTGGATTATCAACCTAAAGCAAGTTCTTATTACCTTCTGTTCAAGCCTCTACTTTGTTTTGTGTTTTTTAATATGTTTATTGATTTTAAAGAGAGAGGGAAACATCAAAATGAGAGGAAAACATCAATTGGTTGCCTCCCATACATGTCCCAACTGGGGACCGAACTCACAACCTAGGTGTGTGCCCTAATAGGATTCAAACCCCCAACCTTTTGGTGTATGGGACAACACTCCAACCAACTGGGCCATACCAGCCAGGGCAAGCCTCTACTTTCTTAATCTCAGTTAGTTCCCATTTGCCTACCTCCTTACCTTAGTTGATCCAAAATGTTGCTATCCAACTAACCTTCCTAGAGACAGAGACTAAAACCTTCCTGATAAGAAATGAGCAGTGGTTCTCCATTCTCCCTACTAAAACCTAAGTGGCTTAGTCTAATGCTCAAGGCCCTTTTGACCCCATCTTCTCAGTCAGTCTGTGTGGCTTTTAAACAACAGACACTCATTTCTCACAGTCCTGGAGGCTGGAATTATACAATGTGATGCCCAGCATGGTCAGATTTTGGTAAGAGCCCTCTCCCTGGTTTCCTCACCTGGCAGAGAATGAGAGCTATGGCCCCTTTATCCCCTTATAAGGTTAGTAATCCTATCATGGAGCTCCACCCTTCTGTACTCAATTAAACCCAATTATTTCCTAAAGGCTTCATCTCCAAATACCATCACATTGGGGATTATAGTTTCAACATATGAATTTGGGAGAAGAGACACAAACATTCAGTCCCTAACACCATCAACGTGTTTCTCTACTGATATAGCCTTTGCTTAAACCACTTGGGATGTTTTCATTTCTTAAACTCCATTCATCACACCCCTGCGCCTTTGCTCATACTTGTTCCTCTGCATCTCCCCATCTCAGCTTCTTGAATTCTTGCCTGTCCTTCATTGCCCATCTTGAATGCCAGTGCTTATTTCCCAGTCTCTTGTGCTCCCTTCTGGCTCTGAACCTCAATCACACTTTACAATGTATTCCTTGTTGGTGATTGTCATCTTAGTCTTCTGTACTCAACAGTGACATATTTGTCTTCCTCCCTCCACAAGATGGCAAGCTCTGAGGCGGGGTTGTGTTGGGGTCACCATCGTATTGCTGGCACATAGGAGCTAATGGTCAATAGTCCTTGAATTAACCTTGGCCATTGCTGTCCCCATTACTTCAGATATCCTCCCTATCTTAGAATGATGCTGCTGATTTCTTAGAGACTTGCAGGTCACTGGGCATGGCTGCCAACACATGCCACTTACCTGCCATGAGCACTGAGAGTAGCCAGAGGAGATTCTTTTAAATCTAAGCTTCATCAGCTATTGGGTTTCCAACAAGGATGGCTATTTAGTCTGCCTTTGAATAAGAGCTTTGGCTACTAAATTGAGCAAGCCAGTTACTGATAGCTGGCTACCTTTTAACTTTCTCTGTTGCTCCTCCTCCCTGTTATGACAAAGAAATGCATTTGGTATACTCCTCCCATTGCTGCTCTTCTGTTAATTTTATTACTACTTCTCCATCCTTGAAATCTTCCAAGTGTTGGATGAAATGATCAGAAGAGCACCCAGACAAAGCTTTTGTCAACTTTGATGCATTATGGACAATGGCGGTCTTTCTGTATTTGCTTACAAAACTCCTGATGTTTCCATCTCAGTCAGCAACACTGTAATAAAGACAGCAAATATAGTTTCACTTCCTCCACATTGCCTTGATGAACCAAAATGGCTTGTTTTCATTTTAAGAGAAGACATAGCCAGCCCAGGACTTGTAAGCACTTGCTTGTTCTTACTTTTTGTTCTGTTGTATGTTCTTTTCCCACTTTCTGTTATTAAGGACCTGCTTGGTATTATCACTTTGCTGCCATATTTGCTGAAAGAAACAACTGGGTGAGTGCAGTCTCCTCCGGGCCCTGTCTGCTCTTAGCAGCATGGGCCCACCCCAGGCAGGGCCACCAGTGCAGCTTCACTCATAAAAGCAGCATCTCTTTGGCAGTTGGGGAACAGCCATTATTCCAGTGGTACATGGACTGGAGAAACAAATTCAGCGTCTGAGAATGAAGCGAATGCAGCAGTGAGGTTTGAAACGGCACCAGGACCTCTAACAGCCCTGTAAGAATCAGAAAACCTGATGCTAGTTCAAGCTTCATCACTTATGGGCATATGACCTTGGGGGAGGCATAGGCGTTTGCAATGGGATTAGAGACCATTTAGGTAATTTTCCCAGCCCAGGCCCACAGACTTGATGAAGTGTCCCAAAATACTCTGCAGAACAGCCATGACTGGAACCTCAGTCTCTTTAGGTCTAGTTCAAGAGTTTGCTCAGCATTGGACAGCTGCTCAGTCAACCTTTCCAAACACTAGTGTTTTCCTTCAGAGAAGAGCATGAATAATAGTTTCTTTCCTGCCTAAGGTAGGGAAAGCAAATCCGAGTGCCTGAGTAAATCTCCTTGGGGAACCCTGAAGCACAACACTTTGTATAGAGCGGTGCGTTTGCTTCCTTCCCTGTGCCCTGCAGCCCTGCAGCACACAGCTCAGAGTCTTGCCTCCTCCCAGGCACTTTGTTAGGCTCAGGAAGCACAGTCCCTGCCCTCAGGTGCCTCACATGCCAAAACAGAAGGCAAGCACTGAGCAGGTACTTGTGGTGCAGGGGGTACTGCTCTAATTAAGGGGTGCCTTCAGCACTGCAGGAGCACAGGGAAGGAAGACATCCATTATTAAATCCTTATTGTCAGGATATTAGGGTATGCTTCATGGGGAAGGCAGCCTTTGAATTGAACATTAAAAAATGAGCAAGAATTTACCAAGTAGGGCAAGTGGAAAGGATGTGGGTAGAATGAAAATGTACGGGACTAGAGTTTATGGCTGGTTTGTAGAGCAATAAAACAGTCTGAAGTGGTGATTTCAAAGTCCTGAATACAATGAAATTGAGAGACCCAGAAGAAAATTATGGGTCCCTATTTACGTTCCATGGGGCAGGGGGCGGGTGTGTGTGTGTGTGTGTGTGTGTGTGTGTGTGTGTGACTCCCTTTGATACAGTTGAGATGTAGGGAAGGCGCTGAGTTAAGTAAGCCCCAGGGGAGGCATTTTCAGCCATGATTTTCCACCTTCTGCCCTTGTTAACTGAGTGAGTTTTCAGGCTGTTGGTGAGTACTCATATTAACCAGAACTTCTCAGGTTGCCTGGGATGAGGGAAAATCCTGTGAAACCAATCATTTTCTGTGGGTTTTTAAGGCTGCTGTGATGTGCGCACATCACCCATGTGGGCTGTTTTCATTTAGAATCCTTGGTCGCTGCTGACCAGTCTAGGCCTTATCTCCTGAGAAGAGCACGTGCACCTGCTGCGGTGCCGTCCCCCAGCAGCCCCTGATCATCCTGTAGCTGTAGCATGCACAGCAGGGTGTCTGGGCCTTCAGAACCTCTCAGTTCAGTCCATTTACATTTTATACCTCCAGCAACCTCATTGTAATAGAGACAGATTAACCCTGCTCCATTACGTTAGCCATGCGATGCTGTGTGGTCAAAGCTGAGTCCCTCACTTGTATTATTTATATCCAGGAAAGCCAATCACATTTCCACATGGGACTTTCTATATAGTGAATTTCAGAACTTCTACTCAGGCCAAGAGTAGTATCACAGGGACTGAATTTACCTTCCTACCTTGGACAAATGAAAATCTAAACAAGATATATGAAACACTGGTGTTCAGACATCAGTTATATATAGCACAGGATGGTAGTCCCTGTCAGAGAACAGTGGGGCAAGCCCTACTGTTCTCCAGCTCACTGCCTGGAGAGATTCCCAGGCCACAGCACTGGCTAAGGACCGAACAGAGCCCAGGAGTCGCTAGGTTGAGGAGATAAAGTTAGGGATGCAAGAAGCCCAGGCAGCTGGAATTGACAAAGTGAGTCTTGGAGAAGACTGTACTGCCCAGAAAGCCAGCTCAGAGATCTGTGAGGATCCCTCAGTTCTCAGCTCATCACGGGAGGAACCTCCCACCAGCTGAGGAAAGAACCACCAGAAGGGAATAAGCAGAACAATCTCTGAGGTCATACAGGGCAATAGTTTGTGTTCCCACCAGCCAAACCAAAAAAACCTTGGGTACAGTAGTCAGGAGGGCAGTGCCTCAGTGAGGGGGACAAACAGCCCTAGACTAAAGGCTGCCCTGGTCCCGACCAACGGATCTCAAAAGCAAGTCTCCAGGGCTCCTTGGAGAAATGACTGACTGTAGGACTGGACAGGAAATATAGAAGGTAAGCCTGAAGGATCTAGTAGTGCCAGAAAAGAAGAAAGTCCTAAAAAAAAGCCACTGTACTGGGGAGGGGTGGGGTGTGTCAAAGAGACACAAGAGCCAACTAAAAGAGCTCCCAATGGCCACAGTTGGAACAGTTTGAAAAACAAAATAAATAAAGTAGTGTTGGAGTTTAACTTAAAGTATTGAATAAATATCCATGAGTCTATATTAATATAAATAAAAGATGGGATAAAATACAAGAATACATAAATAAATGTAGGAGAATAGAAAAATCTCCCATGCCGCAGAATTCCAAATAATATTGGTAGATACTTCACCCTCAAAGAGGTGGAGCAGACCTCATGACCACCTTAGGTGAATAATGTGTATAGAGCCCTCCTTCTACAGAGCATAGCGTGGAGAGGAGGAGAACATAGCAACTTTACATAGAGAAGCCTGACAGACACTACCTCAGACAGCTGGTCACTGTCAACATCAGCTGTGATACGTCATGTTGGTAGCATGTACCCTTGATGCTATTATGTGATAAGAATGGCACTTTACTCCTGTGGTCCTCCTCCCAAAATTATAATCGCCATCTAGTCATAAGGGGAAAAAATCAGACAAATCCCAATTGAGGGACTTTATGCAAAATACTTGACCAGTACTACTCAAAATAGTCAAGATCATCAAAAACAAGGGAAACCTAAGAGGACAGGTACAACCTAGAGGAGCCTAAGGAAGGATGACAGGTAAATGTTATGTGGGGACCTGGATGGGATCCTGGGACAGAAAAAGGTCATAAGGCCAAAAGAAGGAAATGCAAATAAAGTGTGGACTTTAGTTAATAATGATGTATCAATATTGGTTCATCAGTTGTGACAAATGTAAGTTCAATTAATGTAAGATGGTAATAAGGGAGGCTGGGTGTGCAGAATGTATGTGAACTTGGCACTATCTTTGCAATTCTGTGTCTCTACAACTCTCCTGACATAAATAGTTTATGAAAACAATTAAACTTACAGCTAAATAACATTTAAAATAAAGGCAATAAATATGAAAAATTTAAGGTATTTACTTTACTAGGTTGTTTTAAATTAAAAAGGCATTGAAATAAAATGGCCAGCACAGTGAAAGGTTTTGTCCCTTTTTCTGCTCCTTCCTTTGCTTACTATAACAGCCCTTCCTGATTTGCAAGAGATGTTAGGAGCTCCACAGGGTTCAAATAGTATAATAAATTTAGGTTTAAAAAAATTAGGCTTAAAAACCTGAATCACTTAATTGTGAAGACAAATCAGGTAAACCTGAGCTTTCAGCCTGAGTCACCCTTGAGATAAAGTCAGTCTCTGTGGGGTCCTGCTGTTTGCAAGCCTCCCAGTCCCCTGTGACAGCGTGGAGGCCGGCAGCATCCAGAGGAGGAGAGCAGGGCTGGGTGTCCTGCAGCTGAGGGGTCCCAAAGGAATTGTATGGGCTTCTGCCATTTCCCTCACGGCTGCCCCCCTGAGCCCCTGCTCTTCACTTTCCATCTCCTCAACAACTCTTGAAATCCAGACGAATCCTGCTATTCACATGAGAAACTTGAGTCCCACCGACATGAATTCACACTCCCAATCACACAGCTAGAGAGTGCCAACACCACAATTCAAACTAAGACATTTCTATCTGCCTGTAAAGGCCAAACATAGTCTCCTCTGCAGCGCCTGCCTGCCCCCAGCACCCTGCTGTCAGTCCCCGCCCTGTGGAATAGGGCTGGGGCGATCCTGCACTCCTCCCCATTGCGGCTGCGCAGCTGCTGTGGTCAGACAGGCACGCTGTCAGGTGTGCACTAAGGAAACTGTGACTAATCATCCTGGTCCCAAAGCTCAGGTTATAGATAACACATGCCTGTGTGTGTTCCAGTACCTCTCCCTGAAAAGAAGCATGTAAAAAGTGTACCCATGGAACTCTCACTGTCACCGTTGTGATCCTTCCATCTGATAAGCTTTCTGCAAGGAAGAGAAAGAGCGAAGTTATTGTGTATAACCTGCTCCCTATCTTATATCCTGACCTTTAGTGAGGACCACAGAACTTAAATGCTCAATTTAGCATGATAGTAGAACCGTCTTGTTGTGATTTTTTTTTTTTTTTGAACATTGATTCTCTTTACCTTTACCTGGGAATGGACACATTTTGACAAGAAGGCACATTATGTACACTGTAGGTTAGAATAATACATTGTGTTCTCAGAGGTGGCACCATTTTGTTTACAAAACATCAAGTCAATGCTTTATCTGAGTAAATAACTCAATACACATTTCTGTTTCCGTTAGCAAGCCTGAGGAAGCCAGGGATTATGCAAGTGAATTCGAAGAATAGTATTCATTTTAGCAAATGTTGAAATTCTATAAAGTCTAGATATTAAAACAGTAAAATAATGCTTATTTTTGGTTCATTCTTTTGTAGGACACACTTGCTCACCTTACACATGGAATGGAGGGCTGGAAAAATCCACACTTAGGGAAACAAGTTTGATGACTACATTTACTTTACATTTGCTTTGCAGGGACCACAAGGATCTCACACACTGGCACCATATCAAATGTGGACAGCCACAGACGCTCCACACTGCTGGTTGCCGCGGCAGCCCTGGTGTGTCCATGGGAAGGGTCTTGCCTGCAAAGGCACATTTTTCAAGGTGGGGAGAATGCTAAGTAGCACTTCTCTGCTTCACAAGAAGCTTTGCATATTTGAACAGGTCAGTGAAAAGATGGGAGTGGCTCTTTGCCCTGTGGCCCCCGGGGTGAATTTGATCCAAGCAGGGCACACACCTGTCCAGCTGAGTGGCCAGTCCCAGAGAGCAGAGCACAAGCACATATTGCTGTTTTGTTCTACCATGTTTTTCAAAACCATGAAATTTAGTCCATATGTTTAAATTTCTCCTTGGCTGATTGCCTTGTGCAGTTGATAGGTACAGTACAAAATTTTTTTTTTAAATCTGTTTTGGAGCAAACGTGAATGGAAGAAAATGCTGCAGTTCTGTGTGGTGAGCATAAGTGAGCATATAAATTCCATTGTATGTGTTGTTAGTCTGAGCTGTGCTTTCTGAGTGCCATTTATAAAATATTTATCATAGTTTTACTGATTTAGGCTCATGCAGAGCCTTTGTTATTGAAAAACAGCCAAAGCACTTTGCTAATTTAGCTAGCCCTTGTTGGGGTATGAGTGGAACCAAGGCAGAATCCAGAGGAAACATTGGCAGGCTGTGAATGAAGCACTGCGACCTCTTGCTGGAACCAGTCTTATTCCAAAGGCACCACCAAAGGAAGGGGGTCTGAAAGAGTCATCTGTGGGATTTAGACTTTGCTGTCCTAGTATTTGTGGCCCTTGAGGGTGAGGAAGTCAGGCTTCTGGCATAGAGTTGATTGATGTGGCTACAGGTGGTCTCCTTATGTCTCTTGCTGCTCCTCATCTTTAGCCTGAAACCAAAAAGAAACTAACTCACACAGAAAATGAAATCTTTGAAGGATAATACTTTGTTAAGGAAAGTTATAAAAATTGAAAAGGACAAAGCCAACAAAACATCAGGAAAAGTTACAATTACTGTGATTTCTGAGGCAGATGCTGAAGAAACACATTCCCAAGGGAATTGGTATCTGAAAAAGTAGTTGAAAATAATAAAAATTACTGTTTATTGACCATTTTACATTTGCCAGACACTGTTCCATATGCTTTAAATGTATCAACCTCATTTCATCTGTACAAACCTATATTACTCCAATTTTCCATTTAAGGAAACTAAGACTAAAAGAAGTTAAATATCCTGCCCAAGGTCATGTAGCTAGTGATTGGCAGAGCCAGGATTTGACCTGGAGGGCCTGACAATAAAACATATACATTCAGAACCTTTACAACACATAGTCTATTATATTTCACCTATATCCTTACCCAGTCCCTCCAACACTGATTCTTGGGGGCGGAGAGGTGGGGGCTTATTTTGTGTGTGTTTTTTTAAAATTTTTGTTCAGTTACAGTTGTCCCCTCCCGCACCACTACGCTCTCTGCCCCATCCAACCCCTGCTCCCAGGGACAATCCCTACCCCATTGTCCTTGTCTGTGGGTCATTTGTACATGTTCCCCTCCATTCCCATTATTCCCCCGCCCCCCTCCCCTCTGGTCACTGGAAATAAAGACACATCTTTACTTCCATGTGTCTGTTTCTAAGCACCCAGTCTCATCTAATTCTTGATTTTAAGTGTACAATTCAGTTGCTTTTAGCATAGCCACAGAGTTGTGCATCTCTCACCACAATGAATCTTAGAATATTTTCATTGCCCTATAAAGAAACCCAAGAACTCTTAGCTATCAAGCACCCCCCAGTATCACCTTTCTCCTCCCACCCCAGCCCTAGGCAGGCACTGATCTGCTTCTCATTTCTATAGATTTGCCTATTCTGGACATTTTATATGTGGAGCCATATGATACGTGGTGCTTTGTGACTGGCTTCTTTTACTTAACCTAATGCCTTCAAGGATCATCCATGTTGTAACTGGTATTAGTATTTCATTTCTTTTTATTGCTGAATAATAATAATGCTAATGTTGGACATCTTTCTATGTACTTATTAGCTTCATCTTTTGAAGCTAATCCCATCTCATCCATAAATACTCATGTATGTACATATAACTGAAAAAAAAACTTTTCAAAACATAACCACAGTATTTTTATCACTATCTAAAAATATTTAATTATCAAATATGCAGTCAGTGCATATTTTTCTGTTTTTCCTATTTGTTTCATACTTTCTTTTTTCACTGGTTGGTTGAATCTATGTCCAAACAAGTCCCACACTTGCATTTGGTTGATAAGATTCTTAAGTCCCTTTTAAACTGTTTCCTCGTCCTCTCTTTTTTAGTAACTTTCAGTGTTAAAGAAGTTGAGTTGCTTGTCCTGTGGAGTTGCCCACATTCTAAAATTCTGCAGTTGCATCCCCATGACGCCATTCAACAGTTTTACTGTCCTCTCTATTTCCTACAACTGTTATTGAATCTATGAGGCTTACTCAGATTTTAGTTTGATTTTGGGAGGGAAACAAAACTCCTCCATGGTTGGTGGTCTGCACTTCCCTGTGTCTCTCTCTTTATTCTTTTAAGATTAGTCAGTAGATTCAGGGGTTGTTGGCTTAATATATCTGTGATACAGTTCCCCCGTCATCCTTTTACCCAGTGGTTTTTGCCATTGGTGAACATTGCCTAGATCCACTATTCATCAAGGGGAGCTTTCCTAAGCACTCCAGTCAGGTGCCTCCCAAGAATGCAACAGTACTCTCTCTACCATATTCTATTTCCCTTATATTACAAAGGGATGAAAATGAAGAGGGAATAATTAAGGGGACATTCTATTTTTATATGACTTGTGTAATAATTTACTCAACTCATTTGTGCTGGACTAGAAACTTCCTGAGGGTAGGAACCAGGCAGGTCTGTCCAGTTACCACGGGGTCCTCAGTGCCCTCCCGCCCCAGTCTGGCCCATGGAAGGGGCTCACTAAGTAGGTATTGGGTGAGTGGGTGAATATCATGTGCTCATTATTGTGTACCCTCTTCTGAAGATTCTTTGTGATTCCAGTGTCGGCCACATTTTTGCATGTAGATGTTTAGAGGCTTCCCTGTTTTCAGATGATGCCGCTGTTGAATGGTAAACCGGGTGAAACAGGCCATGATGTATGGGAGTACAATAGGACACATTTAGACTATCAAACTCAAGAGTGACAATTCAGAATGCAAGTTGTATTTTTTTTTTCTTTTAGCCAAAACCTCTTTTATCTTATTAAACCAAAAACTATGTTGTCTTTTCCTCCCTGCCCCTGCTCCCAGTTTGTGGCCCCAGGTCTCCTCTCCTAACTGAACAGTTAATGAAAGTTGAGCCTATTCCTGCTCAGCCTGTGAAATCTGACTCTCAGCCCACAGCAATGTGGCTCCTTTCTTGGATTTGAAATTAAAATGTTTTAATTAAATTCTGGTTTATTAGATTTAAGTTTGGTGTACTTCAAGAATAGGCAAATTTTATCTAGAATCTTCCTGTTAATATTGAATCTTTGGTACTTCTAAACCAATTTATGTCTCCCAGCCTTCCTCTGGAAGATCACAAGAGCATTTCCAATGTCACATGGAGCCTTTCCTCTTGCAACGTGTGCAGAGCACATCATTGATATCATAGTCAGGGTCTGAGATTTGTCTCCCACCTACCCTCCCCCACCTACTGATTCATTTTTACTTGTCTGAAGAAAAGGCTCCCTGTGGCTGAAGGAAAGCCCTTAAATGCTAATATGAGATTTTGAAAACAGAAGACCCTCTTTTGGAAAACCCTGGCAAGGCAGTTGTGAAGGTACAGTCAGTACCCTTATATGAGGACATTCTCTCAGGCTTCAATACAAAGAACTTAACGTGGGCTTTAGTAGAAGTTCTGGGTTGTATGGCCAGCCAAGAGTGACAGCTATCACTGGTTCACAGTGGTCTGCATAGATACACAGCTTGACCTACACAAGACTTTCTTTAGAGGGAGAAGAGGGGTCATAAACCGATATAAAGCAGGGTAGTGTGATAGAGGGGCTATTTCAGGTTGGATGGTCATGAAAGGCCACTCGGAGAAGATAACATTTAAGCTGAAACTTTAGAGCACGCAGCTCAGGCTCCAAAGCAAGAATGTTCGAGGAACAGAAAGAGGACCATGTTGCTAAGCATAGTGAGTGAACGGGACATGGTGAGAGAAAAAAGGTCGGCAACATAGTCAAGGGCCACACTGGATTAGGCCTTAGAGACCAATTTAAGGAACTAGGTTTTATTTTAAAGTCAATGAGGACTTGGAGAGGATTGAGCTGAAATGAAAGTTGATAGTGTTGGGAGTCATGGGTCATTACTGATCCAGGTGTGTGCACCTGAAGTTTAATATAAAAAGAAAGTAAAAGTGGAGAAGAACAAATCTAACACCTCTTTCATTTCTTCACAAACCAAACGCAGCTTCAGTTCACTCTGACCACAGCTATGCAAATATCAACTGGCACATTCAGTTAAGAATTTGAGTCCTGGGGTAAGGCTGCATGGTTTCAAACCTTTGCCTTATGCACTACAACTCTGCAACCTTGGACATGTTACTGACCCCTCCAGGTCTCAGTGTCTTCATCTGTCACGTCGGGTAATAGCAGAGTCCCTCTGGTAGGGTTGTTTGGATAATGCCTATGAAGTGGTCATTACAAAGTTTATCAGTCATGTTTACAGGGAAGGTGAAAACTATTTCCTATAAATACTCCCTGTTTATTTCCTCTTTTTCCTTTCCTTACGTAACTGGGGAAAACCAAAAGTAAAGCAGGTTTGTTTTTTATTTTGTTTGTGAGGAAAAGGTTGTTGAATCTATTCTTAAGAATGTTTGAATTAAATTCTTTTTGCCTGAGGATGGTATTTTTATCTTATGTGATTGTTCTTTGAACAAGCAGTAAAAAAATAAAATAAAATTGAGAGTCTTTATGCCTTCTTCCTGAAAAGAGGTTTAGGGCCAAAATGTGGCTTGAAATGAATTTAGAAAGCAGCCCCACCAGGTGGTCTGGGTTGTGAGGGACCCTGCTGGTCACCGGCACATTCCTTCAGGACAGCGGAAGTGCCCTGCAGAGCACATGCTGCATGGCCCACTGTATAGGGACCTGCCAGAGGAAGAGTGGACTCCGTGCGAAAGAAATGGTTGTCCCTATGGGTTACATGGGAGATTACACCAGGCAAGTGTTTTAAATTCCAGTGCACTTTCCCCACACGGCATGATTTCAGTTTTCTCTTACAGGGGTTTGGAATCTGCCAGATTGGGTAGCTTCCATCCTGTAGACCCTTTTCCTGAGGCAGAGGTTGGCACAGAGGCTGTCAACCAATAGAGACCTGAGGTGACCACCGCCACTGCCCCTCCCCAGGTCTAAGAGTTGCAGAGTGATTCTGGATTCTGTGATGAAAAGGAGCTGCCAGATCCTGGCATATAACTGGGACAAGAGCAAACACAACGTTGGTGTGCAGGAAATGATAGGGGGAACTCTTTCTATAGCCATCATTTCTTCCCTTTATGATCATTGGGAAAAAATACATGAGCATTGTGTGGTAATGTCTTCGTGGTGTGAGTCTGAGGATTGCTTGAGACCATTAGGTGTCTGGAAGGCAAACTCTGAGTCCCTGGGCTTTCCATGAGTCAAGGAAGAGAGGAGTTGGGAGAGAGACAGAGCCCACAGCTTAATAGAGAAACCTCCCTCGACTGTGTCCAGCAGGAGCACAGCTCGGCCTGCACCTGGAATGCTGCTCTGCCAGGTGACAGACCAGGGTCCAGAATGTCCTTGATGGAATTAGAGGCCATCAAGGGCATTCTGGGCTCCACCCTGAATCACAGCAGCCCATTATATTTTAGAACAGCTCTCATTGTTAGGGAACATTGTTTCTTATATTGGTTGAAATCTGCCTCCCCGGAACTTTGGTAGATCAAATCTAATTCAAGTCTCTTGTAACACAAAATATACTTGTCCCCTTTCACACATTCATCGATTCAGCACATATTGGCAAGCACTGCGTTAGAGTCTGTGCAGACAGCGAAGGTGAATGAAGTCCAGTGCAAATAGCTTTGTGACCACCCTGGGCTAGTAAAGCCCATTTCCTCATTGATAAAATGGGAATATATACTACCTACTCACCTTTTTGGATTGAGGAACTCTCGATGTAAAGTGTCTGTGCTGCACTTGGCAAAAGGTCGGTCTTCAATAATGTGTCTTCTGAAGTCTGATTATTGTAATATTATTCGTAAACACAGACCTTGAAACAGGGCCACCGGTGCTGATTAGGCAAAAGGCGGAGGCCGGAGGCCTCGCACGGCACTGGCGATTCACAGGCGGAGTAATCCCATCAAATTACCTGGTCTGCGAGGCCTCACTAGCTGCAGCTGTGGATAGGAACGGGGTGATTGAGGTCGGAGATTTGCGGGCAGCAGAAAGGAAGATGAGAGCAGGAGTCAGGTGGGGAAATTATCAGTGTGTGCAGTGGACAAAGAGAAGATACTAGTTAAGTGAATTTCTGTGGGTAGTTTCCATAAATGCTGCCAAAGTATGGCTTAGGTAACTGAAAAAGAAGCACATTTTTCTAAAGTTGCCAGGTAGACCAAGGCCAAAATAGAAAGTGATCTGGTTTCTCAAGTATCCAATGAACTTAAATTTTTCTTTAACTTATTTTTTTAATATTTTAAATTAAGGCATATTTACATACAGTAAGAATCGTCCTTTTGTGGACAGTTCTACAAGTTTTCACAAACATATACAGTCATGTGATCACTATCAGCCATGTTATAAAGCAATCCCATCATCTGCCGGAAAATTCCCTTTTCCCTTGTGCCCCCTCAGCCGACCTTGCATCCCACCTTCAGCCTTGCAGCACCCTATAACTTTGCCTTTACCAGACTGTCACATCAGTGGAATTATGTGGCATTTAAATTTTTGAACCTGATTTATTTCAGTTAGCATGATGCCTCTGAGGTGCATCCATGTTGTGTATTAGTAGTTTCTTCCTTTTTATTGCTCAGTAATATCCCATTGTGTGAATGAACCACAGTTTGTTTATCCATTGCCCAGGTGATGGATATTTGGGTTGTTTCAGTTTGGGGCAAATATAAATAAAACAGCTATAAACATTTACATGCAGGTATTTGTGTGAACGCAAGTTTTTATTTCACTGGGGTAAATACCCAAGAATGGGATTGCTGGGTCATATGATAAATGTACATTAAATTCATAAGAAACTGCCATGGTGTTTTATAGAGTGGCCGAACCATTTTACATTCCCACCTGCAATGTATGGTAGTTTCAGGTGCTCAACATCCTCACCAGCACTTGGTATTGTCAGTTTTTTGGTTTGTTGGTTTGTCCATTTCTTTTTTAGCTTGTATAATAGATGTAGTGATAAATTATTGTGATTCTAATTTCCATTTTGCCCATTTCAAATGATAGAGTATCTTTTCATGTGTTTATTTGCCATCTGTATTGTTGAATTATTTGTTTGTATCTTTTATACATTCATTTATTTATTTTAGTTTTTATTTTTATTTTTTATTATTGACACTATTACAGATGCCCCCCCCATGTCCCCTTCTTCCCTTCTACCCACCCCACCTCTCCCCTTGTTTACATTTTTCTAAGGTCCAAATTTATCAAATTTTTTTATGGATCATAAAAAAACTTTACCTCATCCTAAATCACAGAGATTTTCTTCTAGATGTCTTGTCATTTCAGGCTTTACACTTAAATTCAGTATGAGATAATTTTTGCAGCAGGTGAAAGATGTGAATTGAGATTTCATTTTTACTCTTTTTGTTTATGGATATCCAACTGTGCTAGCACCATGTTGAATATCAGACTCTCCTTTATCCACAGACTTGCATTTTTACCTGTTTCAGAAATCAGTTGACACATATGTCATAGTTTGTATTTTCTATCTATTCATATTGTATTTATCTATATCCTTTCTTTTATACTACGCTGGCTTGGTTACTGTTGCTTTATAGTAAATCTTGCAATCAAGTAGTATGAGTTCTTCAGCTTTGTTCTGTTTCACAGTCATTTAGGGTATTCCGTTGCTTTTCCATAAAAATTTAAATTCAACTTGTTGATTGCTACAAAAATTTCTGTTCAGATTTTGATTGGAATTGTGTTTAGTATATAGATTAGTTAGGGAAGAATTGACATCAAATACTTTTGAGACTTTCAGTCCATGACTATAGTATATCTCACCATTAATTACATCTTCTTTAATTTATTTCATCAGTGTTTTCACTTTTCAACATATATATCTGGCACTTATTTTCTAAGATTTATTGTTACATATTTCATGTTTTTGATGCTATTACAAATTGCACTGCTTTTATTATATTGGTTTTCATAGACATATAAATTGTTCATTGCTAGCTCATAGAAATATAGTTGGTTTTTAATATTGACCTTGTATTTTTCTACTGTTTTAAGTTTAGTAGCTTTTTAAAATAAATTTTTTGGGGTCTTCTAGGTAGGCAAATTATGTCATCTGTCAATAAGAGGATTTTATTTCTTTCCAATTCATAAGTCCTTTTTTACTTGCCTTATTAGATGTGCTAAGAATTCTAATATAGGTATTTTTATACTAATCTATTCTTTATGTATTAATCATATTGGTCCTGTTGGGAAAACTCATTTATTCATTCATCAAACATTTCCTGAACATCTATTAAGTGGTAGGTTTTACACAAGGCACTGCAGAGACTATAAAGAAAAGTGAAGCATTAAGTCAGCTTCTAAGAAGCTTAGGATCATATAGGAAATGTAAGCTATTTTTCCAAACAAAAGTAACACCATGTAAAAAGTGCAGGTCATGCCATAGTCTCTTGGGGTCAAGTCCTAAGTGGGCAAAGCCCTGCATGGGGTTGAGGAGGAGGCAGGCAATATTCCTGTCCCTGCTCAGAAAGGGCTTCTTAGAACCCGTGCAGTGGATCAGATATGGCCCTTGATTTGTTTCCTGAATTGCAGGTTGGGTTACATGCTGGCCCAAGAGATTGGATAGGTTTAGTAATAAATAAGGCCTGACCAGGCCTAGGGGAAGTGGAAATATGTACCTGTTTGTTTCAATTCTCACAAGAAGGGTAATTTCTCACAAACTGTGCCTAAGAGAAAAATGTCCAGCCAACACACTGTCATTCAAAAACTCAGAGACCCTAGGAGGAAGCTGAAGCCAAAAGAATGCCCTTCCAAAACTGCTCCTTCCAGACCTTTGAGATTCAGTCAGAAATATAGGATGAGTTCCAACTTCAAGGAAGGGGAAATGTGAGGTGAGAGGCACTGGGCTGGGATTCAGGGACAGAAGGAAGAGAGACTGATGGAAAGAGGAATTACGTTCAGTTGTGTGCTGCGCGTTGCAATCATCTTTTCCTTTCCTGCATGAAACTTCAATGCCAACGTTGGGAGGAGGTGTCCTAGAAGGTTGTTTCCAGGGTTCAGAGAAGTGGGAGATGAATGATATGGGGAGAGGAAGCTCCTAGAGCAGAAAAACAGGTAAGGAGTTGGAACTGAATTTAAAAATAAATAGGAGGTGAGAAAAGAGTTTTGAGCATGGAGGAAAATGAGGTATGAGTTTGGGAGCAGATGTTATAAAATGGTTCCAATGCATGGCCTCTTCATCCTGGCTGCCCTAGTTCAAATCCTGGCCACTGGCTGTGGGGAAGTGCTGTATGTCCTCAGTGCCTCAGTTTCCACATCTGTAAAGCAGGAATAATGATAATATGTACTTATAAAGATTGAATGAGTTGATATGGGTGAAGCTGATAGAATAGTGCCTGACATATGAAAAGTGCCATGAAAGTGTCATCTTGTATTATGATTATATCATCATTGTCATCATTATTTTAGGAACATTAACTGAAAAGAGAGAGGTGAATTTGAGCCATTAAGTGACTGTTACACTAGGGCACACCATCCTCTCCAGGCCTGACTTCGAAAGGCTGAGTGTGTGTCACCCTTCCCAACACCCCCACATGACACCTGCCCCAGGTTCTTGCCTCTTCCTCCACTCTTGCAGTTGAAACACAAATAGTGGAATCATCGCTCTTTTTTTCTTTTTAAAATCTTCTTGTGGATCCTTACCTGGGTTAATCACACTCCAGAAACCCTTCACCAGAACATATAATGGATGTGGGCACACTTCAGGCTGTGCTTCCCATGTGAAGGTTTGGGGGAGGAATTTCAAGTGCTTTGCTCCTGAGCCAGCAGGTCCCTGTTTGGGGGATGAGTATTTGATGGTCTGAGCCCACCATCAAGATGATAATTATGAAGAATGCAGCAAATAGGGAAATATTTAGATAATAATGTTAGATGAAATAAAACCTAAAATCACATACAAAATCAGCATAGCTGTGCAAATATGTGGGTACATATGAGCAAGGACCATAAATGTTGTCATCTCCACACATAACAACATTTGTATTAAGATTGGGAGAGTATGAGCACATTAATGGTTTCTCCTTTAATGTTTCTGCAGTTGTCTTTTAAAATATCTAAAAAGTAGTAAAAATGAAGGAGGGAGCATGACGCTAGCTTCCTGTGCCTCAGAGACCCCTATTGCAAAACAGCCATTGCCTCAGCAGGAATTAGTGGGATGAAAGGGTGGAGGTCATCAGCAGTCAAAGAACCAGCTCACGGCTCCCAGAGCTGAGGCCCCCTGACTGCCCCAGAATACACTCTCCTCTCTACTACTGGAAATCCCTAGCCCGTGGCTCCTGAGTCAGCTCTCGGCAACAGAGGGTGCCTCGCTTCTGCACAGAGAGCACTCTCCAGGGCCCCAGAGCGAGCTTCCTGGGTAACTGGGTATGGGGTGAACATGGACCATCCTCAGGCTATCTCAGCAATGATCTCAGTTAAACACACTCAATTCAGATTCCAGCTTTGCTGCTGTCATGTGCAAATGGGTAAGATACTTAGCCTCCTTGAGCGTCACTTTTACCATCTGTTAAATGAGATGTTAATACCTTTTTCAGTGGACTGTTACTAGTAGAAAAAGCGTGAGAACAGTGTTTGACGCCCAGGAAATTGCTCAGTAAACAGTAACAGCTGCTATTAAGGTGAGAGTAGGGGTTATTAACCTTTGTTAGATTCACTGGGGAGAACCACCATGCAATGGTCAGCTCAAATGCCACCGCCTCCAGGAGGTCAGACAACATTCCTCTACCAAGACTTTCTCTCTCTCCTCCTGGTTTCCTGGAGAATTTCCTGTGCACCTATTTCATTCCATCTGTAGTAGCGGGGTCATTTACATTGTTACCAATTTCCAGAGATGCTGAGTTATCAGAATGAAGAAAAGTCCAAGCCAAGGACTTTCTGTTTAAGTAAAGATCAAAAATGCTACCCCAGTGGGTTTCAGGACATTGTGAAGAACGTGAACTCAGGGCACCTTCCGGACTCAGTCTTGGTGGCCCATATACATTTGAGTGTGTAGTGAGGGGATGTGCTTTCCATATCCCTCAATTCCTCCTTCCTGCATGGGTCCCTACTCCACTTACATGAGAGTGGCCCCATATCCGTGTTATCTGAAGGAGCTCAGCCCTCCGCTGGGGCAGTGACCACACTGCATTACGCACTTGCTCATACTTCTGCCGCCCACTGACACAGCGCTGGGAACATTGTAGCCACTCAGTTAATATTTACTAAATGGCTGAATTAATGAAGCCCAGTCAAAGTGGGTCTGAAGAATTCACAGACCGAGGTACGCCTGGATCTCATATTCAGGTGCATTTCCCTCCAGTGCAGTTGGACAGCCTGGAAAAGCTCCTTGATCTTCTGTTGGATTATGTACATTGCCACGAATGATTTCTAAATGAGTCTCCTTCCTTAAGGCAAAGGTTGACTGACCACTGCAGTTAGAAGGATCACCAGGTAAACAAAATCCACAGAGGGGGGAGGCGTATGGGGGAAACGTTGCTTGGAGCTCAGATTACCGTGGGTGCTTAATGGGTGCTAAATAATTGAAAGAATCAAGTAAGAGACCAGTGAAGGCTGCACTGATGAACCTGTGGTGAGCTAAGGGGGTCCTAGAACATTTGCAAATTGGTCATTAATGTTTCATCAACAGTGTCTGCATCCTTTGTTAATTTTGTATGGTAGCAGGAGTTCCCAATCACAGGGATGCAGTTTCATGGGAAACTTAAGTGGAGGAGTAATGCCAAGCCTGCCATACTACCCAATAATTTGAGTTTATTTCAAAATAGTCTAATAGCTGGGAATGGCCTAGTATTGCCTGCTAATGTGCTTAGAAGGGACTCGGGTGCTTTCACATTGTGACATTTGGAGGGGAATTATGGATTTTAGAGCATTACAGCTTTATTGTTTCTTTTGGTTTGCCTCTTTTTGAAGTGAAATTTGCTAAAGCTGAAATCACTATTCATGTCGGGGAGGAGATGAGGAAGTATAGGGAATAATAATTCTGCTCATCTAGAAACAATTCCTTCTTCAAAATGTTTTTTGCTGGTAGTAAAGCTGAGAACACACTCACATGACTCTCCCCCTGCAGTAAGTGACGGGAAAAACACATTGTGCAGTGTGGATAGCTATAACTGGCAACAAATAGGTTTAAATCATAGAAAAAGCCCCAGTATGCACATTCCCTGTACTACCAGAGAACCTAGCCGGAGGAAGGAACAGGAGGCTCAGCTAACAGCACTAGAAATGTCAGGCCCAGGCGTGAGCCTCCTGTGACTGGCTTTCCTCAGGATATAAGCAGGTACTGCCCAGTGCGAACTGTGCTTTTTGGTAAAATTTTCCACTCTCTGCTACTGCCCCAGGCCCGCTCCATCTGGGGGCCCTGCATTGTAGGGGTTTCCGAGCCTGCTGTGTTAAAGGGAAAACCACCCCAAACCGGCCTGGGCTCATCAGTGCTCCCTTCATTAACTTTGAAAGGTGGTATAAAGAGGGAGATGTCCTTTGTCTCCAGCACACTGATGACAGTGGCCCGTCCTACAGCCTGTTAGGATGCCGAGCTCCCTAGCGAGCTCGCGGTAAATCCCAATGGCCCTCAGCATCTGTGGTGCTCACTCATACTGCAGAGGGCTGTTATTCCCATTTTTCACAACTTAACTGAAAAGGGCACTTAAGTGAAGCAGGCATTTAGTGCCTGGCAGAATCAATCTTCCTGCTTCGGGAAAGAGCCAGGCCACGTGCAGCTGGTGCTTGGAGTTGGTTTGAGTGTATGTTGACTCACCTTCCTCTCAGGAGAACTGAAATGAAGAGCTTGTGCTAATGGTGAGGTGTTCCCAGACCCTCCCCCCGCCCAGTCTTTGGCAGTGCCTGATTGGGGCCCATTGACTGTACCAGGCTCCCTGACTGAGCCTGTGTCAAGTCGAAGCTCTAGGCTGGTCAGAGGGTCTCCAAGTCTGCCCTGGCGGCGGGCATGGACCGCGCAGAGAGTGCGGGGATGAGCAGATTGCAGCAGGACTGTCAAGGAAAATGGAGAGGAAGCAGGGGTAGGCACACCATTGTAGAGCAGAGAAAGTTGTTCAGAAAAGGCAACATGATCCAACTGTGTGTATTTTTCAAAGATGAAGTATGTGCTCATTTTTTTCCTCTTTGGAAACTTTTTGGATACATCCCAATACTTTGTCTTTGAATTCAGACTTCTGTTTCTGCCCTCAGCTTTCGTCTTTCTTTCTCCATGAGAGATGGCTTACCATTCATTCCCAGGTGCCTGTGCCCTCATTCATTGAAGCACAAAGCTTCCCTGCTTTGTTTTTGTTTTCTGTGTGCTTGTTTTTGAAGCACAGGTTTTCAAATATAGAACTGTTCACTGTATTCCTTCACTTACCCTCAATAAAACCTGCCTGTTTCCCACGAGGTTGACATTCACTCCAAAGCAGAGTTTCTCAACCTCAGCACTATCAACATTTTGGACCAAGTAATCTGCTGTGGAGGGTGTCCTGTACTTTGTAGGATGTTTGCAGCATCCCTGGCCTCTGCCTACTAGATGCCAGAAGCAAGGTGCCACCCCCGCTTCCAGCTGTGTCAGTCAGAAATGTCTCCAGACATTGCCAAATGTCCCCAAGGAGCAGAATTCCCCTGTTAAGAACTACCACTCTGCAGAACTCATGTCAAGGCTGCCCACCATTTTAAACATATGCCAGTCCATATGGCAGGGTGGGTCATTCTTAGTATTAAACAGTTTATTATTTGTTCATTTATTCACCTCTTTACCCCTTGATTCATCCATCTGTCCACCCAGCTAACCAGCCAATAAACTATCTGTCCAGTCCATGGAATAATAGTGCCTTTGGAGCCAGACATACTTGAATATATAGTCTGGCTCTACTATATACTGACCACATGACCTTAGATTTAACCTCCTTGAGCCTCACTCTTATCTTCTATAGAAGAGGGGATAACAGCACCCCTCTCAGAAGAAACAGAGCAGGGCTGGGATTAGACGACTTCATGGAGAGGATACTGGATTGGAATAGGGGAAAGTCTGCTAGGAGAGATTCTGACCAGAAGGGTGAGGAGGTTGGAAAAGGGAGCAGATGCGGAGCCCAAGAAGAAACAGTTAAAAGCTTAGTAAGATTGTCAGTGATGCGGTGTCGTGGAAGGCTGAGAGAAAGGAGCATCAAAGAGCAAGGTGGCATTAACTGTGACACACTCAAAAAGGGCTAGATGGGTAAATATGGAGAAGTAGGTGACAAGAATATTTTTCACAAAGGACAGATTATACAAGAGCTGGCAATCCTTCAGAGGTCATGAACTAAGTCTTTACGTATTCATTCTTAATAAATTGTTCTCTTATTTAGTAGTAATTTTACCTCCCCTACTCATTGTGATTAGTAATTTTATTACATGCTTATTATGTTCTAAGAGCTTCACATGGATTAATTCAGTTATTTCTCTCAGGCCTATGAGGTGGTTTAAAGATGAGGAAACTGGAGCACAGCAAGGCTAAGTAACTTGCCCCACATCACACAGCCCCTAAGTGCTAGAGCTAGAACACAGACTCGAGCGGTCTGGCCCTGAAGGCACAGGCCCTGAAACTACCGCTCATTGTCTAAAGGAAACACTGAGACCTGGGGCATGTGAGCGTGAATACCACACCACCCAGATGAGCTGAAAATTCTCAGGGAATTCAGCCGGTATGAGAAGGTAACAAACCTTGGGCATTTAAGAGAATCTAGGAATTGGGTGGTTGTTTTTTTTTAAAGGCATAAAGAAGCTGGGACAGGAGACTGCATTATTTGGGCAGGCCCTGGGAACCACCACCCAGAGGAAAATAACTCCCCATTTTCCTTTCCTTCCTCTTTCCCCCTCCTCCCCTTTCCTCCCTATTCCTTTCCCTTCCTCTTCTTCCTTGTGGTTCCCCACTCTCCCCATGCAGCCTCAAAAATTGCCTCTGTCTCTGCTGGGCCATAGCCTGGCTCCCACAAGGCAAGTGACCCCCAGACCCTTAACACTCCTGCTCCCAGTCCTCCCAGTGCTCTCCCTTCTGCACTCCTGCCATGGGCGCCTGCCCCCTGGGTTTGAAACCACAGGTTGCACTCATAGAGCATTTCACACACAAGAGTGTGGTCATTAATGAACAGTTTTACTCTGTCCTGTATTTTGCAGCTCCTACGGGTAGTGCTGTATCATGGGGGTGCAGAGCTTGCCTGTACTGTATATATGGAGCTCAAAGCACTTTTGCAGTGAAGTGTCGCCTAAAGTCTATGGGGCTTTCAGTTTGGGGCACACTGTTTGATGTCCACCTTTTCCAATGGACATCATTAAAAATGGAAGATTAGCCCTTACCGGTGTGATTCAGTTGGTTGGGCATTGTTCTGCAAACCGAAAGGTCACTGGTTTGATTCCCAGTCAGACCATATGTCTGGATTGCAGGTTTGACCCTCTGTTGGGGCGCGTAAGAGAGGCAACCAAACGATGTTTCTTTCTCGCATTGACGTTTCCCTCTGTTTCTCCCTCCTTTTCCCTATATCTAAAAATAAATAAACAAAATCTTCTTAAAAATAGATGATCATGTGCCCTGGCCAGTGTGGCTTAGTTGGTTGGAGTGTCATTCCATAACTGAAAGGTTGTGGATTTGATTCTCAGTCCGTGCACGTACGTACCCAGGTTGCAGATTTGATCCCTGGCCTTGGTACATATGGTCCCTGGTTCAGGCACTTACAGGAGGCAGCCAGTTGATGTTTCTCTCTCACATCGATGTTTCTCTCTCTCGCTTCTTGTCTCCCTTTCTCTCTCCCTAAAAGCAATGAAAAGAAAAAAAATGTCCTCAGTTGAGGATAAAAAAAATTCTTTTAAATGGACAGTCATATAAATAGGACCCCTTGGTCCCTTTCAGGGCTTCAACATTGATTAGCCATGGCTGGGAACTTTCCCTTTTGAATGTCCTCATGTGATTAATGACATCACGTTTCATCTGGGCTACACTGCAGCCAGGCCGTATCAGACCCTCGTGTAGCCCGTGCTATGAGAGCCTCCGTGTGGAGTGCAGGCCTAGTCTTCCCTTGTCCTGCTCTCCTCCTGTGGGGTCCTGCTAAGCCAACCCCATCGCTGAGACAGGATTCCAGAGTTGCCCCTCCGCCCTCAAGTTGCCAGTGTGTCTCACTTATTGGGCCCCTTCCGGCACTCTGCCCTCTGGAGCTCTCTGTACACAGTTTTGCATAGCTTCTTAATGCACATCTTTCGTCACTGGATCTGAAGTCACTTAAATAATATAGCAAACACTGCTCAGCACCTGTCATGTGCCAGCCACTGTGCTAGGGCTTGGAGATGCATAAGTGAATGAACAGTTCCTACAAGTGACAGACATAATAATGACTTTAGTAATGAGACATGAGTGTAATTAGACAGGTGCGTCTCAGAGACCATGCTGGTAATCTATACAAGCCCCCTGGGAGGTCAGGGGACCCCCCCTCCCCAATGTCCAGCTCCGAGGAGCTCAGTGAGGAGTCAATGGGTTAATGCTTGGAAATGCATGCAGTTGTGCCTGGCACATAGTGAGCACTCAGCGCACGTTAGTTGTCATCCTTCTTATCTTGGTAGCTCCGTTCCCTTCCAGCCCAGTTCCCCAAGGTTCAATATCGGACCAAACACATGGTGTTCAGAAATGCTTCCTAATTAAAATAAAACCAAGGAATAAGTGGATATTTGGCCTATCAAGAGAGAATTAGAGAAGAGCAGACATTGGTGTGCCATGGGGAGGGAAGAATGTGGGAAGAAGAGGCTGGATCCCACGGGCACATCAAACATTCTTCCCACTGATCGGCCCCACTCTGCAGCCCCCAGCCACTAGTTCCTTGATGGCCTCTCATGAATCTCCTCATTGCTTCCCTTTTTTTTCCCTCCAGAAATAGGACTTTTTCATATACTTCACTTTTTTGTTTTTTAATGGGAAATATTTCAAAGCCTATTCTTCCATTCACTCTCCCTTCAATTCAAGTCACTTCTATAAACATTTATCAAGTTTTTCCTGTGTGCCAGACATTAGACTAGGCTCTAAAAATATAGCTGCAAAAGACACACTCCTGCCCTTCTCTCAAGGAGCTCAGCGTAGCAGGACAGACAAGGCACTCCACAGGGTGTGGGGTGCCCGCCATGCCCTGCCTTCTGCACCACCACCAGCAATAAGACAGGTAGCAGGAGGGTCCTGCTTGGGTTCCCTCTTCCCAGGTCAGGTTCTCTGTGATTTTAACTTACTTGGAGATAATTAACCCTAGGGTCAAAAACTCATACCTTTCTCTGACTCTGAAGAGATTGAAATCAAATTTTTTAAGAGAAGCAATTGTTGTATAGAATTAAAAGCTTTTTGATGAATAATGCTGTCGTTACATGGGGAGGAAATTACAGTAGCACTTTCTGCTATGTAATTAAAAAAGCAAAGATGAATGAAATACCCACAAGTGAAAATGGGATTTGGTTTTCAACAGAGGAAATTGAAGCTCTGTCAGTCACATGGTGTTCATTTCCCAATCTAAGTGAGGTATATCCTGAATCATTCCAAATTCTAGCGGGGAATCTCATGGCTCCTGGTACTTTTTTTTAACCTTTGTAGTACCATGGCCTAAAAAAGCAGATTTTCTCGTACCCTAAACAGATGTTTCTTTTCTTTCCATCCTAACCATTGATTCTCTTTCTAAAACACTGAAATCATTTTATAGACCCAGGTGACATCATAATCTGCTTTATTTTCTCTTTCCCCCACTGCCATGCCTTGATTTTAGTAGTTGCACTGATTCTGCCATTTTTTAAATATAAGTACCTTTGCCCAAGAACATATAAAGAACAGTAGCCCAGAGCTGGACTTGTCAAAACTGTGGAGTCCACCCTGTACTCCCAATCTGAGTTTTCCTCAATATTATGAAATCAAGCCAGAGCACCCATAGCTGCTGCACATTGATAGGGGCGCTACAGCAGTAGAGCCAGGGGACCTAGGTCCTGGCCCAGCATATTTTCTGCTATGTGACCCTATGAAATCAGTAACTTTTCTGACCTTCTCTGTCACATATGTAGAATAGGGATTGTAATAGTCTCTTCATTAGAGTTTTGAGAATTAAATGAATTGATATATAAATATCTAAGTGCATAGTAAATCCACAAGAAATACCAGCTATTATAATCACTTGTTGTTGTTGTTAAAAATAATTATGGGATTCAAAAAGGCTAAACGGATATAGCCAAGGGATTTGGGATTATCAAAGAGATGGACAGTGGCCATCACTTCCTCGCAAATTCTGGAGGCAGATTTGAACATTATGAGCAATGGGAAATACAGTCTGACATCATTCTTCTTGGAATGCTGGAAAACAGGGATGGAGCAAGAGGCCTATCTTAGAGGCCTAGGAAATCTTTCACCCCCCAAACCAGATCTCAGGGTCCTACCCTGGAGGACAAGAGATACGAAGAGTCAGGACAGGCAGGAAAAAAAGCTGGTCTTTAGGACTTTAAGTACTTGGAAGTTGGAAGCAGACCTTGGGTTTCTTATCTTCTTTGCACTGAGACCAAAGCAGGAAGGGCATCAGGGAGAGCCATGCTCTGTGAGTGCAGCCTCATCCCTTCAGGTTGTGTCCTGGAACTTGACACCCCCTCCCCCCATCAGAATCCCTCCCTTTAAAGGGGCAGCAAGGAGGTGATTGTGATGATAATGATCACAACAACAAAAAACCTGATAATTAGAGCAATGAACACTTATATAAAACTTAATATGGCCAGATAATACTTTAAATGCCAGGTGCTGGCATTTAAGTGATCTCATTTAATTATCATAGTAACACTTTGTGCCAGGTATTTATATTATGCTCACAAAATCGACACAAAATGAGGATAAATAATTAGAACCTGGAGAATCTCTCCATAGATAAAGGGGATGGATAGATAGATAGATAGATAGGTAGATAACTATCTATCCGTAGCATAGCACACTCTAGCTATCTATAGATTATGCTTCTCCTCCTCACAACTGTTGCTTCTAAAATGAGCATCACAATAAAGTCAGCAGTCTTTAAGAAGCAGCCTTATTCCAAGACATGTCACCTGGTTATTTTGCAGATTATGGCAAAATGCAGAAAGCCCAACTGATAATGTTAGTTTTGCAACAAAAGCAAGAAACATATTTCCAGTTCAACCTCAAGGGATTTTTTTTCTTTTTACCATATGTACCCTTCACTATGTATTACAGAGATGGCTACAGAACCTTAAATGCAGACCAACATGAACTCAGCTCTTTTAAATTTGAAACCATCATAGGTATAGAACACTCCATTTTCAATCCAGAGGGGAGAGTCATTTAAGACTGATGGTTAAATATATAGCAAACCAATTTACTGCTTCCACATCTGTAACATAGAATAATTTGCATTCCATCTCACTCATCTCTTTTCTGTCCCTACAATTTCCGTTAGTACATGAGGTTCTACCCTCCCTCCACACTACACCAGATAATTTTGGGTACAGGCATTGATTTTAACTTTCTCTACTTCTGCTTTGCCCTATGAGTTGATGGGAGGAAATGAAATCAGACTTCATACCATAGCTTAGCAACACAGTCAAGCTTACACAAAGGAAGATCATACAGTTAACTCTTATAAAGGTAAAATTGAGCAACCCAAAACCCAAACAACTTCTATAATCATTTAAAACCACTCAGAGGGATTTAAAAGATAGTGGGGGAAACAAGAAATAGAATCCAATTCAAAAATAAGATCTTATGAGAAGGCAAGCCCCCTCCTCCCTTTGCGCAATAGTGTGAATATCAGATGGCACTGGTTAGCTGACCTAACCCTCATCCATAACTCTCTTCCCCCTGGGTTAGAAGTGACTGTGTAACCCAGTTCTGGCTGAAAAATAGCCGAAATTTCTGGATGAGGTTTCCTGCAAGCTTTTTGCCTTTTACCATTAAACCCTTCTTCCATCTATCTGTCTGCAATGCTGAAGTGAGTCTGGGAGACGGAGCATCCATGTTGCAACCAAGAGGAAATACACATGAAGACAGCACCTGCTTGCTAAGGACAGTGGAACAGAAAGAAGAAAGGGTCCAGATCCCGTGAGCTGTCATTGACAGCTGCTTGGGTCTGCACGCCTCAAGTTCTTTACTGTGTTTAAGCCAGGTCAGCTTTTTTTGTTGCATGTAGCTGACCTCATCAGAACTGACACACAGTGTGGCTCAGAGCTCTGAAGAGATAAAATATATCGTTCTGTTTCAGATAGTCAAAGGAAATGGGACCCTAAAGGATACATCAATAGAACAGGGTCCTTGAATGTACATTTCTGCACTCTAAGAAGTCAATGAATAGGATATTCAGGAACTGTCTAAGGATGAATGACAGCATAGTGCATCATTTATTTTTATTTAGAAGTAAAATGAAAGGACAGCAGAGTTGCTTCCTGTTTACCAGATACAAAAACACATAATTATAAGGAGTGTTTTTATTGCCAGAAACATCTAACTTTTATAAAAGCTTAAAGTAATTTTTATCATTATTTCTGCAAAATGTTTTTTATTAAAGGAAACACCATATGGTAACAGCAAGAAGAGTTAGTTACAAGTCACGAAGCTAGTCACAGATTTCTTTCCCACAGTAAATTCAAAAACACTTATCACAGACCCTACATTTAGAAAAAAATTTTTTGCAAGTTTCAAGACTCCTGAAAGTATAAAACTTTCATCAAAGAGGTGTGCATTTGTTTTGTTTTGATTTTTCATTCTCTAGAATACAAAATAAAGTCTTATAAGACCTAGGACTCATATTCAAAATATTTAACGAGTACAGCCTGGCACTGACAGAACAGATGTCGGCCACAGCCACAGGGGTGGTTGTGCTTGCTGCACAGTCTTGAACATCAGCCTTGGGGAAAGCTCGGGGCAGGGGGACATGGTGTGTATGATGCTGAAACATATTTTCATCTGCGGATCCTATTGATGATCTCCTTCAATCTGGTCTCCATGGAACTGGCAGAATGCTAGCATACCAGGTGGTGGGTTGGATTGAGTGGTTTCTGTCTCTGCAGTGGTTTGCTTCGGTTTGGTTTGGTTTGGTTTGGTTTGGTTTGGTTTGGTTTGGTTTTTAAACTACTGTAAACTGCTGTAATGCCTTGATATTAGATGAGGAAAGATGGCCTCACCCCACCCCACCCACAAAAAGCAACCAAAACAAAAACAAAAAAATAACCTCCAGCTCAGTACTTTCCAATTCTAAAGACGTTAACACCGGACTGTTGCTTGAATGGTAATTGTATGATAGCTCCCTGAGAGGCAAAGCAGAGGGTGTGGGTGGGCGTGAGTAGGCCCGTGTGACTACTGCCGCCATCTGATACGGAACCACCCTCCTTTATAGTCCCACCTGCTCATCTTCCCCCACTACCACCCCAGCCTCCTGTAACCACTAATCTGTTTTCCATCTCTATAGTTTTGTCATTTTAAATGGAGTCATACAGTATGTGGCCTTTTGAGGATGGCTTTCTTCATTCAGCATAATGCCTCAGAGATCCTTGCAAAGTTGTTGTATGTATTAAAGCAACAAGAACCCTAACTTCTAACTCAGTCATTTCCAACTTTGGCAAAATTGGGACCTTGGCGTATTATTTGATCCCTCCCTTGGAGGCAACACTTAAAACCAAAGGGTTACTTTTTACATTTTGAGTAAATTAAAAAGTATTTAGGAGGAAGAATCATGGCCTTAGGCTCTCAGAATCCCTGAGAGCTTGTGTGTAAGAGATGGGACTTGCTTGGTATGAAACATCTACAAGACAGACACGTGTTTCTCGGGCTAATATCCATCACTTCCTGTCTTGTAGCAGAACTCCAAAGTATTAATCAAAAAGGATCTCCCTTGTAGGTGTTCTTCTATAATCCTTGCTTCAGATCCAGGAGGGCAGGGGGTGACTTCCCTACCCAGATGGTGGGTCAAACGGGAGGCTCCCCATGCTGCCATGTGTTCACATGACATTTTAGAGCCAGGACAAAGGAAGTGAGCTAGATCTAGCCCAGGGTCTCTCTGTTCTTGTGACCTCTGATGCCCCAGCCACTCTGATAGATGCATTATGTGCATTATTTTATTTAACCCTCTCAACAACTCTACAATATAAGACACTGTTACTGACCCTATATTACAGGTGAGGCAACTGAGGCTTAGAAAAAAATCACTAACTCCCCAAGGTCAAATAGCAAAACCAGGACTTGAACTAAGGTTTGAAGGAACCCAGAGTCCTTGCTATTATCACCAACTTATTTTAGTCGGAAGTGAAAAGCAGGCAGCCCCTACGTACACCGGCATCTGCCCCTGTGTACTGGTAGAGAACACGTATCTGGTGGTGGCACTAGAAGACTTGAGATCTCCCTGAGTTGTGGGCTAGGGCCCTTTGAAATCTTTTCATCTAAGGCTTGATAAAACACACATGTGAAAGTTTAAAGCTTTTCCTTAAAAATAAAAAAACTGAGGGCGAAGAATTTCAGGGAGGTTCATGGTGTGAGGGCCTGCCTCGGTGGTTTCCAAACACCTGGGGCCTGGGAGGCCATTTCTGTTTTTCCCAGTGAAGTAAGTGATGGAGATTTCTTAAGTCCGTGGAAGCAGAAGCCTGTGCCAGGGTTGCCTCTAACAAAAATGAAGTACCAAGTAGTTGGTCTATACCCTTAAAAATTAGTGACTCTGGTATGAAGCAAAGCATTAAAAAATTTTTAAAAATCTTTCTTTCTCCTTTATTCCCTATCACTTGCCTTTGGTTTAAGCAGCCACACTGAGGATACTGACAACCCCTGCCCCCACCCCACTGCTGCCACCGGGATTGTCCTGGGACCACAGCAACCCACATTTCCAGGTGCTATCCAGGACCTTGCCTCCCACCTGCAGTAAGAAACAGCAGCACCGCCACACTTTACCTGAACAAGGAAACTCTCTTGGAGACTTGCTTTTTACCCTTAATAAGCAGATAGAAAAATGATCTGGGAAAATAAAGGGGAAACAACTCCTTAGTCTGTAACCTGTGGGGAGCAGTGCTACTGAAGACTGACGCTCCAGGGTGTATGTTGCATTTTATTCACGGGTTCCATTGGACAAACTGAACGTCTGTGCGCGCTGCCCTGCATGCCATATTCTCCTTACTGGGAGCCTCACTGAGGCAGCATATGTGCAACAACCTGCTGGATTCACTGAAAATAAAATGGACTAGCTTCTTACTATCACACTTTGCAACCTGGTCATCCCAGGGCACCACAGCAGGGCGTCTGGGCTACTCAGGAAGCGGCTGCCTTCCTGTTCACACCAGCCTTTATGCATACCCTTAAAAGCAGCCCAAGAGCCTCTATGCACTCATTCCTCACTCATATGACGAAAGTTTACTTTTAGTTTGAAGAGGAAGAGTTTAACCACATAAGACCATATTCCCATCTTCGACTTTTGTGCTTCCCACTCTCTCGGTACACTAGCCCACCCCTGCAGGCAGACTGCACATGTGGACACTATAATGAGAGGACTTGTGGCCCAGCAGCTTTGGCTGTGATATCGACTCTTTCCCCACTGTTTTACAGGTTCTGCTTCTTCTGTTCCCAAGTTTCCTGTTGATTCTTCAACAATATACGTACGATTAGAATGACAGCCACTGCGGGCAGTTCCCCGGGATCGCTGGGGTGCACAGGTTCCTTAACTGTGCTTTAGCTGATGCCATCCAGCTGGTGTCGTCAGCGGCCCCACTCCCTCATGCACCCGCACTTCACCTTCGGGCTATTACTTTACAACTACCCTGGCTACCCAGTGACAGCCAGACCCAAAGAACAGCTTTCTGGCCTGGCTCCACTGAGCAACCTCTCTTTCATTATAGATGCCTCCACGGTCAACAGCCTCCTAGGATGTTTGCTAGGTATCTGTGTTTGAGCTCAGCCTTGGCCACCATTTTTTAAAATTCTGCTTTAGATGGAAAGTTTCTATGTAGATTTGACCTGGAGAAAGACAGACCTGACTCTTTCAGTTCTAAGATTAATGAGTATCTTGGAGCCAGGTTTTCTTCCCAGAGTGTGCATGAAACTCCAGGTTTGCTTGTTCCCAAATCTCCCTTTATAATTTGTTACCATTGAGCCTGCAGTGGGGCTCACAGGGAGTTTGCTGGAGCCTCATTTCCCTCAGGTGCAACTTGGGATACAGGTTTTTACCCTTCCACAATTTTGCTTTTAATCATCATCCTAATTCTTATTTTTCCCCTTCTTCCTATATTGCTACTCTTCCCAACTTTCTTAGTCTTTAATTCTAAGCATAGTTTCTACAGAAGAACCAAGTCAATTAGTCTAAGGGATGAGGATGGGGAGCAGGATGACAATGTCAAAAATTCTAGTAGGTGTTTTCTATGAAGTATATTTCATTATTCCCTATTATATGTAGTACCTTCTAAGCATTAACTTGAACTTTGCTGGTGGAAAGCCTTTAGAAAAATTGGGAGATTTATTTATTTATTTATTTATTTATTTATTTTGCCTGTACAAAGTTCGATCTTACTTTTTATCTGGCGGAATTTTCCTTTTGTTGTTTTGATTTGTTGCATTTTCTGGCTTGTTTGGTCGGCTGGTTGCTTTTTCCTGCCCTCCCACAACCCCCACCACCGCTTGGCTTTCCTTACTTGCCTCAGGCTTTTTGAGTGTCTGAAGGAAGTACTGAAAATAAGGAAAAGGAACATGGTAATACTATTCTAAACAGGTAAACTTCCTATTCCATAGGGGTTTCTGTAAGCAGGAAAAAAAAGTCATAGTCTTTGATATAGAAGGAAAGAATCGGAAACCCACTGCTGTGCTGAGAAATGGGCTCACAATACCTCTACGAGAAATTATGCTTCTGCCTGATAGCCAGTGAGCTGTCTACAGGTACATGTGTGTTTGTGTGGGAATAGGGATGGGAAAATACATATATATATATATTTTTTTTCATATTCCCAAGTAGATTAGTAACATCATCAATTTAGGCTATGTCTAGTTATTTGAGCTTTGAGAATTCTCCAGGCTATAATTCAGCCCTGTTGAGAACCTTTAGAGATTCCAGTATTTTATTAAATGGCAACTTACACTCCCTTTTGAAACTTCGACTTTTCTCATCTCTAAAATTCCCTGGATGGGACAGACTTAGATTGGTAACTTTAATCTTTTAAACTGATCAGTCACGTTGTAAACCATGGAGACCTTCTTTTGTCTGCCCAACCCTGAGACTGAAATCCACAGTAGCAGTCCCACTGGTAGGGATGTTAACCGTAAGCTCTGGAGGGCAACAGATGAGGCCAAGGCCCTGCGTTACCTCTCTTACAGTGGCTGAAAGGTACAGTATTTGTATTGATCTACAGAAGCACTTAATCAATGCTCCTAGTTTTGTTGTCACCTTGCAGCTGTACAAACAACTTGAATATTAGAAGGGGAAAGCCATGCTCTGTAATAACCTTATGAAAGTTTTATGGTAGCATTCGATCAGTAACAAGCCCAGCTTAAAAGAAAACCATGTTTCTAATGCTGCTGTTGAAGGCTCACACTTGCACTGAATATACTTTCTTATTAGGGTGGCTTCATAAGGGAGATCATTGTTGGTAGGGACCATGGTCTGGAGGAGTTGGAAGAGGGGCTGAATGGAGGCTGAGGAAGCATATTCATTGAAAACCTGCTCAGTTTAAATTCAACTGTTTCAGCCTCCTTTGAGGAAGTAAAAAGCAAACTTGTTTTATCAACAGGAATTTAATAAATGTCTGATATTGACACAACTACTGCAGTAATTGTTTTCATTCATTAAGAGCTAGTTCCATGCTAGGAACATTTTATGTTTGTGTAATACAATGCATTTCTCCTCAACATTTTCCCACCTTACAAATTATATGGCAGCCCTTCAGTCCAGGGCAATGACCCCAGCACTGGGGAGGCCCCTAGCCGATCTCAGCCAGTGGCGGTCACTTCATTTCTCCCACCCAGCTCTAAGCCAATCAGTGCAGGTTACTTCCCCTGCAATGGGGACTGGCGGAGGAACGGGTGATAACCCAGTGTGGACCAGTGATTTGTGAGGGGGCGGTGTGAGATATCTGTGGGCTTCTTCATTCTTAAGGGACAAACTCAGGGAGGCTGCTCTCCTGGGTGAATGAGAAGTCTGGACATGTTGTCATAAGTCTGAGGGTGAAGCTGGCATATATAGGATAGGAGAGCTGAAAAGGGCTGAGAAACCAAGGCCGAGAAACCAAGCCAGAGCCCTGTTATGGGGATAGGACTCTCACGTGCCCTGTTCTGAACAAAACATGTGATCCAACAAATTTCTGAACAATTTGAGCCTGTTCCAATTGGGAGTTCTGTTATTCATAGCCATCACCATCCTGACTGAATCAGTATGTTAGCAATTTACCCGTTACAGCAATTCTCTGAGATTGGTGGTATTAGAGTACTTCTTTATAGATGTGGAAGCAGAGGCTTTGGGGGTTACGTAACTTAGGTCACAGGACCAGGACGAGGAAGTAGCAGGGCTAGGATGCAAACCCAGTTCTACCGGATTCCTGAGCCAGTGCTCTCCTGCTGTGGTTTCCTCTTATTCCCATCAGGAAGGGCTCTCATTTTTCTAGAGGGCAGTAGGAAGCCCACAATTTCTCTGCCTTTGAACCAAAGTGAATCAAGGCCAGGGCCCAGGGCTAGTGCTCCATGATTTCTGCAGCCCCTCAGAGCCCCAGGGAAGTCCTGAGATTTTAGCATAGGAAGTGCTGTGAGGCCATAGGCACAGAAAGCTCTTGGTAGGCAGCACATTAAACTGCTTTACATTTTTATTGCCAAATACAACACACATGCAGAAAAGTGCATAAGACATAAATATATAGTATAATGAATAATCATCAAGAATACCCCAGTCAAGATCTATTTGGATTTGGCAATTAAATATTGATGGCAAAGGAAATAGATATGTCATCTCAGTCCTTCTCCCCAGCCTAATCATGCAGTGAACTTTATTTGTAGCATTTGGCACTCTTTAGGAAAAGTAATGGTGTCCACGCCATAGTCGATAACATTCGTACCGTAATTAACATCCACAAATATACCTGTAAAATGGTACCCTAGAAAAGAGCCATTAAAAAATAAAACTGAGTTTCTGAATTAGGGCTCTAGCAGCAATAAAGTTATTATTAGCCCTGTTCTCCTTTCTGGCTCTTATGGTGCCAAATTCTCAGGAAAAATGGCTTCTAAAGAGATTTCCTGGAAACCCAAAGTGATGAAGTGGTTTCCAGAGTTCTTGGGAAGAAGTAGTAACTGTCTCGGCCCATGGCCTCCCCGTTGCTCCTTTTCCCTCTGCCCAGGAGGGTAGAGTCATTCCACTGAGAGTAGGCGCACTCACATTCGTGGCGGATGATCTGAAGTAAACACATTTCATTGTGTACGCCTGTGGTTTAACGCTCTTTTTGCTTTTCAGCAGATATGCCGCATAGATAAATACCAATTTCTGTTTGTGTAAATCTCTTGTAATTGAGTCTTTATTGCCTCTTCTCAAAGACAATAGAATAAAAAGGTCTGTTTGAAGAAAGCACAGAAGGTCTATTGCTACAAATAAGAGAATAAATAAATCAATGGGCCTTTACAGCTACCTCTTACACCAAAGTGAGCCCTCTGACCCTGGTACAGAGTCAGAGGAGAGCAGCAGGGAAAGCTCTCATTGAAAGGAACCCCAAAAGCCTATAATGAGGAGACATGCCTCCAACTGGCGTGCCCTCTAATTATAAGACGGATTAATCAGGACTATCCTCTCCAATTCATATGTTAACCCCTATTTAGAGTCTTCAATTAAAAAGAGGAAAATATCTTCCAGCCCTGATGACTCCTTTCTTATTTTAATTACTAAAGTAATCTATTCGATACCTTGCATTCCCAGACAGCCAGCCGATAATTATCTTTTTACACTGATGAGACCAGCCCAAACCCAGCAGGCTTTCTTCTAGGAGAAGTCTGAGCCCACCTTGGGAACAAAGGCAGCAGCCCTTAGATAGTGGGTGGAAGGTGACATGTGTGCGCACACGCATGCACACACACACTTCCTCCATACCAATGGTACCTAATTTATGTGTTTGACAGTGGCAGGTTCTTGTCTGCTTGCAGTATATTGATTTGCACATTGAGTACAAGGTAGGGCAAAAGTAGGTTTACCGTTGTGAGTCCAGGAAACACACAGTTTATCCTTGTATTATTACTTATTAATTATTGTATTATCTTCCATACAAACAACTGTACACCTTCTGTTGCTCATCCTGTATAATCCAGATAGTGGCTTTCTTGTGTCCCTTGTCACTGAACTCCTGCCATTCAGAGTCCCCCAGCCAAGGAGGGTAGAAGAGTGCTATTAATTTTTTCAAATCAAAGTCCTTTGCACATAGCACCTACTCAGACCTGAGGCTTCAGTGAGTAGTGGCCCAGCCTCAGGGCAGCAGCCAGATTTGCCTGATGAGACTGATGGCTTGGGCAGAGGAAGCTGGCCAAACAGCTGGTGTAGGGAGGTGTCCTCTGGGCAGGGCCAGGTCTTACTCATCCTTGTCCCCTCAGTGCCTGACACAGTGCCTGTCATTTCATACTAATCAATATCAGTATCTGCTAATACAGGCAGACCTTGTTTTATTGTGCTTTGCTTCATTCTACTTGGCAGATACTGCATTTTTTATAAATTGAAGGTTTGTGGCAACCATGTGTTGAGCAAGTCAATTGACGCCATTTTTCCAACAGGCCCAGATGATGGTTAGCATTTTTTAGCAATAAGTATTTTTTAACAGATTTTATTGATTCAACTTTAGACAGAGGGGAAGGCAGGGAAGAGAAACATTGATGTGAAAGAGAACATTGATCAGTTGCCTATCTTAAGTGCCCCAACTGGGGACTGAACCTGCAACACAGGCAGGTGCCCTGATGGGGAATGAAACCGCTGACCTTTCGCTTTGTGGGATGACTCCCAACCAACACCATTCAGGGCTAAAGTATTTTTTAATTAGGGTATGTACATTGTTTTAGACATAATGCTAGTTCACACTTAATAAACTACAATATAAACATAACTTTTACAGTCACTAGGAAACAAAAATTTGTGAGACTTGCTTTATTGCACTATTTACTTTATGTCTCCCAGATATGCCTGTATGTATTGATCTCTTGCTATTTTCCAGTCTCAGAGACTACAACAGCGAACATAATGAAAGAGAATGCACTGTCCACATACACCTTACATTCTAGTGGGGAGAGATGGATAATAAAATGAATAATATGTGCAGTATTTTTAGATTGTGATAAGTGCTCTGGGAAAAAAAGCAGGGAGGTGAGGTCGGTTCTAAGGGAGGAGGAGCAGGCCTCCCGTTTGAGGAGCCAGTGGGGCAGCGGGCACCAACCAAGAGGGGCCGCCACAGTTGGAGTAGTGTGAGTGATGAGGGTTGTAGGACATTAAATCAAGTAACAGGCGGGGCCTGGGCCACACAGCCTAGTAGGCCATTGAAAGCAGAGGCTTCTATTCTGAATGACTTGGGCAGATTTTAGAAGGTTCTGAGCAGAGGTGATATGATGTGACTTAGGTTTTGAGAACATTATTTTGGCTACTCTAAAGAGGAAAAGGTGGAAGCAAGGAGATGAGTTAGGCTGTTGCAGTAATTCAGATAAGAGAGGATGGTGGTTTAGATGGTAGTGATGGAGGTGGTGGTCAGGTGGTAGGTATGTTTTGAAGCTAGAGCCCATAGGATTTGCTTGTAGTTTAGATGTGGGGCATGAAAGTCAGTGACACACTATAGTGGCTGCCACACTCTGTTAGTCACACAGGCCAACTTGGGTGTGATGGGGAAAGGAATTACGCAGCGACAAATGCAGGCTGCAGGGATTGTTGGCGACCATCTCAGAGGCTGGACCAGTGTGGGACAATAGAATGGGTGCTAGAGAGGCCACACTAGTGTCCCCTACAATGAGGCTTGAGAGTTAAAAGGACAGAGTTAGCCTATAGTCACCTGTCAGCCTTTACTTTGTTGCTAAATAATTTTTCCTCATCAATTACTAAAATACTTAGGGTTATTATCCCATTTTAGATTCCTAAGATGCCAGTCTTAGTTATCAAATTTAGAGATAGATTGTTCTTAAAATCTTTACCTAAAGACTCCATTTTCTCTGATTCTAAGCTCATTTCTTTTTTACTGTTCTGTGCTTTACCCTGAACCATTTCTTAAGATCAAGAGTTTATCTGAAATGGCTTTAACAAATAGTTTCATTCAAAATCTGCCCCTCCGCTATCTTCATCCCCACCCCAAGAAAACTCCCATTACAACCGCTCTCTGCCTCCCTCACCCTTCCTACCTTCCACCCACCCTGCCCATCCTCATTCCTAGTGTGGGAGCAGGAGTCTGTTCTCCCAGAGCTTTGGCCTTCTCCCCCTCGAACCTGTACTGTTGACATCCAGGAGCCTTTTTTTTTTTTTTTTTTCATAGTTGACCAAGGGAGAAAATGACACCTCCTGTTTTGAGCAAAAGGAAAAAAGGAATGTGTTTCAGGGACTCATTTTGAGTATAAAGGGTGATACTTTTAGAACAAAAGGCACAACCAGCTTAAATACAGAAAACATAAAGAGAAAATAATCTTCAGAGCTTTGGGAATCACAGTCCTCATGGCTAATGTGCTGTAAGAACTGGAGCCTTTTCCTCACCAGGAATGGTGAGGGCCAGGCGGGGGTCTTGCACCTATCATCATGGGCACTGGCAGGAATCAGGGGTAAGGGTAAAACTGATCATAAAAAGGGCCTTGCTTATTGTTGTGTACCAGACAAGTTGCTGAGTTCTTTGCATGCCACACATCATTTTGTCTTAATAATGTGACCAAGTTCAGAGAGGTTGAGTAACTTACTGCAAGACGCACTGCTAGTCATTTGCAGAGCATGGAACAGCAGCCCAGAAATAAGCTAGTTCAGCCTTGCCTGCCAGTACTGTATACTTTTCATTCACCCATTCAGCAAATGCAAATTCATCTATGGGTCAGCATTGTGGATCCTGACTATTTGGCTTTTTAATTTACATGTGGTCAGCGTGGAAGCAATAACAGATTTTGCTTGTGTTTTGAGAAGGACTGAAAAATGGCATCCCTCTTCTTCACAGAATTCAGATATAATTGAGTAGATACAGTAATCAGACAGGTGAAGATCAAAATACAGTTTTGTTATTGATAAGGTAAAGTGGGAGGACATTGCTCAATTTATAGGCACAGAGGGACTTACTAACTTACCTTCTCTGAAATCAGCTCCGCGTCCTACCTTGTGAATGGGCATACATCCAGATCAAAGGCCGCTGCAGAATGGGGAGCCCCAAGAGGGCCAAGCCCCACTTTAGCTGCCCTTCAGACTAATCCCTCCTCTGAAGGGAGCGTCCCAGGCAGCAGGCAGCCCGGGAGCATGCCTTGAGGGGAAACCAAACAAGAAAGCTGTGTGACCCCAAATGCAAGAGCAAGGGGCGGGTAAGAAGAGTGAAGAAGTGGGCCGGGCGGGGCCTGCAGGGACTTCTTTATCTTCATCACAGGGGCAGAGGCAGGCTAATTTAACACTGTGAAGAGGGCCGTGACATTGTGAGATTTATATTTTTGAAAGATCACAGGGGCTGTGATAGGGATAAATTGGTGGAGGAGAGAGGACCAGACACGGGGAGCCAGGACAGAGAGCTATTGGTGAGGGTGAAGGCCAGCAAGGGTCCTCTGCTCGTGCCTCCTGCTCTTGGTTTCCTTGTTGAAACTGGGCCTCTGTCATGCTCTGCCTTGCCCTTAGGCCATGTGCTAAGCACTGTGAGCTGAAGGCCCCTGTGAAAGGTGTTTTCTCTTCAAGCTTCATTACCAACATGCCAACTTCTTCCTTCTGGCATAGTTGGAGTTTAGGAAGCAAAAAAGGCCATAGAGAGATTGATTTACCCTCCTCATTTCAAAGCGATAACCTAGGTGCTGCTACGGCAGACTGCAGGGCAGGCCCCTTCCCCTGTGCTGGGGAGTGTCATTGTTGCTAATGAGACCCCAAGCAGAAACCTGAGGAATGAGTGGGAATTAGTGAAATGGAAGGTTGGGTGGGAGAGGGTACATGTAGGGATTGAGAAGAAGAGCATTCTCAGCAGCCCCTAGGAGTTGGTGGCCAGTCATCCCTCTTTCTCCTGGGATGCGGACCCAGCCCGGCACATGGTAAGCACAGTGTCAGCTGGACTTACGCCCCTACTTGTCCTCTTGATCAGACAAGATTGAGGTGGACCAGAAAGTGATTGGGGCAGGAGGGCATGGAGCAGGGAGACATTTTCAGAAGTTTGGCTGTGAAAGACAGGCAAGAGATAAAACAGTAACAAGAGATGTGGCCCAGTCAAAAGAGAATTTCTTAAAGTTTCTTTAAGATGCACTAGGCCTAGGTTTGTCTAAATAGGAGTGGGAGGCCCCAGAGAGAGAAGGATTGCGGACATGCAGAGAGAGAGCATCACTGATGGCCACGGGCCCGTAGAGGAGTGCACATCTCCACGCTGAGTTTGCCTGCAGCAGGAGAAGGGTGGGACAGAAAGAGAAAGGACTGGTGTGGGTGCTGTGCAGTTTTAGATTTGGTGGCAGGAAATTGAAAAGGTTTCTTGGTGACTTCTTATTTCTGCCATGGAGCATTTAAAAGATGACTATTATGAAGCTCTCTTTCAACTTTCCAACTCATCTCTAAGCGTTTCCTTTGGTCAACCCATTCCTAAAAGATTTCTAAAGTCTTCACCATTTGGTTATTGCTTTGCTAGACACCCTATTAACTCAACCTAGAACTTTTTGCTTTATTTTTCCATACTAGGGTAAACTTCATAAACACTGTAAGTTAGGCAGATTTTAAGAGGCCAGGCTGGATATCTAACACCACAAGCAATGTTGCTTCTGGATTGGACATGCATTCTGGATACAAACTCACTGTCTTATAAATGGTATTTGGAAATATAACTCTTCATAAAGTGCCCTCCCTCCATGGTGTATACTATTTCAAGATACCGTAGAAGCTGAACCTCCTTGGTGTGTAAGTCTAGAGTGGAAAGCCAACAGTAGCCAATGAAGTGACTCAGGCCAAGAGACCTGGGCTTTCCAGTCTCTAGTTTACTAGGCAAATGGCATCTCCCAGCCTGGGGATCAGGTGCCGCTGTCCTAGACACTTGATGGTCTATACATAATAAAAATGCAGCAGTTTCAAGCAAGAAACTGGCAAATTTTTCTATTGAGCAAAGCAAACCTAATGATCCAGTATGTGAACTGCCTTCAACTCTGCCTCACCAGCATTCATTCTAGTAAGAAATCCTCTAAAAGAGAGTCAGTAAGTCTGATTCCATCACGGTCCTTCTGAAGCTTCTAAAGAAGAATCTCTCTCCCACACTCAACTCCAAAGAGCAAGGCAGCTGAAGAGATGCTTCTCCCTCATCTGTTCCTGGCTCCAGGGCTGAGCCTGGTGGAAGACTGAGCTGGCCTGGAGCAGTGCCCAGGCTGTGCTCAGGAAAAGAGTTTGTACCCCCTGGATCTTCCCTCCCCATATCCTTCCTTGTTCCATGGCACTGATTCTACACAGAGACCTTGGACCTGCCAAGCACTAAGTTACTGCTCATTTGTGATAAGCTATTGGTATCACAAAAAGGAACTCTGAATTTTTTCCATGGAATAATTATTTCTTCCTCTCCATCTGTGCCAGAGTGCCCCATCAGATATTTCTTTTTTATGGCATAATGGTACATTTCTCCCACTATCACCCTATCAACACTGAGGAAAAAAGAAAAATCCCACCACCAGCTCTCCTCTGGCTCCCCTTTGCAGAGTGCTCCTGCACCCCTCATGTGCCTAGAGGTAGGTTTTGGAAAGGCTGGGCTCGCTTAATATCTCTGCTGTGATGTGCGAAAATCTCGAAAAGGGAAAGCTCAGTGATTTATAGGAAACACTTCAGCATCTTCTCTCTACCCTCCTTCTCCAAGAAGGTGTCATAACCAATACATAAGGGCTCTGGCAGCTCTGTGATTCTCCCCCACTCCCATCAGAACTCTGTAGTGAAAGCTAAATTGTGGGACGTATTTAATTAAAAGACAAATGGCAAAATAAGGTTGTGGTGGAAGCTTTCTAATTGTGGTTTGTTAGATTTTAATTACCCATCTTAAATTGTGAAAGTTAATCCAGGGCATATCTTTGCACATTCCTGTTCTTTTTAATCACAAAGAACATCTTCTCAGCTGCTGACAGGATGGGCCTCATCATCTGTGCCAGCAACTTGATCTTACCCGACAGTGACTCAGCAACTTGCCGAATTCAATTAGCAGCTTTGTAGCTACTTACTCAGAACAGCTCTAGTAAAGTCTGCCTTCAGACACTGCAAACAGCCGGAACTCCCAGCCCATGATCTGCTTGTAATCAGCAATTATCATAGCCAGGGTGGAACAGAACAGACGTTGAGTGCCATGGTGAGTTAGAAACATGCTTCCCCCGGGTCCCAGCTTTTCATCTGTCTTTACCTGTGATTGACGTGGAAGCATTTGGAGACTCACAGAATGGAGGAGTCAGATCTAGGCAAACACCTAGTCTACCTAAACGATGCTGGGTGCCTGCTCACGATTCCCCAGGAGGTTAGGAGGAGGCTAACATAACAGGAACCCAAACCTCCTGACACTCCCCATGCTCCTCCTTCCACGTGCTCCTCACATCTCTCACTTACAGCCACATCCTAGGAGGCAGGTAGTGGGGGGCCCTGGAGAGGTCCTTGCAGGCTCCACGCCAGCTAGCAGAGCAGGTGAAGTGGACAAGTCACCCTCTGGCTCTCAGTTTTCTTATTGCTACCATGGGAATAATACTATGTAAGAGAGTTTTAAGAAGTATGTAAGGTAGTTTAATGAAAGTACCCAAAACAAAGTAGGAACTCAGCACCTAAAAGTCCCTTCAATCTTGATTTGAGGGCATTGAGGCAGAAGGAGGGAAAGGAAGACAGAGAGACAGGGAGAAAGAGAGAACATGTGTTGTATGGAAACATTATGAATCAAAGTCACTTCCACAAACACTGAAAAAAGAAGGCCAGAGGGATCCTACTCTGAACATCAATTTATTCAGTTGATAACAAAGAGAAAGTGTGCCCTCTTTGGCATTTTTCTTGAGGGAGCAGAATATATGCCTACCCCTCTATACCAGATGTAGAGCTCTGCTTAGTATTTGCCAACTAGATATTAGATCCCTCTGCAGCTTTGCTCCTTGGACACTTGCCTATGTTTTGTGAGTTTCTGCTTTTGCCACAGGGATAGACCTGTATCTACCTAGAAGCTAAGGTGAATGAGGTTTAAAAAAAAATCCATTGTAAAAATGGATTAACTCTAGCCATCAGTAATCCAGATCTTTCTTTTGCCACCCACCATCTCCTCATGTTAACATGTACACAAGGTTTGTGGCTTTGTCCTATCTGTTGAAAAATGAACAGTAGATCTGTCTCCTCTCTGTTCTATTTTGATTTTTCCTTTGGCCAGAGGTAACTGCAGATAGCGATTTAAAAATCAAAACCAACCAAGATATATCTTCAATCAAGTATAATCAGCACAGTGTTGCACAGACTGACTCACCAGCCACTTCCCTATAGTTTTAATAAACTAGAGTGAACCAGGACATGGTCGTGCTAACGGGGGACCTGCTTAGCCATCAGCGGTGCACTTGAAGGTGCTCACAGACAAGGGAGAGTGGTAGGAGGGCATACAGTGCTATGCACCAGGACCCAGTAAGTTTTCAGTTAATATTAATGCTCTTGTTTCTTTTTGTTTCTTTTTAAGTAAACCTGGGGACACATATTTTTATTTAACAGGATAAAATCAGAGTTTAATACATGAACATAGGGAATTCACATGGACATGATAAATCCATGAAAATTCCCAAAGACAGTGAGGCAGTATTTGGTACATAAGACACTTGGGATGAAAGAAAAAATGAGGAGGGGGACGGGGTATTAGATTTCAGAAGTGAGGGTGGGCAATTTACATGTAGTTGAGGAAGAGCAGAACACCCATGACAGGAAAAGCCCCCAAGGTAACTTGGAAACTCCGGGACACAGAGGGTATCCAGCCAATAGGTGCCTGCCTGAAGCCCTCTTGTACTACTGTACTTAATTCAAATTAGGCTGAGGCAGCATCCTAAGTTCTCCTTCCTGAAGCAGGCTTTTCTCTCTTTGAACATTTTGGGTAGGAAGAGGGGAGGAATCAAAGGTTCTGAGTCCTTTGTTTCTTAATAAACAGCTTAAAATCAATATCCCAAAATGCAGCTTCAGGCTGACTTTACTTTTTAAGTAAATCTGGGGATATCTATTTTTCCTTTCTAGTAGTTTTCAAGGTCATCTATTTGTCTTAGGTATCCTGCAGTTTTATGACAATGTGTCTAGTGCAGACTTTTTTTTTCTTTTATCTCAATCAGAATTTATTACGTCTCCCCAAGTCTGAGGATTTCATTAATTCTGGAAATTTGTCTGCCATTATATTTTCAGTTATTGCTTCTCTTAGTTCTTCTATATTCTTCTTCTGGTACTCATACTATATCCTATGTTTCTTACCCTCTCTCATATTTTCCATTTCTGTATTTCTGTCTACTGTATTCTAAACAGATCTGTCCTTAGATCTGCCTTCCAGAGTAATAATTCTCCACTCAGCTATGTCTAATCTGTTGTGTAACCATTCCATTCATTTTCAAATTATACTGTATTTTTATTTCTATACTTTTTTTAGGTGGGTCTTTTGCAGACCTGTCCTTTTTTTATATTGTTATTTTACATGGTTCTTTTATGTCTTTAAGTATTTTAAACATGTTTACATGTTTAAATTAATATTTAATCATTTTAACACTTTTTAGATTATTCTTGCATCTGAAATTCTTGGTGTATTAATTCCTCTGTCTTTTATATCTAATACCTCTAGCATATAATGGATTCTTTCCTCATGTGTTCTGTGATTTTTGACCATAAGGTTATTCACTGGTGTCTTGAAGGGGGAGCTCCGTCTAGCAGAGACTCCCCAGGCTACTGCAGATGAAGAAATAAACTATACCAGACACAATTTGCCTGTCAGCAGAGGGGGTGGTGATTCCCTCCAGTGGAGAATGCCCCAAGCCCTTCTCTTGAAGTGGCTTTTGTTGAGAACAATAAGCGCAGGGATATACAGAGTTCATGCAAAGCTCATCAATCAATACTCAAAGGCTATATTTACATAGAACAGATAGAGATCATAGATAACAATTGAAAGAACACAGAGATTTGCCTCAGGTCAGGGTCTGGTAGACAGGGTGATACCTATTCAGCTCTAAAACCTGGGAAAATAAACTCATCCTATACTGGAACTCCAAACACCAGCACACATTAACTGGAGGGCACTCTTAGCAAAGTAGGTTTCATAGGACTTAATGCATTCCTTTTCCAGGCCTAATTGCCCTCAGGAACCACCGGATCCAGATCAGGGCTGTACCTGCCACTAGTATTGTCTCAAGCCTGAGCCAGGTGGTTAGAGCAGAGCAGCCAAGAAATAAGGAGACTTCTTTCAGATAGAATGAGGACTCTGGCCATGACTAAGTCGAGGGGTGAGGGTCTTTTGCCCCTTCTTCGTGTCCCCCAGGTCCTTCCCTGATGGTTCCTATGTGACCGTGCCTGTCTTAGGTTGCCCCTGCCATCGAGGGATCTTACCTGTCATTGACTAACCAGCCATCCTCCGGGGCCAAGCAAGGATGTGAGGGAGGCAGGGCTGCACCCCTGCCAGGGGGACAGGTTTTGTCTCCTTAGTGGCCTGTTTTCCCCAGGCCTCCTTGCTCAGCGCCTGCCTTGGGGTCCTCTCACTTGTTGGCAAGGCTACAGTCCCTGAAGCCAGGCAGGACATTTCCCAACAGTGTCTTTCCTGGAATGATCCCATGTGGCCAGCCTTCTCTCCAAGACTGTTCTGAATTTCTTCTGCCAGGTGTCCTAGGTATCCTAGGGCTAGCAATGATTTTCCAGGACCAATGATTTCTCATTTTAAGGGTCTGATGTACTGTACATTTGGATCCCAAATCCACTTGCAACACAGACCTGGGATTTTGATTCTCAGGGTAGACTCCTTTTCAATGTTCTTAGAATCAGGCAGAGATAAGATTCCTTTTCTTCTCTCTGTGACATGTGTATATATTATTATCTAGTATATATGTATCTACCGTTACATCAAGGATGCAGCCCTTTAGGATACCAGTTTTGTGCAGGAATCTCAGTTCCAACTTTTTGTTTCATGTGGACCAAAACCTTTATCTTCTGTTCTCATGTAAATGTTAAAATCTAAACACTAGTTTACAGCAACTGATGTTGCTTCTTACTGTAGGTAGCTGAAGCATTAGACATTCACCATTGCAATGTTTTCTTTATTTTTTGTACCTGAGGTTTCCCCTTGCTTTCATATTATCTACTCAACTATCTTCTTATTTTTTTTAAAGCCCATGTTCTTATATGTAATTCACATCTGGGTGTATGTAACAGCAGGATCTTCAGTTTATGTTATTCTGCCATCATTCTGGAACATACTTAGCTCACTACTCTCTTATTTTGAGCTAACTGTCATACATGGGACAGGTTGTAGAAGGGACAGAGACAGACATTCTCTTTGATCACCCCTTCCAGCAGTCTGTCCAAAGCACACACTATGCCCGACTCTGCAGCCCTTCCTTTACTCAGTAAAAAAAATTTAGCATGAAGTAAGGGGGTCTAAAGATGTTGGACCACACTGGTAGTTTCTTCAAGGCATGACAGTATATTACATTGTCCCTCAATCCAATGACTGAGGTATGTTGACACTTTGCCTTTACAATTAATTAATGGGCAGCCTTATTGAGTCTTGCCTAAGCATTTATAATGGACAGGATTTAACTTCAGAAAGTTGATTATTTTTCCAGTACACCAGAAATGTAAATTTGATATTTGTTTTTTTTTTTTTTTTCTTAAATGTACCTTGTTTTTAAAAGAGCAGTTCAGTTGAGAGCTGAAGAGCCCCAGTTATAACAAGTCCTTATGCTCTAGCACTGTTGCTTGGCCCGTGAAGCTACAAACAATGATATTTGTTTTTAAGTAGGAAAATACCAAAAAGAGAACACTTCTTTTCACTGAGTTTGAAAATGGACCAGTGCAATTCAATAATATTTGAAATGGTTTATTGAATCTGACTTTTATTTTATTGGCCCTTTCTTCCAAGTCGCTGGCAATGCTTTACTCACATGACTTCAGTTTTTTCCTTACAGGAACTAGTTAAGATAAAATAACATCACTTCCGTTTTATTGAGAACTAGAGAGATCAACAGATTTATCCAAGTAACAACGATAGCCAGACCACCAAAGGAGCGGTGTACTTGAGCCTGCCCATCCCACTGGCCCCAAATGAAATTGTTTTCTCATGAAAGTACATGTTAGGGCTATTCCATCAGGTTTCATCAAGGGAACAGCCTTATTAAATCCACTACTGCCTTGACATAGCAATATGGTTGAGTGATATGGTCACTATTATCAGACAGTATCTCCAGCGCAGGTTTGAAAGCAGAGCTTTGGAGGCAGTTGGACACCGAAGTTGGAATCCCATCTCTGTAACTTGCTACTTGAGTGACCTGGCAAGTCGCTTTTAACCTCTCTGAGCTATAGTTTTCTCACCTGCATAATACCAGACATCCCATTATGACAAGATTCCAGTAGGAATTAAATGAGATACGCATGCAGATTTAGTTTGGCACCTCAGTGACATCATACATGACCCATAATTCATAGCCATTATTAATCTAAAGTTCCCTGTATGAAGTCCCACATGAGAATTTTCTTTTAAAATATTATATTTGGCAGATATAAGCAGACATAACATTCTTATAAAATACTATATCTCCTTTGCTTAAGAACTATGGCCTTTTTCTCCTCTCAGACAATGCAAACCACAGAATTGATCGGGTTTTCTTTCTCCTTTGTTTGCAAGTTCTAAGTTAAGTTTCTAACTCCACTAGTCCAACTCACAACCTAAGATCTGTGTTCTGTGTTTTCCAGGTATAACTTTGTCTTCACCAACCTTTATATTTTTTTTTTCTTATTCTGGCTTTTTTTTGTTTTCTACTAATGCTGAGGATACAATGAGATACAGTCCAGTGCCTAGCATTTAATACACAATTCTTCCCTTAAAAGTACTTTTTCTTCCTTCTTACACCTTTGCTTTATTCATACTTCCTATGTTATCTACTAAGTAATATTTACTAATGAATTTTTTTTTCTTTTTTGTGCTAAAGCCATAGTGATATTTCTAAAAACACCCTGTAATTCAATTGGTAAATAATAATTGTTTACTGTGATATCCTTGTTTAAAAGCAATTAAAAGTGATTGCAGTGGACTTTAATAAGCTGATCAGAGTGTACCTAGGACAACAGGATGAGCAGGTTAGTGAAAAGGAAGCACATGAAGTCCCAGCCAGGCCATAGCCTACCTGTGGCCTTCTCTAAGTCACTTTATTTTTCTGTGCCTATGCCCTACTCTGCCAGAGGAGGTGACAATGTCTGCCTCTCAGGATTGCCACGTGAAGTGTAACAAGTGAGATCATGTGGGTACAGTGCTCTGGAAGCTGCATAACTTAAAACTGTTAATTTTCCTTATTGTCGCTACTGTTTTTATAAACATAGTATCTTCAAATATATACAAAGACTATGTGATGGCAAAGCCCAGAGCTTTCTTTAATTTTATCAATATTTAGACTTTGAAAGTTGTTTTCATATATGAGTTGCACAAGGTTCTGGGACAAGTTTCTGTCAATGCGGTTTCCTCATGTTAGCTCAAGCATGGACCAGAAAATCCTTAGGGCCCCTCATTTTGGACCCATAAAACATGTTGCTTGTATGGTGAATACTTAATCAAGATATCACTGCAGTATTCCAGCCTGGAATGTTATAGATACGGGAAACTCATCCTGCCAGCCAAGTCCCTCATTCTCTCTCTTTCTCTTTGTCAAGAGATAGTGCTGTTAATTAGACCCAGTGAGTTCCTCCTCAAAAGCATTTGCAAAATAATGATATCATTGGTAATATAAAATTTGTCTCTAATAATATGTAATTCCTTCATAATTAACTAGACACTGAGTCATTCTTTAACTAGTCTATTCTATCCCTTACTCACTAGAGAAATAACAGCTATATGACATAACCCAGTCATGGGTAATTCTACTCATGAGTAATGAGGTTGAGGACAGATATAGCAGACTCCTTGGCTTGGTGGTTTTAGTACCAGAATTTGCACCTTCATATTTCTATAGCCCTCTATTATTTTGATAGGAATGAGATTTGAGGTTAACTGAGGGGTAGCTTCTAGGTGCAGTGAAGCTTCCTAGACTCAGTTGTTTTAGATGATTGCCTAATGATGGATTTCCGGTTGAGGTTTCTTAGAACCAGGTATATAAGGCCCTCCTCTGTGAGCCCACCCCACCCCACAGCCGCCTGCCCACCATCTCTGTGTGCTGTTCTCTAGACACCCACGGCAGCCACTCTGAACTACTGACCTCACCTTCAGCCTCACGAGTCTGTCTGGGCCTTTGAAGAAGTGACCTTCCCCTTTTAGCACTTATCCAAGCGCCAAATTTATGTCTTATACTCCCAGCCCCCATTCAGTTGGCACATCTGGGAGACTGTCTTGGTCTCTCCTGTACCCACCATGACAAGAGCTGATTTCCTGATGTAATCGTACACAACCCTCTCCAGCCAATCACACATCCCTTGGACAGCCCTTCACTGGACCATTTCTAGAACATACACTCAGCAACTCTTTGTTGAAATGGGAGAGAAAAAACCTACACTGAATGCCCCCACCCCCACCAGCACCACTTACGGCACTTTGCCAGCTCGAATGTACCACATGCCCTTCACCTGCCAAAACCCTCTCACACTTTAAGATCTAGAACTACACTCATCTCCCTTACCAGTCTTTTTTGACTGATAAGTTATTTACAGTTTTTATAATCTGTTTAATATTTAGCATTAGTAGCTTTGTCCTGTTAGCTATCTTTTCATGTATCTATGCCTTAACCCCCAAATAGGTGACAATCTCCCCTAATCCTTCTTTGTGTTATTTTGGGATACTGCTTCCCCCTCACGCTGCCGCTGTGTTGTGCACAGAGCAGCCGCTTCATGAATATTTATGTATCGATCAAGCAAATCATATCCCTGTTTTGCATCCCCCACAAAGTCTACCTCAGCACAGAATAAATAATTGCTGATCAATTGACTGAGTTGGAAAATGTAACACTTCACCTACCACAAATCTTCTGTTGTAACCTGACTCATCCACCAAAGTGTCGGCGTGCTGTGGGGCAGCACAGAGTTAAAGTCAGCTCTGTTGACTTTGGCTTGGCTCACTAAGCCAGGGAAAAAAATAAAATTTCTTCCAAATTTTTTTACACAACCAGAAAGCACAGAGCTTCAAAAATCTGTGCAAAATGAGACATGATACTTCAAAGTTTTTAGAAAGGTAAGAGAGTGGCTGGGAAAATAATAGAATAGTTGAAAAGAATGTTTCAAATTTAGTCAAACCCTGTTATAGTGTTATGAGCAAGGGAGTCTTAAAGAATGACTTGCATGAACTGCAGACCAGCTTAGTTGCTGAGTTAATGAATGAAGGAGATGCGCCATCTGGGGAGGACGGAAACCAACCACTCCCCATGCTCGCAGCCATCCTGCCACACGCATGTCAGTGACCTGGTGGGGCTTCACTCTTGCTGTTTTTGTTGGTCTGTTTTTATAAATGGGAGTTCCCAACTTTCAACTGTAGTTGTAGTCAATTAGGTTATTTGGGTCACCTGTCCTCAAATTTTTCTTTATTGTTAATACATAACAAAATTTACCGTCGTAGCCATTTTTAAGTGTGCAGTGCAGTGGCATTATGTACCCTCACTTTGCTGTGTAGCCTCCCCACCAGCCCTCTCCAGGCCTTTCTCACCGTCCCAAACTGAGACTCTGTGCCCGTTAAACCCTCACTCCCCGTCCCCTCCTCCACCCCTGGCAACAAGCCTTCTGCCTTCTGTCCCTATGCATTTGACTGCTCTAGGAACCTCATATAAGTGGAATTATGTAATGTTTGACCTTTGTGTCTGGCCTATTTCATTTAATAATGTCTTCAAGTTTTCTCCATGTTGTAGTATTATATCGGTAATCCATTTTTACAGATGAGGAAGTTGAAGTTCAGATCATTTGGTGAAGGTCATTCAAGTCTTTCTGTGTGGCCCAACGTAGAGACTCTGTAACCTTCAGGTCCGTAAATAATAGTACCAGTTGTTAACTATAAGCCTGAACTATGCTAAACACTTTTTTTGATCCATTCCCTTCAGAAATCCTGTGAGTTTATTATCTGTGTCTTAGAATGAGAACAGGGATCAAAGAATAAGAACTGGCCCAGTACCCTGTGGCTGGGAAGGGGCGGCACCAGGTGAGGCTATATCCCCGTGCCTCTCCATAAGAGAGACTATTAGAAGGTTTCCCCAGAGCCGTTACTTTCATATACATGTGCACGCAGAGACCAGAAACATTGGCCCCGGCCTCCAGGAGGCAAGAGCATGACCTCTTTTCTCCTGAGGTTCTTGGCGTCAGAGCCTAACTCAGAAGTACCAGGAAAAGCTACTGGGATTGATGGGAAAAGAACCCGGGATGTTTTGAAACTTCCCTGAGGACTTGGCAAGAGTTTGATAGAAAATGTGTGTCTCTAAGGGGCTCTGGAGTTGCCAGTGTTCTGGTGACTGGAAGCTGGGCTGGGGTGCGGGGAGCAGGTTTGAAAGCAAGATTGTTGAGCTGCACCCAGCGAGTGTCTCTCTCCCCAGCTCTGGCTCTCCCTCCATCAAGGCCTGGACTGGAGTTTTCTTTCCCAAGGTGGTAACCATCAGGGAGCCATTTGGTCTGGTTTCTTGTGACTGACTCCAGGGAACAGAAATCCCTCTGGGAAGAAATCGCAGCCGCAGCAGCCGTAGTAAGCGGCAACTGGGATGTTCATGGCTGTGAAGTCGGGGGAGGGGGAGGTGCACCCAGAATGGCCCACCAGGGAGCCTCAGGCCTGAGACAGACCATTCTGAGAATGAGAAAGCAAACATCTCAGTGAGTATGTGAGTTTGCCGGGGTGGGGGAGAGCTGGTGGGGATGAAGGTAGTTTGATGGAGAGGGGCCAAAAGGTGTCCAGGGTGTCTATTTCAACTGAGAACAAGCCTTCCACTGGATGGCTTTCTTCGTGGGCCCCACCAAGCTGTAATCCACCCTCATTAAGCCAACTCACTTCCCTCTTGCTTTTATCACTAATGCATCTTATATCCGTGCTTCAGCCTGTCTGAAAATTCCCCCAGATCACGACTCCCTTCTCTTTCATCCAGCAGTCTCTGCAAGTGATGACTGACTAGCTGGCTCATTCCTGCAAAGGGGCGTGCATTTTAGAATCTTCTGTCCTCTCAACTGATGCTTGGGGCATGAGAGCTAGAAGGAGCGTTGGAGCTCAGTTAGTCCAGCCCTCTCATGGGTGAGGTTAAATGACCAGCCCAGAGCCATAGAGACATTGCTGGGGCTTGGACGAGGACCTGAGCCTCCTGCCTCCCAGGTCTGTTACTTCCTTACATTAACAATGTCGTAGGAGACCTCAAGGCAGTTTTTTAGGAAAAGCGTTATCGAATCATTGGACCCTAGGTCTTAGAATTTCATTCTCTTTTCTTTTTTTTCAAATACAGGGAAGGAGCTGGGGCGGGAGCGTGGGGGGATGATTTGCTTAGTTTACAAACCACTTGCTTAAATCATGTCCTGTTCTGAGCAGTAATTCATCACTCTCCCTGACTTCCATTCCTCGGCTCACTTTCCCAGCCAAAGCTAACTGTTCATGCTCCCTAGGAGGGACACGTGTCCTGCCCGGGCCTCATGTCAGATGCCAGGCCCATTGGGGGAAGTTAAAAGAAACTCATAGGAAATACAAGTCCCCCCTCCCCCACAGTGTCATTGCTCTCCCAATAAGCCCCAGGAGTAAAGGAGAAAGATGGGACAAACTAGTAGGTACTGAGCACCCATTCTGGGCGACCAGGCTCTGTATTAGCATTCTGTGTACATGTACATCCCTCACTCGATCAGCACAAACCCTGGTGTGTTCTTACCCTCACCCCCCAGGGTTAAGCAAACTGCCCCATGTCACACAGAGAGCACAGGCCAGAGGAGGAATGGAAGCCTAGACCCCAGCATCTCTGCATGTTCTTTCCATACATGACTAAGGACTGGCACATTTAGCCTTTATTTTACCCTAAAAGCAATGTTCTGTGTTATAATTGCATCGAAGTCTAATTTCAGTCAAAATAATAACCATGTATCCTCAAAAAGTTGAAAAGTTGGTCAAGAACATGGTATATATATGTATAGAGAACTCATCTTCTGAAAGAATGGCCCCCTCGCAGTTGTCCTCAGCCAACACCTCCCATCAAGACTCTTCTTTCTCATTTGGTGATTTATTGATCTTTATTTTATATTTCAATGTATAAGCCATATTCATATCCTTTAAAATATTGTTTTCTATTGTTGATTTAACTTGTTTTCATTTTTCAGTTAGCAATGTGAAAATTGTTTAGGTGTCATAGGTTGGGAGGGAATGTATCATAATTTTTCTCATTAAAATTCATAGAAATTTAAAAAAAGAAAAGAAAGAAGAAACCCAGTCTTCTAGCTACAAAGTCTGGGCCTTCTCCGTTCCACCATGCCTCATCCCCTGCTGCATTCTCTGGGGTGGCCATGAACAAGCGGTTGCCTTCCCTCATCCCTTTCCTCTCATGCTGTTCTTGTCTGGCTGAAACCCTGCCCGTGAAACCATCACAGGTCTTACCCTCCTGACGGTGCACAGGGCGTTCGTTGGCCTTGTAAGGCTTTGTACTGAGCTTCTGCGTCATGCAAGCAGGAGGGAAATTAGGACTGAGTCGGGGCATCCCATCTTCAGTGCTCTGAAGGTCCTACCCCACGATAGCACCTTCTCTCCTGTTGAGGAATCCCTGCCTGAGTAAGTGGCATCTGCGATGACTACTGGGCGTCGATGACCTATTCTAGGAGATGTCCAGGGCACCATCCAAGAATACGAAGTAGCTGCTCTTGTCACAGATGGAAAAGCAGACCATTGTGCATGTTGCAGGAGCTGGGTTTTAGCCACATCTCATGAAAGGGTTTTATTTCTACTTCAGAGCCTGTGTGGTTGCCAAGATAAACCAAGCGGTTGTATAATAGAAGTATTCCAACCCTCACTGGCACTCTGACCCACTGTTCCTTCTTCCCAGTGACACTTTCCAAAGTCCTGAGTCCTTTCAGAAAGTCTCTCATTGACACACTGTGAACTGAAGAGCAGCAATTTTTTCAATACTTGTTACTTTTATCACTTAATTGCTCAGAAAAGTAGGAAAGACCTAGGACAGGACCCCTTTTAAATATCTAAATTGTTGCCAATCCTTTACTAATCCAGACTTGACCATACCTAGCACTTCAGCATCCTTTTCTTTCCGTCTAATGTGCAGTCTATGGTAGGAGGAGGCATTAAGCACAGAAGCCCCACCCTATATCCCAGCTCTCCCCTCTGCCCACCAGGGCCTCCCCTGCGGCCCTAGCTCTCCATCACTGCGCGAGCAGCTGAGCACGCACAGGATGGCAGAGGGGTGGACGTTGATGACCGCACTCAAGTAGGGAACACAGGATCCAAGTGGAAGTAAATTTCAGAAGAAGCCAAAGTCGTGTATCCAGTTTCATGAGCCAGGCTGAATCTCTCCAAATGAGAGTGGCTAGGACAGCAGAAGAGGTGGGGGTGGGCAGAGCAGTGCACCACACTGTCACTTGCATCCAGCTAGCTGTTCAGGGGTGAATGCGGACTGTCCTGTCCTGTTTTCTCCTCACTAGAGGTAAGCTCCTCATGTGCAGGATGAGCTGAGTCCCTTTTGTGGTCTCTGCAGTGCCCAGCACTGAGCTGGACAAGCAACACCACTTAAGTGCTTACAGGGAAGCACCAGAGGGAAAAGGCATTTGCTGAAGGAGCGCACCTCAGAGCAGGTGAGGTTGAAGTGCGCAAGGCTGACCTCACTGTGAGCAGCCACGCAAGCCCACACCTTGTCGTGACTATAAGGGGGGTGGGCCTCTGACCAAGGAGCCTGGTCACTGCTCTAGCCCCAGATGTGAGCAGGATGGTTGCTTGGGCACAGCTCGGTGCCTGGAGCTTGCTGTTTGTTGAATGACTAAAGAAACTAACGATAGTTGAAGCCCTAGAAGCTCAAACATTTAAATCTCCATTAAAAATTCAAGCTCTTGCCAGTGACCAACTTGTTTCGGCCAATATCCCAAAGTAATGAAATTCTAACACCAAAAAAAGAAAGATTGTCTCTTCAAACTCATTGTAATGAAATTTGACCTCTCAGTATGGGTATTCTCATTTATTTTGCCTATGAATAGAACCTGTGAAGTACATTTTTTAAAAAAACTTGTATTTGCCTTTAAAAACCCCGATTGTCATGCAGACTGTTATCTCCTTCAGGGAAGGTTTTGGGTCTTGGAGGTTGCAGCTACCAGGGCTCTGGCAGGTGTGTGCTGCCCCACCCGCTGGAGGGAGGAGGAGCCCTCATAGTTGTAGTTCCCGCCAGCTGCTTGGCTGCCCAGCAACCTTTTAAAGCCCTGTCAGCAGGAAAGACTGTATTAAAGTGCCCTGTTCCAGGTGCTTCCCACTCTGTGTCACTGTTAAGCCTGGTCTCCAGCTTGTGCCCTCTCCATTAGCCAAAGGGCTCAGTCCAGCTCCTTCTGGAACAGAACAATGAAAAGAAGTCATGTCCTCAGTAGTTTGCAAACCTTGCTACTTCCTTGGAGGAGTGGGGGGTAGAAGGAAGAGATTGGAGCTGAGAAAGGGAAGAGATAAGGAATGTGGAGCAGTCAGGTGTCACAGTTGATAGGTGGGATCTGAAACCAAATTGCCTAGTTTATCTTTTTTTAAGTGAGGTGAAATTTACATAACATAAAATCAACGATTTTTAAGTGTACAATTCAGTGGCACTTAGTACACTCACAATGTTGTGCAACCACCACCTCTGTTTAGTTCCAAAACATTTTTCATCCTCCCCAAAAGAAAACCCCATACCCATTAAGCAGTTTTTCCCCATTTCCCCCTCTCCCAACCCCTAACAACCTACAATTTCCTTTCTACATCTATGAGTTTCCCTATTCTGGACATTTCATGTAAATGGAATCATACAGTGTGTGATGTGTTATGACTGGTTTCTTTCACTTAGCATGTTTTTGAGGTTTGTCCACATTGCAGCATGTGTCAGTACTTCATTCCTTCTAATGACTGAAGTGCATTCCGTAGTATAGATCCACTGTGTAGCTGTGCCATTTGTATTTATCCGTTCATCCACAGGTGGACATGTCCATGTTTTGGCAGTTGTGAACAGCGCTGCTATGAAATTCTTGTACGAGTGTTCACTTGAACACCTATTTTCAGTTCTTTAGGGTGTATACCCAGGAGTGGAATCTCAAGGTCACATGGTAACTCTATGTTTAACTTTTTAAGAAACCACTGAACTGTTTTCCACAGCAACTGCATCATTTTACATTCCCACCAGATTGCCTCAATTTGAATCCAGCCCTGCCACTTACTAGCTGCATGACCATAGGCAGGTTACCTCTGCCCTCTGTGCCTCAGTTTCCTCATCTGTTTAACAGGGGCAATAATGCTATCCACCCAATAAGTTGACATGTTCAAAGGGCTTAGAACAGTAATAAGCTGCATAATGTCTGCTGCTGCTGCTGCTTTTATTGACGGTCAGTGTGGCTCATGGAGGATGAAAGATGGAGAAGCTTTTGGACTGAAAGAGGCTGTGTAGGCAATAGCAAAGAATCACAAGACACATGGGTTGGGGGCCAAGGGAACCCCTCCCTTTGAGGAATCCATCCTCTTATTCAGGGATAAGCAGCAGGCCTCAGCTCTGTGGCTCCATGGCCTTCATGTGTGGACCGCTGCTCGAGAACAGGGAGTCCTGGGTCTTCCATTCACGACCAGTGGCCAGCTCTAGTCCTTCCAATTCTGCAATAAGCAAAAGAATACAGGAGTATGGCCCACCATATGAATGCTCCAAATGAAAACTTCTAGAAAACAAAAGAAAGTCTTTCTTTTAGTGATATTTAGAAAAGGCGAATTGGTTGATTTTCAGTTGCATCCACTGACTTATCACCAAATATTCTGACAAATACCATTACCTCAATTTATAAATTATTCCATATGTTTATGGATTCATGTACACCTAGCTCATCAAAATGTTTTGTAAAAGCTGTTTGAATCCTAAGAATCCTTTCAGGAGCCTTCTTTGAAATACCTAGAATCAAGAAGATAATTTTTTTCCCCATTCATCTTGGTTGGAAATCTCAACTTGTAGAGTGGCCATACTACCAACTTTTTAGCTAAGAGTGAACTAATGAAAAAATATACAACAGTTGCTGCAATGGTATCTCACACTCACATGGCACTTTATAATTTGCACTGTCAGTTTCGAAAGAGGTCCCCAACAGGTAGAAAGGCCAATGGAGCAAACGGTGTTATCTTTGTCAGTAGAGAAGACACTGAGGCTCAGGACAGGTGTGTTGTAACCCGGAGACTGAGGAGCCCCTACTAGAGCTCTGGGCTCCTGTGATCTCCCAACGGCTTCTGTGTGCCTAGCTTGGCGTGGCAGTGCCCTCCCCTGCAGGAAAGCATGTTCACAACTTTGTGCAGTCACTAGGCCACCAACAGCCTGGGCCTCCTCGTTCTAGCAAACATTGGAAGAGGAGGTAAAGGAACAAATTAGGGAGGCTCAGCCTGGAGGCAAACTCCTCACTCATGTGCTATATTCTACTCAGCCAAGGGGCGTGGCACTAAAACAGAGGCAGGAGAGAGGAAAGAGGAGAGAGGGCCCCACTGAGAACAAATCTAGGAAGTATCAGGAGGCCTCTGGAGCAAGGGTTCTGAAGCCAGGTGGCAACGATGGGGACCTGTGGGTCCTCTAATGGGGTGTGGGAGGGGCCCAGGAGGAAACCCCCCAGAAGCCTGCATTACTGAAGGGCCCAGCATCGCCTCACCTGCCAGAGAGAACATGGTCAGGCTGAACTGGCTGTCATCCCGTGGGACCTGCCTAGATCCACGGGTTCACTGCAGTTCTTCATCTGCAGTGAGGAGGGGCATAGGCTGGCTCTCCTGCAGCAGGGGCTGGAAAAGAGGAGTGTGTGTGGCTCTGAAAAAGAGAAACAAAGAGCACCCCGAGAGGACAGGGTCAGACCCCCAGCTGCACAGCCAGGAAGGCAGCTCCACGAGAGGGCCCTGAGTGCTTTCTGATGAGATCTTAACAACTGCCGTGCAAACAGAAGACATTACTGCTATCATGGTGACATGTGCCAGGATCACACCCAGCTGTTCATGAAAATCAACTCACCACCTCCTGGTAAAAACAGGATTAAGGTGATTGTCTGCATGGCACAGAGATGACACATGGTCTACATGGCACAGTTGCCTATGCACTTCCCATGGCCCTCGGGGCTGCTGAAGGAGTTACTGGAGCACGCCAGCTTTCTGCGCGGCTGGAGCCCCTGGGCCAGTCCAGGGCCTCCAGGAGACTGCGATGTGCCTTCCAAACACAGTTATTTCCCAGGACATGATGATGGGGTGGCGGGGGGGCGGGGGTTGGCATTGGTCCCTAACCTCCTCTGCTCGTCAGAATCCCCTGGGGAACCTCAGAAAAGCCTACAAGTCCAGGGCCACCGCCCACTTGCTGCATCATACTCTCCAGGGGTTGGCCCAGGAAACCAAATTTGTAAGAAGTTTGCTTCCCATCAGATCTGGATGCATCTGGTGCAAAGGGAGCCAATGATCCTTTACCCACCACTTCCCCCAATTGGCTCTAAATGGAAGAGGCTATTAGCAGGGGTCACGGCTCTGCCAGGCCACGTTGCCAGTCCCTGGGGCTTGTCCTCAGTTCTCCACTGGGGGTTGGGAGATCCGGTCAAAGCCAGCGGTACTTCTCCTGCAGGTGGCAGGCATGTGTCCCTCACTCACCTGCCTTTCTCTTTTATTCTTTAGGACACACAAGACCAGCCATTGCTACCGCATTACCTACCGCCACATGGAACGGACCCTGTCCCAGAGGGAGGTGAGGCGCATCCACCAGGCTGTGCAGGAGGCTGCTGTGCAGCTGCTGGCCGTCGAGGGCAGGTTTTGATGGCAAGCGGCACCCAGATCACGGCCCCTCCATCTCTGGGATTTGCTGAAGAAAAAAAAGCATGTTGTTGGTGGACTGAGGCATTGCTCACCTTGTGATAAAAGGGTCAGTTCTGAGACTTTGAGAAAATAAAGGATCACTCTTAAGAAACTGTAGACACAGCATTTGTCTTTTATCTTGGAAAAGGGATGAAAACGGAGTGATAATGTGAGAGTTCCCTCCTTTCTTTTTAGAAATGGCTGGCCCATTGGTGCTCAGTGTGGTTAATTGGTCCCTGGGTTCCATTAGAGTGTAAACACCAGGAACAGCTTCTTACCTGACTGGCCTCCCCACGCATGTAATGAGAGAAGCCTCACAAAGGGACATCAGAAACTCCAGACGCCGGAAGTCTTCTTTGAATCAGCTTCTATTCCTTTCTTCCTTCTCTTCCTTTTCTGTTCCGCAAAGGGCAGGCTTCAAACAGGGCACTAATGAAATGCCAGGGCTGCCCTCAAAAGTGAGGGAGTCACATCTCCGAGTGGGGCGAGGTGTTTACTTGCTTTTCATAAACCCGGGCTTGGAGTCAGGCCTCTGGCCCTGGGGCTCGAGCTTAGCTGCCTTCTGCCCCACTGCAGAGGAAAGGAAGGAGAGCGAGCAGCCCCAGAGGCTGCAGACACACAGAGCCCGGGTCCTAAAACCCCCCTGGGAGTTTGGTTTCCTAACGGGAGGCCTCTGCTTCTGCAGGCGACCTTTAAGGAAGAGTATGGGACTTTGATGTTTCCCCTTTCTATCCCGGGCACTTTGTAGTCTGCCCACTTCACTCCCGACCAGTTTTGATAATCAGATCCCATCCCTGGCCTGTGCTGGAGGCTGATGGAGGCTGCAAGCGAGGGGATAAATATTTGATGAGGGTGCCCATTATCAGGCAGCAGTGTGGGGGGTGGGCCGCTGCTTCCAAAGGAAAGGAATGGCCTTTAATGTCACTTTATGGTGTTCTTCATTTGGACTTTACCCTTGGATTATCAAGGGAATTAGAGAAGCTGTACCCCAAGTCCCACACCCAAGCCTGGATCCAAGCTGCTGCCCAGGGTTCGGGTTCCATTGGACATAATTCCTCCATTGAGGGGGGGTCTGAGTGGGAATGCACATGTGATTAGTAATTTCTTCTTCTGCAACATTTGCTGGCTTGGTAGACCATTTCTGATCCAGCCTTGGGCTGTATTTCCAGAGATCGCTTTGTCCCCAAGACCAGTCAGACTTTCAGTAATAGTCTCTAACAAAACGAGCTAGGTGGGTAACACTCAGAAACCACAGTACCACCCCAGGGCCCACGTTTGCTCTCAGCAAATGTTTGTCAAATACTATGCTTGTGCTAAGCTGTGTATACCAGGGCCAGGGGCAGGGCTGCCATTCAGGAGGGTTCACAGAAGGATTTCTGGAGCATTCCTTTCAACACTCCATGCCGTAGAGTCAGAGTCAGCTGTTATCTGAATTTTACAAATGAGGCAACTGAGCCGGCAGAAATCACAGGACTTGACCAGGAACATAACTAAGAGGGGGCAAGCCTCACACTAAGTCTGCTTCCTCCAAATTCGGAACTTCTAAGTGGACGTTGGCTGGCTATAGGGTCTGTACCTCCCTCTGCGCCTGTGGGCCTTTGGTCTGTTTCCAGAGAGCACCTCCCCCTAAGTACTCTAGCTGGGGGGCTTACAGAGATTCCCCCCACCCCTGGTTCTCTGTGGCAGCTGGCACTCAGACTGACGAGGGAGCCCAGGAAACATCCAGCTTTTCTTCATGCTGTTCCTACAAGAGAATAAATAATGAAAAAGGGGGAAAAAAATGAGAAAGGTAATTTAATCCATGAGATAATCAAGCACTTTGCAGTTCAAGAACATCCAATTCCACCTCAAGTAGAGCATGGTGACTAACGACAGTGTCATCACTGTCACCCCGCGGGGTTCTCTGTCCCCTCCTTGTAAAGTGGGAATAAGAACAATGCCTGCCCCGGCGGCGGGTCATGAGGACGGAAAGAGACATTGCATGTGTGCACTTGGCAGAGGACCCAGAATCTAACAAGCCAGCCGTAAGGGATGGCCACCCTCATCGTCATTCAGTTGGGGAGGTAGAGCCGGGCAATATTCGACCCGGTACATGTCCCGGAGAGCAGCCACGTCTCCCTCCTTGTCTGTACGTGAGCACACCGGAGTCCAAAGGGACAAAATGACTTACTGAGGACACAGCTCATTACTGTAGAGCTGGGCCTAGAATGGGGCTTTGCAGAGCTGTTTCCATAGCACCACCCAGAATTAGGTCCCGTGAGCGTGCCTGTCGGCGTCAGGCCCACCAAGGGCCCGCTCGCTCATAAGGTCAGGAGGTTCAGGCTGAGGCTGCAGCCCCGTCCTGGAGCTTAGGACCGAGGATCCTTCCAGCACCCGTGTTACCTGCCTCTGTGACCAGGCCTGTCATGATGTCAGCCAGACCGAGGTCAGCAGGCACTGGCTACTCTGAATGTCATGGCAATAAATCCTCTGACCAGCTGTAGCCTCAGGGACGGGGCAGAGGGCCTTGTGGGCTCCACAGCCATTGGTGCCCTGGCCCCCTGCACGCCTCTATTCCTGCTGAAGGGGACCCTGTTACGCTGGTTCCTGTGCTGTGCCCTGTAGCTCGTCGGTCCTAGGACCAGTCAGCACAGCCCAACACACTGGCCCCGTGGTGGTCCAGCAGTTAAGACATGAAAAGGAAACCAAACCCTTCAACACTGGCAACTAGTGAGTGAACTCGAAGAGTACGTGGCCACCTTGAAATCCCCGCACAGCAGGCGTTACCTACCCAGGCACCTCAGTGGGCACTCGTGTCCCCTGTTCCCACGCCAGGCGCTCTCCAGCCTCCACACTGACCTTAATCACTCAGCACTAAGCAGCCACTAGTCAGAGCTCTCTGCCTTCTCCCCGTCGGTAGGTCACATACAGGCAAACCTCAAAAATATTTCAGGTCTCGTTCCGTTTTAGACCACAATAAAGCTAATACAGCAATGAAGTGAATCACAGGAATATTTGGATTCCCAGTGCATATAAAAATTATGTTCATGCTATACTGTAGTCTATTAGTATACAATAGCATATGTCTTAAAAATCAAAGTGCACACCTCAATTTAAAAATACTTTAATGCTAAGAAATGCTAATGATCATCTGAACCTTCAAAGCATCACAGCCTTTTTGCTGGTGGAAGGTCTTGATCAATGTTGATAAAAAGTCAGTATCTGCAAAGAGCAATGAAGTAAAGTATGGTGTTCCAGGCACAGCGCTCTACATTCATCCAGCTATTTAGAGTGGAAGCCACTGTTCTATGAGCAACGATGGAGGGGCGGGGGGAAGGGGGAAGGCAGCCCTCACAGAGTTTACATTCATCTCATTCAGCCCTCGGCCCTCCCTGGGGCTGGTGCCATTGTTATCTCCATTCTCCAGGTGTGAGATTAACGGGCTCAAGGAGATGTTGCCAAGTCAAACCTGAAAGAAATCCTTCTGATTCCAAGTCTGCTCTCAATGTTGCCTCCCACTCCTCCCCACACACTTGGCCAGGCGCTAAGGCCTGCTATAGTCAAGGCTAGAAATTCACTCTGGACCACAGCAGAAGCAATGGGCCACTGTTGTGGTGGAGACGTCACTAGCAGAGGCTACAGCCTCCGGGGCAGCGGCCGCAGTCACAGACAAGCCACAGGGCCCTCTCAGTAAGGTGCGAAGGCCTGTGACAAGTGGGATCTTGGGGCCAACTGTGACAAGCTCTATGTCAAAACCATCAGAAGCTCTTCTTTATCATCTGATGCTCAAAGCAGTCAATAGATTTCCACTTGCAACCATTGCTGCTTGAGGATCAAAAACTGAAAACTGAACAATCTAGGACCCTGCAAGAGCAATCCGTGTTCCAGAAGGTGTGTCTTGACCTCAGTTACTCAAGATGATGTTGGTTCTGAGTTTCTAGGTGGCTCTTGTACCCAGAAATGCCTCATTGCTTTAAAAGCAAAAAGCTAAAAAAAAAAAAAAAAAGCAAACAATACCACGCAAACAAAGGAAAGCCAGTACCCTGTTCAAAGGCCAGACTGCCCTCCCTGGTCCTTTCTCTTACCCACTCCTGAGCCCAGGGCAGTTCTCAGGAGGCAAGTGGAGCGGGAAGCCAGTGGAGCCCTGGATGAAGCCCAAGGCTGAGTGAGGTCTGAGGCTAAACCCCACTCTGCCACAGATGAGTCGTCTGGCATCCCTGAGGTTTAATTTCCTTCACTCTAAAATGGAGGTGATGATCCTTGCCCTTCCTGCCTCAGACTGAGCGTGAATAGCTCAGCAAAGAGTAAGAAAACTGTGTGTAAAACTCTCAAGCATCTTCTGTTAGCTTCACAAAGACTCCATGAAAGCTAACCGTATTACCGTATTTTGCCATGTATAATGCGCACTTTGTCCAAATTTTTGAGGGAAAATAAGGATGCACATTGTACATGGGTAATACTAATTCTGTATCTATATAAATGTTTTTAATTCTTTTATTTATGCTTATGCATTAAAAGTGTAACTCTAGAAGGCAATAACGATATCCATATGCAAAATAATACCCTAGAATATGATAATCAGTTTAGTTGAACTTACTACGACAAACTTGCAGCGAAAGCAGTTTCTCCCAATGATTCAAGAAGTGGAACAAAGAGCAACATGCTGTTATCCACAGAGTAAGACAGATTCTTGTATTTGTTCTAGTGTTTTGTAATTATTTGTTACATAAAATTTCTTGTACCACAATTTCAAAAATTAAATGCTAAAATTCCTTTATGATACAAAAAAAAACAAGTATCTAAATATAAATAAATAATTAAAAAGTTAAAACGAAAGTTTTTTTCCTTAAAGTCTGGGCCAAAAACATGGTTACTCATTATACATGACAAAATACATATATTTACTTAGGCGCTAAAGCTATGAGCCCAGGGTCCTGCAGTCAGTAGGCGTAGAGCTAGAATTTAGGACCACTTCTCTGCAAGACCAAAGCCCACGGTCACCCCACTGTACCATGTGTCTGCCACTAATGGAAGATGAGTGACAACACTAGGACAGCACACTGTCTTCTGCAGCCTCAGGTGTGAAGCAGGGAGTGCCCTCCACCCTGCTCTCCCAAAATGAGGGCCAGCATGTGTGTGAGCGTCTTTCTCACATCAAAACGACTGAGGAGAGTCCAAGTCACATTGAATTAAAGCAGGGAGCGCACTTGAGACTGGTTAAACTACAAAGATTGCTCTGGAAATGAAGTCGGTGATCAACTCTAGAGCCGCACACCGCTGCCCCTGCTCCCTGCTGCCCTCTGGGCTCCAGGAAGTTCCCACGCAGGGCCCCAGGCACCCACAGCTGTGTGCAGAGCGTGACTTGCTGGGTGCGTAGTGTCATCCCTTCTCTCCCACTCAAGGAAGGATTTCAGAACACAAGGTATGAACCTGGCATTATTATAGAGCAAACTTTGAAATCTATTTTTAACAGTTTCCAATCTATCAAGAGTGAATCATTTGAAGTCATCTATACTTTATTATTAATAAGAAATTGCTAGGATGCCAAAGCAATTCAATAGAGAAAGGAAAATCTTTTCAGCAAATGGTGCTGGAACAATTGGATATCTGTGTAAGAGAAGGAGAATGGACTCTCAACTCCTACCTCACACTCCACACAAAAATTAATTCACAGTGGACCAGACACCTAAACATAAAAGCCAAAAATGAATTATAAAGCTTAAAGAAGAAAACAAAAGGGACTATCTTTGCAACATGGGTAGGCAAAGATTTCTTAGGACACAGGAAGAACTAGTAAAGAAAAAAGTGATAAATTGGACTTTTTCAAGATTTAAAACTTCTACTCTTTAAGACATCATTAAGAAGGTAAATAGGCAAACTATAGGTTGGAAGAAAATATTTGTGACACATGTTTGACAAAGGACTTCTATCCAGAATATACAAAGAGTTCCTACAGTTCAATAATAACTTTTTTAACAGACCCTATTGAAAAAAATCAACAAAAACTTGAACACTTCACAAAAAAGATTTATAAATGACCAATAAGAAGAAAGATGCTCAATTAGGCATGAGGGAAACGCATGTATGAAGTTGTAGAACAGATAATACTAATCTCTAGTGGCAAAAAGCAGCCCAGAAGCTGCCTGGGCCTGGGAGGAGACTGGCAGAAAGGGGCACACGAGGAAATTTTAGGTGATGGAAATGTTTTAAATCTTGATAAGAGTGTGGGTACAGGGAAGAATGCATTTGTCAAATGTGCAACTTAAGGTATGTGCTTTTTCTCTGTATGTAAATGATACCACAATAAAAAAAGAGAGAGAGAGAGAGAGAGAGAGAGAGAGAGAGAGAGATTACACATGCCACATCTCACAAGCCAATGAGTGTTCCAGCAGCGAAAGGGAGACAGCAGCTCAGCACCGAGGTGCAGGGCTAGTGGAGGAGCTGGGCAGGGAGTGGTCCGGAGGGACTCTGGGAGAAGATGGTCCTTGAGTGCATAGGGCAAGTTCATGGGGCACTCGGGGTGTGCTGCTCTCCCAAGGAGAGCGGCGCACGTGGAGCAGAGACAGGGAGACTGGAGGAGCAAGCTTGCAAGTGCAGGCCAACAAAAGACATGGGTAGTGAAAAAAGAGGGCCCTGCTGACCCCAACTGTCCACCCTGCAGCGGTGTCCTTGGAGCTGGGCGCTGCTCACTTTGCCCAGGAGAGCAGTGCGTGGGAACAGGCTGAAGTGGAAACCATGACATGGAAGGAAGAGGGAAAGAGAGGCCCCGCGGGCTGCTGATGGAGTCTCTGTTTTTCATGCAGCTTGTTCCCAAAGTCCCCAAATTCTTTTGAGCCAGAGCAGCAGGGCAGACATAAGCCACGCTGTCTCCTGCTCCAGGTGGAGGTGCTGAACTTATTACAAAGCACATCCTGAGCCCGGCTCCCACCCCATGGGACTCACCCAGTGATCACACAGGAAAGCAGGGCAGCTGCCTGTGGCCTCCCGGCTTAGCAGAGCAGCCTCTCCCACCTCCGGGAGGTTAGAAGTGCAGCCTGGGTGAGAAATTAGCCCACAGGACGCGCTCCCTCCTGCTCCCAGGCCGCCAGCCCAGCGCCAGCCTTCTACTTGGGTGGGGTGGGCACACCAGCACCCACTCTCAAACCAGGACCTGACTATGCCCAGCAGCGCCCTCACTCCCTGTGTATCATGGGTCTGAACTGGACAGGTCAACAACCAGCCACCAACACTGGGAGGAGCGAAGACCCTGCTGGGTGTCAGACGCCTCAGGCATCAGGTGTGAACTGTGGCTCCGACAGCTAGCTGACCTTGAGCCATTCCTGACTCAGTTTTCCACTGATAAAATGAGGACACCAATCATACTCCAGGGAGGATAATGAGGATCAAATGAGCTCAGGCATGGGGTGCCCTTCGTTTTTAGCACAATATATTGTTACAGGTGAATTAGTATTTTTCTTAAAAGCCTGGGTTGGGGAAATATTCTGGAATAGAGAGTGGTGCCAGTTGCTCGACTATGTGACTATGCTACACTCCACTGAGATGTATGATTTGAAAGAGTGAACTCTGTGGTATGTGAACTCATATATCTCAATAAAGCTGTTATAAGAAATATTAAACATGCATTTACAATGTGACCCAACAATACCGTTCCTAAGGTATTTCCCAAGAGAAATAAAACATGGCATTTTGCTGAATCGGGGCTAACACAGAGACACAGGCGGATGTGACGCACCTCCTCTGAAAGGCTGCTCAGTCCGCCCTTCACTCCTTCAGCCACTGAGAAGTCAATAGAAACTCCACCACAATGCCCTGGCTGGTGTGGCTCAGTGGACTGAGTGCTGGCCGGTGAACCAAAGTGTCGCTGGTTTGATTCCCAGTCAGGGCACAGGCCTGGGTTGCAGGTCAGGTCCCCAGTAGGGGGTGCGGAAGGGGCAACCACACCAGCACAAGGCTTGGATGAGATTTGACCATACGCCTGTGACAGGGACATTATTTTTGCTGACTATTTTGCTGGAACATTCTGATTTCTCCTCTAGCACATTAACTTTGTGGCCTCCTGCTCTCCTCAGGGCACGAGGGGCTGTGCTTGGCCTCCGCAGGAGGGCCCAGTGGACCAGCTCCTTGCTATGCAATGTGAGGCTTCTCAGCGAGAAGCACAAGCATCACTCGGGAGCTTGATGGAAATGCAGAGTCCCAGGCCCCAGCAAGACCTGCTGAATCAGAACCTGCATTTGATAAGGTTCAAATGAGCAGTGTGCGCATCAGACCTTGAGGACCTTGGGGCCAGAGCAATGCATTCCCTTCAGAGCATGGGAACTGGAGCTGCTCATCATTAAACTCACCTGGGGCACAGAAGGACTGAGAGAGAACGTGCCACCTCTCAGATCCTCCAGGGCCCTGTTATGACTTGAGATGCATCCACTTAGAAAAGAGGTGTGGAAGTCCTAACCCTCGGCACCTCAGTGTGGCCTGATTTGGCAACAGGGTCAGTGAACTTGTACTTAGTTAAGATGAGATCGTGTGGAGGGGCTGGGTCCTAATCCAATATGCCTGGTGTCCTGATCAGACGACAGCCCCATGAAGACAGTCACTCAAGGAGAGCGTGGGATGACAGGGGCTGAGGTTAGAGTGATGTAGCTGCAAGCCAAGGACACAAAAGTCACTGACGATCCAGCAGAAGCTGCACGAGGCTAGGAAGTGTCCCCACAGGTTTCAGAGGGAGTATGGCCTTGCTGGCACTTTGATCCTGGGCTTCCAGCCTCCAGAACTGCAAGACGATACACATCTGGTGTTTTGTTATAGCAGCCTTAGGAAATGTGATGCAGACCCCAAGACAGAGGGACCACCTGCTTCTCATTAAAGAGGGTGACTCCACACGCATCTGCCAAGGGGGTGACCACAGCTAGTAAGTCAAGGGCTGTGGTATGTTTAGATGGAGGCCATTAAGTCTGGCTTTCCCAGGAGACGCTCAGTTTTCTCAGCCTCCATGTACCCAGGCATCCCAGCAGCCCCTTGAGGGGGACATTGGGAAGACACCAGGAGGACACTGGACCTGGGAGCCAGTAGCGGGCCTAAGCACCCAGAATTCACGGCCGAAACTCAACGGGTCTCCCAGCCAGACAGCTAAGGAGGGCCTGTCCACGTGGAAAGGACCAGGACCATGGGTTCTGCCAGCTCATGACCTCAGCACCCAAAGCCAGCAGGGCGCGAGAGACAGAGGGCCATAGACGGCCAGTGATACCCGCAACAAGAGGGAGAGCGAGTTCCTCTCCATACTCCAGGTGAGAGTCTTCTGGATTCCCCAAGAATCTACCCTCAGTGAGCAGTGGAGGGGCAAGAATGGACAGCCACTGACTGCAGGGGCCCCAGCGTGGCCCCTGTTCCAGACCTGCTGGCAGGTGGACGTGTGTGGTTCAGTGAAGGTGGTGGCACTGTGCCCCACGGTCAGTCACAGTCATTGCTTCCCCACGTCTGCCCTGGCAAAGGAAGTCCTTGTTGTTGCATGGGAATTCACCATAATCCAAGCAGCATCTCCTGTCCCTTTCTCCTTTGCCCTGCCCTTCTTTCTTTCTTTCCCTCTCCTGTCCATCTGCTCTGTCCGGCCCACAGAGAGAAGGCCGCTCTGACCAGGACTGATTCAGACATGGATGATGAGAATGAAGCTATAGCCCCACCAGAGGGAAAGACAGCGAACCTGCTCTCTTGCTCACCACCTTTGATGAGAGAAACAGCACCTGGCAGATGACCGCTCCCGGCGAGGGCGGCAGCCAGTTCTCCTATCTCTGTGCATTAATCACCCCCATGCCCAGACTGGGCACAGCAGCAGGGCCTTTTAACAGCATGGAGAGAACCAGCTCACTGGGCTTCTCGGGCCCCGCCCAGCAAACCCACGCCTCCACCCTGGATCACGCCCTGGGCCGTGCTGGGCTGGGTCCATCCCTCCAGCAGGCTCCCGCTGGTGTTTGCTGGGGAGACCGTGATCATCTGTTAACTCCTGTGTGTGGGCCTCAGGGCTTGAAAAATATTGTTTAATAGAGTTGCCTGAAACACGTTTCCAAGATAACGCAATGTGAAAAAGTGGTTAAGAACCTGGGCTTTGGTGTCGGGCAGAAGCAAGTTCAAGTGTGAGGGTCCCTGAGCCCCTCACCTCTTAGCCTCACTGAGCCACACCTGCAGGCTGGGATGTTGACTTCTGTGAGGATTAAGTGTCACAGCATGTGTGAGAGCCGCCAGCATGGAATCTGTGAAGCAGACAGTGAAAGGGAGAGAGGAAGTCTAGCTGTGGGTTCAGAGAGGGCCACGATCCCAACCGAAGGCATTGTGAGGTCTGGGAATAGTCTGGAAAAAAGTGACACTTACAGGTGTCCTGAAGTCTGAACTCAAAGGAACCTTTTCCTTTGGAGATCATTTGTCCAGTGGCCCCATTTTAGAGATGAATAGGTGGGGCTCAGACAAGTAAAATGACTTGCTGTCTTGTTTGAATGATTTCAAGTATAAGTAGAAGAACACCCAACCTAGACTGACTTAAACAATTACCTCAGAACAAGAGAAGTGGAGGGGACAGGGCTGGCTTGGCCATCAATGCTGTCGCTCCACTGCCTCCTGTGTTCTGTGGGCAATGTCTTCTCCACATGGCTGCAGCATGGCTGCAAAAGCACCAACCAGCACATCTCACACAACCTCTGAAAGAAGGAAGGAGTGGGCAGGGTATTACTTTCTCCTCACAAATTTCTTTTTATTGTAAGGAAGACCTTTTTCAGCCTTCCTTTGAGTCTCATTAGCTGGGACTCATTCCCACCCACACACCAGCTTCAGGGCAACTAGAAAGGGAGAATTATTCTAGCATTTCTAGCCTCTGGTGTAGCAAAAATGCTCTACCAGGAAAAAATAAGGGAAGTGGAGAATGTTGTTTTTAGGCTACCAAGAGTGTCTCCCAGACTTGCCCCGGGTTGTTCAGCTCCTTAGTGACCAGGAGCTGTGGCGACCTAGGGCCCATTTCTCTTGGTTCTGGATCTCTCTAGATCTCTCCAAATCTCTCGACCATTTCTAGACCTCTCCTCCTGCATTCTGCAGCCTCATCTCTGAGCAGGGCCTTAACAGTGGAGTGTGGTGAAGGGCAGGGGGAAGGGGAACTTGCCCTTGGCCAGAGGACCGATCAAGCTAAAACCCAGACCCCAACTGAACACAGTACGCTCCGGGGCCAGGCCAGGTGAGGTTGTGGGAGTCGGCCTGGGCGGGCCAGCAACTCTTGCCAGAGAGCTCCAAGGGGCTGCCCACTGTGTCACCCCTCAGGGCCTTTCTGCCAGAATGTTGTCTGAGCGGGTGGCTGGCAGGGGGTCGTGGGTTAATCCGTCAAGGACACTGGTACTCAGGACATGGAAGATAGCTCTCTGGAGCTGACTCTAGAAAGCAAGTCTCCTAGTATTTTCACTCTAGTATTTTTAAGCTCTTTACAAGTGTTAACTTGTTTGTATCCGTGGCCCCTGGTTAGGGAGATGGCATATGTTCTTCCCAGTGAAGAGAGTGTTCAGTGCCCAGACAGATGGAGGTGCTGGTTCAAAATTACAAAGAACCCAGCATTCCGAGTCCCTGGGGCTTTCTGTGTTTGTTGCCGGGGACACTGTGTATCACCAAAATCAAAATGCTAAGCCCTTTGTTATGTTTTCAAGCTAAATGTCAAGAAGACGGTTATGGCTGATGCAAAGGCTGGGGGCAGGGCACAGCCGGGTTCCTCCAGGGCTGCGTGCATCTCCTCAGGGCTGGGCCCAGGTTTTGGGAGAAGGGTGGTGACGCTTGGACAGCAGAGAGCAGTGGCCTGGCCACAGCTGTGAGGAGGAACCGGGGTCGGGGGGATGTGTCTGCGGGACCAGCAGTCGCCCCTGTGGGACACGCCGTGGGGGTGGAGAGGGTTGACACAGAAGAGAGGCCAGAGGAGAGAGGGGGCTGGCTGGGTGGGAGAGCGGTGGGCCCACCTCCTGAAGACAGAGGCCACAGTAGGACGAGGGTCTGGAGAGGGATGGGGCGGCCTTTGTCCTCAGGTTTTCTCTGTTTGCAGGATCTCCTGTCTCTGATCACACAGGGTCCTGGGGGAGGCCCAACTGCATAGCAGCCACCTAGAGGGAGCGAATTCTCCTCCTCTTCGCTGCCTTCTTCCCTGGCTGGTGGTTCAGACCATAGGGAGCCACCGTGAGCCACCCTGGGGCCGGGAGGAGGCTGAGGCTGCGCTGTCAGTGGGGGGACTGAGACCAGGCCCAGGGTCCAGGTGCCCAGCCCAGGATGCTCTTCTGCCCAGCCAACAGCGTCATGAACGTTTTTTGTTTACCGCCAAGAAACTCATTTGTGATTCCCCCTCCCCCGTGCTAAGGACCCCATGTTTCAAGAGATTTTCATCTACTAAACAACTACATTTATCGAGTAATAATTCATTCATTTTCCTATTTTTAAATTAATCAAAGATACATATAACTGCCAGTCCAAGTCTCTGAGCTGCAGAGATAACCCTTATTATCACCCTGGGTTGATTTAATTCCTGCCAAAAGCAAAGAAACTTGATGTTTTAGATAGCCTGAGCGGCCTCATTATGGGAAAGTGGAAGTTTTCCATTAAGCTTTGTGAAATATTCAGAATAGCTCGCAGACCCCCGTCACTAATTCATGGAGGAACCACTGCAGTGTGTCACGCAGGCAGTGAGATGAAAAGGAAATCTCATGTCCCAGAGTCCTGTCATCAGCTGTTAAAGGACTGTCGCGTGGATCAAACTCCTACCAGCCAGAGATTTGGTGGAAGCTTTCCATCTCCCTGAGCCTCAGTTTCCTCCCAGTAACATGGGAATGAGGTATTGATCAGGGTTCTTAGCTGCAAGCAACAGAAACAAACTCTGCCTACATAAATCAGAAAAGAATGTGTTAAAAAGATGCTGGGGAAGACAGTCTGCTGTGTCAGTAAATTAAACATGGACTTGGCATATGACTCAGTAACTCCATTCTCAGGTTTTACCCAGGAGAATCAAAACAGGTACTCAAAAACTTACACACAAATATTCACAGCAGCTCTATTCACAATAGCCAAAACGTGGAAACAGCCCAACTGACCATTAACAGGGGACTGGATAAACAAAGAGGATGAACAGTGGATAAACAGCGGAATATGACTCAGTTCTGATAACGTGCTACAGCAGAGATGAACCTTGAAAACACTATGCTGAGTGAAAGGAACCAGACACAAAAGACCATGTGACCTGTGATCCAGTCATATGAAGTGTCCAGAACTGGCAAATTGATAGAGACAGATGCAGATTAGCTGTGGCCAGGGGTGGGGATGGGCAAGTGAGGAGTGGAAAGTAATTGCTTTATGTGTGTGGAGTTTCCATTTGAGGGGATGAAAAAGTTCTAGAACTAGATAGTGGTGATGGTTGCATGATACCGAGAAAGGACTTAAAGCCACTGATTGTACACTTGAAATAATTAAAATGGTAAATTTTATATTTTGTATGTTTTATTGCAATATAAAAGTGTAAATGCTGTGAAATGGAAAAAAAGTGGTGTTAAGTCAGTCACGGGTGGCTGGGTGTGAAGGAGGCACACCCGCAACCTCACTCTGAGACCACATACCACGGCCACGCAGGCGCGACCGCCGGGCTGTGGGCCCAGGGCCTCGCGGGTCTGACTGGGGGAGGCTGGCTCACGTCTATCCCGGTGCTGCAGGGTAGGCTGAGGAAGACAGTCTCGGGCACCTTCCATTCCAGGTGGGAGTCAGACCCGCCGAGACACACAAGGGGATATTCTCCCACACGGGAAGCAGGTGAGAGGTGGTTTACAATGACAAGTGCAGGGAGCTTCCTGTCCTTCCTCCTGCGAGGCAGTGAGGTAGAAGCAGGCAGTCACTTCTGGTCTTCAAAAGGTTCATGGTGTAGGCAACCTTTCCCTTTCCTCTTCATCCTCTTCTCAACACCCGTCACCCCAGCCCCCACAACTCACCTCTCTCACTTTGCCTATCCAGAGGCTTCTACCCTTTGAATAAGACAACAGCAGCTGGCCGTTTGTCTAGGGGACACTAATCCTTGCCTTGGGCTTCCTATGTTCACTTTGCAGTTTAACACAAGGGCCTGGCCATTTAGAAACCAACAATGAGAAGGTGCCCCAGAGTGGGGCTGGGGCTGTGGGGGACCAGGTCTGTGCTCCATGCTGGGGACAAAATCTGTCTGCTGCTGGGGCATAGCTCCGACCTTGCCCTTCGCCGCACCGTGGTGGGGAGGAAACAGTGCATGTTATGGGGAGTCTTGCCTTGAATCTCGAATATAGACCATTCGAAAGGACCAGAGTTAGATTTTTTAAAGTATTTTCATTTTGATATAATTTTAAACATTCAGAAAAGTTAGAAAAATAGTACAAGGAGCTCCAGTAGAGCTCTACTCAGATTCACCACTTCTTCACATTTATCTGTTTGCTATACTATTCCCTCTTGCCCTCTCTTTCTCTCTCCACCTCTCCCCTCCCCTCTCCCCTCTTCTCTCTCTCTCATCCTGCTCCATTTTACCTGTAAGTACTCCAGCATATACTCTTTTCCTAAGAACAAGGACAATCTTTTATATAACCACAGTATAATGATCACAATCTGAAAAATTTGCATCAATACAATATTATCGCCTAATCTCAACCCATGTTCAAAGTTCGATTGTCCCAATTATAGCTACCTGGGGGTTTTCACAATGCTGCTTTCTGGTTTGATTGCACTGTGATCACAGAACATGTGGGCATGTTTTCAGCCTTTTGAAATTTCTTGCACCTAATTTTATGGTCCCTCCCCTCAGCTTCCACTGCCTCCTCCTTCCAGCTTCTCCAGGCTCTCTTGAGGCATGTGCAGTTCAGAGGTAAGTCATGGACCTGGAGAGACTCCCCTGCCTGGCTCCCTGCTACCTCTCATATTCCTCTTTTATTTCCTAGCCATTCAAGCAGCGTCTCTCCACCCTCTGGCTGTGCTTTCTCCTCAGCTCCAGCCATCCAGTGGCCAGTCGGGGACTGTCCAGGTAAGAAGCAGGCAGATGCTTGGTCCACAAAGTCAGTGCCCTTCCAGGTGCTGCCTGTCACATCCTCTCTCCACTGCTTTGAATGGTTGGGTTTTTTAATTTAAAAAATACTTTGTCCTGAGTTTATGCACACACACACAAATGGACACAGCTCTTTTATGCCCCATTTCACAATGTGTCCTGTCACTTGGAATAGAGCAAACTTGACCCTGGCATGATGACTTTCAACTTCAGTTGGCTTCACCTGGTTTATTATTTACTTATCTTGTGGAATTTTTTTAAATTAATTAATTTATTTTTTCATATACATTTGTCTCGGCCTAGCCCCCACCACTTTCCCTTGCCCCCTATCTTGTGGAATTATTTAATAATCTCTCATTAAAATTACGTGAAGAAATTCTTTTGGGAGTTAATATAACGACAACAAAAGAATTCAGCCAGACAAAACTAAATACATATGAAATAAACCAGATACCATATGCTTAAACCTATGACTATGTAGACCAATAATTCACTTATGCATGAACATGCAAAGACGGAAACATTGCTGAAGCATTTCAGCTTGTATTTTATAAAAGAGTTTTTAACTATTTGACATAATTTAGTAGTATTCTAGAAAAATAGTCTGCTTTGTTTGGATGGTATATTAGTTTTCCAAGGCTGTCAAAACAGAACACCACAGACTGAGGCACTTAAACAACAGAAATGTGTGTCTCACAATCTGAAGGCTGGAAGTTTAGGATCAAGGTGCTGGCAGGGTTGCTTCCTCTGAGGCCTCTCTCCTTGGCTTGCAGATAGCTATCTTCTCTCTGTGACTTCTCAAGTCTTCACAGACTTGTGGGTGTCTGTGTCCTAATCTGCTCTCTTTATGAGAACACCAGTCCTATTGGATCAGGACCCACCCCAATGACCTCATTTTACCTCAGTTACCTCTTTAAACATCCCTGTCTCCAAATATAGTCACATTCGGAGATACTGGGGGTTAAGACTCAATATAAGAACTGGGAGTGGAGGACACAATTTAACAGATAAGTAATATAACAGATAGGCAGTCTCTTCAGCCTCCTTACCTTTGGTATATTAACAAGTATTTTACCTGCAAAGCGTGGTGTGGCGTATACTTGACCTTAAAGTGAGAGGAAGCCAGGCCCTAGAGAACGAGACAAACTCTGACAAGGAAACCCATTCATTCAAAGGCCCTGGAGACTAGGGGGAAGGCTTCTCAGTCCCCAGCTTCTGGTGACGCCCGTACCCCAGAAAGCCGGAAGCAGGAGCAGCACCTGGCAGGTGTGGAGGCTGGACTTGCAGTTCCTTCAAAACATATTTCTTTGGACTGCTTCATTCTTAATTTGACCAACATCTACTTGAGTCTTCTTTTCTAATTAAAAATATTAGCAATTATGGACATGGTAACTAATTAAATGACACCAAAATAAACTTATGATGAAAAGACCCTGCCATTTTAGTCAGTCTCTGACAAATATTTGCAACTCGGTTGCCCGCCCTGGCTTCATTATGCTTGTGTGGCAAAACCCTCCCCTGGCTGTCTGCATCAGTCTACCTATTCTGCAGACGCACCCTTCTGGTCCTGGAGGAAAAGGCCAACCAGCGCCGACAGGTGTCATTCTAAATACATGACCGCAAACCTCAATGGCCCCTCAGCACTGCCGAAGGAGCCTCCTACGACTTGTCAGTCAGAGTGCCTGTCCCTCTCCTAGACAGCCATTTCACACCTTCTCTCTCCATAAGCCTCCAACAGACCTTCCCTCCTACTCACACTCAGGAGCTGACCCCAACTCTCCATTTCCCTGGAAGGCGGAAGCAACCGGAAGAGAGCTTCTCCATGCTCCCGTTGCCCTGTCTACCCCGTGCATGTTGGTGCCTGCACCGCCCCCAACTTGCTTCATCTCCTGTTTTATAGACAGTCATCCACATGTCCACTGAAGTAAACCTGTGTTCTCTCTCACCTATTCAAGGACTTCACTCAGCCCTTGTCCCCTCTCTTCTATCATCAGTTTAATAAGCCTGATATGTCCACATATCAAAACTGTTTAATCTAAAGAGGGTGAGGCCATGATTTGAAGACATAAGAGTTGCCTGAGGATCCCCACCCCACTTTCTGTGGGGTCTGCCAGGGGACCCCAAAGACCAGATATACATAAAACAACCACTTCCAGCAAAAAGCCATTGCCTAACTAAAAAGCCTTTTAGTTACGACCTGATAAAAAACCTCCTTTCTGTGTTTAATTCTACTCCTAGTGATCTTTTTCAATGGAAATAAAGCACAGGACTTCTCTGCTGTAGGACTGAAAGAGTATCACATTTCTCTAATGTCACTTTGGGTGGATTTTCACCTCTCAGTTCATGGTTACAGTGGGCTATGGAGCGAGACCATCTACTTATAGCCCATACATTGTCAAAATTTTGTGACAGGCCCCTGCTCCACCACTTTGTGATGAAAAATGCAAGGACTCTCAGGGCTGCTTTTAGGCTAACATAAAACATATGTGTTTCCCTGCTACTAACCAGCTTGCGTTTGGCTGTGGTGAGGCGGAGGTGCAGCGGTGTATGGAGCAGACCAGACCCTGGGACCATCAAGAAGGCCAGGCACTTTGGTTTGCATGTTAATGTCATATGGAAAATGTGACTGAAGCACTTATGTGAAAGTCAGTGTTAACACAAGGTTAAATTACATCATTCATCAAATTGTGGTTGAAAATGTATGCATGCCAGGCACGGTCTTAGGTGTATGAAGAGGACAGTGGAACAAGGATGATGGCCTGACCCTCATAGGGCTTACATTCTTGTGGAGGGGAAACATGAAGACAGATAAACAGACAAATAGATAAGTGTGCAACAATGACATGAGGCTGAATCAATCTTACACAGATTTCTAGCCAAGTAAGGAGTCTGGATTTTAATCTCAGAAAAATGGGAAGCCCTTGAACAGTTTATGCAGGAGAGTGTCTGATCTGATCCATCCTATAGAAAGTTCACTCTTGCTGCCTGGTGTAGACAAGCTTGGAGGGCAGCTGAGTGGAAGCAGGAGACCAGATGAAGGGGGTTGCAGTCATGTGGGCTAGAGATCATGGGAGCTAGGACTAGGGTAGTGAGAGAGGGAGGGAGAGGGGACAGATTCAAGATGTATTGGTTGGATGCAAAGAACAAGGGGGCAGACAGCATCAAGGATAGCACGTGGGTTTTATGGCTCGGGCACCTGGAAGGTTGGGAGAAAACTGGCACATAGACTTAGGGGGTGTGGGGGTTGTCCAAGAAAATGTGCACTGGACAGTCAAGGAAGACTTTATTGAAGACTGTTGCAACAGGGAAGAGAGGTTGAACTCAACACCATTATAACAGGGCAGCTGGGGGTTCAGAGCCAACAGGCAGGGTGAGGGGGTCAGGAGGTGGAAAATTACCCAGAGGAACTTGATTTTGCATAAAGGGTGGGCAGGGGGGTAGGATTCTTGCTAAATAGGTTTGGCGGACTTCGTGTCAACATGGGATGCTAAAGAAGGACAACAGGCCAAGGACAGGCCTACTTAAGAAGAGGACTCCAAGCCTCAGCAAAGTTTGGTCATGGAGGAGCCCTCATCAGTGTGGCGGCTCTGTTTTGGCAGTGTTGAGTTTGAGAGGCCTAAAGAGAAGTGTTACGTGTGTAAGTCAATATATAAACCTAGAGCTTGGAAGAGAGGTCTGAGTTTGATACAAATATTTGATCACTGACATGCAGACTGTATTGCACTATTACTTAGCTCTCAGACCTGTGGGGTAGAGTCTGATGGAACTTCCAAATGCTACCCGAGAGAGATCAGCACCCTGAACAAGTTCTAATCCCCCTGTCCCCACCCCCCACCCCTGCCCCACAGAGTGGGCAGACCCAGTCACACCCCTTCCTTAGATGCAGCGTTCTTAACACTTGAAGATAGTTGAAGACTGAATAAGGACTGGCCCTTATAAAGAAAGAAGATTCTTGGGGGTGGGTGGAGCAGGGGAAATTGGTGGCAGGAAAATGGAGACAAATATATTTGAACAATAAAAAAAGAAAGAAGATTCTCATGCTCCCCCAGCATTGACTGAAAATATTTTTATTGTAGTGATATTTAAATATATATAATTATGAAACTAAGTATAGACGTCTTAGGCACATAGCTATTATGCAATTATCAACTCAACATAAATTGGAGAAGTGAAAACAAAGCACTGCGCCCAAGGCCCTGGCAGGGCAGTTTGGGAGGCACTGGAGAGGCGCGCCCCCGGAGAGGCGCGCCCCCGTGACCCTCCAGTCCTGCCCTGGCTCTCCGAGTGGGGCCGTGGGGGGAAGGGCCGCGATCCACTCAGCAAGGACACGGCTCGGCTGGAAAATAGTAACCTAGAGATGGGAACGGCATTTGATAAGAGAAATCAATAATTAAAAAGTAAGCATTTTACCTGAAGAAACAGAAATAAAATGGGGATAGAGAGAAGAGCAGCTTTACTGCTCTGGTGAAAAGAGGTCTTTTTTCCAAATTTGTAAAAGCTCAGCTTTTAATCTTCCTTGACTCACTTAGCAAATACCTAATAGATTTAGTATTAAAAAAAAAAAAAAGAAAAAGGAAAAACTGGTAAAAGACCTTTCTAAATAATTATGATTTAAGTTTATATTTGAAATTAAGGGCACTATGTACTTTATAAATTATAAAATCAGGTGGGAAATCATACTTAAAGCTACTCACCTAACACAGTAACTAATATTATTTTGTGCATTCCCTTTTGTCCTTTGTCCTGTGCATATTTTTTTACCTACTCTATGTATAATGTATTCTTTTAAAACTTAAGACTGTGAGATGTGTTTTTCTCTGTTGCCACATAGTGTTAGTTGTAATTTTATTGACTGCATAATTATATATTTCTTGTAAATACTGCAAGTTACATAATCATCCTCCTCCTATTTAGATGTAAGTTGTTGTCTATTTGTCTCTAGTGTAAAAACTGCTGCAGTAAGCATCTTCAGGCGTGCAGCTTGTCCTATCTGTAGGTTAATTCATTTGGTTAGATTCCCAGGTGGGAATTTCTGGGTCAAAGGGTACTATTTCATTTCAAAAAACATTTCTTGTGATCTAAACAGAGATTTAAGGATAAAATGAGAAAAAGGCAGATTTGCAACACAGACTAAAGAACACATAATGTAATATACAGATGATGTATTATAGAATTGTACACTTGAAACCTGTATATTCTTACTAACCCATGTCACCCCAATGTATTTAATAAACTTTTTTTTAAAAAGCAAATTTAAAAATCCTGACGGAGAAGCAGGGGCTTAGTCACCCAGGCGTAGACGGTCCTCCCTCTCCCTTCCTGGTGGCTCCGGGCGGAGATGCGGAGCTGTGAGCCACAGGACAAGGCAGACATACCCCTCTCAGATCCACCAGGAGTAGCGAGCGGCAGACCCCCCAGAGATGCTAGTTACCAAGACGACCTCCCCATTTCCCCTCTTTTCCAGGTTAACAGTTCTGAATCTGTGCTGGATGGTTGGACAGAATTAGTTCAAAACAGGGAGAAAAAAAAAGAAAAAAGAAAATGGCTTTAAAAGACAATTTAACTGTTAGCCTGAGGAACCAGCACCGAGCACAATGCCGAGAACCTTCTGGCCTGTTCCCTTTTCTGTATGACTTCATGGTTTGATCTTTTCTCTGAAGTGAATTTATTTCCATTTTTCTTTAATAAAACAGAACCACCAGCATGTTCCATTGCATTTAATTACATACAGCCTGTGGCGTGTCAAATGTCCCTGCCACACAGGCACCCCAGGCCTCAGTGAGAGATGAGCAGAGGCATAACAGGATGATGATCGTGGTCAGGGAGAAACTGGGAGCAAGGGGGCTCAACCTCCCCTGTCCAATCTCTGCCAGGACCCCAGTGCTGCCAGACTCCTCACTGTAGGGATTTTCAGGACCTGGGACCCATGGCTCCTGGCTCCTCACAGAAAGTGCAGAAGCCTCTTCCCCACAGCCTGTACACAGCCTTAAAAGCCAGCCTCGTGGAGTCTGAGAACAGGATCCCTAGGTGGGTTGCTGCCAGTCCCTGGGGGCGAGGTCAGGAGACCAGAAGACAGGATGCTGCTGCTCTTCCCAAGGGCATCCTCAGCCCTTGCAGCCACAGCCAGCGCCAGCCATAGTTACAGCCTTGGGTCAATGAGACACAATGGCAGAACGCCCCACTTAATGGATTGTGGCAAGTGCAACTCATAGCCCGAAGACAGAGTGTGGAAAAACACGCAGTGTTTCACATTTTCTGTACCGCTTCCACTCGGGCCCATGGGAAGTGTAATGGGCTTGTTCCCAGGGCTTCTCCCCCCGAGCTCTGGGCTTAGCTAATAAGGCGCTGATGGGCTGAGGTGGGATTTCCATCTGGTGCTGGGCATCCACACACCCAGGCTGCTGCTAAGAGGCACACGGAGGGCATGTAGTGTTGCCCCCTGGCGCCCAGGGCAGAGAAACCCCATTCAGCTGCCTGTGGGCCTATGGGGCTAGATGCCCCCGTGGTCCTCACCTTTCTGGGGCTTATTCTCTTCTCTGAGAGGCATGCCTGGGTTTGCAGGATGGTGGAAGTGGCAGGGGTATTTCCTTTAAGCCTGAGTGATTCTTCATTTATGTTTCTTTGAGATACTGTGCTCTGATACTGTGCTCCCTTTCCCCAAGTATTTTGGGTTTCCTACAAAGTAAAAAAGACAGAGGCATTATTCATTCTGTCATAGACCCTACCACATGCTTCCCTTTGACCAATAAAAGAGGCAGATCATGGGAGACCACTTCTCTCTCTCTATCTCTCTCTCTCTTCCCCTTCCTCCCTCTTCTAATATCTCAAAATAGCACTCCACCTAATTATTCTCCTTGCAAATCAGTGTGTCCTCATAAAAAAATCCAAGTGTCCCATCATCTCTCAGTAAGACGGGGCCTGTGTCTCTTTCCCAAATTGAGTTCTCAAGTATTAACACCCTCCACCTGCAGAGCAGCTGCTGCCTGTGTAGCTGACATTTTTGCCAGCTGCCCTCGGGGTGGCTGAAATGAGCGTGGATGCTGGTGGATTTTGGCTTGAGCAGCAGATGCCAAGATTCAGCTGAGGGACCCGAGGAGAGGCAGGCCTGTCACCTGGCAATGCACCAGCCAGAGCCGGAAGGGCCTCCGGCAGGGCGTGCCCTCTTGCTCCGTTCTGTAAGTGAGCCAATGCAGCAGGGGCTGGAGTGGGGAGGGCGGGGGGTGTCGGGCAGGCGATGATCACGGTGGGAGGTTTGGGTTGGGGCCTGAAACCGTCAGGAAGGAGACGGTTCTGGTGCTCACCCCTGAATTACAAGGTCCTTCAAGGATTGTCCCGACTCTGGGAGTGGCTGCCTGTCACCTACAACTGCAGACATTTGTGTTAAAGTTTCATACCAAACCCAGAAATTTATAAAAGTAAAAATACATCACAACAAAGTCGTTTTATCCCTGGAATCGAAAGATGGCTTAACATTAGAAAAGCTGTTAAGCTGATGCACCACAATAAAAAATGAAAGGCCTGTCCTACAATGTTTGTAGCAGCATTTTTTTGAATTACGAAAGAACTGGAATCATTTAAAATGTTCACCAGTAGAACAATGAATTGTGATATAGTCATATAAGGGAGTACTATGCAGCAGTGAGAACACTTGAGCCAGGGTTATATATATTAACATGCATGAATCCCAGAAATGCGATGTTGAGTAAGAAAAACGTGTTGCATAATAATACATATATCAAGATTCACTTATCATAAGTGCAAAATATGAAAAACAATATTATAGTCTTATAGAAATATATGCGCATGTAGTAGGGATGTAAAGAAAATCATGGTGATTATAATGTCTGACTTCACAGTAGTATTTACCTGTTTGTGGGGCTCAGACCCCAAGGGTTTCAAATGTATGGGTGATGTTTGATTTCTCTCGTCAAGTGGCAGACGCATGGTACTTCATTGAATTATTCTATATACAGTGCGTACATCTTAAATATTTCACAATTTTTCTAATACTTTTTTTATTAATATGTTGCTTTATTTCTCTAAGGATATATTGCAACATTAGATGATAATAGCTAATGACAAAATGTAGAAATGAAGCATCGGCTTTTCTAACCACTGCTATGAGAATGTTAATATGTATTGTCATTGCATGTTCACTTTGATATCTCATTTGACTATGTGATCTAATAGTGTAGCTGGAATACAGCAAGCGGTGAATACAGTAAGCACAGCATGGAGATCCGGTTCTGCCTGTGACGACGGTGGTCTCCCCACTCCCCAGAGACCCAGCTGAGCTCCTGAGGGACAGCCTTAAGAACCACAAAGGAAGGGACATTGGTGGACCTCTTTAACACAGGGGCAAAGAGCAAACAACTGCTATGTTGCAAGGGATTCAACTTATCACTTTTGGAAACATCACATCCATGTCCAGGGCAGGCCTGGCATGCTTTGCTACCCTTCTGGAGCCTTATGGTTACTTTTGTAGGAATGTTTCAGGGGGCTAAAATATTTTCATGCAGACCTTCAGACCCATAAACTATGTTGCTATTAATTAAAACAAGATATTATTGATTAAGCCCTGGCTGGTGTGGCTCAGTGGTTTGAGTGCCGGCCTGCAAACCAAAGGGTCGCCTGTTTGATTCCCAGTCAGGACACATGCCTGGGTTGCGGGCCAGGTCCCCAGCTTGAGAGGCAACCACATGCTGATGTTTCTCTCCTTCTCTTTCTCCCTCCCTTCCCCTCTCTTAATAATACATAAATAAAATATTTTTTTAAAAACCCAAATATTATTAATTAAAAAGAGAAAAATGACAGCTGGGTTAGTTTTGTTAAGCCTCCTGAAGTCCTCATGGTGATGGTGTTCCTTTAAAAAAGGCTCGTGCTCTGATCTGTCTGCCCCTTCCCGGTCACCTGCATGTTCTGTGCCTGAAAGTAGGAACGTTTAGAAAACATGGCACACAGGAGCTCAAACATTAGTACGGGGAAAAGGTCAGCTTAGAATCACAGCTAAGTTCAAATGTTAATTTTCTAGAAATTTGTATTAGTTGATCGAAAGCACAAAAGAACAGAAGGGAGGTTTTGATGAGGAAGTTAAACCAGGCATTTCAGTAAGTCCTCTTTCTGCTCACAGAACAGAGCAAGCAGCATGTAGGAGCGGCCGTTGCAATGCTCATGCGCCATGCGATGATGGGTCCTAGCTGAGTCATGAAGGGCGCTCAGTGGGGGCGTCATCGCTTAGCCTTCTCGCTCACACCACTAAGCAGCTGAATGGTTAGCACTTCTCTGCTCTATAAGCATGCGGAAGAGTCAATCTGTCTAAGTGTTTGTTTTTTAACTGTATCCATTGCAAAATTAGTTTTGGTATGGAGTTGCTTTTTGCTAAATCCTAGTATGACCACCGTATGCCCTTATTTGAGTAATACTGTAAAATGGGAGAAAAGACCAAAGGAGCAGCTTTGAAGAGGTGAAAGGCTGCTCTTTCCCTCTGGATGGTGCAGGGTGGAGGGTGAGGACACGAGAACAAGGTGATTCCATTTACAGGACAGGAACCCCTGTCACTTTACAGCTTTTTGGCACAGTCGGGGCAATACACTTGCTCCTGATGGAAAACAAACCGCTTGGTGGCCAGAGTCACAGAGCGTTTTTTGCAGTGGAGGCAGGAGTCGTGCCAGAGTTGTCCTTCACCAGCCCCGGTGATGGGGTTCTTGCATCCAGCTCACATCTTGGCCACAGAGTTCTTGCGGCCACCCATGCAGTAACACTGGTCCTCCACAGTGGTGACACGCAGCCCAGCCAGCTTCTCAGAGCAGGTAGCACACACAAGGCACGCGGCACAGCACGGCTGATCCTGGTGAGTGAGTCCTCCGGGCCTGATGGTCTTGTTGCACTTCATGCAATGCTTGGCAACTTCGGCCTCATGGCAAGCCACGCAGTACAAGTCCGTCATTTTAGGGAAGAAGCTACTAGTCCTGATGGCTTGCTTGCGGTTGCTGCAGGTGAAGCAGTCTCTGTGCCCGACAGTCGTTGCCCTTGTACTGCATGCTCTGATGTCCTGCCGCCATCAGCTTGAAGCGGCCCTTACACTTGGGGGTGTCCTCCCACATGGTGCGCTTGTTGCACAGGACCTTGTTGTCCTTGGACACAAAGGTCTTGTTCGCCAACGTGTGCCGGCACTTGGCCCCGCAGAAGCAGGTGTGCCAGTGGCGGTCCACCTCGTTAGAGTCGGTGCCGCCGGGTGTGCGGCATTCGCGCAGGTGTTGGTGCAGAGCTGGTCAGAGCACTTCCGGCAGCAGCCGTGGCCATCCTTCTCCACACACTCCTTCCCCCGCAGGGGGTACCTGCAGTGGTGGCAAACTTCTCAGGCACGGTGCCCACCTTGTACCTGGGGGGAACCTCACACTGAATGTGTGGACCATGGGATGTAATCAGCAAGGGCGGGATACAGGTGTCATCATCATCATCAACAACAACAACAACAACAACAACAAACAACATGCTGCCTGGGGGTGCAGGCCACGCAGAGGACCTGGTGACCGCCGCCCGCCCGCTGGGAACTGAGATGCTGTGAGGAGGCTGCCGCCTGGGGTGGCGGCAGCGGTGGTGGTGGCTGAAATAAATTTTGAATTAGCAATAAAATGAAAAGCAAAAAAGAAGAAGCAATAAGGGGAACTACTATCTGGATTAACTTTTGATTTATGAAGAAGAATCAGTAAGAATCTTGATAGAAAGAAGAATGTCATTTTAGGATTTATAGGGCTGAGCATATACACATATATGCTAGACTTCAGGGGAAAAACTTTAAAAAGTAGAAAGCATATAAAAATCACAGTGATAGAGAATCAAATTTAAATTCTGCATATTCAAGTCCAAAGAGATTAAAAGCCAACCATCTTGCCCACACACAGTCCTTCCAAGGCCACTGGAGCAGAAGGTCTGTCACCTGAAATCCTGATCTACCGGAGGCTCTGGGCTGAGCTCAGACTTCAAGGCCCTTCCCAGGAGATGAGGCAGGAGCATAATCAGGAGAAGCAAAAGAGAGATGGCAACCTACTGGGCGAGAGTGAAGAAAGATGAACCCCAGAGGAAGCTGATACTTGTGAAATGCTGGAGACTCAGACATTTCTGCAGAGCAGACAGGGACAGTGAAGCCCCAGGCGCCTGCTCACAGAGGCTAAGGGGCTGCCTTGTTTCCCATGGGCTGCAGGAGCAACTCCAGCAGGAAGGGAGCAGGGAGCTCAGGAGGCCTTCACAGTCGTCTGAGGGAGTTTGGGGCCAGTGAACAGCTCATTGTTTTCAAGAGGGTGACTGAGTCTGAGGGCACAGATCCCAGACCACTGTCACCTCAATAACTGGGGGCTAAGAAGCTGGTGGCTAGTAAGTGTCATTGTGTTTCAAAAAAGGGAAAAAAAGGACTTCAAAAATGGGACTTCAACCTCCTGCAGAACTGTTCCTCCCTCCCTCTCTCTTTCTTTTTTTCTTCTTTCTTTTTAAAATAGACTTCACTTTTTTAGAGCAGTTTTAGATCCACAGTAGAATTGAGAGGAAATTACAGAGGTATCACATTTACCCCTCCCCCAACGCAGCACAGCCTCCCCCACCATCAACAACCCCAACCAAAGTGGGGCATTTGTTACAACCGAGGGACCTGCATTGGCATCACTGTCATCCATAGTCCGTAGTTTACGTTAGGGTTCACTCTTGGTCTTATACATTCTGTGGTTTGGACAAATGTATAATGGCGTGTATTCATCATAGTATCACACAGAATAGTTTCACTGTGCCCAAATCCTATGTGCCTATTCTTCCCTCCTCCTCTTGAACTCCTGGCAACCACTGATATTTTCTATCCCCTCTACAGTTTTACCTTTTCCATAGTGTCCTGTAGTTGGAATCATGCAGTATGTAGTCTTTTTCAGATTGGCTTTTCAATTTGGTAATATGCATTGAAGGCTCTTCTATGTCTTTTCTTGGATTGATGGCTCATTTCTTTTTAGTGTTGAGTAATATTCTGTTGTCTGGATATCCCACAGTTTATTTATCCTTTCACTCACTGAAGGACATCTTGGTTGCTTCCAAGTACTGGCGATTATGAATAAAACTGTTATGAACACCCGTGCGCAGGTTTATGTGTGGATGTTAAGTTTTCAGCTCCTTTGGGTAAATACTAAGAATTCCCTTTCTTCTTCCCCTTCCCCTTTCTCTGCCTTCTTTCCCTTCATTATTCCTCCCACCCACTCCTTTTCTTAGTGCTTTCTGCATCTAGACAACCACACATACAACCATGCCCCTCTGTGCTAGTTGGATTTCCATATAGCATATCCTGATTCCCTAATTATAGACCAGGTGTCACTTTTCTTCATCTCTCCAGTGTCTAGCACAGTGCTAGTCACAAAATGATGTTTCAGAATATGTTTGCTGAATAACCAAATCAGTGAATGAATGAACAACCCTGCAGGATAGTGTTGCCCATGCTCCATGAGGTTCATAGTGACATCAGCTCTGAATGGGACAGCCAGCCAGCCTTCCGTTGCCATCAGAGCCTTGTGGAGGTGATGGTGTGGGGAGCTAGAGGCTGTTTCTTTTGTAAACTGTTTGCCATCCAGAGTGAGGCACACCATAGGTCAGATTCATGAGGGGGAAGCCTCCTGAGCCATTGATACACAGCGCCTTGGATGGTGCTCTATGAATGTGTGTGTACGGGTGTGTGCAATGACATCCATGTGATACCATGAGGCTGGTAGCATTTGAAAGGGGATGAAGCAGGGGAAGAAGGAATAGCCATGGTGTGTGTGTGTGTGTGTGTGTGTGTGTGGTGAGTTCACAGGACTGTAAGCATTTGTGGGACTGGAGTGAGAAAGGAGGTGAGATAGAGGGAAAGGAAGGAAGGTGAAGACAGAGATGAGAAAAGGGTAGAGGTGTTCAGAATCCAGGCGGCTTCTGTGACAGGTGCCCGGTGGGTGGAGCAGAGGGGAAATGAGCCTGGAGGGGCAGGCCAGACAGAGCTCCACAGGCAGGGCCTCCACGTCAGGGCCATTGTGAGAATCTCATCCTGGGAGGAGACCGCCAGCAGATTTCAGTTAAGAGGTTAGTGTTTCAGAAAGACAGATGGGGTGCTATGCCGAAAACAAGGTGGAAGGGAGGAAATTCTGGTGGCCTAAAACCACATAGGCGGTGGCTGAGCCTCACGCAAGAGACAGGGTCTGAAGTAGGTGAGTGGGGATGAGAGGTGGGCACAGGTCTGAAGATGTTTCAGGAGGTGGGATCTGCAGGGCTGTGGGTGCGTGATGTGGATTAAGAGAGAGAGGTGTAGAAAACCAGTTCCGGCCGTGGGTGACTGAGTGGTGGTGGCAGTGGGGAGGGGAAAGGATTGTGGTCAGTTCTGGACTCTTTAAGCTCTAGGAGTCTATGGGATATTTACATAGTGTTGTGGTTAATATACATGTGGGATCAACTCAGCCGGGCCACAGGGTGCCCAGATACTTGATCAAACATTACTCTGGGTGTGTCTGCAAGGGTGTTTCTAGAGGAGGTTAACCCCTGAATTAGTAGGCTGAGTAAAGCAGATTGCCCTCCCTAATGTGGGTGGGTCTCATCCCATCAACTGAAGGCCTGAATAGGACAAGAAGTCTGAGTAAGAGGAAACTTCCCCTGCCTGACTGATCAAGCTTAACATCGATCTTCTCCTGTCCTCAGACCGGCACTTAATCACTGGCTCTCCTGTGTCTTTAGCTTGTCCACTGCAGATCTTGGGATTTCTCACCCTTGATAATTATGTGAGCCAGTTTGTTATGTATGTGTGTGTGTGTGTGTATATGTACATATATGTGCAATATACAGTGTGGGCAAAAGTAGGTTCATAGTTGTGAGTACATGAAAGTTTATTTTTGTATTATTTATTAATTATTATATTATTTATTTGTATTATAACTGTAAATCTACTTTTGCTTACCCCGTATGTATTTTTAATATATATATATCCATATCCATATATATCTCCCTTGGAGAGCCCAGACTACTAATACAGATAGAGCCAATAGGCATATTTCTTGATCAGAGCAGAACAATCAGCTTATAGACAGATCAGCACTACAGTGGTGCATGAACCAATGAAAGAGAAATTATGTGAGGGAAGTCTAGAGCTGTCCTGTGAAACACCCATGTTCAGGGTTGAGGGAAGATGGTCAGGGAACTGTCTGATTTTAGGCTGAGAACTGAAGCATGAGAGTAGGAGCTGCCCACGCAAGGCGGAATGGCAGGCAGGCACCGGGACTGGCACGTGCAAAGGGCAAGGGGCCGGGGAGGAGCTTGTGTGTTGGAGGAACTGGAGCAAAGGAAGATGGCAGAGATGTGGCTGGAGAGGTGAGTAGGGGCAGGACTAGCCATACAGGGTCTGCCATAGCACTGGCACTTCATGTTCCTCCTGAAATGGCAATGGGAGTGATGAAAAAGCTGTCTCCATAGATGGTCATAGAAGCATACTCCATTTATGCATGCTATTCTGGATATGGTTTATACTCTAAAACATAAACCATATCCAGAATAACTTCCTTTCTGGATTAACATGTTTTCATGTTTTCTTGGATATCCAATGTCCAGGGAAGACTTCTATCCATTGGGTCCTCAGGATATTGGTTATATTAACTATGTCTTGTATTGTTTATATTCTGACACTTTGACATTTTGGGGCCTTGTTGAGCCTAGAGGGATTGTCCCTGCCAGGGTGATCCAGTTCCTAGAGACAGCAAACCCCACTTGGAGTCCACCTTTCATACACAAACCAACTGACCCAGAGCCCTCACCCCCTCCACCGCCTCTGTGGGGGTCTCACACTTCAGGCCCTTGTTCCCCTGCTGTAATCGCCACAGGGCCAGGTGCCAGACAACTGCCAGAGCCCCTGTGGCCTGGAGCCCACTGGAGCGATCCAGCCCGGCCAGCCCTGAGCCTGCTTGCCCTGCCCCACCTGTTTCTTCCCACAGAAACCACAGTGAAGCTCTTGCCCACAGCTCCCTCACGCCCTCTGCCTCCTGACCTACCTTGGTGCTTCCCCCTGTGGCCCCGTGTGTGCCATGCCTCCTGTTTGTTCCTCATGACAGTCATTTTCATGTCCTCATGTCTTATCATGCCTGATTATAACGAATCCTGGTGCCTTTCAAACACAGAGAAGCACTGGTTGCCTATAGGTTCATCAGGAGGCACAGCCAGGTCTGTCCCTCCCACCATTTCTCAAACCCTCTCAGAGCTTCCCAGGGTCGTGCGCATAGTGAGAGCTCAGTAAACGCAGCTGAGTGAGCTGCACTGTTCCCCGGGAGCTCCCGCGTCCATGCCTGTGGGCAGTCTGTGTGTCCATCTGTGATGTGGGATGCCAGCAGCAGTGACAGTGACAAACACACTCATTTGTCATCTCAGAGGCAGCCTCAGGGCTGTGCACACTAAGGATGAGGACAAGAAAAAAGTCTGGGACCCAGGAAGAGGCTGGGAAGGGTTGTTTAAGGAGCAAGCAGTGAGCAGTGTGTCTAGGTCCCATCCTTCCAACTGCTCCTAAAGTGACACCTTCCACCTGGGCGGGAGGGGAAGGGGTCAGGGCCAGGTGGGCCCACGGGAGAGGCTGGGTAGGCAGATACACCGGCCTCTCTCCTCCCCCTCTCCCTCTGCCTCGGTTGGTGCAGATTATATCGCATCAGGACAGCCATGAAGGGTGACCTTGTTGAAGAAAAGATGCTGCAGGGGGAAGATGCTGCCAGAACCAGCAGTCCGTCTCCTCTGCTTGGTGGTGGTGAACGGTGATGGCCAAATGCAAACAACCTCTTTTTGGTCTGCAGCCCCCTTCTGGGTGTTGCAAAGTCTAAAACACCTCTATCCTTGCTGTGTACCCTCGTGGCGCTGGGGCTCAGGAGTGAAGGCTGTAGGGGAGGAAGGAGATGCCCCTGCTTCTATTGCCTCTGAGTCTGAGTCCACCCGCCTCACCTGGAAGCCCTGGCCCTCACCTGGACCCCTACCTTTGTCACGCAGACCTGGACCCCTCATTTTAGTAATGCTCTCTGCTTGTCTTCAGACAGAAAGACACATAGATTGATTAATGATAGATGGGAAAACAGAGATTCAGTCACTCACTCACCCATTCACTTATTCATTCATTCATCTATTCACTGTATGTATTCATCAAATATTATAATAAGAGAGCCAAGGAAAATATTCAGGGACTTTGCTGCCTTTGCTTCCTCTAGAAGTTCCCTTAATTCTCTAGTTTTTCCCCTCAACTACTTAAAAATATATTAATACCTACATGATGATGCATATAAAGTACTTGGCATATGGTGGATGCCCGTGAATGGTCCTTTTTCATTATTGGTCCTTATGTGCCAGATCTGAGAACACACAGATGGATTAACCCCAAACCTGTGCTCAGGAAACCTACATTCTGTTACATTTGCATGTCTATCCAACAGATATGGTGGAAACGCTTTTGTGTTGGAGAGAGGAACGTGGGATCTGCCCCGAGTCCAGCAGTCCCACAATTGGTCCAACCAGAGGTGCTGCCCAAGGAGCTGATGTCCAAAGCACCCAGGCTCTGAATGCTCTCTGCTCAGGTTGGGGTGGGCGAACCCTGCCCCAAGGATGGCCGCCTTCTCCCCATCCTGGGCCGGCCCACCCGGTCAGGCACCTGGGCCTTCTTGGCAGCACCGCAGCTTGTCCCACCCTGAGGAGGTCTGGGCTCTCATGGGTGTTGGGAAAAGAGCAACAAGGTTGGTTCCTGGTCCCGCAAGCTCAGGCTGGTAACTGGTGCCTGCAGAAAGGAAACTAAGGCACGTCAGGGAGATGTGTGGCCCATGTCTGGGAGCCCACAGAACTAAGATAGAAGGAAATGGAAGCATGGCGGCTCCCTGCACTTTAAATGAGCAAATGTTTGGGAACAAGGATGCCAGAACCAAGCTGCCTGCGCTGCTGTCCCAGCCGCTTTTCAGCTCCAGTCACACGTGTGCTAAGAGGCTGCTGGCTCCAGGCGGCTGGTAGACACCGGCTGACAGATTTGGGATCTGATAAGACTGTTGATTTCATTCATGTGTGCAATGTCGGCGATGAATTTTAACAGTTAAATGGGGAAAGGGAAAAAAGCCCTAGAACGTTGCCAGGATTACGATGCTGGCTGTTTCTTCCAACGGGTTTTTTGAAACTGTTAACTCCCTGAGTTGGAGGAGACTGTTTATAAAAGCATGTTGTTGTCACGTGCCTTCTGGGGGAGCCAAGGGGATATTCAGAGCAGAAGCAAAGAGGATGCTGGCCCTCTGGGACTGTGAGGGACAGAGTCCTCTGGGCCCTCTTTTCTCTGCAGCAGGCAGCTGGTCTCCTGGGCAGGCCAGGAGCTGTCCCGCGGGTGGGCTCCCTCCCTGGGGTGGCAGCCTCAGGCTGCTCCTTAGGCCCTGCAACACCAGGCGTTCTAGCACAATGGGTCTGACTATGGAATCAGGGTTTGTTTTTTTTTAAGTATTGCTAGTATTATTAATTGGCTTCTGCAAAAAGAAACACCACAACAAACAAACAAACAAACAAAAAACCCTTCCTATCCCAGGGAACTCTGATGAGAAATTAAAAACATGTATGTAAATTTAACATAAAAGCATTCATTGTTGTGGCAGCCAGTAAGGCACATATCATGCAACCCCAAAGATTTATTGCGCCTGTGTCCTGAGAGATGGGCACAGGTGGCCTTTACTACCAACCCTCTGTGTATTCACTTCTCCTGTATTTGATTGAATCCTGACCCATTCTGCACCCCCAAAGGTCCAGCAGCAGATCATGCAAACAGTGACCCCTTATATCCAGAAAGCTTCATACAGTTTTAAGAAGTTTCCATCCCATCTGATTCTTAACAGCTCTCTGAGTTGATAGGTGCCACAGACATTCACAGTAACTCAGAGAGGAAGAAATTGAGGTCTAAGGAAACAAAACCATGGAGCTGTAAATGGAAGGTCTCTGACTTCAAGCTTGAAGTCTGTTCTCCTCACAGGAGGAGCGGCCCCAGTTTCCTTCCCAGAGGCACTGTCATTTCCAGCACAAGCTGGGGCCTGCATCCCAGCCCCCTGCTGACATCTCCAAGGATGTGGGTGAGAGCAGGACAAGGAATGCCTCAGAGCTGGTCCTGTGTGCTGTGCACGTGCAGCTTCCAGATTTAAACGTGTCAGGCCTGGAATTAATGCCCTGCAGGGCGAGTCATCCTCAGCCTCCAGGAGCACTGCTCCCTTTCAGGTTCCTGCCACCAAACAGACCCACGGCGGCCCTGTCAGGATGGCTCAGAGCTGAGAAATAACATAGCCTTGTTCATAGCAACACATGAAAGGCCTGGGTAGCAGGCCCAAAGAGCATGGTTTCTCTAAGAACTCAGGCTTCCAAAGGAGTTTTGAGGAGCGAGGGCTAGAGACCGAATTTTTTTGGTGTGGCTTTCTCTACATAGGTTCTTTTCCTCCCTTGCAGGAAGAGCGGGGACACTAGCATCTGGCTGGTGGCCACAAGTGCTCTTGCTCACATACTCAACTCCTTTCCCTGGAAAGAGGGCACTGGCTTGGGTTTGGCCATAATAGACAGGATCTGTCAAGCCTCTTGCACATGGGCTGAGAGCCAGGGGGAGACCACTGGCCATCCCTACAACAAGCCTCACCGGCAGGGCTAGCCCTGGAAACAACTGTGCAGGAGGAGGGAGAGGAGGAGACACCTCTCTTCTCAGCCCTGTGCGCTTCGCCCTTCCCTTGAGCTGCTCTCGCCTATCAAAACCTCCCAGAGGAAGTTATGATGGGTGCCTAACCACTCACACTTTGCGCCTACCCAGTATGAGCTGAAGTCTGTCAGGGAAGCCTTTGGGAACCAGCACGGAGCTCCTTGCACTCCTGGCAGATGCTCCAGCCCTGAACACGGTGGGGTCTGGAAGGTGAGCACTTAAACATTTATAGCAGTAGTAACATTGAAGGCAAAGAATACGCTAGTACACACTTCCTTTCTCCTTGCACCGAAGCTTCCCTGAAGTGCATGCAGTGCAGGGTCTTTGAAGCGGTAATTATGAGATGTTCGGCTCTGAGTGCTCCACTCTGACCAAGGAAAAGGCAATAGAGGGACTCTGGGGGCAGCTCCCAGGGTCCAAAGCCAGCAAGGCCCTGGCACCAACAGGAAGGGGACGGTCACAGCAATAACACGTCACACATACTGCCAAAGCACAGCCATGGTGAACCCAAACCTGAAAATGCTGTCTCTGCTTCTGACTCCTGCCTGCCAAGAAAAGGACCCTGAGGTGGTTCCAGAAGGGTAGCTAACGTGGCCCTGATTGAGGAGTCGTGGCTGTGGAGACAGGGCTCAGACAGGGCTCCTAAAGGGGTGTGGCTCAAGGTTATGGGGCTCAGTTAGAGCACAGGTGTCTGCCATGAAGGACCCCAGAATAGGCTGAACTCCTACAGTCAAGCAACAAAAATACAAACACCCTGATTAAAAAGTGGGCAAAGGACTCACGTTGCAAAGAAGATATACAAATAGATATTAAGTGCAGGTATGCGCATGCGCACCCACATGTACACAAAGCCTCAACATTCCTAATCGTTAGGGTAATATGAATTAAACCACAATCTAATATGATTTCTCACATATTAAAATGACTGTTAGTAAAAAGAAAACAGAAAATCAGTGTTGTCAAGGATGTGGGAAATTGGAACCCTTGTTAACTATTGGTGAGAATGTGAAATGGCTCAGCTACCATGGAAAACATTGTGGTGGTTCCTCAGAAAATTAAGCATAGAATTACCATATGCAGCCATTTTACTTTTGGCTATATGTCCAAAATAAGTGAAATCAGGGACTCAAATAGATATTTATCCCCTCATGTTCATAACTGCATTACTCCCAATGGCCAAAAGGTAGAAGCCACCCAAGTACCCATTGATGGATGAATGAATAAACAAAATGTGCTATATACATACAATGGACTATTATTCAGTCTTAACAAGGGAGGAAATTCTGACATATGGTACAACACCGAGGAATCTTAGAGACATTACGCAAGTGACATAAGCCAGCCACCAAAAGATAAGTACTTACGATGCCACTAATATGAGGTACCTAGAGTAATCTAATTCATAGACAGAATGTAGAAAGGTGGTTGCCAGGGACTGCGGGGGTTGGGGAGGGCATGAGTTACTGTTTCATGGGTACAGAGCTTCAGTTTGGGAAGATGAAAAGTTGTGGAGCTGAATGGAGGTGAGAGTAGCATGACAATGTGAATGTTCTTAATGCCACTGAACTATGAAGGGTAAGATGCCCGAAGAGAGAATCTGCAGAAGGTTGCTGCCATGCAAGGGTCCTGCAGAGTTCTCCCTGCAGGACCTGGCCCAGGTGTGGAGGCTCCAGGTCCCTCGAGGCTTGGAGGAGCTCACACTGAAGGCTCAGATTCCAGCAAATCCAGAGCAGGCCAGGATTCCAGCAAAAGTCAGGAGCAGGAGACTGAGACTGCACTGTACTCCCTAGCCTTATCAGTTAAGGGATGTCAAGAAGAATGTTGTATATGACCGGGGCGTCTGGGGCTTCCACGGTGAGCACTGAGGCTTGGACCAGCTTCCTCCTTGGACTGAGAAGAAGGCTGGAAGCTCTGTCAAAAAGAGTCCTGAACTCAGGGGGCTGCTTGGGGAGTTTGGAGAGAGAGGAGAGTGTCTCTGCGTGTAGCCACTGGCCTGCTGCCTGAAGGTCCTGGGGGAGGGGCTTCTGGGACTCAGCAGCACCCGGCCAGCTGGCAGCTGTGACTAGGGCAGGGTTTGGAGAAGGAGTTCAAGGCAGTCAGAGAAATGCAGTCACAGTTGCTGAGGTTATCCCACATTTATGCATTTACCCAGACTGACCCATTCAGGCCTGACTCTGGAGAACCTCGGGCCTCAATTCAAGTATTCCTGCATTCTGTTGGCCAGACCCTTCTGTGCTTAATCCTACCTGGCTCTCGGCTTCCCATTTACTGTTTCATGCACAAGTCCCACCATTTCTAACCCTCTTGGCTTTGTCCTCTCACTTTTTCCCTGAGCCTTGTCCTGGGATTTTATGTCAGGATTTGATTTCCCCAGTTTTGATCCCTCTGGGTCTTCCTGTCCTCAGCCCCACCCCCCTGGGCTCTGGCCCCTGCGTTGGCCATGTGCACCTTCCCAGGCCCTGTGCCCTGTAAGGGGAACAGAAAGGAAAGCAAACCCTGGGAGCGTGGGCCTTCGGGACCGCCTGCAACAAGCAGCTTCACAAGCACCTCTTCCCCTTTCCCCTGTAGCCTGGGTGGCTTGCAAAGAGGATGCCGCCCTGACCCAGAGCAGGCTGCGTGTGGAGGCATACGGGAGGTAGCACACTGTCCTATCAAAGACGCTGTTGAGGGATAGGGCAGTGCTTACACTCTTTCGGGAGGCAGAAGGGAAGCAAGCCTGAGCCCATGAAGAATTTCCCATCACCCCCCAGCACGGTGCTCACTATCCAGTAGCCCCAGAGCTTCTGAGCCTCCAGCACCCTCTCTGATGCTAATACCTGAACAGGAGGAACAGTGGACCCCATCGACCCTACCAGTGGCGCCTGTTCTTAGAGCCAGGCTCGCAGGGCCCTGAACAAGCGTTCACTAACTGAGCCTCAACGCAGTCACAGGAGGACAAGAGGTGAGCCTGAGGCTAGTTCCGCACCTAATTCCTAATACGGGTGACAGGATCCTGCTGCTCCCTCCAGCTCCTGACCCCTCCCTGTCGCCTGTAGTTTGCACAGCCTCCAGCTCCAGTCTGCAGGGTGGGGGAAGGGGTGGGGGTGCCGCCTGCATCCAGCGCTCCTGTGAAGGGCCCTCCCTGGACCCGCACAGCTTCCCGCGCTGTCCAGAGCAGCTCCTTAGCCAGGGCACTGAGGGAGAACGAGCTCTTTTTTTAAAGTTAACAAAATATATGGATGTTATTTCTTGTAGATTAAAAACAGGAAAGCTGTGGACTAATCAGCTGGGAGCAGCCCCCGCCTCTCTCTGAGCACACCCTTGGACCCAGAGGGGCTGGGTGCTCTGCAGTGTTGGGTCTGTTTCGCCCTTTCTCCAACCCCGCAGGGCAGGCAGTGTCTCCAGATGCAGATGAGGGAACTGAAGCTCAGCCAGAACACTGCAGAACCAGAGTTCAAAAGTCTCCCAGGATCCCACCAAAGAGAAGACAGAGAACCCTCAGGCCCTGAGCTGGACCCTGGCCTCAGGGAGGCCAACCCGACCTTTGGGAAAAGAAGACAAGGTGCAGGAAATAGGTGTCAGGATCTGAAAAGAAAGCCACAGTGAAAGCCACCCGTCCAAGTTAAGGTATGTAAGGAACTTCCGATCAGGTAAATGGCGACTGCAGAAGGAAGCGAGATGAGTGGAAGCTGCCCTCTGCCAGGACAGCAGGAATTTGGCAGGGAGTGGGTTAGGCCAAGGCTTCTCTGCTGTGATGAAACGCAGCAGCCGGTGGTGATGAAATATTTATGAATGAGGAGAGGATGCTGCATTCTGCAGTGCAGCACAGGGAGAGCGAAGTTTCAAGAATACTATAATAGCAAAACCCTCCATTAATTATCAGAGGCAAGCTGTAACACCAGTTCCTATGGCAACAGGGTCCCGATGGATTGTGTGCTTTTTTTTTTTTTAGGCTGCTCCCATTTACTGTGGTACATTGCATTTGTTTTCCACCAGAGGTTTGTGCTTGTCCTTAGCAAATGAATTCATCTTGTCCTCACAGTGGCTGGGGCAGAGACCAGCAAGCTGGGCTGGGGAAAGTGAAAGATTATGCAACTTTGTGCTAAATGCTCTGTAAGGACAGTGAGGGGAGCCAGGAACACTTCCATGCTGAGGGAAAGGCAGGGCAATGGCACTGAAGGTAACTGGTAGGGAGCACGGGTAACTAGGGGGATCTAGCCCCCCTCACCCACCCCACACATATGTTCTAGAGGGCTGGGTGCTCTATCAACATGGCTGCTGGAGCCAGGTGAGACCAGTCCCTGGGAAGAAGCAACGCAGCTCTTTCCGCCTGTGGCCAGTTCTCTCCGTATTCCACCCTTCCACACCACTTCCCTCCCCTGCAGAGGTGGACTTTAATTTGGCGGCTGTTTGAAGGAAGTTCTTCCAGGGGAGAGGCCTGTGACTGCCAGGCCCTGGACTGATACTCCCTGGCCACGGGAGCGCCTCCGCAGCCACCGCGGGCCAGGTCAGGGCGGTCAGCAGCGATGGCACGTGTCCTCTCCAGGATGAATAGCTCTGGCAGCTCAGTGCCCAGAGAGCCTGCTGCTCATTCAGGAGGAGGCGCGGCCTCCTGGCAGGGAGAGTGCATGCCGTCCCCACCCAGTCCTGCAGCGTGGGGCTTAGGAGGTGTCCCCTCCCCTCTCTTTGAGTGGCGTAGGCCATGCTCACTGGCACGGGGGACCGGTCTGCCTTGGTTCCGCCTGAGTACAGGTCTCACAATCACGGGGATGCTCCAGGCCAAAAATAAATTTCTACTGCTCCAGAGTAGTTTTTACAGCTCTACTCTGCCTTATAAGTTGCTTATAAGGCACTGACAAACATTTGTGAGTAAATCTGGGAAGGAGCCAAAAGCAGGATTAAATCTAAATCCTGTGTGTGTGTTTCTGTTTGTGGAGTTCTGCCTGCAGTGATGCACCCACCCTCCCCGAGGGAGGGTCTCCGAGAGCAGGGGGACCTGTGGCACTTTTCTCCTGGGCAGGAAGGCCTACCCATTTAGACCCCATCCTCGGGACTGGCCTTCAGATACCCAGGCCACTCACCCACCTCCCCAGTCGGGGTGGGGACAGAGAGCTGGTTGACTCCTATTACGTGCCATGTACATGCCATGTCATACTATTTCCTCATCAACTCTGCACAGGATGGTGGTCTCCCTCATTTTTCTGAGAAGGAAAGTCACTTCCTAGGCCACATGGCTCCTCAAAGGTAGAGCTGGACTCAGAATCCACTTCTGTTTGACACCAAAGACTGTGCTCCCAAATGCCTCACTCAGTGGCCCCTTGCAGCCCGGGCCCTAGAATAGGCCCCCAGAGAGCTCACCACGAAAGTTCAAAAGCAGTGGCCTCCAGCCCAGAAGGACCACACCAAGACCTGCTGGGCATGCAGGAGAAAACATCAGAAATTCTAGTTAGGAGTTTGTATTACCCCTTAAAATATCAAGGTTGGTGTCTGCTTCATGAGGCTTTCATTAGCTCAATAGCATATTTATAGAATTTATAAATCAATAAACACTCACATATTGGGTGCATGCTTAAACTTATTTTACTGATATTGGAAGTGGTCCTCTCAGAGCCAGTGAGAACAGTTCACCACAGGCAGCCTCCATCGTCTTCTGCTGCTTTGTTTGCTCCTCAGGGTCCTCCTAGGTACCATTCAACACCCATCTTCTCAGTAGCTCTGTGCATTTCTGTAAAAGGAAAATTGCTTCTACCAGACTTAGAGTTCAGGGAACCCCTTCATCACCGAAGATCGGGATTCGTGGTCTGTAGTTATTTTCCTGGGTAGCATTTTATCCTTCTAGGGGTGGGGCATTACTGGGGCATGCGGTGGGACGAGGGGAGGGGAGGAGAAGGATGGGTAAAGAGCACCCACAGTTAGAGCCTATTGGTTACCCGCAAAAGTCCTGATGGCCTCTTTCAAGACAATTCCCCCACCGGGCAGCTAGTGCCTCAGGAGCTTCCCCTGGTCGATCTGTGGTATTCGGGACGGGCTGAGGAGGGCTGTGTGGGATGAGGCCAGAGCTCCCATCTGCCTGCTCCTCAGGCAGGAACCCGAGTTGTCACACATTCCTTAAAAGCAGAGAGGGACCTTCTCCTTCTTCATTAACAGGCTTGGGAGTCTAATGAAATGTTCTGGGCCTCAGTTTCCTTGTCTGTAAAATAAGCTAAGTAATCAGACTCTTCTTTGGAGCTTCATTATGGGAAGTTAATGAAAGTCCAACATCTATTGAAACTCCCTGGAAGATTATGTGACAGGAAGAACCGAAATGAACGCAGCACTAGGTATCCAATACGCACTCGTAAATTCTGGCTTCCTTCCACCCCCTGCCACTCGCTAGCTGTGTGTGACTTAACCTCTCAACGCCTCTCTTCCCTCATTTTGAAAAGGAAAAAGATGTCTATCATACTTCATGGCACACATACAGAAAAAATGTGCTATCGACACAGGAATGGCCACTGGACTTTGAAACAACAGGTACATTCATTCTATTAAAAGAACAACCACCAACTGAGCAAGCAGGTGGAAAAGGCAGGAGAACAGAGTGATTATCCAATGCTTCTGCTTCTCATTGCTTGTGCTCTGTGTACCCTTGTGCAGTGGTCTGGGTAACCTATTTAGCGTTTTTGAGTCTCTATTTTCTCATTTATAAAATGAGAGAAGTGATAATACTGACCTCATTAGATTTTTAGGATGACTAAATTGGACATTTAATATGAACTACCCAGCACAGAGCTTGGTCTACACTTAGTGCTCAGCAAATGTCAGACATTGGTAGTAGCAGAACTGCCATCGTTACGGTTAACAACGTGTCCAGGCTTCCATTATGATTGTCATTTAATTGTCACACTGGCCCTGCAAAGTCAACACTTTAGTCCCAATACACAGGTGAGGAAACTGAGGTTTAGAGAGACTGAGCCTCTTCCCCTGAGATTCCCCTGAGCAGTGGAGCCAGCCCGGTCTGCCTGCTGCCCTGCTTGTTCTCCTACTCCAAGGACCTGACCCCACATCGCCTGGGCCTGGGCTGGGGGTGCTGCTGCTGTGTTATCTGCCTCAAGGCCATAAAATACGGACAGTAGAAGGATTTGAAAGGCACAGATCGGGTTCTCCAAATGGCGTCTTTCTCTAGCTGTCATGGGTGCCTAGGGTCCCTTAGATCACGGAACTCAATTGCTCTTTCTTGCCACTCCACTACTGAGGCTGGCCTTCATGGGCCAGGCAGCAGGAAGGGAGGAAACCATCATTTCTTGCCAGACACATCATTTTACTATAAAAGTCAGTCATCCAAACACTGTGCCAGAAGTAAACCCCAGGAACTTGAGGGAGAAAAATGATCACTTTCATGGGATTTTTTTAAAGTGTGCTTTGAATTTCTGCTCTGAAGGAAAAACTAGACCTGGGCCAGGGGCCTTGGAGGCCCCGCCTGACCCTAGCCAGACTGGCAGCTGCACGGGCTCCTCTGTGCTGCGGGCTGCTCCTGGGTGAAAAGCCACCTTCCCACGTGTGGGTGGCTTCAGGAGACAGGCCGGCCGACTGAGCCACACTGTGTGCCATGGCCCAGCCCTGTGCAGTGTCCAGATCTCTTATGTGGCCTTCTGCAGACGTGGCCAGGTAGATCAGGACCCTATGACCCTTCTTCTGAACCACTTCACACCCCAGCGGAAGGATAGACTGTGTGTGAATGGGAGAATGATGGCATTCACAGCTCTGAGTTCACACTTGGGCAAAACCTGACCCAAGAGCTTGGCTGCACCAAAGCCCAAGAAGAGCAACTTAGGAGGCCCCAGAGAACAGGGAGGGAGAGAACAACGCATCAAACCTGCTTTGTTGTCTAGTGACAGAGAAGAGACCTTAAAGCTGTGTGACTTTGCCATTTGATTCAGCCTCTCTGAGTCTTGGCTTCTCATGTCTAAAAGGAGAATCAGTTTGTTCAGAGGTTCATGAAGAAGATATGCAAAGCTGCTGGTTCCTACTCTCTCCCTCCCTTTCCCAGCTTTATTGAGGTATAACTGACAAATAAAAATTATATTTATTCAAGGTATTCAACCTGATATTTTCATATATATGTACATTGTGAAATAATCTCTACAATCTAACAAATCCATCACTTTGCTTAATTTTCTTCCTTCCTTCCTTCCTTCCTTCCTCCTTTCTTTCTCTTTCTTTCCTTCCTTCCTTCCTTCCTTCCTTCTTTTTCTTGTGATGAGAACACTTAAGATCTACCCCCCGCTTAGCAAATTTCAAGTGTACAATAGTGTTGTTAACGTCCGGATCGTGCTGTACATCACATGCCTAGAACTTATTCCTCGTACATAACTGAAACCTTGTACCCCTGACCAACATCTCCCATTTCCCCCTCCCTCCAACCTTTGCAACCACCATTCTATTCTCTGCTTCTCTAAGTCTATTTTATATTCCATGTATCTGAAAGTGTCATGCAGTATTTGTCTTTCTGTGTCTAGCTTATTTCACTTAGCATAATGTCCCCCAGGTTCATCCATGTTGCTGCAAAGGGCAGAACTTCCTTCTTTTTTAAGGCTGACTAATGTTCTGTTGTATGTATGTACCACCTTTTCTTTATCTGTTTGTTCCTCGAAGGACATTTGCGTTGTTTCCATGTCTTGACTATTGTCAATAATGCCGCAGTGGACATTGCAGTGCAGGTAGCTTTTTGAGACACTGATTTTGTTTCCTTTGAATGAGTTCTCACAAGTGGGATTGCTGGATCATATGGTAGCTCTAGTTTAAGTTTTTTGAGGACCCTCCACAGTGATTTTCACAGTGGCTATAGGCTCCTGGTCACTAATCATTTGGGGTGAAGTGGCCGCAGGCGCTGGCAGCTGGGGAACAAGAAGGTCATGGTTTGTGCCCCTGAGCCCCTCCCTGCCACCACCGAGGCTCAGAACCCCGCCTTGGAGGTGGATTTCCTTGACTGCCGGCTAGCGGGACAGTATGGCCCTGAGATCGAGCGTTCTTCTTCTGTAACCTGGGGCTGGTAGCACCTACACACATGGTCACAGATGTCTGTCACCTATGAAAGGGCTCTGTAACAGTCAGCTATTTTTAATAATAATAACTGGAACGTCAGTGAAAAAGCAAACAGCCCTGGGTGCAGCATATGGTGAATATTTGTTGAAGGAGATTAGGTGACAGCTGAGAGTGAGGTCCTGCAGTAACAGAGCCGGGAGAGCTGTAGGAAGACAAGTGGGGGGTGGGGGTCAGGGGCGTGAGACTGGGGAGGAGGCAAAGGGAGATGGGGGAGACCGACAATGGACTTCTCTTGCCTCTAGTTCTGCAGGCCCCTGGCTTTCAGCTGGGGAGGAAGGGAAGCAGCCACTTCTCTCCCAATCAGGAGTGAAAGAGGCAAGATCAATTTTTCAAGTCAACCAGGGCTGTCAGACTCCAACCCACCAGGTCATACCTTTCAGAAAAGGGTCTTGAGAGGTGTGTTATTGGAGGGGAACTTTGTCTTCATCTTAGCCTCATCCCATTATCGGGGGAAGACTTCAGAGGGCTGCCTGCCCCTCTGGTGTGCCTGCCAGTCCCGCAGCACCCAGAATGGAGTGTTTGAGAAACTGTAATGCGATTAGCCACCTGCTCTGTGCTTCCAAGAAGGCGCCTCACCTGTCAGGGAAGCCCCTCCAGTGTGATTTCTACAAAGCAAGTTGCCTGTCGGGCATTTGCTGTCTAGAGGCTATTTATTAGCCAAACAGAATCATTTATCTACCCAGCGCATAATTATAGGCCAGGAAGTGAAACTAATATGCAGGTTGGAATGAGTTGGTGGAGGGGAGGGCGCTGGAGACAGAGGAGGAGGAGGCATTAGAGGGAGGAAGGAGAATCACCTGAGGTTTTGGCTCTGCAGCATTTAATGGGAAAATGAGATATTTCCCAGGCAATTGCTTTTAAGTGACTATTGAAATTAATGCCTCCTTCCAGCATCACAGTTTCTTTAGAACATTTGCCTCTCAGAGGGAACAAAAAAAAAAAATGAGGATAAAAATTAAAAACCTGAAATGAGCACAGTATAGAAGCTGCAATGGCTGAGGAAAGTGGGCTCAGGGCTGCAGATGCTTGGTGGTGAAGGGGCTCTCAGGTAATGGGCAGTGTCTGAGCTTTGAGGACTCACGGTGACAAGCTGGTCAGGAGGGACCCTCCCCTCAGGGCCCCCTTACCCCGCAGTCCCCAAGCACTGAGAGACAGCTGAGTGATGCACAGATGGGGCCTGGCCGACATCCCGCTTGGGCCTGTCAGACCCCTGTCCTCCGTGCACGGCAGTGAGGCTCTGGGCCCCAGGGTGGCCTCCCATTGGCTTGGCAACCATAGTCGCAGTTCTTCCTTTGCCCATGGTGGAGGTTCACTGGGATTCTGGGGGCCCGGTGGTAACAATAACAGCCATGGTGTGTGAGGACGTCCTCTTTTCCGGGCAGCAGGCACAGAGCCATGACGGGGAAGCTGTTCTGGTGGAGGCACTGGCACTGGACCTGATATTGGGCAGAGTGTTTTGAGCCCCAGTTTGAAGGTTATGACTGAGTTCCTGAGTTTGTTGTGGGAATTCCTCTGAGCTGAGACGCATACCTTACTTCACTTAAGGCCCGAAAATATTTGTGTTTGTTTCCTAAAAACTGGAGTTGGACCCTAAATCCCCTCAACATTGTCGAAAGCAAGGCCAACCACCTTGTCCTGAGAGGAAAACCCTCTCACGGTTCGCCAACCCCCTGGAACTGGGACAGGAGGATGAGCGCTCCAGACTAGGTTCAATGAAGGTGAACTGCAAATACCTGTGAACATGAGCTCTGTTCCCTGCCTGAAGCTGCTCCTTCAGGAGCTGTGCTGCGTGACATCTATTCAGCCCAATGCTGAGAACACCCTGTCCTGCCCTTGCAACCCAAGAGCTGGAGTGGGGCTGGCGAAGTCAGCACAGCAGACACAGCTGGCAGATGAGGGGAGTTGGCTGTGGTTCTCGCCCGTTGGGACCAGAGGGGAAGGGCAGACTTTGTGCACTGCAGTAGCGGCTTCTTGGGCTCATCCTGCCTGCAGTTTGGATGGCCCCTTGCTTGTCTGTATGCCACTCAAGAGGAGCTGAGGCCCTGGTCTCACCTGCTCACCCCATGGCTCTCTCTGGGGCCCTTTCCTAACTCCAGGCCTACCCAGTGTTGTTGACAGAAAAGCCCTTTTTGGCCTGAGCAGAGGAATGGCCACTGGACAACCGGAGGGGTGTGGAAAACAGGGGCAGAGCATGACCAGGAGAAGCTGTCAACTCGGGAGAAGACAGGAGGAGGCTGGGTCAGTCAGGGCTGAGGAGGGGCTACTTGCTCCTGGACTACAAGGCCCCTGAACCCCTTCGTTAGGACCTGTGGGCAAGTAAGCCAAGGACAATCTAGACCAAGCCCTGGGTAATTTAGAGGGGCAGCACACCCAAATGTGGAGACGGAGGGTGGGGAGAACAGGCTGTGTGACTCTGGGTATATCACTCAACCTCTCTGGGCCTTATCATCTTCCCCTATATGCTATGTCGTTAGGGCAAAATGTGAGGAATGTCAGACACAGAGATTTTATTCTGGGATTCTTGTGTGCAGTCAGGACTCTGTGTGTGATGAGAAGGCCTTACTCTGCTTCTTCCAAACCTTCCAAGAAGAGTGGAGGACAACGCGTTAGCCACAAGGATGCAGAGGAGGCAGCTCAGGGAGGTCTCTACTGTTCCTGTCTTGGTATGGTCTACACCCCCCTGGCTCTAGACAGGTGGCTTCCTGGGCTTCCATTTGTGTGCATATCACTTAGGTGCTAGACCATGCCCTTCCTGCTTCCCAGGGTGGTGACGAGGTGACAGAATTTATTTGTCAGATTTATTGGGGATAACACAGGGCCAAGCTCCAGGCTGAGTACTTCCTGTGTATCGCCTCACTCAATCCTTCAAACAAACATGAGGCTGACGTTGTTACTGTCCCCACAACACAGATGAGGACCCTGAGGCTGAGTGCATGGAGGGTAAGGATGGGGCACAGCCGGGTGCTGGTCTGTTCTGTCTGAGTCCAGAGCACAATTAAGGGAAGACCATTGTTTTAAAAAGCAATAGCAGTGAACTCATAGGATGCCTGCTGGCTCTTGTTTAAAAAGACTTGGAGCTTCAGATGTGGAAACAAAGGTCCAGAGGGGCCAGCAGCCTGGTCAGGGCATGGTGCATTGGTGCACACTTCGGGGAGCTATCTGAGAATTGGAAAACTATAAATCACCAGCCACCATCACAACCTTGTATATTAGGCCAATTCCGCAGCCAGCCTCCTCACAGACAGGTTCTGAGAAAGCGGAACACAGGCCTGGGCGGTCTGGATGGGGCAGGGAGGGTGAGGAGAAAAAGCAGAGTGCTGAGCCAGGAGGCCTGAGCTGCTAGGGGGCAGGTGAGGGCCCTGCGGGGGGTGGGGAGGGCAGAAAGATGGCTAGGGAGCCACTGAGACTCTCCTGAGAACACCCGGCCCCCTGGCTGCCCCTGGAGGGCCTCTGTTTCAGCCTCCCATGGAGACCCAGACATGACGGCACTATTTTTTGCTTCGGGTCCAGCCTGACATGGTGGTGCAAGAAAAACCTGCATACTGCCTCAAAGAGAACCTTCATGGTAAAGAAACTCTAGAAAACAGAGCAAAGAGGACAGCTGAAGGGAACAGGGCTGTGGGCCTTGCTTGGTTCCGATGGGAAGAGAGGAAGGAGTTGCAGCGGATGCCAGCTCAGGATCAGCTACCCAGCCAGTGTGTGACCCTTCTCTGGACATCTTTGAATAGGGGAAGTGGCCACAGAGTCTGCACGGTGACTGCTCACTGACCCCATGCCCACCTCTACTGCCTCAGGGGCCTCCATGCCGAGCCTCCAGGAGGGATGATGGACGTCATTTCAAGTGATGCGTTAAACAAAGCAGAAAGAATGGCGTGACCGTCACTGCTCGGTGTCAGTTGCAGCAGGTAGTCAGCATGCACTGCCTCTCCCGGGAAGAACGTCGGACATCCTGATGCCTGAGGGCAGCCAGCCACTGACTTTGGTGCAGCTCTCAAGGCTACTACTGTTTCTGACTGCTGCCCGAACACAGGCCGAGCTTCTGCCTACCTTTCTTCAAGTGACCTGAACACTGAGCATGCTGTCCTTTGTAGTCCTTGTCCCCGCTGTGTCCCTTTGCAGATCTCTCTAGCCTCCCCAGCTGAAAGAGATGAACTGCAGACACTCCTGAAACTGCAACCTGAAGCCAGCCATGCAGGGCTTAGCGGAGTCCCTTCATTTCAAAGAACCAGCTGGGAATGTGCAGAGTCACCAAATCAGGAGGCCTGGATTCTCTTCTTACCGCTTCCATCTGCACAGCTGTGTGACCTTGGGCAAGTCATTTAACCTCTCTGGGCTTGTTTTCTCATTGGTAAAATGAGCACCAGATGGCCTGTCAGGTCCTGGCCAATGGGAGACTGGGATCATACAGCAGTTTTTCTCCCAAGGGGAAGGGAGGCATGAAGCGCAGAAAGTGGTCATGGAGGCTGGCCCAAGGCTGGAGTCTGGGGACCCAGGACACAGAGATCTCTGGTGTCCATGCTCTCAGCCAAGATGTGCCAGTTTAGACACTGTCTGCCAGGCTGCCTTTACTGATTTCCATGACAACACTGGAGCACTGGGGAGAGAGAGGTCAGCAGGCCGCGGGGAAGTTCCCCCTTGGGGTTGAAGAGTTGCTGCTGTGCTGAGCTTAGAACAACAGCTCATACCCCAAAGCAGAGCTGTAATCACATCACCGGTAGCACTGTGCCTTCCCAGCATATTACAGAGCAGCGTGGTACCTGCAGCGGTAAGCTGGCGTGATCAATACAGACAGACTTCTGCGCCCCCGGGCTGTGATGTGAGGCTGGAAGTCGGGCTGCCTGGGGGGAATTTGGGCGGCCAGCCATTGCCTGTAAACAGGGCAGCCCTGACAGCGTCTGCAGGACCTGCGTGCAGAGCGGTCTCCCCAGCTACTGATCAGGCGCGTCTTGCAGCTGGCCAAGCTCTGGGGCCTCCTCTCTCTCCTGCAGACAAAGGACAGGCAGGTTCAGAGTCTGATGACACTGTCCTGGGCCCCGTTGAGATGTGGGGAGAACCAGAGTCTCTAGGCGGTGAGTCCTGATAGATTGTCCCCAGGCCCTGGGATGGAGGAGAGGACAGCAGAATCTCCCCTTGATGGCAGTCAGCCCAGGTTGCTACTTGCAGAAGGGAGGTAACCACTTGGGGGAAAACAAAAATCACAGATTAAGGCTTCTCTAGGAAACACCAGGCAGCATGGCGTGGTGACGGAGGCCCGTGGGGTCCTGGTGCCAGCTGGTCATCCCAGGGAAGTGGCCTTTCGGGTGATGTTTGCCAGTTCCTGCTCTGTAAAATGGGCACAGGTTAGGGAGGTGTGGGGGTGAACTGAGGTGATTCTGGGCACACAATAAATGCTCCGTCAAAGGACAGGCCTCAGAGTTTGTTGGATGACTGAGCTAGAGAAATAAAGAATCTTCTGCAGCCTGGCGCTGTGTCCTTTGACGAATCTTCTGGTCCGCTGGGCACTGAGGAAGGGATGGCGTGAAGGGGAAGGAGAAAGTACAGTGGTCCCTGTCCTTGTCTCAGCTGGAGTGCATGGGCATGGTGTGGTCAGAGAATAATATCCAAAACACATGTCCCCCATGCCACGCCTACCGAAGTTGCACCCTAAATCCTCGTACAACTAGTCAATAGTGAAGATAGGGTGGGAGGGAAATCATTCAATCCCATTGAACACAGGTAGCATGTTTCCTGCCAGATAGCAAATATGTTTCTAGAAAGTTGCCTGTGGCATGGAAATTCTGTAAATTGGACCAAACTTTAAGAAAAAATTTTTGAAATATAGTATACATGCCAAGAAGTACATACATCACCAATTGAACACATCTCTGTAACTAGTGCCCAGATCAAGAAATAGGATATTATCAAAACTTGACACTCCTTCCCCAAGTTCCCCTCCCGTCACTTACCCCCTTACAAAAACCACTATGCTGACATGTAAGAACATAGTTAATTTTGCCAGGTTTTTCTTTATTTAAATGCATTTGTATAGTTTATCCTCTTGTGTGTCTTTTTTGCTTAACATTGTATATGTAAATGACACTTATGTTGCTGCATGTAGTTTGGATTTATTCTCATTGTTGTAGAATATTTCATTGTGTGAATACATCACAATTTATTTGTAGCCATTCTATCATTGATTGCTATTTGTATAATAAACAGCTTAATTCTACAACAAGTAGTGCTGATATACACTTTCTAGTACATGTGAATTGGTGGATACACATATGCATTTTTTGGGGGTGTATACCCAAGAGTAGAAGCTTTAAGTCAGAGGCTATATGTATTTCAGCTTTATAACTATCGCCAAACAGGTTTTTAGAGTTGTTGTACCAATTCCTTCTCTCACTAGCAGTGTATAGGAATTCTAGTTGCTCTACAACCTTGACACCACTTTCTGTTTTTTTAAAAAAAAACTTAGCCATGATGAGAGGTATCTATTGCTATTTGATTATGGTCTTAATTTGCATTTGCCTCATAACTAATAAAATTGAGCATGTTTTTCTATGTTATCAGCCATTCAGATGAACTTTGAAAGGGAACACTTGTTAAAACATTTTGTTAATTTTTCACTTTGTTTATCTGTCTTATTCTTATTGATTTGCAGGAGTTCAAAGAGGACAATTTTTTTGAAAATGCAAGAATCATTTTGTGGTGTGAATAGTGTTTGAGTTTATATTTAGAGATCTGAATACTGCGCTCTCTTAGAAGTAAGTCACACAAGTACTTACAAATTTCAACAGGAAAGTAAAATTTAGCCTCAAACTTTCCCTTCTACATGTCTCCTCTTGAAAAATAGGAAGACAATTGCTTTTTCCTCTTTCATTTCATGCTGGGCTGGCAAGAGGGGTGGGGTGGGAAGGTCACTCCTAAGGTCGTTGGGATGAAGAGAACAGTGAGCACAGTGGCTGGTGGACAATAAGGAAGGGCACAAATAGGGCAGCCGGGAGGATTTGCTGTCCTCCAGTTGGGCTTGTTACATAACTGGGCACATCCATGTGCTCACCAAGAATGCATGGGATGAGATTTCCTCTGACAGGGGCGTATTGAGAAATGGAAGATGAAGGGTGGCAGGCTTATGAGTGAGTAGAGCAGGTATCTGTAGAATCAGTGTCAGCTCAGCTAAGAAGAATATTTTGCTTAGTGTGGAGATGATCTGAACTGTTGCAACACGGAACAAAAGTCCCCCGGCGGCCCCCAGATTAGTGCAGAGTTGCCACCGGGCATGTTTTAAGACCCTGATCCTATATTCCTAGGCATGGAGCACAAGATCAGCACTCCTCCTAAGTCCACGTTTTAGAGAATGGCTGGGCCACCAGCTGTGTCCCACCAGCCACCCTGTCACATGCAGCAGATCCTGCAGCCCTTTGATGCCACTATAAAAGGATTTGCCCTTTCAATGCTCTATCACACAGTGCAATATAGACATATTTGTCCTTTGTTAAATTAAAATAAAACCCAGGAAAAATTTTCTTGGCTTTCACTCATTCAATAAACTTATACTGAGCAGCTACTGTGTGTCAGGTATCCTGCTAGAAGATAAAGAAATAAATCTCACAAGGTTGTGCCCTCAAGAAGCTCATAGTATTATGGGGGAAATGAAAAAGTAAGCAATGTCAAGATAATGTGGTGGCTGTTAGACAGAGGTTTGCAGAGTGTTGACAGGGAAAGGGCCTAACCGCTGGCTGGGGAGGGGGAAGTGGGTGAGAAGTTTTGGGAAAGTCTTCCGGAAAGAGTTAGTACCTTACAGTCTGTCTCTCCCTGTCACCTGCAAAGGGGATGTGTTTGAGAAAAGTTAGGAATTCATGAAACCCCACCATGCATCAGAGCAGAATAAAAAGACTTCCAATTTTCTGTCCTGTTTAAATACCCCATGCTGTTATACCTAGGGTCCTCATGACTTATTTTAATGAATCTTTTTTTCCTCATTTTCAACATGAACTCAATAAAAGTTAATTAAAATAATGTAAAATGTGACCTTGTGTGAATTAATTAATATTAGAAAAATGAGCTTATTGTTTTCATTCCTTCCTATTACTCACCTATGGAATCATTCATCATCCCTTTACAAAGCATTGCCAGGGCTCATGGTTTGCAGCATCTTCTGCTTGCGACCATAAGAACGGACAGCTGGGTAACCAGGTGGGAAAGTCAAGGATTTGTTGTGTGGTAATTCAGTGGAAACTCGCTTACCAGGCAGGGGCTAAGATAACTAGAATCCTGAGTAAGAGAAAAGGGAAAGAGTTCATTGTAACTCAGAGTGGGGGATGTAAACCAAGAATCTACCTAGAAAGCCTGCTGAGCCACTAAGTCAGGGGTCATGGGAGTTGGTAACACTTTTCTGTGTTTTTCTTGATACAGCATCTAACACAGTATCAGTGGAATCAGCTGGAATGCATTTGGTTGTAAGCAATAGAAACCCTAATTCATCATGATTTGACCAATTAAGCAGTTTACTGTCTCACATAATAAGAAGCCCAGAGAGACAGCAGCTCAGGGTTGGTCAATTCACCAACTCACCAATGTCTCAAATTGGTTGTTTCCACCCTTCTTCTGCCTTCCTAAGTGTTTTGGTTTGTCTTCCAAGACCTCTGTCCTGTTGGGCTCAGGATGACTGCTTTGGTTTCAGGAACAATGCACAGACCCCAAGTCCAAAGCAAATACTCTTATTTTATTTTATGTTTTCAAGGAGAGCCTTCCCAGAAGCCTCAATCAAACGTCCTGCTTAGGTCCGTTGGCCAAAATTGCCTCCCATGCCCATGCCTAAACCAATCACTCGGCAGGGGACATCCCTCCATCACACTCTCACCCCTGACTCGGGGAATCACCTAGATTCCTGTGAAGGACTTAGTAACTTAGATGAGAATGAACAAAATGAGACTCTATCAATAAGGAAATGCGTGGATGGCAGAGCAGACGGCCACTAAAACGTCCACGCTAAACAGGAGGTTCTCCACTTGGAGTTGAGGGGCACAGCCTTGGGGATTCAGGGTTTGCCCTGTTAATCATCTCATTTCATCTCTTCATGAGACAAATGAGCATAATGTAATGAAGAAACAATCTTATTACAATGAGACTGTTTGGGAGCAGACCTTATACGAGCAGGGGCGGGGGGACGCCCTCAGCAAAACTGTCAAGTGCCCAAAGCTGGGCTTCTGATTTGGATCCTTTCCTTCCTGTGCCCTTCCTCCCCACTCCAACACTCACTGCCTCTGCAACAGGACCCAGGGGTTTCATATTCTCCTCTCTGTCCCATTTTGCACTAAGCATCAAACATTTCACTCTAATCTTTTCATGACAATGAACACATGATTGGGATTAAAAAATAGACTTTGAATCCTAGCTCTGTCATTTGCTAGCTTTTTAACCTGCTGAGCCTCAGTTTCCCCACCTACAAAATGTTGCTCCTATGGTTATTACTGTTCATCGCAAAGGACAACATAACTGTTAACAACTTGAAAATCTCCATGGCTTAATAAAAGTCTATTTCGTGGTAACACAGAGTCCAACATTGACGATTCTGGTCAAGTGGCTCTCCTGTGACCCAAGGATTCAAGGGTTCGACTTTCTCATTTGGGGGCGCCACAGCTTCAAAATGTGATCTTTAAGGGTTTTGAAGGAAAGTCACCCTGCTTTGACTGCCTTGTCCTGGAAGCAACTTCGTTGCTGAGAGCTCGATCCCAGGGAGCTAGAATATAACACTTTGCTGTGTGCTCTGAAGAGAAGGCAGATGTGCTGAACATCAGGCTAGTCTCGCCGCATTATTACTACTGTTGTTGCTGTTACAGCGTGCTGAAAGGGCAGTCATTTTCCAGGTGTACCTATGGCCCCTAACAGTTCATTGAGGTTCACTGCCATAACCCCAGGAAGCCATTTCTGGGAGATGATGAACCTCAATGCCTGGTTTGAGGTGTCAAGGGAACTTCATTATGATGAGAGTGGTGGAGCCGATTCAGTTACCGCGGCACTTACTCCTGGCAGATGGTGCATGAGCTCTGCCCGATCTCCTCAGGTCCCCTTTCCATCTTCATGCTCCTTGGCTCCCGGTTTGCTTTTGCTTCCAGTACTAGGTCGACTCCTTTCCTCTTTGATTCTGCTCTGGAAGCTGCTTTGCCTGTGTGCGCAGGGAGCAGGAAGTGCCTGGAAATGGTCATCCCTGAGCTGGCCCTTAACAGATGACAGGTGGGCAGAGGGGCTGGGCTCTCCACACCTCCCAGGTGGACAAGCCAGTCACTCTGTGAGCAGGGGGCCTTGTTGGCTTTGCACCTTCCCCTGGCTTCCTCCTTCCTATCCCTGGAACACTGCCCAATAAGTTGCTTTCACATGAATTCTCATCTCAGGGTCAGCTTTTGGGGGACCAACCTGAAACAGTGAATACATTGAAGAATCAGAATTTCAAAAAATCCCTGTTGAGCCAAGTAGCTGAGAGGGGTTTTCAGGACATCATTACTTGCCTCCTACCTCAGTTTTTACATCCATAATGCAAAATTTCACCGAAGCTGACTTTGGTATGATGTGGAATCCCTGAGCGGAGTTGGGAATCAAAGATGTTCTGTAGCAGCTCACTGGCCCAAAATTAGGGCCTCAGAGCGTCTGAGAGACAGGGCTCAGCCTACTGACGGTCAGGTCATCTGAAAATGGAATTTAAATCAGTCTCTATCAATTGGGTTAGACTTGCTTTTCTCAACTGGTAGACTCTGGATTGCAGAATATGAATTTCCCAAGATTTGTGCTTAGATACATAGTTTGCCACAGATGAGGAGCTTCCAGCTTGATGGTGACCCTGCATAAAGCTGTTCCTTTGCCGTCTACCCTAATAGGTGGTCTCTTTGGCTCTAAATTTGGCCATTCCTTGCCTCTGAACTTCTGATTTCCCCCAAATTTGGAGCTATGTTTAGTCATGACCTCAGGGCAGGCACATACAAAGCACAGTAAAGTGCATACAAGGCTGCAGCTCAAGCCACTTGAGGTGCTTCTGTGGCCATAATCACTGCAGTGAACATACGCCTTCAATAAGAACTTGCTGTCCCAGTGGTGGCATGTGCTGCCTAATCTAATGCCTGAGGGACGCAGGCACACAAACATCTGAACATCTCAGCCCAACACAGAACCGCTCAGAGGAGCCACGGGCTTGACCAAGGCAGTCATTGGGTTTGGCTCAATTTCTTTCTCTACCTACTTCTCCTTCCTTCCTCTCCTTTAAACAGATGTTGGCTCCTTAATTGACATTCTGCATGAGAACCCCATCTAGGCTCCTGCCGTCAAGGACACTCAATCTGCAACAGTGACATTGCTCTCCCTCAGCCACCAGGACTCTCCTCAGGGGCACCAAGGATGACGAACGTAATCGCCGCACTCAGTGCTGGATTCTGCTCTACCCTTGTTTTCAAGGGCCTGGCTCAAGGACAAGGAGAAGAAAAAGCCTCCCAGGGTGCAGGTCAAGGCTTGTGCAATGGCCTTGGCCACCTCATTTTGATGCATCCAGAGGGCAAAGGAGCTTTTGTGGTCTATGCAGGGGCAGAGGATTACAATCTCTGAGCATTCTGTACCCAGAGTGCTCCCTCTTCTTCATTGTCACATCCGAACTGTAGCAGATTAGCTCTCCAGATGCTTCATTCAAAATTTATGTTAAGTCTATCCACTCCTCTCCCTCTCCACTTTCTCCACCCTGGCCAGAGCCACGATCACCTCTCACCTAGTCCTATGTGTACTGCCTCTCGCAATTCATTCCCCACATCACAGTCGGAGGATTTCCAGTGTCTCTCCTTGGTTCTTTCCATAATTGCCAGCTCTTGATTCCCAACCATCTTTTTTCATTTGATAAAGAGATACCTTCCCTTATCTCCCTCTGAGGGTGTTAAATACTTGGATTCTAAAATTTCTGCTCTGATTGCGCTAGAAGCTTGATTTCCTAGTTATAAGTTCTTTCTTCTGTTAAATTTGTTAACATGCTCTTTTATGGGGTTGGTCATCTTCCTTGTGTGGGTGTGTGTGCATATGTCCATTATTTGCCACTTTCTGTGAAGGAGGAATGGTTTTGCTTTTTCTTTTTTCTAATTAAAGTAGCATTAGTTAATAACATGTAAGTTTAAAAAAAAGTTTAAAAAATAACATAGACGTTTCAAATGCACAGTATAATTTGACATCTGTATACATTATAAGCATGCTTACTGCTAAAAGCCTAGTTTTCATCCGTCAACATATATTTGACCCCCTTTGCCCATTTGACCTGCCCTCTAACCCCTTCCCCTCTGATAACCACTAATCTGTTGTCTGAATATATGTGTTTGTCTTTGTTTTGTTTTGTTTGCTTCTTCTTTGTTTTATATAATACATGTAAGTGAAATCATACTTTTTTTTTGTTCTTTTCCATCAGACTTATTTTACTTAGCAAAATACTCTCAAGAGCTATCCATAGATGTCACAAATGGCAATATTTCACCTTTTTTATCTTTGAGTGAGATATATATATATATATATATATATATATATATATATATACACACACTCCAGCAGAAGTAACGCCTGCTTGAGTGTGATTGGAAGGGTAATAACATGGGTGTAATAATTTATAGTTTTAATTTGAACATTTCACCTAAAATGTCATGTGGTGTGCTTGAGTGTGATATTGTTATATTACAGAATTCCATGCTTATGATTTTGTAATAAAAGATTTTGTAATTCAAGGGGAGCATTATTTGTGCTGGATCCTGTATGTATGTGCATGGATACACACACACACATACACACACATATATGGTTCACATCTTCCCCATCCATTCACCCATATTTTCTACATCTTATTAAAACTATACTTGGTTTTTGGCAGGCCACCAGGGGATGGGTGGGAGCTGCCGCCTGGATGTGCACTGTGAGGAAGGTCAGGAAGGCTGTCTCACTGTCCTATCAGCATGTGGGAGTGGCTTGTTCCTCCTGGGTGTAGTCAGCCAGGAAGGGTTCTACCTGCCCTGTCCCCAGCTCTCACACTGATAGGTCCCAGCTAGAGGCAGGAGAGTCCTTTCCCAGGAAACCCTTCCTGAGAACTCAACCTAAAGGCATTCTTCCCTTTTGCTGCATTGATCACAAGAGTTCATTAAGTATTTATTTGTTAATGGTCAGCCTCACTCACTAAGCCAAGCTCTGTGAAGGTAGAGAGCAAGTCTATCTGGGCCACCATCTTGCACCCAGTTCTCAACACTGCTCATACGTATTTCAAGAAATAATTATTGAATAGTGTGTTGTTTACACTTCCACATAAGACTACATTTAAAGAAGGGATTCTTAGCTCAGCACAATTTGAAACAACTGCAGGAGAGGGCACCATAGCAGATGAGGAGCAGAGAAAAATCCTTGGGCTCCCATTTGGATTCAGTGGGCCAGAGGAACAAGTGAGCTTGGCTGCGCACAGGCCCCATGTCCAGAGGAAGCTGCAGCTTGGCACCTGTCCTAAGATGGCTCTGGAGCCTGATTTCAGAGCCAGAGCAGCAGAGAGCTCATTTTCCCTCTGAACTCACAGCCTGCAGAGAGAGGCGGAGCCTGCCGAGGCTGCAGCAGGACCGTTATGGGGCGATTGAGGAGACTATTACGTTAGTGGCTGGGTCCTGGGGCTTCAACAGGCAGGAGGAGGAGCTGCGTGCTGCACAATTTTTGAGTCACCCCAGATGCCAGCACCCCCACTCCACCCCATCAGCACCACTGTGTCACCTGCACCCGCCTGCCCATTCTTGTTCACAGTGGTGACAGCTGCAGCTGATAAGGGACTTTCCAGAAAAGAGAATGTTATGACCCTTGAGGAGAAGGCAGCTTTAGAGACTACAGCTCCTCTCCCCTCTCCTTCTATAGGTGAGAGAGCTGGTCCAGAGCAGCGATGACAGCCCAGGGTCACACAGGCAGTCAGAAGGTAAGCCAGGGCTGGGAGGCAGAGCTCCTACCCTGGAGCTCAGACACTGCCCCAAACTGCCCTCCCTTTGCCCTTCTCTCCTTTCCTCCTTTTTCCCCCTAATTCTGCTCCAACTTGTTCCCAGCCTCTTCTTTCCACTTCAGCTGTAAGAACACCCACTGCACCACCAGCCCCTTGCTCCTGCCCCGCCACCATGTGATTTGCTTAACCCCAGCCAGGAGTTAAGGGTCTTGCTGACTTCTGACAGCGACTGACTGGAGTTCCCTCTGTGGCTCTAGGCAGCTTTTGAGCACTGTGATAGGAAGACCAGGAATGGGGCCTGGCCAGGGCGTGCGTCAGTCTAGGCTCGCTGCTCCTCTGCACAGGCACGGGGTGTTCATTTCACTCCCAGTGCACCTGCCAGTCTGGCACTTGTCCCATGAAAATGGGAACCTGATCCTCAGATTCTGGACCTCGTTCCCTGGAACAGGAACAATTGTGAGGCTGCTGGACTGTGTATGGGTTTCATTTGACAAGCTCGAGCAGTGACCTCTGTCTTTAGCATCACCTGTTCCCTTTCTCCTGGTGCCTCGCTTCCTCTCATCTTTCTCTCCAAAGCAAAGTAATCATTTCCTTCTTTTCTGTCACTGCCATACCTGGCGTGACTTCGCCTCTTGTACCCAGCACACTGTATTGCAGCGACTTGCTTAGTTCTATCTCTTGGTCCTCTCAGCTTGGGGGCAGAATCTGTCTCTACCATCCAAGGATGCTGGTGCTGAGAAGGGCCTGAATCCTCATTGGCTGGATGGGATTCGGACCACCTGGGATCCAAACTTGGGTGCAGAAGGGAGGATGGAAGGCAGCCAAGGTTCCCTCAACCATAGAGTTCTCACTCCACCTCCCACTTCTCACCTCCCACATCCCAACTCCCAGTTGGGGCTATGGGCAACCAGGGGCAGCTGCTCTTGCCTGGTATGTCACAACCTTCCAGCTAGATGGAGCCTGGTAAGGGCAGAGCCCACCGCAGGGATGAAGGGAAGAGAACAGCGGAGTGAGGAGGCTCTTGGAGCAGGATTGACACTGGGGGTTCTGGAGTGACCTGTCCCTCATAGAAGCATTGTTCTAGAGTGTGTTCTGTGAACACACTGCTGGACCCTTGGTGTGCTCTGGAAAGAAAAGGTTCTGCAACCATCCGGGTTGGGGAAATTCTCCTTACTCACAGACATATTCCCTGTGGAGCTTCACAGTGTACTTCGGTGTGTTAAAGGCTTCAAGCAACCCTCCGATAAGAAACACAAATTGTAAAACTATAAAGGCAAAAAATAAATAATGGGGGAAATCCCTCTACTGACCCAGACGTTAAGCAGGTGCCTGGGCAGGAAAGCCCTGGCTCCTCCGTGCCTGTGAGAGGCAGTGGAAGCTGTCACCACCTCTGTCTCAGGACCACACTGCATTTCAGGGGCGTGTTCTCCCACCATCTAGGCTCAGGCCGTCTTCTCCTCTGTATTTTGTTTATGCCTAATTGCAATTTCTTAAAAAACGAATAAACAGTTTGAGCCTGGAAAGAGAGCTGGCCAATGAAATGCTGAGCTTGAGTATTACAGCATCGGCGAGGCTGCCCATTGGCTGGTTTGCCCTGAGGAGATGGCTGCAAGTCCCCGCCTTCCCCGGCTTCAGAGAGGATCGGAGGGGTGCCGGAGCTGTCGCGGCGCCCTTGGCCATGAGCCCCATTAGCCCGTGAGCCTGGCCGTCCTTGGCTGGCAGCTACAGCCAGCCGGTTGCTGAGCCGAGCCTGCTTTCCAGAGCAGCCTCCCACGACCAGATCCTGGACTGAGACTCCCCGCTGCCACCCCGTTGTCACAGTGGTGTTTAAGTTCCTTCAGCCTGGGGCAGTGTGCTGGGACGGTCATCTGCCTGAGCGGATTAACCCTTCCTTCAAAGTTAGTCCAGGTTCCATTCCACGATGGAGTCCTCTCTGCCTGCCCCACCATTACTCTCCCCTTAACTTCTAAATAACTCATACTTTGTTGGCACCCATCACTTGGTACTTGTGGTGAATACTGTATTGTGGTTCAGTACCATATCCATTCCTCTTTTCTGTCATTATACAAAGTCTTCTGATTGTAGCTGGGCACAAGTATTCTGGAATAAAGACTACATTCCTAGTTCTCCTGCAACAAGAGGTAACTAAGTTCTGGTTAACAGGATATTCATACTCAATCACCTTCAGAAAGTGTTCCTAAGTGCAGGGGGTGTGTCCCTTATCTTTCTTCCTATCTTTGCTGGCAGGAATGAGACAGGATATCTGGAGCTCAAGCAGGCAGGGTGAACCATGAGGTGTTACATTAAGGGCTGTGGAATAGCAAGACAGAAGTAGCCTTGGCCCCTGAGAGCTATGGAACACCATGCAAGCCTTGGACTGCCCACTTCTAGACATACATATATGTACGTGTTATCAGGTATCTTTTGGGATGTGTGGTGGTGTTCATGAGGGTTCTTCAGAGACACAGAACCAGTATGGTGTGTGTATATATTGATATTTGTTTTAAGAGATTGGTTCATGTGACCATGGGAGTTGGCAAGTCTAAATTCTGCAAACGCAGGGAAGAGTTGATGTTGCAGCTCAAGCCTGAAGGCATCTGGAGGCAGGATTCCCTCTTCCTCAAGAGACCTCAGGCTTTTCTCTTAGGGCCTTCAAGTAATTGGATGAGACCCACCCACTTGTGGGAGGTAATCTGCTTTGCTCAAAGTCTATTGACTTAAGTGTTAATAACACCTAAAAAAAATACCTTCACAGCAACCGCTAGATTAGTGTTTGAGCAGAAATTGGATACTATGGACTTATTGGCTGATTTGTGTGTGTCCCCCCCCCCCCCCCGATTCATGTGTTAAACATCTAAACCCCCAGTACCTTGGAATGTGATTGTTTTTGGACATAAAGCTTTTAAAAAAGTGTTTAAGTTAAAACAAGTCTGTCAGGATGGGTCCTAATCCAGCTGACTGGTATTCTTATAAGACGAGGAGACGAGGACACACAGAGAGATTTCAGGGTGCACAAACACTGAGGGGTGACCACGTGAAGACAGTGAAAATATGACCATCAACAAAAGAGGCTTCATGGAAAGCAACCCTGCTGTCACCTTGATCTTGAACTTTAAGCCTCTACAATTTCAAAGAAATAAAGTTCTGTTTAAACCACTCAACCAGTGGTATTTTATATGGTAGCTCAGCACACTAATACACCTGAACTAGCCATGTTGACACAAAACTAATATTGCCACTGATGTTTACCTAATGGGCACAGTCCATTCATCTTTGGGGGTCGTATGAGTTTTCATACCATGCTAAAGAGTTTGGGCTCTAGATTCTTCAATGTTGGTGGGAGGTGGAAGGTGGTAAGCAGGGGTATGCCTTTGTCACATTGGGGTTGTAGTGCAATCTCTCTAGAACCACTGATAGGTGGAGTAGAGTGAGACCGTAATCAAACTGGCTCAGAATCTTGAAAGTCTGTGTAGAGACGTAGGTGATTTCCTCCTTTGTGGTGGTGGGTGCAGGTGGGTGCAAGCAGCCAACAATTCCTTTGATTTTTAGGCGTGTGGAGTTGTATTTGTTTGTGGGATATCCACATAGAGATTTCGGGAGGCAGTTTCATTTGCTAGTTTGGAGCTCAAGGAGAAATCTGCTTGGAAATCCATATTTCTTTGTAGGTTTCCATGCAGCAATTAAATTGCTAGGAACAGTGAGTCTTCCCACAGTGCTTGCATCCCTTAGCCCCATGTTTCCCAAACATGCATGGTGACCTGTCTTTTTATTTCCTTTTCTTTTTTAATTGTCATCATAGTAAGATGAATTTTGGAGAGGAAGCAGGTACTGTTGAGAACCCCTGCCACAAGAAAGAAAAGTACAATTTCATAGCAGATGTAACACATTTTACTGGCCTCAGGTTTTCTCTCTCTCTCTCTCTCTCTCTCTCTTTCTCTCTCTCGTTCAGAGTCTTTGACCTTCCCTCCCAGATATCTGAGACTACCTTAAGTGATCAGAGGGATCTGTCCTTGGACTGTATGGAGAAGTCTGTCTTCTCTTTTAAGGGCCTATTCCCCTAGAGAAAACGCTGTTTCATCCCCATCTGGAACTTCCTCCCAGGAACCAAAACCCATGAAGGCCTTCATAGTCCCCTGCCCTGAGTAAGCAGGTAGGGAGAGAACCAGTGGGGTCAGCAATGACCTGGACATTTAGAATCCCCTTCTGAGTCTCTACTTCTGACTGATCCCAGGCAAGGCTGCTATTCCGTCACTCCTGGCACCTGCTTTGTGACAGGCCTCAGCGTCTGCATTGAGCAAAAGGGATAAACATACCTGCCCGGCATGGTTATTGTGACACATATAATCAAGTAATAAGTGTGGAAGGGCCTTTCACAGGGCACCCCTCAGAGTAGAGAGTTAATAAATATTAGGGTCTCTGCATCTGGAAACCTCACCTCTAAGTATTCTTTCTCTCTTCCCAATGAAACAAAACAGTGACGGCAGCCACAAAATGCACTCCAAGGTACTAGTCACCATTTCCTGCTGGAGAAATGTTTGCATCCTCAGTTAGTTATAAATTACATGCCCTTCACATGTCAGAAGCTCCTGGATCTTGGGTACCTCGTTGTGCTGCTTGGTTAGGTTGTCCCTTTGCATCCAGTTCTGAAGGGCTTCGGTACTGTCTCAGGTACTGGGAGTCCACATGCTAATGAGTGGTGTCTCCTCTATTAGGTGTGATGGCCTGGGCAGAAATGAAATTGTGTTAACTCTTTGTTTTCCAGCAGGGACTTCTGGCGCTCAAAGGGGAGCAGCACAGGCTCCTTGAAATTGTGATCTCTGCTACAAATGAGGGGGGTGCTTTGTGGAGAAGACTTTATTTTCTCTGGTTTCCCAGGAGAAATGCAGAAATTTCAGGGAGCCACTGTTGGATCTCTTTTGCCCTGCTCTTGGGAGCAGGTGTGTTTAAGGACAAACTGTTTCAACTTGGTATTTGGCCATGCAACAGAACAAACCTGCTTAGGCATGTCTACCTGCAAATGACTGTCCTGAGGCCAGGTGCAAGGTTCTGATGAGGACACTACAGTTTGGATATTTCTTTTTGCAATCATTGATGGCACCCAATGAGTGTCTTTGCCTAGTTAACCTTCACAAATTAGTGACTAAGGCTTTCCTCCAATATTGGTAGAGCCACACAGGCTGGTTCCTGTCCCTTCAGTGAAGCCCTGACTTGTTTTCCACACAATCCTCAAGCTGATCATGGTAATGATGATGATGCTAATGATGACTGTAAAATCCACAGTAGCTCCCATTTATTGCCCGATTTGGCTGGTAAGATTCGGCAGATCACCAATGCCTCTCTCTCTCTTTCACTCACTGTAGGCTGGAGACTGGCTAAGAACTTAGCGTGCATTGTAACACTTTTCCCAACAGCCCTGTAGGCTGGCTCTGTTGTCATCCTGCTTTACCAATAAGAAACCCAGGGTTCAAAGAGGGGACCCATACAGACCAAAGAGGGGGAGCCAGATCTTGTACCCAGGTCTGTCTGCACGAAGCTGGCACTTCTCATCTGCACAGCACAGTGTCCTTCTGGTGGGCTATGACCCTTTGCAGTGGGACTATCCTTGTCAATGGCTCTATGCCACACCCAGACTGATCTACTGCCCAAGCATCCTCAGTACCAGGATTCCCATGGGCCAGAGAAGGAAGGGAGGCCCACTCTCAGCTTTGTGGGCTGGGAGGACCTAGGCAGGAGGCAGGAGGTGAGTTGTCTATTGATTGACTGAAATTGGATTTGTTGACACAAACTGCCAGCATTTCACAGTGATGAAAGGATTGCCCACCGGCCTCATAACAAGCAGAGATTTCCCTGAGGGTTGCCGGAGCTGCTGGTGTGGTTCTTTGTGAAGAGAAGAAAGCAATTAGGAGAACGGGTGAGGTTATTAGGTCTTATTGCTTCCCTCAGCTCTCTGCACACCCGAGCAGCAGGCGGGGATTTCAGGCTCCCTTGCTTACGTGCTGTGTATTGTTTCCCTGCTTCCCTGCAGAAAGCCAGTAGGGGACCAACACAGCTCCTATGTGCTGCTCTAAGGCTGATGGAGAAAAGCATGCATATATTCAGGTCACCAAAGAAACTGCAGGCAGAACCAGCTTTAGCAGACTTTGAAAATTACATCATTGGATAATAAACACAAATCTGTGAATGTACAACACACACCTTTCTTTCTATCTTGCTTTCTCCAACCCCTCTCACATTTTATCACATTAAAAATATTCAGCTGATGTGGTTGAAAAGACACTTTCAGGTAGGATGGTCTGCAGGATGGGCAGGGAGGGAAGAGGAGGGGAGCGTGTCTTTCCTTGGGAGACTCACTGCATTGCCTTAGCAACTATTTATTAGGATGATGCACAATTGAGTGGATGAGGGGGAGAGGTAATGGAATATGAGGAATCATCTCACCTTAAATTTGTGTAAATGTTATAGCTAACACAGCACTTTTATTTATGTTGCTTTATTTTTGTTGTGCAATGTACATAACGCCTTATTCATTGTTGAGCCTACAACTCTGTGACATTAAATACATTCACATCGTGGGGCAACCATTACTACTACCATCCACAGAAATTTCCCATGTCCCCAAACTGAAACTGTCCCCATTGAACACTAACTCCTTATTCCCCATTCTCCCAGCCCCTGGCAACCACTATTCTAGTTTGTCTCTATTAACTTGACTACTCTAGGAAACTCATATGTAAAATCATACAATATTTGTGTTTTTTTGTGTGACTAGCTTATTTCACTTAGTGTAATGTCCTTAAAGTTCATCCGCATGCTATAGAATTTCCTTCCCTATTAAGACTAAATGATATTCCATTGAATATATATAGACCGCATTTTGTTTATCCATTTACCTGTCAGTGGAGATCTGGGTTGCTTCCATCTTTTGGCAATTATCAATAATACTGTTATGAACATGAGTGTGCAAGTATTTGTTCAAGTCTCTGCTTTTAATTCTTTATGGCGTTTACCCAGAAGTGGGATTGCTAGATCATATGATAATTCTATGTTTAATTTTTTTGAAGAACTGTCATACTATTTTTTACAGTGGCCGCACCATTTTACATTCCCACCAGCAATGCCCAAAGGTTTTAGTTTCTCCACATCATCACTAACACTGGTGATTTTCTGTCTTTTTGATAATAGCCATCCTAATGGATGTGAAAAGATATTGCGTTGTTTCTTTCATTTTCCTAATTATTAGTGATGTTGAGCATGTTTTCATGTGCTTGTTGACCATTTTCTAATTGTTGACACTATTACAGAGGTTCCCCATTTTCCCCCTCTTTGCCCCCCTCTACCCAGCCCCCATCCTGGCCTTTACCACATTGTCGTGTGGGCCCATGGGCTATGCATAAATCCATATATGTTCTAATCTGTATATATGCTTTGGAGAAATGTCTATTCAAGTCCTCGGCACACTTTTTAAATTGAGTTGTTTGTTTTTCTTGTTATGTTGCTTTATTTTGATTCTTACAATGACTAGGGCTAGATTTATGGATAAATCCCATTCCACAGAGAAGAAAATGATAGCCATAGATGTTCAGGAAATTGCCCAAGGTTTCCCGCTCTGTCATGCTCTTTCCCCCAAAAGGGTGAGTCATGGGTCACTTCTTTCTGGACTTCACATTTAACTTAGGAAACAGAATATGGTGATTCGAAAGATGTGTATCCTTTTCTTGGGGAGATGTATAATATAATGATAAAATATTGCTATGAGCAATGTCTGAGATTTTGCTGCTTATGTTTTCTTCTATGATTTTTATGGTTTGGGTCTAACATTTAAGTCTTTAATCCATTTTGAATTTATTCTTGTGTGTGGTATAAGAAGGTGGTCTAGTTTCATTTTCCTACCCAGTATCTGTCCAATTTTTGGAACACCACCAGGCAAAGGAAGCAAATGAAAAGTAAACAAATGGGACTACATCAAACTAAAAAGTTTTCACACAGCAAAGGAAAGCATCAACAAAATAAAAAGACAACTCACAGAATGAGAGAACATATTTGCCAATATATCCGATAAGGGGTTACTGTCCAAAATTTATAAAGAATTTACAAAACTCAACATCAAAAAAAAAAAACAAAAAAAAAACAACCAAACAAACGTGAACTCAAAAAACTCATCCAATTAAAAAATGGGCAAAGGACCTGAATAGACACTTTTCCAAAGAGAACCTACGGATGGCCAATAGACATATGAAAAGATGCTCAATGTCACTAATCATCAGAGAAATGCACATTATAACCATAATGAGCTATCATCTCACACCTGTCATAGTGGCTATCATCAATAAATCAACCAACAACAAGTGTTGGCGAGGATGTGGAGATAGGGGAACACTTTTGTACTGTTGGTGGGAATGCAGACTGGTATAGGCACTGTGGAAAGCAGTGTGGAGATACCTCAAAAAATTAAAAATGAATTTGCCTTTTGACCCAGGGACTCTGCTTCTGGGAATATATCTGAAGGAACCCAAGCACTAATTTGAAAGAACATAAGCACCCCTATGTTCATTGCAGCGTTATTTACAATCACCAAGATATGGAAGCCGCCCAAGTGTCCATCAGCAGATGAGTGGATAAACCAACTATGAAACATTTATACAATGGAATTCTACTCAGCTGTAAAAAAGAAGAAATTTTTACCCTTTGTGACAGTATGGATGGACCTAGAGAACATTATGCTAAGTGAAATAAACCAGGCAGAGAAAGACAAATACCATATGATTTTACTCATATGTAGAATCTAATGAACAAACTGAACTAACAAGCAAAATAGAGACAGATTCACAGATAGAGAGCAGGATAACAGCTAAGGGGTGGAGGGATTGAGCAAAAAGGAAAAAGGACTCATGGATATCGACACCACTGTGGTGACTGTGGGGGTGGGGGGTGGTATAAGGGGACTAAATGGTAATGGAAAAAAAAATACAATAAAATAAACAAACAAAAGCTGTGTAAAGTGAAGGTTACAGATGATAAATTTTATGGGCCTTCAGGAAAGGAGCCAAAGGACTGGGTCATTTGGGGAAGACCCAAATGTCAGAAGGGAGACCAGAACTGAACATTAAAGAACAATGCAGTAGGCAGAATAATGCTCCCAGAGGTATCCATGCCCTGAGTCCTGGAGCTGTGGCTATGTAGGTTACATGGCAAGAGGAGATTTGGTTGCAGATGGAATTAAGGTTTCTAATGAGCTGACTTGTGATGCAGAGGTTATTCTGGATTCTCCAGGAGCACCTGATGAAATCACAAGGGCAAAGGTAGCCAGGAGAGTCAGAGATGTGATGAGACACTGAGAGTCAGACTGATATGATTACAGAAAGACTCAACCGGATGTTGCTGCTGTGAAAATGGGGGATGGGCCATGAGCTGAGAAATGTAGGCAGCTGGAAAAGGCAAGGAAATAAATTCTCCTCCAGAGTTTCCAGAAGAAACACAGTCTTGCTTATACCTTTATTTCACCTCAGTAAGATCAATTTTGGACTTCTGACTTCCAAACTTGTAAGATAATATTTGTGTTGTTTTAAGTTACTTACATTTGAGTCTGTGGTCATTTGTTACAGCAGCAATAGGAAAAAATATATAAATAACCAGAACTTGATTAAATGGAGAATCAAGATGCAGGATATGAATCAGGCATGAGTACAGGCAGGAGAGAAGTTTCCCTAGAGCAAAGGGTTTTCCTTAAGAAATAATTGTTAATGTGCACTGAGTACTTTCCTTGTTCCAGCCTAGTTTAAGCTCTTAGGCACATACTTACTTGCAAGAATCCTGTGAGGCTGGAATGAGTGTCATAGCCATTTACAGGTGAGAGGAGTCACTGTGGCAGAACCCGAGCAGTAAGAGGGAGCATCCCATACAGGTGTGTGTGAGCGCAGTGCTAATGCAGGGGACTCTTGAGGGCTGTCGTGGCCCTTTCTGCAACAGATGAGAGAGGCTCTCTCATATTGGTCAATGATTGAACCTAACAACAAGATGCCGAGAGAATTAGTGGGGGTGGCATGTGATTGTTCATACAGCATTATTCATAAATAGCCAAACAGTGAAAACAATCTAAATATCCATCAGCTGATGAATGGGTATCTCCATACAATGGAGTCCTGTTCAGCAGTGAAAAGGAATGGAGTACTGATCCAAAAACACAGCATGATAACTTTGGCAGCGTTATTCTATGTAAAAGAAGCCAGTCACAAAAGACCACATATTGCATAATTCCATTCATAAGAGGTGTCCAGAACAGGGAAATCTACAGAGACAGGATAGATTTGTGGTTACTGAAGGCTTCAGCCGGGGGGAGAAGGGGGGTGATAACAAAAAGGTATGGGGTTTCTTCTACAGTGATGAAGATGATCTAAAATGGACTGTGGTGATGTTTGCCCATAATGTAGCAAAAATGTAAATGCAGCAAAATCCACTGACTTGTGCTCTTTAGAGGGGTAAATTGTGTGGTATGTGAATTGTATCTCAATAAAGCTATTGACAAAAAAGAATTAGTGGAAGAGAAACTCAACTCCAGCAGACAGCTCTGTAGCACACCAAGATGAGCCATCTAGGGATGAGAGGATTGGAACCATCAGCCAAGGGCAAGAGCTGGGGCAGCAGGCTGGCACCAAGCTGTCCAAGAAGCAACAGACAGGTGAGTGGGCATAGGGGTCCTCAGAGCCAGCTGTAAGGCAGACAGAGGCCTCTGACTCTCCGTTTCCTCACTCAAAAAGCATGAGGTCAGATGTCACTGTTCCCGCCCTAATTACACTGAAGACTTTTAGATGTCCCTGAGGGGACTTCACCAAGGAGCTCAGGATTAATGGTGAGGGGATAGGTGTCACAGGCAATCTGGCTGAGAAGGGAAGAGGTTGTAAGTAGGTGCCCATTGGTTGGGCTGCTGGCCCAGATGTATTCAAAAGCTTTCCCAGCTCTGACACAGATACAGCAACCGCCCGGGCTGCTCCCTCAGAGCCTCTTTCTGTTGTCGGACAATGGGAGAGAATCCCACACTGAAAAGAAATAGCTACTGGCCACACTTGCAGGTGCTGACAAGTAGGAGGCTTCTGCCACATGGGAGGGGAGGAGGAGGCAGATGTAGGAGGGAGGTAATCTAAAGCAAAAGATGCATTTAATTTATTGTATTCATGCACGCATGTGATCAGCAAACATTTGCTAAATGCTAGACTGCCCCAGGCACTGAGAAGACAGAGGTAAACAGGAGTACAAAGCCACTGCCCCATGGGGTTTATGTTTTAGAGCTGTGCTGTCCAAGGATAGCTGCTCAGGGGGCCACGAATCCCTTGCAGTGTGGCTGGCCTCGAGGGGAAGGGCTGGAAGGGCTGGAAGGGCTGGAAGTGCAAAATGCACTCCAGAATCTAAACTGCAGAGCAGGACATGTGGAGCATCTCATTAGCACTTTTTTATATTGGTTAAAATGATAATAGTTTGGATATTGTGGGCTAAAGTATATTATTGAAATTTAATTTCACCTGTTTCTTGGCCTTTTAACATGTGGCTGCCATAAAATGTAAAGTTGCATACATGATTCACGTCATATTTCCATGGAACAACACTGTTCCAGTGAGAGAGAGGGACAGTGGTGAATAAGCAAATAGGTAGATGCTGCCATTTCAGGTCATGGTGCCTGCCATGGGAATGAATGGAGTGAGCTTGAGGGATGGAGGGCTAATGGCTGTTGCTGTTTTCACTAGGGTGGTCTCTCTGAGGAGATGCTATCTGAGCGGAGACTTGAAGACAGGGAGAGGGCAGGTGATATTGGAGGTGCAGCAGGGTAGTATGGCAGGGATGGGGTGAGGGTGGAGCATAGGGGGACGTGGAGGAGGGGGGATGGAGAAGCAGGTGGGCAGAGCCTTGAGCTGCCTTGCAGGCTGTGCTGCACATGAATCCACAAGCTTTGGTGACTGACCCAGGACACAAAAAATGAGGGAGAGAGCAGGGACAGAGTGACCACAAGGTGCTGAGCCAACAAGACTGGGTGGGTGTTAGGGACTGCCACTCTGCCCGGTTTGGGATGGAGAGAGACCCCGTGATGAGTTAAGAATTCCTGTCTGCTTCTGCTGAGTCTGAGTTGGTGCCACAAAATCCAAATGGGGATGTGCTATTCCCATTTGGAGATAAAGGCCTGGAGCGTAGAACCGAGGCTGAGGCTGAGAAACAGAGTTAGAGGTCGTCTTGGAGGATACCCTTAAACCTATGCGCACAGACTCTTCCCAAAGGCCTGAGGGTGATGAGTAGAGGGGAGGGAGTGATAATTGGTTAGACCTGGTTTGAGTTCCAGCTCTGCCACTTCCTACCACCCTGTACTAGGTCACTTGTGATAAATTATAGATGGCCACAGGCCCTTTTGATCTTCCTCCTTTTTTCTTTCCCCATGTGAGGGCACACCCCATGGCTGTCCCAACAGTGGAGTGCAGAGGAAGTGGTGTTCTGCTGCACCCAGGTCGAGGCCTAAGAGGAGTGCAGTGTCTGTTGTACTCTTTGGGAGCCTTGAGCCCTGTGTGAGAGAGTCTCCTATCCTGATGCCACCGTGTAGTGAGGAAGCCCTCGTGTGAAGAGGCTGAGTGGAGAGACATAGAGATGCCTGGACAACCCCCAGCCAGTTAAGATGTTCCAGCCGACGCCACAGACATCATCGAGCAGAGACTACCTGTCCTCCTTCCTGTCTAATTCCTGCCCCACAGAATGGTGACATAAAAGAAGAATAATGTGTTCTTCTAAGCTACTAAGCTTTTTAAGTAGTTTGTTCTTCAGAAATAAATAAACAACAATTATAAAATGGGATAATGATACATATTTGATTGTTAGTAGGACAATATGAAATAGTAAGCAGTTTCTGGCACTGGATAGATACTAAATAAATATTTTTTTTTGTTTCTCTGTATACAGTTTGTACTATAAAGTCAAAATCTGTCTTGTTTAAGTTCAGACTTGTGTAATGGTGTCTGATGATGGCGCAAAGGTATAATGGCCACCTTAATGAGGTGTCTTCAGACCCCAAAACAGAGCAAGCAACTCCATAGAGTATAACAGAATTTATTGTAGGGTAATTCACTTAGAAGAATGTTGGGTTGGACCAGAAAAGAAAACCCAGTGGTCTGCACAGATTTTTCCCTGCTAGCAGACCCCCGTTAGAATACTGTTTTTTATAGTATAACTTGAGTGCTAATGACTGACAAGGCAAAGGGACAGTGAATGCAAGAGCACCACAAGCGTGTCTCCTGGTGGTCTTGTGACAGATAATTGCTTATAATCAGTACTATTACCAGTTTGATAATTATTTCTGCTGTCATGATAATTATTTCTGGCTGTCACTAATAAAAATATTTATGGGTACATTTTAGGGGACCCAGATAATTGCCAACCAGAAAGATTTCATGTGCTTGCTAAGGACAGTATGGTTGGTCAAGGTTGACAGCATAAAAGTTAAAATGAAATGAGATTCAGAACACAGAGATGGAGTTGGTTTTTTTCATGCCTATATGTGTACAAATGGCATGGAATAAATTGAATTCCTATTTTATCTCATATATATTTTTTTAAATGTATGGAAATGAGTACCACAAAATCATAGGCTATGTTTCCTATGCATGTTGCATATCTCCCCTTAGTTACACTGGTTTCAAGTCACATTATCCTGGTCACTCTTCCTCAGATCTGTTCTGCTTTAAAATTCCCCTTTGAGTGTGTTGCCCAAGAAGGGTATGGTAAGTACAGCACCAGGCATGACGAGCACATCCTGTCCCTCTATCTGGACATGTCACACCACTGACTGGTCTTACCGATTGGAGCAACACGGCAGGCTCTGAGGGTGCCAATTCTATTACTCAAAGTATTTACCATCACTTCTACTTTTATGATAGCACAGATTTGATCAATCATACTATCCCTCTTCTTATTCAAATCACTTATAAAAATGTTAGACAAGACTGGGATGAAGATGAGCCAAAAGAGATCTCACTATATGCTGACATTTGTTCATTAATCTGCCTCACTAGGGATGTTTGTTCAACCAGTTATGTGTGAATCACGCAACAACACTCTGTCATCCAGCCCACATTTTTTCCCATCTGTTTATGGGAATATTCAATATAGCTCTTTAGCATGTATTATCTACTTTTGCTCTGTGACAAAAGTTGATGTCATTTATCTGGCTGTGTCAGGTGCCATTGCAGGCAGGAGCCACAGTCTGCTTTTCTTTTGATGACTGCTGAAATTAAACATGTGAGAAGTACTCAGTGAACTCTTGGATGACTGACTTTTTCAGCCTTACCACTCCATCAATATGTCTGTTTTCTTAGTTTTGACTGTTCTGACCCTACAACATGTGTTTTATTCGTGGTTACTTAATATGTAGGTTGTGTGAAAATAACTCAATTTGATTTATGTTCTTGTTTTAAGTGAATCACCTACATTTACCCCTGTTCAGGTTAAATTCTGAACAGGGAGCTTATAGAGAACTATACAATGCAGGAGAGAGCTGGTATGCCATAGGCAACTTGAAGAGAGAGCTGCCTTGTAAGGATGGAAGATGGGATGCAGCTGTTCACTCAGGGTGGGCTGGAGCCCAGGAGAGACTGGCTGTGCTCAGAGCAAGAGAACATCAGCCTCAGTGAACCTGGTAGGTTCACAGGGACTTAGTGAGTAGGAGACTTTCGTTAACACGCTTTAGCCACTGAAAGCAGACACAAAGATTTAGCAAGGCCAAATTAAGAAGAGATCATTTTAGTGGTTCTAAATCTTTGTTTATTTTGCTCTATTTTTACTGTTTGATTTAATCATGGCCAATAAGTGAATTTTTTAGTTTATATTTAGCTCTGATGGAATCAACATTTACCAAGAGAGTATTCAATCGTGGTTGAGACTGGAGCAGAGTACCTAGGTTCAGGTTTTCTGTTACTCCATTCATTAGTTTGGGTGAATTATTTAACATTTTGACAACTCAGTTTTGTGATCTGTAAAGTGGAGGGATTGATTTCATGTGGTTTGTTGGAAGGGTTAAAATTAGACAAGACATGCAGAATGCTAAGAACAATGCCTAGCACACAAGCATTGCTGATTAGGTGATAACAATTATTGTTTTTTTTAAATACTCAGGTGATATTTTGTTGGGTTCTAAGTATCCAAATCCTGAAGTTGTTTATTTTTAAATTGAAATAGCTGCTATGCATCTTCAACAAATACATACAGAGACAAATAAATTGGTAAAGAAAAATTAGGAAGAAAAGAATTTTGGAATCCTGTTAGGACATGCCACAACCTTCAAATAGCAAAATCAAGATTACTGAAAGTCACAGAAAAAGTAAGTATATTTATAGACCTATAATTATTTATGCTGGTAATTTTCAAATTTTAAAATATCACTTGACATGAAGATTAAATAAATGGAAGATTTCTGTTGAGCCCCCTCCCCACAACTTTAGAAATTTAGATTCCAGAGTCTTAGATTGAGGTTCAGAAGCCAAAAATTTAAACAAGCATTGTGGAAAAATTTTAACCTTCCCTCCTCCCTCCTCTCCTCATTTCCTTTCTTACTCCTTTCTCTTCTCTCCCTTTCTATTCATTCATTCATTCACTCACTTACAGTGCCTAGCATTTGTGTTCCTTTACTAAGTTTATGGAATCCATAAGTCAAGCAGACCAGACATTTGTTCTCCCTGAATCCTGGAAGCAAAGGCATAGTTTTGTGGCTTAAACCTGGCTGAAATTGGATGTAAAGCAGGGATCCCCTAAAATATTCCCCATAGCGCATGGTGGGGGATAGGGCAAAGGAATGATACAGGGGTTAAGATAATTGTCATAACAATGGGAAGTTGATAGTTGTTAGCTGTGTTGCTGCCCTGGGTAAAAGGTCTAATGTGACCTTCAGATTATACAGTGACTCATGACAAGATGTAGGGGACAGAGGAAGCTTATACAGCACCTGCACAAGAGGCAGGGAGGCAGAGGCTCCTGTGGCACTGGGTACTCTTGCCCTGACTAAGGATGGCAGCCAAAACGTCAAAACTAGCACAGTGTAGTAGGGGCCCAATATGAGGACACATAGGAAGTTCCGGCTCAGCATTTAAAATAAGGGCAGGCTGAGAGAGAGAAGAGGCAGCCATGAGGAAGGAACCAGGAAGTAGGAGAATTCTGCCACGAGGGCTAAAAGAGTAGAAAAGTAGCCATGTGAGCTGTAGGGGGATTTGGCCATGAGGTCTGAGAGAGGAAGCAGCAAGCAGCTATGCAGTTGATAGTGAAGTGGTCCGCTCTGAGGGCTGGTGTGTAAGGTAGAAGCCATGCTAGGTGGGAGTCAAGATTCCTCCATGCGGCCTGGGGTAGTGAGGAAGGCAGACCTGTGGGCTGAGGAATGGGTGCAAGGAGAGAGGACAGAGCTGTGCGGGGATCTGGCAAAGCTGACGGAGCTGTGTGGGAATCTGCCTAACTAAGCAAGGATTTGCAGGAGATGCTTTGGAACTGAGGTATGACCAGGAATGAAATGTAGACTTCTGCTTTTTTGAAGCCACTCTCTTGGGACGTGTGCCTCCTGGACTCCATGTGCCTTACACGGGACCATGATCCAGTGTAATACAGTACATGTTTCCTGGACTACTACCTGGAGGCTGAGGACAACGTACCCCAAATTCTGAAGGAGAGAGCTGCTGCGAGAGGATGGCGACTCTGAAACCCACAAGTGCACCTCCCAGAGGGGATGGAGGACTGTTTGTGCGGCTGGCTTAAGAACAGATAAGGATATAGGGAACTTCTGGGCATGCTTTTGAGTTATAGCCTGGTGGGGAGCCAGGGAAGTGCTTGGTCTCATGGGAGAACAGGTCTCTGAGCAGGGGTGCTCCCAGTCCCCCTGAGGTTGGAATCCTGTAAATAAAAACATGTTTCCTTCAATGCTAACTGTTGGGCTGTGTATCGAGGTGACAAATGGACGGGCCTGGTTGGCTTGGTTACATGGCCACTAGATGCTCCTAGCAAAGGCCAGGAATTAGGAGAAGGAGCAAGGACATGGGGGTGGTTTAGGATTTATAGCTGTGGTGGCAGTGGTGGCAGAAGCAGAGGTGCCCTACCTGCTAATTCCTGGGACAAACCCTTCACAAGCTTCCATCAGTCATGTCTAGTTTTTGAACCTGGTTCTGCAGGCTTTTCCCCAGTTTCATAAATTACTTCACAGTCTTCTGAAGAATACTTTTCCTGTTGTGTACAATCAAGAATTTTCAGTATGTCATATGTGGCTCACACATAAGGAGAGTAATCCCTGATGGCATATTCTGGACATTATTGATCTCAGTTATTTTGCAAATAATTTGTTAATTTGACTATTAGTTAATAACAGCGATATCATTATAGTACTATCTAGATTCTACCTGAGATCTTCCTAGACCTTCTAGTATTATTATGAGAGATAACATACTTTCTAAATAATCTCCTCAAATCAGTTCTTAATATTTATATTTTAAAACATAAAGTCCATGACCCCAAGTTGCATTTTTGGTCATTCTAGAATAGTTGGTATTTAGTAATGCACCATCAATAGAATGAACCAATAAATTTAGTTAATACCACACTGGATTCAAGAGCATTTTCCAGTAAAACTACAGAGCTTAAAAGATATAACACATGTGAAAGTATAAATAATAATAGGAGAACAAATACCCATTTACCTAACCCCCGACCTAAAAGAGAGAACACAAGCACTACTGTGGAAGGTGCCTTGAGTGTCTTTGAAGACAAAGATACCTTAAGCTCTTGGCCAATACAGTTCTTCTCTCTCTTCCCAAGAATCTACCATTTTGAATTTAGTTTTAATCAACTTATACTTTTCATTATAATTTTATTATATACATATGTACCCACAGATAATAAATTGTTTAATTTTGCCTTTTTTGTACACTAGGTGTATTCTTTAATCCTTTTCTTCTCTCATTCCATGTTTTACTTCTGAGAGTAATCCATTCTAATGTGTGTAGTTCTGGTTCATTCATTTTTATGGCTATATAGTACTTCATGGAATAAATATGCCACAGTATATTTATTGATTTTATTGTTGATGACTACTTGATGTTGATGGATATTTATTGTTTATGAATACTGTTTTTTATATTTTGGAATTACAAAAATGCTATAAAGATTTCTGTATATATATTTTAGTGTATACAAAAAATACTGAGAATGGAATTGGTGGGTCATAGAGTATGTATGTTTGAACTTATTAGACCATGTTATGTTTCTAGAATAGTTATAAGAATTTACATTTCTATCAGAAGAGTTTAAGAATATTTACCAAATAGTTTTTAATCTTTGTAAAATATATTTATAGGTACTTTATATCCTTGTTGCTTTTATAAATTGCAATTTTTGTATTTTTTACTTAGTTGCTAGTGTATAGTTATGGAATTGACTTTTATATATTAATTTTATACCTAGCAACCTTACTTAATTCAGGTTAATTTGGATTTTCTGTGATAGACAGTCATATCTGGAAATTTCACCAACTTAGTTTTACTCTGCAATTTTTATACCTTTTATTTCTTTTTCTTGCCTTATTGTACCATGTAGAACTTCAGTAAACTGTTCACTGGAAATGTTGATGGCAAGCATCCTTGTCTTACTTGATTTTAAACACTTTTACTGTTTCATCATTTAGTATGATATGCTATATATTTTTATACTTTAAAAATTATTTTAAGAAAATTTTATGTTACTCTTTTACTAAGAGTATTTTGAAAAATCATAAACAATTGTTGCTAATTTAAAAATGTTTTTATTATTTTTGATTATGCTATCACAGCTGCCCAAATCTTTATCTATTTGCCACCCTCCACCCAGCACCCACACTCCCTCAGGCAACCCCCCAACCATTGTTCATGTTCATGGGTCAGGCATATAAGTTCTTTGGCTACTCCATTTCCTATACTGTACTTTACATCCCTGTGGCTATTCTGTAACTACCTATTTGTACTTCTTAATCCCCTCACCTCTTCACCCATTCCTTGGCACTCCCCCTCCAATGGGATAACCCTCAAAATGCTCTCTGTATCCATGATTATGCATGTTCTTCTTTTTTGCTTAGTTTGTTTTTTAGATTGAATTGTTGATAGATATGTATTTATTGCCATCTTATTGTTCATAGTTTGACCTTCTTTTTCTTAAATAAGTCTCTTTAATATTTCATATAATAATGGTTTGGTGATGATGAACTCCTTTAGTTTTTTCTAGTCTGAGAAGCTCCATATCTGCCCTTTGATTCTAAATGATAGTGTTGCTGGGGAGCAATCTTGGCTGTAGGTCCCTGCTTTTCATGACTTGGTATTTTTCTTTCCAGTCTCTTCTAGACTGCAAAGTTTCTTTTGAGAAAACAGCTGACAGTCTTATGGGAACTTCACTGTATGCAACTAACTGCTTTTCTCTTGCTGCTTTTAAGATTCTCTATTTTAACCTTTGGCATTTTAATTATGTGTTTTGGTATGGTCCTCTCTGTATCCATCTTATTTGGGACTCTCTGCTTCATGGATTTGCATGACTATTTCCTTCACCAAATTAGGGAAGTTTACTTTCACTATTTTTTCAAATAGATTTCCAAATTTTTGCTATTTTTCTTCTCTTCCTGGCCCCTCTATCATGAGAATGCTGGAATGCTTGAAGTTGTCCCAGAGGCTGCTTACGCCATCCTCGTGTTTTCTGTTTTTTATTCTTATTTCTTCTTGTTCTGATTGGTTGCTTTCTTATGTTTTAAAGCATTGATTTGATTCTCAGCTTCATCCACTCTACTGTTGTTTCCCTCTAAATTGTTCTTTATTTCAATTAGTGTATCCTTTGTTTTTGACTGGACCTTTTTTGTGCTGCTGAGATCCTCACGAAGTTTCCTGAGCATCCTATAACCAATGTTTTGAATCCTGTATCTGATAGATTGCTTATCCCCATTTCTTTTAGCTCTTTTTCAGGAGTTTTTATCTGTTCCTTCATTTGGGCCATGTTGCTTTGTCTCCTCATTTTGGCAGCCTCCTTGTGTTTGTTGCTATGTATTAAGTAGAGATGCTATGACTCCCTGCCTTGGTAGTGTGGCCTAATGTAGTAGGTGTACTGTAGAGTCCAGGTTCATGGAGTCTCAGATGTGGCACCCATCTGCAAGCTCTTTTTCTTTGTTTGGGAGGAGAGCTCAGAAAAATTACAATGGTCTCTTTCCATCTTTCTATCTTGGAGAAAGCTGTCTCCCAGCTCTTGCCCTGATGCCAGACACTTCATTTCCTTCCCCTACGCCACTGGTGCCTTTCCAGCTGCTACCCCACTGCTGAAGCTCAGAGAGAGTGAGTTTGAGTAAGTCCATGTGTTGATTCTTTAAGAGAAACTGCTTGGGACTCCAGAAGTTTCTTCCAATGATTCAATCCCTGCTGGTTTTTACAGCCAGAAGTTATGGTGACTTATCTTCCTGGCACTGGAACCCTGGACTGGGGAGCCTGGTGTGGGGCTGGGACTCTTTGTTCTTGAGATATTTCTCTCAAATTCTTATCCACCACATGTGGACATGGGACCAGCCTGTTCCATGTTCACTCCTCCTACCAGTCTAGATGGATGTGGTTTCTTTAATTCTGTAGTGGTCAGACTTCCTTAGATTTTACATATTGATTTTTAACTCACCTGAATGTTTTTTGTATAATGTGTAAAATAGGGCTTTATATTTGTTTTATTTCAAGTAATAGTGGTCCCTGCACCTTATTTGTTGAATAAGCCTTATTTTACCCATTGATTTGAAATATCAATTTAATCATATATTCCATTGCTAGACAAATACATCTGTTTGTTTCTAGAATGCTCATTGTATTTCACTGATCTACTTGATTATTTCTGTGCTGGTGTCATGTTGTTTTAATTGCTGAGACTTTATAATGCATTTAAATTTTTAAATATTTTATAATGGGTTTGACATAAAAAATAAATAAAATCAATCTACATTTAAAAAAAGAAAAGAAAGAAGGAACTCCTACCTTTTGCAACAACATGGATGGAACTGGAGAATATCATGCTAAGTGAAATAAGCCAGTTGGTGAAAGACAGATACCATATGATCTCGCCTGTAAGTGGAATCTCTTCAACAAAATAAACTAATGAACAAAATAAACAACAGACAAGGAAACATGGAGCAGATTGAAAGTGACCAGAAGGGATGGGGAAGGAGGACAATGGTGGAAAGAAGGGGAAGGAACTTGACAAAGAGCATGTATGAATGACCCATGGACATGGACAGCAGAGTGGGAATTGGCTGTGGGAGCAGGGGGTGGGGGTGGGATGGGTGGAGGAGGGCAAAGAGGGAAAAATTGAGACAACCGTAATAGAGTAAACATGATTTAAAAATTAAAAATAAAATTAAAAAACTAAGAAAGAGCTGGTCAAATCTAGTTTTATAACTTATCAAAAAAAAAAAAAACTTCAGTGAATGCCTACAAACTGTAAGGTACTGAGAGGACACAAAAGTTTGCTAAGTAGGATAAGAAATACATCAGCAATTAATAGAGCTTTCTTATCAGCATTTCATGATTTCTCCAGAGTTTGGCATTACTTTTCAGAGCCAAGGAGTAAGAGAAGAAAGGGCCACCCAAAGAAATAATATTTTAAAGTGGTCCTGAGATCGTAGAAGTTAGAAAGGACTACTGCTCTGTAGGGAGGTCTCTAGCACACACAAAGGAATAATGAAACCAGGGAGTAAAGCAGATGTTATTCTCATAGTCATCAGCATTTAGAGCTAGAAGATATCCTACGATTATTTGGCTGAACCACACAGTGCTCTTTTGGACAGCTATCCAGTCATTGCTTGCCTAATTTCAACCATGGATGGAAACTTTGATGGAAAACCCTGCCCGCTGTTTGCTACAATTGTTGCAACGCTTTTTCTTAAATTGAGGTGGACTTCCATTCCTGGTGCCCTTTTCTCCAATGGTCTCACTCTGTCATCTGATTCCACCAAAATACTTCTGTCTTTCTTTATGCTGGCCTTCCCCATACTAGAATGCAGGATGATGTCTCCTCGTGACCTCTCCATTTCAGCTCAGCACTCTCAGTTCCTTTAACAGCTCTTCATGAGCATTCTTTCCTAACTTCTCACCACTGCATTTGTCATCATTTCTTCCGGACTCAGGCTAGAGTCAGGTGACATTCTCCACAAGTGTGTCGATCAGTGGTCAGTGTTGGGAAGCTGACGTCTTCCCGTTCCCACTTCTTCCAATCCCCCTGTTATTCCCATCTCCATTCTCTGAATCAATCCTTGCTTTTCTCTTTCAAATCTGGGCACCTGGGAGGGACACATGTATGATTAGAAGTAAAGGTGACCCAAAAGAACATACATTCATTTCTTCAGAGGGAAAATGGACTGTGTGAACAGGCAAGTGCCCCAGTGCTCAGGAGACTGTTCTTTACATGCCAAGACATTAAAAAGTTTCTTTCCAAAGTCCCAGGCAAGAAGGTACTGGGTGGTTTTTAAATAACATGCAAACTGTTTACAATAAATAAAATAATGAATTTCCATTTGTTGTAACATCCATCATTGCCTTTGAAATGCAAATGTCAAATATGCATAATGTCAAAATGTGTTATCAGAGTAGCTGTGGAGTCTTGGCTGAATCACCCAACTCCTTCAATCCTCAGTTTCTTCCTCAGTTCACTTGGTTTCCTCTTCATCTTCAACACAGGCATAGTAGTAACAATCACTTGCACATCTGTCTCCCAGGGAGAGATACACATGTTGGATCTGTGTAAGCTGTGACCTGCTATATAAGCATGGGGTACTGTTGTCACAGTGAGTGTGGTTTTGACAGCTAACAAGTGTCAAAATAACAAAATCCAACTCAAATGTGTACCGCCTTTGCATTTTAAAATTTCTCCAAGTGATTTGACCATAATTTTTAGATACAGAATGCTCTAGGGACCAGAAAGGCTCTCAGAACACCCTGTCAAAGGTTGCCTTACTGCTTACTCTTCTTCATTAAGTATGGTTACCTTATGGACTGACTGGAGCATATATTTAATTTCCTACTTTGAAATGGGCATCATTTTCATCAATGACTCCATTAGTTGCTCATTCCCCAACTTGTGACCTTTTCCCTTATAGATGAGAACACAACAGACAAGCAGAAGCCCCCAGAAACTCAGGCTCTGCTCCTGAGGTCCCAGTTCCTGCTATGATCTCTGGAACCTTCTTCCTCTGACTATGAGTTCTTGGTCTCAACCCATTGTAGCTCGGACTGCACAAGAAAAATAGGAGGAACATATACAGTCAAAGAAAGTGATAATTTATAGGTGGAGCAATCCAAAAAGGGCTTTAAAAGGAAAATCCTAGCCTTTCAAGGATTTTATTTGTAAATAAAGTAGAGAAGTTTCCCATGTTTTATGCAAGTATAATTTTTTGGTGGTAAACAGTAGGATGATATATATATATATATGTATATTTCCTATTCCAAACTGTATGCAATTAGCATTTGGAAGATTGTAATTATAGATTGGTTGGGCTTTTTGTAGGTGCTAAAATTGATTTCTTGGCTGAATTATTTTGCAAAAGACTTAAACCACTAATTGTATACCTAAACAAAATTGAGTGTGAACAAATCAAATAACTTTTATTTTACCTTGGATAATAACTTATTGATGCAAATAAAACTTCTTAATTAAATCTGGCATAATCAGGTCTGTAGAGGCCCACGTAAAGGCATTCTGTCACCCAGCCTTAGTGATTATTTTAATTTTAGAGTAATGCTCTGTTATTCTTAGAGAAAACTGTGTATCAATTAACGACTATAGAGATAGTGAGCTGTTTTAATTCAATAACTCTTTGAATCCTAGATGGATTTAAGCTAGATCTTTTTGGAAGAAGTGCTACTCATTTATTAATTATAATTATAATTAATACATGCAAAATTGAAACTTGTATCCTATTCCTGAAAATACTGTCTAAATGCAGAAACTTCCAAAATCTCTCAAACACAGAGGAAATGGTGAAATGTGGAGACACATTTTCATCCTGATCAATACATGTTAGATACTTGATCAAAGAGAAACCATTTAAATATGTGTCTAGTTTCCTGGGGCTTCTATAACAAAGTACCACAAACTGGGTAACTTTAAACAACAGAGTTTTGTAAAAAGTCTCACAGTTCTGGAGGCTGGAAGTACAAAATCAAGTTGTTACCAGGGTCCTGCTCATTCTGAAGCATGTAGGGGAATCACTCCTTGCTGCTTCTGGCTCTAGTGGTTTGTATACAATCTTCATGTTCTTTGGCTTGCAGCTGCAGAACTTCAATATCTGTATTTGTCATCACATGGCCTTATCCGTGTGTGTGTTTTCGTCTTCACATGGCCATCATTTTATGAGGACACCAATTATACTAGGGCCTACCCTATTTCAGAATGATCTCATCTTAACTAATTACATCTATGGTGACCCTTTTCCCAAATAAAGTCACATCTGAGGGACTTCTGGGTTAAGACCTCAACATATCTTTGGGTGGGTGGGGGGACACAATTCAACTCATATCATTAAGATACAATTATTTTTCAATTACATTTTATTGGTTATGCTATTACAGTTGTCTTGATTTCTCCCCCTGTCCCCCTCCACCCAGCATCCCCACTCCCTCAGGCAACTCCCCAACGATTGCTCATATTCATGAGTCATGCATACAAGTTCTTTGGCTACTCCATTTCCTATACTGTACTTTACATCCCTATGGCTACTCTGTAACTACCTATTTATACTTCTTAATCCCCTCACCTCTTCACCCAATCTCCCCCTTCCCCCTCCCATCAGCAACTTTCCAGTAACTAACTTCTTTTCTCTTGCTGCTTTTAAGAGTCTCTCTTTATCTTTAATCTTTTATCTTTTAATAATAATATGACTTGGAGTGGGCCTCTTTGCATCCATCATGATTGGGACTCTCTGATCTTCCTGGACTTGCATGTCTATTTCCTTCACCAAATTAGGGAAGTTTTCTTTCACTATTTTTTCAGATAGATTTCCAGTTTCTTGCTTTTTCTCTTCTCCTGGCATCCCTATAAAGCACATATTGGACCTCTTAAAGTTGTCACAGAGGCTGTTTACACGATCCTCATTTTTTTTTTTTTTGGATTCTTTTTTTTTTTTTCTTGTTCTACATGGTTGTTTTTTTGGTTCCTTATGTTTCAAATCATTGCTTTGATTCTCAGCTTCATCCACTCTACTGTTGTTTCCCTCTAAATTGTTCTTTATTTCAATTAGTGTATCCTTGGTTTCTGACTGGACCTTTTTTATGCTGCTGAGGTCCTCACAAAGTTCCTTGAGCATCCTTATAACCAATGTTTTGAACCTTGTACCTGATAGATTGCTTATCCTCATTTCTTTTAGCTCTGTTTCAGGAGTTTTTATCTGTTCCTTCATTTGGGCCATGTTGCTTTGTCTCCTCATTTTGGCAGCCTCCCTGTGTTTGTTGCTATGTATTAGGTAGAGCTGCTATGACTCCTTATTCTGGTAGAGTGGCATAAAGTAATAGATGTCCTGTAGGGTCCAGTGGCACAGCCTCCCCTATTACCCAAGCTGGGTATTTGAGGTAAGCTCTTTTTGTAGGCCAAGAACACCTTCCTCTTGTAGTTGAGCCTTGGTTGCTATTGGCAGATCAATGGGAGGGATTTACCCAGGCCAGTCAGCTGCCAGGACTGGTTATGACCACTGTCCACCAACCTCCACCTTCTGTGGAGGATCCGCTGTGAAGGGGCAGGGTGGTGGTGTTCTGACGTGGTCTGTAGCTGTCCACCGGATGCATTGGTCTTGGAGTTTCCCAGGTGGTGCAGGCCATGGTCAGTCCCCACCTGTGTTTTGCCTGGGGAACCCTGCCTGAGCTTATCTGAGAAATCTGCTACTTGTGCTGGGCTTGGAGGTTCCCAGGAGAAGCCAAGCTAGGAATCTAGTCTAGCTGCCACTAGGGTTCACTGGAGCTACCTGTTGCTTGTTTGATAGGGTTTAGGAGTCAAGACCAGCCATTCTTATGGAAAAGCAGCTTGGGTGGGCCTGTAAGTTGGGTGGGGTAGAGCCTCTCTGTATCTCCAAGGTGGGTCACACAGTGATATGGCCCCGGCCTACCAGCTCTGATGGGGGAGGGCTCAGCAAAGGAACAACAGCCTCTGCTTGCCCCAATGCCAAACACTTCAGTCTCTTCCTGCATACTGCTCTTGCCCTTCAAAGCTGCCACACTGGTGCTGAAGCTCAGGGGGAGTGAGTCTGGGTAGGTGAGTCTGTATGTGAGTTCCCCAAGAGGAACTGCTTAGGGCTCCAGTAGCTTCCTCCACTGACTTAATCACTGATGGTTTTTGCAGCCAGAAGTTGTGGGGAACTTGTCTTCCTGGCACTGGAACACTGTGGGGCCTGGTGTGGGTCTGGGAATCCTCACTCCTGAAATATCCCTCCTGAAATTTTATCCACGTGGGTCTGGGACCAGCCCCTTCTGTGTCCTGGCCTGCGTCCCCCCTACCAGTCTGGATGGATGTGGTTTCTTCAATTCTGCAGTTGTCAGAATTCCATTCAAGTTGATTTCTGACATTCCTGAGTGATGGTTGTTCTATATTTTAGTTGTAATTTTTATGTGGTTGTGCGAAGAGGCAAGCCATGTATGCTTATGTTGCCATCTTGACTGGAAGCCCCTCAAGAAAAAAATTACTGTAGCCTAGTTCTTTATATCTATTCAGGGAGGCAAAAATTTAATCAACAACTCACTGTAAATAAAAATTGCTTCATATATTTTCAGCTTCTTTTAATTCTCATTAATCATAGGTTCTACCCAATGTAAAAACTATTAACTACCTTGAGATATGGAAAAAGATATTATAAAATGATGGCAATCTCTTACTGTTTGCACTGAGATTAGGACAAGAAGAAAGAGGATTCAGCTGCAGTGGAGAAGCAATGTTCATCTGTATAAAATGGAGCCATGCTGCAGCACCTTCATGGGGAATCCTGCACTGGTCACCTACCCTGAGATGTTTTAGCGAAGCAGAGGGTCCCTGCCTGCTAGAGATGGATTGAGGGGAGACACTTCTAGAATAAAGGGGATGGGTTAATGCAGATTTTCAAACAACATTTCACAGAACCCTTGAAGCCACACAAGAATATATGTGGTTCTTGGAAGAGTGATCGCAGCAGACAGGATTAATATTTGCAAATCCCTCACTCTATAAATGAAAAAGGACTTATTTTGTCCTCTGTATCTACAGTTACTATGTATGTTTAGAGTCATCAGAATATTTTTTTATGCCAGAGGCTTTTTCTTCTTGAGTTTTTAACTTGTAATTAGGCTATCTCTCAGTTGTGATGCCTTGATAATGTTTTTGTGGTCCAAATAAGTAGGTTTTCCTGTGTGGACATAGTTATTCTTTTCTTATAATCCAGTGTGTGTGTGTTGTGCATGTGTATACATACCCAGACAATGAAAGCATATGTTCTCAAAGCTCAGGAGAAAGACAGATGGCTCCCCAAGCCTTTCTAAGCTTTTATACTATGCCTCACCTTGTCAATTCTAAAGACCTATAATACTGGTTTATTGAATGAACTGGACTTGGTAGGTGTGAAATGAAAAAATAGTTCCCTTTCCTCCCACATACATATCTACACCCAAATTACTCTTCTGGATGACTCTTCTTTGACTTTGGGTAGCATCTTGCTTTTGTGGCTCATAGCAGGTATTAACAAAGAACCTCTTCATTTTTTGTTTAAGATTTTATTTATTTATTCCTAGAGACGGGGGAAGGGAGAAAGAGAAAGAAAGAAACATTGATGTATGAGAGAAACATATATTGGTTGGCTCTTGTAAGCGCTCCAACTGGGGATGGGCTCTGACCATGGCATGTGCCTTGTCTGGGGATCAAGCCAGCGATTGCTTTGCAGGATGACGTCCAACCAATTGAGCCATATTAGTCAGGGCAACAAAGAGTCTCTTCTTGCAGCTGCAGCTATTGCTTTAGTTTGGGGAAGCCCTGAAAGCAGAGCCTAAGACAAGGGTTTGGGAGCAGCCACTTAAAAGGGGGGTAAACTGGGAGGCAGGAATGAGAGAGCAAGGAGGGGATGCTAAAATAATGGTGTATTACTGAGATCGCTGCTGTAAGAAACAGGGTGCTGATTCCGGGAGGACCTCTGAGAAGAGTGTATAGGATGTCTCTCAGTGTTGTACATCTGAAGGATGGGAAGTGGGAGTATTTGTTCACTGGTTCCTGTTTCCTGTGGCTGAGGATTGCCTCTGGTGTGGTGATACCCTTCCACTTCTGGACTGCCTTGTGCACAGTCTAAATGAACCCAAAGGTCTTCTAAGAAGACCCAAGGCAGAAAATAGCATCAGCTTGAGTGTGACTTTGTGTAGAACATCCACTGTAGCTTTGGCTGAAATCAGAGTTGGGTCGAAGGGGTGTGATGGAGGGCAGCAAGGACATCTTCTACAGTCCACCCCTTGCACTGCTTAGATCCATGTCTTACATTAGGTCCAGTCTGTTATTAAGTATTCAAAGTGATAGCAGGCTCTGCTCTCTTAAAATTATACATCTCAAGCTGAAGTACCAATTAGTGCCTGTGCTTCTGAGACCATAATTTTATTCCTCCTCTCCCATCTCTGTCACCCATTCTAGATTTCTCTTACCCTTAGTGGTACCTGAGCTGATTTAGGTTGTTCACCTGATAGAGTAACTCAGGAACCTGGTGATGTTTGAGCTTTTTGATGTGTTGTCATTCTTGTCCCATCGTTGTGTAACCAATTCATCCAGGAATCAGAAAGTAGCTGTTTTTTCCTCCATCATTCAATCACAGAGGCGCCCACCTCTGCCCCTCATAAGTATAGATATAATCTAAGAGAAGTGTTGGGACAACAGAAGTACGTGACATGGAAACCTGGGCCACCCTGTGCCCCGTGGACTTGTTCAGACCGGATCCCCTATGAACCATGTCCTTCTTATGACTGGCTGACCTGGTGGATCTGGAAATGTCCAGCTCATTATTAGTAGCTCCAGTCACATGTTACTTGATGCTCCATTTTTAGCTTGATCTCTACTAACTCATCACACCAAGCTGGTTTTTAAATAGTCAGTGCTTATACACTAAATAAACTATACAATAAATAGTTCTTTCAATGGCGTGCACATGACTTTGCTCCAGAGTCCTAGGCATTCTGCATGACAAAACTCCTAGTAGGACTTGTCAAGGCATCCTTTCCTACTATGGATACACCTAACACTAAAGGATCAGCTGAATTATATGCCCTCAATAGCAGGATAGGTTGCATTGAAGCCTAGAGTTTCTATAGAACCCCCTTATATTTTGGGCTTCACTCAAAACCGGTACCCAAGTCGTGGCTAGGTGGCTCAGTTGTCCCATATACCAAAAGGTTGCAGGTTCAGTCCCCAGCTGGGATATATACAGGAGGCAACCTATTAATGTTTTTCTCTCACATTGATGTTTCTCTCTCTCTGTCTGTTTCTCTCTCAAGTCAATAAAACACATCCTCAGGTGAGGGTAAAAAAAAATGACACCCAAGAAAAAGGTCAAAGAAACAATCTCAAGTGCAATATAAGCTGCCTCCAAAGATCCAAAGTGGCCTATTAAATTATGTACTTTTCTTTTTCAAAGGCAGTCTTTTACCTTAGAGGGTATGCCCCAGACCACTGAACTCCTAGAATCTTCACAATATAGCAGAGCACTGAAACTTTTAAAGAGTTTATGTTCCACCATTGACACATATGTGTTTTACTCTGGCATCTGAAGCACTTGCTATTTCATGTTCACCATGTCCAATTAGCATTATGTCAATAATATAGTGGACCAGCATAATATTCTGGGATTGTCAGGATAATAGGGAGCAGAAGAAAAGACAATGAATGTCTACTTTTCAGGAAAAACAGAACTACTTCTGATTATTTTTTTTTCTGAGGTAGTTCCTTTTTCCTTTTAAAATATATCTAATTCATTTATTTTTACAGAGGAGGAAGAGATGGAGAGAACCATCAATCAGTTGCTTCTTGAATGTGCCCTGACCAGGTACCAAACCCGTAACACAGACACGTGCCCTGACCTGGAATCAAACCAGCAACATTTTCCTTTGAGAGATGATGCCCAACCAACTAATCCATGCTGGTCAGGACCTTTCCTCAGGAAGTTTGATGAAAACTTACTTGCCAAGTGAATAGCCACAACACAAGTACTAAAGGCTACACTGACCTGTTTCAGTAAAGATGACACATCTAATTCAGCAGATACAATAGGGACTACTAGTTGAATAAAGTTTTGGTAGTCTACCATAATTCCTGCAAATCCACTGATTTTTGCAGGGATTGTATAAATAAATTGAAAGAGGATATGATGGAGACTTACATTCTTCCATTCATTAAGTTCCTGAGAGGGGCACAAATCTTAGCCATTCCACCTCAATTTACTATCCTATATGGGAGAGGCCACTTTCTGGAATTAGGACTTGTTCTTTCCTGTCTTCTTGGTTATTACTCCACATGTCAAGAAAACAACGTGAGGATTCTGTGAGCTTCTCTACATTCCCACTGTGTGTCCTGCAACAGAGGAAATGACCACAGGGTGTATCCTCAGACCCTCAGAACCACTTTTGAGCCAGTTTTGGCAAGCACGCCCTTTACCGCCTGTGCTCCATAATCCTCTTTCTAACTAGCAGGCATCATGACATTTGAGGGTTTACACATGTCAGTGTCAGTTTGGACTTTGTATAGTCTGTAAAATCTGAGTATTCCCCTTTTTCTAGTGTAAGGTCACACAGGTCCCTTTGGGGGATGGTTTTTGACATTGTAGGGTCTTCTCTCAAGGGGAGCTAGATTCCCCTCAATCACTGGTTCTGAGAACTGACTCAAACCTGGGGAATGGGTGAAAAATTGTCATTTTTCCTTTTGACAGCTGATGTCAGCTCTCTGTTCACCTATTCTTAATATTTTTTTCTGATGACCCAACTCAAAGAATATCCTTATTGGTTGCTCGTCTATCTTTCCTCTAGGAACAGCATAGCCTATTAGCCTCTGCCACAGATACCTGCAGACAGGACCCTGGTTGTCACTCTGGCCTTGCTGCCCACTGTGGTCATCATTTCATCTTGCTTATAATGGTTCAGTGCTGCTACCCAGCCTCTGCTACTCCCCAATACATTTATCTTCATTAGTATTAGAGAGCTCACTCCCATAGCAGCATTTTCTACTATGAACCACGGGCCATGGAAAGCAACCACCACTGATATTCTTGACCATGCTCATGATCCCTCACCACTGAATTTATTGTTTCCTTAATAAGGGTGTGGACTCTTGGTCTCCCAGGGAACAGAGCCAGGGTGTCTAATTGTCCAAAGTATATCTTCCCTGGAACATCTGATTCTTTCTGACCCCTCCGCAACACCATGTTGAGGCAAATATTGTATCTTTTTCTTGTTTACTATAAGCCACCATTGTATCCAAGCTTCAAGGGACCTCCAACCAGCACATTAGAATTGGTACAATTGTCCTGAAGGCATTAAGTCATAGGAGAATATCGATATACTTTTCCCTGTTCACTCTCTCTGGCCTAACACTCTCTAGATTCACTCCCTTCTGTGTTTCTCTGGTTTCTGCTGCTGCATATAAGGGGTCCCTCAATTCTTTTGGTGACTAAACTATTCCTCTTGGAATATGGCCTGCATTTCCCTCTCTGAGGCTGGGCTGAGAATTGACCCTGGTTAGTGCTCTGGAGGTGATGAGGGGAGGTGAGGATAGATCTTGTGAAGGACAAGCACTGACTGTGTTGCAAGTGGCCCCCTCAGGTGAGGACGTGCTGTGGTATCCAGGTAATGGGAGGCTGCTTTATTCTAGCAAGGGAGAGGGGGCTGCTTCTACTGCCCCACAGGGATTGGATTCATCTCAGTGGGAGCTGTGATGATACTTAACTCTAACTGGAGCATTTAGTGTCTATGTATAGGTTACATAGGTTTCTGCAAGAATGTCCTCCATAGTGCTAGACAGAGAGAGTAGCATTCAAGTCTCTTCTGGAGGGAAGAGTCAATTTCTCCTGGTAGCAGTAGCTCAGGATGAAATTACTTCACTTCAAATAGGTAGTAAATTTACCAAGACCATTCATTTAAAGTCAAGAGGGATGAAGAGATGTGATGGTTAAAATTAGGCCATAATGGTTTAGGTGGCTACTGGTCAGGGTGGGAAAGATTGTCAATATAGCAGAGTTATGAAGAATAGTTAGTAGAGAAAAGGTGATGATTGGGTTCCATGACTCTGAAAATGAGCCTCCTCCACAGTGTAATTAGAAATACCCAAATGTGCAAATGTGAACACTACCATGTTATTGAAGAAGGTTAAGAAGAAACAGGAGGTGTCTGCCTCTAGCTGTAATGGTATAAATTATATCAGACAAGCAGATAAGCTCTCCTTCTGAAAATAACTAGGAAAAAAAGAATATGATAAAAAACAAAAAACCTTTGGAGGCACAAATAGCTACCAAAGCAGACAGGACATGAGGGGCCAAGGTCCCAGAGAGAAGAGAGAGAGCTGATGTGAGCCAAGCATTCTTCAGCTGCTTTTCCCCTTGAGGCATTTGGTGATTCCTGAAATGGAGGCAGATCAGGGGGTGAGACACTAAGCAGAAAGCCTCAACTGAGAGGCATAGAAGCTGAACAAAGCTAGCCAGAATTTCCCAGGACTGTGGAGAAGAAAGTTGGGTTTTAAGACCAGCGACGCAACTAAAACTTAGGAGCCAAGATTTTGGAACAGAAGGAAACAGAGAGAGAAGCCTGGTGTACTTCGCTGTTTTCTCTTTTGAAGTATTTGCCAATTTGCAGCAACAACGCTGAGAAGGCAAGCAGAAAGTGGCAGCTATGAGCCTGAGAAGCCAAACAGAGATTTCAACAGTCTCATAGTAACGGGAAGGCAGACTTTGAGTTCAGAGACTGCCAGCGAGGGACCTGGAAACACTCCCCAGCTGTCAGGTGGAACCCCAGAGGTAAGGGTAGATGCGAAGCAGCCGACTCTTGCAGGTCAAAACCATGTTCTCAATCAGCCCCTCTGTAGATTAGATTAAGTAAGGTGTTCTGCCCCAATTTTGTTTGCCAGAAGCACAAATAAATCCTGTCAGGGGAAGAAGTATCATTCAGAGCTTTTACAATTTTTCATATACAAAGCTGATGTTCAGCCTAAAGAGCAAAACAAGGAATAGATTCATTGCTAACAGATAGGGGAGTTTATAAGATATTGTTTTTATATTACTGTGATTAATAATAAAGAAAATAGAATGAATTGTGGACAAAATGTTTGGAAATTTGATGAACCAACTATTGCTATACACTGTAATGTCACTAAAAATAAAACTGCCTTGGCCGGGTGGCTCAGTTGGTTGGACTGTCATTCTGATGTACCAAATTAATAATAAATTCTTAAAAAAAAAAGCCAGGCACAAAAGTGTCTGTATAGTACTGATTAGGAGGAGACACAAGTGAGGCTTCTGAGATTCTTATCTGGGTGGTAAGGGGTTCGTTTTATTAGTATTTATCAAGCTGTACATCTAAGATTCATGCACTTTTCAATAAAAGTTAAAAAAGAGAGACAGGGAAGCAGCAGTATGGCTGCAGGACAGAAGGCAGAAATAATTGATATGTTGGATAATAAAGCTTGGATGACTTTTTCCCACCTCCACCGCTGTCCCTCTACTTCAAGCTACCATCTTCTCTTGTTTGGGTTAATGCATAGCCTTCTACCTGGTCTCCCTGCTATCACCACTGTCCCTTGAAGTCTTTTTTTAACAGTCACCAGGGGATCCTTTTAAGACTAACAATCATGTCACTGCTCTTCCTAAAACCCTCCAGTGGCTTTCCATTTGTCCCAGGATAAAGGCAAAGAAAGTCCTTCCCTGCAGCCTTCCCTGCAGCATCTGGCCCTGTTATGTTCCTGACTTTGTCTTTCACTTCTGGCCCCTCGGTCACATCATTGTTGCCACATGGGCCTCCTGCTGTCCTTAGACATCCCAGGAACTCTTCTGCTTTAGGCGTTTGTCTTGGCTGCTCCCTCAGCCTGGCTCATTCATGCACGTCCTTCAATATAGGGTCCAATACCTCCTTTGCCAGGCACTTTCCAGGTCCTCTTGGCTCCCCTCACCTTGCTCAGCTTTTTCCCCTCCATAGTAATTACCACTCTGACATAATATATACTGTCTCTTATTATCTTTCTCCCCTGCAAGGTTATAAACTTCATTAGGACAGGATGATTTTTTGTTTACTGATGTATCTAACATATAAAACAGTGTGTGACACATAATAGATGCCCAATATCTATTTGTTTACATTGTAATAATCTAAGAATTATTACAGCAGCAATTTGAGAATAAGTAACTATAAAAAAGAACTTGAGCCAGATCTTAGATTTTTTGTCTCTAAGCCACTATTGTTTATAAGCTGTAATTAAATGTGTGTGTGTGTATGTGTGTGTGTGTGTGTGTGTGTGTAAATCTAAGCATTCTCAATGGATCTGTAGCAAATTCCATGTTAAACAATCCTGTTCAGGCTAGCATGATTATAAGACCTTTGGTACTAAATAGAATTAAGTATGCATCCTTTCTCTACTGTGAACCACGCATATGACCCTGAGTGAGATGCTGAATTTCATTGCATCTCAGTTTTCTTGTCTGTCAGATAGGAATAATAATGCCAATCACGTAGGATTAATGACAGAATGTGTAAGCTCATGGGTCCTTGAATGCATTCAGAAGCTATTTCTTGCTTACCTATTGGGTTCTGGGTGCTCCCTTAGGCACTGGGGGACAATCCATTCATTCTTCATTAATTATTTTTGAGTGCCACACCCTGTACTAGTAACTGGGGGAACTGCACTGTCTGAAGTAGTCATGAAGGTTACATTATTAGAGGAGGGAGAGGGCATTAAGCAAGACACAATAAGTAAATATTTACTTAGATGGTGAAGTGTACATTGGAAAAATAATCCAGAGGAGGGAAGGGAGCTGGAGAAATGCATGTGTGGGGGAAAGGGGATGTTGCCGCCTTCCCACCATGGGAATCTTGACATTGGTGCCAGAGGCACAGAGCCTGCCCTTCAAGGGGCACACAGCGACATGCCCCCTATACATGGATACACAGCTCGGCACTCCATGGATCCTGTCTGCTGTGGTTGCTGATGATGTGTTGCTATTGAGGGAAAAACATGCAAACTCAATGCCATATGAGCCTGTGTCATACATGCCACTGATCACTGACTTAGTTTACCTGCTGACTCCCAGATACATAAACCTGTGCAGACTTACGAAGGTGCCAAGGTCTCTGAGTCTTGCACCAGCAGAGACTGTCCTTCTGCAGTGAAGGCAGCAACAAAGGCTGGTTATTTACAGAATGGCAGAGAATTGCCTTCGTGCCTATTTCTAAATCTGCACAATTTGACAGCTTGGGTATACCCAGGTCCGGAGTGCATAAATGCTCATTTTATGACTGTCTGAGCACAGCCTTTCTAGAAAAGGAAAGAAATCCTTTATCTTTCCTAATGGATGTTTAGAAAGTTTCTACTAAATATTGCATAAAATAAACTCAAAACAATTCTCAGTGCTGAGTTTATGATGCAGCCTATGGCTCCCATAAGAGAATAAATGATAATAGAGAAGGAAACATTTACCAAAGCCAAAAGTGGGAGTCATTTATTTAGTCATTAACTATGAGACTGGCAGTATTAAAATTATTGTGCTAAAGAAATTAAATTCTTAAACACATAAATATCATCAAGCACATAATGTAAAGGTTTCACTTTTAATGGTTCATTGAAAAGAAGAAAAGATTAGTTAAATTATCCCAACTTTAATAGAGTTTCATTTTAGGGAGACAGGAAAATTTCCACAGACAAAGAGACTGGGTGAAGAGGTGCCAAAAGTAATAGGGTCTCATATGAAGTGAATACTTGAACCTTCCTAGGGGGATTTCTCCAGAGAAGCTGTCACTTACTGAATAGCTGAAGAAATAACAAGTGCTGGGGAGAATCAAGATGGCGGAGGAGTGAGTGGGAGCCACACTGACCTCCTCCCAGGGCCAATCTGCAATTACAACTAAATTGTGGAGAAATCACCTGGAACAACAACTGAACAATAATGAGAGAGGAGCCTTATAACCTCAGACAGAGAGAAGAATCAGCTTTAGCACAACCTAACTGGTAAGGAGTATGGTAGAGACTTGAGAAGATGGGTGGAGCACCCAAGGATGGCAGCACCAGAAGGATATTGAAACAGCCAGTTGGGTCCCCCTGAGATGAGTGAGGTCTAAACCATAAGCAGAGATCTTGAGCCCACAGCACCAGAGCCCAACAAATACACAGATATCAGCCAGCTGCAAAAAGCAGCAAGGTTGCTCTCTGCCAGGGACAGGTGGCTGGAGATGCAAAGAGCTGTTTGAAAGGCCAACACATACATTTTTGTTTGCAGCCACTTACCCTTGCCTCTGGCAAAGGCAGGGGCAGAGTGGGTTGGAGAAACCTGAGGAGAAACTGGGAAAGGAGGCTTTGGGGAGAGAACTTAGAGAGTAGCCACCAAGATTCTGGTGCTGACTCATCCCCCAGGCGGCAGCCACCATCTTGCTCAGGCAGATACCGCTCCCCTGAGTGGCAACACATGAGAGGACCCAATGGCCCTGCCACCAGGAGGCTTGGCCTAGGCCCAGTAGTGCTAAAACCTGATGGCTGAGTATAGAGTGGCAGCCACAGACAGTAGATCCCTGGCTACAGAGGGCACAGAGTGGTCTAGAGACACTTGAGGATAGACTGGAGATGGAGGATTTGGGGAGAGAAGGGAGAGAGTAGCCAGCGGGATCCTGGTGCTGACTCCTCCCCCAAATGATAGCAGCATCTGGCAGCAGCATCTGGCTCAGGGAGACCACTCCCCTGAGTGGCAGCATCATAAGAGGACCCAATAACCGCACCAAGGTGGGACTCTGCCCTGCCCTATTGTGTTTCTAAGTCTCACTGCTGAGTGCAGAGTGAATAGATTAATAGCTGAAGGAGACAGCCACAGGGAGTAGATTACTGGACGACTCCAACAGACTGCCTAAGGTCAGACAGGGATGACATCTGACATCAGAGGCAGATCCAGCAAGAAAGAAAAACAGTGGTCCCTTACTATAGAATTTCACACCACAAAGTCAGGAAGTCAAGACGGATGAATTTAAGCAGAAGCACAAAAGAAGAGTCTCACCAATAATGGAAAGACAAAGAAGCACCCCCCACCACCCCCAGTGGAAGGGAAAGGAGAAATCCCAAGGAAGAGAACTAAATGAAACAGAGGCCAGTAAACTATCAGATACTGAGTTCAAAACAACAGTTCTAAGGAGGCTCAATGAACTCAGTGAGCTCAGAGAGAATTACAGAAAACTATACGGAAACCACAAGGAACTTACTGCAAACTATATCAGCATGTAAAAAGACATAGAAACTATCAAAAAGAGACAAGAGGAAATGACGTATACCTCAATTTCTGAATTGAAGAACACAATAGAAGGAATCCAAAGCAGACTAGATGAAACCAAGGATCAAATCAGTGAGCTGGAAGATAAATTAGAAAAAACCTTCCAGAAAGAGCAAGAAAATGGAAAAAGACTAAAAAAGAATGAAGAGGCATTGAGGGAAATGCAGGACAACCTGAAACATAATAATATCCGTATAATACGGATACCAGAAGGAGAAGAGGAGGAGCAAGGGATAGAGAACCTGTTTAAAAAAGCAATGGTGGAAAACTTCCCTAACCGGAGGAGAGAAAAAGTCACACAAGTCCAGGAAGCACAGAGGGTTCCACTCAAGAGGAACCCAATGATGCCCACTCCAAGCCACATCCTCATTAAAATGGCAAATATCAAAGACAAACAGAGAATCCTAAAGGCAGCAAGGGAGAAAGAGGTAGTAACATATAAGGGAGCCCTGATATGGCTAGCAGGTGACTTCTCAACAGAAACACTGCAAGACAGAGGGGAATGGCAAGAAATATTCCAAGTTATGAAAAGCAAAGGCCTGCAACCACGACTGTTCTACCGAACAAGGCTCTCAATTCAAATAGAAGATGAAATAAGTTTTCCAGACAAAAGAAGGCTAAAATAATACACCTCCACCAAAATTTTAGCATATTTTAGCATTGTAAAATATGCTAAAGGGACTGCTTTAAGAAGATGAAGAAAAAGAGTCTATGAATACCCAGTTCCTTTCACAGTTGCCAATACTTGATATTACCAATATTTTTAATACTTATTAATCTGATTTTGGCAATGATGTTATTTTAATTGTCACTTTATTATTTGTTGAAACTAAACCTGTTTTTGTATATTTCTTACCTATTTATATTATTTTTTAAAAAAGCTTTTAAAGATTTTTTGGTAATCTTTATCCATTTTTTGATTAAAAATTTGTAGAATTTTTCCCCTAAAAACTAAGAAACAATCAAACAAAAAAACCCTAAAACACTATTAACCCTTTTATAGATATGTTGCAAATACTCTCCTATTCTATTACTTGTCCTTTAATTTTTTTTACATGAATATTACTGCATAATGTTAAATGCTTAATATAATCATATTGTCAATATTTTACTTTAAAACTTCTGGGTTTGAATATGTTACTTCAGGGTAAGAAAAATATTATTTCATATTTTTGCCTAAAATTCCTTAGATTTTACATATTGATTTTTAACTCATCTGAATATTTCTTGTGTAATGTGTGAAATAGGGCTCTATAGTTATTTTCTTTCAAGTAATAGTGGTCCATGCACCTTATATGTTGAATAAGCTTTATTTTTCTCTATTGATTTTAAATATCAATTTAATTATATATTACATTCTTAGAAAGATATATACATTTGTTTCTAAAATACTCATTTTATTTCATTGATCTACTTGATTATTTCTGTGTGTGTGTCATATTGTTTTAATTGCTGAGACTATAATGGTTTAAATTTTTTAATATTTTATAATGGATCTTGACATTAAAAAAATAAATAAATAGAATCAATCTGCATTAAAAAAAGAAAGAAAGAAAGAAAGAAAGAAAGAAGGAAGGAACTCCTACCTTTTGTGATAACATGGATGGAACTGGAGAATATTATGGTAAGTGAAATAAGCCAGTTGGTGAAAGACAAATACCATATGATCTCACCTATAAGTGAAATCTATTCAACAAAATAAACTAATGAACAAAATAAACCACAGGCAAGGAAACGTGGATCAGACTGAAAGTGACCAGAGGGGATGGGGAAGGAGGACTTTGGTGGAAAGGAGAAGAAATTAAACAAATAACATGTATGAATAATACATGGACATGGGCAACAGAGTGGGAATTGACTGTGGGAGAGGAAGGCAGGTGGGATGAGTGGAGGAAGGCAAAAGGGGGAAAATTGAGACAATTGTAATAGAATAAACATGATTTAAAAAATATATATAATTTTAAAAAAAGCCATTAATTTAATCTGGAATGTTCTGTTTTCTGTGCCTATCCTCATCCTTCCTTTTTCTTTCTTTAGGACTGTGGTCAGCTTCCAGAAACTCCAAGCAGCCACCCCTGAATATTCCAACACTGACTTCCATCTCTTCTCCACCTACCTGTATTGTTGTATAGCTGATAGTTTGAGCTACACAATATATTTCCTTATTTTTTCCCCACATTTTGCCTCCTTTAACAAAACATGGAGTAGATACTCAACTGCAAGGTAGAGCCATGCTCCCAATAGGTGTCCCCAATCATTCTTGATGCCATTCTGGACACTTTATTTGTATTAAATAATTTGATATAAATTTGAAATTCAAATATTAGTGTACTTTATTTTACCACTTAAACTTTCCCAAAACTTTCTGCTTACTCTAAATTTATGAGGTCAACACCCTCTTCTACCTGAGAGTCATTCTGGGAAATGAAACAGGGATTTCTCCATTTTTATTGTCAAGTAATTACCATCAGGAAAGCAGAGATATCCATGAAATAATCCAGAAGAGGGTCCTATTTTGACAGGTCCAGGGTTAGAAGGATGAGAGGGAAGATCAGATTTAAATGATATGTTTTATTTTTCTTAGTTAAAAAGCAAAGTATTCATGTTGGGAAGAGTAGAAATTAAAAATAGACAAAAGAAGAAAATAAAAATTATTGGTAATCCTACTCCAGAGGCAACCACTGCTCACAGTTCAGTTGATATCCTTTAAACCTATTGCATTTGTACATATACATATGCATTTCCTTTCCAAAAATAGGGTCATTTGAACACACTGTGTTATACCATGCCTTTATACTTAGAAACATACTCTGAATGTTATCATGTCATTGCATTTTCTTCCGCACATGATTCAGTATGACTGATTGTCCTTGACTTCTGTCTTTTTTGTCACTCCCATTGTCCAATCTGGTGGCAAATCCTGTTGGCTCTGTCTTCATAACACATCCAGAATTTTGCCATCACTTCACCCCTGGTCCAAATCACCCTCAGAATATTGCAATATCTATCTAACAGATCTCCCCCTTCTGACTTTTCTCCCTTAAATCTGACCTCAGCATAGCAGCTAGAAAAATCATAAGAAAACGTGACTCAAATCATGTTGTTCCTCTGCCCAAAACCCTCCACAGGCTCCTCCCTCCACAGGGTGCACTTGAGGTTCTTCCTGTGATCAGTAACGACTTATGTGATCTGCCTTCCTTTACCTACTTCTCTTTCCCTCTTGCTCACTTCACTTCGGCCATGGTGGCTTCAGTGCTGTTCCTTGTAGGTACTCTAGCCTTAGGGCCATGCATTGCTGTTCCTTCTCTCTAGAGCACTCTAGAACTTGATCCAGCTCCTCTCACTCCCGCCCCATATCAGCACAACTGGCTTCCTTGCCTCCCTCAAGTTTTTACTTAAATGTTATCTTCTCAATGAGACCTTTCCTGACTGCCCTATTTAATATTTTCTAGCTACTCCCCAAGCCCTTCCCACACACATTTTCCAACTTCCTGCCCTGCTCAATTTTTCTCCACAACCCAACATTACCCTCTAACATACCACATATTATACTTATATAAAAAATGTATTCTGTTTGCAGACTTCATCCCCTAGCTTCTAACCCAGCATGCAGCTCTGCACAACCAGGCTTTCTGTCTCGTTCACTGCATTTCTGTCATCTCTGGAGTAGTATCTGGTGCAGAGTAGACACCTCACATCAGCAGCAGCCTAAGTCAGTGACCATTTGCCCACACCCACATCAAATGAATAATACCTGGAATTCCCATGTGTTTTAGATTTGCTGGTCCAAAATGCTCAGCAGAAAATACAATAAGGGGTTTTGGTACTTTTGACACTGGGGTGAAAGGAACTAAGTCACTGAACGAAAATCTTCCAAAGAGACTAGAGCACTGGAGAATAAACAAGATGGGTAGTAAACAAGGACCATTTTCAGGGAGAGGGGTGGTCTCAGGCCAACCACCTGAGGAAGAAGCAGTGCCACCCGCCCCCAGCTGTTGTTGGTAGCACTGCAACAGTAAGACAATGGGAGCCATGCCCATGCTTGCCTGCATTTTTTTTCCTTATTCAGCAGATACTTGCAGAGCTTCTATTTAATGCAAAGCTCTGTGCTAAGTGCTGTTGGGATGCCCAGTGCATGCTGACCCCTGCCTGGAAGATAGCAGCAACCTTGTCAGGGAGGGAAACCTTACTTAAATAACGTGGGTCGCCCCTGGGGAGAGATGAACAGCGGCAGATGAGGGCATGAAAGAGAAGAGAGACCTCCATGGGTGGGGGTGGTCAGAGAAGGCTTTGGAATGAAGCGGCTGACAATGACATTCACAGAGGGGTTACTGGGTGCCAGCCAGTGTTCTAAGTGCTTTTAAAGTCACCAAATGCTCACAGCTATCCTCCTGAGGTAGGTACTAACAGCATCTACATTTTATAGACGAGAAAGCTGAGACACAAAGAGATGAAATCTCTTGCACAGTGTTGCAAAGGTGGCCCATGGTGGGGTCACACAGATGGGCCTTGGAATGCTCTGCTGATCACTACTCCATGCAACTGTCATATCAAGTTACCATTGCTGTGTGATAAACCACTCCAAAATTAAACACAAAGCAACTGCTTTATTATGCTCATAAACTCTGCGGGTCAGGAATTTGGACAGAACACAACAGGGACAGCTTGTTGCTGCTTTACCATGGCTGAGGCCATGCCAAGGAGGGACCTTGCATGACTGGAGCTGAATCGCTTGGAGGCATCTGCAGTCAATGTACAGTGGATGATGCTGACTATCAGCTGGGACCTCAGTTGGGACACTTACAGTTGGCCTCCATGGGGGGCCTGCACTTCTCCATAGCATGGTGGCCTCTGCGCAGTCAGTCATCTCACAGGGCTGTTTAAGGCTCTAAAAATGAGTGTCCCAGCAAACAAAGTGTGAGCGGCATCCCCTTTTCTGACCTCGTTCTGGATGTCAGGCAAGTCCAAGTCCACCCAGACTTAACAAGAGGAAATAGAAACTGCCTCCCCCTTGATGAAGAGAGTGTCAAAGAATTTGCAGCCTTTTTTTTTTCCCTTTCTTTCTTTTTTTTTTTTTAGAATAGACTTTATTTTTAGAGCACTTTTAGATTCACAACAAAGGTGAGTTCCCATATACTCCCTGAGCCACACATGCATAGCTTCCCACACTATCATCCTCCCACCAGAATGGTTCATTTGTTACAACTGATGAACCCACACTGTGTGGACATAAGTTTTCAATTCCTTTGGGATCATACTAAGGTCTAGAATTGCTGGATCATAGGGTAAGAGCATTTTTAATTTTGTAAGAAATTGCCAAACTGTTATCCAGAGTGGCTGCATCATTTTGCATTCCCACCAGCAATGAATGATGGTTCTGGCTGTTTGCATCCATTTTAAAAAGTGGTCACACTTCACAAAGAATGTGAAGCTTGTACAGGATCTTAAGCTGTGGATAAGTGAGCTTTGCAAGTGAACAGAAGAGGGGAGAGGAGAATGTAGGTTTGAAATTATGTTCTGAGAAACTATGAAGTCCGGAAAGGACTTAGATACAAGGAGTGATTAATAGGCAGTCTACTGACTTGCCCGATGGGACATCATTATTTCCCCCTCAAACTTCTGGACCCTGCTGTTTAGATGGCTCTGTCCCCAGCAAACTTTCCAGGCAAAGCTGTGGGGAGTCTCTTTCCTCCTCTCTTTTGGGACCTGTGTAGTAAGGAAGTTGGTCTCATCCAAAAAGAGATCTGACCTTCATCCCTGGCTCCTGGGAGGTAACCTCTAAACCCTGCAAATGCCCTGAGTGATAGGAGAGTCTTTATTATCCATGGTAAAACCCCCAACCCACACATACACACCTGAAAGCTTATGCTAATGAGGTAACTCAAGATGGGCTCTTTGGCCCATGATATCAGCCCAAATTCCATGTGTGTAGTATTGGGAAGATACAACTGAGTTCAACCATGTGAGCAACCAACCAATCAGTCAATCATACCTATGCAATGAAACTCCGATAACTCTGGACACCAAAGTTTGAGTGAGTTTCCCCGGTTGGCAATACTCCATGCATATTGTCACATATCAACACTGGGAGGGTGATTAGTCCTGAGCCCAGTGGAAGCTGGATGTTTGGAATCCCCTATGTGCCTGCCTTTGGCTGGTTCTAATCCTTTCCCTGTAATAAATAAATAAAATAGCCATGAGTATAACAGCTTCCAGAGAGTTCTGTGAGTCTCTCCCATGAACTATTGAAATGGGGGGTAGTTTTGAAAACCCCCTGAACTTGCACATGGTGTCAGAAACAAGAGAAACCTCAGGGACTGTTTCGTCAGACACAGCAGCTTGATTAACTCCAGGTAAGGCCGCCCCTCTGCCTCTGCTCCTCCTCTAGACAACAGATAACTTCGAATTGTTCTGTATTCCAGTTGTTCCACTGTAATGCCAAGGAATAGCCACATGCTGTTGTTGCTTATTGCAGGTATCAAAGATGTTTCTTAGAGGAAATGGCAAGGTTTTTGTCTTTAACTGTACACCTAGCAGCTCATACATCATTGTGTCTGGGCTATGTGCAAGCAAGTGTGTAATCTGCATTCCGTGTAGTGTGGAAATGGCATTGTTTTCTTTTTTAATAGGAAGGCCTTTCTCCCTTGTGTTTTCCACATGGCAAGGACATTCTTGTTTGTCATCAGATGGAGTATTTATCAAATAAAGCCAAAGTCTTCTATTTGTGCTTACTCTGACCTTTCAGATTAAACAAATCCTTACCATTGGCAAAGGGCCTGACAAGCATTTAGTATTAATTAATTCTTGGAAGTCTCTGGAGAAGGTAAGCATTCTTGGGAACTGACAAAATGGATTGTTTCATTAAGCAAGTAAACCATTCCACTCAGCCCTGCACCATGTCTGCCTCCTGAGCTGCTTTCACATGGGCTGAGGGGCCTCATGCCGTCTGAGGTTTGAACGCAGGGATGGATTTAGGGCACAACACACCAAGTGTGCTTGTCACTTCTCTTTCCCTTTCACTGACAGCCCCACTCTAGGCTTTTCTAGACTTTTCAAATTCCAGGTTTTTCCCTATTTAAAAATGAATTTGGCTAGGATTCGCCCCCAAAGATATACTGAATGTTTACAAGGAGAGCTCCCTCTTATCTGTTGCTGACATGGTGTAAAATTTGCTTGAGCTAAAGGTTTGTTCTTTGTAGCCTATGGTTTCCCAGGTAATTATTTTAATATTTTGAAAATTTACATGATGACTTTTGCCTGCTGGAGGCTGTTTGCTTTCTTTTCTTCTGCTCCTTTTCCCTTCAGAAATAGGCTGAAGGCACTGATGGGCAGGGAGAATCTTTTGCCCAGCCCTCGTCCTGCTACCCTCACCATGTGTTATGTTTTTATCATGGATAGATTCTATTGAGTGGTTAAAGGGACTGCTGATGCTCTTGCTCCCATGGTGCCTTGCATCAGCTCCTTGCATCTATCTCATCTACTATCAGGCAGAGGCTTCCTTTCAGTCACTTTCTTCTCCTGGGCAGATAGAGGTAGTTAGTACTGTGATTCACCAATATTCAGCTCTCCTCTAATTTTGGATTACAATTTCCCACATCCTCAAATTTAGGCATGGTCAGGTGATGAATTTTGGACCAAGCCATGAAAGTGGAAGTGATGTGTGTCTCTTTTAGGCGAAGATATTTACTTGCCAGAGCTCAACTTGCTGGCCCCTGGTCTACTGCCATGGGGAACACTGAGAGCCCACACAGAGATGGCAGTGTTAGATGGTGCAGCAGTGTAACTTTGTGAAGCAAAGCCCTGCTCTGCACCACAAACCCATGAGAGGGAAATAAACTTTCTGTATGTTTGGGTGCTGAGATTTGGGTGGTGTTTTTTGTTATAGCCTAGCCTAGCTTACGGGTTGGCAAACCACTGCTGTGGGCCAAATCTGGGCCCCTCCTTGTGTTTTTAAATAAAGTTTTATTGAAATACAGCTACACCCATTACATGTACATATGGTAGCTTCCATGCTGTACTGATAGTAATGAATTGCTGTGACAAAGACCACATGGCCTGGAAAATAGAAATATTAAATATTTGGCTCTTCAGGAAAAGAGTTAGCTGATGTCTGCTTATTCTCACTGATGCACTCAGTGAAAGCTTTTTGAATTATTAATTTGATGATATAAATGATGGAAGCCCAAAACTGATTCTTGAATAATGTCAGATTATTTTGCATGATAATCATTGTGGCTGAACTGGCAAGCTTTGCTGAATGCCATCATGTGTCAGGTTGCGGAAGAATGCTTTCTTCTTGGAGCCTCCTGGGTCCAGGAGCAGGAGAGGGTGTTCCCTTCCTTTGTAAGTTTGTGAAATGAAGACTCTGGGTGGAAAAGAGGCTGTGATAAGAGAGTAAAAGCCTCAGGACTCTGCATGGGCTGAGGGATTTTTCACCATTATCCATTAAAATTCAGTCATTAATTCACTCATCAAACACATTGTGAGCTGCCATTTACTAAGTCCCTAGCCAAATAAATAGCCCAGAGAAGTTATCAGGCAGTTGCAATGTTGTGTGATAAGTGTTAGCATAGGAATGGTACAAGCTGCGAGGGGAAGAGTCTTCTTTGTATCTATCCCACCCTTGATCTAGCCCAAATGGTAACAGGTGTAATGAATTCCTTGAAAGGAAGCCAGTCAAAGGCAAAAAATTGGTGATTCACCCATGAGAGTACCTGGAAATTTTCCTCTCTCTGGGACTATCTCTTTGCAACCAGATGCACAGCAGTCCCTCAATCCCTGCTTCAGGCAGAGCCCAGGGCTCCAGCTTGCAACACACAAGTGCTTTGCCTGTGACATCTGCCTTTGGCTCTTTCCATCTGATCCTCCCCTAATAGACAGCATGGAAAGAAGCATCCTATTGATCATAACACACAAATGGAACTTGTGATTTTCTTTTTTGGGGGGGGAGGGGGTGGGAAGGGCTCTGTGGTGGGAGGAAGGGGCTGGTTAAACTGGGTGGGAGGTGAGTGAGCGTAGCTTCATGTAAGCTAAATGGTAGTAAAATGTGAACTCTACAATCTGTGGTCTTACATGAAGTGTGCCTTCTCCACATTCGTACCTCCAACAAATTGATTTGGTACCCAGCTCCAGCCATCATTTTATTTCAAGTTCGGTTGCCTAGGAAACAGAGGGCACACTGCTGGGACAGTCTGCCCGTGTCCTGTGCTGACCGAATCTATTATAGCCCATCAGCTCAGCCTCCGAGAAGCACTGAACATGGATGGTTTCAACTTCCAGCCAGGTTCTTATTTATTTATTTACTGCCTCAGCAGTAAAATGAGTTATTGAACTATTGAGTTTATCGACTGGGGCAGCTTTTCTCCCGCATCCCTCCGACGCCCAGAGCCCTCTGAAGCTGATGGCCACCCAGAGACCTTTTGCTGATGGGAAGCCAGACAGCTTTCATCTTCCGTCTTGAGGTGACAGGGGCCCCAGCTGAGGTGAGGCCTGGTGCCACCACACCAGAGACTCTCAGGGAGTCTTTGAACACATGAAGAATGTGAAGCAGAGGGCTTCTCACAGAAAAAACACACCTGCACACAGAACTTTGCATGTAATTTAATGAAGAAAATAGGCCCCCAAACTAAATATTTTTTATCCAAGTTTATTTTGCTGGGGACAGATTTCTTAGTTTTGAAAAAAAGTATACAAATAGACTTTACATGTATCCAGCTTCAACAATCGGAAACAGGGAAAATGACCCAGAGGTCCTCCTGCCTGCCGCCATGAAAGCCAAACTCGTGAGGCAGGCACTGTTTAAGAGAAGGAAAGGGGTTTATTCAGGAGTCGACAACCTGAGAGGACGGCAGGCTCATGCCTTCAAAACCATCTCAGCATCTCAGGCATCCTGGCTAGGTTACATGGGGAACGGAGGGAAGCTAAGCTGCGACGTGCAACTTCTCAGCTCTGCTCTCCGGTGGTCTTGTTCCCTCGCGCACGCATCGTCCTGCAGCTCCATTGCTCCATCTCCAGTTTTACTGCTGACGTTCAGGAGCAGGATGTGCAGGCAGTGTTTCTAATGGTTCTGATATGAATTGCTGACGTTTGTACAGTTCTTGTAGTTGGGGTCGCTCCTTGGTCAGACAGGAACTGCAACAGCTGATGCCTACAAATTACCCTTAAGGAAGCTTTTAGTACACGATTTTTCTATGAGTCTGTTAGTACAACCTATTCCATAATCATTCCTTGATTAGTGTTATTTTGTGCTTTTAATTTTCAGTCACTGTTACAAACTCACTGTCCTAGATACTACCTGACCCAAAAGAAAATTATATTTCACTTGTGCCTCCCCAGGGATCTCACAGTCCACGTGGGCCTGTTCTAAAAATGGAGAACTTGACAGAGACCATACTATAGTGTCTCCAGCCTTCTGTCTGTTTTTACACAGTCTGAGAACTAAGAATGGCTTTTACATTTTCAAGTGTCAAATGTAGAAAAAGACTATTAGCATTTTGGGGAAAACAGTTGCTTAAGAAGTTGAGGATATTGCTTTTTGGCTGGGAAAACCTAAAATATTTACTACCCAGCCCTTTGTGTAAAAAGTTTGCCAGCCCCTCTTTACTCACTCAGCTGGAGGAGGGGCAGGACTTTCAGAGGCACCGCTCGGCTTTCTGCACTGGGATAGCTCTTACCTCACAGGCCAGGGACCAAGTGTGGATGCCGCTCTAACTTTCAAGGATGTCTGTTCCAATCAGACATTTAAGGACCAGGAAAAGACCATTCATTGAGCGAGAAGGGCTCCGTAGACCCAGTGCACCCACAGTCAGTTCAGCCATGGCCAGGACTCCATTTACTACTTGGCAACCTTATGTTCCTAGTAAGCGGGGTGGACATGATGTTGCTTTATGGCTCCCCAGTGTCGACCTGGACCCTCTGTCCAAAGTCCTCAGAATGGTTGGGTATTTGCCTTTCTCCAGTGCACAGTTACCCAAGTAAATACCACAGGTCCCTTGGGGAAAGACTTGAGAGATCACTGCCATGTATACTTGTCGTGGTGTTGCCTGGCTGGCCTGCCTGCCTGCCTGTCTGCCTGCCTCCCTCTCTTCCTTTCTCCTTCTTGGGGACCCAGGCTCTCCTTCAGTCAGTGGGTTCTGGATTCAAAATCTGGATCAGGTCTAGAAACTGAGCAAAACTGAGGCATCACTCTCCACCTCCACCTTCCTTGTACTTGATTTCTTTATTTGCACAGATGGACTACTCTCTTTATTGGCTGCCCTCCTATTTTGCCTCTAAGGGCTTCACATTCTCTTAACTATTTTCCTAACTCCCTGTAGGCCAGGCTCCCTGGCTGCCCTTCTGACCTGGACACTCATTGTGCTAATTGCCCTGACCTGGCTTTTGACAGGGACATGCCCAGAAGTGGCCAGTGTTGTTTTGGAGCCCTCTCATCCCCTTTCCTGCCTGTGAGCCCAGTTCGGTGGCATCATCTCCTGCAGCGCCACCACTGAGCCCTGAGTGCCACCGGAGCCTGCTCTCCAGCACCCTCCTTAGGCCTTAGGATCAGGGCATTACCTGGACCTGCTGTGGGGCATTGTCCTCTGCAGAGTTTTCCACTTGAGCACATGCTTTCCTCTGAGCAGTCTCATCTCCTCTTCCACTATACATACTTCTATCTCACTTGGTGCATCTGTCACTTTTTGTACTACTAGAGGCCATCCTAGTGACATGCTCGTACCATCTCCTGGGCCCTTACCTGGATGATCCATCCTGGAGCCTAGGAGAGTGCTCCCAGACCAGTAACACTTCCTTTATTAAACTTCACGTTCCCCCACTTCACTCCAGCATCCTCAGAGTCCCGCCCCATTCCTTTGGGGTATAGTCCCTTTCCTTCTCCCTAGGCCCATCATGTCCCTGGCTGGGCCATGTTGTGACTTAACCCTCATTATAGGACTCATAGCCAGAAGGGAGGGTGGGTCGGAGCCTCTGCACCATCTTCAAGCAAGGGACCAGGGAGGAGGGGCCACCTCTGTAGGCCCAGAGGGGTCAGCAGAACCTGGACTTTCAGGATTCGCAGCAGAATCAACCCATGTGTCCTCATCCCACCTGTCAGGGTCCCATTCTTTCCCACCTGGGGCCCTGGCCTTGGCACAAAGTCCTGCATTTTTAGGAAGTATACCCTTCTCTGAAACTCTGCTGCCCTGGAGATTAAGTTCTTTGCCTTGTCTTCAGTCCTGTCTACCATCACCGAAGACGAAAGCCTCTTTATATACTCCCAGGACGGCCCTCTGGCTTTCAAAATTTCCTTTTAATTGCTGATTAATCACTCTCAGCTTTTTTTTTTCTAGAAGGAATCAACTTCAGCAATAGCTGAACCCAATTCTGTTGCAGTTATGGCAACGGCTTCCCTCATACTCCTCATATGTGGGATGTGTCTCATTCCCCACCAGCAAATGCATTTTCTACCATGGATATGCCACCCCGTTCCACTACCGGTGAAAGATCTAGCAATCTTGTGCCAGGAGTGTCTGGACTCCACCTGCCACCCATGATGGGGTTTTCATCAGTCTTGTGGCAGGTGATCCAACTCCACTATCTCATCTTAATTTTTTAGTTCTCAAGCTACTCCTGATACCAACTGCCACATGCTGGTTTCCCTGGGAAGCTGTCTCTGAGATGGAGTTTATTGGGCAGGATGTTATTTGGGAGAGCTCCAAGGAGCCGCACCCATGGAAGGGAGGGAGGGACACAGAACGGGGCAGAGAAAGACGTCAAGCTGTGATTTGACTCCTCTAAGGAGTTGGGATGCCCTGTGGAGTTGTCCCAATTGGGGTCCTTTATACCTTCCAACAATGGGTGTGAGCAACCCTGGAAAGGGTGTGTGACCTTGGGCACAGTGACCCCGTTCACTTTAGGCACTTTGACATTTGAGGTGTCTCTTGTGGTAGCACTTCCAGTAGCTGGGGGAATAAGTTGTTTCTGAAAGGAATCTAGGGGCCACATCACTGTGCCCACTGCCTCCTAATCAAGTTATCCGGCTTCTAGTCCCAGCTTGTCTACTGACAACTGTGGCCTTCGGTAGATCTTTTAATTTCTCTGCCTGTCAAGTTTCCTTAAATTTAAAGAACGTTTAGCCCTGGCTGGGTGGCTCTGTTGGTTGGAGTGTCTCCTCATATACTGAAAGGTTGCAGGTTCAATCCCCTATAAGGGCACATACCTTGGTTGTTTGTTCGAGACCCAGTCGCGGCACCTACCAGAGGCAACAAATCGATGTTTCTCTCTCATATTGATGTTTCTCTTCTCTCTCTGTCTCCCTCCCTCTCACCCTAAAATCAATAAGAATATCCTCAGGTAAGGATTAGAAAAAGAAAGTTTAAAGTTAGCATATACCCATTTTAGAAAAGCCGGGGAAATATAGTCAAGTAAAAAGAAGACATTTACATGTAGGCTCAACACCCAGAGATAGACATCTTTACCCTGAAATACATTCCCTGTCTTTTTGCTTACTATTTTTAACACAGTTGTAACTACATACAATGTTCAATTTTGTATTCTCATTTTCACTTAACATTATAAAGTGAGCATTATCACAAACTCCACATAAACAATAGTTTTAAAGGTAAATTGTTTCTGGTTGTAAAGATAGTAACTCTTCATAAAAGAAACTTGTTTTAGCAGTAACCATAATTAAATTTTTGATGCAGAGCCTTCTAGTTTTCGTGTGTGTTTATAAATAAAATTAGGACATATTCACAATATATTACAATTTGGGGAATGTTTTCCAATACTAGCAACCAGTTCTCCAACATCATCCATGTATCCTGCAATTCAACACAATTCTGACACTATCTACCGAGTTAGTGCCAGACCCTAAAGGTTTAAAGATTCAGTCTCACAGGACTGCTTCCACTTTAAATGCCAGTTGCAAGTCTTGAGGGAGGCCACCTATACCTATGACCACCCAGCCATAAGCCAGCAGTTATCAGGACCCCTTCCTCAGGTTAGATAATTTGTTAGAAGTGCTAGAAGACACAGCACTTATGGTCACCAGTATATTATAAAAGATACAAATGAACAGCTAGCTGAAAAGGTACACAGGCTGAAGTCCAGGAGTCCTGAGTGCTGGTGGTTCTGTCCCCATGGAGTTGAGGTGACCACTCTCCCAGCACAGGGATGTGTTTGCCAATTCAGAGCCTTGCTCGAGAGTTTTTTAGAGCTTCATCTCCAGCCTTTTCTCATAAACTCAGGTGCGATAGAAAGGGGCTCCTATGAATGACAAAATACACACCTGTCACTGCGGCAACTCCCAGAGTTAGGAGCTCTGCACCAGAAACTGAAGACAAAGACGAGATACATTTCTTATTGTACTACTATTTTAAACTTGTGTTTCTCAGTTCACATCCTGAAAATCCCTCCTATGTATTACATATTGTCCACACCATTATTTTTAACACCTGTATAATATTCTACTATATCTACACAGGGAGTGGCAAAAGTAGGTTTACAGTTGTGAGTACCCAAAACAGAATTTATTCTTGTTTTATTATTTATTACTTATGGTATTATTTCCCCAACTGGAAGCCTACTTTTTCCCCATCTTTTATATAGCATAACTTAATTAATGCCCTTTTTGAATATATATTTTTTTGTAATATAAATAATCCCCTGATGAAAATCCTTATATGTAGATTTTTGCTCATCTCTGATCAATTTTTTTGGTATAAAATCTTAGGTGTGGTATTATTGGAGAGTCTATAAACACTTGGTTATTTGATATCTATTGCCCAATTACCCTCTCAAAACATTAGACTAATTTACTCTCTCTAGCAGCGTCTGCAGACACCATGTGGGCATTCGTCAGGCCCTCACGGCACTATATCAGGTTTGCACCAGAAATGTCAATTATGATTCCTGCCCACGCCTGGAGCTTCTAAGTAGGAAAATCGCTTACCCATAGTTTCTTTTGAAGAGGCAGCCTACATAGCCATGCTTCTCTAACACAATAACCCCACTTTCCCTGGAGATGACTCGCCCAAGGCAGGCAATCTGTAGGCTTAGCAGCACCTGCAAGAAGGCCTGGCCACTAAAGGCTCAGCCTTAATGGAGTGACTGCTCTTCAAAGGACTGGTCAACTTATCTCTTGGAAATATCAAACAGAAACATAAAACCTGTCATTTACCAATGAAAGTTAAAGTTTAAATGAAAGGTACAGTAGCATCATGATTGGTCATGGCAAGATAAAGTCATAAGGAGCCAAAAATCTATGAACAGCATAAATAAATTGAAACTATGGAGAAAAGTAGAAGCTGTGAGTTGGAGAAGAGATTCCAGGTGATGGATGAGGAGGTTGGTTTTGTTGAGCAAGTTGGGAATGGAACAGAGCAGCAGAGAGCAGCTGAAACTAATGAGAAACACAATAATGCAGTGAAGATCCTCAACCTTGTCCCTCTATAGACCTGGAAACGCCTTGGAACAGTTGCTGTTCTTAGGGGGTCTGGCCAAATCCCAGCTCCTGTTCTTCACTTGTAATGTCACCCCTGTCACCCAAAGACATTTTAGTATAGGATTCCTATTCCCATGTATTTGAGTTCTTAGAACAAAAAGAGACTAAAATAACAAGAATAATTCATAAGCATCATAATTTTCTTAGCTATGACTATACTGGGGAAAATTTTTAACTTTTATGCAGATTATTTACTTCTTTCATTGTTGTTGGCCATTATAAATAGGCTATGATGAATATTTTTGTGCATTGAACCACATGTATGTTTATGTCTATGGGTGTGTGTATAGCATCTTTCCCTTAGTCAAAACTACCACAACAAGAACTTGTGCATCAAAGGCCAAAAGCACTGATTCTAATTTCATCATGGAGACAAGAGTTAATGGGGGGTACAGAATTGGATATGTTAGCCTTTACGGACTCTTTCTTAAATATCTGTTGTCTCCAGCACTCTTGTAGATGCTTGCAGATCTCAGGAATGCCAATTTAGTCTCCTCTGAGCCAAGAAAGAGAAGAAGGAACCCCATCTGAGACATGATATTGTTCTGGGCATGTTTACAATGTGATTTTCCTATCCATAGGATAAGCTATGTTTTTCTATCATTTAACAGCTTCTAAACTTTCACCAATTAAATAACTTATGTGATTGTAATGGAACAGGGGTGGTCAGAAGACTCGACTTTATGTATATGTACACGTCTGTCTGTCTTCATATATATCTACGTCTATATCTGTGAGTGTATTTAAAGAAGTAGATGTTTAAAATTTAGAGATGGGCAAAGAGAAGGGAAGGGAAGGGAAGAAATGGGAAGAAAAGGGAAGGGAAGAGAACGGGGAAGGAAGGGTAGACCAATACAAAGATGTCCAGGTCTGTTGGTTATTGGCATCTTGATGACCATCCTTGGAAGTCCCCTCTAAAGTACAATTATTAAATCCTCTGGAAAGAATTATGGTTGCTCAATTTGTTCCATGACCATGAATAAACTGCTCCTGGACAGTGTGTCTGCATACTGGTTCTCAGTATATGCATCTAATGTGTTCCTGTTCTCTCAGAGTCTAACAATGCTGTCAGTCATGCTCCTTTCCCAGAGATCAAACCTTTATAAATACCCCAACACTTCCTTTTTATACACAGTCTTCTAATACTATTGTAAAACTTTTACTTCAAAATTGAACAGAGAATCAACCAGATTAGGTATAATTGGTGTCTGATTGAATACTAGGATTCACTACTTTTGTGTCATGCAATAATTTTCATTTTTGCTTTAAATATATTAACTTTGGGAAGCTAGTAATTATAATTTTTCCATAGTCCACCAGATTTAGAACAGAATGGAGTCCAAGTACAATACAATTCTCCCCGCCAAAGCTCACCACTGACTGAAGCTGGCAGCACTCCGGGAATTGAACTGGTGGGCAAAGCCATAAGACACAACATCTCAGAGTGTCTGTTCACTAGCTGATATGCAGAAATTAAAGTTCTGAGTCCAAGGGGCTGTTTAGAGTGTCAGGGTGTGTTTGTATAAAGTTAGATCACACACTGGTTAGGGACAGAGAAAAATGACCACTTGGCAAACCCATACCTGTGTTCAATGTGTTTTGGGGTTAGGCTTTTTTAGCTTCTATTTTAAAAAGTCTCAGAGAGCTAGGAAATTAATATATTTATTTACTTTTGCTTTTCCAAAAAATACTTCTTTATGAAAAATATCCCTCTCATAATAATCCTTATTAAAAACATGAGTTCTAAGTGAAAATTAAGTTCACATCCTAACCTGGTGACTTCCACAGGCTTATTTTGCCACTGTGGTATTTGTACTTCGTTATAAACCCTTAGAGGAATGGGCTCCACTTGGTGGGGAATCATGAAATATCCTTGCCACCCAGCTTAACTCTTACAAAGCCCCTTAATCAATCAGTTGTTGTTCAGGTCTCTTACTTACGCATCTACTCTGGAATATTTTAAAGTCTCTGTCCCTTCTGTTTAAGCTTCATTCTAACTTCTAAGAGATAAGGTGTTAATGATGTGCACCCTTGCCGTCACCTTGTGAGAACTGCCTGCCCCACTTCCTCTGTCAGGGGTGTCCAACTGCATGTGGACCAGGGTGGCTATGAATGTGGCCCAACACAAAATTGTAGATTTACTTAAAACTTTTTTTTTGATCATCAGTTTTTGTTAATGTTTGTGTATTTAATGTGTGGTCCAAGACAACTCCTCTTCTTCCAGTGTGGCCCAGAGACACCAAAAGTTTGGACACCCCTGAGACACAGACAGAGCCTTCCTGGGCCTCCCAAGCAGTAGTCACTGTCCCAGTACACCATTTCTCTGCTAAATGGCCCTCGTGGCTTCTGGAAAACAAAGGCACAAACATCTCTGTTGCTTCAACTAACTCCTACTGAGGTTACTTCCTCCCTGTGGGGCCCCTCAAAGACAATTTATTCACTTTTATAAAACTTCGGACAGTTTCCTTGAGGCATTTTTGAGAACCACCAAGGAAAACAACTTCTGCTTTCAGATGGTAATCTAGACTTCCTCCAGTGGCCCTCCCACCAGTTAGGAGGCCTGCAGGGGTGTGGGGTGTGGCTCAGATGGTTTGTTCATCAGCCTACCAGCAATAGCCGAAGTGGCTTCACATCCTAACCTGGTGACTTCCACGGGCTTTTTTTTGCCTGTGATATTTGCAGTTCACTATAAATCCTTAGAGGGATGGGTTCCACTTAGTGGGGAATCATGAAACATTCTTTGTAAGAGCTCCATATGACAGAGTTATGTTTTCTTTGTGTGACTGAGACAAAGAGGGGTGAGTCACTGTTGGTGGATGACAATAATAATAATGAAAGGAAGCTTTGATTTGTGAGTGGTGAATAAAGATGGGTTCTGGCAAGATGGAATTCTCTGAAACAGGTTGGATATCTGATCTCTCGTTCCTCACAAACACTATCACGTCAGCATCTTTGGATGGATGGTGTGGCATGTTGTGTGGACTGAACCCTTCAGCATCCCACCACCTTCCTTGTGTGTTTCTCTGCACTGCAGGGTTGGAGGGCCACAGACTAATTTCATATTCCCTACAGCTAGGGCTTGGGAGGCGACTGAAGTCCTCCCAGGTAGAGGCTGCATTAGTTATCTATGGCTAAGTAGCAAACTACTTTGAGGACCAGTCACTAATACAGGAAACACTAGCATGAAATAGTAGCAAAACCTAGCCACTAATAGAGGAAACATTTATTCTCTTTCCTAGTTCAGAGAGTCAGGGATCTTAGGGCAGCGTAGCTGGGCTGTCCTGGCTCAGGATCCCTCATGAAGTCTAGATGTCCGCTGGGCCTCTTGTCTCTGCAGCTGGAAGAGTTGCTTCCATGCTCACTCACACAGTTGGCAGGAGAACTCAGCTCCTCACCACGTGGGCTTCAGCACAGGGCCACATGAATGTCCTCTAGACACAGCAACTGGTGTCACCTACAGCAAGGGATCTGAGAGGGAAAGAGAATGAGAGAGTGTAATGATGATAGAATTCATGGTGACTTTTACAACCCAGCCATGGCAGTGGCACACGACCACTTTGGCTGTGTTCCATTGGTCACACAGACCATGCCTGGTACCATGGTGGAGGGGATACATCAGGATGTGAACACCAGGAGGCAGGGATCATTGGGGGCTGCCTTGGAGGCTGGTGATCACAGACACAGACCCCAGAGTTTCAAAAGGCAGAAATGAGGTGGGAGCCATTGTCCTGCTTACATGGCAGCTTTCACTAACAAGAAGGATAACAAGGAGGGGTTGCTGCAGCGCATCCAGCCTTGTCTTCATTGGGGTTGGAAAGCATACTGGTGGCTGTGGAGGCTCAACTCAGCACTGCCCAGTGCCCTGCTTCCTGCTGGTGGCAGCAGAGCTTCTTATCTCTGCATTTTGGCTCCGTGGTTGTGTGCTCTTGAACTCAACAGTTCTAGGGGCCATTTCGTCCAGCCCTTCCAATGTATTACATTTTCTGTCCTTTAAAATAGCTGCAGTAATTTTCTAGTCCTGAAACTGGACCATGACTGATACAGACAAGTTTCACTCCTCAAGATAGTAATGACAAGCATGATTATGCCAGTGACTAAGTATGTCACTTTCATTCATCAGATTTTACAGATAAAAAAACTGAGAGGCTAAGAGATTAAGTGGCCTAGATCATCCAAGTAAATTGTTTATGCCGATTGATGCCATCTCTGTGCTTGTTCTGACCTCAACTGATAAATGCATTTGCCATCACCCCCAGCGCCGACGTCTGCTTTGAGGAGGCTGGGAAAACCAAGATTTCTTTTAGTGCTTCATAGTAAACACTAGGTAGATAAAGGCATTGTGGTAATTTTTTCTTAACTATTTGACTTTTTCCATAGTAATGTAGTTAATTAAACCTGCCTCCTGCAGAGCTGCTCAGTTGAGCCTGATATGCAGACATAAATTGATCTTTCCAGTTTTAGATTTTTTCAAAGTCAAACTCATTCATGCCCATCTACAAGGTGCTGTTTTCAGCTCTATAGCTGAATTACAAAGAAAAAACTCTCACTCTGTTCATTAAGCAGTGCAGGCATTGTCAAACTATAATGTACACCTTAATCTCCACGGCAGATTCCTGGGCTCCATGCCAGAGATTCTGAATAGACATTTTTTAGGTGAGGGTTCCAGCAATCTGTACTTTAACTAGCATGCCCACTGGATCCCACAACACCCAGTGGAGTGGAACCCTGAGACAGAGACGCTTTCACTGGTACCTGGTTAGAACACCTAATCATACCTGAGTCAGCTCAAGTCACATTTGAGCACAGACCTGAGTTCAAATTCTGCTTGTACTACTTACCAGCTGCGTGACTGTTAAGTAATATATCCTCTTTTAGTTTCTGTTTTCTTATCTGTACAATGAGATTGACAACACTGTCCTCCTTAGGATAAAATTATTATAGACTACAAGGTAAATTATGAACAAAGAATTTAGCACAATTCCTGTCTAACAAATGTTATTGCTGTTACTGTTGATTTGCTACTGGAGCACTGCCATGATGCCTGATATAACTCGCTCATATTTTCAGTCCTATCAACACTCTGTTGCATACATGCTTTATAGTGAAACACCTTGAACTTGAGTGCATAGGTGTTGAGTGTGTTTTTGTATGACATGACTGCAAAGAATCTAGAGGTCTTAATGGATCAGAACCTGGGCATTCATGCATTCATTCATTAAGCAAAAACTGTTCACAGCTACATGCTGCACTCTGCTATACTGTGTGGACAGCAAAATGAATATGACACAGTGATCTTGGAGTCTAAAAGAGGAGACACCTACACAACCAAATTTGATATTGTATTATTGAGCAAGAAAGAATAATTTAGTCCTGTTGTTAATAAAAATTTTTAATATGTTTTGACATAGAAAAGTATAACATTAATAAAAGTTTAACCTTTGAAACTGTGATACAGTGCATGTTCTACATACAACTCTTTGCATAACTTTCTTGTAGGGTTGTTCCAGTCCTGGCTTGTAGCTTAAGGCACAACCATGGCTCAAAGAAGATTGAGAAGAGTCTAAGGCCATCACTGACCTGGCAAATAGAACACACAGGCTGGGATTGTTTTCCTTGAAATTACACCTTTATTCATGTCATTTCCATGACCTAAAACACCCCTTTCCCTCTTTTTTCCTTTATCCACATATTAAAAATTTGTTACCTCCTTTACCTCCACATATCCTAACCTGATTACCATTAGCCCGACTGACCTCCACCTCCTTTGAACTCCATTCTGCCATGTGTTCATCAAATATTCATGAAACACCCTGTTAGGGGAGCAAGATGTAGAATAACAGGGGATGAGATCAGAGAGGCATCCCAGACCAGATGATGTACTGCCTTGAGGCCCCAGTAATGACTCCAGAATTTTTGTGGAGTGGTAGGAAAAGCTACTGGCCTTTTCAACAGGGATCTATGATGTGACTTATTTTTAAAAAGGATTCTTCTGCTTGCTCTGAGGAATACAGGCCGTAGGGATTGGTAGTAGAGACAGAAGACAAATTAGAAGGCCATGAAATAATCTCAGTAACAGAAACTGGTGGCTTGGACTGTGGTCTTAGTGTCACAGATTTTGAGAAGTTGTATTTGGGACATACTCCAAGGAAAGAGTTGATGTGATTGATTTGATGATATTAGGAATAGCACATAAGAATCATATGATGTGATCCATTTCACAGAGCTTATGTTTTAAAGTGGGACCCTTTATTAGATTCTTTTTGCTGCTGTACCACATTACATATATCAATTATATATACCAATACCAATGTAATGTATAAAACAATACACTTATTATCTTACAGTTCTGGAGGTCTGAGGTTCAAAATCAGTCTCACTGGACAAAAATTAATGTATAGCCTGGGTCTTTCTGGAGGCTCCAGAGAGAATCCCTTTCCTTGCCTTTTCCAGCTTTAGAGCCACCTACAATTTTTGGTCATGGTTCCTTCCTCTGTCTTCAAAGCATATCACTCTAACTCTGTTTCCAGCATCACATCTATTTTTATGTCCCTCTACTTGGTCATATCACCTGTGACCATGGTCACATTACCTGTGAGTGCCACCCCCCTGCCTCCCTCTTTTACAATGTAACAGGTGTGCTGAGACAAAGAAATGTGGACCAAATGAAAAAACAGATCAAAAATCCAGAAAAATACCTAAGTAATGAGGAAACAGTCAACCTATCAGATGCAGAGTTCAAAACGCTGGTAATCAGGATGCTCACAGAAATTATTGATTACAGATGCAACATAGAGGAAGAAGTGAAGGTTATGCAAAGTGAAATAAAGAAAAATATACAGGGAACCAGTAGTGAGGAGAAGGAAACCAGGACTCAAGACAACAATTTGGAACAGCAAGAAGAAATAAACATTCAACTGGAACAGAATGAAGAAACAAGAATTCAATAAAATGAGGAGAGGCTGAGGAACTCCTGGGACAAATTTAAACATCCCAACATCTGAATCATATGGGTGCCAGCAGGAGAAGAGGAAGAGCAAGAAATTGAAAACTTATTTGAAAAAATAATGAAGGAAAACTTTCCCAATCTGGTGAAGGAAGTAGACTTCCAGGAAGTCCAGGAAACTCAGACAGTTCCAAAGAAGTTGGACCCAAAGAGGCCCACTCCAAGACATATTATAATTAAATTACCCAAGATTGAAGATAAGGAGAGACTCTTAAAAGCAGCAAGAGTAAAGGAGACAGTTACCTGCAAAGGAGTTCCCATAGATGATCAGCTGATTTCTCAAAAGAAACCTTGCAGGCAAGAAGGGTCTGGAAAGAAGTATTCAAAGTTATGAAAGGCAAGAACCTACATCTAAGATTACTCTATCCAGAAAAGCTATCATTTAGAATTGAAGGGCAGATAAAGTGTTTCCCAGATAAGGTCAAGTTAAAGGAGTTCATCAACCCCAAGCCCTTATTATATGAAATGTTGAAGGGACTTATCAAAGAAAAAGAAGATCAAAACTATGAACAGTCAAATGACAACAAACTCACAACTATCGACAACTGAACCTAAAAAATAAACCAAAAAAAAAAAAAAATCCTAAGCAAACAACTAGAACTGAAACAGAATCATAGAAATGGAGATCCCATGGAGGGTTATCAGCAGGGAGGGAATGGGGAGGGGAATGGGGAAAAAGGTACAGGGAATAAGAAGCATAATTAGTAGGTACAAAACAGACAGGGGGAGGTTAAGAATAGCATATGAAATGGAGAAGCCAAAGAATTTATATATGTGACCCACAGACATGAACTGAGAGAGGGGGAATGCTGGTAGGAGGGGGCGTGCAGGGCAGAGGGGAATAAAGGGGAGAAAAAATGTGACAACTGTAATAACATTATCAATAAAATATACTAAAAAAAAGACACCTGTGATTACATTGGCGCCATCTAAGTAAACCAGCATAATCTCATCATCTCAAGATCCTTTATTTAATCATCTCCATATATGCACATGTTACAAGAATTAGGATGTGGGCACCTTTGGAAAGCCAATTTGTAGTTTACCAGAGACCCTAAACCACAAAGCTAATGGAAAAATAAGTAAATCATTTAATTTTCACTCATAATGCCTTAAAGAAAATTAAACAGGGTTACAGAATAAAAACTGAATGATGATGATGGTGGTGGGGTTGCTAATTTTGACAGGAAGGTTGAAACAATCTTTCTGAAGATGAGGTATTTAAGCAGCAATCCCAGTGATAAGAAGGTGTGAGCCATGTAAATATCTGGGGAGGAGGGGGAGAGCATTTGATGGAAAGACTAGAAAGTGTGAAAACAAACTTGGTGTGTTTGTGGAACCCAGAAGGGTGGTGTGATCTATAGGAAAGCAAGTGGGCAAGGACAGGAGCTGAAGTTGGAGAAGCTTGCAGGGGTCAGATCAGAGATGGTAAGGAGGTTGAATTTTAAGGAAAATTCTGAGAGAAAAAAAGTGCTTGTCAATGGTAGACAGTAAAAAAAAAAGGTAGTTTTCTTTTTGTTTTGTAGTTTTTAAAGAATAATGAAAGCCCTGGCCAGTGGCTCAGTTGGTTGGAGCATTGTTTCGTGCCCCAGAGGGTTGTGGGTTGTTCCCTGGGCAGGGCATGTACTCAGGTTGTGGATTCGATCCCTGCTTTGGGCACCTATGGGAGGCAACTTATAGATGTTTCCCTCTCACACTGATGTTTCTGCCTCTCTTCTAAAAATCAATGAATATATCCTTGGATGAGGATTTAAAAAACAAACAAATGAACAAACAAACAAATTATAAAGAATAATGAGAAGTGGTGAGAAGGGAGTGACGAGATGTGGTTCATAGAACCCTCTAGGCTGATGGGACAGATTTGAGAAGAAAAATAAGGCTGCTGTATTGACTAAGAGTTCAGTCGGGAGACAATCACACCAATTATTTGAACAAAGAGAATTTAGAGAAACTTAAGAACAAGAAAAATAGTTTCTTATATTTACCTGCATTTTCCATTTTTGGCACTCTTCCTTCCTCTGTGTAGGTCCAAGTTTCCATCGCCTATCATTTTCCTTCATTCTAAGAAAATTCCTTTTCTTGTAGTAAAACAGTGAAACTTCCTCTAACATTTCTTGTAGTGTAGTTCTGCTGGCGACAGGCCGTCTCTCAGTCTTTCTGTTTGTTTGTCTGAGAAATCTTTATTCTGTCTCTTAAAAAAATTTCTTTAGATATAGAATTTTAGTTTGACAGATTTTTCTTCAGAACTTTAAAGATGACATTCCATCGTCCTCTGATTTGCATGGTGGCTGACAAAAAAAAAGTCTATTTTAATTCTTATCTTTGTTATTGTATGTATATAAAATGTCTTTTTGTTTGGCTACATTTAAAATTATCTCTTTTTCCCTGTTTTTCAGAAATTTGATTCTAATCTACTTCAGTGTGGTTTTCTTTATGTTTTCGATTGGAGTTTATTGTGCTTCTTGTGTCTGTGGGTTTGTAGTTTTCATCACATTTATAAAGATTTCAGCCGTTATTTCTTTCCATATTTGTTCTGGCCCCTCCTCTGTCTTCCCTACTTCTGGGACTCCAAGTATTCATATGTTAGATCACTCAGTATTATTCCATAGGTCACACAGCCTTCGTTCACTTGTTTTCAGTTTCTCTCTCTTTCCTTCACTCTGTGTCAGGCTTCATTTTGTTTTGACAGCTCCCCAAACCTCACTGGCCTTATCTGACTCTTTCTCTGTTTTCTTGCACACAGATATTTTTGCTAATAAAATTCTTGCACAGTTAATTTCATTTTGACATCAGCTTCTTGGAGAATCTAAGGTAACATGGTTTGCATTGACTAATTTTTCTCCAATGTGTTGTCTTCTTTTAAAGACTGCTATAGTATGTTTTGGCAAGCAGTTAAGTTACTTGCAGTTCAGCTTGGTCACGTCAAGGCTTGTTTTCAAACTTTATTAGGGTATATCTAGAGTAGAATTTACTCTAGGGATAATTTAAAACTTAAAATGTTATCCTTCTGGGGTCTCTCTTGAATGGCCCAGGTATTCACTAGTTCTCTCCATGCAGGCTGTTTGTACTCAAACTCTCCCAGGCCTGAGAATTGTTTATCCTTTACCTCCCTGACAGTTTTTCTTTGCCTGGCCTCATGGAGTTTCACTGTATGTACACCCAGATTATTATACAGCCAAAGCCTAAAGGGGACTATGTTGAAGATTTGTAGAGCATTTTGTCTGTGTGACTTCCTTCTCTCTGGTACTCCCCTCTGCAAATTCCAGAGGCTTCAGGATCTCCAAGCAGGTATCGCTGTTTTCTCAACTCATTGAGAGCACTGGCCCCCTCTTGGATTCCTCCTCTCTCTGCCATGGAGTAAAACTTACTTACAAGGAGAAAACTGGGACAATGATAGAGTTCCTTTTGTTTGCTTCTCTTCTCTCAGGGACCACAGTTCTGTGACTGCTTCTGTGCAATAGACAATTCCCAAACAAGTTATTCCTTCATGTAGTGGAAGTCCAAAAAGAGAAAATTTAATATGTACAATTATTAACTAGTTGTTGTATAAGTAACTGGAAGAATGCAAAGCAAATGCTAAAGTATTATGGAGGAAGCAACTATAGGAAGTATCTGCCAACACTTAAGTCCATAGAACAAAGGGAAGAGATTGAAATTATTAAAACTTGGACACTTAGAGTAGGAGCCCTATGGAGCTAAACTTAGACATATGAGGAGGTGCTGCTTGCTTGGTGCTGGTGTCTCTGAGCTCAGAGGAATGTGCTGTGGGCCTAGAACCCAGATATCTGAGGAAAGGATATAGGCAGGTTGGTGCTGGTGTCTTTTTTTGGGAGTTAAATAAAGCTGTTTCTGTAAATATTTTTAAAATGGAAAACTAGATTTAATGGTCGGTAATAGGAAGGAATTGTGATGCTCACAAAACTGTTACACATAGTCAGGAAGCCACAGGAATCCAAGCGGGAGGGGCAAGTTCTTCTTCCTCCTCAGTTTTTCAGTCTCCTTCTCACAACTCCTATGGGCAGAACAGTACAGAACAAAACAGAACAGCTGCAAAGGAAACGTTTTCAGAGCCCCAGCTCCAGCCCCAGGCCTGAGTCGAAAAGGCTGAGTTTGGGAATAAGAGATAATAGCTTAATAACTAGTACAGCTATTTCCTAGTTTTTGGTCTGGGCAACCAGGTGCAATGTGTTGCTGTTAATTGAGTCAGGGATGATTGGAAGAAGGGCAGGTTTGAGCCTTACCCTAAGCCTACTGAGTCAGAATCAGTAGGCAAAAATATCTTAGCATCTCTATTTTTATAAGCATAGAGGTGATTCTGACCAGGAAATTGTGGGGTTATCTAGATCAAATTACTCATTTAAAGATAAGGAAATGGGAATAGAATTCAAAGGCCAGAAATAAAATCTTACATTTATTGTTAATTGATTTTTGATAAAAATGTTCAGACAGTTCAGTTTGGAAAGAATAGTTTTTTTCCCAATAAATGGTACAAGTGCAACTGGATATCTATACCATGTGCAAAAATTAACTTGAAATGGATTATAGACCTAAATGTAAGGGATAAAACCCTTAGAAGAAACTCAGAAGTAAATCTTCATGATTTGGGGCAGGGCATTGATTTCTTACATATGACACCAAAAGCACAAGTAATAAAAGAAAAACAGATATATTGGTCTTTATCAACATTTAAAACTTTTCCATCAATACATGAATGGATAAACAAACTGTGGTATAAACTTACAAGGGAATATTATTCAGCCTTAAAAAGGAAGGAAATCCTGTCATGTGCGACAACATGGCTGAACCTTCAGGTCATGACCCTAAATGAAATAAGGCAGTCACAAAATCAATACTGTTTGGTTTCACTCATATGCAGTACCTAGAGTAGTTAAATTCATAGAGACAGAAAATAGAATGGTGGTTGCTGAGAACTGAGAGGAGGAGAGAATGATAAGTTACTCCTTAATGGGAGGAGTTTCAGTTTTAGAAGATTAAAAAGTTCTGGAAATGGAGGTTGGTGATGGTGGTTCAACACTGCGAATGTACCTAATGCCACAGGATTATACACTTAAACTTGCACTTTATTTACTATACAAGACACTGGAATAGTAACTTTTCCCCCCATATACGCTCCAAAGCAGCTATTTTATTTGCCATTTTTTAGGGAACTGAGCCTCTGAGATACTAAGTGGACCTCACTCATGGACACATGACTGGGAACTGCTCTTCAGTTTGATAATAAATCAACTAATAGAGTCTTATCATCTTAACAACATGTAGGCTCTCAGCCACTAATATCCTCTTCCCTGTCACTCTCTTCAGCGTTATGCTCAAACAAATGTACTGATTTCAATTGCCTTGAGGTTACATATATTAAAAAAAAAATGCTTCCTGTGTAATAATTGGTTTAGTCTAGATAGCTGTAACCCAATACTCTTTGGATTTAGCAAAGTAAATGAATGTTTCAACCAAGACTTTCTTCAAAACCTGATTTGTTTTTCAAGAAATCCCATTTTGGGACTGACACCTCAATCTGATTCTGGAATACCATTATAGTGTGAGGCAGAATGGGTTCTTGTCTATAACTAAGGTTATGTGCCTTCACGTGAGTAGAATAAATTGCTTTTTATTGCTTCTCTCTTCTGATATAGTATAGTTATTCACCTGTCATGGCTATCTAAATTGGTACCAAAAAATTCTTAGGCCAGACTGATTTTCAACATTTTAAAAGTTTTTATTACCTTATCTTGCTTTTTTATGAATAAAACAATTAAATTAGCATAATGGTTATTATGGATCTTCAAAGTATGATATATCTTCTGTTTCCCCCCGTTCACTTAACATTATAAATCAAATTATATCTTATTTTCTCATAGCACTCTATAATTACTTCTTTAAACTGCATATTTCTTTGTTGTATCATTTATAACTAACCCAATATTTTCTTGAGAATCAGAAGAAAATAAATGAGTAATTAATAAAATAAATAAAACATTTTATTGTTTACTGAAATTTAGATTTTAATTTTAATTATTTGAAATTGTAATATTTGTTAGCTAAAACATAAAAGTGCAGAGATATAAAGTGATCTAAGTCTATAGTACCTAGTGATTGAAATTAAAGTACTTACACTTTTCAAGTCTTGTTATACCTAAAATAATTAAATAATTAAACAGCATTATTTTTGGGGGGATTTTTATAGTACCTAATTTTCTTCCACTATGGTTTCAGACGCAATCTCAAATAGGCATTGAAGTTATAATGTCTGGCAGCTACACCATATCATGTATCTAAAAAGAACACCCATTTTGTCAGTCCCTATGACTGATACAATTATTTGAAAAACAGATATGGCTATAAAAATGACACAGAATCTCATAGTTCTCAGAAGTGCTTGGCACAAGGCATGCATGCTACCTCAGTTCGCTATAATCAACACTACCACAACCACCACCACCAGCAATCACCATTATCATGCTGTTTCCAAAATCTTGGTGCCCTAAATTAGGAATGCAGCCTTTGGTTAAAAGAACAAGTTGAAAGTTATTTTATTAAAGTCTTCAGATTCTATTAACTGAGGAAAGAAAATATCTATCAGTAAGAACTAAAGTGTATTCACAGTGAAATAGTGTGATCTAGGAACTTGAATTTTTCTTTCTTAAAATGAAGTGCTTAGATTGTTAGGAATGGAAATGTGATGTACATTGGGATCTGAATTTCACCAAACCTTTGGAAATTTTGCTGATATTATAATTGTAGAGTTTGTCTCTAGTGGCTTACTTTAGTGTTTTGTCCTATTCAATTTTTTCTCAAGTTCTTAATGAAAAATGTTTTAATAAACATAGTTTTAAAATGTACAAAGTGAACTCAAGAAGGATAGTCAATATATTGGATGAGAAATATTAGATGTTAAAGATCATAAGACTTAGTAATAAAAAGCAAAGGAATGCAACCAAGACTACTCTTTCCAGCAAGGCTCTCAATTAAAATGGAAGGCAAAATAAGGAGTTTCCCAGACAAAAGAAGACTAAAAGAATACACTTCACCAAACTAGCACTGCAAGATATGCTAAAGGGACTGTTTAAGAAGATGAAGAAAAAGAGTGAGAGAGAGAGGAACACAGTTTCAAAGGGAAAAATGAATAAGTACCTATCAATAACAACTTTAAATGTAAATGGATTAAATGCTCCAATCAAAAGACATAGGATATCTGAATGTACAAGAAAACATGACCCACACATATGCTGCCTACAAGAGAACTACCTTAGAGCAAAGGACCTACACAGACTGAAAATAAAAGGATGGAAAAAAATATTCCAACTGAATGGACAGGAAAAATAGCAGGGGTAGCAATACTTACATCAGACAAAATAGATTTCAAAACAAAAGCCATAAAAAGAGACAGAGAAGGACACTTCATAATACTCAAAGGAAGAATCCATCATGAAGACATAAACATCGTAAACCTATATGCACCCAACACAGGAGCACCCAAATATATAAAGAAAATCTTGAAGGACTTCAAGAAAGGTATAGACAGTAACATGTTGACAGTAGGGGATTTTAACACCCCACTGTCAACAATGGATAGATCTTCCAAACAAAACATCAACAAAGATATTCCGGAACTGAACGATGCATTAGATCAAATGGACTTAACTGATATATATATAGAGAGAGAGAGAACTTTTCATCTCAAAGAAGCAAAATATGCATTCTTTTCAAATGCACATGGAACATTTTCAAAGATAGACCACATGATAGGACACAAAACAAGCCTTAACAAATTTAGGAAAATAGAAATCATAACAAGCATTTCGCAGTCCAGAAGGGCTTGAAACTAGAAACCAGCCCCAAGGAAAAAACTCAAAAACATTCATTCTCATGGAGACTGAATAGCATGCCATTACACAATGAATGCCTCAATAATGAGATCAAAGAAGAAATCAAAAAATTACTGGAAAAAATGAAAATAAACAATTCAAAACCCATCGGACACTGTGAAGGCAGTTCTGAGAGCGAAGTTCATAGCAATACAGGCCTACCTAAAAACGATAGAAACATTTCAAATAAACAACCTTACCCTACAGCTTCAAGAGCTGGAGAAAAAACAACAAACAAAGCCCAGAGCGAGAAAAAGGAAGGAAATAACCAAGATCAGAGCAGAATTGAATGACATAGAGATTAAAAGAATAATTCAAAGGATCAACCAATCCAAGAACTGGTTCTTTGAAAAGATAAACAAAATCAGCAAGCCTTTAAGCAGACTCATCAAGGAAAAAAATGGAGAGGACTCAAATAAATAAAATGATACCACGGAAATACAAAGGATTGTAAGAAATTACTATGAACAACTATGTGCCAAGAAATTTGAAAAACTTGATGAAATGGACAAATTTCTTTTTTTATGGTTTTTATGTTTAAAAAATGTATAAATCATGTTTATTCTATTACAGTTGTCTCAATTGTTCCCCTTTTACCCTCCTCCACCCATCCCACACCCCCCCCCCCCCCCACTCCCACAGTCAATTCCCACTCTGTTGTCCATTTCCATGGGTCATTCACACATGTTCTTTGTCTTGTCCCTTCCCCTTCTTTCCACCATTGTCCTCTTTCCCCATTCCCTCCGGTCACTTTCGGTCTGCTCCATGTTTTCATGCCTGTGGTCTCTTTTGTTCTTTAGTTTATTTTGCTGAATAGAGTCCACTTTTAGGTGAGATCATATGGTATTTGTCTTTCATCAACTGGTTTATTTCACTTAGCTTAATATTCTCCAGTTCCATCCATGTTGTTGCAAAAGGTAGGAGTTCCATCTCTCTCTCTCTTTCTTTTAATTTGTTTCTTAAATTCAGATTAATATTATCTATTTTTTAAATGTCAGTTAATTATAAAATATTAAAAAATTGAAAACCATTATAAAGTCTCAGCAATTAAACCAACATGACACCAGCACAGAAATAATCAAGTAGATCAATGAAATACAATGAGCATACTAGAGACAAATGTATATATCTGTCTAGTAATGTACTATATGATTAAATTGATATTTCAAATCGATGGGGAAAACAAGGCTTATTCAACAAATAAGGTGCATGGACCACTATTACTTGAAATAAAACAACTATATAGCCCTATTTCACACATTATACAAGAAATATTCAGGTGAGTTAAATATCAATATGTAGAAACTAAGGAGTTTTAGGAGAAAATACAAACTAATATTTTTCTTACCCTGAAGTAAAATATTCAAACCCAGAAGCTATAAAGTAAGATATTGACAATATGACTATATTAAACATTTAAGATTATATAGTAATATACATATAAAAAATGTTAGTGGACAAAGAATGGGAAAGTGTTTGCCACACATCTAAAAAAAGGGGTTAATTTTCTTTTAGGGAAAATAATTCTACAAACATTTAATCAAAAACTGGATAAAGAATACCAAAAACTAATTTAAAGCTTTTTTTTTAAATAATAGAAATGGGAAGAAATATAATAAAACAGATTTAGTTTCAACAAATAGTAAAGGAACAATTAAAATAACATATCATTGTCACAACCAGATTAATATGTATTAAAAATATTGGTGATAACAAGCGTTGGCCACTGTGAAAGAGCTGGGTATTCGTAGACTCTTTTTCTTCATCTTAATGCAGTCCCTTTAGCATATTTTGCAATGCTGTTTTGGTGGAGGTGTAGTCTTTCAGCCTTCTTTTGTCGGGGAAACTCCTTATTTCACCTTCCATTTGAATTGAGAGCCTTGCTGGGTAGAACAGTCTTGGTTGCAGGCCTTTGCTTCTCATGACTTGGAATATTTCTTGATATTCCCTTCTGGCTTGAGTGTTTCTTTTGAAAAGTCAGCTGCTAGCCATATTGGGGCTCCCTTATATGTTACCACCTCTTTCTCCTTTGCTGCCTTTAGGATTGTCTGTTTGTCTTTGATAGTTGCCATTTTAATGATGATGTGGCTTGGAGTGGGCCTCACGGGTTGCTCTTGAATGGGACTTTCTGTGCTTCCTGGACTTGTGTGACTTTTTCTCTCCTCCAATTGGGGAAATTTTCCATCATGACTTTTTCAAACAGGTTCTCTATCCCTTCCTCATCCTCTTCTCCTTCTGGTATTCCTATTATATGGATATTATTATGTTTCAGGTTGTCCTGCATATCCCTAAATGTCTTTTTATGCTTTTAGAGTTTTTTTTCACGTTCTTGCTCTTTCTGGGAGCTTTTTTTTACCTTGTCCTCTAGCTTGTTGATTTGGTCCTCAGCTTGATCTAGCCTGCTTTTGATTCCTTCTACTCTGTTCTTAAGTTCAGAAACTGTATTCTTCATTTCCTCTTGTCTCTTATTGATAGTTTCTATGTTCTTTTTCATGGTGATATAGTTTGCAGTAAGTTCCTTGTAGTTTCCCTGTAGTTTTTTGTAATTCTCCCTAAGCTCACTGGGCTCATTGAGCTTCCTTAGAAACGTTGTTTGGAACTCAATATCTGATAGTTTACTTGTGTCTGTTTCATTCAGTTCTCTTTCTGGGGATTCCTCCTTTCCCTTTGACTGGGGGGTATTCCCATTATTTGTCTTCCCATTATTTGTGAGACTCTTTTTTGCTCCTGCTTTTTTAGTTGATCTGCCTTGATTTCCTGACTTTGTGGTGTGAAGTTCTATGGTAGGGGACCACTGTTTTTACTTTCTGGATCTGCCTCTGATGATGTCAGATGTTGACCCTGTCTGACTTTAGGCAGTGTGTTCGAGACTTCCAGGAATCTACTGTCTGTGGCTGTCTCCTTCAGCTGTTAATCTATTCACTCTGCACTCAACAGGCTTCCTTAGACAGCTCAGGGCAAGGCAGAGTCCCTCCTGGGGGTGGGGTTAATGTGTCCTCTCATGCTGCTGCCATATGGGGGAGGAGTCAGCACTAGGATCCTGCAGGCTACTCTCTCTGTTCTATCCCCTAAGCCTACATCCCCAGTCTGTCCTCAAGTGTCTCCAGACCTCTCTGTTCCCCTATTAGCCAGGGATCTGCACAAAGTGGGGCAGAATCTCACCTTGGGACGGGGCTATTGGGTCCTCTGATGCTCTTGGAGAGTGGTCTCTGCCTGAGCAAGATGGCTGCTGCTGCATGGGGGATGAGTCAGCACTGAGATCCCAGTGGGTACTCTCTCAGTTCTCTCCCCAAAGCCTCCTTCCCCAGTGTCTCCTCGGGTTTCTCTAACCCACTCTGCCCCTGCCTTTGCCAGAGACCAGGGTAAGTGGCTGCAAATAAAAATTTATATGTTGGCCCTTTAAATGGCTCTTTGTGTCTCCAGCTGCCTATTTCTGGCAGAGAGAATCCCTGACTCTTCGCAGCTGGTTGTTTTCTGTGTACTCTTTGGGCTCTAGTGCTGTAGGCTGGAGAACCTTGCTTTTGGTTTAGACCCTACTCTTCTCAGGGGGATCCAACTGGCCCTTTCAAAATCTGTCTGGTGTTGCCGCCCGTGGGCACCCTGCCTGCCTTTTTGAGTCTCTGCTGTACTCCTTACCAGTTAGGTTGTGCTAAAGCCAATTCTTCTGTCTCTGAGGTTACAAGGTTCCTCTCTTGCTATTGTTCAGTTGTTTGTTCCAGGTGATTTCTCCACAATTTAATTGTAATTCCAGATTGGTCCTGGGAGGAGGTCAGTGTGATTTCCACTCACTCCTTCACCATTTTAATTCTCCAGTTTCATCAAATTTCTAGAGAAATGTAATCTTCCAACACTGAATGAAGAAGAAGCAGGAAGCCTGAACAGAACAATAACAGCTGGTGAAATTAAAGCAGAAATCAAAAAACTCACAGCACACAAAAGCCCTGGACTGGACAGTTTCACGGAAGAATTATATAAAACATTTAAGGAAGAGCTGACTCCTGTCCTTCACATAGTATTCCAAAAAATCCAGGAAGAGGGAAGGTTCCCAAACTCTTTTTATGAGACCAGCATCATCCTAATTCCAAAACCAGGGAAAGACACAACAGAGAAAGCAAACTACAGGCCAGTATTACTTTTGAACATAGATGCTAAATTCTTCAATAAAATATTGGCAAACTGCATCCAGCAATAAATTGAAAAGATCATCCACCACGATCAAGTGGGATTTATCCCAGAGATGCAAGGATGGTTCAATATTCACAAATAAATAAAAGTAATACATCACATAAGCAAAAGGAAAGACAAATCCACATGATCATATCAATAGATGCAGAAAAAGCATTTGATAAGGTACAGCACTCACTTATGATAAAAACACTCAGCAAAGTGGGAGTAGAAGGAGCATACCTCAATATAATAAAGGCCATATATAAAAAACTTACAGCCAACCCCATACTGAATGGGCAAAACTAAAAGCTTTCCCACTAAGATCAGGAACAAAACCAGGGTGTTGCTTTCATCACTTCTATTCAACATAGTATTGGAAGTCCTAGCCACCACTATTAGACAAGAAAAAGAAATAAAAAGCATCCAAATTGGAAAGGAGGAAGGGAAATTGTCATTTTTTTGCAGATGACATGATAGTGTACATAGAAAGCCCCATAGAGTCCACCAAAAAACTACTCAACTTAGTAAGTGAATTTGGCAAAACAGCAGAATACAAAGTCAATATTCAGAAATCAAAGGCATTTTTGTACACCAACAATAAACTATCAGAATCAGAAGTTAGGGAAAAAATTTGATTTGCTATAGAAACAAGAAAAATAAAGTACCTGGGAATAAAATCAACCAAGGAGGTAAAAAACCTGTACTCAGAAAGTTATACAACATTGAAGAAAGAAATAAAGGAAGATACAAATAAATGGAAGCATATACCATGTTCATGGATTGGAAGAATTAACATCATCAAAATGTCCATACTACCCAAAGCAATTTATAGATTCAGTGCAATCCCTATTAAAATACCAATGACATATTTCATGGATATAGAATAAATATTTTATAAAATTATATGGAATCAAAATTACCCCAAATAGCTGCAGCAATTTTGAGAAAGAAGAACAAAGTAGGAGAGATCACAATACATGGCCTCAAACTATATTACAAGGCCACTGTAATCAAAACAGTCTGGTATTGGCATAAGGACAGACACATAGATCAAAGGAACAGAATAGAGCCAATAAATAAACCCAAGTCTCTATGGGCAATTAATATTCAACTATGGGGGCAGAAGCAAAAGATGAAGTAAAAACAATCTCCTCAACAAATGGTGTTGGGAAAACTGGACAGCTACATGCAAAAAAATGATATTAGATCACCAACTTATACCATACACAAAAATAAACTCAAGATAGATAAAAGACTAAAATATAAGTCGCGACACCATAAAAGTCCTAGAGAAGAACATAGGCAGGAAACTCTCAGATATTTCATGCAGCAATATTTTCACTGATATGTCCCCTAGCTCAAGGGACATAAAGGAAAGAATAAACAAATGGGACTTCATCAAAATAAGAAGCTTCTGCATAAAGAAAACATCAGCAAAATGAAAAGAGAAACAAAAGTATGGGAAAATGTATTTGCCAATGATATCTTGGACAAGGGTTTGATCTCCAAAATATATAAAGAACTCACATGACTCCACTCCAGGAAGACAAACAATCCAATTAAAAAATGGGCAAAGGACCTAAACTGATACTTCTCCCAGGAGGACATACACAGGGCCCAGAGATATATGAAAGGATGCTCAGCATCACTAGCTATCAGAGAAATGCAAAATAAAACCACAATGAAACACCACTTCACACCAGTCAGAATGGCCATCATCAATAAATCAACAAACAAGTGCTGGCGAGGTTGTGGAGAAAAGGGAACCCTAGTACACTGTTGGTGGGAATGCAGACTGGTGCAGCCACTGTGGAAAACATTTTGGAATTTCCTCAAAAAGCTAAGAATGGAACTACCTTTTGACCCCGTGTTTCCATTGCTGGGATTATACCCTAAGAACCCCAAAACACCAATTCAGAAGAACCTATGCACCCAATGTTCATAGCAGCACAATTTACAATAGCCAAGTATTGGAAGCAACCTAAGTGCCAATTAGTAAGTGAGTGGATCAAAAAACTATGGCACATTTACACGATGGAATACTATGCAGCAGAAAGCAAGAAAGAGCTACTACCCTTTGCAACAGCATGGGTGGTACTGGAGAACATTATGCTAAGTGAAATGAGCCAGGCAGTGAAAGACAAATACCACATGATCTTACCTATAAGTGGAAGCTAATCAACAAAACAAACAAGCAAGGACAATATAACCAGTAACATTGAAAAAAAACACAACCCAACCCCGACAGTAACCAGAGTGGAGGAGGGAAGTGGGTAACGTGAAACAGAGGAGAAAGGTCAAGTCAAGGAACATGTAGAAAGGACCGATGGACAAAGCCAAAGTGGGATGGATTGAGAGAGGGAGATAGGGGAGGGGCACAGGGGAAAGTGGTGGCAGAAAAATGGAGACAACTATGCTTGAACACTAAAAAAATAAATTAAAACTTAAAGAAAGGAAAAAGTCTTTAGCAAAAAAGAATGAAGCCACTCTGCAGAGAATGATGAAAGTGTGTGTGTGTGTGTGTGTGTGTGTGTGTGACAGACAAAACGTGGATTAACCTAAATATTTGAGTCACTTTCGCATTTATCCCTGAAGTTCCTTTAGTTTGATAATCCTTCATCTCTTATTTAACCTAAGCTAGGAAGTTGGGTTTCCGCTAGTTGCAAAAAAAAAGAAAAATGACAAATATTTTATAAAAAAAGAAAACAAGATCTTAAGACTTGGAATATTGAGGTAAAATTTACCAAATAATATTTAAGGGAGATAAATGCTATATTTTGCATTGGGGTCCAAACACAAAAATGCACAAAGACAAGCATACACAAAAACATAAAACACTTAATGCTTCAGACTTGTTATACCAGCTCTACTATGAATCTTGATCAAAAGTTATCACAAATGGTAATATTTCATTATTTTAATGGTTGAATTTTTTTTTGCCTACATGTGTGATATAAAACAAAAAGCAAGGAAGCAAGCAACCAACCAACAAACAAAACAAACCAACAAAGTCATAGATTGGTGGTTACGAGAGGGAAAGTAGAGAAGGGGGAGGATGAAGCGGATAAAGAGGGTCAAACCTATGGTGATGGAAGGAGACTAGACTTTGGGTGGTGAGCACAGAATGGAGTATATGGATGTTGTATTTTAAAGTTATAAAACTGAAACTTATGTTATTAACCAATGTTACCCAAATAAATTTAATTAAAAATCCAAAAAGTAAAATTGAGATATATCTAAAAAAAATATGGAAACCAATGGAACATAATTCAGAAGTTTTTTGAAAATTAAACATACAATGACCATACAACCCAGCATCTGCATTCCTAACCATTTATCTTAGAAAAATATAGGCTTATGTTTACACAGAAAACTCTACATGAGTGTTTATAACAGTTCTATTACTAATAGTCTCAAACTGTAAACACCTATATGTCCTTCAATAAGTAAACTACTATGGTATATCCACACCAGCAATACTAGTCAACAATAAAAACAAACTATTGATTAATCTCCAAAGAACTAAGCTGAATGAGAAAAACCAATTCAAAAAGATTACCTACCAAATAATTTCATATATATAACTATCTTGAAATGGAGAAAGGATTGGTGGTTACCAGGGATCAGGAGTTGGTAGAGGCTGGAGGGAAATAGGTGTGGTGATAAAAGGTCAAATGAGGGGTCCTCATGGCAATGGAAATGTTCTGTATCTTGACTGCATCAATGTATCAATCAATATGCTTGTTGTGATGCTGTGCTATAGTTTTGCAAGAAATTACCACTGAAGGAAACTAGGTAAAGGTTATACAGGAACTCTTATTTCTTATAACTGCATGCAAATCTATAATTATCTTGGAATAAAACAGCTGAATTCCAACTAAAAAGAAAACTAACACACGCAAAAGTAGATGGAATTCTTCATGGACTCAACAGTTCTTAATCATTATAATTTAAGCTACCTTAATTGGACTAATCAAGAGAGCAGTGACTGTCCTGTATTCTTTACTGAAATTCACATTTTCAGACAGACACCGAGAAATGGAGTGAATATAGAAAAGGCCAGAACTTAGGGAAGAAACAACTTAGGAGATACACAAGAATTGGTTGCAAAAACACATATGAAAGACTCATCCTGATGACAGATTTAACTTTGCAACTTTCTGGGGGATGGAAGCAATAATGCATGGAAGTTGTCCCAAAATAGAAAAAGTGGCTTCACACAAGACTGACAGGATAGGACACAGATTCCAGTCACTGGAAAGATAAACTACTTCTTAACAATGAAAAATCATCTTGGCTTATTTGTCGTTTTTATTTTTCCCTTCAGTTTCACTAATGTGAATAAGGCCCCTTGAGCCTATTCAACTTAAATATAGTCACTAGACTGAAATTATACACCTGTTAAATTGGGAGTCAGTTCTTGAACCACAAAGAGTTGACACATTATGAATTTTATCTTGGTCACTCTATCTCATTTGCTGGACATTACCCAGAACTTACCAGTTGATTCTCCAAGGACTAGAAAGTTTGATTGAATGTCATGCATTTTAAATTCAATAATATTACATTCTCAGTGTTTATTTTTCTATTCTTTTTGAATTCTACTAACTTAATGTGAGAGCTTCTCTGTGATATTTTATATACAAACTGTTAGATCTTAAAACTGTTATCTTTAATCTTCTTAAGGTTTAAGGAGAATTCCAGACTCTGATATGACTATTGATGAGGAAGTACACCAACAAGGCACTGTTGATGAGTAATTAGTATATTTAGAGGCATAGGGAGTGTCTCTGTCGGTGTGGGATCACTCAGAAGTCTTTTTGATAAATACAGAGTTAGAAGAAAAGGAAGTGGGTTGTTGAGGAGGGTTTTGAGGGGATTAGGGGGTTCCCTTCACTCAAGTTGTATCACAGTCTAAGGGGATTTCCTTGCCTCTTAACCAAGAAAATCACTTTTGTGGCCATGGCATCCCAGTCTGACAGACTTAGGCCTCTCTACCCCTGGGCCTTGATGGGGGAGCACTGCCCTGTGCAGAGTCATTGGTTCCCTTTTTTCTACCCTGTGCAGACTGTCTTCTGCTGAGACACTCCGTCTTCAGGCATATTCATGGAATTGAGCTTTCCTCTTCATTAGTTCCATTCTATGCAGAAGATATCCCTCAGTCCTCCAGTTGGGTTTAAATGTTTCCTGGGCCTCCTCAATCACACATATTATAAACACACGTTAGAATGTGTTTTCCCTACAGATGGGTGACGCTCATCTGTTAACGATCAGTTTTCACTCATTTCACTGCAAAGCTTGGAGGTTCTTCAGTCTAATTCCTCTCAGGTTGACTTTAGCAACCACAGAGTCATCTCATTAAATCATGTTTTTTCAGTTCTGGAGTAGGGCAGGAGGATTTTTTGAGAGAGTACATGTGAGCTTTCTAAAAATAAATAGACCTGAATTCCATAAAATCTTGGCTTTTAGCAAGTTTAATATTTGTTATCTGCTCCTCTCTCATTCTTTCACATTGTAAGGAGAACAGGCCTCCCTTACACATGAAACATCAGAAGTCCTGCTTGGTAATGATAATCTTCCTAGACAAAGAGAGGAACACTCTGAGGTAATGCAAGCAGGAAGGAAGCACGGCCCCCCTCCTCTTTGTGACCCAGAGATGGGAGCTGCCAGGAATTCTGGGAAAGTTGTTTCCACTCTGCAGCTGATTAGTGTGAAGCAGGCTGAGTTCAACATGGGCCTTTTGACAGTCCGCCCAGGAAGGCCCCAGCTTGTGCCTGTTGCCCTGGAGTAATTACTATTCATGCTCCTTTCACTCCTTAACATGTCCTAGTTCCAGTCATCAATTATATGGTCACCCTAACTATGTGTCTTAAATCTAAAAGGGGCCAGGTTTTCAGATGAGGGAATGAAGACGGTTAATTGAAAGGAAAAATATGATTAGGAGGCAAGGGAAAAAAGACTTGCTAAGCCTGAGCTTCGAAGGGCTTGGGTTTCAGTTTCCAAAACTCATCAAAGAAGAAATCTAACTTGTTAGAAACCATGTTTAGGATAAACTACCTTCAACAAAAGGAAGCTAACTCGTGTTCATAAGCAGGGCTTCTTATGAGATGCCTAAGTTCAGTCTGGTTGTCTAGCCTATTCCCAACTCTCTGTATGTGAGCTGAGTTAGCCAAAAGCCATCCTTTCACTTAAGACATACAGTGATCTTCAGCTTGTAGCTCCTCTGCCTATAAGAGCTGCCTATAAGAGGCAAAACTGCAGAGTGGAAGTCTCAGGCTTCCCTTGCTGTTGATTTTCCCATCGTGCATCCTGCAGTGCCTCACCAGGGAAACACTGCATGTCAGCTCATATCTTTCACTGGGAAGCTCTACCTGACTAGGATGAGGGTTCCTCCTCTGCTCCATAGCCCCCGTACATCCTCCCTCAGAGCACAGACCCCACTGTGAAGCATGGCCTCTCCTTGTCTGCCTCCCGTCCACACAAGGGCAAAGACTGTTTCCACCTCTGTAAAATACGGGTGAGTTGGTTTTGTGACCACCTTGGAACATTAACTGACAATGAGTTACATAAAGAATTAAGAAGATAGTTCCCTACCTGCCTGAAAATTTTTTCTCTATTTCAGCCTGTCAATCAACCACACAGGCTCAGTGGCTGGGGCTGGCTCCACACCAAAACACCAGGGCCAATAGCTCTCGCTCATAGTCTGGGGTTCTGGCAGGGTCTGTCCTGCATCTTTAGTTCAATTTTTATATTTCCCTCTACTCTGTTTCTATTTAAAAAAAAATAGAGGTTTTAAATGAAACCTCTATATGCGTTTTTAAAATAAAAGTGAATTTATATAGTCTAGGGTTGATTTTTTCTGAGTTCCTTCATCATTTTTACTTGAAAAGGAAACATTTCCTATTGACTTCTACAGGTGGTCAGACTTTGCCACTATTTTCCTGACATTCTGGGCACTGAGAGTGCTTAGACATTCAGCTGAAGATTCAGATTGGAGAGACTATCAACTCCTTTGCAGCATAAAGCACAGTTCTCCATACAAACACATTTTAGTCAACAGGGATTCCTGGGATTTCAGTTGCAACTTTCCTGTTGATAGCTACAAATTTAGGCAGCATTTTCCTTGCTGCCATGGAGACCTTGGTACTGCCCTGTTGTACCCAAAGAGTTAAAGATGCCTGTAAAATAGGTCAGTTTACCCACCTGGCACTGGGAGAATCTTGTTTACCAAATTTTTGAGTTATTATAGTGGATGCATAGCATACCACCCACATTTCTCCATCAGGCCTGTGGCGGGCAGACGTTAAGGTGGCCCCCATGATTCCCGCCCCCTCATGCTCATGCCCTATATAATCCCTTCCCTGGGAGTATGGGTGGGCCCCATGACTTGCTTTCAGCCATAGAATAAAGCAAAAGCAAATGGGTTTTGAGATATAAACAGCGTCCCAAATCAGTTGATTTTGGGAAAATCAAAACGGTAAGCCTGTGGTAATTAGGCGAGTGCCCTTGAAAGAGGCGCTGGCCCCCTCTGAGGTGATAGACTTTCCTGCAGGCACCATGAGTTCGTCAGGTGGGTTGAAGAAGTTCATGTGGCAAGGAGAGTGGATGACCTCTAGGAACTATGGGGGGCCTCTAGGGCCTGAGAGTGGCCCCTGGAGTAGCTAGCAAGGAGCCAAGCCCGCACAGCCACAGGGGAATGAGTTTGCCACCGACCCAAATGACTTTAGCAGTGGGTTATTCCCCAGGCTCCAGACAAAAACGCAATATAATCAGTCCTGATTGCAGCCTCTGGGAACCTGACCAGAGGACCCAGTTAAGCCAGGCCCAGGCTGCTGACCCATGGAAACTGTAAGATAATGTGTTGTTTTAAAATGCTAATTGAGTAGTTATTTGTTACTCAGCAAGAGATAACTAACAAAAGGACTGAGCTTCTCACGGACCCCTGTGATGTAGGTGGCTTTGTTGTTTTCTGGGAACCGTCCCCAACCAAAGAGAGCCACCTCCCTAAGGACCATGCCCCCTCCTTGGGGGCAGCCAGATCCAATGACTGGTCTGTAGGGCAAGAGGGTAGGGAGTAGTGAGTAGGGGACTGGCATGTGTGCAGGCACGGCCTGCTTGCCTCAAGCTGTGACCCCTCTGAAGGACCATGCCGGACCTCTTCTTTGTCTGAGGCCTTTGTGATGCTGCAAGGCTGGGCCACTCCTCCTCTCTCTTGTCCTGCTTTCTTTACTCCCCTTGGGCATGGAACCTGAGACCACTCCACAATATACTTCCTACATGCAAATCCCTACCTCAGATTTGTTCTCAGGGAACCTGACCTCAAATAGAACTGCTTTCTCCAATATGTCACTTACTGCCATGTGTGTCCCCTAAAGTCTGAAAGCTTAAGGAAAAGACACTTGAGAGGAGAATCAATGCCTTGTTTTAATTTGCTTGTTGGGTAAACACAAATCCCTCTATTATTTTTAAGTAATCTTTTCTCTGAAAGATTATTGATCCTTTCAAAAAATAATAAGGCACTGGAATGCTCTGTAAAATTATTAAAGCTTATTTTTATATTTTATATTTTGATTCTGAGAATACATTTATTAAAACTGGGGACAATGAAACAAAGAAGGGCTTAGTGTGGAAGAAGCAACAGGAGAGCCTAGGAGGCCCTGCTTTGGTTTACTGACAAAAAGTCAGAGAAAGGGGACCGTGGAGACAGGTTCATCTGGTTAGCCCAGAGGAGCTGCTGCTGCCCATTGCTCCCCTGGCTGCAAGTCTCCTGGGGACCCTGAGAGTTTAGAAGATGCATGCCTGAGATGGAAGAAAGGTGTAGGCGTGCTCCCAGGAGGGAGAACGCTCATTCTTTTTATTTTAGAAAAATGGGACATGGAGCGTGTGTGTGTGTGTGTGTGTGTGTGTGTGTGTGTGTGTGTGTGTGTGTGTGACTCACCCAGCTCATTCACTCATTCAGTCAACAGAATTTATCAGGGCCAGAGCACAGTGTTCCGACAGATGCGTGGAGAGTCACACTATAGCCATGTGCCTCCCTAATGTGACTTCACTAGTGTCTGAGCTGGGTTGCTTGGCCAGGCTTTCCGGATGGATGGCCTCATACTGCCTCTAACACTGGTGCAGTCCCACTTCTATGAGGAACTCAACCGACTAATCTCCTCTCATTCTTCTCCATCCGGGAAGCTGCATAAACTCTACTTGTACCCACCAAATCATTTCTTAAGCTGTGGTACGTCATTGCAGAGATGGAAGGAGATGAATAAAGCCATATTCTACTTTTGTATCAGTGTTCTAGGTAAAGTGTTTACTGTGATTTAACAGTAATGATCAGTAACACCTACATAGTGCTTATCACGTGTCTGGCACCATTTGAACACTTTGCAAATATTAATTCAGTTAAACCTCCAACAAATCCAGGTAGCAGCTCGCATTAAAATTATGAACAGATAAATGCCCACGGCTGTGTTTGAGTGGCATATATAACTTTTACTTCAGAAAAAGGACCTGGGCTCACAAACCAATGCTTGGGAAAGACAAGTGAAACTTTTTCAAGTTTTCATGAAATCCTGAATTTGCTAATAATTCTTTCTCCCTTTGGAAAATAACCTCTTTTAGGTGTGAATATTATATAAAATACATGCCTATTCTTGACCATTCCAGCACCAATTACTAAAGTTTTAAAATAGCCAAGTCTCATCACCTCTTTTCCCTCTCTCTGCCCACTTATCTTTTGATAGTTTTCTGTTCACAGACATGACCCTCGAAAACAGAAGAGGAGAGGAAGAGAAACTCACATCTCTCAGGCAGTCACAATTACCAGGTCTGCTAAAGACCAGGGGAGCAAAGAGCTGGAAGCCAGTGGGATGCCCTGTCAAGGCCACTTCACCCCAGCCTTGTCCCTCTTGCCATGGACACATAGGTGCTTCCTCCAGGATCTAGTGACTCCAAACCACAAGGCAATAGGAGAGCATTGTTTAAAAAGTTGTCATTTTATTTTGAACCATGAGCTTTCCCTTTATCACCAAAAAGTTTCTTGAAAAACACCAATTTAGTTCAGTTTCACTGAGTACTTGAACATGTTTGTTATCCACTTTTTAACCTGCCCTCGTTTACTGGCGACCTTCTCTTGTGTGGTATCAATTCTGTGCTAAATCCTGAGAAAGCCTAAGCCCCAGGCTCTCCAATGAGGAATGGTTGTAGAGGAAAAAAAAAACCAAAACACAAAAAAACCCCACAAATGAAGAAAATTAGAGAAGTAAATGTTTTTATGGTATCTTTTAAAAAATAAATTGTAAAAGGTATATGTACCCCTCTTGTCTATTTAATTAAGGACCCCTAGTGTATTAGGTTCCTATTGGCTGCTATAACAGATTACCACTGACATAGTGGCATATTGCAATACAAGTTTACTACCTACAGTTCTGGGGATCAATATTCTAAAATGGGCCTTAGTGGGATGAAATGAAGGTTTTGTAGGGCTGTGTTCCTTCTGGGGGTTCTATGAGAGGATCTATTTTCTTTTCTTTTCCAGTTTAGGGAGGGTGTCCATATTCCTTGGCTTGTGGCCCCTTCCACATTCAGAGCCAGCAATGGCCAGTTGAATTCTTCTCACATTGCATCACCATGACACTGGCTCTTCTGCTTCCCTCTTCCACATTTAAAAGACCTTTGTGATTGCATTGGGTAGCCTGAATAATCTAGGATAATTTCTTATATTTTAGAGTCAGCTAATTAGCAACCTTAATTCCTCTTTGCCATGCAACAGAACATATTCACATATCCCCAAATTCTGGGGATTGGGACATGGACCTCTTTGGGGGAGGGAACTTTTTTGTTTTTTACCTATCACACCCGGCATGTTACACAGGATGCAATGTAATCGAAATGCTACGTAGGTCAACAAATGTTGCTATTTTAAAAGGTAAAAGAGAAAGAAAATGAAAAGCTTATTATACTGTAATGCTCATTAATGCAAGAATACGATGATCCACTTAATTTTTGGGGGTAGAGGCCATTGTGGACACTGTCATTTGTGATTATTTATATCCCCAAATTAGTGACTGGAGTTAGAAATGTTCCCAAAGTGACATAGAAAAAAATACTGCTGGTTCTGTGTACTGTCCAAATGAACACTATATGCATTAATTGTTAAATTCTGTGGTAGAATGTGTGCTTTGAGAAGAATGAAATTCTCTTCCTCTCCACTCTTTTTGATGATTCACAGTTACTTGAGATAGATGAAGGGCCAAAAATTTATTCACTCTTTGAAAGCTATCAATTCACTCAGCATTTTTTTTTTTTTTTTTTTTTTGAGAATCTGACAATTGCCAGGTATAGTGCTAGATGTTAGGAAATGATGAAGAGCAAAACCAAATGTGTTCTTTGTGCTCCTGGATATTTTAACTACCCCAGGGTCCATATGGGAAATCCTATAAGTCTTACAAGGGAATTAGTGAACCAGACCTTAAAGTATTAGAAGGGTTTAGAAAGGCTGAGAAGAATGAGGACGGCATTTCAGGAAGAGGAGGGAAAGCTGAGTAAAGCCACTGGAGCAGAAATTATTGGAGACTGGTCTTGTATTTTTATCTCTTCTGATTTCTAATTCCTTTGTTGGTTCCTATGACATCACTTTGAAGCCTGCAAACTCAAAATCAGGGTAGAAATGATGAGAAAAATGCATTTTTCTGGGCTCAGAGGAAGAGAATCAGAAATCTGATGTTAGGAAAAATACAACTGTGTTGCAGTGAACAAAGGCCAAGTATTTTGGTGCCAAATTTGGGAAATGCTGAATGCCGAAGTTCAGCTCATGACATTTCATCAGAAAAGTACATATGGGACACACATTCCAGAGCTGATGAGGGATATTGGACAGTTTAAGAATTAAAAACAGATGCAGAAGAAAATACAAAGAGCACTTCCTTCCCTAAAATGTTAGATAACCATTTGAAACAAATCTGAATAATATCGTTTGAATGGCACATCAGGCCCTGAATGTCCAATTTTTCATTTTGGATGATTATTAACTTGCTATATTGGTTTGGACTTTATTATTGATTTACCAATAATACTTATTTTGACAAAATGCTTTGCCCCGGAAAAATTTACTAAAAGCTAAAAAAAGAAATGACAAAAAACCAACCCTGCTCTTTGCAAAACTGTTAAAGACTCCAGGAGGTGAGGATGAGGGAGGCTTACTGAGAAGACCATGACCCTGGGCTGTGCAGCTGTGTCACTTAGAGGAAGTCATGCTGACTGCTGTAACAGGTTAAACTCGAAATCTCAGTGATATGGCACAATGAAAGTTTATTGCTTGCTTTTGTCACATTTCAATGGGGCCAGCGGGCTCTGCTCCACACAGTCATTCAGAGAGCAGTGCTCCTTTTGTGCTGAGGCACAGCCATCTTCCACATGTTATCTTGTAGAAATCCTGGCAGAGAGAGAAGGAGAAGGCACACCTGCTCTCAACTGCCTCCGTCTGGCAGGACACATCACTTCTGCTCACTTTTCACTGGCAAAATATCTGTTATGGTTTCATCTAACTCTAAGGGGGCTGGGAAGTGTAGTATAATTGTGCACCCAGGAAGAGAAAGCCAGTGTAGTAACCATTTAGCCAGTCTGTACTTCAGCACTCTCTTCCGATTTTCAAATTGGCAAAAGGGAAACCGAATTGTGATTTTTTTGGCTGTAATTCTATCTACTGGGTCAGCATCTCTTCTTCATTCACAATTCCTGTTTACATCTAGATTTGTTGGAGAGAGGGGGTGAAAAAGGGCAGAAGAATCACCTGAAATGTGTGTTCACCAGGCCAACACAGGACAATTTTTAGATGATTCCCATTTCTATTTTATTCTACACCCTCATGGAAAGTTTCATCCAAAAGGGCCTATATTGAACGTGGACACAAAAATCTCTGAATATGCTGCAGTGTGCAATTTCAGCCCCTCCATCATGTGGTGTCAAGAAGCCACAACATAAACCTATGTTTTGGAGATTGGCAGCATATTTGCCCACTTTAAGAACTAAGCTTACCTGTCACAGATGCCATCTTTGAGAGTCAAGATGACACTACAGTAAGAAGCAACACAGTGAAGCAACCACCTTGTCATTCCCATCTGCCCCACACAGTGGCCAAAGCTGTTTCCTGTTTTGCTTAGAGGCAGCCACATGGATCACAACCATTCTCTTCTCACATTTTTCCACCCTGTCTGGTGGACTGGAGAGACAAGAGTTAGCATCCTTAGGCTAATTTTAAGAACATTTGTTGAGGAATCAAGATGGTGGAGGAGTGAGTGGAAGTCACACTGACCTCCTCCCAGGATCAATCTGCAATTACAACCTAATCGTGGAGAAATCACCTGGAACAAACAACTGAACAATAGTGATAAAGGAGCCTTATAACCTTGGACAGACAGAGGAATCAGCTTTAGCATAACCTAACTGGTAAGGAGTGCAGTAGAGACTGGAGAAGGTGGGCAGGGTGCCCATGAGTGGCAACACCAGAAGGATATTGAAATGGCCCCCTGAGAAGAGTGGAGTTTAAACCAAAAGAGGGGATCTCTAGCCTTCAGCACAGAGCCCAAAAGTACCCAGAAAATAGCCAGCTGAGAAAAGCATCAGGGTTGCTGTCTGCCAGAGACAGGTGGCTGGAGAGGCAAAGAACCATTTAAAGGGCCAACACATAAATTTTTATTTGTAGCCACTTATCCTGGTCTCTGGCAAAGGCGGGGGCAGAATGGGCTGGAGACACCTGAGGAAACACTGGGGGAGGAGGTTTTAGGGAGAGAACTGAAAGAGTAGCCACCAGGATCTCAGTGCTGACTCATGCCCCATGCGGCAGCAGCCATCTTGCTCAGGCAGAGACCACTCCCCCTAACCAGCAGCAGTATCAGAGGACCCAATAGCCCTAACTCCAGGTGGGATTCCATCCCACTCTGTGCTGTCTAAGTCTCCTGCTGAGTGCAGAGTGGCAGCCACAGAAAGTAGATCCCTGGCTAATGGGGGTGCAGTGAGGTCTGGAGACACTTGAGGAGAGACTGGGGATGTAGGCTTTGGGGAAAGAACGGAGAGAGTAGCCAGTGGGATCCCAGTGCTGACTCCTCCCCCATATGGCAGCAGTGTGAGAGGACACAATAACCCTGTCCCCAGGACGGACTCTAACCCCCCACTCCCGAGCTGTCTAAGGCAGCCTGCTCAGTGCAGAGTGAATAGATTAACAGCTGAAGGAGACAGCCACAGACAGTAGATTCCTGGAAGTCTCGAACACACTGCCTAAAGTCAGACAGGGTCAACATCTGACATCATCAGAGGCAGATCCAGAAAGTAAAAACAGTGGTCCCCTACCATAGAACTTCACACCACAAAGTCAGGAAATCAAGGCAGATCAACTGAAAAAGCAGGAGCAAAAAAGAGTCTCACAAATAATGGGAAGACAAAGAAATACCCCCCAGTCAAAGGGAAAGGAGGAATCCCCAGAAAGAGAACTGAATGAAAAAGAGGCAAGTAAACTATCAGATATTAAGTTCAAAACAACAGTTCTAAGGAAGCTCAATGAGCCCAGTGAGCTCAGAGAGAACTACAAAAAACTAGAGGGAAACTATGAGGAACTTATTACTAACTATATCAGCATGAAAAAGGACATAGAAACTATTAATAAGAGACAAGAGGAAATGAAGAATACAGTTTCTGAACTTCAGAACACAGTAGCAGGAATCAAAAGCAGGCTAGATGAAGCTGAGGATTGAATCAGTGAACTTGAGGACAGAGTAGAAAAAACCTTCCAGAAAGAGCAAGAAAATGAAAAGAGACTCAAAAAAGGATGAAGAGGCAGGGTTGCTGTCCTGCACTGAGGGAAATCCAGGACAACCTGAAACGTAATAATATCCGTATAATAGGGATACCAGAAGGAGGAGAGGATGAGGAAGGGATAGAGAACCTGTTTGAAAAAGTCATGATGGAAAACTTCCCCAATTGGAGGGGAGAAAAAGTCACACAAGTCCAGGAAGCACAGAGGGTCCCACTCAAGAGGAACCCAGTGAGGCCCACTCCAAGCCACATCATCATTAAAATGGCAAATATCAAAAACAAACAGAGAATCCTAAAGGCAGCAAGGGAGAAAGAGGTAATAACATATAAGGGAGCCCCAATATGGCTAGCAGGTGATTTCTGAACGGAAATACTGCAAGACAGAGGGGAATGGCAAGAAATATTCCAAGAAATGAAAAGCAAAGGCCTGCAACCAAGACTGTTCTACACAGTAAGGCTCTCAATTCAAATGGAAGGCCAAATAAGGAGTTTCCCAGACAAAAGGAGGCTAAAAGAATACACCTCCACCAAACCAGCACTTCAAAATATGCTAAAGGGACTGTTTTAAGATGAAGAAAAAGAGTCTATGAATACCCAGTTCCTTTCAAGTTGCCAATACTTGATATGACCACTATTTTTTAATATGTATTAATCTGATTGTGACAATGATGTGTTATTTTAATTGTTCCTTTATTATTTGTTGAAACTAAACCTGTTTTTGTATATGTCTTGCCTATTTCTATTATTTTTAAAAAGCTTTAAATTACTTTTTGGTATTCTTTATCCATTTTTTGATTAAATGTTTGTAGAGTTTTTTCCCTAAAAAAAAAAATGCAAACCATTAACCCTTAAAAAAATAAGAACATTTGTTATTTATTAATTTCAAGACTATTTAGCACAGAGCAACAGCTGCTCAAGGTAACCCAGATGGATGGTCACAGCTCATCAGGGTCCTCAAGAAGACTCTCCTTGCCCAGGCTCTACCAAGAGGCACCTTATATGAATTCTGAAGTCTCCAGTTTTTCTGAAGGAATCTGGGCCATTCCAGATTATAGTTTCCTAGTCAGCTGAGAGGTGCTAAGCAGTGAGGCAGAGAAATAAATAGGCTTTTCCCCACAAACTCCCCCAAACGGTGTTCTCATTAAAGTAGACCCAGCAGAGGAGGCCTCCCACTTGCAATTGCCAGCAGTAAATCTAGCATACCACAGATATTTCTACCAAACTTTAATTCACCAATATCATTAAACAAGGAAAAAGGAACAGATGTATTCATGGAGGTCATTCATCAGGGTCATGTCTAGCCTTCTGTTGTCAACTATTATCATTTCTTTTTCACACTGGAATCTCCTACCTTTACTGTAGCCATTTTGCCTCAGAGATAACGTGCTTTTGTTCATAAGCACTTGTGAGCTTTGTACAAGGGACTGCCTCTTGAAGAATATTTTTCCAGTAAATAGATATAGTTGGAGATTTGGGTCTGTATGCACAGCATAATATCTGTGGGACTTTACTCCAATTATTTAACCCTTCTGAGCATTTAAAATGGGTAAAATAATCTCATTTGCACCATTTTTCAAGGATTAGACAAACATAAGAAATAGTATAGAGTAGGTATTCAATAAAAAATGACCTTCCTTTTTCTCGTTTGATATCTCCTGTCTTTTCTTTCTCTCCTTTCTCACTTCTCAGGAGCACTCAGTAGTTTCATAAACAAAATTGTAGCTGGGTGAGCTTGCTGACAGCTGGACTAAAGTTGCCCAAATGAAGAGGTTATGAGTAGGTGTATGGTCTATGCAAGGAAAATGAAATTGAGCTTGTCAGAAGCAAAATACTTTATAAACGAGGCAAATGGTGAAGAAACTGTGGAAGTATGAAGGAAGCCAACCCTTTAGGGAGGTATATGGATGTCCAAGCTCTTAAAGAACCATTAAAGGTGACATCCCAGCCAGTGCTTGTCCCAGCCTCTGTGATATACTCTCTTGGTTTGTCTTCTTCCACTGGCTACTTCCTTCAGGCTCCTTTGACAGCTTCTCCTCCATCCAACCTCAGAGGCTGCAGTTTCTCAAAAGCAGCCTTGGCCCTTTTCCGGTCTCACTTTCCCTCCTCCACACAGGCAATCGCACTCAGGCATATTGCTCCAGTTACCAGCTACATTCTCATGACTTTCACATTCACTCCTTCAGCCTTGCTGTCCAGCCTACAAGCTCTAGACCCACATATCCTACTGCCTGCATGACGTCTCTACTTAGATGTCTCAGAGATACCTCAGATGCAACTTGGCCAAAAATAACTAGTGTTATTCCCACCCCCAAACCTGGACCTGCTGTCGTGTTTGTGAGTGGGTCTGCTCCCAGGAAGCTGCCTGAGAGTCATCTGTGACTCCTCCCTTCCTCTCCCCCACCACCTTGCATTCAGTCAATTATGAATCCAGCCACAAATTCCAATCACAAAGGCACCATGCTCTCTCATGCGCTCTAGTCATGGCTTATGCTTCATCTTTCCCATACACTCAGATCCCACCCAGTCCATTCTCTGGACTCTAAATAGAAATAGCTTTTAAATAGTCCCTCTAATGCATCTCCCTCTCACCCTCTCCCCCACCCATCCACTTTGTGCTGAAAATATTTCAAATGCTGCCCATTGCTCTCTTAGGATGAAATTCCATATCCCTAACACAATTTGCAAGCACTTGTGTAAGAAAGAACAAGCCCTGCCTATCAGTTTACTTCATCCCTGTTGCCTCTCCTCTGCCTTGAGCATCAGCCACACCAGCATTTTAAATTTCTGGGAACATGGGAACATGGGAACATGCACGCTTTTCCCACTTCTGAGCCTTCACACCTGCTCCCCCTCTCTTTAGGACACCTCCCTCACTCCCTTCTTTGCTTGGCTGGTTCTTGCGTATCCATAAGATCTCAACTTAGAAACTACCACACTTCATTTATTTTAAAACCTGTATTCCACATTTAACATCTCTGAAATTGGGGTGCATCGAATTGGGGTGCATTGGCTGTGGTTGGCAGCAGTTGAGACACGATTGTCCATTGCGTGCATGCGTGCACACATCACAAGTGCTGGCATCAAGACCCACAGAAGGTGTGAGTGGCTTGGCTCTCTTTGAACCCCTGGGAACTAATGGTTATGGTGTGTGAGTGGGTCATACTGTTTAGCAACATTCCTCAAGCAGGAGTCAAAAATACGTTAGCTCTACCTTATTGCAAATTTGGCTTAAAAGCACAGTAAAAATAGCTTCTAGTTTTTTTATAGATTCTTTTAAGAAATATTACATCACCAATGCTCTTAGTGATACAGAGAATGATAATGTGTGGAAAGGCAGAGATATCCCCTCTGGGTGGAAGTGGATTAGGAAGAGGTAGACTCTGAATATAAAGAATTTTAGAAATTCCTTAAGAGCCTGTTTTGTTTATACTTTCTCTCTCAATTATGCACAAGATGATATGTAATAAAAGTCTACATCAAATTAAAAATAAATATTCTAAATCATAAGAAGCCTATGTCATATTTAATTGGAAGCATAATCTTTCTTTCTTAGAGTGCATAGAATAATGGCATGTCTTACAACTGGTAGCATCTCAGGTTTAGTGAAATACAGTAGTTCCCGAGAGCAGCCTTCACTGACACCCCAAATTAGTCCATCCTTTTATATTCTCTTATATTCCAAACCTCCTTACATCACTAGTAGGAGCTGTACCAAACAGTAAATTGTCAAATTAGTTATTCAAAGTCTGTAAGAATGTAAGCTCGATATGAAAAAAACAAAACAAAACTGTATCACTCATATCCACTGCTTTCCCCAGAAGCTACTATGGCAGGTTGCTCAAGAGATATGTTTGAATGAGTCTGATTAAGATAAGACAGTTTTCTCCTCCTTTGGGTGGCCTAGAAAGAGACAGCTGTTCCAAATGCTTTGCTACCGCTTAGGCCTCGATGCTTGGAAACAGACTGGGTCAGGGAGGGGCAGGGCTGTGGGACGCCCGGACCTGGAGCCCCACTGCAGAACCCCCCTGCAGAACCAGCGCCTCTGCAACAGCTGTGGCCCACCCACACTGGGCGGCATGTCTGCCCGCTTCTCAGCACACACTCACAATTTACCTGGAAATGACACAATTCCTGCCACTGGGAGTTAGTGCCTAAGAGTGGCAGGAGACTGAAAATAGGACAAACACCAACAAAGCGAACACACATGCACACACCCCCATAAGCAGCCTCTTCCCTTTAAACAATCTCTCTAAAGAGGTCAGTTTTGAAAGAAGGAAAGCCATGTACAGGGCTTCCAGCATGGTGGCCCTAGGACAAATGCACTGTGCCATGCTCAACAGCCCGGTGAAGGCTGCTGGGCAGGATGTGGGATGCTTCTGGCCTCTGGTCAGCTCTGAGGCCCCACTGAGAAGGAAGGTTCCCCACGGGCCCACGCTCTGGCTGCTGACAGTCTCCGCTTCGAGTTGCCCCCAAGCAGACAGAGCAAGCTATTTGTCTGCTTTCTGTTTCTGCATTTGAGAGGAAAAGAAGTTACTAACTGTGCCCGGTCAGCAGTCTTAGTTGGAAATGTCAGTCCATGGAAGGAGCAGGATAGCAGACGTGCGGGTGGTATCCCAGACTGCAGGCAGGACTCCAGCTTTGACATGCCAACAGCTGGGCTCAAATCCACCTCAACGGTGGGGGAGCCCTGTGCTCTCCCAAGCTCTACTGGACAGGGAAGCGGGGAATGCGGGGCAGATGAGGCTTACATTTTCCTCAAGACCTAGGCCCATGCTCCTGAGCCCCTGAATTCGTTCTATTTAGGGATTGCTTCTGCCTGTAAGAGCAGCTCCTATGTTGCATGCCCTACAAGGACCCAGACAGCCAGATCTCAACTCATTTCTTGATTTCCTACAACTCCCTCCCCACTCACATAAAGCCATTTCTGGGCTCCACACCTCCCTTTACTTATCAAATTGGCCCAATGCTTCAGAAAACCCCTTTTTCTCCCCTCACAGTTTCTGTAAGGTGATAAAAGAGCACTGAGATTCACTACTCTCTGATAAACCCTTCGATTACCTTAGAAGGCATATTCGGCTAGCATTAGGTAGGGTTTTAAACTTTTTTTTCCTTCCTGGTTATATACATATGTGCAGATCATCTTCGTTGGAGCTGGAAAGGACCTCAGAGATTTTCTCTACAACCTCTTTACAGTACAGATGATGAAACTGAAGCAAGGGTTTGTCGAGGTACCTTGCTCATGGTTACAGTGGGGTAGGTAGCACAGCCAGGATTAGATTCAGGTGGGTTGACTTGCAGTCCGGTGCTTTTTAGACTTTTCCATGGTATAAAGCTGAGGTCTCAACCCAAATGCTTGCTTGCCAGGCAATTGGAATGACTGGTTGGGGCTGGGCCTCGTTCACAGCACTGTTTACAGGTGGTGCTGAGTCGAGCTGGGGAGCAGACACCTTGCAAGGGGGTAGCCTATGCTCAGCTGCAGCAGCTTTTTGCCATGTGGGAATGCCTGCCTAGTACAGCAACATCTCCCCCCCCCCCCCCCCCCCGAGGCCTATCTACCCAGGGCAGCCATGACTTAGATCTAGCTGACAATGGATTGCAGGCCTTCAGTGTCATTGGCTTCTGATTTTTTATGAGAAGTTGGAAATCTGATGTTAGTGCAAACTCTTTGGATAATTAAAATTTAACAACTAATTTAAATAAAAACAAAGGCCCTTCCCAACCACATAGAAGCTCTCTGGGGGTTTGTTTCAATCATGATCTGCCAGATAGCAGCCTTTAGGTTGAAGGATAGGTCCAAGAAATACTCAAAAGAAGTCCAGATGGCTTAAGACGTGGTTCTCAGCTGACTCTAAAGAGTTACTCATCCAGGATTTTAGATTCACACAGTCAAAGAAGGCCCCACTGTTTGATGGCTTATTCTCCTAAACCTCATTCTAAACAGGGATGCCACATGCCACCTGCACCCTTTTGTAATATGTGACAAACTTGATTGGACAAACCTAAAGGAAATGGCACATTTAATTAATGTCCTTGGACCCTATTGCACTTTGTCCCAAATGCACACTAGAGATTGCCAGCAGCACTCAAATCATCTTCATGCCCCTCTATCTCACCACCATTCACTTGGTTACAACCAGAACCTTTTCAAGGCTGAAGTCCTTCAAGTAGGCCGACATGTCATACAACAGAACTACCCTTTTCCTACATGTGATCACTGGGCACATCCAGTAAAGGCTGAGGTGTTTGTACTTTGTGTTTTGTAATCTGTGTTGTGCTTTTTTAAAAAAGATTTTTATTGTTCAAGTGGTGTCTGTTGGTGGTTGAATTTCCATTTTTTGCATGTAGTTGTTCCGCTCTCCCAATACCATTAGTTAAAGAGGCTATTTTTACTCCATTTTATGCTTCTGCCCCCTTTGTTGAATATTAATTGACCATAGAGACATGGGTCTATTTCTGGGATCTCTATTCTGTTCCATTGATCTATGCGTCTGTTCTTATGCCAGTACCATTCTGTTTTGATTACAGTGGCCTTGTAATATAGTTTGATGTCAGGTGTTATGATCCCTCCTACTTTGTTCTTCTTTAAAAATTGCTACAGCTATTCGGGGTCATTTATGGTTCCATACAAATTTTTGAAATATTTGTTCAATGTCTGTGAAATACATCATTGGTATTTTAATAGGGATTGTGTTCAATCTATAAATTGCTTTGGGTAGTATGGACATTTTGATGATGTTAATTCTTCTAATCCATGAACATGATATTTGTTTCCATTTATTTGTGTCTTCCTTAATTTCTTTGTTCAATGTTGTGTAGTTTTCTGAGTACAGGTCCTCGGTTAACTTTATTCCTATGTACTTTATTTTTCTTGTTGTTATAACAAATAGGATTTTTTTCCTGATTTCTGCTTCTGATATTTCGTTGTTGGTGTACAAAAATGTCTTCTATTTCTGAATATTGACTTTGTATTTTGTTATTTTGCCAAATTCACTTATTAGGTCGAGTAGTTTCTTGGTGGAGTCTATGAGGTTTTCTATGTATACATTCATGTCATCTGCAAACAATGATAGTTTTACTTCCTCCTTTCCAGTTTGGATGCCTTTTATTTCTTTTTCTTGTCTGATCACAGTGGCTAGGACTTCCAGTACTATGTTGAATAGCAGTGGTGAAAGTGGGCATCTTTGTCTTGTTCCCGATCTTAGTGGGAAAGCTTTTAGTTTTTGCTCGTTGAGTATGATGTTGGCTGTAGGTTTTTCATATATGGACTTTATTATGTAGAGGTATTCCCTCCTTATTTCCACTTTGCTGAGTGTTTTTTATCATAAATGGGTTCTGTGCCTTATCAAATGCTTTTTCCACGTCTATTGATATGATCACGTGGTTTTATCTTTCTTTTTGCTTATGTGATGTATTACTTTTATTTATTTGCAAATATTGAACCATCCTTGCATCTCTGGGTTGAATCCCACTAGATCATGGTGGATGATCTTTTTAATGTATTGCTGGATGCAGTTTGCCAATATTTTGTTGAGGATTTTAGTGTCTATATTCATCAGCGATATTGGCCTTCAGTTTGCTTTCTTTGTTGTGTCTTTCCCTGGTTTTGGGATTAGGATGATGCTGGCCTCATAAAAAGAGTTTGGGTTTTTTGGAATAGTCTGAGAAGGACAGGTGTTAGTTCTTCATCAAAGGTTTTGTAAAATTCTCCTGTGAAGTCATCCAGTCCAGGGCTTTTCTGAGCTGGGAGTTTTTTGATTATTGCTTCAATTTCACCAGCTGTCATTGGTCTGTTCAGGTTTTCTGCTTCTTCTTCATTTAGAGTTAGAAGGTTATATTTTTCTAGAAATTTGTCCATTTCACCCAGGTTTTCAAATTTCTTGACATATAACTGTTCATAGTAATTTCTTACAATCCTTTGTATTTCTGTGGTATCAGTTGTAATTTCTCCTCTTTCATTTCTGATATTATTTATTTGGGTCATCTCCCTTTTTCTCTTGATAAGTCTGCTTAAATGCTTGTCAATTTTGTTTATCTTTTCAAAGGACCAGCTCCTGGATTTGCTGATCCTTTGAATTGTTCTTTTAGTCTCTAAGTCATTCATTTCTGCTCTGATCTTGATTATTTCCTTTCTTCTACTCACTCTGGGCTTTGTTTGTTGTTGTTTCTCCAGTTCTTGAAGCTGGAGGGTTAGGTGGTTTATTTGAAATGTTTCTATCCTTTTTAGGTAGGCCTAAACTTCCCTCTCAGAACTGCCTTCACTGTGTCTCATAGGTTTTGGACTGTTCTGTGTTCTTTTCATTTGTTTCCAGAAATTTTTTTATTTCTTCTTTGATCTTGTTATTGAGTCATTCATTGTTCAGTAGCATGCTATTCTGTCTCCATGAGTTTGAATGTTTTTGAGTTTTTTCCTTGAGGTTGGTTTCAAGTTTCAAGCCCTTGTGGTCTAAGAAATGCTTGTTATGATTTCAATTTTTCTGAATTTGTTGAGGTTTGTTTTGTGTCCTATCATGTGGTCTATCTTTGAAAATGTTCCATGTGCATTAGAAAAGAGTGCGCATTTTGCTTCTTTGGGATGAAAGGTTCAATATATGTCAGTTAAGTCCATTTGATCTAATGCATCATTCAGTTCCAGAATATCTTTGTTGATGTTTTGTTTGGAAGATCTATCCATTGTTGACAGTGGGGTGTTAAAATCCCCTACTGTCAGCATGTTACTGTCTATACCTTTCTTGAAGTCCTTCAAGGTGTTCTTTATATATTTGGGTGCTCCTGTGTTGGGTGCATATAGGTTTACGATGTTTATGTCTTCATGATGGATTCTTCCTTTGAGTATTATGAAGTGTCCTTCTCTGTCTCTTATTATGGCCTTTGTTTTGAAATCTATTTTGTCTGATATAAGTATTGCTACCCCTGCTTTTTCTCCTGTCCATTGCCTTGGAATATTTTTTTCCAACCCTTTACTTTCAGTCTGTGTAGGTCCTTTGTTCTGAGGTGGGTCTCTTGTAGGCAGGATATATACCTTATCCATTCAGCAATCCTATGTCTTTTGATTGGAGCATTTAATCTATTTACACAAAGTTATTATTGATACGTACTTATTCATTTTTTTCCCTTTGTACCTGTGTTCCTCTCTTTATCTCTTTTTCTTCATCTTAAAGCAGTCTCTTTAGCATATCTTTCAATGCTGGTTTGGTGGAAGTGCATTCATTTAGCCTTCTTTTGTCTGGGAAACCCCTGATTTTGCCTTCCATTTTAACTGAGAGTCTTGCTAGGTAGAGTTGTCTTGGTTGCAGGTATTTGCTTTTCATGACTTGGAATATTTTTTGCCATTCCCTTCTGCCTTGTAGTGTTTCTGTTGAGAAGTCACTTGCTAGCCACACCGGGGCTCCCTTATATGTTACTACCTCTTTCTCCCTTGCTGCCTTTAGGATTTTCTGTTTTTCTTTGATATTTGCCATTTTAATGATGATGTGTCTTGGAGTGGGCCTCATTGGGTTCCTCTTGAGTGAGACCCTCTGTGCTTCCTGGACTTGTGTGACTTTTTCTCCCCTCCAATTGGGGAAGTTTTCCATCATGACTTTTTCAAACAGGTTCTCTATCCCTTCCTCCTCTTCCTCTCCTTCTAGTATCCCTATTATACGGATGTTATAATGTTTCAGGTTGTCCTACATTTCCCTAAATGCCTCTTTATTCTTTTTTAGTCTCTTTTCATTTTCTTGCTCTTTCTGGGAGCTTTTTTCTACCTTGTCCTCCAGCTCACTGATTCGATCCTCTGCTTCACCTAGTCTGTTTTTGATTCCTTCTACTGTGTTCTTAAGTTCAGAAATTGTGTTCTTCATTTCCTCTTGCCCTTTATTGATAGTTTCTATGTCCTTTTTCTTGCTGATATAGTTTTCAGTAAGTTCCTCATAGTTTCCCTATAGTTTTTCGTTATTCTCTTTGAGCTCACTGAGCTCCCTGAGCGTCCTTAGAGCTATGGTTTTGAACTCAGTTTCTGGTAGTTTACTTGTGTCTATTTTATTTAGTTCTTTTTGTGGGAAATCCTCCTTTCCCTTTGATTGGGTGATGTTTCTTTGTCTTCCCATTTTTTGTGAGACTCTACTTTCTCACTTGTTTCTTAAATTGATCTGCCTTGACTTCCTGACTTCATGGTGTGAACTTCTATGGTAGGAGACCACTTTTATTTTTTCTTCTTTCTGGATCTTCCTCTGATGATGTCAGCTATTGACCCATCTGAACTTAGGCAGTCCTTAAGACTGCCTATTGTTTGTGTCTGTTTCCTCCAGTTTTTAATCTAGTCACACTGCCCTCAGCAGTCAGGCTTAGGCACCACATGGTGGAGCAGAGTCCCTCCTGTGGGCAGAGTTATAGTATCCTTTCATACTGCTGCCACTCAGGGGAGTAGTCTGCCTGAGCAAGATGGCCGCTGCCATATGGGTGAGGAGTCAGCACCAGGATCCATTGGCTACTCCCCAGTTCTCTCCCCAACACCTCCATATACAGACTCTCCTTAAGCATCTCTAGACCACTCTGCATCCCCTTCAGCCAGGGATCTATCTGTGATTGCTGCTTTGTACTCAGCACCTAGGCCTGTACAACACTAGGCCTGCACCACACCAGGCAGGGACAGAGTCTCCTGGGGGTGTGGCTATCATGTCCTTTCATGCTGCTGCCACTCAGGGGAGTGGTCTGCCTGAGCCAAATTGCAGCTGGGGAATGGGGGGTGAGTCAGAAGTGGGAGTCGGCTGGCCATTTTCTCAGTTCTTTCCCCAAAGCCCCCTCCCAGTCTCTACTCAGGCAGCTCCAGCCCACTCTGCCCCTGCCTGTGCCGGAGCCCAGGGCAAGCGGCTGCCACTACAAATTTTTGTGTTTAAACGGCTCTTTGTGTTTCCAGCTGCCTGTCTCTGGCAGAGAGCACCCCCATACTTTTCAGAGTTGGCTGTTGTCTCTATGTTTTTTGGGGGATCTGGTGCTGTAGGCTATATAGGAGATCCCTGCCTATGGCTTAGATCCCACTCTTCTCAGGGGGATCCAACTGGTTGTTTCAATATCCCTCTGGTGCTGCAACCACCTGTGGCTGCCCAGCCCACCTTCTTGAACCTCTACCCTACTCCTTACCAGTTAGGTTTTGCTAAAGCCTATTCCTCTGTCTGTCTGATGTTCCAAGGCTCCTCTCTTGCTATTGTTCTGTTGTTTTCCAGGTGATTTCTCCACAATTTAGTTGTAATTCCAGTTGGGTCTTGGGAGCAGGTCAGTGTGACTTCCACTCACTTCTCTGCCATCTTGTAGTTTGTGTGTTGTGCTTTGTATCCCAATTGTGTTGTCATGCTATCAGTTACATGAAAACAAGGCTGGTCTTTGTCCAGGAAACCAGAATGAAAAAGACAAGCCTCTGGTAGCAAGAAGGGAAACTCTACTCTCTAAATCAGATTTGGTTTAATTCAACAGTGTTTACTGAGTGCCTATAACATGCATCAGGGACCATGTTATACATTGACCATCACAGTCTTGAATTTAGGCTTGGGGGAAGACTTGTCTTTCTGGTTGCTCAGGAGAAGGAGAGGAAACTGAGGAGGCCTCAAATGGAAGGTGAGGGAACAGTATAGAACAGACTATCAGATTCTTGCGACTACCTATACTTTTCATTTTGTTAAGTCAAAACCTTTTGTAAAATTCCAGCTCTGTCTCAGCCATGATATTGGGTATTAATGGAACATCATATTTATTCATTCGAGTGAGAGTTTTTTTTTTACAGGGTGGGCAAGGTCCTTCCCCAAGGTTATCATGGTGGTGGTTGCAGTGATATGGAGAGGCCCACAGGGAAGGGAATTTTAGGGGACTAAAACCAAGTATTTGGAATACAGCTCTCCACTTGTGGATAGACTTTTGCTCTAGTTAATGGCCGTAGCGGATGTAAGGTTTATTTTTTATTAAGTCAGTTGGAAATTTTTATGTATAAATGAATCACTCTTATAGGAAATATCAAAGAATTGTTCTCCTTTTTTCAATATCTACATTTTCAGGCCCCAAGGGGAATTTCTGAATTTTAATTCCTCTCATGTCCTTATCTCAGTTTTGACATCACCATCAATTAATTACTCAGGTTAAAATTTCAGAATTGTGATCAACACCTTTCTCTCTCTCTCTCTCTCTCTCTCTCTCTCTCTCTCAAACTTCTCCCTAACTATTTTAATACTGTATTCAAATGTTTGCAGTTTTGTTGAGATAAATTTCCCAAAATGACGCTCATGGAATACAAGAGATGTTATTGGAGACATTATGAAAACAGTATTTGCATTCTTTGGTTAATAAGTTTGGCGGCACTACATATTGTGTTCCCTTTTTAGAGATTTTCAGAGAACATTAACATATTAAAGGCTCTGAGAAATTTTGCAATTTAGAAACTCATTTTAACTTCATGAAATGCAGAATGTTTATACTTCTCAAGTATATAATATTTTTCAGTACTCCTATTAGTAGTATTCTCCATAACAATAGGTCATTACTAATTTGGAAAATTCTGTTAGGTGTGTACCCCTGAAATGTCTTCTCTCATAGAGATGCCTATTGCCCTTTCTTCTGTGATTTCCCTCTTACCTAGACCATTGCACCAGCCCTGTTCTTATTATCTCTACTTTCAGTCTCTACCAATTTTAGCCCATTCCTTTCTCCACATTCAGTTATAGTCTCATAAATCACAGTTGTTAAGTTTATCTTCTTCCCCAAAATTTTACATGGCTCCTGTACTGCCAGGAAAATAAAGTTCTAGCTACTTAGCATGTATCTGCTTCTCTTTTGAATGGTTAAGTCAATGCAGATTAAAAACTGGTTGCATTGCCAAATACTGAAAGTGGGTTAGGAAGCAAATTACCAAGAGCAACTTGAGCCAGAGATAGTCCAATATAATAAACAAGGAAAGAAACAAATTTTGTCTTGAGATCCAACATTCAAAGTATTGGGAATGATAATCAATATTTTTCCAATAATAATGACAGACACCAAAACACAGATCCATAAATCTCATAAAACACCTTCACACTTAGGAGTGTCATATTCAAACTACTGATAATAAAATATAAACGGAAAATCTTAAGGGCAGACAGAGGGGAAAACATGATAGAACAAGACTAAGTATTACAGCAGATTTCTTAACAGAAACAATGAAAGCCAGGGGCAATGAAATGACACCAGAATGCTATATCTAGTGAAAACATCTTTTAAAAATGCAAGAAAAACACTTTCTCTACCAAAAAAAAAAAAACTGAAAGCCTTCATTGCCAGAAGATAGTAGTGACAATAAATGCTAAAGGAAGTTCTTAAGACAGAAAGAACATGATAATAGATGGCAATTTGGATCTTCCCAAAGAAATACAGAGTGCTATCAGTGAGATAAATTAAAGTAAAATAAACCCATTTTCCCATTATTTCTAATTGCTCTGAAATATAGCTGTCCAATAAGTTGGGGGGAAAACAGGTGAAAAAACACGTAGCTCTTATTCTTGTATAAGGCAGGAGATGAGATAGCAGGGAAATCAAGAATAAATAAGGGAGATAAACTATAAACCTGAGATGGATTTCAGGTTAGAATTTAGGCCTCAAACAATGCAGGGGGATGGGGGTTTCTAGGTCATGGGCATAGAGCCTAAGGACCAGGTGGCTGGCATATAGCCTGAGGGCCATGTCTCTTAACAAAATTCTCCACTTCTCAATTCCAGAATTTTTTTTTCCAGTCCTGTTTCTCACCACTTCTCTCCTTGTACCAAACTAAGATTTCAGACCTAAGGATGCCCTGTTGGTACCAACAAGCCTTTTCCTTTTGTGGACCTACATGTTACATTATTTCTTTCACTTCTAGTTTTACCTATTGTATTCTTTTCATACTTGATATTCAATTAAAGTGATACTAAAAAGTTTTTTGTAGTCCTCCTAATTAGGGTGGCTTTCCCCCACACGTATGGCCCATGACAATTTTATTCTATCTATAGTGATAGAACTTATATGGCAATTAACTATTTATATGATTTTCTCAAGTTCATGATATACCCCAGCCTTCCTATGTTTAAGTACTATTGATGGACAGATTCTGACATATACAAGCTCAGCAAAAGTTTGTTGAATAAAATTAAGACTTAGGACTTTGCTTTTTTGATTCCTGTGTTATTTGAAGTAAGGTAAAGAATAAAACCAACATAAATGCAGATACAGGGTTCTTTTCCTTTGGGGTCTGACTTAAGCAGGGTCTCTTCTCCCAGAGCCTTCTAGAGCTGATCTAAGTGTCATGGCCATTCTAGCAAGGGAACTAGGGTTCTAATCAGGAACTCTGTAACAAGACCTGAACCTCTCCCAGATGGTGAGGGAAAGAGAAAAGCTGTGAATAGGCCATTCCCTCCAGATCTCCAGTTCTGGGCTCATAGCTGTGGGGGACGTGGGGATCCTCATGTGCCCCTTTCCAGTGTGAACTCAGTCACTTGACAAGACCAAGCCTAGTCGAGATGGCTCATATTCATCAAACATTCATTCCACAAACAACAGTTAACAGAAAAGCAGAACCTCAGTGAGAATTAGAGTTGGGAGGGGGGAGCGGCAGAAAAGCCTTGAGGACAGAGAACAAGCTCAATCTTCAAAAATCAATCTGACTCCATATTGGCAGATAGCTCAAATACTCCAGGGGCATACTTGAGCAGAGTTTACAGGTGAGTGACCCTGGTACGTGGACCAGTGAGGAATCCGGGATGACAGGAGCAGCCATTCTATGGTGGAAGAGTCAGGAAAAAAAAATTAATAGTGCTGGGAGTCAACACCTTTTGGGTGTGAAAGCATTAGACCTTTGTCCTAAGTGGATCAGAGTTGCCATGGGGGTGAGAGTGGTGGTAGCTAAAAGGACCTTGGTTCTGAATGATCTTTACATTGTGGCTTGAATACTAAGTGATGTCTGGAAAAAGCTGTGAGGACATATGCTCTGTTAATATGGCCCAATAACAACAGTATCCTCCAGGGGTGTGTCTTAGTCCACTCGTTTTGCTATAACAACATACCACAGACTGGGTAGCTTAAGAACAGCAGAAATTTATTTCTCAACGTTCCAGAAGTTGGAAGTCTGAGATCAAGATGCCAGTGTGGTCATGTTAGGGGTCTTTTCTGGGTCTTATCCTTTCTTTGTATTCTCATGTGGAGGAGAGGAGTGGGACTTCTGTGGGGCTCTCTATTATAGAGCAGTAATCCCATTCGTGAGGGCTCTATTCTCATGACATGAGCACCTCTTAATACCATCATATTTGGAAATTAGAATCTTAACATATGAATTTTGTGGGGACAGAAACACTGCAATCATAGCAGAGCAGACCATTATTGCTTTAAAATCTTCAACAACTTGGTGCTCAAAGTAATATACATCTTACTTATAGGAAAGAATCACAAATTATTTTCTGCCCTAACTGTTCTAGATTGGCTTTTAAAGTAAAGTAAGCAGACTCCAAATGCTTCCAACAACATCACTCCCCACTTTCTCACAAGAATATGGTTCAAATGATCCCTAAGTAAAAGAGAATTTCTACTGTAATTATGGGAATATATGCCCTGCAAACCCTTTCTTTTGCTCCTTTGACAAGGTGCTCCATTATCACTGAGTTCAGTTCAGCCATGGGAACTTCTAACAGTAGTTTGGATCCTGGAGGAGCAGAGCCTCATCTGGGGTTACTTTTCCCATATCTTGCAAGGATTGCAAAGATCCAGTAAGTCAACGTTTACACAATGCTTGGGGATCCAAAAGTTCTATTGGGGCTGTAAAGGTGACAAGGAAAAATCCTCAATTGTTCATTACTAGTGTGGTGGCTCAAAGTACACCCATTTTCTACATTGATATCTAATTAAAAGGTTAGAAAATCTCTATCAGGGTGAGAAAGACAACTTTTACTTGTTCAGAGGGTGGTTTTTCAAAGTCTTAGACATTCATTTCTAACACAAGTCTATTCAAAAGTGTCAAAGGCACTTATCATTTATCCACACATGCAAGGAAGGCAGGAGACAAAATATAGAAGTTAGAGCCTCCAGGGAAAAGAAAGAATTTTTATCATTTGGCAGTAAGGAGCCCTTCACACACTGCTGGGGGTAACGGTGAGAGAGCTATTGTACCCCATCTCTCTATCCTCCCTCAGCAGGGAGGAGTAAGATACAGCTGCAGATTTTTCAGATGTTCAAGTTCTCAACAAAAACCTGAATTCAAAGCACTGATCATGGTTTGTATGGAATAGTCATGCTTACTAATTGTTTGCCATCCAAAACCAAAAAATACAAAGCAGTTCAATAATTAAGCAATTATGCAGAAGGCCACCTGGTCTAAACATCCACTCTGTTTTAACTCACAGGGTAGACAAAATGTCCAGGTCCCATCAATGACATTGATGTCCAAGCACTCACTGTTCTCAGTTCACATGGTGGGGTCATGGAAACTGGTCCCTGAAATCACTGGCCAATATTTTCCTACTCTCTCATTGCAGGTGACCCTTCTGGAAATCGCTACCAAACTGCATCTCCTGATAAGTGGAGGGGACTGCCTGAGGCACCCCTCCACCCAGGCAACACATTACCAGTCTAGGTGTCATTCCAGTTTCATCCCTAGTAAACTCCCAATCTTGATTTTTTTTTTTTTTTTATCTGCCCTCCTGGATTTGGTATTTGAAATTCGACTTTTCCTCCTGCATTCTTTTGCTTAGCTAGCCCTTCAAAACTCAGCATTCCTTGCTACCTGTAAAGACAGAGAATACCCTGCTTTAACTCTGACCCTGCAGAAAACAGCCTTTGACCTTAGCTGCCCAACCTCAGCCCTGATGAAGGGAGATCAATGACTGCATATATACCAGAGTAACAGAGGCAGACCCTCTCTTTTTTCTCTTCTCTTCTCTCTTTGATACCCTCTCCTTTTAAACTCACTACTAAATTCATAATAAAATAGGCAGTGAGATTACAAATACCAAGACCAGCCAAACAGGTGATCCTGCTTTGACTCTGGCAATGAGTGCCCCCAAGACTGTACTGTAAGTTACCGTTCATTTCCTGTACAGCAGTATTACATGTATGCCGAAAGGAAAGTAGAACCTGGAATTGTTTTGCTTTCCATACCAATTTACCTTTGTGCTGGGGAGAAATTCATCCCAAAGGGTAATTTATTCAAGAACCTGCAAGTGTCTGGGAAGAGTGACTTCTAATGAAAGTGCCTTTTTAACCATAACTATATATCATGTCCTGACATTTATAATGAAGCCTAGAGCCAGAAATAGATTTTTCAGGAGCACGGGATATGTCTAAACAGCTAGATTAAATCTGTTCTGTCTAAATTGTGGCTTTTCCTAGGAAGATTCTAGGTGGTTCCATGTTCATGTGCTTTGGCGGGTTTCTGGAATTTTCTTTGGTTTGCCCATGGAGCTCCCTTAAGTGGTCCAGCAGTGGGCAAGCTGAGACCACATACACATGTGTGTTCTTTCACAGGCAGTCCATAAAAATAGCAATTGCCTCCATTTCTAAGCAGAAATGTTAACCTTTTACTATCTATTTTATTCTTCCTTAAAAGTATACTGATTTGGGCTTTCATTTTGTAATTAAGAAAACATTTAGTTAGCAATTGAGATCTGTTGTTCTTATATCTATCGTTGTTCTTGAATCCACCTTGAAATCCTTGGGCAGAGAGTTGGAACATTTTGGAAAATTAATTAACTGAAGACTTAAAAGTTTCGTAGCTTGAAGAAACCTCAAAGGGTCACAAAGGGGACTCATAGGTCTTTATTCAATAGGGAATTCTTTAGCCATTTTCAGAAGGGGTAAGAAACTTGTGAAGTAGGTGTGAAAAATCTTTATATAACTTTTCTTAAAAAATATGGTTTTTTAAATGTCTTCTAAAGAAAACACAGCATTTAGGAACATGTTTAATGGAAATTGAAGGCATTAGCGTAGAGAATAACCTTTAGAAACTTGGGTATTCTATGCAAAATAATTCAACTCAAACTGAGATTTAGAGGTCACAAGAGAGGGTGGGTGGTAAAATGGTTGGTGATGGCCAGGAGGTATTTTTCTGATTGAAAAACAGCCAGCACAAGATTTTCTGCTGACTCAGGAGAGCAGCCTTCTTACCCAGGAGGATATATGGGATGAGCAGCAGAAGAGAGGGAGGGGTGACAGATCAGTTTCACTTTTCTTGGCAGAGAGGAAGCTCTGCACAGAGGAAAATTAGAGAGAAGCCATCATTCATGCAAAGGTGGTACCCATTTTGGAAGGTGGGGTGACAACTGAAGTGCCTTTGGGGGCTAAGCCAGCTCTGGAAGAAGTGGAGGGCCGAACTGGAGAGTGCAATCCCGGCCTGCAGGGGGCGGCCCGGCTCAGCCCCGCCGGCTGCCACCATCCGCAAAGGCAGGCCCAGAGCAGCCAGATCTCCTCATGGTTCAAGAAAAGCCAGGAAACTGGATTTTGAGTTGAAATCTCAGCTACTTTAAAAGGTCAGCAACACATCTAAAACCTTCTAAAACATTGTTCTGAGAACTTTACTGAGAATTGGCACTTTGCAGTCACATGTAAAAAGTTTTGATTAAGGCGATAGAAGAAAAGAACGGTGTTATTATTTGAAGGAAATTGCAAATTGCAAGTCACTGGCAAGAGTTTTTATGAGAAAACTTTTCTAAAGCCTCAGTGTTGGAGATAAACACTGAAAATAATGTGTATATCTCAGAAGTTTTCTAACCACAAGTCTGGAAGTTAAAACCAGAGTTATATTAAATAGCCATTAATAACAGTTGAATCTGAATATGAAATCACTTCTACACAGCAAGAGGTTAAATATTAACGCTGTTATTTGAACCAGAAGTTATATACTCTGGTAGAAAATTTATAAATGACTGAATTATGTATTTTATGTCTGGTCTCTCTGTGGTTTGCATGCTTAACCATTTGGTCCACATTATTATAAATCAGGTACCACAGCTCAGCTGGTGGCAGCTATTGAAATTTTGAACATAACATTTAAAGAGAAATAACAAGCCCTTTTAGGGCAAGAGTTGCAACCTCTAACTTATAAAATAATGGGAATTTTCAGTGGGATTGGAATTTCTTTCCACACTCTGTTGAGTTTGAATTGCTTCATCTCACAGCAATCTTGCTTGAGGTAGTACATTCATTCCCCTATTATCTTCACAAGAGAAAATGATTTACCCTGTAGAGTTAAATAGGGCAAAAGAAAAAACAAAAAACAAACAACAACAAAAAACCTCTATTATATCCTTGTGGTGGATTAGATTATTGTCCAGAAATATTCATTCCCATCCTACCTTTACCTTCCTGGGCACAGTATCCTTCTCTGACCTTTAACTTTAGGCTTGGCCTTGGGATTTGCTTCAATCAATATGTTAGCAGACATGATGTCATTGATCAAAAGCTTGAACAGCACTTGTGTGAGTGGGCTTGTTCTCTTGTTTCTGCCGTCATTGTGAGGCATGCTTTCTCAGAGTAACTACTGCGTCTTAGCCCAGAATGAACACGTATGGAGCAGAGCCACCCCAGCCAGGCCCAGATAAAACAATGTGTCCAAGGTAGCTCAGCCTCCTTGAGGTACCCCAGCCAACTCCAGATCCAGGAGGGTACCTGAATGTTTTTTTAAGAAACTGAAGTTGGCTGGTGGTGGGGGCGGCGGGGGGTGGTTGTTATTCAGTATTATTCTAGCACTGGCTAATTAATGCCTTTGAATTGGTCCTTATAATTGTTTTGCTTAACTGGAGTGTAAGCATTCCACTAGGATATGGGTAGTAGATATTTTAAGATCTGGAAGAATGGGACAATATTCAGAGGGTCTAAGTTCAGCTATGGGCCTACTTTGAGGCAGGATACTTAAGGTCCACCAGCTACCATCAATTGAAGATCAGGTAAAGCAGAACCTGAATATCATCCTCTTCTTAACCCTCTATTCCATCTTGCCTCTTATCTACCATCCAACCATTCATTATATATCCTGTTGATTCTGCTTCTTACATAAGTCTCAAGTCTTTCCAATGTTCTTTGTTCTCCTTGCTAACAACGCCGGGCCAGTTCTTCATCATCTTTTGCTTAGCTTAGTACAACAGCCTCCTTCTGATTCATATGTCATCTTGCTTTCCTCTCTCTACCAGATTAAAAACACTCCACGACTTCTTCCCATTTCTTTCTTTTTAAAAAAAGAAAACAACCCTCACCTGAAGATGTGTTTATTGATTTTAGAGAGAGAGAAAAACATTGATGTAAGAGAGAAACATCAGTGGCTGCCTCGCATATCAGTGCCCCAACCAGGGATCAAACCCACAGCCTTTTGGTGAATGGGACGATGCTGCAACTAACCGAGCCATCCAGCCAGAGCCCATTTCTTTAGCCTATCACCAGCTTCTAATTATGGTATTCAAAGTCCTTCAGGGTCTGCTAACAACCCTCTTCGCCTGTCCCTAATGTGCCCTAACCCTCACATCCTGCCTCTAAGTTTCAGTCCATGGAGCTTCCTTCTGCCCCTTAAAGATACCATCATCTCTCTGGACTTTCACATTTCCACTCATATGATACCCTTCTCTCTTTCTGTTATTTCAGATCTCACACTGGCAATGAGTTTATGGAGCAATCTGAGCTCAGAAAGGTGAAAACATGAATGGATTTCCCTCACACTGCTTCTCCAATTAAGACATCCTAAGTTTCTCTTTCCTGAATTTGGGGAGACTCCATGACTACATAAAAAATTCTGTTATCAAAAACTTTATCTAGTTTAAGCCTCCTATCTCAAATCTAATTTCAGTTCCCTTCCCCTCAGCAACAGCAGGGTTTCAGCATAAAGATCGTGGAGCATAGGAAAGTCTCTGGTTTCACCTTAGACGAGAGGGGTCAGGAGATTTTCTGACTCCAGGACGCCTTTCCCACCCCTCTGGGTTTTCCCCAGTATGGGGCTAAAGATGATGGAGATAAGGAAGGGAACAAACGGTCTCTTATTTAAATGACATTATACCCAATGCCCTCTGTAGACCAGACATCAAAATGCTGATTGTTTGGGGGATGCATATTGCAAATTTATTGGAGGCTACTGTAGGGGAGATATCCACCATATATTTCTTTTGTGGGGTCCACCTCTAGACCTCTCTTTAAGTCCTTCAGTTCACCCCCCAGCAGAAAACCCCATTGCTTCTGGGGTACCTGATGGGTATTTTCATCATGGGCTGCCGTCCTGGATGAGGCGCCCCAAATTTTAGCCAAATATTTATGCAAATCTACTGAGGTTTTGCATAAAAGAAAACTAAACAGTACCTTTAAAAAAATTTTAATGGATAAATTTCACTAAAAAATGGTTTCTTGGTAAGTTTTATTTCCTATCTATACTGATGGCAGGGTTTGGGGATGGGGTGGCAGGCTCCATGTCCAGCTGTGAAGGTGACAGAAAGAAGCCTCTGAAGCAGCCCAAGTAGCAGGCCAAGGAGATGGACGAGGAAGACAAGGGATTGAAGCAGAAGCACAGGGAGGAGAAGAAACTCAAGGAGTTAGAAGCGAAGGCCATGGGGAAGGGCCCCCTGGCTACGGGTGGAATTAAGAGTCTGACAAGAAGTGAGCTGTTTCTTGTGCCTAGGGCATTGGTGATCCTTAATTCCATCCCTGTTTAACACCCGGATTCCCTTTGATAACACCTATGGCCACCTATAGCTAGAATGAAGTGTTGTCTTGGAGGCTCTTGCACATTTAAGAATAAACTTTTTAAAAACAACAACAACAACAATAATAATCATGCAGCAGCATGACTCTTTAGTTCGTCTCACTCTGCCATTCCGGCCTTAGCTGTGAGGTCAGAGTAAACTCAGCCCAGAATCCTGTCAAAGTATCTTCTTCATTCTTTGTTCTATCCCAAATTCTGCATTGCCTAGAATTAAACCAAATCATTTGAAACAAACAAACTGGCTTATACAGTAATACCAATAACCAAATGTTTAGTAAAACATTTGCCCTGATAGCATTTTAAAAAAGGAAGCAATTCCAGAATAATTTGTTTGCTCATTTCTTCTTTGCCCACAGTGTTTAAGTTTTCCTGCTATCAGTTATAGGGTTTGAGCATCTTGGATTGTTTGTCCTGTTAGTAAACATTCTGTAAAAGGCCTGGAGTAGATGGGTCTTAATTCTAGCAGTCTCTAGCAGGACAGGGTGTTTAAACAGCCTTACAATGAACAGCTATCTAAGTAAGAACCCTGGCTGGGGAAATAATGTGTGGCTCTTCTGGCTTTTCACCTCTCAGATGCTGGCAGCTGAAACAAGATACAGCGACTTTGTGGTGATTGCTTCCATGCATAATGAGAATTTTACCACTACAAATTGGCAGGCCTTGAGGCCAGGTCCCTCACCTGCAAGTTGAAGACCAGGTTCATGTAAACCTGTAAGGAAGACTGTGTCCTAATCTGCCTGCCAATTCACCCTCTCTTTTCTTCACCCTACTGGGACACCCACCTCCTAGTTGCCCAGGTACTGAGATGGGTCCCTACCCAAGCAGCTGGCATATAAGATGTCTCCCAGACCTAAGATAGTTTGTCTTTATCCTTTGGTCCTTTTGGTCCTCTCAGGGAGGTAGACTGTGAAGTCAGATTCGCTCTGTCACTCACTGCTTGAGCAACCTTGTTAAGCCTCAGTTTGATCATCTATGAAAGGGGGTTAATTATAGTACCTGTCTTTTAGCGTTGTTGTGAGAATTAAATGAATTCATGCATGAAACATCATATGGGTCAGTTCTCTGCTCATGGAAAGAATCACACATGTTAACTATTTCTATTCTTTCTGGTGCCTCTCCGGACTTAGTCACTTTCTGTGCTTGGCCTGATCTGTTTTCTCCTTGCTTTTGGCCACCAGTCTCGGTCTGACACCTGAGTGTCAGATAAACTTCCTCCTACTGGCTGAACCCCACTGAAAGCCAGAGAGAACAGGAATGCACTGATGTGTCCATTCCCAGATGAAACTTAGATTTGTCCAAGGTTACATTGCTGATGAGTGGCAGAGCGGGGTTGCTTCTGTGCAGCATTCAGCAGAGCTGCCTCAGTGGAATTTATGAGGTCCAAAGTAATCATGATACTTGTCCTTCCACCCTTCTGTTAGAAAATAAAAAATAATTATTTAAATATATACATCCTTTAAAATTGATCCATGTCTCTCTGGTTAGAGTCTAAATTTGTACAATCTCTAAATGAATGCAATTTTTTAAGCAAGATTTATCAAGGGTCAAATATGTGAACTCTTGGAGCTAGCAGTTCCCAGTTCTGGAGTTTATTCTATATAAATACTTGGAAACATGAGAAATGATCGATGGGCAAGGTTATTCATTATTAGAGCATTGCTTGTAATAGCAAGAGGTTGGAAACAACCTAAATATCCATCAAAAGGAAGTAATTTAAATAAATTATGGGACATCTGTACAGTTGAATTGAATGCAGACATTAAAGAGAAAGAGATATCTCTTTTTGTACTGATACAGATTGATCTTCAAGGTATATTGTTAAACAAAATGAATAATATATAGTACATATTTATATATAAATGTATGTATATATTTTCATATATGTGCATAATATAGCTCTGGAAGGAGACCAAGCACTTGGAAGTTGTCTATGGGGAGGGGAACTGGGCTATAGAGTCAGAAGGGAAGTTTTTATGACATAGGTTTCACTTTGCAATGTTGGAACATGTGAAATGTGTTCCTCATTAAAATTAAGTAAATATGTGCATTTCTAATGGAACCATGTGATAACGTGAGTGCATATCAAGAGAACACACGTGGTGGTTGGTGAAGATCAGAGCAGCTTACGCATGACTCTGGCAGTTGGCTTATTGCTCAGCTGAAACATCAAGCTGCTTTGAGATTTTTGGCCATGGTATGGTTTTATTTGTTTGTAATATTTGTCAAGTATTGTTCAATTATTCATGCAGTGGACCACTAGCTAGACAGAAAGCATAAGAAAGTAATGGAGGAATATAACAAATTAATGAGGAGAATAAAGATGATATTAATTCTGCAAATTTGCCTCAAGAGAACCTATACCAGGTCTGAAGTTGTAGTCATCTGATCAAAATTCTTCACAACACATCGAGATGTCTCCAAGAACCTCATACAAATATTAAACAGAGGATGTCTAAAAGATGATCTTATCCACTTTGGCTTTTCTTGTATTGGGGTCTGTCTGGGCTCACTATATTGCACAGGAAATCTGTACAAGAATTAAATTCTGTTAGAATCTGTAGAAGAATTATTCATGAAATAAACATATTTCTACTACTGATCACTTAACAGCAGCCCTGGGTATCCAGGTCACAGGTAGCTCTGTTGTGAATTAACTGACAATTAGGTGGCTCTGTTCTATGGATTTTTAATTTTTGGTTAATTGCCGAAATCACTGCTCTTCTATTTTTCCAGAACAGTTCATCCTAATACATACAAGATGTCACTTCTGACTGGTGACCCCAGGGTCCTCTAACTTGACCTGTTTCTGCTAACTACGTGTTCAAATAGAATTTCATCTATGCCTTAAGCCTATGTTTTAGGACATTTCATACTAAACATACCCTCTATACTTAATAAAAATCTATCTAGTTTTTATATGATATAATAGCAGACAAACCAAAAAACACAATCTTCATTTACATAGATATCTACTATTTACTATGCAATGAATTATTTGTGGTGAAGAACCCTTTCCTTTCTCATTAATTTGGAAACAAAGCTAAAAATTACATAAATAAACCTATTTTGTCTACTTTAATACCATAACATGTAGTTAAATTTCAATGTATATACATTCAGTGCAAAAACCAATGCAAACAATTTTATATTTTATTTGTTAAAAAACAATTGCATAATTCATTTTAAGAATACAGCACAGAAAGTTAAATGTAAACAGACAGAATATTTGAAATGTGATAGTTAAAAGCACATGATGACTCAATTATTTGTAGAAATACTTTTTTAACTTAAAATGACTTTTTTTAGCCTAAGGAAATATATGATAAAATGATGTTAAAATCCTAAAGGAAAGATTTTTTTTTCTTGGAAAAGAATTGATGAATCGGAAACAATGCAGGGGAAATTGCTTGTTGCAGGAGAGAAAGAGATGTGTCCAGGGTCTAGGTGTCTAGTGACATCCACATGAAGTGAATGTCCTCCTACACCTCCTTCTCTCCACCTTCTGCCTTTTCCATGCCTTGCTCATAGCCAACAAGGCACAGAATCCTCCCCAAAAGGTGCTCTTTAAGTTTGGTGTTCTTTCAAGTTTGTTTTCATTCATCCTGGCCACTTATCAATTAAATAACAAGTATTACTAAGCACATATTCTGTATGGAATACTTGAGCAATAATATGAATGACAACTGTCACTACCAACACCTTCAAAAACATCCCCTCTGCTAAATAGATAAATAAGTAAATACAGTGGTATCTTGGCAGTGGTATCTAGAAGAATTCACAACAAGTGCCAAAACTGATGAGTACTGAATGATGTAGCATTTTCTCTTGCAGGGCTTCTTTGTGACTCATACAAGTTCTAGCAAGTGTAATGAGACTCGAGCAAGCACCGAGTGCTGAAACGTTTTTTATTCTCATCAAAATGCAACAAGTACAGGGTTTGACAAATGCTGAAGCTGATGAGTACTGAGGTATGACTGTATATTAGTTAAGGATGGAAAAGCAGAATTCGTGGCAAAAAAAAATGAGTCAGCTAGAACACAATCTTATGGGGATGAGCAGATTTTGTCAGAAGAGCAGTGACACCCCACCCCCACCATCGGCTCAAAGGAAAGGTCTGGCAGACACCCTGGACCCCTAGGCACATCAACATGGGGATCCCCAAACGTGCCCATCCCAGAATTGTAATGTAAAACTTCATTTCTAGCCATGCCACTTCAGAATATCTTCATGAAGAGATGCTACACAAATGCTAACACTTTGTAGAAGTGTAGAATTGAGCTCTAAACTGGAAATCTGCCTTATCTTTAGCCCCACAACCTTGGTGTGAGGTTTTATGAGGCTGCATTTCTCACACTTGCTAGAGGACAGAAATTTTCATGCCCTCTGGGGGACAATGAACATTTCCCTCTCCTCCAAGGTTCACCCAGACTCATGGAACTCCAGGAATTCTGGTGCTAGGGAAATCTCTGTGTGTGCACAATGTAGTTACTGCTGTTCCTGAGTGAATGGGAGCCGGGGTAGACATACATTTTGCGAATAAAAAAAAAATCTTAAAACCTTCCTTTAGAAATGGCTGTTTGCTAATTATCTAGGTAGACACAAGACAAAGGGGATATGTGGACCAGTCCTTTGCAATTACTAGTCCTAACTCTAAACACTTAGCAATGGCTTCGTTCACTTTCAGTGATTTCCTCTAAGGGAGCATGGGCCTCAAACAAAATTGTGCTGAATGCAAGGTGGGATGCTGGAGAAGATCCGGGAGCAGAATAAGGGCCTGGAATAGGCAAATCCAAATGAAGTATGGTGTTGAGTTTATTAAAATGTATGATACCATAGTAATAATTAAGAGGTTACATGGTAGGATGTTAACATCTGGGAAACTGGGCAAGGGATATACAGAACTATGGGTACTATCTCTGCAATTAAAAAAAAATTAAGGTTACTTTACGATAAGGTTAACTTTTAAAATATCATAATTTTGGAGGTTGTGTCCCCATTTGAAGTGTCCAGGGAGATGACCCATTCACTCTTGGTTGGGATGGCAGTGAGGTGTCTTGAGGCACCCACAGCCAAAGGGAAGTGACAGATGGGCCACTGTACGGAGAGATTGACTGAGGTGCTCAGCCAGTCAGTTTTCCTCAGTGTTGGCATTTTGAAAGGTTTGGCTTTTTAGATCCTCTTTCCCCTAATTACAGGATTTCAGGTCGGGAGGCAGCGATTCTAGTTCAGTTTGGCATGTCAGCGGGCACAGTAGGCTGTCAGTAAAAGTTGGTGAATACGTGTGTGTAGAATATGTAGTGCATGAGTTGATTGATGTTTCTGACAGTGGCATTTGATATATGCTATTTATTACTCCTCTTGACAAACTTCTCTCAACTCTCTTTGCCTTTATATTTTCAATCCTTTCTTCCCTCACATTTTTTTCTCTCCTAGAGTTGGCTAGCACTGGTTCCTAGTGATTCCACTGTGGACTGCAGAGAAATGCCTCTGCAGTGCTGGGGACCAGGGTACATCGCCCTGCCGTGTCACTTATACATGCCCTGAAAGTAAATGTTCCTCTCTGGTACGAAAGCCACATTGTGAAAAAGCCAAGAGACCAAAGCAGAGAGCCAAACTTACACAGGGACTAGATGAAATAAAGATATAAATTCAGTCACAGTGGAAAAGGGAAATCTGGGTCACCTAAAGCAAGGGACAATGTCTGTCTGTTCCTGGCTGGGGAGATTCAAGAGCCTCGTGCAGCCAAATGACCCACACATCCCCAGTGGATAGCTTGAGATCCAGGAGATGACTCTGGGAATTTGTCTTACTCCTTAGAGGAGTCCTTAACCCTGGATAGCAGAGAACGTGGCATTCAGGTGCTCAATAAATATGAGACTGCTAAGTCCTGGGCAGGAAGTGGGGAAATCTAGAGTCATCGTACTCAGGCCCAGGATTCCAGTAAATGCTTTGGAACGGGTCCTTAGCAGGGGGCAGGCATCCTTGCAAGACAACCTCCTCCCCACCTCTCTAAGCTTCTATATGACACTCTCATTCATAAACAAATATGGTGCCACCCAGGACTTCCAAGGAGCATATGAGCTGCTGTCCCGCAGGGTGAGGAGTTGGGGAGTTTGTGTAATTAATTTAATAAACACTGCAAAGGGAGTTCTCAATTCAAGTTTTGCCTCTGTCATTGGCAACTTTAAGACTTTATACCCTCAAGACATTATACCATCAAAGGGATCTCAACATCTTCAGCTATAAAATGAGACTCCCTAGCTTGTCTTGTCTTCTACTTGTAACATTTTAATACAGAATTTGTTGGGTGGGACTGGAAATTAGATACCTTATGTTCATATCTAAGTTCTACCATTAACTTGAGCAAGACACTTCACTTTTCTGACTTCACTTTTTCCTCCCACAAAAATAGCAGTTGAAAATTTAATCTATAAAAAAAATTCCTAGGTTGATTTACTTTTGACTTTTATCTAGGACAGCAAATGGGTTAATCTTGAAGAAAAGATGCTTTCATTGTTTTTCCTGTTCTTTCTTCCCTCTGATGCCATGTGAAATTGGAACAACTAACTGGATTTTCAGGTGTGTCTTGAGGATACTGTATAGAGAAATAATCACAATAGTTTCCTAAGCATATTATTGTGGTATTTAAAGAGCTTCACTGTTTTGGCCCTACCATCCCTTTAAATATCATTCCTTCTTCACGCCCTGCATTCATTCTATCACTCCGGAGAACATACTGGTGTCTGCCATTCCTGGTCTCTCAGGCCCCAGACTTTCTTATGCTTTTCTTTAAGGTTGAAATGTCCGTTCTCCCATCCTCACCCTGCTCATTTTTTCCCCCTCTACATGGCCAATTCTTTCCAAAACCTTCTTACGTGTGTCAGTTCCCAGGTAATCTTTTTTCAACCTTCCCTCCTCTTCTCACCAGAAAGAAGAATTAGGCACTTTCAGGTCTACTCTCCCCTTTTCCCTTTCTACTGTCACATCGTGATATTTATTATGTCACATTAGAGCTAATCATTTCCTGGTGCTTCTCCAAAAAACGCTCAGTCCCTGCAGAGCAAGGCTCTGTGCTCTAACATTTATCACAGTATCTTGCTAAGCCACTCTGAATTGAGGGGCGAGTAAACACAACTTATAGTTCAGCTTGAAAAGGTGAAGATCAGGGTCAGAGAAGGTCGAAGCCAGTTTTCTGAGTTAACCAGGGCTTGTGCAGTGAGAGTCCCCAAATGAAGTTTGAAGAGATTTGTCTACTCACCACGTGACTTGGTGTTCTCTCAGTGCTTTTTAAAAGGAACCAGGGAGCCTCAAAACAGTGCATTTTGGAGCTGCGTGTGGAGCAGATGTACCTCTTCCACACCCTAAAGTCAGGAGCTCAGATAGGAGAGGCAGGTGCTGAACACAGCAAAGCAGTGAAAGGCGAGTTGTGCCTGTGTTTTCCATGTGGTGCATTCCACAGAAAGTGTCACTGCTTGGCTCACGGGTGACATGGCCCTGCCTGTCATACAGTGGCCCCACACGGCATGTACACAATGACAGACGTATGTGTCAAACCACAACAAAGAGTAGCCTGCGGGAGTGTGGGGCAGCTTCAGCAGAGCTGAAATAACACATCAAAACCAGCCCCGGGATCCTGGGAAGCCGTCTGCCTCACCATTCCGTGCCTCCAGCAATCAGCTGGGCCACTGCTGGGACGATCACCTGACTTCCCCTCAAGCCACCACGCAGGTGCTGAGAGAGAGTGAGCCTTTGGGGCTGTGACCTGCTGGTCCTAATCAGTGTGAAAAGAGTCCACTGGACCCTGGGGTCAAGATGCCAGATGGTACACCCTTAAATAGCTGGCCATCTTACCTGGAGCTTCTGAGGGCTGATCTAAGGAGGAGATGGCAGAAGAACAATCTGCTTTGCTGTTGCTGTGCTCAAAGATCTGTACACCTCCCCTTCTTAAGAGTTACTGTCATTTATATGACAGCAGCTAACATTCACTGAGAAAGTACTACATGCCAGGGACTATGTTAAGCCCTTTATAGGATTATCTGATTTAGTTCTCACAACAGTCTTGCAGGGTGGGTGCTATTATTGTCTCCATTTTACAGGTGAAATGATTAAGGTCTAAATTCTTTAAGTAACGCACCCGCACCCACGTTCACTCCACTCAGGCAGAACTGAGGTAGGGACTCAGACCCAGGCTGTCCTGTGACTTTAGCCACACTCTACTTTGTCTACATAATTGCTGGTGAGAAAACGGGAATCAGGGCCAAGTGGAGTCAAGCCGGGCCATGTGACTCGGAATTACCTGAGGAAGCCAATTTACAGGTACCCCTTGCTTGTCCTTGAACTACAACGTAAAATCCAGTTGGGGAAACTGCTCAATCCAGATGGAGTGGAGTACGGGGTTCACATAAACAGGGTTATCTTGCCTACCATGGGAAACTTTCCAATTCAAGGAAGGGGTTGTAACCATAGCAACTGTGCTATGCAGTAATCTCTACCTCACAGAAAGAAAAGAGTTTTATCTTAAAAAAATGACTGTCAGGGTAATCTACCATTGACATTCAACTTGGGTAGCAAAAGCCAGTGGAAAAATTTGGTGACTGAAATACTGCCCTGTGACCACCAGAATCTAGAGCTGTAACAACAAGAACTCAGGGTAGGGGTGGGGGTCAGACAGTTCGGGTCTCCTGCCAGGAGCCATCAGTGCTGGGGTCAGTAGGTTTGACATCTGTCAGCATCACTGTTTATTAAAACCCTTGAAGGTTTGCCTTGTCATAGCCTGTCGAAAGCCACAGTTTCCTTGCTCTTGCACTGGCTTGCTTAGGATGTTAGTAAGCGATTTAAAAAGCAAATTACACTAATTTTGTTTATCTCTGAAGTGTGAAATTTTAGAAGATGGTGCCAAATGAAAGATCATGTATATTTCTCAGTTTGTTCCTGCCTTTTTTTTTTTTCAGTTTGCTCATTCTTAAAGATATTCCTCTGCCTTGTAAATTTCACTAAGTAAAATGGAAGGTGAAAAAAATTATAAAATTACCTTTAAGCGTATGGGTTTTGAATGCTGATAAAAAGAAAAAACAGACTTCTATGGATCAGTAAATGCAGATATTTTTGTCCACACATATTCTAGGCCTGTTGTTCATTGTGTAAAGAAGTCAGCTAGAACACAAACTCCAACAAATTGGCACAATTTTTACTTCTGAAACAGAGTTGTCATTGAAATTAGAATGGCATCTCATCTTATACATGAATTTCAGTCTGAAGTCAGTGCATTGATAGTGAGAATTGAATGTTGTCAAAATTATCCTTGAAAAGTCTTTAATTATTCCATTAAAAAAAACAGTGTATATGATATTATGCATGCAACTATATTAGGTAGCTATTGCCACAAATTCACTGCATAACAAACAACCCTTCAATCTCCCTGGGAAACAACAGTCAGCATTTATTTATTTATAACTCATGAACCTGTGGGTTTGCTGTAGCATTTCAGCTCCATGTGCCTCATTCTGGGACCCAGGGTGGAGACATATTCACTCTCTAGGGTACATTTCTCCCATGTTAATGGCAGACACACAAAAGAGTGAGCCCACATAAGTGTATTTTAATCATCTCTTTGCACTAACACTTGCTAACATTCCATTGACCGAAGCAAGTTACATGGCCAGGCCAAAATCAAGGTGTAGGAAAGTACATTTCGTATACCATGGGGCCATGGCCAAATATGGTTGTCTACCTCTACTACCTACAGGTGAAGAAACAGGACAAATAATTCAAATTACCACAAATCTTTAAGGTATAGTATTTTTAATTATATAAAAGACAGAGTTCTAGTCCGGTCCGAGCAAGTTCAACCTGTGCATGATGCTGTTCTTAAAGACAACATGTTTACTCAGCTGTTGGGTCTGTTTCTTTGGTATACATGCCCTCTAATGGCCAGAGAAATGTGTCTGTGAAGCTGACCCAACAGCCCTCACAGCCAGCCTCCCCACCCAGAGACTCTGAAAAGATCTTTCTCCCCACTAACCCTTGTTCCTGATGAACTTCCTGGGCTCTGCCTCCACCTGCCAGTCCCGCTCTTTGCTGCCAACCCAACCCTCTGGTCCCAGTCCTGCTCTCCCCCACTCCCTTGGACCACATGCCTTGGGCCTGCCTGGGACTCTGTTATCAGCCCCCACCCCCGCACCCCCCCACCCCCGCCCGTCTACGGCTGGACAGCTCCACATCGCCCCCCCCCCCCCACATTCCAAGACTCAGGTCCCTGGGACTCAGGGTCACCTGGAAGGGAGGTTGGACAACGCAGGCCTAAAAATCCCACTTTCCCCTAAAATGTCCAGTAAAACAAAAATGGCCTAATAGTTACGACTCATTCAGGAAAAAGTAGACACTAAACATTTCAAGCCGAAAAAATTTAATTCAAAGAAGTACCTGGCTGCGGAGCAGGGCTGGGGAAGATTGCCTTCAGGAAATCAGAAGGAGCACGGATCACAGTGAAGCTGTCACCCCGGCTCCAGCTGCCTGGAGCACCGAAGCAGGTGGTTCTCAAGTGGTGTCTCAGAGCCAATGGCAGCTGCTGTCAACAACTTCAGCTGCCTGCCGCAGTGCCTGGTTCTTGGGGAGACCACCTCTCCCCGCTAAAACTACATACAGCAAATCACCTCAGGTGCCTGACAGAGTTATTTCTTTCCACTTGTCATTGGAAAACTTTATCTCTGAACCATCTTGGCAAAGAAATGGCAGCCTTTTCTCCACCAATGAAAACACAACGCAGGAGTGGTCAGCGATGATGCTGGGGTGGCACAGACAGTGCAGAAAATCCATCCCACCCTTTTCCCATAGTCACACTTCCTAACAGTGACCACCACCACTGCATGCGCCTGCCCAACACGACGCCCGTGAACGTGTACTCCGCTGATGAGATTTTAATTAGCGAAACCAAAGTTACACTCATTTGCAGAGAAACCAGTACTGCCAGCAGGTGGCTCCACCAAAGCCATTTTGTGAACTGAACGACTGAATGTTCTTGGTCATAAATGAATGTTCTTGGGTGTCCCTCAAAGTTGCCTGGGTTTTCAGGAAAACTAGTGGTCAGGTGACTGGATTCCCTATTTTTCAGAAGATATAAATATCTGAATTTTGATGACTTTTCTTCAGAAACATCTTATTGATCAAATTTTTCACAAGAGGTTGATGTTAATAAATGCCATAGGCTGGATTCTGCAAAAGGTACATGAGTTTCCATTTTAAAAAGAGGATAATATTACATCCAATGATGACACTGTAAAATCACAGAGCCAGAGGACTCGGGTATTGCTAGTATCCTGTCCAGAGAAAACCACAGAAGGTTGGACCTGCAAGACTCCTTACACTTCAGAGCAGGAAACTGAGGTCTGGAGAAGAAAACACTTCCCTCATGCCACCCATGGAGTGAAGTCTGAGTGGGCTCCTGGTTACAGGCTGCTCAGGTGACTGACATCCCTAGAGAACCACATGGCAAGGAGAAACACAGCCAGTCCTCGAAGACCTTCCCCAGCCATTACTCCTTTGCTTATGAGCCATCACCACTGCGTTTCAAATAGAAACACACCAGTAATGTCATTTTACAAATGAGATGGCTAACGGAAATACTGCAATACAATATATAGGAAAAATCACTCCAGCATACAAGTTTTAAAAATAAAGCTCAGAGGAAAATCTTAAGAGCTGTAACATATGAAGTACACTAATATGCAAATCAGTCTATAATTTTTTTTATTATTCAGGGTTACATAATATAGTTAAGTGTTAGGAGCAAGCATAGTGTTCAGATTAGATGGGTTTTGTTTCAAATACAGTTTCGGTTACACACCAACTTGGAAACCTGTATAAGGTAGCCTCTCTGAGCCTCAGTTTTCTCATCTGTAAAATAAGGATGTCATAATGAGAGATAATCTATAAAAGTACTTAGCCAAGTATTGCTGTAAAATGTGTGCCCACTAAATGTTAGCCACAAAATATGTAACACATATTTAGTAAATGGTCACTCTTTGCAACTGACATAACCTGAAGAGGTTGGTTCCAGTTAGTGTGGCCATGATACCAGCTTTCATTTCCAATGCTGTTGATATAGACATTCTTAAGGTATAGCCCTTGCCTTCTGGATTTCTCTAGGTGCGCTGGGAACCTGCATTCAAAGTCCTGCATAGGAACTTCTGACTGTTCACAAAGGTTAGGTTCATTGCCAATATTATTTTCTATTTTTTTCTGAAAATAAAAGGAAAAATTATAGGGTTTCAGTACTTTAGCATGTGGAAAACTTAAGGGAATAGGGGATATTATTTTTAGTCCTGAGTAAATACAAATTGAAATAAAGTAAGTCAGAACAATTTTAAGAGGTTGGCCAATCTAGATTATGTAACCACAGATTGGATTCTCCTATTTGTGGGACCACCAAGACCCTAAGGCTGGGCTGGTCAGGAACAACCAGGATGGACCATTAGATGAGGCCTGTGGGTACAGCCAGTTCTGATACTTAATTCAGAAAGATGTAACTTTAGCCCTGGCTAGGGACTCAGTTGGGTGGAGCACTGTCCTGATTCACAAAAGTTGCAGGTTAAGAATCCCAAAACGCCAATTTAGAAGAAGCTACGCATCCCAATATTCATAGCAGCACAATTTACAATAGCCAAGTGTTGGAAGCAACCTAAATGTCCATCAGTAGATGATTGGGTCGAAAAATTATGGTACATTTACACAATGGAATACTACGCAGCAGAAAGAAAAAAAGAACTACTAAACTTCGTGATAGCATGGATGGAACTAGAGAGCATTATGCTAAGCGAAATAAGCCAGGGGGCGAAAGACAAATACCATATGATCTCACCTATAAGCGGAACCTAACCAACAATACAAAGATGCAAGGAAAATAAGACCAGCAACACGGAAAGGAAAAGAAACCAACAGAGACAAAAGGGAAGGAGGGAGGGGGGCAGGGTAAAAGGAAGGGAAGGGTCAAGTCAAGGAACATATAGCAAGGACTCATGGACAGAACCAAAGGGGAAGGATTGAGGGAAGGAAAGGGGGGAGGGGGCAGGGGAAGGTGGTGGGGGGAAGGCAGAGACAAATGTATTGGAAAAAATAAATTAATTAATTTAAAAAATCATTTAGAGTTTAAAAAAAAGAGTCAACCGATGAATGCATCGATGTGTGGAATGACAGATCTGTTTCTCTCTCTCTCTCTCTCTCTCTTCCTCCTCTCCAACCCCCATGTCCTTTCTCTCTAAAATCAATAAATAAAAAATTTTTAAAAAAAGAGGTGGATTCAGCCAAGAGGAGGGCCCCTTGAGCACAATGGATAGGAAATGGGAGACAGGTAGTTTTTAAGTGAAAAATCTGTATTTATCCAACTCGACTTCTTTCTGGTTATGTGACCTTGGGCAGGACACTTAACCTTGCTAAGTCTCAGTTTTGTTAATGGTAAAGTGAGACAAACTTAGCCACATGCCTAGCCCAAAGCAAAAGCATAATAAACAAGGGTTGTTATTGTGACTAAGAGACAACCCAGTGAAGACAGTGGAGCTTGCATACAAAAGCACCAACAGCTAAGAGGCAATGAGTAGATTGAGCCCTGCACAGAAAGGCCAGGAGTCCTGGGCCAACACCCACAGGAGAAGATGAAGCCGCCTCCTTCTTGCCCTCCATGCCCTCGCCATCTGCTGTCACTCCTGGCTTGTTTCAGGCTCTCATCATCTCACACTGGGACCTCGGTGGTCTTCTAGCCTCCTTCATCCATATCCACTCCCATTCATTTTCCCCAGAGCTACCAGATAATATTTTCTACAATGAAAACCTGACCAAGTTGCCGGTCTGCTGAAAACCCTTAGATAAGGATTTTAGCACGTATGGCCCCAGGTTCCTTGGCATGGCCCATAAGCCTCCCATGATTAGACAAGTCCTTCCATCTCTTGCTTCATCTGCACACTGGAGAATTCTGGAAGCCAGGGAAAGGCAAGATTTATTCTGTGGCTCCCCAGCAGACGAGATACCTGCTTAGGGGCAGAGAAAATGCATTTACTCAAGCATTTACCTTCCAGCAGTTCTCACTTTTCACTGCAATGTCACTGGGGGAGTTCAAAAAATACCCTGATGCTCAGGCCACCCTCCAGACCAATTATATCAGTCCCTAGGGTTCGACCCAGGCATCAGCATTTTTAAGTTCCTCTGGCCATTCTGATATGCAGTCAAGGTTGCAGATCATAGTTACACACTAATTCTCATCTTTTTAAAAATGGAGTCTTATCACTTGTTTGAAGTCCAAACATGTCATCCTCAAATTCTATTATCAACCACCTGCTAATCATTACTTACTTTGGGAGAAACATTGATCAGTTTCAGAAAGAGGATGTCAGGGAAGTGAAGATGCATGATCAATTCAGGAAGTGGGAGGCCAGTCCAGTCTCCCACAAGGCCCGTGGTTTAACAAACGCCCTCCTGAATGTCAGTGAGCATGAGTCCTCGTGGCCTGGGCAGCTCTCTGTGGAACAGCCTGGTCCCATCCAACTTGGCACAGCAGGACCAGCGTGGGGAGGGAGGAAGTGACTCAGGGTTGTCCTCTCCCCCACCACAGGACCAGGCTGTAACCTTTAGTGAAAGGACAGGTAAAAATAGCAACAGCACTTTAGGAAGAACTCAGAATTTTTAGATTCTGGACCATCCGATTATATAACTGAGGGTATGTGATCCAAGGAAAGGCAGATGAGAATTATTTATCGTCTTTTGCGTATCCTGGGTTAGGTACCCTGCGTGAGTCTCCTATCTTAATTTTCACAAGGACCTCATCAGGTTGGTGTTGTCACCTTCTTTTTATAAGTGAGGAGCTGGTGAGGCAAGATGACACATTGGAATCACCCAGCTGGCAAACAGCAGAGAAGGACAAGTGCTGGCGCTCACAACAGAAGGCACGCTGTGCACCTTTGATCTCTGGCTCCTTGCATTGCCTGTCCAAGCACTCATGCGCCTCCCTCCTGGCTCAGCCCTAATGCTGACGCTGAGGTGGGGATGGGCATGATATTCTTAGGAGCCAGCATGCTGCTTGGCTGTACTCTAGTGTTCATGTAAAGACGTGGTGAGAGACGAGCGCAGGGCCTTACGCAGGAGGCCTTGAGTTCCAGGATAACCTGGATGGCTTGTATCCTGGACGCAGTAAAAGTTCATTAAAGGGTACTAACAGAAGAAGGATATGTTCCATTCAGCTTTCAGGAAGATGCACCTGGCAAAACTATCTACGGTGGACTATGAAGGAGTCTTCCGCAGAAAAGAAGTTGGGAGACTCTACAAGTGCTCTGATTGTGGTCTTTAAATACCTTTCACTACTGAAAAGAAACCAAGGGGATTCTTAGAAAAGTGGCCATTTCCAGGTCTGGGGCAAAAACTGAGACAGAAAGAAAAGGAACCATCCAGAATCAGAAGACCTCTGAGGTCATGTCGATGCCACAGGCATCAACCTGAAAATCTCGCACTGGCTAGAGGTGGGACGATTTTAATAAAAAGGAATAATGACTGAAATAGATTGAAACATGTCAAGTATATAAAAATCCATGAGTTTGAAACAATGTACCATCCTTTCCTCTCCCCTCAAAAAACAGAAACAAAAACAAAACAAAACGCAACAAAACAAAAAACAGAAAATATAGCTCATTGGTTAACTACTTTTGGAAGTTGCTGGGGCACCAATTCTTTTTTCTGAAGATTGGGAAGTGAAGGAAAAGAGGGAACCATTTATCCTACTTTTCTAATTCTTTTAGGACAATGAAGTAGCTGATGAGAAAATGGTTTTCTTTAGAGAAAGATCACAATCAGTAATTAATTGGGGAGGAATGTTAGAATTAGAAAATCACCAATTTGCAGCTCTTACTGAAATAATGAATCTAGGCAATGATCATCAGTGGCTATGAAGACCATGAAGTGAAGGCTGATAACGTGAGCATTTAAGATAGGCAGGACCTCTCAGAGCGTGAGAGATACCTAAGCCATTTCCAGTGATTGAGACCCTAAATAATTGTAACATAAAATAAATAAATGCCAAAATTATACATGCATTTTGTGGTCTTTTTCAAATGTTTAAGTTTAACACTGAGCGCCTTTTAGTGTACTCCCTGGTGACCGTATTATAATGAAATTTAGAGATAAGTTCCTTCATGAATGTGCTCCATCCAACAGCCTTACCTCAGACTCCATTACAGACGGCTGGGCACATCAGTCTGTAGAAGACTTCTCAGGTGGGAAAACAATAATGTCAGTTCCTGCCCTCCAACTCTATCCTGCCCCAGAATGCAGCTATAGTGATGGCAAGGGCCAGACAAGGAATGGGTTCCCTGCAGTAATATAATCGCCCCCACATTTACCCATGTGTCTGCACCCGCTTGCTCTGCTTTTCCATGCATGACCTTAGATTATCTTACCTATGTGCTTATCAGAGTCTACCCACCACTTCACATTAAATGGCATCTTCTCTGGCAGACCCAAGAACATTATTCTAGAAATTCTTTTGCTACATTATTATTTTCCCTTTTCTGTGGGATTATTAACATCAACATAAAATCTGTTTATTACTTCTCACTAAAAATACCTTTTCTTGAGCCCACTTCTCCACCTACTTCCACCCAATTTCTTAGCTCCGTTTCATAGAAAAAAAAAAAACCCTTGAAAGACTCACCCATACTTGCTGTATCTGATTCCTCTCTTCCTATCTTTTCTTAAACACATTCTACTCCCACCTCATTCTTGCTGATCCCCATCTTCTCTATATGAGAATACAGCCATCCAGTCCTTATCTTCCTTTGTCTGCCAGCAGCATGCAGTGCAGTTCTTTACTCCCACCTCTTTGAGGTACCTTCTCTGGGCTTCCAGCACTCCTCCATGTTCCCCAGGATTGCCTCTTACTTCACTTGTTCCTCCTTCTGAGCCTGCTTGCTGATTTCTTCTCTCTCTCCAACTCCCAGTGCATTATGGTGCACTGGGGCTCAGTCCTTAATCTTTTCCTTGGTTTATGCATTCTCTTGACTTCAAATTTACCCATAGACGGATCCTCCCAACTTTAAACTCCAGACCAGATCTCTTAAACCCCAGACTTGTGTACCATGCTCTCATCGTCTCCCGTGGTTATCTAATAAACCTTCCAAACTACATGTGGAAAGCTGAAGTCTTGCTCTCTCCTCTAAAACCTTTTCCACCTGCAACCTTCCCTATCTTCAGTTGATGGCAATTCTATTCTTACAGTTGCTCAGGCTCAGTAGTGTGGACTCCTCTTTCTTTCACATCCAGTCTTTCAAGAAATTCTATTGGCCATCAAAATACATCCAGCATCGACAACTTCTCAACACTTCCACTATGAAAACTCTGCTTCCTCCCATCATCAGTTCATGCCTAAGTCACTGTCAGCCTCTTGTGGCAGAGATGGGCCAGCTGTTCACAGAATCCATTTTCTCTTCTTCCTGGGAACACATCTAGCCCACATTCTCTATCCACCCTGGCAGTTAGGTATGGCCATTTGACTGAGTTCTAGCCAACAGAAAGTGAGCAAAAGTGAGATGTACCACCTCCAGGCCTGGTGGTAAAAACCTTCCACCAGCTTGATGCAGACCCATCTACCCGCTTCTGACCTAATCTCAATACAACAGCCAGAGCATGCCTTTCAAAACATAAGTCAGATTGTATCACGTGCAAACCCTTTACAGTGCTCCCCATTTCCCTCCAGTAAAAGCCAGAGTCCCACCAATGGCTTCAGGGGCCTCTGTGATGGGCTTCTCTGACCTTATCCCCACCCTCTCCTGTCCACCACTTTGGCCACAACTGGCCTTGTGCCCCTACACACCAGGCACTCTTCCATCTAGGCATTGCCTGGATTATTTCCTGACTGAAACCCCAGACTCGTTTCCTTAATTCTTTCAAATATTTGCTCAAGTATCATCTTTGTGATGGGATCTATCCTGATTAGCCTATCAGATATCACCTCCTTCCTTTTCTTGATCTATTTTTTATTTTCATGGCACAGAATTTACCACCTCCAAATATGCTATATAATTTACTTATTGTGTCAGGCGAACGTGATAACCACTACACTACGGAAACTTTACTTATTGTGTATTATCTTTCTCCCCACTGCTCTACCCATCCTTCTAGAACGCAAGCTCCATGGTGATCAGGAGAGCTATATCTCTTTCATTCAATGTTGTATCCCAACCACTTAGAAGAGTGTGCGGCACACCAAAGGTATTTAATAAGTGTTTGTGGACTCAGTTAATTAATCCCATAAGTATTATTATAGGATTATTTCTATTTTATATGAGTATAGGTATTATTTATAGAATTATTTTTGTAAGTTAAGTACAAATTACAAAAGCATCTACTGTGTATTTAGCAATGTGGAGATACAATAAAGGACATATTCATATCCATTGCCTCTATATCCTCACTTCTAATTCCTTCCCTGAACCATCCTAATCTCACTTGTTTCCATGATGAACAGAAATGATTCTTATCAAGGTCACCAGTGACCTTCAGGTTGCTAGAGCTAATGAGCATTTTCAAGTTGTCATCCCAATTAGACCTTTTAGCAGTATTTGACTGAATACTCCATCTCCTACTTAGAAGCACGAGGCCTCTTTAACAGCAAGTACCCTGGGAACACCCTGGCCCTGAGCTTCTGGGTTACCATGCTCTCCCGGTTTTCCTCCTGCCTCCAGGCAGCTTCATCACAGCCTCCTTTGCTAGAACACATTCTTCTGTACCCAGTCCTTACATTATTGGTTTTCCCACAGATCAGTCTGAAGCACTTTACACTTTCCAGTTGATTTCATTTGCACTCATGGCTTTAACTGATATTCTTTGCTTATGATCTTCAGATATATCTTCACTGTGCTTGGGAATCATATGCAACTGACCCTGCCAACATTTCCACTTGGATATCTCCAAGTCATGATGTCCAAACTTGACCTCCCATCTTCTCTTCTGCACCATCCATCCAATGCCCTGACCAGACACCTGGGAGGGAGTCTTGAGCTTCATCCATCTCTCATGGGGCACTTTCTCCTACTGCGGCAGACCACCATCTCTCACCTAATCCATTCTTGCCTCCCCAATTTTGCCCTAATCTACTTTCTGCAATCAGAAAAATCTTTTAAAATCTCTAAAAACATGACTGTCTTTTATCTATTTAAAATCCTTTACTGTCCTTCCTTTTTTTGTTTTTGGGGTTTTTTTTAAAAGAAACTTTATTTTCCGTCAATCTTATTTCCATGTTAAGAGTTTGTGGAAGAACGATTTAGGACCACTCAATGGTTGTTCTTACCCCCTCAGTGCCTGAGCAGTGGGGGCTGCTGACCAGCCTTCAGTAGCCAGCTAAGCGCTCCAGGCTTCGGTAAGAAATTGGGGAATGGGAACAGAGGGCACCCGCACCTTCAGACCAGTCTGTGACCTCAGGTTGAAGAGCAGTGAGCTCAGCAGCTGGTGCAGTCCATTCACCTGAAATTCTTCCTTTTCTTTTTCAATCTTCTCAGATCTTTGTAGAAGTAGAGATCAGGCATGACCTCCCATTGGTGTTCATGGGAGATGGTGCCGCACATGCACGGAACTTCCCAGGCCAGCATCCAGCACATCAGACCCACTGAGTGGGCTTCCTTGTTGTTGCCAGAAATGGCAATGTTCACATAGCACAGAGGAGAGTCTGTGTGACACAGAGCAATGGTAGGTAGGTTAACATAAGATGCCTCTGTGAGAGGCTGATGGTTAGCCCTGGGACCAGTAACCAGGAGAAGGCACAGATCCCAGCAGGCCGCCTGGATATGGTTAGTGAAGCTTCCAGGAATGAAGCAGCCAGTGGCTCTAGTAGCAGCAGCGACCTTCAGCACAGCTCTCCGGCCAGTGTTTCTGGAGGATATGGCACTGACATCATCGGTTTTCAGTGGCAACAATGGCACAAGTTGCCAGCAGGAACTTCTCAGATTTATGACATAGATGCCATCACTTTTCCTTTTGTAGATGTACTGCTCCATTTGGAAGCCAAGGTTGGTGCCACCTAAGTGGGATCCTGCTGCAGGGAATCTGAGGACATCCTCCTCTTTCATTTGCAAAACATTAAGTGCTCCGGATACTGTGCAAATTTCTCTTTAAGGTACAATGGGAACAGAAAACAATGGTGTATGATTCCCTCTCTGTGGAAAGGCTTCTTTTTGCTTTTTTTTTTTTTTGGATAAAAATTTAAGTCTTTGACATAGCCTGCAAAGGATATAGACTTGGGTCTTGCCCACTCACCTCCTTGCCTTTACTCTAACCACTTCTTCCCTCACTCTCTGCTACCAAGGACTCCTGCAGGTCCTCAACTGCTCCTTGCTTCAGGACCCTCACAAGCTGTTCTCTCCTAGCTGGTCCGACTCATCCTTCATATTGTAGCTTAAGAATTACTTTCCTAGAGAGCTTTTGCTGTGACTCCAGATAAGTCCTAGGCCCCAGTCTTAGTCAGTTCAGGCTGCTGGAGCTGAGTACAGCAGACTGGGTGGCTTAAATAATAGAAATTTATTGTAGAGGCTGGAAGCCTGTGATTAAGGCACTGGCAAACCTACTTTCTAATAAGAGCCCCTTCTTGGTTTACAGCTGGTCAACTGATTGTGTCCTCACAATGACTAAGAGGAACCAATTACCTCTCTGTGTTTCTCTTTATCTATTTTTTATTTTATTTTTTATTTATTTTCAGAGAGAGCAGAAAAGGAGGGAGAGAACCATCAATGTGTGAGAGAAACATCAATGAGTTGCCTCTTATACACCCTCAACTGGGGATCATGCCCACAGCCAGGCATATGCCCTGACAGGGAATTGTACTGACAACATTTTGGTTCGCAGGCCAGCACTCAGTCCACTGAACCACACCAGCCAAGAAAATTAAACTTAAAAAGAAAAGTGTGCTTCTTTTTATAAGGGCACTAATCCCAGTCATGAACTAATTCCCTCCTGAAGGCCCACTTCCTAATACCATCCCATTAGTGGTTAAAATTTTAAGATGTGAATTTGTGGGGGACTCAGACACTTAATCCATAGCAGTCTGTATTATATACTCTCCATAAACACTTTTGCTTCAGTGTCTTTATATATATTCATGCTATTATTTAATATCCTGATTGACCTCTTCATTCTAAGCATCATTAGGCCAGGAACGATGCATGTTTTATTAATCATTGAATTTCCAGCAGTAACAGTATATAACATAGTTGGGGCTCAATAAATATTTGATAAATAAAAGGAAGAAAAAAGGAATAAGGAAGGCAGGTGGAAAGAAAGAAGCTAATAATGTCAACCAAGCTCACTTACTATGGTGAGTTTTATAGGACATGGAAATATTTTGTTTATACCAAACTTCTCATTGCATACTTGACTATGACTCTGAATCCGAGATGCCACAATGCTCGGTTGACCAGTGCCTGCAGAATGTGACCCACATACACAGAATAGCTATAATTTAACCACAGATAAATTTTAAAAATTGAAACATTAAATTTAGAAGTCTGTTTTAACCAGACAATGTCTAACAAACTAGCTAGCCAAAATCTTTACAAATGCAGTCACCAAGTGCTTAACTTAGGTAATTTAATATCTCTTAGTTTGGGTGAGGCAAAGCACTCAAGTACACAAGAAAAGGTCAACAGTCACAAAAAACAAATAAAATTATGTTTTCTAGAATCTGTGTTCTTCCTTTCATTCAAAGGCATAAAATGGTGCCACACTTCAGCCTGAGGGAATGCTGAGTGGCCCTTAGGGAATGTGGTGGCTTCCAAGCTCCAGACCAAATCAGATTCTATTGTCAGCAGAGCTTTCATTTAAAAATTTAGTCTTCCCACGAAAAAAAGGACTGAGATATAACCTCTGTGTGTGCAGAAATACTGATGCAGAGACATGTAAGTGGGAACATTTAAACACAGGATTGCTAAGACCCCATGAACAGAGAGAAGTCCTTGTGTGTGACCTGGTCAGAGGCAAATGCAGGGCCACCATCACCCTCAAATTCTGCCTTTGAACCATGACTCCTAGAATTGATGCAATAGCATCAATTGACCTATGACGAAATTTCTGCAGTTTTAAATGATGCCTTTTACTTCAAGACATTTGTATTTGTATGGAAGAATTCAAAGTTTCAAATATTTGATTTTATCTGGGCCTGCTTGGTAGAAAATATCTGATAAAGGTTGTATCCATTTTCTATTGCTTCCATAGCAAATCACAACACAAATTTATCTCCCAGTTCTATGGGTCAAAAGACCTATTAGGGTCTCACTGGGCTACAACCAAGGCGTTGGCAGACTGCATTCCTTTCTGGAGGCTCCTGCGGGGACTCCCTTCCTGTTCATTTGGATGGTCGGCAGAATTCGATTCCTTGATATTGTAAAACTAGTGCTGGTGTCCTTGCTGGCTGTCTGTGGAGGGCCATTCCCTGTTTCTAGAGGCCACTGTGTTCCTTGGCTCATGGATCTCTTTCTGTATCTTTAAAGCCTGCAATGGTGGGTTGAGTCCTTCTTCTGCTTTGAATCCCTCCTCCTTTTCCCCTCTCATCTCTTTGACTGCACCTGGGAAATATTCTTTATTTTTAAGGTCTCATGGGATTAGATTGAGTCCACCTGCATAATCTAGGTTCTTCCTACCTCAGGGTCCTTAACCTTATCTGCAAAGTAAGGTACCGTATTCCAGGGAGGTAAGCAACTTCGGGGGTTCATTATTTTGCCTATCTCAAAAACGTTCATTTGATTTAAGTGTGGTGGGTGCAGAAGAGATTTTCTTTAGAACTTTGAGTGGGTTCCTCTGTGAACTAAAAAGGTATGTTCATAAAGTCTCTAGCATTATACTTCTGATATTTGAGAGATTTAGCCATTCCCATTTCTTGGAAAACAACTTCATATTTTAGTAAACTCTCAAAGAATCAAAGAGCGTGATTGCCCTGCCCACTGAGCTTTACACAGAGCCTCAATATCATTATTTTATTCCTTGAATTCTCTGTTTTGCCTTAGTTAACTACATTGTGAGTTGCTTTTCCTTGTTGTATATGTTTATTTTCCTTCTCTTAGGTCTTCTGGAGAGGGCCCAGATCAAAATTTTTTCCTATTTTTCTAGAGGGAGAAAGAAGTGTCCAGGGGAAGGGACAGTTTTCTCACTTGTCCTTCATTTAATTTCCATAAACTTTTGATTTTTTTATACAGCCTTTGCATCCTAATTTTCCCATAAGAACATTTTTAAACAGGACTGTTTATACAGTTTCCTTGCATTTTCACTTCATGTTATGAGTATAACCATAGAATTTTTTAAATGTCCAAGAATATATGTTTTCCTTCATATTCACTGAATTCATGTAGTCAATATAAATCAGCCATTCAGACACTGAAATAACTGAACGTCAAAACATATGAGTTAAGAAATACAACAATAATCTGATCAATATTTTGGGTATGTCATATCCAGATGTTTTAAAATGTGACATTAAAGAAAGAAAAAGAATATATACCACACTTATGAGCTTAGTTAATTAATAGACCCTTAATTTTAGTTTTTATTTCTGGTCACATTCTAAGTTTACCCATGATGTTGTCTCTCTTTTACATTTGAGAAAAAGTCAAGGGAATTGTTTAAAGTATAATGCCAAGTGAAAAAGAGACTATATAATAACTCATACAATGTGATTTTTTAAAATATGTATTTCACAATATAATTTTCTATAAAGATAATTACAAATATAAGGGGTATATATTTGTGTGTGTATGTGTTTGTGTGTATAACACTGCATCAAGATAACAAAATTAACTGAATTTTTCATCTTCCCTCCAGTCCTGACTTTGTTGAATTAAAAAAGCTACATTTTAAAAAGCATAAATTTACAACCAAGGAAAACACAAAATGAAGCTATCATCAAAAGACCAAAAATATTGAGACATTTCTGGGGGGAAAAAAGAAAATAGATAAAATCAGACTGATAATAGCTGTGATCAGAAAACCACAGCCAAAAATACCCTAAGAGAAGAACCAGTTCAGAAAATTCCAACTTCAGAGAGAACAAATGGAAGGGGAGGGAAGGAGCTAAGGGCCAGTCCTTAAGGTGAGCAGACAAATAAGTGCATTAGAACCAGAGGGCAGTACAGCACTCACCAGTCTCTCGGGTTATGTAGCCAAAATGTGCCTTTGAGTCTAGGTTGAAAACTGAGAACCACACTCGAAGAAAGTAAAATGCCTCCCCGGGAGAGGTGTGCTGGCGTAGGGAGCTGGAAGGATAGAAAACATAGTTTGACACAGCTCCAGACATCCACAGTGGTCAGGCAGGAAAAATCAGAAAGACAGCTCTGCAAGGAAGGATAGCTATTAAAGGACTTCACCTGCAACATAATGAAAATATTGCCAGGTTGCCTTGCAGCAACAATGTTGCCATGTAAAATGTGATACCAATTTGTTTCTCTTTTCATTGTAGGTAACTGACTTTCTTCTCTTTGGAGAATTCACTGGAAAGATTCTTTCAATCTGACTACTCACGGTTTTCTTTTGCTAGGGACATTTTCTCTCTTCTCACCTGGAGCTCTTGTTACATGAATATGTGAGCTCCTGAATGAGGACACCCTGCCTTTGACTTTCTATCAGATTTTCTTTAGATTGATTTTTCTTTTGCTCTCTTCCTGGATCTTTGCAAGGATGATTTCTTAATTTTGTCACCTTGGAGGGCAAATGCATTTCAGTGTTGCCAGGACCTATTGAGAAACGATGTAGAATGTGTCTCAGGGCTATCCACCCAAGGAAGGGAAGAGTAGAATATTTTACTCACCAGCTTTCCATCTTTCAGTCATAGAGAGTTCATTTTCTCACACTTCCGGACTGTATACATTTGAGTACTGGGGAAGGGGGTTAGAGAGTTGGTTCTCCAAAACATCCCTCACTTTGAAGTCAGAGAAGCTCTAGAGCCGGGAGAGATACACAGTGCTGCCCAGGCACACCTGCATGAAGGTGATTGTCACCACATGGCTGGAATAAAGGCAGGCTTAGGGGCTATGGGGCAGGCATAAGAGGAGAGAACTACACCATGTGAACCTATTGCTGGGGCCTCCCAGCGAGCTGCCAGCTAGGGTCCCAGCTTAAACTCACTTAGCTTTGTAATAAATCCACCTCTGATAGACACATTGTGCATGCACGAAAATTGGCTAAAACCTCCATCTTAACCAAAATCTGTTACTTGGCTTTGGCTTTGGCCTTGGCCTTCAGAAGGCCAAATAATTAAATGCCAACCTTTGTGTCATTTCTGACATCCCTATCCTTGTACATGATCAGTAAGCATGTGAGGAGCTAGATTATCACATGTCATCAGCATGACACAGAAGTAGGATGGATTAGACACTATTTGGCTTCCTTGTCACTATTTGAATAGTTAAATAGAGGTAAGCCTCCTGGATGTAACTCAAGGTGAAAAGTCTTCTTATGTGCTTTATATGTTGAAATTCCATTATTAGTTGATGTATTATTTCAAGAGTAAAATAATGCATTACTAATGATTCCTTTGGAAACTCTTAATTTTATGTACAAAAAAAGATTATTAAAATCCTTCCAATTAGTAAAGCTAATGTGCCTTGAGAGTATAATTACAGAAAGTCCTCATTTAACATCAGTAGTCTCTGTGACCTTAAGCAAAATGATGTGCTGTATAACAAAACCAATTCTACCAGAGGCTACTTAATATAAACAAGAGTTAAGTTCCTACAGTATCTCATCAGCATTAAGCAAAATGACACTGAATGAAACCACAGTTACTTAAAGACCTGTTGTCTTTGTGGTTGGAGGAGGCAAAGGACAATGACAACTTGATACAGTGTGTGATCCTGTGTCATGGCTTAGGGGGAAAATGCTGTGAGAGACATTATTGGGACAATTTGCAAAATTGGTTTTGTTCTTGCTTTTAGTCCTCATCTAAAGCTGTTGAATTTTTCTTTGCTGGAACTTCCAAGGTGACTATAATTCCTAACTAGAGACTTGCTAATCATGCAAAGGTTTATCACAGAGAAAAAAATAAGGCTGAATTACTGCCCACAGGAGAGGAATTGGGAAACTACAGGATGACGATAATGCTTGACACCGATCCAGCACTCTGGAAAAGGACATTTATAAAGTCTTAACAGCTCTTAAAAATCAACATGTTAGATTCCACCAAAAAAAGAAAAAATAACTAAAACCCTAATAGAACTGAAAAATTGATTCAGTAAAATGGCAGAATACAAAAGAAATATTCAGAATTTGGTTGCATTTTTATAAAACAATAATGAACTATCAGGAAGAGGAATTAAGGAAATGGTCCCATTTACAATTGCATAAAAAATACCTAAGAATAAATTTAACCAAGGAGGTATAAAAGACCTGTACTGGGAAAATCATAATACATTGAAGAAATAAATTGAAGAAGATACAAGTAAATGGAAGTATTTACCATGCTAATAGTAGAAAGAATAAAGATCAGTAAAATGTCCATACTTCTCAAAACAATCTATAGATCAATGCAATCCCTATCAAAATGCCATTGAACTAGAATAATTCAAAGATTTATATGGAACCACAAAAGATCCCAAGTAACCACAGCAATCCTGAGAAAGAAGAACAAAGTTGGAAGTATTATGCTACCTGATATCAAACTATACTACAAAGTTATAGTAATCAAACCAGCATGATACCTGCATAAAAACAGACACATAGATCAATGGAATAGAGGGCCCAGAAATAAACCCACACCTATTTGGTCAACTAACATATGACAAAGTAGGCAAGAACATAAATGGGGTAAAGACAGTCTATTCTGTGTTGGGAAAATTGGACAGATATATGCCAAAAAAAAAAAAAAAAATGAAACTAGACCACATTCTTACACTATATATAAGAATAAACTCAAAATAGATCAAAGGTTTAAATATAAGACCCGAGACCGTAAAACCCCAAGAAGTAAACTTAGGTAGTAAGTTCTCCAACATTTTTCTTAGAAATGCTTTTATTTCTGATATATCTCATCAGGCAAGGGTAAAAGAAATATAAACAAATGAAACTACATCAAAATAAGAATTTTTGCACAGCAACAGAAATCATCAACAACATGAAAATAAAACCTACTGAATGGGAGAAAATATTTGCCAGTGATACATCCAGAAAAGGGTTAATATCCAAAATGTACAAAGACAACTCAATACCAAAAACAAACAATCCAATTTAAAAATGGACAGAGGGACTGAATAGACACTTTTCCTAAGAGGACATACAGATGGTCAATAGATATATGAAAAAATGATCAACATCACCTAATCATTAGAGAAATGCAAATTAAAACCACAATGAGCTATCATCTCATACCAGTCAGAGTGGCTATCATCAATAAATCAACAAACAACAAATGCTGGCAGAGAAGAAAGGAAACCCTCATGAACTGTTGATGAGAATGCAAATTGGTACAGCTATCATGGAAAACAGTGTGGAATTTCTTTAAAAAATTAAAAATGGAACTGTCTTCTGACCCAGTGGTTCCACTTCTGGGTATACACCTGAAGAAACCCAAAACACTAATTCAAAAACATATATGCACCCCTATATTTATCGCAGCACTATTTTCAATAGCCAACATGTGGAAGCCACCCAAGTAGCCATCAATAAATGAGTGGATAAAAAAGTGGTGGTACATATAATATATATAATGGAATATTACTCAGCTGTAAAAAAAGAATGAAATCTTATCATTTGCAACCACATGGATGGAGCTGGAGAGTATTATACTAAGTGAAATAAGTCAGAGAGTGAAAGACAAATGCCATATTATTTCACTAATATTATGTGAAATCTAAAGAACAAAATAAATAAACAAACGAAACAAACAGACTCATAGGCATGGAGAACAAACTGATGGTTGCCGAATGGGAGGTGGTATGAGGGGCTGGGTGAAAATGATGGAGAGATTAAGAAGTACAGATTGATAGTTACAAAATAGTCATGGGAAGGTAAATTACAACACAAGGAATACAGTCAATAATACCGTAATAACTATGTAGGATGCCAGGTGGGTACTTACATTATCAGGGGGATTGCTTTGTAAATTATGTAATTGCCAAACCACTGTGCTGAAAACATGAAACTAATATAAAATAGCATTGAATGACAACTGTAATTGAAAAGTAAAATTTAAAAAATCAACATGTTACCCATGAAAAGAATAGGAAATAGTAGGCTGTTTCAAAAAGCCTTTTGTTTTCTTACTTTAAAAAAAATTTTTTTTAGCTTATTCAGAGACATTTGAATCATCAGTTTCCCTGTATTACTAACTTATTCCACAGGAGGCATTTATCTGTTGATGGCAGAAAACCAAAACATTCTTAGAAAGTGGTTTGGAAGAGAGAGAAGTAATCACTTTTTCAGTTTGGGCTTGGAGTTCTGTTAAGAATGAATTTCTAGCACTCAGTCTACACTCTTCACCTGTCTCCCTGAGAGGACTTTCTAATGAGAACCTGGAGCAAGGAGCAGCAAACTCACCGTGTGTTTGCAAACATCCTCTAAAAGAGCGTGCATGTTATTTTCATTTTTCACAACAGGACACAGAGAGAGATTAATACTGTTTGCCCATTCATTCATTCATGCACTCAACAATCAGCATTGAATCTCTTTTATATGCAGAGATCCTAGCTAGGTGCTCTAAGTGTGGAAATATGCTGGAGATGGTCTTTGCTTATAAGAAAAACCAGGTAGTCCCCAACTGTCTGAATTCATTAATTCAGCAAATATCACTTGTCTACTCTAAATCAAACAACTTTCTAGTAGTTTATATCCTATTTGGGCCAGATAGTCAGCAATTAAACAAATAGATTTAAAAGATTTTACTTCATGGAAAATACGAACCTACCTTGTGTGAACATGCAATTGCTGTTATTTCACAAATGGAGCTTAAATGAACTATCTTATACAGATACTTCTAGCAAGATATTAAAGTCAACCTATAAAATATATTTAAGCCACCATAAACAAAATTACCAAATTACCTATCAAATTTCCAAAGACATCATTAGTCCATGGCAGAGTTTCTCCACCTTGGCACTGTTATCATTTTATGACAGATAATTGTTTGTTGTGGGCTCTTGTGGGTATTGTAGGATGTTTAGCAGCATCCCTGGCCTCTATGTACTAGATTTCAGTAGCACTCCTTCCCCAGATGTGACAGTCAAAAATGATTCCAGACATTGCCAAATGTGTCCTGGGAGAAAAATTGCCCCTGGCTGAGAATAACTTATCTCTGGGGAAAGTGATTCAAATTTCAACTAGGGACCCTAGAAACACATATCCTCTCCTCCCTGGATGTCCTCACCCAGTAGTCTCAGAGCTTCTTTTCCTCTGTGTTCATACTTTGTCTTTCTCTAGTATGTGCCCTGTATCAGGGATTTCGTTTTCCTCTTCCCCTCAGCTCTCTCTGGGAAGAGGACAGGAGGAGAATCCGCTTTCCAGTGGAGCAAGTCACCTCTCAGGTGGGAGGAGTGGGGAACTGAGGGGCATTTTCTTAGAGAAACTTTGCCTCCTGCTCCATTTTGATAAGAATCTTTCTAGTCTTCTAGATGAACAATTAACTGCACCAATTTTATATTTTAAGACAGAGACCTCATTGCTACTATATGTGCATATCTACTGAAGAGAGTTGAGTTTTATTTCATTGAATTCTGATATGGCGGCCTGTGGAGAGGCCCTTCATTTAGGGGTGGGTTTTCTTAGAAAAGAAATATCAGTCCAAATAAAAAGAAACTCCTTAGGCAACAGAAACTCTGGCTAGGCCATGAAAGTAAGCAAGTTGCTCCCTGAGCTTTGGTTGTGAGCTTTGAATCTAGAAGTCTTTCACATCTCCTTTTGTTACAGGGTTTCGGCAATGGCATACATTATAGGAAATTGTGGGTTAAACAAATACAATGGATTTCTTTAGTGGGGACTTTTAGACAACTTCAAAATGCAATGCGCTTGGTGACTGTCAACCCTGGGAGCAAGTAAGCGAGCATCCCAGACTTACTTGATAATGGAAAGAGCAGAAAGTTTTTCTCCTGCCCATTTATTTGGATGTGACTCTCTGTGTTCATTTTCTTTTTCCTAGGTCTTTCTTTTTTAAATGATCTCATTTCGTCCATGTTGTTTAATGGAAATTAAGGAATGAGCTAAAGGGCTGTATCTCCACATTTAAGCAAGCAGCAACCCTCATCCTGGGTCTGGCCCAGGATCATTTGCTAAGTCGATGGCCAGCAATGGATTCAGTAGTACTGGGACAAGACTTAGGCCAGGCTGATCTGTATTTTGAAAAATCAAATGAAGCATCCCCCAGGAGATTATGAAGTCTTGCCAAGGTTCAGAACTCTCCAGGGACCAAGTTGTCAAAGGGAAGACGGCTTCCCTCGTCACCCCAGGCCATCCTGGCTATGGCCGAAGCACTTCCCAGAGATCCTCACAGGGGTAGGAAATCTCTGGGAACAGAAGTCAGCTAGATGAGGCCTCCCTCATGTGGAATTTCTCCCTCCACTGCCAACTCCGAAGGGGCAGGGTTTGATTTTACTTAGGAAAGTGGCAGTTTGTTGCATTGCATTAAAAAGAGATTCCCTCATTGGAATGATATATGTTAAATAATAATCACCTATGTTATTTCTAAGATACTATGATTTTCCACTAAGTCATTATTAATATATAAATACCACCTTCTCCTTGACACTTCCTGTGCTTGTGTGGATGACAGCTGGACAGGGGCTCTGGGCCTGTGGAAATTTAGGCTGAGCATAGTCTGGACCACTTTACTACAATCATACATCTATTTCTGGGGGTTTTGATTGTGGCTGGGATGCAGTCGTCCGACCCTCATGGTGCTCAGACACCCACCTGTGCCCTTAACACCAAGTTCACTCAGGAGAAACCAGGCCAGCCCAACACTTGTCAGTCAAGTGCTCCAGGTGCAGGTCCCCAGGAAGCCACACCTGATTCTCTAGGGCAGCATTCCCCAACCTTTTTGGCCCCAGGGACTAGTTTCATGGAAGATGGGGTGGGGAGGAGGTGGAGCTCAGGTGAGCTTCCTCAAGGCCTCGTTCCTAACAAGCCATGGACCAGTGTGGGTCTGCAGCCTCCCCAGGGATGCCTGCTCTAGGGTGTGCCCAGTACTTGTCACTCCATGTTATCCTGAGACCTGGCTTTTTTGTTAAAACAAGAGAGTGTGAGCTGACTGGTGGATATAAAACCTGGATGTTGAACTGTAAAGGTACAAATACTGAGAAGGGAGCAGAAGGGAAGGCTGGAGATGAAGTGAAGGATCTTTAAGAGGGAAAGAGCTGCAGAGATTATCTGTAGTCCAAGGCCTTGGGCACAACTTTGCCCAGAGCATCAAAGTTTAGAAGACACAACAGTGTTAGACAGGAATTTATTAAATTGTGCAAATGTTAAATGCTATTAATAAAACACAACCAGGCAATGTAATAGTTTGCTTGAGAAGGTTTCAAGGGAGGTGGCTATCCTTTTGCGGTGGAAGGTCAGAAAAGGTATCTCTGAAGAAGTGATATTGAAGTTGAAACTAAATGACAGGAAAGAGATTTTCCATGCAAAGATTTTGGGGAGAGGCAGAGGGCATTACAAGTAGGAAGGCATTAAAGCTGATAAGCTTGGGATGCCTGGCAGAGAAAGATCTGATAAGAAGTGAGGTCAGAGAACAAAGCAGATGTTGGGCCAAGGGGAGACAGGCCTTTTTTAGAAACAGTGAATGGAGAGCCAATCCCCGATGGTCCTCCCCTCTCCGTGCTTTTCTTTTCAGTAGCAGATATGCATCTGTGACTTGGTATTTACCAGCCCCTTTCATAATGTGGCACCTACTCAGAAACCACTGCCTGTATTAGTGAGCGCTTGGAGCTCCCTGGCCCAGTGCCAACTTCTTCTTCTTCTTTTTTTTATGTTCACAGGTATATTATAAAAAGTCTCCAAAAGGGGAGAGACAAAACTGAAAAAGGTTACTCTGGGGTGTGTGAGTGTGAGCTCTGGAGTTACCACCTCCCTGAGTTAGATGTTTGAAGGGAAGAGTTTATACCCTGCATTTCCATTACCCAGTGAAGATGGCTCACTCCGGCTGGGGTGCACGGCAGCACCAAAGGTGGTGGTTTTGTGTAACAGCTCTGTACTTGTAAAGAAAGAAACACATATTCTTTTAAATTAGATATTTATTTTTTGAGAAAATCTTGTTTTCTATTGTTCTTTCCTCATGCCTCTGTTCATAACCACACACAGGCACATGGCTATCAAAATAACATGTCATTTTTCTTTTTCCTTGTTTACCCAATTTTTCTCCTCTGGCTATGAGGCGAAGGGGAACTCGATTGCGATGACTATAAAATAATGAGCATTTTTTCCCCATAAACTGCATGGAAACGTTAGCCTTTTACATTACAGTTGCAGCTACGTAATCCTTTGTAAATTTCCATCTCAATATTGTCTGTTTTAGAGGACCCTCCTAGAGGTCAGAATTTAGGCTCACTCAGGCTACTTGTACAGTGCAATCCAACACACAAGGATCCTCTAAAGGGCCTGGTGGCAGCTCCTGGGTCAAGTGGAGCCTGCCCTTCCACCATTTACATTAGTCCAGAAGAAGTATCAGTGTTCCTGGTATTAGACTCAGCAGGACTCAAGGACTGCTGTCTACCACCTAAAATTGTTTGAGAATCCATACATTCTGCTGCTGCTTTTCTGCTCCTTTTAAAAGCAGTTGATCCTAACAGGTAGGATCAATGTGTGGTCTCCAAAAAACAGCATCTTCATAAAATAAAGGTAGTTGGCAGAAGGGTTGGGTGCTATTACATGACCCCTGCATCTCCCCTCTGTTTAGCCTAGTCTCTCTCAAGGTATGATGAGTATATAACTGAGTATTTCAAAATGGTACAAGTCACCAGCTGTTTAAAAACAAGATACATTCTCAGTACGTGAAAAAAATAAAGTTACCATAGATCCTGGAATGCAGTTCCTGAAGAACCAATCTCTTCTTCCTTTCTGCCTTTCTATCAAAAGGAAACAATTGAGGAAAGCTTTCTGAAAGGCAGCTTCAGGTTTTTATGTAAGTACGGGCTGGCAGGTAACAGCACCCCAAGTTTAGTGTTCTGCATGGACTTTCCTCACTTCCCCAGCTCACAGCTCTCACATTCATAGGCCCTCCTTGGCTACTTGTTGTTAGCCCTCCTCCATGCTTAGGCTGGATATTTCCAAACTAAGAAGATCTTTCAGAGAGACTCAGAACAAAAGCCCCAAGTAATTCAATAATTGTCTTTCTAATTCTAAAAGAATTAATGAGTTGCACTATAGTCAGGACAACATTTGGACAAACTGAGTCAAGTCAAAAAAGCCGAAACAAAAGTTATGCTATAGCTCAGAGTTTTGCTTTTTTTTTGTTTTTTGGGCTTTTTTTACAGGTCTTGTGCCCTTTTCCTTTGAATATTATTAATCTGAATATTTGGGGCATCAGCACAACCCGCAATAAGTAGCTCCCATTTTTTCAGGTGAGATGATGAAAGCAAGTGGGGTTATATAGTGGAATGGTTAAGCATATTACCTATGGAGCCAGACGACCATGTTGGAACACTGACTCCTCTGATTTCTGTGTCAATTCCTCTGGGAACGAGTCTGCTCACCTGTAGAATGGATCACAGTAGATCCAACTTCATAAAGAGGTGGCAGGGGAGGATGTAGCAAATGAGTTACCAATGGAAAAGCAGTTGGAACAGTGCCCATACTATGTGCTCAGTGTGTTAACTCTTATTAGATGTGTCCCTCCAGAGTTAATAAAAGGGGCTTTGATATAGCAACCCTTTTGAAGAGGTTAGCGTTTTGAACCTATTGCTACTGGAATATGTCTTGAAAGATGAATATGGGAGCACCTGCATTTCTCTGATTTACTCTAATTACAAACCACTACCATATGCTGGATATGTTATTTTTGAATAGAGTGTTGTCAAATGTGTGCATCTTTATTTGTATTATCTCTGTTATTGTTCCCAGTGACAACTATATTGATTAGCTATCAGCTTCTCAGTTGCCTTGTATCTTTTCTCTATTACCAGGACAGGAAGCTTGCAAACTACATTTCCCAGACTTCTTGGCCTACTGTTTCCTGTTAGCTTCTGTCAATGGGAGGTTCTGGCAGGAGACTGAAAGGTGGGAGTAAAGTTGAGCAAAATTGAACGAGCATTTCCCCCCCAGCATCTGGGGTGTCTCTAGCTGTGCGACAGCAGCCTCAGTGTCACAGTGGCCATAGGCTTCAGGTGATGCCATTTTCCCTTTTGTTCCTTCAGACCTAAGCATTGCAGTGTCTTCCTACCAATCTTTGGGCCAAATGACTTCTTTTTACTCTTCCAGACTTTCTAACACATTTTAACCAATCCCTTGTATTAAGTGACATCTGTTTGAAATACCTAAACTATTTTCTATTTTCCTGTTTGGACATTTAGTCCCAAACCACTTCATGGTAATCATAGTTTAAAGTAGTTAGATACTCAAAGTCCCCCCTTGAAGTGTTTTTGCTATTCACTGTATAGTAGTTAAATAAAGTAATTTCTTGTTTGTGTCTCACAAACAAAACCTATCAAAAGTCATGTGGACATAAGGACATATGAACAAATGCTGAAGAATAAAGTAAAAGAAAATACCAGATGCATTCTATTAGCTATCTATTGCTGCATAAAGAATCCTCCTTAAATGACAATAATCATTTATTACCTCTATGGTTTCTGAGGATAAGAAATTTGACAGCAGCTTGGCTGGATAGTCCTCATACCAAACCAGACAGATCCACTTGTATTCTTGTCTCCCGAAAGAAAAAAATTCATTTCAGGGATGCTGATAATAAAAGTAAAATTTCCTTCAGCTCTGCAGAAGGTGGAAACTCTGGGCGTCAGAACCAGAGAACCACACTGAAGTGAGAGAAAAAAAGGTTTTATAGGGTTCCTGGGGTTCTGCTGGGGTTGAGTTTCTGTTAGCCTATAGGGTCAAAGAAAAGGGTTCCTTGTCTTTAGTTGGCACCTGGTGATATATGACAGGCTGCTTTCAGCTAATTTTTGTTCAGCAGGTATTCTGCTCTATTCTTTTTTCTTCATGGGAAAGTTGAAAACCAGATGTCTGCAGTCTCACATCCTCCCTTCTTGGCCCTAGGTTCTATGAATAGATTATTAATTATTTGTATTTCTCCTTTAGAACAATGGTCCATTCTGGCTGACAAGGCAGTCGACATGATCTCCTATCTCAGTCCTGACTCAGGATCTCCATGAAGTTGCAGTCAGGTATCAGCTGTGGTTTGTGGCAAGAGGTTCTAGTTTTCAAGGTGGCTCACCTGTGGCTAGCATGTCTGTGCTGTCTGTTGTCAGGAGGATGTGGTCCTTTTCTGCACTGGCTTCTCCACAGAGCTGCTTAAGAGTCTTCATGGATAGCAACTGCTTTCCCCCAATGAAAGTAGTCCAAGAGACCAAAAAGGAAGCTACAATAACTTTTATGATCTCATTAATTCATTTGTATCATATTGGTTACAAAGGGACAGCTGAGGTTTGTTGTGAAAATTGACTATACACAGGCATATCGACCAGGAGTCAAGAACTGTTGAAAGCCAACTTGAAGGCTGGCTACATCATGCATAGGTATTGTGTATGAGTGAGGTAATAAGTGTATAATCTGAGTGAAGATGAGGAATGGAAAATTCTCTTCTTCAAAAAGAGAGCAGGGAAATTATCGATTTCAAGAGTTCCTTGAATGAGAATGAGGGAATAAAGGGAAGAAGGGAGTCTTTCAGGTTTCCCTGTAGCTTATAAAAAATATGACAAGCTAATGAAATGTTGAGTACATGTTTTGAGAGGCATGAAGAGGGTTGCTTCTTTTCTCTTTCACTGTTTTGTTTTAGCTGTTATTCATTCATTCACTTTTATAATCATTGCTATGGATATATGTATTCCTTTGCTTCTCACCGCTGGAAGGCACTCCACAGCAAGCACCCAATGACTTATGTCTCTATTCTCCCAGGGATAAAACCGAGGCTGCTGGAGAGGAGTTTCTGAGAGAGAAAGGACATTATTATCAAGAAGAGCCCAGACAGGGTTGATTAGAATATACACCTACATATATGTGAGGCATAAGGGGCTGAAAATGTTCCTTATTCCATAAACATCTGTGCCAGGAACAGTGCTAAGCATCATGGGAAATTTAAAGATTAATGGGACATAGTCCCTGACCTCAAAAACTTGTGATTTAAAGACAAAACAGGTAAGTAGACACCTAACTCTAATACAAAATTAAGAACAACAAGAGACAATGGAGGCATAAGCCAATGATTATGACCAGAGGGTCAGGGAAGGAGTCAAGAAAGGTTGAATCTGAACAGGTTTTGAAGAAAGAGCAGGATCTCCACAAGCAGAGGGCAGTGAGTGGATCAAAGTACCATGTACTTTATCCTATAAAATCTAAGTAAGCAAAGGTGGTAAATAGGGAAGAGGCTGTGTTAGTTCAAGGAGGAGCAAGGGGTTCTATATGACAGCAGTGGATAGATTGGGGTGTGGAGAATTGTGGGTGGGGAGGAGTCTGACAAGATGAGATGGGATCGCATCCTGGTGAGTCTTCAGTGCCAGGCAGGAAGTCTGAATCCCTCAGCAATGATCCACACCCAAGAAGAAAGGAAAAAAATTAATACAAGAGATACTGAGACCAATATGCATATTGCTGATTGAAGAAATGATGGCTATTTTAATTTTTCCCTTTCGAGTTACCTGGAGTTGCTAATTTTCCTTCAGTGAGTATAGATTCTTGGTCAATTTAAAAATAGAATACATAAAGTAACTTGTATAGGGTAAAATACAAATCGGGTAAAAAGAGGAGGCCAATGAAAGTGGGGTGTCTGCCATTGGTAGGAAAGAGCCTGGGCCTCCAGTGCCAAGGCGGGGGCAGTGAGGAAGATGGCAGAGGAGGGAAGGAAAGCACTTCATTCATATGTCCTCCAGCATTTACTGAGTATATCCCCTGAGCTGGACCCTCTTCCAGGAGCTTGATGGAGAAATGGGTCAGCAGTGAGGTGACAGTAGGATAGACAAAGGAAGGGGGTTATCTTTAAGGCTACAAGAAATGTGAGTCTGTTGTAAGTGAAGGGGAAGGAGCATTTGGGGAATGAACACAAAATAGCAAAAACAATTCAGTAGATACGAGGCAAGATCCAAGAGCAAATCAGAAGGAATAAGGTCAAGGCCCCAAAGGCAATGCGTATGTGGGGGTGTTTGAGTCTGTGTGCATCTCTGTGTATCTTAGAGAGAACATGCAGGAATTAGAGAAGATATGAATTAGAGAATATGTAATTGTGAATAGTGGTGTAAGATGATATACATGAATAAGTACATTTTGGATTTGAATTTTTAGCAATTCCTGAAAATAAAAGTTTGGGAAGAGCCATTTATTTTTTATTTTTTATTTTTATTTTTTTGGTTAATTGTAAAAATGCTAAGGGCTATTCAGAGAGAAAAATATCTACAACAAATTCGATCAACAAAACAGTTGAGGATGTGCAGTTTACTCCCTCATTATGTTCAAAAGAGAAGGAAAAAGTGTAAAAAGGAGGGCATAAGAATGGCTACAGGAGAAAACACATCGCCAAAAGGCTGCTCTGTGAAGGGCGATAGGTGGGCATGACACAACGCAAGGACCCCCCTCCCGCGCTGAGGAAGTACAAAGCCTCAGAGAGGGCCTGGCGGGCACAGGATGGATTGTCACTGTGCTGGCTTGGCCTTCAGAGATATGCCTCCCACATGCCCTGATGCTCTTTATGCCCTTCAAAGTTGCCTGTTTAGAAGAATTTGTGTTTGGCCAGAGTTAAATGAACCACTCTGCTTGGGATTTCTCTTCCCGCCTAAGGGGTAACACAGTCAACACATTTCAAGTGAAAGCCTGAGGAGGCAACCAGAGAACTGTGAGGGTCCCAGAGCCATTCTTCACAGTCACTCCCCAAAGCTCAGCAGGCCCCTCTGCGGAGAAGGAAAGATCCAAGCAGCACCAGCTCCGGAATCTGTGGCGACTGGGACTGTCAGTCAAGCTGAAGCTAATTACCTCTGGCTGCCAACACCCACTAGCTTGCTTGCTTAGCCTCTCTTCTTTCTTAATCAAGAACAGGCTTATAGCTGGTATCTCAATGTAAACAAAGCAATTTGTGACTTGATTAACCTAAATGGACAGGTGTGTCCTTTTCTCCCTTCTCCTCTTTACCAGGTTTAGACTATTCGAGGAGTTTTTCTTCTTGTGGAAGGCAGTGGCTGTCTGTGGTAGGTCTGGCTTAACTTTTTCTTTTGTTTCTCTTATCCACCTCTCTCCCTCTTATATTCATAGCAGGTGATTCATTCCAGGTATTCCATGGAGATTGGACCCACTCCCTTTTGTGTTCTGGGTAATGTACAAGTTGCAAATACTGCCACCATTAAAAATCAATCCAACATATGATTTGTCCAGGTGATAAGGTATATAGCTACTATTAGTTGCTGTGATTCATCAGGAGAATAAATACCTTGTGATATAGTTCATGAATGAACCGTCAAACCATCTACCACTGTAGCAATGAACTTCATATTGGAACAAGCTGGTGACTGGGACAGAACCAAGGAACTCACCTGTGTGTCTGTTAAATTACTGGAGGGAAATAAGCAAATAAGCAAATAAAAGGCTCTTGTCATATACCCTTACTCTGTCCTCTTCTGCCTCTGTCTTCCACTTTTAAGAACCTTTGTGGTTATACTGAGCCCCCAGGAGAAATCAGGACAATCTCCCTGTTTTAAGGTCAGCTCATGAACAACCTAATTCCACCTGCAGCCTTAATTCCCCCTTGCCATTAAGCTAACACATTCAAGGTTCCAAGGATTAAGAGATGACATTTTAGTGAGGCCATTATTTTCTGCCTATCATTAGACCTTCCTTTCTCCCTCCCTCCCCCCTCCCTGCCCCCCTTCCTGTCCCCCTCCCTCCCTCCCTCTTTCTCCCTCCCTCCCTCTCTCCCTCCCTCTCTCCCTCCCTCTCTCCCTCCCTCCCTCTGTGTCTCTTTGGGTTCACAAGAGTAACAGATTAAGCAAAGTGAAGTCTTAAAACAGATTCCTGAAACAGATTAGTGCTCAAATTTAGCTCTGCATTTTACCACCTGCTGGTCTGGGGCAAGTTACTGACTCTCTAAACCTGTTTCTTAACTGTAAAGTGGGGATAATAAAATTTCCTGCAGAACTGAATGCAGAAAATGGGACGATGTTCACAAAGCTTTAGCATAATGCCTAACATTTAGTAAGTGCTCAATAAAAGTAATTTTTTAAGTTAGGCAGAGTAAAGGTGGGCAGACGGAAGAGGCAGAGCATGCCCCTTGTCTCTGCACACGGAATCTCCACAGATGCTTCAGTCCTCTGTGTCTCTCTCTGAGCTGGTCCCCGCTGCGGAAGCCTCTTGGTCTAACTAGGAGAGAAAAAAAGAAGTCTAGCTGTCCTTTTTGCTGCTCTGCCTTGGAGTCTGCGATTTTCTTTTCCTTTGTTGCAGGACGGGGGATGGAGCCTGGGGAATGACCCACAGAGCCATTGCGGAGCCCAGGGAAGCACCCCGATGGCAGTGGCGAGAGCTGTTGGGCGCACCCGGCTAAGCCCCATCTCCGCCCAACCACAACTATTAGCCCAGCGACCCACAGCACCCACGCTCTCCATTCTAGTAGGCATATGGATTAGATTCTCCAGCTAAAGTCAGGGTTTTCCAGGACTAATTACACCGGAGTTTGCATGAAAGTCGACGCTTGCGCGGGGCCGAAGCAGGAGCGCTGCTCAGGGAGGGAAACCCAAAGTCAAACCAACTGGATCTCCCCGCCCGCTCTGGTGGCTCTCGCGGCTGGAGAGGGGCCCAGAGAACAAAGCCGCCAGGTTACCTACTGGTTTGACAAAGCCGAAACACCACCACCACCACCACCAACACAACAAAGTGTTAGTGGGCAGTGTTGAAGAGGATGCGGGCCGGGGCAACAGGCCGGGGAGAGGCGGGGTACGCTACACTTTTCGGGAAAGAAATCTAACAATAATTTTTTTTTCAAATTAAAAGCACACCTACATTTTAAAAATAATCACACGTACATTCTTCTTTTTCCAGCAGTCCAACTTTGAGGAATCTATACTAAGGAAGAAATAAAAATACTAGTACATAATATTGTTTAAGTAGGAATCATTACAGCAAAATTTGTAGGACACACACACACACACACACATACACACACCCCCGGGAAAACCTAGATGTCCATCAATGGGTGGAAAATTAAATTGTAGTATGACCATCTGAGAAATATTGTGTAACTATTTGAAAGAAGGAATTATTTTCTTAGCTACTGATTTTGAAGGATTTGGTAGAAGAGTAATGTAAAAGTTTGAAAAAAAAGAAAATAATCCCCACCCTCTATATGTTTTTATGAGCATGGGGAAGTGTGTGGAAGGACGAAGGGAGAAAGTTCAGTCAATTAACTAGTTCATTCAGAGTGGGTTACCCCCCACCATGTGTCATTGTATTGCTTTGCTGGTTATAATAAATACATTACTTTTTTTTTAATTTGGGAGAGGAACATAATATAAATGGTGAGAAGGGGGAGGGCGAGAGAAACTGTGGAGGAAGCTCCCAGAGGAACCCGTTAGTGCTGGGAGAACCCAGTCACTCCAGGATGGGGTTGCAGTCAGTGAATGCCAGGCTTTCGTTCGCCTACTCTCTGGGGCCCAGTGGGATGGGGCGGGGTCTGGGGACTGTCCAGCGGCTGGCTTAATTCAAAGCTTATCTGGAGCATCCTCTGAAAAGGCCAGACATGCGTGGAGCACTGTGTAGCCTGTCCCCAGAGGAATTTTAGCTGCTGGATTGTACAGAAAAACTGACCCAAAGTATTCAAGGTCATAATGAGGTCCTCTACTGAGGTTGTTTGGAAGAAGTTATTTTTTAAAAAATTACTGAGAGAGAGAGAAATTTGTTGCTCTAGTTATTTATGGATTCATTAGTTGTGCCCTGACCAGGGATTGAACTGAACCAGAAAACTTATGGTGCTCTGACCAACTGAACTACCTGGCCATGGCCTGGAAGAAGTTATTTTGAAGATTTCAGTGAGTCATCTTACTGAGCCTCTATAGAGGTAAGAGGAAACAATAATAATACCTAACATCAGGTAAGAAGCATGTTGTGTGAAAGCACTTTACCTATGGTATCTTATTTGATGCAAGTACAACCTGGTGAGGTAGGTATGATTAGCCCCATTTCACAGAGCAGGAAACTCAGGTATACAGAGGTTAAGTAACCCACCCATGGTTACACATCTGGTAGGTCAGGTCAGCTGGCTCCACAGTCCTCACTCTGAAAGTGGTGTCTTTACAGGCAGAGGATCTGGACAGAAATGTCCTCCTCCCCCTCCTCCCCTTTTTCCCCTCCTCCCCTTCCTCCCTCCTGTGTGGCTGAAGTGGGGAGATTTGCTGGAGCTGGACTGAGCACAGTTGCTTTATTCTAGTCCTTAGTTTGGGGCTGGGCCCCAACATCCAGGAAGGGCCCCTGGGAGATGCTGTTCTTCTCCTTGGAATTAAAATACAAACTACAGCATTACAAAACTCCTTGATGCCCAGCCTCGGGCGGGATGGTAGATGGAAGTGGGGAACCCAGTGTCTTGCTGAAGCCACACAGCTGATGTCCACATTGCTCCTCACCTTCTGTCTGACCCACCCCCCTTCATTTTTGCACCGGGGAAGGGGGCAAGAGAAGCAAGGCTTTGGTTTCCTTTGGTAGGGAGAGGAAGGAGCAGTGGGGCAGTGAACCTTTCCTCTGGTCCCAGAGGACAGGGTGAAGTAGACTCTTCCAGAGAAAGGACCCCTCTGGCACCACCCTCACTGGGCAGTGGGAGATGGAGAGAGTGGTCGAAGGTCTTCCCAGAGGCAGCTCTGCTGGGACTTGCGGGGAATTTCAGAGGGGAGCCAGAGGAAAGGCTCCATCTCTGCACTGTCCTCCTGATTTCCCCTAGCCTGCCCTGGAGGCTCAGGCTGGAGTGAAGGGAGCTCAGGTGCCACAGAAAGAGAATCTGCGTGTTGACCTTAGCGCTCATTTGCTTCTCTGACAGTCCTGAATGCAGATGAGTCCCAATTTCATCTCCATCCTCTGTCTCTTGTCCACAGCTCTGTCATCTATAGCTCTAAGTTTCTCCATCATCTCCTGTGTTTAAGATGGTTGCCCCCTCTCTCCCCTTTGCTAAGTCTACTGGATCTGTTTCCCCCTTTTCTCTGCACCCCCCACTTTCCATGTCCCCATCATTCTCTGTCTCCTCCTTCGCTGTAAGTCACCCTCCCAAGGGCCCTGGAGTTCTTCAGTTTAGCCCTGGACTCTGGAGCTGGCCTCCAGGAGCACTTCAGAAGATAACTAAACATTACACTCAAGTGAATTTCTGTGTCTCCATTCCACTCTGGCAGAAGGTGGAGTAAAGGTAGGGCCGTCCCCCAATCCTAAAGGGTCCTAAGGGGCTGAAGCCAGAGCGAATGGGCCTCGTGGAAAGCCACGTGGGTGGTAGGCAGAGCTGGAGAATCTGCTCTGACAAGGCGGACATGGGGAGGAGGTAAGATGATCTCCTTGGTGTCTGACGCCCATGCACACACCACCCTGAGCCATCTCAGTCAGGGGACATGCTCACCCTGGTTAATAGTTAGTTCCCTGGGACGGGAACAGGGCTCACCGCGTTTACGCCTAAAAACAATAACATCAACTAACGTATGGAGATGTCATCATGATTAAACAGCAAATTACAGCTGAAGACGGCGCGATAATAATCTAAACAATCACCACAACGAGAAGAAAGGTTCTCCAACTGCGTTTCCGAGTCTGGCTGCCCTGCATTTCTGGGGATTTCTCCAAGCACACGTGACCGTGGACCCCGGCCTAGGACAGGCTGAGGGAGCCCCAAACGAGGCGCCAAGCTTTCTCCGAGGTTCCCCCGGGACATCTGGGACTGGGCAGAGTAGGGGCGTGGAAGGACCCGGGAGGTGGTTGGAACCGCAGGAGGACGGGGTTCCTTGAGAGGAACCCTGTGGGGAGAGCAGCGGAGCCGGCGCTCCCCACCCCGCCCCTCGTCGCCTCTGCCCCTCCCTCAGCCTCGCCCGCTCCTCGCTGGGGAAGGAGATTGATTTCTAGGTGGGAAGCCCGCGCGCAGAGAGGGAGAGGGTGTCCTCCGTGTGTCGCGGGAGTCTTCCCCGTCCCGCCCACCGCAAAAGCCTGGGAAGAACGACGCGTGCGTTTTCTTTTGTCGCGCAAAGGGCCCAGTTCCACGCACTGGTTCTCCCACAGTTGGGGAGGGAAAGATTCCGAGAGAAGGCGGCGCGCTACTCCGGCAAAATGACGGAAGATGACCCTCCCCCTTTCTCCCCGTTCTCCGCCCTTCTCATTAAATAGAGTCGTATTTAAAATAGGCTCAGACATTTTCATTTGAATTTCAGGGGTTGAGCTCCGGTTAAAATAGTCCTATTTACACTTAGACGGAAAATAGTCGTTGAAACGAAACGATCAAAACAACTAGCGTTCCCCGGTGGGTGACCACTCCGCGCAGGTAGTGAGTATCCCTTTTGGTTTTGACTGAGAAATCAAGGGTCCAGTGAGGAGCGCGGGTAGCAGGCGAAGCTCTTTCTAGGAGTGGCGGGCGCGGCGCGTGCGTGAACTGGCCGCAGTAATATACGCTGCCATTAAGAATCCGTGCAGCCTTGAGCGCTCCGGGCGCAGGGACGCATGTGTTGCTGGAATTCAATCCGTGGGGGGAATGCAGATTGGGCTGTGACCTACTGGGTTTGATTTATGAACTGTTACACTAGCGATTGTTTAAGCATTGCATTTCAGAGCCCCCGCGCACCCTTCAGGCGGCGGCCCACAGACCCCGCGGCACGGGAACTCGCAGCCGCCTCTCTCCACCCGTCCTCACCCTCTATCCGCACCCCGGGGGACCCCCGCTGCTCCCTCCCACCCTCACATTCTCCAAGAAATCAGATTTCGATTTAATTGAACCCAGACACAGACATTCGGTTCTCCCGCCCCCAGCCGGCTCCAGTCCTGCAGCCCTGGAAGCCGTTTCCTCTGCTCCTGTTTACTCTCCAATGTTTACTTCTCTGTAAGACCATGAGGGGCCTATAAATAGGAGAGGTGGAAGTAGCTCTACTGCCTGATCGATAAAGCCCCGTCTCCTTGCAATTTCGGCTGAGCCGTCTTATTAATTATGAAAGGATTCACCTGATCCCTGCCAGGGACCACAGCCGCTCGGCTCCTCTGTTAGAGCCCTTAATGGCGGTTCCTTCGCAATATGCCACCGGCCACCGCAGAGGAAAAGGCGAATCGTGGTTAGGGCTCAGCCTGCAGGGACCGTGGTTAGGGCTCCGACCTGTCGGGAACGGGGGCCGCGGGCCGCCACTGGCCTTCGGTCTGCCTGTGCGTGCTCGGCTGAGCGCAGCCCACTTTCTTCACATCTTAGCTAGAAAGGATCTCTGTTTTTCAGTTAATTAAAAAGAAAAACAAACCCTGCCCTTTCTCTTCTTTGAGTAAACAGAATTTCATGGAAATGGCAGTGTCCTAGTGAAGGAGGGTTGGCTTGAAGATGATAATTATCAAGTGGCATGTGAACAGGTGAATTTTTCGCTTGGCTTCCTGTGTCCCTTCAGGTACCTCTGAGAACTCGGCCAAGAAAGCAGGCTTGGGGCAGGAAACAGACGACACCCCCATTTCAAACAATAACTTTTATTTTATACTTCTCTATACTTTGTAGCAAATCTTTTTTTGCTGAATTTAATTTATAATAAACTTTTTAAATTACATCTCTCTCTTTTTTTTTTAAAATCAAGGCTCTCTATGTCAAAATCTTTTTAAACTATAATTTAGAGTAACATTTAACATCCCCCCCTTGTGATCTACACCATTGGATATTCAGGTATTACTGTATGTGTAACAGCTAAAACAAGAGAGGAGGGAAAAGGAAGGCAGTGGACTTAGAAAGATGCATCAGTAACAGCAGGTAAAGCTGAACCTCTCAGTGACTTTAGCAGCATTTCTTCTGGCAGCCTTCACCTCTAACCCAAGATTTCTCTGACCCTTTTCCTCTCTCCCTCCTATCCTTAAAACACAAAGCCAACAATCTATCCTTTCACTTTTCTTGAGGAGAAATGTGCAGCGGTAATGATCAAAACAAGATACTGTGGAAGAAAGTCATGAGTGTGAATTATTCACCAATTGTTTCCTTGGTGGACATCTCTCCTGACTTCATTCCCCTGGCCTTCTCCTCTCCTCTTTCCTATTAGGAGGAGCCTGTCATTGCGCATGTATTAACATGATTAGTATAGTAGGTGGCCCAGGGCCGTTCCTGAGATTCTTTTGCCAAAAAATAAAAATTTTAAAAATGGGGTGGGTTTGCCGTTTTCTTATTTTTATGTGAAGAGGGACTAAAGCTGAGGTCCGATTTTGGCTGTGCTTGCTTGCTCACTGATTGGTAACATTTGGCAAATAAAAAACACAAGAGATCAAACAAAATCAAAGAGAATCGGGATTTCCCACAATCCTATATGAGTGTTTTCAGCATCACAGAGAATCACAACGTCCCCAAAGAACGAATGAATCTTCCTCTCGATTTCCGGGAGCATGGAGTGAGTGTGAGTGGGCGCGCGGGGGGAGCCGGCCCCGCGCTCAGAAGGAAAGCCAGGTCGCTAAAGCTGCCGAGAGAGACGCCAGGAGCACTGGGAGCGCCGGGAGCAGGTACCCCGCCGCCCCGTTGCCGCTGCCGCAGAGTTCGAATAAGCTGCCTTGGATGTTGAGGTTTTTGGATTCTTTTCTCAGTTTATCCCATATATCTTTCGCCCCTTCCTGGCAATCCGTAAGGGCTGTGACCGTGCAGCTGTGGAAATCCTCCCAGTATCTGGCGAGGAACAGAACAAACAGAAGAAGCAGGTTCACTTTGAGCGCGGGGGAGAACCCTGGGCCTGCTGCCGCGCGCCTCCACCCTCGCGGCGTTGCTAACCTCGGCGGTCGCCCCCTCTCTACCTCCTCTCCACCGCCCTGGCACCAGGGGCCTGGGCGGTCAGCATTCTCCGGACCCTAGCCCACCCTTCTGGATCTGGCGTCTCCCCCGGGTGCCCGGCGGGGAACCCAGCAGCCAGGATACGGGCCTCACCGGCTGCGCCGTGCTGGCACCTCGGCCTGCGTAAACAGATTGCTCGCCCTCCTCGGGGAAAGCTAGGAAAACAGTGTTAAGCCTTGCAAGCTGCCGCCCATTAATGCCTCTTAGCTTGCAAGATGGGTTACTTGCTCCGAGCGCGGCCCTCCCCACTGGGCTTCTCACTTTCTCCTCCCCTCCCCCCTTCTGTCCTTCGCTCCCAGCGCCGCGGTACTTCCTAACCCGCCATCGCCCTTCCCCTTCCCTTGCCTTTTGTTTCCCGTACTCCTATTTTCCGTTTCTCTCCTCTTCCCTTCTTTGTCTTCCTCCTTTCCCCTCCCCTCGGTTTTCCTCTGTTCAGTTCCTCATTTCTTCCCCATCCTCACTTGCTTCGGTCCTCCGTGGCGCCTAGCCTTGCTTTCCGCAGCCTCCCAGCTCAGATTCTGTCTGGAGGTTCCTGCTTGCCTCGCCCCTCCCGAGGTCCAGGAGTGTTAGTGCCCGAGCCCGTGGGGCCAGCTTTGTAAACCTGCTTTTTGCAAACCTCTGTGCTCCGGGCCATGCGCACTTGGTCCCTCCTCTTCTCCCTCCGCCCCCAGTCTTCATTGTGGGCTCGGACTCCAGGAGGCCTCCTCCCCAGAGCTGTGGGGGATAGGGCCCAGACCCCCAGGCCGGGACTGCGGGACCGCGGGACTCACCGATGCCAACCCTCGTGGCACCCGGCTCCCTGCCCTTCCCTCCCGCCCCGCGCCTCCCTCAGCGGCTTCCTCCCCAGGACTCACCTACTAGTCCTGCCCCCCACAACCTTCATCCAACCTATCCTTTTTTTATTGTCCCCCCCCTTCTTCTGAAAACCCAAAATAGATCCCGGGACTAAATATAATTCCCACCCGTGATCGATTCCCAGGGCGCTGTCTCCTTTCGGCGCTGGGTCGATCAGTGCGTCTCAGTAACTCCCGCTGGCTTCCACCTCACGGGGGCCCTGAGCGCCAGGTAACCAGTGACCACTCCCCACGCAGGGTGGTTGTATTGTCTCCTGTCGCTCCCTCCCTCTCCCTAGCTTGGACTGTAAGCACGTTGAAGGCAGGCACTATGTTTCATTTATCCTTTTCTCGACTTCTACCCCATCTTCTAGCTAGTAATAGAGTTTAAAATGCTTGTTAGATTGTCTCGAGCTCTGGCTTTTCTCTAATGACCTCCCAGAATCTCTAATTTATGAGGAGTGGGGATCCAGGGGTATAGGGCTTCTAGATTCCTCAAGTGGAAATAAATAGCAAGATTTAGAGAAACCTAAGAGGCGGAGAGACAGCTCTCGGCATAACAGTGCTTCCCAAAGGATGTCTAAACCCCTTCTTTCCCTCTGCATGCCCAGAAATAGGACCCTCCTGGAAGAGAGATGTGGTGGAAAAGGACAGATATCCGGGGGAATGGAAGGAGGTGGGCTTCAGCAGGGTGTTGGGCAACCAGCGCACCAACCCAGTGGGTGCCTCAACCCAGCTGCAGCCGATGATTTCTGAGAGGGGCCCTTCTTATTTCCATTATTCAGGACATTTTGCTAAAAAAAAAAAAAATTAAAGTAACTGGGGTTAACTAAATTGTGGCAAATGATGGAGGATTGGGTGCTGATCTATATTTAACCTTTTGTTGTGCTTTATAGATACATTCTTACCTATCACCGGACATTTGGAATTACAGTAGGTAGGTACGCATGCCAGACTCAAACTTTTGTTGCTTTCCTGATAGGAAGGTATGAGCTATTTAGCTGCTGTGGCTCCTGGTGGATACCTGAGTATTTAGGAAAATGTGTAGCAAAATTGACCCCTCTTAACTCATAATTTAAACAAATAAACAGCCCACACCACCCCCAGGAATTAAAGAGAGAGGAAAGACTTCACAGTATTAAAAAGGTGGTACAGCAAATGGTTACTCCAACCTCTGGGGTACAAGGAACACCTCTTGCCTTGACTTCATTGAAAGGGCCATTATGGGGGCGGGGGCTGCCACAGCTGTTTTTGAAAAATGAAATAAAATGTGTGTTATTGCAGAGGATAGGGGTATTTCTAAAGTCTGCAGCAGCTAAAATGTTGCTGGGCCTGAACCCTCATGGCTCTCTTTGGGCCCTTAGCTGCCCTGGGCTTTCAATACTAACACATGTGGACAAAGAAAGAAACACAAAAAAGCAAGGAGGGTAACTACCCTAATTCTAGGAAATTACTATAAACTCAGCAGTCACTGAGTGCCGAGAACACCACTCTCTTCTTGGGCAAAGTCGTTGGCAGGAAACAGGATATGCTTTTAGCCTCTCTCCTAGAAAGAAGAAGAGGGACTTGTGCTCCCTTGCCTGCCCTCCAACTTTCTTGATGTGTGCTCAGGGGAATTTTAATCGGGAGAAATGGACAAAATCGGTGAGAAGCTTTCCTTTTAGCCAAGCTTATTATCTAAAACGCTCCTCAACCCAAAATGAACTTCTTAGGGGAAATTGGGTAGGCCTGTCATTCACAAAAGCAAAGAAAGCAAAGAAAGAAAAAGACTGCTCCAAGCAGAGGAAACTGGCGGCAACCCTCCCTGCCCCTCGCCCTGGTTTCCAGCGCCTCTCTGCTGGACTGGGCTCGGACCAGAACAATCCTCCTCTGCCCATTCCAGGCTATAGCGTCCCCTTGGGCAGAACAAGCCCAAGCAAGGCCTGAGGGTGGGAGCCAAAAGGTGAGAAAGCGCCAGTTTGCGGTGGCACGGATCTCTCACCTCAGCAGCGCCCCCTGGACAGGTACCTGGCCGACCAGAAAGGACACTTACGTGCACACGGTTTTGATGTTCGTCTTGTCGTCCAGGCCTTGCGGGTAGTTGGCCACGCTGTCGCCCAGCTTGAGCAAACAGTCTGAAAAGCCCTTAAAGACCGCATCGCACTTGCCCGCTGCTCTCACGGCCTGCACCAGGTACGCTGCAGGGAGGAGGGGACACCAGTCAGCGGCGCCTGGATCCCACCCTGCAGCCCCAGGGCCCATCCGCCCCCAACTCCATGCGGCTTCTCCCCCGAGTGGTGTCCAGCCTTTGGGTGCACCAGAATTAAAGATGAATGAAATATGTGGTCCCAGAATGAATGACCTGCACCCAACCACCGTCTTCTGCAGACTGTCAGTGTCTGAGCGTGTGTGGGTGGCCCGGGTAGAGTATATTCCTGTCCTGCAGCTCCCTCCCGCATCTCATCTCACTCTATATCTTTTCTGTTTCCACCGTCCACTCTTCTCACCTACCTCTTTTCCTTTTTTTCTCCTTTTCCACTCACTCCCTCCTTCCCAGCACTTCCCAGCAAGCCTGGTCAGGCCTCTGAGAATGCAACCTTCCATTTCTGAGGTGACAGAGGGGGTCTCACAGCAGAGTGTGGGAGTGAGGAAGGGATAGGCAGGAGACAAAGCATGGGCTCATGCAGCTGAACCTCATGCCACTCCGCGAGAGAAAGCCTGGACTTGGCACCCAAGTCCTTCGTGGGCGCTCAGCAAACACTGCTGCATGAAAAAGTTAGTCAGGTCTCTGGAAGCACCAGCAGCCTCCAGAATGGACTGGTTCCTTCTAGAACCATTTGCCTACCTAGCAGTCTTTGTTCCGAAAGAGATCCTTCTGCACCCTTCCCGCCCAGTGGGGAGAGAACAGCCTAGACATCCCGGACCGGTCAGGGGGGGACAGTGGTCCGGGGCAGTCTGGGCCCGGCAGGGTCACAAACGTGTCTGTACCAGCAACCCTGGGTCACCTCCAAGGAAGCCAAATCTCTGAGCCTTGGGCCCTCCGCTTCCTCCGCTTCGGTTCGCGGCTCAGCTCCCCCCACACACGTAATCCCCCCAGTAGCAGAGTGGGACCTTTCCTCTCCAGGCTCAGTCCTGCAGTTGAGGGCCCAGGTGGCTGGCGTCCGGGGCTCTTGGCCTCAAGGCTCTGGGCTGCCTCCAGAGGTGGGGCGGGGATAGCAGCTGAGGAGGTGGGAGGAGGGGGTGGTCATACAGAAGAAGAAGACCCTGGCTGCACTGAGGTCCACCCACTTGGCCTCTGGTCTGTCAAACTCTGCAGCTCAGGGCCTGAGAGAGAGAGAGAGACAGGCTCCAGACCGTGGACGGGCTGCTGCACCCATTCTCTCCATTTCAAGGCCAAAGAACCGGGATAAGCGTTCACTGGCGAAAGGCCAAAAACACTCCCGGCGCCAGGAGGGCGCACAAGAAGCGCAGATCTCCGCTGCTGGGGCGAGGGGAGGGGCGAATCTTCTCCGAATGGAAATTGGCCTAAGATGCCCACGATCCTGAGCACCCGCTCCTTCTTGGGCAGTGTTCACGGAGCCGAGGCTAGTGTGTGAAAGCCACCGGGGAGAACCGTACCCCCCTCACTCCTCCCTCCCCCAACTGCTGCTAGACAGACGCGGGGAAAGGTGACCAAACCTACAGCAGCCTGCCTGAGAGCACCGTTTACAAATTGCTGCAGGAAAAGCAAGGCGGTCCTTGCGCTTTCTAATCCGGAACGGGAAGCTTTGGGGAAAGGACTAAGGTTAACTTCGACCTCCGCTTATGCTGTAGGTAACCCTTGACAAGCACAACCCCCACCCCCCGCGAAATATTAAAAGCCCATGCAGCTGCAATATCAAGTAGCACACGAATGTTTGTTCTAGGGAATGCGGTCACAATGAAACAAACCTTCCCGGTTGTCCTCTATAATGGATGCCACAAATGCTGCTTTACAGCGAAGAAACGAAATAAAACACAATCCACCCATTCCCCTAGATCTCCGTCTCTTCTTACCCCTTACTACCACCCCAAAACTCGATGGTGAAAGAGTAGCCCCTAAAATGGATTAACAATTTTTTAAAGAGGAACTGGGGTTTGCTGGGGGCGGGAGGCTCTCCTGTCACGTTATCTTTCCAGGCGCTGCTGGAGAAGACCCTCCATACCGCGCATGTGTGTGTGCATGTGTAAAATAAGTCGTGAAAATCGTGAGAATTTCTTTTCTTTTTTTTCATTTTCTTTCTTTCTTTCTTTTCTTCTTTCTTTTCTTTTCTTTTCTTTTTTTTTTTCTTTTTGGCAACTATGACTCCTTGGTCTCTAGTTGGCTTTATTGGTCGTGGAGGCCAGGAGCTTGCGCTCGGGACGTATTTTGCAGGCTCATGCATCAGTGCAGGTCACAGTCCGCGCGACCCTCACTGCTGTTCCTGAGCCAGACTTCAGAGACGCTCGGGCATGCGACCCAGGCTCCTTTCCTGTCCTCTCTGGTGTCTGCACCTTGTGTCATTTCCATCGGTTCATTCATTCGTTCGACCTCTCATTCACTCCAAACTTCCTCCAGCCCTGTCTGCATTTGCCTTCACCACCCTCTCCCCCTCCCCTTCCTTCCTCACCCCCCCTCACTTTTCTTGCCAAATGTCAATGATTTGGGACAGCTCCCAGACATGAATTAATAAAGATCGAGAGGCTCTGGTGCGGGAAAGGGCAGACATTCGGGAACACATTTGCTCATTTTCAATTCCACAGCCAAAAAATGGTCATTTTGGGCTGAGGTTAGTGTGTTCCAAGCGTATCCCACATGCATGATCGCTGTCTCCCCCGTCCTCTAGTAAGATTGTTTCCCACTGGGAAAACAGAGCCCCAAACATTCTCAGATTTAAGAATCCCTGTTATCAAAATAACTTCTGTCTCCTGCCCTCTGAAAATTTGCAGGCTAATTGCAAAATGCCACATTTACTTATATCCAATATTTAAGGGATTTGTTGCAATTAGAAATGTTCTTTATTTATTGCATTTCTCTGAACTAATGTCAAAGAGTCAAAACAACCAGATTCAAGACATCAAGTCATTTCTCAGAATTAAAAGAAAATGCCAACATCCTGCATCCACACTCGAAAGTCCCTATAATGTCCAAGCAAAAAATTGGATACTCAAAATTATGTCAAATGCATAAAAACGCACAGCAAAGAATCCATTTTATTTTATAGATTACTCCAAATCCTTTTTCCTTCACATTTCTCATGAAGAAAAATGTCATGCATTTTATCTCTTGACCCAAACCAATCCCCTAAAGCTTCCCCCACCCCACCCCCAACACACAATACTGCAAGGATTTGTCTGCAAAGAATGCTACAGCCTGAAATGATAAGAGGCAACGAACCCCTCTGTTGCCAGAAAACCCATTTGAGAAGTTTCTATTTTTCTCTTGTTCTTTCTATTAATAATTTGCTTCACTTTCACTTTTAGGCCACCTTAATTAACACTCTGACCCACATGAGAGAAGGGGGTTTTCTGGTGTTCCCTTCCATAATTCTTGATTCTGGATGGAAAACGTGAACTTTTCAAAATCCAACGACAGCATAACTCGGACTCAGCATTCCTTAACACAAAATGAGGACTGCATAAATCTGCCATCGACTCCAAACAAACAAAAATAACCAACAGTCAACATAACATATTGCAAACACTTCTTAACCCTTTCCTATATATGTAATACAGATGCCTGTGTAAAAAGGAACAGATAAATGTTATATCCACATATATTTGGCTGAATTCAAGTTCCTCAATGATAAGCACATTAAGTTACTACTTTGGGGTTCCCTATTATTCTCAATTTGCCCCCGTCGGTCTGCGGTGCCCGGTGCGAACGCTGCAGCTAGGGCATGGGGGTGGGGTGGCGGGAGAATGACAAAGTTCTAAATGCAGCAGTCTGAGCACCGGAATATCTTTGCTTTCTGCACATAAACTTTCCAGTTCTAGCTGCCTAGCCATCTTTTTCCTGCATTCACCTTTCGACCCTTCAAAATAATACCTTGCAGTATCGCAGGGACCAATGCATTGCCCCAGAACGCACCAAACCTGGTCTAACCAAGAGAGGGAAGCAAAAATGGACGTGCGCTTCAGAAAAAATGGGAGAAAAAAAAATCTCCTTCTGCATCGGCTGGCCGGCTGGCCGCTCACATTTCCTGGATAACGTTTAGAGTCTCTTTCTTTTTTGAAAAACCTACCCGGGACTCACGCGTCCCTAGGAACGGATGCCCACACCCTTGGGGGTTTGCGGGCTTCTCCGCATCCTGGGGCGGCTGAGGGTCAGTCGGACCCCTCGGCGCCTCGGGCCCGGCCGGCTGCCTCCTGCCTCCTGCCGCCTGCAACGAGTCTGGCCGGGCGGCCACTTACCTATTTGCACCGCGAGGATCAGTGAAATATATCTGCCGTTCAACTTAAGTCCCATCCTACGTTTAGTCAAACCATTTGCGACCGCAGACCTTTAAATAGTTAGTTTAGAGAACGCGGGGGAAAGCTGAAAAATAGGCATTGCCAACAAGTTCCAGGAGCGACGGAGACTTTATGCACAGCGAAGGCAGAGGGAGGAGAGAGGGAACGAGAGAGAGAGAGAGAGAGAGAGAGAGAGAGAGAGGGAGGGAGGGAGAGAGAGAGAGAGAGAGAGAGAGACTAAGGGAGAGAGGGGGAAGAGCTGGGAATGGTTCACTCCATTAGGAGGGGGCGGAGGAAGTACAGCCTCACGCCCACGAGCAGGCCTGACGTGGGGGATGACACGGAATGATTTTTTTTTTTTTTCTAAATAGAGACACCTTTGTAGAGAATCGCCATTTATAGTCATCAGAAGCTGGAATTAATCAGCTATCTCCAATTAAAGTGCGATCCGAACGAAATCTTGCCTCGGGGGTGACCACCTCCCCAGGGGTGACCACTTCCCCACCCTTGCGGCCACCCCCGCATCCTTGCTGTTCCCGGGGCTCCCAACCCCGCCCCCTTCCAGCGCAGAACAGGGGCTCCTCTCCCCTCCCCTCCTGGAACCGGGGAGTCCTGACGCGCCCACTCAGTTGTCTCAGCCAGCTCCCCCCCACCCTCCTCCAGCTCAGCGGCGAATCCAACCTCCTCTCTACGATGCCCTAAGGTTTAGAGGAAAGGGAGAGGAAAAAGCCGCTAGACCAGCTCCATTAATTTGAATCATCGCGCCCCTCATCCTCAGCCTGAGCCCCGCAGTTGCCCACTCTTTTTCTCCAACCCAGCAGCTGAGCTTGGGCGCAGCCTGGGGCGCGTGAGCACACACGCACACGTGCGCTCACGCCCGCGAGCCCAGCCGAGCACCTTCCGTGTCTGTCCGCACACTCTCCACTCAATCGCAAGCACACGCCCAGGTTCGGGGGTTTGGTCTGCACCTGTGCGGGCCCTGAAACAAAACCGCGGGGGCCTCTGTGAATTTCACAAACTCAGAAGGCCAGAGCCCAAGAGAGGCCGCTTCAAGACACACAGCGACACCTGTTTTTGGAGGTGGGGAGAGCACGGAGGAAGGAGCCTCTGCAAAGACAATTTTGGATACTAGAGATTTACTAACTCTCAGAGTATTAGGACATTTCTGAAATAATCTCTAGTATGCGGGTTTCTTTCTGATTCTGATGCATCTCTTGGGGTTGTTGGGCGCAAACACACATACACACATGTACATCACGTACGCGCGCGCACGCCCAGACCCCCCACACACCTGCACTGTCTTTTGATGCCTTATGCACAAACCCTGAGTAGACGCAGCCTACTCTGCAACGAAGTGTTTCTGCAGCTGCGTCTGTGCTCTGTGCAAGGTGCTATCCACGACAGCTTGGGTTGAGAATGAAAAATAAACAGGGCTATTTTTTTTCCAAACGTCCTTGTTAGGCTTTGGTTTCCTTCCCTTCTTCAGCATCAAAAGAAGCCTAAATCCTAGCTTCTTTAATGAAATGCTAAAGAATGCATCGGCCAACATTAAGACCGTTAAGAGGAAAAATAAAATAAAAACGACTCCCCCAAATCTTCTAAGAATACACGAGAAAACATCAAGATATTAAATAAGAAGTAGGAAAAAAAAAAGGATTAAGGAGATACCCAATTCACTTCTCCAGGCAGTGTACCACCTGCGCGCCCATGTCCGGGTCACGACCCTCATTGAGTTCTTTGGAAATGCATAGACAGTGAGAAGGAAAGAAGAGCAAAATAAGGGGACGGGACAGGCTTTGGAGAGTGAGAGGCTAAGGAGGAGCGCAGGGGTCCTGAGTGCAGCACTTCGTGACTTGGAGCATGTGTACGGAGAGGACCCTTTCCCCAAGTCTCAAGGGGCCGCAGACCCGGAGGTGGGGTCCCAGGGTCCCGGTTCGGGGCGGGGGGGACCACGTAGACCCACCCCTTGACGTCACCGTGTCAATGGGTGGGGCTGCAGTGGGGCTCGCCTTTCCTGCGTCTGGGGGCTCTGTGGCAGCCCCGAGTGTTTCCTCTCCCGGCGTTGGGAGGCCCGTGGAAAAGCCGAAAACGTGGGCGGGCAGGGGCGGGGCGGGGACTGGTGGCGAGAGGGGGGCGTCCCTCAGGCCCGCCCCTGCCACCCTCCAATAGCAAGACGGGAGATTGGTCCGACGGGCAGGGCCTCGGAGGGGTCGCGGCACGGGCCCGCCCACCCCTCGGCCCCGCCCCTCAGGGTTCCAGGGGCTGGGCCCGCCTAGCTTTCCTGTGCTCCGCGGGGAGCTGAGGGGCGGGCTCAACTCCTGCAAGGCCCCCGGCTCTGGGCGGTGAAGGGTTATTTTGCCCTTAACATACTTCACTTCCTCCCGCATCCTCTGAAACCCTGTTTTCTGAGAATTCCCTGGGATCCCCCCCCCATCCCATCCCCTGTCATCCCGAACTTGGGGCGTTGGGTGTGGGAGGCGGCAGCCGTAAAAGGCTAAATAAAGCAGAGCGAAGCGGAGTGCGGAGAGCAGCCGCCCCTGGACCCGCGCGCGTGAGCAGAGCGCCCGCCTTCGGGCTCCCGGGCAGTCTCTTCCCCGCGCTGCCGCGCCTCGCCACCCCTGGAACCCCTGCTGGCCTTTTCCTCTCCCTTTTCCTTCCCTTGCATCCCAGTTTTCCTTCGCAGGCCTGGAGTGTTCTGAAAGCGAAGGCGTGAGAGAGCAGAATTGGTACTGCAAGTGAATTATATTGGCGTGAATCAATGAAAGCAGATTCTAATGGTTTTTTTTTTAAAAATTCATATTAAAAAAATTACAAGCCATTTTGCAGTAGGGGCTCCATGGTTCTTTCTGGTACCGTAATTACACACTAATGAAATCCTTGGTTGCCAATGTATGCTAACTATTTGGAGGCAGTATCCATGAAGGTGGCCTTGAAGAACGTTTCCTCTTTCCTTTTTTTAATTTGAAAAACCCACCCCAGGTAATATTTGAGGTGAAAAGCAGTGAATGAGAGCGAAACAACCCAGGTACTAGGCCCAGAGTTGTCAGTATTGCGATGACCTTGGTTTGTCCCCGCACTGGTTGAAGTTCTATAAGCTGAAAAACGGAGGAAATAGGACTATGGGGTTTCGCCTTTGAAATTTTGTGAGCCAGAGTTTTTCTACAGTACTTTGGTTGGTGTGGGGCGTGGGGATGAGCTGCCCAAAGAACAGAGAAAAGCGTATATAAGAACTCTTGTTGCAGGTCAACGTCTTGCAAAGAGCGCCTTTCCTATTGGTAAGCAATTACATTTAAAGAAACAAGTACAGTTTGGGTGCTATTTGGGTCCACATATCCACTTGAGCCAAAGGTACCCCTGAAAATAGGCCTTCATAAGTGAGGCATATGAATACGCCAATCTTCTTATTCCTAAAACTTCCCGAAAGAGACCGTTTCTAATTTTAAGGTTTGCGTCAACTTCCTGTCTCAGTTCACATTGCCATAGCCTCGGTCTCAGCAAGTGGACATGCGTACGTTCCACAGGCACGTGCTCACCTGCTGTGTGCCAGGCCCTGCACTCTGGGTTGTTGCTTTGGCAACAAAGCAAAGCATTCAGCCAGGTGACTCCCAACTCTCTCTACCAATTTATAATAAGTGGACTTTCGAGAAAATGCTACCTCCAAAAACATCCTTTTGAAATAATTTGTAAGAGCAGTTGCCAGGGCTGCTAGGAAATTTCACTTCTGTCTTCTTGGTCAGAAAAAAAAAATCCACTTCTATGTTAGAATAGTCTTGTCTAGCAATACATCTCTTTTGTAAATTCAGTCTCATTTTTTATACCTTCAAATAAAACCTTTCATTAGAATATGAATGTAAATAGCTTTTTTATTTAGAATGATACAAAGTACACCATATTTAAACAACGATATAAATTTGGGTGGAGATGAAATCTTTGTAGAGCTATGTTGGTAGGGATCCAAATAAAAATCCACTCTGAGAGGCCTGGGTCTCCCTTTGCATCTTTTCCTTAGAAGGTAATTTTTCACTCTTTGATCACTGCTTCGAAGTTAGTTGAAACTTCCAGGACTTAAATATATAGAAGACTAAAGAAACTTGATTTTAATGAAGAATCTTGAAGAATAATGAATTATGGGAGCAAGTCCCTGCTTTGAAATGTATGAGTGTGATTAGCTTTCTATTTAAAAATAAATATTTGATTAAAAATTAACATTTTATTATGAAATATACACAGAGAACAATGTACAAAGCAAAAATACACAGCTTGTTGATTTACCACAAAGTAAATCTTTATGTGGTCCTACTCACATTGAAACAGTCAGAATAGACATGGCAACTAAATGCAACCGGTTATTCCTAGATAATACCCTAAACCAAAAGGCTAAAGAAATTGTTGGACAGTTAGTAAAATTCGAATGGGGTCTATATTAGACATTAGTTTGTACCAGTGTTGATTTCTTGATTGGAGAGTTGTATGCTGATTATAGAGGACGATGTCCTTGCTTAAGGAGCAAACACGGGGTAATGAGACATCTCTACAGCTTGCTTGCAAAAGGTTCAGAAATGGAATAACAATAAGGGTATACAGACAGCAATGGAACAAACAGTAAAATGTTTATATTAGGGAATCTCTGGGTGAAGGGGTATAGAAGTTCTTTGCACTGTTCTGGCAATTTGTCCTTAAGTTTGAAGTTATTTCAAAATAATTATTTTAAAAAAATCTACTCAATGTCCCCAAAAAAGCTTTAAAATGCATAGTGAAATGTATAGATGAATGTTTCTAAAGCTTAATTAAGCATAAAAAACAAACTGGGAAAAAAATGATGAATGTGACCATAATAAATAAAGGACATTTGTTCATAAAGTAACAGCTTAAAGACAATGAAAGAGTACATTACAAACTGTCACAAATATTGGTAGCAAGAACTAAAGAATTCTTAAAACCAAATTTTTCAAAGCACGTGCTTGTGTGCATGTACACACATACTCTAAAATAAAACTGGAAAAGGACGTGAAGAGGTATTCCTAAAAGAGAGAGTATATTTGGTTTTATTCCAGGAATGCAAACAAAACTGGTTTAACATTCAAAACTCTGTGTCTTTATGTCTTTCATGTCCTGGAGGGCTTTAAAGTTTACAGGCCTTTCATTTTAGGATGACCTTGCTCTGGTGCATTGATGTTTTCTCATGAACAAACTCATGCCATACAATCATGATGTTTCATGACTAAACGCAGCCTCAGGAATGTTGTATTCTTCTCAATGCATCTCACTAGGAGTAATACCATGTTGATCTCTTCCATCACTGGTGGTCTGAGCCTGGATTACCTGGTCCTGTTGGTGTCTATAAGGTTTCTCTTTCTTTCTTTATATTTTTATTATTTAAAATTTTGTTGTTTTTAAAATTGTTTTATTTTTTAATTTAAAAAATTTTTAATACTATTACAGATATCTCCACCCCCCCCACCTTTGCCCACCTCCGCCCAGACTGCCCCATCCCCTGGCCTTCACCACACTATTGTCTGTGTCCATGGGCTATGCATATATGTTCTTTGGCTAATCTCTTCATCTTCTTTTATCCAGTCCCCCCTCCCTTTGTAACTGCTTAGTATTTTGTGGGGAAGTACTATGAGACTACATCAACTTCCTAGTCCTCATCATGCTTTCTCGCAATGGCCTTAGCTTTCCTTTATCACTCATGACTAAATCATCTGTCTTTATGGTGTTTGTCAAATGGTGATTCTCTATTTTCCACATTTCTTCTAAATTTGTTATTTGGAAGCTAGCTTTCTTTCCCTTTCTTCTTCTCTCTCTTTTCCCTCCCTCCTTTCCTCCCTCCCTCTCTCCCTTCCTTCCTTTCTTTATGCCATTATGAGCTCATGAATTTCTACTTCATTTAATGTGCTGTAATCCTTTATTATTATTTTAATGATGAAGTTGTCTCCTACTTAGCCAATGACAGCCCCTTCAAGCTGATTTTGTGTGTCCTTTCAGTGTATACCAATCATTCATTGAGAATTCTTACTTTCTGACACAAAAAGATATTCTGGGCTTATCTCATCCTCACCCACCCCTTGAATCAGTCATTTCTCACTGTAGCTTATATATGTCTTACCTTCTCTTTCATGTTTTCCATCTTTTTGTTTCACTATGTCTCATTCTATATATTTTCTTCTATTTTCTATTTCATAAATTTCCTCTTTATCTGCATCTATATTGTTTTTAAGCTGATCCATTAAGGTTTTAATTTCAATTATTATTTTGGAAGACAATTGTAGATGATTTTTTGGAAGCATCTTATTTTTAATAAACTTTTAATTTTATAACAGTTTTAATTATGAACAGATTTACAGCAAAATTATGAAAATAGTAGAGTTCCCATATTCCCCATATCCAGTTTCTCCTATTGTTAATATCTTAAATAATAAATATGATGTGTTTGTTACAACTATTAAAGTCCATACTTCATTCAGATTTTCCTTTTTTTTTTTTAACCTCATATGTCTTTTTGCTCTTCCAGAATCCCATCTAAGATACCACATTACATTTAGTTGTCAAGTCTTTCTAGGATCCTTCTAACTATGGTTGTTTTTCAGATTTTCCTTGTTTTTTTATGATCTTGACAGTTTTGAGGAGTACTGGTTAGGTATTTTGGATACTGTCCTTCAGTTGAGATTTGTCTTATGTTTTCCTCATGACTAGACTGTGGTTATGAGTTTTGGGGAATAAAACCATGGAGATAAAATGTCATTCTTATCACATTGTATCAAAGGTATGCTATAAATATGACTACAATGGATGGAATGCTTGTGTTTTCCCCAAATTCATATGTAAAGCCCTACCCCACAATGTGATAGTATTTTGAGATGTGACCTTTGGAAAATAATTAGGGTTAGATGAGATAAAGGGGGGCGGTTATGATGGTGTTAGCACCTTAATGAGAGAGGCACTAGCAAACTTGCCCTTTTTCCCCTCCCGTGAGCACGCACGCAGAAGAGGTCACAGGAGCACGCAGCAAGGAAGCAGCTGCCTACAAGCTAAGAGAGGAGACTTCAGGATGAAATGATCTATGGGCCTTCTTTGTTTTATTGGAGCACATTTTTGCTTTATGTTGCTATAAAATGTTCCAGGCTCATCTTACATATTTTTCACCCCAATCTTAGAATCAGATATTTTTCCAAGGAGCTCTGGTTTTGTTTTTTGTTCTTTTAATTGGAGAATGATATTAGAAATCAAGGTCTGGGCAAGTAGGTGTACTTGTTGATACTGAGGTGTTATTGCTTCTAGACGTTTTCATCTGATTTAACAAGGAAATATATGTTAACTATATGCAAATATGTATACATCTATAAAAATTTTCCATAGAACCATGTGTGTCTATATTAAACTAAACATTAGTTCATACTAATGTCTCTAACTCTAATCATTATCACATGGGTCATTCTAGCCTCCTCCCCGCCGCCCCGCCATGCTGCTTGCTCTATAACCTCCCACTACAACAGTGAGAAACCTGACTCCCACCATCTGCCATCTATTTTCTTAATTGTTCAGTTAACAGTTGAACTGTTTAAGCATGGGCTTATAGGGCACGCTCACCAGGCGTTGCAGTTTCTTAGGGGACCATGTATCTGCCAGTGGGGGCTGGCCTCACCGATAATGCTCTCCAGGCATGAAATACGGTTGCACTCAGGGTTCAATCTTTTAATGAGGACTTTTAAAAAAAGGAGAAAGCATTACACTAATAAAGTAAACATTCATTAAATGAGAATTATTTATTTTGTGTATATGGAATACAATTTTAAGAAGAAGAATTTGGAATAAGATTTAAAAAAATAAACAAGGTAAATGAGTGGCTTCTTAAACTCAGATCTACATAGCTTCTCAGACATCTTGTTAACACTGCTTGTGGAGTTTTGAAAGTATGCTGCAGTACTTTGGCATAGATTTAGAATTAGATAGAGGCTATCTTTTTATCTTCAATTAATTGTTTAAAACATTTCTTAAATATTTAGAAAACATCAAATTATGAAACTGTTGTCACTATAGCTTTCATTTTTACTTTATTTTTATGGTGCTCTCTGGCCCACCATGTCCTGCACTGTTTTTCAGGTGAATAGTTGGCGTTTAACTTGGTAAATCATCACTGTGGCTGGCTCCCCCCAGCATTTCACACCGTCTCGTTGCAGGCTGCTGAGGCCACACCATGCAGGATGGGAGCCTGAGATGTCAACGCCCGCTTTTCCCTAGTTATTTTACCAGCCGCATGACCTTATTAGCTGTTTTGGGAGAACTTACTAAATTTGGCAGCTGTTCCTTTTTTATTTCAATGGAATATGGTTTGATCCTATCATTTTCTTTTGCACCTAGAAGAGGGTTTAAAAGTGGCTCTTTGTCACCAGAGAGTGAAACCCTTAACTGCCCATCAAGATCTTGTGGCCACACAGGAAAGAGCAGCTGTTCCTCCCAACAGAGCCTCCTTTCCGGGTTTGAATCATCTTTCCGGGTTTGAAAGTGATTATTTAAGAATAAATTTAACTGATTTATCTGTTTGAAGTATCACTTTAACAGATATATATTTTTCTAATTATAATTTTGAAAAAATGTGATTATATTTCAAAACATATGCTGCTCTAACACTGAGACAGTCCTGATATGGAGGCCAGACTGGACACCAACACCCATCAATTATTTTTGAAGGCACGGGAAAGTGAGCTTGGCTGGCAGTACGCAGCCACCATGTGAGCATGTCCCCTCTCCCATCTCTGTCCTGGTTTAGGCTGGATTCCAGGATAATCTAATGAACTCTGTTTGGATAGACTTCCTTTCTGTTTGTGGGTATAAAGAGGCTTCCGGTAACAAGCTTTTGGAAGTCAATCTCTCTGGCCCTGGTGAAACACTCAACCCACCCTCACTGATTACAACAGTAAATTCCTGATCATTATGAGTCATTTGTTAACACAGAATGGAAATGATCACACTTCGGGTTGTAGCTTGCAGTCAGACAGACCGATGTGGGATTTGAGTTCTGGCTTCCTCCCTAAACCTGTTAGCTGTACAGACACAGTCTGATTATTTACTTCTCTTGGCTTCAGTTCCCTTATCTATAAAATAGGTATAAAATTGTTTACCACGTGAGAGTTATTGAGAAGAGAAAGCATGGTGTTGTATTTAAAAAGCTCACTGTGGTACGCGGAATTGAGAAGAGAGTGAAGCTGTCTTCTAGGTTTCAGTTTGCAGACCACAGAGGTTATCGCCCCCCTCACTCAGGGAGCATTCTTGCAACACTTTTTTCTCTCTGCCACTCAGTTCAATTGAACCGTTTCTTTTTCAGCCACTTTTCCTAAGTGGGTCAGGTCACTGTGCTATTCATCAGTTCTTATGCTGGGAGATCTTTGATCTTTTATTGTGTTTCTAGGAGCCTCTGAGGTTGGCCTGTAGTCTACTTATGAACAACTTCCTATGTATGTGAACTTGGAATCCACTCTGCAGCCTGCTTATCTCTCTCTCCTTCTAGGGGCAGATGGATATGGTCCCAATGTCTATATTTGCAGAGGAAATGCGAGGGCTCCTTAGGCTCCTTAGGCCTCAAGATTAAGCCATCTTCTCCACTCCAGCTTCTTTTGGAGGTTTGCTATGAGGTGCTGATTATTTGTCCAGATCAATGATCTTTTCAGTTTCCCATCAGTTTTGTGTCTATGTGTACACTCTGTTCAGAACATTGGGCAAAGGGAGGGATGAACATTGGGCAAAGGCAGCACACCAAATCCCTGATACATAACTCATAGTCATTGCTCAACATGTTGTGCATGTGAGTGCAAGGCATGTTTATATGTGTATAAAACATGTAACCATGGGTGAACCTGGACCTTATAGTATTTTGAGAGAGAGTTGAATAAAGAAGCTGAATGAACTTGAAATAGTTAAATCTGGATTGGGTGGTTGACAAAACACTATTTCAAAATGAAGGACTCAGACATTGAGAAACAGATTGATGTTAAACTATGGTATGGTTGTCTTGTTGAGATTATAGGGTGTTATAGTCTGAATTGTGTCCATCTAAAAAGATATGTTGAAGTCCTAATCCTGGAACTTCAGAATGTGACCTTATTTGGAAATAGCGTCCTTACAGAGGCAATCAAGTTAAAATGAGATCATCAGAGTAGGCCATAATGTAATATTACCTGTGTTCTTATAAGAAGGGGAAATTTGGACACTGAGACAGACAGGCAGAGGGGGAAGATAATTTGAAGATGGCCAACAACAATGGAGTCAGAACTGGACTGGTGCAGCTGTATGCTAAGGATTGCCAAAGGTGGCCAGCAAACCACCAGAAGCTAGAACAGTGGTATCTGAAACAGGCTCTCCCCCACAGCCCTCAGAGAAAAAGCATCTCAGCTGAGACTGATGTGTGGACCCAATTGCCCACCACCAAGAATATCAGAGTTTGGTGAAAAGGAAATGAACTTTTTACTTAAAAGTTACACATATTTAGAATAATGGCGGAATTCTGCTGTCAAGTCCCACTCCCTTTAAAATAACCCCCACCCCACCCTGCCACATACACCTCCACTCCTGCCTCCCTTTTGCCAAATCAGGCCAGTTTCAGAATATGCTAGTCAGAGGTACCATCTTTCAGGAAAAACGAACAAACAAACAAACAAACAAACGAACAAACAAAGAGTCTGTGGCTTAACATTCCCCCAGTCTCAGTTCAGCATTTCTGGCTTCTCCCAGTAATCTGTGCTTGGCTAGGCAGGTTCCATAATTCCCAGAATCGTCACCCTTGGTGTTGCTGTGTTCTCTGGCTCTTAATCCAAAATACACCCTTTCAACCTGTATGGCCAAGAGAGCAAATGGCTGTTGCACCGTGTTTAAATTCCTCAGCTGGTGCCTGCTCCGTAACAGTATTTCCAACTCTTCCTACAGTTGGATACATTTGCCAGGCCTCCAGTATCTTACATTCATTCAGCTGCCATTCCCAGGCCAGGCAGGCATCCCCTCAAGATCTCATGCAGGTGCTGCAAGCCCTCAGCTACATCACGATTAAAGTCAGGCCCATCTCCACCCCCCTGGTCCCGAGCCACAGGCACCGTTATTTAACATAACTATGGAGCTAAACAAGGTGCCACAGTAAAGCAAAGTAACTCTTAATGACTGTCCTGAGCTTCTCCATCTTCAAGTCAAGGTTGTGGAAGCTTTTTCTCTGAACCCTGCTCTACACTCCATGACAGAGCTTGGTGTAAGATTTACAGCCCCTGGAACTTTGTGATGATACATTTCTGTCTTTTAAGCCACCTAGTTTGTGGTACTTTTAGTGGCAGCTCTAGTAGATTGTCCAGAGGGTCCAGATGACACTGGTGAGCATAGGGTGGGTCTTCACTAGGGGGAATGGAATTCCTGGGAGAAATCTGTCTTGGAGCAGGAAGTGAGGTAGGCATTAGAGTTACCTGAAGGAAGGGCTTCCTGTCTTTCCTGTAGCCAGAGATCCATGGGGCTGAGCCTCTTTGGCATAGGGAAGCCTGAAGTGCTTCCACTGTGGTGGAGGCCTGGCACTGCTCTGACACGTGAAGGCAGGCTGGATCTAGCCAGAGCCTCGGATAGTTGTGGGCTGGGCCACAGTTGTATATTGTTTTCTGTGTTATATTTCCCTTCCATTATTCCATTGTTTTCTTCACTGAAAGTTTATCATTCATTATCTGTTCTGTTGTGAGAAATGATGCCCCATATTCAGGGTGAAGTAGGCAAGAGGTCAACAGAAGACACAAGAAGAGGCACTAGGACTGTCCTGGGGCCACCAGAGGCTCAGCCATTCCCTAGGGGGAATGTTTGAGCAGAGGAACCCGAGGGGCTTGTTTCTGGCCCGTTTGAGGTGGTCCTTTGGGAAATGTTCAGAAATATCTGGGGGGAACTCTCTGGAAGTGGTTATTGGATAATTCACAGCAATAAATCTTGCTGCATTTAAAGTGTATACAACTGAGACTTGATTCATTAAGTGAGAGAATGGTATTGCTCAGATGTTATCTAAGCAGGACACTTCTAGGCTTGAGCTACTTTTATTTTAATTAAACAAAATACCACCAAACAGTGACAGGCTGACACAAGCCACATTCTTACCTCTGCACATGAAGAGAAGCCGCCTTCGGACCCTCAGTGAGGCACTTATGGCCAAGCTACCACTGCTGCTCAGAAGCAGAAATCTACTGACCGCTGGTAGCATGTGCAGAAGTTACCATTTTTGCATCTTAAAAACTGGGGGGGGGGGGGGCGCGGTGCTAGCAGTGGTCGTGAACTAAGTGATTTCTAAGATTCTTTCCAGCACTATAATTTCATGATTCTGGGAGGACAGAAGAACTAGTAGGTTTCAACAGGCAATCTGGGACTATTTAGTTTTAGGATTAACCACCACACACATAAAGAGCTCAAAAGAGTATGAAGTATTAGAGTGCCACATGTAGAACTAAATGAGCCTTGAGTGAACATCTTCTATAAGACAGGTACAATCTAAGTAGATGGAGGTGAACAAAATAGACCTGGTTTCTGACCTCATGCCTCTTGTGGTCTAGTGGGACAGATATAGGTAAACACACCAATGAATAATTACAAACTGTGAAGGTGCTCATACTTCCTCAAAGTGTGAGGAAAAAAACTAACAGAATGAACTTACTTGGCTGCTTATCAGTTTCCTACTTATCAGTTTACTGCTATAATATATTTATTGTCTCATGGTTCTGGAGGCTAGAAGCCTCAAATGAAGGGTCATGTCCTATCTGAAGGTTTTAGAGAAGTCTTTTCTTGCTTTCTTCTAGTTTTTCTGGCTATTCTTGACATTCCTTGGCTTGTAGTTGCCTCCAATTTCTGCTCCTGTCTTCACATGGTCATATTTTCTCTGTGTGTGTCTGTGTCTCCAAATCTTCCTCTCCTTCTAAGGTACCAACCATTGGATTTTGGGCACACTCTAGTCCAGCATGACCTCAACTTAACTTGATTGCATCTGCAAAGGCCCTATTTTCAAGTAAGGTCACATTCATAGGTATTTGGGGTTAAGACTTCAACATATCCTTTTGGGGGACACAATTCAACCCACTACAGTGATCATGGATGTTTTTTCCATGGAGTTGATACTTGAATTGAGACCTGAAAGACAAAAAGGTTTAGCTGGATGAAGAACCAAGGGAAGAACATTCCAGGGAAAAAAAATAACACCTGTTATAGAGACTTGAGGTAGGAAGAAGCTTGCATGTGTGAGAGTCTGAAAGAGCTTGGGCAGTGAAGGTATAGTATAGTGAAGGGGACGGTGGTACAAAATGAGTTTGGGCAGAGGCAAACGAGACCAGGCAGGGCCTTGCAGGCTGCTTTAAGGAGTGTGGATTTTGTTCTAAGAGCCATGGGAAGCCATTAAGGGGTTTCAAAAGAAGGCAGTATCATGTGAGGGGAGAGACATGATCTGATCTGATCTGAGCATAGCAATGAATAACTCTGTGGAGTATGGATGGAGTAGGGCAGGGTAGAGGGTGGGCAGGGAGTCCATACAGGAAACTATTGAAGTGGCAGGTGAGAATGGACAAGGGTGAGCATGGATATGAAAAGAGGTGGATGGATTTCTGCCACATTAGGAGACTGAATCAAAAGGATTGATTTGAATGGATTGATTTCCAATCCAAGTTTTGGACCAGAGGTACAAGGTAAATTCTTAGGAACTTGCGCAAAGCTTAACTCAGCTCATCAGTTTAACTTGCCTGAATTAAGTAGTATCCACGTAAGAGCTTGAATCTAATACCTTTTACTAGGTGTTGACATTTTATCTGAGACAACTTTTTTGTGTTCTGCATAGTCACATAAAAAAAAAATCTAGATTCCTTGCTGCTCTTGCAAAGTCAGGAGAGCTAGATACAATGGGGCCTGCAACCTTGCTTGGCTCAGGAGCTAGAGTTGAGTAATAGCTTCCCCCTTTGGACAGACAACCTACTCTCTAGCTGTTACAGTCTGCAACAGTGTTTTGCTCTACATCCAACAAAGGTCCCTTATTTAACTTTACCTGCCTGGCCCATGTGGAGCTTGAGTGTATTCCTCTGCCTAATTATGATAAACAGAGTGGTCTGCTCTGTGTGGCCCTCTGTGTATTTCCCTGGGAGCTTGCGTGGCAGAGGGTGGGTCCTTGAGTGTTTGGGATTCAGACTAAACGTCTTTCTCTCCAGAGACTTTACAAACTTTAACCTAAAGGGTTATGACAAATCCAAAAGGGGGTCTGAGTGATTCCCATATTAGGGTTCAAGTATGGCATTCAATCAGTCTCTTGCTTCTTCTTTAGGTTTTAGTCATTCCCCCTGGAACTATCTGGAATCAGTCATGGCTGCCTTTCAAATAACTGTGGACAACACTTTATGCATATAGTTTGTTTTAAAAAAGCAGGCAAGTGCATAATTTTTGGTGGAATTTTCACAAACATGATTAAATCATTAAAGAATAAAGCTTGTATTCAACTCCAGTTCAAGGAAATTGATTTTTGCTGAATATGATGTTTCCTAGTATTGTTGGAAAGACAAGGCATGTCAGTAATTATATGTGCCTGAAAAAATTGATTTAGATATGTTCTCCATGAACTGATCTCTAAATTATGAAACTACAAGGAACTGTAAATTGCATAAAACTTCAACTATGGGAACAATGCTTTCTTAGCAAAGGCTGCCCGAAGTCTAATACTTATTGCTTTAGATATATGATTAAAGCTAAAGTGAAATAATCTCTGCCCAGTCTTTTAGAAACATACTGGTTACATATCTAAGCGAGGTTTTATTCACAGGAAAGCAGCTAAAAGGAAATTCTTGTTTCTGTTCATGAAGAAATAACTACTATATCTACAATAGTCACAGAAAGGAAATTGCTGTCTTCACTTACATGTCTTCCAAATAGCAATAAAATATTTATTAGCAGCAAAATACAAGAACAGGCTACTCCTTAGACTCCTAGAACTTTATTGAGCTTTAACTCCCTGTACCTTTTGGTCTAATTGTTTGGTGTTTTGTTACAAAACAGGATAAAATGTACCAAAATCCTTGTGACAGATTGTTCCTAATTATGATCCGCCTTGAACTGAGCCTGAAGTTGAGGTGACATTTTAGTCTCCATTAAAGGATGGTGATGACGGCATTTTAATGGAAAAGTCGGAAGGTAGTTTTATTAATGTATGTATTTCATTTTTGGCTTAAAGTAGAGCTCCTTAATAATGTTGGCTTTGGAAAATGGGATCTGCGTTATTGGAGTCCCTTATGTTTCTTGAGGAACTGTGTGGTGAGAAGACAGGGCTGGCTCAAGTTTGACACAAGCTGCCAGCAGTTTGTTCAAGTTTCTGTCATCCTGTGGGTTCCAATGAATTGTTGATGATGCTGTCCCAGCCTGACCTTGGTTATATGGAAACAGCTTTTATTTCTTCCTTCCTTTAATATAATGCTTGAGTTTTATTATATTAAACACAGCACAGATGAATAAATAAATAACAGCTACCAGGAAAAAAAAACTGGTTGTTTCCTAGAAATAAGTCTTAAACAATGTGTCATAACATTGAATGCCTAGGAAACAATTTTGTGTGGTGCTGACCAGTCAGTGAAAGTGCCCCCTCCGGTTAGGCAGATGGGAAAACATTCTTGTCCTCATAGGCAAGAAGTCAATGTGCAGTTGACATTTAAATCAGAAGACTCACTTTGGATACCAAGGTGCACTCTGGAGGGCCCAAAGATGTGATTTTGCAGCAGAATGCTCCCTTCTGCCAGAAAGCTGCTTGTGTCCCAAGTGAGCTGCAAAGGCAGTGGGTGCAGCTTGGATTTCCTGCCCTCTTAAGTTCTGCATCACAGTGAGTTTAACTGAACAAACAATATCATCCATTTCTTTTGGACTCTGCCCAGTGGTTAGAGAATAGCATTTGAAATTCTTTAGTGAAGCCAACTAGTGTAATGTTGGAGTAGCAGATTGGGGGAGGAGGCAGGAAAGTGGTGGCGAGTGTAATGAGCATTTATCTTTTTCCACAGCTGAAGACAAATAGTGTTTACCTCCACTTGGCAACATAGGTGAATAAATGTGTTGGATAGGTAAGTGATGTTTTGGGATACTGGGGAAGCCTACTAAATGAAACTCCAGTTCCCTCTACTCTCCTTTAATCAAAAATAGAAATGTTTGCCTGTTTGTCTGAAAGTATTGACATTACACTACTGCCCCACTACTGGGCATTTGCTCAAAGGCCATCACAAGATAATTAAAAAATGGGTGCACCTCCCCTGGTCTAGGGGAATAAGATTGCTCAAAATCATGAGTTAATTGTGCTCTCCCCCTCCCCGCTCCTCCTCCTCCTCCTCCTCCTCCTCCTTCTTCTTTGTGGTACCTCTCACACTGCTCAGCATTATGAGATATAAAAACAATGTTTTTTTCCTTTTCTTCTTTAGATGATATAGATGATATAAAAGATTGATGTTTCTCATTCTTTTTTTTCTTTTTCTTTTTCTGTTTTTACTTTGTGAACACTAGAAAACTTAACAAATTACATGAAACAGGATGTAATTTAGTTCTTAACAGGCAAGACAGGCTGCTTAACTCAGAAAAGAGATAGTTCACTACAGGCCCGTTTGCTGGGAAGACTTTTCTTCTCCAAACTTTTTCCTCTCTCTGAGCACTCACAGGAACAGACGCTCATCCTCTGGGCCCAAGGATATTCTGTGCCCATCTCATCCCTTCACTTGCCACATTTCATAATGGTTTTAACCAGGGTGACTGAACACTCTAGTTTGCCCAACACAGTCCTGGTTTATATTTCTTATTCCAGAATAATTATTAACAGTTCCCCCATTTGCTCCCAGTATAGATTATAAATATAACTCAAATATAAACTAAGAATCAGTTTAGCTCAGGCTTTTTTATGCTCTTTTTTGCTGTTGTAGTCAAATAAGTAACAGTAACTAAACAAGCAATCTAGTAGCTAAAAGTAATTTAAAAATCTTCTTATGTCTTAAGGAGAACATGAAAGGTGATCTAAGTAATAACCTACCATGGCCTCTTCCACAGCCTCCCTCCTTTCTTCCCTAAGTGTTCCTGGGATCAGTGGCTGCCTTTCAAACATGGCACCCCTAACTTTCCTGACACTCAACCCAAACCTTTTACTTTGTCTCTTTTGCCCCTCTTAGCTCTTTTTGCCTATGTGGCTTCTCTTTTCTCTATCCATTCTCTTAATTCTGCTTTACAAAGCTTCTGAAGCCCATCTGGCAAAGGCAGAACTCTCCTTAGAGGGTGAGGGAGGGAAAGAACCTGAACCTGCCAGACTAGATTGTCTCGTGTATGCTGGAAGTGGGAGGCAGGAAGGCTGGCAAGCCTCACTAATGACTCAATCTTGTCTGTGTCACTAGTTATCTCAGAGACTGGCTGTGACTTCTGTATCTCAGTGGGCAACACAATACTTGGCTCAAAGAGTTATCCAAAATGTGAGGTTCCAGAAGTGAATTAAGGAAGACTTTTACCTGGCTTTGAAGGAGAAGAATATTTGAGGGGGCATAGAGGCAGTAAGAGGGAATTCTAAGGAAAGGAGGATAAGGATGTGTATAGTTGTGGGTTTATTTGTGTGTGGTGGGATGTAAAGAGACAGGGGAAGATGACACTGGAGTCTCTCAGAGAGGAAAAGTGGAGAGTCATATTGGCTTCCAAAGGTGGATGCAGCTTGAGAAGTACTCTGAAAGCCTTGGAGAGGACAGTGTAGAAGAGAGCCAGGCTTGGTCCCTGAAGTAGGAAGTGACATGGTAGAAACAAAACTTTAGATAAACTCATCTGCCAGCTTTTGGTGTAGTTGGTGTGCTTAGTCCATTGGATTGCATTGTAATGGATAACAAGCACATAACACGTAGCAGTAACAAATAAATGATAGCTAATATTGTTGTCACCAGCATCATCATCACCCTCACCTCCCATTGTAATGTTGATGTTGAGGCAGGGAGATAAAGTGTTGTGCTGTTTAAGGGAGCTATGATGGAAGGAAATAAGAATATTAGAAGAGTGTGTGGTAGAAGGAGGAGACATATAGAGCTCCTTTGGGTAAAATTAAGGAGGAATCACGGGGAAGCTGATTTCGGCTTAGCATTAGTAAATTTTCTCAAGTTCAAAATGTCTAACCATTAAATTCTAATGGGGAAGTGAGCCTTCTGATGTTGGGAGAGTCAGAAGAATCTGGGTGATCACCTTCCAAGAATGTTACAGATGCTTTAATAAATGTGGAAGAGAGGATTTATTTCCTCGGAGATTCCGTCCAGCTGAAAGATGCAAGGATGTGTAGAATTTCAGGGCATGGGCCAAGTTGGTAGCAGATGGATGGCAAAGAAGGGTCTTGGTCTACTCAGAGGTTCTCAGGTGGGGATGATTTTGCCCCCTAGGAACACTTGGCAATGTCTGGAAACATTTTTGGTTGTCAAAACTGAGGGGAGGTGCTAATGGCATCTGGTGGGTAGGGACCAACGATGCTAGTAAACATCTTACGGTACACAGGTCAGCCCCTGAACAAATAAATATCCAGCCCAAAATGTTGAGAGTGGCAAGGTTGAGAAATGCTGGCCTATAGTTTAGCAATATATTGAATTCTTCTGTTGAAGAGTGAACAGAGTTGCTGGATAGATAAACCATGACTCACATTCATCAGGTAGTATTTTCCTAAGCAATGTGCCAGAAACATTGTGAAATGTGCCCTTTGTGCTCTGGTTTTCACACATATCTTTAAGGTTCTTTTTTTTCTTCTTCAAAGCTTCTTTGAAGTCAGTAAAACTGGTTAAGAAATGCAGTAGGCAATAAGGATAAAGTCACTTTCAAAATTTCTTTGAAACCTACTTCTGGCTGATATCCAGGGGGTTCTGCGAGTGCAGTCTTGTATTTATCATACTTCCTGGAGGGTAACTGACTTCCTTGAAGGCAGAAGATGAATAAAGAGGATTCAGGTTTTACAAATTTTCCTTGGTAACATCGTCATTTCCTCATTTTGTGTGTGGCTCCCTAGTAGTGAAGGGGATCGTATGGCCAGGTTTGCCTGAAATAGTCACGGTTTGCCCATATTGTACTGGGATGATTAACAGCACTCCCTTTACTATCAAGTGTCCTGGTTTAGACAATAAGTTATATGGACACCCTACTATTAATTGGCCAAAGGGTATTTTGATGATACATTCATACCATTTAATTATTTACTATAGTGCCACCAGCTTAAAAATAACTTCCCAGCATTAGCTAATTTGCTTCATCATTATCACCATCATCATAATAGCAAATTTGAATAACTTGCCATAGTGATGATGTCTGTTTCTCAAGCCACACTGTGCTTTTGTGAGTCGCAGTGCACAATGGTGCCTTGCTTGTATAGACCATGCGACGGAATGTGCGGCCACAGATGAAAGTAACTTACATAGGGCCATGGTGACCTTGTTCTGATCCATTGCCCAATCCAGAACACTTTTCTATAAGACAAACAGCTCTTTTCTAACCTCTCATGCATATTCTAACTAAATCATAACCTATTCTATGCTAATTTTTATATCCTGCTTTGTCTTTTTTATCCACTTTTCAACTCCATTTCCTAAACCACTGTCCTTTTCTCAACTTTAATACTCAAGGAGCTGATTTGGAAACAGTTTCATTGGTTTCCTGAAGCACAAAAAAATGATAGATCTGATCAGGTAAATTCATAACCTATAAATATAATGTATACAGTCTCATCATTGAGTACAGACAAGCATATCTCAAAGAAATTGTGAGTTTGGTTCCAGACCACTGTAGTAAGGACAGTAGCATGATAAAGCAAGTTGTAATCTCTTTGCTGGCAAAGGGTCTTGCCTTCAAATTGTAAAAGAACACAACATCTGCGAGAAATGCAAAAAAGCAAAGCGCACTGAATTCTGTCTGTACTTTAAACAGAAAATGATACCTGTTCTATGAAGTTTTTTGACGATAAAGACCACAAACTACTTCCTGTTTTCCTAGATTATGTTTTTCCTGTGTTGTATTCTTCTATATTGTACTCTTCTTAGCTCTTTGAGGGAGGGAGTTGTTCATTCAGCAGGTGCTATGTATAGTAAATTGCCACATAAATTTACATTGATATATAAATAATGAACATTTCTGCATTCACAGACACTTTGATAGCTGCAGTGATAATATATCTCCCTTATTTTAGGGAAAAAATGTGCATAAGCATTTTACGTTGCTTCAGCAGATAAGACATATCAGGTTGGCACATGACCTTATTTTTCTTCTTCAAAACCATAGTTTAGCAGTTCATAAGACTGCTCATAAAGCATGCCAATTGCTTAGAATGCAAAAAACAAAACAAAACAAAACAACCCCCCTGCTCGCATGATTTCACTGTACTCAATCTCAGAAATCATCCTGTTTTCTCTTCCCAGTTGACTCCCCAAATTGGGGATTTGTAGGTTAAATAATTAGGAGATTCTTTTCCTGCTTCTCTTCCCTGCCCTCCCAGCTTAATAGGCAATGACAACACATGTGCAGTTAGAAGCAGGGGCTTGGGAGTCCATTGTAAGTTAGAAAAATTAGAGTAGCTCTGTAACCTTGGACAAGTTACCTAATCTCCCTAGGCCTCATTTGTTTCATATCCTTTAGAGAGGTAAAAAAGCTCATCTGATAGGATTGTTGTGACAATTAAATGAGATAGTGTATATACGTCTGTAGTCAATCTCTAGCACCTGAAACAGAGTAACACACAAAATAAGGCAACAATTCTTCTTTGTGGGTTCTTTCATGGCTCTACCATTACACATCCTATAACTCAACTGTCGTTATCTGTTTAAATGCTTGTCTTCTCACTAAATGGTGAGCAACTGAAGGCCGAGGCAAGGCTTATGCATCTATATAGTTTCAAAGTCTAGCTTAGCATAGGTTAGACACACAATATATATTTTCTGAATCAGTAAAACAATTCCAGGATTTAAGAGTTTCCAAGGGTGACAATTTATTTTTGTTATTCTTTCTCCCGATATTCAAAAAATTTGCTCTGAAAATTTCAAACTATGAAGTGTTCAGGCTCTCCCATGGTTCTGAGTACAGTGTTTGATTTGGTTTTGGGTGTAGATATCCCTATATTCCCCTAGCACTTGAGGTACTCATTGGCTACATCTGTGGAGTAGACACTTTGATGCTCTGCCCATGTCACCTTTACTGAGTGGGTACCTCCAACCTGTGTTGCCTGCTAACCGTGTACAGCTGCAACCTTTTCTGGAGCTTTTCTTTCCATTAACAGGATCCCTTTGTCCATAGATGTTGGGAGGCTATGCCTACCTTCCCTGCCAAGTAACCTGCTGATGCTAATGGCTGACTGACACAATGATATAAAAAGCCTGGATCCTTTGTGACCGTACTTATCCTAAAATCAAAACACATTGATAGTATTGCGGCACTGGTTAATTATGAGGCCATCAATGTTGGGGCTGTATGTTGGAACCTTCAATCAATGCACATATATGGAACGAATTCAAAGCCTTTCTATAGTTTTTCTTAGAAGGCCCCAGTGTGAGTCTTCAGACCCATTGTAACATTTGGCAGGTCCTTTACCCCTTTACCCTGGCTTTTTGTACTTTGTTTGCATTTGGAAAATAGAGGGTATATTTTAGTATTTCAGATTTGAAGGTTATTAGACTTATCAAGGCAAAGGTTCAAAATGAACTTCTTATGAATGTTTAATAATTCTTGACATTTGATTCAGGAAAATATTAACAAAATGTAGTCTTAAAAACCTAAGTCCAGAATGCCAGTGTTCTAATTGTATCACTAACAGAAGTACAAGTTAACATATTTACAGTAAACTATATCTATTTTCCAGAATGTTTAGACTATAGCATTTTGGTAATATGCAAAGACTGTATTCAAATCTATCAAAACTGAACTGAGCATATTTTCCCTCTGACAATATCAAGATTTTGTAGTGCTTCAAGTTGGAAATTGTGGATACCTGTTAACTTAGCATTAGAGATATGTAGCAAAAATGTAATAATAGAAATTACATATTACAAAATATGGGAACAGAGAGCTTGGAGTCAATTCATAAAGTGAATTGACTTATCAGTTTGACTGATGACCAGCAGGTTTCCAGAAACTGGTCTTGTCACTACACATGGTATCTCTACCCAGAAACGTTCCGTATGATGGATGCTGGAAATGATGTTAAAGACCTTTTATTTTAATTCCCCTGTTTATTTTGCAGATGAATAAACTTCAGCAGATAAGACATATCAGGTTGGCACATGATCTTATTTTTCTTCTTCAAAAGTATAGTGTAGCAGTTCATGAGACTGCTCATGAACTGTTGCTTAGGAAAGAGAGTGGCCAAAACTATACATTTAAAATTTTTTAAAAAACTTACTGATTTCAGAGAGAGAGAGGAGGGGAGAGAGAGAGCAAAACATCAATTTGTTGTTCCACTTACTTATGCATTCATTGTTGACTCTTGTATATGTCCTGACCAGGAATCAAACCTGCAACTTTGGTGTCTCGGATGACACTCCAATCAACTGAGTTAACTGGTCAGGACACAGCATACATTTTTAAAAACAGGTAATAGTTCGTTTCACTGTGCCCTTGAGCTGGAAAACCTCCAAGTGGCCCTTGCTGAGCTGTCCTGCATGAATGAGCTGGATGGACAGAATATTCAAGAGGAAGGGGAAGGGTATGTTTTTGTCCATCTTCTGCAGTTTCAGGGAACAAGTGTTTTTGTAATGCCATGGCCAAAGAGATGAGAAGGGAAGTAAGTTGTGAATTGATCTACTAGCAGAGTGGCATCCTCTCCTGCACACCTGGACTTTGTGCTTCTTCTAGATATTCCAGGATTAGCTGTGGCAATCCCAGGGCTGATAATAGTCCCTATGGCCTACACCAGGTTGAAAGTAGCCTGGAGTAGAATGAGAGATTTGTATTTTGGGTTTTGTCATAAATACCTCTGGAGGATGTGTTTATTTTAGATTCTTTCCTCCTTTTAGTTTCAGGGGAGCTTATCAGAGATAAGGGAATGTGGAAGAGGTTCAGAATTTCGATTTTTAAGGGTCCATATACAAAGAGATTGGATTTCTTTTGTGGCTCCATATGGACATCACCACAGACTGTTTTGAAGATGTGGGGACTGAAGCTTGTTGACATTCACAGGACCCTCTGGGTGGCTCCTGAGCAGAGCAGAGGAGCTGGAACATCATTGTGCCGGGGAGTGGACTATGAGGGCTGCCTCCGACCTGCTCATGCTCTGCCTGCGCCAATGACCAGAATGTTTTGTAGCGCTCAGGGCATCACTAAAAGAGGGCTGAGCCAGGCAGGGGAGTGAAGACTGTGGAGGATAAAAATGAAGGGTACTATGGTTCTCTCTGTAGAGTGATTCCAAAATTTGGGTATTCCCTTATTTACATTTTCTGGTAGGGTGCTGCGGCTTGGAGTCCACATATCAGTAGCTTTGAGACAGCTAGAGAGGGCTAACTGCCCATACAAGCAACACATGTGTCTAAAGGGGACTAGAGGAAGGGCAAAAGAGTACTCAATATACAGGGTATAAGTAACCCCCAAGTAAATAAACAAAATCCCCTACCTTCACTGCTTTAAGTGGCATCATTTTTAAAAACAACAAATAGAGAAGTGTTAAACAAAACAAATATATTTTCCTTGTGCCATTCATTCTCAGAAATTATACGCACCTGGAGGAGATGGAAAATAGATTGTGTTGGTAACAAAACAATTGCCCATGACATTTTTCATGAAGAATAGAATATTAGCTGAGAAATAACATAGACAGCTGTGAGAAAACCCAATACTTAACGCTCACATTTATTTCATAAACTTATTTTTAATACTAGCAGACAGAGATTTAAAAAAAATGGCTCTGTGCCCTTCTTAAGCTCTGAAGTCACATTACTTAGGATTGATGGCAATGCACAATCAGGACAATCATTGTCATCACTGTAGGTATTCAGATGGTTGGATAAGTGCAATCCAAGTCCATGAAATATCTATGGAGCCTGTCCCCCAATACCTGAAGGGAGCTGCTCCACCACCAGGCTCCTGACTGAGGTCAGTTCAAGGGTCCCTCAGCATATATATATCAGCGTGATAGTCTCCATATGAGTGCATATAGGGCTAACACATCCTTTTAATCACTGCCAAGCAAAGCAGCTTGAGAGGAGGCCACTAAAGCAGGCAGGGGCCAGCTAACACAGAGCCTAGCAATAATCCTGAATTTTATCCTTGGATCATTGAGAATCCCTTGGAGGAATCAGAGTAGCCACAGGATCAAATCTGTATTCCAAATCTGCAGTGTTAAAAATGGATGAAAAGGGGACAAGAACAAACTTGTAGGAATGAATGAGGCTACTGCTTTTTCTATACTGAGGTAGGTGATGGTGCCTTAGGACAGGGTGGAGGTGGTGGACAGGAAGCAGGTGGATTCAAGATCCATTTAAAGGTAAAATAGAAACACCCTCTTAATCTGCCATGGGTCTGAGGAGCAGGCAAGTGTGGAGAATTTCTTGGAGGTTTCTTGAAGGCCTGGTTGGCTAAAGAGAGATCTGTTTGGTGTGTGAGGGACTATTAGAGGATCAAGTCGCAGGAGGTGCTAAAATCACAAGTTCATTTTGACTGTTGAATCTGCAGTGCCTGTGGAACATCTGAGTGAATATTTATCAATCTGTACTACAGAGCATACAGAGATTAAGGCAGTAGACACCCTAGTGAAGACACTGAATGAGAGAAGACTTGGGCCTGGAGAAACTCTAGGACTTAAGGCTGGAAGGAGGCAGATGAAGGAAGCTGAGAGGAGAAGCGAAGGAGAGAGCAGAAAGCCTACAGGCAGCTCCTTCCTGTTAGAGACCAGGTGTGGTTTTAGTTGCTCTTTTATTTCTAGAGTTTAGCACAATTCCTGGAGTATATAAATGTTTTCAATGAACAAATGTATGAAACTGTAGTATTTTGTAAGCCAAAGACAGAAGGGTGTGGCAAGGACACCTGCTGGAAAGTGGTCCTGAACTGAGTGATGCGGCAGTCAGTAGCTTTAGCAGGAGCAGCATAAGCAAAGAGACTGGGGTTAAGGACAAGTCAGAGTGTATCACACCATTTTGTGCCATCACCAACAGCTGTGTGAAGTGTTTTAGTCATGTCTTCATGGACTTTAGGCGTTACCAATCTTGCTGATTTGAAAGGCAAAAAAAACCCAACTGTTGGTTGACTTCGAATTTCTCTAAGGCTTTGAACATTTTGAGAGGAGTAAATTGTTTATTTATATATTTTGTTTGTTCCTGTTTAGGTGTTTATTTTTCCATTCTTTAGAGTAAATAGCTTTAATATATATTAAGGCATTTAACTGTCATCCAGATGACAAACATTTTCTACTTTGTCATTTGTCTATTCAATTTGCTTATAAAATGTTACAAAAGTACTTTAACTTTCCATTACACATATTTCTCTAACTTTTGAAATGAATAATATTAACATAATTCAAAAATAAAAAATAAAACAAAACTGTAGACTGAAAAGTCATTTTCCCGCTACTGTGCTCCCCCTTCCCACATCAGTTCTTATGCTCCCCAAAGGTGGCAAGTTTTATTATTGTTAGGGCTGTATGTATTTTTCAAAGTTTATTTCTTTCATTACACACAAATATAGGTGTCTACACAAAAAGTAGAAAATTATACACACCATTCTGTACCCTAGTTTTTTTAAGATTCAGCAGTACCTTCTGGAGTTCTTCTGGGTTCAGCACATCCCAGACAGCTTTCTCACTCCCAGCGCTGGAGTGTCATGATAAGAAAGGCTTTCTGTTCTTTAAAATTATAGAAGTATTTTTTTATTTTTCTTACATTTTTTTTACAGCTTTATTTTTAGCCCCCCCACTTTTTTCTTTTTTTTCTTTTTTCTTTTTTTAAAAATATTTTTTCTTTAAATTTTATTTTAATTTATTTTTTCAAATACATTTGTCTCTACCTCTCCCCCCCCCCCACTTTCCCTTGCTCCCTCCCTCCTTCCCTCCCTCAGCTCTTCCCCTTTGGTTTTGTCCATGAGTCCTTGCTATATGTTTCTTGACTTTCCCCTTCCCTTCCTTTTCCCCTCCCTCCTCCCTCCTTCCCTCTTGTCTCTGTTGGTTTCTTTTCCTTTCCTTGTTGCTGGTCTTATTTTCCTTGCATCTTTGTATTGTTGGTTAGGTTCCGCTTATAGGTGAGATCATATGGTATTTGTCTTTCGCCCCCTGGCTTATTTTGCTTAACATAATGCTCTCCATCTTGATTGTTTTAATTTTTCATTTTCATATATAATGCCTGGAAATTAATTTTGTAATATTTGAATTTAACATTATTTCTTTTTTAATAGGAGACCTGGTTGTTCCAACAATGCTTATTGAATATTCCCTCCTTTTCCCACTGATTTAAATGCAGTCTTGGCCTATAATAAATCTTCATAAATGCCTATGCCTGTTTCCCAAATCTCTGTTCTGCCTCGCGGATTGATCTGTCTGGGCCGGAACAGCACTCTTTTGATTTCGCCGGTATTGTCCTGTGTTTTGTTAACTGGTAAGGCAAGTATCCTCGCTTCTTAATTCTTTAAAAAATATCCTCATTATTTTTTAATCTTTTATTTTGTGGGTAAACATAACTAATTGGTCAAGTTAAAAATATCTTGTTAAAAGATTGATTGAAATTGCATTAAATTTATAGATTAATCCGTGAAAAATTACATTTTGAAATGTCGCCTTTCCATTTAGAGCACAAAATGTCTTCTTATTGATTAAGCAATTCCATGTCTTTCAGTCAAGTTTTGTAAACGCTTTTTTCCTCTCTAGGTCTTTTATATTTCTTGAGTTAATTTCTAAATATTTTATGCATTTTTTTTTTTTTTTGCAATGAGGAAGGATGTCTTTCTCTAACATTATGTTACCTAAGTGGCTATTTGTGGATTAGAGTTTGCCATTGAATTTTAGAAATGTATCTATTTTTGTTTGTTTTAGCTTTTATTATAGAAAATTCCAAATGTACACAGAACAAAAGGCAATGTACAATAAATCCTTCTGTTCCTACCACCCAGCCCCAACAGCCACCATCCCACGGACAGTCCCATTCCATGTATGTCATATGCATGATCCACACCAACTCTAGGTTATTTTGAAGCAATTACCAGATATTACCATTCATTATACATTACTAAAAGGTTTGGACTCTTAAAATTTAACTACAATGCCATTATCGCACACCTAAATAATATTAACACTAATTCCTTAATATCATTAAATACCCAGTGTTTCCCCATTGTCTTTATTTTTATTTATTTTTTTATTGTTCAAGTACATTTGTCTCCATTTTCCCGCCACCACTTTCCACTGTCCCCGTCCCCTCCTCCCTCCCTCAATCCTTCCCCACTTTGGCTTTGTCCATGGGTCCTTTATACATGTTCCTTGACTTGACCCTTCCCTTCCCATTGTCTTTAAATTCTTTTTAAAGCTTGTTTGAGTTAGGATATAAATAGTTGCAACACATTGTAATTATTTGATATGTTACAGAAGTGTCTTTAATCTTTGTGTCTCCCCACCCTCTTTTTTGTTTGTTGTTGGTGTTGACATGTCTTTTTTGTAGAGTTCCCCACATTCTGATTTTTTCTGTTTGAATCCAATCATGTCATTTTTGTGTATGTGTGTGTGTGTGTTCCTCTGTTACCTGTGTTCCTTCCAATCTTATGATAAAGTCTCTCAAATCATTTTGGTTGATTGTAGTTCAGTCTCCTGGGGATTTCTAGGGAGCCTCATGGGAACATGTTCCTTGAGTTCCTGTACGTATGTACGTATGTATGTATGAATGATTGTTTTAATCTTTCATTTATATACATTATGTCATAACAGTTTCTCTGCAGGCTTTATGTTTGAAAGTCAGTTTTGTTGATGTAAAATTCTTGGCAACTGTGGAGTTATTCTGTTCTAAGACTGACAAACACCCTATTGTCCCCCTCTGCTTCTTTCTACACAGTTGTTAATACCACTTAGATCTGTGGCCCTATTTGTCCCTACCTGCTCCTATTTGAGATTTTTGGGAATATCATCTAATTTTGTTAACATAATTATTGATGGCATTTGCGATGGTTACTATTGGTTATGTTCAGTTTTGACTCACTAAATATTTCCTTAATATCACCTTTTTCTTTCTCTCTCTTGAACAATGCAGAGGGTATATGAATGGGAGTAATAGCATATTACAGATAACCTTGAATCTACTTTAACACACACACACAACAATTTATAAATGTGGCCAATATAGAAGGCAAATTATTTTAAAAACCTAATACTTTAATAATTAAATGTGACAAATTATTTGTGATGCTCCTTGGAATTGATGTTAAACAGACAGGTTTCTCAAAAATCACAGCATCTTGGGGAAAATTTATTAGTTCATAAATCACAATGGACTTCCCATAACACATTTTATATTTTGTGTCACAATGACATAAATGCCATCAATTAAAGAACCTTTCAGATGCTTTCATTGAACCTGGGTCTAGTCAATAATAAGTAGAAGTTTTAAGTTGTACAACTTATACCTGACTTATCTAACAAAACTCATTAGTTGGTTTATTTTGGTTCGATCGAATACAGTATTCACTAGGTCCTCCTCTTTGTTCATGCTATGTACCCAGAGCTAAACTATGAGAAAACATCTTCATATGACTTGTTCAGTGACTTGGTGAGGAGATTTTAAGGATGGAGCTCATTTTAAAAATGAATCTTATAACTGGTGATAATGAAGTTTTTTTTACTGTTGAGTTAGGAAAACCTTAGTATGGTTATCGGCTGAGAAAATTCCCTCAGCTCTAATTTAGTATTATAGCCTGAAATTATGATCCACAATTTTTGGAGTATTTAGATTCTGTGATAAAATTCATGTCTAAAAATATCTTAGTTAGATGTTATCAAAGCAAAATAGAAAATTATTTCTTAGGTGAAGATGGAAGAGAGAAGTGTGCCTATGGTCCTCCTAGGTAACAACTGATACTCCAGTGGTACCTGAGGAGGACACATTTGACCCTTATCCCTTTCTCTCTAGTTTTTCCATTTCTCCTGCTCTGGAAAGGCTGATGAAATGAGGACATTTTATTTGTCTTTATACCAGACAGCGTGCCAACTGTCGTTAAAGATGGCTCCGCTCCTGAATCATTAAAGGGCACTAGTGAAGCTGCAATGAAATATGCCGTTTTTTGACATTCCAATACATTGCCCTTCACTGCAGCTGCCAAAAGTAAGCAGCTGCTTCTTACATTTCCCTGCCATTTTCTAGCTTTGCTGGAAGAGGTCAGCTCCGTTTTCTCATTACTGATCTTTCCATCGGCTGGACATCTGGATTCATAGACCTCTTGTATCCTAATTCAATATTTTCTTTACCTCATAAATGACATGGTGGACAGATTGGGCAACCTATGGCAGTGAGCACTTTTAGTTTGGCCCCAGTGACTCAGCCCCAGTGGTTTAACTGAAGAAATCCAGTCCAGGTGATGCAAGAAACATTGTACTTTTCCACTGAGTTAAGGCAGAGGAGTGCTCTTTAGGACACAGAGAGAAAAAGAAAGTGAGGAAACAGGTTTGCAATTTGTCCCTGCTTCCCCTAATTTGCAGACATTTGATAAAAATAAAGCACCTGAAGATGAGGAATAGAGGGCTCTTTTTCTTTTAGTCATAGCAAAATCTGACTTTCTAGAGCCATTAGATTGCACTTAGAAGGTTTTCTAACTTTGCCCATTGACTCTGTAAACATAAGTAAATAAATTTGAGATTAAAAATTCTTATTTAGATAATTTAGTTAAAGAATATAATCCCTAATAGGCATCACAAAACCAATCCTGAGGTGTTGTCCTGGGGCCTGCTTAGACCAGGGTGGCCCAAGGCCAGCTTTAGGACCTTTCTGGGAATAGAAGCTTTTACTGGGGTAGGTGTAAGAGATTTTAGGCCCCAGCAGAGTCTAGAAGTAGATGCAGGCATTGTGAGATGGACTTTCAGGTTGGCCCCAGACCACTCTGGAAAGGCCTTAATGCTCCTGAATGCTATTTTCTCACCTCTGGATGATATTCGGAATTCTGCCACCAGAGAGTCATTCTTCCAGCTTAGGTTGACACCTCATTATGCTGTTGTTATTTACATGTGGATGAGTTAGTCAGATTTTCCTCTTAAAGGATATTTTTATGGGGAGGGAGATTAGGGAACAAAACTGAGCAGTACTTGATTCAGATGAAGGTAGGAGGTGGGGTAGGGCAAATGGATGATGAAGGAGAAGGAGGATGGGCCCCGTGACATGGGAAAAGCATGCCAAATATGAGCAAGCACAACGTTAAAAATGCCCCTTTTGTTATCAGTTTGCTTATGAGTAGCCTTGGTGAGGATCCAAAATAAAATATGCGTGAACAATTGTGTAAGAAATTGTGATGATCTGTAACTCACATATGGTTCTAAGAGACACTGGTGCAAAAAGAGGCAACCATGCATCTCAGAGTTTCCTGAATGAGTCAACATAACTTTTCTGGCTTGATGTCTCTGTCACCAATGAACTATCTCAGAAACGCTGCTGTTTTAGTTTCTCACTATGTTCTCGACCCTTGGGACTCATAGTGTGGTCTGTGGACCTGCAGTGAAGGGCATCACCTGGAAGCTTGTTGGAAATATAGAGTCTAAGGTCCCTCCCCACACCTATCAAATGCAAATTCCCAAGATCCCCAGTTTGTGAATGATGGTTCTAGAGTACCTCTAATAATTGGCTGCACACAAATTATTTATCAGAGCAAGATGAAGTGACCTTTGTGGAGAAATCCAGAGGAGGTTGTATTTTCTCATTACCAGAGTGGAATCCTCCTTGACGTGGCCCTGACTGGGATTTGGCTAATGGGGTTCATTTAGTATACATCTGGCCTCTCTGGTAAAAAGGATTAAGAGCTTCACAAGGGAAACAACATTACAATATGTCTGCTGCTCAGACTCTTTAACTCTCAGATAGATATTTCATTCCAAATCCCTGAGCAATACCAAATTCTTGTTTAATTTGTGATTTTTTTTTTTGTTCATAAGCAGAAAAATGACTGAGCTCATGTGACAGCTGGAAGGTCCTCTGCGGTATTCCAGTCCAAGAATGATTCACAGCCCCTGCGGCCTGGCCAGCGGATCTAGGAACTGACTCTCTCATTGGTTCTCACAATGATATTGATAATATTAGGTGAGTACTGTCAGAGTCCCAAGACAGTATATTGCAGAACCTTTAATTATATAAAATGCAGAACCTTTCAAAAACATGCAAGAAATTCTTTGTACTTAGGAAATCATAGACCTTGTATCTTTAAGATCACATAGTAACTCAATCCTCCTTATTATTTATTATTAAAGAATTGAAAAAAAGATTGATTAAGTAAGTCACATTGTGGTCAGTATCAAAAATACTGTACTGAAGGAGCCCATTCTTCCTTTCAAGAAGCTACTATTTTTTAAATCGAGCAAATGCTTAGGGGAGCTTTTCTTTGTGAAAAGAATTTAAAGACAATAATGCACCTGGATTTTGCTCTCAATTAGTTCTACTAATGGTATTTAGATGCTAAAGTGGGTGAAGCCCATAGATGGAGACTTTCTCATCAAGGAAAGACATGAGTCAAGGTACTTTATCACCCCAGTCAGGACACCCTGTGCTTAGAGTGGTCACTGGGGTTGCCCCCGACAACCTAGGTTTATGTCTGTTATCCAAGTATAAAAATTACTAGGGCTGCCTCTACCTCCCCATGCCCACTTTGGTTTGGACTTTAAATTAGGTTTATAAAATTGCCAGCTTTGTCATTATATGGTCATTTGTACATTTTTCTAAATAGTGAAATAATAAATTCCTTATTTTTTAAGACTAAATTTTTATTTGCTCGCTGATTTTAAAGTGAAAAATGTTTAAATGTCTTGAGGCTCTTTTCTATTTCAAGAGGTAGATTACTTTACCTTCCAAGGGTCTTTCTACTTTTTTTTTTTTAAAAACAAACAAACAAACATAGTTTTATTTTCAATTGCAGTTGACATTCAATATTATTTTATATTAGTTTCAGGTGTATAGCATAGTGGTTAGACATTTATATAATTTACAAAGTGATCCTCCAATAAATCTAGTAGTCCCCTGGCACCACACATAGTTATTACAATATAATTGACTATATTCTGTATCCTGCACTTTACATCCCATGACTGTTCTGTAACTACCAATTTGTACTTCTTAGTCCCTTCACCTTTTTCACCCAGTTCCCCATACCCACTTCCATCTGGCAACGTCAAATTTCCTCTGTATTTATGAATCTGTTGTTTCTGTTCTGCTTGTTTATTTATTTTGCTCTTTAGATAATTTGTACATGTTTTATAAGATAAAATCTCATTCACTATTGTGATTCATGTGGCCCTTCATGGCTTCCCCCACCTACCATTCTAGTCCAATTTCCAGCACTCTCTTATTTACAAGACTCTCCCTGTTTTCCAGCTCTACTAAACTTCTGGGCCCTCAGGCACTTTATTTCTCTGTGGCTTTGTTATGGGGTTGTTATCTCTGCTGAAGGGAATTTCCTTTCCCCACAATTTTCTCTCTCAATTCTTTCTTCCAGACTTTTCTCATGTTATTCCTCAGTGCAACTTCACTTAGAAATGTCCATTCCTTGGTGCTTTTGTAGCACTTTGATGTGTTTGTTGAGTTATGTGTGGATTGTGCCATCAAGCCCAGGGTGTGTAACACATGGGCACTCAGTACACATTTGTACAAGGAAGAGAGAAAAGAAGGAAGGAAGAAGAAAGGAAGGAAAAAAATGAATAAACAGGAGGAAAGGGATAAAACAAATATTGTTGTTATAGAGTCAATAGCTGCTAAGAAGAAACACTAAATTTTGGGAGTAACTTTTCTACAAGACTGTGAGATTTCTCTCTAGATCTATTTCCATATCTATTTCCCCCTGTCTTTTCCTCATTGTTGCTTGTAGTAAAACTTCTGTAAAAATCTGAAATGTTTTGTGCCCTTTTTAAGAGACAATGAAATCGCTTTCTCTGCAGTGCTGCAGGGAGAAAATTCTGGTCAGAGAGAATAGCTGAAAACAATGTTAAGAAAGGAGCAAAAAACCAATTTCTGCAGCTTGTGCATAAAATGAAAAGCATGGTAGGGGCTAGTCTGGAACTAAAAAGTATCTCAGGGGTATTTACACTGTCATGTACCCTGTCATATGGTTGAAGTAATAGCTACATCTAAAGTAATAGCTACATTTATTATAATACTATTTATATAAGGACCAAAATGAGTATAAGCAAGTTCTTATTCCATGAGGATCTCATTAGAACATGGATACTCATAAAGAGGAGGTCTTCAGATGTCAGTGCATTTGGCTAATATATGTTTCTTCACGTCCTCAAACAGTGTTTCTAAGGTATGGTCCAAAGACCACCTGTATCAGAGTCACCTTGGCTGTTTGCTAAAACACAGACTCTTGGCTCTTCCTCCAGACCCACTGAACCAGAATCTCCAGAAGCATTTGTGGACTCCAGATTTTCCAAAGGCTCATGAGGGAGTCCCTGTAATCACAGCAGGGTGAGAACCACTGCCTGGGGAGAGGTTCCCGGGCTTTCCTCACCATCTTTGACCTTGGATGGGAGCTAGCTTCTTAGGAGAGTCAACGCTTTCACGTGATGGTTGAATTGTAGAGCTCAAACACCTCATACAGCTGGCTCCCTGAGCCCTCCTGGGAAACCTGGGCAGGGAGCAGACTCACCTCCAGCCATGCTTCTTCTTTGGGGCCAGTCCACAAGGTTCTTCTCCATGCTACGGACAGGGATGGCTGAGAGACTCTAGAATATTTCTCTTTCATGTTTCTTTGCAGCAGAGGTTGTGAGGACATTGTAATCAGCCTGACATCTTCTCTAAATTTCCTGCATCAAGGAGACGGGCATCTGCGTTTCCAGTTGGCTTACTTTGGCTGGGTTGTGAACTTCCATAATGAGCTCTGTCCAGCTTCTGATAGTCTGTGGAAGGTTCTTTGCACTTGGTAGCTTGGAGATGAGATCCAGGTCAGGAGAGGGTCCCCTCAGGAAAAGGAAACATTGACATTTTCAGTTTTACAGTGAGAAGGCTCTTAGAGGCAATGGCAGCCCCAATATTTTAAGAAGCTGTCTGTTCTGCAGCTGTCCCTCAGTGTCACATACATGCTAAATCATAGTGTGTCAAGTTTTGAAACTATCCTTATTTTAAAACAAGATTAATATTTTATAATAGTTTTATAATATTATTAATCATTTCCCATGAATCTCTAAATCCATTATTCCAAATTTTCTAGAATCCACATAAGAAATTTTATCAGAATTTTTGGGAGCAGATGTGTTTTTTCCATGGTGTCACTATACTGCTAAGAACAAACTATTCATAATTATGATTTCTGTATTATTTAAGTTGTCTATGTAATGTTGCTTTTAAACCAATCCTTAGCAACTGGCACAATCTCTTGATTTGTCCATGTTTTTGAAAATGGATATTGTACTTGAACCCATATCTGTTTGGCTCTTAAAATTACACCTGATTAGTTCAAATGGCACACAATGAGGAAAATTTATTTTTGGCTTGGGAATTACAGAGTCTGCATATTTCCTTAGGTGGCTCAAATCAGTCAGTCAGTCAGGCTTCCCTTTACTTTGTGTTGGTTGTGTGCTGTCCTCCAAACACCATAGATACTAACGCAAGTGCACTTGTAAATTTGAAAAATCCTTTTGAGCATGAGGATTGGAACAAGGTATATAGTAAGCAAGCATCATTAAGACAAATAGTGTGTGCAAGGACGTGTTGCTTGTTGCTAGTGTGAGCCAGAGAGGAAACACCTCAGATGAAGAATCACCTAACATTAAGGTGTTGATAGCCAATTGAAGGGACGTTAAATGAACTATTGTTGAGAGGTAAATCAAGTTGAATTCGATCCAGTAGAGGGCGCTGCATCTCTGTTCTTATATATTTATGTGTGTATTATATACCATCGATATTAAAAATGCCTTATATTACAAAAAACTATACTACTATAAAACAATATAGAACACATATGTATATTTAAGTTTCCTTTAAGAATTTATCTTCTGCCCAAAGGATGAGAGATTGCTTATGTATGGAAATGTGGCATGAAGATGAAATATGGATGATAAAGCATTTAAATACAAAGCATGTACTATATTGTTGTATATATACTTACTCCATTCACTGTGGAGTAAGAAAAACAGGAATTTTTCTTTTTCGTTTCTTCTTCTGTTAAGCAACATCATTCTTCTTGATTCTGGCTTTTAAGGGGAGGGATTACTGCATTTTTTCTTCTCCAGGGAGAAGAATGCTAATTTCTTGAAAACGACTGTGATTGTTAGAATGCCGGAGTAAAGAGTGCTGACTTAAGTTTTTTTTCAGTTGTGCCTGACCAAAAAGCCCCGAACTAGAGTGCACCGTGAAGGTCAGCTTGCGGAGGCGCCAGGGCAGGAGGTTCCTGGCGACGCCAAGCTGCAGCGTCGCCCGCGGGGCGCCGGTCTGGGCGCAGTGCGGTGAGACCTGCTGGCAGAGGTCCTACTTAGGTTTTCCCAAGAATTTCGTTCATTTCAACCGGTCGCTTGGAAAACATCATAATAAGATGTTGCCTTGGGAAGAACACTTCTCCGCCTTGCTCATTGTCTTGGTCGTTCTTGCTCACTGTTCCTGTTTCCAATCATTCCATTCAAATGTGCTGGCGGACTAGCAAATTGAAGCAACCAGAGCGTTAAACGTAGCCAAGTGGTTGTTAGAGTTTAGCTTTTAAACGGAACGCAGAGCAAGGAGTCTTTGCAGTGCAGGGATAACTTACCTCTAGCGACTCCCGAAGGAAAATATCCTTTCTCCTCAGGGTAAACATTATGACTTCTAGAGAATAGGATTTAATTAATGAAGTCTTCTGAATTTCATCCTATCTGGAAATGAATGTTTTTCCCTTTGTTGAACGACTTGTTTTTTAATTCTTCTGGAAGCTTTTACTAATATCCCTAAAAGGTTAGAGGTAAAAGGGCTTTAAACCATGACACTTTCAGAAAGTATTAATAAGGTAAAAAAAATGTTGGATGCTATTGGTCTAAGTGAACAGCTAACATTTTAAAAGAAACACGGTTTTCTTCAATTCCTATTTTATCAGGAATAATGCTTCAACTAGCTACTAATATTATTCATATGTTTTAACAGCTAATAACATTAATATTTATTTAAAAAAGGAGGTTCTCAGCATATAAATATTTAGTAAATGAGTAAATTCTTGTAACACAGAACTAAAGAAATCAGGTAGTTTCCCACATCTGTGCCTTTGCTGAGGCTATTTCTGCCATCTTGAATGTTCTTCCCCTTTGCCTGGGCCAAGTTAAATCTATTTATCTTTCCACATCACATTTACAAAAGTTCCAGAAAAAAAAAGTGACAACCCAGTGTTGGCAAGGCTGTGTGAAAAGGGCAACTTGCCCATGACTGCATGGACTATAACTGGTTTTACTTTTCTGAAACCCAATCAGTATGACCCAGGAATTACCCTTCAATAAACTTACCAGAGTAAGAAATGCGGGCAAAGACTTAGGTACCAGTGAATTTATTGAAATGCTGTTTTTGTAATGAGTCGATATTAGGAAATGAATGGAGCTTGAACTAGGTAAGCAAGCTCTGTTCTGGCATCTATTTAACAACTCATTAAATGGAAATTGAGACACTTTCTGAAGAAGTGGGGATAAAATTAAAGAATATTATTGTGAAAAATTTCAAACACATAAAAAGAGTCACTGAATAAACCTCCATATACTTATTATTCAGATTTAACAAATGTCTAAATTTTGCACTTACTTATATCCCTTTATTTTCTTTGCTGAAATATCTTCAAGCAAATCCCATTGATCATGCCATTTTATCCCTACATACTTTAGTATGCATCTCTAAAAATATTTGCAAAGTCATATAACCCTCATTTTTTGGTAACATTTAATACTCCATTCTTACATTAAAAAAATTGTTTGGAAGGGAGAAGTAAGTAAGGATCCAAACAAGTTCCATCCATTACAATCTGCTTGTTGGGGGACATTTTAATGGTATTTTCATTAGGGGTTCAGACATATACAGACTTTTCAACTAAAGAAGACAGGTGGAGGGCAATGGAGGCAAGATTGAAGGGAAGTTCTGCGATGCCACTGAGGAGAACTGAGAGAGAATCGGTGCTGTGGGCGCATGCCACAGGGACAAATGAGTCCACCTGTGTGATCTGAACAGCTTGCTTGCTTACTCTGTAAGAATTTGAGACTTAAGCAAACCTCATGTGGGATACCCCCACTTCCCTCCCCCTCTGTCTCCTAATTAAGCACAGAAAGAGCAAATGTTTCCTGGCTTCCTTCACAACAGACAATGGAGTTTTGGCACCAATAAGGCATAGATTGTTGATGGAAGGAGCATGACAAAAACTTATATGGGGTCAGTCAAAGCTGCAGCATGGCAAAGCTCAGAGAGGATAGAACCAGGGAAGCTGGTGAGACCAGTGGGTCTGTCTGAGAAACTATTTTTTTCTTCACTTTTCAAGGATAATTTTCTAGATATAGAATCCTAGGTTGGTTTTTTTTTTAAAACTTTAAATGTTTTACTCCATTCTTTTTTGGGGGAGAGCATACTTTTTATTCAATTATACAAGTTAATTTTAAAATTTAAACTAAAGTTTACTTGATTTTATAATTTTTTAATTGAATTTATTGGGGTCACATTTGTTTGCAAAATCATAAAGATTTCAAGTTACAACTCATTAAAACATCACCTGCATCGTGCTCTCTTCACCCCAAGCAAAGTCTCCTTCCATCCTTATTTCCCCGCCTTGGCCCGCCTCCACCCACCCCAAGCCCCTTTCCTTCCGGCTGTCACCACACTGTTGTCTGTGTCTCTGTGGTATGTACATATGTTTTTTGGCTAATCCCTTCATCTTCTTTCATCCAATCCACCCTTCCCCCGCCCCTCTGACAGCTGTCAGTCTGTTCTGTGTGTTCATGTCTCTTCTTATTTTGTGTATCAGTTTATTTTATTAATTAAGTTCCACATATAAGTGAGATCATATGGTATTTATCTTTCTCCGATGGACTTATTTTGCTTAGCATAATAATCTTCAGGTCCATGTATGCTGAGGCAAAAGGTAAGATTTCCTTCATTTTTATAGCCGTGTAGTATTCCATTGTGTAAATGATTTATTCTTCCACATATGTGTATCTTCTTCAGTTTCTTTCTATAATGTCCTATAATTTTCCAAGTACAGGTCTTTTATCTCCTTGGTTAAACTTATTCCTACGTACAATATTTTTTTATTGCAATAGTAAATGGGAGCGTGTTCTTAATTTCTCTTTTTCGATAGTTCACTATTGGTGTATAAAAATGCCACTGATTTCTGAATATTAATTTTGTATCCTGCTACTTTGACAAATTCATTTATTAGATCTAGCAGTATTTTGGGTGGAGTCTTTAGGGTTTTCTATGTGCAATACTATGTCAGCTGTGAATAATGTCAGTTTTACTTCTTCCTTTCCTGTTCAGATAGCTTTCCTTTTTTTTTTTTCTTCTCATCTGATTGCTGTGGCTAGGACTTCCAGTACTATGTTGACTAAAAGTGGTGAAAGTGGACATCTCTGTCTTTTTCCTGATCTTAAGAGTAACACTTCCAGTTTTTGCCCATTGAGTATGATGTTGGCTGTGGGTTTATCATATATGGCCCTTTCTATGATGAAGTATGATCCCTCTGTTCCCATTTTTCCACTCCCTTCTTGTTTGTACGGTTTCTGAAAAAAATAATTAAATCTTATTCTTGTTCCTTTATAGGGATTTTTTTGTTTTCTTTCAAGATTTTCTCTTTGTGTTAGGTTACTGCAGTTTAAATACGATATGCCTATGTTTTGATTTTTTGGTATTTATACTCCTTGGTACCCTTTGATCTTCTTGGATCTGTGGTTTAGTGTAACTCATTAATTTTAGAAAATTCTGTGCCATTATTCCTTCAAATACATTTCTGTCCTTTTATCTCTTTTTTTCTCCTGGTATTTCCATGACATATATGTTATTCCTTTTGTATTGCCCTGCAGGTTTTGGATATGCTGTTCTTTCTTTACTTTTTTCCTTTTTGAATTTTAGTTTGGTAAGTTTCTATTAACACATCTTAAAACTTATGGATTCTTTTCTTAGTTGTTTTCAGTCTATAGATGAGCCCATCAAATGCATTCTTCATTTCTTTTACAGAGGTTTTTCATTTGTTTGTTTGTTTATAACATTTCCTTTTGTTTCTTTCTTAGAGTTTACATCTTTTTGTGTATTTTACCATTTACCATCTGCATTGCCAATCTGTTCTTGTATGTGTCCATTTTTTCCATTAGACCCCTAAACATTGATCATCATTTATTTTAAATTCCCAGTCTGATAATTTCAAAATTTCTGCCGCATTGAGGCTCTGGTTCTGATGCTTACTTTGCCTCTTCGGGTTGTGTTATTTACTTTTTAGCATGGCCTGTAAGTTTAAAAAGATTTTATTTATTTATTTTTACAGGGAGGGGAAGGGAAAGAGAAAGAGGGAGAGAAACATGGATCAGTTGTCTCCCACATGCCCCCAACTGGGGACCTAGCCCACAACCCAGGCATGTGCCCTGACTGGCAATTAAGCTGGTGACCTTTTAGTTTGCAGGATGATGCCCAACCTACTGAGCCACACCAGTCAGGGCCCTTTTAGATTTTTGTTGGAAGCTGGACATTGTGTATCAGGTAAAAGGTAAATTGGGTAAATAAACCTTTCATATAAGGTTTTATGTTTATCTTGTTAAAGTTAGACTGTGTTTTGACTGTAGAAGTTAAAATATCCCCTAGTGTCCTGGCATTTGTGCCCCCTGTTGTCTTTGAATTTCCCGAAAGACTCCTTTTTAAATAGGGTTAAACAAAGTTAGACAAGTTATTGCCAGAAATTCTTAAGACAATTTCAGTACAAGAGTTAAGAAGAGAAAGTTTCCAGGTAAAGGTTCATTTCTTCCAGGGATGTCCAGCTTGTGGCCTGGGGGCCGTATGCAGCCCAGGATGGCTGTGAATGAGGCCCAACACAAAACTGTGAATTTACTTAAAACATCATGAGATTTTTTTCTGTGATTATGTGTTGCAATGTATTTAATGTGTGGCCCAAGACAACTCTTCTTCCAGTGCAGAGTAGAGATGCCAAAAGGTTGAACACCACTGTTTCACTTTTACAGTAAAGCTCTAGGCCTTTGGGGTTCTTAGCTTTATGTAGCGATTTTTTATTTGATTCTTACTTTGGTGGTACCCTGAGTTTTATTGCCTTCTTTCCATGATCCATGTAGCTCTCCAAATGTAGCCACAATGTTACTAGAGTTTGAAGGTCAACTTTAGAGAAAAAGCTAGTTTGGATGCTCTTTTAATCTAAGTTCTCATTTTTACATGAACTTCTCTTTTTTCATTTGTTGAGTCATATATATATATATATATATATATATATATATATATATATTTGGCTAGCTTGGCAACACTCTTAATGCTTGTATTTTACTAAGCTTTGGCTTTATGATAAAATATTTGGCAGTATCTATCAAAATAAAAATTTATGTGTCCTTTGAGAGAACAGTTCTACTTCTAGAAACTTCTTTGGCAGAAGTATCTACATGTGTAAAAATATATGTATATCTTTTTTTGTTCACAGCATTATTTGTAATAGTGAAAAACTAGAAGTGTTCATTAACGACTAGTCCATGCTATGGAGTAATGCTGAGTAACCATTAAAAAGATGAGTAGATTTGTATGTACTAGCACAGGATGATTTCCAAGATTTATAGTTATATAGAAAAAACAAAGAAAAAAGAGCTTCCTAGTGTTCCAATGCACATTCTTATTTTCAAACTTTATTTTGGTGCCTCAGAATATTCTTAGAAGAAGTGGTAATAGCAGCATTATATGCCAAAAATAATAAATAATAATTTGCTCTCCTGAATGACTTTGATCTTTAGATTTCAAAGAGCATGTATTATCATAAGATTGAAGCATTAAAAGACTAAACATTTATTATATGTATAAAAGGTAAGATCATTTTAAGTTTTCAAAATACAATGTTAACTTTATAAAGTACTTTTTGAGGTAAAAACAATATAATCTTTTAGGATTTTTTTGAGGGGTAGATAATATTAATTGCAATATTTCCCTTATAACAATTTACCTTTTACAGAAGACTTATTTTTGCCTAGCATCATTAATAACTTTTAAGTAAGTAAAATAGAATTATTTCTTCTGCTAGACATTTAAAGATTATTAGCATAGTAAAGTTCTGATTTTACCAATAAGTATAAATGATATTTGAGTTAGATAAATGACATCTTGGAAGGAGACAAACCATCCATTCTTCAGGCAACTGTCACATAACTAAAGTGAATCATTACATGGTACAATGGAAATTTTTTGAAACAATTTGATTTTAAAAAGAGAAATAAATGGAAAAATTCAATTGATTAATCATCCTTGAAGGATGAAATAATATTTTAACTAGATAAGCAGAACTTTCAAAAATAAGAAAGAAAAAATCACTCACTGGATTTCTACTATCATGGGAGAGAAGCCATAGAAATTTTTTTGAATAAGTATAAATTTGAACCAATTTATCCTTCAATGACAACAATTTAACAATTTCCTTCTTGATTGAGCCTGCCACACAATATTAACTTGTAAAAAGCAGAATCTTATTGAAGGCTAAATTTATATCTGAGTTGTATCGAAAGTGACTGCCTGGCTACAGAAAGAAAGGCAAAGGGATTAAGCAAAACAGACAAGCCAAAAAACCAAAACCAAAACCAAACAAAAACTTATAGATAAAAACAACAGTGTGGTGAATACCAGAGGGAAAGGGTGGTAGGAAGAGTTTGAAGAGGGTAAAAAGGAATAAATGTGATGGAATGAGACTTGACTTGGGATGGTGAACACAATGCAATAGATAGATGATGTATTATAGAATTGTACACCTGAGATCTATATAATTTTATTAACTAATGTCATCCAATAAATTCAATAAAAAATAAAAATGTTTGTAAATAAGACAAACTCCCAACCAAAGAGATAAAATAAAATTATGACATAGTAAATCTATGATGCTTTTATGGGTAATCTGTATAAATAACAGTGACGGCACATATATCAGAATACACCAGGAGGGTATACTAATGATGAAGTTCACAAAGTTTACTCTTTTATAGTTTCTTGAGTCCCTGGCTTTGAAAACATTTGGATTCTCCCCGCCTTCCTTTTCTTGGTTCAGAGAAATTGCTCGTATAAGTTAGGAATTTCATTTTTTCAAGTTTGAGAAACTTACTTATAAAACATTCTAAGCCTGGAGCTTTTGGGGGAGATACTTCTTTTCCCAAAATATTTCCGAAGTTATTAATCTATGCTAGTTTCAATCTCTTTATGAGCCATTTTGGCAGCTTTCATTTTATCATGAAATGGTATCTTTTGATGTGACTTTAACTTTTTAAACATTGAATTGTATATTGTGTTCTATTATTCTTTAAAAATCTTTCCATACCTGTGCTTTGTGTTTGTTTATAATTTTGTGTTTTCTAACAGTATGACAGCATTTTTATTTAAATATAATTAAAAGTTGAGACACAAATCTGAAGAAAGACACCAAAACATGGATAACAGGTATTCCTAAGTTTTTGGATTGCAAGTGATTTCTTCTTTATTAACATTTTTAACAAATTGTGAATGCATTATTTTTTTATTAACTAAAACCTAATTTTTAAATATCGATACTATATTCTGGCTATTCAGCTTTGCTTTCCATTGGTAACTTCATTGCAAATGGTTCTGTTTCCCAATCAAAGTGCACAGTTGTGGAGAAATGCCACCATTAGTTATTGCTGTGGAAGTTTAAATTATAAACATTTCTGGAGATCAGTTTGGCAATAAGCTAAAATGTAACATTTGTATGCTCCTTTGCCAGACATTTTATTTCTAAAAATTAATTCTAGTAAAATAACAGAGCACTTGCACAAAATGTATTTTTAGAAAAATGTGTGTTTATAAATGAATATAGAGTTGTACTGTCCAGTATCTAACTATTAGTCATATGAACCTGTTGAGCACTTGAAGTGTGGCTAGTTTGAATTGAGATGTGCTATTGGTATAATATACAGACTGTAATTGAAGGACTTAGAACAAAAACAAATATAAATTATCTCATTAATACTTATGTTAGTTAGATATTGAAATGTTAATATTTTGGATCTATTGAGTTAAATAAAATATATTGTTAAAATTAATGTCAGCTATTTCTTTTAATGTGAGTACTGGAACATTCAAACTTGCATGTACAGCTCTATTTCTATTGACAGTGCTGTTCAGGGCCTTCAAGCAGGTCTGACCTAAGGGGCCTCTCATCACCTTGAGGCTTTCTCAGCATTGAACTTAAGTTTAGATGGTCTGACAGGGTAGAATGCAATAATCTTTATATTTGTTTCATTTTTCTTACGAAAAATGTGTTATTGTTGTGTATGCCTAGAGAATTAAAAAAAAAGTGATCCTGCTGAATGTATTTTAACTTTAAACATCAAGAATTTAACTGTCCAAATTGCTGGAAGTCATCTCTGATCCCTTCCATCATGATATGTCATGCTGTCTCATTTTGTATCTTTACTGAAAGTACTGCAACAGACTCAGAGAGGTTTACTCTACCACTAGTTAACATCTGGTGCTGAGAAAATCATTTTTCTTAAAGATAGTTTTGCTAATTTTACTTCTACCGTAGGAACTTTGTTTACAAAATTTGTCTCAAATGACTGAGAGCCTAAAAGCTCTTTATCAATTTGGCACCAGTGTGAAATGCACTGTTGCTACCTAACAAAAATTTGTGTGATTTTACTGAAAGTAAGCACAGATTGGTAGGGCACTATGAATAAAAAGTTTGTTATCATTGATTTTTTTCTGGGTTAGTTTCATATTTTTCACGATATTATTTTTAGAGATGGTTGATACTAAGAAGATACATGTATTAAGGACTTCTGCTTCTGGCAATGTGATAAACTAAGGCAGCCTGAAGCCTTTCTGCTACAAATATCTAGAAGAAGTGAATAAAAATATAATGAATAGCCTTTTAAATACCTCAAGAAGGAAAAGAAAAGCCCCCAATACAAGAAAAGAGAGGAAACTAAAACTTCTGAGGGACACAGTATGAACAGATGCTTGTGATGTCCAGTGGGCAGGTGGGGAGTGTATACTGATTTTGTGAATCTAGCTGCACAAACATCATTGCTCATATGGATACAAAAGAGGAAGGCTTGGGTCTGTAGGAGGCAGACATTGGGAACTGAGGAGCCCTGATACAATGCTAGAATTTTGGAAGGCCTGCCTCCTCCATGAAAGGGTGAATCAGAATAAGAAAACATAGCTTGTTTACATCAAGTGAGTTCTGAGTAGAGCAACTAGTCTTGTCTTATATTTCTAAAACCAAGTTTAAACATTACAGAAGTTTGCAGTTCAAATTCCATTACTCCTATGGTCAGAACCTTGGGTCAAATCAAGAAATATTAATACAAAAGTCATTCTGGTGTGCTGTTACCCCTAGGTTTGTGTCAAAGCCAAATCCCAGATTACTCTGTAAGGTTGCATCCACAAGGCACTCCACAGAAAAAGAAAGTCCAAATTAAACTGAGTCCACCTAACAATCACGTTATAAGAAAATAATTCACCATGGGCAAGAGTCAGCAGTGGATTTAGCATTCTCAAAAAACGTAAGATAATAGATTATCTGAGGGAGAACACAAAGTAATACAATAGTTCCTCCTTATAACACAGGGCATATGTTCTAAGACCCCCCAGAATGCATTAAACCATGAACCATACTAAACCTTATATATACTAAGTTTTTTTCCCTATACATGCATTTACTTTATTGCTTCTCCAAATCACCAGCCTCATCACTCTTGCACTTTGGGGCCATCATTAGGCAAAACGGCATGACTTGAACACAAGCAGTGCAATGCTGCAACAATTGATATGATAACTGGAAGGCTACTAAGTAGTGTTCACAACACGAATATGCTGGACAGAGGGATGACATATGTCCTAGGTGGGAGGGAATCTCTGTGGGATTTCATCACACAGCTCAGAATGGTGTGCAATTTAAAACTTACGAACTGTGGATTTGTGGAATTTTGCACTCTAATTTCAGACCCGAGTCTACCATGAGAAACTAAAACCGTGAAAGCAAAAGCACATATAAATGGGCACTAGTATTTGTTTAAAATAATGAAAGACTTGAAAAAGCAATTGGTGTCCTAAGCCAGAAACAAGAGTTTGCCAAAAAAAAAAAAAAAAAAAAAAAAATAGGCAAATTTGAAGAGGTACTAATTTTAGTTCTAGAATTGAAAAATATAGCCATGTAATATAAAACTCTTTGTATATGTTAAAAAACAATTGTGGTTATGAAGAGAAAATTAATAAAATACATAATATTTTTAAAAAATTACTCAGAATGAAACAAATAAACAAGGATAGAAGACATAAAGCCAAAGTTCATAGACATGGAGAATAAAATAAGAAGGTATGCTGTATGATTTTGGTGTGTATACTGTAATATAAATTTTAGAAGAAAAAATAGAATGGAGCATATAATAATGGCAGAAATTTTTTCCAGAATTGAAGAACAATAAGCCTCAAATTGAAAAATTCAGAATCTCATATGGGCTAAATAAAAATTAATTCACATAATAGAAACATAGTAGTTAAACTGCATGGTAAAAAAATCCAAGAGAACATCTTAAAGCCACCAGAGAGAGAAAGTTACCACAAAAGAACAGTAGCAGACTCCTAACAGTCTTTTCAAGAAGGACAACAGAAGCCTAAAATCAATAGAATAATAAGTTCAAAGGACCAAGAGAAAGTAAGACTTAACTCAAAACTCCGTACCCAGAGAAACCACCAAACAATGGGTGTGAATAAAATGCATGTATATTTTAAGACAAAAACTGAGAGATTTATAACCCATAAAACCTCACAAAATGAACAAATTCAGGAAAATAAGTTGAATCCAAAAGTTAGGTTTGGTATATAAGTGATGATGTATAAAAAAATTGGAAAACATGGGGCTATAAACCACTTCTACCATAATGACAAAAACAATAATAGCATGATTAAGGGAATAGAAATAAGGTAAAACTATAACTATAAACAACAATATTATAGACAATAAAAGGGACTAATCATAATCAGAGTAAAGGTCTACAATCTTTATATTGTTTGAGTAAAAGAAATATTAATTCTAGTATTCCTTTTTAAAAAAATTACACATTTAAAATGAAACCACTAATGTCTTAAAAATAGAATACATAACTTCCAATTTGGTAGAGGGAGAAAATAGAGAATTAAAAATGTAATTTGTAATAAAAAGAAGAGAAAAATAAGCCAAAAAAATGTTTAAGTAGAAAACAAAATCAGATAATAGAAATAAGTAAAACTAATAATTATAAAAATAGGGAACTAAAAGATAAAACATATTTATTAAGTCAAGATAGTTTTAGGTTAGATTAAGAAAATACCATTAAATTCAGCTCTGTACTGTATGTATGCAGAAATCTTGATGATCAAGAAAGGTTGAAGAATAACGGTGAAAAAATAGCTCACAAAAATGCTTACCAAAACAAAGCTGATTTAGCAACATTATCAGACAAAATGTATTTTCAGGTAAAAATCCTTATTTGACATAAAAATTGCTGTTATTTAAACACAAATTAACAATTTACTAGGAGGCAGAAAAATACTGAATTTGTATGCAACTAACAAAATGCCACCAAAATATGTAAAGCAAACATTTATATAGTTGTAGGAAGATAAAAGTAATTTCACATGTAATAGAATTCTAATGTCCTCTTTTAAATACTGGCAAATCAAATACACAAACAATGAACAAATATATGAAAGCTCTGAATTGCGTACACAGAAATTTGTATTCAACATTTAGAGAATTCACATATACAAATATTTCAAAGCACAGTTGAAACATTTACAATAAGCTGAATATTTAATAAGCTATAAAACAAGTCTAAAATGCTAAGAAATTGATATCATACAGATACATGATAATATTCTCTCACTTTAATGCAATAAAATTAAAAATTGGTAAAAGAGAGATACTAACCATTCTATGCATTTAGAAAATAAAAACCACACTTCTAAATGCTTTTGTTCAAATAGAAATAAGAAAGGAAGTTTAAAAATCTTTAGAAGTGCACGACATAATCTCTACATACCAAAACTTTGAGGTTATAGATTAAGCAGTATTTAGAGAAAAAAAATCATATCAATAAATGTGCATAACTTTAAAAAGAAAGAATAGAAAAAATCACAAGGTGAAAGAATAGAAAAATACAACTCAAGGAATTAGAAAAATAAGAACAGAATAAACCCAAAACTAAAATCATAAAGAGAAGAAATTTTAAAAAATAGAAAATTAACCTTAGAGAAAACCTGTGCCGAATATTATTTATTTGAAAGAAAAAGAAACACTCAATAAAATGTACAAAGTTTTAAGATTTGTGAAGACACAAAAATGACATTAGAAATAAAAAGGAGATTTAACTATAGTAACTATATAGACATAAAAATCATTAGATGATCTATGCCAATAAATTGAAAACTTAGTGGAAATGTACAAAAATGTAGTTCCTAAAACCTACTCAAGGAGACACAGAAAGTCTAAGTCCTATGACTTTTAGCAGCGGGAAGACAAACAATCCAATTAAATAATGGGCAAGGGACCTGAACAGACACTTCTCCAAGGAGGACATACATATGGCCCATAGATATATGAAATGATGCTCAATGTTGTTAATCATCAAAGAGATGCAAAATAAAATCACTATGAGGTATCACCTCACACCTGCTAGAATGGCTTTCATTAATAAACTAACAAATAACAAGTGCTGGTGAGGTTGTGGAGAAAAGGGAACTGTAGTACACTGTTAGTGGAAATGCAGACTAGTGCAGTCACTATGGAAAACAGTATGGAGTTTCATCAAAAAATTAAAAATAGAACTGCCTTATGACCCAGCGATTCAACTTGCAGGAATATATCCTAAGAATCTCAATACACTAATTGAAAAGAATATGTGCACAGTTATGTTCATAGCAGCATTATTTACAATAGTCAAGGTCTGGAAACAATTCAAGTGCCCATCAGTAGATGAGAGGATAAAAAAAACAACTGTGGTACATTTACACAATGGAATTATTCTACATGGCTGTAAAATAGAAGGAACTCTTATGCTTTGCAACAGCATGGATGGACCTTGAGAACATTATGCTAAGGGAAATAGGCCAGTCAGAGAAAGACAAATACCATATGATCTCACTCATATGGGGAATCTAACAACAACAACAGCAACAAAAAAAAATAAACTGACAAACAAAATAAAACCAGAAGCATGGATTCATGGAACAGACTGACAGATCTCAGAGGGGAGTGGGGTGGAGGGGACTGGAAGAGATTATCCAAAGAACATATGCCCATATACAAAGCCCTTGGACACAGACAACAATGTGTCGAAGGCCAGGGGTGTGTGTGTGGGCTTGGTGGAGGGGGAAGAAGGGGGAAATATGGAACATCTATAAGAGTGTCAACAATAAAAAAAATATAAATAACATTTAAAAAGTTGAATGGATAGTAAATATGTGTTCGCCTAAAAACACCAGCACAAATTATTTCATTAGTTATTTCTATCAAATATTAAGGAACTAATAATACTTAATAATGTTTTCCAGAGAATAAAGAAGAATGCAGGCTGCTATAATCTTGTAAAAATTGGGCAAGGGCATTGTGAACAGGAGAATTATATGCAATTCTCACTCATCAATATAGAAGAAAATATTCTAAATAAAATATTAACACAATCAAGAAAGGGACAAATAATCTAACATTAATAATCTATCATAATAAATGATAAACCACATCAACAGATTAAAGAAGAAACTATATATCTCAAAAGATGTAGAAAAAACATTTGTTAAAATTTAACAGCCATCAAAGGTAAAATATTATTTTTTCCATTTTCTCGCCACCACTTTCCTCTGCCCCACCCACCTCCACCTCCCACCATCAATCTTTCCCCACTTTGACTTTGTCCATGGGTCCTTTATACATGTTCCTTGACTTTACCCTTCCCCTTCTTTTCCATGTTACCCCACTCCCTCCTCCCCTCTGGTTACTGTCAGTTCGTTTTTTATTTCAATGTTACTGGTTATATTTTTCTTGCTTGTATGTTTTGTTGATTAGGTTCCACCTATAGGTGAGATCATATGGTATCTGCCTTTCACCACCTGGCTTATTTTGCTTAGCATAATGCTCTCCAGTTCCATCCATGCTGTCACGAAGGGTAATAGCTCTTTCTTTCTTTCTGCTGTGTAGTATTCCATTGTGTAAATGTACCATAGTTTTTTTGATCCACTCATTTATTGGTGGGCACTTAGGTTACTTCCAGCACTTGGCTATTGTAAATTGTGCTGCTGTGAACATTGGGGTGCATAGGTTCTTTTGAATTGGTGTATCAGGATTCTTAAAGTATAATCCCAGCAGTGGAATCTCTGGGTCAAAAGGAAGTTCCTTTTTTAGCTTTTTGAGGAAATTCCAAACTGCTTTCCACAGTGGCTGCACCAGGTCTGCGTTTCCACCGACAGTGTACTAGGGTTCCCTTTTCTCCACAACCTTGCCAGTACTGGTTATTTGTTGATTTGTTTATGATGGTCATTCTGACCAGTGTGAAGTGGTATCTCACTGTGGTTTTAATTCACATTTCTCTGGTGGTTAGTGATGCTGAGCATCCTTTCATATGTCTCTGGGCAATGTGTATGTTCTCCTGGAAGAAGTGTCTGTTGAGGTCCTTTGCCCATTTTTTAATTGATTGTCTTCCTGGAGTGGAGTCATGTGAGTTCTTCATATATTATGGAGATCAAACCCCTGGCCAAGGTATCATCGGCAAATATATTTTCCCATACACTTGGTTCCCTTTTCATTTCACTGGTGTTTTCTTTAGCCATGCAGAAGCTCCTTATTTTGATGAAATCCCGTTTGTTTATTCTTTCCTTATGTCCCTTGCTCTAGGGGACATATCGGTGAAAATATTGCTGCATGGGATATCTGAGAGTTTCCTGCCTATGTTCTCCTCTAAGACTTTTATGGTGTCGCAACTTATATTTAAGTCTTTTATTCATTTGAGTTTATTTTTGTGTATGGTGTAAGTTGGTGGTCAATTTTCATTTTTTTTGCATGTAGCTGTCCAGCTCCCCCAACACCATTTGTTGAAGAGGCTATTTTTACACCATTTTATGCTTCTGCCCACTTTGCTGAATATTAATTGACCATAGAGACATGGGTTTATTTCTGGGCTCTCTATTCTGTTCCATTGATCTCTGTGTCTGTTCTTATGCCAGTGTCAGACTGTCAGGCCAGTGTTAGGCCTTGTATTATAGTTTGATGTCAGGTATTGTGATCCCTCCTACTTTGTTCTTCTTTCTCAAAATTTCTACAGTTATTCAGGGTCATTTATGGTTCCATGTAAATTTTTTAAATGTTTGGTCTATATCTCTGAAATATGCCATTGGTATTTTAACAGTGATTGCATTGTATCTATAAATTGTTTTGTATAGTTGAACATTTTGATGATGTTAATTCTTCCATTCCATGAACACAGTATATACTTTCATTTATTTGTGTCTTCCTTAATTTCTTTCTTCAGGGTTATGTGGTTTTCTGAGTACAGGTCTTTTACATCCTTGGTTAAGTTTATTCCTGGGTACTTTATTTTTCTTGTTGACATAGCAAATGGGATTTTTTTCTGATTTCTGATTCTGATATTTCATTTTTGGTGTACAAAAATACCTTCAATTTATTAATATTGACTTGGTATCCTGCTGTTTGTCAAATTCCCTTATTAGGTTGCATAGTTTTTGGTGGAGTCTATGGGGTTTTCTAAGTACACTATCATGTGATCTGCAAACAATGACAGTTTTACCACCTCCTTTCCAATTTGAATGCCTTTTATTTCCTTTTCTTGTCTGATTGCTGTGGCTAGGACTTCCAATACTAGGTTGAATAGAAGTGGTGAAAGTGGATAATCTTGTCTTGTTCCTGATCTTAGTGGGAAGGCCTTTAGTTTTTGTCCATTGAGCATGATTTTGGCTGCAGGTTTTTCATATATGGCCTGTATCATGTTGAAGTATGCCTCCTTTACTCCCACTGAGTGTTGCTGAGTGTTTTTATTATGATGGATGCTGTACCTTATCAAATGATATTTCTGCATCTGTTAATATGATCATATGAATTTTGTCTTTCCTTTTGTTTATGTGACATATTACATTTCTTGATTTGTGAATATTGAACCATCCTTCATCCTTTGGATGAATCCCTCTTGGTCATGGTGGATGATCTTTTTAATGTATTGCTAGAATCAGTGAGCTGGAGGACAAGGTAGAAAAAGGCTCCCAGAAAAAGCAAGAAAATGAAAAAAGATAAAAAAAGTATGAATAGGCATTCAAGGAAATGCAGGACAACCTGAAACATAATAATATCTGTATAATAGGGATACCAGAAGGAGAATAAGAGGAGGAAGGGATAGAGAACCTGTTTGGAAAAGTAATGATGGAAAACTTCCCTAATTGGAGGAGAGAAAAAGTTACACAAGTCCAGGAAGCACAGAGGGTCCCATTTAAGAGGAACCCACTCCAAGAGACATCATCATCAAAATGGCAAATATCAAAGACAAACAGAGAATCCTAAAGGCAGCAAGAGAGAAACAGGTAGTGATATACAAGAGAGCCCTGGTACGGCTAGCAGCTGACTTCTCAACAGAAACACTCCAAGCCAGGAGGGAATGGCAAGAAATATTCCAAGTAATGAAAAGCAAAGGCCTGCAACCAAGACTGCTCTACCCAGCAAGGCTCTCAGTTAAAATGGAAAGCTAAATAAGGAGTTTCCCAGACAAAAGAAGGCTAAAAGAATACACCTCCACCAAACTAGTACTGCAAGATATGCTAAAGGGACTGTTTAAGAAGATGAAGAAAAAGTGAGAGAGAGAGGAAAACAGTTACAAAGGGAAAAATGAATAAGTACCTATCAATAATAACTTTAAATGTAAATGGATTAAATGCTCCAATCAAAAGGCATAGTGTAACTGAATGGATTAGAAAACATGACCCACACATATGCTGCCTGCAAGAGACCCACCTCAGAACAAAGGACCTACACAGACTGAAAGTAAAGGGATGGAAAAAACTATTCCATGCAAATGGATATAAAAAAAGCTGGGGTAGTAATATTAATATCAGACAAAATAGTTTCCTAAACAAAGGCCATAAAAATAGATACAGAAGAACACTTCATAATACTCAATGGAAGAATCCATCAAGAAGACATAAACATTGTAAGCCTATGTGCACTCAATATAGGAGCATCCAAATATATAAGGGAAATCTTGGAGGACTTCAAGAAAGATATAAACAGCTACGCAATTGTAGTGGGGATTTTAACCTTCCACTGTCAACAATGGATAGATCTTCCAAACAAAATATCAACAAGGATATTGTGGAGCTGAATGACACTTTGGATCAAAAGGACTTACCTGATATATATAGAACTTTTCATCCCTAAAAGCAAAATACACATTCTTTTCAAATGCACATGGAACATTTTCAAAGATAGACCATGCGATAGGACACAAAACAAACCTCAACAAATTCAAGAAAATTGAAATCATAATAAGCATTTGCTTAGACTGCAAGGGCTTGAAACTAGAAACCAACCTCAAGGAAAAAGCTCAAAAACATTCAAACTCATGGAGACTGAATAGCATGCTATTAAACAATGAATGGCTCAATAATGATATCAAAGCAGAAATCAAAAAATTTCTGGAAACAAATGAAAATGAACACAGAAAAGTCCAAGACCTATGGGAAAGAGCAAAGGCAGCCCTGATAGGGAAGTTCATAGCAATACAGGCCTACCTAAAAAAGATAGGAACATTTCAAATAAACCACCTAACCCTCCAGCTTCAAGAATTGGAGAAACAACAACAAACAAAGCCCAGAGCAAGTAGAAGAAAATAAATAATCAAGATCAGAGCAGAATTGAATGACATAGAGACTAAAAGAACAATTCAAAGAATTGATAAAATCAGGAGCTAGTTCTTTGAAAAGATGAATAAAATTGACAAGCCTTTAAGCAGACTCATCAAGAGAAAAAGGGAAGGACCCAAATAAATAATATCAGAAATGAAAGAGGAGAAATTACAACTGATATCACAGAAATACAAAGGATTGTAATAAATTACTATGAACAATTATATGCCAAGAAATTTGAAAACCTGGGTGAAATGGACAAATTTCTAGAAAAATATAACCTTCCAACTCTAAATGAAGAAGAAGCAGAAAGCCTGAACAGACTGATAACAGCTGGTGAAATTGAAGCTGTTATCAAAAAACTCCCGGCACACAAGAGCTCTGGACCAGACGGTTTCACAGGAGAATTTTACAAAACATTTAAGGAAGAGCTAACCCCTGTCCTTCTCAGACTATTCCAAAAAATCCAAGAAGAGGGAAGACTCCCAAACTCTTTTAATGAGGCCAGCATCATCTTAATCTCAAAACTAGATAAAGACACAACCAAGAAAGAAAACTACAGGCCAATATCACTGATGAACATAGATGTTAAAATCCTCAACAAAATATTGGCAAACCACATCCAGCAATACATTAGAAAGATCATCCACCATGATCAAAGGCAAAACATTTTAATAAACTAGGAATAGACAAAAACTTCAATAAACTATGAATAAAAGGTAACTTCCTTTGTAGGATGCATTAGAATTAGTTGGTGCCAAGATATGGATGTGTGTGTCACTGTGTCTACTGAATAGTGGCTGAAGGTCCTTACCAGAAGAACAAGATTGGACCCTGTAATATAACATTTAAGGGTTGGAAAGGAAGAAGCAGACCATTTGTTTTTATGCAGTTGACAAGAATGTATGTATGAAAAATGTAAGAAACTTTACAGGTAAACTGTGGGAAATATTAGGAACATTTGGCAAAGTTGTTATATAGAGAGTGATATACAGAAATCAATAGCACTCTTAAATAGAAGTACCAAATGGTTGACAATGCAATTTTAAAAAGGTAACATTTATAATATTATCCCAAACTATAAGGTTATCAGGAGTATAGCTATAAAAATATGACACCTTCATGGATAAAATTAAAACTTTTACTGTATGATGTAAAGGAAGATGTAAATAAATGTTGTATCATACCACATTCTTGGATGAGAAGACAATATATATTTTTTTATTCATCGTTGTTCAGTTACAGTTGTCCTGCCTTTTTCCCCATTGCTCACCTTTACTCCAACCCCTAATTCCCACAGTCAGTCTCTCCCATTGTCCATGTCCATGAGTCTTTTTTTTGTATTCCTTTGCTTGCCCCTTCCCCGTTATTCCTATCTCCCCACCCCTCTGGTCACTGTCAGTTTGTTCTTTATTTCCAAGACTCTGGTTCTATTTTGCTTATTTGTTTGTTTTGTTGATTATGTTCTACTTAGAGATGAGATCATATGGTATTTGACTTTCATTGCCTGGCTTATTTCACTGAGCATGATGCTCTCCAGTTCCATCCATGCTATCTTGAAGGGCAGGAGTTCCTCCTTTTTTCTGCTGCATAGTATTCCACTGTGTAAATGTACCACAGTTTTTTTGATCCACTCATTTACAGATGGGCACTTTGGCTCTTTCCAGTTCTTGGCTTTTGTAAATAATGCTGCTGTGAACATCAGGGTGCATAGGTTCTTTTGAATTGGTGATTCACAATTCTTGGGGCATAGTCCCAGTAGAGGAATCACTGGATCAAAAGGCAGTTCCATCTTTAGTTTTTTGAAGAAATTCCATACTGTTTTCCACAGTGGCTGCACCAGTCTGCATTTCCACCAATAGTGTACTAGTGTTCCCTTTTCTCCACAACCTCGCCAGCACTTGTTATTTGTCAATTTATTAATCATGGCCATTCTGACCAGTGTGAAGTGATATCTTATGGTGGTTTTAATTTGCATCTCTCTAGAAGACAATAATTGTCATAGTTTTAATTCTTCCCATACCACTTGTAAACTCAATGCAATCCCAATGAAAAATCTCACTCATCAACAATAAAATTCTCATAAGGTTTTTTATGGAATTCATATGCTTATTCTAAAATTCATGAAACTGTAAAAGTCCAAGAACAATAAAAATATTTTTGGAAAGCAGTACCATAAGCAGTAAAAGTGAAAGGAGAAACAACAGAAGCTGAAAAAGGAAAAGGGAGGTATAGAGGTAAAAATACCTTGTATATTGACTAAAATAATTAAAATGGACAATAATAAAAGAGGTTTGCATAGCATAGACAAATAATGTACCAGAATACAGAACATAGAAAACTAGCATATAAATGACAAGAATGGCAATACAAATTGTGAAAAAATGAATTCTTTTTTTATTAAATAATTTACTGTTGTTCTATTATAGTTGTCTTAATTTTTCCCCTTTGGCCCTCCAGCACCCATCCCACCCCCCACTCCCACAGTCAATCCCCCTTGTTTTCCATATCTATGGGTCATTCATACATATTCTCTGTCTAGTCCCTTCCCCTTCTGTCCACCATTATCTCTCTCTCCCCTCTCCTCTGGTCACTTACAGTCTGTCCCATGATTCCATGCTTTTGGTTCTATTTTGTTTGTTAGTTTATTTTGTTCATTACATTCCTCTCATAGCTGGGATTGTATGGTATTTGTCTTTCACCAACTGGCTTATTTCACTTAGCATAATATTCTCCATCCATGCCGTCACAAAAGATAAAGCTGTAATGGATAATTTATGTAGAAAAGGTGCAATTATATCTCTACCCTCTACCCCTTAATGTACAAAAACATCCTACCAAATTCCTGGGGGGGTGTTAAAGACCAATCATGAAAAACAGACTATGTATTTTAGGAATAAACTGAAGATATCTGGGTTTTCTTTTTTTAGCATTTTTCTATGTTCTTAAAATATTTCATAGTTAAAAGTTATTTAAGGAAAAAATGTGTCAACCAGATGTTTGGAAAATTATACTATTTTGGGGGAGTTTCAGAAAATCTAAGGTGCAAAATATTTATGATAATCATAAAATAGACATTTCCCAATTTCCCATGGTTAAAATGGTGCTGAAAGCCAAATGTGAATATACTAGACTGGTAAAGACTATTACTTGGCTTCACTAACTCCCTATAAAAATGAGAAAAATAAAACATTTCATATGATTGTGTCTTTTTTATGATCTTTATGATCAGGTCTTTTATGACAAGAGGACAGGAAACCAACTAAAATTTGCTTCATCAAAGATAGGAAGTTTGGCTCATGTAGCTGGGAAGTTCATGGGCAATAAGAATAAACATATGTGCAGTGCCAGGCACAAGTCTAAGGGCTTCACATCTATCCACCCATTTAATCTTTATAATGACCCTAGTGAGATAGGTTCTGGTCTTATTTTCATCTTGCAGATGAGCAATCAGACATAGAGAGGGAAACAAAGAACCAAGAGGTAAGCAATTGTGTGTATGTGTGTCAATGGTCAAGAGAAGACTTAGGAAACTGAGACATCTAATACAGATTTCTAACATGTTTCTTCAAGGTATACAATGTGAACTCCTATTCTAACATGTCCTACGGAATCACCAGTGCTTTGGAATGTTTGGTTTATTTGAGACAACCCAAAGAAGAGCTAGCTAACTCTTTTTGTTAGGTACCATTGGTTAGTAACACTACATGAATTTCAAATGCACAACATTATAATTTTATATCTATATACTCTACTGGGTGCTCACCACCAATAATCTGGTTTCCATCTATCACCATATGAGGTCTATTAGAAAGGTATCCAGTCATGTATAATGAAAAATATTGAACATATGAAGAAGATACAAAATATAAGAAATGTACACAAGACAATGATGCTTTAGTCCCTTTCAGAATAAGCACCTTGGGGCCTCACACAGTTCTTCTAATTGCCATCAGCTGTCCCATTGTATTTTCCTTAATCTAATCAATGCTCTGAAGTCTCTTCACTTTCAGAGGTGATTTTAGTTTGGGAAAAACCAGAAGTCACAGGACAACAAATCTGGGTGGTAGGGGGACTGAGTCACCTGGACGATTTGATGTTTTACCAAAAAACTCTGCATGAGACATGACTCATGAGCATGCATATTGTTGTGATGAAGCTGCCAATCATCAGATGCCCATAACTGTGGCCTTCTGAATCATTCAAATAGTTTCCATGGAGGAATGTTCAAGCTTAACACAAAATTTGATGCAGATTGATTTCTCTCCTTGCTCAGTCATTTTGAATGCGACAGCCACACAGTATACATGCTCACTCAATGGTGTATACTGTCCACCACTGACTAGTACAGTGAAGTCATCATTGTTCACTCATGTGCATTCCAGTCCATGCTCTTTAGCTGCCAGGTTACATCGATGTCACACAAGCTGTTCTCGTTATATTAACAACGGTTGGACTTTTTCTGGACAGAACTGATTGTGTGTGTGTGTGTGTGTGTGTGCATGCACACGCATGCATGGAGATATATATATGTGTGTGTGTGTGTGTGTGTGTGTGTGTTCAACAATAATTATTAGGGAAATGCAAATCAAAATCACAATGAGATATCACCTCACACTTGTTAGAATGGCTATTAGCAGAAGACAAGAAATACATGTTGGAGTTGGTGTGTAGAAAAGGGAACCCTTGTTCACCATTGGTGGAATTATAAATTGATGCAGCTAATATGTAAAACATTATGGAGGTTCCTCAAAAAATTAAGAATAGAGCTACCATATGACCCAGCAATTCCTCTTTTTGGTGTATATCCAAAGAATAAGCTCTTAATATAGTCTGATAAGGGGCAAAAATAGAGACAGCATGTGTGAAAGGAGGAACTCAAGTGTTTAGGGCCAGTTAGTCTCTGAGTTACAGTAAACTTTTTGGAACTTGCTCTGCAATTAGGGAGCCCTACACAAGTTTTTGAGCAGAGCTAATCCAAACAAAACAGTGTTATGGGCATTTTCACTGACAGGAGCTGGATGAAAGGTGGAGAACTTGAAAGTAGAGAGACCAGTTAGACTACTGCTTGCTGTGTAAATATAACACAAGATAAAGTTAGATTAAATTAGAAGCACAGGTGTGACCATACAAAAAACAAGATGAATGAGAAAGGCATTATCACAGAAAAATCAACATCATTTGATAATTGAATGGAAGTTTGGAAAAGAGAGTGGGGAAAATTAAAGATAACTCTGAAGTTACAGTCTGGGTGATTGGGGGATGCCATTGGAAAGAAAAGGACAGTTACAATAAATAACAGGCTTTAGGGGAAAAACAGTTCAATTTGAGACAAGTTGAATTCGAGATGATGGATAAGAAACTGTTTCAGTTAGGATTCTTAGTTGAAGGAAACCAAAACCAACTCTAATTTAAGCGGCAAAAGAACTTTGTAGAGGGAATTTGGGTAGTCTGGAGGCTTCAGGAGATCTACAGAACCAGGCTGAGAGGTTCCCACCCTGGAATAATGTCCCTAACCAAAGGGTCAGCCCTGGAACTGCATCTGAGTCCCAGACACTGGGAGCAGCTGACATGGCGTTTTGCTTCCCTCTCTGCCTTTTGGATACTGCTTCACTCACCAGTGCTCCCAGACTTCTCAGTCCCTGCTTTCCTATAATGAGCACCTGATTCAAGAGGCAGATGCACTCATTAGCGTAGACCAGATGGACGCACCTAGCTGCAAGGGCTGCTGGAAGAGTGAGGGGCTTTCTCAGCTTTACAGAGATGCAAGCCTCTGTGTCCCATTATAGCTCATTAGGTCTTGGAAGTCTCCCAGTGAAGGAAAGAGGGTCATATGCCAGGCAGCCAAAAGAGCATTCAAATATATGTTCCTTTCAAGGCTTCAGAAAGTTTGGACTGGAGCTCAGGGAAGAAGATAGTGTTGGTGATATAGCTCTGGAAAAGGATGTTCTCCTTCAGGGGTGTCCAACCTGTGGTCCTTAGGCCAAATGCGACCCAAGATGGCTATGAATGCAGCCCAATACAAAATTGTAAATTTACTTAAAACCTGTTTTTTGTTTATCAGTTTTTGTTAGTGTTTGTGTATTTAATGTGTGACCCAAGACAACTCTTCATCTATCAACATGGCCCAGAAACACCAACAGGTTTGATACCCCTTGTAGGGTATGATGGGAAGAGAAGATAGCTGAGATATGAATTTGGAGAAAATGGTATTTCTGTGGCAGTGGGAGTGAAAGAAGGGGCATGAGACAAGCTTGAGAAGAGTCAGCAAGAGAGGAGAAAGCTTCTGTGGGTGGAGTAAGGTGAGCAAGTGTGGCACAGGGTCATAAAGCCCAGGAAAACATTAAAACTTTTGGAATTGAGAGGTCAGTATTGACCATCCCAGGCATTCAAAGCAGTTACAGGGGAGTAATGAATGGGTGGTGAAGAAGGAAGGTAGGACTTGTGGCCAACCCATTCATAAGCATTATAGAGAACATAAACTACACAAGCATACTTGGTTAGTTTATTTTATTGTTACTTATTTAATATTCACCCAAGAATTTATTTATTTTAGAGAGAGAGGAAGGAGGAGAGAGAGAGAGAAAGAGGGAGAGAGAGGATCATTGATGTGAGAGAGAAACATTGATTTGTTGCCTACTGTACATACCCTGACTGGGGATCGAATCTGCAACCTAGGCATGTGCCCTGACAGGGAATTGAACCCATGACATTTTGGTGTATGGGACAACACGCCAATCAACTGAGCTAACTCACCAGGGCCAAGGATACCTTGCTTTATTGTGTTTTGTTTATTGCGCTTCACAGTGTTTGCATTTTTTAAACAAATTTCAGGGAAGGCTCTCCATCAGCAAAAAGAGTATTACTTGCTGAAGTCTTAGATGATGGTTAGCATTTTTAACAATAAAATATTTTTTACTTAAAGTATGTGCATTTTTACATAATGTTATTGCACACTTAATAAACTATGGTATAGTGTAAACATAACTTTTATAAACAAAAAATTACAACCAGAATATTATATCCAAAAAATTTGTGTGACTCACTTTATCATGATACTCACTTTATTGCAGTGTTCTGAAACAAACCCATAATATCTCTCAGGTTCACCTGTATAATTGCAGGCAATGTTATTTATGCAGTAAAATTATTCACATGCTCCATTATTGGCCCCTTATTGAGAGCTCAGCTCTCAAGTACTGTTTAGCAATTAGCTTTATGTATTTTCGTGAATACTTAATGTTTTCTGGTCAGGGCCTGGGCAGTATGCAGCAAGCTTTATCAATATTTGAAATCTCTGGTTAAGTATAGAAGTTCTGCATTAGTTTCTTCTAATGTCTGCTTGACAGTAAACCACAATCATGGCATTTTAGTGATGGGTTTACATGGGAGACACCTCACATGCAGATGTGCAGATGAACTCCAGGGTCCACAGAACCAGCTAAAGAAGAAACTAGTTCCCCTGAATCTGGTTGAGTCAGAAATTTCATTTGAACTTAATATCAGGCAATTAGCTGTGCTCTCTGGAAAGGGCCAGAAAGGAGGGGAGGTCTTGGGAACAGATTTAAATCCTTAGGGATTGGTCTGTTCCATAAGAGTAGGATCTGACTGGTCTGAGGTATGGCCAGGGCAGGAAGACCAGAGTGGCAGAGTGCCTTCAGATTAGGCTTGGTCGACTCCCAGTTGAGAACCACGGTATGACTCCATTGCTTACAAATTCCTCCACTCTTTGTGGTAAAAACTCAGATGATTTCACTATTAAAACATAGTCAAATATATATAAAGAACTCATATGGCTCCACACCAGGAAGACAAACAATCTAATCAAAAAATGGGCAAAGGACCCGAATAGACACTTCTCCAAGGAAGACATACAGGTGGCCCATAGACATATGAAAATGTGCTCAACATCATTAGCCATCAGAGAGATGCAAATTAAAACCACAGAGAGATACTACCTCACATATGCCAAAATAGCTATCATTAATAAATCAACAAACAACAAGGGCTGATGAGAATGTGGAACAAAGGGAACCCTAGCACAACCACTCTGGAAAACAGTATGGAGTTTCTTCAAAAAATTAAAAATGGAACTGTCTTTTGGCCCAGCAATTCCACTCCTGGGAATATAACCAAAGAATCCTGAAACACCAATTCAAAAGAATACATGCACCCCTATGTTCATAGCAGCATTATGTACAATAGCCAAGATTTGGAAACCGCCCAAGCGTCCATCAGTAGATGAGTGGATGAAAAAGCTGTGGTATATTTATACAATGGAATACTATGCAGCAGTAAAAAAGAAGGAATCCTAACCTTTTGCAACAGCATGGATGGACCCGGAGAACATTATGCTAAGTGAAATAAGCCAGGCATCGAAAGACAAATACCATCTGATCTCACTTATAACTAGAATCTAATAAACAAAATAAACTAACAAGTAAAATAGAATCAGAGGCACCAAAACATGGAACAGACTGACAGCTGTAAGAGGGGAGGGATGAGGTTGGGACTGGCTGAAATAAAGTGAAGGGATTAGACAAAGAACATATATGCATGACCCATAGACATGGACAATGGTGTGAGGATTGACTGTAGGAAGGGAGACTGGAGGAGGGGGACACAGGGAGAAAAATTGGGGCAACTATAATAGCATAAACAATTTAAAAAATAGTCAAAAGAAATTATAGCTTAACTATCAGTACAGATTCCTGGAATGGATGGTTTAGGCAGTTGGTGCCTGTTTTAAGAGGGCCTCAAACAGGGCTTTGGGTAAATTCTTAGGTTTGAAAAGCATTTAAGAGAAATGAAAATGCAGGAACAGGGTTATCAGTGAAGTTGGGAGAGGCAAGGGATGGGACTGGGAGGTTGTGTAACAGCAATGACCTGTCTGAGTGAGCTATCTTGAAGGCTTATTTGTTAAATGTTTGGGAAGCGAGTTTGAATATAGACAAATCCTATAATGTTATGAGTAGCTATTAATGGCTACCTGATCCCCCCAAGTGAAAGTGATCTTTCTCTCTTTTAAAATTCTAAACTCTAAACCTATCTCTTTGTTTCTTATGGATCTTATTAGTTTTCAACAAAGCCATTACATACACTATAACATCAGGGTGCATTTTATTAACTGGGAAGCACTGTATAAATATTACTTATTTATATATGTAGTATAAAAGGATACCAAGATAGAACAGTCTCAATCTCTCAGATCCCACTGGCCACGATGCCAGCCAAGGACACTTTTCAAAGCGAGGCATGAGAAAAATCCATGTGGGTTTGTTCACAATTTCTGAAAATGAGTTTTGTGTCTGTTTACTCATTGCTCACCTTCCAGGCTATATAAGTGAAAATTAAGAATTTAGGGAAAAGGTTAGAAATTATAATAGTTCCTTTGGGGAGAATTGTTGGAAGGTGTGGCACTTCCCTTCCCTCAAGCTACATGAGAGGGGCTTCAAGAAGAGTAAAGAGCTGACCTTTGTCTCCTGGAGTATGAAGGACCCAGAAATTGCTGGCTTTTCCTACCCCGGTAGGTGGAAAGCTGTTATGGACTCCACCTGTCCACCTAGGGAATGGAGAAAGAGAACTAGCTTGAATGTGAACATCACTCTCAGAGATCGTGGGCCAAAAGTGAAAGCTTTGCCTGGGGACTCAGTATTGATAGGTGATATAAGCCTAGGGGCAGTTGTGTGATTCCTCCCAAGAGAATTGCCTGCGGTGGTGAGGGTGACTCCATTGAGAGGGGCACTAACAGATAACAGAGGCTGGGTGAAAAGTCCCAGGTTGTCAAGCAGTGCCCACACACAGAAGGTTGAAGCTTGTGGGTTCCCATGGGGATGCCTGATAGCTTCCATCCCAGTCAAGTATTACCCCTCTTACTCCTTGCCTCTCTTCCCTCCCCAACCCTCCCCACCCCCATAACCTTGGAGGAGCCAGAGACAGCTTGGTGACTGGGGGAGAAATGATAGAAGATCTTGCCTGACAAATAAAGGAAAAGGTGACTATGCTTTCCCACCTTCTTCCTTACTTACTTCCTCTTTGAAACAAGACAGAGCTGGAGGGAAAGAGAACCATGTATGTGATTTTGACATTGAACTAGATATTACTGAAATGAGACTATTACCATAACTAAAGTAGGCCAAAATCTTTTTGTTCTCAGAGAATTATGGGAAAAATCATGAGTCCCACAGGGGATTTCATGGGGGGCTGGGAACACTGTGGTTCGCAGTTGGATTTGAGCCCTCTTTAAAGGGGCACTAGGAGGGAAGAGTAGTAAAGTTTTCTGATTGAACCCTGAAGTGCCACTGGTTCAAAAAAAGAAAAGACTCCCCAAGGGCAGGGGACAAGTCACATTTATCTTTGTATCCTTGTAGTGCTAAGAATGCATAGTTCTTAAGTGGTAGGTTTCCTTGTTAAAACCTGAAGAGAGGTTCTCAAATAGGTAGTACATACATCAGAACTGCCTGCAGGGTTTGGTGAAACACAGATTGCTGGGCCCCATGCCCAGATCGCTGGTACTGTAGGTCTGTTGGTTTTGGGGAGGGAGCCTTCTCTTTTGGACAAGTTCCCAGGTGAGGTGGATGCTGCTAGTCAGGGGACCACACTTTAAAGTATTGATTTAAAGGAAATAGATAAGGGAGGGCAGGGCTATATGTCAACTAACTCATTCATTCATTTGTTCATGAATTAATTCAATAAGTATTTACTAAGGGCCTCTTGTGTGCTCTGTGCAGGTGCTGATTGGGCCTGGGGTTACCCAGCTTATCTAATTTGTCCAGTGGAGATGCGGCATTTCTACCATGTGGAATGAAGAAACTCAGTTCAATGAAACACTCCTCTCTCTTGCACACACATCCATCTCACGCGATCGTTTTGCTTTCCTTCTTGGCCTAGTTCTGTTTCATATTTAATAGAGGCTTTTGTTCCTCCTTCACACATTATATTGATTCTTATAATTGGGCCTTTTTGCTTTTTTCCAAACTGCATTACCCACTTTAACAGCTAGCTTAAAATGCTATTATAAAACCATACGGGGTCTTAGTGGAAGAGAAAAAAGGAAATGAACCTCTCAGAGCTCCATCTCTTCCAGTAAGGCGTTCCATGGATGGGGAAGTCTGGCAGTGTTTGCTTTTCTGTCTCTCACTGGCTACAGTCCCCCAGGGTTTTCTAGTTGGCAGCCCAACGGCTTACTCAGCTCTGCCCTGCAGACCAGGGATCTCAGAATATGGTGGGAGCAGGGGTCTTTTGTTTTCTGATTCCACTCTTTGCTATGAGACCAATATCTTGCAAGTTGTGCATACAAATTTGTGTACCTTCCTGAGCCTTGGCCTGTTGCACTGGGAATTCAAGTGGGCTACACAACCCTGTAGGAATTCCCAGGTTAGCAAACGAGACCTTGTTTTATTTATTTAATATTTTATGTATTTATTTTTCAAATTTTATCTTCACCTGAGGTCATGCTTATTGTTTTTAGAGAGAGCAAAAGAGAGGGAAGAAGGAAGAGAGAGAGCAACATTGATGTGAGAGAGAAAGATCTACCCATTGCCTCTTGAACACATTCTGACTGGGGATTGAATCCACAGCCTAGGCATGTGTCTTGACTGGGAGTTGAACCCACAAACTTTTGGTATAGGGGATGATGCTCCAACCAACTGAGCCACCCAGCCAGGGCCAGACCTCCTTTTAGTGGCCCTCTATTTAATGCTCTTGGGTTTACTTGGCCAAGGACATTTTGGTCATTACAATGCTCTCAAGGTGTGATTTTTGACATTTTAATTAGTATCAAGGAAATTTTACATGTTTATTATTTTTATTTTTTAAATATTTTATTGGTTATGCTATTACAGTTGTCCCAATTTCCCCATTTAGCTCCCTTCCACCCAGTACCCCCAGTTCTCTCTAGCAATCCCTCCCCTTAGCTCATGTCCATGTGTCATGCATATAAGTTCTTTGGCTACTCCACTTCCCATACTGTTCTTAACATCCCTCTGTCTATTTTGTATCTACCAATTTGTACTTGTTAATCCCTGCACATTTTCCCCCATTCTCCCCATTTCTCCTCCCAACTGATAACCCACTAAATTATCTCCATATCTATGATTCTGCTTCTGTTCTGCATGTTTGCTTAGTTTGTTTTTTAGATTCAATTGTTGATAGTTGTGAATTTATTGACATTTTAATGTTCATAGTTTTGTCTTCTTCTTTTTCTTAAATAAGTTACTTTAACATTTCATATAATATTGTCTTGGTGATGATGAACTCCTTTAGCTTTACCTTGTCTGGGAAGAATTTTATACACCCTTCAATTCTAAATGATAGCTTTGCTGGGTAGAGTAACCTAGGTTGTAGGTCCTTGCTTTTCATCACCTCAGATACCTCTTGTCAGTTCTTTCTAGTGTGCAGTTTCTTTTGAGAAATTAGCTGATTGTCTTATGGAAACTCCTTTGTAGGTAACTATCTGCCTTTCTCTTGCTGCTTTTAAGATTCTCTCTTTATCTTTAACCTTTGACATTTGAATTATGATGTGTTTTGGTATGGTCTTCTTTGGGTCTAAATTATTTGGGACTCTGTGTTTCCCAAGCTTATATATCTAATTCCTTCACCAAATTAGGGAAGTTTTCTTTCATTTTATTTTCAAATAAGTTTTCAGTTTCTTGCTCTTTCTCTTCTCCTTTCAGCACCTCTGTGATTCGAATGTTGCTACATTTGAAGATGTCCCAGAGGCTGCTTACACTTTCCTCATTTTTTTGGATTCTTTTCCTTCTTGCGATTCTGACTGAATGTTTTTTTCTTCCTTAGGTTCCAAATCATTGATGTGATTCTCAGCTTCATCCTCTCCCCTGTTGGTTCCCTGTAAGTTTTTCTTTATTTCACTTAGTGTAAACTTCATTTATGCCTGGGTCTTTATTTGTTGAAGTACCCAGTGAGTTCCTTGAGCATCCTAATAACCAGTGTTTTGAACTCTGCATCTGAGAGATTGCTTATCTCCATTTTGTTTAGTTCTTTTTCTAGAATTCTGTTCTGTTCTCTCTTTTGGGCCATATTTCTTGTCTCCTCATTTTGGCAGCCTCCCTGTGTTTGTTTCTATGTATTAGGTAGAGCTGCTTTGACTCCCTGTCTTAGTAGCATGGCCTATTGTAGAAAAGCACACCAGTGAGTTGGATGGGGTGGGGCCCTAGGTAATCGACAGGGTGGGGTAACCCGTGTCACCGCTCTGTGACTCTGTGTGGGGGAGGGCTCAGAGAGGGGACAATGCCACTCCTTGGCCTATCAAGTTTTGTCCAGGAGGAAGCTGTCTCCCAGCACTAGCCCTAACTCCAGTCACTTCAATTTCTCCCCATATGCCACTGGTGCCCATCCAGCTGTTGACCTGATGCCAAAGCCTAGAGGGAGTGAGTCTGCATAAGTTCCAAGTCCATTGTGGGGCCTTTAAGAGGAGGCTCCTGAGAATCCCAAAGTTTCTTCCACTGTCCTCACCCCAAATGGTGTTTACCGCTGGAAGTTATAGGGTCTTATCTTCCTGGTGCTGGAATCCTGGGCTGGGTGGTCTTGTCTGGGGCTGGGATCCCTCACTCCCAAGGTAGCCCTCATGATTTTTATCTACCACACATGCGTGGGTCTGCCCATTGAGCATTTCTGCACCTCTCTGCACATTTCTGTATCTTTGCCCCTCGTACTGTCTGGATGAGTGTGGCTTCTTTAATTCTTTGGTTGTCAGACTTCCATACGGCTTGATTTTCTGATGATTCTGGGTGATATTTGTTTTGTAGTCTAGTTGTAATTTTTGCTGTGGTTGTGCGAGGAGGCGAGCTGTGTTTATCTTTGCATCCAGCTTGACCATAAGTCACCTCAAGGAGATTTTAAACATATGTATGTACTTTTATTTCAAAGCGGTTTTCCCCCCATTTTTGTACTACACCCAGGGAAGTGCAGTGAGGAAAGAGGAGGAGGAATCTAAGGCAAGAGAAGTTTTGCCAATGGAAAAATCTCATCTGGGTGACAGAATGATTCCTTTTTAGGTGTTGACATAGCACCACACAGAGTCAGGGTCTGTATGTATACTTTGGTTGGACTCAATTCAGTCTGTGTTTACTGAGGGCTTGTCATCGGTAGGTGATCATGACATGCCCTGGTGGGGCAGCAAGATGGGGATTCAGTGAGGGAAAAGTCATAATCTGCTCTCTAGGTACTCAAAGAGGTTGGTGATGGTTCACTTTATGTGTCAGCTGGGCTGGGCCATGGTGCTAAGATACATGGTCAAATATTACTCTGAATGTTCCTGTGATGGCGTTTTATAGATAAGATTAACATTTAAATTCGTAGTGATTAAAGCAGATTGACTACCATAATTTGGGTGGGCCGCATGCAGTCAGTTAAAGGGCTAAATAGAACAAAAGACTGACTTCCTTCAACAAAAAGGAATTTTTCCAGCAGATGGCTCTTCCCTGGGTCTCTAGCATGTTGGCCTGCACTGCAGATCTTGGACTGCCAGCCCCATAAATCATGTGGGCCAATTCTTTAAAACAAATCTCTTTCTGTATAAACACATATCCTTTAATTCGTTTTTTTTCTTTTTCTGGAGAACACTGACTAGTACAGAGGTTAAAACACAGATTTGCACAAGCACAACATATAGATTGCATCACTGGGTATATAGTGTAATGAGAGTTATATGGAATTTGTTGAGAAGTGTGGGTAGAATTCTACCCACATGAGTGTGGGTAGAATGACCACCTGTGAGGTAAACTGGGATAGAATCCCCAGAACACAGCTCAACCTGAGCAAAGGGCAGGATCTCTTTAGGGAAGAGCAGAGTTTAGTTGGCTGCAGTACTTGGTGTGAAGGTGTAAATGTAATTGAGACCAATTGTGAAAGACATTAAGGCATTTAGATTTTATTCTGTATGTTACAAGTATGGGTAAAAAAGAAAGAGAGATGACAATTTTCTGCTTGGGAAAATCATGCTATTAGTATTTGGTCAAATGTATACCAAATCGTAGGAGAGGAAATAGCTCTGGGTCTTGAGAAACAGAAGGAATGGGGAAATGTCTTGGCAGCATAGGAAGAATGAGGTTTACTCTTGCCCTCACCAGAGGTTCTTGATCTTGGCTACACATTGGAATCATCTCAGGAGCTTTAAAAAATACTGATGCCTAGGTTCTGGTTTCTTTGGAATGGGGTATGGCTTGAGAATGAGAATTTTTTAAAAGCTTCCTAGATGGATTCATTGTGTGGCCCATGGAGAGGATCATTGCTTTAGACCTCTGCTGTCCAGTTCAGTAGCTACTAGCTACATGTGGCTGTCGAACACTTGCTACATGACTAGTCAAAATTGAAATGTGCTTTAACAATACCAAATTTTGCAGATTATGAAGACAGTGTGAAAAAAAGACTGTGAAATAATGGGTCGTTAATAAATTATATATTGAAAGTAGAAGGCAGAATAATACTACACCCTAAGATGTCCATGTTCTAATCCCCAGAATTTGTGAATGTGTTCTGTTACCTGTCAAAGAAATTAAAGTTGAAGGTGGAATTAAGGCAGCTAATGAGCTGGCCTTAAATAAAGAAATATTCTGGATTATTCTGGGTGAACTTAACGTAATCACAAGTGTCCTCAAATGTCCTTAAATGTGGAAGAGGGAGGCAGAAGAGGCAGCATCAGAGTAATGCAAAGTGACAAAGACTTGACCAACCATTGCTGGATTTGGACATGGAAGAGAGACCACAAGCCAAGGAATGTGGGAAACCTCTAGAAGCTAGAAAAAAGAAAAATGCCAATTTCCCCTAGAGCCTCCAGAAAGAAACACAGCATCCTTAGCACATTGATTTAGCTCAATGAGACCCAATTTAGATTTTAGGTAATAAATGTCTTGTTTTAATCCACTAAATTTGTGGTAATTTGTTATAGCTGCAATAGAAAAGTAACCTATTGCCTTACATGTTGAAATAGTAATGTTTTGAATTGGGTTGAATAAGATATATTAATAAAATTATTTTTACCTCTTTCCATTTACTTGTTTTTAATGTGTCTACTAGAAATTTTACAATTAAATATGTGGCTTGAGTTACATTTATACTGGATAGTGCTGCTCCAGACCCTCTCAGCCTTTGGACAATATGGTAACATAACTGACTCTATCTATCTCCAGTACATATGACACTAGTAAACATGGGAAGAGCAATGACCTCTATGGGGACTTCTGAGTTAACTGACAATTGTTTTTATTCTCAGCCCCTGCTAGCTTGTTAGTAATAGGAGGAAAACTTATATCTCATGCTTGGGCTGTCCAATGAGTAAATGACCAGAGGTCATTTTGAGTGCCAGCCTTTCAATTTTATAGAAAACACTAAACTGGCCCAAATAAATTGTTAGCGTTTTTGAGAGACGTGAGCACAGATTAGTATGTTCATTAACCATGGGAATTCTCTGAGTTCCCTCAACGACAGTGCAGCTACTGCAAGTAAGCAGTGTGACTAAATCTGTCCACCCACAAATATCATCACAGGCTGGACCCTTAAGTGACCAGTTTGCTTTTTGTAACAAGTGTACATATATTACAGAAATATGTAATAAATGTAATGTTCATGTGATTAAGATGGTTGCGTTTGCTTTTAGCAAATCTGTAAGAGGAAAAGTCTCAAACTACAGCATCTAGAGGGGACAGAATATGAATGAAGTCAGAGTACACTTTCTTGGCAAAAGAAATGCAAGGTGGGGGGGCTGAACAGAGACTGCTTGAGAGGCCACAACAAGGTAGAAACAGCCAGTCCTTGCTGCATTAGGGCACACAGGCTGCTTCTACCAACAGACACCAATGAATACTTTCAAAGAAAAATGGGAAGAAGTTAACACATTGAGGCAAAGAGCCTTAAAGTACAGCTGTCTTTTTCTTGCACCATAAATATTTTTCCAAACACAAAACCCTAAAGTATTACATAGATTGTAATAAATGTTGAACTTTCAAAATTCATATTACTCTGGATTTGAAGTATTAGGAATATTTGGAGATTCTGATGATAACATTTGGAGACATTCTATGAGTAAAAGCACTATTAGTCTACAACTAAAAAATGTGTAGAACAATTCCCCACCATGTGTAATGTTCACAGGATAAAATGACAACCCACTGCATATGCAGAGCATGGATGGCAGGCAGCACTTCGCAAGGTTCATTGTTTGGGAGCACTCCGGATGATCCCACCCTGTCATTGGGTGAAATCTGGGAGAAGAGAATCATCTTTACTTCCAACGTGAGCATTCTCCCTCAAACTCTGAGCATGCCATGTGAAACAATAAAGCAGGAATGAGAAACTTTTCTGCATTTTCTTCATGGCCTCATGCCATTACCTAACACACTTAATGCCACTTCATATTTCTGATCAATCCCTATAATCCATTTACAGTAGATTTTTGAACTGTTGCTGGAGTTGATGTCCTGCCTCAAGCCTCAGCAATGACAGACATGGACTCCATGGATAATAAAAACAAAGAGGGTATTGGGACTATTTTTTAGAAGCTTTTCTACTGAGCAGTCACCACATTTTGCAGGAAATACTGTGATCCTCTTATAGCAATAAACACACTGTCTCCTGTGTGGGCAGAGTTACCTGAGGTAAATTAACAGTTTCTCTCCTAAAGACCTCTGCCGCATTTTCCCCTAATCATTTTGTATCAAATCACAGTGATGGAACCATGAAGGTATCCTTTGTGCTTTAATTCCACAGGCTTCCAGATGCCATTCAACCCTGAAGGGCCCTTCATCGTTATAATGTTGAGGTTAAATGCTTTCCCTCATTTTTATATTTTCCCTTTCTAGTAGCTAATGGATCAATGCTCCTCACAAAGCCCAGTCTTTCTAGGGTAACTTCTTAATGGAATTGAGTCATAGAATTTCTTTCACCCTTTTACATCCTTCTGGGAAACATTTCTCCCATTTTATAGCTCACCTTTCCTAACACCCTTTGGTCCTTTTTAGGAAACTTTTCTTTTGAATTCAGGGATCTGTAGAAGGCCAGCTGGAGTCCCCCCAAAGTCATTGAACCATTCCTTCACCTCACATTAGTCATGTCTAAAGACAAAGGTGCCACCAGTTTAGGCGAATGTGAGTGCATGGTGACAAAAAGAGAGAATGAAGGGTGAAGGAAAATAATTCTTAATATTTTCTCCCTCTGCTTGTTCTTCAAACTTTTGTTGGGAAGTTTTTGATTACTGATTCAATCTACTAGTTATTGGTGTGTTCAGATTTTCTATTTTAAGTATACTTCTTTTTATTGTGCTTTATTGTTTTGCACTTCACTTTATTTTATTTTTTAACAAATTGAAGATTTGTGGCAATGCTTCATCAAACAAGCTTATTTGTACCATTTTCCAATAGCATTTGCTCACTTCATGTCTTTGTGTCACATTTTGGTAATTCTCACAATATTTCAAACTTCATCACTATTATTGTATTTGTTGTTTGTGATCTGTGGTCAGTAATCTTTGATGTTAACATTTTAATTGTTTTGACACACCATGGACCACACCCTTTTAAGATGGTAAACTTAATTAATAAATGTCACGTGTGTTCTGAGTGCTCCACCACCAGACATTCCTCCCTCTCTCTCCCTCTGCTCTGGCCTTCCTATTCTCTGAGATACGAAGTATTGAAGTTAGGTCAATTAATAATTCTACAATGACCTCTAAGTGTTCAAGTGAAAATAAGAATCTCATATCTCTCACTTCAAAATAAAAAATCAAAAATAATTAAACTTAGTGAGAAAGGCATGTTGAAAGCTGAGCACAAAGCTAGGCCTCTAGTCAAGCTGTGAATACAAGAAAAAGTTCTTAAATTTATTTTTTCCAAATACATTTGTCTCTGCCTTCCCCCCACCACTTTTCCCTGCCCCCTTACCCCCCCATCCTTCTCCACTTTGGCTTTGTCCACGAGTCCTTGCTATATGTTCCTTGACTTGCCCCTTCCCTCCCTTTTCCCCCCGCCCACCCCTCCCTCCTTCCCTCTTGTCTCTGTTGGTTTCTTTTCCTTTCAGTGTTGCTGGTCTTATTTTCCTTGCATCTTTGTTTTGTTGGTTAGGTTCTGCCTATAGGTGAGATCATACGGTATTTGTCTTTCAACCCCTGGCTTATTTCGCTTAGCATAATGCTCTCTAGTTCCATCCATGCTGTTGCGAAGTTTAGTAGTTCTTTTTTTCTTTCTGCTGTGTAGTATTCCATTGTGTAAAATGCCCATCAGTAGATGATTGAAACAGTCTTATTTAACCCGTGAAGATCGTGGTAAAAAAAAATAGTGTAAATCGCATGTATTGAATATCACACACCTTTACAAAACACATATTATAACCAAACTGATGGCTTAAATGTTATGGCTCAACATCAGTCATGTCCAAACACATAGCTATTCATAACCTTGAATCTATGCACCGGATATATGTAATGATATTTAAGAAAAGAGTTTGAATCTTTCAGACCGGCTGCCACTCCCCCAGGGTTAACAGTGTTGATATAGAGAAAGTTTTAGTGACTTTAGATAGAAGACTAATGCAGCCACCATTCTCTTAAGATGAACCCTAATCCAGAGCAAAGGCCTAACTTCAATTCTATGACGTCTGCAAGAGGTAAGGAAGCTTTAGAAGAAAAGCCTGAAGCTAGAAGAAGTTGGTTCCTGAGGATTAAAGAAAGAAGCCATTTCTATTACATACAAGTGCAAGGTGAAGCAGCAAGTGTTGATGTAATAGCTGCAGCCAGTTATCCAGAAGCTCTAGCTAAGCTAACTAATGAAGGCGGCTGGCTACACTAAGTGATAGATTTTCATTGCAGACAAGAAAGTCTTATATTGGAAGAACTGTTTATGACTTTCATAGCTAGAGAGGAGAAACTTATATCTGGTTTTAAAGCTTCAAAGGACAGGCTTACTCTTCTATTAGGGGATAATGCTGCTGGTCACTTTAAGTTGAAGCCAATGCTTGTTTACCGTTCCAAAAATCCTAGGACCTTTAAGAATTATGCTAAATTTACTTTGCCTGTGCTCTGTAAATGGAAAAACAAAGCTTGGATGATGGCACATCTGTTTACAACATGGTTTATTAAATATTTTTTATTGTTTATGCTGTTCCAGCTGTCCCATTTTTTACCCTTTGCCCCTCTACAAGCCAGCCCGCCCTCAACTTCCATAGCCAATCTCCACACTATTGTCCATGTCCATGGGTCCTTCATATATGTTCTTTGGCTAATCCCTTCACCCTCTTTCAGTCTCTGCCTCCCTCCTCCCCTCTTATCACTGACAGTCTATTCCATAACTCTATGCCTCTGGTTTATTTTTGCTCACTGATTTATATTGTTCATTAGATTTCTCCTATAAGTGAGACCACATCATATTTGTCTTTCACCAAATTGCTTATTTCACTTAGCATATCAGTTCCATCCATGTTGTCACAAGAGGTAGGAGTTTCTTCTATCTTTCTGTTGTGTAGCATTCCATTGTATAAATGTACCACAGTTTTTTAATCCACCCATCTTCTGATGGGCACTTATGCTGTTTCCAGCACTTGGCTATTATAAATAGCACTGCCATGAACATAGAGGTGCATAAGTTCTTTTGAATTGGTGTTTCGGCATTCTTAGGGTATATTCCCAGCAGTGGAATCACTGGGTCAAAAAGTAGTTCCACTTTTAATTTTTTGAGGAAATTCTATACTGTTTTCCCCAGTGGCTGCTCCAGTCTTGCCTTCCCACCAACAGTGTACTAGGGTTCCCTTTTCTCCACATCTTCCCCAGCACTTGTTGTTTTATGATTTGTTAATGATGGCCATTCTTACTGGTATGAAGTGGTATCTCATTGTGGTTTTAATTTCCATCTCTCTGATGGCCAGTGATGCTAAGCATATTTTTATATGTCTATGGGCTGTCTGTATGTCCCCTGGAAAAGTGTCTATTCAGGTCCTTGACTTTATTTATTTATTTATTTATTTTTAGAGCGAGGGGAAGGAAGGGAGAAAGAGAAGGAAAGAAGTATTAATGTGTGGTTGCTTCTCACGCACCCCCAACCGGGGACCTGGCCCACAACGCAGGTATGTGCCCTGAATGGGAATCGAAATGGCACCCTTTGGTTTACAGGCTGGCACTCAATCCATGGAGCCACACAAGCCAAGGCAATTTTTCAATTGGATTGTTTGTCTTCCTAGTGTTGATTCATATGAGTTCTTTATACATTTTGGAGATTAAAATCTTGTCTGATGTGTCATTGGTAAGTGTGTTTTCCCATACAGTTTCTTTAGCCATGCATAAGCTTTTTAATTTGATGTAGTTCCGTTTGTTTACTTTCTTCTTTACTTCCGTTGCCTTAGGAGATATATCAGCAAAAGTATTGCTATGTGAGATAGTTGAAATTGTACTGCCTATGTTTTCTTCTAGGATTATTATGGTATCATGACTTATATTTAAGTCTTTTATCCATTTTGAGTTTATTCTGCTGTATTGTGTAAGTTGGTAGTCTAGTTTCATTTTTTTGTATGTACAGGCCAGTTCTCCCAACACCATTTATTGAAGAAGCTATCTTTACTCCATTGTATGCTCATGCCTCCTTTGTCAAATATTATTGACCATTGAGACATGGGTTTATTTCTGGGTTCTCTATTCTGTTCCATAGATCTATGTGTCTGTTCTTATGCCAGAACCAGACTGTTTTAATTACAATGGCCTGTAATATAGTTTGATATGATGTATTGAGATCTTTTCAATCTTGGGTTCCTTTCAAGATTGCTGAAGCTATTTAGGGTATGTTTTGGTTTCATATAAATTTTTGGAGTATTTGTTCTAGATCTCTGGAATATGCCATTGGTATTTTAATAGGACTTGCATTAAATCTTTAGATTGTTTTAGGTAGTATGGACATTTTAATGATGTTGATTCTTCCAATCCATGAACATGATATATGCTTCCATTTATTTGTATCTTCCTCAATTTCTTTCTTCAGTGTTCTATAGGTTTCCCAGGACAGGCATTTTACTCCCTTGGTTAAATTTATTCCTAGGTACTTTATTATTATTATTATTATTATTTTTGTTGCTATAGTAAATGGTATTTTTTTCTTAGTTTCTCCTTCTGATAGTTCATTGTTGGTGTACAAAAAATGCCATCAATTTCTGAATATTGACTTTGTATTCTGCTATTTTGCCACATTCACTTATTAGGTTGAGTAGCTTTTTGGTAGAGCCTATAAGATTTTCTATGTACATTATCATTTTGTTTGCATATATTGAGAGTTTTACTTCCTCCTTTCTGATTTGGATGCCTTTTATTTGTTCTTCTTGTCTGATTGCTGTGGCTAGAACTTCCAGTTCTGTGTTGAATAAGAGAGGTGAAAGCGGACACTCTTGTCTTATTCCTGATCTTAAGGGAAATGCTTTGTTTTTCTTTGGCCCATTGAGTATGATATTGGCAGTAGGTTTTTCATATATGGCCTTTATTATGATGACATATCCTCCCTTGATTCCAACTTTGCTGAGTGTTTTTATCGTAAATAGGTGCTGGAATTTATCAAATGTTTTTTCAGCATCTATTATTATGATCATGTGATTTTTGTCCTTTGTTTTGTTTATGTGGTATATTGCTTTTATTGATTTGCAAACATTGTACCATCCTTGCATGCCTGAAATAAATCCCACTTGATCAGGGTGTATGATCTTTTTAAAATGTTCCTGGATCTGGTTTGCTAATATTTTGTTGAGGATTTTAGCATCTGTGTTCATCAGGGATATTGGTCTGTGATTTTTTTTCTATGTTGTGTCTTTACCTGGTTGGAATTAGGATAATACTGGTTTCATAACAAAAGTTTAGGAATCTCCCCTCTTCTTGAATTTTTTGGAATAGTTTGAGAAAGATAGGTGTTAGCTCTCCTTTGAATGTTTTATAAAATTTGCCTGTGAAGCCAGATTGTCCGGGGTTTTTATGTACTGGTAATTTTTTGAATACTGCTTCAATTTCATTAGTTGTTATTGGTCTATTCAGGTTTTATGTTTCTTTCTGGTTCAGTTTTAGAAGATTGTATATTTCTAGAAATTTATCCATTTTGCTCAGGTTGTCCAATTTCTTGGCATGTACTTGTTTATAGTAATTTCTTATACTCCTTTGTATTTTCATAGTATTGGTTTTTACTTCTCCTCTTGACTTCTGGTTTTATTCATTGGGGTCCTCTCTCTCTTTTTTTTGGATGAATCTGGTAAAGGTTTGCCAATTTTGTTTATCTTTTCAAAGAACTCCTGGATTCATTAATTTTCTGAATACTTTTTTAGTCTATATGTCATTTAATTCTGCTCTGACCTTGATTATTTCCTTCTTTCTACTCACTCTGGGCTTTGTTGTTGTTCCTCTAGTTCTTGTAGATGTAGGGTTAGGTTGTTTATTTGAGATTTTTCTATCTTCTTTAGGTGGACCTGTATTGCCATGAACTTACCTCTCAGGACAGCCTTCACTGTTTTCCAAAGGTTTTGGGTTGTTGTGTGTTCATTTTCTATTGTTTCCAGATACTTTTTGATTTCTCCTTTGATCTCATTGTTAACCCATTCATTATTTAATAATGTATTTTCAGCTTACATGTATTTGAATGTTTGAGTTATTTTCTTGAGGTTCATTTCTAGTATCAAGCCACTGTGATCAGAGAAGATGCTTGACATAGTTTAAATTTTCTTGAATTTGTTAAGGCTTGTTTTGTGTCCTACCATGTGGTCTATCTCTGAAAATGTTACATTTGAAAAGTGCATATTTTGCTCCTTTGGGTGAAATGTTCTATAAATATCAGTTAAGTCAATTAGATTTAGAGTGTTGTTCAATGCCACAATATCCTTGTTGATTTTTTTGTTTGGAAGATCTACCCACTGTTGACAGTGGGGTTTTACAATCCCCTACAATATTTATATTGCTGCCTCTCTTTATATATTTAGGTGCTCCTGTGGGTACATATATGTTTACAAGAGTTATATCCTCTTGTGGTAGTGCTCCCTTAAGTATTATGTAGTGACTTTTTTTGCCTCTTGTTATGGCCTTTGTTTTGAAGTTTATTTTGTCTGATATAAGTATTGCTACCCAGCTTTTTTTTCATGTCCATTTGCATGGAATATTTTTCCATCACTTCACTTTCAGCCTGTGTATATCTTTTGTTCTGAGGTGGGTTTCTTGTACACAGCATATATGTGGGTTGTGTTTTTTTTATCCATTCACTTACCCTATGTTTTTTGATTGAAGCATTTAATCTATTTATATTTAAGGTTATTATTGTTAGGTACTTATTAATTACCATTTTCCCTTTTGTACCTGTGTTCTACTCTCTCTCTCTCTCTCTCTCTCCTTCTTCTTCAAGCCATCTCTTTAGCATCCCTTGCAATGCTGGTTTGGTGGAGATGTACTCTTTTAGGTTTTTTTTTTTTTTTTTGTGCTTCGGAAGCTCTTTTTTTCACCTTCCATTCTAAATGAGGGCCTTGCTGGATAGAGTAGTCTTGGTTGCAGTTCCTTGTTTTTCATTACTTTGAGTATTTCATGCCAGTCCCTTTGGGCTTGTAGTGTTTCTGTTGAGAAATCAGCTGATAACCTTCTTAGAATTCTCTTGTATGCAACCAGCTGTTTCTCCCTTGCTTCCTGTAAGAGTCTCTCATTATCTTTAAATTTAGCCATTTTGATTGTAATGTGTCTTGAAGTGAGCTTCTTGGGATTCATCTTCATTGGGACCCTCTGTCTTCCAGGACTTCTGTGGTTATTTTCCTCACCAAGTTTTCTGATATTACTTTTTGAACAGACTTCCTATCCCTTGTTCCTTTTCTTCTACTTCTTGTATCCTCATCATGCAAATATTATTATGTTTTATGTTGTCCTGCAGCTCCTTTAAACTATCTTAATTCTTTTTGAGTCTTTTTTTCATTTTGTTGTTCTGACTAGATGTTTTCTACGTTGTCTTCCAACTCACTGATTCAATCTTCTGCTTCATCAAGCCTGATTTTAATTCCTTCTAGTGTATTCTTCATTTCAGATATTGCATTATTCATTTCCTCCTCGCTCTTATTCATAGTTTCTCTGCCATTTTACATGCTGATGTTGTTCCCACTAAGTTCCTTGTAGCTCTCATAAATTTCTTTGTAGTTATCACTGAGTTCCTTGAGCATCCTTATAACCATTATTTTGCACTTTATGTCTGATAGTTTGCTTGCTTTAGTTTCATTTAGCTTTTTTTGGGGGGGGATTCCTCCTTTCTTTTTGGTTGATTTTCTTCTTTGTCTCTCTATTTTAAGTGGCTTTTTTAGTTTGTTTCTGTATATTAGACTGATCTACTTTGATTCCTTGTCTTTGTGGGGTGGCTTTCTATGGTGGGAGACCTGTGGTACTCAGTGGGTCATTCTCCTTGATCTCCTGAGCTGGATGCTCTTTGGATGCCCTTTATGCCATTAATGTGGCTTTCTTTTTGTACTTGAGTTTTGGTTGTTGTTGGGTTGTTCTTTGTTGGGTATTCCCCTCCAGCTCACTGACTGAAAATCATACCAACCACCACATCTTTTATGCTGTTGTACAGGCACTGCCAGGAGAAAACAAAACAACCCAGGTAACAAAATCCACACCAGCAAAAATGCCACCAACCACAACCACAATAACAACAACAAATAAGCAAATATTAATAAATGTGGAAAGAGAATAAGAATATTATAAGAAAGGAAAAACTAATATAAGAGATGACTAACAGGAAAATGATTTGGAGATGGTAGGGACCAGGAGAAAAAGCAAATAAAGAAAGAAAAGAAAATTTACAATGTAAATAAAAAAGAGAAGGAAGAACGCATAATAGAAGCAAAAAATTTTCAATGTAAATAAAAAAGGGAAGGAAGAAGGCAAAAGAAGGAAAATATAATATGAAGTTTAAAAAATAAAAAATGGTGAAAAATAGGAACAAAATTGAAGATGAACAACCACCACACCAATATCAATGACAAATGAGCAAAGATTAATAAAAGTGGAAAGGCAATAAGAATATTATAAGACATAAAAAAGACAGAAAAATATTACGAGATGTCTAAAGGGAAGAAGAATAATTTTGAGAGGATATAGGGAGAAGAAATAATAAGAATAATGATAAAAACCAGATTAAGAGTGGGAAAAAACAAAATTTAAAATGAAAATATGAAGGGCAGGAGGAAGGCAAAATGGCATAGGAGAGGGAACAGTAAAATTTGAGATTTGAAATATAAATAGTGAACATCTAGAAATAACATTGTAAAAAATGCAACAACAATCACTGTATCAATGACAAATGAACCAAGATTAACAAAGATGGAGAGAGAATAAGGATATTATATTAAAGGAAAAAGGAATGTGAGATGACTAAAGAAAAAAATGGTTTTGAGAGGGTGGAGGGAGAGGGTGGAGTAAGAATGAAGAATAAAGACAAGGTGTAGAAAGGGAAAAATAAAATTTAAAACAAAAAAGAAGATAAAAGATAAAATGGTGTAAGAGAAGGGAGAAGCAAAATTTTAAATTTAAAATAAAACAAATAAAAAAATGGTGAAATAATAGGAACAAAATTGAAGAAAAATAAAAAAATGTTAAAAAGCTATGAAGGAAAACAACACAAATAATGAAGACCTAGGTGAAATTTGTCTCAGCAGAGTCTAGTATTTGCCACTGTCTTCCTTTTCTAGGTCCATTCCTGGTAATGTTAGAGGGTGTCCCAGTCTAGCCTTATGCAGCCTGTCTGAGGCTACAAGCAATCTAGTCTGTAGCTATCTTCTTTAGGCCAGGCTGGCCTCTGCTGTCCTTCCCTGCAGGTTTTCCATCAGCACAAGGCCCAGGAGTGGTTCACCTAATGTCCCAGAGCACTGTAATTACCACCTCCACCTACCTCCAGAGGGGGCCTTTGGTGTGATTGGGAGGGTGGAATCCCTGGATAATTTCCGAGAGGTGCTTTTCAGTCTTCAGGGAAGACGGTGAGTGTGTTTCCCCACTTCCCCACCACATGTCTTGGTCTATCCCAGATTATTTCCCATAATGTATAGTTTCTGATGAATTACCCATCCGTTTCTTGTTAGGGACCAATCTGTGTAATAGAGTCAGCTCTTTTCTGCTTGGTGCTGATGGCAGCTCTGTATAAGATCCAAGGCTGGGCGAGGCCCTGAACAACCCTTGTTGCACCTGTCTGTAATCTCTCTGCTCTTTTGGTTTCAGTGGATCAGGGCTTGAGGAACCAGCGTCTGATAAAGGTTCAGAAAAGGTCCTTTTAGAACTTCTTCTTTCCCCTGTAGATTTGCACCCAGTAGAGTGCTCCAGAGCTTGGTCTTACTGCCCTGCAGAGCCTGCAATCCCCTAGGCGGGGATTGGGCATGCCTGCCTGTGAGGGGACTTGCCTGACTGCAAAGATTCTCAGTTGCTCCTTCCTGGCCCTCAAGTCCCCAGCCTGCCTCTCTCTCAGGAGACCCGGACCTGAACTCTCTGCTCTGCACTGAGCCCTGCTTACCAGCCACAGTGGGTAGGGTCCCACAATCCCTTCATTGTGATTCTTTTTGTTCTTCCTGTGAAGCTGAACTCAGTGGGAATGAATTGCACTTTCACTCTGGTTTCTTTGTTGGCAGAGGCACTGTGCATGTGCCTGGGATCCCTGCCCATCCTTGCCCCAGTTCCCTTTCTAAAAAGTCTCCATGTGGCACCCACACTGCAGCACCGAGCCATGAACTGGCTTTCTGTACACTCCACCTCCCCAAAAAGCAAAAAGCCTCCCTTGGTCAGGACTGTCCATAGCCTGCAAATGCCTGACAGTTTCAAGAGATAGAGCTTCTCTCTGGAACTCTCCCAGTTGGTGTTGCAGCTTAGGATTGGGGGTCCCTGTGTGGGACCAGAGACCCTTCTCTAGGGGGAGGAAGGGACCACTGAGCTGTGTTTTCTGTCTGATATCTCCTCTGTTTCAGATGCCTTGTACAGAGCATTTCTCCCTCAACTTACAAAATCTTTTACTGGATGATGCAAAGCATCTTCTGTACTCCTTGGCTTCAAAAATTCATGTCAGCTGAGACTCTGGTGATTGTTCAGGTCACTTGTTGGAAAATCAGCTGAAAATCTGTGCTGGGGGCACAAGCAAGTGGTCTCAGTTTCTACCTACTCAGCTGCCATCTTATCTCATCTCCTTCAATTTTCAAATGATAGTTTTGCTGAGTAGAGTAGACTTGGTTGTAGGTCCTTGCTTTTTATAACTTTGAATATATCCTGTCAATCCTTTCTGGCATAAAATGTTTTTTTTTTGTTGTTGTTTTGAGAAATCAGCTGAGAGTCTTATGGGAGCTCCCTTGTAAATAACTTTCTTTCTCTTGCTGCTTTTAAGATTCTCTCTTTATCTTTAACCTTTGCCATTTTAATTATGATGTGTTTTGGTGTGGGCCTTTTTGGATTCATTTTGTTTGGGACTCTCTGTGCTTCCTGGACTTCTGTGTCTCTCCTTCACCAAGTTAGAAAAATTTTAAGTCATTATTTCTTCAGATATGTTTTCAATTCCTTGCTTTCTCTATCTTTTCCTTCTGATACTCCTATGATGAATATGCTGTCCCAAAGGTCCCTTAAACTATCTTAATTTAAATTTTATTTTCTTCTTTGAATGGGTGTTTTCTGATACCTTGTCTTCCAAATTGCTTATTTGACCCTCTGCATCATCTAATTTCTATTGATTCCTTGTACTGTATTCTTAATTTCAGATATTGTATTCCTTATTTCTGACTTTTTTGTGGCTTCTCTGTCATTTCTTACACTTACTATCTCTTTGTTGATGTTCTCACTGATTTCATCCATTCTAACCCTAAGTTCTTTGAGCATCCTAATTTCCATTGTTTTGAAGCCTGTATCTGGTAGATTGCTTGCCTCTATTTAGTTTAGTTCTTTTTCTGGAGATTTCTCCTTTTCCTTCATTTGGGGAATGTTTCTTTGTGACCTTATTTTGGTTGCCTCTCTATACTTGCTTCCATGTATTAGGTACCTCTACTAATTCTCCCACCCTTGGTAGGGTGGCTTAATATAACAGGTATACTTTGGGGCTCAGTGGTATAGTATCCCTGGTCTCCTGAGCTGGGTGCTCCAGGAGTGTCCCTGTGTGAGTTATGTGAGCCCCTGTTGTAGCTGAGTATTGATTGCTGTTGGCTCATCTGTGAGTGGGGTTGACCCTTAGGCTGGTTGACAGCGAGGACTGACACCAACCAGAGTCTATGAGATGCTGGGTGAGGGCTTACCATGAAGTGGACTTTGCTCCAGATGGTTCTGGTGCCTGTTGAGACCTCTCTTTGGGTATGTCACTTGTGGAAGTAAATAGATCATTTCCTGATGTGGTCTGACATCAGCCACCTCTGGGTATATTTTAAATATTCCCATCTGGTACATTATTAGGGCCTGCTAAGAGATGAAGCTTGATTTTTAATCCTAGATTCTTTTATCCCCATCACATTTGGATCAGGCAGAAATGCTGTATTTGTATTAGACCTGCTATTCTTATTAAACATTGTATAATGCTTTTAACTCTCTTCTCCCAAATTGTATAAAATATGTAAACATAAACTTTTTGTCTTGTTTGTTTTTGAGAGGTTAGCTCAAAAAATATATAAGCCATTTCCACAACCTTTCATACTCAAGCACATTGTTTTTCGGTGTTTAGCAGATTGCTGGTTTGTGAATGCTTGTGAGCAAACGACTAGAGGCCAGAGAAAGAACCATATGAGGTCTAGGAAAAGTCCAGCCATTGTTAATAAAACTAGAATGATTTGTGTTTCATTGATGTAACCTGGCGGCCAAAGAGAGTGGATTAGAGTGCACATGCATGAATGATGATGACTTCACTGTACTAGTAATAGGGTGGTAAATGCTGTAGAGTGAACATGTGTACTGTGTGGCCATCATGTTCAAAATGACTGAGTGAGTAAAGCAATGAATCTGCATCAAATTTTGCATTAAGCTTGAACATTCCTCCACTGAAACTATTTGGATGATTCAGAAGGTTTTTGGGGACAATACAATTGGGGGCAGCACAAGTAAAAGTGTGATACAAATGCTTCAAAGATGGTTGAGAATCTGTTGAAAGTGATCCATATTCTGGAAGGGCTGCATCAAGCAGAACACCTGAGAATGTTGAATGTGTACAGGCTGCAATAAAAAGATCAGTGAATTGTGTGAGGTCCCAAGGTGTCTACTTTGAAGGGACCGAAACATCATCATTCTGCGTACGTTTCTCGTATCTTGTTTCTTCTTCAATAAATGTCTCTGTTTCATGTTGCATGGATGGATACTTTCTAGATAGACCTCATTGTATACCTGCGTAATCCCCACGCCATCAAGATGCAGAATGTTTCCTCCTTCAAGCCCCTTTAATGTCAACTCTTGCCCACACCTGTACCCATAAGAAGCAACACTTTTTCTGATTTATATCAATATAGATTAGCTTTGCTTATTCTTAAATTTCATTTAAATGGCATCATATGCTCTGTCTGGCTTCTCTTGCTCAGCAAAATGATTTTGAGATTCAGCCATGTAATTGAATACTTATGTAGTCTGTTCCTTTTTATTTTTGAGGAATATTATTCATAAATATGTAATCATAATTTATTTATACTTCTTTTGAGGACATTTCCCCTTCCCTGCTCCCCTCCCCTTAGTTTTTTTACTCTTGTAAAGATGGCACCAATTGACATTCATACACAGTTCTTTTAATGTTTACGTATTTTTAATTTCTTTTGGGTAAATACTTAAAAGTGGAATTGCTGGTTCATAGGATACACACACACAAACATATTTATGAGAAATGTCCATGTATTCTTTTATATTTTATTTTTCTAAATGATTTATAGTTTTAACTTTTCCATTTAGGTCTATGAATGATCCATTTCACATTAATTTTGTGTATATTGATAGATATGAGTCAAGGTTCTTTCTTCCCACTCCACCCCCGATTTGTTTATTCAGTGGTTCCAGCACCATTTACTGAAAAGATTTTCTTTCTTCACTGAATTGCTTTGGTTGGTCAAAAATCAATTTACCATGTAAATGAATATATTTCTGGATTCTCTTATTTCACTCTATTCATCCATATGACTGTCTTTATTCCAATATCTTGATTATTATAGTTATATAGTAAGCCTTAAAATCTAGTTTTACAGATGTATATCCCAACTTTATTCTTTTCTTCAAAATTGGGGTATTTTAGGTATTTTATATTGTCCTATAAATTGTATTTTATTTTTATTTTAAAATTTATTTATTTTTGATTTTAGAGAGAGGAGAAGGGAAGGAGAAAGAGAGGGACAGAAACAGTGATGTGAGTGAGAAACACTGGTTGCCTTTGCTTTGCCCCCTGACTGGGGACCAGACCTGCAACCCAGATGTGTGCCATGACCAGGAATCAAACCAGTGACCTTTTGGTGTATGGGAGGATGCCCAACTAACTGAGCTACAACGGCCAGGGCTCTGGTCACATAAATTTCAGAATCAGTTTGTCATTTTCTAAAATGATGCCCTCTGGTGCTTTCATTGGAATTTAGATGGAGTCTATATGTCAATTTGAGGAGAATTGACATTTCCCATCACAGTACTGAGACTTTAAAACATAAATGTTATATATGTCTCCAATGTTTAGGTGTTTTAAATTTTTATCAATAATGATTTAGTATAATACCTTTATTTTCTCAATAATAGCTTAAGTATAGAGATTTTGCAATATTTTATTAAATTTATCTTTATTTTCTAGTTTAAATATGACTAAATAGAATTTTAAAGATTTAATTTTCTTTTATTTATTTATTTTTAATTGTTTTTATTGTTGTTCAGGTACAGTTTTCTCCATTTTCCCTCCTCTACTCTCTGCCTCTCCTACCCATCTCCACCTCCCACCCTCCAACCTACCCGCTTTGGCTTTGTCCTTGGGTCCTTTATACATGTTCCTTGATGGCCCTTTCCCTATTTTCCTCCATTATCCCTCTACCCCTTCCCCTCTGGTTACTATCAGTTTGTTCTTTATTTCCATGTCTCTGGTCATATTTTGCTTGCATTTTTTTGTTGTTGTTGTTGATTAGGTTCCAATTATAGGTGAGATCATATGGTATTTGTCTTTCACCCCCTGGCTTATTTCACTTAGCATAATGCTCTCCGGTGCCATCCATGCTGTCACGAAGGGTAGGAGCTCTTTCTTTCTAAAAGATATAATTTTCTATTTTTTTTTTTTTTTACTGCTAGTATTTAGATAACCTTGTATCCCATCATGTTCTAACAGTTACTTTTTAGGTCTAACAGTTTTTGATGCAGATTTCTTGGGATTTTGAAGGTAGAAGTCATGTCATATGTGAATAAAAGACATCTTTACTGTTTTCCTAATTCTTATGTCTTGTATTATTATTCTTATTTCCCTGAATAGGACCTGCATTTACAATGTTGATTAGAAGTAGTGAAAGAAAATATACTTATATTGTTCCCAATCATAACGAGAGAGAGTTCAGTGTTTCACCATAAAGTATTAGGTTCAGTGTAAATTTATCGGGTTAGGGGAAGTTCCTTTCATTCCTGCTTTGTTAAGTTAAAAAAAAAACCTCTTTGTATAAATGGGTCTTTTCTCATTGGCTGCTCTTAACAGTTTTTTTTATATCTGTCCCTGGGTATCTTCCAGGTGACTATAATGTGCCTCAGTGTGAGTTTTTAAGTTTATCTTGCTTGAGATTTGTTGAGCAGCTTTAAAGCCCACAGGGACTCATTTTTTAAAAAAATGAAATATTAAATTTTAATCCATTACTACTTCAAATACATTTTCCGCCATCTCCTTCCCCTCTACTCCTGACTATTTTTCTGGTACTCGAATTATATATTCTTTAGACCATTTGACATTGTTTCATATATTAATGAGTCTCTGTTCATTTTGTAGCCTTTTTTCTTTGTGTACTATTTTTTGAACACTTTCTTTTGCCCTCTCTTCAATTATTTAACCTATTGTCAAACAAATCCAGTTAATTTTGATTTCTTTGTAATTATAGATTTTTTTTGTTCTAGGATTTAGTTATTTTAAAATATTTTCTGATTCTTCATTAAGATTCCCTATTTGTTCTTTTGTTATATGTATAGTTTTCTAGAATTCCTTCCACATAATTATATTAACCTTTATAATGGTCTTGTTTTTATTTGTTGACTTTTATGATCATTTCTGTCATTCTGGGTTTGTTTATATTGACTTATTCTTCTCCTGTTTATGGGTAACAGTTTCCTGCCTCCTTGAATGTGTAGTGCATTTTAATTTTATTATGGCTCCTACATTTTTATAGAAACTGTATTTTTGAGTTTCTGTATTTTATTGTCTCAGTTAATAGAGTATTAATATTTGTTTTTACAGGCAGTTCTTTTCTTTGAGTATCAACTTCAACCTCTTAAGACTAGTTTTTAAGTTATATTAGAGTAAGTCAAGAGTAGCCTTTTTTTCAGGACTACATTAGCCTTATTTCTGAACTGCTGCTTTTCTGGGATCTCTACTGAAGGCTGTTGATTTTCAGCTCTCTTTGAGCCCTGGGAGAGCTCTGGTAATTGATCTCAGTAGTTTACAGGTCTCAGTAGTTCTTTACCTGGTTGTTGTCTTTGGCTTCGTGGAGTTTAAGCCTGTGGATAAGCAGCTCTCTTACTCCTTAAACAAGGACCCATGAGGATCCCCATGCTGATGCTTGTAGCCCTACCTCTTCACAGCTCCTTTCAATCTGATACCTTGGTTCATAAAATTTTGACAGCTCAGTAGCTTCAAATTTTAATCTTTGTAGACTCAAATTTTAATCTTTGTACCCTCAACTCAGCAGAGCTGTTGTGTTTTATTTGGGCTAAACCTTCCTGCACTAAAACCTAAAAGGGAATTTCAGGCAAAAATTTGGAGCAATAACAAGGCTCATTTTGCTGTTTCCCTTCTCTCAAGTATCACAGTTCTGCACTGCTTGGTATTCAACATTTTGAAACACTGCTTTCCAAAATTTTATCTATACTGGTACCACTCTTCCAACATGATCAGAAGTTGAAGTCCTTTACTAACATAAAAAAAAAAATACCCCTGCAGTCCTTTGTTCTCACCATTCACAATAGTTTTATTGTTGACAGATCACACATGTTATTCAATTGCAAATTATAATTCTCCAGATCTTGTTTCAGTTTATTTAATAAATTCACTGATGAGTTCCAGGTAACAACAATATTGAAGGTCATTTATAGCATTTACATTAGATTGTGTACACAAAATAATCTCCAGATATTCAGCATTTGTCACATATATTGTAGGCTATGATAACAGAGTAGTTTTAGTTCATGACTTAATTTTGTACACATTTCCTCATTATTTCAATTAATTCCTAAATATTTTAGATAAATTATCACAGTTTTTACTTATTCACATCTTTTCAATGGTCATGAAAAGTAAACAAAATTAGCAATTAGCTTGACAATTTCAATTGTATTTCTATTATTTGAGGAATGCTATTTTACAGCATGATCTGTGTAAGACCAAGACTCTTTTATGTAAAAAATGCAGTAACTACAGCAACTCTTATAGCACCTCAAAAAAATGTTTCTATTATCTATTTTTTAATATATTGGTTCCATATATTTTAACTTTGTAATCCAAGCAAACAGATCGTTCTTGTACTTTGTGAAATCTTTATGACTTTTGAGAGATTTTAATACAGTCATTCAAGTCTGCAAATCCATCTGACCTAAATAATGTTTGTTTTGCTGAAAACAGTTCTCCAACAAAGTTAATAAAACAATGACAAAACAGTAACAAAATGTGATATTGTGTAATAAGCAACTCCAAAGCTTATAATATTTTGAAGTTTTAACTTTTATTACTAAAAACCTTTTAAAATTCCTTTTGTATTGTTTTATTTTTTATTAAAAATTTTGGGATACATAATTTATAAAATTATATGGTCATATACTAAAACATATCTAATAAAATTATTTTTGATTATAATAGGTTATTTGGAAAGGGCACAGTACAAAGTGCTATCAACAAATTCATCAAACAAAGCTACCACTGACTTTCATAATGCTCTGTTGACTTAAAAGTTTCTACAAGTCTTTCTTTTAGTTTACATTTAGCTCCTACTATGATTCTTCCTTCTAGTCACTTCTGAATTTTAATATGACCTGGAATTCTAAAAATATCTCAAAATTTATCCAGTAGTAAGAGCAATTAAATGCATTTTAAAATTACTGCAATGTTATACCTGGTTGTATAATCATGTAGTCAAATTACTATAGGTCAATAGGTGTACCTTTGACCTATTGGTGAATATATAGGAGTTTTTCACTGGAACACTTGTTTCTTCAGCCTGTTTCACTGAGGATTTCAGTGAGGATTTTTATGATATTTCATCTGGAACAAGCAGACTTCATTAGGATTTGGTGCATATCTGCTAAGATGTGATCTGCTACTTTGGGAGGCACAAAACATGTGAGTACAGATGCGGATGTAATTGCTTGTGTGCTATAAACCCAAGAATTTTCACAATTTTATCTTACTATCCCCATAAAAAACAGACATATGGTGTGTTTAGAATTATACATACTGTAGTTTTTAGTGTATAGCTGACAGAAGAGTGCTTTCACTTTGACTTGGTGTTGATACGAACTGAATCCATAGTTTATGAAGTTACACGGACTAGCTTCCAGCTCTCTAAATTTTAAACCTAGTTTCTCCCACATACTTCTAGTGAGGAGTCACATCCATACCATGGCCTAGCTCTGTTCCCTTCACCTTTGTGAGTAAGAGAAGGCAGTATTCCTGGAAACTGTTCTTACATTGAGAAACCAGCAATAACTTCACTACGGAAAAGACAATGAACCACATAAGTGTCTACAACTAAATACAAGGTGAATCTGTCCTTAATTCATCTTTTCTATCTGGATTCTCAAAATGCCTATAGATAGTCTAATGTCACCTGACACAAAATGACGTATGACAGAGGGAACACTGCTAATTTAACTGATTATAGTTAAAATAAGTTCCTTTTGAAAATTTTAGACATGCTTATCACAGTGTGAAAACAACACCCATTCCATCCCCACCCTCCGCCCCCTGCCCAGGACTCTGGAGGGGCTCTGGGCAAGTGAGAAGCCGTGTCTGGTCCAGGGCTGCAGTGGGGTCTCTGTTCTGCACTCATCGTCGAAACCTCAGAGCACCTTCACCCTTTTCTTCTCTTCTGGGCCCGGTCGTTTTGCGATACTATGAGAAGTTGATCTTAAATAGCTTTCACTCTCATTAAGTCCATGGCTTTTGAGAAGAATGCAGAAAAGTAGTAAGAGCTAAAAAGGCATGTTTTCAGTTTGTTATAAAAGAGGAAACTTTAAATGGTATTTTTCCATGTGGATAAATAATAAATGAAGGTAAAATTAAATTCAACTTATATTTAATTTAGAATTTACTATATGTAAAGCATTATATAGATGATGTGGACAACAAAGATGTTAGATAAGTTATATGAATTAGCTAATCTTACTTGGATGGCTTTCAAAAATGGTTGATTGAGCCTGGCTTAGCTGATTCAATAAGAAACATACTTTATTTTGCAAATTAGGAATTGTAACTTTGCATTTATAAGCCCTAGTATCCAGTGGCTACCTTCTTGAGATGAATACTTACCAAAGAGTAGATAATGAATTAGCCTTTTAAGACTAAAATGATACTGCCAACAACTAACATGGAATGAAATCATCATTGCTAAAGAGTAGATTACCTATACAATTGGAGATTATTAAAAGGTGTATCTTTATTATTTAACATCTAAATAGCTTTTCACTCTTCTTTTTCATGTCTTTCCTTTCTGTTTATATAAAATAAACAACTAAATGTAATAGACTTAAAGAGAAATTATCATAAAGTCAACGAAATTAGGTCCTGCTATGAGCAACTTCATATTTAGAGAAGGGCTATTGTTTCTATCTTAAACTTCCTTAATACACAAATCTAGAATCCTTTCAGTGAGCTCTGTAGTTGATAATCTTTTGTGCTCGGCACTGCTCATATTTTAATTTTGACCCATTGAAGGATCAGCCACAGTGAGGTTCTGCATCTTTATTATCCTTTCCTGGAATTCCAAAATCTAGTTTTGTTTTTTTCCACATGCATATGCAAATAAGCCAACATAGAGAGGGGTTGCACAGGGGAGGCAAAGATGCTGACAACCATCCGTAAGGGCCAGGAGAAGGCAAGGGAGGGAGAGAGCTATTGTGAGTCTGAGATGAAGTCTATGAAAAGAGGCAGCAGTGAGTCATGGTGTTTCAGTTTCCAGTCTGCTCAGGCCCTCCCACCCTTTCTCAGGACTTAGTGCCAATGCATTTATGATCAGAGGATATGTTGTCAGCACTGGTTTTTAGAGACGTAAGGAATTTCTTCTTCATAGCATCATTTCTTTTAATATATATTTCCCCAAGAGCATAGTTCTCATACATTTAAATACCTAAGAATTTGGATAGAATAGACATCTATGTTTAATTCTAAATGAGATATCTGTATATCTGGAATTGCAGGCTTTTTCTTTTCCAGAAAATTACTCTGGGGGAGGTGAAAAGACAGACACAAGAATGGTTTTAAACGTCACTCTTTTTGTCCATAGGTGGTGTTTCTTCTGCTTTGTTAAGATGAAGGACAAACAAAGTGATAATTACATCATCTGCCCTTAATGCCTTATTTTTTATAAAACACACGTCCCAATTTCCTATGACCTTCGGTAGTGTTATAGACTCTGGGGACTGAACCTTCAGAATAACAGCTGGGCTCAGTTCCGCAGCACAGAAGACTTCTTACTGCCCCCTGGTGGATAAAGTAAGAGAAACATGGTTCCCAAGGAGCAAGGCCAAAGAGCCAGAAAAGTGGTAGATTCTGTAGAGGATGTGGGGTGAGAAGGTGGAACAAAATTAAGTAGAAATGGATTGATAAAATAAGGGACAATTTAGTACCCTTCTTATTCAAATGCCTTGGCTTCCTATTTTTTAATGTCCCCCGTTGGGCCAAGGTCCTTCATTGTATTCACTGTGGCCTACCACTTGGGCCTACCCTTCCTACCCAGGGGTCCCTAACACTTCCCATCCTAAAGGAGGGGTCCCTCTCCCAGTTAACTTTGATGGAGGATAATTCTTCATCTCACCGTATGGGGTTCAGCTGTCTTGCTCCTGACAGCATCTCCCTTGCCCAGACCTGCTTTCTTACCCTAGCTTTCTAAAAGCTTATTCAATTTGAAATATCAACTTAACCATATATTATATTGTTAGACAGATATATACGTTTGTCTCTAGAATGTTCATTATATTTCATTAATCTACTTGATTATTTCTGTGCTGGTGTCATGTTGATTTAATTGCTGAGACTTTATAATGGTTTTAAATTTTTTAAATATTTGATAATTAACTTTGACATTTAAAAAAAAATAAAATCAACCTGCATTTAAGAAAGAAAGAAAGAGAGAGAGAGAGATGGAACTCCTACCTTTTGCCACAACATGGATGGAACTGGAGAATATTAAGCTAAGTAAAATAACCCAGTTGATGAATGACAAATACCATATGATCTCACCTATAAGTGGACTCTGGTCAACAAAATAAACTAATGAACAAAATAAACCACAGGCACAGAAACATGGAGCAGACTCAAAGGGACCAGAAGGGGTGGGGAAAGAGGACTATGGTGGAAAGAAGGGGAAGGGACTAGACAAAGAACATGTATGAATGACCCATGAACATGGACAACAAAGTAGGAATTGACTGTGGGAGTGAGGGGTGGGGGTGGGATGGGTGGAGGGGGGTAAAGGGGGAAAACTGAAACAACTGTAATAGAATAAACATGATTTATAAATTAAAAAATAAAAGCTTATTCATATCCTGGGTGGTGGTTAGCTAGGATTAAGTCTATGCAACACAAAGAACAATATGTTTTCCAATGAATTTATGCCTCGAATGCATATGCAGTGTTTTATGAAACTTTAACTCTTCCAGCCTGCTAATATAATGAAGTAATTTTTGCAGCTAGGACTGTTATTATTTGCCTAGACCTTAACATCTCTTTGCTTCTGGACCTTTATTTTCTCTGCTTTAACCAACATCCTCTAGTTGTTAATTGGGAGGCAAATGCCATCAAAAATTGGACCTTAGGTGCTGTGGAAAAGGCCTGAATCTAACTACTGAACTGGGAAGTCTCTCCATTTGTTGCTACTTCTACCATCTTCCACTTTTGGCACTCAAAGAACATATTGCCTTTATCTGAGAAAAACAGTTGGCTAGAACAGCATGCTGATAAAGCTTAAATTATGAGTAAGGTAATAAAATTCTTATTTACATACACAATCCATGAATGACACAGTGAGTGTTTCAGCTTTTATTGTTGGTGGGGAAATGTTTGGTGTTATATTGTCCCAAATACAGAATCTTATGATAATAGATTCTTAGGAATCACCTTCAGGAATCATCTCATCCCTTCTCTTGCCTTGTTTAGCAATCCTCACCAAACCACTCCCACTGAGTGGGCTGGGTGCCCAGGCTGCTTGGACATCCTCAGTAATGAGCCTTTGGGACTCATTACTTCGAATAGTTTTTTGGTCTAAGGTGATAAATTTGTGGGAAATGAGTATTTGTGGGAAGGTAAGTACATAGTGCCTAGTTTTGAGATAGAAAATGAAAGCGCAGCTTCTTTCTTTTGTTAGCTTCATCTCTGAATTCTCTAAACTCAGCCTCATCCTGAGCTCCAATCTTAGCAACAGAAGGAGCTTAGAGTGACTGATGTTTTCTGCAGAATTGTTTAAAATCACTTTGGCAGTAGTGTGAGGGGGGAAAGGGCTATTTCTGACTCTCTGATTATTGTTTTGAGGGTGCTTGAGCACGAGAAAAAGGAAGGCTATGTTGACGGGAAACTTGTTTCAGTTTAGAATGGTTCAGAATATTTCATTTCTAGGGAGGGGCAGATAGAAATAGACTATGTTCAAATGAGCTGTGCTCAGTGGCTGAGTTCTGATTCTCATTCCAACTTGACCCCTATTCCCTTTGATATTATTTGGGCTTTGATACTTAGGTCAATTCTAGAAGGTGGAATGGTAAAGAGAAAACAAACCATCTGGAGACAGAGGACTGTCAGATTTTAGTGTTATGGAAAATTCTTGAATGGGAGTAACTGAAAGGACAGGGGGCAACCTGAACTATGGAGTCCAGGGGACCTTACACTCCATCTCGTTCATTCGTTCATTCATTCGTTCGTTCGTTCATTCATTCATTCACCAAATGCTTATTGACAGGCTCTTCTGTAGCACGCACATAGCGATGCATGCACCAGAACCACATAGTGTCTTTTATAAGTTAAAAAGTGGATGCTTCCTAAATGAGGTCTATTTTAGTCACTTGAGACTGTTAGTCATTTTTGGCAAAGAAAATCATCGTGATGGGTCAGTCAGATACTACAACTTCTTTCAACATTTGGTAGAAAATTGTCAGGGAAGCCATGCCAAGGCACAACAGATATGAAAAGAGATGATCAACTTTAAACTTAAAGGGTATTATTTCCACATGTTAACATATGGTGTGACATGTAATCTCTGTTGTATTTACCGGGTTTTTTTTTAGTTCTTTATTATTATTTTTAAATTTATTTTTTCAAATAAATTTGTCTCTGCCTACCCCCCACCACTTTCCCTTGCCCCCTCCCTCCTTCCCTCCCTCAGCTCTTCCCCTTTGGTTTTGTTCATGAGTCCTTGCTATATGTTCCTTGACTTTCCCCTTCTCTTCCTTTTCATATACAATGAGGTGAGTCCAAATTGAATGGGTCCAAATATTAATGGTGAAAGACATTTGTTTTTTGGGTTCTTTTCTAAGCTGTGTCTAAAATGGGATACTGAAGTGAAAACAGCAACACCTCCCTCCCCGGCATCCAGATACTGCCCTCTTAGCCAGAGAAGTAGACTAGCAGAGGCCTACTAGGGTCCAGTCAGATGGTGACCTGTCAAGAAGTGAACCCTGAAACTTCATGGCTTCTGTTAAGAAGAAAGAACCTCTAGTAATGTGTATTAGAACTCAATAAATATTCAAGGATAGTTTCTTAGGCCAAGGAAGGAGACAATGAAATAAAATTTCTGTGTAACAAGACCCTGTGACTTCATCTTGGAAATTCTAAGAATAATTTTTCCATACATTGAGGTATAACTAAGATTGCCCCCAGTGATCTCTGCCTCCTAATATTCATGCCCTGTGTAACCCTCTCCCCTTGACTATGGGTTGGACCCTAGTGACTCACTTTTAACAGAGTATGACAAAAATTATAGGGTGTCATTCTGAATTTAAGTTACAACAAGATTTTGGGTTTTGTCTTGCTTGCCCTATTTTGCTCTCTTGCTTTCTCACTGTGGTGGAAGTCGGATGTGAAGTTGTGAGCAGCCCTATGGGAAGCCCAGCATGACTTGGAACTGAGAGAGGCCTCCCGCCAACAGCCAGAGAATAACTGAGGCTCTCAGTTTACCCACCTGCGAGGAACCCATGAGTGATCTTAAAAGCAGAGTTCCTCCCAGACGACACTACGACCCTGGCTAACCTTGATCACAGCCTTGTGAGAAATCTTGAGCGAGAGCACCCAGCTAAGCCATGTTTGGATTTCTAACTTTTTTTTTGGCGGGGGAGTAATTTGAATGCTATGAATATTCTGTAATACTTTTGTCTTTTGGTGAATATATGTAAATATTTCTCTTAGAAATATACCTAGGAGTGGAATTACTGGGTCACAACATGAATTCATATTAATAGATAATGCCAAATAGGTTTTGAAAGAAGTTGCACCAGTTACACTCTTACCTGCAATGCCCAAGACTAATCTACTATTTTGGCTGGACTCTTTGTTCCTCTCAATTCAGTACAGGACCAAGTATGCCATAAAATTTTAATGGCATATTTTATTAGTAATAATACTAATAAAAAGAATCATAACAGTGAAGGTACCTTTTGGATAACTAATTACCTGATATATTAATTTTTGAAGAGCTGTATACATATAACTAGTACTTTTCTGTTATTATTTTAGGTGTATTGAGCACAACAGAACAACACATTAAGTACTAGTTAGAATGGCTGTCTTTAAATTAGGTCTTATAGAAGATAACCAGGAGTAAGGAAAAAAGTCAAAGTAGAATTCTCCTATGTTCTCAATATTAGGTTACTTAGATGAGCTCAGGCTTTTTTTTTTAGCTTAAATTTCCCAAATAATGAACTTCATTTTTTGCTTAACATTGCTAGTGAGTGTATCTCTGAAGCCTATTTTTTTAATCATAGAGAAAGGTTTTATTGTTTACTTATTTTTCAATTTTATGTCAGTAATAACATTTTGTTGATCTATCTGGGCTTTTAGCATTGTATACATGATGAAGCTAATTGGGATATTATTAAAGACACTAAGCATTTCTTTTAATCGTCAACATAAAAGGCAGATTCCTTTATTAGAGTCATAATTCTTGAATTCATGGTTACAGGCAAGATAAAAGAATAATACTCATGAGCTCAGCCTTGCATCTGTAATAAAAGCAATATATGAAAAAGCAAGCTTGGCAGCAGCAGGTCAATGCCATGGGCACTTCGGTCTGGACAACTTGGTCTTGGTGGGGGTGTGAACTTGTTATTGGAAAATTTCTGGAAGATACAGATGTCCATATTTGAAATATGGGCACTAGCCATAATAAACTGGCACCAGAAATAGTAAAGGCTAAGTGAATGATAAAATATCATTATGTCATGATGGTAGGAAAACATTTAAAACCCACATTGAAGGCCATAATTCATAATGTAAGGGTACACTCTACTAAGTTTAGGAATCTCTCTTCTGAGGAAAAAGTATAGAATGACAAGTTAGATGCTCTTCTGCTTTCTGAGGACTATGTAGTCCTGCAGAGCATAAGCAAGAGCAATGAGGGCACATCAGAGACACTAACTACAGTGCCTCTGTCAGGGACCATGGGGAGGTAACCCCCTGTGGGTTTTGGAGAGGCTTTGATGAAAGACTTGGCACAAAAAATGTGGGGCCCAGCTGCGGCACAAAAGCTCTTATAGAAAAGAGGCTGGGCAGGAGAACTGCTACTCATTATGACCTCTGGTGAGTGCCAAGGACATGTCTCTAGAAAGTAAGACTGTTTTAGGGTCATGCCATCAACTGTGACAAAAGGGTGACTTTTCCTACCTCTATGGCTACTTTATGACTCATTTTTAATGAGAAACTCTTGTTTCAGACCATTATTTAACTTAGCTGTAGCAGTGACCACAAACTTTTAGGTGTAACTAACATGAAAATAAATTGTTGTGTTCTATTGTGTTTCATTCACATAGTTAGAGCTAAATCAGTGTAGACTTCTGTGCAAATCAAGACATTTTTGAATGTTCTGGGAGAAAAAAATGGAAGGTAGGTTCATGACCAGACTGTTTGACTATTTCCTAGAGTTTTAGCTCATGAAAAAGCTGGGCTTGTGTGGATGTGGGTCTGACATCTCTTTGAGGCTCTCAATGGAATGGTCTTATTTGCTAAGTTTTTGTGAAGAGACAATGTCATCCTTCCTCATTGTGTCCTCTCTCTCAACTTCAAGTTAACCAAATCTTGATGGAGATGAAGGTGATGAGGTGTCCAGAAAACCATTGCTGAAAAGGGAGAGTTAAAGGCACTGGAAATACTTAAATTAGTCTGGGCAATACACATGTTAGGTCTCTTCAAATCTATGGAGGCTGTTGAATAACCACAAACTATATACCTCAATATATTTTTCAGAAAGAAAAAAATGATGATCAAGACACTGAGAATTTCTTTGAAACCAGAATAATATTAATCAGGAAGTTTCTCTCTTTTCTGAGATTTGTTGGGGTAAGTGCTCTCGTTATATCTTACTGCATTACAGATTACCTCAAACATGATGGCTTTAAAACAATAACCATTTAACATATCTCATAATTTTGTTAGTCAAGAATTTGGGCAAGGAGTGGCAGAGCGAGTCTTCTGCTCTCAGTGGTATTGACTGAGGTCACTTGATGGCATTCAGCTGGCAGATGGACTGGTCTGGAGGGCCGAGGATGGCTTCATTTTCATGCCTGGTGCCTTGGAAAAGATAGCTGGAAGGCTGAGCTGAGCAAGGATAGTTGACCAGAGCATCTACATGTAGATTCTCCAATATGGCATTTTCAAAGTAGATGAGCTTTCACATGGAAGCTCAGGACTTCCATGGAGAGGATTTCAAGAGACAAGGAGTGAAAGCTGCCAGTTTCCCAAGGCCTAGGCTGAGAACTGATACCACATTCCAACCATCAAAGCAATCATAGAGCTACCTAGAATCAAAGGGAAGGGAGGAAATTTGGACAGTACCTCTCAGTTGGAGGAGTAAAGATATTTTATGGTTATCAATAACTCTATCACTTGCTTTTATTAATAGAAATACTTACTATGACCCTTTACATTTGATTAGTTTCAGTAATGGTAAAATATTGCTTAGATAATTATTGAAGTCCTAGAATGATGATTTATTAATGTGAAATGGGAGTTTAAGAATTGTATCAGCAGTAAGCTTACCAAGCATCTTTTTAAAAATGTCCATTGTCTTTGGAGTTAGAAAATGCTCATTGTAACTCCTGGCGACTGAGATGAGCACAATTTCATAGTAAGTTTTCCTCCTGCAACTAAGGAGCTTTTTCCCGTCCCTCTTCTCATTTATTTATGTGTTTGTTTTTAAAGGATATCTGACAGGCACACTCAAAATATGTTGTTGTTATTGTTGTTTTCATTTTTTGAATAGTCTTATGAAAGCAAAATGGAACCTAAATTAGGCTCTAGTTGAGGTACTAGAACAGAAGGAAAACCTTGTCCTAAGATGGAAAGAAGTGTCTCTAGAAGCAGTTGGAGTTCTTGAGTTCTGAGTTGCAGACCTTTGCCTTTAAGGCAGAAGTGCACATGGCCCTCTGAAAAAGATTCTGAGTTGTTAGCACTCCTTACTCACAGTAATTCCATGGCTGCCCAAATGTTAGCCTCTAGAAAGTTGTCTGTCACACACTTGTATCAGTTTTTGGAAAGGGCAGCTCCCCTCACTACCTTTTCCACTTTGTCTACATCTTATTTCCCATATTCAAACCCAAATATAGCCACACCCTGACCTTGTACCTCTCTCACTTACCTGAGTTAGGCATTCGACCCATACTCTCTTGGCCTTGACCCACCTATAGTTTTTAGTTCTGAATCCAGTGTGTTAGCTTCCCTCAATGGCACGGCCTACAAGGAACAAATTCGCATTCATGGGAGTGCTCCAGCTATGACCCATACCTGCATTTCTTGGCTAGAAATCTTTGCAGATACTTCCTCATGCATGATCTCGTGAATCATTATGGTGAATATGGAAAACTGTGCCTCTGCTTGTGGATATTTTCTCTCTTGTCATACTCAGCTAATTGAAGTTCTCTAAAAGGGCCATGTTCTTCCTGTCCTCTAAGCTGTGACACAAACTCTTCTCTGCCAAATGATCTCCAACCTACCTCCTATTCTTTTTTTTTAAGATTATATTTAAATCTTTTCCATATTCTTGCAGATTTTGGGGGAGTCTTTTTCATGCATCTTTTTCTGTTTATTTCTGTGGTACTCTGGACACACTTGTATTAACATATCTATCCTTTTGTACTTTATTTATGTATCTGGCTCCTCCTCCTCTGGCTTGTGAACTCTTCCTGGGTAGGGACCACAGAGTTTCCATCTTTGAATCCCCAAGCTCTAGTATGATGCTTAATATTCAATAAATACTTTCTAAATTCATTCCTGAATACATTTATTAATGAATGGTTGGGTCATTAGATGGATGATTGGAATAAAGAATGGACAAGTGGCTGGAAGGCTGGCTGGCTCGCTGAATTGTGGGGGGATGGCTGAACGGTAGAAAAAGTGAGTGAATGGATGGTTGAGTTGAGTACTTATCAATTTGTAATAATATTGGATGGATGTTCATAAATGAGCTTATGCCTAGAATTCTATGATTTTTAATTGCCAATGAGTCTAGCACAAACTTCATTTCCCCCATATCACTAGTATATCTAAGTGCACATTTTTGTCTGTTATACTACAATTCTTCAAAAAGCCCTGAAGTTGATTTTAAATCAGCATTCTTAAAACTTTGGAGACAAGAAATTTAGAGTGCACAGAAATCCAGAGGTTGCTTTCACTGCCTACTCCCACCCCAGTTAATTTGCCACAATATATGGCTTCTTAGTCCTTTTTTAAGTTCCTCATCAACAGTTTGGAAATAATTACATTACTCCTTTTACAGGTTGGTGAAGTAAAATTATTTGAAGAAACATCACTTTTTTTGTAATATCTATCTATCTATCTATCTATCTATCTATCTATCTATCTATCTATCTTATCTATCTACCTACCTATCTATCATCATCTATCATCTATCTACCTAGTTTTGTATGTGTTATTGTTAAGGCTTTCTTCATATGTCCCTCAGAAAATCCATGTGGAAATGTAAGTATTATTACCCTCTTTAGTTATTGAAACTATAAACACAAATAAGGATTTGTTCAGAAGCACAGAAGACTAGCACAGGCAGAAACTAGGATTCAGAATCTCTGCTGCTATCTGTGATACATTGCTTACCGTTGCCAAATACAATTTGTAGAGCAACAGTGTTATTACATAGTGTAGAATCCCAGCTATCAAAAGAGTTAGGCTGGATCTAAGGTAGGCATAGCAAATGGATTTTGTGTACCAACTCCAAATTAGTTGGTAACAGCTTCCTGGAGTACTGTACTGTGTTGAGAAGGACTTGGAGGTTCTGTCTGAGCTACAATTGTTTAGTGATAACTGCCATAAATCAAGGCTCCCCTGTGAATATTTGCCATATATTTTTTATCTCTGTTTTAAGACCACAAAAGGTGTTCATTATGTTAGATATTTGATAGGTATTCATGCTGGCTTGTCCACTGATTCACCCTAATGATTCATGAGATCATTCATGAAAGTTTCTGCAGATATTTTGAAGTTTCTAGAAGCTAGTTTTTGAACTAAATATGTAAATATCCTACTTCTGTGGATGTGGTTAAAATGTAGAGAGAGCAGTGAAGAAAGCTAACTGTGACATCAATAACTATTAGAGTCATATTTTTGAAAGGGGAGATGCTTGTTTTCCTATCCAGGTGGATAATACACTGCTAAAGGAGGGTGACTCATTGAGCAGTAGTGATTAGTAGTATGTTGTATTGAAAATTCAAAGCATTCACTTCTGTGCAGATGCAAATACAATCAGATTAACTTTATTTTAAGCTTTGATTACATTCTAGATAATAAGAACATACTATGTTAAGCCAGTTTAACAGTCTAGCAAAATGCATTTAATTTTAAAATTGGATATTGGAAGGCTTGGCAAATGCTGGGTGATTACTTAATAGAGTTAGTATGGTGTTCCTATGGGGACCAGCTACCCTCATGGATTCCTGGCGCTGAAGGCTCAGGAATAGTCTCGAAGGCTTGAAATGTGGTTATATAGACCAGAGAATTCCACTCTTGTTTCTCCCTCAGGTTTGTTCCTGCTGTTTTTTTATTTGTTAAGAATCACAATCTATTGATCTAACTCACACCCTAGGCATACCAGTGGATAATTCTGACCATGAATCAGTCTTGCAAATAAATACCCAGCAGGCTTGTCTGTTGAAACCTTGGAGCACAATACAAATGATAGGGTCTGCAGTACTGCTGGCTATTTGCAAGGTGGATTTTACCTCTCAGCACCTGAGTGATGGGCTGAGGTCTCCACATGGGTAATGTGAAGGACACGAGAGACTTAGTGGCTGCCCATCCTCCCACATGCTTGGTCACTTACTCTGCCAGCTTATCCAAATTGTTGGGCTTATTCTTATTCTATCTCTAAAAATGTACCTGGGTCTGAATCAGTACGCAAAGATGATCCTGTAGAGACAGGTGAAGTATAATCACTAATTAAAGAGACTAATTCCTCAGTCCTCCCGTCCCAAGCCAGCCTCATCACTTTATAGTACAGGCATACTTACATTTTTTTACAAATTGAAGGCAAGACCCTCCACCACCACAAAGATTACAATTTGTTTTATTGGGATAATCACTTAGTGAGGCAGTCCGGAGTGGAACCTGCAACGCCCCTGAAATATGCCTGTACCACAGCCCAGAAAGGGTTAAAGTAAGGGCTATTGGTCCCTGCTCATCAGGCCATGGTGTGACACCTCCTATAAAGGGCACCATAAAACTACATTATTTAATAGATATAAATATTGCACCTGCTTTCTTAGCTCCTCCTAGATGATTAAGTTTCTCAAAAATGCAATTTGTTAATATGGGGCCACATCTTTTCACAAGGTAAATCTGTGAAATTTGGCAGGCAGTTGCTTTGCTGCAGGTGCAAGATGAAAGACCTCTCCCTGGCTTTGCCAAGAAGACAAATGATGTTGTACTCAATCCATGGGAAAAATACTCTGACATAGAGGGCAGAGCCTGTTTCTATGAAAGGAGAATAGAATGCTAGGGCTCAACTCATGTGCTTCCCTCATTTGGGGGGAGTATGTTACACTTAAAGGCTGAATGCGGGACCAGAAGTCTTACATGAGGCCAGGTATTAAGCGAATCCACTTTCTAAGGGAATCCTCTGATATTTGAAGCTGCAGCCGTTTGCGATGATAAATGATGACTTTTACTCTTATGATCTATGAGAGCTTAATTAGGGCTTAATTAAAGCTAATGCTCAGAATCCTTTGGAAGGTGAAGCCATTACAAACTAACTTCCTCTCTGAATAGCCTGGGTTTGGAAAGTGTGTCTTTGCATTCCCCCTTTGGTGCCCTATCCAGTCCTCTCTAGGTCTTCACACCTAAGATAAAGCAAGAGCTAACTATTTTTGTATTAGAATTTCTTTAGGCAAGACTACAAGAGGCCAAGTGCCTGGTTGCATCTCAGCCTCCAGTGCAGTTAGGCAGAAGGTTGTCTTTGAATCTGCAAATCCAGCTCGCCATACACATGTCTCAGGGAGTCACTGGTCATGCTGGCTATCAGCTTCCGGGGGCCGGAGACCCAAGGCCGACACACTTCTTCCCATTGCACAGTGGAGTTGGGCCGAATTTCACTGAAAGGATGAAAAGAGAAGAAAGGTTTTACTTCCAAAAGTGGCAGATCCCATTTCTCACCTTGATCAGGAAGCAGTGAGAACTCCTGATCTCTTCTCTCAGCTGGTGGTGGTGGAAAGTTTGGCTGGTCCAAGAGTTACAACCTAAATAAGTTCCCTAAGAATGCTCTGCCACAGGGTCTGCCAGTGACAGTCCCTTGGGTCATGTTTTCTCCCTTTTGGATGCATCAGCATGTCTCTCAATATATGTGGTCCATGCAGTGTGTGCTGGAGTGGGGCTGAGCTGTATGAGCTACAAGTTAACTGAACTCTAACTTGTTCCCAAGCCTCCACAGTAGCCTTGTCGATGTGACTGACCTTCCTTGGCTGAATTTTTGACTCTCTAGTTCCCATCTGGGACTCAGCTCCTATCTGAATCCCCTGATGCCTTTGCTCAGGTGCTGACACTCTGATACGTTCTTATCAGCCCCCTTGGGATAGACCTTGTTCCCTGGCCCCAGGTCACAACCCTGCCTGCTACCCTTGAGTATCTGTATGTTCTGTGGTTCGTAATCCTGTTCAACCATCAGACTGGGTCCTCTGCCTATGTTGTTGCCTGCTCTACCTTTCTGCTCCTCATTTGTTGCCTGCTGATAGTGGTCTTGGCATTCCTCTCTCCCTCTGCAATCCATGCTCTGAGGCCTAAGCTTCATGGCCAAGCCCACTCCAGTGCTTAAGTAAGGTCAGTGTTGGGGGTATGCAGGCTTCTCTGGAGGGCTTCACATATATCACCCCATGCAGGCTTTAAAAGGAGATTATAGCAGGGTTTATGTGTATGATAGTCCCTTGAAGTAGATGTTATTTGACACATTTTAGAGTTAAGAAAAATGGAAAATAAAACAAGTGAAACAATTTTTACCAGATCACAGATATATTAATGGGCAGGAATAAGATTCAAACCCAGTTTTATCTGATTTCCAAATCCATGCTTTTTCTACTACTATATACTCTATTTCATACTATCTATATCTTATAAAAAGATGACATTTTGATCACTGTGCTTGCTTTTCCACCTGTTTGATTTCTAGAGCAAGATAGATACTTTTTTTATTCTGTACCAAGGGCTTCCTCCAAGTGTTGTTCATGAACTCCTGGTCTTTGCTCTCTGACTCTCAGGGAGGGCATGTGCTGGGTCGCTTAGCATGGGACCCTCGGCCTTTTCTGGGAGAGCATCAGGGAAATGAATGGAGGCCCCATGCATGTTTTGAAAAGAGGGAAAAAGGATCTAATTATTTTCAGGGTGTATTGAGGCACAGCATGTGAGAATTGGAAAGCACATTGACACGGAGAGTATAAAGGTCTCAATTAATTTGGTATTTGCTAACACTTTTTAAAATTTTTGTTCTTTATAAATGTGACAAACTATGTGAAAAGCACACACACATAACCTATATATGTATTTTTCAAAGTCAGTAAATTGATTTTATGATTCAAGGTTTAAAAATCACTGGCCTCACAATGGATTTCCTCACCAGTAAAAGGTGGACACTATGGAATATTGAATAGGATGTGAAGAGTTTATATTTGTACTGTCCTTAGAACTATGACAAGCTATCATAAATGCCAAGTGTTAAGTATGTGGTATTATTTTTGTTATCACCATAACTTTTATGGTTGCTGTTTGCTCTGCCTGGACCCTCTGCAAAATAATTTAGAATAAGTTCCTATTGCCTGTATGAAGAAAAACTGTTCTCCATCCTTAATTTATAGTGATTAATTCAATAGGTGTATAGGTTTTGAGACAATTATTTCTCAATGGCTATGTTAATTTACCCTGATCCATTCATTTTCTTTTCTCTGGTTTCCCCAAGTGATCAATCAGAAACATTTCATGGAATAGTCATCTTGCTCAAATATCTGACTTGGAGCTGGGTAATGCAGGTAAGTATTGGGTTGGCCAAAAAGTCCGTATGGCTTTTTCCACAAAATAAACGACACATTTTTCATTTTTACCAATAACTTTATTGATATGGTTATTTTGAGTATGTTGGCAATCTCCTGCTACTGGCTTCTAGTGGGTAGAGGCCAGGGGTGCTGCTAAATATCTTCTAATGAGTAAGACAGCCCCAGAGCAAATAATTATTTGGCCAAAATGTCAATAGTACCAAGAAACTTTGTGAACCACTTTTGACACATGTCATCAGTCACAACACTTTCTGTATACACCACACAAATATTTTTTTGTGTGTGTTTCAGTTGCATTTTTATCTTTTTGGAAATAATATAGCATAATATGCTGAAAATGTTGCATGTCTTCTTCCATCTTCAATATTAAAATAGCTCCACAAAAATTCACCAATTTTGATAAGTTTTTAAAAATGCACACTGATATGACAGCTGTCACAATACAATCTAACAGAATTGTTTTGAATGAAGTTAAAGACAACTAAGCACTACTAGAGACATTGCACAGAAAAAAACAAATGGACTTTTTGGCCAACCCAATACCTCAAAAAGAAACTATAGTCTCCAAGCTTTTCTTCATCATTTATGCTTGCTCATTAACTTGTCCACATGATGATATTCATACCTGTATCTCATACATGTATGTATATACAGTCATCATATATGAATATCACACAAAGATACTCATAAAAGAAGATACACATGCATGTCTAAGTATGCATTTACCTACAGATAAATAGATACAAAAAGAGAGAAATAAATCCTTTACCCATCTTGGTAAGTAGAGTAATACTGGAATAATTTCATTTGCCTGGAAATAGATGTGGTGATAAATGGTTCTCAGTAATGTGCTGAGCCATCAGGATATGCTGGCCATTTATCATCCTGAACACACGCAGGCAAATGGGATTATTATTACAATAAACTGCAACTCTCTATAGTTTGTCCTTTGTGTATCTAGCCCTCAGCTTCTGTCTTACTTGAAAAACTCAAAATTTAAATCAAAATCACAAAGTTGGGGAACTTTTCTCTTGAAATAACTCCCTGAACCTCATCATTTTTTTAAAAGAGAAAAATGAACTTGGAAGATGAATTATTTGATGTCCTGGGAGTATCAAGTGCAGCAACTTGAAAGCTGAGTGTCTGTGGGAGGATGATGGGGGAAGAGCAGGAAGGCAAGCCTTCTTGGAGTAGAACTGGCTTGTACCCGATCACGGAATGAGACACAGCACCCACTGCCTTCCTTGTTTCTAGTTCAATTCCCTGCTCACCGGCTCCCACCTCCCAGGCCTACTGCTTTGAGTAAGAAACCCCTGCCTTCTAGGATCCTGGCAGGGGTGTGGGTGGACAGGCGGAGCAGTGACTCTCTCGACTATTCACGATGGGTATCCTAGAAAGGAACACAGTCTTGTGAAGGATTCTGGTTTTACAGAATTGCCCCTTTTTAGGAGTCCAAGCTGTTATCTAAATCTGCCACTTTTAGTTCAGATCTTGGCAGCAGAAGGTACACTGGCATGTTTCTAATTAGCTGGCAATGGGGATGTGGGCACCGGCTGGCTCCAGGCTTGGTTGTGAAGGTGTGTGCTGGAGTCAGAAGGAAACAGATAAACTAATGCTCTCTCCAAAGTCCGAAACCCAGCCTAGATAATAAATATTTTCCAGTTTGTTGGCAGTCTCTGAAAAAAGGCTTCCCTGGTTTTGGAGAGATCTACCCCCTTCTTCCCAGGATCTGAATTCCCATAAGAAACTGAGGACCTGGTGTTCTGTCTGTTACTTATCTGCCATAGACAGATATATTGAAGTAACTAGTTATAGTACCTTAAGCAGAGTATGGGTAGGACATTTGCCTAGCGTCCATGTAGGGACTGGTTTCTTTCACCCTTTCATTGATTAACTCCATTTTGTCCGCCCCAATGTCAGATATTAGAAATAAACAATTCACTGGACACTCAACCTACTTTGAGCATCATACCTCCCAAATGGTGGGTCATTGCACTGTATGAGCATTAATTTTTCTTTTAACACATAATTTCTTTTCATGCATTGACTTTTGACCAAGGTAGGATTCTTGGCACAGCCCAAGTTTAAAGGTATCAGGAGGTTCTGGTATCCTCAGAAGAAACTTGTGCAATTACTGTTTGAGAAGAAAAAACGGGATACAGCAAGGGGCTGTTTTGAAGATGAAACGTGTTTCACTTTGCCTGAGCAATTTTTGCATCTGATTCTAGTGGGAAGGTGTGAGGATGGGTGAGTGAGACTATCATTTCTGACGAAAGTGGCACTATTATTGCTGACCTCTCCCTCTAGCTGTGGTTGATTTCTAATTTAATTCTTTTTTTTCCTCCTGCAACTTTCCTATTAGCACAGGAAGGTTGTTATGTTTTGTGCTTGCATATTTTTAAAGCACTCAAGTTATTTTCTCTGCTGTTTATTGCATCCACAATCATCAGGCATCTCTCAAACTATGGGAAGCAAAAGCTGTGGGCACCGTAATTTGAAAGAAATGCAGAGAGCCTTTAGTGGGCAAATTGGTTTTTAAAGGTGCCCCAGAAGGGGTGAAGGAGGCCTTGCAGTTGTCCCACAGATTTCAGAGCAAGGTAGCTTCTATAAAGGACATTGGGGAAATTCCTAACGTATCTGGTCAGCAGGCAGTTTCCAAAGCTTTCCACATCCCTTTCTATACTTTAGAAGGTCACTCCACAGGAAATTTGCTAGATTGATTGATCCTGGCAGGAACTTATTTGTGGCAGAAATGAAAGTAATAAACCTCAAAGATTGGGATCTGTTCTGGGTGTCACACTCTAAGGGAATCAGTGACAAATTAGAGTATGTGGGAGAGGGAGGGAGCTAAAACCACATTAGAAGTAAGAGGGATGAAGCCAGGGCAGTTAGAGAGAAGACTCAGGGAAGATGTGGCAGTTGTCTGTAAACATTTGCAAGCCATCAGATGGAAGAGAGTGGGCCTTATTCTATGTATAGGTCCAGATGACAAAATTAGGTTCAAAAAGTACAATTGTTTTCTAACAATTAGAGTTACCTGACCATGGAATGGTCCGTTTTTTTGGGTGACAGTCTTTGTCAGAAGAGGTCACAGAAGCTGAGAATTGTATGGCATAACCTGATGGTGTTAGGTATGAATGAAGCAGTGTCATTATGTTATTACAGAGCCTGGGTTAGTCATTGGTTCCCTGACTAGGGAACTAAATCTACAACTTTTCAGGCTTACCTTTATTCTACTGAGAGCAATAGTTCTAGAAAGAATGCTTGGTTGGTAAAATCTGGGAGCTGGAGTTGGAAAGAAAGGATCCAAGAAAAGGAACACCTAAGGAATAACTTTATATTTGACACATAGTACATACTCAATGAATATTAGTCAAATTGTTACATGAGGAAGTAGTATGGCAAAATGCTTGAAACTTGGGTTCTGCAGTCAACCACCCTGAGTCCAAATCTTGGTGCTACTCTTATAAGCTGTGCACCTTGAGGCAAGCCAGTTGACCTCTCAAAGCCTCAGATTTCTCTCTTAGTGAAGGGAGATAATAATGGTACCCACATCATTTGGGTGGTTTTAGGGATTAGAAAATGGGAGTGCCTATCAAACCAAACCTAGTTTTGGCCCATGCCCCACAGAACTGCCAGTAAGGAAGTAGGAGCTTCTCAGACATTTTCACTGGGAATTAGACGTAAGTTGGGAAAAGACACACAGAGAGAAAACTTCCCGGAGTCCCACATCCCCTTCCTACAACCCCCAGCACATACCGGAACATCTTCCTCATTGGTTTTATCACTCCAGGACCATCCAGGCGTATCCAAACATTTTGCAGAGTTTCATTTAAAGGATTGGTGAACTCAACGGTCACAACCATGTCATAACCAACCATTTTAGCTCCACGGACCTGAGAAATGAGTTGGGGGAGAATGCAGCTCATTAGCAGCATATAAACCTCTCTCTGTTCTCCTATGTCCTTAAGCACCTTCACTTCTGCTTTGGTTTTACAGTAGGATTATTTTTTGGCAGTGGAACCGGTGTGATGAGGATTATTTACTGCTTTGACTGGGAGATACCTATTGAGAAAAAGATGGAAAATTACTAATTAGAATCATACTCTTTTCCTCATTATAAAACCACCCTAATTAGAGCTCAGGTTAATAGCCTGGCTACCGGCTGCTCTTTGTCAGCAGGAAGTGGAAATGCACTTGGTGTAGCAACAGATTTCCATGGTGAGGGCAGCAGGGCCAACTCTGCTTCTGGATAGGGCTCAAGTTTCCTGTCAGGATTTTGGGGGATTCCTGAGTTCAAGAGGAAAAGGTGCTCCAGGGGGCCTGTGCCTTTTCACTATTAGAGACACTGTGGAGAAATATGTCCAAGAAGGGAGTCCTCATTGCTGAACTTGAAGGAAAGGAAGCTGGACACTAAAACAGTCAGAAGAGGCTTTATCTACAGCTACAACATCTGAGTCTGGGAGGATGTGAGGCTATTTGTGGGTGAATTTATCCATGAGAAATCCTAGAAACATCAGGTATCTGGCAGGAGATGACAGAGTTCAATGCCAGCTTTAACACTTCCTAGCAGTAAGACCTTGTGACTTCCTCAACCTTTCTGAGACTGTTCCCTTTTCTCTGAAATAGACTGACATTTCCATGGGGTGATCTATGGAGAATGCTATTATTAGTAGTTGTTTTGATGCCATGTTTACTCTGTGCCAGCACTGTGCCACACATTGAGAGCTATATGCTTCTGCAACACCAACACAATGTGCTGGAAAATGGCCTTTGCTTGTTTGCTTAGGGGCTGGGTATCCCAAATGGATGGATCTCTATACATGCTAAGTAACTTGGGAACAATATAATAAAAGGTCTCCCTCATAAGAAAGGGGTAGAATGAGATAATATGTAAAAAGCAGCTACCATACTGCATAGACCCTCCTTTTTTGAAGTGGCAATGCTTAGAGTAGTTTGTTTTATTCACCTTATATTCTAACCCACTTTCTACTCCAATATGTAGCCAATGCCCAGTAAATATTTGTTAGATTAGGTTGACTGCTTAAAAAAGGAATTTAATGATTATTTGATTTTTCTATGTAACAAACCATTATTATACCTTATTTCTTTAAGCAGTATGTATAATATAGGAAATAGCATGTGGAAATGAACCTTTCTTATGAAGGAGCAAGAACAGTATCCAGAGAAGATGACTCTACAATCAAGAATAGAACTTTATGGTTTTACTTTTTAAGATGCAGTTTATGACTAAATCTGTATTTATGGGATCTTTCAACTCTGCAAGAAAAATAAAAATTGCAGTCAATTCCCACGCCCCCATCTCCTGGGGTGGGATCGATGGAGAGTAGGTTCAGAGGAGTCAGGAGTGGAGCGGACAGTGATCACGATGCTGACTACAGCTGACGTCACCGACAGAGCCCAGACTGCGGGCCAGGCAGTGTGTTCAGCACTGTAGCCCATGGTTTTCAGCCTGGCATGCACAACAGAATCACTTGGAGATCTTTAAAATTACAGACGTCTACGCCCACCCCAAGCAATGACATTAGAATTTCAGGTGGTACAGCCTGTCTACTTCAAACACCCCTGTTGATTTCTAAGACTAACTTAGAAAACTGCCCCCAACCCCAGTTGCAAATTGCTGATGCAGACAAAATATTTGGAAGACAGACTGGATTTTTCCTTTTTCCCATATGTCCTGACTCTATCACAGATTTTGGAGGTATAGAAGTGCATTATGATACTACTTCACATGATACCCTAGGTTTAATTCTCAAGTATGTCCAGAATATATTTCCTAAGTTGAAAAATTTTTTTCAGAACATTTTTGCATTTTTAAAAATACAAACTAAAGATAACATTTACAAAAACTGTCTAAATTTGAGAAAGTGGGGCTGCTTCAGAGATACTATTGGTAAAAGTATTTGCTCTGGTCACCTGATTAAGCTGGGGGGGAATATTTTGGAGCCATCTGCCTTCACTTGCATGCTTTGATAAGTCTGAGCACAAGCCCCTTAAAAATATCCAATAATAACTACTGACTCTTCCTCCACACAGGCATACACAGTGACAAATATAAGAGACAGGCACAACTCACATGTAGTTTTAGGGGAGTCATTTAGGTAGACCCATATCATCTGTCCATGGCCCTCTGGGGCTCATGGGCTCCAGGTCGAGAGTCATTTCCATACTGGTGGGCGAGCTCTACAGGGAGATCCTGGGGCTGTGGAAAGCCAAGTGTACCTTTCCAGGTCGCTGATGACAGTGGTGGAGGATTAGGTATTTAAAAGGTTGGCCTATGTGTTTGGGCCTTCATGGATAGGTTTTAGATCTGACTATATTTAGAAGAGTAAGTCTTCTCAGGTAATTTCATATGTCATGCCTAATCAGTTTGCTTCTAGAGATTACCTTTACAATTAGCTGCTGACAGGGGTATATACATACTGCCCAGGCTTCCCTGATGCTGGAGGGGGGAGGAAGATGGGGAGGGGTGGGAGATGAAAAAAAAAAAGAGGCTGTAGATTGTTTCTTTTGTGATTAATGGACTCAGTGCCCCTTTTCTGACATTTGTCTCCTGTACCCAAATTTAAACTTCCTTTGCCTAACTACTGAGATGATAATGAGCCTTAAAACTCAAACCAAACCAAATACAAAGGACTGCCTAACATTTAACATCACTATTTTTTGTTTAGGAATTTAAGTGGTGATATTTTCCTCCATTCTTTTGAGGAAAATGGAGCATACACATAGTATTTTCATATCGTGTGTTCATTTAAGTGATGTGTCATGTGATGGTATCTGTGAAATGCTGTGAATGATGACTGTTGTGGGTGAAAATGTCTGTTCAAATCTAATTTTTTAGGGAATCTGCACTGCTTTCCTTCAATGCTGTAAAAAAATAATTCCATATCCACATAATTATATTTCTGATTTTCTTGTTTTCATAAAACCTTAAGTAAAGGGAGCCTTTAACAATCCAGAGATGGTTAGATTAAGATGACACTTTTGTGTACATTCCCCTTACAGAAGAGAAGCTATTACTTGAACCAGAGAAAAGGATAAAGTTTATGTCATAATTGGTGACATTAAATTCTTTTCCTTGTGTTTGATGATGCCGATTCTCTAAAATTTAAATATATCTGTTTTGAAAAGTTGACAAAATATGCTTACCAAGGTAAACATCATTCACCAATATTGATGTACTGAATTCTTGTCTTTTATGCTATTTCATGATAATGAACAACTTATGATCCTTTAGGAAACAGGAAAGTTACTGACACACATACACATACACAAACTTTGGGAGGATAATTCTTTTTAGGAAATCACAAGATCTCTTCCATGGAGTATATGCTTTACAATATACAAAGCTATATTCAAAACTGAAACTGAAATGAAGGAAACATCTGAGAAAGAATGAATATAGTTGGCAATATGATTCATATGATTTATGAATTCACCTCACAGCCCTTACTTCCGGTGCTTTCAATCATTTGTTACATGTATTGCTGGAAGATGAACTTTTTCTCCTCCTCAGCCTGTGATCACTGCAGGTAATAGGCAGCTGCCTGTTTGTAAACTGTGGTCCTTGGAGCCGGCACCACTACTGCTATTAGCTAACACACTTACGTTGGCATTTAATAAACAATGCTAATGGTTTAAGATAGCCAGAAAGCCCTGGCCTGTATGGTTCAGTTGGTTGGAGTGTCGTCCTGTAAACTGAGTGGTTGTGGGTTCAATTCCTGGTCGGGGCACGTGCCTGGTTTGTGGGTTTGGTCCCCAGTCAAAGCACATATGGGGCACGTACGAGAGGCAAACAATTGATGTTTTTCTCTCACATCAATGTTTCTCTTCCTCTTTGTCTCCCTCTCTTCCCCTCTATCTAAAATCAATAAGCATGTTTTCAGGTGAGGATTAAAAAAAAGAGATGGCCAGGCAATGTTCTACATCTGCTCTGTCTATTATGGTGGCCATTCACAACATGTGGCTATTTAAATTTTAAATTAATTGAATAAAATTAAAATAAAATTAAATAAAATGAAAAATTCAGTTCCTTAGTTGCACTAGCCACATTTTAAGTACTCAGTAATTACACGTGGCTAGTGACTATTGTATTGGACAGCACAGGTTTAGAATATTTCCATAATCATAGAAAGTTCTAGTGAATAGTATTGTTAAGTGATTTATGTATATTAACTCATTTAATCCTCACAACTGTATGAGATAGATACTATGAGTCTTCATTTTACAGATGAGGGAAGTGGGGCACAGAGAAGATAAGTCACTTGTTCAAGTTCACACAGACAGTAAGTAGGGGAAGGAAGTGAGGCTTAAATGCAGACACTCTGGTGCCAGAGTCATTGTTTAACTGTACTCCTAGACTGACTCTGATTAGTAATAATAATATTAATAACTTACGTTTTTTAGTGTTCAGTTAGTAATGCAGGTGTTCTGCTCATCATTTCGTTTGTATTATCTTATTTAATCCCTACAGCCCTATGGGTTTGGTAGTAGACATGATCATTTCATATTGCATATCACATTCCACTGATGTGAAATTGAAACTTAGAAGGTAAACAAAATGCCCAAGTTACCCAGCTGGTAAGTTGGTAGAACCCAGATATAAATTGAGGTCTTTCTGACTCCAAAATGTTCATATTTAAACACCACATACATTGTAATCTCTCACACAACGGAGGCAAAAACAGTAACTTCTTCTTTGCTGGCAATAACATCATTATATTCTGAAATCCACTGAGGAATCATTTGCTGTATTACTTTACATTGTCACTAAACTACCAGTTGAGTGCAATGATTATAACTTGACCCTGAACTAAATTTGAAAACATATATACAACCAACTTTTTTTTTTTCTTTTTGACATTATGGGGAGAGAATCAGATTCTTATGCCAGAGTAAAATGTGGCAAGATAGCCTTGGGGCCTTGATATATTATATTACCCTATGATAATAGGATTTTCCATTTAGTATAAAGATAGAGATATCATTTAAAAAATAACCAGTAACCCAAATATAGGGGGTTTATATGATAAGGTAAATGGGACTCATTATTCTTGATGTCTCACTTTTTTGTGCGCCTTTTTTTAAGATTAAAAAAATGGCAAACAGGCTATGCATAGAGCAAATTATGTTTTAGGCATCCCAGTTATGAGAGGTTTCTCATTTCACTCTCCAGTACAGGCTGTTCTGCAGCTGCACTGCCAAGGGAGATGGAAATGTGCACGCTCCGCCAGCCGGGTTCACTCACTGCCATGCTCTGTCTAGGGTGTGCTCTCCTGGCTGATGGAGCACACCCACTGTCTGGTCCTTTGTGACCACCAGCCATGAGCAGGTGGGGAGTCAGCAACCTGAGCATGTAAAGTCATGGCTGGTGGTGCCTTGCCTGGGATCCTCCCAGGATATGTAGGCTTTAACTGCTCAGAGTCCCTCATTATAGGATCTCACATACACGTGTTTGATTTTCTCCAGAGAGAGTCTAGCACTGTGCCATGGGACACAACCAAGGTGGCTGAGACAGAGACAGTGACCATATTTGGGGAAGCTGAGGGGGAAGCTTGCTGGACTCAGGGTCTGAAGATCAGAGGTTGCCACAGTGTGTCCTTGGGCCACGTGGTTTGACCTCTCTGGCACTGGTTTCATATGTGATTATGGAGGGGATTCAATGTGAACAGGTCTGGTGGAGCATCTGAAACTTACTAGTATTTACTGAATCTAAATGCTGCTGAGGTTTAAAGGAAGAAATGTTGTTGGGGTGACCATGAGAACCTCCTCCTCATCTCTAAGTTCCTCTATGGAGAATGAGATGGACTTCGTTTCTTAGGTATTGTGGAAGAGAACCACAAAGGAGAGAAGCTGGGAGCCTCCACCAACACTCTCTAAAGAGAAATGGAGAAGCCTATCTCCCTGTGCCCCTGCCCTAGCCTCCTCCTGAGGGGCCACGGAGCCAGGCAGGGCAGTGGTATGTCCTGGTGCACAACAGGGAGAACACAGGGAGGTGGGAAGGGAGACAAGTGCTTGGTTGGAGGCATGGGAGGGAAAATCATTCAGGGTCAGGGCTTAATTAGAACATAGTCTCTGTTTCGTTTTCTGTCTTGATGGAAAGTTTCAGATATTTAGGTTTTCACAGAACAAAACTAAACTGTAGTTAGGTCTCACAATTTACCCACTGGCCGTTAGGCATTTGGGGGACACTGAATACCTCTCCAGTGGTTCTCCCAAGTTTAACCATTCCTGTGGGATAAGGGTATATGAATTTGGATGTTGTAGGAACAGGGCCCAGACACCCACCACAGCAACCATCCTGGTCTTGCTCCACTCTGGTTAAAATGGGGACGTCAAGGGCACGAAGAGAATTCTACACTTAACCCCAGGGAGAACTGTGTGCTCAGTTAGAACACAACATTAGAACGGCTGTTAAGAAAAACTGTGCAGTCTCTTGAGTCAGAAGAAATCTGGGCATGGAGCCAGCACTGGGTCTGTTTGTGCAAGTTAGAAATGGGTGCCCCTTTTCTGGGTGGGTGTAGCTCTCTACATGCCTTGGTGAGGGGTGAGTGAAAACAGGGCTGGTTTTCGTGCCTCACAACCACCCTACCTCCAGGCCAAACACAATCTGCATAAGGAGGTGTTGGCGTGGAGTGGAGCACACCCAGATGTGGGCGCCAGCACTCCCCTGGAGGGTTGGTGAGGACATTGCCCATGTGATCTGAGTTACCTCACTGCTGGAGGACCAGAGCACTGAGGCCTGGCCAGTCAAAGCTGGTGGTGCAGACATCCTGGTGGTGGACTTCTATGGATTATCCACTTGCATAGGCCCTGTATACACTGGCTGTGGGAGAGGAACCCCCTACGCTGTGTGGCAGTGGTGGTCAACCCATGAGAAAACAGGGCAGCTGTGCTCCTGGAGCTGACCAAGGGTTGAACAGAAAGACCAGCAACCTTTCAAAGAAAAAGTCAATAACAATGTTCTCAATATTGAATTTTTCTCTGATAATTCTTAGAAAGCATTTTTATGACTTATGTACAGAGGGGGCACCAAATAACTATTTTTTTGAGTGAATTAAATAAATGAATTAATTAATGTGATAGGCTAAACAAAGGGATGAATAAACACTAGAAGTTTCCTTTAGTCAACGGAACAAGTAAGGAGCAAATGTGTGTAAAATCTTGTTAATGCCACTCTAAGACATTTAACTTGTGGGAACTGTGTTCACCTAGGGGTGGGAAGGGCAGTGAGGCATGTTAAAACACATGTTAAAAAAATCTTGGAAACAGTTTTTTTTTTTTTATTTTAAAAGTTCAAAAGAATTTTTTAAAATTTGGAGGCACCTGTATGTTTATGGTTGTAATTTTAAAAATTATACACATAGAAAGTTGTTATATTTTCTCTTAGCAAAACTGCTCCTAGCTCATATGAGACAATGAGTTCTGCTGGTGTTTTGTGATGTTCTGCAAAGGCTGCAGGACTTGTTTCACCAGATAATACTACCAAGGTCTTGGCACTTGAGCTTTTTTAGAAGGGCACTTGGAAGAGTTCATTTCCCAGGTACTAAATGGAGGTTATCTGAGGGATATGTAAGAGCTTCTGCTCTCTCCCCCACCCAGGCATACTCCATGCTCTTGAGGACTGGCTTCCCTCACATGAGGGAACAACAGCATACACTAGACACCCAGCAGTCAGATTCAATGCCACCAGGTGTGTGTCACCTTCACTTCAGGCCAGAGGGCCACATGCTGCTCCAAGCAGTTCTCAGGGTGTGACTGTGGGATTTCCAGGAATAGATGGGACTAAGTGGGGTGGGAGGAAACTTTTATCAGCAACTCTCAGGTCCTGGCATGGGCTAAGCCTTCTCACAAACATTACAATTGTTAACTCACAAAAACTTTGTGTTTTACATGTGGTTGTAATTAATAGGAATAATGTTTTAATTATTAGTGGGTTGATCATTTTGCAAAAGAGGACACTGAAATTCAGAGAAGGAGGATGTGTGTTTATTGAGAGAGAGAAGAAAGAGGAAGAGGAGGAGAGGAGAATAAAGAAGGAGAAGAAAATTAAAGTGGAGGCTAGATATATGTGGTGGAAGCTAAAAGATGTTGGTCTTCATTGAGAACTTACTATGGTCAAGGTATTGTGAAGTCATTACTATTATTGGACACATTTTACTTCTGAGATGGTTGAGTAATTATCCCAAAGCAGCCCTGGCAGGATTATGAATCCAGGTGGTCTGACTGCAGCCATCTCTAAGCCATCACCCTACTCTGCGTCTCTACAAAAGGGGCTGCAGGTGTCCTTGCTGCTGTTCTTGATCTAGCAGACTTGGAGAAAATAAAAAATGTGAGATGTTCTTGTTGACTGACAGTGGGAGAAACCCCTAGAATGCTATTCCCACGTTGTATACCACAGATTCCAAACAAACCAGTCTGTGGCCTGGAGACTGGCTGAATTTCCCCCCAGTGCCTCTATCCCCTCCAAAAAAGTAGCTGTTCATTAAAAATCAAAATACTGAAGAGTCTTTTTCTGACTTAAAACATCTTACAACTATCAACACATGGAAAGGCAGAGAAAAATTCTATGTTGGATTTTAATAAAATATACTTTTCTCATCAAAATATTTTGATAGCATGGAAAAAGAAATGTGTGCTCATTAAAGTTTAATGAGTGTCTCTCCCTGCCATTTTCCATATGAAGATCACACACTATGACTCATGCATGGTGGGTGGTGGGAATAGTTGAATAGTTAACTTATCATCATGGGGAAGAATGCAATCCAAAACTGGGTTCACAAGGATGTAAGTACATGTCTACTGGCCAACTGCTTTTGTTGACAGGTGCCTAAATCCCACCTGTGGATTCAGACAGGCAGGCTCAATATTGTTGCAGGTTGGCTTTTACTTGCTCTAAAATGGGGGCTAATTAAGGACAGCTGCAAACTTGCTGCCAGGTAACTCTAGTCCCAAGGCTGAACTCGGGACTCCCAGAATAAAGCAATGACTTGGGCAAATGCTTTGAGGAAAAGGGAGAAAGAAAAGAGGTTCTGACTCTTGGGAGAGCAGAATTGACAATAATGTTACATCTATGTTCTAGAATCTTCAATGAAGCCTCTGTTCATAGACTGAATTATAGAACTCTCATCCAAAAATTTTAGGCTCACCCTAAAATGGGCCCAAGCTGCTTTTCTGCATTTTATCACCATTAGTCCCCTGCTTCCAACCAAAGCAGGCTCTAGTTTCTCCCCATACCTGTCATCTACTCTCTCCTTTTCCTTATTTACACTTTTTTTCAGGATCTTCAGTGATCTCTCCATCCATCTCTACTGCTTGAAATGCTGCCCATTCATTAAGGATCATCTACTGCTCTATGGCCTTAATTTTTGATACCCCACTTCAACTTAACTCATGTGATCTCTCTCCCTTGAAAAACACAGATGCTTTTGTGAAGGCAGTCACCATCTTCCACTTTCTGTGAAGGTTCCAGTGTGAAAGCAAGGTAGCCTAGCAGTTATCTGCAAAGACTTTCAGGTCAGAAAGACCTTGGTAGAAGGTTCACTCCTCCCCTTATTTAGGTACGTGATCACAGGTGAGTTGCTACAAACAGTAATAATGACAATAATAACAACAACAAACGTACTCTTGGCATTTACTGTAAATTGGGCGTTAGGTATCCATTAACTCATTATACACTCACAACAACCCTGTAAAGTAAGTATTGCCATTATTTCTTTGTCACAGGTAAGAAAAAGATGCTAAGAGAGATCAAGTGACATGTCCAGGGTCACACAGTTATTATGTTGACTTTGAACTCAGTTTGGTCCCAAAGCCCATGTTTTGAAAACTGTGCTGCAGGGGCCTACCCTCTCTGGGCCTCAGTTTTCTCATCTGTGGTTAAGATTACAAAAATGTGGGTTACAGTAATAGCCACCTTGTAAGTTGGTATTGAGGATTAAATAATACAAGAGAAGCATAATATAGAGCTCACTAATTCATAGCTGCTATCGTTGTCATCACCCTGTGCTAGTTTGTCTCCTCCTCCTGCCCGAGGGCTAAGAACATGTCCCCCTCACTCTTTGGCTTTCATATCATCTCCCCTGTGCCCAGCACATTCATTGCAGAGCTCCTGAGAGGTTCTGCCAGCTGTGGACCCATGTTAGGCTCGGAGAGATTGACGAAGTCTTCTAGCATTTTCCTAGAATTTGGGGAAGTGTCCTAGGTAATTCTAAACCTCTGAGCCATTGTGCTTTTATTTTTTTTGTACTTTCACTGCATTTAGCTCCCTCCCGAACTCCTGTTTTATTCAATTTATTTGACTCCTCTCCATGAGGTCTCTTGTGTAATACTTCAATGTAACATTTTCTTTCTCTTCTCTCCTTCCCCTTCTCCTCTCTTCCTTCCCTTCGGCTATTCCCTCCTCTTCCTTCCTCTCATCCCCCTCCCCACTTTTCTCTGTTCTCTTTCCCTCCTGCAGTCACTGGCAGGATGAAGACTGCTGTCTGAATGCCACGACTGTATTTTATTTCTCCAGTAGGCCAAGCAGCCTCCCAGATCCTTAGTCCATTAGCCAGAGTTTCTGGAATCAGTCGGAGGTGCTTTACCCAGGAACACCTCTTTCCCTGCTCTGATTTAGTTTGTTCTTGAGGTTAACATGGTTAATAGGGTTAGTGGTTAAGGGGCAGTTTATGGGAGTCTGCCTCCTGCCTCCTTTCCTGAACGATCTGGGCACCGGACCGAAGTCAGAATTTCCATTTCCCTCATGCTTGAGTCCCTGTCAAACAGTTCTACCTCTAAATAAGTTTCCTCCAGGAAAAGTATCTCTGATACCTTAGTGGATATTAAAAACAAAACAAAACCACAACTTTTTAAAAAGTGCACCCTCCTTGCCCAGCTTGCACAGCTTGTTGTAGAGGGTATTTTATTGATTCTGCCCCTGGGGAATGAAACTGCTCTTTAAGTAAACGGGGAAGATAACTAACAATCTTTCAAATTAGTAATGTCTAAAAGATGAAAGTTATTAGTTTCTTTTATACATCCAGTTTGCTAGCAGCAGTGCAATTCAATTCCATTCTGTGCCATGGTGTGAGTGCTGCACAGCTCAGCAGGGCTCTCTCCTGAGCCCTTGACAGGGACAGGCTGTCGTTGCATAACTGGGGAGAGCATGCAGGCCTTCCCTCTGCTGGGAAAGCCTCCTAGACTGAGACCATGAAAGAGAGCAGGAGGGGATAACGGAGAGGCCTTCAGGGCACTGCCCATGTCTCCCAGGGCCAGCAGGCCAGGAGGGCAGCCTGCCCATTTGGGGATGGTAGGCAGACCAGCCCTGCTTAGGGTGTCCAGCGCCTTACACTATTAAGTTCATGTTTTCACAGATGGATGGCACCCCTGGAGGAACGCCAGTACTATATCTCCATTTTGGGTTTATTTCCTATTCTGCGTGCAGACCCTGCACATCCTCATTTTTGTCTCCTCAGGCCTCTTGTGCAGATGGTGCTTAGATGGGCCTGTCAGGGGTGACCGGCGTGAAATAACCAAAGAGAGATGAAAACTTAAGCCTTTTAAAAATGAAGGGCCAGGGCTTCTTATTGTCAGTGGGCACTGCATGTCTGTGCTTGGATGAGCCTTATCCTAAGGTGACTCATTGTATGGTAGTCCTCAAGTGTCACCCACATAGCACGAGATGCGACAAAAGCTGCCATTTGGAATGCTATTCAACAATTATTAGTTTTACAAATGATTCACAGAAAATCATTCATAAGAAACAAGGTCCAATTCCCTCCAACTTCCATTGCTTCCCCCTGTCCCAGCTCTAGGGGCATTTAAAATATGAGAAATTTTGTAAGACTTTGATTTAGCTATTGCTTTAGAGGAATGCAGCTTAGGATTTGCACTAATCACTCTTAATCACTTCAAGAAGTATGTTCTCCAGAGACTTGGGAAGGTCTCTAAGCCCTGGATAAAGCTAGCAGGAGATACCATGCCCCAGGGACCTGCTGGAGGCCTGGTTTTGTGCTCACAAGGCAGAAAGCTGTGTCAGGGATGCCGCTATGATGCTGCCAGTGCTCCTGAGATGCGGGAGCTCATGGGCTACCATACTGAGCCCTTTTCTGCCAACTCCCTTCGAGCCATCTGGGCAGAGATTTCTGGTGGTAAATGGAGAGACAGTGTTAAAACTGCTAGTCAAGTGGGCCAAAAAACAAAACAAAACAAAAACAAAAACAAAAAAACCCTGGGGACAAAAGTCAGAATGGTAAGCGGGGAGGAGGTTATTTACTGGAAAAGGCATGAGGGAACTTTCCAGGGTGTTGAAAATCCTCTGCATCTTCATCTGGCCAGTAGTTGCAAGGTGCGTACACATGTAAAAAGTCATTGTCATCAAGCTGACATTTCAGTTTGTATATCCTGCCGTATACAATTATATCTTAATGAACAAGAGTACTGTCCAAAACACAGGTGGGAGATGGTTCAAGTGGTTTCCATTTTGTGCCATGCCTGACCCACTTTGAGCTGGAGTCAGTGAGAGTTCTAAGTTTATGTATCCATTACACATCTTTATCTTCCTCCACATGTGTTTTTATACCTACAGGTTATATTTATATCTGCAGCCAGATCTATATATGTAAATCTGGAGAGGAGAGAAAAGTGTTATATATGTAAGTCTATATATAGGGTGGTTTACTTCTTTCCAAGAACAGGAGGATCCTAGATCCATTTTTATTTTTTTTGGAGCCAGGGGACACACACACACACGAAAACAGAGTAAGCCTGAATAAATAATCAACGACCTTGCTATTCTCTCTTGCCTGAGATGCTAAAACTGACCTTGATGATGATCTTGGGGATCGTCAGCACAGTGGACTTCTGCTTCGCTAGAATATCCCCAGTATCATTGACACGAGCGGTGACAAAGAAGTGCAGGGATGCTTGCTCCAGCAGCTGGCCCATGTACTCTCCGGCTCTGACCAGCACCTCCTCTTTCTTGACTGGCAGAGGGAAACAAACATGCCGGGTGTCAAGATCTGAGACAGGATCTGCTTCACTTTTCCCTAGCACCCCCATCTTTCCCACATTAGCACATCACCCACTGGAAACACAGCAAAGGTCGGGGAGGGGCAGATGGCACAAAGAGTCAATCAGGAATAAGCTCTTCAGTGTCTGGGTAAAGAAAGAATGTGTTGGAAATTTAATATTCAGTAAAATCGTCTTAGAGAAAATGTGTCACATTTTCCAAACAGTGCTTTTTCTGTTGTAAAATATAATGTCATGTTTAAAATCAAGGACCAAGGGATTTAACTGTAGTTGCTTTGATTTGGACAAAAACAATCTGAACATAGCTGATGTGGAGGAGTGAAGTTCAAGGATACCATTCCGTGTGCTGACCCCTCACGCAATAAGAAACATTTCATGCAGGCCAGAGGCCACACTGGAGCAAGACTGTCAATTACCCAAACCTTTCATTCCCGTGTAGTGCTCCACATTTTCTCTCTAGCTTCTTCTGAACCAATCTGACATTGTTTCTCTATTTAAAAGAAAGAAGCTGTTGAAACCAGTTTTCACCGTAGGCATTCAACTTCTTCCCACCCCCTCTCCTGTTTGCCACTTAAAAGACCTTTGTGCCAAAAGCTTGTTTCCTCAAGTCACTGAGGTTAGCTTTTGGAATGGTGCTGGAGGATGTGCAGTGGTCCTGGTTCTCTGTGCACCATCAGGCTGAGGACGCGGATTCTATCATGTGGCTCTGGCCATAGCAATGAGGTTCAATTTGGCTGCATCACCCACTTCCTCTGTCAGTTCCATGCCCCACAGCCCAGGGTTCTAGAGAGGAAAGAGCAGTCTTTCTGCAGGCCGAACCTGGGCCACAGTGCAGCACCTGCTGCTGCCTACATGGTCAGAGCCACAGCCACCCACGTGTTAGTGTGACATTGTCAGGCAGCAACCCAGCAGGGAAATGGTGACTCACACCCCCACCCCCACGCACAGAGCACAGCTCTGCAAATGTTCAGAGAATTGAACATCTCTACCACTGCTTCCCTGCCTGATGTCTGCCTTTTGCCAAAGTTTCCTTCTTTTTGTGAAAATTATTGAAGGAAGTAACTCCCATGATCGATAGTTCCAAGTGCAGAGGGTAGTTCCTTACACCCCTCCGTAATGAGCAGTGGCCCCTGCAACCAGGAAGGACCACTGTGTGGAGGCAGCACCAGGGCACAGGGAAGCCTCCTGACTGGCTGGCTCACAGGTGAGGGTGCATCAGCCCCTGATTCAAAGCTCCTTACGAATGAGCAGGCACTGTGACAGCCTCCAGCTCTCTGACTGAGGAGTTCTCAATCTTGGTTGCACATCACAATCACCCGGGGATATTTAAGAACCTGCTCTGCTGGATCCCACTCCAGACCAATTAAATTAGAATCTTGTGGGTTGGGGCTGGGCATTGTTTTAAGTGCTAAGGCAGACTTTAGTATGCAACGGTGGGGGGAGGGTGGGGGGGGGGGACAGAGAAGCAGCTTTCCAGCCACCAGGGGTTCTCCATGGAATCAGCCCTGAAAAAGCTGTGGTGCAAGCAGAAAGGATGTCCTTCCCAACCCAGGCCCCTGCTGCTCCAAGTGTGGTTTGCACCCCAGCAGACCGCCATCACCTGGGGGCTTGTTAGAGATGCAGGTTCTTCAGCTCTACCCCACCTACTGGATCAGGCCCTGCTCTTGACTAAGATGCCCAGATGATGGGTATGCAGGTTTGAAAAGCTCTCAGAGACCAGAGGTTTTAGCAGCAGAAGTGGCAGAGTTTGAGCAGACTTAGGACAGCCTCAGTTTTAAAATGGAAAGTTCTGTACCCCAGAACCTACTCCATTCTGTACAAAGTGGAAAGGCTGGCCATCCTAGACCAATGGTTGTCGACTGGGGGCAACTCCCCATCCCCATCCCCAGGGGATGTTTGGCAATGTCTGGAGACATTTTTGGTTGTCAGAACTGAGGGTTGCTACTGGCATCTAGTGGGTAGAAGCCAAGGATGCTGCTAAATTCCTGCAATGCACAGGACAGCCCCCACAAGAATCACCCATAACCTGGAATGCAGGTGGTGCCTCTGCTGAGAAACCCTGCCCTAGGCTGTGCAGAGTTAATAGAAGGTTTTGGTCCATCCTAGTCACGTACTAAACAACCTGGATTGATTCCTGGGGCAGTCTTATTCCAGTCAGAGCCAGCCATTTGAATCTATGAACTGGCCTTGATCTGGGCCCTTGAATTCTGCGCTTTTGAATGACCCAATTATACCACCTTTTTTGGGCCTGAGCCTGGACTCTGCATCCTCCATGGCTTCCCCATCAATTAATTGTCCAGATGAATAAGATTCTGCCCCCCAATTAGACATAGTCTCAGATGAGCATATGGGGCCTGCTTTTCAGTTCCCCTGATCTGGACAAATGGGATGGCAAAATGACAGGCCTTGAAGAATGTGCATTTTTCCTCTAGATACCTCCAGAAATAATAAAATATGGGTCTCTCTGGCTATTTCTAAAGGATTGTGTTTGACCATTGGGTTACTTTAGGTTGCTGAGATTACCTGACTTCTTTCCATCAATCCTTTGAGAGGCTCTTGCTACCTTTGTAGTGTTGGCATCAGGGCCCCTCTATCTCCGAGGCAGAGTATTCTCTCTCATAGCACCAGGGAAACTGGGCTGTGCTTCCAGCCCAAGAGAACAGCATGCTTGAAATAGTATGTTACATAAGTGCTGTATTTTGCCACCCCACAAGAAATTGTTCTAGATAAAGTTTATTAAACGTGGCAAGAGAAAGAAGAATAGGTTTTCATTCTATGAGTGGTGGAGCTGGGATCCTGCCAATATCACTTACGGTGTCTGGGGAAAGCCAAGGGAGACACAGACTGGAGCTGCCTCGTCTCTTTTCCAAAAAGCAAAGAAAACTAAATATAGCCATGTGGAAATGATAGCACCTTTGAAGGTACTGGCAGGTTTAAGTTATTTAAGTTTTCCAAGCCGATTCGAGCCCACACATTTTCTTTAATCATCTATCTGGAAAGTATGCCTCCCATTTTACTTGAGAAACTTTATTTGCAAGACAGCCTCCTAGGAATGTACTCTGACCTGCTAAATCAAGGTCTAGAATCATGTGGCTTTTTACAATAAGGCACAATTTACTTTAGATTGCAATATGCAATTTATTGCATGTAGTTAATGCCACCTACTTGTAGGGTAAAGCAAGAAATAGTCTCCAACTCCCTTCAAGTTATTCAGGACGAGCCTTGGGGTGGGCTGAGTGGGTAAGGCCAGTGTTAATACTGAGTCCAGCTTAGGTTTGGTCAGCTGTCCCCAGATCAGCAACTGAGAGGGCTAATATATCATTCTAGCTCACTAACTCATATGAGCTCATTCATTTATTCAGTTATGGAGAGAAGGAGAAGGAGAAAGAGAGATGGGGCTTTCACGAAGTGGAAAAAGAAGGGCATGTAGTTCCCTGTTCAGTGGAAGGAGGGGTAGCTGGACTCTAGGTAACAAGGGCACAAGTAGGGAAACTGGCCCTCTTAGGGCCCAAGGTTACAGCAAATTGGCTCGCTGTCATTGCCTGAATGGGACCTGGATTCTATTATCTTCTTTGCCTCTAATTACTGTGTGTGACCTTGAACACATCAACTCATCTCTTCAATCTCAGTTTCCAAAAATGTAAACATGTTGGAAATTAACATTTACTGAGAGCCTACCATATGTGAAGCATTTCACATATATTTATCTTATTTAGTTTCCTCCACACTCTCCTTTCACACTACCCATCCAATCTGTCAACCAATCCAGTGGGCTAAACCTTCAGAACATCTGACAAGTTCTCACTAACTCCCTTGCTACCCCACCATCTCTCACTAAGTGATTGCAAGAGGGTCCTAACTAGCATCTAAGCTTTAGCCCTACTTATCAGAGTTTATTCTCGACATAGCAGCCAGAGTGATCTTTCAAAATCTAAGTTATGCCATACTTCTGCTCTGAATCCTCTAATGGTTCTTCAGGTCACTTGGAAACAAAGTCAAAGTCTGTAAGGGCCTACAGCTCTTTCCATGGGTTGCACCCTCCACTGTCCCCTTGCCGCTTTTGCTCCTGACTCTGATCTCCTTGCTGCTCATTGGAAACATCAGACATGCTCTGGCTTCAGGGACTTTGCGCTTATGGTTTCTCCTGACTGGACAGTTTACTTCTACCCTTCTTTTAGGTTTCTCTTAAATCGTTTCTTCCCCAACCACCCCATCTCCACCACCAATTCATATTTCCCTTAACCTGCATTCTATTTCCCTATTATAGCCCAACCACACTACATATTTGCTTGTCTGATTGTTTATTGTCGAGCCCCACCCCTACCACAGGAGATCATAAACTCCATGAGGGTAGTAGCCACTTCCCTCTTGTTCATTGCTATACCTCCAGTACAAAGCAGAACTGGACTTGTGAGCATAAAGTGAAGGTTTGAGGAATGAATCAACAACCCTGTGATGTGGGTGGTATTGCTTCCATGTACAGATGAGGGGAGTGAGCTCAGGTTGCTAAAGTACTTGCCTAAGGACATACACCTAGTAGGTGACATAGTCACACCTCAAATCCAGATTTGGCTAATTCCAGGCTCAGGCCCTAAAATTCACTGTGTCTTCCTGTGCTAAACAATTGTAATGACCATTCTGCTCCTGAGTCCTTTACCAAATGCTCTTTTCTGTAAGAATTCCTTTTCCAACCCCTAGGGCTAGGAAAAGTGCTGGGTCTTCCAGTTTTCAAAGAAAAATACTCTATGATTGATTTCCTAGTTGTTAAAACCGCATTACTGAAACTAGGGAGCATTGCTTCCTTCAAGTTTGGGTAGGTTTCTTAGAATTAGGGTTTTTAGGAATAGTTTCCCATTTTTTTTTTTTTCTGGGAATGTCTTTCTGAACTTATTGTGGCTTGGGACAGGCACCAAATCCAGAAAGCTTGAACACTATGGAGACATGATTTGGTCCTATGCTTTGTGAAACTTATGATTCATATACCTTTCCTTTTCTTTTCTTTTTAAGTGCCACACATCAGGTCAACAAAAATCTGGTGTCCTGAAGTGTTCAGATCCTTTCCAATCTGCTCTGCCTGACTTGACATGCTCTGCCTGGAGACTAGCTCTTTTTGCTTGACTTGTTCTGCCAGTTGTGCCCAACTGTTGTGTCCACAAAATATTAGGACCTGAGGAAATGAGATTGATTGAAATTGCAGTCCTCATTGTAAGCTGCAGCATGTCAATCCCAATCCTTCTCAAAATATTCTGGATTTTTATAGTGAAGAAGATGCTTTGGAGGGCCACGTATACAGGGAAGGCTGGAAGGGATCAAGGATGAGAAAGAGTCCCCTGAGAGATGGTAGAGAGAGAATAGCCCCTCAGAGGCTCCTGGAAAGAATATCCTGAGTGCCCCACCTCCTCTCCCAATGATGGGTTCTCTCCTGTCTTTAGATATCAGACAGATCAATTTTCAGTAATGGCCTTTATGCAGAACTTAGATCTCCCAGCCTCCTGAATGGTAAAGCAATATCCATTATTCCTGCTAGGGCAGCCCCCTAAAGCCTGACTTGGAGAAAGGCAGCACCAGGAGACCTGCTTTCTGAGGTGTGCTCTTTACAGACTTTCCTTTGTACTCCATACCCTTGGGATCTTATTCAAATGCAGATCCTAATTTGACAGGTCTGGGTGGGGTCTGAGAGTCTACATTTCTAACCAGCTCCCTGGGGATGCTGATGCTTCAGGTCCTCAACCCACACTTTGAGTAGCAAGAAATTAAGTTATATTTAATTTCCATGACTCATGGGGCTGCTCTAGGTTTTGAAAATTTCAGTGTTCACTTCTATGCATGGGGCATGAAGATGAAAAGTGAGGCCTCTCTAAAAGAGGTTGGTTCTACCATGTGGCTCCCGCTTCTGAATTCTGGGGCAGAACTTGACCTTCAACAGAAAGTTATTAGAAGGTATCAGCACTGAGCCATACAGAGAAGCAGATCACAAGTCCTGGAGGGAACATCCCCCTTGATGAGCTTACAGGACAAAGGCTGCAGGGTCACTTCGAATGTTTCCTTCTTGAATTCCTCTTTGGAGACCCCAGTGTAAAAGACGATGTTGCCAGAGAGATAGGCTGAGATGGTGTAAGTGTTGGGGCTCTTGTTCTGGAAGGTGATGGTGAGCTTGAAGTCTTTTCCTAGCACGGCATTTTCCACTTCAAAGTCCATATCTACGTCAGACTTTGACTTCACGATGTCTTCTGTGTTGAGGGGTTTTTTAACCCCGTACATCAGGGCAGTTTCGAGGGCCAGCCTCTCTTCTTTTTGACCTAGGAAAGATGGAGAGATAATGACAGGGTAAAAGAAATGAGAAGAGAAAGAGAAAGTTGTGGTAATAGACACCTTGTGCTTGAGCACTGTGTGCTGTACCTGTTGCACTGCCTCTAAAAGCCACACACCTTGCTTTGAGACAGGTGTCAACATTATTCTTAAGTTACAAATTCTGCCAAATCAAGTTCCCAGAGACCTGCCCAGGTTCCAGAGTTAGGCGGCATTCCCAGGACCAATCTGACGGGGTTTATAAGGGGCTTGCTTTAACAATTGTTTCTGTAGTGTTCAGCAGTAGAATTGGAAAAATCTAACTCTCAAAATGTCGTATCAATTTCTTCCCTCCCCAAGTCCTAGCCATGTAGCTAGCTAGAATTTGGGGATCTCTTAGCAAAGATGTTGGCAATAGTAACACCTGGCCATTTCTCATTCTGCATTATGAATTTTCTACTATTCCTGAATATCCCCAACAATACCTGTCTTCCCATCTCTCTTTCCACTTAGGCCTGTTCCATGGGCTCCTGCTGAGCTAATCCTGGGAAGCTCTCAACCTGCCTTCCACTTCTTTCTCTGTTGTCACTGGCTTCCAGCAGAGTGCAGAGATTGCTGTTTCCCAAACAGTGTACTGCACTGTAGTCTATGATCTAGCAAACCGTTCACAAGCCTTCCCTGCTAAAAGGCTCTAAGGCCAAGTTCCCTTGGGGAGCACTGGGTTCTCTAGTGCCTCCTGGGTGTCAGCAATGTCCAATAGCATATGAAATGTTCTGATATTGAGCTCTGCAGTGGGGAGGCTTGTTTAACTAGGTTCTCCAAACTCATCTGACACCGAACATTTTGTTTTTGAGGAACGCCTATTAGCATGGTGGTACTGTTGAGGCAAGTGAGCTGTTTTTAGGAATGTCTTTTGTAGGGTTTCCAAGGTAGTGGTGGTAGAGATGAAGGTAGGGAGAAAAGGAGTAGGGGTGAGCACTAGACAAAGAAATAAATAGTTTTTCTGCAGGTGAGGATATGAGAAATACAGGTACAAGTTAGATCTCAAAGTTTGCTGCTCCCAACTCCAAGCTGGGCAAACATTCCTCGCAGAGCATAGTACAAAAATGCTTGGCCTTGAGGGACAGGGATTGAAGAGGTGTGGAGGAATAGTTGCTAGTCTCTTTACCATCCTAATGCCTTTGGGTGTATCTTAGTGTGCTGTGAAAACTAGAGAGGTGCATTTTTTGGCTTGTAAAAAGAAATCATGGGAATGGCTGGCAAAAACAAAAAACACTTCAATGTAAAAATGCTGGCTTTTATAATTATGTTAATTTTAAGATATTGTCTTTCAATTAGTTTATAATAAAATACAATGGAAATGAAGAGGTCAATTAATAATAATAACTATCATTGACAGCTAACTATGCAATGGGTGTTGTGGAAAGTATATCGTATATAATCTCATTTAATCCTCAAAATAACTCTACAAGGCAGGCACATTATTACCATCAGTTTCCTGGTTTGCAAAACAAGGGAGCAAACATCATAGAGTTATTAGGTGGATTTAAGGTAGTACATGCATAAGAATTGACAGCTACTAGTACTTTGCAAAGACAGAGAAAATGCCAGAAGGTTTTGCAAACAATGGAAAATGTGTATTTGTGTGTGCACATGTATTAATAATTTCTGTGATTGTTCAGACTGCCAGAATGGCCCTGATTGGTGTGGCTCAGTTAATTGGACCTAGTCTCACAGAGCAAAGACTTGTGGGTTCAATTCCTGGTCAGGGCACATGCCTGAGTTGCAAGTGATGTCCCCAGTTGGGGTGCATGTGAGAGGCAATCAGTCAGTGCTCTCTCTCACATTGATGTTTCTCTTCCTCTATTTCTTCCTCTCTTCCCCTCTTTCTAAAAATAAGTAAATAACATCTTTAAAAAAAAGACTGTCAGAATGTGCCAGAAACCATTTGTCTAGGACAAGCATTGGCTAGAGCACACGTTTACAGATCAATAGCGGGGGAGATAGTAAAGAGGGAAGGAGGGGCTGTGACAAGGAAAGTGCAGTGAAGTATTTTAGCAGAATGCATCTGGCAAGTAGCTTTGTGAGAAAGAGAGCATTAGTGGCTATCATTTTGGATGAATACCAAACATGCATTTAGGAAAAACCCTGGGGGTGAACATCAGCAGCAAAAACACTGTCAGGGAGGTTTCTCCGTGGCTTTGGGGAGAGAGGCTGAGCTGGGTAGGTTGAAGGGAGGGGGCCAGGGAAGGCTAGTGGGGCTCTAAGAGATTTTACAGCATGTGGTGTCATGGGTGGGGCAACCTCTGGTTTCCTTCTGGGGACAAGAGTGCCCCTGTGAGCAGGAAGTGCCAGGCAGAGGCAGGCTGGGTTGTTATTGGAAGCAGAGGTCCGCACAGGAGACAACAAGTGCAGGGTTGCCCCAGAGCTTGGCAGAAGTCCCTGTCACTCTGAAGTTGGGCTTTGTGCTCGGATATTTCACATAAGTCAGGCCATGAATTTAATGCTGTGAGAGAATGATCTAAAGCCAGATTATATTTTCTGAGATTCCTCCGTGCCTCCAGGAGCAAGGCCACCAACATCTTTCTGTTGACTGGAATGCAGTGAGAGTGCCCTTCTCTTTGACCGAGGCCCTTCTCATTGTTTGAGTCTTAGCTCAGATGTCCTCTTCTCAGAGTGCCCTCCTTCCAGTTACCCTGGATAGTGTGTCCCCAACCCCAGTCCTCTCATCTCTCACTAACATATTACCTGGTTTTATTTCCTTTTGTATGTACATGTCACTGCATTATATTATATTATTTCCTCTGTTGTAACACAAGCTCCGTCCTAGGACCTGGCCTGTCACAGAGCTCTGAAGGACCGAGGTTTGGGGAAGCCCTTTTCTTTCATCCAGACCCAAAACTTTCATCTTTGTAATAGATACTAAATAGTCCACTTTAGGACATTTGGTGTTCAATTAATCTCACCCATAAAACTGCCACCTGAGTTACCATGCATTTGATCATTTTATGCTAGTTGAGTCCCTACAGTGTCCAGGCACTGTGCCCAGGTGAGAAGCACAGCACTTCCCTTAGAGGTTTAGGGGGCCAGTGAAGAGGGATCACCATACCCCCCTCTGTCACAGATGCTGGGGCAGGTGTTTTCTGTGTGATGCAGGAAACAGAGAGAGATTCAATAGCACCTGGGGGGCAGGGAAGGCTTCTCAGAGGGGTTTTCCCTCCACAGTGAGAACAAAGACCTGGAGGCAAGTGGGAGCCTGGCTTGAGGGAGGAACTGTCAGCAGCTCCCCTGGCTGCAGCCTATGATACCTGTGGGCATGGTGAGGAGGGGCAGTGAGGGGGCCAAAAAGACAAATAGCAGAGGCTGGGCCAAGCTCTGACTGCAATGCCCAGGAGATGGCTGAAGAGAGTGAGGGCTTTTTAAGTAGTGCGGTACCGGGCTCAGTTTTACGTTTTAAATATGTCACTTATGGTGGCAATGCAGGGTTTAGAATGAGGTAAAGAGGATAAGGGGAAAGGTAGAATTGGGAAGCTTTAGCAGGTTTCCAGGAGAAAAAATATCCTAGCCCAAGCTAATGGTAGAGTAATAGTAGGAATAATAAAATTACTAGCAGTAACAGAGACTTAACTTTTATTGGATGCTTTCTGGGTTTCTGGCACTACGCTAAGGGCTTTCTGTACATGATACCAGTTAATTCTCAGAGAGGGGCCATGGAGAGAAAGAGGAGCAGATGAATTTCACCTCTTTCAGAGGGGGCATTTAGAAGATTCGCTGCTTGACTGATTCTCAAGTTCTAAATTTGGTTGGATCCTCGTTCTCTTCACTAGGGTAGGGAGTGGAGGAGAAATAGATCTGGGGTTGGGGAAGGGCGGGAAAGGTGACATTTGGGAAAGTTCAGTTTCAGGTTTCTGGGGGACATTTAGGTAAATGTGGAGCTGAAAATTGAAGTCTAAACTGGAGTCAGTGACCTGGGAGTGATCAATATATATGTGGCTGTGTGCAGAAAGAATGTAAAGGAGGTGGGCCTAAAACCCAAGGATGGGAACCTAGAATGAAGTAACATTCAGAGGGCATAAGAGAAGGGGAGCTTAGAAAGTAGGAGGAGATAGAAAAAGGAACCCAGCAGTTTGAGATGGAAGCAGGAGACATTTGTATCAGAGAAATAAAACAGAGAATTTCAAGACTCAGGAGTGAGAAATTGCATCAAAAAGTGTAGGAAGGTCAGGCAAGCTGAGGCCTGCAAAATATTTGTTCCACATGGCAATCTGGTGGTCTTGGCAACCTTGAGAAGTTCTTCAAGGATAGGCTGTAGCAGAACACAAGATACAATAGGTGAGAAATAAAAGGAAAAGGAACCAGACAGGATGCCAGGTGCACGTAGCTCTCCCAAGACACCTGGCTATGGAGGCAAGGAGAAAGCAAGCACAGGCATATCTGGTGGGGGGGTATATTGTTAGGAAAGAGTTTTGTAGGCTTTTTAAACATAGGTGGCATTTGAGCCTGCTGAAACTCTAGTGGGAAGGAGCTCATAAAGGAGGGATAAAGATATAAGTGATGGAGGGAATCACTGACAGGGCAATGACGAAATGGGATCCAGACACCCTCATAAAGATACATTGCCACAGAACAAATTTTAGGGATTCTGATTTTCAAAGTTTTATAGTATAAAAGGTATAAAATTAATGTTAAGTTTTAGTTTATCAAAGTGAAAAGTGATCTATACACAATTTAGTTAATTAAAATAATACATTTCTAAATCTGGTAATAATTTCTTTTTTATGTTTTTACTCATTGCCAAACTTTAGCGGCCTCCCTCAGAATTTGTGGATAGAAACATTAGATGAGAGATTAAATAATGAGGATCAGCATGGCCAGTGCATGGTCACGAATGCTGGCAGCCCCTTCCTGGACGCCCAGGCAGACAACAGTTATCACTCACCCTTTCCACTATATTTAAGAGCAGTCTCAGCATCCTTCTCTATACAGTTCTCTACTTGGTCATTCCCAAAGCTAGAATTTGAAATGCATATGCCAACTATGATTAAGAGGCTAATTATCCATCTACCTTGGATCAAACTCCAGCCCAGAAGCAGATTGGGTGCGTCTTACAACTATCTATGCAAATTTAGGGGCTTTTCTTTTTTTTTTTTTTTTTTAATTAATTTATTTACTTTTTAAATACATTTGTCTCTGCCTTCCCCCCCCTCTTTCCCTTGCCCCCTCCCACCTTCCCTCCCTCAGCTCTTCCCCTTTGGTTTTGTCCATGAGTCCTTGCTATATGTTCCTTGACTTTCCCCTTCCCTTCCCTTTCCCTGCCCCCGCCTCTTCCCTCTTGTCTCTGTTGATTTCTTTTCCTTTCAGTGTTGCTGGTCATATTTGCCTTGCTTCTTTGCATTGTTGGTTAGGTTCCGCTTATAGGTGAGATCATATGGTATTTGGGGCTTTTCTATTCTAGACCAGATTGCCACACAGTCCACCTATCTGAGCCCTGCCTTCTTGCCAAACTCTGGAGGCCTGGACTGCAAATGTTTTTCCCATTCAAAGCTGGCACGTTTTATGTGTTTTAATCTGGTGTCCACCCCTGGCAAAACCCCTGACTTCTTTTTTGTAGACTGACTTTGGGTCCTTCCCTCTTTGGCATCTGACCCTTATGTGGATTTCACTGTCGCCTCTGCGGCTGACAGCTAATGGCATTCTGCTCTGTGGCTTAGACAAGAGAGCTGATGGTTTGGGCGGCTCCCTGTAGGCTTATGCCTTGTTCTCTTGTCCAGTTTCCTAGGGGAGTTTACCCACAATCCTTGTCCTGCTGTCTCTTCCTGGAGCGCTCTTTCCCCATGTTTCACCTAGCCAATTTTCGTTTGTCTTTCTATCTCAGTGAGCCCATCATGAAAGTCCTCTGGGATCCCTGAGCCTGACTTGTGGCTCCCTTTTCTGTGCTTTGTAGCAATTGTCCACCTCCTTTTCAGGACACCCATCACACAACTTGGTGATGGTTTGCTTCCTGCTTGTCTCTCCAGCTAGACGGGAAGGCAGGGGTCTTCATGTCTCCATTTGTACACAGTGTTGAAAATATGGGGGTGGCTAATAGCAAGTTGTTGAATGAATGAATGAAAGAATGGATGTTGCAGCTAGTTTATTCTACCCTTTTTATGTGCTTTTCTTTTTCCTTTCCAAACCTTTTTGCCTGTAACTCTATAACAAGAGGGCATTTGCCTGTTTGGTTTATTTTATCATGCTTATTTTTTTTTTTAAGCACAGAAACATTTTTTTGTTTCTATTGCTATGTCTTCAAATTAATTATTTCTCTCTCTTTTTAGGAAAAAGCCAAAAAAAATCTTTTGTATTTATGTTGTACAATGGATGATAACCAACATAAAAGAAGGATGAATCATTTCAGAAGTACAGCAACAATTCACTAGGTCAGTGACAGAAATTTTGAATTTCTAATACTATACTCAAGAGTTCTTAGTTCAGCAAACTTTCTCTTTATAGTGCAAATTGCTTTTGTAAATAAGAGCACAAAGAGTGTCTAAAATATTTGAAATAAATTCTGCACTCCTTAGCACTTCAGGAATACTGATAAATATTTAGATATATGCTAATTATTATCATTTTTATCCATTTACTAAAATAAAGACCACTCTTAAGAACTCTGATGGTGAATTGTCTATAAAATATACTCTATAATCCCCATCAAGAGACGTAAGCTCCTTCACCTCCTGTTTGCTGTTGACCTTGGGCAGCTTTGTCTTCAGCCACTAGGCACCTGGAGCTTGATGCTTTAGTAATGCCTGCAGGACCCTGAGCACACCAGGTGCTTCACAATTCCATGCTTTGGTCATGTTCCCACATGACTGGGAGCCCCTGGCCAGCTCTCTTTAAGTATGGTCTATGATTTCTCTCACCCAGCTTTGCTTTTTCTGCATCTCTTAGTGGGATTGAGTGTCCCTCTTCTTTGCCATCAAAGATCAAAGCCTCCTCTCCATAATGATCCTATTACTTGGCCAGAACAGAAATTGGGTCCTGCTCACTAAGATGGTCCTCAGCACCAAACACAAACCCAGGCATAGAGTAGGCAATTAATAGTTATTAAGAGAGAACTGAATTCAATGGCTCCATTTAAGGCATTCTACACAATAAAAATTAACAAAACCATCTTTTCATTATTTTATAATTGAAATAGGCCTGCAACTTAATTGGCCTGAATTAGTGAGATTGCACTGTCCTGTTAATATTGTATTATCTACCTCAAGGGATTTCCATGATAATTCAGTGGAACTATGTATATAAGAATAGTGTATAAAGTACTAAAATATATGTGAATAATTATTTAAATTTATATTATAGAACTAAAATTACATTAGTTATACAATATTTTCTAACATAATTATTTAAAGTTATTTTTGTTCTTTCATATATTCAGTATGCTGTTAAAGTAGATATGACTTGAAATCAAATAACTTTGACAAGTCATGTGAAAGGGGATTCCGCTCAAAGAAAACATACAAATGAAACTACAATGAAAAATTGCAGGTGTAATGTATCTTTCACTAATGAGAGTTCATACTTCTGCTCTGACTCCCATATGCTGAAAACGCCAGTGCATCCTCTGGACCACAGCTTGTAGGGACCGTGGGTAAGTACTAAATGGACTGGGGCAAAGAAATCATCACTCAATTATAGTAAATTACCTTCTTGGAATTTGTAGGTATCAGTAATATCTTTCATGCCATCTCCTTCAACTTGTTTTGTCACAATTAATTTCCCAACGTGGGTGGTATCAACAGCTTCTACCACATGAGTGCCATCTTTCTTTGCTGTAATGTAAACAAGATCACTGTTGACCTGAAAATGATAAAAAGGAGTGTTAGCCATCATAAAATGTCTTTGTTATCAAAATCTCTAATTCTCAATGGTGTAGTCATCTAAAATCCCTGGAATGACATGTTTCTTCAACAACATTGGATTCATGGGGCTAAACTCATTTCAAAACTGTTCTGAAAGGGGATCTAGTCTAGATTAATGACCAGGTATTTTCAATTAAGAATACTTAAGGCTGGGAGCATCAGTTGTCTAAATATCAGTCACCTCCCACCCCCTTTTTTCTTGCTGGCAAACTCTACCTTCTCAGAGAGAGCTGAAAACTCCCTGTTAACTGTCTTTCCCAGACTTCTTTTAAGCTAGCATTAGCTGTGTGATATACTTCTAGGAAAAAGAGAAAATCTGTCGGGTGGCTTCTGGGAAAGGCTTTTTTTTTTTTTTTTTTTAACAAAAGGAGAGAAGGACTTGGGAGAGTTTGCACTTCTCTTTCTGTTTTTGAATGTTTTCATGTGAAGTGAAGTGCTGCTTGGAGCTGCTTTAGCCATCCTGAGACAGTGAAGAGCAACATTGCCAACAATACGAAGACAGTAGAGTAGAAACATAAGCACTGAAGGCTTCACAATGCTTTTAAATGGCTAAGCCAACCTTGGAACTACCTACTTCAGGACCTCTTGAGTTACACGTCATTGAGTCACTTCTGACTCCTGGCAACTCTATAAATGAGTGATTTCCCAAATATTTTATCATCAATGGCCCTGCTCAGCTCCTGTAGACTTATGCCTATGACTTTTTATGTACCCAGTTCATCACATACTTGGTCTCCCTCTTTTCCCTCTCCTTTCTATGTTTCCCAGCATAACTGTCTTTTTACAAGAACACTCTTTACACAATGTGCCTGAAGCAGGACAGCTTCAGTTTTGTCATTTTTGCTGCCAGTGATGTCTCAGGCTTAATTTGCTCTAGATTCCACCTGTTCATTTTTCTGGTGGTCCAGGGTATCCACAGAGCTCTCCTCAAATGCTGTATTTCAAATAAATATTTTTTCTATTAGCCTTCTTTGCTGTCAGACTTTTGCATCCATGTATATTAGTTGGGAATACGAAGGTATAGGTAATCTTAGCATTGGTCTCTAATGGCACACCTTTGTTCTTGGTGATCTTTCCTAATTCTCTTATTGCTTCCCTTTGAGTCTCCATCTTCTCTTGATTTCTTGGCAACAGTCTCCATCTGAACTGATGACTGAACCAAGATAAGCAAAATCTTTAATAGTTTTAATGTCTTCATTGTCTAGGTTAAAGTTGCATATTTCTTTTGTAGTCATGATTCTTGTCTTGATGTTCAAGGGCAGTCCTGTTTTGGCCCTTTCTTCTTTCACTTTCATCAGAAGTCATTTCAAATCATTGTGACTTGTATATCTCAAGTTATTATTAATATTTATGCCACCAATTTTTACTCCTCCTCCCTCTGAGTCTAGCCTAATGGTTCATATGAAATGTTCCATGTACAGATTAAACAATAGGGAGATAAACTGTACCTTCGCCTGACATCTTTGCCTGTAGGAAACCATTCTGTCTCCATATTCTAGACTTACAGTGACTTCCTGTCTCTGATACAGGCTAAGCATCAGGACACTCCAGTGTTGAGGTATGCCCATTTCTTTCAGAGCAGCTTTCCAAGATCCCCACAGTCAAAGCTTTACTGTAGTTTGTAAAACATAATCTAACCTTTCAACCTTTAGGTTTTCTTAAATGAGAAAAATTAAACTCCTTAACTCCTTAAACTCCTACTGTTTAAGTCATTTTAATTGTTATGTGCAGTATAGCATTTTTATTGAAAAATGATATTATCCCTGGCTGGTGTGACTCAGTGGATTGAGTACCAGCCTGCGAACCAAAGGGTCTCTGGTTTGACTTCCAGTCAGGGCACATGCCTGGGTTGTGGGCCAGGTCCCCAGTAAGGGGCGCATGAGAGGCAAGCATACATTGATCTTTCTTCCCTCTTTTTCTCCCTCCCTCTTCCTCTCTCTAAAAATAAAAAAAAAAACTTGTAAAAAATAGCTTTCTTTAAAAAAAAGTAATATTAGACTATCTAGGCAGAATTCAGGCAATTTTCTGGTGATTCAGCAACTAAACCATGCTATCTGTGGGGCTTGGAAATAATGTTTTGGGGCCATGGTAGCTGACCCCAAACTCTTCCAAGGTTCTGCCTCATCACTCTGCTTTTGAGAGACAATGTCTAAATCTGTGCCTGAAGGCTGATTCCCTCAGAGTTCCTTATTATATTCTTTACACTTTCTTGGTGGTCCACGTATTATCATGGAAGCAGGTAGGAAACACAAATTTCACTGCTATATCAGGTGCTCCAGCTGAAAATTGTCCCTGATAGATTTACTAAATATTTTCCAACACCCCTTTCAAGCCTCAGTTCCCTCCTCTTTAAAAAAGGACAATAATAGCTCCTTCCCCAGGGTTGCTCAAAGAATTAACTGAAATAAACCCGTGGAAATTACTTACCATAGTGCCTGGCACATAGCAAACACTCATAAATATTATCAGTAATAAAAATAACAAATTATTCATTAGTATGGCCAGATATTGTTTTAGGTGCTGGAGTTCTAATGACATAGATGAACCACATAGATTAAATCACTTAGAGGGTTTATACTCTAGTAAGAAATATCCTGTGTATCAGAATCACCCGAGGGAATGTAAAAAAAAAATTACATGTCTGGTCAAGGAGGTCTTAGATGGGGCCCTAAACCTATTATCTTGTAAAAAAATGTCCCAGGTAATTCTATTGGACATATAAGCTTGAGAGCCCCTGTAATACAGTACAAAGAGCACCTTACAGGGGAATGTTTAAGATACCACGGTGGGTTGGGGGTGCTAAGAAGTAACAGCCAAGTGGAAACTTGAAAGATTCATAGAAGTTAGTGAACTAAATGATCCCATGTTAAGTGTTCTTACCAAAAAACAAATAGACAAACACACACAAAACTCACAAAAGAGCACAAGGACATTTTTATGAGATGATGGATATGTGTAGTACCTTGGTTGTGGTGATGGTGACACAGAATTAAATGTGTGCAATTCAAAATGATCGGTTATACCCCCAATAAAGCTAAAAATAATTAAAGCATAAAAATGGAGAGAAGGAAGGCTACAGCAGGCAGAAGGACCAGTCCCTGTAAACATTGCGAAGAACATATTCAAAAGGCATACCAGATTAGCTAAAAGACACTTGGGTTTTGATTTTGCATGTGTACTTTTAGAAAGTTACCCTATCCTCTATGACCTTCACTATATGCTTCTATAAAATGCAAATAGTTGTACTTGTCTTGCCAATTTTACAGCAGCATTTTAGGACTGAGTGAGATCAGATCTAGGTGAGCATGACTTGTAAATTTCAAAATGGAGTAAAAAATCTAATGGGGAAACTTAAATTTTAACTTTTAAATAGAGCCTTAAGTTTTAAAGCTGAGGTTAAAGAAATTTAAAATCTCTATTTTCTCACAAAATGTTTTTTAACTTACATAAAATTTGATTCTACTAAGGAGAAAGTAAGTAGCCAACATTTATTAAATACACACAATGTTTCAGAAGCATGTTAAAATTATTTAACTTAAACTCCACAACAATCCTGTGAGGTGTGCACTATGATCCCAGATTTACAGATGAGGCCACCAACACTCAGAAGGTCAGCCCAGTGTTTGTGGACACATGGCTGAGAGCTGGTAGAGAAGAAGTACAAACCCTGGGTTGGCTCATTGTCTGCTCCCTGACTCTGACCCTGAACCGGCCCCTGGCATATTCCTTGACCTTCACAGCTCATGGCCTCTCCCACAGCACCCTGCAGGGCCATGAGCATCACCGTGCATGGCAAAAAGTTTCCCTGCTTGGGCCTCAGAGTTCTGAGGGGAGAATAATGGCGACCCTGCTCCTTAGCAGAGCCTCTGGGATAGGTGGCACTATCCATAGGAAGTGAAAGACCGAAATGTGAAATCAGGAATCAGGGCGGGACATGACAGAGCAGACTCCTAAGGAATGTTTGTCATTTTGGAAAAAAAAAAAAGTTAAGTAACCTTTAAATGAGCCTCCTGAGAACTTTGCCTTTTCCTCTGGGGGAGGCCATGCAAGCACAAACAGCCCCTTCTTCACTCACAAATTACAGCAAAAATAATGACAAATATCCTCTTAGTCATAGCCCATACAACAGCTTATGGTTATCCAGGGAGACAGGGCTAAATATGAAAATGGCTAAATCCTTGTCTCCTCTTGCACACAGCTTAGGAAATTTATGTAGGCGAAAATCTCAGGACAGTCCAACATCACTGCCCCTTGTAGAGAGAGAAGAAACACGTAAGAAGTGGCTTTTTGCATGTGTATATTGGGAGTGGGGGGAATGGGAAGTATTCTATCAAATCAGTATGACACCCTCAAGCTTTTCTTTTCAGTTTCAGTCACTACACTAGTGGTTCTCCATCCTGATCGTATATTAGAGTCACAGAAGGGCTTAAAAACCTGCAGCGATAGGCCCCCACACAAAACCAATTGCACTTCTACAATAGAATAGTCATAAGTGCAGGGGATGCTGGAAAAAATACTGGATCCAGGATGTGTAACCTTAAGCAAGTTACTGAATGTCTCTGGGTTTAATATTACTATTCTTGTAGGGCTGGTCGGTAGATCAGTACTATTTGTGAAAACCTGTTTAAGACCAATTTCTTTTGAATGGAAAGAAGTCTTCATGATTATCTAGTCCTACCCCTATATCTGAAGGGACTATGGTCCCAACCATAATCTGAAATCATGCATCCCAACCTGAAATCTGGTGCTATTTTTTGCATACTGCGCCCTTGCCTCCTGGTCAGACACAGGCATTTCCCACACAGCCTCTGCTGAGGTACAGACCTCAGGGGCTCTGTGAAAGTTGGCCGGTGTAGAAGGCTAGAGGGGACTCTGCAAACTTCTGCTTGTGTTCTTAGAATGGAAACATATGTCCACTGCTGCCAGAAGCTACACTCTTCCCCACCAAGGATGGAGATTTTCTTCAGAACCCAGGACAGGGTTTTCTTTGTTCATTTCTTCCCAGAGATTAACTACACAGCATGTAAGTTGTGCAAAGTGGTGGTCCTCCGAGGATACATTGAGGCAGTTGGCACCTGCTGGGCCCAACTGCCCTATGTCTGCCCTGTGCTCACTGTTCCTGCAGCCTGTGGCGGCCATGCTGCCAGGCCCCCCGGGCCTCATCTCCCACCAGCGCTAGGGGATGCCATCTGGTCCCTATCTTGCTGAGATGCTGTTCTTAGCAGCGTACTCAAGTCAGCTTTTGTTTGCTTGCTTGCTTGACTCATTCATTCATCCAACAAGTATTTATTCATGACTACTATGTGCCAGAACGTGCTTTCACCAATGAGAACATAGAAAGAGAAATAATCAACACTAAGGCAGCATAGAAGGATTAAAAACAACAGGGGAGGGTAGGGTGAGTCAAGGCCTCTTTGGGAGGTGACCTGAACAGAGAGAGGGAACAGAACATTCCCCTAACATACAGTAGGGAAGAGCTTTCACAGCAAGAGGAACAGTATGTATAAAGACTCTAAAATGAGAGGATGTTTGGAAGTTTTCAGAAGAGAAAGAGGGTCAGTGTAACTGGAGGGGAATGACCAAGGGGTGTGTGTGAAGGGGAAGCCAGGGACCAGATCACAGCAAGTCCTATAAAGATTTATGTTCAATTTTATTTTAAGGGTGGTAGGAATCTATTAGAGTTTGGAGGCAGAGTAGTGACACACTTTTATTTACATTTTGAAAATAAAATTCTGGCTGATTTATGGAGAATAAATAGAAAATGGGCCAAGAGGAGGATGGAGATGGATTAGCAGGCAACTTCACAGGGCTCAGTGTTGTGAAGAGCTCAGAGGGTAACGATCAACCATCATAGACATGGCTGATGAAAGACAATTTTTAAAAAAAATTTTATTTATTTCTTAGAGAGAGGGGAAAGGAGGGAGAAAGAGAGTGAGAGAAAGACCAATGTGTGACAGATACATCAATTGGTTGCCTCTCACATGCTCCCAACTGGGGACCTGGTCTGCAACCCAGGCACGTGACCTGTCAGGGAATTGAACCTAAGACCTTTTGGTTTGCAGGCCAGTACTCAATCCACTGAGCCACACCAGCCAGGGCACAATTTTTAAAGGTTTTCCTGGCAAGATGCCCAAGGAAGATTATGGAAAGAAGCCAAGATGATTTCCAAGTTTTGCGTTATTTAAGTGAATAGATGAATAATTTTAGGTCAGATAAAAGGTGCCAAAATGGGCTGCATCTAATAAGTGGTCACAATATAAACAACTTTGAATTGAGAATAAAGAGTCTGCAGAGAAGCAACTACACAGGCTGGATGCAGAGAACTGACAGCTCGGAACTTGGGAAGGTTCTGGAGCCACAGGGTGGTTACTTCTGGAGCCACAGGGTGGTTACTGTGGTCCTCAGGAACCAGTCATCACCACTGCAAAAACCAGCTCAGTGCGCAGGAGGGAAGACAGGAGTGTGTGTGTTTGTGTGCATGTGTGCAAACATATGTGTTTGCATGCATGTGTGTGTGTGTGTGTTTGAGTTTGAAGTGTAATGGTGTGAAGGAGACAACAGATCCAATCAGAAGAAGCTGAACTAGAGGAGAAGCAGCAATTCCTGAGAGCTTAGTGAACACAGGAATTCAGAAGGTGATTCCAAACTTCTAGGGCCACTCTGTTCCCCTTTCACCTCTTTGGGAGCCTGAGGGCACTGTGAATTGGGGAAAGAAAAGGCAGATGGCCCTCCAGAACTGAGAAACTCACCCCTGCACTCAGGGCATGAGAAGGGAGGAGGAGAGAAGTAAGTTTTAAGCCTTGAAAAGAATCTATAAATGCTCAGGATAAATTTCCAAAATGGAGGAGGAGAGGAAAAGGGACAGAGGTAAGATGCTCTCTATTCATAACCCCTCTTAGTTGGGGTTCTGCTTCACTAAAGAAGACCAAGGTCCTGACAGGAGCAAAAATGTCAATAAACAATGCTTGCTCTGGCTCAGAAATGAGTAAGGAATGACACAAAAAGCATGCCAAGAGACAAGGAAAGGCAGACTCCAGCTGATCTACCTGGGGTAGGTGGAGAGAGGCAAGTTTACGCAGCCAGGAAGTAAGAAGGGGAAGAGAGGACGCAGTCTAAATCCTGAGTCATGAGATGCCCCCCGTGGTGTCCTATTTTAGGTACCATTGAGAAAAGATTCTTCATACCCTTTTCAACAACTCAAACATCTCTTATAGGTGACTCAGCCCTGGAGCTCAGCCTGTACCAGAGCAACAGACTGTACACTGTACCAGATGAGTCTGCAACGGTGAGTAGAGTATTTATAATCTTCAAATCCCAATGACATTCATAATGCCCCAATCTATATTTAATAACAGCAAAAGTGTTTGCATTAACAGCTATTAGGCAATTTGCTCTTGGAGGGAGGTTCCTTCTTCTTTCTTTCTTTGCAGTAATAAAGCATAAGAAAAGTATAAAAACAAAGCTTTGTGGATTTTAGAGTGATTTTCTGTTAAGAGGTTCTCATAGCATCATATACTATTAGATGGCAGCTGGGAGGTTTAGATAAATCTTCAAATCCCAAGGTGAAATTGAGGAAATAAAATTCCAAATATGATATGCTTGTTCTCCCAAGGCTATTAGAAACTATAATGGGAGATATGGTGGAAGAAACATTGTTCATTTGTGTATTTCACATTTCTGAATTTTCTGTTGAAATATTTACACTTTTTGTACTTCTAGAACATTCCCCAATCCTGCTTCCACCTTCGCCCTCAATTGCTATTTGTCCAGTCCTTTCTGGCGTGGAGTAATGCCGCAGCCTTCTAGCTGGTCTCTGCACTTCGGTGGCGTTGCTGTCCAGTCCATGCTCTCCAAATCTCATGTCTCTCCCCTGTGGCAATGCTCTTGTTTGCAGGGTGAAGTGCCCACTTCTCAGGACCTAAGTCCCTTACATCTACTTCCTTCAGCTGTCATCTTTTGACACCTGCTGATGCGTCATTTTTTTTGTGAGCTTTGAATAGATAGCTTTGAATGCCTCCCATCCCCATTTGGATGCTCAAATAATCCTCCCTAACTGAAATTATTTCCTTCCTCTGGCTTCTTTCTTACCCCTTTTGCCCAAATAACTACTAATTATCCAAAAAGATTCAACTCAGGCACTGATTCCTGCAGGCAGTGTCTGGACGCTCCTTCCAGGCTTTGGCAACACTCTGATCATCTTACTGTGACTGTCACCAAGGTGTCATTACTGTCTGTCCCTAGGCCACCATCCCACCCTAGACATGGTGTTATGGCCTTTGCTCCCCTACTTCAGTTCCTGGCCCATATTTCTCAGTTAATGAATCTGTATGTATAAATGCAGGTAATTTATCACTTACATTGGCCATCTGACAGTTAGTTCTACAGCATCTCTCGAACTATTATTTAACTTTTGATATGTTTATGTATTCCACCCCCTCCCCATCAAGAATCAAGTTTCTTAAGGACATAGGCCTCTGAATTCCCCACAGTACACTGCCTGGTGCATATTAATAATAGGTATTTACTCATCCCAGTCATAGAGTGTGGTGGTTAGTAAAGCAGTTGCTTTCAAGGGAAAAATAATCTCAAAACATCCAGGAAAGAAAAATGTTAGCTAAGACCTGCATTTAGAATTAATAGCCTGGAGGTTGAAATGGTGTCTAGTTAACTTTGTAAGCACAAAGCATATGCCACATACCTGGGAAATTTAGAAGGAAAAACTCAGTATCTTACTCTTTGAGGTGTTAAGAGGTCCAGGAGTAAAGCAGCAGTTTCCCTGGCTTTCCACTTACCTCTGCAAAAACGAAGGGTGCATCAAACTGGAAGCAAACATGACCATGCTTAATGGCTTGAACAGAGGCCGGACCACACCGATACATCCCTGCACCACACAGAGGAGAAGAGGGTGAGTTTGTGTCTTCAAGTCTGTCCAGATTCAGGATAGGACATAGCACTGAGAAGGCTCTGCAGAGCTAAGTGTTCCTCAAGTTTGTCATTGACTTAGCTCAATACTTTCCATGACATGGAGGGCAGAGGACCAATATGTGTAATCAGGATTGTTTTAGTGGTAACGTCTCCTCAAAAACAAATTTTAAGCCATGAAAAAAATGCAGGAAATCACTACTCCTGTGTCTACATTCTTCCACCTACAACCACATACTCAAGTGTGAGTCCCACGCTGTTGGCTAATATAACATTTATGCTTTTACAGTTGGAATCTGGAATGTTGGAAATGGTGATATGTCCTCAGGGGTTGTGTTGTTGTTTGTTTTGTGTTTTGGACATTGAGAACACCTGCCAAGAGGATCTGGGCGCTAATCACACACATTGACCAAAGCCCAATATGCACTAAGGAAGTCAATAGGCCCATGTTTGTTTATGTTTACAAAGTTTTAAAATTGTAACCAGCTGTCTCTAGTTAATAAGAGATTTACTGCTATTAGTCATCTCTAAAGTCTTTTCATGATATACGGTAAGGCAAAAGTAGGTTTACAAAACACAGTATGCAAAACACAGAATTTATTTTTTTATTACTATTTATTAATCATTGTATTATTTTCCATACAAACAACTGTAAACCAACTTTTCCCCACACTATATAACCTGGAACACCAGAAAGTATTGAATTTTCTCCCTTAAAATCCACTGTTTTTTTTAATAAACATGTGATGAATGTTTATGTACATGTACTCGTATACATAAACACATGCTAAAATCTCATATCAACACCCGAGGAAATAAACATAATGTCCCCAGGCCATCACTTTTCATCATCATATTAAAGATAAATAGAGGCTTATGATGTGATTTTATTAAAATCTTGTAGGGGAGTCATAGCTGCTAATCTCTGCTTAGCATAATTTGCAAGTTAGATGACAAACACCCACATACTCAAGTTTTGAAAGAAATCATACAATATAAAAGGAAATTAGATTCTGGGAAAACACCAATTTTTTGAGTCCTTTATTTTCTCTACTACCTTATTTCTTACCACTGTATACCAGGGAGGGTGGAAGTATGTTTTATAGCCCAATAAAAGTGCTTACACAGATATTTTTCCCCCTGTCTTTTAAACTGCTTATCAAAGCAGGAGTAGATGAATTATGTATGTTAAGTTTTATGCTTTTTTTCCCCTAAAAGTTATAAAATAATCAGGGTAAAGCCAACCATTTAAATGAAATTAAGTTAAAGAACAAGTTTAAATGACCCATGGACATGGACAACAGAGTGGGGATTGACTGTGGGAGTGGGGGGTGGGTGGGGAAAGGGAGAACAGTGGGGGAAAATTGGGACAACTGTAATAGAACAATAATAGAAAACAAACAGAAAGAGAAAATAAAAAGAAATGAAATTAACCCTGATTGGCAGGTGGTTACTACTGTGCATGTGCACAGGAAGCTCATTTTTGATGTTGGTTCCCACTGGGAGTGTTTCCCACACTTCAATGGCAATCATAAAAGCAAAATGAACATCGGCAGTTAGGCGGTATCTTAAGAGGAAGGATGCAGGTTTACCATCACTGTTTTCCTGTGGGGTGCTGTCCACGGCTTGCCAGCCTCCAAATCCAACAGGAAGATCAGGCCTCGTCATCCAGGCTTCATTCCAGCAGTGGTAGTTCCTTGGAAAACACCAGTCCAGTGAGAGCCAATTTTCCATTATAGTCAATGCTCCAAAAAATTAAAAAGTGACCAAAAATCCTTATAATACACCATCTACTAATTATTGGAATGGATTAAATTAACTGAGGACTGTCAGAGATATTCTGAGCTCTAGACTTGAGTTTGCTAGGCAGGTCCATTCTCTTCGGTACCTCTAGGGGCACTCACCTGGCTGGACATTGCTCTTCTCCAGCTAATCTCAGTTTCAAGTCCCCCCAGAAATATTCTAATTGGCACATTAAACAGTTTTGATCTTAACCCTTCTCTGTTGCCTAATGAAACAGAACTTACTACATGCTAAAAGGGTAGGAAAAAGTTAATTGAAAACAAAATACATACATCTTTGCATTTCTTTTGTATTTATGTATATTAGATTTATAAAAAGCATATCCCTTGTAACAATTAAGCAAGAAAATGCCTGTGTTTATGGGTTTAGACCATTGCAAAGGATACTATAACATTAACTCTTGACTAGAATTGTCTATAATTGTGGCAAATTTCCATTTGCTGTTCAGCAAGAAGGAAAGGTTGTTGGGGGGGGGTGTCTCTTTACCCTTTATCAAGGTGGACAACCCACAAGATGAGGGCCATTCAAAACTTGTCACAACTTTGCATGTGACCCTGAAGGCAAGAGCATGGAACAAAATGTCATCATGAATTGTATTATTATGTCCCTGGAAAGACCTGAAATTATATGACACTATAGAAACAAATGAGAACACATGAACCCATCCACACCACAGAAAACTACAGAAAAATATTCATGTAGTAATAACAATTTAACGGGAGGTGAAGCAGGTGCAGCAGTCTTTGTTTACAGCACTGATTAATTTCAGATACAACTACTAACTATCCTTTTCCTAAATGTCCTTCAGTGTTATTAATTTGTGCATGTTCCCATCTCACTGATGGCTCAACTTTGATTGGCTCAATTAATAGGTATTTATTTAACTATGACCCATTATGTGGCAGACACCATGCTAGACACTGGAGATTCAGCAAAGATCAAGATGTAGGTTTTTGCCCATAAAGAGCCTTACAATCTAGGAGAAATGAAAAACGTGTAAACCAATTGTTCAAATGTTTCCTAAGTTTGCTATGAGGCTTAAACAAGATGATAAATGTACAGCGCTCTACATATGTCATATAATAATGCTCAAAAATGGTAACTCTCAGACTATTAAAAATAATTGATGTGATGCACACTACAGTGGAAATTCATCTGAAGTGTAATAGGCCTTGGTGGGAAACTCTCAGGGCATACGCAAAGACTTCACAGCAGAAGTGATATTTGAACTGAGTCCTGGAAAGTAAGTTGGACTTTTACAAGTCGACAAACAGAGTAAGAACAAAGTTGTGAAGGCATTAAATAGATCCACAGTGTATTTGGGGAACTGCATGCTGTGGCTGGGCCTGGAGGGTAGTTTTTTTTTTGCATATTAGTGTGCATGAGAGAAGAGGATGGTGGGTGAGGGTGGGCAGTAAGTCACAACGCTGACAAATACACATAACACTTAATGTGTGCCAGGCATCATTCTAAAGGCTTTTTGTACATTAACACATCAGATGTTCCTAGTGTCCTATCAGAAGGGCACTGTTATTTATTATCCCCTGTTTACAACAGAGGAAGCTGAAGCACAGAGGGGCTAAGACTCTTGCCTGTGGTCACACAGCTAGTTAGTAATAGAACTGCAGGGTCTGAGTTATGCTGCAGGTAAGGATGAGGTAGGTAGTGAGACCCTTTTATCTCAAATTAAATATTTGGGTTTTATTCTTGGGAAAGTTAAATTTGCAATTCTGTATTTGTGAAAGATGTGTGAACAGGCAACATGAGAGATTGAGTCAAATTACCCCTGCCCCCAAATACTACAAATAGTTGCAATGGATCAAAAATGTATTCACTGCAGAGGTGGTCATCACAGTGGAGAGGGAGAGGAGCCACTGGGAGTTTCAATGATGGCTTAATGGAGATAAGTTGAGGAAGACTTTTACATTTACCAAGACTGAATGAAGGAGGCACTGAACAAGGTTTGTGCTGAAGGGGGCAGTGTTGGGTGGGTGATAAGATTATATTGGACATGATGGACTTGAGTGTCTGTGGCAAATCCAGGAGATGAAACCCAAGAGGGATTTCTATATACATATGTCACATTCAGGATTGGGAGGAAGAAGTCTGTGACATCTTTATGGGTGATGGAGGAGAGTGGGGGGAAAGAGCCAGAGGAGGAGTGAGTGAAGGGGAGAGGTGCAGAGTAGATTTCTCCCCTGATAGTGATCTAGACTGTGAAGGGAAGAAGAGAAGATAGGGCAATGGCTAGAAATAATGCTATGCCAGGAAGAGTGTTTGGATTATTTTTATGGTAGGAGAGATTGTCAGCTTGTAGGGGGGAAAAAAACAGTCTAGAAAGAGTGGGAATAAAGAGAGATGGAATGAAAGGAGGTTCCAATACCAAGGATGCAAGTGATCAAGAGCAGCACCATGGACATGTGTGGGGAGCAAGATATTGTCTATGGGGGACAGAGGTGCAGATGAAGATCAGAATCAGGGTATGGAGGCTCTGGGGCAGGAACATGGGTTGGTTCCTACTTGAGAGCCTTTATCTTTGCCCTGGAGCTGGAAGACAGGTCATAGTATGAAATGGTGACTGCTTGCCTCTCTTTAGAAGAGTGGAGGTTGCACCATTACATTAAGAGATACAGAAAACACAGCAATGAAACATTTGCAATCCCAAATGGACACAGTCCTGCTTCCTACATATACAATGCGTGGTGTTTACCAACCCTGGCTTTCACCAATACATTACCACTCTAGATTAATAGGCCCCAGAATCTCCTTATTTAAATTTAAATATCTTGAGCAAAATTAAGCCTTGAACAAGATACACAAGCTTTGCATTTAAGATCTCAGGTAAAAACTTTTATTTGAGGATAATATTTCTTTTCAAATGACCAGGAGATGGGGAAAACATTGTTTTCTCTTGTTATGATATCTAACTAGTTATTTGCGATCTCTTCCACTTTAACCCATGACTGAGAACTTATCTAAGGGTGGAAGAGTTTAATAAGAGGATCAGGAACTTGTAAGCAGTGGGAAAGGTAGACATAACTATGAGCTGTATACCTGACCTACTGCCTAAGAGTTTCTGGTGGTTGGGTCTTAGCACACAGAAAAGCAATGGCTGGGCTCCCAGCATGGCTGTGAGCAGAGGAAGCCATGGGGCTTTTTCCCATCATGCTATTCTCTGTTCAGCAATGGCTAGGGAGAGTGTATTTTGGGCCACTCATGCTATGAGGATTCCCTTTTGGATGGATGTTAAGTATTTCTGGGTACACATACTTGTCCTTTATATTTCAAGTTCCCCCATTAAAGACGCTAATAATAATGATAGACATTCCATAATTCCATTTACCTACTTTCTAGGTTGGGAAGTCTAGATGCTTCTTGAAGGGTCATTCTTATTTTGTAGCTTCTTTATCTAGATTCTTAATAGCTATTCTGCTTTTTTCCTGTGGTTTCATCTTGCATGTGCAGAGTACATGGATTCACTTTGGAGCTCTGTCTTATTTGCCATCACATTCTCAACACCAAGCTAGCCCTTGGGAGGCACTTGCAAAGTAATGGTTAATTAAAAGGTGAGGACATCTAACAAGGCAGGTGTAATTAAACCTTTGTTTTTGAGATTCAAAGTTTTATATTTTTTCAGAGCCTTAATTTGAAGCCTGACCTTCCACTATACCACCAAAATGTGCAGTGTCCTTTTAGAGTGAAAAAAATTATAAACCTTCAAAGAGATCTACTTTCCTTATTGCTCTTTCTAAAGAAGCAGTGTCAAATTAAAACAAAGCCCCTGTTTCACAGAGAATTATTTAATCAAGTTGAAATAACTTTTTTGGGGGGTGGATGATGATGGAGATGACAAGTGAAGAACACATTTTTGTTTTATGTTACTTTCTGTGTGCTTCCTGCAGTGGCAGTGATTTCTGGAGCTCCTTTCAAGGATACTAATAATACAGCAGTTTCAGTACAAAGGACCCAGAAAATCTTCATTGAAGGCAGAAGCTCCCTAATAAAACAGAACCATGTACTGCTTGGGGACCCTTGAAGGTATGTCACAGTGTTGAAACTAAAGTTTATGCTTTGATTCAGGCAACCCCTGTCCTTGGAATTTGCACACAGGAGATAATCATGCAGATGCATTGGCAAGTGCATATCCATGTTCATCCTTGTGTTATTTGTAAGAAGGAAAAATTGGAAACAGCCCAATTGCCCAATATGTAATTAATGTTCTGAAACACAAACTGGAATACTATTTAGCCATAAAAATGTAGGTCTATATTTACTAGACAAAAAAGATACCTATGGCATATTAATTTTTAAAAATCACACTACAGAACACCATATATGGTGTATATGCTTATTGTGTATGTAAATAAGTATGAAAGGCAGAATCTTAAATGACCCTCACTCTTGTATAATTTTTTCCCCTTAAAATCTATTAATAAGATGGTATATCACTCTTGAAATTGTGTTACTTTATATGGCAAAGAGGATTTTGCATATGCAATTAAGGTAATTAATCTGTTGACTGAGTTAAATGAGAGATTACCAAGGTGGGTCTGACCTAATCAGGTGAGCCCTTTAAATGTGGGTCTAGAGCACAGAGACTGAACAAACCAGAGATTCAAAGCAGCAGAGACATTATACTGCTGGTCTTGAAGAAGATGGCTGCTTATATGACCTTTAAAGCTGCAAGAAACTGAGTTCTTCCATGAACCTGAATGAGCCCTGAACATCAAATTGGACAACAGTCCCAGCTAACACTTTGATTGATGTTATTTGAGACCGTGAGCAAAGGACTCAGTTAACCTGTGCTCAAACTTCTGACTCACAAAAATGGTTTGATAATAAATTTTTGTTGTTTTAAGCTGCTAAATTTTTTGGTAATTTGTTATGCAGTAATAAAAAATGAATACAATATTCAAAAAGGCATGTTAAAGAATGTTTAACAAAATGTTGACAATATGAATAGTTAGAAGTATATGACTCTTATTTTTGACCTTTTTTTGCAATGTTTGATATTTTTATAATAAACATGTACTAGTTCTCCCTCCCCTCCCAAAGAAAACATTAAGAGGACTATTTTTTATTAAAAGATGTTGGATATTCCAACCAAGATGGAGGTGTAGGTAGATACACTAAACTTCCTCACATAACCAAAAGTATAACAACCAATTTAAAAACAAAAAACAATCAGAACCGCCATAAAACTGAATTGTATGGAAGTCTGACAACCAAAGAATTAAAGAAGAAACATTCATCTAGACTGGGAGGAGGGGTGGAGACAGCAGTTGGGGCAGAGAAGATTGTGGCAAGGAAGTGGCTGATGGACTGGGTGACACCACATTCTCATGCAGATAAGCTGGGAGTAACAACTGGGGGGAGAGAGTGACTGGACAACCCGGGGTTCCAGTGTGTGAAACTAAAGCCTCAAAACCTCTGGCTGTAAAAATATGTGGGGGTTGTGGTTGGAGGAGAAACTCGCATTCTCACAGGAGAGTCCATTGGAGGGGCCCATGGGATCCTAGAATGTACACAAACCTACCCATCTGAGAATCAGCACCTTAAAGGACACAATAAGCTTGTGGGGCATGAGGGAAGTGACTGAAAGCTGGGAGAGAGCCAAGCAAGTGGTATTGTTCCCTCTATGATCCCTCCCACACATAGAACAAAATGGGTTGCCCTGATCTGGTGAACACCTAAGGCTCCACCCCTTACAATGTAACAGGTGTACTAAGAAAAAAGAAATATGGCCTAAATGAAAAAAAAGATGAAAAATCCAGAAAAAGAACTAAGAAACAAGGAGATAACCAACTTATCAGATACAGAGTTCAAAACACTGGTAGTCAGGGTGCTCACAGAATTGATTGAGTATGGCCACAAAATAAAGGAAGAAGTGAAGGCTATACAAAATAAAGAAAAATATACAGGGAACCAACAGTGAAGGGAAGGAATCTGGGAATCAAGTAAAAGATTTGGGACAAAAGGAAGAAATAAACATTTAACCAGAACAGAATGAAGAAACAAGAATACAAAAAAAAATGGGTAGAGGCTTAGGAACCTCTAGGGCAACTTTATACACTCCAGCATCTGAATCATAGGGGTACCAGAAGGAGAAGAAGAAGAGTAAGACATTGAAAACTTATTTGGAAAAATAATGAAGGAATACTTTCCCAATCTGGCAAGGAAATAGACATGCAAGTCTAGGAGCTCAGAGAGTCCCAAAGAAGTTGGATCCAAAGAGGAACACACCAAGACACATCATAATTAAAATGCCAAAAGTTAAAGATAAGGAGAAAATCTTAAAAGCAGCAAGAGAAAAACAGAGAGTTACCTACAAAGAAGTTCTCATAAGACTATAAGAAACATTCATCTAGACTGGGAGGAGGGGTGGAGACAGCAGTTGGGGCAGAGAAGATTGTGGCAAGGAATCTTAAAAGAAACTTAAAAGAAACTTAAAAGAAACTTAAAAGAAACTAGCAAGAAAGATTCAATGTGATGAAAAGGAAGGACATACAACCTAAATTACTCTATCAAGCAAAGTTAAGCTTGTGCTTCCCAGACAAGGTAAAGCTAAAGGAGTTCATCATCATCAAGCCATTATTATATGAAATGTTTAAAGGGACTTTTCTAAGAAAAAGAAGATCAAAACTATGAACAGTAAGATGACAACAAACTCACAACTATCAAAACTGGATCTAAAGAAAGAAAACTAAGCAAATAACTAGAATAGGAACAGAATCACAGAAACGGACATCACATGGATGGTTATCAGCAGGGAGGGTGATGGGGGAGAATGGCGGAAAAGGTACAGGGAATAAGAAGCATAAATGGTAGTTACAAAATAGACAGGGAAAGGTTAAGAACAGCATAAGAAATGGAGAAGCCAAATAACTTTTATGTATGACCCATGGACATGAACTAAGGAGGGGGAATGCTGGAGGGAGGAGGGGTACAGGGTGGAGGGTGTTAAAGGGGAGAAAAAAAAATGGGACAACTGTATTAGCATAATCAATAAAATATACTTTTAGAAAAGATGGCTGAGCACAGTCAAATCTGCCCTGGTTGTAACAGCTGGCTAAGGTTACATCCAGATTGCAAGAGCTCATGGGAGTGTGGAGAAGTAGACAGAGAACACAGCTGAAACCATGATGGGCTTCAGAGCTCTTTATGCTATATATTCAAGGAAAATAATGTGGATCATTGAAGCAAAGAGTCTTTTACTGACTTTAACTTAGCTAACTCTTTAAATATTCCACAGGGTCATCTCATTTACAAATTGTCCAGAAAGGTTTCAGAGAATAGGAATCCCTAAAAGGGAAGAAAGAGTTATGAGCTTGTAACTTTGCTTCTGCAGCTTTATTAGGGCTCAAGGGACAGCAAAAACAAGATCCAGAGAAAGCCCTGGAGGAGATGTCTTAGACCATCTTCAAGTGTAAACCAAATGTTTGAATTATTTTATTTTAAAAATGGCAGGGGGTGGAGGAAAGGCACTCATCTTGCTTGCAAATTATTTGTGTATTCATAGAAAATGAGCACAGCCCCACCACTCTGACTCTGCTGATATACTTCTGATGCAAGCAGTGATGTTAGTGACAAAATGACAGCACACCCTGGAACTATTAAGCCTTGGCCATTGCAATGGCAGCAGGGGTGGGGTGGGGTCAGAGTTTTTGGAAAGAAGTTGGGACAAGCTGGTGGATTTGGATACTTGTCTAGTAAGACATTCCAAAATGGAAATGAAAGCTTAAACCAAGAAAACACTTGTTAGTTAGGAAAGGTAACGAAGCAAGACAACAAAAAGGGATTATTCAGAGGACCAGAGGCAGGCTGGAGGAAACTTGTATGGATCTGGGAGCTGGAAATACCACACTTATTCAGAATGCAGCTGTTCACTCTCAGTGGCTTTTGGAGTGCTGAAACTGGGAAGGAGCATTCAGAGTCTCTCAAAGGTCATGCCAGTCAAAGGCTGGAGGCTCAGTCAGGTGGAGACCAGGCCAATCCCCTCTGTAGGAACCAACTGCTCACCAAGAAGAAAGAGAGAATATGAAAGTATTTGCTTTTGCTTGTCTTGTTGGGGGAAGTTGTCCTACCACACTCATTGAGAAGTCAAAGTTTAAGCACAGTCTGATGTAGCAGGAGAGAACCCATTACAGGGGGATGAAGATGGTGGCAGACTTGAGTGTATACTGTAACTTCCAAAATGAAACTATGAGGTATATTTACAATAGGGGTTATACACAAAATAATAACTGCCCAGACACAGACATGAACCAACTGGAAGATGCAACCGATCAGAAAGGACACTCACTCTAAATACCAGTAGAGTCCTACAAGGACATAACAGATAAATGCCAGCCCACATGTATTCAATTACATGTATGATGGTACTTAAGTTTCTTTCCATTTACAAAGTTATCTGGGAGTATGTCTTTCCTTAGTCCTGAGAGTATAGCTTTTCCACTTTTCTTAAGCTTCCAGGTACTGATTTCTTAAATATTTGTTGAGAGAATTCTTGTTGGTGGAAATGCAGACTGGTGCAGCCATTGTGGAAAGCAGTGTGGAATTTCCTCAAAAAACTGAAAACGGAACTGCCTTTTGATCCAGTGATTCCTCTGCTGGGACTATACCCTAAGAATTACAGTAGTCTTATTGACAATGATTTTTAGAAAATTAGGAGACGATCATGTAGATTTCTTTTTTCTTCTTTTTTGATAGCTCCCTTCTTTTTATTATCTATTTTTTTTCATTGTGGGACACGAATATGGAAGAGTCAGAATGAAACCAAGTTTGGAAAAAACAAAACAAGCAAACAATCCCCCGAAATGCTCAGGAAGTAGATACCACCCATTCAAATAAAGCACATTTGCCATCACTAATTAGTAGAAGTTCCTCTTTAGTTCTGCTGGAATCATTTTTGAAAATAAGCCCATGTCCCTCTTTACCATTCACTCTGACATAGCAATTAGGAATTGATATTCCACCTGAGAATAAAGAAAAGGTTAGATATTGGGAGTATTTGTTTGGATAATGCTAATGTGTAAAAAACTTTATATAATAAATTCTGGCCAAGTTTATCTATAAATATTAAAGAAAATGTTTAAGAAATATAATCAACAATCTTTGTAAGTACCAAAGTTACTGTTTTGCACTTTAAAGCTGTTTATTAGTATAAGATCCTAAGGTTGATTGCTCTTATTTATATAAAGTTTTTCTAGAAGTCTTATTAATCATCAAAAGAAATTAATTTACATTCAGTATAGCTTAGGTGGCACATACTTTATTAGCTTTTAATTATTTGAAAACTAGTATTCTTCAAATGTTGTACATGATGACTCTATTAGGCAGAATTTATGATTAACCAAAACACTATTTTTTTATGATGAAAAAATACCTTATTATTTTCTGTGGGGTTTATCAGATGACTTCCAGTTTCTCTTTCATTCTAATCTCCTGTCATTTGTAATGACATCTGATTTTTAAATCTCCCAACTTTCTCTTTGTTCACTCTCAAATGGGACTTGAGTAGAATGGGACTACAGGCTCTCTTTGCAGATAATGCAGGACTAGGGTAGTTGCATGAGAGGCATGGGAAAAGAGTCTAGTGCACTAAGTTTCAGCCTTCAAAAAAGGCCCTTCCTAACTTTAAAACAAGTATTTTAAACAAACAAGGGGTTTAAAAACAAGGGGTATTTTATAACACCCCTTTATTATACTGAAATGTAAACCACAAATAGCTTTCCATACACATAGTTTTTCAAATACCAATATAATGCCCTATAATATTAAAACATGGAGAAATAAAAGGATATACATAAAATAACATGTATTTCAATAGGTATATGTCAGAAAGATGATGATAGGCACCAAAACACTCCTACAAAATATAAAATCTGTAAGGAGTGTGGCAGACCCCTAATTTGGGACCACTTTGTAGTGGTTAAGTGTATGCTCTTAGGAAACACTTTCAGGACAGCAGAATGAGGACCTTCAAAAACTTTTCCTCTGTATAAACAATGAGAATACTAGCAAATATGATCAAAATCAACTTTTCCAGAACTCTGAAAATGAACCAAAGACTTTCAACAATCTAAGGAGGATTAATACATAAAAAAAAATGAGTCTCTTAAGAGTAGTGACCTTTGTAACATTTTAATTTGCCTTATTCCCACACCTCTATATCTCCTCTCTATATCTCCTCTCTATATCTCCAATGTAGTCTTGAAAGCCAAAAGCCTTGCAACTATGGTAGTTATAAAAACTTGCACCCTATCAACCAACGAAAGGGAGGAAATGGCTTTGGAATTCTCTGGAAGTACCATTTTCAAAGAATTATTACTATTTAACCTGTCTGGAAGCTCTCTAAAAAACTGCACTCTCAGGGATTATTTTAATTTGATCTGATTCAGAGGTCACTCTGTGCAACTAGTCCTATTTTTATGATGTTTTTCAAAAACAGTTAGAAGGAACTGTTTAACATCATGCCTCCCTGAAGGGGTGATGCAAGTTGGAGATAATAAAGGCTGCCCCCAAAAAACTTAAAAGGAAAACCTAAGACTGAGATGCCTGTAGGGGGTTTTGAACAACTTTAATAGGCTCTGAGAGTCTAGATGGCCACATACATGTGTGGGGTTGTGTGCATGTCCAGGAAAGCCCCAAGAAAGTCCTAGTCCCTAACCTCTGGGTGATCCTAAGGCTTTGTATAAACAGGGAGTGAAGGCTACAGCAGAATTGTAAACTTCCTGCTGGATCAGTGAAGTCACCCAACATATTCATACACAGAACTCCTGAGTAAGACTGGGAACTTGTTGGTTCAAGATATGTAAGGAAATCTGTCCAGTTGTTAGTAGCCCACAAAGTTAACTCAGCAGAGATATTTTTGTGGCCAGACATGATAAAGAATACAGACTATAGAATTAGCACAGGAAAGTCACTAAACAAACAGCAGCAACAACAACAAACATCAACTATGGACTCTGGAGGAGGAAATCTGATTTTTAGAATTTCCATATTTATTATCTAAAATGTCCAGTTTTTAACAAAAATTGCAAGACATATAAACAAAACAGAAAAGTATGAACCGTACACAGAAATAGAAAGCAGTCAAGAGAAACTGCCACTAAAGAAGTCAAGACATTGCACTTACTAGACAAAGATATTAAGTCAGCTATTATAAATGTATTTAAAGAACTAAAGAAAACCATGAGAGTGATATCTAACTAAAAAGAGAAAATTAATGAAAAGTTAAAAATTATGAAAAGAAAGCAGACAGAAATTCTAGAGTGGAAAAGTGTAATAACTGAAATGAAATTTTCAAAACTGTACCTGAGGATCTCAAAAGCAGATTTAAGTAAGCAGAAAGAAGAATAAAATCAGTGAGGGCAAAGTGAATTGAAATGATTGAATCTGAATAACAGAAGAAAAAATATAAAGAAAAAATGAACAGAGGCCCGGACATAAGTGGGACACCACGAAATGTTATCAACATACTTTACAATGTGGCTCCCTAAAGGAGAGAAAGAATATTTGAGAAATAATAGCTGAAAACATTCCAAATTTGATTATAGATATTAATATACATATCTGAGAAGTTAAAAACTCCAAATATGATCAACTCAAAGATACACACACCAAAATATTTCATAGCCAAACTGTCAAAAACTGAAGACAAAAAAAAAATCTTGAAGATGGCAGGGGGAAAATGATTTATGTACAAGGAAGTATCAGTAAGATTAAAACTAATTTCTTTTTTCTAGTACATTGTTGGTGGGGATGCAGACTGGTATAGCCACTGTGGAAAACAGTTTGGAATTTCCTCAAAAAACTAAAAATGGAACTGCCTTTTGACCCAGCAATTCCACTGCTGGGATTATACCCTAAGAATCCCAAAATGCCAATTCAAAAGAACCTACGCACCTCAATGTTCATAGCAGCACAATTTACAATAGTCAAGTGTTGGAATCAACCTAAATGCCCATCAGTAGATGAGTGGATCAAAAAACAATGGTACATTTACGCAATGGATTACTACACAGGAGAAAGAAAGAAAGAGCTACTACCTTTCGCGACAGCATGGATGGAACTAGAGAGCATTATGCTAAGTGAAATAAGCCAGGGGGCAAAAGACAAATACCATATGATCTCACCTATAAGTGGAACCTAACCAACAAAACAAACAAGCAAGGAAAATAACCAGCGACTTTGAAAGAAAAAAGAAAATATCAGAATCAAGAGGGAAGGGGGCCGGGAAAGGGAAGGGAAGGGTCAAGGAACATGTATAAAGAACCCATGGACAAAGCCAAAGTGGGGAAGGACTGTGGGAGGGAGGTGGGGGAAGGGGGCAGGGGAAAGTGGTGGCTGGAAGGTGGAAACAAATGTATTTGAACAAAAAATAAAAGTTAAAAAAAGTAACTTCTTTTTTAAAAAATATTTTATTTATTTTTAGAGAGAGGGGAAAGGAAGGAAGAAGAGTGGGAGAGAAACATTGATGTGGTTGCCTCTTATGTGCCCCCTACTGGAGACCTGGCCCGCAACCCAGGCATGCACCCTGACTGGGAATCGAACCTATGGACCTTTGGTTCACAGGCCGGCACTCAGTCCACTGAGCTACACCAGCCAGGGCAAAACTAACTTCTTATCAGAAACCATAAAAGCTAGAAACCAGTGACAATGATATATTCAAACTGCTGAAAAAAAAGATGTTAACCAAGAATTGTATATCTTGCAATACTGTCCTTCAAAAGAAAAAATAAAGGTAACTACATAGAATAATAGGGAACACAGTATAAATGTATATTTGTTTGTAATTCTCTCTGTGATTTTTAACAGAACTTCATAAAGCAATAATTCTAAAATTGTATTTATGAGCTTATAATGTAGAAAGATGTAATCTGTATTACAGCAATAGCACAAAAGGCAGGGGGAATGTAACAAAGTTATTATATGCTATGGAAATTAAGCTAGTATTAATCTGAACCTGATTGTTGTAAAGTTTGATGTTAATTGCAATCCTCAGGAAAACCACTAAGAAAAAAACTGAAAAATATATAGTAAAAAGAAACAGAAAATGTATTAATATGATATACTAAAATACATGTTTTACACAAAATAAGAAAGTAATGGAGAAACAGAAGAAGAAAAAATATAGTACATATAAAAAGTAAATAGCAAAATGGCAGATGTGAAACCTATTTGTCAGTAATTACATTAAATGTTAATAGATGAAATGCTCCAATCGAAAGACAGGGATTGGCCAAATACATAACAAAACATGATTTAACTATCAATATATACTGTATATAATAGATAAACTTTATATTAAAAATGCATATAGGTTGAAAGTAAAAAGACAAAAAAAAATACCATGCAAGTAGTAGCCAAAAGATAGCTAGAGTGGCATGTTTGTATCAGAAAAAATAAAATTTATGACAAATATTGTAGTAGAGACAAAGAAGGACTTTTTTAATGACAAAAGGATAATGCTATCAGGAAAACATAACAATAATGAATACATCTGCATCTAAAAACAGAATCCCAATATACAGGAAGGCAAAACTGAGAGAACTGAAGAGAAAAATAGACAATTTAACAATTCAAACAGAGGTAAGGTGTATTGGTTGGATGAAATGGATGAAGGGAGTCAAAAGGCACAAACTTCCAGTTACAAAATAAATGTCATGGGTTTGTAACATACAGTATGGTAACTATGGTTAGTAATATCGTAATGCATATTTAAAACTTGCAAGAGAGTAGATCTTAAAAGTCCTCATCACATAAAAAATATTTTATAACTATTTATGCTGATGGATATTAACTAGTCTAATTGTGGCAATCATTTTGTGACATATACACATACTATTTAATCATTATGTTATACACTTGAAACCGATACGATATGTCAATTATACCCCAATAAACACAAATAAACAGCCCTGGCTGGTGTGGCTCGGTGGATTGAGCACCACTCGAGATCCAAAAGGTCTCCAGTTCAATTCCCTGTCAGGGCACATGCCTGGGTTGCAGGTCAGGTCCCCAATTGGGAGTGAGCAAGAGGCAACCAATCGATGTTTCTCTCACACATTGATGTTTCTCTCCCTCTGTTTCTCCCTCCCTTCTCCTCTCTCTGAAAATAAATAAGTTTTATTAAAACTTAAAAACTTTAAAACAAATAAACAAAAACAATGAACAAATACAAATTTGAGACTGTAATGCTGCACTTTCAATCATGGATGCACAAACAGGTAGAAAGTTGACAAGGAATTAGAAGACTAATAATAAGTCACCTAAACATAATAGACACTTATAGAACACACTACTCAACAGCAGAAAAATACACAATGTTCTCAAGTGCAAATGAAACATTTTCGTAGCAGACAACATGTTTGGTCATAAAACAAATCTTAAAGTTTGTTTCATTAATATTTAATGTAATTATCGATAAATAGGATTTACATCTGCTTTTTGTTATGTCTTGTTCATTCTTCTGTTTCTCCATTACCTCCTTATTTTGTGTAAACAAATATTTTCTAGTATACCATTTTAATTTTTTCCTGTTTCTTTCCACTATATGATTTTCAGTTTTATTCTTAGTAGTTTCCATGGAGATTGCAATTAACATCATAACTTAAAACAATCTAGCTCAGATTAACAACAGCAGTTTAATTTCAAGAGCATACAAAAATTTTTCTTCCATTCCCCTTGCTCTTTGTGCCATTAATGTAATATAGATTATGTCTTTCTATATTATAAAAACATCAACACAATTTTATAATTACTGGGGTTAATTTATTAAAAAGTAGGCTCTAGGGTGAGACATCTTGGGTTTGTAATTTAGATTCTGCCACTTTCTGGCTGTAGCCAGGGTCAAGTTACTGTGCCTCATTTTCTACATCTATAATGGAGGCAGTAATGGTAATTTAAAAATTCCCATTACCTTAACAGGTTGTTAGAAGGATTAGATGAGCTAGTACATGTCACCCACTTAGATGAGGATCCAGTTCCAAATAAGCTTATTTCATAATCATGAGCTATTTTGATTTTTGTGGGGTGGTAATGCCTTTCAATTCTTTCTTCAAGACACTGGTGTGGGTTCACAGTGTATATTCTTAGTTTTCTAACAATGACAGCTCTCGTGATTCTGCTCCAGGTAATTTTCCCAAAAACAATCTGGCTGACAGTAATGTGGTTAAGAAGATGATCTATTTGCAAATAATATTATCTCTCACTCTCCCTTCCTCTTCCTCTCTAAAATCAATTTTAAAAGATTTTAAAATTAAAGGAAAATAAATATCTTTGGTAGGTGTTCAGAACTCGTAACTTAGATGCATTGTAGGATAATTTTATAAACACTTAAGTATCTTGAAGTAGTTTGGTCTGTATTTATAATTTTTTTCCTACTTTAAAAAATTTTTGGATTCATTTTTTTCACATGTAGTCATTAAAACCCAGGATAATAGAGCAATATGAAAGTCCAACTTGTTGGAACACATTGAACATCTCAAACAATGGACAAGGTGGATTAGTCGAAATCTCAAAAACACACTGACAGCGTGCAAACGACCACACCAAGGACTGCAACGAGAATTAGAATTGGTGGCTGTGTTAAACCCAGGACTGACTTCAAAGTGTGAAAGCTGCTTAATTTCTGTTCTAAAACTTGCTTTGAAAGAGCTTTGCTTACAAATTCAGTACTACTCATTGCAGCACAGAGATTTTTGCATTTGGAGTTAAAAAACAAAACAAAACAACAGTAGCTATACTCTCTAAAAAGTATTAAAGAAAGTTGGAACTTTTTTCCTTTTCTTTCTTTTTTCTTTTTTGTTCATTTTTTGTTATTCTGTTACAGTTGTCCCAATTTTCCTCCTTTGCTCTCCTCTGCCCATCCCACTCCCTGCTCCCACAGTCAACTCTCACACTCTTGTCTATGTCTGTGGGTCATTCATACATGTTCTTTGTTCCTTCTCCATCTTTCAAAGAACCAGATGCATTTAAGCCAGCCAATAGCAGAAATTTTCTGTGATATGTTTTATTTCAGTTTTGTTTTGTTTTGTTTTTTCTTCCTGGGGAGCTGATGTGAAGCCAATGTGCAAAGCAGCAGCTAAATGTGAGTAAGCAAATCACAGCCTGGCCCTGTGCAGATGAATAGGTCTTCACACAAAGCAAGTGGTAAAATCTGATGAATACTGGCTGGAAGAGCAGTAAAAATCATTTAAAACATAAATAATTAGGGTCATTTAGAGCTGAAAATGACCCTAACACTCATTAAAACCAAACTCATACATTTATATATTTATATCTGAGAAAATTAAGGCCCAGAGACATCAAGTAACTTGCCCAAAGTCACCCAGCTAATTTGTGGCAGAGTCAATCACATTGCTTTGCACCGTAGAGAGAGAAAAATGACAAGAATAGTTTGACTTGATTTATTTGGTGTTTTTCCATGAAGCCCTGAGGAAAATCAAAATAAAACTGATTTCTTCCCACTTGAATCATTGACTAATTTTTAGATTAGTTGAAACTTTGAGTCAAAACTGAAAAATACAAATTTGCTAGTTCACAATTTACTTTAAAAGATTAAACTTAAAAATTCAGTTTAATCAACCTTATTTAATTTTGAATGAAGAGGCAATAAAGGAAATAAAGACTCTTGCTAATTGTTTTAGCACTTACCATTTTTACAATTATCAGTAATATCATACAAGATGTTTACCACTCTGAGTTAGGCTGTTTTTTACATCTGCCAATTGGCCAATCAGCTGGACTTTGAGAAGCAAATGGGTCAGCTTACGGGCCTTAGTGTAAACACGTGCTCAGCCCCCTTCTCTTCCTGTCCTGAGGGCTCACATTTCCCCACACTGCACTTGGAACTCCACTGTCCAGAGATGAACAACTTTCTCTCGAACATGTGCATGAGGAAGGGGCTTAGGAGCTAGACACAAAAGAGTCACAGCATCTAGAAAGCTGTTGGCTCCAAGAGGGAATCTGAAACTATTGACTATTGGACCCACAAAGAGGGGGAGAGAGGGTTTATCTCAAAGGAGTCAGAACCTAAAATTAGACAGCACCTAGAGGATTGACAAGCAGAAGGGGTGACAGAGGGGTAACAGATACCTGTCCTCACCCCTGAACAGCATTAACTCCATCTGCTCCTTGTGAATGCAGGCCCGGAGGCATTAGCCCTTTCAGGAAGGCAGGCAAAGGGCTAAGTGTTCTTGATGCTGCACAGGAAGGAGCAGCAAGGGAGTGGATCATGAGAGTTACAGTGAATTTCAGTATTCAAAAACTGTAGTCATAATACAGGATAACTCTATGAAACTCATTCCTTCCTGCCTGGTCTATGAAACATTGATCTTTGGTTGTCTCAGTACGTGAACAGCTTCTCTCCTTGCTCCCCTGGGCTTACGACGGAAGCCCCTTCCCCTCATCTCCATGACTTCTGGCTCACATTACAGCCTATCTGATATGTTCTGTGGAGTGTTCTATACGTGCTTGTCTCACCCACAAACAGTGAATGGAGCTCCTTATGGTCAGTGACCTGATTAATTTCTCTCTGAATCTTTTGCATCTAGGTATTCACACATATTAGTGCATGATAGTGTCTGTTGAATGAATTATATGACATTCATTCAGTTAAATGAGCATTTACAAATTTTCAACTAATTCCATTTGTTAAGTTCTTATTCTATGCTCTGCACTCTGTTACATGCTGGCAAAATAAACAAAAATAAGTTAGATCAGACACTGCTCTCCATTGTAGGGGTTGCATTCTGATGAGGGAAAACAAGAGATTGGCATAGTTCTTTCACCCAGAGTGATAAAATCTGACTAAATCGTTTCCAGCAAAAGCACCCAGATAATGCTTTTATTTAGGAGAGAAACCTTTTATTGAAATATCTTTCACAACCCTAACAAATGCCACCATCTACCTTTCTTTTAAAATTGTTTCCATTTCCATTGTGATCGTCATGTAATGAGGTAACTAAATTGACCTTTTTCAAGGTGAGGCCAAATAGAGACTATGCCCCTGCCCATAAGAGTGAGCCTGTACTCTCCCTCCTCAATGAGCCCTCATTTTCATATTCACTGTGAACTGCAGCTTAAAGTGGTGCAAGTGTCTTCATTAGAGTGTCCACAGTGATTCATAGATGTCTTCCCCCAGAGGTTACGCATAATTCAAAAGCCATCAGCACACTGGGGACAGGCAGCTTAAATTGATCCTTCCAGGATATGTTATTGTGCATCAGCCCACTTGGAATTTCATTTGCTACCCGGAGGCCCAACTACTCTGCCTAGCTGTGTCCGTCTAAGGTTTTTCAGTCCTTCTCTCTCCCAAATTGCTAAGAAGCTGACTCTTCCCTCTGTGGGCATCAACACTGTGCCCACTCTGTGCAAAATTGCTGCCCCCTGTCTGCCAGGGCACTCTCAGAGGGAAACCTACCATGCAGGGACCTAAGGAAGCAAACCAGAAAGGAGGTAAATAAGCAGTCAGTCCATGATGGTTTGTGTTGATGAAGGGAGAAGGGTCAGAACCCGGGAGGAAGTCCAAACCTCACTTCTTTTGTCTCAGGATTATATTGAGCATGATGCACTGTCATACTCACCTTTGTACTCTCCTCTGAACACATGAACTGGCTTATTTCTGCCTTGGGCTTGCTGGACCTGGCTGTCACAGAGAAGAGGACACCCTGGGCTTTGAGACCCAACCAGATAAATAGATACACCACAAAATTTGTACCGTCAGGACTTGAGCCAAGAGATGGTGGATATACAAGAGAGAGAAAAACCAAGAAATCATTCTCATGGTTTCCTTTGAAAAGAGAGGAAAGAGGGCAAGCAGGGCAGGAACCACTGACAAACTGAGAAGGAGTTGGGGCAAGTCTGTTTGACTGGAGTCTATGGAGGAAGGTGAGTCTGGGGCTTGGGTGAGGCCAATTGCTCCTGAGACCCTTGCAAGAAAATTCTCTAGGCCATGCATTGCCAGCCAAACTGCCCTGGACTCTCAGGGGTCAGTGGATGCCCACTAAATCTTCCCTGCATTCACCTCTGCCTCTATTAGACTTCTTCCCCCTACCACCTGTGCCCTCCCAGCAGCTCAGGTGGTCCCTGTCCCTAATTTCGTTAGCAGGTCCTGATGGAGCACTCCTTCTGGGCCCACTACCGTGGTAAGTGCTTTGCCTGGGTCACCTCATTTGTCACAGCTACCCCACCAGGAAATAGTTGTTATCAAGATTATCCTCCCTCTACTGATAAGGAGACTGAAGCTCAGAGAGGTAAAGCCATTTTCTCAAGGTCACATGACAAGTAACTCCCCAGGACAGAGCTGCTCTGGAGGATGTGACGGTAGTGATCCTGTACTGGTTAATGTGTCAAGAGCAGCCCCCTGCCAACCTCCTCAGTCAAGAAAGGGCTTAGGAATACTTTTGTTTTGAACATCTGTATTCCTACATCTGTAGCTTCTAGGGTCTAGTAGGGTTTTTGCACTGGGGAGGCATACATTTCTGGTTTTGTTTTAAAAATACCCCAAAGTAACAGAAATAGCACAGTCATCTTAGCACAATGGCCATCTTTTTTTTTTTCTGACTGCTTCTGTTTCTGGTTAGGTTGATAATGACATATGGCCTCTAAGAAATTCCAGCTGTGTGACTAATAATGAAGGCAATAATAACAGCTAACATTCATGAGGCACCTGTTATGCTTGGCTTTGTGTTGAGTAAAGTAGAAAATTTTGTCATCTCTACTTCAAAGGAGAAAAGGGAGGCACAGAGAGGTTATGCCTTACCCAAGGTCACACAGCTGGTCAATGGCAGAGCCAGTCCTTGGACCCAGACCAGAGTGAGCCCTTTGTTCTCTGTGGTCCATGATCTGGTGTCCCCTGAGTTAGTTTAACATCAGCCATTCAGTTAGTCAGACGTCAGTCATACAATATATTAGGAACCCACTATGCCTGCATCAAGTGAGGGGAAAGGAAGGGAGCCTCAGTCAGTAGTCTGATTGTGGAGTATGGGTAATGGTCCCAGACCAGGGAACATAGTTTCAGGTGATGGGATATTTGGGGAAGGCAAAGGAGCAAAGGATGACAGGAACAGGGAAAGGAATTTGGAGCAGGGAGCTGAAAGATGAAAGGGTTACCAAGAACAAGATCTATCAGCTTCACAATCTTGTTTATGGCCTTGTGGGGTTATTTGTTGGGGTGCTTCATGGGAATTTACGATAGGAGGCATTTGGATCAAGAAATAGGGAGGAATAATTTTGAATTGCAGTTGACTACAAAGACTGTGTGTGTGTGTGTGTTTGTGTGTGTGTGTAAGGAAGAAGTACACAGTGCAGAAAGCCAAATAATTCTCATTTTGCCAGTTTTGACTGTCACAACAGGCTTTTGGGTCAGCTATTTGGGCCGTTTTTTGTCATTTAATGTACATGCAGGGCTTCTATACTGCAATTCCAAGGGCTTAAATGTGCTTTAAATTGCCATTCAGCTTAAGGGGTGAGGTGTTGTCTTGCCTATACTCTCTAGCTTACCATTGCTCAGCTCATTCCCTGCAAATGAACTGCACTATTTTTTATTCATAGTAGCACTTTGCTACTAGTTCAGCGATTTCCTTCTTTCAACATTCTCAAAAGAGCGTTTACTGGTACTAGTGAGTTAATACTACTCCTACAACTGTGATCCATTCCTGTAGTATGGGGGAGTTAAGGCACTTCTAACTCTTAATTTCTCTTAAAATGAGCTTATAACTTCCTACCATCCCTATCTGGATGCTTTTACAACTGACAGTGTTTTAGCTTTATTACTTACAAAAAACAACCAAAGGGGACACATTCTGAGCTTAGAAATTCCACCTAGTTCAATGCCTGGCAATTTCCTCCCATACAGACCCTCATAAATGCTTTTTATATTTGGATTCTTAGGATTTTTTTCTTCTTTTTTTGAATATTGCTTTAGACTGAGTGGGTGCCATGGACGAAAGAAATTCCTTTGGAATCTTCAACTCTCTGTAGCCAGCTCGTGGTGTAGCTATTCAGAGCAGTGAAAGAACAGTGTGATTGACATTTGACAACAATGTCACCCCTACTCTTATTTCTATCTCTGAATGAATGATGATGTCATACACTAAAGGGAATCACATTGTTACACTCAAAGATCAATCCTATACTGCAAAGACAAAAAAAAGGTTGTGGTTAAAGGTCAGTTGGTTTTCACTCTCAGCTTACCAGATATGTGACCTTGAGTAAATTACTTTAACCTCTCTTGGCCTCAGTTTCCTTATCTATAAATGGAGATATTAATAAGCATTCACCTGATCAGAATTAGATAAGAGCATGCACACACAAAGACTGGTACATAGTAAGTGCTTAATAAATATAGCTACATGACTCAGAGTATTGACATAGATAATGCCAAGCTTCCATATCTCTACCATTCACAATTTTCATAAACCAAGGTAGAAAAGAGCTAGTGTAGGTTCTAGCCACTAAAACAATAGCCTTTATCACTGATTGTGGTCATAATGGGATGCTTGATTTTTATTACGAAGAGCCCAAACTGCCTGTTCAGTAACATTTCTCATTCAATAGGTAAAAACAATCTCTGACAGTTAGACATTTCTGCCTATGGTATTGAACAGTTCTTAATATAGAAGAGAAAGAAATAGTAGACCAAGTCTGTCTTGTAGTAAATGTGTAATGTCACTTTACTTAGATATCAGCAAATGTCCTTGTAAATCAAACTCACCACACTGAATCCTTTGTGAGTTTGGAGTTTACATTCCCATCTTCTTCCAGGAAGATATCCATTTGCAAATTGGCATCATTATCATGGGCTGAGAAATAATTGGTAACAACTCTTGCTGGTATCCCAAGGCATCGCAAAACTGCAGGAAAGAAGGACAGGCCACAACTAACCACATCACCAAAATTTAATAAATACACAGGGCACAATCTCTTCTTATAGGGACTGTTTTCTTTAACAATGTCAAAAATTCTGAAATAACAGAAGGAAAACCAATGAATCACCAAAGTAGTAATAAATGAGAATTTATTGTGTAGACACCAAAAAGACAGTTCACAAACCAGCAACACTCAAAATAAAAATGAAAGGTGGCTCAAGGATATATTATTATAAGGCAGCTTATATAGTGAGGAAACAGTGACTGTTTATTTTTCACAATGAATTGGTTATATTAGAATTTTCCTAAAAAATAAGGAATTGGTTGGTGGTTACCTTATATTGACCTTAGGAAGCAGTTCAAGTTTTGCTGACAGTTTCCAGAGGTAGAAGCAAGAAATGACCCAGGTCAAGTTAGACTTGCAAAACAAGCTAAGCTTTGTATGACCAAACTGATTTTTTCTGCTTGGTGTATCTTCAAGGCTGATCTCTGTTTTTGATTTTGACACTAACATGAAAAGCCCTATTGGCACATGTTGTCCTCAAATATTCGACACTGGAGACGGGGGCTAATGTCCGGCATACAGACTTCAGAGAGAAACCTCACTGCCTGATCATTCAGAACTGCATTTGGGCCAGACAAAGCCAACTGGAAAAGGAGCCCAGAAACAGGGTTCCAATTGTTTAGTCACTAATCATACACCAATCAAAGTGGTGTTATTTTAGTCCAACTAAGGAGATTATGTGCCTGGAGATAAAATAAAATAAGAAACCAGATAATGGAAAGTTAGGAATTTGCAAAGCAGATCCTCTCCTTGCTGGCATTTGCTCTGTGACACTCGGTGGAGGGTGACACCAGAGATTCATTTTAATTGTTAGATAATAAATTACTAGGATGCATCTTTTGCCATATGTATGTATTGATTAAACTTAATCCAAATGCCCTCCCTGGCTCCCAGGATGCCACACATCAGGGCTCATTGAAAATAATTCTGCTGACAATTTTAAGATTAATGATTTGGCTTGCCTTTTATTTTCTCAGAATAGTTTAGCATTTTTAAAAGATTTTATTTATTTATTTTTAGAGAGAGGATAAGGGAGGGAGAAAGAGAGGCAGGGAAACATCTATGTGTGGTTGCCTCACACGCCCCTTACTGGGGACCTGGTCTGTAACCCAGGCATGTGCTCTGACTGGGAATTGAACCTTTGACCCTTTGGTTTGCAGGCTGGCACTCAATCGACTGAGCCACACCAGCCAGGGCTGGTTTAGCATTTTTAACCTAAGACAATCCACCTACTTCAACAGAACAGCCTTGGAAGTCCAAACTGGAGTCTGCTGAGGTGGCACTTGACAATGGGTCACCAGGACCTCCTTCCCCCCAACTTTCCTCTTTGGGTTCATTCTCACTGTATTTCTCCACTTTGTGGTTCTGCCTTTTCCTAGCTTACCATCAAAGCCTGTAATAGATCTGATGACCCTTTAATACAAAAGGCATAAATAGATAGAGGGTGCTCACTGTTTCATCTGGTTATAAGCCTGAAGGAATTACACAGGCATAATGAAATTGTAGGCAGCAGAAGGACATGGAGAGGCAGAGGGCCCTTTCTATTTTCCTGGAATCATTTCATAAGAGTGGCTGCCATCTTCTACATAGTCTTGGCTTGTGAACCATGAGGGAGGGGAACTACTATCTTGAAGCCTGGGCTTCTTCCTGGAACTTCAGAGACCAGCCTTTCTAGGATACTGATAAACTGACCTTGATTGCTCTCAGGAAATATGTATATATTCCTTTAGTTCTTGGGTATACTCAGATGGCTGAGAAAATAATCTTATTCATTTTGAAGCTATGGTGAAACAAAATACCTGATTAAAAAAAACCTCATTATTTCTCCTGCTTGGATCACTAATTCTTAGACTGTCACAACATTGAGCTGAAACTGATAGGCTTCATAATAATTTATGGAAGAATGGCCTCATCCCAGCTTCCAGCTTCCAACCCCTCCTTGATATTTCTAAATAAAAAAATGCTAACTAGGTAAAACATTCTTTATTAATGAGCAAGCAGAGAGGACGCTCCCATTCAAGCTTAATGTTTTCTCTAAGGCTGTTGAAATGGCATGTGAATGAAAATCATTACCAATGATGAGATCACACTGAAATATATGTATTTTTAAAAGTAGTCACTGAATTAACAATAACGTTGGGCTTAGATAGGCAAATGCCATTTCAAAAAAATGATGCATGAGGCTGAAGAGAATAATTTTGTTCTCATGTGCTCTCTTCTATGGGTTGGATGTTGGGTGGATTAAATGCCAGAAGGGAAAGTGGGGAGTAAAGATTTTTCATTAAATTCTGATATCCAATTGCTCAGGGTCATTGAGACTTGCATGTAAAAGTGGAGATGAAAAAAAAAAATGGAGATGAGACCACCTGCCACAATCCTTCCATAGCTAGGATAAAAATTCAGTAAATATATTTATAAAAGCTTTCAGTGATAAACAACAAACAAGTAAGCATATTTATAAAACTCCTCAATAACAAATAAGCAGCATCCATCTTTTCTTACTGGTATTTATTATTTTAAATTTGGCTACTTTTAACCTTTTTAAAATGTGGGGGTTACTGAAAAGAAATGCCACATCCTTTCCCTTACATCCTTACTTGGGCCCTGGGACCCTCCATTTCTCTGGGTGTAGAATGATGAATTATGTAGGAAATAGTCTGTCATTCTTTCTATAAAGATTCTGCAGTCAAAGAGAAACTATGAGCATATTTGGTTGAAGACAATTTAATTATGCATCGACTACATCCCAGAATAGCCACCCATAAATTCTGTAGAGCCAACAGGGATTGCTAGGGCTCTATGCCAGGTTATAGATAAAATGTCATGAAGTGAAATTTCTTTTACATTAAAAAATATTACTCAGTTGGATACTTACATGTGTTAAAGACACCAGCAAAAACCCAGCACTGACCATAACGAACTGGATTCTTTGAACTCTGATACTCCAACAGAATATCAATGCTTCCAGTCCAGGCTGATGGGGGGACACCATAGGCATAGATATTATCCCAGGATCCAACAATGACTCCTTCATCATCTTTGGAATTAACCTAAAAAAGGCCACAAGTGGTAAGAGGGAAGGAAGATCATTTAGAAAAGTTTTCTCCAGCCTTTGATATTGGGCAAGATAAGACTCCCAGTGCCTTCCATAGGTCCTACATGATGGAAATAGTTCGCTACTGTTTAATTCACTGCTATATTATCAGAGAAAGTGATGTAATAACTAAGTGTGCAAGAGGAAACCCAATAACCAGACTTCCTCTTCAACAGCATATCATTGTAATAAGGTGGTGTTGAATAGCAGATAGGAAGACTTGTAATGTCTTCTCCAGTGCTTAGGAGAAGACACACATAAAGTTCTTGGTCTGGTTGAAATAGTGCTGGAGAATAATATGAGAAGGAGAGGAAGAAGGCCTACAAAATAAGAGAGCTCAAGTAGGGATCAAATAGAGATCCTCTGTTGGTGGAAGGAAATTCAAAACTGACAAATGATGAAAGACATATAGGTAGAGAGAGGGCCAAAAGTCTCAAGTTCTAAGGAGTTTTGACTTCGATGATGAATGGCAGACACAAATGAACGGAAAAGTAAACAGATGCTGACATAGGAACCATTGAAAGTTAGTAAGGTTCCCATTGGTACTTTATAGAATCTGTTTTAAATTGTTGCATTAAAGAAGTATTTTAATTTATGATTATTTTAAGGTGATTAAGGTTTTATAGTTTTGTTAAAAGATATTTCCATTTACATAAAGGGTCTGGCGTATTTTATAGTTTAAATATGGAGGAGAGTTAAATAATGGCAACCTTGGATATTTAGGAAAACCTATCTGCATATTCAGACCATAGCCATCTGGTTGCAGCAGACCTTAAGTGCAGGAACAAAAACACTTTGTACTTAGAAAATAAAATAAAGTTTGGGAAGTAACAGTTTCAAGGCAGTCTGTCAGTCATTTTTGGGGGAGGGGCATTGCTGAATCTTACCTCTCTTGGTGTAACTTTTTAAAATTAATTTACTGGGGTGACATTGGTTAATAAGATCATATAGGTTTCAAGTGTACATTTCTATGATACTGGATCTGCATATTGTACTGTGTGCCCACCACCCAAAGTCAAACCATCCTCCATCACCAAATATTAGGATCCCCTCCACCCCTGAACCCCGACTCTTTTCCCTCTGGAAATCACCACATTGTTGTCTGTGTCCATGACTTTCAATTTTATATCCCACATATGAATGAAATATGGCTTTTACATTTTTTATCATGTTTAAATACAGTCAGAAGAATGTCTGTGTGAGTAGCTGTGGGAGTTTTTCAAAAAACTGGTGCTACTTCAACAATGTTTATATGTTGACATGACTGTAGTTTGCAGTCTTCCTCCTCAAAGTGTGATCTGTGCCTGCAGTAGTGGAATCCCCAGGGAGCTTGTTAAAAATGCAGAATCTCAGGCCCCTCCCCAGACCTGCTCAGAGTCTGCATTTTAACAAAATGCCCAGGTATGTGTCTGCACATTAGTTCGAGAAGCACAGGTTTAGCCTATGCTGAGAAGACATCAGTAAGCAATGTGAAACATGCAGTTAAAACAGGTATGTTTGGACTATGAAAACCATAAGAGATATATTAAAATATGGTGAGTTTTAATGTGTTCACTTCTTTACCACTCATAGCTCAGCATCAGTGCTTGCGCAGACCCCTCTCTCAGGCGTGCTGCATTTAGCTATACAGGAGTCTATCTTTTCCAGCAGGTTATGAGTTAATTGAGAACAGAGATAAAAATCTGTCTTTCTGATTTCTAGCAAGTATTGGCAAAAAGCAGATGCTCAATAGTTGTTGAATAATCACTCGTATAATCAACAAGCATATGGGCATTGTTTACAATTGACTACAAGTAAAACTTTCTCCCTGAGGAGAGAAAGGTAAGAAACCAATCAAGTCCAGGTAAAGTTTACTGGTATTAAGACCAAAATATGTACAGGTGGGAGGGGCCCAAAGGAATGAGGAACCCATTTTATCAGACAGGAAGGTGGTGATGGTCGTGGTGATGGGCTGAAAGGCCACTTAAGTAGTGGAAACAGTTTGAATAAACACTTGGTGTCATCAAACAACTTGGCAGGTTTAGGGACCTGCTAGGAGGAGCTGCCTGGGTATTGTGTAAGAAGGCAATATTGGATGAAACAGAAAATACTAGAAGAAAACAATTAAGATGTGCAAGTACTTTCTACTTTAAATGACAAACCCTCCACTAAAATATGAAAGTTACTCTGGCGCTGAGGGGCATTTCCCAAAGACGGTCCTTCTGGGGAACGTTCTCTAGATCACTATTACATTTGATTTAGGTAGACTACTTTTCCCCTTTAACTCTGTCCAGTCAGGTTACAGTGAAGGTAATTATCTTGTTAATTCGTTTAATGTAGAAAAATGGTAATTCTTTGAAGATTTCTGAAGAACTTGGTTCAACTAATTGCAAACTTAAGCCTTTGATGTAAACCTTTGACTTCATTCTGTAACACGAGATGATAGGGCCAGTGAGGTTAGCCAACCATTTTGGCTCTATTCCTGATCAATACTTTTTGCTGCAGTTAAGTTGATTATTTAAAATTATTCATTTATAATGAAGCCTGAAGAATGTCTTTGCAGGCTATGATGTGGTTTGAGTTTTGTGGGTAGGTAGATTCAGCTTTAACTCACATTATTATTTCCTTATCCTTATCATTGAGAAATAGAATAGGGCTTATGATCCTCAGAGGTAAAAGTTTCTAAACTATTGGTCAGTGACTGATTTTCAAACAGATAGCCATTAATTAGAAGGGCTATTTATAGCTTAAGGTTGAACCAACTCAGCTAAGGGGAAGAGTTAAGATAAAAAAGGATATCTCCTCTACAGACCTTTTAATTGTTAATGCTGAGCTGTTCCCCTGTTGTTAGATAAATCACAACTCTCACTTATTAGCATTTGGCCAGATTAGCTACTGTTTTCTAATTATAACATTGATTTTTGGGGAGCACAGACGCAGAAACAGTGAAGTTTTAGTTACAGATGTAAAGAGTTAAAGCAGTAACTTTCTGCCTAGACAATAAGGTATGTTTGGGGGTACTTCAAAGGCATTTTTAAAATGTCACAATGGGCTGTTTTTAAGACCTATCATGAACTCAGAGTTTGACCAGTGACAGAATGAAATGTCTTGGTCTTGCATCACTGATGGTCAAGGAGACAATATGGGCTTTGGATAGGGAGCGCTATTAAACTTTATTAAGGTTTGTGCTAAATTATCCTCCCATAAGAGCTACAATTATTAGAAAAATGAAATACCAGCCCTCCTCTTCAAGTCACTGTCAGAAACCTCAGGTGCATAACATAATTAAATAAACTTCAAAATCTGGTTCCAAGAAAAAATGATTATGGTGGGGAGCAGAAGGACAGCATGGCTCCGTTCCTAACCCTAACCACAAGGTCTTCAGAAGCTCTACTGTTAACTCAACACAATCCTGAGACTTATCATTTGTATTTCAAAATCTGGAAAGAAACAGACCAAATTAAAATGCAGATCATTTTCTTGTCCTGACCAGAATAGTGGATACAGCTGCTGTGGACAAATGGGTGAAAAAGGTCTGCATCTGTAAAAGGATAGAGATTCTGGGACAGTGGGGAAAGGATACAAAGCCTTAGAGTTATTCCACCATAGAAGTGATTTATATTTCCAACCAGGTGGGGTAGATTCTGGAATGAGAAATTTAACATAATCTTAAAGAGAGAACACAGCTCAAGTATTCTAACAGAGATTGTCATATCTTCAGCTAAACTCCCTCCCCTGCTCCAATTATTCTCAGGGTTCTAAAGATAAAAAACATTGGTCTAAAACTGACATTCAGAGGACATATCAAACTAATCTCAGACTGGGAAGAGTAAAGATATTATCTACACTGTGTCAGAGCAAATAGAACACTTGGAGAAGATTATGCAAGTATGAACATGAATAAAAAAGAAGCAGTGAGAAAAGAAGAGAAGGGGTGGGAGAGAGAGAATATTACAAAATAATTCATACAGGAAAACAAAATTAGGGAACACAAAGAATTCTCTTACAATCTCTAAGGTGATCACAGACATAAAGGAAAAAAAATGAGGACTAAATTACATCATCATGGCACTAAAAAAATATAAACAGAAGAAACAGAATAGTTACTGCTAAAAATATAATTAATACAAGGAAAAAAGTTTGATATAAAGAACATACTAATGAAAAAGATGGACAAATGAAGCTATTCAGGCAGAGGCTAACAGTTATGGAAGAGGAGAATGATATACTGTAAGAATAGTTTGTATCCTTAAAATAGAGAACTCCCAAAATGAAACAGAAGATATATTCACGACATAATATAAGGAAATTTTACCAAGTTGAGAAAAAACTGAATTTATACATTGAAAGAGTAATCTGTGCTTCAGGGTAACTTGATGCAGAATGCTCATTGCCTAGGAACTTCATTAATTAAGCCATTTGAACTTAGGGATAAAGAAATAATACAGATGGAAAATGCAAATTAGCAACAAGGGAGGAAATCAGGCTGCCTTCATAGCACCATAGCACCATTCAAGGGCAACACAAAGTCAATCAAAACAATCAGTAGTCCTGAGAGAAAGAAAGGTTGACCCAAGAATATTATGCAGAGCTAAGATGTTCTGCAAATATAAAGGCTACCAGCATACAGTTCAAACATGAAGGATCTTGGGAGGTAGAACATCCATCAAAACCAAACTACTTGAAAAGGGATATTAAGATAATTAAGGACTGAATCAAATAGAAAACCCAAAACATAGACTCTGTGGTAAAAAGTCCAGTGTTAAGAAAATCCATACAAGTGTAAAAATCTTTGAGAATTACAGTAGTAATAGAGTGGATATGAATTATAAAACTTGATAATATAAAACAGTAATAATCCTAAGAAAAATTAGACATGAGGGAGGAAAGAAAGAATGGAAGTGCTAATGTCTTAGCAAGTTGATCTCTCTTAGTTAATTGACACCATATAAAATTAAAATATAATTAAAAATATAATTACTTTATTCTTTTAATGGTTTCATAAATTTTTAATAACCTTAGGGGAATCTGTTAGGAAATAAAATTTTCGGTAGTGTAGAAACATTTATTTAAAGTTAACAATTTCATCTATGATAATTTAGTTTTCCTCATCTGTGAAAGTAAAATTAAATAAAATTTAATACAATCTGAATACAATTAAATGTAGTACTTTAAACTAAATAGCACAATACTATTTGGTATCAATATGAACAAACAGAGCAATGGAACACAATAGAAAGCACAGAAATAGACCCCAGAAATATAATTAATTAATTTTGACAAAGTTGTAAATGCAATTTCAAGGTAAAAGAATAATTTTTTCAACAAATGTTGCTGGAACAATTAGATACTCATGCAAACATGAACTTTGATTCACACCTTTATCATAGACAAAAATTATCTCAAAATGAATCTTAAACTTAAATTTAAAGCCTAAAATTATAAAACATCTAGAAGGAAACATGGGAAAAAAATTTGTACCCTTTGGTTAGTCAAGTATTCCTTAGATATAATACTGAAAGAATGACCCCTAAAGAATATATTTACAAATTTGACTTTATCAAATTAGAAATTTTTGTTCTTTGAGAGTCACTGTTAAGAAAGTGAAAAGGTAAGTTCAGAGTGGGCAAAAATATCTGTAAATCACATATATGATAAAGGGCTTATAATGAGAATATTGAAACTTGATAATAAAAAAATGAACAAAATTTAAAAACATGGACAAAATAAATGAGCAGATACTGCATCAGAGAAGATACATGGATGACAAATAAGCACAACAAAAGATGCTCAACATTACTAGTCATCAGGAAATGCAAATTAAAACTATGGGATAACATTACACACCTATCAGAAAGTCTAAAAATTAGAAAGACTGATCATATCAAGCATTGGGGAATATGTGAGCATTTGGGACTCTTATACACTGCTGGTGGGAATGTAAAATGGTACAACTGCTTTGGCAGTTTCTTAAAAATTAAACATACACTGATCATATGATTCAACCATCCCATGCCTCGGTATTTATCTAAGAGAAATAAAAGCTTGTGTCTACACAAATATTTCTATATTAATATTCCTACCTTTATTTCAAAAACTGGAAATACCTCAAATGTCCATCAATAAATAAATGGATAAACAAATTGTCATTCATCTATACAATGTAACACTCCTCAGCAGTAATATGAAATGAACTACTGATGTACACAATAGCATAAGTGAATCTCAAAAGGAGATAAAGAAGCATGAAAGAAGCCAGACAAAAAGAGCACATACTGCATGATTTCATTCATAGAAAATTCTAGAAAATTAAATTAATGTTTAACGACAGAAAGCAGAGTGATGATTACCTGGGGACAGCAGACAAAGCAAGGAGTCATCAAAGGGAGAAATTATAAAGGAAACTTCTGGGCAGAGATGGACATGTTCATCATTTTCATTTTGGTGATGGTTTCATGAATGCGTCAAAATCATTAAATTGTGCATTTTAATTTGTACATTTTATTGTATGTGAAAAATATCTAAATAAAACTTCCAAAAGTAAGTATAATATTTTTAAATTAAACTACCATTATAGTATAATACACTTTATGATTTTAAAATTATATATAATTAGTATGATACACACTAAATATTAATAAAGGTTATTTCTTGGTGGTGAAATATGGGGTGATTTTTTTGAGAAAAGAATTTTTTAACTAACTTTTAAAAGTTTTTCTAGAATATTCAAATTCTTTTTCAACAGCATTATCTTTTTTTTAAACCAAAAAATAAAAAAGATCTTTCATTAAAAATCCTGGAAGCAGGTATGCCAAGATACTAATTGTTATCAGTTCTTGCAGTGCAAATATGTATAATAATTATTTTCTTATTTATACTTTAAAAATGTTTAGAATTTCCCCATATATTTATCTTAGGGGAGATAGTAGTTAAAATTTCTTTTATGCTTAGAGAGGGTGGGCTGCTTCTCTGAATTCAAGGCATGGGTCCATGGGGAGTGATTAAACTGGTTTGTGCAAAGATGAAGAGGGATAGAAGCAATGTTCTTTGAGGGCTGACAGGGGAGGCCAGCCATTCAAGAGGCAGGGCCAGCAGGGACTGAGGAACTGTGGAAAATCCAATCAGTGCTTTGGAGTGAGGAGCCCTTTAAATGGGGTGGCTGTAGGAGGACTGGCCTGGGCTTGGTTCTAAAGTGGAGATGCCTGACTTTAGGACCTGGTACTGGAGTCACATTGAGTAGCCCTCACCCTAGGTCAGTACAAACCCTGGGTCCCTATAAAATTCAGAGGAGAGGGAGGGCCTTAAAGCATGACCAATACTGGACTTCTTTTTAATTATGGACATGGGAGGAGTGAGTAGATTTTAATGTGGTGCTGAAAAAAAAAAAGAAATGTGATATTTCTTATTTCTGGATTCTCTAATTTTCTATAACACATACCTTTACATTTTACATAATTACTATTTTTTTCCTGCTTTTTTTTTTAAAGGTTAAGGTATTTTTCTTATCCTGTGTGCATATTTTATTTGGTTATAATGAAGTGATTTTTCTGTTATAAACCTATATTCTGTTAAATTTCACTGTTAAAAGTTATGTTCTCATAAAGGCTAGGATTACTGTGACTCTTGTAGAATGCAGTTTTATACCTAATCTTGTCTGTAATAGTTTCTCAAAGACAATTGGATATAAATTTTGGGTAATATGAGTTAGCTTCAAATGTGGAGAGTTTACATTTGGAAAGGAGAAAGAATATTCCTTGAATAAGATCTTTCTAGGTTTTGTGAGCCACAAGCACCCAGCTATAGTCTTGGGGTGATCAATCTCATTATAGGTAGAAGGCATGCAGGTGTGATTGGGCTCATGACACTCTAGGTTCTGCAAAAGAACCTCAGTAGTCACCGTTTGGGGAGGTTGAGAAGGAGATTATCAAGTGATGGGGAGTGGGAGTTATAGGCACCAACTCTCTTCAATAACAACAGCTCTGCTTTTCTCTTCTACATATTTAGGTTTGATTGATACTTGTTTTAAAAAATAATTCCAGTTCTGGCCAAGATGGAGGCATAGGTAGACATGCTTTGCTTTCTCGCACAACCAAAGAAGGCTAACAACAAATTTAAAAACAAAAAACAACCAGAACTGCTAGAAAACTGAACTGTCTGGAAGTCTGACAACCAAAGAGTTAAAGAAGAAACATTCATCCAGACTGGTAGGAAGGACAGAGATGGGCAGCCAGGGAAGTGAGGATGAATGTCAAGGCTGCATACTGGGTGGGCAAGGCAGAGGCTGGAGAACCAGGTGGCCCCACATTAGTGTGCAGATAATCTGGAAGGAACACCTGGGGAGCTAGACAGACTGTGCAACCCTGAGTTCCAGTGCAGGAAATTGAAGCTTCAAAACCTCTTGCTGTAAAAACCTGTGGTGGTTGCAGCGGTGGGAGAAACTCCCAGCTTCATAGGAGAGTTTGTTGGAGAGACCCACAGGGTCCTAGAACATACACAAACACACTCTTTAGGGAATCAGCACCAAAACGTCCCAATTTGCTTGTGGGTAGCAGAGGAAGTGACTGAAAGTGGGGAGACTGCCAAACAAGTGGCATTGTTCCCTCTCTGACCCCCTCCCCCTCATACAGCACCACCAATGCAGCAAAGTGGGGTGCCCTGCCCTGGTGAACACCTAAGGCTCTGCATCTTACAACATAACAAGTGCTCCAAGAAAAAGAAATATAGCCCAAATGAAAAACAGATTAAAACTCCAAAATTAGGACTAAGTGATGAAGAGATAGCCAATCTATCAGATGCAGAGTTCAAAACACTGGTAATCAGATGCTCACAGAATGGTTAAGTATGGATGCAAAATAGAAGAAGAAGTGAAGGCTATCCAAAGTGAAATAAAGAAAAAATATACAGGGAACCAACAGTGAAGAGAAGGAAACTGGACTCAAATCAAGGATTTGGGACAGAAGGAAGAAATAAGCATTTATCTGGAACAGAATGAAGAAACAAGGATTCAGAAAAATGAGGAGAGGCTTAGGAATCCTTGGGACAACATTAAATGTTCCAACATTTGAATCATAGGGGTCTGAGGAGGAGAAGAGGGAGAGCAAGAAATTGAAAACTTATTTGAAAAAATAATGAAGGAAAACTTCCCCAATGTGGTGAAGGGAATAGACTTCCAGGAAGTCTAGGAAGCTTAGAGAGTCTCAAAGAAGTTGGACTCAAGAAGGAACACACCGAGACACATCATAATTAAATTACCCAAGATTAACCCTGGCTGGTGTGGCTCAGTAGATTGAGCGCCTGCCTGTGAAGCAAAGGGTCGCCGGTTCAATTTCCAGTGTAGGGCACATGCCTGGGTTGCAGACCAGGTCCCCAGCAAGGGACATATGAGATGCAACCATTCATTGATATTTCTCTCCTTCCCTTCTCCTCTCTAAAAATAAATAAATAAATAAATCTTTAAAAAAATATCCAAGATTAAAGATAAGGAAAGAATCTTAAAAGTACCAAGAGAAAAGGAGACAGTTACCTACAAAGGAGCTGCCATAAGACTATCAGCTAATTTCTCAAAAGAAGCCTTGCAGACAAGAAGGGCCTGGCAGGAAGTATTCAAAATCATGAAAGGCAAGGATCTATATCCAAGATTACTCTGTCCAGCAAAGCTATCATTTAGAATGGAAGGGCAGACAAAGTGCTTCCCAGATAAGGTCAAGTTAAAGGAGTTCATCATCACCAAGCCCTTATCATATGAAATGCTAAAGGGATTTATCTAAGAAAAAGAAGATCAAAACTATGAACAGTAAAATGACACAAACTCACAGTTATCAACAACTGAACCTAAAAAACAAAAACAGAAACAAATTAAGCAAACAACTAGAACAGGAACAGAAACACAGAAATGGAGATCCCATGGAGGGAGATCAGCGGGGATGGGGAGAGGGGAGGATGGGGGAAAAGGTACAGGGAATAAGAAGCATAAATGGTAGGGACAAAATAGACAGGGGGAGGTTAAAATAGTATAGGAAATAGACAAGCCAAAGACCTTATATGTACTACCCATGGACATGAACTAAGGAGGGGGAATGCTGATGGAAAGGGGGTGCAGGGTGGAGAGAAATAAAGGGGAGAAAAAAACCGGGATGACTGTAATAGCACAATCAATAAAATATACTTAAAAAATGAAAAAAAAAATCCAAAAAGTCAAATTTGAGAACCCAGTGGTCTGGAAATTTGGAGATATATTCGTTATGTCTCTTCTGCCATTTTTCAAACTGTGTGGTGAGGATAGGAAAGGAGTTGTGCTGAAGATGAAATACTTTTAGGTTATTCCATGGAGGGGGTGGGGCTCCCAGCAAATACACAGAGAAGAAAGGTTTAGTATGCAGAATCTTTTCCCTCCCTTGTCTGGGTCCTCATCAATGATTCTTTTTGAAATTTCATAACACCCATAACAAAGAAAAAGAAAGCCATGTATAATCTTGGCTTTTTACCGTGGTGGGCTTAACAGCAAGCTGTTTTCTACCTCAGTGCTATTGGAAGTGTTAGTCTTTCTGGAATGCCCTTCCATACTGAAACCCTTTCCTTACTTGATGCATTCCTACTGATATTTGAAAACTCAGGTCATCTCAGTCTAGAAATCTTTACCTGTCTCTTTGTTCTGGATGTCTTTTCTCTGTGCTTACATAGTATTCTTTGCTTAGCACTATCCTCGTATTTATTAGATTACCTGTGTCATTGATTGATTGCCTTTGTTCCCATTACCTGATGCACATTCCCAGAAGGAAGGAAGTCACCATGCTGTTTTGACTTTGTATTCCCAGTGCCAGCACAGAAGCAGGCACTAAATAAGTTAAACTGAATGAATGGATATGGTAACAGTGGAAGGTGGGTATAGGTCACCTTTTTATATTTCTTTACCACATCAAGACAAATGGGTTAATCAGAATGCTAACAGACATTCTGTTGAAATTGACAAGTTGTTTCTAAGATTTATATAGAAATGCAAATAATCTAGAGTAACCAAAACAGTACTGAAAAAGAACAAAATTGATGGACCAAATGGTTTGAAGATTTACAATAACACTACAGTAATTGAGATAATATGGTATGTAAGTATAGATAAGTAGACCAATGGAACAGAACCGAACCAGAAATAGATCTATATTTTTATACTTATTTGATTTTTAATGCAGCCACCAAAGCAATTGAATGTGGGGGGTAGGGGGGCGGGCAGGATGACAGTCCTTTCAACAAATGAAAGTCTTTTCAACAAATTAGTTTCCAACAGTTTTTTTTTCAACAAATGGTGCTACAACAAATGTGTAAACTGGGGGGAAAAAGACCTCATACCATGCAGGATGATCACAGACCTAAACATAAGCCAAAATTATAAAGCTTCAAAAATATAGTATAATATCTTGATGAACTTGTGGAAATAACATATTTCCTAGAGAGGATTCTTTAATTTTTGAATTTCATAAAATTTAAAAACATTTAATTTAATGGCAAGCCATGTTCTGGGAGAAAATATCTTCCATACATATTTGACAGAGAACTTGTATTAAGAATATAGAGAAAGCAACTACAACTCAGTAATAAAAAGACAAAAAATCCAATAACAAAATGGGCAAAGATTTGAAAAGACATAACACCAAAGAAGATATATGATTGGTCAATAAATGCATGAAAAGATGCTCAGTATCAGTAGTTATCAGATAAATGAAAATTAAAATCCCAATGAAATGCCACTATATACCCATTAGAGTGGGTAAAATTAAGAAAGCTGAAAACACCAAGAGGTAAAGCTATGGAAATACTGGAATGCTCATGAATTGCTGCCAGAAATGTATAATGGTCCAGTCTCTTCAGAACACTGGCAGATTCTCATAAAGATAAACATTTATGTACCCTATGATTTAGACATACCACCTTTATCTACTTACCCCAGAGAAATGAAAATATATGTACATAAAAAAGACTTGTACAATGATGTTCATAATATCTTCATTTCTCATAGCCCCAAATTGAAAACATCTCAAATGTCCATCAGCAGATGAATGGTTAGACAATATGTGATACAGAATACAATGCAATACTGCTTAGCAATAATAAAGAACAAATTAAAGAAAGGTGCAACAACTGATTGAGTAAAAGAAGCCAATCCCAAATAATACATACTGTATGCATCCAGTTATTTGAAGTTTAAGATGGACAAATCACCATGGCTGGTATGGCTCAGTGGATTGAGTGCTGGCCTCCAAACCAAAGGGTCACCTGTTCAATGGCACATTGAACAGTTAGGGCACATGCCTGGGTTGTGGGCCAGGTCTCCAGTAGGGGGTGTGTGAGAGGCAACCACACAGTGATGTCTTCCTCCCTCCTTTCCCCTCTCTCTAAAAGTAAGTAAATAAAATCTTTTAAAAAACCTCAGGTAGATGGTGGAGGAGTGAGTGAAAGTCATACTGACCTCCTCCCAGGACCAACCTGGAATTACAACTTAATTGTGGAGAAACCACCTGGAACAAACAACTGAACAATAGTGAGAGAGGAGCCTTATAACTTCAAACAGACAGAAGAATCATCCTTAGTACAACCTAATTGGCAAAGAGTGCAGTAGAGACTCAAAAAAGTGGGTGGAGTGCCCACAGGCAGCAGTACCAGAAGGATATTGACATGGCCAGTTGGATCCTCCTGAGAAGAGCAGAGTCTAAACCATAAGTGAGGATCTCCAGCCTACAGGACCAGAGCCCAAAAATACAGAGATAACAGCCAGTTGTGAAAAGCAGCTGGGTTGTTCTCTGCCAGAGACAGGTGACTGGAGATGCCAAGAGCCATTTAAAGGGCCAATCCATAAATTTTTATTTGAAGCCACTTACCCTGGTCTCTGGCAAAGGCAGGGGCAGAGTGGGCTACAGATGCTTGAGGAGAGACTGGGAAAGGAGACTTTGGGGAGAGAACTGAGAGAGTAGCCAGAGGGATCCCAGTGCTAACCCATCCCCTATACAGCAGCAGCCATCTTGCTCAGGCAGACCACTCCTCTGAGTGGCGACTATGTGAGAGGACACAATAACCCAGACCCCAGGAGGGACTTTGCCCTGCCCTGTGGTGTCTAAGCCAGCCTACTGAGTGCAGAGTGACTAGATTAACAACTGAAGGAGACAGACACAGACAGTAGATTTCTGGAAGTCTGGAACAGATTGTCTAAGTTCACACAGGGTCAACATCTGATATCATCAGAGGCAGATCCAGAAAGAAAAAATAGCAGTCTCCTACCACACAAGTTCACCCCACAAAGTCAGGAAATCAAGACAGATTAATTTAAGAAGCAGAAGCAAAGAAGAAGAGTCTCACAAAGAATGGGAAGAAAAATAAACACCATCCCGCCCAGTCAAAGGGAAAGGGGGATTCCCCAGAAAGAGAACTAAATGAAATAGAGGCAAGTAAACTATCAGATATTGAGTTTCAAATAACAGTTCTAAGGGAGCTCAATGGGCTCAGTGAGCTCAGAGAGAATTACAAAAAACTGTAGGGGAACTACAGGGGAAAAAGGACATAGAAACTGCCAATAAGAGACAAGAGGAAATGAAGAATCCAGTTTCTGAATTGAAGAACACAGTAGAAGGAATCAAAAGCAGGCTAGGTGAAGCAGAGGATCAAATCAGCAAGCTGGAGGATAAGGTAGAAAAAAGCATCCAGAAAGAGCAAGAAAATGAAAAAAGACTCAAAAAGAATGAAGAGGTGTTTAGGAAAATGCAGAACAACCTGAAATATAATAATATCCATATAACAGGGATACCAGAAGGAGAAGAAGAGGAGGAAGGGATAGAGAACTTGTTGGAAAAAGTAATGATGGAAAACTTCCCTAATTGGAGGAGAGAAAAAGTCCAGGAAGCACAGGAAGTCCAATGAGGCCCACTCCAAGACACATCATAATTAAAAAGGCAAATATCAAAGACAGAGAATCCTAAAGACAGCAAGAGAGAAAGAGGTAGTAACATATAAGGGAGCCCCAGGATGGCTGGAAGCTGACGTCTCAACACAAATATTACAAGCCAGAAGGGAAAGGCAAGAAATATTCCAAGTATTGAAAAGCAAATGCCTGCAACCAAGACTGCTCTACCCAGCAAGGCTCTCGAGTAAAATGAAAGGTGAAATAAGGAGTTTCTCAGACAAAAGAAGGCTAAAAGAATATACCTCCCCCAAACAATCATTGCAAAATATAGTAAAGGGACTGCTTTAAAAAGATGAAGAAAAAGAGTCAATGAATACCCAGTTCCTTTCACAGTCACCAATACCTGATATTACCAATATTTTTAATACTTATTAATCTGATTGTGACAATGATGTGTTATTTTAATTGTTACTTTACTGTTAATTGAAGCTAAACTTGTTTTTGTATATTTCTTGCCTATTTCTATTATTTTTAAAAAAAGCTTTAAGTGACTTTTTGGGATTCTTTATCCATGTTTTGATTAACAGTTTATAGAATTTTTTCCCTAAAAAAACCCCTATTAGCCCTTTCTTAGATGTGTTGCAAATAGTTTCCTATTCTATTACTTGCCCTTTAACTTTTTTATATGTATATTACCATATAGTCCTAAATGTTTAATATAGTCATATTGTCAATATTTTACTTTATAGCTTCTGGGTTTGAATTTTTACTTCAGGGTAAGAAAAATATTATTTTGTATTTTCTGCTAAAACTCCTTAGATTTTACATATTGATTTTTAACTCACCTGAATGTTTCTTGTATAATATGTGAAACAGGATTCTATATTTGTTTTATTTTAAGTAACCGTGGTCCATGCACCTTATATGTTGAATAAGTCTTATATTCCCCATTGATTTGAAATATCAATTTAATCATATATTACATTGTTAGATATATACATTTGTTTATAGAATGCTCATTATATTTCATTGATCTACTTGATTATTTCTGTGCTGGTGTCATGTTGCTTTAATTGCTGAGACTTTATAATGGATTTAAATTTGTTAATATTTTATAATGGATTTTGACATTTAAAAAATAAATAAAATTAATCTGCATTTCAGAAAGAAAGAAGGAAAGAAAGAAGAAAGAAAGAAAGAAAGAAAGAAAGAAAGAAAAAGAAAGAAAGAAAGAAAGAAAGAAAGAAAGGTAGATCCTTCTACCATTTGTGTCAACATGGATGGAACTGGAGAGTATTATGCTAAGTGAAATAAGCTAGTTGGTGAAAGACAAATACCATATGCTCTCACATATAAGTGGAATCTATTCAACAAACTAAACTAACAAACAAAATAAACTACAGGCACGGAAACATGGAGCAGACTGAAAGTGACCAGAGGGGATGAGGAAAGAGGACAATGGTGGAAAGAAGGGGAAGGGACTAGACAAAAAACATATATGAATGACCCATGGACATGCACAACAGAATGAGAATTGACTGTGGTAGTGGGTAGTCGTGGTGGGATGGGTTGAAGGGGGTGAAGAGAAAATTGAGACAACAGTAATAGAATAAACATGATTTAAAATTTTTTTAAAAAAGTCTTTACACACAAAAAAACAAAATCAAGAAACATTTCTAAGTTCAACTGAAGGGTCACTTAAGTGCATCTACTAATTGCTATCTCACAAAATTAATTCCTGCAATAATGGCTAGGTTTTTCAGAATAAAAATATATTCATGTAAAAACAATGACAGTAAATGTAATCTATTTCAACAAATCAGAATAGAGGTTGCCTAAAGGGATGTGGATTGATTAGAAAGAGAGCCCAAGGAAATTTTTAGCTGATAGTAATGTTTATATATTGGTTGGGTGGCGATTATCCTAATCAAAACTAGCTGAATTTTGCTTTTAATATTCACAAATTTCATTGTTTCACTGTATGAAAGTTTATTTCAATTAAAAAAAAAAACTTGAATTAACCCTAACCTATAGTGTGAAGTGTATGACCACTCTTATGCAAATGTCCTTTGGTATATACACTCGACACAATCTTGGTCAGGGGTGGGTAATTAGATTCATTTTTCATGAAAACCATTACAACTAAGGATTATTAATCTTGTCTCCCTTAATAAGTGAGGACACTTATTTGGCCAAAAATATTTTACTAATTGATCATCACGAGAGAAATAACCAAATATGGATAGAGAGAGAGATACTTGGTTTTAAGCTTTTCTAATGTCTGCTTTCTTTTCTTTTAATTTCTATACCACTGCTGCATTGTGTAGCGCTGATGTAGAACAGGACTTCAAAAAGTTTTGAATGGAAGAAATGGATAAATGGGAAGGAGAGAAAAGCAGGAAAAAAGAGGAAAGAAGAAAGATGTCAAAGGAGGAAATAAGGTGAGAAGGGAACCCAAGGTGCACATCCTAAAGGGGCATATCCTAAAGGGTTGTGCTGGCTTTGCTGCATTTCTATCCATCTGTCCTGGGAATGTCTGCCCAGAAGACCAGAACAGCCTGACTGCACAACATGGAGAGAGTGCTCAAAGCATCCCCATGTTTCAGAAATAGCTAAGTGAAATAAGCCAGTCTGTGAAATACAAAGACCATATGATCTCACCTTGTAAGAGGAATCTAATAAACAAAATAAATTAACACACAAAATAGAACCACAGGCATGGAAACATGAAACAGACTGATAGTGATCAGAGGGGTCAGAGAACGGGGATAATGGTAGACAGAAGGGGAAGGGACTAGACAAAGAACATGGATGAATGACCCACAGACATAGACAACAGAGGGGGAATTAACTATGGGAGTGAGGGTGAGATGGGCCGAGAAGGGCAAAGATGAAAAATTTGGGACAACTGTATTAGAATAACAATAAAAATGATTTAAAAAAAGAAATAGCCTGTGCGATTACAAAATAGATGCAGCACTGAAACCTCATTCCAGAGAAAGCAATTCAGGGAAAGCAGGCATTTAGGTTGACTATGATTATCACATTTGAGAGATGGCTTGTAATAAATATCTGTTTTTCTCCAAAAATATGGGGAGAACAGGCATAAGAAATGTAACCTTAATAATTGAGAAGCCAAACTGTTTGCCCACAAATGAAAACTTAATTACATTGCTTGTTTTACCATAAGAGAGAAAAATGATGTCTCAACAGTTCATTGTTTCTTCTGCCCCTTAACCCTACCCTGAAAGAGAAGGACTGAATCAGGCGAGGCTTATAAAAATCATTATATTTATATCCTAGGAGCTCATGTGATATAAAGAGAGGACAGACAGAGGACAAATCCAGGGAAATACAACATTGAGTATCGAACAGTGGGGTCAGGTGACATAAGGTCCATTTCTAGTTCTACCAGTGACCTTGTATAAGTCATTTAACTTCCTGAGACCTGTCTTTTTATCTGCACTTTGATTACTTATGGAATGAATATAAGTTCTCAACAGTGGCTATGAAACAATTTCTAGTAGGTAAATTCCACTTTCTCACTGCCTTCCAATATCAGAAATAAAAATCTTTAGTGAGTAAGGAGACATTATGATATATTTAATTTGAAATGCATGAGAGATTGTCCTGACTCTGGACCTCCCATTCGTCATCGTATTCCCTTGGTCCTTCCTAAACTGTAGAAACTTCTCCCATCTCAAAGATATCTTGAAACTTCAACTTTAAGGGTTTAAGAAATCTTTTTAGAATTGGCATTTTAGCATTTTATTCTGCTGGACTACAGTAACATTTCTCATTAATCCTCACCAGTGGATTCGCCAAAGGTGCCATCACTGCTTATTGAGCCCCTACTGACCGAGATGCGTCACCAATGGAGAGGTTATAAAGAGCACCAGAAACCTCTGTCTTTTCAGGCTATCCCAGAGTGAGGACTAGCATTCCTGATATTTCTGGGAATGAATCTTGGAGAGAGGAAGTAACGATTTAAAATGAGAAAGCTGATAGGGTTGGAGACCCAGACTAAAATCTGTCTTGGAGTCTACATCCGGGAATGCTTACCAGCCTGGAAATTTTTAGCTCCTAGGCATTTGAAAAGTCAGAATGCAGGTGTGTTAGTCATTGCCACTCTTACTATGCAGCAAAAAGAAAAAAAGAACTACTAAACTTCGCGACAGTATGGATGGAACTGGAGAGCATTATGCCAAGCGAAATAAGCCAGGGGGCGAAAGACAAATATCATATGATCTCACTTATAAGTGGAACCTAACCAACAATACAAAGATGCAAGGAAAATAAGACCAGCAACACTGAAAGGAAAAGAAATTAACAGAGACAAGAGGGAAGGGGGCGCGGGGAAAAGGAAGGGAAGAGGAAAGTCAAGGAACATATAGCAAGGACTCATGGACAAAACCAAAGGGGAAGAGCTGAGGGAGGGAAGGAGGGAGGGGGCAAGGGAAAGTGGTGGGGGGTAGGCAGAGACAAACGTATTGGAAAAAATAAAATAAAATGTAAAAAAATGAAAAAAAAGAATCAACCAATGAACTCAGAGCATAAAAAGAAAACAAACAAACAAACACACAAACACCAAATGGAAGTTGTATCTTTACCTTCACAAAGGTGGCACTGAATCAGAGTGTGCTGCACTGACTGTCTGGTGGCAGTGATTACCACTTCCACTACTATTAGAAATTCTGATGGGCAGTTATATAAACCTTTGATACAAAAATTGGGAAACTGATTATTATCACATAATCATACTTTTGTGATAGGCTCAGTTGTTCTAAATATAAGATCCATATGGGGAAATGTGAAAAAGCTCTTCAGTGGTGAAATGGTCGTGAGCAATGGTCACTGAGCACCCAGGACCTCAGATTTCTCTAGGACAGTTCATTTCAAGAAAGGAGATTTTCCCTACTTATAAACCAAAGGAACAGATAGAGAGTGCTTTTAAAATTTTTATTTTAAAAGGAAAAATCAAAATGATCAAAGAGCTGTGCCATGTTTGGTGTATTGATCAGGAATAGACTTCATGTATTTATTTCTGACTTTAAAGTTCATGTGGGATAACAAGAGTAAAATTTCTAGCGCAAGTGAATTTTTAAATGTAATATGAATAGTCATAATAATTTGTTGCATGAAGAGGTTTACTGAAAATGAAGCTTCCTATAAGATGCCCAAGTAAACAACTGGAGGAAAATAAAAACATGGTTTTGTAGTAAGCCTCTTGTGGAGCTGCTTGGCAAAATATCAAAGGAATGAAGGTATTACTGTTTTTTTTTTTATGCACAGAAAAAAATAACTTCCTAAATACTGAGACAATAAGGAGGGAAATAAAGAGGGACAAAATGAAAAATAACTATTTTTAGGTTTTTTTATGAGATCATATAAGCTTAGGGATCACAAGCCCTAAAGTTCATTTTATCTCAAAGGTCTATAGTCATTCATTTTGAACTGGGCCCTAGGAAACTTCAGGACCTACCTCCAGTTGTGGTCAGTTTGATTTACTAGCTGGAGTTCAAGACTTTTTTTTTTTTTTAATAACACTAAAGAGTACACTGAACATCGATTGGTTAAAAAAGTTCAATCTTGACTTAGTATCCAAAAAGCACAGTCAGAACAGGTATTAATGGGGATTAATGATGGCATTGCGGTTCGAGATTAGCAAAAGATCAGGGTTAAAAATAAACCTGTATACCTCAAGGGAAGCAGGAAAGTCTAGGTTGGCAAGAGTATAAAGACTGGAATTTTAAAATATGTAACTATATTGACATTTTTTTCCTCTCCCTGTTTCCAAAATTTCTCAATAATGTCACAGTTTAAAAATTACTACAAGTGAATCACATAAGCCCCCAGAGGAGCAAATTACCCTGGTCTCCATTTTCTTGCAGTGTCTCTGGTTACTGGCTTTTTGGGTATAATTTCCACCATGGAGAAAGGGTTTTCTTGAATAATAGCATGGTTTATTATCACTAGGGGCCCTTGTCACTCATTGTTCTACCCTTTGAGCCATTATCCTAACACTTGATAGGCCAGGAATTAATTTGGGGAGAACACTGAGCAAAGCTTGAGAGATTTACTCTCCCATGTTTATTTCATCAGAGAATTTGCCATACTGTGGTGAAATTTTCTACTTACCAGTCTTTCTTCTCTATTAGATTCTGAGCTCTGTAAAGTAGGAAACCGTTTTGTTCTCTACTGTTTCCCAGTATCTAAACTGATAGTTTCTCAATGAATACTTGGCAAATAAATGATTGTTTACTACTGTCAGCATCGTTACAGCAGTCACTACCACCATCACCACCACCACCACAGCTACCAATACCACCGCCAAACCACAGTTGGTATCTAATCTTCTTTTGGAACTCTTTCCTCTGGGCCCCAGTGCCTCTTGCTATTAAGAATTCTCAGATTTGCACCTTTCTTCAAGTATTCCCCTATCTCAAAATTCACCTGTCTCTGGACCCCATTCCCTTGGATCCCCTTTTTCTAGGAGACAGATACCTAATTTGATATAATAATTGTATGTTGGTACTAGTGAGTTGGTAATGGCCCTCTAAGGTAATATGATCTGAGAAAAAGAACAACATCTGGTTCTAGCTCAATCACTTATTTGCTGTGTGACCTTGAGTAACATCATTTCCAAGGACATTTGTTATTAACCTGGAAGACTCCTGAAGTGTCTTCCATATCTCATGTACTAGTTCTTTGTGCATTTCAATACAGTTCTTCTATTGATAAAGTCTCAACCCAAAAGAGTATACCTGCGCTGAGGCTCGATGTTAGGGCTTTCACAATGAATAGGCAAGCAGTTACCTGCCTAACAAGCACATAAACTAATAAGCAACAGAGGCCATCCACAGCAACAGCGTGCCTCCCTGCAGAACTTCTCTGCTGACGGTTGCTGCCAGATTCAATCATTCAAGGGGTTGAAACAGACACAGACATGTAACCACCCAGCAGCAATGCCAGGCTGTTGTCACTGTCTCCCCATTCCCCAGGACCATGCTGTTCTTATCACAATGTGACATAGCACAGCTGTTTTGTTAGTTTGACCAGGGCTCAGAGTCCAAGTGTGGTTTCTTCATAGTAATCCAGGCCCAACAATGGAATGCTCTATGAATGCTCTGTGAGCAAAGTAAGTTTTCAAATGGCACAAAGCATCTTTCTCCAATTTTCCTGGCACATTTCCTGACAATTTTCCTGGTGGGTACTGTCACATCAGATACAAGGTGGAAAGAAAACAGCAACCAAGCAATGTAATTTAGAGGTGAAAGTATAATTGAGCAAGTTTCTTCTTTTTTATAATTTTCTCTTATATCAATCTACAGTATAGGTTTGGTAAAATGTATCACTCAGTATTGAGAAGAACCTAAATAAGAGGTAGCTTACATAAGGTTATAACATCTCAGGCCCAATCCCCAGACAATGAAATTACAAATTTTTTAGACTTTCTTTCTCCTGGGAGTCTCCAATAGCCAAAGGCTGTCCAAATTGTCATAAGCTTTTCCTATTTTTGCATCAAAGTAATGTAACAGCAACTTGAAATAAGAACCAAATAAGATATTGAACTTATAAAGGGAAAAATAGAAGACAGAAGATCATCATTTTGAAGAACAAAAGGATATTTTTGCTGCCACCAGGAATAACAAATGCAGTTTGAGAACAGGGACAAAATTTCATTTTAAAGATGAAGTGAGGCCTGGAGATGTTGAGTAATTTGTCCTGGGTCACATAGGAAGTGGCCGAGCCAGAACGGAGTGGTCTGACATGTTGTGGGCCAGATCGATGTTGTCTCCACTTTCTCTTCAGTGGAGGAATGAAAACCAACAGGTTTCAAATGAGGTAAAAAAACAGAGCCTCTGTGCAGGCAAGAAGAGAGAGTTATGTCTATTGCATAGGCAGGGAAACTGAGCCACAGAGGGGTTTACTGCTGTCGTCCTCACTGGGGTGATTTTGATCCTAAGGGAGAATTTGGCAATATATGAAGATGTTTTTGATTGTCACAGCAGGGTGGGGAGGATGATACTGGCATATCTTTAATCAAAGCCAGGGATGCTGGTAAACATGCTTAGTGCACAGGATAGCCCCCATGACAAAGAAGTTTTCAAGGTCATAGACACTGGACAATAACATTTTTATATGGGGATTTTGCACTTGAAATCCATGCTTATTATTATTACTATTGTTATTTTTATTATCATTACAAAGTTTGCACAACCTGTGTTACTATCTGTGCTTATTTAGCATCATGCACCCAACTACTCCCTGAACACTCCTTGCTAACCTTCAGTGTTTGACTTTGCTGTGACCATATTACACCAACATGTCTTTGGGGCCCCAGGCTTCTGCTCCTGCCTTTTGTCTCCACTTCACCCTTTCCATGTGCCCAGGCAGGGCCAGGCTGCTCATCCCCACTCCTTCCTGGCAAGAACTGATCCCAGGAAATTTCTGCCCTCCATGACTTTCTTCTCAGCATGAATTGAAATCAGTGTGTTGCCCTTCTCAGAACATTTATGTGTCATGATATATTTCTGTTTCAGAACTTGTATCCTGTAAAAGGAATTTCCAGCCTCAGTGACCAGGCTGGGGAGATGTTTGAAAGCAACTCTAAAACAACATGCAACAGACCTCTGTTCTTCCAGTGGACTGGGTCAGCCCCTGAGAAAACACACACAGGCCTATCTGCCTTGGTACTGGCTAGACTTGCAACTTCAGAACATTTTCTTTCTGGGCTCTCCAATTACATTGTCTCACATATTGAAGCAAAGCTCTGAGAATTTGAGAGTTTGTTCATGGGTTTTTTTTTTTTTAGCCTTTGCTTAACTTCATCCAACAATTTCTTTTGTTCTAAATTTATTTCTCTTTAAAAAAATTTTTCACATACATCTGTCTCCATTTACCCACCACCACTTTACCCTGCCCCAGCCTCCCCCAATTCCCCCCATCAATCCTTCCCCATCTTGGTTTTGACCATGTGTCCTTCACACTTGTTCCTTGATCTGACCCTTCCCCTTTCCCTTCCCACTACCCACCTTCCGTCCTCCCTCCCATCCCCATCAGTTTCTTATTTCTTTCAATGTTTCTGGTCATATTTTCCCTGACTACTTGCTTTGCTGATTAGGTTTGACTTATAGGTGAGATAATACTGTATTTGTCTTTCACCTCCTGGCTTATTAATTTTGATAGATTTCCAGGGTTTGTTAACAGGGGAGGAACTGCCTAAATGACCAGAAAACAGTTGATTTCTTTTTAAAATATCCTCTTTTTTATTGGTCTCTGGAGGCTGAATTTATTTTCTAAAATAATTATAACTGAATGGGTTTTAGGAATATTCACAGAGCTCTTAGATGGATTAAAGGGAATAATAGTTTTGAAAAGATTTTGAAAACTATCAAACATGTATTTTGTGTATGTAAACAATGCTGTTGATGAAAACAGAGATATTGCCCCTAACACCCAAGGCCTTCCCCTCCAAAACACTAAGTAAACCAACTAAACCATCCCCTGAATAGATTCTGTTATAGATTTTCAAAACTAGAACTCTAAGACTTCAAGATGGAGGAGGAGTGGGTGGAAGTCACACTGGCCTCCTCCTTGGACCAATCTGGAATTACAGCTAAATTGTGGAGTAAGCACCTGGAAAACAACTGAACAATAGCAAGATAGGAGCCTTAAAACCTTGGACAGACAGAGGAATCAGCTTTGGCACAACCTAACTGGTAAGGAGTGAGGTAGAGGCTCAAGAAGGTAGAATAGGTGTCCACGAGTGGCAGCACAAGAGGGATATTGAAACGGCCAGTTGGATACCTCTGAGAAGAGCAGGGTCTAAACTGTAAGTGGGGATCTCCAGCCTCCAGCACCAGAGCCCAAAAAGTACACAGATAGCAGCCAGCTGTGAAACTTGGCAGGGTGCTCTCTGGCAAAGACAAGTAGCTGGAGATGCAAAGAGCCATTTAAAGGGCCAACACAAAAATTTGTAGTGTCAGCCACTTACCCTGGGCTCCGGCGAAGGCAGGGGCAGAGTAAGCTGGAGCCATCTGAGGAAAGACTGGAGAGGGAGGCTTTGGGGAAAGAACTGAGAAAGTGGATGGTAGGGTCCCGGTGCTGACTCCTCCCCGACACCTGGGTGCTGAGTACACAGCAGCAGTCACAAAGAGTAGATCCCTGGCTAAAGGGGACACAAAGTGGTCTAGAGACGCTTGAGGAGAGTGTGGTGGTGGAGGCTTTGGGGAGAGAATTGAGGGAGTAGCTGGGGGTATCCCAGTGCTGACTCCTCCCCCATATAACAGCTGCCATCTTGCTCAGACAGGCCACTCCCCCAAGCTGCAGTAGTGTGAAAAGACACAATAGCCCCACCCACAGGAGGGACTCTGTCCTGCCCTGACTGCTGAGGGCAGAGTGACTAGATTAACAACTGGAGGAGTAGACAAAGACAGTAGATTCCTGGAAGTCCTCTAAAGATGCCTAGGTCAGATGGAGTCAACAACTGACATCATCAGAGGCAGATCAAGAAAGAAAGAAAGAAAAGAAAGAAAGAAAGAAAGAAAGAAAGAAAGAAAGAAAGAAAGAAAGAAAGAAAGAAAGAAAAAGAAAGAAAGAAAAAGTCTCTTACCATAAAAGTTCACACCACAAAGTCAGGAAGTCAAGACAGATCAATTTAAGAAGCAGAAGCAAAGAAGAAGAGTCTCACAAAGAATGGGAAGAAAAAGAAACACCCCCCAAATGAAGGGAAAAGAGAATCCTCACAAAGAGAACTAAATGAAATAGAGGCAAGTAAATTATCAAATATTGAGTTCAAAACAATGGTTCTAAGGAAGCTCTGTGAGCTCAAAGAGAATTACCAAGAACTACAGGGAAACTATGAGGAACTTATTGCAGACTTTATCAGCATGAAAAAAGACATGGAAATTATCAATAAAAGGCAAGAGGAAATGAAGAATACAATTTCTGAATTGAAGAATGCAGTAGAAGGAATCAAAAGCAGGCTCGATGAAGCAGAGGACTGAATCAGTGAGCTGAAAGATAAGGTAGATAAAAGCTCCCAGCAAGAGCAAGAAAATGGAAAAAGACTCAGAAAGAATGAAGAGATGTTGAGGGAAATGCAGGACAACCTGATATGTAATAATATCTGTATAATAGGGATAGCCAGAAGAAGAGGAACAAGCATAAAGAACCTGTTTGAAAAAGTCATGATGGAAAACTTCCCCCACTGGAGGAAAGAAAAAGTCACACAAGTCCAGGAAATACAGAGGATGCTATTCAAGAAGAACCCAATGAGGCCCACTCCAAGCCACATCACCATTAAAATGGCAAATATCAAAGACAAACAGAGAATCCTAAAGCAAGCAAGGGAGAAAGAGGTAGTAACATATAAGGGAGCCTCAATACAGCTAGCAGCTAACTTTTCAAGAGAAACACTGCAATCCAGAAGGAAGTGGCAAGAAATATTCCAAGTAATGAAAAGTAAAGGTCTAAAGCCAAGACTGCTCTACCCAGCAAGGCTTTCAATTAAAATGGAAGGGGAAGTAAGCAGTTTCCCAGATAAAAGAAAGCTAAAAGAATACACCTCTACCAAACAAGCATTGCAAAATATGCTAAAGTGACTGCTTTAAGAAGATGAAGAAAAAGAGTGAGAAAGACAGGATCACAGGTACAAAGGGAAAAAATGAATAAGTACCTATCAATAATAACTTCAAATGTAAATGGATTAAATGCCCCAATCAAAAGACATAGGATAGCTGAATGGATAAGAAAATGTGATCCACATATATGCTGTCTACAAGAGATCTACCTCAGAACAAAGGACCTACACAGACTGAAGTAAAAGGATGGAAAAAAATATTCCCATCAAATGTACAGGGAGGAAAAGCAGGGGTAGCAATACTTATATCAAACAAAATAGATTAGAAAACAAAGGCCATAAAAAAGAGACCCAGAAGGACACTTTTTAATATTCAATGGAAGAATCCACCACAAAGACATAAACATTATAAACATATATGCACCCAAAATAGGAGCACCCCAATACATAAGGAAAGTCCTGGAGGACTTCAAGAAAGGTATAGACAGCAAAACACTGATAGTAGGGGATTTTAACACCCCACTGTCAAAAATGGATATATCTTCTAAACAAATATGAACAAGGATATTGTGGAACTGAATGATGCATTAGATCAAATGGACTGAACTGACATATATAGAACCTTCTTCCCAAACAAGCAAAATACATATTCTTTTCAAATTCACACGGAACATTTTCAAAGACAGATCACATGATAGGACACAAAGCAAGCCTGAACAAATTCAGGAAAATTGAAATCATAACAAGCATTTCTTGGTCCAGAAGAGCTTGAAACTAGAAACCAACCTCAAGGAAAAAACTCAAAAACATTCAAACTCATGGAGACTTAAAAGTACACTATTAAACAATGAATGGGTCAATAATGAGATCAAAGATGAAATAAAAAAGTTTCTGTAAACAAATCGAAATGAACAGACAATAGTCCAAAACCTATGGGACACAGTGAAGGGAGTCTTGAGAGGGAAGTTCATAGCAACACAGGTCTACCTAAAAAAGATAGAAACATTTCGAATAAATGACCTAACCCTCCAGCTTCAAGAACTGGAGAAACAACAACAAACAAAGCCCAGAGGAAGCAAAAGAAAGAAAATAATCAAGATCAAAGCAGAACTGAATGACATAGAGACTAAAAGAACAATTCAAAGGACCACTCAATCCAGGAGCTTGTTCTTTGAAAAGATAAACAAAATAGACAAACCTTTAAGCAGACTCATTACGGAAAAAAGAGAGATGACCCAAATAAATAATATCAGAAATGAAAGAGGAGAAATAACAACTGATACCACAGAAATACAACGATTGTAAGGAATCACTATGAACAATGATATGCCAAGACATTTGAAAATCTGGATGAAATGGACAAATTTCTAGAAAAATATAACCTTCCAACACTGAATGAAGAAGAACCAGAAAGCCTGAACAGACCAATAACAGCTGATGAAATTGAAGCAGTAATCAAAAAACTCCTGGCACACAAAAGCCCTGAACTGGACAGTCTCACAGGAGAATTTTACAAAACATTTAAGGAAAAGCTGACTCCTGTCCTTCTCAGACTATTCCAAAAAATCCAAGAAGAAGGAAGCCTCCCAAACTCTTTTTAGAAGCCAGCTTCATCCTAATCCCAGGTAAAGACACAACCAAGAAAGAAAACTACAGGCCCATATCATTGATGAACATAGATGCTAAAATCCTCAACAAAATATTGGCAAACTGCATCCAGCAATACATTGAAAAGGTCATCCACCATGATCAATTGGGATCCATCCCAGGGATGCAAAGATTGTTCAATATTCACAAATCAATAAACGTAATACATCACAAAAACAAAAGGAAAAACAAAAACCACATGGTCATGTCAATAGATGAAGAAAAAGCATTTGATACTGTACAGCACTCATTTATGATGAAAGCACTCAGCAAAGTGGGAATAAAGGGAGAATACCTCAACATAATAAAGGCCATATATGAAAAACCTACAGCCAACCTGATACTCAATGGGCAAAAACTAAAAGTTTTTCCACTAAGATCAGGAACAAAACAAAGATGTCTGCTTTTACAACTTCTATTCAACATGGTATTGGAAGTCCTAGCCGCAGTGATCAGACAAGAAAAAGAAATAAAAGCTATCCAAATTGGAAAGGAGGGAGTAAAACTATCATTGTTTCCAGATGAAATTATAGTGTACATGGAAAACCCCATAGACTTCACCAAAAAACTGCTCAACCTAATAAGTGAATTTGGCAAAACAAGATACAAAGTCAATATTCAGAAGTCGAAGGCATTTTTTATTTCTATCTCATCAAAAATGAAATATCAGAATCAGAAATCAGGAAAAAATTCCCCTTTGCTATAGCAACAACAAAAAAAATAAAGTACCTAGGAATAAACTTAACAAGGAGGTAAAAGATCTGTATGCAGAAAACTATACAACACTGAAGAAAGAAATTAAGGAAGACACAAATAAATGGAAGCATATACCATGTTCATGGATTGGAAGAATTAACATCATCAAAATGTCCATACTACCCAAAGCAATTTATAGATCCAATGCTATCCTTATTAAAATACCAATGATGTATTTCATAGACATAGAACAAACATTTCAAAAATTTATATGGCACCATAAACAATCCTGAATACCTGCAGCAATTTTGAGAAAGAGGAACAAAGTAGGAGGGATCACAATACCTGACATCAATCTATATTACAAGGCCACTGTAATCAAAACAGAATGGTACTGGCAAAAGAACAGACACATAAATTAATGGAAGAGAATAGAGAACTCAGAAAGAAACCTGTGCCTCTATAGTCAATTAATATTTGACAAAGGGGACAGCAGCATAAAATGGAGTAAAAATAGCCTCTTCAACAAATGGTGTTGGGAGAGCTGGACAGCTACATGCAAAAAAATGAAATTTGACCATGAACTTACACCATACATAAAAATAAACTCAAGATGGATAAAAGACAAATATAAGTTGTGACACCATAAAAGTCCTGGAGGAGAACAGAGACAGGAATCTCTCAGATATTCCACACAGCAATATTTTCACCGATATGTCCCCTGAGCAAGGGACATAAAGGAAAAAATAAACAAATGGGATTTCATCAAAATAAGAAGCTTCTGCATGGCTAAAGAAAACATCAAGAAAATGAAAAGGGAAACAACCATATCAGAAAATATATTTGCCAATGATATCTCAGACAGAGGTTTGATCTCCAAAATGTATAAAGAACTCACAAGACTCCACTCCAGGAAGACAAACAATTCAATTAAAAAATGGACAAAGGAACTGAACAGACACTTCTCCAATGAAGACATACACAGGGCTCAGAGACATATGAAAGGATGCTCATCATCACTAACCATCAGAGAAATGCAAATTAAAACCATAATGAGATACCACTTCACACTGGTCAGAATGGCCATCATCAATAAATCAACAAACAACAGGTGCTGATGAGGTTGTGGAGGAAAGGAAACCCTAGTACTCTGATGATGGGAATGCAGAGTGGTGCAGCCACTGTGGAAAACAGTTTGGAATCTCCTCAAAACGCTAAAAATGGAACTGCCTTTTGACCCAGCAATTCCACTGGTGGGATTATACCCTGAGAATTCCAAAACACCAATTCAAAAGAACCTATGCACCCCAGTGTTCATAGCAGCACAATTTACAATAGCCAAGAGCTAGAGCCAACCTAAGTGCCCATCAGTAAATGAGTGGATAGAAAAACTATGGTACATTTACACAATGGAATACTATCCAGCAGAAAGAAAGAAAGGAAGAAAGAAAGAAAGAAAGAAAGGAAAGAAGGAAGGAAGGAAGGAAGGAAGGAAGGAAGGAAGGAAGGAAGGAAGGAAGGAAGGGAGGAAGGAAGGGAGGGAGGAAGGAAGGAAGGGAGGGAGAAAGAAAGAAAAGAAAGAAAAAGAAAGAAAGAAAGAAAGAAAGAAAGAAAAAGAAAGAAAGAAAGAAAGGAAGAGCTACTATCTTTTGCCACAGCATCGGTGGAACTGGAGAACATATGCTAAGTCAAATAAGCCAAGTGGTGAAAGACAAATACCATATGATCTCACCTATAAGTGGAACCTAATCAGCAAAGCAAGCAGGCAAGGAAAAAATGACCAGCAACATTGGAAGAAAGAAGAAACCAACCGGCATGGGAGGGAGGGAGTGGGTAGCGGGGAGGGAAGAGGAAGGGTTAGAGCAAGGAACAAGTGTGAAGGACACATGGACAAAGCCAAGGTGGGGAAGGATTGAGGAGGGGAGGTGAAGGGGGGTGGGGCAGGGGGAAGTGGTGGCGGGTAAAGGGAGACAAATGTATTTGAAAAATTTAAAAAAAAGAAATAAATTAAAAAAAAACCTAGAACTTCATAGACTTTTCATGATTAACAATATTTTAAGGTAATTTGCATTAAGATTATGTCCTTAATTCAAAATGTAACAGATTCTACTTGGCCAGATCCCATTATAGGAAGTATCGGATTAACTGCTTCATGTTTGCTTCCCTCACATTGACTTGTGGTAGGCAGTGATTTCTGGACGAGTGAAAATACACACAAAGTGTGAGTAAGTTTAGTCTGATGAGCACGTCATTTTAGAATGCTTAAGAAGGAATTTATATGCAACCGCTACTAGCTATTGCTTCCTTCTCACTGCAAACCTGTCACGGTGACTTCGAAGGAGAAGAAAAAGGGGGATCTTGTCTGTGAAACAGAAAAAATTGTGATTGACTACAGGTCTAATGTATGTTATAAATAGTTTTTGTGAATAAATTCCTAAATTCTTTAGAATTTATTGTCTTTTCATATGCAATGTAAACTAGCAACAGAAAATAAAACTGCCTTTAGAGGTTAGCTTTTACTTCCTTTGTTAAGCTACACTATTTCATAAATTCGCATGTAGCTTAGTTATTAATAAAAACAATCTTTCTTAAGAGCTAACCAGAAATTACATTTCCTTTCATTCTCAGTCTAATATTGATTGATTGGACAATACTGATTTCATTTAATTCAAACCAAACTTAAAATTCTTCCAAAGACATTATTTTTTAAAGAAAACTTAAGGGAATTGGTAATATAAGATTTTTTGTTTTGTTTTGCTCAGTCTTTGATGGAATAAGATAGCACCTAGCTTGCTGTGTCTTTAGGAATATCCTGCTCATGAGTCAGCTTTAATGCGCTTTTGTGAACCAAAGACAGGATCTATGTGCTGCGTCTATCAGTACAGTCCAGGACTGCACAAGAGCTGGACATCACATTTAACTCACCCCTGTGCCTGATCTCCCAACCTTCCCTCTCATGGGAACTCTGTTTCCTCTCCCAGGAAGCTATTCCACTGCAGGATGTCTGCATTCTCAAAAATAGCTTCCTCTTCAGGATTTCCTACCCAAGGCAATGGGGAAGGGAAAAAATGTCTAGATCTGGGGTCAGCAGACCTGGGTTCAAGGGGTAGCTTTGTCACTGACAACCTGTCATCATACCGTTTCTTCCTAACTTGTGAAATGGCGTAATACCCATCCTACCTATCTCATGTGATTACTATGAAGAATCAAAACCCACTTTATAAATGATAAAGCCCTATGGTAAGGTATTATTGTAATAGAAGCTAGGATTAGATAGAGTCACTTATTTCTTAACTCTTACAGTGGGTGTGAAAATGGAGAAAAACTGTGTCTTGTACATTTTTTGGTGCCCCCTGATGTTTGTTTGTTTGATTGATTTATTATTGGTTATGGTCACTGACATTTTGTCATGATCACTCCTTAGTCTCTAGGCAGGAGATTCTTAAGAATAAGTATAGCATCATGTCAGCTATCACCATTTGTTTGAAGCCAAAGAAACATACAGTACTAAGAGAAGAACTTTATTTTATAGCACATGACAAGTTCAGAGAACTGCAGACTATTAAAACAAAAGTTTAAGTCACCATTTCAATAGCTCTTAATGAACTGGTATCTATACTGAGGCAAATGATGTGGACTTGATTTTAGTACTCAGGAGCAGTTGCTTACCATTGCAGACCCAACACGGCTGACTTTGATGGGATTCCCTCGGCCTGAAAGGTCCATCTCTGCTCTGTCCATCATATACAGGCAAGCATCCAGGATGCCATCCTCGAACTATTTGGGGAAAAAAAATGAGAAACTACTTAATGTCCACTCTGCAAGCAAAATACTCTCTGGAAAAAAGTAAAATGAAACCACAAGATAATGTTTAGAAATGTACATTTTCTATAGAGTAGTTTCTCATAATCTTTTATACTTAATATTTAATACTAAAGTGGAATGAAGGAGACATCCTCTTTTATTTCTCAGTAAAATAAATAAGAACTTAAAAGCAAGCTAGAAATAGAAACAGAACTATTAGAGAACTGATGTACAATATTTAAGGATCATGAACTGACTTGAAGTTCTTCAGAAAATTGTACAAGTAAATTTAGAGGATCTCTCCAACATATTGGCTCCAGTGCCCAAGGCAAAGGAATAAATGATTTACCAAAGTCAGGCCAAAGACTCGAGACCTCAGAAGTCACAAGAGTCCTTGTATGTCTAGAAAATAAATGGCTCTCAGGTATATCACAGGAAGGTACAGCAGGCCTGTATACCTTGCACGGGAAATAGAATAGACTTCGCATAGTGAATGTCTGTCTAAGGTTTTCCTGATCCTGATACAGGGTGAACTCCAAGGTCAAAGAGAGGGCTGTACAAAGTAGATTATATTATCAAGGGAGCAACCTAGTAGTCAGTTCAATTTCCTTAGTGAGAACAGCTAGCCACTTGCAACACTTCTATTTTCTAAAAAAGAAATAAAGTCAAGTAGTGATAAAATGATAAAATGGAAGGTTTCACCGATATTGTACCTCACTGTACAGGAGATTTTCCTGAATACAGAACTCTTACAATTGTTCATACAAGCACTTGTGACAGAAATAACAATCTTAATGGCTAATTACCATGCAATTCTTCACTAAATCCAGTGAGAATACCAATTCTACGTATACTCTAAACAGATGTGATGGAAACAGTAGTGGGTAGTTGCACTAGTTCTTCAGGTATATAAAGAACTCATTATTCTGGTTCTTCTTAAGTAACATCTTTCAGCCATGTCTATGGGACATGGTATCAGCTTGCTGAAGAGGTAAAATGTTAGTCATAGAACTAGTTGTTTCTCTGCATAACTGCAAACCACTGGTTTACTTGGTTCTTTGTGTTTAAGGACCGAAATTAATAGATTCTGAATGACAGTAGAGACAGAAAGTGGCTGTGTTTAAGGGTGACTATCAAAGGTATCCTGGTTGAGGAAGACCCTTTTCCAGATCTCTTTGCTACCCACCTTGGAGACTTTGTCCTTATTAGCTCTCTATATATTTTCACATGGGGAACGTTAAAAGAATCACACCTAGATGTTAGGGATCAGTGACCTAGAGCAAGGGCACCAGACAATAGGCAATAGTCAAATTGTATGTCACTTGGGAAAGGGTCAGCTTATAACCAGAGAACCAGGCAGGGATGCAAAAAAGGGGAAGAAGACATAGGCCATTAGCTTGATGGGATGTCAGAAATGCAGGGGGCAAGCCTGCGTCCTGGGCATGTGACACTCAGGAGTCAGGGGGAAGGAGTGGGAGACAAAGCTAGGTGGACACAAGTTAGTGATGACACAGGTGTTGTGGATCAGGCTAGAGCAGGAGAGGAAGTTGAAGGGAGAGCCTCTGTGGAAATCAAAACAAGGCATGAAGAGGCCAAGAAATATCATGCTACCTGGGGAGGCTGTAAACTTTCCACCCTGGGCACCAGAACAATGTGCACGCTTCCAATCCTCTCAGCCAAAACTCTGAGAAAGACACATTCACCCCCTTTCATGCCACTAAGAAAAAGTTGCTTCTGAACTACAGGACATGCATTTATTTATGGAAATATGGTAAATAGCATCCATTTGCTCAATTGTTAAAGACACCAAACTGACATAGTTTGAATAATTCAGTGTCTTAAATGAAATCCTTTTAAGATATTTTATATCCAGACAGTAACTTCAGATTGCAGGTGATAAATAAAGTGTCTTTAAGTAAAAGCACAGTGGGCCCTCCTTTGATGAAATGGTAACATTTTTTTCTTATCAGCGGAATTTTATACTAACACTTGAAAGACTTATTTCTTTGAGTTGGGTACACACCTTGTGGTATCCTTTGCATCATTATCGAAACAGCTTTCCTTAACAATAAAGCTTATTCCATTCCAGGTTGCAGAGCAAGGTCTGAGCTGATGAGACTTCACTGTACTAAGATGCCAGAGCACTTCTCACTAGAATGCCATGTTTTCCATAGACTTTCTGGTCTCTGTCACATTGTAATAACTTAAGATATGTGATTTCAGCTGATAAATTATGCAGCTGCCTTTCTAAGTCTCTACTTCTGGGCTCTCAGTCTTGGAGTCTCAGATCCTGAAAAGCAGGAAATTATGCTTGTCTAATATTGACATTTGGCACCCTGTGGTGATACATGTGACAAAAATATTATGCAAAAATGTCCTTGACAATGACAAATTTTAAATGGCTCACCTGGCCATAGCTCCAGCTTCTAGCCTTGATGTTATTGACGTCTCCATAAAAAATAACCCCGATGTCATTCAGGACATACTCTTCCCTTTCTTTCTCGTCTTCTAGGTACACAGCATCCCCTGCATCAGAAGTTAAACATAATGGTTTTAATCAAACCAGACTGTAGTCATATGTTTGAAGTTGGTTTTGTTTGTTTTGTTTCTATACTGCAATTTAATCAACTAAATGAAAACAAAAGTCTTTTGTTTCACTAAATATAACTCATTTCCCAATATAGAATTTTAGCAATGGTGATCCTAATCAGTGGCCAAGGTCAGTCTGTAAATGATGACATTTGCCAGCAAAATGCTGGCAAACTCTGGCTAAGTTCCAAGCAGAACAATTAAATGGACATGTCTCATTAAACATTTCAGGATTCTGGTGCATTGGTAGTTTTAGTATCAGAATTCTGTGAGGCAGACACAAATCTGTAACCAGATCAAAAAATGATTTTCAACCTATTAATGTTAATAGAAAGCTAGCCAAATTGAAAATGATATTTAAAACAGTTCTGGGGCATATTAGAAGACTGTAGCATTGTCTGTCATGCCCAGTAGGTGGCCCATCACTGACAGGAAGAGGGAGGCTGGGGTTGTCTCTTTTCAATGCAAAAGTTGTTGTGGATGTGTTGGGAAGTAGGTGCCCAACCAGCCTCTCTGGTCGGCTTCCTCCATGGCAACTTTTCTTCCCTGTGGTTCTAATGTTAGAAAGGCCTCGCTACCCATCTGCCTGTTTAGTAATCAGTCTGGAACGTTTCCTAGGGCAGGTGTGAAAGCAGGAAAAGCATCTTTAACACAGGCAGAACAATACAGGTATAAGTCACAGGTAAATTTGCATGTTTGGAACAGGCTCAATTTGTGTTCTCATTGGGGACATGGTTCATTACATTTCTCTGGCTCAGGTTGTACCTGCCATCTCTTTCAGCCTTTCAGGGTTTTTTCTCCCTCATTCCCTGATAAGGCTTTAATCATTTTCTCTGGAATAGTAGTTATCAACCTTGGCAGCATATTAGAATCATCTGGGTAGATATAAAAATTCTTGAGTCCTGAACAGAACTGAAGATTGATTAAATCAAAATCTATAGGGGTAGGGATAAGATCCAGGCATGGAAGCTTTAAAAAATATTTATTTATTTAGTTTAAGCTCTCCAATGATTCTGGTAGAGAGCCAAAGTTGACAGCAAATGCTCTAGCCCCTTGCTACTCCAAGACTGGTGGAAACACCAGCACCACCAGGAAGCTTGTGAGAAATGCAGAATCCCAGGCCCCAGCTCAGGCCTACTAAATCAGAATCTACATGTTAACAAGAGCCACAGGGGATTTACATACAAATTAAGGTTTGCAAAGTACTGCTCAGCCCTAACCAGCTTTGATCCCCATTCTGGGCTGTATATAGCTTTGATGGAATCCTTTGGAGATTCCTTGGTCTTGCCTATTCTCCAATATTTTCTTGTATCTTCCTCATTCTGTTTTCTGCCTCTTGCCTACCGTTTGCGTGGTTTCATTCAACTGTAAATACACACACACATACACACACTTACATATATACTAATGTCCAATAAACTGTACACATTTACACTGTACAATTTGACAATCAAAACAAAAATATCCATCACACCAAAAGTTTCCTGTGCCCTTTTGTAATTCTTCCTACCTGAGCCTCTCTCTGATCCCCTCAGTTCCTCCAGGGAATCATTAGTCTGGTTTTTGCCACTACAAGTTAGTTTGCATTTTCTGGAAATTTATATAAATAGAATCGAACAATATGTACGATTCAGGGGAAGGGTCTTGCTTCTTTCACTCAAGCTAATTATTTTGAGATTCATTCTTATTGTAGCATGTAGCAATGGTTTATTCCTCCAAGAGTTGCTTTATATTTCTATGAAAAATCAGCATTACATGGCAAGTGTGCAGCAACCCTTTCCTCAGCACTTCAGGTATGAGCTTTGATGCCCCAAACTGCTGGTCTTGCCAGGTTCCAGAGGCCCAAGGCCATGGTTTCACCAGCAATCTTCCTATGGGCCTATGACTCTAAGTGGAAATGACAGCTTCATTCCAAGTGGATAACACATGAAGAAGTCACAACCAAGTTTGAGGCCAATATTTTTGGATAAAAATATGAAAGAATACTTTTATTTTAAAAGAAAACGTGAGGATATAAGCCAAAAGCCATTGATCGTTTGCACATATATAGCACTCACTGGATGCTCTCACATGTCCTGAAAAGAAAAAGCTACTTTTGCTTTTATTCTTTTGTAATAGTGGTTTAACTGTTGGAACTATTGTAAAAATAAACATTTTAGCCATTTGGGTTCTAAATGCCTGTTGTTGAGATAGACATTTCCTCGTATGACCACTGAGTTCTAGAAGTGCCATTTAGGAATGTTTTAAATCTGTTTTCCTTATAATATGAGATGTATATGGATTTGTCCTATAAGATATTAAATGTTAGATTGGGTTATAGAGCTATAATAAGTAATTGGTATAAAAAGAGATGAGTCAAAATGAATAGCCTAGAAATAGATGTTATAATATGTATAGTTCTACCTGTAAAATTAATATATAATAAAGTATTGCAAATCAAAGGAAGTGACTAGAGTGTTCATTAAATTCAGCTAGGAAAACTGGTTGTTTGGGGAAAAGTAAATTTTATGTACATCAAAATAAGCTGAAAATTAATGTAAACGAGAATTTAAAGCATAAGAAATCTAGAATAAAATAAAGGCGAATATTTATTTGGTCTCTAGATGAGAAAGTTTTAGCTAAACAAAAATAATAGAAAAAACCAAAAGGAAAAAGTGATTAATGTATTTTTTTTAATATAAATATAAAAATTGCTTTTAAAATATAGTAAAATTTAAAGTATATAACAAACTAGGGAAATATTTACAGAAGCAGAAAATGTTAATAAAATTCCCTTATATGCAAAAAGTTCTAATAATTGATAAATGTGCTGATTGAGAAAGATGCAAATGCAAAAATCATTAAAAAATCATAAAGTGTTTAAAAGAAAGTCAGCAAGGAGAAAACTACTTCACAGACGAGGAAATATGACCGTACATTCATAAAAACAATTTTAACTAAGTAGTATTCAAAGAACCGTGAAGGTTTTAAAGGAAAAAAATATATATATAAAAAAATAGATATGTTTTAAACTTATAATACTCAGTACCAGTTAATGTGTGATGAATTGTCAATCTACTAATAGAATTGTAATAACTACCATATTTGTTTTTGTTTTTTATTTTTTAAATTTAACCTTGAAAATATACATGATCTTTGATTCAGAGTAATGAATCTATCTAACCCATACAAATAATGCATCAAAAAACTTATGTATAGAGTTTGTTTATCATAGCACTACTTATAATAGTGAAGAATGAGAAAAAATCTGAAATGTTCCCAAATAAATTATTTGCCCACACAACAGATTAGTATGTCATTAAAATATACTCTGAAAAAATATTTAATCATACTGAAACTAAAAGACAGCGACTTAAATGTGAAAACAGAAAATCATGTATAAAATAAATATAATTATGTAAAATTAATTAAAATCGAGATCATTTTGTAAAGATAACTGGTGCATTCATCTACCTTCATTATTACTGCAGATTCCTTGAAATTACAGAAAATTACATATATGAAATTCATAACATTAGAGGTGAGGAGCAAGAAAGAAAAGCCATGAGGCTTTCTGGAAAAATTGAGGAATTCCTAGAATTAAAAATATACATAAAAATAGGAAAGTATGGTAATAAGCCTGGAAGATATCCAGAGAGTTCAACATCTGCTTAAAAGGCATTTTATTGTATGATTATACGGAAAAATAAAAGGAAGAAAAGAGTCAAAAATATAAGAGAAAAGAAAACCCCAGCTCTAAAGGAAGACTTATATTGTCAAAACTGGAAAGAATCATAGTGTGCCAAATATGATAAATGAAGATAAGACCGACACCTGGATGCAAACTGTTTCAATGTCAAAACTTCTAAGGAAAAGCAAAAACTTTAAAGTCAAGTTAAAAATATCTGTAAAAGTATAAGAATAGATTGAAATAATATTTTCATAGATAAAACTTTTTTTTTTTGATAGCAGACTCTTCATAGGTGTTGTTGGATGCTAAGAAGCAGATAAGTAATTATCATGGACAGCCAAAGGAATAAGTGATTTTGCATTCAGAATTCTATTCCCACGCAAAACTGTCATTCAAATGAAAGCTAGCAGACATATTTGGACATGAAAAGATTCAAATTTGGTTACTTGCACATAATCTTTATAAAGGTTAATCATAGTACTAAATGAGAAAAATGCAAATACAAGAGCCTTATAAAAGCTGATTTGAAAAAGTATTGAGGAATGATATAAAACATTATTAACAACATGAAACTAAAATTCCAGATAACTTAAACATAGAAAGTAATAACAGTTGAGCAGAAAAGGTAAGTAAACATTTGTAGAGGTCCCTGTCATGTCCTGAAGGAGATCACATACATTAATTTTTTTTTAGGTATTGATAGAAAAAAATTAAATATGTGATGTAAAATTTAAATTTTTTCTTAAACACATGAAGATATTCTTAAATTTCTTCAAAGAAGATTGGAAATATTAAAACTCCAACTGAAATACTATTTATCATTTTTTAATTAGATTTTCTGAAGATTGGCAAAAATGCAAAAATTTGACAGCATACTCAATTGAAACACTGGAGAAAAAAGATACCTTTATATATGAGTTGTGCTAGTGCAAATTACTATATACCAGTGAAGGAGAAATTGGTGGTTTCTAGCAAAATTATATCTGTACTTAGGCTTAGAAAAATTACTTCTAGAGATCTGTCCCAAACACACAAAATGTCACACACACACACACACACACACACACATACACACACACGCACACACACACACATAATCTAAGCACTATTTCTAATAGCAAAAGCAAATACTGGATACAACACAAATATTGTCAAAGGCAACTGGTTGAATGATGTATGGATATCCATATAATGGAGTAGTATGCAGCTGTATAGAGACATTGGGAAGATTTCTTTAAACTGCTATGTAAGGACATTCAGAACCTATTGTTAGAGTAAAAAAAAAAAGTAAGGTATACAAAAAGGTACATAGTTTACTACATTTTTAAAGAAAATATTTTATTTATTTTTAGAGAGGGGAAGGGAGGGAGAAAGGGAGAAAAACATCAATATGTGGTTGCCTCTAACACGCCCCTTCCTGGGGACCTGGTGAGCAACCCAGGCATGTGCCCTAAACTGGGAATCGAACTAGCCCCTTTTGGTTCACAGGCTAGCATTCAGTCCACTGAGCCACACCACCTAGGGTGGTTTATTACCTTTTATCTAAGAAAGAAGGGAGGTAAATAGGTAGTAATACACATTTACCATATTTTGCTGTGTATAATGCACACTTTTTTGTTCAGATTTTTGAGGGAAAAATAAGGATGTGCATTATACATAGGTAGTACTAATTCCATATCTGTATAAATGTTTTTAATTCTTTTATGCTTTAAAAATGAAATTTTAGACAGCAATAACAATATCTGTTTACAAAATAATACCCTGGAATATGATAATCGTTTTTGTTTCTAAATATAAATAAATAAATAAATAAATGTATTAAAAAATTAAAACAAAAGATCTTTTTTCTGAAAGTTTGGGCCAAAAATATGGGTATGCAGTATATGTGGCAAGTTACGGTATATACATACATATATGTGCTTTTATTTTCAAATGTAGAGATAAGCCAAAATTAACAAAGTTATTATCTCGGGGTGAGAGGGTTGTAAGTTGGACTTTCTCTCTGAAGTGTCTTGTTTTGTTTTGTGAATTTGACCTTGGAGTCATGTAAATGTTTTGTAAAGTTATAAAACAAAACCGAATAAAAATGAAAGACAAAGCAATTTCTAAATAAATGAAATATTTAGTTTCACTAATGATTTTTTCAGGCTGAGCTTTTAGCAAAATATTTTTCTATGCTTTTATTTACTATGCACTTAGATTATGCACTATTTCTGGAATATTTTGTAAAAATTTTTTGTACTTTTGCCATTTAAAAAGATTGTGGTGTAGTTGGTCTGTATTTAAGTTGCAAAGTTTAAGCCACTGTTGGCTTTGTAAATGAAAATATTGGTTTCTCTGTACTGGTATACCATCATTCCATCTGCAGCTCAAACTAGAATCCCATTGACCTTCTAGCTCCCATTCACTTTTTCATAGTTAACAAAAGAAGAATGTGAAATTCACTGAATGAAATTAATAATCCTTTCAGGAGATGAATCTCATTTCACCAAAATTGAATTATGGGGTTTTTTTTTATGCTAAAATGATGATGCAACTTGAAGATATATCTCTCTGAAATAGGAAGACCTTCCTTGTCTCCAAAGTGGTTTCCTCAGCTGGACTCTAGATTGCTAGTCTTTACTTTGTTCACCTACTGGGGAGTACGATTATTCTAAGTGTGGGAGAAGGCCATTCTAACTACTATTTTGGGAATATATAACAACAACAAAAAAGAATATATATAAATGGAGAGACTGGTTATCTCTTCCCATTTATTTATGCTTATCTCTATGACCTACAAATAGGTTTCTGGAGGTTTGCTTAAGAGATTTTTTTATATCTACTAGTTCTTGAAATACTGTTAAATATTCAATCAAAGTATACTGTAATAATCATAAACTTAATTCTATTATAATAAAAATATCAAGCAAGAGGATTTTAGAAAAAATTAATTTAAACTGAAAATATTAGTAATAGCTCATGATGAATTTTCTCTTCAAGGTCTCATGGACAAAACCAAAGGGGAAGGATTGAGGGAGGGAGGGGGGAGCGAGCAGGGAAAGGTGGTGGGGGGAAGGCAGAGACAAATGTATTTGAAAAAATAAAGAAAATAAATTAAATGAAAAAAAGATTATTTACCATGACAAATGGTATAATAATACAATAAAATTATGTGTATTAGAAAAAAACAAAAAAAATCATATTTTCTAGTTTTGTCCACTGAAAAGAACTAGAAAAAACAACCAACATAGTAGCAACAACTGCCCTGAGTCTGAGTATATTCTCTAAGTAACATTCTTCCTCCTTCCTTCTTCCCATGAAAAGGTACCTGGCCTCCCTAAGAAAAATGACCCACAAAGGTCTGTGTCAGGAAATGTGAAAAAACAATGAGGTCATTACCAGAAAACAAGGAGGTCATTAAAGACTCTAAGGGACATGATAAAGGCATTAGAATCCAACTTGATGGGGATTTTACTGGCAAAGAATGGGAATCATTCAAATATCAAAAATAATAGTCACTTAAAAAGATTAGAACAAATAAAATATTTCAGTAATTATAAATTCCTAATGATTTTAAATGTTTATTGGTCACCTTTGTAGGAATCTAGGAGCCAAATCATTATTCTGAAAACTTAGAAATAAGGAAAGAGACATGTATCTAGACTCCTATAAATACTACATCAAGGCAATAAAATAACTGCTATAATAAATGCAGAAGGAATGACAGATTAGAATAACACCATTTGACAATCCCTTATGAAATAATGGATCTAGACTAAAATTTGGTAAATGACTAATAGGGAATTTCATAATGGATGGATGAAACTGATAAAACCTAAATGTACTGATAAAACTAAACATCGAAAAGAGGAACAACTAGACATTATGTATTTCCTGATAAGATGAATGCCCTGGGAAACATATATCATGATTTATGAAGTATTCTTCCTCTCCTTCTCCTTACCCTCCTGCACCTTCCCCAACTCTGCAAAGAAAATGATTCACTTAAAGCTGAATCTGATTTAGTCTCTAGATCAAACTAACTGCTTAACAGGAAATATAAGGATTATACAAATGTTACATGACATCAAGAAATAGAAGTCAGCAAAACTGAGAATTTGTAAAGTTCTACATGACAAATGACTGAGTTTTTGTGTCAAATTTGTGGCAAGAAAAATACAGATGAAAAGAATTGCTCTAGAGTAAAATGTTTTGAGGATATATCAACCAAATTTTATTGATAGACATTGATTCAAACAAAGTGTGAAAATACATTTTTTTAGAAATATGGGAAAATTTGAATATGGTCATTAAATGATACAAAAGAATTCTTGTTAATTTTATATACACAAAAACATACATACATGTAGATATACACATACTTATGGACACATATACACATATGTTTATATATGCTTATTTTTAAAAGATGCATGCTAAAATGTATAGGTATACAATAATTGATGACTGAAACTTGCTTGAAAATAGTAAGGCTAAAAATAATGGGGGAGAAAAAGGATAAATTTTAAAAAGGTAACCAAATATGGACAACTTAAATCTGGGAGATCTATAAATAGGTATTCATTGTACTATTCATTGTACTTTTGAATTTGTTTGAAATTTTTTATAATAAAAGTAAACTTTGCAAAAAGGTATAAAAGAAAACTTGAATAAATGAAAGAACTCAGAATGTTTCTAATTGGATTCAAAGATTCAGAATTGTAAGTATATAATTCTAACCAAATCAGTCTGTACAGTCAATGTAAACCCAAAGAAAATTACACTCAGAATTTTGAGAACTCTGCAAGCTGGTTCAAAAGTTTATCTGAGAGTCTGGTCAGGGTGGTGGAGTAGGTAAACACTGTGCTTACCTCCTCCAACGATCACATCAAAATTACAACTGTTACAGAACAGTCAATCTAAAGGCCCATTTTAAGACTAGCTAAACAGAGGTCCTATAACTAAGAATATAAAGAAGAACTTGCATCAAGGCTGGTAAGAAGGGTGGAGACCCCAAAGTAGGCCAGCACACACACACACGTGGTGGTTGAAAATTGAAAAAGTTCAGCTGTAAAGGTCCCCCCTGAGGATCAAGGGGCTCCAGTCCCATACCAAGCTTCCCAATTTGGACCACCAGTGCCAAGAATAAGAGCCCACACAAATTCTGGCTGTGAAAATCAGCAGGAATTTTGTCCATCTGGATGAGACAGAGGACTGCTGGAAACCCAGGTGTTGTCCTATGAAAGGGCCCCCTACAGATTCACTCACTTGTAGGCATTCACTTTGGGCTCCAGCAGAGGAACAGCAATTTAAGGGGTGAGAGAGACATAGAGGGAGAAACTAACTTGTGCAGCTTTAGGGCAAGGGATAGAGAGAGAGCTGCCACTCTCTGGCACCTCTCAAGAGGTCCCAGAACCAACATACCCACTGGCTGGCTTCAGACTATAACAGAGCACCACCTAATTAGCCTCACAAGTAGCACATCCAAAGGATGGTCTTGGCAGGCGCCAGAGCCAGCTGGAGAAAATCCTGCTCCATGGAGTCAGCCCTCACACAGAAGTTAGTACGTGGTAGTTGTGGCAATACTCACAGCTAGTCAGCCTGAGGCTCAGCAGCAATCGAGGCTCACAACATGCCAACAGCAATCAAGGCTCAACTTCAATAGGAGGTCACATACAACCCACATGAGGGATACTCCTGGAGCACCCAGCTCAGGTTATCAGGGAGACTTTGCCACTGGTTCCCAGAAGACACCTACCACATAAGATCATACTGCTAAGACTGAGAGACACAGAAGATATATCTACTACATAGAAACAAACACAAAGAAGCAGTCAAAATAAAAAGAAAAAACAAACAAACAAAAAAAAACTATTCCAAATGAAAGGACAGGAGTAAATCCCAGAAAAAGAACTAATGAAATGAAGGCAAGAAATTTCTCAGATATAGAGTTCAAACACTAGTTATAAAAATACTCAAAAATCTTAGTAAGATATTCAACAAAAAGATAGCAAGGATAAAAAAGAACATAAAATTATTAAAAAGAACAAATCAAAAATGAGGAATGGAATAACTGGAGAAAGAGTTAACAGCTGATTAGATAAAGCAGAGGATTAAAGTAGCAATTTGGAAGACAAGATAGTAAAATCACTGAATTGGAACAGCAAAAAGAAAAGAATTTAAAAAATGAGGATAGTTTAAGGGACCTCTAGGACAACATCAAGAGTAACAAGATGCACAATATAAGGGTGTCAGAAGTAAAAGAGAAAGAATAGAGTGAGAACGTATTTGAAGAAATAGTGAAGAAAATTTCCCTAACCTGGTGAAAGAAAAAGACACACAAGTCCAGGAAGTGCATAGATCCCAAACAAGATGAACCTAAAGAGGCCCACACCCAGACACATCATACATAATTAAAATGGCAAAGATTCAAGACAGAGGGAGAATATTAAAAGCAGCAAGAGAAAGACAGTTCCCTACAAGGAAGCTCACATAAAACTGTCAGCTGGTTTTTTGACGGAAAGTTTGCACACCAGAAGGGACTGACATGAAATATTCAAAATGATAAGAATCAAGAACTACTCTACCCAACAAGACCATCATTCAAAATTGAAGAAGAAATACAGAGATTCCAAGACAAGGAATAACTAAAGGAGTTCATGACTACCAAGCCAGTGTTAAAGCAAATGTTAAAGGAACTGACTTTTTTAAGAAAAAGAAGGGAAAAAAGAAGAACATAAATATGAATAATAAAATGGCCATAACTATATACCAATCACTAACCACTTTAAATGTAAACGGATCAAAAGATATAGGGTGGCTAACAATACAAAGATGCAAGGAAAATAAGACCAGCAACACTGAAAGGAAAAGAAATCAACAGAGACAAGAGGGAAGGGGGGCGGGGAAAAGGAAGGGAAGGGGAAAGTCAAGGAACATATAGCAAGGACTCATGGACAAAACCAAAGGGGAAGAGCTGAGGGAGGGAAGGAGAGAGGGGGCAAGGGAAAGTGGTGGGGGGTAGGCCGAGACAAATGTATTGGAAAAAATAAATTAAGATAAAATTAAAAAAAATATATATAGGTGGCTGAATGGATAAGAAAATAACATCCATACATATGCTGTGTGCAAGAGACCCACTCCAAATTGAAAGACACCCATGCTGAAGGTCAAGGATTGAAAAAGATATTTAATTCAAATGGAAAGGGGAAAAAGCTAAGGTAGCAATATTTATATCAGGAAAAAAGCTTTAAAATAAATGTTATAATAGAAGACAAAGAAGGACATTTCATAGACATTTATGTACCCAACGTAAGAGCACCTAAACATATAAAACAAATATTGACAAACTTAAAAGGAAATATAGATAATAATACAGTCAGAACAGGGGATTTTAACATTCCATTGTCAGCAATGAATAGATTTTCCAGGGAGCATATCAACAAGGAAATGGCAGTCTTAAGTGACACATTAGATCAGGTGAATCTAATTGATATCTTCAGAGTATTTCATTCCAAAGGAGGAGAGTATACATTCTTTACAAGTGCACATGGAATATTTTCCAGGATAGACTATATGTTAGGACACAAAATATGTCTTAATAAATTTAAGAAAATTGAAATCATTTCAAGCATCCTCTTCTCCAACCACAGTGGTATGCAACTAGAAATCAATTACAAGAAAAATAAAAATAAAACACACACAAACATACAGAGGCTAAAATTACATGCTACTAAACAATGAATGGGCTAAGAATGAGATAAAGGAAAAAATCAAAGATCCCTTGAGATGTGAAAATGAAAACGCACTGGCACAAACTTGATGGGACACAGCAAAGGCAGGCCTAGGAGAGAAATCTGTTGCAATACAGGCCTACCTCGAGAAACAAGAAAAATATCAAATAAATACTCTAACTTTACACCTAAAGGAACCAGAAGAAGAACAAATCCCAAAGTGAGAAGTAAAGAAATAATAAAGATCGGAGCAGAAATAAACAAAATAGAGTTTAAAAAAATACAAAAAACAAATGAAACCAAGAACGGGTTAGTTGAAATGATAAATCTTTAACTGCAATAGAGAGAGAGAGAGAGAGAGAGAGAGAGAGAGAGAGAGAGAACCCGAATAAATAAAATCAGAAGAGCAGAAGAGACAACTGAAACTACAGAAATACAAAGGATTATAAGAAAATACTAAGGACAGTTATATGCCAACAAATTGGAAAATCTGGAGGAAATGGATAAATTCCTAGAAGCATACAATTTTCCAAGACTGAATGAATAAACACAAAAATCTAAACAGACCAATCGCTACTAATGAAATTGAAGCAGTAATCAAAAACTCTCCATACACAAAAGTCCTGGACTGGTTAGCTTCACAGGGAAATTTTACCAAACATTCAAAGAATTAGTGCTTATCCTTCTCAAACTATTCCAAAACATTCAAGAGGAGGGAAGGCTCTCAAGCTCATGTTACAAGTCCAGAATTACTCTGACTCCAAAACCAGACAAAGACAATATTAAAAAAGAAAATTGCAGTGTAATATCCCAGATGAACATAAATGCAAAATCCTCAACAAAAAATTGGCAGACCAAATTCAGCAATACCTTAAGTAGCTACTATACCATGACCAAGTGGGATTTCTTCATGGGATGCATGGGTTGTTCAATATCCACAAATCAATTAATGTGTTACAACACATAAACAAAATGAAAAGTAAAAATTATATGATCATATCAATAGATATAGAAAAAGGATTTGACAAAATCCAACATCCATTTATGACAAAAACTCTCATGAGGGTGAGAATGGAGGGATCATATCTCAATATAGTAAAGGCAATATATGACAAATCCACAGCTAACATCATACTCAAGGAGTAAAAGTTAAAAGCATTTTCTTTAATATCAGGAACAGGACAAGGATGACCACTTTCATCACTTTTATTCAACATAGAATTGAAAGCCCTAGCCACAGCAATCAGACAAGAAAAAATATAGGCATCCAAATTGGAAAGGAAGATGTAAAACTGTCATTATTTGCAGATGGCATGATACTGTATATAGAGAACTCTATCTGACTAAAAAGCTATTAGAACTGATAAATGAATTCATTAGAGCAGCAGGATACAAAATCAATTTTCAGAAATTGGTTGCACATTTTAGCCACAGCAATTTTGAGAAAGAAGAACAAAGTTGGAGGTATCACGCTACCAGATATCAAGTTATACTACAAGTTTACATTAATCAAACAGCATGGTTCTGGTAAAAAACCAACATATAAATCAATGGAACAGGATAGAGAGCCCAGAAATAAATCCATGCCTATATGGTCAATTTATGACAAAGAAGGCAAGGTTATATAATGGGATAAAGACAGTCTGTTCAATAAATACTATTGGGGAAATTTTACAGATGCTTGCAAAAAATGAAAGTACACTACCTTCGTATACCATATACAAGAATAAACTCAAAATGGATTAAAGACTTACATAGATGACCTGAAACCACTCAACTTCAAAAGGAAAACTTAGGTCATAAACTCTGACATTGCTCATAGTGATATGTTTTCTGACACATCTCCTAAGGCAAGGGAAACAAAGAAAGAATGAACAAATGGGACTACGTTAAACTAAAAAGATTTTGTACAGAAAAGGAAACCATAAATCAACAAAATGAAAAGACAACCCACTGAATGGGAGAACATATTCACCAATGATACACCCAGTAAAGGATTAATATTCAACATCTTTAAAGGACTCATACAAGCACCAAAAAACCTCAAACAATCCAAGCAAAAAATGGGCAGAGGACCTAAATAGATATTTCCCCATTTGAGACTGCATAGATGGACCTAGAGGGTATTATACTAAATGAAGTAAGTCATACAGAGAAAGTCAAATACCATTTGATTTCAGTTATATATGGAATCTAAGGAACAAAATAAATGAACAAACAAAACAGAAACTGACTTATAGATAGAGAACAAACTGATGGTTGCCAGATGGGAAGGGTATTGAAGGGGTCTGAGTTGAAAAAGTGAGAGGATTAAGTACAAATTGGTAGTTGCAAAATAGTTGCAATGCTGTAAATTACAGCATAGGGAATATAGTCAATAGCATTGTAATAACTATGTATGATGTCAGGTTATTACTAGACTTATTGGGGTGATCACTTTGTAAGTTATGTAAGTGTCTAACTACTATGCTATATACCTGCAACTAATATCAAATAATATTGGATGTCAATTGTAACTGGAAAAAGAAAGTTTATCAGAAAAGACAATTTGAAAAAAACAGCCAAAAAGAAAAATGTTAAAAAAGAAAATTTGGCAGCTTGCCTCACGGTAAAATTGAGCTTTTGACCCCAATTCACCCATTCCTGTATTCATACCTTCTGCTATATAACTAGCTGTTTTTCTCTGTAAAGGCAGAGAAAACTTTGGGCTTATTTCGGTTAAAGAGGTACTAGTAGAAGTGATGAAAGTAGGGGTTTAAAGTGTACTTGCACAATTAAGCATATACTCTTGAATTTTTGCCAGCACCACGAGCAAGCCCACTAGTCACAGGAGGATGAGACACATGTGGAGCAGAGCATTTCCATAGTCATGCAGTGAGGGCAGAGTATCTCCAGCTCCTCTCACTTGAAGCAGAGCTGGCCTATCAAGCTTGATCTGTTCTAACCCAACCACAGCCAAGTCCTGGAACCATAAGATTAAATGCTTATTTTTGTATGCCAGTAAGATTTTCTGTTTTTTTTCCCTTACAGAGCCAATTAAAACAAAGCTGTAATTAAAATAGATTTTGACACAGTAAGAGATAAATATGAGGATAGAGCTAGATGCATATTTAGTCTCAGTGTATGATACAGATGGTGTTTAAAAGCAATAGGTAAGAGAGATTGGATCAATAAGTGCTAGTTTGACAACTGGCTATCCATGTGAGGAAAAAAATTCAGTTAGATCTCTTTGGTCAACTATATACACAATTTACTTATAGATTTAAAGATTCCATTTTATTTTTTATTTATTTATTTTAGACAGATGGGAAGCGGGGAAGAAAGAGAGGGAGAGAAACATCAATGTGTGGTTGCATCTTGTGTGTCCCCTACTGGGGACCTAACCTGGCCTGCAACCAATGTACGTGTCCTCAGCAGGAATTGAACCAGAAGCCCTTTGGTTTGCAAGCCAGAGATCAATCCACTGAGCCACACCAGCCAGGGCAGTTTACTGATAGATTTAATGGGCACATATGTGTCTCCTCCTTCCAGTCTTTAATTCATGTAAATTGTCCCACAAATGTACAAGTAGAGAAATACAACATTCAATAAATATATTAAAAATATAAATATATTAAAGTACTAATAACATAATGTAATTCAATAAATACATTAAAATATATAAATATATTAAAGTTGACTGATAAGTAGAGACATATAAACTAAACCATGAAATATATTCTGCTACTATATCGGCAAATTTTAAAACAACTAATAAAACCTAGTGTCAATGAGGGCGTGAAGAAATGGAAACTCCCATGTACTGTGGCTGTGTTATAAAATACTGCAGCCTTTTTAAAGGGTGATTTTACAGTCTATATGTAAATCTAAACTGTGAATTCACTTTGACCAAGCAATGCTATTTCCAGGTATCTATTTACAGAAATACATTTGTACATAGTGTATGTGAGACATTTAATATAGTATGGTATACTATAGTGAAAATAAGCAATCTAAATATTTGTAAATAAAACATATCAATTATGGATATAAGTATCTCCAGTAGTCATTCAAAAGAATATTATGTATTGATATTGAAAACTCTCCAAGATATATTGTGCAAGAAAGTAAGGTAGAGTAACATGCATAACACCATCCCATGTATTGTTAAAAAAATCCACATTCTATATATATATATATATATACACACACACACACACACACACACACACACACAGTGACACATAAAATTATAGCAAAGTGTCCAGAACAATATACACAAAGTTGGTTTTCTCTGGAGATTCTCTAGGATTGGATGTTAAAAAGAGAAAGTCCACTTTTAATACTGTATATGAGTACATGTGTGTATATTTGAAAAGGACAATGTATTAAATTGATTGTTAATTAAAAATTAAAATATTCAAAAATATATTAAGTAGATGAAAATACACCAAAATGTTGTGTCTCTGATGTGTAGATCTCTGAATTCTTTTTATGCTTTCATTATTTTTATTTCTGTAAGATTTTCATCATCAGAAAAAAAAATTATTTTTTAAAATATGGTTGCATTTAAGTGAAACTACAAATTTAATAAGAGGTTACCAAGTTCAACTTTTATGTATTAATTTTTCTTCAAGAGCAATCTGTTTTGTTTTTTAAAATTATCAATGTATTTATTAAGTATCATCACCTAATTATAACTTTCCCTCCTTCTTTAAGTCTCCTTGAACCCTTTGTTTACCAGCACAGATTGGGTTAAGCCTTGTTCTTTTAGGGTCCTATGGATGCTGTGGCAACATGCATCCTAGTAGGAGGAGGTTGTTCTGTGATTTACTTATTTATCGAACAAACATGTGTTTGGTATTTATTATGTGCCTGGAACTTTCTAAGTGCATCACAGAAACAAATAAGCTCATTAAAATTCATAGCAGCCCTGTGAGAAAGGTATTATCTAATACCCATTTTACAGATGAGAAAACTCAGGAACAAAGAAATAAAGTATCTTTCCCAAGGCCACAGTGCTAGTAAAAGGAAAAGCCAAGATTTGAAAACTATGCTGTCCCCCAAATGGGCTGGGACTGGATTTGAGGGGACAGGCCAGTGCAGCCCCAGCACCCAGCACAGAGTGCCTGGGAACACGGCACCATAAATGCCTCCTGTGAGAATGAGAGAGGGGATGGGTGTCTGGAGCTTGGTGAGTCAGAGAGCAATCTGCAAAAAGGGAGGATTTATCTTTGGCTTTTGGTGACTATTGATGGGAAGTTATAAATTTAGGTGGCACACTATGAATCGTGAGGAGTTCTGTAGTCAAGATGAGGCAACCCCTTTGGTTCCCGCAGCTGAAGTAAATCTTCCCTGAAAATGGGCAGGCATAAACATGAATCCTCAACAAGGCAAGGAAGTCAAACGGGAAGCCTTGATTTTTATTTTAAATTTATTTATGATTTTATAAAAAGAGTGAGGGTGGAAAGTACCGCTTTATTTCCCATTTTTATTCAGATCTGTCACTTTAAAATATAGTTGTCCAAAGCCTGGATAAAAAAAATCACCATGGAAACTCCAAAAAACTTCCTATGTTTGATAGACTAACAAAAATAAGAAAACCTAATCATTTGCCTCTAAAGAATTTTGTTGTTAGCTTTCTGGGATTGCTTTTGCTTGTTTTTTAAAATTTTGGTTAGTGTTAAAGGCATAGTGGGGTTTTACTAGATCCAGGGGAAAACTTATTCTCCACTTAGTCAAATAGAGGATGCTACTAAGAGGAAAAGCAAATAGCACTGACCAATAACTCAGTGTTCTAGAAAGCCAACAATCTGAAGTGTTAAAAGGCAGATATATGCATGTGTGTGTATGCTTATAAGTGTGGTGATTGGGGGCTATATTTCTCAAATAAATGAGAACTGACAGGAGAAACTAGGTCTCGATAGCTCACAGAGTTGGAGTGGCAGCACAATGGACCTGCTACTGACAATTCCTTGATCCTAAGTGATCTCTGGCAAACAACCACCAGCATAAAACTCAACAGGAAAGCAGACTACACATGGTGCCTTGGTGAATGTGGCACAATACCTTCATCAACTGTACCCAGCAGCTCTGCCCCCAGACGAGACCGTCGCTATGCCTTGTAAATAATCACCCTCCCAGGTGACTAACATGAGGCAAGTAATAAACAAGAATGATCTCATTCATGTTACTGCTCCTCTGGTGGGAATAGTGAGGTAGTTTAAAAAAGAACATCGTGGGCTAAGAAATTTTGTGACTCAGTTATAAGGCTGATTTCAGGTACCCTTGGAAATTACCACTTGCATCCCCACCCAGAGAAAGTAAGAGTTTACAACAAACATGTGAAAGTCAATGCTGAGCCTACTGATTTTAGCATCCATGTAACACCTTTGGGAGAAAGAGGGTTATTCATCACCACCTGAGCTAAAAGTCTTTTTTGCTTATTTACATGCTGTTTTAAATTTAAAGCAAGTCCCACTTCAAAGTCATTGAAGTCAAGCCTAGCAGAGTGAACTCAGGGATTGAAGAAAACTATAGGCGCCAGAAATGCCTTCATACAAGTTATATCTGAAAGACTGCCGGTCGGTCTAAATTACTTTGGTTTTGTATCTAATCCTTTAGAAGGAATAATGGTTGGGTCCCTTCAAAAAGGAAAAATGTGTCACATTTTTAGTGAAGGGAGAAATTTTGAATGAAGGGATTAGGAATAACTTCTACTCATCCCCCTTTTATATAAAAGCTGAACATCACTAAAGAAGGAGGGACGACTTGTGCTGGGCAAGTGCATTCGCTCTTTGAGAGAGCAGCTTCATCTGCAGAGCAGATGTGATTCCAGACTGGTGATGATATGGTTTTCCATCTCAAAGTAAATCAGAAGGGGTGGCAAACTCCAGCAGGCTGTGTGTGCTATAGGCATGTTGGGAATAACTTCGTGTCCAATGGAGCACATTAAGAAATGGCATTTCCAGAGTCTCTGCTTTCTCTTTTTTTCTGGAAGTTTCCAAAGTCACTGTCTTCCTAAAGTGGTTTAGTATGTTCTAGAGGCCTGCTCTTGTTCTTATTAACTCAAATGGAATGAGTCTGTAAAACATGGGCAGGTGAATCCATTTATGTAATATAAACATGTTGTATTACGTTACAGCTTAGATCAGCTTGAGAAGTATATTTGATTTGTGTTAATTTGTCAGTTTTGCTGGTTAAGGACCTTTCCAGTATACTCAAATATCTTCAGAAGATATTCAAGAAGCAATTCTACAGAGAATGTCAGAGGTTCTTCACTTAGCATGAAGCCTCAAAGGGAGTCTGTGCCCCTGTTGTCAGGCTTACATTGTTTTTCAAACAAAATAGTTGTTTGATCTTATAGCTATCAACCTGGTTTTCTTTTTATTTATGTTTAATGGCAAGACTTTCCAATGTTGACTAGAACATTATAGAAGCTTTCTGACTGGCATATACTTGTTGTTTCTCATGTGACACAGGACAGGATAGCCATGGTTCTAGTTTAAAAAAAAAAAAAAAAAAAAGAAAGCTTATCCTTACCAAATCAAGATATCCAAGTTTTAGCCCTAGCTTGTTTCCTACTTTTCTATGGGACATTGAGAAATATTTGTAACACTACACAGTGTTTTCTCTCTTGAAATATGAGGCTAATGACCATCAATTCAATTACGTGAACATTCACTGAGCACTAAGTCAGTGCCTAGCACAATGCTAAGCTGAATGAGAGAAGGATCCTGCTTTCCAGAACATACAATGCAGGGAGATACTGGCTATGAGCATTCTTTGATGAGTATAAAAAACTACACATATAAAGAGTTGTAAAACACATTAATTGGCAGATTCATGTGATTCTATATTATATCTTTCCAAAGTTGTTTCTTCCAGAAACATTTCATAAACAGCTTTGGTCACTGATTCTGGGGTCACCTATATACCACTGAAAAGAGTGCTTACTTTGTGCTCTTTGGGATCCCTTGTGATTGCAATGTTACACTGAATGATACTTGGTATAAAAAAGATGAATGAGCCTCTAATGATCCAGACAGTGGGGAGAGTAATATATGCAATTTTATTAAAACTCCATAAAAATTCAATTAAACAACTATTTGATTGTTATTGTATGTGAGCACTATTCTAGGGGCTAGAGAGTTGTAAAGATATCAAGTAAGCCAGATGCCTTTATTATATGTTCTTGTTGTGACATGACTTATTTTAGTACTTTTCACGTTGTAATTTGTTTTCACTAGTAGCTCATTTATGAAACCTTTGCTAGAAGCTCTATTTAGGGCAAAGCTTGTCTTTTTTACTGATATATCCCCAGTGCCTAATACTGAATTGACCCTTCATGTTTGCGAATGAATAAATAATACTGTTGTACTACCCATGGGTAATTATGTTGTCATGGACATGGGCAGAGAAATACTCTCAGTATTTATGGATTGAATGGACAAATGGCTCTAGTCTGAGGGTGTGAATTCTGGTTCTGGGCACAAGGGTTGGTTTCCAAGAGAAATGAGTGTTGGTCATTCTTACTCTGAGAAATACCAGTCCTGGAAAATTACTCCATTCCCTACTGAAGAGTCTAAAAGGCTTGAATAATTACAAAGCAAATAGTATAAGGATGAATTTAATAATAATATACAAGCAGGTCATATTTACTTACTCTCTATTAAAGTATCCAGATGTTAGAAATTCATTGATTTCTTTACATTAAATTGATTTCTTTGTTTCAAAGAAAATACAAAACTCACATGGAATAAAAATGTAGAAATACCAGGTACTAATTGGGTGCCAGATGCTGAGAGATAAAAATCTACACACACATGTTCCTACAAACACACTCCTACACATACCATATAGGTTTTTGACATTTTTCAAAATGGTATGGTGTGAGATGACATTTACAACTCATCTGTGATGTTAGGTGGAAAAAACCTAAAAAGCAGTTATTTGGAATTATTAAATCAACGTGGCAAATATTCATTAAACATTACATATGTACTAGGCACTGTACTAGGTGCTAGGTACAAGGCTGAATGAGGTCAAGAAAATCAATAATGGAGAAGGTGGGTAACAAGTCATCAAGAGAAGAAATACCCCATGTAAATAAACGATGGTCAACCAATCAAATACTTCCCTGGATGGAGTACAAAGCACAGGTATGGGACATCTACATTGTTCAGAACATACTGTCTGGCACTAAGGCTAAACTACCAATCTGGAACATTCTGAATTTAAATAGTAAAATACATGCAATAATCCAGTTTCTGAGTGGTCAGAAGAACAAGATGAATTCACAGTAACTGTCCAACTCACACCTGCTGCCTTTGTGGGTACAACTCTCCAACCTCCTGGAGAAGGGCTCCCTTATGGAATGGATCTTAAGCCCATTGGGTGCTAATGAATTGAAAAACCTGGACAAAAACTCCCCCTGCATCTGTCCCTGCCCTCACTAGTGTGGTATTGCTATTCATCCCTATTAATGATTCAGTGATTAAGGAGGATAGATTGTCTATGAATGCAAAGCAGGATGAAGGGCTCCTGGCAGCATTCTTTTATCAATAAGCACTGTATGTGCCCATAACATTTCAACCCAGTGTCCTAAGCCACCTTGGATATCACTTTCACATTGAGTGTGCTATGCTTCAGTATCTTGCTCATCCTGTTCTCTTTTGACAATTTCTGATTTGCTCTTCTGTTATCTTTTCCACTTGAGCAGTGGCCAAACTCCTCTCTTTTTGCTTACTTTCCAATTGTCAGACCATATCTCTAAGAGTCCCTTGTTATGAATTAGCATATGCATGCACAAAACCTGGTGATTGTCAGGCTACTATGTATTTGAGTGTGTGTGGAGTTCATGATACAGATATTTTGGATTATGCCTTAGCTTCTAGGCTGGAAAAATCACACAATGAGTGCAATGAGATGATCTCTTTCTGCCATTTCATTAACATTCCCTGGGAGATATCAGTGAATATTGATATAAAAATATAAAAAGTTATCTTAAAAGCTGACCTTGGAAATTTTTGGAGAGAATGGAATGGTCTTCCAAAAGTGTGTGGTCTCCAAAAGCCTGACTGTTGGAGGAGCCCAAACAACAAAATAAAAAGAAAAAACTGGCTGAACAGCTTTACATGAGAATTTGCTCTGAAGAGGGGATGGGAGTGAAGTTTGGAGAACAAGGAAGAAAAGGAGGGAAGAGCAAAGTGACAGTAAGAGAGGGGGAGACTGGGATTAAGTTTAGGGAGGAGTCAATACAATTTTAAGAGTAAAAACATTACCCTCTGTTTTGTCTTTATTGATTTATGATTATTATGTAAACCAGAGGTTCTCTAAGTGAGGTCTCTGAATAGCATCATCAGCATCTCCTGGGTATGGTTAGAAAAGCAAATTATCAGCCCCTACCCCAGACCTACTCAACATCAGGATGCTGCTCAGAAAGCTGTTTTAACAAACCCTCCAGGTGATTCTGATACACGCCAAGTTTGAGGATCAGGGTAAATCTTTCTCCCCTCATCTTCCACATCAAATTGTAATTAATTTCTAGACATTTACAGATGTTTTGTGGAACTGATCTGTTGGTTTTGAGGTAGCATATGTGTTAGCACTGGGAGAAGTAGGATTTCTAGAGGCAGAGATGGCCGTAAGGACATAAACCCCCAAGGAATTTACAAAAATGTTTGGAATTTCACAGGCCAAGGAATTAGGGGAATTGTGGTAGTTTCTCTGTGTTCTGAGTTTCTGTAATAAGCCCACTTCCCACTTCCAACTCTCATGTCTCCTTTTTCCTTGCTTCTTGTTCTCCACAAATGACTTTGTTTTACACTTCACTGAGGAAAAGAGACTCACACAAGGGCAACAACCTCACCTTTCTTCATCCTCCTTGATTCAGTGGAATCCAGAAAACCCATGTTTTCTCCCATTTCCTGCTTTATTCCTGTCACCGTGGAGGACGGGAAATGCCACCTGTCAAGCCTTTCAGACATCTGTTTCTTGGGTCTCAGCCACTCAAGGGTTTTGCTCTGGAAGTCAGTGCTTCTCAGTCTTGGCTTCAAGAATGAGCTGTAGAGTTTTTTAAGTACCCTGAAGCCCATGCTGTGCTTGAGACAAATTACCTCATAATGTTTGAGTGAGGAGACTGAAGCCTCAGTAATTTCTAAAGCTCCCCAGGTGGTCCCACTGTGCAGCCAAGCATTTGAACTACTTTCCTCTCCCTGGGCATTAATCCTTTTCCCTTGAGTTGTCTCCATCACAATAACATTATATCTACTCTCTCGTGTCTTTAAAAAACTCTCCTTTGATGTTCATATCACCATCTCTGTTTCATAGAAAGTCTTCCTGAAGAAAATGGCAATACCAGCTATCTCCATTTCCTCACTTCACATTACACTGCAACCCATGCCCACCTCTCTGGCTTCTTCCTCTAGTAAAACAACCTTTTTATTCTTGTGTTTCCACAATGTATGACCACTGTGTCTTCTTATCATTCAGCTTATCAGCAGCATTGCTACCAGAGCTAATGACTGCCTTCTTGAATCCACTGATACGTCTGGCTCTGTGACACCACACTTTTCTGAATGCCTTTCAGCCGATGACTACTCCTTCTCAGTCTAGACTCTTCTCCTTCATTTGCTTTCCAATTGTTGATGACACTAAGTCCATTTTTGTCCTTTCTTTAAATATCTCTGCCAGCTCCTGGTGGTGCCCATGTTTATATCTCTAGCTCAGCCATCTCCTTTGATCTCTGGATTCACTTATGCAGAAGCCTACTTGACGTTTTTACTTGGATGTCTCACACGTGTCACCAAATTAATATTTCTGGATGAAACTCTTAGTTTCACCCCTAGGTCTCCCTCTCTACTTTCCCCTGGTCTTTCCAGCTCTGAAAATGGCAACCCAAGTTGGTTAAACCAGATACATAGAGTAATTCTTGAGTCTACCTTCTTCTTAACCTCCCAAGCTTAATCCCTGTGCACTTGCTGTTCTGAATTTGAAGTAGATTTCTGATCTATCTCCTCTTCTTCAGTGCCACCACCATAGTCTAGTCTGCTATCAGTTTTGTTCTGAACTACAGCTTTCAAACTGACTTCTTTGCTTTAATCTCACCTTCCCCTAGTTGGTGATATCTAGGGTGGTCCCCCTGCTCCTTTTCTGCAATACGGCATCTAATGCTGGGGCCACTTAGGTGACTTTTTCCAAATAGAGGTCACCAGAAGCTGCTCACCATGAATACAACTGAAGGCAGGGTAGTCAAAGCTTATTAGACTCTCTACCTCCTGAATATTTCTCCTGTAAAGTTAATATGCAAGACAACAGGACTAACTCTTCCCACCTCTAGAAGACTGGCCACATAGGTTGAAATGAGTGTAGACATATATCCCATTTTACACAGATGATGTAATCCATAAAGCAGCAAATAAAGCAAAGTCTAGGTAAATCATATGATTCTTTAAATATCTCAGGGTGCTGGATCATTACATAATTTTCCTTTTGCAATGCAAAGATAGTCCATAACAAATTCCAGTCTTATTTATTTTATAAGTATGGATTTTTTCAATTAAATTTTCTTACAGTAGGTCACTTCCTATGTACTCCTCCATTTTATTCTCCTTTGCTGATACTTTCTGTATCAGAATCTTAAATGTTGGTGTTATTTAGGACTTAGTAATACACCTTCTTTCTTTCTTTATCCACATTTTTTCCCTAGGTGCAGATAACTCCCAAATATGATCTCTGATTTTCATCACCATACTCACATATCCAGGTACCCACCTGCCATTTCTGCTTGACACCTAAAGTTATCTCTAACTTAACATTGTCAAAATCTTTGTCTCTAGGCCTTTACTCCTCTCAGTCTTTTCCATCCCTGTAAATAACACCCCATTCACTCAGTTGCGGAATGCCTTCTATCTGGTTGACAAGATTACTGTAAACAGGAGTTTATCTTTGAACCACAGGTGGCCAGTTAATGTGTTATCATCAACCATGATCATCTGTCACATAGATAAGATTACTGGGTATGAGATAATAGGAGTGGTGGGCGGGGAGTATGGAATTAAGCTCAGAACAGTAGTGGAAAAGATAATTCAGAAAAAAGATCAGTAGTATACATATTAATTGTTACAAACGCACAGAAAACGTTGTTGTTCACTTATTATCTATGTGCAGATCAACCCAGATTCAAAGGCAGCTTTCACAAACAAGGGTCATTCAAACTTAGCAATACTATTGCCTCATTTTGGAAGGTTTTAGAGAACAATACATTTGGAGTAATATGATGTGAGAAGTCCCCTGTCCTATGTCAGCTTTTACCTGTTTTATTACTTTTTTCTCAAGATCTAAAAATGGGCCCTCACCCACTAGTGCTGCTGCCTCTGGAAGTAAAATCAGCCCTACGCCAGTATGGAAGCAGGGGCAGAGAGAGAAAGGTAGAAAACATTGTGCGTGACTGAGTCTTTAAACTGAATTGATAGAGAAATCCTTGGACTTAACTGAGTTTATTTAAACATAACTAGGTTAAGCTTCTGCAGTGACTCAAAAGAGCAACAGAGATCAAGTTGTATTATAAAAAAATAAAGTTATATGTTTGCACATCCAGAGTTACAGTTCATGAACTTTGTATCCACTATGCATATAAACAAATTTATGGGATTCTTTAGACATTAAGGCTTTCTGTTCTTGAATTATAGATGTAGAGAAATTAGTTTCACTATGGACAGGATCAACTTTCTTGTATTGTATTTTTCTGAAACCAGATTATGGATCTTAATACTTTTGAAAGTCAAGTTTAATAAACCTATTTTGTTCCCAGAGCAATCGCAAGCACAGAGGTGATGCCATCAACATATGATTTAACATTAACTAATTGTGCAACTTTAGGCTATCTTTAATCATTTCCTGGAATAAATGTATAGCAGCATTAATGATATATATACACATACATACATACAAATTTTGTCCTCATATACGTTAAGGACAAGTTTCTCATCTTTTTCTGTCTTTTAATCTTGGGGAAAAAGTGTATGTAGAAAAGGAACATGTCTTCTTGAATAATTTCACTATAACTCTAAAAAAAGAGAAGCATTGTAAATATATGAACTATTTTTTAGGAGAAAAATTAACACCTGCCCTTTACCTTCACACCAAGGATTGAAGAGAATGTACGTGTCCGTTTCTGTGTTCCGGCTGGTGCGGATTATTCCGTAGGGAGTCCAGATGGCAACGTACATGCGGAATTTCCCCACAATGCACTCCGGAGAGGACTGGATGGACAGCCGGACAGACCTGTCCTCTCTCGTGATGACTTTGGCCCCCCACTTGCCACTTCGCAGCTCCGAAACGACAGGAACGGGAATGTAGGTTCCTTTGTTTTTTTGAGGGTAGCGCCCTGTGAGAAGACAGAACAGTTTTGAGTAGATTTCATAAACCAGTTTTGTTCCCACTCTGTCATCTTATAGTTGAAGGTGGAAAATAATTTATTAGACTTGAAATCATAAGAATTGGGTCGAATTTCATTTCTGCTACCAACTAGCTACATGACAGTAGTCCATTTTCTTAACCACTTTGAGGCTCAGATTTGTCATGTCTAGCTAAAACCCCCAATATTTATAGGAATTTTTTTTGGTTGGTTAGACAGTGAATTCAAGTAAGACATAGAAATACTAATCTGGAATTCAAAAACAAAAATGGAGTTTATGGGGTACTGTGAAATTATCATTTCCTAAAATTCTGCCCTCTAAAAGTTAAAGTTGCTTTTTTAAGGATATAAGGCATTCTTTTATTATTCTGGATATAATTTTATTATTTGTTACATTACCCATAATGTGTTTATATTTATAGGTTGTCATATGAACCATTTTCATACTCAGCCAAAATATGTGTTTATTGACAATCTCAATGATTTAGGAGTATGTCATAGGCAAGAATTCAGCCTTCAGAGGTAAATTATCTTGGTTTGAATCTTGGCTTTACTATTTCCCTAGCCTTGCATTTTCTGGCAAATTACTTGACCTTTATAAATTCTCCTTTCCTTCTCTTTTTCTTCATCAGTAAGGATGCTTTGTACACCACTTCTTATGCATAACAAATATTCAGCTGTTACTTCAGTAGTAGATTAAACATCATTATATGTTACCATTTTTCCAGGCTCATCATTCTTTATACATAAGCTATCTCAGGGTAGATCTTATTTCTCTTTATTACTGCCATTTTGGACCAAACTCTTATTTCATATGTTAATCTCATAACTATATTTTACCAACAGGTTCCTGAAAAATCAAAGTCTTCACTGAATATACAAAGTGAACCTCAGCATTCTTTAACTCTTTTACTGACAGTTTAATTTACAGTTCAGTTTATAAGATAATCAAGTGCATCAATAATTTAAACCAAAGCAAATCTTTCCATCACACACACTTCCAAAACATATTCAATATGTAATTTTTCTTCACTTGAAGAAAAATGCCTATCAGACTGAGACTGCACATTATTTTGATTGTAAACAGAAGAAACTTCAAGAACAAAACTTATTCACTTCAATTGTTTTATATAAAAAACACAGAGGATATTACATTAAAACAAACAAAAATGGTGCTTCATTATAGCTTCTGCAATTACTGAGGTCTTTAAATTATTCTTTGGTAGGTATTTTGTTGGAGATAGAGCATTCTGAGGAGGTGGTTGCATAAGTTACCGCTGTGAGAGCCTTAATCTTAATGAAAATCATTTACACAGTGCAAGACAGGGAGAAAGATTAGAACCCCAGTGCTTTGCTGTATATTAAGGGTATCAGTTAATCACCACTCAGAATGAATGTTATCATAAATCTGATAAAGCTTTAAAAATGGTTTTCTGCCAAAGTGCAACAGGGTCTAGGTGGTGTTCTATGGGGCTCAGCTTCTGAGAAACCTGCACAAAATTCTACTTTAAAAAGCTGTTTGTTCCAAATATATCTTCATCCCAGTATTTCCTGTTTATGCTCCTCTTTGTGCATGATCAACTGGGAGTGAGGTTGCCCTTTTCCCCGGAGGCATTGTTGCCCTCTACAGCCCTCATCACTGTTGAAGTGTAGACATCAAAGGCAATCAGTCTTGCCAGCTAAATACGACCATAATTCATTTATCACAGTAGCTGTTGTCACTAAATACTGGCTTGAATTTAAAATACAAGGCATTAACTATGACACAGGTATGGTAAAAATAAACTTTCAGAGATAAAATCAATGCAGTAATGACAGACATGATTTTTTTAAGAAAAAACGATGAACAGGATTTTATTATTTTTAAAATAATTTTAAATAGCTTATTTTTTACTGTATTTTTTCCATTACCATTTATCTCCCAATACCCTCCTCCACCTCCACCCACCCCAAAGGATGGAAGGGATTTTGAAATGAATTACATAAGAATGCTCCTTTGGGACTAGCAAAGAACTAGGAGAATGTATCTGAAACTACATGCAACATGCCATGAGCCTCAACATCATCTTTGTACTAACATCCATTTTTGTTGGGAACATTGAAATCATGAAGACAATTACTAGTTTCCATTATTACAAATTATGATTTCAAAGATTCATTAAATTTGACCTATCAAATTCACGTTATACAAAAAAAAATTTTCTTTGAACCCAGACATAACCTAATTTAAGCATTCTTGTTTGTTTGAAAACTTTTCATTTACGCAAAAATATTGCCTGCTATGTGCTAGGAGTTATTCTAAGTGCTAGGGATACAACAGTGAATAAGACAGACTCCTGTGATCATAGAGCTTATAGTCTATAGAAAAAGGCAATGCATGCGCTATGTATTATGTTACTGTCTTATTATGTGTAACAAACTGTGGGACGGAAATCATGATCATCATTCTAATTTGACAAATTAGGAAACTAAGACACAGGGTCATTTACACCGTGTAAGACAGGGAGAAAGACTAGAATGCCAGTGCTTTGCTATGTATTAGGTGTATCAGTTAATCATCACTCAGAATGAAAATTATCACAAATCTGATAAGGCTTTTAAAATGTTTTTCTGCCAAGGTGCTACAATGTATAGGTGGTATTCTTGGGACTATGTGGGGCTCAAGGTGAGCCACTAGTAAGTGGGGGAGCTGAGATTTGAATCCAGTCTGTCTTGAGAGCATGTGAGTATTACCATTAAGCGCCACAGCAGTTATATGTGCAGAAAACACTTTGTAGTTGGTGAGAACCATGTTCAAGTTATGACTCCACAATTAACTATTGATGCTTCCTTGGGCAGATTTCTTAATTGTCTAAGCTTTCATTTTCTTGTCTCTTTGCAGTTTAGTTCTGGAAATGGAAGGAAAATAAATTTCATAATATAATGGAAGCTTCATGCCTGGCACACAGGCTGACTCAGGGGATATTTATTGGTTGTGTTTGAAACAACTACTGGGAAGTAAAGATAAAAGGAAGAAGAGGCAATTTTAACCCTGCTGTTTCTAAATCTGAAGAGAGGTGGGTGCCCCAGAGCAGGGAGCTTTTGTGGCCGCAGGGAGAGCTGCCTCCAACATTTGCTATGTGGGTATGGGTGAATCACTCAGCCTCTCTCAGTGAAACCTTCATTTATTCTGTAAAATGGGGATAACAGTGGTCAGAGTTGGTGATGAGAAAGGCAGTTTAATAACCGGCAGTTATTATTATTTCCCTGTTTTCTCTGGCTTTCTGACGTCTCTGCTCCAGAAGTGGGAAGCCAGGGTAGGTTCAGACAACAAAGCTATGGAACCCAAATCTCTTTACTTTCAAAAGTCAGTTTATTCTGGGTTCCAAAATCTTGAGCTGACTAATATTTCTGTAAGGAAAACTACAGGCCACCCTGCCACACACACAAAACACATGCACATACATGGTGGTGTTCCTTACTAACTGAAAAAGCCTTAGTAATTCTGGAATTATCATGGAAGAATTACCTGAAACCTTTACCTCTTGATAATTTCTGATTTTCTGAATTGTCATTGCAATTTTCATTAATGCCCCAGGGCAGGAGTTGGTTAATTCATGTCCAGGGCCCAAATGTAGCTTACCACTTTGTGTAAATAAAGTTTTATTGGAACACAGTCCAACTTATTCATTTGTGTATTATTGTGCTATAGCAGCAGAGCTGAGTAGCTACAACAGATACCACATGGTCTACAATGCCTAAAATGTTTATTTATCTGCCCCTTACAATAAAGCTTTGCTGACTTTGCCTTAGATTATTTTACATTTTAGTTACTTAAGGGGTAATTTATCACAGATGCAGAGTCTCAGACTCGGGCCTAAGAAGAAAATACTATCACCTTGTTTTTTCTTTCAAAGAGAAATTTGTTATTAAACCAACAACATTTACTGTTAGGTTAACATTTAGTTTCCTTGAAGCTTGTGAGCTAAATTTACTGTTAGGTTAACATTTAGTTTCCTTGAAGCTTGTGAGCTAAATTTCTCACAGTCTCAGAATGTTGAAGACATAGCAAGTTAGTTGTAACTTTTTATTGATTTCACTATACATACCTAAAATGTTTAATTTTATTGCTCTAACAGTTGTCAAGGTCTTTCACATAGAGATGGAATTAAAGTGACAGGAATAAAGGTTTGTTTCCTGGGGTCCTTACAACATTCCTGTGAGGGATTTTTCACAGATTGGAAACTGAGGCTTCAGGAGGTTGTCACTTGCAGGATATCGAGTGGTTAGGCAGAGAGGAGACAGGGCTTGGACCAAGGTCTCTGTGCTGTGAAGGCTGTTCTCCTCTCCCTGCATCATGCTGCCTCATGGAGGTAAGGGGAAGAGAGCTGGAGGGATTACAAAGATGAAGAAAGCCAAGAGAGGAAGAAAAGTGGGACAACCTGAAGGGATATGAGTCAGGAGAAGACTGAGGAGATACACTGTGGTGGAAGGCAGATGTGTAAGTAAGAAAGAAGTATGAATCCAAGGGCTTAATGCCTGGTGGGGATAAAGAAGACCTAGCAGGCAGGAGCCTGCAGAGAGGGTCTCAGGGCTCCACGGGATTTGAGTTGGGAAGACTTCTAGGGTGATGTCAGCGGCTGAAGGGAAAAGGGTGAGCAACACTGATGATAGGTCAGGCCGTGTGGTGCCAGACCAGCGTGTGAAAGCAAATCAGGAGCAGGTGGCTATTACATTCAATCCAAAGGGAGAAAAAAAGAATCCAGGTTTGTGGACCTTTTCATATTCACTGTATGGAAAAGGTGATTATTAATGTGAGACCTGACATGTCAATAGTACCTCAGGGTATTGTCGCCTGCTCTATTACAGCATGTTTAATTCTGGATGTAATGATTTCAGTGACAGCACTGGGGAAGAATTTTCCATGATTGAATTGTGAGTAAGGAAGTTGTGACAGAGTAGTATTTCATTTCATTAAATAGCCCTTCTCACCCCCAGGAGGTGGCACATTTAAGAAACCACAATCAGGCTGCACTCTGAACACCCATCCATCAACACCCATGACTGCCTGCCAGCTATCCTGGGCCTAGTCTGGATGTGAAACACAGCCCATGCGAGTGACCACCATTTACACATTTACTGAAAGTGTATAATACTTAAATAGATGTCTTGTTTTGTACCCCACACCTCCACCAAACAGTGTAATTTTGTGTTTAAAAAAATCTGAGCAAGAAAAATAGAATCAAGAAATATAATATCCCAGAGCAGATCCCCGTTTCATTTTTAAATTTAATCATTATTGTATTTTTCCCATTACCATTTACTCCTCTTATATCCCCCTCACCCAGCAATCAGCACACTGTTGTCAATGTCCATGAGTCCTTTTTCCTTTTTGCTTGAACCGCCCATTCCCTCACCTCTCACCCCCACCATTAGCTGTCATCCTGCTCTCCATCTATGAGTATGTCCCCATTTTCCTTGTTAGTTCAATTTGTTCATTAGATTTCACATATAAATTAAATCACATGGTATTTGCCTTTCTCTGATTGGCTTATTTCATTTAGCATAGTGTTCTCCAGGTCCGTCCATACTCTCGCAAAAAGTAAAATTTTCTTTTTTTATGGCCAAGTTGTAGTCTGTTGTGTAAATGTTCCATAGTTGTTTTATCCTCTCATCTACTGATGGACACTTGGGCTGTTTCCATATTTTGGTGATTGTAAATAATTCTTCACTGAACCTAGGGGTGCTTATGTTCTCTCAAATTAGTGTTTTGGTTTCCTTCAGATATATTACCAGAAATGGAATTGCTGAGTCAAAAGGCAGATCCGTTCATAATTTTTTTCTCCATACTGCTTTCCACAGTGGCTGTACCAATCTTTATTCCCATGAACAGTACAAAAAGGGATCCCCTTTCTCCACATCCTCACCAGCACTTGTTTGTTGATTTATTGATGATAGCCATTCTGACAGATATGAGATAGTATCTCATTATGGTTTTAATTGTTGATGTTGAGCATATTTTCATATGTCTATTGGCCATCTGTATGCCTTCCTTGGAGAAGTGTCTATTCAGGTCCTTTGCCTATTTTTTAATTGGGTTTTTTTTTTTGGTGTTGAGTTTTGTAAATTATTTATAAATTTTGGATATTAATCCCTTATCAGATGTATCGATGAATATGTCCTCCTATTCTGTGGGTTGTCTTTTTATTTTGTTGATGATTTCCTTTGTTGTGCAAAATATTCTTAGTTTGTTATAGTCCCATTTGTTTATTTTTTTCTTTTGTTTCCCTTGTTTGGTGAGATATATCCAATAAAATATTGCTACGAGCAATGTCCAAGATTTTGCTGCCTATGTTTTCTTGAAGGATTTTTATGGTTTTGGGTCTAACATTTAAGTCTTTGATTCATTTTGAATTTATTCTTGTGTTGGATGTAAAAAGGTGATTTAGTTTCATTTTTCTGCATGTGTCTGTCCAATTTTCCCAACACCATTTATTGACTATACTATCTTTAGCCCATTGTATGTGCTTGCTTCCTCTGTCAAATATTAACTCACTATAAAGGTATGGGTTTATTTCTGAGCTCTCTATTCTGTTCCATTGATTTATGTGTCTGTTTTTATGCCAGTACCATGCTGTTTAGATTACTATGGGCTTGTAGTATAGTTTGATATTAGGCAGTGTGATTCTTCCAACTTTGTTCTTCCTTTTCAGGCTTGCTCTTGCTCTGTGGGGTCTTTTGTGGTTCCATATTAATCTTCAAAATATTTGTTCTAGTTCTGTGAAATGTCACTGGACTCTTGATAGGAATTGTGTTGAATCTATAGATTGCTTTGGGCAGTATGGACGTTTTAATGATGTTATTTCTTCTTGTCCATGAACAAAGTATGTGCTTCCACTTATTTGTATCTTCTATTTCTTTCATCAGTGTCTTATAATTTTCTGAGTACAGGTCTTTTACATCCTTGGTTAGGTTTACTCCTAGGTATTTTATTCTTTTTGTAGCAATTGTGAATGGGATTGTTTTCTTAATTTCTCATTCTCTTAGTTCATTATTGGCATATGAAAATAAAACTGATTTCTGAATATTAATTTTTTATCCTGCTACTTTGCTGACTTCATGTATCAGTTCTAGTTGTTCCTTGGTGTAATCTTTGGGGTTCTCTATGTACAGTATCATGTCATCTGCAAATAATGAAGTTTTACTTCTTCCTTTCCAATTTGGATGCCCTCTTATTTCTATTTCTTGTCTGATTGCTATAGTTATGACTCCCAGTACTATGTTAAATAAGATAGGTGAAAGCAGACATCTCTGTCTTGTTCCTGATCTTAAGGGGAACGCTTGTAGTGTTGGCCCACTGAGTATAATGCTAGCAGTGGGTTTGTCATATATAGCCTCTATTATGTTTAGGTATGGTCCCTCTAATACCACTTTGCTGAGAGTTTTTATGATAAATGGGTGCTAGATTTTATCAAATACTTTTTCTGTGTCTATTGATATGCTCATGTGGTTTTTATCCTTCATTTTGTTAATGTGGTATATAGCATTTATTGATTTGCAAATGTTGTACCAACCTTGCATTCCCAGAATAAATCTCAGTTGATCATGGTTTATGATCTTTCTGATGCATTGCTGTATTTGGTTTGCTAACATTTTTGAGGATTTTAGCATCCATGTTCATTGGGGATATTGGCATATAATTTTCTTTTTTTGTAATATCTTAATCTGGATTTGAAATTGGGATAATGCTGGCCATATTAAATGAGTTTGGGAGCCTTCCCTCCTCTTGAATTTTATGAAATAGTCTGAGAAGGAGAGGTGTTAGTTCCCAGAATGTTTGGTAAAATTCACCTGTGAAGCCATCTGGTCAAGGGCTTTTGTTTGTTGCGAGTTTTTTGATTACTGCTTTAATTTCACTAGGTGTAATCTGTTTATTAAGATTCTCTGATTCTTTCTGATTTAGTTTGGAAAGACTGTATGTTTCTAGGAATTTATCCATTTTGTCCAGTGTGTCCAGTTTGTTGACATGTAGTTCCTCATAATATCTTCTTACAATCCTTTATATTTCTTTGGTGTCAGTTATTATTTCTCTTCTTTCATTTCTGATTTTATTTGTTTGGGCCCTCTCTCTTTTTTTCTTGATGAGTCTGGTTAATAGTTTGTCAGTCTTGTTTATCTTTTCAAAGAACCAGCTCTTAGATTCATTGATTTCTTTGTATCATTTTTTTAGACTCTATTTCATTTATTTCTTCTCTAATATTTATTATTTCCTTCCTTCTATTCACTTTGGGCTTTGTCTGTTGTTCCTCCAAATATGAAGTTAGATTGTTTATTTGAGCTTTTTCTTTCCCCAGATAGGCCCGTGATGCTATGAAGTTCCCTCTTAGGATTGCTTTCCCAGTGTCCCACAGGTTTTTTATTGTTGTGTCCTCATTTTCATTTGTTTCAAGCTATCTTTTGACTTCTTCCTTGATTTCATTATTGACCCATTCATTGTTTAATAACATGTAATTTAGCTTCCATGTCTTAGTATGTTTTTCAGTGTTCTTCCTGTGATTGATTTCTAGTTTCATAGCATTGTGGTCAGAGAAGCTGCTTGATGTAATTTCAGTCTTCTTAAACTTATTGGCACTTGTTCGTGTCCTAACATGTGGTCTATCCTAGAAAACATGCCATGTGCACTTGAAAAATATGTATATTCTGCTGCTTTGGGGTAAAATGCTCTGAATTATCAATTAAATCCCATTTCATCTAGTATGTTTTTTAAGGCTGTTGTCTCCAGTTGATTTTGTCTGAAAGATCTATCCATTGAAGTCAATGGGGTGTTAAAATCCCCAGCTATGACTGTATTACTGTCACTCTCTCCCTTATGTCCATCAAGATTTGCTTCACATATTTAGGTGCTCCTATGTTGAATGCGTAAATGTTTATTTGGGTTATATCCTCTTGTTGGATTGTTCCTTTTAGCATTATGTAGTGTCCTTCATTGTCTCTTACTACAGCCTTGGTTTTAAAGTCTATTTTGTCACATATAAGTATTGCTACCTCAGCTTTCTTTCTTTTCCATTTGCATGAAATATCTTTTTCCATCCCTTTAGTCCATTTGTATCTTTAAACCTGAGATGGGTCTCTTGGAGACAGCATATATATATGGGTCTTTTTTTCTTAGCCATTCAGCTACCCGGTGGCTCTTTGTTGGGGCATTTAAACTCTTTATATTTAAGATGATTATTGATAGATATATATTTAGTGCCATTTTATTCTTAGAGACTATTTTCCTCCTCTTTTTCTTCCTCTTAAAGCAAGCCTTTTAACATTTGTTGCAATACTGGTTTGGTGTTCATAAACTCTTTGAGCTTTTTCTTGCCTGGGAAACTCCTTATTTCTCCTTCAATTTTAAATGATAGTCTTGCTGAGTAAAGTAACCTTGATTGTAGGTCCTTGGCTTTCATCACCTTGAATATTTCATATGACTCCCTCTGGCCTGAAATGTTTCTAGTGAGAAATCAAATGACAATCTAATTGGTACACACTTCTATGTAACCACCTGCTTTTCTCTTGCAGGTTTTAGGATTCTCTCCATGTCTTTAAGCCTTGTTATTTTAATTATGATATGTCTCAATGTGCCTGTTTGGGTCCAACTTGTTTGGGACTCTCTGAGCTTCCTGTATTTGTGTGTCTTTTTCATTCACCAGATCAGGGAAGTTTTCAGTCATTATTTCTTCAAATGGGTTCTTGAACCCTTTCCCGCTGTCTTCTCCTTCTGGTATTCCCATGATGCAGATGTTGTTATGCTTCATGTTTTCCATGATGTTTCTTAAGCTCTTTAAGAAAAATTTTTTAAAATTCTGTTTTCTTTATGCTGCTCTGTCGGGATGTTTTTTTCTACCTTGTCTTCCAAATCACTAATTTAATCTTCTGTTTCATCTATCCCATTGTTTATTCATTCCAGTGTATTATTTATTTCAGATATTGCATTCTTTATTTCTGACTGGTCCTTTTTTATGGTTTCTATGTCTTTTTTTCATGCTATTGAGTACCTTATAATCATTACTCTAAACTCTATCTGATAAATTGCTTGCCTTTATTTCATCTAGTTCTTCTTCTGGAGAATTCTCTTGTTCTTTCATTTGAGGTCTGTTTCTTTGTCTTCCCATTTCAGCTGCTTCTTTGTATTTTCTGCTTTAGGTAAACTAATCAGTGATATAGCCTCAAGTACTAATCAGCAGTCTGGCTTAAGTACCACAGGTTGGGGCAGAGTAATTCCTGCAGGCAGAGATATTGCTTCCCTTCAGGCTGATGCCACTTGGAGAGGAGTGCTCTGCCTGAGTAAGATGGCTTCTGCAGTATATATAATGTCTCAGCACAGGGATCCTGGGAGCTGTTCCTTCAGTTCTCTCCCAAGAGCCACCATCCCCAGACTCTCCTCAAGCATCTCTAGTCTACTCTGTCCTCCCTATACCAAAGCTCAGGTTAAGTGGCTGCAAATGAAATTTTGTGCAATGGCCCTTTAAGAAGCTCTCTGCAACTCCAGCCATCTCTCTCTGGCAGACAGGAACCTCTCTACTTTTCACAGCTGGACATTTTCTGTATTCCTTTCCAGCTCTGGTTTTATAGGCTGAGGAACTCAAGTTGGGGTTTAGACCCCACACTTCTCAGGGGGAACCCCTCCCCCAGCTGCTGAAATATCCCCCTGGAACTTCAGTTGCCACCTGTGAAAACCCAGACAGCCCTCCCACACTTCCTCAGCACTCTCTACCAGTCTTGTTATGGTGAAGTGGTTTCTTCTGGCTGTCCTTGGTCATAAGGCTTCTCTCCAGCTAGTGTTCAGTTGGATATTCAGGATTATTTCTCTACAATTTTGTTTTAATTACAGATTGGTCACGGGAGGAGGCTAATGTAGCTTCCACTTACTCCTCTACCATCTTGGATCATCCTCTTTTTTTCTTTCTCTTCTCAGCTAAAAAGACATTAGCGCTGCAAAGGTGGAGGAGGTAACTCATTTGTTTTTAATAATGTAGTCTTTGAAATTGGACTACTAAATGTGAAGAATATAATTACAAATTGCATTCTTTCACACTCATTTAAAATTGGTGCCATCTTCCCAAGTGATCTAGAAATTAATATATGCTCTTAGTTTATTTGCTTGTTTTAATTTGCAAATTATTTTTAAGGCCACAAAAATACTATATTTTGGATTAAAAAATAGGGAAAACTTGGTTGGACTATGTGCTTATATTGGAATGCCCCTGTACTTTCTTTAATCTCACTCTCTCCTTACACACATATATGTACACATTTATCTCACACATATATGTGTGAATAAAGAGAAATGCAGCCACCTTAACCCTTTAGTCCCCAGCCAGAAATCAGGAGGAAGATGGTTAAAATATTTAATTCCTTTGAGATTTTATTCTTTTCCACCTTTGGCTTGATGGACCTAAACTTTTTGCATGGCATTCTCATATGATTGTCACTTACAAGGTGACAGGAAAAATTTACCTCTAGCTCTAGACTCAGCTATACATGAACTTAAGGAAAATTTACTCTCAATTATTCATTTCATACCTGAGAACCCACTGTAGACAAAGCCCTACATAAGTAGTATCCCAAAGAAGAATGTGTTGCATTTTAAAAATTAATTTTTAGTCAGTTGATGGCTTTGGAGTGTTTTCAATAAAAAACACAATATCCTATATGGTGATTATATTCCTAGGTATTCCAGGAAAACCACTAATTAGCATGTAGTATGGTCAGTATGGTTGAATGTTGTTGCTAATAGAATGATTCTGACATCACCTTGCTGTGTTTAGAACCTGGAAGGATGTATTCTGCATGGAGAAGTATGTCCCTGCAACGGAAAAATACTTGCCTGTCAGTCACTGTTTCCCCTGATGTTCTGACATGAAGAAGCTTATGTGTCAGGACACCCCAATATCTGTCATCTCATTGGTATCTCAACTGTAAATCAAGTGCCTTATGCTATACTTAGTAATAGTGACACTTCTGGTTGTGCAAACTTTAATTAATCACAAGAAAACCCCACAGAAACATTTACCTTTAGTTACTTAGATATCTATCTTTTTTATTAAACTGAACTAAAGATATTATCTTATTTGTCTCCATAGCCCCACAGAATGTCATAATGCCTTGCATTGAATGGGTGCCCAATAAATGTCAATGGGATTGAACTGAGCTTTTGGCAGCTTTCCAGTCCCATTGAGAACATCACAGAGACTTTAGAAGCCCTGAGAGAGATGCCTGCAGTAAGCTCATCATCCGTTACAAGAGTCCTCCACACGAAATGAAAACTTCTAGTTCTGAACTTTTCTTTGATGGTGTTTTCCATTCAGATATAAATACTTTTAAGCTGAACTTTGACTCCATGTAACTGCAAGGCTTTCTTTAACAGTGAATTCCTCTGAGAGGATTGTCTCTAAGGAACTCATGAATATATCATGCCTCCAGCTGGTAAGTTAAATTTTATGATATTAATTCATTTTTCCATTTGATTCATTTGTTTTTCCAAGATGCATCCTTCACATTCAAAATAATCAGTCTACTCCCAAATGGGCCCTGCAGGTATTTCTGTGACAGTGTGATGCATGGGGCAGAGCTTGAAGTATGAACACAGTGCGTTGTGTAGGGAAGCAACCTAGTTTCATCAGTATAAGGATGGAATGGGGGTGCATAGAGACCAGGATGCAGTAAGCCCCTGAATAGTTTAGAAACACTGAGTCACCAACTACAAAAAAGCAAAACAAAACACCACCACCAAAAAAGAAACAATCAAAAGGCACAGAAACCTCAGATGACAGCAACAAAGGAGAGAAACACAAATGTTTAAAAGCAAATCATTTTATTAAGGATGTCCAGGAACCTGCCCCTTCTATTTAACACCTTATTTTATATAGATGTGATGGATAGATAGATATAGATACATGCATAGATGGATATATGATATTTCCTAAAGGAAGAAAGCTGCCTGGAAGTCTTACTCTGTAACTCCAGCACACTGGGGAAGGAAGGGGAACTTCTTGAGGACAGGGACTGTGTTTATTTAACTTTGTATATCCAGTGGCTTGCATGATGTTTGGAATATAGTAGGTGCTTAAAAAATAGTTGGCAAAGAAGGTAGGTAGTCTTTAAGGTGTCTTATGTATTTTAATTTTATTTTACTTTCCTTTCTATCCTACCTAATTCTCTTAAATTTTTTTTTAAGTAAAGTGTAAATTTTTAGAATGTATATGAAACCAGCACTATGCTAGACTCTTTGAATGATTCAGAAAAAAATAATAAAGTGACCACCTGCTGCTTACCATCCACATAAAGAAGCACATGCCTTCAGTGTCTAACTATGGCCATAATCTGGATGTGAACAGATCAGGCCCTGGCTCAGGGTGCTGCCAACAGCATAGAGAGGAAAAGAGGATGGGATTAAAATCTGAGGAAACTTCAACAGTATTGAGATAAGAAAGTTTCTTCCTCTGTGAAATAAGACTGTAGAGTTCCTTCAACAAATTTGATGTACATTTTAAGTGTGCCTACAGTATAACAGGCTTTAACTGGGATTACTTGCTGTGAGGAACAGGTCGGGTGGAGGCTTCAGAAACATAAATCATCATAACTGTTGGGTGTAGTACAAACCCAGAGCCTGGGCCTACAAAAGTTGAAGAGAACCCCCCAGAGAATGTGGTTTTGAAATATAATCTTAAAGGTGGACAAGATGAGAGGAGCCCTCCCAGCAGAGGTAATAATGAAAGCACGGAGCATAAGGGAGCAAGGAGACACACTTGAGACACCAGTGGCAGGAGTAGCAGCTGAGTTTGGCAGAACCATAGAGACCTTTGTTGTTATGCGAAGGCATTTAGGCTGTATCCTAGAGGAGGGGGATGCTGGACATGGGGCAAGCACCATCAAAATTCTTTAAGTGGCCTGATGAAATTTGCACTTACTTAGAAGGATCACTCTGGCTGAAGGATAAAGAGCAGTTTGGAGAGGACAAGAGTGGAGCCAGGGAAACCATTCAGAAGGCTGCTGAATTTCTCAGGTGAGACGTGACAGTGTTTCCAGAATGATAACTATTGGCTCTGGAGGTGCAATAAGTTGAGGCATGCAGGTAGAAGCAGGAAGCTGGGCCAGAAATGAGATGCTGGCTCTGAGTGGGAGGTGCTTGGCTAAAGATAACACCAGGTTTTGTTCATTCTTCACCAAAGAGATTTTGAATGCCTGCCAGCTGCCAAGCACCATTTTAGATGGTGGGCATACAGTCACAAGAAAAAGTCATCTCTTCTAACCCTCGGAGTTATGACTGAGCCTCAAGCCTTGAGGAGCATGCTCTTTTGAAGAGTCTGCTCTCAAAATAAGAGGCTGATGTGGTTAACTGCTATGCTGATTTACTCATTGAAGCTGGTTTTTTGGAAATTCCCTTAACCACATGTATGTGTTCCCTCAATGGAGAGAAGACAGAATATTTTTAGTCTTTAAGAAAAAGATAACCAACATTGCAAAGAAGCAAGGAAAATATGACCAGCAACACTTAAAGGAAAAGAAATCAACAGAGACAAGAGGGAAGGGGGGGCAGGGAAAGGGAAGGGAAGGGGAAAGTCAAGGAACATATAGCAAGGACTCATGGACAAAACCAAAGGGGAAGAGCTGAGGGAGGGAAGGTGGGAGGGGGCAAGGGAAAGAGGTGGGGGGAAGGCAGAGACAAATGTATTTAAAAAGTAAATAAATTAATAAAAAAACAAAAAAACAAACAAACAAACAAACAAAGAACCCTACTGGGGCTTTCACAATAAACTTCTTACAATAAAAAGAAAAAAAAAAAAAGAAAAAGATAACCAGCGTAAAATCTCTACTATTTAAATGAAGTTGGTTATAGAACATACCACTACACTGTAGATTTTTTCATATTGCTGATACAACTCCTAAGGAAAATGAGGAATAAGGGTTAGAGAATTTTAATTTTCATTTGAGTCCCAGGGTATCCACTGGGGTATAATAACCACTGTTTGTGCTTATCTACTGTGGTCACGACAGCAAAGAAAGCTTACTAAACCTTTTTTATTTTTATTTCTGAGCATGACCACATGGGTGGTAAAGAAGGTAGCTACTGATATGGTATGGTTAAGGGATTTACTCTACAGGCAATTACTGAGCATCATGTAACTCCCAGGTACTGTTCTAGGTACTGAGAACACAGCGGTGTCAACCCAGATACGTTCATGGAGCATAAAAGTGATCACAAATTATCTGCTTATACATATATTCTATGGCAAATGGAAATAATTACTATGAAAAAATAAATAAAGTAGCTTAAGGGGGCAGAGGGTGGTGGGGGGGATAGGTGAGCTAATTGGGAAAGAGTGGCCAGAGCAGGACACTCTGGTAAAGTGACATTTGAGCAGCGATGAAAGAGAAGTAAGGAAATGAGGCGTGTAAACATTGGGTGAAGAGCATTGCAGTAAATGCCAAGGTCCTGAGGAAGGTGGCACTTGACATGCTCCAGAAGGTTAATGTGCTAAGAGCAAAGGGAACTATATGAAGAGCCATAGGTGTAAGGTCAGGGAGAGCCAGGAAATCAAGTCAGGCCTTCTACACAGTTTTCAGGACTTTGGAATGTATTCTGATTGAGAAAGGAATTCAGTAGAAAAGAACCATGGATGCATGAAGTTATTTTTAAAAAAATCACTTTGGTTGCTATATGAAGACTCTAGAAGAACAACTAAGATTGTTATGAAAATCTCTTGACTTCTCATAATATTCCCATTTTGATTGTTGATCATGAAAGTTCTTCCAATAGAGAACAAATCAGAGAGAATGCTAAAATGTTTTTATCCCTGGAAAAGGCGTAAAAGGCAAAAATTCATTTTCTTAAAGTTGTTATTCTACAATAAGAAACCTTTCCTAAAAGCTGGTCCTAACAGCTGGGATAGAACTAGACATTGGGAATAGGGAAACTTGCTCGTGGGAGACAGTATAAAAATGTGGCCACTGGAAGTATAAAGTTTTATGTCACAATTGTTTTTAGGTCAAACTTTAGTCCTTTCCAGGCATAAGTTTAAATGAGGTTCTGTTATTTTATCATTCCACAGAGGTTGAACCCTACTAGGATCTAGGGATATGAGGAGAGTGTTAGGAAGCTGGTGTCACAATGTCTAGTTTATTGTACTTTGATGGATTTCATGATTGTAAACCAAACTGCATACTAACTTTTTGTTCCTCCTCACTACAACACTTTCAACTGACAAAAGATCTTTCTACATGTCTTGTGGTTCGTCCACCTTCAAGCTGGGCTCTGGAAGCCCAAGGCAGGTTTAGAGGTGGCAGGAAACACACTGTAGACTGAAAGTAGGGATCACTTTATTTGTAGACCTACACACTATAATTTGGCCTTCCATGAATGACACCTATATCCAGTCCTTTGGAAAATGTCACAGAGAGAAAATTTTGTCTAAAACATCTGTCACTACTCTTAAACACCAAAGTTTAACTCCAAACTGAGAGCATGTATTCTGAAGTTTCACATCGTCTGCTGTGTGGCCAAAGAATCCTCACTTCAGGACTTCCTCTGGGCCTGCCTTCCCTGGAAGCTTCTAGTTGCCCCATATCTCCACATTGTACCCCATAAAAATAGCCATTTGGGAACTGGTCTCAGTTAGCTGCTAATGGCAAGATTCTAGTAAATCCATTATTGCTAAAATTTTAATATCTGATAAGATGAATTGTATTTTCTCTCACCTCTTTGTTTTTCCTTTATAAAAAGTAATTCTTTAACATCTTAAATAAATAACTATCATAGTTAAAATACTTTCATTGCATACAATTTGGAGAGGAGGATGGACTTCATTCAGTGGACCCTGTATATTTCCAAGACCTTTCCAGATTCCAGGAGGGGCATTAGGCCTGGAATACTGCTAATCAGGATTCAAATTCCACTCATTCTTCTTGAGGGAAGAGATTAAGTATGAGGAGGAGCTTGGTTAAGGTATCATTACACTTATATAAGTCATTATCATTATGCCTAATGTCAAAATAATACATTTTTGTTGTTTTAAGCACGAAGATTGTGATCATATGTTACAGCAGCAATAGCAAACTAACCTAAACAAAGCACATTTCTGGGATGTGGTGAAGATTCACTAAATGTCACTTTATGAATGATGTTACTATTGGCCTTACACTCATACTCACTCTAGTCTATTCAGATATGAATTAAGAGAAACTTCAAGGATGAGAAATGTTATGAAGTTGAGGGGTCAGGGGTTATGGTCAGGGGTCACCATAAGCATACCATGGAGGCAAAAATAATGGTAAGTGAGATAAACCTAGGTTAAGTTAATATTGAAAGGAGGTAAAATAGCAATGAGCATACCTCAAGTCCAAGTCTTGATTTCTAAATATCACTTTTTATTAAACAGAAGTAGAGTTTCTTGGAGAAATTGTTTCCAGGACTGGGGCAAGGAAAATATACAATGAGCCTGGAACATCTTGTTATGCCAGAAATTAAGGAAATAAAAATAGTAAAACCAATTGGAAGAGTTTCCAAGTCACAAAATCTAGGATAATTTGAGCATTAAATTAGTTAATGGTAGTAACACATTTAAGCAAGCCATTTAATTATAGAGGAAATTATGAATTCATATTGATATCAATTACTCCATCATTAAGAATTTGATGATGAATAGAATAATCTCACAGTGTCAAGGTACTTTCTTATAAAGCACTTATCACCTATAAAGGGAAAAAAGAGTAATTCTGCAGTGCAGAATCCTGAAAGATACCTCTGTGCTGGAGTCTGTGATGTACTGCCCAGAGGCCCCTTCAGGAATGACAGACTTATGCAGAGCTTCTGGAAGTGATATCAGAATATGTCAAAGAGGATCAGCCCTCTTTGGGAATGGCCTCAGCTAAAGAAAAACTGTTTCATCCAAGACCCTACCTCATTCTAGGGGCAGTTCACATCCAATGGATGAACAACATAGGGGTATAAAAACCCAGTTCCCTTGCTCCCCAAAAGGAGAATTTTAAGAGCCATCCCAGATCCATAGCTCCTCTTCCTGGTTAGCTGTGGTCTTTGTTGGGACTGCATCACAGATCAGCTTCTCCCTTTGCTAATTCTGCTTTCTTCCACAGGAGTTGATCCCAAGAACACTCCCTAATCAACTTCTTGCATGCTAATTTCAAAGCCTATTTCCTGGGGAACCCAGCTGCTACAGACTGAATGTTTTTGTTTCCCAAGATCCATATGTTGAAACCTAACCCCCTATGATGGCATTTTGAGATGGGGCCTTTGGGATGTGATTATGTTTTTAAGGTGCAACCCTCATGAAAGAGATTAGTGCTCTTACAAGAGACTGCAGAGAGCTCCCTTATCCCCTCTGCCATGTGCGGACACAGAGAGAAGGCAGCCAATCATAAACTAGAAAGTAGGTTCTCACCAGACACCAAATATGTTAGCATCTTCATCTTGGACTTATCAGCCTCTAAAACTATGAGGAAGAAGTGTTCTTTGTTTAAAAGCCACCTAATCTATGGTATTCTGTTATAGCAACCCAAATGGACTAAGACAGCACCCTAAAACAGTGCTCAATCAAGTGATCAAAGTTAACATCATCAGTAATGGAACCTGTAAAAAATTATGTGTAACCAGATAGGATTCACTGAGAACACAGCATCACTTCTGTGTTTTTACTGCCAAAGACACATAACCTGATTCTAATCATGAGAAAATAGATAAAACCAAACTGAAGGGCATTCAACAAAATTACTGCCTTATAATTTTCAAAGGTGTCAGGTAATGAAAGTCAAAGAATAATATCCTGATTTTGATGGTTATATAGGAGAATGTCTGCTCATAGCAAATATGTACTAAAGTGTTCAGGGATGATGGGGCATCACATGGACAATTCTCTAATAATTCTGGGGAACCCCCCCCAGAGATTCTTTGTACTCCTTTTGTAAATTTTCTGTAAAGTGGAGTGTTTCAAAATTAAAAAAAACTTTCCAAGAATAACGTGTATAGTCGCTCCTTGTACAATTATCCTGTATATTCATATCCTCATTTTTTACTTTTTTTTACCACCAGTAAAAAAAAATTAAGATGAGTAATAATTTTTTATCTTTCTCTCTAGAACACCAACATCAGTTCTTCAAAAGTATGTACTGAAGGGATATGCCTGGTTGCCCTGTATTAGGCAACACCCTATCTCAAACAAAGGGAACCATGTACCCTTCCCTCTCAAGAATCATTGGCTCTAAGAGGATACAGGACTAACTGGTAAGAAGCAGACTGTCAGTGAGGAGCTCAACCTGTAGCATAATAATGCAAATGAAATCCAAAATTGGAGAAATAAATATGCGGGGAGGGGGGGTTATTAAATCATTGACACAGGGATGATTTAGTGCCTTCAAAGCCAGGTTTACTGTGCCATATAAATCTAGGGGAGATGAGGCAGAGAGCAAAAAAAGACTTTTTCTGCCTTCTGAAGATGATTACCCTATACTTGTGCCCTAAATAATCAAGACTGCAATTTTTTTCTTGAAATTTTATCTTGATGGTTATGAACACAAGTGCTATCTTTATGAATCATCTTTATTTTTAAAATTTGGCTAACACTCCACTCAAGTGTCTTTGACATGTTTAAAGCAATTTGTTTAACAAACATGAAAGTTAGAAAAGATTGGAATGATGGAAATGAAGTAATGGAGACAGTGTATCATTTTCCATTGCTTAGAAATACAGTTACACAAATAAAAAAGTTGTTTGATGGAAAATACCACCCTAGCTGTTTCCACTTCTTCATGTCCATCAATTTAGTCATAGAATCATTATTTTTGTCTCTTTTTGTGAAATTAATTGCTTCAGAATACTGAAGGCTCTTGTCTACCCTGTGCACTAATTTTCCAGAGAACTTACAGCATACATGTCAAGGTATTTTTGAGATACTGAACATCAAATCTGGCTTCTCTCTTTGGGAGCCTGTTATGGAATTGAGAGCAAAAGATATTTTGCCTTTGTATTATCCTACCTAAGTAAACAGGACTTGAAATAGCATTAGTTCTTAGGTTATAAGTTCAAATGGAAAGCATGATACTTTTCTTGGAAGAGTTGATAGCATTATGCTGATGACTGCTATACAAAATAGAAAAATTCTGCCCATGTGTTTCTCCTCAGGTAACACCACAGTGTGGAATGCTGCACATATTCATTCAGCTCAGGCTTCTATAACAAAATGCCATAGACTGGGTGGTTTAAATAACAGACATTTATATCTCAGTTCTGGAGGATGTGAAGTCCAAAATCAAGGTACTGGCAGATTAGGTTCTTGGGGAGATCCCTCTTCCTGGCCCTTGGAAGACCATTTGTTTGCTGTCTCCTCACATGGAGGAGGTGGGTCTCAGAGAGAGAGAAAGCTCTGGCCTCTCTTTTTCTTAAGAGGATATGGACCCCATACCATAGGGCACCATCCCCATGACTTCATCTAAACTTAATTACCTCCCAAAGGCCCCACCTCCAAATACCATCACATTGAAGGTTAGAGCTTCAACACATGAATTTGGTGGTGGTGTGGATGGACACAAACATTCAGTTCATAACAATATCTCATCCCTCTTCTCCATCCCCTCTTACTAAAGGTCTTCAGGTTGTCCTGTCCAGACTATATCTCAGCCAGGTTCCTCATACATAATCTCTCTCCTCAAGGGGGAATCAGTAGAACTGATATCCACATTACTGGCTTATCCCAGAATTCCTGATGCTGGACCAAGAATCTGGAAAGGTCTTGGGAGAATATGGAGTCCACTGAATGGGAAATGACAATAGGAACCTACCCCCCTCTCCAAATTTTGTGTGATGAGTGGAATTAAACTCTGATAGTTTATCCTTGTAAGATGTTAAGGAATTATTTCCATAAAGAGTAAATATGGAGATGGGAGGAAGTATAATTAATCTTATCAGATATTAAAATTCTAGCAAGAATGGGTTTACTAGAATTTTGTGACTAGCTGTTGGTTAAAACCCTAGAAGGAGTTGCCAAAGGCTGTATTTATGGAATATAGCATGGAGATGTTTGGTGACCATGTGTTTGCAGGGAGGGCAGGCCCTGAAGAAGTCCCAGCACAAGGATTTCTGAGTAGGCAAGTGGGCAGCACAAAATTCTTAGCATATTTGGAAGGTTACTGATTCAGTTTTCTCATGTGCAAAAGGTGTATTATAATTGTAACTACCTCCTATAGTTAGATCACACACACACAGATTGACTGTAGACCTGGATTTCCGCACTGGTTGAGTCACATTACGTAACTTGACCCATTTATTTGCCTATTGGCTCCACATTTCTGTCGGTGCCTGCCCTTTCAAGTCCTAGTCCTCTTGCATGTGATCTTACTGAACATCCAGGTAATTCAAGGCTGCCACCGTCACCCAAAACCCTGAAGGATTTTAGAGCTCTGTATCAACACCCTGCACAGCCCTGAAAGAGAGACCTGAAGAGAGGCTTGGCTTTTATGTGCTGAATGCACAGGTAGCTGGTACCTTGCTTAGGCCCTTCGTTTTCTTTGCTCCTGCAGTGAGGAGGTACAAAGGAGCCCCGCTATACCTTCAATGACAGTTTTCAACTCAGTGCCTGTTCACCCCTTTCATGTGTCTGGGCCTTCTTCCGTCTGCCTTGCCTCATCTTAAGTGAATGCTCTGCTTGACCTCACTTATCCTGGATGAACTCACCATCTCTACTGATTTGGTACTTCCAAAACCACTTCAATACTATACCCCACCCAACACAATGCTCTAGGCTTCTGATGTCTTCTCTTGCCTGCACGGATTTTCTGTGCCCTTTTTGGGACACTTATTCTCATTGTTAACACCATGTGATTGCTCTCTTTTGTCCTCTACATTCCTCTCGCTTTCTAGTATCTTTGTCTTGCTTCAGCTTTGATTTGGCAATCATATATCTAAGATGTGCTAAGTCCCAGCTTATGCCTGCTTTTCTAGCATCCCATCCATTTAGCCCTACCTCCCCCATCAAAAGTCCCTGGTTTGAAAGATAAATGATAAAATGATAGCATTACCCTAGCTGTGACCCACTGAATTTCATCCAGCCCTGGGCTGACCTTGTAATGGAATGTATTTGACTCTGTTACTGGGTGTGGATAGTTTTCAGACCTATAAAACAAAGTGAGTTGGGTAAAGTGGTTGCTATAATTCCTTTCATCCCTAACATTTCTGATCTTGTGATTCTATGAAGCACATCAAGCACTGGATTGCTTCATTTTTGACAAAGAGCAGACTCATACAATAAAGCATTTAGAGAGGCATGTTTTTTTTGGACCAACCAATCCTAATTGTTCAGTAGATAGTTATACCCAGGTAGGTCTCCTCCTCCTTTAGTTTCCTGTTTCTGCTGTGTATACAAGTTCAGCCCTCAGCATCTTCATTTCACCCACTTTCAACTCATGGTACCTTGTTCTTCTTCACCTGTCCATGCCTGACTCCCTATGGTCTTATTCTTTTCTCTCAAAGTGCACTGTTAGTACATTGTATTTCCTTAGGACACTGCTCTTTGCAGAACATCAGCTAGCTATTCTGCAAAGCCAATTTGTGCAAATTTACAAATAGGAGCCAGTTGGATAGTATTGTCTATTCTGAAAAAGCATTTTTATTTTGTTCATATAATGTTATATATTAATACAAAAGGAAGGTTCAGATGTTATGTAGTAATTCAAAGGAGAACTGCAATGAAAGGATTCAACATGCTGTTGCTAGCACACCTTCCATGTCTCTCTATTTGTTCATGGCCTATGTTCATCAACACATGACTGGTGAACATAATGTGCAAATGAGTGAATGAATGAATGAGGTTGAAAATCTGTTTTTATTATGACCCATTTTATTGTTATTCTACACATCCATCCCCTACAGTCTTTATTTTTTAAAGAAATATGTGGTTTCATAGTTCAAACTATGAGAATCTGATCATCTCTAGATTAGCAGAGAAGTGTGAATTATATATATGCCCCCTTTCTCCTCTCCCACAAGCATTTTTGGAGAATAAATAAAAGGCGGTGGATATCATTCAAGTCTCTCTTCACTCCCATGTGCACAGAGACCTACACCATTTGTTGAGCCCTTCTTATACTGTTGTTGAAAACTAATGGTAATCTAATTGAATTTGTTCATGTTAATGAATTCAGATTTTTGACAAAGGGTTGTTTTTCAAGCCTCCTGTTTTAATCTGACACAATTAAATGGATTGTTTAGGAAGGATAATGATTATGCTGTGTGGAGAAAGCAGATGCCACAGCTTACCTCTACACAAGCAGAAGGTAGAAAAGATCAGAAGGGCTGATATTGAGGAAGAAAGAAAGAAATGGTGAAAAGGAGAGCAAAAGAGAAGTACAGCTAGCTATTTATAGGTTATTTCATGGTCCTCTAGTACCTGTCTGGCTTTGACTGCTGTTATAGTAAAGCTTTATGAAGGCTGTACGTCCTTAAGGAATACTATAAGGATTTAGCTTTCCTATACAGTGGCAATATTCAAAATAAGGCTGGTAATTGGGTCACCTCATCTGCAAGCAGCTATCACTAAGGCATTCCAAGAGCTTCCCAGTTAGTCCCTCATCAGGCCTTACAACACACTCATGGAGTAATGAGAGGGTGCAGATTATGAATAATTAGTCCACTATTATTCTTTCTTCAGTGGGTTTTAATTTTGCTCAGACAGTGTCTCTTTTTTCACACATTGGAGACTTTAGAGCAAGGTATAACAGTGGGCACATTAGTTTTCATTAAATATTCCCCTCCAACTTTTTCACCCCTAACTTCACATAACTACAAGAATTTCTCAGAATTTAAATAGAAAAGGCAGGGAACGCCTACACTGTATATTCCCTGAGTCCAGATCATGAGTGTCCAGTAGAATATAGTTTCAACTATATGGGTGTTAATTAACCAAGGTTATGAATTCTAATAAGTGAGAGAGGTCAGTGTATGACACAAGCAGAGAGAGAGAGAGAGAGAGAGAGAGAGAAGCAGAGAGAAGAGTGAGGGCAAAGGCAAATTAAGGGAATAAAAAAGAGAGGGGAGGAGGAGTGAAGGCAGTCACGCATCTGTGTGGGAATTCCCATTGCAATATCCATGGTCCTTCACAAGTGCTCCACACAGTGCACTTGATGTTATGAAACACACTGGCAACTCCATTGCCCTAAGGACAGTCAGCTTCACTTAGAAACTCAAGCTCTGCAGGATAAGTTGTGGGTCACAAGGCAAAGCTGAGGGGGGCTCCCTGTGGGTCTCTGGAACTAGAATATGGATGGCAATCCCTCTTGCATTAAGACTCGATAGCCTCTGTCACTTCAGCTAGAACTGTGGACAAATAATTCCGGGCGGAGTTCCTATGTAACTAAGTTAGCTGTCATTATAGATGTTGAAGACTCTGGATATTTTTGTTTGGAGGTTCAGTGATTGTTATCTTTGCTTTGCTACCAAGAGAGAAAAGACAGAAAATGATAGTCTCTTATTTGCCTTTTTGATAGCATTTTCTTATTTAGTACTAGACTTCCATTGGAGAATTTCACTCAGCACCACTGGCGCTGACTACAAAGTCTTTAAGGGCTCACCCTAAGGGGGAGGAGGTAGGAACCTTTTCTCTCACTCCCATCTCTTTAGACTCAGAATGGGGGTGAGCATTTCTGAGTGGATACTTAATAATGAAGTGGATTCCATAGAAAGCTTCTTGAAGAGTCACACATATCTTGAGCCAGGCTAAGCTGGTGACTCAGCAAAAGTCTTCATTTACAGGTAGATAGTCAGGGAGATCAGAAAAAAATACATGAATTAATCTAAACAATGTAACAGTAATCTAAAAAGTAAAAACATAGATCTTTTAAAAACTCCTCCATAAATGCTCCTAGCTCTTTGTAGTATAAGATCTAAATGTCTTATCTAAGTATACAAGACTATCAATACATTTCCAACTGTTCTTTCTCCATGGAACTTTCTATATACTTTTTTCTTTTTTTTTTAATCGAATATATTGGGGTGAGTTTGGTTAATATAATTGTATAGGTTTCAGGTGTACAATCCTATAATATATCAACTGTATGTTGTATTGTGTGTTCAACACCCCAAGTTAAGTCTTACTCCATCACCATTTATTCCCCCTTTACCTTCTTCTACCTCTCAACACCCCCTTTTCCCTCTGGTAATCACTGCACTGTTGTCTGTGTCTATGATATTTTTGTTGTTGTTTCACCCAGTCCCCTAAAACCCCTCCCCTCTGACAGCTGTTTACTTTTTCCATTCAAATGGGTCAACTCCTACTCATTCTTTGAAAACTAACTCAAATAACACTTCCTGGGGACTCCTCCAACCAGTATCACAATTTCTCCCTCTAAGGTTCTTTCCAAGTATTTTGCCTAGGAGGCTGGCATTGAACTCAACTTCTGTACAGGCTGAACCTGCCAGATTCTTGGAGGGCAGAGGATAAACTGTATTGGGGTTAGAATATATACATATACTAATATATACTCACATACACACACACACACACACACACACACACACACAGTGCTTTGGACATAAAAGTTGTTCAGTAAGAGTTCAATAACACATTCAAAAGGAAAGCAAGTTGGCTTTATGATAGAATAAGCCAAGTAAAAATCAGGAAAATAAATATAAAGAAGTCATCATTTTTGAAAAGAAAAGATACTTTATATGAGTGCCACATTGATAGAGTTATTTTAATGTAGGCACAAAATCTTAAGTGTCAAAAAGAAGAAACACATATTATATTAAGCTACCATGACACATGGGCTACAAATCCATGCAAGTTTCACCATCCCCTCTCCCTCGTATTCTAAAGAATAAAGGTAATTTGCAACTGTACTTAGACATTTTCTAGAGTGAGTTCTGCATTTTACAAAAGGGTATTATAAAATAAAAATATGGTAGAGTTGTGTTTGTCATAAAGCAATTTGGGGCAATGTTAGGTTAGAGGAGATTTTTTTTATTTCTGCCTTCTCAGATCTTTCAATATACTAATGTGTACTGGAATTGGGACTCTCTGAGAGGAGGCATGAAGTACAGCATGACCCAAATGTATTTTTCCACGAAATTTATGTTAAGGAGCATTTCACATGACAGGTGTTCACAGATAACAAACTCTAGGAAACACTGCCTTAGTTTCTTAGATGCCATTATTAGTCGCTTCAAGAAGGATTTAAAAATGAACACACTGATTGTCATGATGCCAAAACACAGAGAAGGAAAAATTTAAAACGATAGCCTATATAAATGTTGCTTCAAAATAATGGAACAGCCTGTTCTCATGAAAACACGGCATAATATAGCGGAAAGAGCACAGGCTAAAAAAATGTTTCTTTATATCTTACTAGCTGCATGATTTTGGGCAAGATATTTCTCAGCAGAGAAAATGCTATGTCTTTGAAAATCACAAATTGTGATTTTATTTGGAATTTCTGAACCAAAAATTCATAGGGACACATAAACTTAAAGGATTTGGGTGATGGCCTCAGGTATACGAAATGATCTTTTGCCTGGTCTTGACTCCCTTTGGCTCTTGTGACTGGACTGTAGGGAGAAATAAACTTGCTCATGGACCATGTCTTAATTTTGGAGGGCCCACTGGGTAGGGTGATTGACATCTATTGTTTTGAGGGGAAAGCTGGTAAGAAGTACGGCTGAGAATTCTTTCCTTACAATGAATGACGTTTCCTCAACAGAGTATCAATGACGTAGGGAACAGCAAATTAACACCATAAGCTGTTCCTAAATTTTCACAGCTCCAGCTACAGGTTAGCAAAGCCTATAATTAGCACTCTGCACTGCGCCTTTCATGGTTTGCCACTGCCACCTCAGAGCTAGGAAGAGACAAAAGAGCCTACACACTACCAGACACATTTTTCAGCCATGCCTCCTACTCAAATTCATTAACACTTCCCACCTACTTCACAGGTATGGCTGTGCTCTGCCAGCAACTAATGAATGCAGTTACCAAAGCCCTACGACTGACCCACTGACTGACCATCTGCAACACCTGTGCCCCTATCTACCTTCCTTCATCAGAGAACCTGGCACCCAGTGGGTTTATCTGGGAACGTTTAAGAGAGGCACTTAAATATTTAAAAAGAGAGAAAGAAACTTAATTTGAAGGCAGAATCACTTATAAATAAATCCCATGACCTAGGTTTTGAGAACAGCAACAAAGTAAAACTCCAGTGTATTAACATATGTTAGTCCATCTCATATGAAGTCACAAGAAGATAGAAAAAAAAACAACTATGGGCAAACTGAAAAAAATTAAGTATAAAGTTATTTTTTCTGTACTTTAACTATAATAATAAATTGCTCTATGGCACAGTTATATTTTTTTTAAATTATTGCATATATTGCCCTGGCTGGCAAGGCTCAGTTGGTTGGAGCATTGTTGCATAACAGAAAGGTTATGGATTTGACTCCCCATCAGTACATGCGCCCAGGTTGCCAGTTTGATCACTGGCCTGGGCACATATGGGAGGCAACAAATTCATCTTTCTCTCTACCACTGATGTTTCTTTCTCTCCTTTCCTCTCTATTTAAAAGCAATGAAAAAGAATCTTAGTTATTATAAATAACGCTGCTTTGAACATAGGAGTGCATATATTCAGTAGAAGAATAGATACGAAAGCTGTGTTACATTTACACAATGGAATACTATACAGCAGTGAAAAAGGAGGAATTCTTACCTTTTGTGACATCATGGATGGAACTGGAGACTATTATGCTAAGTGAAATAAGCCAGTAAATGAAAAACAAATACAATATGATCTCATTTATAACTGGAATCTAATGAACAAAATTAACTAACTAGCAAAAAAGAATCAGAGGCACAGAAACAAAGAACAGCCTGATAGATGTAAGAGGGGAAGGTGAGGGTGGGACTGGTTGAAAGAAGGTGAAGGGATTAGTCAACGAACATATATGTGTACCCCTATGTTCATTCAGCATTATTTATAATTGCCAAGATATGGAAGCTGCCCAAGTGTCCATCAGTAGATGAGTGGATAAAACAATTATGGGACCTTTACACAATAGAATAGTACTCAGCCATAAAAAGAAGAAAATCTTACCCTTTACAATAGTACGGATGAACCTGGAGAACACTATGCTAAGTGAAATAAGCCATTCAAAGAAAGAAAAATACCACATGATTTCACTTGCATGTGGAATCTGATGAACAAATTGAACTAACAAATAAAACAGAGACAAACGCATAGATGGAGAGCAGATGTCAGCTAGTGGTGGGAGCAGTTAAGGGGTGAAGGGATCAAGCAAAAAGGAAAAAGAACTTATTGACATAGATAACAGGGTGGTAATTTCTGGGGGGTGATATAAGGGGACTAAGTGGTAATGGAAAAAATACAATAAAAATTAAATTTAAAAAGAACATATATGCATGACCCATGGACATGAACAATGGTGAGGGGATTAACTATGGGAATGGGAGGGCAGACTGTGGGGGACAAAGGGGGAAAATTGGAACAACTGTAATAGCATAAACAATAAAAAAAGAAAATTACAAAAAGGTAAATAAAAGCAATGAAAAAATGTACTTGGGTAAAGATAAAAAACATTTTTTTTAAAAAGTATTACGCATATTGATCTTTGTTGATTAACCTTGTTATATAAATTCTAAAATAAGCATTTGAAGAGATTCTTTTCTGTATCTTTTATTTTTTATAAAGTATTCTCTTTTCTGTTTTTTAAATCACCATTTTCACATCCTAGGTTTCCTAATTTGAGGTACACCTACATATACAAATGTATATACTTAATTTCATTTTCAGTTCATAGTCTATGCTTGTTTCTTCTCATTACAATTACTTTTAAAATCGAATTTCCTTGGCTTTATTCAAGTCTACTGAAATAAGTACTGCATTTTAAGAGGATTCTTTCTGAGCCCCAGTGAGTGTTCAACACTGTTCTTTTTCTGTCTTAGCCCCACCAAAGCAACGGAGCCCAAGGTTCTGTGGCACACCTGAGTGACAGGAGAGGCAGAAGGGCATTGCCATCACTGATCCTTTGAGGCCCTTTAGAAATGTGCTTGATTTCTCATACATTAATTAGTGGAATGTGAAATTTTGTCATCTTCCTTTTCTTGTCTTTACAATAAGTTTAGAAATAAAGTCCTCAAATGTATAGCAAGCCTCAAGTAACAACACTTCATTCAACATCACTTTATTGTCATTAAAGAATAAAAAAAAATCAATTCTTAGCTGGGGCCACTGTCTGTGGACTGCATGATCTCCCTGTGTCTGCGCAGGTTTTCTCCAGGGACTTCATTTTCATATCACATCCCAGAGACTGCAAGCGAGGTGAATGAGCGTGCCTACACTGTCCTCCTCTAAGTGAGTGTGGGTGTGTGTTTGAATGACCCAGTGATGGAAGGAAGTCCTGTCTGGTGTTGGTCCTATCTCGTGCCCGAGCTGCCAGGAGAGGCCCTGGACACCCACGACCCTGAACCTGAATCAGTGGGTTGGAAAATAATGGTTTCACTGGTTTTTGCTCATCCTACTTAAATGTATAACTAGCTTACATTTATTTGAATGTTTAATATTAGAAGTGCTTAGGGTCCTTATTTAGAAGTTTGGTGATTTTTTTTTTTTTTGTGATCAGAAATATGCTGTAGGAACTTAACTCTTGTTTATATCAATTAGCCTATGGTAAAATTGGTTTCATTATACATCATTTTTCTTAAAGTGGCAATTCCAAGAACCTACAGGTGACGTTAAGTGAGGACTTACTATAATAATGCTTGCAATAGATCATACATATTGGAATACAGCTTAACTCTGAAAGTACACTTTGCAGTCTCTTAGAAGGGTTTAAAATACATGTTGGTTTTTTAAAATATACAAATTCTTATCTCAAAGGCAAATTTGCTATGCTTCCCTCTCCCCACCTTTTCACTTTTGTAAAAAAGAGGACTTTAAACGCTCACTGCAGTGGGTGCTGTGATATGGTGCCCAGACCTCTCCTATTCAGGAAAGGGTCATTGATGTCCCTGATGCTGAGCAAGTTGGTGGCCACAGAGCTCTCGCTGAGCTGCTTCCAGGGGTTTGCCATCAGTTATAGAGAGCCAAATGTAGTAATTATCATCCCTTTGCAGGTGGCATGGAGCCAAAGTCTGGTATGTGCTAGGGTATATAGGCCCACACCCTTGCCTCAAGACTGGACAACTCTGAAAATCCAATCCAGGTCCAGAACTCACCAGGGATCCATGGAGGCATTTGTTGCAGGTAGTTCAACTACTCCCTCTGACCAACCCTGATTCTTTACTCCCTCAGAGCTTCTCATCCTGAGAGCACTACCCAATAAACTTTTTCCATACGAATTGTCTTCTCAGCGTTCATTTCCAGAGAACCCACCTTATCATTCTTCCTAAGACTTCCATTATTATAATTATTTTCTGACAAGTCCAATACAGGGGCTAAGCTTCCCTACCCTGCTTTCATTGCTATAACTATTTGGCTAAAAGCAGAGATAAAAATTACTGTGAAGTTGGAGCAAAACTGTAGACAGAACTACATGAACTGATCACTCCATTATGTGTCAAGGGCATTTTAATCAAATCTGGTCCAACAAGAATGTACATGGACACAAAAAAGAAGGAGGTAAATAAACTTAGGGGAAGAAAAATAAACTTTCATCAGGTTTTAAAATATTGTTAAAAATACTAGCTGTGGATTCCTTTTTCAACTAAAGTACTCATTATTAAGCAATATTAACCCTAATAGTCTATTCTCCAAATGCAATTCAGTTGTGGTTATTTCATTTTCCCTAACATAGGAACAGTAATTTAGTTTTCCCCTCTCTTACCCCACATATGGAATGGCAAACAATTCTATGTACAACCCAAGCATCACACTGATGTTTATTCTGACTCAGGAGTCTCTTTTCTCCTCCCCCCACTTCTACTCTGGCTTCAACCAATTTTCCAACACTAATGTACAAATTTGCACTGTAAATGCAAATAAGCACAAATGATATTACTCAAGTAGTAAGAGGTTGCAGTTTTTTTTAAAGAAAGTATTTTTGTTTAAATTGAATTATCTTTAATATCTTTACATATACTCCCACATAGATCGATCATTTTACATAGATGCCTTCATATAGTCATATTATTCTTGCTTTTCCCTCCTCCCTCTCTTGCTTGGTTCCTCTTCCTTTTGTTTCTCCTATTTTGGATACACTCCCACCAGGAACCCACGTTAGCACTTCTGTGTGTGCTTCATATTCTTTTCTGCACTCAATACTATACAGATCTATTCACATATACAGCTACACATACATAGATCTTGTGCTCACTTTTCTATATTTTGTTTTCTCTGTTTTCTTACTCACTACCTCTCTTAAATTGTTATTTTAAAAAATAACAATTCATTATATGAATATATAACAATATTTTAACCATTTAACTATTGAGAGACATTCATTTTTATATTGGGTTTTTTTTTTGTCACTATAAACAATGCTGCCCTGGCTAATGTGGCTCAGTGGGTTGAGTGTTGGCCTGAGAACCAAAGTGTTGCTGGTTTGATTTCTAGTCAGGGCACATGCCTGGGTTGTGAGCCAGGTCCCCAGTTGGGGGCACACAAGAGGCAACCAAACATTGATGTTTCTCTCCCTTTCTTTCTCCCTGCCTTCCTGTCTTTCTAAAAATAAATAAATAAATAAATAAATAAATAAATAAATAAATAAAATCTTTAAAAAATAAACAATGCTGCAGTAAAAAATACCTACCTTTATAAACTGGGTTTCAATATTTTTGATAGAGATTCCTCACACTGGAATTCCTGGGTCAAGGGCATATGCCTTTTTAATATTAAATGATACAGTAAATTGCTTTCAAAAAATTATAAAATTGTCCATCTTTATCAGCAATGCATGCTTTTCTCTTTATACATGCCAGCAGACATTACAGTCTTTTCTAAATTTTTGCCAGTCTGATAGATATTACTTTGATTTGTTTTTCCAACATACAAGTGAATATGAGCACATTTTCATATGATTATAGACCATCTGGATTTTTTCTTTTGCAAAATATCTCTATATACTTTACATATTTTTCTATTGCTTTATCTTTATATTGCCAATTTGTAAAGAAGAAGAGTTTTTCTTCTTTCTCTGTTAACCCTTTATCTCAATGCATGTTTTGAATATTTTTCCAGATCTGTTTTGTCAATTAACCTCATTTGTGGTATTTTTGGTCATTTGGTCATACATTTGGTCATTTGTGGTATTAGGGTATATATATTACAAATGTATATACATAGATATTATATGTTATATATAATATATATTCATACATATGCTAAAATATCAAAATGCAAAAAATTCACACGTTTTTCTTAGTCCATTAAACAACTATATTAAGTAATCTTATATATGGAGGTCTATTTCTGGATTCCCTATTTTACTAAATATTTTTTATTGTATATTCTTATAGCTGCTTCTGATAGAAAATGATTTATTATTATTTCTTTGTGTAATTTTATTGGTTATTATCAGGTAATTATTCTTTCAAAATAACTTATTTTATCCAGTCAAAAAATAATAAAACTTCTAATGGGATTCTAATAGAAAATCAATTAAATATACACTTTAATCTTGGGAAACCATTTTTTAAAATACATTGAGACTTCAGAATGAACATATTTGTTTTTTATTGGTTTCTCATGTCTTGTACATGTCTTTTATTAAGATTTTATATCTGCTTTATGTAGGTTGAATCTTATTTTATAAAACTTCTTTCTATACTACATAGTTTTATTTACTTTTATATGTAGCATTTTTTTAAATTTCTTTGTCCTTATAGCTAGAGAAGTGAAAAGCTACTAACTTCTATCTAGCCATCTTACAAAGCTTTATTAATACTATGCTTTTTTTCCCCTTTAATCTGTTGAGTTTTCTGCATATACAGTGATTGCATTAATACAGTATAATTTTTCTCTCTTAGTTTTTAGTGTTTATAGTATATATTTCTTTTATATTATTTATTTGCAACCTTTAAAACAATGTTTTTTAAAAAATAAGGAATGGTGATAGTGGACATCTCTAATTTCTGATTAATATTGAAATTGTTAAATTTTTGCCACTAATGATACCAAAAGTTATTGGTTTGGGGTAAATAATCTTAAATATAATGGAAGAGAGTCCTTCTATTTTGTTTTATTTAAATATTTTCTTAAAAACAGCTGTTGAATTTAATTATTTTTTTTAGTGACTTGGCTTGATTGCTTGATTTTTCTTTTAATTTATTTATGTATATAATCATATAGACAGGTTTCCTGATATTGAGCCAACCTTTCTTTTCTGTCCATGTATTTATTTGCTACTCTTTTAAATTTCTAGAAAAATACTTATCAAATGTGTCAAATACTAATAGCTATAACCTAATAAAAGTTTCCACGATAAACTTAATTTAAGAAGCACTAGATCAAAGTTAAATGGTACTTCCCAGAACCATTCTAGTTAATGAACATTGTCAAGTTACAAGAGGAGAATAGGGCAAAAGTGTTTAGTGAAATTTATTTGACCATCCATTTTTCATGGGCCATTTGATGTTGCCATGTTAAGCAGAACAAACTTTTGGGAAATGCTTAAGTGGAGATTGCATGCTAAGATTTGCAAATATTTCAACACCAGAGACCAATTAAATCATGAAGGCAGAAGAATAAATTAAAAGTCACAAGTGTAGGATACTAAAACTTTGGGGAAAAATAATTTAACTAATATTTGTGCCAACTGAATTCACTTTTACTTATACCAGAGTTTTGCCAGGGTAGGTAAAAATTATTGATGTTTGGCATTATATAGACCCATCTTAAAGTATAGGGTTGTCAGGGGATGCATGTAATATCACCTTCAGCCAAATGTTACAGTATGATTCTAGGATATAATGCAAATAAAACTATACCCACTCTATTTTATGACCATAGCACCGTGACTAACATGACATGATGATATAGACTCACAACAGTGACTTGGGCTCACATATGGCACTCACCAATGACGTATTCCACCCTGAAGAGATCTCTTCGGGGGTCGTACGGACGATTGAAGTCAATCTGGATGTAGAAAGGCTGTCCTCTACGTACAATTAGCTTGTTGTTATCATACTTGTCAGTGTGATGATCCACTTTGTTGCTGTCCCATCTCTCCTTGAACAGGTGAACACTCTTGACATTAAGGTAGTCTATGCACAAAGAAAACAGTCAAGGGAAACCACTTAGTAACTTTGTCTAAATGTAAACTCAAAAACCAAGGTCATTTCTCCTGAAGGAGGAAGGTCTACTGGATCAAACTCTATACAGAGGGCCAAGAGGTTTGAGAGTCAGTGTCTTGTGACATTTTTGCTTTCAAACAGGATTTTAAAAATGCTTTTCCCCACTCTGATTTCATTTCAGACCACAGAGCACTGACTTTGAGAGAGAGAGAGCAGTGTTGATAATGCCTAGTGTACAGGTCTAGATACAGAGAAATTAGGGCTGAAGTTGAAGTCTTTACATTCCCTGGTTTTCCTTATGTTAGGTCCTTCTCATGGTGACTGCCACACTGTGTCACTAACTAGAGATAAGCAGGAAATAGCCACTTCCATTTTCTTATCTTTAAAAAGGGAAAGATACAATCTGACAAACCCTCAAAGAATGTTCTAAGGACAAAGTTGACCATTAACCCAAAATTATCTACTTACTTCAGGAAGGGTCAAATACCCTTCCTTCTGTAATTCTAAAAGTAGATCTTGTCCCTCAAAGGCAGAAAAAAGAGGGAACAGGTGTGGAGAAAAGACACTAACATTTCTTTTTTTTTTTCTTTTTCTTTTTATTTCTTTTTATTTTATTTTATTTTATTTTTTTAATTTATTTACTTTTTAAATACATTTGTCTCTGCCTCCCCCCCACCTCTTTCCCTTGCCCCCTCCCACCTTCCCTCCCTCAGCTCTTCCCCTTTGGTTTTGTCCATGAGTCCTTGCTATATGTTCCTTGACTTTCCCCTTCCCTTCCCTTTCCCTGCCCCCCCCTTCCCTCTTGTCTCTGTTGATTTCTTTTCCTTTAAGTGTTGCTGGTCATATTTTCCTTGCATCTTTGCATTGTTGGTTAGGTTCCGCTTATAGGTGAGATCATATGGTATTTGTCTTTCGCCCCCTGGCTTATTTCGCTTAGCATGATGCTCTCCAGTTCCATCCATGCTGTCGCAAAGTTTAGTACTTCTTTTTTTCTTTCTGCTGTGTAGTATTCCATTGTGTATATGTACCATAATTTTTTGATCCAATCATCTACTAATGGGCATTTAGGTTGCTTCCAACACGTGGCTATTGTAAATTGTGCTGCTGTGAACATTGGGGTGCATAGGTTCTTTTGTATTGGCGTTTTGGTGTTCTCAGGGTATAGTCCCAGCAGGGGAATCGCTGGATCAAAAGGCAGTTCCATTTTCAGCTTTCTGAGGAAATTCCACACTGCTTTCCATAGAGACACTAACATTTCTATGGAATAAGTATAATTGCTCCTACTTTGAATATGCAGAAACAAGCTTCACATTTCCCTAGCTACTAATCAACCTATCTGGAAAGCAAAACCTGGTCTGATGCCAAAACCTACAGGTTTTTTTAATGTTGAGAGTTTAACTGTCAATAATACATTTGTCAGAAACATGATAGCACTGGGTAAAGGTTAGATATCCTCCTGTCTTTCTCCCATTCCATCTGCAAATGAGTACTGTATGTGAAGCTAACTCTAACTACCCATTTAAACTGTAGTTTATAAAATCTAGTCCAGAGACAGATTTCTGTCCATGCATTTGTAGTTTTAATGGGACACTGGGGAGAGAAGCCTGAGTGGGGGGTGCACTGGTCTTCCTTCCCTTTCCCTGATGCTGCCTACTGCATGGTTTGCCCTTACAGCTGTGAAGACAGAGTTCACATCTGCTGAGCTTGTGCTGGGCATCACTCTGCAAGACTCCAATGACTTCTTTACTCTTACACAGAAGTATGTATAATGTGCCTGATATTCTCCTGCCTAATTTTGTTTTCTCATGGGAAAGAAGTTAAGCTCATCAAGATATTTTCCAGTTTGAAAGTCTAGAAGTTCCCGAAATACTCTGAATTAATGAAATTCAGGTAATCCTAATTTTGAACCTCAAGTGTCATAATTACTTAGGTAAGAAACATTGCCTCTTAGAAGCTGAACTTTCCTCAACTTTAAAATGGGGATACTAATATCCAGAGAATTTCTGTGAAGATTCAATGCCATAATGATGCAATGTGTCTGGCACTATGCCTGGCACATAGTGGGGCCACAGGCTTGCTTGCGGCTCACTGTATATATGCTCTGATGGAGCCAATTTATATTTTACATGGTGTTCAATGGGCTATTCTGACTGCAACATTACAGCAAACAGAAGTGCAAGATGCAGTTTTATTTTTATCTCATTTCAGAACCCTGCCATAATACATGGTCCCTGAAGAACAATTTCCTTCCTTTATGATGTAGAATAAGGATGTTAAATTCTCTACACCTTTCTCCTCCAAGTTGCCTTTCCTCTAAGTGTTCTGGCCTTATTAAAGTTATAATTCCCAGTGTTAAATCAGCTTTAGAAAAGCTGAAGAATAGAGGGTCAAGACTGTGGGGTAGGAAAACCTTGAGCTCACTCCTATAGACACATCAAAACTACAACTACACATAGAACAAATATCTTTGAGAATGACCTAAAGACTAGCAGAACAGATTTTTCTACAACTACGAATTTAGAGAAAAGCCACATTGAAAAGGGTAGGAGATTCTAGTCAGGAACCACACCCCCAGTGTGGCTTCCTGCAAGCTGGAGATATTTCATCACCAGGGAGGTCCCCCTGGGAAGTGCTGGATCTGAGCCTCACAATGAGCTCCCCAACCCAGGTGAACCTAAACCAAGAAGGTAAGTCCCTATAACAGTTGGCTATGAAAACCAGTGGTGCTTATGTCCAGGAGAGCTGAAGGGCTCTAGGGAACCAAGACTCCGTTCTTAAAGAGCTTGTGCACAAACTCACCCTCTTGGAGTTCCAGAACTGAGGCAGCAGTTTGCAAAACTCCTGGGTCATACATAAAGGAGATACTTTCACTAATTTTAGGGCAACTGCTGGAGGGGCAAGAATCTGTTTAAGCTTTCTCTGGGGACAAAAGCACTGGCAAACACTATTTATTCTTTATACTCCTAGTTAGCCTAGAGCTGGCAGGCACCATTTCTAACACTCTCCATTAAACTTGCTAATATTGTTCACCCTGCCCTGATGTTCCCATGAGATCCCACCTGGCCCAACCTGCCACTCTATCTAGCATCACTCCTAACACATCTGTTTGGCAGCTTTTGCTGGCACTGGCACCCCTCACAAACAGCCCTAGCTCCAACCTGCCACACCTGGTGAGCAGCTTTTTCTATGACAAGTGTCCCTACAAAGTGACTCTCCCTCCACAGGGCTAGTCCTCACACACCAACATGTTCACAACAGTTGAGGCTGAGCCTTGCAGCTAGCCATGTTTGGGATCTACCTGAACACCAGCATACCCACAGAAACTTCAGCTGGGTCCCACAGTCTGGTAGGTCAAGGAGCAGCCCTGCCCACAAGTGCATCTACAATAGTCATATACAGGCTTCGCCAAAAACTGGGCTGGGAACGTCTTGTTCACCAGTGTATCTGAAGCAATTGTGGCAGGGTCTCACAGCCTGGGGACCAACCTGCTTACAAACATGACTTTAACATCTGCAGCCCAATCTCAACAAGTACATGCAACCTACACTTTGGAGCACCTGGCTCTGATGAATGGGAAGGATTATATGACTGGGCCCCACAGGACCCTTTTTACAATAAGCTCTTTCAATATGAGGAGACACAGCAGGTATGCCAAATACATAGAAACAACACAGAGAGTTAGGCAAAATGAGGAGACAGAGGAATATGTTCCAAAAGAACAAGAATATTCCAAGACCCCAGAAAAAGAACTAAAAAACATAGAGATAACCAGTGTACCAGATAAAGACTTCAATATAGTAATCATAAGGGTGCTCACAAAATTTGGAAGAAGAATGAATGAACACAGTGAGAATCCCAGAAAATATAATGAGAACTGAAAAATACAATAAATAACTGAAATTAAAAAAATACTCCAGAAGGAATCAACAGCAATTAGATGATATAAAAGAACAAATCAGCAATCTGGGAGATATAGTACTGGTAATCACCCAATCAGAATAGGAAAAATAAAAAATAAAAAAGAGGATAGTTTAATGGGACAACATAAGCATACTAATATTCACATTATAGAAATCCCAAAAGGAGAAGAGAGTTAAAGGGAAAAAAACCTATTTGAAGAAATAGTGCCTGGAAACTTCCCTAATTTGGTGGAGAAAACAGACAACCCAATCCAAGAGTCTCAAAGAGTCCTAAAAAAGATAAATCCAAAGAGACTCACACCAGACACATAATAATTAAAAATGTCAAAGTTAAAGAGAGAATCTTAAAAACAGCAGGAGTAAAACTGCTAAAGTACAAAGGAACCCCCATAAAACTATTAGCTAATAGTTCAGCAGAAATTTGCAGGCCAGAAGGAAGTGACATTATATTCAAAATAATTGAAGTGTAAAGCTTACAAGGTAAAACCTACATACAAGAATACTCTAATCAGCAAAGTTATTATTCAGAATTGAAGGACAGTTTCCCAGACAAGCAAAAGCTAAAGGAGTTCATCACCACTAAACCGGCATGATAAGAAATGTTAAAGAGACTTTTCTAAGTGGAAAAGAAAGGCCAAAACTAGTGGAAAATATCTGAAAGAAAAAAATTTCACTAGTAAAGGAAAACATGGAGTACAAAGCTAATAGATCAATCACTTATAAAGCTAATATAATAATTACAACAAAAAGTAGTAAAATTATTTATATCTACAAGAATTAGTTAAGAAATACACATTCATGAAAATGGAAAATGTGATATGAAAAAGCATAAAATGTGAACGAGGTGAGAAAAATTAGTGCTTTTAGAATGCATTTGAACTAAAGCAACCATGAACTTAATATATACAGCTATATTCATAACTTATTATATATGAATCTCATAGTAACCGCAAACCAAAAAACTATAATAGACACACAAAAAAGAGAAAAATGAATCAAAATATAACATTAAAGAAAGTCATCAAATGAAAAGAGAAGAGAACAAGAGAATGAAAAGGAACAGAAAAGAACTACAAAAACAAACAGAAAATAAGATGGCAATAAGGGCATTCCTATCAATAATTATTTTAAATTTCAATGGACTAGATTCTCCAATCAAAAGACATACAGTAGCTGCCTACAAAATATTCATTTCAGACCTAAAGACACAGACTGAAAATGAAGGGATGGAATAAAGATTTTTAGTGCCAATAGAAATGATATGAAAACTTAGGCATCAATATTTACATTAGACAACATAAACTTTAAAACAAAGACTATAACAAGAGACAAAAAAAAAAAAAGGCATTACATAGTGATAAAGGGAAAAGTCCAACAAGAGGATATAACACTTGTAAACATCTATGTACCCAATATAGGAGTATGTAAATAAATACATAAAGCAAATATTAACAGACATAAAGGGAGAGATTAACAAGAATACAGTAAGAGTTGGGGACTTTAACATCCCACTTGTATCAATAGATAGGCCATCCAGATAAAAAATCTACAAGGAAACATTGGCCTTAAATGACACATTAGACCAGCTTGAAGTAAGAGATATATACAGAACATTCCATCACAAACAGTAGAATACATACACTTTTCAAGTGTTCATGGAACAGTCTTCAGTATAGATCACATGTTAGGCCACAAAACAAGTCTCAATAAATTTAAAAAGATTGAAATCACACCAAACATTTTTTAACCAAAAGGCATGAAATTAGAAAGCAATTCTAAGAAGAAAACAAGAAAAAAAAAGTGTATACAAGGAGGCTAAACAATATGCTACTACAAAACTAGTGAGTCGGAGGAGAGAAGATGGCGGAGGAGTGAATGGGAGTCACGCTGAACTCCTCCCAAGACCAAACTGGAATTGCGACTAAATAGTGGAGTAATCACCTGGAAAACAATGGAACGATAGCGGGAGAGGAGCCTTGGAGCCGCGGACAGTAGATTTGACTCTCACACATCCCCAATCAAAATTGCCCCAATCAAAAGACACAGGGTAGCTGAATGGATAAGAAAACATGACCCTCACATATGCTGCCTACAAGAGACCCACCTCAGAGCAAGAGACCTACACAGATTGAAAGTAAAGGGATGGAAAATAATATTCCAAGCAAATGGGCATGAGAAAACGGCCGGGGTTGCCATACTTGTATCAGACAAAGTAGATTTCAAAACAAAGGCCATAAAGAGAGACCCAGAGGGGCACTTTATAATACTGAAAGGAAAAATCTATCAAGAAGACATCAACATTGTAAACTTCTATGCTCCCAATATAGGAGCCCCCAAGTGTATAAAGAAATTGTTGGGTGACTTCAAAAAAGATATAGACAACAACACACTGATAGTAGGGGATTTCAACACCCCCCTGTCAAAAATGGACAGATCTTCCAAACAAAACATTAATAAAGATATTGTGGCGCAGAACGACACACTGAATCAAAGAGACTTAACTGACATATGTAGAAACTTACATCCCAAAGAAGAAAAATACATATTCTTTTCAAATGCTCATGGCAGTTTTTCAAAGATAGACCACATGATAGGACACAAAGCAAACCTCAGCAAATTCAGGAAAACTGAAATAATACCAAACTTTTTCTCGGACCACAAGGGCGTGAAACTGGAAATCAACCTCAAAGAGAAACTTCAAAACTTGCAAACTCATGGAGACTGAACAGTAGACTATTAAACAATGAATGGGTCAATAATGAGATAAGAGAAGAAATCACAAAATTTCTGGAAACAAATGAAAATGAACAGACAACGGTCCAAAACCTATGGGACACAGCAAAGGCGGTCCTGAGAGGGAAGTTCAGAGCAATACAGGCTTACCTAATAAAGATAGAAACATTTCAAATAAAAGACCTAACACTAGAACTTCAAGAACTGGAGAAACAACAACAAATAAATCCCAGAGCAAGTAGAAGGAAGGAAATAGTCAAGATTAGAGCACAACTGAATGACATAAAGACAAAAAGAACAATTCAGAGGATCAGCCAATCCAGAAGCTGGTTCTTTGAAAAGATAAATAAAATTGAAAAGCCTTTAAGCAGACTCATCAAGACAAAAAGGGAGAGGACCCAAATTAATAATATCAGAAACGAAAGAGGAGAAATAACAACTGATACCACAGAAATACAAAGGATTGTAAGAAACTACTATGAACAATTATATGCCAAGAAATTTGAAAATCTTGATGAAATGGACAAATTTTTAGAAAAGTATAATCTTCTAACACTGAAGGAGGCAGAAACAGAAAGCTTGAACAGACTGATAACAGCTGGGGAAATTGAAGCAGTAATCCAGAAACTCCCGGCACACAAAAGCCTTGGGCTGGATGGTTTCACAGGAGAATTGTACAAAACATTTAAGGAAGAGATAACCCTTGTCCTTCTCAAACTACTCCAAAAAATCCAAGAGCTGAGAAGACTCCCAGACTCTTTCTATGAGGCCAGCATCACCCTGATCCCAAAACCAGATAAAGACCCTACAAAGAAAGAAAACACAGGCCAATTTCGCTGATGAACATAGATGCTAAAATCCTCAACAAAATATTGGCAAACCGCATCCAGCCATACATTAAGAAGATTATCCACCATGATCAAGTGGGATTCATCCCAGGCATGCAGGGATGGTTCAATATACGCAAATCAGTAAATGTGATACATCACATAAATAAAAGAAAAGACAAAAACCACATGATCATCTCCATAGACGCAGAAAAAGCATTAGATAAGGTACAGCACCCATTTATGATCAAAACACTCAGCAAAATGGGAATAAATGAGGAATTCCTCAACGTAATAAAGGCCATATATGAAAAACCTATAGCCAATATCATACTCAATGGCCAAAAACTGAAAGCTTTCCCACTAAGATCGGGAACACGACAAGGATGTCCGCTCTCACCGCTTCTTTTCCACATCGTATTGGAAGTCCTAGTCACAGAGATCAGACAAGAGAAAGAGAAAAAAGGCATCCAAATAGGAAAGGAGGAAGTAAAGGTATCACTGTTTGCAGATGACATGATAGTGTACATAGAGAACCCTGTCGACTCTACCAAAAAACTCCTCAACCTAATAAGTGAATTTGGCAAAACAGCAGGATACAAAGTCAACATTCAGAAATAAGAGACATTTTTGTACACCAGCAATGAAATAGAAGGAGAAGAAATCAGAAAAAAAATACCATTCGATATAGCAAGAAGAAAAATAAAGTACCTAGGCATAAATTTAACCAAAGATGTAAAAGACTTGTATGCAGAAAACTATACAGAATTGAAGAAAGAAATTAAGGAAGACATAAATAAATGGAAGCATATGCAGTGCTCATGGATTGGAAGAATTAATATCATCAAAATGTCCATACTACCCAAAGCAATTTATAGATTCAAGCGCAATCCCTATTTAGATATCAATGATGTATTTCACAGAAATAGAACAGACATTTCAAAAATTTACATGGAACCATAAATGACCCTGAATAGCTGCCGCAATTTTGAGAAAGAAACACAGAGTAGGAGGGATCACAATACCAGACATCAAACTCTACTACAAAGCCACTATACTCAAAACAATCTGGTACTGGCACAAGAACAGACCCATAGACCAGTGGAACAGAATAGAAATCCCAGAAATAAGCCCAGGTCTCTATGGGCATCTAATATTTGACAAAGGGGGCAGAAGCATAAAATGGAGCAATAATAGCCTCTTCACAAATGGTGTTGGGAGAGCTGGACGGCTACATGCAAAAAATTGAAATTGGATCATCGGCTGACACCATACACAAAAATAAACTCAAGATGGATAAAAGACTTCAATATAAGTCGCAACACCATCAAAGTCCTCGAGGAGAACATTGGCAGGAAACTCTCAGATATCCCAAGCAGCAATTTTTTCACTGATATGTCTCCTAAAGCAAGGGACATAAAGGAAAGAGTAAACAAGTGGTACCTCATCAAAACAAGAAGCTTCTGCACGGCAAAAGAAAACATCAGCAAAATGAAAAGGGAGCCAACCATATGGTAAAATATATTTGCTAATGATACATCAGATAGAGGTTTGATATCCAAGATCTATAAAGAACTCACTCGATTCCACTCCAAGAAGACAAATGATCCAATCAAAAAATGGGCAAAGGACCTGGGCAGACGCTTTTCCAAGGAGGAGATACAGAGGTCCCATAGGCATTTGCAAGGATGCTCAGCATCACTAGCCATCAGAGAAATGTAGATCAAAACCACCATGAGGTACCACCTCACACCGGTCAGAATGGCCATCATAAACAGATCAACAAATAACAGGTGCTGGCGAGGCTGTGGAGAAAAGGGAACCCTAGTCCACTGTTGGTGTGAATGCAGACAGGTGCAGCCACTGTGGAAAGCAGTGTGAAATTTCCTCAGAAAGCTGAAAATGGAACTGCCTTTTGATCCAGTGATTCCCCTGCTGGGACTATACCCTAAGAACACCAAAATGCCAACACAAAAGAACCTATGTACCCCAATGTTCATAACAACACAATTTACCATAGCCAAGTGTTGGAAGCAACCTAAATGCCCCTCAGTAGATGATTGGATCAAAAAGTAATGGTACATATACACAATGGAATACTATCCAGCAGAAAGAAAAAAAGAACTACTAAACTTCGCAACAGCATGGATGGAACTGGAGAGCATTATGCTAAGTGAAATAAGCCAGGGGGTGAAAGACAAATACCATATGATCTCACCTATAAGCAGAACCTAAGCAACAATACAAAGATGCAAGGAAAATAAGACCAGCAACACTGAAAGGAAAAGAAATCAACAGAGACAAGAGGGTAGGAGGGAGGGGAGCGGGGACAAGGAAGGTAAGGGGAAAGTCAAGGAACATATAGCAAGGACTCATGGACAAAACCAAAAGGGAAGAGCTAAGGGAGGAGGGAGGGGGCAAGGGAAAGTGGTGGTGTGTTGGCAGAGTCAAATGTATTTGAAAAAATAAATTAAGATAAAATTAAAAAAAAGAAATAGTTACAAACCTCCGGTTATAAATAAGTCATGAGATGTAATGTACAGTATGGCAACTATAGTTAATACACTGCACTACATATTTGAAAGTTGCTAAGAGATATTTTAAAAGTCCTCATCACAAGAATAAAAATTTTTGTTAACTATGTACGGTAGCAGATGTTAACTAGACTTATTGTGGTGATCATTTCACTACATATACAAATATTGAGTCATTATGTTGTACACCTGAAACCAATATAATGTTATATTCAATTATACCTCAATAAAAAGTTATCTTTTTGGGAAAAAAATACCAAAGAAAAACCAAAAAGAAACTAGTGAATCAACAAAGAAATCAAAGAAGAAATAAAAAAAATGCATTGAGACAAATAAAATGAAAACATAGCTTTCCAAAATCTATGGAACATGACGAAAGCAGTCCTAAGGGGAAATTCTTAGTAACACAGGCCTACCTTAAGAAACAAGAGAAATTTCAAATAAATAATCTAACCTTAAACCTATAAAAGCTAGAAAAAGATAATAGAAGGAAGAAAATAACAAAGATCAGAGCAGAAACTAGTGAAATAGACAAAATAAACGATAGGAGATCAATGAAACTAAGAACAGGTTCTGTGGGGAAAAAAAATAAACAAAAGTGATTAACCTTTAGCCAGGCCCAACAAGAAAAAAGTAAGAGGGCCAAAATAAACAAAATCAGAAATGAAAGAGGAGAAGTGACAATTGACACCAGAGAAATACAAGGGATAACAAGAAAATAATGATCAATTATGTACCAACAACTTGGACAACCTAGACAAAATGGATGAATTCCTATCAACATACAATCTTCCAAGACTGAGTCAGGAGGAAATAGAAACCTGAACAGACCAATAATTACTAATGAAACCAAATCAATAATAAAAAAAAACCACATACAAAACAAAAGTCCAGAACAGGTAACTTCTCAGGTATCATTAAAGCAAACGTGTGAAGAAGAATTAATACCTAGCCTTCTCAAAATATTCCAAAAAAACTGAAGAAAGAATGCTCCCAAACTCACTCTGCAAAGCCACCATAACCCTGATACCAAGACCAGAAAAAGACACTAAAGAAAGAAAGGAAGAAAGAAGGAAAGAAGAAAGAAAGAAGAAAGAAAGGAAGGAAGGAAGGAAGGAAGGAAGGAAGGAAGGAAGGAAGGAAGGAAGGAAGAAAAAGAAAGAAAGAAAAGAAATAGAGAAAATTACAAGTCAATATCTCTGATGAACAGAGATGCAAAAATTCTCAACAAAACATTAGCTAACTGAATTTGACAGTACATTAAAAAGATCATACACCATGGTCAAGTGGGATTTATTTAAGATATACAAGGATGGTTCAATGTTTGCAGTTGATCAGTGTGATATTCCACACTAACAAAAAGAAAACACACATGAGCATCTCAATATGTGTAGAAAAACATTTGACAAAATTCAACATTCATTTATAATAAAAACTCTCAACAATGTGGAGATAGAAGAAATATGTACCTTAACATAATTAAGGTCATATATGACAAACCCACAACCAACACCATACGCAATGTTGAAAATCTGAAAACTTTCTCACTAGGATAAGGGACAAGACAAGAATGCTCACTCTCACCACTTTTATTTATATAGTATTGAATGTTCTAACCATAGCAATCAGATAAGAAAAAGAAATAAAAGAATTCAGGTGTAAAACTGTCAGTATTTGAAAATTACATGATACTACATATAGAAAATCTTAGATTCCTCCAAAAAGCTTTTGTAACTAATAAGTAAATTCAGTAAAGCTGAAAAATACAAAATCAATATGCAGAAACCTATTGCATTTCTATACATTAATAAAAAATATCAGAAAGAGAAATTTTAAAAATTATCTCATTTACAACTGCATCAAGAAAAGAATGTTTAACCAAGAAGGTGAAAGAACTGTTCTCTGAAAAGTATTAAATGTTGACAGAAGAAATTTAAGAAGACAAATATATGGAATGATACACTATGCTCTCTGATGTGAAGAACTAATATTGTTAAAAATGTTACCCAAAACGATCTGCCAATTCAATTCAATTACTATGAAAATATTATTTTTTTCACAGATCTAGAACAAATAACTGTAAAATTTAAATAGAACCACAAAAGATTCCAAATAGCCAAACCAATCTTGAGAAAGGAGTGGGTTGAAAGTATTATGTTCCCTGATTGCAAACTATAGTACAAAGTTGTAGTTAACAAAACAGCATGATACTGGCACAAAAACAGACATATAGATCAATGAAACAGAATAGAGAGCCCAGAAATAAACCCATGCTTGTATGGTTAAGTAATCTGTGACAAAGGAGACAAGAATATACAATGGGGAAAAGACTGTCTCTTCAAAAAATAGTGTTGGGAAAACTGGACAGCTATATGCAAAAAAAAAAAAAAAAAGGAAACTGGACCACTTACACTATATACAAAAATAAATACAAAATGAATTAAAGACTTAAAAAAATTGAAATCAAAATTCTTAGAAGAAAACATAGGCAGTCAATTCATTGACACCAGTCTTAGCAATAATTTTTTTTTAGGATATCTCTCCTTAAGAAAGGGCAACAGAAGCAAAAATAAACAAATGGAACCCCATCAAACTAAAAAGCTTTTGCACAGCAAAGGAAACATGAACAAAAGACAACCTATGAAATAAGATATGTGCAACACTGAAAAACAACCTAATATAAAAAATGAGCAAAATAGACAATTCTCCAAAAAAGACATACAAAGAAAAATACTGTAAGATTTCACTTGTATGTAAAATTTTAAAAACAAAACAAAAATAAATGGACTCATAAATACAGTGGACAAACTGATGGTTGCCAGAAGGGAAGAAAATGATGGATTGGGCAAAAAGGTGAAAACATTAAAAGGTACAAATTTCCAGTTATAAAATAAATAAGTTATGGGGATATAATGTACAGCATCAGGAATATAATCACTAATATAGTGACTTTTGACAGATGGTTGCTAGACATACCATGATGATCATTTTATAAAGTATGTAAATGTCAAATCACTATGTTGTACCCCTGAAACTAATATAATATTGTATGTCCACTATATTTTCATTTAAATAAAAAGGAAAGGAAGACCTGGAGAATCATAACCGCCCCAGTTTAAAAGGACATCATCTCCTTTCACCTAATCAGGCTTTCTTTTTTAGTACTGTGCCTTTCAATAATATTTCTTTAAAAAAATCTAAAATCCTAAATGCTCAGAAATGAGTTTAATCAGCTCTTCATTCATCAGCACCAATGAGAAAAATATAATGATATTTTAACCTCATAGAATTTCAGAGAGCAAAGGTACTTTGTGGACCATCTGGTCGACCTGCTATATGCTACATAAAATATATCCATGAAATCTCTAATAAGTAGGCTTCTAGCCTCCATCTTTACAGGGAACCCAACATCTCACAAAACAAATAGTTCATATTTAAACAAATCTAATTATTTGAAAAGTCCTCTTACCATGAACTGACATTAGTTTTCCTGTAATTCTCTTAACATGGAACCTGGTTCTAACTTCTGCGTAAATATAGAATACATTTTATTCATTTTACCTGTCATTATTGAGGTTTAAAGTAATAGTTCCTCTAAGTAAAACATTCTTTGTATCTTTATTCTTTAAGAAATTATTTCCATACCTTCTACTCATTATTCTGTTCTGGAATATATGTTTCATTTTATAAATTTATCTCTTGTACTATTTTCCCTAGATTTAAACACATTATTCTAGTTCTGGTTTTTCCAATGAAGAACAATGAGACCACTATATCTGTCAAAAGAAATAATATATTTCTATTAGTTCAGGTCAGGCTATCATTAGTGTTTTGAATACTTATTGTATTGTTGATTTAAATAAAGCATCCAGTAAAACAAAAGCCTTAAAAATACATTCCAATGTCATTTTAACCAGTAGTGGATTAAAATTCATTCTAGACCCTTATAAGTTACTAGATATGTTGCTATTTAGCCACATCTATTTATGCAATTTTTCCTCCTTTTTAGCTCAATTTTAAGGCCTTACACATACTAATATTACATTTTATCATATTAAATTTAGTTAATTGTTTCAAGTTCTGAAGATAATTTGAGAACCTAAGCATATATACTTAGTGTATTTAATATCTTTTCTAACTTCCTGTCTTCCAGAAGTTTTTATAAGTATGCTATTCTATATGACTTTCAAGACATGAATATAAATGATGATTAGGTCAGGGCCTAATCAATGTAAGTTAGGTAAATGCACAGTGGTACACTTAAAAACATGGAGAGATAGTTATGATATAGTGTCATAAATACTCTGATAAACGAAGTATAGGGTATTGGATGATGATTTCTAGAAGGTATAGGAGAGCCCTAACCCAGATTAGAGGAGATTAGGAAGCTTTCTGGAAGAAGTGAGGTATAAGCAATGGTCAGAAAGATGAGCAAGTTACACAGGTAGAGAGAGGTGTGGGGGAGAATATTTCAGGGAGAGGGGAGAATGAGTGAAGACTGGGACAAGAGAGTGCATGGTTCACTCAAAAAACTGATAGAAGATTGGTTGTCTAGAGTGCAGTAGTGGGATCGCAATGGCAGAATAAGAAGGAGCTGCTCATGCCAGGCTTGTAGGCCCTGTTAAGGAGTTCAGACTTTAATTAATTGCATTGGGGATCCAGTGAAGAATCTGAAATTGCAAACTGACATAATTACACACACACACACACACACACACAAATTTAAACTACTGCTAGTGACAGAGTGGAAAACATTGGATGATGACAGTCCTGGAGGCAGGAAGGTCAGCTGGGAGGCTGTCGCCGCATTCCAGCTGAGGGATGGGGTGAGTCTAGCCTGCCTGTAGAAAATAGATGCACTGATTCTGGAGAACTACCAGGATTTGCTTCACCTCTTCTCATACCCACCCCATGATAATATGTCCCTGAGAATGAGTAGGTTAGCTTAAGGCCTTGGTTTCTCAAGCAGCTCTGCCTGAAGGGAAAAAATAAAGCCAGAGAGGGAAATTGAAGTATATCTTTGGTATCTATAGTTCTCATTGGTTCTAGTTCTTACTGCAAAAGAAAACCCTGGATTTCCAGTTCTATACCCCAGTCTAATGAACCTGCTTAATGTCGAGTGACTGACCATCCCAAGATCATGTAGTGCAGTGCTAGTTCTATGGGATATTTGTAGGTATTTCAATAATTAAGAGTTTTGTGATTAAACCAATTTGGGAAATGCTGGTTTTAATCAAGATTAATCAGGATCCCTGTGAGATTTATGTGGGACTTTAATATGCTACTGTATATTGCAAATCTCCTATGAGTACAATATTTTCCAAATTTAAATAACTGTGGAAACTACTTTTGTGGAGTGTTTTACAGAATATGTTTTAGGAGATGTTTCACTATTTACTAACTTTGCAAACTTAAAAAGTTATTTAATCTTTCTGAGCCTAGTTTCCTTATTTTTGAAAAGGCAACAAAATATCTTAAAAGGTTGGTATAAGTATTAAATAAAAAAAATGAATGTAAAGTGCTTTAGCACAATGTCTGGCAACAAGTAAATTCTCAATATTTGTATTATATAATTATTGTTGTTATTAGTAGAGATAGAGTAGCCTAATGGATAAGAGTATGGATTCTGGAGCCAGGCTGCCTAGACTCAAATCCCAACGTGGACATTTACTATCTTTGTGATTTTGGACAGTTACATAAACTTCCTGTGCATCAATTTCCTAATATGAAAAATGGGGGTTGTGTGGAACTAAATGAGAAAGTACTCTGTTTTCTGAGCTGACAGTCTTCCTTTCCTTTTTTTGATTTTTTGTAAGTAGATGGAATTATTCTGCTTCTGATTCCCAGAACATATTTTTTCTTTAAAAAGAAAAACAGCCTGTTATTATTAATCATTTGGTATTACCTTAATATAGATGATTTTGTTTGTGGATCTGTAAGCCCCTTGAGGGCCAGACTCTGTCTTAATCATCTTGTTATGCCTGGGGCAATGTGCAGAACTTCCTCAGCAAATTTGCCACTTTTTACTTTCAACAAATTTAACACCTGGAAAATTGAGCTTTAAGTTGGTTATTCATTTTAAAATAGGTTATTCCATTTACCATAGCATTAACCATAGGAGTCTTTTCAATGATTTATTAGACAATTCATTCTCAAAACATGCCAGTTTCAGAACTGTGTATATATACTGCTGACAATGGTAATGTGGGGTTTTATAACATGGGATCTTCAGACCAGCAGTTTTGTTTCAAATTGGAATGAAAGTGCCATGTTCTTATAGCCCATTTATACAGCTTATAACAAAGGGTAAGCAAAAAAATATTAATGAATCCCTTTAAGTATAAAAAAGTAAGTCCCCTGGAACCTATATAATTTTATTAACCAATGTTACTGCAATTCAATAAAAATTTAATAAAAATAAACAAATAAGTAAATTAATAATAAGCCCCCTAAAATAAATCTCATTTTTTCTAGTATTTAATAATGAAAACAAACATATTATAAATATATAAAGTTTTAAAAAATAATGTAATTTATATTGCTATGTATGTGACAATATTTAATTAAAAAATGTAGTTTCTAACATGTTATTTTTTCCAAGTGATCTTTTTATTCTCTATTTTAATATCCCTTTAAGTCAATGCCTTCAGGAAGAAAAAGAAAAAACTCACAGGAAATCACAGTGGTGCTCTATGTAGGGGAAAACTAAGGCAATGGTAAGTAGAATTTCTCTGTATAAGCTCTTAAAAGTCCATATTAAAATAATTTAAGCTAAGAAAAATATTTCATTTAAAAATGAAATGACTAAAATATGAAAGGTTAAAAGCTGGATGATGAAATCAAGAGTTTAAAGAAATAATGTTCTAGACTGTAGTCAAGTTTATAAGACACACAATTTATCCTTCAGAAAAGGGCAATGGCACCCACACTGCCCTCACTCTATGTCATCTCCTAAATCTATGGACATAGATGTACTAGGGTTTGCTCCAATATTGGGGCATGAGCCAATACCACTGATTGAACAACACTTCTTTCATTGCTCATGGAGAGTGACCCATGGATCAAGTTAGGCATAGATTTATTTACAAATATAATTTTTTTTGTTTGTTCGTTTTTCTTAGTGTTGCCACTTCCTACCAAGTAGGCACTTGGTATACATCTGTTAAGTGAGCATATTGATTTTTGCTTTGTTTATTGCTTAACAAAACATAGTTTAGATTGAAAGAGCTTTCTCATCACCCAAGCTCCATTTCCCACAAACAGGAAATTAATTTGCTTCTCCCTGTCCAAGTCCAATTCCTGGCAAAATGGAGCAACTCATTGCTAAGCTACTTTTTTGTTTTTTAGAGAAATATTGTAGCTGGAAACTTGGCAGCTCACTCTTTCAAAGTGACAGCTAAAAAAAAAAAGAAAGTCTACCTAACACAATTTAGCCTAATTCTAAACACATCAGAAAATGTACTGTTAAAAAAAAATCTCTTCACATGAGCCAGCTGCCTCCTCATCCTCCTACCCTTTCCTTAATATGTAAAAAGTGGATTGTATTCTCCTTAGGTTACACAAATACTCTTCAGAGAATGATTATACCTGTCATGGATGGAATCTTGAAATAACTTAAATGTTTAAGTTCACATCCTAGGAATTCCCAAGTGAATTGAATTCTCAATGCCATTTAAAAAATATTATTTCCAAAGTATAGAAATATATACCATCCATGAGGAAATAGATCTGTTTTTTGTGAAAACAACAAGATAAAGTTTCTTTTCTTATATTTCTTTTGGATAGCCATAATTTTAAAGTATTATTAACTAGAATGATTAAAAACATTATCTTAAACAGCATAGTGTTTTTTAAATGTTGCTATTAAAACTGTCCTGCACCTAAAATGCATAAGACATATTCAGCTGTTTAGAGGAAACTAGAATAAGAAAAACGAGGCTAACAGCCTCTCCGGGGACTGAAGTCTCTCTGGTCAATTTTTTTCTATCCCAAAGTATCTCAATTGCCTTCAAATGCATTTCCTTCACCCCATTTTTTCCTCATGGAGTGATTTCCCTTTATAATAAATGATTCTGATTATGTCATTCTGTTATTTAGAATCCTTTTCAAGCAGGAGGAAAGGTAAGTCTTTGATGTGATCCCTGCCTACTTGTCTCAGGCTCATCTCCCTCTCTTGTCCTCACTACTTGATATACAGTGTTCCCTATGCTAGAAATGCTATTCCGTGCACGTGTCTGCCTAAAACAACTTTATTCATCTTCCTCACCTTCTTTCCTGCTCCACTGGCACCACTAGTCATTCCTTTAACTTGTTTCATCTACTAGGTAGAGAGTTGCTTGAGGACAGGGACTGACTTATTCATCTTTGTGTCCCCAGAGAGAGTGTGGCATAGTTCCTGACACATAGGTAGTAATCACTAAGTGTTTTTCCTTAAACCAACTGAAAAAATAAACTTGCTCTATGCAACATCGTTTCTTAATCACACCTTGAATGCCTTTCTTGTTCTTTCAATAACCTTGAATCCAGAGAAGTTTACTCTGTACAAATGGCAAATTAATCATTAACCAGTTAATTAGTTGATTCAGTTCTGATATGGAGTAGTAGGAGGGAGGAAATGCTCAGAAAGATACAAAACCCCACTGACCTAATAAAGACTAGATTCTGCCTGCATTTGATTTTTAAAAATAGGTCCAGACTTGCTTTGCAGTTTGAATTCTGTGCATTAGACCTGTCAAATAAGTGTTAACATTTACTGCTGCAAATGATCACCTATTGTTAATACCTCAGAGTAAAACCAACCTGAGAATATAAAGTTGTGTTCCAGAGAATTACATCTCCTGCTAAAATAACCTTTGAGATAAGAACACTGTAGAGAAATTTTCAGAAACACTAACTGTGTGTGCAGAACAATCTATTAGAAATAGTTGCAAATTCAAACAGTCTGAAGCTATTTTCACATACTTTTCTCAGCTCTAATGGAGTTCAGAGGAAGGTATTAAGGATCCTTGAAAACACATGGACATCAAACCCCACTGCTGACTGACTGGTCCCATGGCTAGGGTTCCACGGTCACCCCAAATATTCCTGTTTTTCTTAAATACTGTGCTGCTGTATGGGAGGAACCTTACTTAAGTTTATACATTTTGAGTATTTGGCTAAAATAATTCTTAGCCAAGTAATTATGAAAGCTGTGAATTAAAGGTATTATACCCACCTCCTTAATATATATTATATGCATTTCCTGTCATAGGATTATTCGAAATGAAAAATCTACCATTTTCCCCCTTTTCTCTGCTTGTTTCTCTGCCTTTCTTGGTCAATTTTACAAGAGCAGCTTGCTTTATGGACATTTTAGAAAAAGACTCCATTTAAATAAATGAGAAGAAAGAGTCCGATTTGGGCTTTGTGTTCCTGGAGCCAAAGTCATGTTCTGATAAGGGGATCAGGGAGCTATAAGTCCTCTTGGAGGCCACTAGTGGCCACTCAGTGAATTGCAAGAAGGTGGCATTTAAACACATGACTGCCTTATCAGGGATGATATGGGGGAGAAATTGGTATATTTAGTGCCAGAAAACCCTTTAACACAATTAAACAGAAATTTGAAATGCAAAAGAAAATTAGGAGATAGACCTATTTGATCAGATGGTTTACATGCTGTTTTTTTTTTTTTTTTTTGTCTTACTCATCTGGGACTTAATACTATGATTCATGGGTTCAGGGACCCTCCTACCCTCAAAGAATGTAGCACTTAGCTCATCTGTGTGAGAAATATTAAATTAATTCATGTTTATAAAATCTAGACGCTCTTATTAATAATAGGATCCTAATGACTCTTGGGCTGATGACTGATGGGTCATCTAATTCTCAAGTGACTGACTGTTCATTCATTCTACAAATAATCATTGGATCCTCATACTCCTATGTCAGGGCCTGTAATAAGTATCCCAGAATGTCAGTTAGGTTATGGGCATATGACTACCAAGCAACTAATGACAGATTTTTCAAAACAATTTAGTTCAAAATAGTTCCCACCCCAGCCTCCAAAAATAAACAAAAAACAATAAAACCAGGTTCTTTTTCAATTGATCTCACTGCTTAAGTTCTCTGGCAGTTTTGATTTCTTAGTGACAACATTTTGTTCAGGTTTCAGATACACAGGGACTCCAGGCTCTACACATTTGCCTTAGAAGCTGGAGTGGGCTCCTGACCATGTAGAGGTATGATAATTGATGTGCTAAATAAATGAGCATTTATCAGTTATGTGGTATGGGTCAGGAACTCTCACAAGCACTAGTCATTTGATCTTCATAACAACCATGAGGTAAGTATTGTTTCTATTTGCTTATGGAAAAACTGAGGCTTGGGACAGTTACATGACTTTGTCTGAGCCCCAGGATGAGTGAGTGGCAGATGTGGAACAGGAACCCAGGCCTTCTGAGTCCTGGTCCAGTGGGCTTTTGGCCACACCTTGCTGTCTTTGCGCAGCTTCACAGTTCTCCTCAGTGAAAGAACCTGAGCCTCTCTCTCCGTTCTCTCTGCCTACTTCTTCCATCACTCTTCCCTGGGGCCCAGGGTCTCTTCTGTCATAGAGGAATTTTGCTAGAAAGCTGCATACATCAAGGTAACCTGCTTGATAATTTGACACCTGCACACTTTCCAATTTATTTGTATTCTTAAAACACACACACACACACACACACACACACACACACACACACACAGACTGCTGCACTGGGCAATGAAGGAATTGGACATCAATTGCTTACTTTGTCCTCAATTTCCTAACCTATAATAAAGGGATTTAGATGAGTTGATTAGCAAATCTGTTTAAACTCAGTTCTGTGGCTCTAATGGTGGAGTTTTAGAGAGTGCAGCATTCACTGGTACAGAGAGCTCAGAACCACACATTTACAAGTTCGTCTTGCTTCCTCTACTAAACTGAAGATGCCCTATGTTTTGTGAGCCACCTCCTCCAAATTTGGATGGTGTCTGATGGATGGCAGTGAATATCTCTCTGTTTTCACAATTGGATATCAAATCATCTAGACACAAGGTAGCACAGTCAAAGCCGTCCACAGTATCCAGGTGGTGTTCTGACTTGCTGCCCTGTGGGGATCAGCACTGTCCTTACCTTTGTTTTCAATAGTGGGTCTCTTTCTGATGAGGCAGCTTAACTGCACGGTGACCTTGGGTCCTACCCCAACAAGTAGGAGCTTACCCCCGAGTGAAACCTAGCACTGAGCACCCTCAGGAGCAAAAGTGGGTCTTGGTACTTGTGTGCTGCTGACAAAAAGTGCTCCTTGCTAGATACCATTCAGAGACCTGAGCCTGCATGTTCCTGCCTGGCCAAGTGAATGGTGTCTGTGTCACCAAGCACCACTGGCACCTGGGCCCTGTCACAGCTGACAGGGCTGAGAGGAGGTCAGACGCTGGCAGCTGCTTCCAGAGCAGATCCCTCGAGATTGGCAGAGGCAAGAGCAGAAAAAGCAGCTTGCCTCGCTGGCTCTCCAGGCCACTCTGGAGAGACATAGAGGGCTTCCATCTCCATTACTGTCAGAGTCTGGCATCTCTTGTCAGCTCTGAAATTCACAGCCATGGATAGAAAATAGAGGAGGGAAGAGGGAGAAGGAAGGAGGTCAAGCCAGACAATCAAAACAGCCACAATATTTAGAAAGTGGAAACTTCCAGCTAGAGGACATTCTTAAAAACAGAATAGTAGGACTGGAAGAGGCCTCAATAAATCAGCGCCCTTGTTTCGTAGAGGTAACTTCCCTGAGATTACTAAACTATTAAGTGGCAGAACTGGGGCAATAATCAGGTCTTTGGTACTTTTACCACTCAAAAGAGAGTTTTGGAGGCCTTTCTTTAAAACCAGAGACTGGTCGGGGGTCCTCTTCTAGGGGAGCTCAGTGGAGACATGCGGTGTTGACCCAGCACCATGGGGAGGAGGGACCAGGCCAGCTGTGCCTTGGCTGAAGGTGCCGGTACCTTGCAGGTTGACGCCTCGGGGCACCAGGCCCTGCAGCTCCATAGTGGGGGGGTCGTTCTCTTCGGCATTGGAGTTGTTGGGGGGGACAGCTCTCCTGCCTCCAAAGGTGGTCCTGGGGGTCTCTGACATGGTCAGTTTTACAAGCTCCTTGGAAGCTAAAAAAGGAGGCATAGAAAAGAGTTACATTTGACACAAGGGTTCAAAAATAGAGAAGGAAGCATAACTGTGCATGATAGCACCTGAGCAACACATTCTGAATTTCATGTAAATAAAAACTGAAAAGTGGCAATAAGGATTACTCTAATAATAAAGTAGAGTTCTTCAAGAATCTTGGGAAGATTTATCAAACATATGGAACGCAGAAGAAAAGGGGTTGATTAGAAGAAATGAAAACTGTAAAAGATTTTGGGGAGCAAGTTTTCTTTCTCATTACTCTTAAGGCAATATTTTTGTAAGAAATGTTTACTGTTGTGTATAGGTACACATGCCCATTTTACATGGACTTATAAGGCCTAAGTTCTTTTGAAGAAAACTCAGACAGCCATGTACAGATAAGTGGAGTCTTCCCCAGCATTTGTGTTTGCAATTTCCTTCAACCCATATTGATTGAGGGTGCATATGGACCAGACTGTGGTCTGGACACTTGGGATATATCAAAAATAAGACAGAAGGATTCATGCCTTAGAAAGCTTCTGGTCTAGTAGGGGTTAGGATCCAGCCCAACAGAATTCATACGTAAACTCAGTAGGGTGAGAAAGTGGTAACTGTTTAGGAACCAGGACAGAAGGAACAGGATAAGAGTGATGGAGTTTCGGTTGGTGAGAAGGAGACACATCACAAATTAAATAGGGCTGTAAATAGCCCATTCTCTAAATTTACTTGGTCAGTGGGGTTGACAGTGCCCTGGCTCCAAGCCTGCTTCCCCTTCCTTTGGAATTTGTGCAGGCAAAGAGCCAGTGTGAACACCACACACCTTACTGTCAGGGCCTAGTAATTACTGCTTGTTGACCAACTGACCAAATGAAGGGAGACTTTGTTTCTGGTCCCAGTGAAGTGTGCCCTTGATCACCTGGATTACTCAATCAAGACTCCTGGTGATTTGGTTGTTTTAAAAAACAGACACACCCTCAAAAGATGAGGAGCTACCATTACAGAGGCAACTAGAAGAGATTGTTCCAGAAACATGTTAAAAAAAGGCAACACAGCGGGAGACAAAAGAACCACTTCTTCAGGTATTTGGTCTTGAGAGAAGACAGCACTGTTTGGAAGTATACAATCTGAACAAGTATCCATAAATAGCTACAGACACATTTATAGACAGTCTCTAGTGAACTAGGGAGACAGGGAAGGAGAAGAGAGAAAAGGGTTAAGGATGGAGAGAAGGCATGAAATGACAGACCTCTGGTGGAGAACAGCAAGGGTAGGCTATGGGGTCATGGTGGGGAGGGAATGGTTTGGGAGAGAAGAACACAGAACTATGCAACTATGCAGTAGCCTGTTGGGAGAGAGAACTCACAAAGCAGAGAACTGGGGAGTCTGTCCAGGTGGACAGAAGCTTCCCCTTCTCCCAGGTCTGAGGGACGGGAAGGTGCTTAAGTTCAGTCCTTCATGGCAATGCAGCCAAGCAGGTGTTCTTATCTGGCCCTACCTCACCCTGTCTTCAACCATTTGTGTCCCTTCTCCGTAGTCTGCTCCCCCGAGGAAGATCCCCAATACCCCTACTCCCATTAAGTGGCCTTCTTAGCAAGCAGTGCCTTCATGAAAGCTTCATGGAATGCCTGAGAGAAGTCCCACCTAGAAGAGTGTCTGGGTAAATGTGGGGTTAGGGACCAAGAGTGGGGGAAATGAACAAGTGGGGCTGCCTTGGACCCCCAACCCCTGGCACTCCCAGAAGCCCCCTGAGGGACCCTGTTTCAGGGGCATAGACACAGCAGGCCCTGGGCAGCCTCTGGGTACAGGGCTCTGGCTATGCTGGTGGAAGGGACAGCTGCTTACCTGCAGTCCCCTCCTGAGGTGTCCTAGCACGGGCTGGCTTTGTGCGTCTCTAGGGTACTTCCTCAAAAGGACACAGAAAAAACAGACAAGAAAGTTGGCTCTTAAATAACTTCCTAACAGCTCCCTCCCTCTCTCCCATCCCACAGGGTTTTCTCCTCCCCTTTCTTGACAGCTGGAGAAAGTGAGCCTCTTCTGGACTTTTTATTTACTTCTTCTGTCCTGCTCTGTTATTCTGGCAGGCACTATTCCTCCCACCCTTGGCCCCCTTACTCTCAATTTCCTAACCCAACTTCTCCCCATCTTCCCCACCTCAAGTTGTGCCTCTCCCTTCTCACTTGCTGGCTGGAAGGACCAGCTAATGACCCTGTAGTGCCCCACACCCCACCCTCTTCCCTTGGGTGAGGAGGGCTGGAAGGGTCTAGAGTTTTGCCATCCAGGTTAGTGGGGCTTGGCAGAAAGGAAGGTGTGCACTTCTGCAGACAGCTCACAGACAGCTGTGACCATGCATACAGCAAGAATAATGTGTCTTTTTTTGTATAAATAAAGCTGAGAGACATGGTCTGTATTCTTGAACCACCCATGGGAGCCACGGCCACCACCTAACCACAGACTTCCTGTAGGAGGGGGTGCCCAGCTGGAGGGAAAATGAGTAAATACTTTTAAGAGTGCCACAAAAATTAGAAAATTGCACTATTTTTGGAAAATTATTTTGGTTTATCTCAAATAATTGGAAAAAAAGAAATTTTTTTTCTAAAATTTTCCATTTGTCTTCTGAGTCTTCGTATCTCTAAATACTACTCTTTTCAGTCATGGCCATTTATAACCTTCTTTTACTGTTTCCAAATTTCTGGCCCTGCTACTTAGTCTAATTTTGCGAGTGGCAGTGGAGAGACGGTGGCGGGGGGTGGGGGAGAGAGAGAGAGAGGCACCATTTGTTATACAATCTCTCAATTTTCTGCTACCAAATCTATGAACTTACCTGCAACCTTACAAATCTTTTTCCTCTTTCTTCCTGTTACTAACATGGGAATGATTCACACACCCCTGTCTGTGGCCAAGTATGCCCCTAGGTGCCCCATTTGCTCTTCTTCTCCAGGCCTTGCTGTGCTGCCCAGGAGTACATCCATTCTGCCTCCTGAGTCTCTAACTCCTGCCCTCTAGCTGCTGCTTCCCATCAGCATGCACACAACTTGAAGTTAAGTCTCTGAAAGAGTTTTGAAACCCTTCTTCATCCCACATCCACCCAGCCCTTGTTCCTCTTTTTCTTCCTCTTCATTGCATGTTTCTTCAACTTGGCTCTGGTCTCCATCATTCTGCTGAAACTGTAGGTCATCATTCAATGGCCTGAGCTAAATCCAAAGGACAGGATTCAATTCTCAGTTACTTAACCTTTGGAAGCACTGAACTCCAGTGCCCACTCTAGGTGTGAAGGCCATTTTCCCTGGCTTCTAAGACACTGCACTCTCTGAGATGTCCTCAGTGCTGCAGAAGCTCCTTTGATAATCTCAGCAACTCCCATGTCTTCAATTTCCATCTATATTAGACACTCCTAAATCTAGATCTTTAGCCATGATATTTTACAGGATGCCAAACTCCCCCACCTAACTGCCCACCAGCCATCTTTACTCAGCATGTCCCAATGATAACTCATATTAATCATGTCTGGAATGAGATTTATAATTTTCCCTGAAAACCTGGGTCATTTTAGGAGTTCCCTATTTCAATAAATGCCATCACCCTACAGCCAGTTGCCTAGCCAAACATGTAGCATCATTGTTGATACTTCCTTCTCACCCCTTAAGTCCCCAAATCCAAACCACTGACAGATATTTTCTACTCTACTTCTTAAATATCTCTTGAATATACCTATTTACCCCTTCTAATCTATTCTCCACAGTATGTCCTGAATGACCTTTGTGGAAATCAAATCTGAAATCCAATACTTTGAACAAAGTCTTTCTGTTGCTATTTCTTTTTGCTCTTACTACAAATTCCAAGCATCAGCTGACAAGGTGCTTCATAGTCCAGGCCCTGCTCTACCCTCCAGCCCCATGTCTTTCACTTTCTCTGACACACTATTCCCTCTCCAACTTGACCTGCACCCTGTTCATCCTGTTCTATGCTGCTGTCATAGTGAACTTCTTGTCCTGTGCCTCTTCCTTCTCATTCTTTCAACAAGAGACTGTTTTTTATTTACCCTCCAAATCTCAACCTAAAATTGCTCAGATGCTTTGCATGGAGTTTGCCTTTTCATGTTGCCTCTTACACTGTCTGACCATTTTCTGTTTCTTTGGCTATATCCTCATTAGACAAGAGAGTAAAGAATCCAACACTTCCCCAGTGAGAGGCTGCTGTCCATTCAATTACTCAAAGCTCATCTTTTCCATACTCTTCTCTGAGTGGTAGATAAAGGACCCAGAGAAAGTGTCACCAAACATTGGTAGTTCTGGCAAACATCAAGCCTGAGTGTGCTGCATTGCTGTTTACCCTTGCCCATGTGGGATGTGGGAAGAGTGGGCAACCTTGCACCCTCCAGATGAGGTTGTACAGTTGCCAGGTCCTGCTGGCTGTGTTGAGCATTTCAGGAAAGGCTTGTCAACCTCACAACCACAACCACAATGTCATTCTGGCCTGAGGGACACTGATTATTTTGTAAGCATACACATATGCTGGGTAACTTTCTAACTCTTCCAAACTACCAACCCAGATGCATTGAAAGGAAACTTGTGCCTAGCAAATAGTGTCACTAAGAGAGTGAACATGCTAAGTCTTCACACGTGGTTGAAGACCATCAATGTTACAGAGCCATTCCTCACAGTTCTGTGACTTAGAAATCAGAATGAAGTTTTTCGGCCATCTGGTAAACCGTGAGCAGTGCCAAAAATGTGACTTTTGCAGAAGCAGCTGTGTGTGTGTGTAGGCTCTGAGGTCTACAGTATCTTTTATTTCTGAACATCTGCTGCATGGCACAGAGTAGGAAAGTAGCAGGTGGGGTCCTGCCAGGAAAATAAAGACCACTTTAGGTATTTTTTGAAAGAGGGAATTTCACACAGAGGATTGGTAGCATGGGTGATAGAAGAGACAGAAGCTAAATAAGGGAAAGTAAGTCAATTCAGCCATTGGCAACAGCAGGGATAATTGTTGTCATTATAGCACAAGGCTGGGGTTATGTGGCAGGGACTGGAACCACCCGAGATTCAGTCATTACCAAAATCACTGTCTGAGGTCAAAAAGGAGGGAATAATGATCCTAACTTGTCTCTCTCTCTCCTTCCATGTCTCCCATTTGCTGCACTCAGCTGAAGTCAGCTGACAAAAAAAGTTGGAGAAACATGACCTGTGAAGTTTGCACCCACACACCTATGTTGGGGGTGTGTGTCCCAAGACCACTTCCATATTCAGTGATTCACAAAGTGAAACCACCAGGCTGTCATCCTCACAGCTGTAACTTACTACAGTGAAAAGATACAATCAAAGCCAGCAAAGGAACAAAGACAGAAAGAAATCAGGCACAAGTTTTCAAGAGCCCCCTCCCATGAGAGTCACATGGGAATTGTTTAACTCCCCCCAGCAAAAAGGTGTGACAACATGTGTGAAATGTTGTCTACCATGGAGATAATTGGAGACTTAGAGCCCAGTGTTGTCATTTGACGTTAGTCACATAGGCACATACCAAACTCTACACTCAGAAGTAAAGCAGGTGAAGAGTGCTCACCATATACCACATTGTCTGTGCAAACCGTGTAGGTGCAAAGAGCCACACTTGTCATTTAGGGAAAAATGAGACAACTCCTGAAATCCAAGTTCCCAGATATCAGCCATGGGCCAGCCTTGCAAAGGAGGCCTTTCTGTGGAGAGGAACTTCAGGTATGTTGTGTTGATTCCTGTCTGCACACTGTCTCCACCCCAACCAGAGACAGAGTACAGCAGAGAAAAGGTGAGATGTGGACCTCAGAACAGTTTCATCAAACAGTGGATCTTTCATCACAGTACAACCAGTCTTTTACTCTCTCTTCCAAACATTGCTCTTGAGTCACAGCACTGTCCTGGAGCAAGAGGACACGAGAGTGGGAAGGTCACTAAGATCATGCAGTTTGGCTCCCCACTTTCCCGGGCCTCCCAGGCTTAAAATGAAACCTCTGAGGAGAGGTGTATTTTCTTTGGGCACATAAGCACTAGCATACCTTCTCACTTCTGTGCACCTGAAGAAGTATTGATCTCAATGTTCAGTTGATTGCAACTTGAAGAAAGCTGCAACCTACATCTCATTGCCTACTCCAGGGTCAGGGCAAGAATGCCTAAACAGTCACTTAGAAACCCTGGCTCCTGTTAGAAGCACCTAGCAATCTTTGGAAGCTGTATGCGATAGAAGACATGTGGGAAGAGGGATCCAAGTTTCGTTACTTTGACTTTTTAATTATGAGTTTTCAGTTCTATGGTATGGACCTTCTTCTCTCTGGATAAAATACTGTCTTTTTCTTAGTAATATCTGGGAAGCAGACTATATTTGCTCAGGGGATGACTTTTCCAACAAACTCTATTTGATTGACATACAAAACTTCACATCCCAAACAAAACAAAACAAAACAAAACAAAAAAGACAAAAAACTCAGTCATGTCTGGACCTTGCTGTTTTTTTCCATCTGGATTTTGTTGGTTATAGATGTAGCAACAGAGGGAGGTGAGTGGACATAAATAACACCTGGCTGGGTACAAAGATGCCAAACTCTCCCACATGAATGATCAAAGTCCATCTCCTGTGGGAGCCTTTCTCCTCCAGTGCCCTTGAGCCTGAGAAGTTTGGGGGAAACTTTCCACTCCAGAAGGAGGTACGGTTGGGTTGAGGATGGGAGGGAGGCTGGCAAAATGTTTATAATCACTTTTAAGCTTCAGTAGTGAGCAGCTGGTGAAGGAGAGTGGCCTTCTGCATTCATTCACATCTTTAGAAAAGCCTCAGGGGAGTTTTCACAAAGTCTGACAATGACATTTAAAGCCCCAAGACAGAAGGTATGAAGCACCAGCTCAGCCCCACAGCAATAGAACTTGGGGTCTCAAAGAGGAGCTCCCCTCCCACAGCTCTTCTCCCTTTTCTCCGGCTAGGAGAGATCTAATCCACCCCAATGACAGCTCCAGATGGCAGACACCTCTGGTTGCTCAGCCTCCCCAGGCACAGCTGTCTCTTGCCGGTGCCCTGCCATCACCCTGCCATCACCATGACCTGTCTTCCAGAGGAGCAGTGGACTGCTGGGCTGTCTGTCCTGGTGGCAGGGTTCCCCAGGAGGACAAGGGGAGGAAAGCTGTTTTCTCCTTAGAATGAGTGATTTAACTAATGCACTCACTTCCTTGCAGTGAATGTCTTTATTATTATTGTTATTTTAAGTATATTTTATTGATTATGCTATTACAGTTGTCTCATTTTTTTCTCATCTTTATCCCCCTCTGCCCTGAACCCACCTCCCTCCAGCATTCCCCCCTGCTTAGTTCATGTCTGTGGGTTGTACATATAGTTTTTTGGCGTCTTCATTTCCTATGCTATTCTTAACCTCCCCCTGTCTAATTTGTACCTATGATTTATGCCTCTTTTCCCTGTACCTTTTCCCCCATTTTCCCCTCCCCCTCCCTGCTGATAACCCTCCATGTGATCTCCATTTCTGTGATTCTGTTCCGGTTCTAGCTAGTTTCTTAGTTTGTTTTTGTATTTGTTTTTCAAGTTCAGTTGTTGATAGTTGCGAGTTTGTTGTCATTTTTACCTTTCATAGTTTTAATCTGATTTTTCTTAGATAAGTCTCTTTAACATGTCATATAATAAGGGTTTGGTGATAATGAACTCCTTTAACTTTATCTTATCTGAGAAGCACTCTATCTGCCCTTCCATTCTAAATGATAGCTTTGTTGGATAGAGTAATCTTGGATGTAGGTCCTTGCCTCCATGTGGCAAGGTGGCAGCTGGTGGACTGGGTGGGCAAGGCAGTGGCTGGCAGACTGTGAGGTCCCACATTCACATGTGGATAAACTGGGAGGACCAACTGGGGAGTGAGACAGACCGTGCAACCCAGGGTTCCAGGGCAGGGAAAAGAAAGCCTCAAAACTTCTGGATGTAACCTGTGGGGGTTACAGTGGTGGAAGATATTCCCAGTCTCACAGGAGAGTCCATTGGAGGGACCCATGGGGTCCTAGAATGCATACAAACCCACCCACCTGGGAATCAGCACCAGAAGGGTGCAATTCACTTGTGGGTAGTGGGGGAAGTGATGGAAAGCAGAGTGAGAGCCCAGCAAGTGGCATTGTTCCCATTCTGACTCCTCCCCCACATAGAGCATGACAACAACTCAGTGAAGAGGATTGCCCCGCTCTGGTGAATACATAAGTTTCCACCCCTTACAACATAACAGGTGCATTGACAGAAAGAAATATGGCCCAAATGAAAAAGGAAGTAAAAACTCCAGAAAAAGAAATAAGCAATGAGAAGATAGCCAACCTATCGATGCAGAGTCCAAAACACTGGTAATCAGTATGCTCATAGAAATGATTGAGTACAGCCACAAAATAAATGGAGAAGTGAAGGCTATACAAAGTGAAATAAAACAAAATATATAGGAAACCAACAGTGAAAGGAAGGGAACTGGGAGTCACATAAACCATTTGGAGCAGAAGGAAGAAGTAAATATTCAACCAGAAGAGAATGAAGAAACAAGGATTCAAATAAATGAGGAGAGGCTTAGGAATCTGCGACAACTTTAAATGTTCCAACATCATAATCATGGGGTGCCAGAAGGAGAAGATGAAGAGCGAGAAATTGAAAACTTATTTGAAAAAATAATGGAGAACTTCCCCAATCTGCCAAAGGAACTAGGTATGCAAATCCAGGAAGCACAGAGAGTCCCAAAGAAGTTGGACCCAAGGAGGAACACACCAAGACACATCACGATTAAATTGCCCAAGTTTAAAGATGAGAGAATCTTAAAAGCAGCAGGAGAAAAGGAGACAGTTACCTACAAAGGAGTTCCCATAAAACTATCAGCTGATTTCTCAAAAGAAATCTTACAGGAAAGAAGGGGCTGGAAGGAAATATTATTGTTATTTTTAATTGTGGTAAAATATACAAAACATAAACTTACCATCTTAACCATTTTAAGGGTATAATTCAATAGTGTTAAATATATTCATACAGTTGTGCAACCCATCTCCAGAATTTCTTCATCTTGCAAAATTGAAAGTCTATTCCCATTGAACAACTGCATGTGAGAATATGTACCTGTATAACTACATGTGTGTAAGGGTATTTGTGAATGTGTGTTTGTATGTGAGTGTATGCTTGTGTGAGTGTAAGGGTACTTATGAAGTGTGTGCCTCCATAAGAGTACATTTTCTATATCAGTAAGTATGTCTGACCATATTTGTGAATGTGTGCCCATCTCTGTGAGTATGTTTATGAGTGTTTGTGCAGGGGAATGGGGAACACTGAAGGATTCCTGAGGGTGTGTCTCAGCCATGGGGTTTATTTAGCTCCAGAAAACACTCTCCATGGTTTCCTAGCATCTCCAGAGTTCTGACTGGACTGGCTTAAAGAGACTCAAAGAGTTTTTTTTTTAACTTTAAAGACTTTGTAAAATATCACAAAAGTCAAAGAGAAGTTGATCTCTTAGAAATGAAGACTTTCAAGTTTGAGGAAAGTAAATTTCTTATAAAATTTAATTAAAGATATTTAGAATTGGGAGAGATGCCCTTACAAAGCTCTAAGCAGACCCACCAGATCTTACAGCATGGAAACATGGCAAGACCTGCTTGGTTTATTCGGTTTCATTTATTTGGTTTATTAAATTTCATTTGTTACTCCGGTATGGCCCAGACTCAGCTGACCACAGAAGCAAAGCAAGAGTCCCACATCCACCTATCCCATTTACCTCACTTTTCTGGAGAAAAAAACAATCAGTGGTAACAAAGCATTATGAAAAAAAGCAATTAAAATGGTAACATAGCAATGCATATGAACAAGATGATCAACTGAAGTGAAACCTTATAGTAATACCACAAATTTATTACAAATATATTAATTTTTAAAAATGTAGCAATGGAAAACAATTGCTAGTGCTTCATATATTTCTTCTTGGGGTTTTAAATGTCATTGTCAGCCTTTGTGAAAACTCCCCTGAGGTTTTTCTGAAGATGCACTACAAGCAATGCTTGCTTCATTAATGCTGCCAGAATGCCAACTACCTGTGTGTGTATGTATGTGCACATGTGTATAAATGTATGGGTGCAACTTCAGTAGAAGTTTTCAATGTCCCCAAGGGTTATATGGCAGCTGGAGTTAGAACCTAAGCTTCCTCAACTGCTACTTATGTCATCTTGGGCAAATTACTTAATGTGCCCTGACCTGTAGAGTGGTTATCCCAAGTGTCTACCTCTCAGGTTATGAAGATCAAAGAAGATACACGTGAAACACCATGTGCAGCTCCTGGTACAAAACTAACACTAAATATTACCAATAGTGGGAGGTGGGAACTAAGCAACCTCAACTCATCCATGAGGAATATTTTAACTTTTCCTAATAATTGATATCATTCATACTTCCTCACTATCTAGGAAGTAGACTGGTTGTAGTCGCATTTATTGTCATAGTTTTCAGTCCAGAAACCTAGGCATTTTCATCTGCCATTCACACTTGTCAATGAGGAATTAGATTTATAATTGGTTGGTTGCATTTGTATATGTGAGGATACATATGGGTCTATTTTGAACTGAAACTAATGAAAAACCTTCCAACACAAAGAAGATGTCAGGGAAGTAGGTCAGAGAAAAATTTTAAATGAAGTATGTCAAGTTAGCGGATCAGTTTTTGAATGGTTCGCAGCTTTCTTTGGAAGGCTACATCCAGGGAGGTCAAAGGGCAAATCTGCCTGGGCATCTCACCAGCCTCTTCCAATGAGGCCCACAGGTGCCAGCAGCAGGTTACCCTAGTTTATATCAGTCACTGGCTGCTCCCTCGTGTGGTTGCACAACATGTTGCTCATGAGGTAAAACACTAGAACCAGGCCTGTAGGACTATTCTGAAGGGGAGCAAGAGCAGAGACAAAAAGACGAAACTTGAAAACTGGAATAGGAGCTTCTGTTACAGGCCAGAAATGGGAAGGATGTGATGTTCTGCAGGGTCTTCCTAGCAGCAGAACTTCTGGATAAAGATCTTTGAATTTCCAACACAAGCCAAAGGCCATTGCATAATTACATATTTGAACCCTAAAATACAGCCAAAGAATTGGGCAAGTTCTCTTTTCTTTGATGCTCACTCCGCAATTCCTGCAGTGAGGCTTGCAAATAAATATGCCAGAGTCCTTCCTGCGAATGTGTTCCTTGTTGATGCTTTTCTCCTATCACAATGGAGACTATAGGTTGTTAAAGTATCATTGTAAATATTACCTCTACAGTATGGACATGTATCGTGATCCACTGAAAATATTTCCCACCACTCTTTTCCAACTTAAATAAAAATAATTTACTCACAGACTATTCATGTTTAGTAAATTCAGGCACTGTGACTTAGAATATTAGGCATCTTCAGTGGTCCATCCTGCCTCCTGTGTTCTATGTGCCGTAATAGCCTAGCATCAATTCCAAAAGGAAGTCCTCTAACAGCCATAACTTATCATAGGATATTGACCTTGATTATTCAAATTCCTTCTTTTATTACTACTATTTATATTTAAAAATTGTCAATTAAAGTTTACATTTAATATTATCTTGTATTACTTTCAGATGTATAGCATAGTAGTCAGACAATCATATACTTTACAGAGTATTCCCCTTGAAGCTCATTAAAAAGATTTTTGGCAGGGGAACAGAACCAGTAATGTGTAAGTAGCATTGCGCTTTATGGAAAATTGACCTGGCCCCAAATGTGTCCATGTATTTCTCTACTATATTTTCATTTTGTATGTAGCCTTCTAGGGTACCATCGTATAGTATATACATAGGATTTTAGATGTATATGGTTTTATGCAGTGCTTCCTTTGGCTTTTTCTAAAACATCCTCTCTCAAACCTGAAGTATTCTTTAAGGGTTGTGTTTATTTATTCATTTATTCTTGAATTAGCTAGTTTGCAAAGATAGCCTCAATTACCCACACCTCCCAGTATTCATGCCCTCGTGTAGTAGCTGCCTGCCCACAGGGAACCTGGGCATTAACTAGCAGAGTGCAGTGGAAGTGACAGTGTGCCAGTTCTCAGCCTAATCCTTAGGGGGTCCTGACTTTCCACTTTGTGATTTTGGGACCTATGCCAGCATAAAAAAGTCTAGCTATACTCACGGAGTTCAGCTCCCATGTGGAGAGATCACACAGAGAGGTCAGGTGGAGTGGTAGAGGCCCTGAGACTAGAGGGAGAGAGAGAGGAGCTGAGCTGCTCCAGCATCCTATCTGAGCACACACTTTACCTGTTCATGCCAACTCACTACCCATGTGAGTGAGCTGTCTTGGAAATGCGTCTTCTGGCCCATTTGAATCCTACCGAAGTCATAAAACTTTTAGCAATTAACTTAAGTAGCTGTTATTTTAAGGCACTAAGCTTTGGGATCACTTTTTATACAGCAATAGGTAACTGATATATATTAATCCAACAAATATTTATCAAAATTCCTACTATTGGTGGACTGAACAATGAATAGAAATGATACTTACCTTGAAATAATATAGTTGAGGGGGGGAAACTATATTAAAAGTTAGTCTTTTTGGAACTTAATCAGAAGCCTGTTTGAATGATTTTATAAACTTCAAAATATTTTTTTTATTGCTCTCAGGACAAATATCTTTTATAAAGACCAATTTGGTATATAATGTAATTCAAAATATATGTTGAATAATTAATGAATTAAAGTCAGTAACTATCTTTGATCCGTGAAAGTAATGTGGGTTGCTGACAAAAAATAGGAAGTAAGCCTTTCAGTGAATTATGTATGGGGAGCTGGATTTTACTTTTTTCCTGCTTTAAACAGTAAGCCACTCACTTTAAACTTTGGTTTCCAAATCTGAGAGCAACATAAATGGAGCACTATTTGTATGTCAGCGCTCAGAGAATTTGAGCCAGGAATTCTGCTCGGTGCTACAGAAGACTGGTGCTTGATTGATAACTGATTGATTGGTATAAGGAAATTTCTCATTGAACTTGAATCTCAGAAGGAGCCAATAGCAAGCTACAAAAGGTAGCCCTGTGCTCAGTACTACTTGCTCCTCAGGGCCACACACAGTGGCCTAAGGCAGGGAGTGACCTGTTGGTCCCCAGGTGCCTTGCTCTGCCAGGCGGCTTGTCATTTGTTCATTGCACTGAGTGCCAGCTGTGTAGACCAGGGATTGTTCTAGGTGCCTCAGAAGGTTCAGCAGGGAATGAGAGAGATTATCCTTAAGGTCATCAGTGAAGAAAAGAGCAACATATATTAGTTTCCTGAACACCTCAATCCTGATACTCCCACCCCTTAAGGCACTTGCTGATGGCTTGGCCTTATGGAAGTTTGCTCATGTTGTGGACCTTTTGATTATCCATAGCAGGTTAAAACCACCCAGTTATTCTTAATACACCAGCCAACTACCATCCTCATTTCCTACCACTTCTTCTTTAATACAAAAATGCCTTTCAACACAGGCAAGAAATATGACAGAAGAACTTTCCAATCTAACAAATGATAAGAGAAAGTACTTTTTGTTGCCAAGCCTTGGCGATCAAAGTGCATCACACATGTTCATCAGCTGTAGTTCAGATGATTTCTATTTTATCCTGTGTTAATTTTTTATGAAATCTCTTGAGAGCCCATGGGATCTGTAATTGGCTTTTAGTCATTTATTCTGCACTGTCATGTCTAATTGCTCAGATAGTTCCATGATAAAACTCACATTTTAAGGTGGCTTCAGTGTATTTACCAGCCTTTCCATCTGCAGGCAGGCTCATGTCTTCGTATGAAACTTTATCATATTTTTCCTTTAGAATGGAGATGGAGGAATTATTGAATTATTTATATATTTGCTTTTTAGCATCAGTTTTTCACATTGGTGGCATAACATATAGAGCACTACCAATAACAAACCTTAGACTTTACTTTCCAATTCAGTTGGTTCTTTAGGAGAGCATGATATCCTTAGGGCAGAGGCAAGGCCTGTTTAAAAGGAAGCTTGCTTTTCCTATGAAACACACTCCTGTGGTTAGGTGTGATATGGGGCCTACTGGGTCCAAGGGGCATCTTCTCTCCCCCTTAACAAAAGCAGCCCCTATTTTTGTAGCAGGTTGTCCATAGATCCTTCAGTGCAGCCCACTGGTAGCTCTCACAGCTTGTCTCTGGACCCCTTTTGCAACCCTCAATAACAAAGAACCTCATGGACAGTGTAGAAAACACTATGATACAAAAATGAGAGGGCTTGAAGAGTTGCTGGTTGCCAGGACTGTATGTCCAAGGCCAGTGCTACAGTCTTTCTAATTTCAGATGCTCCTTTTCTTGCCAACTTCATATGTTTTCTGAAAAATAAGAAAGATAAAAAGGAATCTGGTTTTCTGGCCTTATTTCCTTAAAGTGAAGCTAGTGAGGTACATGGCATCTGCCTACTATGGTTTATTTTCTCCCAATAGAGATTGTAGCAACACACCCTGTACAAACATGCATGTTTCCCCCAAAATACAATTTCACATTCTTGACTTCTCCAACTGGTTTCAACTGTTTTCAGAGTCCATATTTTGCAGAAGTCTCCATGTTTGTTGAGAAAGAAAAAGACTTTATTTTTGACCATTTTGTTGTGATGGCACTACTCCCTCTTTATTTAAAAATTGAATTTATTGGGGTGACATTTGTTCACAAAGCCATACAGGTTTCAAGTGTACAACTCAGTAAGACCTCATCTGCACACTGTGTCATGCCCCTGTTGCTCCAAGCAAAGTCTCTTTCTGTCCCCATTTCCCTTACCCCCTTTCCCTCACTCCCTTTTCCTCTGGTTGTCACCACCCTGTTGTCTGTCTCTTTGTGCTACATACTTACACACACACACACACACACACACACACACACACACACACACATTTGCTTAATTCCTTCACCTTCTTTCATCCACTCCCTCTTGTGCAGTGACAGCTTGAAGGTATCAGGGACTTTATTCCCTTGAGCATCAGGCTTTTGATCCAGCCCCTGGACAAGAATCGGCACTCCCCACCGTCATTAACCTCCCTTCTTTGTCAAGACTTTCCATCTAATACCAGCTTTGGCACTATTGTTAATTCTGAATTTGCTAGTATTTAACTCACTCTTCAAAGACCATAAAAACCACTGCTCCTTGAAGTCTTTCAAGTGTGTGAAGGCCAAATGTGTGAGGAGGAGTTGCCTTTAAATGAGTATTTTACACTGTGTTCTCAGGGCAAAGGCATATTGTTCACTTGCATTTGTTCAGTTCTTGAAGGCAGAAGGCAGTGCTTCTATTTGAAGCTTTAGTTCATTCAAAGGGGAACAATCAATTTAATTCTGCAAGTATTCACTGAATACTTCCTATGACCTATGAAGAGTGCCCAAGGCTGTAAGGTAGTGTCTCTCAAACTGTCTTGTGACTGACAATCACTTGGAGAGCTTCTGTTTAGATGGGTCTGGTGCAGGGTCCAATTAATTTGTCTGTGAACCCTACTTTGAGTACCACTGCTGAGAGAGACTCCTTGATGAATTTGCCAAGGATTTGTGGAAAGACATTCCAACACATTTAAATTAGAGATGAAGACAACCAGTAATACAGGGCTAAATAACCCAAGTCCCCAAATGCACACTGGAGATATCAAATGCCAAGGACCATCAGGGGGTGATGAGAATAATGTAGGACAAATATATCAGGCTACAGTTGATCCTTGAACAACACAGGTTTGAACTGCATGAGTTCATTTATATGTGAATTTTTAAAAAATTAATACATATAATATTGTAAGTATATTTTCTCTTCCTTATAGTTTTCTTAATAGCACTTATTTTCACTAGCTTACTTTATTGTAAAGTACAGTATATACATATAACATCAAAATATGTGTTGATTGGCAGTTCATGTTATAAGTAAGGGTTCTGGTCAACTGTAAGTTATTAGTAGTTATGTTTTGGGGGAGTCAAAAGTTATGTGCAAATTTTTGACTGCAAGGGGGTTAGTACTTCTAACTCCTGTGTTACTTAAGGATTAACTGTAGTTGCTACTGGTCTGGGCTAGGGTTTTGGAGGAGGCTGGGTTTTGAAGGAAATGCAAAATATAAATGGGTTAGGAGGGAAAGACTTTCTAGAAGAGAACAATAAAGGTGATATTTAGTGATAGTAAAGGTGATTATTGAATGTGGAGTTTGTACTGATGAGATTGTAGAGCTGATGAGATTGTATTTACAGGGTACATAATTTCTGTGGAAATAAATGAAGACAAACCAAATGAGAATAGGCAAAGTTCATTTATTTTGGCCTTGCTCTAGCAAGGGAGTCAGCACTCATGCTTTGGCAGAGACTCAAAGAGAGACAGAGGAATGGGACAGTTTTACAGTAACCAAATGGAAATGTTTCAGGTGTGCCTTGATTAGAGGCTGTTAACATGAGGAGGCTGTAGATGGGCTAAGAAGAAGCAGGGTACCTAATGTGATTGGTTACGGGTATATTTGGCTTTCTCTGGTTAGTCCTATGTTGGAAGTGGTAACAAAAATTAGAGAAGCTTCCATTCATTTAGTCCTGTCCATTTGGGGCCAATTGTTACAGAAGTCATTGTTTGGCTTTCTGGATGGTTACTTGAGATAGGAGTGAGGCTTCCTGCAAGTTCTGACTTAGCGCAGATGGGCTTTCTGGACTAGTTATTGCAGACAAGGGCTTGGTTTCCCAGGCAGGTTGCTGTAGAGCTTCATTTTCATATATGGTCTGACCATTGTCCATTCATATATTCAGTCTTTCATTTTTGTTTAAGGAAGATCTAGATAGTAGGGTTGATGTCATCTCTCTCATTTTATTACTGCTATTTTTATTTATTTTTCTGGGAACGTGGACTTGTAGCCTCAGTCCACTTAACTGGTGACTTTTTAAGCATCTCTATCATTTTATTCTGAGCACTTCTGAGCCCTTTCTATGTTCTGTTTATTCTATAAACCCTCAGATTGATGATGAGTAAACTTCTGGACAATATACTGGCCCAGTTGGCCCTTAGTAAAGCCCAGTTCTTGGTGAAAGCCATGACTTGTAGCCCCGCAGAGATGCCAGGGCTGCTTGGGAGCCATGGACTGGCCTCATGTGAAAGAACAACTTAACTGGGTGCTTTTTGTAGATGCTCCTGAGCCTCCATACAGAGGGAAGTTCTGCAGAATCTCATTGAATGGATGTGGCTGCAGGCCCCAGCACCTCTGCCGATGGAGGGAAATGGAAACTCTGCATAAGAGGTCCTTGTCACAAAGCCAACATCCTATAGGCCTGCAGTCCCCAAGCAACTGAGTGAGGTCAGCTTTTTTTCTGGCAAGCACTTTAAAAGGCTCCACAGCAGTGCTCCTTAGACACTTAATGGAGGCTTTTTTGGAATACCCTCTGCACTCACCTGTCTAAAGCTGCTTTGGCTGCAGAGTTGGGATGCTACCTTCCAGGAGAGGTGTTCTTCCTTCAACTTTCCTGACCTGCTCCTATTTATCTCATTTACTTTTGCTCTCTGAAATTCTTCTTGATTTGTTTCCCAGGATGTCCAGTGAGCCATGAATACTAATTCAACTCTCTAGATGAAGCTCATGTATTAGGCCTTCCTTTCTCTCTCTTTTTTCTGAATTGCTTATTTGCTGTACTTAAATTTATTTCTCATGGAAAAATTCAGCAGGTAAATCAATCACATATTAGATTAATCTAGTAAACTTAAATGGCCATGGGCACTCAATGTAAAATATTTTAACATTTAAAAAGATCATTGCACAGATTTATCAATTATAATAAATACAGATATTCTTAAAATAAATAATACACCTGGAAACTAGGGCTTTTTAAGTTTTGATTTCACATATGTTGAGTTTGTTTGGACATACATATATTTTCTGGGGGAGAGAACAAAAATATATGTATTTATTGAACAAGAGATGAAAATTGTTACAGAAATAATTATTCTGTTATGTATATTGAAATAGAGATTCTTAGCTATTTGCCAATATTTATTTTCCTTTTCTACAGTAATTGAGCCCTCAGTTTTTGGCTGAGCACCTCTCTAGAAGAAGAATCTCATTTCCCAACTTCTCTGGAAGCTGGTTATGGCCAGGTATCAGAACTCTGGACAATGAAAAATAAATGAAGATGTGTGTAACATTTCTGGCATGAGTTCTTGAAAGTAGGGGTGTGCCCTTTCCGGCTGTAATTTCCTTTCTGCAGGCTGGAATGTGAACCTGATGGCTGGAACCAAAACAGCCTTTATGAGCTTTAAAGATGATGAATGAAGCACTAAGTTAGAAAGAGTCTGAGTTCGTAATGGCTGTGGAGCTCCTATTCCAGCCCTTAAACAGGTGCCTAGTTTAAAGCACTATTTCTCTTATCACTTGCAACCAAGCCTATTCTTCATAAATACACCAAAATAATCAAAGAATAGGGAATACATTTTTCATTGTTCTTAGAAGGCTGGAAATAGCATTGATGTCATATGGGACTGCTCTTGCCTTTGTCACCTTAAATCAACCTGGAGTCACAAATAGTAGCCCATCTTGCTCCCAGACTTTAGTGTATTAGAGCTTCTCATAAGCACAGGAAGATATAGAGGTGGCTGTATCCAGCCACTGATGTTTGTTTGCCTTTGTGTTTTCATCAAGAACAAGTAATGTCATGTCAACTACATAAGCAGTGATGATATAGCATCAAGAAAGCTTCAGGTTAGATACGATGGAAGGATGAGTTTTCTTAAAAGAAGCTTGGTAAAATGCCAGGCTTCACAATCTCTATCTATCTCTAGTACCTTCAGGGACAAGGAGGTTATATAAATGTAGCCTGATTTAAGACTACTGGAGTGTCAGGAACTCATGCTTAAAGCCTGAGAGTCCATTCCTTGCCTGAATATACTAGGTTTTTCTAAAACATGCCTTGTGGCCAAATAAAACACATATCTCAGCTGGCCCTATGCCTGGGCCACCAGTGCACACCCCTGGCATATGATGAACATTGCTTTGGGTTATAGCAGATTCTATTCTTGGCACAAGACATGATCTCAGGCCTCAAGGAGTTTATAACCAAGGGAAAGAGGGCACAATGAGTTTACACAATTTCTGTTTGTATGATGACTCTTAGAGCCTGAACTGCCTCACTAGGGTCAGGAGTTATATTCTGGGAAGGTTATCTTTGAGCTTGGCATGAGGTATGGAGGCTAAGGGAGTGACCCATATCAGAAACCAAAACCCAAATATTAGACAGAGAAAGGAAGGAAGTGCACACATAGGATTAGACAAAGAGATACCTAATTTGCAGAACTAGGGTTTCCAATCCAAACAGTAAGCCACCAGCCTTTTTTCCCTTTCCAGATTTATTAGTTGACATAACACATTGTGTAAACTTAAGGAGCACAAGGTTACAAAATATCAGTTTTTGATGCCTATAACAAGAAATAACCAGAATAAGAAGCAGAATTTTAAAATGTTTTGAATGAAACAAAATAAAACTAATGTCTTATGTGTTATATATCAAAATCAGGCTTATATTCAAGAAGGATAATAGACAGACAATATTGACTGATATAGTGATAGTCATCCTTCCCCTCTACCCAATCAAAAATACAAGACTTAAAAATAATTAATAACATCAAGGTTAATAGCAAAACCTGGAGTTAATGACCTATTTGGTTTAAATCCTCTTTACTATAAATTGGTGATACAATCTTGGAAATTATTAGGACTATATCTATTCTTTTCAATCTCTAATTATTGACAAATGTACATTATTTTATAGACTGTTGTAAAGATAGCTACACTGGTTTAACTTCCCTTATGACAAAACTGATAATGATTCAGAAAAATAAAACACATTTTCCAGTCATAGCATTATCCCCAAATTAACATTACCTAGCTAGAAAAAAATTAGTTTCATTTGAGAGTTAAGGACTAGAATATTAGAGGAGACTATGAGAAACCATATACCACTAAAAGGAAGAGCTGAAAACGAATCACAGATCTTCAGCTTCATCCTTACACTCTTAACTTGTGAGATATCTTCACTCAGGGGAAGGAAGGGAGCTAACGTATGGAAAATTGCTGCAGAAGCTTTATATAAGAATCAACATATTGACATTCAAAAGTAGTAAATCATGGCTCAATAGCACACATCCAATTTCTCACATATATGTCATGAGACAGCTGGAGAAACAAATTGATATCAAAAGGTTACTGATTTTTTTTTTCAAAAAATGACTGATTTTCATATTCTTCGGATAGAAATGTTTCTGACTGGAAGTAAACCCATGAGTCACTGAAGTGTGGAGGGTTAATACACTTTAATGTTGTGTCAAATATTTAGAAATGGTACAATACTCATTGGAAAAAACAAAAGGATAAGAAATATTTATGTTATATGGTTTAAATATGCACAAGCTATACACTTTATTAAAACATCAGAATTATTTTTCTATGAAAACAAGAACTTCTTTGTGGCATTTGAGAAATAATCAATGGGACTGTGTATCCAAAAAGTATTGCCAGTTTTACATATGTCTTTACATAGTAACACTAAAATCCCATAGCATAAAAGAGACAGAGTGATCATAGGCCAGATGAAAATGCCTGGTCTGCTGGCCCAGTGACTAATTTTTTACATTAATCTGATTTGACATTACAGATATACATTAATGGCTTGGTTGCTGAAAAAGAATACCAACAAGGCTTCCTACACTAATCTCTCCCTTCCTCAAAATTGTTTCAGAAGCATGAACAAAAAAAGTTCACTAAACTGTATGTGGCTATTTTTTAGAATAATTAAGTGTAAGGCCTTCAATATGTGAGGTTGATCCCTAGAATAAGAGCTATTCTGGGATCTACTCTAAATATAATGAAATAATGCATTAAGCAATAATGCAACAGCTCCAAATAAAAGCGTCCCCCTAATAATTTTAAAATTCTGCCAACTAAACAATGAAACCTCAAGAATCCATCCACAATAAAATTTGGTTCAATAAGATGCAGAAGGTTACAATACAAAACAGCAGTCATCACAAATTAATGCAGCTTTGCTCCCCAAGTACTATAGTTCTTTTTCTGAACACTGGATGCCCTTTTAAATTTTTATTGATAAGGGACAAAATAACTACACAAGACCAGAATGTTGAAAGGTAATCTATATTCTCAAAAGAAACTAAAGGGTATTGTAAACAAGTTATATCATATAAAATGCACTTACCTTTCTCTTCAGTATAAGTTATGGTACTCACCAGCAGCTGGAGTCCCTAAGCAATGGAAAAACAATCAGAATTATGTGCTTTGTTTTTGATTTTATTAGGTAAGATGAAAAAATAGTCTGGTATTGAAAGCACAATAGATTTGAAATAATAATGCCCAAGTTAGAGTCACAGCTGTACCACAACTTTGGCTGAGCAATCTTGGACAATTTATGTATTTTATTTCTTGTCTTGAGTTCTTTTCCTATAGACTGAGGAATTTCAATAGATTATCTCTAACCGCTTTTTAAGATATGACATTTAGTATGTTTACGTGCAGCTATTCATTCCTTTAGGAATTCCTAAAAAGTTTTTTTCTCATTTTTTCATAACACCTATTGGGACCACTGTTACTTTCTCCTTCATTCTTCCTATAAAATCCCCCAGGCGTAGGGCAAACCAGTTTTGTTTGTGAATAGTTCAGAAACAAAGTATGACTCAGGTTGGAAACACTGAATTCAAGAGATTCTAGGAAACTTCATTCTTGTTTTTCCGAGAAAGCTCCTATTCTCATTTTCTGGACCTTGTTGGGTACAGAATGTAAAATTGGAAATGTTATCGCTATTTCTCTGCCACTCTAGAGGTGAAACCAAAGTTTTAAGAAAGGCTGAGTCAAGGAAATGTTGGAAAAAACTGAACCAGAACCACCGGATTAAGTCAGCCCTGCAGATGACCCTGTTCTGGACTTGCAGTTATATGAGCCAACACATTTCCTATTGCTTCAGCCAGCTGAAGTTGGTTCTTCTGGTTCTTGCATACAAAGGCATTTGAAATTTTCATTTCATTGTACTTGAAGTATTCATTCATGCTAATCTTTTCTCTGTGCTCACTCAGCATGCTAGAGGGGAAGTAATACAAGTGATTCACCCACAATGTGTCCACTTGATCTAGAATCTCAGAAGTGTGAAGACCATACACATGTGGTTGTTAGGTAGAGAAACTGCATTTCATTGTTCACCTTTGAATCCCTAATACTTAACAAGAACCAGGTAGAGAATAAGCAATTAATAAATAAAAAACAATAATATTGACTGCTAACACTTATTGAGGACTTACTACTTGCCAAAACACACTGTAGGAAGTGTTCCTTATGAATGTTCACAACCCAATCAGATACCACCATAATTATCCCCCTGGTCAAATAAAGTGAGAAATTAGTAACTTGCCCAGGAGCACTCATAGGATTCAAATCTTGACTTGCCTGATTTCAGAGCCCAGGTTCTCTACTTGTAATTTTAACTACTTTAGATATTTTCTAGTTCGGTACTACTCAAAATGTGGTCCAGGAACAAGTTACAGATTGTTTGTACAGTGTAGTTCAGCTGACTTTTTTTTTCATAACAAGACTTTGCCAATGAAGGAAGCATGTATACTATTTGAATAAAGGCCAGTCTTTCTCAAGAAATGAGTTTCCAATCTTTCACCAACAATTCAGTGTTGGCAATGGTGTGCTAGTTCAGTTCATTACCTGAAAGAAATCTCTCATTGTATGAAAATCACATATATAGAGAATTTGTATCATGGTGCAAACTGTTTTTTCTTGCTATTCCTTTCATGTTACTAGTCAGCCCATAAATAACTCACTTTGGGTTTCTTTTTATCTGATATCACTCCTTTTCACTCTTGTCCCATGTGCCCACACACCTCTCAGCATTTCCATCCTCTACTCACTCACAGGGTCCTCACTCCATCCTAGGTGAGCTTTACCAGGTCCCCAAGGTTCTGAGCATCCTGGCTCCAACCAAGATACATGAAGGCAGGTCCTCACTGTGTTTTGAGGGAGGAGGCCTGAGGTCTTGGAGATTCCTCAAAGTAGAGCATTGCAGAGCAGATAAATACACAACACAATTCAAAACCATCATTTTTTGCTAATATCAGCCACTTCTTATAGAATAGCTTTAGGAATTATTTTGTTAATAAAGCACTCTTCTTCCCCAAAAGACAAAGAAAAAAATAAAGAGATAAAATGGAATGAAAATCCTACTCTATCACACATACACCCCCTAGTTGTGCTAATTTTTCCTCACATGTTGAAGAATATGGAAAGTGATATCCCACTTGAATAGCATTTGGGACCCACTGGTCTTTGACGAGCAGCCATCTGTCAGACACTAATGCAAAATTGATCTTTTACTCAGAAGAGAACACAAAGGGCCTTTAAAAACAACAAGAGTAGATATTTTCTTCCTTACACTTTACAGCTTCTTACTCTGAGGTCATTTGTTATCTGGTGAATTAAAAAACAGAATGAAAAATCTTGTATATTTGCACATTTTTCTGGAGAATCTGTGACTCCAAATAGATTGATGACACATTCTTGATCTTTTTGCCCAATGCAGAGTGAGCGGTCAATTCTGTGTTTAGCATATTTTTCTCCTTCTACTTACTGGATTATGCAAGCATATATATTTAATCACATTTTAATGAAATTAAATTAATAAGCAAACTGAGTAGCATAACCACCAAATTCTGTTGCATAGTTTCAGGTTTTGGCCCATGTCTTTTCCAGCCATGTCACATAAAGAGGAGGTGCTGAAAATGAGATATGGGAACCTATAGCAAACCTTTCATCCATAATGGGAGAAGAAAGTAAGTGTATGTTTTATTTTATGTGGGTCAGTGAAGGAAGGTATGTACCTTTGAATTTCATTTGAGGATGGTTAAAAGAAAAGGACATATTGCTTAAAACATAATGAGGCTTGGAGACAATAAATGTCAGTTTGGAATTTAGCTGTATCATGAAACAATTTGGAGCTCTACTAGAGATGAATATTTTCACAAGCTGAAAGAAATCTCTAAATTTTTCAGTAATGATAGATAGGATGTGATGTCTGTTCTTAGCCTTGAACCCTTATTTTGTTTCTCCTTTGGACATACATCACCTGAAAAATTATCGTAGTACAGACCCTCATCTGTACTTTGCAAACAAATAAGAAAATTAGCTTGTTCTACATTTAACAATATTTTCTGAATGAGAAAGAAGACGGTAAATATAGTAAATAGCTTAACTGAATTAAAAACCACATGTTATTTTTGTAGTTGTAAGTTTAGATAATTATCATTTAAGGACTTTATATTTATTTGGAGCATCTTGTATCTTAATAGAGACTTTTGTAAATAAGCACATTGGATTAAATATCAATTGATTTATAAAGTAAGCACTAAACAGTTAAAACCATCTGTTTTCTTTGTTGTCAGCTTTAGATCCCAGAGCTTTACTAGGTCACCCTGAATGACTCTCAGTGGTCACCCCTGACATTTTCTGACATGCTTCTCAGAATTCAGGGACCAAGGAACATCTGGTGCCACATTTATGATTTATCGTTACATAAACCAAAGAAGCTGAGATTGCCCACATGAAAGAAGCACACTGCAAACAAATTTAGTTCCATTAATAACCATTCTTTGATTTGTGCTGTATACTTTTCAAAGAACTTTAATAAATGTGTAATATGAAAACACATTTAAATAGTACTTTATTATTTATGGAACTCCTTTACATTCGTTATTCCATTTAATCTTTCACAAAAAATCTGTAAGATAGATAGAGACTCAATACTCACAGCTATTTTTTCAGATGAGAAAACCGAGGCTCAGAAAAAGGAAGGTATTTAACTGAATCACACAGCTAGTAAGGGAAAACACTAGAAGTTGGTTAGTATTCTTTTTATCATATCTTGATGTAACTTACTTTTACTGCCTCCCATTGATCTTACAGCCATCTTTTCAGATGATTTGGTGAGATGCTATGATAGATATCATAATTAAATAAAAATTATAATTAAAATGTAGTCTCAGGTTGGGGAGTAGTTTCAAGAAGCCACTTCTGTATTTCAAAGAAATAGAAGTGCTGTTTGATTTGAGTTTTCTGGACACAGTATGTCCCAGACTCCAAGACTAAATACATTAAAGAAGTTTTTTGTTGTTGTTCAAATACATTCATCTCCATTTTTCTGCCCCCACTTTCCCCTGCGCCACCCACCCCCATCTCTTATCCTCAATCCTTCCCCACTTTCGCTTTGTCCATGGGCCCTTTATAATGTTCCTTGATTTAACCCTTCCCCTTCTTTTCCCTGTTACCCCCCTTCCCTCCTTCCCTCTTGTTTCTGTTGTTTTCTTTCATAGTTGCTAGTTATGGTGTGTTTTTTTTGCTTGTTTGTTTTCTTGATTATGTTCTACTTATAGGTGAGATAATACGGTATTTGTCTTTCACCTTGTGACTTACTTCATTTAGCATAATGCTCTCTAGTTCCATCCATGCTGTTGCAAAGGGTAGTAGCTCTTTCTGCTGCATAGAATTCCATTATGTAAATGTGCCATAGTTTTTTTTATTCATTCATTTATTGATGGACACTTAGGTTGCTTCCAGCACTTGTCTATTGTAAATTGTGCTGCTATGAACACTGGGGTGCAGAGGTTGTTTTGAATTGGCCTTTTGGGATTCTTAGGGTATAGTCCCAGCAGGGGAATCACTGGATCAAAATGCAGTTCCATTTTTAGCTTTTTGAGGCAATTCCATACTGCTTTCCACAGTGGCTGCACCACTCTGCATTCCCATCATCAGAGTACTAGGGTTTCCTTTCCTCCACAACCTCATCAGCACCTGTTGTTTGTTGATTTATTGATGATGGCCATTCTGACCAGCGTGAAGTGGTATCTCATTATGGTTTTAATTTGCATTTCTCTGATGGCTAGTGATGCTGAGCATCCTTTCATAAGTCTCTGGGCCCTGTGTATATCCTCCCTGGGGAAGTGTCTGTTTGGGTTCTTTGCCCATTTTTTAATTGAATTGTTTGTCTTCCTGAAGTGGAGTCACATGGGTTCTTTATATATTTTGGAGATCAAACCCTTGTCTGAAGTATAATTGGCAAATATATTTTCCCATATATTTAGTTCCCTTTGCATTTTGCTGATGTTTTCTTTAGCCATGCAGAAGCTTCTTATTTTGATGATGCCCCATTTGTTTATTCTTTCCTTTATGTCCCTTGCTCTAAGGGACATATCAGTGAAAATATTGCTGAGTAGGATATCTGAGAGCTTCCTGCCTATGTTCTCCTCTAGGACTTTTATGGTGTTGTGACTTCTATTTTAGTCTTTTATCCATCTTGAGTTTATTTTTTGTGTATAGTATAAGTTGGTGGTTGAATTTCAATTTTTTGCATGTAATTGTCCAGCTCTCCCAACACCACTTGTTGAAGAGGCTAATTTTACTCCATTTTACACTTCTGCCCCCTTTGTTGAATATTAATTGACCATAGAGACATGGGTTTATTTCTGGGCTCTCTATTCTGTCCCATTGATTTATGTGTCTGTTCTTATGCCAGTACCAGACAGTTTTCATTACAGTGGCCTTGTAATATAGTTTGATGTCAGGTATTGTGATCCCTCCTACCTTGTTCTTCTTTCTCAAAATTGCTGCAGCTATTCAGGGTTGTTTACAGTTCCATATAAGTTTTTTAAATGTTTGTTCTATATCTGAGAAATATGCCATTGGTATTTTAATAGGGATTGTGTTGAATATATAAATTGCTTTGGGTAGAATGGACATTTTGATGATGTTAATTCTTCCAATCCATGAACACAGAATATGCTTCCATTTATTTGTGTCTTCCTTAATTTCTTTCTTCAGTGTTATGTAGTTTTCTGAATACAGGTCTTCTATCTCCTTGGTTAAGTTTATTCCTAGGTACTTTATTTTTCTTGTTGCTATAGCAAATGGGATTTCTTTCCTAACTTCTGATTCTTATATTTAATTGTTGGTCTGAATATTAACTTTGTATCCTGCTGTTTTGCCAAATTCACTTATTATGTTGAGTAGCTTTTTGGTGGAGTCTAAAGGGTTTTCTATGTACACTCTCATGTCATCTGCAAACAATGACAGTTTTACTTCCTTCTTTCCAGTTTGTATGTATTTTATTTCTTTTTCTTGTCTGAACACTGTGGCTAGGAATTCCAATACAATGCTGAATAGAAATGGAGAAAGTGGACAACCTTGCCTTGTTCCCGATCTTAGTGGGAAATCTTTTAGCTTTGCCCAATGAATATTATGTTGGCCATAGGTTTTTCATATATGGCCTTTATTATGTTGAGATATGCCCCCTGAGTGTTTTATCATAAATGGATGTTGCACCTTATCGAATGCTTTTTCTGCATCTATTGATATGATCATGTGATTTTTGTCTTTCTTTTGGTTTATGTGATGTATTACGTTTATTGATTTGTTTTGTGAATATTGAACCAGCCTTGAATCCCTGGAATGAATCTCACTTCATCATAGTGGATGATATTTTTAATGTGTTGCTGGGTGTGGTTTGCCAATATTTTATTGAGGATTTTAGCATCTATGTTCATTAGCGATATTGGCCTGTCGTTTTCTTTCTTGTTTGTCTTTATCTGGTTTTGGGTAGCATGATGTTGACTTCCTAAAGAGTTTGGCAGATGCCCCTCTTCTTGGATTTTTTTTGAATAGTCTGAGAAGGACAAGGGTTAGCTCTTTCTTAAGTGTTTTGCAAAATTTTCCTGTGAAACTATCTGGTCCCGGGCATTTGTGTGCTGGGAGTTTTTTGATGACAGCTTCAATTTGACCAGCTGTTACCAGTCTGTTCAGGTTTTCTGTTTCTTCTTTATTCAGTGTTGGAAGGTTATATTTTTTTAGAAATGTGTCCATTTCATCAAGGTTTTCAAATGTCTTTGCATATAATTGTTCATAGTAGTTTCTCACAATCCTTTGTATTTCTGTGGTATCAGTTGTTATTTCTCCTCTTTCATTTCTGATATTATTTATTTGGGTCATCTCCTTTTTTTTCTTGATGAATCTGCTTAAAGGCTTGTTGATTTTATCTTTTCAAAGAACCAGTTCCTGGATTGGGTGATCCTTTGAATTGTTCTTTTACTCTCTATGTCATCCATTTCTGCTTTAATCTTGATTATCTCCTTCCTTCTACTTGCTCTAGGTTTTGCTTGTTGTTTCTCTAGTTCTTGAAGCTGTAGGGGTATGTCATTTATTTGAAATGTTTCTATCTTTTTAACACAAGCCTGTATTGCTATGAACTTCCCTCTCAAGACTTCCTTCACTGTGTCCCATAGGTTTTGGATGGTTGTGTGTTTGTTTTAATTTGTTTCCAGACTTTTTTTTCTTATTTGATCTCATTATTGACACTTCCATTGTTTAATAGCGTGCTATTCAGTCCCCATGTGTTTGAGTGTTTTTGAGTTTTTTCCTTGAGGTTGGTTTCTAGTTTCAAGCCCTTGTGGTCTAAGAAAATGCTTGTTATGATTTCGATTTTTCTGAATTTGCTGAGGCTTGTTTTGTGACCTATGATGTGGTCTGTCTTTAAAATGTCCCGTGTGTGTTTGAAAAGAATGTGTATTTTGCTTCTTTGGGAGTTAAGGTTTTATATATGTCAGTTAAGTCCACTTGATCTAATGCATTATTCAGTTCCAGAATATCCTTTTTGATGTTTTGTTTGGAAATTCTATCCATTGTTGACAGTGGGGTGTTAAAATATCCTACTGTCAGTGTGTTACTGTCTATGCTTTTCTTGAAGTCCTCCAAGATTTTCCTTATATATTTGGGTGCTCCTAAGTTGTGTGCATATAGGTTTATAATGTTTATATCTTCTTGGTGTATTCTTCCTTTGAATATTATGAAGTGTCCTTCTGTGTCTCTTTTGATGGCCTTTGTTTTGAAATCTATTTTGTCTGATGTAAGTATTGCTACCCCTGCATTTTTTCCTTGTCTATTTGCTTGGAATATTTTTTTCCATCCTTTTACTTTCAGTCTGTGTAGGTCCTTTGTTTTGAGGTGGGTTTCTTGTAGGCAGCATACATGTGGGTCATGTTTTCTTATCCATTCAGCTACCATATGCCTTTTGATTGGATCATTTAATCCATTTACATTTAAAGTTATCATTGATACTGCTTATTCATTTTTTCCCTTTGTACCTGTGTTCCTCTCTCACTAACTTTTTATATTCATCTTCTTAAAGCAGTCCCTTTAGCATATTTTGCAGTGCTAGTCTGGAGGAGGTGTATTCTTTTAGCTTTCTTTTGTCTGAGAAGCTACCTATTTCACCTTCCATTTTAATTGAGAGCTTTGCTGGGTAGAACAGCCTTGGTTGTAAGCCTTTGCTTTTGGTTACTTAGAATATTTCTTGACATTCCTTTCTGGCTTGCAATGTTTCTGTTGAGAAGTCAGCTGCTAGTCATATTGGGGCTCTCTTGTATGTTACTACCTGTTTCTCCTTTGCTGCCTTTAGGATTCTCTGTTTGTCTTTGATATTTGCCATTTTAATGATGATTTGTCTTAGAGTGGGCCTCATGGATTCCTTTTGAATGGGACCCTGTGTTCTTTCTGGACTTGTGTGTCTTTTTCTCTCTTCCAATTAAGGAAGTTTTCCATCATTACTTTTTCAAACAGGTTCTCTATTACTTTGTCCTCTTCTCCTTCTGGTATCCCTGTTATATGGATATTATTATATTTCAGGTTGTTCTGCATTTCCCTAAACACCTCTTCATTCTTTTTGAGTCTTTTTTCATTTTTTTGCTCTTTTTGGGAGTTTTTTCCTTCCTTGTCCTCCAGCTTGCTGATTTGATCCTCTACTTCATCTAACCTGCTTTTGATCTCTTCTACTGTGTTCTTCAATTCAGAAATTGTATTCTTCATTTGCTCTTGTGTCTTATTGATAGTTTCTATGTCTTTTTTCATGCTGATATAGTTTGCAGTAAGTTTCTCATAGTTTCCCTCTAGTTTTTTATAATTCTCTCTGAGCTCTCTGATCTCATTTAGCTTCTTTAGAACCATTGTTTTGAACTCAATATCTGATAGTTTACTTGCCTCTATTTCACTTAGTTCTTTTTCTCTTCCTTCCCTTTGAGTAGGGGGTATTTCTTTGTCTTCCCCTTATTTGTGAGCCTTTTCATTTTTGCTTCTGCTTCTTAAATTGATCTGTCTTGACTTCCTATCTTTGTGGTATGAATTTCTATGGTTGGAGATCACTTTTTTTTCTGGAACTGCCTCTGACGATGTTGGATGTTGACCCAGTCTGAATTTAGGCAGTCTGTTCTAGACTTCTGGGAATCTACTATCTGTGGCTGTCTCCTTCAGTTGTTTTCTAGTCACTCTGCAATCAGCAATCAGGCTTCGGCACCACAGGGCAGGGCTGAGTCCCTCCTATGTGCAGGGCTATTGTGTCCTTTCATGCTGTTGCCACTCAACAGGAGTGGTCTGCCTGAACCAGACGGCTGCTGCCATATGGAAGAGGAGTCAGCACCAGAATCCCACTGGCTACTCTCTTTGTTATCTCCTCAAATTCTGCATCTCCAGTCTCTCCTCAAGTGTCTCTAGGCCACTCTGTGCCCCTTTAGCCACGGATCTACTGTCTGTGGCTGCCATCTGTACTCAGCAGTGAGGCTTAAGTACCACTGGGTAAGGGTAGAGCCTGCTAGGGACAGGGCTATTGGGTCCTCTCATGCTGTTGCTGCTCTGGGGATTTGTCTGCCTGAGCATGCTGCATGTGCGATGACTCAGCACTGGGATCTCACCCGCTATTCCCTCAGTTCTCTCTCCAAAACCTCCTTTCCCAGTCTCTCCTCAGGCATCTCCAGCCCACTCTGTCCCCACCTTTGCCGTAGCCCAGGGTAAGTGGCTGCAAATAAAAATTTATGCGTTGGCCTTTTAAATGGTTCTTTGCATCTCCAGCTGCCTTTTTCTGTCAGAGAGAAATCCTGCTGCTTTTTGCAGCTGGCTGTTATCTGTGTACCTTTTGGGCTCTGGTGCTGTAGGCTGGAGATCCCCATGGTTTAGACCCCATTCTTCTTAAGGGGATCCAACTGGCCTTTTAAATATCTCTGTGGCACTTCTGCCCATGGACACCCAGCCCATCTTCTTGAGTCTATACCATAATCTTTACCAGTCAGATGGTGCCAAACCTGATTCCTCTGTTTGTCCGAGGTTAAAAGGCTCCTCTCTTGCTATTGTACAGTTGTTTGTTCCAGGTGATTTGTGAAAGAAGTTTTTAAGAGTGGAAATGTGGAAAAAAAGAAAACTGAAGGGTAGAGTTCAAGATCAGTTAGGGGTAGATCCATACCTAACTGACCATGTGGCCTTGGTCAAATCACAAGGAATGGGTATTAACTTTGTGGCCAGTTAGGCCAAATGCTATGGTAAGTGCCCAAATTTCATATTTAGTGCTCTTAAAATCCTGTCTTCCAAATAAGGAGAGATTAACTATCCCTCAAGACTACATAACTTGGAAACAGAATTGGGGTATTTGCCTCCCAAACCATCACTGGCCTTAACACCTTCACTAACTTTATTGATTGCAATGACCTTTAAAAGCTTCTTCCATCTCTCAAGTTCTGTGTCTGCTTTAGATATTATAGAATTCCACTAACAAATCAAACTCTCCCAGTTGATTTCATTGCTCTGTAATGTGGTTTTTTTTTAGGATAATTTGAACTTAAGTTAGTAAATTGTGATGTATTTTAAAAAACATATCGTTCAATAGTGCTAGTTTCTTCTTGTTGTTTTGTCATTGTTATTGTTGTTGTTACTGTTTTTAGTTTTATGTTTTTCTAATTGTTTACTAACATCTAGTTTAAATTTTATTTGTTGCACCAAATCATGTATTTTGAAAGACTACTCACACCTTGCCTATTTTTCTGCTACACAAATAAAACATTGTCTGGCAATAAAAATAACTATCTTTTTTCAAAGAAGCCCAGATTGACAAGTTAAAGTTTAAATTTACTTTCAAGTTTTCTTAGGAAGCAACTAAATATAATCTTCAGTATGAGCCATAATTAAATACCTTACATTTTTAAGCAAGTTTAGGAAATTTATAGTCTCCTCCTCCTTAAATATATTTTTCTCTATTGTTCTCTTTTTTCCTTGGAGGATTTCAAGTGCATGTATTTTAGAATTTTGGAAATTATTCCATTGAGGCTTTGTTTATTTTTTCCCCAGCACTTTTTTCTCTGTGTTCTACAAATTAGATAATTTCTATTAATGGCTCTATTGATCTTTTTCTTATGTCATCTCCAGTACACTGTTAAACCCATCCATGAATTTATTATTTCAGAAATTTTATTAATTAAAAAAATTTCCATTAGATATTTTTAATAGTTTGTTTCTCAATTGAACTTTTCTATATATTCTTATATGAGATTTGCTATATGTGCATTCATTATAACTACACTCTCTTTTATGTTTTTGAGCATGGTTATAATAACTACTATAAAACACTTGTCTAGTAATTTCAGTGTCTGAATTGTTGCAAAGTTAGTCTCCAATAGGTTCTTTCCTTTTGAGCATGGGCCACGTTTTCCTGGTTTTTGGTTTGGTTTTTTTTTTAATGTTTAACAACACTGCATTGTACCATTATATTATAAATAATATACTGTAGAGTCCATGAATTGTATTATGTTCCTCTAAATAGTGTTGATTTGTTTGTTTGTCTTAGTAGTCAGTTAACTTGACCGAACTCAAAGTCCAAATTTTGTCTCTTCCATGATGGGCAGTGGTTTAAATGTCTGTTTATTTATTTTTCAGCTGCTTGAAATCTACCCCATGCATGAATGCTTCATGCGTTAGCCAAAAATTTGAACAAATTTTGTTTGCAGAAATTGGAGCTTCCTTCTAATGCTTTCACTCCTTTTTAAGACTCCTCCCATTATGTTCCAGTTGCTGTGGTAGAACCAAAGTCTGTGTTCTGATTTCTCAATCATAAGATGACTGGTTCCTATCTGTGTTTGGGTCACTTTGGAGGTCACTGACTATGGCCTGTCCTTAGCTGAGAAAAACAGGAAACTGACCTCTTGCTATTTCCTTTTTCCAAGAATGGCTCCCAATCCAGGTTCTCATTTTAGCCACTCTTCAGGGATGTCAGAGAGTTATTTTATATTTTGTTATTTTTATATGAAGAAGAATTGTTCTATATAAAATTTTCATTCATTATAAGAATGAAATTCCTAACTTTTTACTTTAAATGGATTCTTTGAAGCATGTAAAGAACCTGATAATAATCACTTAGTCATGTTTTTAGAATTTATAACCTGAACGAATATTATTATATCCTAAAGCAAACTAAATAGAGGGTCTGAATAAAAGTTTACAGGGATCCTCAGTTTATAGAGAATCCCCAACTAAAAAAGTTAAAAAAAATAGTCTCTCATAGCTCTATGTTTTCTAAAATTAAAAAGTTGATAAATTCATTAGATCATGAAAGCATCAGCCTTTACATTTCTGTTAGTTATTGTGCAGATATTTGAGTTCTATTGATATGAACCAGATTGACATTTGGGGGATTTCTTAGATGACTTAAGTGACTTGTACTTCTGGAATGAACCAAATTTGGTCTCAAGAAAAATCTTCAGTTAATGAAACTACATATTTTTTTTTGTTTTATTGTTCAAATACATTTGTCTCCATTTATTTGCCACCACTTTCCTCTGCCCCTCCTACCCCTATCTCCCTCCCTCAATCCCTCCCCACCTTGGCTCCATCTATATGTCCTTTATACATGTTCCTTGATTTGACCCTTCCCCTTCCTTTCCCTGCTACCTCCTCCCTTGTTCCCTCTTGTTTCTGTTGGTTTCTTTTTCCTTTCAGTGTTGCTGGTTATGTTTTCCTTGCTTTTGTGTTTTGTTGATTAGGTTCCACTTATAGGTGAGATGACATGGTATTTGTCTTTCACCACCTGGCTTATTTCACTTAGCATAATGCTCTCCAGTTCCATCCATGGTGTCATGAAAGGTAGTACTTCTTTCTTTCTTTCTTTCTGCTACATTGAAACTACATATTTTATTGTTACACACACTGTAAAAAACAAAATAGCAGTGTTTAATGAAACCAGTCTCTATAATGCAGGGTGGAAGACTGTCTGAAATTGATCTAACAGTAAAAAGTAAATGTATGTCCTGGGTTAGCTGCAGACCAGTTCAGACATGATTAACTCATGCTTGTGCTGCAGATGATTTCACTGGTACTGTGTTAGGAGGTTTAAAGATGATATTTTTGCAAGAAAAAAGACCATCTTGAGGTGCAGTTCTGAAATTTTATTATTCATAACACTTAAAAGTCTTAGGGCCCCAAGTAAGATGTTCAAGATAGAGCACTACATAAAGCCATCTTCAGATGACTATAAATGAGATGACTATAACTCGAGGTATAATCAAGTTGTCTCCAGTTGCTGGGTGTCAAGAAACAATGTTACATCAGATGATAACAGCTGACAAATCACTTTATAAGAGACTTTATTTTTTTGGCTGGCAAATAGTCTTCAAGAATTGTAATTAACCCACACTTAATTTTCCTGGAAATCAAGTAAGTTAGCTTCTTTATATAGAAGTTTCCACTCATCAGTGTGAAGAAGAATGTTGAATCTCTATGGAAAGGAATTTATAACTGTAGAAATCACTATGTTGGGAATTGATAAAATTTAAACCACTGAATGTGTCAGGTTACCAACAGTATTCTTATCTAACTATCATGCCATTTCATGTAAAAGCTGGATGTGCAATATTTAGAACTAAAGGAAACTTTACAGATCATGTATTCAAGCCCATATTACTTCTAGACCTGAGGAATTGAGCTCTAAAGTAGAAATTTGCTTCAACAGCTAACTGAGCATAGAGCCTGTTGGCTTGTTGTCTTTCATTTTTGTGTACAGAAATAGGATAAAAACTTTGAGGGTGTTAGTCAGTCATCATACCAAGAATCATCCATGAAAACACACATACTCTGCATAGCTGAGCCTTGGATTCCAAATACCTATTTGATTTTTCTATCCTAGGGTAGCTGAGCCAAATAACAGATGAGCCTCAAACCCTATGTTTACCCATGATCCTAAGGCATAGACTAGAAGCTAACCAAGTAGCCTACTCTCTAAAATTACACCCTGGCCTCTGCACTGAATATTACCTTTCTGCAGTGGGAGATACAAGTATGTAAAAAAACAAAACTAGCAATGAAAAATAAATCCTTCCTCCCAAGCCTAGCTACTATCTCCTTGATCTCTCCCACATTTTTTACTTCACCTGAGTGCCACTTTAATTTGCTTTCCAAATATGAAGGCATTTCCTAAGATAAAGACCCATTCAAGATGGCGGTATCACATCAACCACTTGAGGGAAAGGTAGAAAAGAGCCATGTGGAGATAACCACTACTACTGTCCAGAAGTAGTGTCCTATGGAATGTCTCTCGAATTGGGAGCATACATGTCAGGGAAATCTGTGCCAAATGCCCAGGATTAGGGTCCAGGTATTCTCTGATACCCAAAGAGTGAATAAGCCCATCTATGGGGAGAAAGGAAGGTGAAAGGGGAGGAAAAACTATAAATCTACCAAGTATTCTTTCAAAATAGACAGTTTAATATGGAAACCTCCAGCTAAATTTAAATTAACTGGTTTATTACATTTATAGAAATTGAAGCTTCATGAGCTCAGTAATAGAGCAAAAGATTTATATTTTTGCACACACATGTTTCTAACAATGAAATGAATCTCCCTACAGAAATATTTGCTGCACGCCCATTATGGGTTGCATGTCCATTATGTGCTGTGTGTAACAATTATTTCACAAAGCACATTTTCCTGGAATAAATACTAAAAAAAAGAAACTGCAGGGTCATGGAGATTGCATAGTTGTCATTTTCATAGATATTGCCAAAATTCCCATTAAAATAGCCATACATTTCTGTTTCAACCTGCACTGTATGAGCATACTGGTTCCCCAGTTTCATCAGAACATATCGTCAAACTTAAATTGATATTTAGGAGGGAAAAAGATGGTGAAGGAGTGAATGGGAATCATGCAGACCTCCTCCCAAGACCAAACTGGAATTGTGACTAAATAGTGGAGAAATCACCTGGAAAACAATGGAATGATAGAGGGAGAGGAACCTTGGAGCTGCGGACAGACAGTGGAATCAACTTTCACACATCTGAACAGGTGAGAAGTGTGGTGGAGGCTTGAGAGGGTGAGCTGGGTGCCCATGGGCACCAGCACCAGAGGGATGTTGAAAGGGCCAGTTGGATCCCCCTGAGAAGATCAGGGTCTGAATCATAAACAGGGACCCTCTAGACTACAGCAGCTGAAACCAGGAAAACGCACAGACAAAACGCAACCCTGAAAAGCTTAGGGGTGCTCCTGCCAGAGGCAAGTGGCTGGAGATGCAGTGACATTTAAAGGGCCAATGCAAAAATTTGCAGTGACAGCCGCCTTCCTTGATCTCCGGGTAGAGGTGGTAGGAGAGTGGGCTGGTGCCTGAGGAAAGATTGGTGAGGGAAACTTTGTGAAGAGAATTGAGAAGGTGGCCAGCGGAGCCCCGGTGATAACTCACCTCCCACTCTGCAGCTACCATCTTGTTCAGGCATAAGTGATTTGATTAACCTGCCTTTTGTGCACTCTGCACACATCTTGTGCATGTGTGGGCTAGGGGTTGAGTGCAGATTGGCTGGAGGAAATAGAGGATCCCTGGCCAAAGGGGACACACAGCTGTATAAACACCCTTGAGGAGAGACTGGAGAAGGAGGGGTTTAGGGAAGAACTGGAGGATTATCTGAGATTCCTGGAGCAGACTCCCTCCCCATTCCCTGGTCCCCATTTTGCACAAGCAGGCCACACCCCCAAAGAGGCAGAAGGACCTGCGTGGGCCAGCAGGCATGCAAGAGAGCCAGCGTGCAAGTACAGAGTGGTCTGCAGAAATAGTGGATCCCTGGCTGAAGGGGTCACAGAGCTGCCCAGAGACCCTCGAAGAGAGACTGGAGACAGAGGCATTGGGGAGTCCTGGTGCTGACTCTCCCCCAGTCCATGATCTCTATCTTGCTCAGGTGGACTATTCCCCTGAGTGACAGCAGCCTATGAGGGCACGATAGTCCCGGCATCAGTAGGCACTGCTTCATCCTGTGGTGCTAAAGCCTGACAGATGAGGACAGAGTGACCAAATTGACAATCACAAGACACAGACACAGATAATAGATTCCTGGAAGGCTCAAACACATGGCTCAAGGTCAGATAGGGTCAACAAATGTCATCATCAGATGTAGACCCAGAAAGAAAAGTAAAGAAAAAATAAATAAATAAAAAGACCTGCCTACTACCATAGAAGTTTAATCCACAAAGTCAGGAAATCTAGAAGGATCATTTGAAGCAGAAGTAAAAAAAAAAAAAAAAAGAGAGAGACTCTTACAAAAATGGGAAGAAAAAGAAGTTCCCCCCAAATGAGGGGAAAGGAAGAAACCTCACAGAGAGAGCTAAATGAAATAGAGACAAGGGAACTGTCAGATATTGAATTCAAAACAATTGCTCTAAGGAAGGTCAATGAGCTCAGCCGGCTCAAAGATAACTATGAGAAACTGCAGAGAAACTATCAGGATCTTACAAAAAACTATATCAACCTGGAAAAAGACATAGAAACTATTAAGAAGACACAAGAGGATATAAAGAACACCATTTCTGAATTGAAGAACACAGTAGAAGGAATCCAAAACAAGCTAGATGAAGCAGAGGATCAAATCAGTGAGCTAGAGGATAAGGTAGAAAAAAGCTCCTAGAAAGAACAAGAAATGGAAAAAAGACTCAAAAAGAATGAAGAGGCATTCAGGGAAATGCAGGGCAAACTGAAACCCAATAATATCTGCATAATAGGGATACAAGAAGGAGAAGAAAAGAAGCAAGAGATAGAGAACCTCCTTGAAAAAATAATGATGGAAAATTCCCCCAATTTGAGGAGAGAAAAGGTCTCACAGATCCAGGAAGCACAGAGGTCCCATTCAAGAGGAACCCAATGAGGCCCACTCCAATACACATCATCATTAATATGGCAAATATCAAAGACAAAGAAAGAATCCTAAAGGCAGCAAGGGAGAAACAGGTAGTAACATACAAGGGAGCCCCAATATGACTAGCAGCTGACTTCTCAACAGAAACACTACAAGCCAGAAGGGAATGGCAACAAATATTCCAAGTCATGAAAAGCAAAGGCCTACAACCAAGGATGCTCTAGCTAGCAAGGCTCTCAATTAAAATAGAAGGGGAAATAAGGAGTTTCCCAGACAAAAGAAGGCTAAAAGAACACATCTCCACCAAACCAGCACTCCAAGATATGCTAAAGGGACTGGTTTAAGAAGATGAAGGAAAAGAGTGAGAAAGAGAAAAACACAGGTATAAAGAGAAAAAATGAATACATTTCTATCAATAATAACTCTCAAAATAAATGGACTAAATGCCCCAATGCCATAAAAGAGACCCAGAGGGACATGTTATAATACTTAAAGGAAGAATCTATCAAGGGGGCAAGGGAAAGTGGTGGGGGGTAGGCAGAGACAAATGTATTTGAAAAAATAAATTAAAATAAAATTAAAAAGATAAAAGTAATTATTAACTAAAAAAAAGAAGACATAAACATTGTAAACTTATATGCACCCAACATAGGAGCAGCCAAATATATAAGGAAAATCTTGAAGGACTTGACAAAAGATATAGACAGCAGCATACTGATAGTAGGATGTTTTAACACCCCACTGCCAAAAATGGACAGATCTTCCAAATAAAACATCAAAAGGATATTGTGGAGCTGAATGATGCACTGAATCAAATGGACTTAACTGACATACCTAGAACCTTACATCCCAAAGAAGAAAAATACACATTCTTTTCAAATGCGCATGAAACTTTTTCAAAGATAGACCACATGATAGGACACAAAGCAAACCTCAGCAAATTCAGGAAAATGGAAATAATACCAAGCTTTTTCTTGGACCACAAGGGCTTGAAACTGGAAATCAACGTCAAAGAGAAACCTCAAAAACTTGCACACTCATGAGGACTGAACAGTAGACTATTAAACAATGAATGGGTCAATAATGAGATAAGAGAAGAAATCAAAAAGTTCCTGGAAACAAATGAAAATGAACATACAACAGTTCAAAACTATGGGACACAGCAAAGGCAAGTCCTGAGAGGGAAGTTCAGAGCAATACAGGTCTACCTAAAAAAGATAGAAACATTTCAAATAAAAGACCTAACACTACAACTTCAAGAACTGGAAAAACAACAACAAATAAATCCCAGAGCAAGTAGAAGGAAAGAAATAGTCAAGATTAGAGCAGAACTGAATGACATAGAGATGAAAAGAACAATTCAAAGGATCAGCCAATCCAGAAGCTGGTTCTTTGAAAAGATAAAAAAAAATGACAAGCCTTTAAGCAGACTCATCAAGACAAAAAGGGAGAGGACCCAAATTAATAATATCAGAAACAAAAGAGGAGAAATAACAACTGATACCACAGAAATACAAAGGATTGTAAGAAACTACCAGGAACAATTATATGCCAAGAAATTTGAAAATCTTGATGAAATGGACAAATTTCTAGAAAATTAAAATTTTCCAACACTGAAGGAGGCAGAAACAGAAAGCTTGAACAGACCAATAATAGCTGGGGAAATTGAAGCAGTAATCCAGAAACTCCAGGCACACAAAAGCCCTGGGCTGGATGGTTTCACAGGAGAATTTTACAAAACATTTAATGGAGAGCTAAGCCCTGTCCTTCTCAAACTATTCCAAAAAATCCAAGAGCTGAGAAGACTCCCAAACTCTTTTTATGAGGCCAGCATCACCCCAATCCCAAAACCAAATAGAGACCCTACAAAGAAAGAAAACTACAGGCCAATTTCGCTGATGAACATCAACTCTGAAATCCTCAACAAAATATTGGCAAACTGCATCCAGCAATACATTAAAAAGATTATCCACCACGATCAAGTGGGATTCATCCCAGGGATGCAGGGATGATTCAATATACATAAATCAATAAACATAGTACATCGCATAAGCAAAAGGAAAAACAAAAACCACATGATCATCTCGATAGATGCAGAAAAAGCATTCAATAAGGTACAGCACTCATTTATGATCAAAACACTCAGCAAAATGGGAATAAATGGGGCATTCCCCCACGTAATAAAGGCCATATAAGAAAAACCTACAGCCAACATCATACTCAACGGGCAAAATCTAAAAGCTTTCCCTCTAAGATCGGGAACACGACAAGGATCTCTGCTTTCACCACTTCTATTCAACATAATATTGGAAGTCCTAGCCACAGCGGTCAGACAAGAAAAAGAAATAAAAGGCATCCAAATAGGAAAGGAGGAAGTAAAACTATCATTGTTTGCAGATGACATAATAGTGTACATAGAAAACCTTATAGACTCCACCAAAACCTTCTTAACCTAGTAAGTGAATTTGGCAAAACAGCAGGATACAGAGTCAATATTCAGAAATCAAAGGCATTTTTGTATACCAGTAATGAAATAAAAGAAAAATAAATCAGAAATAAAGTACTATTCAATATACCAACAAGAAAAAAAAAGTACCTAGGAATAAATTTAACCAAAGAGGTAAAAGACCTGTACGCAGAAAACTATACAACATTGAAGAAAGAAATTAAGGAAGACACAAATAAATGGAAGCATATACCATACTCATGGATTGGAAGAATTAATATCATCAAAATGTCCCTACTACCCAAAGCAATTTATAGATTCAACGCAATCCCTATTAAAATACCAATGATGTATTTCACAGAAATAGAACAGACATTTCAAAAATTTATATGGAACTATAAATGACCCCAAATAGCTGCAGCAATTTTGAGAAAGAAAAACAAAGTAGGAGGGATCACAATACCGGACATCAAACTCTACTACAAAGCCACCATACTCAAAACAATCTGGTACTAGCACAAGAACAGACCCATAGACCAGTGGAACAGAATAGAAAGCCCAGAAATAAGCCCAGGTCTCTATGGACAACTAATATTTGACAAAGAGGGCAGAAGCATAAAATGGAACAATAATAGCCTCTTCAACAAATGGTGTTGGGAAAGCTGGACAGCTATATGCACAAAATTGAAATTTGATCATCAGCTGACACCATACACAAAAATAAACTCAAGATGGATAAAAGACTTATATAAAAGTCACAATACCAAAAAAGTCCTAGAGGAGAACATTGGCAGGAAACTCTCAGATATTCCACACAGCAACTTTTTTTTACCGATATGTCCCCTAGAGCAAGGGACATAAAGAAAAGAATAAACAAGTGGGACCTCATCAAAATAAGAAGCTTCTGCACGGCAAAAGAAAATATCAGCAATAGAAAAGGGAGCCAACCATATGGGAAAATATATTTGCTAATGTTACATCAGATAGAGGTTTGATCTCCAAGATCTATAAAGAACTCACTTGACTCCACTCCAAGAAGACAAATGATCCAATAAAAAAATGGGCAAAGGACCTGGGCAGACTCTTTTTCAAAGAAGAGATACAGAGGACCCAGAGACATTTGAAAGGATGCTCAGCATCACTAGCCATCAGAGAAATGCAGATCAAAACCACCTTGAGGTACCACCTCACACTGGTCAGAATGGCCATCATAAACAGATCAACAAACAACAGGTGCTGGCGAGGCTGTGGAGAAAAGGGAATGCAGACTGGTGCAGCCATTGTAGAAAGCAGTGTGGAATTTCCTGAAAAATCTGAAAATGGAACTGCCTTTTGATCCAGTGATTCCCCTGCTGGGACTATACCCTAAGATCCCAAAACGCCAATTCAAAAGAACCTATGTACTCCAATGTTCATAGCAGCACAATTTACAATAGGCAAGTGTTGGAAGCAACCTAAGTGCCCATCAGTAGATGATTGGATCAAAAAATTATGGTACATTTACTCAATGGAATACTACGCATCAGAAAGAAAAAAGAACTACTACACTTCGCGACAGCATGGGTGGAACTAGAGAGCATTATGCTAAGCGAAATAAGCCAGGGGACAAAAGATAAATACCATATGATCTCACGTATAAGTGGAACCTAACCAACAAAACAAAAATGCAAGGAAAATAAGACCAGCAACACTAAAAGAAAAGAAAAGAAAAGAAAAGAAAAGAAAAGAAAAGAAAAGAAAAGAAAAGAAAAAGAAAAGAAACCAACAGAGACAAGAGGGAAGGAGGGAGTGGTGGGTGGGGAAAAGGAAGGGAAGGGTTAAATCAGGGAACGTATAGCAAGGACTCATGGACAAAGCCAAAGTGGGGAAGGATTGGGGAGGGGGGAAGGGGCAGGGGAAAGTTGTGGGGGGAAGGCAGAGACAAATGTATTTGGAAAAATAAATAAATTAATTAAAATAAACAAATTGATATTTAATCATACCTACTTTTGTAAAAACTCAAATCTCATTGTTTTAATTTCTCTCAATGCTAATGAAGCAAAGCAAATGTTAATTTGTCTAATTAAATAATTGGATCTCATTTGTGAATTTTATATTCACATTCTTTGTCTATATATTATTGGTTATTTGTATTTTATTTATTAATTAGTAAAATTATTTATTGTAATTGTTTTCTTAACTCTTACACATCTTGCAAATATTTTCATGTAATTATAATTTGTCATTTAACTTAAATTTTTAAATAGAGGAGATATTAATTTTTATGAGTTCATGTCTGCAAATCATTTGCATTTTTTAATATTTTAATATTTATTATGTATTGACATGACGATATTTTAGAAATACTAAGATAAATAAAATTTATTATTAACATTAATTTTACTTTTTTTAAAGACCTTCTCTATGTCAATTACTAATAAAAAATCTACTAATAACTTATAATTTTGTTTTCAACATTTAGGACTTTGAATTTGAAATTTAATATAGGTATGGTGTAAGACTGAAAGTTTAATTGTTTCCATCAAATGGATAGCCAGGTATTCCAATGTAATTTGTTGAATTTCTTCTCAATTGCTGATTTGAAATGACACAGTTCTCATACACCAAATTTCCATAGAAACCCAAGGCTGTAACTCTATCCAATGTTCTTTTTCATTGATCTATTAATATCATCTTATGCCACCATCCCAGTTCAATTGCTAGACTACATATGCACTCATGCACACACACACAGTTGTCAATGTTCTTGTTCTTTTCTTTTAAAATTATCATAGCTACTCTTGCCCAATTTACTCTCCCAGATGATTCTTTAAATATGCTAACCACTTTTCATGCAATATCCTGGTGTTATGTTAATTAAAATTGTGGTGTTTACATATTGATTTTGAAATAATAGCTGCCTTTAAATTACTGAGTCTTCTTTTAAATTAACATGATCTATCCTTCTGTTTGTTCACATTTTCTTGTTATATATTTTATTAAGCATTATTCTTTTTAATTTTTTATGAGGTTCATTTTTCAGATTTCATAGTCTTTATTTCATCATAAACTATTCTTTCTCTTTACAATATCAATTGATTATTGGTTATAAAAAATATACTGATTTTTAGATATTGTTCTTATAAATGATCACTTTACTTATTCTTTTATTAGTTCAAATTATTTTTCAGTTTGTTTTATTCTATTTTGAAAGAAATTCTATCTCAAGGAAAAAAATTCCCCCAAAGTTTGTTTCTCTCTTTTTCCAATATTTAAAACCCATATTTTTCTCTTGCATTGTATAGTCCAGAACCTTGAGAACAACATTAAAGAGAAGCAATAGCGATAAGAATCCTTTTTAGAGTTTGAGAAGCAGAAATGTACCATTAGTAAATATGAAAATTTCAAAGACTATTATTTCATATTACCAAATTATCATCTAAAAACATTTATAGTAAATCTTATCTTGACCAGCAGTATATGAGAGTATCAAATTAATTCTTAGGCTGCATTTTGCATTCAGTAATTATAAGAAAATGAATGTGATAATTTAAAAAATGGTTCTGATGTTGAAAGGACTGCAAAGGAATAAAGTATGTATTGGACAACTTAGCATATCTTTTCAAAGATACTGACCAAGAGTCTATATTGATTTTATAAAATCATTACAAGGAAATACATTTCTGATGGTGATAGATAAATACATTCTCAAAATGGCCCCAAAGTTACCTCATTCTAGCACAAACTGTAAACAATCATTGTTCGTATCCAGTTATTGTTACACTTGGATTACACCACTCCATTGTTTCTGACGATGCATTTTTTTTGTATTTGCATTAATTGGATTTATGAAATTTTTATATTTTGTGTTTACTGAACTTTTAACCTCTCATATCTCAATAAATGGCCGCTGTAAAAATTGCAGCAAACTACTAAAAGTTCTTTGCAGTGTAATGTTGGATGAGATCTACTAGACAGACTTACCAGATATATTTCATTATTTCACCTCATGCTCAACCACGGGAGTCCAACCTGCTGGATTATAAATGGAATGATATTTCTCATTTTCTTCTATCTCTACCCTGACTTAGATAAAGATTTTAATAACTGGGGAAAGAAGGGGACGTGTCATCAAGGAACATGTGTAAAAGATGCATAGACAAAGACAATGGGGCGAGGGGTAGGACTGAGTGTGGGAGGTAGGGATAGGTGGGGCAGGGAGAGTGGTGGGGGGGATGGGGAAAACTATAGTTGAACAGCAATAAAAAAGAAAAGAAAAATAAAAACAAAAATACCTCTGGGCACTGCTTTCTACATGGTTTTTCTTGTGTTGCTCATTTTAAACACAAGAAGTATCCATTTTTTAGAAATCAAGAGCTGGATAAACATGGATTTTTTTCAACCTCATGGAATTTGGGCCTTTAGAGAATCAAGGTGGCAAAGACAGAATTTGAAAAGCGATAACTTATTACTGGACATAATATTAACATAGTATTTCTACATCCACTTGTACTCCAGGTATTCCCACCTAGTGCCTTCTGGATAGTTAAAGGATTCTGTGAACTAAAGAAGTGAGTACAGGCTATATTAGTAATTTTGATCCTTTAGATTATTGAAGCATCCTCTCATAATTGCTTCTCTTTTATTTTTACACATGCATGTGGCATTCATTTAGCATACAGTTAGCTTAGGATAGTTTTTATAAAAAATAAAGAGCTGTTTAGTGAGGGTCTATGGGCCCCTTGCTTGTTTTATTATTGTCAGCACAGCACTAAAAAAGACTATTTAATAAAGTAGCAAGATTTTAAATGATTGCTCAACCAGCTCATCAAAATGATCTAACAGAGCCTCACAGGGCAAACTGTCCTTGTGTGTTCCTTTCTTTATTATCTGTTGACCATCAAACAAGGAACAGCTGCACAGACAAGCCCCTGGTAGCAGCAGCTCTAAAACAATAAACGTGGAAAAGTAGTAACTTAGTAGTGGAGACATCTGGTAGACACCTCCTTAACCAAGAGATCAAGCAAGTCCAGTGATGAAACAAATCATTATCCTATGCCCCCTCATATGATTCACTGAGAACACAACATCACTCTGGAAGTATTGCTGCCAAATGCACAGCCTGCATCTCATTGTGAGGAAACATCAAACAAACTTAAATGGAAAGACATCCTACAAAATATCTGGCCCCTTGTGCAAAAATGTTAAGGTCACAAAAATCAAGCAAAACTGAGGATCAACCATTCCAGATTAAAGGGGACTAAAAAGGCAGACAACTGAATGTTATACATAATTTGGGATATTATTTTGGTATAAAATATGTTATTGGGATGATTGGCAAACTTGAAATAAGTTCTATAGATTAGATGATAGAATTGTCTTAATGTTTTTCCTTGATTTTTAGATTTGTATGGTGCTAATATAAAAGAATGCCTTTGTTTTTCTGGTACTGAGTCATCTGACCACTGCTCATTACCATAGAAAATGAAAAAGCCAGTATATATTCTAAATATATATCAGTGAGCTAGTTAAGAATCAGGGGTCTATTACTCAAGAGGAGGGAGAGAGGGTAGATACCAAAACAAAGCTAGTGGTCTTAGTTACAAAGAACATGTTTTGGGAAAGTTGACTGTAAAAAGGCAAGGTCACATAAGAGGAGTACTTATTTTGAGGAGCACATGTTTGAAGGAGCTATCAGGTGATCTCATGGATGGGAATGACACTATGCCCGGGCATCATGCTACCTGGTATAGAAACATCAGAGGCTGAACCTCTTCACTATCATGGTTTCTCAGGGGCCACACGATCTCCTTCACCTCTGTTTTCTTTTGTCTCAGTCTCACCAGTTTCTACTACCTACCTGCCCCATGAATGTTCCAAATAGCGTTCGCAGTTTCTAAGTCTACATTATATGCCAGTCCAGCTTTTGCTATCAATTAACTGCCAGTGCTTCTGGTACCTCAGTTCACATCTGATTCATCCCACTCAAATGTTTGTGGAAAGACTAAAGTTGACTATGCTATGCATAGAAGTGTTTTAGGACAGCTATGCACCCCTGGTCAAATCATACACAGTTTAAGAGAGAAGAGGCAATGTCACATGGGTTCCTGGACTCTGTAGTAGGGTTACAGTTAGAGATGATCCTGGAAGAATAAATAATTGGATAAAATGGCTCAATATATTACTTTAGATATGCTGCAAACTGAAAGGTACTTCAGAATACTTGCCACTTGAAAAAAAGAAACAAACAAATAGAGACGAAATGGACCATTCATTTCCAGAAGGAAAAACTACTAGGATCCATCTTGAAAGTAGCAAATCAAGTAGTCAAAGAGTAAATGTACAGTAAACATAATGAAAGAAAATTACTCCCAATAAGATAACTCCATTGGCCTTTTTTCATAGGAGTTTTCTGCAGAATGTATGTGTGAAAATGGACGGGGTACAGGAGGGGAGTCAGCACAGGCAGTCTGCAGAGATTAGACAAAAACATGTTTGAATGACCCATGGACATGGACAACAGTGTGAGACTGACTGTAGGAGTCAGGGGGTGTAATGGGGGGAGGAGGGCAAAAGGGGAAAATTTGGGACAACTGTAATAGAATAACAATAAAAAATGATTTAAAAAAAAGAGAGAACTGAAACCTGGGAGGTACCGCCTCCCTAGTAAGCTTTCCGCCTTTCTTTGAATCTTTTTCCTAGACTCAGAAGGTCTTGGTAAATCTGTCAGCTGTCACAAAATACCATCTGTCCTAAGAAAATGGGTGCAGAGGTGGCTGTAGCCCAGGGGATTTTCCCAACTGCTGTCAGCAGGCATTTTCCCTGGAAGAGGAACAGCATCAAGACCCTGACAGGATAGTGAAAATTCGTGAAGCAAATTCCTGAAGTTGTACTCACAGGGGATGGGTGCAGGTTTGGGTGCAGGGTGTAGGTGGTAGCCACCCACCTGGGAGAGAAGGGGAAATGAGGAAGAGTCCACTTAAGTCCACTCATGCTCAAGAGAGGCAGGAGGAAGAAGGGAGGAGCATAGGGATTATGTAAAGTAGACAAAGATTGGTTGGCTGAGAGAGTTCATCACACCTGGTTCAGTGTATGGACTCTGTCCTGCCTGTAATTTCAGCCCACCAGCTGAGGACATGCTGCTAACTTGAGGCCCTGTTGACACTTAAATGCTGTTAGCACTCTGTCTAGTTAACTGACAGATTCAAAACTGTCCTCATAAGCTCTCTTTAAAGAAGTCAGCCAAGCATTGGCGAGGAAACTCTTTTAGCCCTGTTATGCCATCATTGATAAGAGGAGGTTTCCTCCAAATTGCAGAGAAAGCCATCTACCTGCATTTAGGATAAACTCAAGCTGCTGATTCTCTCAGAGGGTAGGCACATACTGGTGCTAGTGCCTACATTTTGCAAGAGTCAGAGTAATTGCTTATATATCTCCCAGCAAAACTGACTCTCAGTCTCAGTTGCTCTGAAATCACTCCTTGGGCTTTCACTCAGCTCTGTGACCATTGTTCTGAGATTCTGTTAGGACAACAGCAGGCTTGGAGACAAATACTTCAAAGTCTGTTGTCCACGTGCTGAAGGCAAGCAAAATGCAGCAAGAACCCCTTGATTGCACCAGGTGTTTGAGAGACATTTGACAGATACCTCTAAAAACTAAACCCTTAACTAGGCAAAGGCCAAATGCAAATAGATGAGAAAAGCCCAGAAATATGCCCAAAGGAAACATACACGCACACTCATGCACATACCACACTCATACTTTTCAAGTCCACAGTGAACTCCAGGCAGCAGCGGTTTGCGCACACTTCTCTCTCACATGTAAGAGACAGCATGAATTTATTTCTGGACAGGTGTGAGCTGTGGGTGGAGTCTCTCCCCCTTAATGATGAAAGGACTTGGGGGCATGGAAATGTCAGTCATAGGGCTTTTCTCCCTTGAAGGGGCTGCTGCAACTTCTGGGATTGGGAGCAGATCCCTTTGCAGGGGCTGCAGAGCCTGTTCATTTGCCTGGACAGAAGACATCACAGCCTGGTGTTCACTTTGAGTGAACCCATCAGGTACCTGAAGCCTGAGTAGGAGGATGCAGCCCCCTGCCTGTGCTGAATGCATCTGTTCTCCTGGAGTTTCAGGCACTTAGGCTACATGTCTAGGGAGATGCTCTGCCCTTCTGGTGATATATGTATTTTCTTAAATCTCTGGCTGTGTCTACCAGGTGGTTAGAGGAGCTTCTTTACAGGTGGTAAATGGGCCAAAATGCCAAAGGAATGTAGGAAACTCCACTGTCACACTGGGTTCCAGGTTTCATTAAAAAAATAATTTAAAATATATACATGTAGATATACTATATATTATATAAACATACATATATGTATATATTTTTCATTTAATTAACAAACACATATATACCAATTCTTAGGTATACTTGTATACCATTTACTATGTGTAAGGCATTCTTTTAAGCCTTTTATAAATGATAATTCATTTTATCTTCACAACTCCAAAACTACAATTGTGTTTCTTATTTCCACTTTACAAGAGGAAACTGAGGTGTAGGCAAGCTAAGTAAGAAGCTCAAAGTCCCCTAACTAGCATGCAGTGAAGGCTGTGTTCACCAGCCCCTCTGACTCCAGAAACTTTACATCCCTGTTATAGTCCACCAGCTTGTCACATCTCTGCCCACTCTCTACTGAAAAGGGGCCTGTGAGGGAGAATTTAATCACACTTAGTTGAGTAATTTGGTACTATTCAAGTTTTTACATGGATATTTTCCCAGGCTACAAACTCTCTAAAATGGGGGTATGTTCATCTATACCTTATAACCTTTCAAATTCAGCTTCGCAAAGCCTTAGGCTTTGTATAAAGTTATAGATGATGAATGTGTTAACACTGAAAACAAATGCTAAGCGTGGTACAATTCATACTAAAGAGTGAGAAAAGTCAGAGACAACCCATTCTCACAAGATTTCATTTAAGCTATTCATTTATTTACCTCCAAGAAAAGCAGAAATAGTCTTAATCTAGTTTTAAAAACTGCCACTAAATGGTGCAAAGGACAAAAAGAAAATCTACTGTAAGTGTTAATTCCTTGTTACTTGCCTGTTATTGAACTTCACCTTGTTAATCCCATTGTTAACTGGTTATTACTGCTCATCACTGATCTTTTGTGCTATTTTTACCTGCTTTAATTTGATTCTCATTTTTAGGGAATTCTACAGATGTGTTAAGTCCCACATTGACGCTTTATTTTCCTTAACATTGTTTGAATGAAGTCATTGTTTGCATGTACAATGTGATCAAACATATTCAAGGGTTAAAGTATTTAACTGCAATAACAGTTGCTTGTATAGTGTCTTAAGCAGCAATAGCAGTTGCTGTATAGTGTCTTAAAGACATTATGATCTGAGTAAGAACAAGATTTTGAAACTGGAGACATGAGTTCACATCCAGTGTCCTCTGATCCAAAGTGCCAATGTCAGAATCAGGTGGCCTACATGGAGCGACTTTTGAAGATTATGAGAACTCTTTTTCCACATAGCCCGTGACAGACCACAGAAAAACTACTGTCTTGGGATGCCCACCATTTTTCTGAAAGATGTAAAGACAACAGACATGGGCATCCAAAGTAGCCCAGGGACAGGCAGAGACCTGACTCCCATGGAGCAGGGCTGTCTAATTTAGCAAATAAAAATATAGGAAGGCCAGTTAAATTCAAATTTCAGACAAATAATTGTTTAGGTAAACATATCCCAAATATGGCATGGGGCATACTCATACATAAAAAAGCTATTCAAACTTAACTGGGCAACCCTACCTGGGGCAGTGAGAGCATAGACACATTGAGGCCACCACTCTGCCAACAGACAAGTACAGAATTCTTTGCATCTGCTTTGCCCAGATGAGTATCATGAACTAATCAATGTGTGAACATATTTGGGGAAGATTCTGCTCATCTGTGAATGAGAAGATTGTGTTTGTAAAAAAATGAGTGAAACTAGAAGTCAGAAGTACTAAATTCAAGCCATGCCTCTGACACCTGCATGAGCAATTGAACAAGTCAGTAAATGTACGGGGAAGGGAGAAGGAACTAAGGTGCTTCTCATATGCAAACTATGGCTCAGCTTCATCCATAATTGAGGATAATATCTCCCTACTCATTACAGTTTTTGTAAGGAATAAATAAGATCACCAACCATAAAAGTTCTTTTTTCACACAAAAAATATTACACAAATAAAAGATATCATGACCACAATCATCAACTATACCTGTCCGTGAAGGAAAAAGGGGAGGAGGTAGATCACATGAACCTCTTTTCCTCCATTCTGGTCTCTTCTTGATTGTGAGGACCGGATGTGTATCTTTCACATATTAAGGAGTGTAGTATTTCTATGACCACCCCAACTATTATTAATTAATTTAATTGAAGCTATCAGTAAGTGAATGGTTCATCAAAAATTGGTATTTTGCTAACTTAAACTTTTTAGCTTAGAGCAGCCAGGCTATTTCACAACTAACCAAATAGATGTCAAAGAAAGTTGACCTTTTACATGCCACAGATATACAACAGGGTTATTTACAAAGTAAATATGTAGGGTTGATATTCACTGAAGCAAAAGGCTGAAACATCTAAATCTCTACCCAGTATAAAGCACTGTTACTGTGTCAAACACTTTTAGAGTCAGAAGACCTGGATTTGAAGACAAACTGATAGAGACCCTGTGATCTGGAGCCTGTTCTTTAGCCGTCTGAGCCTCAATTTTATTATTTATACTGTCAACATAAGAAACATTTAAGCCTATAGAAAATGTTTAGTTTATTTAAGTCAAACTGATGACAATTTCCAGGAAGCCAAAAGAATGGAAGTTATGTAATTTATTTTATACATAATAATCAAAGGAGAAGATGTATGGGGGGTATACATGAAATCCATGAGTGGTAAATTAGGGAGGAGGAAGAAAGCAGAGCAAGGAAATCTCTGGAATTGAATAAAGGGTAAAATGGAGAGACACGAATACTTCTTTGACATTGGTGGGTACAAGATAGTTAACATTTATAGAGCACAGGGATGGTTTGAAGGGAACAAGATAACAATCAGAGGTTCTCTGGTCTCCTGCTTCATGGGAGGTTGTGCCCTGAGAGGCTGAAAAAAAGGATCACTCTGACATTCCAAAGGTATGTTATCTTAGAAGCAAAATGACAATAGATGGGCTCTCTTAAGGTGAAGATTAGCCTTTGTCAAGGAAACTACCAGTCTAGAACATGACTACCCACTGTATTTTTGTTCAGACCATCCTATGTGATTAATTTCAGTCTCTGAGTCTGTAAGGCCACATGCAGGTCTCCTCTGAGTTTGTCAGGTTTATATGTGGCCTCTTGTTCATCCATAATACAATAAAACTAATAACCTTCTATCTTACATAGGCTGTTGTAAGGTTTAAATGAGGTTTGCATACATATATATCACTTTGGAAAACGTAATATACAGTAAAATGTAAGTCGTTTTTCCTGTTAACCTATGTTTATGTTTGTTTTATCCTAACTGAAATAGGAATAAAATCTTCTAAAAAAACCCGAAAGTGTCAAAACCCTAGCATCATTTTTATTATGTATTTTCTACATTGATTTTTTTTTAACAATATACCTATCTAAAGTAAAATTGCCCCTGTTTTCTTTCAACTAAAATCACAAATATTGGGAAGACATACACAATTTAGTAATTTGAAAGGCTGTTCAGTATTTAAAATGTTTTTCTCCCCCACTGAGGATTTGAGATCCTCAAGATAATTTTGGTGTGTGCAGATACATTCTCTGACAACTCAAAATCAACTTTGTGAAGCTCTTCAAATTTCATCAGCAGATAAACTTTTTAACAGTGCCAACAAATGAGAATCACAGCACAGTTCAGACAAAGGGGTGTAATAAGTCAGAGGAAATCTGCTTTGGCAAGAATCACTCATTGAAGGCAACAAAGACAGCTCTGAGCTGCAAATGTCAGTCCCTCTCTCTGCCTCACGTAGGTCTCAGCCGAGCAGGTGGGGGTCCGCAGTACCTTGAACCACTGAGCCATTGGGAGCCTGGCTAATATTTATTATTCATAAGAAATGGAGCCAGTACATTTCAGACATTTGCAAAGCATTCCAGCCATTAATGAGGTGGGGGAAGTGATCTGTTCCCCAGTGGTCCCCCACTGTATTTATTTGAATGTGTGATCATTAGACTGCACAGGTCTCTCTGGGGCTCAGTGCCCAGAGTGCATTACACCCTAGAGAACGTGAAAATACTTTAATTAACAACAGGAGTGGGCAGGCCTGCTGGGCTTCTTCTGTTACTATCCTCAAGACCTGAAAAGTCAGCACTCAGCTATCACCCCCACCGTATTCATTATCAACATAAAAGAAAACACTAAGCAACAATTTTATTTAAAATTTATTTGGAAAGACCTCTAAATATAAGATCTTACTGGCTCAACTTTATCAGTAACCAACACCATGTCAAAACATAGACCCACTAGTATGCACACATCCTTGAGACATGCACTTGATATTCCCTTATATTCTACATGCTCTGCAAACAGTACAGTACCCTGGGGTGTTATAGATGGATAACATGCTAAATTGGCTGGGAATATGCAATCATATGAATACGCAAATTTATATTCATCACTCAGATAAATTATTTGGCTCATTAATTTAAAAAAAATGCTGGCAAATTCCTAGTACACTATTTAGCTGAGAGACTGAGAGACAATGTGGTCTTGTTTGCTTGTTTGTTTGCCTACTTGTTTTAAAATGTTGTACCAGTGATTCCTGCCTGAACTCATTGGTTATACTTAAGCCCATGTCACAACAAACCAAATTTGTAGGTAGGGAGAGTAGCATTATTAGGACCATTGTTACAACAAAAATTGTCATTTTTGAATCTTGTAACCTATGTCCCAGACTAATTTGTTGCCATGTGCGAGTGGGAATGTGAGCAGAGCTGGTGGCACACACATGTGCAGGCTGGCCATCAGCGCAGGCCCTGTAGCTCAGTCCGTAGACTGGCTTCTTGTAAGATAAATTTATCTGATGGCAAGAACTCAAGTTTCATCAGAATTCAGAATTCTTTAATGAAGACTTAATCATTGCATTGTATCAATTAGTATTTATTGAGCATGTACAGGAATCCACCATTGACTTAGGCCCAAAAAGCACTGGACAATCCAGATGAAAAGAGACCAGTATCTGAGACACATTTGGAGAAAATTAAATGTTGATGTGTGAGGCTGGGACTTCAACCTTCTTGAAAGCATACTATTTTTTTCCCAGGCATTTTGGGGACATTTTATTTTTGTTTTTTAGAATAGTATGTGGAAGTAGAATAAATGGTAATATAAGAACCTTCTTAAAAAATTAAAACATCACTTCAAACAACTTTAGATTTGCAGAAAAACTGCGAAAGCAATACAGAAAATTCCTATGTACCTCATACATAGTTTCCCCTCTATCATATCCATAAGCTCCCTGATCCACTTCCTGGACCATGGCTGGCCTCTTTTTTGCACTTAAATGGTCCTAGTCAAAATCATTTTCAACATTAACCTTTTAAGATGCACAGAGACTAGCTCTCATACAGACAGCATAATTTCAACATCATTCTAGAAACTCAAGGAAACCTTGATATATTTATATATGAGCAGTTGTGGCAATTGGAAAGAAATTTCGCAGTTTCTTTTTTTATGTATGCTAAACCTTTACATATAACTTGCTGCTGTCTTTATGTTACATTTTAAATGTTCCAGTCACAGCTGAGAAATTATAGGTAAAATTTTTCTTTACTTCCTAGGGTTGGGAACATGAATATTTACTGAGCATCCACTCTGCATTGGTATTTTACATATTGTATCTAATTTAATAATCATAGTAGCCTTACAATATGTGCAAGCATGTGCATTTTGCAGATAGGAAAGTGGCTCTGGGAGACCAGGTCACATGATTGATGAATGATGAGCCAGAATGTCTGAATAACCCAGGCTCTTTCTATGACGCACTCAGTCCTGCTGGAGTTGATAATGGTGTATTTTGAGTGAGGACAGACAGGCCTCTCTCTCATGCCAGGAATGCCCCATTAGAAGTGCAAGACTCTTGGCCTTGGATCCAGGCTTCAAAAATCTTCTGGAAAAATGCAAGTTTTATTCTTACAGACATTTCTGTAGTCTTTGCACATTTAAATAATGGTTCCTGCTCCATTTCTGATAAAAAATATTAAAATTATTATCCACAGTATAATTTTTTCACAAAAATTTACAATTTTGCTGGAAAACCAAGTGAGAGTAAGTTTAATAGTAGAGTAAAATAGAAGAATACTTCACAGTAATTAATAATTAATCAATATGAAAATAGCTGCAACTCTGGGACAAAGTAGGATTTCTTTCTATAACATATAAGGAACTCAAAAACTTAATGAGCAAAGGAGCAGTACAATGGAATCATGGGCAAAGCTCATGAATAGGCAGTTTCTAAATGGAAGAAAAATGGCTAGTAAATCTATGATATTTACTATAAAAATATTTAGACTACTAATCAAATAAATGCAAATTTAAACAACAATATGGTTTTTGACATGTTAAATTGGTAAAGACTGAAAATGTTAATACCCAAGTACAGCCTAAGGAATAGATGCAATAATATCATACTAACTATGTGTGGGTGCTAGACTTACCATGGTGATCAGTTTGCAAGGTATATTAATGTCTAATCACTATGTTGTCGACTGAAACTAATATAATATGTCAATTATAATTTAAAAATTAATGTAAAAAATTTTAATACCCAGAATTGTCAAGAATGTGGAAAGGAATAATTTTTAGCAATACCTATCAGCTTTAATGTACATTGCCTTTTAACCAAAAATTACCTCTCTAGGAATTTATCTTATAGCAATATTTGTTCAGGTATGCAAAGATATGCTTTCCAGGATGTTAACTGTATCATTATTTACAAGTTATGAGAGAGAGACAGACAGACAGACAAATAGACAGAGAGGAAACAACTTAAATGCCCTTTGCTGGGGGCCTGTTGCAATAAAGTGTAGCACACACAGTGGAAAGCCCTGCATCCTTAAAAAGGGTAAGGAAGAGCTCTGAACATCCACATTATATTTCTGAGTAAAAAACATCAGGTTGATGAAGAGTTTGTACTTTTTACCCAGTTTATGTCAACATATGTGGCTTTACCTATATATTCCTAAGCCTCTTTTGGATGTAGCAGTGATGGGGCTTTACTTTTAAAAGTCCTACACTCAGCATGTTTTTAGTTCTTTGTATGAAATGATGTATTGCATATGCAAACAGACCAGCACTTTAAAAATATTTGTAAGCAGAGTGAAAATGTTATAAGCAGGAAGCTCAGAAATTCATTGAAAGCATGTTGGATTGAAGTCAATATATATTAAGTGAGTTCATGGTGACTCTAGAAAATATCAAAAGCACAGAAGTTATATAAAATGACCTTCAAACATGCAGATTTAGAGTAGAAAATATGGGTACAAAAAAACTTTAATGAGGGTGAACAGAAATACCACATCAAATGACAACCAGTAAAGAGAAAACAACAATAAATGAAGCAACTGTAGAAAATGAATCAGGAAAATGTGGCAGCCTGACTGGTCCCAAGAAATATTTTTGAAAAGCAGCAAGCTCAGGAAATAGCAGCAGAATTTAGCCCAGTCATATGTTGCAGTCTGGTCTGTGGGCTGTTGTTTATTCAGTGTGGTCTTTTTGGTAACCTCTACTCATAAAGGTGGGGCTCAGTGGTATAAGACGCTGTTATTACATCTACAGTCTGGTGTTCATTTTCAAATTGTTGCATAATATTTACATGCAATGACACATACCAAGTTTTGAATGATAACAAACAATCCTCAAAGGCACCAAGACTGGAATCAGCTTTCAAAAAGTCCAGCTCCCTGGTTAAATGAGTCATAATCTCTTTGATCTAACATCTGGATGGCAATCCCTTTAAGGATCTTATTCCCTATACATTCACTTCTCTTCCTCATATCACAAGATCCAGCCTTTGACACACAGGCTAAAAGCAGGGAAATTTTTCAGAGTCTAAGGTAAAGTGGTAATTTTCTTTTTTCAAAGATCATGGTTCAGCCTTTTGTTAATGCTTATCAAACAATGTTAAACAAATTTGATATCTTTTATCACTCTAGTTCCAATGTATCATATAGTGCTTGGCATAAGGTAGATTCTTTATCTCATAAAATTGATAAGGGTCTAAAATTTGGGAAAGTCTCTGTACGGAAGTCCTGGCTCAGGACCTCTCATGAGATAGCAGTTGGATATTGGCCAGGGCTATAGTTGTCTGGAGGCTTGATGGGGGCTATAAGATCCGCCTTAAGGTGACTCACTCCCATGGCTAGGTGTTGATGGAGGCCTCAGTACTTCCTGAGATGGGCCTCCCCACAAGCAGCTTGAGCGTCCTAGCAACATGGAAGCTGACTTCCTCCAGAGCAGGCTGAAATGGCTACACATGTCAGCTCTACTCAGTCTGAGGCAGGAAGGGTACCACAGAGAAGTGTGAACAGTTGGAAGTTAGGATAGTTTGGGGGCTACCCTAGAGGATGACAACAATAGAGCGTTATTAATATTTGGGCCCAGACAACAGATACAAATAAAGCACCTCAGGCAAATTGAGCTGCATGGTCACCCTAGTCTGGTGATTTTGAGCAGAACAGTTTCAGGGGAATAAAATTATAGAGATGAGAACCACACACAAAAAAAATGCAATCCAAAAACTCATTCAATAGTTGGACAAAAAGTAAATTTTTCTTCCATTTCTTTCCATGAGGTATGAAATTGATAGAATTGTGAATATGACTGATAGCCACTTTGCCACCAACTTAGTGTCAAAGAATAAAGTCAACAGACAACTCTCTGTTAAGAGATGGAAGTTCCCGATAGCATTGTTTAAGCACTTGGATCCAGTGAAGCCTAGAGCTCACATTAACTGGAACAGTCATCTCATTCTTCTCCCATCCCCTGTAAAAAAAAACTTGTTAGATTCCTCAAATTTACAACCAAAAAAGTAACCCAGACCAATGCCTCCCTTATTTAAGTAGATCATTGTGGCCTGCAATCCACTAGTCTCTCACACACATCCAGTCATGTCTGAGTGCAGGGTAAACACAACTTAAACTCAGTCTGGTCTCCCTGCCATGCCAGGATGACTGTTCAGGTCAACTCCTTTAAACACTTTTACTTACACCAGCACCTTAGTTGGTGGCTAGGATTATATGGTAGATTTTATACACAAGGTATTGGTATTTGAGCAATTCATAAAAGTCAGTTTTCAAGATGGGCAATGCCACAGGTTCTTCTTTAGAAACAGCTTTACTTTATGAAACACTGAGGGTTCTTTCTTAAATAAACCCAATAACAAAAGTCTTGCCTGAGAAAGTGCTGCCAGCAGAACAGCTGAATCACCCATCTGGAAGCAAACTGAAGTCCATCTCTATAAGGAAAAGAAAATGTCTGTTTTTAAATTTTATGCTTGTTACTTTCTCTTCTCTTTCTTTCTAACCCCCCTTCAAGATCTTGTTTCCTTCAGTTATCCAGCAAGATCAGCACGGTTTTTTTCACATAGCCTCTTAGGATTTATTCTACTTATAACTATTTTGAATTTGAAAAACAAACAAACAAACAAAACCTTGATTGGTAGAGGGACACAGAGGAGAGGCTAGAGGTGATTAGAAAAAGGTGACTAGCTGAAATCAGCCTGTAGGGCTCTCCCTTACAGGAGTATCCCAAGCTGAGAAACAAGGCTTCCTTCCTTAAGCAGTGCCTGTTTGAAATGTGCATTCAGAGGGAGGAATAGAACTAAATTGTGCATACAGAAAATTGAATGTGTCCATTGATCTGGCAAATCTGAATAAATTTTATTCTTGTTAGCACGGCAATTAGTCCTTGTGGTCACTGGGGTGAAACAAGACAGTTCTGGTGCCACTTGTCTTACTCCCCCATGTTACCCAAACACGACACACATCCTGACGGGGACAGAGCAAATCTCCTTAAATTTCAATCACCACCTGCTTCAATTTGGGAAATGGGATGAGGAGAAGGAGCAACATGGAGGTGACATTTAATTTCAAGATCTTCCCGCTGCTGCCACTTTGCATTAGGTTGGCCCTTTCAAAGAATACAAACATTTGAGCGGATTGCAAGATCGCAGTGAAGTAGGAGGACATATCGCACACCTCCTTCCAGAACCAAACTAGAAATAAAACTAAAGAGGGGAACAGTCACCTGAAGTAAACAAAAGACTCCCCAGAAAATAGACTTTTAAGCAAGGAGGGGCAAAAAAAGCATAAGACTGGTAGGACAGATGAAATTGTAAAGGGGGCTGATCCATTCACAGAGGTGGTGGACCAAGTTGGCAGCACAGCTGTGGGAGCTCCTCCTTGAGAGGAGAGAAGCCGGGACTGCAAACTGGGCCCCCAACCACAGAGCTCCAGTGCTGGGATAAGCAGACCATGTGGCACCCAGCAGTGAAAGGCTGTGGGGTTTTCCTCTGATGGGGAGAGATGAAACCCACTGAAAACAAAGTCACTATTTTTTTTTTTTTAATTCTCAAAGGGGCCAAAGCACCGGTTTTGTGTTCACAACCACTTACCTTGGGCTCCAGCGAAGAGAGAGTGGTATGGACTGGAGTCTCTCCAGGAGAGTCTGGAGTGGGAGGCTCTGGGGAGAGTGAGGGTAGTAGCCTTGGGGTTTTCTGCACCAGGATATACCTGGATTCTGGAGCAGCCATCTTCCTTGAGAAGAGGGAGCCCCTCCCAAGAAAAAACAATTACTTTACCCTGTGGAATACAGCTTGTCCCACCTCCTGGAATCCTGCTTGCCCAACTCTGCATCTTTTTTCACCTTTTTTTTGTTTTGTTTTGCTCTTTTTATATTGTTTGGTTTGGATGTTTTTTTTCTTTTCTTCTTTCTTTTCTTCCATCCTGCATCTTAATTTCTGCAGAAGAGACAGCAATATATGCAGACTCAGGGAATGTCAGCCATTCCATACACTTTCCCAAGAAACAGACTAGTGCTTCCCTCTCATGGGAAAGCCACAGAAACATCCTCCCAGTTTCCAGCAGACCCCATATCTGGGCTCTAGAGTCCCCACCCATTAGCCTACTAGAGGCCCAGCCTTGCTGAGTACAGGGTAAAATTCCCAGACTCAGGCTAGTGGCTCATCTGCAGGGGAACACACCCACCATCTTCCCTGAAGACTGAAAAGTACCTGCCTTGGGAGATCCAGAAGTCCCATCCCCTGATTCTGCCAGAAGCCCTCTCAGAAAGAGTCAGGTCTGTGACTAGTCTAAGACTGACAGCATACCAGAAGGCAAAGACAGGCAGAGGCAGATCCCACAGTACTTGGGTCATTTGCTGACACACCCCTGGTCCTGGTTCTGATAAAACCTAGCTTTGCAGAGCAGGCTTAGCCCATCCTGGGAGCAGCCAAGCTGGGAGGAATCAGTCACAAACTATGGATTGCTTGTAGCTTTAAACAGGCTGCCTAGGGCTAGACATGGTCAGCATCTGACATTGGCTTACACCAGCCTCAGACAACACCAGAGCCATATCCAAAGGGAGAAACTAGCAGGCAAGCCCTACACTCTGCTGAGACAAATTCCACTTTGTTCTTTTTCATTATTTCCATTAGTTTTTCATAGCTTTGTTATTATTTTTTCTTATTTTGTTCTTTTTCTTCTATTTTTGTTGCTCTATTTTTTCATTTCTTAGATCGTACTCCTACCATTGATCACCACATTGTTCCCTTCTTCTTTTCTTTTATTTTTGTTACTTTCTCTTTTCTGTCCCTTTTTCTTGTTTTCCCTTTTTAATTCATTATTGATATTAGTTCTATTCCCTTTTCTCCTCTCATAATCACTTTTCTGTGTTTTGGTCTTCTCTTTTTCTTTTTTCCCCTCCTTTCTCTAATATTCCATTTTTCTCTCCACATTTAGTATTCTTTGATCTTCTGTCATTAATATTGCTGTTGTTTTTGGGATGGGTTTTGCTTCTTCTGGTGTGTGTGTGTGTGTGTATGTGTGTGTGTGTGTGTGTGTGTGTGTGTGTGTTGTTTTGCTTTGTTCTGTCAGTACCTATACAACAGCATGAAAGATGTGGTGGGCGTTGAGCCTCTCAGTCAGCCAGCCAGAGGGGAGATCCCACCAACAAACAGGCCAACAACATTCAGAACCCAAACACAACAGGAGAGCCAACATGATTCATGTGGAGGGCATTCCTAGAGCATCTAGATCAGGAGATCAAGAAGTGTGCACCACTGGGTCCCATAGGACTCCTACCACATAAGCCCATCCCACAAGACAGGGAATCAGTGCAGATCTATCTAATACATAGAAAACAAACAGAAAGAGACAGCTGAAATGAGGAGACAAAGAAACAAACTCCAAACAAAAAAAGGGAGGAGTCCCCATAAAAGGAGCTAAATGAAATTGAGACAAGCAAATTATCAGACATAGAGTTCAAAGTAATTCTTATAAAGGTGCTCAAGGATCTTAATAAGAATTACATAAGCATGAGAAAAGACATAAAAACTATGAATAAGAACCATTTGTAAATGAATAATGCAATGTCTGAAATGAAGAATACACTAGAAGGAATTAACAGCAGGTTAGATGAAATGGAGGACTGAATCAGGGATTCGGAAGGCAAGGTAGAACAAAAAACAGTCAGAGAAACAAAATGAAAAAGACTCAAAAAGAATGAGGATGATCTAAGAGAGCTTTGGGACAACATGTAACATAACAATATTCCATCATAGGAACAGCAGAATGAGAGGAAAGGGAATAAGAGTTAGAAAACCTGTTTGAAGAAACAATAACAGAAAATTCCCCTAACTTGGTGTGTGAGAGAGTCACAAAGTTTCAGAAAGCACAGAGACCCAAACAAGATGAACCTAAAGAGGCCCACACCAAGACACCTCACAATTAAAATAGCCATGTTTAAAGGCAAGGAGAGAATCTTAAAGGCAGCAAAAGAGACAGAGTTAGCTACCTACAAGGGAACTCCAAAAAAGCTGTTGCTGTTAGCTGATTTCTCAACAGAAACACTAGAGGCCAGAAGAACTAGCATAAAATATTCTAAGTCATGGGAAGCAAGAACTGAAAAGAGACTAATCCATCCAGCAAGCCTCTCATTTAAAATGGAAGGTGAAAAAAAAGAGCTTCTCAGACAAAAAAGAAAAAAGAGCTAAAGGAGTACATTGGGGCCAAACCAGCATTGCAAGAGCTGCTCAAGGGTCTTCTTTAAGAAGAAAGAGAGAGAAACACACGTACAAAGGGGGAAAATGGCACTGGATAAGTACCTATCAAAAATAACCTTAAATGTAAATGGATTAAATGCATTAATCAAAGAACATAGGGAAGTTAAATGGGTAAGAGATCATGACTCACATATGTGCTGTCTACAAGAGACCCAGCTCAGAACAAAAGAATTACATGGACTGAAAGTGAAGGGATGGAAAAAAATATTCCATGCAAATGGAGGCAAAAGAAAAGCTGGGGTAGCAATACTTCTATCTGACAAAATGGACTTCAAGACAAAGATCATAACAAAAGACAAAGAAGGTCATTACATAATAAGGAGTCAGTCCAACAAGAGGATATAATCCCTGTAAACATATATATACCCAATATAGAAGCTCCTAACTATATAAAGAAAATATTGGAGGTCTTTAAGAAAGAGATTGATAGCAATACAGTAATTGTAGGTGATTTTAACACCCCACTGTCAACAATGGACAGATTTTCCAGACAAAAAGTTAACAAGGAAGCAACATCATTAAATGACACATTGGATCAAATGGATGTAATTGATACCTATAGGACATTTTATCCCAAAGAAGTAGAATATAGATTCTTCTCAAAATCACATGGATCATTCTCAAAGATAGACAATATGGTAGGACAAAAAATAAGCCTTAACAAATTCAAAAAAATTAAAGTCATATAAAGCATTTTCTTGCATCACAATGGCTTAACCTAGAAATCAACCTTAAGAAAAAACTCAAAACCATCAAATACATAGAAGCTAAATATAGCATGTTATTTAATAGTAAATGGGTTAACAATGAGATCAAGGAAGAAATCACAAAGTTTCTGGAAACAAATGAAAATGAACACAGTGAAAGAATTCCAGAAAGAAAATTCATAGCAATATAGGCCTACCTAAAGGAGATACAAAGAGTTCAAATAAACAGTCTAACTCTATACCAAATAGAACTAGAAGGAAAGAAGTGAATAGAAGAACAAGAGAATCATGATCAAGGCAGAAATAAATGACACAGATATTAAAAAAAAAATTCACAGATCAATGAATCCAGGAGTTGGTTCTATGAAAAGGTAAACAAAATTGGCGAAGCTTTAACCAGATCCATCAAAAGAAAAAGAGAGAAGACCCAAGTAAAATCAGAAGTGGAACAGAAGTAACAGCTGATGTCACAGAAATACAAAGTATTGTAAGAAATTGCTATGAATAAATATATGCCAAGAAATTGGACAACCTGGGTGAAATGGATAAATTCCCAAAACAAGAAAGGCCAATAACAAGTAATGAAATTGAATCATTAATTAAAAAACTCCCAGCACAGAAAAGCCCTGGACCAGATGGCTTCATAAGCAAATTTTACCAATCATTCAAAAAAGGACTAACACCTATCCTTCTCAAACTATGCCAAAATATTCAAGAAAAAGGAAACTCCCAAACATTTGTTATGAGGCCAGTATTATCTTAATTCCAAAACCAGGTAAAGACACAACAAAGAAAGGAAAGTACAGGCCAATATCTCTGATGAACATAGATGCTAAATTCCTCAATAAAATATTAGCAAATGGGATCCAGCAATACATTGAAAAGATCATACACCATGATCAAATGGGATTTATTCTAGGAATGCAAGGATATAAGCATATGGAAGTGGATACAAATTAATAAATGTGATATATCACATAAACAAATGAAAGACAAAAATCACATGATCATATCAATAGATGCAGAAACAGCATGTGACAAAATCCTGCACCCATTTGTGATAAAAACACTCTGCAAGGTGGGAATACAGGGAGCATACCTCAACAAAATAATGGCCATATATGAGATATCTACTGCTAGTATCATAATCAATGGGCAAAAACTAAAAACATTTCCCTTAAGATGAGGACCAAGACAAGGGTGTCCACTTTTTCCACTCTTATTAAACAGAGAACTGGAAGTCCTAGCCACAGCAATCAGACAAGAAGAAAAAGAAAGGCATCCAAATTGGAAAAGAAGTAAAACTATCATTATTCTCAGATGATATGATATTGTACATAGAAAACCTTATAGACTCCACAAAAAAAATTATTCATCCCAATAAATTAATTCAAGAAATTAACAGGTTACAAAATCAATACTCAGAAATCAATGGCATTTTTATACACCAGTAATGAACTATGAATCAGAAAGAGGAAAATAAGAAAATTCTATTTATTCTTGCAACAAAAAAAGTACCTAGAAATAAATTTAACCAAGGAGGTAAAAGGCCTGTACTCAGAAAACTATAGGACACTGAAGAAGGAAATGGAGGATGATACAAATAAGTGAAAACATATACTGTGTTCATGGATTTAACATCATTAAAATGTCCATACTATCAAAGCAATCTACAGATTCAATACAATTCCTACTAAGAAACTAATGAAATATTTCACATAGCTAGAACAAATATTCCAGAAATTTATATGGAACAAAAAAAAAATACCTCAAAAAGCCTTAGCAATCTTGAGAAAGAACAAAGTTGGAGGAATCACTATACCTGATATCAAACTGTACTACAAGGGCACTGTAATCAAAACAATGCGATACTGGCATGAAAACAGATAATTAGATCAACAGAACAGAATGGAGAGCCCAGAAATAAACCCAAGTCTTTATGATCTATTAATATTTGACAAATGAAGCAAGAGCATTCAAGGAAGTAAAAAGAGTCTCTTTAATAAATGGTGTTGGGACAATTGAACTGGTACATGCAAAAAAGGAAACTAGACTATCATCTTACACCATACACCCAAATAAACTCAAAATGGATATAACACTTAGATATAAGTTGCAATACCACAAAAATCCTAGAGGAGAACATACACAGTGAAATTTCAGATATCTCGCATAGCATTATTTTTGCTGATAGATCTCTGAGGGCAAGGAAAATAAAGAAGTAAACAAATGGGACTACATTAAATTACAAAGCTTCTGCACAGCTAAATAAACCATCATCAAAATTAAAAGGGGACCAACTACATGAGAACATATTTGCTAATGATACCTCAGAAAAGGGTTTAACACCAATAAATAAAAAGAACTTACACAACTCAACAACAGGAAGAGAAACAATCCAATTAAAAAATGGGCAAAGGGGATATAGAGATGGCTCATAGACATATGAAAAATACTCAACATTGCTAGCTATCAGAGAAATGCAAATTATAAGCACAATGAGATTTCACCTTATACTTGCCAAAATGGCTAACATTAGTAAGTCAACAAACAACACGTGCTCTTGAAGATGTGGAGAAAAGGGAACCCTAGTGCACTGTTGGTGGAAATGTAGACTGGTACAGCCACTGTGGAAAACAGTATGAAATTTCCTCAAAAATTAAAAATGGAACTCCCTTTTGACGCAGAGATTCCACTGCTGGGAATATACCCTAAGAATCCTGAAACACCAGTTCAAAAGAATTCATGCACCCCTATGTTTGCAGTAGTGCCATTATAATAGCCAAAATTTGCAAACAGCCTAAGTGCCCATTGGTAAATGAGTGGATTAAAAACCTGTGGTAAATTTATACAATGGAATACTACATAGCAGAGAAAAAGGAACTCCTATCTTTTGCAACAGCATGGATGGAACTGGAGACTATTCAGCTAAGTGAAATAAGCCAGTCAGTGAAAGAAAAATATCATAAGATCTCACTTATAAGAGAAATCTAATGAACACAATAAACTAATTAGCGAAATAAAACCAGAGACATAGAATCATGGAGCAGACTGACAAGTATAATAGCATAAACAGGAAAATATTTTAAAAACAAAATTAAAAAAGAATACAAACATTTCCTGAGCATCTGCTTTACATGAGATACCTTCCTATACATTATCTCATTTAATTCTCACAATTAGGACATATATAGCTTCTCGTGAAGGGTCATAGCTTATACAGATCACCTAATATTGTAAAAACATTGGCAATGGGCAAAATATGCTAATGGGTTGAATCTAGTGCCAAGAACCAGAGTCAATTCATGATCCCAACTTCACCACTACTCTTGAGATATGGACTGAATTACACCATCTGTTGTTCATTTTCCTTTAAAATGCAATGTACCCACACTAATATAAGCAGAGGAGTGGTGTCATCAAGTTAAATGTAACACTCTGTTCTTTAAAGAAAGATGTTTGAAAATGCATGGCAAGATAACGGCTGAGCTGCTGAGTAAATAGGAATCTCACACTCAGACATGCCCAGTGGGGGTGTGGAAGATGATGCGAATTGAACCCCATGCTCCCTCCAAGCAGTTCAATGTTCCCAGATGGTGCATTCAATTAGAGTTTATTTTAGCACCACTAAAATCTATTGAGAAATCTATTGAGAAATGATAGTTCATCTTAATAGTGTACACTCTACAAGGGGGGAAAAAGCATATCACCATGTTATCCCTAACATACTATGTTATTTTTCCATAGCTCATGGCATAAAAACTGTCATAACTTTCCCAACCACACAGATAGAGAAACAGACTTTGTCATTTCCTCTTTTGAGCATCAGTTTCTCCCCCTTCAACAGAGTTTCACAACCTCAACACTATTGATATTTGGAATTGAATCATTTTTCATTGTGGGGCTATCTTGTGCACTGAGGGCTGTTTAGCAGCATCCCTGGACTCTACCCATTAGACACCTATAGCAATGACTGGCCTGAAAGTTGTACCAATCAAAAATATTCCCAGGCTTGCCAAAAGTCTCCTGGAAGTAAAATAAGCACCAGCCGAAAACCACTATCACAGAAGATGGATAGTAACTGAGCCACAGAATGTTTGAGTTAGAAGGTCTAGAGAGGTGAGCAATCATTTATACAATCATCCATTTCATAGATGAAGAAACTGAAGCCAGAGAAATTTAGTGACTTGCTTTAGGTAGCACAGAGGTATTCAGGTGACTTGGTTTTAAGTAGCACAGCAAACATTAAGACTCGTGCCATTGACTACTCTGGTCCCCTTTAATGGTTGTTGGGAACAGTGAAGGAATTATTCTTATCAACCTGAAAATATTAAGGAAGAGAATATGAATTCCCTTTAAAAGGAGCCCATTAAATCTGGAAGGCTATTTTCCAGAACTAAAGTCATGCCTAAATTATTATAGGCCTAATGCAAGTTCCTCTGAGGTCATGTCAATTTAGGCAAAATAATCCTTCACCAATTTCATTCCCCTCACACATACCTCCCATAATCCTTCCTGTGCCTAGAGAGGTCACACTATTTTCAAGATATATAATCACAGAGTATCCTGAAAGACTGGACACCTTGAAGTTCTCTAAGACACAAACCCTAACCACTACAACATGACAAGGTGATGAATGAAGTTAGTCTCCACCACTATTGTCTCCTTCCTCAGCTCACCTGATTTTCCTTTCTCAAACCTTAGAATAGTCCATGCCTTCATTCACCAAAGTCTCACATACCTTCAACCAAAAATCCCTAAAGTGGCCTCTACTGTCAGAAGATCCGCGCTCTACAAACCTGAAGTAATCTTAAACACTTTAATTGAAAATCCATTTATTCTTTAAATGTCCATGATGTTTTTGGCCTTGCCTAACCATCAACAAACAGATAATGTGGAGAGATAAAGAGTAACTAAAGATTTCAAAAATGCCTCTTAGGCTTGAAATTTTCTTTTCACTTTTATTCATTAAGCCACGTCCCCTTCTCCTCTAAAACACAGTTCAGGTATTTCCAAGAATCTCCCTTAAGGCTTCAGTCCCTATGGCATCATAAGCACACATCCAATTGCCCTTAGCATAGTCCATGGTTTTGCATTGCATGTAGAAAAACATGCTACAAGAACAAACAAGAAGAAAGAACTTGCTGTAATTGATTCCAAATTTATAACAATGTAAGAAACTTAATATATATGATTGTTGTAATACTTCATGGAATTTCAAAATGGTCAGTTCTCAAAAATAAATGATGTTAACTGTGCTCTCAAATAAATAGCATATTTTTTCTTCTAACTTAGCTAATTCTGTAATCAGTGTTAGTGTTAACAACTTCTCAGGTACTCTCTGGAAATGCTCATCACATATGACATCGACAGGTACTCTCACGCAATTAAAAAAGTAGACACCCAGGTTTCCCTTGCCCCTCTCTTACACTCATCCTGCTGAAGACCAGGTTTCCTGGGCCTTATCCATGTGCACAGGACATCCCACTGCTTTCTCCACAGCCACTCCACCCACAACGTCTGCACTGGTGTTCTGGGCAGCTTCTGCAGCTGGGCTGGACTCTGAGAACCATGAGTCCCACCATCAAAGAACATAAAGTAGAATGAGGACCTAAGCAGATAAATGGTAATGAGTAGACACAACCCACGGGACAGGCGGCTAATCCTATTTGGAAGCTGGGCTCCAAAAAACCTTCCTAAAGAAAATGGCATCTAATTTATCTTTAAACATAAATGATCCAGGCAGAGAGGTGGTAGGAAATTTTTCGAAGTCTAAGTAATGGAAGCTGTTAGAAAAGCTCAGGGAGGGCAACTGCTTCCTTTGACTCACACTTTCTAACTATCAGCAATAGGTTACGAGGGGTCTGTCATTAGTCCTTAAGGGCAACATGATTTCAGGTCAAGCACAGAGTCCCCTGAAGCCCCCAAATATCTCTCTATCTGTTCAGTAGTACCTATAATAAATTGGGAGAATATATGTTTCATTCCATAATCAGAAATAAATGCTTTCAAAGAGGTAACTTCTTAAGATTTATAAATTTTGAGCCAAAATACAAATAACAATGTCAGATCTTTTCTAATTTCATAAGGGCAATAGTTCTTAAACATTAAAAAGCAGTATATTTTTATTTCCTAAATGCCATCCTATACTGATCAAATTCTTAGGTGTGTATTTGCAGCTCAAAGATAAAGCTATATTAAGGGGAAAAGAGAAAACACCCTGGTCTAGATGCAAAGCACACTTAGAGCAAGTTCTACTTTTGGTCGTATTTTATTTGTTTATTATAAAAATTTAACTTTGCAGTTTGAAGTAAAACATTTTAAAACTGTATACTCAACAATAATTATTGAAATATTTGCAGTGTACAAACAAAAAAAAGAATTACCTGAACATCTTATTTAAAAGCTGGTTGAGCCCAGGCCAGTGTGGCTCAGTTGGTTGGAGCATTGTCCCATACACTGAAAGGTTGTGGGTTCGATTCCTGGTTAGGGCACATGTCTAAGTTTTGGGTTTGGTCTCCAGTCAGGGCACATACAGGAGACATCCAATTGATGTTTCTCTCTCATATCGATGTTTCTCTCTCTCCTCCCTTTTCTCTCTCTCCAAAAGCAATGAAAAAATGTCCTCCTGTGAATATAAAAAATGACATTATTAAAAATAAAAGCAGGTTTAGATATTTTTGCACTCATATGCATAGCAGCATTTTTCCTCATAGCCAAAAGGTAGAAGCAACCTAAGTATCAACTGACAGATGAATGGAAAGACAAAATGTGCTATATACATACAATGAAACTGTGTTCAGGATTATAAAGGAAATTCTGACACATGCTCCAACATGTGTGAAACTAGAAAACAATATGCTAAGGAAATAAGCCAGTCACAAAAAGACAAGCACTGCATGATTCCAGTATATGAAGTCTCTAGTGCAGTCAAATTTATAGAGATAGAAAGTAGAATGGTGGTGATTAGGGGCTGAGGGGTCGGGGGAACAAAGGATGAGGAATTAGTGTTTAATGGGGACAGAGTTTTAGTTTGGGAAGATGAAAACGTTCTGGGGATGGAAGGTGGTAATGGTTGCACAACAACATGAATGTACTTAATACCACAGAACTGTACACTTATGTTATATGTATTTTATCACAATTGAAATAACAATACAAAGGTCAGGGGAGTAGCTTCCTGGGTCCTGCTATCAGAAAGTCTGATTTCATAGGCATATCTGTTAGGATCTCATCAGAAGAGAGAATTTATCCCACATGGCTCCAATGAGGGGACTAAGATGAGTGACTACTTAATTAGATGTGGACAGAGTTAAGAAGGCCAAAAAGGATGTTGAGGCCCGCAGAAAGCAGTGACAGAAGACAGACATTAGTGGTGCAAGGCCTGAAGAGGAAGAGGACAGAGAGTGTGTTACCCAAGTCCTGAAGGAACTGAAGCCATGATGAGGCCCAATCCAAGATGAAGGCTGTCTCTCAGGGGCCCCGCTCCATCCATGAAGATGCAGGTGCTGCAGGGATGTGAGGACAAAGCTGGGAAAGAGTGGGAAGAAATAAGCCGGCCCCTCTTCCCTCCTATTCTCTCATCTCCCACTGCAGTTTCCCATTCATCAGACCCAATTAGAAGCCAGATAGCAGACCAAGAGCCAGAGATACAGTTAGCAAGGGTCAACCTGGCAGGACAGAGAGCAGAGAAAAGCAGGGAATGGGTCGGAGAGGCTAACAGGATAACCAGCATAATAGTTTAGGAAGGGGCTCTGGAAACTGTGTTTTAAAAAACTCACCTTAAGAAATCCTTTTGCAGCCCTCCCCCCACTTCCACCCCCAAACACACCTTGAGGACATGGTTTTAGGGGAAGGGGCCAGAATGTAAGAAATCATTGAGCAGCCAGAGGTGCTGATGAAGGTGGAAGGGGTACTAGACACAAAGTCACAACTGTGATTCATAGTCTGGTGTGGCTGCTCCGCTTCTGCTGACAAAACAAACCTTTATGTGAGGACACCTTCACATACTATACCACCTCAGCAAGCTCTGTACCACAATGCATACCAGTTTGGTTTCTGTGGACAGGCAAGCACCTAAAATAGACTTACCTGGTTGGGAAAGGTGAAAAATTTCACCTTTGCCCACCTAAATGTGATATAGACCATGTTAAAACCATAACCATCATCATTCTAAAGACTGCATCCACTTTCCAGTAAATTCTTGGATTAAGTAATAAACCTGGGTATTTCTAAGAAAGCCAGATACAACACAAAGAAATTTTGTAAATGCGTGTAAATACAAATAAGTTGGTATCTGTGGACAAGTAGTAAGTAGCTATATGAAGAAATCATTAAAGCTCTGTAGACATTAAATGTGAGGCTTCTCATATGAAACAAGCATCAACTACACAATCATAGGATTCTTTCTTATTTATTCACTTATATACCTAACATTTACTGAACTCTTGTAATGTGCTAGGAGTTAATCTAGGTGCCAGGACTATAGTGCTGAACAAAACAGATGAGACCAGGGCCCTTGCACAACTGAAGTGGCGAAAGATGTGCACTACACTCCAGGTTTCACTTCCCCTGCCCCACAGGCTTCAGCGTTTAGCAGGCCTCAGTTGCCCTCACAGGACATGAGTGAAGGTGCTGATGTTCTCATAAGAGTGGGTGGATGGAGTAAAATTCCAGGCTGTGTCCCATATGCTCTGTCCATTAAAACTTGGCACATCAGGTTTTTTCTTTCCTCCTCTTCCTTCCCCCTCCCTTTTCTTTTCTTTGGGGGTAGTTCGTTTTTTACCAAGTTATTTAAACTGCTATACTAGTTGTGATTTATAAAGCATTACTACAACATTCAGTCTCAGTCAAATAGTTCTAGAAAACAACCTTAACTCACCCCCCAAACAAATTCAGTAAAGGGTCTTTTAAATTGAAGTTTAAAAAAAAACTTGGACTTGGTCAACTAAAAACTTGTTTAGTGTTCCTATAAGCAAATGGAGAAAATACTAGCATGTTGCTACCCAATCACATTTTATTTATCACTGATGCCCCAGCTCTAACCAGAGTCACCAAATCATTTTGGTTTTAACACTACGGTCCCATGTCCCTGAGTATTCCTCAGTCCCTGGAAAGCTCAGTTGTCCATCCTTCCTCTAATGCAACAGTACCTAGCAGGTTCTTAATACATATTTTCTATATGAATGAATGAATAAATGGCCTCATTTAAAATATGCAATACCCACTCTCACGCTACACCAATCCAGTTTTCTTCCTTTTTTTAAAAAGATATTTATTTATTTATTTATTTATTTATTTATTTTTAGAGTGGAGATAAGAAAGGGAGAGAAACTTCAATGTGTGGTTACATCTTGTGCTCCCTGTACCGGGGACCTGGCCTGCAAACCAGGCATGTGCTCTGCACTGGGAATTGAACCAGCGACCCTTTGGTTCACAGGTCAGCACTCCGTCTACTGAACCACACCAACCAGGGCCAGTTTTCTCTAAAACATTTTGTTAGATAACATCAGAAAAACAAGACTTTCATACAGAAAGCTATTTTCACTTACAACCATTAAACAGTAGATGGTTTAGGTTTGAACCTTAAAACACTTAAAACCCACATATAAACTCAATCAGTATGCAATATGTTGATGTCAGGATTCTTAGAGAAAAATGTCATGATATTGGGAGTAGCCAAAGAACATATATGCATGATCATGGACATGGACAATGGTGAGGGGGTTGCCTGCGAGAGAGGTCGGGGGATGGATGGAGGGGAGCAAAGTGAGAAAAAAGTGGGGACAACTACAATTGCATAAACAATAAAATACAATAAAAAAGAGAAAAATGTCATGTTTATTCTTTTTATGCTCTATAATTTTCATTCAGTTAAGCGTAAGTGAGGTGAGCAAATAGATTTTGGAAAGTAGAGTTTGCAAATCTAATGTTTAAAAACAATCTGCTGGCTTAAGCAATCATAACCCTGACCTGATGGCTTTCTTCCAGGCAGAAGCAATGAGGCCTGTGTGAATGTGGTTGGTCTTGCTTCTCCCTTCCCTGAATGGCCAAAAAGAGCCAAATACATATGTAACATCACCTTTACATGAACCACAGACCCCAAACAAGCTCATTTGTATTTTATCTTTGAAGGCAGCCCCTGTCTCATGGCCTCATGCTTATTAAGCCAGTGCAGATCCAGTGACGTTCATCCCGCACAGATGTTTCCCAGCCCAGCTTGTCAGAAGAGGGCAGGTTGCAGGCTCAGCCTCTCCCACACAAAGCTTTGTTAGCCACTATCCTTCATGACTTCAAGGTGGGATCTTGGTGTGCCATAAAAACTGCTCATTTTCTATGGTTTCTCACTTAAAAGGCAAATTTATCTCCCATATAAAACAGGAATCGCAGGTGTAAATGCCACCTACACAGCTATTTTACTGCAGGGGCCGTTCCTGAAAAAGACAGTGTCTTGTCCACAGGATATGCTTTTCTGTGTTTTAAAACAAATTAAATAAGAAGCAGCCACAAATTTATTTTCTTTTTTCTTTCTCACTTGTTAAACATTCTTTAATATTTAATTTGTCTGCCATGGAGTACAGTGTTAATCTCTTGTTTTAGCTTTGTTGAGTTATAATCAATAAATAAGATTGTAATATATTTAAAGTGTACAATGTGATGATTTGATATAGTACACATTGTGCAAGGATCCCTATCACTGACTTAATCATCACCTCACATATTTACTATTTTTGTGTGTAAAAGAACACTTAATTTCTATGTGTTAGCAAATCTCAGTTATACAATACAGTATTATCTACTATATGCTCTACGTTAGAGTATCAGACCTTACTGATTTTGTAACTGAAAGTTTGTACACTTTTACCAACTCTTCTTACCCCCACTCCCTGGCCCATGGCACTCACCATTCTACTCTGATTCTACTGTTATAATGTTAGATCTTTTTCTTTTTCTTTTACTTTTTTCTTTTTTTAAGATTTCACATGTAAGTGGTACCATACATTGTCTTTTTCTGTCTGGCTTATTTCATTTAGCATAATGTCCTCCAATTTCATCCATGTTATAAATGATAGAATTTCCTTCTTTCTTAAGGCTGAATAATGTTTTATTATGTATTTCTTTATTCATTTGTTTAGAGACACTTATGTTGTTTCTATACCTTGGCTTTTGTAAACAATGCTACAATGAACATAGGAATATAGATATCTCTTTTAAATAGTTTCCTTGGATATATACCCAGAAGTGGGATTTCTGGATCATATGGTAGTTCTATTTTTCATAATGGCTTCACAAATTTACTTTTCTACTAACAGTGTACAAGAGTTCCCTTTTCTCTGAATCCTTGTGATCATTTATCCTTTTTTCTTTTGATAATAGACATTCTAACAGGTATGAAGCAATATCTCATTGTGGTTCTGATTTGCATTTTCTCAATGATTAGAGATGTTGCACACATTTTCATACATTTATTGGCATTGGTATGTCTTTAAAAAATGTCTATTCAAGTTCTTTTCCCATTTTTAATTAAACTATTATTATATTTTGCTATTGAGTTGCATGAATTTCTTATATAATTTGGATAGTAACTTTTTATCAAATATGTGGTTTGCAAATATTTTCTCTCATTCTGTAGTTTATCTTTTCATTTCGTTGATAGTTGTCTTTGCTGTGCCAAAGTTTTTAGCTTGATGTTGTCCGATACATTTATTTTTGCCATTGTTGCCTTTGTTTTTGGTGTCAATTCCAAAAAATCATTGCCATGAGCAACATCAAGGAGGTTATCCATTATGTTTTCTTCTGGGAGTTTTATGGTCTTAAGTTCAGGTTTAATTCATGTTAAGTTGATTTTGTGTACAGTATGGTAGGGATTCAGTTCCATTCTTTTGCATATGGATACCCAATTATCCCAATACTACTTACTGAATAAACTGTTATTTCCCTATTGTATACTCTTGGCTCCTTTGTCAAAAATTAATTGACCATATATGCATAGTTTTATTTTTGGGCCTTCTATTTTTGTTTCAGTGATCTGTCTGTTTTGATGTCATCTTTCTTTTGTCTCTCTCTCATTCTTTTCTCCCTTTCTCTCTTTCCTTCTCTCCATCTACCTTCCTTCCTCCCTTCCTGCTTTCCTTTCTTCCTTTACCTTTCTCTTCCTACTCCTCTCTTTCCCTCTCTTCTTTCTGTGCATGATCTCAAACTCATTTAACTGCAGAAACTATATCATAAATGCCAATTAACAATCTCTGATAATACTGTTCTTCGATAAACAATTTAGGAAATACTATCTTAAACATTAAATGAAGATTAATAGCCCTGACTGGTGTGGCTCAATGGATTGATCTGAAACGTCACTGGTTTGATTCCCAGTTAGGGCATGGGCCTGGGTTGCAGGCCAGGTTCCCATTTGGGGGCATGTGGGAGGCAACTGATCTCTCCACATTTCTCTTGCACATTGTTTCTCTCACACATTGATGTTTCTCTCCCCCCTTTATCCTTCCTTTCCCCCTCTATAAAATAAACAAACACACAAACTGCTCCTGCCTTTCAAAAAGCATAAAGCAAAATTTCTGTAATAGAGTGCTGCATAGTGGAAATTCATTAGTTCCAAGCCCAACTTGCCCAATAAATAACTACTTAATCTCTTCAAGTCTACAATGGGAGTTTGGGACAAGGTACTTCTTAATGTCCCTTCAGTTCTCATCATCTTCTATAGTAACTGGTACACACACATATATATATATACATGGTGAAAATCATGTAGGAAGTTTGTTTGGGACTAAATTATATCCCCCAAAATCATGTTGTAACTGTATCTGGAGATAAAGTTTTTAGAGTTGAGTAAATTAAAATGAGGTCCTTAGTGTGGACCCTAATCCAATAAGATTGGTGTCCTTATAGGAAGAAGAAGAGACGCCAGGAATGCATGAGCACAAAGGGAAAACCCTATGAGGACATAGTGAGATAGCATCATCTGCAAGGCAAGGAGAAAGGCCTCAAGAAAAACCTTGATCTCAGGCTCTTGACTTCTAAAACCGTACGTTTCTGTTGTGTTATGACAGCCCATTTTAGGGTTTTAACTTTGAATCCTACCCAACAACTTCCACTTACACCCCACTGATCAGTACCATGAAACTCTTTTTTGAGGGAGACATTGAGAAATAATTTTTTACCTAGGCAGTTTGCTAATCACCCCTCCAACAAAATGGAAAAGGAGAGGTGAAGGGGAGAATGGAGTTGGTGTAAGCAGTACAAGCTTATAAGGCTACGAGAAATGCACTCATCTGTGATGCCCTACTGAATTTTTAAAGAGGATTTGGGATATGAGCTGGATCCAGATGCAAGCATGGGGTGAAGAGAAATCTGTGTGGAGGATCATCATAGCAAAGACTGAAAATCAGAGACCACAAATCATGTAAGGATCAGTGAGACTAGAGCTTCGGGTATATGGGCAGGTGAGGAAAGGTACTAGAAGATCAATCAGAACACGTAGGTTGGAAGCTCATTAGGGTGTATATACATAGTTTGATTTGGCTGACATAACAAATACTGAGTGGCTTAAACAACAGAAATATATTTTCTCATAGTTCTGGAGGCCAGAAGTTTGAAATAAAAGTGTCGGCAAGATTGGTTTCTTCTGAAGATTCTCTCTTCGGCTTGTAGGTGCCATCTTCTCTCTGTGTTTTCATATGGTCTTCCCTCTATGCATATCTGTGTCTTAACCTCTTCTATTTTTTTACTTCATTTATTTATTTTTTAATTTATAAATCATGTTTATTCTATTACAGTTGTCTCAATTTTTCCCACTTTTCCCCCCTCCACCCATCCTATCCCCAGCCACTGCTCCCACAGTCAATTCCCACTCTGTTGTCCATGTCCATGGGTCATTCATACATGTTCTTTGTCTAGTCCCTTCCCCTTCTTTCCACCATTGTCCTCCTTCCCCATCCCCTCTGGTCACTTTCAGTCTGCTCCATGTTTCCGTGTCTGTGGTTTATTTTGTTCATCAGTTTATTTTGTTGAATAGAGTCCACTTATAGGTGAAGTCATATGGTATTTGTCTTTTATTAACTGGCTTATTTCACTTAGCTTAATATTCTCCAGTTCCATCCATGATGTCACAAAAAGTAGCAGTTCCATCTCTCTCTTTCTTCTTTCTTAAATGAAGATTGACTTTATTTGTTTTTTAAATGTCAAAGTTAATTATATTTAAAAAATGTAAAACGCATATAAAGTCTCAGCAATTAAACCAACATGACACCAACACAGAAATAATCAAGTAGATCAATGAAATATAATGAACATTCTAGAGACAAATGTATATATCTAACAATATATGATTAAGTTGATATTTCAAGTCAATGGGTAAAATAAGGCTTATTCAACAAATAAGGTGCATGTCCACTATTATTTGAAATAAAACAAATATAGAGCCCTATTTCACACATTATACAAGAAATATTCAGGTGAGTTAAAAATAAATATGTAGAATCTAAGGAGTTCTAGAAAAAAATACAAACTAATAATTTTCATGACCTGAAGTAAAATATTCAAACCCAGAAGCTATAAGTAAATATTGACAATATGACTATATTAAACATTTAAGATTATATAGTAATATACATATAAAAAAAGTTGCAGGACCAGGAATAGAATAGAAAAGTATTTGCAACACATCTAAAACATGGTTCATAGGGTTTTGTTTTGTTTTTTGAAATAAGTTCTATAAACCTTTAATCAATATATGGATAAAGAATACCAAAAAGTCATTTAAAGCTTTTTTTTTAAAAAAAAGAAATAGGCAAGAAATATACTAAAACAGGTTTAGTTTCAACAAACAATAAAGGAACAATTAAAATAACATCAGTGTCACAATCAGATTAATGAGTATTAAAAATATTGGTAATATTGATTATTCGTAACTCTGAAAGGAACTGGGTATTCATATAAACTTTTTCTTCATTTTAAAGCAGTCCCTTCAGCATATTTTGCAGTGCTGGTTTGGTGGAGGTGTAGTCTTTCAGCCTTCTTTTGTCTGGGAAACTCCTTATTTCGCCTTCCATTTCAAGTAAGAGCCTTGCTGGGTAGAGCAGTCTTGGTTGCAGGCTTTTGCTTTCCATGACTTGGAATATTTCTTGCCATGCCCTTCTGGCTTGCAGTGTTTCTGTTGAGAAGTCAGATGCTAGCCGTATTGGGGCTCCCTTGTATGTTACTACCTCTTTCTCCATTGCTTGCTTTAGGATTCTCTGTCTGTCTTTGATATTTGCCATTTTAATGATGATATGTCTTGGAGTGGACCTCATTGGGTTCCTCTTGACTGGGACCCTCTGTGCTTCTTGGACTTGTGGGACTTTTTCTCTCCTCCAATGAGGGAAGTTTTCCATCATTACTCTTTCAAACAGGTTTTCTATCCCTTCCTCCACTTCTTCTCCTTCTGGTATCCCTATTATACAGATATTGTTATGTTTCAGGTTGTCCTGCATTTTCTTAAATGTCTCTTTACCCTTTTTGAGTCTTTTTTCATTTTCTTACTCTTTCTGGGAGCTTTTTTCTACCTTGTCCTCCAGATCGCTGATTCAGTCCTCAGCTTCATCTAGCCTGCTTTTGATTCCTTCTAATGTGTTCTTCAATTCACAAATTGTATTCTTCATTTCCTCTAGTCTCTTATTGATAGTTTCTATGTCCTTTTTCATGCTAATATAGTTTGCAGTAAGTCCCTTGTAGTTTCCCTGTAGTTTTTGGTAATTCTCTCTGAGCTCACTGAGCTCATTGAGCTTCCTTAGAACCATTGTTTTGAACTCAATATCTGATAGTTTACTTGCCTCTATTTCATTCAGTTCTCTTTCTGGGGATTCCTCCTTTCCCTTTGAGTGAGGGGTATTTCTTTGTCTTCCCATTCTTTGTGAGACTCTTCTTTTTTGCTTCTGCTTCTTAAATTGATCTGTCTTGATTTCTGACATTGTGGTGTGAACTTCTATGGTTGGAGACAACTGTTTTTACTTTCTGGATCTGCCCTCTGATGATGTCAGATGTCGACCCTGTCCGAACTTAGGCAGTCCTTTCGAGACTTCCAGTAATCTACTGTTGTGGCTGTATCCTTCACCTGTTCATTTAGTCACTCTGCATTCAGCAGGCCACCTTAGACAGCTCATGGCAGGGCGGATCCCTCCTGGGGGCGAGGTTATTTGGTCCTCTTACACTGCTGCCATATGGGGGAGGAGTCCGCAGTGGGATCCCACCAGCTAGTCTCGCCATTCTCTCCCCAAAGCATCCATCCCCAGTCTCTCCTCAAGTGTCATCAGACCTCTCTGTGCCCTTTCACCAGGGATTTACTGTCTGTGGCTGCCACTCTGCACACAGCAGGCAGCTTAAACAGCATATGGCGGGGTGGAATCCCACCTAGGGGCAGGGCTATTGGGTCCTTTGATGCTGGTGCCACTCAGAAAGAGTGGTCTCTGCCTGAGCAAGATGGCTGCTGCCATTTGGGGGATGAGTCAGCACCGAGATCCCACTGGCTACTCTCTCAGTTCTCTCCCCAAAGCCTCCTTCCCCAGTCTCTCCTCAGGCATCTCTAGCCCACTCTGCCAGCACTGGCAGCAAGGAAACACAGGGGTAACTATTGTTTTAGTGTAAGCAAGTGGTAATAATGATCTGAACTAGAACAGTAGTGATAGAAGTGGGAACAGAAGGAAATGGAGGATATTCCAGAATTTGGTGAGTAATTAGATGTTGGGGCCCTTGTCCAGGACATAGCTGAGTGCTTGGCCAGAGAGAAACACTTCTGTTCCCTTAACAGAGAGGGAAGTGAGTGAAAAAGGAGTCTAAGAATGGATATATGGAATAGATGAACAGCTGTCAGAGGGGAGGTGAATGGCGGAGTGAAGGGGCACCAAGTGAAAGAAAGTGAAGGGATTAGGCAAAAAACATATATACATAACACATAGATACAGACTACAGTGAGGTGCTGGCCAGAGAGAAGGGGTGGAAAAGGGGGATAGGTGGACATGGGCACTGGGGAGGGGGAAATAGAGGTAGAAAGACATTTTGCTTGGGGCAATGGGTGCACAAGCCAGCAGTGTGCAGATGGTGATTTATGGAGTTGTACACTTGAAACTTGTATGGGTTTGTGAACCAATATCACCCCAATAAATTCAATTAAATAAAAATTAAAAACAGAGTGTAAGAGAACAGAGAGTGAGAGAGAGGAGCAAAGATGATCATGTGTAATTGAAAATGGATACCACACCCTCATTTGCTTTCACCCCTAGGAGAAAAAGACATGTACTGGTCAAATGCACATGGCAACCCAGGCACACAGCAAATGACTATCAGGGAGGAGACTTCATAGCATGAAGGTCCACTCTGGTTTTATCTCAGGTGCCTCTTTCCTTATCTCACCCAAACTAACATTCTTCAAACAAAAGCCAGTGGGAATGAGCCCTCCTTTTATCATTCCACAGTCTGACTTGCTGGCTAAGATCTGAACTTGCAAGTTCACCTCTTTTCAAATTGTGGATCTTTGCAGTAAAGTGATACTGTCCCCTGAATTTTGGGTGGTTGTCACCCACCTGGCTCCCAGGACCCCTTTCCAGCAGCTCTGTGTTTCAATATGTTTAATTTTGATTTTAGGTAATGTTTGAGTAGCTTGGAATCATTGATTTCCCCTTTTTATTCAGGTTTGGGTTGGGCCTGTGTGTGTAGACAGCCCTACTCTTTTCAGCCAGAAGGAGAAAATATAAGTCTCTCAAGCTCAGATTTGATGCTAAATTAATTAGCTATTTTTGTTGTTTTCAATGGACAATATAATTCTGGAAACAAAATTATTACATTCTAAATTTCTGCACTTTCCAATACAGTAACAATTAACCTCATGTGGTAATTTAAATTTAAATTAATTCAAATTAAATAAAATTAAAATTCAGCTCCTTGGTCACACTAGCAACATTTCAAATACTCAGTAACTACATATAGGTAGCAGCTACCATGTTGAACAAGCACACATTCATAGTTTTGCCAGTAGAAATTGTGTTCTTTCTCAGAATCGCAAGGAAAACATTCCAAGGATCCACATACAGGAGACTGTGGCATGGTAAGATTTATTTTGTGTGGAAATAGAAGGATGTCTCCAGCTTCCCAATGTCTCATCTCCATCCATCTTACTGTGGAAAAAGTCCAGCCTTATTTTCATCAAGCCCAGAACAAAGGCCAGTGTCCAGAGATTCTTTGCCATATTAAAGCTTACTCCTTTGGAGCCCACATGGTCTGCGAGCAGGATACAGGTGGCTGCTAGACATACACTGCCGGCCGCTAGGAAATATGTGAGCATGTGTTACCCCAATGACAGGAAGAAAGTTTCTTTATTAGGACGATTACCTAATTTCAAACTTGGGACAGGTCAGACCCTTATTCTAACTAATCAATCAACTTCAAAGCTTTCAGAGCTTCTGATGGGCCCATCCCCTAACCAGTCTAATTTTTAAATCTTCAGGGGTTTTTTGTCCCTCATCCAATCTGATCCTTTCCCTAGGATGGACTGACAGACCCTTATGGTTGTCATCTTGGCTCCTACTGTGCATGTGCTTGCCTCCCCCTTTATTGTTCTAGCCCTTCCATCAGTAATATGTCAGAAACAAACTGGTTCCCTGGGGCATGTGTGAAGCTGTAACTTCCTAGTGTTGGATTCAGCTTCCCAGCCCGTTAGGCTCAACAATGTCCAATCCCCTTTGCTTCCTTCCTTCATTAATATTTAGCTACCTATGCTAACAATAGAACATTTCCAATTTGCAGAAAGTTCTACTAAATTAATTCTAAATAATCACTGTTTCAACTATTCCATTTCTTATCTTGGATTTTAAAACATAATTTCTTCTTTGCTCTGTGATCTTCCTGCTGCATGCATGGATTTGGTATAATTACAAAAGATCACTGGTTACAGGATATGTTTCATTTTCATTATTGTCTTAATTACAGTTATCATGTTGATTCATAATAATAATATACCTGCTGGGTTTTTGACTGGCTTCTTTATTTCACAGATATAATTTGCTTGTGTGATCAACACAAGCTTATTTGTGTGATTAATAAAGCTTCCCTCTAAGCTTTATTTTGCTTCTCCAACTGCTTTCATGTTCTTGACATTCATTTATTTATTTTTTATTCATTCACTACATACTTCTGAAGGCTGTGTTGAGAGTGCAATGTGTGAAGTATAGACAATATAACATGAATGATTAAAATCTGGGACTCTGGTGTTCTCTGCCTACCTTTGTCATTTACTAGCTCCATCCCTCATATGCTTACCTGTAAAAATAAGGAAAATAAATATATAGACCTCATGGGATTATGAAAATTAAATAAGCTAAAACATGCACAGTTCTTAACACAGAGGCTATCATATACTATATAGTCAAAATTTTATTTTAATAATTGACCTATTTACTTTCATTATTGCTATTAAGAGATAATATTTAAAGTCCAAGAATATGAAAGAAAAGTCCTGTTTGATCTTACTTTTAAGTACTTTCTTTTATTTTCTGGTCAATCATTCTACAAAGGAAATGAGAGGCAGGTCTGGGATTGTGGTTAGTATGAATATGTAGTTTCTTGCTAGAGCAATCATTTTGACAGTTCCTGCAGCATGGTGAAATTTCCTGTTCTTTATTTCACTGCTTTTTCTCCATAGATAAAAACTATGAGTAAGCTGAATAGTAGCAAGCAAGCAAACAAGAAATTATATTCTGAAAATGCTTGCTCTTCTTTTACAAAAGAATGGAGCTATCCTAGAACACCCACCCAGGATTAATAGAGTTTATCTTGCCCCCTCTGTCTCATTCCCTCCTCTTTAAAATGGCTTCACTGGAACAAGAATAAAATTGGTGATAAAAAAAACAATTTTGTTATCTGAAACACCTTGAATTTAGTAGAGGTTCTTTCAAAGAAATGGAAACACTTAAAGATATAGTTTCTTTCTAAAGCCTATACTCATATATGGGAAGAAGTCAGAGTTACTGGAGTAGATTCATATTTAAGATACTCTTTGTTGTTTGGAGGTTACTTTCACTTCTCTACTTGTTCCTGCTTTTACCTCCTGCAGTCTGACTTCCAATCCTATCTTGATCAAGTTAATCTTTGGACCTTTCCAGGAATATGACAATTTGACCTCCCCACTTCCTTTGGCATTGTTTGTCACCTCATTTCTTTCTGAAAATGTATCTCCAGTATTCACAGCTTTGTTTCTGCTCCTCACCTTTATGACTCTCTAGAATGGATTACATTAGAGATGCTGTCCTATTAAAATTTAATAGTATCTCAAATAAAGACTTTGATATTATGCTATTCAAATATTTGTATTCTATAGAGCTGAGAAACTTAACTACAATGTTAAATTACACAATGAAGACAATATGAAATCAACAGATTGCAACAATGAACTAATTGCAAAATCTTCATCTTTGGTACCTCCAAAGCAACATCCACATTAAGGGTGGGGAAAAAGAGAAGTGGATTAAGAGTTATGTAGGATAATTGTAAGTTTAATAAAGGAAATTATGGAATGAAGTTGGGATATGTTTAGAGAACACTGGGATATAGAACAAGGGAGTCTAACTTTTCTCATTGATTAATGAGATAGTGATTGATCAAATGGCTGTAGAGCATCTAGTGGAGTGCATGCCTGGCATATGCTATGTCCTCATTCAGGCTGGTCATCTTCCTTTTCTTGTTGCCCAAACCAGAGCTAGAGCTTTTTGAATGCTTCTGGGGTGTGTACTTTATAAAATTGGGCATGGACACTGAAAGCTCTCAGAGGGGAGTATCCCAATGGTGAGGAGATGAAAATCCCTTCCATTTAATGTGTGGGGCATGACGTCTACCTCATATCCCAGAGGGCTGTCAGTGGACTTTCTGATTTAGTGCCTCTCCAGAAAGGAAAAGACTGCTGTCCATCCCGAAGGGGATCAACTTGGAGTTGTGCTACCATTCATCTGTAATACTGAAGTTGAAATTAGTGGCTTTTGAGTTGTCTTCCACTTCTAACACATCCTGATCTTTTCAGTAAGTGTAGGCCATAATTTCCATGAGAGCAGAGGCTGCAACTACATTTTATACCCTTAAATCCCATATCTAACATAGCACCTGGTACAAAGGAAGCACTTCAACAATGGTGTGTTGAGTTAAATTGAAGGTTATTTTTCCCATAAATGCATGTGCTATCTATGGTTAAGTGCTGTCCTCTCTGAGCTTCTATCCAGTGCCCTTTTCCTTGGATATTTCATTTACTCACATGGTTTCAACCATCATTTCACTACAGCAAAGCCTCCTGCAAATCTGATGCTTCTGGCCAGGATTAAATTTTCAATTCCTGCTGGATATTTCAAACAAAATGGCTTAGTTCAACCTTCTTGTCTTACCCTCCAGAGCATTTTTCCTTCCACTTTTCTGTTTCAGTGCTGGCACAGTCATTCCCGCAGTTGCCCAGCTTCTCAATGACAATGCATAGGCAGGCACTTGGGGCTATGAATGAGAGATGTACAGTGTAGCCTGTGATCAAAATAAGACCAACTAGAGCTGGTCAGTGAGGCTGGTGAAGACCCAGAGCATAGGCCTGGTATATGAGCCATCACAGGTGAAGGCAAAACTAATTTGGCTCACATATGAATTTCTATGTTCACTTAGTAAATGAATTCATGTTTATCACCTTCTCTCCATTAATAGCAAAGACATTAGACAACAAAATGCAAGCTAGTTCTATCCAGTGTGGGTTTTTAGCCTAATCATTAAGACAATCTCAAATCTCAGTTTAACCATTGTCATTAAAGATCTTAGCATGGTGTCTAAATATAGTAAATGCTTACTATATACATACTGAATAAATGGAGATAAATCTATTTTCAGGGAGAATAAACAATGTCAGAAGTTATCTAGTTCCACTGCTCTCCTGGCATAGGACGACTGCTATTAGGCACTTAAAATATGACTAGTCTGAACTGAGGTGATCTCTAAGAATAAAAGAAACATTGGAGTTTAAAATAGAATATAAACATTTTATTAGTAATTTTAATTTTGAATATCAATTACAGGTTGAAATGATACTATTTTGGGTATATTGAATTAAATCATATAATTGTAAAATTAGCTTCACCTGTTTTTCTTAATTTTTTTAATGAGAATTCTAGAAATTTTGAAATGATATACACAGTTTACATTATGTTTCTGTTGGGCAGTGCTGTTATGGGCTCTTCTGTATTAGTGAGGGTGAGGGAGAGTTATTTTAAGGAATTGTTTCATGTGATTATGGAGGCAGAGAAGTCCCAAATCTATAATCTGTGAGCTGGAGATCTAGGAGAGTCAATGGTTAGTTTTAGTCTGAGCCCAAATGCCTGAGGACTAGGAGAGTAATGGGGTAAGTTCCAGCTGAAGGCCAGAGGAGACCTATATTTGTAGGCAGTCAGGCAGGAAGAATTCTCTTTTACTCAAGGGAGGCCTACCTTTTTGTTCTATTCAGGCCTTAAACTGATTGTATGAAGCCCACCCAAATTGGAGAGGGCAATCTGCTTTACTCAGACTACCCATTCACTTGTTAACCTCACCCAGAAACACCCTCACATGGAGCTCCACAATCAGTTAGTGCACAGTACTTATACAGAAACACCCTCACAGATACACACAAAATACTATTTAACTAAATATCTGGGCACCCCCTGGCCTACCCCAGTGGACATAAAATTAACCATCACACCTTCTATAGGTAACGTTTAGCCCTTGTCCACATTTCGGCAGTGAAGGAGTTCTTTGTTCTATGGGGTATGCATCGCATATAGGGTAACTGCCTATTTAAAAAGATATTAATCTTAAATTAGTTTTTATATCATTTCCATTCATCATTCTTAGGCAAAACCCCCAGCGAGTAATTTGGTTAAATGAAGCAGTTGGAATAGATGATCATGAGCCCCTCTCCTTGTCTAAGCATCTTTGAATTCTCAATTCCTTTCCTGTTCCTCTATCCATGCAAGGCCTTCTAAATGCCTGCAGGCAGCCCTTAGATCTCCCCTTAGTCTCTTTACCAGCTTTGTGCAGCTCCTTGGCACTGCTAAGAGTTTTGCAAAGCATTGCCTTCACAGCTCCTTCAAAAAATATCTAGTTGGAGCCAGTGTGAGTTGGAAGCAGCTCACAAGGCTTCTGGGGAGGGCAGATGCTGTCTCTTGCCTCCAGACGTCTCCGTTCTGCCTCCTGCACTCAGGGAGGAAGGGTAAAGAAGGCCTTCATAGGGGGCTTCTGGGAGGTTGGCTCCCACTTCATTGCAGAGGGAATGCTTTATCAAGCAAAGAAAGCACCATGGCTTCAAAGAGGGGGAAATAAGCACCTGTTACAACAAAAGGAGGGAACCAGATCTGGGATTTACTGCTGAGCCCAGATCACAAAAGCCAAGGGAGCACCAACATTTTCCTTGGAGAGGGGTATCCGGCAACCTTACTACCTTCTCCCTGCAGAGTGAGCTCCCATTTATCACTTGCTCTTGACTGCTCCTGCTAGTCTATTCTGCTTGAGCTTTCTTCCAAATTAGGATGTGAAATAACTGTCTCTCCTAGAACCAAGATTTCTTAAGACTCCAGAAAGAAATTAGTTTTTATTTTGGTTATCAATGTCCCCTGAACTAGCCATCTTTTAGTTGGGCAGCCCCGTTGTCAGAATGATTTCAGAGGATATTCCTCATGTAAAATGTCAAATATACAGCATTTTCTTCTCTATTATAACATCAAGAAGGAGGAAGAGGAAGAAGGACTTAGACAATTAAACAGCTTTTGCAACTCCATTTAGATGTGTGCAGTGCTTTTCAGTTTGCAAGGCATCTTACTGTTCATTTAACACAATATATTTTTAGTGAACAACTGCATAGCATTTGTGGCAACATGGCTACAACTTGAATAGGACACAGTTCCTACCCTCAGTTCACAGTAATCCTGGAAAGTATATAGGGTATATTTGGATCATCCCTCAGTAATGATGTGCAAACTGAAATTTGCTCAGACTAGAAAAGTACTAGTCCAAGAGCACACAGCTTGTGAGTGGGGGGACTGGGACTTGAATCCAAGGTTGCACTCTCTTCTTACACCAAGCTACCTCCTTTATGCTTTGATTAAATCAAGCAGTGTTCAAGCAACTTGTTGACTATAATAAGTGTCCCAAAATATCTATGCTGAGCAAAATATCGTTATGCATATTCAGCAACTAAAATACTGTGAACTTTGATTTTCTAACATAGTTCACTGCCCAGAGTCTGAAAAGGGAGGATCAAGTAACATTTATACTCCACATCTAGGCAATCAAGAGTTAACAACATTAATCTCCAGGATGAAATAAATGTCATACCAAACTATCTGTATGTGGTCATTAGCTGTATGCCTATCATACAACTGAGCAAACCATTGTTATTACTGATATTTAGATTTGAACTATGAACCTTGATCAAATTGAAAAGCAATACTTTGCTGAATTCTGAAATGGTAGCAAATAGTGAATACTACACCAGGATCAGAAGCAATGCTAAATTCCATGGAACCACCAATGAATCATTTTATACATGAATTAAGTTGGATAATACTGGACTTGAAAATGAAAATAATGTCCAGAACTAGATGTCAATCATATAAAAATTTTATAAAATTTAACCCCTGTAATTCACCAGGCATTCAACAAAAGGAGGATGGGCACCTTCTCACACGCTAGAAAGTACTGGTCAACATTGTAGTCAAGTTCACCAAAGCCAAAAAACTTGACCTTGTTATTTGGAAAATGATATGGATTGAAAAAAATAAAACCCCAAAACACTCATTTTTCAATGGGAGCCATTTTGTAAAGAACAGCTGCAGAAGCAAATTTCACGTTTCACTCTGTTGCAATCCTCAGAAACTGAGAGTACTGCTATGCTACTTCTATTTTTGTGATGTCACACACCCACAGAGTTCACAGACAAGCTAGCTAGAGGAAAGATCAGTTCTCCCTTTTGTGCCATAACCCTTGAGAGACTGGCATTCTAATTGCTGCTAAAGAAAGCTAATAAATGTAGTACCCAGAAAAAAAAAAAAGAACCAGAGGCAATCAATCAATTCATCAATCAGATTACTGAATTTATTGTCACTTATGTCAGAATTTGAACTGTTTGTTAAGGACATGGTGGGAGTGGGGCAGGCAGAGTTAGGAACTGGAACAAGAAACAGGTGGAATTTGGGCTGGAAGGCAATACTGGGTGTGACCAGAGAAGTTACCTGCTGTATTAGTTGGCAAAATCTTTCTGATCATTTCCTTTCTTCCACTTCAAACAAGCTCTGTCACCACCACTCCACTGAAACTGCTTTTGCCAAGATCCTAACTTTAAAAGTCAAGTTTTCTGACTAGGAAAACTGGCTGACCCTACAATGTGCATGTAGATTTGATTCATTATCACTCAGGAGCACAGTGTGGCTCCTCCTCTATTCACACAGGGACCAAGCCTCATAGAATTTAACTTTTACAGAATAACTTTTGCCTCACATGGAGAAGGCACTATGAATCTATTTTCACTCACTCATTCATTATTCATTCATTCAACTAATATTTATTATCTACTCTGCATCCTGCCTAGTTCTAAGCACTTGGGATGTGACTAAACATTTGAATAAGGTGGACACAGCCCTTGCTCTTGTACAGCTTATATTATAGTAAGACAATAAGTTAAAAACAAATAAATAAACACAACAACAAAAAACACAAGATAATGTGAAAGTAAGCAATCTTACACTGCGTATCAGAGAAATCCTGAGCAAACCATTGTTATTACTGATATTTATATTTGAACTATGAACCTTGATCAAATTGAAAAGCAATACTTTGCTGAATTCTGAAATGGTAGAGATGTTGTTTGAGTGTCCTATCTAAAGTCACCTCCCATACCCCCAGTGACAAAACTCCCATGGTTGTCCATTCTCTCTCATGTATCATCACATTTTATATCTCTACAAAATCATTCTTATCTGGATACAACTGGCCTATATTATAGTCCTCAATAAAATAACCCCCACCTTAGTCTTATTACCTTCCCCAGCTTCTTCCCCATTCATTGCTCTACTATTGTTCATTACATCTGTTGAAAAGACATTCATTCTTTTTTCTCCACCTCTACTTCCCTTCTCTCTTGAGCCTGCTTCAAACGGGCTTCTATTCCCATTGTTCTACTAAAACTGCTCTTGTCAATTGCTATCAGATGGTCAAATCCTATGGCCATTTCTCGCTTGTCACTTCATGATCAGTGCTTTAACCCTGTCCTCTGTCACTCCCTATTCCATTACACACAGAAGCCCTTCACTACGACTACCCATGACTCTCCCTCAGAGAAGCAAGCCTGGCCATGCAGAGGAAAACTAGAGATCCTAGGGTGTCAATGCCTCAGGACAATCACAGCCCTCAGCTAATAACATATGAGAGCTGCTGTACAAGTGACCCAGCTTCCCTCCCCTCTAATGGGGTGACTCTGACACAGATTCTGTTGAGCTTTCCAGAGATCTCCAGTGGGGTTGAGCTTAGTTTCTCACAATGAGAATCTTCCTGTGAACATGCCCTGCATCAGCTCTCCTCCATTCTTTCTCTTCTCTATTCCTTAAATGGTTCTCCTGAGTCTGGGCTGATCTTGAGATTGTTTTACCCTATGGAATGCAACAAAAGTGACAGTGTGCCTATTCTGAGCTTAGGCCTAAATGATTATTAGATGATCTTGCTATCCTGGGGTCCTGCCTTAGCTATTTCTAAGAGCCTAGGCTAACTTTCAGAATAATGAGATAACATGTGAACCAGAGAAAATCACTTCAGTTGCAGTGAGAGAGCTTAGCCAAGACCAAAGTTAGTCTGCAACTGACTGCTGACCATAGACACATAAAGTAGCCTAGCCCCCAACACAAAGAACTATCCAGCTAAGCCCAGCCTAAACTGCCAAACTACATAATCATGACATAAAGAAAAATTACTTTTTAAGCCACTAAAATAGTGGTGATTCATAATGAAGCAAAAGCTAGTGTTTCTAATGAAATGTTTTATACTGAAATGCTGGCACCAAAAGTCATCTTAGAAAGAAGGTCTGTAGTGTGAGATTCTGGAGTTGGTTTGCTTCTCAAAGAGATGGCACAAGTACCCCATTTCTGATGGTGAATGTGAGGGTGATATCCCCTAATTTACAGCATCACAAATACTAAATCCTCACATTTCCTTACTTTTGGTGGTTTGGGATGGGGTACAGGAAAAGAAAATACAGGGATTTTTCACAAGTTCTAGCACTTGAGAAAAGATGAGTAAGGTTCTATCAGTAATATCTCTCAATGTGAATGGACTAAATGCCCCAATCAAAGACACATGGTAGCTGAATGGATAAGAAAACAGGACCCACACATATGCTGCCTACAAGAGACCCACCTCAGAGCAAGAGACCTACACAGATTGAAAGTAAAGGGATGGAAAAAAATATTCCAAGAAAGTGGGCAAGAGAAAAAGGCCGGGGTTGCCATACTTGTATCAGACAAAGTAGATTTCAAAGCAAAGGCCATAAAGAGAGACCCAGAGGGGCACTTTATAATACTTAAAGGAAGAATCTATCAAGAAGACATCAACATTGTAAACTTCTATGCTCCCAATATAGGAGCCCCCAAGTGTATAAAGAAATTGTTGGGTGACTTCAAAAAAGATATAGACAGCAACACACTGATAGTAGGGGATTTCAACACCCCACTGTCAAAAATGGACAGATCTTCCAAACAAAACATTAATAAACATATTGTGGCGCAGAATGACACACTGAATCAAAGAGACTTAACTGACATATATAGAACCTTACATCCCAAAGAAGAAAAATACACATTCTTTTCAAATGCGCATGAAACTTTTTCAAAGACAGACCACATGGTAGGACACAAAGCAAACCTCAGCAAATTCAGGAAAATTGAAATAATACCAAACTTTTTCTCAGACCACAAGGGATTGAAACTGGAAATCAACCTCAAAGAGAAACTTCAAAAACTTGCAAACTCATGGAGACTCAAGTAGACTATTAAACAATGAATGGGTCAATAATGAGATAAGAGAAGAAATCAAAAAATTTCTGGAAACAAATGAAAATGAACAGACAACAGTCCAAAACCTATGGGACACAGCAAAGGCAAGTCCTGAGAGGGAAGTTCAGAGCAATACAGGCTTACCTAAAAAAGATAGAAACATTTCAAATAAAAGACCTAACACTACAACTTCAAGAACTGGAGAAACAACAACAAATAAATCCCAGAGCAAGTAGAAGGAAGGAAATAGTCAAGATTAGAGCAGAACTGAATGACGTAGACGCGAAAAGAACAATTCAGAGGAGCAATCAATCCAGAAGCTGGTTCTTTGAAAAGATAAATAAAATTGACAAGCCTTTAAGCAGACTCATCAAGACAAAAAGGGAGAGGACCCAAATTAATAATATCAGAAATGAAAGAGGAGAAATAACAACTGATACCACAGAAATACAAAGGATCGTCAGAAACTACTATGAACAATTATATGCCAAGAAATTTGAAAATCTTCATGCAATGGATAAATTTTTAGAAAAGTATAATCTCCCAACACTGAAGGAGGCAGAAACAGAAAGCTTGAACAGACCGATAACAGCTGGGGAAATTGACACGGTAATCAAGAAACTCCCGGCATACAAATGCCCAGGGCCGGATGGTTTCACAGGAAAATTTTACAAAACATTTAAGGAAGAGGTAACCCCTGTCCTTCTCAGACTATTCCAAAAAATCCAAGGAGGGAAGACTCCCAGACTCTTTCCATGAGGCCAGCATCACCCTGATCCCAAAACCAGATAAAGACCCTACAAAGAAAGAACACTACAGGCCAATTTCGCTGATGAACATAGATGCTGAAATCCTCAACAAAATATTGGCAACCCGCATCCAGCAATACATTGAAAAGATTATCCACCATGATCAAGTGGGATTCATCCCAGGCATGCAGGGATGGTTCAATATACGCAAGTCAATAAATGTGATACATCACATAAATAAAAGAAAAGACAAAAACCACATGATCATCTCCATAGACGCAGAAAAAGCATTCAGTAAGGTACAGCACCCATTTATGATCAAAACACTCAGCAAAATGGGAATAAATGAGGAATTCCTCAACGTAATAAAGGCCATATATGAAAAACCTACAGCCAACATCATACTCAACGGGCAAAAACTAAAAGCTTTCCCACTAAGATCGGGAACACGACAAGGATGTCTGCTCTCACCGCTTCTTTTCCACATCGTATTGGAAGTCCTAGCCACAGCGGTCAGACAAGAGAAAGAAATAAAAGGCATCCAAATAGGAAAGGAGGAAGTAAAGCTATCATTGTTTGCAGATGACATGATAGTGTACATAGAGAACCCTGTCGACTCTACCAAAAAACTCCTCAACCTAATAAGTGAATTTGGCAAAACAGCAGGATACAAAGTCAACATTCAGAAATCAAAGGCATCTTTGTACATCAGCAATGAAATAGAAGTAGAAGAAATCAGAAAAAAAAATACCATTCGATATAGCAAGAAGAAAAATAAAGCCTAGGAATAAATTTAACCAAAGAGGTAAAAGACCTGTACGCAGAAAACTATACAACATTGAAGAAAGAAATTAAGGAAGACACAAATAAATGGAAGCATATGCAGTGCTCATGGATTGGAAGAATTAATATCATCAAAATGTCCATACTACCCAAAGCAATTTATAGATTCAACGCAATCCCTATTAAGATACCAATGACGTATTTCACAGAAATAGAACAGACATTTCAACAATTTATAGGGAACCATAAACGACCCCGAATAGCCTCAGCAATTTTGGGAAAGAAACACAAAGTAGGAGGGATCACAATACCGGACATCAAACTGTACTGCAAAGCCACTATACTCAAAACAATCTGGTACTAGCACAAGAACAGACCCATAGACCAGTGGAACAGAATAGAAAGCCCAGAAATAAGCCCAGGTCTCTATGGGCATCTAATATTTGACAAAGGGGGCAGAAGCATAAAATGGAGCAATAACAGCCTCTTCAACAAATGGTGTTGGGAGAGCTGGACGGCTACATGCAAGAAATTGAAATTGGATCATCGGCTGACACCATACACAAAAATAAACTCAAGATGGATAAAAGACTTCAATATAAGTCGCAACACCATCAAAGTCCTCGAGGAGAACATTGGCAGGAAACTCTCAGATATCCCAAGCAGCAATTTTTTCACTGATATGTCTCCTAAAGCAAGGGACATAAAGGAAAGAATAAACAAGTGGGACCTCATCAAAATAAGAAGCTCCTGCACGGCAAAAGAAAATATCAGCAAAATGAAAAGGGAACCAACCCTATGGGAAAATATATTCGCTAATGTTACATCAGATAGAGGTTTGATCTCCAAGATATATAAAGAACTCACTCGACTCCACTCCAAGAAAACAAACAATCCAATCAAAAAATGGGCAAAGGACCTGGGCAGACGCTTTTCCAAGGAGGAGATACAGAGGGCCCAGAGGCATTTGCAAGGATGCTCAGCATCACTAGCCATCAGAGAAATGCAGATCAAAACCACCATGAGGTACCACCTCACACCAGTCAGAATGGCCATCATAAACAGATCCACAAACAACAGGTGCTGGCGAGGCTGTGGAGAAAAGGGAACCCTAGTCCACTGTTGGTGGGAATGCGGACAGGTGCAGGCACTGTGGAAAGCAGTGTGGAATTTCCTCAAAAAGCTGAAAATGGAACTGCCTTTTGATCCAGTGATTCCCCTGCTGGGACTATACTCTGAGAACACCAAAACGCCAATACAAAAGAACCTATGCACCCCAATGTTCATAGCAGCACAATTTACAATAGCCAAGTGCTGGAAGCGACCTAAATGCCCATCAGTAGATGACTGGATCAAAAAGTAATGGTACATATACACAATGGAATACTACGCAGCAGAAAGAAAAAAAGAAGTACTAAACTTCGCGACAGCATGGATGGAACTGGAGAGCATTGTGCTAAGCGACATTAGCCAGGGGGTGAAAGACAAATACCATATGATCTCACCTATAAGTGGAACCTAACCAACAATACAAAGAATAAGACCAGAAACACTAAAGGAAAAGAAATCAACAAATTCAAGAGGGAAGGAGGGAGGGGGGCGGTGACAAGGAAGGGAAGGGAAAAGTCAAGGAACATATAGTAAAGACTCATGGACAAAACCAAAGGGGAAGAGCTAAGGGAGAGAAGGAGGTAGGGGTCAAGAGAAAGTGTTGGGGGGTAGGCAGAGACAAATGTATTTGAAAAAATAAATGAAAATAAAATAAAAAGATAATAAAAGAATAAAATAAAATTATAAAATTCCAATTAAAAAGAAGTTCTAGCACTTGAAATTTATATAGACAATGGTTATGAGAATTGCAGAATTACTTGTCTTTTGTTAATGATCATAGAAGCCCTGATAGAAGAAAATGACAGCTGTCAACTCCAAGGTCTGGTGTGAAAGCCAGAAGTCTATAGGCAATCTTTGAATAGATAGACACTCATCTCCTATAGCCTCACCACAGACTGTGGTGAATAATCAGGCATTTGATCGTAACTGTGGCGGAGATACAAGTTACCCCCACGAAAGTCAGAACTCTAAGAAATGGAAGCCATTCAAGTGCCCATCAATAAATGAGTAGATAAAAAAAGTTTGGTACAGATACACAATCAAATATTACTTGGTCATAAAAAAAAGAATGAAATGTTGCCCTTTGTGACAGCATGGATAGACCTAGAGGGTATTATGCTAAGTGAAATAAGTCAGTTAGTGAAAGGCAAATACCATATGATTTCACTTATGTGTGGAATCTAAAAAAAAATAACAAACAAATATAATTAAAACAGACTCATACAGAAACAGACTGACTGGTGGATACCTAAAGGGTAGGGGGTTGGTGAACTGGGTGAAAAAGGTGAAAACATTAAGTACAAATTGGTAGTTAGAAAATAGTCACAGAAATGTAGAGTACAGTATAGAGAATATAGTCAATAACATTGTAATGACTATGTATGGTGCCAGGTGGGTACTAAAAATATTGGGGATGGGGAACACTTTGAAAAGTATATGATTGTCTAACCACTATGCTGTACCCCTAACACTAATACAAAACTACACTGAATACAAGCTGCAATTGAACAATAAAATATAAATAAAAATTTAAAACTGAGGACTCTGATCCAAAAGGGGTGGAACATTGGGACCTGGGATGGGGAACTTTGGATGGATGTACCTGAGGACCTTAGATTATCTTGAGTAAGCATACGTGCCTACTTGCCCTTTGTTAAAGAAGAGCAGCCTCATTATCAGGAGATAATATAAATGCCTTACCTGAGGTGCATGTCTTGCAAAATATTTATCTTCTTCACCATCTGACTTTTGCTCCTCTCAGTGTTTCTACATCAATAACCAGGGCCAAGTTCCTGCAAGCACACGTGAGAAGTATTGATCCTTCTCTGGGAAGAAAGACATCATTCACCAAAAGAACAATAGGCTCTGACAAATATATAACAGCAAGAACCAGAAGAATATAAGCTTGGGAACGCATATGGAGGGCCCAGTGATTGAAGAGAGGTATCTTGAGGAAAGATCCTGCAACATAATGGCAAAAATCAGTAGTTGTTTTTTCTTTTTTAAAAAATTATATTTTATTGATTATGCTGTTACAGTTGTCCTGATTTTTTCCTCTTTGCATCCCTCCACCCAGCAGCCCCTACTCCCTTAGGCAATCCCCACATCATTGTTCATGTCCATTGGTCATGTGTATAAGTTCTTTGGCTACTCCATTTCCTATACTGCATGTTACATCCCCATAGCTATTCTGTAACTACCTATTTGTACTTCTTAATCTCCTCACCTCTTCACCCATTCCCCCACACCCTTCTCTCATCTGGTAACCATCAAAATGCTCTTTGTATCCATGATTCTGTCTCTGTTTTTGTTTGCTTAGTTTGTTTTTTAGATTCAATTGTTGATAGATATGTATTTATTGTCATTTTATTGTTCATAGTTTTGATCTTCTTTTTCTTAAATAAGTCTCTTTAACATTTCATATAATAATGGTTTGGTGATGATGAACTCCTTTATTTTTTCTTGTCTGTAGAGCTCTTTTTCTGTCTTTTGATTCTAAATGGTAGCTTTGTTGGGTCGAGCAATCTTGGCTGTAGATCTCTGCTTTTCATGACATTGATTATTTCTTGCCAATCCCTTCTATCCTGCAAAGTTTCTTTTGAAAAATCAGGTGACAGTCTTTATGGGAACTCTCCTGTAGGTAACTAATTGCTTTGCTCTTGCTGCTTTTAAGATTCTCTCTGTAACTTTAGCATTTGGCATTTTAATGATGATGTGCCTTGGTGTGGGCCTCTTTGCGTCCATCTTGTTTGGGACTCTCTGTGCTTCCTGGACTTGCATGTCTATTTCTTTCACCAAATTAGGGAATTTTTCTTCTATTGTTTTTTTCAAATAGATTTCCAGTTTCTTGTTCTTTCTCTTCTTCTGGCACACATATAATGTGAATTTTGGACTGCTTAAAGTTATCCTGGAGGCTGCTTATACTATATTCATTTTTTTAATTCTTTTTTCTTCTTGTTTTGATGATTGTTTTTTGCTTCTTTATGTTCCAAATCATTCATCTGATTCTCAGCTTCATCCACTCTATTGTTGTTTCCCTATAAATTGTTTTTTATTTCAGTTAGTGTATTCTTCATTTCTGACTTTTTTTAATGCTGCTGAGGTCCTAAGTTCCTTGAGCATCCTTATAACCATTAATTTGAACTCCATATCTGATAGACTGCTTATTTTCATTTCATTTAGCTCCTTTTCTGGAGTTTTGTTCTGTTCTTTCATTTGGGCCATGTTTCTTTGTCTCTTTTTGGCAGCCTCCCTGTGTTTGTTTCTATGTATTAGGTAGAACTGCTTTGACTCCCAGTATTAGTAGTGTGATCTAATGTAGTCTGTGTCCTATAGGGTGGCACAACCTCCCCTATCACTCATTCTGGGTACTCAACTTGCACCCTTTGTGTGGGCTGAGTACACCCTCCTCTTGTAGTTGAGCCTTGATTGTTATTGGCAGATCAATGGGAGGGATTTACCCAGGCCCGTCAGCTGCAAGGACCAGCTCTGACCACTGACCACTAACCTCAGCCCTCAGCTATGCAAGGGCAGGATGGTGGTGCTCTGATGTGGCCTATAGCTGTACACTGGGTGAACTGTCCCTGGGGTTTCCCAGATGATATAGGCCAAAGTCAGCCCAGTTTGGATGGATGTGGTTTCTTTAATTCCATAGTTATCAGACTTTCATTCGACTCGATTGCTGATGTTCTGAGTGATGGTTGTTCTATATATTAGTTTTAATTTTGATATGTTTGTGGGAAGAAGCAAATTATGTCTAGTGTTGGTTCTCTAATCTTTCCCCTACAAGACTAATGGCTCTTTAACAGAGTAAATATGACCTGGAGAAAGAGGAAAGCCCAGACCTTCTGGATAAGGATATAAGTTGAAGTGAAGCCACAAATACCACCATGGCACCAGGGTTGGGGTTCATGGTTGCTAGAAGATAAATGGAGTCCTGTCTGAAGTGCATCTCACAATGAGTCTGTGGACTCATCTGTGTTCATATCCTTGGTCCCTGATTGCATAATAAGGGTGGGTATACATAGCATCTGACAGAAACATCATATTAGTTTCCTATCTTGTGGAGTAAGAGCCATAACTTACAGGGTCAAGTGGAAATTCCTGAAATTGTCCCCTTTTCCTCAACAAAGATAATAAGGCAGAAGGGTTATGACACCCAAGGAGAATGTTTGAGATTAGTACCATCCTCAGAGACTTAAAGCACGCAGAAGTGGTGGCTCCAATCACATCCCCATTTAATTCAACCATGTGACCTTTGCAAAAACCAGATAGGTCATGGTAGCTGATGGGTGATATCAGACACTTAACCAGTAATAGTTGTAATTACAATTGTGCTGGATATTTCTACTAGACTTAGAACTAAATCAACATAACATCTTATACTTGCTATGTGCATACTTATTTGGAGAGTGCTTTATTTTCCATGTCCATAAAAAAAAAATCCTGGGACAGATAACTTTAAGCATTTACAATCTTTATCTCTTCTGATATTTGTCAGAGCATAGTCTAAAAATACTTTCGTCATCTGAACATTGCACAGAAAATTATGCTTGTCTACTATATTGATAGCATCTTATTAATAAGAGCTGGGGAGGAGAAAAAGGCAAGTACTCCCTATGCTTTTATAAGACATGTGCATACCAGAAGTCAGTACAAAAAAATCCTACAGAGATTTTTTTTTACATATATTTAAAATCAAAAATCACATAGTGAGTTCTTTATATATCTTGGAGATAAAACCTCTATCTGATGTAACATTAGCGAATATATTTTCCCATAGGGTTGGTTCCCTTTTCATTTTGCTGATATTTTCTTTTGCCGTGCAGGAGCTTCTTATTTTGATGAGGTCCCACTTGTTTATTCTTTCCTTTATGTCCCTTGCTTTAGGAGACATATCAGTGAAAAAATTGCTGCCTGGGATATCTGAGAGTTTCCTGCCAATGTTCTCCTCGAGGACTTTGATGGTGTTGCGACTTATATTGAAGTCTTTTATCCATCTTGAGTTTATTTTTGTGTATGGTGTCAGCCGATGATCCAATTTCAATTTCTTGCATGTAGCCGTCCAGCTCTCCCAACACCATTTGTTGAAGAGGCTGTTATTGCTCCATTTTATGCTTCTGCCCCCTTTGTCAAATATTAGATGCCCATAGAGACCTGGGCTTATTTCTGGGCTTTCTATTCTGTTCCACTGGTCTATGGGTCTGTTCTTGTGCTAGTACCAGATTGTTTTGAGTATAGTGGCTTTGCAGTACAGTTTGATGTCCGGTATTGTGATCCCTCCTACTTTGTGTTTCTTTCCCAAAATTGCTGAGGCTATTCGGGGTCGTTTATGGTTCCCTATAAATTGTTGAAATGTCTGTTCTATTTCTGTGAAATACGTCATTGGTATCTTAATAGGGATTGCGTTGAATCTATAAATTGCTTTGGGTAGTATGGACATTTTGATGATATTAATTCTTCCAATCCATGAGCACTGCATATGCTTCCATTTATTTGTGTCTTCCTTAATTTCTTTCTTCAATGTTGTATAGTTTTCTGTGTACAGGTCTTTTACCTCTTTGGTTAAATTTATTCCTAGGCTTTATTTTTCTTCTTGCTATATCGAATGGTATTTTTTTTTTCTGATTTCTTCTTCTTCTTCTTCTATTTCATTGCTGATGTACAAAGATGCCTTTGATTTCTGAATGTTGACTTTGTATCCTGCTGTTTTGCCAAATTCACTTATTAGGTTGAGGAGTTTTTTGGTAGAGTCGACAGGGTTCTCTATGTACACTATCATGTCATCTGCAAACAATGATAGCTTTACTTCCTCCTTTCCTATTTGGATGCCTTTTATCTCTTTCTCTTGTCTGACCGCTGTGGCTAGGACTTCCAATACAATGTGGAAAAGAAGCGGTGAGAGCAGACATCCTTGTCATGTTCCCGATCTTAGTGGGAAAGCTTTTAGTTTTTGCCCGTTGAGTATGATGTTGGCTGTAGGTTTTTCATATATGGCCTTTATTACGTTGAGGAATTCCTCATTTATTCCCATTTTGCTGAGTGTTTTGATCATAAATGGGTGCTGTACCTTACTGAATGCTTTTTCTGCGTCTATGGAGATGATCATGTGGTTTTTGTCTTTTCTTTTATTTATGTGATGTATCACATTTATTGACTTGCGTATATTGAACCATCCCTGCATGCCTGGGATGAATCCCACTTGATCATGGTGGATAATCTTTTCAATGTATTGCTGGATGCGGGTTGCCAATATTTTGTTGAGGATTTCAGCATCTATGTTCATCAGCGAAATTGGCCTGTAGTGTTCTTTCTTTGTAGGGTCTTTATCTGGTTTTGGGATCAGGGTGATGCTGGCCTCATGGAAAGAGTCTGGGAGTCTTCCCTCCTTGGATTTTTTGGAATAGTCTGAGAAGGACAGGGCTTACCTCTTCCTTAAATGTTTTGTAAAATTTTCCTGTGAAACCATCCGGCCCTGGGCATTTGTATGCCGGGAGTTTCTTGATTACCGTGTCAATTTCCCCAGCTGTTATCGGTCTGTTCAAGCTTTCTGTTTCTGCCTCCTTCAGTGTTGGAAGATTATACTTTTCTAAAAATTTATCCATTGCATGAAGATTTTCAAATTTCTTGGCATATAATTGTTCATAGTAGTTTCTGACGATCCTTTGTATTTCTGTGGTATCAGTTGTTATTTCTCCTCTTTCATTTCTGATATTATTAATTTGGGTCCTCTCCCTTTTTGTCTTGATGAGTCTGCTTAAAGGCTTGTCAATTTTATTTATCTTTTCAAAGAACCAGCTTCTGGATTGATTGCTCCTCTGAATTGTTCTTTTCGCGTCTACGTCATTCAGTTCTGCTCTAATCTTGACTATTTCCTTCCTTCTACTTGCTCTGGGATTTATTTGTTGTTGTTTCTCCAGTTCTTGAAGTTGTAGTGTTAGGTCTTTTATTTGAAATGTTTCTATCTTTTTTAGGTAAGCCTGTATTGCTCTGAACTTCCCTCTCAGGACTTGCCTTTGCTGTGTCCCATAGGTTTTGGACTGTTGTCTGTTCATTTTCATTTGTTTCCAGAAATTTTTTGATTTCTTCTCTTATCTCATTATTGACCCATTCATTGTTTAATAGTCTACTCTTGAGTCTCCATGAGTTTGCAAGTTTTTGAAGTTTCTCTTTGAGGTTGATTTCCAGTTTCAATCCCTTGTGGTCTGAGAAAAAGTTTGGTATTATTTCAATTTTCCTGAATTTGCTGAGGTTTGCTTTGTGTCCTATCATGTGGTCTGTCTTTGAAAAAGTTTCATGCGCATTTGAAAAGAATGTATATTTTTCTTCTTTGGGATGTAAGGTTCTATATATGTCAGTTAAGTCTCTTTGATTCAGTGTGTCATTCAGCGCCACAATATGTTTATTAATGTTTTGTTTGGAAGATCTGTCCATTTTTGACAGTGGGGTGTTGAAATCCCCTACTATCAGTGTGTTGCTGTCTATATCTTTTTTGAAGTCACCCAACAATTTCTTTATAAACTTGGGGGCTCCTATATTGGGAGCATAGAAGTTTACAATGTTGATGTCTTCTTGACAGATTCTTCCTTTAAGTATTATAAAGTGCCCCTCTGGGTCTCTCTTTATGGCCTTTGCTTTGAAATCTACTTTGTCTGATACAAGTATGGCAACCCCGGCCTTTTTCTCTTGCCCACTTTCTTGGAATATTTTTTTCCATCCCTTTACTTTCAATCTGTGTAGGTCTCTTGCTCTGAGGTGGGTCTCTTGTAGGCAGCATATGTGTGGGTCCTGTTTTCTTATCCATTCAGCTACCATGTGTCTTTGATTGGGGCATTTAGTCCATTCACATTGAGAGATAGTACTGATAGAACCTTACTCATCTTTTCTCTTTGTACTTGTGTTCCTCTCTCTCATTCTTTTCCTACATCTGCTTAAACCAGTCCCCTTAGCATATCTTGGAGTGCTGGTTTGGTAGAGATGTACTCTTTTAGCCTTCTCTTGTCTGGGAAACTCTTTATTTCCCCTTCTATTTTAATTGAGAGCCTTGCTGGGTAGAGCAGCCTTGGCTGTAGGCCCTTGCATTTCATGAGTTGGAATATTTGTTGCCATTCCCTTCTGGCTTGTAGTGTTTCTGTTGAGAAGTAAGCTCCTAGGTGTATTGGGGCCCCCTTGTATGTAACCTTCTCCTTCTCCCTTGCTGCCTTGAGGATTCTCTCTTTGTCTTTGATAGTTGCCATTTTAATGATGATGTGTCTTGGAGTGGACTTCTTTGAGTCCCTCTTGAGTGGGGTCCTCTGTGCCTCCTGGATCCATGAGAGCCTTTCTCTCCCCAAATTAGGGAAATTTTCCATCATTACTTTTTTGAGGAGGTTCTCTAGCCCTTGCTCCTCTTCTTCTCATTCTGGTATCCCTATTATAGGGATATTATTGTGTTTCAGGTTGTCCTGCATTTCCCTAAATGCCTCTTCATTCTTTTTGAGTCTTTTTTCCATTTCTTGTTCTTTCTGGGAGCTTTTTTCTACCTTATCCTCCATCTCACTGATTCGATCCTTGGCTTCATCCAGCATGCTTTGGATTCCTTCTACTGTGTTCTTCAATTCAGAAATGGTATTTTTCATATCCTCTTGTGTCTTCTTGATAGTTTCTATGTCCTTTTCCAGGTCAATATAGTTTGCTGTCAGATCCTGATAGTTTCTCTGCAGTTTCTCATAGTTCTCTTTGAGCTGGCTGAGCTCATTGAGCTTCCTTAGAACCATTGTTTTGAATTCAATATCTGATTGTTCCCTTGCCTCTATTTCATTTAGCTCTCTCTGTGGGGAGTCCCCTTTCCCCTCACTTGGGGGGAACTTCTTTTTCTTCCCATTTTTGTGAGAGTCTGTTAAGTAATCTACTTATTTATTTATTTTTGCTTCTGCTTCAATTGGGCTGTGTAGATTTCCTGACTTTGTGGATTAAACTTCTATGGTAGTAGGTGGGTCTTTTGTATATTTATTTATTTATTTTCCCCTTTACTTTTCTTTCTGGGCCTGCCTCGATGATGTCAGTTGTTGAGCCTATATGACCTTGGGTTGTTTGTTTGAGCCTTCCGGGAGTCTACTGTCTGTGTCTGACTCTTCCTTGGGGCAGCTCTGTGGCCCCTTCAGTCAGGGCTGGAATATTTTTTGGAATAGCTCTGCACTCTCACGTTGGCTCCTTGAGCATGCTCCCCAGGCGCAGCAGGATCCCCCACCTGCCTGGGCTCCCACGTGCTTGCCCCAGACCAGGGGACTTATTCGTTACCTCATGTGTTCGTCTGGACCCCTGTCGGGCGGGCACCCCGGCAATGGTCAGTTTAGGGTCTTCTATCGTGTGTTTTCCCCACTTTTGGCTCTTTGGGTGCGTTGCTTGCCCTCGTCAAATGGAGACTACGGAAATGGGCGGAAGTCAGCTCCAGGACTCTCCGGTTAATCCTGTCTCTGGTCTCTCCTCCAGGGACTCTGAGCAGCTCTGTGACCCCTTCGGTCCGGGGTCTACTAATGCTGTAAGCCACTCCGCAATCACGGGCCCGGTGGGTCAATTTACGCCTGTCCTTGCCGCTCTGCACACTCCCTCACAGGCCATATTGGTGCCAATCTGTGGGAGACCTTGCCAGCAGGTGGGAGCCCTCGCCAGCCCGCCCAGGTCACACACCCGCTCGCCAACCCTCGCCGGCTACTCAGCACAAGTGTGTGTGCCTGCACTTGGTTGTTTTGGGGTGTCTATGTGTGCTTTTCGGCTTTTGGCTCTTTGGGGGTGTGGCCTCTTCCCACACAATGGAGACTACGGAATGGGGAGTCGGGACTCCCCAGTTCCTCCTCCCGTTCTTGCCCCAATGCCTCTGTTTCCAGTCTCTCCTCAAGGCTCTCCCAGCCAGTCTGCACTCAGCCCCCCAGCTCACACGCACAAGCTGTGCACGGAGCGCATAAAAGGCAGGTTAATTGATTCCCTTATGCCTGAGCGAGATGGTAGCTGCAGAGTGGGAGGTGCGTTATCACCGGGGTTCCACCGGCCGCCTGCCGTCTCAGTTCTCTTCACAGTTTTCCTCACCAGTCTTTTCCCAGGCACCAGCCCACCCTGCTGCTGCCTCTACCCAGAGATCAAGGAGGGTGCCTGCCACTGCAAATTTTGCGTTGGCCCTTTAAATGTATCTTTGCGTCCCCAGCCACCTGTCTCTGGCAGAGAGCGCTCCTGAGCTTTTCGGGCTTGTGTTTTGTCTGTATTTTCTTGGTTTTAGCTGCTGTAGTTTAGGGGTCCCTGTTTATGATTCAGACCCTGTTCTCGGAGGGAGCAAACTGGCCATTTCAATGTCTCTCTGGTGCTAGTGCCCATGGACACCCAGCCCACCCTCTCAAGCCTCCACCGCACTTCTCACCCGTTGGGATGTGTGAGAGTCGAATCTACTGTCCGCGGCTCCAAGGCTCCTCTCCCGCTATCGTTCCATTGTTTTCCAGGTGATTTCTCCACTATTTAGTCGCAATTCCAGTTTGGTTTTTGGGGGAGGAGGTCAGCATGACTCCCATTCACTCCTCCGCCATCTTAATCTCTCCCCTACAGAGATTTAATAAGGTTTCTAGAACTTATCTGGATATCCTCTCAAGCTAAAGGACAAGCTACTGCACTATGTACTTCCTACCACTAAAAAAGAGGCACAATGTTTGGTAAGCATCTTTGAAATTTTAAGATATCATTTATTTACTTGGAAATCCTCCTCTAACACATTTATTGAGTGATTAAGATAGCCACAAGTTTTGGGGGGATCCAGAACAAAAAATAGCTCTGTGGCAGGTTCAGGCTGCAGTATGAGCATCCATACTACTTGGGTCATATTATCCTGCAGCTCTAATAGTGTTAGCTTTTAGCTTTGTTGAGGAAAAGGGGACAACACTAATAGCTAACACTATTAGAAGGTCACTGTGTGGAATCTCAGCTAAACCTCAGTAGTAGAGGCACAGTGGTTCTGGAGTGATGTAATGCAATCTACATCAGAAAACTATTCACTATTCAAAAAGGAGCTCGTGGCCACCACTGGGCTCTGATGAAAACTGAGTATCTAATTATGGAACATCAAGTGATTATGTGACTAGTGCTACACATCATAAATAGGGATTCATCACAGCCAATAAATTAAAGATTGGTCAGGCTCAGCAGCAAGCTGTCATTCAATGAAAATTGTACATATAGGATTGGCCTTGAGCAGGTCTGAAAAGCACAAGTCGATTACACAAACAGGACATGTAGACACCATTGCCACATATCTCCATTGCATGAATGCTTTCCCCTTACTTCATAGCTGTGTGGACTGAAAAATGGATCACTTACACAATACAGCCCTACTCAGGAATTGCCTTGATATGGAGTAGAGAGGAGAAATCCCCCTAATGGACAGGGCTACATATAGTACACCTGGCCATCTCATTTGTATAGAAAGAAAAGTGGTACTAGGTAAAACTACACACTGCTCCTTGGACATTGATTAATGGCTTGGCTGGATCAGAGGTCAAGATGTACAAGTTTGAGAGATCAGAGATAAGGGGGTCTAGAGAAAAATATATTAGAAGGATCTGCAGGAATGGGCAAAATGTAATGGGTCTTTTGGTCAATTCCAGAAGCTCAGCCACTCAGTCACTCAAAGGCAACAAAGTAGGTGTGATGATGCACATGTCACTGTGGGATGCATCATTCCTACCCTATGTCATATCACCCACAAACTGCAAGGCTGAGAATGTTGGTTACCCTTTTAGAGTCACAGCTGGGGCATGAGCAGGGCACAGCTGAGACACTCCATAGTATTTGAATGCAGTATGGTCATTTATGATACAGTATATCCTTTGAACTATTATGTGGCCATTATAAGATACATTATCTGTGATAGCTGGACTACACGAGCCTAGGAACCAAAGGTTAGAACAAGGTGGTTTCTCCTATAATCATTCTCAGTGACCCACATGGGAAAATTTGTGCATCTTAACCCTATAATTTTAGGTTCATTTTATTAGAAGTACTGATTTTCAGAGAGGGGAACCTAGAATTCACAGTAAAAATTCCACAAAGCATTGTTACCTGGTCATTTGGAGCACAAAATGCAATGTACGAACAGGCAAAGAAAGGAATTGTTGCATTGGTGGACATAACCAACCTGGAATCCTTAGGCTCTCTGGTTGCTGCTAGATAAAAGGGGCAGAAAGGAGTATATCAAGAACTCAGGCATGGCCTTGGGTGCTCCCATACCCATGATAATCAGCAGTTGTAGTAGCCATGGTATGACCAAGACACAGTCATCAGTGGCTCAGACCTCTCAAGGGTAAATTTCGGGGTCACCCATTGCACAAGTGACCTACGCTAGCAGAAGTGTTGAATGAAGGGGATGGAATCTAAAGTAAAAGAGAGAGATGAATATCCATTCTGTGTCTTATTATGTGGCTTGTCCCATTAATCCACCTACTGAAGTTTGTTTTGTTGTGTTTTAAAGGAATTATGATTGGCTTCTACCTTGAAGAACCAGTTACCAGGCAGAGTGAATCTCAGATGAAATAGAAGTTAATCACCGTGGTGCAAGTGCTGGTGCTTCACTCAAGGCCTCCTGTTGGCAGTCACTGTGCCCTTATACATGGGTGACTTTTTGCAGAAGCACCTGTGACCTTTCTGGGGACATTTTCTAATCACAGAAGCAGGTTTGGTTTCTGTGTGGGACTAGCCTAAAGTGCCAGGAAGTTAATTTCCTAAAAAAACAAAAAAAAAAACAAAAAAACCCTCAACTAATGTCAGTGAGAGTTGGTAGATAACAACCAATCCATCTCACTTTCAGGTGGGACAACTCTGAAGCAGGTTATATGTGGTTTCCAAGAGGCCCTCCAGTGCATCAGCCCTCAGCTGCCACATGGTTATGTAGCTCATTAACATAGTCCATATTGACTTTCTTCCCTTCCTTTTCTCACTTCCTCAGCCCCAGTGGTTCCTTCTTTTATTGCAGAATTTCTGTATCTCCTCAAAAGTTGGGTATCTTGGGTAGATGAAGGCAAATGTTGTTTCCCTAGTAATAAAAGAAAAAGAAACCATTATATAAATTTTAAAATATTACCCCCAAAAGAAGTGTTATAATTAAAGGAGTAATATGGAATGGTATAATTTATGTTCTAAAGCAAAATACTGACCTCTCTGTGGAAAATGAATCAAAGGCAGACAAATCGTATGTTACTATCATGGCCCAGGCAAGCAATGCTGGTGGCCTTGCCCAGGAATTTAAGAATGGAGATGCATTTGCCGTGTCAGGGTTCAAAAATAGCTCTGGGTTCTACTTAGCCCTCTTATAAACAGCAGCCTAAATTTTTAATCTGGCAAGGGTGTCTCAGTGCTACAAACTTGGACAAAGGAAATTGGTTAAAACAAACGCTCCTATCTAGGGATGAATTTTAAGATATTGACCTCTTCAGAACTATGTCTCAATTAGTTGAGTTAACATTTTACAGGGTATTAATAAAAATATAATATTGTATAAAGCCTATGTTACCCAAACTGTAGTTTCTCAGGTCTTTGAAGTGTCACTGCTATCACTATTATGATGGAGAGAGTAGAACATAATGGTTAGTGAAGAGTCAAGGAAGTGGAACCTGGCTACCAGAATTCAAGTCTATGATCCATCACTTAACATAGGTGACTTATTCACAGAGTAGAGATAGTAGTATCTATTTCATTGGTATATTGTGAAGATTGAGGTAATATAAATAAATAAATAAATAAATAAATAAATAAATATCAGAAGATATGTTGCAGATATTTAACAAAGGAGAACATTATCAACTTAATGACAATATATTTGAAAATTTAGATAAAATAGACAAAAATATTACTCATGAAAACTGATTCAAGAAGAAATAAAAGGAATAAGTAGTACCATAACCATCAATGAACTTGAATGAGTAATTTGAACTTTTCCCACAAAAATAATTCAAAGCCATTTGGGTACACTAGATGGTTTTGCAAAATATTAAAAAATAATAATTTTCCAGACTCTTAAGAAAAATAGCATATTCCTCAATTCATTTTATAGTTCTAGAAACTTTAATACCAAAATTCTGTAAGTATCACAAAATGAGAGAAAAAAACTTATGCATTAACAATGTCAAAAGTGTAAATAAAGCAGTAACAAATCTAGCATTTAAAAAAAGAAAATAAATCGTGACCAAATTTAATTTATTCCAGGGATGCAAGGTTGTTTCAACATAAGCATATCTGTTGCTGTGATTAACCACATTCCCAGATTAGAGGAAAATGTTTATATAAGCAATAATACATGCAGAAAGATGTTTGATAAATTTCAACATTTATTTACAATAAAATACTATAGTAGACTAAAAGTAGAATGGAACTACCTTAATTTGCTAAGGTAAATCTATGAAAAACCTACATCAAATATTTTTTCTTTCATTTTGTTTGTTTTATCATTATTTTTCTAGTTTCCTAGACTCATGCTTAACTCGTTGCTTTGGTGCCTTTTAAAAATCATATATATCTATTGAGGGTATAAGATTTTTCTCTAAACAGCCCTGGCTGGTGTGGCTCAGTGGATTGAACACTGGCCTGAAAACCAAAGATTTTTCTCTAATCATGCCTTTAACTGCATCTCATGAGTGTGAATATATAGTATTTTTATAATTACCTTAAAATACTTTCTTATTTATTTATTTTATTGAATTTATTGGGGTGACATTGGTTAATAAAAGCATACAGGTTTCAAGCGTACAACTCAATAAAACATCACCTGCATACTGCATTGTGTGCTCACAGCCGATATCAAGTCTCTTTCCATCCCACTTTGCGCACTTCCACTCCCTCAACTCTCTTTTCCCTCTGGCGATCATAATACTGTTGTCCATGTCTATGTGATATATATTTTTCCTTTTGCTTAATCCCTTTGCAGTTTTTTTCACCCAGCCCCCAGACCTACTTCCCTCTAGTTTAAAATATTTTTAAATCTCCATTGTGATTCCTTCTTTGAGTCATTGAATATAAAAAAAAAGTATTTTGTTATTTTGAAACATATAGAGATTTTCTAGTCTTCTTTTCTTTAAAATTGCTTTCTAGCATGATTGCCAGAATATACTCCCTGTACTTGTAAAGTATGTTGAGGCTTTGCTTCATGGTCCAATCTATATAAACAAATTTTGTAAATGTTTTTCCTGTGCTTGAAAAGAGCGTGTACTCTTCAGTTCTTAAGTACAATGTTCTGTATTCTAAATTTATCACCTAAAAGTCTATAATTTTTTTATATTGGGTATGCCCCTTTTTAAAAGTTTCCTTTAGATGCTTATGTATTTTAAGCTCCTCTTTTACTTTTTCAAACTTATTAAGCATAGTTATTTTATGATCTGTATATGACAATTCTAATATCATTCACTAAGAGTCACTTAGGACTTTTTCTGTTGTTTCTGCTGATAATTGTTTATGACATTTTATTTCTGTTTCTGCCTTCCTATCCTTGACATCCTATTTGAAAAAAGCTGTATATATAATTGAGGTTTAAGATGGTGGAGCCTTCCATCAGAGAGAATGCTTATTCTAACACCACCTCAATTCAAGTTTAAGTTGAGGTTCCTCAGACCACCCAAAGGAAGAGAACATAAGCTATGAGTCGACATGAACGTGAGTTTACATCTGATTGACTCACACCCTAGGTTGAAAAACTTTGGAATCCTTGCTTCAGATATGAGTAGGGGTGTATCAGTGAGCTTTGAACTTTGATTTTTGTTCCTCTTGCCCCAATATTAGGCCAAAATCTTAGTTCAGTTTTTTACCTGCTTTCTCTGGGCCAGCAAATGTCCTCACAGCAAAGGTTTTTAATTATTTTGTTCCCTATTTCATTCAGCTTTTCCACTTGTTCTCAGCAGGAGAATTTGCTCAAGTGGTTTTTCCATTACCAAAAGCAGAGGATCACCATTGAAAAGGTTTTACATCTCAAATTTCAGTATTTACCTCATCTGTAAAATGGTATAATAATGACAATGATAGTAACAATATCAACCTACTTTTTTTCTATACATATTAAGCAAGTTAAAGATTGTCAACTACAGTCATCCCTTGCTATCCATGGGGAATTGGTTTCAGGATGCTCCCAGATCCCAAAATCCACAGATACTCAAGTCCTTTACATAATACGACATCATATTTGCATATGACATATGCACGCCCTCCCATATACTTTGTCACCTTTACATTACTAACAATACTCAATACAATGAAATGCTTTGTAAAGACTTGTTACACTGTATTTTTTTTTAAAGAATAATGACAAGGGGAAAAAAGTCTGTATATATTCAGTATAGATGCAACCATCATAGGCCTAAATACATAGTACATATCAGGAACAAGGTAACTTTCTCCAAATATTTTCTATCTGCAGATAGTTGAATCCAAGGATGTAGATGCTGCTCATATGAAGGTCCAAATGTATATATTTCTCTGGAAAAAGTACATTATTATCATATAGTGGCACTTACGTTGTTTTGCAGACAGACCCTAAATTGAAATCACTATAAAGTCTCCAATAAAACTCACAAATAATATGCTCACACTCTAAAACCTTTTTTGTTTACTTTAAGGATTTGTTCTGTTTCAGACTTTTCAAATAGTGAGAAATGTTTCCTTAAAAAAAAGAACTCAGTCTCACTACCATAAATATATAAATGGAGTAAAACAGACTTCCAGGTGACAACTGAAGCATATACTTCCCACATGAAAGGAGTAATTTTTCAGTCTGTTTATGAGGGTAGCTCAAATTTCATGATTTAATTTTACCTTTCTTAGAAAGTAAAAACAAGTCCAGTGGGATCCCAGAGTGGCAGAAATATTCCAAGTGAGAAATCTTTAAATTACTCCAAATGTTAGTGGGTTCATAAAAAGCTCAGCTCTGAAAACTGAAAATGGTTCCGTTTATTCCCAAGACCCGCCTAGCAAGGAAGCTAAGACTGGATTTGTTTCATTTCAAATCTAAAAACATACCCAGTTTGATTAAGTTTATTGTACCATTATGCTGCAGATTTGGGGAGTCAAAGTAACAAAATCACAAATCACACTTTGCACCTAATCCAAACTAAACAACATTTCTCCAAATTTATCGGCTACCCCATAAAGTATGTCTACCTGAAACCTGTAAAGATTTTGTCCATATCAAAATATTATGGTGATTTTGTATCTAAGCAACAGTGATTTCCACGAAATATGTAGCATGGCCCCAAGCCTAGCCTCTTTCACTTGTACTAAAGTAGTAATTGTACATGTCCTGAGTGCATTTAAATTGATGGCTTTGGGTTCATTTCCTCCCTCCTTTCCTTCCTTCCTCTCTCCCTGTCTTGTCTCCCTCCGTCCCCTCTTTCCTTCTGTCTTTCTTTATTGTATTTTTTTCATTGCCGAATAGCCCGCTGATACTCACCTGCCCCTCAGCATGACACTGTTTTTACTCTGCTCTTAAAATGTTGTGTCATTATTTGCTGTGAACAGTTAGAGAAGGACACCAAAAGACCTCCAGAAAAGACTGTTTCCAAACCCAGAAGAGCTGCTAAGAGATCTTGACTTATCTACCATGTCAAAGAAAGGAAAAACAAAACCAAAATTCTCTATCACTTTAAAGCGAAGGATTATTTGGGAGTTCATTTCATTGGTAGGGCAAAGTGTTTTATGTGTATTCTTAATTGTCTTTAACGCCTTCTAAACCTGGGCACTGATTCTCATCCAGGTGTTTTCCATCACCATCCTGCAGCAAAGCCCAAGCTTTGGGCAACATTACAGGAATCATTGTGTCTGGTATGCTTACATTGTAATGGGGGTGTTTTACACATAAATTTCAGATGAAAATATGTGCAAATAGCTAATGGTGGGCACTCAAACAGGCTTGTGTTAGTACTTTCTTTTAAAAAATAAGAGAAAGCATTCATTCTGTAGAAGATAGAAAGGGAGAGAAACACAAAATCAATCAGATGTTGTCAGTATAATCTTTGACAGTCACTTGTCCAGCTTAGGAAAACTTTAACACAAGAGTGGTTGGTCTTGGGTTAGACTCTGATCGTCCCCTGGGACTCTTCTTCCTTCAGTTGCTGCCTCTTTATCTCTACCGCTCCACCCCTGCTTGCTATGTTCTCTAACCAGGTAGCTGGTACAGTTTACAATGCTGCATTTCCCTACTGGAAACCTTAAATTCCAAATTTTTCCCTCCTTCCCACCTAAACTGTCCTGTGTTTCACTTCCTCAGAACCCTACTCTGTTTTGCCTTGCTTTCTCTGAAATGAAAGACTTTCAGACTCATATGTAAATACAAGCAGTCTGCACTTTGCACAGTCTCAACATGCATGAATTTTAGCTATCAAGGTTTAGTTAAATAAACTAAACTAGTCCCTCATCAACATGATTCAAATTTCACTTATCAAGGTATGTTATATGTGAATAGTTTCATAAGGCACAAACTGCTAGTTGCTGTTCAGACCACAGGTCACTTCATAAATAGCAGGTGTGAGTCAGGAGCAGGGACCCATTTATGTCACGTCCTTCAGTTAGTTGATGACTGGTCACTGTGCATACACAGACTGCAAAGCATGCAGTTGTGTGGCCTCCTTGTCTCCCACCCATGTGAAATTTTACAAAAATGAATAATCAAAAGATAGAATTAGCCAACAATGATGAAAGTATAGCAACAAAACAAAAAATGGTAACACTTAGAAGTGAAATTAAATTAGAATATAAATGGAGTTGTAAGTATAAGCCCTGACCACTGTGGCTCATTGGTTGGGCATCGTCCTGCAGACCAAAAGATGTGCAATTCAATTCCTGGTTAGGGCACGTGCCTCTGATGTGGGTTCAGTCCCGAGTTGGGGCGCATGCAAGAGGCAATCAATTGGTATTTCTCTCTCACACTGATGTTTATCTGCCTCTTCCTCCCACCTTCTTCCCCTCTCTCTAGAATCAATAAAATAAAAAAAAACTAAAAAAAAGAAAGAAAGAAAATAGAGTTATGGGAGAAATTTCTGGGAATGTGGACTCTGCCCCTGTTGGAGAGCCTCTAGACATATAGCTACTGGAACTTCAGGAACAGGAAGTTCTACACAAAAGTAGGAAAGCAGTTATGAAAAAAAGGAGGAACATGTCCCAGGGGAAGTAACACCGGAAAAAAAATGAAAAAAAAACTATATTAAAGAAACTCTTGGAAATTTTTCATGACATTGAAAGTTCAAAGGATAAAATGTTGGAAGCTGATCCAAACTTAGAATGGAATATAACAATCTGCCAATGCATAGGAAAGATGCTGGTTCAATAGAGTAATGTATTATGAGAAGAAGGCAAACACTATTCAGGCTACTCTTGAAAAGCTTGTTACAAAAAAAAGATAAAACTTCAATAGCCCTGGCAGATGTGGCTCAGTTGGTTGAAGCATCATCCTGTAGACTAAAAGGCCACTGGTTCAATTCCCAGTCAGGACACTTACTCAGGTTGCAAGTTTGATCGCAAGTCTGGCATGTATGAAAAACAACCAATGGATGTTTCTTGTTCTTTCTCTCTCCCCTTTCCTCTTCTCCTCCCTTCCTCTCTGTCTAGCAGCAATGAAAAATTGTCCTCTGGTGAAGATTAAAAAAAATAAAATGAAATAAGTAAAACTTCAATTAGTGTTTCTACTGTTTTAAATTATAGTGTACTAAATAAATACTAGTTTTGCTTATTTTCATTTTCCTATATATTTATAACCAACAGCAAGAGCATTCATATTTGGCTAAATTCCACCCCATGGTGGAAGAGTTGCATAGTAAAAGCCCTTGGTGAAGAGGTCAGCCAAAGAACATATATGCCTCACCCGCAGACACAGACAACTGTGGTGATAGCCAGAGAGAAGCAGGGGGAGAGAGACACCTGTAATAGTATCAACAATAAAAATAAAGTTAAAAAAGTTAAAAGCCCTTGGTGAACACCATTTGCAGAAACAATAGTTTAGGTGACTCTAAAGCAGTAATTACAAAAATTAGAACTTCAAGACTGTGATAAACTACATCATGAAAACAGCCATCATACTGTTTTAATTTACTGAAGCTGAGCAGCATATCCTCTTACTCATATCTTTTTGAAACAGCCAGTTTCATCTTCTGAAACTCTGCCTCCTTTTCTCTTTCCCCCCCAGGCTCACTGGTCTTTTTTCTTTTTTAAAGTAATAATAAACGTTTGGTTATATAAAAAAATAAAGTTTTATAATGAACCCCATGTACTCACTTGCCTACTTTAAGCAAAAGCAGTAGTATAAAGTAGTTTAAGTCCTCCTCGTTCCCCACCAAGTTTCTCCATCATTCCTGGTGCACTAACCATAACCACAATCCCAGATTTTACGTTTATCATGTCCATGACTTTGTTATTCCTATCTTCAGCAGCTAGCCTTTTTCCTGACCCTGACCATTTTGTGCTCCCCATGACCACCACCGCCAGGGACGTTGAACATACTGTTTCCTTAGGCACAAATTCTCCTCTCTGCTTACCAGCCCCCTACTTTACCTCCTGCCTCTCTTTCAGAGCTCAACTACGTTGTCACTTTCTGTGGGAGCATCCTTTGTCCTCTCTCGCTAATATTCAGGTCCTGTATTCCAACCTCTCAGGACACCTGGCACCTCTCCTTTGCACTGGTATCTCAGGTGTGACTCTATGTTCATTTGTGTGATTTCTCCATGGATATATGTCTCCACTCCTGATTGCAGGGACAATGTCTGTTTTCACTCGGCACCAAGCTCTGTGCCTGGCATATAGAAGACACTCGATTCTGACAGATTAAAAGTGGGTGAGGCTTTTCTTAATGCTAGGCACTTTGGAAATGTCTTAGAAGTAATTTAAAAATCAAATCCCCTGGCTACAAATTGAAGAACCAGAAAAAAAAAAATCTGTATAAGTATATATTAGCAACAACCAATGAAAAACATGCATTTGTATCTGCACAGGTAATGGAATTTGTCCCTCAGAACTAAAGAAAACTGGGGAAGTTGAGGCAGCTTCTAAAGCTAATTTTCTTTCTTCTGAGGCCTGTGAAAAGATGGCAGAAGCAACCCCACATTACCAAAGGGTGGTGATGATTTAGGTAGACCTTAAAAGAAATGGAAGAGGTGCTTGGTAGAGAACAGGAAAGTAACCTAGTAGACTCATCAGAGACCTACTGGATTAGAAGTCTTATAGGAGGGAGCAAAAAGACAAGGCCATGGAAAGCTTTCTTGCTCAATAGCATGCATTTTTAATTTTGTACTTTCAGCCCTTCCCACCCAAGAACCTCATATTCCAGCCCCTCACAACTCTCCTCCCTGCCTTTTCCTGTTGCTGTCACTTCTATGTACATCAGCTCATTAATCAGCATTAACCTTTGTGGAGGAAGCAGCTCAAAAATACTGTTACCCCAGTTCCTATTAATTACCTGGGCAGTTCCACAGAATCCTGAGGAAAGTCAGATCCTCTGTGCATGGAAGTGCTTCTGCAGAGTCTAATATTAGGATTTTTTTTAAACCTATTTCTGAAATCCAACATGCTTGGTCTGAATAAATCATGTAAAGAATGTTTCCATATACAGGGCAACAGCATTTCCCATACAAAATCCTCTTGGGTTCCATCAGCTTAGTTTTGGGACCTCTCAGGTAAAGACAGTTTTGGGCCCTGGCTGGGTAGCTCAGTTGGTTAGAACATCATTCCAATAGGCTAAGGTTGCTGGTTCGACCTCCGGGCAGAGCACATATAAGAAGCAACCAATGAATACATAAGTAAGGAGAACAATAAATTAATGTCTTCCTCTCTCTCTTTTGAAATCAATAAATTTAAAAAAATTTTAAAAGACTTTTTGTAGAGGCACTTTAAAATAGATATTCTTAATTGTGGGTTTACAAATGAACTGGAATGGGGCAAGAGGGGGAACCCATGACTTTCACAAATTTGTAGGCATTCTTTGAAGTGCTTGTACATTTTCCTGTAGCAATAATGATAGCATTTATTAGATCCTTGAAATAATTCATGGCTCTGAAAAAAGTCTTATTATTGGGCTGACAACTTAACCACCAAGTTAACCTCTGAACTTGACTGGCCAAAATGCATTTGAGTTGCCACACACTGACAGTGAAACAACTTCCTCTTGGCAGGAGAGGAAGATTAGAACTTTGAGGAAATAAGCATCACACCTGCCTTTATAGTCTTCATTGTTCTTATAATAATGTTCTTGTGATGGCCATAGATGTATTGCACCAGAAAGGAGAGCATATTATTTATATAAATTCCAAACACTCATATAAATGAGCAAACTTGAGCTTTAGTTTAAACGCAGTCAGACACTTAATTTAGCTAGAGCCCCCTGAGGTAAATTTTGCAAAAGCGGTCCTCTCCCCGAGATGTCCTTGTCATTAGAAGGCAAGGAGAGTAGGGAAATTTAGAAGCAAGGAGTGCTGGACCCTGTTCTTACTTGCTCATGGGAGCCAGTCATGTGCATCTCTTCTCATGTGTCATGTTCAGGGACACCATGATGGCAACGTGAAACCTCCCCTGGTGGGAGCATGCACACTGAAGAAAACAGCAGACATTACAAATCGAGGCTCTTTACTCAGAGATCCAGTTGTTAAACATTTACCAACACACTGCCGATTGGGGCCCATTCGTGAGTGCGTGTAGGAGGTGGGTGGTCCAGGGGCCACGCTTGTGGACCAGATGGAGACCTTTAGAGACCCTGCATGTGGGAAATACTATAAGGTTCCTTTCCATAAATAATTACAAAATAATAACCACACTAAATTATGAATAACAAAATACACATACCTTAGAGGCCTTTTTTAAAAAATCATTTTAAGTAGAAAACTCTTAGTAGATTTATGGAAATGGCACTCTTCACAGTTACCTTGTTGTCTAAGCTCATGCTTCACCTTTGTATTGAGTATCCAGCACAGCTGTGGACACAGATGGAATTTTAGTTTGCTTTTTAAACATGCAGCATATTCTTTACTCAGCCAATGACCACAGTCCTACATTTTTCAAGGTTTCCCAGACAAGCTGTTTTTGTTTGTTTGTTTGTTTTGTTTTTTGCTACTGCCAGATCATAACCAGTTTGAATGCACAACAGTAACAAAATGGCTAGGCCAATATCACCTGAACAGACATAGGTGAGGCACCATGGCTGAATTCCTGAAGAGTCATGCTCCCAGTCTGAAAGCAGCTATATGCTATGTCCCCTCTTGTGAGGATAGTTGCCCCAGAAAAACAGAGGTGAAAAAACCCAGTGAAAGGAAACCAGATTTTATTCTGCTCTGCCCTCACCAGCTAACCCAATGCTCTGAGCTACCTGAACAGCCAGAGTCAAGCAGATGTCCAGAGAACTGAAAGATGTGAACTTCCAAATTCACATTCACACAGGTTACACTTGTAAATACATCTTAATGTATAACCAAACACCTCCTTGGTTACTGGTTATGTTAATTTGTATCTGCTGAGAAGGAGATGGCAAGATGGGATTAGGTGTCTAAGAAATTTATTGGAAGAGAGGTCCAAGGAAGTGAGGCAGCAACTTCAGACCACACTGCAGATCTGGCACATATGAGAGGAGAGTGGGAAGGAGAGAGAACTGGGAAAGAAGAATTGTGAACTGCAGCAAAATTCCAGGTCAGGTTCAGCCTCTAGTCAAGTCTAGTGTCTCAGCAGAACTGGTCTGCCTTAGGACCACTGGCTGCCACACTTAGAGCGGCTGAGACTTGCTCATGGGGAGAGTGGCCTCAGGTGAGTATGATGGTGGATCCAGAGGGCAGTGCCTGAGCTATCAGTCACTTATATTCTTGCAGAAGGTCTGAGTGATACATTCTTATGGCCATTGCACTAGTCATTGTACAGATGGGTTATCACTAAATTACCTCATTCTTTTTAATACAAGGGGCTGTGATAGAGACAAGACTGCTTTGTGTAGAGTATGAGAAGTATAAGGTTATTCTCTCATCAAGAATATCATTATAAATCTGTCAATCACTTGGGAAAAGGTCTGCACCTCAGGCTAGAGGTAAGAACTAGGTAGAGGACCTTTTAAGTCCCCACTGTGCTCTGCAATAGGAATTGAAAAGGAGATTTCTTGGTCTAATCCTCACTCTCTCTAATAGTCTAATAGTCTAATAGTCTCTCTCTCTCTCCCCCTACCCCCATCCCTCCTAAGAAGGTTAAATGAATGAACAAATGGATGATGCAATCAGGAGGTGAGAATTTAGAACAATTTCAGCCTTACCTTCTAACATCCTATGAACCCAATCAAAGACCTGGACTTATATTCCTGGCAGTGGGCAGTGCAGCAGAGATGTCCCAGGACCTCCTCCTGGGCCTGCTCCAGGTGGTAGGAGACAGAACAAGAGCACTTGACTTCCTCCACTCATTTGGGACTGAGCATTCTTCCCTCTGACAGATGAATAATTCCTTATGTTTGTTTAGTGTTTCATGGTTTTCAAAGCAACCTTACATATGTTATCTTATCAGAGACTCCTAACAGGCTTGTAAAGTAGACATATTATCTTCAGAGGAACTGAGGCTCAGAGAGGTTAATTAACTTATTCAAAGTCAATTAGGCAGAAAATGTTCAAGCTGGAGTAGTGATAAACAATAGCAAGCATCAACTGAGTGCTTATTTTATACTAAAACACTTACATAGATTACCTCTAATTATTAAAAGAATCCTGTAAGAAAGATATTTTTGTATTCATTTTGTATCTTATGGAGGAGGAAGCAAAAGGTTTTTTGCATATAGACCCTCAAGGAACATTAGCAGATTGACTTATTGAAAAGAGATAATAGATAATACCTTGGCTGAGTTCAAATCCATTAAACTTTTAGGAAATGACTCAGAATTTTAAAGAACTGTAGTTGAGCAGCAAACAGAAAAAGGAGGGAATCTTACTCTAATTCTGTAATGTTGGTTTTCTGCCTTCCTGTTCTATTGTATTCACATGTAAATTTTCATCTTTATTTTCACCTTTGAATAAAACCTGTCAAAGTTGGCTTTATCTTCAGGTGGAGCCAGATCTGCCATAGTTTCTATTTTGCAGGATCCCCAAAGGCTTAAACATCCTTTCCAACCAACATCCCGCATTCCACAATTTAGCTACCATGTCTGATTATACTTATTATTATTAGATTATTGTCTGAGTATAATCTACTTAAAATAGAAAAGAATTCACAAGTGGTCCTCCTTTGATTTGCCATCTATCATTGACACCTTTGTGTGAATGAGTATTTTGAACAAAGACTTTGATTGGAGAAGCAGGCAAGAAAATTAAGTAATCTGAGATGGGATGGGAATAAGAGGAGGAAATCAATGCAGAAATGGGCAGGGCTCAGGAAATTTAATCCACATCTTTAGTAGAGTCCTAATTTGTCAGGAACAAATTAGTACACGGTCACACTTCTGGTCATTTCACACATTATTCCCAAACTGCTCCACCAATTTCTCATCCATTCCACCCACATCTCCTCAACCCTGCCACTCACACTCATACAAGATACAGATACAAAAACTGATGTTTTCCCAACTCACTCCCAAGATGTGATTCACACACTAGGAAATATCCATCTCTAGCTTGATTTTTCTACAATTTTAAAAGAAAAACTACAGGTATGATAATAGCAATAAAGCAAAAACTAACATTGCAGAAAAAAATAAGAGAAAAAATATACTAATTAAAAAGACATTTTAGGGCTAAAATGGATTACTGAAGTCCCTGCTGTTTTTCCTTTCCTTGGAAGATTTACTAGTATAGTCAACTAAATAGCTGGGTGGTTTAGGATAGATGTAATCATTGATAGAAGTGTTGGGGTCAAAGATCACTTGAGGTACTTTTCTGTCTCCCAAACCAGAATGGTTGAGAAAAGAAGAGAGGTAAACCAGGTGTGTGAGTATACTGTATCATGGACTGAGGGTGTGGCTCAAGCTTTAAAACATGATCCCACTTTTCCATTCTTCAACTCTCACTCTTCAGAACACACTCAGCCTCCTGCTCTCCAGAAGCCTTTCCAAGTCTCTTAAACCTACATACCTTCTCTTCTCCAAAATCCTACTGCTCATTTGACTCAGAGACTATAATGAAGCAGTGATAGCAAGTGTAACTACTGTTCAATTGAGCACTGGATGATGTGTTTTTTTTCCCCCCAGGGCCAGCAAAAAAGACCCTGTAGGCTTAGCTACATTTTGGGAACCTCTCTGCCCCATCACTGGGGGAGCTGATCCAGGTGTTCTGAGCAGCTTCTTCTGAAGCCTTACATCTAGCAGAGCTGAGTGCAGCCCATTGATTCTGCACACAAGAAACATTCAAGAAATGCAACTTTATTGATAAAGGGGCCCAGGATCCTGGGGGCTCTGTGTGAATATTATCAAGGTACCAATTAATTTGTTAGCCTCTTCTCACAACCACAAGAGATTCAGCCATAAAACCAAACAGGTGTTGACAACTCCTGAATGCCAGGGAAATAGATAAGACTCTTCACAAATCTCGTTTAAGAAAGTGAGTCAGCTACTGCGGCTGGGCTGCAGCTTTGGGCCACCCACCTGAGTGCAGGTCTGTGAGCCACAGATAGAGTGACCAACCTTGGTTTTCCTGGGACTGGAGGGATTCCTGGGATTCAGGATTTTCAGTTTTAAAACTGGGAAGTCTTGGTCAAACCAGGTAAATCTGTCATGCTAGCCATAGGAGACCAGGACAGAGTAGGGCCCTATAAGACTGAGGACTGATTCTTGGAGGTGGACAGAAGGCACATCTAAAAGAAGCTGATCTATAAAGCGCAGTGATAGGGTGGTGGTGAAAGGGAGGAGAGACACCTGGCTTATAAAAGTGACCTCCAAAAATATGAGACCCATGGACTACATACTCCTCTAGCTGGTTTAGAAGGATCTGTAGAATCAGCTCATGACCATGGAAAACTTTCTGCACACAATTCCAAATGAGGCAGTGATTGAGATTCTAACAGAATGAGACCTTAAGTTCCTGGATCAGAGGTACCTAAAACCCAGCACTGGTGACATAGCAGAGAAATAAGCTACTGATACCCCCAGGATTCCCAACCAGCTGACTGTGCCACCACTTCAGCAGGGAAATGTCTCCTGCACAGGGCTGAGGAGTATATGTAAGGGCCCTCCTATAGACTGAATGTTTGAGTCCCCCACAAATTCATATGTTATAATTTTAGCTCCCAGTTTCACAGTATTTGGAGGTGGGGCTTTAGGGGTGATTAGGTCTTGAGGTAGAGTCCCTATGAATGAGACTGCAGAGAACTCCCTAGCCCCTGTCACTATATGAGGACACAGTGAGAAAAAGGCCATCTGTGAACCAGAAGTGTGTCCTCACCAGAGCCCAACCATGCTGGCACCTTGATCTTGGACTTCTCAGTCGCCAGGACAGTGAGAAATTAATTTCTGTTGTTTATAAGACACTCAGTCCAAGGTGTTTTTGTTATAGCAGCTCAAGAGAGTTAAGGTAGCCCCTAATGAGCATCACCACCCTGGAAGACAGGGACTGTAATGAACACACACTGGGGAACCCTAGTGATCATGTACTGTGGCTGGATTTCCTTCTCAATAGAACTCCATTTCAGGGCATAAGGTAACCATTTCTGCCAGTAAGAAGAGTGGGGTATACTAGGAGGGATGTTCTGGGACTTCATCCCCTTCATGACAGGGCCCTTGAAGTCAACAAAAGGCCTACAGCTATGAGCAGCTACACCACAAGCTTCTTTCCCAAGTTAGAATTGCAAAAGCCTAAGGACTGTGCAATGGGCTCACAAAACCTCCTAGGACTAACATTTAGCAATTGTTACCTTGCTCCCTTTGCCAAGACAAAAACCCTGGTCACAGGATAAACAACCCTATAGATTTCCAACATTTAGGAGCCTTTCAGGAGGTAGGAGAGACAACTCTGCCAGCCTACTTGCAGCAATAGCTCAGCTGTGACACTTGAGAACACCCAAACTGAATGTGAGTGCCCTGGCTCTAAGATGTTGTTTTCCAATTAGTTTTAAATCTTTCATCCCCTGGGAAACTGAGCCACATGCCAGAGGCAGAGCTCAGCTGCTTCTAGCCTCAGTAGCCAACAGGACAAGACTAATGGCCCAAAGCCCCTCCTCCTGATAGCCAGCTGATGGCATCCTACAAGCAAGATGCTTTTTAACAATTCTGGGCTTTCACACGTGCACTCTAAAGAAAAGAAACCTTTTGGATTTTTGTTTCAAGTCGGTTACATCTTTGATGGTGCTGGGTAATTGGAAAAGGGATTTAAATATGTCTGGAGGATTTCCAGCACTGTAGAATTTGCAAACACTGTACAGAATCCATAAGCAAACAAAATTTACAAAGAAACTCTCCCCTCTGGAATTATTCACAGATACAATTTGAAAAGACTTTAGTTTATTGTGAGATAATGCCAAGAGGCCTTGAAAATAAGAACAAAGCAGAGTATTTGTCGGGGTGAGGGGAAATTGGGAAGGGCGGACAGAAAGTCTCTTTCTGCTAGAGGAAAAATTGACTCATGTGATCATTCATGTGTGGTGGTGAGCCTGTTTGGGGTGAGGAGCCCCCTGGTGAGGAAGCTTAAAAGGAAAGTTCTGGGGGCCTCATCCCAGGAGATCTGGACTCATCTTTAAAACACTGCCTCTGGGACGGCAGGAAGTCTGAGTGGTGGGGCTGCCCCTCATTCATTGCTAATACATCTTTCTCTGACTCTCTCTCTCTCTCTCTCTCTTTCTCTCTTTATCTCTCTCTCTCTCTCTCTCACACACACACACACACACACACATTCTCATTTGCTTTGTTAGGAAGAGTATATATACCAGTTTTAATTCAAATACTCATTTTTTTGCATAGAAGCTATCTCTGTGCTAGATATGCAGAGCCCTGCACAACTGAGCAAACAGTCTGCCCAAAGGTGCACATGTTAAGCCTAGAGGAGTTCCCCCCACCACCTCTACCCACCCCAGGACACTGCACTGTACCTAGAGCTCTCTGTAGAGAGTTGGGAGGGTTTTTAAATAAAGTATATTATTTCACAATAGTTTCAAATTTACAAAAAAATTGTGAAGATAGTACAGAGTTTTCATAACCTCCACAAAACTAGTTCTCCCATCACTGACATTTTATGATATGATACATTTGTCACAATTAATGAACCAATATTGGTATATTATTATTAACTAAAGTTCATACTATGTTCAGATTTTCTCAATTTTTACCTAATGTCTTCTTTCTGTTCTAAGATCCCATCTATGATACCAAATGACATTTAATATTCTTGCCTTTTTTATACTTCTCTTGGTGGTAACTGTTTCTCAGACTTTTCTTGTTTTTGATGACTTTGATGGTTTTAAGGAGTACTTGTCATGTATTTTGTATAATGTCCCTGAACTGAGGTTCATCTGACATTTATCTCATGATTAGATTGAGGTTATAGGTTTTGGGGAGGAAGATCACAGAAGTAAAAAGCCATTGCCTTTAAAAAAAATGTAAGTGTAGTTGGTAAATAATCTCATGCTGGTTATACTAATTTCAGGTGTATAATATAGTGATTCAACATTTTTATACCTTACAACATGATCATCACACTAAGTCTAGTAAGCATCTGTCATCATGTAAACGTATCAGAATATTATTGACTATATTTCCTTCTTTTTTTTACCCACCCTCTTACCCCTCCTTTCTGGTAACCATCCCTTTGACCTCTGCTTCTATGAGTGTTTGTTTTGTTCTGATTTTTTTTTTATTCAAGATGTAAGTGAAAATGCATGGTATTTGCTTTATCTTCCCGACTTATTTCACTTAGCATAATATCCACTAGATCATCCATGTTGTCACAGATGGTAAGATTTGATTAGTTATTGCTGCATAATATTCCATCATATATGTACCACATCTTTATTTAATTGTCTATGGATGGATGCCATTTTTTATCACATTTTAGCAAGGGTACACACTATCAATATGATTTATCACTGCTGATGTTTACCTTAATCACCTGGCTGAGGCAGTGTCTGTCAGGTTTCTCCACTGTTATTCATGCAGTACTTTTTGGAAGGAAGCTACTATGTGCATCCCACACCTAAAAAATAGGGAGTTCTGCTCCACCCCCTTGAGGACAGAGTATCTGCTTAAGTTACTTGAAATTATTTTGCATGGGAGATGTGTCTATTCTCCTGTATTCATTTATGTATTCAATCATACATTTATACCAATATGGATACATTGATATTTGTTTCATATTTTGGGTTATAATCCAATATCACTTTATTTATTTTGTTGTTCAGATTGTCCCAGCTTTGGCCATTGGGAGCTCTGTTAATTGGCTCCTGTGTTCCTTTGATATCCTTCCCCACAATATTGTGGTTTAAAACAATTTTTTTGAGAGTTCTTACTTTCTGGCCCTAACTGGGTAGCTCAGTTGATTATAGCATAGTCCTGATATGCCAAGTTTGTTGGTTCAATACCTAGTCAGGGGAGATACAAGAATCAATCATTGAATTCATGGGTAGTGAAGCAGCAGACCTCCCTCTCTCTCTCTTTCTCTCTCCCCTCCCTTTCCTCTCTCTCTAAAAAATCAATTAATAAGAAATTTAAGATAAAATAAAAGTTTTTAATTTCTGGAACTGTAAGATGTTCCAGATTTATCTTGTATAATTCCTGCTTCGCTCCTAGAATCAGCTATTTTTCTAAGAAGTCCTAGTTTCTTTTACTGGAGGATGGTATTAGAAACAAAGATCTGGACACTTTGGTATATTTCTTGCTACTGGGTTGTAATTGTTTAAAGCCCTCTCAGCTGACAGAGCAAAGAAACATATGTGTGCACACCAGTCCTTGTATATACACATATATAAATATTTCTTGATGTAGCAATCTGTAGCTATATTAAGCTAAATATGAGTTCACACTGATGTCTCCTCTGCAAGAGTTCATAGTGTAGAATTTCATTGCTTAAAAATCATATGTATTCCTCAGAACATTCTAACAGTTTATTGGATGAAGGCAGATAAATCACAAGCATCTGGATATATGTATTCCAGAAAGTTGTGGACTGACTAAGGTAGTGGAAGAGAATACCCTGAACCCTGGGATATCCAACAGACATGGATTAAATGATTTTAAAAAAAGAGGCTTTTACTTTTTATTTAGCTAAGAAAACAGACTATTATAGAGCAATTTTAGATTCACAGAGAAACTGAGATTTCCCATTTGTTTCCCCTGCTCTACATGCACAGCTCCCCACCTATCAGCACCACCCTCCAGAGAGGTACATTTGTTCCAATGAACAAACCTACATTGACTCATCATTATCACCCAAAGTACATAGTCTACTTTAGGGTTCATTCTTGTGGTATATTCTGTGGGTTTTGACAAATGCATAATGACATGTATCTACCACTATAATATCATACAGAATAGTTTCACTGCCCTAAAAATCCTCTGTGCTCTGCCTACTCATCCCTTCTCTAACTGGCAAACACTGATCTCTTTACTGTCTTCCTGATTTTGTCTTTTCCATAATGTCATATAGTTGGAGTAATACAGTATGTTGCCTTTTCAGATTCACTTCTTTCAGTTAGTAATGTGCATTTAAGTTTCCTCCATGTCTTTCCATGGCTTAATATCTCTTTTTGTTGCTAAATAGTATTCCACTGCCTGCATTTACCACAGTTTATCCATTTACCTACTGACAGACATCTTGGTTTACTTACAAGTTTTAGCAATAATAAATGAAGCTGCTATAAAAATCTCTTTGTAGGATTTTGTGTAGGTATGTTTTCAATTCCTTTGGAGTGAAACATACCAAGGAATGTGATTGCAAATTATATGGCAAGAGTGTATTTAGTTTTGTAAGAAGCTGTTAAGGTTGCTATGGGAAAGAGTTGAAAAAGTCACTAATCATCTCATATACTAGAGTTTGGTACTGAAAATTCAAAAACAATTTCTGAGAAATGTATGATGCTTCCTTTGACTGGTTAGGGAGAAACAAGGAGTTCTCTCTTTTAGGGAGTAAAGGGGACCTTAACCAAACCATATTTTTTCTTTCAGCCTTCATGAAGTGTCAAAGGTTAGGGAAAGAATAATTTGGAGTATTTTACTACAGGCATAAAAAAGAGATACAGCTTTGACTATCATGAGGACTGGAAGATACATAATGTAAAAAGCAATTATACTCCACCCTACTTCTAGCTGCAACATTAACCACGTGTGATTTTTTAGAACATAAGGACAAAGTGTCTGGGCCAGACAGCTGGTTAAATGTTCTGAGGTCATTCTGAGAAGGTAAAATGTACAAAGAGAATTCCAAAGGTTAAAGGTTGCAAATATGGACAAACTAAAATTTCCCCTTAAGATTAAGAACAAATAAAGATTCCCGATTACCACTAGTATTTAAATATAGGACTGGTTAATGCCATATGGAAACAAAAGGAAACAGTTTTAAATATTTTAAAGAAGGAGATAAAAACTGTCAGTATTTATAGATATTATCATATATACAGAAAAAACAAATAGAATCATCAAACTAATATAAAATGCTAAGAAGTAATGAGTTCATCAAGTTATCTGGATAAAGATCAATCTAGAAAAATCAATAGTATTTCCCTACTCCAGTAAAGACTGACTCAAAATAAAATATAAAATATTTTTTAAAACCACAAATGTTATAAAAGACTTATAAATTAACTAAATTAAGAATGTGATTTTTGTGTAGAAAAATTTAAAGCTTTAATAAAGAATATTAAACAAATATTTGAATAAATGAAGAATTTCATGCTCTTCTATGAGCTGTCTTGACATTATAAAAGTATTGATTTTCCCTACATTGATCTAAAATTCAATGAAACTCAATCATAATATTAATTGAATTTTTAAAAAATTGTTACACAGTATGAAATTTTTATGGCAGAATAAATGTATAAACTCACAAATTAACTTTTAAAAGGAGCAAAGAGAGGAGACTTAGGGAACTAGCCTCATTCGATATTAAATATGCTGTTAGGTGCAACCACATGAAATTGTCACTTTTCGTAGGTCAAAAATTACTTAACATTAGCAATTTCATAGAACTTAAAGTATAAAAAATTATTATAATAAAAAAACCCTGTGTCATTGGTAGAAAACAAACATAAATAGATCAATGAAATAGAATAGAGAATGCAAAAACAGACCCATATGTATGGGAACAAAATATTTGATAACGAGAGTGTTGCAAATCAATGAAGAAAGAATAACTTGATTAGTAGAAAAAAAAGGAAAATTAAGTGGAAAAAATATATGGAAAAATATTTCTTTTATTATATGTAGAAAAATAAAACTGAATCTCTTCCTAACAACACTACATATAAAGGTAGACACAACATGGGTTGAAACTTAAACAGAAAAGGTAAAACTTTGGAGTTCATAGAATAAAATGTAGAAGAAATGTCTATGTTAACTAAGGACAAGGAAAGACTAATTAAATTAAAATAAAATCACATAAATAATATGTATAATAAAATGTCAGCCAACCTGTCTTCCACATCCCCAAAAGTAAAGCAGTGTAATTCATAGGTTAAAAAAAATGTTTAACTTGATTATATCAAAATAAAAACTTCTGTCTAATGTAAAATACCTTAAACAATAAACACATTACATGATAGAGGAATATTCAATATATAAAAGAAGTTACTAATATCCAGAATATCAGAGCTTATCCTCTCAGTACCCATCCTCCCCAAAATAGTACAGCAACTCAAAATTTTAAAAGGGCAAAAGACATGAACAAGGAATTTTCGATATAGAAAACTCACAAAGCTAATAATCATAGAAAGAAATTCGCAAAATAATTAAAAATCAGAAAATAACCCAAAAATTAAGTCTATACATGTAAGACTGCATAAGATACAAAGCTATATAATGCTAAGTTTTGGTAAAAGATTTCCAGAGATAGAGAATCCTTATATATTGTTGGTAGAGTATAAACCAATGTAGGCATTCCAGAGAACAATCGGATTTTACTTAAATTACTTGGTCAAATGAGTACATATATTCTAAGGTCCAAATTCCATTACTGGGCATATATGCCAAAACCAGCTTTACATAGACTCATAAGAGGACATGAGTGAAGATGTTACCACAACTTTATTTATGACGGTGAGGATCTGTAACCTGGGTGGCCATCTTGGGAGAGAATATAGATAAAATGATGTGGAGTCACATTTGCAGGTTATATGTGGCAATTGGAAAAAAACATGTATGGCTCTGAAAAACATGATGACACATTTACTAGGGTGGCTACTGTAAAAAATATTCTGAAAATAGAAAGTGTCAGTGAGGATGTGGAGAAATTGGAACCCTTATGCATTGTTGGTGGGAATGTGAAATGATGCTGCTGCTATAGAAAACCATATGGTGACTCCTCAAAACTAAACATAATATTGCCATATGACCCAGCAATTCCCATTCTGTGTACACCCAAAAGAATTGAAAGTAGGGACTCAAATAGACATTTTATATCCATGTTCATAGCAGCATTATTTATAATAGCCAAACTGTGCAAGCAACCCAAATGTCCACTAATGAACAAATGAATAAACAAAATGTGACATAGTCACACAATGGAATATGATTCAACCTAAAAAAGTAAGGAAATTCTGACACATGCTGCAACATGGATGAATCTTAAAGACATGCTAAGTGCGATAAGCCAGTCACAAAAGAACAAATACTGTATAACTCCACTTAACTGAGGTACCTAGAGTAGTCAAATTCACAGAGACAGAAAGTGGAGTGATTGTTGCCAGGGGCTGTGGGGAAGGGTAGAACGTGGAGTTACTATTAATGGAAACAAGGTTTCAGTTTTGCAAGATGAAAAGGGTCCTGTGAATGGATGGATGGTGGTAATGGTAGCACAAAAATGTGACTATATTTAATACCATTTAACTGTACACTTAAAAATGGTTAAAATGGTAAACTTCATGTTATGTACATTTTACTACAATTTTTAAAAAATATCATGATTAGTGAGAAAGTAAGAAATACAAATTTAGATTGATAGGTACCATTTTCATGAATTTCAAAATGCATTCATATCAGTGACATCTTGCAAAAGGGTGGAGTAGGAAGATCTAGGCCAGAAGGCAGTGGGATGACATATTTAAAGTCCTGAAAGAAAAAAACTGTAAAACAAGAGTTCTATATCTGGCAAAACTATCCTTTAAAATGAAGGAAAAATTTAGACACTTCAAAAAACAAAAGCTAAGGAAGTCTATTACCAGTAGTCCTCCCTACAAGAGATGCCAAAAGGAGTCCTTCAGGCTGATGTGAAAGGACAGTGGACAATGACTCAAAATCATAAGAAGAAATAAAGAACACTAGTAAAGGAAACTATTGTAAGTAATAGAAAATCCAGTATTACTGTACTTTTAGATTGTAACTCCTCTTTTTTCTGCATAATTTAAAATTCAAATGCATAAAACAGTAATTTTAAATCTCTGTTAAAGGGCACATGATGGGTAAAGATGTATCTGTCACAAAAGCAACATAAAGAGGGAGGAATGGAGATGTGTAGGAATAGAATATTTCTATAACTATTGAAACTAAGTTGTTGATATTATTCTCAGTTGAAATTATTGTTGTAAATTTAAGATATTAATTATAATTCCCAAGGTTATCACTAAATCATTTTTAAAATATACAAAAAAGTAAAAAAAAGAATCAAAATGGTACACTACAAAAAATTAACTAAATACAAAAAAGACAGTAATAAGAGAAATGAAGAATAAAAAAAGACCTGCAGAACAAATAACTAATTGTCAGCTCTAAATAAATTCTTTCTTATCAATAATTAAATATAAATAGGTTAAACTGTCCTATTAAAAGGAATAAATGAGTAGATTGGATAAAAAATGCAACATAGTAAGAGTTGTTCCCTCCAGCAAAGTCACTATTGAACTGGTAAACCATTTGGAATCAAGTATAAACAGGAAACTCAAAGAAAAAAAGTTTCTTTTTGAGGTGATGATAAAGTTTTGTAAATAGTGGTGGTCACATAACATTATGAATGTATGAACGCTACTGAACTGTACAATTAAAGTGGTAAACTTTATTATATATATACATATTTTACTACAATTAAAAATACATTCATATAAAACAGTAATGTTCATTTCACATATATACAGGGTGTGACAAAAGGAGATTTGCAGTTGTAAGTACATAAAACAGTTTATTTTTGTATTATTATTTAATTATTATATTTTTCCCATAGGACAACTGAAAATATACTTTTGCTCCATACTGTAAAAACAAAAATGTAGACATCAGAATGGTTGTCTATGAATTAAGGGAGAGGTACCCAAGGGAAAGGCATAAAGTGAAAGGCATAACAGAAAATTAATGAATAACAGGAGAGAGCCTTAATGAGGACCAGTAATGAACAAGGTACCATGAAACAAGGGACGTTAAACTGCACTCTGCACTTGGGGTCTAAAAGAAAAGCAAAAACAGCAAAAATGTCTGAGTCAATTTACAAACTGCCATTTTGAATATAAAAAAAGCACGTGTCCCTGGTTTATAATACATTTGAATTATATCATCTCAGATTAGGACACTTAATTCTAAGAAGTGTTCTTGAGAGATAAAAATAAATGTATTCTAGGGCTATAAAATAAATACATTTTACTGTATGACAACCTTGTAACAGTACACTTATACTATGAATTAGTTCTTCTCTTAATTTTTATCATAACTTTTATTTATAATATTTGTGATTGGTTAAAGATGGCAAAAAAATTCTTTGATTCCTCCTATCAAGGGCTGAAATTAATTTCCCTTCCTTTTGGACATGAACTTGCCCGTGACAGCTTTGACCTGTACAGACAGTGAAAGTGACCCTGTCTGACCCCCAAGGTCAGGTTATAAACTTTGCAAGATTCCACCTTTGTTTTCTGGGACACTTTTCTGATTCCCAGTCGAGCCAGCCATTAGCTATGCCAGTCATGCCTGCGAAGACACTGGATGAATACCGCCAAGTGACACCAAGCCACATGACGATTGCCCAGTCAAGCCCAGTTTCAATGCCTGACCCACAATACTGTAATGTACAATCAGAACAAATAGTTTTATAATGATATTTTATTGATTATGTTATTACAATTGTCCCATTTTCCTCCTTTGGCTCCCCTCCATCCAGCATGCCCCTCTCCCCCAGGCAATCCCCACACTTTGTTCATGTCCACTAGTCATACTTATGAGTTCCTTGGCTACTCCACATCCTATACTATACTTTACGCCCCCGTGGCTATTCTGTAACTACCTATTTGCACATCTTAATCTCCTCACCTCTTCACCCATTCCCCTAAACCATCTGGCAACCATCAAAACTCTCTCCATATCCATGATTCTGTTTCTGTTCTTGTTGTTTGCTTAGTTTGTTTTTGAAATTCAATTGTTGATAGTTACGTATTTATTGCCATGTTATTGTTCAGAGTTTTGATGTTCTTCTTTATTGTTTTTGTTTTGCTCTTTTAATTTTATTTTTAAATCATGTTTATTCTATTACAGTTGTCTCAGTTTTTCCCACTTTGCCCTCCTCCATGCATCCCACCTCATCCCCCTCTCCCACAGCCAGTTCCCACTCTGTTGTTCTGTCCATGGGTCATTCATACATGTTCTTTGTTTAGTCCCTTCTCCTTCTTTCCACCATTGTCCTCCTTCCCCATCCTCTCTGGTCACTTTTAGTCTGCTCCATGTTTCCTTGCCTGTGATTTACTTTGTTCATTAGTTTATTTTGTTGAATAGGTTCCACTTATAGGTGAGAACATATGGTATTTGTCTTTCATCAACTGGCTTATTTCACATAACATAATATTCTCCAGTTCCATACATGTTGTCACAAAAGGTAGGGGTTTCTTTCTTTCTTTCTTTCTTTCTTTCTTTCTTTCTTTCTTTCTTTCTTTCTTTCTTTCTTTCTTTTTCTTTTAATGCAGATTGATCTTATTCATTTTTTAATGTTAAGATCCATTATAAAATATTTAAAAATTTAAATCCATTATAAAGTCTCAGCAATCATGAAACTGCACAGAAGTAATTAAGTAGATCAATGAAATAAAATGAGCATTCTAGAATCAAATGTATATATCTGTCTAACAATGTAATATATGATTAAATTGATATTTAAAGTCAATGGGGGAAAATAAGGCTTATTCAACATATAAGATGCATTTATCACTATTATTTGAAATAAAACAAATATAGAGCTTTATTTCACACATTATACAACAAATATTCAGCTGAGTTATAAATCAATATGTAAAATCTAAGGAGTTTTAGGAGAAAATACAAAATAATATTTTTCTTACCCTGAAGTAACATATTCAAACCCAGAAGCTATAAAGTAAAATATTGACAATATAAAGTATTTACAACACATCTATAAAAAGGTTAATAGTTTTTATTTGTTTGGGTTTTTTTGGTAAAAAATTCTACAAACATTAAATAAAGAAAAGATAAAGAATACAAAAAAGTCATTTAAAGCTTTTTAAAAAAATAATAGAAATAGGCAAGAAATATACAAAAATAGGTTTAGTTTCAACAAATAATAAGGTAACAATTAAAATACATCATTGTCACAATCAGATTAATAAATATTAAAAATATTGGTGATATCAAGTATTGGTGACCATGAAAGGAACTGGGTATTCATAAACTCCTTTTCTTCATCTTAAAGCAGTCCCTTTAGCATATATTGCAGTGTTGGTTTGGTGGAGGTGTATTCTTTTAGCTTTCTTTTGTCTGGGAAACTCCTTATTTGGCCTTCCATTTTAATTGAGAGCCTTGCTGGGTAGAGCAGTCTTGGTTGCAGGCCTTTGCTTTTCATTACTTGGAATATTTCTTGCCATTCCCTTCTGGCTTGCAGTGTTTCTGTTGAGAAGTCAGCTGCTAGCTGTATCGGGTCTCCCTTATATGTTACTACCTCTTTCTCCCTTGGTGCCTTTAGAATTCTCTGTTTGTCTTTGATATTTGCTATTTTAATAAGGATGTGTCTTGGAGTGGGCCTCACTGGGTTCCTCTTGAATGGGACCTTCTGTGCTTCCTGGACTTGCATGACTTTTTCTCTCATCCAATTAGGGAAGTTTTGCATCATTACTTTTTCAAACAGGTTCTCTATCTCTTCCTCATCCTCTTCTTCTCTTCTGGTATCCCTATTATATGGATATTATTATGTTTCAGGTTGTCCTGCATTTCCCTAAGTGCCTCTTCATTCTTTTTTGAGTCTTTTTTCATTTTCTTGCTCTTTCTGGGAGCTTTTTGCTACCTTATCCTCCAGCTTGCTGATTCAGTCCTCAGCTTCATCTAACCTGCTTTTGATTCCTTCTACTGTGTTCAATTCACAAATTGTGTTCTTCATTTCCTCTTGTCTCTTATTGATAGTTTCTATATCCTTTTTCATGCTGATATAGTTTGTAGTAAGTTACTCATAGTTTCCCTGTAGTTTCTCGTCATTCTCTCTGAGCTCACTGAGCTCATTGAGCTTCCTTAGAACGATTGTTTTGAGCTCAATATCTGATAGTTTACTTGCCTCTATTTCATTTAGTTCTCTTTGTGGGGATTCCTCCTTTCCCTTCGACCGGGGAGGCGGTGTTTCCTTTTCTTCCCATTCTTGGTGAGACTCTTCTTCTTTGCTTCTGCTTCTTAAATTGATCTATCTTAATCTCCTGTCTTTGTGGTGTGAACTTGTATGGTAGGAGGCCACTGTTTTTTTTTTCTTTCTGGATCTGCCTCTGAATATGTCAGAGGTTGACTCTGTGTGACCTTAAGCAGTCTGTTCAAGACTTTCAGTAATCTACTTTGTGGCTGTCTCCTTCAGCTGTTAATCTATTCACTTTGCACTCAGCAGGCCCCCTTAGACAGCTCAGGGCAGGGCAGAGTCCCTCCTTGGGGCAGGGTTATTGTGCCCTCTCACGCGGCTGCCATATGGGGGAGGAGTCAGCACTGGGATCCCTCTGGCTACTCTCTCTGTTCTCTCCCCGAAGCCTCTGTCCCCAGTCTCTTCTCAAGTGTCTCCAGACCACTCTGTGCCCCCTTTAGCCAAGGATCTACTATCTGTGGCTGCCACTCTAATCTCACCATCAATTTTTAGCACTACCGGGCCTAAGCAGAGCCTCCTAGGGGTAGGGTTATTGGGTCCTCTTATGCTGTTGCACCTCAGGGGAGTGGTCTGCCTGAGCAAGATGGCTGCTGCCGTATTGGGGATGAGTCAACACTGGGATCCCAGTGGCTACTCTCTTAGTTCTCTCCCCAAAGCCTCCTTTCCCAATCTCTCCTGAGGCATCCTCAGCCCACTCTGCCCCCGCCTTTGCCGGAGCCCCGGGTAAGTGGCTGCAGACAAAAATTTATGCATTGTCACTTTAAACGGCTCTTTGCATCTTGAGCCACCTGTCTCTGGCAGAGAGCAACCCTGTCACTTTTCTCAACTGGCTGTTATCTGTGCACTTTTTGAGCTCTGGTGCTGTAGGCTGGAGATCCCCATTTATGGTTTAGATCCTGTTCTTCTCAGGGGGATCCTACTGGCCATTTCAATATCCTTCTAGTGCTGCCATCCATGGGTGCCCTGCCCATCTTCTCAAGTCTCTACCGCATCCCCAGTTAGGTTGTACTAAAGTTGATTCTTCTGTCTGTCCTAGGTTAAAAGGCTCCTCTCTCACTATTGTTCAGGTGTTCAATCCAGGTTATTTCTACACAATTTAGTTGTAATTCCAGGTTGGTCCTGGGAGGAGGTCAGTGTTACTTTCACTTACTCCTCTGCCATCTTGATTCTCAATGTTCTTCTTTTTCTTAAATAAGTCCCCTCAACATTTCATATAATAATGGTTTGGTGAGGATGAACTCCTCTAGCTTTTCCTTGTCTGGAAAGCTCTTTTTCTGCCCTTTAATTCTAAATGACGGTATTTTCCAAGTAGAGCAATCTTGGCTGAAGGTCTCTTCTTTTCATGACTTTGAATATTTCTTGCTAATCCCTTCTAGCCTGCAAAGTTTCTTTTGAGAAATCAGCTGACAGTCTTATGGGAACTCCTCTCTAAATAACTAACTGCTTTGCTCTTGCTGCTTTTAAGATTCTTTCTTTTACTTTAACCTTTGGCATTTTAATGACGATGTGTCTTGGAGTCAGCCTCTTTGCATCCATCTTGTTTGGGATTCTGTGTGCTTCCTGGACTTGCATGCCTATTTCATTCACCAAATTAAGGAAGTTTTCCTTCACTATTTCTCTATTTTTTCAAATAGTATTCCAATTTCTTGCTCTTTCTCTTCTCCTTCTGATACCCCTATAATGTGAATGTTGGAATGCTTGAAGATGTCCCAGAGGCTGCTTATGCTACCTTTGTTCTTTTTTGGATTCTTTTTTCTTCTTGTTTCAATGGTTGTTTTTTGCTTCCTTATATTCTCGATCATTGATTTTATTCTTGGCTTCATCTACAGTGTTGTTTCCCTGCAAATTGTACATTTTTCTTTATTTCAATTAGTGTATCCTTTGTTTCTGACTGGATCTTATTTATGATGTTGAAGTCCTCATTAAGTTCCTTGAGCATCCTTATAACCAGTGTTTTGAACTCTGCATCTGATAGATTGCTTATCTCCCTTTTGTTTAGTTTTTTTTTTCTGCAGTTTTGAGCTCTTTCATTTGGGCCACGTTTATCTCTTCATTTTGGCAGCCTCCCTGTGTTTTTTTCTATGTATTAGGTAGAGCTGCTCTGACTCCATGCCTTGGTAGTGTGGCCTAATGTAGTGTGTATCTTGTAGGGTCTAGTGGCACAGCCTCCCCCATGACCCAAGCGGGGTACTCAAGTTGTGCCCTTCATGTGGGCTGATTACACCCTCCTCTTGCAGTTGAACCTTGTTTACTGTTGGCAGATCAAGGAAGGGATTTACCCAGGCCCATCAGTTGCAAAGACTGGCTCTGACCGCTGACCACCAACCAAAGTCCTCCATGGAGAATCAGCTGTGCAGGGGCAGGGTGGTGGAGTTCCAATGTGGTCTGTACCTGTCCCACTGGGTGCACAAGCCCTGGGATTTCTTGGGTGATGTAGGCCAAGGTCAGCCCCCACTTCTGCTCTGCCCAGGGCTACCCTGCATGAGCTACAAGGCAATTTGTAGATGGTTGCTACTTGTGTTGGACTTGGAGGTTCCCAAGTGAAATCAAATTGAGAACCTAAACTGGCTGTTGCTAGAGCTCAGCTGGGGCCACTTAACAAAAGGTATGAGAGCCAGGGCTAGTTGTAATTTTTATGTGGGTGTGCTAGGAGGTGAGTTGTGTTTACCTGCACATTAGTCATAACTGGAAGTCCAGAACAAATTGTGTTAAAGCACTAAGTGCTGGGTAGTTTGTTATGCAAGAATAGATAACCATAACATCCATAATGAAATTGTTCATTCTAGCTCTTTATTGTAATTTATATTACAACACTAATTATATGCCTATGTAGAAAAAAACTCTTGCTAACTTAAACTTCATTTATTTACTCAAAATTTTGACCTTATTCTCTATGCTAGAACCATGTAGAACTATAATACAACAACAATGAAAAAAATACAAAAGTGCAAATATTGAATAAAGGTGCGGTATCTTTTTGCCATGTATGAGGTTAAGTGTATTTCCCATCCTTGTCTCTCAGTACTACTGTTCCCCACCCTCTGGACAATTTCTGTTAGCTTCTTATTAGTTCTCCCATATACATTCTGGGCATATGTTATATTGACATTTCTCTGTTTTTATTTACACAGATACACAGTATGACCTTATGTTTCTCAATTCACAAAATATCTTTTGGATAGATCCATTATCATCATATAAAAAGTTTCTTTGTTCTCTTGGCTTTATGTAAGCAATGTATGATTGTAACCATAGTTTATTAAACTAATTCCATATTGTTTCCAGTCATTTGCCAAAAACCTTCATTCAGCTTTATATATAATAGTGAGAAACTGGAAATAACTATTTATCAATAAAAAAACAGATAAGCAAACTGTGGCACAGTCCTTTTGAGGCCCATTTACATTTTCTTCATGAAATAATTAAAATTCCAGTACCTTGACAAGAGGTTACTTGTGTTTTGTTTACTTTTTAACTTTACATGAAGTTTTTAAACTGTTTCCCCAAGTGGTTATATGTTTTCTCTCCCATTATCATGGATGAGAATTCCAGTTGCTCCATATGGTCATAACATTTAGTATTCTCAGTCTTTTTAACCTTCAACTAATGACTATTTAGTATGATACCTTGGAGTTTTAATTTGCATTTTGAATGATGGACAATGCAGAGCATTTTTAATGTGCTTATTAGCTCCCAATATGTTTTTATTGTTAAATGTCTGTTCAAGTCTTTGCCCTAGTCTTTGTTGGATCATTTTCTTACTGTTATAAGTATATATATATATATATATATATATATATATATATATATATATACACACACACACTTATATAGAGAGTGAATTATAAGTATATATATATATACTCATATAGAGAGAGAGTGAATTGGATTGTGATATATTAAATACTAACATTTGAAAATCATAGATGTTCATAGATATTATCCATTTTGTAAGTTGCTGGATTTAATTTGCTTATATTATGTAAGTTATTTTTTCATTCCATTTATGAGACATTGGTGTATAGTTTTATTTAATTGTCATCCCTGTCTGGTTTTGGTATCAGGGTTATTATGATCTGAAAAAAATGAGTTAGGAAACCTCTCTATCATTTACTAGTCTGAAAGAATTTTATGAAAGTTTCATATTATTTCCTCCTTAAATATTTGAAAAAAATTCACTAATTAAGCAGTCTGAACCTAGAGTTTTATTTGTGGAAATGTTTTTAATTTTAAGCTCAATTTCTTTAAGAGGGGCTGTGTTATTCAGATTTTCTATTTCTTTATGTGTTGATTTTAGTAAGTTATGTTTTACAAGATTTTCATATATTTAATTAAGTTGTTAATTTATGAGCATAAATATCATATTGTCTTTTTTTAAATCCTTACCTGAGGACTTTTTTTTTCATCACTTTTTAGAGATGGGTGTAGGGGGTCGGGGGAGAGAGAGAGAGAAAGAGAGAGAGAAAGAGACTGATGTGAGAAACATCAATTCGTTGCCTTCTCATATGTGTCCCAATTAGATATGGAATTCTTAACATGGGTATGTGCCCTGACCAGGGATCAAACCCACAGACTTTCAGTCTATGGGATGATGTTCTAATCAACTGAGCCACACCAGCCAGGACTCATGTTGCCTTTTTAAAGTCTGTAATATCAGTAATGATTTCCCCTTCTAATTCCTGATGCTGATAATATCTTCTCTTTTTTTTCTTGATTAGTCTACCTAGGAGCTTGTCAATATTAATGAGCTTTTCAAAGACCAAACTTTAGATTCCTTTAATGTTTTCTTATTGATTGTCTATTTTCTATTTTATTATGTTTTGCTTTTTGTTATTTTCTTTCTTCTACTTACTTTAGTTCAGTTTGTTTACTTTTTTCTAAATTCTTAAAGTGGAAGTTTAGATTATTAATCTTAAATTTTTTTCTAATATAAATATTTAAAGTTATAAATTTATTTCTAAGTACTACTTTGCTATATATTACATATTATAGTAAGTTGCTTTTCATTAGTATAATTTAGTTGTAATTAGAGAATGTATTCTTTTCCAATCCTTTGAAATGTACTGAGACTTGTTTTATAGCCTATCTTGCCATATATATGTGTGTGTATACACACACACACACACGCACACACACACACACACACCTATTTAGGTCATTATTCCACATATAATTGAAGAGAAAGTATTTTGAATTCATTCCATCTGGTGATCTAAAAAACATTTAGGTTAAGCTTCTAGATAGTTATTCAAGGCTCTGTCTATCTTTTCTTTCAAGTATCAAGAGAAGAACATTAAAGTTCCAACAGCTGGATTTGTCTTTCCCCTTTGGTTCTGTCAGTTCTCCCCTCATGCATTGTGAAACTTTTATTAGGTGGATGCATATTAAGATTGTTGTCTTCCTGAAAAGTTGTCCTTTTATTTTTCTAAAATATCCCTCATCTGGTAAATAGATTTCTTGTACTGAAGTCTTTTTACTCTGATATAACCACTCCAGCTTTCTTATGATTAGTGTTTTAATGGAAAATATTTTTCAACCTTTTATTTTTAACTTGTGAGTTTATATTTAAAGTATATTTCTCACAAGCAGCTTATAGTTACAGACTGATTTTTTAATCTGTCTTGATTAATTAATATGATTGATATGATGGGGTTTAAGTCTATCACCTTGCTATTTTTTCTACTTATACCATCTGTTTTTTGTTTCTTTCCTTTTTTGCCTTCTTTTTACTGTTTTATTTCTTGAGAATCCATTTTATCTTCATTATTGTTTACTTTTACTTTAAACAAGTAATTTTCTTTTCATGGAATTAAGAACAAAGAATAAACTGAATTTATATTTACTTATACTACAATATGTTTTAATATATGGTGCTTTTCATCCTTTCTTGAAGATCCTAGTTTCCATTTAGTATCACTACACTTCAGTCTGTACAACTTTTGTTAACCTTTCTTGTAGTGTAGGTCAGCTAGTAACAAATTCTCTCAACTTCATGTATCTAAACTGTCATTAATTTGATTTCATTCTGAATAATGTTTTAATTGGATAAAGAATTCTATGTTATTCCATTGTCTTCTCATTTACCCTGCTCCTGATGAGAAGTCAGTGATAATGCTTATTGCTATTTTCCAATATGTTATGTGCCTTTATTTATGACTGTCTTTTACCTACTTATTTAAAATCTAAGTAATACTATTGTTATATGTTTTTAATATTTTCAAATAATCACTAAAACTCCCAACTACCTTCCAATCAGAAAGTCTACAGTTTCCTGTCAATATGGCACCAAAGGTAAATGCAGTACTGGAATCCTCCCACAACCACATCAAAATTACAAGTAAACTGCAGAACAACTGCCATTAAAAACTGCATGAAATCTAGCTGAACAGAACAGAAGTCCTATGACTAAGGATATAAAGAAGCCACATCAAGACCAGTAGGAGAGGGCAAAGAGGTGAAACAGGCTGATCTCACACACATGTATGGTGTTTAAAAATTGGGAAAAATATCTCAGCTGTGGAGGTCCCTACTGAAGAATGAGATGTCCCAGCTCCACACCAGGCACCCCAGCCCAAGGTTTCAGTGCCAGAAAGAGAAATCCCCATAACTTCTGACTGTAAAAAGCAGTGAGGACTGTGGCTGAGTGTGACAAAGAAATCCTGGAGTCCCCGGCATTCCTCATAAAAGGCCAATGCATGGACTTACTCAGATTCACTTGCTCTGAAATCCAGTGATGGTGCAGCAGCTCAAAAGGCACCAGGAACAAATGAAGAGAAACTGAATTGTACGACTTTAGGGGTGAGAATTAGAGGGGCAGCTTTCTCCAAGGCAGAAGTGCTAGCAGAGGACATTGTTCCTTTGCTGAGTCCTTCCCCCCACAGATGCTGCAGGGTGGATGCCATATCTTGGTCTCCATCAACCTGGTTAACACTATTCATCCCACTCAGGTGATTCCTGAGACCCTGCATGACCCAACTTGTAGGCCCACCCAGACTATTTCCTGTGAGTTTTCCATACAAATGGCCTGTTTTGGCTCATGCTTCACACTTTCTTAAAATCTCTCAAAGGTCCACAAACCCCAAACAAGTAACATGTGGTTTTGCTATGCCCCATACCTCTTGCTAAGTGGCCCTAGGCCTGGCACAAACAGCAGATGGGCTCATTTCATAGTTCAGCCTTTCCTGAACATCTCCAAGCCCAGAACAAGTAGCAGCCATCTATATGTCTTTCTGTAGCTCATGCTGGGTGCTGGGAGGAGCAACAGGGAGTGGCGGACCTTGGCCTGTACCTCCAGGGAAGACCCAGAGTCAGCACACCCAGTGGACAGCTTCAGTTTATGCAAGAATGCTACCCAACCACCTCCACAAGCTACACATTCAAGGGGAACACTCAGCAGGCACCAGAGTCCCACGGAAACAAGTCCTGCTTTAATGGGATAGCCTTTGCACAGCAGCTCCTTCACCATAATCATGGCCAGTCCTCACACTGGATTGGCCTGGGGGTAAATCTGTCCCATTGACATGCCAACAGCAACCAAGTTTCAACTACAAGAAGTGGCACACAGCCCACACAGGGGGCAGACCTGCAGTGCTCGGCTCAGGTGTCAAGGGAGACTATCTCACTGAGCCCTACAGGACACCTACCACATTAGGCCACTCTACCAAGACTGGGAGACATAGTAGCTCTACCTAATACAAACACAGGGAGTCAATCAAAATGAGAAAACAAAGAAAAAATGCCCCAAGTGAAAGAACAGAACAAAACTCCAGAAAAAGAACTAAATTAAATGAGACAAGTAATCTACTAGATGAAGAGTTCTATGAACTTAGGGGAAGAGTAGATGAACTTAGTGATAACTTCAACAAAGAGATAGAAAAGATAAAAAAGGACCAGTCAGAAATAAAGAATACAATGACTAAAATGAAGAATACATACCAGGGAATCAACAGTAGATGAAGCAGAGGATCAAATCAGCAATTTAAAAGATAAGGAAACAAAACCATCCAATCAGAACAGCAAAAAGAAAAAAAACGAAGATAGTTTAAGGAGCTTTTGGGATAACTTTAAATAAGAGTACCAACCTTTGCAGTATAAGGGTGTCTGAAGGAGAAGAGAGAGAGCAAGAAATGGAAAACATATCTGAAAAAATAATGACAGAAAACTCCCCTTATCTGGTGAAAGAAATAGACCCATAAATCCATGAAGCACAGAGAGCTCCAAACAAGATGAGCCCAAAGAGGCCCACACCAAAACACATTATTATTAAAATACCAAAGATTAAAGGCAAAGAGAAAATCTTAAAAGCACAAAAGAAAAGCAATCAGTTACCTACATTCTCATGGGAGCTCCCATTAAACTATAGGCTGATTTCTCAACAGAAACTTTGCAGACTAGAAGGAGTTGACACAAAATTTTCAAAGTGATGTAGAACAAGGACCTGCAACCTATATTACTCTCCCTAGCAGAGCTATCATTTAGAATCAAAGGACAGATAAAGAGTTTCCGAGACCAGAAAAAGCAAAAGGTGTTCATCACCACCAAACCAGTGTTACAAGAAATGTTAAAGGATCTTAAACAATAAACTCAAGATGGATAAAAGACTTAAATATAAGTTGCAACACCATAAAAGTCCCAGAGGAGAGCATAGGCAGGAAACTCTCATATATCCCACACAGGAATATTTTCACCGATATGTCCTGTAGAGTAAGGGACATAAAGGAAAACATAAACAAATGGGACTTCATCGAAATAAGAAGCTTCTGCATGGCTAAAGAAAACATCAGCAAAATGAAAAGGGAAACAACCATATCAGAAAATATATTTGCCAATGATACTTCGGACAGGAGTTTGATCTTCAAAATATATAAAGAACTCACACAATTCCACTCCAGGAAGACAAACAATCCAATTAAGAAATGGGCAAAGGACCTGAACAGACACTTCTCTAAGGAGGACATACACAGAGCCCAGAGACATATGAAAGGATGCTCAGCATCACTAGCCATCAGAGAAATGCAAATTAAAACCACAATGAGATACCGCTTCACACCAGTCAGAATGGCCATCATAAACAAATCAACAAACAAGTGCTGGTGAGGTTGTGGAGAAAAGGGAACACTCGTACACTGCTGGTGAGAATGCAAACTAGTGCAGCCACCATGGAAAACAGTTTGGAATTTCCTCAAAAAGCTGAAAATGGAACTGCCTTTTGACCCAGTGATTCCACTGCTGGGATTATACGCTAAGAATCCCGAAACACCAATTCAAAAGAACTTATGCACCCCAATGTTCATAGCAGCACAATTTACAACAGCCAAGTGCTGGAAGTAACCTAAGTGCCCATCAGTAAATAAGCGGATCAAAAAACTATGGTACATTTACACAATGGAATACTATGCAGCAGAAAGAAAGAAAGAAAGAGCTACTACCCTTCATAACAGCATGGATGAAACTAGAGAGTATTATGCTTAGTGAAATAGGCCAGGGAGTGAAAGACAAATACCATATGATCTTACCTATAAGTGGAACCTAATCAACACAACAAACAAGCAAGAGAAATATAACCGGCAACATTAAAAGAAAAAAGAAACCGGCAGTAATGAGAGGAAAGGAGGAAGGAGTGTAACAGGGAAAAGAAGAGAAATGGTCAAATCAAGGTTCATGTATAAAGGACCCATGGACAAAGCCAAAGTGGGGAAGGAGTGAGTGTGGGGAAGGAGTGAGTGTGGGGCAGGGGATAGTGGTGGTGGGAAAATGGAGACAAATGTATTTGAACAATAAAAAAATTTTTTTTAAAGGAGGAGGAGAAGAAGAAAACAGCAACAAATACACATCTATCAACAATTACTTTAAATGCAAATGGATTAAATGCTCTAATCAGAAGACAGTGGCCAAACGGACAAGAAAACAAGAGCCTTACATATGCTGTCTATAAGAGACTCACTTTAGATCAAAAGACACACACAGACTAGAAGAAGAAGGATGGATAAAGGTATTGATATATCATGAAAATGGAAATGGAAAAAAAGCTGGGTAGCAATACTTATACAAGACAAAATAGACTTTAAAACAAAGGCTACAGATTGAGACAATGAAGTACCCAGCCATTTCATTTCTGGGTATTTACCCAAAGTGACCCAAAACACTTCATCAAAAAGACATATGCATCCATATGTTCATTGAAGCATTATTTACAACAGCCAAGATATGAAAGCAACCTAAGTGTTCATCGGTCAATGAATGGATAAAGAAGTGGTGCTTATATAAAATGAAATATGACTCAGCAATAAAAAAAAAGAATGAAGTCTTGGCATCTGCAACAAGATGGATGGACCTAGAGGGTATTGTGCTGAGTGAAGTATGTCAGACACAAAGATAAATGCCATATGATTCCACTTATATGTAGAATCTAAGAAAACAAAATAAATGAGCAAGCTGACCAGAAAGAGACTCATAGATACTGAGAACATTTTGACAGTTGCCAGATGGGTGGAGGGTTGGAGGAAGAGTAAGAAAGGTGAAGGGATTTAGAAGTACAAATTGGTAGTTACAGAATAGTCATAGGGATGTAAAGTACAACATAGGGAATATAGTCAATAATGTTGTAACAACTATGTATGTTGTCAGATGAGTACTATGTATATTGAGATGATTACTTCATAAGTTATATAAATGTCTAATTACTGGGTTGTACACCTGAAACTAATATAATATTTTATGTCAACTATAACCAAAAAATAAAATTAAAATGTATTTTTTTATAAAGAAAGAAATTTTTAAAAAGTCTAGTTGTTTTACTTCGAGGACCGACCTCCCCTCTTCCAGGGTATACTAATCCTAGAGGTTTACTTATTCCAAAGGGAGGGATTGGAGCTGGGTTGGGGGGAGAGAGAAAAGAGAGGGAGAATATTTACCAGGGAGAAGAAGAAACCTCAAAAATATGTCAGTGAAATGATATGTTTTAATTTACTAAATGTGTACTCACCTATGCAAGAACATTTTTTTGGCAGAAAAGGTACACCATACTTTGTCACAGTATCTTTCACTTTCAGGGGCTGGAGAAAAGAGGTATTAATGTAGTCAAATGGCTTATTCAAGTTACATAGTTAAGCAAGGAAACAAACAAAATGCCTGTCAATATCTGCCAGTGAACACCCAAGTCTGGCCAAGTGTAGCCATCTACCTTTACTGCCACCAGACCTCTAAAGCTTCTTCATCTACATCTGCCCTCACCTGGAGAACCCAACCTCCTGAGACACTCCTTATGAGCTCTGTCTCAAGCCATCCGTCTGCCAGGATGACTTGGCCTATTATACTGATTGGAACTGGTGGAAACATTTGAGTCATTTTTTTTTTTTACAAGAAAGAAAAACAGCCAGATACAACTGAAAAAAAAAACAAAACCCTTATATTTTGTTCAGTTATCTGGGTTTGTGCTAGATTGAAGGAAACAACCTGCAAATCCTTCTTCAAAAGCTGTCAGAATATTTATCTTAAGTTTTCTGTGACTCAGGTTTTGGCAAGAAAGACATGATGCTAGTAGCACAATTCATCAACAAACTGTCTCTGGCCCAAAAGCAGTCATAGAGTCACCTTTGATTCCACTCAACTCAGTTCAAGAAGGGGGTGCTTGTGGTCAGAATAGAATTTCACACAACTCCCACAGAATCAGTATACTTGAACTATCTCAGAGCATGGCAACTGGGCTTTTTTCTTCACTTCCGTGTATGGGTTTATCTCAAAGGCTTTGAAAAGAAAGACAAATGTTTTGAGGAAAAGGCATAATTTAGAAAATGTCAAAACAGCAGGTGCTTCTTTTTTCATGATGAATCAACATAATTTTTTTAAAAGATGGCATCAGTACCAATCCAAAACATATACTATAAGAAGTGAAAATAGCCCGGGCTGTTGTAGCTCAGTGGATTGGGGGCTGGCCTGCAAACCAAAAGGTGGCAGGTTTCATTCCCAGTTTAGGGCACATGCCTGGGTTGCAGGCCAGGTCTCCAGTAGGGGTTGTGCAAGAGGCAGCCACACATTGATGTTTCCCTCTCTCCTTTCTTTATTTATCTAAAAGTAAATAAATCTTTATTTAAAAAAATAAGTGAAAATATAAATGTATCCTCAAATTTTTAAAAACATTTATAGTTTTCTATAAATTTTTCTTCTCTTCCATATAGCATTGTTTAAAACATTAATAGTCACCCTTTACTCCTATTACTGAAAGAATGAGTAATAACATCTATGAATTTAAGAGTCTATATTAGTACACTTAACTATGTTAACAACAAGACTCAATGTATATAATGTTTAATAACAAGCTACCATTAAAAAATCCAGGTTTATTCTTGTGTTTGAATTTGAATTTATTAGTTCACACTTTATTTTATGCAGTGTGAGAAGAGAAAACTTGATCCCAAGTCTTTGGATCCTAAGCTTTGATCCCAAAGTCTGTGGTTTTTCTGGTTACCAGAAGAGCTTATATAAATTACATAGTGATTAACACAATACTGGTAAATATACTTACAAATTTAAATAATTGAATTTCAAATTGATGAAATAAACAATAAAATGTTTTACATGCTTTTTAGTTGGAAGTCATGCATCAAACAAATTACATAAGAATTTTGAACTTAATATTGAGCCAAGAAATAAGAAGAATATTCAAGGCCTATTAAAGAGCTTGGATAATTATCAGGAAGGATATAAATGTAACCATGATTTTTCCCCTTTAACCTATGTTCTCTTTGTTCCAAGTTCTTATCTGTGTTTGGTATTATAAATATTCTTATTTTACAGGAAGACTATTTTAAAATTCAAAATATGGAGTAGTCAATCTGATTCTTTCTTAAGGCTTATTATATACTGCTATAACTTATAATCTATTTTAATTTTATCCAAGGTTGAATCAAGTTTGCTTTTTTTCATTGTTTAGGTTTATAAATTTTATGTTTAACTAGTGAAGAAATGCAAAGTCAATGAGGTTTGTGAAGGGGCAGGAACTCTGAAAGAATGGCAGCTTCTCCATAAAATAGGATGGCAATAGCAAAAATGATCAAAATCAACTTTTTCAGAGTTCTAGAAATTAATGAAAGTCTTGCCATGATTTCAGAAACATTTATTCAAGAAAAACAGTTGAACCTCAGTAAGAACAGGGCCTTTGTGACTTTTTAGCTTGTCCTACTTCTATCACTCTCTCCTCAGCTCCTTAAGAGCCTGGAAAAAAAACAGCCTCTTGCAGCCTCCAGCAGGGACAGACCTGGTTATGAACTTCTCAAAATCTATCTCCAGATCAATGTCACTATCTGACTTCACTTGCAGCTCCCTGGAAAGCCATATTCACAGTCGTTATTTGACCTAACTTGCAGCTCGCTCTATCAAAGCAGTGTTATCCCCAGGGCATTTGTTGGTAACAACCTACAGCAATTTCTCAGCATCTTAGCTGCATGAGGCTCCAATACCAATTAGGCCAAATGAGAGCCTGGCTAAAAAGTTAAAAAGAAGATCTAGATAGTGAGATGTTCACAGGGAGCTTTGAAAAGCTGGGACATATCCCTAAGGATATAGAAGTAAACACACATGTGTAGGGCTAAGGTTTTTTCCATAAACACCTGAGTGGACTTCAATCTCCATCTCTGGCTCACCTTCATCCCTGTACAAGCAGGAAGTGAAGGCTAAGGCAGAGTTATAAACTACCTGAGTATTGAAGGCATGCCCCAACACACAAAAGAGACCCTCAGCAAAAGGTGGGAAACTTACTGGTTCAAAGCATGGGAGAAAATCTCTGACCAACTGTTAGCTGACCATTTGGCTAAGACAAGACTTCAGTGACTTAACAATACAGGGAATGCAGATTTACAGAGGTAGTTAAGGAATGACACTAAACAAACTGCACTAACAATAAAATAATACCAACCAACTCTGGGGAATGAAGTGGGATCTAATACCCAGAGTTGTTACAGTTTACTATCTAAAATGCCAAACTAGCTATAAAAAATTAAGAGATATGCAAAGAAATGAGGAAGTAAAGCCCATATTTTTTAAAAAACAGTCAAAGGAGAAGGTTCCTAGGGACCCAGATATTAAACTTATTAAACAAATATTTAAAATCAGCTATTATAAATATGTTCTAAGTAATGAAAGAAACTATGGAAAAAATTTAAATGGCATAATATCTGAAAATTAATCAATGTAATACACTATATTAATAGAATACAGAAAATACCACATAATTATCTTAATAGATACAGAAAAGGCATTTGACAAAATCTAACACTACTTTATGACAAAAACAATCGATAACCTAGGAATAAAAGGAAACTTCCTTAACTTGATAAAACAATGTCCACTCTTGCAGTATCTCCTCAGTTTTGTATGGACAGTCTAACCAGGGCAATTAGGCAAAAATTAACTAATTAATTAAAATAAAAGGCCTCCAAATTGGATAAGAAGAAATAAAGAAATGTCTCTTTGTATATGACATGTTTTTGTAAATAGAAAATTCTAAGGAATTTATTTTAAAAATTTTGGAACTAGTAAATGAGTTCAGAAATGTTGTAGGATAAAAGATTAATATAAAAAAATCAACTGTATCACTATTGGTGCCAAAAAAAATCCAGAAATAAAATTAAGACAATTCTGTTTTCAATGGCATCAAAAGAATAAAATACTTAGGAGTAAGGTTGGCAAAAGAAATATGAGATACGTACACTGAAAATTACAAAACATTGCTGGGGGAAATTAAGATCTAAATACATGGAAACATATCTCAGGTTCTTGGATCAGAAGACCTCATATTGTTAAAATGGGAATATAGGGTAAGTGGAGGCAGTCTGGCTTCCTCACCCAGATGCTTAGGTAACTAGGGGGAGAGCAGCTTCTCACAACCTTGAAGGAGTCTGATAAAGCAGTGTTCTCACAGCCTTGTGTCTGGGTCTCATGGCCTTGAGCCTGGGTGCAATAAACTGCCCCTTAGCTTTGAGTAGGCTCCGACGTGCATCTCATGCTACATTACTTCACTTTCTGGCCTGCAGGCTTTGTTCGTGCTAGTACTTAGGGAGGTAGCAGGGACGGGGAAAGGGGAGTGGGGAAGGTGGTGGGGAGAGAGAGCTGACATAGACATGGATTTGTGGCCTGTGTCATTCTCTCAAATAAAGGCATGTCAATCATCCTCTTGGCTCCACCATCTCCTTCCATCTACCTGAATCTCCAGTGGACCTGTCCAGCCTAGGGAGGCTGCAACACAGAGAATATCCCCAAAATCAATTTACAGATTCCTCAAGCCTAATTCATCAACATTCCCACTAGTTTTTTTGACAGATATCAACAGGATGGATCTAAAATTTGTAAAAGTACAGGGAACCTAGAATAGCCAAAACAATTTGAAAAGAAAAACCAAAGTTGTATTCCCAGTTCCCCATTTCAAAACTTAACCAAAAAGTTACGATGATCAAGCTAGTGTAGAATGGACATAAGGACACACATATAAATAAAAAGAATAGAATTAAGAGTACAAAAATAAACCCTTACTATTATGGGTAACTGATTTATTTATTTTTTTTTTTTTTACTGAAAAAGATATTTTATTTAGTCATTTTTGTTTTCAACTGAAACTCTGGGAACTCAAAATTAACATCCTGACCTGTGAGCTTCTTAAAGACACCAGAAAAAGTTTAAAACTTGGAAGAGGAAGGCAGGGTGGTCAGAGTCAAGGTCATATGATGATGGAAGCAGAGTGTTAGAGATGTAACAACAGAAAGGGGAAAGCAGGACAAGGTGATAGAAACAGACGTGGGAATGATGTTATTGCTGGCAGGAGCCAAGGAATACGGGTGACTCTCTGGAAGCTGGAAAGGCTCCCCTACAGCCTCCAGAAGAATTACAGACCTACCAATACCTTAGTTTTAGCCCAGTGGAACTGATTTTGAACTTCAGATAGCTAGAACTATAAGATAATGAATTTATGCTGTTTTTAAGCCACTAGGTGTGTAGTATTTTGTTACAGCAGTGACAAGAAACTAATAAAAAACCCAAGAGAAATGAAAACACGACGTTCACACAAGAACTTGTATAAAAATATTCTTAAAGCATTATTCACAATAATGCTAAAAAAGTGAGAAAAAAACCCAAACTGTTCATCAATGGCTAAACAAATTGTTGTACTTCTAAACAATGGAATGATATTTCCAATAAAAAGAATGAAGTGCTGATATAAAGCTGCAATGTGAATAAATTTTGGAAATGTTATTGTAAGTGGAAAAATCTCAGTTTTTTACATGAAATGTACAGAATGGGCAAAGATATAGAAACAAGAATAAATTAGTGGGGGATGGAGAGTGACTATTAATATGTATGAAGTTTCATTTGGGGATGATTAAATTATTCTAAATTATATTGCAATGATGGTTACACAACTCTGAGTATACTAAAATTCACTGAGTTATATACTTTTATTGAATAAGTTTCATTTTATGTTAATTATATATTAAACAAAGTATTAATAACTTGTGAAAAGTGTAAATGCTTTTTTCATTCTACTTGACAGCAAAGTAATTCAAACATATAGCAAGAAATAATTTATTTTTATCCCTTAGTTTGATTTTTAGTAATATTCTAATTGCTAGCTAACCCCAGTGATGGCTAAATTAATTTATTTATTTATTCATTCAACAAGTTAATACCTACTTAGTGCCACACCCTTCCTGTATGGGCTCTAGACCATAAGTACCAACAGAATAACCAGTGATTTTCAACTGGTGTGCCATAAAAATTTTTTTAAACATGAGAAACCTGACTCTTTAGCCAGGGGCACTGACTTCTTTTTCTTTAGATTGTCAGATAACAAAATGACAATGCCACAGAAGACCATCTAGTGTGAATGAATCAAAATTATACTTATTTTGTGTCAGATCAGCAAAAATATACATTTTTAGTGTGCCACAGAATTTTAGTGTTTAGTTTATGTGTGCCATTAGATGAAAAAGATTGAAAATTGCTGGAATAAGCTAATGGAACACCAATTTTTGAAATCTTATTTATACAGGAGCAGTGAGTTGGCCATCTTTCTCCCAACAAATTATGTATCTAGAATATACAAAATTTTATCATTTCTATCATTTCTTATGATAGAGATGAGTTTACACTGTTGATATAGATTAGTCTAAACTTGTTTACTTTATAAGATTTTGGGCCAGGTCTAAATTGTTAATATAGATTAGATTTAACCTGTTTGTACACACATGCCTCATTACTAATGCCAAAATATTACAAACAGTACAACAATATTAATCAAATGCTTACATAAGTAAACATATAACTGAATTAAGGCCATAAATGAAATATTTGAGTAACTGAGAAATCAATTGTCTCTTAGGTCGAAAAAGCTCATTCCATGGAAACAAGCAGGAAAATATCTCATGAAGGTGGCAATAAGGATCCAGAGATGAGAGAATGTTTGCTCACTGAAAAGAGAAGCTTAGATTATGAGCAAGAAGACAATGGCAGGGCCAACTCTTAGAAGACCTTAAATGTCATCATAGCAGAAACTGGCAGTGGTTCTCCCACATTCATTTTCAAAATTTTTGTTATGAATACACAATTATTAATACCCACTTTTTAGCTGGACATTGTCTACTTGGGTAATAGAATTCTACATCCTACCTTCTTTGCAGCTAGATGTGGTTGTGTGATAAACTTGTGGACAAAGCAAGATAAGCAGAATAGTCTCTCATTTTTTTTTAAGTCCTCACCCAAGAATGTGTTTATTGATTTTAGAGAGAGAGGAAGGGAGATAGAGGTGAAAGAGAGAAACATAGATCAATTGTTTCCTGTACACACCCCAACAGAGGATCAAACCTATAACCCAGGTATATGCCTTGACCAAGAGTCAAACCTGGAACCTTTTGGTGCACAAAGCAATGTCCAACAAACTGAGCAACCTGGCCAGGGCAAGAATGGCCTCTTAAGAGAGAGTGTGTATTTTTCACTTCATTCCTCCAGTTAGTTGGAAGGTAGGTATGGTGACTGCAGATTAGGCAGCCATCTTTACCATCGTGAAAGCTGAGTACTGTGAAGGCCAGAACAGATAAAAAGTGTCTAGAGCTTGGGTACCATGTTATACCATATCAGCTCTAGTCTGCCTACTTTTACTTCCCTAACTGTGATAGAGAAAAAAAATTTCTAGCCTGCTAATCCACTGTTTTGTTTTTTTTTAGGTTTTCTATTCTTCATGGTCAAACATAATCTTAATTTAGTATACTGTTAAGAATGTGTTAGTCTCTCCTACTGGTTTTAGAAAGATTATAAAGATTATGGCTTAATTGCCTTATGATTTAAAATATCACTTTGACTCTCATATGAAGCACTAAAGTAGAAAAGTATTAGACATAGGGACACCAAGTGGAAAACTATTACAATAATTCAGGTTAAAAATATTTGTGAATTTAAACTATAACAGTGTCAGACAAAGAAAAAAAGTGAATTTGAGCTATACTTAGGATAGAGAATCAACAGGACTTGGTTACTGATCCTTGCAGGGAGTGAAGAAAAGGGAGGTGTTAAGGATGACTGCAGTCTTTCTAAGATGAGCAATGGGTGGGTTGAGGTGCTATTTCCTGAAATGGGAAACACTGGAGGATGAACAGCCTTAAAGGAAAGATGCCTGAGAAAGTCTGAAATGGCTGAGGCTATGGCAATTTCACAGTTGAAAAGGAAGAACTGGAGATCAGAAAATAGGTTTAAGTTGGATTTGCAAATTATGTTGTGAGATGTTGATGAAAATTTAAATTTGAGGGGATTTTGGCTGTTGCTTTTACTTCTTTGATCTAGTGCTAAGCTTTGTAAACTGAAGATTATGACCCCTTAGTGATTTATGGAATTAACATTTTTACTTCATTAACTTCATATTTTAAATGAGATAGAATTTTTAAATCATGATGTACCACTGGCAGTAATATAATTTAAATTAAAATTTTTGTTTTAATTTTATGTATCTGTAAATATATATAAATACACATACATACATTAGCATAGATGGATACACACACACGTAAGTTCCTTGGGAAGACATTTTTGTTTATTTTGGCCAATGATGTATATCCTTTGCCTAGATTGGTATATGGTGAGTATTCACTAAATGTTAACTGAATAATATCTGGATATGTGTGCATCTGTATATTCACTGAATTATGATATTATATTTACCTTGATATGATTTCAGATTTAAAGTAAATTGTCAGGAAAATTCCAAGAATTCCCAGATGCCCTTTATGCTTTACCCAGGTCCTCCAAAGTTTAATATTTGCTGCATCCTCTGTCTTCTATCTTTTTTTCTGATATCACAGACATGATGTCTCTTTACCTCTGAATCAGAATTTATCTTATATGACCACAAGTAATTATCAAAACCAGCCCATTAACATGGAAATGGCACTATTATTTACTTTTGTCTAATCTACAGACCATGTTAAGGTTTTTGACAATTGTCCCAATAATGTTTTTTGTAGCTAAAAGAGATCTGAGATCATGTGTTGTTGCATTCATCTGTCATGTGTCTCTTTAGTCTCTTTTAATCTGGAACATTTCCTGAGTCCCTTTTTATAAAATATGTGTTTTGCTGTCAGTAAAAACAATTTTTCTGCAGTTACCACTATGCTGAGTGGAGTTTGAAATAACACCTTGTCAGCCTTCAGAGGGGAAGTCACCAAAAGAGAATCTCTCCCTCTCAAATTGTTAGATCTGATCAGGATACAAGAGAGCAATGGGGACTTCATTGTTACTTGTGGAATCTGAGAGGATATTAGGGGCCATTGTGGGGGACATGCAGTTACTGTGACCTTGGTGTTGAGGGCCTGGAAAGATGGCACTGGCATACCTGATTCACAAGGAGAAGAGAACAGTGACTCCAGATCTTCACAGAGTAAGTTCGGCATGCTCTGACATAGTCCTCTAGTAGCTTGAGCTTTGGGGAGCACCAAAACCTGACATCTGAGACCTACAAACAAAAAGCAAACTGGCCATGCCTGGAACTGAGGGACAGAATACCCTCCTTGGAAATCTTCTCAGGCTCTGGGTTAACAGTGACACCTGCCCACCTGGATAGGATGTCAACAGTTGTGGCAGAAAGAAGCAATAGCAGTAATGAGGATGATGGAATTCCAGATTTTTCTAGTATGAAACTAACTCATTGCACCATAGCCCAATTTTGGACTGTTTATATTCTTGAGCTATCAATAGAAGGATGGCTCCTCCAAAAGAAAAATACTTAAATTTGGAAGTAAGGGGTCTCAACTAACCTGTTACAATTCGAGCTGTAAATTAGAAAGATGAGTTTATGCTTGCACAGTGAGTTTTAAAAATAACATTACAGATCATATTTGAAATATATAGAAGATGGAAGAAATTACCGAGGTTGGGTTAAGCATCCCTAGGGCTCTTTCTTTCTTGATTCTCCTTCCTGCTATACAGGGATGGAGAGCAGAATTTTGTTATTTACTTTTCGTGTTGTATCTTTTTCTATACACATTACTTTAATACTTTCACTCTGCTCCATAATACCCAGTCATGATTCCCCATTACCTACAAGATCAAGTTTAAGCTCCCTCAGCTAACATTTGATACCTTCCCTAATCTATACACCTTGCCTGCTTTTTCAGTCTACTTTTCAGTAGTTCCCTATTTTTACTTCCCTTTGCAACCATAACTGGCTTATATTTTTCAATCTCCCAAATAGTCTTTTAAATGTTTTGACTATACACCTTTACTGAAATCATCTTGTTCACTCGGAATTTCCAGATCCTCCTGTTTCACCTTGAAATCCTCCCATTCTTCGAAGCCAACCTCAAATACAACTTCTCCCAGGGAGTCTTCCATAGCAGAAGTGACTGTTATTCCTTTCAATTCTTACTGAACCTATCATTTATATCTACCCCATAGCTCTTTTATGTCTTTTATTTTAAGTATTTGTGTACTTGTATTACTGATATCTCTGAAGTTGCATCCTCTTTGAGAATGAGAATTGTTACTTAGAAATCTTTGTATCTTATAGAAGAATTCTGTTACAGTCTTGTGCAGAAAAAAGAGAGAAGATTTATTCATGTTACTATTGTACCAAGAACTTTAAAGACTTATTTCATTTATTACTTAAAACAACGTTATGGAGGTACATATAATTACTTTCATTTTATAGGTATGAAAAGTAAGACTCAGGGAGAGTTAAGAACTAGCTAATCATTAGTATCTAATAAGTGCCCAGATGTGTCTGATTCTAAAATCTGTGATTTTCTCTCCCAAAATATATTTGATTTGTGTAGATTTGCATAGTAGTTGCTCAATAAAGAACTCACTCGACTCCACTCCAAGAAGACAAACGATCCAATCAAAAAATGGGCAAAGACAGCGGTCAGACAAGAGAAAGAGATAAAAGGCATCCAAATAGGAAAGGAGGAAGTAAAACTATCATTGTTTGTAGATGACATGATAGTGTACATAGAGAACCCTGTAGACTCTACCAAAAAACTCCTCAACCTAATAAGTGAATTTGGCAAAACAGCAGGATACAAAGTCAACATTCAGAAATCAAAGGCGTTTTTGTACACCAGCAATGCAATAGAAGAAGAAGAAATCAGAAAAAAAAATACCATTCGATATAGCAAGAAGAAAAATAAAGTACCTAGGCATAAATTTAACCAAAGACGTAAAAGACCTGTACGCAGAAAACTATACAACATTGAAAAAAGAAATTAAGGAAGACACAAATAAATGGAAGCATATACCGTGCTCATGAATTGGAAGAATTAATATCATCAAAATGTCCATACTATCCAAAGCAATTTATAGATTCAACGCAATCCCTATTAAGATACCAATGACGTATTTCACAGAAATAGAACAGACATTTCAAAAATTTATATGGAACCATAAACGACCCCGAATAGCCTCAGCAATTCTGAGAAAGAAACACAAAGTAGAAGGGATCACAATACCGGACATCAAACTCTACTACAAAACCACTATACTCAAAACAATCTGGTACTAGCACAAGAACAGACCCATAGACCAGTGGAACAGAATAGAAAGCCCAGAAATAAGCCCAGGTCTCTATGGGCATCTAATATTTGACAAAGGGGGCAGAAGCATAAAATGGAGCAATAATAGCCTCTTCAACAAATGGTGTTGGGAGAGCTGGACGGCTACATGCAAAAAATTGAAATTGGATCATCGGCTGACACCATACACAAAAATAAACTCAAGATGGATAAAAGACTTCAATATAAGTCGCAACACCATCAAAGTCCTCGAGGAGAACATTGGCAGGAAACTCTCAGATATCCCAAGCAGCAATTTTTTCACTGATATGTCTCCTAAAGCAAGGGACATAAAGGAAAGAATAAACAAGTGGGACCTCATCAAAATAAGAAGCTCCTGCACGGCAAAAGAAAATATCAGCAAAATGAAAAGGGAACCAACCCTATGGGAAAATATATTCGCTAATGTTACATCAGATAGAGGTTTGATCTCCAAGATATATAAAGAACTCACTCAACTCCACTCCAAGAAGACAAACGATCCAATCAAAAAATGGGCAAAGGACCTGAGCAGATGCTTTTCCAAGGAGGAGATACAGAGGGCCCAGAGGCATTTGCAAGGATGCTCAGCATCACTGGCCATCAGAGAAATGCAGATCAAAACCACCATGAGGTACCACCTCACACTGGTCAGAACGGCCATCATAAACAGATCCACAAACAACAGGTGCTGGCGAGGCTGTGGAGAAAAGGGAACCCTAGTACACTGTTGGTGGGAATGCAGACTGGTGCAGCCATTGTGGAAAGCAGTGTGGAATTTACTCAAAAAGCTGAAAATAGAACTGCCTTTTGATCCAGGGGTTCCCTGCTGGGACTATACCCTAAGAACACCAAAACACCAATACAAAAGAACCTATGCACCCCAATGTTCATAGCAGCACAATTTACAATAGCCAAGTGTTGGAAGCAACCTAAATGCCCATCAGTAGATGACTGGATCAAAAAGTTATGGTCCATATACACAATGGAATACTACGCAGCAGAAAGAAAAAAAGAACTACTAAACTTCGCGACAGCATGGATGGAACTGGAGAGCATCATGCTAAGCGACATAAGCCAGGGGGCGAAAGACAAACACCATATGATCTCACCTATAAGCAGAACCTAACCAACAATGCAAAGATGCAAGGAAAATATGACCAGCAACACTGAAAGGAAAAGAAATCAACAGAGACAAGAGGGAAGGAGGGAGGCGGGGAGGGGACAAGGAAGGGAAGGGGAAAGTCAAGGAACATATAGCAAGGACTCATGGACAAAACCAAAGGTGAAGAGCTGAGGGAGGGAGGGAGGGAGGGGACAAGGGGAAGTGTTGGGGGGTAGGCAGAGACAAATGTATTTGAAAAAATAAATTAAAATTAGATAAATATTGCTGAGCATATAGTAAATGATTGTGGCAGAGACAGTGCTGCTCACCAAATAGCCATGTACTCCTCCATGTTTTCTAGCACCACTTGCAGTAAGGTTGAGGCCACATGGCTGGGTTCTGGCCAAAGGAGACTTACTTACCTTGCTCTCTTCCCTTGACAAGGAGAACTTGGACACCATGTGCTTCAGATGGCTACAAGGTGGAGGAGCATTCTCCATCAGAATCAGATGGTGACGCGACATGATATAAACTTTTATTGGTTAAGATAATGAGATTTTAAGATCTGCATGTTGTTAATTATTCTGAATGATTAGGTGACTCAGTAAATGAACACAATTAATATAATAATATGCTATTTCAAGAGGATTTATTGCATTTATTTAGGTGTCCATTTACTTGTTCCTTGTAACCTCATTTCTGCTCTTAGAAGGGTAAGTCAAGGCCACTGCTGTTCTTAGAGTAGATGTCAATAATCCCTACTCCTTGAGCAGATGCATTGAGAACCATGACATTAAGACATATATATGTATGTCTGTGTTTTCATATATGCATTTCTGTAAACAAGCATGCCTTGTTTAACATGAAAGTTGAGCTGTACTCTATCCTTTGATGTTTATTTAGTGGGGTAAGTCATTCTTCCTTTGACCCTGGATACAAATTTAGGCAGGGCATAACCTTTCTGGTTACTTGTACATAATGAAAATTTCTACAGTCATTTTAAGTCACAGAACAGAGTCTCAATTTAGTAATAATGCAATATTCATCTAGTAATCAGCACTCCAAGCTTAATTTAAATATGAGATTCTTTTCCTTTTCTCCATCTCAGGTCTGCGGCAGGTAGGACATCATCCTTGGGAAGGCATGGTTGTTTTGCTGCTCCTTCCAGTCCCTTAGATCTTGACACTTCAAGGTGAGAGACCAGCAGGAAGGCAAAGGGAAGGGGAAGCAAGAAGTTTCTCACTTGACTGAAACAGTGGTGAGCTGATGCAGATTTCTCTCATCTCAGCAAAAGATAAAGCTGATTTTTTTTTTGTCTTGGTGGGCACTTTCCTGGCTTCTTCGGGGATAGCTTCATCTATTCCTGAAGAAGTTTCTTCTACACTTCCACGTATCCAGCAGACACCTCTCAGTCCGTACTCATCATTTAAGGCTCCTTCCTCAGCCTCTGGAGTCTCATTGTTCACCTCTGGTCTCTTTCTGCTGAGCTGACACCTTTAGATGGACTGGAGTTGACCTCACATTGATTTTTTGCCTTCTCACATGGCCTATATCTGGTCCATGGGAAACACTCATCCTTCTTTAGTCCCTGCAACTCTGGAAGGATAGATCATTCCAACAGCAAGGATCTCTCCTTCACTCAGAGGTTCTGGCCAACCAATCTCCCACATTTTAGATTTGTTTGTCATTGGGCTCAGACACTGACCCAGCAAAGCCTCAAATTTCAGGGGTACCTTAAAGCTCTAAGTGATTTTCTTAAAGCCCCCATATGGGTGTAAGGTAAAGGGGAAACACCCTTACTTTAGAAAGAGAACTTATACTGTATCAAGAGTGCTTTCCAAAATTCTTCTCCCTAAATCTCCTTACTTAACTCCAAAACAACCAACCATTTATACAAGGTGAGTAAAGGGGTATGACTTGTATAACTGTCACCTGACCATCTCCTTTGGACAGATTCCCCCTTCACTGGGAATCTCTGATTTCAGTGTCCCAAATATCATTTCATTTTAATATTCAGTTAAACATACAGACTGCTGCTGAGGCTGAAGCTAGAAGTGCAGTTTGGGGGAGGGTATTTTTTACTTTTATACTGTGATTCTTTAAACAAGTTCGATGTTTTCTGCAACAATAATTATTTAATAAAAATTACCCTTCCAGGGAAAAATATAATTGTTACATGTTCCAGTTTATAATTTCTGACAGGAATATTTGCTTTCATTTTTTATTGCCAAAATAATTAAATTTAAGTATTTTTAAGTCTTTTTTACATGAAACATTTAAACAATAAGAGGGATAGAGAAGATACAATGAGAAGCAGCTCCCATGAAACCATGATTCATTGTGATTTCTCTGCAACTAGGATGAGAAAGAAACAGCCATCCTCTGACTTGGGATTGCTGACATAATCAGAGAGCCTGTATCAAATATGCAGCAACTTAAATAAAAACTCTCAAGTTTTCCATCTGAGGGAGATTTCTCATGTCACTATTATTTGCAGTAAAAATACAGATCAAAGATGTTAAAATTAACATATTTTTACAATAGAATATTTCTGCAACATAATTCCTGAAGGGCAGAAAAGTCATTCTAACTAACCCCACCATCACCAGCACCTGTCCCTACCTTACTGGGCATATGCTGTAGGTGTTCAACAAATATTCACTACAGGGTTTTTCACAAAGGAACCTGGTGCATCTCTGTCACATGCTCCCAAATTGGCCTCCTGATGCAATACATCTCAGAAATGTCTGAGTTTCTGCTTTGTCTGCTCCATGGGCCCATCAGCAGAGAGTTTGTCTCAGCCTGGATTCACATGAAGCAACCCAACTGAGGGCAAATAGTCATTACCACTTCCAATTGTCTAACTTTGAAAAAGAAAGTTATTTCCTGTCTTTTTTTTTTTTTTACATAAATGGGAGAAGAAATGAAGAGACTCAGGCATATTTTTCATAGTATCTCAGAATAAGAAAAAATGTCCCCCCCTAATTAAGAATCTAAAGAATTGACTCACTGAATAAGGTGAGCCACACTGACTTCATAGAAAAAATTATAGAATCACAAGTCAACAAAAAATAATATGTTAGCTGCTTCCTTCAAAATTATAAAAACCCAGGTGCTATTTTAGTATACACCCCTTGACTGTAGGTCTAATACCCATCTTGAGTTGGGTGATAACGTCTATTAAAACCAAGGCTGTAAGTGAAGATGACTGCCTTCTGCTCCTTGCAGTTTCCAACCCACCCAAGCAAAGGTGACACTGGCAGACACTGCTTGATGGGCTGGTTGTTAAAACTGAGCAAGCTCCCGAACAGACTCAGCAATAACTCCCAGCTCTGGAGAAAAATGCCTGTCAGGCTTCCAGATGGAGCCAAGCTTCAGCAACCATGACAGCCTGGGAGGAAAAGGGCAGTTGTGAGAGCAGAGTCTCCAAGAATGGGGTTCACCCATGTCAGTACAGGTGCCCGCACATTCCAGGAGAAGTCAAGGGCGTCAAGAGAAAATTGTGTGCAGAGGGAGACTGCCAGAGGAATATATTCTTTAATTGTAAGTGTAGATCTGCACATAGAGTAAATATTTCAGACTGCTGAGACACCCCTGAGAATCAAACAATGAAACAACTCCTCAGTGGTCTTGGGATAATCTGGACTTTCAGGTAATTGAGTGCTTTCATAGGTCAAGATCCCAGAAGCAAACACCAAGTTGAAGTTCAGTAAGGTTTATTAGGGAGTATATTTAGGACAACCAGCAGAGGCATGAGGAAGTGGAAAAAGTGGAACATATGCCACAGAGGGTAAATTTGGCTCAGTCCTACAGGGGGAGCTCTCGAAACAATGCAACCACATGTCAGAGTTCAGGGCCAAGAGGACCATTGATACTGCTGCATCCATCAGGCATGGTCAAGAACTGCCCTGGGAATTGGGAGAGAGTTAAATTCTCAAGCACTTAGATAACCAGGGTGTGCAGATGAAGCAAATTGGAGCTGTCTTCACACTCTGAACACAGCAGTGGTCCTCTGACACCCATGTTAGCTGCCAGGGGCAGAAGCATATGGGGGCCACTGCTCAAGAAGATGTCAAAGGAACTGAAGAGATACAGGAGGAGGAGCAGCAGTATCTGCTACCGAAGAGGCCACTGCTTGCAAAATCTTCCTAGCTGCTGCTCAGGAAGGAAGTCTGACATGTGTTCACAGAAGTACAGGCCATTGGTGCTCATCTTTCTAACAAAGAGCCCCTGAACTCCTTGTCAAATCCAGTTTTGATGCAATTTCCCAATTGCTGCAGATTAAGAGAAATTTTCCTAGACTAGCTTTTCTCTCCTGTTCTTCCTTTGTATCTTCTATCCTTCAACGAGCATCCCTCTCTTACAAAACTTATTCCCTTTCTCCCTTTTTTCTCACCTTCCCTTTCACTTTTGTTTTTCTCTCCTTCTTCTTCTGCCATCTCCTTATCTCAACACCATTTTTTTTTTTTTTTTAGGTTGGGCTGCAGCTGAGTCTGCATAAAGATAATGGTTTAGACACCAAAAGCTAGTTGATGTAAAAAAGACAATCAAAATAAGTTTGGAAATTTTTTTCAGTTAAATCAAACTTATTCAAGGGGGAAGAAAATCCCTGGATAACTGACTAATATTTGATTCCAAAACATAATTTATAGTCTTTAAGATTTAATAAGTTAATTGTTTCACTATGGTTAAAACATTCATTTTTTTTAAACTTACTTGATAAGAGCTTTGTGGTACAATTCTGTTTCTAAACTACTTGTTAATTTAGTGGTGGATTTCTATTTCAGATAGAGGTATTACCATGTGAAAACATCCATGAGTCTATCTTTTTAACCAAAGTAATATCTAAGAGTTTCAAACATATTTTGAAAGACTAATGGACACTGGACAGGGCTCAGAGGTGTTTCCCCCTATTTGTACTCACACAAGCTTGAGGAGAGATAAATAGTCATAACTATAACTATATCCTTTTATCATTCACATGTGTCCCTCATTTAAATCTGCCCCTAATAAAAATGCAGTAGGAAGAGTGAGCACATTAGGAAGACCTTGTCATAGTTGTGACAGAGGCGGCATTAGCAGCTCCTCCAAATTAGAACCCAAAGAACCGATTTATGCAACACAGTGAGTCTGAGGCATGGAGACATCAACCAAAAAAATAGAAACTTTGTCACCTCTCTAAAAATACCAAAAACCATGAAATAGCTAATACTTCATATTTGTACTTTTAACAAATTAGTTTTGGGAATAAGTGATAAAAAGCATAGCTCTTGGCTTTACTTATTTTTTTTTTCACCATGCTCTAAACTATTAGTTTGGACATACCCAAAGATCTTTGTATTCTAATCATAAAAGTATAATTAAAAAGAAGTAATATGTTATTAAAATTAACTCTTAAGAGATACAAAATCAATAAGACATAAATTTTGGTTTTGGGGCACTTGCACACTAAGGAAATCAGGCACACACTCATGACATCATTTGAGAGTAATGAAAAGCTACCTGTGTCAGTAATACTGACAGGAATCTAGAATCAGAAAACAAAATAAGTCCACTCAAAGGGCTAGTGTAAGAAGCAGGCCATCTTGCCTATGAATGAGACACAGTCACAGGCTACCACAGTGTTCCTAAAGTACAACTTGTGTTTATTTAAGCAAAAAAAAAAAAAAAAAAGGACCAGAATCATTTCATATTCTTTACCTAAGTTTACTACTATTCCTATGGTTATCTGAAAACCATTTTCAATTCTATGGTATCAGAAGCCTCTGAACTTAGAACTTCAGGGAGGTTAAATGCCTTCTCATTCCAAGTTCATATACATACTTTTTAATATTCACTTTGATTTTCAATTACACAAATTTTTCTAATGAGAAGCAATGAAGGGATGAGTAGAGGAAAACACTATCAGGATGCACAAACCAGCTTCATGTGAGAATGTCGGTGCCAAGATCAGCACCTTCCCTTCTCTTACCATCCCAGGAAGAGCTGGGCTAAGGTGGGTGATGCTGCTGGACACATTCCATATCTCCAGGGAAGGGGTACTGCCCTACTACCATCTTATAAGGAGGGAGAGCCCAAATCAGCGTAGGGTTGTGAGAAATAATCACACAAGACGTTAGCAGCAGGCCATCAGCCAGTAAGTTCCAGATGGAAGTGAAGCTGCCTGAGCACATGAGCTGATGCACTTGGAGACCTTGTGAGATGTTGGCTTCAGGATGCTGCATGGGCAGGGAGGGAGCACAGCTCCATGGGAAGCTGAGTGTGGGCACAGGCCCCACCATTGGAGAACAGGGAGCTCTTGATCCTTGTAAACCTATTGCTAGGCAATTGAGCCCCAGGAACTTGCTGGACAGTCTTCCTTGCTTTGCATGTTTATTTAAAAGCAGTAACTAATAGATACTTCGCCCTGACCAGTGTGGCTCAGTTGGTTGGGCATCACCCCTCAAAGCAAAAGGTCACCATTTCAATTCCTGGTTGGGGCACATGCCTGGGTTGCAGGTTCGGTCCCCAGTTGGGTCTTGTATGAGAGGCAACCGATCGATGTTTCTCTCATCGATCTTTCTTACCCTCTCCTTCTCCCTCCCTTCCCTTCTCTCTAAAAATAAATAAATAAAATCTTTTTAAAAAGAGAGATACTTCAGAGTTGCATGACTGTGGGCAGGAAAACTGCTCAACTCATCTTTAATCTCCACAACCAGCACAGTGCTGAGCATGCCATATGCATTCTAACAAACCTTTCTCAGTTATTAAATGGGTCCACACCAGGGTCACTCGGGCATTTTTCTTCCTCTGCCATCTTTGGTGAGCTGATATCAGAACAGAACTTAGTTGTCTCTAATGCAGCCAGACATGACCACACACCAGGAAGGTGTTTGGTATTTGTATTAAGACGATTCAGCAGCTGAACTAAACACCACTGGCTTTTTTTTTTAATCACATCTCTGCATTTTCCCTTGGTACTATGCTGCTACTGCATTGGGCATCACACAGTAAAGAAATGATAATAACAGCAATAAACATTTACTGAAAATTCACTGTGTGTCAGACACTGTGTTGAATATACCACCTACACTATGTTGCTTAATTTTTCCAAGACACTAATAACTTAATTATTATTATGTTATAATTTACTATAAAGTTAGAGTGGAAGGCAACCATTTGGGCAAGGAGACATCCTTGGGAGACACAAGATTAGAACTCACTGGGTTACATAGGGTGCACAGCAATGTGAATATACTCAATACCACTGAACACTTACAATGGTTAAAACAGCAGATTTTGTATTATGTATACTTTATGACAATTAAAAATAAGGATAAAAATAAAATACCAAAGGAGTAGTGACTCAGGAGATAAATAAGAACATTGGCCTGCAGGAGGGTGTGCAACAAGCAGCTGGAAGTAAGAGACAAAGTTAGAGCAGGCCTGGAGGGAGCACTGACTGCCAGGCACAGCCTATGCTCTCTCTGTGGGTGGGCTCACTTCACCCTCCACCTAGCCCTGTGAGTTGGGCAGTATATGCTGTCTCCATGTTACAGGTGAGGAAATTGAGGCAGGAAGGGTATAAGTAACTTGTCCAAGGTCACACAGCTACTCAGTGGAAGAATCAAGATTTGCATCCAAAGGGTGGAACTCTAGAGTCTATTTTATATCCACCCAACCCCTGGAGCTCAGGAATAAGGGAAAGCTAAAAATGCACCCTTGAAATCATCAGCTTACAGATCCGGGGAAGCCCCAGGGGAGTGGATGCTTCCATCCATGGAGAAAATGGGAGGAAAGCTTTTACAGATTAGAGCTCTGGGGAGCACAGTACCTCCAGGGAGTTGGGGGGAGCAACAGTGGAGCATTAAGTCAGACTGGCCACAATGTCAGAAAAGAGCTAGAGAGGGTGGTAAGAACATGCGGTCACCTCACTAGTCTGCACACAGAGGAAAGGCCAGTAAGAGGGTGTTACTAACTCAAAGCCATGCCTGATACTAGCAGTGTTCACCTGCAAGCCTCAGGATCGCCACGCACATTCACAACTGCCTCTGTACCTCCCTCCATGCAGCATGCTGCATCTCCCAGCAGGGTGCTGTCCAGCTAAGATCAGGGACCGACAGTCAATGAGTCTTGAGGTTAAGCTTCTTTCCAACATGAAAAAAAAAATAGAGTGAAAAAGTAGGAATTCAAACCTATGTTGTAGTAACTTTGCTATTAGTCTTGACATTATTTGGTAAAGAAGACTGTAGACCCAAGTTAGCCATAAGCAGTTAAGCCATGAGGGTTGGTGACCCTAACCTCTGTCATATCTCAAAACCAAAGCTCCATGAAAACAGGGATTTTTGTCTGCCTTGCTCCCCAATACAATCTCAGTGATGAAAGCAAGGCTTGGCATGAAGCAGATGCTCAATAAAATGACACAGTGAATGAATCCTGCAAAAACATCCTCTTCCAGGAGGGCAGAGGTATGTACCCCACCCATTGTGCAATGCTTGGTGAGGGCAAAAATGGCTAAAGAGGCAAAATCTGCTTTCAGGTCCACCCCACTTCCACTTCTTATGACTCTGCTCCACGACACCATGATTTAGCATCTTTCCCTTGCCTTTTTCAACATTTCTTATAAGTTAGGAAAGTTTTACAATAAAGAATAGTTAATTTAGAATTTAAAAAGTCTTCAGTAAAAAACCCACCTCTACCATTCCCCAGCTGTGTGCCTTTAAGTAAATAAGTTGATTTTTCTTAGATCCTATTGGAGACACTAATCCCTAACCCATATGAAGCCAAAAAAAAAAAAAAAATCACAACCTTCAAAGCCATATGTCCATATTATTTATTATCATTGACAAATTATTGAAAAGGAATGACAGTATTCATTAGAGACAAATATTTAAGATACAGAATATAGGCATTTCCCTGTATTGTGTAGATTAACCCCCAAAAAGGCAATCATCAGTTCTGACAATATATTGTGGGAAATCTAAATACTATTGTATTTCCCATCCATTAATTAACATAATGTTACCTGTGTCCCTAACAGATAAGCCAGTCATCAAATGCTTCAAGTGCCCCCAGAGGTGTTTCCATGCAGATACCTAATGTATACAGAGACTGCACAGCTCTGGGAAATTTAGCCCATTCAACAAAAATCCCTTCTAACTTATCTCCCACTCTCATCCTCTCCCAAGCATACACTCTGAGAAAAATGATGCTAAATAAACAGAAACTTTGTTGTTGTTTGTTTGTTTTTGCTTATGCAAGCCCTGTAAATAATCTCAGAGTACCAAAAGACACACTGGGAATTTAGGAGAATAAAAAAATGTGTTTCCTTATTCTTTACTTCTTCTCCTTTGCTTGGGGGGACTGGAACAAATCTCACTGTGTGCCCAGGAGAGCTCTGGGTAATGAATATTTAACACATGGGTCAGCTGTAAACAGCTGTAACTCTCTGGTGAATCACTAACTTTAGACACCCAAGCAACATCGTCATCTGTGTTCTTCTGCCCATGGGTCATTGGGACTTCTTTTTGCCTATGAACATCAGACTGTTTGTTTACAGCCTCCTTAATATTAAGACACTTTTGCCCACATAGCTTGCAGCTTGGTAGATAGTATTTGATTTCATTTGTCTCTATTGATCTGATTCATTCTCAGTCTCACACTCCCTCTCATCTGGCTGTAATTTCATAGCTGGCACATACTTGCTTTTCATTCACTGTGGAGAGCATTGCTGTTTTCTAATTTTCTAACCAGCCTGTATGCCCCCAACTCTATCAAACATGGGCCCCAATTTGTCTTATAAATAAGAAAATGAATCACATTTCCTGCTTGCGTCAGATTTTACTTCCAGCGCTCATAACTCAGAGCATCCCAGGCAGACCTACATCAAGTATATGGCTCCAATTATCACTGCTCCTGGCAGCTGACTAATGCCATCTAAACACAGTGGTGTGTGTGTAGCAAAACCACATAGAAGACACAAGTTTTGGCTTTAGGACTAATGCTACATTCTAGTGGAGAGCTCCAGAAAAATACACGTTCTTTTTTCACATAACTATGACTAAATGCCCACATTTCCCTTGTCCCTGCAAAAGAATAAAGAGCTTACAAACCAAATGAATACCATAATTAAAATAACTTGTTGCCTGTCCTTCAAAACAGAGAGGAAACCCACAATATTAAAACTAAGAATGATTAGCAAAGGCATAAAACACAACAGTTTCAAAACTGGGGGACTCACAAAAACATGTTGGTATTCAGTTTAGAGGACTTGGAAAGAACCCAAGAGAAGAGTTGATCCTACTCATGGCCCATCGCTCCAGGGCAGTTATCTAATTTAAAAGACCTCCCTTGTAAGGAATTTCACAGTTATTTACACAATTGCTCCACAAGTAGCATTCATACTGAGCAACATTAAAATTGACATGCTATGCTTATTCTTGCAGTCGACTTACTTTCTTCTGTTAATAGCTAATCCAATAGCTCTTAAGAAAAGTCATTCAGTAAGTTCTTCCTTTAAACCTCACCTTAGTATCATGTGTTGTGGCTCCTCTCTCCTTTCCTCTTATTTTCCTCAGCGGAGATGGCACCCATTTTATCATCAATCCTTTCCTAGAACACAAACCATAACACTGGCCTCTCTCTAGTCCTTTCTTCTTTTAGTTTAGTTGCTCAAATCTTTGGCTCTTTTCTTATGAGCCTTTTTCTCAAGTTTTATTCCCACCTTCATTGTTTGGATTCTGTATAGTTTCTATAGTGCTATCATGCAATGACCAGAAGACAATAGAACATTCTGGTAAGTTTTGGCTAATTTGGAAATAACAAGAATCTCTCTTGGGTTGCAGAACTCTTCACTCCTTACAGACTTTCCTTGAACACTCCTTGGTTTTTCTAAAAGTTGTACAGCATTGCTGATTCACAATCAGCTGTTCAGGGTGCAGATACGGTAGTCCCCCTTACCCACAGTTTTGCTTTTTGCAGTGTCAGTTACCCATCATCAATCACGGTCCTATAATATCAAATGGAAAATTTCAGAATTAAACAATTCATACATTTTATTTTTTATTTTTTTATTGTTGTTCAAGTACAATTATCTCCGCTCTCCACCACCCAACCCAGCCCCACCTCCTACCCTCAATTCTACCTCCCTTTGGCTTTGTCCATGGGTCCTTAATACATGTTCCTTGATTTGACCTTCCCCTTCTTTCTCTTCTTTATTCCCCTCCCTCTTCCTCTCTGATTACTTTTAGTTTGTTATTTCTTTTTTCTAAGATTTTATTTATTTTTAGAAAGGGGAAGGGAGGGAGAAAAAAGAGGGAGAGAAACATCAATGTGTCGTTGCATCTTGCACACACCCTGCTGGGCACCTGGCCTGCAACCGAGGCATGTGCCCTAGAGTGGGAATTCAACTGGCTATCTTTGGTTCACAGGCCGGCACCCAATCCACTGAGCCACACCAGCTAGGGAAAATTTGTTCTTTATTTCAATGGCTCCGGTTATATTATGCTTGCTTATTTGTTTTGTTGATTAGGTTCCACTTATAGGTGAGATCACATGGTATTTGTCTTTCACCATCTCGCTTATTTCACTTAGCGTAATGCTCTCCAGTTCCATCCATGCTGTTGCAAAGGGTAGGAGCTCCTTTTTTCTTTCTTTCTTTCTTTTTTTAATATTTTTTCTTTTTTTAATTTTTTTAAATTTATTTATTTTTTCAAATACATTTGTCTCTGCCTACCCCCAACCACTTTCCCTTGCCCCCTCCCTCCCTCCCTCCCTCAGCTCTTCACCTTTGGTTTTGTCCATGAGTCCTTGCTATATATTCCTTGACTTTCCCTTTCCCTTCCTTTTCCCCACTCCTGCCTCCTTCCCTCTTATCTCTGTTGGTTTCTTTTCCTTTCAGTGTTGCTGGTCTTATTTTCCTTGCATCTTTGTATTGTTGGTTAGGTTCCACTTTTAGGTGAGATCATATGGTATTTGTCTTTTGCCCCCTGGCTTATTTCGCTTAGCATAATGCTCTCTAGTTCCATCCATGCTGTCACGAACTTTAGTAGTTTTTTTTCTTTCTGCTGTGTAGCATTCCATTGTGTAAATGTACCACAGCTTATCTATCCACTCATTTACTGATGGACACTTAGGTTGCTTCCAACACTTGACTATTATAAATTGTGCTGCTATGAACATTGGGTGCCTAGTTTCTTTTGATTGGTATTTTAGGACTCTTAGGGTGTAATCCAAGTAGTAGAATCGCTGGGTCAAAAGGCAGTTCCATTTTTATCTTTTTGAGGAAATTCCATGCTGTTTTCCACAGTGGCTGCACCAGTCTGCATTCCCACCAACAGTGTACTAGGGTTCTCTTTTTTTCCACAACCTCTCCAGCACTTGTTCCTTGTTGATTTGTTTATGATGGCCACTCTGACGAGTGTGAAGTGGTATCTCATTGTGTTTTTAACTTGCATCTCTCTGATGGCTAGTGATGCTGAGCATCCTTTGATACATCTCTGGGTCTTGTGCATGTTCTCCTTGGAGAAGTGTCTGTTCAGGTCCTTTGCCTATTTTTTAATTGGTTTGTTATCAAACTATATTACAAGGCCTCTGTAATCAAACAGTCTGGTACTGGCACAAGAACAGACACATAAATCAGTGGAACAAAAGAGAGAGCCCAGAAATAAACCCAAGGCTCTATGGTCAATTAATATTCAACAAAGGGGAAAGAAGCAAAAAATGGAGTAAAAATAGCCTCTTCAACAAATAGGATTGGGGATCTGGACAGCTACATGCAAAAAAAAAAAAAAAAGAAAAGAAAAGAAAAAGAAACTCGACCACCAACTTACACAATATACAAAAATAAACTCAAGATCAATAAAAGACTTAAATATAAGTCTGACACCATAAAAGTCCTGGAGGAGAACGTAGGGAGGAAACTCTCAGATATTCCATGTAGCAATATTTTCACTGATACTGTCCCCTAGAGCAAGGGACATAAAGGAAAAAATAAACAAATGCGACTTCATCAAAATAAAAAGTTCTGCATGGATAAAGAAAACATCAGCAAAATATAAAAGAACCAACTGTAAGGGAAAATATACTTGCCAATGGTACTTCAGACAAGAGTTTGATCTCCAAAATATATAAAGAATTCATACCACTCCAAGAAGACAAATGATTCATACATTTTAAATTGTGTGTTATTCTGAAGAGCATGATGAAATTTCAAGCTGTCCCACTCTGTCCTTCCTTGTACGTAAACTATCCCTTTGTCCAGTGTCTCCAAGTTGCACATGCTCCCTACCCGTTATTCACTTAGTAGCCAGATTAGCAGATCAGCTGTCATGGTAATGGGGTGCTTGTGTTCAAGTGACTCTTATTTTACAATGACCCAAAATCCCAAGAGCAGTAATGCTGGCAATTCAGATAAGCCAAAGAGAAGCTATAAAGTGCTTCCTTTAAGTGAAAAATTTTGTATGTACAGGGAAAAAAACAGCCTATATAGGGTTTGCTAATATCCACAGTTTCAGCCACATTCTCAGGGTCTTGAATGAGTCCTCTGTGGATAAGGCAGGACTACTGTATCAAACAGAATATCATAATTCTATTGATTTCACATAAAAAATATGAGCTTCTTTGCAAAACAATGGGGTGAGGCTTTAGTGTAGGCTGCCAAGTGCCAACTGCCCTCTTCCTCTTTAACAAAACTGACTCTCAAGGAAAAACTGCAAACTCACTCACAAGTTCACAATGCTAAAGTATAACCCCTTCTTGGGGTCCTATTTTAACAAGGTATAAAACTTTTAACTAAACCAGTGTGCCCCCCATAATGGGAGTGTTTGGAGGACAAAAAGGGACAAGACTTTCCTCTAAGATCATGCCAACTTTGCCTCCAAATTACGTCATCTTTATCCAGGTGTCAGCCTGTTTCCAATCCCTTTAAATGAACCAGGCCCATGCCCACAAGACTCCACTGAACCTTGTAAGAGGCCATTTTGAGTTGCAATATTCTCTCTGCTGTACCTCTGTTCTTCTCAGGTTTCCTGGTCTCAGGACTTCATATGGGGTTGTTTCCAAAAATGGCCCAAATTCTCCACCTCTCTGTGTCACAGCCTTTGCAATGTGACTTTGAAACTCCTCCCATTAAGAGGTGGAATTTACTCCCTCACCCCTTGAATCTGGGCTGGCCTTGTGACTTACTTTGCAGCTAAGTGATAGTGTACCAGATCTAATCCTAAGCCTCAGGAGGCCTTGCATCCTTCTGCTCACTCCTGGAACCCCACAACTACTGTGAGAACAAGCTTCCCTCAAACAAGAGACAACATGAAGCAGAGCTAAGTTTTTCTAGCTGAAGCCATCTCAAACCAGCTAGCCCTTATCCAACTTGCCTACTAACTACAGATGCATAAATGAGTCCGGCCAAGATCAGTCAAACCTGGTCCCAATTACAAGAACTTCCCAGATGAACCATGGATTCATAAGAAATGGTTGCTGTCTTAACCCACTACATTTTGGGGTGGCTTGTTATATAGCAATACTAACTGATACGCACCCCATATCTTGGTTCCTGTTTTCTGCTTTGTCAGCTCTGATGGATGATCCAGTGAGAAACTTGCTCTTTCAATATTTGATCCTTAGCATTACTGAGGAATATAACATCTCTTCTCTGACTACTGGTTTCTTGCTCTGTAATTTCAGATAAACTATACACCTCTCTCCATGCTCTGCCCCACAGGAGAAGGGATTTAGACACCAAGACCAGATGATGCCTTTCTACCCTCCCTCCACAGCACCCCAAAGCTGCTCTTCTTTCTACACTTCTACCTCCTGTGCCCATCATCTCTAACTGCCCAGTCAGCGCCCAAGCCAAGACCTAGAAGAAACACGATGCCCCTTTTCCCTCAGCCCTTTGAGACCAAATCCTTCATTTCACCCCCTTATTACCTTTCTGAGCCACCTGTTTCCTCCTTCCCAAGTAGGGTTCTGGCTACCCGCAGTCAGGGCCCATGTGGCAAGTTCTCAATAAATGTTTTCTGAGGGAGTCTCAAGAATGGCTCTCAATCAACTTACATCTCTTTCTCTCTGAGTAATCAGGTCACCAAAATAAAAAACAAAAACAAAAACAAAAAAAGAGTATAAAATATAGTTGTTTTATATGTCACCTTGCATTCTCCCAAATAACAACTTTGGTGAAATCCTCTTTTATTGCTGTTGGGTCATTTTTTTTTTACAGTGGGTCACAGGATTCAAAGTCTAAATGTATGAAGGCTTCATTAATTTTTGGGTTTTATATGAATCAAATGCAAAGCAAATGCTCAAGAAAGAGTACTGATTTTCCTGTCAATAACCCTACCAGTGTAGTTTCATAAACTTTTCATGTTTACCTTTAACAGATCAAAATAATGTCATTAATGACATTTGGCTTCAGATACATTAACTGCTCCTACCCTGCCATGGCCACAGTCTCATATGTACACAATGATGGCTGCACAGTGAGCACTTTAGAGAGAAGGGATAGAATTGTATCAGGCAGGATGGTAAGCAGAACCCTAGATATAAAACACTGCTGCTTCCTGACCCTTCAAATCCTCCCAGATGGATCTGTAACCAGCAAGGCAGCAGAAGGATGTTGTCCTGGTGTTCCAGGTCCAGAGCCTGAATGTTAAAGTACTGCCCAATTCTCCCTTCTCTGCACAATACCCACTGAATGCTATGACCAAGCCTTTGCCTTGGAAGCTGACCACAGGATTTGCAGCTCTTGTTAGGAAACAAACATTGGGTATCCCAAACTGGCTCTGTGGGATGTGCTTAAATCCTGATGCGCATAATTTTGTAACACTAAACATCTGAATAATCTTGTCACTCAGGATGCAACAACTTGAGAACAATGTCTAAGAAAGTGGGTACCCAAATGAAGACATGACAATGGCTGAGGCATAGGAGGAAGATCCAGGCCCCAGGCCCTCAAAGCCTGAAAGCGCTGCTCTCCTTCATTTCCCCAGACACAGGGTGAAGGCTTTCCCTCCCAAACCTGACTTTTTCATAGTGCTGCACAGATTACTAAGAACTCTCACATATATTTTTCCAGTAATCTTCATCACAGTATTGCCAGTTAAATATAATTATGATTTTTTACCTTTATGAATGAAGATATTAAGACTCACTAAGATAAGGTAGTATATGGTCCAATATTACATACTAACGGTAATAATTGGCATCCAATAATATTTATTGGTCATTCTCTCTCTTATATTCATTTTCTTTTGGCCTTATAAAAACCTTACTCACTAGGCTGCATTAACATCTTTTTACAGAGCAGGAGATTGAGGCAGGGAGGCAAAGGTCAAGTGACTTGTTCAAGGTCAAATAGCTAGGGACTGTCAGGGCTTGAATATGTACTCAAGACCAACTGATTCAAAGTCTGTATTTGTTTGATTTTAGTTTACTTCCTCCAAATTTCTTCAGCTCAACTCCCTTTGCGGCCTTTGGGAGCCTGAGAATTTGGGAAATGATCTAGAGCCAGAGCTTTACTCCCTTGACCCATATACGGTCATTTTTTCCTCTTCCTACCCCGGGGGAGTTTGCAGTCAAACTTAGCTGCAGGTGGCTGTTGCATTTGGTAAATCTTAATTTTATGACAGCAGTGTGGCCTGCCAAAGATTCTCCGGGAGAGACTGACATCATGAAAATGCCAGACCTGACTCTGTCCTTTAAGCTGGACCTTTTCATCTTTATTGCAGTAGCACTGAGAACAGCTTACTTTTGGGTTTTCCATTGAATTTACCAACATGCTTACAGACAGAAGGATCTTACTATCTCCACCCAACACCAATAGCCACTTACTTGGAAAATAAAAAATCTTGGTCTTTCCCTAGGAGAGTCTGGTTCTCACCTTATTACTGGTGGCAAAAATTTAAAATTGTAGTAAATATTTGTTGAGTATTTGCTAAGTATTAGTCATTGTGCTAAGAATTTTAATATTTATTTTATTTAATTTCCATAATACCCTGATAAGGTAGTTATTGTTCTTATTTTACACATTAGTTAAGAAACAAAAGAATTTGCCTATTATCATATAGCTAATAAGTGGTGAACTTGAATGCAAACCTTGATTTTCTGATTACAAGTCCAACTTTCAATTTTCACTCTGATAAGAAGCCATGTAACTTAATAATATGTATTGTTTAAGAGTCTTAAAAACATGCCTGCTCTTTAACTTTGAATTCTATAATACTTAAGAATTTATTATTAAAAATCATAAGACCAGCAACACTGAAAGGAAAAGAAATCAACAGAGACAAGAGGGAAGGAGGGAGGGGGGCAGGGAAAAGGAAGGGAAGGGGAAAGTCAAGGAACATATAGCAAGGACTCATGGACAAAACCAAAGGGGAAGAGCTGAGGGAGGGAAGGAGGGAGGGGGCAAGGGAAAGTGGTTGGGGGTAGGCAGAGACAAATGTATTTGAAAAAATAAATTAAAATTAAATTAAAAAAAGAATTTATTATTAAAAATCAAAGGTAATCTTAAAAAAGTATGCATAAATTATAACACAACACTTATTTATAATTCCAAAAACTAGAAAAAGCTTAAATGTCTAATACCTGAAATATTTAATACCTTTTAAATCTGCATTGTTTTAATATCATGAAATCATGTTTTGAAGATGACATTTAAATATGTGAGAAATACTAAAACTACAATAAAAACACAGCACATAAAACTCTACATGGGCTTTGGTTATGAAATGAGATCTGTGAATTCTCACTTCCCCATCAGTGTCATTATTCAGGAGAACAGGTCTTCTCTTGGAACCTGAACTTTCTTGGATGAAAAATATACTAGCAGGCTCATATTTTTAAGCCAGGCATCACTTGTATCTCAAGGCCATGAGTTAATTTTTGAAGGAAAACATATTATAGTTATGTCAAATTCAGCTGCTTTGATTCAGCAAACCACAACTTTTAAAAACAAGAATAACAGAAAAGTTTTGGATGGCATCTATGTCTATGAAAAAGGAAAAACAGTTCAGCAGACTATGAATGAGATCTAAGAGTCGTCAGCTACAGAAAGAGTAAGACGCTGATGATTCCTAAGACCTATCTGCGATTTTTAAAGATGTAATGAAAACCCTCTATTGATTTGGAGGGGGAAAAAACTGTGTATATAATATGACCTCAATTTTGTCCAAAATAAAAAAAAATTCTACATATACATTTAAAAACTATAATTGAATAAAACATGCTCACTTGCAGCCATCCCTTTGTGAAAGAATTATGGCTAATATCTGTTTTCTTAAATTTTTCTATATTTTCTTAATTCTCATCAATGAGTCTCCAACATTATTATAAATAGAAACAAAAATATGCTATTAAAAAGTAGAATTCTTACCATTATTTCAAATAGTCAGGAGTCAAGCTAGCTCAAGTCCAAAATGCTGCTGGGAACACTTTTCTTCTTGTTACTCCCCAGTTTAGGGAGCAAGGGAGACAAGTGTTAGAGAGCCTTAGGAACTAGCTGTGTGATCTTGAATGAGTCACATTCCCTCTCTGGGTTACAGCAGGCTTTTCTGCAAAATGAACAGCCTGGTTCAATAAACTCTGCCCCAGGCCTGAGCCCACAGCCTCCCTCAGTGGTCTCTAGATAGAACTGCCTTTCAATGTGCAATTACATCTGGCCTTCCCCCATAACTGGAAAGAAAAATATTTATGAATTACTCTCTAATTCATAGAGAGTTTAGAAATGGATCTCTGTCTGGGAACAAAGAATTACAAACCCCATTGGCAAATTAGAGTCCATTATCAGACACTACAGCAGCAAGCTCAGCCTGGTGGTAATTGTGTCTGCAATAATAAGGCTATGAGGGACACTTTAGGCCATTTGCTATGTGAATCAATCATTATTACAGCCTAGCAGCAGAATGGACGTGGAAATTAGTCCCTGTTATCAATGGCCAATTAGACCAGAAATCCATCAAGAAGCTCATGAGAATGAGGGGGTTGGTACGAACACAAGTGGCCTAGGTCCCTGTCAGCTCAATGATGTCACAGGTCACCCAGAAAGAGGGCCCTGAGACTGCCTGAAATTCTGTTTAAGGCCCCTACTAGGGCTTAGTAACCTTAAATAATATTGATTGTGCTTGGCTATGACATGCCAATTTCATGTAAATAACTGAGTAATACTCCCTAATGGATGAGGGAATATTTGAGTTTATCCTGGGCATGAGTGTCCTAGGAATACCATAACAGATTTTAAGTGCCTTAAAATAACAGAAATTTATTATTTTACAGTCCAGGAGGATAGATGTCTGAAACCAAGGAGTCAGGAAGGCCACACCCTCTCTGAAGCCTTTCAGCACCTGGTAACACCAGATGTTTCTTGGGTTGCAGAAACATAACTCCAATCTCTGCCTTGGCCTTCATATAGCCATCACCTCCGTGTCTCTTTGTGTCCTTTCTTCTTCTTATAAGGACACTGATTATTGGATTAGGGTTCACCCTAATCAAATATGGCTTCATCTTAACTTGATTACATCTGCAAAGATTCTATTTCCAAAAAGGTCACATTCTGAGGTTCCTGGTGGATATGACCTTTTGGGAGACACTGTTTAACTTACCATACTCTGATATGGGGCACTATTTGGTTTTAATTGTTTATCTTTCACCTCAGTCTTACCTGTGATAGTAGATATGTTGGTAATAGCTAATACTAAAATAGTATTTATTGGACTCCAAAATGGCTGAGGAGTGAGTGGAAGTCACACTGACCTCCTCCCAGGACCAATCTGGAATTACAACTAAATTGTGGAGAAATCACCTGGAAAACAACTGAACAATAGTGACAGAGGAGCCTTAAAACCTCAGACAGACACAGGAATAGGCTTCAGACAACTTAACTGGTAAGGAGCGTGGTAGAGGCTCAAGAAGGTGGACTGGGTGCCCATGGGCAGCAGCGCCAGAGGGATACTGAAGTGGCCAGTTGGATCTCCCTGAGAAGAGCGGGGTCTAAACCATAAATGGGGGTCTCCAGCCTACAGCACCAGAGCCCAAAAAGTACACAGATAACAGCCAGCTGTGAAAAGCGGCAGGGTTGCTCTCTGCCTGAGACAGGTGGCTGGAGATACAAAGAGCTGTTTAAAGTGCCAATGCAAAAATTTTTAGTGGCAGCCACTTTCCCTGGGCTCGGGTGGCAGCGGGGATAAAATAGGCTGGAGCCACCCGAGGAGAAACTGGAGAAGGAGTCTTAGGGGAAAGAACTAAGAGAGAGGGCTGTGGGGTCCAGGTGGTGACTCACATCCCATTCTGCAGCTGCCATCTTGCTCAGGCGGATCACTCCCCCAAGTGGCAGCAGCATGAAAGAACATGATAGCCCTGGTCCCAGTAGGCTCATGATGCTGAGTACAATGTGGCAGTCACAGATAGTGGATCCCTGGCTAAAGGGGATGCAGAGTGGTCTAAAGAAACTTGATGAAAATCTGGTGATGGAGGTGTTGGGAGGAAAGAACTGTGGGAGTAGCCGGGGGGATCCTGGTGCTGACTCCTCCCCCATACAGTAGCAGCCATCTTGCTCAGGCAGACTACTCCCCCAGAGCGGCAGCAGCATGAAGGGACACAATAGTCCTGCCCCCAAGAGGCTCAGCTTAGCCATGTTGGGCAAGCCCAAATGCTGAGTATAGAGGGCAGTGACAGATAGTATAACCTTGGCTAAAGGGGACGCTGAGTGGTTTAGAGACACTTGAAGAAAGTCAGGCAACGGAGGCATTGAGAACTGAGGGAGTAGCTGGGGACCCCAGTGCTCACTCCTCCCCTATACAGCAACAGCCATATTGCTCAGGCAGACTATTCCCCTGAGTGGCAGCAGCATGAAAGAACACAAAAGCCCTGCCCACAAGAGGAACTCTGCCCCGCCCTAACTGCTGAGGGCAAAGTGACTAAATTAAAAACTGGAGGAGACAGACACAGTAGATTCCTGGAAGTCTCTTAAAGACTGCCTAAGGTCAGATGGGGTCAAGCTGATATGATCAGAGGTAGATCCAGAAAGAAAGAAAAAAAAAAAAGAGAGGTCTACTGCCAGAGAAGTTCACACCACAAAGTCAGGAAGGCAAGACAGATACATTTAAGAAGTAGAAGCAAAGAAGAAGAGACCCACAAATAATGGGAAGACAAAGAAACACCCCCCAATGGAAGGAAGAAGAGGAATCCCCACAAAGAGAACTAAATGAAATAGAGGCAAGTAAACTATCAGATATTGAGCTCAAAACAATCGTTCTAAGGAAGCTCACTGAGCACAGTGAGCTCAAAGTAAATTACCAAAAACTACAGGGAAACTATGAGGAACTTATTACAAACTATATTAGCATGAAAAAAGACATAGAAACTATCAATAAGAGGTAAGAGGAAATGAAGAATGCAATGTCTGAATTGAAAAACACAGTAGAAGGAATCAAGCGCAGGCTAGATGAAACAGAGGATGGAATCAGTAAGTTAGAGGACAAGGTAGAAAAAAGCTTTCAGAAAGAGCAAGAAAATGAAAAAGACTCAAAATGAATGAAGAGGAGTTCAGGGAAATGCAGGGCAACCTGAAACATAATAACATCCATATAATACAGATACCAGAAGGAGAAGAGAAACAACGGATACAGAACGTGTTTGAAAAAGTAATGGTGGAAAAAGTCCCTAATTGGAGGAGAGAAAAAGTTGCACAAGTCCAGGAAGCACAGAGGGTCCCATTCAAGAGTAACCCAATGAGGCCCACTCCAAGATATATCATTAAAATGACAAATATCAAAGACAAAGAGAGAATCATAAAGGCAACAAGGGAGAAAAGGGTAGTAACATACAAGGGAGCCCCCATATGGCTAGCAGCTGACTTCTCAACAGAAACACTGCAAGCCAGAAGGGAGTAGCAAGAAATATTCCAAGTCATGAAAAGCAAGGGCCTGCAGCCAAGACTATTTTACCCAGCAAGGCTCTCAATTAAAATGGAAGGTGAAATAAGGAGTTTCCCAGAAAAAAAAAAAAAAAAAAGGCTAAAAGAATACACCTCCACCAAACTAGCATTGCAAAATATGCTAAAGAGACTGCTTTAAGAAGATGAAGGAAAAGAGTGAGAAAGACAGAATCACAGGTACAAAGGGAAAAAATGAATAATTATCTATCAATAATAACTTTAAATATAAATGAACTAAATGCCCCAATCAAAAGACATAGGATAGCTAAATGGATAAGAAAACATGACCCACATGTATTCTGCCTACAAGAGACCTACCTCAGAGCAAAGGATCTACACAGACTGAAAGTAAAGGGATGGAAAAAAATATTCCCATCAAATGTACAGGGAGAAAAAGCAGGGGTAGCAATACTTGTATCAGACAAAACAGATTTTAAAACGGAGCGCATAAAAAAGAGACCCAGAAGGACACTTTTTAATACTCAAAGGAAGAATCCATCAAGAAGACATAAACATTATAAACTTATGTGCACCCACAATAGGAGCACCCCAATATATAAAGAAAATCTTGGAGGACCTCAAGAAAGATATAGCCAGTAACACACTGAGAGTAGGGGATTTTAACACTCCACTGTCAAAAATGGATAGATCTTTCAAACAAAACATCAACAAGGATATTGTAGAACTGAACGATGCATTAGATCAAATGGACTTAACAGACATATATAGAACTTTCATCCCAAAAAAGCAAAATACACATTCTTTTCAAATGCACACGGAACATTTTCAAAGATAGTCCACATGATAGGACACAAAGCAAGCCTCAACAAATTCAGGAAATTCAAAATCATAACAAGTGTTTTCTTGGACCACAGGGCTTGAAACTGGAAACCAACTTCAAGGAAAAAACTCAAAAACATTCAATCTCATGTAGACTGAATAGGACACTACTAAACAATGGATGGAAGGTCAAAGAAGAAATCAAAAAGTTTCTTGAAACAAAAAAAATGAACACAAAACAGTCCAAACCCTATGGGACACACTGAAGGCAGTCTTGAGAGGGAAGTTCATAGCAATACAGGCCTACCTTAGAAAGATAGAAACATTTCAAATAAACGATCTAATCCACCAGCTTCAAGAACTGGAGAAACAACAACGAACAATGCCCAGAGTGAGTAGAAGAAAGGAAATAATCAAGATCAGAACAGAATTGAATGACATAGAGACTAAAAGAATGATTCAAATGATCAACCAATCCAGAAGTTGGTTCTGTGAAAAGATAAACAAAATAGACAAGCCTTTAAGCAGACTCATCAAGACAAAAAGGGAGAGGACCTAAATAAATAATACCAGAAAAGAAAGAGGAGAAATAATAACTGATACCACAGAAATACAAAAGATTGTAAGAAATTACTGTGAACAATTACGTGCCAAGAAATTTGAAAATCTCAATGAAATGGACAAATTTCTAGAAAAATATAAACTTCCAGCGCTGAATGAAGAAGCAGAAAGCCTGAACAGACCAATAACAGCTGGTTAAATTGAAGCAGTAATAAAAAAACTCCCAGAACAAAAAAGCCCTGGGCCAGACGATTTCACAGGAGATTTTTACAAAACATTTATTGAAGAGCTAACCCTGTCCATCTCAGACCATTCCAAAAAATCCAAGAAGAGAGACGTCTCCCAAACTCTTTTTATGAGGTCAGCATCATCCTAATCCCAAAAGCAGGTAAAGACACAACCAAAAAATAAAACTACAGGCCAATACCACTGATGAACCTAGATGCTAAAATCTTCAACAAAATATTGGCAAAGCGCATCCAGCAATACATTAAAAAGGTCATCCACCAGGATCAAGTGGGATTCATCCCAGGGATGCAAGAATGGTTCAATATTCACAAATCAATAAACATAATACATCACGTAAACAAAAGGAAAGACAAAACCACATGATCATCTTAATAGATGTGGGAAAAGCGTTTGATAAGGTCCAGCACCCATTTATGATCGAAACACTCAGAAAAGTGGTAATAAAGGGGGCATACCTCAACATAATAAAGGCCATATATGAAAAACCTACAGCCAACCTCATACTCAATGAGCAAAAACTAAAAGCTTTCTCACTAAGATCAGGCACAAGACTAGGATGTCCACATTCTCTACTACTATTCAACATAGTATTGGAAGTCCTAGCCATAGTGATCAGACAAGAAAAAGAAATAAAAGCCACCCAAATTGGAAAGGAGGAAGTAAAACTGTCGTTGTTTGCAGATGACATGATAGTGTACATGGAAAACCCTATAGACTCCCCCAAAAATCTACTCAACCTAATAAGTGAATTTGGCAAAACAGCAGGATACAAAGTCAATATTCAGAAACCGAAGGAGTTTTTGTATACCAAACATGAAACATCAGAATCAGAAATCAGGAAAAAAGTCCCGTTTGTTATAGCAACAAGAAAAATGAATTACCTAGGAATAAACTCAACCAAGGAGGTAAAAGACCTACATGCAGAAAACTATACAACACTGAAGAAAGAAATTAAGGAAGAACCAAATAAATGGAAATATGTACCGTTCATGGATTGGAAGAATTAACATCATCAAAATGTCCATACTACCCAAAGCAATTTATAAATTCAACGCAATCCATATTAAAATACCAATGGTGTATTTCACAGACATAGAACAAACATTCCAAAAATTTATATAGAACCATAAATGACCCCAAATAGCTGCAGTAATTTTGAGAAAGAAAAACAAAGTAGAAGGGATCACAATACCTGACATCAAACTATATTACAAGGCCATTGTAATCAAAACAGTCTGGTACTGGCATAAGAACAGACACATTGATCAATGGAACAGAATAGAGAGTCCAGAAATAAGTCCATGTCTCTATGGTCAATTAATATTCGACAAAAGGTGCAGAAGCATAAAGTAGAGTAAAAATAGCCTCTTCAACAAATGGTGTTGGGAGAGCTGGACAACTACATGCAAAAAATTGAAATTCAACCACCAACTTACACCATACACAAAAATAAACTGAAGATAGATAATAAACTTAAATATAAGTCTCTACACCATAAAAGTCCCAGAGAACATAAGCAGGAAACTCTCATATACCCCACACAGCAATATTTTCACCAATATGTCCTGCAGAGCAAGGGACATAAAGGAAAAAATAAACAAATGGGACTTCATCAAAGGAGTAAGCTTCTGCACAGCTAAAGAAAACATCAGCAAAATGAAAAGAGAACCAAGCATATGGAAAAATATAATTGCCAATGATATCTCAGACAGGGGTTTGATCTCCAAAATATATAAAGAACTCACGTGACTCCACTTCAGGGAGACAAACAATCCAATTAAAAAATAGGCAAAGGACCTGAACAGACACTTCTCCAAGGAGGACAAACACAGGGCCCAGAGACATATGAAAGGGTGCTCAGCTTCATAGCCATCAGAGAAATGCAAATTAAAACCACAATGAGATACCATTTCACACCAGTCAGAATGGCCATCATCAATAAGTCAACAAACAACAGGTGCTGGCAAGGTTGTAGAGAAAAGGCAACCCTCGTACACTGTTGGTGGGAATAAAGACTGGTGCCGCCACTGTGGAAACAGTTTGGATTTTCTCCAAAAAGCTAAAAATGGAACTGCCTTTTGACCCAGCGATTCCACTGCTGGGACTATACCCTAAGAATCCCAAAACACCAATTCAAAAGAACCTATGCACCCCAATGTTCATAGCAGCTCAATTTACAATTGCAAAGTTCTGGAAGTAACCTAAGTGCCCATCAGTAAATGAGTGGATCAAAAAACTATGGTACATTTACACAATGGAATACTATGCAGCAGAAAGAAAGAAAGAAAGAGCTACTACACTCCATGACACATGGATGGAACTGGAGAGCATTGTGCTAAGTGAAATACAGCAGGCGGTGAAAGACAAATACCATATGCTCTCGATCTCACCTATAAGTGGAACCTAATCAGCAAAGCAAGCAGGCAAGGAAAATATGACCAGCAACATTGAAAGAAAAGAAACTGTCGGAGACGGGAAGGAGAGAGAGAGGTCAGTAGCAGGGAGTGGAAGGAGAAGCATCAGATCAAGAAACAGGTTGGAAGGACATATGGAGGAAGCCAAGGTGAGGAAGGACTGAGGGGGAGTGGAAGGGGTGAGTGGGGCAGGGGAAAGCGGTGGTGGGGAAAGGGAGACAAATGTATGTGAAAAATTTACAAAAAAAGAAAGAAATTTAATAAATAAATAATAAAAAATAAAATACTTATTGTGTGCCAGACATATTCTAACCTCTTTATGTATTTCAACTTGTTAAATTCTCACTGTGAGCAGTACTATTTATCTCCATTCTCTAAGTGGAGAATAAAGGCACAGAGAGGTTAAGGTCTCACCTCTAAAGTCACACAGCAAGTGTCAAAGCCTGAACTTGAATCAAAACAATTGGGTTCTGCAGGCTGTTTTCTTAACCATCCCCCCTACCTTTTAAGAGCATATAAAATCCTTTTGGAGATATAACCAGAAGTAGATTTGCTAGATCATTTAGTTAGTTCTATTTTTAGTGTTTTTTTTTTTAGAAAACATCATACCGTTCTCTTTAATACTGCACCATTTTTACATTCTCATGAACAGTATACAAGGGCTCCAAAAACTCCACAATCTCACCAAAACTTCAGGTCTTTTTGAAAATAATAATCATTCTGATACGTGAAAGGTGGTATCTCCTTGTCATTATTATTTGTATATCCCTAATGATAATGATACTGAGCATCTTTCCACATACTTTTTTGGCTATTTGTAGGTCTTCTGTGGAAAAACAAAGTTCATTCACATCTTTAGCCCATTTTTAAATCACATTATTAGTTTGGTTTTTGTTTTTTGCTATTGAGTTGTAGGAGTTCTTATATATTTTGGAAATTAACCCCTTATCTAATATATGGTTTTGCAACTATTTTCTCTCATTCCATAGTTTGCCTTTCACTCTGTTGATTGTTTCCTTTGCTGTGTAGAAACTTTCTAGTTTGAGGTAATTCTAACTTGTCTGTTTTTCTTTTTTGTTTCATTTCCTTTTGTTCCCACATCCATGAAATCATTGCCAAAACTAATGTAATGAACTATTTCCACTGTCTTCTTCTAGCAGTTTTATAGCTTTATGTCTTACATTTGTTTTTAATCCATTTTTGATCCTTTTTTAATGATAAGTGCATTTCATTATTTGTTTAGATGTTTAAGCTCTCGTACTAGTTTTTTTACAAGCTAGTGAACACTGACATATTGTTTCTCCCACAGAATTGTAAGCACATATTCCCATACAGTATAATATATGGTTGAACTAACATTAACACACATCACCATTTTATCAATTACATAATAAAACAAATTATCAAGTATCCAAATATTAAGTTACACAGCTCTTAAGACATATAAATATTAGATGTCTGCTCAATTCATTAGCAGATACCCACTTTTTTTGCAAAAGAGGGTGAGAAGAAAAAAACCACATATCAAACAAATGATCCATTTTTAATCCATTTGATTTTTGTGTAAGGTATAAAATAAGGTCCAATTTCATTCTTTTGCATATGAATATCCAGTTTTGCAATATCATTTGTTGGAGAGACTGTCCTTTCCCCATATGTATATTTGGGATGCTTGCTGAAAATCAGTTGATGTCAAAAACATGGGATTATTTCTGGACTCTTTATTCTCTTCCACTGATCTATATGTGTTTCTATGCCACTATATGCTGTTTGGATTACCTACTGATTTGTAGTTTTGTGATATACCTGTATTTTGCCATGTATAATGCACACCCATGTTTTTGGCCCAAACTTCCAGGAAAAAATTTTTGTTTTAATTTTTAAATTCATGTTTTAATTTAGAAACAAAACAGATTATCATATTCCAGAGTATTATTTTTCATACGTATATCATTATTGTTTTCTGGAGTTATACTTTTAACATATAAGCAAAAAAAAAGAATAAAAACATTCATATAGATATGGAATTAGTTCTCCCCATGTATAATGTGCATCCTTATTTTTCCCTAATAAACTTGAGCAAAAGGTGCACATTACTCAAGGCAAAATACATTATTTTTAAATCAGGAAGTGTGATACCTCCAGCTTTGTTTTTCTTTATTAACTGTTTTGGCTATTTGGTGTTTTTAGCTTTGATATAAATTTTAGAATTTTTTCCTAATTTTGTCAAAAATGCTGTCAATGCCATTAAGATTTTGATATGGATTGCAATGAATCTGTAAATTGCTTTGTATAGTATGTAAACTTTCACAATATTAATTTTTCTAATCAATAGACATGAGATATCTTTGTATTTGTGTCTTCTTTAATTTCTTTCATCAAGGTTTCAGTTTTCAGTGTACAAATCTTTCACCTTGTTGGTTAAGTTCATTTATAAGTATTTTTTTCTTTTTAATGCTATTGTAAATGGGATTGTTTTCTTAGTCTCTTTTTCTGATAGCTCATTTTAGTGTATAGATATATAACTGTTTATATTGATTTTGTATTGTGTAACTTTACTGAATTCATTAATTCTAACAGATTTTGGGTGGAGCCTTTAAAGTTTTCTAAGATCATGTCATCTGCAAATAGAGATAATTTTTCTTCTTTCCTTCTGATTTGGATGCTTTTTCCTTGCCTGAATGCTTGACTAAGATTTCCGGTACCATGTTGAATGGAAGTGGTGAAAGGGCATTCTTGCCTTTTTCCTGATCTTAGCATTAAAGCTTTCAGTTTTTCGCTATGAATATGATGTTAGTTATGATTTTGTATATGTGGTTGTAATTATGTTGAAGTATGTTCTTTGTATGCCTATATTTTTGAGCATTTTTATTATGAAAATGTATTGAATTTTGTCAAGTGCTTTTTCTGCATCTGTTAAGGTGATCTTAAAAAACATCAAATCTTGAAGAGATAGTAACACATTAGTGTTCATTGCAGCACTATTCAGAGTAGCCAAGATGTAGAGAAAACCTAAATGTTCATTTATAAATAAATTAATAAATAAAATGTGGTATATAGAGACAATGGAATGTAATTTAGTCTTAGGGAGAGAAAAAAGAAATCATGAAAGATGCAACAACATGGATGAACCTTGAAGACATGATGTTGAGTGAAATAAGCCAACCACAGAAGGATAAATATTGTATGAATCTACTTATATGAGGTATCTAAAATTGTAAAATCCATAGAATCAGACTGAAGAATGCTGATTAATGGGAGTTGAGGGGGGAAAAGAACATGAAAACTTGCTAATAAATAGGTATAAAAGTTCAGAAGATGAATAAGTTCTGGAGAACTATGGTACAACATCGTGCCTATAGTCAACAACACTGTGTTGTATCCTTAAAAATTTTAGGAGGATAGACCTAATGTTAAGTGCTTACCATAATAAAATTAAATTTTTTAATAAAAAGAACTTATATAGCTATACTAGACATTCTGATACATTGCTAGAAAAAAAATGTAGGTTGGTGAAAATCTTTTATAAAGTAATTTGGCACGATGTGTTAATAGTCTCAAGAATAACCATATATGTTTGACCTAGTAATTACACTTTAGGGAATTCTGTATTTTAAAAAAATCTGAACTATATGAAACCTGTATCTACAAGATGTTTGTGGCTTCATTGTTTATAATAACAAGGACAACAGATAAATGTAAACAAAAGGAGGTTACTTAAGTAAATAATGTTATGCCTACATAATGAAGTAGTATCTCTCCACCAAAATAATGTGAATAGTTTCCAATAACAAGAGGAAATGTTTATATCTTAATTATAAGTGAAAACTGGCAAAAAGGGTCATATATATATATGTATGCACACACACATACAAAATATGTTCTTGACTTAGATTTTAAACAACAGAAGAGAGAAAATTACATTAAAATTTTTATAGCAGCCCTTTTAGAAGAACTGAATATTTTTTCTTCTTTGATCTACCTTTGTGTATTTTACAACTTTTTTTAATAAGCAAAAATTATTTTGTAATTGAACAAAAGATAATAACATTTAAAATGCCAACCACTATTAATAATAATGAAAGTAGTATTCTTGTGGAAGAAGTGAGGTGGAAAGGAGAAAGATAATAAGTTTCAGTGCTGGCCTTTAAATCAAAGATCTCCTAAAGTTCAAAACAGGACATACTATACGCTTTCTCCTGGAAGCTCTAGCATTTATTCAATTCTGAAACAGTGAATTTGCCTTGTCTTCTAATCTACTAAATTCCAGGTTTGACATTTGTATATGCTACACAAGTGTTTTTTGAATAAATGAAAAAACACCTGAGCAAAATAAATATATGGTGTAAACAAATAGAGAAGTTCATATATAGGGAAATTAAGTAAATGGTTTAAAGAGAAAACAAATGCCTTTCTAAGCCAAGAGTTTGAAGCCCCTTCCTTCTTTGTTTCCTAGAAATCCACCTGAGAACCTGGAGACATAGTATCATTGATTCCACTGCACTAGGTTGTGAATTAAACTTTACGTTTTCAGCTATAGGTGATGGACTCTCAAGAGATAGAAAATCATTAGACTGAAGATTAAACCAACAGAAATTAGATTGAACTATATTGATGCCCAAGGAAATATCTTTTCCTCCTGATAAATGCTGAAATGAGAACCTAGTTGATTTAAAGGACAAACTGCCATTCAACTCAGGGAATCAAGAAAGTTTTCATCTGTACCCAAACTTTTGCAATATAACCCCCTAACTCCAACTCCCTTAAATAAAATGACTTCTATTTGTGTTTATAACCACACAACACCTGTTGGCAAACAGTATTGTTTCATGGCTCTGGCTTAGAACACAGAGCTCAAAATTTGGGACCCATTGAGCTAGTCTGATTTCCTTCACAATATGTGCTCTGAAGTTGATTAGTGAATGTGAAACAAGCATTCCTATCTCTTGACATCTAGGACTGGCTACTGAAAGTGTATGTCCCTTAGTCATATGCTTATTTGCACCTTCTGAATGATCCAGAGCACAGAGGCCTGCTTGACCCCCCTCCATGGTGTGATAATGCGTCAGTCACTGGGGACTGGGAGCAGGATGTAAAATCTGTCAGGACCCTCAGCTATGGCTATTTCCCAAGCGACTCCACTCAGGGTATTATATCAGGGTTGCAGGGTGCCAGTGGAGAACAGACATAGGCCAGTCTCCACAGACAAACAGCGAGGGTGTCCCACTGTAAGGAAAGGGCTAACCCCATCAGGTGAAGACTGATTGGAGCCACACTACACTGGCATGGCCATTGACAAGCTTGCATTCATTCATTTAACAACACTTGTGGAGAGTCTTTATGTGCTAGACACCAAATCAGGGGTTAGGGTCACTCAGCTGCCAGTCAACTGAGAAAGGCAGAGATGTCAATTACAATATGCACCTACTGGATTCAGAGAGGTACCTAAACCAAATTGGAAGGAGATTAGAAAAAGACATCTCAGAGGAAAGGATGGCTAAACTGTGTCCTGAAGCCCCGTGCTCCCCTGGGGCAGAGTCTTGGGAACCCCAGAGATAGAAAGGAAGAGTAAAGTGCCTTCATATGCATAGACTATGAAAACAGCGATTTTTCAGTGCTAAGGGTAGAACCACTCCACCCATTGGGTCTCTAGAACCGCAGGACACACTGGCTGCAGATCATAGAGCTTATAATTCAGAATTTGATCATTGCTTTTGTGTCCACAGAAATGTGGGACAAATGCCCCTAATTCCAGGCTCTCAGCAGCATTTGCAGAAACTGCATCTCATTAGTAAGAAAGCAATGCCATCAGGGTTTGCAAACTGTGGAATCCTGGTGAGGGGGGTGAATGCTTTAATGCTCACCCAGGTAGCAGTGCCACCAGTGTCATGCCTCAGTCTGTGCTTTTCACTTACTGGAAAAAAGAGTTTAGATTCTAACTTGGCTAAAGAGGATCCCATTGTTTGGCTGATTGTTGGGTTTTGGAGGGAGGAGTAAGAATCTTTTGATTTCAGAACTGACATTGGATGTCTGTTCAATTTTAAGAAAATCATGTCATTTTTCTGGTTAAATGAGCTGTGCCATTTGCGTACATTTTATAACTGCACTAAAACAGACCAAAATTAACAGGATTTTGAAGTTCATTAAGAAAAAACTAAACTAAATATTTTCAGATTATAAAGATGGAGCAAACCTCTCCAATCCAATGCAGATATTTGCTGCATTGGGTTGGAGAGGTTTGTAGGATTCTATGTGAAGTGGTGAAGAAATTAATTCTTTAGCCAAAGTCCTTCTAAATAGTCTATCTTATAAAACCAATGATGACAGTGCACTTTGAAATATTATAAAAAGACTGCATTCTGAAAGGATATGTTGCCTTTGAAACCACAGTGACAATTAGGCTTTGAGTGCTGGTAGATTAATGACTTTGGCCTAGAAAGGCCTTCCTCTGAAAGGGCTGGAGAGAACCAAGAGACGATCTGAATATGTTTTTTGCTTTTATTTATTTTTCTTTCCATCTTAAACTAGCCTGGGAGTAGCCCGTGCTTAGAGTCTACTCCAAGATCATGGATTCAGAGCCCCAAATCTGACTGAACTTCCATGTGCCCCTAGTTAAAATATTTTTCTTAAATTTTTTTAAAAACCATCTTGAGCAATGATTCTCTTATAAAATATGGTACTTAGAAAGCCACATCTTTATAACTTTGGTCTGAATTAAGCAGAAGCCCAAAGATTATTTCTTAGTTGCCATAAAAAAGAATGAAATCTTACCATTTGCAACAACATGGATGAACCTAGAGGGTATTGTGTTAAGTGAAATAAATTAGACAGAGAAAAACAAATGCCAAATGACTTCATTTATATGTGGAATCTAAAAAAAAAAAGCAACAACAACAACAAAAAAACCCTAAAATATACTAGGAAACAAAACAGAAACACACTATACAGAGAAAAAAAATGATAGTCTCCAGATGGAAAAGGGATTTAAGGAACAGGTGAAAGGGGGAAGGGATTAGGAAGAACAAATTGCCAGTTATGAAAACAGTTACAGGGATATAAAGTACAACATAAAGAATATAGTCAATAACGTTGCAAAAACTATGTATAGTGTCAGATGGATACTGCACTTATCAGGGGGATCACTCTGTAAGGTACATAAATGCCTAATCACTATGTTATACACCTGAAACAACATAATATTGTAAGTCAAATGTAATTTCAAGATAAATTTTAAAAATATATCAATTAAAAATTTTGAAAAGAAAGAACTGGAGACAAAGATTACCTGTGAAAGTCAAACCTGTGTTTTGTGAAACAGAATATTTAAAATATGATTCTTGCAATCCAAAATGCCTGCGTTATTTGCCCTCCCTAACACAAATCTTGCAAAGGAGACAGATGGAAAAGTCCTCCTGGGTTTCAGGGACATCCATTTTAAGAGGATTTTGAAAGCTCTGAAGTCCAAATCTGCCAACATGCTACAGCTCACCTCATAAGGGAGAGTGAGAGCCACCAGCAGCCAACAAAACATGCAGCTCTCTGGTCTTGTTGCTGCGTAACATGCTATGCTCAGTTGGGATACTTCCTGGGACTCAGTCGTTACTACCAGCTTCTGTGATGAAGATGTATACTGTGAGGGACTCCCATCTTTATACAGTAAAAAACAAAATAAAAGATTTTATCTTTAAAACATTTGTTTCTGTATTCTTTTAAATGTCAAAGAAAGAAAACATCAGATATCCAGGGAAATGAACTGGAAGGTACAGTTTCACAGTTTCCAGAAGTCTAAGCTATCTACAGTGGACGAGTCCATTTTTTTCCCTAGCAAAGCAATTACTGACCCTCTCTCGGTGTCAGGTGCTCTTGTCACATCTGACACAGCAGCTAGATTACCAAGAGGATGAGTGAAACAATAAACCTTTAGCACAGGGCTCCCTGAGGCTGCTGGTACCAGGGTGCACAGGGTAAACGCTGTGCTTCAGCGTCAGAAAATTAATCTTTTGAAAATGCTTTGTCACAATTCCACTCCTACAAATGACAGAAAAGAGGGAAGGACACTGAGACTTATCTCCTCAAGAATGTACTGAAGAAAGATAATCAAAGAGAAAATGTATTTCTGGGATCCTTGTTTTCAGGTACCTCCTGGACAAATGGTCAAGAAAAACAGCTTTGGGAACATGACATCATGGGGATATCAGAAATTGGTTTTGTCTGGTGCTTTTATGATGCATCTTTTCTGCCTGGGCCAATTGCGACCTGCAGACACACTGGAGACAGAATAATGTCATGAGCCCAGAAAACCCACCTGACATAGCAATAGGAGTAAGAAGAATTCAGAAGGAATCACTTTAGGAAAGTGTATTTAAAGACCGTCACAACCATCTTTCTGGTCTAAAATATTTTCCTTTGAATGTCCCAGAGTAGTGAACTTAAAGGTCTCCCAAACTGGCCTCACACAAACTCTATCCAAGTTGCTTGGGCAAAGGAAACTCAGAACCTCAAAGAATAAGATAAGTTACCTGTTCAAGAACCTTCCACAAGAGTGCTGCCCACTGAAAGTGTGGGCTGTAATCATGAGAAGGGAAGGTACATTCCAATTTCAGAGGCAGTGAAACAGTGTTGGGAGTGGTTGGTGGGGGTGGGTTGTCTCTGCCAAGAGAAGCCACAGGGGTCACAGAAAAATCAAAAGCAGCAAGGGGAGAGGGGACAATAGTGGGCCTCACAGGGAGAGAAGGAGATTACAGATGGGTTGGGTCTGGCTGTTAGGCTGCTCAATATTGCATTGAAAAGAGGTTTGCCTGTAAGTTTTTACAGTTGTCACCCAGGTCTTGATGACAGCTTAAAGGAAATGGAAATCTAAACTGAAATGTTGCATGCTGTTTATTTTTGTAAGTAATTTGCATTCATGGGATCCGAAACAAAGAATTCTTCTCCTCTCTTATCAGATGGAAACAGCCAGAGATCGAGCTCCTGGCAAAACAGCTCCTGGAACCAAAGACAGGGCTACAGAAGTCAGTAAGGCAGAGACTGTGTGCGAAAACAATTAGGATTGCATGCTAATAAATTAGACTTTGTAAAAATTATGAACTTCAGAAGGCATTAAAAGAGTGAAAAGGCAAGCCCCAGGCTTGGTGAAGATATGTTGTGATAAATATATCCAACAAAGGACTTCTAAACTAGAACATATTTTTAAACTCTTACAAATCAATAAAAAGGAGAAAATCAGGTTTAAAAACATGAGTGAAAGACTTGAAACAGCACTTCACAAAACAAAATATCCAAATGATCAGTGAGCATATGAAAAGTTATTCAACATCATTACTCATGACAGAAATGCAAATTAAAACCATCATTAAATTGCCAGCAAATACGTACTTCATACGTACCCACACAGACACACAGTCACACAAATGGCCAAGGTTAAAAAGACTGAAATCACCAAATGTTAGCAAGAATGTGAAACAACTGAGGCCATTTTACACTACTGCTAAGAGTGGAAAATGGTACAACCACTTTGGAAAACTGCTGGAAGTTTTACCTATAAAGATAAATATATGCAGAACTCTGACCCAACAATTTTATTGATATGTATATACCCAATTGAGATGAGTGTTTATACCTACCAGAAGACACATACAAGACTGTTCATAACAATTTCATCCACTATAATTCCAAATTATAAATGACCCACATGACTGTCAACAGTAGAGTTAATTGTAGTATAGTCATGCAATGAAGTATTACAGAATAATGAAAAAAAAACACTGCAAATGGAACAGGATGAAGAATATGTTGAATGCATGAAGCCAGTCAAAAGCAGTACATCATATGTGTGGCTCAATTTATATAGTTAAAGAATAGCCAAAACTAATCTATAGTAACAGTGGTGAGAATAATGGTTACATTTGGGGGAGAGGTACCAGAAGACAGAGCACATGAAGGAGCTTTCTGAGATGCTGAAAATGTCCTATGTATTGCTCTAAGTAGTGGTTATAATGTTTGTAGACATGAGTGAAAATTCATTGAGCCCTGACCAGTGTGGCTCAATTGGTTGGGCACTGTTCCACAAAGTGAAAGGTCACTGGTTTGATTCCCCATCAGGGCACATGCCTGGGTTGCAGATTCAGTCCCCAGGTGGGGGTGCCTATGAGAAGCAACCAGTTGATGTTTCTGTCTTGCATCAATGTTTCTCTCCTTATCTTTCTCCCTCTCTTCCCCTAAAAAAATGAATAAATAAAATCTTTAAAAAAAGAGATCCAGCAAAGATGGAGGCATAGGTACATATGTTTTGCTTCCTCATGCAACCAAAAGAAGGATAACAAACAATTTAAAAACAAAAAACAACAAGAACTGAAGAAAATCAAACTGCATGGAAGTGCAACACACAAGGAGTTAAAGAAGCATTTAGCCAGACTGGTAGGAGGGGTGGACATGGACAGCCAGGTCAGAGAGGAAGCATGGCAAGGCAGTGGACCACATGGGTGATGAAGGGGCTGGCTGGTCTGGTGGTCCCATATTTGTTCAAGGATAAGCTAGGGGGAAAAACTGGAGAGCGAGATAGACCACAGACTCCAGGGTTTCAGCACTGGACGCTAAAGATGCAAAACCTCTGGTTGTATAAACCTGTGGCAGTCGTGGTTGTGGGAGAAACTCCCAGTTTCATGGGAGAGCCCACTGGAGAGGCCCCGGGGTCCTAGAACATACACAAACTCACCCACCTGAGAATCAGCACCTGAAAGGGCACAATCTCCTTGTGGGAAGCAAGGAAAGTGATGGAAAGTGGGGTGAACCCAGCAAGTGGCATTGTTCTCTCTCTGACCCATCCCCCACATACAATGCCACCACAACCCAGTGAAGAAGGTCGCCCCACATTGGTGAATACCTAAGGCTCTGTACCTTACAACATAATAAGTGCATCAGGACAAAGAAATATGGACCAAATGAAAGAACAGATCAAAACTCCAGAAAAAGAACTAAGTGATGAGGAGATAGACAACCCATTAGATGAAGAATTTAAAACACTGGTAGTCAGGATGCTCACAGAATTCATTGAGTTCCGGCACAAAATGAAGGAAGAAGTAAAGGCTATACAAAGTGAACTAAAGGAAAATATACAGGAAACTAACAGTGAAGTGAAGTAACTGGGACTCAAATCAATGATCTGGAGCAGAAGGAAGAAATAAACATCCAACCAGAACAGAATGAAGAAACAAGAATTTAAAAAAATGAAGAGAGGCTGAGGAACCTCTGGGACAACTTTAAACATTCCAACATCCAAATCATAGGGATGCCAGGAGAAGAAGAAGAGAAACAAATTCAAGACTTATTTTTAAAAAATAATGAAGGTAAACTTCCCCAATCTGGCAAAGGAAATAGACTTCCAGGAGATCCAGGAAGCTCAGAGATTCCCAAAGAAATTGGAAACAAGAAGAAACACACAAAGACACATCATAATTAAATTACCTGAGATTAAAGATAAGGAGAGAATCTTAAAAGCAGCAAGAGAAAAGGAGACATTTGCCTACAAAGGAGTGCCATAAGACTATCACCTGATTTCTCAAAAGAAATTGCTTTCAGGCAACAAGGGGCTGGTAAGAAGTATTCAAAGTCATGAAAGGCAACGACCTACATCTGAGATCACTCTATCCATCAAAGCTATCATTTAGAATGGAAAGGCAGATAAAGTGCATCCCAGAAAAGGTAAATTTAAAGGGGTTCATCATCACCAAGCCCTTATTATATGAAATGTTAAAGGAACTTATCTAAGAAAAAGAAGATCAAACACTACGAATAGTAAAATGACAACTCACAACTATCAACAACTAAACCTCAAAAACAAAAATAAAAACTAAGAAAACAACTAGAACAGGAACAGAATCACAGAAATGGAAGTCACATGGAGGGTTATCAGCAGAGAGGGGGAAGGGGAAAATGGGGGAAAAGGTACAGGGAATAAGAAGCAGAATTGATAGGTACAAAATAGACAGGGGGAGGTTAAGAATAACATAGGATATGGAGAAGCCAAAGAACTTATATGTATGACCCATGGACATGAACTAAGGGGGACAGGGAATGCAGGAAAGTGGAGGGATGCAGGGTTGTGGGAGATAAAGGGGAGAAAACAATGGGACAACTGTAATAGCATAATCAATAAAATATACTTTTAAAAATCTTTAAAAAAAGAATAAAAGAAAATTCATTGAGTTGCCTACTTAAGATGTATTCGTTTCTCTGTTTGTAAGTTTTACCCCAAATAAAGAGTTAAAAGTAGGATTTTTTCAAAATGGCGGAGGAGTAAGTGGAAGTCACACTGACCTTCTCCCAGAACCAACCTTGAATTAGAAGTAAATTGTGAAGAAATCACCTGGAACAAACAACTGAACAATAGTAAGAGAGGAGCCTTGTAACCTCGGAGAAAGAAGAATTGGCTTTAGCGCAATCTAACTGGTAAGGAGTGCGGTAGATACTTGAGAAGTGGGAGGGGCACCCATGGGCAGCAGCACCGGAAGGATATTGAAACGGACAGTTGGGTCCTCCTGAGAAGAGCAGGGTCTAAACTAAAAGCGGGGATCTCTGGTCCACAACACCACAGCCCAAAAAGTACACAGAAAACAGCCAGCTGTGAAAAGTGGCAGAGTTGCTCTCTGCCAGAGACAGGCAGCTGGAGACATAAAGAACCATTTAAAGGACCAATGCATAAATTTTTATTTGTAACCACTTACCGAGGTCTCCAGCAAAGGCGGGGGCAGAGTGGGCTAGAGACCGAGGAGAGACTGGGAAAGGAGGCTTTGAGGAGAGAACTGAGAGAGTAGCCAGTGGGATCTTGGTGCTGATTCATCCCCAAGGCAGCAGCACCTATCTTGCTCAGGCAGAGACCACGCCCCTTGAACAGCACCAGTGTCAAAGGACCCAGTAACCCTGCCTGCGCTGTCTAAGCCGCCTGCTGAGTGCAGAGCGGGAGCCAAAGACAGTAGATCCCTGGCTAAAGAGGGCACAGAGAGGTCTGGAAACACGAGGAGAGACTGGGGACAGAGGCTCTAGGGAGAGAACAGAGAGACTAGCTGGCAGGAACCCAGTGCAGATGACTCCCCCATACAGGAACAGTGGGAGAAGACTCAATAACCTTACCCCCAGGAGGGACTCTACCACATCCTGAGCTGTCTAAAGTGACCTGCTGAGTGCAGAGTGACTAGATTAACAGCTGAAGGAGACAGCCACAAACAGTAGATACTGGAGGTCTTGAACAGACTGCCTAAGATCAAACAGGGACAACATCTGACATCATCAGAGGCAGGTCAGAAAGTAAAAACAGCGGTCTCCTACCGTAGATGTTCACACCACAAAGTCAGGAAATCAAAACAGATCAACTTAAGAATCAGAAGCAAAAGAGAAGAGTCTCACAAATAATGGGAAGACAAAGAAATACCCTCCACTTAAAGGGAAAGGAGGAATCCCCAGAAAGAGAACTGAATGAAACAGAGGCAACTAAACTATCAGATATTGAGCTCAAAACAATCGTTCTAAGGAAGCTCACTGAGCTCAGTGAGCTCAAAGTAAATTACCAAAAACTACAGGGAAACTATGAGGAACTTATTACAAACTATATTAGCATGAAAAAGGACATAGAAACTATCAATAAGAGACTAGAGGAAATGAAGAATACAATTTGTGAATTGAAGAACACATTAGAAGGAATCAAAAGCAGGCTAGATGAAGCTGAGGACTGAATCAGAGAGCTGGAGGACAAGGTAGAAAATAGCTTCCAGAAATAACAAGAAAATGAAAAAAGAGTCAAAAAGAATGAAGAGGCATTTAGGGAAATGCAGGACAACTTGAAACGTAATAATATCCATATAATAGGAATACCAGAGGAGAAGAGGATGAGGAAGGGATAGAAAACCCGTTTGAAAAAGTCATGATGGAAAACTTCCCTCATTGGAGGAGAGAAAAAGTCACACAAGTCCAGGAAGCACAGAGGGTCCCAGTCAAGAGGAACCCAATAAGGCCCACTCCAAGACACATCATCATTAAAATGGCAAATATCAAAGAAGAATAGAGAATCCTAAAGGCAGCAAAGGAGAAAGAGGTAGTAACATATAAGGGAAACCCGATATGGCTAACAGCTGACTTCTCAACAGAAACACTGCAAGCCAGAAGGGAATGACAAGAAATATTCCAAGAAATGAAAAGCAAAGACCTGCAACCAAGACTGCTCTACCCAGCAAGGTTCTCAATTCAAATGGAAAATGAAATAAGGAGTTTCCCAGACAAAAGAAGGCTGAAAGAATACACCTCCACCAAACCAGCATTGTAAAATATGCTAAAGGGACTGCTTTAAGATGAAGAAAAAGTTTCTATGAATACCTACTTTCTTTCACAGTTGCCAATACTTGATATTGCCAATATTTTTAATACTCATTAATCTGATTGTGACAATGATGCTATTTTAATTGCTCCTTTACTATTTGTTGACGCTAAACCTGTTTTAGTATATTTCTTGCCTATTTCTATTATTTTTAAGAAAACTTTAAGTGATTTTTTGGTATTCTTTATTCATTTATTGATTAAAGGTTTGTAGAACTTTTTTCCCTAAAAACAAACAAAAAAACCCTATTAACCATGTTTTAGATGTGTTGCAAATACCTTCCTAGTCTATTCCTTGTCCTTTAACTTTTTTATATGTATATTACTATATAGTCTTAAATGTTTAATATAGTCATATTGTCAATATTTACTTTATAACTTCTGGGGTTGAATATTTTACCTCAGTTCATGAAAAATATTAGTTCTATTTTCTCCTAAAACTCCTTAGATTCTACATATTTATTTTTAACTCACCTGAATATTTCTTGTATAATGTGTGAAATAGGGCTCTATATTTGTTTTACTTCAAATAATAGTGGTCATGCACCTTATTTGTTGAATAAGCCTTATTTTACCCATTGATTTGAAATATCAACTTAATCATGTATTATATTGTTAGATATATACGTTTGCCTCTAGAATGCTCATTATATTTCATTGATCTAATTGATTATTTCTGTGCAGGTGTCATGTTGGTTTAATTGCTGAGACTTTATAATGGTTTTAAATTTTTTTAAATATTTTATAATTAACATTGACATCTAAAAAATAAATAAAATTAATCTGCACTTAAGAAAGAAAGAGAGAGAGAGAGAGAGAGAGAGAGAGATGGAACTCGTACCTTTTGCAACAACATGGATGGAACTGGAGAATATTAAGCTAAGTGAAATAAGCCAGTTGATGAAAGACAAATACCATATGATCTCATCTATAAGTGGACTCTATTCAACAAAATAAACTAACAAAATAAACCACAGATATGGAAACATGGAGCAGATTGAAAGTGACCAGAGGGGATGGAGAAAGAGGACAATGGTGGAAAGAAGGGGAAGGGACTAGACAAAGAACATGTATGAATGACTCATGGACTTGGACAACAGAGTGGGAATTGACTGTGGAAGCAGGGGGTGGGGGCGGGATGGGTGGAGAGGGGTAAGAGGGGAAAAATGGAGACAGCTGTAATAGAATAAACATGATTTATAACTTTAACAAATAAAAATATAAAAAACCAAAGAGTTGTAAAGTAGTGCAATTCTGCTTTTTTCTTCTCCAAGTACTTTCAGGGCTCCAGCTTTGCATTTACTATGTTATGTAGAAATTATTTGCCTTACCTGCTATTTGTAAGTTTCTCACAGATGAGCACTATGTCATATTCATTTATATTTCTCTGTTGCTTAGCACAGTGCTTGCTACAGAAAAGTTATTCAATAAATATGTGGTAAACTGTTCCAAAAACACACCAATCTGATTTCATTTAGACTCTCAGTTATGCATAGTGTTCTCCTTCTTCCCTATATTACATTTTAGATGAGAAGCTAAAGAAGAGAAGCTAACCTGAATAATTCTTTCCATTTTTCAAGATTTGAGATGAAGAAAATATGTTAAATAATCCCACCCACGGCGGTCCAGTTTAAACCAGAGGTTCTCAAGATTGAAAAGCATAACTCTCAAGTGCAGAGCTTGAATATGCAGATCCATGGTCCTACACCCAAAGATTCTCATTCACTAGATCTAGGAAGAAACTCAGTCTGTACTCCCAAAAGTTCTGATGGTCCACACTTCAAGAAACATAGGCTTAGACACAAAGCTGCTGGCTTTATAGAGATTATAGGACACTGAATCCTAACTGAGTGCAGATAGGCTGACCTGACATGTCCCTTCACCTCAAGGGAAACCACCACAGTTTTAGATTGTCCCCTGCCCCAAATATAGGGTCTCCAGTGAGGCATTTCTAAAGAGGAGATACAGAGGGCCCAGAGGCATTTGAAAGGATGCTCTGCATCACTAGCCATCAGAGAAATGCAGATCAAAACCACAATGAGGTACCACCTCACACCAGTCAGAATGGCCATCATAAATAGATCCACAAACAACAGGTGCTGGTGAGGCTGTGGAGAAAAGGGAACCCTAGTCCACTGTTGGTGGGAATGCAGACTGGTGCAGCCACTATGGAAAGCAGTGTGGAATTTCCTCAGAAAGCTGAAAATGGAACTGCCTTTTGATCCAGCGATTCCCCTGCTGGGACTATACCCTGAGAACACCAAAACGCCAATACAAAAGAACCTATGCACCCCAATGTTCATAGCAGCACAATTTACAATAGCCAAGTGTTGGAAGCAACCTAAATGCCCATCAGTAGATGACTGGATCAAAAAGTTATGGTACATATACACAATGGAATACTACGCAGCAGAAAGAAAAAAGAAGTACTAAACTTTGCGACAGCATGGATGGAACTGGAGAGCATCATGCTAAGCGAAATAAGCCAGGGGGCGAAAGACAAATACCATATGATCTCACCTATAAGCGGAACCTAACCAACAATGCAAAGAAGCAAGGCAAATATGACCAGCAACACTGAAAGAAAAAGAAATCAACAGAGACAAGAGGGAAGGGGGGGCAGGGAAAGGGAAGGGAAGGGGAAAGTCAAGGAACATATAGCAAGGACTCATGGACAAAACCAAAGGGGAAGAGCTGAGGGAGGGAAGGTGGGAGGGGGCAAGGGAAAGAGGTGGGGGGAAGGCAGAGACAAATGTATTTAAAAAGTAAATAAATAAATTTAAAAAAAAATAAAAGAACTTTACATTTTATTTTTCAATTACAGTTTACATTCAAAATTATTTTGTATTAGTTGCAGGTATCCAGCATTGTAGTTAGACAATTATATACTTTACAAAGTCTTTTAAAGAGGAACTTTCTGAAAACACATGAATTAAGTGGTCCCCTGTGATCTATTAGAGTCCACCTTTCTTTGGAAACAAGGAAGCATATAACATCTTTAATTCATCCAAGAAAACAACCATAATGGCTGAGAGTCCACTTCTGAGATAATGTGCTACTGGGCACAAGGAAGCCTCTGAAATTCAATGAGAGATTTTTCTTTTAAAAAATGATATTCGAGGAAATTTTTGCCAATTTCTCTCCAGGTAGAAGTCTTAAGGTCATGACACAGACTGAAAAGAACCTGAAAACTCCAAATCAAAACTGGCACATTGTCCCCCATTTACATTAGTAAATTGAGAATGAATTGCCAGATTCAACTTTTCCATGTAGTAAATTATTTCATCAAGTAAATGGTGTTCTTTGGGGAAAATATATAAGAGATCTATCAGTTTAAATGTTAAGTTTCTCTCCTCTAAGCATGGACTACCGATATGATATGTATTATATATGTATATATGTATGCACACACATATTTAATGAGAGAGTAGAGACACACACACACATTCAGAGAAAGAGAGAGAGAGAACATTAGCAAATCCTTCAGGCAATAGGCTATGACTTTATCATAAATATGACTCTAAAGAAACTACTCAGAGTCTAGGTCCTCTTATAATGTATCTGGATTGCAAAGCAGAACGAACAAACCAAAAATAATAAATAAATACCTAAATACCTAAACAAACAAACAAACAAATAAATAAATAGCAAACCACTTGCAAATACAAGGAATGTATGTCACATACAAGTATGTCAAGTATGTGGCCATGCACCAAAATTTAGTTTAACGCCTCTAACCAGAACATAACAAACAGATTTCTAGTTTTGCTTCGTCATCCATTTCTTCCTAATGTAGACAAAAAAAAATTCTTGAAAAGCAACTGTTAATGGATAGTGACAAGCAGTTTCCTGTGGTCTAAGATAAAGCAATCAATTACTGCCTTTTACATTCTTTTCCATTCTAGAGGCAAAGGAAGTTCGATCATGCTGTATTGTCTTTATGGTTATTGAATGAAGAGAAGGAACCTTGAGATAAAACAGCTATTTTATTCTTCTTGAATGAAATTATAAATATTTTCTACATGAACACTACACAATTTCAGGGAATCTCTGAGTTTCAATTTGGCTCCTTATATCCTTTTTGGACAATGTAATATGGTAGAAAAGATAGAACTGGAGTCAAAGGTGAATTTTCCCAGCAGGTCAATAATGCTAGTCTCTTAGGAGACGTTGGCCAGGTATTCTGACTCCTTTGCCTCTCCAGGCCTTTGTGCCTGCACTAAGGGTCTTCTGAAAATGCTTTCTGGTCTCTGAATTCTGAGGAGTAGACAAGCTCAAGCCTTACAATGAGCTCTTTGGGAAGAAAGATCTGGAATTTAAGAAGTGAAATTTAGAGGTAAGAGTTTATCTTCTATGGTCTCAGGCTTCCAAATTCTTTTCTCTTTTCCTCCCATTACCACTCCATCCACCATCACTCCCCATGACCTCAAGCACAGCCTCCAGTTCTTATTCATACGTGCCTCTGGATCATTTGCTAACTAGCCCAAAAATATAAATGACTGGTAACAGCTTCAACTATTGCCCCTCAGGGAGAATTTCCATTTTAATGGAGGTAAATCAAAGGAGTATTCTATCTTTAGAATTTAATGAGAGGGGAAAGGGGCAGGGGGAGAGAAGAGAAGGCTTTATGGAGAAAGCAAAAGGCTGAAGGGAAGCCACAGAAAATGGAGGAGCGTTGATTCTTGATTAACTTCAGCATATAACTTTTAATTCTTCCACAACTGAACTGCTAATAGCTTACTGTTGACCAGAAGCCTCACTGGTAATATAATAGATTAACACATGGTTTTTATGTTATATGTATTATATACTATATTGTTCCAGTAAAGTAAGCTAGAGAAAAGAAAGTGTTAAGACAATCATAAAAAAGAGAAAATACGTTTACAGTATTTATTTTTAAAAAATCTGGGTATAAGTGGACCTGTACATTTCAAACCCATGTTGTTTAAGGGTCAAGTAGAGTATAATAAAAGTCTTGTGACTGCGGTCTCTATAGCTCTGAAAACAGAGGGCTACTAAATGACTACTAGGTAGAAAGTGGATATAATGTAGAGAAACTGGACAAAGATGACTCATGACCTGACCCTGAAGGGACAGGAGATTTCATCACACTACTCAGAACAGTGCTCAATTAAAAACTTATAAATTGTTATTTCTAAAATTTCTTCATTTAATTGAAACTGCAGAAAGTAATACTGCTTATAAGTGGCCTTAGTATTTATCATATATTTAGTTATTCCCTTGTTTATTATCTATCTCCCTCACTATCTATGACATAGGACCTTTATCTTGTTTACTGCTGACTTCTGGTGGCCGAAAGAGTACTGGCACATAGTAGGTGCTCAAAAGTACTAGTTCAGCTAATGAATGAATGATGGAGTAGATGGATGGGTGAAGTCAGTCTTCTGCAAGACACCATGCCTCTATGCTATTACCCAAGGTAGCACTACCTGTGGCTCCAAGCCTTAGAGCCAGGATCAACAATGGATCTGGTTTGCCTGGTGCTGAGGTGGTTTACAGGACTTGAATCTTAAATTTCTAAAGCTGAAACATCTTGGGAAAACCAGGACAAGCTGGTTATTCCACCTGGAATTCCCTAAAAGTCTTCTATAGCTTATGGGAGAGTGAAGTCAAGGTATTTTATTTTCCTTTCAAGGTCACCTCGACTGAATTGCCCCTTGACTGAAGGTCACTGTCCCTCTCCAGGTGGCCTCCTCTATGCAACTAATCACTTCTATTGCCTGTGGGTGGTGCCTCGGGGTAGTGTAGCTCTAATGCACCTAATCCTGAATATGGGCACAATACTCTATGGTTCTGCACTCTCCGACACTGCAGTAGTCCTTTTATAAATAAACCCTCCTTGAATTATCCAAAGTTGAGAGAGCCACTGTTTCCCACTGGAACTCTGACACAAGGGGGAAAAAATGTAGAAATATGTATTATGAGACACCGTTAATATGCAAAGATGCCTGACCTCTGTAAGTCTCAGCTCCCTATCCGTGAGTCTTGGCGCCTTCCTAGGGTTGTTGTCAGATGTGATTAAGAAAATGTACTGAAGGTTGTTTGTTAGTATATCAAAAGCACTCAGCAAAATTTAACCACTGTAATGGCTATTATCCTTCCTTTACTCTTCTTCATAACAGGAACGGGCAAGAGGAGGGACCTGGCTTGCCGGGAGGCCATCTGGGAGGGCCTCAGAGTTCTACCTCTCCAAGTGACATGAAGTAGGACAGAAATAATCTAGACTTAAAAATCCAAACTGCACTAATTGTCATTTTTAAATATTGTAAAACCCCATTGCTCTATGTTTTGAGATTTGGTGGTCAGTCTGTTTTGGAGGAGGGGAAGAGTGTGGAAAATGGTGGTTACTTTGCAGATTTGCAGTAAACCCCCCTACCTGAAGGATACACCCACCTCCTTTCCAGGCCAGGCTGCTGAAATATACAAAAAATCAATAGGCCACAAATGGAAACAATATTAAACTCAAGAAAAAAGGTTCTCCTTTTTCAATTTAATGGCATTGTGACCTGTCTACAGACCTTGGATGAAAATGGGCCATTGAGAACTCCCTGGGGGGCATAACCATGGAGGTTGAACATTAAGAGAAGAAGAGATTTTTTTTTTCATGAAAGAAAAAGGGTACATTTAGATTCACAGTACCAAGTAAAGTATAAGGCAGAAGATGAAAGTTCCATGATTAAATAAGGCAATTTAGGAAAGACAGAAGTGGGGATAGAGAAAGCACTCAGCTTATTCTAAACTGAATGAAAACACACACACACACATACACACACACACGCTTTGCACATAAATTTCTAAGAAAATTGGGAACAAAGAAGTAATATTTGGGGAAATAGTGAACTCCAAAGTGCATTACAACAAGACCCAAATTAATTCATGTTGTAGTATGTTAAATAGTGTTCCCCGAAGTTCATGTCCACTCAGAACCTCAGAATGTGTCCTTATTTAGAAATAGGGTCTTTGTGGATATAATTACTTAAGGTTTTTTTATTTTAATTTTTTATTAAATGTATTGGGTTAATAAAATTATATAGGTCTCAAATGCACAATTCTATAGTACCTTATCTATATATTGCATTGTGTGTTTATCACCCAAAGTCAAATCTCCTTCTTTCACCATGCATTTGACCTCCTTTAACCTTTTACTACCTCCTTTCATCCCCCTGGATAGATGATTGACTATAGAAGATGTGATACGTATATACAATGGAATATTTATTCATCTATAAGAAAAGATGACATACCGCTATTTATGACATAGGTGGGTCTTGAGAATATCATGCTAAGTGAAATAAATCAGACAGAAAAAGTCAAGAACTATATGATTTCACTCATATGTGGGATATAAAAGTGAAAGCTAAGATTCTCAGTATAAATTCTTCCTGATTTAGGGTGGGCCCAAAATTCCATTACTGGCATTCTTATAAGAGAAAAGAGAGGGAGATTTGAACACAGAGAAACATAGAGATGCACATGAACATACAGCCATATGACAGTGTTGGGGAAGATTAGAGTGATGCTTCCTCACAAAACAGAATGTCAGGAGCTGCACGACGCTGGAAGAAGCAAGGCAGGATTTTGCCCTAGAACCGTTGGCTGGAGCATGGCCCTGCCAACATATTGCTCTCTGATTTCTAGCCCCAAGAATTGTGATGGAATTAATTGCTGTTGGTTTAACCCGTCCAGTTTGCCGTAATTTGCTACAGAAGCCCTAAGAAACTAATATACATGTCAAAGTTCTGTATACAGTTTATATAGCAGGAGCTCAATAAAAAAAGTTGCCTAACAAATCATAGAGATGAACTGGCTGCACTACTATGATCTTGTCTCAGACTGAAGACCCAGCATTTCATGCTTCCTGTTTTAAGTTTTGCAACCAGAGCACTTCATGTGGAGTAAGCATGGAATTCAGAATACGGAACAATCAGACTGAGATTGACGCACATGCTAATCAAACCTGGCACTTGATTTCCAAACCGCTTATTCTAACAAAAGCCCATGAGTAATTACACCCAACAGGAGGCTGGTACCCAGCACTGCAGGGATGTTTATATTACCCTCATCTACTTCCCATAGGGCCCTGTTAGAACTATAAAATGCCTAATCTTTGCAATGATGTTGGAACAATCTCAGGCCTCAGGTCATCCATGCAGGGTGGAATCCAGCGTTAAGACCACTTAGTCATCACTGGTCACACTGAGGGAGGGCTGCCTACATAAAGGAGACAGGTGAATCTGTTGAGAATGAAGCAATTGCACTTCCAGAGGGGTCGGAGGAGGGCAGCTGGGAAAGCAAAAATAGATAAAGTCTATGTCCTAAAAGACTCACAGCAAACCATAATCTGGAAGTTATCAGTTATCCTTGCTCTGCTACACAGTACCCTGCCCAGGAATGGCTAGGAATGGCTGGGAATATTTTTAATCCTCTCTTCAACATCTCAGTATTCTTTGTGTTGCCAGAGTGATGATTCTGTTCTGCATTTCACTACTCACCTCTTTCTCTGCTGGTGAAGCTGTTGACTCTGAGTCCAATTTGTTGTTCCTTCTTATGTTCTTAAATCTTAGTATTTGTCTCATAACTGCAATTCTGATTTAATTCCAACTTGGCCATGCTTATAGTTGAGTATTGTGCTATTATTCTTCATTTGCCTTTCCCTGTCATTCTCTTCCCTTCTCCCCAAGGCATTGGCCTCAATGGGTTGCATCGGCCAGGCCCCCTGTCCTAATTTCTGGATAGGTAGGGAAGGTACTGGCAGGAGACAGGATGGTTGTGGGAGAAAGAGGTCAGATCAGGATATTTACTCCTTCCCCTTCCAGGCCTCTGCTGGGGCTGTACCTCAGTGTCTCTGCAGCACAGCTCCTGCTGGGACATCTTGTACAAGGCTAGAGGTTACCTCTGCTGGTGGGAGTCCCTGAGTTCTGTCTTCTCCTTTGTGGCTCCCTCAGCTGTGCCCTCACGACTATAAACAGTACCACCCTTAAACTCCTTTTCATTTAAATTCCTGATACTTTATCAATATCAATCATAATTTGCGCATTTAATTCTTTGTCCATTTTCAGTCATTAAACACACATGCCAAACACAAACATGCACATACAGCCTCTGTGTATTGTATGAAGAGTATGGTTTCAGAATCAGACACCACTGAATAAACAGTCATGTCATTGGATTTCTCTGTTTATTTGAGTTATTTAGTGTCTATGAATCTCAGTTAATTCATCTGTGAAATAAGACTATAACACAAACAGTGTTATGAAGAAATTACAATAAACAAATAGCACATTTTGTGTATGCCTTTCCCCCCATCCCTTCATCCAACCCCATACAAATATTCCAGACCCTGCTTTCCCTCTGTGCTGCCTGACTTCTGAGCTTACACCGCTGGCTGTCTGGCCTGTTTCCATGTGCTGTCATGGGCATGGCTCTCATTCGCCAGTCTCTTTTTGAGGCCAGTATTTAGGTGATCTCGCCCATGTGTCAAAGCACTTTCCCAAATACATTTGGTTAAGCCTCACCACCTCCATGTCAAGTGGAACAAATATGATATATCCAGGGGAGGTAGTTGAGGCCAAGAGATGGCTGAAATAACCTGTCTATGGTCACTCAAAATTCTATGGCAGGTCTCCCATCTGCTGTGTGGTGGCTGTGCTTGCACTCTGCTCCCTCCATCTCCTGGAAGAGATCCCACCACCACATGGTTTCTGGTTTGCTCTGTTGGGTGTGAGATATGCCTGGGGAGATGATGACAATGACACATTTTTATTTGTCACCAACCACAGGGCAGGGTGGGGGAAGTTGTTAAAAAAACCATGGAGGAAGTCACTGTGGGCACAGAACCAGCCCTCATGCCTTGCATGCAGTGACTTGAGCGGAAACAGATTCACTTCTCAAATTGATGAATTGGCAGCTGGACACGCAGCTGCTGGGTGTTTCCATCCTGACTGAAAACCCTGAGTGATATGCCAGCGAATGGTCAACCATGGAAACTACTGCTAAGGAAGACCTTGTTCATCCTTCGGCCTTCAAGGATCGTGCCTCAGTGGACACAGCAAGGCACAGTAGAGTATGGGGTTGACTAAGGAAGGTCTGGAATGAATACAAAGTTAGTTCAGAAGAAAGGGAAAAGTTGCATGCATCCACAACATTTCTGGAAAAAAGATAAATTAATTCAGAGATCTGAACAAAGCCAAAGTAAAAGGGAAAACATCCTTATTGAGACTTGCTACTGGAGACTTCACTTTTAAGATTGATTTCAGCAAAGGAAAAAGGAAAAGAAACACTAACATCAGTTTTATAAACTATAAAAAAGTAAACAGCCCATAAAAGGAGGTTGAAGAAAAAATCCACACGACTTTCTTACCAAAGAATCTTTAAGGAAATATGTTACTTTTAACAATCTCAAAATATTCAATGAAAGGGTTTGAAAGAGTGGCTACAACTACTTGGTTCAAAATGTAATCTCCACATTGAATCTATTTAAAGTTTAAAAAACCCCAAATTTCCAGAAAACAGATAAAATGATGAGTGATAAGGACTGCAATTTGGTTGTATATCCAGCAAACGAACCCACTTAAGCTATATCTGCTGTGTCCTTTCCATGCCAATGCTATGGCCAGGTCTTTGTGTTTAAGTCACCTTGCAGGCTGACAATGAAGACCATTAGAATGAACAGATCACCTGAGTCCATTCATCAGACAAATGTGAAGCTCTCCTCATAAATAAAATTTGCAGTTATTTTTTCCCAATTGTAAAAGCAATACCTGCTCACTGCCAAAAACTGAGAAACAAAGAAAATCACAAAGCAAAAAAATAGCCAACAATTTCTCATTCTCAGAGGTACTTATCGTTAACACTGGGAGATGAAGCCTTGCCATATTTTTCTAGCTCCTTCATCATAAAATAAACACATAAATAAGATTTAAGTGTAAATAATATATGGATATAAATAAATAATATAAAGTATAAATAAAATAAATATAAAGCCCTACAATACAGTGCATTTTATTTCATCACATGGTTCTGTCATTATTTAATCAGTCTCCTACTATTAATGTCAATCTTTTCAAATTTTCCCATTACAGAACCAATGTTCTCTCTCTAATGTTTAAAACAAATTGTCTTGTGACCCTAACTGAAAAGAGAAACCTAACAATTAAACAATTAAATTCTATACCTGTTTGTACAAACCTTCCATGCTATTTTAGGCTCCAGACCCTTGCATATGCCATTCCCTGAATCTGAAGTGCTCCCTTTCTTCTGTTCTTCCAACCAAAAACCCTGGCTTTTGGTGAAGGGTGCTTAACTACTCAGTCCTACATGTTTCCATTAGGAAGAAAAGACTTACCCTTTATTCCCAGAAGGGAGTTACATGGGAAGCATAATTCCAAGTCTTTCCTGCCTCCTTGCTCAGTGCTCTTGAGAGGGGTCAGGCAAAAACTTAGCACCACTGAGACCCATCTCTCTGGTGGACAAAGTTAATGCTAAAGCTTAGGATATCCTGTGACTTTCTTCTTCTTCACTCTTGCTTTAGTTGTAGTTGATATGGGGAAAGCCAGCCATGGTCACACTTCTGGCTGGGTAAATATTGACTCAGCAAACTCAGTTACCCTCATGTGGAAAGAGAAACTGGAAAGCCCAGAGAGCCCGGGTTTCATCCTTCAGGCTAGCTTCATTAGTTACAAAGTCCTAAGTATATACTTATGTATGTTTGTAGATACCTATCTGATTTCTATATATGATCCTCAGTGTTCAGAACTGGTTCAGAACTCAAAAGTCTCCTCTGAGCCACACACCTCACAACAAAATTAATCTTTTACACATATATTTTATAGCACTCAACACACTGAATCACAATTATTTGCTTATGTGTGCATATCCCATTTGAATCTAAGATGTCCTTGGGGTATAAAATATGTCTTATTTATTTTCTCCCCAGCACCATAGTCACTGGCACATAGGAGCCACTTGGTAAAAATTTTTAAATAAACAATTAGCAAACTCCAGTTCCATCCATGCTGTCGCGAAGTTTAGTAGTTCTTTTTTCCTTTCTGCTGCGTAGTATTCCATTGTGTATATGTACCATAACTTTTTGATCCAATCATCTACTGATGGACACTTAGGTTGCTTCCAACACTTGGCTATTGTAAATTGTACTGCTATGAACATTGGGGTGCATAGGTTCTTTTGTATTGGCGTTTTGGTGTTCTTAGGGTATATAAGCATTATGCTAAGCGAAATAAGCCAGGGGGCGAAAGACAAATACCATACGATCTCACCTATAAGCGGAACCTAACCAACAATACAAAGATGCAAGGAAAATATGACCAGCAACACTGAAAGGAAAAGAAATCAACAGAGATAAGAGGGAAGGAGGGAGGGGCGGGCAGGGAAAGGGAAGGGAAGGGGAAAGTCAAGGAATATATAGCAAGAACTCATGGACAAAACCAAAAGGGAAGAGCTGAGGGAGGGAAGGAGGGAGGGGGCAAGGGAAAGTGGTGGGGGGGGAGGCAGAGACAAATGTATTTAGAAAGAAAGAAAGAAAGAAAGAAAGAAAGAAAGAAAGAAAGAAAGAAAGAAAGAAAGAAAGAAAGAAAGAAAGAAAGAAAGAAAGAAAGAAAGAAAGAAAGAAAGAAAGAAAGAAAGAAAGAAAAAGAAAGTAAAACATTTGATAAGTAAAAAAAAAAAAATTAGCGAACTGTCACATTGTTACATATTTTTAAATAAGCAGACTAATTTTTACCTAGATAGGTTCCCTAGAAATATTAAATCATTATAATCATAAGAAGTCTCTAGAATAATCATTATCACTCTTTAGCATATTTCTGAATCATGAAGAACATAGAACAATTACTGGCCGCTGCCAGAGCTTCTGACTGGTAGTCTAAGAGCCTGGGGTTTTGCTCTTCTCATGAGCTCCCAGGTGAAGTTAATCTGCTGGTCTCAGGACCACACTTTTAAGAACTCTCATGCTAGAACAACATTTTTCATCAGAGGTGATGCTATTATTAGTGTCTTCTCTGATGTTTTCTTAGTTTCCAAATACCACTATAATATTCTGTTTCAGAAAAGTGGGTACAGGAATCAAACATTTCATATGTGATTCTGTGGTAGCAAATCCATCCACAGATGATTAGAAATCATTGGACTGTAGCCACATTCATAGACAACCTTTGGGATGAGATATGAAAAATGATTTCCTGGCTATTTCTTCTGCAACCTAGCTGAATTATTGATTAATTAAAACAATTTCAGGGGAAATCTACCCCAAGGTACTTTAATCACCCTCTCTATATTTGGGCTAAACTTTACTACTTAATTTCTAACTTTATCATATATTATAGGATCCTGTTCTTCTGAACTTCATGTTCTGGCTACAGCAAACCTCAGAATAGCAATATTTTAATCAACAAATATTAATCAGGTACCTACTAAGTGAAAACCACCATGAAGGCTCCAATGAAGAGAATAGATGTTAAATATTTAGCTGTCCTCTAAAAGGATCTTTTCAGCTGGTTGGGAAGATAAGAAATAGATACATTGTTTGAAAAGAGAACTAAAAATTCTGAATGATAAATGATAATGATCAAAGAATGCAGACAAGGAGTGCTGAAGTTACTTGGAGGGAGAGGAGGATGGATATCTAAAGTTGGAGAAGTAATGAGAAACCATACAAAGGAGAAGGCACTGCAGAGCTGCATCTGAAGATGGAACTTGGGGGCAGGATTAGGCCTAGAATAAAGTTCCAAAGAGAGCTTGAGGCCCAAGCCAGTTGTAAAAGGGAAGTCCTGGTGATAGAAGTAGGACATCTTGACTTCTATAAAAACAGCAAGGGTTTCTTTGTCAATTAGCTATTGGCTCTCCTCTGCAGATGACATTGCTCATACATAGTACGCATGTGATTCTGCCGAGCCATCTGGCATTTTCTGGCTAAAACATCTCTGTGCAGGAATGCAAAAATGATAGCAGTTAAAATAGCACAGAGAAAATGGTGGCCTGTGTTTATCAGTATGTCTTAATATGCAGAAGGAGTCAATGACTTAGACTTTACAGAAACCACATTCATATTGGTGAGCTCTGGGGTATGGGAAGGAGTTAATTTAGAAATTAAATGGGCCCATGGTAAATAACAGCCCTTGCTTTATATTTGGAGTAAGCATGTGTGTGACCACCCACCCCTTAATTTTGCTGGAGTGAACACCAGTAGCAATGATACGATCAGGGGTTCCACATTTATTAAAAAACCTTGTGGAACTCCCTAAAATAATTGTGTAAGATAATCTACTCATCCTGTCAGTGAATATGGGACCACATATGGAACCAGAAATAGAAAATATTGAATATTTCTAAATCAAAGGCAAAATACACTGAAATAAGATATAATTGATTTAGTATCTACACTAGCAACCTCAAGGACCAGCTGTGTATAGAGTATTGAAGAGGCTAGTTAAAAGCCTTCTTGCCATTGTGCCCTTATAAAATAATCTGCCCATGTCTACAGCTTTGTCTAAGGGACATAACCAGATCATGTGTTTTTAGCAATAAACTCATCTCCCAGGAAGCAGCTGTATTGACAATGATAGACATAACTGAAGCTTGGTCAACAGGATTCATGCTCATAGGAAAATGCAATCAGCAGCTTGAGAGATTGGATAAGTTACTCTCAAAAGCTAAGATAAAGTAATGGAGGCTTGAGGTTGGAATCTTTTTTTTTTTTTTATTAAGTGAATTTCCATTTATTAATTATCCAGATTAGGAATTTGGACATTCCCAGCCCCCAGATCCTTCCACTCCCATGTCTTATGTGTTCAACTACAAAGCAGAGGATCCAGTTTGCTTGGGAAGGAGTGAAGATGTAGACTGACAGAAAAGCTGCCAGATGAGTTTCCAGTTCTTAGGGGACCCAGCAGACTCCCAACACTTTATTTTCATCAGTACTTAAAGGGGTAGCTGCAGACAGCTGCAGAAGGTCCTGAGCCATGGTACAGAAAGTCTTAGTCTTACCAAGTAGATTTATGCAGCCCAGTGGGGCCATGTACTTGATTTAAATGTTCATTATCATCTTCAGTATTTTTGCCTTGAGCAAACGAATCTTTATAGTTTTTAAGTGAATAAACATCATTGCTAAATTCAAATAGGACCACACTGTCCCCCTCTTGACATTCAGAGATCCTTGGAACACTGTGAGAAAGCAGCTGACAATATCCCAAGGCTGTCCTGTGGCAAAGCACAAATGTCATGGGCACTGATTTTTTTTTTTTGTTACTTTGAACTTTTTAAGGGATTTTTGTTCTTCCTTCAAATAATTAGAGAAATTTCCATTCAACATAACTATTCTACACATTCACATAGTCTTCAGGAACATCACCCATGGGCTCAGGAATCCTTGAATGTAGTGTGACACAACTTTGGCAAAAGGCCTTTGACAAAGTCCTGTGAAAAGGGGTGTGGTAATGACAAATCCACCACAACTGGAGGCAATTTTTATCTTGTGCTCAAATTTTTCAAGTGTTTCTGTCATAATTTCTGTGGTAACTTTCTGGCTAAAAATATTCCCTGTTTGTCCCCCATCTCTGCTCCAGCCTAACCCTCCAAACTCATTCTGGGTTGGATGCCATTTTGTACCCTCCACATGGCACACTGAGTGTACCTTTATGCTGGAGTGTACATATTATAACATGATGGCATTTTTGAAACAGTAATTGATTTTTTCTTTCTGATATTGCCATTTTGCTCTCATGTGTCTCCTACTTCCTTCCTCTCCTCATATTCAAGGAGATAATCATTTCCGGATTCATTACCTCAAGGAAGGGTGGAAGACAGAAATGGGCTACTGGTCTAGCTTTTCAATTTCCAAAAGCCTCAACCAAGTAAGGTGATGATACCAAAACATCTCAATAGAGAGAATATTTTAGAGAGACATGAAAGGTCTACAGTTCTTTCAAGAAAAGGAGACCTCATACCACTTCAAGGCAAGGTCTCAAGAAAGATAATCATGCCTCAGAGGGAGACAGTACCTAAAGCACAGACTTCCTCTCTGGACAAATACCCATGGCAAAGATTCATTAATCTTCTAGGGCAATGAAGATGTCAGCAATGATGATGTGGGTACCATGGTTTCTCTCCACATTCTGGACTACATGATTCTGTTGCAACTCTAACAAGGAAGAAGACTACAGTAGCAACTGTGATTATATTTTCTGCTTTTTAAATTTCTTAAAAAATCCTCACCTGAGGATATGCCCACTGATTTGGTGGTGGGGATGGGGGGAGAGAGAAACATTGATGTGAGAGAGAAACTTCAATTGGCCATATCCTTCACACGCCCTGAATAAGAATCAAACCTGAAACTCAGGCATGTGCCCTGACCAAGGATCAAACCGGCAACCTCTTTGATGTATGGGACGATGCTCCAACCAACAAAGCCACCCGTCCAGGGCTTTGCTATTTTAGTATGAACATTTTAGGGTCAGAATTAATTTCATAGAAAGAAAATAAATAAAGTTGAAGGTACACTTTTAAAAACTGAGCTTTACATCTGTAGTATCACTGATACTACAGGTTTGTCAAGTAGGTCTTTGCTATAACCCTCAACATCCTGAGTAGAGTTGGTTTATCTGTGTTCTCCTACAGACATTCTGAGCCATGTCTTCTGTGTGCTGGGAACCTTGTTGGCAAGAACACTCACCCCATGTACAAAGGACCAGGTTTCTCTTGTGAGATGCTCATTTAACAATACCCATGACAAGTAAACAAGGTCTTTCAATAAGATTAGTAATATAAGGTGTTTTTAATTGCTTATCACACGTGTTCAAGAGGGATTGTACTACTTCCTATTGTCTAAATTTTCATTTGTTTACTTCCTTCTAGGTCTTTCTTTTTTTGAAAACAAGCTCCTATTCTAATATCCAGAAATATCATGTTAAGAAATAGGAATATAGATAAGAAATAGGTTTCAACAAAGCTATTTCTTTTGAAAAACAACACCATGGGGTGGGAGAGTATCTGGTGCATGATGGTTCATTGAACATATGAACCACCCTTGCCAGAGGTTCTAAAATGACAGTGTTGGAATACAAAATGAAATAAATCTGTAACAATGAAAAAATTGGGAAGGAAGGTCTTTCATAGATCAAAGAATTCAACATATTTCTTGAATATGCAAGCAGATGGAAACATGTTAATGGATGAAAGAGGAGAGGAAGTCAAAGCTCAGGTGTGAGTATGAGGGGAAGTACAGGAGAGGCGGCTGCCAGTCATGCTCACAGAATGCCAGTGAATGTTGAGCCATAGGGTTAGTGGTTCCCCTTCCACATAGACAGAGCAAAGGGAACCAGGGTTTTTCCTCTAAAACAGGAAGGAAAACTAACTGGAGACTCTTCTCTAAAACAGATGAACAAACTGGCTGGAGAGGGGTTTGTATTTTAGCGTGCATGTGAGTCTAAAAGTAGAGGTGTCCTTGTTGTGGCATTTGATGGGAAGAGATGAAGCAGAGCATCTAACCAAAGGCTGGTTCCCATGTGGACATCCTAATGCAAAAGCTCTCTATTTGTTAGCCCTGTGCATTTATGTAGAGTGCCCTATTTGCCTTCCCATTTAGGAGAGAAGCCTATCAAAAAGCATATCAACCCCAATTTAGAAGAAACCAACGCTGAATAGTTATCATTATGAAACTAATCCTTTATTTATAAATAGAAATATACAAACACGATCACCAGATATTTGAGGACAGCCACCAGGAGGAAATACAAAGGCTAAAACATACGCATTCTCAAGGAAACAGAAATAACTCAGTAATAGAAGAGATTTTTTAAAAGTATTTAATGAATACCTTCAAAGAGATTTGAGAGGAAACTGTGTTCATAAAACAAAAATAGTATATGTTCAAAAATATGCTAAAATTACTTTGCAATACAAAAACCAAGTATCTAAATATAAATAAATAAAAGTGAATTAAAAAATTAAAACAACATGGGCCAAAATGTTTTTATCCTGAAAGTTTGGGCCAAAAACATGGGTGCACATTGTACACAGCAAAATATGGTAGTTAACCATATGTTCCACTATTATATATTCTTACTGATTATTTTCTGCATTTATTCTGTCATATATGAGGGTAGAGTTTATATTATACCTGATTATTATTTCTTTATTTATGTTGCTCTCTACATTTTGAGGCTTTATTGGTAAATAAAAAATCACTACAATTTAAAAAAAAAGAAAAGAAGACGACTGAAGAAAAGAAAAAAGTTCTTAAAAATAAAAAGTATAATACCTAAAACATAAAATTCAATAGAAGGGCTGAAATATAAAGCCATTAATTCTCCTAGAGTTTAAAGCAAATGGCACAAAGATAGAAAATTTCAAGAATGAAGACTTATAGATGATTAATATAAGAGTTCTAGAATTCCACCAACTGGCTAAGAGGAAGTGCAGAAAATGAAAACAGTATACAAGTGGGAAAATTTGTTTAAAGAAATAATAGAACAGACCTGGCTGGTGTGGCTCAGTTGGTTGGAGTATCGTCTAATAACCAAAAGGTTTTAGATTCTATTCCCAGTCAGGGCACATACCTAAGCTGTGGTTTGATCCCCGGTCTGGGGGTGTATAATCTCCTGTCCAGGGGGTATGTATGGGAGGCAACCAATCATGCTTCTTTCTCTCCCTTCCTCTCTCTAAAAAAGCAATGAAACAAAAAGTCCTCTGGTGAGGATGATGATGATAATAACAATAATAATATAGGACATTTACCCAGACAGAAGAAAGGTAAATCTTCACATTTGATTAATATATTGAGTATAGAGCAGGGTGAACCAAAATAGCTACACAGCTAACACATCTTGAAATTTTAGAGAACTAAAGATAGAAGGAGATAAGTCATAAAAGACTCCAAATAAAAATACAAGGAACCACCGAACTTTCCATTAGTCATGTTAGATTCAGAAGATAAGTCAATGCTTTCAAAATTACAAGGGGAAAAAATATATTTTTTCCTTGTAGCTAGTTTTATTTTATTTTATTTATTTGTTATTATTGTTCAATTACAGTTGTCCCCATTTTCCTCCCCATTATTCTTCTCCACACTACCCACCTCCACCTCCCACATTCAATCCTCTCCCCTATGGGTCTGTTATACATGTTCCTTGATGACCCTTCCCCTTCTTTGTGAGGGAAAAATATTTTGAACCCATAATTCTATGTCCAGTCAAACTAGCAAGGCAATGTGAGAGTAAAATAAAAATATTTTCAGACATACAAAGACCCAGTTTCCTACCATATTTTACATCTTGGAAAGTCTTCAAAATAAAACCAAGGAGAAGACCAAAATGATGACATGAATCCAAGACTGACCTTTAATCCAAGAGCTCACTGAAGAGAAGCCCCAGGATAATGGCTGTGCTTCAGATCTTGACAACAACGGGTCCAGATTAGAACATACTGGAAGGGACCTTATTGTGAGGAGCCATGAGGGAAGAAAAGGATTCTATATATAATAGTAATTAGGCTCGATATATATGAGGATATTGTGGAGGACTAAGAATTTTTTTTTTTAAGAAAGAAAGAAAAGTTCCAATAAGAAGCACCTGCTAACCATAAAGGAAAAAAAAGGGTCAAGGTCTAAATAAAAAGAAGAAAAATATGGTTTGATTTTTAGTGACTGAGAAAGTATAAGAATAGAAAAAATTCTTGTGACCTTGAAGCTAGGAACATTCTGCTTTAGGTGCACAGGAATCATGACATTAGATCTGTAGAGCAAGAAATGTAATCATTAGCTCTTTCTTCATCTCCGAAGTCAACATTTATATAGTCTTAATAAAGTCAATGTTGCTTATTACTTTTCCAGTTTTTGGATCCACAGGGAGATAAAACACAAAAGATTTAACTATAATCATAGAATAGAAAAGAAATGTTATCAATTTTGACAAAATAAAAACACAGTTACAGCTGACAGAAGATGAGAGGTGAAAGGGCAATGAGAGATAGAGAAAAGGGTAAGGTGTTATAATCCTAGATGTGCTGAATCAAGAGAGAAAATTTATGAACATAGAATGGTAGCTTCCAGGGGCTGAGGGTTGGGGGAAATGGAGGAGATGCTGGTCAAAGGTTGCAAACTTCCAGTTAGAAAATGAATAAAGTTCTGGGGCTCTAATGTACAGTATGGTGATTACAGTTAACAGTACTATATTATATATTTTAAAGAAATTAGACCTTAAATGTTCTCACCATGAAAAAGACATGGCCATTATGTTACTGAAATGTTAGCTCACACAATATTGGTAACCATTTTGCAATATAGAAGTGTATCAAATCAGTAATTGATACACCTTATAACGTTATATATTTATGTTTATAATATATGTTTATGTGTTTATAAACACATATGTGTTTATATTTATAATATGTTTATAATGTTAAACATATAATTGACATATAACAAACAATGTTGTATGTCAATTATATCACAATAAAGCTGGAAAAAAGGAGTTAAAGTTTGTGGGATAATAAACGGAAATTTATTATTTATTGTTATAAAAGTAACCAAAAGAATTAAAATTTAATTACCAAAAATTGAAAGGAAAGGAGAAAAGGAGGTAGGGTATGATACCAATAGGACAAATCCTCATGTTTTATGGCAGTCATCAATATCTTGATCAGAAAGACCATTAGGACAAACAACAGAACTTTGAGGATGAGTGGTTTAAACAGAATATCAATTGCTGTAGGAGACTGGGAAGCTCACAGAATTCCCTAGAGGCTCATAAAGCTGGTTGAACAGTTTCACAATCTGGAGCCCAGCTACAGTGCAGGGGTGTAACTGGATGCCTGGCACAAACCCATGGAGAAAGAAAAGCAAATATTAGCTCCTTAAAAGGGCTCTACAGTGAGAGGTTATATATGGGCTGCTCTCTGGAAATCCCCCACCCCCACCCCAGTGTCTGGTACAGATTCTGCAGCCCCTCCCAACAACATTCAGGGTGGGATGCTAGAAGCTCTGTGGCTGTTGCCCCATAAGCTCAAAGCACTGCTGAGTGCACGAAACGCAATCAAGAAAGTGGACCGGACTGCTCCCCCTTGTGGGCTTTCTGAGACTTGCGGTCCCATAATGAGCAAGGGAGGTGAGGTTGGGCTAGGCAAGTGGGGGCTGGGGGTGGAAATGACCTCAGCATTTTCTGCACTAACATGTGGGGCCCAAGCATCGACATCTGGAAACCAACTAATATATGTTGCTTCAACCTTAATTGTGTCGTGGGCATGCCAATATAGAGATGACAATGGGTGCCATGGATATGAATGGGAGTGCAGCAAAGGTGAACAGAAGAGAATCCAGGACAGAAACTGAGGACCATCAACTTTAGAATAAGGGAGAGGAAGAATAAGAGACCATGGAGGCTGAAAAGAAGCATTCATAGAGGGAGCAGGAAACAATCAAAGTGTGATTATTTGAAGCCAAGAAAAGAGAATGTTTCAAGAAAGTGGAATTGGTCAATGTACCTGAGAAGCTACCTCAGATAAAGAAAGTGGCTTGGTAAGAAAGATGCCATTGGTGACCTGGTCAGAGTGATTTCAGTGGAAGGATGGGGGTGGGAATCACCTAACAGGACATGGAAGGTAACAGGCAGATGAAGAATTTTAGCTGGAAATGTAAGCAATGTCATAGTGTTGCATCCAACTATCACATCAACCCTGTGAGCCAGGTATTGTTTTTTACACTTCTTTTTAATCCTCACCTGGGGATATAGTTTACTGATTTTAGAGAGGGAGGAAGCAAGGGGAGAGAGAAACATTGATTGGTTGCCTTCTAGATGCACCCCAACTGGGGATCGAACCTGCAACCTAGGTATGTGCCCCAATCAAGAATCAAACATGCATCCCTTTGTTATACAGGCCATCCTGCCAAGAGCTGTGTTCTATACTTTGAAAAGTAGGAAGTAGGAAACAGAGAGTTATCCAAGGTGGTCCAGCTGCTGGATATGGCAGAGCTGAGATTTCAACATGAGTCCATGTAGCAGAAATACAAGTTCTTTCCACACACCGCTGCCTTCTCAGGCACCCTTGTCACCTTATGTGTCCCTAACCCTGCCAGTATGTCCCATGGCAAATATTGGAGTGGGCTCTTCATACTTATCACACAAAAACACACTGAACAATAGGATGGAAGTACTATGCACATGCTTGTCTGTTAGACAAATGAAGTCACATGAAAAACTAGAAAGAACAGCAGCAGCTTCCATCTTCCCTTTATGGCAACATGCATGTTTATTTTCATGGGCCAGTTCACAAACTCCTATTGCACATCTCAGAATCCATTGGACTCGAATACCCCTTTGCTGCAGTGCAAAGACGCTGAACTGCCAAAAGCATGTTACAGGCTGTGCCTTTTTGAAGAACCAACTTGAACTGATTGTTCTTCAGCTTTTCACATAAATTACAGAACATGAGGCCCACAGCTTTGCCCAAACTTGTCAACAGGTTTTAATTGTCTCCGCTTTTCCGTACACACAGATGGCTTCGTTAAGCTGCTCTGAGCAGACCTCTGCTGTCTCCACTAAGAAAATCAGACACAACAAATGGAAATCCGTTCAAAAAGAAAAATTATAATAAAACACATTTAAGAGTAACTGTTGTTATTTTTCCCAAAAGGTAAGTGCTGTATAAAGGACAATAGTAGAGGTGACAGTACAGAGATAGGCAAGGTAAGAAAAAAACATAATGAAAATGTGGATGTTTGAGGGCGGGGACAGAAAATACTAAGTAAATGGAAGTATTTGGAAAAGGCAGGAGATCCTTTTTTTAAATGAGATCCTTTTTATTAATGACATCCATAATGGGACCTAAATTTCAAGTTTTCTTTTGTTTTGTTTTTTTGCAAGTTCATTTAGAGAAGCTGCAAGTGATCTAGCAACTTCACTTACAAGACTCTCTCCTTCAGAAATAATGGGGAATATGTGTGTAATTATGTAAGAAGGTTACATGATAGCATTGCTTCTACTAAAAAAATTGGGAAACAAACTAGTCAGTTAAGTATAGTTTATCTAAATGAAAAAAATCATGCATCTGTTAAATCTATGATATGGCCTATATTTAATGACCCAAGATGACTGTGACTTTTTTAAGTGAGAAAAGTAGAATATCCAAAAATGATTCAATCTATTTACAAAAAACCTACCTACATGTTCCTCTATACACAGGAGAAAGTCTGATGGTAAACTTGTCAAATATTAACAGTACTTAGATCTTAGCAATGTGCTTTTGGATTCTTTTCATTTTCTTCATTTTACCACTCTCTATTGTCCGAATTTCTCACTCTTTAAGAAAACAATTTCTTTAAAATTGGAAAAAAAACAACGATGCGATTTACTCTTTTAAAAGGCAAGAATAAAGCATGGGTTGACCAAGCAGCGACGGGGTGCTGCGTGCCCAAGCTGCCCCTGACATGAACTCCAAGCCTCAAGTGCAGTGCAGACCGCCCTCCACGCGGCAATCCAGGGCAGAGAGCGGTGAGTGATGAGGCAGCGGCGCCCTGCCGGTGACAACACCCTGTGGGGCAGAGAACAGCCATCACCCAGCGCTGTGCGGAGTGTCTGGCTCAAGAACTAGCACTCAATCAGTACTACTGATTAAAATATCTCAGTTAGGAGAGAGGCACCCACACAAACTACCAGGTACTCATTTGAAAAGAGCAATGCATGGAATCAGCCAAGGAAAGGAGAAAAATTAAGCAATTTAGCGTTCAAATCTCTGCTTCTGATTTGTACTATGTGAAATTGTGCAGTTAATTTAACTCACTGATGCTCAGATTTCTCATTTGAAAAATGAAAGATCATAAAACAGATTAAGATAATAAGACAAATGATAAAAAAGGAAGATTGAGTGGCATAATATATTTACTTGGCTTTTATATTGCAGGTGCTTAAAATATTGTTAGAATATCCATAATCTTGCAAACACAGTAAGGAAAACCCCTTGGTTAGAAGACAGAAGATCTGTGTTCCAAGGCTGGTTCTGGTGGTGACTGACTGAGTCTTTGGACAGCACCCTGGGTGCTGTGCCGGGATCATATCTGTCTCAATGCTGCAACTAGGCTGCACCAGGATGTTATATGAGGATGTGCTAGGCACAAAGGCAAGGATTGTTACTGAAATACTTATGGTTGTCCTTTAACATAGGGACCAACCCCAAAAACATGTATACACTTATTTCTTTTGTAGTCTCTTCTACTTGTTGGCAAAAGCAATCATCATTCTGTAAAAGCCATCTTGATGTCAGGTCACCTTAGGAGAAGTTCTCACAAAATGATCACTAACTGTGGTCATTAAAAAAAAACACATTGAAAAAAATAAACAATACATTCTCATGGCATCAAATTTGAAATATATCAAAGAGGATACTATCAAAAGTGAGAGTCTCTCCCTCCAGTCTCCTCCAGCCTCCCAGCTTACCTTCCTTGAGGTAACCAATGTGACCAATTTCTTGTGCATCTTCCAAATACATTTTATATGTTAACATGTACACTATATGCATATACACACATGTGTATACACATATGCACACACATTTGTTTACCCAAACAGTAGCATGATATACTCATTGTTCTTTTTAGGTTTGTAAAACTAATGTTGTATTTCTCATATCTATATATAAAAAGCTGTCCCAATTCTTTTAATGAGAACATAGTATTACATCATATGGATATACAATATCTATTCTCTTTTGAAGGATTATAAATTGTTTCCAACACACAATGCTCTAGTAGACAGATTTATGTGTAAGTTATTTCACAGGTGTGAGTATATCTGAGATAAATAAATAGAAAGTCTAAGGGTACAAGCATTTTACATTTTGTAAGGCACTGTTAAGTGAAATCCATGGAGATTGCACCAAATTACTTTCCCAACCGCAATGGAGAGAGCCTGTTTCTCTACTTTTAGCCAATGCAGCATGGATCATTAATGTAACAGGTAACAAAAAAATCATGTGTCATTATCATTTTAATTACTATTTCTCTTTTTAAATATAAGGCTGAGCATCCTTTTGTTTGTTTGAAAACCATTTGTATTTCTTTTACTATGAATTGTCCTTTCATATTTTGGGGGCATTTTCCTATTGGGTTGTTTATTTTCATACTGATTTAAATTTATCAGTCTTTGGTGGTCTTATTTACTCTTAGAAAGGACTTCTTTATTTAAATTTTAAAAAATCTTTTATTTTTTTTCTAATTCTTTTTTGTGAGGGTACACTTATTAAAGCTGGGGACAGTAAAAGAAGGAAGGGCTTAGCACAGAAGAAGTAACAGGAGAGCCTTAGTGGAGCTGCCTTATCTCACTGGGAAGTCAGAGAAAAAGGGGCCTTGGAGACAGGGTCAGGAAGTTGGCCTGGGATGTGCTGTGTTGCCCATTGCCCCCCTCATTGCAAGTCTCCTGGGGACCTGTGCCTGCAGGGGAGGAAAGAGGGAAGGGGAAGGCACAGGCATGCTCCTGGGAGAAAGAGTGCACCTTTAATTCTTTTAATTTCCATTTTTAACATCTAAATTTTAATCAGTCTATATGTTTCTGTGTATATAATATGTAAGATAGAATCTAATGTTTTCCGAGATAATTCTCAGGGTGATCCAAAAAATTGCCTCCATAGTCCTCATTTTCTCCTATGACATTTAAATTTTACCTATATTATTTACCAATTTCCTACGTGTGTTTGGGTGTGTTTCTGAACTTCCTATTCTGTTTCATTTATCTGTTTTCTAGCCATGCATCAATATCACATTGTTTTAATTTTTGTAACTTTAGGATATGTTTTGATATCTGATCAAGATACTTTCTTTCTCCTTCTCTCTCTCACACATGGACTTTCTTACTTACTTATTTTTTTAGATGATACTTACAATTAATTTATGTGGTTAAAAGGTTGATTCCATTGTATTACATCTATGGATTAACTTGAGAGGAACTATATGAAGTTTAGTTTTTCTATCCATGAAAAGATCATGGTCTTTTGTAGTAGAGTTCTTTATTGAATGAAGGTAAATATAAATCAATTCCTATGTGCCAGAGATGCCAGAATCCTAATACAAAGTTTTATTTAAAATCTATAGGCCCATTTATTTGATTGGTATTGAATCTTGCTTTGACTTAGATGCTCTGTTTCCATTTTTATAGGAAAAAAATACCCAATAATTTAAACTAGGTCTTTCTCAAAGTCACATTTGTACACTAAGAGCAGAACCAAGACTAAATGAGTACCTCACACATGGAATGCATTCTATTTAATAATATACTGATCTCCAAATGCTCTAAAATTAGTTTGATATGGTTGCCCTATTCAAAACACAGCTTGGTTCCATTTATTTATCCCAAATACTCAAGTTGTATCATTTCGCTCAACAAGAAAACATTTAAAACTATTTCATTTGGAACCACTTAAGAAAATGAGCATGATTGATTAGAGTTTGATAATTAATGTTGAAAGATATCAAATTTTTTAGAAAACTGGTCTTAGAAATATTCATTATTGAATATTCTCATTATATTATTGTCATATTACCTGTCAATTTGATCGTGTAATCTATAATCAACTCCCTAGATAAAGAAGGACACCTCCCACTGATTATTAACTGATTTTCTAAGGTCACACTGACCTTAGGTCAGTGAGAGTTCATCACTGAGCTGAGATTAAAAGAAGGAACAACTTCACTATCACAAGAGTTAACTAGCTTACTCAGTGCTGTGCCAATAAAATGCTGAGTCGCTAGCTCCAGGCTTATTTTTAAACATCTGCTTGTTCATTAGCTGATTGCCTCCTACAAGCACAGTTCTAGGGTGGGCCTGAAACTAGCTAGCTTAAACTCAATAATTTTTCTCCTACTTACCCTACTAATCAACATTCTGATAAGACATGGAAAAAAGATGAACAAGGTTAAAGACAAATAGTCCTTCATTAAATCTGAAGCCTGCTTCTGAACCCGATGAACTTGAACAAGTTATTGAGATTAAGTATTTCTGACGACGGTCCACATGCACCAGAATCTCCCAGGTGTTTGTTTAAAATGTGTATTCCTATGCCTGACCCCAAATTGTGGGGCTGGCCAAGTCATCTTCATTATTTTCAAGCTTCCCAGATTTTTGTGCATGCAGACTGCCCCAACCTTATTTGTTCAACTGTAAAATGGCATGCAACCATCTTATTCACAGGGTAGTTTTAAGGCTTTCAAATAATTATATATGCAAAGTACCAGGCACAAAAAAGTGGCTTAATAGTATCAGTTGCCTCCCTTTCTCTTTCTTCTCTTCTACTAAATAATAAGAAAAAATGGACACAAATATAGCATGCTACTTTAAAGTTTTATTTCTTTCTTTATCAGGAATGGATAAAACCACTGTACTCTTCTCAGAACTAAGTAAATCTTAGTTATCAAAAACTCAAGCTCAAAATATTTCATGAAAAGCATTTATTTGATGTTATAGATCTAAACTGACCAGATGGCCACATAATTTTGAAATACTGATAGGCAGCAATCTTCTACAATATGTATGCTGGTTATCAATTTATTACCTCTTGGATCTAAATTCATACTTCATTAGCTGCTCTGAGAAAATGGATATGGGCCCCTTAAATAGTTTTCCTCCACCAGATGGCATGGTGTTAAGCGTTTTCTGTAAAGGGCACTGGGGAGATTATAGGATGAAAGGATTTTGCTTCCTGGTCTGGTGTACTTGTTTGCCCATTTCCTGCCATGTGCATAGTTTCCTCAGCACCCAGTTCCCATTGCATAAGTGGTTTCGCCATTTCTGCAGAACCAGACTCCTGCAGTGATCAGAGCTTCTCCTGCACCCAGCTCCTGCAGTGCATGAAAGCCAGCAGCGTCCCCCCACCCTCCCTTCATGTGGGATGCAAACATCTACTTGGCTACAGTGGATTAACAGGAACCAGATTTATCCTTTTACATTAAACAACTAAAACTTGACAAAATATGAAATAGTTTTCAGTAACTGAATAACAGGCATCCCAAGACAGTGATCTCTGAGAAAAGAGTGGCAAATAAGAGGACTGTCCAGCTTAATACTTGGAGTACATATGCAGACAACAGGGGTGGGAGGAGGCACTCAGAGTCCAGTGGTCTTCCTGCATTGGGGAATAAAATTCAATATTTGATGAGGCCAAAGCTGCTAAATTTCTCAGGGAATGGTACAGAGAACATAGAGAAAATTTGGAAAATCTTCAAAGAAGTGCTGCTAAGTCCTTGATGTGTGTCCATATGGGAGGAAACTGCCAGTGCCAGAGGGGGGACACTGAAAAGGAGCAGGTAAAAAGCCCCAGAGACAAAAATTACTTGTATTCCCCCAGCCAGGGTAGAAAAATCTCTGAGTACACAGAGTACTGACTACAGTCCTCAATAGGGAGTGTAGTGGAGTAAAGTGTGAAGGCCATGCTAGACTTGCTGTCTTAGCTATAACAAAATACCACAGAATGGGCAGCTTAAGCAAAAGACATGGATTTCTTACAGTTTGGAGACATTGATTTCCTCACATGGCAGAAAAAGAAAAAGAGAGAGAGCTCTAGTCTTTTCCTTTCTTATAAGGACACTAATCCTGTCATAAGGCCCCATCCACACGACTTCATCTGGGGGTGTCCAGCCTTTTAGCATCTCTGGGCCACACATTAAATACACAAGCACTAATGAAAACAAACAAAAAAAAACCTCACAATGTTTTAAATAAATTTACAATTCTGTGTTTGCTGCATACATAGCTGTCCTGGGCTGCATGGGGCCTGTGGGCCGTGGGTTTGACACACTTGAATCTAATTACCACCCAAACCCCCATCTCTACATACTACATTGGGTAATAAAGACTTCAGCCTTTAAATGTGGAAGGGATACAAACATTCAGTCCATAACACCTGCTTAACAAAACTTAAAAGCAAGCCTCTCAAGTATAAAGAAGTTTTCAAGTAAATTATCTATATTCCAGGACAAAGTCCAAAAGTACTTAAAAGAATAACTTCTCCCTCCAAAAAAGAAAACTGAGTAGCAAAGAACATAAAATTCCAAATGCCAAGCATCCAATGCAAAGACACCAGTCATTCAAAGAAGCAGGAAAATATAGGCCTGAGTAATCTGAGTAAAAACCAATCAACAGGAACAGACCCAAAAATGACAAAGATTTAGGATTAGTATATAAGAATATTAAAATAGCTATTATAAATGTATCCATGTGTTCAAGAAGATAGAGAAAAGCATGAGCATGGTAAGGAGAAAAATTAAATATATAAAAAAAGACCCGACTGAATAGACACAGTATAAGAATGTATTTAAAAAGTAAATAAATTAATTAAAAAAAAAAAGAAAAGGATTTGTGATGCTTAGATATTAGATAATAAAAAATAACATATTGTTTCAAAAAAAAAAGAAAATATTAGTGAAAAATGAAGTCATAGCAATAGAAACTATTCATAATGAACACAGAAAGAAAAAAAACACAAAAATAAATAAATAAGTAAATATACAGAGCTGCTGTGAGATTTGAGACAATGTTGAGCAGTTTATCATACACAATTGAAATCCCAGTAGGAGATGAGAGAGATGGGGAAACAAAAAGAATGTGAAGAAATAATGACTTAAAATTTTTCAAATTTGATAAACCCACTTATCAAATGATAAACCCACATATCAATAAAGCTAGAAAGAACCCCAAACAGATAAAGCATAAAGAAAACCACACTAAAAAATCATAATCAAACTGCTAGAAATCAGTGTTAAAGATGTAAAGGATAGCCTTTTTCAATGGCAAAAGGGTAGCCTTTTGAACAGATGGTGCTAAAACAATAAAATATTCAAATGCAAAAAGTGAACTTTAACCCACCTTATATACCATATACAAAAACTGTTAAGTGTATTACAAGACTACATGTTAAACTTAAAACAGTAAAAATTCTAAATGAAAACATAAGAGAAAATATTTGTGACCTCAGATTGGTCAAAAATTTCCTAGACAAGATATAAAAAGTATGAGTCATATTTTCATTTTTATTTTTTAAATATTTTACTTATTTATTTTTAGAGACGGGAAGGGAGGGAGAGAAACACCAATGTGTGGTTGACTCTCAAGTACCCCCTACTGCGGACCTAGCCCACAACCCAGGCATGTACCCTGACTAGGAATCAAACCAGCGACCTCTTGGCTCACAGGTCAGCGCTCAATCCACTGAGACACACCAGCCAGGGTTGAATCATATTTTTAAAGTTGTAAATTACCCTCCATTAATGTAAAACCTACTTTTCATAATGCACCGTGAAGGATATTAAAATTCTACCAACAGGGAGGAAACATTTGCAAAATGCATTGATGAAAGACCGGTACCCAAAATATACAAAGGATTCTCACAACTAAAACATAAGAAAATAAAACTCCAATTTAAAAAAGCAAAAGATTTTAACAGACATCTTGCCAAAGGGATATAAATGGCAAGTAAGCACATAAAAAGTTGCTCAATATTGTTAGTTAGGAAAATGCAGAGTAAAACTGCAAAGAGGAAGTATGACACCAAAATCACAAGCTACAAAAGAAAAAAAATTGATAAACTGAGTATCATCAAAATAAGAAACTTCTGTGCCCCAAAAGAAATCAGGAAAATGAAGACAGCTCATGGGCGAAATGGGAGAAAACATTTTTTCAAATTATATATTTTTAAGGGACCTGTATCTAAAAAAAAATATGTAACAACTCAATAATAAGTGACACAATTAAAAGTAATGACCCATTTAAAAATGGGCAAAAGCTCTCCATAGATGCTTTTCTAAAGAGAATATACAAGTAGCCAATGAGCATGTGTAAAGATGTTTAACATGATTCGCTATGGGGGAAATGGAAACCAAAAGCATAATGAGATACCACTTCATATTTATTGCCGTGACAAGAATCAAAAATATAAATGATACCAATAACAAAGATCGGATACAGATGTGGAGAAATTGGAATCTTGCTGGTAGGAATACACTGTTGGTGGGAATGTAAGATGTCACAGGTACTTTGGAAAATACAGTATGTCAAACAGCTTGGCAGTACCTCAAATAGATAAACATAGAGTTACCACATAATTGAGCAATTCCACCCCTAACTATGTACCCCAGAGAAATGAAAACACATCCACATAGAAACTTGTACACTGAAGTTAAGAGCTGCATTATTTATAATAGTCAAAAAGTGTAAACAACCCAAATGTCCATCAACTAATGAATAGATGAATAAAAGTGGTGCATTAAATACAATATGATATTATGTGACGATAAAAATGTACCATAGACTGAAAAATACTATACCAAAGAAGAACCTTCAAAAACTTATGCTAAATAAAAGAAGCCAATCACAAAAGAAACATGCTGTATGATTCCACATATATGAAATGTTCAGAATAGACAAATCTATAGAAAAATAAGTAGAGTAGAGAGGTTGGTTAGAGTTTGAGGGGAAGGGGGAATTGGAGGGTGATGGCTACAGGGTATGGGATTTCTTTTAGGGGAATGAAAATGTTCTAAATTTGAATGTAATAATGGATGCATGAGTTTGCAAATATATTAAAAGTCACTGAATTTTGTACATTAAATGGGTGAATTGTATGGCATGTGAATTATATCTCAATGAAACTGTTAACAGATGTAAAGAAATCTCTAATGGAAAAAACTACAGTGTATTACCATTAAACACCTTTTTTAATGAAAACAAATAACTAAAACCATCCCTAAAGGGAAGGCCATTGGGTTTTAGGGAGGGAGTTAATGCCTGGCTTCTATACAAGAAATACCGTCTTGGGGCGGGGGGCACATGATGCCCCAGAAGGAGTGTGTTGTTTATAATTGTTTAGGCCCCACAGTGAGACTCATATCAGGGACATGAGTTGACAGTTCTGGATAGCTGTTTGACTTAGAGTTCCAGCTCAGTTCAAGTAATTGAATATAGCTCTTATATTTTGAGGGACTACCTGAGGGGAGACGGTGTAACGTGTCCCATGTGTCCAACCACTAAGCAGGTGATTTGCATTCACTCCATGGAATGGCTTCATGAAATGGGGTTCACAGCTATTTAAAGTGAACCTGGGGCCACTATCCCCTGTTTTTTCCAACGCTTTTTGGTGAAATGAAAGAAAATGGTGATGAAAAGAAGCCAGAGCTCTCTATTGGGGGATGGCAGACCCAACAGTTAAGGTGCTTGCAATTGTTTAGAAGAGTCAAACCAGTAGGAAAAGTTTTGGAGGTGATTCTGAAAGACAAATACCATTAATGTTCTTCATCACCTATACATCCTGTAACCTAAGATGTTCTCTCCTCAGAGAGTCAAATTTGTTATTTTTCCTCCACCACCAAGAACTTGATGTTTTCCGTTCCAGTAAGTATAACTTCACCTTTTCTACAATCATTCCCAACTTGTATCCAGACCATCCGGACTGTTCATCCAGAAGTGTCAGGTGCAATATACACAAAAGTGTTTTCATAAAATTTACACAGATCCATTATGTCCCCTATGTGGAATACTGTAGAGGGACTCTGTGAGAACCAAATGATCATTATCCTATGATCAAGGATCATGGCAACCCCACCAAACAATCCAGGTGGCTGAACCAGAATAATTTTGAATCCCCTAAGTCCCTTTGGGCAGGGCAGCCACTCTGAGGGTGTAGCAACCTATCCAGCTCCAGTTACTGTTAAAAAAGAAGCATTGTGCCTAGAAATGGTCAGAATGGGATCCTAAATATTCATATGGATCAAATTAACCCCATCCCTTTCATTTAGACTGTTATCTAGGAAGCAACCAAAAGGTAGTTCCTTGCTGAAGGCAGCTGCATTACAAAGTGTGTAGATCAAGAGGACATCTACGTGAGTGACTTCAACAATTTGATCAGCAGTCATGACTAGTCTCCATAGTTCATGGCCCCAAAGAGGAGTGTCTTTAATCCAACAGTCTATCATTTTCTTTCTTTCTCTCTTTCCCTTTCTCTCTTTCTCTCTTTCCTTACCCAAGGATATGTTTATAGGTTTGAGAAGGAGAGAGAGAGAGAGAGAGAGAGAGATAAGAGACAAACATCGATCAGCTGCCTCCCGTGTGCACCCTGATCTGGGATCAAACCCGCAACCTAGGTATATGCCCTGACTGGGAAACAAACCCACAACCTTTTGGTGTACAGGATGAGATGTTCCAACCAACTGACCTACCCAGCCAGGGCCAGTCTATCATTTTCTAAGGAGCAGGCCAGATGCCTAGATCATGGCAACAGCCCAAAAATGAGTAAAATATAATGAAGTTCATCAAGAAACACATTGGTCAGAGCTCTGAGAATGACTTTTCAATCCAGAGTGCAGGAGATTAACCTCCATGGGGCTCACTTTGGACAAGCAGGATGCAAGAGCAGGTAAATAATTCCTTTTCTCCTTCTAAATGGACTGTCCAACAACACAGTTATATGGCTTCTCAGAGTGCAGTCCTGTGAGACAGAGCCACCAGCCACCCATTTCTGTGGCCAGCTCGTTAATGCATCTTCTGACTCTCCCTTTCTTCTTCCTGCCCCTTGTCCCTTGCACTTGCTCTCTAAGAGTTTATTCCTCAAGGAAGTAGTAGCAAAAAGGGGAAACCCATGCTAAGACAGTAAGATAGAATTCCAACCCAAAGTTTGTCTTCCTTATTTTGTTATTCTAGGAAAAAAGTCACTGTTTTATAGCATGGTGACCAGCAGTACTAGAGAGGGTTATTATGTTGCAATTTTTGTTATAGGCTGCTTTTGGGAGGAATGGTAATTTAAAAACAAAATCCCATTGAAAACACTCCAGTTTTCTCTTTGTTAACATTTACATTGCTGAGCTGTAAGGGCTATCACCCACTTGTTGCCCATGTATCTTAATTGCAGGCAAGGTGGGTTGGAGGAAATAAACAGCCTCCTGAGTGTTTGCCTTGCAAAGCCAAACCTATAAAGCAATGACAAATGTCACATTTTATAACAGAGTATGGCAATAATTGGATTTAAAACAAACAAAACAAAGGAAAACTGACTAAAAAACATCTTATTTTTTAAAACTTTGAATCAAAACTATAATTCATTAGCACACCATTTCCCACTTTCCATCTGGAAGCCAGAAATATAGATGATATACATCATGCAGCAGCATCCAACAAAATCATTTAAGACCCATAAATTTGAATGTGTGTAGAACATTTGTATTTTATTTGTGTGTTTTTGTTATGTTTTGTTTTTGTATGAGAGGGGTTTTCCCTTTTTGGAAGAATTAAAATTTAGATAAAAATTTCCAGCACTGACTCTGGGGTGTTTTAGAATTTATGTCCCACTTTGCATTTTTCAGCCCCACTATTTCTTCTAAGGCATCCCAGTGGGAAGTACAAAAAAATTTTCTTTTTTCTCTCCTAAGAATCTTAAAAGTTGTGTAAGAAAAAAAGAAAGATAAAATGATCGACAATGGTTCCCAAGAGGAACCTGAGAACAGACAATATTCCTGGGGGGTTCTTAATGAACAAGTGTCTCTCTACATTTACAGTCCACATGTCAGAACCCACAGATTGGAGAATACAGGAGCTTGAGCTCTGCTTATACTTTTAAAGAGACAGCTGATAGGATCAGACATCCTCCTACTCCCTCAAGGCACTCCCCACAGCCCACTGAAACACACTGTCCAATTCTTCCTAGTTCATCCCTTTCCATATCTGGTTGGAGGACTTACACTGTACTAAGGGGGCCAAGCTACACACAAGGTTTTCCACACTCCAGCTGTTGGACTTAACAGCCTTTGAAACATGATCCAGGTCAATATATGTTGAATGTCAAGGACATAATGGAACATATTCCATCACGGTTTGCTGGATGACCACCTACATAAGATGCCTGCGCTTGCAGGGAGAGTGGTTGGCTTGAGCATGCAGTTGAATGTGCCCTGTGAACACCCTAATCAATAAATATTTATTCTGCCTTGATTGTGCATGCTATGTTCTGTCTGTTTGTTTCTTTCCCCCCAAATTCATATGTTGAAATCCCACCCCCCCAATGTGATGGTATTAGGAGGTTGGACCTTTGGGACATGATTAGGTCATGAGGGTGGAGACATCAGAAACAGGATTAATGTTCTTATAACGAGGCTCCAGAGAACTCCCCTGCCCTTCCACCATGTGTGGACGAGAAGCCTGTGACTGGAAAGACAGCCCTCACCTTGTTTTGTAGGTAGCCATCAGTCACAGCACCAGGCTGGCTGGTGACTTCCAGGGGTGGGCAGTGTGGAGGGAGGTGGTGTAAGGTGGGGCTGCACAGAGGACATCAGCGCACTGGGATCCCGGGGTGCCCTGCTGACTCCACCCAGCTCCCTCAGATGTGCAGGTGCTACATCCAGTGTTGGGAGGGGGCTGATGGCAACAGCATCTCCAGGCTTCTTGATGGCAGGTTCTGCTGCCTCCCCTCCCCATTGATAGTCAGGGAGTCCCAGGGAGTCTCACTCATTGGCCAAGATGGCATAGACAGAGGTTCTTACACTGCTGTTAAAAGCTAGAAAGTTGAATGGACAGGACCCCAGCCACCAAGAGATAGCAAGATAATTGGATAGAGGGGAAAAAAGAAAACCCTCTCCTCCTTATCCCTATAACAACCTGTGCCTTGAACAGGAAGAGGAGATAGTCTTTCAGATGGGAGTCCACCATTCTCCCATGTTGTGGCACCTGAATATCTCTCTCTTTTTTTTTTTTTTTTTACCAGCACCTGTCTCACAAGTTTGGCTTTCCTTTGGGCAGGCCACAGAACCTGCATTTTTGGTCACAACCTGAGCTTCTTGGCACCCTGATCTCTGAGTTTCAGCCTCCAGAGCTGTGGGCAAAAAATGTCTGTTGTTTATGAGATACCCAGTCTGTGGTCTTTGGTTATAGCAGCCCAAATGGACCCAAACAGAATGTATAATAGGTAGGGCAGAAGGAAGAAAAACACATGGACAATGGAGCCTTTATAATCTAGAGCAGCAGATTGCAAACCAGATCATACTTGTAACAATATAGATTCCCTCCTGAAGACCCTGGGAGCAAAGAGAGAAAAGGCCAGAAGGGAATGCTGCACCTGAGAAGACAGTCACATAGGCAAGGAGGATGCTAAAAGTTAATCTCACTACTTCACAGGCCAGCAGCTGAAAAACGTAGGCCAAAAACTTACTTTTAAGATAAAAGAAAATTAGCCACCATATGGCTTAGCTTTTTGTTTAAACATGATATATACATTTTCAAAATGTATCTAACAGGAAAAAGGAGCAGGCGTGCAGAGATAGTGGCCTGATGAGGGCTGGACCAGCTGCCCCCTTGGACTGCGACCCACAGGGAAGAGAGAAAAAAAGGCAGCAAGGAGGAGCCCCCAGCAACCAGGGCAGGCACAGGCACTGCACACCCGTTTTTCTGTCACTTTTGCAAGGGCGAGGTCAGCCCCAAACTACCAGAATATATTTGTTCCAGATGTGAATCAGGATTTATTGAAGAAGTGACGATGATTCCAGTTGTTTAGGTGGTGGTGGCAGCTGGATGGACAATAGCACATCAATACTTTTTTCAGAGCTCTGGTTCAGTTTGACCACACACTGATTATCCAAGACTTCAGACCATTTCTAAGTAGAAACTCATGGGGCCAAGATAATAGAGCCAATGAAAAAGGTCACCAGACTAACATTGACTTCTGGGGACCAAGTTGACCTTCTGGACTATCAATGGCTCAGAGATACAGACCTCCAACAAGTACTGGTCCTGATACACTACCAGCCATTGAAGGAATAATACAACAGATCTTTACAGAGTTATTTGAAATTCTGCAGGTCCTAATGGACCCCTATACCCTTTTACCAAGAGCAGGATGCTGCACTCCAACCCTGGGGACTATACCTGGGGTCAAATAGGGCTTGAAGCCATTGTGACCAAGCTTTCAGGACAACTGAAAAACACGGCGACTCCCTCAGCCGACAAGGAGAAGATCACATCTCTTCCTACAGTGACAGTAACTCAGGAACGAATCAATATGGGCTTAGACTGTCCTGTAAGCAAAGAAGATCACACAGTTGAGGAGGAAGTCCAGCAACCTTGCAACAACTTCATTCACAGCAGCTGTGTTGTGCCTGTTTGAAATGGCATGCTACATGTCCTATACGTAGGAAGAGCTTAAATGGTGAGGACTGTCCTTGGCAAACCCAGAACTCAGGCCTCTGCAAGCCACAGATTTAGCAGTGACAGCCAGCTACATGACCAATGGACTTTCTGAAGCTGAAGGCAGCCTCAGAGCAAGGGCTATGGTAGTCTTCTTACCACAGGGACAAATTGTATCAAAACAAAAACTAGTGGGTGGATTTAGGAATCACCTAAGACATACCAACCCATAATATTAATGCAGAGTGTTTCTCTTTAAATTTAAAGTTAGCATCTATAGATGGAATTGTATCTACAACCAAGTGCTTCTTATTCCTGAATTCAGAGTGATAATTTTTAAGTGTGAAACTTAATTATGTAGGTTTACACCTGCCAGAATAGAATTAGTTGCTTCAAGTCTAGCTAGGGTACTGCTCTTTGTCATGTTACCTTGTAATGAATGTTTACACCTCTTTCCACCTACTAATGGTAAGGTGGAGGATCCAGCCTAGTGTATTTTATGGTAAGTACAACCTAAATAAATAAAGTGTATCTAAGACACTGTTCCATCATGAAAAGCTGCTGATAGAGCAGACTGAGGAAGTGAGAGCAATATTGATCAATCTCAGTGTTTTGGGCTTGGAATTAGATATCATGGACATGGGCATAAGACCTTTGTATTTAGGACAAATTGTCTGTTCTCTTTTTCCTTACTGGACCTTGATCCCAAAGTTCTACAGGCCCTTCTTAAAGAAAAAAAATCAGCAACAAAAGCCACTTGACAGAGGCTTGGCTATTTTTAGGGCTATTGTTATGACAACTCTGGCTTCCAAAAGAATTATTGAGGAAAAAAAGGCCACCTCTCTGAAATCGACATCAAGTTGTTAAGGCAACAAGACCAAAATTAAATCTAGAAATGTGTGTTCCCACTCCCTCTACCTCCACCTTATTATCTACGTTCAGTTAATTTTGCCAAATAACTGAACTCACGGCTACCGCTGTGTCTCTGCTGTCTCCTCCCAAGGTTCTCAAACAACAATCAACGAGAGGTGTGGATTTGAAAGATGGCATGGTTGATTATATTTGTGTGTAGGATACATTAGTGTGTCTGTGGGTTTGTGTGCAATTCTGGAAACAATTCATCAAATTTCTCCCGGAATTGTTTGCCAGGTTTAACCACAGACGTAGGAATCCCTTATCCAAAATGAAGGCTGGGCGTCACGAAAATGTTAGTGGCACTTGTTAGATTTCAGCAGCAGAGATTGAAGGGAGGACAGTCCAAAGGAAAGACACAGCACTTACAAAGGCTCAGGGGTAAGGAATTACAGGATATGTGTAGTTAGCTAGAGCACACATAGAGCATGGTTAGGAGAATAGGGAGAAGTGGGGTTTAAGAAATAGTGAAGGCATTTGGAAATCTTTAAGGGCCAAGTTTGTGAACAGAGGAATGAGTGACATGTAGAGTGGAGATTTACCGCAAGAGTAAATCACAGGACGGGACAGGCAGAAGTCACATCAGCAGTTGAGGAAAGGCTGGTAGGAAGGGGTGAGCTGGAATTCTGACTGTGAGAACAGCAATGAGAGGGCAGAAGGGAGGACATCACCCTGGGCAGAAGGATTTACAGTGGTTTCTCAGCCAACGACTTAAGGTGGGGGTCGTGGAAGGGGGGCTGTGGTGGAGGCAGCTGGGAAGGAAGCCTAGTGGGAAAAGGAAATTTGGAGGGAAGAGCTGGTTGGGGTGCAGATCATGTGTTCTAACCTGAGAAGTATTCAGCAGACAATGAAAGAGATGAGTGTCAGAGATTCATCTACATCATCATAACCCAATGAGAAGATAAGCCTTCTAATGGAATCATCAGAAGGGAAAGGAGAAGGGCATTGAGTATGAGATTGTTAGTCTGGTGGTTGCAGGACCTAACCTGGGTGAGAGGGTGAGATGGGAGACAGCTTGTCCAAGACAGCTGTGTCTGCTACCTCCCAGAAGTCAATGGGAGGGTTTTAGCTATTTCCCCCTCAAAACAGCTGAGCTAAAGTGCTGGAAAAAGCCTTGAGCTTCACACACTTTGTGACCCAGCTTCCGTCTGGCCGATGGAACATCTTAAGTCCTCAGGGGACATGCCTGAAAGCAACTTAGTAGAAGGGGCGATGTAGGGACAATGGAGTCAGTCAGGCTCCCTCACCTGGATGTCGGCGACTGTGACTCAGCAGTGTTCGTACAACCACGATAAGGGCCCGCTTGCACAGAATCAAGTTCTGTTGTATAACCAGTGCTGTCACATATTGGCACCCCGCCAGCTTTGTGTTTACTTAGTATATAAGGGATTCGGGACTTTCTGCCAGTGTGGATCGCCCCACCACAGAACAAAGACATGCCAGACATCCCCACGGCTCCGCTTATTTTCTTCTGGCTGCCCGAATCCCGCGACAACCTGCCCAGTCTTGAACGCTTGCGGGACAGGCGATGAGTTATGTGAACACACTTTCACATGAATTGAATTCCCCTCATTTGAGCTTCTGCAAAATGAACTTTTACTTTTAAATACTACATTTTATTTCACTAATATGAACTCAGCTGGGTGGAGGAAGACTGTGACTTGAAGGGTTATTCTCAGCAGTGCTTTTCTGGAGGGCTGGGCTGGTCCGGAGGAAGGGATCCCAGAGGCCCTGCGTGTGAAGTTAATGCTTCCACCAGAGCCTCACTGGATCCCAGATCTATGCAAGTCACCTTGGGAGCACTTTAATTATACAGATTTCTTAGTCCAACCAAAGTATCTCAGTTAGGACCTCAAGGAGTAGAGCCCAGGAATCTGATTTTCAACTTTTACCAGGTATCTCTGGGCCAGCTTATTCTGGATCTTTCTTCAGGAATCACTGCCTAGAGACATTACATCCATGCTCTGTAAGAAACAGCAAGTGATTTTCAACAGTTGCACGAAGAAGGGATTTTCTTGGCAAAGCCTCTAAGAATGAGAGTGAAGGCTTGATGAGTGGAAGAAGAAAAAAACATGTTCTAAAACTGTCATTTGTTTTCACTGTGATATTTATTTGTAATATCAAATCACATAAAGCTTCACATAAGATTGGTGCCTTTAGCAGAAGAATTTGGATCAAAAATGGCTGAGAAACTTCACAGCCTGAAATGATGCTACATTTTAGTTATGTAAAATTGATCATGGCAGTTTACGAGGGTGCCACCCCTCTGAGCCTGAGTCCTTTCTTATTTGAGCAGCTATACGAGTGCTGGACAATTGCCAGCTCTGGTGCCCTGTGTTCTTCCTGGAGGGACACTGGAGTCCTTGCATTAATTAGGGAGAACACACAGCATCCTCAGAATCTTAGGTTCCTCAGGGACACCTGACAAAGGAGGGAGGCGCCTCTCTCCCCTTCACACCCTTTCCAAACCCTGGGAAGCCAGGTATGCATTTTCCAGGGACTAATGGAAAAGCATCATGGGAGACCAGCTCAGGAAGCAGTTCTCTTATCTCCAGCAGCAAAACCAAACAGCAACACTCTCAAAGCTGAGAGCCAACATTCGGGCCCACACCTAAGTGGATTTCTCAGTTTTTCTAATTCACAGTCCTCTTCTCTTTTATAAACTTTGGGAAATACAAAGTGAATAATTTTGGCAGTGAGTGGGAAGATCTAGTCTCAGCTCTTTATCTCCTCTGCATCTGTTTTCTCATCTCTAAGTGGGAACTAGTGGTCCTGACCAATTCACAGAGAGCGTCTGGAAGGTCAGAGGGTGCACCAGTCATGGCAAGGGCCAGGACCGGGGTAGGAAACCTGGTATCAGCAGCTATGTAGCAGGTTTCACAACACAAGCCCATCGCCCTGCCCGGAGTGTGTTCTTTCTCCTAACTTTTGAGTGCTGGTAAAGATGTTGCAGTTTTTCCCCAGAGCCATGAGACATCTCATGAACCCAGATTATCAACAAAAGATGGTAGAGCTAATGCTTCTCTCCCTAGCCTAGCTTTTTGTTTTTCTAGATTTAGGATTGTGTCTGCAGTTTCTACCCTTTTCTGTCAGGGAAATTAGCACAGATTCAACCTTTGAGTGTTAGGTGCCAAAGGCTTGGGATTGCAGACAGTGCACCTTCCCAGGGAGCCTCTGGCCCAGTGCCACCTCTGCTTGGGTCTGCACTCTGAGTCTCCTGTGCCTCAGCATCCTTGACCCTACCCGCTGGCCTGGGCTGTGACCACTATGGGCTCCAACCAGTGGTCACCACCCTGCATCCAGCTCTGCCTGCACCCACCCAGAACTACCTCTTTCTTCCACATATGGAGGCCATGGGGATAGTCCTCCTGGAAAGCGCCAGGCCTTTCGATACACCTTTCTTGACTTCTTTTCAGGAGACTCCAGTTCTTGGCCTCCCAAGGTGACCTCTTTTTAGTCCACCACAGTTTTATTTTTTTAACCTCGTGCCAAATTCCCTAATGCTGCCCACCTCACTCTTCATCTGCCCAGTGCTGGGTTCCAAAATTGCTCCAGGGCTCTGCAACCATCTCTCCAACCACAACATGAATTGCCAACCTCTCTGTGGAATTCCTACAAGTAGATCAGCCACATTTCTCCATTTGCCTCTTCTTTCTCCATGTTGCCTTCAAATCTCCTTTTTTAAAACTTCAACAAATGCTTATGGAATAGGTTTTGTGCTAAGGATTGGTGATTGTTCCGCTACCATGCCACACACTTGTACACCTGGTGTTGAGTGTTCTCATTCCACAGACATGTATGGAGAACTTACTATGAATTGGGCACTACGTATACAACGATGGGCAGGACAGCCATAGACCTGCCTTACCTTCCATCCAGGGAAGAAGGCAGTAAAGATAGAAACAAAATGAATAAATTAAAGGATTATGAGTTTTTAAGGAACTGAGAAAGAAACAAAAGGACTAAGGTAGAGAATAAGCTAGTAGTGGGGCTGTCTCCTCTAGATATGGTAGTCAGGGAAGACCTCTTTGAAAAGCGGACATGAAAGCTGGGACTCAGTGAGGAGAAGGAGCCAGACACATAGAAAGGCAGAAGAAAGAGTATGTGCCAAAGGCTTGAGGTAGGAAAGACCTTGGCCTGCTTAGGGAACTGAAAGAAGACAAGCTGGTTGGACTTTAACCAGAGGAGATGAGTGGACTGGTGAAATATTTTAAGAGATTACAATGAACCTTGCATGTTGAGATAAATTATGCAGAATCTTGTAGACTACAATCAAAAGTCTGAGTGTATCCCACTAATGAAATTTACAGTTAGTCCCAGGCATTGTAGGAGGCTTCTTGAAAATGGTCTCCTGTCTGTTTCTCCTGGCCCACCAGGGGCTGGATGTGGCCTTACATTCCTACAGTCACCACGTTGTTTTGACAGCAACTCTGTGCCAGGCCATCAGTCATCATATTAGGTTCCTTTCCCAAGCCCACCCTACACTCATCAGTTTGCACACATATTTTGGCCCAGGTATGTGCTTTTTGGTTCTTTTTTGTTCTGAAATGGAACCATATTACATGCAATTCTTTACAACTTAAAATTTTTTCATTTAGCAATATACCATGGACACCTCTACCAGTTGGTAGATAAGCTACAATGCAGCCTTTTTTACCCTTTGGCTCAGGCTTCCTCAGTGCATCTACCTCAACCATACACTGCTGTCACCCTCAGACTCTCCTCCCCGCAAATATACATTGTGGAAAAACTTTGACATGAGGTTACAAGTGTAACTATAAAAACACATAGCACAGATGTGTCCATTAAACTTTTCCCAGTGAGGCAAGCACACACCATAGTAGATCAGTGGCCTCTGTGAGGTTGCTCCCAGGTTCTTTTCACACACCTTCCCCAGAGTGATTTCCCTCATGCCATAAAGTATGATGAGGTGGTGAGAGGTGGCGGGGGAGAGGGGATTCTAAGCATGTGAAGGATTCCCAATCACACACTCCATAAATCCCCGAGGAGGCTGGCATAGAAAGAGCACAGGTTTGGGATCCAGCCATACCTGGGCACAAATTGTGGTTACTCTGCTGGATGGCCTCATGGGGGTTTCTGAACTTCACTATCAGTTTCCCCATCTACAGGAGGGAGACAGTACCACACAGTGGAATATTGTCTAGCCTTTAGAAAGCAGGAAATCATGCCATATGCTACAACATGGATGAAACTTGAAGACAGTATGGTAAGTGGTATAAGCCAGTCATAAGAGGACAAACACTGTACAATTCCACTCATATGAGGTTCCTAGAGTACTCAAATTCACAGAGACAGAAAATAGAATGGCAGGTGCCAGAGGCTGAGGGGAGGGAAAATGGGGAACTAGTGTTTAATAGGGGCAGTTTGAGTTTTGCATGATGAAAAGAGTTCTGAAGATAGGTATGCTAGTGATTGCACAACACTGTAAATATAGTTAATGTTTCTAAACTGTACACTTAAAAATGGTTAAGATACTAAATTTTCTTATTTACATCACAATTAAAATAAAGGATAAAAAAGGGGGGCTAGTAATACCTACCTGATGGGGTTGGTAGGAGGAGAAGAAAAAAATCATATAAAAACTAGCACAGTGCAGTTCCTCCTCCTCAACACTCTCTCTCTCCCTTACTCCCCCGCTCAGCTGTTTCCTCAGCCTCCCTTGCCAGATTTCTTTATAGCATAGGTGCCAACAGTAAGGAGTCATGTTCAATGACTTTTGTCCTCAGGAGTCTCCTCAGTCTGCATTCTGAAAGATTCTCCCATCTCCTATGTTTTCTTACATTAATTCTTATGCAAAGGGATTTCAAGACACTCTTAGAATAATGGTTCTTAACTTGGGAACATCTGTGCTTCAGTCTCTGGAAACAATTTATTCCTCTAGTCAGACACAGGGTTTTGAGAGTCCAAGTTGACAAAAATGTTCATATATGCAACAAATATTTACAGAGACTCTTCTATGCATGAGCCTCTCTACAGTTAAAACAATAAGATCCCTCACTTTTTCCTAACCTGAACCAGTAGTGGGCTCCTAAATTGTTCAAGAAGTGTGGAAAAGAGCATTGCCTCATATCCAGATCAATTGTTGAAAGGTTTTTTTTTTAATCCTCACCTAAGGATATGTTCATTGATTTTAGAGAGAGGAAGGGGAAGGGGTAGAGAAAGAGAGATAGAGGTAGAGTGAGAGAAACATCAGTTGCCTCCCATATGCTCCTCGACCAGGGACTGAACCAGCAACAGGTATGTGCCCTGACTGGCAATTGAACCTGCACCATTTTTGGTGTATGGGGCAATGCTCCAAACAACTGAGCCACCCAGCCAGGGTTTGAATGCCTTTTTAAAGTCACTCTGGTTCCTTCGCAGCCCTGCCCAGCCCTTCTCCTCCTGCATGAATGTGCTATGGGATCTGACAGTATGTGGACTTCCATGTAATGCTTTGATTTGCTTTCTTTTCCCCCCCATTTTCCAAACTTCTGCAACCTTAATCAATAATTAACACACTTCCCCTAAGATGACAAAGTATGTTTAAAGGACTGTACTTACCTATGCTCATAAATAAGTTTGGGTTTAAGAAGAAAATCAATACATAGCTTTCCTGTCAGGAGGCAGATAAAAGTAAGGGTTTTGTTTTGTTTTAAGATGTGAATAGATTCATCACTTGAAGAATCCTAAAATTTAGACTGGGGGCTATTGAATCTGAGCTGTGTATAATAACACATGATAATGCTTTCTATTTTTACCATAAGAACTTTAAATTTTATAAGGTGTTTTCAGATACATTAACACATTTAATTCTTAAAATAAATGGAGGAGGTATGAATATCCCCTTTTTAAAGAGGAAAAATGGCCTCAAAGAGTTTGAGGTATGTTCAAAGTCACCCAACTAGTACAGGTCAGGGGTGAGTCCCTGAAATAGCCATCTTTTGGCTTCATGTCTTTTCTGCTCTGTTCACCTCATTACTGGGAAAGAGAGAGGTGGATCAGATGAGAGCTATATCTAAGGACTCAGGAAACCCAGAACGTACTGCTCAGGTCAGCATGGAATCAGAGTTGAACTAGAAAGGAGAACACAAGCTTCCCAAAAGCATGGAGAAAAAGGCTGAGCCATGAATGAGGAATTCAGGTTGCAAGACATGTGAACCCTTCAGAGCCTCACAATGGAAGCAAAGACTTCTCCTTGGGACCAACAACCAGATATCATGTAGCATAAAGGCTTCGTCCTAATGGAAAGCTATAGGAGCTAATGGAAAGGCCATGTTCCCAAACTTAGCATGGGAGGAAACATCCCAGAGTCCTCACAAAAAGCCGCAAAGGCAGGGCTGCCTTGTTCTATTAAATTGGAGTTTAACTTCTTAAGCTCAAATAAACAAAACATTCAAAGAACTCAGAGACCCTACCTACATAATACATGTGAGCAATGTAAGGTTGCAGAGAGAATGAGAACCTTAACCTATTCTAACTCCAAAAAATAAAATTTAACTATACTCCCTCAGAATCCATACAAGTCTGCTGAGAAGAATCCTGTTCTTTGGGACAGTTGTGGCTGCCACTTGGGGTCATTCTTTTTTTTCAGTCCTTACCTGAGGATATGTTTATTGATTTTAGAGGAAGAGAGAGCGAGAGAGATTGAGACATCAATGTGAGAGAGAAGCATGGATTGGTTTCCTCCCATACGTGGCGGGGGATCAAACCTGTAACATTCTGGTGCATGGGACAGCACTCCAACCAACCAACCAAGCCCCTGGCAAGGACACCTGGGGTCACTCTTGAAACACAGAGTATTTGTTCTCATTGCAGCCTCTTACCTCACTGATAGGATCTGTGGTGCACTGAGTATAGGAGCATATACTGCCACTTACACTCATGCAGGTCCTGTTCCTGGCCACCGAGAAAGTGCTGCCACCATCGCTGTGTCCCAGTGTCAGGGTAGAAGGAAACAAACTCTTTCTCCACCCCATGCCATACTGACTTGAGCTCACAAGGTTGGAGTTCTTTAGTAACATGGTTCTTTAATACACATGGACACAAACACAGATACTTTCCCCAAGGCTCGCTTGGCTGTCCCCCAAACTCCACAGGTTCTCAGGTTTTGAGACCTTTTCTCCTAATAGCACTAATCACTTTTTTTGACCCAAGATAAATGATATTTCTCTTACGGAAAACTCCCCATTATAAAAGGTCTCATCCTCCTTTAAGAGGTAGATGGGCCTCTCATATCAGAGAGAAGTATCAGAAGAACTGAAAGGTTGGGGCATGGCTGAGGGACAAAGTATTAATAAATTAGCGAGGTGGAAGCTAAGGGATGCCCTAAGAATACAAAGATCTTGCTTTTCTTCCTTGACCAATTTAATTGAGAACCATAACATGGCTATTTCTTAGAATGATGAAGTAGAAGGTTAAAAAAAAAAATCCTCAGATATTCCTAGGTAAGCTGCACATTGCAGAAAAGGCATATAAAGACTCACACCCTCTGCAAGTGAATTTGAACATAACCTGAATCTCACTTTCACACCCCAAGAGGAGTCTATCCTGTGAAACCATAAGAAAGAGTTGCATCTTAAGTTAGGCTCCCCAGAAACAGATCCTGAGATGAGGATTCATGTGAAAATGACTTTTTGAGAAAGGGGTGCTAAGGGAGTGAGGGAGCAAGACAGGTCAGAAGTGAGCCCCTGAAGTAGCCCTAAAATAGGGAAGGGAAGAGGCCCAGACAGGAGGCAGACACAGGTTTCTCTCAGGCTTCGATAACCCCCGCCATCAGATAAGCGGAGGAGTGAAGTGCTGGCCCTTCCTGCTTTCAGACTGTGCAGGCCAGAAAGGCTGCAGTGCCCTGAGGCTATGAAAAAGGAAAGCATCTCATAACCAACAGGCACACAAAAGTGGCACAAAAGAAAATGGATCTGAGCAAAACATTGACATCATCTGCGCCAGGGAGCAAAGATTTCAATTAGAGAGACTCGGTTTCCTCATATAGGAAATGCAATTACTGACCTGCCCTGTTTCCTGATACTTTATCTGTCAACTGTAGAATGTAATAATACCTGCTTCATTGGGTTGCTGTAAGGATTAAATGGACAATTCAAGAAGTGCGCATAGTAAGCACTAAGAAATATCAGCTACCACAATTAGAAGTAAGTATAACAGTAATTTCAACTGGGCCTTGGCTCTGGCTATTTTGCCAAAAGAAACGTGTGACCACACAAGTTCCAAAAATCTTTGAGATCTCTGCCATCTCTTAGCAACTTGGAAAATGTATCTTGAGTTACCTGGATATTACAGGTTTCTACAAAGCAAGAGGAACTCGGACAACACCTATGAGGAATCTAAAAAAACACCTTAAAATGAATGCTTTAGACTGTACACAAAGCATTTACTTAGATAAAATTCAAGCTCAGGTCTATACAGTGGTTTCTGCCCTGTTCATCTCTTTAACTCATTTATGAGGAAGCTTTTAAAGCACTTGATTATGAGCATCAACCTACTACTAGGTTAGCCCACAACAAGCTAAGTTAGGAGCCATGAGGGAGCTGTTTGTATGACATTCTAATGGCACAAAATGTGATACTTCTCTGGAGAAGACTTGAGAATTAGAGGAAATTAGTCATATTTTCCAAAATGGAGATTTTAACAGTTGTGAAATTATGAGAAGACCTGACTCAACAATTCCAATATTGCAATATGTCACCTAGCTGTCTTGTTACTTAAAATTATGTGATTTAGAAGACAGTAGCTTTAAAAAGAACCCAACCAAGGTTAGAAAGAAATAGGAGATAGGCAGGCAAAGTAAGGGAAAGTATAAAACTGCTGAACATTTACAGAGCTAAGTTTAACAATTCTGGGCTCATTTAATACATTTCTTTTTTTAAATAGCACATTGAAAAGGCATGTTTATCCTCTCAGGGTGTTATATGTTGGGAATGCTCTCATTAAACAGTGTTTTTTTAAAAAACCTACAATACTGAATCTGAACTGGATTTAATATGTAGCTAAATATTGAAATGAGTCACCCCTTTCGACTCCCTTTTGAAGGGTTAAAAAAAGATGAATAGACTTTCACTGGACAAAGATGATTAAACCAATTCAACACCACCCTTGTGTTATATTTTTCTAGCCTCTCCATTAGGTTACTCCTCATTAACTACCCTAAATGAGCTGCAAATAATGATCAGGTCCTGCCTTTTATTAGGCCATTAGTAAGCTTGTGTCTCTTGAGGTGTTTTCCATGGGGGTGGTGAAGAGTTTGAAATTTTTCGAGCACACTCTTTAGGTTCCTCTTATGCTCAACAACATACATTTGCAAGATGATTGACCATGGTTAGGAGGAAGCTAAAAGACTCCAAAAGAGATGGTTCTAATGAGCTCTGTCTCATTAACATGGTACGCTAATTAGGCACCTAGCCAAACAAATGGAACACTGGACAAGTTTGAAGAGATATAAATAGCTCCATGAAATGTTATATAAAAGGCTAGAAGTGGTATTATTCCTTCAAGAATGAAAAGAATCACCGAATAAAATAAGCACTAGAATTTATAATCGGAAATGGTAAAGAAAATAGGGTAGGTGTTATAGTTAAGGAATTATTGCCACTACATCTAACTGAATTCCAAAATACACACATCCTCTCCTATGATGAGAGATCCCAGGCTTATTCCAGATACTTAGGAAAATGTATTTAATTCAACCCAAAGAAGAGAATTCCAATATGTTCACTTCAGAAACTACTCGCTCTTCATACACTTTGAACAAAACATTTCTCCCAAATTGATGTACAAATTAAACACAATTCCAATTAAAATTTCATTAAGACTTCGCATGACCTTGAAAAATTCATTTGAAAAGTTATCTGGACGAACAAAGCAAGAAAACTGGACCAACCAGATATTTCAAAGATGGAGTAATTAGAAAGAAAAAAATGGTGGTATTTGTATCAGAAAACACAAATAGATCAATGGAATGGAATAAGAAGCTTGGAAACAAACCCAAGTTAAATGTGGGGATTTGTTCTATTATAAAAGTAGCATTATCAGCCTGTGAGGAACACAGCATGAAGAAATATGTCTACCTAATGATGTAAAAAATTACAAATCTAAATTAATTAAAAATCTAGATATGAAGATTAAAACTATAAAGCAAATATAAAATTTATTTTTAAAAAATATTGTGATATTAGGATGAATGGATAGATTTTTTTATACTCCAAATCCACAAAGTGAAAAAGCTGTTGACTAAAACTTAAAGATTATTCAATGTAGAATATCACAAAGTTAATATATAGGTTACAGATTGTAAGAAAAGTTATGCAACATTTCAAATGGATTGAGGATTAATATAAATAATTCACAAAGAATCCCTACAAATTAAAAAAAAAGTTATGTAAAAATATATATAGGAAACTCAATTTTAAACATCCAATGGATGTGAATAAATAATTAAGAAAAGGAAGAAACATAAACAGTTAATAAGCATATGAAGAAATACTCAACTTCATTCAATAATAATCAGAGATATATGCACTAAAACAACTTGATGCCCATTCTACTGGGAAAAATATAGACATTGGTATATAACAAAAGTTAGTGCTGATGTTGATATATAGGAAACACATGTACTACTGGTGTGAGAGAACAATGGTTATAGTGTATTAGATTATTGTTCAAAAATATTCACTACCTCTTTACCACTTTCAGAGGAGGGATATATTTCTCCTCCCCATTGGGCTTAGCCATGTGACCCAATTTGGTCTCACAGTGAGCTTCCCTGTGAACTTCCTTGCTGCTGAACTTTAAGCTTGGCCATATGACTTTCTTGGTCAACAGTATTTTAAAAGAAGAGACTTGGGCAGAGGCTTGAAATGTGCTTTCTTGATTGGGCTTTATCTTTTGTGCTTCTGCCATTGCCATGAAAAGAATATGCATTAGCTAAACATACCAGTCCAAGGATGATGAGAATAGAACAGACCTGAACCCAACCTGAAGCTTAAAGCCATCCTAGCTAAACTCCCAGCTGATTCATAACAAATTATTGTTGTTTTAAGTCATCGAGCTTTGGGACAGTTGGTTTCACAGTATAATTTTGGTAACAGCTAACTGACATATTGATGTAATATTTAGTCATTACTTAGTAAAATGTAAATAGCACATATGCTGTGTAACAGAAATTGCCACACAGGCGCCTCTACTCTACCTTGTTGGCAGAGAATACATCATAGTCTGGGTATTGCAGAGAAACAGAATCAGTAGGTTGTCTATGTGTAAACAGTCAATTTGTTTGTATTGTAAGAGATTGGCTCCCAAAGTTCTAGAAGCTGAAAAGTTCCATGATTTGCTGGGTACAAGCTGGAGGCTCAGGAGAGGCAGGAGTTGAGTCCCAGTCTAGGTCTGAAGGCCTAAGAACCCGAGAGCTGATTGTGTAAGTTCCAGTCCCAGTGCAGAAGAGCAATGTCTCAACTTGAAAACAGGCAGAGAAGCAAATTCTTCTTTACCCAGCCTTTTGTTTTAATTAGGCTTCCACCAGATTAGATGAGGCCCAACCACACTGGGGAAGGTGATCTGCTTTACTCAGTTTACTAATTCAAACATTAATCTTCTCCACAAATACCCTCACAGACACACTCAGAACAATGTTTAAACAAATATCTGGGCACCCTGCGGTTCAGTCAAGTTGACTCATAAAATTAACTTTCACTTCTCCCCATCTTGGGGACAAGAACTGAAGACATTAGCTTTCCTACTCTCTATTGCAACATAAATGAATGCTAGTCAACCAGACCCAAGGGAATATCTACTAAAGGACTTGCGGTAAAAGTATTCTTCTATACTAAAATAGATGCATGGGAGGCTTCACCTTCTTTTCCTTCACAGATGTGATCATAACTGCATGTGATACCCAGAGCTGCTACAATCAATGGTAACCACTGGGGACAATCTCATGAACTCATGGCAGGGAATGTCCAACTTAGGTGTCTCTGGCCCACACCGGCATAAAGAGTTGTCTTAGGCCACATTGAATACACAAATACTAAAAAAAACTGATGATCAAAAAAAGGTTTTAAATAAATTTATGATTTTTTGGGGCCACATTCATAGCCATCCAGGGCCATGGGTTGGACACTCCTTGAAGATGATGGCAGAGCAGAAAGAAGGAACACGACCTGGGTCTTTGGTTACATCACCGAGCTGTTAATGCTTTCTCTAGAATTCTTGTTATATGAAACAATTTAAGTTCTTAAGGCTTAAGACACTTTTAAGTAAGAATGCTAAAAACATCCTTAATTATCCATGAATTGACCCAATGACAGGTATTATGTTCATTACAACATTGTTTTGAGGTAGCAAATACTTAGAGACCTCTGAGGTGTCACCACTTGAAAATGAACAAGTAAAATGCCTACAACAATAATTAGAAGTAGTGAACTATATTTACATAAGAAATTTGAGTAAATCTCAAAAACAAAGACTGTAGAAATAAAAGTAAAAAATGAAATGCGATCTATAACACAATGACATTTATACAAAGAATGAAAACACATAAAATAGAATTTCAAATTTTCCAATAAATGTTGAAAACATTAGAGTACATTCTTAAGTGGGGAGGATTTACTTTCAAGCTCATTCATATGCTTATTAGCAGGATTCAGTTTTTTGTGGGCTTTTGGACCGAGGGCCTCAGTTCTTCTTCGGCTGTAGCACAGAAGCCTTCTTGCTATCTGGGTCTCTCTGTAGAGCAGGAAGCTCACAGCACAGCAGAGGGAGGGAGGGAGGGAGGAAGGAAGGAAGGGAGTGGAAGAAAATGTGTCCAAGATGGAAGTCACAGTCCCATATTTGCCATATTCTACTTATTAGAAGCAAGTCACTAGGTCCTACCCATATTTAAGGGCACAATATTACAGAAAGGCATGAGCACCAGGAGATGGAGATCACAGGGACCATTCTAGAAGTTCTCTACCACAGCCCTAAGTACCTAGGGCTCATCATTTACCATGAACTGAAGAGTGTGATTAATTCAACTTTGTATACCTGAGGTCCAAAATGAAAGTAAAATCTAGTGGGAAAATAAAGCCACTGTGGCTTTGACATTTGTATACTTGGAGATCAAGTTGTGGCTAATTCACATTAAATAATACCTAACAGGCTGAGTAGTTTTTTAGGTCAAAATGTTGGCTTTAAATATATAAATATTAAGAAGCACAGAAAAAAAAAATCACAGCTTTATTACATAACATCAATATAAAGAGATAGAAGGAAAAAGGTGCCTATCAGTATAGCTTCTATTGCAAAGAGCAGCTCCAATCTAGATTTAAAATACTATTTTATGTACTAAAACTCTTTGATGGAGATTTGAGTAATTTTATAATAGGAGGAAACTTTTAACTTTCATTTAACAGGTGGAGAATTAGAGGCCCAGATGGCTGGTGACTGACCTCAGGCCATGGCAGTCAGTGCTGCCTTTGGTCAAGCAATTCTTTATTGGGCAGACTCTCCTGCCAGAGTGACAATGTGATTGTTCTGGCTCTCAAACAGCCTTTGATCAGATTCTAAATGGGCTAGCCTTGGCACAACCTTCCTTCTGCTCCCAAGAACTTTGCAACAAAGAGTTAACTGCATTGCACTGTTCCATATTTAAGTTCTGTCTCTGCTAACAAGCAAACTTTCAACAACAGTCTCCATGTTCTTTCTCAAACCTGAGCAAAGCTTCTTTTATTTTGTTTCAACACTATTTTCCTAAAGCTCTCTCATCCTTTTTATGCTCTTCATCACAGTGTGAGTCCATGAAAAATTAACACCTCTGTTCAGTAGGGAAGATAGTGCCTTTTAAAAGAATGTTCTGGCAAACCCAACACCAAGCAGATCTGCCTTAGGAAAGTACAATGTGTAACTGAAGCTCCTGTGTAGAGTGTGTATCTCATGCACTGTGACAATTACATTAGCTTCTCTTTGTTTCCTTTACCATCCTTCATTTTTTTATTTTATATTATAGCACATTTTGGATCTTTGAACTTACAAAATTAAGATAAATCACTGTAAATATGAAGGAGCCATTTTACTTTTTTGGACTCCATGGCCAGTGAGGGAAAACTGGCATCTCCAAGTTCATATTCTCCAAGTAAAATGGCATTTGCAGTTGCTGAATAGAGCAATTGAGTTTTATGAGTAAGACATTTGTTCATACCAAGGAGCTTAAAATATCAGTGCCAATTAGAAAAATATGCAATGGAATGAGTGGATCCAAGAGCTCATCAATGTCATGAAAGTTCTAGCTAAAGATCACGGCTGGTGTAACATTTGATGAAAATTAAACTTGTGTCTCTTCTTTAAGCTAAAACTATAATTTTTCAGTTATAAGTAACCATTTAGATTAGTATTTTAATTATGTCATATTATGACAGAATTCCTTCAGGTATAATATGTAAGAGTAACCCATCCTAACTTCACTTAGTGAAGTTAAGTGAGGTCAATATTCTCCATTGCTATGCCCATTCCTCTTCACTGGTCCATCTTTTTGACTTATCTCACTCCAGATTCATGCCTGGTAGACATCATCTTATAAAATCACAAAATTAACAGGTAGCTCAACAGCTTTTCAGATAGAAGAGGACATGGTCAAAAAAGGCAGACAGTGGTTACTGCTTATAGAGGAAATTATCCAAGTGAATTAGCTTTTCATTGCCTTCATGTTCCTCTTTCATCCCTCTGTAGCAGAGCCCACTGGACCCAGCAAGTTATCTATCTATTCCAGTTGTGCTCTCTCTGCTTCAATAGCCTAGATAGCTCTTAAAGTCTTAGTCCTCAGAATCAAGATAGATAGCTGGTTCGGTAAATAGTTTTCACTTTGCTCATAATCCTTACCTTTCCACCACTGCTTCTAGGTCTGATATTCTGTATATCCCAGTACCTAGCTCCAATGACACTCAAATTTATGTCAGTTCTTGGTTTTGAAACACTATCTCACTCCTTAAATCCTCTTCAAAGGTGACAATAGCCCCGGATCTTCAAATAAATGGAATAAAATATATAGAATTTGTAAGTCAGCTTCACACATGAACATGCAATGTTACCTTCTAACAAAACATTTCATCTGCCCACCCCCTTCTTCCCTAAGTATTTCAGGTAATAAAATGAATGAGCATAGGACATTAATTTCCACAGGGTATATGCATTTTGAAAGTTTTCATTTTTTTTATTTTTTATTGTTATTCTATTACCATTGTCCCAATTTATCCCCCTTTGCCTTACTCTGTACAGTCCACCCCCCACTCCCACAGTAAATCCCATTCTGAGAGATTTTAAAACAACAGTGATAATAACTATGGATGTTTGGTGAAACAGAGAAGTAATCAAAAAAACTCTAAAAAGTCCTCTCTTCCCCTTTCCAAAGTTGTTCTTTGGCTGAACTCAATCTCTCAGAATCAGATCCAGCCACACTCATCCTCTTATATGTGCCTCAAGCAGTCTGTACAGAAAGAACTCATTAGCCACCAGCTTTATAAGATGCAAAGTGTAAGATGTCTGATAAAAAAGCTAATATAACCCAGTGCTACACAAATGGAGGTATAGAATTCAGAGCCCAAAGGATAATAATTATACAGGGTGATCTAGAGAGGCGTGTTACAGGTAGGAGGGGGGAAAAACATTTAAGATACAATTTTAAAAAATGGTTCTTTAGTTAAAAACTATTCTGCTCTAAATCACTGCAAGATTTAATAGAAACTCAAAGGGAATGATACACTAATGGATTCTCAAAAAAAAAAAACCATGTTATAATTGAACCATCTTATTCCTTGGCACACAAAATAACTGGTCTGACCTCACATGGAGTATTATGTTTGTCCTGGAACCATATTTTAAGAGGGACAATGACAAACTAGAATACATTCAGACTAGGGAAACCTATTCTACAAACTATTTCATATGATAAATGGTTGAAAGAAGTGGTGATCTATATCCACCAGTGAGGAAAATAAGATAGCTGCCTAAAACAATAGGAGTGGTTAGCAAGTGGGACTAGGAATTACGGAAGAATGGTTTAGAACATTAATCAAGTGAAAAGCCCTAGTCAAATAAATGCAAATTAAAACAATAGTGAAATACTATTTCCACATTCCTGCACTGCAGCAAACTGAGTTATACACACACATGTATTTATTTTTTCAATGGAAATGCCTAGTGCTTATGTAGGGTGGGAAAATGTTTTCAGGTAGTCCATTTGGAAGTAAGAATCAAAAGGCTTAAAACTATACATACCTTCCCACCAATGTTTTCACACCTAAGAATTTATCTTAAGGAAACAACAAGAAATGTTTTCGAAGACTTTTGCAAATGTGTTGATCAAAACATAAATTATGCTTACAAAAAAATTGGGTCAATACCTAAATACCCAATAAAAATCTTTAAATTTTCTACACTAATATTTCCATAGTATTCAAAATGGCAGTCACTGCTATGTATTCTCCTCAACAGTTCTATGAAGAAGATATTATTCTCCCTACTTTATAGATGAGAAAATTGAAATGCAAAGATGTTTAATTGTTCAAGGTTTCACAAACAAAAATACAGTAGAGCTGAAATTCCAAAGTAGTCATCCTGGCCCCACACTCTATACTCATAACCAATGCATTAGGATTAGGTTGATTAAAAAGTCATGGCATGTCTTAACATGGAATACCATTTTTCAAAATGAAATGAGAAAGTAATATGATGAGCCCACTGGTATTAATTAGCAAAATCCACCTTAACCCCCTTTTAAGAAAACCAAGGCCATATTTGCCTCAGTCTCCAGGCTCCTCTCTGTTCTCCAGTGTTTTCAATGCCTCCCTCCAGCATCCTCCCTGCTCCTTGAGGTGGGACTTCTCCGGGCCAGCAGGTCAGCCCGCTAGAGTGGTGGGGAGCTCACTTCCAGGCTCTGGCCCTCTTTTGCTCTCCTCTTCCAGCTGCTATTATTGCAATGAGTCAGTGAATAACAGTTATTATGAAACATATTTTTTTTTACATTCCTCACAAAAATGTTTTCAGTAAATTCATAATTTAAAAGTTATTCAAGGGTTAATTTTTCTTTTCATTTTAGAGTAATTAGGGGAAAAATTGGGTAGTGGATGTGATTTCTAAGAGGAAATTGTAAAAGAACTCAGGTAAAGCTCAGGCAACTTTGAAAAGAAATCCAAGTTTTGCATCTTTCCCCTGTCTTGTGGAATAGTCCCTTGCTTTGTTGTAGAGACCAATAAGAAACACATTGGATAACAAAATCACGATTAACAATCATTTCTCCTGTATCAGAAAGGATCTTGTCTGAACTTTTGACTCAGTTGTAAATACAAGTGCATGTTTGTAATTCATGCTATTTTTCTCCACAACTTCTCATTAAGAGTTAGATAAAAACATAAATTACCAGTGGAAGGTGTTATAAATCTTTTATTAATATCAGGGGGATAAAAATATATAGATGAAATTGCTTCAGATAGTGCAAAGAAGTTTGTCATAACAAAAAAGGTATTATATCAGGAACTCTTCTGTTTTTTCAGTATTTCCCAAAATCTGCCAATTTGATGGATAGAGAGCCTGTGAGAGCTGATGAGAGCTAGGGTCACCCTGATCTTCTCATTCCTTTAGCTCGAACAGTATCAAGATTTGTGGACTGCCTTATATCCTGCCAAAGGTTTAAGTGACTTCCCAGGGGAATCCCACTCCCATGGCGACTTCTGGCTGTAAGCCCTCATTTCTGCTGAATTCACTGTGAATATGAATCCTATAATAGTCTGTGTGTGCTCTTCCCATCCTATACCAAATCAATTCAGACATGGAAATAACCACCCTGTGTTCCTTCATTTTCACAAATACAAACGAAACTCACCAAGAAAGCAGATAAGTAAAACCTATGTCACACCAATACTCGATGTGGCAGAATTTACTAGAAGTTGAGGAAAATCAAAGGAAATTATATCACAGTAATGCAAACAACAGAAACTGAATAGAGTATTACCTTGTTCCCAAACCACATTTGGTCACCTGGTCATGGATCCTTCACTGGTCACACCAACATATGTAAGTATCAGCCCCTCCGCTTCTTGCTAACTTCCTTCTCTTTGTTCTCTCCTCTCAACCCCTCTCAGTGTTAAGCTAAGAAGGATTTACTTCTAGCTTATGATCCTAGTGAACAATAGAATATTTAGCTCTTTTACTCTCTTTTCTCCTGTCAACCTCATGTAATTTAATGTTTTAAACAAAGACATTTCCCTCGACAGGAATGCTAATGTTTCTATTAAAAAGTGTTTTTATAATGCCATTTCAATCTTAGTCATAGAATCTCAGAAGTTATTTGGACCAAGACTTTTATCTTAACAGTTGAGAAATCCCTAAAAATGAAGCCTAAATGAGTGACTCTAAAGCCTCACACCTGAGAAATGACAGCTAGCAGGAAGACCCCATTCTTCTGATTCTGTCTGTTGTGTTTTCCATCACTGGCACAAATACCAAAACATCTCAATATTAACTGACATTAACCAGTGGAGGAAAGCATTAAATTCTATGTATTTATTTAGTGCATTGCAAGAAATTAGGACATTTAATACACAACCAGTCTCAGAAACTTTTAATCCTGAAGTGTTTTTTAACACATATTTATGCTAAATGTCAACTTTGTTATCAAGGATTCAAAATTAAGTAAAATGTCTTTGTCTGGCTTCTAGATTCTCTGGTTCATGGTCCCAAATTACCTTTCCTAACCTCTGCTAGTAAAGACCATCTACATGCTGATGACTCGCACATTTAGGCATCTCCACTCCTGACCTCTGCAGCACACTCCATGCCCGTGCACTAAATGCTTTCTTTACCAGCCAAGCTGACTGGTTGACTACCAGGCAAAACGGAATCCTTGAATGTTTTCTTGGCATATGTTTCCTTACATAGTTCCTTATTCAGATACGCCATTTCAGTAAATATCAATAGCATCACAACTGTCCAGTTGCTCGGGCCAAAAATCCTCAGACTTTGATTTGGCCTGAATCAAAAAACTGTTTGATTGGGCTCCTCTTTCAGAATCCATTCTGAGTCCATCCCCTTCTACGTCCACCATAACCACCCCATCCAAGCTCTCGTGGTATCGTGACTAGACTTCTCACATAACCTCCTTACTACTTCCTGTCTCTATTCCTGCCCCTTGTCTATTATCCACAAGGAAGCCAAAGGACCTTTTTAAAAACACAAATCACATCAGAGTAATTTCCTACACCAAAGCCTCCAGTGTCTTTGCCTGAGATTCAAGACAACCACCAAGTTCTTCCTAGAGCGCACGGCGACCTGCTTCATCTGGGCCTGCATTTCTCTTCATGGTTAAATACATTAACCTCTTCCTTTACACATTTTGTATCTTGTTTAAGAAACCATTCCTACTGCAAGAACAAAAGGGCATTTCCTTAAAATTTCTTCTAATCCACTTGGAATTGATTTTGGTATATGGTGTAACAAATGGAACCAATTTCATTTTTTCACATAATAAACAATTACCTCCATGTCATTAATCCTACTGAGGAAATCACACTTCTGTAAGTGCAGTCTGTTTCTGGCTCTCAATTCTCTGTTCCTTTGGCCTATTCTTCTGTATGTCTGAGCCAACACTGGCATTACAATAGTGATTATAGCTTTACACTAAATTTTGGTGTCTGATAGGCAGTTTCCCCCACCCTAAACTTTTTCTTCTGCAGGAGTATCTTGGTTATTTTTTTCATTTCTGCTACTCTCTTGGGCTTCCATTATTTTAACATAAGTAGGCTCTCTCATTCATTAATTCTTAACCTTTGTTCTTTTCTCATATAATCACTTCGATTTTCCTGAAATTATTTCTTTAACTTCATTCTTTAGTTTTGGTATTTATTATTTTCATTCAGATTCTGGTTTATGTCTCTCTGAGAGTAATTCTTTGACATTATTCTAGACATGCTTTAAGGACCAATACATGTCAATTTTTTCAAATGCTACACTTATTCTTGAGGAGAGAATTTATTCTCCAGTTAATGGGTACAGGATTCAATATATACCATTTAGTCAAATTGTTAACTATGTTTTCAAAACTTTTCTACCCTTATTTGTGTCTTCTTAACCAATCAAATACTATAGAGGTAGTTTGAAATCTCCCAATATGACAGAGGATTTACCTATTTCTCTTTGAACTTGTGTGGATTTTGCTTTCTATATTTTGTATCTACTTTATTAGTGCATGTAAATTTATACTTGTTATGTACTACTGGTGAACTGAATCTTTTAATATTTCATATTTAACCTCTATATCTTTAATAGTTTTTGTCTTTTGATTGATTTGAATATAGGTACTATGGGGTACTTTGTTTTGTTGTTGTTTGCAGTTATTTTGTTTTGTGTTTTGGCCTGATTTACCATTTTACTCTTAAATTTTCTATGTCCCTCATTTGTAGATTTATTGTTTCTAAAGTCAAATAGCTGGATTTTGTTTTTAACCTAATCTGATTAAATTTGTCTTTCAGTTGGTAAGTTTAATTCTCTATATCTATTGCAATTATGAAATGTTTGGACTTACTGCAATCATTTTTGCCATATTACCTGTGCTCTCTAGTTATCCCACATTTTCCATGCTTCTTTTCCCTCCCTTTATGCTTTTGGATTGATTGAACTTTGCTTTTCTGCCATCCCCCCCTTAGGCTATCATTCCCTTTGCTAATTTGAAAGTTGTAAACTCTATTTTTATTCTTTTCAGTGATCACTCTTGATATTTTACCATGTAAACTTAATAATGACAAGAGTTAGTAAAATTTCTATTCCCTTACCTGAACTGACATTTTTCCAAAGACCAATAGACATAGGAAAAGATGCTCAACATCACTAATCGTCAGAGAAATGCAAGCCAAAGCAATAGTAAGATATTATTTCACACATGTTAGAAGGGCTAATATCAAAAAGACAAGTGATAACAAGTGTTAGTGAGGATGTGGAGAAAAGGAACCCTTGTGCACTATTGGTGGCATTTTAAATTCATACAGCCACTAAAGAGAACAGTATGGGTATTCCTCAAAAAATTAAAACTACATTTACCATATGATATAGTATACCTACTTCTGGGTACATATTCAAATAAAAAAGAAATCACTATCTTAGATATATCTGCGTCCCATGTTCATTGAAGCATTATTCACAATAACCAAGACATGGAAACAACTCAAGTGTCCTAAGTGTCTATGGGCAAATAAATAAAGAGAACATGATACATACATACTCACACACGAAATAGAATTTTTTCAGCCATAATAAATAAGGAAATCCTACCATTTGTGACAGCATGGATGAACCTTGAGGGCATTAAGCTAAGTGAGACAAGTCAGACAGAGAAAGACAAATACTGTATGATCTCAGTATATGTAGAATCAAAAAAGAGCCACATTCATAAAAACTGAAAGTAGAATGGTGACTGCTAGGGTTTAAGGGTAGAGGGGAAATGTTGGTCAAAGAGTGCAAGCTTCCAGTTATAGGATGAGTAATCTTATATAATCATCTGGGGATCTAAACATACAGCATGATGACTATGGTTGGCTAGCACTATGTACTAAAGGTTTCTAAGGGACTAAACCTTAAACATTTTCTTCACCAAAAAAAAAAAAATTATAATTATGTGAGGAGATGAAAATATTAACTAACCTTATTGTGATAATAGTTTTGCAATATATACAATACCAATCTTCATGTTGTACACTTTAAACTTATACAATGTTATATGTCAATTATATTTCAATAAAGCTGGAAAAAATCTCTACTCTCCCCTTGAGAAATATAAAAACTTTTACTTCAATCACCTCCCTCTCAAAGTATATGTTACTGCTTTCTTTTATCTTAGTTTTATCTAGTTTTCTAAAACCCCACAAATAAGACATTAATATTATACTCTAAACAGTTCATTACTGAAATTCTTCTGGCATCACTTTTCTTCTTTCTAAAGCACATCCTTCAGAAGTTCAGGTCTCTTTTCTCAGTTGTCCAAAAAATAACATTATTTTGCCCTTTTCAGACATAGTTTTAGTAAGTTTAGTATTTTATGTAGTTATTTACTCATGTCATTTTGAATATTTTTATTTCTATTTTATTTTATTTTTGCTGTCCTCTGGCTTTTCTTGTTGCTGGTAAAAATTCTGATGTTAATCATTTTCTGTATTTTGTAAGTGACCTATTTTTTCTTTATGAATGCTTTTAAGATCTTTTTGTCTTTTATAATACAGTGTACTAGTGAAATGCTATAATTAAATATATTTTACTTGCCCTGTTTGTTTTTCCTATATTCATGGAAAAATAGCTTTTATTATTCTGGAAAATATTTAACTTTCGAATACTTTTCAAATATTGCGTCCCTTTCCTATCCTCTCTGTTCTTTCATTTGAACTCTGGTCAGATATATGTTAGACCTTTTCATTTTATCCTCTTTATTCTATATTCTTCCCTCTTTTTGCTCTTTGTGGGCAATAGAAACTTTCCCCTCATTTATGAATTCTCTTTTAATTTGTTTGTAACATGTTATTCAAAACATACATCAAGCTCTAATATCAACCATTATATTTTTTATTTCTGGAAGTTCTATTTGCTCATTTTCACTATGACTGTTCATTGTTAGTAGTCTCTTGCTCTTAAGTAATTTTGGTGATTACATTTTTTCTCCTTCCCCCCCTCCCTCCCTTCTTTTCTTCTTCCCTTTTATCCTCACCTGAGGACATTCTTATTGATTTTAAGAAGGGAGGAAGAGAGAGAGAAGAAGAGAAACTTCAATCGGTTGCCTCTCCTACGTTCCCTGACAGGGACCAAACCTGCAACCCAGCCATGTGCTCCGACTGGGAATCAAACCTGCACACTGACACTCCCACCAACTGAACCACACTGGCCAGGATAATTTTTTTATTTATAAAAAACATCATATTTTATACTCTGTATTTGAAAAGTCCACTATCTAAAATAATTGATGATCTAATTCTGTTGTTTACTTTTGTGAATTCTTGCTAACTATGGCTTGTTTTCATGAGTGCTGGTAATTTTTATTTTGAACTCATGCGCTTGAATCTCAGCCGGGGGATCCAGAGGAGCTTGCAAAGGAATGAGATATGCTTGCTTCTGCAGGGTGCCTGGAGACTCTTAGACATACACTTGTCAGTCTCCACACACATACACAGCTACAGTTCAGCCCCGGACAATAATCAAAGCCCTTTGATTTAATGTCAACTCTAGTCTCCTCTCATCATCTGCAGAGGGAAATCTGGGTTTTGTCCTTCTTCTCTCCCTTACTCCCAGCATTTGCTTCCAAGTACTGCTTGCCAGTGGCACCCTATCAGGAGACATTATCCTGTTCAGGAGACATTATCCTGTTGTATTTTTCCAACTGCAACTCCTGAGACAGGGGTGAACTGGACTGGCGGCAGCCCCTTCCCCCACAATGTGACACAATTGCTCCATCCTGCCAACTACTGTGTCTCTCCTGTCTGACTTTTTTTACCTGATAAATATGGACAAATACAAAACTTTGTGTGGCAATGGAGTCTCTTCCTCCCTTTTGCCCATGGCAGAAGACAGAGCCCTATAGGAGGCAATGTGGCTGCATACTGACAGGAAATGGGGCCTTTAGAGCCCATGATGGGTATGGTATGAGGGCTGCCTTCTGGCTCTTTTCCTGGACTCCTCAGACTCCGCTTTCTCTTTGGCAGGGTTGGGGGAGGGGCAGGTCTTAACTGACAGCCCAGATGTTTACAGGAACCCTCTTCCTTAGGGTGTGAACTAAAAGTTCAGGCCAGCCCACATTGTGAACAGGCAGCATCTTTGCTCAGTTTTTACCTTCTTAGCAGCTGCTTCGCTTTGGTTTGGTTTCATTTCTTGGCCTTTCTCTTTTCTCATGCACATCTTAGAAATTAGGAAATTGAGGAGAAATTGCCTGCAGACTCAATTCTCTTTGATTCTCTTTTCTCTGTGTCTTGGCCCATCAAGTCCCACAACCTTGTATCTGTAACTCCGTTTTTAAATATTTTTTTTTTGTTTTAATCATCACCTGAGGATGTGTTTATTGATCTTAAAGGGAGAGGTAAGGAAAGAGACAGAAGAAACATCAAACATCTAAGTGAGAGAGAAATATCAATCAGTTGCCTCTGTCACATGCCCGGACCAGGGATCAATCAAATCTGCAACCTAGGTATGTGCCCTGATGGGAAATTGAGCCTCCAGCCTTTTGGTGTATGGGACTAGCCCCAACCAACTAACCCACCTGGCCAGGGCTCTAACTCTTTTTTTTTTCTCTTTTGACTGAGATAAGCTATTGACTGTTGTTCTCTCTGGGTTCCACACCCCATGCCAAGACCCAAATTAGCAGCTGCTCCAAGGACACAAGAACAGGTGTAAAGAAAGGAATCACTTTGCTGAATTTCTCTTTTGTCTAGCATCTCGGCCCTTCCAATCCTGGCAGCTCTTACTGCTCTTTGAGGCTCAGACTATTTTTCCATTATATTTTATTCAGCTTTCACAGCTCTTCAGCACTAGGGTTATTCTGATAAAAACTACTCCTTCACAGCCAGAAATGGAAATCCTCCTCCCTCAAGTTTTTTTTTTTTTCAAGAAATGTACCAGGTGGCATATTTTCTTATTTAATGAAAATGTCTTTCTATTGGTTTTAAATATGAAAGATAATTTGAAATAGAACAAAATTCTTGCTTCACAAACACCTTTTCCTCAAAATTCTGTAAATGTTGTTCCATATTCTTTTTGCATTTACTTTTTCAGAGATAGCTCTTACATGAGTCTTTTTGTTCCTTTGTAACAAGTGTTAAAATTGCTTAATGTTTGGAGCAAGATACCAAAAAAGGATGATAGCTACAAAGCCATGTCTGCGTAGGTTTTCCAAGTAGGTGGTTGAGAAGAGATTTCACAATCTGAGCTCTCCTTACAGAAGATGTGGATGAGGAGCTGGGATGATTTGTGAAGAGGATTTGGGAGGTGTCTTTGGAATGTGTTGTGAATCCCAACCAGTGGCCGGCACTCTCCCCTCAAGTGTGGGTGGGTGGGGGAGTTCAGTGGGCACTTGGAATCCTTGAGAAGATTCCCACCTTGAGATAAGGAAATCCTTTTCACACAGTCTTCTATTAACGTTTGTATACTGACCATTTTTAAAAAGTAGCAAATACCGTATGGTCTCAACTAAATCAAACATGCCCAGAAGAAATATTTTAAGAATACACACCAAAAGGATTATTGTACTTGGAATCTGGGTGATTTTTATTTTTGTCTTCATATATTACCTTATTTTGCCAAAATTTACAAAAACATACTACTTTTTATAATTAGATACACTGTTTTTAAAAACACCTAATTATAAAAATTTTAACATACACTATGTATACATTTTTAACATATAACTATGTAAAAATTAACCACTTTGGGGGGGGGAACCTGGATAGAAACACCCCTCCCCCCGCAAAAAGAAACCAATCTTGTTTTTCTTTGGATAGAGATTTCCCCCTATCTATCTATTTTCAAACTGTTATATAAGGCGGGGAGGGGACTTTAAGAAAATGCCAGTTCCAGACATCTGGTAGGTCTGTATATTGGGGACTCTGAAGTGTACACAGCAGTGTTCCCTCCTTCTGCAAAGTCAAAGTTAGACCAGCCCTCCTTCTGCCTATCCTGCGGCCACGTGTTTAGTCCTTTTCCTTTCTCTCCACTACCTTCTCCCCCTCACTGCACCTTCCCTCCTTTGGGCCGCTCTGCTGTTTAGTCGGTCCCTCTTAACATCGTCTCACGTTTTCATTCAGCTATTTCTGCCTTCTTCTGTGAGTCCCAATTCCCCAGCAGCTCAGGAGATCCTCGAGGGCAGGGTTGTGACTACGCCCACGCTCCTTCCCTAGGCTGAGCCAGTTTGGGGCTTTTCCCAAATTCAATTAAACTGACAGGCACCTCTGCTAACTCTGCCTTCCACGGCTTGCCCCACGCTGGGCCCCATTCCATGGAATTCCCAGTCCCCAGTTTTCCTTGGGGAATCAAACAATGCCAAAAGGCACAAAGAAGCGCACTGAAGAGAGAAATGCGGTCTCTCTTCCAGGTCAGAAATTAGCGTGTTCGGAGGAAGGCCGCCTTTGGGACAGTCAGGTCCTTAATGGCTTCCGACCCAGAGGCTGCCTTCAGATCGACAGACAAGTGAATTGCGATGAAAAATTCATCAGCTTCTGTTCTTCCACGGCCCAGATCCGCGAGGAACACGTGACCTCAGCAGCAGCCAGGGAGCAATTAAGGCAGCCACTGCCGCAGAGGGGAGGCCGAGCTCGCAGCGGGAAATAGCCGCACGGGCTTAGCCTGCCTCCTGCAGCACCCACCTGCCCAGGAGCACACGCGCCGCGGGGAGGCGCAGAGGGCTAGTCCCATAAGGCTGAGAGCCATAGTTGTCTCCAAAGTGCTATTGGCAAGTACGCCCTGGGCTCCCAGGACCCCTCGAGTGTGCAAATAGGCCGGCTCTGGTGACTGGGCCTGCCAGCTGGGCCCTTATTCCCTTGCCACCAGCTACCTTGGCTAATGCTCAACCAGAGAGCACCAGCTTAGGGGTGCCGCGTTGGTCCTCCGGGGCTGCAGCCCTGGAGCTGGAGTAATGAGAGAGGATGGGGGACCAGCATTAGACACATACAACAGAGCCCTGGAGGCCTCTGCAGCCCCTGCCATCTGGGCACAATGCAGACAGACGTTGCGTGGGTCCCCAGAGCTCACCACCTCCGCACCGCGCTGCCAGCTACGCTGCTGCGGCTACAGGGAAGCTCCACGTCGAGGACTGCAGGGAGGTATGCTGCGGGCCTTGCTCGCTTGCTTCCCAAGTCTCTGCATTTTGAAGTCATTTTCCTAAAATCAAACTTTAAATAACCATGGATGACTTGCCTAAGGGCCACGCAGTACCGTGAGGTGCTATATTCTGACCTCGTTGGGATGCGCAGCATTTTTCTGCTGTTTTGTTTTTTGAATCAAATGCGGTGGTTAAGGAGGTTTTAGATTCAGGTCAGGCTCTCCCAGGACCACTAGGCTAGAAATGCGCTAGCTCTTAGGCCAACAGCGCCATCTGGTGGTTATAATCAATAGGTGCGGGGAGACGAGCTAAGTGATGTAATGGTCCACATTAGTTCCTCTGAGGGCTCTGCAGCAGGCTCTGCAACACCAGGCGTTTTATACTTCAGTTTTCCCTGTAAATGCTTTATTGTACAAGTGGTTTCTCCACAGGACCAGGGTTTATGTTGTAACCGAAATTTCCATCTTTGACTGAAATCTTTTCAAGAGCTCCTGGATTTGAAGCTGAAGGAGACATGGAGACCCAAGTCCAACCTCTTTGATTCACAGTCTTGCAAAGGGCTGGTTATGTGACCTTTCCCAGGTCCAGCCCAGCCAGGACCTGAATCCATGCCTCTGATTCCCAACTGCACAATTGTTTTATATTCCTATGCTCTCTGGACAGCAACCAGCTCTTCTGTTCTGTGAGGACTGAAATGCTGGCTCCTCACTGCCTGGAAAATTTGGGGGATAGATTCCCCCAGGGGCTCCCTCAGGGCTTCATCTCAACAAGGTTCTCTCTTGAATACTCCCCTCCCTCCACTGTCACTCTCCATTTTGCCCTGTACCCTAACCCTGGCCAACATCTTGAGCTGTTTCCTTGCGTTCATCTGGCCAAGGTCACCCCACTGGAGCCTGGGCCAGAAGTAAAGTGAGGCTTTTGGACTTCAGAAGAGTCTTCACTGCATCTCAGTGCTTTCAACATTTGTTGCTCTGCATTGCAGATATTCCAAATGTTCCCTTCTGATCTTTAGCTTTTGCTCTTACTGATAACTCACAGTTGGAGAAACAAATTCTCCTAATTTCCAGAAGTGAAGTTTGCCTCAGGTGGGATTCCTCAGTATCTCCTCTTTCCTATTAAAATGTTTGCAATGGTTGCTTATTTTTTTCATTGTCCTGTGCATGGGGGAGGGGAGAATACTTTGTCTTCTCCCAACCAAATGCATCTACTTTTACCTCTAACATAAAATACTGAGCCCTCCCCAAAAAACAGGAAAAGAAAAAAGAACTCAAAAGAGAAAATACAAAAAGTGAAAGGGAACTTCAAGAACCTATTAATAACATTCTCAGGAGAATGGAAAGAAGGATATTGCTTACCTGAAAAAATAAAGATGCCACAAGAAAAATAATATTCAGATAACAGGAAAGACTTCTTGGAAATTAAAAAGTATGGGAGCAAAACAAAAGATTCAAGAGAAGAATTAGAAAAGAAATTTAGAGACGTCTCCAGAAACTTGAACAAAATAGCGAAACACAGACAATCTATAAAAAAGAAAAAGAAAACTGGAAAGTTAGTACAAGAGGCAGCATCAACTACATAAATTGAGGGGCTCAGTACAAAATGACAACATGGGGTCCTTTGTTTAAAAAGCATTGAGAATTTCAACATGTCAACATGTTGTCAGCATAACAGTAGTTCATGCATGTGACTGGTGCATGGAAACTGTTCTCAGGTCCCTCTCTTGTTCCTCATAGTTTAGGGACCTCATCAACCCACAACATGAGGAATCCTGATCATAATTTTCAAGCACAAGATCACTGCCATTTATGCTGTTTAGGGGTAGGAGGCAAAGCTGCATGGAGCTAGAACTGCGCTGTCCAGTAAGGCTCTATCTTCTCACACTTCCTTAATGTCTGTGAATGCTTCCAACTGGCAGACTTGAGCTGTCAAAGGAGTCTAAAAATGTATTAAAGAGTTTGCAAGCTTCCAGTCCCGGAGGTGAGAAGGAGAGGGTAGCAGGAGGAGGCACAGAGACCTATAGAATCTCCTCTTGAAGATGAAACTGGTAATGTAATTGAAAGCACTAGCAGAAAAGTCTTTGGCTGACTATGAATGAATCATTGGTAGTGAAAAGGAAAACTAGGAGAACAATAAAAATTTTTAAATAAATCAGTTACAAACTCCAGGAAAAAACCAAAAGTTGTACAATAAAGGAAATACTACTTTCCTACTTGGTTACAATGCACTACTTGGTCTAGCTGTGGACAATGTTTCCATGGTCATAATAAAATAAATAAGATACATTCTGAATATTAATTTACCCAAAATGGTGTATAATTTTATTGGAATGATGGGCAAATAAGTAAAAAAGTACATAAAAGAGGTGGTGAATTTTAGCTCTAAATTGTCATCTCCCATGGCACTCTTTTAACACATAACTTCAAACCTGGGGAGAAAGTCAAGAAATAGCATTTTAAGTTGGTTATTTATCTGTATCCTCAAAGAAAAAAACTGAGTAGCTCAAATAGGGAGTGAGGATCTGGCATGGGAAATGGAGTAATAGCACTTCAGTTTGAGGAGATAAGCCCTAGTGAATTACATAATTTGCTTTAATGGTGAGTTCTTTGAAAAAATATAAAATTTAATAAGTTTTTAATTTCATAAACACTCTGCCCTCCTTAAAAAAAGCCAACCCTCCACTACTCATAGAGCATGTATTGTGTACACAAAGTTACGGTAATGATGAAAAGAAAGTGCCATTACTGTCATAGGAAAGCAACACTTGACAACACTGAGGGGACTGATTTACTTATGGAAGGCAAAATTGACGGAGCAGGAACTAATTATTACCCTTACCCAGCATTCTTTACCCTAAATGCATATAAGTCTAGCTGTTCTTTGGATGAGCAACTGTGGTTACAAACACTGTTTTGGAAAGATAATATGGAGCATGTTATTTCAGACTATCAGCCATACCAAGATTTTTAGTTGGATAACTTTGAAATCTATGTCAATTCATCGGAGCTAAATTGTATCTGGAATAGAGACACTTACTGCTCACCAAATGCCTACCCTCTTGTAGTCAGACAGGGCCCTGTGACATTCTGGCCAGTAGACTATACGTGGAGGTGACCTGTGTTCCTCTGACCAAGCATTTAGGGGTCAGTGTTCAGCTTCCCAGCCCTCCTCCCGCCCAGGCCTGGTGATTATTGGGAAGAGAGTCGCAAAATGGCAACAGTGTTTTGAATCACTGAGTGACCACATGGAGGAGGGTTATCCTCTGCATCACCTATCATTCAGTGGCCTTGAGAAATCAACTTTTATTATTTTAAACACCTGAGATTTTGGCGCATATCTATTACTGAAACGTAATCCAACCTATTCTGACAAAATGTTCCTTTGTATTGTTTCATTTAATATGTGCTATTTATGAAGCTCACTTACTGATTCACCATCATAAATCCATCACCAGGTTATTTAGGCCATGAATCTAATAAGAGCAATGAGTTTATGCTGAGTCCCACACACCCTCTTTACACAAGGCTCCTAAGATAGCTTTCTTAAGATGGTTGTTGGGGGAGGGAAGTACAGCAGGTGGCCACATTACAGATCTTTTCTCTGGATGAACTTACCTAACTTTGAGGGGACAGAACCCACAACCAAACAGCCATTATATTCTAGCTAACTGACAGCTCACCAAGGGGACAACTAAAAGGGTTAGACTGTTTAGACTGAGTCCAATATTTCAATCAATAAGTAAATAACATTAATTCAAATTCTGCTGACTTCAGTCATTGAGCTGAGTACAACATAACACTAAAAATGAATGGGAGATACCTTTATTTCCCTCAAAACAAAAAAGAAGGACCACTATGGGAAAACACTGTTAAACATTTCTGTACAATAGTATCTCAAAAAACACACAATAATATACTTCAAATTTCATGTTTGTGCTGAAACCAAGAACAAAGGAGAATGGAGAAGTCGCTCGGTGGAGGATTCAGAGGGACAATGTTTCAAGTTGGGCTTTGTAGAAACCAAAATGAGTATGCATAGAAAGATGAAAAGAATATACACCCAATGAGAATATGGCACAGGAGGAAGTGCAGAGGAGAGCAGGGAATGTATAGGAGACAAGAAGATGAGCGTGAATAGAATGGACGATCCTTAAGGGGGATGAAAAGGATGACAGAGGGGAAGGGAGAAATCAGTGAGGGACTCTGAAGGCCAGTGATATAGACCATTTAAGGAGAATTACTTAAAGAGTTTGATACAAAATAACCTGGAAAAGAGAGAGATTATAGAGGTGGGAAAAGAAGACCAACTGGGACACAGTGCCATGCATGGTTCAACTGCAAAATCATGAATTGGGATAGTGGTTTGGGGTTTAGAAAGGAGAGAGAAAATCCAAAAGACAAGCTCAAAAGGATTTGAAGATGAATTAGATGTGAGGGTTAAAAGAGAGGTGATGTGTTTTCAAGTTTTCAAGCATGGGGAAATGAAAAGTGTCTATTTTAGGGTAAGTGAAGAGTTTCCAAACCCAACATTAGTATTTTCCTATAATCCCAGTAGGAAGAACAAACTAAACCAAAGGAAGAAATAGAGAAGAGCAGGTATGGAGAATAATGACCCCAATCTTTTAGTTTTTTGAAGTCCATGATCAAATGTTTACTTATCTATCTATCCTCCCTCGATGTCTAATATAAGGACTAGCCCCTGGAACCAACCAAAAAGTAGTTATTGAGTGAGAGAGTAAATTGATTCCAACTGACATAGCATTATTGTAGATTAGAGATCTCAGGCATTATTGTAGATTAGAGATCTCAGAGTGACCTGTACCCTCCCACTACACACTGCAAGGGTCAAGGTCTCTATCCAGGCATCACCAAGGGATTTCTCATAAGAAACTCACTCTAAGTGGGGAAGGAGCCAGGTTTAGGAAGATTGAGCTCATAATAACACCTTAGGCATCAGAGAGAAGTTGTGATTCTGCATTGATGGACAAAATGTGTCCTGCACAGGTCTGAGTCCTAAGTGTGGACCATAAAACAAAGGGCTGCTTCCTGCCACCACAGTGGAGCATAAGTGCTGCCATAACACCATGTAACTTTAGCGCCTCAAGTTTTGGGTCAACTGTCATAAAAGCATGGGAAGCTATAGTACCCAGAAGAGCAAAGATGGATAAAAACATGCTGGCCACTTGGAAAAACAAGATAGAAGATGCAGCCCTGTCACTGCAAAGTAGAGACCATGGGAGTATATTTATTCATAAGCTCACTTGAAAATTCTCCCCACATGTCCCAGAGGTACTTGGAAGAGGTAGGAAGTACTGCAGAGAGCTGAGGTCCAAGTATCAATACACTGAGATCACTCACTCTCAGTCAAGAAATCATCAGAGCCTTTGCCCAAAGTTTACGAGACTGTGACAGACAACACCAAAGCTGTGTACATTGCAAACATTGGAAAGTGCATTCCAGAGGGGCCATTGTAGCCCTGGGACAGGGGAAGGGAGGCATTAATAGCGATCCAAAGCTTCTGACCAATAACATGCACCCCATCTGTTGTAGATCAGTTTCTTATCATAGTAAAAAGAAATGTGCAAAGAATTGGAAAGTAATTATCTGCACCACATAGAAACTATTGTACAGATTTCTGCCTCACTCACATTTAGCCTCCCAACATGCCTTGTACTTTCTTACCTGTGCTTACCCACCATCCTGTCTCTGCATCTTCTTTACCATTTTGTTCTGGGTGGTAATGTGCACAGCAAGTCTGCAGGGTTGGGGAAGGCCATGGGACACATTTCTAGGAGGACCCATGAGTCTCTGGGTGATGCTTTTTTGGGGACTTTCTGAAAAGGGGAAGACTCCCCAGGTGTCCATTTTTCCTTCCTCTTCTTACAAAGAATGTGCAGTGGCCATTGTCTTATGACTACAAGGCTTGAAATACATGATGACTAAAGCCATGTGGCCAGGAGGGCTGAAGAGAATATAGATAGAAGGAAAGTAGGGCCTTGATGGCATCAAAGAGCCTTCATACGAACCCTGGGTTGCCTACTTAGAGACATTAGGTTATGAGAGAAAAATAATACAATGATTGGGTTAAGCCACCTGCTGAGCTTTCGTCACATGTAGCCAAAGCAGTTCCTACGAATCCACTGCCTTTGCCTTTTTGTTCAAGCAGTTACCCCATCGGAACTGCTCTATTTTCTCTCCTCAGCTGACTGGTTTCTTTATGTCCCATTGCAGACCCACACCCTCCTACAGTGATCCCTCCCTGTCTGCTCTGCACTGTTCGCTGGTTTTGTCATGAGTGGCATTTCCACTTCCCCAGTGACTCTTCTTTTGTACATGAAGCATCTTCTCGATGATGTTGTAACTTTCTGCTGGTAAAGACCATGTCTTTTACACGTTATTGTTTCTATTCTTTTCTTTTTAATTCCCACAGAATCCTTCCAAAGTATAAACTAGTTTCTACTGAGTGAGTCCCTTGTTGAATACTGGGTTAGAAAGGCAATTTTTATCTTGTTTAAACAGTATGGAGGGTGAAGACTGAAGTGGGAAACTTGTTTAAAATATTTTTAAAAATATAATTTCAGGGGTGCAGTGGGAAAAATGGATAAAGGGGGTTCAAAAGGTATAAATTTCCAGTTATAAAATAAGTTATGGGGATGTGATGTACAGAATGGTGACTATATGTCTCTCACACACACAGGACTTTTGTATTAAAAGTTCAAGGACTATTTGGTTTCCACTTTTAATTTACAGTACACTAATTATGATTTTTCCCAGCATAATAACACCAGACTGTGGCCCACACATGGCACCGGACACAGGCGCTCCACTCCTGGAGCTGTTAGAAAACGCTGGCTCCAGGGTGTTTCTTTATTTGAGCACTCCTGACTCCTCCTGAGGAAATGCTGAGAGGCTGGTCGCTCCCTTCCAACACTTCCCCTCCATCTTGTGCCAGGTCCATCTGGCTTCCCGTGGCCAAAATAGCAGTCGGGGATGCTGTCCTAGAACATGCCAGAACGAATAAACAGAATAGTGAAGCCCCTTCGGAGGCACTCGGATGATTTTCTGGAACAGAAAATAACAGCAGTTCTTTTCTGAATCAGAATCCTTTGTTTGACCTTGTATGTATTGATCCCACTCCGCCCCACCTGCCCCATCGTCTATGCAGCAGTACGGCTGGGTTGCCTCGATTCTAATGCCCATACTGTTGCCTGACTGAGCAAAATTATACATGGGCTATATGTACCCAACCGGCCCAGATAAGAGCTGCAGCAGCTCACACAGACGCCCCCGGTGCAGAACAGAGTAGGCTCCTCACGACGTCTGTTGTGTGCATACTAAACCAAGGACATAGGCCCTGGTCGCACCAAGGTGACCCACCATACTACATTTAAATTTGGACTAATGAGAGGCCCGCATTAAAAAGTCTGAATTATTTCGTCTCTGACCCTCCAGCAGGTGGCTCAAATTTCAGGAGCTTTTGCAAGAAGCTGCAGACCAGGCAGATAGCCACGAGGGGGTGCCCTACCAGCATTTGTCAAAGCCAGAGGGCTCAGTCCCTAGCTTCTCCTTTGCGTAGAAAGCAATAATAGTGAGCACAGTACACGTGAGGAGAAACTTTGTCTTACTTTCATTTGCTTTTGGAAAGAAAACAAATTTAACATTGACCAGCAGTATTGAAACGGGGTGGGGATGGGCGGCAAGGCACCCGCAGCAAACTTTCTCAAGAAAGCCGCCAGACTGCCCTCAAATCCAAAACATAGGGCACATATCCATGAAGGCAGGGAAGTTTTTCTAGAGCTACCCAAACAAAATATCTCAGTAGGGAAGAACCAAGCGTCTTCTTTTTTTTATGGAATTTTTATTGAGATAACTGTAAATTGGCGTGCTTCAATTTTCCCCAATGGTAACATTTTTTTCAAAACTATAGTACAATGTAACAACCAGGATGCAGCTATTGATACAACCCTGTGATCTGATTTCTTAAGATCTTTAGATTTCCTCGATATTATTTGTACATGTGTGTGTTTACTTCTATGCAAATTTATCACCTGCAGGTTCATGCATCACCCACCACAGTCAAGACCCGGCATCCCCACCCCCCCCATCCCTCAGGGCATCCTTTCATAACCGCCCAAGCCCTGGCAGCCACTAATCTGTCCATTTCAAACTTTGTCATTTCAAAAGTGTTATGAATGGAATAATACAGGATGTAACTTTACAGGATTGGATTTTTTTTTTTTTAACGCAGCATAATTCCCTGGAGATTCCTCCGAGTCGCAGTTTGTATGTGCAGCAGTGTGCTTAACCACTCACCTCTCAGCGAACATCTCTGCTGACCCAGGATCTGACTATTAAAAAACTGCTGTCAGCTTTTGGTAGTGTTTTTAGCATTGCTGGCTAATGATGTTAAACATTTCCATGTGCTAATTTTCTAATGTTATATCCTCTTTGGTGAAATAGCTGTTCATCTTGTATGTCTATTTTCTAGTTTTTTATTCTTTGACTGTTGGGTTTTAAGAATTCTTTGTACATTCTGGATACTAATAATTTGTCAAATATTTGTCATCTATAGCTTGTTTTTCCATCCTCTTCACATGGACTTTCATATAGCAAAAGGTTATAATTTTGAAGAGGTCCAGCTTATTAATGTTTTTAAACGAACTGTGCTTTTAACGTCAAGCCTAAGACTTTTTGCAAACTCCAAATTCTGAAAGTGTTATCCAATTTTTCTAAAGGTTTTATAGTTTTATATTTACCTTTAAGTCTGTGACCTATCCTGGTTAGCTTTTAAGATATGACTTTAAAGGCATCTTTTTTGGAGAAGAGGACGCTACTTATATCCAATGGTTCCAGCACTACCACTTGCTGAAAAGCTATTTTTTTCCTCCATTGAATCGCTTTTGAACCTTTTTCAAAATCATTGGGCACATACGTGTGGCTCTATTTCCAGGGCCTCTATTCTGTTCCATTGATTTATAATATGTCTTTCTCTCCACCCATATCACAATCTTAATTACTGTAGCTGTTAAGTAAAATTTACTCTCGGAAAGACTAATTCCTGCCCTGTGGCTCAGTTGGCTGGAGCATTGTCCTGTACACCAAAGGATCACCGGTTCAATTCCTGATCAGGGTATTTACCTGGATGGTGAGTTTGGTCCCAGGTTGGAGCGCATACAGGAAGCAGCCAATCAATGTTTCTCTCTCACATCAATATTTCTATCCCTCTTTCCCTCCCTTCCCCTCTCTCTAAAAACAATTAAATAAAATCTTTTGTTTTTAATAGAGTAATTCCTTCCTTGGCTGGTGTGACTCAGTTGGTTCGAGTGTCATCCTGTAGCTGAAAGGTAGTAGGTTCAATTGCGGTCAGGTTATATACCTAGGTTGCGGGTTCAATCCCCAGTAGGGGTGCCTACAGGAGGCAACAAATCCATGCTTTTATCTCCCATCAATTTTTCTCCTTCCTCCCTGTCTCTCTAACAGCAGTGAAAAAAGATTAAAAAAAATAAAGCAAATTCCTCTCTCTTTATTCCTCTTTGTCAAGATTATTTTACTTAGTTTTCTAAGGCCTGTCTTTCTGTTTAAATTTTAGAATAAGCTTGTTTATTTCTATCTATAAAAAATTACTTTGCTTATTTTGATAGAGATTCTCTTAAAATTATAGATCAGTTTATTATGTTGTTTTCCAAACCATGAACATTTTTTCTTTCTCTTATCAGAATTTTCTATTTTTTATTCCACAGATCCTATACATATTTTGTTATACTTATCCCTAAGCATTTCATTTTCTTTGGAACAATTATAAATGATATTGTACTGTTCAGTTCAGTTTCTACATGTTCATGGCTAGCATAAAGAAATGTGATTGACTTTTGTGTGTTAATCTTATCTGGTGACTTTACTGAGCTCAAATTTGTTGTAGGAGTTTGGTTTTTTAGATTCCTGAGATTTTCTACATAAATAATTATGTTTTCTGCAAAGAGTTTCTTTTTCATCTTTATTTCTTTTTCTTCTATTCCTTGATTTATTCTAGTATCTAGAACTCCCAGTGTTATGAATAAATGTAGTAAGAGCAGACATCTTTGCTGCATTTCTGATCTTACAGGGAAAACATTCAGTGTTATTGGTTATGATGTGGGCCATAGTCTTTTGTAGATCTTCTTTATTCAGTTGTGATAAGTCACTTTCATTCCTAATTTGCTAAGAGTTTTTAATCATAAAAGGGGTTGGATTTTGGCAAATACTTTTTATTTTTAAATTTTTTTTTAAATTTTACTTATTTATTTTTAGAGAGGGGGGAGGGAGGGAGAAAGAGAGGAAGAGAACCATCAATGTGTGGTTGACTCTCTTGCGACCTCCACCAGGGACCTGGCCTGCAGCCCAAGCAGGCGCCCTGACTGGGAATCGAACCAGCTACCTTTAGGTTCACCCTCCGGTGCTCAATCCACTGAGCCAACCAGCCAGGGCTCAAATGCTTTTTATAACATCAATGGATATGATTATATGATTTTTAATTATGATATGATAGATTATGCAGATTGATTTCCAAATATTGAACCAGCCTTGCATAGCTGGAATAAATCCTATTTGGTTATGGTATATAGTTCCCTTAATACATTGTTGGATTCGTTTTGCTGATATTGTTGAGGATTTTTGCATGTAAGTTTATAAATAATATTGGTCTGTAGTTTTATTTCTTTTGTATTGTCTCTCTGGTTTGGTATCAGGATAAAACTAGCTTCAAAAAATGAGTTAGCCCCTTACCAGAGATATTGTTTGCAAATATCTTCCATTTGGTAGGTTGCTTTTTTGTTTTTATTGATGGTGTTTTTTGCTGTACAGAAGCTTTTTAATTTGATGTAGTCCCATTCATTTATTTTTGCTTTTACTTCCCTTGCCTTTGGGCTCAACTTCACAAAATCTTTTGTAAGAGCAATGTACATAAGCTTAGTACCTATGTTTTCTTCTACATATTCTATTGTTTTAGATCTTATATTTATGTCTTTGATCCATGTTGAGTTCATTTTTGTGTATGGTGTGATATAGTAGTCTAGTTTCATTCTATTGCATGTGGCTTCCCAAATTTCCCACCACCACATATTGAAGAGACTCTCTTTTTTTCATTATGTATTTTTTATTCCTTTGTCAAAAATTATTTGCCCATATATGTGTAAGTTTATTTGTGGGCTATCAATTTTGTTCCATTGATCTGTGTGTCTGTTTTTCTGCCTGTACCATGTTGTTTTGATTATTTTTGCTTTGTAGTATAGTTTGAAGTCAGCGAGTGTGATATCACTGGCCTTGTTCTTTTTCCTCAGGATCACTTTAGCAACTTGGGGTCTTTTGTGGTTCCATACAAAGTTAATGACTTTTTTGTTCTATTTCTTTGAAAAATGCCATTAGGATTTTGATGGGAATTATATTAAATATGTATGAATATTTTAATTATTCAGCCATTTTAATTATGTTGAGTCTTCCAATGCATGAACATGGAATATCTTTCCATTTCTTTGTTTCTTCTTCAATTTCTTTTAACAATGCCCTGTAGTTTTCAGTGTATATAGGCCCTTATATCCTTTGTTAAGTTTATTCCTAGCTACTTTATTTTTTCAGTTATAACTGCAAGTGGAATTATGATTTTTATTCCTATTTCTGAAATTTCATTGTTACTATACAGAAACACAATAAATTTTTGTACATTGATTTTTCTCATACAACTTCATTGTATTTGTTTATTGTTTCCAACAGGTTTATTTAGGGGTTTCTATATAAAAAAAATCATGGCTAATATAAAAAATGCATAAAGAACTCATACAGCTCAGTGATAAAAAACAAACACAATCCAATTAATAAATGGGCAGAAGACCTGAGCAGAAATTTCTCCCTAGAAAACACAAAAATGGTCATCAGATATATAAGAATATGCTCCACTTTACAAGCTATAGGGGAAATGCAATCAAAACCACAATGAGCTATCACCTCACACTTGTGAAAATGGCTGTATCAATAGGACAAGTAATCACAAATGTTGGAGAGGTTGTGGAGAAAAAGGAACCTTCACTCACTTCTGGTGGGAATGTAAATTGGTGCAGCTACTGAAGAAAACAATATGGAGGTTCTTCAAAAAAATTAAGAACAGAGCTACCATATGACCCAGAAATCCCACTTCTGGGTATCTACCCCACCCCCAAGTTGAAACCATTTATTTATAAAGATATATGTACCTCTATGTTCATTGCATCATTATTCATAGTGGCCAAGATATGGAAACAACTGAAGTGTCCTTCAATAGATTACTGGATTAAAAAAAAAAAAAAGTGGTACATGTATACAATGAGTACCACTCAGCCATAACAAAAGATTGGAATCAAGATGGTGGAGGAGTGAGTGGAAGTCACACTGACCTTCTCCAAGGACCAATCTGGAATTACAACTAAGTTGTGGAGAAACCACCTGGAACAAACAACTGAACAACAGTGAGAGAGGAGCCTTATAACCTTGGACAGACAGAAGAATCAGCTTTAACACAACCTACCTTATAAGGAGTGCAGTAGAGACTAGAGGAGGTGGGCAGGGTGCCCACGGATGGCAGCACCAGAAGGATATTGAAACAGCGAGTTGCATTCCCCTGAGAAGAGTGGGGTCTAAACCATAAGTGGGGATCTCCAGCCTACAGCACCAGAACCCAAAAAGTCACAGATAACAGCCAGCTGTGAGAAGTGGCAGGGTTGCTCTCTGCCAGAGATCAGTGGCTGGAGATGCAAAGAGCCATTCAAAGGGTCAATGCATAAATTTTTTTTGCATCCACTTACCCTGGTCTCCAGCAAAGACAGGAACAGAATAGGCTAGAGATGCCTGAGGAGAGACTGGGGAAGGAGGTTTTGGGGAGAGAATGGAGACAGTAGCCAATGGGATCCCAGTGCTGGCTCATCTCCCATATTGCAGCAGCCATCTGGCTCAGGCAGACCACTTGCCCAAGTGTCAACAATGTGAGAGGACCCAATAACCCTGCCCCCTGAAGGGACTCTGCCCTACCCTGTAGTGTCTAAGCCAGCCTGCTCTGTGCAGAGTGACTAGATTAACAGCTGAAGGAGACAACAATAGACAGTAGATTCCTGGAAGTCTCAAACAAACTGCTTAAGGTCACACAGAGTCAACATCTGATCATCAGATCCAGAAAGAAAAAACATCGGTCTCCTACCATATAAGTTTACACCACAAAGTCAAGAAACCAAGACAGATCAATTTAAGAAGCAGAAGCAAAACAGAAGAGTCTCACACATAATGGGAAGACAAAGAAATGCCCCCTAGTCAAAGGAAGCAGAGGAATCCCCACAAAGAGAACTAAATGAAACAGAGGCAAGTAAACTATCAGATATTGAGTTCAAATCAACAGTTCTAAGGAAGCTCAATGAGCTCAGTGAGCTCAGAGAGAATTACAAAAGACTATGGGGAAACTATAAGGAACTTACTGCAAAATATATCAGCATGAAAAAGGACATAGAAATTATCAATAAGACACAAGAGGAAATGAAGGATACAATTTCTGAATTGAAGAACACAGTAGAAGGAATCAAAAGCAGGCTAGATGAAGATGAGGATCAAATCAGCGAGCTAGAGGACAAGGTAGAAAAAAGCTCCCAGAAAGAGCAAGAAAATGAAAAAAGAGTCAAAAAGAATGAAGAGGCACTTAGGGAAATGCAGGACAACCTGAAATGTAATATCTGTATAATAGGGATACCAGAAGGAGAAGAAGAGGAGGAAGGGATAGAGAACCTGTTTGAAAAAGTAATGATGGAAAACTTCCCTAATTGGAGAAGAGAAAAAGTCACACAAGTCCAGGAAGCACAGAGGATCCCATTCAAGAGGAACCCAATGAGGCCCACTCCAAGCCACATCCTCATTAAAATGGGAATTATCAAAGACAAATAGAGAATCCTAAGGCAGCAAGGGAGAAAGAGGTAGTAACATATAAGAGAGCCCTGATACAGCTAGTAGCTGACTTCTCAATGCAAACAATAGCCGGAAGAGAATGGCAAGAAGTATTCCAAATCATGAAAAGCAATGGCCTGCAACCAAGGTTGCTCTACCCAGCAAGGCTCTCAATTAAAATGGAAGGTGAAATAAGGGGTTTCCCTGACAAAAGAAGGCTGAAAGAATACATCTCCACCAAACCATCATTGTAAAATATGCTAAAAAGACTGCTTTAAGAAGATGAAGAAAAAGAGTCTATAAATACCCAGCTCTTTTCACAGTCACCAATGCTTGATGTTACCAATATTTTTAATACTTATTAATCTGATTGTGACAATGATGTTAATTGTTCCTTTACTATTTGTAGAAACTAAACCTGTTTTTGTATATTTCTTGCCTATTTCTATTATTTTTAAAAAGCTTTAAATGACCTTTTGGTATTCTTTGTCCATTTTTTGACTAAATTTTTATAGAATTTTTTCACTAAAAAAGAAACAAAAAACTATTAACCCTTTTTTAGATCTGTTGCAAATACTTTCTTATTCTATTACTTGTCCTTTAACTTTTTATATGTACATTACTCTATAGTCTTAAATGTTTAATATAGTCATATCATCAATATTTTACTTCATAGCTTCTGAGTTTGAATATTTTACCTCAGGGTAAATACAAAAATATTATTTTGCATTTTCTCCTAAAACTCAAAGATTTTACATATTGATTTTTAACTCACCTGAATATTTCTTGTCTAGTGTGTGAAATAGGGCTCTATATTGCTTTTATTTCAAGTAATAGTGGTCCATGAACCTTATTTGTTGAATAAGCCTTATTTTCCCAATTGATTAGAACTATCAATTTAATCATATATTATATTGTTAGACAGATATATATGTTTGTTTCTAGAATGCTCAGTTTATTTCATTGATCTACTTAAATATTTCTGTGCTGGTGTCATGTTTTAATTGCTGAGACTTTATAATGGATTTAAATTTTTTAATATTTTATAATGAATTTTGACATTTAAAAAAATAAATAAAATCAATCTGCATTTAAAAAAAAACAGAGAAGGAACTTCTACTTTTTGTGACAACATGGATGGAACTGGAGAATATTATACTAAGTGAAATAAGCCAGTCGGTGAAAGACAAATACCATATGATCTCACCTATAAGTGGAGTCCATTCAACAAAATAAACTAATGAAGAAAATAAACCACAGGCATGGAAACATGAGCAGACTGAAAGTGACCAGAGGGGATGAGGAAGGAGGACAATGGTGGAAAGAAGGAGAAGGGAATAAAAAAAGATGTATGAATGACCCTTGGACATGGAAAACAGAGTGGGAATTGACTGTGGGAGAGGGGGTCAGGATGGGACGGGTGGAGGAGGGCAAAGGGGGAAAATTGAGACAAGTGTAATAGACTAAACATGATTTAAAAATTAAAAATTTAGAAAAAAAGTACCCTAGTCAAGAACAACAACAAAAAAGGAAAAGATGAAATACTACCATTTGAGGCAAAATGAATAGATCATGAGAGAGAATGTCATACTAAGTAAAATAAGTTAGAAAAAGATAAGAACCATATGCTTTCATGCTTTCGTATGTTTTCAAAATAGAAAACAACAAGCAAAAACTCATGGACACAGACAGCAGTATGGTGGTTACCAGAGGGGCAAGGGTATGGCGGGAGGTAGAAAAGGGTAAGGGGGGTCAAATAGAAGGTAACAGAAGGAGACTTGCATATGAGTGGTGAAACACACATGATGTACCTGTGATAGAATTCTACACTTGAAACATATAATCTTATTAACATATGTCACCCCAATAAATTTAAAAATATTTTAAAAACTAAGTTAGGAAGTATTGCTTTCCCTTGTGTTTACTGAAAGATATTTTGTAAAATTTGTTTTATTTTTTCTTTAGCTGTTTGGCAGAATTATCTAGTGTACAGAAAAGAGTTAACTGCAGATCTAAGACAAACTTACTTGCAAAGTTGGCCCTGGGCTAGTGTTTGGAAATTTGGGTGGCAAATAGACCCTTAAAGTGATAAAGCACTTCCTTAAATGCTAACAGTGGCTCACTGTGCCTAAATTATTTGTTAGTGCAATGTGGTTTATGCTAAACCACGGCTTTCCTTCTGGCTGTCTGGAATTTCTAGGACTGGTTGGCCGCACAAACACAATGTGCCTATGTAAGCAATCCTGGTGAATAAAAACCTTGGACTTCTAGGCTCAGGCAAGCTTCCCTTGTAGACAACACTTCACATGTGGTGCCATAACTCTTTGCTGGAGGAATTATTTTACACCACTGGAAAGGACTCTTGAAAGCCTGTACCTGATTTCCTCGAGACTTTGCCCCATGTGTCTGTCCCCTTGTTAATTTTGTTCTGTATCCTTTCACTGTAATAAATCTCTAACCATGAGTACAACAGCATGCTGAGTTTAAGCGTCCAGCTAGTGAACCACAGAAACTGGAAGCAGCCTCGAGGACTCCCAGCACATGGTGTGAAACCACTGAGGCCTAAGGGTTTCTTTTTCAGATAGGGTTTTAATCATAAATTCCATTTCTTTAATGGATGTGGTATAGTAAAATTATCTATTTTATCTTGGTTAACTTTGAGTAGCTTGTTTTAAAATGAATAATCCATTTCTGCCAAGTTTTCAAGTTTATAAGCAAAAGTGTTCCGAACATTCTCTTGTTATTTTTTTCAGTGGCTGCAAGATCCACAGTAATAGCCTGTTTCATTCCTGATATTGGTAATGATGTCTTCACTCTTTTAATTTTTTCAATGATGCTAGAGGTATTTTAATTTCATTGATTTTTTTTCCCAAAGAATCAGCTTTTTCTTTCAGAGAATTTTTCCTATTAATTTCCTACTTTTAATGTCATTGATTTTTGTCTTTGTTATTTCCTTTGTTATGCTTGCTTTGGATTTATCTTGCTGGGTTTTTTTTCTAGTTTCTTGTAGTAGGAATGTAGATTTCAGATTTAAGACTTTTCTTCGCTTCTAATGTGAGCATTTAATGCTATGATTTCTCCCTCAGCACTGCTTTAGCTGCATCTCACGTTTTGGAGGGGATCTTGTATTATCATTTTCATTCAATTCTGTGCTTTTGAATTTTTTCCTTTGAGAGTCCTCTCTGATATATGGATTATTTATAGTGTGCTGTTCAATTTCCACATATTTAGAAATGTTTTTGTTGTTGTTTTGCTACTGATTTCTGGTTTGATTCTATCATGGTCAAAGAACACACCTTGTGTAATTTATTTGAAATTTTCTGAGTTTTGTTTTACAGCCTGGTATATGATATATCTTGGTGAATATTCCATGGGATTTTTAAAAATGTGTATTCTGCAGTTATTGGGTGCAGTGCTCTATATATATCAGTTAAATTCTGCCAATCAGATAGTATTGTCCAGATACTATATATCCCTGCTGCTTTTTTGTCTAGTTGTTCTAGCAGTTGCTGAGAAAGTGATGTTGAAGTCTCCACTTATAATTGTGGGTTTTCTATTTATGCTTTCCACTTTATCTATTTGAATTCATGTATTTTGAGATTCAGTCCCTGATGCATGCATATTTAGGATCATTATGCCTTCCTAATAGATTGATCATTTTATTGTTATGTAATATGCCTTTCTTTCTCTAGTAATTTTCTTCACTCTGAAGTCTACTTTATCAGGTAATAATGTAGTCATTTCTGATTCCTTTACTAATATTTTCATTAACATATTTCTTTTCCTTATCCTTTCACTTTCAATTTATGTCATTAAATTTGAAGTGAGTTCCTTAGAAGCAACATATAGATTGGTCATTTTTAAAAAATCTATTCTGCCAACCTCTTTCTTTTGATTTATATATTTAGATCATTTACATTCAAGGTAAATATTGATATGGTAGTGCTTCTGTTGCCATTTAATTATTTTCTGTTTGTTTTGTTTCTTATTCCTGTTTCTCTTTTCTTATCTTCCTGTTGGTAATATAGTTAATTTTTATAGTTCCATCTTTACTTATTTATGGTGTTTTTTATTGTACCCCTTTGTCTACTCTTCACAGAGGTTGCTTTGAGTGTTGTTCATGTTGAATATGTGGCTTATAACAGTCTATCATTATCAGCATAAACACTTGGAGTAAGATACAGAAATCTCACCACTATTTTGTCCCATTTGCCTTCCTCATTTTTAAATGCCTTGAGTAATAGGTTTTAATTTTTGTTTCAGTCCTCTAATATGATCTATGCAGAGTTCAGGAGTTCCTGATTCCTGACCCCAGCTGCAAGTTTGGGGTCTCCAAGACTGCAGGAGTGGGCTTACAGTGCTCACAGCACTCACCGAAAGCTACTCACAGCTATGGTTTATTGGAGGAAAAAGATACAGATTAAAATCAGCCAAAGGAAGAGGTACATGGGATGGGGTCTAGTTGTCGTCTCCCAGTGGAGTGGTGGACAGTTCTAACTTCTCCTGGCAATATGTATCAATATTCTCAGAGTATTACCAACCAGATAAACTGACCTGAGTCTTAGTACCCAGATTTTGTATTGGGGTGTAGTTATATAAGCTGGATGGCTGACCCAAGTCTCCAGCCACTCCAGAAGCTGAGCTGATACTAAGCAACCCATTGCCCACATTGTAAATAGACTGTTTGGTGTAATCCAAGTTTCCAAGGTAAACAATAACACTCTTATCAGGTAAGACATTCCAAGAAGTTAAAGATTATCTCCCAGGAGCCACGTGCAAAGGCCAGACCTCTCTTTAGGTAAGGTTAATTCTTTACTACACAATTTACAAAACTCATGAGAAAAAAGATAGTTTACTGTATGCACCTATATTTCTACTCTTTCCATCATTCTCCATTCCTTCCTGACGATTCATGATTTATTTTTTTATTATTATTATTTCTGCTTGAAGTTTTTCTTTACCCATTCTTTAACAATGCGCCCAATAGCAACACATTCCTTTAGTTTTCCTTTGTCTCAAAATATCTTTATTTCCTCTTCATTTCTGAAGGGGAGTTTCACCAGATAAAGAATTTGTGGTTACAGTTTTTATCATTAAACACTTGAAAAATACTGTGTCACTTCCTTCTGGCCTCCATGGTTCCTGACAACAAGTCTGCTCTCATTTGAATTAGTGTTTCCCTATAGATGTATTGTTATCTCTGTCTGTTTTCAAAATTGTTTAGATTTCAGAGATTTAATTATGGCATGCTTGGCAGGGATTTCTTTTAGCTTATCCTGTTTGGGGGTTTCTTATGACTGTGGATCTGTCATTTTGTGTTCTTTGACAAATTTGGGGAGTTTTCAGCCATTATTCCTTCAAATTCTCTTTGCATCCAATCTTTTTCTTCTTCTCATACTCTGATGATACAAATGTTGAATCTTTTTTATTGCCCCGCAGTCCCTGAGGCTCTGTTCATTTATTTCCAGTCTATTTTTCCTCTCTGTTGTTCATAGTGGCTGAATTCTATTGTTCTGTCCCCAAGCTCCTTGATTCTCTCTTCTCTCAGGGTAAACTGTTTCTCTCGCTGCTCATCGTTGGTGGACTCCTAAAGACCAGGTATGGGGCACACTGAATGTAGTCAGAGGGAATCCTCTTCTATATCGGGGTGGAATCAACCTCCCAGGGCCACTTTCCATTGCTAGGTTGAGGGGCAGGGGAGTAATACTAGGTCTGGGTAGCTGTTTTTCTGTGGTTAGGAGTTGTAAAATGCCCTGTCTCTTTGTTGTTCCTCCAGCCCCAGGATTGTTAACACATACATCTCTTTCTTTCAGAATGTTCCTTTGCTTCTGTCTTACATTATTTTCAGAGTTTATAGTTGTGTTTCAGAGGAAGAGCACAGAAAAAGGGGATTCAACGCCTTGACAACCTTCCCTTGGACGCATGCAGAGAGTTAAGCAGGGATGCCCAGACTCCAAACTGAGGGTCTATGGGTTGGAAGAGTCACTGTAATTGTGTTTACATAGGAGGCTGTGCACACACATTGAAGAAATCTCACAGAGTAAAGAAAGGAATTAGAAGTGACCCAATGGCCTAATAGCACAGCATGACCTATGGGTTACTAGGATAGATTGGTGGATCAAGAGAAGAATGGGAAACCCTTAGTTAAGAGGAAAAAGAGAGTCATCACATTGAAAGAGTTATAAACTTCAATAACCGTTATTATACTACTTCAGCATTTACCAAAAGGGAACGGAGGTTCAGGGAGATTCGTTAACAGCCTCTGAGAGGCAGACCCAGGCTTTGAAGCCAGGTCTTCCTGTCCCTAGAATGAATGCCTCTTCCAATACACGTCCCACCTCCTATGAATGGGTCCAGATCTCTGTCTTTGAAGTCAGGAGGACACACATCCTAGAAATAGAACTAAATTGGCCTTACTTCTCACTTTTAATATTCTCTTCCTTGTTGAAACTTGGTAGCAGTGAAGCATCTGGACTAAAACCAGGGAAGGTGTGACCAAAAGTTCAAAGCATGAGAAAATCCTCTTTTCTTTCAAAGAGCAGAGATGAGGCAATCTACCTGACTGGGTATTACCCAGGAGTCCCTCTCCTCACCCTGCCCATTGCAGCCTCCTCTCTTTAGAGGCACGTACTGAGCCCAGTCCAGGCATCACATGTGGTTATCCTCTCTGTTCCTCTGCCAGCCTTGCCCACCCTTAGAGTGAAGATTCTTCACCTTTGGTGCAAGCAAATACAGGTAAATCAATGTGGTTGAAATTGGAAGAGAGCTAGATGGGGTGGTGTTGCCATGAAGATGTGGCTACATTGGTGTAAATATAGTCTAATGAGGAAGAAGGAGGAGCTTGATACTATAAAGCCATTTGTTTTGTTCCTCATAGTTAAACACAGAAAAAGGCTGAGATGCAGTGAGACAAATTCTCCTCCATCTTCATCTCCACTAAGCCCAAATTGAGACATTTATTAGAAGTGAATTTTTAAAAGTTTTAAATCTCTTCCATCCTAGAGGGAAAATAATTGTGAGTAGCTTGTGCACTCTGTGTTAATGGCTATAATTAATCTGTTGAAGGCCTGTGCAATTCAAAATACAATAGACATAAACTCTGGCTGCTTCTAGGCTTTGCTGCCTTTGGCTTCATAACAAGGACTACAGATTTGAAGGGGATGACACAGTATCAAATCCAAGGGCCACCTTTTGTCAGCTCCACTGCTACAACTTTATCTACAATGGTCTGTGGATGTCAATTTTTAGGGAAATGTTGTATTTTAAAAATCAGCTCCTCCAAGTTTGGCTATAAATCTCTTATGGAAGTTAAAGATGAAAAACACATTTCTTTTTCATTGGCCTCATTTATCTAATAAACGCCTCAGGGACTCACAGCTCAATCAATGCTTCCAATCTTCTGAAATTAAATTATCTTTCTTTCATGAGCTAGATAAAAATTATTTACACAGGTGGAGTAGTTTGGCTATCTTAGCATTATTGACTGAATGGCACTATCATCAATGTTCTTCCCTCCTGCGTTATTTCAAGAACAACCTGGGATTGCTGCAAAAATTTTATATATATATATATATATACATATATATGTATATATGTATATATATATTTCATTGAAGATTATGTTTATAGAGGGTGCCCCCACTTACCCTTTGAATACAAGTGTAAATGTAAAGCCAGTGGCCTTTCTCAAGTGAAAAGTAGATTTGCTTTTCTTCAAATCAGAGCATTCATAATAAATTTAGAACATTCATACATAAGATAAACACACAAGTTATGGTTACAGAAGAAATGTAGAAAATGTCTTGACCCTTTAATAAGAATACTTTTTCTTGGTATTTCTCACTTATTGTTTATTAAACAAACATTTCTTAAACTACCATTATGTACTAGGCTCAAGGCTAGGCTCTGTGGATGTAAAGATGAATAGCACAGAGGCCTGAAGTTCATGCACTTTATAGATGGAGAAGTACACACATAAATAAATAATTTTGATATAAAATGTGTAAATACTATAGTTGAGATATATAACTGGGCTCTAAGTAGGCAGGAGTGGGGAATAGGGAGGAATCTACATGATACATATTCTAAAGCAGCACTGTCCAATATGATAGCAACTAGTTCCATGTGGCTATTGAGCATTAGAAAATTTTAGGTTTCCTTTATTGTAATTAATTTGAAATGCAGCTAGTGCCTGCCACAAGTGGATAGCATAATTCTAAAGCAATGGTTGTCAAGCCTTTAGTTTGCATCAGAAGCGCCTAAAGACCTTATTAGTTCTGATTCAATGGGTCTGGGATAGGGCCCGAGAATTGGCATCTTTACAAGCCCAGATGACCCCCATGCTGCTAGTCCATGGATCTCACTCTGAGAAACACTGTTCTCTAAAGGAATCAAGTCCTTGGAAGTCACCATAACACTAACATCTGTCCTTTGCCATGTAGACTTACAATGAAGCAAATGAAGTTGTCCCCAGAGCCCTCATTTCCATGGCCCTTTTGGAGACTTAGGAGAGTCATCAGCAATGTGTTCACACAGGTCATAATTGGTAAAACTTGTAAAACCTAGGAGCAGTTTGGTTAAGACCACAATCTGACAAAATGCCTATCACATTCCCCCTCTTGCTGGCTGGCATGGAAGGGCTAGTGGCATTTTGGAGACTGGGCTGTCATTAGCTGCCTAAGTGGGGTATATCTTCGTGGTTTCCAGTCACATGAAGCCTAGAGAGACTGCAGTTGTTTTTGGTGTAAGAATTGCATCAGGAGTGCTCCCACCACACACGCAGCTGACCAGCTGGCACTGAGGACAGGGTTCCATGCTGGAGGCCGTGGCCTTCCAGACTGCCTATAGCACCAAACAGGAGTATGTATGTTGTAGGGGAAAAACAAGTTTTGAAACAGAATCTGTGGGATGTTTTCAATCATCAAACATTCATAGTTGTAAGTGGGGGATTCAGTTCCTTATAGACACATAGTCAAAGTGGAAGTTGGCTCCTATAGAAATGTGCTTGATTCAACTAATATGATACAAACAAAACCGTTTTCTTTTTTGTGTTGTTTCTTATTCTAAAGAGAAGATATTTTGATAAAGCTTGAACACACTGTTGTACTTGCAATTTGGCAAGAGCTTTTGGAATGTATCAATAAAACAAGTGGCAAATTAGCGAGTCCCAATTTAGGTATTTATTTTAGTTATCATTAAATATATTGAATTCAGCTAAAAATAAATGAAATACAAAACAAAAGTCATAAAAATGAGCGACATAGCCAGTAGAAATTATTCTGATATTGAGAAATAACTTGTAACAAATATTCATGTGTTTACAATTTTTTTTCAAGAGGCCCCATAAATTTTGAAAGTGTTAGGCTCTATAAAACCTAATTTTACCCAAGCCCTTTTCAAAGTATTTTTGATGTGAATTGAAATAATGCTTCTATAAACAAATGGACTTAGGAAATGCTTTCTCCACTATGGTACCCACAGTGCCTAGTAAATTATAGATGCTTAATAAAACCTTCTTAAAGAATAAATGAAAAGTAAGTCCATGAGTGAATAATGGTGAACGATTATCTGAGACAGGGCTACACAGGGGACAGGTCAGGAGGAACCTTTCTTTTGCACAGCCCCTTTTGTTTTTTCTCAGTAATCCAGATGTATTGGTTCTGTGAAGAACATTTCCCTAGATTCAGAAAGCCTAAAGATGTCTATCACAGCCCCTCAAGGAGCTCTAAGTCCAGATGAGGGAACACACCTATATCAAAGCGCCATTGGAGTGGAGAGGCAGAGGAAGGACACCCCCTGGGGCCAATGTGCTTGGGACAAGCTCATGGAAAAGGAGCTCTGAAGCAGGAGAAAGAAGTTGGGGAAGAGCGGGAGAGACAAGCGACGCAGGTGGGAATACACGTGCCTGCTTGAAAGGGGACAGAAGGCCAACCAGTTGGTGTGAATAAGAAGGTCAGACAGAAAAGCCCTGAAGGGAAAGCTTGGGGCTACTTGGGGAAAATCAGCTGTGAAGTCCAACAGATCAAGTGGCTTGGCACCAGCTAAGTGTAGAAAAGAATATGAAAAGGGTTCTGTTCATGGAAGCCAAGTGTTCAGAGGGGTACACAACACCTTGTCCCCATGGCACAGAGGACAGCTTGGAAAGAGGGACCCCAGCCAGGGAGACCAGACTGCAACCTGCTCCACCAGCTCAGGAGCAGGGAACACAGGTCAGGGTTGAGGAGGTGGCACTGAAGCACAGTGCAAGAGAGAGGGGCTTGCTTGGGCTTCCGTTTTGCCCTGTGTCATTGAATGCCCAGTATGCGGCATATGCTTTTTCATGGACTACTTCCCTTAATCCTCAAACTAACCTGGGAAAATGGAGGCCATCATCCCTATGACACGTATAAGGAAAGCAGGGCTCAGCAGAGTAAATATACCACCAGGCAGGCAGGATTCAGGGGGTTCCTGTGAGCACATTGTTTCCTGTCTCATGCTCCTTCAACGCCCTGCACTGCCTCGGAAGGAGAGAGATGGAGGCAGCAGGAAACAGCTTGCCTCTCAGTGTGTTCGCATGGAAACCAGAAAGGCCGGCCCAAGAGCCTGTGGGGGAAGGAGAGGAGTAGCCAGTTGTAACTGGAATCTTTTGGAGGAATCTTCTACTTCTTAGCAGCTGGAGGACAGCTTCTTTCTCCTTGTTCTTCCAGGCTGACAACTATTTTGAGCCCTGGGACTATGAGAGAATCACTCCACAGCTGTCCCTGACATTTAAAAAATCTGTTCCCAGTTTGAATTCAATGGAGTCTTCACTCTTGGATATGAAAGCTATTGCAAAAAAGGTTGTAGAAAACAGTTTATTTCAGCTTTTCCTCTGTGTTGTAACTGACCTTCTAAATAAAAATGTGCAACAAAAACAGGCCTCTCTGTCCCTGTGAGGAAAAGTCTAGGAGAGCAGACCCAGGACCACCCGGAGTCCCATGGCCTCATACCTAACTCCCAGAGAGGGGTCACTCTGCCTTTCCCCCACAAGGGCCAGGCCATGGTCACACTTGCGGTTAAGCTAGTACAATGTGATCATAATACTGCTTCCACATCTGTATTCTTTATTTCCTCCAACTGAAGCCCAGTCCTTGGAGGAAATTCAGTAACTGGGGCATGCTCAGGAGACAGTGTTTCTCCAGTTGTACAAGTGCTACCTGGTCATTGTAAAAGATACAAATGTCATAAAAATGTAATTCTAGAATATTCCTTCCTTTACCATCTCTCACAGGTTGTTATACTGCTGGGAAAATTTCGTGTAAATATTCAATATAAAATTTATAGTACATATTTCAGGGATAGTGTCAAGTTAGACTATGATGTATAGGATTACCTGTGACTCTGTGCCACTATAAAACAGTGCTGGTATCATCAATTCAGCTCAAAAAGCCTTTCTGAGGTGATGAGCAGGGGTTCTGAAATGCTTGCCTGCAGACATGAGGAGGTACATGAACCATTTTTACCAGGCCCAAGCAAAATGAACAAAATAAGAACAATATTAATGTCATTGTAAAGTTGCCAATGATATTGATTGTAAAGAACTTCCTTTTAATGTAAGAATGCCTTTTTTTCCTTTTTTGATTGTAAACTATCCTTTCTTTAAGAGCAATTATAGCAATAGTAGATTTTAATTTGGCATTTCTTTTCTTATGTCATTTATTGCAAAATAGAAAGTCATCAATACTCATTCAGCTCATTTTTAAACCACTTAAATATCTTTAAGAGTACACTTAAGTGGTATTAGTTCCATTCACATTGTTGTGTAACCACCATCACCATTTTCAGATTTTTCTTCACCCCAGATATTCTGTAACCATTAAACAGTAACTCCCCATTTCTCCCTCCCTCCAGCCCCTGGTAACCTCTATTGTGCTTTGTATCTCTATGAATTCATGTTCTAAGAACCTCATATAAATGAAATCATACATTTATCCTTTAATGTGTGCCTTATTTCACTTAGAAAAATATTTCGAGGTGCATCCCTGTCATAGCATGTATCAACATTGCATTTCTTTTCAAAGCTGAATAACATTCTGTTCTACACGTGTACCATTTTATCTATGCATTTATTTGTTAATGCATATTTGGGTTGTCTCTACCTTTTGGCTATTGTGCGTAATGCTGCTATGAACGTTAATGTACATGTATCCATTTGAGTCCCTGCTTTCAATTCAAGTGCTAATGCAGCTAATGGCCAGCATGTTGGACAGCACAGCTCTAGAGCAACCACTAACAACATAAAACAAGGAAGGATAGCTACCAAGCCAGCAGAGGAGATAAAATGGAATGCTAAAGAAATACCGTATTAATCTGAAAGAAAGCATGGAAGAAAAAAGGCAAAGAATAAATAGAATGAATAACATATCTAGGTATAGCAGTAATCTCTCATCACCTCCACATGGAAGAGAGCACAGGCAAGGGAAAAAAGAAGGCTTGAATAAGGCAGAGTTTCAGTCCCAAACCCACCATTAGTATGCTCTGTGAACTTAGATGAGAGACCTAGTCTTTCTCATCCTGCATTTATTTATCATATAACTTATCTGTTTACTGGAGCAATAGAGTATTGCAGTTAAGAAAACGGACTTGGATAATAGCCCCAGATTTGAGTCTCAGATCTACCATATGTGACCTTGGACAAACTACTGAATTGCTCTAAACTTCAGTTTCTTCATCTGTATAATTGGTATTACATGATACTTACCTTAAATCCACATAAAACACAATGTTTGTCACCTTGGAAGCCCTAGAAATATTAGTTGTTTAATAGTAGTAGTACTATCCACTCAACAAACTCTAAGGACAATGGACTATGGATTAGACATCACTCAAGGCAGCAAGAATTCAAAGGTGAATGGCAAAGCCCTTTGCTTTGACAGAGAAATCGGACACAGTATCTGACTGCTGACTGAAATGGCTCTGAGGCTGAAGTAAGAAAGCCAAGAGAAGCACTAGGGTAAAAATATAAATGTTGCTATGTCAGTGTTCATATTATGATGTGTAATCTTTTTTCCTTGGCAAAATACAGTAACCAAAGAGCCTGGAAAAATTATGAACATAATTCTGATCCAGTCACGGTTTCCAAAAATTAATAGGCTTTATTTTACCAGTGAATGGGAATAAATTATTCTCAATTAACCTAAAAGAGTAATTTCTAATCATACACAGAGAAACTCAGATCTTCTGAATCTTACTCAATATTGTTAGGAACTAGCATTTTATTGATATCTTCCCTAGAGATACCATTTTACAAAATATTGTGTTCATTTCAAGTAGCAGCCATCTCACATTGTTTTATAGCTCAGGCAGGGGGCCCCAGGCAAAACACAGGTGGGGGCTGACCTTGGTCTGCACAACCCGGGAAACCCCAGAGCCTGCGTAACCAGTGGACAACTCCAGAGCACATCAGAGCACCACCACCCTGCCCCTACACAGCTGATCCTCCACAGAGGACAGAAGTTGGTAGTCAGTGGTCACAGCCAGTCCATGCAGGTGGCTGGCCTAGATGATTCCCTTCCTTTGACCTGCTAACAGCAATCAAGTCTCAACTACAAGAGGACGGTGTACTCAGCCCACATGGAGGGTGCACCTCAAATACCCAGTTTGGGTAAAAGGAGAGGCTGTGCCACTGGACCCTACAGGACACCTATTACATTAGGCCATGCTACCAAGACAGGGAGTCATAGCAGCTCTACCTAATAAATAGAAACAAACACAGGAGGCTACCAAAATGAGGAGACAAAAAAACATGGCCCAAATGAGAGAACAGATCAAAACTCCAGAAAAAGAGCTAAGCAAAATGGAGATAAACAATCTATCAGATGCAGAGTTCAAAACACTGGTTATAAGAATGCCAAGGAACTTTATGAGGACCTCAACAGCATAAAAATGATCCAGTCAGAAATAAAGGATACACTAATTTAAATAAAGAACAACAGTAGAAATTACAAGGAAACAACAGTAGAGTGAATGAAGCCAAGAATCAAATCAATGATTTGGAAGGTAAAGAAGCAAAAAACAACCATGCAGAACAACAAGAAGAAAAATGAATCCAAAAAAATGAGGATAGTGTAAGCAGCCTCTGGGTCAACTTCAAGCAGTCTGACACTTGTGTCATAGGGGTGCCAGAAGGAAAAGAGAAAGAACAAGAAATTGGAAACCTATTTGGAAAAATAATGAAAGAAAGCTTTCTTAATTTGGTGAAGGAAATGGACATGCAAGTCCAATAAATAGAGAGACTCCCAAACAAGATGGATTCAAAGAGGCCCACTCCAAGACATAGCATAATTAAAATGCCAAAAGTTAAAGATAAAGAGTGTATTTTAAAAGCAGCAGGAGCAAAGCAGTTAGTTACCTACAAATGAGTTCCCATAAGACAGTAAGCTGATTTCTGAAAAAGAAACTCTGCAGCCTAGAAAGGATTGGCAAGAAATATTCAAAGTCATGGAAAGTAGAGACCTACAGCCAAGATTGCTCTACCCAGCAAAGCTATCATTTAGAATCGAAAGGCAGATAAAGAGCTTCTCAGACAAGAAAAAACTAAAGGAATTCATCATCATCAAACTATTATTGTGTGAAATGTTAAAGGAACTTATTTAAGAAAAAGAATACCAAAACTATGAACAATAAAATGGCAATAAATACATATCTGTCAACAATTGAATCTAAAAAACAAACTAAGAAAACAAGAGGAACAGAGACAGAATCATGGTACAGAGAGCATTTTGATGGTTGCCAGATTGGATGCGGTTGTGGGGGAATGGGTGAGTTGCTGAGGGGATTAAGAAGTACAGATAGGTAGTTACAGAAAAGCCATGGGGATATAAAGTATAGTACAGGAAATGGAACAGCCAAAGAGCTTATACACATAACCCATAGATATGAACAATGGTGGGGGGATTGTCTGAGGGAGTGTGGGGTACTGGTGGAAGGAGGGTGGAAGGGGGAAAAATTGAGACAACTGTAATAGCATAATCAATGAAATATAATTTTTTTTTAAAAAAAGAAGAAGAAATAAACAGAAGGACCAAAAAAAAAGTATTTTGGTCATTTATGTCCATAACCCAGCCCCTAATTTATGAAAGAATTATTCCCTAATAAGGATTACCAGGTTTTTAGTGTCAAATATATAACAAGCACTTTCCATACCTACTTCTAGTTTTCTTTTCCAAATCTGAAACATGAGCTTGGCAAGTTTCATTTTACAGATGAAACTCTGTGCCCTGCCAATTTCACACAGTGGTAAGTGGTGGGGTCAGAAGAAAGAATGAGTCCACTTGTCCCATGCAACCTCGCCCTTACAATGGTTCCTCCTCCGGTGGGTGCTTAGGACAGAGTAGTTGTTGAGCAATAGTATTTCCTATTTGCTTAAAGTGTAAGGAATTTGTCCCACATCTTCAACTGCTCTTAGCAAACATTTGGAGGTGCTCCAAGGAGGTCATATCCTCCCAGTCTCAGTAGCAACAGCAGAAGCAGTCTGGACCCCAGTATTCCCAGTTCAGAGCGATGGTGGAACAATGGACCCAAAGAAATCTCCTATTCCCACACAGCTTCTAAGTTAATAATTACAAATATAAAGAATTTACCCAAGCAAATACAATATCTCATCTAAAGAATTCTTTTTATTTATATCTGCATTATAAGTACTGTATATTTTAGTAGTAGTCTGCATCATCCTCCTGGTAAACTTGAGTCTCAAACAAATCTCATGGCAGGCTTTTCTTTACCTTCACCAGCTCATAACATGGTTTATCCAAGTACAAAGAGCACCATGTGAAAAGCACCAAAGTAAATGTTTGTTCATTAGTCTCATGAAGGTCTAAATTCAGCAGTCTCTCACTTTCTGTTTCTTTTCTTTAAATTTGAAATCATAATAGAAAAATAAGCAACAGCCATGCACAGGTATTTACAAAGGAAGAAATACAAATGATCCATGACAATAATATGAACAAATGTTCAACTGTATTAGTGCAGAAAGAAATATAAATAAATGTAAGGAGAAACAACTGTTTATCAATTAAATTGACAAAAACAGTTTTTAAATACTAATGCCTAACTGCTGGTAGGATTGTTACATCATTAATATATCTGGAAACAATATGGTAGCAAGTATCAAAAGACTTAAAAATCTGGTAATTCTTTTCATCAAGTATTTCATTTTTAGGAATTCACCTTGAGGAAGTAATCATGCTTGCATAAAAATATAACAATAAGGAAATTTGCTATTGTATCATGTCCTATTATTTTGCTGTTAATAACAATCCAAATGTTTAAAGCATAAAGATTAAATATATCATGGTTAATCCATATGGTAGAATACCATACAGTCATTAAAAATCATGTTGTTTAAGAATTCTAAACGACCAGTGTTAAGTAATGTAGTATGTTACACTACATGCAGTTTGCACAGTATTGTCATGTGCGTGGGTGGACCAGAAAGATATTTCACTAAATGTCAATAGTGGCTGTCTTTGGATATTGAGATTACAAGTTATTTTTTTCTTCCTCTTCAGCTTCCTTGTCCTATCTTCCTACAAGAACAGGTCGTCCTGTATAACACCAAAGTCCTTCAAATACAATATATGACTTTAAGAATCAGAAGTAAAGAGAGAGAAAAGGAAACTGTAATACTTCTGGGAAAATATGATGTCATACTTTGTTAACTCCTGCGGGATCATAGACTCTCCCGTGAGAGAGCTGCTTGTTTTGCCTTACTTGTCCTGGCCACTAAACACAGAGGTATATTTGCTGAGGCTAAGAAGAAGACAAACTTGTTAGGCCATACCCACCCTCTGTTTTCCATCCATTCTGGCTAAATTGTTTCACTGAGTACCTTCTATGTGCTAGGCATTGGACATATAATCATCAGGGGAAAAAAGAGAGAGAACAAAGGAAGGATGGGAAGGCGAGACAGACGGAAGAGTTACTGATTATTATAAGGGAATCTGACCTTACCTGATGAGGGCCTGTGAGCAGTGCTGGGAAGAAGGAGCTCCATCTGGCTGCACAGGCTTCTTCTAGGGAGAGTTTCCCAGTCCTGGCAGAACAGCTTTCTCTGGGAAGCAGGCACTGAGCTGAGCTCTGAAGGAAGTGTAGGCATTAAGGCAAGGAAGTGGACAGGAGTATTCCAGGAGAGGTAGGAGCATATGCTGGGGATCCCTGGGCAGGAGAGAGCAAGGTGCTGCAGGAACTGACAGAGGCCTGAGGCTGGAGTAGGAGAGACCAAACCAGGCAAGGCCTGTGGACATCTCCACGGGCACCACTGAAGGGTGTGGGCAGGGCTTCCCTTCACAGATTTGTATCACAGCAGGTATCCTGGTGCCAAATGGGGAGTAAATTTGCAAGGAAGCCAAGGTGGGTCCTGTGAGATCATGAGGACTCTCATTTAGGGTGGCAGCAGTAGGGACGGCCAGACAGAGACACATGAGATCCTCACACAGTGAAATGGGAAGCACATGGTGATGGACAGACTGTTTTTAAGTGACTTCATCTTTGACTCCCTGATGGGTCATCTCCAATCTTGGAATTCAAAGAGCATGAACAAAGGAAAGACCAGCTTTCTGAGCAAGAAGTGAAAACGCGGCCATGGATTTTTTAACACAATTAAACTCCAGGTGAGCAGAGGCCACAGCCATGGAAAGCACTGTTTGCCTGAAAAGTACAAAGTGGGGTTTTTTTTAATGCTTTTTTTCATCAATAACCTTTTCATCAATTGGAGTTGACATGTCCAAGCTTTAAAGGAAAAGCAAAGAGCTCAACTTCTCAATATGAAGTGGCTTGCCGTGAAGTCATCTGACCTTTTGTCTCAGAGATACCCAGGGGAGAAAGGAAAGGTGCCATCATTAGACCCCTCAGGGGTTCCCCTTCTCGCTGGCCACTGGCCACTGGCCACTGTCCACTGTCCACGGCCTCACTTTTCTGAACTATCAAGGTCCTGTTTCCCATTGCCACTTCACATTTCTGATGAGAAGATACTGTTCCTCATAAGAAGATATTTATGTCCCACATAAGCTCATTCATTTAGTAAACTTGCCATGGGGTCAAGGGCCTGGCTTTGGCTAAAGAACAAAGTATATAAACTAGGTTACTGAGAAACTCTCCAGCCTGTCTCACTCAAGCCTTTCCTGGTATCTTGTTTTCCTTTAAAATAAAAATATTAATAAAAACAGTTACCATTTGTTGGTTATTATTGACTTTTTCAAAGGTAAAGAAACCTACAGTCAGAGAGGTTATGTGACCTGCCTATACCACACAGTAGAGGCAAGATTTCCAGCCAAGCCTGTCTGACTACAAAGCCCATTTTATCTGCACTGCTTCTACATGCCCTTGCGCCAGCACCCACTTTCCCATTGTTGCAAATCTTCTCTGACATGATTTTCTCAGTAGTGGGGATAATTTTCCTTCATCTCACCAGACAGGAGGATGAGCAAGCACAGAGGCACAGTAGTGAAGGGGCTGTTTGCTCTGGGGTCAAGAATTTGGGTTCCAGAAGCTGCCCGATTTCAATTTGGCTTTACCACATGTGCAATCTTAAACTAGTTACCAGCTATGCCTCTGTTTCCTCATTTTGATAATGAGGATCATCACAGAAGAAGCCCAGTACTCCTTAACTGAAATCTTTAGTACAGATGTATCTAAAATTCAGAATTTCTTGATTTTAAAAAAGTAATAAGGTTTATATTTTATAACACTCCCAGTGAGGTGTTATATATTAGTATAGGACCCATTACCTAGTAATCAATCACATTAATATTTCTACAGTGGAACAAATTAATATTCATTCAAGTAATGAGTTAAGTCTCTGAATTAAGACTATTAAACTGATGAGACCATAACATCTAGATTAGATTTTTCCACCAAAGGAATTTTTAAAAACTCTCTTTTTATGACTTTGGGATTCCAAGGCTGTGGTACAGGGGATTCATGTTGTCAGGTCTACCTTGTAAGGCTGCTTTGAGGATTAAATAGGTGAAGGAATATGTATTGAATGCTTAGAAAAGTGTCTGGCACATAATAGGGATCCAGCACATTTTGGCTATTCTTATTTGTTCCAGAAAAGAAAAAGAAACACAGGTTACTTCAAAGATTATGATTTATATGTGAAAATTAGTGCTGAGTAAGCTGACTACTTCAGGGAATAGAAAGCGCTCCCTGATACTTCTTCGGAAAAATTCGAAGTGGCTCCCCTAGCCACCACCAGGAGAGAGAAGTCAAGAAAATCTCTTAGGGTCTGATGCAAACGATGGGTAAGTTATTTCACTCCAACCACTACCTGCCAGTCCAGCAAAATATGCTCTCAAAAAATGTGGCCCATATATGACAACTGCAAATCCCATAATGACCAGCTAGAAATCTGGTACCAACCACAGTTGGAGGTACATACTGAAGCCTGAAGCTACAACAGAGTTCAAGCTCCAACAGCAAATTAGGAACCTTCTTCATACCATGTAAAGGAGCTCTCCCCATTCTGTACCACACTTCTGGTTTCCTCCCTAATGCTTTTTCTTCAGCTTATCAAAATCACTTCAATCTTAATAGCATGAAATCTTAACATCTCAATCTGAAGAGAGTTTTAGCTACAAGTTGCTAATTTCTCCCATGCTGCAGAAAGATTTTAGACACTACACATGAGTCATTTCACACTAGACCTGCCCTCTCTGAATCTCAGATCAGTTTCTTCTGCCTTTATCAGATACTGCAATTCGTTGCCCTTTTCATCACTGGGAAATTGATCTGGCTGTTCTATAAAACCCACTTCTTTCTTGACCTAGCCTATGTGTTCTCCAAATAACCAAAAATCATTTCTGTTTGTAGTTTGTCATAGAATTTATAGATACATTTAGAAACCCAGTACTTTGCATATTATGTCCCCCAAATAAATAAATATTAATGTTAATAAATGGGTCAATAATAAGTAAATTGAAAGAGGCAGTATTTCAGATAGGCTTACTACAGTTTATCTATAGGAGCAAACAGTTATTGCAAAGCCCTGATGAACCACTAGTCTGGGACAAAATTTTTAGAAAAGAGTTTAGTATATAAATGCAATAGTAAGCTGAAAATATTTCAGAAATCTTCGGCTAACTGTCTATGTGAAAACAAGCAATTTTTCCAGAAGTGAAGTTCTTTTTTTTTACTAAACAATTGTACTAAACAAATTTGTTGATTGCCTTCTCCCACTAGAAAGTAAGTTCTGTGAGATCAGGGACTTTGTTTTGCTGTACTCCAGGTGCATGGAATTATATCTGGCAGCTTGGAATGCTTAATAAATATTTGCTGAATAAATTAGTGAATAAATCTGAAGCAGGTAAATCAATCAATGAGTTTTTTTCTGTTTTTTGTAGAAAGCAGGCTGTTTCAATACTTCTGTCAGATACATACTCATAACATATGATACCAAAAATCTAATGGGTTTTATGGGGATCTCACTCTTTCCATGGGGTGAATCTTCCAGAAGTCTGGGAGATTATAGAATGATTCTACTGAAAAGCTCAGTAGGCTGGCACCAACTCTACAGGTATTCATGTAGCCCATGTAACAGCAGGTGTGAAAGTAATTGAAGAGTAAAACCTCCACAGTCTGCTGGGGGGCTGCTAAATGGTGTTACACAAGAAGGGACATGGCTTCCTGACTTCTGCATGCAAAGGGAGCTATTTTTAGGTTGCACTCAGTCTGGAAAACAGAAGAAAGAAGAGATCAAACCTGCCTCTTCCCACTGTCATGTGGCAGAAATATAGAGACAGGCCACAGAGCAAAGGCACAAAGTGGCAGTACTTCACAAAGGGTAATTGTTGCCTAATAAATAGTGGAGGGGCAGTAAAGGAGAGCAGCCATAGTTGAACACAGAAGATGGTAAAAACACATCTGTTGTTGGAGACAAAGAATGCCATGTCATTAGTGTTCACTGTTAAAGAACAATTAGGGTGATATGCCATCAGCTGGCATATGAAATGTAAATAAAATTGGCCAAAAGTCCTTTCCATGTGCTGTAGAAGTGCAGTGCCCACCCCAGAACTGAATCACTTTCCAAGAAAGCCAGGTTCCTATGGCTCTTTGATGCAAACATGAAACTCTGCCTTTTTCTAACTTCACACACTCAAACACATACACACACGGCATTTTTGGGTGTGTAAGTCTCCACTGAACTACTGTGGGTGACAGAGTGGAGAAGGCTGTCTCATAACACACTGCACAACAAACAATCTAGAATTTGTTCTTAGAAGAGCTTCGGCTCACCCCACCTGCAGACCTGCCACTCCACCCCGCTGCGGACTTTCACCCCCTTGCTCCCCGTTCCTTCTTTCCTCCACTGCTTTCTCTTTTCTTCAGCTAGTTCTCTGCAGCAAAACCTAGTCCACTTATTTTCTCATGTGGAGCAGCTTCATCTTTACCTCCTTATGTGGTTGGACTCGTACTCAGAATCTCACCTTTATTCTTAAAGTCTCTTCTTAAACATGAGTTTTCTTCTTAAGAATATTTTTAGTGACAGCCATCCTGATAATAACATTTTTACCCTTCAAAAAAAGATAGGCACCATCCTCAAGCAAAACTCTATGAAAAGAAACCAGCTTGATGCACAGAAGAAGAGATTTATCAAAAAAGTAGAAGAGAAATCTGGACAAGACAGAACAGCACAATTTCTTTAAGATGTTGAAAGTCGGGATCAGAGACTGACAATGTATTTGGTTATCATTTACATATATAAGACAATATTTTAAGTAACTATCATAAATCAATTCTAATTTTATTCTATGGTTATGGAATAGGACATTTTCAATAAGCTCTTTTGTTATTGTTACAAAGCTTCTAGCTAAAGAACTCTTCAAGACATCATGGACTGATTGAACTAAGTGGGCCAGAACTGGTGATTTTAGTCAAATCTTGGTTCTCAGTAAGCCAAACTCCTTCAAGAAAGTGGCTTACTCCTTCTTCCTATTTGGGTGTGTCATATGTTTTACAAACTGTTATCTATCACATAGGAAAAGAATGTTCTGTTAATAAGAGGATTAAAAATATTATACACCCTGTAAGGGCACAAATTCCATAATCTATGGCAGAGATTCTTAAACCGTGGCCCCAGACCAGCAGCATCAGCATCAACCTAGGAGCTTGTTATAAATGCAGGTTCTCAGGCCCCGCCCCACACCTCGTGAATCAGAAACTCCAGGCGCAGAGCATACAATCTGTGTGTTAACAAGGCCTGCACCTGATGCTGATGCCCACCCAAGTCTGCTAACTATGACTCTGGCATCAGTGCACCTCCAGAGCCTCTCAATGATCCATTTTGAATATTTCTAAATGCTGAGTCCATCTGCTGGTCATGCTGTGCTCTGAGGGATGGAATGACTTAAGCCTAGATTGCTCTCCTCACTCACTGTTCAGAGCTCTCTCAACAACTTATAGAGAGCTCAAAGGTCCCAGGGGAAAGATCCATGTCCTTGTCATGAACTACCAGTGCTTAAATGCTCCACCAGAGCCCACAACTCTAAACATTAAGCTTCTGGCTCTCACCTGAGCTCTTGTTCACAGCACTGCTCACCTCTGTTCACATAACCCACATGATGCTACCTTGTCTCCTCAGAGCAACTCACTCACCTCTTCTTTGGGGCTCAACTTTCACTTTGAGTTCCAAAAAATCCAGTGATTTTTACACTTGAGCATGGATCAGACTCATCTGGGGAACTTATTAAAACACAGATTGCTGGCTGGGCCCCACCCCAGAGTTTCTGATTCAATTGGTCTTTTGCATGTAGCCCAAGAATTTGCATTTTTAAAAAGCTCCTGGTTGAAGTTGAAGCTATTGTCCAGGAAACATACTTTGAGAACCACTGTTGAAAGCCAATATCATTATACTTATTTGCAGATGAGTACCTAAAAAAAAAAATCAGTCCAGACCTGGCTTCCTGCCCCTTCTCCAAATGACTAGTCTCTGATGTCTCTTAAGAAATGCAAAGCATCCATCAAGTCAATATATTTGTTTGTCTTTATTGGCAATGACATTTGACTTAAAAAAAAAGTTTTGAGGTGACTTTAATTCTTATTTAGCTATCGGCAGAAATAGTCAATTTACCCAGTGTGCTCAGGGTAATGCTTTTCCTCCCAGGGGAAAGAGTGTTCTCCGTTGCTCCTAAAATCTTCTGGCTTTGGCCTTGACTCCCATTCTCTCCAGCTAAGGGGCAGTTGGGGTGGGAGTGTGGAATCACAGTTCAGAGACCTTGCTCTCATGAGGCAGGGCAACAATGGAAAAGGCAGACAAAATCCTGGCTTTGAAAAGAAAGTGAGACATGACATTAACAATCCTGCCAATGACCAAAATAACTAAATCTCCACTCTTAAAAGGAAGGCCCTCACTTCCCCATCCTTCCCCACCCTGTCCACCAAGCTGGACCCAGAAGTAGAACACAGTTCACGTCGCAGGGCTGCTCCTTCTCCACTTCATCTTCAGAGACCACATTTTCTGCTCCTAGGAAAAGGCACTATGCTAGCAGCTACACAAGGTGCTGTTGTCATCTTCATCCAGAGAGGGAAGCTGAGACCAGAGGAGAGACAGATGCCACTAGGCCAAAAGCCTCATTCCAGATCCCCAATGCCCTATGCTGCCTGCCAGCCCCAGGCAGGTCCCCAGTGCACAGCCCACAACAGAGGCCTGCAGACACTTAGGGACTTGCCACTGGAAAACATAGTGGTGGCCTGTGGCTTACCTTTCTTGAGTTCACCGCTCCCCCTAGGGTTGGGGCTCTTAGGAGGGCTGTATTGGTGTACCTGAGGCATAAGGTCATGTGTCACTTGCTAGTTTCTCCCTGTGAAAGCAGAAAGTCAATATCCAACCTTCCCCCAACCCATGCTAGCCTCAACTGTTGATTCAAGTGCCAAAGGTCCTGGGGGAATAGTATGTAAATGCCTCTGCTAACTGCCTTTTGCTTTTCCCCGTGGTTCCCAGGAGCATAAAATATGAGAAGTGAAACTGAGCATGTCACCCTGTTAATGAGGGGAGAGGAAGAACCACCCTGAAGACCTTTTTTACCCGGCTTGTTATTTTTCTGCTAGTCACACACAGGCCCTCACCATGAAGGGGTTCGCTGCCTTCTTCATCTGGACTCTGATTTCTTCTGAGGATTGTGGCAGCCAAGCCTGGCCCACCCACACAGTCTGCAAGGACGGGGGCTTGGAAGTGCTCTACCAAAGTTGTGGTAAGTTCCTTCAAAATCATTTTGTGTTTTGGGGAAAATTAAGCCTCACAAATATGGGCTACAGTAGAGCTTAGTTGTGGTGGGTAAAGGGTGTGGGGACCAATGGCCGAACACTTTCTCCCCTTGCAGCAGGTACGCAAGGGCCACTTGGAGCCCTTGGGAGAGGGAGGGGAGGGGGTAGAGCCTGAATAGAGTGACAAAGAGGACAAGAAAAATATGTCAAGAACCTAAATACAGCAATTTACTAATATGACACAGCCAGAAAAAGAACACAGTGACAAATGTGCCTACCAGTCATGAAACCTCATCTGTTCAAAGTTAGAAAAAGATGCTCCAATCCACTACCCCCCACCCCCTGCAAAATGGTATCCCTGGATAGTTTATTTAGTTTGTGAGTTGAATGAAAAGATCACTTAGGCTAAAGAGAACAGTCTTGCCCTTCTTAAGACACTCCTAGAGCTTCTGTTGCAGCAGCATCATTCATCAATTAGACAAAAACTTATCTTGTAGCTATTAATGCCAGGTTTTTCTCTAGTGCTAGACATAACAAAAGGGAATGAGCCTTGGTTGTTATCCCAATGGGGCAAACAGATAAACCAACAGAAATGGCAATCTAATGAACAGAATGCAGGGAACTGGCGTAATCAGTGTCTGAACGAACACTTTGGGGTTTCTATTAGTCTATTAGGGTTGTCATTACAGAACACCACAGATATGGTGGCTGAAAAAGCAGATATTTATTTCTCACAGCTCTGAAGGCTAAAAGTCCAAGATCAAGGTGTCAGCAGCGTTGGTTTCTCCTGAGGCCTCTCCCCTTGGCTTACAGGTGGCTGTCTTCTGCTTGTGTCCTCACATGGTCTTTCCTCTGTGCCCACACATTCCCAGGGTGTCTCTCCCTTCTTATAAGGACACCAGACATAATGGATTAAGGCCCATTATTATAACCTCGTTTAACCTTAATCATCTCTTTAAAGGTCCCATCTCCAGATACAGTCATATTCTAAGGTATTGAGCATTAAGACTTCAACATATAAATTAGTAGAGGGACACAATTCAGTGCACTAAGAGGGACTGGATGGGGAGAAATGAGCCTAGCCACAGGATCATATCTTGAATGAAAATTAGAGGGACGGGCTCATGAAAAGACATAGCATTGTAAAATACGACATTTTGGAGATAGACATAGGGCCAGATATTGTTTGGACTGAAGGAGGTGGGAAGGAGATGTATATTAAGCATCTAAGTTGGCCTTACTCTCAGCTGGAGAGTAGTGGACATGTCTCCCTCAAGCAGATAGCTAATCCCTCCAGCCACCGCTCAAGGAGCTGACTATCTGGGCCTCTCTGAAGACAGCACCAATTTAATTTTATTCCTTTAAAAAGAAGGACCATGGAACAGTAAAGTGCACAAAAATATTGTTTTTTTTTAATGCAAAAGAGAATGAATGGCTGAATGTTGGTGTATTGATCTCATCACTCTTGCTCTTCCCATGGGGATGGGATGCTTTCTGCTAGTATCTATTCATTCTAGGTGCAGGATTATACGCAAGATTTGGGATGAATGGACTGCTCAGGGTTTGTTTCCCCAATTTATCCTCCCATAAAAGTTGCCATGGCTCGTCCCTCTCCCTGACCAGCCTTCAGCCTACAGCCAAGCCTGGTACAGCCTTTCAAGTCACCACCAGGAAAGGCAAGAGGGGTAGATATATCAAGGAAAGAACAGGAACATGGTGCTCACCCCCCTGGGGATAACTCCTCCCTCTGCTCTGGGGAGTCAGTGAATGTGGCATAAGCCCTGCTGTAGGCACCCAGAAAAAAAGAATGGAGGAGATGCTGTTCTCTTCCAAGAGTAGTGGGAGTCAAACCATTAAATAACGGGGTAAATGTTCTGTATAAACGGCTGGAATAGAGGCATACATCATGCACCAGGGGACATGGTGGTTGGAGAGAGTGAGGCTGGGGACTAAATCTGTCTGAGGAAGGGTCACCAAGCTCGAGTTTAACCTTATAAGAAAGATACAAATAATAACTATACCATCATGTTCTTGAAAGATTTATATGTGCCTGGCATCATGCCAAGTGCTTTCTCTGTGTTGTTTTACAGATATGTAAACTGAGGGTTAAAGATATCAGGTAACTTTTACAAGGCCACACAAGCAAAAGAGGGAGAGTTACATCCCTGGTGGCTACAGAGAAGGCGCTAAGTAAATATTTGTGCAATTAAGATAAATTGATCTGAGGCCTGTCTGACTCCATAGTCTTTGCTCTTAATCTCCTGCTGTCTATTGTTTTGTCTGAAGGCAAATGGAAGAGAGATGGGGAAGGAGGGAATGGCATGTGTGAAGGAGGGCGATGTGACCAGGCAGAGTTCAGAGCTCTGTGGAAGGGATGAAACACGAAGAGGTGAGAGATGAGGTGGGTGATGTGGGCAGAGCCCCAGTGTGTCAGTTAATTTTAGGCACCAACTTGATTGGGAAAGGGATGCCCAGATAGATGGTTAAAATTATTTCTGGGTGTATCTGTGAGGGTGTTTCCAGGAGAGATTAGCATTTGAATCAGTGGACTGAGTAAAGCAGGTTACCCTCTACAATGTGGATGGGTATTTTCCTAGCTCTTGAGGGCTTATATGGAACAAAAAGGTGCAAGCAGGGGAGTTTGCTCTCTGCCTGACTGCTGAGCTGGGCCCTGTCTCCTGCTTGCAATACTCCTGGTTCCCCAGCCTGCGATCTACACCACTGGCTTTCCTGTGTCTCCGACTCCCCGGTAGCACTTCTCAGCCTCTATAGCTATGGGAGCCCATACCTCAAAATAACTCTCTTTCTAAAATATATGTATTATATGTGATATGTAGCATCTATATTATGCATATATTACTTAAGTAATTCCATTGATTATGTTTCTCTGGAGGACCCTGGCTAATACACCAGGAGACCCAGACAAGGTTGCACTGTATCACTTTGACAATGAGGAGAATGCATTTCGGAAAAGGTCCCTCAGGTAATGGGCAGGAGCATGGATATTAGATTGAAAGCTGGGGCTTCAGGCAGGATTTGTAGTCTATGGAATCAGTAACTTAGGAAAGAAATAATGGGAGACTGACCCAGCATGATTTCAAGAGGCTTAGTGGCAGAGGGCATCTTTGGTACACCTTGAGGTCAGCAGAAAGGAAAGCAGAGTCCTGGGAGTGTCTCTGGAGATGGGCACTGCTTCGTGTCTTGATAGCCATTGAGCCATCAGAACTCAGCTGGTTGCATACCTTTTCTGGATGGAGATGGTCCCCTGTCAGCTGCTGGATGCACAGTAGGGCAGTCCCTCCCCACCCCCCAAGGCCTTCACATTGATAACATAGTGCAAAGGCTATGTGTTATGATACCCTGGCCAGCCTAGGTGTTTAGGGGCTTCAAGAATTCTAATATGTGCAAGGGAGGGTCAGCTGACAAAACAAAGGATTCATCATTTTCTAGGTTTACTATTTAACTTTTCCCTTCTATTTTGTTTTATAATTTTAATGGAAAGGGGTCAAACTGTTCTTCCACTTAGGCTACAAACTGTTCTGAATACAAAAATCCTTGAGAACGAAGGGCTTCATATGTACTCACTGGGCTCCGAATGATGACCAGGAAGTGAGTGAAAATTTCTGAAAAACCAGAAGTCCTGCTCTGTCCAATTGTTAGTGCTACTGTAAAGGAAAGAGCAACAGTCTTTAAAAAGCAAAAGGGGAACAAAAGTAGTCAGGCATCTTTCTCTGGTTAAATCATAACACAATTTTCAGGCCTAGAAAAAGCCCAAGGAAAAAGCCCTAGAAAAAGTTCATGCACAGGCCGCAAATGTCCACCAAGATATTTATATGCTGCATCTACCACACCAAGACATGAGGTAGATTACAAAAGTACTCATAATGGAAGGATGAACTGGTAGTGAGAGAAGCAGGATAAAGGGAGGGAAAACAAAGGGAATAGTAAAGCCAGGGCAATCAGGACACACACAACAGATGAGGCAGTGTATGGGATAAGATCTTGGGTCTGGAGTCAGCAAATCTCATTCCAACAATTGAACAATATTCTCTAAGTCTCCAGTTCTTGGTTGTAAAGAGGGTATATGAGTTTCCTTTAGCTGCTGTAATAAGTTACCACCTGGTGACTTAAAATGGCCCACACTTATTCTTTTAGAGTTCTGGAGGTCAGAAGACCAAAGTCAGTTTCCCTGGTCAAGGCCACACTGTCTTGGAAACTTTGGGGGCAAATCTCTTCCCCTGCCTTTTCCAGCTTTGACAGCTGCATGCTTTGCATTCCTTGGCTCACAGCCTCTTCTTCCATCTTCTAAGCCAATAACACAGCATCTTGCTTCAGCTGTCACATTGCTTTCCTCTGTGTCAAATCTCCCTCTGCCTCCCTCTTAGGAGGACGCTTGTGATTAGGATAATCTCACTATCTCAAGATCCTTACTTTAATCACAATTGCTAACTCTATTTTGCCAATTAAAGTACCATTCAACAGAGGACATGGATATCTTTGGAAGTCATTATTCCTCCCATACAAAAGGAATAATAAATTAACCTACCTCTCAGGTCTGTGTGAGGATTAAGTGCAAAGGACTGCATGAAAAGTGCTGATCACGTACTGCATGCTCAATAAATCTTTGGTGCTGACCATTTTTAAGGTATTTTACGGTCACTAGAGGTATATTTGACTCTGAGCTTTCTTGATACCAAATCAAACAAGGAAATTGCATTATTTATAAGGTAAAACCAGTTTTTAAGGAGATGCCCAGCTTTTCCTGGTATCTGGATGAGCTATGAAAGAAATTTCCTCATGGAGAGATGGCATCCTGGACAGTATCTCAATAGGAGATGCCAAGGTGACTCACGTGTGTTATTTCTCATTGTGCCCCTCAGTATGGACAAAGGACTCATTACTAAAACACAACTCGGGATCAGTTTTGCAATGGGCCACAGTAGAACCTCCCACAAATGCAGCACTTGCAGGTCTGGGATGCTCAGAGGGACTGCCTATAGGCACGGATGAGCTGCATGCACTCCAAGCAGCCATCCACAAATATCATCAGTGTTGCCATTGTTGTTGCTGTTATAGGGTTTTTGACAAGGATTGGAGAGCAGAGATCTAGTTTGTATTTTCTGCAAGATCCTTGAGTGTAGACCTCATTGTTGTCACTTAACATGTTCTAACATCAACCAGGCAGAGAGGAAGGTCATAAAAAGTAAGGGGGACATGGGACACATTCCTAATTGACTTCCTGTCCCCTTTTTAATTTCTCTGACACTCACAGTCATCCTGGCCATTCACACAGTCCTGTAAGTGGACGAGGGCAGGGCAGGGGTCAGCAAGAGAAGCCCTCAGGCCAAATCCCACCTGCTGCCTTGCTTTGTCTGGCCCATGAGCTAAGAATGGTTTTTATATTTTTAAATAGCTAAAATTTTCAAAGAAAGAATAATATTTGTGGCATGTGAAAACTATGAAATTCAAATTTCTGTGTCCATAAATAAAGTTTTTATTGGAACACAATCACACTCATTCATTTATGTATTATCTATGGCTGCTACGTGCCACAATGAGATTGTTGAGGAGTATGGTAGTGGCTATGTGGCCCACAGAGACTAACATATTAACTATTTGGCCCTTTATACAAAAAGTTTTCTGTTCCTTGGTCAAGGTTAGGAAGGAATTTCTCAAGCTCTTCACCAGACCAGAGCCCCAACTTCTAGGTCTTCTGGATGATTCAAGCCACAGGGGGGCTATATGGTCAAGTGAACTTGACACCTAACCCATCATGAATGCAAGGAACTTATAGGCTCCCTTTGAGAGAATTATTATTGCCCTAAAAACCCCTGTGTCTTTAAAACATTTTACAATTTATAAAGTCCCTTCATTTATAAAGTCTCATTCAAATCTTACTAACAGCCCTTTGAGGTATACAGGATGTTTATCTCCATTTTCCAGGTAGAGAAGCTGAAACACATGCATATTAACTATCTTAATTAAGTAACATACCTGAGCCATGATATTAACCTAACTGTCTGACTCCCTACCCAATGACTTCAAGCTGGACTGTGAAATTCTAACAGTGAGCAACTCATGCCATCTGACCCCAGAAACATAGGATAGGGACAGAGAGAAGGCACATTTCAAAAACTAAGTCTTTGTATGAAGAGATAAAAAATGCAAGTATTCTGTAAACTAGAATAGGAAGGAAGAGGAAAAGGAGAGGAGGAGAGGAGAAAGTGAAAGAGGAGATTTATCTTCTGATTCAAGGATTGCCCACCCTGGCCCACTCCAGGCCCCCTCTCTTCATGCTCTCAGAGCTGGGCCGGTATGGTTCTTCCCCAGTGTGCAACAGGGTCCTAACGGCAGCCATAGAGGGGAAGAAGCACTCACATCTACATTTTTCATCCATCCATGTATACCAAGTTCTCTTGTTGCAAAGGTGTCTGGAAATAACACCTACCAAATTAAAATGACAACTACTATGCTCTTATTAGTGACAGCAAATTTTTCAGTAAGGGCCCCTCCATACAGTTGGCATGCATATTGCATAAGGAAACCCTATGTCCCCCACACCTGATAGCAGTTTCCTCTGTGGAGAAATTAGTGAGCAGCAATGGGGTGCAGAGCAAGAGCCCTGTCCTGGCAGTAAGTTGAGGTCTGTGGGTAGTCCCTAGGGGGCACAGCCAACCACCTGGGAGGTTCTAGGGTCAGGGGACCATGGCATTCTGTCACATGCTTTGAACTTGTAATGAACACCTACTCTCCTCCCCTTGAAGGCAGGTGGCCTTGTCCATATCTGAGTAAACAGTCTTTGTGTGTTGCTGAAGTTTGCTGCAGGGCAGGCACTTTACCTGACCTCCAAAAAGTCCTTAATTACAAAGTCAAAATCAGGTCATGTTCACCTGAATAATCCATCAAGATAGTCAAAGAGGACAATTAATCAGACTTTAAGAATGCAAAACAACACTGGCAACATCTCCTCCAAAACAGAGGGTAAGCTGCGAATGACCTAGCTACAGAGCAGAACAAACAGGCATGTTGATAAAATGTTCATAGGAAAATTTCTGCAAAATTGCCCTGGGAGCAAAGGGAGAGAGGAAAAAATGCTGCTTTTCCCAAAACCTAATAATTCTGAAGTAAATGGAGCATAAGACAAACCCCAAAATAGCAACAACATTGAAAAATAACAGTAGGAATGGAAAACATCACTGGCCAAGTAGTCCTTTAGCAGTACTTTAAAATATTGCACATAAAAAGTATTTCTCTCTGTTTATTTTCCAAGGCTAATAGGGATATAAGTAAAGTGCAATTTTTTAAAAGTAGACAAACAGAAAAACAAAGATGCAATTCCAAAGGGTTAACAGTGAACATGCAGGATTAAACAGCCAGCTGCCTTGAGCAGACTGAGGCCTTTCAGTCCACATGTAAATACAAGAAGTTGACAAAAAAATTATATACATATATAATTATATATTTTATATATATATATATACCAACATATATACAGTGTTGGTATATTTATATCAACATCGAGACGTAGATTCTTAAAAATGGGAACAGGAAAAAATTGAGGGTGAAAAGGACCTAGAAGAGAACAAAGCATGCAGGTAAGTTTCTGTTACCAAGCCACTGGGTCCCTTCCTGTTAACTCTCCCAAGCATTTTTTAAAAGAGATGCTGAATAATTTATGAATAGGGACCTAAAGAGGGAAAAAAGCTAAGAGTCTGTGAATCTAAACAGCCTCTTCTATGCAGACAGGAAATGTCTTCCCAGGTCTTTCCATTCTCAGGCAAAGTCCCGATGGGCATCTTTGCTCCTGTTTTGGAAGAGGATCTTTGGAGAAGTGGAAATGGGGGAAGGCTGTCTTCCAAGTCTGCAGCTATTTTTGCAGAAACTACAGCACAGACAACACACTTTCAGAGCAGCTGCCAGTGTGAGGTCCTGGGCAGCTAGGCCTTACATTCAGGCCAGCACAATGGGGAGAGGAGGGGGATGCCAGGGAGCAAAGCAGATTTTTTCCTTGAGGCCAAGAAAGGCAAAGATAAGCGAGCCCCATCCCAGACCCAGCTCCTGCAGCTGGAGCACCTCGCAGAGGCCTGCAGCCACCAGGCTCTGGGTGACAGAGGGGCATCCGACTTACAGAGCCCTCAGCAACTTGATAAGAGCAGTGCAGGGCCCTTAGCAGAGGCAGCGGTCAGGATCACACAGGTGAGGGGCAGGCACTCCTCTCCAGAACCCAAACAGTAGGGTGAGGATTTTAACTAAAAGAAAAAGGTGACTTGCCCAGGAACTCAGTGTTACCTGGGTTGTTCAGTCCTTTTCTGAAATTCCTTATAAAGTGATATCACAGGCCCCTGATCTAGTAGTTTTGTTCTGGGATCCCAGAGAATCCACATGGACATCACTGGAAGATACACTCTTGGGTTTACCTGGAAATAAGCACATGCATATCCACCTGGCTGCAACCAGTAGGTGATTCCTGTGCAGTGGAAATCATTGTCCTAGTGGTATTATGCACTAACCTGGTCTGTCAGCATTGCTGGAAACATATGCCTGCTATGGTAATGTCAAAAATATAATTAGAGATGTTATTTAAAGGAGTTGATAAATTTCATCTGCACAGCCCTGCCTGGGTGGGTCAGTTGGTTGGAGCATCATTCCATACACCAAAATGTTGTGGGTTCGATCCCCTATCAGGGCACATGCCTAGGTTACAGGTTTGAGCCAAATGATCAGTGTTTCTCTCTCTTCTCTCTCTCTCTCTCCCCCTCTCCCCATTCCCCCAAACCTCTCTCTCTAAAATAAATTTCAAAAAATATCCTCAAGTAAGGATTAAAAAAAAATTTGTCTACAAAATAGATTAACACTTAGCTGACTCATCTTAGGACTGACTATCTACTTGTATATTTTATGTGATCGCTGGTGCTGATTTGACTATTGTTCAGCATTCTGTCCGGTTTTTATATGAGACCATTTGAGCTTTTCAGTCCTTCTGTTCTATTTTTTTCTGGCTCATTCACAACTCTTTGTCCTTAGCACTACCTACTTACAAAGAGAGAGAAAACTGCGTAGTTCTCTCTGGTCTATCCATACGTTGGAAACACTCTGGATCTCCAGATAACTAAGAACAAGGCATCGTGATCCTCTAGTGCTTAGGATGTGACCCAGCTTCCTTCCTGTCATTGTTTAGCTGCATCACCCAGAAATGCTTGCTAAGTAATTATTAAAAACAGAATCACGAAAGATGAGGTCTTTAAGGGCTCAAAACAACAGTATGTCTTTCTTCCTATCCCCAGTCTCTGCCTGACATTGCTAATGCTATTTGCTCCAACCAGCAAAACAGAAGGAAGTTTCCAGTGGTTTCCCCCTGCCCTGCCCCCTCTGAGTCAGAGACGAGCATAACAGGCTACACTAATGTGGCTTTCGGTCTGTTATCAATACAATCCCATGGCCAGTGTAGCTGATAACAGATCACAGTGTCTCTGTAGCTGGCAATTAAGGAGACTGGAAAATGTTCCAGCACAGGGTGAGGTTGCTGGAATGGCTCTTGGGAACATCATTATGCTTTGTGAGACCAAAAGATCAGTTTCTGACAGTCAGCCTTGTGGCCACCTATTGTGGTAATGGGCGTTAATTGGTTCTGGGGTGGGGGACTCACATAACCATCTATTTCTCCACAATCCCAGCATTTGCAGGCATGTAGGGATAGTCAGCATCAAACCAGCCCCTGGCCACAGTCTCAGGATAGACTAGGGACCTCTTACAGAATTAGGAAATATTTGTGCCAGACAGAACCTCAAGACTTCAGTCCAAGTGTCTCCTTATTCAGAAGAAACTCAGAGCCAGAGAGGCTCTGTGGCCTAACCACAGCCCCAAAGCTAGAAGACAGCAGAACCTGATCGGGTCTTCCCAGGTCAACTCTGCTTCCTTTTATTTAGCATAAAAGCCATGCAGTGACCTCACACAATTTCAGGTCAAAGATAACACATACACCAAGACCAGGCCCTCCCCCCACATCCACATCTCCAAAGTGCAGAGGATCCTTTTTCTGTGCAGTGCTTCTCTTAAGGCAATCTGCCCACATCCCTTCCTGCCCAGGCCCCTATAAAACAAGAGCCTTTGTATGTACGGAAGCTTTATGGGGGCTCATTGATAACACTGAGAAGACCAACAATTCCATAAATATACTGTCATGGCAGAGTTTACATGGAAACGACATAGTTTCATAGAGCAGTGAAACCAAGAACTTGTTTAGACTAAGAGCTGCCTTCTTCTGTGGTATGAGCCTCATTCTGGATTCTAACAATGTTTAGAAAACAACTATGATAGAGGACAGCTGACAAAAATATGACAGGGGACTTGGGCCCCTGCAGCCCTAAGGCTTGATGGCAGCAGCCTAATCTCCTGGTCTTTTCTCATATGTAGAAAAGCTTGCTAAGGACAATAAACATCAGCTATCAGCCAAATGACCAAATCCTTCCACGACCCCACTCCACCCACCACCACCACTACTAGGGTCATCTGGCTCAGTCTGGTCTGTGGATGGAGGATCTTTCAAAAGGGAAGTACTAGGAGGCTCAATTCTCCAGAGATGCTAAAGTTCAGCCTGACCTACACTGAGCTGTTTGAAATCCAAGTGGAATGGAAAGTCACCAGCAAGATTATTGTTCCAGGATGAACAATAGCTTTTCTGCCTCACACTTGGCTTTGGTTCTAACTAAATTATGTAAGTGAGTGTGTACATTTCAAAAAAAAAAAATACCTGAGAAGAAAATTCCCAGGCTCTTGGTCTATTTGAACCAGTGGTTGAACAGAGCACAGGCTGCTAACAAAAATGCGTCTGAGGTTTTAGAGCAAATGATTAAAATTGTGAGCAGGAGACTCCTCTGCAAATATTGCCAGCGCTCAGGGACTCAGCATTGCTGCCTTCTCAGGGCATGGACCTTCGGAATTCTGGAAGCAGTGACGGGAGAACGATCAAGAGGGAGAAGGCTGCAGTTACCCTCCTCCAAAACCAGTCATGGCCTCTACCTCTCATCCATTCCAGAAGATGTAGAGCTTGGGTCAAAATCTCAAATACTCTCATGGAAAAGGCAAATTATAAATGAAGTGGTCAGTTGTAATATACAATAGAAAATGACAGAGACTAAGGCACTTGCCTCATCTCAAGAGGGAATCTACACTTCTTCTCCATCTGATCTTCAAGTGGGCTTGTGGGACCTTTGGTGTCCACGTCTTGATGTCTAATTTTTTAAAAGAAACTCAAGTTTCTAATCTAGAGACACAACTTCCTAATTTATAAATATGGCAACTAGTCTAAGTGTTTTTAAACATTATGCAGACTAACAAAATATATCTGAAAGCTAGAAGCAACCCATGGGCTAGCAGTTTGCAGCCTCTTCTGAAGAGGGGAGAGGAAGTTTTGTCACCACTCAAATCACCTCTAGGACACCATCTTGCATTTCAGTTTTACCATCACTACCCTCTGCATCAAAGTGATGTCACCACATGGATTCCCCAGGAAGTGATGTCACCACATTAATCCACCAAATATATAATAGTTAGGTATCCACTTGTTCCATGTGGAGTACTCTTATAGGCCTAATGATTGAGTACTCAGGTATGTCCACTTCATGCTATTTTCACCATCATCTAAACACCAGGAACTGCTAATTAGATTTTGCGCCATTTTTGACTCAGATCTGTTGAAATGTTTCTCTCTACCCACAAATATCACTAAAATGTGTATTTCTAAAAGATAGCAAGAAAGCAGGAAGCCTAGAGTATATATCACTCTACAGATGAAACTATTTCTTAGACTTTATCTTTGAATCCACAATATTTAATAACACCATATACATAGTCAATACTCATTATAAATATTAAATTTAGAATTTCCTCAAAAATAGTCTCTGATGCAGGAATTGAATATAAATTTGTTTGAGAAAGTATCCTAAGAAGCATCAAAATAGAGTGAAGAAATGAGACAAGGAAGTAAAGGAAGCCAGTCTAGGTAACCATTATGGGCAACTGGGGCTTGGGCCTTCTGGGGACCTCTGGGAGACCCTGTGATGAAACATTAGTTAGAGTGGTCAAATCCGAAGGGCAAAGAAACTAGAGTATTGATCTATCAGCTCTTACCTGTTGTGGTTGTTCCTGGAGACATTAACTCCCCAGCACTTCTGGCTTGACCATGATAAGACAAGCTCATGCCCACATCCAAACACAGCCCTCAGGCAGAGCCATAGGTGTTTGCAAGATGAAGGTTTTGGAGAGAATAAATGTCCTGCTGCAGTGTCCTTGTGCATTTGAATTTCTGATATACACTGAAGCATCCATATGCAGCACACTGGCAAAAGACAGACCAAGGGAGCACACTGAAATGGAGCACACTGTGCTTCTAGGGAAAATGTACAGAGTGGGCAATCTTATGGTCTACAGAGCATAAAGAACTGCCTTGCTATAAAATATCTGAAAAGAATGGGTATAGTGTGACACAAGTCTTTTTAAATACTTAGATGAGCTTGCAAAAAAGGATGGGAGGTCTTCAGGAGCCAAAACAAAGAGGACACCCCCAAACAGAAGAAAGCCAACACTGAAACTGTGCCCACCCTCAGTAAATGTGTGTCTTCATGAACCATGACTTAGAATTTGACGGCTGTGTGGGAATCTGGCAGAAATGTCCTGTGCTGTGCAAGATGGGAAACTGATTCTTCCATGAAGCTAGAAACTTAACATGTTACAGCCGCAATAAAAAAAAAATGTAAGAAAAATATATATTATTCAGCAAAAGTGGAAGAAAATTTATCTAACTCTACCTAGCCTCTAGAGAAAATAAGTCTTACCTGAGGAATAGTAGCTCCAGACCTTATATCACATAGGTTTGGGACCCATGTGTATATTATCTCCATGATCCAGAACATTCCAGCCCTAGAAATTAAGTTAAAGTGGTTTTTGATTGGGAACACCTGGGGAATATTGGCAAAGGAAATATAAGTCATCTGGAGGGACACACCCCCTCAATCCACAGGATTTCCGAAGATTGAGCTCATAACCCAAAATTTAAAAACACAAGGAAATAAACCACCAGGAGGGAGAGTCAGTAGAAAAAACAAACACTAGAATTATACCCATAAATATTTAAGATTTATAAAATATAACATTCAAAATATAAAATAAAAAAATATCATTTGTTTAAAGAAATTAAAGAGGGGATCTGAAACATGAGCAAGGAAAAATATAACATCAAAAAAATCAGAAGTTGTTTGAAAAAGGATAATATGGAACCCCTTAAAATAAAATATTTAATTGTTGAAATAAAAAAATAATTGTTAGGTTAAAACACAGATTTTAAAAAATAGCTGAAAAGAGAACTAATGAACTAGATGAAAGTTCTGGATACTCAAAATGTATTAGAGGAAAATAAAGAGATGAAAATATGTTCTATAGCTTAAAAACAAAACAGATAAAATGGAAGAAAAGTAGTTTCTGAAAAAAAATGGGAGAATTTTCTAAAATTAATGAAAGACATGAGACTTCAGATTCAGTGAACACAATTTCCACAGAACATTCATAGAAAGAATTCCACAAGTAGTCTAATCATAGTAAAACCACGTAGCAACAAAAGAAAAAAAAAACAACTGGAATAAGTGGCAAGAGAAATTACCTAACAGGAAATTATATTTAGACGAACAGCAGACTTCTAAACAGCACCAGCAATATGGTCTCCAGGGGAGAGGTTCATACACAGTGTGAATTAGGAAGAGAGATCATTGGGGGCCGTATTGGAGGCTCCTCACCACAGGCCATGATACGGCACAAAACCTCAAGATAACGATAGCACATGAGGGTGGGCTGACCATGGAACAAAAAGTATCTGATGTCTTTGTCCTTGCAACGTTCAGGGAGAACAGAAAGATAGTGATCTGTTTTGCAAGATGAAAAAGTCCTAGAGTTCTGTTGCACAACAGTGTGAATATACTTAACACTACTGAACTGTGCCTTTAAAAATGATTAAGATGATAAATTTAATGCCATGTTTTTCACCACAATAAAAAATAAATAAATGCCAAGGGAAAAAAATGTTTAAAAAGATAATGTTTAACTTTAAGCTTTATTAAGTAAAACATTCATGTTAGAAATTCAAGAGTAACCATTAAAAACTAGAAATATAGTATGTAACTTTCAAACTAGTAAAAGAAAAAAATTTAAAATACTCCAATCAATCCAAAAGGATGCTGGGGAGAAGGTGAGAAAAGAACAATGAAAGACCCAGCATAAAAGAAATAAAACTCAAATATAAATGAGAAATAATTACAAATATATTAAAAGTCCTAATGAATATAAACTGTTTAAAGAAATCTGACAATAAAAAGAATGCCATATTGAATTCTAAAAATTAGTTCTCTCCGCTCCTTACAGAAATGCACCTAAAACATACATCTGTAATGAGCATCACATTTATTGGTGAAATATTGAAAGCAATTTCTTTAAAACTAAGAATGAGACAAGAATGCCCACCATCATCCCTTCCATTCAACACTGCACTACAGGCCCTAGCCAGCACAGTAAGACGAGAAGAATAAAATGTTTAAAGATTTAAAAGAAGGAAACACAACATTATTGTATGCATACAGCATGATTATCTATATAGAAAAACCTAATCTAAAAAGTATTGGAATTAATAAAAGAGTTGCATTAACAATTTATTTTGGGACCAATTTCAACATTTCAGAAGTCAGCATGTGTATCTTTTGATTAATTTTTTTCCCAGCTACAGAATATATAATTAGGTATATAGATGACAATTGTATCCATTCTCCTCTTGATGAATGTTTAAGTTACTTCCAATATTTTACAATTACAAATTTTTGTGAGCATCTATTACATATGTTTTCTTGTATCAAAAAAAATTTCTTAGTTCAAGACTTTTTTCCCCCAGTTCTCTGAAGCTTAAGCCCAGGCAAAGGTACTTAGCTGAAGTCCTCTTAGTATCACCAGTTTTGTCTAGCAATGTTTACATACTGTAACAGTTCTTAAATGTTGTGTTCTGAAAACACAAACAGATGGCAAGAAAAGGCTGAACAATATCCAAATGGTGACAATGATGTCATGAAACAGAAGAGTGAAGTATTGAGTCAGGGGTCTGCTTGAAATTTTGCTGCAATGAACACATGCGTTACGCTTAACTGGCCTGCAGGGTCGGTGGGGGCAGGGGACTGTCATCATTTGGCAGGTGCACTACTCCCATTTATTAATCTGAAGTCAGGTCTCTCATCTTACTTTTCATGTGAGTTTGCTATCTTCCCATATAATTCTTTTTATATTTTTTTGCAAAAATATTTTTAATCCTTTAATCAGGGTGAAAACACTAGGATCGTGCTGATTTGTAAAGCTGAGATATGAGTCCTTTACCTGAGTTGGAATTTAATTTGCTGGAAGAGAAGGCTTCTGAAGGCAGAAGCCACAGGAAGCTGGTCCCTGTCTCCTCCAGCATCCACCGGGAAGACCTTGTAGTTCGGTATTATTCATGCAGTGGGATTCTATTCCCAGGTGGCCCATGTGACACAAATGAAAAAGACAAAGGAGAGGTTTGAGTTTCCCCTAGAAACACCTCTCTCCTTCCCATTAGGGAATCAGGGAGAGTTCAACTAGAGCTGGGCACCCAGCAGACTCCACCTGTCTGCCTCCATCTCACAATGTAAGAGATGCAGGAAGAAATGGTGGGCTGGTTTTAGGAATAAAGAATTCGGCTTCCCTGATTTTAGTACAAGATATCCTGGTAGAAACTCCCGGTGCCCCTTAGCCTTCTCCGGAAATCTCTGCAGTATCTTTAGGATAAGTAGATTTCATGCCCCCAGACAAACAGGTGTGTGACCCTCCCTGAACACTTCCTCTTCCTTCCAGTGCCTCTGTGTGGGGGCACTTTTCTGCTCATCCTAAATCAGGGTGGTCACAATCAGGCACAGGATCACTCTGTGGCCCATTTCCTGATCCAGAGAGGAGGGTCTTTACATGTGTTACAGACTGAATGTTTGTGTCTCCCCCAAATCCACACGTTAAAGCTCTAAAACCCAAAGTGATGGCATTTGGAGTGGGGCCTGTGGGCAGTAATTAGAGTTGGATGAGGTCATGAGGGTGGAGCTCCATGACAGGATTACTGTCCTTATTAGAGGAAGAGATCAGAGCTCCGTCTCTTTCCAGTCAGCACACGTGGAATGGTCGGTCTTGTGCAAACCAGGACAAGGGTCCTCACCAAGGGACTGAATCAGCCAGCATGTTGAACTTAGACTTCTCAGCCTCCAGAACTGTGAGAAACAAATGTCTATTGTTTGAGCCACCTTGACTGGGGTGATTTGTTATGGCAGCTGGATAGACAACACGTCAGCTCTGCCTATAGGCTTTCTTCCGAGGAAAAGTGTAAATGGACTTTTTTTCCTCTTGTGAGTCTGATGGAGGATGGGAAGCAGCAGTGGAGGATTCATTACCATGTGCAGGACAGCGGTACTCAGGGAGGAAGAAAAATATATTAGGTTGTTCTCATACTAGAAGGCATTGGGGAAACAAATATCAAGAATTGACACTTGTTCTGTAGGCCTATGTATGGCTGAGTGTAGCCAAAATTACATCAGGGGCTCTGAATGCAGCACTGGGAAGGAAGGGTGGTGGCTAAGTAAGGAACCCCCCATCGCAGTCACCGGAGCTACCCCCTCCCCGTACAGGCATTAAGGACAATTAAACAGGGCTGCTATGCACTTCATGGCTCCTAGCATCGGAATCATTTATGGGAAGATTCTTCTCATGTCATGGAGGGAGTCTTGCCAGAATGTCTAAGGCAGAGAGAACATAAAAGTTGTCAAGCCAGCGTTGGACTACAAGCTGCTCTCCTGATTTCTCCCTGGGGAACAAGTCTCTCTGACAAGAGTTTTTCTTTAAAAGGACCTGCCAACATTGCTGGAGGGAATGCAAAATGCACAGCCACTCAGGAAAACAGTTGCTCCATTTCTTATAAAACTAAACACACATCATATAACCCAGCAATCCAAATCTTGGGTATTTACCCCAGAGCAATAAAAACAATGTTCATGCAAAAAGCTATAAGTGAAAAATTGTAACAGCTTTATTTGTAATTTATTTGTATTGGCCATGCCTTTTTCAACAGGTGAATGATTCAACAAATTGTGGTACATTCACACTGTGGTTACTACTCAGCAATAAAAATGAATTAACTCTTGATACACACAACCTGGAAAGATATCAGGGGTATTATGACAAATGAAAAAAGTCCAGTCTCAAGAGGTTACATGCTATATGGATCTACTGATACAACACTGTCAAGATGGGAAGGGGGTTGTAAGGTAGGGAGTGATTATCAAAAGACAGCATGAGAAAAATCCTCTGTATCTGTGTTTTGATTATGGTGGCAGTTACATGTGAAAAAATTGCATAGACGTATACTTGAGCATGTGCACACTCATGCACATGCATGTACACACACAGAGCACACACAAAAAGCTGAAGGTGCAGTCTGAAGGTGGTCTGTAGAGCACACCAGTGTTGATGTCCCAGTTTTGATATCCAGTTATGTAAGATGTTCCCAAGAGGGCAGGTGTGGAAAGGACACACAGGACCTCTCTGTACCTTTAGTAACTGCCTGTAAGTCCATTATTATTTCAAAATAAAAAGTTAATTAAAGTCCTAGCCTCTAGCTTTGAGCCTAACACCCTGCATCTCATTTGCAGGGTTACCGTGGACAGTGCAGGCCCCAACCTCCACAGCCCTGGCCCCTGGGCATCTGCGGGGCTGGCACCAGAACAAAATGTGAAGCTTAAAATGGTACCAGTTTCCTTGTTTAGATCAGGAAACAGAGGCTCAATGAGGCCAGGTGATTGCTAGCTATCACCCTAATTTAAATTCTGAGTTACGTGGAAACAGCTATTCCTAGAACCACTCCGGCAAAGACAATCCTAATATGATAAGCCTAGAAGTCCAAAGTGAGACTGGGCTGGGCTTGTTTTGTATTTGTGAAGTCTATGTGTGTGCTTATTAAAAGGTTGCAAAGGATAAACTATGAGCATCAATGAGATAGTAATTTAATTCCATGTGATGGGCAGATGATCAGCAGTCAGAAAAGGTGAGCAGGCTAGAGCTTACCTGCAAAATGTGGGTCAATGATGGCAGTGGAAACTGTTTCACTGAAGTCTCTCCTTTGAAAGTATATAGGAAGAAAGTGGAAATCTACCTGTCTGGTGCCATTTTAAGCAGTAGAAGAAAGAACATGAAAGTCTTACCAGGATCCTTCAAGACATAACTCTAGGGTCTTTAAGGCCCATGCATGTCCCTGCAAACACCAGTTGGAGACCTCTGACCTCAAGTCTCCAAAGAAGAACCTCAGCTGGTTGCATTTACAATATTCAAGGTGAACACCACAGGTGTAGAACTGGCTTGATTTCACCAAGGACTTTTGTCAACAACTGAAGTTCCCAGAAATCACACGCTCTTTGAGTTTCAGTCTTTGTGTACATTGTTCTCTCTGCTCCAAGGCTCACAGAGAAGAGTTTGTGTAGACCCTGGAGACAGATGGTCTGTCAGAGTCCATATTCCAGCCTCCCCAGAAGGGTGACCCTGGACAATTTCTTTAAACGCCCTTTGCCTCTGTTGCCTTGACTGTTAAGATGGAGATGATAATAGTATTTCTCTCTTAAGGCTTTTGTGAGGATCTGAGTTAAAGTATGTACAGTGCATAGAACAGCACCTGCATGTGGTCAGAACTGTACAAGTGACCACTCCCTTCACATTCCCCTGGGTACTATGCAGCTTGCTGGGCTGTGTTCTGGTGTCATTTCCACGACCAGCCACCCCTGATGGCCCACGTTGGGCTATGTGTGCCTCCCGTGGGTTCTGGGGCATCTCGTAAGTATTCTTTGTGGCAATTGTGTTTATGTTCTCTTTCTCCTACACTCTATGTTCTGAAAAGTCAGGGACTATGCCTAAAACTAAATCATCTAATATCCCCACATGTAGCTAAGTGCTCGCACACAGTGGGCTCTCAAAACACGCCTGTGATCGGATATCAGTTAACAACAGGTATCAGGTTTCTTGTCTCCACTGTCAAAGCGGCATCTCCCACTCTATTTCCTCAGCATTTACCAAAAATAAGAAAAATCAAACTGCCGGCATGCTCAGATTGCTGCTCTGACTTCAAACATGTCCCAAACACAATCTAACTGGAGGAGCATTTTCCCCACCCCCATCTGAGTACCGAGAACTATGAAAAGTAATCTTTATATCCCCTTGTATTAGCAGAGGGCAAACAGAGGGTGTTTGAAGGTTAATTGACTTATTAAAAAGGAAATGTGTTACCAAAATATTTGAGGAGATAAAGAAGGACACAGGCCATTTTCAAAGTCAATTCAATCACTGCTAAGAAGATATGGCCCCTAACTTTCCCTATCCGATTGTTGATCAATGTTCCTTCATTTGCTCAACAAACATTTATCCAGCACCTATCACAGTGAAATGAGCCAAACAAGGTATTGTCAGACTGGGGAATTCAGAAATAGTAAAGGACTGTGTTGGATTTTTTTTTTTTTCCATTCTCAAACTCTTAGGAATTGTCCTTCAGAGAATGTATACTTTAAACCCTTGTACCTCTCTCTCAAAAGTAGTTCTTTCTGGGTAGCCTTCTATTTGTGCCTATGTCCAGGACCAGAGGCAGCCTCTCAAGAAGTACAATAATGTTCAGAAAAATAGTAGATGGATGAGTTGATATTTTATTCCCAAAGGTCCTGGAGATTTGTGGAGACACTGGATACACACAACACAACACAACACAACACAACATACTCTGCCCTAGTCACCACTGGAGGAAGAAAGGCACCCAAAGTCCCAGACTGTGCACCTTAGCCACCTCCATGAACACAAAGGTTAGAGGAAGACAAAGCTGACCAGGCTGCAGAAGACACTGCTGTCTCCAGCTATATTCTTTTTTTTTTCCCTTGATTAATACTTTTATTTTATTTTTTTCCAAAGTAAACGGAATTTATTGCAATAACTTATTGTAATAATAATAATACTTCCTATGCAAGAAATGTCCAGCTATATTCTTAATTGGGACTGAAGGTCTTTCGTTTACAATCACAGGTCGTTTTGTGCTAGTTTAATTGCAGGGACTGCTTTGATCCCACCCACAAGTACTTGCTCTGCACCTCAGTGCAGAGGTCTGACTGAGCCTCTGCAGGGGCACCACCCCCACACAGGCCCCAGGGCTCCTCCAGCCCAGCTCACCAGGCCCCAGGCCTCCCACTCGGCTCTGCGGTGCTGGCATGCTCTTCCCTCACTTGGAGTGTGTTATGCCCGTGCTGTTTTCCTGTCAGCCATCCCCCAACAGCCCTCACTGTCCATCGTTTAGCTCTACCCTCTTCATGCCTGGACCCCCATCTCAAACCTTTCTGTGCCTAGGTTAGTATTTGGCACAAAGTCAATAATTCTGAAATGAAACAAAGAAAAATTCCCTTAGGGGCTGTTATAAGAATTCTAACTAAGTAGAGCTCTGCTTTCTTGAAAGAATTCCTTAACAAGTCACTCTGGTAGCTGCTCAGGCCCCAGGGGGCCTGGTGTGGTTTCCTTCTCTTCACTGAGACAGGAGAAATATTTTGTTGTTTCTCTAGAGAAAGAAATTAGAGAGATGATGAAAGAAAGAGGGAGGAAGGGAGCCAGGAATAGGGTGACAGGTAGCTTGGGGCAGGGGGTGGGGCATGCCTCCTTGAAGCCCCCAATCTTCATAGGTGCTATGAAACTTGTGAACAGGCTTATAAGCAGACTTCTGAAGAAATCTCGGAAGGGGGAGAAACTTTTTGCGTGGAGAGATGCATCATAGATCTGGGAGCCCCGACAATCTCATGCACCAGGGAATGAGCACAGAACTTGGTGTGGTTCATTAACAGTGGTTTTCCAGTGAGGCAGAACAATAGAATCACCTGGGAGCGTTGAAAAATCTTGATTCCCAGGCAGTGCCCAGACTTCTGGGGTAGGGCCCCAGCATCGGTATTTTTAGAGCTGCCCAGGTGATTTCAATCTACAGTCAAGTTTGAGAACCAGGGCGGGTGAATCTCCCCAACAACAAATTGTGCTCCATGCAATCTTATTATACCTCAAGGATTGGAAGGCCCTCACTGATATCTAGGTTTTATTTCAGACATATCTATTGAACTTCACTAAATTATTTTAAATTGAGAGTGCTCTGATGCTTAAAAGAAAATTTCTAAAAGAAGCTGGTTTCATTTTCCATAGCTGCAATGAAAACAGTCAATATTGCCCTTTTATCAAAATTCACCCTTTTTTTAAAAACTACTACCCAACTATGGAGTATCTACTATTGGTGTAGCACTGGCCTAGATGCTTTACAAAATTTACTTATCTTAATTCCTTTCAAAACCTTCCAGTGCCTCTGCCTTTCAGTCGACCAGGCCAGTTGAGAAACAGCTGTTCCTTTGCAGAGTAACAGTGACGTATAGGATCCTAGCCAGCCTAGCAAAACTGGGAATCTGGGTTTCTGTTACTTCCATGATCAACCTGCAACGTAAAAGGAGGGGCTCAGCACAGGCGTTTAGACTCATTTTGCCTCTGTCCAAAGCTCTCCTTCTTTCTTGTCTTGTCCTCACTTGCCTTTGTCTCTCCCACGTGACGGGGGGGCGGGGCCTTGGGGGCACGGAGCAGTGCTGAGAGCCCCCGTAGGCTGAGTGTGGAGACGAGACAGTCACGTCACTGCCCTGGAGCTCAGCGCCTTCCTCACATAATGGAGATATTATTAATACCCAATGTCCTGGCCACTCATGGAATTGGGAGAGAATTGATGTGTCAAGCACATTTTAGAACCTCTAGGTACTTTGGGTTCAAACCCAGTTCTCTAAATGAGCAAAGCCAGCGCTGCTTTGTCACATGTTCCCTCCCAGCCAGTCTACGAGTCTGTCACTTGTGTGTCATATTCCACAGCACCAGATGCCAAGGACTAATACCTTAGCTTTGTGTGTGTGTGTTAAACTATACCCAGGTCATAACATGCAGAAGCAAGAGGGGATTCTTTTCAGCATCCCCAGTCTTATCAAAAACACCCCAGAGATCTTCTTCACCACCACACCCAGTCCAGTAAACCACCCTGCACATCATGGCCCAGTTCTTGGCCCTGTCAAAAGATGAGCAAATTTGCATGAAATGCAGAAATCAGCTATGACAGGTGTATCTGGTCATGTCTCAATGCAACCGAATACTGCTATCGTTCCCACTGTTCCTAAGCCCATGAGTCATGGAGGCACCAAAGATCCCTCCCTTGTAAGGGGGTCTGCCTGCTAGTGAAACTGAATCCTGCCCCCTTTGAAGTGCAGTGCAGACATGTGCTCTGAATTCTCTCATCCATTAAAAACAAACAAAAAAACAAATAAAACAAGCTAACTTTTCTTAGTTTTCCTATCCCACACAGACTAATTCCAGATTAGTAACAGAAAATTAAACAATCATTAATACCAAACAGAATTGGCATTTTCCCCAGATGCTTCTAGACTTGGGGGAGACCTGGTAGTTTCATCACTACTTAACCAATTCTGAGGCTCTGGGTAAAGTGGACTGGTAAAGAGCCTCCTGCCCTGCTGGTTCCATAGTAGCTAGTAGTGTCTGGTACATACTACACAGTTAATAAAAGCTATTGAAATAATGAATAGCAGCGCTGTCACTAAGATGGAAGAGGGACCAGGCCAGGCAGAATGAAGTGAGTCCATGGGAGACACCTTGAACAGAGTAGACCATATAGGTTGACTCTAAAATGAGAGATTGAAGTATACAAGTATCTTTTAATGTATCTATCATTCAACTGTATAGTATTATAATTAGATGATGGAAGTGTTGCAATCCAGATGACAGCAGAAGCATTTTTTGAAGCATTTGTCTTTGTACTCCCAGGGCCTAGTGCTTTTCCTGAAAAATGTCGGATAGATACTCAGTAAAATGAATGAGAAGCCAAATTAGAATTTCCATTCTCAAGCTGCTATGTGTCACCTATAAGACAGATTCAAGTTTTCTCTCATCCTCATTTTAAGATTCTGTGCTAGGTGGCACCATGGTGCCCCTTTGGTAACACACAATCCAACTGTGCATTTAGTGTTTGTTTTTTATCTATTCCTAAGATGCAGAAAATCAAGCATAACGGCCTCTAATGGGTCCCCATTTCTTTAAAGACATTTGGCGAGATATTTTGGATGAAAGCATGTCTTCATTTATCTCTTTATGGTCTCTAATGCTTACACCATGATACAAAAACCATCTCTTCCTAAGCCGATGGAAGCCAAGCTCAGGTTATTCTTGGGTGAGTGGAATTCAGAGGCCAAGGGGGTCTTGCAGGTAAATACCCCTTTTTCCTCAATAATGAGTTCTACCAAATTCCATTTCTTTTCCAGTTAAAAACAGACAAGTGAGGGATCTAGAATTTTGAATTTGGCAGCACAAACATACCTTTGCACTCGATAATGAATTCACTATGCTTACCAGACAGCCTGCAAAACTTTCTTGTTCTTGCCCTCTTACATTACAAACAATAGATAATCCACTGTGCCCTTTCCATTTTTGTTGTAGTCACTATCAAGAACATAGTTAAGCATTTTGAACATACAAGAAGTCAAATCACATACCTGGCCTAAATGTGTGAGTGTATTCCCAATGAAATTCTGACCTAAAAGACTAGAATGGGAAGGAACCGCTCATTTGAAATAGTGGCTCATCAGAGGTCCTGGCTGTGCTGTTCTACAGTGATAAGATTTGACAGGTGAAAAAAAGAGAAAAGATCAGGAAATAACAGAACAACATAGTTAGAATATGTTTGCCACATTTTAAGTCATTTTTTTCTGTTCAAAGTCAGGGAATGAGTATGAGGGAAGCCATAGAAGGAACACACCACAGTGGAATCAAGGACAGGTAAAAGGAAGGTTAATTTGTTGTTTCTATGATAATGAATTTCCAGCAATGGCATCTCACTGAAGCCTTACTCATCATCCTCTTTTTAGCGATTCACAGTGACCCTTGGGTGTTATCCTATAAATCACAAAGGAAAATTAAAATGCTCCAATTAAAACATAGCCATGCAAGATGGCTAATTTTCAGATTTATGCACAACTAGACCTGCATTGTAAACAGTACAAGCTTTCAGAATTGGTAATCATCCCGTCTAAAGGAAGATGTCAAAAGCAAGGTCTGTTTGTTATTTTGTTTTATCTGAGAAAGAAATCTGAAAGGTGACAGAGGAATGTCTGCTACCATTTGGCCTGTGACTAGGTTTTCAACCATGCTCAGAAACTCTATCCTAAGTGCCAAAGCAAATTCCCACTATTATGATGACAAAGCTAATGCACTAGCACCTTCTCAGAGAGCCTTCCAAGTGTGAGGAGTGATCAATATTAGTGGCCTCACAACTTAGGCTTTCCAAATAATTGCTGGCACCCAGCAAAGCTGCAAGTAAAAGTTCAACTTCTCTTCTGCTATCATCCAAGTATCTAACCTTCTCTCCTTTTCATCTATTTATCCAACCAACTGACATCCACTAGAGTAGACGCTGGTTATCTGAAGATGAATAAAACATAGTTCCTACCCTAGTATAATCTATGAGAGATGCAAACTAGCAGTACTTACCACATTCATGATGATAAAGGTATGATAAAGGTATGATAAAGATATAGCATGTTGTGAGAGACAAGAGGAAGGACAGATGAGAAAAATAAAGATGGCATCTTGGAGAGGGGTGTGGTTGAGTGGGATTATGAAGGTATAAAACATCAGAGAGAAGCAATCAAATTTTCCTATATGAGATCTAAACTTCTCAAAACACATTTCTTGGAAATTGTCCAAATTGATCTTTACATTACAAATAAAGGTAAACATGTTTTCCAAAAGTAGAGAATTAAAGCAAGAACCATTATTCAGCAAACACTGAGTTAGCACCTGCCATTGAAGGTGCATGTCAGACACAATGAGAAAGGGGAAGATTAATCAAAAATATGAGAGGATATAATGCAATAAGATATAATAGAAAAGTCTTGCCCTTGAGGATCAGACAGTTGAGGAGATAAGGAATTATCATAGGAAATATTGAATAATTATACAATGTAGTCTCTTACATGCTAAATAATTGCATAGATCTTAAGTTCATAGGAATGGAAGGAAAGAAACTTGTGGGATGAAGTGATATGTCCCTTAGAAGTCAGGCTTTGGATAGAAAAGAGAGACAATATTGCAGGCAATGAAATCACAGATCACATCATATAGCCCTCTCTCTCTAAAATCATCATTGGCTCCCAGGAGGTTATTGGCTCACTTTTTGTGCTTCCACAGGACCTTGACATCCCTATTCGTAATATTCCTGAAAACAAAGGTGGCTTTTTCTCTATATCCCAAGCACTCAGCTCATTTTCTGCCATAAACTGAGCTCAAAATTTTCATCCCACAAACATATGGAGCCACTTAGAGGCATTTAAATTTTGCTGTAACCATTGGCCATGTAAGAGAACAGAAGAAGAGCTGTTGAGGATTTGGACAAAAATATAGGACTCAAAAGACCTCCTGTGTTGGTTAACTTTATGTATCAACTTGGTTAGTCTCTGGTGCCCAACTGTTTGGTCAAGATGTTGCTGTGAAGGCATTTGTGGATGTGATTAATATTTACAATAATAGACTTTGAGTGAAGCAGAGTATCCTCCATACTGTGTGTTCAGCCTTCTCAAATCAGTTGAAGATCTTAAGAGAAAAGAGAGAGGTTTCTTGAAGAAGAAACAATTCAGTTTGAAGGCTGCAACATGCAATCTTGAGTTTCTGGCCTGCTGGCTTACCTTGTAGACATCACCTTTTACCCAAACTTCCAGCCTACTGGCCTGTCCTAGATTTCAGGCTCATTAGCCATGTGAAGAATTTCTTAGAGTAAATCTCTCATATAGATACATAAATAGATATATTGGATACAGTATATGTATTCACTATATATAAGGTCTGTCCAAAAAGTATCCAGCCACCATGTGATATGAAAAATAGAGCTTTTTCTGAAGACACAAGATATGAGAAATATTGTACGTAAGGATATGATACCTTGGTCCTCTTCAAAGTGGGCAACTTGGGACCTCACAGTTCTCCCAGTGTCTTTTCCACTGTTCAAAACAGTCTCCAAAATCCTTTTTTGTGGAATTGCCATCAGCTACCCCTTTGTATTTTCCTGAATCTCATTGACAGTCTGAAATCTCTTCCTTTACAAAAGGTGATTTTAGTTTTTGGGAAAGCCAGAAGTCTTAGGGCGCCAAATCTGGGCTGTAGGGGAGCTGAGTCACCTGGATGATTTGATGTTTCACCAAAAAACTTTGCATGAGACGTGACACCTGAGTGGGCACATTGTTGTGATGAAGCTGCCAGTCACCAGTTGCCCATAGCTGTGGTCGTTTTTGTCATATTGCATTCCTCAACCAATGAAGAACACTGAGGTAGTACTTCTTATTAATTTTTAGGCCTGGAGGGGTGTACTCATGATAGACAACAGCTTCCCAATCAAAAAACAGTAAACATGGTCTTTATCTTGCTGCAAATTTGCCACAACTTTGCCGCACATTCTTTGGGCATGGAGAGCCAGGCGATTTCCATTGGGATGACTGGGCCTTTGTTTCTGGATCACAGTTGTAGACCCACAATTCATTTCCAGTTATGACCTTCTTGAGGAATGGTAGCAGTTTGAATCAAGTCATTAGCAACTGCAGCACGATGTTCTTTCTGCTCTGGTAACAGAAGCTACAGAATGAACTTTGCCATACCACATCTCATGCCAAGATCTTGTGACAAAATCTTGGATACAGTATTTTTTGGAATCCCCAGATCAGCTTGAAGTTCTCACACTGTCCATCTCTGATCTTTGTTGATTACAGCTCATACATGTTCAATGTTCTCAGGTGTCCTGTTTGTTGCAGGCCTTCTGGAACATGAATCACTTTCAACAGATTCTTGACCATTTTTAAGCATTTGTGCCACACTTTTATTTGTGCTGCACTTATTGCATTGTCCCCAAAAACCTTCTGAATCACATAAATGGTTTCTGAGGAGGAATGTTCACACTTAAAACAAAATTTGATGCAGATTCATTGCTCTACATGATCATTTTGAATGCAATGGTCACACAGTACACATGCTCACTCAGTGACACCTACCACCCCCATTAACTAATACAGTGAAGTTGTCATTGTTCACACATGCAGATTCCAGTCTGCTCTCCTTGGCTTCCAGGGTACATTGATGTCGAGCATACTTTTCTCATTATATTAACAATGGTTTGACTTCTGTACATTCTCTACATAATACATATGTTACACATGTGCAATAGGCTATATCTATATCTATCTATGTCTATATTTATTCATTCTCTGGAGAACCTTAATATACCCCATTTTATTAATAAGAAGAAGCTCCATGGTGCTATTTTATTAAGTAACCAGAAGCAAACCAGCTTCACTCACATTCTCGTTGCTCAAATTCTTCTTCTCTCCATAAACTGTTGGAGTTATCTTGTAAGTGCATCTAAGCTGTACGTTAATGGTAAAGCATTCCCCATTCTCTATTGTGCTTCCTTACTCCCCCCAAGCTATGTCTCTATTGGAAGCCTGCTATGAAGCATCCTTTATAATATCTAACACCCTGGAATCAACCTGTATTCTGCTCTTAGAACATGCAGGAAGCAATCCCAGCTCCTAAAGTAATATGAGTTACAGGGAATGGACCTCAAAATTAAGGTATGTTAGGGAAAAAGTCAGCATTCTGGATCATAAGATGTCATCCATCTAAGCACTGGAAGGGTGCAAAGAGAAAAAGAGAGAGGAAAAGGGAGGTAAGGAAGAAGAAAAAGAAAAAGAGAGGGGAGGGTGAGAGATGGAGGGATATTTGGAAAGGAGGAGGAGAGACTGAAAAACAGGAGTGAGAGGAGGGAGAAAAAGAGAGAGGTGAGAAGGGAGAAGCAGAGAGGAAAGAGACAAGAAGAAGGAGAGGGAAAGAGAATAGAGAGGGAGGAAAACTTCATGCAACAGCAAGGACATGAACAAGCTTGGGAGTGAACTTGGATACAAACATGGGGAGGTTAGTGGAGGTGAGGCTGGAGGAGGGTCAGCTCTTTTTCAGGATGACACCATTATAGAATTCCACTCTCCCCTTTGGAGCAAGAAAGCCAATGCTTCACCCACTTTGTAACAGTTTTTAAAACCTAAGCAGCAGAACTATAACCCATGTACGTGCACATGCGTGAGCATGCATAAGCATGTGTGCCCATACAAGTTTATGTAAAATTGCTAAAACCTGAATAAGTGTTGTGGATTATATTTATATTAGTTTCCTAGTTTTGATATTGTACTGCGTTACATGTAAGATATTACCATGGGGGGAAGCTGGATAAAGGATACCTGAAATCTCTCTTTATCTCTTTGAAACTTTCTGTGAGAATGTAATTTTTGAAAATAGGAAGTTTAAAATAAAACTCGAGCAGAACCATGAAATTCAAAAACAACACTAGCAACATGAGAGTTGGCTCCTCCTCTAACCCTCAAGCCACCCAACCAGCAACACAGGCCAGTGATGCCATGGACTCCAGGACTTAATGACACCTAGCCTGAGACCACACTCACAGAGACACAGCCAAGTCTCCACCCACAGCACTGGTGAGGGCAGCAGGGTGATTAGGGAGCATGCTGGGCTCACTCACTGTAAGTACCATCTTCTCTTGGGTGGGAGCCATGCATGTCAACATATAACTCAGAAAGGAAAGAAGAATAGTGAAGTGAACAGGTTGCGTATTTCACCATGAAGCTTTGCATCTTTCCTCAGTTTGTTTGCCACTTTTTATACAATGAAGAGACTGGAAGAAACATTCTTCTCTGCCTTCGAAGCCCAAGAACACCAATTCTCATTAACTTTCCAATTCATTCTTTCAAAATATCCAAATTCAGATAATCCAATTTTTATGTATTAAAAATTGCCTGAGGCAAGTGTCCAGGGGAACATCTCCTTTCACCCCCTGATCAGTTCTAATTTTAAAAAAAGAGAACTATTTAAAAAATACAATCCACTATCTTTTATTTTGGCAGGTGATTCCCAGGCAGTTGGTAATCTGGTAATCAAAGCAATTCTTTAAAAGAGTGGTTTTCCACCAGGGGCAAGTTTTCCTGCAGGGGGCATCTGGCAATGTTTGGAGACATTTTTGGTTGTGGCAATGTGAACGGGGGGCAGGGGTGCTGCTGGTATCTAGTGAGTAGAGGCAAAGATACCTCTTACAATACACAGGACAGCCCCACAAAAAATGTACATGTAAACTTTATTTTTCATTCAGCAAACAATTACTTGGAACCTAGTATAATTTTAAGACATTATGTTGGTCCCTGACGCTGGGGAGCCCACCTTACAGCATCTAGTAGAGTAATGACAGAGATGTACAAGAAAATGTAATGTAATACAGGCCATGCTAAGTGCCTGAGTGCAAATACAAATCAATAGGGCAAAGGAGATGAGTTTGTGAAGATGGAATTGGGGAATGGGAGGAACTGATGTCACTTTTCCCAAGATGACTGCAAACTGCATATTCAGTCTCAAATATAAAATTGAAATAAATGCTGGGAAAGATCACCAAAACCCTAAGCACTTTTTAAGCAATCTAATTTTCTGTTTTTATAAAAACATCTTCAGAAAGAAGCAACCTACTGCCTTCTCTGTGACTTTGTTTCTAATTAAGATTGTTTTTCTAACAATATTTTTTCAGATTCAAAAGATGTTTTATTTCCTTCTTTCACCCTTAGTTTATTCTCTCTATCTCTGCCTTTGAAGATTGAGAAACATATAGTATAATTCTGTAACTGTTAAATAGCTGTGCATCACACCCTTAGCTTCTCTTATCTTTCCTCAGATAGCAACCTAATTTATTCACAATTTTGAGATGTACTTTCCTAAACATCTGTTAGTTGGACTCTTTCAGTAATGAGTGCCAAGTATGTAACAAAAACAGTTGTATTTTTACACTCTGTTCCTATTTTTCAAGCTGAAAGAAGCCCTGGGACAGCACAAAGATGCTTATGAAGAAATAAAATGAGCATAAGATAAAATGGCTTCCCCCACCCCCAAAAAAGTTAGTGACCAGATTAAAGGGGGCTCAATCAAACAAAACTGCACTAGATTAGATTTGCAAGGCAGAAATTGCCTAGTGATCATTTCCACAGCAGAAACCACAGACAATTATGCATCTTCCAGGTCAGCAATGTGGGTGATAAAACTGTCTGGAACACTATCATTGGCAAACATGAGCTCATAGCTCAGCTGAAATTGAAACCAGTTATGAAAGAGAACTACCAAATCCCTTAGGCCTGCACACAAAATATTCCAGGCATTCTTGCAAATCAAATAATTAACATACATCTTTGAGGCTCTATTTTGTGAATGCTTCTGCACAATACTAGGTGGCAATTATTTATGTGTTTGTTTTTAGGTCTGGTTTTAACTTTAATGCTGCAAATTAATACCACCTCTCTGAGCCTATATATTCTTGTCTTTGAAATGGGGAAAATTATACCTCCCTCAAGATCATTATTTATTGACATTTCTGGTCAAGACGGCAGTGTCGGTAAACACAGCTCGCCTCCTTATGCAACCACATCAAAATCACAACTAAACTATAGAACAACCGTCATTCATAACCACCAGAAACTGAGCTGAATGGAAGTCCTACAACTATGGAACTAAAGAAGAAACCACATGAGGCCGGTTGGAGACGTAGAACAGGCTGGTCCCACACCCATGTGTGGCAGATAAAAACCAGGATGGGTATCCTAGGAGCAAGGCATTCCAACCCCAGACCAGGCCCCACAGCCTAGGGTCCCAAGTTCCAGGAAGGTAATTCCCCATAAATTATGGTTGTGAAAACCAATGTGGATTGTGGTTGTGGATGGGAGAAGAAACTTCTGTCCCAGGCAGTGGCACTTACAGGGCCTTCACACAGACTTTCTTGGACTCACTCCCTCTGAGCTCCAGCATGCAGGCAGCAGCTCAACAGGCACCAGGGACATATGGGAAGGAACTGAGTTGTCCAGTGTTAGGGTGAGAGCTGAGGAGGCAGCTTTCTCCTAGACACAAGTGAGCTATGAGCCATTGTTCTTTTACTGAGCCCTCCCCCAACAGATGGCAGATGGATGCCATATCTGAGTCTCCGACTGGCTCACATTATTTCCCCACCTTGGTGATTCCCTGAGGCCTCACCCCACCCAATTTTCAGGCCCACCCAAGCTCTTCCTAGTAGTTTTTACATATGAATGGCTTGTCTTGGCTCATACTTCAGATTTTCCTAAATTCTCTCAAACAAGCAGCATCTGGACTTAGTGTGCTCATATCACTTGCTAAGTGGCCCCAGGTTTGGCACTAGCAGCAGTTAGCCTTGGTTCACAGCCTAGCCTCTCCTGGGCTCCTCTAAGCCCAGAACAAGTAGAAGCCATCTATAGATCACTTGGTAGATTATGACTGGTGACCGTGGACAGAACATGGGTGGTGGCTGACCTTGGATGTGCCAACAGCAATCAAAACTCAACTACAAGAGGAGGGTGTACATAACCCATATGGTGGGCACACCTCAAGTACCCAGCTTGGATGATAGGGGATGCTGTGCCACTGGGCCCTACAAGACACCTACTACATTAGGCCACTCTTCCAAGCCTGTGAGATGAAGCAGCTCTACCTAATACCTAAACACAGGGAGGCTGCCAAAATGAGGAGACAAAGAAACATGGCCCAAATGCAAGAACAGAACAAAATTCTAGAAAAATAACTTTAAAAAAATGGAGACAAGCAATCTACTAGATGCAGAGTTCAAAACACTGGTTATAAAGATGCTCAATGAACTTAGAACTTCAATAGCATAAAAAATATCCAATCAGAAATGAAGGATACATTAATTTAAATAAAGAATAATTTACAGGAAATTAACAGTAGAGTGGATGAAGCTAAAAATCAAATCAATGATTTGGAATATAAATAAGCAAACAACAACCAATCAGAACAGCAAGAAAAAAAATGAGGATAGTGTAAGAAGCCTCTGGGTCAACATCAAGCATACCAATAACTGCATCATGAGGGTGTCAAAAGGAGAGAGAGAGAGCAAGAAATTGGAAACCTATTTGAAAAAAATGACAGAAAATTTCTCTACTTTGGTGAAGGAAATAGACATACAAGTCCAGGAAGCACAGAGAGTCCCAAATAAGATGAACCCAAGGAGGCTCACACCAAGACACATCATAATAAAAATGCCAAAGGTTAAAGACAAAGAGAGAATCTTAAAAGAAGCAAGAAAAAAGTAGTTAATAACCTACAAAGGAACTTCCATAAGACTGACAGCTGACTTCTCAAAAGAAACTTTGCAAGCTAGAAGGGTCTGGCCAGAAATATTTAAAGTGATTGATGAAAAGCAAGGACCTACCACCAAGATTACTCTACATAGCCAAGATATCATTTAGAATCGAAGGACAGACTAAAGAGCTTCCCAGACAAGAAAAAGCTAAAAGAGTCCATCACTACCAAACCAGTATTATGTGAAAGTTAAAGGGTCTTCTCTAAGTAGAAGAAAATAAAAAATATCAACAATAAAATGGCAATAAATACCTATCAATAATTGAATCTAAAAATCAAACAAGCAGAGCTGAAACAGAATCATAGATACAGAGAATACTTGATGGTTGCCAGATGGGAGGAGGATCAAGGGGATGGGCAAAAAAGGTGAAGGGATTAAGTACAAATAGGTCATCACAGAATAGCCATGGGGATGTAAAGTATAGCCTAAGAAATGGAGTAGCCAAAGAACCTATGTATGACCCAAGAACATGGACAACGATGTGGGGATTGCTGAGGGTGTGGAGGGGTGGGGTGGAGGAGGGCAAAGGAGGAAAAATAGGGACAACTGTAATAGCATAAACAATAAAATAGAATTTAAATTAAAAAAAAGATTCTCCATAATACACATAAAAAAGGTCGTTACTTATTGTAGCAGCCTGGGTCTGGTCAGAAATACAGGACAATGTAAGTTATTTTAGCAGAGAGAATTTAACATAGGGAATTGTTTATACAATTGTTAGAGAATCAAAAAGCAAAGTAGGGACAGTGAGGGAGCAACGACCACCCTCTAAGGCTGGAAGAACGGGGTGGGAGGTGGCGGTGGGGAGGTTGGAGCTATTAGAACCTAGAAGCTTGAAAAAAGAGTCCTCTGGAGCTGACACAAAGACTGCCAGGGAAGGGAAGACAGCTTCTGAGGGACTGTCATCACAGCAGCTGCAGTACTGTTGTCAAAAAGCTGAGCCACTGCTGATTCTGGAAGGGTGCAAAAGAGAGCCACTGGAATCACTTGCCACTGCCAGGGTGATAGGCCATCACCCATTGACACTCTCGAGTATTAGCAAGTATATAAGTTGGTTTGGAGCTGAGAGACAATAGATTAATACATGGATCATTCAACCTGTGTGCATTTATGGAAGGCTTACTATGTGTTGGACTGAGGGGCATTCTGCTAGACACTGGGAGTCTGAAGAATTAAAAGGAAAACTCCTATAACTAGAGTGTACACCTCAGTGACTAGTGCAACATAGGCCCAGCTGTCCTCTCTCAGGCCCAGTGGGAAACCTAAAAGAAAATGAAATGGAAAACAAACAAGACACAACAAAACACCTGCCTTTTAGGAGTTCCGTGTTTAGATAAAGTGTTACAGGATAAGTCAAAGAGTAAAGTACAAAGTCATACATGCCTGTACACTTTAAATCAGACATAGCTGTTTTAAGAACTCAGAGAAGCAAACAAATATTCTGAGGACTATCAGGGAAGTATTAGTATTTTGACAATGGCCCAAAGCAGTGAGACCATAATAAACAGAAGGAAGCACAGGAGCAACTCAATCACAGTGGGAACTTCCCTAGTGCTTACATTGCAGCCCTGATCTCAAGGAACGGAGGGTGGATTTGTAATATAGTGGATGGAAGATGGGGCCAGTAGACTGTTTCTTGACTCTCTTTGAAGGCATAGATGACCTGTTGAAAATTTTAGAATAAGTAGAAATTACATGTAAAATAATTATCCTTGCAGTCCTCATCATTCTTTTTTTTTTTAATTTATTTACTTTTTAAATACATTTGTCTCTGCCTCCCCCCCACCTCTTTCCCTTGCCCCCTCCCACCTTCCCTCCCTCAGCTCTTCCCCTTTGGTTTTGTCCATGAGTCCTTGCTATATGTTCCTTGACTTTCCCCTTCCCTTCTCTTTCCCTGCCCCCCCTTCCCTCTTGTCTCTGTTGATTTCTTTTCCTTTCAGTGTTGCTGGTCATATTTTCCTTGCATCTTTGCATTGTTTGTTAGGTTCCGCTTATGGGTGAGATCATATGGTATTTGTAACACAATACCTTACATAGCATGAAATATTTGGAAAAAGTATTACCTTGAATAGGATGGGATAGAATGGGATAGAACTGCAAAGTCAGGTCTTAACTTAGAAAACTTGTATATTTTTCCCTCTGTTTTAATTATAATAATAAATACTTGGTGAAATGTTTTGTGCAATAAATGAGCAATTTTTAATCTAAGCCAGGAATAAAAAGATTCAAACAATGATAAAAGTTTAACAAGTGAAGATGCAACCCACCCATCAAGAATACGGCCCATTTTACGGACTGAACATGACAGTGACCAGTGCTGACTTTTGCAGAGACTGTGAGGAGCTGTTGACAGTACCATGGACACTATGGAAAAGGAGTATTGGGCAGGATGTTTTTGTGTCAATTTTAGGAGTTCATATAGAAAAAATAATATAATTGCTGTGAATTTTTAATATGAGCTTGCAGAGCATATAGGGTACTCACACCTAATCTGTTGTTTTCTTCTTGGCAGATCCATTACAAGATTTTGGCTTTTCTGTTGACCAGTGTTCCAGACATTTAAAATCAAATCTCAATATTAGATTTGGAATCATTCTGAGTAAGTAAAAACTATTGACATGAAATAAAACATTGCACAGCCTCTCCCTGGTTCACAAACCTAATTACTTGTATTAACTGCACTGGCAGGCTATAAGCCACTGCTCCCCATCACTTTTGGGAATTAACTCTATTTCTATATTCTTCTTCAGTTCTCCCCTTGAGTATTATCCAGATAGAGTAAAACTCTCACATAATGCTATGCCTTTTGTACTGAAAAAACTCTAGGCACCCATTGGGATGATATAAACACCTGGAATCAGTATGTCTAGCAAAGAAAGAATTTTGAACTTGAGTACTGATGTCTTCTCAGGAGAGAGTTTTTGTTTAGTTATCAGCAACAAACAAGTCTACTACCAGCAACATCACTTGCCTTTGCGTTATTTCATTTCTCAAATAGCTAATATAAGTTCTCATACCTTGACACACCCCAATCAATGAGCTAGAATACTTTCTGATTGTTTATATTTATATGACCATGCCCTTACAAATTAGTCATTATATTGCTATAGCTACTGGAATGTATCCTTCCTAAAAGGGTTTTATTAAAACAAGAGCAGAAGGATTTGATAAACTTAGCATGTGGAATCACTCCATTGAAACAGAGGGAGCATTCCTGGCATCCAAGAACTCTCGGGCATCTTTGTATTTCCAAAACCTCACACAATATCTGGACTCTATTGTAGCAGCTCAAAAATGCTTTGGAAAGAAAGAGAGAAAGGCAGAATGGAAGGAGGGGTAAGCAGAACATAAATGGAAGGAATGGAAAAAAAGTTTCAGAAAGAATTGAAAACCAACACTGCAGAGCACCCTGTAACTTCCTGTGTAGCTATGCTACAGTATCTGCCTAGCAACAGCGGGGGTATGCAGGCTTGCCCGCACTCCAGCTCTATCAGGAGGTATCTAATACAATGTGGCTGAAAAGTGGTAGAAGCCAGACCTGCAGCCATCACATTAAGAGGCTACGCATCAGGGCAGGGGAGCAGATAAACTCCCTTGCTCCAAGAAGATAGTGTTTGTGAAAGGGCTTCATCTCATACCCAGGGCTGGCACCATAATGCTCTGTAGCAATGCTATTTTGCCAAGAAAAAAAGAAAACTATTTTCTAGACAGCACAGACTTGTGGAAATAAAAGTTCTTTGGACTCATACTTTTTAAAATTGTGAATGCTTTCATAGACAGCAAAACCCACACCGAGAACAAAGCTGATCTTCTCTTTTCCTTTAGGAGAGGACATCAAAGAGTTGTTTCTCGACCTAAGTCTCTTCAGTGAAGGCCTGTCCATTTTGAGTTACTCCTATCCCATATGTGAAGAGGATCTACCCAAGTTTTCTTTCTGTGGAAGAAAGAAAGGGGGTAAGCTGTCTGGCTCACTGCTTGCTCAGAGCCAGGAACAGGAGCTTGCTGCTGAGGTCAGGATGTTCTGGCCAAAGTCTGGTCCTGCCCCTCACCTGTGGACAAGCTTCACCTCACTGGTCAGCATCTAAGTGCTGTGTCATAAGCTGTTACATAAAAATAACCATAACGTTCATCCACAGGGCCTACTTTACAAGGTAGGTGTGAAAATCAAATGAAACATGCATATGAGGTATTTTACAAACAGAACATCGTGTTAGTGGTGGTGTCTTTATATTTAAAAAAAAAAAAAAAAAAAGAACTGGCAACAGAGCAAGCCAGTAGCATCCAGTAGCATCCCCAAATCCCTGACTGTTCAAACTGTTTCCAAGTTTTTCCTCCACAATTTCTTTACTCGCAGGGTCTCCTCAATAGAGCAATGGACTCTGAAAAAGAGGGGATTAAAAAATAAGATTTCTAAATGTCATTGTTTTTACTGTGGTCTTTCTCATCTGAGTTAGTGACTGATGGGGCTTCTTGTGGCTAGCTTCAAAGGACAGAAGTATGATACCCAATGTGTTATTCCCTCTTTCTGCACTCCCTAGCTCCCCATTCCTGCCATACATTCCTCAGAAGAGCATGGGAACCCCACTCCAGCCTGTTTCCACCTTTCCTCTCTTCCTTGTCCTCACCCAGTGTCTTCACTGAGGCCCTGAGATACCTCTGTTTATTAATCCAAAAGCTGGGTCTGACCTGTGACTGTTCCTCCCCAGAAATTGTTCTCTTCCTCCTTCCCAGCATCTCCTTCCTATTCCCACTGGCCTAAGGGGAATGTGTCCCTAACCACACACCCAAGAGATATTCATCTATTTCCTCTTTCAAGGCAGTCAGAGGAAAATCACCCAATTGTGCTTTTAAAACAAAGGATCTAGAGGAAATTGGGGTCCCCTGCCCATAGTGAAGATGCAGACAAAGGAAGTCTGTCTGTGCCAGAAAAGAAAACAGGGAATTTGCGAAAATGGAGGCTGGAGGAAGCCAAATGGACTTACCGTGTTGTATAGGTGACCAAGTTCAGCTCAGCCCTCCCTCTTGACCCTTCTCTCTCAGAAGCGAGTAAATATGTATAACTTTATCATGGCACTTGTCATGTTGATCTATAGTCTTTATTCGCACTTGTTATTCCCAATAGTCCATGAGCTTCTTGAAGATGGTTCATATCCTCATCTTTTTATTCCCAGGATTTTGAATGTACTCGACACATAGGGAGTGCTCAGTACAGCAAACATACAGAATAAAAAAGCTAACAGTATTACCATTCACACAAGGCACTGTTCTAAGAGCTTCATATCCAGTAAGTCATTTACTTTCTACTCCAAATTTAACAGTTAGCACTATGAATACTCTAACTTTATAGATGCAAAAACTGAAGAAGAGTTTTAAGAACTTGTACCAAGTCAAAGAGCTGATGAGAGACCCGTGGCCCAAACCCAGCCAAGCTGGCTCCAGGGCCCATAATCTTAACTTCCACGCAATGAAGAAACAACAACAACAAATGGATGAATGTGCCTTTTGGACAGGAATTTATTTTAAAATCATTATTCAAAAACTCTTTCTAACCAGTAATCTGACTTTATTTCAGTTTGGAACATTGTTTTTTCCCCACCTAACCTGCCGTAGAATGATTAGTAAGTTTTCTTCTCTGAACTTACTGCAAATACTTCCGATTAATCACGTTCATTGTTTTATTTCCTCAACATGGTGAGCTGTTCATTAGCTGGCCCCTATTTAATCTTTTCTACCTGCCCTCAGCCATTGTTGATCCAAACTCCTTACCTCACAATTAGCCATTTTTTCCTTCCTTCCTTCCTTCCTTCCTTCCCTCCCTCCTTCCTTCCTTCCTTCCTTCCTTCCTTCCTTCCTTCCTTCCTTCCTTCCTTCCTTCCTTCCTTCCTTCCTTCCTTCCTTCCTTCCTTCCTTCCTTCCTTCACCACTAAGTCCCCACTGTGTGTCAAGCACTTTGGGGAATCTGAAGATGAACCAAAAATAGTTTCCCCCTTCAAGGACACTTATGATGGCCTGGAAGAGATCAAAGATCCACAAAACAACTCTTCCAAGTTTCTGTGCATGGCATGTGCTTTAAAAAGATACAAACAAAATGCCAAGGAAACTTGAGAGGTATAGTTCATCCCCAATAGGTTCAACCTGTTGGAATATGGAAAGCCTGGGAAATTATATAAAATTATTTTCCTGTTTGCCTTAAAGCTATTTGAAAGCCTGTTACAGGCTTTTCAGCATTTATTTGTGTATATTATCATAATGCTGGTGGTCTGCATGCATTCCTGATTTTATAGAATATTTTGAGGAACTCAAGCATGTTAATAGTTAAGTACTAATCCTTGAGAAAGACTGACAATTTCACAGGCTGCCACCTAGAGCCCCCATCTACAGTCCTATCTCCTGTGTGTGCTTATCTTTTCAACTTTTCCCCAAAATAAATACTTGTGAACCCAAACTGGTATGCTTGAAAGTACTACCAGCTTAGTTCCTACTTCCTTCTATTCTCTGGATAAAGTCTCCCTGTCTCCTTCCTGGAAGATAGAAATGACCTTCTAAGTGGTTTTTCTACCTCCTTACTGCTGCAAGGGGTTAGTTTTCTCAAACACCTTTCTGATCATGTCATCCTCCCTTCCCAAATGACTTCACGCATTCCCATTTCTACAGAATAAAGCCAAAGTTCTTTAGTGGCCAAAGTTCATTACAGGTTTAACTCTAATCAGCTTCTCCAGCCACATCTTGGCTCACACACATCTTTAGCAACAGCTTCATCAAGTCATTTGCCACCATTTGACCACACCCTGTGTTTTAACACATGGTGCTGTTCTGAGGCTTCCCTTAGCTTTTAATGCCTGGTCCCCATTTCTCTTCCATCCTGATCTCACTCAAGTATCACTTTCTCTCAGAACTTCCTCCAACCTCTAGCCACTGAATTGTTCCTTCTGGATATCCCTGAAGCATCTACTCCCACCTATCTCAGCCATAATTACATTTTGTATTCTATAGTTCTATTGTGTGTATGTGTGCATGTGTGCCCCTTAAAAGCAGGCACTTCAAACTTTGAACTCCTTGAAGATGGGAGTATGTCTTGCTCCTCTTTGTGTCTGCAGACTCTGCAGACAAAGAGAGATTGGCACAGAGTAAAGATGCAATAAAATTTGTTTTATTGCATTTGCATGTGACAGATTGAATGCAAATATACCACCTCAAAAGCGACTATCTAATGATGCTTATGTGTGCCACAAAGACACAGGCACATCAGAACCCAGCAAATAGTAAATTATCTTAATTCTCTGAGTTTAAGAAAATCTATTTTTTTTCTCTGTGAGTAGTTTTAATAGAATTAATAAAAGAGAAGAGATATTGCCACCTAAATTAATGTGTCCAATTCAGTCTAGCAGCTGAAAAATATCTTGTTTGCCTTATTCAAATGCTGGACAGCCCTTCAGAACTTCATTTGCTTTATTGCTATGGAGTTGATAGCTGCATAGGCAGTGATAAGCCAGAAACTGGGAAATTGCCAGGAAATTTCATATAGCAAAAAAGATCAGAAAAGTGATATACAAATGCTGCATGAACAAATAATTACATAAACTACTAAACTAGGGAAACTAAAACCTTAAATTCTGAGGCTTCTTAGGTTACTAAATTTTTTTAAACCCACTTACCAACCTACTGCAGGAATGATGCTATTGAAAAGAAGTGATGAATTCTAAGATTAGAATTAACAGAAAAACACAACACCAAGGAGAATTGAAGTTAATCCAAACTGAAGCACAAGCTGCCTTTGACATATTAAGCATAGAACAAAGTCCCTCTGGGGTTTGCAGGTCGTTCTTAGCAGAGCAGTGAGAAAACTTGGCATCCACTGTGGGCAGCCCATTATGGTGTCAGTCCTATTTGAATTGTTTGATATTTCCACAGCATTACTATGCACTCCTCTGCAACCTGTATCCCCACTGGCTGTTCTCCAAGCCAGATAGAACTACAAAATGAGTCATGTTTAGTGAGGTTGTGTGGACAAAATGTTCTCTTTTCTTCTGCATCTTCCCCAGCTCGTTCTAAGGCATGATGAGCACATTGCATTTGAAGGCCAAGTGATATTCTTTTGGTATTATCATTTATGGTGTAATTGGTAATTTGGGGTAACAGCATATATGTCCAGTCATAGGTGATTAACTAAATAGACTATTATTCAGCCGAACAAAAGTCCAATATGCTGTGCGTTTAAATTACATGAAAATAAACTCATAAGGATATTGTTAAGTATCAAGTAAGCTTGCTATAAAAGAGTAATCACTATTGCATCCTGTTTTTACTTAAGTGTGTGTAAGTGTATATACCAAAACACCTCTCAGATAGTATACACTTAGGTGCTCAATATTGGTTATCTCCCGATAAGAGAACTACAGATCTTTATTCTTGTCTTTTTCCTGAAATCTCTTTTGCTTTCATAATAAATTTAAGTGGTTACTCCTTTATATATTAGTTGATAGTTGTAGAGAAGACTAGAGAGAATGAATCCTCTTTTTCTTTGGAGTAAATAAGAGTTCTGAAAAAATCATCACTTACTTAATATTTAATAATATTTGGAATTAAACAAAGTTCTGAATCCAAGAGTTGCATAGAATGTCAAGGGATCATGTACTATGCATTCTGTATCCTTTCTCTGGGACTCCCCCAGCCCCCTGTACCTTGGTTCACTGAGAAGGAATCAAAATGGGCTACTGTTGTACTTCCAACTCCATTAGTGCTAGTTTAGGTCTCTTCTTTTGTTTTCTGGTCATATAGATTAATTGGCTTTGCTTGATATTTGTGCTTTTAAACTGGCTCCATCAGCTCCACATTAATTTTTAAGACTAAATTGGAATTAAATTGAATGTCCTTAATGACCACACTTAATCACTAACCCTAAGGAAGAAAGCTGCAGTAAACTTCCTTAATATTCAAGTTAAAAGCAGCAATGCTGGTAGAGCCTCTGTGTGGTTAGTTAGCCTTGGCCTGGTCCACAATCACCAGCTGTGCCAATTCCCCAGGTGATCTCAATCTTTGTTACACATTAGCTAGTCCCATGTCATTGTTGTGGTTACACATTAGTTAGCCACATGTGGCTACTCAGCCATGGACACATAACTGGTCTAAATTCGGATGTACTATAAGTGTAAAATACAGACTCTATTTCAAAGGCTTAATATGAAAAAAAGCAAAATATCTCAATCAAATTGTTATGTTGGTTATAAGTTGAAATAATAGTATTTGAGATCTATTGAGTTAAATAAAATATATCATTAATACATTTATCAACAATAAAACATACTATATTGTCAAAATTAATTTTGCCTATTTGGACATGCATATTAAAAACATAAAATTATACATGTAATCATCATTATGTTTCTATTGGGCAATGATGCATAATAATCTCCCTTTAAAATTCCAAGATCCCAACACCACACACCCAGACCAATCAAGTCAGAATCTCTAGGTTAAGACTCAAGCCCGGTCATTTCAACATTCAGCCAAGGTTAAGGATTAGGACCTTAGCCCCAGGCAGGCATTTCACAATGACAACCAGTATTATCATAGCACTTAATATGTGCCAGGGACCTTACCAGGCATGTAATGTGTAATAATTACTTTACTGCTCATGTCAACCTTATGACATATAGAAACTATTGTTATTAGCCTCATGTTAACAAATAAGAAAATTGAGATGCAGAGAGGTTAAGTAACTTACCCTAAGTCGCACAGCCAGCAGTCAGTGGAGTTGGGTTTCTCTCCAAAACGCTGGGTTCCAGACACTTGCTCTTAACTTGTATGCTACATGCTTTCTTTGAACACAAAGAAAATTCTACTAGAGAAGTATAATTTATTTTATTCCTACACCAGGGCTGAAAAAGAACTTAAAAGGCATGGCCAAATTATAGAAATCAAATCGTCATCTTTGGACATAACCAGCCATTATGTAAGGCAATGTTTCTCCAAGTGTGGTCTCCAAACCAGAAACATCCAAGAAATTACTAGAACTGCAAATTTTAGTTTCTACCCAGACTTAGGAAATTAGAAACTCTTGGCTTGGGGCTTAGAATTCTGTATTTTACTGAGTCCTTTAAGTCACTGGTCAACAAAGTTTTTCTGCAAAGGGCAAGATAATAGATATTTCAGTCTTTGCCAACCGTATAGTCTCTACTCAACTCTGCTGTTACAGGGTGAACGGGGCTACAAACAATATGGAAATGAATGGGTGTGGCTGTGTACCAACAGAGCTTTATGAACACTATTATCTGAAATTAAATTTCGTATCATTTTTCCATGTCTTGAAATATTATTCTTCCTTTGAGTGTTTGTCTACCTTTTAAAATGTAAAATTCATTCTTAGCTCATTATTCAGAACAGGCATTGGGTGGGATTTGGCCCACGGGCCATAGCTTGCCAGCCCTGCTCTAGGTGGTTCTATTGCATCTTAAATCTGAGAAAGACTGCTCTAAGGTAAGCGAGAATCAAGGCTCTTAACCACAATTATTGAGTGCAGGTACCCTCTGGCTTTTACCTGGTGAACACCAACCTGAGGCTCAGGAAAAATTCAGATCCAGAGGTTATTTAGGAAAAGGTAACAACTTTGCTTTAACTCCGCTCCGTCAGTGTAAACAAATGAGGTTTGGAGCAAAGGAAGTGGACTTAACACAAAGGCTGATGAGAGTCACCTAGCCAGGAAGAAAGAGCACCTTGTGAAATAACCAGAGAGCAGGATAGATGGTCTTTTCCCCTCCCCACAGCTGCCATTTACAGGCTGGGGACAGAGCCCCATCTTTCTGGAGGATCACTTAATCTCTGATTCTCATCTATAAAATAGGAATAACCGTAATTCCTTATTGGGTAATAGTGGAAAACTAAACATGAAAAGAGATATAACATGTTAGACAGCATGCAATAAACATGGCAATGGTGTGTCTCTGCTTCCTCCCCAGTCTGAGGAACCTTAAGACAGGGGGCGGAGCAAGTTAAGTGACCCACAGCTGCTTTGAAAACATGGTCTAGGATCTTCCATGGGAAGAAGCCAGAGGTGAGGATTGGCTTAAATCAGCTCACTCGAAGCCAGGGGGCAGCTGGCCCAATACTCTGGCAACCTGCTCAGGATCCCGGGATTTCCTGACTGGTAACTGACGTCTTTTTTTCTTGTGTCTTTCTTTGCTGTTTTGTTTCCTCACCTCAGTCTAAGGTTAGCCCCTGAAGTTCTCAGTTTCTGACCCTGGCTTGACTGCCTTTCAGAATGAGTGACCATAGGAATGTCCACCCACTTCAGGTAAACCTGACATCTATCCATGGAGGTGAGGTCTATCCCCGTGGCCCCAAAAAGATGATCCCATTAGAGTCTGACATAGGGACTTTTCCTAAAGTCTGGGTTTGTCAGCATTAAACACCACCACAAATGAGGCATCCATAGGCCCGTCTAGCTGGGAAATGAGTTGAGTTCACCCCAGTCTCTTTTATTCTCTTCTGATTTATCAGGAGTTCAACACACCTTGATGTCCATTCTCAACAAAATGAGGTCAAAATAGGACAAAAAAAATGTTGTAGGACTTACAACCTAGGAAGTAGGAACAAGGCCCTCCAGGACATGCTCTACCCAAGTAAAACATGTAGGGTGGGGGAATTGCTCAAAGAATAGGGTGGCTCATGTTTTGACTGTCTAGAATATATTGTGTAGGGCTATGTAAAAATGAGATTCTCAACTGGAAATGAATCTGGAGATTTGGGCAAAGACCCAGATTAAGATAATAAAACAAGTAGAGTGAAGACAGGATTTTCACTCTTGATGAAAAAAGATACATCAACTGTTAAAGTTGGTTCTGCCCAAGCTGCTATGAGTTCTAGCCAGGGTAGGTCAACCGAGGCAAAAGACATTGGTTTCACAGCACTAAGTAATAGTTGGTTTTCACAAATGATTTATTTATTGTTTTATGGATTGACTTTCAATTGTACATACCTTCTTGCCAAAACCAACTGAAATTAAAGGCTTGGAGGAGTTAAATAAGTAAATTGTGTGTGTGTGTGTGTGTGTGTGTGTGTGTGTGTGTGTGTGTGTACACTGGATATATAGAGTATGATTATACTCTATATGAGTACAGGAGACCTGTAGGTCAAGGACTCTTCTTTGAGCCCTTAACAGCTGTGATTGACATGACTGAAACATGATGAAAACCTGAGAGGACTTGATCTTATATGTGTGTCAAAATCCCAGAGAGATACAGAAGACAGCAGGCCCTACGAGAACTGCTGATGTGTGCTGTACCTAACTCTGTGCATGTTCACTAACCACTTTCAGTAGGAGAAAAATCTACTACAAAATACATATGCCAGATATTGATATACTTCATTTCATGCAACATGTAAGTTATAGAAAAAAACTGGTTATGGGCTTAATTTTAAATGACTCTGGAAAGGCTGTAATTAAATATTACAGTGGCATTTTTGCTGGCTGAAGAATTTTTTAGTTGAAAAAAGAATTGCTCCCTGATTTATCTTTTGTGTAAATATGAACTTTCCTACATGAAGTGTGTGTCCAAAGTGGGGAATATATCATAATTAAATGAATTTCGTTATATGACAGAGTAGATCCTCTGAGAACTATATTTAAAGTCTGACATGACATTGCCCACAAGGCAGATATTATCTCTGACAGCAGCTAAGAGACTCTGCAATAATACTCACTGATTTTACATATACAAATAAGAGAAAGATAAAGGCATAGTGGACCTTCACGTTGGCTATCTCCGTTTTATTAGCTAGAGCATTTCTCATCTGTCCTGGCTCATGCTGAACACATGTGCCTGGCTGTCCTCAAAGTATCATTAATTGTGTAGCCTCCTCCATCTCGCCATCTGTAACTATTCAAAATTCAGTCCTACTAGTAATTCAGATTTCATTGGCTAGATTTCTATTGCCCTAGCTATCTCTCTTCCTATGTGCTCCTTTTTACAGGTCTATAAAATGGAGGAAATTGGGAAATTGCCTCGAATTGGAAAAATTCCCATAAATGCTCTCTGCAAAATGCCTTACACATTGCAGTGATTTAGTAAAAGACAGGGCAAAAGCCACCTTCCAGGCAAGTGCTACCTTGAAGAAGCTCCACCGCTAATCCATGCCGACAATCTGACAACCTCCATAAAGCACACCCAGAGCCACACACCCCTACAGTGGGCCTTGCTTTTCATCTGTTTTACATCCACCACATAGACATTAACAAATGCATGCCCCAGGAGTGTGGTCATGGTTTCCGCTATAAGAGAAGGGGAATAAGCGGCTTTATCTGAGGCTGCAATTTTAAAGCGCATCTCCATGGGGGTATCACCTCAGTCCTACCTGTTTGTTCACTTTTGATTTCTGGGCCATTTTAGACCATCTGCTTCTACAGGCTCATTTGTTTCAGGCTTCCTGCTGCACTGGTCCCTACACTTTATTCTCAATCTCTCTCAATCCCAGCTTCTGGTTCTATCCTCCATCAACCATTGCTCATAGCCCCGATGACAAAGTGGCTTAGCTGGGAACTTGTGACTTCACTTTCCATGGGTGACTCAATGAACCTGATGGGGAGTGATGGACCTCTGTCACCTGGGAAATTGCAGGGTTTTTCCCACCATCACCATTGGCACTGTCATTTTGTAGTTGTAGGCAGCATGCTACCAAAACCAGTATTATTCTTAAAGAGTGTTCTGGTGCCTGCCAAGTCACACTGCAGTGCTGCATCACCCAGAAAGCAGGGGCCTAGCCTGGCCCAGTGGTTCTCAAACTTGAGCATGGGTCAGCATCACCTGGAGGACAGGTTCGACCACACACTGTCGGACCCACGCCTAGTGTGCAATTCAGTACATCTCGATAGGAGACTGACGATGTGCTTTCTTACAAAACCCCCAGGTAAGGTTCCTGTTGCTGGTCCAGGGACCACACTTTGAGAACCACCAGCCTAGCACACAATAAGCACAGGGTTTGAAGCTAGACCTGCAGAGCTGACCCTTACTCCCACTTACTATTATGTGACCTCAGGCAAGTTACTCCATCTTTCTGAGCCTTAGTTTCTTCATCTGTATGAAAAGGAAAATACAAATAACCTTGGAGGATTGTTATAAAGATAAAATGGGATAATATATGTAAAGCCATTAGAACAGAGTTTGGCACACAGTAAGTAGTGAATACGTGATAAATGGTCGCTACTTCATGCAGCCGATTACGGATTTCTCAAGCAAGGGCACTGAGTCCCTGCAGTCATCCATCTCAGAGTGGAAGTCTGCATTTTAACAAGGCCTGAAGAGGCAATAGAGCTTTTGAGGCCTTTTTCCTCAGAAGTAGCAGAAACTTGACTTTCTTCCAAGCTGCATATTCCCTGATGGCTGATGAAACAGGGTCTGCACAGCCCACTAGCAGCTCTGGGCAGAGCCCCATTTGCAACTTCTTGTGGACTTGGAAAGTGGAAGCACCAGCTCCGCAGCCTGCAGCCTTTCTCCTCTTCATGTTTTATTCTTTGTCTGCATGCTTCAAACTATTTCAAGCAGCGGTGGATTCCTGCCTGTGCCTGCTGGGCAGCTGCCAGCAACTCCCACTACTAAAAATTCATGGAGAATCAACAAAAACAGTGGTTTAGTATTGAATTAGCAGAAAACACCCACTCTTCCACTGCAAAAAAAGAGAACTAGAAGCAATGGTCACTGTAGAGAGGGCACCAGTAATGACCAAGCAAAAGAGGACCTTCTTGCTAAATAAACAAACAAACAAATAAATAAATAAAAATAACAACATAAAAGGAAACACATTGCCTATTAAGGAATCCTGTATTGTCCTGGGAGCTTTCCCTCCTTCCTCAAATGAAAACCTATCAGTAAGAGCCAATGGTACAGTGAAACTGGCCTGTGACATCAATGAAGACTCTATTTTAATTGAGTTCAGCATATTGAGACTAATTATGACCTAGGACCAGAAGCATTTTTAATTTTTAACACAAATTCTTGGCCTCCTATGGAATTTCATAAGTCTGGCTCAATGACTCACGTGTAATGATCATTAGGTAGCAAATTAAGGAGGTCGACTCCCAGCTCCTCCATATCACACCAACACTCTGAGCCTAAGGGTCACTGGTATTTGCATTTTAGCAAACATCCCAAGAGCTCTGATGTGTATGGGCCCCAGAGACCCCTAGTCTGAAAAGGCTACTCTCTGTCACAATGAATTCAGTGTTTCCAATCACATTGCTCTTTCCTGTGACTGCCCCAGGTTTCTGGAGATCAGTTCAATTTCCTCTCTTTCCTCCCATTGCCATCGTCTTCATTTCCATTTCTGGGAATCCACTCAACCCACCAATTCACAAGTTGTATTTTGAGAGTTGTGGTAAGTGTTTATACACAGAAATCCAGAAATAGGTTGGTAGAAAAAAAATAAAACAAAACCTGGAATTCTCTTTCCCTTCTTATTGCCAGAGTTATGGATCTCTTGGAGGGAACCTGGGCAGTAAAGGCAGAAGGAGAAAAAAAGTTGGAAACAAATCATTTCACTTTTTGAGCCTCAGTTCTTCAATAACTCAATAATAGGCACTCTCCAATACAGTAGCCGCTGGCCACTCATGGCTATTGAGCACCAAGAGTGTGGTCAGTCCAAAGGGAGATGCACTCTAAGTGTAGAATACACAGTGGATTTTGAAGACTGTGCAAAAAAAGTATAACAATATTTTCAAATATCTAATACCTTTTATATTGATTACATTATTAAAATTATAATATCCATAATATTTGGGTTAAAAATACATTATTAAATGAATTTTACTTGTTTCTTTTTTCTATTTTTCAAGTGTCACTCCTAGAAAAATTTAAATTACATTAAGTGTCTCATATTATATTTCTATTAGTGAAACCTAACACTTCACTGTCCACAATGGTAGCCACGAGTCAAATGTGGCTATTCATTTACATTTAAATTAAATTTAAAATTCAGTTTATCACTCCCATTAGCTACATTTAAAGTTCTTAATAGCCACATGTGACTAGTGGTCACCACATTTGACAATGCAAGTATAGAAGAGCCCATGTTTGCAAAATGCTCCATTAGACAGTACTCACATAGTAGTTTCTGTATTGCTCTAAATGTTTTTTAACAGTCTCTCCTGAACTTGTATGTGAATGTTTATGCAGAAATTTTACTCTCTAGCCTAGCTGTAGGTACAAGTACCTTCCCTTTTGTTCAAACCCTAGATCATGCTGGAGAGGTGGAAGTAGCAGGACCATGAGTGAATAAGCCTGGAAGGATTCTCATTTGATAGTTATGGAAGATCCATTACAAGCACACAGTGAATGTTTTAAATTACAGAAGTTTCTCTAGTAGTGAAAGAGCATAAAAAGATCTCACCAGCCTGCTTGAATGGACAAGTTAGCATAAGGCAAAGCTAAGATAATTCATGTAGTAAACCGAACTCTAATTAGATACTCATGAGCTGCCAAGTACAGTTGTGATTCTGAAAAGGACCAAAGCAACGATTCCCAGAACACACTGACCCTATGTATGGCGAAAGGGGCCAGATAAGATGGAAATAATACTGGCAATAAAATTGAGCGTGTTCTAACTACTGAGATCCTCTTAGCAACAGAAATAATCCTACCAATAAAAGGATCACCTGACAAGGCAAGGAATCCCAAAGTTTGCAAATACCGTTTATCAGCATATACTCTATTTATGGCAGGTTCACTATTCAGTGACAGTAAAACTCCACCCAGCGGAATGAAGAAAGCAGACCTTGGGGCTAGCTGTGTACCTCTCCCCTCTTTGCTCCCTCTCTCTCTCCTCTCAAACTCACTGCCTCCCTCACTGCCACCCACCCACTCCTATTCATCCCCTTCTGGGCACCGCTGTAGTCTTCACCTCCTTGTCCCACAGGGACAATGCAGGGCATTCATTCTCCTTCCTGCTCTTTGGAGCAAAATTCAGAGAACAGATTACAGGGTGTTCAGATTTACCTTCTTGGTTGGGTGGCTCCATCATCAGAAACAGGTCCAAATACATCAGCTGCTTTCTAGGACCACCACTAGTTTATATGGACCTTCATTCAAATCAAGAAAAGGTGCACCTTCTACCAGGAAGCATTCTCAGTTTAGGGTCTCCCCAACCAAGTCGGAGACAAAGATCTGGGGCTGAATAGTTACTATGAGATGTGATGCCAGGAAGCAGGAGTGAGAGGTGAACAAGAGGGACTCAGGGCAAGAGGAAAAGCCGGGAAATGAGGTATCGAAGAGCTGGTGACCAGTGTGGGGAACTTGGGCTCTGCCCCACTGAGACTTTTGGAGATCTGAAGTGTGTGTCTCAGAGTTGTCCCTCTGAGAGGTGGCAGTCTGTGGCATTTGATTCCAAGTCTTCTAGGTTGAGGGCTTCCCCACAGGATCAAGTAGCTATACTACTTGGTTGCCCCCCATGGGGGCTTTGTAACAGGCAAGTGTGGAGGGGACAGGCACTTGACCCGGGATGATGCTCACCACGGCAGCTGTGACTTCACAGTGGGCAAGGGGATGTGCCCAGGTATCAGAGCTCTCGGCAGGTGGGACCGGCCTAGCCCCCGGGGGCCCCACTTGGCCCAGTTGGGCAGGAGCTGGATTTCTTTCCCCATTCACCGGTTCAGCCAGGCCCAGGGTGTGTGACTGTATGCAGTGTGGCTGCAGGATCACTTCTAAGATGGTACAAGCACACCTATGACACTAAGTCCTCCGGTGGCCTCCATTCAGGAGAGACAAAAAAGAGATGCTTTAGATAATAACAGGTAAAATGGCCCAGGCAATGAAGAAACTGACAAATGAGGACACACTAAAAAAATAATAATAATAAAAAATAAAACAAGGCCTGGACTTAGCCTAGAGCTACCTTACTCACACTGCCTGGAATCCACTGAAATCTTGAAACCTCGAGGTTTTCGGGCCCCACGGGAATTCTGTCTATAGGCACATTCACCCTGGAGGCAATGGACTATCTTCCAAGTCCTCAGCCGTAGGCAATTTCATTATTAATTTAAATGATGCCCTAACCAACAACTGGCTCTGTGCTCTGAGGGATGAGGAATACAACACCCTTCAGGGTCAGAATGAAGAAAGCAGAGCTCACATTGGAGAGGAGGAGACAAGGAGCTGGGTGCTGGAACTTCGCCACCTGCCACATTTGAGTCTCTAAGGAAATACCATCAGGCAGGGAGAGGAAGGAAGACTATGTTTAGAGCTCACTCAAATGAAGTAATACACTTGCTCCCTCTCACTCCAGAGACAACATTCATGGTCTGCCTGGAACATTCTCCCCACCTCCCTCCTCATTGTGGGACCACTGCCCATAGGAGCCATTGTAATGGGGTCTTCCCAGGTCCTGAGGTAGCCCCACTCCCTGGAGGACAGAGTGAGCGTTTTGTTCTTCTAGATCAAAAATGTCCCCAGCCCCTCACTGGACCAGACAGGGCAGCTAGGAAAGGGGTCAAATACTGAGTAAATAAATAAATGATAATCATTTTTTTAAAAATTGTTCTGAATATACTAATCAACCTATTTATGATAAATTGAAACTCTATGTTATCCTGTCAAAGAACTCTCATAATGTTTAAAAATTGGACAGTTATGTAGTAAATTAAGAAAAACGGAGGAAATTTCAATAACACACTCGCTAGGGCTAGGGAGCGATGGGAAGGACGCCTCACAGGACCCGTGTGCTCGATCAGGCCAGCTTCTGGTGCCGGCTACCGAGAACAGAGGGCAGGAGCCGCAGCCCTGAGTCTCATCAGTGTAATCCAAAACCCTTGGGACCTTGTATTTCCACAATTTTTAACTTAATTTCCTTTCTAAAAGACACTATGTGCCAACGACACAAAGATCTGGGTCAAAAAAAAATTGGTTCACAGAAATGACTTCATGTGTTTAGAACCAAGAAGGTGAGTTTCTTTAATCCACTGCACATTAAAAACTGATAAAAGTTTTAAATGAAAGAAAGGAAGAAGTGGGTACAGATATGCTGGCGCTCTTTTTATAGTACTGGAGTGTGAGAATGTTAATTAAAGAAAATCTCAGAATCAGAGAGGATCTGAAAAAGGAAGGAGCAGGAATTTAATTTTAGGTGTTGTTTCATCAGGTTTAAAAAAAAAGTTTCATGCATTGCTTACAGCAATTCTCAGGAACTTCATGGGCCCCCAGAATAGCTCCTGTTGAAAATGTGAAGTGTTTGATCTAATGACACCCTCTCACCCCAGTAAAGGGCCCCTTAAGAAGGAAGAGCACAAATTAGCGCATCTTTGAACATTAAATGAGCATAATAAAATGTTCAATATCATTTCAGTGGTATTCTTCAAAGACTCATACTCATCCATTTTTCTTAAGCAAAAATTTAAAAAAAAAAAAGGCAGCAACATATCTTAGCAGTTGTACACATTGGCTTGGCATAAAGGTTCCCAAAGCTAGACTCAGGCTGTTCTTCAGCATCTGCCAAGTGAGTTTTCTCTATGTAATTTCCAGTGAACAATAATACAATTAATGACTTCTGTTTCTACCCTTACTGGGGACCCCACTGTGTTCAGTGAGTTCACTCAGTGAGTTAAGAGGACAAGTTCTTAAGTCCTCTTAATGCCCGGCAGGACAGGCATTTCCATTTCTACTTTGCCAAGTCAGGAAGCTGAGTCACGGGATGGCTAAGCACATTGCCCACCAACACCTAGCTAGTGAGTAGCTAGCTAGGTGGGTCCTGATCCCAAGTCTGTGCGCTTCCTAGAAAAAGTCATTTGCACCATGCAACCTTCGAACAATAAGTAGAAACATAAAGGGGGTAAAACACATGTCCCAGAGAACCCAGTCAGGCCAGACACAGATGGGAACACCCAGTTCCCAGCCTTGGACTCTGCTCCTGAGCCATGCTGTTCATGCTGACAGCAGTCAAAGTCCCTGAGTTTCAAGAGTTAGAAATCTATTCCACTCAACAAGGGCAAAGGCATTTTCTCGAAAGGAGTCACAAAATCAGTGGGAAGGCTGCTATGCCAGGAGAAAAATGGGCAACTCTAGAGACTGGTGAGTTGAAATGAAATAAACCATCTCTTGCCAGAATAGATTGGTTCTGTGTCTCTGTCCCTCTGCTCAGACTGTCCTGGTTTGGGTCAGAGTGTAACCATTGGGAAAGAGATAATTTCCTAAAATGAAATCATGTACTGGGAGCTGGGGCACTGTGTTGCTCAACTCCAGGGGACACCACTCATATAGACTACAATGTGAATTGCATGCCCTCAGGTTGTACAACACACCAGCAGTACAAATGAATCCCAGGCAGACCCTCTGAATGCTTTACACTTGTTAGATACACTGCCCACACACACCACTCACTCCTCACACAAGTAACTTTCTGTATCGCTTAGTTATTGCATCTTGTCCAGGTGTACTGGAAGGTTCCTAAAGATGGAATCCAGAATGCTAACATTTCTATTCCTAACACCACATCATACAGAGCAGGAGTTGTCAATAAAGCTCATTATATCCACCACCAAATATGTATTTCCTTTTAAAAATGAATGGACCGATATACACAATGCAATGAAATAGGAACACCAGCCATCTGGCACACACCATGTTTGCATGTTGTCCTTGCAAGGTACCCAGAACTGACCATGGAAGCAAGGATAGATTCGTTGAGGACATACACGGGCATTTAGCAGAAGCCAAAGTCTATGCTGAGAATGGTCTACTTGTAGAAGCTCCATCTCAGATTAACCTGGGGAGGCCTTTTTAAAGACAGATTATCCTCAAACTCCTAGTATTGTTCTATGTAGACAACTTCACATGCACCAACCATGCTGCCCCTGGCCCAAAGCCCCTTTTAATGTGGAGAGTTTGGTCTGTCTCCAAATATTTACTGAACAGGTGCTGTGTGAAGCAGGAAGTCACTCTGTCATTAAAAGAGCTCAGTAGCTGCCACCAATAATCATTTATTCAGCTCCATCCTCCTCCACCATCCCTCCACCCTCATTACAGACTGGCTCATTCCTTAGTACAGTCTCTGGTGTCAGCACATTCCAGGCCCGGGCCCTTCCCGCTGGCAGAAGACAGCAATAGGAGGAGCGAGAATGAAGTTGGCTGGCAAACCCATGTCCTGACCCTGGATCTCCTCATTCAATAACCCCATTCAATAACCATACATTGCACCCTGCTATGTGTTAGACTCTGTGCAATATACTGGGAACTATGCAAACAAGAAGGCACGGAAGCCCAGTCTAGTGAAGGAAACAACCCTGTAACAAATGATTACAATTCTGAGTGGTCAATGGTTCAAAAGTCTCACATAATATTCTCATTTACTATTATTGTATCCAGCACCTAGAGGAGTTCCTGGTACATATTAGATGGAACCCCAGTAGTGTGGATTGATGGATGAATATATTAACAGCAAACGCTTACTCGGTGCTTACCAAGTGCCCCGTGCTATTACAAAAGTTTTACATGTATTAACTCACTCACTGATGTTCACAAGAACCCTGTGTAGTAGATGTTATTATCACCCATATTTTATGATAGGAAAAACATATTTTATGATAGAAAGGTTGAATGACTTGCTCCGTTAGTAGGAAGGAGAGCCAAGATTCAAGCCCATCCTGACAGTCTGGCCCCCTGTGCCCTTAGCCTCTGCCTATAATACACTATGTGCACGGCACTGGGGAATCACAGAGGAGGCATCACCATCTGAGGAGCTGGACATGGTTCCATCCTTTCTGCTGATGTCAGTAGTGACATGGGTGGCTCGCCAAGGACCATGATGCCTCAGTGTCTTAACTTTCTTACTTTCAACAACCACTTCCATCATTCCACCTCTACCCCTGTCTCCCATGTCGACTCTGCATCTTATCATCACCAGTAAAGGCACCGCTTCTGAAATCTCATTGTCAAGCCTTCTGCCCTCATGCTTCACCATATTCTCCAGCTGCCTATTCCAGGACCTTAACTGCAATACTGGAAACTCCATTCAACCAACTCCACCACTGTTTTTGCTATTAATCAACTCATTCTGCCTTCATTTTCTTCCCTACTGTCCTTAGATTCCATGACCTGCTTTTATAAGCTTTCCTTTGCATATGTTCCTAGCAGCCTTGCCTTTCTCTCCTTATCATTTTTGTCCAGCAAAACTCTTACCCAGCTATCTACCATCTCTAATCATGCATCAAAACTACTAAATATCACTGAGAAAACACAGATCTGAGATCATCAGAGTGTCTTTAAATTTATGCCCACAAACCTCAAAGAAGTATTCAATACTGCCTAGCAATCCTACTATGTTTTTCAAGTAAATTTCTTCCCCACTGTTCATAACTATTGTATGCCATTTTCTCACCCCTCAAAGGACCAGAGTCCTCACCCTCAGTTCCCCCTATGTCTTTGCCCATGACCTTCACTGAGACAGTCTGGCCCCGGAGTCTGTGAAAATTTCTTCATTGAAATTTTCTCAGTGAAGTTTCTTCACTAAGAACACAGAACTAAACAGATCAGTGTCCTGTCATTTTTTCACTGGCCAATCTAAAACTCTATCTACCTCTGGACCTGTTCTGCTTTATTTTTCTCTCCCATGACTATGGGAGCAATCTTTGTGCTCCTCTCAAAGGCAAATCCCTGCCCTCCCATCCCCTCCCATCTTCTTAAACATTTCATTCCTTCAGTTATTCCCTCTCTTCTGCATCTTTACTCTCTTTTTACAAGATCATTCCCTTCAAATGACAAACATGGTGCAGTATCTCTCATCTTAAAGAAACAAACCACTCAGCCCCACACCCTCCTCTAGTTTTCATTCTTTTTTTTTTCCCTCTTTCCCTCTATAGAAAAACTTTCTTACCTCCTTACCTCCAAAGCAGCCTTCAACCTACCCCATATGGGCATTTGTCCTTATCTTCTCCAATGATCTTGTCATGGTCACTATATGACACCCATGTTGCCAACTCTACTGCGCATTTTTTTGTCCTCATCTTAAACAAACTCTTAGCATCACTCAGCAAAGTTGATCATGCCCTCCTTTTTCGAAGAACATTCATCTCCTGACGTCTTTGATCCCACTTCTGGTTGCCCTCTTCTCCACACTCACTCCTGCTTGGTTGCCTCAGCTGGCTTCTCCTCCTCTACTCCACTCCTGAAAGGAGTGGTTCTGGCCCTTTTCCATTCTCTACCTATTAATTTTATTTTCCTGGTTGGGGGTCTCATACTGTCCCATGGCATTATCATCATATACATGTTAATGACTCCAATATTCATAGCTCTCTTTCTTACCTCTTTCCTAAAATTCCAGACTTGTGTATCCAACTGCTCCCAAGAACCTAGAGACAGAGCTCTTTTATCACTGCCCCTCCCCTACACACATACTTTCTTCCTCCCCAGGCTCCAATATCAGTAAAGGACACACCTATCTACCCAGATGCTCAAGCCAAAACTCTCCCTTGCCCTCACTCTTCATATGCAATTCATCAAGAAGTCCTATCTCTTGGTATAGTCATGATTCTATTAATTTTTCTCCATCAGCACCAGCACACTTCACCAGCCCATCACTTACCTCACCCGCCTCCACCATAGGCCTCGCCACACATTTGTCATTTGGCCTCTTACCGCCTTTCTCCTTACTGTGTCCTCAAGGTCCTGAAATATCTGTCTGCTCTCAACTTTCACAGTCCCTTCTCTACACAGGCTCCTCTGTTCTCTGTGCTTCAGCTTACTCATCTCCCTTCAGTCCTTCCTTCTTCCCAAACTCCTTTCCATATTAGGGCCTTCATCTTTATTCTAGTACCCTGAAGTTCCCTTTTCCCAGCTCTTTAAACAATTACCTCATTCGTTTTCCTCAGGTTTAGCTCCAAGGTCATCTCCTTAGAGATACCTTCCCTGACCAGCCATCCTATCAAACATGGCATCTCCCCAGTTTATAGTTTCACCATGTATTGAGTGCTTCCCAGACATTGTTATTAGTGCTTTACCTTGATCAATTCTTTTGTTTTTCACAGATGGATTAAGTGGGCAGTGTTATTATCATTATTATACCCATCTTGAAAACAAGAAAACTGGGCCCAAGAAGACAAGAGCTGTCCAAGGTTAAACAACTATCAGGGAGGGGCTCAGGGTTCAACCCTGCGCAGCGCAGCTCCAGCCTGGCCTCTTAACCATCGCACCGTCTGACACACTCTTATAACCTGCGCGTCTCCTTCTAGCACTTTTTACATCTAGCTACTGTTTTGTTTATCTTTTTACATACTGTCAGTCTCCTCATTAGAATATCAACAATGTTTGGAGAGAGAGCTTTTTCTTCATCACTGGATCCCCAGCGTACAGTGAACACAGAAAATATAAGACACCATTTTTGTTTTAAATGGTTGAATAACACTATGTGTGTTTTGTATATTTTTCAGAACAGATTTATTATGCTGGCCCTGTCAATAATCCTGGATTTGATATTCCCAAGGTAAGGTTTTGGTTTTCTATTTTTTTTGTTACTTAAGTATTATGTTGAGCAGTTTCTTGAAGCAGAAGAAGGTGAAGGTGATGGGGGAGAAGGAGAAGAAGGGGGAGAAGGAGGAGGAACAGGGAACTAAACAGTTAAACCTTCGTAGGCCATCAGCAAGAAAACCCGCTCCTCCTTAAACCTGATACCGCACAGCGGGCACTTTCAAATGGTTGATGCATTTGTCTTGTCATTTTGGTATTTAACATTTTATGTCATGTTGGACCCTGGGGGGATCCTCTGGGTAGACACCCTCACCTAGAGGGATGCAGGCATCCTGTCCCTGCAGGATCACTGTGTCTGCGGGGACTCCATGTGGCTGGAGCTGCCGCGCATGTGGGAGGCCGGCACAGGCTTGCTGCTGTCAGCGCTCAGCGAGGCTGGCCATTCGGGAGGGAGAAAGGAGGAAACACACAACCATGAGAGCTTAAACGTCCCCCAGTTACCATCCTTGCACTGTTATTTATGGGCTGCCACTGAGTAAATAAAATGTCCACGTCCTGAGCATTCACTGGTGAACCTCACAGCCAAGAGCTGAATTTTGCTCTAGTTTCATTTTTCTCAAAATAATGTGACTTTATTAGATGGATGGATTCAAGCAGCTCTGATATAAGCAGTACATTTTCAATATGCTATTCCTGAGAGAATCTCATGGAAAAATGCAGAAATAATCACAAAATGTAATAATTTTAATTTTTTTAATGTCATCCTTTCTATTTTCCAAAACCCATATATGACTCTGGAAAAGGGTCTCCTCCATAAAGAATTTGTTTAACTTAGTTTCATTTTGCATGTGTTTCCTTTCTATCCCAGCCTCTGGGCTCCTAAGGTCAAAGCCATCATGTCTCTGGACCGTCTGGGACTTCCACCAGGACTAGCAGCTGGGAATTGTCCTACCTTCCCTTCCCCCTCTGGGGTTCTTTTCCAGAGTTTCCTCCACAAGAGCAGTATAAGCTTTATAAATTTCAGTACAAGTTTTATAAATTCTCATCACTTCTAGAAGGTGGGGCCCAAATTCTCCAGATAGACTTTTCTTTAAATCTTTATTTGATTGTTTCTCTGTCCTCATTTTCTTTCTGACCTTCTGCACACACACACACACACACACACACACACACATTCTGGAGAATGACTTAAAATGTGCAAACTATTGATTTTCATCTTGCATTATTGAATTTTTTTAAAAAAAAAAAAACCAGTTCCCTGTAGCAACTGCTATGAAATAGGGGTGGGAGCGTGGGGGCGGGCGTGGGAAGAAGTTCTTATAGGCATAAAATCCCTTTAAGAGAAAATTTACCTGAGATATAAAAAGCTTTATTGCCAGGACGCTTGGGTGAGCACAGTACCTGTGTTCAACCAACAACAGTGCTCCATGAGATTGCTGTCCCACATGAGGGCAAAGATGTGATCAGGTCTCCTGGATCCGGGTCTGGGTACTTAAGCATCCACAGACTCTCTTTGTCTGATCCTCCTGCCTCTCCTCATTTTGAGGTCTGGGCCCAGGAAGCAGAAACCTCCCCAGCCCTGATCCCGCCCCAGCCTGCTGACACCCGAGTGGGACACGTGCAACTTGTCACATAGCAGCAGAGGCAGCTGGAGGCCTTAATCCCCACATGGGCTCCCATATTGGCCGAGGACCAATGCAGGCAGCTCAGGCTTCCCTGGCTGAAGGCCAGCCAGCAAAGCTCAAAGACTTTGCTTCCTAATATGGGACAGAGACAGTGCAAGACCTTTTGGTTTTAAAAGATCCCCTCCTCCCATCAAATCCCCCAGAGACGCTCTGTGCTTATTCTGTACCCGCTTGGCTGAAAACTATTCCACTCAGCAGTCAATCTTCAGTGTCTTGATATTCTTTCCTTCTTAACAGAACCAGCCCCTTGACCCAGATTTCAGCCCTGCCTAGAGCGCTGCGTCTATCTACGACTGCAGTTTTCTGAATTAGAATTTGAGATTCTTGAGCTTCCAAAGCACACGCACAACTTGTAGGAACAGCCTGAACTGTCTAAGTGCCAAGAACTACAAACTCCTAACTCACAAACTCAGTGCTCATTTTGGCAGCAGAAAGGGCGCCTCCCTCTGTCCCTTGTCCCTACTCTGCCCCTTCTGTCTTCTAGTATGTCCTTCCACCTGCCTAGAATTGGGCTCAGTCACCTCAATACTCTTGCCAGTTAAACCAGAGTATGTATATCTTGTAACACATAATCTAGAAACCCTTCTTTTAAATACTATATCTTTGCTTAGGCTTATAAAACAATAACAAAAACTTCATTTTGTTTTCAATAATTTTATAGAGTATGTACTTAAATGCATGGGAACAGTTAAAAGAAAAATAGACAATGATGATGATAATTAAACATAATCAGATGCAAGTCTGAGCTGGTCTTATCATTTTTCCTCTAACTTTTACACCTCTTTGGTTAACTAACACGGCTTCTGAAACCTCAGCTGCTTGGCATTTGAGCAATCAGACCCACGGGAGCCTGCACATCACAGGGTCCTAAAGGAAAATGGTACCTGCGGGGCTCTAATCAATCCTCACACCCTAAGCACCATCCTGAACAGGACCTGGGTGTCTTGAATATAGTTTTCAGTGGTGGGAACCGGCTTGCTCTGGGACCTCTGCTAATTGCTAGGAAGTTGTTCTCTTCTAACAAAAACTACCTTTCATGCAACTTCTACCCAGTTGTCTGATTTATTTCTTCCCTCTGGCTTACACAGATGAAATCCCTTTCCTTTCTCTGGCGACAGGCACATCAAAAGTGTTCCAGGAGTCTTGTGCATCATTTTCTCTTGGGCCCTTTTCCCTGCTTAGCGCTACAGTCACCCACCCTGGGCTTTCCTTCTCCAGACTGCGGAGTCTACAGACACTTACCACTTGGGCCTAAGGGCTGGGCAGGATTCTGCTGGGAACAAAATGGAAATGGTCAACCCCCGGGTTCTTTCTGCAACTCCACAGAGGCCTGTGCAGCAGCCACTAAGCACAGACAACAGAATTCCATTGTGAAGTGTTGTTGCCAGAAAGGAACCCTAAAAGACAGCGATAGAGCATGTTGGTTTCATGTAGTCGAATTTTGCTCCCCCAGAAGTCTTCTCTGTCTCAGCAAATGACACTCTTCTTGCAGTTGCTCAGGTCAGAATCCTTGGAGTCACCCTTAACCCCTCTCTTTCTCGCTCACCCACGTGGGTTTCCTCAGCAAATCATATCAACTCTTTCAAAATCTACCCAGAATCCAATCCCCACTCCCTCTCCACCATCTGCTCCAAGTGTTCACCATCTCACATCTGTCTCCCTGAAGTCACCCTCTACCTGCTCTTCCTGCTGCCACCCTCTCTCTCTTCTGTTAAAGGCAGCCACAGGGGTCCTCCTCTGGGGAAAACACTGTCCTGACTTATGGGGGACTCCATCCTGTGGAGTCCTCCGATTCAGCGCAGATGAAAGAATGAATCGTTCCAGACACCGTTTGCCTGTTAAGGAAAGGGGAAGCCGATTCTCTAAAGGAGAATGTCCTGAGCCCCTGTGCTCAGTGGCTTTTATTGAGAGAGTTAGAGGTGGGGGATAAGTAGTAGGAATGTATAGGTAATCTAATTACATCAGTAGCTTAAGTTTACAGGGAATAGATGTTGTTTAAAGATGACAATGGCAGGAACACACCAAACTGCTTTGGGTCCAAGTTGAGCAAACATTATGATGCCAGGTGGGATTTTGGTCAGAGCCCAAGAGTTTTATAAATTTCTTTCCCAGCCTTGAGCTGGTTATCTGGTATAAGAGTAACAGAGCTTGAGGGAGAAACAAAGCATGCTCCAAGGAGTGTCATTTACCTCTAAGTCTGATGTGCCCCCAGGGGTCCTCGAAGTCGTTATCAGGTCTTGCTTGCCTCCGCATTACTAGTGTTCCAGCCAAGACTTACTGGTCCTCTCCCAGGCCCTAGCTTGCATGGGAATACAGTTCACACTGACCAACGCCCTCTGACCCTTTCAGAGTCAAAGCCAGCATCCTCATGGCCAGTGAGGCCATCCCTGACCTCATCTCCTTTCCCTGCTCCTCCGGTTCCCTCTCCTTGGAACCCCACTGACCTCTTCACTCTTCCTGAAACATAGGAGCAGCAGCCCTCAGGGCAGCATGGCGAGCTCCTGCACCTTCTCCTCCAGGCCTGCCTTGATCTCCCTACTTAAAATCACAAGCTGGCTCTAACCCCATCCCATCCTGCCCTGCCCTGCCCTGCCCTGCCCTGCCCTGCCAAGCACTTCCATCCACACTTCCCCTGCTTGAGTTCTCTCTATAACATCAGCATGTGACATACCACAAACACAGCTAATTGTCACATGCATTGTTTGCCTCTCCCAGTGAACCCATAAGCTTCATGGGGTGATATTTGGTTTGCCGGGTTCTACTTTATTCGCAGTGTCTAGAGCAGTGCCTGCGCATAGGAGGTGCTCGATAACTATTTACTGAACAGTTGATTGTTCTATCGGTCACGCACCTCACACTTTCCCTGTGTCCCTTTCAGGGAGAATACCAGGTTTTGCTGAAACTGTATAATAAAAACCATCCCATGGTGGCTTGTGCCAATGCTACCGTCATTTGTTCCTGAGCAGCTCAAAAGCACAGCGATCTGTCTTGTGAGAACTGCAAGCTCCTCAGCCTGAACCTACTGTGTAAGAAGAACCAGTCGACTACAAAAAGAGCCTCCACAAGGAGCTTGCTGAAGGTGCCAATGCTGACTTCATCCCCAGCACTGGGGGCCCCAGGCTCCGCATGTGTAGCGAAGCACCTGAAATTACCTGCTTCTAAGGAGGCTTCTAGTATTCACTGAGCAATCTTGAGGGTCCATCCTTCTTCTCTAAGTGGTCACCTCACACCAAACGCCCTGCTTCTCAGCTCCTTAGGAGCACTTCCTCATTTACCCAGAATAAAGAAAGCTGGCCCAAAATCCTTCCTCGTGTTTCTTCCAAGGTTATCATGTCATTTCCTCCAGACACGGCCAGGGGCTGGCACAGCATACATAACATTAAGAGATTCAGGAGGATGGTGGTCTTGCTAAAGTCAGAGTGCTGGGGACGCTTGCCCATCCTCCTTCTGGGCAAACCCTGCACCCTCGGACCACAAGGCTGGGAGAGCCGATAAAAGCTCACAAAGAGTGACATCGGAGTCTTACTTGATGGATAACTGCTGAACAGTATGAACCAGGCCCCACGCTCAGTACTAGGATACTCCAGGGAGCAAAAGAGACACTGTTCCCGCCATGATGGAACTTGCGGTCCCCTGAAATAGTAAAAAGCCACACGCCAGACAGTGGACACATCTTTCACATATGGAAGCACCTTAATGCCCTCTGCAATGAGCCAGTTGCCTGTCTGCTGTTAAAGCCATTTTGGCAGCCCCGCCTTCTCCGGTTCCCAGGATGTGCAGAATCGAGTGGTGGGCTCCACAGCCTCTTTGCCGTTCTGTGCCCTCCTCCTCACCCCTCTCCTTCCAGTGTCCCTGGGGCCCAATGTCTGTCTGGCCCTTTTGCTCCTACTAAGGGACTAGAATCGGGTCACTGGGTTGACTTTAACATTTTCAGGTCTTTTCTACCCACCAACGTGCCACTGCATTACAGATTAAAAGAAGGGGGAACATGCATAGTTTAAAAATGTTCATTGCTGTTAATTACTGTCTGTATATAATTAAACTACCTAGTATAGCAGCCCATAAATGACTGGTGAATCAAAACTTTAAAACCAGAATCTGAGGTTTTCTGGGTTATAAACAGACAAAATTATGGGAGTGTCCTCCCCTATGCTCCTAAGTGCTCAGGAGAAAAGACCAGCTGTGGCCATGCTAAGCTCAGGAGCAAACCTCTGACTGCGCACAGGGTGATACTGTTATGAACAAAAAACAGCAAAACGAGTTTCTGATCCTTCACCATTCCCTCTAGCAAGACTCATTCCCTGCTCCCTCTTCGGTAAACCCCCCTATTCTACTAAAGGCCCTGAATAGGTTCTGGGCACACACTTGTTCAACAGCTCAGGACAGCTGTCACAGCCTTCCAACAACAGGGCGAGGAGGAGGGAATGAGCTCACTTTCTATTTTTCTACAGCTCAGCTGTGTCTTTCCCTAGTCTTTGCCCTCTTCTTAAAAATTCAACATTATGTGTATGTGTATGTGTGTGATTGACAGAGTTTCAGGTGTCATAGGTTTGAGTTAAACAAGGATGTTCGCATACAGGGCTAAACTTAACCATGACTGAGTACACAACAGTTTCACTAAGGGTGCATGATTTGAGAGAAAAAGAAAGTGTTTCTTTGGCCTCAAAGACGTCTGTCCTTAGCATCTTGTTATGGGCCTTTAATTGCACTGTGAGTTTTACTCTTGCAAGTTAAGAAAATTGCTTACTGTTTACAAGTCTCTTATTGAAATACAAACATTCCTGGTAGGAAAAATAGCCAAGTCATTATCTTTCTTTAGCACTCTGGCAGAACATAGTAACTAGGATGAAGTTTGAAACTGTCATGCAGGAAGCAGGAGGTGTTGAAGAGGTGGGCAGTGCCAGGCACGCTCCTGTCTGTGTGTGCACCTGGGGGTGGAGGTGAGTGTGCTCAGAAAAAGAACTTAATTTACTTCTCATTTTCTCATAAACAGAGTTTTCTACTGTTTCAAAATCATCATCAAATATCCTAAAAATTTCTCCTCAATAAAATCCCTCCCCAAAAAGTCAGTTTGGTTCAAGACTATACTATGCCTACAGAACCAAAGAAGTTCTTGGGGAAATCAGCCAGCTGCAGTCATTTGGTGCCCCAAGCCTATACACACACACAAATTTTTTATTTCAATATACTTTTATTTTTTTTATCACCATTTATCACATCTATACCCTCTTCCACCTCCACACACTCTCCTCCCCCTACAATCTTAACCTCTCTGTGTTTTTTTTTTTTTTTAAGGAAATGCCAGTGCTTATGGGAACCTTTGCCCAGCTAGGGTCCAGGCAAAATTCTGAAGAATCATTTGGGATAGTGTGATCACATCATCACTCAAATGTTTGGTCTATAAAAAACAGAGACTCAACTCAATCTGGCTTTTGCATATGGGGACCTCATTGATCCCAGTGACTGCTGAGCCTTAGGGTTCAGGCATCAGCCCTGGTTTGCTGTAGAGGTTCACACTGTCATCAGCACTTCACCTCTATTTTTCTGCAGTTCTTTTATTTCTCACCTCCCTGAATATTGACTTCAACCACAAACAGTCTTTTCTATAATTACAAATAATTTCACACTTGTGTAAAATACAAAAAATGAGAGACAACTTTATCTCAAAACCCTGCCATTTATTCTGAGTGCAATGCCTTGGGTCACATGACCCCTCCTGACCAATCACATTGGCCCTGCCCTCATTGTCTTAGCCTTGGTCACGTGACCCACCCCAGCACTGGATTCAAGTTAGTCCCCCTGGAACCACAACAGTCCCCTAAGCAGAAACTGGGGCTGTGAAAGGGCTAAAGTGAAAAAAGGGGAAGGAAGCTAGGAGTCCAGAACACATCTAGAATTACACAGGCCAGCTTTCATTTCTAACTTCCCTAGATATTAACTCAGCAAGTGCCTTAAATTCTCTGAGCCTCAGTTTCCTCATCTGTTAATGTCAACAATAATCATACCTGCCTTATAGAAATCCTGTGAGAAACAAATTTTAAAAAAGAATGTGAAATGTTTGAAACGGTACCTGTCTTGTAACTCAACCAAAGTGAATTATTATTATAAAGTGGTGCCTAGTCTCTTTGGGCTTCTATAACAAAAATACCATAAACTGAGTGACTTACAAATAATAGAAATTTATTTCTCCCAGTTCTGGAGTCTGGGAAGCCCAAGATCAAGTGGTGTCTGGCAAGGGCCTGCTCCCTCGTTCCTAGACATCTGCTTGTGTGCTCACGTGGCAAAAGGAGTGAGGGAGCTCATTGGGGTCTCTTTTACAAGGTGGCTAATCACCGAATCACCTCACAAAGGCTCATTTCTTAATACCATCACTTTGGGAAGTAAGATTTCAACAAATGGATTTGGAGGGGACACAAGCGTTCAGTCCATAAGAGGTGGGTGGTTCACCGGTGGAACTGAAGCCCTCTTTCCTATTTACGTCTCCTGCACTATCAGGCAAATGTTCCAGGGGCCCTGCTCTCCAGCAAAGCCCACATTTCTTTGTAAGTCCTGAAATGGTTCCTTGGCACCTTGATTTCTTTTAAGTGCAGCTTTATTAGACGTGGGGTGGGGTCACATTGCTGAGCTATATGCTTGGAGCATTAACTCAGAATTCAAGGCAAACATGCAGTTACAAGTTTTCCCCAAAACAGAAACATTATAATCAGGCCAAAAGGGCTTAGAAAAGAAAATGTGTGTAATATTTAATTAAACTTGTTTTCTGTTTAAAAAAAAAAAAAGATACAGATCCAAGACATGAAGAACTAAATGTAACATCTGCAAATTTAACAATTACGTCTGCCTTCAAAAAAAAAAAAAAAAAATAACCCAAAATAGCTAGTGAGAGAATGGAAAGGGCCACATCCTGATTTTAGGGGGACTTGTTAGGAAGAGAGAGCTAATCAACTCAGCAGTTCAATTTCAAGCTTAAATCAGGTACAGTTTTCTCAGTCAGCAAAGCAAGTTCCTCTGTCTAATTTCCTAATTATTCTATCTGGCAAACAGTGGTTCCAGAGGAGCTGGGAAAGAGCTCTTCTATATCCAGTTAGTAAATAATTTCAGTTGTTCTTTTTTGGAACTGAAGCCTTCAGCTGCCTTCAAATATCCCAGACTAAAATTTTTTTCTTTCCTCTAAGCCAGCTTTTCTTTAAAATGTGTGAAAGATGAAATCCTCTCCTCCCATATCAAGTCTCCTCACTGCTGGAGGAAAAAAATGTATGCATCAATGTTATCTTAGCTGAAAACAATGAGTTCTTCCCCAGGCTAATTTTATGGATTCCCGAAAAACTGAACAAATGATGGAGGGAAACACACACACACACACACACACACACATTCTTGTCATGAAACCCAGTGTCACTTTATTGTGGCTTCCCTGCCTCTTTTCCACTCAGAAATGGTGGGAGAACATTTGAAAAGAAGCCAGAGGAGATTATTGAAATGATCTAAGGGACAGTAAATGTTTTCCACATGAAGGTAGACCAAAGCGATTAAGATGCGTGAGCTGTAGAAAGACAACATCTAAGAAGGCAGAACAACAACAATAATGGCAACAATTTTCTTTTTTGAAAGCTATCAATTATTTGAGCATTTGCTATGTGTGGGCACTATGTGAAGTATTTTACCTGCATTCAATACTTAATCTCATTAACAGCCCACTGGTGGGTAACACAATGACCCCAGGTGCAAGAGAGGAAGGTGGGGTTAGCAAATGGAGGAGACTGGCCCCCTGGTTCCCTGGGCTCCTGTGCTCAGCAAGCTGGGATTCAAATCAGTCTGACTCTGTCCCAGGCTCATACTAGCTGAGGCTGTCCTGGCTGTTTGATTGGAGGCTATAGAATAAGGAACACTTCATGGTTTTAATTGTGGGCTTGCAGAATTTAAGTCAAGCAGCAAACAGGCTTAAAAACGAAATAGGCTAAAAGGGGTGGGATTAATTCGCTGATGAGAGCACAGCAGAAAAAAAACAACCACCATGATTTGAGTTTCATTATTTGGAAGAACTCCACAATGCTCTTCAACTATTAAACCTTGGACCATTCGCTCCCAAAGTCACCTGGATGAATGGACTGGGATAGTCTGTATTTCTCACTTTCTATTTCCTCCCTCCCTCCCTCCCTCCCTCCCTCCCTCCCTCCCTTCCTCCCTTCCTTCCTTCCTTCCTTCCTTCCTTCCATACTTGTTCAGTACCAACTACTTGCTGGCTACTGCATTGAACAAAATACAAAATCTAGAACATAGAATATGAAAGTAAAAAATATATATTATAATCCCTGCCCAAAATCAGCTTATATTTTAAGAAAAGAGAAGAAAGAAAGTCTCAAAAATCTCTCATAGTGGTAGCACATGGTAAGATAACAAAAGAGAAGAAGGAGACACTGCTTTTGTGGGCCTGACAGATGTGTTGGCTCGGAGGTGAAGTGCACGGTGCTGGACCTCGAAGAATGGATGGCGCCTTGGAGGTCCTGGTGCCTGTGATGCGCGTAGTGCCCCACAGCAGTTCCCTACCTCTCAACCTTGGCGTTTTGTTCCTAAGGACCAGTACAACTGCATTTCTCCTGCCATTAGATAGTGAATTCCATTTTATACTAAATAAAGCATATAATAAAAGAGACTTTCACCCAAGCACAAGCCTTTTTGTGAATACTTACATGCAATCCCTGAAATGCAACAAATCTGCAAGTGCTCATACCCTGTTGACCCAGATCACCCTCCAAGTCCATCCCCTGCCAAAGGATCCACTAGTCACCCTCTTGAACAACCCCTTTGCACCCCTTACCCTTTCTCATCTGTGACTCAAGTAGTCAGATTCCCCTCCCATGGTGGAAGGTGTGGGGCTAAGCCGGTAGGCAAGGGTCCATGCAAGGTTCCGTAGGGAAGGGACAAGTCAGGGAAGGAGAGAGAGGGGACGCCAGCCTGGGAAGGGTGTCTAAACTAGGAGGCAGCATCGAAACCCAAACAAATGCTCCGTGAGATCAGAAATTGGAGGGCTGGGGGCAGGGAGCAGGGAGGAGCTGTTCTAAAGGTGATGAAAAGGAGGTGCTGAAAAATTCAAGCGGACATGGAGCCCTCAGGAGCCCCAACATGGGCCCAGTGCAAGGAGGCCTGGCGAGCAGAGCTGACAACCACTGGGCCTCTGGGTCCTTCAGCCTCTTTCCCACCACTGCTTTGCCGGAGCCTGATGAGATGCTCCATAAAAAAATTATACTCAGGAGCCATAACTTTCACCAGAGTCCAGATCAGGGCCTTTATGACTGCCCCTTCTGTTTTGTTCATTCAGGCTGCTCTGACAAAAATATTGAGTATGGAGCTTACAAACAATAGAAATTTATTTTTCACAGTTCTGGAGGCTGGAAGTCCAAGAGGTTGACAGATTTGGTGTCCTCACATGGCATAAGGGAGGAGGGAGCTCTCTGGGGTGTGTTTGATGAGGGCACTGATCTCATTTGTGGGGGCTCCACCCTTATGACCTAATCACTTCCCAAAGGTCCCATCTGCAAATGCCATCACATTGGGGTTAGGTTTCAACATATGACTTTTTGGGGACACAAATACCTCCCTCCTATTTCTTTTTCCAGCTCATCTTTTGTAATGAAATGAAAGGAATTGAAAGGCATCATAATGCAGAAATTCCTTTGTTGGTCACCTGGTGTCAAGCCTACGCTGGCCAAGTCTGAGCTCTTCATAATGACTCCCTTCACCAGCTGGGTGACTTTACACCTGGAGTCACTTAGAAGAGAAAAGTGCTTATCACTCCTGCCTTGTTGCCAGCCACTATTTTTCATAATCACACTGGATTTGCCACTGTTGCCCCCCACAATACCAACTCTTTGTTGTTCATGTTGTTGTTTTAACTCCCTTTCACTTTCATACCCTGAGGGCTATCTGGTTGCAGTTGTTTTAGTTTTGTTGTTCAATTTTTTAATTGGATTTTGTGTTTCAATACTTTATGTGTTTTGACTTCAGTGTTTCACAGTCACATTCAGGCTTTCAGAATGTTGATATAAGGAACAAGAACTCATTGCTGAGAGCCAGTGGAACTTGTGTTTCCTCCCAGGGAACTCATTCCCAGAGGCCCTTCAGACTGGAGAAGCAGCCCTAAAAATGAGGAACTAAAACTCACCACAGCTTTGGAAGGAAATCAGTCCTTACTTTAGCTAAGCCACACATGTCATCTCTTTGGATACTTTGGGGTGGAAGTGATGATGTTGGCTTTGCCTTGTGAGTGAGCTCCTGGGGGCAGCGGTGGAGCAGAGAGGAGGACCTGGCATCTCACGTCCCCGCCCAGCCACTTGGATGTGTGGCAGAGCCTCCAGGGGAGAGAAGCTGTAGCCAGGAGCTGAGCCAGGAGCTGGCTTTCCACAGAACTCCAGAAATGCCAGGGCACCGGGCGATGTTTTGTGGGGCCTCCATGGCAATGCGGCACAGGGGCAAGAGGGGGCAGCACAGCTTGCCTGGTTCCATAAACCAAAAGGGACCCAGTACAAAGAGGGGATGGAGAGCCAGGCCTGGGCTTCAGCACCGTGCTTCCCCTACCCCAAACACACAGCCCGGGAGGAGCGTGCTACAGAATGAAATAGGAAAGAACTGCTCTTGAGCTGACTCAAGGTGCCCAGACATAACCAGAGGAGAATATGAGAGGAGACTGAAGAGATTCTGTAATACACAAGTGGAGTGATAAGGTAGGGACATTTATTAAGCTGTCATTGGTAGAATGCATCCCTGTGAACCCACAGACCGGCACATGAGGAATTCCAGGTTTGCGGCTGAGCAGGACTTTCCTGCCCCAGCGCCACAGCAGAACAGGAATCCCATTTCCTCACAAGAGCTCCACCCCAGCTCCTTCTGCTTCCCCACTGACATCGGGACGTCCATTGGGACCCACTTGTAACCTCTACACTGTCCCCAGGATACTGCTTTTCCTTCTGCTTGAAGACAGACAGGATGTACTGCTCCTGCTGTGATCAGAGTCTCTTCCTCACCATCCTCCTGACAATAAGATTAGGACCCATTGTCTGTTTATATTCTGGACTGAAGCTCAGCCCTCAAATCCCACAACATATCCAGTCACCTACTCAAAGCAAATATGTGGAGCAATCCAGAAGAGGAAAAGTTCCAATCTCAGAGTACTCTGCAAAGTATTGACCTCTTTATTATAAATGACAAGAATGAAATTTTTAGAGATCATCCTAGCTACACAGACAATATGTATAACTCACATTTTAACCAACTGCTTTAGCTTTCTTGTGTCCTTTACTCTCTGGGCTCCACAAAAACCAGGTATGGTCTCAACTTCAGGGGAATGAGCCAAAGCCATATAGGAAATGTTCAGACTAGTAAACTGGCAAGTAGTAATTTAGCTGACGAGATGGAGCTGCCGTGGATCCAGTCTCTAACTGCATAATAAGGACTCCTCGGGCAGCCTGTCAACATTCACAGTAAACTCAATTTCAAAGAAATGAATGCCTTGTCATACAGCCAGACCAAGTGCCATGCTTGGATCCACCACCAGGGTTGATGATACTTTTGTGTGAATCGGAAACCAGAATTCTGAGTGGAACCAGAATTGGCAGCATATGATTTGGCAAGAAGGTAACACCTCTATGGAAAGCAAAGGGAAACTGGTCCTTTGGGTAGACAGGCCCATGACTAGACACACTGCTTGGTATGTGAGTACATGCTGGATTCCAGTCCCCTGTCTCTCTTTGTGCAGTCCACACCCCACAAAATAGTCCCCAAGTGCCCAGGTCAAGCTTTGGGGTCTTCTCCCTCCACGTGGTACATGTTGAAGAAAGCTAAATATTCTGCCTCAGGAAGACATTGTTTTCTGCCTGTTGGTTGGTGATCCCCGATCTCATTCTAACCCTATCCTACCCCAATTCCCACCCACCATTACCAACCAACCAAACTTCATAAGAAGACACCCTAGCTAAAATGTATTCTGGAGTCAAAATTGCTAAGTGAGCCAAACACACAGGCTTCCTTCTAATCTTGTTTTTGCCCTGTCATTTTTCATATCAACTTGGAACTGAGCATGTTCCATTAGAACAACAAGAAGTCATTAACAACCTTGCTCCATGAAAGCCTTGCTCTTATCTGAAATACCATGACATCATTTTTGGATATCACTCCTCTCAAGAAGCTGTCCATCTCTGATGCCCAGGCTGGGGTCAAGGTCCCCCTTCAGGGCTCCCCTAGCACCCTCCCCTTGCCTTGACTGAAGCATGACACCAACCACGTTCGGCTGCTGCAATCGGTTACTTCTTGTCTGCCCTCTTAGGGCCTAAGCATCCTGAGAGCGCAAACAAGGTCTTGTTCACCTTTGAACAAACCTCCAACACCTGGTTTAAATATTTGTTAAGTGAATGGTCTAAGGAAGAACAAAAGCATTGACTGTGCGCTGTATTAGTGTGGTAGGCCTGCCGTTACAAAGCATCACAAACTGAGTGGCTTCGAACAACAGAAGTGTGAAGTGTATTGTCTCACAGTTCTGGAGGCCAGAGGTCCAAAATCAGAGTATTGACAGGGCCATGTTCCCTCTGAAGGTGCCAGGGAAGAACTATTCCGTGCATCTCCTAGCTTCTAGCTTCTGGTGTCCCCAGACATTCCTTGTCTGGAAGATGCAACACTCCAGTCCTCCACCTCCACAGAGCCTCCCCTTGGCTGTCTTTTACACCACCTTCCCTCTGGGCAGGTCTGTGTGTGCGCCCAGCTTACAGGAACATCAGTCATATTGAATTTGGACCCCCTCTAATCATCTCATTTTAACCTGATAATTGCTGAAAAGACCCTTATTTCCAAATAAGGTCACATTCTTAGGTACTGGGAACTAGGACTTCAACATGTCTTTTGGTGGGGATACAATTCAACCTATAATATGTACCTACAATCTAGCCAACATTTTCATATGGATAATTTTACTTAATCCTCCTAGCAATCCAGGGAAGCAGGTAATACAATTCCCATTATTCATGATGCTATAGAATTGAGACTTAATGAGAGAGCACAGGGCAGTAAGTTATGGAGGCAAGTTTAGTGCCCACGTGAATGTGGCTTCAACACTAGACATCAGAGCATCATGGTGGAAACGAGCAAGGACGTGGAGTACAGCTGGGCTCCAGCTGAAGTCCTGCTCCTACCACGCCTGGGCCATGTGACCTCCATCCCCTCACCTGTTAAGTCTTTGTCTCATCTGGAGATACAATGCAAGCAATACAATTACCATATAATGTCTATTACAGAGGCTGACAAAAAGTATCTAATATCATATCATAATATAACTCTAACTACATCTTCCTAAGAACAGCCTCAGGAACAGTAGCAGAATTCAGTTAGACCTAAGGCCTACATTTCCAGTTTATCTCTGGAGAGGATAAGGCTTCTCTGTCAAAGTCTGCCCATCCATGTATCCAAGGAGAAGCCACCGCTTCCTTTTCAGCACTCGCCTGCTCCAGCTTAGATATAATATTCTGAGCAAAACAGGGGTGTCTAGGAGCAGCGGCCCATCTAGACATCCACCCTTCTGCCATGGAATTCCATTGCCACCAGCTCTCTATACTCGTCTCTTCTGTATCTTTGTCCCTAGTGTCACTATTTCACAAAGACATATAGCAATGGGACAATTTTAATGTAAACAGAAATCCTTCAGAGGTCCTTTCAGTCCTGGGATTCACAAGGCAGGAAAAGAGCTCACTATTGATCCTTAAAAATTTCCAGCAAAGCAAAAGCCATACTTTGCTAGAAGTATCTCTCAGTAACTAGCAACACAACAGTCCTAAAGTTCACATTTCACCCAAACCCTTTCTCCTTTTCCTTTGTGCTGAAAGTTGCCTAAACTTGGGAGCATGGTCCCACTGAAAAATAGATGGGGGATGAGTCTCAGCTCCATCACTTCCTGGTTGCATGACTTTGGGCAAGCTGCTTAATTCTTCTTTGCCTCAGGTTCCTCATCTGTAAAACAGGGCCACGGTTTCTGCTTCACAGATTCTTGTGTGGAATATGCAACACTTCGAGTTTGGTGGCACTTGATACATATTTCCTCTTCCCTTCCTTTTCCTTTTAGTCACTTTTAACTGCTTGCTTTCAAACAGGCATGTGATGTCTATACAGAACATTGGAACAATTCTAAATACAGTCCACGAGAAAATGTGGGCTCTAAATTCTCTCATGCAACTTGCATCTTAAAAAATGCAAAGATGCTTTTAGGATGATAAAACATCCCAGAAATGGACCGTGGTGATGGGTACACAACAAAGTGAATGTACTTAATGCCACTGAAAACTGCAAAATGGTGGTGAAAGTTAATGTTATGTTACATAGAGTTTACCAAAATATTTTTTAATTTTTTTTAAGTAAAAAAGTTTATCCTGAAACTATTTTCCTTAGTGGGCAAGGAAGAAAAATGGAACCATGAACATTTAATCCTGGACATGCCCTTCCAAAAAAATCTAAGTTTTTTGCAAAGCGTTCACTAAATTTTTTTGCAAAGCATTGTATAAATCTACTCAGAATTCTTTGATCTTAAAATTTTGGCAGACATCGATGTTATAATAAAAACGTGTTCGGAGGCATTGTTTAAATTGTTCTCAAAAAGCTTTGTTCTTTGTAAGGGTATCAGTCCCTTTAACAGAGGCTGGGAACAGTTTCAAACTCTCTTAATGGGACAGGAAAGTATCTCTTATCAGAGAAATACAGAAAGCGAAGCTCTTGGCCCTCTTGAGATTCATAACACTGAGAAGGCTCCCTCCACCCACCCCGGCCCCTCTTTGCCTGGCCAGGCCCTGTGGAGGGCCCCCAGCCTCACCACAGCCGGCCCCACGGCTGACGCAGTGGCTTCCAGCTCAGCACTTACGCCATGTGGGACACGAGGTGGGGTTGAGAGTGTCAGCCAGGCCCACTCTCTCTCCAGCCACGTTGCCTGCCAGACTGGCTAGCCCCCTGCCAGCGCAAGTCCCTGCTCAGCACTTTCCCCCAGTCTCCCAATGGTGTGGAGGGGGAACAGGCCCCTGCCATCCTCCCTTGGGCCTGTCACCAGAGATGTGCTGGTAGTTTGACAAGCTCTCTAGGGCATTGAAGTAGTTACAAATATTCCCACAAGGTCAAATTTCAAGCAGTCAACAGCGTATGTGACAATCAGACTATAAAATTCCTGAAATTTTAATAATCAACTCTCGAGAGCTGGTACAAGCCAGCTTCAACACACCTTGACACTCTGACACCCTCAATGCTCTCCAACATAACGATAAGAGTTGCAACAAACTTCCAACCAGCTACCTCTCCTGCCTCTTTCTCACTATTTGTTTCTCCCATCATCTCCCAGTTTAAACAGGGCTGGATTTTTCTCCCTTCCTATACGCAGAGCAGTAAACCTCAGAGCAAATACAGGCATCTTCTCTATACCATGCAAAGACCTCTAACATCTGAGCCCCTAGGCTTGGTTTTAAGATGCTAAACAGGGGCTAAATATATTAGGAAAATGTTTTCCTTTACCAAAGCTTATTGTCCGGCTGTAAAAATCAATGTTGAATGTCAGAAGCTGAACATTCTGTTATTCATATTGGATCATTTCTACTGGTTTATTGCCAAGTTCACTGACTCTTTCCTCTGTCATCTCCACAGAGCCCAATCAGTTTTCTGAATTTTGGTTATTATATTTTTCACTTCTAAAATTCCCATTTGATTCTTCCTTCTACTTAGTGTTTTCTGGGGTTTTTTTTTTTTTTTTTTTTTTGCTGAGACTTCCTGTCTCTCCACTGATTTGGGGAGGATTTGCCTTTACTTCTTGGAATATTCTTATCCTTGCTGCCTTAAAGTCTTTCTCAGATACTTCCAACATCTGTGACATTTTCGCTTTGGCACCTGTTGGTTCTTCTTCCATACAAGTTAAAGTGCTCCTGGTTCTTTCTAGACTAAGTAATGCTAGATTATTTCTTAGGTATTTTGAATATTAAATTATAAGAAACAAGGTTTTATTTCAAACCTATGGACAACGTTGATGCTTTTGTTTAGGCAGGAAAACTGCTTTATTTAGCAGACTATTGGGTTCAGGCTGCAAGTGCTACTCAGCCTTCTGTCCATGTGCTTTAAATGTTGATACCATTTTCAAAGCTTTTACAGTGATATTCAGGTGTGCCCCCCATGTGTGTCACCCAGCGGGTGGCCTGGGTGCTGGACTGTGTGGTCTATGTCACAGTTCAGTTCTCAAGGCCTCTGACACTGTCTAGGGTCAGATCTATGCTGTGCAATGCAGGGCTGAGCCTGAGGGTCATAAGCACATTTATGAGGTAGTTTTCCCGAGCTCCTCCCTCTCCATGGTCTCCCCATTATTTCTGGTCCCCTGGGGTCTTCTTTTCCATCTCCAACCATAAGGCTGGGGCTTTACTTACTCACTCTGCCACACAGTTGCTGCAACTGAGTCTGTGCCTGGAACTAAACACTGAAAGAAATACAAGTATTCAGCCCATGCCCTTGGGCCCATAGCTCCTCCAGTTAGAGGGGAAGTCTTCCACCCTCAGAGTTTTAGGGTCCCCTTTGCTGTCACTGTTCCTGCGGCCACCTCAGGCCTGCTTAGGGGCTGGGATGCAAGAGAATGGAGAAAAGGAAAAGTACCATGAGAGGTTCCCTCTCTCTAGCACCAGAAGACCCCTCTTGTACTCCTTGAACCTGACCCAGGCTGCTTCCCTTGGACCTGTTTCTGTGCTGATGCCAACTTTGCAGGTTTCAGGCTCTGCTGAGTCTAGACAACACCAGAGAGGAAAATGTAAACTCGCCGCTGGTTTGGGGACACGTCAGACGCCGGCCCTCTCCCCCAATCCACTTGCTACTCTTTACCCTTCTGAGTCCTCAAATAGCTGCTCGTGCCTTCTGTTCTGGTTTCCCAGCGAACTCATTCAGTGGGAGAGGCAAGGTGGAGTGTGTTTAATTCATGTTACCCAGAAGAGAACCCCTCCTCACAATGAAATCAGAGAGATCTTTCTAAAGCACAAACCTGGCTTGTCACTCCCCTCCTTAAACTTCTTTAAAGCCCCCAACTCGTGCCCTTACATCCCTCCTCTGTGAGACTCCTTTCGTAGCCTGGCCTCTCCTCCCCACTCCGGCTTCCACCATCCCCACCTTTCACTCTCCTCTGAAGCAACACTGAGCCCCTTGCGGCTCCGGGAGACACAGAGCTCCCCTGACCCCCGGCCTTTGCACATGCTGCTCCCTTACCCTGATGCACGCCCCCATCCTTCCTGCCTACTTCCCCATACACCTTAGTTGAGATGTTGCTTTCTCTGGGACACTGTTCCTTCCCCGGAGAATGGGTTCACTCTCCCTGCAATGAGCTCCCACTGCATTCTATTACAGCAGGTTATCACTTGTGCTGCAGTGACCTGTCCACCTGCCTTCCACTGCCTGTCCTACTAGACTGTTAGTGCCTTGCAGGCAGACACTGTGTGTTCTCCAGTATCTAACAGAGGGTGTGGAACATAGCAAATGCTCATCAATATCTGCAGAATTGAACTGTGTCTGTATCAACAGCACCCGCGAGAGGTGGACTTCCTACCCCTAAGCTGTTGCCCCCTTGGTCGGGGTCCCCGCTGACTCCCTGCCATTTTACGTTCTGTCGACAATATGCTCCACCCTGAACCTGAGGCTCCACCCTGGATCCTAGTTTGCAGCTCTCCAGACGGACAATGCCCAGGCCCCTGGATTTTCAGCCAGTCTTTAGACCCACATTGACTGAGTGCAGCTTCCTCAGATGACCGCCCCTTCACCTCAGTTGGCATCTGTGTAGTTGAATTGTATCAGTATCCACAGTGTCTCTGGAAGTAGATTTCTTCTCCTGAACCTCTGTCTTTTTTGTCCAAGCCCCTGATAACTACCAGGTATGGCTCCCGTGGACCATGGGCTCCTGCTTCACTTTACCACTCACCCCATCTGCCTGCCCAGACCCAGGCTACCCAAAACATGTCTGAGGTCAAGCCATATATATTTTTTTAATTCTCTAGTAGCCACATTTAAAAAGGAAAAGAAACACGTGAAATTAATTTTAATAATATATTTAACATGACATATCTAAAATTTTATCATTTTACCATGTAATCACTATTTTTAAAAATTATCAAGGAAATACTTTACATTCTTGTTTTCATACTAAGTCTTCAAAATCCAGTCTGTATTGTATACAGCACAGCACAGTTTGGACTACCCTCATTCCCTGTGCTTAATGGTTGCATGTGACCAGTGGGTACTGAGCTGGATGACACGTGACTAGAGATTGGGTGTTAATATTAATAGTAATAGCTGATGCTTACTGTGTATTTACAACATGCCCAGCACTCAACAGAGCCTCTAATACTTTTCATGCATTATTAAACTTAATCCTCACAGCAAGCCCATAAGCTAGGGACTGTTTTAACTCTATGTAGCAAATGAGGAAACAGTCTCACAGATCAAGCCCTTGCCCAAGGTGACACAAGCAGTTCCGTGGCAGAGTCAAGGCCAGACAGGGCTGGTGTGTCTCCAGGCCCATGTGTTCACCCATCCCCCACACTGACTGACTCCTAACCTATCAACACCTAGCAAACATGGTACTTGCTAACCCTCAGATGCCACACATCAAAAATACAAATGAGGGCTAGAAATGCTATAAATAGTATGACCAAAAAGTTTTTGTGAGTAAACTTATGTTTTGAAAGTCCTCAGAGAAAACCACCATATCCTTCCAGAAAATACCTGCCCCTGTGCCATGGCCAAAGCGTGGTTCTGGGGTGAATCAATGACAGGTTTGGCAAAGGGTAAAATTTACAGTGTCCTCAATCTTTGAAAGCTTCAAAAGGAATTAGTTTAGAGGAGGTTAGTTTTCAACAGATTTGGGAGACAATTAAAATCAAGCTAGTTTCCTTTCTCTGCCCCTTCATTCAACAAACCTGTTAACCTCTGAAGGCAATGTGCTTGGCCTGGCACACAGAATGGGGGTGAGGTGGTCAGCTGCTTTCTTACATGCCATTTTCAAAGACTGCTCTATGATGAACGTAAGTGGTTTCTTTCTCTTCTTGCCAAGAGGGAAACCGTCCTAACAGGAAGGTGAAATCTGTCTACTGTCCCCCTCACCATAGGGATAAATATTACCTTCCAGTAATAGTCCTAGGTAATTAAACTTTTCTTTGTGCCATGATTTATCCTCTGGGGAATATTTACTCTTTTAACCTTCAGACTTTACATAGAAAAAGTAGATTTTTTTCAATTAGAATTAAGTTCTGTTTCAAGGAATAGAAAAATACGCAGTGATTTATACAAGTTAAAAGTTTCTTTTATTGCTTTCTCCAGTGAACCTAGGCAGTTCATGATCACTGGGGCTTGGGTTTGCTTTGTTTTATAGCTTCATCATCCTCCATAGATGGCTTCTATCTCATGGTCCAAAACAGTTGCCCAGGCCCAGTCATCTCATCACACTCCAGTCAGCAAGAGAGAAGAAAGGGCCAAGGTGAAATAACTCTTTTTAAAAGACCCTTCTTGAAAGCTGAATATATTGCTGGCACATACACCACATTGACCAGAACACAATTACAATGGCATCCAAGCTTCAAGGGAGGATGGGAAGCATAATCTTTGTTCTGAGTGTCTTTAGCAGCAATGAGAAAGCTCCTCTCAGATCTCTGACTGCAGGGAGTATAATTGTCCTAGACGCCCCACCTACTGCACTGTTCAATCCACCGCCACATTTGCTGTGAGATCCTGCTTTCCACAGGCAGTGCCCAGCCAGTGCTGAGCACATCCAGAATGCTAACTAACGCAGGCTCATTTCTAGAAGTCCGTAAGACTTCACTGATGGGCAGCATTGGCTGAGAATTCTAGGAAGTATCTGTTGCTATATAACAAATTATAGCAGAATTTAGTGGCTTAAAACAACACAAACTTATTGCATCACAGTTTCTGTGGGCCAGGAATTCAGGTGCAGTTTACCTGGGTCCCCTGCTTCAAGAACACTCACAAGGCTGAAATTAAAGTGTCAACCAGGGCCGTGGTTTCATCTGAGGCCTAACCAGGGAAGAATGTGCTTTCAAGCTCACCTAGTTGCTGTTATCAGGATTCAGCATCTCACAGGCTATTGGACCGAGGGCCTCAGTTCTTTCCTAGATGTTGGCTGGAAGCTGCCCTCAGTCCCCTGTTATGTGGGGCTTTCTAACACAGCAACTTGCCTCATCAAAATTAGCAAAACAGAGAGTCCAGTAAGATGGAAGTCTGAGTCTTTTGTAACAACATCATAGAAGTGACATCCTATCACTTTTGCTATATTCTAGTCACTAGAAGCTAGTCACTAGATCGGGTCCACCCTCAAAGGGAAGGAATTTCATGAGGGCATGGGTACTAGGAGGCAGAGGTCATTGGGGGTCATCTCTGAAATCTGCCTGTCACAAGGATCCCTTACAGCAGCTGTCCCCCACCTTTTTGGCACCAGGGATCAGTTTCCTGGAAGACAAATTTTCTATGGACCAGGGACTGAAGGGTATGCCACCAGATGCAGCTTAATTGTCACTTGCCACTCACTGATAGGGTTTTGATATGAGTCTGCAAGCAATTGATTTATTGTGGTCTCATATAGTCAAACCACTCTGCTAATGACAATCTGCATCCTCTCCCCAATGACAGCATCATGGCCTCAGCTCCACCTCAGATCAGCAGGCATTAGATTCTCATAAGGAGCACGCAGCCTAGATCCCTCACATGTGCAGTTCGCAGTAGGGTTTGCATTCCTATGAGAATCTAATGCCACTGCTGGTTTGACAGGAAACAGAACTCAGGCTTTAATGTGAGCAATCTGAAGTGGCTATAAATACAAATGAAGCTTCGATTACTCGTAGGCTGCTCACCTCCTGCTGTATGGCACGGTTCCTAAGTGGTGCTTGGCCCGGGAGTTGGGGACCCCTGCCTTACGGCTTTGCAGAACTTTCCTTAGAACTACAGTGGAGTTTAAGGATCTGCCTCCCTCCCTCCCTCCCTCCCCCTCCCCCTCCCTCTCTCCCCCTCCCTCCCTCCCCCTCCCTCCCTCCCTCCCCCTCCCTCCCTCCCTTCCTTCCTTCCTTCCTTCCTTCCTTCCTTCCTTCCTTCCTTCCTTCCTTCCTTCCTTCCTTCCTTCTCTTCTGCACTTGGGGTCAGACCTGCCCTGTAGTCTGGTAGCCCTGCCAGTCTTCCTTAGCTCCCTCCCATCTTCTCTAGCAGATGGTCCCCCTAATAAGTTCCTTGCATGTAAAATTCCTTCTTAGCATCTGTTTCTAATAACACCCAGACTAACACAGTGGCCATGGGCCAGCTGAGAATCTTCAGTTTCTGTTGTTGAGGAAGAAGGAGAGAGAGGATTCTGAGAAGTTTCTGCCGCAATCATTAACACAGTTTTGAAATTGCCTGCTTGTGATCTCAGCATATTTGATATTAAAGGTAAAAAATATAACTTAAATAACAGGAAAAACTTCTACCTCTGTCAATATATGTGTATTGTAAGTGTGCTACAGTAAATCTTTTTCTAACTTAGAATTTAAATTTCTAGAGAGCAAGACCCTAAGAATAAAACAATATGAAATAACGTTGCAAATTTACACCAAATCTAATATTTTAATGCATATTTTAAAGGCATGCCTTAGACCCAGTAATTTTTATGTTGTAATTTTACCGATGCCCTTAATTTTGCACCTATTTTCTAAAATGGTTATTAAAATTGCCCTCAAGTTGCTAAGATGGCAGCTTTAGAGAGTAAGCAGGAGGTTTTAGAAACTCAAATAAAGGCTGAACATTTACTTTCAACAAAGCTAAGTCAGAAGATGTAATAAATTGCTCAGATGAATTTTTTCCTTACTGCCTCAAATGTTTTTATTTACCATCGTTGTGTGTGCTTTATCATTATTCTAACATGAAAAATACCAATAAATACTGTGCCTAAATAATTTTTCTTATTTTTTCTTTTGCACCACTCTTGAGTTTGTAAAAATGGGAGGAAATTAGAACATGCACTATAATCTTAGTTTCTCTAAACCCATACTGTGCAGTTAACAGATTCATCCAGGAGGTGGCAGTAGTGACCAATGAGAAATCTTGATGCTCTGTCGCTATCAGCTTTTTGCTGTCCTGCGGATGCTTCCTGGATCTAATCTGATGCTTGTGAAAGCGATTTCCTTCTTACAAAAACATCAGGCCCAAACAGAAACTAACCTCATCCTGCAGATAAAGAATGTTTGTGCCCCACAAGTTGTCATACTATCCCAGCTGTTGCCAGACCTTCAATAAATATTTTTCCAGCAGCAAAACGCAGCTGCGCTTTTTACACAGCAGAGTGGGCACACTCCCCTGCAGGGAAGCCCCGCACTTGATTAGCTAGGCCATCAGGGTGCTGGGAAGGTATATAAAGGAGAAGGACCCAGCCAAGCTGCTTAGGCTGGTCCCAGCTCCAGGAAGGCTGAGCAAGCTGAAAGATTCTGCAGGAAATAACAAGCAGAATAACTACTCTGTTCCCAAGTCCTGAATTGCTCCATCCACGGGCTTTCCCACCACCAACACCCAAGTGTCTTGCTCACGCAGACACAGGTCTGACATTGTTTCCAGTGACAGGTTTCACTAAAATGGTGTCATTGCCCCATTGCGGTGTGCCTGCTCAGTGAAGGGTTCTGGAGGACCTGGGAAGCCACCGAAGGAGTGACCTCTGTCCCTGTGGACCATGGGACCAAGGTGACTAACTGAAGTTAGAAGCAGCAATAAGAAGAAAAGACTAGGAAGGTCTCAAGTTAAGTAGGTTTTCTATCCCCGAATCTCAGCATCCAGCCACTTTCATTGTATTTCTAATAACGTATTTTAAGAATGCTGAGGAAAATTCTGGCAATGTGTTCTTAGTTTCTCTACTGTCACTTCAGAGGGGAAGCAGCCCCCATTTCCATATAGTCCCCAGGAAGACAAATGATGGCAGAATACTTGTGGGCTGTAGTGTCAGAAGGACTTGGCTTTAGGATTTAGAAAGCAGTGTTGCTCTCAAAACTGTTTCTTCATGTGTTAAATAAGGAAATAGTACTTGGTGCAGGGATTGATGTAAGGCTTAAATGGGAACACACACACACACACACACACACACACACACACACACACATATCCATCCATCCTTAGGACAAAGCTTGAGCTGTAGTTAGTGCTTAATAAACAGTAGGTATCACGGCGACTTGCCTTGAAAATGGTCATGAAAGAGAATTAAGCCAGCCCTGAAGCTCATCTTACCCACTGAGCTATAAAGACCCCTGCAAGCACACACACACACCAGTGGGGAGTCCCTCCTCCATCTTTTCCACAAGTCATGGGGATGGCCTAGTCACAGTATTGCTTTAGCCAAGATGCCCTGGAGATTTTCCTTTTCCATCCACAGAAGTTGCTTCCAGAGGGCCCAACCTGCAGTTCAACCCCTCAGATGCTGTACTTGGCAGTGATCTTGACTCTGGCCCACCACCCAGGGCTCACCCAAAGAGTTTTCTGCTTTTACTGTGGCCAGAGAAATGTCACCTGTTGGTTTGATAAGAGTGACTAGAAATGTTTCCTTATATGGCATCAGAAACCTTGAGACAAAGCCAAGGCTCTGGCACATATTTGAACTATAGGAAAGCAAAATGTCCTGCCAAGGTTAGAAAGAAGGTAAGAACTCACAGAAGCCCCACGGTGAAGAGCACTACCCATAAATACCATTTACATACCTATTGACCCCTGAGCATGGCTTGCACTGGCCCCCAGTGTCTTTTGCAGGTGAACTGGGTGTGTGTGTGTCACTCACCCTTGCTTCAGGGCCTGAGTGTGCTGACTGTTCTTGCCAGCAGTCCCAGAAGAGCCTGAGCTCTTTACCGGGGCCACCTTGGAGTTCAACATTTGCCCAGATCTATTACAAATGCCTTCCCATGCCAAACAAGCCAGGCACATACGGATCACACTTTTGAGTGGAAGCTTCCAAAGCTCTAAAAAGGGGCCCTATGTGTGTATGTGGGCAGGGGTGGGGGCAGAGGTGGCGACTGGATTTGTTTAACAAAATCTGTGCAGGCCCCAGCTCTAAATGTTGGTCTGAAGTGGTTTGAAATGTGCTTTCCCATCGAAACGATTATGTTTGGGGCAGTGCATTTGCAGGACTCCCTGGAAAGTAATCAAACCCACTCTAGGCCTTGTGCAGAGACCAGGAGACGGGGGAAAGCTGAGGAGTCTGGAGGCACTGAACCAAGGTCAGAGTGGCAGAATTGATGCAGAGGGCCAGGGAACAGAGATTGATGTAGTAGATGCACAGAAGCCAGAGGAGATGATGAAGGATTTTGGAAGCTGTTGGACTTTGGACTTCTCCCTGGGGGCAACGGGGCTCCGTCAAAAGGTTTTAAGCTGGGAAGCCACCTGATCACAAAGGCTTAAGCCCTTCTCCCTCTCAAGGTATTGGGGTACTGGGAGCAAACTCTGGCCCCAGCCCGGAACCCCAGAGGCTCCAGGCCAGCAGGGAGACAGTGCCCATGGAAGGAAGGACCTGGGCTTCCTGCCATGGTGGGCAGGAGGGGGGCCCTCAGGACCTCAACTTCAGGGTTGAGGAGGGAGAGAAGTGGCTTGTTCAAAGGGCGAACATGGCACCAGATCCCATATCAGGGAGCTGGTATTAGGTGGGAGCTGTGTCTAATGCAGGTGCACACAAACTGGGGGCTCTGCATTCTGTTTTCTTGGAAAGGCAGTTTCCTCCTGGCCTAGAAGTAGCTGTGAACTAGACACAATGACTGCATGGCAGTGCCAGCACTGAAAGGATGGTGCAAAATGGAAAGAATAGATCTATTTTCTGTGAGACATTTGTTATCTCTAAACATGTGACAAAGCTGAAGTCTATGCCCTTCAAGCCAGACTCTATTGATTCCTCTTTATGCCTAGATATGCACGGCACGAAACTTGAAGCATGTGGGGAGTAATGTAAGGTCAAAGTATTTTTACGATATTAGTGTTTTTCTAAAAGCAAAGATAGTGTAAATAAATACACCTTCAGCTCCAATGGTAAGGTTAAAATTTTCTGTTCAAATACATTAATAAAATAAACCCATGGGGCACGACCAGGGCAACTCAAGGACACACATATCTCTCACCATGAGCTTGTCAGTGCAGGAGCAAAGAGGCAAGGCTTTTGAACTGAAATGCTTTCATCAAAGCCACACCAACTGTTTACAACTGAGCTTTTGTTCTCTAGATTCTACATTTTATAATGCAAACATTTTCATTTTGCTTGTCTTTTATTTTATTTTATTTATTTTTATTTTAGACAAATGCCAGGATTAGCCCTGGTCGGTGTGGCCCAGTTGGTTGGGACATCGTCCTGTAAATCTCAAGGTCATGGGTTCGATTTCTGGTAAGGACAGATACCAGGGTTGGGGGTTCGGTCCCCAGTCAGGGGGAATGGGAGAGCAAAGCAACAACTGATGTCTCTCTCACATCAATGTTTCTCTCCCTTTCTGCCCCCCTCCCTTCCCTTCTCTCTAAAATCAATAAGCATGTGCTCAGGTGAGAGTTTTAAAAAATGCCAGGATTAACAAAAACTTACCCCCAAGTAGACAATATTGGAACGTCCCCTCCCAAGACCAAGATAGTTTCTTAGCTAAATTTAAAAAACATTGGCAGGTTTCCATGAGATTTTGAAAACAGTTTAATGGCAAGATGGCTCACATATTTCTCCATGAATACATTAGAAACAGATTGAAGAGTACTGAAACATCAAACATAAATACTACCGTATTTCATAGAATCTAAAACTTCACTTGTGTAAGATACATTGTTATCTCAAGAAACACTAAGAACACGAGAATGCTGGTATCTAACTGCATCACAATACTTTCTTAGCACTTAGAATTTTTATTTTAAATTTATTGAAAGAGCTCTTTGAGACCTATTTGCACATAGAATTTTTAAATCATATGTCACTGGCATGCATACACAAAAAGGAAATATAGGCTAAACAGACTGGTTAAGATGTGACTAAAATGGTTTCTCATTCAGAATCTACCTCTTTGGAATCACTCTTTCATGCAAGACTTTGTTCCATATTTTTCCAGACACCATTATCCTGTGAGTCATCAGGAACTTTCAGGAGCATTCTGGTAAGGCTGTATTTCCTTTAAAAGTGCTCCACTACTGTGTTTGGGATTTTCCTCCAAGCCTCTGATATCCGTTCGCCAGGTGCGGATGCTCCTACAGTGGCAATGACACCTGTGGCATGAGGGTGCTTCATCGATAGTGAGCATAAGATGAGGAGATTTCAGAACAGTCAAAGCATGAGAGAGTGTTCCTCCCAGAACCGATGAAATGCGGTGCAATGGGCTGGATGTTTGTGTCTCTCCCAAAATTCACACATTGAAACCTACCCCCCAGTATGATAGTATTAGGAGGTGAGGTCTTTAGGGGTGATTAGGTCATGAGAGTAGAGCCCTCATGAATGGGGACCCAGAGAGCTCCCTCACCCTCCTTCCGCCACATGCGGACACAATGAGAAGTCTGAGACCCAAAAGAGGACCCTCACCTAACCCTGCCACCTCCCTGACCGCAGAGTTCCAGCCTCCAGACCTGTGAGAACTAAATTTCTGTTGTTTATAAGCCAGCCAGTCTATGGTACTTTGTTATTTTAACCTAAGGCATGCAGTTACTTGGATTTAACATATACTTTTGCTGTGTCGGGTCTCCACTTCCTCCCACCCAGATATGGGGTGTGTGTGTGGGGGTGGGTGTGGGTGTGGGTGTGGGTGTGGGTGTGGGTGTGTGTAGTAAAGATAAAAACTTTTGAGGAAAGAGAAAAATCTGACACCTATAATAAAAAGTAGGGGGAAATACATTTGAAAAAAACAGGCCATGCCCATGATTTCATGATTTGAGATCCTTGTAGCAGTAGACACTCCAGAAAACCTGCAGCTTGGTCACTGTGTGCGTCAGCAGCATGGGAAGCGGGAAGCTAGCCTCCGCGCAGTCGGGAAGCCTGGCAGGCGCAGTGAGGTAGTGGCACTGGGGTTAGCTTGCCCAGTGCTGCTCTTGTCATAGATCCCCTCTAAGATCCAGGTAGTTCATCTGCAAAAGGAGTAATTATAGTGCCTGTCTCACAGGGTTTCATGGGAGTAAATAAAGTAACCTATGTAAATGCCATGAATAAATGTTAAGTACTTTTTGGTCCCGTATTTATTCCTCCTTAAATATACAGACCCAGGCATCAAAACCAAGGCCTGGAAATAAATCAGAACCACCATAAGAAAAAACAACAAAAATGAAGCCTGTTTTTGTCTGTATTTCACAGAATTCCTGAGTGTACACAATTCCTCCTGCAAATCATTTTTTTTTTCACCAACACATAGAAATAACAGCTAACTACTGAGTCAGTCCTTTTTTTTTTTTTTTTTTTTTTTTTTTGCCTTTCACTACAAAAAGTTTTTTTGTTTTTTTGTTTTTACCGAATAGTATGTTCGCGTGACTCAAGTCTGTAGAGAAATGAGCTCCATTCTGTCCTCTGGTGTCCATAGGTAGTCAGAGACTTCTCTGGCAGTGGCAAGTCCTGTCATGGGAGCTGGTTAGTGATGACACAGCCGTTACCAAGCCTGTCTTGCTCAGAATGGTTACCCTCCCTTCCCTTTCCTCAGGCACACCAACTGCAACACTCTCCTGGCTGCACCCAGTTAAAGGCTCCAGCACAGGGCATGCAAATGCAAACCTCTGCCTTCCACGAAAGCCAACAAACCTTCCCTGGAGTTCCAGTAAAAGGTGGGGCTCAGTGGCATGGGCAGTAAGCCCAAAGAGAATCCCAAACTCCGCAGAGACTTTCTTTTCTGGTTTTGGGAGATCAATTAATCACTCACCTTGGTTTTTCCATCTTTATAATGAAAACTATAGCCTTACCTCTTCTACATGTGTGTTTGGGGGGTAAAAAACTTGGGAAATGTAGCTGTTTTGTATCCTCTAATGGGTGGAACAGAGGAGGCATGCTAAATACCACGTTGGCGTCATTGTGGGTGAACCTCCAGCCTGACATTCCAGAAACCGTGTTCTTAAGAGTCTAGTTTCAACTGCTACTCAAGGGCGTTATATATAGTGGATGGCCTCATTCTCTCTCTCCTGTTTTTGGTCTGTGCAGCTTGTTTCTCCCCTGCTCCTGGAAACAGCACTCCTTTCCACTGGGCATTTGTGCCTTCCCTATCCTAACCGTAGCACCTTGTTTTAGCCCACTTCCATGTGAGGACCCTAAGCAAAGACTCAGGACTTGGGCCTGGCTAGTTAGAAGACCTCATCTGCCTCAGCCTGGTTTTCCTTGAAAGCAGAGTGTTGCATGCAGTAGTTTGTTTGGGAAGAGGGTTCAGAGAGCCAGGTGAGGGAAGGAGGAAAAGGCAATAATACAAAGAGATGTTACAAAGTGGGCCACCAAGGCAGGTGCCTGAAGAAAGATCTTGCTAGGGTATTTGAAGTGCACCTCAGAATCATCTGCCTGAGGATGAGTGGCAGGAGCATTTACCCATTGGCCCTTAATTCCAGGTTGAGCATATCTGAATGCTGGGGGGATGTCCTGCACATACCCCTCACCAGGGTTTAGGAGCACTGCATTGGGAAGCTAAAGGCAGCCCAAGCTGAGGGGAGGCGCATGTGCAGCCCAAAGAATCCTAAGTGAGGAGCACTAAGCAGGAGCACAGAGTAAGGATTGTGAAAGGAAGGATCACGCTCACTGGCCAGGACCATTTTGCAAGTGATAACAGCTAAGGAGCCCCTTAAACTTATACTTGAAGACCAAGAGTTTAAGCCTCTGATGGTTGTGGTAAATTTTCTATGAACATGTTTAGACAACCAGGGACTCCCAAACAAAATCTTATTTTAGTAGATATACTTATCTATATTTTATAAAAATGAGGGAGTCATTTTCTACTGCCTATTTAACAGCCATTTCAACATTTTATATTAAGTATGATCCATAGAATGCCATTGAATGACATGATTCATGAAAAAAGTATGTTGGGGTCAAACAAATTTGACAAATAGTGTATACTACCACATTTCCTTGAACCTATCACACATTTTTTCTAGCTCGGGAAAATTTCATAAATCAGAATTCATTTTATAATTAGTGTGCTGTGTTCCCTTAACTTCCCTTTATGGGCTGAATTACGTTCCTCCCCACCAAAAATTCATATATTGAAGCCTTCACCCTCAGTATTTTGTAATGTCACTCCATTTAGAGATAAGGCCTTTAAAGAGCTGATTAAGTTAAAATGAGGCTGTTAGTATGGCCTTAATACAGTCTGACTTGTGTCTTTAAAAGAAGGCATTTGGACACAGAGATGTATGTGTACAATGGGAAAACCAGGAGGGAAAGAGAGAAGGTAGCCATCTTCAAGGCAAGGACAGAGGCCTCAGGAGAAACCTGTTTGCACCTTAACCTTAGGCTTCCAGCCTCCAGAACAGTGAGAAAATAAATTTCTGTTGTTTAAGCTTCCCAGTGTGTAGAACTTTATTATGGCAACCCCAGAGACTAAGATATTTCCTATAAAGCTGTTATTAACCAATGACACTGTTAAAATGATAGCATTTCACAATCTGGGAAACATGATATGTCTCAGGGAGAGTTGCAATGCATATTAACATATTAAACTTTCTGAGAAAGCCACAGCCTCTTTAACTTGCTCTCCATGTTCAGTCACCATCAGAAACATACTCTGAGGAGCACAGCATGGTAGCTAGCCTCTGTAGGAAGCTTCGTGCAAGCAAATTCCCCTCAGATACCTTTTGAGCAATGGATTCAATAGAAGGATTGAATACGCCATTTCTTGGAGGAGAAAAGCTCATTCACACATGATGCCATCAACAAGAATATCTATAAATTAAAGGTCAGGAATAACAAAAAAGCTCACTGATAATCTATGCCCTGTTTTATCAGACACACATCACATTATGGAATACAGAGGCAGACCTCCCCTGGCACACTCCCCACATGCACGGATTTCAGTTGCTCCACGGTAACGGAAGTTAAATAACACCAGCTCTCCCACAGTTCCAATATCAGTCATTACCATACTTTAACTGTGAGTAATTCATCAAGTACAACTCTGCTGCGTGCTTCTCAGGCCATAGATCACTACATAAATTACAGATGTGTGTTGGGACCAGGGACCCATCATGTTACATCTTTCAGAGTCTGTCAGCGACTGGTCACTGTGCATCTGTTATCAGTTCACGCACAGACAGCAAAGCACGCAACAGTGTGGCCTCCTTGTCCCCCAGTGATAAACCCACATAACATTTTACAGAAATGGATAATCAAAAGAAGAAACAAAAAGTGACAAGGCTGGAAATGAAAGTTTAATCAGACTCAAACAGTTCAAGAGTAACACCCAGCCATAGAAATGCTGATGTTCGAGAGATTCTAGATATGCAGCCATGTGAACACAGTGAACCTACTGAAATAGATGAGGAAAGTGGTTGTGACAAAAAAGGATGAAGATGCTGCAAAAAAAAATTTCAAATTAGAGGAATTCTTACAGATACTTTATAGTATTATAAATGCAAAAAAAACAAAATATTAGAAGCTGACCCAAATTTGAAAAGGAGTATGACAATTCACCAAGGCATAGGAAAGATACTTGGTCTATATTATAAGCTTTACAGTAAAAGAAGTAGGCAAGCACTCTTGAAATTTTTACAAAGAAATAAAACATTAATTATCAATATGTCTAATGTTTTAATTTATAATATGCTAAATAAATACTAGTTTTGCTATTTTTAAAATGTCCTAATATATTTATAACCAACGATAAAAGAGTTCTTAATGTTTTGACAAAACTTTTGCAGTTTGCAAAACAATCTACCAAGCTTTCTAATCTGTTCCTTAGGCCTTACAAAACTTCCTCAGCATGAAAAATATAAAAGGGTTATCTAAATTTTCTTTGTATTTAAAAACTCATCAGTGTTAATATGATACCTTTGTTAGATCACCTGCCTCCAGGTAGTTCCTCTGAGCCTGTGTTATTTAGCCTCCTTTCCAACTATACTATTAGGTATTTTTTGTTCTGCTGTAGTCAAAAAGATTTTCTATATATGAATAGAAATCAAATATCAAGGTACTGGTGGGTTGGTTCCTTCTAAAGCTTCACTCCTTGGCTGGTATATGGCTATCTTCTCCCGGAGTCCCCACCTGGTCTTCCTCTATGCACATGTGTCTCTGTCTCTTGTGTCCAAATTTCTTAATCACCTCTCTAAGAACTTATTTTCTAATATAGCCACTTTCTGATGTAGTAGGGTATTAGGATTTCAAAATATGAATTTGGGGGCACACAATTTAGTTCATAACGTATGTAACTAGATAGATGGATGGATAGATAAATAGATAGCTAGATGATTGATAGATCCTAAAAATGTCCACATGAATTTTAGAGATACAAATTTTATGATTAATCACAATCTCTCAGGAGTCTCATCGCCTCTTAAACTCTCAATTTTCGCCTCTAAGCAGATGCCACTAACACCCACATCTTTAGTCCTCTTCTGAAGTTCTGACCCACATTTACTGTGTCAAACTGGCATTTCCTCCCAAGTATTCTGCTGGCACTGTCAGCTCTACATGTGTAAAACAAAACCCACCCCATCCACATGAAATCTCTTCTTCCTTCTGAACTCCCTGCTTCCCTGAAGGCCACGCAACCTTCTAAACAGTACCTTCAGCCTCGAGAGTTTCTGTCTCTGTCTCCTCCCTCTTCCCTAACTCCTGATCCAATCAATGGCCTCTGGCATGTCCTTCTCCTACCTGCAATGTCTCTTGTATAAACACTGCTGAAAACTGGTGGTGGTGGTGAGGGTGGTGCTGTGTGTACCTCAGTAGGATACATGGGCTGCTTTGAGGAGAATTCACTTCCATTCCATCCAGAGTTGCCCTAGGCCAGCCTGACTAGTTGGGAGAGTGAAAGAGAAATAAGCAGACAGAAGAAGGTTTTTCCCTTTCCCTTCATCTTTACTCTGAACACAAAAGACTTTGGGATTGTATACCACAACACAATATTTCTAAACTTTCACTCAGTTGACACAGGCTTGTGTCCCTGTGGGAACCCTTAGAGAATCACATACCTTCACTTCATTCCACAGAAAAATAAGCCCCTTACAACTTAGCCCACAACCCCACCCACTTTATTTCTGCACACACACACCCACCCAACTGTACTCCCTCCTCTCCACACTGTGGTTACCAGAGTCCTCTGCCCCCAACTTCCCTACATCAAAAATTGACAAAGAACTCAAGGAAATGAATGTCCTCCCCATGAACCAAAGTTTTGTTGTGCACTGTTTGGATAATAGCATCCTAACAGAATACCTGGAAGTTACAGAATATACTCATTAAAACCTAACTACGAGTTTAATAGGCCCTTGAAATGTCTCAGGACCTCCAACAAAGAATTTTCTGGGGACAGGGAGTCAGGCCGGTGTCTCTATTGGGAACAAGATTTTATTTCAGAGACTTCTTGCTACAGAATGTTTCAGGGGCTGAATCAGACCTCTCTGTAGAAAAATGCTGTCATGAATTTGTGACATCTGACTTGGACATGGAAAGGGAAGTGGCACATTTTGTCATCCTCAGTGTGGAATATTCTCAGGCATTGTTTCCTGTGATCCTCTCAGGTTCCTGTCCAATGATTATCAGCCTCATTTTACAAACCAGGATTTGAGTGTCTGGTACTTAGAAAGGAGGAGATGACATGTCTGAAACATGAGGAACTTCTTCAATGAATGACTGTGTCTCTAAGACTCCCCACCGGCCTGCCTGGAACTTTCTTAGGCCTGCGCCACAGGAGCTCTGCCTTTCTTTGCCCTCCTTTGGGATTACACCTGTGTCTCATTTGAGGGTCCTCCCTGTCTCCCTCATAAGGTTGCTGGTGGCCCTCGGGAATTCCTTACTTCTTTGCCCCACTCCTAGGTGATAACTGTAGTCATAACCTGGCTGGGGATGTGCTGTGCCTGAAATGGAAGGAAAGAAGTTACCCTCCAAAGTTCCTGCACGAATTAACCATATCTACTGGCAGGAGCTAGGGGATTGCTCCTGGCACTGATTTTGAAGGGACTTGATCAAGAGAGCCAGAATAAATGACTGGAGAAAGCAGAAATTCATTGATTCAACGGCGATTTCCCCAGAGTCAGAGTTTAACATCTTGGCAAGAACTCCAGGGCATGAACAAATGCTCTGCCAAAGAAATGGATGGGCAATGCTAAGTGAAGTAAACATTTCCAGGCTTCCCCTGAGGCGGCTGAGGAAGGGGTGGAGAGGCTGAGGACATACTGGAATGGGTATCCTGGGTGAAGCAGATCGATCAGAGGAGGATTCCCCACAGGAGGCCAGAGGACACACCTTTCACCAAGGCCATTGGGAACGTGCTGGTGATGGCGCACGAGCATCACCAAGACGCTCAGTGGCCACTCTGCTCTGCAGGCCAAGGCTGACCACAGAAAGAGCAGTCACAGAGCTGAGCTCATGAATATGCATGGTTAGGATGTCAGAATGTTGGCAGCAGGTGGGGGTGGGGCAGGGGGCTGAAACACTAACAGCCAAGAGGCTGTATTTAACCACCAGAAGCCATGAGGCTTTAAGCACCCTACCAGTGGGTGAGGTCACAGAGGCAGCTGAAGAGGCATGACAATCAGGGAGTTCTGGACATGGTAAAAAGAGTCCAGTATCCCCAAGGGCAAAGTAAGGAGGCAGCCCTGGCTGGTGTGGCTCAGTGGATTGAGCACCGACCTGCAAACCAAAGGGTCCCCAGTTCGATTCCCAGTCAGTACACATGTCTGGGTTACAGGCCAGTTCCCTGGTGGGGAGAGTGCAAGAAGCAACCACACATTGATGTTTCTCTCCCTCTCTTTCTCCCTCTCTTCCCCTCCATCTAAAAATAAATAAATAAAATCTTAAAAAAAAAAAAAAAGGCAACCAAGGAGGATGCTGCTTAATATGTACAACAACAAAAGCAAGAATAGAGTGGCAGGAGGCTGCAGAGGCTGCCCCAGGAAAATATCATGGTCCCTTATTTAGTTTCTAGGTCTGAGCTAATTTTCAGAGTTGAAACCCTTTGACTAAAAAGGTAGAATTCCGCAACACTGTGGCAAGCTGTATTGTGATGATAGCTGTATTAGTTTCCTAGGGCTGCTGTGACAAAGTACCACAATTAGGTAGTTTACAACAACAAAAATTTCTTCTCTCACAGTTCTGAAGTCCAGAAGTCTGAACTCAAGGTGTTGGCAGGGCCACTCTCCCTCTAAAACCTGGAGGAGAATTCTTCCTTGTCTTTTCCAGTGTCTGGTGGTTTGCCAGAAATCCTGCCATTCCTTGGTTCATCACTCCAATCCTCCCTCTTCACATGATCTTCTCCCTGTGTCTTCACACCATCTTACCTCTGTGTATGTCTGTCTGTGTCCAAATTTGCACCGTTATAAGGACTCAAGTCATATGGAGCAGGGCCTACCCTAATGCATTGAATTCATCTTAGTGTGGCTGAATCTGCAAAGACCCTATTTCCAAGTAAGGTGACACCCAGAGTGAGCATGAGCTGGTAGCCCAGACCCCTGAGTTAATCTCCACTGCAGTACTAGGGCCCCTTCCCCAGCTTGCACCTATGGTCATAGTGGGAGGAGCGCTGTCCGTATCACCAATAAAGCATGTGGAAAGACATATAGGAGTGGGCATGAAGTCTGAAATTTCTGTATCACATGTTGACACATACCAGAAAGTATCCACCACAAGAGAGGCATTGAAGGCCCAAGTAGATCATTACAAAATTACTTGGCCCATTGACATTAGCCAGCCTACATCATTGGCCAACCCAGAGCCAGTGCAATAAGCATGCAAATGGAGTGGCCGCAGTGGCCGAGATGGAGGCCCTACATGGGCCCAGATGCATGGACTCATCCACCAAGGCCAGGGGATCTACTGCTGCCTCTGAATGTTTGTTCTGCCCATAGCGGAGACCTTGCTGAGGCCCTGATATAGAGACCGCTGATATATAGAGGCCCTGATATACTGGCAAACCTACTCCACTGGGTCCTTTCCATATTTGAAGAGCCAGCAGTTCATCCATACAGGATATATAACCATTCCATGTATGGGTTCACCTTACTGCCTAATGGGCCTCAGCCAGTAGCACCAGCCAGGGCTTCCAGGATGCCTGATGCACAGACACTGAGTCCCACTCGGTCAGGCGGGACCCACTTCGTGGAGAGGGCAGTGCAGGAGTGGGTCCATGGCTGTGGGTGGGATCCAATGGTCCTATCAGATACCACAGAAGCGGCTCGTAGAATGCTGGAATAGCCTGCAAACAGTGCGGTTGAAGCGACAGTGCAGAGGCAGTTTTCTGAAAGGATAAAATGGCATCCTTCAGGACACATTAAATTAGAGATATGTTGATGGTGTTGTGTCCCCATCAGGAACAAAACATGGGTCTAGGGACCAAGGATTAGAAGCAGGTGGATGTGGACCCCGCTTACCATCACTCTCAGACACCCCTGGGAAACTTGGTGCTTCCCATTACACTTAAAAGCCATAGCTCTGCTGCTGCACCTTGGACTCTTGTTACACGAGCCTGCAGTGAGAAGAGCCACCATCCTGGCAGGGGTTAGTGACACTGACCAGTGCAGGAGAAAGGGCTCCTTTTACACAATATGCAGGAGAACTTTTGGTGGGTCCCAAGGGTCCCCTTGGGTCACTCTTGGTACCGCTGCCCCATAGTAACTATGAATAGACCTTCCCAGGCACCCCACACTTACAAGGGGTTAGGACTCTTACTTGGATCTCACCACCAGGTAAGCCACCAAGATCTGCCAAAGTGAGAAATAGAAGTAAGGGGAGATCAGGCTGGAGAGTGGAGGGGAGAGGGGATCAATGTGAGTTCAGCCCCTCTCCCACTAGCCTCCTTCTTCTAAGTGTACCCTCTGCAGGAGAAGCCCCTGGGAAGCACATAAAGCTATTCCCAGAACACATATGGAGTGGGTGAATGTGTACAACACAGAGCTGGGCTGTGGAGGCCATGAGACGAGCCTCTCGGATCCCTGGCTGCCAAGAGAGAATATGGTCAGCCTCCACTGCTGCCCCCAAATCTAGCTCCTCGCAGCCCGTGACTGAGTGTGGCAGGGGCACTGTCCACAGTCCCCATGAAACTCAGGACTCCTCTCTCAGGCACTGGGCCTCAGAAACTGGTCAATGGCCTTCCAGAACATCCTGAAATCTGCACTGCGGTCTAAGGATTCCTCTCCAGCCCTCTAGCCTTCCCGCCATCCTCCATAAGGGTCAGACCCTTCCCTTCCCTGTATTAGCTTCTTGTGGCTACTATAACAAACCACCACAGACCTAGTGGCTTAAACAACACGCATTTATTATCTTAGAGTTCTGCAGGTCTGAAGTCTGAGGTAGACCATCAAGCCACATTCCCCACAAGGCACTAAGGAGAGAATCCTTTAGAGATCCCAGGAAAAAGTCCATCCCTTGTCCTCTCCAGCCTCTAAAGGCTGCCTGCATCCCTTGGTTCACGGCCCCTTTCTCACCTCACTGGGACCCCTACTTCCATCACCACATCTTTGTCTCTGACTTTACCCTCCTGTCTCTTTCTTAAGAGGGCCCTGGTGACTATATTTACAGCCTACCCAGAAAATAAACAATAATCTCCCTATCTCAAAATCCTTCATTTAATGTCATGTGCAAAGTCTCTTCAGTTGCGTGTGGTAACGTATTTACAAGTTCTGAGGAGTAGGCCATTGACACCTTGGCATTATTTGGCCTTCCCCTCAGAGGCATGTTCCCCAAGAAAATTTCTGGCACATCTAACCCCATTCTGGTGTCTGCTTCTTGGAGAATCTGAACTGACACGTGCGTCATTCACCAGTGCCCCTTAGATCTAGGCAAGCAGGGTCCTTGGACTGGGCCCCATGCCTCACGGGGCTGTATGTAGTGGAGTGTCCTCTCCAAAATTTCTCAGTCCTCCTCTTGTCCCTGGGATTAGCCAGGCTGATGGTGCCACCCAGGAGGGGTTCCTGGACCTGACTGGGAGTTGGGTGGATGGCGGTTTTCATTTCCTACTTCAGAACACTCTCCAATTCTCCACTTCAGAGGCTCTGAAGAGCTCTGGGACTTGTGCCTGTGGAGTTGTCCTAGGGTCCCCTTGTCAGGGTGCATTCTCAGAGGGGAGCCATCTGAGTAGATTGCTGCAGCTCACCTCTTAGGAATTTTTCTGGATTGCATATGATTCAGCCATCAGGGTAGTACTCCCAGGCTGACTTTGGACAACTCTCAGTCCCATCAGATACAGGATGAGTTCAGTATTCTGGGCAAACAACAATCTACCACAGACCCTTGGTTTGAGCAGCATTGGTGGTGCACACAACAGCTCTCCCCTCTCCACGATCATGTCAGGCAATCACCTGGAGGATCTGGAATGGCCTCTGAGTGTTTTCCAGCCATCGTTCTGTGGTACCAATGGGCTCTTCCTATACAGGTCCTCTCTTATTCCAGTCAGTGTGATGATGTCATGCCGCCTTGAGGCTCAGGCTCTGCGATAGGAAGGATGGACATTCCTTGCTGAATGGGACCCTCTGGCTGCTGCGCCCAGGGCCCCCCGCTGTCCTTCCCATTGGTGGTGGTGTGCGAAGGCAGAAGTGGAGTCAGCATGCAAAGGGGACACTCTCCAGCAACCTAAGATTATAGCCTAAAGAGCTGGGAGAAGACATGGTTGGAAAATGTGTTCTTCTACCTTTAAAGTATAAAATTCACTTTTGGCAGGGGAGGTAATAAATATTTTATTATTTTTTTTCTTGCTATGAGAACTTCAAGATCCACTCTCCTAGTTACTTTCAAATATGCAATACAGTCACTATGATATACATTCCATCTCCATGGCTTACTCATTTTCTAAGTAGAAATTTGTACCTTTCGACCGCTATACTATAAGATTTAGAACAATGTATTATGACCAAGGACAACTTAATGTTCACATTTTTCTGCATGCCCCAGTAAGACCTGGGATTATAGTCATCATCAACAGAGCACAGCACCAATTCTGAGAGTGCCAGTGAAAGCCAGTACACACAGATTTGGGGTAGACAAGGCAGCCGCATGGACATTACAATGTTCACCATGTCATTGTAATGACATGACCACCATTAAATACACGGCATTAGGGAGCTGAGGAGACAAGGAGATCTACATTGTTTCAATACAAACAAGTCCAGAAGAACCATGGCATTATGAGTAATAATCATATTGCATGACAGATATACAGTTAGCTAAGTTTCTTTTACATTTTTATTTTTTTAATTATAAATCATGTTTATTCTATTACAGTTGTCTCAATTCTTACCTCTTTACCCCCCTCCACCCATTCAACCCCCACCCCCCACTCCCACAGTCAATTCCCACTCTGCTGTCCATGTCCATGGGTCATTCATACATGTTCTTTGTCTAGTCCCTTCCCCTTCTTTCCACCATTGTCTTCTTTCCCCATCCCCTCTGGTCACTTTCAGTCTGCTCCATGTTTTTGTTTTTGTTTTTTTTTAACAAAAGATATGGTTCTTGGACCTGAACAGAAAGAAATAGAACCTGGACACTAAGAACATTTACAAAGACAGGACAATAAACAAATTTGTAACTGCATCTTCTCTACCCATAACTCTAAATCCATCAATCAATCACTTAATCACCTTGTGTCACAGGGACCCATGAATTATGTAATATATTTTAACATTTTTAAATTTTATTTTTTAATTACAGTTTTTATTTATTATTGGTTTGTATTAATTTCAGGTATATAGCATAGTGGTTAGGCAATCATATACTTCACAAAGTTTTTCCTCCAATATTTCTGGTACCCACCTGGCACCATCCATAGTTAATAGAAGTGTTTATGGTGACAGGTTCTCCACACACAAAAAAACAATAAATATGTGCCCCCAGGATAATCAACAACATTTACCAAGTTCTAATATGAACAAGAATTATGCTAGACATCATGGATACAAAAAAGAATAATGCACAGTCCTGGGCTCCACGTAACTCATGGTGTAAACGTGGAGCAAAGTACGTAGAGATAGTCAGAGGTCTTGTGTCAGGGACACAGAAAGAGGAGATGCAGAGAACACATCAAAATACTGATGTTCCCTGTTAGTTCATCAGAAAGGTGTCAATGAGAACAACTGTGTTTGTGGGCCTGTTTAATGAGATTTTTCAGCCATCTTCTGAATCCAAGTTTCTTCTCCTCTGAATAAACTTGGGCCCTGGCAGTTATTCGTACAAGGACAGGCCCTGTGGGGTTGCAGGGAGATGCCAAGGATGTGGCCTTGGATCAGAGCAGCAGTGTTGGGGAAAACAAAACCTGTGCGGCTGCTTAGCCCGAGGGCTAGCCAGGCACCCTCGGCTCTCTAACCATGACCTGGCAAGGCCACGGCGGGCCCCTGGGGCATTGCAGAAGCCTTGCGAGCACAGCCAGGACCCTGTGGGCCAGAGCAGGAAAGGCTAAAGTGCTGCCGGTCCAGGGGAGATGAGGCCCATCTGCAGTGAGAGGGTGGTAGCCTGAGTAAGAGGCTAAGTTACTGTAAGATGTTTTGGTTTTTAGAGAGGAGAAAACAAAGAAAGCTCAAACACTGACTGCACAGGACAGAGGGTAGGGAAGGGCGATGTGCCAGAGGAGGTGGGTGGGGAGGGCAGGGTGTCCAGATGCAGGGAGAGAAGTCAGCCACAGGGGGTGAGAGGGAAAGATAGGAAATGTGGAGCGTTTGGGGTGGAGGGTGGGAAACTTCAGGAAGCACAGAACAGATGGCCTTAATCTTCTAAGTGGGAAAGGAGGCAACATTGAAATGGGCTGGAGGGGTGGGGGGTGGAGGCAGGGCTAGGAGGGGAGGCTGGGCAACTCCCCAGTGGCCACAGAGGAGCCTAGAATAGGACATCCTGGGTGAGTAACAGCAGTGTTTGCCAAGCTTGTCTCACAAGAGAATCGCTGGAAGGGAGTGTCAAATGCAGATTCCCCAACTCCCCCCGGAGACTGAGTCAGTGTATGGGATGAGTGAGACCGAAAATCTACATTATGAGGACAGTCTGCGTATATACTTAACATCAGGCATGTTTAAAGAAATGCTGAGCTCCAGAACAGCTGAGCAGCATGGGGAGCCCGTGAGAGGCTGGAGAATGTGAGGGGAATCATTCAGTGTCCTTCTCACAGCCAAACTCCGCTGCTCAAAAGCCCATTCAGAGAAAACTGGGGTTTAGCCACGGCAGTGGGGTCTATCCAGGAGGGCGGGGACCAGTCAGGAGAGTGTGGTTGGAAGTCCAGGGCATTGGGGTAGGGGGACTGTGAGCACAGTCAGAACCTTGACCTTGGACCCACACTTGGCAGAGACCAGTGTGAAGGCAAGAGAGAACTGTGAGAATAGGAAAAGTGGAGGGAATTTTCTAGCTGGGTCAAGATCAGGAGGTCAGTGAGGGTGAAGAAATGGGAGAGGCTTGAGTAGATGGGAATTTCAGAGTTAAACACCGGGGAGTTTGAGTGTAGGCAACACTGCTCAACTGGGAGAGACTTACTCCCCTGTCACCAAGCAACCTGAGCACATCCTCCAAGGCAGCGTTTATGCATATATTTGGGGAGGAAATTACTTTTATATTATAATAAATAAATTCCATTGGTTCATATGAAATAGTAAGATTTTCTTTAAAAAAGGCGCCAAAGGCTTTCTCTTGGCTGGTTCGAGCTACACACCCAGGTTCATGTCCCTGTGTAGTTAGCGCAACGGAGAGGAAAGTGCTGAGGAACTGAAGCGATAAAAGCAGACGCCTCAGAAAGGGTACTGAACGAGGGTCTCTTGTAAGGACATGCATCCAGGCTGTGACCTGGTAATAACTGGAACTTTATGAAACTTCCAGTAATTAACTATTTTCACTTACAGAAATGGTTACTCTGTGCAATAAAGCCTAAATCTCAGATTAGCTTCTGAGGTCTATCTCCCTCAGCACCGCCTCCCCAACAGGGCCTCCAGGGGGCACTGCTCCTCCTCCTAAACTCTGTCCCAAAGGCGAAGGCCACTTCCTTGGCTTCCTGAAGCACCCACTAAGTCAGGCTTGGTGGGGAAAAAAGCCTATTTAAAAAGGAAATAACCATAGAAGACACATAAATCTGGACAGCCAGCCACTTGTCCCCTAAAATGCGGCCCCAGACCAGCAGCATCAGAGTCACCTAGGAACCTGAGGCATCCCTGGCCCCAGCCAGGCCTATTAAATCAGAATCAGCAGGTGATCTAAGTGCACGCTGATAGTTGAGAAGCTCCAGTCTAGCAGGCAAGATTCTGCCTTCCCAAGCTCAGCAAGCTGGCCCGCCCGTGTAACGCCCGCCTGTGTAACACCTGCCCCCAGGAACACTCTCTGAGCGCCCCCTGCTCCTTAAGATGGACAGAAGGCCTGGCCCTCCCAGTAGTACCTCCACATCTGCGGATCCCCTTTAACTCTCATTGTGTATTAGCTATCTATTGCTCTGTGACAAATGACCCCAAAACTTAATTTGAAATAACAAACATTTATTATCTCACAGTTTCTCTGGGCCAGGAACCTGGGCATGGCTTAGCTGGGTAACTCTGGCGCAAGGTCTCTCTCGCAAGGCTGCAAAGGCAGCTCTCATCACAGCCCCACAGGGGGCATGTCACTTCCGTGGTCAGTCTTGTTGGAAAATCAGCCAGCCTCCCGTCCCAGCTGGCTATTGGTCAGAAACATTACTCTTCAGCCCTGTGGTCCCCTCCACAGTGTTAATCACAATATACCAGCTTGCTTCCCTCTGAGCAAGAGCTCTGGAAGGGCAGAGGGTCGGGCCAGAGAGAGATAGACAGGGCAAACAAGACCAAAGTCATTCTTTTGTAACTAAGTCTTAGAAGGGACATCCCATCGCTTTTGTCATGTGCTATTGCTTAGAAGCAAGTCACCTGGTCAAACTCAGGCTGAGGGGAGGGGATTGCATGAGGTTGTAAATACAAGGGGATCATGGGGGACCCCTTAGAGGCCACCTACCTCAGGTAATGATGTCACACCTAAGGGACATGCCCCAACAGGGCAACCATGTAAGAACACAAGACAGTAACCTCCCCCGTCATATGCTGAGGATGACATACACTCAAAACAAGAGGTTTATTCCTTCTTAATGGTAGCTTTCAGGGTGATTCCACATTAATATTCCTGGGGAACATTAAAAATACTGATGAAGGTCAATTAAAGCAAAACCTCCAGGAATTGTTTTTGGTTGTTTTTGTTTTGTTTTGTTTTTTAAATTTCTGGGCTGATTCAGAGCTGGGGTTGAGCATTACTGCCTCAGATGAATAATTTCAAATGCTACAATGCCAGGGCTGGGGTGAAGGTCACGGGGGAAAAAGGGAAATGTGGGTCTGGACAGCTTAGAATTCTGACAGCTGACCTGCTGTGGGGCGGGTGGGCAGGAAAGCCGGCCAGGGGCTAGAGGCTTTGAGGAGTGTTATGGTCATCTGAGAGGTGAGGAGATACAACAGAAAAAGGTAAATGACGTTTTACAACTGCCTACCTTAACAAAACTCCCATCCAGTGGTGAAGCTAGATGACACTTGCAAGAGTTAGGAAGACAGGAGGGAAAAGAGGGGAGGGAAGGGGGAGGGAAGAGAAGCGGGGAGAGGACAGAGAGGAGTTAGAATAAGAAGCCAATTCATTTTTAAAACTTGTCTTCAACTCTTGCTGATGACTTCAAGGAAATGGAAATAGAAAATGGAGACTTAACCAATAAAAGTGCCTTATAATCTTTTATTCTATGTCCATAGACATACAGAAAGTCAAAACTGGAGAGGCCCTGTCAATTACGTCTCCGCCTTCATTTTATAAATGAAGAAATGAGGCACAGAAGGTCACTTGAAAGGTCATAGCATTGCTGGGATTAGAACCCACACCCTTGAACCTGAGCCAAGAGCACAGTCACAGGCTTCTATATACAGCGCATTTCTAGATAGGGTGGGTTTCATTCTTCCTCCTTCACACCAGTGTGGGAATGAGACTTACTGAAGAATGGGTCAAGGGAGAGAGCATGCGGTCTCTTACTGGGTGCCCTGTCCTTGCGAGAGCATCTTCCACATAAATATTTAAACAAAGGTTAGCCCAGAGGCACTTGGTGGGTCACAGTCAGTGTTATGGTAGTTCATTTACTCTGTTTGATGGAAACAAGTCAAGGGGGTGATCATAGTCTTGGAGTCTAACAGGATCCCAGCTTATTGGAAGGAAGGAAACTCAAGTCTGAGACACAATCTGAGTCTGAGGTGGAGCTTAAGCACTTCCCTGTCCAGAGGCTTTATGCACAATAATAAGATGGCTCCATTCTTCGGGCAGGTCCAACCTTTACCTCTCCTCCCCCCAGTCTCCTGCCTAATCTGTATCTTATCCTCTGTTCTCATCCTCCGGGACAGGTCACTCCCATCCTGTTGCTATGGCTGCGAGCCTCACCCAAAGCATACCAGCGCTGTGCAGTTCCCAGAAGCTGGCTGCCGTCCAGGCAGATGCCGAGCAGTTGGGGAAGAAAACGTTCTCTTTCTGAAAGCCAGTCCAAGGCTGTTTCCTCTGACTCTCCACTGCCGGCTGAGTCTTTGAGAGCTCTCTATTCAGCTGTGTCTGTGGCTGAGCAGTGATTGTTCATTTCCCTCCCTGCACCAGCTTCTTGGGAGCCTCTAACCCAAATCTCATAGAGCTAAATAAGGCTGTCCCCAGAGCTCAGGATCCTGGCTGGGTACCAAACACTGAAAACTTTACCAGTTACCATCAGTTCCACATCTCTAGACTCTTAAGAGAATTTTGAGGAATGTTGTTCCAAGAGCTCCACGCCTGCCCGTTTCTAATGCTTTTGAGTGTCTGGACCTGACCTGGTTCTCTTAGAAAGAAAGAATTCCATGGCAGAGGAGGCAAAGAACCCATGGAGAAGAGAGATGGACTCTCTTTAACAACAAACAAAGGAAAACCCACCCACGTGTAACATGGCCCTAATGCACAGCCATCCCTGGTGACTTATGTTGGCCCATTCTTATATTCACTGCAATTACAAGCAAGGAGGGTATTGGAAGGAATTTGCAGTGAATACCAACACTGCCAAGTAACATCTTGGGGTGGATGACCTGCTTTTTCCTGATCAGGATTCTACCCGGCATCCTCCAGGGGGAAAACGCAAGACAGAAAGCAGCACAAAAACATACAATGTTGTTTTCACTGTGCATTCCCTCCACTCCTCCACTCAAGCTCACAAAGGGAGGACTGGCCAGGCCCTGCCCCAGGCATGTGCTCACATAACTACAGAGCCCAGCCTGGGGTGGGAGTGGGGCACAGAGGGGTGCTCACAGATGTTCCCCGACCCACGTGAGGAGAGATCGAGGCAGGTGAGCAGCAGTTACTTCTGCTGGCCACCACCCCAGCAGTCCAACCACCTGCTGCTGTCCAGGGCCACTGAGCCCCTCCCAGGTCTCACTTTTGGCATTGATATGCGGCCCAGGGGGACTTTGTTGAAGGTTCCATGTCTTTGCTAAAGAGTTGCTTTAAAAATTGAGCTGAACTGCTTAAGAGAGGAAGGTGCTTCCTTCCTTTTTTAGAAATAATTTAGATAATTCTCTTTCTAGTGGGAGAGAATATGATCATAAGTTACTAACTAGTTAAAAATTAATGAGAATCATGCCAAAAGATGGTGTGGTCTTAATTTCTTCATAATTTTTTGTCCTCACTTGGAATAATTTTTCAGCTTATTATTTAAATACAAACATTTTCATAGATGTATGGTTTAATTTTAAAGGGGAGAGACAATGTATTTACCTCTATAGCTTGCAAAGCAAACCTCAAGTACAAGCCTTAGTATTCAGACCACATGGCTATGGCCCAGACCCCATCAAACCATCACTACCATCAATTTTAACATCTCCTGAAAGCAAGGTAGAAAGACTTGAGCTACTAAGATTGAAAATGCCAGTGTTCAAAAGGACCGCAGCCATCTCATCTCCCAGCAGAGCTGGCACAAACCCTGCCCTTCCCTTCCCTTTCTCTTTTCATCATCCACTCCCCTCCTGGCATCCACATCAGTCCAATTTGTTCCAAATGACCCCTGATCTCAGTGAAGAAATTAGATGACCAGAGGCTGGACAGGGTCCATCAGGGAAAAGCCTTAAATACAGCTCAACAGAGAGGGCTGAAATATCTTCAGAAGTTGCTGACACTCTTTTGAGACTCACTGTCTTTTGAAAGACCAAGACAGTTGAAAACTTCTTGCACCACTGAAAGCTGGTCCCTTAGTGCATGCGAACAGTTTCTTCCTCCACAGCACATGACTATTATCTTTCCATCGCTCATGTTCACGGGCACAGCACTTGGCCTCGCCCACATCCCCGAGGGACAGCTGCTCCAAGACCCCGCCTGAAACCAAACAGCTGGATGAGCAATGTTCTCCACTGCGAGCAGGAGGCAGGCTAGGCTGCGTGTGGGTGAATCACGGAAGCCTGACTAGGGAAACACATCAGGACTGTGAAGGAACTCCACAGTGTGAGGACATGGCGGGAGGCAGGGAGGTTTACCACTTGCCAAAGAGATAATGAGAAACTCAAGGTGTTTCTTTGTTTGTCTGACTGAGTTTCAAGTGTTTGGAAGGCTCCCATACCACTGGTAGCGGCTGACTTCCTGAGCCTTTAAAATCATCACAAGTGTATTAGGGCATGACGTGGCCTGGCACAGCAGATTTGGAGTTCAGTAGATGTCAGTTCAGATGTGGCTCTGTCACGTACCAGCAGTGCTAGCCTGTAAGTCACTCGCCCTCCCAGAGCCTTCACCTCTGAAACCCGTTACAGCTTTTCCTGCTGCCTTGGTGTGTGGTTGAAATGAAAGAATTCCCGAGGCAGGCAGGGGCAGTATCTTTTCAGAGTGGCTGGCATGTAAGAGGTGCTCAATAAATGCTCTGAATGAATGAATGTATATATTTTCAGTGTCTGTTACCGAATAGTCACTCAGTATTTATTGATTTTTGTCCCTTTCCTTTCCAGATGAGCAGCCACTAAAGAGTGCACTACCATAGCTCAACCTCCCAATGAAGTGAAAAATACAGCTTCTTGGAGGGGCCTGTTCACCTCTGCAAGGTACCAGGGAAGAGTCAGCTGACCAGGTTCCAGCCCTGCTCTGTCACTAACTGGTCGGGCAGCTTTGCACGCAGCAATTACAGTTCCTTCTTCTCTCCTTCTGCACCTTTATCTTCTCCATTTTAAAAATGAGAGAGCTGGACCAGATCCATAGTTGTAAACATTTTATAGCATCAAAACTCTTTCTTCACAAGATATCTTACACAGAACCCCCAACTGAGTAAAAGAACTCAGGGGAGATGATAAGGGAGAGGATGAAGGCCTGCATCTGGGTCTGCTCAGTTCCCCAGCCCACCTGCTTCTGGAGGTCGAATGGAAGGCAACCCTGAGGAACAGCTAAGGTTCCTTGGAGCACAGTTAGGGAACCACAGGACTACATTCTAACTCTCTAAATGTGACATTTTTTATTGAATGTTTACAGAGTAACTTGGGCACATTTTGGAGCCTAACAAAATCAAGGCTGATGTTTAACACATCTGGTGAAGAATACAACCAAGACTCTGCTTCATGCCCAGCTCCTGGGACCTGCAGCCTGGGTAGAAGTCACTTAGCAGGAAGTTCCTTTCAACTGGTTCCAGCTGGAAACTCAGCAGCAGCAACTCTTCGGCAGTGGGAGAGAGGGGAGAGGATGGGGAAGTAATACAGAAAAAAGGTGTAATCTTATCCTAAAGAGAGTATCATGGGAATATAGACCAAAGAGAGGAGACTGTAGAATAGGACCTGCAATAAATTAGCATGAGCAATAAGGGAGCGGTGAGATGTAGGAGAAAGAGCACTGGGCAGGAAATCAAAACACTTAATCCCAGGTCCACATTAACTGCTGACCTTGAGCAAATCACACCTGTGTCTCAATTACCTCTACGGTAGGGCTAGACCAGGTAACCTCTATGGGACTTTTCCAGCCATAAACATCTGTGATGCTAAGAATTGCAGGCACTTAAGAATGTTGATAACAAAGATGTCCAACTTTCAGTACATTTATTCATCACTTAATGAAGGGATACATCCTGAGATATGTGTCCTCAGGCGACTTCATTGTTGTATGATCATTGTAGAATGGTACAGCTCACTACACACCTAGGCTATGCGGTAGAGCCTATTGCTCCTAGGCCATAGGCCTGTCCAGCATGGTACTGTACTGAGTACTACAGGCAGTTGTAATACAACGGTAAGTATTTGAGTATCTAAACATATCTTAACACAGAAAGGGTACAATACAAGTATGGGATAAAAGATGGTACACCTGTATAGGGCACTTACCATGAGTGGAGCTCGCAGGACTAGAAGCTCCTCTGAGTGAGTCAATGAGAGCGGTGAATGAGTGTGAAGACCTTGGACATACCAGACACTACTTAGACTTTTAGTGCACACTTAGGTTACACTAAATTTATAAAAAAAAAAATTTCTTTCCTCAATAATAAATTTACCTTAGCTTACTGTAACTTTTTTACTTTTATAAACTTTAATTTTTAAAAAACTGAATCTTTTGTATTAACCACTTTGCTTAAAACATAAACACATTACATAGCTGTGCAGAAAAAGTTTATAGAATACAAGCTGTTTTCTATTTTTAACTTTTTTTGACTTTTTAAACCTTTTTGTTAAAAACTGAGACACGCACACACGTATTAGCCTAGGCCCACACAGGGTCAGGATCGTCAGTATCATCGTCTTCCCCCTCCACATCTTGTTCCACTGGAAGGTCTTCAGGGACAATAACACACATGGATTTGTCATCTCCTATGACGACAATGCCTTCTTCTGGAAGACCTCCTCAAGGACCTGCCTGAGGCTCTTCTTGAAGAAGAGTCACTCATTTTAGAAGTATGTCCACAGTGATTTGCTTGGTTTGCAGAATTCTCCTTGTCATCATAGATTGCTTGCAAGCAGATATTACACCATAAACATTTCTACAAATAAAAATCTTTTGGTGTTGGGGTCCTTAAAGAGTTTGTTGAAGACTGCAAAAGCTTCTGCTAAATGCTTCACTGTGAATTTTCTTGGAAGTTCTTTTTCTTCTCCTGCAGTTTCCTTTTCTCTCGCCTTTTCTTTAGCTATGCATTCCTGTTCCAGTTCCAACAACTCCTCATTTGTCAGCTCCTCAGAAAACACCTCTAGGAGCTACTCAATGTCATCCTCATCCACACCCAGGTTAGAGTTGTTTGCCATCTCAGCAACAGACTTGGTGGTTTTTGCAACCTCCTCATCCTTTGCAAATCCTTTGAAGTCATGGGCTAACCTCTTGAGTGTCGTTCCTCAGTGACGTTACCCCAAGCCCAAGCAAGGTTCTTGATGCAGCTGTAGACACTGTAATCCTTTGAGAATTGTACCAGTGTCTTCCTCAGATACAGCAATAGCCTGGGCCAATATCTTCTGAAGTAGTGGGTTTCAAAAGCTGCTGTAACTCCTCGATCCACTGGACCATAAAGTGAGCCATAAAGGAGCACTTTATATTAGGATAAAGATCACCAGGGGGAGTTTAGGGGCTGGAAGGATTGAGCAAAAAGGAAAAAGGACTCATAGACATGGACAACAATATGCTGACTGCTGGGGGGAAAGGGGTATAAGGGGACTAATGGTAATGGGAAAAAATACAATAAAGATTAAATTTTTTAAAATCACTGGTAGAAGGAGGATGCCTGGGGGCATTATGAACAATAAGCAAAATTTTGGAAAGTATGCTGTTCTGTAAACAGTACTTCTCCATTTCTCTGGCATAGCAATTCAGAAGGGCATCTCGGAAGATGCAGAGGGCTATCCATATCTTCTTATTGCTCCTGTAGGACATTAGAATTATGTGCTTACTGATGTGCTTGAAAGCCCTGGAGTTCTCACTGAGGCAGATCACAGAGGGTTTCAATGTGTCACCTGCATTATTGCCCTCGAGCAAGACTTATCTTATCCTTAAAGCCTTGAAACCCGGCATTGACTTGGCTTCCTGGTGGATGAAAGTCTCTTCAGGCATCTGTTTCCAGAATAGGGAGGTTTCATCCATATTGAATATTTGCTCTGTCAAGTAATCCCTCCCCCCAATCAGCTTATCTAGAGTTTCCAAAAATTCTTCACCTGCCTTCACAGCAGCACTTGGAAACTCACCACTCATTTTCACATTATATAATGAACAATGATTGAACCACCCACAGCTAGCAGTGAACTCCACATTGGGTCCAACTGCACTCACAAAACAAAATTTTTTCTTTGGCCATAATCGTCATGATGCTGAGAAAGATATGTCTCTGTGTCTGTTATCAATTCAGGTCACAAGAAGCTTCTCCACGTCTGAGGCCCTTCTTGAATTTTTGTTAGATCCATTGTCTTCAAAGACACAGACCCTTTAACAACTCTGTCACCTTGTTTTTGTTCTTCAAGATCATAGCTATGGTGGTATGGGACATGGCTAACTGGCAAGCAATAACCGTCACTGATTTTCCACCTTTATAGTCCTTAATCATTTTTAGTTTTGTTTCCAGGTTCATCAATCAATGTGGCCTCTTCTGGCAACATTAGCAGTAGATTTTGTATTCTTAGTTGCCGTGTTGAACAAAACAATATGAGATTAAATCAAGCACAAGAGACCCAATACACACAAGATGTATGAGGATGCTGCCATTGTAACACAGCATACTGTTCTACAGCAAACTTTTTTAATAATTAGAAAGAGTACACTATATATAATACAAGTATAATGTAGATATACATTAAATATACAAGTAACATACATCTACAAGTAGCATAGTTGTTCATTATCATTAGTATTATGTACTGTACATAATTGTATGTGCTATACTTTTATATGACTGGCAGCACAGTAGCTTTGTTTAGACCAATGTTACCACAAACACATGAGTAATGTGTTGCGTTACAATGTAACAATGGCTAAAATGTTACTAAGTGATAGAAATTTTTCAGCTCCATTATGATCTTATGGGAGCACCATAGTATATGTGGTCCATCATTGACTGAAATATCATTATGTGGTGCATAACTTTATTAATGTTTTCCCACTGCTTGTGTTCGTTATCTCTAAATATTTCCCACTGTGACACATCTTAGGCCCTTGACAAGGCCTGGGGCCTACATGTTAGGAAAAGGGGATGGCTTTGAGTCTCTAAGGCCAGTCTGTACAACATCTCCCAGGGATCTTTGTACTATGATTAAAGCAATCTTGGCATATGTGGGCACTTACCAAGTCCAGAAAAGATGAATAAACATTTGAAGGCTGATAGAATTGTCTAATTATCTTCAAGAATTTGCTACAGCTCTATTGCTTACCTAATGTTGTCTGAGATCACATTCTGAGAGGCTCAGATTGACTATACATTTTTTACTATTAATTTGTTCACCTTTTAAACTGAATGATGGTGAAGTTGGAAGCATGAGGAACTAACACAGAGAGACAGTGAGACTCAGTGGTTAACTTAACCCTGGTGGTGACTGCACTGCCACTTCTTCAGGTCAAGGAAATCATCTACCCAAAGAGGGTGGTACATGTAAATACAGCTCTTTAAGGAAGGCAAACATGTGAGCTAGATAATTGTTTGGATCAGCATTCCACCTGGAATCAAATTGCAGGGCCTAATTGCTGGCTTGGGCCCTTCTGAGTTCTTTAGCATTTGAGTCCCAAAATCTTATCAAGACTAAGTAGTTGGCCCCTAGTTTTATGTAACCACCTTTGTCAACAGCATGGAATGACACATGCAGCCAGGCAAGAAAAAGGGAGGTAAGGCACTATTGCAATCACTCCTTATGGACAGAATGTCCTCCTATATACATTAAAATGCTTTCAACAGGAGGTAACCGAACACTCAGCTCAAACCAGCTTTAAAAACAAGGATATTTGTCAACAGAAATTTAAAAGTAAAAGAAATTAAAAAAATAAAAGCAAGGACATTTTTATTTTTTATAATAAGTCCAGCAAGTTTCAAGGGGACTAAAACCATGATTCAGCAATGTCTTCAGGAACTGAGTCCCTTCTAGCTCTTGGCTCTGCCATCCTCCAGCTACTGGTGTTGGCCCCAGGCAGCTCATTCATCACTTCAAGACCCCTCAGCAGTCCTGGTTTCACATCCACATCTGCAGGCTTGCTTCATGGGCCATCAACCTGTGCAGTTTCTCATAGCCCTGGGCTCAGAGGGGCCCCACACTTGATTTAATGCTTTGCTATCACCATCTTGAAATTCTTAATAATCTTATCTTTGAACTTGTGTTTTGTGAGTGAAGTTCTATAGTACTTGAGCAGAGAAGATATACACAATATGCGTGTCCACTCTTCCCTGCTGCCCCATTCACATGTAGTGTCCATGATGTCCCGTGAGAACAAAACTCCAGTGGACCATAGTCAGTGGGAGCCCAGGGAGATTCAATGCTGGTGCGAGGTAAGCGCAATAAGCCTATTCTGAGTAGGTAGGGGCACCCACAACTCATAGAGGCTACACTTCATGTCCAAACTAGAACTTGTTTCAAATAAAAAAAGAAAGCACAATAGACCAATGAAATCTATGCTATTCTTTCTAACTTATGTTACTTCCCTGTAATGGTCAGCCACTTAATCTGAAACTGATGACATATAAGGAAAGACTGGAGTGGTTGGCTAACATACCTGAATGGACTATTACAGAAGAATACTCAGTAAAACTCCAGCCTGTGAATACAAACACCTCGATTTCTTGCTTTGTTTCTATCCCTTGATTTTGTTCTCTTCTTTTACAACAAAGCAGCAGGCAACCACCTAAGTTGTGCAATAGTTTATTGTCCTGTGAATGTCTGTCCAGAACAGAATATTATCTTCCTGGAAAACTCTCCCACCTGACCTCCGGCTGGTGGCCCTGTCCTCCATTCCTAAGCTGTCATAAGAAATGAGTCTCCTTGGTTTGGTGTTCTCTACCTTAAAGCAGCAACTCTCCAACTTCTTCAGGCCCCCCAAGACATTTTTGGAAGAAAACAAGGATTATCTGTCTCAGAGCCAAAAAGAAGAGTTAACTTTAACTGTATATCCTCTTTTTAATATTTAAATTTCTTACTGTGGACACAGACAACAGTATGGTGATTTCTAGAGGTGGGGTAGGGGCAGGTAAAGAGAGTAAACAGGGATAAATGATGGTGGAAGGAGATTAGACTTTGCATGGTGAGTGCACAGTGCAGTGTGCAGATGATGCACTGTAGAATTATCCACTTGAAACCTGAATGATTTTATTGACCAATGTAACGCCCAATAAATTCAATAAAAATAAGTTAATAATTTAAAATCACTGATTCTTACTTGTTTCTGAAAACAAAACAAAAAAATTAAACCACTTTTATGAAAATTGAAAAAAATTAAGCTTCTGGAGTTAAACACTAATAAGAAGTATCCTAAGTGAGCTATAATTCATCCCAGAAAACAAAGTATAGATCTTTTCAAAGAGTGACATCAGCATGTCAGAAGCCAGTCACCATTTCTTTCTTGAGAATACTCTCAAGCCACTGGTCCCCTGGACCTCACTATGAAAACAAACACCCCAGACTTTCCCCTGCTCCTCCCGTTCTCACAGGACCAGTCCCCGTGGGATCCCCACCCTGGTCAGCCTTCCTCCTTGCCCAACCTTCTCCTTTCTCAGCAGAAGAGAGGAAGCTGGTCACACAGGGAGCACGTGGCGGGAGTGGAAAGGCAGAACTGCAGACGTTCCCCCTTCCTTATTCCAATTTTTTTTTTTTTTTTTTTTTTTTTTTTTTGCTGTAGCAACTCTTCAAGCTGACCTGTGCATGGGCTTGTTAGAGAATAGAAGCTGTTGGAGCCAGAGGAGAGCTGAAGATGTTCATGTTCCTCTCCCAGGAGAGCGTCACTCTCAAAGGCACCTGGCAAGTGGGGGTAGGAACCCAAGCCCAGTGCCCCAGGGCCCTGCATCCCCAGCAACCTCCTCCAGCACAATCCCTAACTTCCCAGAATCACCCTTCATGTATATTTGCCCAAGACCATCTTTTGTTCAGAAACAAGATAAGAAGACAACTTATGTTTCTATTTCCACACTACAGCTCATAAAATTTAAAGACAAACACTACTGTAAGAACCAATCTCCATCACTAAGACAAACTTGATTATTTCTTTTTATTTCTTTAATAAGATTGGAGAGTGTTCTAGAAGCCATGTTGCCTGTATCAGGGTTTCTCAACTTCGCACTACTAACACTTTGGGCAATATAACCCTTCACTGTGGAGCTGTCCTATGCCTTGCAGGATGTTTATTCAGCAGCATCCTTGGTCTCTTCCTAGCACCCACACCCCTCACACTGTGACAACCAAAAGCATCTCTAGACATTGTCAAATGTTCCCTGAGGGGCAAAATTGCCCCCTGTGAAGAGCAGCTGATGTAGAGGAAACTAGATTATTTGGTCGTCACTAGAAACACTGATCAAAAAAATTGTTCACAATATTGTTGGCTTTGTATCCCAATATTATAGGAAGATAAGAGAGTCCGAGGCATTCCCTCACACTAGCTTATGCTTGACCTGCCGAGCCACCAGCGCGACCAGAACCCAGAAGAGTATGCAAAGGGGCCTCTAGATCCTCCCTGCTGTGCAGCCTGGTGTCTGGGCCTGGAGTTGGTGGGAAGCCTCCCTCACAACAGAGCACCCACACCTAGAGGCTCTTAGCTCCTGGCTCTGGAGTCAGGACTGGGCTCCACTTTGTATGGAACAAGTGCCTTTGTGTGTGTGTACGTGTGTATTTTATTTTTATTCTTTTCAAAAAGCCAGTATGCAAACAATACATACATACTAAGTATGAAAACCTAACAATACAGAGCAGAAATATACTTATAAGTGGAAAGTCTCCCTTCCATCTCATTCTTTTCCCCTTGGGTAATATCCAGTTATTACTTTGTTGCAATTTTTCTGGATCCCTTTTTATGCATTTACATAGATAGGGAGATAATTAAGAATTTTTTTTTAATGTAACTCTAGGCTCTTTCTTTGTGACCTGTTTTTAAAGTATTCACATGACATTCTTTTTTTGCTTTTAAATTTCTAACCATTTTATTGAGATATAATTGACACACAATAAAATGCCTCTATTTGACAAATATACACCTGTATAACTACCATCACAATCAAGATGTAGAACATTTCAATCACCACAAAAATGTCCCCATCAAGCTCCTTACCTGCGAATCTTGTCCCTGATCAGCCCCAGGCCATTGATCTGCTTTCTATCCCTACACATTAGGTTTGTTTTATCAAGAGTATGTTATAAACAAAATCCTGCAGTATGTACTCTTTGTGTATCTGGCATCTTTTTCTCAATATAATAGCTTTGCAATTCATCTATAGTACTTGTATATCACAGTAGTTTTGCTTCTTTTTATTGTAAAATAATGACTCACAGTATGGATATACCAACTTTTTTTAGCCATTCACCTCTTGATAGACAATTGGATTGACTCCAGTTTGGAGCTGTTATGAATAATAGTGTTATGAACATCAGTGGTCAAGTCCCTCTGTGGACATTCTTTTCATTTTTCTTAGAAAGAGTGAATTCCTCAGAAAGCAAATACTAGGTCTTATAGTAAGCGTAAGTTTAAATTTATCTAAAAAATGCCAAACCATCTGTAGGTGGTGTGGTTCAGTTGGTTGGGCATCGTCCTGCGAACCAAAAGACCTTGGGGTCAATTCCCTGACAGGACACATGCCTTGGTTGCAGGTTCAGTCCCCGGTCAGAGCATGTACAAGAGGCAACTGATTGATGTTTCTCAAACCAATGATTCTCTCCTTTCTCCCTTGTCTTTCCCTCTCTCTAGAATCAATAATAGAAAAAAAGAAAACTTTGTAATGCCAAATCATTTTGAAAGGTGGTTGCAATTTATAGCACTTTCTCCTTACCCTCAGTGGATGTGTTTCAAGACCCCCAGTCAATGCCTGAAACCATGGATTTTCCTAAATATACCTACCTACAATGAAGTTGAATTTATACATTAGGCACAGTAAGAGATTAGCAACAATAACTAATACCAAAATAGAACAATTATAACAGTACAGTGTAATAAAAGTTTTGTGAATAGGGACTCTCTCTCTCTGTCTCTCTCTCTCTCTTTCTCTCTCTCTGATACCCAATCTGATAATCAGACAGTTCCTAAGTGACTAATGGGTGGGGAGTATACACAATATGGAGACACTGGACAAAGGGATGATCCAGGTGCCTGGCAGGATGGAGCAGAACAGTATGAGATTTCAACACCCTGCTCAGGACAGCAGGCAATTTAAAATGAATGAATTGTTTATTTCTGGAATTTCCCATTTAATATTTTTGAACTACAGTTGACCACAGGTAACTGAAACCACAGGAAGCAAAACCTTGAATGAGGAGCAAGTACTGTATATTTCCACCCCCAGTATATGAATGAGAGTTCCACTTGCTCTGTATCCTGAAATTTCTTGTTAATGTTTCTGAGCTTTAATTTCCTCATATAACATGGAGATTGTTATGGTACCCATGTCACAGGGTCTGGGGAAGGATCAGATAAGGTTGTGCTTAGCCCAGTGCCTGAAAAATAGTAAAGCTCAATATATATTTCTATGTATTAGGGATGTCACCATTACATTTATTTCTTAGGCACTTGCATGACCCTTCAGACCCCTCAGTTATTTTCCTATTTTTCTCCACTCTCTCACTTCTTGAAAAAATAGGCTCTGCTTTTTTCCTTTTCTAGCTAACTCTTCAGCCCATCATCATGTCCTTCATCGCTTCCATGTAGGTGAGTTCTAATATGTCTATATCTTGGTCTCCAAAGCTCTCCTGAATCCAAAGCCCAGTTCTAATTGTCTCCTGGACATGGAACCTGTTCTTGGCTTGCAATGTCCCTTCTCCATCTCTACTCAACAAAGGCTTTCCAGTCTTCAGTATGCCCCTCAAGTGCCACGCTCTCAGAAGCCTTTCTCAATCCCATAATTCCTGGCTCTTTGAGCACTTCCAATCTCTATTATTAATATGTCAAAAACAAATACAGTAATGTTTAATGTATGAGAATTCATAGCCCTAGTTCAGACTACAGAAAAAGAATGCTGCACTTAAATCCCCAATCTGCCATTTTCTCTGCTGGGACACAAGACAAGTTATTGAACTTCATTTTGCTCTTCTGAAGAATGGGAATGAACATGACTCCTACTTCACAGGCTGGTTATGAGGACTAAATGAGGTAACATATATGTAGTCCTTAGAACAGTAAGTGCTCAATAAATCATAATTTCTAATGTGAAAAAACAAACAGGTAAAGGCATTGATTTTATTAAGACTGTTGCAGGAGGGAGAGCATCCCAGGTCTGAAGACACTAGTCTCAGTAGTGGTTTTCTCTAGACTAATCAGAGATAGGTGGTTTTATCGTTATGTTTTTGAAATCAGGGTCTGTCAGTCAGATGAACAAAAATGTCTATCTCTCTGTCTAACTAGTTTTAAGGGACAAATAGTTTAGCTACTCATCTAGGAAACAAAGAATGGGATTGTGGAGGGTCCATGTCTGGCCTTGTCACAGGTAAACAAAACGGTCTTTTGTTAGTTTAATGGGGTCACAACAGCACACGGACAGTGGGTTTTATCTAAGTCATGGGGAAGGACTGTTCATTGCAATAAGATGCTTCCCAGCACAAAAAAGAAGAGTAGGAGATTTTGGGGAACAAAAGGTTAGGGCAATTTGCCTTCACTGTTTTCTAGAAGCACAGGACTCAAGGAAAGTTAACATTGCCAGTCTCTCCTCTGGCTCAACACAAACATAAGGCTGTACCTGAACAACCAAGTCTGGAAATTAAGCAATGGGGAGTTGTCCAGATCTGCACCAATTGTTAGTTCAGATTTGATTGCTGTGTGTAAAGTTGTCAACTCCAATTGGGCCTCTCTGCAAATTCAACTGGAAGCACAGTTGTTCTCAGGGCTGCTGGATCACGACACATGGTTGAATAATTTGTCAAGTCAATGGCTGCATGATAGCGTTTACAACTCTGCTCAGGGTGAATGTCCAACACTTGGATGCCATTTGCTTACTCTGCGAAAGCAGTCTACTTCGTGTTGTCATCTGCTTATAGAGGCTCTTGGACAACCTCTTTTAAGGTCCCCCCCTGGAATGTATTTACATTCAAAGTAAGGCTTGTAATTTTTTAATAAGGAAATATGAACCCAAGATTGTACTCCTTGTAGTTTTGCAGCAATACGACAGTCCAGAAGACGGCATAAGTTTCCTTCCTTTTGTGTTAGGGTTGGTCTTCAGTGCTATCTTTTCAGAAAAATAAGTTTCTCCCCTGGCTGGTGTGGTTCTGTGTATTAAGTGCCAGCCTGCAAAAGGAAAGGTTACTGCTTCAATGTCTGTGCTGTGGGCCAGGTCCCCTGTTGGGGGCATGCGAGGGGCAACCAATCGATGTTTCTCTCCTTTTTTCCCTCCCTCCCTTCTCTCTAAAAAGAAATAACATCTTCAAAAAAACAAAAAAGAAAATGAAGTTTCCAAATTAAGAGCATATAAGGGCTGCAATGGGGTATCTGGGGGACAGGCAGATGTGACCTGTTGGTGATGAGTATGAGAGTGTTTAACAAGACACTAGCAGTATTTAACATTGGGTTGTATCAGATTAGGGTCTCCTAAGGTCCAGGAGGAGCAAGGGTAAGAGCCTGCCAGCAATTATTTCATAAGGAGATAGTCAATGTTGACTAGCGGGGGAGAAGTGAAGAATCATCATCAGTAGATATAAGACTTTGGACAAAGGTAGGTAGAGTTTCTCAGGGAGCCTGAAAATTTTGAATTTAAGAGCACCATTGACTCATTCTACTTTTCTAGAGGACTGAAGGGATAAAGGCAGTGCAATTTTTGTGAGCAAGGAAATATTCATTGAATATCCTGAATAAGCTTAGCAGTAAAGTAAATTCTTCTGTCATTAGAGAAGAACAAAAAAAATCCCAAGTGGTACACACTCTTTCTAGTAGCAGACTAGCTACAGTGGTGACATGTAGCCTGGCAGTTTGCAGGAAAAACCTTCTAACCACCTTGAAACACACACAGACTAAGGTTAGAACATACTCATGCTCATGAGACTTTGGGAGTTGGAGAAAATCCATTTACCAATGGGGACAAGGACAGAGGAATGGCTGTCATATTTGTCCACCTTTACATTTTCACCGGGATTGTGTGTCTGACACACAGGGCAAGCTGAGATTACCTGCTCTGTAGCAAAGCCGAAACGTGCCCACCACTACGGAGGAGTTCTTTAAAACGTCCTTTGCCGTGACGTGTGATCCTGTGGAGGCTGTGGATTAAATTTCAGGTGAGGAACCAAGGAGAGATCAAGTGATCATCTGGGTGTCTCCAAAGCTGATCTTGGTGAATAAAATATTCAGCTTATTTTCAATTCATTTATCAGGCTCAGGTGTTTGCAGTTGTGCCCTAAGTTTTGTAAGTAAAATTTCTGTCTCTAAAGGAGATTGAGCAATGGGAAGTATACAAGTGATCAAAGAAGAGTTTTCTTGGGAAAGAGGTATTACAGCATATTTGTCAGACAAGGAGTTTCTATAAATTTAAAGGTCTGACTATTATTGTGAGCTATAATTTTGACGATACTTCCTTCTTTGGGTAAAGCCTCTCATAGGCTAACAAGTTGGTTCCATTTCTGATGGTGTCCCTGCAGTTTTTGTGAACCCTCTTTGCATAGCAAAATAATGTACAGCTCCAAAAATATATTGGCTATCTGTGTTAAGTCATCTTTCTTGTGCTAGTTTGAAAGCTCAAGGAATAGCTACAAGTTTGGCCACTTGAGTCAAATTAACCCCTGGTGTGAGTTTGAACTCAATGGATTGTTGAAAGTCTGTGATAGTTGAAATTTCCCATTTGTATGCCTGAGGTAAAACATTCCACAAATAAGGGGAAATGGGGGTCTTGGAGGGGAGTTTCAGTGAGGCCAGGGTGAGGAAGGGTTAGAGACTGTGATGGTGATACAGGTGTGAGGACGTCCCAACTTGATGTCCCAAAAGTGTTGAGTTTTCTCAGTGGAGTCGTAGGGTCTGAACTGTCTCAGTTATATAGAAGTTGAGTTCATGACTCACAACTAAATCAGCAGTGATTTGGACTAATTTGGTAGGTAGGAGGAGAATGCCTGAGCCCCTGGGTCTAAAGTGAGGCTAAAGTACCCAATGAGACTTTGGCTTTCCTTGTATTTTTGGGCGAGTACCCCCAAAGCATGCCCTTTCTTTTTGTTTATAAAAAGGGAAAATAGTAATGAGTCCAAAACAGGGAATCCAACGGTAGGATAGAGAGCATAGAGAGGACATACAGTTTTGAAATACAGATTTGAAAGGAGAGTCCCAATTAAGGGGTTTGGAGACAGTCTCCTTTGTCATGGCATATAAGGGAGAGACTACAGTGGAAAAGTTAAGGTTCCAGTTCCTCCAACAGTCAGCTAATTCTAGAAACTCTCAGAGTCACCTTTTGGTCTCAGGGAGAAGGAAATTGATGACAGTTTTAATTTATTTAGAGAATAAGGTCTTCCCCTCAGAGGAGATATCATGCCCTCAGTAATGCACTTGAAGACTGAATCATTGCATTCTGTCTTTAGAGACCTTATGTCCCTTTGGACAAAAGCTTGGAGTAAATAATGGACAGTGACAAAAGAGCTGTTGAAAGAGTGTGAGCAGAGAAAAATATCATCTACATACTGTATAAGAACAGAGTTGCAGGGGAGGGTTCAATCTCTCAGGTCTCTATTCAGGGTGCTAGAGAAATAAGGTGGGTCCTCAGAGACATGACCCCTGAGACATGATGGTCCACAAGTATTACTGAATTTCCACATAAAGACAAAAGGATATTGTGAGTCAGGGTTGTTAAATATTCTGGAAGAAGTAGAATATAAGTCTATGACTATGAGTCAAATACAGTTGGGTGGATACAGGTCAGAACGGTTGGGGTTTTTCAGAACTAAAGGAAAACTGAGGATTGAATATTTTCTTGATTTTGTTCTCAAGTCTTGAACTTGCTAGTATCTCATTTGGCTTCTTTTTGGGAAGGATGGGAGTATTACAAGAACTAGATGTGGGACTAAGACTCCCTTGTCAAGGAGGCCTTGAATTATAGGTTGACGGCCTTAGAGGATTCTTGCTTTGGAGTATATTGTGGGAGTATTTAGAGTATACAGAAGGTTCTATTTCTACTTTGAGATGGTCAGCCTTCCAGATCTGGTCTGTGTCAGTGCAGTAAGCTGCTCAAAGCGAGTCAAGTACTTCATTTGTACTTGAGAGTTTAAAAGAGATTTGTGGGTTTTGACAGCAACAAGAAAAATCTGATGGCCAATGAGAGCCATGAAAGAGCAAAGATGTGAGGCGGGAAGCCAAGGGTCTCCAGGATGAGGCCCCTAGGGGAGCAGAGTTCTCAGTTAGAAGGCTGACTGGGAAGTGGAGTGGAGCTAAGTGGAAAGCTGTGCTGGGTTGTGAGAGATCCTAGTGAGACACAAAGAGGTTCAGATGAAAGTTGTCACATGGGTGATTATCAGGTCCCTTCAGAGATATGGCTTGTGTACAAGGGAGAGTGGTGGGGGAAAAAGAGGAACTGGTGTTGGAGTACGTTGCCCCGGGTCCACTAGGAAGGAGGTGGGAGTGCCATTCATGGGAGTCATTATCTCCCCTGACAAGTTAGTATGGACATGAGGGTAGGGGTGGGCCTCAGTGAAAGTCATCACAGGGAGGCCCTATCAGAGGGAGATGGATTTTTGGACTCTTGTTCCCTTTTGCATTTTAATGCTGGGCAATCTCAAGTCCAATATCCTTTTATTGACAATATCTGCAAGTGTCTTTATCAGTAGGGAGTTTGGCAGCAGATTGCCCTGGCTTGCTTCCTTCTAGTCAGTTAAGTTGTAAAGCCTTCAGCTTTCACTGTGTTGATTTGATCTTTTCTGCAACGGAGTCTTCATGGTGTTGAGCTAGTGTACATGTTCAGAGAGAGGGACATTCTTCTTATTTATATGGTGGTCTAAGATGATATCTCTAATTTATGGTCATAAGCCATTTACAAAATTAGTGACAAAGGCAGACTGATTCAGCCATCAAGAGCAAGACCGAAGTAGTCCCTCTGAATGTTTTCTAGTCTGTCTATAGTTAGAGGCGGGGCTATCTTTTTGTCACCTGCAATCTTGCATATTTGGCCAATAGATTTTTGAGGGGAAACGATGGACACAGATTCTAAAGTCTCTCCCCAGTGGTTTCAGCCTATAAGCCTTGGAGATATTCTGGTTTTTTTGAACATCCTCATGATGAGTGGCTCACTTGGCTCTTTCATACTAAAAGCTGATACACCCAGGGCTCACTAACAGCTGCACAAGTTGAGATAAATCAGGGATCCAGGAGAATGTGCCCTGAGGACCAGTTTGAATTAACTGTAAACTCTTCCCTATTTTCATTGTCCACAATAGCATGTAAATCTAAGTCAGTGCTCATTCAGGTGGGTGCTCAGGTCATGAGCTTTCCATCACAGGTGGGAAGTGCGTATAATACAGATGCAAAGCTGAGAAGCAGGGGAGTTTAATGGGGATCTGGAGGGGAAAGGAGGAAAACTAGGGTCTGAAGGAAGAAAAGGGAACTGCAAACTAAGGAGCAAGAGTGGGTGGGAGAAGCAACAGAGTGGGACACCTGGAGGGTTCCGAGTGAGGAGAGGGTGGTGAAGTTTTGATGAGGGTGAAGGAGGAGCAGAAGCAGAGAGCTGAGCGGGAGAGAGATGGTCTTAAGTGACTGGACAGTTTGAGATAGATTGGAAACATTGTCTTCTTTTTTGGCCTCCTTGTACCAAGCAAAATAAGCTGATCAAAGATGAAGACAGATCTTAAAGCCCTGAAAGGATTGAAAGTGCTTTGTAGATAGATTTTTTAAGTTTGGGGAAATCCTAGGTGCCCCAAAGAGGCCACTGCAGTTCACACTGTCCTCAAAAAAACCATTTATTGAGGTCATGAACTGAATTGTCACCATAGTGAAGAGGCATAGACAGCAGATCCTTGAATAATGTCCTTTCGTTCAACATAATTTTGTTATAATGTTGATGTTGGGAGTGGGGGAGGCTTCCCAGCTGAGGCCACTGTCTGTGTGGAGTGTGCATGTTCTCTGCATGTCTGCATGGGTTTTCTCCATGGATTCCCTCCTACAATCCAGAGGAGTGCAAGTTAGGAGGACTGGTGTGTCTGCATTGTCCCTGCCTAAGTGAGCGTGGGTGTCTTTGAGTGGCCCTGTGATGGAAGTCTGCCCTGTCCAGGATGGACTCCACCTGGCACCCTGAGATGCCAGAATCAGCTCCCGCCACCTGAGACCTTAAACTGAAAGAAGCTGTTTGGAAAAAATCATTTTACTTGCTTTTATTCATCTTTCTTAAATGGATGTATAGATCACATTTATTTCACTGTGTAATATTAGAAGAGTTCTGGATCTTTATTTAGAAGTTTGGTGATTTTTTTGTGACTAGGAATATGTGATAGAAACTTAACTCTTGTTGATATAATTAACCTTTGGTAAAATTTGTATTGTTATGTATAGTATATATTGTTTCAATTAAAGTTAATTTCCAAGAACCTATCAAATATATTAAGTGAGGACTTCCTGTAATCAGAAGGGATTTTAAAAGGGGCTTGAGAGGAAGGTAAAGTCATTTTTCTTCTACCTTTCTAGATTTTTGGCTGAGACCACCCTGTAATAAAAGACAGATTAGCAGGAGAAAAACAAATGGAAGTTTAATAGCATGTGTGCCTTCTGTATACATGGAAGACATCCAGGAAAACTGAGTAACTCCCAGAAATGTCTGAAACTACCATCTTAAATACTATCTTCAGATGAAGACAAAAAATGTGGGGCGTATGGAGGGGTCAGGTACGGGAGATTACCAGGAAAAGCACAGTAAATAAAGATATAGTTGTTACACAGATTTAAGTCCTTGCCTTACAAGTTGCTAGAGAGTTGGTCATCTTCCTTTTCCTGGTACTGAGGGAGACATCCTTACAAAAAAAAAAAAAAGATTTCCTTTATAAATGTATGTGTGTCTTTCAAAAGAGTAACTTTTATTCAGATTTTAGAGTTTTTCATATGTTTGTTGTTTCTTTAAAATAATCAGCCTAAAATAATCCTTATTCCAAAGAAACACATTTGGAGTGGCAATTTCTGTTCCCCTTCAGGGTTGAGAAGGGAATTGAAAGTTTCTCATAGTACCAAAGAGAAGCAAGCAACAAAACCAAACCTAAAGAGTATTCAGACAGAATCCAAATGAAATCCTTTCCACACTACCATAGACAAATGTCCGAGCACAGGACCAGGGCTCGGCTTACCACAGTGTCTCTGGGATGCCTGCTGAGGAAGGGATAAACAGGCCAGAGGGGCCTCTCGCCTAGTGGGGAAGAGGAGGTCCAGATGCTGCCAGTTCCATCCAAACACAGCACCAAACTGTCAAAGAGAAACAAACGAACAAGTAAGGGCATTGATTTTGTTCAGGTTATTGCAGTGGGAGAGCACCCCAGATCTGATGATTCGAGTGCCTCAGCAGTGGTTTTGTCCAGACGTTGATAGGGAGGGGTGGACAAGTCACAAACTTTTGGGGGCATTAATCTTCTGAGCACAGGGCTCAGGTGAAGTTCAGCACAATCAGGAAGGCGGCCCCTTTGTCTGCTCTGCCTACTAAAGCCGTATTGGCTGGTGGAGTGGGGAAGTGGTAGAGGAGAACCTGGGAAGAATTGAGAGGCGCCAATAGAGCTCCTGAAAAGAGCTTGTTGAAGCGAGCCAGGCAGAGAAATAAAGGAAGTATCTATGGGGCTGAGGGGTGGGGAAGATGTGGCGAGGGGTTGACAAAAGGGGTGGAGGAATGAGCCAGCCAAGCAGCAGGACACTTGTCTCAGAAGGGAGAGACGTCCAGGCAGCCCTGGGCAGCCTGGGACCTGACTGCAGATGGGGAAGGGGATTCTTTTCTCCGGAGTCTTCATTGTGCTGGACCATGTAATGCCTGATTTCTCAACCCTTCACGGCCTCCTCAAGAGTTTTGTAGTAAACTTATTCATTACTCCTCAAGATCGCTGGAGGCCGATTTGTGGTCCTTTGTATTTCTCCCAAGCTGAGAAAGGGCTGGAACCCAGGGGAGCAGACAGGTTTGTCTCATCAGGGATCTCTCACCTGCCAGCCGTGTGGCACACGTCTCATCTCCTTCCTGAACCATCAGCTCTTTGAATGCAAGGACCCTATCTGCTTTGTCCTTCTATCCCCTTTGTACAGAGCAGAGGCTTGCAAAGAATTCCTGGACCTCACTGAAAATTTTAAAAATTGGTCACCTAATTATGTTTTCAACTTGTACCACCTCTTGGGGGCACTGAAGTCCTAATGCTCTCATTCCCCACGAGTCCAAATCAGGCAGGAGCTGCGTGACCACATGAACTCTTCTGGATTTCTGATAAATGTCAGAATGTTGAAAGAGGAAGGCAAACAGGCCTACTTGCTTTCCCAATGCATCACAGACCAGGGGAGACAGCAGTGGGGAAGGGGAAGCACTCTCTGTGAAGTTCGGGCAGAGCAGAAAAGCCAGCCTTCCTGAGAGATGAACAGGGCGAGGCTCCTGACTGCGGTGCGGGGGCAGCCTTCTTACGATGTGCCTTCCCCAAGCAAAGCTCTTTGATGGTCTGAATCTAGTCCTATGTTTGGAAATCTGTTGGGAAATGAGGTAAGTGCCATGAATAGAGATCTGGGGGATGAGGGCAGCTGGGTAGGCTGACAGAGAAGAAACTCCAGCCCAGTCGGTCATCCCACACCAGCTGCCTCCTGCAGAAGCAGCCTGGTGATTAGGTGTCCACACAAGGCTTCCTGCTGCTGCCCAAAGCAAGGCTGTCCTGCTCAGCTCGAGGGGGAAGCAAGAGGACAGCAAAGCAGGGCCTGGAAACTACACAGGAGAGAAAGGCCAGACCAATGTCGGAGTGTGTTTTCTTTTTGGAGATGCTGCGAGGCGTGCAGAAGCGATCGGTAATGACTTGCAGTAATCTCTGCAAGTGCCAGGATTCAACAAATACTCTTCCAAAGGGGACCCCTGGCTGCTGCAGTGTCAGGCAGAGTTATTGCACAGCATGGAACAGTTTGTATGGCTCTGTTTGGCTTCACAGTTTTCCAACACAGACAAGCTAGTGGACGGATGGTTTTGATATCCATTCCTGTACACTTAAAGCAAACTGCCTGTCCTCCTAAAGGTTTCTGAACTTTCAGCTTTTAAAGCCACAATAGAAAAGAAAAATAAATACAGTGACAACGTAAGGTTTTCCTTGTGCCAATGTCCCTATATTCTCCCTCTGAAAATGACTCTCCTGGGAACTTACCCTCCACCAAAATATTGTGCTGTCTCTTAAAAGTAAAGCCAGCAGATACAACAGATGAAACAGAAAGAGTGAAACGTGACATTCCTTTGACATTAACTTCCTCACATCCACTCACAGAAGTAAATAGCCACTTGACACACCCCAGAGTAAGCACTGTGTCCCATTGGGAACCTGGGTCAATGACACTGAAATCAGTTTCATGAAAGCACCTATGACACACACCCCTGTCCAAAAATGTTTTCACTAAGATTCAGCTAAAATGATGTGCTGGGTCAGCAAATGCAACCATGAAACCAGGACCTGGAAGCAAAGTAAACACATTCTCCTATAATTTTTGTAGTGTTTGCGTTATGGGTTCCATTGGTCCTGGCATCTGCCTGCAGCACAAAACCATGTTGCATAACAGCATGCAACCCCGGCCAGTGGCAGAAGCTGCCTGCGTGGGGAGCTGGTTCGCCAACAGCTGCACAGCAGCAGGGAACTGTTCTCTGCCTGCCATTTCCTGCCCCAGCCAAACTGCCCCAGAGATGATGAGGGTAAAAGAGCAGTTGCCCCACCGCATGCGAGGCTGTGCTCCAGCTCACAAGAACCAGGAGACCATCAAGATGGAGCAGACAGAGTTCTTGTAAGTGAGCTGGAGAAACCCACTGTGCTTTAAACAGATGCCTAGAACTCTGGACTTCATCTCATTTAAGAAAGACATTGTGTATATTGTCGAAAATAAAATAATGAGGAGATGAGAAAGAGGAGAGGAAAATAGTTTTCAAAAGCCATATTTAGTTCCCTGAAGAGAGCAGCTCTCAGTGTCTAGAAAGGGCTTAATCCAGACTTGATTCATGCACAGAATAGTCTCTCTGCGGGTATATCAGCTGCACAAGCACACGGGTGGCTGTGTGGACCCAGGAGCTGGCACAGTGGTCGTGCCCTTGAAGGTAGTCACTTGGTATGACCAGGAATTTGTCCCTGAAGGGGTTCAGAATAGGCCTTCTCAAGATATGCCATTTTGGCATGTGAATTATTTTCAGCTGAAGGCAATCGAGACCCTGCAGGTTCACAAGAAACTTTTACCTCCCCCTGAAAGAATTTAAATTTGGAGTGCTGCCCATAATAAGAGTTATCACCAGAGATAACATTTTACGACCTTTCTGTAGGTCAGGGAAAACTTCTAATTATTGAGCACCTGTTCTCCTTATCGTCCTGAAGTGACCTTCCTCCCCTGTGAAGTCCCAAAGTGCCTTACCTAATCCTTGGCTCAGAGTGCCATATAGACCTCATTTTAGCTTTCTGTCCCAGAAACGTTCATGTATGTGGGGTTACCATCCACACATATGTAATTGTTTGGTTATTTTCTCTCATTAATCTGCCCCATGTCAATTTAATTATTAGACCCACCAGAAGAACCTAGGAGAGTTGAGGGAAGTTTCTTAAACAGACGGGACTAGGGCAGGAACCATGCATGAGAGCACACAGCTTCTCCACCAATCTCATTTTTTGAACATATGTAAGCTGGATTCTAATTCTGTTCTTAGCATGTGCTAACAAGACAATGTCTGGAGCCAATTTGAGTTCTTTTTTTTTTTAATATTTTTTTTATTATTTTTAAGGTTCTTTTTTTATTGTTGTTCTCTTACAGTTGTCCCAATTTTCCCCCATTGCTCTCCCCTGCCCACCCCCTCAGTCAACCCCCACCTAGTTGTCCATGTCCATGGGTCATTTATACTTGTTTCTTAACTAGGCCCTTCCCTTTCTTTCCTCCCTTATCCCCCCAATTTGAGTTCTTTTTCCTCACCCTCTATTAAGGTGATGAGCAGTGAAACACACAATGGCAAAACAATCAAGAGTCTCGAAATAAAACATGAACTGAGTGAACAAATGACTGCCTATGGTTTGTCAACAGGCAAGTATACCAACAGGTATAGAGTATGCCTGGACACAGGCCGAAGGGCTCCTGCTTGGCAGAAATGTGCAGAAAGGGCACCTTCTCCCCATGGAGGATGAGACCCCAGGAGAGCCCAGAGGTCACAGATATGAGAAGTGAGATTGGAGCATTTCCACCAGCATGAGACACAGGAAAAGTTTTTTATGAGGAGCCCCAAAGACCAGGCCCATGGCTGGGGAGGAAGGTGTGCAGGGAGCTCTCAGAGCATCACTTCCCAAGATGGGAGCAGGCCATCCCCAAACAAACATGGGAATGCAGAAGGGGGCTAGACACAGAAAATAGGGTGAGAAGCAGCAACACCAGTGAAGCAGGCCAAAGATCAGGCATGAAGAGCAGTAAAAGAAACTGGGTATGTAACAATGAAATAAACAGAAAGAAAACCTTGTTTACTTCTGAAGCTGTTCTAATTCATTCGCTCATTTATTCCCCTACCAACTTCTCCAATCATTTGAAGAAGTCCATATCTGTATACCTGCGGGACGTTGGGAGGATGTGAGGGTGTTTTTGGAAAAACTCCTAAGGAAACCAGGGGAAGGAAACACACTTGGTTTCTGTACTTCTAGTTGTGGCTTCCAGTAACTGGAAAGTACTTTTCTTGATTGGTAAGACTACATTTTTAAATGGACATTCAGAAAATGGTTCCTGATCCTCTTGCAGTTGAGTAAGAAACCTGCTCTCACTGGGAGGTGCTCCCCTCTGACATCTCAGGCCTCCTTCATAGCTGGTCTGGTGTCAGCTGGGGGCTTCTCCATTTCCTTTGTTTCTTGGGCTAGTCATCAGGTCCTGACAAGCGTATGAATTTTTCCCTAAATTTCCATGTAATACAAAGAAAGCTTTTGTGCTCGGGTTTAGTGTCTTGCCTGTGGCTTGCATGCTGTCACTTAGACCCATCTACTGAGCTTGCTGGAAGAAGGGTTTGGAACGCGTGCCTGAAGGCAGTCATGGGTGATAAAGGGAAGTGCCCTCGGGCTACACTCAGGAGACCTGGGTGTCAGCACCTGCCCCATCATCAACTGGCTCTCAAGACCTCATTTCCACCTCTGTGAAAAAAAGGGAGAAGGGGGGTCCAATCTAGACTAGGTTTTCTCAACCTCATCCCTATTGACATCTTGGGGCAGAAAATTCTTTGCTGTGGGGCTGTCTTGTGCATTGTAGGACATTTAGCATCCCTGGTCTCTACTCATTAGATGTCAATACATCCCCTCCCATTGTAACCATCAAAAATATCTGCAGACATTGGAAAATGCCCTCTGGGGGTGGAGAGGTTGCCTCCAGTTGAGAACCACTCGTATCCATCTGCATGTCTAACCCAGAGCTGCATGTGGTCATGGAGCATGTAGAACGTGGCCAATACAAAAGGAGACGTGCTGTAAGCATAAACATGTGCTAGATTTTAAATGTTTAAATGAAAAACAAAAAAAAAACCATAAAATATCTCATGAATATTTTTATATTAATATATTTTTATACTCATACTGATTACATATTACAATGATAGTATTTTTAATACATTTAGTTACATAAAATAAGTACAGGAATTAATCTCACCTTTTTTTTTCACTTTTTATAATGTGGCTACTGAAAAAAAAAATTGAAATAACATATGTTACTCAAATTGTACGACATTAGGTTTCTATTGATCAGTGCAGGTCTAGATGCCACTGGCTAAGGTCCTTCCTGCTCAGGTCATCCCATTCTCTGAGGATGACCCACCACAGCAGGAGCAGAGCCCTCATTTCCAACACAATCTGTAGCTGTGCGATGGAACAGGCAGCTGAGGCATGATGGACTGCGGGCACAGAATCCTGTCAGACATCTCCAGTGCTCACCCCAAGATGCGTCTAAATCTCTGTTCTCTGTGATAAATTAAGCAAAATCTGCAGTGTCAGCATTTGGAGGCAAGCCCTGCTCCAGCTGTCCCCAAGAGGAAGCAGCCCCCACTGTCAACATCCTGCTCTGGCCTACTGATGGATGCAGCAGACCCGGGACACCCCACGCTGCAGCCCAGGGAAGCCTGCCTCCTGTGGTAACGTCCGCTCCCCCCACCCTTAACGGGGCCTGGGCCTGCATGCTCGTTCTGCCACCCAGACAGCCGGGTCCTAACAGGAACTGCCTCAGGATTTGCTAAGTGCTTTCCACATACACCACCTCTCTTAATTCCCATAACAGTCACGTTAGCTGGACACTAGAATGTCCCCATTTTATCTATTTGTGGTCAATAGGAATTTTGTTCCAAAAACTCAGGTCATATGAAATGTTCATTTCTTCCTTTTTGTTAAACCAAATTAATTTGATCTTAGCCCTTTTTGCCACTATCACTTTTCACCCCAGCTCCTGTAGTTGTTTAAAAGGCAAAGGTCCCAAAGTTGTAAGCAAAGGAGGACATTCGAAGTGACCCCTCTGGTTTTCTGTCCTCCTGGTTATCCCTGGTTATCTTTGCCGTGTCTGACTTGTTACCTTGCACCAGCTGCCTGCTGCTATAGCTTGCCAAGCAGCCATTCCCTACGAAGCATTGGCTACCTTCTTGAGAGCTGGGACAGGGACAGTACAGGACTCAAATTATTGGGGCTCCTTGAGAGATTTCCAACACACAATTCTTTGCAGCCACATGGAAGCACCTTCTCTGCTCTGCAGCTTCCTCCTGTCACTGAACACAAACAAAACAAAAACTGCCAGCCTCCAATCCTCCCCACAGAAACACACGACACCCCACTTCCCACGCAACATACCCCATCCTCTGGACACTAGTTAGTACTATCTCCTAAAGGACTTTGAGCCTTAAAAACAAAATCCCAAGAATATAAGGAGCTCAGAGACCTGACCTTCTAGGAGTAGAGGATATATATATATATCTACCTGCTATATACATATAAGACAAGATGCAGTTTAATCTATAAATTATGCTGTTTCCACAAGTGGAGAAAGGGAGACTCTGGGAAGTCAAGTGACATTTCTGATGTTAGAGCAGGGACTCAAACCCAGGACCCCTGACTACACCGAAATGTATCATGTACAGGCAGCATGTCAGGAGATGAGCCAGTGCCCCAGGAACATAGGCCGACAGCCCCAGGGAGCAGCAGCTTGACCTCTAGGCCCTGGCCTCCTTTTCTGGAAGATCCTCCTCTTAGGAAACTCTTACTGTTCTATGGCTACCATGCTCCATCTGACCAAGTTAGAACCTATTGTTCTTATTCTCTAAAACATGGAACTTGTTAGAACATCTAAACAAGACCTAGTTAAAAGTTGAGGTTAAGACGTAACTAGATTATCTGATTTACAAGACATTTTTCTCTGTCTGCTCTCTCTAGAAATGAATTTTTTAAAAGTATTCAATAAAACCTACAGGTGCTTCAGTGTTTCTGCAAATGTGTGATTCCAGCTACCATATTTCTTTTTAATGGGGTGGATGTGGATGGAAGCGTTATTAGAAGAGTCAGTTTAGAGTAGGTAAGGAAATATAAGGCTATCTTATCATGTGTAATGATTATCAGCCAAGGTAATTGAATGGCCGATCAAAGTACTCCACTGTAAAGTTATAGAATCACCTGAAAACTGAAAGGATGTTCACCCTATGAGTAGACCCAACTTCTGGGCTGTGCAGGACTCTTCACTTGGACATCTGCCTCTTCAAGCTGCGAAGTCTGTTAGAGCAGCAGAGACAGGGAGCAGGGGCAATGTCCCCACAGGCAACGAGGAGCTCAGAACCTGATGTAACTTCTGCAGAAGTGTTCTGCAAAGGTTTCTGTTGAACTTGAAGGAAGAAATATACTACTCCACTCAATACTCTCAACAAAATGCTACATAATAGAATGGGAAGGGCCTATCTATAAAAAAAAGACACAGCTTAATAAAATATGGGAAAGTATGAAACAAACAAATAAAAATTAAGTACATTTTAACTCCTTACAACATTGGATGCCTGTTAAAATTTTTATCAACAAAAATTAGCTTTATAAACACAAATTTGAATGGAAAAGTCAGACAAAAGAGTGTGTACTAAATGGTTCCATGTATATCAAGTTTAAAAAAAAAAAACAAAAGCAAAACTAGCTGGGAAAAACCATATGGAAGTTCCTCAAAAAATTAAAAATAGAACTACCAAATGACCCAGCATTTCCATTTTTGGATATATACAAAAAAAGAATTGAAAGTAGGGCCTCAAAAAGAATTTGTACCTCCATGTTCACAAGACCATTATTCACAACAGTCAAAAGTTGGAAGCAACCCAAGTGATCGTCTATGGGTAAATGAATAAACAAAATGTTATGTACACATATAATGACATAATATAATATTACCTGGCCTTTTAAAGGAAGAAAATTCTAATTTTAACACATGCTATGAACCTTGAAGGCATTATGTTAAGTGAATAAGCCAGTCACAAGAAGACAAATACTGTTTGATTCTATTTTTATGAGGTACCTAGAGTAGTCAAATTCACAGAGACAGAAAATAGAATGGAGGTTGCTCAGGGCTGGGGGGAGGGGGAAAACGGGGAGAGGACAGAGTTTCAGTTTTGCAAAATGGAGAGCTTCTGTGGATAACGGTAGAGGTGGCTACACAACGGTGCGAATGTACTTGATGCCAGTGAACTGTACACTTCAGAAGATTAAGATGATAAGAGCTGTTTTCTGCATTTTATCACAATTAAACATTTTTTTAAAGGGGAAAAAAGGAAAAACGCAGACAAAACGGAACTACGATAGGAGATGAGGGCAGATGGTGGAAAGGTGCCTGGGCTGGCATCCGGCTGCTGGTCCTGCTCTGTGTCTTTACCTAAGGGCTGGCTCTATAAGTGTTTTCAGCTTGTGAACTTTTAGCAAATTATAAAATTTAGACTTCTGGCACTTTTCTGAATACTTAAATTAAAAGTTAAAAAAATATTAACAGAAATAGAACCCCAACTATACAAGAAAGTCCACAGGATGAAAGATAATCTAAAGTCTATAACAGCATATGATAGACTATTAACTTTTGCTCACATCTTGCTCCATAATAGCTTCCAGAGCTCTCAAGTTTATGAAGCAACTTCTAGTTTTCTTGTTATTGCCACTTCTGTTAATGGGCAAGAACAACCACCCCAAAAAAGTCAGGTTAAAAAAAACAAACACAAAAAAAACCTTTCTCCCAGGAGTCCCTTCCTCCAGGGCTGTTAGCACAATCCAGCTCAGTCAGTGTGTAGAGAGTTCACGGTGTGAGCTTTGTAGGGATTAGGTAAATCACAGGTGCACCCTTCCCTAAACCAGCCAGCAGCTTACTCATTAATCAGGTACTTAACAGGCTGGTGCTCCAAGTTCCCCTCTCGGCCTGGCAGACTGGTAGCTTTGGACTAGTTCCCAGTTTTTGCCACCCCCACCCCTTCCCCTTTTCTACTCCCAGCCAAAACTTCTCTCTGCAGGTATTCAGCCGTAAGCCTGGGTCTGTCAGATTCTATTCTCCGCCAGATCCCCCTCGCAGAGCTGACCTCTCAGGTTTCTCCTCCCAGGTTTTCTCATGCCCTCCCCAGAGCGTCTGCTCCCCACACTGTACACGCGGAAAACTAGTTTCTCCAGAAGACGTCCTAACTCTCCTCTCTCTCTCTGCTTTCTCATCTTTCTCCCACAGCTTTTATTTCTCCTTTAATTCCAAATTCCTTCCCTCATCTGACCACAAGCCCAGATGAGGCATATAGAGTTCACAGCCTCTACATTTCATTTCCTTTTGGTCCTTTTAATCCAGCCTTTTAAAAAATAATAATATTGGTATCTTATGATGTCCTCTAATCTAATGCTCACATATTCATGTACCAAGCAGGACACCGAGGCCAAGAGAAGCAGCTTGCCCCGATCCCACAACGTGGCAAAGCCAAAATGCAAGGTCGACCTGAACTTGACCTGCTCACCTATTATAGCAGGTGTACTTGGAGCCTTGTGTACATTCTGATAAGCTGAGGTCCTGCTGCTGAGTGCTTCAGTCATTTTCCCCCAGGTGCCACAAGGTTTGGATCTCACTGGCTTCCTCCAACCACTGTTAGAACATTAACAAGAAATCACAGAATGTCATGGGCCTAAAAAACTCTCAGAGATCCTCTGACCACACCCTTTTGTTTTAAATATCACATAAAAGGACCAGAGCCCCCCGTTTACCTTTGGTTTTGCCCACATAAAACCAGGGAGCAGATGTGTGCAGCTCAGCAGGAACCCAGCTTTGGGGAAACACTTCTGTCTCCAGAGTTGGAACTGGATTGAATAAAATGATGTAGAAGAGGAAAGGGGCTACCTGCTGCCTCTGTCAGGCCTGCAGTGGGCACAAGGGTGGCCCTACGGTTGGGGAGCCACTGTGTGCCTGGGGCTGAGTGAGCACCACAGGCATCCAAAGACAAGCCAGGCCAATATTTCAGGTCAGTTTTGTAAATAGGAAGAAACTTTTTTATTTTTTTTCAAAACTTGCTCAAGATTCTGAGGAAGGAGAAATAACTCCATAAGTTCAGTGGGGAAGGATCTGTTTCCTAATGATGGGGTTTCTGCAGCCAGAGATCCAAATAAAATTAGAAATTAAAAATGTTTCTCATCCATTTCTGCAAGGAGTGACCATATCAAAAATGGTGTCTAGTTGCTTTAACTGTACATAAAAACCAGGCTCATCTATTCAACCTCCCACTCAAACTTCTCTACTTTCTGCGCTCCATTGCCCCTCCACAGGGGAGAAGAGAACAATGGTTTGGTACCCACCAAGCAGCTGTCCCGATTCCCTAGGAATTAGGGCATTCACCTGTGTGACCACCAATGCGTGTTTAAGAAAAGCTGAAGAAGGCCGCATCTGTGCTGTTTTACACTCTTTTTTCCCAAGCAGATTCACTCTATAAAACACTCTAAACTTGGGAACACTAACTTTCACCTTGTTTCCTGCCGAGAAGCAGAACTTGTAGCATGACGCTTGACTTTGCCAGATTTGCACTTATTGGAGAAAAATACAAGTTCCTCTTTTAGTTTCTTTCCAGTCGCTTCTGGAGAAAGGCTCTCCAGCTACCAAAACAAAACGGTTCCCAATTCTTCCTCCCACACCTACGAACTTTGTTCCTTGATTAGGGCCTAGATTCCCCTGAAAACAAAACTGGACTATGTCCAAGCAATTTCTTCAAGTTCTTCAAACATTAACTCAACAGATGTTGTTTCAAGAGTTTTGTGTGTTCTCCCTCCCTCTGCCTTTGGCCTTTGAGTTGGTTCTTGAGGTGCCAACTGAAAAGTCTGAGGGGTGTGTCAGCCTTTACCCTATCCTTTGCCTCTCCCTCATGCTCCTCTTACCAAGAGAAGGAAGCCCCTTTGTGTGCCCAGCTGACAGGACTATAGATCCAAAAGGAGCTGCGAGGGGACAAGTGGAATGAATGAGCAATGGGATAGGTGTGTCTAAGGAACGTCCAATTATTTTGTGACTGGTAGTGAAACATTGGACCATCTCCCTCACAGCCAGGCACACCAAAGCCGCCTGACTTTTGTCCCCCACCCCATCCTTGTCAAGAGGAAGGGAGGGTCTTCTCATCTGGTAGGAGGGAAAGAGCCAGCTTCCTCAGAAAAAATCTTGCTGGGAACCCTCCACAACAGCCTGGGCATCTGTTCCCAATGGGGCCTGGAAACTTAGAAGGCAGGAGCCATTAGAGGGCGGCATGGGCTAACTCATAACTCAGAGCAGCTCCTTTTATCAGTTACAGGGTGTCTCGGAGAGCAAAAGCGCTAGGGTTCAGCAGAAAAACAAGTTAGAAAGGTAGAAGTGGAGCAGGCTGGGAGACAGAGAAACATCCCTCCAAGCCCAAAGCTGTGCCAGTGAATTGCTGCTCTTGGAAAAGTCAGGGTGCAAGTCCCAGCACATGCTAGAAATATAAATTGTGCAGATACAGCCCTCAGAGACAAGCCACACCTCCTGCCCATTAGACCGTATTTGATGGGCTCCTTCGCCTCTGGGCAAGGAAGCCAGTGTAAGTGCCCAGAGCCTCGAACAAAGACAGGTGTGGGAGACTTCAGGTGGGTACTATGTCCTTTGTGTCACTTCACTCTTTAGCCTTCTGGAGCGAGAAGACAAAGGAGCGCCTTGATGTTGGCAGATGCTGAGGGCATGGCTGGGTTTTACAAGGAAGGACGAAATCTGATTCCACCAATCGGAATAGATTATCTTTGCCTGTCTATGAGGTGACCCAGTTCTAAGCCCAGTGCTTGGCTCTGAACAGATGTGTATCACACTCCCAGCTCACAACCTGGGCCTTGCCAGAGAGGTAAGAACGTGGCATCCTTCCACAGGCAAATTCGAGAGCTGGCACTTGGGCGTCCTTTGCAAGAGCAGCTCTGCATCTCAAAGTACTCCTGGCAACAAGGATTGGCCTTTGTCCCTCCTCCCACAGCACACCTTTTCTGATTCACCCAGGCATGTCACCCCAGGGGAGGGCTCAGACACACTGAAAAGGAAAACCTGGAGCAGTGGAGTGGAGTGGGCCATGCAGCAGTCTAGGTCTCCAGAGGCAGGGAGCAAAGAGGACCCGTGCAATCTTATTCATTTCTTCCCACAAGCTCTTCAGGACAGCTCTGATTCATGATGTCCAGGGTGGGAAGACCTTTGAATGACAGTCTTTACCCCAAAAGTCCTGGGCAGATTCAAGCGTCAAGCAGGAGGTGACAAGTGACCAGACTCCCAGCATGGAGCTATCACCACATTGACAGGCCCCACTCCCTGTCTTCTCACTCCCTTCCCCTGCCTGAGTTCCACCCTGGCCTCAGAACACAGCAGCAGCAAGGCCTCAGCTGTCCTGCACTTCTCGGTGCTGTAGTTCAGCATGTTGCTATGCCTGATGTTTCTTTATGTAGACGTTACTGTTCATTGAGGATCATTCATACGTATTCCGTTTTCAAATCCTTCCCACAAAAAGCCAGGTGCAGGACCTGAGCAGGCAGCTAGTACGACTAATGACGCCAGAAGTCTTTGTGCCCAACCATCAGGATCTGCCTCTGGGCCTTTCTCCTCCCTCCTCCTTCCATCCCATGGTTCCAAGTGAAAAGGACTAGCAGCCTCTAAAGTGGGGGCACGCTAATAATAGAAGTAACACCATCTAGAATAGAACACACTTGGAACTGAATGGGGAACTTCACGTTGTTGGGAGGGCTTCCAATTTCCAACAGTGTTAGGCTAGGTATTCAGACTAGATTTCCCATTGAGGACAATTTAAACGCTGGACAAAATATAAAGAATGCCAAGTCTTTCTGTTCTTATTTTTTAAACATGGAGAAGTAAAGAATATTGGCTGTTGCTACAGGACACAAGGAAGGACTGACATCATTCCTTTCTGATCATTCAGGCAACAGAAATGAATCTACTGGTGGTGTAATTCAAAATGTAGATTAGCACTTATAATTTTCATGGTTTTTATGAAATTCTCCTTGTGCATTATCCAAAAAACTATTACGCCAGATAAAAATTATATTGTATAGTTATCAGTGTGACTTATTTGTGGAATTATTTATTTAAGACTAATTCCACCTAGCTAAAGAACACAGCCCTGTTCTATTCCTTCGGGGCTCCTCTTGCGTGCCTCCCTGCTCTACCGTTCTTATACAGAGACCACGGAAACCCCACACAAGTGTCTGCAGCCATGTGGAGGAAGCCACTCGACCTCCCCTCCAGGCCACCCCTGTTTGTATTAAACTACTGTTAGATAGTCTCCTGATCTGAGCTGTTTGATTTTTAGTCCCTCTCACCAATGAGGCCATATTCTTCACTGTCTGTAATGTGGAGCATATTATTCATGTCCTTCAGCACATTTCCTCATGTCTAAGATGGTATTAGTAATAATACATACCTCACAGTGTTGTTGTAAAGATTAAATAAGATAGTACAGATAACACATTGGGTACCATGCACCCAGCCAAGTAGTGTTAGTTATTTTTATTATTATTAATGTTAGTATCAATCATAAAAAGTTATGATCGACGTTTTGTTCAGCCAAATATCCAATGTCTGAATTTCATTTGAAACAGTCCACAAAGCACTAGTGCTTTTCCTATGAGAGGGACATATTACCACAGGAAGCAGCCCAGTCCACTTTGGACACCCCTGACTGCTGCAACATGGTTTTTTTATGTTGGAAATGAAGTCTGACTCTAGGGAACTTAGTCCTCCTCCTTGGAACTGTAAGCCTACATTCTCTTCCTCAATATTAGAATATAGCTATCACATCCTTTTTCACCTCCTTATCCATATCTAGTTTTTTCAACATTGCTGCGATGGAGTAGTCTCAAGCCCTTCACCATCCTGGCTCCTCTTGGCAGCTGGATGATTGGCTATTTCCCTCTTAAATTTGGTACCTGCCCACCACGGCTGACTACACATACTGAGCTTCTCTAATGCTGTCTAACTTCAAATGAGCCTTAGGGAGGAGCGTGTCACGACTGTTGGTGGCTTTTTTTTTTTTTTTTTTTTTTTTTACTGTACTCTTAGCTGAAAACCTTTTAAGTCTTTTTCACTACTCAACCACATCTCCCCCATCCCAGTCTTGTGTCATTCATTTTCTCACCCAAGTGAAAAAAGAGAGCATTTTCCTATCAGAGTCAGCCCATCATTAAGCCTTTCAAGATGTTTTCAGGTCTTGTTGATTGGCCCACTAATTTGGTAGAATGACCTTTATGACTTCAGATGGGTAACACACAATGAAATGTTGAACAAGACCTGGCTGGAGAGCCCATCCTTCTGAGAAGGCCCAGCTCTAATGTTCAGAAGTGTTCCCCTCGGTTATCACCACGGCTGTCTGGGCACACTGCTCTTCTGTCTCTGAACCATTTTCTACCCATTCTAGAACTTCTAAGTGGGTGGTAAAAAGGATGTCAAAAGCCTTTAGGGGAAAGAAGGAGGGAGGGGAAAGGGAGAGGAAAGCTTGTATAGGAGGAGGGAAAGGAAAGAAGAAAAAAAATGGAAGCACAAAAGTGTAGAGGGGAAAAAAAGAAAAGGAGTAAGCAAAACAGGGGCAGTAAGGAAAGAAAAAACAAGCTAAAACAAATAATTGTATGAATTAAAATGTGAAGAGGGAAAAAATGTTAGAGGAAGTAGATATAAACTAACAAAAGAATTTTAAGCACAATCATTGTAGAAACAGCACAGAGATCTCTAAAAAATTAAAAACAGAACTAGCATATGATCCAGCATTCCCATTTCTGGATATATATCCAAAAAAATAAAATAAAATCAGGATCATGGAGAGTTATCCATACTTCCATGTAGTCAGGATATGGAAACAAACTAAGTGTCCTTTGACAGATGACTAGATAAAGAAAAAAGCGCGCGCGCGCACACACACACACACACACACACACCACGTATATATGGTTTACCTTTGAGCAACACAGGTGTAAACTGGTCAGTTCCACTTACACATGGATTTTTTTCAATAAATATTTGTATCATTTTCCACTCGCAGTTGGAAGTCCACAGATGCAGCGGGCTGACTGTGTGCATTGATCTATGCCATTCAATATAGGGACTTGAGCATCTGTGGATTTTGGCATCCATGGGGAGTGGGGAATTTCCTGAAAGAAATCTCACAAGACACCAAGGGAAAACTTAAGATTTTGGAGAGTCAAAAGTTATACACTGAATTTCAACTGCTTGGGTGAGGAAAAGGTGGTAAGCAGGCCTAACTTCTGCATTGTTCAAGAATAAATGATAAATAACTGCATACATACAAGGGGGGACCCCCAAAAAACCTAGAATTATCTTCTGGAGGGCAGGCCCCTTGTAATACTGGCTTCCTGCATTAGGTGAGTGTTCTAGGAACATATCTGTACCAGTGCACCAGGCTGGTATTGTTGTGAGAGGCTGCGCTTGGCTTCAGTGAAGTTTTTTAAGACCCTTTGAACATGTTTGCCCATTTCATGATGAGTGATTTATGAATGCACCTGCCTGCACTGTGCTGAGCTGAGCGTTCAGCAGTTTTTGACCAAGAACGGCATGACCCCTGTGCCCTGCCCATCCTATTCACCCAATATGGCCCTGAGTAACTTTTTTTTGTTTCCCTGGATGAAAAAAGTCCTCAAAGAGAAACATTTTGCCCATGTGGAAGAGGTGAAACAAACAAACAAACAAACAAACGAAAAGGCAGAAGTACTAAAGGGCATCAAAATCGACAAGTTCAAAAACTGTTTTTTGAACAGTGGAAAAAATGTCTCAATGAATGTATTGCATCAAATGGAGAATACTTTGAAGGTGACTGAAGTTTAAACATATAAGAATAAATACACAATTTTTTATAAGTAATTCCAGTTTTGGGAGGTCCCCCTCATATATACACATACGTATATATTGATTAAATATTAGTGTTTTAAAAAAGAAGGTCCTGCCATTTACAACAATATGGATAAATCTGGAGGACATTGTGCTTTGTGAAATAACCCAGACATAGGGAGAGTGATACTATATGATCTCATTCATATGTGGCATCTAAAATAGTCAAATTCATAGAAACAGAGAATAGAATGGTGCTTGCCATGGGCAGAAGGGAGGGGAAATACCATAGTGTCAGTCAAAGGATTTCAATTGTGCAAGATGATTGAGTTCTAGAGAAAAGTTGTAGAGATGTAATGTAGTGCATGGTAACTATAGTTAACAGTACTGTATTGTACACTGGAAAGTTGCAAAGAGGACAGATCTAAAGTGAAATCTCACCGCACATATACACATGCACACACACGCACACACACACAGTGGCAACTATGTAGAGGTAGAGGATATGTTAATTAGCTTGACTGTAGTGATCTTTGCCCATGTATACTATATCAAAACATCAAATTGTACTCCTTAAGTACATACAATTTATATGTCAAAGATGTTTCAATAAACCTCTTTTAAAAAGAATTTTTAAAGTGGAAAGCAGAAAATATAGTACAACAAGAAGGACAAGATAGAAAGAAGGAAGGGAAGCAGAAAATATAGAACACATTGTTATGGGCCATTGAAGATGCTGGGGCTGCCAGACTGTGGTGTCCTCCAGGCTGGCCCTGCGGCCCCAGGGTGGGGACTAAAGTACCAGGTTTTCATGCATGTTCCCAGGATAGTTGATGGCGACCTCACCCAGGCAGAGGCAAGAGATTCCCAACCATGACACATTTGATCTAAAAACACTGGTTTTATGCCCTGACTGGTGTGGCTTGGTTGGTTGGGCATTGTCTCACAAAGGGACAGGTCACCGGCTTGATTCCCAGTTAGGGCCCAGGCCTGGGGTTGTAGGGTCATCCCTGATCAGGAGCACACCAGAGGCAACCAATCGATGTTTCTCTCTCACATCAATGTTTCTCCCTCTCTTTCTCCCATCCTTCCCCTCTCTCTAAAAATAAGTAAATAAAATCTAAAATTAAAATAAAATAATATGTTTGTTTCACAAAAAGATGTTTTCACTTCCTGAAAATCTTTAGGCATAGAAAACATATGCATCATGGTTTTCTGAGTACAACTGCCTGGAAAGGGCAAAATTGAGTGAAAATAAGCCTCAAAAACAAACCTGTTCTTACTAGATTGTGTAACTCAGAAAGCTTACCATCCCTTCTCATCTGAGGTTCTCCAAACATTTGGAGATGCAGCCTTTTGAGAGATGTTTGCTGAGTGGACAGGTTATGTCTGGAAGGAGAGCTCCACACATTCTGTGAACCAGCCCTGGCCATCAGGGGCAGATCTTAGCCAAGCTCCACACTGAGCTTCCAGAAATATCCCTCTCAGGCCCGCCTGCCTGCTGCCTTTTGCAGGCATCAGCATATTTCTAGATCACAGTTTCTCCCTTTGGAAAACAGAAATTAATAAGATAATGATAGCACATGGAGTTGCTCTGTGAGAGACCGAAGCCATTTCCTCATACATGTTCCACACATTATTTCATACTCAGTGAAGTCTGATGTGCTTGCTGTGTTCTAATAGCCTCAGATATCTGTAAAACCAACCAAAATAAGATAGTACTGCAGAGTGCAAAATACTCAGGAGAAGTTTCTTAGGGAGATACTCAGGAGAGATTTCTAAATATTTTTGAGTACAACTTTAAACAAAAAACATGTTTTACATCCTTACCCAGTATACACACACACACTCAACTCAAACTAACATTTCAGGAAACACTATTTAATCTTACTATATACAATACATACAATATGGTGTTATATATTCTACTTCATTTTTTAAAATGCTGAGCATAGCTTACTATAGGTTACAATTCACAGTTTGAAAAACATTGGCAAGGGGGCTTCCAAATAGGGTGACAGATTGAACACACACACTTGTCACCTCTCCCTTTAGAGGTCCTATTAAAATGATAATAAAGAGAAAAAATGGTATAAACCCACAAGGTCAAAGAGCACAGCAAGGGAATATCATTGGGTAGGAGACTTAAATTTTAAAAAGACAGATCGCCAGGTCTCCGTCACAATGAATAACATGAAAACCCACACCTGCCATAGCAGATAATTTGGGTTCCCTACCAGTAATGCTTGTTTTATTCTTCAATAAGATCCAGACTGTATTTTAAAATCCCCACATTCCACTGCAATGCCATCTTGTCATGGAAGACCAACCCCATCTTTAGTTCCACAGAGTAAATCTTGATTACTCTAAAATAATCACATTAATTTTACTCCCCTGTCTAGTGATTCATTTAAAAGTGGCCATCACACCTTATTTTGGACATCGGGCCATATGAGAATGTCTGTCAATGATGAGATTAATTCTAGGAAATATTCTAAAGTTTTAAAAAGAGAGGAAGAGATAGTCTTAATTTCTGCCTCTGGAATATAAGCTACTGCCATATTTTACCCACAAAGGCAGTCACCCAATGTACCTTGGTAGAATAGATAGATTTTTTTTTAAAACCTGGGTCCCTGACAATGTGCTTCAGTCACTACATTAATCACCAGAGCCGCTTTATTTCAGAACTTCTTATTATGCAAGATAATTAATCCACTTGTACTATGAGCCATTTTAGTAGGGCTTTCTTCACTTTCAGCAAAGCATCCTGACTGATACAAGAAGGCACGTCATAAAACCCCACTACACTAGGGGCAACTTGAGGGCCTAGACCTTCCAAGGAGGAAAAAACTAGGTCCTAAACAAGAGTACAAGAATGAGAACAGTATTGGACAGCAAGTACAACATTGGATGCCAGAAGAATCATCAATGACTTTAAAATTCTAAGAGAAAATAATTTTCTACCTTGAATTTTATAATCAGCTAAACAATCAAGAATGGAAGCAGATAAAAGCATTTATAGACAGGCAAGGATTAAGAAAATTTATCTCATACACCTCATCCTAAGAGCTAGAAGTTTCAGGGAAAGAAAAGGAACCAGTGAGCCCAGTCAGCAGGGTGCAGAAGCTGACAACTATGCTGCAGCCCTTGACAATAACCAGTCCAGTGGGAGCAGAAAGGAGAAGACATCCAGGAAAAAAATAATTAGACTTGACAGTGTAGACAGTGTGGCAGATCGAATGACAAAGTGATAATCCAGAAGAAATTAAATATTTTAATTATCTATTGCTGCATAGCAAATTATTACAAGACTTACAGACTTAAAAGAATAAACATGTATTAGCTCACAGGTTCTGAGGGTCAGGGATCTGGGAAAAGCTTAGCTGGGGGATTCTGGCTCAGAGGCCCTACTGAGGTCTTAGTCAAGATGTCAGCTGGGGCTCCAGTCAACCGAGAGCTTGACTGGGTCTGTGGGCTCAGCTTCCGGTGTGGCTCACCATGTAGCTGCTGGCAGGAAGCCTCAGTTCTTGCTGGCCCTTGGCAATGGGCCTTGATTTTTTTTTCTCCACATGGATCTGTCCATAGGGCTGATTAAGTGACCTTACAACACAGCAACTATTTTCCCCAGAGCAAGCTATCCATGAAAAAGACCAAGGAGGGGGTTGTAAGGCCTTTTATGACCCAGTATCAAAAGTCACACATCATCACTTCTGCAATGTTTTGTTATTTAGAAGCAATTCACTAAGAATAGCCCACATACTAGGCAAGAGAAACAGGCCTCTATATTTTGAAGGGAAGCATATCAAAGGAATTATGAACATATCTTTAAACTGACACAGATAGGTATATAAAAATAGCATGCAAGTAATAAATGAGGCAAATATCTAACTTAAAGGAAAACAAAAGGTGATAAACATATAATCACAATACATTACTCAGATTTGCTACAAACAATATTGATATAGTTTTGGTATTACAAACAGTGATTAATGATTTAATCAAAAACAGTGAAATAAGCTATATGAGCAAAATAAAAGAGATGAATTAGAAAATATAAGAGAACTAACTTCTAATTAAAACTAATGGAAAGTCAATAAGTGTTACCTATAAATGATAAATTAAAAATAGCACTATAATAAAGACAGTATAGTATTAGTCAAATAAATAAATAAATACAACAGAATAGAGACCCTGGGAATATGTTCACACAATTATAGTCAACTAATTTTTGACAAAGAAGAATAACCTCCTCAAAGAATGGTGCTAGACATTCACAAGCAAAAAAATTAATTAAGACATGAATATTACATCCTTCACAAAAATTATTTCAAAATAAATCATAGATCTAAATGTAAAATACAAAACTATAAAACTCTTAGAAGATAATATAGTAAGAAATGTAGATGGCCTTGGGTTTGGGGATGACTTTTTAGATATAGTACCAAAGGCACTATCCATGAAGGAAATAATTGATAAGCTGAACTTCATTGAATTTGACATTTCTGCTCTGTTAAAGACAATGTCAAGAAGAAAAGAAGATAAGCTACAGATTGGGAGAAAATATTTGCTAAAGACTTATCTGGTGAAGGACTGTTATCTAAGATGTACATAAACTCTTAAAATTCAGCAATAGGATAGCAACCCAATCTGAAAATGGGCCAAAGAGCTGAACAAACATCTCATCAAAGAAGGAATACAAATGGCAACTAAGCATATAAAAATATACTCAACATCCTGTGTCATTAGGGAAATCCAAATCAAAACAACAGTAAGACACTACTACACACCTATTAAAATGGTTAAAATTCAAAACATTGACAACATAAATGCTGCCAAACATATGTGACAATAAGAACTCTCATTCACTGTTGGTGGGAAGACAAAATGCTATAGTCACTTTGGAATACAGTTTGGCAGTTTCTTACGAAACTAAATATACACTCACCATATGATCCAGCAATTGTACCCCTTGGTATTTACTCAAATGAGTTAAAAATGTATGTCCGCACAAAACCCTGCACATGAATGTTTACAGCAGTATTATTCATAATTACCAAAACTTGGAAGCAAGCAAGATGTCCTTCCATAAGAGAATGGATAAACAAACTGTAGTACATCCAGAATATGGCATATCATTTATCACTAAAAACAAATGAGCTCAGCAATTCCTCTTCTGGGAATATATCTGAAAAAAATCTGAAATACTAATTTGAAAGAATATATTCACCCCTACATGCATGGAAGCTTTATTTGGAAGCAGTCCAAGTGCTCATCAGTAGATGAGTGGATTTAAAAAGCTGTGGTACATTTATACAATGGAATACTACTTGGTTGTAAAAATGAAGAAAATCCTATCTTTTGCAATACCATGGATAGACCTGGAGAGCATTATGCTAAGTGAAATAAGACACTAGAGAAAGACAAGTACCATTTGATTCCACTTACATGTGGAATATAATAAACAAACTAATAAACAAAATACAGATACAGAGAACAGACTGATAGTTGTCAGGAGGAAGGATATTGCAGGGCTGGGTGAAAAATATGAAGGGATGAATTAATCAAAGAAAATAAAACTCATAGACAAGGACAAAGTATGGTGATTAGCAGAGGGAAAGGGAGGTGGGGAGAGGTAGAAGACAAAAAGTAGGGATAAGTGATGGAAGGAGACTAGCCTTTGGGTCATGAACACACAATACAATGCACAGATGATGTATTATGGAATTGTACACCTGAAACGTATTATTTTATTAACCAATGTCACCCCAATAAATTCAATAAAAAATAAGTTCTTAAGCCACAGAAATGACATAGATCACTTAAATGCTTATTACTAAGTAAAAGAAGCCAATCTGGAAAGGATTCCAAGTATATAACATACTGGAAAAAAGAAAACTATGGAGATAGTAAAAAGACCAGTGGTTGCCCAGGGTTGAAGGGAGGGAGGGATGAGTAGGCAGAGCACAGAGGTTCTTAGGGCAGTAAAACTACTCTATATGATATTATAATGCTTGATACATGTCATTACACTTTTTTCCAAACCCACCTACTACACACCAATAGTGAATCCTGATGTAAGCTGTAGACTTTAGGTGATTATGATGTGTCAATGTAGGTTCATCAATTTTAACAAATGTATGTTACACTTTGGTGGATGGTGAGGGAAGTGGGGAATGGGATATATTCAGTATATGGACAATCTCTGTACTTTCTGCTCATTTTTTTTAATCCTCACACAAGAACATTGTTTCCATTGCTTTTAGAGTGAGAGAAAGGGAGAGAGAGAACATCATGCAAGAGGGAATTAGCAATCCATTGCCTCCCACACATGCCCAGACCAAGGATCAAACCCACAACCTAGGCATGTGCCCTGACTGGGGAATCAAACCCACTACCTTTCGGTTACAGGAGGACACTCCAACCAACTGAGCCACACTGGCCAGGACTCTGCTCATTTTTGCTGTGAAGCTAAAACTACACACATGCCCCATAACCCCATGCTCACAACCTCCCCACTATCAACAATCAACATCCTGCTCCAGAATGGTACATTTGTCACCATTGATGAACCCACGTTGACATGGTTAAATCCATTGTTTCAATGTGTAGATTACCAGGAGTAAAAATGTCCCAAAAGTTCTCCTCTGGATAAAACACAGGGAGGAAAATAAAATTTTTTTGTGAAGAGTCTGGAGTTAGGTATGAAAGGAAGAGAACAAGGAATCCTGTGGCTCATGCCAGAACCCTTACCTCCCTTAGACCCCTGGCCCTTTATCTCATTGTCCTACAATCTTAACCCACTGCTCTGCTCTCCTCATCCTTCCTTCTCATATCCTGGTGGCACTGATGGAGGAAGCTTCTGACCATCTGTGCCATGGACCCCTTGAATATACCATTAACCTTGGCCAGACAAGGTACAAAGAGGAGACCTTCTTCTGGTGCCTGCTCGGCTTTCTCTCAGTCCTCATAACTGCTAAATATCAGATTTTTTTCATCAAGCCCCATCACATCCTTGTCTTTCTCCAGGTGGCCTTGCTGCCTACTGATCAAGGTAAGTAGGGCTATTACTCATGCAAGTTCCTTGAACTTCCTGCTCTGGGCTCAAAAAGTAGCCCTGTGCCCTCCTGCCTCCCCCTTTCACCTGCCTGATGACCTCATTCTGTCTTCCTATTCTGAAGCCCCTCTCTGTTTTCTCAGCCTCCCCACCTCCCTTTGTCCTGTGTCTCATCATCAAGATTCTCTTCAATCTCTCATCAAAGATTTTCACTTTTCTTGGCCTTTTTTTGGTCTCCTAACCTTCCTCCAGATACACCCTAACAGAAACAAGACAAGTTCTTAAGACAAACCATCAGTGACAGAAAAACCCACACTCTTAGAGCAGACAGTTTGGTTGCTTACCAATGGGGCTCGTCTTTTTCTTCATTGTAATAGGAAGTGAAAGCAAAGTAAATACCATCACAACCATCCTCCCACCCAAAGCCAAGCAAAACAGAAACCAGCCGACAAAGCCCTCCCTCACCGCGTGTACTCCCTCTGCTCCTGCCCTTTGTCTTTCTTCTTTGCCAAATTCTCTATAAGTAGCTTCACTCAATGTCTTTGTTGCCTCACTTTCCCACCTCCTGTAGGCTGGCTTCTGGCCCCACCACTCCCTCGTCAACCAAGCTCTATTCAAGTCACCAGTTAACACTGAATTCCAAATTTAATGGACAGTTTCCTTCTCAACTTAATAGCTACCTGCAGTATGCTGACTCACCATGCTTCCTTCATGAATTTTGCTTCTCTCTGGGCTTCCAGAACCCCCTCTTCTCTGGTTCTCCCCCCACCCACCCACCCAGTAACCCCCTTGCCTTCTCAGTCTGCTTCATAACCTCCGTTCCTGCAGACTGCTGCTACCTGTTAGTTCTTCCCAGAGCTCTGAACTGGTTCTCTTCGTGTCTCACTCTACACACTCCCCAGGAGCAATCTGAACTTCTACACACTTTCATATACCCCACGTACCTTCATGGCTCCCAAATTTGCATTTTATTTTAGCTATCTGCAACAAAGCTCTCCAAAGGGGTTGAAACTTGAAGTTCCAGTCCCAGAAGTAATACAGGTACCAGCAATGGCCAAGTGCTCAAGGACAGTAAGGACTGAGGTAGCACTGCTGGGCCCTGCAGCCTGGGGATGTGAGCTCCCTTTGTTTCTTTTCAGGAGAATTCTGTGATCTTCATGGATTCAGTGGGGTTAGCGGGTAGGGCACGGATAAGATTCACCGGCAGATAGTGAGTCCTAGAGTAGTGGTAGTTTCAGGCTCTCTTGGATAAAAAAATCAAATCTCCCTGGGCCTTCTTTTTCTGGCCCACGGGCTCCACACTTGATCACAATAAACACCCTCAGCTGTTACTGTGCATATGTTCCAGCTTCAGTCACACAAGTGCAGTTTTTAGCTCTCCAGTACAAGCAGGCATCTGTTTTAAGCCTTATTTGGGGGCAAGGGAAGGAGGAAGTTTTTTTGAGCCATTTTATATGAAGAATCCACTGAACTGAACATTTTTACTATTTAATGAGAACAAATAAAAGCCATAGTTGCTGTGCAAAATAGAAACTGCAGGGAACGAACAAGCATAAACATAAGGGTCTACAAGCTGCATCCTTGTAAATGCGCCTTGCCCAGTGCTATCCTGACCATCAGCTGGTTAGACACATACCTGGGAGCATTGTTTAAATTCATCTATCAGAACTTAGTCATTTAAAATGTACTAGAAATAATGTAACACTTTAAGCAAATGTATTGAATGAAAAGCAAATCATTTCTGTTTAGTCACTAATAATAAAATAATAAGTTATGCCCACTGTAAAAATGTCAGCAAGCTGGGAAAATATTAGGAGAGCAGAAAATTTCAGCCAGATGATGCTAAAAGACAGAAATGGAGGACTTGGGAAGAATACTACCACTCTAGGGGCAAGATGGGAAGGAGTTTCTGTGCCCTGTTGGAACTCCCATCAATTGCAGGCAGCTTCCAGGGAAGCCACCCATGGGCTCAGCTGGAAAAATGAGAGACACCAGCCACAGGCAGCAGCAAGAGAATGGCGATGTGTGTGTTTACGCCCATGACCTAAGTCCTCCTGGCACTTGCAGGCATCTATGCAGAGTTCAGAAGGTGACTATAAAGATGGTGTCAATACCATAGGGCAACTGAGGCCTGAGCAGTAGCTCCATTTCTCTATTTTTAATTATCATCTATACTATGAATCCCAAGTTTATACCCCAGCCTTGACCTCTCTTCATATCTCCAGACCATATATCCAACTGTCTCTTTAAAACACCTATGAATAGCCCTGGCCGATGTGGCTCAGTTGGTTGGAGTGATGCCCCATAAACAAAATTTGTCACCAGTTCAATCCCCAGTCAGGGTACATGCCTAGGTTGGGGGTTCGGTCCCCAGTAAGGGTGCGCGTGGGAAGAAACCTAGCGATGTTTCACTCCCATATTGATGTTTCTTTCCCTCTCTCTCTGCCTCCCTTCCCTCCTCTCTAAAATCATTAAATATGCCCATGGGAAAGGATAAAAAAAATGAAATAAAACATCGCATTTATGTCTCTAAGTGTTTCCAACCTGAAGTGTCCAAAACCTAAGTCTTAATCTCAACAAAGCTGATCCTCCTCCAGGTTTTCCTGTTTCAGTGACATCACTCATCCACTCAGCTGCTCATACCAGAAACCTGTAAGAGCCTTTGATTCTTCCCACTGTCTCACCGCCATCCTGAGTCCATTCACCATTCTCCACATTCATGTCTTCTACTTTGTCCAAACCACCACCATCATGTGCCTGGATTACTAAAACAGCCACCTAAGTTGTTTCCTTACTTCCACTGTTGCCTCTTCTCCATAATTTATTTCCCACACGGCAGACAGACTTTTCATAAAGCCAAAGTCAGATGGCTTCCCATGGCACTCAAGATAAAGTCCAGCTCCCAGAGGGCAGCCTCCCAGGCAGGTGGGGTCTGGCCCCTACCTACCTCTACATTCTCCTGCGACACTTCAACCTGCAATGAAAACTCCGCTGATGTGAGTTCCATTCCTGCAGAGCTCTCTCGCATCTGCCAACACTTTCCAAAGAGAAACCAAATTCCCCTTCAGGCCACAATGCAAAATAGAGTTTGGTTTATCACCTAAGAACACCAAACTCCAAGGCAGTCTTGTAAAATCTTTTGCCTTCTTTAAAATTCTTGAAAAGCAGTCGCTGGTTCCCAGCCAAGAGCCTTGCCTCTGCATTCTCCCCTACCCACCCCCGCCACGTCCCTCCAGCCCCATCCACCACTCTGGTCAACGACACAGCTGGGCTCTGCCCCTTCAGAAGCTGATGCTCCAGCGAGGGCGGTAGATTTATGGTGCAAGGTTACGTGGTGCGTAAATCTGGGCTGCAGGAATCAAGGACTGTGACATTTTTACAGCCTCTCCTTCCAAGCCCCTGCACGGATATGAAGCAACTTGAGGGGTGAACATCTGGTTTCACTTTTTTTATTCACTACCACAGCTCCCATCTGACAAAACTCTCAATCTTGCCAGGGTTCTGGTCACTGGCTGAATGAATGAGCAGTGAGACAACTCTCTGCTAGAGATCTTGCTTTTCCTGTCTCATCTTGGTGTAAAAAGACCACCAGAAGTGAAAAGATCACCACTATTGCATTAAAACAAAACATTTGCCTGAGTCAAGGCCTGGGTGGCAACCTGCCAACTTGCTGGAAGATAAGGAGGGACATTTCTGGGGGAGGCAAGGGAAAGCCTTCTGGAGTCTCTTTATTAACAGAGACTGTGGCCAGGACCGATGTGCAATGAATGCTGGGACTTGTAGTCTCTGAGGGGAAGATGGCCATCAAGGAAATTGGTGGCTGGCCATGGTGCAGGACACGTAAGCTCTTTTTTGCCACAATCTGTAATCTTGGACAGGATTTGCCAAAGTTTTATTACTGTTGTAGCTAAAGGTCACACTGGGAGAATGCATTCCAAAGATAAGAAGCCACTTCAATCAGGTGCATCTTTCCTGGCAGGACTTATCTCTTGTTCTACATGGTTTCAACAGAGCCCCACATCATGACAAGGGACTTTCTTTTCATTTGTTGGAGAACAGGATATTGGAGCCAGTTTATTAAAATGTTCTCCTCCTAGCTTGTGCAGTCAGTAGCTCTTCAGGGTAATATGCCAGCAGGAATGATCAGAACAAACAGAAACAGACCCCCTGAAGAATGCCGCCCTCGGAGAACAGAATGTTGGATCTCCCCATCCCAAAATGTTATGCACAGCTCATCAGAATCAGTCATGGGGGCAGTAATCCTTCATCGTTTGCTCCTCAAACTATGTGTGGCCCTAATGTGCCAAGAAAGAAAGAAGGCAAAACAAAGTCTACACATGAGCACCACACTCTGGCCCTATGAAGACAGCCAGAGCAGTCAGGTCTGCCTGCGGGTCTCTTGCCAGGATCCCAAAAGCAGACTCTAAGACACCCCAGCTCAAAAGCCCTCCAAAGTTCTCCTGGCTTATTACACAAGTTCCTCTCTACAAATAGACTTTTATAGTTCCATCTCACTGCTTTCCCAATTCACATCTTACATTCTAGTCAAGGAGAGTATTTATAAATGCTAGTAGTAACCATTTCTTGAGCACTTAACTATGTGCTATGAGCTATGTCAGGTATTTATATCCATTAGCTCATTTAATCCTACGTCAGTCATATAAGGTAGGTATTATAATGTCCATTTTTCAGATGGTGAAATGAAGGCACAAAAATTAAGATCTTCTACTACCTACTGTCATTAAACCTGAAACCAAGCAGGTAGTTCTGCTGGATGTAACCACATAGCCAAAAAGAAAGTCATGACAAGAAACGCACAATCATCTGCCTCTAAAGGGCCTCCTGTTATCTGGCAGCCCTGTCAAGTGGCTCACACTGTACTCCCACGGTTGGATCCTGTGGCCACACACCACCACACCCATCTCCTCCCAGTTCCCCTCCAGCAATGAATGACCTTCCTCTTCCCCAAGCTACACTCTGGCCTCAAGTGGGGAACTTTAAAAAATACTGAGGCCTGGGTTCCAACCCACAGATTCCAATGTAATAAGTCTAGGAGGTGATCCTGGGCACGAGGAGGCTTATCTTTTTTTATTTAATTATTTTTTAATACTCTCCTGAGGATAATTTTCTTTATTATTATTCCTTTTAGAGAAAGAGGAAGCAGAAAGAGAGAGAGAAAGAGAAGGAGGGAGAAAGAGGGAGAGAAACATAGAGTGGCTGCCTCCCCTATGCTCCCCAACTGGGGATCGAACACACAACCCAAGTATATGCTCTGACTGGGAATCAAACCTGCAACCTTTTGGTGCATGGGATTATACTCCAACCAACTGAGTGACCTGGCCAGGGAAAGGAGGTTTAAAAGCCTCCCCCAGTGATTCTAATATGTGACCTAGTTGAGTACCACTAACCTAGACTTTTAATTCATATGAAAAACTAGAGGTATCTGAGGGAAATCCCAAGTCTACAGATCTCCATCATAAGCACCCAACCCTACTTTCATCCTCTCTTTGAGAAAGGAGAAAGTACTCCACCAAAGATTAAAGGCAGGTGACTTCCCAAAGACTTCACCACCTCATTGAACTCTCTTACTGTTCTCTCTCCCTCTTTTCATCCTCACCCCCTCTACTGCAGCCCTCCCCTAAATATTAAAACAATTTTTTAAATTTCCATTTATTGCCATCTTCTATCATGGCCAACCTTCTTAAAAGAGCTGTTAACATAGTCTGTGTCTACTTTTTTTCCTTTAAAATATTCACTCTTTAACCCAATTCAATCTGAGCTTCCCTTACTCCACTGAAACATTTTGGCCAAAGTCACTGGTGGCCTCCATGTGCCCACATCCAGCCACCTTATCCGACCTTCCAGCTGTGTCGGCACAGGAACGAACTCTCTCTGCTTGTCTTCCTTAAGTTCCCAGTTTCTAGAGTTCCTCACTCCTCTCTGCCCCATTCTCAGCCTTCTTTGCCAGATTGTCCTCCTCTACACAAACCCCAAATGAAGGAGCTCCCCAGAGTTATGTTCTGGGCCCATTGCTCCTCTGATTTTTTGTCCCTTGCCTAGGTCCCTCATCTACACATGGAGTTTTCATACTTACAACCCCCAGATTAGTTCCACAGACCTACGTGTGCACCTGCCTGTTTAAAGTATCCATTTCACCATCACAAAGGCGTCTCGCATTTAGCATGTTCCGACTCGACCCTTCCTCCTCCACATCACATCTCTTTTGATTGGCCCCGCTCAGTGTAATTGCAATCAGTTTCCAAATCCTGCCAATGCTACCACTTTAATGACTCTCAGGTCTGTGCCTTATTCTACCTGCTTTAGGGATAGATCACAACCTCTTTTTCTTTCTCACCTCAATCACAAAATAACCTCTTATTCTATAAACATCAAAGGGATATTTAAATTATGTCACAAGTTCTTCAACACGCCTTCCTTCAAAAGGTGGGGTCTTATTCATTTTCCCTTGACTGTGGCCTGGACTGAGTGAGTTTTTCCTAGAAAATTAGAATGTGGCTGAAGTGGCAGTATTAGGTGAGGTCAAAAAAGGCATTGTCACTATCTTAGCTTGGGCTGCTATAATAAAATACTACAGACTGGGTGGCTTAAATGACAAACATTTATTTTTCCTAGTTCTAGAAGCTGGGAACTCCAAGTCAAAGTGCCAGTAGATTTGGTGTTTAGTGAGATCTCTCATCCTGGCTTGTAGATAGCCGCTTCTCACTGTGTGCTCACGTGGTGGAGAAAAAAAATCTCTTCCTCTTCTTCTTTTTTTTTTTTTTATTTTTTTTTTATTGTCACACAAAGACATTTCTTTTCATTGCTTTTAGAGAGAGGAAGGGAGGGAGAGAGAGAAATATCAATGTGAGAGAAACGTCAATAAGTTGCCTCCTATATGCACCCCGACCAGGGATCAAGCCTGCAGCCTAGATGTGTCCTGACCTGGAATTGAACTTGTAACCTTTTCCTCTTCTTATAAGTGTACTAGTCCTGAAAGATCAGAGCCTCACACTCATGATCTTATTTAACCTTAATTACCTTCCAGAGTCCCCATTTCCAAATGCCATACATTTGGGATTAAGGTTTCAACTTATGAATTTGTTGGGGGACAAAATACACATTTCATAACAGCCACTTTGCCTCACTCCCCTAGTTCACCCATTCTGGAGTAATCCCGCAGCCATGAGGGACTTGTGTAGGCTGTGGCACAGCTGACATGAAGAGGAACTGATACTGCCAATGATGACCACCGACTTGGCCACCATGGAAGTTTGGTGCTAATACCTGTAGCCTAATACCATCTAATACCTGTAGCCTCAGCCAGAACCTTAATAGTAACCTTATAGGAGACTCTGATTAGAACCTCTCAGTCGGCAACTTCAGAAACCCTGACCCAAAGGAAAATGTGCTGTTGCTCTAAGCCACTAGGTTTTTAAGTAATTTGCTGTTCATCAATGATAAACTAAACTCTTCCTCCCTTTGCCCTTTGATCACAGACAGAGCCATATTTTTTAATATTTGTGTTATTTTCTTACTTACAATTCTTTTACGGCTCTCAAAATCTACGAACTAACAGTGAAACTCATGACAACAGTATCTAACTTTCTTCAGAACTTGGCTTTTTGGCTTCAACTCTAAAAAGTTCACATAAGGACTCTGAAGGAAAAAACAAACTTTCCTCTACCCTCACAGTGTTTTTTGGCTGATCTAATAATCAAATAGACATGAGACAGACTAGCAAGAGTTAATATGTACACATGCTGGGAACCCTGCATACCTGAGAGGCAGAGACACATACATACACATGCAGGAGAGGTCCAGAGACAGAAAGGGACCGTGGATATATAAGACCTCCTAAACTGAGCTATGGTCTGAGGTAAGGTGCCCTGAGGGCTTCAAAGGGTCATTGCAGGATGATAAGAAGAACAGATGCTTAGTAAATAGAAGTGTGTCCTGCCCTATAGACAGATCAAAAGAGGTTTTATTGATAATCACTGTCAGCTAGGCCCCTAATTCAAGTTCTAGTAAGAAGTTAAGGGAGGGGCAGAAGTTTCTCCTGACCCTGTAGCTAATGTTGCCTTTAGCTCATAACAATCTATATACCATAGAGACACATCTTGGGGTGACTCATTATGAAACCCCACAACCTCCTTTGGCAGGCCAGATGATTTTATATCTGATGCCCTCTGTCAGAAATCCTCCTTGAAATGTTTGGTAACATGCTGAGGAGCTGAACCTACCTTTATCATCACACAAACTTTTAGCAGTCCATCATGTACTCTGACTAAGGAAAGATTGTCTTTCATATCTGTCTTCCCAGAACAAGAAAGGTATAGGGGTACTCAATAAGCAATTTTGATGGAAGAGAGGATATAATAAATGGAAAAAAATTATCTAAAACTCTTTGACCTCAATAGCAACCACTGACGAATCAAAAAATATACAATTCCATCAGACATTCTCTGTCAACTCATCTAGATAAAACCAACCATTTTTGTAGACTCTAAGTCCATCTCGGGAGACTGGGAGCCTTGGAAACGAACTCTGTTTTACATTTCCCTCCAGTCCAGGGAGAACAGCTTGGTGTGATGGTGTGATGCTCCTTGCCCCCCCTCCCTCAAACCCTCTCCCCAATTCCCATGACTTCCTTCCCTTTAGGTAGACCTGACAACCGGGTGACATTTGGAACACTGAGATTTCAGGTTCAGTATCAGTTTCAGACGTGTACTTATGGAGAGACACAAGGATGGGTGGGCCTGAAAGAAGACAGCCCTGACACGTTTATTTGAACCATATAATTTATTGGAACATTAAAATGGGCACACACCCTGATATTATTTAGATGAATAAGCAATTTGTAGAGGAAAAGTGAGTGGTGTTTGGTACTATTCATCTTAATGGTACATTTTTTTTTTTTTTTTTTGTATATGGTATCAAATACCAGTTTTAGTCACTCTTATGAGGAAAAAAAAAAAAAAAACTCTACCTTGGGATTTCTGGAGGTCCTCCAGAAGGTTACCTAGTTTGGTGGCTGTCTCACCAAGGCGAAGGACCCGAGGATTTTTATACTTAGGAAAAAATCTGAACTCTTCACTCTAGCTGACAAGGGTCCACATTGCTGCATGGTGACTCAGATGGCTCTGGCCTCTTCCCTCAGCTCAGCCACCAATTCCCATCCCATCACCTGGGGCTGTCACCTGGCTTTCTTTCCATTTCTCCAGGTGCTGGGGGAACCTTCGGCCTCCTCCTCCTCTAAGGTTTTGGGTGCCCGGTTCCTCCCAGCTATTCATTACTCAGTCCTTGTCAACTACTCCTGGGCTTACCCTCTGCATCCCATTGACCAGGGCCCCCTTCCTCTGTAAATCAGGCAGGAGCAAGGATTTGCACTGTGTATAGGCTTGCTAGTAATAGCAGGGAAGAAAGTGTGTAGTTTTCCAGTTGCTTCAGACCAAAACTTTTATCCCCTGGGCACTGGCAGTGAAGAGGGAGGTGAAGGAGGAAGAATTCCCCATTTTTGTTTTCAACTCTTTCTCTAAAATGAGTGTTTTCAGGATTTGTTCCACAAAGGCAAATGAAAGAGAAAAAAAACCAGTATGTCTGGTTTTCACTATAAAGTTAATGGTTTATTTTATCCTCAAGCATTTTGCCAGATTGTCTTTCGTTAGGAGAATCTGAAAGATGCTGCGGGCTTCACACATTAGCAGCCTGTAACTCTCCCAGGGCTGTCTCACCTTGAGGCCAGGGTATGGTTTCTCTGCCCCGACAGGAAAAGGGAGAAGGGGTGACTAAGTGGGCCTCCTTCAGTGAAGGGCAAATCTCTAGACAGCGTCATAGGAGAAAGTTCTTTGCTGATGACTCAAGGCAGCAGGGGAGGGGCACTCACTGGAAGGAGAATGCAAGCCAGAGCACCCAGGTCGCCTCCCACACGGAGGCTGCTCTAGTTTTCACTGCCTGAGTTTTCGCCTTATTATAAACTATTTCATCCTCTAACTGTAGGCCTCTCTTCTTGTCCCATTATGAATACGTATCTCTTGATAAAATTTACTGCGAAAAAGAAAAAAGAAGGACCTGAAATAATCGGCTGTAACACCTCCCAGGTTGCTGCATTCAGAGCCAGCCTCAGCGGTATATTGGTCACCTGGCTCCACAAGGGAAAGGGGAGAAAGCCCTGAGGTAGTGTTTGCCCATTTCTCTGGTGAAAAGACACCTGCCATGGCTGACCAGCTGGCAGAATGTCTGGCTATTTAGAAATCAGCTCGCAGGAATCCACACAGCACTGCAAACCCCTCACCGTGGCGCCCATCTTGTGGATGCTACGATCAGAATTCCCACCCAGCCCCTAACTAAGGAAAATAAAGACTAGCACCTCCTCAACAGATACTGGTAGACTTGTTTTCTAGAAGAAATCTGAAATAGTACACCAAAATCTGGATAAGAGTGAATATTAATGAACTACAATCCAGAATCACTGTGAACAAACCAGTCCATTACATAAGAAGGGCATTACACGGTTAGTCCTATTTCTCAGCATGGTGCTGAGTGCAGGGGGGTAGGGTGGTATCCTGACTGCAGGGACCTTGTCTCCTAAAGTTCCTTTGCCCTCCAGTGTACTGAGAAACTGCTCAATTATCCTAACAAATGGATGGCTGCCCTCAGTGAAGGAGTTAAACAGGTGAAGGGCTACACCTTTACAGAAGGGTCAGGTCAAAGCCTAAGGTGGGCCTGACCCATATTACATACCAGGACTGAATCCTATGCATTTGACAGGGGCAAACAACCTTTGTCTAGACTGAGCTGGAAGGCAAACGTCTGCGGAGCTTTACCTGGCCCCAGCTCAGGCCTCAGCCACAAACTTGGACCTGTCCCAGGTAAACTGGAAATTTCAAGGGTAAGCCAGGTATGATGCTATGCACAAAGAGAGAAATGAGACATGCATGCCCCACTTCACTCACGCCAACAAAGCTAACCACATCTCATTCCAGCCGAAAGGGCAGAAAAAAAGACAAAACTGCCAAATCCAATGAAAGGGTCAGCAATTGACCTCACAGACCAGATGCTGCAGCTCTGGTAGGGAATTGCTCTCCGCTACAGCTCCTCCTTGTCATGGAAAAAGGGAAAAGATATGCATGATGTAGACATTCTACACCTATCTGTCACACGTAGGTAAAAAACAATGAACCTGTGGGTTCATGGATTTATTGCATAAACATTTATTGAACCCATACTGTGTCCCAATAACTATGCAAAGTAATGAGGATGCAAAAGTAAAAAGCATAGTCTGGTGGTTCTCCTTCAGAATCCCTCTCCCTGGCATGCAAGCGGACTCAGTCTTTGCTGGACCTGGGAGACTCACTGGCTGCCTATGGGCATGACAGGGTCCACAGATTGCAGTGCACAGGTCCAAGAGACAGCAAGGGTGGTGAAGCTGGGAGACAGCTGGACAGACAGCCCAGTGCAGTTAAACAGAAACCCAGGCAGGAAACGGCTATCAGGTAGAAGGCAAAGGACTGAAGCTATAGCCACCAAGGAGTCAAGTGGGTTTGGTGTAGAGTAGATGTCAGCACCTTGAAGATTCCTGAAGTGATAGCAGAGGAGCCTTTATTAACAGGATGCCTGCATCTTCCCTTAATTGGGAAGGGAGTTACTAAAATAGCTATCACTTGTTCAGGATCTCTGAAGGCCTCCCTGTGCAATATTCCTACAAATTTAAAATACAGTCAGTAGTACCATCATTTTGTGTGCCACTAAGAAAGAAATGAACCTGACCAAGTTGTGACACACCACCAGTTTTAAAGGATTCCAGCCACAGAAATGTGAAAATAATGTGTATCAAATAAATAATAAAATATAGTAGTTGGAGATAGCTATTTGGATAAAATAGATGAGAGGAAAATGAATACTAACAGTGACTTCTCAGAACAGACTGAATAGTGGCACCCTGTTTGGAGTACACTTTAGTAACAGAAATCCTAGAACACCATGGAGACAAGCAGGACTCAGCAGAAAGAAGGGAATGATGTAGTGGCCACTGGCTTAGCTATCTCCAAGTTAAGACAATAAAATCTATCAGGAGTCCCAATAAACTAGTAGTTAGGGGCCTTTATAAACTTGGCCTACATTGCTCGACTCTTATAGCTCCACGCTTACACATATATATACATGCACGCACACACACATACACACAGGCAGGCAGCAAAATGTGAGGTCTTGTCAAAGGGAAAGGTGTAGGCAGAGCTGTAATGCAAGTTGAAAACAAAAAGATCAAGACTACTTTGATGATGATCCTTTCAGACATGAATTGAAGGATGATAAGGAAGGGAAGGAAGGATGTCTGTCACATGGGCCGATGGACATGACAGTGCAGAATACAGGGAGTTCATCACAGAGAGGCTGACAGCTGGAACTCCAGAAAGCACCCCTGTTTGCCTCCATGCTTTCCCTGGTACCAACGACCTCCGCGTAGGTGAACACCGGCAGTCTGCTCCCTGAGGCTGGGGCGAGGGAAATAGTGAAACAAGGAGCTGCTCGACCAGGCTGCAGGCCCCTGGAGGTCAGGTCCTGCCTCATGTTTTTCTGAGTCCCCCTCACACAGTGTCTGTCTTGCACCAAGCAGGACCTCAGGAAGTATTTCTGGTTTTTCAGTGAGGGGCATTTCTTCATTACAATCCTCCCTGGCAGTTACACTGGCCCTTAGAAACAAGGACATTCCTGCAGAGCTTATCTGGGCAGAAAGGCCTTTGCCCAGGTTGGACCACCCAGGGCCTGCACAGTGTTTGCTCAGGGTCTGGAGGAAGGGCTCACCTTCCCCAAGTACGAGGAAGGCCACTATGTTCCATTTAACCATTAAGATCAGAGCTAGGGGGTCCTGGAGCTGCGCCAGTTCAAACCCTTCATGTCAGAGGAAGAAACAGGGACCTAGACAGGTGACGTGATCGCGGGTAGGACCCAGGTCTCTGGCTCCTGGCTGCTGCTGTACCTCTCATGTTCCCTGTGATTCCCAGATTATTGCATGCCCTGCTGGAAGAGGACCTGCACATCACCTGGGAGTGGTGATGGGAACAGTCCCCTGACCCCAGCTCACAAGGTAAGACACAGTCCTGAATGTGCAGAGTGGCAGGTCCCTGGCGCCATCCCTGCCAGAGCAGGCTGACACAGACGATGGTTCACCATCAAAAGTGTTCATTCTGCTTGAGGTATCCAGAAGGAATCATAGAGAGCAGAGGAGACTACATCTCTCAGGAAAAATTGGGGAGGGGGAGGGGGGATGCTGTGTCCTGAGCAGCTTCCCAGTCACGCGTCACCATCCCTCATTACGTGCCACCTCCCTGACAGAGACCCCTCCCTGTGGTCCTGCAGAATGCCAGGGCCACGGTCAGCGTCAGCTTCCCCTCAGCAGGTCTCCTCAGAGTCACTGGGCACCAGAAACAGACACATAAATGTAGTTGCTGTGATGAAAGTAGGTGGCTGGCTCTGACCTGGGGGTAAATGGTTGGAGGAATTATTTACATGGCCCAAGAACTGCAGAGATGAAATAAGCACAAAAATGGAAAGTGTGCCTATGTCTGCATGTCACCTCATGAGCCGTATGCCCTAGAGTATCAGGCATACACATGCACACAAACACACATGTATATACCACAACTGCAGTATCCAGTAGCAGGGCTTTCCAGAGAGTAGGCAATCAGCAAATGTTTGCTGAATAATGATTTAATTCATTTAAGGAAGGATGAAATGACTGAAAGGATGGGTCAGAGAAACAGATGCATCTGCTTTTGAGTGTGAGATCTATGATTTGAAAAGGAGAGACAAGGCTTCATTATAAGGGTTTGAGAGGTGACGGCTGAAAACACTCGGGTGTTCAACGCCGATGGAAAATCCCTTTCAAGGAGGAAACGAGAATGTCCAGGAACAATGTTCCAGCCCTCTTCATCTGTGAATGATTGATTACAGACAGGAATTAAAGAGTAGGTAATTTAAAAAAGAAAAAAGAAAACACCTGTGCACTTGTTATTAAATGACCTGCAGTGTGTGCATGCATGTATATGCACATATATACATATATACACACATACAAATACACCATATATACCATATATACCACCACATACTATATATATTATGTACTGTATATACCTTGTACTATATATACCATTTATGTATGCCATATACATATATGTGGTAATATATATGACAGTGCATGCACTGGCTCTTCCCAGATTATTTCCAGTACCCTGATATTAAAAGATTTAAAATCCTGATATCCTGATACTACAAATCAGCATCCTGATTTAGGACCACACTTGAATTCCAGAAGATCTTCCCAAGAATATGGTTTAAAAAAAAAAAAAAAAAAAACATTGATAATCCAATGTCTGAAAGTTCCCTAATGTCAGCTTAACCCTAATTGCCTAAAGTAAGTCCAAATAGTGGCCCGCCAGACTTCCCCTTGACTTCACCTGATGGAGTAAGCTTTGGCAGGAGCATCTGCCCATGACAGACCTGGGTGAAGAGAGAAAGAGGGACGAGACTGGGAAAAAGAGCGGTGGGCATGAGGACCAAAGCGCGGAGCCCGGTACTCCTGGCCCTGAACTCCCCACATGGCTGCGTTTTCAGCTTTCACCCTTAACGCTATGGCTCTTTCTCACAGCTCCCCTCCGCCCCTCTGACCTGCTGGGTTCCTTCTGCTTCCCAGTTTTCCTCTTATCACATCAAAGTCCTCATTTAAAAATAAACTGCCTTGCATAGAGTGTACACTTTCTATAACTGATTTTTATAAGAATCAAATTAGGTATAGTCTTAGAAAAAAATACCTTGAAATCTACTTTTAAAGCAGGTTCTCTTTTATCTCTATCTTAGCTCTATTGGGCTCTCTGTCTGTCTCTCTCCCAAGAGCCCCTGCCCCAACTCTGTCCCTCTGAGACACACACGCATACACACACCACACAAGCACCCCTGCTCTCTCGCACGCACTTCTCCGGCTGAGCCGGCCTCCAGGGAGCATGGCCCTCCTCTTGAAGCTTGACAGGAGTCCTCTCGGCCTCCAGGGTCCTGCAGCCCCAAATTTGGTGTCAGGGCGCAGTGATGGCACAGGCGTGCACTCTCGGGAACACGGGCAGCTGCAGCCGCAGCCGCGGGTAGGTGGTACCAGACGCCAGGAGAACTGACTCCACGTGAAGCAGGCCCTGCCAAAGCCTTCTCTCTGCATCTCAAGGTCACAAAAACAGATTATGAGAGAGTGGAAAAGCACTGCACAGAAAATGGGCCACGGGGACTTTCCTCTGCGTGAGGAGGGAAAGAACGGCGGGTGGGTCCAGCACAGAGAGCATTTGAACTCTGAGACACAAGAGGCCTTGAAATGTGGGATCCTTCCACCGCCAGCATATGCAGCTTCTCCCCGCGACCCCCACCCCCACCCCCACCTGCCCGCCGGCTTTGAGAAAATAGGTTGAGGAGGGCAACAGGAGAGATGAGACAACTGGAAAATTCTTTCTAAGGTGTTTTAATGTAGAAGAAATTCTTTCACAAACATTAATGTATTTCGCAAGAACCAAATACTTTTCTATCATATTTCATGGTGGCTGCTTCTTTTTTATTCCTTGCAAATTAAGGTAGGACAAATGTTGTCATAAAATAAACATTTCCTTGTCTTCAAAACCACTAATAAATAGTCCAGGCTAATGAAGCTTTGTCTCATCTCAAAAATATGGCAGGCCTGTTACCCGGCAGCAGCAAATGGCACCCACGCCTCGTCAGCCCTGACAGAATAGAGGACAAAACCGTTTAAAGTTGTGACACCCAAAATGATGACATTGGTCCTCCAGGGACTGAAACACCTGTGCTCGAAGACATTTTATGTGCGATGCTATAGTACCTATACTTCAAGTCTTGACTTAAAAAATAAATAACAACAAAAATAAAATTCCTTTGTAAAAAGAACACTTAAAAAAAAAATCCAAGCCACACTCACTGGTTTGAAAACATTTTAGACTCTTAGCTTTTTCCAAGTGGTTTAGAGTCAAATCAGACCCATGAAAATTCTCTGAGGGGACAACAGTACTTGAATTTTATGTGACACAATTATTCCCACAGTTCAGCAAAAAGGTCCCCACATTCCAGAATCATATCCTGGATGTAAAATGCCCAGTATCCAGAAACTACCAGGAACAACCAGAAATAGAGCTGGAGATTCCAGAAGCTTTTCTAGCCTCCTATAAATTGGTAACAGCAGCTCTACCTTCCGCCCACCCCAAATGCGCCTCCTTACCCGCATCCTCCTGGCATCTCCTGTGGCTGCCAGCATTGGAAACCAGTCTTACCAGTTCCTGAGCCACCAGCCACCTTCTCTGAGTGTCTCAATGACTGACCGCCCCTTTCCCCAAAGCTGGCCTTCAGGGAATAGGCAGGGGTGTGTGCAGGAGGGCAGCTCTGCAGGCCTGCTCAGAGGCAGACCTACAGAAGCCACTGAGTGGGCAGGGCTCCATGAGACCCCTGAAATCCCATAGGCCCTTGGCTGGGAGAGCCAAGCCCTTCCCAGAACAACTCAAGAACCCAGGCCCTAAATCTTAACTGGAGTTTTTCAGCTCTAGTTTTGCCTCTCAGTTATTTATGTTCCTCAGCCTCAAGCCGGTCAACCTACAGTGCTGCTATTCCCAACTCTTCTCAGAAGAAGAGATTACTTAGACTCCCCAATTATTTACTCTGGGTGTTTCCAGACAAACGACCAAGCACAGACGCAAATGGAGGCTGCATGCCGCCTGCCTCCGCTGCTCTCACCAGAATCAGCTGAGCTGTGAGAGTCTGGGGCTCCCTGGCCCAGGGTCCCCTCACAGGCCAACCCCGGGAAGGTGCTGCTGCCCTGAGGATGCACAGGCTTGGAGGTGTGGCAGGAGAGGGGGCAGTGAGGGGAAGAGGACATTGCAAAATCCAGCTGTCAATGAATCCAGCATTCCTGCCCCTGCCTGGAAGTCTACCAAAGGAAATGAGAAGGGAGAGTCCGAGACATCCAAACACAACTTCTAAGAGATAAAATAAAGAATACCCAATTTTTTCATTTTAAATATATTTTTTTCTTAATTACAAAATAATTAAACTACGTAGAAAAGTATAGAAATAATATAGCCAAGGCCCAGGTACACACCAACTAGCTTTGACATGTTGCCATATTTGCTTCAAATCTTTTTCTTATACAAATATATATATTTATATAATATGTATATATAATCACTCAACCTAGCACAAGGCAGCTCCCTGAAGGGATCTTACAGGCCACAAGTACTTGAGCAAATGTAACATCAAATGAGCCCAGTGTAATCCCTGCAGGACAGCTCAGTTAATGAGCGTTGTTTATTTTTCCTAGTCCCATGTGCATGGTTAATAATCTAGTTCAGGCTCAGCTGTTACAACTGACATTGTCACATGAATTCCCCACTCCATCTCACATCCTGACCACTAGGCTAATTGGCCACTGTGCAAATGCAGCTACTTCCCAATCCTTGAGCAGGCAGCCTCCAGCCTTCCCTCCCTTCCTGAGCCCCACCCACCCTTTCATGTCCCTCTGTCCCAGGCTGTCCACAGGCACCATTTGGCTCCAATTCCACATCCTAAGCATTTCTATGAATATAGGCTTTGTGGACTGTTTATTCATGTGACATTAATCCCAGAGGGGACTCAAAGCAGCATAGATGCCATTACCCTTGTTTGCCTTGGATTGTCTGCTGTAAGTGCTCACAGCAGCCTGGGAGTTGAGAACCTGCTTGAATGAGGCCTAGGACAGGGGGTAACTGGTCAGAGAGAAGAGTCAGATTGCCTTGCTGAGATCCATGGCCATCAGAGGAGCAGAAAGGCTGAGCAGCGAACGATCTCTGATTCCACCTCTCAGCTGAGCAGAGCATCTGGCCGCTACACAAAGCCTGGTCCCAGAGGTGGGCCTGGGAGCGGGGGCATTCTTTGCTCTGCCCAGAGCAGGAGACACGAGGTGCTTCAGCTACATTCCTGAAGCACCAGGTCACTGATTTTCCCCAGTCCTAGTGTCGAATACCCAAGGGTCCTCTTTGGAGTCCTTAGCTAAACAAACCTATGTTTTTGAAATGAGAATAACAGCAATCAGCACTTCTTCTGCATGGGTGAGTATGCAGGGGCGTCTTGGAGCTCAGGCCTCACCAATACCATGCATGTTCATTTCGAAGCAGATCTCAAAGCTGGGGTGGGGGGTAGGAGGATGGCAATATTTCAGAAAGGGAAGACCTACGGGCAGGTAGCCACACCTCTTCCCTTCACACCCCCCAGCAATGTGTTCCTTCTCAGACTTGAGAAACACTAGCCCTGCCTCTGCTTAAGGACCAACCTTTACCAGCCACCACTCAGAGGCAACAGGGCTGTGCCTGGGTGTTCCCTTGACTTTCCGGAGGAGGAAATGGACTCTCAGATGGTAAAACTGTGATCGGAACTGAAACTGGACCATTTCTCCCTTAGCTCACAGCCTGTTGACTTACAAGCATGCATACTCATACGCATGCCGCACACTCCCTCCAGAGCATGACTCACCCGATAGAGGTAGATGGATGAGGTCCAGCTCATCCCTACGAACGACACCGTTTGGCATGTATGTTGCTCCTCTGCAGTTTAGCTGGCTGGTGGGCGGGGTGTTACTTGCAAAAACCTGTTTTTAATCAAATCCAGTCTTGCCATCCTAAGAGCTGACAGCCATGCGTGACAGGAGTCTCCCTAACCTGGCTATGTGCAACACTCATTTTGTCTCCTCTAGGCCACTGGCAAGAAGGAGAGCCTCGCAGGTGAGAGAGTGGTTTCTGGAAGCACAGGAATTGGCAGTAGTGGATTAGGCAGCAGCACAGACCCTCCACACCCCCAGCAGAGAGCCAGAGGTCTGGGGTAAGGCTTAGCATTCCCACTAAGAACTCTTCCAGAAACCTGACAGCTTCCCCACAGCAACAGGATGATTGTGGGGAGCAGGGCTGTAAATTCTGCTTCCAGTCACTAGGAGGACTGATCCTGGGTCTCTGCCGACCCAGCACAGGGAGCAGAGAGAGAAAGGGCTGGGGAGGGCTGGAGACTGGCTCTTATTAGACTTCAAGAGAGGCAGTGACCTTGCTGAGGTGACCTGGAGAAGTCCTCTTGAAAGGGAGGAAAGACAGGGAGGGAGGAAAGGAAAGAAGGAAACTGATTAATAGCTAAGCTAACCAAGAAGGATCGTATTAAGATGTCTTTTTTTAAACAGTACTAAAGATACCAGATTGCCTTCCAATCAAGCCCTACTCATCCCCAAACCTAATCCCTTCCCTTCAATATTGCCAGCTTTTAAAAACTTTTTTTTTAACTCAGACATCAGTAAACCTTACAAGGTGTGTTCTGAATTTTCCCTTAGTTCTTAACCCATCCCTGAGGGTGGTTGCTCAGGAGCCAATTCTGTCACACTGAGCAGCTGACTGTCACCAACTTGGAGTTATGACTAGTCTCTCAGCCTGTGAAGGGGAAAGGTGTCCAGTGTGTGACAGCCATCAAGTCCCCAGCCCTTGGCCTAGGGGGTGCTGGGGGATCTGGAGCAACTGTAAGGGGTCCTTGAAGCCATATTCCCACAATATATTCTCTAAAACAATACATCCAATATTGTAGCCATTAGCCATGTGTGGCTACTGAACACTAGCCATGAGGCCAACGTGATATGCTGAAAGTATAAAATATACAATAGATTTTGAAGACTTAGTATGAAAAAAGAAGATAAACTATCTCATTAATAAGTTTTTAGTATTTATCACGTGAACTGATAATATATTCTAGTACTATTGTGTTAAATATGATATATTATTAAAGTTACTCTTTTTTAGAAAGTTATTCTCACTTGTCCCTTTTTATTGGAATTACTATCTTAACCATTTTTAAGTGTACAGTTCAGTAGTGCTAAGTACATTCACATTTTTGTACGACCATCAGCACCATCCATCTCCAGAACTTTTTCATCTTCCCAAACTGAAACTCTGTGTTCGTTAAGTAATAACTCCCCATCCTCTCCTCCCTGCAGCTCCTGGCAACCACCATTCTACTTCCTGTCTCTATGAATTTGTTGACTACACTAGGTACCTCATATAAGAGAAATCATGCAATATTTGTCCTTTAGTGACTGGCTTATTTTACTTAGCATAGTGTCCACTAGGTTCATCCATGTGTCAGAATCTCCTTCCTTTTTAAGTTTGAATCATATTCCCTTGTATGTATGTACTATGTCTTGTTCATTTATCTGTTGCTGAATAATTCAGTTGCTTCCAACTTTTGACTATTGTGTATAATGCTGCTATGAATATGACTTTACAAATATATCTTCAAGACCCTTTTTTCAAATTCCCAGAAGTGGAATCTCTGGGTTGTATGAGAATTCCATTTTTAATATTTCCAAGAACTGCCATACTGTTTTCCATAGCAGCTGCAGTATTTTACATTCCCAGAAATGCCCAAGGATTCCAATTTCTCCACATCCTCACCATCCTTTGTTGTTTTCCAGGTTGTTTATTTTTTGATAGTTGCCATCCCAGTGATTGTGAGGTGATAGTTTATTGTGGTTTTAATTTGCATTTTCATAATGATTAGTAATGTTGAGCATCCCTTCATGGGCTTATTGGCCATTTTTTATACCTTCTATGAAGAATTTTTTTAATGTGGCTACTAGGAAATTTAGTTAATATGTGGCTCACCGTTTGTTTCTACTGGGCAGCTCTAGTCTAGAATGAATAGAGGCTTAACTGCTATCACATAGGAATGTTTTGACAATGGAAAGAATGCTGATATTTAAAATGTGGAGAACCTAGTGCCAATTAATGACCTCTAAGTTTCTTTCCAGTGATAACATTTTATGATCTCTTTCTCTCTTTTTTCCAAGAACTTAAACTAGAGCTTTCATGTCAAAGGAGAAGATGCCAAGAGCCATTCTACCTTACAATGAGGTGTCCCCTATGTACAACCTGGGAGATACAGAGAGTTAGGGATCTCTCTTGCCTGTGCAGAGTGGGGCAGCTCCTGTGATTGCGGTGGGGGGTGGAGTCTTGGCTCCAGAGCTCACTGATGTCCTGAACCTAGGGAAGGAAGCATCCATGTCCGAAAATTCTGCTGATAAAATTTTGCACCATCTGAGAGAAGAACGAACACCTAGGGCTGGGGATAGAAAATGTGGTCTCTATGGAAACCTCAACACTGCTGATGCCTTCCTATGATAAAGACACTAATCCTGTTCCAAAGGAGAGATGGGATGCCACCAGAATCTGGTCCCTTGGTCTTAGGTGTGGAGACTGCAAGTTTGTGCCACTGGAATGAATGCATTCCTGGTGTCTACAGCCATCCCACGCCCAGTGGTTGCTGCCAACAGAGTCTTGGGAGTCATAAATTGTCCCCCGTAGCTGACAGTCATCTTTTTCCACCGTTGAACAGTAACAAGAAAAGAGTGAGCTCCAAAATACTGTTACTTTTCATAAATTTTCCTATTTTCCCAGAGGTAACAGTATTACTAATCCAGACTTCCTTCTCTTTATCTTCCTAAAAATCATACAAAGGCACAGCCCACCCACCAGGAAGAGGTTGAGCCCACAAATGCTATGACTTACAGCTTAAAGGGAAAAACGAAGAAGAAGAAGAAATTTCGTGGAAAAAACAAGAACTATGGTGAGGCCTCATATTTCTTCTTTCTAACTAAAAAGAATAGTTTAAAGCATGGTTACTTTGAACAATAGCTTTTAATATGGTTTTAAAGGAAAATAATGGCAATATTTTAATGCCAGATAACAAGATGGAGACCAGGCAAGAATTAGTAATTAAGTTAAAATAATAGGACCTGATCATCTATTACAAAAAGATAATCTAAAGACTAATACTACATAGAAAATATTCTAATGTACTGGAGGAAAATGTTTTGTAAACATAAGGCTTTAGAGTTTATGTATAAAATGTAGCTTATTTAAATTATCTTTACTATCTAGATTTATATAAATACAGAGAGATTTTATAACTTGGTAATAATGGCAACTCAGACTTAGACAGCTCCTTTTATACCCAAAGTTTTAAATCCTAATACCACTGTAGTATATTTGTATAGTATCTCTCTTATGTCAGTTTCCTCATCTGAAGAATTAGAGATATAATTTTTCCTATATCATTTTGGGGATTGTTGTAAGGATCTACTGAAATGATAGATGTGTGAACACTTTTAAAAGTTGAGACCCATGAAAATCATTATTAGAAAAGTACATATAGTTCATTATACTAGACTTCACAAGAGGGAGACAAAGAAACACTGATTTTCATGGAAAGAAATGAAAACCTATAAGGGCCCCGTGAAAAACGTAAAATACAGGATTTCCCACCCAATCCACCAATGTAAATTAAATCTTTTTAGGAGCCATATGGAGAATATTGTGGTGTACTATGCATCATAAAGCTCATATTTGATGTATAAAATCTTTTCTAGAAAGTAAGTTGCATGAGGGTGGAAAACAGTTAAACAAGAAAACTGAAAATAATACTCTAGCCTCTGCTATTACATGCCAAAAGTTTCCTGCAAGTAGCAGCCGGGTTGCTGGAGAGGAGAAAATGTGTGCGTTTAGCTTCATCATCATAAAACTCTAAGGTACTGTGTGCCTTTCCCCATCCTTTCTTCCTTCCTTCCTTCCAAAAAAGGGAAACGCAGCAACACTGTTCTCAGAAATCTACGGGCTGCTCTCTCCAGTTCTGCCCGAATTATTAAACCAGGCAGCCGCGGGCCGCAGAGCCCGTTTCCCAAGCGCTGAAGGCACCTCCGCCTTGGGCCTGAAGCAGGTGTGGCAGTGACACAGGTGGTTTGTTTTGCAGGGTCAGGTTGGCACACTTCTAGCCTAGAGCTCTGGATAAAAATGTTTGGATTTTATTTTCAGTCTCACGGTGTTCAACTCCTCAGTGTCAAAGGCAGGCCCCTGCATGCTACCCTCCTATATCCTTTGTCTCCTCTCCTGACCTGGTGGGAAGTCAAGAGGTGAGAGAAGGGAGAGGATGGAAGGGGTCGTGGGGAACAGGCGGGGTGAGGCATCTGCAGCGTTTCCAGCCCTTCCCAAGAACCACTTTTCAGGCTCATGAAATCCCTCCCCCTTCTGTCTTCTGTGGGCTTGCCCTACTCCAGCACTGGGAATCCGACTTGTTTACACAGCTCATTATGCTCGCTTTGCAGTTGCTATAGCAACCACCAGGGGTCAGTTTATAGAAGGAGAGGAAGTTCACTTTTGGGGAGTGAGCTTTCCAGCTCCTGTGCAAAGCACAGCTGAAAACAAAGACCCAGACACCGCGGAGGAAACACATGGAGAAGTTTCCTATGAGCAGAAGCATCACTCAGAGCATAAAACTTCACTCAGCAATGCCACATTTTTTTTTCTTGCTGAAAGAGATGTTCTAGAACAGCTGCTAGGAGAGGAAGGGTCTCGACGCTGCATTTTGCAGATTTCCCTCTCTCTCAGTCTCCTCTCACCCCTTTGCCTTGTCTTCAGGACCTGTTGCTAGCACTTAAGAGAACAAGGGTAGCAACCAGAGTTCATTTAAAATGATAACTTCATAAACATAATGTATTAATTGAGGATCAGAAAGATCTTCACGAACTGTTACTACCTCTGTCTTCTTCATTGTAAGGGAGGCAGCATGCCATTGGAACAGAATGCCTTTCTCAAGGTCCAAGCAAACAATATGAAGCCACTACACCTATGCGGAGTGTTCTGGAAGAACTCCCAGGATGTCTCAGAGTAAAAAGTGTGCAGCTCTAACTTGACCAGCTAACCTGAATTAGCAAATAAAAAATCTAGAATGCCCAATTAAATTTGATTTTCAGGTAACCAATGAATAGATTTTTGTACAAGTCTATCCCATGCAATCTTTGGGACATACATGGGTAAGTCTAACTTAAACCAACACGATCCTAACCCACAGCATCACTATCAATGCCTCCAAAAATAGTACAACAGGTGAATTCACTCTCAAAAACAAATAAAGCGCCAGATTACTGTTTAGGATAACCTAACCCTTGGCCTATCCTGCTGATCATAAAAAAAAAAGGAGGGTTTTGTTTTGTTCTTTTATATACAAGGAGGAACCCAAAAGAAACACATGCCCCTTGTGATACAGGCTTCCCCTGCTGGGTGAGTGTTCTAGAAACCCATCTATATCAGTGTACCAGCTTGTTGTGAGAGACTGCTTTTGGCTTCAGTGAATTTTTTTTAAAGACTCAACGCGTTTGCTCATTTCATGATGGGTGACTTACAAGTGCACCTGCCCACACTGTGCGGAGGGTTCAGCAGTTTTTGACCAAAAGGGCATGACCCCCATGCCCCACCCTCTCTATTCACCCAATCTCATCCCAAGTGACTATTTTTGTTTCCCTGGATGGAAAAAGTCCTCAAAGGGAAACGTTTTGCCGATGTGGAAGGGGTGAAACAAAAAAAGGCAGAACACCAAAATACATCAAAATTGACAAATTCAAAAACTGTTTTGAGCAGTGGAAAAAAGTCTCGATATTAGGTGTATTACATCAAATGGAGAGTACCTCGAAGGTGAATGAAGTTTAAACATGTAAGAATAAATACACATTTTTAATAAATAAATCCTGAGTTTTGGGGGGCCCCCCTTCATATATGCAAGTAGTAAATCAGAGGCAAGTTAACCTAAAGTGAGTTTCCTCATCTTATTCAGATCCAAACACCAGCATTAGAGACATGAGGGCTAAAGAGGAAAGAATTTAGTACTAGCCTTTGTGAGATATCTACTTCTACTTTTTCACTATTAGAAAAATCATTTTTCTAAAGAATAATGATGGCTAGTATCCAAAATATATAAAGAACTCATACAACTCAATGGCAAAAACAAACAATGCAATTTTAAAAATGGGCAAAAGACCTGAATACACATTTACCAAAGAAGACATACAGATGGCCAACAAGTACATGAAAAAGTGTTCAACATCCTTACTTATAAGGAAAATGCAAATCATGACCACAATGAGAGGTCATCTCACACCTGTCAGGATTGCTTTCATTAAAAAGCCAGAAAAGAAGTGGTAGGGAGGATATGAAGAAAAGGGAAGCCTTGTTCACTGTTGGTAGGATTATAAATCAGTGTAACTACTACGGAAACTGGCATGGAGGTTCCCAAAAATTTAAAAATAGAGCTGCCATGGGACCCAACAATTCCATCCACTTCTGAATATTTATCCAAAGAAAATGAAAACACTAACTCAAGAAGATAGCAGCACCCCTATTATTGCAGCATTATTTACAATAGCCAAGATATGTAAACAACCTGAGTCCATCAATGGTGAACAGGTAAAGAAATTATAATATATAACACATATATCATATACATATGAGTATTTTTCAGCAATAAAAATAATTAAATCTTACCATTTGCAACAACATAATGGACCTTGAGGGCCTAATGCTAAGTGAAATAAGTTAGGCGGAGAAGGACAAATATCATATGATCTCTCTTAATGTGGAATAAAAAAATTAAAAAGCCCATAGATACAGAGAACAGATGGGAGGGTAGAAAAATGGGTAAAAAAGGTCAAAAGGTAAAAAATAAATGAATAGATTGTTAAAAAGAAATAAAGTTAAAAAATATTTGTTAATCGGGCCCATTCCCACAGTACATCACTCTTCCTTAACCCCATTTTCCGAATCTTCCCTATTAAATATCCCTTAAGAACCCAGAGTTTATATTTTAAGAGAGAGAAAATTTACATACAAGAAAAATCACAGATATTAAGTTTGAAAACAGTAATTTTTATTTCTTTGACTAGAAAACCATTTTTCTTTTTAATTTTTTAAATTGTTTCTGCTATTTCAGTTGCACCAATTTCCCCCCTCTGTCCCCCTCCCCCAGCCTCCCCACCCCCACAGTCAGTCCCCACACTGTTGTCCATGTCCATGGGTGATGCATATATGTTCTTTGTCTAGTCCTTTCATTTTTCTTGCACACAGTCCCACTCTCCCCCTCTCCTCTTATAACTGTCAGCCTGTTCCTTGTTTCTGTGCCTCTAACTCTATTTTACTCATTAGTTTATTTTGTTCCTTAGATCCCAGTTGTAAGTGAGATCATATGGTATTTGTCTTTCATTGCCTGGCTTATTTCACTTAGCATAATAGTCTCCAGTTCCATCCATGATGCCACAAAAGGTAAGAATTCCTTCTTTTTTTACTGCTGCATAGTATTCTATTGGATAAATACCCCACAGTTATTTTATCCGCTCATCTACTGATGGGCACTTAGGCTGTAGGAAAACCATTTTTAATGCACTTTCCCCCCACCTAGAAATGAATAGCATTTGTTTTTGATTGTTACATTGGGAAAGTGTGGGTGGAGAAAAAGCCCAGTGAAGCCAGTACATTGCCTCTGTCTGTTTGGTTCTTTGTGATATTGGCACACATGTGCATGGGGAGAAAATTACATTTGCAACTATCAAAGTCACACTCTTCCCAGCATGCCTTTTGCTGCTTTGTAAACAAGGAAAGGCTGGCTCAATGCAAGTGTTGCTGAATTCTGCAGAATTTACAGGAAACACAAACTACTAGTTGTAATGCAGAAACCTATGGTAGCTTTATATCCGTTTCGACCCTAAATCCATGAACCCCAAACTTAAGGCAAATAGTAGCAATAATATATTTCACAAGGTCCCTACCAACTCAGACTGTAAGAGTTCCCACAGCTCTAATCCAAAACAGGTAATTAAAAGAAAACTGTCAAGATAAACATCATGCACAATAAAATTGTTCTCACCTGTTACTAACTCTAAAAATCTCAGTACAATTTTCACCAAGACCAAAACAAAGTGTTATTTTAAAAGCTGATGTTTCAAGTCTGGAGCTATGAGTTCTAATTTCATCTCTTCTACTTGTAACTGGGACCCCAGGAAAGCCTATGGACAGTCTATGATTCAGTTTACCCATGGGCAAAATGAAGATACTGGATCATTACTGTTTTTTGGCTATCTGAAAGGGTACTGTGAGAGTATCTATAAATCACTCTGAGCTACTCGGACAAAAGGCAGGAAGTATGAGATGTGATTATCTGTGCTAGTCACTTTTTAAACAAGCAATTTCATTCGGTAGAAGTTAGAATCTTGTTTTGTTTAAAGCACTTAGAAAGCACTTAATTTTTGAAATCCTATTTTCATTTAATTTTTAAAAACCAATAGTTCTTTACTTTTTTTCTTAATCGTTTGTTAATAAACCCTGCATTTGAAGCTCAAGCTGTCAGACAGTGTCTCTTAAACGCCATTCGCCATTCGACAGCTGTTAAATGGGATAATCACCTGTTTATCCTCCTGTCACTAATTCAAATGCTAATTACACTCTAGATTCTGGCTTATTCTCCCCACTCAAGCTGGACCAGGTGCACAGCACTGTGAAAGGATGCTACAGCAATCAAGGACCTCTGTCTATTCACTTCCAGAGGCACAGATGAACCAGGGCAACACACACACACACACACACACACACACATCAATGAATGAGCATGTTGCTTATAACTGAAAAATTAGAAATGACCTAAATGTCAACTTATAATGAAACCAAAATAAACAACCATGGACTGTAGTATTTAACAATCATTAAAAGAATGCTTATAAATATGGTAATATAACATGTAAAAATATACCTATTTATGTTGAGTGACAAAAAGCAGTACACGAAACTATGATTGCAAATATAGAGAAAAAAATTGCATAGAAAAGGACAAAGAATACATGATAGCCTCGGAACTAAAATCAATCACTATTTAGAGAACTAAGAGCAAGGGCAATCCTAGGAGCTGGGAATTCATAAGTTTCTGTTTTCACAGAGCTTGCATTCTGGAAAAGAAAGACAAAATACAAGTAAAGAAGTTGTTAGTAAGTAAGACACATTTATAGAGTTATGTCTTAAGAAAATTTATAAAGAGTTATAAAACAGAAGGATCAAGAGGTCTGCTTTAATTTGTGAAGGAGGAGGCCTCAGATAAAACTGATAAGAAGCCCCATGAAAGTCCCAAGACTGGAGTGGGCTTGGCGTAGTCCAAGAACGATTAGCAGTTCACAGCATAGTAAGCAAGGAAGAGTCAGAGGGAAGATGAGCATGGAGTGATGGGCAGGAGCCAGATCATGCTACGGGGAAGGTGCAGAGGTGGAAAGAGGGAGGAGCCCCAGTGTGAGACATGGGCGCATGGACTGGGGTGGTGACCATGGAGGCAGAAAGCAATAGTGGGTTCAGACAATATTTTGAAGGTAGAGCTGGCATGAACTGCTAATGAACCAATATGGGGAATAGGGCAAGCAGAGATACTGAATACAGTAAAAAAGAATTTCATATGACTCCTAGATTTTTGGCCTCAACAGACGCATCAACGATGGGACCACCTACTGAGCTGAGAAAAAATAGGCATGTGTTGGGAAATTGAGAGTTGTATTTTGGTTGTTTTATGGTTGAAATGTGTATAAAATATTCTCATGAAGATGTTAAGAAAGTTATCAAGTAGCTCTCAGGGAAGAGTCAGGGCACAGATATCCATCTGGGATTATTTGAATGTTGTTTAAAGCAATGGTACTGGATGGAATAATCTCAAAAGATGGCATGGAAAGGAAAGACATCTCAAGACCAAAAGCTAGAGAGCGGGCTCAAGAGAAGGAGACGGAAATGAGATGACCAGTGGGTGAGAAGGAAAGTCAGGGTAATATGCTGTGCCAAAACCAAGAGAGAAAAAAATTTTAATGAAGAGGAAATTACCAACTGTCTTCAATGTTACTGAAAGTTTGAAACTTAGTAAAGTGAAGTCACCCTCGTTTTGGCAACAAAGTGACCCTTACAGGATCAAGTTCTGTGGAGAGGTAAGAAAGGCAAGAATGGAGGCAAGGTAGTGGGTTACAGCGGGACAGCACTGTTGCCTTTCCCCAGAAGTGGGGCAGAGAAACGGGCAGGGCTGGAGTGTTGGCGGGTACAGGGAAGCCTGTTTTAGGGACTGATTTTAAACCTTAGATCTATCTTCAGTTTGTGAAGCTCATTCCAGTCATTATGTTGACATTTTGCAACAGTTATTTTATAACTATTTTGGATTAAGCAACATTATGGGAGGGTGTATACATGTGTATATAAAATATTAATTAAATTGAAAATACTGAAGTGGTAAATTTTTTTTGAATATTCTAACTGACCTGCCAATTTTTTAAAAGATGTACTTACATTATTTTAAGTCCTATATGAGAGAGACTATGAAAATAGACTTCAATAAATGGATGGAACCTAGAGCTAGAGAAAAGTTTTGAGAAAGTCATGGAGGATGTATTTTCCTATAAGAATAAAGGAGTTGCTAACACTAATATACTTAATTATAAAACCAAAATGGATTTAACATCCATTGAATTAATTTAATGTCCACTGTGAATACTTTGAAGAACTTTAAAGGAATGTTTAAGATAAATGTTTTGATTTTTTCTAGGCATTGCAAACTCTAAGTTTTTTATAGAAATAGAATATTGACTGTATTTTTCAGGCACATTGCCATGTTTTACTTTATTTTTAGGCACTAATGGTTTAGAAGTGAAATTAAATATTTCAAAGATGTCTCAATTATTAGAATGGTACAATATTTTTTTAATTCACTTTAAAATGAACACATCTAAGTTATACTTCTTTCCAAGAATTAGAGACCTACCTATATGAGTGTGCATTTCAATCAAGTATCCCCTGCATGCCTGCCTGCCTGTGTTTATCCTTGGCCAAGGGCTGACTGATACAGGAATTAAGAGCGGGAAGAATTTATGCTCCTATATGAGGCTGTTTGAAGTATTTCTAAAAGCAAACGCTCTGCAAAAAAAAAAAAAAGTCATTCCTACTCACTCCACTTACTAGCTGTGTGATTTGAGCTGGCTACTTACCTTTCTGAGACTTGGTTTAATCCTGACAAGAGGGAAATTATAATACCTAACACTTCAAACTTGCATGGAGATTAAATGAGATAATATATAAAAAGCTTCTACACAGTGGCTGGGAGATTGGAATATTCTCACTAAATGTTGGAACTCTTGCCTTATCCCTAGCAAAATGTAACTCAGGTTCTAATACTCTCTGCACATTGAGGGAGAAAGATGAAGGAGAGTGCTTGGCACATAAACAGCAGTCAATAAACATTTAGAAGGTGATGAGTTAATTAACTGGCTAATTAATTAATACAGCTAAGGACTTTGCATAAAAGAACAGCAAAGTCACAATGCTTTATTTCTACAAAGGTTTTATGGTCATGTCTAGAGGACCACATATTGTGCAAAGAGGCATGGACACTTAACTGGACAGGGCAAGGGTTATGAGCTGGGAGAAAGGATGTTTCTCTCTTCATTTTCAACCTATTTGTTCTTTCATCCAACTTGTTTTCAACCAGTGCTCTAGACTCGTTTTATTGACTGCTCACTGCAGTCTCTAAAAAGAGTAGCCCTGCATGCCACAGGGCTCCTACCACCATCTCCCCCATCTTTCCTGCCTTACCCCCACTATCATCCTTGTACTAGGCAATGATTAAATAGCTAGCTGGCTAATCAGAGTTTCCCTCAAACTTTTGAACTGAAAGAGGCAGACACGGGTGGAAGATGATAATGAACACTGTGGCTGATAGAGGTAATGTTGGAAACTCAAGATTGTCGTATTATTGATCCATACTCACAATGAGTAAACAAAGGAAGCAGGTGGAAAGAAAACTCAGAGCAGATATGTAAGGAAAAGCAAAGATGAGGGGCCATGTAGCACCAAAGAGATTGATGGAAGGATTGCTGGACCAGGGTCAAAGTTGATCCAGAGCCTGGTACTTGTTCCTGAGCTCTAGAGACCCTAAACATTTACATCTGTTGAATGCCCTCTCCTTTGGACAGCGACATTAACCTGTAACATTGCTGGCTGGGTCAACAGGGCAGTCTATATGGTGATTCTGAATATTCTCTGAAACATCATCTGGCCCATAGGAAGCCTTGCCACAAACCATCTGAGGTGTATTATTATGCAATGAGATGGGAGAGCACAGCTAAATTTGACCCTTCAGATATCGATTCCCAACTCATTCATGTTTCATCATGAGTTAAAAAGTCTGACACCCAAGGTGCACAAGAAAGTGCAGCTGGAATTAGGGGCTTTCCTGACTTCTAAATTGTTCCTTGCCTGGATGTGTTTTTGCACATTCACAGGTAGATAGTGTTTTATTCTTACTGGACCTTTTTGGTATCAGTCTGTAGTAGCCCAAACCTGGTTCGTGGTGGGCATGCCATGATTTTCATGACTTTTTCTTGCAGTGTATATCCATCCCTCCTCATATCCACTGGAGTTTTAAAAACATAGGAGTTATTTGCTTAGAGAATCAATGCACCATGTGCCAGAAGCAAAAGTACATCCTATGATGCTGAGTCAAAGAAAAGACCGGTTGTTTTTGTTGTTGTTGTCACTTAACATAAATGAAAATCTCTAGTCTAAAGGAAGACAGTCCATGTACAAACTCTATTAAGTTCTAAGGCTGCCTGGAAAAGTAAAAGCGAAATCACACTCTTGATTTGCACACCCGTGACAGACTTATCCACAACAGACGAAAGGTGGAAGTAACCCAATTGTCTATCAACAGATGAATGGATAAACAAAATGTGGTGTATGCATACAACGAAATATCATTCAGCCCAAAAAAGGAAGGAAATTCTGACACAAAAGGACAAACACTGTATGATTCCACCAATATGAGATATTTAGAGGAGTTAAATTCACACAGACAGAAAACAGAATAATGGGAGCCAGGAGCCGAGGCGGTGGGCAGAGTGTAATGGGACAGCATTTCAGTTTGGGAATATAAGAATCTTCTGGAGATGGCCAGTGGGGATGGCTACACAACAACGTGAGTGTACTTAATGCCAGTGAACTATACTTACAATGGTTAAAAGAGTAAGTTTTATGTCTTTTACATTTTAATACAATTTAAAAAAAAAAAAAGACTACACTAGGGGTGGAAGCATTAGGAAGGGTGTCCTGCAAAAACCCTTCCTACCTGACTAGATATGTTTTCGTGATGAGATTGTTTTTTAAGTTTACTTTTAAAAAATGGAACTCTTTAAGAAGAGACCATTTGAGGAAGGTCCAGAACCTCCTGTTTTCATCTCTGAGCATAGAATACCAGCCAAGTAAAACCACGGTTGTGTTAGAATCCTAACAGGGTCAGTTCATTCTGTTCCTTAAACTCAATATTCCTCTTCCTCAAACTTTTCTCCCTCTCAGAGAGGGTACAGGACAATCAGATCTCTGCCCCGGGCCTTTGCTGATGACTTTGGCAGGACTCGGGATTCAGCTTCCTCCTCCTCCATGGAGGGCATTGTCCAACTGGCAGGTGTAATGAAAGGAGTCTTGTGTGAGATATATAGAATAAAATCCAGCTCACATGCACTAAATTTTCAGTAATAAAGAGCTTTCATCAGAATGAGTTTGAATGTTGAAATGAAAGGTTGGAAGGTTTTACAGTATTTTTCAATGTGCAATTTATAATTCCACTGAAAAGTCTTATTCATAGTCATTGCCATTACTTTAGAATATTTTTGTTTTACTCATTACTATATCTAGAAATATCTTTACATATATAGCATGCTTTTTCAATAGCCTAAATGTCCCCAGGTTTTACAGGCTTTTGGTGTTTCTCTTTCTCTAATAGTCAAATAAACACACTCAAGGCACCATGTCTGGAACTGCACAAAGATCAGCACCCTAACCCAAGATTTAGGATTCTGGGAAGCATCCATGCTCCCAGTGTGTGAACACAGGAAGGAACACAATGTTGGCTCTCAGAGCTCTCGTTCCTATAAGTCATTGCCAATTTCCTGTCACTATGTCCAGGCCTCTTCCTGGGTTGCTGGGGTCCTTATCTCTCTCAGGTTCCATTGTACTATACCTTCTCTCCCTTGAGGCCCCAAGCCCTTGTCCCTACGGCTGCTGGGGGAGAATACAGAATTCTTATTTAGTGTTATGTTTTCATTAGTTGAACAATCCTCTCACGACTTCAAACTTGGTTCCAGTGGCACCTTCCCAACAAGGTTTGCAATGGCCATGCTTTTTAAGGTTGCAACCCATTGTTGTCCCACTCCTGATCTTCTTCCTGGGCTGCCTTAGATTGTGTTTCCTGGAACAAGTCTCTGAGAGGGTGTCATGCAGGAGGTTCTTGAAGAATGTTCATGGAACACACACCTGTAAGGACATGGAAAGGCAGGACTGGGCAGAGAGAGAAGCTGGTGCACACATGGCCGCTACTGAGGCCTCAGCCAGCCCTTCAGGCAGCTGTGGAGCTGGGATGATCTTCAAAGTGTCCCAAATAGAGGAAGGGACTGCACCTCCATATCCCCAGGTCAACCACACATTTGTCATTAGCTGCACGGTGGGAGAGATACAACCCTGAAAGAGGCAGTTCGCAGAGGCTGAGGGCAATTCTGGGGGAAGGATGCACATCTGCGCTATTAGCAGCTGATGATCCCAGCAGCTGGGCTGTGCCTTAGCTCTGAGGAGGGTCTGAGCAGAGCACCCATCATGCCTGCTTACATTATCTCTTTCCATGGCACCCGTTGCTTTCCACCACACTACAGAGTGTACTATAATACACTTACTGATTACATTTATTGTTTATTAACTGTGCCAGTTCTCTCTGCCACCACCTCTGCTAGACTGAAGCTACATGAGAACAGGACTCTTTATCTACTTTGCTGTGGAAATAGCACAAACAACAAGGACAGTGCCTGGCATGTAGTAGCCAGTCTGTAAGTATTTGTTAATGGATGAAAGGATTCATGTCTCAGGTTAAATACTAGACTCAGGGCATTTCTCCCCACCAGCCACCACCACAGGAAAGAGAATGTTAAGCTCTTCTTTCCCTTTCTTTCCAAGGTAAACCTGAAGGGTTTTTAATCTCTGTCCTATTACATGCCAGGGTTTTCTGTCCAGTCCTAGCATGACCTTGAACTAGTCACTTCTCCCTCTTTTCCCAATAAGGGGCTCTCCCTCCTTACTGGAAAATGAAATGAATTCCAACTCTTCTTCCTGTTTACTTATTCTAAGAATTTGTTGAGCACCTGCTGTTTGCCTGGCACTTTCCCTGCTGTAATTTTATATATTCAAACTCTAAAATTATGTGAAGGAAGTACAGGACCACGTATAGCATTTTTCCAATCCTTTGTTAACAGAAAACTATATATCCTATTCTGGGGAAAAATTTCAAAACAAGTTCTGACAATTTCCAGGAACATGGTCTAGAATTTATAGAAACACACTGTTAAAAAGTCTTCCTCTTTTTTAAAAATTCTTCTTACTACAATATTAGTCTGTGTGTCTCTTTATAAAAAATTATTTTTATTAAACTCTGAGTTACTCTTAAGGAAAAAAAAAGTGTATCTTATTGGAGCTCATCAAAGCACCTGAAATGCAGAAGGCACTCAGTAAATGTTTGTGAAAATTAATTAAAGAATCCATGCACTTTAAGGTTTTGAAATCTTATCCTCAATTAAACTTATTTAAAGCAATTACTCTATACCCAACCACAGCACTAAACAGCAATATCCCAAGATAGATGATTAGAATCTTACTTTGTCTCATTAAGATGAAAAAAATATTGAAAATATCTATATTTGCTTGCAGTTATGCCATCAAATCTATAACTACTTTGCTTTATGTGTTATTACTTTTAATAATGTGATGGGCATTCAGTTTCATGTAAAATACTATGTTTAACCCTAGTAACAACAACTCTATAACCCATTGAACTAACAAGGAAACTGAGGTACAGAGACGTTAAGTAGCTTACCCAAGTTTGCAGAACTTGGTACGTAACTGGTTCTCAGTGCAGGGGCTGAAATCCACTACACTATCCCTAATCAAGTGCATAATATTCATCTTAAAAGGAATTGACATGAGTGGAGGGGGTGGAGAAGAGAAAGAGAGAAAATGCTTAGTTTTGTATGTATTTACCACTAATTCAATCCTAAACTCTCAACCAGCTAGCTGAAGTTCTCAGTGCTTCCATACTATCAGTTAACCTCAGGCTCATCATCTTGAACGCTTCTGGAGGCTTTCAACAATGAATCAATGCTGGCTACCCTTCTGCCCATTGTGCAGCTGTCTTCCCCCACAATCTCTGTCATCATTATCATGAAGATTCCTTCTCTCTTTTCCATGCATTCATTCCCCCTTTCCCAGCATTCTGGGTCTTCATTCTGGTTTTGCTTCCCTGTTTTGCAGACACTGATCCTCCAGCAGCTTCTTGAGCAGCATGAGAGGTAAATGTTTTGAACCTTACATCTCTGGAAAATGTTTTTATTATTCTCCTGCACAGTCAATTAAGAGTTTCAGCATAGAATTTTAGGATGGAATTGAAATTATACTATGGAAAGTCCTTTCTGGCTACTGTTTCTTTTATGTGACCTTCTTAGAATTTCTCTCTCTCTGATTATTTCTACTAGGTCAATACTTTATTTTTATTTAGTAAGTGTGGGGAAAGTATTATAAATGTAGGGGTTCCCTTTGCCATCTTAATCCTGAAGTTCAAATCCTGAAGTATTCTAAGCCCCGCCAAGACAGAGCAAATTAGAAGCTAGACATGTTAAGCATGACAAAGGCTACTGGAACAAGGGCAGAAGAGCTGGAGTCACTCGCAAGAACGAAAAGCAACATGAGCTGGATGCCAAACTCTCACGACATAATGCTTCGAACTGGCTGGCTTTCCCCCTGCCCTTACATGCTTTCTCTTCACGGAAAACAGAGGCAACCCCTTGACCTGTTTCACAAGGTTCCACAGGGTTTGCTCAACTGCCTGAAGGTCAGCTGCACTGGTGTGGGTGGGCAATTAAATATGCTGGCAGGGTCTGTCTCTTCTACCTTGGAGTTGCCAGTTTTGTTTGTTATTTCATTCTTGGAACCAAAGAGTAATTCTGCAATCCTAAAAGACACGTAATGGACTATTGGGTTGGACTAGGTTACCTTGATCCCAGGGTCCAGACATACTTGGTCCTTCGCTCAAACCACGGTCCTGCTAGAATTGTATTGGACACCCAGGACTGTAGACATGGATAAGATGGTCCATGCACACAACTGCAAGACGGAGCAGTCCATTCTTTACACTTACCAGAGCTTCATTCCCTCCACAAACATTGACTTTAGATATAAAGAAGTACACAAGGTGGTAAGTGGATCCCCTCAATCGCTGGCACCCCTCAATCGCTGGCACCACCGTCACCAAATACATATCACCCACAATTGTTCACAATCCACTCAGGGCCTCTTCTCTTGTAGAAAGAAAATCCCCTCAGGTAGGTTTAATGAAAATGCAAATGCCTCTGAAAGTACTTTCAGAATGAGTAAGAAGTGACTGAGAAGAAAGAGAACTTGAGTGAAACATTGTGGTTCCCACAAGTCCCGTGAAGAAAATGGTTTTGCGCTGAACCAAGCATAAAAAGAGTTCTGGGAGCATGTGAAGTTCAAAGTTCAAAAGGGACCAAGTTCCCCCAGGTAGGAGAGAAGAACTGCAGAATTTAGGCCACTCAAATTCCTGGCGGCTAGTTCAAGAAGACTGCTCTAAGAGAGAAGGGGATGGAAAGCAAACAGATGGGAAAAAGAACAATTCACTCAGCAAGCAGAAAGTAGCCGCTGAGGGAAATCCTTCCCCCCTCCCCCCATCCCAGGTTTCAAAGGTAATTAATCCACCTTTTCTCATGGCTGGCTGTAATTTACGCAGACTAGAAAAGCATCTCCTTCCCCAGCCCCACCAAGCAGCCCATCAATTTATTTTTATTTTTTCCCACTTCATTTTTTAATTTAAACAACCATAAACGTTAGTAGGATAGTTCATTGTAGACTCATACTAGCCACCTAGACTCAAAAATTGTTAATAATCTGCCAAATCCACAGGCTTGTTCAGAACCATTTGAACGCAGGGTTCAGGCATCGTAACTTTTCACGCCTAAACGCTTTTGTGTGCAGCTCCTAAGAATCAAGGCATTCTTTTAAAAAACACACAGTGTAAGCATTGCATCAAGAGAATCAATAACAATTCCCTACTGTCATCTAATACCCAGTCCATATTCAAATTTCCCCAGTTGTTCCCTAAATGCCTCTTAGGATATCTGGGATTTTTTGTTTTCTTTATTAAGTCCTTTGTGTTTGTGTTGCTTTGAACCAGGGCCTGATAAAGTAAACCCATCATATTTCATTATGTCTCTTTAGACTCCTTTAATCCATTAATCTAGAACAATCAGCTCACTTTTTATTCACGATACTGATTTTCTTAAGAGTCCAGAACAGTTCTATAAAATTACCCATGTAATCTGGTTTGGCTGATTGTTTTGTGGTACTGCTCTTTAATTTGTTCCCAGTCCACTCCCTGCATTTCCTGACAAAGAAGGATAGGTCTAGAGGCCTTGATCATATTCGGGTTAGACATTTCAGCAAGAACACTTCGCAGGTGATGGTGTGCAGTTCATGTTGCACTCGTTATAAGAGTTGCCTCCCTCTAAGTGTTCAATCAAATTTGATCACTTGAATAGAGCTATAACCATCAAATCTCTCCATTGTAAAGGTGCCTTTCCTTCACAATTAGCGGGTAATTCTGGAGTGTGAACTATTGGCATGTGTGAATATCCTGTCCCCCAACAACCTTCTATCCGAGGGTTTAACATCTATTGATGATCCTTGCTGATAATTATTACATTAACAGTCCATCAATTATAAAATGCCTAAACAATGACTGGGAAGCAGAAAAAGGAATATGGAGGGAAGGAATAGAGAACAAGTTAAATAGGGACTAGAAAGCTGGCCATATAGCAAACAACTTCAAAACTTTGTCAAGGCTCTTCCCAATTTACATTCAACTATTTCCAGAGTCATAAGCCCTTTAAGGGATTGCTGTCTTGAAACCATGAGTAAAGAGGACCTTAAGCAAGATGCTGTCACTTTAGTAAGAAGTGAATGCATTTCATTGAGTCTAGGCATCTCCATTTTGTTCTGAACTTCATTCCCAACTTTAGCCAAGACAGAGTTAACAAATCAGGAGGATATATGCAACCATGTCCCAAATCGGGTATTTGCACCATGGATTTCCATACCACCAGCAAGAGGTAGTGCCAGCTCAGGACCTCTTTATACAGGGCCGGTTTACAGAACACACTCAACAATAGCCATTTATCCAGCACTCTTAGTTCTGAATCTTGACTCCTTTCCAAAGAGTACTTGCTGCACTGTCCAAAAACAGGTTTCTTTGTTTCTTTGAAAAAAAATAAGTAGTCACTGTACTGACCTGTGGAATATATGCGTTGTCTTAAGTAAACTGCACACTTCCTATCTGAAATTAAGTCTGTCTCTATGAAGAGTTTCAGTGAATGCCTGCGCCAAAGACTATTTCACATCTATTCATTAAATCACCTCCAGTTATCTCAAACACATGACTTTTTTAAGACATCCAATACTAAAAAATTTGTTCTGAATCTTCTCTATTCTTATTCTAGTTATGACAAGCAAGAACCCAAACTCCAAAAATAGAAATTAAAATTTACTTCAGTAAATATAAAGATCAAGCATAGAACCACCCTTTATCAAAGAGTTTAAAATTTAATAGAAGACGTAAGTCAGGCAGCTGAACATGAGATGCAGAAGAAAATGGGCAAAGGGCTGTGAGGGAAGCGGTGGTACAGGCCACTTCTCCGGCTTGAGGAATCAGAGAAGGTGTCTCCCGGGGCATTCCCCCAGGAGTGGAAAATTATTCCCCACGGTGGGAACCGACTCCTGGGAAGTCAGCCAGTGCTGACTCACCAGGTAATTATGAAAGTCTAAATGCATGCTGCTCTAGACAAGTTATGGTTTCATGACTCCCTGGAGAGACCTGTAATTATTTCAAGGAGAATTTTTTAATAGTTTTTTTAATGTATTTTAAAACTATGCAAATTTAAATTCACTTTAACTTTATTTTAATGTATGCATGATTTTTTTTTTCAAGTAGAGAAAAAGAAAGGAATTATATTATCAAGCAAGCAACAACAGGGTGCTCCATTCCTGACAAGTTGGGAATTTGAAATGGCTGCTCCAGACAGCAGATGCTAGAGAAGTGATGGATAGACAAATTCCTCAGATGCTTTTTAAATAAAGGACTATAGTGTCTCTTCTCAGTAATGTTATCCCACCTGTGCCTTCTGGTCTCCTGGGTCCCTACCATCTTTTGTGTCATGTGTTGTCTGCTACCCGTTACCAACAAACTAATTTCACACAAGCCTTACATTTTCCTCCTTCAGAAATGACTGCAAATTTGCCAGAGACTTCACTTCAGAGTGGCTCAAAACACCCAGCTAAACTAAACATCCTAACTATTCAAAAGGGGCCTGGCAAGAAACTCATAAGAAATTTGTTGCCAGGTACACAGTCTCATTGTCCATAACAGCAGCGGAGCGCTTTAGGTGCTAGAACCAAAATCTGACCTACAAATAAAATTCAGGGGGGAAAATGTCAGCATAATAATTCTGATGCATGTTAAACTTGTGTGATTTTTTTCTAACATGACAAATAATATTATTTCTGATAATGAAAGAAAGCTGCATCATTCTGTCTTTTAAAAAGTTTAGATCTAGAGAACCTTTCTCTATTTAGGGTTGGAAAATTCTATTTGAAGTTGCTATTCTTGTTCCTTCAACCACCTTCTCTTTTACCCTTCCCTTTCATCATTAAACAAAAAACCAATCTGCATCGTTTCCTGTCATACATGACATGTGATAAAAAAAAACAAAACAATGAGACATAGATATCCTATCCTGGCTTCTGAAACAGAGCTGCTTAAATAAATGTGCCCCTTCATTCTGGTGAAGTTTAAGGTCTACAACACTAAGCACAGTTTTACAGGGGATTTCCTTCTTACTTGCCCTGAAAGACTCCTGCAAAAAAAAAAAAAAAAAGTCATTTCCCTTCTTCTTTGACTGTAAACACAACAGGAGCTGTCTAAAAACAGTCACATTAGTACCTCAGACCACCAAACACAGGAATATGAAATAAAGACACTTCCTGTTAAAGGTATGGTAAAAGTAATTAGGAAGAGAACAGCCCACGAATGGGGCCAGACTGAGAGCACCCGTCCACCAAAGCAGTGATGTTGGCCGTTGTCTGATGGCTTTCAGTAGTTCTACCCCTAGCACCATCCTTGTCATTAGAAATGTGGGTACATGTGATATCATGCAGTTCAGCCTCAAGATATTCCTAGTGCAGAGGGCAAATGGGTCCACCATACAACCACAAGAATTATAAATGTTAACATAAGTGATGTAAATGCTCAGTCTATTAGAGGAGAGAAATTGCAAGTTATTTAAGTCAAGATTTTAAAAAATGCAAAAACTCATGTACAACCTAATAATACCTTTCTAAATTGGAGCTATTACGCAATCACTGCTTCATCTAAATCTTTTTTCCTTCTTTTCTTGCTTACTTTGAAGGTTAAAAAAAAAAGACTATCTATGCCATTATTTCTTTATACTTTTGGCATAAAGACACCTCTGAGTACCAGCTCGCAATGGATCAGTAAGAACTTCTAGGAGGGAGCAACACTGCAAGGTGGGCCAGAGCCAGGATACCAGGCCAGACTGCTGGGATTTAAAGCTGGTGCTGACCTAGGCATGTGGTTTAACCTCACTCGACTTCAGTTTCTTCATCTATAAAATGGGGATAATTAAAACACCCATCTCATGTGGTTGTTGTATGGGTTAAATTTTTTTAAAGATTTTATTTATTTATTTTTAGAGAGAGGGGAAGGAAGGGAGAAAGAGAGGGAGAGAAACATCAGTGTGTGGTTGCCTGTCGCATGCTTCCTACCAGGGGCCGGGAACCAGGCACGTGCCCCGACTGGGAATCGAACCGACCACCCTATGGTTCGCAGGCCAGCACTCAATCCACTGAGCCACGCAAACCAGGGCTGTGTGGATTAAATTAAACAATCTAATAAAATGTTTGACATTGTGCCTGAGTGAAAATCAAAACATCACAACTGTATTGTTATTATTGCTATTGTGGCCATCATCACATGCCTCCTGAGCCATCCCAGTTCATTTCGGAGCGGGTAGATCTTCCTCTGCTTCCTTCGGGTAGCTCTGCAGGAGAGGAACTTCCTCTTCCAGGGAGCTTTGGCTGCAAGACAGATACCAAAGAATAAATAATTAAATTACAATTTAAAAAGAATGTAGACATTTACACCACAGAGCAAGACTGCCTTCTAATCAATAAAGGGTTCCCCTGGCAATTAGCTTTTTAAAGTAACTTTCAAATAATTTTAACCAAATGGTTTGCCTTAGAATCCAAATTTAATTCATTTGAAGGAAAGGAAAGAAGGAAAAGGCATTTGATGGCTAGTTAGAAAGCAGGGAGCATTTTTATATTAGAAATATGTCCACTGGTTCAGTTCTTACTCAGATTTGTCTTTTGCATGTGCTAGATTATTTTACTGGTTTGTTTGTTCAGGTGTTTGTGTGTGTGTGTGTGTGTGTATTTTTTAAAAGTGTTTTAGGTTATACTTGCAGGCTTAATAAGTGTTTTGTTTTGTTTTCTGTCACAGATGAAGCAAATCTGCTTCAAGATCTGATTCTTTCTTTATATACATTCACCAAGTGACTAGTTACCATCAAGCAAAAGGCTGAAATTCAAACAAATCCCAAGAAAATAAGCTCTCCTATTCAGCAGCAAAATCAACTGCTATCAAGCTGATCATGGATCTTCATTTCCTCACCAATCATAAAGCCCTATATCAGGGCTCCCAAAGGGACCCTGACGTTTGCTAACTTTCCAGACGGGGCTCACCTGAGTTTTAATTGACCAGCCTCCCATGTTTACATCCTCCCAAAGCTCCAGAGTATTCAGTGGTTAAATTCTCTTTCTACACAAAACAAACCTGAAGAGTCTAGGGTATGGATCAGTCTGCATCCCAGCCCCCAATGGTACAGCAGGAATGGGCAGACATGCCAGCCACAGAAGCTCCCAGTGGTCCACAGCACTCCTAGCAATCTTCTGTACAATCATTAGTTTCTTCTGTGCAGCATTAGTTCTACTTATATTGTGATCATAAGCATTCACTCTTGACCTTACCCTTTTACTGCACAATTCCTACCACCCACTGAGAAGTAATTAAAAAGTAGAATCAGGTAGTCCTATCTTAGGTTCCCAAGAGTTAATAACTTAAAATATAAGTTATTCATAAATGTTAGTTTCACCCAACAGAAATGTGTGGGTCAGTTTGGGTGTTGCTTTTGATTTCTTTGTTAGTCCTTGATACTGACACATATACTTCCCCATCATCTACTCGCCAACTTCAGAAATGAAGTCTTCTTATATGTCCTGGCTTTTTAAATCAAGACAAAGTTAGGAAAATGCTTTAACCAAAGGAAAATACTGAACTGTAATAGTAAAATAAAGGCCGAGAAAATGATGTACTAGTCAATGGCTGAGAACATACCCAACCAAATCCATCCCCTCTAAAACTGAGATGAGAGTGTCTGTCCTACCAATAGAACTGTTCTTAGAAAAACAAAACAGATGATCCAATCCACTGCCCAGATCACTGGCTTTCAGATTTTACCTGTTTTCATGGAAAGAAATATATTTATACCTTGACCCAGTACACAGCCACATAAACTGGAAAAAAAAAAAGAAAGTTTCATGAGTCAACACCTCTCCCAACTACAGCAATGCATAATGGTGTTTTCTAACTCTACTTGATTTCTTTCTTTCTTTTTTTAAAATGTTAGTTGAGACTTAGTAAATGATTGCACTGTGCTAATGGTTTGCAGCTCACAATTTGGAGAAGCATGCCATAGAAAATTACCTCCTGTACTACCTAGGTCACTGATTGAACCCTGTTTCCAAATTGCCAGTGTTAAAGAAAACAATTATTCTGGCACTTGTTAAAACAGTAAGGGAGACTCTATTCAAGCCTATCGCAATAGGGAGATTGCATTAGGTGAGAAAAATGGAGCTCAACTTTGAATACAACAAGGACAGTGGAGATTTATAGCCAAGAAGCAGAGTAAGGAGGGTCAGTGGATGGAAAATCACTAAAGTAACACCAAGGGTAGGGGATTCTTCCTAATCTGACCTAACAGAATTCTTGCCGAAGGTAGGTCAAAGCCATATACATCAAGGGTAGGGCACGGGGAACTTCACCAGATATCAAGGTGGGGGATTCTCACTAAACTGACTTACCAGGATGGCCTAGGCAGGCTGAGATCAAGGCCTAGGTGAGAATAGGGCTCAGAGGAGCCTGATTAAACTTGGTCAAGGAGAGAGGCCTCACCACCTACTATGGTCAGCGGAAAGGCGGGGATCATGTTGTTATTACTATTGGAGGAAAAAAAACTCAAAGCAGATACCAAAGTATTCTCCCAGGAGGCAGAACTACCTAATGGTTCAAAGTGTGGCCTACGGGACACCTAAATGAACCTCTGATCTCCAGAGACTTAAAATAACAAAGAAGGAATTAAGAGATCAGAAGAGGAGACTTCAGTAAGAGAGACATTTTAACATTTTTTTTTTCTTTTTTGGAAGATGGAAAGCAGATTTTTTTAAAAAAAAGGTAAAGGTTTACTAGTAAGCTGCAAGCTAGGGTGCCTGCTGAAGGGTGGGATGTGAAGGGGTAAAAGGGCATGAGAAGTGGTCAGTCCTTCTCCAGAACCCACACAGCTTTCCGCTTATAAGGCACCAGACATCCAGAAAGATAGGCATGAGTCTAGGGCCCAAAATAGGGGATCAGGCCAAAAGTCTGGTTATGGGCTGGTTGGATCTTCCTGTGCCCTTTCTTACCTCTTTTTGCTATCAACTCCCCTCCCCCTTCCCATACACACTATTGCTCTCTCACCCCCACATCAGCCAGGACCTGGAGATTAGGCTCTAGAGAAAATTAACCTGGGATCTTCCTGATTTAGGGACATCAGACACAGTGGGAGGTGGGGGGGGGGGGGGGGAGGGCGGTCAATGAAAAATGAGGGATTGGGGTAAACACACACAAAAATGGTTGAGACATGCAAGACAGTCTCTGTCACCAATGCAAACATTTTACCACTAGATAAAAATATGGACACTTATTTTCTGGATTAACTAGACAGCCCTAGAAAAGCGAGGCCTTTAGATTCTAAAATATAGGAGTCTCCAACAAAAAAGTCCAGCTCACCACTAACCCTAGTCTGATGCCCACCAGTTAAAAAGCCCAAACTTGAAAACATAGAGCTCCGAATCAGCTAAGGGTCTCCAGGCATTTGAAGTAAGCCTCCAAGACTTGAAAAAGTAATACAGTCACACCAAAAATAGGAACCCAGAAGAAAGAAAGACAGAAGAAAACTTTTAAAATAAAAATTTTTTCAATTAAAAAACTGATACCATCCTTAGAAAACAAGAGATGTTAAATAAGTATAACCAGAACAAAATACTTTTTAAATGAAACAATCAGAAAACAAGAAATTTGATGATTACAATTTTAGTAAATAATTAGAAAATAAAGCCAAAAAAATCTCCCAGGAAACAGAGAGAGAGAGAGAGAGAGAGAGGAACAATTAAAAAAGAGAAATAGGAACGCTACTGACAAGTTTCAAATCAGATTGTAGGAATTCCTTAGACTGTATATAAAGAAAAGAAATACATATACATATGTAACTTTACAAGACAATAACTAAAGTTTCAATACTGAAGGCTGAGATTCTCCAAATTGAAAAAGATCACTGAAAGCCCAGCACAGTAAACTTACAAAGACCCAAACCAAAGTCATGTGTCATAAAATTTCAGAATACCAAGGTTAAAAAAGAAAATTCTGAAGGGAATCATATCTCAGACAAAAGAATAGGCTTCAGGCTTCTTCCTAGCAGCACAGGATACTAGAAGACCATCGAGCAATGCTTTCACATTTCTGAAGGAAAATAACTTGTAGCCTAAAATTGTATATTTGTCTAAATACAAATCAAGTAAAAAGTAGAGCTATAATTTTAGACATGTAAGAAGACAAGAAAATTTACCTTCCATTTATTCTTTCTTTTGAAGCTGCTAAAGGATATGTTCCAGCAAAACAAGGGAGTAAATCAAGAAATAGGTATAAAATTCAGGAAGTAGGAAATCCAGCACTTGCAAGGCAAAGAAAAGTACCAGATGATGCTGACAGGAAGTCCCAGCATGTTAGCCAGCTAACAGGGGGCTCCTGGGAAGAGCGTCTAGGAAAAGACTGTGAGGAATAAAACCACAGCTTCATAATGTTAAAACAGGTATCTTATGTTTATAAGGACTACACTGCAAGAAGAACATGTTAACCAGCTAGAGGTTGGGAACTGTTACACACCAGTTCTTGAACAAATAAAATCTGCTGCCTTCTTTTATGGGCAAGTACATCTAAAAATTGCTGGGCAGTGAAGATGAAACCCTGTGATCCTCAGCAGACAAGGAGAAGGCAAACCCTATAATGAAGTAAAAGTTAGAAAGCTTAAAGCATGCTATTTAAAGGGGTGATGATAAGACACATCTGGAAAAGGGCATATAGTATTTATATAGAAAAATATTTAGGATCTGTAAGTGATCACCATATTTGCCAAGGAAGGTAAAACCTTTAAGATCAATGAAGGCACCCTGGGGAATTAAACTCCTGTTTTGATCACTTTGTTTGTTTGTTAGTTATGATTTTAATTTCAGGATACATGGCACCAAGAAAAAGATAGAGAACTAGTAATATTTGAGACTTTGGAAAACAACATTCGAAAGCACCTAACAGATCTGATGAAGTACATGGAAAGAATTAAAGGCAGACATATAGGAAACTAAGGCCTTTTTAAAAAGTAGTCAGCTAAATGCAGCAAAAACAAAAAAATTCAGTAAAGAAAATGTAATCATAATTTCCTACTTGGATGAATTTTTGTACAGCAATATTTTTATAGTTTAATAATACAGATATTGTACTAACTAGCAATATAAACAACATATTGTATGGGGAAGGGGTAGAGGTAAGTGGTATCAAACTATAATACAGGAACTATTTACAAAAGCATGGACAGAGTTTAGGAAAACAAAGATAACGTTGTACCAGGTGCTAACGATAGCAGGGAGTCATTGCCACCTCAAGGCCTGAGAGCTCAAGGGTAAGGGGAGGAGATTATCAGAACTTCAGAGAGCAGCTATAAAGACAGAGCTATCTGCCAGAAGAGGAGGAGGGTCTTATCCAGGAGAATAAACACCCTACCCCGCTGGCCTCCCTTCTAATCCAATTTCCTGCTGGTGCCTCCTTTCACTAGACTCAACTTCATCCGCGAAGGTCAGCCTCCCTGGGGAACGTCCAGTGTAAGAAGAGTACATCTAGAAGAGGCAGACAGATAGTGTCCAGCACAGAGAGCTAAAACTTCATGACTGAAAACAATAAATAATGTCCGAAATTAATACATCAAAAATAGCACTATTATTAGCCTGTTATTTAGAACTGAACTAGCCAACATTTGAAAGTGCTTGTCTCTGGGAAGCAGGAAGAATTGGAAGAACATGTGCAAGAAAACACTGCTTTCCATGACGGTTAGAACTACTAGAGTTTTAAAATACTTTCATTACTTGATTAGAAATAAAAATTAATACAATATTATAAAATATTGAAAAAGACAAAAAAAGAGTAAGCATAGTAAAATGCACCAGTTTTGTCCTTTGAATCTAGATGTGGGACAGTAGAAAGTCCTGTCACCTCTCTGGGCTTCAATTTTCTCAGCTTTAAAGCAAAAATAACAATCACTACCTCAGAGGGTGGTTAAGAGACTTGCATGAGATGATGTATATGAAGCATCTGGCACAGAATGAGCCCTCAGCTAATGAGAAAGGGATACACAGAGATAAAAGGAGCGGGAGAGAGAATCTTAAAGTCATTAAAAGACAGTGAATATCTTTATATGTAATTAAGTTCTGTCTTTCATAGCTTCCCTTAAAACCTCAGCTTCTGAGGAAGTCTGGCTGATGGCAAATGCTCTGTGAACATTTGCTGGATAAAAGAATAGGACTGTTCCAGCACAACACTGCTAGTGTGCTTTCTGCCTCTAATCTCAATGTGATGTAATAGGACAAATTCAAGGGCCTTGTGATCTGCTGCTCAAGGTTTCATCTTGACCTTGAACTCAGCCCCATTCCCCTGATCTTTCTAGCCTATCTGCCTACAGCCTCCATCTACCTCCCTGAAGCCCTCACTTACCTCCCTGAGACTAGGTTCCTAGGTTCTTATGCCATCATAATCCTATTTTGTATATGGAGTTTCTTTGACCAATCTCCACCCCTGAAGCCTCCCCCAGCCTAAATACCAAGCTCTCTGTATTCATTCCCTCAGAGCCTCTTGTGTGATGATTGTGAACCAAGTAGGACTAGACCTGAATGCAAGAAAGTCCATTAGAAAGGCTCTATTAATGATGCTTTACCTACAACCTCATAGCAGAAAACAGAAGTCCAGTGATGCTTTCCAGAAGACACAGTGATAGCAAGACTGAAGAACCACAGGTGACAGGGAGAAGAGCCTCTGGTGGCTCTGTCAAAAATCCAAGCAATCCTAAATTCACCTGCTCACACTTCTAAAAAGGCTCCATGGGAAGGTTCTGATCTCACCTCATGCTGCTCCCTGGAGGCACATGCTCCTCTACCAGGTGCAATGCTCTTGTTGGAGAGAGCAAAGTCCTCTGAAATCAGAATTTGTTTATATTTGTTCACCATGTGGAACACATTTTTTGACAGCCTTTTAGTGGCCGGCCCCCATTCCTTGCTAACAGAGTCATCATATATGGTAGTGATTTCTCCTTGTCAATGGCCAGCTCCCGTTCACAGTCATGGGTCCAGGGGTGTACATGTGACTAGGGCCTGCTTCTGGGAAAGATCTCTTTCCTTGATGAGGGTGGTGGCAGGAGGAGGAGGCCCTTGTGCCAAGGAATTCTGTTGTGTGCAAGGCAACAGATGCTGGAGCTGGGAGGCCATTTTTTATTAGAAGGTGCCATGTTGCCAACACATTGAAGATGGCAGAGGAGCAAGGAAAGAGCCTCAGTGCTATGACTGAGCTACGGAACCAACCCAGACCTATCCTAATGGTCTGAGAGTCATTGAATTTTTCTGTTGCATGCCACCAAACCAGCCCTAAATGATGTAGCATGTATGCCATTACTAGAGATATGAGAGTCCATTTTTGTCTATCTCATTCTCATATTGTCTGAGAGGGATGTCCCTTGTTCAAAACTCACCTCTGAACTGGTACTTGGGACATTCTTGCAATGGCAATCATGATGTCTGTGGGTGGAAGTAAACAACTTTTATCCCCCAAGAAAAAACTGAGGCAGTCATGCTTCACATTCACAGCCCAGCGCTGTACAATCTGATTGACCAAAAGGGTAATGCAGCGCACCTTCCTCTCAGGACCATGGCCCTGATGCCACACTGTAAATTCTGCAACTATGACTCAGTTTACTTTTCCTGACACTTCCAGAGAGGCTTTCTCTGCCCTCTGGAAGGAGAGGAACAGGTCTCCGACCTGCCACAATGCCAAAGGACATTGCAGAGGTAGGACCCATCAGTGGATCTCTTTTGGATGGAAGCAGAAACCTACCCAAGTGCCACGTTGGCCTGCATTTATAAAGGAGATACCATTTGGATTTCATTCTTCATAAGAATTCTGTGCCTGAGGAGGCTCTAGAAGATTTGCAGCATGCTTTGGAATTACTGATTTCCTTCATAACTGATGGATAAAAGAACACTCTTGAGTGTTCCCTACGTTTGACAGAGGAGGAGGAGATGTGAAATGATACAGTAAACTCTCTAAGGATAAAGGAGGCAGGTTCTCAACTGTTAGAAGCCACAAGAGTCACCCAGAAAGCTTGCAGATTCTGAGCCCTCACTCTAGAACTTTGATTCAAGAAATCTGGGCCTGGGCCCAAGAGTTTCCTTTAAAAATAAACTCCACATTTCATTCAGCAGAAGGTCATCAGACCCTTTGAAAAATAGTTATAAATAACTGAAATTCATAATTTATCCAAAAAGTTTCATTTTTGCAATGATCTTATCCTCATCACCTTTCTCCTTCCTTTGTTTTCTAATTCTCCCCAGCTCCTCCATCCTCCTTGCCCTCCCTCATAACCCTACACCACTTCCATCTCTAAATCTCATACCAGAATTACTAGAACACAGTGACATGACGCTAGAGATGAGAATTGTTTCAACACATCAGAATGCATGCCCCCAAAAGTCTCCGTGCAATGTCCACTGTCTTCCTCAGATAAGGTCAACAGACATCTACTGAGCATCTGCCAAAGGCTAGGACACCAGTTGTGCCTCTATCCTTCCAGTTCTCTCAGCCCTGCTCCTGGTTCTGTTGCTTCCATTTACTTTCACCATTTCCATGCCAGTCCTCCTAAGGGAGCGTTCTACAATCCCTTAGCTTCCCTAATCAGTTATCCAACACCCAAGCCCAAGCCAACATGCAGGTCTTTCTCTGCTCCCTCATTCTTCTCATCCTACACTCTTGCCTCTGTAATCAGTCTGATCCCAGAAATCAAGACATCTCCTTTCTGTGGCTGACTCCTTAATCTCTCCCCTCTCTTTCTATGGTCCGAAGTTTCTATACCAAGCGTCTGCCCCACTGGCATCTCAAACTCAACACACCAAACTTGACTCATCTGTCACCATCAGCTCCCCTTCGTGTCCCTGCTTTCCATTTCTGGCACATCTGTTTTCCCTGGATGAAGACCTTGGAGTGATCTTTGATATTCTTCCTTCCCCTCATATTCAATCCCCTTACCTAATTTTACTCATATCTTCTTTTGTTTCTTTCATTTATATCACAGTCTTTGTTTTCATCTTGACTTCAATCCTGGTTAAGGCTCTTTGGTTGCCAGAAAGAAATGAGCAGTCAACCTGAGGGGACTATTAAAAGGCACAAGGGCATCTCACTGGCACAAAAGTGGAAATGCAGCTGGGCCTCATGGGAAATGAGGTGAGACCTGGGAAGGCCTTGGGGATAAGTTTGCTGCTACTGCCAGCTCTTCTTTCCCCCTCTGGGGCCGTCTGGTCTTTTGCCTGGATTTCTTTCCGTAGATTTGTCCCATTCTCCTGCTTTGTCTACCTAGATTGTTTATGTCCTACAATGATAATCCTAACTCCTCATGTGCTTTCTAGTCTAAACACAGTTTCTGCCATTCAGTTCAAATTCTGGAAAGAGAAGTTTGATGGGCCACTGGCCGGCCACTGATTGGAACAGCCTCACCAGGAGCCCAGCTTTGGTGCCAGCACCTGGCTAAGTCCAGGTAGATTTGTGGGTGTTAACATAGATCCCTAGGTGTGCTCCTTCAGCAATACCTACTGATGAGGGCCATTCCTTGACAAAGGGGCTGTTTGGCAGGTACAATATGGGATCTCACAATAAAATTAATATGAACATTTGTATTTGATTCATAATTTACCGCTGTGGCAGATTCCAATAGAAATTGTCATTAACATTTGAGCAACACAGCACATTGGAGGGAGTGCCCTGCTTTTCAAGGTGACCACCTCAGAGGATAATGCCCATGTGGAAACATACATCTTGGCATTTTTCTTTTTCTAAAAAAAAAATGTGGTTCTTCTCCATTGTGGCCACACCTTATACATGGGCATATTTGGTGTTAATCCTCTCTCTTTTCTCTGCTCAACCTTGGCAGGCTGGCTAATAACCACCTAAGTGGCTCAAACTCTGGCAGAGAGATTAGAAGATATAGAAACATCTGATGAGCCACTTACCACTGAACTTCCTGTTAAGTTAAAATAAACATTCTTATGAGAGAAGCCACTTTTCATTACTTGAGGCTAAAAACATACTAACTGACACAAACACAAGAAGCAACCTCATATCTTTTACAACCTGAGTCCACAGAACATGTTTTGGGATGTCCATGGCGAAAATGAGATTAAACAGAAACAAGAGATCCTCACTATTATGTGCTTAGCCCCAGTGTTACATCAGGCACAATTCTAAACTCTGTAGGTGCTTCATATCCCCATAAGACCTCCTGTCTCATAGGGGCGTTTCTTACCCCATCTCTATGAGACAGGTGGCCTTACTGAGCTGTCCACAGGTGAGGAAACTAAAGCACTAAGAGGTTAATCAATGACACAGCCATAAAGTGGAATAGCAGGATTTGTTCCCAGGCAGGGAGGCTCTAGGGCCCACCTGCTTTATCTCTACCTCATTGGGCCTCCCTAGTAACAGAAGGCCCCCCAGATGCCATCATTTGGGGGCTGATTTGGCCTGAAAAAATACATAATCTTCCATTTGGTTTCATTTCCGGGGGCAGGACATGGAGGATACAGGCTAAGTGTTAATTGCAAAGGGTGCCTCTTGCATGCCGTGAGCCCACGTTTTTTCTCTAGGTGTTTGCCCTCCTTTGGCTCAGTGTCCAGGTTGCTCCTCTCAGGCTCTCGCCCCACCAGGCTCAATGCCTCCCAAGTCAAGCTCCTGTTTTGTACTCCGGCCCTGCTGCTTTCCTTCTCTCCTCCGTAGTCCCGGAGCCTCCTCCCTCTCTCAAGCTTCCATAATGTCAATGTATCCCCCACCTCACCCCCAGACCACCACCCACCTGCACATCCTCCAGCAATCACACTGGGAGATTAAGAAGAAAAATCAAAGTAATAGAATGGTTAGAAGAAATAGTGTGCAAAATCCCTTCTCCCTCTCAATAAACAGCCACTAAAATCAGGTAACTATTCCTAAGTCTTAAAAATGTATTCATTTCTATATATTTAATGCTTATTAACACTAACAAACATTACAGTTAATATGCATTTCACAACTCTTCTTTTGTTAGAATAATAAACCCTCAGAATCACAGTAGGAGTAGAGTTAGGGTGCTCCTTTCTAGTGCAGTCAAAGTAACAGCAGGTGCTCTTCCTCTACCTGAAAAAATATAACTGTCAGAACTTCGTCACAGGATGGCAGTGCTTTGCTTTCATGACAATCAACATTGATTAAGCTTGTATGTGTGGGGGACTGTGTTTAAGCTTCAGGGAGAAGAGCTGATGTAGCATTTTGTAAGACGAGAGGTTTCCCTTGCAGAACTCCTCCTCACCCCGAAAGGCGCACAGCACTTCACGAACAGTTACCTCTGCTGTGGGGGTCCAGGGAGGTGGCATGACACTAGTGGGCTCGGGCTTTTGCTGCTTCTCTGTTGTGAACATCCTTCTTGCCTGCCTTTATGGGTAAACCACTTCTCCACACCACACACAAAAATGCCTCCTCAGCTCCCCAAGACACAGTGACTTCCTACTGTAGCTTGTAGCCACCTCCTTTGTTGGTTGTGTAATCATCATTTATTTGCAGCTCTAAAAAGAAAAAAGTTCACTCTATTCATCCTTGGAATCTTCCCCCTCTCCCTATTCTGTCCTTCAAAATTCGTAACACTGCAGCTGGTCGAAGAAGATACTGGAAGTTGGATGAAAATGGGTGAGGGATGGGTGGATGGTAGAGTGTTCAACATTGGTGAAAATGTTTATCCATTCAAGGACATCACTTTCCTTATGCTGTCCAGTGGTCTCCATCCCTCCCCTCCCCATTACAACTGTACAGAGACATAAAGATGGAAAGAGTGTCATCAATGATGAAAGGACATTGTTTTTCTGCTGCATAAAGCTTTCAAAAACTGGATTCTTTCCTTTTATGTGACTAGAAAATTTTACAAGAACAAACCGTGGTTCTAAAATAAGATTTTGCTAAGCGAAGTGAAAGCCCTCCCATTGCTGCCAGCAGACTGACGGCCAAGAGCTTCCCCTGCGCCTCCTCAAGAGAAGAGGAGAAACCCCTGCTGAGCACAAGGGCCACTGACTTGCTGCTCATTTTGTCCCACCTGGGGAGAGACGGGCATGGACAGGCCTGGGCCAGAGGCAGGAAAAGGGAAGAGAGAGAGAAGCCAGAAACCTACCTCTACAGCTGCTGTTGCCCCTGCCCACAAGCCGTTCCCAGTTTCTTTACCCACAGATGTCCAGCTCACCCTTCATGGAAAATTCACATGCCACATCCTCCAGGAAGTCTTCCGTCATTCCTTCCAGCCAGAATTAACCACCCTTTCCATCATTCCCCCCAAGGACGGTTTGTTTATGGCTCTGTTCTATGCTGTAGTATTATTATATTTCTTAGCATGTTAAGCCCTCCATTGGACAGAAAACCCTTGAGGTCAGTGACTGTACCTTTTTTTTAAGATTTTATTTATTTATTTTATAAAGAGGAGAAGGGAGGGAGAGAGAGAGGTAGAGAAACATTGATATGAGAGAGAAACATCCACACATTGCCTCTTATTCATGCCCCTGAACCCACAACCCAGGATATGTCCTGACCAATGACCTTTTGCTCTGTGGGATGATGCCCAACCAACTGAGCCACACCGGTCAGGGCTCAGGACTGTTTCTTAATCATTCTGTTCCCTTCATTCCATCCACACACCTCCTCCTTCTTCTCCCTGCGCTGCCCACCCCTCCTTCTCTGCCTCTCCATTTCTCTGTCTCTCTCTCTGTGTCTTTTTTTTTTTGGTCTCTCCATCTCCCTGTTTCACACACACAGCAGTGCTCGTCCCCAGAACTTTTTGAAAGAGCCTTTTGAGTAGTTCAGAGAATCTCTTCTCCACTTCCACAAGGAACTGTGACTAATTCCCTCCCATGCTTAAAGGGGAGAAGTGAGTTTCCAATTCGATCTGAAATATAAATAGCGAGGTGAAGCCTCATCAGTCCTGACCCTTTTATGGCACAGGGACATATTCTTCCCCTTTGGGGTGGGGAGATGACAATTCCTGCATTTTCCAAGTCACCTTTACAATAAAACACTTGCATTTTAAAAAATCAGAGTAGTAATACTTTATTATTATTACTTTTGTAACTTGCTTTATGTCCATATTATCTGCACACAATAATGTTTCTGGACTTGGCATCATAATGTGGAAAATGGGAGAAGTTTTGGAGAGATATCATCCACCCCTATCAATTTACAGGTGAGGAAACTGAGGCTGCAAGGGATGGCCTGTCCATGGTCACTCAGTCTGTTGGTAGCAGGGTGAGGACTTGGGCCCAGGCCCCTGGCTCTGCCAGGTGCTCTGCTTTCTGGCTGGGAGTCCATTGGACAACGGTTTTTGTTTGGTTTTCCATTTTAAAAGCAGAACAAACATTTCATATTTTACTGTACTGTCAAGCCTCAAGATTCACCTAATGAAATAGGAAAAAGATTGAAACAGAGAGGCACTACGTTCCTTCATACGCCCATGAACCCCAGAGACCCTCCTGGCTGGCTGGGAGTTCGGGGCTGTGGCTGTTGCCATCAGTCACCCTGTGGTTTGGACAGCTGGGCCACACTCAGTTAGGACGTGTAGGAGCTCCCTGACCTCTGGGGCAGCAAATGGGATGAGAGGGTTTGATGCCTCCTGTCTGGCTCTGCAGGGCAGCTCCCTGCCTCATCCAGCACGTGGGGCGAGGAGCAGCAGAGAGAAGATAAATTGCACAAAGGCGCCATTGTGTGGTCACTCTTTCAGGCACAGCATCCTATAAAGAAGATGTGGTGGGGAAAGGCGGGGCTGAGAGCCCAAGGCATGATGGAGAGAGGGAACAGGAAGGATCGGGAAGGAACTAGAAAGAAGTGTTACCTCACAGTGGCCACCATGAATCATGACAACAGGGCTCAGAAGAGCTACACCTGGGCACGAATGAATGACTAACCAGGAGTTAACACCCTGCTTCCTTCCCGTCCTCACAGGGCCTGGACTGGCTCCTGCCTCAGTTTGTCCATCTGAAAACGATGTAACGAGGTGTGTCCTCCAGCCCAGAAGCGGGGAGGGATGTGTGAGCTGAGGCAGGGGCATGACTCCACTGGCCAGCCATGCATGCACAAAGACAGATGAGGCTGGTGGATTCTAGGCCCAGGCTGGGCCACAAAGCCCCTCCCTACATTTCAAAGCCCTTCCCTTCCCACCACCTCACCTTTCATCCCCTCTCACCACCAGCTCTTCACTGCGGCAGGCAGCCGCGGCGGACTGACTCAGCTGCAGCCTCATCATCCAACTCCCACCTGATACGCTTCTCCCAAGACGCACCAGGGACAGGGATGACCTCACACTCTCTCCCTACCCCAAATCCCTCCCTTCTGCAAATACTCTCTGCTCAGCCCAGCCTCCTGGATCTCATGGCCCAGTGCACATGGCACATGGGGAGAACATCATCACTGTACCATCACACTTCTCCCCCATTCCCCACCCAATGCCAGTGTTTAATCCACACGGTGCTGGGCTCTTCATGCTGGCACCTAGCTCCTGAGAACACCCTACTCTGCCGTCTGCAGGAGTAACTAAGGGTCACCCGCAAGATGATGACAAAGCTGTCCTCATTACCTGCGCACTCAAGATGTGCTTTTATTAACTTGTCATGAACTTGGTTTTTGTTGTGAGGGGAAAAAATGTTGAGGGATATTATTCTTTACTAAAAATTTAATGGAAAAAGATTCAAGGGGGTAAAAAAGAATGGGGGCAGGGTAAGTGGAAACCGAGATATGGAGTTTTAACTAAGGCGTTATTCAGAGAGGGCCTGCTCCGAGACCACACTTTTAAGGATCGGGAGTAGCCTTGGAAATGAGGCCAGCCTTGGAACAGCGGGCTGCCGCCCATGGCACCACCACGGGGTCCCCTGAAGGATCTGAAGAGCAAGCAGTGGCTGGTCTGGAAGGCGGGGGTGGTGGGCGATGAGGGAGAGAGTGTGAGACGAGCCTGGCATTCAGCCCTAGCCTTTCTCATTTCTACACAGCCCCCGCCCAGCTGGCCACCAGGGCCCCTGGCAAACCTCAACACACAGAAAGGAAACTGAAAACAGTCATGGTCCCCACGGAGCACTAGAAAGGCTCTGCGGTCCTGCAGCTCGCAGAGGAAGTATGTGCTGACATCACTGGTGTTAGATATTTGATGGAGGCTGCCTTCAAGTGCTGATCCTCGTATGGGAAGGGGGCGCAAGCAAGCTTCCCTTCCCCTAGGAATTAGGTATTTACCCAGGACATGCCATGCCAGGAGGCCTTTCACTCTAACTCAATCAGCTCTATGTCATATCTCCAGTTTATAGCTGTAGAATCTGAGGCTCAGAGAGGCTGTTACATCATAAGTTTGCACAGCACCTGGAGAAGGCAAGATTTGAACCCCTTCTCTTTGCATTGCCCACACTACCTCTAGAGAGCTGAGCAGGCAGTCCTCTATAATTTAACATCTAAAGCTGTACCAGGAAGGACAGGCCAAAGCCATTTCCCTTTTAGGTGAGCAAGCCCCTTACCAATTCCCACCCTACCTCAGGCAAGAGAAACTCAGTGTCGAATCCTCTCCTTGTGCCCAGCACACCCATGATGTGTCTGAGGTTGAGGCGCTTCCGTTGTGAGAGCGTCCAGGCCAATGCAGGAACCTGCATCTTGCAATGCTGAGACATGCAGTGCAGCCAGCCCCTTCTTGGGGCAGGAGGAAGATACAGCGGGATGCATCAGGAAGCTGGGCTGCCTGAGGAGACAGGGTGGTTTCAGTTCCCGCATTCTGGGGAAGCAACAGGCTAGTTTCAGTTCTGGACATCTCCAGGTCGGGAGGGAGCATCTCTTCACAGTCTTTCTGGGTTGTGGTGCATGTGGGCAAGGCCAAAGCCAGCCCACCCCGATCCAACCCTGTCTCTGAAGGGTTTGATCCGCTAGAAGACCTAAGTGCTCCAGGCAATGGGGCATTCTTGGTTTAGCCTAAAAGTCCTTCAGACAAGATCGCATTTTTAGAAGGGCCATTTCAGAGTGTGGGGGAACCACAGAAGATCCCAAGGTTGATGCCAGGCTGATTGGGTAAATCTGGACCATGCGACTCTAGTGAGAATTCATCGCCCTAAGAGTGTTAGAGTGGAAGGAGACAGAAGATGGGTAAGGGTGCGGTATCTGCCTGGCCAGGTTTCAGGGCAATGGGCAAGGGGATGATGCAGAGTGGGCTGTGGGTCAAGGTTAGCATGAGGCCTGTGCAGCCCTGGCTGGAAGTGCTGTTGCTGTGAAAAACACACTCTCACACTCAGCTTCACCTGTTGCCTTTAAAGAGGGAGTGGTTTCCATGGAAACCAAAAGAGCCCACTCTGAGGGTTGGGGGGATCTTCTTGCCTCTCTTTTTCTACATTCACACCCCTTTCTCACTTTTCTGCATCTCCCTTCCTCATCCTCCACATCTCTGTCTTCCCTTATAACACTCCCTACCCTCCCCCCACCAGTTCATCTAGCCCTACCTCTCTTCCCTCCCTCCCTCCCTCCCTCTCCCACACTCCTGCTTGTGTTGATTTAAAATGAGGACACACATTGGGAACACTCTGCTGTGCTAACTCAGGGCCTCTCAACCTTGGCTGCTGTGGCACAAACTGCCAGCTGGCTGCAGTACTCTGTGCTACCTTTCTGCCAATTTTATCACCCAGAATAAAGACTACGCTTTATATCTAAGTGTCGTGTTGGGAGTAAATTCTGGCCAAAGGGAAGTCAGCATGCATGTTGTGTACAAACTTTACTTTCTACTTTTCTTATTCATAGATATGTGGACATGATGTCTGGAGCTCATGCAGCCATCTGGGCTTGTGAGACATACTGGAGCCAGTTCCCAGGATTTGCTCAACCATGATTTCTCTGCTCGATGCCACTGACACCCTCTCAGAGGACCACCTGACACCAACCACATTGTTGTAGGCCCCAAAGGATTTTAATATTTTTTAAGAGAGGTTCATTGAGCTCCGTGCCATCTTGTGGCAGAGGTCATGGCGCTGTGGCATTTCACCTGCTTGGCTGGCTGGGCCAGCCCATCGTGGCAGATGTTCCTGGCTCCTCATGTTGCTTGAAAGCACAACCCAACAGCATATTTCATCATACCTCACATCACATGTCTCTTCCCTCCACGTGCCCACCCCCAGGGCTTCCCTGTTCCTGCTGAAGAGCAGGACACCATGGGACTCGTTCATCCAAGCGGTGCCCTGATCAAGCCAGGCCCACGGGGCTGCAGACTGAGAGGGGCAGTGACTGGCTCACGCTCCCTCACTGGCTGGCTCCAGGTGCTGTGTTTCAGGCAGCAGGTGCTTCTGCTGCCATTTGGAGATCTGGCTTTCATTTGCAGGAGACTCCAGATAGTGCCTCCTGAGAGTGTGTGGGTCCTGACACCTCCTGAAGCCGACTGTTTTTTAAAGAAAGGCAGACTGCCTCATATACTGTCTCATATGGAAGCTTAGCTACCCTACTTTCTTCTACAAATGAACCTTGGGAGCTTGTCTGAAGGTTCTAACAGAGGATTATAGCTACTCATATACCCTTGACTGAAGAACGGCCCTCTAGTAGAGAGGTTTGTCTTCTTTTACCAAGCACATAGCATCGGAAGAAACCCACATGGAGCAGTGAGGGAGAAAGGGGACACCCACCTAACCAGACAATCTGCCAAATCAACCTTGGCGATCAATGACATGGCAGATGTCGCAGCCAGATCACCATCACATCCAAGCCAACTTTGGCCAATGGAGACATGACCAGACAGACAAATTCTTCTCCCTTTGTCCTCCCACATTTATTGTTCCAAGCCCCAGTAGGCCTGGAATCATCCCACAAGACTAGGGGCTGTATTTGTTAAAAGCTACAGCTAGCTTAGCAACACGGCACTTTGTATTTCACTCCATCCTTTTCCGGCTCACCTCTCTTTCTCCCTCCCTCTTGCTTCCTGGGGTTGCACTCTCCAGTAAAGTATTGGTGCATTGGCTTTTGTCTCAAGCTCTGGTGTTTAGGGAACCTGGGTTAAAACAAGAAGACACATAGGAGACAAAAGGAACCAGAGCCCTGGGAATTGTGGAGCAGGCATATCCACCCTGGACTGTGTGCCTCTCGGATTTTTATCTGGGAGAGAAACAAATGTCAATTGTATTTAATCTACAGCTATTTTTTAAATTATTTATTTATTTTTAGGGAGAGGGGAAGGGAGAGGGAAGGGAGAGGGAAAGGAGAGAGAAAGAAAGGGAGAGAAACATCAATGTGTGGTTGCCTCTTGCACACCCCCTAATGGGGACTTGACCTGCAACCCAGGCACATGCCCTGACTGGGAATTGAACCAGTGGCCCTTTGATTTGCAGTCTGGCACTCAATCCACTGAGCCACACCAGCCAGAGCTAATCTACAGCTATTTTTGATTTTCTGTTTCTTGTAACTTTAACCAAATAAATGCAATTGCACATAAGAGCCATCTTCAGGTTGCAGTTCTCTAGACCAATCACTGGCCCATCATTAAAACGCTCTTATTCCCTTTTATTCCTGTTGCACTCTCACTGGCATTGCCATTTTCTGAGCCACACAGCATTCCTATGAGGCAGGTCAAACAGGTATAATTATCCCTTTCCATTCGCTGCCCCTTCCTACTCAACTTCCTACTTAAAGGATATGGAAACATATGTCTTGGAGGTTGTATGATGTGCCTAAGGGCAAGAGCTAATGAGATGAAATCCTGGGCCGGCTGGCTTCCAGTGCATTGAACCAGACTGCACCATAATTCCATCCCCACCCTTCAGAGGTCACACAGTTTGGGAGTCACCAAGTTTCCAGTTCCCCTTCCAGGCACACCGTCACAGAGGAGACATGTATCCAGACAGAAGCTCTAGAAAGCAGTGATGATTCACCAGGTGCCTCTTTACATCTGGCCTGGGACCCAGCAGACCTGGGGATGGTGCTTAGTCTGTGCACCATGTCCTGAGGTGACGCTGGCAGGCAGAAGGGCCCTGACCTGCCAATAATGGATGTTTAGTAAGAAAGAGAAGGAAACCTTTGGGGCTTTAGGCCACTCAGATTTGGGATGTTTGTTTACTGTAGCATAAACCAACCTGACTAATATATATATTAAATGGGCAGGTTGTGTCCAGAGAATTGGGCTTATTTTGATTTGCTTCTAAAGGAGCCAAATCAAAGCCAGTTTTATTAAAATATCAAAGATCTTCTCAAATTCAGACAATCCTGAGACCCTTGGGAAGGGCGTGTCTGCGTTAGCAGAAAAGTTCACCGCAAGGGCTCTGAAAGCCATCGGGGTCAAAGCCAAGGGCATGTGCTCCATTCAGGACTCACAGGCCTGTACCAAAAAGTGGTCATGTGGAATTTTCCACAGCCCTAACTGGCAGTCAGGTTAGACATTCTGATCAACAAAAATAAGCTTAAAAATTTTTTTTTTTAGCTTTCAAAGAATGTATAGTTTTATGCTTAAGAAGAGACAAGTAACCAGACAAAAACGATGAATATGAGGTCTGTCTAGAAAAAGTCCAGCCATTGTTAACATAACAAGGACAGTTTGCATGACATCGATGTAACCTGGGAGCCAAGGAGAGTGGACTGGAGTGCACATGCATGAACAATGATGTCTTCACTGTACTAGTCAATGGGGGCGGTAGAGCTGTTGAGTGAGCGTGTGTACTGTGTGGCCGTTGCACTCAAAATGACTAAGCATATACAGCAACAAATCTGCATTAAATTATGTGTTAAGCTTGAACATTCCTCCATGGAAACTATTTGTATGATTCAGAAGGCCACAGCTATGAACAACTGGTGATTTGCAGCTTCATCACAACAACGTGCCCATTCATACATCACATCTTATGCAGAGTTTTTTGGCCAAACGTCAAATCACCCAGGTGACTCAACTCCCCTACAGCCCAAATTTGGCACCCTGTGACTTCTGGTTTTTCCAAAAACTAAAATCACCTTTGAAAGGGAAGAGATTTCAGACCGTCGATGAGGTTCAGGGAAATATGACAGGGCAGCTGATGGTGACTGAGAGATCTGTGTGAGGTTCCAAGGTGCTACTTTAAAGGGGACTGAGGCGTCACTGTCCTATGTACAATGTTTCTTGTATCTTCTCCAATAATTGTCTCTATTTTTCATATTACCTGGATATTTTTCATATCCAATGGCTGGACACCTCCTGGACAGACCTCGTGCACCTCGGTGCTCTTCTCTATCTCTGTGAAGAAACCTCACTCTGCTGAATCCCATCAGCTCCAGGGCCATTCCACCTCCTGGGTGTAGAGAGCTGGCCAAGGAGGAAATGAATCCTCCTCCTTAAAGTCCTTCAGTCTGTCTTAAAGCAGCGCAACTCCTGGGAAAAGGATACACCAACTCCCTTCATGATGACAGACACATCTCAGGGTTTAGAAGAGACAGTTTGCCTCCATGGGAGGCAGAATTATCCCTACATAAGCTTGTCCTTTCTTTGTGAACCTTGCCAAAATTAGGGCTGCATTTCCTGTCCAAGCCCTTGGCCCAGGAGAATTAAACTCTTCGAGAAAGACACGAAATCATTGCTCAAAACAGCAAACTCTTTGCTTAAGAAAAGGGACTCTTGGATCTTTTGAGCTTGCAATCTTTGTGCACTGCAGCTCCTTTCAGAGCTAGCCCTGGCCTTGTGCTGAGCCCGCCAGCCGCTGTGCACCTCCCTGCTGGCGTTGGCACACCTTCCCCTGTCTTCTCCATCTCTGCACCCTTCAGAGACACTCCAGGACCACCGTCTCCATGCAACTTTGAGTCACTTAACTCCCTCTTGGCCATTAAATATTACTTTACTTCAAGCCAGTAACAGCATCTTAACATAATTAATAGTCCTATATGTCTTTTCCACTCTTCAGCTTCATTGCAAATCACAGAGTGCAGCAATCGAGCTTCATTTTCTTTTATTTTCATCCCATTCTCCCCACACAAAGATTTTGCTGGGGGCATGACAGTCATTCAATAAATACTCTGTCGGCCTCATTTCTCATGAAGGTTGGACCCAAGGCTATTTTCTATTCTTAATTTTTTAGAATAGACTTTGAGGGCCAAAGTTCCGACAGCTGAGTCTCTGCAGACATTTTATCTGGGTACTGCTCACTGCCAAGCACCAGTTCTCCAAAAATTCTAAACCTCTTTTTCTTTTTCTTTCTTTCTTTCTTTTCTTTTTTTTTCTTTTTCTTTTTTCTTTTTTCCTTTTTTCTTTTTTTCTTTTTCTTTTTTTTTTGGCAGAGCTTTAGGGAGGGTGACCCACATGTGTCTGATTCTTTTACACTGAAAATGTTGTTTTGTAAGCTCATCTGAGCGTCCAAGGAAAATTAAAAGAACTCCCCAAGACCAAAAGCATCAAAACTGACCAAAATTTAGAAAATTTCTGGAAGAAAATCCTACACACAGTTTTACTACTTGTATTCTGAGCCACTATCATACATCACCTCCCAGCTGAGTCATTGTGAGAGATTTTCTCCTGCCCTAGAAGGGGGATTCTCCTGCTACCTACTTGGGATAGCTGGCCACTGTGACATTTTTTTCTTTGAAATACACATCTAGTTGAGCAAAGTCCCTCCTTAAAATCTTTTCATGCTTTCCAAATTCCTTAGCATATCCTATTAGTCCCTACTTACTTTCTCTCACCCTCTTCTCCCCAGGGACAAGACTAAAGTACTTTGGCAAAGGCCCTGGCTCCCTTGCCTGGAGTCTTGCAAAAGCCCTCAGTTTGGCATGACTTTCTCATGGGCTTTTTTCTTACCTTGGCTAACTCCTATACTCTTTGTCTCAATTTAGAAATCAGCCGCCTCCCTTGAACCTCCAAGACAGAGCTCCAAGCCCCAACCTCCACACAGGTTAGCACACTGGGCTAGGGCAGCCTGCTTGCTCCGTGCGCCTCCTTAGCCAGAAGGACCAGATGCAGCAGAAGCACAGCTCTCTCAGCCCATATTCGCCCAGACATACACACCCGAATCCTTGCACCCTCCACTACCTGCGTCCTTGTCCTTTTCTGTTTTTGAGAGAAGGAGTACTGGGCAGAGGGGAGCAGCTGACTCACAAGTAAAGTGAATTTTAAGTAAGTTTAAAATGTATGTGGTGAGACCCTACAGTATAAGAAACAGTAAGAAAGGGAAAACAATATCAACAAGTATATTCAGTGGAATTATGTGGATGCAGCAGGGCTTAGCCAAGAAAAGAGTACTTTAAAAAAAGATAGACATGATATAAATCATGCCAGCAATTCTAGGCCTTAGAGGAAATGCAAATCGTTGTCCCTTCACTTTGGAACAGGAGGGTGGGCTGCCCTTCTTCATAGACTCTTCTGCTGTTGGGCTGCCTGTTAGTCCCAGACTTTCATACCTGTTTGAAAAACAGTTGAGTCCCAGGTTTATTTATTTATTTCCATTTTAACTATGTTAATCATTTGTCAAATGATGCCCTACGTAAGGCCAGATCAGTGTTTCTTTTTGTGTGAGGTACAGGAAATTGTGGAAGCCCATACACATAAGTGGGGGACTATCAAAGATATGTCTTTTAAGAAAGGGGTAGATGAGGGTCTACTGTGACCTGGTGTTGTAGCACCTCCCACACCACTTGGGAATTGCCTACTTACTGGTCCATCAGCATCAGCAAATGGTGATTTCACGATGGTAGCAAATGCGTCTCTATGGCTCCCTGCATCTCCAGATTCTAGCACAGTGCCTGGTATAGAAGATGCTCATAGCAGTATCTATATATAATAGGAAAAATTTTTCAGTGGATTGAATAAGATGGTTAAATACAAGAGAATGAGTAAATCAGTAAAAGAGCAAAGTTAAAGGAAGAAGAAGGATTGAAACCCAAATTATAACCAAAGGAAAGGCTTGAAAGTTTGATGGAGGCCCTGTTAATATTGTCAAGGGCAATAGACATTGCTGGCAGACTGGAAAAGAAATAGGAACTCAGGGTGACAATGAAAATAAAAAGTGCTTAATAGCATCAAATGTCATAAGGACAAGGAAAAATTGGAGGCAAGTGCTGTAGACCTTCTCTATGCCCCCACTAAGTTTTAACTATCAGAAATGAGCCCAGAAACATTCCTATTCCAAATACTCTTGCCCCTGTAACTACAAAGCATTTGCTAATCATCAAGTTATCAAGACAAGAAGGCTATTTGGATTCACTATGTATTCTTCAAAACCTGTGGAATCAGAAGCTACTCCAGGTGTTTCAAACAGAGGGAATTTAATATGGCAAATAGGTTACAAGATGGTAGAAGGGCTGAGAAAAAGAGAAAAACAGTAAATTATCCAGAGATAGTGTTAGGAATCTCTGCCACTCCTAAGGCTGGAAATCCAAGAGAAAACTGGAATTACCTAACACCCATGAGGGTTGCCCCCGAGGAGACCATTGGAGTACCTGCTTTCCCGGCTGCCCTCAGAACAGCTGTCACCATCACTCTGCAGGACGGGACCCCTCTCCCCTCCTGATGCGGTGGGCACTGGGGACCTGAGGGGCCACTGTTGGAGACAGGAGCCCACATTCTCCGTCTCAGGCTGCTGAAGGCCCATGGCCGCTGCAGTTGTTGAAACCACACCTCCTGAGCAGGGACCAAAAAGTCCAACTTTGCTACTGTTGCTGCTACTGCCACTTCCAGAGAAAACAAGGCAGAAGGTTTTTATGCTCCTGTCTCCTTCCGATAACCTGACAGTGCTTGTCGTTGGCAGACACTAACAGGAACTGAAATGGCAAGCGAATCAGGACAATACAGTTTGCGCACTTCCAGCTCCCTGCGCTACAGACAAGCACATGAAAGGATGGAGCAGAGAGGTGGGACAGACACTGGGCAACCCACGGTGTGGGGATGTCCATGTTCTAAGTGACAGGTGTGCGTGTGTGTGCACATGTGTACATACCTGTGCGTAGGTACAGGAAAAGATGGACACACGTACACATACCCTTTTATGACTGAGAGGAAGTAATTATTATTAAATTAAAATGCCCACAGTTCAGTCTTGACACATGTCAAAATAACTGCTTCAGTTACGTCATTGGGCTAAATAAGACTGTCCGAACCGCTGGGGAGACGTGTTGCCTCACTCTAGCAATCACTGCCCAATAAGATAAGTCCCGTGGGCACCTGCTCCTTCCAACAGCTCATGAAAGAGCAAGTCCAAGGGTTCAGTGTGCGCACATTGAATGAGCAATGTGTCACTCCAAGTGCCCGGAAGATTTTTAATATTAAAAACAAGCTAATGATGCTGTATCCAAGGGAATGAAATTTCCAACACTCTTTTGGTCATGAGAATGTTTGAGAGAAATTTCTCCTCCACAGATTTTAATTTAGGGAAATTTTTAAATAATATGAATAAGAAATATTTTATGAGAATAAGAAATGAGAAGAACTTTTAAAAGATTCATCCTGGAAATCTTTCCGGTGACAATGATGAGGGTCTAGATGAAAATGTTCTTTTTTTCCTTGGTTTGGTTTGGACTGGAGTGTTGGGAGGTAACTATCTGGTTTCCTTTTTTATTTTTAATTTTAAAATAATTCTGCATTTACAGAAAATTTGCAGAACAGTAAAGATCTGCAATATCCCCTTCCCCCAGATTCCCCAACTTTACTCTATTGCACCTCCCTCTCTCTCTTTCCTCCATTACTTCTTTTCTGAACTATTTGAGGTAAGTTGTAAACCTGATATGCCATCACCCTTCTATTCTCCAGTGTGTATTTCCCAAACAGAAATACACTCTCCTACACAACCACAATACAGCCATCAACATTAGGAAACAGACTTTGACACAACACTACCATCCAAACCAGAAACCCCATTCGATTCCACTCACGGTCCCAACAGTGCCACCATTTCCTTTCTAGTTCAAAATGCAATCCAGGATCATGCCCTGAACCTAGTGTCCTTTATTATGAAAGTTATAGCCTTTCTTTAACTCTTGAGATCTTGACAATCCTAAGAGCATGACTCTTGATTCTGTAGTTGACCCTCAGCTGGGTCTTTCCTCGTGACCAGTCTCGGCACGTCGGGAATGATGTCAGGCTCTTCTTGGAGCACCTCCTCCGGGGCACACTGCACCTACATGTCCCACCTGTGGTATTGTTACTCTTGGTCACCTGGCCAGGTGACCAGCCAGATTTCTTCACCATAAAGTCAGTCACCACTTTCTATTTGTAACTGATTAGACCAATGCTTTGTTTGCTAATCACAAGACACAGGTGCTGTTTTACTCTGCTCAGTCTGCCTCTTGTGCAAACTCCTTTGACCTCCTCTAGTCCGATTTGACTGACCATACACCGTAACTAAATGTTTTCCATTCTGCTGAAAGCATGGGGAGCCTAGGATTTACAGATGCCTGGATGCCAAGTCCTGTCTTAACCTCCATAAGCCTCAGTTTCATGGTCCACAAAATGGGGCCTAAACAGGCACTAAATAAATTCTAAGGTTGCTTCCAGGTTGATATTGCACAGTTTAACTTGTAATTCTCCTGGAGACCCCTGAGTCTGCACTGTAATTGGCTTTTTGAAACAGCCCTTCACTTTATTAATAGGGTGGGTAGTTTGGGGAAAAGAGACGTCCTTGTGTCCTCCAGTCCTGGGCAGAGGAAGGAAGCAGGAGTTTAGCCTTCTGCAGTGAGTGGCCACGTGACCTCAGACTTCTCAGTGTTCACCAACTGGATTCTCTCCATCTTACTGAGCCAACTCTCTGGGGAACAATTCTTATACTAAGGGCAGTTCATGAGCACATTAAAACGATCATAGCTTTCACTGCCAGAGAATAGGCTCTCATTTAACTACCCACACCCCACCTGTCTGCTTGGTAAATTAAAACACAGAGAGAGACAGAAAGCAGATTAGCAATTGTTTCTTGCTGGGGGTTGGGGAGGGGAATAAGAGAATGATAGCTAAAGGGGATAGTTAAAAGGGTTTCTTTTTTGAAGTGATACAAATGTTCTAAAATTGATTACAGAGATGGTCGCACAACTCAGTGAATATACTAAAAACCACTGATCTGTAGATTTTAAGTGAATGAATAGTATATAAATTATCTCAATAAAGCTATTTCTCACACACACACACACACACACACACACACACACACACGCAAGGAAGGACCATCAAAGAACCCTAAATCTCTCTGTGTCGATAGAAGAGATGAGAAAAGAGACTTCCCGACGTGGTCCCAGGTAAACTCAGGTGAGGCGGGAGAGGAGCTGGGGAGAAGGAAAGCACTACAATTGGGGTAAGAGCTGGTACAAAGACCTGAGGACCGGAGAAGACCTGTAAGCAAGAAAGATCAGAGCCCCCGGAGGTAAATGTGGCCCTATTGGCAGAGCTCAGGGTCTTAACCAGTAGATCCGCCATCAGGTAACCTCTCCCCAGATTAAGGTATGCGGAGCAAGGATGGGACGTGGGATTAGTTTGCCCAGCACTCAAGTCAGGAATGTCACCGCCCACCTCCTGTCTGTCCACCTCCCCTCTGCTCTGCCAGCACTAGAAATAAATGTTGCCATTGTGTGGTTGGTCAGAGCCTGGTGAGTCTCCCCGGACCATCCCCAGCCAAGATGGTCGCAGGTGGAGGTTCTTACACTGAGTGTGCAGAAAGCTCTTTCCCCCACCACTCTGGTACCAGAGTGGGGATGGGAGCAGGGGAAGGCAGGTATATGGGCCATGGCAGTCAAAACGTCAGCAGGTGGAGGTACTAGCCAAAGAGGCCTGTCAGTCTAACCTGGGGAAAAAAGGATTCCTGTATTTTGCCATGTATAATGTGCACTTTTTTTGCCCAAATTTTTGAGGGAATACGGATGCGCATTGTACATGGGTAGTACTAATTCCGTATCTATATAAATGTTTTTAATTCTTTTATTTATGCTTATGTGTTAAAAGTATAACTCTAGAAAGCAATAACAATATCCATATGCAAAAAAGTATCCTGGAATATGATAATCAATTTTGTTTCTAAATATGAATAAAAAATTTAATTAACAAAAAAAAGACTTTTTCCCTGAAAGTTTGGATCAAAAACGTGTGTGTGCTTTATACACAGCAAACTATGATAGCTGGGAGGTGGACCGACCCAAAGCAAAAGTTTGGGAAGTTAATTGGTCATTTTGAGAAATCACCTGGTCCATCCCACACCCAAGCTAATATAGTCCCCGGGGAGCACTCCACTCAGGACCTGCACACACACAGTGTTTTCACCTGTTCTCTTCATGGGCTGCCTTAACAGCCACACAGCCCATGGCCTCCAGGAGGGAGCCTGAAATGGGCAGCAGCTGGGAACAAGCTGAGGCATCTGGATGACTGCTTAGCAGCTGCCTGTGGGCTCCAAAGGACAGTGCTTTAAAATGGAGTAGGAACTCTGGGCACTGCCTTTTGCTTTGGTCTTGCTGAATACGATTGGACTTCGTCTTGGTCTTGCTAAAGAGGTGGGCTTTGAAACAGGGAGTCTGCCATTATTCCAGAGCATGAAGCACCTGAATAAAACCTCTTTCCTTTTTCACCAGCAACTGCTTCTCAAGTTTGGTTTTTGCGGCAGCAGGCAGATGAAACCCCCTTTTTTGTTTGGTAACATAATTTCTCTATCTGTAGTGGCAGGTAACTCCAGTCTTCAGGGGAGGGAAAAGTAGATCTCCCTCCAAACAAGATAGATAAATCGACAGACAGGCCTTGGTTGATTCCAATGATAGTATAGTGAGGCTATCACAAGAAGTCCAAAAGAAAAAAAATCATGGTTTAAATCTTAATTTAATAAGTTCCTCGCTGTGTGACATGGGCAAGTAATATATGTGCAAACCTCACTTTCCTCATCTGTAAAATGGGCATAGAAAATGTATTTACTTCATGGGATTGTCATGGTGATTAAGTGAGAAAATGAATGTGAAGTATTTGGTCAAATAAATAAATGTTTTCATCACTCTTCATCTTTATGTTGTTGTTATTATTGTTGTTATCACAGACTCACTGTGCACCTGAGAAAACTGAACCTAGAAGCAAGGACTATAATCCAGATCTGACACCCTGTTCTACAGGCTCTGTGCTGACCTCTACCTGGGTAAGCAAAGTATTTGAACTGAGGCTAAGTTAGAATAAGCTCCTCCAACTCAACTTGATGTGGGTGTGGGGGTGCTGCCACCCACAGGGAGCACAGCCTGAATAACCAGAAGAAAACCCCTGGATAAGACTGAGGTCACATTTTATGGCCCCCAGCCTCTGTGAATGAGAGGCAATTGCCTGGGGCTGCCCATGGCTCCAAGGCATAGCTCCTCAGTTAGAGATGCTGGGTGCTGTGCACGCAGGCCTCCCTTTGGATCCCATCCTCCCCTCAGAAGTCCCTGATGACGAATTGGGAAACAATGTCAATCATGTCATTGTGAGTCCTGTCTTGCTACTGAAAGGGAGGGAGTGTCAGGAAAAGGTGCTTTGGTTTGGAAATAACAAGTGAAAGCACTCCCTACCTGAGTTACCTGGGGTCGGCAGGAAGACCACTGGAGGAGCCCCCTGGTGACATGGAGGCAGGGCCACGGTCTCAGATGCTTTTGATTTCAATGGGCCCCTTCACAGGTAGAGACACAGGTGAAGCCGGAGTCTGACTCTGAAGCCTCTTTTTAGAAGGCGCCGCCCTGGGAATTAGTCCCTCCCTCTGAACTCATTTCCTCTCTGGGCTTTGTTCCAGCAGGAGTTTCTTTTGAAATAGGAGAAGACCCTGCACCCAGGGTGGGACTGGGCGCTAAAGCAGGACCAGCCCCAGGCCTGCAGGCTGCTGTGAGGGCTGAGAAGGCAGCCTTCCCAGCCTCCAGGGAAAACTTCTGTGCTGCCTTATCACTAGAGGAGCTCAGGGATCCAGTAGAGAAGGAAGGGGTGGGGCGGGGGCGGGGGACAGGACAATAGCTCAGTTGTTGTTGCACCAGGCACACCCTCATCACCTGCGTCATTTCTTCTTCCAAGCCAGAAATCCACCCTCAGACGTGCACACAAAGCTGGCATTAAGGAGAGGCGTGCACGCACCTCAGAAGGCAAAATTGGGCACTCCAGCTTCAAAGGAACCAGCATCTCCCTTCACAACAGTTTGGCTTTGAAGAGCTGTCTGGGATCTATCTCTTTAAATGCCTACATCTTGTTGTTCCAAATGATTGCCTCTTTATCACCAGCAGCAGGGCCACCATGGAATGGTTCCTAATTTGGTGGTTTGTAAAATCAGTACAGGTCTCTGTCTTTCTTTATAATACACATTTATCCTTATGCTCACAAGTCAAAAGAAGAAAACACCACAAACCAAAAGACAGGCAGTTGCCTTTTTACACCAGTATGTATTTGGGGACTTGTACGGCTAACTGACAAAGACCAGGCAGCCAGATCAGGTAAGGAACAGGAACATCCTGCAATGTGGCCTGGGGCACCTGCTTAATCAAGTAAATCCAGAATAGGACACTGGAGGTTACTTGAGAAGGGTGTTCCTTGTTTTGTGTCCTGAAGGCAGAGCTCTGCTGGGGTGAGGAGTCCCTGCCTTAGGGGTCCATCCACCCAGACCAGTCAGTTCTTGGGGAGGCGAAAGGGATACACAAGTGACCTGGAGTCCTCAGAGCCAGACTGCATGGCTGGAGCCCAGCTCAGGTACTTCCTCCCTCTGTGAGTCAGTCTGAGCCTCAGCTTCTCATTCCCTAAAATGGGCATTGCAATTGTCCCTACTGAGTGCAGTTACTATGCAATAAGTATTAAAAAACAGTGCTTCATTAATGTGAAAGAACTCAGTGTTAAAGACAAATACATATGTAGTCTGCCTCTGTGAATTTACATAGGGAAACTGAAATTCAGAGACTTGGGGCTAATTAGTTCACAGTCCAGCCCAGAACCCAGGCCTCCTGGCTCCACGCCTAGCTGGTCTGGAATTTTTTTAAATATTAATATTATTATTATGCATCAATCAAAAGACTCCTAGGTGGTATGCCTTTTTTTTTTTTTTTTTTTTTTTTTTTTTTTATTAGAGCAGAAGTTGTGACCCTGGCCGGCTGAGATTGCTCACAGACTTATCCTTGGTCCCAGCAGTTTGGGACCCCTTGGAGATGGGGGCTGTGTGGCCATCCTGTAGACCCAGCCCCGCTTCCCCCTGCTCTGGGCTTCCTGCAGCACCCTACCAGAGAAAAGTAAAGCATGCGCACTGAGCCCTTTGCATTCCAGGGCAGCTCCGTGGGGTAGATGAGAGATTTGCCTAATGATGGATGGGCAGCTAGAGTGGCACTCCAGCTCTGGTCTCCTGGCTCCAAAACCCAGTATTCGTTCTCCTGGGCCACACACCATTGGCCTCGTTTTCCATAGCCTACCAGGGAGGAGGAAACATAGGTGGTGTGGGAAGAACGGTCCAGGGCAAAATAAACTCGTGTACACTTAGGGAAGAAAAAAAAAAGAATGTCTGTTGAGCTGAGGTTCAGTTGGGTTTTCACAGACTATTTTAAAAGGATCAAGCACTTTAAATATTAGTAGCATATAGATCTAGCTAACCAGCACAAGCACACAGGCCAAATATAGGCTTGCCCACTACAAAGAAGCCACAAGTTTGCTAGGGCATGGAAAATAAAAAAGGGAAATGTACATTCTTTTAAAAAATCAAAAACCAGTCTTGTTCAGCAGAAGTCCTGATCAATGAGATGATTTACTCACTCACACATAAGAGGAGGAAAAGAAACATCTAAGGAAATTTGGAATACTGAAAAATATTTTATGATTTAGAAAGAACTATGAAGACAAAAAGTTCTACATTTCTCCTGGGTTCTATGACAGGAAAAGAACAAATGTGGCACTCTGTTACCTGCTAGCTCGGAAGATGGTTTCCTCCCTCCCACCTTCTTCCCTCCCCCCTCCCTTCCTTCCTTCCTCTGTCATGAATCAATCGTGTATGCACTCAACACGTACTGAGTACCTCCACTGTCTACTGGGGATTCAGTAGATAGGAAGACAGAAGAGACCTTTGCCCTATGCATCATCGTTTTTACACTCTAGTCATATTTTTGTTTAGAGATCACTATGTAGAAATCACTGGAAAAAAATTAAGCCATTTTATAATACCTACAATTTTCTACTCCAGAATTATTCCCATTTTCACTGGTATTTCTTATACTCACAAATTCCCATTTTCCTCTGGAGAAACAAAAGGACAAAAAAATCAAAAATAAGTAAAGTGATATAATTCCTGTCAGAGAGCAAGTCAGTGGTGGAAATAATAATAACAGCTATAAAAAAATGGTAAAAAAAAAGCCAAGTTTAATTCAGAAATTGAACTCAAATCATTATTTAAAAAGACAAACACTACAGAGTCCAATATATACTACTCTACTTCAAGGCTATATTTATCTCCAGCAAAACTTCGACCCACGAATTAATCACAAAGTTATGTTGAATCTCCATAGGTAAAACTAACATCCTAGCTATGGGAAAGTATTTTAAAATACTACAATTGAAGATATTTGTTGCTTTTCCTGAGAAAGACTTTAATTCAACTGTAAGACCAGTCATGAAAATGGGACTCACGTCCTCCATATATTCTTAAATCATGAGAAATGTTGATTCTCAAAATGCTAACGGATCAATAGCAACAGCAATCTTGAGGAAAAAAAATAAAGTTGGAGGTGTCATGGTACCTGATATCAAATTGTATTACTACAAGGCCATAGTAATCAAAACAGCATGGTATTGACATAAAAACAGACATAGACCAATGGAGCAGAATAGAGAACCCAGAAATAAACCCACATGTTTATGGTCAATTAATATTTGACAAAGGAGGCAAGAACATGCAATAGGGTAAAGACAGTCTATTCAATAAATGATGCTGGGAAAACTGAACACATACATGTAAAAATTGAAACTAGACAACTTTCTTATACCCTATATAAGAATAAACTCAAAATTGACTTAAAACTTAAATGTAAGGCTCAAAAAACTCATAGAAACAAACATACACAGTACAATCTCTCATATTTTTCTTAGCAATAATATTTTGGATATATCTCCTTGGACAAGGGAAACAAAAAAAATAAACATGGGACTATATCAAACTAAAAAGTTTTTGCACAGCAAAGGAAATCATCAACAAAATGAAAAGGCAACCTACTGAATAGAAGATATTTGTCAATTATATATCAGGTAAAGTGTTACTATGCAAAATTTATAAAGAATTCATACAACTCGACACTGAAAAACAATCTAATTAAAAAATGGGCAGAGGACCTGGATAGATACTTCTCCAAAGAGGACATTCAATAGCCAATAGACATATGAAAATATGCCCAATGTCACTAATCACAAGAGAAATGCAAGTTAAAACCACAGTGAGATATTGCTTCATACCTGTTAGAATGGCTATCATCAATAAATCCACAAACATCAAGTTCTGGCAAAGATGTGGGAAAAAAGGGAACCCTGGTGCACTGTTGGTGGGAATGCAGACTGCTGCAGCCACTGTGGAGGATCCTAAAAAAAAAAAAAAATTAGAAATGGAACGGCCTTATGACCAAGTGACTATACTGCTGGGTATATATCTAAAGAAACCCAAAACACTAATTTGAAAGAATATATGTACGCTTATGTTCATTGCAGCATTATTCACAATAGCCAAGTTATGGAAGCAACCCAAGTGCCCACCTAATAGACAAGTGGATAAAAGAATTTTAGTACATTTATATGTGGGAATATTACTTGGCCATAAAAAAGAGTAAATTTTACCATTTGCAACAGCATGGATGAACCTCAGGAGTATTATGGTAAGTGAAATGTCAGACAGAGAAAGACAACTACCATATGATTTCACTTACATGTGGAATCTAAAGAACAAAATAATTGAACAAACAACATTGAAACAGATTCATAGACACAAGAGAACAGACTGATGATTATTACAGGAGAGGGATGTTGGGGGACTGTGTGAAAAGGTGAACGGATTAAGAAGTACAAATTGGTAGGTACAAAATAGTCATAAGGATATAAATTACAGCACATGGAATATAGTCAATAATATTGTAATAACTATGTATGGTGCCAGCTGGGTACTAGAAATATTGGGGGGAACACTGTAAAGTACATGATTGTTTAACCACTATGCTGTACACCTGAAACTAATACAAAATAATATTGAATATCAAAGTAATACTAACAGGTCAGAGGGCAATAACATTCTTCACTGTGCATAATAAAAGAAATTCAAAGAGGTTCAGTTGGAACCTGCTTTCATGGGGCTATTATACTTTTCAAGTTAGTTGGCTCTAGAAGAGCATCGTTCTTGTTACCCCAGCCCCAGGTAGCCACCTGTGCTTTTATATAGTTTCAGAGTAGTTGAAGAGGCAGCATCAGCCAAAAGCCCTGCAAACACACAGTGCAGGGTGGAAATTTTTCTCATTCCTTTATGGAGCCCTTTAACTCTGTCCCTTTCCACATAATTCCTCCTATAGACTCCATGGGTTATAAAAATTATCTGAAAGAGACCTCGAGATCCATGGGCAAGCATTCCTTGGTCAATGCTAACACCCCCTTTTGGATGTTTACTGTACATATTATTTAATTTAGAACTCAGAAAAGTACTGTAGTGAAAAAACCTGTTCAACCCTAATTCATCATTTTCTAGACTTATTTGATCATGGAAAATTTTTTCCTTTAATATCCATTAACATCTCTTGGATTCTTTAAGACACTGTCTGGGAAAATCCCGATTAAGTGTAAGCTTTCCTCTCTGTCCCACTTTGTATGAGAATCTCAATCAAATATACCTAATTCACAAAAGAATTACAAGTGTTAACAGAGTGAATGAACAGACTGACAAATTAACAAGTGAATGACTCAGTGGATTTACTATAAGGTCTTACACACTCCAGTGGAAATGTTGGCAGCAATGAGCCAAACACTCAGCGCCCACTCTCCCTCTCCCATGGGGAGAAACCAAATGAGGGGTTGGAAAAGGGCTCCTGGAAACGCAGGCCCACAGTGCTGCGGCCCCCTCTGCGCCCGGCCAGCCTAAGGGCCAAGCTGCTGGTGCTTGGACTCAGCAGGGTAGAGGAAGCGCTGGAGTCTGGGGTTTAATGTGGGGTCATGTGAGGGGACATGACAAGCTAGGCCATCTGGTTGGGACCCACTCCCTATCAAAACATCGATCCAATGTTTATGTAGTATGAAAAATAAAAAAAAAAAAAAAAGGAGGGTGTGCTCTGGGTCCACAGTTCCTTATCCAAAACCGTTGGGCAGCTGTGTTAAGGAATTCAGAATTCTTCCGATTTTTAGGAAGAAATGCAGTGCAGACACCATGTGTTGTGTACCACCACGCACAGGGCTCCGGGGGCACTGCCCCATTAGTGAATGTTAATATTCCTGAAATAAAATATCAAATAGGTGAGATAAATAAATCTATAGTTTTAAGTCAGTTTAGGTCAGATTTTGCTGGCAAATGTCATCAGGTATGAAAAACACTGGTTTGTATATCTTTCTGGATATTAGGATTGTAAATAAGAGAGCGGGAGTCATTAATGTGCCTCTCACCAGAAGGGCACTTGTTACAAGGAGAAAAGGGTAGACAATGAGTGTCTGAAATTATTGTAAAGACTTCTCTTTATGGAAAAATGACATCTCCAGTGCATCACAGTGCTCTTTCTTATTTGTAAACGAAATACTCTCCCGTGTTGCCTTTCTGATCAACACACTTTGGACCTTGCTTTAATGTTGTTTGTTTTGATTTGGAATCCACTCTAAAGAGAATCTGTCTGCCCTTGAAGGACTTACAGAAACTTTAAGTTATTTTAACTATAATGAGGACGGGGTTTCCCAGGCAAAGGGGTAAAGGACAAAGTTTTCATGAGTCACCAGTAAATTTCTAAAAGTGTTCAAAGTGCCTACCATTTTGGGCAAAAGTAATCACATAGTTTCTAATGAGTTGACAGTGACACAACGACTTGTTTCTCTCCTTATATGAGCGTCTATAAACTCAACTATCCGTGTCTATGGCTTCTGGCTTTATGACCTCAGATTCTAACCTGCAAAGAATGGTTAAATATATACTGTCTCCTGTGACAATTTTCAAGGGGCCTCCAATTTTCTTAAGTGGTCTAGCGAAATCCTCACAACATAATTATTATTTGCCTTAATAAATAAAGTGTCTATGTTATGCAACTTGAAGTACTTGGCCAAGATGCTAATGAAACAACTGACTGGTGTTCCAACTTCATAATGGTTGTAAATATCCAACCTAATATACCATTGGAATACACCACGGCACCGGAGGGTTCTGCCTGTGGGATAGCTGTAGGATAGCTTGGTGTTCTGCCAAAGTTGAGACAAGACTGTGCCTTCTCATCCTCAGGCCATAGGTCCATTGACAAATAGAAGCAGAGATTTTGCAAAATACAAGTGTAACCAAGGCTCTCAAATAATATTGAGCTATGCCTTTACTTCACGCAGGACAGCACCTAACTGCTTGGACTCATCATATTCACCTCTGTTTTCAAAGCTCTCCCAACATAAGAACCTGCCAACGCTTATAATCCATTCCTGGGTCTGAAGTCCTTAAACATCTGTTTGTGCCAACTCAGCTCAAAGTTCCCAGATAATAGGACAATTACATTATGTCACCGGAAACTTAGCCTCACCAGGCGCTGAGTTTTAATAACCTCAAGACGGGAATTTCCTAAATCTTATACCCAGCTGGGGATTTAGTACAATGAGCTCCTTTCCATTAATCTTTAATTCCTGAAAATGCCAGTAATGGTCTTGTGTGTTTCTCTTTAGACCTTCTAGGTGAGAATCTGAGATAGCCAAGTGGCTGCAGGACATGATGCCGATGGTGAAGGCTGCCTTCATCCAGCTCCTAGGCTGCATTTGGTCCTAGCAGCTGGGAGGTGGTAGCAAAGTCAGTGCAAGGCCAGTGGCAGAGAAATGACATGTAAGCTTCCTGGGCAGTCAGATCTTGCTCAGCACTCAAGAGAACAGGAAATCAAAGCTGAACAACTCAGTAGCCAGAGGCTCTGCGGTTCATGTGTGGTTCTCTGAGTAGGGAGAGATACTCATGGTCTCAGGGGGATGATGATGGGAAGCATGTATAAATGCCATAAAGTGTGTTGGGCCCTGGCCGGGTGGCTTGGTTGGTTGGAGCATCATCCTGTATGACAAAAATGTGGGTTCAATCCCTGATCAGGGCACGTGTGGGAGGCAACTGATTGATGTTTTTTCCTCTGTCTGTCTCTCTTTCTCTTTCTCTCTCTTTTTGTCTTTCTCTAAAATTAATAATCATGTCCTCCAGTAAGGATTAAGAAAAAGGAGTGTGTGTTGGATGAGGGTGGGGGAAGACCCTGAAGGCAAATCAGCTTCTTGAGGGTACCTTCTGCAGGCAGCTCACATACAGCCTTAGAAGAGTGCCTGATGCCCAGGAGTGCTTCCCAAACACACGTACTCGCCTGGTGTCCTGAGCCGCCCCTCCAGGCACCATGTTCTGGACTTCCTTATCAGCTGGGTCCTCATAGCTCAAGCTCTTCTCCTTTGAAATGCTTGCGTAGAAATCCTGAAGTTAGAACTTTGTAGTGAAATAGTTTAAAAATTGGCAATTAAAAATAAAAGACTGAATCCCCATTTATATAGCAAAATAACAAAATTGTACAGTCAGAGAACAGATTAGTGGTTACCAGGTAGGGATGGAGGAGAGTGTAGCAGGTGGTAGAGATCCTGGAGACTGGAACGGTTCTGCATCTTAATTGTCGTGGTAGTTACGGGCTCTACCACCAGTTTAATGTGCTAAAACAGCATAGACCTTTACACACTCACTAATGCCTGCATATAAGACTGGTAAAATCTGAATTAGCTTTGTGAATTGTAGCAGTGTCAGTTTCCTGGTTTCCCAATCTAGTTCTGCAAGATGTTGCCTTTGGATGAAACTGAGGGAAGGGTAAGTGGGACATCCTTGTACATTGTCTTGCAACTTTCTATAAATCTATAATTATTCTATAATAAAAATTTCAAATGTATGAAGCCACATGAATGAATTACATATGAAATTTGCTAAATAGTTAAGGTAAGCAGAAATAGATGTATAGACAAACTCTTAATAATATACACTGTTTTGTTCTGATACTAACTTTCTACATGTTCCTCACTAAGGAACTGGGAAAACCCTTTTCCAGATCCACCACTTTGCAAACCATTCTGCATGGTGTATCCGCTATGAAGAGTACTTTCTAGAATTATGCAGTATACAACCTGTGCAATAATACACAGCAACCCTGCGTTCAGCCAACTATAGCAAAAGGATGTATCTCAGTCCCTGATTCTTTATTTTCATCATCCTGATTTCGTGATCTTCTTTATCTCAAACTACTCCACTTTCAAGCCAGTCTGGGTTAAAATAATCACATTGTTGTATCAGCATTCATATTCTGATTACAGAGAATTCTCAGTTTCGTACTTGCTCAATCTTCAGGGGGGAAGAAAGATATTTTATTCATGTATTCAGAAACTTTCAGTTAAGTACTTACTATGAGCTGTAAGGATTGATTTCTGTATTGTTATGCCCAGCATCATGGACCATGATTCACATAGACATCCATGCAATGCCATTGTTTAAGGTACTTCATACTCCTCTACTGGTCACTCTGCACAATGCTTTCTACCTGGAATTGACTTCTCTCTGTAGCTCTGGTATAAATCTAATTTCCTAGTTTGTTGGCAGAAGGAGAGCTTCCAGTGTGAAAGCCACTTGAAACAAGACTCCCAGGATGCAGAAATTGATTCTGCATTTCTTTACAAGTTGGACCATCACCTGTGGCTGGTATTGTGCAACTGTTGCAACTTAGTGCTGGGTGGGCCATTCACAGTTACGATGTTCACAGCAGGGCTGGTCTCAGGACAAGCCCCATGCAGGCTCAGTGAGGGGAGGAAGGTGGAGACAGGTGAGTAATGGACAAGGATGAGGAGGTGGTGGCAGGCTGGCGCTGGGAAGAGGGCCGGACAGGTGAGGCAGTGCCTGAGCCGGTGACTCACGGAACTCTCCTTTGTCAGGTGGGGTGGGGCAGAGGCAGAGCTTGCCTGGACTATGGAAACCACACCCAGCACAGGTTCTTTCCTGATCTCGTCCTGCACACAGGCTGCTTCCTGATCCCTGAGTTGGGACAAAGCCAGTAAGTGATCTCAGGGTTTGGCTCTTTCCCTGTGCTCCTGAAAGGAGACTAGCCTTGAAGGTCTGATAAAGGTTTAGAGACAGACTAAGAGGGGGTAGGGTGGGAGCGATCTTCAAGCTCCAGTATCCCAACGTTTTCCTGGAGCAACTTTGGTCTCAACATATAGACACACACTCACACTCACACACACACTCTCATGCACACACACTAAGACACACAACCTGAGATTACCAATCATTAATTCCCTGTCCCCCCCCACCCCCGGCGGCCCGGGCCCCCTACCAGACCTACTTCCTGATTGGGTCTGAGGCAGCAAAGAGGTATATGGCAGAGGAGCTAAGATATTTACCTTTTCCTATCCTTAGGGAGGAAGGTGAAAAAGGAAGGGAGAGTGCTCACTGAAAAAGGAGACTTGGCCTAAACCCCCCTGACCTGGCCTTGCAAGCAAAGGAAATTCTGCATAATTTTAAAAAAGAAGGAGGAGAAGGAAAGGAAAAAGTCCTTTTGTCCTTAACCATCAGACAAGTTTGAATCCTATCTACATTACCTATTTGCCGTGTGACCTTGGGCAAGTGTTTGTTGCTGTTTTTTTCAATCTCTCTGTGCATCACTCTCCTCATCTGAAAAATGGAGATAATGATGATACCAACCTCATGGGTTTGGGGGGGCAGGGCTTAAGGGGTTAATCTGTGAGAAAGCAGAAAAAAATGCCTGGCAACATGGCAATGCTCAGTATGCTGAGACGGCTTTTACATACTCCTGGCTCCCACAGAGATTCTGTTTTCACTGCTTCTGTCTCCCCTCTCTGCCCTTGCATTCTCTCAAGTTTCCTCAAGCAGCTTCTTCCCCATCATCCCTTTTCCCCTAAGGGGCCGCCCAGGCTTATGATTAAGAGCAGGGCTTTGGAGACTGATGGAGCTGGGATCGCATCCTTGCTCCCCCACATCCTGGCTCGGGCAAGTGCTGGCTTTTCTGTGCCTGGATTTCCTTGCCTGCAACCTGTGTTGACAGCCTGACTCACAGACCCAGTCACAACCTGGAGGTCACCGGTGACAGGTGGAAAATGGCCCTGAGAAGGAACTCAGCAAGTATTGTGTCCCACTCAGGGGTTTCCTCCCACCCCTCAGGACTCCCCTTTCCATTCTTCACCCTCTGCCACACAGTTGGCTGAGAACAAGGGCGGCCACTTATTGAGCATTCATTGCCTTCCCAGCACTGTGCTAAGAACTTTTTTCCCCTGTAACCCTCCAACAACCCCAGACTTAGGATCTGCTCTCCACACTCAGAGCCCCTCTCTTTCCTGAGAAAATGACTGAAGTTAACGGTGTGGTGTTGTCAAGATTAAAATCAATGGCCTCTCAGTGGAAAAGGAAGAGGAAGAGATGGAGGAGCAGCAACAGAGCTGCCAACCCACCCAGTTTGCCCAGACTCAGCGGTTTCCCAGGTATGGCACTTGCAAGGCTAAGACGGGGAGGGTCCTGGGCAGACTGGGACAGCCGGTCACCCCAACTATCCAGTCATCTGTAATGCCCAGAACCCCTGGGAAATATCTGTTGCTGCTATAACAGGCTCGGAGACTGAAGTGACAGTTTTAGGAAAGTCCTCAACTTCTCTAAGCCTAAGTTTTCTCATTTTTAAAATGGGGGTAGCCATGGCTACCTTCTCACAAAGCTAAAAGGGAGCAAGAACATCGGCATCTGTAGCAGTGCCTGTCACATGGTGAGTCCCCCACAGTTGGCAACCTCAAGCCCTAGAAAGAGCCCACCTGCCAGCGGCTGACCCTGGCTGCTTATTTACTGTCCCCAAGTGTCAAATCCTTTGCCTGTCAAATTGGTTCAGGGTTGAGGTTACAGTAAATCAATGACATAAAGCTTGTCTTCCAGATGCAGGCCCTCCAGAAATGCAGGTCCCCTTCCCTCTGCAGCGTTCACCTTTTCCCAGTCTTTGGGGAAGAAGAAAAAGAGGAAGGGAGAGAGCCGCTGTTAAAAAAGGCTGTGCTGAGACTCCACTGGCCAGGACTTGTGGGTATAGAAAAGGCTGCATTTTTTTTTTTTTTTTTTTTTAAGGGAGAGTTCGAAACCTAAGACTCAGACTGGCTGGAAAACCCCAGTCCCTCCCATCCTTCACTGCCAGAGGCCAGACGAGGAAGTCCCTCTGCTGAACAATAGTGGAAGGGACTTTGTGAGGGAGGGGCGGGTGAGGAAGAGAGGGTGTCAGAGTGCCCCAGCCTCAGCCCATCACGGGGGCTGACATGCTGGCTCGCTAACACACTCGACACCTACTGGCCTGAAGAGCATAGGAACATCTGGAGGGGTGCGGGACCTGGAGCAAATCCATTGCCCTTGGAGTGCGAAGGTCGCACAGCTCAGTTGTCTCCATTAAAGCACCTGGCCCCATTCCATGCATCCCGACCTCTGAGCCCTGGCCGGGTTTGGTGAATTCCACGCCACTCCTGGACCCCCAGCAGCCATGGCCCCAGCAATGGCCGTGTGTTTCTCTTTTTCCTTCCAGGCCTTGCTTGTCTGGCCCTGAAGAAGGATCCGCTCTAGCATGGGTCTCTAAGGCTGTTCGATGAAGGTCAGTGGCTCAGATGTTGCTATTTTTTAACATTTATTAGGTGCCAATGGCATGCTGGGCCATGGAGGAAGCAGAGGTAGACAGAGTGGGCGGGCACATAGCTGCCTGAGATAAACAAATGCATGGCATTCCAGAGCTCTGAGGGCAGATGCCCCACAAAGCCGGAGACCAGGCAGCTCTGGCCATGTTGTCACCTTTCGGGGCATTCTCAGAAATTTCTACTCCAGCACTCAGTGACAGGATAAAGCAGCGCCTAAGGACTTGGCTGCCGCTGTAACTCTCAGCCACCAACACAAGCATTACCAGCCGCTCCCCAAATAACATGCTTTGCTCTCATGGCGCTTTAGCTCCCTTCACTCCAGACCCTCAATAATAATTTTTAAAAGAAAGAAAGAAAGGGAAAGAAGAAAGAAAGAAGGGAAGGAAGGAAGGAAGGAAGGAAGGAAGGAAGGAAAGGAAAGGAAAGGAAAGGAAGGAAAGAAAGGAAAGAAAGGAAAGGAAAGAAAGGAAAGAAAGGAAAGAAAGGAAAGGAAAGAAAGGAAAGAAAGGAAAGAAAGGAAAGAAAGGAAGAAAGAAAAGAAAAGAAAAGGAAAGAAAAGGAAAGAAAGAAAGAAAGAAAAGAAAGAAAGAAAGAAAGAAAGGAAAGAAAGAAAGAAAGAAAGAAAGAAAGAAAGAAAGAAAGAAAGAAAGAAAAAGAAAGCAAGCAGCTGGAGGCAGGGAACTGTCAGCATAACGTGGAACTCCGCCTGTCCCTTCCCAAGGATAAGGGGGTTGAGGATTTAGTCTGACCCAGAAGGAAAAGCTATCACTTTGGAAGGGGTAAGCAGAGCTATGAATGCAGGGAACCAGCTGGAGGGATGGAATCCACGTTTTCCATTTCCTTTAACCTTCCAGCTGAGTGCGAGCAGCTCCCTGGATGCAGCAGGAAAACAGTGGGTGGAGCTGATGCAGGTGGAGCTGAGGCAGGTGAGGCAGGGTAGGTGGAGTCAAGGCTCTGAGAGGAGGCTGGTTCAAGCCTGGTTCTACCCTGACCTGGGACAAGTTATTTCATCTCCAGGCTTTATTTTCTTCATCTGTAAAGGGCTGCAGCATGAGGGATTGACAAAGACCCTTTGAACTCTCTTATTTGGCAATGTGTCAATGTATGTTCAGCAGAGTCTGGCCCCGTGACTGAGCAGTTGGCCCCCTTTCTGGTGGGGGACAGAGGCCGATGAGGACATGATGAGAGCGCTCTCTGTGGGGTTCTCCCATGATAAATACTCTTCACGTCTCTCTGTCACATGGCCTTGCCAGGTCTTTTGGGTTTGGCACTGGAGGTCCCCCTCCCCGCCCCCCGGCACACACAGATCCTTGCTCGCCTTCCAGTGACACATGGCAGCCAGGACAGGGTGCCCCAGAGCATGCCTGAAAGTCAGTGCCCTTCGCCCCTGTTCCAGGTGCCGCAGCAGAGACCCGGCTGGGTTGTCAGCTGTTCCTAAGCCTGAGGAGCTCCTTGAGTTACAACGTGGAGAGGACATGGAAATTGAAACAGGAGAAGCAGCTCGCGGGGCCAGAGGGCTCCTGGGGCAGCTATGGAAAGACAACCCAGCCGGAGTGACCACATTATTTATTGGTTCTCTTGGGAAGACATATATGGTTAGGAAAAGAACCTCTTCATGTCACAAGACACAGTCCTGCTTCTTCGTGGCTCACCAAAGCACCACCAAACACTCAAAGACAGCTGCCAGGCACGGGAAGCACCAAACAACTGCATGCCGGCATTGTTTTTCCCCAAGCACCTCATAGGATGTGGGCTCAGAGAAACATTGTTTTATGTCACATCAGGGAGGGAGGCACCCTGCTAAAGGGGAGTGCCTTCCTGAGGGCCCCCCAGTCTGGCCACCCCAGCTCGGCAGGCTGAGTGGAGTCTCAGGGGCTTGAGCCACGCTGTCTCTACCAGGGGGAGTGATCCGAGCAGCCAAAGCCTGGAATATTTTGAGAAACAGAAAGAATTACCTCCCCCTCCTCCTGCCCCCTGCAAAAGCCCATAGCATTCCCACCGCTCCACAAACTACCACCCTGACCTGCAGAGAAGAGAAAGGCTGGGGGCTGGGGAGGCTGCGTGGGGGAGGAGGAGGGAGGCTGGCCAACTGGAAATGATGTCATGTGGCCGCAGCTAAAAAAACACTCTGCTGCTGAGTGCTGGGGCGTCAATGCCATGTCAGTTGTTGGACTGGGGAGTGGGTTTCGCCAGGCTGGATCAAGTGGCTGCTTTCCTGGAAACTGGGCTTCTGGTTGCTAGGGCTGATAAGGCAGGGAAATGCTACCCCCGGGGTTCATGGGAAAACATTTTGACATTGAAGAAGAGCCGGGACATGTTAAGCGTTGAGAAAAAACAGAGCAGCCCCAGCTGAGTGGCTGCAGCTACCAGCCCTGCAGGACTCTGATTACCAACTCCAGGGCGCAGCAGCCAAGAAATCAGATGGTACGTGCCCCTGAGGCTTCGGGGCGGAATCCCAGAGGACACGCTGTCTCATGTGGCTCTGGGGCACCCCGTCTTCTCCTAGTGTCCTTGAGAATCCGGGCTCCACTCTGGAGGGCTGTGAGCCCTTGCATCACATATGTGCAGATGGCCACCCTGGGAAGTGACTCCAGGCATTAGACACTTGCTGATGTGGCACCTCAAGGCCAGGACAGAGACGTATTACCCAGGGCAATTAGAAATGATCTCCAGTGGGGCACAGGAGGCCCCTCGGAGGCTCCTAACTGGGACAGGTCTGTGCCAGCGAGTGTGGCCAGACGGGCAATGGCCTGGGAGGCATTCCATGCTGGGGGTGGGGACCACGGGGCAGCCTGCAAAGGGAAATGCTTGGGGTGATTCAGGAAACAAAATCCTTTGGCAGAGAGCCAGGGCTGGCCTAACTTACACTGATTTCTGCCCTGTAACAAATAGTCTTGTAACAAGGTGCCTCTACATCTCCGTTTCATCCACTTGGGGTAAAGCCCCCCTGAAATATGCAAAGCTCAGGCCCTCTGTTGGGAGATCTAAATGCTCAGTTTTTGGACTGCCCACGACAGTTAGCGAGCCTCCAACACACCCACACAGCTAGTGATTTTAGTTGTTCTCTGGTAGTTATTACCTGTAGGTATCTGCGAGCTCTCAGTAGAGGACGAGGGAGAGCACAGAGCTCAGAGGGGCAAGATCCAGGTCCCCTGCAGGTGGAGCCGCCACTCGCCCCACAGTCTTGCCTCATAAGTTACCCTGGCAGCCTGGGTGCCAGTTCATTTCCCTCCACGTCTGTTTCTGCCTAACAGTGGAAGTCAAAGCTAATAGGCCCCCTACTTCTCTGTGATTCTCTCTAATCACCACCGATCCTCCCTACAGAATTGACTGTGCTCCAGAGAAGCATGGGAATAATGCAGGGAGGAGGGAGAAGAGAAAAGCAGATGAGAAAAGGAGAGAGTCTGAAACCAGGACCCAGTGAGACAGGAGAGGAAAGTGGGGGTGTGGCGGTCAGGCAGAGAAGCTTGCCATTAGACAGGGGCCCACTGGCACAAGGTTAGGGAACAACGGAAAATGCAAAGGCAGATCAATCTAATTTTTAAAAAGGAATCAACAAAAAGTAGAAGGAGTTGAAAAGCTGAAGGGAAAAAAAAACTGGCCAGTTAGAACCATGGCCATATAAACACCTTACATACATACATACATATATACACATACAGATACAGATATAGAAAAAGATATAAAAGTGAGCAGAAGAAATAAAGAACAAGAAGTAAATATTTAATTAGAGCAACAAGTTGTATAACAGAAATCTAGCAGGAATAAGCACTTTGCAAATTTATTCTAAATGGCAGATAACAATTGTAAATGTTATAGCATTAGTACTGTTGAGCAGTAATGCTTTGTGATTAGATAATCTTTATTTTTGAAAGTTTGGTTTAGCATTTTATGATACAGTGCTTTAAGGGTCATATTTTGATACAAATCCCAGCTGGGTCATTATTGCTGTGTGACCCTGGTCAAGTCCCCTAAGCACCCTGTGCTTTGGTTTCCCCATCAACAAAAAGGACATAATATAAGCAACAATTCAGGAGGTGGCTGTGACAATTAATTGAACTAACCCATGGACAGTTCTTAGAACATTTCCCAGCTAACAGTAGAGGCAGAAATGTTAGTTGTTAATAACATGTGAGATAATTATATGCCTTTCTTTTATTTGGAATTAACTGGAGGCTTCAAAGCTAGTTAAAGGATTGTTTCAATCATCCAAGCAAGGGACGATTGTGGCCAAAACCAAGAAAGCGGCAGAGAGATTGGGAAAAAAGGGAAGCATTTAAGAGGCATTTGAGAAGTTGAATCAGTAGACTTTGGAAGTGATAAAATATGGGCATTGCAGAGAAAGGAAAAAACAGTCAAATGAAACCTTGAAGTTTCTAGCCTGTGTGATGAAGTAATATTAACTGAGAAAAGAAAATAAGGGAGGTCAAGAGAAATGGAAAATAATCATTAATTGAGTGCTTACTATGGCCAAGTAATAGTCTAACTGCTGTACATGTACTGCGATATTTAATCATCATAAATTATGAGATAGGAATTAATCCCGTTTTATAGATGATAAGAGCAAGCTACAAGTCTGTCACTTTTCCGAGGTCACATAGCTAATACTTGGTGGAGTTAGGGTTTGAGCTCAGGCTACCTGGCTCCAGGGTCCACACCCTTAACCACTCCCATTTAGGCTTTCTAAAAGATAAGGTGTTCAGGTTGAGTTTGTGGGACATCTAAAATGCCATTTGCAGTAGTCAGTTGAATATAGCAGCAAGAAACTCGGGAGAGAGGTGAGAGAGAGCAACAAAGCTAGTGATTTCAGACTTAGGGGCCTAGCCGTCCGATTGCCCCCCGTGGAAGTGAATGAGGTGAGGAAGCCTTATTTGGGGAAGCTGCCCCTGTCCTGGTGGGAGTCACGCCTTCTCCTACAGCAGCCAGAAAGCCAGATGCTCCCTGTCCCTCAGCCCTGGAGGCTAAAACTGGACAGACAACACCTGCCCGGCCACCCTGGGACACCGTGCCTATAACAAGTGATGCAAAAGCAAAGGACAGCACAAGGTAGACGCTACCCATGGCAATGCCATCGGTGCCCTGTGGTGGCAGAGGCTGGTTATGGCTGGAGTCTGGCAGTCAGGTCCCAGAAAGCTGACGTATGGTTGTGGTTGGGTTCCGGCTGTCCGTCTTCCCTTGGTTTCCAGTCACTTTCTCAGCTTTGTTCTCTAGCCTGTCTGACCAGTCACTTCCTGACATACTCCCCTCAATCCCCTTTTCTAGAGTCAGTTTCCTTTGTTTAACCTGGTTATCTGACAGGTCTAACATCAATCTGCCATTCTTTAGATAACTCTATTTTCTTTGCACTTCTTTCTAACCTTTATAATAGATTAAGGGAGGGATTATATATTTTCACCTAAAATCATCCCAAGAAACAATCACCTCTGAAATTTTATTGTGCGCAATATAGAGCAGTAAAGAAAGATTGCCCTTTATCATAACAAGCATCCAAATGTACAAATGTAACAGGTATGAATTCTTCCACCACACCTGCAATATTACAAAAAAAAATATCTTATTCAAGTTTCTTAATTAAATTACATCCAGTTCCAGCCCCCATGCTATGAACTGAATGTTTGCGCCCCACCCCCAATATTTATATGTTGAAGCCCTGTTCACCAGTGTGATGATATTTGGAGATAAGGTCTGGGAGGTAATTAGGTCATGAGGTGGAGCCCTCATGATGGGATTAGCGATCTTATAAGAAGACTGAAATGCTCTCAGGCTCTCTCTCCCTTTCTCTCTCTCCCCCACTTCCACCTCCACCCCCACAGGTGAGAATACAGCAAGAAGGTGGCTATCTACAAGCAAGGAAGAAGGTTATAACCGAGCACGAGGTCTGCTGGTACTATGGTCTTGAACTTGTAGCCTCCAGAACTATGAGAAATAAATGTCTACTGTTTAAGCCACCAGCCTATGGTATTTTTGTTTTAGTAGCCCAAGCTGACTGAGACACACTGCTTGCCAAGGTTGGTTAGAATGGCCAACGTTAAGCAACATTCATGCCCTGCCACTTTGTAGCACATAGTAACCCCAGGGCTCACCTGCTTCGGAGAAGTGGGGATGAAAGAACCTTTTCTTCAGTTCTAAACAGTCACTATTTCTTTTTTGCTGCCTCGTGCCAGTGTTAGGGGCCTTTTCTCTCCATCTGTCATGCCCTGCCACCCTGGGCAGGCTTCAAAGATGCCCCCTCACAGCTTTCCTCTCATTTACCAAAGTTCCCAAGACCATAAGACCTAGTGGCCACCCTCGCCATTACATTTGCCCCAGGTCCTCAGGAGTGCTGTCAAGGAGTGCCCTGTCCAGCAACCCATAAATGCTGGCAGTCCTTTTCCCTAGGTTGTATCCATAGCCTCCTGGCCCTTGGTGCCTGCCCGGCCTCCCAAACGCACAGCCTACACCTCTTCTGGGAATCCAGGTTCTTGGCCCTGTAGCATCCAGGATGTGAAAAGAGATTGTCTCCAGGTACCAAGAGAGCAGAGAACAAAAGAACTCTACGAAAGAATCCCTTTGTTTTACCCTATGGGAAAGAAGAAATTACCTCTTCTTTTTGCTGTCTCCCGAGGAAAGGGTTGAACAAATATAAAATAAAATATCTCAATTCAGAGCTGAGATGGCAATAGCCATAAAAACACAATTTTTAATAAGAAATACTTATGATGTAAAACGTACACCAGCTGATATTCTGGCTTCAAGCAAAAGAAACAACTCTTTGTAGCTTAAACAAAAAGTGGGCATTTTTTCTTAAGAAAAGGGTAGCTTGTCAAAGCAGACATGCAACCAGGATTCTGAAAGGACTGGAACCAGAAACAAGAAGGTTGCCAAAACCATGGCGGTATTTTCATGTTCCTCACCTGTGCTTTCCATTGCACACCTGTTTCATTTTTCTCTCTGCAGACCACCAGAGCTCCCAGCCCCCCAGGATATTATGCAGAAGGTATTCCTAGCTCCCAACTGTGCATGCGTCAGTCCCCACCTGGGGGAAGATTCACTCAATCAACCTATCTTTGTCTCCTGTTCTTTGTCTGTCCCTTACTCTCTTTTTCCATTCTCCCTCTTTCTCTCTCTCTCTCCCCCTTCCCTCAACTCCCAACTCCCACTTATCCCTACTAATTTCCAAATTCCTAAGGAAGGGACTCCAGTCCAGCTGTTCTCTCTCCCTGGTCCAATCCACTGTGTCCAGGAAGAGAGACCTACATTGCACACATACGGCTATCAAGAGCCCAATCTTAGAGTTTCAAAGGGTGGTGAATGGAAGGAGGTGTACAGAGGGGGGTAAAGCTAAGAATGACATCTTGCTTGCTTGCTTGGATCCCCCTAGAAGCTGCCCTGAAACAAGGATTATAGTGCAAGTAGGTATGTTGGAAGGTGGAAGCAGCACCAGTTAGGGAATGGGGGAGTGATGCAGGGAGAAGGACACCAATAAGAATGACTTGGGTAGGGAGCAGAGGATAAGGGGTGGAGGGATTGAGCAAAAAAGAAAAAGCACTCATGGACATAGATAACAGTGTGGTGATTGCTGGAGGGAGGGGGTAAAAGGGAACTAAAAGGTAATGGGAAAAAAATGCAATAAAAATTAAGGATGACTCATCAAAGCAGCTACCACAGCAGAAGACTGGAAGGGAACTCTGGGAAACACAGCGAACTGCACACCTCAAAATTGTTAAGGAAGCTAAGATTCACATCAACTACCGAGAGTCTTTGGTTGCAGGCTGTTTCTAAGTGGTGTTAATTCTATGGCACTTCCAACTTGCATCAAGTATAAGAGCAGAGTGGAATTCTCCAGTCCCAGAAAAAGCCTCAGGAAGGGGACGTAGACACTGGCAGCTGGATGTCACTGGAGCATAAAGATATAGTTGAGGTTCAAAGACTGGGCCCCAACAGCTTCTGCTAAGGCTGCTATTGAATGAGGCAGAGACATCATGGGGACTAACGCCACCTACCTACACAACCACTTCGCTGATTTCCTAACATGTTTGTCTTTATAATTCAGAATAGTGAAAATGGAGCCTCTGAGAAGCCACCGGAGAGATCCCAGGGCTACATCATTTGAGGAATAAGCAATGTTATCAAATCAGGATTGAAAACGCCTTCAAGCAACTGTTGGAAGTTATTAAACAATGGAAAGAGAGTTCCCTAGTCTAACTCTGTTGAAATACAGTAATTCAATAGGACAGAATATCAACACTACACCATAGTACTTTATGAACTTTATGTGATACGTATGAATATATGTATGTGTGTCTTATAATGAATGCGGTTTTTTTTAAATTGGCTGTCTTATGCTATAAAGGTTTTCAAATTAGGTTTCAACATTCTGCATCTTTCATTGCATTGCTTTTTTAAAAAATTTTTGTACAGTATAAAGTTTCCACTGGAGTAGGCTGGTTTTAGCTGCCATTTTTAAGGGAGCAAAAGGGAGAACTCAAGTAGTCCCAGGAAAGTTCAAGGCTCAAAGCCCTTTTTACTTTCCTGGAATAAGTACATCAGGACTGTGTAATTTTTTATTAAGAGGTTAAAAAAAACAGTAGTGTTGACATTTTTAAGACATTTTTGCAGCAGAAAAAACAACTTCATTTCTTTTTAGTTTTAGTTGCATATGGGCATATCAAATGTTAAGAATAATGATTTAATATTCTTACATACAGTACTCTAAATATATGATTTAATATAAAATTTACTGAGCACAGAGAGGCTAAATCATTTGCCCAGGGTAACACAGACAATACATGTTGATGGAGCCTTGACTTGTACACCCAGAATACCTGGCCCCAAGGCGTGTGGCCTTAGCCAGTGCACTGCACTGCTGGCAATGGCCAGACCTCCTGAAGGTTTACCTCGGCTTCATCTTTGGTAGATAGCATGCTTAAAACACTTGACATTTCAAAACAGGAACATTTTAAGTAGGGTCTTCTTAATCCATTGTAAAACTTCAGTCAAAAGAAATACTGGGTTAGCCAAAAGTTCACTTGGTTTTTTCCATAAGATGACTCTAATAGTGCTTAGTTGTCTTTAACTTCATTCAAAACAAGTTTGTTAGATTGTATTGTAACAGCTGTCATATCAGCATGCATTCAAAAAAAATCAAAATTGATGAATTTGGGGGTAGCTATTTTAATATTGAAGATGGAAGAAAATACACAACATTTTCAATATATTATGCTTTATTACTTCAAGAAAGGTAAAAACAGAACTGAAATGTGAAAAAAGATTTGTGCAGTGTATGGAGAAGGTGCTGTGACTGGTCAAACGTGTCAAAAGTGGTTTGTAAAGGTTTGTGCTGGAGATTTCTCGCTGGACAATGTTCCATGGTCGGGTAGACCAGTTGAAGTTGAGAACAATCATTTAAATGGAGACATTAATTGAGAACAACCAATGTTATACCATGCAAGAGTTAGCCAACATACTCAAAATATCCAAATCAATAATGTTACTGGTTAAAATGAAAAATGTGTCTTTATTTTACGGAAAAACTAAACAGACTTTTTGGCCAACCCAATATTAAACTGAGCTCCTTTCTCTTAACAGCCACTACTGAGAAACTGTTGTTTGGACATGTGCAACAGTGTCTTTGGAGATCAGCTTTTCATAAACTTAAGCAAGGTCAAACAAGGCAAAAATCACCATCCAACAAGGGTTATAAGGGTCTGATGGGGTTTCGGCATTGAACTGACGTCAGGCATCAACTACTCAGAGTACTCTTACTGTTTTAAAAGTGTTCGCCTCCAATAGACTGTAGTATAAGCACAGTGGAGTGGACATATGAATTAAGTGATTGATTCGAGGCTCTCCTAATTAGCTGCACAAACCTTCTCTAACTTTCTCCCTTGAAAGGCAGATGTCTAGACTGTGGGAACGTCTTTGCATTACCTAGTTTCCCCTGCCGCAACGGTTCTATTAGTCTTGCTGTGGCTGTCAGTCACAATGCCCTGCCCTCATTAAGGGGTGCCCACACAGCCCAGGCCAGGCCCACAAGACCCTCTCTCCTATGAGTATTAAACAGAGCAGATTAGCTTGGATCAAGACAGAAGCTGGAAAAGAGGGCAAAGTAATATGGCTGCTGCTTTCCTCTCTGCAGTTCTGCCCTGGAGATGCCACAGGGAACTTGAAAGATCTGAGAAGCTAACATGAAATGTGTGAGATACCCCTTGTTGGGTCCTAAACCAGGAGACGGAGATGGGTAGACAGCACCACAGGCAGAGGACAGATGGGTGCACAGACAGGGAACAGCTCTCTCTGCTTCTTTCCATCTCTCACCTGCCCTGGGTGTGTCACTGCCCCTGTGGCCACCATCCCCGGAGAGATAAACCCAGCCAACCCAGCACTGGCTGCAGACAACAGAGAGACGTCAGGGCACCCTATGAGTATTCTAGATATTACATCAAAAAGACAATAGGAACAAAAATATCCTTAAGCTCCTGTGCGTCCTTCTTTCCACCCCTCCTATCAGATCTCAAACATGAGGTGGTTACCACCAAGGGAGACAGAGATCGGTTCTTAAAAACCAGACCTCCCAGGCAGGAGTATAAGGAGGAAGAAGAAGGATAAGGAGGATAAACCTAAATTAGCATCTTAAGTGTCCTCTTTCTCTCTTTCTCTTTCTGACTCCACCCCACCCTTATTACACTCTCTCAAGTCACAAACACACACATTTTTCTTTCACTCTCCCTCCCTAAAGTGGACAAGAAATGGCACAATCTAGGGCCTGAGCTAAAGACCTTCACAGATTTGAAGCACCAGCCAAGGCACCTGATATTCTGGGAGAGTACGACTCAAAGGGAAAAATAACAGAAGAGAAGCCTGCCTGTGATCAAAGAGAACAGATGGAACAGTAGATGCCAGAGGAATTCACAATCATGAAGCCGGGAGAAAAAGAACATAAAGACAAGCATCATGCAAGCATTTTCAAGTACATAAAAGAGAACTTGGTAATGTAAAACAAGTAGTTATAATTGACAACCCATTGGAGATGTTTGATGTTAAAAACAGCCCTGGCTGGCATGGCTCAGTGGATTGAGTGCTAGCCTGTGAACCAAAGGGTCGCCGGTTCAATTCCCAGTCAGGGCACATGCCTGGGTTGTAGGCTAGGTCCCTAGTAGGGGGTACACGAGAGGCAACCACACATTGATGATTCTCTCCCTCTCTTTCTCCCTCTCTAACCCTCTCTCTAAAAATAAATAAATAAAATTTAAAAAAAAAAAAAAAAAAAAAACCTCAGTCATTAGATGCGGTAAAAAGCCAAATGCACCAGTCTTTCCAGAGAAGAGTGATACGAAAAACAGCAAAACAGCTGTGCTTTTGGCCCAGCAAATTCCATTCCAGGCTGTGCTGTGGGTCAGTTTCCCCCAAATGCACCTGACAATAAGTTCACTTGGGACACTTGCGAAACTTAATGATTCCAGGGCCCCCTTCAGACATGCTGAGTCAGAATCTCCAGCCAAAAGGCCCAAGAATCTGCATGTTAATAAGTAACACCCTTCCCCATCTCCCTTCAAAGGGATTGCCACAAACAGGCAAAACCTCTGTCCTAGAAAAATTCTCACAGAGACTGTTCATCACAGTGAGCTCTGTAGTGGGGAACTGGAGACCTACCAAGGCGACCATCACCAGGAGAATGGGTTTTTAAGTATGGTAGATAATTCTGTGAAACAACATGCAGCTTAGAACCATTGCACTGTGTGCACGCAGCAATGTGGGGAGGCTTTAGAAACATTTTTACTGAGCAAAAAGATAAGCATCAGAACAATATCTACAGTACAGAGCCTATTATGTAAACTTTAAACATACACAAATGTATACCAAAGATATATATATGATTTATATATATATATAAATCAAGGACAGAAATCCAGCACATTCAAAGTAGTAGTTGTTCATAAAGCAGAGGGAGACTCAGAGGTCAAATAAGGAAAACACATAAAATAAAACCAGACAGAGCCTCGCCTAGACCCATGAGGGCAGGGTGCCACCAACTGAGAATAGGCTTAACTCTAATCTCTGTGGTGATCTGATTTTTTTTTTTTTAATTCTAAGCAGCACTTAAATGAGGCTATTCCTTCTATCAAGATTGCCTAAACCTGTCTGAGTTTCTGTCCCTCCTAAGACTTGGTTTTTTTCCTATTTCCTTCCATTCTTGTGAGCTCTTCATATCTTTCTAATAAATATCTTTTTCCCATTTTTCCCTATTTTCCCCCCAAAATTTTATTTCTTCCCCCCACGCCGGGGGGGAATGTAGACACCCTTCTCAGTGAACAGACTTCTAGGTCAAGAGATTAAGCAACCATTTATGTCCATGTCCAGCATCCAAGCTGTTCTGTCCCCAAAGTCACAGGCACTTCTGGAAGGGCCAGGAATATACAGGTCATGTTTCAGAGCAGAGCGTTCACAGCCCCATCACCTAGCACATTACCCTGCAAACAGTAAGGGGTCAATAAATGTCTTTTAATTAATGACTTCAGGAACAAAAGAATAAATAAGTGAGTTCTGTTGTTTCAACTTGTTTATTTTTAACAAAAATCTCACCTCCAGGTTACTAGATTCTTTTGCTATTAACCTTGGCATAAAACAAAGGACAGGAGGCCTTCTGTGACTATCTTTGTGGGACCAAGATCACCAGCAGTTAGCTCCAGGGTCAACTTCATGGGCGAATGTCCTGTGCAATCACACATGGCTCCACACATGCAGAGGTCTCTGCACTGGTTTTTAATACTGTTCCTTCGCCATGTTGAGATCCTTAATAATTTTTTAGAAAGGAGCCCCTCATTTTTATTTTGCACTGGGCCCTGCAAATTGTATAGCTGGTCCTGGTTAGCTCCAGCCTAAATCATACTGCATATACCTACACTAAATGCTAAAGAAACTAAAATACCACCAGTGACTACAGGACTGCCTAGCATTCACAATGATTGTGGCCAAGGAATTTCTATGGCAAGGACAGTCCTCTTCAGATCCCAGCCTTTCCTTTCACCTCTCCTGCAAAGCTGCAATTCCACAAAGTCCTCTCCCGGGAACACAAAATCAGCTAAATAAATTTTATGGAAACTTTGGGCACAGACCACATGTATGAAGATCACTATAGGCATAGTGTCACTATGCAGTATAGCTTGGAACAGTAATTGGGTTTCCACAGACATTTTCCAATCCGTTTTCTGGAAGAGAGGTAGTGTAATGTTTTGGAAAGAACATAGGTTTGGGAGTTAGAGGATGCTCAGTTTGAATCTTCCTTTTTCATTTAGGTGTACAAATGTGAGCAAGCTACTTAATTTCTTGAAAACTTAAAATTTCATCTCTAAAGTAGGAACAATCATAAGATTGTTGGGAGAAGTATAGTGAGATATTTTTAAGGAAGGAAGGAAGGAGGGAGGGAGGGAGGGAAATTAAGCACTAGAATAGTCTCTGAAATGTTGTCAACAAATGGGGACTTTCTTTCTTTATCCCCTTTTATTCTCATTTCAAAAAACAGCTCTTTGGGGCACGCTAAATTTAATATCATTTTTCTCTTGTCGCCAAAGGCCTTGAATCCTTTCTCAGACAATGCCTAAAATTACTCAGGGCATTCAATATTCTGATCAAACCTATGTTGATCAGAATCTCCCTTTCCTGGCCCATAGTCTAATCCCACACAAATATGCTTCAGAAGTTTCCTAACTTCTTTAATTACTCTTCATGCTTCCTGAATGCATTTTTCTCAATGCTCTTAGTATTTTTACATATCTCATTACACCTTCCTACCCCCCAATAATCCCCATGCGTCACCTACCACTCCCCAATCCACACTTCCCTTAATAACTTTCAGTTCTTCTAGGTGGCAAAAAGAGAGTGGTCTCATTTCCTGGCCTCCCTGCCGCCTAGGGACAAATACCAGCCTAGAAAAACACAGGTACATTTTGATAAGCGCAGCCAGGTCTGATTGCGGCTCTCTGTTCACCTGAATTGCGGGGGGGGGGGGGCGGAGGGGGCGCAGGTAGCAGGGAGGCAGAAAACACTGTTCTCTGTAGAGTAAACACGGCTAGGTTTTGAATTCCTACTTGGCATTGACCTGGATCCTATCATACATCCTTTGCTATAAAGAGAAGCGTCACAACATTCAGCCACCTCCCAAGGGGCTCAGAGAACAACCAGGAAATTGTTAGGAGTGAATGGTGCCCTTTTTATAATGTATTTGCTATTCCAGGAAAACCAGTTATTCTATCTTATTCTATCATGGACTGCCTCTTACAAGCAATTAAATAAGGGGGGAGTACAGGGAAGGAGAGATAAGGAGGAATTTCTAAACCAAAAATAAACAAATAAAATGATTACATTTGCACCCCATTTAAATTTTCATTTACCCTCAAACAAAATGAAATTCAACCCATTCCCAAAGATACTAGGATGTTTGGAATAATATGGTCTGCAAGAAAAGAGCCCATGATGGTTTTTCAGTTAATAAAATTTCCAAGCCTGCAGTATTTTTTTAGTTCCCAGATGTTGGGAATGAGGGTACCTAAGGAACCTGCTGTTTGAATGGGAACATCATTCAGTCTAGAAGTAGACTCTGTTACCTATGTATAATGTTATCATGAGTGGGGCATTCAGCGTATCTTTTTCAAGCTATGTCACATCTCCTTCAATTTCTTTTCTCCCCAGTCAAATACCAGCAGACATTTTTGATGACTAAGCATGCGGGGAAAGTTAGGCTGGGCCTTAAAGGAATCAACATTGAGGTCAGTTTTTCTTCCCCACCCTCTGTCCTTTTAACATACTAACCTCCATTGTCTACCCCCATTGGTGTTGCTCTGTGGTCTCCAGGAGTGTGGGGATTCTGAAAGCACTTGCTGGAGCAGACAGGAGGTCTTACCACTACAGACAAAGCACTGAAGTTGAGTAAAATGGCATAATGGCCTCAGGAATGGCAAATGTGTTATCAATTCATAATGTTTGCTTTGCACTTTACAACTTACAAAGTGCACAAATCTTTTTATTTCATTGATCCTTTATTCTGTGATTTCCAAAACTTTTTGACCTTTATGTATCATGACCCAGTACCTCTCTCTCTCTCTCATATTGCTTTATGCAATTCACTGTGTTATTCCTATTTTATCCATCCAATTTTTTTAGCGGTGGTCACAACCTTCTAAACTGATTTCTCAGTTTACTAACAATCTTTAACCCACGGCTTTCAATTACCCTTTTAGTCAGTGGGCTGAATGCTGTCTGTTGGCATTTAGTCTCAGCTCTACTCCCTTCTAGGCCCTTTCCTGAACATTTAGGGCTAGAAGACTGGGAACTGCACTTTCTCAACTACCTTGCCTCGAGGGTTCCAGTTTTGTTTCTACCAATACGATGTCCTTGTTAGATTTGGGAGCAGAAGGGAAACAAAGCATTCTCCCTCTAGCCGCAGCAGGAGCATCTGCTGAAGCCAGAGGACCCTGATCGCCCTGCCAGCATTACCCTGATTCTTGAGGTCTGGGTGGAAGCAGCAGATCCTGACTCTCCCAGACACACTAGCAAATCAGAAAGATTTGTTCCCTGAATGATTCCTATTTTCTGAATACCTAATTCCCAGTTCAAATGCCCTTTTTTGCTTCATATATTGGTTTCTGTTAATTCTGACTGAAGCTCAGTTGGTACAGAGAGATACTGGAAATCCTCATTTTATTTTTGCAGAAGCCAAGACTTAAAGAGATCAAATGACTGGCACAAGGTCACATAGTAAAAAGAGGCAAATCTACAACTCAATCTACTTCTGATGGCAAACTCAGTTCTTTTTTTCCCATTCACAGCTGTTTATGTGTCAAAGAGCTGTTAAGATCTTTTGTTTATACAAAGGTTCACTAACATCTAAATCTAAATTATAGTAAAACTCTTCAAAATGTTCTCAACTTTTTTCTTCTCTTTGTCTAATTTAAATCCATTCGTTTGTGCCTACATTAACCTACTCTGACCTTTCCTTTTTGTGAAATGCTGTATCTAGAATCTTTGAACTCTGTTAAAGGATATAATCAATGTACATCTTTTTCTCCGAACTAGGCTGCGTCTCAAAGACCAGAATCTTATTTCAGCTTTCTTGTATATCTATTATATTTCTTAGAGTTCTTTTCTATGACAAGCATGTGAGAAACATCCAACAAATACAGTTGCTCAATTAATACACCTTGCACAGTTGTCATTTTGCCAATTTTTACAGGTTACAAAAAGATAAAATCAATCACCTCCTCTCTTTTCAAAGTAGTCTAAGTAAGGAGACGTTCCCTGCCCTGCAAGGCAGTTTTGGAAAAGAACTTTATTCAAGGGTCCTTGTCCCAAAATGAAAATAGGACACATTCAGCCAAGAAAATAAAGAGAAGTCCATACAGCTCTGCCAACAAAGGGAAAGTTATTCTTATTGGATTCCAACCACTGGCACTAAATTCCTCTCTTTGTTTTTCCTTCATTTTACTTTAACTCTTTATCATTTTTATATTCTGAGTGCTTTTAGTGTATAAGGCAATTTCTAGTCCTTTGTGAAATGAAACAAGATTAAACTAAGTACTGCATTCATATCAGGGTATAGAAAATGTTTCCGGCCTCCTGGGACTGAGTTCAGACCAGCTACCTAATTTTAAAGTCAATGCCTTTTAGACCTGTGGTTCTCAAAGTGTGGTTGCCAGGCCAGCAGTGGCACCTGGGAACTTGTGAAGAATGCACGTTCTCAGTCTCTGTCCCAGAAAGGAATTGAAACAGGTGATGCTGGTACATGCAAAAGTTGGAAAACGTTGCTTTAGGCATTTGAATTGAACCACAAATACTACCCGCACCCAATATTTGAGTCCACTTTATCTATTGTCCTAAAGGCTATATAAAGCAAGGGAAACTTCAGAATTAGAGATAAGTTCAACCCTATACTCTAACATGCTGTGCAAGACTGCTGTCTAAGGCCTGTCTCTGGAAAACAGATACCACCATTGCTCAGCTGGGCTGTTAAGAGCTGTACTCATTCAATGGCAGCATCGGTGCTGTTGTGTTCTCACACCACCACCTCTCTGCAGCAGTATGAATGGTGTACTGAGTTTCAATGACACAGTTTGCATTTTTGTCTCCACAAGAATTGAAATTCATTGCAGCTGACAAATAAGTCAAGAAAAATAAATAGTGATAAACATGAAAAAGCGTGAAGAGTATCATGAAGAAAATAAATGAAAGTACGGAGAAAAAGAAGGGATAAGAGGAAAGCAACAAAGTAGAACAAAAGGGGAAAAGGAACAAGGAAAAGAAATTGAAGTCGAATAAAGAAGTAAAAACGTGAACAGGAGGTAGAGGGAGGAAAAAAGAAAAATAGGAAAAGAAAAAGAAAAAAAGATGAGAAGAGAGAAGGCAGCAGAGGAAGGGAAGGCGATTAAAGCATTCAGATTCAGTTGAGCGCTTAGCTTTCCATCCCTCCCAGCATGAGACTCTATGTAATTACCCTCGTTCCTTCAAGCTGCTTCTCAGGCTGGAAAGTGGCCTTGTGTGTGGAAAAAGCCATAAGCATCTTACATGCATATGTTCCACCTAATCCTTAACAGTGTGGGTCTGTGTTCCTACAGAGGGGGCACAGGCTCGTGCCAGCTGCCATGTGGCATGACAGCTCAGGGACTCCTGTCCAGGCCACCCAAGAGCCAGAGGCGAGAATGGAACTCCGTTCTACCCAGTTCTGAGCCAGGGGCAGGAAAACAGCTTCTTCCTCTCCCAAATTAAGGCCTGGAAACCAAAGTGTGTCCAATGCTTGCTATTTCCGGTCTCCTCACACTGCTCTCTCCTTGAGCTTTGCCTCCATAAGCCAGCTTTGCATGGATGTTCAAGAACCCAATTCTTTCAAATGAAATAGAAGGGAGGAAAGGAGAGGCAGAGGAGAGGAGGAAAAAGGAGAAACTGTCCTGTCCTTGCTTGTCCTCAAACTCTTTGACTTAACTTCATGTGGAAATAAAGCATTTCCACAGATGAGCATCATCTCCACATGCAGATTTTTTTCAGAAGTTTCCATTTTTTTCAGAAGTTTCTTTTTTCTCTTTCTTTTTGAATTCTTTTTTAAACATAGAAATTAATTCAATCTGAGAGTCTCATGAGAGAAGTTAACTCAGCTTGCCAGGAGAAGGCCCGTCATGTCTGGAAATCACATGAGGAATGAAGAGAAACCACAACTTTGCTAAACTCAGAGTGTCCTATAAAACATGTTCGCACTTGGGAAAAGACAGGTGAGAGAGAAAGAAAAGCTTTTGCAACAAGCTCATTCATTCCTGGTTGCTTACCCATGTCTGCCTTGCCACCCAACCTGTCATCCCTGTCCCCACTAACCAAGAGGAGTCTATGCACATATCCTCTCAGATGCCAGCCCACACCCTGACACATCACCACATCCCCCCAACTAGACAGCTCCACAAAATGATAGGTTTGACTTACCTACTACCTATCTTGAATTTAGAAATTTATTAAAGAATCAGGAAGAAGGCCCTGGCCAGGTAGCTTAGTTAGTTGGAGCATCGCCCATGCACCAAAATGTTGCAGGTTCCATTCCCGGTAAGGTACATACCTAGGTTTTGAGTTTGGCCCCCAGTCAGGATCGTATGGGAAGCAACTAATTGATATTTCTCTCTCACATTGATGCTTCTCTATCCCCCGCCCAAAAAATCAATAAACATATCCTTGGGTGAAGATTTAAAAAAAAGAATCAGGAAGAGGCAGAAGTACAATAAGAATGTCAAACGTACAATATATACAAAGCAGATTAACAAGGCAAGTCTTAAATGAAAAGTGAGACATCAAAATAAGGCTAAGTAACTCCATTTGGGGCACGTATAGTCATCGCTTTGTTCATTCGCATTTTTCACTTAGGCAATAAAAAAAATTCAGAAGCATCCTTGGGTTTAAAAATGGTCCAAGCATTATGGGATGGTCTGAGGGACAATGTTCAGATTAAGGAAGGAGGGCTACACAGAGGAGGTGGTCTTCCTCCCATAAGAGAGAATTCTTCCTTTTTAATTCACTGTGGTTAAGCAGGGCCCCTCTGAGAATTCTACTTTGGTATCTCCTTCCTGGGCAACTTTGATGGCTGAGGGTACTTGAATGAGACTGAAAATCAATGGATCTTTTGCTTTTCCTCAGAAGTAGAATTTAAATACTAGTGCAATGTGCTAGGGAAACAGACTCTCCAGGCTTCCCATTTAAATCTCTCCAAGGAAAGATATTTACAAATATACTAGGACTGCTATGAGTTACTCAAAATGCATGGAGCATTTTCAGTTCCTTTTTAAAGGCAAACAAGCACAATCATTACACACACACACACACACACACACACACACACACACACGTCATGGTCGGGGTGAAAAGTCCTCCTGCTCCATTGCTATAATACTTTCTATACTCACTTTACCTGGTTATCTATAAAAGCAATAATTCCCTTGGAGGAACTCCAGCATCTCCCACACCCACTCCATCTCATTTCTACCTAATCCTCAGGAAGATGCCCTCCTGAGCTCCAGTAGGGCCACCTCTACCACCCCCAACTGAAAGGACCTGTGATTTGTTTCCTTTAAAAAACAAAAAGTCACTTTCTTACTCTCCTTCCTTAGAGCAGAAAATCCAGAGTTATTAGATAACCCAGAGCTGTGCAATGTAAATTATTGACAGTTTTCCCTGGAAGATAGAAAATAAAATTACCTGAAGTCAATGAAATTCTTTAATGTTCAAAGGCCGGCTCTAAAATAACAAACTTGGGATGGAACGTTACACATTCCCAGATAATGTCTGCACCCAAATACTGGGCAGTCCGTGCCTCACTAGTAAACATTCACTCCCAGAAGGCCTGGGTGAGCCTTTCTTTGTCATAAAATCCTCAGCTTCTTGAAAACAAAGATGTCTATTAAGGAAGGTGGGATCTCTAAGGAAAGGTACCCAAGGGTTGTTTTGAGGTCATTTGTGTTCAGAGAGCCCCATCATGTTCTACAGCCTCATGAAGCCACAGTATGATCCAACTGCCTGAGGGCTTAGGAAGAGCCAGCCCCCAGGCCAGTTTCCAAATACTACAATGTCTTTCTGTTGTTCATGTGTATAAAAGCTCCTAGCAACATTTTTCTTCAACAAAATCAGGGTTTAAAACTCATAATTGCAAAACTGGAGAAGATAGTACAGGGAGTTCCCATATACCCAACACCCAGTTTCCCCTTTTATTAGCATTTTACATTAGTATGATACATTTGCTGCCACTAATGAACTAATATTGATACTTTATTATTAGTGAACAAGACAAGGATGCCCACTCTTGCCACTTTCATTCAGCACAGTATTTGAAGCCCTAGCCAAAACAATTAGACAAGAAAAAGAAACAAACACCATCTAAATAAGAAAGAAAATAAAATTGTCACTATTTGCAGATGACATGATATTATATATAGAAAGCTCTGAAGACTACACCAAATAAAAAACCTGTTGAACTAATAAATAAATTCAGTAAAGTTCCAAAATATAAAATCAATATACAGAAATCTGTTGCATTTTTATATACTAATAATGAACTATCAGAAAGAGAAATTAAGAAAACAATTCCATTTACAATTGTCCCAGAAAGAATTAAGTACCTAGAAATAAATTTAATCAAAGAGGTGAAAAACTTGTACACTGAGAACTATAAGACATTGATGAAAGAGCTTGAAAAAGACACAAGTAAATGGAAAGATATTCCATGCTCATGAATTGGAATAAATAATATTGTTAAAATGTCCATACTACCCTACATAATCTACAGATTCAATGCAATCTATATCAAAATTCTGATGGCATTTTTCACAGAAATAGAAGAAACTCCTAAAATTTGTATGGAATCACAAAAGACCCTGAAAAATTAACAGAATCCTGAAGAAAAAGAAAAAGAACAAAGCCAGAGGGATCATTCTCCCTGATTTTAAACCATGTTAAAAGCTATAGTGATCAAAACAGTATGATATTGGCATTAAAAAAAAACACATGGATTAATGAAGCAAAATAGAGAGCATAAAAATAAACCCACATACATTTGGTCAATTAATTTACAACAAAGAAGTCAAGAATATACTTGGGGAAAGGGTAGTGTTTTCAATAAATAGTTTTCAGAAACTAGACCACTGAATACAAAAGAATGAAACCACTGTATTACACCATACATGAAAAATTAACTCAAAATTGATGAAAGAGTTGAATGTAAGACCCTAAATAATAAAACTTCTAGAAGAAAATGTAGGTGGGAAGCTTCTGGTCATTAGCCTTGGCAGTGATTTTTTGGATTTGACACCAAAAGTAAAGGCAACAAAAGCAAAAATCAACTAGTGGAACTAAGAAACCAAAAGTTTCTGCACACCAAAGAAAACTACCAACAAAGTGAAAAGGCAATCTACCAAATGGGAGATAAAGTTTGCAAATCAAATAGATAATAAGAGGTTAATATCCAAAATATATAAAAAATTTATACAACTCAATGGCAAAAAAAAAAATCCAAATAAAAAAAGGGCAGAAGATGCCAACAGACATTTGTTTAAAGAAGGCATACAGATGGCCAACAGGTACATGAAAGGTGCTCAAGATCACTAATTATCAGAAAAATGCAAATAAAAACCACAATGAGATGTTATCTCATACTCATAGCTGTTGGAATAGCTATTATCAAAAAGACAATAGAAGATACAAGATGGCAACAGAGTAGGTGGAAGCTACAATAACCTCTTCCCAGGACCCATCTGGAATTACAACTAAGTTATAGAAATATTATCCTGAATAACTGAATAACTAACTGAAGACTAGCTGGAGAGAAGCCTTATAACCAAGGACTTACAGATGAAACCATGTCAACACATCAAGACTGGTAGGAAGCATGGAGGCACAAGAGGACTGGCTGGACTTCCACAGGTGACAGTTGAAGTTCTGGAGGGGTAGTTCAGTGGCCAGTATGGGTGGTCCCCCCAAAACGTGTGGGGTCTAAACCTCAAGCCAGACTTCCCCACCTAGAGCATCAGAAGCAGGAAAGGTGCCCACATAACATTCAGTTGTGAAAAGCAAAAGAGTTTCTGTCTGCTCAGGAGAGACAGCTAGAGATACAGCCAACATTTTAAAGGGCCAATGCAAAAAGAAATTTGTTTCCAGCCACTCACCTTGGGCTCCAGTGGAGGGAAGGCAGAGCAGACTAGAGCTGTATGAGTACAGCCTGGGGTTGGTGGCTCTGGGAAGAGAGCTGAAGGGTAGCCACCAGGATCCCTATGCTCAGTTATTCTCTATATGACAGAAGCCATCTATTTCAGGTAGAGCACTCCCCTCCATGCAGCATGAGCCTGAGGGGAACAATATTTCCACCTGCCAGAATCCCTCTTGCCCCACCCAGTAGATCTTAAATCCTGCGAAGAGGTACAGGTAGAGGCTCTTTGAGTGACAAAACCTAACAGGCAGCTTCAGGTAATGGCAGATCCCTGGGTATTTTGAGACTTTAGCTGACACTTCTAGTAAATGTCAGCCTTGGTGCACATCCTGTTTCTTTCAGTACACAACTATGCCCAGCAGAGGGAACCACAAGCCATGGACCACTGATAACTCCAAACAGGTGGCCCAGGGTCAGTCACAGGCAGCATCTGACATAAGTTGGCACCAGAGTCTTTGCAAATCTACCTAATACATAGAAACAAACACAAAGAGGCAGCCAAAATAGGAAGACAGAGAAACAGACCCCAAATGAAAGAACAAGAAAATTCTCTAGAAGAAGAAATAAATGAAAGGGAGGCAAGCAATTTATCAGATAGAGAGTTCAGAGTAATGATCATAAGGATGATCAACAGCAAGAAAAAACAAAACATAGCAATCATAAAAAACAACCAGTCAGAAATAAAGAATGCAATATCTGAAATAAATAATACACTGGAAGGAATAAATAGTAGGTTAGATGAAACAGAGAATTGAATCAGTGATTTGGAAGACAAGGTAGGAAAGAGAACACCCAAGCAGAGCAACAAAAAGAAAAAAAAGATTTTAAAAAATGAGGAGACCTTAAGAAACCTTTGGGACAATATGAAGCATAACAATATCCGCATCATGGGAATACCAGGAGAAGAAAGTTTGCAAGAGATTGAGAATCTATTTGAAGAAATAATGACTGAGAAATTCCCTCATCTGGTGAAAGAAAAAGACACACAAATCTGGGAAGCGCAGAGAGTCCCAAATAAGACAGATCCAAAGAGGCTACACAAAGACACATCATAATTAAAACAGCAAAACTTAAAGACAAAGAGAGAATCCTAAAACCCACAAGAGAAAAGCAGGTAGTTACATACAAGGGAGCTCCAATTAGACTGTCATATGATTTCTCAACAGAAACATTTCAGGCCATAAAATATTTGGCATAAAATATTCAAGGTGATGAAAAGCAAGGACCTACAAGCAAGGCTACTTTACCCAGCAAGGTTATCATTTAAAATTGAAGGAGAAATAAAGAGTTTCCCAAACAAGAAAAAGCTAAAAGAGTTTGTTAATACCAAATCAGTACCACAACAAATTATACAGGGCTTGCTTGAAGAAGGAGGAAGAGGCAGTGGAGGAGGAGGAAGAAGATAAGGACCAGGAGGAGGAGAAGGAGGTAGAGGAAGGAGGGAGAAGATGGGGGAAGGAGGAGGAGGGGAAGAAGAAGGAAAAGGAAAACAGGAAAATAGTTTAAAAATAAAATGACAATAAATACGTATCTATCAATAATCACTAAATGTAAATGGCTTAAATGTTACAACCAAAAGACATAGGGTAGCTGAATAGACATGAAAACAAAACCATATATATGCTATCTTCAAGAGACCCACTTTAGATCAAAAGATACACACAGACTAAGAGTAAATGGATAGAACAAGATATTTTGTGCAACTGAAAAGGGAAGAGAACCTAAGGTAGCAATAGTTAGGTCCAGCAAAATAGGCTTTAAAACCAAGGCTATAGTAAGAGACACACAAGGACACTACATAATGATAAAGGGAACACTCCAACAAGAGGATATGACCCTAGTAAACATTTATGCACCCAACACCAGGGCACCTAAATACATAAAGCAAATCTTGATGGACATAAAAGAAGAGAGCAACAGAACTAATGTGATAGGGAATTTTAACACATTGAGTTTGAAGGATAGATCTTCCAGACAAAATCAACAAGGAGACAGTGTCCTTAAACAGCACACTAGATCAAATGAATTTAATTGATATCTTGAGCATTTCACCCAAAACAGTAGAATATACATACTTTTGAAGTGCACATGGAACATTTTCTATGATAGACCACATTTTAGGGCACAAAACAAATCTCAATAAATTTAAGAAAATTGAAGTTGTATCAATCATCTTCTCTGACTATATATAATACCACGAAACTTGAAATCAATCACAAGAAGAAAACTAAAAATACACAAAGACATGGAAGTTAAATAACATGTTATTAAAAAATGAATGGGTTAACAAGGAGATCAAGGAAGAAATCAAAAGATATCTTGAAACAAAAGAATATGAGAATACAAATTCCCTATGGGACACTGGGAAAGCAATCCTAAGAGGGAAATTCATAGTATTACAGGCTTATCTCAAGAAACGAGGAAAAGCTCAAATAAACAATCTAACTTTACACTTAAAGAAACAAGAAAAAGAACAACAAAGAAAGTCCAAAGTGAGTAGAAGAAAGCAAATAATAAAGAATAGAGCAGAGTTAAACAAAACAGAGTCTAAAAAAATGATACAAAAAAACAATGAATCCAAGAGCTGGTTCTTTGAAAAGGTAAACAAGATTGATAAATCTTTAAACAGACTCATCAGGAAAAAATGGGAGAGAACCCAAACGAATAAAATCAGAAATTAAAAAGAAGAAATAACAACTGACACAAAAGAAATACAAAGGATTGTAAGAAAATATTTTGAGGAATTATGTGCCAACAGATTGTGTGATCTGGATGAAATGAATAAATTCCTAGAAACATACAATCTTCCAAAACTAAATCAGGAAGAACAAAGAATCTGAACAGACAGATTACAACTAGTGAAACTGAAGCAGTAATCAAAAAACTTCAAACAAACAAAAGCCCTGGAACAGATGGCTTCACAGGTGAATTTTACCAAACATTCTGAGAAGAATTAATACTTCTTCTTCTCAAACTATTCCAAAAAAATTAAGAGGAGGGATAACTCCCAAGCTCATTTTACAAGACAAGCATTATCTAATTCCAAAACCAGATAAAGACACTACAAGGAAAGAAAATTACAGACCAATATCTCTGATGAATATAGATGCTAAATTCCTCAACACAATCTTAGCAAACCAAATACAGCAATACATAAAAAAGATCATACACCATGATCAAGTGGGATTTATTCCAGGAATGCAAGGTTGGTACAATATTTGCAAATCAATAAACATGCTATACCACATAAACAAAATGAGGATAAAAATCATATCATCATATCAATAGATACAGAAAAGCATTTGATAAAATCCAGTACACATTTATGATAACAACTCAACAAAGTGGGAATAGATGGAATATACTTCACTGTAATAAAGGCCATAGATGACAAACCCACTGTCAGCATCATATTCAGTGGGCAAAAACTACAAGTGTTCCCTTTAAGATCAGAGACCAGACAGGGATGCCCACTTTCACCACTCTTACTCAACAAGTACTGGAAATCCTAGCCAGAGCAACCAGACAAGAAGAAGAAATAAAAGGCATACAAATTGGAAAAGAAGCAGTAAAACTCTCATTATTTACAGATTCCACCAAAAAACTACTCAAACTGATAAATGAATTCAGCAAACTAGCAGGATGAAAAATTAATATTGAGAAATCAGTTGCATTTTTATATGTCAATAATTAACTATCAGAAAGGGAAATAAGAAAATTATCCCAGTCATAATTGTTTCAAAAAGAATAAAATACCTTGGAATAAATTTAACCAAGAATGTTAAAAGACCTGTACTCAGGAAACTATGAGACACTGAAGAAAGAAATTGACCAAGATACAAATAAGTGGGAGCACATAATGTGTTCATGGATAGAAAGAATTAACATCATTGAAATATCCATATTACCCAAACCAATCCATTGATTCAACGCAATTCTTATCAAGATTCCAATGATGTATTTCATAGAACTAGAAAAAAATATTCCAAAAATGTATATAGAACCACAAAAGACCCTGAATTGACACAGCAATCTTGGGAAAGAAGAACAAAGTTGGAGGAATTACACTACATAATATCAGACTATACTATAAGGCCATTGTTATCAAAACACATCGCACTGGCACAAAAACAGACAAACAAATCAACAGAACAGAGCAGAGAACAGAAATAAATCCATGACTTTATAGTCAATATTTGGAGGAGGCAAATAGTGCTTCAACAGAAGAGGCAAAAACATACGATGAGCTAAAGATAGCTTATTCAATAAATGGTGTTGGGAAAATTGGACAGATACATGCAGAGAAATGAAAAAGACAATCTTCCAATGCTACACACAAGAACGAATTCAAAATGAGTTAAAGACTTAAATGTTAGACTCAAAACCATAAACATCCTAAAAGAAAGTATAAACAGTAAAATCATGGACTACACACACACACACACACACACACACACACACACATCCATCCTCAGGCAAGGAAAATAAAAGAAAAAATAAACAAATAGGACTACATCAAACTAAAAGTTTTTGCACAGCAAAGGAAAGCATCAACAAAATGAAAAGACAACTGCTGAATGGGAGAACATATTCATTGATACATCCGATAAGGGGTTATTATTAGAAATTTATAAAGAGATAACAACACCACCAAAACACAAACAATCCAATTAAAAAATGGGCAGAGGAACTGAATAGACACTTCTCCAAAGAGGACATACAGATGGCCAATAGACTTATGAAAAGATGCTCAACATCACTAATTATTAGAGAAATGCAAATTAAAACCACAATAAGATATCACCTCATACCTGTCAGAATGGCTATCATCAGTAAGTCAACAAACAACAAAGACCGGCAAGGATCTGGAGAAAACGGAACTATAGTGTACCATTGGCAGGAATGCAGACTGGTACAGCCACTGTGGAAAATAGTAAGAGTTACCTCAAAAAATTAAAAATGGAACCGCCTTGTGACCCAGCAGATTCAACTTCTGGGAATTTATCCCAAGAAACCCAAAACTCTAATTCAAAAGAATATATGCACCCTTATGTTCATTGAGACATTATTTACAATAGCCAAGATTTGGAAGTGGCCCAGGTGTCCATCAGTAAATAAGGGGATAAAAATGTTTGGGTACATTTACACCTTGGACTACTACTTGGCCATAAAAAAGAAACTTATACCTTTTGTGACAGCATGGTGGGAACTGGAGAACATTATGCAAAGTGAAATGAGCCAGTTAGAGAAAGACAAGTATCACATTATTTCACTCATACATGGAATGTAATGAACAAACTGAACTAACAAGCAAAATAGAGACAGAGTCATAAATAGAGAGCAGGCTGACAGCTTTTGGGGGATAGGCGTTTGGAGGGCCAGAAGGATCAAGCAAAAAGAAAAAGAGGTAGAAGATGGTATAAGGGAGATAAATGGTAATAGGAAAAATACAATAAAAACGGAATAAAGACAATAGATAACAAAAGCTCATGAGGATGTGGAGAAAAAGAAACCTGCACTGTTGGTGGGAATGTAAATTGGTGAAGCCACTGTGGAAAACAGTATGGAGGGCCCTCAAAAACTTTAAAAAAGAATTACCATATCATCCAGCAACCCCACTTCTGGTTATTTATCCAAAAAAAATAAATGAAACACTAACTCGAAAAGACGTATGCTCCCCCATGTTCATTGTGGCATTATTTATAATAATCAAGATATGGAAATAACCTAAGTGTCCATCAACAGATGAATGAATAAAGAGAACATGATATATATGTACAATAGAATATTTTTCAGCCATAAAAAAGAAGAAAATCTTACCATTTGCGGCAACATGGATGGACTTTGAGGGCATTATGCCCTCATAATTCATTCTAAGTGAAATAAGACACAGAGATAAAGACAAATACTATTATGATCTCTCTTATTGGTGGAATTTAATTTAAAAGACCCAAGCAAATAAATACAAAAAACAAGCTCATAGATACAGAGAACAGATTGGTGGTTACCAAAGGCAGGCAGTAAGTGAGGGGTGGGCAAAGTGGGTAAAAGAAGTCAAAAGTTGCACAGTTCTATATATAAAACAGGTCATGAGGATGTAATGTGCAGCATGGTGACTACAGTTAATAATACTGTATTGCGTATTTATGAGTTGCTAAGAGAGTAAATCCTAAAGGTTCTCATCATGAGAAAAAAATTGTAACTATGTTTGATGATGAATGTTGGCTAGACTTACAGTGGTGATGATTTCACAACATATACAAATATCAAATCATTAGGTTGTAAACCATATAATGTTGTAAACCAATTACACCTCAATTTTAAAAAGAAATCAGGCACTAGATTTCTTTTTGCTCATTGATATTAGGTTATCTCTTCTTAAGGCCGTGTCAACTGACAGAGCAAAGAAATGTTTGTGAATATACCAACCTATATACAGGGTGGAACAAAAGTAGACTTAGAGTTGTTCACATAGAAAATATACAATAATTAATAAATAATAATACAAGAATAAACCCTGTTTTGCATACTCATACTCTAAACTTACTTTTGCCCCACCTTATATATAAATATCTAAAAATATTTCTCTAAGTAACCATCTGTATCTACATTAATTAAACATGATTTTTTAACTGATGTCTCCAGCTCTAATCTATTACCTCAAGGAGAGTTCCCAACAGTAAGAAACCTGGCTCCCACCACCCACCATCCATCTATTTAATGTCAGTTCCAGTACATGTGTATAGCAGTATCGGAATTGGTAATCCACAATACTGTGGGAAACAACTTTATCAACTAAAGCACAATGGTCATGTACAGTTCCTTTTGCCTTAACCTTACAAACTCTGCTTATGTACAATATTACTTCGGTCAGCACCTTTTCCTCTACCCCCTTCAATGAGCTTGTTTCATGCATGTCGAATACAGTGAGAATGTCTTGTCACAGTCTGCCTGGGATCCTCTGACCTAAACGACCTTTGTTTTTAACTTTCACACATTAAGGTTCAATCTTTGTGCTATGAAGTTCTATGGGTTTTGAGAAATGCATAACGTCATGTATCCACCATTACAGTGTCACACAGAATAATGTCACCCCTCTCCACTGATTCATCCCTCCTCCCTCTCCTCTCCAACCACTGATCTTTTTACTGTCTCTATAGTTTTGCCTTTTACAGAATGTGATATAATCAGAATTGTATAGTATGTAGTCTCTTCGGACTGGCTTCTTTCACCTAGCAATATGCTTGTAAGTTTTCTCTACATCTACTCATGTCTGGTGCGTTATTTAATCAATTCCAGAAGAAAAAAAGGGAGCTGCACAAATCTGTCACTTTAGCTATTTTTCTTCCCAAATCCAAGCCTGGTTCCCTTATTTCCTATAGATTTGGATTCATATTTCATTCCAGGTAAGACATTCCTGGCCACTTCATGTAAAACTGCAGTCGCCCACCCTTCCTCTTTCCTGGCTTTATTTTTAGCACTTGCTGACACACCTTTCCCCTTTATGCATTTATTTTGTTTAATTTCTGTCTCCATGATGGCAGGGATTTTTACTGTTTTATTCTTTGCTGCTTTCCTAGAATCAGGAACAGTGCCTGACAGAGGAGCCCTCAGTAAATATTTGATGGGTGGATAAACCAAATGGGCACCCTCACGCAAAACTGTGCACATATGTATGTGTAACCGACCCCGTACCTTGTATGCCCCTTGGAAATCAACAAATTAGGGTGGCAAGGTGGAGTGAAGAGGTGCGAGAAAGTGGTAGCTACTCACAGCTCTTTCTCCTGCCTACACGTTTGTCATGGTGTTGACATTTCTCCATCAGAGATTAATTCAGCAAGGTGTCTTTTTCCCTATTAGATATTTGGTTCTCAGTTTTAAATAGGTAAGGGAATATTTAAAAAAAAAAATTTTAATTCCTGAATATTTACTGTTATGTGTCAAATAATTTAGAGATATATGAATGAGCATTTAATCATCTTTGCTGTTCCCTGTACCTCCTGCCCTGAGCCCTCTGCTTTGCATGGCCGATCCTCCCCAGTGCAACAAGGAGTCTCCAGGACCAGCGATACATGTCAACCTGGAGTCTGTGACTCTCCTTCTAGACCACACTCCATGTACCACGGATACTACAGTAGAATTCCCTGTCAAAAGAACTGAAGCCCTCTCCCAGGGCAGGCTGGCCCAGGAGGCATGCACTCCTAGAGTACAGGAGCATGTGTGGGGTGTGGGTAGGCTGGATGCCAACAAATATGTGTACGAGTTCTTTCAGATGGACAGGGAGCTCAAGTGAACAGCAAAGGAGCAGACAGGGCCAAGCTTTCATTTGTCTTCTCTCCTAGGGCCCATCACCTCTCAGCGTGAAGGGCAGGTTTGCCATCTCCATTGCAATCCCAACCCCCTGAGGTAATAATGGTTAACAGTTTGACATATAACCATCACACCTTTCTCTACGGGTTCATAAATATATAGAAATATAAATACATGGGGAAGGGGTTTCTTTCTCTATCCCTATCACTTTTTTATAAAAGTGGTATTTTAATATATGATATGCTTAAACCCCTTTTACATAGAGATCCAACTCATTCTTTTTATTACTTCATGATATGTCATAAAATGAATGCATATTCCTTTATGATGGGCTATTCAGTGTTTCTTTTTTTTCCCCCCACCTCCAAGCGTAGCTGAAATACTCTATACCTGCTGTCTCACACACTGCTGCTTTCATTTTATAAACATACACTTTGGATTCCTAGAAATAGGATTAGTGGTTCAATCAATGACTGTAACTAAGATTTATTTCATAGATGTTTTCAAACAACTTTGGTAAACACAGCAATTTGTACCCCCACTGACAATGGAAAAGATGCCATTTTACCAACACCCTCAGCTCTGGGTGTTATGGATTATTTCAGATTCTGCAGATTGGATGGATAAAACTCACATCTGGTGAATTTTACTTTCATTTCCCTGACTGCAGTAAGACTTGGCATCTTTTCATACACCCTGGCCATTTGTATTTCCTCTGCCATAAATTTCCTATTTATAGCCTTATCCCATTTTTCTATTGGGATGTTAATTTTCTCGTATGAAATTTTACATATTTATCAAATAGTACACTTCTGTGGTTTTAAGTATTATCAGTTACTTCTCCCATCATCTATCAACTTTAAGGTGTATTTTTCCATGCAGATATTTCTAATTTTTTATAATCAAATCTATACAACATTTTTCTCTTTGAGTGATTTCTGGGTTTCCTATCTTATTTAAAAAGGAATCTCTACCTGTTCTCCTAAATTTTATCCTACTATTTTTATTGTCACGTGCTTCCAACCTCACTGTGTAGGAGAACTAATTCAGGAAACAAAGGAGCTCTCAGAAAGAAGAGAGTCCTTGAATTCTTTATCCCAGGCCTTTTCTTCTGCTTCTCTTCACCATTTGACTGTAACATTTCTTGTCTCCCAACAACCTCCTCTTAAAATGTAGACAATCTGCAGTATTACTTCTGCAGGCCTTGTCACCTCAAGGCCTTGTCAGCAAATCAGATTAGAGTTCATTAGCGCTTCACAAGTACAGGTTTCTTGGGAAAGATAAGTTGCCAAATACCAAGAAAAAGAGGAAGAAAGCAAAGGTGTGAGGGTTCCATTCACCCTCACTCTGATCCAAACAACAGAAATAAACTAAGAGCCTCCTATGCATGAGACAAGATAGTAGGGCCCATGAAGACTCAAGACTCAGGGGTCAGCATGGACCCTGACCTCAAGTTTATTGTTGTGAAGGGGGAAGTGCAGTCCACACATAAACACTGCAGTATAAGGCAGAATACCTACTCGAGATCAGGACCAAAGGTCGAGAAGGAAGATCATTTCTAACTGGATGATCAGGGGAGATGTCAAAAGGGTGAATTTTAAATAATGATTAGGATTTCAATAGGTAGAAGATAAGAACTTTCAGAAGAAAATGTCAACAGCGAGGACAGAAAAGTGGGAGCAGAATAGAGGATTTGGGGGTAATCAACTTCCCAGTCTGAGAAATAAAAAGTACATGTAGAAGAACAGTAAGAACTGGAAAGGTGGCATGAGTCCTGACCTCAGGAGGCTGAGAGGTCTGGGCTTGACCCTGTAGGCAATAGGGACACAGGTTCAGACACAGACAAACTGTCTTACTTTGCCCCTTTGTTGCTCACCCTGTGGAGAACAGGGTGTTTGGTTAGGGGAGGGGGGATGTCCAACTCCATTTGACCCCCCAAATCACCTGGGATGATCTTTAAAATGATCAGATTTACCAGATTTACCATAGTCCATGGATCCTACACCAAAACTTGTTGAATCCAAATCCCTGCTTGTTAGGAAACTTTCACTTCTGGCTAAATCTTCCCCCAAAAAATAATCATATTTGTTGGATTCCACAGAAATTATATATGTGCCACCACTTCCTCTTTGTGTGTCTTCTCTATGAAAATGCAACTAGATGGTAGCAAAGATCTGCTGCTTTGACTGTCCAGCTTCTCTTCCTTTTCTCCTGGCAACTCTCTCCAGATACCCTGCAAATCATGCAGTCCCCCTTTGTCATCCCACTGGCTTTGGGTGGCTTTAACTGGCTCTGGAGTGGATCACTTGACTTGGGTCTAAGCCAATCAACATATCATATGGCATGGCCATCCGATTGGTTCAGGGGCAGGCTCTTGGTCCAATCAGAGACCATGAGCTACCATGACACTTTGTCAGGGAGCGCCAAGCTAAACGTCTCTTTTTCCTTCTGCATTTGAACCCAGAAGCCGCTTACCTTCAGAGCTGTTGGCAACCATCTTGCAAAGGGAGAGCTCACTGCGTAGAAGGCAGAGCTGAGGAAAAAAAGAAAGACAGGTGGGCTGGGGTTGTATCATTTGAGGTTTGAATATAGACTTACCTGAGGCCACACCCCTCCCACCCGCATCTTCCCTGGACTGCTTGGTTACACCAGCCAGCCTGTTCCCATTTTTGCTTAAGCCTGCTTAGATCAGGTTTCTTGTCGCTTGCAACTAAAAGAATTATCGCTAACAGGAGCTACTAAGTCCTTCTCAAAATTAAGCTTCTTCACATACAAGGAAAGCAGGGACCCATAGTCTTCTAAGGAAGATGTCCTCATGAGACACTCAGGGCACCGACCACTTGAGTTAATCTGGAGAATTCTTTCAGAAGCTTTGAGAAATGACAAAGAAAGTGGTTTCTTTTCTAGGCCAAAGAAATCCTCTTGGAGATATAATAATTCCATCTCCTGTCTTCCTGGGCTGTATTGTGATTTGACAACATGTTAAAATGGTATATTGTAAAAATATTCTTTATATTATCCTAGCATAAAAAGTTCCTCAAAAATACGGAAGAATTGTGCTGGATTGGGAACTGGGAAGTCAATTCCTTGTTGGCCCCTCCTAAGGGAATGTCCTGCAGGTCTGCCAGTGTATTTGATTGTTTAAGCAAGCATCTGCCAGACACAGACTGCTAACAGGGTTGAAGTTTGTTTACTTTTCCCTTTGAGACCTCAGAGCAACAAGCTAAGAAGGAACTTTTTAAATTCCCATGTCACAGGTAAGGAAAAGAGGAAGAAAGAAAGGGGGATACTAAAGAGAGGCTAGGACACAGACAAGAGGCGTGGGAACCATTTCCTTTGCTCTAACTTTAGCCAGAGACCCTTCCTCTCTCTGCAGACCATATTCAAAGAGGCAACATAAGATGTAGGTACAGATAAACATTTTACTTCATGAGAAAGTCTTCTATCAAAGACTTTCATATTTGTGTTTTAATTTTGGGATAAAGAGCGCTGATGCTTCATTATTATGGAAAACTCACCTGCCCAGACTTGGTACTTTCTGAAAAATAACCTGAGACAAACCCATGTTGTGTTTCTATCTTGACTCTAAAGATTACTTCAAAACCACTTAAAGTAGTATCTTTACTCTAAGAAAAATAACTATGAGTGTTTAATTATTCTCAGGCTAATAGTCAACAGCAAATTTCCCTATTTGTAATGATGATTATTTCCTGACATCCAGAAGGACTTCCAAGAGGGCCAACAAGCATCACCAGGGTTCAATCACTGACAACCTAACAACTTTCAGGACTGAAAATCATGTTAGCAGCCTTGAACATTTCAAAGCCTCTACCTCTTCCAACAGAGCAGGGGAAACAGAACTGACACCAGAATCTAGAATCTGATGATTATATAAACTTCAAATCCAATCATTTGCCCATTGATTCATTCATTTAAACCAATATTTATTGAATCCCTCCTAGGTATCAGCCAACGTCTAGGCATGGGGGTAGAATAGTGCACAGGTCAATTAAGTTTCTACCGCCAGAGAATTTCTACAGGAGACGTAGAAACAAGTAAAAAATGCATTATGCATTATAATAGTAATAGAATAGGCAATGATAAGTGCTATGAAGAAAACTAAACCAGAGTGGGAGAGCAGAACAATGGGATGGGTGGGGTCAAATACAAGGAGTGATCAGAAGAGGAGAAGGAAGGAGTAAGCCTCGGGAGTCTGGGGAAGAACATTCCAGGAAGAGCGAGGGATGAAAGCCTGCAGCAGGAACCGCTTTGGAGGCTGAGGGAAGAGTGGGGAAGCATACAGAGCCTTAGAGGCTGGACAGGAGGGAAGATTTTATTTGAAATGTGACGGGAAACCATTAGAGGGTTTTAAGCAGGGAGGCAAACTGATTTGTGTATGTCTGTGTGTGTGTTTAATCCTCACCTGAAGATACATTTTTTTATTGTGTTTAGAGTGAGAGGAACGGGATTGGGGAGTGAAACACAGATGCGAGAGAGAAACGGATCAGTTGCCTCCAAAGCATGCCCCAGCTGGAGATCAAACCACAACCTTTCAGTGTACAGGACGACGCTCCAACCAACTGACCGACCCAGCCAGGACTGACTTGTGTCTCTAAACGCTATCTGGGACACGTGTGAGAAATGGACAAAAGCAAGGAGACCGGTGGGGAGCCTGCTGGGTGATGTCGCAAGGATTGGGGGTGCTGGCTGTGCTCCTTGTTCTTGGCTGTATCCCCAGCCCCCAGAAAAAGCCCGGTAAATTGAGATGGAGGGATGACTAAATCTTGGCCTGAAGGAGCTTGCAACTTTCCAGGTGAGGCAAATATGTAAATAAGAACCAGGACACAAAATAGGTGGCACGAAGGGCCAAGGTTTGCTGAAGGGGAGGGGTGCAGGAATATCTCCTAGATGGCTGTGAAGGGAACCAGGTGCAGCAGCTGGACCTCACAGAGCACTCTCCCCCAGGGTGGACAGAAAGGGATAGGGGTGAGAGGGTAGGGACAGCAGCCCATCTGACTGGACAGAGCCTCCAGTGACAGCGGCTGGCAAATCTGCATCAGGGAGCTGATTCACCTCCCCTTTATGAAGGAAAGGGCACTCTCCCCTGCAGGCCTGCTTACTTCTCTTGGCTTCCTGCAGGGCACACTCAGAAATTTCTTTTCAGTTCTCCTCTCTGCTGGCTGGTCTTGAGGCAAGGATGGGCCAATACCCTCCACACCCTTCGCCTATCCATCCGGAAGTACTGAGTCAACAGCCCTTTCCCAGAACCCTCCTCAGTTTCTTCCCACACCTGCAGTGTGGTCTGCTCCCAGGAATGAGGTGGGGCTGGGCGAGAGAGTGAGGTGAGTGTCAGCAAGCAGAATCACACAGGAGGATCTCCAGATGGGTGCCTCTCAGACTGACCACGCATGCAAATCTCCCAGGGAGCCCGTCCACATGGATTGCCAGGTCTGGTCTTATTGTGAAGGGCTGAGGTGGGGCAGAAAATTTGCATTTCTCTTAGGCTCCCAGGGGTGTGGGTGCTGAGGCTTCCCGGAGCACACTTTCAGGGCGCGCAGCTCTCTATGGAGCCAGGATGAGGTTGGCAAGGGAGAGAGAATAAATATAGCCACAAGTTACTGAGTGCCAGACTCTGGGCTGAGGGCATTATGTGAATAATCTCTTTAATCCTCACCCAGCCCTGTGAGCTGGCACCATTATTTTGCTTATTTAACCAATGAGACTAAGAAAGAGTGGAGAATTTGAGCAAGGTCTCATAGCTTTCAAGTGAGACTTGGACTTAAGAGGAATCTTAAGAGAAGAAATGTTGATAGGCTGGCTAGGACATGTTATGAGTTGGCAACTAGAGAAAAGGTCAAGGAATAAATACCCCCTACACTCAAATGTTCACCACAAAGGGAAAGGTGGGTATGCAGCTACAACTGGACCCAACTGGATCTCAGGAGCACACCAACTTCTGGACCAACCAATATTAAAAGTAGCTGTGACAAAAGAAAAGAGAAAGTACAACTCATTTTCCTCTCTGCTTTGTACTCATCTATAATGTCTACATTTAAGATTAAAATTCCCGCAGATTAAAAATATCTCCTTTTTATTTCTGGCGTTGTCTCACCCTACAGCACCCCAGGGCTCTTAGCTGTGTTCTCAAAATGTACAGCAACCAATGTCTAAACTCTCGTCTTTATTTTTTATTCAAAAAGTATAATATACAAGCTATTTTTATGAATTAACTCAAATTGCCATGCTATTGCACAAGCCAAACAGGAGATATATGGAAATAGGATTAGGGAAATATGGAATGGTTTAGTATGAGCAGGCTTGCAGCATTGGACAGGAAAAAGTGGTGAACAAAATCCTCCTTGCAGGATTATTATGTGCACTGAAAATGAAATTACTGTATGAAATGAAATGAAAATGAAAATACTTTAAGTATTTATAACCAGTGCCACTCAAGAAAAAGCAACAATCTGGCTTAAATCCTTCACACACACACACACACACACACACACACACACACACACACGCACACACGCACGTACGCACGCACACTCAGCATTTAAGGAGATACTCAAACTCTTTTTCAGGGAGAAAGACTCTTAAATGATACACAGGTTCAAGCACTAGCTTGCATTCGCATCCCTAGTGTTGACTTCCTCATTTTTGTAAATTTGAAATCAGACCAAAAAGACCATCTAATGCAGTTAAATAATACAGCGGATTAATGTTTCCAAAATGAGACTTGAGAGAGAACTTATTTTTCCCCCTAGGTTGCCCTAACACTCAGTTTAGGAATCCTCCAGGCACCCATAAACCTAATCCTGTGCGCTTCTGCTAATCACACCTCGTTTAAGTCCGCCAAAGGTTTGTTTTACATGCAGGCTCCTGGGGGGAGACAGCCTGGAAACTGACAGCCAGTAAATCCGTGTTCCAATCCAGCCTTGCAGGGTCCTTGGTTATGAACAAGGCTTTCTATGCTCTCGTCTTAGTTTTACCTTTTAGCACATTTCCTAAACCTGGTGAGCTCCCTGCTTCAAGGAATTTAGGGACACTATATTCAGGGACCCCTATTTTTCTTTTAAAATCGGAATAAAAATGCTCTCATCTGTTCTACTCTCCCAGGGCTTGGAGCCCCATTCAGTCCTCAGGATTCCGTGCTGCGCAGAAACTACATTTTTATAAGAGGTGTTTTTTCTCAGCTCTTCCTCTAAGTGGCAGAAGGAACACTAAAACTCAGATTTCCTGCTTTTAGTGCAGGACCTTTCTCCCCACACTTGCTCTCCTTCCCCTTTCACTCTTGGATTTTGTGCCCTGCCTCACGCTGCGGCCACGCCCCCGCCGCCCTACCCGGGGCCACAACCTCAACGCCCTTCCAAACACGCCCGTTGTTATCAGAAGTTTTACCCTTCGGGGCAGGAGGAAAATATCCCAACGTTATGACAAAAAGCTCTAGGTCGATAAACTCTTTAAGACTCCCTTGTATATCTATATTAAATATATATATTAATATATATATTACATATATAAACAGTTTATATCTTCAAGTCTCCACACAGAGTAGGAGAAGGACAAGAGCTCTTGGGGGGATGCCAGCCCCTCCCTGTCCAACAGAAATACAACTCATACATGTGATTGCAAAATTTCTAGTAGCCACCTTAAAATAAAGTAAAAAGAAACATGTGAAATTCGTTTTAGTAATATGATTTATTTAGTCCAATGCAACCAAAATATTATCATGTGAACATTTAATCATATTTAAAATTATTAATGAGATATTTTGCACTCTCTTATGCTAAATGCCCCAGGTCCAGTGTGTTTGTTACCATTACCAGACATCTCAGTTTGGACTAGGCACGTTTCAAATGCTCAAGAACCTTGTGTGGCTAGTGGCTGAAGTGCTGGTGCTGGACAGGTTAGATCTAACCAAACACAGAACGGTTCTAAGAATCTTTGAGAAGTACTTCCATCTGGCTGCTCTGTTAACATTTTGTTTCTTGAAGGCAAACCAATGGTTTTACATCTCTCTGGATACCCTATTTAACAGGCACTCGATACAATGAAGGAAGAAGGGAGGGAGGGAAGGAAAAAAGAGAGGGAGGGAGGGAGGGAGGGAGGGAGGGATGAAGGGAGGGAAGAAGGGGGGAAAGAAGGAATTTCTAATTCACTTTCATGGCACTTAAATCATCCTATCTAAAAATACAATTTAAACCTCAACAACTGCCAAGAGTAACAGGTAATTTTTTTTTGAAATCTGAAAATAAGCTTTTTTTTAAAGTATCGAGAAGGTATATGGGTTTAATTTGGCAGAAATTTCCATATAACTTTTGTTCTGCTTGAACTCACTGAAAGCCAATACCGCAAACTTGTCATACTTTGACTTCAAAAGTAAATGTGTCACTAAGCGCCCACATCCAGCCAAAGCCAAGTTGCTCAGTAACATTCAGGACAGAGGCCTAAACTCCACCAGGCGCTAAACCTGCCCCATTCGTTTAACTGAGAGAAGGAGGGGAATGTGGAGGAGCAGGAAGGGGTCTCCTCCCAGCCCAGCCAGGGATGTCACTCACCCCCACAGTTCAAGGGTACTTGGTCTCCTTTATGGCACCTGCCTACAGTGGGCAGAGGGGGTCTAGCCCTGGTCAGTGCTGGCCTCTTCCCACGCTCCTTCGCCAAGGTCATCTTCAGCTGGGGCTCCCCTTCTTACCTCAAGGAACCTCTGAGACCACAAGTCTGAGCACTGTTCCCTGAGAAGCCTGAGAGCTCCCTGAGCATGAACTGGCCTCCTTCCCTCCCAGCTCAGCCTCAGCTCCCTGCTCCCAACCTCCAGAACCATTTTGACAGCACAAGGGCCTGCTGTTTAAATCATCAATTCCAGGCTTCATGCGTTGTTTCTCTAGGTAGGTGAGGTCTTCCACTTTCTCTCTCTCTCTCTCTGTCTCTCTCTCTCTGTCTCTCTCTTTCCCTCTCCCCCACTTTCTCTCTTTCTCTCCCCCCCCCTTTTCTTTCTTTCACTATGACATCCTGATTCTGTCCTAATAGCAGAGCTGCAAGACCACCCCAATGACGATGTCTCCTACCTGTGTTCTGACTCACACTCATTACACTGTACTTTGAATGTGGCCTTGGATATTTGCTGCCTCAGTCACTAAAAACAATCCAAATGTCTCCCATTGGGACAGCTGCTATCACCTCTCCAAAATTAGCTGTTAGCAGAGCAAGGCTTTTCTAGTGCTGCCCACCCACCCAAACACAACAGGATAGATGGAGAAGTCCAGTTCATTCACTCACTCTCTCACTCACTCACTCATTCTAAACTGCCCTCATGGGGCTTTCAACATAGAAAATATTATGTACAAGTTCACAAGTACTTAAAGATGCAGCAAGATAAATGCCAAGTTAGGAGAAATTTTCACCTACCTCCACTGTCCAACTTTAGGAGCAATGGGCATGGTAAATTTTGAGATCGTTCACTTATTCATGCAGTTGTTGTGTGTTAGACAATAAACAAAAGAAATAAGCAATATATTACAGGAGGTTAGATAGCAAAAAGTGATGAAGGAAGAATAAACCAGAGAAGGGGATATGAATGTTTTATCTAAAGGAATAGCTTTATCACAATATGAATGATGAAATACAGTTTAAACAAAGAGGACCTGCCTACAGAAGTGCTGCCTATCTTGGCAGGGCAATCAGGCCAAGAGATGTGGTTCAGATAGAGTTCTCGAAAGTGGGCCTCTATTTCCTCCTCTGTGAAATGGGAAGAGAGAGGGAGCTCAAACTTAACAGTTCATGTCTTCTGAGAAGCAGACATTAAGAGAAGAGTGGGTGTGCAAGAGCAGTTTCTGGGGTAAACATCTGGGAGAGAAAATCGGAGCGGGAAGATGAGGAGGCTGGGAGCCAGCAGGCAGACCACAGGCAAGCCTGAGCCTGTGCGGGAAAGAAGCGTGGGGAGAGGAGTGCGGCACTGCAGCGTACTTCCAGCCAGGCTGACAGAGAACTCTCAAGCCAGCATGGCCATCCTGTCTGTGGGGAATGGGCCTCCCAGAGCTCCCTGGTGGCTCTCAGAGCCAGGCACCACGGGCAGGCAGTTACACCCTTTGCAGTTGGAAAAGTGACAGGCACATTTTCTCTGGCACCGTGGTCCATTCTTTCTGCCATGTGTTAGTTTGCCCAGGCTGCCATAACAAATACCACAGATGGAATGGTTTAAACAACAGAAATGTATGTCTCACAGTTCTGGAGGCTGGAAGTCAGAAATCAAGGTGCTGAGAGGATTGCTTCCTCTAAGGCCTCCCTTCTTGGCTTATAGATGGCCACCTTCTCATTGTCCTCACTTGGTCTTTTCTCTGTGTGTGTGTCTGTGTCCTAATCTCATCTTCCTATTAGGACATCAGTTATATTGGATTAGGACCCACCCTAATAATATCATCTTAATTACCTCCATGAAGTTCCCAAATGCAGTCACATTCTAAGGTATTGGGGGTTAAGACTCAGCATATGAGTTTTGCGGAAACACTCATCAGTTTGTAACATGCCATATAGTTGCTTCTCCCCGCAGTTTCCGGTAGCAGTCCTTCCATGGCCTCCAAGCCTCTCTCCCCCTCAGAGGAAACTCAGAGAAAGTCTGATTTCCCCTCTCTTTTATCTCTCATCTCAGAAGATCTTGTTGGCTTACCTGGTGATGTGCCCCAAACCTCATTCCTGGAGGGCACTGATCCCCTTCTCAGTCAGGGGTGGCTGGGAGGGTCTATTCTTGGTTACTGTGGGGCAGGAGGTACCCAGAGGCACCCAGGAGATCCCTGGGTTTCACTGAAATGTGTAGAAGGAACCCTTCTTCCAGCTGCTGGTCAGGGTCACTAACCCCTGCCAGGATGGTGTCTCTTCTCACCCACTGTTCCCAAGACACAAGTCAAAGATACCCCTGTGGCAGCCACAACTTAGAGTACAATGGTTCCCTTACCGTCACCAGGACCTCTGACCCTGTAGACAGCCTACAGGTGCAGGGACAGGAAACACAAAATCCCCCAGTGAGTCCCTAGAGAGATGGCAAGGCCACTCGTATTTCCACACCATTGGTTCCCCAGGTTTCGCCCAGCAGGACCCTGAACTTCACTTCTGCTGAGCATTTCTACGGCTCTGGCTCTCAATGGCTGATGATGAGTCCTCACCAGTGAAACCCAGCTGGGTCTACTCTTCTGTATCAGGAAACTCTGAACTAGGAGCAACCTGGAAAGCATGGCCTCAACACAGTGATGGTGGGGACCTTCAGTCAGGCCCCCTCCCTTCCAGTCAGAGGCCTGCGATTGTGGTGACCACGCAGACTCCTCACTGTACCCTCATTGTTGTTCCTGCAGTGTTTAAGGGTGTTTGAGAGCGTGCTGTGGAGTCAAATGGCTTCTTGATGGTACCTGACTTTTCTGTCCTGTACCATACTGGAATGCTCTGTGCCACGCCTTACTTCTCTGGACTCCGCTTCCTCTTCTGTGACACATACCTCATGAGGTATTATGAGGATTAAAGGAGATAATGCATGACTTTTAAATAGGTTAACTAAACGCTAGCAGGACTGGTCAAAATGATTCTAAAATACACAAGAAAGTATAAATTTTCAACAACTGCCAAAATGTTTCTGAAAAAAAATTAGTATGTGATGGGACCTTGGCCTACTGTATATTAAAGCTTACTATAGAGTTGTCCTGGCTGGTGTGGCTCAGTGGACTGAACACCAGCCTTCGAACCAAAAGTTTGCTGGTTCAGTTCCCAGTCAGGGCACATGCCTGGGTTGCTGGCCGGGTCCTGAGTTGGGGGCGTAAAAGAGGCAACCATGGGCCTCTCACACATTGATGTTTCTCTCCTTTTCTTTCTCCCTCCCTTCCCCTCTCTCTAAAAAAGTAAATAAATAATATCTTTTTTTAAAAAAAGGGCTATTTTACTATAGAGTTGTTACAATCAAAACAACATTGACTGGCCAAGCCACACACAAATTCACAGCAGATCTCCATGTGAAAACCCTCTGGTATGATGGAACAGTAGGTAAGGGATGTTGGCAAACTGGATCCATAACTTCTGGATAAAGATGGGCTCTAAGGGCTGGGTTGGTTGGGCAGGGATGCAAAGCAGGGCTATATTCAAACAGAACGAACAAACAGACAATATGGCTCTAACAGGATAAAAATAAATGGCGTAATGGAACAACATAGAAAAATCAGAATATATATATATATATATTTCCAATATAAAATAAGGTTTCATTTCAATTCACCAGGGAAAGGAAATAGGGATAATTGAAGGGGTGATTAGAACCCTACTTCATTCCCTGTATCTCTGAGAGATATTGAAGTACAGTGGGTAATAGGTCTGGGACTAAGGTGAGGTCAGAGAGGTACTCTTTAAGTGCAAACTTGAAGGAGGCACTCATTTTCAAGGTCATTCAGGTAACTTAGAGGTGCCTGAGCTCCTCTGCTGCCTAGTGCCTCCCCTGGTGAAGGTACCAGTCTAAGGGTTTCACCACAACGTTGCTGGTGATAGGAGGTGATTGGGAACAATCTAAATGTGCATTATTAGAGAAATGGGTAAGTAAATTAAGGTAAATTCGTACCATGGACCACCAAGGTTACTAAAAGTGAAGAAACAAACATGGAACTATACTCCCAATATATTTCTAACTGAAAGAGTGAAGTTGTAGACCCACTAGCATGATTTACACTATGCACATGTATGCATGTTCATATAAGTTCTGGAAAATACCCACCAGATGGTTACACATGGCTACTCTTAGGGAGTGCACTGGAGTGAAGTGAGAGATTTTTTTCTTCACTCTATAACTTTGTTAGTGAAAGATTTGGGTCAGTTTGGGTTTTTTGTTTGTTTGGCTTTTTTTTTTTTTTTTTTTTTTTTTGCTTTAATTGTGTAGAATTTTTTTTTGGTTGGGGGGAAGCTGGTGGCAAATCTCTCTCAGATGAATTATCCAGTTTAGTGCCATATAGGATATCTAAGTTGTGGTAAGATTGTTTCAGGGCAAAGCTGGTGTAGGTGAGGGTGAGATTGGGGAGCTAAATTGTTCTGTGCTATAGAATGGGAAGAACTTTGAGTCCTAGAATATGAGTGAAGGGCCCAGAAATAAATGGCAATAGAGGGAAAGTGGGGACCGGCATAGGGAAGGAGGCCATAGCTCATAAAGAAGAAATTTGGCTGGTGAGAAAGCCCTCACATCTGCAAAGGCTGAGGAACTTTAAAGAAACTTTCTTTAGCATCAGAAGGAAGTAGAAGGCTTTCAGGCAGGTCCCAGACTTAACAGAGAGCTCCACTCTGGCTGCCCTGTCTGTCATACACTTCTCCACACCCTGTTCCTAAACCTTTTCTTGATTTCTTCATCCATACAACCCTGGTATCTGCCCCACTCCCAAATACCCCCAAATAAGCCTCCAATCTCTAGCTTTGATACTCAGATCTTTTGTCATTCATCTCAGTCATTAGACACCTCAGAACCCAACAAGATTTCAGGTATATATGTACCTGGGGAGCAGAAGAAAGATTACACACAACAAGAGCCTAGTCGGTGAGTGTATTTGGGTGCAGCCAAGGAAAGCGAAAGAAGAATGAACTGCCATTTATCAAGCAGCTATTTCATCTGTCAGGCTCATGTTAGCAGTTTCTTATAAATCATTTCATTGCATTTTCATAATAACTTTGCATAATGGGTATTTCCCCTGTTTTAAAAGTGGGGAAATTAAGATTCAGGGAGGATGTGGTAGGTTGCCTGAAATATGGGAGCCAAAAATACCTTCCATCCGTGATGTGCATGCATCTTCGCCAATCAAGAGATGGGGATCTATTTCTCCCTCTTTGGCGATGGAATCTATGGAATCTAGGCTAGCCTTGAGACATGCTGTATGTCAACAATGCAGAAGAAGCGACACTCTGGAACTTGAGACCAGGCCTTCAGTGGATCGTCAGCTTCTGCTTTCTCCCTCTTGGAACCCTGAGGCTACCATGCTGTGAGGAAGCCCAAGCTATCTTCATAGCAAGACTACATGGAGGGAAACCAAGACTGTAGGAACCAGCTCCATCCTAGCCACCAGCTAGGATGCAGTAACATGAGTAAGCCCCAGGTCAGACAGCAGAAAAATCAGTCACCCCACAGAATCATGAGTATAACACATTTTTCTTTGGGGGTAGTTTGTTATTCAACAATGGATAATGGATAATGGATACAGAAATTAAATAACTTGCTCAAGATTATTCAACCCTAAGCACAGATGAACCAGAATTTAAGCATAAGTTTGTTTATATTAAAACCTCTTCTCTCCCATGAAAGTTTATTTATTTTCCTCTACATTTATTTATTTTCCTCTCCCACTTATTTATCCTCTACAACATGGGACTGTCTGCTAGACTGAGGTGAAATGGTAAGTGAGGGTTAATTAAACAGAAAGGCTATCAAAGAAAACAACAGTTGACAATGTTATACCTCCTAGTAAAAAATAAGAAAAGAATAACTAAAGATAAGATTTGCTATAGAAAGTTATACTCATTAATTCTATTTAAGGAAACTCTTGATATTCATACATAAGCAGTATACAACATATATTGTTTAAATATAATTAAGTATGGTGTGGCGGGCAGTAACTTCTAAATATGTGTCTGTTTATTGCCAAATTAGGGACTTTCGTCTTTTAAAAGGAAAAGGAAAATTTTACTGATAGGGTAATCCTAGTATGTGCATCATAATGTTTTAGCATCTGATGGCAAAATCAGAGTGCTAATTTCCAATCTTCCCCAACCATTATCCTGACAGCAATGGGCAGGCAGGCTCTCTTATTGTCAGCCCGTTGGGCTCTCTGCGTAGCAGACCTCCATGCAGCATTCAAACTTCCTCCAGTCAAGATCAGAGCTAAACAGCAAGGAGCCCTGGGTCTGATATAGTTACTGACTTAAAGATTGAACAAATTAAGGGCAAATGAAGAGATCAGATCATTTCTTCACCCTCTGGTCACTACAAGATAAAACGTTTCTAGATAAAGTCCTATAATCTCATCAGTAGTATGAGAGTAAATGGTAAATGTTCAATAACTGGCTCTCTTAGAGGAAAAAAAGCCCTGATATATATAGCATTGGCCAATTTCTGTGGTATAAATACTCCACAGTATTTGGGGGAAAAAAATTTCAAGCTACCAATGTGCTATTCACCAGCATTCATAATTCATGTGAATTTAACAACTGGCTCTTGCTTGTATGATGAGCCCCAGCTCACCACTGACACCCCGCTCATCCATGTGCACAATGTTACATCCATTGGGATTGTGTTCAGTTGCAAGTGACAGAAAATCCTAAAAGACAGTGGTTTAACTGATGTAAAGGGTTCTCCTTATGTAAACGAAGCCCAGAGGTAAATAATCCAGAGCCAGCAAAACCATCCGAGATAACTATCAAGAATCTAGCTTCTGGCTCTTGGTTCTTCCATGCCTAGGAGACAGACAGCCCTCATCTTTATGGCAAGAGATGGCTGCCTTCCCATCTGACTTTGAGTAAGCAAAATGGAAAACATTCAGAAGAGTAAGTCTTCTTCTTCTTCTTCTTCTTAGAAATTTCATCAAATTTCTTTCCTCTTAAAAATTTCACCAAATGTTTTGAGATATCTCATAGTCTAAAACATAGTTGTATAATTGTGTCTAGCTACAAAGACCCCTGGGAAATGTAGTTTTTTAGTTGTGTGCTCAAGTGACTGTCAGTCAGCATTCTATTACTGTGAAGCAAAGAGAACACTAATGTAGGGAACCAGCTGTCTCTGTCACCATAACTGCTACCATCAACACAGCTAGCACTTACCACCATGCCCGGGCCTCGCACCAAGCTCTTTATGTGTGTAATTTTGGGTTTTGGCCACAATTCTCAAAGTGCAGTGGTACCTGAGAAAATTTCAAGTCATACAGGCGAGTACTTTTAAAATTTTTTGAGAGTTATGTATTTAATATGGAAAAAAAAAAAGATTATATCCAGCCTGTCATTTCACAGATAATTTTGCTTAGGTCTAGGTTAGGCAGATAATGTCTATTTCAGTTAAAAAATAATTAAATTCCAAAAAAATATGAAATAAATAATAGTATATGTGACATGAAGATATGGGAAAATTATTAAGGGAATGCTTTGATGTCTAAGATTTGGGAAACACAGAGACTGCTGTCATTATCCTCACTTCCCAGAGGAGAAGACTGAAGCTCAGAGAAGTGACATAATTCGCCCAAGTTCACACATGATTATGTTGGTAGATTTGATAGCCTTGTTCCTCAACAATGCCTAACATACCTAATATTACATTTCAGAATATCTGTGATGCAGGTTCAGTTCTTTTGTTAAAAACCCTTTGCTGTACACATATAATTTCCAACTATAATCCTTTTTATATAGACACAAATATAATGTTACAATTTATGTAAATATAATTAAAGGCTTGATTTACTAACCACTATCTTTTGTGAAGGGCTCTGTGGAGCTTCACTAAGGGACAATGCCCAGCTTATAGTGGCCTCTTGATGTCCTCCTGGGCAAGGTTTCACAACAAACAATGATGATTGTAAACATTTCTTAAAAAGTGGAACAAATTCTGGGAAATGGAGGGCAAACTAGGACAACTCAGTTCATTAGTAACACAGGTGATGTAATATATCATGGGTCTAAGAGGGGGAGTACAGATAATAGTAAAGAAGTTGTTCTTACGTAATTTTATTTGGAAGTAGAGACTTATGAACATAGTATGCAAATTTGTGCCAAATATATGTAAATTTACACCTAAATACATGCAAAATTGTCTTCTAAGCTAAGACCTCTGGAAACAAATATACATATGTATGGGCATCTTTTCTTTTTACAGTAGAATGCACTTCTGTCATATGTCACAGCTTTCCCAGATGTGGCCATGCCAGCGCATCCTTCATGGAGAACTAAAGGCAATTCAAATATCTGCAGGGTGCAGCATCTGAAGTCAGTGACAGGGTTTAAGTAACCAAAAGACTACACACTGTTGAATGTTTCAGAAACTCCAGGCAGTCTTGACAGAGAGACTTGTACACTCAGAGATGGGTAACAACGCCTTGTCCAGGGAGCTTTCTAAAAATATTTTATTTATCTATTTTTTAGAGAGAAGGGAAGAGAGGGAGAAAGAGAGGAAAAGAAATGTCCATGTGTGAGAGAAACATCCCATTGACCGGTTGCCTCTCACACACCCCCAAATGGGGACCCAGCCTGCAACCCAGGCATGTCCCCTGACTGGGAATTGAACTGGCAACCCCTGGGTCCACAAGCCAGCACTCAATCCACTGAGCCACACCAGCCAGGGCCATGGAGCTTTTTTAGCAGTAAATAAATGCCTTCTGTCTGTCCACACTTGTTTGTGTGTCATTCTGTTAGGAAGGGAGAGACAGAGATAAGGGTTCAGGGTCCCTTGGCCTTTAAGAGTGGCTGCAGCCTCCAGATCAATCTGTTTTTCACTGGTGATAAATGAACCTTGGATTGATGGGGAATAGAGGGAGTTGACGTAGGAGGGGGTGGTTAAAGGATGGGATGAAGGTAGAGGGGAATATTTCTGTTTCTAGTTAACACTTTGTGTCTACTATATTATTATAGGAAAAAAATACAAACTTAAAACAGCCTAAAGTAATTATGAGTAGGGGAATATGTAAAATGATATGATGCCACTTGGCCCCTGGATAGTGCCTGCTGTATTTCTGCATGTGACATGTTATAAATAAAGCCCAAACCAAACCAAACCATAAAACTTGAAGAAAAAATGGGGGGGGGAGAAAAGCTGTTGTTCATCTCTAAAACCCACCCTTGTGCACATGCAAAACAGATGAGCTAAAAGAGACCCAACTCAAAATCATCCCTTCATAATGTAAATCTAAGAATGGTTTCCAGATGGAATCTGAGATACATAGCTTATCATTATATCAAGGAGCAGACCCACTTCTGACCACATTCAAATGAATCACTGATCCACAAGTCAATGCCTGGTCAACTTTGGTCTTTTCATTTTGCTTAGAATGTTCCTGGACCTGCCACTGTGGTGGTCTGGGATCTCCCCTGGGCTAGTCATTGAAATGATCAACTAGGAACCAGGCGATGTTTTAGGCACATGCCAATTCCTAATGTTTTCTTGCCTCATTGTAGCATCCCTGTTGTCTGCCTTCCTCATTTTATTTTTCCCAGGCTTGTAAAGTGGCACATGAAATTACATCAAAAATCATGGTGGCATTTCCAAAGTGTTAGGTTTCCCTCTTCCTCTCCAATCCTGACACTGCAGAAAGCTCTAAGCAATGGTTACCTAGGCTGGTAAGTAGAGCTGGAAATTTATGAGAGGTTGAGCACTGAAGAACATGTAAAGACTTGGCTACAAGTGACAAAAAGTCCAAAATCACAGTGGCTCAAACAATATAGTTTATCCATCTCTCTCCTAAAATCACAGTGGAGGTAGACACTCATGCAGAGCCTTCACAAAATTGCTGAGGACTCAGGATCTTCATATCTCATGGCTCCATGCTCAGCATGTGGTCTCTAATCAGGATGGCTAGTTCTAGATATCACATCCATGTTCTAGCCAAGTGTGATAGGCTTTAAAAAAAAAAAAATAACAGTCCCCAATGCATCACATTTCCTGTGTCTACATGACTTTTTGCAATATCAAAAACACTACATCTCCTCCTATCAAGACATAGAGTCTATTTCTCCATCCTTGAATCCAGATTGACCAATACCATTCGGCAGAAGTGACATGGCATGAATTCCAGATATTAGGCCTTCAGGGATCTTGAAGCTTCCTCTCTCTCTCCTTCTTGAAACTCTGAGACCACCATGTTGTGATGGAGCTCATCTAGCCTATAAAAGAATGAGACACGTCACAGAAAACTGAGGCACCCAAGCTGCCAGGCATGGCAAGAAGATCATCTTAGATCTTACAGCTTAGCTGGACATCAGAAGAAACCACCAGTCTTCCAAACCACAGAATCACAGAAAATAATAAATCATAGTAGTTTTAGCCAATAATCAGAGTGCATTTGTCCACAGCAATAGAAAACTGAAAGAATAGTAAGTGGCAGAGGCAAAGAAGAGACAAAGAGCACATGCTTCCTGGCAACACTACTGTTTATGTCTTTTTGCCACAACCAGTTGCAAGGGATTTTGGGGAGTGTGGTCATTATTCAGGAAGCCTGATGCCCAGCTATCAACAGGAGCATCAGTGGCTAAGGGAGAACCAATGTCAGGGTAAAGAACTAGCACTCCAAGAGGGAGGGAAGATTAGGCAACAGCAGATGCACAACACTTTCTGTGAATATCACAGATCTTTAAAAGTTAGAAAAATAACTGTAACATTCTTTTTCCTTTTAAACTTAAATTCTCCCCAGCTCAGCATGAGAGAAATAAATGTAAACATCTTCCAAAAATATGCTACACCTCTGAGACATAAAAGGAAGTTAGATTGTCCAGCCCAAGGAAGAGAGGGTGGGAGGAAGATGTAAGTGAAATGTGAAGATTAAGGTCACTGAGGATGGGACCAGCTATCCTCAGACCATGATGGAAAGCAAACAGGCAGTATGTTACACCTCAGGAAACATTTTGTGTCCTCTAGGCCATTAGACCCTGGAATCGGTCAACAGTGATGTTATTGGAATCATTCTTTTGCTTTTTAAAACTCAGATGAATTTTCTACGGTCTTTGAGACTTTGAAATTCATTTCTTCAGATGCATGAGAGAGTAAAATGAAGAATTCTAGAGGTCTCTTAGTGTCTTTCATGCCCGTGAAATAGAAAAGTCCATTTGCTGTGTGTTTGTGCAGGTCTACCATATGTGCAGCACAATTCTGGGCTCTGTGAAAGAATATTTAAAAAAGATACACATCTGCCATGGTGGTGTGGCTCAGTGGATTGAGCACTGAACTGCAAACCGAAAGGTCACTGATTTGATTCCCAGTCAGGGCATATGCCTGTGTTGCAGGCCAGGTCCCCATTTAGGAACACGAGAAAGGCAACTGGTTGATGCATCTATTGCACGTCAGCATTTCTCTCCCTTTCTTTCTCCCTCCTTTTCCATCTCTCTAAAAATAAATAAATAAAATCTTTTTTAAGAAACCTTTAAAAAAAGATACAGATCTGCATTCCGAATGTTTATGACCTATTTAGAAAAGCAGTTTCTGTGGCTTCTCAGTACACAATTCTGAGGAATGTTCTCAGAGCTGCCTGGAGAAGCTGTCCGCAGTTCTCCTGCACACTGTCAGGACTTGATGAATGATGTTCTCTCTGACCCTCTTCATATTCCCTCTTTACTCTCTCAACCTGGAAGATCTCCTAACTTACCGAGTACCCTCTAACTTTGAGGTACATGAAGACTTTCCAGGGTGTACAGCTTGGATAGTCTTAAGAGAGTCAACTTCCAGATTCCCATTCTCCATGTGCACTCTTTCCTAAAGTGGTTGGACCAGGAGGGTGTTGAAGTTTTGCAGTAGCCTTTCTCCCACTTTATAAAAGAAACGCACACCCCCAGCTCTCCCTCATCTTACCATGGTTCATTATCCAGTGGTGAGAACACTCCAGGACAGCCAACAAAAGGGAAGCTTCCTTTGATGAGTAATAGAAGGCCCAGTCAACTCACAGGGCTTTTGGGATTTCCCTGGTTTCCACATTTGCTTGTTTGCTTGTTAAGGGAAAGCCCATTACTCAAACTGAGTATTTGGTCCATGTTGACATACCTGAATTCAATTAGGTGGTACAGTGGGGAAATGGGAATAAATATAATTTTTCATCAAAAAAAGTCACCTCCTCTACTTTCTCACCTCCATCAAAGAAAGGAAGAGAGAGAAGAACAAGGAAGGGGGTAGGGGAAAAAGGAAAAATCACTGTTCTTGAAGTTAGTCTTATGAGGCAAATGGAAAAGAACATCTGCAAAAATTATTTAATGTTAAAAATTATTTTCCTTGCATTTTTAAATATAAGAAATTCTTCGCAGTTATTCTTAAAATTCAACCATAGAAGGTGTCATTAACTGGGAAACGTACATTCAAAAAGCTAAAGCCATATAGCTATTGGAGTTCTACAGTTTTGGTCATATGCTGTTCATTTTAAGTATAACTGAAATATGTTAAACAATTTCTAAAAATTTCAAGGTACAATAGCTAAAGTGCTGAGATTAAAGTTTCATGTGATTTCTTTCATATTTAGTGTGTTGTTTAATAAAATAGTTTAGGCTCTCTGCTCCTCCTGTTCGACAGACAGCCATGTCTTCCTGCGCAATGCCAGCTGCAACCCTGAGACCTGATAGTAAAAGTCGGAGTGAATGGATTTGGCCCTATTGAGCGCTGGTCACCAGGGCTGCTTTTAACTCTGGCAAAGTAGATATTGTCACCATCAATGACCATTTCATTGACCTCAACTACATGGTCTACATGTGTCAGCATGATTCCACTCATGGCAAGTTCAAAGACACAGTCAAGGCTGAGAACGGAAGGTTGTCAGCAATGGAAAGTCCATCTCCATCTTCCAGGAGTGAGATCCCGCCACCATCAAACAGGGTGATACTGGTGCTGAATATATTGTGGTGGCCACTGGTGTCTTCACCACCATGGAGAATCTGGGGCTCACTTGAAGGGTGGAGCCAAGAGGGTCATCATCTCTGCCCCTTCTGCAGGTGCCCCCATGTTTGTGATGGGTGCAAACCATGACAAGTATGACAACGCCATGAAGATAGTCAGCAATGCCTCCTGCACCACCAGCCGCTTGGCACCCCTGGCCAAGGTCATCCATGACAACCTTGGCATCATGGAGAGACTCATGACCACAGTCCATGCCATCACTACCACCCAATAGACAGTGGATGGCCCCTCTGGGAAGCTGTGGCATGATGGCTGAGGGGCTGCCCAGAGCATCATCCCTGCTTCTTCTGGTGCTGCCAAGGCTGTGGGCAAGGTCACCCTGAGCCAAAAGGGAGTTCACTGGCATGGCCTTCTCTGTCCCCACCCACAATGTGTTAATTGTAGATCTGACCTATCACCTGGGGAAAGCTGCCAAACACGATGACATCGAAAAGGTAGTAAGCAGGCATCAGAGGGTTCCATCAAGGGCATCTTAAGCTATACTGAGGACCAGGTTGTCTCCCGTGACTTTAACAGTGACACCTACTCCTCCACCTTCAATGCTGGGGCTGGCATGGCCCTCAATGACCACTTTGTCAAGTTCATTTCTTGGTATGACATGAATTTGGCTACAGCAACAGGGTGGTGGGCCTTATGGTCTACATGGCCTCCAAGGAATAAGAGGCCCCTGGACCACCAGCCCCAGAGACAGGAAAAGAGGCCCTCAGATGCTAGGGAGTTCTTGCCCCAAATCAATCCCCCAACACACTGAGAATCTCCTTGACCTCCAGTTTCCATCCTAGACCCCCTGAAAAGGGGAGGGGCTTAGGCAACCTTACATTGCCATGTACTATCAATAAAGTTCACTGTACCCAACCAAAAAAAAGTTTATAATTTATTTTTACCAGTTTTATTATCAAAATTTTACTCCAGCAGAGGGAATACTTTCCTACTTATTCTAGGAGGCCAGCATTACCTTAATACCAAAACCAGTAAAAGACATTACAAAAAAAGTACAGACCAATATCTCTCATGAACATAGATGCAAGAATCCTTAACAAAATATTATCAAATCAAATCTAGCAATATATAAAAAAGAATTATACCCCTACCCAAGTAGGATTCATCCCAGGTATGCAAGGTTGGTTTAACGTTCAAAATCAAGTCATGTAGTCATCAACAGATTAAAAAAGAAAAATCACAAGTCATATCAATAAATGCAAAATAAGGATTTGACAAAATTCAACACCCATTCATGATTTTTAAAAAAAAACTCTCAGCAAACTAGTAATAGAGGAGAGCGTCTTCAACTTGATAAAAAATATCTACAAAAAATACCTTCAAGTAACATCATACTTAATGATGAGAAACTCGAAGTTTTTCTACTAAGATCAGGTACAAAGGATGTCCCCTCTCACCACTCCTTTTCATCATCATAGTAAAAGTTTTAGCTAATGCAACAAGACAAGAAAGGGAAATAAAAAGTACACAGGTTGGGAATGAAGAAATAACAATGTCTAAAAAACTGAAAGAATTGAAAAAAAACTGGCACAAATAAACAATTGCAGCAAGGTTGTAAGATAAAAGGTTAATATATAAAAGTCAAGCACTTTCTTATATGACAGCAATGAACAAGTGGAATTTGAAATTAAAACACAGTGTCATTTATATTAACAACCCCCCAAAATGAAATATTTATATAAATCTAACAAAATGTTGCCCTGACTTTGAAGGTTCTCATTCACATCAAGAGATGAGTCTGTGTGTGAGCTGGCCTTGTCACTTGCTCCGGCTAATGGAATGTGGCAGAAATGACAATGAGTCAGTCCTGAAACTGTGCACAAGAGACTGCTTGGTCACATACACTCTCTTGTGACCCTATCCCATGTAGAAGCCCAGGAGAGCCCATGGAGAGTAAGAAACCACATGCTGCAGACACAAGGCATCCCAGCTAACCAGATGGCTGGCTACAGACAGGTAAGCCAGCCCTGCCAAATCCACTGAGCCCTTCTAGAACTGAAGAACCACTCAACCAACCCACAGACTCCTAAGGAAAAGAATATTTATTTTTCCTGGATTGTGATTGTTTCTTATGCAGCATTTTTTGAGACCAGAGAAAGCTGATATATTTTATTTTGGCAAATTTTTTACTACTTATTGTGGTGTTAACTCAATCCAGAAGGAGGGGGGGAAAACCAAATTTAAACATTTAGCAACCTATCACAGGAAATAAAACAAATATAACATTTCAATTTACACACATAGATTTGTTAGAGACAACTATGAGACCAATACAAAACATTCAAACATTAAAATATGTTACATTAGGACAAAAATCTGTGGAGAACTGGAGTAGAAATAAGAATTCAGGGAGAAAAAAGAAAGATGGAAAATGTCTGAATGCTAAGAACTGTTCATGTAATTTCAAATGTTAAGTATCAAATAATTACAGCATTTAAATTTCATTTGGCCCATATTTTAAAGTCATGTAATATTTTTATTTTAAATGTCAACGTTTTACAATATGCCAAGAATTACATTGTTGGCAACTCTTTAAGTTTATGATAAAAAAATTTTAGATGTTGGCTTATAAATGTTGGGGAGGATATTTTTCAAAATTCCTTTAGGAGGTATGCAAGCTAAAATTCTTGAAAACTGCTGTTCTAGAAACTCCACTCACATAGTATTTATTTAAAAGGTAAAATATAACCTGTGGTGTATTTCATGCAGGGCTCTGTATGTGCAAATATAAGCAAGCTTATATACCTTCTAATGTATGTATGCTTATAAATTTGCATTGATGTGTAATTTTATTCAGAACTATGTGTTTTTACTTAAATGTATAATTTCTTTGTAGCCAGTCAGTGATACTTTTTGTTTTCTTGAGGAGAGAATGATTCTTGGTCCAGGAAGCTGAAGAAAGGGGAGACCATAAGACCCCAGCTGAGAAACAAAACAGGTTACAAAAAGGAAAGGTGTTTTTTCCTTCAGAAGATACGGGCTGGGATGCCTGTGAGAGAGAGATCTCAGAGAGCTGGTCCATGATGTCAGCTGTATATGATACTTCTAAGAAATTTATATTCCAGTAGGTGTTCGGAAACCAAAAACAGAGACACAGACAGTTCTGGAATCCAGGCCAGAGCAATACTGGATTAAAGTTAGGGAGGACTTTGTTCTCTGGTTGTTGTTGTTTCCTGTCTCATGCCTCTGAACCCCTGCACATGCTGTTCTCTCTGCTGAGAATGTTATTCATTTTTCTAATTACATTTCATTTCATTTATTAGAATAGATAATGTATTTACATGGTTTTAAAATGAAAATGATAAAGAATGATTGGGAAGGCCAAACCTGGCCGGCCTTCTCCTTTCCCACTCTCACCCCACCCCCACTCCCTACTGGAGGGCATCCACTTTTATAGCTCCTGTTTATCTTCCTAGTCTTTCTGCAAATACAAGTAAATATGGATATATACACAATCTCCCCGATCTCTCTTCTTATACCAAATACAGCCAACTAAATATATTCTCTGCTCCTTGCTTCTGTTTGTTTAACAAAAGCTTGTCCTATCAGTACACAGACTTCAACCCCTTTCTTTTTTTCAGCTGTGTAGCATTCCACCATGGGGATATCCCTAGATTATCCAGTCCTCTGTAGAGGGACACGTGGGTTCCAAACTTCTGCTATCATGCTGCCATGAAAAACCACATACATCTTTGCCTACATGTGAAGACTCCTCTAGGGGTTAAATTCCCAGAACTGCTGCCCCACCTTTTCTTCCTGGAAAAATCTTATTCACCTTCTGACACCCATGGCCCAGAGAGCCAGACATAGAGGCATGTCCACAGAGCTACAGGAAGATGCCTGCCTTCTCTGTTGAGCTGGGAGCATCTTAAGGGTATAGATCCCTCCTATTTTTGACTCTATGTTCTCATTGAATAAATAACAAAAGAATAGATGCTGTTCAAACTTAGGTTCTTAAGAAACTCAGGGAGACAATTTCTCACAGGGAAGTACGCTCTTTCTCTAGGTACCAATTACTGTTTATCACTATGAAAGCTATATTTGTATTCAATCTAAAAATGAATAACCAGAACAGTGAAGGTTTTCAGAACACACAGCATATCCCAACAAACCACTCTTTTATATACAACTCATTCTGCAATTCCTTTCCTTAAAGCCAATTGTCTTAAGAAAAGTCTTGAATATGTGTGCATAAACTGCATTTTGACTGTTCTGATATTGATCTTACCGTCTTTTTAGAACATTAATGAAAGTCATCAAATGAGCAAGTACATAAGGGAAAACAGAGTTAGTACAACTCTATAGCTGCCTCAGTGTATAAAGAAGCAAAGTATGAGCAAACAAACATGTGAAATGGGTCTGAACCATTGTTCTATGTTTTAAAATGTATGTTTTCATTTAATCCTCTCCAAAACCAAACAAATTGCCCAGTTGTTACTATTATTATTTACAGTTTTAAGTTTGGAAACTGAGGCACAGAGAGGTTAAGAAATCTGTCCAAGGACACATAGCCAGCAAGCAGTAGAGCTAGAATGTGAAGTGAAGCAGTAAGCCTGGAGACTCCATGTCCTTCGTTTCAGCGCTGTTCCTTTGTTTGGGTACATATGTGTGTCATTTCCATGCTATATTATTTAAGAATGTGTTCATTTCTATTTCAGAAAACCCTAAGTAACTGTGGTTTGTTACAAATACAAGTTTATATCTCTCTCACATAAATAAAGGATAATGTTAAGCAGTCTTGGATTGTATTAATGTTCACAATCATCAGGAATCCAGGATCCTTATCAACATAGAGCTACTACCTCATGGCCCCAAATGTCTATGGAGCTCCAGCCACCACATCCACATTCCAGCCTATAGCAAGGAGGAAGGGGAAGTAAGTGTGTACTCTCTATCTTTATTACAGAAGCTGAACATGATACTTCCACTTTTAGTTCATTGGTCACAATTTTACCCCCTGGCCATACCGTTCCAAGGAAGGTTGGGGAAAATAGCCCTTGTTCTGTAATAGCATGCTAAAACTGTTGAGTTTTATTACTAAGGAAGAAGTAAAAAATGGATACTAAGAAATAACTAGCAGATACTACTACACTCAGTAATAGAAAAGCATAAATACATGGCACCCCAGTGTGAAAAGGAATTTTAAAATTCTCTAGTAAAGTGCTGATCTGATGCTTAAGTATTCAGGCCCGTTGGTTGTACCCCTCCCCCTTCATAAAAAGAGGTCTGAAGCTACCCATTCCATGTTTAGACAATGTTTCTATCAGTTGAGCTAAACACCCAATTGGCCCTATTTCAACTCATTAAGGCCCTTCAGGATAACTCTCAAATTGAAGTCCTCCTGCCCCGATAATTCAGATATTTGAAGAGTGCTACCAAGTCCCTAACCCCAGACCCCCTTCTCCAATCACCCACTGTGCTCTCCAATATACCTCTTCCGTCATCTCCTGGCACACTTGCAGTGCTCTTTAGGTGCCTTGTCCAGGACAAAAAGTCCTGGGAGTGGCCATACACAGTCAGAGGAGGATTACAACTTTCAGGTAATAGGCATCTACTGACATGTTTCTAGAAGGGCTTCTCAGATTGCTTTAGGATTTTTAACAATTGCTCCACACTTTTAACTCAGGAAGTGCTTACCACCTATTAAAGCTGCATATCCCCAACTCATTTTTTTTTTTTTTTGCAGTTGATTTTTTGGCTTTGATGTAGAACCATAAATGACTCCCTATTTTATCTTCTCCTATGTATAGGGTCTCTTGGCTTGATCCTACAAAAATCCTGAGTCTATCAATCAACAAATCATCTACCCCTCCTACCTCCGTCTAAAATTTTGGCAATATTTCTCTGTGCCTTCATTTATGTCACTGAGCAGATCATTGCGCAGAGCAAGGCCAAGGCCAATGCTGTATGATGCACCCCTGAAATCCTCCCTCCGGGTGACATTGATCCATTAAGCAGCCCTTTCTGTGGCAACAAGGAAAACTGGTTTAGAAGTGTGTTGCTGCCATAGCGACATCTAAGCAGGCAGCTAAGAGCCTTAGGGACTTGGCTGCTGGCAGCATCTGTTACCAGAGCTTTCCTTCACCAGTGAGAAGACTTCCCAGTCCCTCAGGAGCCAGGACCTGGCTGTCAGGAGATAGCACTCGTCCGTGCACTCATTCGCTTAGCATTCCTTTGTAAAACATACGAGTATTTGGAGGTTTTCTATTCCCAGAATGCTATGTCCTAAGAATAAAGGTCAACCAGACACATTGCCTGCTCTCAAGGAGCTTGTCTGTCTAATAGGTAGTGATGTTACAGCCAGGATGACTCTATTAAAACCCAAGTCAGATCATGCCACTCTCTGTTCAATATTTGGCAGTGGTTCCCATGTCCCACAGAGTAAAGGCTTGGGTCCTTCCCACAGCCCCACAGCCCCACAGCCTGACTATCCCACTTGGTCTGCCCTCCCACACTCTCCCCCTCCATTCTCCTTCCTTCTTCATTTCTCCACTCCAGCCACCTGGCCTCATTGTCAAACACATCAGATGGGTGTGTTTCTGCCATCCCACCTTTGTCTAAAACACTCTTCCCTCAACATCGACATGGCTCCCTGCATCCTTTCCTTCAAGTCTTTACTCAGAAATCACCTTCTCTAGGCACCCTATCTAAAATGTCAAAGATCTGGAATATTTCATGTCCTCCTTCCTGATTTACTTTCCTTCTTAGCTCATCCTCCTTTCTAATATTCTCTTATCCTACTTTTTAATCATTTCATTTTTATTTCCCCCACTAACATGTAAGCCTCTGAGAGCAGCAAGAAGCTTTGGACTTTTCTTTTTTCATCCAGAGCTCTTAAATTAGCGACTGATAAATAGAACGAACGAATGAATGAATATGCAATTTCAGTAAAATATGAGAAATCCTGTAAAGTAAGAATTCTGGGGTGCCATGTAAGCACATAGAAAAGGCCCCTAACCCAGTCTTGAGAGTGAACAGGCTGAAAACTGGAGGATGAGTCAGAGAAGGCCAGGTGAGGAGCTGAGGAAAAGTCGTTCCATGTGGGTGACCGTGACACAGTGGCCAAAGGCGGGCTGGGGCCAGGCGGAAGGATCCTGTGAACGATAATGTGCTTAGCATTCATCCAAGAAGGCGAGGAACTGGGGAAGCAAAAAGCAAAGCACCACAGCCAGACTTCTATTTCCAAAAAGCCCAAGCCTGGGCATATACTGGAGGGGAGTCAGGCTGGAGACTGCAGCTGGAAAAGTGGTTCAATAACCCACTGACAGAGAATAAGGGATGAATTAGGGCAGGGGCTAGCAAACACTTTCCATAAAGGGCCAGACAGTAAATATCAGGGCACATTTAACTCTGCCATTACAGCGAGAAAGTAGTCAAAGGGAGTATGCAAATAAAGGAGCAAGGCTATTTTTCCTTGAAATTGATTTACAAAACAGTTCAAGGCCAGATTTGGCCTGCAGGCTGGTGGTAGTTACAGCCTCCTGAATCAGGGTTTAAGGGAGAGAAATGAAGGTGCTGAGAGAGTGTTTAAGAGGTAGAGCTCCCTAACAGGTGATGAATCCTCTTTGACACAGGAAGAGGAGAGAGGAAAGAGGACCCCGGTGGGCACTAGGGCACCTGGCGACCTGGAGGAATAAATGCCCACATCCCAGAGTGGGGGTTGACCTGGGAGAATATGTCTCCATATGCTTGCAGTTTGAAACATCCCAGAAATCAGTGCAGAGCTGTGCACTGGGCAAGGGAAGAGCAGCCAAAGCTGTGAAAGAGAAAGGGTCTCCCAACAACCCTCCTCCCTGAGTGGGCCTGAGGTTATGCCTTGAATTTAGGGAGTCTTCCCATTGATGCCTTAGAGGAAATTTAAGGCGCTCTCTGACCTTTCCCTCTTTCCCAGCCACCCGCAGGCTCCTCCTCCACCTCCTCAGCCTGGTTCCCCTCAGCGATTCCTGAGTCTTCCCTTTCCCCTGAATCTTGTAGAAGGCGGATGATGCTGGGAGAAGGTGGCTCAGTGAGCCCCGCTGAGAATCAGAAAACAACAGGGTATGTGCATTTGGAGGGGACAGTTGCCAAAGAACAGGCTAACCCTGGAGGGGAGCTGTGTAAGAGGGAGAAATAGGGTACGGATCTTGGCTCTTCGTGAGATGAAGAGATGCCAAATTCTCTAACAGATGTGCCTAAGACAAATGAAGTTTAAAAAAATAGTTGTAAAGTCCAATAAAGCAAGATGCCAAGGGACTGAGCCGCTGGGCTCCATGGCTGACTGATCCCACCAGGGGTGGGCTCCCTTGCCAGTGAGGCAGCAGTCACTTCCCTGGACAGGCAGGTGGGGGCAGAAAGAGGGTCTGCTCCTCACGAGCACGTTCTCCAGAAGTGGCTCCTTTTCAACAGTTTTAAAGGTCAGATGCTGACGTGACAGTTGCTAAAACTATGATGAAAATGTTCACAGGAAGCATTGTGCAAGCGAACTCTAGAGACTCACAGTCTCCACAGGCAGACAGGACAGCCCTTTACATGGGCCTGCTCCGGACCATGCCAGGCACAGCTGTCACCCCATCTCATGAAGCCTCTCCCAGCCCCATGGCCCTCAGGTCAGAGACTGGCCTGAAGACAGACTGCCAGTTCGGGATGGTGAGAGGCACCCTGAATGGGCAGCAGAGCACGGGACCTGGGCCTGGAGCCAGCCATCTCCAGCAGGGGACTCTCAGAGCAGGTACCAGGACAGCTATGCTATGCAACGGGCTTGTGACTTCTGTCCCACAGACAGCCTTAGGGATTGCATGAACAAGCCCAGCCTCAGATGACCTTCCACTGTTGGCCAGGCGCTGAGAGAGCATGTTCAGCTCCCTGCACAACAGTAAGTGAATGTAAACGTGCACCACAAATTTTAAAATATATCAACAGAAAGGGTAAAATCAGACTCTGCTTGTCTTGGAATCCATTTTATGCTGTATAGGGTTCAAAAGGAATCTAGGTTCTGACGAAGCAGGCTACTTGCCTGAGCCCCATCCTCAGGGCGACAGGTCAAAACCTATTGCAACCCCATCCCCCGGGCCCTCTCGCCCACTGAGGCGCCAGCCCATTCTCTCTCCTGCCCCGCAGGCTTCCTCCTCCTCCACTTGCAGGGCTGCCCAAGGACCAGGCACAGGCTCCTTTACATGCAACAAGCTCCTGGAAGCCAGAGGCCTCCGGTGTTACACACCCTGTTCTACCGGCTTGATCTGTGGGGCTCCCAGCAAGGCTGGGAGCAGATCCAGGCAAGCAGGGCTTCTTCTCAACATCTGAGGAAATACTGGAACTTAACTCATTACTGCTCCCCGCACGCGAGCACGCACATACACCCCTCTTTCTATCTCTAATCCCATGTCCACCTCTGACTGGTTTGGGAGTGATTGATCAAGGCCCCAACTGCATTTCCACCAAGAACTCTTTTTACAGTCCTGTCATGCCACACAACTCCAGGGCCCCCGCGCACACTTGAGCATGTGGCGTCTTGGAGGTGGCAGTGCCCTAGTCTGGGGTTTTGTTTGTTTTGCTTGTTCAAACTCTGCGTGCTTCCCATTGGTTTTCAGGAACTCAGGTAACAGGAAGAGACCTGTGCTTGGACAACGAACCCAGGTGGCTGACACCAGCTTCCCCTTCTCCAGCTATATGATGTAGGTCCCATTCCTGCAAGGGAAGCTTCCAGAACAGGCAGTTTTCCTGGTGTTGACTGTAGTTATGGCCTCTGAGCAGCTGCAGCAGCATCAGTGGATGTTGGGACCTGCACTGGTACCTTGTGGGGACTGAGACAGTTGCAGATCACCAGGCCCAGCTAGAACTGCAGGACAACCTCAGAGCACTCTCCAGGTCCTCAGTCACTCACGAGGCCATGCGGGGCTGCGACTCTGCAGACGGAGACCCGGCAGGCCCACCTGGTGACCCCCTTCTGCAGGCACCGTCCTGTTAGGTGAGCTGAATGGGGTAGAAGAGAAAAGTCAAAAGTCAATGCAGCCAGAACCCAGCACTATCTGAAGCTGCGAGAGGGATTGCCAGACTTGGGCTTCCACTGGAGCAGATGCTTCATGGCCAGCTACTTATTTCCAGATGCAGTTTCAGCCAAACAGACCTTCATACCTCCGCGACTCATAGCCAAACCTCAACCCCATACCTGGTCCTAAACAAACCTCATCCATAAAGCCACTCTGCCTCTGTTGAATCAGTTGTGTGACCATGTGCTCGTCATTAACCTCTCTGTGTATCCATTTCCAGAGCAGTTAAACAGGATGATGCAAGCCCTCACCTTGACGTTTGCTGGAAGCACAGGGAGAGTGGCTGCCCCACGTGAGAAGCTGATCAGCATTTGTGGTGGATATGAGGACTCTTTTGGCCCTAAAGAGGCAAAGACCTCACACACTCAGATTCAGCACCTTCCTTCCCATCCTCCTGAAAGAGGAAACACCTCCAAACATAAAAAGTGGGAGAAAGAAACTGAAGGCATTTTCTTCTTTCCATTTAGAACCACTATAGCCTAGCCAGGTGTTAAAAGGGTGGGTGCCAGGGGCTGGGGTGGAGGTGGGGAGGAGTGGAGGGAATGGGCAGTTAGTGGTTTTTTGTTTGTTTGTTTTTAACTTTATTATTGATCTATTTTAAAACAATGTATAATTGACATATAACATAATATTAGTTTCAGGTGTACAAGGAACATTAACGAAAATTTTTATTGGATGTATTTGGCCAACAGTGGTTAATAAAATTATATAGGTTTCAGGTGTACAGTTCTATAATACAGCATCTGTATATTGTATTGTGTGTTCATCACCCCAAGTTAAGTCTCTTTTTGTCACCACTTATCCACCCTTTAACTCTCTCCTATCTCCCCTAACCCCTTTCCTTCTGTTAATTACCATACTGTCATTTGTGTCTGAGGGCTATTTGTTTTTCTCTGACTGGCTTATTTTACTTAGCATAATATTCTCTAGGTCTATCCATACTGTCACAAAAGTTGAGATTTCCTTCTTTTTTTTTCGGCCAAGTAGTATTCTATTGTGTAAATGTACCACCATTGTTTTACCCAGTCATCACTGATGGGCACTTGGGCTGCTTCCAAATCTTGGCTATTGTAAATAATGCTGCAATGAATGTAGAGGTGCATAATAGTCTTTCAAATTAGTGTTTCTTTGGATATATTCCCAGAAGTGGAATCTCTGGGTCATAAGGAAGTTCCATTTTTAATTTTTTGAGGTAACTCCTTACTGCTTTCCACAGTCCACAAACAATGAATAAGGGTTCCTCTTTCCCTACATCCTCGCCAGCATTCATTGTTTCTTGATTTACTGATGACAGCCATTCTGACAGGTGTAAGGTGGTATTTCATTGTGGTTTTAATTTGCATTTCTCTAATGATTAGTGACATTGAGCATCTTTTTATATGTGTGTCGGCCATTAATATGCCCTCTTTGGAGAAGTGTCTATTCAGATCCACTGCTCATTGTTTAATTGGATTGTTTGGCTTTTTTGGTGCTGAGTTTTATAAGTTCTTCATAAATTTTGGATATGAACCCCTTATCAGATGAATTGGTGAATTCAGTGGGTTGTCTTTTCATTTTCCTGAAACTTTTGTTTGTTTTGCTTGGCAAAAACTTTTAGTTTGATGTAGTCCCATTTGTTTATTTTTTTTCTCTTGTTTCTCTTGCTTGGGGAGATATATCGGAAAAAATATTGTTATGAGCAATGTCTGAGATTTTACTGCCTATGTCTTCTTATAGGATTTTGATGGTTTTGAGTCTTACATTTAAGTCTTTAATTCATTTTGAATTTATGCTTTCTTATAGTGTAAAATGGTGGTCTAGTTTCATTTTTTGCACATATCTAATTTTCCCTACACCATTTATTAAAAAGACTGTCTTTACTCCATTGTATGTTCTTGCCTCCTTTGTCAAACATTAATTGACCATAAAAGTATGGGTTTATTTCTGGGCTCTCTATTCTATTGCATTGATCTATATGTCTGTTTTTATGTCAATACCATGCTGTTTTGATTACTGTGGACTTGTACTATAGTTTGATATCAGGTAGTGTGATTTCTCCAACTTTGTTCTTCTTTCTCAAGACGGTTATGTCTATTTGAGGTCTTTTGCGGTTCCATATAAAATTTTGAAATATTTGTTCTAGTTCTGTGAAATTTACCATTGATATCTTGATAAGAATTGCATTGGCTCTATAGATTGCTTCAGATAGTATGGACATTTTAACCATGTTAATTCTTCCTATCCAGGAACACGGTGGATGCTTCCACCTATTTGTATCTTCTTCAATTTCTTTCTTCAGTGCCTTATAATTTTCTGAGTACAGGTCTTTTACATCTTTGATTAAATTCATTTCTAGGTATTTTATTATTTTTTGATGCAGTTGTAAATGGGATTATTTTCTTAGTTTCCCTTTCTGATAGTTTATTACTCATATATAAAAATGCCCATGATTTCTGGATATTAATTTTGTATCCTGTTACTTTACTGAATTCATTTATCAGCTCTAGTAGTTTTATTGGTGGAATCTTCAGGGTTCTCTACATGCAGTATCATGTAATCTGCAAATAGTGACAGTTTTACTTCTTCCTTGGGGACAGAGTTTCAGTTTGGGAAGATGACAAAGATCTTCTGGAGATGGATCATAGTGATGGTTACACAGCCATGGAATGTGCTTAATGTTGCTGAAGTACACACTTCAAAATGGTTAACCTAAGTTCTTTATTATGTGTATTTGGTAAAAATACTACCTAAAAAATAAAATAAATGGGAGAAAACAAATAACTCTACAAAATTAAGAGGTAAGCAGTGCAGCACGGACCATGAGATCCTGCAAGGTTACAACTTCACGGAAGAGGTAAAGCTCGTGTGGCTGTCCGTCCCCCCTCAACAAGTTGTGAAGTACAGACTAAATGGTGCGTCAAGGCCAGCAAAATGTAAAGGCCATCTCAAACTCTAATGTATCTATGAGAGTCAAGGGCCAGGTCATCACTAAAACATAGCATGGTATGGTTGGCATGACCATAAATATCTATCCCAGGACCCCGTTCTTTTGAGAGTGAAGGGACACTATTGATAATCTCAGGGGACAATGGCATGTAGTCACATGTAATGTAGAGGAAAGAGCCCAAACTTGGGAATCAGGTAGACCTAGGTTCAAGATCTAGCTTGAGCACTTGAGCAAATTACTTTTTGTCTCTGAGCCTCAGTTTCCCTACCTATAAATTTCTATCTCATGAGGTTATTTTGAGAATCAAAAATAAGCTGTGTAAAACTCCCAGTCTAGGATCTGGCACTCCTTGAATATTACAAGCCTATAATCTCTTACCTGCAATTCTGAAATCTAAAAAGCTCTGAAAATGGAAAGCTTTCTGAACTCATTTGGTGGCAAAACCTGACTGCAACCAATGAGTAGCTATTTAGAATATTTATCTCACTTAGCGTAATTTATTCTTATGCTTCTCTGCAGAAATATTAACATGTTTGGTGACAAGGTTGGCTTCAGTTCCTTCTGTGAGTGGATTATCCTCCTAAAGTCCAAACTTTCTGTATAGGTTGGAAGGATGAGGACTCTAGTTATAGATGCAGTGTCCTATATAGATTTAAATCTCTTGCTACTTATAAAGTTATGAAGTGCTATAATGTTATATTAAGTGAAAATGGCATGTTTAGTTTTCTAAAAAGCAATATGTAAAATAATGTGTATTATGTTTTAAAAAGATGGGTACACACGTAAGCTTATCAGTGCACAGACCACATGGAGAAGCATTCTTGAAGGTGGAAAGTGACTCTGGAAACAAGGAAACTGAGGTGGGGGAAAGGAAAACTAATGTTACGTTGTGTACACTCTTACTCATGTTAAATTTTTATTCCACATTTACAATACATTTTTAAACATTACATTAAAGTTAAAAAACACTTGACACCCATTAGGATGGCTATTACTTAAAAAAACAGTAACCAAAAACAAGAAGCATTGGCAAGGGTATGGATAAAAGGGAACCCTTGTGGACAGTTGGTGGGAATGTGAAATGGTGCAGCTATGGAAAAACATTTCACAGTTCCTCAAGAAATTAAAAGTAGAACTACTATGTGACCCAGCAATCCCACTTCTGGGTATACCTAAAAGAATTGTATCCCATGTTCATAGCGGCATTATGTGAATTATAAAAATACATACAATGGAATGTTAGCCTTAAAAAGAAAACTTGACACATGGATGAACCTTGAAGACATTATGCTAAGTGAAATAGGCCAGTCACAAAAATGCATGGTTCCACTGACGTGAAGTTCCTAGAGCAGTCAAATGCATAGAGACAGAAGGCAGAAGGCTTGTTGCCAGGGGTGGAGGAGGGGACGGGGAGTGAGGGTTTAACGGGCACAGAGTCTCAGTTTGGGACGGTGAGAAAGGCCTGGAGAGGGCTGGTGGGGAGGCTGCACAGCAAAGTGAGGGTACATAATGCCACTGCACTGCACACTTAAAAATGGCTACGACGGTAAACTTTATGTTGTGTATTTTACAATTAGAAATAAAGCTAAAAGAAAATTCCTCTCATCACATATCCGCTTGGCTATGCCTCTGCCACTTGTGCTGAACCTTTCCATGAACTGTGCAGGCGGCAGGCCGTACCAGTTCAGGGACTTCTGAGTAATACATGAGTCAGAGGAGGGTGGCCGGGGAGGGCCCCTCTCGGGCTCTGCGGGCCCTGCTGACCACGGAGTGCTCTTTGGGAGGGCTGGTTTGGGAGGGCAGGTGCTGGGCTTGAGTCTGACAAGGACCAGGCTGGTGGCATCAAGGCCTAAATATAGGCTGCCTGGAGATGGGGCCTGGCTATGACAAGGGTCAGGCTCCTTACCACACCCCACAGAGTCATTGCAGGATGCTCTGGATGAAGCCATGGGAGTTCCCAGTGGCCAGTTTCTTTTTGAAAGAAGTCAGTTCCCCAGCCCAGCCCTCCTCCCCAAAATCTAGAGGTGAATAAAGGAGAATAAGAAGATCCACTTCTTTCCTTAATACTTCGACACCCAAATTTCTCTTTTTATCTTTTCAGTCTTCTTTTCTTTTTTAAGTTAAAGGAAGGGACTTTCTGGCTGAGTAGAGCATTTTGACCATTTCTGTACATCTCCTAAGCAATTCCAGTTTTATTTCTGGGTTTCTCCTTGCCAGTAAAGCGCAGCTCACTTTGAGGCTCAGACTCTAAGTGTCCCCGGCGCAAGGAGGCTCACCCACAGGCTCTAAGTGACATTGAGCAAACTGGGTTCCAGAACTTCCTACATGTAGTTCCCATGATTTCCCTGGGTTTCAGGTCTATGAAGTGGGCCGGTGCCCTCAAAGGTTCTGTGTCTTTATCAGTTAGAACAGTGCCCAGCCAGGGACTTTACAGAGGAAATGCAATGTGGGAGCTGGTTACAATGATGTTGGAAGAGCCAAGATGCCACTCTCGGGAAGAAGTAACAGCAGGAAGTTTCCATGCACCCCAGGTTTGGGAGGGGTGGTCTGGTGGAACTGGGACCATGGAGGGGGGCTGTCCAGTAGCAACACATGTACAGAAGATCATTGTTAGAGACCCTGCCCCACTCAGGGCCAGTTGGTACTGAACAGCCTGGTGTTCCTGTTCTTCTAACCCTCTAATTGGTCCTCATTGATTCCCCCCTGCACCCGGGGCTGAAGCCAGGCAGAAGTCAGGAGGCCAAGGATCCCGGGAGATGTAGTTTGCAAAAGGCACACTGCTGTGTTCCACAGAGGGCGGGGGACTTTCAGGCAGAAAGCCAGCAAGTCCAGCCATGGCTGCTGCAGTCCCCCAACCTCAGAGGGGATTTTTCCACTTTTTTTGTTTTGTCTTGGCATTTCTGTTTCAGATGCCAAATTTACAAAGGAATTGAATTAAAGTCAGACAGAACAGCTTCAAAGCTTACACTGGCCAGGCCAACCCATCACTTCTGAAACCCCCAAAGTGGATACGTGTCCTCTGGCTCACCTCTTGCCAGACTGAGCGTCCCCCTGACTAACACCTTGGCCCCATGCAAGGAGCAGGCTGTGCCAGGCAGGTGTGAAATGCGGCTGGATTCAAGCCGGCACTGGGAGAGGAGGAGGTAGTGTAACAGGTTTCCACACCACCTGGAGAAGTAGGAACATTAATTCCTCCACCAGGGCTGGGCTTCCAGGTACAGAGAGCAGAGGTCACTGTAGTCCAAAGGGCTGAGCATAGATTAGGCACTCAATTGTTCTTTGTTTAGTTCAGCTGAGGACCCAACCTCGTGTGACCTGGAGCCAAACACCTTCTGAGGATCCAACCTGCTTTACAAGACAAGGAAGACAAGACGGAAGCCGTCACACAGGATTCTGAAAGGTGAATGCACAATGAGGCCATGCCCAGCATTCGCAGCATGCCCTTCCTCTGAGGCACTTTCTTCCGTATGACCGCATTAGCTCTGGAAACCATCCTTGTGAGGGAAAGGGAGGGCCTTTGATCCTCATGTTCCAGAGACAGAAACCCAGGCACGGAAAATACACAAGGATCAGTATAGTGGCATTGGATTGAAGGCCACCTGAGTGTCAGCCTCGACATTTCTACAGAACCAAGGACCAGTTACCTCCTAAGCCCAAGTACAGTTAAGGAACATCTGTAGGGTGATGTGTTTTACCCATTAAGTCAAGAAAAAAGAGAAGGGATGAATGAAAAGACAAGGGAGCAAAGGGACAAGGAAGGGGAGTGAAAGCAGAGAGCAAGAAAGGCCCAGTGATGGGCATGTCAGAGAGGAACACAGCACTTAGGGGCCGCTCCGCCGCCAGCCCGAATTACAGCTGTCAGAGAACCTCGCTTTACAAGGGGGTTTGCGCAGCTTTAAAGGGATGCCTCCCACCATCCCTCAGCTCACTGGAAATTCACTAAGGTTCTAAAGAGCCACTCCCCTTGTTTCTAATCTGAGGTAGCTCCCATTATCAGTGGGGCCCTTTTCCTCCCCTCAGGGCTCAGTTTGTGACACCTGAAGTCTTGTTCCCTATACTGTAAAGTGCTATTGTGTAAGGCGGGAGAACAGATACTCCTGTGGGTGTGCTGCAGCTCCGGTGTGCTTATCTGCCCCTGAACAGTGGAAGGCTTTCTCCTGGTGTCTGTCGCCTTCCTTTAGGGTAGCAAGGGTCCTCTTGTTCCCACCGGCAGCATACCTGGGCTCTTGTTAAAGACAAGCCCTCACAGAAGTTGAGCAGATGTAGTTTCCCAGGCAGGCCAAGCACCGGGGAAAATGCAACTAAAGAGTCTGGCTTGTACAAGGCCTTACACTCTCCCCAACTCTGACAATCACTCTCCCAGTCACACCGAAAGGAGCATGGGATTCTGGCTGAGTCCTTTGCTAAAATAAGAACTATCTTCTCTTCTAGCTTAGACATCTCAACACACACCACGAGATCCAGAAACACAAGTTCCACTATTGCTAATTTTCAATCCAAGGGGTTTTCCAGATAGCAGAGCTTTATTATAGAGAAGCTTCCTCCACCACAGGCAGGGCTGCAGCAGTGAATCCAGGCACCCAAAAACCAGTGACTGCTTACCATGCAGTATGCCCACCCCACTGTTTGCCACCACAGAAATCTGCCCGCGATCTCAGGGCTGCAATCACTACTCTCTGCTTGGAGTGTGCAGGGAAAATGCCATTTATTTTCTGATTAATGTGTCTCTCTCAGCCCTCAGAGTCGGTAAACAAACAAGTTGTCCTGGGAGCAAACACCTCCCTTTCAGCATCTCTCGGTTTCTGAGCCACAGCTCAGCAATGAGGCCACCAGCCTTCCATCAGGCTGTGTGCGGCAGGGACACTGTTGGCCCTCTGAGTCTTACTGTGGCACTTTGAGGATGACAAGCTATTGACAGGAACAGGTGCTCATAATTCAGCAGAACCCACCCGAGGCTTATTGTACTTTCCTACAAACCTCTTGATTTAGGAGAGAAAACGCCTGGCTCCTCTCAGGCTGGCTGTAAACATCTCAGTCTGGATCTGCTGAGGTGGGTTGCTAAATTTCGTTGCCAGTTTCCATGCCATGTGATGGTGTGTGATGGGCCAGCTCACCCTGTGAGTTAGCCAAGGGGTTTTAAATAAATGCTTTCTGACGGAAAGGATGATAAAGATTCCTGTTATTCACCAGCGAGCCGGGAGAGTGGGCTGGTCTGGGTTTTACCACTGAGCTGCTGCGGGGTTGTTAATCTCCTGAGCTCCCTCACCACTTCCCACCAGCTAGTAAGAGAGGCTCAGGGCGCCTGTGGAAAGAGCTCCAGCCAGTTCAAGAGGCCTTCAGCAGCCCGCTCTGTCCTAGGTCTCTGTGACCTTGGGACACGAATAGCTCTGCGGGCCAGCCTCAGCTTCTCTGTCAGGAAAGTGGAACTATTCACAAAAGATCAAGAAGGCAGTGAATGCTCAGAGATTTTGGGAAGCATGAGATAGGTATACAAACTCAGCAGTGTGCGTGGAAGCATCTGCCAGACGCCGGACAACAAGCACCACAAAAACAGAATTATTCTTGCTCCTAGCCTTGAAAATGCCAACAGAAATAAAATGAGGCTGATTGTAGTTGTATTCTCCCTGATTATTTCCTTATGAGACCCTCCTGTCAATGAATACTTACTCTTCCGTCTAAAGTTATTCAGTGTCGTCTGAGAAACAGGGGCATCCGCCTCACCTGGTACCCTGTGGGAAATGCAGGGTCTCAGGGAGCCTGAGCCTGAATGGGCTGCTTAACAAACTATCCAGGTGATGCACATATATTTTAAATTTTAGGAAGCTGTGGTCTAAAGCAGTGTTTGTCAAACTGTAGCCCATATCAGAATTCCCAGGAAAGCTTGCTAAAATATCACTGGGCCCCCACCTGCAGAGTTTCTCACCCAGTAGGTCTGACACTGCATTGGATAATTTACCTGTCTACCAGCTTCCCTGGTGCTGATAATGCTGCTGATCCAGGGACCACTCTTTGAGAACCACTGGTAAGTATTCCTCGTGGCAGCTGTTTCGTGATACCTTACTTCCCAGGTGCCAGAGGGTGCATCATCTTTCCTTTCTCTACCCTGGCCCTCTCAGTCCCTGGAATTACTCTATTCCTCTCTGAATGTCTTAATTCCTAACTCTTAAATCATTTTTGAGCTCTTGAATTTAGTCCATATTCCTTTATCTCTCTTTCGCTAGGAAATTCTGCATTAAACATGGCAAACCAGAGTTCCTGCTGTGCAAAAAAGGGAGGGTTTTATGAAAATCCTACTTTTTTCCCCCATGTTGTTCTAAAATTCCACTTGTGTTTCAACCAGAGTGATGCTGCTGGTGGATAAGGCACGTGTCATAACATAACTACCACAGGATAACCGAGTTCAGTTACTACATCACACCAACAATATAGTGACACATTTCATTAAAACAAGCAATGCTGAAGAATAAAAAATTCAAAGCGAAAGTCAACTTTTGTGTCCCCACCATCCCGACCCCTATTCCATTCTCCCCCCAGAGCTAATGAATGCCAGCAGTGATGTGTGAGTTCTCCTGCGCCTTCATGTGTGCATATGCACACAACTACAGGCAGATAGATGTATAGATACATCTGTATATATTTACATGATCAATCCATAAATATTATTCCACAACTTCCTTTTATTACTTAAGAATGTTTCTTAGAGATCCTTTAAAATAAATAAATACACTCTACTTCATTCTTTTTAAAACTACATGGCTATATTCCATAGTATAGATATATCATAGTCTATTTGCCCATTCTATTGATGGCCATGTATGTTATTTCTAATATTTTGCTATTACCAACAATAGTAAGCTAGCATTCTCATGAGACTCAACAGAGATGTGGCCTCCAAACAGATTGTATTAATTTACACTACCCCCAGGCACTTTCAGAACATTTATTTCTAACCTCCTCCTCAATGCTGGCTATTACCAGTCTTTTACATTTTTACCAATATATTGTGGATATCTCATTATCTAAATTTGCATTTACTTGATTACCATTTGAGGTTTAAATATCTTTTCAAAATATTATCAGCCACTTTACTTTCTTTTTCATGGATTACTTATTCAGGTTCTCTGTTCTTTTTCTGTTGGGTTGGTGATCCATTTCCAAGTCTCTCACTTGACTTTTCATAACTTTATTTTAGTTTTTCCACATAGAAACTATTAGCTTTTGTATAATCTATAATGCAATTTATACTGAATCCATGCATTGCTAAAAATCTGATTCTTCTAATCTGCATTATTCAGAGGAGAAATAATCTCTTGGACATGAATGAAAAGAACTCGGGAGAGGGAATGATAAGTAAACTTAGTAGGAATATAAAGGCATCACATACCTCCTGCTTTCCTCTTCTTCATTCTAGCACCTGTATCTTTTGACATGAACTTTTGGTTTGGAGATTTGTGTGAAAGTCTTCAAAGAAATCAGAGGTAGCTGCTATTGGGAGATGATTCTCCATGGGTCCCTCATGCTTCTGCACATTTTCCAGCCAAAGGCAATGACTACCTTTGTTTCAGGTGAACAGCCTTGTAAGCCAGAGATAGTGCTTCCCTCTGGAGCACAGAGATGGTTTGTTTGCTGTTCTGTATAATAAAGATAATATGTTCCCTCAGTAAAGATTGGCAGGTTTGCTTACTGTCCATTACAAAAGATTGGTGTTTCCTAGACTCGGGCTTCTCTCCTGCAACACACCTATGTGTGTAGAGGTGTCATTTGGCCCTGTCTGCCTACCCTATGGAAACTGGGCCTTGGGAATCAACACAAAAAAAATGATGGTACTCTTGTCACTACTGTTGCTATGACTATTAAACTGTCCTTTGTCTCTAACCCAGGAGTCTCATCCCAACATCCATAGACCTGTCACAGGCTCACTTATTAACTTTGCAAGTAAGTAAAATCTCAGAACCTTCACAGTTCTTGACAGTCACCATGTAATGATGAAAGATTTAAATTCTTCACAAACTCAACGCTTGTTCCAGTCAGATTTATCTGCCTGCAATACGAAAGTCACCCAATCAAATTCCTTCTCTTAAGCCAAACAGTCCTTAAATGGTTAAGACAAACCTGTTGTAAAAAATTTTTATATTTTGTATATAATTACTGCAGGCCTAATATTCAAAGAGTTTTAGTGTAAAGTAGATTTATTTTGTGCTGCTCTAGGGTATGAACTGTAGGGCATAAAAATTTCAGCCCGATCTGTAAGGTAAAACAAATCCTAACAATTAGAGTTATCCAACAGTGAACAAATTCTGAGGAAATAAGCTCACTGCTGACTGAGATGACTACTTATTGAACCTCTACATGGTGAGGAGACTAGACTAGATGATTACAAAGATTCCCTCATTGTTTCAGTGGATCATCTAATCAGTTTGTTCTCATACCATGTAATGGAGAAAGTGAGATGGGAGAGTCAACCCAGAAGCCTGCAAGTGTATGACCGTCATGAGTTCAATGTCTAGTGCTCAGTCTTGTAGAAACTCAGTCAAGTCTCATTCAGCCAGAAGTGATTTGGTGCTGGAGAACGGATTCATTCTAACCAACTTCACCAGGAGCCTGATTTATGAACTAGGGAGCCAATGCCTTAATTTTAAAGCAAATGTCAAACTTTTATAATGATTATAATTTCTAGTCCAATATATAGTGCACCCTATCCCTTCCCAGCTGCTAAGTACTAATGAAACAGAATAATAACTAGCCCTGGCTGGTGTTGCTCAGTGGACTGAGCCCAGGCCTGCAAACCAAAGGGTCACTGGTTTGATTCCCAGTCGGGGCACATCCCTGGGGTGCAGGCCAGGTCCCCAGTAGGGGCCACATGAGAAGCAATCATACATTGATGTTTCTCTCCCTCTTTCTTCCTCCCTTCTCCTCTGTCTAAAAATAAATATATAAAATTTTTAAAAAAATAACAAGATGTTTGTCTGGTACACCACACCAAGCAAAAGGGATTGACTGACTCAGAGCTTACTTTATCTGATGGGATGTGTTAGATAGTTACATTAGAGGCTGATGAAAAATCTCTTTCACAGCGGAGAATACACTTTTTTAGTGACCAGGATGTTCTTATTCACTAAACACAATGTCTCCTTTGACAGTCCTGGAAATACAAAACGTTTCTTAGCTTCATCCTCCCGTTGTAGATCCTATGAGGCTCATCATCCTGCTGCTGGCACTTTGTAACAGGTTTGTGCATAGCAACAAGTTTACACAGTTGTCAATCCCTTTTTATATTGGCTGCTTCTTGCAGCTATCTAAGGAAATATCTTAATTTCACCAGTAATAAAAATGTGGGGCTCTGACCGGTGTGGCTTAGTTGGTTAGAGCATCATCCTATAACCAAAAGGTTGCGGATTGGATTCCCAGTCAAGGTGCTTATGGAAGGGAACCATTTGATGTTTCTCTCTCATATTGATGTTTGTCTCCTTCTCCCTTTTTCTCTCTCTAAGAGCAATGACAAATGTCCTCCGGTAAGGATGAGAGAGAAATAGAGAGAGAGCATGCACATGAGAATCTGTAAACTTAGCTTCAATGTACATGGTTACTTCTATAAACTTCAGTCTCTTCATTTGCACTTATGGTTAAAGTACTTGTCCATAAAAGATACTTCGATAACATCTAAATGCCAAAAAAGTTGTAAAGTAAAAATTGTAATAACTGTAGATAATAACAGCATACATTCCATGTTACAACTGATGGCTTTCTTGCAGACAGCTCATCCTGTGTGATATGGGGGTAAGGGGGATGGGTTGAGGGTATTATTAACTTTTAGCTTTCAATTCCAATTAGTACTTTTTAAAATATCTTGCCCTGCATTCTCATTCCCATCTTATTTTTGAGACCCCTGGCTGTCTCTGTAATGGTATGTGTTGGAAAAAAAAGTATTTTTCATGCAATGCAAAAGGCAAATTGTATGAAAAATTGTGTATAGAAGGTTGTTCTCTACAGAAGTGTGTTATAATGGGAAGAACCTGTCGTAATGAGCAGAATTTCTCATGAGTTCATCCTGGACTTTTCACTGTGAACAGGATGTACAGTCAAAGAAGGTCAATGAGACATAGCAAAGAGAGAAAGGGATTTGCCGGCAGCGAAACTGCCTGGGCAGCAGAGTGGGCGGCTAGGAAGCAAGGACTGTTACATTTAGCACCGCAGACAAGCTTTCGGAGATTAGCCTTGCAGATCCCAGACAAGGACATGCCCCGACTGCTCCAGGAAAGATGGCCCACTCCCAGTACTTGGCTATTTTCATTTTGATCACGGTGCCCTGGCTAGAACAAGGGAACTCAGAAGTGCATCAAAAAAGAGAAGTGACCCAAATTCTTTTAAAGTTAAAAGATTTCAATTCAAAGGAAGGTAAAGGGCATGGCTTTTAATATTCCCAACTTATTCATTCATTTTCCATGGCGAAAACCACCAGTCTTACTCAGCAATCCACTAACTGAAGTTGAAACCTGAAGTGTAAAAAGTTCCATGTTGACAAAGTTTTGCATCAGCTGCTGGTGCTAAACAACATGTAAAAACGTGTAGCTTAATTTTAGGTTTATAATAAATATGTGTTTTTCCAAACCCGCTCAGGAGCACAGGCTGTCACAAGGTACAGGTGCGCCCTGAAATCAGACACTACCATCTTGCTAAAATGTGCAAAGGGCCAGAACTAAGCAATCCATCATGTTTTTATGTTCTTGTGAATTTTCTTAAGAAGTATGAAAGTGCCCCAACTAAATCTTTCAGTCAACTTCTCCTGTGCACATATTAAGCCAGAGGAGGAGAAGGGACTGAGAGGGAATGCACGAGTGTGTGCATGTGTATTCTATACTGAAAAGTATAAGAAAAAGAGTGCTAAATAAGGCAAAGTGAGGTACCAAAGACCATAATTTTAAAATCTTGGGAACAATTGGATTGTATTAATTTATTCATTCAACCAACCTGAGATACTCTGCTCCTCCTAGGTAGCAGACACTGTGCTGGGTCCCCAGGGAGACAGAGAGGTGACAGACAGAGGTATTATACTCTCAAAAAAACTCCCACTCTAATTATTGCACAAATAGTGGTGATATCAAGCATAAGAGCCATAAAGTAGGGCAGGTGGAGAGTCTCTGTGGATGACAGTTACTGCCACATGCCATCTTCCAGGACTATTCGGGCCATCTGAGAATGGACTTGAACAAGTCTTACTTTCAGGGTGAAGGTTGTTGAGTCTCTTGTGGCAGAGAAATATGAAGTACATAGCAAAAAAGAATAGATTGATTACCTGGATGAGTTTGCAAAATGTAGGTAAAGGAAAATATATCTATCTAAATAAAACACAAAGACTTCTCTAATTTCTAGCTATGAAATTTAACAAAATTAAACACTGTCTATGTGAATAAGAATCACACATAAGGCAGAAATGGGCCCTGACATTTCTTTTGTCCACTGATTCTGGACACAAATGCTGCCATCTTAAGAGAGGACTCTCTTGGAAATGTTCCCCCTAGGACTCTCCTTCGTAACTTCAATCATAACCTCACCCTGTCTGGAGGGTAACTGGGCAAGTGAGGTGTCCACAATCCCAGGTGATGGGCTTTCAGTTAAGAAGTCATCATCTCCAGAAAACTACCCTGAATTAGATTCATTCATGTGATCCTTGAATGCTTACTGTGTGCCAGTCGTCATGGGAGAGGGTAGATGGTGGTCAGGGCTAAAGGAGTCTCACACTGAGATGCCTGCCCTGTTTGCTCCCAACCCTCATGAAGTGAGCTGTTTGGAGCTGTCACTACCCTCCTCTCTGCTGGTAGAGTTGCTTATCTGAATCCCCTGCTAATCTGCTAAATCCTTGGGCTGGGATGATGGCTTTTATCTTTGTATTTCCAAAGCCTGGCACATTCTAACTGGGAAGAGAAGCAGCTCACCTTACAGATATTTCTTCTTATTTATTTAAGCATTTCATTTTAGGTGCTTACAAACCTATCAAGTGTGGCTCATTGCACAGTATTTTTTTAAATTTGTTACTTTATTTTCATTTTATTTTTGAATCAATATTTTTATGTATGAATGTGTTTAAGTCTTCCCATTCATCTTTCTATTGTGTAATGACCATTTTAAAGGTAAATTCAAGAACATTCAACTTTTATACAGAATCACTGAAATTATACAATTTGTATTTTGTAACTCCTATATGTACATGCATTTTATTCTTATCAAAGCATTGGAAACACTGGATAAAATTAACCAAACTCTATTTTTTTCATCTCTTCCTATGTGCTCATTCTACCAATACTTTCTATCTTCAACTTACTGATAGATAAGGAAGAACCAAAAGAAAAGGAAACTGTGGATTACCTTATCTTTTCCATTTGTTCTATGTCATCATTTTCAGTATAAGCAGTTTGCTGATACAGGGTAATAACATGAGTGAGAAAGGGTATGATAGGGTTCCTTGCTGTTGGTGTTTATTAGAATACCATTACCTTTTTTCTGTTGTCAAAGCATAGTCTGGTTCTCACGGAAGTGTGGTCTCTCCCGTCCCTTCCAACTTCCTCCCCTCCCTTGGTTTACTGGTCATGGACACAAGACACTTGCCCTATATTTATTTTGAGTTTCACTGGAACCCCACATCGTGGATCCACAGGATTCTGTGTTCATGGGACATCATGAATGGTACATGTGAATGGGGCAGCAGAGAAGATAGATGTACTGCTACATATATCCCACCTGCTCACATGCATGCCCCGCTGTCCATTTGGACTTCACTCACAAAACACAACTTCAAAGATAAAATTAAAAATTTCAGGATGGCAACAGCCAAACGATAAATAAAGTGTGGGGACCTTCTGAATGCAAAGACCCTGTGCAACTTCACAGGTCATGTGCCCAAGAGGCAGGCCCCAACTGTACGGGATGTCACAACCAATCACACCTCATTTCAAGCAACAACTGGACTGAGAACATCTCACAGAGAATGCTTCATAGCTTCAAGACTAGAACAATAAAGAATACCACTATTCCAAGTCAGACGCTCTGAGCATATAATAATGTGACTTCAAAAGCCATGAGACATGACTGTGACATTCTACTCAACAGAGATTTATTGTGCCCAGCACTATCCAAAAACCTAGCAGGACAGGGGCGGGGAGAGGAGCGTTCCTTGAATAAACAGACACTGTCCCCGACCTAAAGAAACTAGTGTAGCTGGGAGACAGGCAGCTATAGAAGAACCATATTACCAGACAGATTAGGGCTGCTGCTATGATGGCAAAAAAATAAGCACTGTGGAAGCACAGGGAGGGAGTATTTTACTCTAATTGGGGAGAGAGGTGTATGAGCTAGAGTAACGTTTGAACTGGTTCTTAAACGTGAATACAATCCTGGTAAAGGATGGGGAAGGAACATTTGTTTTAGCTTGGATTTATATGCAAGTCATTTATTTTGGATCCCAGGAGGTGATCCCAGGAAACAAAAATGAAGGGACTGGGGAGAGGGAAAGCCAGTCCTAAGGTTTATCACTGAACTGGTAAATGCTCTGGGAAAATGGGGCTCAGTCCCACTGGAACTTATAGAGCAGCAATGTAGAACATGCTTCTACCCCAAGATCATGGGGGAGAGATTTATCCACTGGCTTCCAATCCCCATTGGTCCAGGGCTGCTCCAGGACTATTAATGAACTCCTTCATGTTTCCAGGTTTGCACATGCCCAAAAACAGCTGGCTCCCCCAGTTATCCCACACTGCAGTGGAAAAGAAGCCCAGAGGCAGACAAGTATACGTGGTGCAGCTGAAGTGAGGTGTGGTCAGGCTACACCTGTGCACTGCTGGTTGCCACAGCAACACCTGGAACAAAAAGGTGTGGTGTGAAAGAAGCATCAGAGATGTTCTACACAACATCTAGCTCAGTGCTTCTCAAACCTGAGCATGCGTCAGACTCCCCTTAGGGCTTGTTAACACAGATGGATGGGCCTCACCCCAGAGTTTCTGGTTCAATAGATGTAGAGGAGGAGCTGAGAACGAACATTTCTAATATGTTCTTTGTATGGGCATTAAGGTTTTTAAAGACAGCTGTCCATGCTGTACAGGGACAAAACACTGATCAAGCAGGAGAAAGAGAAATTTCCTAAAATGAAAAAAAAAAGAAAACATATCTCCAGAAAGAGCATAAGTTGACTTCATCATAACAAAAATAGAATTGGGATGACATTCAAGTATACCAGTCGCCATGAACAATATACTGAGAAAGCCTCATCTATTGACAATCTAATGAGAATATCAACAGCCAAAAGCAAATAAGAGGTTGATGTTGGTTATTTGATTTGTGCCTTATCCCCACCTCAATCCAGACCTAGTCTCTGCTGTTCTCTGTGCCAGGAAGGCTAACCTCTCTGGACTGGATCATCCAGATTGGTCAGTTGGAGGCATCATCAGGAAACCAAAAGTGGGGAAGGGCTTTGGTTCTCCCTGCTCACTCCACACTTCTCCTGGGCTGTTGGTGGCTGTGTTCCCACATGGCTACAGTCCTGTTGGGACCTCCTCTGGTTCATTTCTCATCAGGCTCTGACAACATGTCCCCATCCCTTAGCATCCCTCAGAGCCTCAGGGTTGTCACGGCCTTTTGCTATTCCTGGGTCTGCATGCCTCATCATCTGGGCTGGCTCCCTTAACTTTGCCCAAAGTGTTTCATTAATATGAGTATCCTTTTCAGTTCTTTCAACCAGAATCCTCGCTAATAATGGTGTGTCAGGGAAAGAATAAATACCACCAGGCAAAGCTACAAAAGTAGATCAGTGTTTCTGAGCCTTTTGACATGACAAATAATCCTGATAACACTCAAGGTGATATTGAAATTTTAAGACTTAAATACAGGATGAAATGAAAAAGCAGATGAGCAACATGTAAAAATACACCATGGCCTTGAAATGACTACAACAATTAAAGATATAACAAAAAAGCAAGGAAAATATGACAGAGACAGATTTTTCTTTCAACCCTAAGGAATTTGCTTTAGGCAAAGGAGTAGCCCCGAAAGTGCTTACTTGTGCTAAATAAAACTTCACCTTCCACACACGCTCTGGGAACACAGAACACTGGCAGGAGAAAAGAAAGCGTTATTTAGGCTGTGGACATGAAAGCCTTCAGAAGCATCCTGGGAAATAGGAGATAAGATCAGACCAGAAATTAAATAATCAGAGAACACACTGATAACGCAACGTGTCGCAATCAATTTACAGTTCACATCTTGCTTGATTAATGCATCCATAATAAAAGCTAGTGGCTGTTCAGTCCACTTTAACTCTGTTCCATGGCTCTCCCAAACCCTGCCCCTCAGCCCCAGGCTCTGCCTAGAGTTCTTGGTTCAACACCTCAGAGAATACAGGATTTCTCTGCTTCTGCCTCAGGGACCACGTGCGAGTTGGAGCTGCAACGAGGAGTCGCCACATTCTTCAGCGAGGACGGCCAGTCACTTCAGATCTCAAAGGGACTTTCTAAGTGAGGCGCATATGGGAGTGTTGTACAGTGAGGGAAGATTTTGTTTTAGCCTTACAGCTCTTCTCAAAGGCCCTCTGTTCTTTTTTCACTCTGTTGACACTGCCCTGTTGTTTACCAGATTTCCAAGGGTAAATCCGGCACCCTTATTAAGACTGAGTTCTTTAGAGCTTCTCTGCTAATCCAATCTGTGTAGTGCTTTTACTTCAGTTGGGCGTGAATGTAGGGAGAATCAATGCTTTTGTTTGCTACAGCAGAATTTTTCCTCATGTCATCATCTAAAATGTAGTCCATGTCCTTAATCTTCTTATTAATGAGTCCTTCCAGTTTCTTGGGTACAGTAGTTTACCACAGTGAGAGGACATCATTATCACCACAAAAACAGTTAATATTTATGGAACACTTACTCTGTGCTAGAGGATGCATATTTAGGTACTTAATCCTTTAGTAATTCTGTAAGGTGTCCTGACTGATACAGATGAAGACATTGAACTCGGGAGACACTAAGAGACTTATCCAAGATCACAGTGCTGGTAGGCAGCAGAGCTGAGATGTGAATCCAGCTAGCCTATTCTGTATCTAACCCAGTTGTTCTCAGCCAGGTCTGACATTACCCTGTAGGAAACACAGCAATCTCTGGAGACAGTTTTGATTATCATAGTCAAGGGAGTGCTACTGGGATATAATAAGTAGAGCCCAGGGATGCTGCTAAACACCCTATGATGTATCTCCCCACCCCCCGACAAAGGATTATCCAGCCCAAAATACCAATATTGCCAACATCTAGAGACCTTGGTCTAACCTCTGTGCTTTATTACATTCTAATCCTTAGGTTTGTCTTCACGTCTTTGTATTTGGTAGGATGTCTTTGTTGGAATAGGTTCTAATAATGTCTCTTTCAAACTTACCCATGGTATATTGGTGGGTGGGGGGGAGAGAAGCTCTGCTTTTTCCCTCAGTTTCCTTCCTCTTGACTCTTTCCTGAGTTGGAATGCAGGGCTGGTTAATTGCCTGGCAGAGCATCCATTCTGCAAGGACACTGTCTCAAACTCAGATGTTCTGCGATGGGTTATCTGACTGGGGTTGACTTGGTAAGATATGTCCTGGCAGTTTTGCAGATTGTATTAAAATTATTATAAGAAGTTGAAAGGAGAGAAGAATTCTCTTATGATCTCCCTGCCTTTTCCCATACTTTGAAATACCATACCAATTCTATAGTAGTTTCAAAAAAAGTTCAGGGGCAAAGCTGAAAAGCTATGCTTTCAGCTTTTATTAAGAAGTCTTTGATGCCTAAAGGCTCATTTGTTTTGGGCAATGCTCATATGCATTGGCCTTTGGGTATGAGCCAGTGAAAAGCAGCACCCAGATATCAAGAGGTGGCTTTTCCTTCACCCCAGCTCCACAATCTTGTTTCTTTAAGGTTAATACATCTTGGAAAAGGCTGCTTTTTCATGCTATTTATGAACTAAAAGGGTGCTGGCAGATTAAATAACTGTTTGAAAAGACTCCACCACCACCCCCAAAAATTCAAACATGAGACACAGAGACCAGTATGGAAGCTTTTAGAAGGGTAGGCTGGAGACAGATTTGGAAAATAAAGGTCACAAATAAAGCTGTTAATGTGGTGCAGGAGAAAGCCCAGCAGGACAGAGAAATATGGGGACAGAGTCTAACTTCCAATGTGGCCTGAGGCTGCACATGAAAATCTGATAATGGGCGAACAATCCCAATATTACAGGAATGACAGCCCTTCTCACCTGAGCAACCCTCAGTCCCAAAACCCCAACACCCCACAGTTGTGTGCATTTTTTGCTCCTTTCTTCCAGTGACAGAATAAAGGAGGAGCGTTTATCATACGAACACTCTGAATCTAAACATGCAACGCCATCCAGGCTTTAATGGTCTCCAGCCTCTCTGTGCAAACCAGTTACTTGGGGCTCTTGTTAAGAAGCTGATTTTAGTGGGTCTGGGCAGGGCCTGAAAATCTGCATTTATGACCGGATCTCAGGCAATGCTGGCCTGGGCCATCCTCAAACCTCACTTTGAGTATCAAAGATCTAATAAGGATGTGAAAAGGACTCCTGATTGCTGTGAAACGGGACAAGCCTTCTGAGACACAGAATCTGGTTGTTTCTCACTCCTGATCATTGCTGTCAGGGAGAAGTTCAACCTCCCAGCTTGGCAATTCAAGACTGGGCCTTCTAGTGCCAGTTCTGTGCAGCTCCATCTTTATTCAGCCTTTCCCAGGACTGAGCATAGAGCCCCGTTATACCTTCTCACTTTTTTCACTGCTTCACCATCCACCTGCTATACATCTGTCTTCTTCCTAACTGCTGAATTCCTCCTCATCTTTGGCCCCTCCCTCTCCAAAGCCTTCCCAAGGCAGGTAGCTGTTTCCCACAACTGTCCTTAAATACCTCCAATATAGCACATAGGACATCACACATGATATTTTACTTAAGTGTGTGAGTCCCCTACCAAACTAAATCCTCAGAGCAGAAGCTATATCTTCTTCCTTTTGGTAACCCCACTGCTTCACACAATACCTGATACCTGGTATATTTTCCAAAAATAATAAACAAGTGAAGGAATTAAGTGTCACATCCATTCCCATCATTCTCTTCTTTTCTTCTTCTTCTTCTAGCATCTCTAGGGTCTTAAATGTGAGGGTTATGTATTTTAACTGGTTTTAGATAATCATAGCAAGAGCTAACCTTTATAGAACACTGACTGTATATTAGACATTGTTCTAAGCACTTTGGTTTTATTAAGGCTTTAATCATCATAATGATATCCACAGCCCTATGAAATTATCATGGTCATTGTTCCTATTTTAAATATGAGGGAACTGTTCCTATTTTAAATATGAGGGAACTACAGCACAGAGAAGCTAAGTAACTTCACCAAAGTTACACAGCAAGGAAGTGCTTGCACCAGGACTTAAACCCAGTGTGGTGTTAAAAAGGGTAAGTCTTTGGAGGACCCAATAATGAGCTACAACTCTGTTCTGTTCTCCCTGCCAGTCTTCAGCTTTACACAGCTACAGAACCAGCACCCTTCTATCAGGTTTTCTCTTTAGAGTGCATTCACTGTGGAAATGGAATACACCCTAATGTCTCCGTCATGTGGCGCTCACAACCCTTCTGGAGGGTCATTGATAATTCAAGTATTACAATTATTCAACAGAGGAAAGGAAGCAAGGTTGTGTTCACAACCAAGTAAAGGGATGCATGGGTGCTAATATCTGTCCTCATGGACCAGCTGCCCTCAGGTTATTAAAAGTAAGCCACGACTTCCAGTCAACAATACAGTGCCACTTAGGCATGAACTGGCTTATAGACTTTACAAGGTGGATCTCTTGACCACACTTGGTCTAGGTGTAGCACCCATGGTCACTATCACTGAGGAATTGATAAGAACCAACCCTTCCTTCGATGCCATTAATCCAACCAGGGCTCTCTAAGAATTCTGAGTAGGTTAGAGGACTTGGGGGAGGGACTCTGACTTCCCACTCTTCTGAGGATGCTCAAAGCGAGGCTCCCCACCAGGGTAGCTGAAGTTTTGTAGGGTCTGTGTTGTGACTCATCTTCTCCCTCTGCCCGATCCTGCTTCTTCCCCCTTCATCTTGTTTCCAAACTCCATCTCTGCATCTGGAGAACCCAACCCATAATGGACTGACCTTGTTATAGGATGTATCCTTCTACCCTCCTTTTCTTTCTCCAACACCTTACAATCCCTAAAAAACAAACAAACAAACAAACAAAAAAACACCCACTTACTACTTTGTGCTTGCAAAGGACCAGCATTTTTACATGTCCCTGCTTTAGCTCACTGCTGTTTGCCCTGCATAAAATGTCTTTCCCTCCCCATGCCATGCACCTGGTTCACCTCAAATGGCTTATCTCTTTCCAGCTCCCCTAACAGCCCTGCCCCCAGGCAAAAATGAATTGCTCCCTTATCTTTCAACCCGCAGCACCTTCTGCATACTTCATTATGATGCTAATTGTACTCTAACATTCTCTCACCGAGCTGTAGGACACTTAAGAGTAGATTTTGTTTCTTGTTTGTCTTTCCAGCCTTAGCACTTAGCACACAGTAGGAGCACAATAAATGTTTACTCAACTGATATACATTTGAATTCATGATGACCATCTGGTGGGATTTATATTCTTACCTAAATGAGTAGTAATCCCAAAGGCACAGGTTCCCTTAAAGTCTTCCTGACCTCCACTCCCACAACAGCCCACAGTGATCCAGTTGTTACCTATGTGCAGACAGTAATCTCAGCCTTTAAAGGGCACTCAAGACTTTGTACACACATACCCACACTCACAACATTCACACTCACATGCATATGCACGTTCTTGTCCCTTTCCTCTACCGAATGAATCAGAATTAGGAGTAAAAGTCAAAGACAAGAAAGATTCCCCCACCACACACATGCACATGCACACTCAAAAAGCACAAGAGTGTCTCCCACGGCCATGTTTGTGTCAGGCTCTTATGTGGAGGAATTAGAGGACAAACTTTTAATTGGCTGTGGCTCTGTCCTTACTCTTCCCCCCTGATGGTGACCTGGTCCCTGTATTATTAGATCACTTTCCCTTCTACATCACAGTTGGCTGTGGGCTATTCCCACATATCTGGGGCTTTTGGGGTGGAACACTTGCTAGGCCACAGAAGAGTGTATATACTCCCTGGTCCCTAACAAAGTCTCTTTTAGTCCTCCAATGTCATGACCATCCCTGTCAACTATTAAGGAAACAAGGTCCAAAAACATAAGGACATTCACTTCTAAAGACCCATGGAGCTACTTCTAGAATATAGAAATAGGGGTGGATGTGGGGAGGGGGACGGGCAAGGCCAAAAGGAACTCATTCCTTGACAAGGAGATTTAGAGTATGTTTACAATTAAATGTGTACATTTTGAGGTCTGTGGCATTAATTTCAGGAGCTACATACATAAAACCAGGATGGCAGCAATTTATCAACAAATATTTATTAAACCCTTATACTGTCTCAGGCCCTGTTTTAGGCACAGGAGAGAATGCAGGAGCTGATTATGCTGGCACATTTGGTCCAGTATAGCGTTTGATCAAACACTAGTTCAATATCCAAAAACACATTTAGTTCTTTACCATTGTTCTTCATAAAAACACCAAAGAGGGAGTGTCCGTTCAATATTATACATCATGCTGTTTAAAACTTTCTCCTCGCATTCACCACTCTCACACTAAGGAACTGCCTCATCTCCACCCTGCCAGCTCCAAGCTCCCAGCTTCCTCACAGCCAGCTCAGCCCCCCCTTTCATGCAAAAGCAACAGGCTGAGATGACAGAGAGTTAAAGAAAAATAATAATGAATCACTACCCAAACTTGTCTCCTAAGTCAGAAAGGGAGCCACTAGTCTCCAGGGTCCAAAAACAGAGAATGCTACCAGTTACCATGGTTTAAAAAAAAGGCAAAAATGAATCTTCAGAAGGTGACCGAGCAACTTCATCCTCCATCATAACAGCAAGCTGCCCCTCGGGTGAAAGCGAACTCCAGATGGTGTTTATCAAGGAAGATGGTGAGAAGGAGCAGCAGTGTTTATTGTGAGAATGTAAAAGATCCTTTGTCATTGTTTATTGACCGTTCCTGACACATCAAATGACCAGTGTATACATTTTCATTTTGTTGGATGGGTATCAGTGTAAAAAAAAAATCACTCATCAAGTGCTAAAGCACTGTCTTCTGCGTAAGGCATTCTACAAAGACTTAAAGTTGAAAATAAGTTTTAACAGACATTTTCATCCCTTACACACCAGTGAGCCGGACAGCCCACATTCACCACTTGACCTAGGGTCTGCAGGAAATGGAAAGGCATGAGCTCAAGCCGCCACAATCAAGAAATACTTGTTTTGTTTTTGCTTTTTAACTACCTCCCCCCCACCCCCATGATAAGAAAGATGGCTAACGCTTATTGAAAGAGGGCTACTGCCAGGCACCATACTTAGCCCTTTTCCATGGATTTTCTCAGTCAGTATCATAGATCCATGCAGTTCTATTATTCTCCCCTTTCTAAGGTGAGGAAGTCAAGTTTGAGCAGAATTAAGCAGCTCACAGGAGGTCCCACTGCTAATACCAGGAAGGGCCATGTCACCAGCCCAGAGTTTAGTGCCCCAGCCTCCTGGGAGAGAGCTTACTGTCCAGATCATTCCTCACCTCCCCAGAGAGAGGGGGCAATCCCATTTTCTGTGGGGAGGTTTACTCAAAGCTCACAGTAAGGTTGTGTCCATGTGGTCAATTCCACCAATTCAGCCAAACAGCTTGTCACTTTAATGGGGAAAGAACATCACTAATAATATGCTAAAGACACAGACTGACTGATTTGATCTGAAAGCTTCCTAGGCAGTCACTATTGGAAAATAGAATTCAAAAGCTAAGTTCTCCTATTTCTATGTTATTCTTTGGCAAACTGAAACTCTGAACCTCTCGTGAAAAATTTCAATTCTTGTGTATTTTGCCAAACGTGAAATTGACTCAACCTCTTTTAAAATGTTCATCCCCATGCCCATCTTTCTGATTATGGTAAATGTTAAACAAGTATAATTTTGCTTAATAAGTAATTAAGTAAATGATGAACTACCCATTGATGACAGGTTATTCTAATGTTATTGTAACAAACCTCATAAACCAGGCTATTGTAATATTTTGAAATTATATTTTGTTTCCAATCTTAACGATATCTTTCAATCGTTTGGACAGTGTTGCCTGTAGACAACTTAGTGGGGAATATACAAACAACTAATTTCATCCATTACAGTTCAGCATTGACTTTGGAAATAAAAAAATGTTTTAAAAGATTAATATGAAAATATGGTTGGACAATGAAATACTACTTGGCTGTAAAAAAGAAGAAAGTTTTGCCCTTTGCAACAGTATGGATGGACCTGGAGAATATTATGCTAAGTGAAATAAGTCAACAAGAGAAAGAAAAATATGTGATTTCACTCAATAGAGACAGAATCATAGATAGAGAGCAGGATGACAGCTAGATTGTGGAGAGGGTAGGAGGTGAAGGGATTGAGCAAAAAGGAAAAAAGACGCATGGATGATTGCAGGGCACAGTGGGGTATATGGGGACTAAATGGTAATAGAAAAAAATACAATAGAAAATGTAAAAAAATAATAAACAGGAAAAAGCAAAGATAAAGTATGGTTGAGTGGGTACTTTCCCTTTTCTCTCACTTATTTTAAAACAGAGTTATAACAATAATTTAAATAACTGAAGCCTAAAAAACTCATCCAGAATTACACAAAACAAGCAAGGAAGTTCTTGCCATTTTTCCTTCCAGATGCACACATAATTTCATACACCTGCAATCCCATCCTATGCATTTTCAATGTTACTGAATACAAATATAACTTGTGTTTGTACCAACTACAAATAACGGGTTGTTCCTTCTCCATCCAGCAACCCCTAGGACCTGGGTATTTATGTACATGACACTCTTTCTCAATATTAAAATTAATTGAATTGTGAAAATTTACAAGTGCTTTTGACATCTTCAAAATGCTCTTACATCCATTACCTTGTTTAATTTTTACAGAAGCTCCAGGAGGTTGTATTGTTTTCACAAAAGCAGAAAATAAGAATACACATTGCACTGTGGTCAACACCTATCAAAGAACTCCTTCTGAAAAGGACCGGGCTGAAAATACTGTAGGCTTTGAGGCCACAAGGTCTCCTGCAACACATCACAGTGCCAAATGACTGAGCGTGTCCGTATTCCAATAAGAATGTATTTATGGACACAGAATTGGAAGTCATACCATCTTCCTAGGTCATGAAATATTCTTGTTTTGATTTCTTTCAAACATTAAAATGCAAAAGCCACCCTTAGCTTGTAGACTGAACACCAACAGGTGGTGGGCCAGATCGACCCACTTGTGGGCCATAGTTTGCCACCCCCTGTTCTACAACCAGGAAGGACCCGTAAGGAGCTCTGATTTATTGCTTCTCCTCTCATGGGTAAAGAGTCAGATGTCGCCAGAGGGTAACCCTTTTCTATGATGTGTTAAGACTAGGTCCCAGATATTCTGGCTCCTAGTTCACTGCACTTTCCACCAAAGGCGCTGCTTAAAATAAAAGGAAATAAGAGGCCAATTAGAAAGATAACTGTAAAAACTGCTCAGCCTTATGCTCAAAGACTAGAACACTCAGTGCTGACTGCTCAGCCTGTCGCTACTTATGCAGACAGCTTTGGCACACTTCCAGAGGGCTTGAGAAATGATAACTGACTGGTTAGGCAGAAATAGTTCCAAGAAATGGCCTGGTGACTTTTGCTCTGCTACTTCCCTCACTACGACAGTTTAACTCCTCCTCTGCCTGAGTTGTGAAATCTGTAAAATAAGGAAACCAACATTTGCCATTTTAACTTTTATGAGTTTCACTTTATTCATTTATTTTTTATATTGAGTTTACTGGGGTGACATTAGTTAGCAAGATCATATAGATTTCAAGGGTCTATTTCCATGATACGTGATCTGTAAATTGCACTGTATGCCCACCACCCAAAGTCAAATCATCTTCCGGGGTGATTTAATACTTTCACTTTTAATACCAACTTAACCAGTCCAAAAATAGAAGACAACCATCAGGATGATGAGATTTTTCCTCCCAGGTGGACGTTAGCGAAGTGCTTGGTTGCATAACTACCACAGAAAAGCAGTTTAGCTCTGTCTGCTTGAACTCCACATTTTGCCTGCCTCCACTCATTTGTGTTCTACTGTTTCAGTAGGAACAAATGTCACTAGCCGGAGGCAGCAGAGCAGCTGCCCCAGAAGCAGTAGTCGAGATGGGAAAGCTGAGCCCACACCTTGCCTGCATCAGATGTCCTGAAAGCTGGAGCAGAGATCGTAGTGCTGTGTGTGTGCGCTCGCACACGTATGCATGCATGTGTGCACATGCTTACATGCCAGAGTGCATGTAGAGAAAAGAAAGGCAGACTTAAACTTTTCAGAATAATCCCTGTAGAGCTGGGAATAATGGGATAGACAGCTACCTGAGCCATAAATTTCATCTTGCCCCTGGGAAGAGAAAAGAACATTCTGCATATTTCCTCTTCTCTGAAGCGTTTCCTCCATCAACCTCTTCCTTGCTTCCTTCTGTCTCTTTGGCCTGGCTGCCCTGAGTCATCCAGTCTAGACAAAAGGCCCCAGGGGGCAAGTCACATCCCTACCCCCAGCTCCAGCCCCAGCCCTCTCCTATCTGCACTTTGCGCTCTGTTCTACCTCCTCTGTGGAGCCTTCCACCTGCAAGGTAGTCATGGATCTGGGAGCCCCTGAGACCAGGGTCCACATTTAGTTTATCCATTACTGTATGCTAGCCCTAGCAGAATACCTGACACACTGCAAGAAAAGGGGCAGGGCAGGGGGACCCTCTTAAATGTTGCTAAGTGAAAGTAACATTGGTTCCAAGAAAGGAAAAACAAAAACCCCAAAATATGAACCAATGCTTTGTAATGGAGATTACATGGTGGTCACGCACTGCCCTGATGGAAAAGCTGGGCTGAATCCGGAATTCACTTTGCTCTCCAGTGGAACAGAAACAGCAAGAGCTGTGGGACCTGGCAGGATGAGGTATAGGAGCAGCTGGGGGGTTATTTACATAATGGATCAATGAGCCCTTGGCTCTCCCAAGATCCTAAAATTCCTTCAAGGTGGACCAGCAGAGAATGTGGTGATGTCTACACAATTCTTCAGCGTGACCTTAGGTGAGACTTTTGGAAGTATCAAAAACTAGAAGTAATGCAGAAAGTCAAAGACCTGTGCCCACAGTACAATCTCTCTGTTCTTCAGGTTCTTCATAAAAAAAAAAAAAAAAAGTAATGTTACCATCTCTCTCTCACTTTACTGGAATGTTGCCAGGCAAATTTTATATGTTGCTTTATTTATATATATATTACCTCCAACACTTATTGAGCATTTACTATGCGGTAGGCACCAAGCTGAGTTTAATGGAGCAAACAAAGAGGGAAACACATTTTGCTCCTGATAAGTTAATTGGAGGAAGGGGAGGAATTAAGTTATTTATTTATATTCAACAAAGTTTTATTAAGCATCTGTTAAATGCCAGGCATGAAAAAGGGGGAATTAATTAGGCCTATAATTCAGTGAAAAAGATGAGCAAATATGCAAATAACTGTAATGCACTCTTAGTGGTACAGCATGGTTGGAATAATTGGATATTAAGACTTCCAGTCAAGATGGCAGTAGAGGCAGACATGGCTCACCTCTTCACACAATCACATCAAAATTACAGCTAAAATATACAACAACCATCACTCAGAACCATCAGAAATTGAGTTGAATAGAAGTCTGACTGTGAAATTAAAAAACCACACCCATCCAGGCTGGTAGGAGAGGCACAGACATGGAGCAGGCTGCTCTCTTATCAACATGTGGTGGAGAAAAATTCAGGAGGGATATATTGGGAGCAAGGAGTCCCGGCTCTACACCAAGCCCCTCAGCCCAGGGCTCCAGTGCCAGGGAGATAAGTCCATACAATTTCTGGCTGCAAAAGCCAAAGAGGACTGAGTCAGTGGAAGAAACTCCTTAAAGGACCCACACCTGGACTCACCTACTCAGATTCACTCTCTCTGAGCTCCAGCACTGGGGTAACAGCTTGAAAAGCACCAGTGGCAGAAAGGGAGAGACTGAAGTGTCTGGCATCAAGGTGAGCAGAGGCCATTGTCCCTTTGCTAAACCCTCCCCCTACAGAGCTGGCAAGCTGGTAACATATCTGAGACTCCATCAACCTGGCTAACACTGTTGAGTTGACTTGCCTTGGAGATCCCACCCGACTTGTGGCCCTACCCAAGCTACTTTTCCACATGAATGGCTGGTCTTGACTCATGCTTCACAACTTCCTAAGTCCTATCAAACAAATAATAGCTGGCTTCAGTGAGCCCCAAGCACAGCACTAGCAGCAGCCAGCCTAGATTCACAGCTTGACTTCACCTGGAAGTATCCAAGCCCAGCACGAGCAGCAGCCATGTCAGATGGCTTTATAGCTCAGGCTGGGAGGCCTCAGGCAGAACAGAGGTGGGGGCTGACCTTAGCCTTCACCATCCAGGAAACCCCAGGGTCAGCACACCCAGTGGACAGCTACAGACCACAGTGGAGCACCACCATCCTACCCCTGCACAACTGATCCTCCACGAAGGGCAAAGGTAGGTGATAAGTGGTCACAGCCAATCTTTGAAGCTGACTGGCCTGGGTAAATCCTTCCCATTGATCTTCAAACAGCACCAAGGCTCAACTACAAGAGAAGAGTGTACTCAACCCACATGAAGGGCACACCTCGAGTACTCATCATGTGTGATAGGAGACGCTTTGCCACTGGACCCTACAGAACACCTACTATTTAGGTCATACTACCAAGACAGGGAATCATAGCAGCTCTACCTAATATGTAGAAACAAACAGAGGGAGGCTTTCAAAACAAAATAAGACAAAGAAAAATGGCCCAAATGAAATGAGATCAAAACTCCAGAAAAGGAGCTAAAATGGAAATAAGCAATCAGATGCAGAGTTCAAAACACTGGTTACAAGGATGCTCAAGGAGCTTTGTGAGGACCTCAACAGCATAAAAATGATCCAGTCAGAAACAAAGGATACACTAATTTAAATAACAACAGTAGAACTTAGAGGGAAATAACAGTAGAGTGGATGAAGCTGAGAATCCAATCAATGATTTGGAACATAAGGAATAAAAAAACAACCCATCAGAACAAGAAGAATAAAAGAATCCAAAGAATGAGGAAAATATAAGCAGCCTCTGGGCAAGTTCAAGAGGTCGAACATTCACATCACAGGGGTGCCAGAAGGAGAAAAGAAAGAGAAAGAAATTCAAAATCTATTTGAAAAAACAATGAAAGAAAACTTCCCTAATTTGGTGAAGGAAATAGACATACAAGTCCAGGAAGCACAGAGAGTCCCAAACAAGATGGACACAAAGAGGCCCACTCCAAGACACAGCATAATTAAAATGCCAAGAGTTAAAGATAAAGAGAGAACCTTAAAAGCAACAAGAACAAAGCAGTTAGTTACTTACAGAGGAGTTCCCATAAGACTATCAGCTGATTTATCAAAAGAAACTTCGCAGGCTAGAAGGGACTGGCAAGAAATATTCAAAGTCATGAAAAGCAGGAACCTAAAGCCAAGATTGCTCTACCCAGCAAAGATGCTTTTAGAATCAAAGGTCAGATAAAGAGTTTCCCAGACAAGGAAAAAACTAAAGGAGTTAAAAGAGTTCATCATGACCAGACCATTAGTATAAGAAATGTTAAAGGGACTTATTTAAGAAAAATATCAAAACTATGAACAATAAAATGACAATAAATACATGTCTATCAACAATTGAATCTAATAAACAAAATGAGCAAACAAGAACAGGGACAGAATCATGGATACAGAGAGCATTTTGATGGTTGCCAGATGCGAGGGTGGTGTGGAGGAATGGGTGAAGAGGTGAGGAGGTTAAGAAGTACAAATAGGGAGTTACAGAATAGCCATGGGGATGTAAAGTACAGTGTAGGAAATGGAGTAGCCAAAGAGCTTATACACATGATCCATGGACATGAACAATGGTGGGGGGACTGCCTCTGGGCAGAGGGGTACTAGGCAGAGTGGGTGCACTGAGCGGGGAGTAATGGGCAGAGGGGTACTGGCCAGTACTTGGTGGAGGGGTGAAAAGGGGAGAAAATGAGGACAATTGTAATAGCATAATCTATAAAATATAATTTTTAAAAATGGATATTACACACAAAAATTTGGCTTTGAATGGAGGCCAGGGAAGCTGCCACAATATGAGTTTTTAAGTGGACCTTGAAAAATGAAAAGAAGTCCATGGAAGCAGTTGGGGGGAGGGGTGGAAAAGGAATGCAGATTTAGTAAGTGAGACCCTATGGTCCAAGCATACAGATTGGGTAAGGATTTGAGCCTAAAGCATTATATTTAGAGAACAAGTATGCGTGGAGTTATAGTGACAACAAAAGTAAAGTAGAGGACGGGTACCATGCTAAAAATAAAATTGGTAACATACACCATAAGCAAAGGAGAAAATGGAGTGCTCTGGAGTCAGGGATGTGACTACTACGCTTGGGTTTAGGAGCAATGACTGGTGACTGTGAAAGAAAGGGAGTAAAAGGACAGAACTCATAGAAACTCAAGCTAAATTCCAAAGCCCATGATTTGACTCCCATTCAAGTGCCCTGTCACACAAATCAAGCGGGACAGGCCCAGAAAGAATCCATCAAGCCTCAACCCTCTGAGGGTAGTGGAACTACCTGAGGGAGAGGAAGCCAGTTTGAATTGGATAAAGGAATGGGTGGGAGGTGAGACTGTGAACACAGCATGGTGGTGAACGGCATGAGTCCCAGACGGTGGCCTCCCCAAAGGCAGGGAATATGTCCATTTGACTCATGTGTCACAGTGGTCTTGCAGAGTCACCCTGAAAGCTTTCCGGTAATGAGCAAACACAGGCTATAGGAGGAACATGTGCAGTGGGTGTGGGTGGCAGTGTCACCCTGTGCATTTGTCCTTTACGTGGGGTAGCCAAGATCTTCTCGCCACCATCCACACAATAACCCTTTGCAATTTCCAAATCACTGTTCCACATTCTGTCACACATCACTGGCTCCAGGAGCAGATGCTGAAATGACAAATCACTGAAGAGTGCATTGGAAAGAGAAGCTATGCTAGAAGCGAAATAAGGCAAGGTGACATCACAGCAACTCAAGAAAGAAAGGGCCATTTGTGGCTGACAGGTGTGTGACATTTGTGACTCAGAGGTTTATGAACAATGACTTAGCCCCAAAGCATTCCTACTTGCCCATTAAATCTAAAAACAAATGAATTCCACAAGTCTTATCAGATACACACATATATACACAGATGATAGTTAATAAGATAATGAGGATTTATATTTCACACTTAGCCCTATTTCTGAATAGAAAAAGATTTCCACATCACTGTCACATAGGCACTATTTTTGAAACTGCTGTACAATAAAACACAGGTTGTATTAAAGTAATAAATGCAATAATGCAAATACTGTGTCACTAGGCATTTATCCAAAAGCCAAGCATTATTAAAGTACCTTGGTCAAAAGATCACAATGTAATCGAAGACCTGTACTACATTATACCGAATATAAATTATTAATGTAATTTAATTTTGAGTGTTAGCTAAGTGCTTACTGAACTGTTTTAAAAGCAAAACAATCTAATGGAATAAACTTAGGTCATACAAAAGAAAGCTGGTAAAATATTGTGATGAGGAATAATTTGGGGTAAGTTCTGGGCATACTACTACTTAATTGATAACTGGTCTTCTGGTTGTTTTATTCTACACTCAACCCTCCCCACCGACACACACACACATACACACACAACTGTTGCTATGTGGTCAGATGCATTGGATGGAGGTAGGACAGAGCCACAACCTCCTCTTCCTGCTGCCTTTTCTCATTCCCTGTGATTCATTGGCAAAGGCGGGTGTGACTGGCCTTCTCTTTGAAAGTCAGTGATGTTTTGGGGCCAACAAATGTCCCTCTCCTCATGCCACCTGTATTAGTTTGCTAGAGCTGCTGTAATATTTTTCCAGATTGTTCATTTTTACCTTTGTCTTAATTCCTCACTATTTCTACTACCAATATTTTCTCCTCAGAAAATACACTGCCTTTTCATTCCTTCCTGTAAGAGGGAATTCTGTTTAATGAACTGGACCTGGTCCAAGATTTAGCCATAAAATTATAATCACAATCTTACTGAGTCAATTCATATAAGTATTTTTATAATTTTTGATATACATTTACAAATGACTTTTTATAAAAGTTATACTTATTTACATTCCTACCTGAAATATAAGAGAATATCTCACCGCAATTATACCAACATTCAGTATTATCATTTTTATTCTTTGTTAGTTTCAAGAGTATATATACTAATTTTTGAAAATTTTATTTATTTATTTTTAGAGAGAAGGGAAGGGAAGGAGAAAGATAGGGAGAGAAAGATCAATCAGTTGCCTCTTATATGTGTCCTGACTGGGGACCTAACCTGCAACCCAGGAATGCTCCTGGCTGGGAATAGAACCAGTTACATTTTGTTTCACAGAATGATGCTCAGCCAACTGAGTCACATCTGTCAAGGCATATATGCTAATTTTAAAGAGACATAATTATAATGTTAATTCACATTCTTCAATTTGAGTGATGCTGAACATTTTTTAGCCATTCTACCCCCTTCTGTGATTTTTCTCTAGATGTCCTTTCTCCAGGTTTTTTTTTGGGGGGGGGGGAGGGGAAGGGATGGGCTGGGGAGGATGGAAGCAATTAAGTTTCTTAATAACATATTTGAACTCCATGACTATAAGTATTTATTGAACACCAATATGCATTAGGCACAGTCATGTAAGCACTAGGAAACATAGCAGAAACAGTCTTCCTCCTATGGAGCTTACTTACATTGGAGTGGTTTTGGCAATATATATTTATGTTAAGCTATCAATACATTGCTACCTGTTTTTTAAAGGCATTCCTTTTATCGTGGCACCATGCAATGATGCCACAAGCATACTACAACTTACTTGCATCATGGCGCCTGCACCTAGGGCTTAGCTGAACTGTAGGGCACGTCCCCAAGATACCTATACACTCTCATTTTTTTAACTAGCTACAAGTCAAGACCTCCCCCTCAAATCTTGCATGAATCAGTTTACTGACCTACACCTCCACTTCTTAAAGATTTCCACGAAGCTACCATACTCTTCTCTACTGAAACCAACCATTGAACAAGATCAGCCCTCAGCAAAATAAGCCTCAGAATTAGAGCAGGAAAAGAGTCTAAGCTTTGGTAATTTGACAGAAAAAAAATCAAACCAGAAACTGGTTTTATTCCAAGGCAGTAGAGTGCAGAGCCTGACCATAATATGCCTTATGGGTCCAGCCACATTCTCAAAAAACTGCAGACCTTCTTATTTAGATTGGGCATGCCTCGGCTCCCTTGCAAGGCGTCACTATGACACAAGACCTAGGATTCCTCTTGTACCAGAATCTTTGAGTGATCCTTTGACAAAATAAAGTGGCGTGTGTGTGTGTGTGTGTGTGTGTGTTCTCTTTAGCTTCCTCCATCAATTAGAAGATTTTGACAAGCTCATGTTAACTCCTTCCTGCCCCTAATGTGGCTCTGTCTTACCTCCACCCAACACTTCTGTGACATCAGTAATCTGCATCCTATACAGGGGCCAGGCCACTGAATCTCCTATCCCTGCTGCCTAATCCCAACCCTATCATCCCACCTTTGCCCACCTCACCTGGCTTCTGTTCTCCCATCACCTGCTCCCAGTTGCCTCCTATCACCTGCTCCTCTGCACTGCAGGCCGTGTCTCCCTGATGCAGACCTCTCCTCTCTCACCATAGTCTCCTTACTCTCCTGAAAAAAATAGGGCCTCCTCCTCCTGCTGCCTTTTCTCATTCCCTATGATTCATTGGCAAAGGCAGGTGTGACTGGCCTTCACTTTGAAACCCAGTGTGCTCCTAGGCCAATAAATGTCCCTCTTCTCATGCCATCTGTATTAGTTTGCTACGGCTGCTGTAACAAAGTACACAGACCAGGTGGCTTAAACAACAGACATTTGTTTTCTTTTAGTTCTGGAGGCTGGAAGCCAGAGATCAAGGTTGATTTCTCCTGAGGCCTCTCTCTTTGATTTCCAGATGACCATGTTCTCTCTGTGTCCTCTCATGGAATTTCCTCTGTCTGTGTCTGTGCCCTAATCTCCTCTTCCTATAACGACACCAGTCCTATTGGATTAGGGCCCACCCTCTTCACCTCATTTTAACTTAATTACCTATTTAAAGACCCGCTCTTCAAATACAGTCACATTCTGAGATCCTGGGCCTTAGGGCTTCAACACATCTATTCTTAGGGATGCGATGAAGTGTTTCTTCATCGTACCCAGCATAGTCACAACCCAGACCTCACCCAAGTCTAATATATCACAAACTCCCCTCCTCTAATCACAGCCTCTTCTAGGATCATCTCTCAAGAGAGGCCATCTTTATTCTCTCAAACCTCCAAACTCCTAATCTTCATTTTCACCAGGACCTTCAATTACTCAACTCCTTTACGCATTGGGCAGCCCTTTAGCACCCTCCTGGCTACATTGCTTCCTGTCCTCTCTGGATCCACAGACATCCATCATGCTACCCTGTTCAGGACCCGTATTTCCCATACCAGCACCAGTAAGGATGGGTCCAGCTACATGATCGTTTATGGCCAGTGTACATTCTGACCATGTTGATTTCTCAGTGCCCAAGCCAAGCTTTCATTCTGTAAATGTCTATCATTTCCTCCAGTTACTCTTTATACCCCACAATTCTATCTCTTTCTCAGAAGCCTACCCATACCTGCTCAGCCAGAGAGGGGAAATTCACCTCTGACCCCACCATCTGGCCACAAGTGATTGAGCTAATGGTAGATACCTGCCTAAAAAATTTCTGATAAAGTCAGGTCTGTGAGAAAGTACTGAGTACCTAAGCTGTAAGATTACTTTGCATCAGAGCCCTTCAAGCACCATGGCAACACAAATCCACAGCAGGCCCTTGTGTGATGCGAGAGAGGCCTCACAAAGACCCAGTCTGCAAAGAAAGAGGAATGAAGCAGACATGCCCAAGAGATGAGAGAACATAGGCCAGAGTGTGAGGAGCTACAGATGATTCTCCAGCTCCCATGATGTCAGCCTCTGCTCCCTTCAGTTGGGTTCTTGACACAATCTAATAAGTCCCTCTTCACTGAAGCTGAGTAGGTTTTTGTTTCTTGCCACCAAGCTACTCTTGACTAAGATACCTTTCCACACAGCTGCTGGATCATCTCCACCACCCACATTTTCATTCTTTTCTTCTTCCAGAGTCTGTTTGCCCAATTCTATTGATACAGTCACACTGCACACACAGAGCCTTATTTTTCCCTCGAACAAATGCTGCCTGGCCTTGTCCCAAAGAGAACAAGCGGCAACCTCATGACTTAATCATATAACAGGTGAGCCAGTCCGTGCCAGAATTTACGCCAACTTTCTCAGACCTGCTTGAATTATTTGTCTACTAGAGTTTCCTAACAACAATTCTGACCGCTTGGATTGATTTGTGGAAGGGCCAGAAGTCTGCAGCACCTGTGGCCCAATAGCAGTGGAAGGCATTTGACTGCTAGGGCTGAGTTGTATGTAGGAAGAAGGGTCGGGGTAAAATATGTTCAACTGAACATTCTTCATCTCAAATCACTCAGAACTTCAGCAATGGGATTAATGGTTTCCATGGTAACCGATAAACCCAGAAGCCTATGGGAAGACTAGCTTTTCCAAAACGCCTTAGGACAAGGATACCCTCTAAAATCCCAAGATCTACCACTAGCCACATTTCTCCTTTAAGTCTGGGTCAAAAATAAACTTTGTCCTGCACATTTTGTGAATTTATGTAGAACATCCTCTCCTGAGGAAAATCTGCTTTTTCTTCTTGGTGATTTTCTGATTCAGCTGTTCTGCTGTTCCCAAAGATAGAAAGTTTTTTAACTTTTCTGAAAATTTTCTGTTGAATGTTGTGATTTTAGGTAGAAAAGAAGTTTGTTTCAATCTATTTCATTCACTTTTTTTCTCATCCTGTCTCTCTCTTTCCCTTGCCCCTCACTCTTCCCCAGCCCTCTTTTAGTCTCTTCTTTTCAGGTAAAACACTAGATATCACCGTTTGTGATTTGGAATGCATCCTTGTAGGAGCACTTTCAGACGAAAGGGACACACTCTGGCAAGCGTTCCATGCTAACAACTGGCAGGTACTTTCCCCCTCTCGACAACAGACACGGCTTAGAGGATCATGGGTCGTGTTACACGGAGACGTCCATGGTGTACGCTTCCCACAGCCTGTTCTCTGAGGGACCGCTCTTTGAAATGAACACTGGCACTCCACCTTAGAAAGGGTAAAGGCATATTCTTTTTGTTGGCTTGCTTGTTTTGTGTTTTAGTTTTTTTTTTTTTTTTTAGTCAATTCACAGAAGTAGTAATGACAATATGCATTGGTCTAGCTCCTACACCACATGTATTCATTCATGTGAATAAAAAAATAAAGTGATAATTATGGGAACATGATTAGTATTACATCTATTGTGCTTGGTTTTAACATGATCCCAACCAAGCACTGGCACCAGGCAAGGAACAGGAAAACTGAGTGTGGGTCATAGGCATGCTTGGTTCCTAAATATGAATCAAGAAACCTGAATATTATTTTCCATTCTATATGCTATATAGGCTTGCCTCTGTGATACTTATGGTTCCTTTTGTCAGTTTTGATTAAACAGTTCGTAGTTTTAAGTTTTTAGTAACAAAATATAGCTATAAAACATCTTTAGTCTTAAAAATCTTGCAAGAAAAATAATCTAATTACAGTTACTGTGAATGTGTCTAGCTTTTTTAAAAAATATTTATTTATTTATTTATTTATTTATTAACCCTCACCTGATGACATTTTTTTAATTGCTTCTAGAGAGAAAGGAAGGGAGAGAGAGAGAAACATCGATGCGAGAGATAAGCATCAATTGGTTGCCTCCCGTACATGCCTGGACCAGGAATCATATGCACCCAGCCAGGGACTCGAACACAACCGAAGTATGTGCCCCAGCTGCAATAGAACCCAAAACCTTTTAGTTACAGGTCGACACTCCAACCAACTGAGCCACACCAGCCAGGGCTCTTGCTTTTTTAAAACCATCAAAGCAATTCTTTTTTAACTTAGTTTTTGATAACCTGAGGTTTCTTAGGAATGCAACTGTGGCCTAATTTCTTAATATTATTCGTGTATCGTGAAATCTCAATTACCCAGAACACCGTGCTCCGGTTAAGCAAGCATAAGATGAACTGCATGAGCAGAGGACTGGGCCAGCGCTGACCCAGGACTGACAATTTACCAGAGCTCCACTGCCCGACAGAAATTATTTCCTGCAGGGACTCGGTTCTTTTTGTTCTAACACTCTGTACATCAGGTCACTGCTTGCCCTTCTCCTTGGTCAAGCCCACCAAGATCAGCTGACTGGGGGGAAAGGCCTTGGGCAAATGACTGGCCTTGATTTTCAAGTCAGGTTTTTTTCAAAGAGAAATGATTAATGTCACTGACATAGAAGGATATTCCCAATATACTGTTACCAAAAACATCAGTTTGAAAAACAGTAAAAACACAGTTTTGTAAAGGATATACTCCAGGGTTGGATTAGGGAAGGAGGCTGGGTGACAAGGAAAGACAAAGGGAAAAAGTACAAGGAGAAAGTTGCAATAATGCAGAGAAGACATGGCTTGGATCAGCACACTGACGAGTGGCAAGAACACAAATCAATGGAATTTTGATTAATTGGGTTATAGGTCACTGAGATTTTAATGTAGATTATCTTCAAAACCTTATTTGGGCTCAAGTGCACTTTGCATTCACATGCGTGGAACTAGGTATGAACCATTCATTGCTAATATATAAGAGGGAGTGACCAATTTATTGTCTCAGTCAGAATAGTCTAGGGTATATACCTAACAAACAACCCCATCACTTCTGTGGATTAAATAGCAAGCTTATTTCCCTCTCCCTCTACTGCCTAACACAGGTCAACTCAGCATAGACACTCAGGACCCCAGGCTGACGGAGGCTCCATTTCAACACCTGCTTCCACAACCACCGCAATGATGGGGAAGAAACTTGGTGAATTATATCACTTCTGCTGACATTTAATTGGCAAAGCAAGCCCTGTTTTGTCCATCAGTTTGGTTAGTATGAGTCATTCCCCTGGATAACATGTAACTGATACAATCCACTTTCAGAACTTAATGATTGGCTAAGGAAATGCCCCTAGGAAGTCTCTGCCTGCAGTAAGCAGCAGGTCCCTTTCTTTACATTTCCATTCCACTTGTGTACATAGATCTATGTGTTTGTGTACATGTGTTTGTGTATGCATGTGTATGTAGATATATACATAAATGTACCTGTAAAAAACCATATGAGATTGAGTTAAAATCTTCGTGGATCCTGGGTGGACCCTATAGGAGGGTTTTCTGAATAAATGTTTCACAGAGGCAGAGTTGAGAGAGAAAAAAAAAAGTGGGCTTTGAAATTAAATAGTCTTGCCCATTATTAGCACTTTGACTAGAGAAGGTACTCAGCTCTCAGCCTCAGCATCCTTATATGTGAAATGGATACAATAGCTACCATGTGGCTATTGTAAATAAAGAATAAAGTATCTGGAAACAGAATAAGTATTCAGCAAATCATAGTTACTCTTTATTTCATTTTGTTTGCTAAAAACAAAAACAAAAAAAAAACCATTTTGTGTTTATTTGCTTTGTCTTCTAATAAAATGGCATGTATAAACATTCTTATTAATTGACATCTGATTATACTGATAAATAAATATTTTGTTTAAAATCCATGTTATTATTTAAGACTATCTTCTCCAGTTTCTTTATCCTGGGCCAGCTCTGGCTACAACCTCCCAGAGTAACTGATTTTATTGAAATATTGGGGATAGCAGTTCTACTCTCATCAAGTAAGGCTTGGAATCATGAACAGACTTTGACTTGAGAAGCTATTTATACGCTGCACTAAAACATTTCACTTTGGAAACTGAGTATTGAGTCAGATCTTAAGATCAGCCAGTAATGTGGCACTTTTCTACTCTAAACTATCTACGATATTAAAAGATTTGCATCCTGTTGTACTAACAACTGATATTTTCATTCCATTTCAGTTAGTACTTTTTAAAGTGTCAACAGTCATTTATTCCATCCTGCAGCTGACCCTTCAGCCCCTTATCATCCCCTCCGTCCCCCACAACTTGACAAGCAATTGTTTTACTTGCCTGTTCCAGTTGCAATCATCCACTGCCTTGCATGGGGGAAGCCCATTGTGTGTCTTCACCACACATCACTATACTGTGCATGTAGTAAAAGGATTTCTTAACTCTAATGATAATATATAGGGAGGATGTCCAAATTCAAATACTTTTTGCTGTAAGTCTTTTATGGCAGCAATTTTCAACTTTTTCATCCCATGACCTACATAAACTAATGACTAAAATTCTGCTGACCTGACAAAAAAATAGGCATAATTTTGATTCATTCACCCCAGATGGCTATCATTGTATAGGCTATTGTCATTTTTTTATTAGACAATCTAAGGGAAAAGAGGTCAGTGCTCCTGCTAAATAGTCAGGTATTGCATTTTTTAAAAATTCTTGTGGGACACCAGTGACCTGCAGCACAGCAGATGAAAATTGCCGTTTCATGGTGTTAGTACTGTTCGCTTCAGTTCGCGAATATGCAACTCTAAATATAGAATGAGTAGCTATCTCTCCCAGTCAAGACCCATGGTATCCACCTGGAACCATGAGAAAAAGACCAACACAGTCTGTAAGTGGTCCGGGGCTGATTTCAGAATCTGTGTTTTTGTTGACAAGCAGAACAAGTGTTGGTCACATTTTTCGTTTATGAAAGAGAGAAAATATCTCTTTTTGCCCTCGATAGTACATTTATGGATGTTTATCTTTATTTCTAACCAAAAGTTCATATTACACTAACTAGAAAATGTAATAGAATAATTGAAACAAAAGAATTACATATTTCTATGATCACAATATAGATTAGTTAAAATTTCATGTAAAAACATGGTGATATTTAGTGAGTATACATTCAGCAACACTCAAATTATACCTAATAAAATGGCCAGAGTGAGAAAGGTAGCATAAGATGATTTATTTATCCTACTGAATTTGCTGTTTTTCTCTTTTTTTTATTTCACTTTTTTATTGTTCAAATACATTTGTCTCCACCTTCCCGCCACCACTTTCCCCTGCCCCTGCTCCCACCTCCCTCCCTCATCTCTCTCTCTCTTTTTTTAATACTCGTCCAAAGATATGTTTATTGATCTTAGAGAGAAAGGAAAGGAAAGAGAGAAATATTGATGAGAGAGAGAAACATCGATTGGTTGCCTCCCATATGGTCCCTGAGCAGGGGTCAAACCTGTAATCTAGATATGTGCCCTGATCGGATATTGAACCTGCAACCTTTTGCTGTAAGGGACAATGCTCCAACCAAGACATCTGGCTAATTTGCTCTTTTATTTCAATCCCTAACTGTCCCCCAATGGCCAAATCAAGACATTCTGTTCACCCTGGATTTCTTTTTATAATGGCTGCCAGTATTGTCTATTGGTTACTAGTAAAGTTTTCTTTAGCTGGTTAGGAATTTAGCAGGTGTGGTACAGGGTCCTCTTCCCTTTGCATTCTAGCTGGTCCTCTGGGAGGAGCTAAGAAAGATTTCAAAGATAAAAAGGGAGGCCCTTGCACTCACTTAGCTGAGTCACGCCCTACATCCGTAAACTAGATTAAATCTGTTGACTGGTCAGAGATGAGAGGACTCCTCAGTCAGCTGTTCTCATAAAGAATGAGAGAAATGCCCTAGGCTGACCATGGCGGGGATGATTGATCCCCTTGAGCAAGGATGAAGCTCATGACCTGTTCAATAAGCCCTCAGCTTCTCTATTACCAAGCTCTGTCCATTTAAACCTGGGCTAGTCATTGTTCTCTTTCTGTAAAATTAGATGTTGGAATCTCCATGGTGGCACATCCATTGAAGTGTCTCATTAACTATCCCCTTACTACATAGACAGTATCATCTAATGAAAAAAAAAGTTAAATATTTTTGACACCAGTGGCTCTCTGTAGGATTCCATCATGAAGATAGATCTGAGCCTTAAATTCATCACCTATAAACCTGAGGTGAGTAATACTTCCCCTGCCCACCACCACCAGCTATTAGAGGATCAAATCAAATGAGAATGAAAGCAAATGTGAACAGGCTTGGGGAACTGCCAAACCCTGCCCAAATGTGAGCCACAATTACTTAGGCTGAAAACATGCAGTAAGCTTTAGATGACTCTTTAGTCAGATTTGCTATAAACACAGATCTACTACTTGGAGATGTGACCATTTTTTGATGAAGCAAAGTGTCAGAAATACAGGACGGGGGGCCTCAAGGCTCCTTATTTTGAGATCTGCCTGTCCTAGAGCCAGGAGACTCTGCTTTGGCACACTTCCAGCACTAAGTGTGACTGAGGACCCTGCCCACCTGTCCTCTTTCCCATTCTCTGCTTTCTCCTCCTCACTACTTGCTCTGTAACCTCTTCCTACAGCAAGACCTAAGGGAAGAACTGGGCCTCCTCACACAGGCTCCTGACACGTGGTCTACAATTGAAGGCTCAGCCAGGAGGAGAGAAGAAAGGGTTTTATCAGCTGTCCCCAAATCAACAAGGTAGAACTGGGAGAAACTCCCCATATTCCTTTCCATCCAGTCTCCAGATGGCCCTATTGTGATGTCCTTGTCCTTAGATGCCATCTGGATGCTTTGTGAACCACCCCCCAATGAGCCACACCCATCTGATATGTAAGCAGGTCCAGGGAGCACACACATGGGCAACTTCCCCTCTCACTTGCCCTTTGTTTTAACCTCCAGCACCCCTGAAGGATTTAAAGCCATGGCCTTTAGGCCCTGAGGCAGATGATCACATGTCAGCCCAGCTACTCCTTAGTCAAGAAGAGAGTTTGACTCTAAATAATATAGGCATTCTCTCCTCCATCACCTTTTGTTTTCTTGGGGCATGTAAAATAGGATTCAGATCCATGTACCCCACTGTAAAATGTGGACAACTCACCACTAGCCATGAACTGGTATTAATTCCAAAGGTTGATTTTGGATGAAGTTATAGATCCAAATTTCTGAAACATCAGCTAAATGAGGGAATGAAGCATTACACAAAAAACATGACACATAAAATGGGCCCCTGCCCAGAAGAGCTTATACACTAATACGTATACGGGCAGGAGCAAAACATGTTTTTCCCATACGCATGCTGTTGTGATCTTGCTCTTAATGGTATAAAACTTTGTAAATCCTCCAGACTGAAAGATGAATCGAGGGAAGCTGGTGCTTATAGCAGGAGGCATTTCAGGCTGCCTGTGGATAATGTGACAAGCCTAGAGACTCCCAACCAGAGTTACTGTGTAGAGGGTCCTGCCAGGAGGGGCAGGTGCTGCTACTGCTAAAGAATATCCCTTCTCTGATAGCCTCTAAGCCTAGGCAGCCACCCCACCCAGCCTAGCCCACACCCACCTCCCAGAAAAAGCATGCCAAACGCCAGCCAGTACTCTGTTAAGACTGGGCTTGAGCCATCATTGGGTTCCCAGCACCTAACACCAAAGCAGGCACACACAGTTCATGTTTAATAAATATTTACTGCATGAACAAATAAATAATTTATGCACCTGCGGAAAACAGCACTCCTTAATGGAATTTCATTACAGCATAAACATGAGATGCATCCTTAGTCACTTTTATAAATGAGTGTCTTAATTTTGTCATACTCGCAACATGGGATTACTGAGTTGCAGTTTGTTCAAGCTTGAAACAATTTTAGATATTAGCTGGTCAGACCATTTCCCCTTCCACATAAAAAAACATTGATTCCACCAAGTGGGGAGTAGCTTAATTACTTCTCACCATAGGACCTCAGTAACCTGAAAGCAAATAATTTCCATGAGATAGCATAAGGACCACAAAAATCTGGCTAGACCTGAAGAGGTTTCTCTCAGGCGTTTACACTGATTTACATTGTAAACCGCTGTTTCATTGTAAATTCTACAAGGTTAAGTGGTATATTCATGGGTAAGAAGAGATCAGTTTAGATTTTCTTTTTTCCTCTTCTTTTTTTTTTTTTTTTTTTGATTATAAAGATATACCTAGTGACAAGAAATTCTTGTAAAATTCTTTCAAACTTTACACTTACTGAATACTTGTTTTACGTAAGGTGCTCTGATAAGTACTCTAGAGGGATCCAGAAATAAATTCAGTATCTTACCCCGAGAGGCTCTTGATTTCATGAGACACCAGATATGTACAAATGACCTTGATACATCATGATATGGACCCACTATAACAGAGGGACAAGTTTCAGAGAGAAAATGAACTGTAGGACTAGAGCCAAGCAGGCAGAGAAGGAAGGATGTGACCAGGCCTTAATGGGGAGACAAAAATTCAACAGGTACCTGGAAGAAAGCAGAGGTGTGTCACATGAAGGAATCAGCCTTTGCTCATGCAAGGGGTAGTAGGGAAATTTTTGTTTTGCACCAACTATGTGTCAGGCACTTTAAACTATAATCATTTGGTACTCACAGCGACCCCATGAATTAGGTGCATCCATTTCCCAGAGGAGGAAACTGAAGCTTGAAAAGATTAATAATGTGCCAAGTGAGGGTCGAGATTATATAACACATAAGGGGGCAAAGCCAGGATTTAAACCGCTGGGTAGCTGAGTCCAATATCAGTGCTTTTTCTACCTTACAAGGCTGTGCCCAGTGAGGAGGGAGATAGCAAGCATATTTCAGGGACTTGAGCACAGTGCGGCTGGTTCACTGGGACAGGGCGCAAGCCAGCCCAAGAGAATGAAAAAGACGATAGAGGAAAGAGGGAGGGAACGCGAAGACAAAATAAGGGCTTTGTCACTGGTTGTTTTTTGAGGTGAGGGAATTAAAGTGTCAAGACACAGGGCACAGAGGAAATGAGGGTTGAAGATAAGGAGAGGTGACCAAGGAGCAGGATCGCATAGGAAGAAGAGGTGATAGAACAGGGGCACAGGGTTAGGTTAGCCTTGGAGAGAATAAGGAACACTTTTTCCCTAAAAGAGGGTGACAGGAAAGAAGAATTAAGTATCCACATTAAAGGAAAGAGATGGGAGGGAAGGAGGAAGGGAAGAAAGTTCCATAGCATGGAGGGGAACGTTTCTTTGCCAGTCCAGGGAAGTGGTCTGTTCTGGGGCAAGGAGGCAGCAGGGTCAACTAGGGCTTGAGCAGAGTGGAAAAGATTTCAAGCAGCTGTTGTGGGAATCTGATAGGGAGCTAAAAATGGAGCTGAAGGAAGATGGCCGAGGGCACAGCGAGAGTCCAAAGGAAGGAACAGGCAGTGGGTCCAATTACTTTTGGTGCACAAATCCCTCCAACAGAATTCAGCCGTTTGGGATCAGAAGTAGATGAGAGGGTCATCCTGGAAGACACAAGGAAGGTCAAGAGGATAAGGTAATTGGGGCACTTTTGAGGGCTTGGCCAAAACCAAGGAATCCAAACACAACAGGGAAGGATGGGACAGATGCGTCCCCACCAGGATGGGTCCAAGATGCTCCCAAAATAGGGAGGGCTCCAGGAGACACAGTAAAGGCAAAGAAGAGGTTTAATAAGAATGAATGAAAGGGACACAGGGTAGTGGCTACAAAGGGCATTTCAGAGATGGAGATCCTAAAGGTGGAGCCTCCTGTGGGGCAGTGGGACCCAGGGTGTGGCTGTGTACTAAGAAGAGATGCAGGTGATGAAGAGGAGAGGGAGCAGTGTGAACGAAGATTGTCCTGCAGCTTTGCAGAGGAGGAAAGCAGGGCAGGGGCAGAGGGAGGACCGGGACCCGTGTGCGGACGCCCTCGACCAAGCCCCCAGCAAAGGATGGGGCTGGTCAGGCAATAGACAGAGGTGGAAGGATGAAAGAAGAGTTAACTTATTGATTTCTAGTGAAAAACTGTCACAACTAGTGCTGTTCCCCACCCCCACCCCTAAAAAGAACAGGCGAGTAAAATAGGCTTTGGAGGGTTCTCCCAAAGTAGAAAAGCTACGGTCGGAAACTGTGCAGCAAGGAGGAAGCAAGCATAGTAAAGTGTAGGGTGGTGAGGAACAGGCCATGGATATCATGAGTGGAAAACTGCTGAGGCTGAGGGCTTCAGACCCAAAAAGTGTCCACCTCTTTGACTCTGTGACTTAAATAAAGCTAACCCACCCATCTATCCAAAACTCAACAGAAGGGGCCTCTGGGCATCCTGAACACTGTTTACAGCAAAAGTCCCAGAACACACACACACACCAGCTTCTTCATCCAGTCCTGCTCCAGACCTGCATGGGCTATACTCCGCTGCCCGGCCAAGGTTCACACACTCCTTTGGCTTGCAAACAAGTTTGATTCTATCGATTTAGGCCTTGAACCTTTTTTGGACACAGTTTTAGGCTCACCTATAGCATCCAATGCCAATGCTGCCAGTCCTTGCCCACTTCAAGAGAGCGATGAATGCAACTAACATTTAGTAGTGCTTAGCAAGTGCAGGGCCTGGACTACAGAAGGCCTTCAAAGTCACTCAGTTCCATTTTTATTCCTTTTATAACATTCCCACTGCTGCTTGAATATCCCAGCACTTAGGAACTTACTCTCATGACAGTGTGTCTTGCTGTTGGAAACTTTCCTTTCACAGTCATGCAAAACAAACCACATTCCTTTCCTTCCTGATAGGAATCTGAAGACAACCATCATATCTCAACAAAGCCTCCTCCTTTCCAGAAGAAATAGTTCCAATTCATTATACCTCTTTTGATGAGGCACCTGCTCAGGTTCCCTCACCATCCTGTCTGTCCATGTGTCAAAGTCCCTCTTAAAATGTGCATAATAAATGGCAAACACAGAGTGCTTCCTGCGTGCCTGCCAATTCCTAAGCCCTTGGTGCACATGAACTCATTTAACCCTCACACCAAGACTATGTGCTATTATTGCTGTATATATTATTATTCCATCGTGCAGGTGAAGAAACTGAAGCAGAGAGCAGTAAATAACTTGCCCAAGGATAGTACCAGCAGCAAAACCAACTCAAACAATCAGATGTGCTCATAACCCCAATGCCAGTGGCTTTCAAACTTGGCAGCCACTGAAATCACCCTGGGAAGTTCTAAAAACTACTGAGCCTGGGATCCTTCCCTAGGGATGCTGATTTTATTGGGCCATGTGTCATCGAGACACATCTGAACTTTTCAGAGATGTCCAAGTGATACTAGCATGTAGCCAAGGTTGACAACTCCAGGCTGTATGATCACAACCCCTTCAGGGCAGCCTGGCCAGCGCAGGGTCAAGCTGGATTAGAGGGGAGTGATGGAAATTTCCAAGTTTCCCTCGTGGAGGATAACACAAGGACAGGCCCAGACATGGTGACAAGGGGCAGCCTTGCAGGAAGGCTAAGCAAACAGTCAGCTGGTGAGGTAGTGAGGCCCTCATCTCCAAGGGGGGGAAAAAAGAAAAGATAAGAGAAAAAAACACAAAGCCTTTCCTGATCAGATGCTTGGCTTCAAGGGCTTCCTCTGAGAACTTCTAGAATCTCCAAACCACGCTGGGTACAGACCAGTCATCCTCTCAAAGTAGCAGCTACCTCTACCATCAGCAACAGCACAATCTCCTGATCTCCTTTCAAAAGCTACAGGTGGATGAAGCGGGGATGCCAGCCCTCCCACCCCACACCTCCTCTTTATTGATTACCGGAATTCGATCAAGAAAGCACTGGGGCTCCTGGCCCCACAGGCTGAGGGAAAGCCCAAGGCATACTCCAGCCCCTACCTGTGAGGTCTCCTGGCCCACGAGACACCTCCATCCGACAGACATCTGCACTGGGCTCTCCCACTCTGCCGCGCTTTCCTGTCCCTCCACTGTGTTCTCTGCGGACCCTACACTCGGGTTATTGTTTTTTAAGGCATGAGAGTGTTTCATTGGTTAAAGATTGGCCATCAGATGTTCTCTGGTTGCTGGAAACTTCCATATTTCTCATTTCCTTGAACTTGCTGTTAGTGGTCTGGGCCACAGTACCCAGGCTCAGGGTGAGAGCCTGAACCTCAAGATGCGCACAGGGGTATGGTGTTCCTTTCCCGTCATTCCTTCCTCTTTCCTCCCTCCTCCCAGAGCCAGCCCTGCAAACCCCAGACAGCCATGGCAACCTGAGTGTGAATAAAGGAAAAGCTACCCTCACCCCCAAACCCTATTAATATTTAATGCAAACATCTGAATGCAAATTGACCTCACTTTTGTTTTATTCCCCTTCCTCTGCGTCTCTCTCTAAATTAGATGCCTTTTATCCAAGTCCCTAGAGCCCAGGGGCTTCCCTCCACTAGAATCAGGGATACAGGGTGCTGTCCTGTCCCTGAGGAGAGAGGCAGACAGTCCACTACACATGGTTGGAGCAGATCCTACAACTCCAAATCCACATTTTTAGAATATTTCCTAATGAGGCCTTATTCTCCGTGGAGGTCACAATGAGTTGTGGAAGTCTCAACTTGGGAGAGAAATTCTGCAAACAGGGAAGCCCCTAAAAGTAGTCTGCCCCCAAACCTGCAAATCCTCTTTTTTCATAGCAAAGAAAAAGCAGAAGTTTCAGCAGATGGCTTTGTCCCCATTCCTCTATTGTCTATGAACCTGACTTTTACCAGGTCTGTGTCACAAGACTGAGGTTCAGAGTGTTTAAAAGGGGGCATGGAATGGTATTAAATTTTAAAAGGAGAGTGAGAAAGGCGAATGTTGATACAAACATACTCAATTGCTAGGGGTGGCAGAAACATAGGTAGGTACTTGAGGAATAAGAAAATTGAACAGATCTGGGGTGTTTTTTAATGAGTTACATAAGTTTCTGGTAACTGGCTGGGGCAATGTTTTTGCAGGGAAGAGAGTGATAACAAAGATGCAATCCCAGGCAAATGTCTATTTACTGTAGGATGCATTTCCTTTTTTGCCTCTCTGTAAGTGTATACGTGCCCATGCACACACAAATGTAGGAGGCAGGAGAGTAGATCCTCCCTCGTGTGAGAGGTGTGTGTACGTATAAACAATGCAAGAAACTGGGGCCAGAGCACAAATCTGTTAACACAAAACATCTGCGAGGACAAAGATGCCATAATTCTTTAAGAATTGTTTTCTAGCTTTGCAGGGGATGGGTAGCATCCAGAGCAAAGAGACTTAGACGAATAGGCTAAATGGTGTCCCCAAGGCCACACACTGAGTCAGGGATCAGCCTTGGAGACAGCCCCTGTGCCATGGGCTCCTCACTCCCGTTCACGTAGTTAGTCAGTTGTGTTCGGATGTGTCCCCATTCTCGTTGCGGGTGAGGCAGGAGATAGTCAGGAAGGAGGAAACTCCAGAGGTGCCCCAGGAGATAAAGAACATGGATAAAGAGCGGAGACCCTGCCCTAAGTCTGGTAGTTTCTGCATCTGGAGAAGCATTGAATCCTAGTGAATCAGGACTGCCCCTGCGCAGAAGATGCTACCTGACCCCTACTTCATTATAATGAATTAGCATTGTGGGACCCTCTTCCCAGTAGCCAATCAAGGAAAGGAAGGCCCACCCTAAGGAATAAAAGTCCTCTAGCCCCTGAGTTCCTCCCTTTTTTTTTGCCCTGCTCCAGCTGCCCCTGCTGCTTGCTGCTGCCGCGACTGTTAGGCTCTTCTCCTTTCTTCTCTGTTCCACTCTGCTCAGAGTTGGCCTGTTCCCATGTTCTGTGTGGCTTAATAAATCTGCTTTTCCTCGCTTTCTGCTATAAACTCTGTGTGTTCGGTTCAATTTTTTGTCCGCGATCACCAAGAACCTGGTTACCTGGGCCTACCTGTGACACTGGTGGCCCTGACTACCGACGTGAGCCCAGAGTCGAGGAGGGACGCTCTTTACCTGTCCTCAAAACACTTCAACAGCAACATCAGGGACAGAAAAGAAAACACAGCAAAGGGGCATGAAGCAGGAGAAAGAAAAAAATGAAGCAGAGTTACATGGGTTATTCTCAGGTGGTTAGATCTAGAAGTTAATTTTTAAATCTCCAGCTAGAGAGTATAATCAGTAACAAAGACTACTAATTTAAATAAGAACTTATTTACATTCTCAATACTTTTTCAGTGGAGGTGAGGGAGAGAGAATAAAACCCAAAACACCTGGACCTAATTATAGTGGAAATATTTTCTTCACTGACATGTACAAAATAAGAGTATTTCAGTGGAGATTAAATGATGCCCAAAAAAGGAGGATGTGTAGTGGCAACACAAGGCCTGACGGCATTTCCTCCCACCCTAGGGTCATTCTGCAGCAGGAGCTGCCTAACGAGGTGCCTGGCTCAAGCTTTGAGGACCATGGAAACCAACAGCAAATACCTCTTTAGAAGGGCCTGTTTCCTTTATGGCTTAGTAGAACCACACTAAGTCATACAATATTATTTGGAATTCTGCATTAGCCATGTAGACCCTCACATCATCCACACAAGGTTGTTGTGAAGAATTCATCAAGCTGGGAATATCCATTGTGAATTTTCTCATATGAAAATAGTGTGGGAAACACAAGATAGTAATCATAAAACTAAGTGTAGCTAGAAAGAAAATGGGTGGGAATCACATGTAGTTTGAAAAATCCTTCTCAACCTGATAATATTTATGTCAGCACACTAAAGGGATTGTTTTTTAAATACTCACTCTAAAATGTAAATTTCAGCCAATTCTGTTTGGCGGATGGAGGCCCAGAAGGTGCTGCCGCACCCTCCTCAGAGCTCCGGTTTTCTCTCACAGGCGTGTCAGAACCTGGGGATCAAGTGGGTGACAAATCAGTGTAATTTGTATATTTATCAGCAGCAGATAGATGTGTTAAAGGGTCAAAAAAGCAAACAAGCAATGGGATCCTACTGATTAAAAACCTTGCTGCTTAGTAGGTGGTCAGGACCCAGCTTCAGCATCTCCTGGGATCTTGTTTAAAATGGGAAATCTCAGCCCCACCCAGACCTAGAGAGTCAGAATCTGCATTTTATCAAGATCACCAGGAGATTTCTCTGCACAAAAAAGTTTAATGAACTTTGAATACCTTTTTCTGTGTCTCAGCAACAAACTCACTCCAAGCCCTAGCCTGAGGCATTGGAAAAGGAGTTTCATCACCAAAGGAGAACAGTGGGGGGTTGGGTGGAAATGGACAAAAGCTAAGTGGCTCCTCCCAATACAGCCTCCTTAAATAAGCTGTCCTGTCTCTTTTTAGTACTCTGCAAGGTCCTATCTATGCTAGCTACTTTGCACTAACTTTGGTGACAAGTTCTTTCAGAAGTCTGCAATTTTTTCCTTAAATTAGAGGATGTGACATTGGACCAGTGTTTCTTAACTGTGATAAACATAGATGCGTTTAATCTCTTTCTCTATGGGACACATCTACACATTTTAACAAATTTATTATAATCAGCAGGGTTTGCTTTTGCTATTGTTATCCTGTGCTCCCCATCCCAGGGGTTACAAAGCCCACCCAGGGAATACTTTCATATCTGTATAATGACATACTAGCTGGCTTGCCAGACTCCTTCTCCTCTGATGACATTTCTAATCCTCCACTCTTGTACATAGAAGAGCTGGGACTATCACTGTGCACATGACGATCTTCCCCCTTTCAAGTTATTTCCTGAGGCATGGTTCCTGACTTCAAGGGTCTTTCATGACAGTGTGAAATGCAAAGATGGCAGTATGCAAGGTCATACAGTTGGACAGGTGCTGGACATTGGGTCACTTCCATGTACTCTCCTCCCCTTCTCTGCCCTGCTCTCAGCTCGGCCTTTATGAATTGTACCCAAGGCTTCCCTTGCCTCTTGGCTTCTACAGAGCTGACCAGTACAGGTTCCAGGAGGAAGGGGAGAGGAATAACTCCCTCCCTGCCAGGCCACAGGCTGTTACCTTACATGTACCCATACCAAAACTTCTGTAGGAGTCTTCTCTGGGCTCCAGGAACTTCTTTTTCTTCTCCTTCAGACTCCCAAATGGTCATGTTTCCCTGATACTAGCCCAGGTGCCCCACCTTCCCTTGTTAGCTTTCTGTAACCTTGCCTTCACCTTTGTAACTAAGTCCTGTCATTAAGTTCTCCTCAATGACCTGTGTAGACAGTGCCTTGTGTTTGTTGCCAGGAGCCTGAGTGTTATGCCAGGGTGCTACAGAACTACTGACAGGGGGCTCTCACCGGGAGGGCGGGGAGAGAATGGTTGTCTTCCTAGAAGTGTCTGCAAAGCTGGAACCTCAAAGGCAAGGACAAGTTATCCAGGCATGGGAAGCAAAGAGTGGAGGAAATATCAAGTAAAAAAGAATGGATGAGCTTTGCACAGTGGCAGTATCATAACCAGTGAGGTTTATCCAAGGTGCGATTATTGCTAAGTGAAAAAAAAAAAAAATGGAAAGGGTGAGAAGGAGAACCAGTGCATTCTAGAACCTCCTAGAGATTCAGGATGGCTGAGGCATGAGAAGGCAGGTGGCTAGAGAGAAAGGAGAGTGCGGTCTCAAATGCTTCTATGAATTAGGGCATATCCATAAGAGGAATTTCATGAACCTTTTAAAAGTTATGTTCACAAAGACATTTTAATGACTTAATAGAGTCACTCAATGAATAAACTCCTGTGCTAGGCACTGGGGAGACAGCTTGAACACAGACAAAATCCCTGATCATGTACCTTAATGATAATAGAAAATGCTTATGGTATGACAACAATGAAGATGGCAAAATAACTGCTTATCTCTATAGATTCTATATAACCTCAAATCAGGAAAAAAACTGGAAGAACCTGACACTAAACTGACACTAAAAGGTCAATTGACGATATCTTTAAGGGATAGAATTATTAGCACTTCTTATTTTTTCCTTATATTTTTCTATATTTTCCATATCAAATTTTTGTCAATGTTTTGTTTTTATTTTTTAAGAATTATTTTTAAATGTTAGGTTTAATATAATTCTTCCTTTGTAATGATGAAAGCATCCATTAATAATTGTGAAAAACTATTGTGTGTCTTGTTCAATATTTTTCACTCAGCATTTTATTCACAGATGCCCATCAAACATTGTCTTTAAGACTGCCCAAAAGAAGGCAAGAAAGCAGGATCTTGGAGCTTTAACAAGAAGCCCTAAGCCATGGGGATTATGTTGGACAACACAAATCTGCTCCTCAAGCTTCATTTCCTTGTACTTTGCTCACCTGGGCTGTCCCAGGACCTCAGCTGAAGTTCACATCCAGATACTGGTATCTGTTCCACTGGTTTCTTAGGTCTTCTGCCCAATGCTTGTTGAGGGATCTCGCTGGCTTCCACTCACAGCCCCACCCTTGCCTCACTTGCTCATGTGACATTTTGATTGATGACAGTTGTTAATCAGCTCTCCTCTCCCAGCCCTGCTTCCTGGACTCTACTTGAGGGCTCTCCTGGCTCCTTCAGAAGAGACACACTCACCTCCACCCCTCATTGTAAGGCCTTAGTTCCTTTCTTGCTCTGCCAAGCCCCGTGATATGTAAATGGCATCGCCAAGCTGACACCCTCCAGGGGCTTTAAATGATACCTCAGGTTAACCAAGTATGACATCCACTGCTAACTGAAAACGGTGTTACCGTCTGATAGCAACAGTCTTTAAAGTGGAGGCCTTTGGGAGGAGGTTTACTTGGAGAAGGAAAAATAATATTAATACTGAAGAAAAGCAGGCATTTGATAAAATGCAAGAGCCAATCCCCATTTAAAAAAAATATGATAAAAATTATTAAACCAACAATAAACATTACATTGAACCATGAAATACTAAAATTGTTAACATCTGGACTAACACGTAGGTGGCTCCCTCACCAAAATCATTCAATCTACCTCTATGAATTCTCTTTAATGCAAAGAGACAAGAAAATTAACTAATATTAGAGAAAATAAGACTGTATAGATGTGGATATACAGAAATAAATATACAGGGTGAGGCAAAAGTAGGTTTATATTTGTGAGTAACCAAAACACAAAGTTTATTCTTTTATTATTATGTATTAATTATTGTGTTATTTTCCACATGAATAACTGTAAACCTACTTTTTCTCTACCCTGTATATGACTATATACCTAGAAAACTAAAAGTTTCTATTTTCAAAATCTAGTATAAATATCGAGAAAGTTTGATGAGGTAGATACATATTATAAATGTACAAAATTCAAAAGCTCTTATTTATGATAACAATGACCAGTTAAAAAGGGATATGGAGTTGCAGGATACAAGGTTAGTATACAAAAGTCATTTGCTTTCTTATATGTCAGCAACAAACAAGTAAAATTTGAAATTAAAATCACAGCACCATTTACATTAGCACCCCTAAAATAGAATACTTAGGTATAAATCTAATAAAATATATATAAGATCTATATGAGAAAAACTACATGACTCCAATGAACAAAATCAAAGAACACTTAAGTTTCATAAACAGAAAGATATGCCATGTTTATTGATAAAAAGACTCAGTTATCATCAAGATGTTAATTTTCCCCCAAATGATCTACAAAGTCAATATAATCCCAATCAAAAGCCCAGAAATTTATTTTGTGGATATCAACAAACTAATTCTAAAGTTTATATGTAGAGTGAAAAGACCCAGAATAGCCAACACAATATTGAAGAAGAAGAAGTTAAAAAATTACCACCCAACTTTAAGACTACTTACTAAATAGCTACCATAATCAAGACAGTATAGTATTGAGCAAAGAATAGACAAATCAATCAATGGAAGAGGTTAGAGAATCCAGAAATAGAGCAACATAAATACAGTCAACTGATCTTTGACAATTCAGTGGAGCAAAGACAGTCTTTCAACAAACAGTTCTGGAACAAGTGGACTTCACATGCAAAAAAATTAACCTGGATACAGACCTACACCACTCTACACACTAACTTGAAATAGAACCCAGACCTACATGTAAAATGCAAAACGATACAACTCCTAAAAGATAACTTAGGAGAAAATCTAGATGACCTTGGGTGTGGTGATGATTTTTTCAATATAACACCAAAGGTATCATTCATGAAGGAAAGAAATAATAAGCTAGCCTTACTAAAATTTAAAATTACTACTCTGTGAAAGACAATGTCAAGAGAATGAGAAGACAAGCCACAGACGGGGAGAAAATATTTGCAAAAGACACAGCTGATAAAGAACTGTTTTCAAAATATACAAAGAATTCTTAAAACCCCAAAATAAGAAAACAAAGAACTTGATTTAAAAAGAGCCCAAAGACTTTAACAGACACTTTACCAAGGAAAATATACAAGTGACAAACACATAAAAACACTTTCCACATCATATATCATGAGGGAAATGAAAATTAAAACAACAATGAGATACCATTACACAACTACTGGAATAGTCAAAATCCAGAACACTGACAATACCAAATGTTGATGAAGATGTGAAGCAAGAGGAACTCTAATTCATTGCTAGTGGGGATGCAAAATGGTACAGCCACTTCAGAAGACAGTTTGGCAGTTTCTTACAAAATTAAACATACTCTTACCATACAATTCAGCAATCACACTCCTTGTATTTACCCAAAGGAGTTGAAAACTTATGTGCACACAAAAGCCTGCACAACAGTGTTCATATCTCCTTTATTCATAATTGTCAAAACCAAGATGCTCTTTGGGAGATAAACTATAATACATTCAGACAATGACGTATTAGTCAGCACTAAAGAGGAATAAGCTATCAAATCATGAAAAAACATAGAGGAAACTTAAATGCATTTTACTAAGTAAAAGAAGCCAATCTGAAAAGGCTATATTCTGCATAATTCCAACTATATGACATTCTGGAAAAGGCAAAACAATGGAGACAGTAAAAAGATGAATGGTTGGTTACCAGGTAAAGGAGGAATGAGTAGGCAGAACACAAAGGATTTTTAGGGCAGCGAAAATACTCTGTATGACACTATGGATGTACAAGACCACGAGTGAACCCTAATGTTAACTATGGACTTTGGGTGATGTGTCAACATATGTTCATCCATTATAACAAAGGTACTACTGTAATGTGGGATGTTGATAAAGGGGAAGGCCATGTGCGTGTGGGGAAAGAGTATATGTGAAATCTTTGTACCTTCTATTCAATTTTGCTGTGAACCTAAAACTGCTCTTAAAAGACACAGTCTAATATTAACAATAAAAATAACCTTATTCATAATAGAGAAGGAAAATATCTTTGAATAAATATAACAAGAAACATAGAAGTTTAAGCTATAGAATTTTATTAAAAAACATAAAACAAAATTATCCTGGATGAGAAGACAATGAAATAATATCCCTTCCAAAATTAATATAATGATTTATTAAGAATTCCAATCAGAATACCAGGAAAATGTTTACATGCTAGATAAGAGGATCTCAACATTTCCTTTGAAAAATAAGTTTTAAAACAAAAATGGTAAGGGAACTTACCCTTCCATGTATTAAAACTAATTTTATAGCCATTATAAACTCTATAGAATTGGCACAGGAACAGACAAATAGATCAATGAAAAGAGAAAAGAGAACCCAGAGCAGATCCAAGGGTATATGAGAACTTACTATATGATAGAGGAAGCACACCAATTCCAAGGGGGTGGGGGGAATGAATTATTTCATATATAATGTTGGCATAACTGGAAAGTATCTGGAAAAAATTTAAACTCCTGTTCCCCATACCATATTACAAAATAAATTCCAAGAGAGATTGAGTTTTAACATCAACAATAAGCAATAAAAGTTTAAGAAAATATTGGAAGAAAATGTTTGCTTAAAGTAGAGACGGTCTTAAGCAAAACAAAAATCTCAGAAGTCAAAAAAAGAAATAAGAGATTATGACTACAAAGAAAATTTTGCCATGTTGTCATGGTGCTTGCATGACAAAAGTACCACAAAGTCAAAAGATAATCGATAGAGTGAAAGGAAATATTTGTATCACTATGACAACCTTAGGGTTAACATCCCTACTATTTTTAATCATATAAATGAATAATAAAAAAGAAATAACCCCCAAAGTATGAAAAACAATATATAGACAGGCAATTCACACAAGAGAAAATGCATATAATCAACACTTTCATGAAAAGATGTTCAATCTCACTAGTATTCAGATAGAGACAAAAACAATGAACTACTAGACAAAATGTTGACATATTGACAGCATCAGTTTTTGTGAGAATGGGGAGAAATGGGTTCTCATACATTGGTGGTGGTGGTGTGAATTGTTCTATTTTACAGAAATTAAACTCTTTCAATACATGCTAAAATTAGACCACTTCAAAATGTCTATTCCACAGGAAAAAAAGCTTCAATATTTATATACACAAGATTTCAGTTGCAGTATTGTTTATAACAGTAAAAAACTAGAAGCAGTTGGAAAGTCTATCCCTACTTCATAGGACTAAATAAATTCCAGCAAATTTTTGCATAGAAATATGCAACGCAAATAATTTGTGTGTCAACACATTGATCTGGGAAGACATTCATGATATATTGGTAAGTGAAGATCAAATTGCAAAATAATAGGTATAATATGACTTCACCTCTTTAATATAAAGCAATCTGATAAGAGATTTGCATTTCACCTAACTAGGCAAACAGCAAGAATCACATCCAATTTTATGATGACAGGGAGAAATCAGAAGCAAGGAAAGAAAAGGATTAAGTTTTCTTCTTTATGCCATTCTTTGTATTTAAAATTGTTTCAATCAACATGTGACACTTTTATAATTTTTAAAAAATAAATCATAAATGGCCAAGAGAATTATGTACCAGGTAGAAAGAGAACCGTGGGCTTTTTATTCCCATGGTGCAAAGCAGCAGTGCCAGGCAGGGGCAGGCAGGGGTGCGGGGCAGACCCAGCCCCAGCTGCCTGTGTGGGGAGAGGAGGGAATGAAAGCCGTTAGATTAGGTTGCTGCCAGGCCTCTGATTTAGAGGACAGCCCAGTGCTTGGTATCCTGCATGGTGACATGAGCCAATGCCCTGTGGCCTCAAGTGGCACCAGTCATAAACTCCACACCAACCTCCCTGAAGGTGCAGGGCAGGCAGGGAAACCCTGTTCTTTACTCCAAAGTCACCTTCTCTCCCAGAGCCACACCCTGAGTCCTGTGCCTGTAGCCTATGGGTCCACCTTTCCCTTTACTTTCATCTTTAAAGAAAAATCAAATGTTAGACTTTTATAAACTATCCTCATGAAACACCAACTCGTGTTATGAAATTCCTTGTAAAAACTAAATGACTGAAATGTGGAGGCTTGGTGACATTTTGTTCACTCAAAGCTTTGTGTCCGTGAACAGCCTTCAGCTCCTCGAGACTTCTGTTTCTGAGCAAACACTGGTTAACCTGCTACAGACAGGTCTACTCGTAAACTAAGGACAGAGGTCAGAATTCACAACAGCACTCGCTTTCAAAAAATTTTCTTTTTGGTATTATAATTTACCTCAGCCTTTTGATTATTCATTTGTTGAATTTAAATTGAAGGGAAATTTGAGACTTGCACAAAGAGAGGAGACTTTTATGGAGACTTCCATCTGGGGAGCAGATTTATGAGGCCTTTTGAGACCCAGAATAACTTCACTGTGATGAAGCACAAGGCAGGGCTCGTCCCTTCCCCCCACCCCTGAGCTAAGGGTATAGGGCTCGGGGAAGCTGAAATGCAGAAAGATACCCAGATGCAAGGGTTCAAGAGGCTTCATGTTTGAGTCCTGAATGAAGCTGAACATTTTAGAGCGAGTCAATAAAGCTGAGCTACTCTTTATGGGCTGATTATTTTTTTAATGACTTCTCAACCAGGAGTCTACTCCGGGCTTTGGAAGCTGCATTTGAAATACAGGGATGGAAGTGACAGAGTGATGTAGCAGGGCAGCTGCCAGTCTCAAGTGAACATGTGCAGAACGTCATAAAGGAGCAGAAGAGCCGGGAGCGACGTATCGCACTGGGGGGCCCTCCACCCTTCACAGCCTCCCTACCAACCACATGTTGGCGAGTAAACAGAAAGATCAATGGTTTGTCATGCCCCAAAATGGAATTAAAAGTGGGCAATTTAATAGCAAGATTCAAAGCAGAAAACAAAGTAGCTTTTCCACAGGTTCATTGTCAGAAATATTTTTCCAATCATTTTTGCTTGGCTTTACAGTATTTAGTATTGAGAGAGGACCCCAAAATGCTATTCTGGGAGACTGGAAAGAATATTAATTCTCAGTGCAAAAGATGACACAGGATATGAAAAATAGGCAGCCTAAATTGAAAGCAGGGGCTGGAATGGAAACAAAGGGGCCTCATCCAAAAGCTGTAAGAGCAGCACTATTCCCAAGGGTCAAAAGGTAGACATAGCCTGAGTGTGTGTCAGTGGATGAATGGATACACAAAATGCAGTGTACATACACAATGGTATATGATTCAGCCTGAAAAGGGAAGGAAATCCTGATACATACTACAACATGGATGAGCCTTGAGGACAGTATGCTCAGTGAAATAAGCCAGTCAAAAACAGACAAGCGTTGCTTGATTCCACTGATATGAGATACCCAGAGTAGTCAAATTCATAGAGTAAGAAGGCAGAATGTTGGTTGCCAGGAACTGCAAGAAGGAGGGGATAGGGAGGTAGTGCTTAATGGGGACAGAGTTTCAGTTTGGAAAGATGAAAAAGTCCTGGAGATGGACGGTGGTGATGTTTGCACAACGAAGTGACGGTACTTAATGCCACTTAACTGTACAATTAAAAATGGTTCAAAAAGTAAATTTTATGTTATGTATATTTTAGAACAGTGCAAACAATAAGCAGGCAAGGCTACATTTTCCATGAATTCAACCATTCCATGCTAAGGACATACGTGCATGCAAAAACACACATTGAGAGAACTGGATCAATAATCCAATTCAGGCCCTGGCTGAATGTCTTCCCATACACCAAAAACATTGTGGGTTCAATTCCCAGTCTAGGCACATACCTAAGTTTCAGGTTCGATTCCTAGTTGGGGTGCATATCGGAAGCAACCAATAGATGTTTCTCTCTCACATTGATGTTTCTTTCTCTCTCCCTCTCTCTTTCCCTCCCGCTCTGTCTCTAAAATCAATAAATATATCCTTGGGTGAGGATTTTTAAAAAATAAGAATAATAATAATCCAATTGAGGTTTGGCTCACATGCTGCCAAAAGTCTCATTGAAAATGAAAGAGAGTAAGTACACTCAATCATTTAAATATTTCCATCCCAAAGTTGGGAGTCTTAGAAAGATTACATATTCCAAAAATCTGATTTGCTTCTGTGCTAGTTTAATTTCCCAACTCTCATCATTTTGCCCGTGGCCAAAAGTATGTTTGCAAATCAATGATTTAAATATTTTTAGGGCAGCAAGCTCATTTTGTATTAAATATGACCTTGACCTCAAGGGCCTTCAGGAGATACTGAACTATTGCTCTTTTGAGCCCTCCCACTTGGTTCTGAGGGAATGGACCAGGTAAAGACTGGCTTTCTTTAGGTGAGACCAATAAACACCAAGAGACAGATGGTAAGACTCATCAGGGTGAGGTGCTAGTCAACAGTAAAGTTAAAGATAAATTCAATTCTCTTTAAGTTTCACTTCATAAAACAGTATATAGCAGTGTGCGGTAATGGGAACAGCTAGACAGAAGTGCAATTTAATCCTAACTCCTCCATGGAATTAATTATGTTATGTTGAGCAAAAGCAAGTTTCTGAACCTTGTACTCTCAGACTTCAAGTAGGGGAAATCACTGTAATTTCACTGGGCAGAGTTCTCAACAGGAAGGAGGCTGCTCTTCCCTCCCCTCCCATCCCTGCCACCCCTTTTCAGAGTGCTGCTGGGGTCCAGGGACAGAGCACAGTTAATTGATAGAAGACTCTATTTTAAACACACATCCCCCACCTCTGTTAATTATAATACACCCTGCATCTAACAGAGGGTCATTATCATGACATCTCTGGGAAGATTTGATGAGGAAGATGTTGTACACATCTGGTCGAGCACCTAATAAATAGTCAATATTATTACTATTAGCTTCCTTCAGGCCTCTAAACAAAATGCTTTTGAGTAAAGTCACTTCTGTGAAAGGTAATAATGTTTTTAGCATCCCTTCAGATTTCTCCCTTCAAAACTCCTTACAAAACTTTTATGTAATGCACATAAAACATAAAACATGAGTGAATTCATCACTCATGTATTCATTTGCAGGTGATATTTGTTGAGCATCTTCTATATGCCAGTGAGGTGGGCCTGGCAGCCTGCTGTGGCCTCTAAGCAGTAAAACCACGGAAGGACTTGCCTCACAAGGAAGTGGGCAAACCTTGGCATGCAGATGCAGCCCAGCCCCCAGCCAAGCAGCCAGAAGCTGCTCACTCGCTGAGGGCTGAAAAGACCACAGATCTTGGGGGAAGAAGATCCCGGGAGCTTGTCCGCTGACTCTTTTGTAGCCATTATTCATATTTCCTTTGTGTTCTTGAGCAGCTCACAAGTAAACCAAACTGTGCAAATTTGTCCCACTAACTTGGACAGAGCCTAAAGGTTATTTTGCCAACCTTTGAATCCAGGAATGAGCTCAGGCCCTATGGGAAGTACTAGCATGACAAACTTGGGGAGGCAACTTAGCATCATGGTGACAACAACAAGCATAAATGGATTTACTATTGACTGTATCATCTAACAGTGGGGTGATCTCAGTTTAACAATTTAAATTTTCTGGGGCCTGATTTCCTCATCTATAGAATAGAAGGAAAAAAGCTCGCAGTTTTGTAAAAGCTAACTGGGGCAAAACACATAACAAGATAGAGCATACAGTAATTGCCCAATAAATAATAACAAATAACATCACAAAGGAACAAGACTTGGGCTTTCTGTTCACACTAATACCTAACATTTATTGAGTATTTGCTCTGTGAACGTTACTGTGTGGAGATACACACACACACACACACACACACACACTATCTCAAGCCTCACTGTCATTTTTTGAGGTAAATGGTATCTTCTTTTTGTAGATGAAAAAAACAGGGCTTAGAGAGATGAAATTCCCAGCATAAGGCCACAGAGGCAGTAGTGAGCAGAGCCAGGATTCAAAGCCAGTCTACGGTACTCGAAACCATTTTTGCCTATTACCTGAGACAAGGTGTTTAATCCTTACCTATCAAACAAGTATATGATGGTAGGGTCCACTTTACCTCCCTCCCAATGTGAGGGTCCACCGGCATGATAAATACGGAAGGTACAATCTGTGTAAAGAGGTGGACAAATGCAAGGCGAAGTCAATATTAAACGGAATGGATCCTGCTCAGAGAACCACTGTCTAGCAGGAGAAGACAGACAAGGACACCAGTGACCATACCCAAGAGTAGGAAATGATCAGCCGTGAGAGCAGTACCAATACAGAACAAAGAGACTGTTTCTCCTTTCCTTTTTCTTTCTTTCTTTTTTGGGGGGCATGAGGACTAAGTGTCCACACTCCACAGGTAGAAGACAGAGGGGCATATCAGTCATCCCCATCAAAGGAACTTGAGAGGAGTACATTTTCTTTGACTTGAGTTTGCTTTGGCAGGAAAGGCTTCATGAGAAGTAGCTGTAACATACCCATACATTATATTGTCTTTGTACTTGCTTTAAAGTATATTTTACTCGAGTGATTATGCATCCTGAATGAGTTGTCATTTACCTATGGGACAGCAGAGAACTCATCAGAACTGTTTTCTGAATGAGTGCTCTTGGGAGGAGGAAACGCGCAGCCCTGTGACTGTACGCCTGGCAAAGACAGATCTCAGGACCTCAAAACCACAGAGCATCAGAGTGAGGAGGATCCTCGAAGACCATAGGGTTCACTCCTGCCTCGGCCCCCAGCCAATGCTTGCAGGCCCGAGTAAGGGAGCTGGTCAGTGACCTTCCAGCCCCTGTTGGAATATTCCCAGGACACTCAGCACCCATTGCTGCCCCCTCTTTGTATCCCTCTGCTGTGGCTTCTGACCATAAAAACCAGCTACACCCCCGGTTATAATATTTTTAGGAATGGTTTTAGCAACATGTTCACAGATTAGGTGCTTTTGACAGCTTTTAGGAGTTTAAAGTGAGAATGAAATTCTCTTCTTTTAAAAATGGGTACCAACAACACGTGTTGTATATAAAATCCCCTTTTCCGCATAAACATGGTGTTTTTGTCATTTGCACTTGGTCACCGTGGCCTTGGTCAGTCCCTCACTGTTCCTAGCCTGCCTACTCTCACAGCGGATGTTTACAGACCCTTCTCTGCAAGCCCGGCTCTGCTAGAGTATCCAGGATCAAGACTCACCCCCAAGCAGGAGGAGCTTAAGGACCATTAGCCCAACCCTCTGAACTAATTATCTCCCTCTACCTCATCCAACTGTGTCTAATATTTCACCCAGCTGCGAGCTCGTGTGCTGCTCCAGACACCACAGCCCTGCCCTGCATTTCAGTTCCGAAAAATTAAATCTCGTCTCATTCCCCTTGTCTGGTTATTCTGGAAATCTGCTTACTCCTCCCAATTCATCTCAAATCCCCATTGGTCAGGGGCTTTGCTTTGCTTTGCTTTTGCAAGTTATGGGGCATTTTAATCTAAGGGCCCACCAGGCCCACAGGCAGCTCGGGACACCTGCTCTGCACCAGATCACCTTGCCACCTTGTGCTCTGCTTGAGCCCAGTGTCAGACTTTCCCCAAAAGTAGCCACCTATAGACCAGCCTGAGAAGTAGATTGTGACCCACCCCCTTGCCCATTCTCAAACTATGTCTTTATTCTTAAGAATTTCCAAATTTAATACACATATAATCTACAGGGAGCAGAGTGGTAACAGGAAGTAGAGAGCAAAGAATGGCAGTAAAGGGACCATGAGGAGGCAGAAAAAAGAGACGGTCCAAGCAACAAGAGGGCAGAAGCAGAGATAGTGAAAGTGACACTTTCCCCCCTCCCCCCACCCACCTTCCCAGTTTCAAGGAAGGAATGGTTGGTTGCTGGAGGAACACTAGACCTTGAACAACCCTTCCACTCTCCATGAGGCCTAAGGAAATGTTTCCCACCTCCCTTCCTTTCCTGGGTACCCCTGCACCAAACCCCAGCACCTGAGACTACCCACCCTAGTTTCTGCTTTTTATCACCTAAAAGAGCCGAACTAGGTCAGCAGGCATCTTTTCCAGGGCCCAGGTCCATTCCTGAGCCAAGATCGGGCCTCCCATCCTCCTTTGTCCACTGAGACATGTCCAGACCTGACTCAGAGAACAGCAAACTGTGGCTCACACCAGTTCCTAGAAACAGCACTTGCTCCAGAACAGGAAGACAGAGCTCTGCAGCTGTCCCAGCCTCTTCTGGCAAGCTCCATATTTTCTCTCTGGTCATTTCCTCATCCGTAAACTGAAAGCAATAGTACCTTCTCCACAAACTCATGAGGATGCTGGGAGGAGATCAGATGAGGTCATGCAAGGGCAAGTTGTCTGCAGTACCAGCTGCATGCAAGTGGAAGGTAGTATTACATTTGTGATAAATTACTATCTACCTGTCTATGCCTTTGGCCCACTCATGCTGACGTAGTGCTCTGTGCAGCTCCCTTACCCCTTACCCTTCCCCCTGCCCTCTGTGGGTTCCCATCCTGCACCTCATACCCACAAGGCCAGCCCACCCTTTGCAAGCCCTTCCACAGCTGCTTCCTTTGACAGGAACCCCTGCTTTATCAGGGCAAACTCCCAAACCTTGCTTCTCTCTGTATCCCTCTTTTTCTCCATTTTTGCAGAGGCTGAAACTTACCTCCCTAAAAGTCTAATTTCCCTGGGGGCCATCAGTATCACTCAGAGACCTTCACTTCTTCCAATACCAACAGATGCAACAGGTGAACAAGAGGACCTGGGGTCAAACTTAGCAAACTTACTGGTTGAGTCCATCAAACTGTCCATTTTCCCTTCTTTCAAACTTTCACACCCAGGACTTCAAGATTAAGGCACTTGAATCAATAGCCTGCTCTGGCTCTAGCTGATCTCACTGACCTTCAAGAGATCTGTGGCCAGGTGCTGTACCAATGGTTCTCAAAGCAAGGTCCTCAGACCACCTGGGAACTCATTAGAGATGCATATACTCAGGCCCCATCCCAGATCTCCTGAGTCAGAAATTCTGGGGATAGGGCCCAGCTCCATGTTTAACAAGCCCTCCAGGTGATTCAGACACACGTTCAATATGAGAATCGCTCTCCTAGATTATAAACTTCTCATCCCCTGACTGCACCAAGTCCACCATGTGCCTCCTCAGCTCCTGCTCAGGGCATGGTTGGAGACCTCCCTTAGTGGAACCAAAGGACCTGTCCCTCTGCCGAGTTATGAAGGCCAACAAGTTTGTTCCTACCCTTGCTCAGTCTATTTCCCAGTCCCTTGGCTGATTTCCCATACTAGTATTTCCAGATACCCTTCTTTCTCCCAAAGCTCCCATTCCTTCTTGCTCTCCCTTTCATTAATAATGTCCTCTCGTGTCCTGGGGAAGGCTGCTGAGGGTCACAATAATGGGCACTGCACTTAGAGTTGGGAGACCAAGTGTCACCACCTAGCGTTATGGGAGCCTCATGAGGAACTGCAGAGGGAAGGACCTGGCCCAGTGCTCCGCAGGATCACAGAACATCGCAGCCCAGGGCACCCTCTGGCTCCTCATCCCTTCTCTGATCTCTGCTTCTTGGGAATGGTAAGACCTACTTCATATCAGCCATATCATAAATCATACACATAACAAGATAGTCAACAGCTTGTAGACTATCCATTTTGCAATCATACTCAACCATTTCTGTGAGCATCGAGGCTTTGGAAACGTTAAGCTTCGAAGCTCTAACTGTGTGACCAGCAGTAGTGGTGTGCCCTGGGAGTGTGTTAGAAATGCAGAGCCTCAAGCCTCACCCAGCCTGACTGAATCAGATCCCACATTTTAGCAAGACTCCCAGGGGATTCATCTGTACTTTAGAGTCTGAGAAGTGTCATTGGAAGAACTAGAAAAACATAAGATATCATATATGTGTTATTATCTTCACGTAGCTCCATCAGCCTTCTCTTCCTCTCAACACAACACACCCTTCCCGACCTCCAAAAGAAATGTCATCTCCTTTCCTAGGTCTAAAGCCACTGTTCTTCACCAGCTGGCACATTAGGAATCATCTGGGCCAAATCCCAGGCCAATTACTGAGATGATCTTGGGAAAGAGCCCAATATTAGTATACATTTTTTTAACTTCCTAGATGACTCAAAGTGGGCCCAGGATTGGAACCCCCCACAAGCCAACCACACTGCAGTGCCATAATATCGTCTCCTGGAACACTCTGCTGCCACACTCTCTGACTTATTGGTGCCTCTCCATTGATTCCCAACCCTTCTTTATCCACTGAGTTTTCAGATCCCCATCCCCTTTATATCTCTATCCCCACCTTCCTTGCTTTTCTCTTTGGTTCCTATCACTGTGCCTGGCTTTCACTTAACTGAAGTTCAATATACAGGGGCCAGCAAAGTAAGGCCTGCTTGAGCGTGGTTGGTAGGGTAACAATATGGGTATAATAATTTATATTTTTAATTTGAACATTTTACCTAAAATGTCACATGGTGTGCTTGAGTATGATATTGTTATGTTACAAATTACATGCTTATGATTTTGTAATAAAAGATTTTATAATATGAAAGGCACGTTACATTTAAAGATAATTATTTTTACTTCCAGCCAAGATAGAGGCGTAGGTAGATATACTTTGCCTCCTCGCACTACCAAAAGAGGGACAACAACAAATTTAAAAACCAATAAACAATCAGACCTGCCAGAAATTCAAACTGTATGGAAATCCAACAACCAAGGAGTTAAAGAAGAAACATTCATCCAGACCAGTAGGAGGGGCAGAGACAGGCAGCTGAGGAGGAGAGGATGGGCAACAAGGTGGTGGCTGGAGGACCAGAAGGGTGAGATGGTGGCTGGTGGTCCCATATCTGCATCTAGATAAACTGGGAGGAACAGCTGGGGAGCGAGACATACCACACAACCCAGGGTTCCAGTGCGGGAGAAGAAAGCATCAAAACCTCTGGCTGTAAAAACTATAGGGGCTATGGCAGTGGGAGAAACTCCCAGCCTCACAGGAGTGTTTGCTGGAGAGACCCACAGAGTCCTAGAATGTACACAAACCCACCCACCCAGGAATCAGCACCAGAAGGGCCCAATGTGCTTGTGGGTAGTGGGGGAAGGGACTGAAAGCTGGCAAAGAGCCGAGCAAGCAACATTGTTCCCTGTCGGGCTCCTCCCTCACATACAGCACCACAACGCAGCCATGAGTTGTTCTGTCCTAATGAATACCCAAGGCTCCGCCTCTTACAACATAACAGGTGCTCTAAGACAAAGAAATATGACACAAATGAAAGAACTGATCAAAGCTCCAAAAATAGAACTAAGCGATGAAGAGATAGCCAACCTTTCAAAACACTGGTAATCAAGACTCTCACAGAAATGATTGAGTATGATTGCAAAATGGAGGAAAAAGTGAAGGCTTTGCAGAGGGAAATAAAGAAAAATATACAGGGAACCAACAGTGAAGGGAAGGAAACTGGGACTCAAATCAACGATTTGGAGCAGAAGGAAGAAATAAATGTTCAACCAGAACAGAATGAAGAAACAAGAATTGAAAACAATGAGGAGAGGCTTAGGAACCTCTAGGACAACTTTAAACACTCCAACATCCAAAGCATAGGGGTGCCAGAAGGAGAAGAAGAGCGAGAAATTGAAAACTTATTTGGAAAAATAATAAAGGAGAACTTCCCCAATCTGGCCAAGGAAATAGACTTCCAGGAAGTCCAGGAAGCTCAGAGTCCCAAAGAAGCTGAACCCAAGGAAGCACACACCAAAGCACATCATAATTACATTACCCAAGATCAAAGATAAGGAGAGAATCTCAAAAGCAGCAAGAGAAAGGGAGACAGTTACCTACAAAGGAGTTCCCATAAGCCTATCAGCTGATTTCTCAAAAGAAACCTTGCAGGCAAGAAGGGCCTGGAGAGAAGTATTCAAACCCATGAATGACAAAGACCTACATCCAAGATTACTCTCTCCAGCAAAACCATTATTTAGACCGGAAGGGCAGATAAAGTGCTTCCAGGTAAGGTCAAGTTAAAGGAGTTCATCATCACCAAGTCCTTATTATATGAAATGTTAAAGGGACTTATCTGAGAAAAAGAAGATCAAAAGCTATGAACAGTAAAATGACAACAAACTCACAGCTATCACAACTGAGCCTAAAAAAGAACAAAAACAAAAATAAACTTAGGCAAGCATCTAGAACAGGAGCAGAATCACAGAAATGGAGAACACATGGAGGGTTATCAGGGGGGAGAGGGAGAGGAGAGAATGGGGGAAAAGGTACAGGGAATAAGAAGCATAACTGGTAGGTACAAAATAGACAGGAGGGAGGTTAAGAATAGTACAGGAAATGGAGACAGGACTTACATGTACAACCCATGGACATGAACTAAGTGGGGGGAATGCTGGTGGGAGAAGGGTAAAATAAAGGGGAGAAAAAAATGGGACAACTGTAATAGCATAATCAATAAAATATATATAAAAAATAAAATAAGGTAATAAATGATTACAATGTAATATATAGTAAAGGTTAAATAAGTCAAATAGTTGATAAATACATGAAAAGATGCTCGACCTCACATAGTAATCAGAAAAATTAAAATGAGATGCCATTTTTCCTCCATCAAAGGGTAAAAATGTAAAGGGTTAACAATAACTGTTGGCAACGATATGAAGAAACAGGAGTATAACTCAGTTTAAATTTTGGGGGACAATTTTGCATTATCTACCAAAATGTGAAAGTTCATACGTCCTTTGGCTTGGCTCTATGAACCTATACTTTAGAATATTCATGTATGTTACATCACAGTATATAATAAAACTATACTGAACACAAAATAAGTGTTTCTACAGAAGGATGGCTAAATACAGTACAGCCATGCTAAAGAATACTTGCAGCCAGTAGAAAGAATGAGGTAAATTTGCATAAACTGATAGAAAATTATATCTAAAACACATTGTCAAGGGATAAAAAGCAAGTGACCAAACAATATATAAAATATGGTCCCATTTCTACAAAACTCCTCTTCATTCTCTTCTCTCTGTATACGAGTATGTATGTCTGTGTGTAAATGGTTTATATATGCATATGCACAAATAGATGTAGGTAAATATGTGGATAGATAAAGATCTGGCCCCTTCCAGGAGGGACGTGGATTAAGGGATACATGCAGAGGCTGGGTGGCCACATGTGGTTTGTGAATTGAGCACAGGACAACTTTACAGGTTTATGGTGGATTTGCATTTATATTGTTATACAATTTTCTGGCAGAGGCAGGAGTGCTTTTTCTAATTCACACAAACATATCATATGGACTATCACAGTCCTAGGAAGAGGAACTTTCATCTTTATTCTGTGTACTTGTGTGTTATTCTACAACAAACATCATCAATCTTTCAATTAAAATAATTGGAAAATAATTGGAAAAAAAGAATATTGTCCTTGATTTCAATTACCTAACAATCTAATGGAACACTGAAAAAACATAAGGAACAAAATAAGACTATAGTCCTCTAGCCTGATCACTCTGTTACCTTCAAGGATACCTTTGCTTTCTGAAAAGTACCTTCTAGTTCTGGTAACTCATGCAGTTTTTAAAAATCACAAAAACTAGACAGCTCCACATTGAAATCGCACTTAATCTCACAATATTTTCCAAATTCTCCCCACATCTCCAGGTACCCCTTTTCTCCATGCTTCAAATTCTCCCATTCTTTCCCCCACCCAGCCTCCCTGCTCTCCTTCCACAATCATTCATCTTTGACAGCAAGCTTCCTTGAAAGGATTTCCGTCTAGGGACCCATCACACCAGGCACCAGCCAATCTGAATAAGTACTGTTCTTATACTTTCGGAAGTCTTACCTGAGGCCCCCCTTCTAATGAGACATTTTTAAGTTATTAATGAATCCTTACTTCCATAGCTCCTCCATCTATCCCAACCATTGATCATTAACTTAACACAAAATTATTGATCACCATCTCTGAACCAGACTATCTGCTGGTTGAATCAGACATAGCCTCGCCTTCAAATCTGCCAGTCTAGTAGGCACGCAGAGGTGTCAACGAAGAATTGCAGGTCAAAGTGATAATGTGACCAGGCAGGCATGTGCTGCAGAAGCCCAGAGGAGAGGTATCCTGTTTGGAAGATGGAGAAGACTTCAGAGAGCAAAGACTGTTAGGACTGAGTGGAGAAGAACAGGTAGGAAGGCTGGCGGGGGGATTCTTGGCAGCTGTGTGAAAACTGTAGCCAGAGCAGTAGATGTTGGGAAAGAAAGGAGGGAGCTGACTGCACGCAAAGAAGTCTGGAAGGGATTAGACAGTTCATGGCGAGTCACTGAAGGAAATTAAATGGGGGAGAAACATAACAGCTGTTTCTTCTAATTGTTTTGTTTTTTTTTTTTAATATAGCCATGGTAGTGGTTTGAAAGATGGCCTAAAGAAGCAGGAATAGCATCAAAAAGATCAGCTAGCTAGTCTGGGCACATGGGCTTTAAAAATTGATAGGTCCAGATAAGAAATGATGCTCCAAGGTGAGACTACCTCATATAGTCTGAAATACACTGCATTATGTTGAATCTCAATGTTCTTCCATTTGATGCCAATTTTGAATTTTAATATAACAGAAATGTAAAACTCTGGTTCCAATTACACATTCTTGACACCAACTAGAAGAATAGAAGTTGGCTAGATATGTTTTACCTGAAGTTTGGTTAAAGACATTTAGCTTTTTCTTTTTTCTTTTTCTTTTTCATTTTTTTTTTTTAAGGAATCTGCACATTGGACTTTGGGGTTTAAAAAGAAAAAGTTGAATTTAACTATTCTCTTAACCACAAATGAAAACCAGCCGCTTAGAATTAGTAGCTTTCATTTTTCTTGTATCAAGCACACACATAGCTCACGTTTCAAGGTGGAAGTTCACTTCTCCACCTTCCAGGCCATTCTTCAAAACGGTAGAGCAAAATCAGAAGGAAATCAGGCATGCAAAAAGAAAAACCCATGAAAAGACTCCCTCTCTCTCTCAAAGTTGACTTCTTTCCTGTCTGCAAAACAATTGTGTGAGTCAGCCTTAAAAAAACAGAACATCTTGAACAATTACAAAATTCCATGTTTCACCTACAGGTAATTTCACTCTGATCTTCATTATTTCATAGAACCAAAAGCCAAAGTGGAAGGGAGAGAATCCAGGTCAGCGACAGCAGGAGGAATACTGGTCAGAAAACAAGACCATCAGGACAGAAGGTGTTATTTGATTGTCAAGTTTACACAAGACCTGAGCACTTCTAAGGGGTGCTGCCTATGAAGAAAGCGTTTCAAAAAAAGAAGGTAAGGGATGCAAAGAGTTTTAGAGGTGATAGACACTTCCCACACAAAGCACACATTTTTAGCTAAAAATCTGCAACATTTCCAAGCACGTTAAAAATTAACTGAAGCCCTGACCAGTGTGGCTCTGTTGGTTGGGCGGCATCCCACAAACCTAAGTTCGCTGGTTCGATTTCCCATCGGGGTGCATGTTTAGGTTGCAGGTACGGTCCCTGGTTGAGGTATATACAGGAGGCAACCAATCAATGTTTCTCTCTCACATCAATGTTTCTCTCCCTCTCTTTCTCCCTCCCTTCCCCTCTCTCTAAAAATAAATAAATAATATCTTTAAAAGTAATTTTTTTTTAAATTTGTGTTCAGCCCATTCTTTTTATATTTGGGATGCTTTATTAATGTAAAGTTTCTGAACAGACTATTCTCTATATAAACAAAACAGAAGAATAAATACATGTATATTGACATAGATATACAAATGGAAAGCATTTTTATAAAATAACGTAGATACAGATTCTAGGCTGAATAGTTAACCATTAAGTACACACACACACAGTAAGCACTGGCCATTGCCACACCAACTAAATGCCTTTAACAAATCAATATCCTGGATGTTTGAACTTTCAGGAGCCTAGCGTTTTCACAAACTCCATCTCATTTCTATGGACAACTTCCCCAGGACATGTTAGTGGCAGAGATAATTTTCATTATAAAAAAGTAGGATGCCAAAAGGTTTACTGACTTACCCTAGGTCACAGAGTCATTAGTCAGGACCCAGAAGCCAGGCAGAGCTCACAGGAGACTATCTGTGCTTCTCCGAGGCCCAAGTCATTGACACTAAAAATAATAATTTTAGCTTTTCAACAACCATTTTGAACATGATCTTTCCCCAAGCCATGCTGTAATAGAGTTGTCACTTTTGCTCCAAGAGTACGCTTTGATGGTGAAGCGTTCAACAAGCCTCGTCCTTGATCCAAACTGGTTTGCCCAGACCGCCTCAATCAACAGGTGGGAGGAAGTGAAAATCTGGGAACCAGAACCTGCAAACAGAGCCAGCTCAAAACAGAATCCAGTCATCACCACAGATGGTTTCCCCAAACTAGATACTAGGTTAATTCCCACTCTGGGCATAAGTCAAACCTTTACACTTAGTGCAAACAACAACCAACCAGTGAAATCCCTAAGACATTTTCTCAATGTGCCTTAACATTGCCTGCTCGCTCAGCCCTATAAGATCCTTCAGAATCGAGTTTCAGTGCTTGGCTCCAGCTGTCAGGGGATGTGCCATGATCTCTCTCACTTCTGGGCTTTGCATATGCCAGTGTCTCTCCAGAAAACTCTTCTGCTTGGTTCCCTCCTCTGCACCATTCCTTGTCCACTTCTCTCTGCCCTCCCTTTCCCCTCCCTGCTATATGTTATTTCTTCGAGGAAGCCCTCCTGACCTCCCTAGTTTATATGTTAACCATTAACTTTTGAAACCAAAGCTCCATGAGGGCAGGGCCTGGGTCTGTCTCTTTTGCCATCGTATCTCTAGCATCTAGCTTAGTGCCCAGTAGCAAATAAATTACTGAATAAATATTTGAAATCAACAAACATTAGTGGCTTACCACGAAGGGCAAGCATGTTACCAGACACTGAGGATAGAAAGATAAAGAAGTTTTGTCTTCTGCTCACAGATAAATTGTAATCTATTAATTCATGATGAGTTTTATCTTTATTTCACATACAAATAAATTTTTTCAAAAAAAAAACAAAACCCTACCCAATGAATGAACTAGTGAGAAGGGGCCCAGTGAGCCCTGGAGCTGGTTACAACTAGCACAGGAAGGTCTTTCTCTTTGGTATCAGTGTTATTTCTGAAATGTTTAGACTCAGATATGATCTTTAAACTTCTGCTTCATGAGAACTAATAAATAGATGAGAATCCTCTAGGTTGCAACATAGCATCTTGCCTTAAGACCAAGTAAATGGCCAGTTCCCGAGAATAATGAGATTCCAAATGCAAATATGAAATCTGAATAGAACAAAGTAGAGTGAGGGGGGAGGGAGACTCTTTTCCTTTTCTTTGCAGCAGTTCTTTCCACAGAAGAACTGCAGATAACATACAGCCCCCATCCCTTCCACCTCCAGCCAACTAAAAGGAATGCAGTGCTCAGCCCTTGACCTAATCTTCCTGAGCTCTGTTTTCTAAACTAGCCCTCACCCTTGATCCAGCTCCCCTTATCAGTTGTTCTCAAAGTGTGGCCCATCCCTGAGAACTTGTTAGAAAGACAAATTCTGGTCCCTCCCAAGACACCCTGAACTAGAAATGCTGTGTTGTAAGAGACCCTCTAAGTGAGCCCAAGGCAAGTTTGAGAACCACCACCAAGTTCTTTATCTTCATGGTGCTTGCTGCTCGCTGAGTCCTCTTGTTTATTTACTTCAGTGCTTTGTTTATTCCTTTTTCTTCCTTGCTGTAAGGGAAGCTTCATGAAAACTGGGAACTTGTCTGTCTTGCTGGGCGCCCTGCAGCTTCTGTGGCTTAGAACAGGCCTGTCAATAATGATGCTGAATAAACAAACAAATCTTCCCCCTTTTTCCCCAATTTCCCCAGGAAGCTGGTTTCGAACAATCCCAGAAGGAGTTAAACTGCCCCAGTGAGTCATCTGGCAAGACTGGTTATCTATCAGCAGATGATGATAAGGCTCCAAGGACAGGAGACATGACAAGGCCAACCAAATGACCCTTTTGCCCAAACCCCCAAGGCTAGAGCGCTCACAGTCATTCTGAAGTCGCCTATCCAAATGTCAGAGGCCTGATGTCATTCCATAATCAAGACTTCTCAGGCCCCAAATGCATTCAGGATCACCGAAGACTGCCCTGCAGGTGAACCAACTCTTTGCTGCCCCTCTCCAGGAAACTGCTATACCTAAAAAGAAAGGTAATAGCCGCCACCTAATCCATGATGCACTCACTGTACATAATATAATCTCTGTTTTCCTCAGATAAAGAAAAAAGACCTAGAGAATAACCCTTCCAAAGCTTATAGACAGTAGACGTTGACCTCCAACCATGGTCTGACCCTAAAGTAATTTTTTTTAAGATTGTATTTATTTATGTTTAGAGAGAGAGGGGAAGGGAGGGAGAAAGAGAGGGAGAGAAACACTGATGTGAGAGAGAAACATCAATTGGTGGCCTCTTGTACACACCCAACTGGGAACCGAACCGGCAACCCAGGCACATGCCCTGACCGGAAATCGACCCAAAATTTTGGTTTTCAGGCTGGCACTCAATCCACTGAGCCACACCAGCCAGGGCCAAAGTCATTCTTAACCTCTAAAAAACCATGACAATAATATAACCCTTGGGACCCTCTCTGACAAGGGCCAAGCCAGTTGTAGTATTTCACCCAAAAACTTGTGCATTAGGGAAAGAGATAATGAATTTTCGCGAGGGGAAAACTTGAGTGATTTGAAGCATTTAGGTAAAGAAGGTTCTTGGCTCCTGTCTCCGCCATCCAGCCAGCCAGCCATCCTGAGATGCCACCACCTCTCTTCCTGGATTTGCCTTGGGCCTGCCTGGACAGTTAATACTAACCTCAGGTGAGAGCACCTTGCTGGGTTCCCAGGGCCTCTTAGAAAGGTGTGACGCTGACTCACTGCCTATGTGGCTGCCATGTGTTTTCACAACTCCCAGGCCATGGCAGCCAGCAAGTGGCAACCTAGGCTAAGCAGAAGGGGGCCCTTCATCCGGTGAGGAGGGAGCAGCTGGTTTTTAGTATCCCCATCAAAGAAGGAAGGGTGGATGTGCATTCACAATGGAGAGAGAACTTAGAAAAAGCTTCCCCTGATTGGCTCCCTGCTCCTCCCTCTACCTTCTACATCTCAAAAGGCTTTCCCCATTTCTCATCAATCATACTTCTAACATGCAAAGGGAGGCTGGGGTGTGGCAGGATGAAGATTTATAAAAAGCACGCTGACACAGGCAGGGAAGGGTTAAAGGCTACCTGTGAAGTGTCTGCAGAATGCTGAGCCCCTCCAACCAGCCCCCCTGCTCTCCCTCCCTCGGCTTCACCCCCACCCTCAGGCCAAATTCTTATCTGCCCTGGAGACAGGGATGCCTGAGGCTTTCACCCACCCCGAGAGCTGTTAGCAAACCTCTGGGTAAAGGTAGAGAAACAGGATTTGACACACCTTGCTTTCTACCCAGTGTGGCTTCAAACAAAAACAGAATTAAATGAAATGAAAAAGTTATGAGGTTGTGAAAACTGACAGCTATAAACTTGGCACACACGTGGAAATAACAGGAGACAGTATAGGACCCACAGATTTTAAATTACATTCTTCTGAACGGAAGTGCTCGCACCTCCCTGCTGTTCCTGATCCCTTTAAACCTAAAAATATCTCAGAGATGCTGAGACAGACTGGGGTACGCTGGAGCAGGTATTTCCATCCTCTCAGCTCTGATACCCCAAAAAGATTTGAAACCCCAGTAAGTTCCAGGAAAGCTACACTCCACCCCTGAGCTGTTGGTGTTGGGAAGGCAGAAAGGCGGCTGAGTGGAGGGGGGAGGGAGGAGCGGTTCGGACACAGCAGCAGCAGTAAACTCAGCAGCCGTTCGCCACAGCCCTTTAATAAAGCCTTGACTCTCGGAGGCTGGAGCTCCCGCAGCTTCTGTTCCGCTGAAACATGCCTGGGTGCTACATGCTTGTGGGTGCTGGCTAATCACTGCTTCTGATTCACACCATTATTAAACTGGCAACTTGGGCAAGAGGTAAAATCAGCCAGGACTCAGCACTTCAGGCAGAAACTGAAGGAAGTGCAAACTCAGAACACACAGAAGGATGGGCGCATATGGTGCGACTGCTGGACCCACTTCTGCCCAGACAGGGTTGCTTTTTTTTTCCATCCAAAGGAGAGGGAGCCTGGCATAGAGAAACCTCACGCCAGGCTCCCTCTCCCTGGACCACATTTGCTTCTCCAGGGAGATGGTGCTTCCCACTACCATCACACCCTGTTTTAATTCACCAGAACAACCCAATGGGCTGCTGGCAGCCTGTGCCCGCTGTGCAGGCCGGAGCATGCAGCTGACAGCAGGCCAGCAGTCTGGGTTAGCTGTCCCAGGACCAGAGCCTGTCCTTCCTGTGTGTGACCCCAGTTGCAACATTAGGTGGAAGTTCAGAGGCAGGCTGGTGAGAACACCCATGGTGACAAGCTGCAGCCCTCCTGGTAAATAACCAGCGGGAGAAAACGCAAGGCCTCTGCCCTGTCCTTCTAGCAGCCTCGCTAATGAAGGCCTCTCACCAGCCTTTCTGGTGACGATCACCAGTTACAATAGGGATCACAGAATTTCAATGTTTTTTCCAAAAGAAACAATAATTCCAGCACTTTATTTTTCAACATGCTGCTTAACATCCAGCTTCTATTTTTTTAATTCCATTTATTTAAACTGAAAAAAAAAGAGAAAGGTTCACCCATTTATTATATTTAGCAAAATAAACCACCAGTCTTCTCAAGGGTGTGTTCAGAGCTAAGGCCAAGGACGTTCTTCTCCTTTCAAGCTGATCATGGAATCAGGGCTTGGAATCCACCAAGAGACACAAGAAATGTTGACTCAGTGAGTCAGTCCTGATCCCCAGCTGCCAGCAGGAAGGACATGGGTTTGGGCTTTTTCAGGGTAACTGAACTTTGTCCTCTAGTCAAAATATTTAACTGGACCCAGAATCTTCAGCTAAGGCTCCCACAGCCCTCATGGGGGACCTGTTACTAGGTTTAACTGATTTAGACTTGGGGGTGGGGGGCAGGGGAAAGGACACAAAAAAGAAGCCCCAGTGGGTTTTGGAAGACAGGAGCAAAACACAGAAAATATTCACAGAAATAGAGCTGTTGAACACAAAATTTCTCCAGAATCGTGATTGTTTAGGTGGAACATGAGTGGTTTAGAATGGAAAAGGAGCAGGTAATTAAGAGGCAGTCATGGTGGGCTGTGGGTTTGGAAAGGGATCATAGGAGGGGGACCTGAGTGGATCTGATAGGAATGGAAACTGCTTCTTTTCCTCAGGACCTCATCCTACCCTCTGCACCCTTTCTCTTTCTACACACTTCCCCGGGCGATCTCACCCACAGCTTTAACTACTACCTCAATACAATGACCCACAAATCTTTCTCTTCAACCTGGTTCTCTTTTTACTGGAAAGGGGACCTGGCTCTGAGCAGGTCTGCCTAGGGCCAGCCCGTAGTGTGTGGGTTCTCGACTTTGTGCAGGAAAGATTTCACATGTGTCCAGGTGATTTTTAGAGGATGTTTATTAAATAAGCTGGGAACCGTGAAACAGGGAAGGGCCTAGGATAGAAGCAACAAGAGAGGGACTAGGTGGGGAAATGAGTGTAGGCAGAGCTGCTGTGGCTCACTGAGAGGTCAGAGAAATGGGGCCTTGGGGGCCCTTCATGGGCTTAGCCCAGGATAAGCTGCTGCTGCCCATTGCTCCCGTGGTTGCAAGTCTCATGGGGTCCCCTAGGGTTTAGGAGATGTTTGCCTGTGGGGGAAGAAGAAGGGGAAGGGGAAAGTATGGGCAACCTCTGGGGAGGGAGAGCAAGCTGGGTCCTTTGCCCTGAAAGATTTTAAAGTCTGGGTCTTAGGAGAGCTCTTGGGGAGGATCTCAATAAAAGATTCATCTACTTCATGCTGATGTGCCAAAATGAGATTTATTCCCTTAACTTCATCTGTCCTTGAGTGTGGTTGGCCAATGGCACTAATTGGATTTCTGCTATTTATCTCCCTGAGTAGGGTGATTTAAGCTATTTACCCTCTGGGTGGGGAAAAGTGTTAACCATGTACTCTTGAGTGTCCTTGCTTTAGGAAAGGTAGGATTTACTGGATGGCTGAAAACTGCTTGTTAAACTATCTGCCTCAGTTTCCCCATTTCTCCATCCTGGCTTACTAGCCTGTCTTTCTCCCTGACTCCAGATTCCGAAGGTCTATAAGGTAATTTCCCTGCTGTCCCAACTCTGACTTGTCACCTTTGTCCTCCCCACATTCTTGCTTTGGTTCTTCTCTTTAACTCCCATCTCTGTGCACCTACCAAAGGAGGATGTCCAAGCCTGACAACCCATGCTAATCAGGGCTGCTCCTTCCCCTCCTCAGACCCCTGTCAGGCCAATTATACCTTCAAATGGACACACAAGCCAACTCGCCTCTCTACCACAGGTGCACCGTGTCTTCATTTCAGGTCTTCCTCATTTCTGTTGCCTTCTACCTGATCTTCCAGAGACTCTGTCTTGGTGCCATCTGATGTTCCATAGTAGGTTGTCTCACTATGACAAGGTCTTCTCCTGCAACTTCTTCACTGGTTCCTGGTAAGTGCATGGCCCGAGATCTGGGCTTTGTCCCAAGGCATCAAACTTCAGTGTACAGCGTTTTAAAATAATGATTTGTAAAGCTTAGAGTATACTTAGCAAGACTAATTAGTTACAATAGCAGCTGCCAAATGGTGTATATTGTTAATGACACCCATTGGTAAGCCACCCAGGAACACCTCAAGTTGATTGTGCAGTGCTGTTCCCTATTGCTGTCCCTGCACCTAAGTGGTGAGTTAGTGTTCTGCATGTGAGACTTTCTAAGCCCAGGTCCACTTACCTCCAAGCATCCTGAGTTCCACCCACTTTGAACCACTTGATGTTGCCTGAATGGGCCAGCTCTCTCCCCGCTGCATGCCTGTACCTGAAAGCCCCTTTTCCTCACGTATTGCCCTAGTGACTCAGGGATTCTCTACGTGAGCAATTTTGTCCGCCAAGGCACATTTGGCTATCTGTGGGTACATTTTTTGTTACTATAGCCTGGAGTGAGAAAGTTACTATCCCCATCATCTAGTGAGTAGAAGCCAGAATCTTCTCTACATCCTACAATGCACACAACAGCCCCACAACAAACAATAGTCTGGTCTGAAAGGTCAACAGTTCCAAGGATAAGAAACCCTGGTCTAGATGTAGCTCAACCTTCACTCACTCTGCTCCCCCAAAGCTCTCTTTCCTCCATGAAAGAGAGAAGCAGTCCCCCTGCATCAGGTCCAAACCTCGGCAGTAGAAAGGATCATGTTGCATGTGACTATTTAGTTCTCAGTCCCTTCTCAAAGTTTCTTGGGGGCAAGGAATTTGTCTTCTTCTTATGCCACTGGAACCTGGTACATAGCAATATCTCAGGGACTGACATGAAAAAGGAAAGTAACTGAGTTTGATCCAGGCCAGAAAGTGTTATACAATGTATTGAAAATGATGTCTACCCCTGGGAGTCACATTATCTCTTATTAACACTACTATTAGTAACATTTCACATATAAAGACCCCAATGTACTGTATACAAAGTATCACAGAAAACATAGATTTTAGACATGGCTTGTTTTTTGCTTTGGCTTACGCAATCAAATTTGCTGCCAAGCCGGTACATCAAAGTCAAAAGAGTATTTCAAATACCAACAATTGCTCTGAACCATTCACAAATACACACATATATACACTCTCAGTATATGTGCTGCCTCATAAAAAGGGAGGAAATAGAGAAAGGAACATCAGACAGAAGAACAAATGCTTGGAGAGAATATAAAAAGGAAAGAGCCCCAGGAGTTGTTACCCTCCCTCTTGGCCACTAGCAGTGAAAACTTAAGTACAAAATGTGTGGAAGGAAAAGGACAAAAATTCCCCCAAAACAAAGCTTCCTTCATGTAGCTAACAACCAGATTCTAGAAGGCTGCTGAAAGTCAGCAGATAGGAAAGCGTATGCATGAAAGAGTGAGAAAAATGTTTTTTAAAACCTTTTTTGGTCCCACCCAGCTCAACCAAGTGTTTTCTTGATGCCACCCAAAAGGATGCTCAAGATGCAGGTGCCTCGCTGAAACTGTCGGTATCAGGAAGCTCTTCAGAAGAATGAAACTAACCACAAGGAAGTACGGATATTCAGATAAATAGACTGGAAGGGGAAAAAAAAAAAAAAACAGACTCAACACCAAAGATGCTAATTAAAAACCATGAACCTCCTTTCACCCACATGGATTTCCTGTTCCATTTGCAAAGGGATCAGGAGATTCACGCCCAAAGCACGTGTGCCAAGAGCCTCCAGGTCACTGCTGGCCCCCAGCACCCACACGGGAGCCACAAAGAAGGCCCATGAGTGAGTGAGACCACATGCTGTCATCACTAAGGAATGAATCTTCCCCCAAGGACTCTGCTCACGGAACCACCTCAGGCCACCATGAACCCCTCTAAGATGAATATGTGCTAGCAAGAGATCGATGCTGGGCTGTGATTATGGTGTTTGATACAGCATTTGATAGGGAAACCGTATCAGGTGCTCCTATCCCCTGCAGATTAAGATCTTCATGGGCAGTGCTGCACTGCAGCGTCAGGGTTGCGTGTGTGCACTCTGGAGAACAAGCCTGATGCCCAGGTGTGGCAGCGGGTCTGAGACAGCAGCAGCTGGTGGAGAAGGGGTACCCCTGTTTCTTCTCCCAGCAAGCCCAGGATTAGCATTGTTCCTCATGGGCCTTTAATACTCTCCCACTGGCTTTTTAGCTATCTTATCAGGTATAGACGTGTCACTCTGAGGGGCTGGGCCTTCCTGGGGCTTACCCAGCAGGATCAGTAACCCTCCAACTAATCTGCCCTTAAGGAGTTTCTTGTCCAATAGGAGAGTCAGCCATTTACTTGGCTATTTAAACATAATGTCATCAGCACTGTGGGGTAGAACTATGTGAAGCAAAGTAGAGGACCATTTTGGAGACTAGCGTCCTGCTAGTCACTGGCAAGTACTACAGCGGTCACACTTCAAGCATCTCTCTAAAACAACACATGGAAATAAATTATCCCTCCCACCACTCCTCAAGAATTGGGGCAGGGGGAGAGGGGTAGCTGATACATCATCGGTTGTCACCCTAATCAAAAATCATGTGTTCCATTCCAAAAAACACTTCCTGAGCATCTCCTATATGGGACCCTCTACATGCCTACATGGTTTATAGAACTTTAAACTAAAGAAAAAGTATATACTGACTCAATTTTAAGGGCAAAGAAAAATACTTAAACTAAGGAAGAATTTTTCCCAATAAGTTCAATGAACTCTTGTGTAATAAATGAAGAAGCAGATTTTGTGGCTTGCTCAGTAAGTGCCATATCATGTTTGAGCATACAGCTGCAAGTGTGTCCACAGAATTTACTTATTAGAAGAGAAGACCACTTTCAACAGAGTACAAGGAGTTTGGTTTGTCCTTGATCAAACATTTCTATGTATTAAACCCCCTAAACTGGAAACAATTGTACTTCCTACCTGAATGAACAGGAAAACATTAAGACAGCACAGCTTTATTTGGCACCTAATGGTCCATGTGCTATTGTACTTTTTAGAATGTATACCTGTTGTTTATTTATAGCTTTAATTAAGCATCTCAAGGTGCCCAGTACACCACTGCACCCATTACAAAGATGGCTACCATTGCTGGTAAGAATGTCAAATGGTGCAGCCACTATGGAAAACAGTTTGGTGGTTCCTCAAAAAGTTAAACATAGAATTACCATCTGATGCAGCAATTTCACTTTGGGATATATGCCCAAATGAATTAAAAGCAGGGATTCAAACTGATATGCAAACATCAATATACATAGCAGCATTGTTCACAATAGCCAAAGGGTATCCATCCACAGATGAATGGACAAACAAAACAAAACAAAACATATATAATGGAATGTTATTCATCCTGAAAAAGGAAGGAAGTTCTGACACAGGCTACAACATCGATAAAGCTTGAGGACAGTATGCTAAGTGAAATGAGCCCAACACAACATTATAAATATTGTCCTTTATCCACTTACATAAAGTACCTAGAATAGTCAAATTCACAAAAACAGAAAGTAGAATAGTGGTTGCCAGGGACTAGGAGGAGGGGGAATGGGGAGTTAATATTTAATGGGGACAGAGTTTCAGTTTGGGAAGATGAAAAAGTTCTGGAGATGGACGGTGGTGATAGCTTCTCAACAATGGGAATGGGCTTAATGTCACTGAACTGCAACTTAAAAATGGTTAAGATGGTAAACTTTATTTATTTTGGTAAGTATATTTTACCACAATAAATAAAAGAAGGAAAAGTGGTGCTTACTCTGGGGATAATCTTCGCATTGAGACCAACCCAGAAAACCCTTAATGTCTGTGGCCACACTGGCCCTGATTCTTCCCAGCCAGACCTTTACAACTGTCACCCTCATTGATAGGTAACAGGTAGATGCTCAAAGACTTTGGAAGGTAGGGACTTACCCAACCTGGGCAAGATTAACATATTTCATAAAGAGAAAATACAAGAAGAGTCCTTGTTTTCCATCAGTGAATCAGTAACTCCAACAGTGTCAACATAAGCCAAAGTGTTTGAGTACCTAGTATATATTACTGACAGGACAAAGGTGAGTCTTTTTAGTTTTCCAAGGCCCTTCTGGATTCAAGTAACATGAGATGGTCCATCTCAATTCCAACTGTCTATGGTCATTTGGAGGCCGGCTGTCGGTGTGGGAGTGGGAGAGGAAAGAAGTTAGTAGGGAACAAAGAGGAAGGGAGGAAAGGCAGATAAATTCATGTAAACCATTCAGAGCAGTACACTGGAACCAGAGTGTACCAATTGTGTGTGAAATTTGCTAGTCCAAGAAGTCAGTGTGGCAGGGAGGAAATTCATATTTCTGAAAATTCTTTTCATAAAATTGTAGGCTCTTATCTTAAACCAGTATTGCACACCATTTATCAAAGGTACAAACAACAACAATAAAAACAAAAACCATCATATCAGCCCCAGCAGTTCTTAAAAACATGCAGGGGAATAGGAGAATGGGGATTTAGGGTAAAAATTGCAAGGAGTCTCGTCCAAATAATACCAATCACTCTGCACTTTTAGCCAGTCTATTTAGCTGTCAGTTCCACCCACTCCATAGAATGCAAAGCAGCAGGAAGACAAAACTATTGCAACTCTTCATGATACAAGAAATACATGTACTCAATTAGATCAAATTTCTACACATCGCTTGATGGTATTTTATTACCATGTCTACAAAAATTAAAAATAAAAGAATATGCACAGGAAAGCATTCAATAAATTGTTTTTCTTTAATATTTTTAATCTATTTTTTTCATTACCACTTAGTCCCCTTATACTCCCCTCTGCCCTACAATCACCACACTGCTGTCCACGTCCACGACTCCTTTTTCCTTTTTGCTTGCTCCCTCTACCGCCTACCTCTCTCAGCTGTCATCCTGCTCTCTATGAGTCTGTCTCTATTTCCCCAGTTAATTCAATTTGTTCATTAGATTCCACATATGAGTGAAATCATGTATTTGTCTTTCTCTCCCTGGCTTATTTCACTTAGCACAATGTTCTCCAGGTCCATCCATATTGTCACAAAGGGTAAAATTTTCTTTTTTACAGTTGAATAGTATTCCATTGTGTAAAGGTCCCATTGTTTTATCCACTCATCTACTGATGGACACTTGGGGCTGCCACCATATCTTGGCAATTGTAAATAACACTGTAAATAGTGAACATAGGGGTGCTTATGTTCTTTTGAATTAGTGTTTTGGGTTCCTTTGGCTATATTCCTAGAAATGGGATTGCTGGGTCAAAAGGCAGATCCATTTTTAATATTTTGAGGTACCTCCATACTGCTTTCCACAGTGGATGCATCAATCTGCATTCCTACCAAGAGTGCAGAAGGGTTCCCCTTTCTTCACATCCTTACCAGCACTTGTTTGTTGATGTATTGATGATAGTTATCCTGACAGGTGTGAGATGGTATCTCCTTGTGGTTTTAATTTGCATTTCTCTAATGATTAGTGATGTTGAGCATCTTTTCATATGTCTATTGGCCATCTGTATATCTTCTTTGGAGAAGTGTCTATTCAGTTCTTCTGGCTATTTTTTAATTGGGTTATTTTCTTGGTGTTGAGTTTTATAAGCTCTTTATAAATTTTGGATGTTAACCCCTTATCAGATGTATCAGCGAATATGTTTGTCCACTCTGTGGGTTGCCTTTTTATTTTGGTGATATTTTCCTTTGCTGTGAAAACACTTTTCAGTTTGATATAGTTTCACTTGTTTATTTTTTCTATTGTTTCTCTTGCCTGGGGAGTTATATCTGATAAAATATTGCTATGAACTATGTCCAGGCTTTTGCTGCCTATGTTTTTATCTATGATTTTTATGGTTTCTGGTCTAATATTTAAGTCTTTAATCCATTTTGAATTTATTCTTGTGTGTGGTGTAAGAAAGTGGTCTGGTTTCATTTTTCTGCACATATATGTCCAATTTTCCCAAAACCATTTATGGAATAAACTATCTTTAGCCCATTTTATGTGATTGCTTCCTCTGTTGAATATACAATTGACTATAAGGTGTGGGTTAATTTCTGGGCTCTCTATTCTGTTCCATTGATCTACGTGTCTGTTTTTATGCCAGTACCAGGCTGTTTTGATTACTATAGCTTTGTAATATGGTTTGATATTAGGTATCATGATTCCTTCAACTTTGTTCTTTTTCTCAGGACTGCTGTTGCTCTGTGAGCCCTTTTGTGGTTCAAAAATATTTGAAATATTTTCTGTAGTTCTGTGACATACATCATTAGAATCTTGAGAGGAATTGTGTTCACTCTATAGATTGCCTTGGGTAGTATGGACATTTTAATGATGTTAATTCTTCCTATCTATGAACACAGCACATGCTTCCTCTTATTTGTATCTTCTTCAATTTCTTTCTTCAGTGTCATAATTTTCAAGTACAGGTGTTTTACATCCTTGGTTAGATTTATTCCTAATTATTTTATCCCTTTTGAAGCAATTGTAAGTGGGATTTTTTTTTTTTCAATTTCCCTTTCTGTTAGTTCATTGTTAGCATATAAAAATGCAACTGATTTCTGGGTATTAATTTTTGTATCCTTCTACTTTGCTGAATTCATTTATCAGTCCTAGTAGTTTCTTGGTGGAATCTTTGGGACTCTGTATGTACAGTATCATATCATCTGCAAATAGAGACAGTTTTACTTCTTCCTCTCCAGTTTAGATGCCTTTTATTTCTTCTTCTGGTCTGATTGCTGTGGCTATTAAACATCAGTTTTCTTTTGTACTAGTCTGCTGGGGCTGCCATAAAATACCCTAGGCTGGATAGCTTAAACAAGACACATTTATCTGCAAGTCCAAAATCAAGGTGCCAGCACTGGTTTCTAGTGAGGCCTCTCTTCCCGGCTTGCAGATGGCCCAGTGAGAACTCCATGTTCACATGACCTTTCCTCTTTGCTTGTGCAGACGGGGAGACAGATCTCTGCTCTCTTCCTCTTCTTTTAAGGACAATAGTCCTATTGCACTAGGGCTCACCATCATCTAACCTTACCTACTTAACGGCCCTATCTCCAAACTCAGTCGCATTGGGGATTAGGACTTCAACATAGTCCTTTTGCAGGGAGAGGGAACATAATTCAGTGCATAACAACTTGCTACCCCATCTGCATAGAAGTCTGCAAAGCACTTTCATGTGCATTCTCATTTTTAATCGTCACAACAGATCTGAAGAGACACCAAGCAGGCATTACCCCGTTGTACAGATGAGGGTTCCACAACTCATCCAGGAACACAACTGGTTTGTGGCTGAGATAGAATTCAAATCCAGGGTTATGAGACTCCAGGGCCCTTAACAAAAATAAAGAATTTTACTGGTTCGATTAAAAACATATATACTTAGTGCTTACCCTGACACTTTGCTGGGGAAGTGTAAAAAATGAGAGGGGGCGCACAGAGTGCAAAGCACGTGGCCATTGGAGTCGGAAACATGTGTGCATATGCACGTGTCCAGGATGTACCTCACTTCCCTGTCCACTCCTTTGGGACCTAGGTTAGGTAACTCTGTCTCTCCCAAAGCTCTGCAGCTCACATGACCTTGTTCTCCTCTGAGGTGTTGGTCTCCATCACTCTTGAAAACGAAATCCTTTCTGCCTGGAAAGTGATTCCAGTTTTCATGGATTTGCACTATTCACCCAAACTCATCCATGCTCTGGATGTAAGTCCAATTTTGTTCTGCATCTTGCCCTGCCACCACAGTTCCAAATTTGTTTTTTAAAGTTTTCCCTGAATCTCAGCTATCATCTGCGAAGAAATTATTTTACTGATAACAGCATAAATTTCAGTGACATGACAATGTCCTTCTGAAAAGGTTGAAAAAATATGAAACAAAGAACTATAAATCTCCGCTTTCGCAGAGTCAGGATGTCACGTTCTCTATTGTCCAGGGCATGCACTTCTGTGTGACAAATGTTGAGAGCATCCCTTGTCTTTGTTTTTGCTTTTTTCTAGGAAATTTTTCAGAATAAAGAGTTCCAGCTATCTGGCACTTCCTGAATATTCAAAGAGGAGTAAATATTCCCTGTCACAGAGCAGTATTGCATAATTATGTATATTCTGGGGACAAAGTGCCTGAAGCATTAGTGGTCCGACAATGTGTTCAATTCCAGACATGAACACATGACTATCTATCTGGACTGTCCAGGACGGTAAGCCCTGTGTACTTGTCCTCAATCAGGCCTATATCTGAAACGTTGGGAAAAAACGACATGCAGCTAGTTCATCCTAGAGAATGGAAAACTCAGTAAAAGCAATACTCTAAAAGTTTATCTTTGGGGGGTTGATAAATGCACTTAGAGATTATAATATCATTGCTTCATCAAGTAAACTAAATGCAGGAGGTTCTTCTGATTAAAACAGGTTGTGTTTTCAAGGTTGTTTTTAAGTTTTAGGTTAACCAACTATCCATGTTAGCCTACAACTATGGGGTGTCCCAGGATGTAGGACACAGTGTTAAACTGGGGGAGTCCTGGGCAAACTGGGACAGTTGGTCACCCTATTAAATTATATGAAACTGGACACCCATTATGGAAAGCATAATCTTTGGGGGTCAGAGGGTTTCTTTTTGGTTATTTAATTATTCCATACTCATTCCTACATTAGTCCCAAAACAGTGACACTATCACTGGCTTCACAGTTCTGTCATGAGAGTTCAAGTACTTAGTACTTGTGCAAGTGTACAGAGTCAATATTTTGCAGTGTGCCAGGTGGGTACTGAAAATATCAGGGAAACACTTTGCAAGGTGTATGACTATCTAACCACTATGCTGTACACCTGAAACTAATACAAAATAATATTAAATGTAAACAGTAATAAAAAATAAAATTTAAAAATAATGTAATCAGAGAAAAAATACTTTGCAGTGTTAAGAGGGGTTGTGGGGAGCTGTGATAAATAAGGATGCGGTTGGCCATTCCCAGTGTTTGTAACCTGGCACCTAGGTAGTTTCACTTTGAAAGGCGTCTATGCCAGGAGGGTATGTGATACAATGAGTGATAAGGGCAAAGCTGAGGTCAGGTCTGGGACACAAAGTTAGTCAACACAGTAGCCCAAAATCAGCAAGAGAAATGCCGTAAGCAGACCGAATGTGAGCATATAAATGTGTCAACCATCAATCTAATGGCAATAAAGAGAAAGAAAGCAATTAAACAAATGATCGGTCTAGTGCCATTTACTATACCTAACACCGGACCTTGAGGGACCATGATAAGAACCAAATCTCTCACTGATGCCACCGTCCAAGTTTAGAGGATAGCTTATGCCTTCTCAGACTTTCAAGATCACTCATGCATTCTCAGAGGGTGGATAAATGAATTGTGGTCCACTCCTGCAATGGAATACTTCAAGCAATAGAAGGGAATAAACTATTGCTAAGCAGAACAATCTCAAAAACATTATGATATAAGGGAAAAGGGCAGATACAGGAAAGTTTAAACTGTATGATTCCATTTAGATGAAATTCTAGAACAGGCAAAGCCGTCCCATGGTGACTGAAGTCCAAAAGTGTGTCTGAGAAAATGAAGGGACTTTCTGAGGTAATAGAAATTTTCTGTCATGCTTGGGTTGGTGGTTTCATGAATGTATACAAATTTTGGAGTGTATTAACCTAAACACTTTAGACCTGTGCATCTTATTGTATATTAATTATAAACCATTTAAACTTAGTTTTAAAAGCACATTTAATGATGGCATTTTTCTAATTCAAAAGTAATGCATATCATGTCAATTTTCTGTTTCAAAGTTCAAAAAATCAAAATAAGTTTTAAAAACAGTATAATTATTCAATATTTTATACATACATAACTCATTAGCCCCTCCTATGAGTTTCACATTGTGCTAATCCCTGGAAATACAAAGATAAATAAACATTATTCCTACCCTCCTACCATTGACAAATGCATGGCCAAATGCTTACAATATAGTGTGATAAGGTATGAGAAGAAGAGAGAGAGATTGGGAAGGGGTGGGAATCGAGGAAGACTTTCTAGCACGAGCAACATTTGAGCAGAGTCTTGAAGAATGCATACATCACAAGAGGATGAGGAAAGGAAAGAATTCCAGGAAGAAACAGCATATGCAAAGAAAAAGAGGCATAAAGTTACTTTTACTGGGGAACAGGGAATCCTGAGCAGCTGATGCATGGAGTGCAGGAGAGAAACAAAGAAGGTGAAATTGAGAAGACAGAATGGGGCCATACAGTGAAAGGCATTTTGACTTGATCCTGTAGCCAGCAAGGAGCCCATGGAGGTGTCAAGCAAGAGAGTGAATGATCTGGATTGTTTTATCAATAGGTAAATAGATAATAGGGGGATGGCCTAAAAGGAGGCGATAAAAGATACCAGTTACCCTATGTAAGGTGACAGACATTAACTAGGCTTATTGTGAGGATCATTTTGCAATGTATACAAATATTTAACCATTATGTGGTACACCTAAAACTAAAATAATATATGCCTATGATATCTCAATTTTAAATATAAATAAAAATGAAAACAAGGTTTCCTCTTCTTGACACATCAAATATATATTTTATAAATTTAATTACAAAATAAAGTGTGACTAACTAAAAAGAGAGAGAGAGATTAGTTACCATGGCTGTAAAATATAGCAGAGATAGCCAAGACACACACTGAGGCAGTTGGAAAGAGGATGGGACATTTGCAGGGTGGAGAACACCATAGAATTTAGTGATGTTGAGAATAAGAGAAAGGAAATAAGAGGAAACAACTTATGACATTCAGCTAGAGCATTTGGCCTGGAAGTGACTTCCTATGGAAAGAAAGGCAGGCGAAGAGAACGGATGATTTGCTTGAGGTACCTGCAGAAATACCAGTTGCATTTGTCCAGTTGGTGTGTGGAAGTAAATGTCTGGAATTCAGAAAGCAGTTGTCAATTAGAGATTAGAGCTGGAGAGTCATCTTCCCAACCGCAAATAAGTTCAGCCAGCACACAAAATGTTGATGTGGATAGTATGAATCTGTACTAATCCAAGAGTTGCTAAAACATTTGAAACTAACAAGCATATCTATCTGTCCACAGGTAGTGTCAGCAAGGAAAGCGTGCAGTTTGGAATCAGGAGACCTGGTTTCTGATCCCAGCCCTCCATCGTACGGTAAAGGCTAGCAGAACTGGAGGGGACGGGATGAACCTGGAGAAAGAAAGAGACATCAGACAGGAGTGGGGTAAAGCCAGTACCTATAGGGGAGCTCCTTCCACCTCCTTCTTCCACCTATAGTCTCTCTTCCTCTCATCATCATATAGCAGAACCTTTTGAGGTCTAGGAAGTTGAGGGCAGTCATGACCTCCATAGAAAGAGACCTGGGCATTAGAAAAGTACAAGTGTTAGTGCTTTTAAACAAGATTCGCTGCATAATTTTTGGAATGCACTACAGAATGAAAATGCAGGGCAGGGCCTCCTGTTTAAAAAAATTAGTAAAAATTTCAAGATGGTAATAATAGAGCATTAAACCAAACCAGACCCGCTCTAAGCTCAGGGACCAGTGTCAACCGCACAGATTGCACACTGTGAGCTTGAATGGCTTAATCGCTCTGAACTTTAAAATTCTCTATAAAATGAATGCTGTTCATGATGTTCTTGGAAGGATTAAATGACAAACATGTGTGTGAGAGGAGCCTGACTTACAGTAAATGCTCAATACCTGGTAGGTTTTTCCATGCTACTGAGCAACTCCACTTGCCCTCAGAATCTATCATGGGCTCTGCTCAGCAGGCTCTTTACTACTGATAACCAACACCTCCTTAGAAAAAAGTCAGTGGTTGTCCTCCTGGCTTGTCTGGGTAAAAAAGTGTTCAGACTAGACACTCATTAAATGACATGCTTCAGACACTCTTAGCAAATATAGCAGCAAAAACAGGAAACAAGCAATGTTAAAGGAAGCTTCCCTCCCCTAGGAGTCCACCAGTTGTCATGTATCATTGCCCACATTGTATTGCTGGGCACTGTATGTAGTGCTATAAATAACATATTCTACCAGGAACCCTTGGCTGGTACAGAAATGAGGAGTCCATTTACTGAAAAGATTAGACAGATGTTGTCCATCACAAATTGGTCAACTTCATCTCCTGCATGCTGATTTAGTTCCTTTGCAACTTGGGCCATTGTGATGAAAGAAATGAAGAAAGCTGTGTTCTTTAATTAATGGGAAGATGTGTAAAGATTTCATTTTTTTCCTGAATATATTTATTTATAAGCTGTGAGAGTTCCCTCCAAAGCATGCTGTGACCTCTATGGCAGGCAAATAGGGAAGGTGAACAAGTTGGGATACGCCAGGAAAGGGTCAAAATCAATTGAACTGTAGTACTACACAGAAATAAAGATTCTCAACAGTATATTTAATACACAAGACACTAAGAGAAATAGCACAGTGGCTTGTCCTCAGTTTATAGAAATATCCAAAATGGCACAAGATTAAATTTGGGGTGCTTCCATTGATCTCTAGAATCAAAAGCTCTATGTACACACACAGCCAATTTACAATGATTAAGTCAATCCAAAAATCAGTTGTCCAAACAACAGGTTTGTGAGATGAACCAACCATTTCCCCAGTCCTTTAATCAGGTTAGAAATGTCTTAAACTTCCTAAACATCAAAATTTCATTTTTAAAATGAAATTTGGGGCCTTTAACAAACAGTATCTTTACCCTAGAAGTAACTTTAATGCCCCTTAATGCCCCAAGTCATTAGTACAAATATTTAGGGCATTTGGGACCTGTGAGGCCTGTGAAATAACATTGTCATGGTATCAACCTGGCTTTCTACGTAAAAGCCAGGCTCTGGCATGTACATCTATAATGGATACATATCATGAATTTTCCATGTCCTTCCTGTATTAGAGCACTTTCAATCTAATGAATCCCACTTTCCCAAGGTGGAAGCCAGAAAATACTTTCCCAGCCCCCCTCTGCAACTAGGGCAAACATGTGACTTAAACTCAACCAATCAGATACAACTGCATGAGTTGTTGTTTTGTTTTTTTTTTTCAATTGTGTTAGGAAGTTTCAAAGAGAAATACATATAGAGTCTGGGAGGATGGAGACAGGGGTATAGTTTTTTAATCTCTCTGAATCCCCACATAAAAACAGATGAAGTAACTAGATAGCAAAACCAAATGGCCATGTAGAACATTTACAACAAAATTAGAGTGTAACATTACCCCCACAAACTGCAAATTACAAGATCATCAACTGTCACATAATCTGCATGGTCTCAGCATCTGTGCAGGAGAAATCAGAGAGAACCAAAAGGGTGTCTGCTGGACATGAGAACGGGAGAACTCCCAAACAGCCAACAGGTGTGTAAAGGAGCACTCACTGGAACAATTTGAGAACAGCAGCTGAAGCTGGAAGGGCTTCTCCCACTCCAACAGTGGGTGAGTACAACAGGCTTTCAATGAGGACTAACGGGGCTGGCGAAGTCAAGCTTCTGTGAATTTTTCGGTGTTAAGTTAGGGCTTTCTCTCAGGGCAGGGCTCCACACTGAGAACTTATAGAAGAGGAATCAAAATTGAGATGGACTAAGACAAAGGAAAAGACAGTCCAGTTAAAAGCAAAGGGAAAGAACAGAGTCAGAAACATTACATGAAAACAACCAAAGGTAAAAATTAGAAAGAGTACTGTCAACCATGCCTCTTTCTAAAAGTTCAGGAGAATTAATTTTTAAAATAAGCAACATAAAAATTTCAAAACCAAATCCCAGATGAAGTTATTATATTTTTAAGAAGAGATCAAGAAGCTGAAAAATATCTCTATAGATCACAAAAAAACATATGTTTAAAAGACATGTCTTAGAAAACAAATCATAAGTTTAACTTTCTATTTTAAAAAAACTAAAATATAAATTTAAAGGATACAAGACATAAAAGGACAACATAAATTAGAAGTAAAAATAAGTCAAAAGTGAGATGACAGAACTCAGGAAATAACTGTATATAAAAGAAAACATCATTTCAAAAAAAAAAGAGAAAATCACAATGAATAAATAAAACAGATAATGCCTTACGAGAAATAGAAAAAAATTTAAAGAAAATTTTAAAATAAACAAAAAATGAACAAAAATAAAAGGGATATGGAAGAAAGTAATAGATATTAACACTAGACAAAGAAGATCCAACATGCAGGATAATAGGAGACACTGAAGAAGAAAACCATAATAAGAGAGCAGAACAAATACTAAAAAGTTTATTTCAAAAACTATCCAAGAGAAGAAAAAAACTAATTGAAACTACATTGAAAGAGTACATGGAGTATCTAAAAATATCAACTCAGAATGAAAAACACCAAAATGTATTCTTGGAAAAAATTACTGGACATAAAAAGTCCCTTTGGGCATCTAGCCAAAAACAGGTAGTGATATTTAGGATAAATTTTCATCAAACTTTTTGACAGCATGACTGTATACCAGACAAAAATAAAATAATGCAAAAAGATTCTTAAGGAGAGAAGGTGTGATTCAAGGGTTTTATATCCTGAGAAAATGACTTTAAAGTATAAAAAGCATAAATCATTAACATCCAAAACAATCAGAGAATATTATTGTCATCATAAGCTTTTTCTGAAGAATATAAGAGAAAACAAGCTTTAGACAATCAAAATGGTCATGTAGAACATTTACAACAAAATTAGAGTGTGACATTACCCCCACAAACTGCAAATTACAAGATCATCAACTGTCACATAATCTGCATGGTCTCAGCATCTGTGCAGGAGAAATCAGAGAGAACCAAAAGGGTGTCTGCTGGACATGAGGACTGGTGATGCACATTAAACATACAGTTATTTGTAGAACTAAGACTAAATGAGGCTTAAAGGGGAGAGAGCAGTATGCAATGATCACATGCTCAGGCAAATTAGGTATATCAATTATTTAAAAAACAAAAGAAAGAGAACACATGAAGAAGATATTAATTACTCACAGTAACTCCATTTGTGGTGGCGGTAGCAGTATTACTCTAAGACTATTGTGTGGTCAATATGAGAAAAAATGAGTAATCATAGGATATTCTAATTATATCATCCTCTGCATTTTTGAGGATCAGGATTTTCAGTATGAAAGGAAGGATATATAGATTTAACTTAGAAAAGGTTAAGTTAAAGAACAAACAAGCAAGCAAAATATAACCAGAGACATTGAAATAAAGAACAAACTGACAGTAACCAGAGGAGGTGGGGAGGGGATAACAGGGGAAAAAAGGGGAAGGATAATCAAGGAACATACATAAAAGACACACAGACAAAGCCAAAAAGGAGTAGGATTGAGGGTGGGACATGGGGATGGGAGGCGTGGGAGGAGTAGTGGTTGGAAAATGGACAAAACTGTACTTGAACAATTTTTAGAAAGTAAAAATAAATAAATAAATGTATGAAATAACACAAAAAAAAACCCTAGTCATTATTTGAATTGGAAGTACCAGTTAAATACACATGAAGTACTTTATCTTACCTTTTATTTTATTGTTAAATATATATATTGCATGTGCGAGTATTACATATATAGATCTTCCAGCTCTGCCCACTGAAGAGACTCAGAAATAATACCAACCCAGGAACACCAAATATTTGTGACCAGATCATGGTCTTTAAATGCTAATTCTCACTAAAAGAAACCAAGGCTTCTTGAAGAAATGACTGGTTTTAGTTTGAGGCCTGTACAAAATGAGCCTGAAACTTTCCGTCTTATCATATAGCGAAGAAAGTATTAATGACTACAAGGGTCATGTCAAAAGACAGGCAGGAGTCTGTCCTGATGGGTGGGGCTCAGTTGGTTGCGCATTGTCTGCAAAGCATAAGGTCCGCCAGTTTGATTCCTCGTCAAGGCACATGCCTGGATTGTGGGTTGGGTCCCTGGTCTAAGTCAGGCACCTATGAGAGGCAAACAATAGGTGTTTCTCTCTCACATCGATGTTACTCTCTCTCTCTCCCTCCGTTACCCTCTCTTTAAAAATAAATAAATAAAAATCTTAAATTAAAAAAATGGCAGGAGTCAAATTGAAGAGGCTTCCTCTAGCAAAAGGTAGAACAATTGAGCTTCAAAAATAATAGCTTCAATCTGATTGAAAATCATCACATATGTTTTTATTCAAAAAGTCATGATATTTTTTTAAAAACTAATTGGTCATTTTTAGAGAATGATAGGGTGTTAGGAAACCAATTCATGATCTTGAAAAATAATAAAGGGAGAGAATCAAAAAATCAAATATTTATCCTGTCTTTCCATTATGATCTGAACAACTGAGTAACCCAAAAGTAGATAAGGAGAAGAGTATCTTTCTTAAATGATTTCAACTAAAAATTATTTGAAAATAGTAAAATTAAAATATCATCAATTAGAATAGCTCCTGATGAATTAATGGATCTAGACAACAGTTACCAATAGCTGCTATCATCACAAAAATAAAAATAGGCAGATATATATATGCATCCTGATAAAAGAACATTTCATAGGTGTTATGGTCTTACGTCATAGTGCATCATGTAGGACACATGTTATATCAGCTTTTCTCACTGTTAGGATGCAAAGGGGGTGAATGCATGAGATTTTGATTTGGAAAAGATTGGTTGTTAAAAATTAAAATTTTAAAAAAATGAGGAATTCACCCAGAATCCATAGTGGCAGAGCACAGGGAAGGGATGCATTGAGCTTTTGGGACAACTTGGCAGAGGTTCTAGTGACAGCGTCTCATGCCCATTGTGGACAGCAGTCACTTCTCTCGTGGAACAGCTGGCAATGTAATCAGTGTAATTCAGATATTGTTTCTAAGTGCAAAACTCTCTTGGAAGGTTCCTGACATACCTAATTGCTGTTGCTAGATTTATCCCCCCTAGAATGGATTCTGTTGTTTGTAACTAGCAGACTCTGACTGATACAGGATCCAAAGGGTTGACAGTCCTGTGTGTGTGTGTATGCGTGTGTGTCTGTTTAAATTAATGAGTCTCCAAATGCCATTAATTTCTCCAAATTCATTTTAAAAGCCTAGATTGGCTGACAAAACAGAACTATTTGCTTTGATCAGTGTTTGCCTCTGAAATCCTTCAAGAAGATAAACAGAAGCTTGGCTTTCATAGAAGTCTGTGTATTTGACAACTGTAGGGAGTGTATGTACAGTAATCTTTTGTTTTATATAAACCTGACAAGAGAGTTACAATGGCAAGCCTTTCTCAGAAAATTCTTAAAGAATCATTTATTTTGAAGGCAATTAAGCCTGAAAGCACACTCATGTTAATGTTTATTCAGCATTTACATGTCTTTTCTGTTCACAGTTTCTTGTCCTTCCTACAAGTTATTTTGTACTGTGGTAAACTGTAATAATGTTTAATATTCACTGCCTCTACCTAAGGAGGAATTATAGTTTTCTTTGCAGTTGTGTCAGACCTAGCTATGTGACCTGATTTGGCCAATAGGAGGTGAGAAGTAACACATGAGGTCTGTCCAGGGAAAGTCCAGCCATTGTTAATATAACAAAAATGGTTTGCGCAACATCGATGTAACCTGGCAGCCAAGGAGGGTGGACTGGAATGCACATGCATGAACAATGAAGACTTCACTGTACTAGTCAGTGGGGGCAGTAGATGCCACTAAGTGAGTATGTGTACTGTGTGGACATCGCATTCAAAATGAAAGAGTGAGTAGAGCAACGAATCTGCATCATATTTTTCGTTAAGCTTGAACATTCCTCTGTGAAAACTATTGGAATGATTCAGAAGGCCACAGATATGAGCAACTGGTGATTGGCAGCTTCATCATGACAACACGCCCTCTTATACACCATGTCTCCTGCAGAGTTTTATGGCAAAACATCAAATCACCCAGGTGACTCCGCACGCCACCCCAGCTAAGATTTGGTGCCCTGAGACTTCTGACTTTTCCCAAAACCTTTGAAAATGAAGAGATTTCAGACCATGGATGAGATTCAGAAAAATACAGTTGAGCAGTTGATGGTGACTGGGAGAACTGTGTGAGGTCCCAAGGTGCCTACTCTGAAAGGGATTGAGGCGTCATTGTCCTGTGTACAATGTTTCTTGTATCTTCTTCAGTAAATGTCTACATTTTTCATAGTACATGGCTGGATACCTTCTGGACAGACCTCATATGTCACTTTCAGCTCTAAGAGCCAGTTTGGGCTTTGTCAAGTTCTCTGTTTCCTCTGTCCTGGTATTCCAGACAGAAGCTTCTCAATCAGCCTGAGTCCCAAGGAAAGACGACTTGAAGCACAGCCAAGCTAACCCACAATGGACAGAGAGCATAAACACATGGAAACAGAGCTGTAAGCCACCGAAATCTGGAGCCCCATTTACCACAGTGTAACCTTGCTTGTCATGGCTGGTATGATTATTAATTGCTTGTTACTGGTAATAGTTAGCATTTTGAAGCACTGTTTAGAAACCGCACACTTGAATTCTTACATCTTTCTGAGGTAGATATTCATTTCCCCACTTTACAGATGAGGATACAAAACCTGCAGAGGTTAAATAAGCTCACACCTGACTAGAAACAGCATTGAGATCTAGACCTGCATCATTTTAACACCAGGGGCTGCTGCTCTTACTCAAAACTATTATCACATTGAAAATCTCCTGGCAGACCAGCTAGGTCTGCGTAGCCTGCACAGCATTTATATCATGACTAGGCTCACAAAAGCACCCAGCAAACGCTTACACCTGACCGACTGTAGGGCAGTCACTAAGTGACAATTTCTGAAGGTCTGAATAAATGAACAAATATTTGCTAAATTCCAACTGACAAATTCATTGTATAAAGTTGCTTAGAATCTCTCACAGAACACAAAAGAGATGTAAACTGCACCTTCAAAAACTGTATGATGAAGGAGCAGAATGAACCAAGCACAAAACTTAAATGCAGACTGCATGGCAGAGCACCAGACCCAGAGTCCCAAGGCCTGCATTCCAGTCTCTCCCACCACTGTGTGGGGTTGGCCATTATTTCCACCTCTCTGAGCCTGCTTCCTCATAAAAAGAGATACTAATAAAACTGGTCCTGGATGTCAAATGCAATAATGCGGGTACATCACTTTCAGTTCTATAATGTGTTAAATTATCCAAACATAGAACCTGGATGGACAGGGAAATGACTGACAAGATTCCTCACTCAGGGGCCATAACCTCTGAACTTTACGGCAGGACACCTGGAGATAATAGGATTTTTGAATTACTGAAATGTCTTTTGCAGAATATATAAGACACATTGATTTTTTAAAATGTTATTAAAACATCCTGATTTAAATAACATATACCATGAAGACAACAAAATTCTAAAAGATTAAGGAATGCAAAACTGAAGCATTTCACATACAATCTAAAATTCAGGACCTCGCGTAAGTGGACATAATGAGAGGTGATTTCTCCCTGTTGTCACGGAGAAGCATGAAACCCAGATGTAAACATTAAAGCTCTCGGCACTTATACGTATATTTTCAGTTAGGGCACAGAATATACCGAAGCCAACTGAAAGGCTCCGTGACATAAAGAGACTTTGTGCTCTGGTTACTGAATTCCAGTTTTAGAAAGATCTTCAAGGGAAAGAAAAAGGAACTAACACATACTGAAAGCCCACTGCATGGCGAAAACGTTACATAAAGTACCTCTAATTTTCATAGCAACTCTGCAAGATCTAGAGCTTAAGAGGGTTGTAGAACCTGTCCAGGTCACACAGCTAGCAAATGACAAAAGCAGCTCACTCTTATCTGCCCCGAAGTTCAGTCTCTTTCCACTAGACCAGGGTTTGGCAAACTAAAGCCCGTGGACCAGATCCAGCCCACCACTTTTATTTTGTACTGCCTATGAGTCAACAATACTTTTTACATTTTTAAAGTTTTTTCAATATATTTTATTGATTACACTATTAAAGTTGTCCCATTTTTTCCCCTTTATCCCCCTCTGCCCCACACCGCCCTTGTCTTCAGCATCCCCCCTCCTTAGTTCATGTTCATGGGTTGTACATATAAGTTCTTTGGCTTCTCTATTTCCTATACTATTCTTAACATCCCCCTGTCTATTTTGTACTTACTATTTATACTTCTTATTCCCTGTACCTTTTCCCCCATTTGCCTTCCCTCTCCTCCCCTCTGATATCCCATTTCTGTGATTCTGTTCTTGTTCTAGTTGTTTGCTTAGTTTGTTTTTGTTTTAGTTTTTGTTTTAGGTTCCTTTGTTGATATTTGTGAGTTTGTTGTCATTTTACTGTTCATAGTTTTTGATCTTCTTCTTTTTCTCAGATAAGTCCCTTTAACATTTCATATAATAAGGGCTTCGTGACAATGAACTCCTTTAACTTGACCTTACCTGGGAAGCACTTTATATGCCCTTCCAGTCTAAATGATGGCTTTGCTGGAGAGAGTAATCTTGGATTACTTGGAGAGTAGGTCTTTGCCTTTCATGACTTTGAATAGTTCTTTCCAGCCTTTTCTTGCCTGCAAGGTTTCTTTTGAGAAATCAGCTGATAGGCTTATGGGAACTCCTTTGTAGGTAACTGTCTCCTTTTCTCTTGCTGCTTTTGAGATTCTCTCCTTATCTTTAATCTTGGGTAATGTAATTATGATGTGCCCTTGTGTGTGCTTCTTTGAGTCCAACTTCTTTGGGACTCTGAGCTTCCTGGACTTCCTGGAAGTCTATTTCCTTGGCCAGATTGGGGAAGTTCTCCTTTATTATTTTTCCAAATAAGTTTTCAATTTCTTGCTCTTCTTCTTCTCCTTCTGGCACCCCTATAATTCAGATGCTGGAATGTTTAAAGTTGTCCTGGGGGTTCCTAATCCTCTCCTTATTTTTTTGAATTCTTGTTTCTTCATTCTGCTCTGATTGAACGTTTATTTCTTCCTTCTGTTCCAAATTGTTGATTTGAGTCCCAGTTTCCTTCTCTTTACTGTTGGTTCCCTGTGTATTTTTCTTTTTTTCACTTTGCATAGCCTTCACTTTTTCCTCCATTTTGCAATCATACTCAACCATTTCTGTGAGCGTCTTGATTACCAGTGTTTTGAACTCTGCATCTGATAAATTCGCTATCTCTTCATTGCTTAGGTCTATTTCTTGAGTTTTGATCTGTTCTTTCATTTGGGCCATATTTCTTTGTCTTGGGTGTGCCTGTTACATTGTAAGGGGTGGAGCCTTAGGTATTCGCCAGCATGGGGCAACCCAGGTCGCTGTGTTATGACATTGTGGGTGGGGGAGGGGTCCAAGAGAGTACAATGCCACTTGCTGGGCTCTTCGCCAGCTTTCAGTCACTTCCTTCACTACCCTCAAGCAAATTGGGCCTTTCCGGTGCTAATTCCCTGGTGGGTTTGTGTACATTCTAGGACCCTTTGGGTCTCTCCAAAGAATACTCTTATGAGGTTGGGAGTTTCTCCCATTGAGGCATTCCCCACAGTTTTTTACAGCCAGAGGTTTTGAGGCCTTCTTTTCCTGCACTGGAACCCTGGGTTGCGCAGTCTGTCTCTCTCCCTTGTTGTTCCTCCCAGTTTATATGCATGCAAATGTGGGACCACCCAGTCAGCCAGTCACCATCTCACCGGCCTGGTCCTCCAGCTACCTCTTTGCTGCGCGTCCTTTCCATCCTGGTTGCCATCTCCCCCTCTCCTACTAGTCTGGATGGATGTTTTTTCTTTAGCTCCTTGGTTGTTAGACTTCCATAAAATTCTATTGTCTTGCAGTTCTGGTTATGTTTTTTAAATTGGTTATTGTCCTTATTTCAGTTGTGCAAGGAGGCAAACTGTATCTACCTACACCTCCATCTTAGCCAGAAGTCTAAAGTTTTTTTTAAAAAAGAATACTTTGTGACAGGTAAAACAATGTGAAACTCAAAATTCAGTGTTTTACTAAAACATACAAACACCTATTTATTGACATATTCTCTGTGGCTATTTTTGTGCTACAAGGACAGAGTTGAGTGGTTGTGACAAACCATATGGTCCCTAAAGTCTAAAATATTTACTACCCAGCCCTTTATGGAAAAAAAGATTTGCCCACCCCTGCTCTAGACCACAGGTGACCCAGTCCTCTCCTTTTACGAATTAGGAAACAGAAGTCCATGAAGCCTGAATAAATCTCCAAATCAGTAATAGTGGGAGACATACAGGTCTGGCAAATGAGAAATGCTAAATGACACACATAGCAGGCTGAGAAGGGATCCCAGGTCGGTAGTGCACGTGGTTGGCCGTGACGGTGAGGGTGAGTGGGGTGGAGAGGGAAAGCAGAGAAGCTAGCCCACGATAGAGGGTCCAGGAATTCACACCAAAAATTTAGACCCTGATGGAAAAGGATGGAATAATTTTGGAAAAATGTAATGACAAGAAGGCAGGGAAGAACCCCTCACCTGCAGCATTGAGGCTGGATGGGAGAGAGCTAAAGGGGCTCAGGATCACCAACCAGCATAAAGCAATAACTCTCAGAACATTGCCTTTCACTCAATAAAATAATAATACATAATGAAATGATAATAAATGAAAACATGGTATAGAAAACTGCAAGCAAGTCAATTATATGGTGCCAGGGTCAATTTTCTGGTTTTGATGGTGGACCATATTATGCAGGATGCTACCACTAGAGGAAGCTGGGAGATGGGTACATGGAACATGTATTTTCCAAACTTTTTGCTCATCTATAAATAAATTAAAATAAAAATAAAAAGTTTAAAAACCTATTAGATTGAACTATATGAACTTGTTAATACTGGGTTGTTTTTGACCCACAAAAACAACAAATTTTGTATAACTAATTTTTATATAATTAATGTAAAGGAAAGCTTTAACCTAATGAATTGTATTTGAATTCTGTCTGGAGAACTCTAGTAACAGATGTAGGGTGGTCTTCACAGAGTATGAAGACTCAGTGCTTTGTGGGGCAGCAGTAGTCACGAGGTTTTTTCAGGGCTACCAGCTTCCTTCGCTCGAGCCCATCCTCACTAAGCAGCATTGGACTAGGAGCATGGATACCCCAGTTCCTAGAAAGTCACACACCTCTTGACATGCAAGCTTACAAATTATTTCCTTAAAAGTTTCATTGTCACACAATTGTCTGGGTGAGTGGACAAAATTAAGTTATGGGCTCTAAAAAGTTGAGGATAGCCCTTAAGGGTGTGAGGGTTATGTGCAAGTCCACCACGGTGAGGACCTGACTGCAGAGGAGGCTGCCCAACTCTGTCTGTAATCTGGCTCATGAGTGGTCAGCACATGCCAAAGACATATGAGGACAGTGGACCTCACAGGGGCCCACAGTGAGAAGTGGGATCTTTTAGCAGCAGCCCCACAAAACCAACGACCCTGGTGCTCTCTGGTTGCCCTTCTGACATAGCTGGGAACTGTGGGAGATATTTAGGCCAAGGAAAAGGAGCACATTGTCTATTAAGTCAAGTTTGACACAAATCTTGCATGCAATAGAAAATCTGGGACTGGATTGAAGGATAAATGATCTTGGTGAAAATGTCAATAAAAGCCCTAAGAAAAATTATCAAACAATTTGCTTTAAAAAGTGTGTTTCACTTTGTGTCAAAAAAACATAAACTAACTAAAACTAAGTCTTAAAATTAAATGGCATGATTACTGTTCCCTTAATTATATTTGCCCTGTTACCACACTCTTTTTAGGGCTAAAAAATGTATGTATTTTTTTTAGGGAGGTTTAAATATGTGGGTGAGAGAAAAAGCTGACACAGGCCATTCCAGCAACAGCCAGTGAGGTGTTCATCCCAGGAAAGCACCAAGTGAGGGGAGGGTGTCCGTTTGCTGGGATGGTCTGACAGACGCCCACACACTGGGTGACTTACACAACAGTAATGTCTTGCTCCACAGCCCGAAGTCCCAAACTGAGGTGTTGGCAAGATTGCTTCCTTCTGAGGACTATAAGGGAGACTCTATCCCAGGCCTCTCTCCTAGCTTCCAAGTGGTCTGCTGTGTAGGAATATCTTTGGTATACAGGAGCATTAGCCTGATCTCTGCCTTCATCTCCACACAGTGTTCTTCCTGTGTGCGTGTCTGTGTCCAAGTTCCTCTTTTTATAAGGACATTAGTCTTATTGGATTAAGGCCCACCCTGCTTCAGCATGACCTTACCTTAACTAATTACATCTGCAATACTCAGTACCAAAGAGAGCCGCATCCTATGGCTGAGGGTTAAGACTTCAACATGCGAATTTCAGGGGACTTAATTCAGCCCATAACAAGAGGCAGACGACAGTATTCACACTGAAACCTCCCAAACTCTTCTTCTTGTATCTGCTTTCTTGATGGTTGTCCCTAGTTACACCTTTTTCTTTAAGTATGAAATGTATTAAAAGTGGAATATCTGAATCATCAGGAAAGCTGTCAAAGGAGAGAAGATCTGATGCAGAATCACTGAAATCAAATAATTTTAAGAACAGAAGGCTCCCTGGCCTGGACATTGAAACATGTGGGTTGCAGTCCTGGTTCTGACTCTAATCAGTGGGAGAAGTTCGAGCAAGACGGAGGGGCGCACAGCAGCTGCCCAGGGGCTCCACGCGGGTCTACCCACCAGTGGCGTCAAAAGCAGGACTAGAGCTCCTTCCTGGAGCTTTATCTGGTCTTTCTCCATCGTTCTGAGATTCCAGGCTCAGCCTTTCCAATCTTAACAGCATGCTTTAAAACTAACCTTCCTCTGAAACCCCTGACCCACCTAAAGATCAGTAAGTCACCCCATAATCTTTTCAGAAGGCCTGGTGGCTGGGTAGCCTATAATTTCCTTGACTTGCATCACCCATCCCCGCAGAGCATAGAACTGGCCTCAGCAGGACAATCGCTGGCATTTAGTAGACTCTGGATTTGCTCATCTCAGCAGACGGTTTCCACAGCCACAGTCCTCAGAAGGCTGTCTGGACTCATGCTGAGACCAAGTATGACAGTATTACAGGTTTGCATAAAATCAGATCCAGCCCACCGAAGTTTGGTTACTCCCACTCCTGTGCCCAGCAAGGATCTCCACAGGGGTTCCACACATCCGAAAATGGAAAAAGCACTAAAACCTTAACCATTCACCTTCCTTCTGACTGTGTCATTTTCCACTCACAGACTGCATAAGAAGTCCTTTTTCTTCCTCCCCATGAAAACAGTCTGAAAATGGTTAACACAGATTGCTAGTTAGCATTAACCACAGTGAGGGAATATGTAAGATATTAATGTCACTTTTTTATATAGCAGTGTGAGCATTTGAGGATAATAATAAACTCTTATTTACAGGGTCAAACACCACAATATGTACATATCACTAAAGTGTGTTTGCAAAATAGGCAATAACTGCTCAAAATAGACTGTCTCAGAATGACTAATAAATAATAAGCATCTTGCCTTCAAAAGTAACAACCTGAAGCAGCATATTATTTTGGGCACTACGGTGAGAAGTAAGTTTCTTTGGGAGGGGCGGGGGTTATAACAGGAGGAGTTCAGGCCTCCATCCCTGCCCTCCCATTACTCCCCATGGAGCAGGGAGGCAGGGCCATGTAAAGTCATGGCAAGAGCAGAGCCTGCAGAGTAAACACTGCATGAACTTCAGAATCTAGATCTGGAAAGAACCTTCGTATCCGTTGAACTCCAGCCTGCCTGGTCCTCAAGTTGCAGTAACTTGCCCAAGTTCACACAAGGCAAAGCAGGAAATACCCATGGAATCTTTCCAGCCAAGGACATTCAGATTCTGGGGATTTGGTAGAAATACAATGGCCTTGAGTGCCAGAGCATTCACCCCCAGCTCCGCTCCTGCGTGACCCGGGACAAATCACTAAACCTCATGGGACAGCATGTTCCTCTGTATTACAAGTGGCAGCAGCTACGTTGTGTTGCTGTAGGGATTAAATGTAACAGAACTGTGCAAATGTAAAATGATAGCAAATAAAATACATCAAGCAATAATGTAAGAAATGCTGGATTTTTTAAAGTGATACCGTTACTATGATAATGAAATCTGAGAGAGCTAGTTGTTTTCAAAGTTGATCAACACCGCTACCATCTTTGCAGCACCAAATAATTGCCCCTGGCTTCACAATAACACAAGATATTTATTTAGACCTTTTCTCGTTTCCAGATCCCTTTTAAAGAGCCATCTGAGCTGAGTCTCACTAAGGAAACCAAGGGAAAAACCAAAATTCGAAGAAGGGAGCAATGTCCCCAAGATCACCAAGTTAATAAATGGCAGGGCTGAACTTCCAAATCTACATGAGGTGTTCCGTCGACAAAACCATATGGTCTCTGGAAAGAAACTGGCTAGTTTGAGCAGACTAAGATCACTAAGTGACGGCCCATTGTGGACAAAGATTCATCAGGACCAGGACTGCTCCTGGGCTTGTTTGTAACATTGCATGGAGAGTTCTAGAGGAAGGGGGTGAGTGCCCAGCCTCTCCCTATACAGTAAGGACCTCACACAACCTTTCGAGTGGGAGACACTCCATCTCAGCTTCTTTCTCAGGATGGCAGGAAGTGAGACTAGCCATAGCCCAGGTGACATCCCAGATCTCAGACCCTCCTTCAGGCTAACATCCACTAGTGTAAATGAGTACAAATCCTTGAGCCCCTCCCAGTCTCTGATCCCGGATCCCAACCAGACCTGCACACAGAACCAATAATTCTGTCCCTGCATAAAGAGACATGTTCAAGCACGAAATCTCTGACAGATCATGGGGGGAAAGAAACCAATCAAGTATCCAGATATTTTATTTGTGTGGTGCCAATAGTGTGCACTTGTGAAATTATTCAGTTGAATGAGTAAATTTGGTTTTTATCAGAATATTTTTTCACTGTAAAGACAGACACAAAGGAAGCCTCTCTGCTCCTCAGTTTTCTAGTGTTAAAACTGCAGTTATTTCTGGAAAGCATTTTGGCATATCCATAAAGTGCTTTAAAAATGTTAACACCTACTGGCCCCATAACTTCCTTTCTAAGAAACATTATCAGAAATTTAGACAAAGAAACATTCGTGGAGATATCTTCCCTTACAATTGGGAGGAGTTATCCATAAATGTCAGTTTTCACTGTGAAAAGGAAATGTGCCAAAATGTTTACAATGATTGCCTCTCAGCTAGGGGAGTATAATAAAACTTTATTTTTTTTTTCTTTTTCTTCATGTGTCTTTGTCTTTTTCAAAATTATCTTTGGTGAAAAACAACTCAAATATCCATCAACTGATGAATGGATAAACAAAATGAGATATATACAGACAATTGAATATGATTCAGCCTTAAAAAGGAAGTCAATTCTGACACAGGCTACAACATGGATGAAACTTGAGGGCAGTATGCTAAGTGAGCTAACCAGTCACAAAAGGACAAATACTGTATATTCCATAATACTTATATGAGGTTCCTAAAGTAGTCAAATTCATAAAGACAGAAAATAGAGCAGTGGTTTCCATGAGTTGGGGGAAGGAGGAGATTGGAAGTTAGTGTTTAATAGATGAAAAGTTTCAATTTGGGAAGATGAAAAGTGCTGGGGATGGAAGGTGGTGATGGTTAACGCATTTAAAGTGACTGCACTGGTTAAAATGGCAAATTAATGTTATGTATATTTTACCAGAATAGAAAACTTTAAAGAAAAATATCTATAATGTGTATGTGTTTACTTTGATACTCAGGGAAAATATAAACTCTAAAAAGTTAAATGAAAACGCTAGTTCTGACTAGACAGCCTCCCAGCTTCAGCCTTCCCTTTCTTAAAACCATTTTTCAACATCCAGCTTAAGCATAAACATGGCGAGTGCCCCACAGCTGAACTAAAGAGAGAGCTTCAGACTCAGGACTCAGATGGATAGGCTGTTATTAAGCAGAAAGAATTAAGCCTGATTTTTTTTTTTAATCCTCACCTGAGGACATAATTATTGATTTTAGAGAGAGGGGATTATTTACTGGTGAGAGAGAAACATCCATGAGTTGCCTCTTGCATGTGCCCCCACAGGGAACCGAACCCACAACTCAGGCGTGTGCTCTCACTGCTCTGACCACCCCGACCAGGCTCCCACTCTGAGACCTTTTGGGTTACAGGAGGACGGACGCTCCAACAAAATGAGCCACATTGGCCAGGGCAAGCCTAATTATTTCCTTTTAATACTATATACTATTAGTATTAGTATTAATACTATTAAAAGTATTTAATACTAATACTTTTAATAATTTTATACTAAAGATTAACTCCCCCCTTAACGGGAGCGGGGAAGAGACAGAGGCAGAAAGAAAGAAAATTACAAATTTAAACTCAGTGCTTCAAGGTAAAAGATATAAAATTTTTCATAATTATAAGAAAGAAATTGAGGCTGGTACCACATTACCTGTGAATTCCTGTATTATGTCACATTTGTTCCATTTAGACAAATGATAAGACTTGGCAAAATGTGCTATACCTTCCTGTTCAACAATCTGGAAAACAAAGATGTCGCCGAGTCATGACCACTCAGACCGCTGCCTTTCCAGACCAACTACGGCTAGAGAAGCGGCTGTTTAAAAACCAGCTGAAGAGCTGTGGTAACATGGGTCAACTACTTTTAGCAGGTACAAACCAACAGAGTAAAATAACATGACTACAAATTGAAATGCAATGCACTTGTGTTCGCATATTGATCAAGTATCAAGTATCAGTACTCCCTCAAAATTCAATGCAAAAATTTTTATTGTGACGAAATAGATGTAACACTTGAACCATTTTTTTAGTGTACAGCTCAAGGGTATTGAGCACATTCACTTTGCTCTGCAACCATCACCACCAGCCATCGCCAGAACTTTTTCATCTTCCCAAAATGAAACTCTGTGCTCGTTAAACACTAACTCCCCATCACCATCGGCCCCGGCCCCTTGCAAGCACCATTCTACTTTCTGTCTATGTGAGTCTGACCACTCTAGGTACCTCACGTATGTGGAATCACACAGCATTTGTCCTTTTGTGTCTGGATTATGTCACTTAGCATACTGTCCTCAGGGTTCACCCATACTGTAGCATGGGTCTGAAGTCCCTTCTTTTTTAAGGATGAATCATATTCCATCATTTGTATATACCACTTTTTATTTATACATTTATTCATTAATGGATTCTTGGGTTGCTTCTACCTCTTGGCTATTGTGAATAATGCTAACATGGTTGTACAGATAATCAATGCAAATTTTAAGAACTGGCGAGCCACTTATGTCCGGGAAAACTAAGTTCGTGACCTCTATCTCACTGGTGCCAATAAATCACTCATTTCATAGAATCAGAGCAGGAAACTGTTATAAAATCATCATCTATATTTATTAACAGATGAGGAAATGGACATGAAGTGACTTAACTAGGACGATTTGTAAAATGTTTAGTTCCTGCATTTTTGAGTCAGAGAGCCCCTCTCCCAGGCAAAAATATCTACCCAACTTGTCTTGCCACATACCTCAAATTCCCAACACCAGAGATTTATTTACTTAGATGAAGGCACTGGAACTTTTAACAGGAATCTTCTGGTAAAACAAAAATAGGTCTGAGGGAAAGTCATTATTGACCCCTATGCCTTGCCTTGAAAGACTGGTTTTCCACAGAACAGTAAGCTCAGTGAGGTTCTTAGGAAACAGAGACTGTACAGGAGAGCTCAGTGAAAGGACTGGAGGTGGTGTCCCAAAGAATTTTCAGCACAGGCGCCTCACAAGCAGACCATCATGTCCTGAGGAGCTCCTAGCATCCGGGGCAGTCCATACCAGTGTTGAGTCTTAAGACTCAGAAAAATGAAGTTAGAAAAAGATAAAGATTATCATTTCTCCCTGGCTTGCTTCTTACTATAAATCATGTATGCTTCATGCCAAAGTATAGGTTTTCCATGAATGACTTGGGATCATGAGCCAATTCTAAATGTTAATGTAATATTTTCCTCAGCCATATAGGAACAACACTTTTTTTCCTGTTAGCAAAAATGAAAAATGCTCAAAGGTATCACTAACTGAGGAGTTACTTCGCTTCAACAGGTTTCAACCTCTCATTCAGATGTGCTTCTCCCATTCAAATGTGCCTCAGGATGGAGTTGAGGGAGCTCTGTCAAAGGTAGTGTTCAAAGATCAGGAGACCTCCATGATAACACAGCTCATTAGCACAAACATTTGAACACTCCTTGGGTCAGAAAGTGCTTACTGTAAACGTAGTAAGTATATTGGTTCCTTAATAACAAGGTTGCTTCTTAAGGGGAATGTTATTCCTACCTCCAATCCAGCATTGTGTAGTGGTTCCACTATGCCTGTGTAAGAAGTTTAAAATAGTATTATGGAAGCCCAAGGAAAGCATACATATACAAATATATTTGACAATCAATACAAATGATGTATAGAGACTTTTGTAATCCTAAAAATCAAGGCCAGTGACACCAGAGACCCTTCCACTTATTAAAATAATAACAATAAACTGCACAATAGGACATAAGATTTACTGTTATATCTGCAGGGAAGTCAAGAGGATATTGAAATTGAGTAATTAAGGTAGAGCCAGATATTAATAATTAGGGAAGTTGATATGCATTACCTTTACAGTTTATGAAACTAGGAGTCTCTCATGCTTTCATAAAAATCCAGAACACAGTATTTCCAGGGTTCAGGCATTATAATGTGTATAGTATCTGATAAGTTCACCCTAACAAAATACGTTCACACTAAATTAACCTAAACAATAAAAATAAAATAACAACATTAATCCAATTCCCATCGTGGTGATGTTTGGTTTGCTTCATTGGCAAGTCAATTGAGTAAACATCTGTTCTATTCTCTCACATTTCCCAGTAGGCCAAGCTCACATTACCTATTAAAATCCTTCCCAGAGGTCTGCTTATCCTCTGTCTCACACAGACGAGGGGAGCACCCTGGCCTGCTTTCAGCTAACCCCTCATTGACAGGGCCTGAGATGGCCCTCCCTAAGGATCCTGTCCTGGTGTTGGCCACCACCAAGGACCAGGTCTAGATGATCATAGATGTCATAGATGTCAACAAAAGTTTTAAAAATTATATGTACAAAACACATTATATTAGTACAGTCTCATGTAAAAGACTATAGAAGGAAGAACAGACTAATTCTTTTGTCAGTTTGGTATACTATATTCTCCTAGCAACTTTTCTAAGCATTTATACATGTCCTATTCACTGTTCTACAACTGTGTGTTTTGTTCAGGAAATAGGGCTCAGATCCTAGGCCTTCTGTAGGTTCCCTGTAGGCTTTTTAGCAGAAATATGAGAAGGGTTGGCCTCTACACTGCCCCCTCACAACTCGCCCCTCAACCTGCTCTCTCAACCTAGCCCCTCTCGCTTGAGTAAAAGTCACATAGAAGCAAAGAAATTGCCTGTCTCTACAAAATGCTGTGCCAGAAGGGATTGGCTCTGGCCAGACCAGAAAGCATGCTGGACACCAGAGATCCGAAGAGAGGTAGCAAGGGAGATAAAGGGCCACATCTAGGAAGGCCAGAGGGGGAGACTATGGACCAAGGTGCAGTACAGGGCCAAGGGCGCAGAGCAAAAGGAGAGATGGAGTACAAAACATGTGAGCAAGGGTGTGAAGTGTGGGCTGGTCAGCCAAATTTAAAGAGTCCAGGATGGGACAGACCAGAGAACGGACCACTGGAAGCTGGGGAAAGGGACAGGAAAGTGAGGAAAGAGGAAGACAGCGGTAAGAGAAGACAGCTGGACTTGCCACAGCAGGCTCCAGGTGAGTGAGAGCAGCAAGAGGTCTCACATGACCCACAGCAGTGAGAGAGTGATATGGGCACAGAAATGGGGAAGTCAGGGCCTGGGCAGCTGTGGAAGGCATGGATGAGACAAACATGTTGGATGGAGAACATAATAGTAGACTCTTCCTTCTGGTTCTTTTTTCCTCCCTGACATTATTTACTATAGTGAGTCCACAAAAGAAAGGGGTGTCTAGGTGGGAAAGCAGGTTACTTGTATCTCCCTAAAGAGCCCCGAGCACACCATACTTTGGGCTATCATCCTTGCTTAACTTCTCTTATTCCCTCCTGGGCTCTGGGCTCCCTAAGAAAAGTGCATCTGTCTTTCTCTCCCCTATCATACTTTACAGAGAATTCAAAGGAAATTTCAGTTTTTAAAAACTCCATCTTTCATACCCAACTTAGAGTGGCATCTACAAGCGTGGTCATAACAACAGAGGCTCTGAAGCCCATGTAAGTTTTCCATGAGCAACACACGCAGAAAAGGCAAGATGCAGGCTGCTGGGAGAAGTACCTAGCAATGATCAGGGGGTGGAATCTGTCCAAGATGTCCTGGTAACAACCAAGCTGCAGGAAGGAAGAAGGTGGGGGAAAGGAAAGATGGGGAAAGGCTATGCAAAAGAGACAGAAGTAGGAAATTCCAGGCCATCTTCATAAAAAGCCATCACAAAAATATTAGTGGAAGCTATGCCTCAGGGAGAAGAGAAATGGGGGACAAAATCCCCATAGTTTAGCAAGCTTAGAAGCTGCACAAAACATTTGGAAACACCATGACTCCTTTTTGGCATGATAGCAAACATGAAAGTTGATAGATTAAATTGGGATCTTGAGTGGCATGGTGCAGACCCAAACCTGGAAAAAGATCCACGGGTGTCCCTGCAGGGACCTGGGTTCAAGGTCAACCAGGTGGCTCATCTGACCAGCCAGACTGATTTACTGGCAAAAGGTAGTAAGAACATCCCTTTTAACCAAAATATGAAACAGTAAAAGGCAAGAGCAAAGATGGAGTAAAAAAGTTGTCCAGGAAAAAAGCAGATTTTGCCAGGAGTAGGGGTTATAGCCTTTGGGAACCTTCATCCCACTGCAATCTATCCAAAAAACAACAGTAGAACATGTTTCTCAAAAACAAATAAGCATAAAGAAGGGAGAGGGGAAATGTTGGAAGCATTTGTGATATAAAACTAATAATCATAATAAAGCTATTTGGCTGCCTCCACTTTTGGAGATACATTGAGGATTCAATCAAAGACAGGCCTTCTTGGGGGCACCCTGTCCCACTGGGCTCTTGTGAAGGTGCCACGGTGGGAGGTCCTTGCCAGTGTTGGAGTCAGATTCGCTGGGCAATTATGTGCCTGTATATAATTCTAGGTGAATAATAATTTTTTCATTATATTTTCTCTCAGGTCTCCGATCTGCCACAAACATTTCTCCCCTTGTTTTTGTCATAAGGAGATTCCAGCTTTTCTGAGGCAGTGCCTGGGGCTTTAATTTTGAACAAGGAAGTATGACTTGGAAAACTTCTTTGAGGAGTTAGAGGTAACAGTTGGTGGAGGAGAGGTGAGGAGAAGGGATAGAGAAAGTCAAGAAATGAAAATGCACAGATCAGAAGAGGGGAATGAGAAAGCCAAAAGGTCATTCATTTTTTGGATTTGCTTTTTTTTATTTCTGATTGCCATGTGCTCTGCTTTGCTGCATTTTCCCTTAGCAAGGAAACCCAGTCTCTCCCACCTCTCAGTATTTAATTAATTTCAGCACCTCAACCTTAACACCACCCCTATAAAAAGGAAAAGGGGTTAATGCCTCAGGGTGGCATTTTTTTAAAAAAACAAACTAGAAAGCTAAGTTTTAGTGATATTAATTATTAAATTATGTTTGCCACTTAAATCCAAGTATTAGATTTTTAAAGTTTTTATGATTATTTCAACCAAATTCAGGTTGAGTAAAACTGTTTTTGTCTAAAATGGTTTTGCAGACAGTGGCTGTTAAGTGATTGTTTTGTTACATTTCACACCATACGAATTCACTGAAAAACAGATGGAGAAAAATCAGCCAGGTCAGTTTCTGGACATTACCTTCTCCCCAACAGGCCTCCAGGCCTCCAGGGCACTCTGTACCTTTTGGCCTATCCCCCCAGGGACACTCCTACTACCTGGCTCTCCCAGAAAGATTTGCTGGCAATTATCTGGAGCAGCCACGTCAGGAAATGACAAGGCCAGAGGTGCAGGCAGGGCCTTCACTTTGAAGAATGGCTGCCTCCTGCTCCAGCATGTTTTTCAGGAGTCTCAGGAAGAGGACTTGTCTTTGAGTTACTCTCACTTACCCTTCCTTGTCCATCCAACTGACATTGACTGCAAGTCTTTACTGGGCAAGGAGCTCAGCCACACACTAGGAAGAGCAAGATGAGTTATCCTGGGCCTCCAGGCTCACTGGGCAGTGGGACGGTCAAACAGAATGGCAGTTACAACCCAATGTAGAAGGTGCTGGATCCAGAAGCAGCCCATATTCCACATGAGCACATCAGAGCAGGGCCTAAACCAGACTGGGGTGGAGCAGGAGTCAGGGAAGATGGCCTGGACGAGGTGATCCTAAGTGCCTACATCCATTCACCTGATATTGAGTGTTTGTCATGTGCCCCAAGCTGCTCTGAGTGTTATTGAGCAGTAGACCTGACACACAAGGTCCTCCTCACTAGAAACTTACATTCCAGGAGGAAGAGGCCCACTAATGCACAGAAGAATGTGACAGAAAGTGACCTCCCGGCCAGGGAGTCTTGAGGAATTGGTGTTTAAGCTGAGACTTTAATGATTAGAAGGAGGGAGGGGTTTTTCAAGCAGAAGAAACAGCCTGCAAGGATAGGCTTCACGTGCTATTGGAGTAGGGATGAAAAAGGACCAGCACGGCTAGAATCTAGTGGGCAAGGAGCAGCATGAAGAGGCCGAGGTAGTGAGATAAGCGAAGACCAGCTCACCCAAGCCTTTACAGATTGGTGTTACAAGTTTGGATTTTATTGTGTACATGATAGGAAATTGTTAAAAGGTTTTAAGCCAGAAAGTGACATAATTAGATTTGTGTTAGAAAACCCAGCTGCTAGGGCAGACGAGGGAATGAGGCAGTGTGATGAAAGAAGCAGCATGTGCAAAGGCCCTGGAAGAGAGAACCCATTCCAAGAGACGTGTGCGAGGCCAGGTGCACAGCACCAGGTGGGATGGAGAGAGGTGAGGCTGGAGACACAGGCCAGGCCCAGACCACCAAGGTTCTCCTGTTCCACACTGGATGCAGTGGCTTCACCCTGAAGGCTCCAGGCAGGCCCCAGAGGTTCTGAAACAGGACCGACATAATCAGGATTTACTAAACTCACCCAGTAGCTTTTGGATTGGTGGTAGGTGGGAAGGTCATAGGTTCCCCAAACAGCAAGGACCCAACACATGGATTAAATTATACCTTCAAAGACTCAAAATGCACACTCTCTTTCAGAGTTAAACAATGGTTTTCTCCTTCTCCAAGGTTCAGTGGGTAGAGAGTAATAACTCCCAAGGTGATTAACATCACTGTTTTATTATTGTTGTTACCTTCCTACTGCTTCTCCCACTGATCACTCGCTTCCTTCTTCAAACTCTAGACCATTCTGACATTTCTTTTTCTTCCTGGCTGCTCCATTTCAGATTGTTTCTCTCCTTTCTCTTCATCCTCCCACTCCAGAAGGCATCCTCAGAGCCCTGACCTCCATCCCTCCTCAGCAGCCCCACCCCTACAGCTCTCTCAGCTATTATTTCTCTATGGATGAGCCCCACACTCTCCTCTGCTGCCCGCACCCGCCACCCGCCTGCCCGCCCCACTGAGTGCCACACCCAGGTGTCCAACCTTGGTGCTCCATTAGATGTCACAGTGGCCTCTCAGGTTCTATCGGGGTCAATCTTCTTGGCATCTTCCTCAAACGGTTTCCTTCTTCTGAAGTTCTCCTCAGGTGTGCGGCCCCCATTCACCCAGAAGAGAGTCCCTAGTCATTCTGGATTCTTCCCTCTCCCTGGCGCTCCACACCCAATTGATCAATTAAGCCCCTTCTATGTTTTCTCCTCAATGTCTTTGGAATATTTCCCCTCCTTTCCTTTTCCTCAGCCACCATCTCAACTCCAGCCATCATTCTATACTGTAGCAAGTGCCTCACACTTGGTTTCCTAGTCTACAGGACTTTCCCCTTATGTCTAGGTGCTCCCCTCAAGTCCCAGCACCACCTCCAAACTGGCCTCATGCCACTCAGAGTAAAAAGAAGCCACTAGATTTGAATTTTCTCATTTTCCATCCCAAAATATGAAGTCAACATAGATGAAAATGTGGAATATAAGAAACAGCAGCAAGCAAAGCAGTAGTTTTACTGTTGTAAACTTGGGGTGAAATCTAAACACGTCAGTCCAACATGGTAGACAATAGTTATCTGAGACAATTGAGCACTTGTAATAGGACTAGTGTGAACTGGGATGTGTTGTAGTTGGAAACTACGCCTTCAAAAGACCTTATACAAGAAAAAAAAGAATGAAAACATACTCTTAAAATTAATTTTATTTCTCTCTTCTCATTTATTTTTAATGTGATTGTGGCTACTAGAAACTTGTAATTACATATGCAGCTTGCATTTGTGGCTAGCATTGTATTTCAGTTGGACAGCATAAATGATTGGGAATGGTATGGCTGTGGCACTTACTGTAATTGTTCAGAAACTGTTCCTAAGAAAACAATGGAATGCAACAATGAAAGAACAAATAGCCCAATGGAAAGGAGGCAAAGGATGTAAACATAGGTTTCTACAAAGAACATATACAAATGGCCAATGTTCAACATCATTACTAATTAGAGAAATAGGAATCAAAGTCATCAGGATGACCATACTGGAAAAAAATGGAAAATGACAAGTGTTGGGGAGGATGTGAAGGAATTGGAATGCTTGTATTTGGTGTAGATTCGTACAATGGTGCAGCCACTGTGGTAAACACTTTGCTGGTTCCACAAAATGTTAAACATGAACTTACCATGTGACCCAGAAATTTATTTCACTCCTAGAGAAATGAAACCATATTCACACAAAAATTTGTACAAGAATGTTCACAGCTGCATTATTCACAATCGCTAAAAGGTGGAAACCAAATATCCGTCAACTGATGAATGGATAAACAAAATGTGGTCTATCCATACAATAGGATATGAACCTTAAAAACATTGCACAGGTGAAAGAAGCCAGTCACAAAAGACTACATAATCTCTTTTATATGAAATGTCCAGAATGGAAAGTCTGGAAGCAGAAAGTAGACTGCAGAGGAGGGATGGAGGTAATAGACTGGAAGCAGAATGGAAAGTGGTTGCCTAGGGCCAAGAGTGGGGAGGTTAGGGAAAAATGGGGAGTGACAGCTAATGAATATAAGGTTTTCCTGAGATGATGAAAATGTTCTAAAATTGAATGTGGTGGAGGTTGCACAAGAAACAGATAACCGTTGTAGCCTCTGGAAAGGGAACTTGACAATTAGGAGACAAGAGCATCCCTGCACACATATTTTTTTTACTGTATATCTTATGCATATTGAATTTTCTATCACATTCACCATAACATTCACAATATTTTATAATAAATGACATTAGCAATGGGAAAAATGTGATAACTATAGATCTGATACAAATTCCAGAAGTATTCAGAGAACCTCATTTAAATGTTTGTACCAATACATATGCAAATCTAAAGGGTAGTTTTTAAGAAAATATAAATGTTAAAAACTGTCTCAAAGGAAAGATAGAAAAATAGGCCAGGCTAATGGGCAGAAAGAAATTAAAAATATAGTCCTGGCCTGTGTGGCTCAGTTGGTTGGGCATCATCCTGCAAGTGAAAGGTCGTTGGTCCATTCCTGGTCAGGGCACATGCCTGGGTTGCTATTTGGTCCCCAGTAGGGGCCTATGAGAAGCAACTGATCTATGTTTCTCTTGCACATTAATGTTTCTCTCCCTCACTTTCTCCTTCCCTTTCCCTGCCTCTAAAAATAAATAAATAATAAATCTTTTTTTAAAAAAGAAATTAGAAATAACTAAAAATATACCTCACCTTCCCTTTCAAAAAACAGGAACATCAAGTGCAGATAGGTTTACAGGTGATTTCTTCCAATCCTTCAAAAACCAGATAATTCTTACCCATAAACTACTGACAGATATGGGAAACTACCCAAGGCAGCCTCACTCTTTTAATAGGAATAAATATCATTGTACTAAAAAATGAGTAAGGAGAGCAAAATGGAATGGCGGGGTGGAGCACACTAGTGGTTTTGTTTGACCCATAAAATTGGCTCTATCAATTGTTTAAATTAAAATATAGGTGATCTATTTATTAATTTTGATTGGCCGAATTTGTTGCCAATATTTTAACAATGGATTTTTTCATAAAAATCACACTGAAATAAAACATATGCAATGATTATAATAAGAGAGTAATAGAGTATTTGTATTTTTAATTCCTATGACTCAATAGTGGTGAACATGATGATGGTGATGATTGCTAATGTTTATCAAGCACTTAGAATGTACCAGAACATTTTTATATCTTTTTTGTCATAGAAGGAAAAAAAATCAAACTTTATAGAGTAAAACACAAATAATATTTTTGTAATAAACACAAATGGAATACCATTTTTATTCTCAGATTTGCAAAACTTAAAAACTGATAATAATCAGTGAGAATATAGGAAAATACCTATTTTTATTCTCCATTGGTGGGAATGTGAGTTGGAGGACAATTTGAAGTTAATTATTTAAAATGTAAATGTGCATACCTTCGAACTCCAAGAAATCCATTGCTCTATGTCTGCCCTAGGGAAATACTAGAAAATGTATTCAAATGGTCATGATATTAGTTTTCTATTGCTGCATAACAAATAACCACAAATTTTGCATCTTAAAGCAACACAAAATTATCTCGGTTTCTGGGGGTCAAGAGTCAGGCACATCTTAGTTGAATCCTCTGCCCAGGACCTCACAAAACTGAAGTCAAGATGTCGGCCTGGTATGTTACAATCTGAAGGTTCAATTCAGGAAAGATCTGCTTTTGAGCTCCCTCAGCTTGTTTGCAGGATTTCCTTGCAGCTGGGTAGGGAGGCCCTGTTTTGTTAGCTGTCAGAGACAGACCACTCACAGCAACTAGAGCCCACTCTCTGGACCTTGCCAAGTAACCCCCTCCGTATTCCCCTCACACTTCAGATCCTTCCCTTCAGAGGTTGCTTTTATGGGATTCCCTGTTTAAACCACGCCAACCCAGAATTACTCAGGTTCATTAATCTAATCATAGAGATTATGCATCCCACCCTATTCAAAGGACTGTATTTGGAAAACAAGGTTTCTGGTTGAACCTGGCCTTAGTACCCCTTCCTCAAGGTTACCCTTTCGGGTACACAGGGTGTAGTTTTAGGTGCAGAGGACAATATTTTCAAAATTACAGGGCGGGGAGGTATTGAGAGTGGGAATCTTAGAGCTCTCTCAGAATTCTGCCTACCACACCCATGTTCAAGGAAGTTTCATCCAGTAGAGTTTGTAAAAATGAAAAATGAAGAACAACTTAGAAATCATTAAATAAACTACAAATTGTTACATAGACTATATACATCTATACTATAGAATATTGGGAGGCATCATCAAACTGAATGAGATAGATCAATATGACATAAGTTTTTTAAAAAGCCAAGTTACAGAACACTACACAAAATAGCATCCCACTATAAACAAACAAATATAAATAAATAAATAAATAAATATTGACTTCATGCTTCTACTCTTATACTCTGTAATCCTCTATTTTGCTGCCAAAATCTGATCCTGCACCTTCCCTGTGCCCACCCTGCCCTCTGGCTTAAAACCTGACTTGGATTCCCATTATGCCTAGGAGAAAGCCCAAACAAATCCTTATCATGGCTTTTCCCCTTCTCCACTGCTGTGCTCCAGGCACAGCTCCCTGGACGCAGGGTTTTCCCCCAACCACTGAGCCCTCACCAGCCCTGTCTCTCTGTCTGAAATGCTCTCAGTGAACCCCTTTACACCTGGCTGACTCCGATTACTTCTTCAAATCCCAGTTCTTCCTCCACCCACGCCCCAAGACCAGCCAGGCCCTGTCATCTCCCCATGCTTTCTCAGCCTTCCTACGGTTTTTCCATATTCATTATCTTCGTGCTTGTTTGATTGGTAACCTGCCTCCCCCAAATGACACTAAACTCCACAAGGGCAGAACCTGCTCTGATTTTGCTTATAATTGCATCCCCCAGTCCCTGCCACAAAATAGGAGCCCAGTCAATATTTGCTTCATGAGACAGCAAGTGAATTTCCTTCTCGGTCTTCCAGATTCTCCCTCTTGTGGGAGCTTTGCCTTTCTGTGCAGTCTGTTAGACATCCCCTCATCTGTGTGTCGGTTTTCCAGCACTCAGCATCTATACGGGATCCTTTGCTCGCAGACTGAGCTTCCCTGCCCGACTGTGAGCTCCTCCCCGTCACAACCAGCCCAGCACTCAGCCGAGCACTCAGCCCAGAGAAGAGCTCAGGAACTGGGTGTTAGGTGAACAAATAGACAATAATCTGCCTCTCCCTCGTCTCCACTATGTCCCTGTTTGGGGGTAGCCCTGCGACCCCATTGGGCACCCAGCAGGGAGCCAACACTCTTGCAGCAGGAAGGAGTGGAGCCCCTGGGAGAGGCAGGCCCATTGCAGCAGCTGGGAAGGAGGGAGGTCTTCTCAGGAAGAAGATGGTCAGTTGTAAGTGTGACAATAGCGATAGACGTTTAATCAACATCCAGGAGGACCCAATGCAAAGGATAGGGTGTCTCACCTGGAAGGAGGGGCCCTGGGAGTAGACCCTATTATAAGTAAGAAATCATAGTGGGATCCCATAAGGCCTGTCCCAGGATAGGACTCTGCACTGCTGCCCAATTGGACCACAGGCCATATCCCAATCCACTCCCTTCCCCAGTTTTGAGAATATTGTCCTCTGCACCTAAAACGACACCCCCATGTACCCAAATGGGTGACCTTGAGGAAGGGGTGCTAGGGCCAAGTTCAACCAGAAACCTTGTTTTCCTAAAAAAGTCCAGAGGGAGCAGGAGCTCAAGCCAGCTGGAGAGAAGACCAAGGTCAAAGCCCACATGGCTGTGTCCTGTCCCAAGGACTAGGCTATAATGCTGAGACTCCAGAGCAGAAAAGGGCAGAGGAAGCAATCAGTGTGAGCACAGCTCAGGAGGAAGCTTGTGTACATAGCAGTAGTGTGGAAGTTCCCCTATAACCTGGTAGCTGATACTCAGAGGGGTGGCTATTTAAGGGCCACCATCTGCCACATTGGGCAGCTGCCCCTCTGGTAAGTTTTTTCAGATCCTCAGCTACAAACATCCCCCTCCCTCTCTCTTACCACCAGGTCGAACCATATAAAACTGCCAACAGTCCACTGGGTTTGCCTACTCTCCAAAATGGCAATTTCATGTGGTTCACTTTAATAGACCAAGACCTTTTGATGACAGAGCCTCTGTTGGTTTCATCTGTTTCTCCACAAATCTTGCGAGGTAGTAGATAAAATAAATATGAACCAAAGTTGTTGGTTTTATGAATTTAATTTTACTGTACCAATTAATTCACCAGTAGTTCTTAGAGAGTTACTTTAAAGCCCTTAAATAAAAATCAGTGTGCACAACCTTTTATTGTATATACTAGGGCACACCTGAAGTCCAGGTACAATAAACACAAAGAGAAAGAGGACTGGAATAGCTAAGAATTTGTTGGTGTCACTCACTGTACTTTTATTCACTCTTTCATAGACTCACAATGACAATCTCAAAAGGATGATATTCTTGGTCTCACTTCAAAAACTAGAAAATGTGCCTTATAGATTAATCTTAAATATAATCAATCATACATTCTCTTTAAAAAAAATAGGGAACTGAGTCCTGGCAAGTGTGGCTCAGTGGATTGAATGCTGACCTGTGAACCAAAAGGTCGCTGGTTCAATTCCCTGTCAGGATACTGCCAGGGTTGCGGTCCAGGTCCCCAGTCGGGGGCATGTGAGAGGTGAATGATGTTTCTCTCATACATTGATGTTTCTCTCTTTCTCCTTCCTTTCCCTTCTCTCTGAAAATAAACAAATAATATATATTTTTTTAAAAATAGGGAACAGGCTCCCAGATATCAAGAAATATATTGACAATCACATAGTAGTGTAAAGGACACTTCTAGTTCTGGCCTATATGGCTGATGATCTTTCAACCTTGGCACTAAGGAGATTTCCTTCTAAAGCCTTTCATTCTTAGCAAATGAACATACCCTCAAGGTGAGTTCGTCTAGGGAAAAACACACAAACTCAAAGCCTGCAAAGAAGAAACATCATTGAAAAGTAATGAAGCTGCCTCTTTAAAGATTCTGATAGTATGGTTTTTTGTTTTTGTAAAATACTCCATTCTGGTTTGAGGTGTGCACAACTCACGTGTACCTGTCATTGCTAATTGTCCTGTGTGTTTTGTGTGATCCTCCTTGTCATTCTGTGGTACTTGGGAACTGCAGGGTTCTCAGTATATCTGGATTTCTGGAATGGAAGCACCTTTCAAGAAAATAGTCTGATTCGCTATGCAGATTGGGGTGTTTTAAACAGTATTGATGAGTTTACAGAATGGGATCGTTGTTTCTGAGGCAGCCCACATTTTTGCACATAGTAACGTTGAAAAATACCCCCCTTCCACCCTGCGCACAGCAAGCAGCTCCCTCATGCTCGATATCACCTGTCAGTGAAGGACAAGAAGTGGAACCTTGACCCTGAATTCTAAGCCCTCTAGGCCAGTATTTTCCGAAGTTTCCCCTATCGCCCCTGGCTCTGTGCTCTCTAGCTACTTCAAGCCCCCCTCTGAAAAATGAAGTGCTGAGCAGCGATGTGGGCAGAAAGGAAAAGGAAAGTGATCAAGTGCAACACAGAAAAACCACGAAATGAAAATCGTGAGGGGCGTAAAATGAAAACGTGCCTTGCTAACAGTTGAGACTGTTACCCTCCCTCCAGTAAGAAAGGCAAGTCCCAGGAATTTGAGAAAATCGTTATAACCAAGTCACTTCAGGCATTATTGAGCACCACCTGCGAGGTGCCCCAAGTTCTAGGCGCCGGATCACTCCGCTCCTGTTAAAACCCATTACTCGCCATCGTGCAACTCGCTCAGATACACCTGACTTCCGGATTTAGACCCAGAATTGACAAAATAAAAGGAAGGCAAAATTGAGGGGAAAACACTAACGTTATTCAAAGAACTTCCAAAATAAAAATTCCTTTCTAATAAGTACATTTGGGTTTTCAAAGACAGCAGCCCTTGCCTTTACTGCCTTTCAAAAGAGTGTACAGCGTACCGGAGGCGCTGTGAGCAGCGAGGCTACCCCGGATCGCGAAAAGGAATCACTGCGAAGGGATAAAGGGGAAGGAGAGGGGGAAAGAGTATTTCAGCCCTTTAAAAGCAGAAAACAAACCACTGTCCCCGCCCTCCTCCCTCCATCTCTAAATGTCCTTAGTAAAATAAAGTTGGAACTGGGATTAAATAAAGCCAACCAAGTTCCTCCGCCTATTGGTGTGTGGCACAAATAATTCACTTGCTGCCTAGGACCTTATCTGAAGCTTCTGTCTTAAGTTATCTTTACGAGGATAAGAGAATCAAAAGAAATTTAAACTACGTGCTTAAGCTACTGGGGTTATGTAGAAAGTTGGACTCTGTTTCTGCAAAACAAAGTAGCTACAGGGGAAAAAAAAATAAAGCAGCTACAGGGAATTTTCTAAGGGAAAATTTCCCTTTGGAAGAACTAAAAGGAAAAAGAACACCAATGCTTTGGAAAATAATGAAGCCCAAGAAAGGGCATCAGGAATGGGCACGGGCTCCCACTTCAGTCACCGGGGCAACACCACCTGGCAGAGAAATTTGCCCAGGCATTCCGGAGTCTCATTTGAATGAATATCATTATTTTGATCATTACCTTAGGGAATTGTGACACAGGTTTATCCTCAAGTAAAATTATTCTAATTTGCTTTAATTAAAAAAATATTGGCAGAGGGAAAGTCATTAATCAAACAGAAAGTAACATGACACAGAACTTTAAAATATTTGGTAATTATTGACTTATTTTATGGTTCCTTCTTCAGATGCTGATACCCACCTTTAAAAACATCCCCTTTCCCTTTCTCTTCCTATCCAAGTAGCTAAGGAGAATGTGCCCCATTTCACTCTCCTCATGCAACAAATAGCCAACTTCTGTCCCAAAGTTTCTGCCAATGTCTCAGCTGTATAGGTAAGAAACAGGAGTCTTCAATCAGTTGATCTTAGTAGAGTAGCTCCACCAACAGTCTCATAACCAAAAGCAGACATTCTGACAATAAGAAATTTTATGCAACGTATCAAAAAAATAATGTACACACACCATCACCACCTTAATCTTAAACCATCAGAAGCTACTAGAAAGATTTCTACTTCAGAGAAATATATAAAAATTATAAAAAGAATGGCTTATTTGGAGTTGCTGATTTAGGAAACAAAAATGAGGAAATGTAAATCCTCAACTGACATGGGTAATACGGAATCTTTTCTATTCGCCTATACCTACCCCCAATAAAAATTAAGCAGGGACAGTATAATGTTAAATTGCTAATACTCACTGAGCACTAATATGCCAAGCTCTGCATGGATTATCTTACTTAGGCCTCACAACAATTATTGTTCCCATTTTACAGATGATCGACTGAGGCTTAAACTGTCTAGCAAGTGGCAGCACCAAGTTATGCACCCAGTCTTCGTATGGAGCCCATATTTTTAACCACTACCTCCTTATTGAATAGCAGGGACAGAGCACAGAATAGGAGTCAGGAGACTGACCTGGCCTCAAGTCTGACTTCCGATACCTGCCACTAGCTCGTTCTTAGATGTTGAGTAACATGGAAGAAGATCTGAAAATCTTTGGCCAAACTTTGCTCTACTGATGTTTTCTAGAGCTTCCATTCTGGTTTTCCAGAAACCACAAGTTTGACTTCCCTGAGTATTAGGGATTCCTGCAGAAGGAAATGAGGCAATCTTTGCCAACGAGTGTTAAAAAGTAGAAAGGGTTCTGGCAGAGGATGGCAATCTATCAAATAGTGAAGTCAAGGTTATAACTCTTTAGATGGGCTCAGGGCAGGAGTGGAGGTGGGAGTAGGGTCCTGGGTGGTTCCCCAACTCTCCAAACAATGACAGCAACAGCAACAGCAACAGCAGACATTTGGTGCTGTATGAACCAAAGCTACTGTGAAATACACACACTCACATGTGACAGACTGTCCCTATAGTCAGTTAACATTTATTCAGCAACCGATGTGTGCAAAGCTCTGTACTAAACACGATACACCTCAGCTTTGTCTTTCAAGAGCTTATGGTTTGAGGAGACATGGGACAAATAATCATGAAAATGGTTCCAAAATATACATTAGAATATAAAAACAAGAAAGAGCTATTATGAAAAGCTCAGGAGTAATGAGAAACAAACAATGGAGACGGGTGAAGATAAAGCAGGAATTGGGGTAGTTTGAGGGCAGCAATGACAGGGCTCCTGGGGTACAGTGGCCCTTTGGTCTTTGTCACACACTTAAGAAATGAGGCACCAGTGCCACCTCTACTTTTATGTTTTCCACTCTCCCAGGGGAATTTTCAGCCTTCTTCTACCCAGGGCAAGTCCTGCAGTAGTAGGTGCTCAGTAAATACCTGGCTGAATCAATGAATGGGGGAGGGGTCTCATATTGGTGCATTTATTCAAAATGTTTCATTTATTTAACAAGTCCTGTGGTGGTTTCAAAATACGTCCACACATTCTTTGATAGTCTTGCCTATCAAAGTATGCTAAATACAGTCTGACTGTATTTAGTCAGTTCTAATTAATACAATGTGGCCAATACAACTGAAATAATGGTCCACCTACAAGTAGGATATACACGGCATAGCAGTTTCCATGCTCTCGCTGTCTGGAATCACTCTCTCTGGGAAAAATCAGCTGCCCTGTCATGAGGATACTCAAACAGGCATTTGGAGAAGCTCACATGGGTTGAGTAGCTAAGGCTTCCTGCCAATAGCCATGTGAGGGAGCCAGCTTGGAAGAAGAGCCTCTGGCCCCAGTCAAGCCTACAGATGACTGGGTGACATTGTGACTGCAACCCCATGAGAGAACCACCCAGCTAAGCTGCTCCTGAATTCCTGACCCACAAAAACTAGCTTTTATAAAATAGTAAATATTTGCTGTACTAAGCCTTAAAGTTGTGGGGTTTTTGTTATATAGCAATAAACGTCTCATAGAAGGTTCTACTCTACTATTTGCAAGGCTCTGGGGAAAAAAAAATGTAAGATTTCTCTTCCTGCCTTTACAGAGCTCAGTCTTTTAGGCAGCACAGGCAAAAAAGCAGTTAATATAGAGCGACACATGCTCTAATAGAGTGAATGAGATTCCAATAAGGGGGAAATTCAGAAGAGCACAGAACAGGGTGGTCTAGCCCAGTCTAGGAGTTCATAGCTACGTGATTACTAAGTTTGACGTTTAAAGGATAAGCAAGGAAACATCCCTGTGTCTCAGTCTGCTAGGGCTGCCGTAACAGTCCCGCGGATCAGATGGCTTAAACTACTGACATTTATTCCCTCACTGTGCTGGAGGCTGGAAGTCTAAGATCAAGGTGAGGCTGTGAGGGAAGGATTTACTGTAGGCCTTGTTTTTTGGCTTATACATGGCCAGCTTCTCTAGGTGTGTCTTCACTCCATCTTCTCTCTATTCATATCTGTGTCCAAACTTTCCTTTTTTTGTAAGGACACTGATCATATTGGATTAGGGCCCACCCTAATGACCTCACTTTAATTTCACTACCCGTATAAAGACTCTCTAATTAAATTCTCACTCTGAAGTACTGAATATTAGGGTTTCACGATGGGGAGGGGGGAGGTCACAATTCACCCCCTAACACCAGGTGAAAGCATATCAGGAGAGGAGCGAATAGATCAGGCAGACATATTAGTATGTACTAAATGCACCCTGCACCTCCACGCCTCTGCCCTGCCCACAACGCTGCTTTCAGAGAGCAGGAACTCAAGCCTCAGGAACTTTAGCAGGAACTAAAGACTAAATAGGCAAGATATAGCATGTTAAATTGAAGATTTATGAGTGCGAAGTGAGGGAATATAACATAAGCAGGGGCCAGATCACATAGGGTCTATAAGCCATATTAAAGCACTAAAATTTTATCCCCAGAGCAGTAGCAACCATTGGAAAGTTTTAAGTAGGGGAGTCACATCATCCAATTTGCACTTCAGAAAATCCACTCTAGCTGTCTGGATTAGTAGGAGCAAGGATTCACACAGGGAACACTAGTAGAAGGTTGTTGCAGGAAGCCAGCAGCAGATGATGGGAGCATGAACCCAGATGGCAATAACAAGTGGATAGAGAGAAGTAAACGATTCAAGTAATTCTAGAATAAGCCACAACAGCACTTGTTGAAGGAATGGCTGCTGTAGGGAGAAAAAAGGGAAAAATCAAGAATGCTCTCAAGGCCCCTGGCTTGGGCAAGAGACACCTTTCACAGAGAGAATGTGAGAAGAGGGTTTGGGGTAAAGAGGACAAGTTCAGTGCGGGGCCTCTTGAGTTTGAGGTTACAGTGAGCCACACAAACTAGTTGGGCATATGTTCCACACCTTAGAAGAACGAGCCAGCCTGCAGACAAACTCAAGAGCCTTTCATGTCAAGCTGATAATTGACGCCCAGATAATGAATGAGATCTCTGAAAATGAGAGTGCTTCGGAACAAGACAATATATCTGTGGAGAGCACCAGTGCTGAAGAGACAAAAAAGGCATTTCTAGAGAGATGGGAAGAAAACCAGGAAATCAAGAGAATAGATTCATTCAAAAGATGGTAGTCAGCAGCACATTATACTAAAAGGCAAACAGTTGCATATAACAACGAGGTCTTTGTTGATGACTTCAGTAAACACATCAGCCTCAGGGATGCCCATCTGAGGTTTACAATGTAATCTTAATTGTTTTAAATACATTAGAAAGAAGTTTTTCTTCATGAATAGGTGAGGGAGAGCTACTTTGCCACTGGTATCAGCCAAAAATATCCCTTTCTAAGGAGATAACCCCTCGTTGCTTTGGCAGAATGGCCCAAAGACTTCCCTAAGTCCAATAGAGAGCTCACTAACACAAGCCTGAGGTAGCACTAGGTTAGAGAAGCCTTGAAACCAAGGCATCAATGTGTTCAGAACACAGCAACTATACCAAACGTTCTCCTAGAACAAAAGAAACAAATTCTTCCTTTTCCGGAAAATGTGGAGGAGAGGACTTACTTTCTAGTGCAATCACAGGTACAGGCCAGACCCGCCCAATCCAAAAGAGCCCTGGTCAGCTTTTCTTTCTCTGGACAGCATAGCCTCTCTGCCTAATTTTGAAATTAGCTAATGGTCCTACACTCTTACTTAGCCTCCCCAAGTCTCTATATCCTCATTAGGAAAATAAAGATGAAAACAGAATTCAGCACAAAGGGGTGAGGATTAAAAGAGATTACTTAGTACACAGAAAAAGCTCAAGGGAATATCTTTATTATAATAAATAAACATCATGCTATGAGTGAATATTAGGAATATTATTAGTACTAGATCCCGAGTACCTTTAGAAACCTTTCTCTTTGTGCTATGAGTCGGTGGGTCTTTCTCAAGCCTCCCCATCACCCTCCACCTCCAACCCCCTGCCCTGCCCTGCCCCGAATGCTGCTCTGAGAGCAGAAACTCAAGCCTCACAGCTCCCATCACACACATAGTGTCTAGGGTGCCTCACACGTGCAGCAAGTCAATCATGCTTGTGGAATGAATGAATCAATTCCAAGTGTATCTACCAAAATATACTGATGAGAGCAGAGAAATGCTGCTTCTAGGAATGGCAAAGTCATCTATGAGGAGTCCAGGAAAGGCCGGTAAGTATGAAGAGAAAAAGATCTGAGGTTGGCACCACATTCTGGATGAGAGGCACGAAGATCCACTCTTCAACGAGGTTCAGATAATGAGCAAAGCAGCAGAGTGGTCTGACCGAACAGCAGGAAGAAAAGATAACAGCAGTGTGGCTTTTGCTGGGTTCTGCCCTTGCAGGGGAACTCCCTTTGTAGGCAACAGAACCAAAAGAGCAGTTACACACAAACACATTATCTCTTGCTAAATGCTGAGGCCTACACATTTCTATCACACCGTGAATCAGGAGGCAGAAGTGGCAAGCGTTCTGGTGACCAGTGATGATTTGGGAACATGAAAAACCAACCAACCAACATAATCCAGCAAAACCCAACAAATTACATATTTCAAACCCAGCAGGAGACAAAACACGGACCCCCTCCCCAAAAGAGGAAGCGATATATTCACCCACCCTAGGCAAACAGTGAAGCCAGCACTTTGAAAGGAGAAAAGAAAATCAATACAAAGGGAAAGCAGACATTCCTTAAGAGAGCAGGAGCACAGTGTCTGCAGTCAGCAGCGTCCCATCCCTCTCCTCGGAACACCTCTCCCTCCCTCCCTTCCTTCTCTCTCTCTCTCTCTCTCTCTCTCTCTGGAATGGTCAAATAGAAAGTCTCCTGTTTAGAAACAAAACTTCATGTAAAAGGCAACTTGAAGTCAACATGGAAAAGAATAAAAGGAAAGGGGGAAGGAATGTCTTGAGTGGATAATCAGAAAGATGACCTCAACGACTGAAGTTATTCTGTGTATGCCTGGAGTTGACAATAAAGATGTAATCTTCTATGTAATGATGCTTTGCAGTAATAGGACCTCTTAATCCCAGTTCTCTCAAAGAAATATAAACAGTAATTAGGTGTTCCCAATGCCTCTAGGGGAATTCCACGTTCCTCCTTCATTTAACTGAGAAACTGAGGTACAGAGAAGCAGAAGGGTATCGCCTAAAGGATGACAGTGTGAGTCAGCAGCCTGACCAGGAAGCCGGGTCTGCGACTGTCACTTCCTGGTTTCCTCTATAAATATTAGAGTTCGTTCCCTTCAGAGAGGCAGCTTTCCAGGAGGGAAGTGGAGGTTCAGGTCATTCTGGGGAGGGGCAGATACCTGACATCAAGCACATGGATCAGCAGATACTGAAATTGCTTCTGAGACGGGGCTTTCCCCTTCCTTCACCGGCCTGACTCGGCCTGACAAACCAATGTACCCGATGCCCCCACTTCCTGCTTCTTAACTGGGTGTCTTCCCCACTCACACTTTAAAGTGATGGCTGCACAAATTAGCAGCACTCCGGCCCTGGCGCTCCAGAGCCCACTGACGGCCCAGTGTGTGCCAGAAGCGCCCACCAATGTGTCCTGTGATTATAAAACGCAGGCACGTGCTTCAGCAGAGAATTTTGTCCTTCTTAATGGCCACCAGAAAGTTTGTTTGGCGATCTGTCCCTCTAAAACCAAAAAAGGAAAAGAAAGAAAAGAAAAGGCTGTGAACTGCTTATTATAAGCTTCCAAAGCTCAGTGGAGGCTTAACCAACTTCAAAGCAAGTACACACACACTAAACCCCCAACTGCTTGAAGACTTTCCACTTTTTAATGCACCGGAGCTGGATTCTGGAGCAAAGGGCAACAGCGATTATTCTAGAAGTTATGTCATAGATGGTGTAACATTACCTTCTGCCCACTGGCATCTTATCAGCCATGTGTGCCGGCTCTATTTTGAGACCCATCTGAGCCTGCTACCTGGGACATGGATAGTGTTAAATCAACAGACGGCTGACAAGGGTTTAACCTGCCTCATCTGGTCAAGAACAACAGCCAGAGCAAATGGTCTCTCGGCAGCTGAATTTGTGGTTTGAAATACTGCATTTTCTTCCACATGAAATTTAGAGGCATGGTGCAAACTGCAACTGCAACCCAAATCAACCGACTCAGGGGAAAAACATAGACACGTTTTTATTTCAATTTCTTGGTTATTCAGGCAAGAGGACAAACAATATTGAAAAGTTGAGCTCTTCCCACAAGGCAGAGCTGAGAGCAGGAGTCCCAGGCAGGCAGGCGTGTCAGGCCTGGGGTGAGCAAAGGCCAATGCCTGGCCCTCTGTATGGGAGACCCTGGCTCCTCTCCTTGCCCTTGGCAGGCAGCCAGCACTCAGGACCTAACCTCACGTGGTATTTTCAGCTACTTGCACAAAGCATGTATCCTCTCAGTCTCACTGAGGGTTGTTAGCTGCTTTAAGAGGGAGTGCCTGGTCTTCCTGCTGTCCTGTTCCCACCTCTCCCCCCACAGGCTCCCTGACACAGCCCTCCCCTCCCCCCATCCTCCCCACCACCACCACAGGCCCAGGGCCGGAGGCTACCTGACAGCTGGCACATGCTCTCAGCTGTGCCGTCTCACTGCTCCCTAGGACCCAGATACTGCTGTTTCTGGCCTTGCTGAAACACGCCCCTTCTTCTCAACTCCCAGATATAAGTGGCTTCCTCCTACTTCTGCACCAAAGGAGTGGTGACGATTTATGCAGTGAGTGAAAGATATGTCAGCCTGTGCTACTGCCTGTATTTGGTTTGGATCTTACTAATAAAAGAAGGGAAAGAGTTTATTTCTGGAAGACTGTCCTGTTGGATTTAAACTAGGGGTGGTTAGAAAGGCTTCATCTTCATCCACCTCAAATGAGAGGTGCACTGAAGAAAATGATCAGATAAAGTCCTCAGCTATGATGGCAAAATGGCTTAGGGTTCTGACGTGAGTTTAGGAGGTGAGAGAGTCAGTTCCATGTCAAGGCCCTTGAGAGGCTAGGGGCGAAGTCACATTAAGAAGATGCCCCAGTTTTTTAGCCACCATGTATTAAATAGTGGGATCTTTCTATTTTCATGTGTCATTACCGACTTAATAGCTATTGTGGGCAGTATCCTCTTAATTAACTTCTACTTAGACAAGTAATAAATAAATAATCCCCTTTTCTAAAAGCTAGGACTCATTTGCCTCAAAAATAATTTCCCCTTTCTTTAAGGTAGTAAGACCTAAGTCAGTCTTTTGAAATCTCCCCTTTTTTGATGACTATCTCTTAGAAGTGAAATGTTAGAAAGGCCAGAGTAATTAGGTTAAGTCAGGACTAGCCCAGTGCCATCTGTGCATAAAATGTGCAGATGATCTTGGTAACAGTTAAGCCACTTACTAACTTACTATTCACAGGGAAGTGATGAAGGAAAAAGTGACTAATGATGGATGGTCTAAGGAAACCGCTGCCATTATTTTGGTTCAGCTTATAGCAATTCTTGCCTCTCTAAAGATAAGAATAAGCAGGTGTTTAAGGCATTAAACCTAACAGCTAGGAAGGAGGCCCCACAAGAATTTAAACTCCTGTCTGAGGTGGAATAGTATGTACTGGTTAAGGGACCGGAGTCACAGACCTAGCTTCGGCTTCTACTCTGTCAGCTGCATGGCCTTAGATAAATTACTTAACACCTTCAAGTGTCAAATTCTGCATCTGTAAAATGGAAGAATAATAGTGTTCACCTTGTAAGGTTGTTGTAAAGATTAGCACAACATGCCAGATGCAGGGCCAAGGGCTTAGTAAGTGGCAAATAATTATTGGAGAATAAATGAACTGAAGAGGATTTGTTAATAAATAAGACTCTCCCAACTAATCCTGCCTCCAATTATGATTTGGGAGCTCAGTGTATCATCCTCCACACTGGGTCCACTCAGCAATGATGCCATCTGCTTGTTTGCTGTAATAATTCAAGACTAACATCCTCTAAAACAACAACAAGATATCCTGCTGAAGGAAGAGTGCATAAAGAGCAAGTACAGAAATTTAGAGAATGCAGATTTATTGTGTTAGCCTTTTGAGACACTCTGAACAACATTTGCATTTCTGACAAGTATCACCTAATTTTAAGTTTCCATTCCTGTAAAAAGTTCCTGCAAAGATCTATATCCTGGGTATTTCAGGTCTGATAGTGTGCATGGATTGTGAAAACTTTTCTTGGCTTTGGACGCTAAAATGAATGTATTAGGTAAGTGTAAAGAAGTGGCAAAGAAGGTATGCCTTCTTTAGCCAAATAATAAAACAAATCAGATGAGTGCATTGAGTTATTTCTGGCACTATTTTATCTCTTGTGTCATATACTATTGTATGTAAGTAAACAAAAAAATTATGTTACACAGAATAAGGCTAGAGAGAGAGAATTTGCTTCACCGAATTGATGAAGAGCCTCTCACCTAGACAGCTGGTTCTCCTCTTTGGCCCTCCTCCATACAGAAGATGGTAGAGTTGGCCCTTGAATAATGTGGGGGTTTGGGGCACCAATCCTCTGTGTAGTTGAAAATCCATGTATAGCTTTTGACTCCCCCAAAATTTAACTGATAGCCTACTGTTGACCAGAAGCCTTACTGATAATATAAACAGTCAATTAACACACATTTTGTATGTTAAGAAAACCATTAGGAAGAATAAACATATATACAGTACTGTACATACTTATTGAAAAAAAATCCATGTTTAAGTGGACCCACACAGTTCAGACCCATGTTATTCAAAGGTCAACTGTGGTTGTGGTTTCAGTACTCATGGATTTAAAAGACACCTAAAAACAAACTGATAGTATCAATTTTTAAGTGGATTTTTATTAATCGATTGACAAACACCTCCATTTGGAGAGAGTGCATCTCCATGGCAGTCATTTTATTATTCAGTCTATGGAAATTGTTTGATACACATAAAGCAGCTCTGACCCCTTGCAATAGCTTGGTGTCTCTGAGGGATATTCAGCCACCAACTGGGAATTGCTGAACTGGAGCTGAAATCTGATGTGAAAACAGGAAGGGATGCTCAACACACCCTTAAGGCGTTTTGTCTGTAAGCAAGGTGAGATAGACCTATTTTCCCCTAAGCACCTGCACACATGAAGTTAGTCTCGTTTTGAAATTAGTTCCATTTTTATGTGCTTGGAAATCCCACCCATGTTACAGTTTTCCAGCTCTCTACAAAACAAGAAGTGTGGCCAATAAAATATTTACTGAACGATAATGATCTTGCTTATAACCTATGTGGTGTCTATCCCTTTAATTAACCGAATTCATTGTGTTGTCTTTGTGATATTTTGATAGTTTCCAGATGCAGGTATAACTTAGACGAATAGAAAGGGGGGAAAACCCAAAGTTATTCCAAATAGAACCAGAACTGTAGCTACCACATGTGTTTTAAATATATTACCCATACAATTAAGAATACAGTATTATAAACTAGCTCTATAAATCTTATAATAAAAACAGTAACACACCAACTCTTCTTAGCCGCAAAGAGGCCCTCAATAATACTATAGATTCCATGATGGTGTGGCGTTGGGATTGACTTCATATTCTGTAACAAGGATGTTAGCTGGCTGAAATAAATCCTAGCACATCCTCTTTTGCATACCTGAAATGAAGGGGAAAATATCTTCTTGCAAGGCAGAAGCAACTCAGCATGTGCCTGGCTTCAGTATTCCTGGAAATCTTTCAGGTTTTTACTCACCTTAGCATTTAAAAGTACTAAGAAAATTCAATTTTCAGACAGGGCTTCAGGCATTGTTTCATACAGAACACAAGTGAGATGCTTTGCCTTCAACTTTAGATCTAAACAAATCAGGAGAGTGAGGAAAGGTCCATGTTGAAGTGAATAGAGTTTGTAAATTATACGGCACTAGCCTATGCAAGTGTCAGCAATTACAACGACTGACTACACTTCTTCCTAACCTCTAACTCAAGTATTAGGAAAAAGAACTTTCTGAAACTTCCAGCAAGAAGGCATTTCAACATTATGAAGAGCTTTTCTTCCTGGGATGGGGAGGGGAGAGAAGTGACCAGTTTTTCTGTTACACAGATAAAAGAAGTCTTATTTTGGATATTTTTGAAGATACACAAATAGAGATAATAGTACAATGAACTCTCACGTACCTACCTCCTAGTTTCAGCATGCGGCATCACATTTCATCCATAGCCATATCTTCCTTTCCCTCCAACAAAAAAATCTAATTATTTTAATACCAGACATCACATAAATTCAATGCAAATATTTCACTGTATGTCTAAAACATGGAACTCCTTTTTAAAAACAGCATAATCACACATCAACTCATACTTAAACCAGGTAATCCCTTTATAACCTCTACTATGTAGCCAGTGTTCAAATTTTCCCAATTGTCCCATATTTATTTTTTATCAAATATATCTTCAACTTTTAATAATAGTGGTTGTTTTTAAGGAACTCACATGGCTGAAATCCCCTTGCAGTTCCTCTTAGAAATATGTCTTTAAATAAGTGCTTAGTCATGGGGCATTTTATCACAGGTTTAATAATCATTCTAAGCCTTTATTTAGATGGGTCCACATGCTGTACAACTGGAAAAAGAGATTCCACTAAGGCTATTTCTCACCATCTCTAACTGTAGGACAGCATCTTATGGTGCAAAGAGCTGGGAGTCAGGAAACCTTGATTCTAATCTTCATTCTGTCATTGCATTAGCTGTGTAACCTTGAGCAAATCCATTTTATTCTGTTTCTCAGTTTTTAGGCCTGTAAAATGAGTAGGTAGCCTATATAATCTCTAAATTTCTTTCTGGCTCTTAAGGCTCAATATGTTCAATTGTACATTAAATTTCAAAAACTCTATCTACATAATGTTCTTTGCAAAAATGCAAGCATGTCTATTATAGAAGAGAGCAGGGATCTGAAATCATAAGACCAGTTAAATCCTGAAGCCTAGTTCCCTTGTGTAAGTCATTAACCTTTCTAAAGTTCACTGTCGTACTATATTACAATTATTTATCTTACTTATCCATCTCTCTTATAGATGTAACTTCTAAAGTGATATTTTCTCATATTCATCTTTCTATCATTAAAGCCTAGTGTCCTGTCTGGAACCTGGTAGATACTTGACACACACATGTTATATAAAAGAATGGATGGATAAGCAATCTGAGGTAAAATGAGTTAATATATGAAAATGCACCTTTTATATTACATATTAAAAAATTTAATGTTATAATTTGTATTTAAAATATTCCAAGTTGAATATTTTATTCACTTATAAAAACCCAACCTTGCCTCTAACCTTTGGTAAATGATGAATAATAGGCATTTTTTTCATTCCCATGCTAAATTTTATCTCTCTTTGGAAATTTTTATATGCTTTCTTTCTCCTTTTCTTTTTGATTAAAATATACTTCTACACACTCACCATTTTTAATTTTTTCATACTGATCCTTTACAGGAATTTTTCTGAGTAATTGGTTAGTAGCTTAGTGCCAGTCTAATTTAAATAAGGCTTTAACTTCCACAAAAAGAAATAATGTGGGAGGTAGTATATAACTACTGTATATACCAGATACATGAATTTTCTGAGGAACTAAATACTCACTGGAATTAATTCCCTAAAGATGACCCTGATTTAGTTCTACTATAGCTGAATGTGAATAGCTCTCCCGTTGTATATTTCCTCAAATGGTCTCTCCCCTGCCCCAGGCCCAGTTTCCCCTGCCAGCTTTCCACCAGGCCAGCCCCTGCCTCGTTTTGTAATGACACTGAATTTAGTTTATCATTTAATGATTACTGATTACACTTGGGTACCATTTTGAAAGGGGAACATTTCCCTCTACTGTGTTCAAATCAGGCACAACCCCTACAGCAGCATTTCCTGAAAGGAATACTAGTCCTAAGCAATAATGCTCACAAAAACTGGTGACTGGATAGACATATTTAGGAAAGTTTGCTTATTTTAACCTTTTTGGTGATTCAAAAACACCTTAGCACACAGAAGATTCTGAAAGGCCTTCCAAAAGGCTATATATTGCATTTTTGGTTGTATAACAACAAAAAAAAACTTGTTTAACTCAGCATTTCTCAAACTTCCTTATTTTATGTACCACTAAGAAAAACACTGCCAATTAAACTAGGACTCAATGCTAAGATGCCTCAAATACGACATTCCAGACGTTAAAATTTATAAACATGTATGTGCATCTTGGAATAGATGAAATGTACAGGACCACAGGACACCCCCCCCCCTTTTTTTTAATCATCCCTGGACATACTAAGAATCTAGTGTTCTCTGGAAAACGACACTCTAGTCTAGAGCTTTCAGTTATTTTAGAGAAAAGGGTAAAGGCTATTTCTTCTTAGTAAGAAGTAAAAGAAATTTAAAAAATTTGAAGATAGAAAAGAAATATTGGTCACCTGTTTTTGGTGTGAAAATAGATCTTGTTCAGTTAAAAAAGTAATTTCCAGGCCCACATCAGAATGTAACTGTCCAGCTGTCCTTAAAGAGCATATAAATATCTTTAAATTAAGGTAGCATGCAATTAAATCATTCAGCAGGTTGACAGCCTTCTCAAGGCAGGTAGTTTACTTTCACTTGAAGTAACTAACCCCTTTGCCTCTGAAAAGCCCCACACCCTGAAGTGACTTCATAACATGGTCATTAAAATCTCCAGCACTTTATAGGCAATAGGTTTGGGCATAAAAAGTATCAGTAACTCTACAAGGAGTCAGATGATGTGAGTGCTAGGGATAGTGTAGAAGATTAGTAAATCCGCTTATAATGAAAGTGTGCGACGAATGGCCTGGCTCTTAGGAGTTTCTATGCAAGCGCACAGCCTGACCGAAGTCTACCGACTTACACCCCTCTCCATTTTGCCATTCCCATTCCTGAGGGGGTATGCGCTTGATTTCTGGGACAGCAAGTACCACTCCCAGGCCGGCCCAGGGTCCACCGCACGCCCAATTTTAGCCCCTCTGACGCTTCTGAAAGTCTTAACTGGATGTATCCACCTTTCTGGACAAACATCGGGCGGTTTCCCCAACTTCTTCGGGCTGGCGGGACCGATCGGGCCCTCGCGCCGTCCTTCGGGCCCAGGACAAACAGCAGGTGACCCCCGAATGGCCGGGTCACCTTCGCACTCGCCTTTATCCCGAACCTCGCAGCTCTCCTTTGCCCCGGGACTGGTCTTCCCAGCCGGCTTTCTGCCCTGCCCGGGCCTGCCTTTCCAGGCGGCGCCCACTTTCCCTAACCCGGTGGGAACTGCGGGGTGGGAGGAAAAACTTCGGAGAGCTCGGCCGCACTTCCCAAGGCTCTGCATCCGCCACCGAGATGCTGGCAGTCGGGGAACGGCCTCTGGAGGCCCTCTCCTTATTTATCCACCCGCACAGTTTCCATGGCTCCGCCGCCATCCTCCGCCCCCTTCTCGCGCCCAGCCGGGCCGGGTGGTAGCCGTGGGGGCGTACGCGGCGGGGGAACCGGGGCGGGGACCGCGCGTAGTTTCCAAGACTGCAGTGCGTGGAGGAGCACCCCCAGTTTGATTCCCCGGATAGCGGTGCCACACCCGCAGCTCCAGCCCGGCCCCCTCTCACTCGCCCGCACCCCTGTCTGTCCCCGGCCGAGCCCGGCGCCGGGCCCCCGGGCGCCGCGCAGCCCCCGGCCCGGCCGGCGGCGCGGGGGAGGGGTGCGGCGCAGGCAAAGTTGCTGAGTTGCTTTGCACGCTCAGAAGTTGCAGCTGAGACGGCAGCTTCCCTCCCCCTTCCTGGACTTGGCGGCTCGGAACACAAACTCGTCACCACCCGCTACCTGCCCTCGCCCCTGCGGCCCCCGCCAAGACTCTGCAGCATCCCTCCCGGCGCCCGCGAGGAGCCCAGGTTTCCAGCGGAGGCGGGCTGGGGGAGGAAGCACCCCACCTTCCCGCTCCGCCAGGGGTAGGGGAGGACACGGAGTCGGGGCAGGATGCCTCCCATCAAGGCGCCGCAAGGCCGTGGCACTTTTGCACTTTGCTCCGCCCGCCGGCCCCCGCGCCTCCTCGAAGCAAAGAAGGGTATGCGGAACGGGAACAGGGCTGTGTTTCCATCCCCTCCGGCAGGGGGCTTCGCCGGAGGCGGCGGGAGGGGCTCCGTCAAAGGATGAAGTAGCCAACAGGTGCTCGCGAGCCCATGTGACCAGGGAGGGGCCGCGCAGGGGAAGCCAGGGGTGGGGGCAGGGGCCGGCTCTCTCCAAGTCTGCTTTGGAGCCCGACGGCCCGTGCGTCCGGCCTGCCGCGGCCTGGGGAGTGCTGGCGGGTGCCCTCGCTCCCTGCCCGGGAGGAGGAGGAAGAGGAAGGGGAGGGAGAGGGAGGAGGAGGGAGGGGATGCAAAAGTGGGTCAGGAATGTAACTGGACGCTGCGCACCCACTACGCAGCGCCCCCTCTCCGCCCCCGTTGCGGGTAGAGGCGGCCAGTGCCAGACGTGGAAAGCAAGTCTTTGCTGTTGTGGTTCCCCAGCATTATCGGTGGACGGTTACCAGGGGATCCCGAGGGATGTGTTTTCCCGTGACCCTTGGGGAAGAAAAACTTAGTTGCCTCAGTAACCGAGTTTGGCTTGGATGCAATGATGCAGTGAGTGTTCTAGGTGAGCCTGACCGAGAGGAGGCTGCAGTTGCACTGGGGGAGGGGGAGGAGGCAGGAGGATTAACCTTTCTCATTAAACTGCCCCAAAACATGAAAGGAAAGCTGGAGAGGAGGTGGTTTTATGCCCTGTTTTATGTTCGTTTTTTACTTATGTTTCAGAGAACATAAGTTAAAAGTTTTCGCATCAGTTTGAGTCTCTCAGATGCAGTCACAAGCTGCCATAAACTTACCAAAGTTCTTAACAAACGCTGAGTTAGTTGACACAAAAGTTTGAAGTTGGTATCCTACAATTGGAAGGAGCAGGGGACAGTGACAGTTTGTATTTGGGGAAGGCCTGAGAAACAAGTGTGAAAAGGCCTTTATTAAAAGGAGAAGAAGAAGGAAAAATAACAGCCCAAAACCCCAGGCCTCGTCAAAGCAGGAGAGTAGCCGAGTTAGTTCCCTCCTGAGCTCAGTGGCACCTTACACCCAAATTTGTGATTAGGAGAGGGAGGGATCCAGATTTAAAAGTAATAGTCTTTGGATTTCAATGCTGGTGATGTAGGCAGAGTCCAAGAAAAAAATAATAATAAAAGATGAGACTGCAAAGACAAAGCTTAGTTGTGTTGAGTTTGCAGCCAACTGTTCTTGAACACCTTTCCGAAGATTTGTCCCATTTTTCCATCTGCTGGTTTCATCCAGTGCACTTTAGTCACAGGGGCAGAATAGGCCTGCAGAAGGAAGGCCCAACAGCCATGGTGTAGGGAAACTCAGAAGCAAAGTGTAGTTGCTGGAGTTGTATGCAGAAGTAAAAAGGATGTGTTATTCTAGAAAAAGATGTTAAGAGCTACCTGAAAACGGAGGAATTCATGTAAATTTCTGTTTCCAAGGCAATTGCTGTTTTTGTTTCTAGATAAATCTAAATTGAGATGCATTTTGAATTAAAAAGTATTATGTTCATGGGAAGCAAAAACTAGTAAGTTGAGCTTTTATAAATTGAATCATATTCTAAATATGTGAAAAAGGTCATTTTGTTGTGAAAACTTGTGGTCCCACCATCCTCAATTTGTCTTTAAAAAAAACAAAACTCCACTGAGTTGCTTATTAGTAAAACAATAATAATAATAAAAATAATAATACTAGGTGGCCTTCTTGGAGTGGTAGACTGGACTTTTTTACATTACTTTCTAGATAGAGGATTTTTAGTTTAACTGGCAAACGCTTTTATATTCACTTATAGTATTTGCCTAACCTGTAGAACAGCTATAGTTGGAAGCTGAAAAATTCCATATATTCAGTAGTCTTTCATTCTGGATGAAAATGACAGAGTTGTACAAAAGTTTTCTGGAAACTTGAAAAAATGAACACGTTCATGATCTTAGATTTCGTCACACTATTAAGGAGCATGATTTCCTTCTTTGTGATTTAATTAGACTTTAAAATCTTGGTTCAAACCAGAATTGTTGCTATAGAAATGAATTGAAAATTTAAGTTAAAAATGAAGTTGCAAACTTCCTTTTCCTCTGATTCATTCTCCCCACCCCCAAAATTTCATCTGAATTAATGAAACATATATAGGGTGATCTTCATTTTAGTTATAAATCAAATTATAAAGCAAATTAAAGAATGAGTATCTGTTAAAGGATTAACAATAGGATTTTTCAGGTGAAATGTTTTTGTATATTTAAAACATTTGTTACATAAATTTGGGGGCACTTTTTAAGAAATTATGTGTAAGGAGGTTTTTACATGTATTATTTTGGACAGTGCATTTGTAATCATTCACTGTCCTCAAAATGTTTTTTTGAATGAATGTATGCTTTAAACATCTTAGCCATCTACTTTATATATAGAATTGTGTTAAGCACTGTGGAGATTATAGAGAAGCATATTCATGTTCCTAAATGAGTCAAGTCTAATATAATTTAATTAGGGATGTCAACTAGATGACAAATACAAGAAGTTTAACTGTTCACGCTCTGGCTAGGTGGCTCAGTTGGCTGGATCATATTCCTGTCCACCAAAAGGTTGCAGGTTCAATCCCTGGTCAGAGCACATAACCTAGGTTGTGGATTTGGTCCCCATTCACATATGGGAGGCAACCCGTCGATGTTTCTCTCTTACATTGATGTTTCTTTCTCTCTAGCTCTCCTTTACTCTCTCTCTCTAAAGTAAATATATCCTTGGGTGAGGATTTAAAAAAAAAAGTTTAACTGTTCATTAGTTAAATAAAAACACAGTAAAAACGTGCATATAGGCATAAGAAGAAATGATGGATTCCTAGGTAAAGTTTTGAGTTGAAAAATGGAATAATAAAAGATTAAAAAATTTTTTTTTCTTCTGTATATACTCTAAAATGTTAACAATGAACCTGTATTGCTTCTGTGAAAGAAAAAAGGGTTGCTTATTGTAGGGAGATGTTGCCAGGCAGCATTTATATGGTTGACTGTCAATGGGAGTTCAGTCATAAAGTACCCGTGAACTTCCTGGGGGGTAGGGGGCAGAGAGCAGAGGGTGAGAGGGAAAGTAAGAGAACACACCCTTACTTAAGAAAGGCTGGGATGTTGCAGGGTGCTCCTCTTGTTCTGGAAGGGTAACTGTCAGTTGCAGCCATCAGGAAGTACTCCAGAGGAGTTGGTAGAACTTGTACTTAGGTCTTAAAGGATGCACCCGATTTTTATAGCAAAAGAGAGAAAGGCATTTGTAGCGGTAGAAGTGAGAAAAGCCAAGAGGCAGAAAGTTGCAGGAAATGGAGCAACTATGAAATTATGTCATTTATTTTTTAAGTATATTTTATTGATTATGCTATTACAGTGGTCCCATTTTTTTCTCCCCTTTCTCCCCTTCTGCCCTGCACCCCCTCCCTCCAGCATTCCCCCTCTTAGTACATATAAGTTCTTTGGCTTCTCCATTTCCTATACTATTCTTAACCTCCCCCTGTCTATTTTGTACCTACCAGTTATGCTGCTCATTCCCTGTACCTTTTCCCTCATTCTCCCCTCTCCCCTTCCCCACTGATAACCATCCATGTGATCTCCATTTCTGTGATTCTGTTCCTGTTCTAGTTGTTTACTTAGTTTGTTTTTGTTTTTTAGGTTCAGTTGTTGATAGTTGTGAGTTTGTTGTCATTTTACTGTTCATAGTTTTGATCTTCTTTTTCTTAGATAAGTCCCTTTAACATTTCATATAATAAGGGCTTGGAATGGTAGGTTAGGGACAGACCAATGATGGACCATAAATGTCTGTCCAAGTTTGATTTAGAATTGTGTCTGCAGGTGATGGGGAACTGTCACAGAATTTTGAGAACAGGAAATACACAAAGTTAAATTTGAGGAAGATTAATCTTGTGAATTAGAGTAGAGTAGGAGTTTAGGGACCTCAGAAGCTATTGCAGGGATCTGAGGAGGTCTGGAAAAGGGTAGTATCAATGGGAATTGGTTGGAAGGCAGTACTTTGTGAGTTGTTATAAAAGGAAAATGGACAATATTTACAGTGTTTGGATGTTGTAGGCAGTGGCCTTGAAGAGTCCAAGGTGACCAAGGATTTAAATCTAGATGCCCTGAGAGGTGGTACTATAAGCAGAAATTGGAACAGGAAGCCGGTGTTTGAAGTAAACTGAAGAGCTGATTTGAGAATGGAATTTGAAGCTGTGATTGGCACTTGGGTTTAGGAAAGATGGATGGGTCTTAACTGAAAGTAGAGATGTGATTTATCTACACAGAAATAGGTGATTGTTGGTCAGAGGTGCAGAATTAACTAAATTTGAACTTGGAGGCAAATGACCAATTTTAGGGGACATCAGAATATATATATGTATATATTTGTGTATATATGTGAGTGTGTGTGTGTGTGTATATACACGAGTGTGTGTGTGTGTGTGTGTGTGTGTGTAAAATTTTTCAAAGTTCTCCTTCCTCATAAAAGCACAACAAGGTAGTCATTCCTGGGGCTTTAGTTACAGATGATTTACTGATCAGCACTGCTTCACCCAAGTGCTTTAACTCAGCAGCTCCCTAACCTGGCTCCTCATATTAATGGGTCCCACCCAACAGGCACTGAATCACAATATCCTGGGCTGGCAGTCTGCATTTTAAATAAACTTTACAAGTCAGTCTTGTGTGGATTCCTTTGTGGGTACCAGTGCCTTAGCCAGTTTGTTCAAGAGCTCCCCCTGAGCTTCCTGTCTCCCCTTGGGAGAGCAAGAGTTCTTACTTTTCATGTGCTGGTTTCAGCCTATTCTTTTGCTTTTGTATGTGATGGACAGTCATTGATAGGCAGTGCTTGAAGTTGTTTATATCCAGATGACCTGCTGCTTTCCAAATTTAGCACTGGTTTGGAAGCCTGGATGGATGTGTCAAAAGTTCTCTGCCCTGCTAGGTAGGAAGGATTGGGGTTGAAGTGCCATGTATGTGCTGAGTGACTCATACTGTGTCCATCGAAGCATGTTGAGGATGATGCAATAGCCCAGGCCCTGGGCAGACCACTTCCTGTACCTTTGGCTGTGCAGGCTCAGGGTGTGCCACTTGGCAGTATTCTTAGGAGAGGCTGGCTGAGCCTCTCCCAGGGAACCGAGTAGTCAGAGGTAGGTAAGGCAAGGCAAGCTCTTGGCTCTAAGTACCATGGGTCTTCTAGTTTAGAGAAGAAGGAATAGTCAGAGATGTGGGCTTGGATTTCTGAAAGGTGATGACTATTCACATGTGTTTCAAGGAATACCTGTGTATCTACTCTGTGTGTGTGTGTGTGTGTGTGTGTGTGTGTGTGTATAATTTTTTTTCCTCTCTATTATCAGAAAAACAAAAGTCTCTCCTGAGCAACAGCAAACATTTTGTCACCACCAATTTTCAGTTAGCCTGATGCTCATTGTCTGGCTACAAATGATCCTTTGCTCTCCTTTTCCCTTTTTTGTTTATAACCTATAAAGAGACAAATTCATATGTCCATATTACTCCATGTCAGGTGGACTAGCAGGCAGAAACTAATGATTTAATTTGATGGTGGAAGCTGTAGGTTCAGCAGCCTCTCTCCTCCCCCCACATACATAGTTTAAACTCTCCATTTTTCTAAGCTGATAACTGTTGTAGCCAAGGGTGGATTACTTAGTTGCTGAGCCTTTTCCCCCCAACCAAAGAATAGTAGAAAATGATAGAATATAGGGATTTTTTTCTTCATTGTAGTAAAATACATATCACATAAAATTTACCATCTTCACCATTTTTAAGCATGCAGTTCACTACTGTTAAGTAAGTTCACTTTGTTGTGCAAAAGAGTCCAAGTTTTTAAATCCATTTAGAATGTAAGGGAGTATTCTTAAAATGTCAGAAAGTGAAACCCAGGTTACACACAAAAAGCTGTGAATGAGAGAGAATAGTGTTAAGTGTGAACACAGAGCATTCATATTTTCTCCTATGAGAAGGCAGGTAGATGCTTGTGCAGGATGGGCTTGCCAAGTGCATCCTTTCACAGCAGCTGATTGTGTGGTAAATCAGTACAGAGGAAAAAGGCAATTTTGTGCTTGAGATTAAAGTTCTCTTAAAGTTGTGAGTGTAGAATGAGAGAAGGTACTCAATCAAATGTGAATTTATAGAATTTAATTTACAGTTTTCTAGAATTTCCAGGGTTTGTTGTATATTCTATGGAAATATTTTCTTGATGTACACTGAGGGGCAGGTAATATTTGCTGCTGTTGTCCTAGTTTTTCTAGTGAAATATATCGTTTTATGAAAATACAGGTATCAACAATGAAAAAAATTCTAAACGAGCAAGCACCTCTTTATTATGATGTAAATGATCACATCCTTATATGAAACAATTTTTAAGGTTAAATAGTTAAGATTCACAAGAAATATTGGCAACATTATTGCTGCTCATCAGAGACCCACTTCTTTTCTTTTCTTTTTTTTTTAACATTAGGAAATTTATTTTTACAACCCTTTACTGTTTGCATTCAGTCATTCATAATACCCACAAAACAGGTTTGAAGCTAGTCGGTCCAACAGGATGTCAGCTGCCGTTCCAAAGAAGTTGTGGGTTCGTGTGTTACCAAGTGAGACGTGCCCTCATTCATCTCTCCTGGCTTTGGACATTTATAGCTTATTTAGCAACCTTCCATTTAAAAAGTGCTGCTGACTTTGAGAAAACTTATAGAATCCTTCTGAATTTACCTTATTCAGAACTGCTTTAGTAAACTTTTGCTTATCAGTCCTGAAAAGATGTGTTAAAACCAGTTTGGCAACTTTTTTTTTTTTAATATAGCATGCTAGAGGGCCTTGAGAAAAGAGTTTTGAAACACTGTCAGTGTTAGAACTAAAACTGAATGATTTTTTTTTTTTAAACAAGAATATTCATGATATGTATTTCTCAGGGCTTGGAAGACTCATCTCTTAAAAGCCAAGATTTCATGGTGGGACTTAATTACCAATGGAAATATAATAATACCAGGCATGGGCAACTGAGAGTTTCACTAGGAACCCAAAGGATAGTTTCTGCTGTGTGAATACCAGTACAACCACAATCCTGCACACACGCTCACCCAATATAATTGATTAATTCCGGTTTTTTAAAAATCAATTTTGTTTATTGTACACAAATCAAAATATTTTGGTAGCATGAGGTAAGTTGCTATTTTTTACTTTTTCTGCACTCTGAATTTCTTTTTCATTTTTTTATTTTTCAATTACACTTTTCTTTCAATATTGTTTTCTGTTTGTTTCAAGTGTACAGCATAATGGTTAGACAATTGACTGATTCTGTTTAGAATAAGACTTTGAATACCTTGTACTCTACTGATTGAAATACAGTTATTTCAGATGAGAGCTCGCTCTAAAGAATTATTTTAATTTGGAGTCAATTTGAAGGGTATGAATCAACTATTTCATAGGACAGTTTCAAATGCAGGTTCAGATGATCCTGGGAGTCTAGCATATCTCAGCTTTCCAGCTTTTAAAATCAAACTATCCTGCAATCCCCATAAGCCTATTTTACGACGACACTTGATGATAAATGAGGACATTTCTGTGCTGCGTGTTAGTACAGAAACAGATTGTTCTACTGCAGCCATGCCCCTTTGCTTTGTCATTTCTGTGTTTAGCTGGGCCTCTGCCTTCTGAAATGTCAGCCCTCAGACTCGTGTGTATTTTGCTTTTGATTACCTTGGTCCTCAGCCAGCCTCACATTCGACACTTTCCACATAGGCTGTGTATAGGTGCTTCTTGATGTTGAGCTGTTAATCTTTTTATTATTTCCTGTCACTTTTGCCATGATTGATGCTCTTGAGCCTGAGGGGGGGAAAGTGATGAAAATGACTTTGAAAACAGCTTTGAAAAGGACTATTTTAAGTTGGAGGTGGGTCTTACCTGAGACCTTAAAACAACTGAGAAAGCACTCAGTCTGTTTTGTGAGGTGGTGCTTGAACACTTTGTAGTAGAAGTGAAGAGGCTTTTCCTGGTGTTTTTCCAGTGATTCAGATCTCCAGGCCTGTGGGGTGAGGTGTGGTGAGAAATCACAGATGGTCTGGACTTAATGCTGTGGGAAGGTTACAGAAAGGGGTCCTTTGGGATTAAAAATAAAATTATGCTTGAGTTGCAGGCATTACCAAAACTCATACTCTGTTACCTCCAGCAATACTCCCTCTACCCGATGTCCACTTCCCTAGTGCTTGATTGGGCTTTGGGAGCTCTTTCCCCAGCCCCACCGGGGTCTGTAGAATGCAGGTGACCCACTAGAATGTGAGAAGAAAATGTTAGAACCTCTATTGTATTTTCAGCTTGTTCTTTTATTTATTTTTGTACTTTGTTAAAATTGTGGTAAAATAGATCATCAAACATAAAATTTGCCATTATAAACATGTTAAGAATACAGTTCAGTGGTATTAACTGTATTCAGTATTTTGTACAACCATCCCCACTGTCTATTTCCAAAATTTTTATCACCCCATGCAGAAACCTCATACCCATTAAGCAATAAGTCCATGTGCTCACCTTTACCCTCTAATCTACTTTCTGTCCTTTATGCTCATTCTATATATTTCATATACATGCAATCATACAATATATGTCTTTTTTGGATCTGGCTTATTTCATTTAGCAGAATGCTTTCCAAGTTCATTCATGTTGTAGCATTTTCTATTTATGGTTGAATAATATTCCATTGTCTGTATAACCACATTTGGTTTATCCATTCATCTATTGAAGGAGACTTGGGTTGTTTTCATACTTCAGTTATTTTGAATAATGCTGCTGTGGGCTTGGACAGCACGGCTGTACAAGTATCCTTTCAAAATCCTGTTTCTAGCTTTTTTGGGTGTATACCTAGGAGTAGAATTGTTGGGTATCTCCATGTTTAACATTCTGAACTGCCACACTGTTTTCCACATTCTACATTCCCATTAACAAGGTACAAGGGCTACAGATTCTCCCCATCTTTACTAGCCCTTGTTATTATTATTTTTTAATTAAGTCATCCCAGTGGATATGAAGTAGTATCTCATAGCTTTGATTTTCATCTCCCTGATGACTAATGATGTTGAGCATCTTTTCCTGTGCTTACCGGTCAATTGTATGTCTTCTTGAGAGAAATGTCTATTAAGTCCTTTGCATTGTCCATTTTATATATGTTTTGTAATATCTAATCATAATAAATAGTTATAAATAAAAATATGCATATGCTTGGATATATGCATAATATTTTTTAAATATGGGGGATATACTTTTAAAAGTTTGGACGCCATTATTGTGGACTATAATAATGATCCATTGTATTTATTTACCTGACATTAGCAGGAAACTGTCAATGAAAATTCTTAAACAATTCTGATTTTAAACAAATACAATGTTTTTATTGGAGCCTCCATATAAAACGAGCTGCAGGGTCCCAAGGCTGTCTTTTAGGATGTTTTCTTTTGGTACTTAAGAAAGTAAATCTTCTTGGATGGGTTTCAAGTTAGACTGGCCTTACGCTCAATCCTATTTTGTGGTTAATAATGGCATTTCAGGGTTCTAGTGTATCTTATTAAAGAGAGAGAAATGGTCTTTTACGCCGTGTCACATAGATGAACCAGAGTGTATAGAATAAATCTAAAGGGAGAGGCTTGGCTCTAAAATAGTAATAATAATAATTAGAATGTCATTTATAAGATTTGTTTGATTATATAAAGAGGTTAGCTTTTAGGGGGATTAAACTGCCCTGTTTAATGACCCAGTAAGAATATTGTAGGCCTTGGGTTGATTTTTTTTTTTTTAACAGATAGGTTTTCCTATTGTTCTGTTCTTTGAAAGTAAACTTTGTGACATTGCCCTAAAATGCCAGCTTCTATCAAGGGCATGACATCACTATCCTAGCACATCCTGGTGTAGTTCTTGGATAGGGTCCACTCTGGCAGGCGTTTTCCAAATAAAACATTTGATTCGGTAAACAAGTGTTTTACCAGCAGCCCAAGTAGAGAATTTTAAAACCAGTGTTTGTTTGGCTAGCAAACATTTTGTTTCAATTCTTGCAGCTAAACAAGTGAGTAAAATTTAAGTGGCCTGCTAGTAAAAACAAATGCAGAACCAATTTTGGAAAACTCTGGCTGAGCAGAAATCTATTCGCTGTCAGAGTGGTAGTTTAGACATTTGGGAAAATAATTTGTACTTCCGTATAGTTTTGTACTTAGTTATAGTCACAGTGTAAAGTCTTAGGTTTGGGCAAGGGCTCTTAATCCTTTTTTTAAAAAGGAAGAAGATGAAAAGATTAAGATGAAGAAATATAAAAGAATTATTTAATAAAAAGTATTGTTGTGTTGCTGTATTTAACTTTTATAGCTTGCCTTTAAAACGTGACTAAAACATCAACAGGTATTTGCTCTGCTCTGCATTTCTTACCGCTTCACCAATTCTTTCAGTGGTAATTCCTCCAGAGTCCACCAACACCCAATACGATTTAAACTGATTTGTAGGACCCCTTTACATATTCTGGAATGAATCTTTTGTTGATTTTATGTGTCAAAAATATTGTCTACTATTTTGTGACTTATTCTTTTATTCTGTTTATGATGCCTTTGGATGCACACAAACGCTTAATTTTAATATTTTTGGATTTTGTGGCCAGTAATTTTTGTTATGTTTTAAAAATTTTTTTGAATCTTGTTTAAGAAATTCTTTCCTGTCCCAAGTTCGTGAAGATATTCTACTTTATAGTTTTGCCTTTCACATGTTATTTTAGTGTAGTCTATTAATCTGAAACAGATTTTTGTGAATATTGTAAGGTAGGGGTGTGGTTTTGTTTTTTTGTCTGAATGGATAAATAGTTGTCCAGGCACTATTTATTGAAGTGCCCCTCTTGTCCACATAATCTGGAGTACTGCCTGTGTCATGTATCAAGTGGCCATTTGTGCTGTATCTGTTTCTGTGCTCTCTATTCTGTTCGACTGGCCTTTTTGTCAATCCGTCATTCAACCCTACACCATCTTAATTATTACAGCTGCCTTGTAAATTCATGATATCTGGGAAGGCATGTTCTTCCCTAGTTCTTCAAGCATGTCTTATCCTTGGCTTTTTGCCCTTTTATGTAAATTTTATAGACAGGTCAAATTCTCTAACAGAACCTATTGCAGTTTTTATTAGGATTCCACTGAATCTGTAGACCAGTTTGGGAGAAACTGACATGTTTACAGTAGGGAGTCCACCATACTGAAAGACAGCATGCACAGTCTTTAGAAGGATGTTGTCCAACTTCTGGGTTCAAATCCTGGCCCTGAAGAATTTATTTAACCTTAGCATGCCTCAGTTTCCTTACTTGTAATATGGGGATTGTAATAGTACCTACCTTATAGGGTAATTGGAAGAATTAAATGATTAAATATGATACCTATAGTATGTGTAAAGTGCTTAGAATAGTGTCTGGCACATAGTAAACATTATTTAAGTGCGTGAACATTGATTCCTCTATGTCTATTTATAATCTCTTCAATGTATCAAGAAAGTTTTATAATTTTCTTTATAAAACTATACAAAATATATAAAATATATTGCTACATATACACATAACATAGAAATATATATAATCCTAGAAACTTAAGAATGTTTAATGCTACTTTAAATGGTATTTTTAAAGTTTTTTGGGGGTGCACAATATTACTGTGGTTTTATTAGTATGTTTTATGAGCTAATTATGATAATGTTTGATTAACACTTATTTAGTGCCTGTGTTGCATAAGATGCTGTTAGGAGCAGGCAAGAAGTATGGACACTTCCACCTGGGTGATTTCCCATCACAGTTACTGCTCTGGTTTCATGGGACTGAACATTTTTACAATCTCACATAATTTTAAACCATTGTATCTCATTGACTTCTGTTGTTGAAACCTGTCTGAGAATTTTGGCATCTGGCTCATTTTATCTTATATAGCAGGCTACTTCCAGTTCATTGTTTCTTTTAAATTTATGAGATCATTATATCTTTATATTTGCTTATAGACCACCCACAGTATGCTTCAGACCCTTGTAGGTTTTATTTCCAGTGGTCCAATTTTTTTCTCTAAGTTCCGTGCTAAAGATGCCACACCTTTGAGATTAGGGACACAGCTTTGTACATTGACTCACATCCAGTATAAGTAAGCTTTCTCTGGATGAAAACTCATATTGTTCCTTTTGTATTTGTCACACATGTCACATGCATTTCTATGAGGTTATAATCTTACGTTTTCTTTTAAACTTTATATTTATTGATTTTAGAGAGACAGAGGAAGACGGGGGAGAGAGAAACATCGATTTGTTGTCCCACTTATCTATGCATTCATTGGTTAATTCTTGTACATGCCCTGACTGGGGATGGAACTCACAACCTTGGTGTATGGCGATGATGCTCTACCCAACTAGGCTACCCAACCAAGGCAGTTCATTCTCTCAATGAAAGGGAAGAAAGGAAAGGAAAAAAATAGAGAGATTCCCCTCAACTAGTGTCTTCCTCTGGTTTCAGTTCTAAGCTTTTTGGTCACATGGCACTCCACCTCACGTGGGAGGAGAACACCCAAACTGCCAGGCTCTGTGTGATTTCACTTTGTATTGCCGGAGGCAGAAACTCAAAGTGAAACCAATGAAAAAAACCAATGTGTTCTTAATGGTTTTACCCAAACCATAAATCTGTCTCTTGGAGGGAGAGGGGAATCACCCAACATTTGATCCGGTTTCTTCAGCATGTTCCAGAGTAGTATTTGTCAGTTCACTGAGCACCAGCGGGGACTCACTCAAGGGGTTCATTGGAAATGCTGATTCTTGGGCCTGATCTAGGCCAAGGGAATAAGACAGGAGGCAGAGATTTAAATATTTTAAGATAACCTAGTGGTACTGACAGTCATCAGGACCTGGTAACAATGCTGAAGGTATGATAGGCTCAGATTTTCATTGATCACATAGCACTTAATAGAAAATTTCACAAGAGATTTAAAGTAACATAGCTAACACCTGTGAAGGGACATGTGCCAGGCACTTCACATTTAAATCTAGGAGTAGACTTACTGTTATTAGTGTTATTTTATAGAAGAGGAAACTGAGGCAGAGAGAGGTTAAATGATGCGCAATTATCATTGTCTTTCTGGACCCTCAAAGCAAAATCCTGATGTTTGTTAATTACCAAAACAAAAAACAAAAACCAAAAAAAGAAAACTAGCCTAGAGCAGAAATGGGCCCAAAAGGTCTACTTATATCAGACTGTGCCTTGGTATTGTGTTATGTGCCTTACAAATTATTCCTTTAGGAGGTCCTTACTGAGCATTCAGAGACCCCATTGCCTGGGGTAGGAGTTCCACAAAAGGAAGGCAAAAACAGGAAATTATAGTCTCTCAGACAAACTAGTAACTTCTTAGCAAATGCCCATGCAGAGATGAGAGGAGGACATTGGGGTGGAATAGGAGAATTACTGTTCATTGAGCTATTTTCCTTGTATCAGGCTCTGTGATAAGCGTTTTACATGTATTTTCTCACTGATTTCTCAAAAGAACTCTCTTCATTAACTTCTATTAATAATCAGTTGAACAGGTACCTAAGGCTTAGTGACATAAAGAATCTCGCCCGTGGTCATACAACGTCTGCATCGTGGTTGTGATATGAAGATAATCCCTCTCTCTCTTTCTCTCTCTCTCCAGAGCCTAGCCTTATTCCACTGTATTTTATGCTTTTGACTACATAATCAAATAGGATTTTCTGTTTTTTAGAGAATTGTTATCCATGTGATAGTAACCCGGACATCCCAGTCACTAAGATAATTCTGAGGTTTAAAGAAACCTTTTCAATGGCTTCTAATGTCATTCATCATTTGCTTGGCTTTCCCATTTTTCCCCCTGGTTCTGTTGTCTTTGCCCAGACTCTGGGACAGGTAAGAATCCTTCAAAACTAATACTATCATGACGAGATTCATGGCCTCTAACAAGATTGACAGATGTCTAGAAACTGGAAGAGGCCCAGATGTGTTTTAAAGAACATCAGAGCTCTGCCCATAAGTACTCCATTTGGTTACCACTGTGCAAAAAGGGGTGGACTTCTGTGCCCTAATTGGGTTCCTTAATTTTCATGAGAGGATGTTCAAAGTCTGGTAATATGCCATATGTAGGTGGGAATTTAACAAAATTATTTTTAAAGTGTTTGGTCATGAAGAAACCGTAACAATAATCTGGCTTACACAGCAAAGGAAACCATCAACAAAATGAAAAGACAACCCACTGAATAGGAGAGTGTATTTGCCAGTGATACATCTGATAAGGGGTGACTAGGCAAAATTTATGAAGAACTTATAAAGCTCAACACCCAAAAAACAAACAATCCAGTTGAGAAATAGGCAAAGGACCTGAATAGACACTTCTCCAAAGAGGACATACAGATGTCCAATAGACATGAAAAGATGCTCAATGTCACTAATCATCAGAAAAATGCAAATTAAAATCACAATAAGATAACACCTCATTCCTGTAGAATGGCTATCATCAATAAATCAATACACAACAAGTGCTGGTGAGGGTATGGAGAAAAGGGAATGTGCATGCATTATTGGTGGAAATGTGCAGACTGGTGACACTAATTCAGAAGAATACCTACCCCCCTATTTTCATTGCAGTGTTATTTAAAATAGCCAAGATTTGGAAGCAGCCCAAGTGCCCATCAGTAGATGAGTAGATAAAACAGCAGTGGTACGTTTACACAATGGAATACTACCTGGCTGTAAAAAAGAAGAAACCTTTTGCAACAACATGGCTGGACCTGGAGAGTATTATGCCAAGTGAAATAAGCTAGTTAGTGAAAGGCAAATACCATATGACTTTAGTTATATGGCATCTAATGAACAAAATAAACTAACAAACAAAATAGAAACAGACTCATAGATCCAAAGAACAGACTGACAGCTGTCACAGGGGAGAGGGTTGGGGGCCTGGGTGAAAAAGGTGAACGGATTAAGCAAAAAACAAAACAAAACTGGAAAACAAAAATTAAACTCATAGACACAGACAATGGTACGATGATTGCCAGAGGGAAAGGAGGGTGAGGGGACATAAAAGAGAATAAGGGGGGATAAATGGTGAGGGAATAAGACTTGACTGGGAGTGGTGAACATAATACAGTATACAGATGATGTACTATAGAGTTGTACACTTGAAACATACAATTTTAGTACCAAGTTTCACCCCAATAAATTCTATTAAAAAAGGGTCTAGCTCACCCTGGCTGGTGTGGCTCAGTGGATTGAGTGCTGGCCTGCAAACCGAACGACCTGGTTTGATTCCCAGTCAGGGCACATGCCTGGGTTGTGGGCCAGGTCCCCAGTGAGGGGTGTGCGGCAAGCAACCAATCAATGTTTCTCTGGCACATCAATGTTCCTCTCCCTTTTCCCCCTCTAAAAATAAATAAAATCTTAAAAAAAAATTACCTAGCTCAATTCCTCCACCTTACTGAAAAGGGAAGGGAATACCTACGTAGTAAGTGACTTGTTCAAGATAACTAGTTAGTGGCAAGACTAGAACCTATTTCCTAGTTATTAACTACAATTATTAGCTACCTATTAGTGAAGCACCTTTATTCTACCCCTTTAATCTGATTTTATACTGGCACTGCCTTATGCTGAATCATGTCATGAATAAGCCATAAGAATTTTAACTTTAAAGTGATTCTTATGATAAGGCTTTCCTTTAAAGGCTAGTGATAAAGCTATTTTAGATTTCTAAATATACAATGGCAGATGCTGGGAGAAGCTCTCCTAAAATATCAGGCCCACAGGAGAGTTTAATACTCAGCAAAATGGAAAACCTATCTAGGGATATTACCTTTGCTTATACATGTATTTAATGGTGAAGAAAAAAACCTAACAAATAGTAAAAGGAAGAGGCATACATTACTGTTACCATCATTATTACTTTGCAGTCTGTTCGAGGCTTCCTGCCTTATTGTAGAGGCCACAGACACACATGCATGGGTTGTAACTCATGCCATCCCTCTGACCCAGTGTCCTTGGAGAATGAACATAAGAGTGGAAGGGCCTAATAAAGAATCCATTCATTAAATTCAGTATTTCATTCATTAAATATAATCCCATCAGTGTTGAGTAGATAAGGCAGCAACATCAGGGCCCCTGCCTCTAATTCATTACTTGGTCCTTCTCTCCTTCATACTAATTTTGTCCCATTGACTTTGAACCGAGAGAGCAGAAAAGCCCCATCACCTTTTTCTTTTCTTTTTAACATTTTACTGAAGCGTAATAGTCACACAGAAAACTGCACATATTATAAATGCTCCGCTCCCTGAGTTTCACAAGATGAACACACCCCGGGCAGCATTTGAGTGCCACACACCTGGTTTTACAGTCTGGCTTCACCACTTAACATCTGTGTAACTTCAGGCAAATGTTTTAACCCTTTGGAGCGTCAGTTTTCTCACCTATCAAATGGCAAAGAAAGAATAGCATTTCATAGGCATTTGTGGGGAGTAAAAGAAGATACATATAATTTACCTGGCATTCTTCTTCCTTTTCCTAATCCCAGGAAGGTTCTGCAAATGAACACCCTCAAAGTGGATTAGATGAGTGGAAGTTGAACGTCTGTAATGTTTGGTAGCAGCTCATGTGAATCAGGAATTGTAGTTAATAATATGGACTGTAGAAAACAAATGGCTAAATGTTAACTACTTCTTTGCTACAACTGATTTTGGCCCATTCTCTTCAAGGGCTCATCTGAGAAATTTAGTTTGAGGTAGATGAAAGATTCACACTATATATTTATTCATATATATCCTGCTTTATCCCAAAAAGGGATTACAGAAATACACATAACACAACAGTATTTAAAATAATAAATAGGTGAATGGAAGCCAAAGTAGAAATATAAGCTAAAGCTTGGGGTACGGTTAATACACAAAATGCATGAAATTCAGATCATTTGCGAAGTGTGGTTTTCAGAATTGTGTTTGAGCTTCCTACCACTTAAATAATGAAAATGATAAGGGAAATGATAAAGCAGATAAGGGAAATGATTAGTAAAAAAAATTCAGGGTGCCCTTGTAATATAAAAACAAACCAGTGGAGCAGGGGAAACATGGTTTTATCCTTGGCACCAAGGCAGCCTTCCATGGGTCCTCACAAAGAGAATTTGATGTAAAGTGGGGGGATTCCCCATATTAAATAAAAATGATCTGATTTATAGTGCTGTGTCTTAGGCTCTGTCTCAGTGTATGCAGTTGGCACAAAACCAATCCCTAATTTAGTACAAATAGTTGTATAAATGATCATAAACTGATAAAATCCTGTTCTCCATTGCATTACAATGATACGATGCAAATCAATACAGGCTGGTTACAGGTATTCAGTAAATCCGTTTATGAAGTCCCTAAACCCACCAAGCAGTGGCATGGTAAATGGGAATTGTATGTTTAGGCTGGATGGGGAATAATGAATTTTCAACAACTCTTCTAAAGAAAACTTAAGGACAAGGTATTGTTTTTAGGAAGTGATCGGGAAAATGAAGGTTGGGCAAAGCTGAGGCGGAGTGGACTTTCTAGGTGTTAGCTCCATTCTGAGAGATGTGCAGGCCTGTGCCATGAAGAACTTGACCTTGAGGAGGTGAAAGCTATGCTTCACTGAAAAAATTGTGGTACCCTTGCTGCTGAGGAGCAGTTTTAGCAATAGGATAAGGAAGTCATTTTGGACATGCTGGGTTTGCAGCTTCCCTGCGTGGGAAGTTATATTCTACACACACACACTCACATATATCCTTGTCATTATGTTAGGTATAGTATCTGGCAGATTCCTTCTGAATGAAGGCCTGTACATTGAGGCAAATTATTAAAAATAGGGTTCAATTTTGAAATTTGAAATTTGGATGTTGTAAAATAAACCACACTTGATAGGAGAAACAAATACGATATTTTACTGTTATCAGTGGTCAAGTAGCAGGTCTCAAAATCTGGTTTGGAGACCCCCAGAAATCCCTGATATCTTTTCAGTGAATGCATGAGGGAGGTCAGAACTGTTTTTATAACAGTAAGATTCATTTTTTTTTTTTTGGTCTGGTGGTTTTGTTTTTTTGTTTTGTTTTGTTTTTTTACTGTTTTACTCTCTGGACTAACCCAGAGGATTCATGATGTGATACCCAGCTACCTTCTCCAGAGTCTGACACTAAAAAAGATTTGAAAAAATGTAAAACAATGCACATTTATAATAAAGTGTTGTTTTAGAAAATAGTTATTTTTCATTAAAAATGTTATTTATAGCAACATATGATAGGTTTATCATTGTTATTTTAGATAAATTAGATTTAGATTGCTTTCTAATATGGAAAACACCGTTATATATAACTGACATAAACAAAAGCTTTTTGGAGTCATCAAGGGAGTCCTGAGACCAAAAAGTGTGAGGACCCCTGTGTTAGCAGAATGTGTACCATGGCCCGTGCTGGTGCCAGGCATTAATAACAGCTCACAAAGCAGCATGGCCCCAAAGTTCCAAGAAATGCTCCTCTGCATCACTACCTGGACACAAACCTACAAGTAAATGCATACAATTGCTCCAGATAGTGTGGGCATCTCTGCTTTGTTTACCAATGTATTCATAGAACAGGTATTTAGTTAACATTGGGGTTATAACAATAAAACAGAAAAGGTCTCAGCCTTCATGGAACTTACTTCTAATAAATGTGTGTTCAGAAAACAATTGTCAAGCATTTACAGAACTGGATAAATATATAAATACAACATAAATATATACACTTGGTATCCAGTTGTGACTGTGGACTTGGTACAAAGTGAACCTCTGATTGCATGAATACTCCTCCACTATGGGCCCAGCCTTGTGCTGAGTGCCTGTGTATGTTAACTTCATAGCAATCCTATACAGTATATAACATCATGTGCCTTGTAGGTGAAGAAATTGCAGCTCAGAGGAGTTAGAGAATGTGTCTAAGTTGTCAGCTACTAAGAGATCAAATCAGGATTTGTGCATTTCTATAGCATACAGGTAGGCTTTCTATTTTAAAGAAACAATAGACTTCCACTTTTACAATCCCCACATCCATGAGAGAGAAGGAACTGGCCTTGCCATACTAAGGCAGCATGTCTTTGGACCATGTTCTTGTACAGGTGCTGGGAACAATGGTATAGAAACCTTCACAACCAGGTTAGGAATCTTGCACCACCAAAGCAGCCAATGAAATTACCACTGCAAAGCCTGTTTTCTCATAACCACTGTTCTGCCAAGGCCAGTGAAGCTTTCAGATCTTTTCTTTCTTTGCCAGAGTGGAATATTGTTGTCTTCCCTAGAGGGGACCCTTCTGGACCTATAAATGGCTTTATTTGGACGGATAGGTGTGCTGTGCCAAGCCTAGGAGCACCTTTGGCTTCAAAGCCAGTAAGTTTCAGCTACTTGGATTTTCCTGGCAGCTGCTACAGTAGGTGCTTCCGGCCCTGGAGGAGCCTCTGAGCTTTTTGATGCCCCAATTCCCCTGCCCCTTCCACCCTCCCACAGAACTCTCTCCATACCTGCCAGGGCACATTGTCACTGGTCAGAGTCCTGTGTAGTGACTACCTTGTGTATCAACCCCTCCCGAAAAAAAGTCCAAAATCTGCCTAAGTCTGGAGTTTGTCGGAAGCCTCAGGACCTGGAAACAAGTCTCATCGAAATGGAGAGTACACGTGCATACGTACCCGCAAATAATCTTCATTTCAGGATGGACTTAGGGCCCCTGCTTGCCAGAGTTTTGAGTGACATCCTAATTCCATGCTTATTGTTGTATAATTTGAAACACTCACTGTAAGTGTAACGGATGACACATGGAGAGGTCGCCGGAGTAGTGGATTATGCAGAGAGGAACACCATTTATTATATAGGTGAGTTCAAAACGTTCAAGTGTACTAGTTTCCTCTGGACGGTTTCTTCTGTTCAAAAATTACTCACTGTAGTTAGCTTGTCAGTGAAGCCCTGTCACCTGTGGTGTCATTTTCATCTCACTTGCGTCTCCGGTGCTGTGGCTGCTCATCACAGCACTTACAGAGCTACGGCAGTCTCAGCTGCAGACCTCTTGCCCAACTTACCACTCCCTAACCTTTGTACTGTTAGCTTGGTGAACTTTTGGTACATTCACAGGGCAGGCAGGAAAACAGTACCTCTGTGCTCAGAACAGTTTGCCCCTTTCATTCCCCTGTCTTCTCCTTACCATTGTAACTCTTTCGACTATGGTTTAAATAAGGGCCCTTCCCCAGCTTTCTCAAATCTGGTATCTTGGCTTGCGTTTGGGGAAAGGGAGACTACTAGCAGTTCCAGGATGCTGTTTACAGCTAAGTGTGTTTTTAGCTGGCAAGCGGTAATCGTGAATTTACTCCCCTTTCTCAGAAATGGGTTGTCAGCTTCTGCCTACCTGGCATTTTATCAGCTGTGTTGCGTCCTGTCTTCAGAGTAAGGCACGTTGTCTGGGAAGGTGGTATTCTGCAGACCAGTGCCCTTCACAGTTGTGTGAACAAAGCAAGTTAGATTTGTTGGTCTGGTTTAACCACAGTCCCTCCGAAGAGAGTCGGAATCCTTATTTCAAGTAGGGACCAACTCAGTTGGAGAGGCACCGCCCCCCTCCACGCCACACACACACTGGTGTGATTTCTGCAACAGTGGTGGTAAAGTGGGGACTTTGGAATGAGCCGGGATCGTTCTGGCCTTAGGCAATTTAACCTGTCTAAACCTGTCTTCTGCACAATGGGGGCATATATATGCCTCCAAGGGCAGTGGCAAGGGTTTAATGGATCATGTAGGCAAACCTCTGGGCTCAAGATTGAGTCAGGGCTCTTGATACATGCAAATTTTTATTTGTATCCAACTTCATGATCTAAACCTGCTCACAGTGCTGGGTTTTGTTGCTCCAACTCCCCCCTACAATTAGCATTAGTAAGGCCAAAGGAGACCATGTCCTCGAGAGCGTCCTTGTCTGTTTAGAAGGATGGAAGGGGAAGAGAACAGAGCAGCAAGTAGAAGTCATGCTTCAAGCAGCCTGAGACTCTGAGAGAACTGCTAGAGAGAAACCCTAGAGGCAGACGGAAAACACTGAGAGGGATGCAGGCTGGGGGAGCTCTCTGTGTGTGTCTGTACCCCAGCCCGCTGGCCAGTGAGGTGCTTTCCCCTCTTTTCCTCACTTCTTCTACTACTGAATGGGCTGCTACCAGACAACTGGAGAGCTTGGCTGAGTTCCGGGAATCTGTACCAATGCCACGCCTCCTGATGACAGAGCAGACACTGGTGGTGCTTGCACACAGCAACGTGGCCTTGTCAGGCCGCCCTCTGACTGATGCTAGCACCAGCGAATGCAGTCTTATTCCAAGGAGCAGAAAGGAGCCTCAGCTCTGGGAGTCAGGAGGCATGAATGCAAGTCCTAGCTTTGTGTAGCTTTGGGTCCTTAGCGAGTCATGTCGTTAAGACTCTGTGTGTGTGTGTGTGTGTGTGTGTGTGTACACTCACTAGGCCCTGAGATCTTCCCCATACCAACATGTATGCATTTGAAACCCTCTCTCCAGGCCTTCTCCTTAGAGGCAGCACCACCTGTCAGGATTAGCATCCGAGGAGCAGTTTCTAACTACCAGCACCTCTCAAACCCTGATCTGTTTTTGAAAATTAGTTTTTGTACTCTTCTACACAACTGTGACCGAGGTCGCTGGAACTGGGAACTCACCAATTCCCGGCACACCCTGCAGCCCAGCTGCCCTGCTGCTTGCCCTCAGTCCAGCCTCTCAGCTTCCACCATGAACCTCTTCTTCTCTGCCACACAGCCGGCAGTTAGAAACTCATCAATGAATCTTTCACTCTTGCTGTGCTCTTCCTGAATGAGTTGTAACTCCCATTTTTTTTTCTAGCTATGCTCTCTGATTCAAGAGCCACATCCCACAGAATGCTCATGTTAAAAAAAAAAAAAAAAAAAAAGGTAGTTTTTTCTCAGTATCTCTTTCTCTACTAATCAAAATGACTTCGGTTTAAATTAAATGCCTTACACAGACAACTCACTTAGAAGACTAGTGTTGTTCGTGAGAAAGTGAAAGTAGCTGATAATCCTTTTTTTATATGTGAAAAAAACTAGCAAGTCATTTAAACCTTTTTCCTCCTGGTAACTTAGAAACAATAGCAGTTACTTGAATTGTGTCGCCTTTTATTTTTCCCTCCTTGTGCCCAGGATAAAGATGTCATAGAAGCTTTTATGTTCCACACTCCTGCTAAACTCTTTAGGTAGGAGAAATAATTGGCCTTTTCCTTGAGAGGAGGGTAGGAACAGGCTGTGTCTGAGCTATTCTCTTGCAAATCCCGGTGGGTACTGAATAATAAAGTCTGTCTAGCTTCTAGTCTGCAACTCTTCTCACTTTCCTTTGAACAAGGGGAGTCAGTTGCTCTTTTTCTGCTCACTTCTCACACTGAAAAAATCCAGTAGGTGGCCAAAGAGTCTTTAAGAGACTAAAGACAGCTTCAGAGAGCCATTGGAGAGAAAAGTGTGCTTGTAACTTTGTGCAGTAAACAATGCTGGAGAAGTTGAATAGTGTTTCTGGGTCCCAGCTTAGGGACAGGTGACTTATTTAAGCAAGTTACAAATGGACATGTTTGACTACAGCTAAATTAAGTTCTCCAAATAATCCCCCAAACTGGAACTCAGACTGTTGAAGCAAGTACTCAGACCAGACCTCTCAGCTGGCGCCCTTCTAGCCTCATTCTATAACGTGGCATCATCCTTTGCAGGGCCACAGAAAGAGTCTCGCAGGGTTTCTCTATGGAAAATGAAAGAACTCTGGCAGCACCTCAGGAGCCAAAACCCAGGGGTTCCATGGGCTGAGAACTTTGCCCTTTGTCAATTGCTTTTGTAGAAAATTCTAAGTTGAGGAGACAGAGATAAGGAAATTGCTCTTGCTTGACACTGTTTTATGGTTTTAGCATTGTGTCCTGTGGTGTCCCATGTTCTTTGAGTCATGTGATGCTAAGAAGCAAATATCACTCTGCTCTCACTTACTTAGAACTGGCAACAGCTCAGTGCACATCCGGTTACTGAGCTACAGGTATGAGCTGTGTCACTGAATGTTGCCAGGAGCAATCTTCATCTTTGAATAAAATATTCACTGAATGTGACTTGTGCCTTTAGCTTCATGTGACAATGATACTCTCTCTCTCTCTCTCTCTCTCTCTCTCACACACACACACACACACACACACACACACACACACACACACACACAGTGGTAAAATACACATTACATAAAACTTACCATTTTAGCTATTTTCAGTGGCATTAAGTTCCTTCATATTGTTGTGCTATCGTCACCACTGTCCATCTTAAGAACTTTGTCCTCTCCCCAGACTGAAACTCTCTTCATTAAAGCGCTAACTCCCCATTACCCCACCCCCCAGCGACGGACACCCACCATTCTTTCTCTCTCATACAAATGATCATATAATATCTGCTTTCTTATATCTGGCTTATTTCTGTCAGCATACTTTCCTCAAGGTTCATCCATGTTGTAGCATCTGTCAGAATGTCTGTCTTTTTGAAGATTGAATAATATTCCTTTGTATGTGTACACAACATTTTATTTCTCCATTTATGAACACCTGGGTTGCTTCCACTTTTTTGATGTTGTAAATAATGGGCTTTTGAATCTTTTGGGTAGACAAACAGAAGTGGAATCACTGGATCATAGGGTAATTCCATTTGTAAGTTTTTAAGGAACTGCCATACTGTTTTTCATAGAGGCTGTACTATTTTACATCCCCACCAGCAATGCACAAGAATTCCATTTTCTCCACATTCTTGCCAACAGTTGTTGTTTTCTGGTTTTTTAATACTAGGCATCCTAATGAGCATAAGGTGGTACCTCATGGTGGTTTGGGACAATGGTTGTTTTAATGTTGGTGTTTGGTGGCATGCACAGCTAAACCCTCCTGCTGGTTTCTGTGTGACAGAACAAGGCCTGAAGAGAAGGCTCCTTACCCTTTTTGTTTCCTGGAGTCTGGAGCTGTAGGTATGTGCTATGTCTGCCCTCGCTAAGCTCTGAGGCTCTTTTGGGCAACTACAGATAAGAGATGTGATCAGGACTTGTTCTTAGCTCCAGCCTGAAGAAAGGAGGTTGTAGTAGCTTGAGATGGGTCGGAACTCCTTGAAGGTCTTTGTCCCAAGCACACCGGCAGGAGCCGAGGCACTTAATTTGACCAGTCTGCTGAGGTGTGTGCTTTCATTGGGAGGCTAACTCATCACTGCCACATTTTTTAGTTTTACAAAGATCTTCTACTCCCTCCACTGCTTTTAAAAAAGACACCTACCTACTGGAAAAGCATTACTTTTCTAGGGTAAATGGGAAAATGCAAGACCTATTTATCACAGGTTTATATTTTGAGTGGAATGATTGCTTTTTAGATGATTTTGAAAATTGTGTCCCCAGTCCCAGATTCTGCAATACAAGGAGATAACACATAAAGTTCAATATGTGTAAGTTTCTCTACTTAAATTAGTAAAATAAAGTAATGTTATTACATAAAATTTGGGAAACAGAAAAAATATAACCCTCTTCACTTTCTATCATTTTGGTAAATGTATTTCTAGTCCTTTTAAATTTTTTTAAACACATAGCTGTAATAATATGTACATATAGTGTGTAAATAAAGCTTTCCTAAATGGTTATACCCATTTGCAATGTCATTAACAATACAGCATATGAACATATTCGCTCATTTTATTATACCTTAATGGACTTTGGACATTTTTTTTTCTAATTTAGAGAAAAAAATTAAAAGCTACTTGACTTAATATATATTTCTTTTGTAATTTTTGTTACAAAATATTTCTTTCTAGTTTGTGTTTTGCATTTTTATTTTTGACATAGAGATGGTTCATACTTCTCCCTCCCTTCCTCCCTCCCTCCTTCCTTCCTTCCTTCTCCTGGAGCTTAGGAGAGAGAGGCAGGCAAGGAAAAAGCGCCTGGGGGAAGGGGGTGGGGAAAGGGGCGGACGTGCTCCGCAGAGAGAGCCGCAGAGATGGTTTATATTTCTGTGGTTAAGCCACCAATTTTCAACCTTTTTCATCTCAGAGCACACACAAACTAATTACTAAAATTCTTCAGCACACCACAAAAAATATTTTTTGCCAATCTGACCAAAAAAATCGGTATAATTTTAATTCATTCACATCACATGGCTATTGTGTTGACCGTTGTCATTTTTTTATTTGACATTCAAAGGGAAGAGAGGTCAGTGCTCCTGACTGAATAGTCAGGTAAATTGCATGTTTTAAGAGTTCTTGCAACACACTGGTTGAAAATTGCTGGGTTAAGGTATTTATATTTTTTCTTTTTTATATATTCCTTTAATTTCTAATTTTATATAGTTTATTCCTCATTTGCATTCAATTTTCAAAATTTCTTTCCCGTCCAGTGCTATAATACATTTTTTTCCTCTCCAGCAATATGACAAATTTTGTTTTAATCTTATTTTTCTGTTTTAAAAATACATTTCTAACTAGTTGATCCTAAGGAATTTATTTAATGTAAGGGGTGAGGTAAGAATTTACCTTGCTGTCTTCCTCCAAATTTACAGCCAATTATTCCAACAATAACTAATCACTAAATAATTCTTTGCACCTCAGGTGATTACTGGTGCTCCCTTTATCATAAACTGACTTCTAATAAGTATATTAGATCAATTCCTAGTTTATCTATTATTTTCTATTAATTAGGGTTTTTTTTTTCTTGCATAGTCCTAGGGTCTTTTAATTACGGACTTACAATTGTTTTAATATATACTACTCCTTTTGCCTGTAGTTCTTTGCAAAATTTTCTTTACCATTACCTGTATGTTTCTTTTAGACACATGTGGGAATTATCTCCCTATAAAATATACTATCCAGTTGGGGTTTTGATCAGAATTGCATTTAACATAAAAATTAATTTAGAATTTACATTTTAAATATTAAAATTTATTCTTCCTATCTAAATCTTGCCTCATCTCTATTTCATATTACATATATTAAGAAATATATATTTATAGGAATATGTTTTTAGAAATATAAATATGTATCTGTCTAGGTGGGTTTTTTCTTTTTTGGTTACACACAAACCTTTTTGCATTTGTTGCTTTGTGAACAGGGTTTTTAAAATTAGACTTTTGTGATGGTTATTGCTTTCACATAGGAAGTGTGTATGTGCACATATGTGCCTTATAACTATCCACTTTATAGAGCTAAGCATTGAAAAGAACACAGTCTGTGCAGTTTCTGGAATTGCTCAGACTTGAGTTTGATTCCCAGCTCTCTGCTACTTAGCAGATGCCTGACTCTGAGAATACAGTGTTACAATGTTGGACATATAGGATTTTAATAAATGATAACTGTTACTATTAGATTTCTCTTTAATAGAGTTTCCTGTTCATTTCTTTGGGTTTTCCACTTAAACAATGGTATCATCTATAATTAATGATAATGTTAACTTTTTCTTTCCAAAATTTAAATCTCTTTATCTGTTTCACGTCTTATTGCATTGGCCAGAAAAACTTGCAAAACAATACTAAATAGTTTTTTCCTTTCTGGGAGATTTTTATTCTTATTTTTAAAGGAATTCCTCTAGCTTTTCACTCTAAAGTATAATGTTGGCTGTGGTTTGAAATGAATACTGTTTATATGTTGCAGGTGTGTATTACAATTCTTATCTTTTAAGTGTTTCCAAGTTAGAAATCAGTTGTCTTGGAAGATTCATACAATTCGAACAACTTTGTTTATAAATTGCAATATTAATGTTACCTAAGAGAAAAGATAAAAAGGAGCAGTCCTATCTTGAATATACAGTTTATTATTTCCTCTAAAAATACCTGTCTGTTTGAGGTCTTTATGAGTCCTCTTATGGATTTTAATACTGAAAAGCAATTAATCTCCTGGGGGTGAGCTGGTGATGGTGGTAGGCTGGGAATCTTGCTTTTAATGGCCTAATTGCTAGCTCCTTTACATAGAAATCTGTACCTTGCTGTTACAACTGGTTTGGGTTCTACAGGAACCTTTAATCTTTGATTCTTAACTTTGAATTCCCATGTATGCCAAAACTTAGAACATTTAAATTCTAAGTAGAAACCATATTTAAATTTTATAATCTTAAACTAGGTATATTCTTCTGATTAAAGTCTATTGGTACTAACAATTGTCTTCCTGATATAAAAGTATTCTATATTTATTGTAAAAATTTGAAAATGTGGATAAGCACCAAAACAAAAATGGCACATACAGTTTTGTAAGATTTTTTTCACTTGCTGTGTTTTGAATATTTCCCAGTTTTAAGTAGCTTTATATTTAATGACTGCTAGTGGTTAACATGTTATTCCATCATGAGAATATTTTACTATTTATGTATCAAAGCCATATTAGTAGACATTTAGCTTGTTTGTAGTTTTTCATAATGGTAAATAATTTAAAGACAACCATTCTTATACAAATATCTTTGTTATATCCCTGGAGAATTTTCTAGAATTCTTTTTTTTAGAAGTTGAATGGCTGACTGAGAGAAGTATATATTTTTTAAGATATAATGCTTAAATTTTCAAATCTCTGTTTAAGGTAATTGAAAGCAATATCATCCCCATAACAAATATCTATTTTATCAGTTTTGCCAAAATTAGATGTTGAAATTTTAAAATATTTTTGCTAATTTGTTAGGGAAAAATATCTTACAGCATGGTTTAATGTACATTTCTTTTGTTACCACTGATGTTGAATGTTAAAAATATGTTCATTAAGTATTTATATGTTTTCTTGTGTAAATTACTATCCCTATTTTGTAGTTGAGGTGTTCTTTTTATATTGACTTTTTAAAAAAGTCAATAAAGTATAAAAATTAGGAGCATGGAACTGAGAAAGAGTTGTATATCCAAATCTCTGTTCTGCTACTTATTAACTCTGAGACTTTGGACATACTACTTCTTAGCCACTCAGTGTTTCCATTTCTTTATTTTAAAAGTGGAACTGCCCTGACCAGTGTGGCTTTATCCCGCAAACTGAAATGTTACCAATTTAGTTCCCAGTCAGGACACATGCCTAGGTTGCGGGTTTAGTGTATGAGAAGCAACCAGCTGATGTTTCTCTCTCACACTGATGTTTCTCTCCTCTCTTTCTCCCTCCCCACCCCAAAATAACAAATAATAAAAAATAAAAAATACAAGTGGAATGAATTGTAACTCCCATATAGGATTATGATGAGATACTGTGTGCAAAGCACTCAGTTTATCTTACACCTAATAAGGGCTCAATACAATGTAACTTTTATTATATTGAAGTTCTTAACCAACTCTGCCTGTAAAGATGCTTTTTTCCTAGTTTGTAATTTCCCTTTCAAATTAGCCTGCTGTCTTTTATGTATTTAAATTTAAAATTGTTATATAAATGAAATGTGGCTTATTCCTTTATGGCTACTCCTTTTCCCTAAAGAACCCTTCTGTACCCCTGATGATCAGATAAATATTTACCTACTTTTTTTCTACATCTTTTAGCATTTTATATTTATATTTAGTTCTTTAAAACATTGGAATAAGTTTTATTTAGCCTTTGGTGTAAAGTTAGTGTGAAGTTACTATTTGGTATAATTTTTTTTCTTTTCTTAAAGAAATTTACTGATTGATTTTAAGAGAGAGGAAGGCTGAGTGAGAGAAAGGAAGAAAAAGAAAAGGGAGGGAGGAAAAGAGAAGCATCGATTTGTTGCTCCACTTATTTATGCATCCATTGGTTGCTCCTTGTATGTGCCCTGACCTGGGATCTAACCCACAACCTTGGCTTTTGGGGATGATGTTCCAACCAACTGAGCTACGCAGCTAGGGCAAATTTTTCCCTTTCAGTTGGTCAAACTGTGTTAACTAATCTATCTTTTCGCTCCACTTATTTGAAATGCTATCTTTATCATATACCAGATAGTCTTAGATTTTCTGCTTGATCCCATTGATTTTTCTGTCATTACATTGGCACCATAGCATAATGTATATAGTATATGCGCATTATGTATATTCTAGCATTATTGCATGTATAATATCTGGATACATTCATCCTCTCTCCCTCCTATTTTTTTTTTTTTTGAAACTGGAAATTTGTTTCTGTATGTAACTACAGACTTGCAGCCTACTCAAGACTGAAATTTTTCTGTCACTCTATTCAGTGCAAAAGAACGAACTTGGGCTTTAGACTTCTGGGACTTGGATTCCACACCTGGCTCCACCACTTCCTAATTGCTTAAGTTGGGCATGTCATTCACTCTCTGTGTGCCTTGGGCTTTCTATTGAAGTAATCATGTGAAAATCAGCGCTTATTCCAAATTCATCTGAAACAATAGGACCAATCAAGAGTCACATCACTCAGCTCTGTCCCGATCTAGAAAATAAGTCATTGTTTTAATGCTGCAGAAAATTTCTCAGTATTTTGATTATAACTGTTGTATCTTGTCTATTATGACCATAATACAATTTAAATAACATGAAGGTGGTATGAGTAACTTCATAAGCACCTTATATGCGTACACATCACACATGTATAAATTTAGCTCCAAAACATACTCATAATGATGATCCTGTAGCAGTTAAGAAATAACTGACGGGGCACTTTTCTGGTGTTTAAAAAAAAGATTATATGAGGAACATCATGCAACCTTAACACTTCCATTGGATTTAGATGTGTGTTTGGCTGCAAAATATAACTATTAAGCATCAAATTTTTAAACATATAACAGTTGCAGTTACATGGTATACCTACCACGAGCCAGAAGCCTTGCATGCCTTGTGCATGTCACCTCTTTTAATTCTCATGACAGTGCCCAGGTGGTAATGACATCTGTTTTGTAGTCGAAGGAACTGAAGTTTGCCAGATTGGACACCTGTATTAGTGACAGCCAGTAAGTGATAGGGCCAGGATGGAACCCAGAGCTGTCTCCTGTCCCGGTCACTGCTTTTTCCATGTAATCTGCCACAGCCAAGCACATTTCAAGCTCTTGTTTTGCTTTATAAAATCCAATTTCTGAGAAGCTGGAACAGAAAGAAAAACTATTCTTTTAGCTGAAGCCTGAAACTTGAGTTTCAATTTAGGAATAAAATATGATCTGATAACACAATTTCATGACTGTAATCCATAGGATATATGAAGAACTGATGCAATTATAGTGTGAAGAGAAATTGTGGGGAAAAGGAATGGATTTGACATGTGTTTTAAAATTTGAATTACCTGTATTGTCTATCACATTCTGTAGATAATTGCTTCCAATCCTTGACTTTGATGCAGATACTTATGACATTAAAGATAGTCACGTCCTACTTACCTGGCAGGGGAGATGCCACGATCACAGAGGAGGTTTTCCCAGGGCGAGGCTTGTCCACTGCGCTCCGGGTGTGCCGACCCCTGCAGTGTCCCCAAACGTGGGAAGCTCAGCTGCATAATTTGTGGCAGTGGGGGACTGCATTCATGCTCTCCCCTAAAAATAAAAAAAGAATTTAAAAAAAGATAGTCACTTCCTGTCATGGATTTAATGAAATTATTTTTTTCCTTATAACAAAATCATTGCATGTTTATTGCAGAGAAATAAAAACATGGAGATAAACAGAATGGTGAAAGAAAAAATCCCTCATACTCCCACATCCTGAAAATAACCACTGTTTAACTTTTTGGTGTTCATGGTTCTGTCTTTTTTACATACATTTATATGCGAATATATAATTTTTTTTACAAAAAATGGGATTATCTATTTGTAGCCAGATTTTTTTCACTTAAAAATATATCGTGAACTTTTAAAATGAAATTAAGTATTCTCCAGGATGATTTTTTAATTTAATTAATTATAGTTGGTATACAACATTATATTAGTTTCAAGTGTGCAATATAGCGATTCAACATTTTTATACCTTATGGTGTGATCACCCAACTCATTGTAGTAAGCATCTGTCATCGTGGAAATTAATCACAATATTATTGATCATATTGATCCCTAACCCCTACCTTTTTGACCCATTTCTCTCACCCCCTCTCCCCATTGGTTTCTGTCCAGGATCATTTAAAGTATTAGTTTCATGGATGTATGATAGTTTAGTAGTTAGTTTCCAATTCTTAAACAGGTTGCTCCCATTGCCTTTACTTGTGGGATTATCAGAAATTTGTCTTACTATATCATCTAACACTGTTCTGTTCCTTTAGGCTCTTCTCATACCACCGCGTTTACACATAGGTAATTATATCCCAACATCCTCGCATATAGTTCTAATGAAACTGTTCTAGTTTACAGTTATTCCCTACACTCAGGCAGATAAGGTTTAGGCTTTGGAGGCTCTATCAGTCTGCTAAGGCTGCCATAACAAGTTTATACAGACTGGGTGGTTTAAGCGACAGACCTTTACTTCCTCACAGTTTTGGAGACAAAAAAGTTCAAGTTCTAAGTGTCAGCAAGGTTGGTTTCTTCTGAGGCCTCTCTTCTTGGCTTGTTGATGCTCTTCTTCCTCTGTCTTACATGGTCTTGTGTGTGTGTGTGTGTGTGTGTGTGTGTCTTCATCTACTCTCCTTATAAGGACATCAGCCATTTGGAATAGGTCCCCCCCTAAAGACCTCATTTTACCTTAATTGCCTCTGTGAGGCCCCTATGTCCAAATACAGTCACAGTCTGAGGTACTGGAGGCTAAGACTTCAGCATATGAATTTGGCAGGGACACAATTCAGCCCACAACAGAGGCATATAGCTTTATGGTAAAAGGTCTTACTGAGGAGGCAATTTGTGGTGTAGCTTTTAAAGTTTCATGACATTTTGCTGTTTGACACATAGCAAATCTTAGGCCTGTAAGACTCACTAGGGCAGGGCTCATATGTGCTTTGCTTAATTACTGTTATATGCAGAGTCTGGAACATCATCAGTGTCTACCAGTGTTGATTGGATGAATGAGTAAATGAATGTCAAGCTTCTTTGGTAACATGAAGTCAACCTACGTACTTATTTTTTTGCATGTATTTCATTACTTACCCGAGGCGTGCATTTAATAAAGTGCCTGAAATTGCCAAGTTCATTATCATACAGAAGTCAAAGGCAATGGGTAAAAATCATCCCAATTCTCTACTCACCATGAAATAACAAACACACAAGCACTAGATAGGACTTTCTTTCTTTCTGAGGGATATACACATATTATTTTCAGTGTTTACAAATGGTCAGGGTTTTTCACGGCTATCTAGTTGTGTGATTTACTACGTCTTCAGCACTTTTTACAGTTGAAAACTCTAGTATGATCCTTGGACCTGGGAACATGGGGACCTGTTCTGTGAGTATGAATACTTTACACCTATTAAGATGAGCCAGGCTGTGTGGACAGAGTCATTGGGAATATTAAAGCGCTGTCAGTGGTCTCCACTTCTAAGTACTGTTTGGGGGTCTACTTAACTGAAACTGCAGACATTCTACTTTGATTCTATGCATTCACCATTCACTGAACACACAAAAGTGCACATACATGCTCCTTACTGAAAACATATTTATTTTATTTCTACTCTGGTTTGTGAATGAAGAGCTCTGTCTTACAAAGAAGCAAATATTGAATTATAAGTATTTTAGGCAAAGAAAGAATCTTCATCCAATGAGAATAGAACAGTTTTTTCAAATATTTGCTATCTTGTTCACAGTCACAGGGAGGGACAACTGGCCCTTTCTGTGTCCCCTGAAGTTAAATCATTTAAAAGTTCTAGTAAGCAATGAATGTTATGCCATGGAGGAAAGGTTCGTGAAGAGAGTTATTTAACCTTCCCTAGTATTCTGATATCTTTGAAACAACTTTTGTGGTTTAGAAGTATGATAACTACTCATCAATGTAAAACTTAACTGAGAATCAGGGAATAAACAACTTTTGGCTTCTGAGCAACAAGAGGCGATGCTGGTGCTTGTGCTTACTATCCATACATATTCATACACAGCAGCCAGGGCTATAAAAATAATCTTTTTATGACAATCCAATGTAATATTTGAAGTTTATGATAATATTTTGTTTATATATTAACTTTCTGATTTTTTTTAAAGGAGGAAAAAACAAGGCAGTGCATAATACATTGTAGAAAAATTCTGCTCCAGATGGTTACCATTTAAAGGGAAAACTGTTAGCCATCAGAAATAGTGCATTTGTCAAGTTATCTGGCAAAGTAATGATGTATTTAGGGTAGGAGTTGTACAAAAGTGTTCTCCAGAGCCCATCCCTAGGACTGCCCTGCTTCTCTGAGAGGAAGACCTTAACTGGCTGCATTACTATGGGGATTCGGAAATTCTAAATGACTTCTCACCCCCTGCCTCGAAGCCTCTGCCGACTTGCCACTCCTAGGCAAACGCCCGTCCTCCAGCAACTCCCCTGCCCCCCCAGCCCTTACTACATTATGCCCACTCCTCCTCTGTGCCTATTCCACCTCTGCACACTTTGTAAAATATATTCCTTAAGAACCTGTGAAATGCCAGACCTGTGCTGGCACTAGGATAGAGAAATCATTAGCCAAGACTTGTTTCTGCTTTCCAGAGCTGTCCCATCGATTAAGCTGGCGGAATCCCTTGTCCTGAGAAACTCAGATTCTCAGGCCTCTCCGCGGCACTTCCCTGCTCCCACACCCCGATGAGAACTTGGTTTCTCCTTAGAGATATCACTTCCTTCAAAAGCCTTTCCTCCGGAAGACCAGTTCTCCCAGTTCACTGGTGATGCCATGGAGTCTAGGAATGTGTTTTCTACTGTCCCTTCCCCACCAGGCCCACCATTTCCTTCCAGTCCCTCCTTCCTGTATCAGTTTAGCTTGGGATGCTGTAACAAAGTACCCCAGGCTGGGTGGTTTAAACAAGACAAATTAATTTCCTCAATGTTCCAGAGGCTGGAAGTCTGATATCAAGGTGTTGGCAGTGGTAGCTTCTTCTGAGTCGTCTGTTCTTGGCTTGTAGACGCTCCCTCCTCTCTGCGTTCACTTGGTCTTCCCTCTGTGTGTGTCTGTGTCCTAATCTCTTCTTATAAGGACACCAGTCCTATTGGATTAGGGTCTACCCCGGTGGCCCATTTTACCTCAGTTACCTCTGTGAAGGTCCCATCTCCAAATACAGTCACCTTTGGAGGTAGTGGGGACTAGGACTTAAACATATGACTTTTGGGGGACACAATTTAGCCTATAACACCTCCTCTGATGTTGGTGACATCTGTTTATACCTGCTTCTTCTCATCTCTACCCACATCATCTACTGACCTTGAAGATGCCCTTCCTTTGCCATAGCCTGACACACCAACTTCACATTTTTTCTTTCCAGCTGCCCCCATCTTCATTTTCGGTGACAGCACCATCCGTATCAAGGGCACATGCCCTGTCCCTTTTTTCATTCCATTTCCTCAATCCCATGTGTAGGATTTCTGCTCCGTCTCCCAAGTCATTGAGTTCTCTTTTTCCTCTGAGGTCTTGGTCACGGTCCCCCCATGCTTAGCCCCCTTCTTTTCCTCACACTCTGCCTCCCCTCCCAGCCACTGAACCTGCTTTTGTCCTTCATCTTCCTGTCCCTAGACCACTCTCAGTTCTCACAGTCTCAGCCCCTTTCCATTGTCATCCCCCTTGTGATGGATTTTACTCATTTCAATTTCTAACCGTCAGTAATCTCTACCATATGTTTTCTCTCCTCTGTGGCTCCATGGTTTTGAAGCTAAAACAGAACTGAAGTTTTCTACCACCAATTCCCGGTTTCTTCTTCTCTGGCTTTCCTGCACTGCTGCTTCTCCACATTCAGAGTCATCAGGTGGGAACCATCACAACTTGCCTTTTTCCCATGAGTATTTCCTAGTACGTTCCTACTATTCTTTTCCCCTTCCTTCCTGTCATAGAATATGAATTATCCTTTTTTCCCAAAGGACGATTTCTCTACCATTTCTTCTGTACCACAGACAGATAAACACACACACACACACCCCTACCTTCAAAAGCTGTTTCTGTCTCATGTATCTGTTCTCTTCCCTCTGGCTCTACATTCCTTTCCTGTTGACATAAATGGCCTGGGTGGTTACCCACTCTAAAATCCCTTTCCAGACTCTGATATTCCTAGAGATAATTTTCAAGGCACTGTTGAGCAGGGAGTTTCAACTTTGGCACTATTGCCCTTTGGGGCTGGATAGTTTTTTCTGTTGTGAGTGATGTCCTGTGCATTGCAGGATATTATGCAGCGTCTCTGGCCCTGACCCATGACCCACAGATACCAGTGGCACCATTCCCCCAACTTGTAACAACCAAAAGTGTCTCCAGACATTGCTGAACATCCCCCAGGGGTGAGAATCCCCCCCACCCCGCAGTTGAGAACCACTGGTGTAGATGTAAAGAGGGTAGACTTTGCCAGATCATCTCTAGCCAACAGTGCTGCTTACAGAGAATATCCAGCTATAGCTTTAGAATATAGTCTGCACATATAGAATATAATACTTGGAGAACAGAAAGAGGTTTGTACCTTAGGTTGATGTGAAGGAGAGGTAGATAGAAAGCCAATTAACAATACTTAACACTGTACATTCATTTACCTTTCCAAGTAAATCCCCGTTAAACAACCACACAGACAATAATAGCCCTTCTGGCAAAACTGCAGCCCAGAGCATTTTATTGAGATCAGTCAAGACAGTCAAGTAGGCATTGTAATTAGCAAACTAATTCTCAATTGACTAACAACAGTGGTGGCAACCATTTTGGGGGTAAGATAGCCTGGTGTGCATCCCAGTGCTGCATACCCACTGTGTGATGCTGCAACTTGGCTTCAGTTTCATCAGTTGTAGAATGGGGAAGATAATAGCACCTACTAGACTGGAGGTGGAGCGGACCAAGCAAGATAATACACGAGGCCTTTGACAGTGCCTGGCACATAGTGGGTGTTCAGTTAACTTTTGCTGTATTATCCATGCTCTCCTTACTTTCCTTTCTGTTTCTTTTATCACCTAACTTCTGAGGGATGAAGGCCTTCACCTCCTCTTCTTCGAGTCACGGTTTAACCCCTTGTTTTCTGGCCCCTGACTTCCACTCTCAGATCAACTTAGGTTCTCCGATCTCACCTTTTCTTCAGCTACGTGCCTTGATTTCTTTGTATTTTAACACCGTCACCACGTTTTCCCTTGGCAGCCCCCTGCTTCCTTGACCGTTCTTCTTCATGGGAATATAGGAGAGCACTTGTCACTCCTTTTTCTTTCTCCACCTCATTGCAGGCATTTCCCTGGGTTTAGCTTCTAGCCCTTCACTGTCTACCCTCTCCGTCTCTCACATGTCTCTCCAGGCTTTTTTCCTAGATCTGACCTCCTCTCTTCTTCCATACACCACCTCCTTCTCCCCGCCACCCATCCAGATACCCAAACCTGTGACCAGAGAAGCAGTCTTCCTTCATTCTCTCTTCTTCTCACTCTACAACCAATTGGAACTAAACCCAGTGGATTCCATTTCTTTAACATCTCCTACTTGTAGTCCCTCTGCCTATCCCACTGTTTTTGCTTTAATCCCTGCGCTGCCATGGGTCACTCTACCACTGCTGCAGTCATTTATCTTCTTTTGGTGTCACACCTGTTGGTCAGCACTCCAGAGGGATTTTTTTTCTTTCTCTCATATTCAAATTCTGTTGAATCTATGTCCTAAATCAATCCATTCCTCTCCACCTCTACAGCCAGTGGTTTACTAGGTCCTATTGTTTCTTAGATGGACTCTTCTATTAATTCCTAACTAGCCTTCCTATCTTGAGTCCTCCAGACCCTTCTCCACAGTACCGTGAGGGAAGCTCTGTCTACCCTCCTTCTTAAGCCCTTTCAGGGCCTCACTGTTGGATAAAGCCCACGTCAGCTGTGAGATGCACAAAGCTCTAGGTGGTCTGGCCAACTGGCTATTTCTCCAGCCCCATCTCTTGCTGTCTCTACTCCTACCTCTGCTCTAGTCATAGAGGGAGGTGTTTGCAGTTCAGGAAACTGACCTTGTTTTACACCTCATTCTCTTGCACTTACTACTCAGAGCTCCCTCTGCCTGGAGGGCCCTGCACCCTCCTCTCCACCTGGGGGACACCTACACATCTTGTGGGACTCAGTAGATGTGTCACCTCATCCAAGTGGCCTTTCCCAATGTCCACATCCTTTTTTTCTTGAGTCTCTTCCATGGCAAAGCTCTGCGTTCCATAGAGTTCAGTATCACCTAGCCTGTCACCTTCTACCTCAGTGTGCTTCCCACCTTTGACTTTCTCATTTTGTCATACATTCTCTCAGTCACCTGGGTAAGATCCAGGCATCACCTTGGCCCTCACTTCTTCACCCCCACATTCCCAGTCCACCAGTTGCTTTTCTGTCACTTCCTCCTCTGAACTGGTTCTGATCATCTCTTCTCCATTCCCTCTACCTAAGGTTTTCCATGGATTGTATTCAAAATTCCTTGTGGGGTAACCTCAGCTTGTTTACCTTTCAGTCCCACCATCTATATATTCCTGTATACATAATAATCCAGCCACACTGGAGTCCTTACTGATCTCTAAACAGGACCCATGACTTGCTACAGTCATGTCTTTGTACCTGTTTCTAATCACAATCTCCACCTACAAAATGTCTAGCTATTCTCCATGGCTCAATTCCACTGCTTTCTCTTCCATGAAGCCTTCCTCAGTTATTATTATTAGAAGTGACCTCTTTTCTCTGAGCCCCTGAATTTTGTACTTATGTAACGGTTCTTATGATACGTTGTTGGTTTGCATTTCATGATTTCTTCATGTATAGAGATTAGATTATGAACTCTTTTAAGACACATTATAAATTATCCATTTTTGTATGGCTTTTCCACTACAGAACCTAACATAATTTTATACAGGTATATACGTATCAGCATTATTGAGCTATAACTTATATACCATACCATTCACACATTTAAAGTATACAGTTCAGTGGTTTTTAATATATTAAGACTTGTACAGCCATCACCAGTCAATTTTAGAACACTTTTATCACCCAAAAAAGAAACCTCGAACACATGAGTCGTCAGTCCCCACTCCCCCCCCAACGTCAACCATAGGCAGATTTTCTCTCTCTATGGATTCGCCTAGTCTGGACATTTCATAGAAGCAGAACAATACAATATTTGTTCTTTTGGGTCTGGCTTATTTCATTTAGCAGGTTTTCTAGGTTAATCCATGTTGTAGCATATATTGGTACTACTTTTTTTTATGGATGAATAATATTCCATGTATGGATAGACCACATTTTGTTTATCCATTCATCAGTTGATAGGTATTTGGGTTGTTTCTATTAAAAAGCTATTATGAATAATGCTGCTTTGAGCATTCAAGTACAAGTTCTTGTGTGAACATATGTTTTCATTTCTTGTATATGTACCTAGGAGTGGAATAGTTGGGTCATGTGGTAACTCAGTGTTTAACATTCTGAGTAACTGCCAAGCTGTTTCCAAAGGCGGCTGCAGTATTTTACTTCCCACCAGCAATGCACAAGTGTTCCAGTTTCTCCACACCCTTGCCAGCACTTGCTATTATGCCTTTTTGATTTAGCCGTCCTAGTGGATGTGAAGTAGCATCTCATTGTGGTTTTGAGAGCATGACACTGTTTACGTATTAGATATTTACTAAATATTTGTCAGATAAATGATCTTTATATGTAATATGAACAAACAGACCTTTCAGCAGGTCATTTGACTTGCAAGTTTATTAATTAGCTAGAAAAGATGAACATGGTGCCCAGTATCATTAAAATTCAGTTTTTAAAAGTTACTTTTAAACTGTTTTTTCTCTCTTTTTAGTTGCCAGTATTAACTAGGTGACATTATAAAGGTGGCGGTTTGTCATTAAAATTCACGTAGCTTTGCAGATTTGAATGTATTCTACAAAATAAGCTAAATCACAAGCAAAATTCCAACTTCGATGTTTTTCCTACTCAAACCCTACCACTGAATGAGGAAACCAGGAAAGCCTAATTCCTGAGTCCAAGACAGAGCAAATGAATAAAGTAGCATTCCCTACATGGCCTTCCTTTGCCTTCTCATTGGAACACGTTACAACTTGGAAGCTCCAGACACCAATTCTGTGGTGACTGTGTGAGACTTGCCATTTCCTCCCAAGGCAGACCTGTGTTCAAAAAAGCATTTGATAATACACTTGGGGACATGGGGTAGGAGAGACTTAGAAAAATGCAAGTGCTAAAGATTCTTTGTGTAGAATTTTCCTCGGTAAACAGTAGACCATGGGAAACATAACAGGTTCTGAAAACTTAATTTTGATGAATCTGGACGTCAGAGATACAGCCAGCTGAATGAGTTCCCTCTTGGGCAGTGGTTTAGTCCCATCTCAAGTCAGAGGTAATAGTCCAACTGTTTTTGCTTGGTTCTAGAGAGTTCTGTCTTGGCCAGAACGTATCCACTTAGCCCATCCCTAGTTAGACACTTCTCTCTGCAGCCCTGAAAACTAGAGGCCCACTGAAGGCTGGAAATTAAAGGCCTATGATTGGGCCTAAAACTTCGTGTGGTGTGCAGGTGTCCTCAGAGGAGCTGGTGTGGCAGAGCCAAAGTCAAAGGTCATAGTAAGTACAGTAGGGACCTTTCTGTATATATAACATCGTCTTTCTTAACTAGTCTCAAGTGCATAATTCTACAGTAGTAGTCTCTGCATCTATTTAGGAAGCATTTTGTCTTTAGGATTTGAGGTGTGTGATGGTATTTATCTTCCACAACCACAGCCCCCCTTTATTTGTCTGAGGTTGTTTCCAAAGGCTGAGAACAGGCCCTTTCAGAACCTCGGTAGGAAAAGTATTAAGAGTTGGAAACATGTCAGCTGCTTTATGGAGGAAGCACAGCCCAGGCCTGGATACTCTGGGCTCTGTGATAATTTGGGCCACAGCAGCCAGGGCGAAGCTTGGTGGCGGGAGCTGTAGAGATGGAGAGCGGTTCAGAGGAGGCCCCTGCTTTTCAGAGTTGAAACAGGAGCCCTCTGAGAGAAAGAGATATTGCATGTGGCTTCCCTGAAGCTTCAGGGAGTGATGTGGATGACACAGCATCAGCCATTCCTTCGCGGGGTGGGGACACTATGGCCCCAGAAACCTCAGCCCTCCTGCCCCTTGGGGGCCGGCAGCCCCCGCCTAAGCATCAACTGTGGAGGGTGGTGAGGAAAAGGTGACAAGGGCCAAGTCAGCGTTGAATTCGTTAGACGGAGAACACGCTCCCGGTTGGCAGCACCAGAATTGGAACGACCGCGCCCTGGGAAAGAAGCAGCCCGAAGTTGGGGGCCGGGTGAAGAGCCCTTCCTTTATCTCCTGACCCATCATCTACTCGCCTCACCTGGATGCGGAGCGAGGACCTCGTGGAGAGGGATCGGCGCAGATGGGGTTCACCTACTATTCACCTCCAAGACCCAGAGGGGAGGGGCCAGGCCAGGCTCCTCGACCCCCCACGCCACCCTCTCCGGGCCTCCAAGGCGCCCCTCTCGCGCCTCGGGTCATTGCTACCTCTCTACTCTTCTCCGTTAAAATAGTAAAACAAACCACGGAGTAAAGTGATGGAAAGTTGGGGGCGGAGAGTCGCCTGCAGTGAGGGGCTGGAGGGGAGGGGGCGCGGTGGTCCTAAAAGGTGGCCGGCCAGCTAGCGCTGGGCTGATTGGGATCAGGCTCAGCTGCGGCCGCTGAGACCCTTCCCCTGGGGCAGCCCGACCCATCCCCTGGCCCAGGGCGCCTGCGGAGGGCTTGGGGCAAACCTGGGGCTGCGGTGGGGGTGGGGTGGGGACTCCACCTCCATCCATCCTGGGATGGAAACAGCGGTCACCCCGCTAAAATCGGGGCGCGGGGGACAAGCGGGTACCGGGGTCCCTCCCACCCCCCGGCTCGAGCCGCCGCCGCGGCAGTTCTGTAACACGTCCCCAGGAGACTGGCAGGAGCAACACGTGATGTGTCTACTTATCAGGGTGAGAGGGGGAGAGCGAGTCTCCGAGCGTGCGGGCGAAGAAGCGGGGCGGGGGGCCGAGGCGGGGGCCCGGACGACGGCTGGGGCGCCGGGGTCGCCAGCTCCTCGCCCACCTCCCTCCCTGTGGGAGAAGAGGAGGAGGGGAAGTGACTACGGAGTTGATGAACTTTGCACATCCAGAAACGCCATTTTGATTCCTTTTCCGGAACAAGTTTGCATCTCTCCTCGTTCTCTCCCTGAAGCCCACCGGTCCCCACGACATCATGCCTGGGAGGCAAGTGCCCTGCCCGGCCGTAAGTACTCGCCCGGGGTTCCGGCTCGCGGGACTCGGGTGGCAGCGAGATGTCTGGGGCTGAGTGGGAGCGACCTTTTAAAGAACTTTTGGGGATGGGGAGGGTGAAGTCTGCACAGCGCGTTGTACTTTTCAAACTTGCTGTTTCTCGGAGCCGAGGACCCGAGCGCCCCACGCCGCGCTACGTGCTCTCGGGGCGGTGGGGCCGGCCCGGGATGAGCTGGGCAGCCCTCTCCCCTCGGGCTGCGCGCCGGGCCGCTCCTCCTCCTCCTCCCCCTCCTCCTCCCCTTCCTCCGCTCCTTTCCCCTTCCCGAGCTGCCGGCTCTGCCAACCAGCTCCCAGCGCAAGCTGCCGCGGCCGCCGCAGCGCCCCGCCGCCAGGACCTGATGCGCATCCATATTAGCCGTCCGAGCGCAGGAATCCGGCCCGACCCGCGCCGCCGCGCCCGCCGCCCAATTTATTTTTAACTACCACCGCGGGGACTCAGATGGTGCACGCACCACCGCCTGAAACATCTTCCCAGAGCTGCTCTCCATCTTCCGCCCTCGCTCCCCCGACATCCTCCCCCCCTCTGTGGGAGGGGAAACTTTTCTCCTACATACTTTCGAGTCCCTCTCGGGCCGAGCAGCGCGGAGATGACGGCGCCCGCCTGCTGCCGCAAGGTATCTGGGGGTGCCTGCCTAGGGTGCTGGCTCGGGGGTGCCCGCTCGGGGCTGCGCGGTGGGAGCATCCGCCGCGCCCTGCTTTGCGGACTTTGATCCTCCCTGGCGGACGGCGCCGGCCGGGAGGGGGCCGCGGGCAGCCCTGCGCCCTCGCCCGTTCCGGGCTCGTGGCTGGGGGTCACGCCGACCACCGCCCCGGGTGACCAGGAGAGGCGGGGGCCGGAGCCCTGTCCGCGTATTGTTCCCTTGCCCTTCCGTTGGCGGTGTACGTGTTTTCGTGGGAGCCATCGGTGTGGAGCTGAGCCTGCATCGCGGTGGGGGGTGGGGGGGCTCGGCGCCCGGCGCCGTCACGAGCACAGGAAGGAGGCCGGGAGCATCCGAGGCGGGGCCGGCTGCCGGGGCCCGCTTCGCCGCCCAGCTGTGGAGCGCGCTCGGAAACTTTTGTCCGCTGCCCGCTGGACCAATTTTTTGCGAGTTCCTGGGGCTTCCTTCCTCCTCCCATCCCGGCTCGCAGCGCCCAGCGAGTGTGTGGGGGTGGGGGGGAGCGGCGTCGAGAGGCTGCGGACCCAGTGCGGCCCCCCCCACCCCTAGCCTCGGGCTCAGCCCCCCGCGCCCCCTCCCCGCTCGCGGTCTCTTAGGAAACTGCGACCTTAATGGTTGCTAAGGAGCGGGGAGGTCCTTCCCGTCGCCGGCCCCCTCCCTGGGAAGCGGCGAATTTTCTGAACCCAGCGGAGGGTCGCGTCGAGGATGTGACTTGTTCCCCGACCGTTCACGGGGCCCGACGAGGCGCGTGAGTGCGGGACGCGGCAGTCAAGCCCGCTTCCCAGCGGGGCTACTTTACTTTTTGGGCGGTTGCGGGGGGGGCGGGGACAGCCCCGGGTAGAGGTGGGGCGCGGGGGGCTCGAGGACCCTGGGTCTCGGGGAACCGCAGGCGGGCGGGCCGGCCGGTTGACAGGCGCCGCGGTGCAGTTCGCGTCCAGCGTCCGCGATGCATCCGTGATGGGTTATAAAAGAGGAGGAAAGTATTTCTCCTTGCTCAGCAGATTTGCCCTCCCTCGCTCCTTACTGGTTAGAAGATAGAACGTGAGCCCAGATCCGGACGAGCAGTTCACATTCCATTACGAAATTCTACACGGCTTCAGAGCCAGCAGCAGCACACATTCGGGGCACTTTGGAGTTTTTTCTTCTTTTGGGGGGGATGGTGATAGTGGTGGAGAGGGGTAGAAGGGTGAATAAAAAATTATAACTTTTTGGTATGCTGAAAAACCTGTCTGAGGATTTTCATCAGTAGTGGAATTAACCCTCATGCTTGTTTTAGAGTTTAGATTTAAGCCTAGCCTTTTGAAAGCCAATGGAAATAAAGATTGCTGTTGGATAGGGATGCTGGAAATAGCGAGGTATTTCTGTCTTGAAGAGGAGACTTGAGATGATTTCTGCAAAGACTGAGTTACTAATGTGCATCCCATATTTTTGAAATTTTTTCTTAAGTATGCAGTAGTCTGCATGCACGTGACTGTATTCTGAAATAGGTTTAATTGAAGTGGAAGGTAGAGAAAAAGAAACTGCAAAGAAAAGAATTTTTTTTGAGGGGGCTGTCCCCCCGCCCCCGGCCCCCGCCTCCACCACCTTCACAGTCCTTAAAAAGCATCCCCCAGAACTGGTGCCTTTTCGAGTAGGCAGGTATGGTTCTAAGACATAATGTAACCCGGAAGTCTAAGAGGCTGAAGTCTTGGCTGAAACTTCTTGCTTCTTCTTTTTTCGCAAACGTTTAGTTCTGTGCTTCCTTCAAGAGTCACAAAGAACTTTTGAAGGAATGGGTCCGAAATTATTCTTCAAATTTATGCAAAGGTGAACCACTAATTTTAGGGTTATTTTTGTTTTTGTTTTTTTATTGCTGCTCTTTGGAGGGAGCCTTCTGGGTACCGGCTGATGGATCCTGCTTTGATGTGTTTTAAGCTTTGGTTACACTGATGAATTAAACATTTGAATGGCTTTTATCAAGTTTTAAATGTGTGAAAAAATACTTTCCCTCCTACCCCCTTTTTTACAAAAGAAAAGGAGAGCCCTTTGATTTAGTTATTTGTTTAGCTTGTGCTTCCATTTTAGGTTGTTAATGGACTTGCACTGTTTTATCACTCTGAAAAATACTGTTAAGCTGGTTGCATTTTAGGATATTTTCTTTTTAAAGAAGATTAGCTGGTTATGCGATACTCTTAAATGCTGCTGATGCTTACTGTTATATGGCATATGAATCTCTGGGTTTTTCTAGATATTACTTATTTCTCATCAGAAAATCAGAATCTAAACCCTTATGGCAGAGAAGTGTTTGTTATGGGATGAGGAACATAGGTCTGACTCAGCTGGTACAGGTGGTGCATCCATTCCAAGTTGTTAACATCATCCAACAGGTGACCTTTTGACTCAGGGTCTTTTTAGATTTCTTTAGGCTGACTCCTAAGGTCTTGCTTGCATCCAAGACAGGCACAGAATATTGAAAATAAGCCTAACCTTGTTAATCCTGCACCTGATCAACAGCTGTTTATTAGTTACAGTAGCTAGTTGCCCTTATGTAGCTTTCATTTTAATGTTCAATTTTTGAATTGCTGTGTTGGTTAACTTCCTAGGCCAGTTTGGAAATCTTTGCTTGCTATCTTATGCTCAGTTGTTAACATCATTTATTACCTTCAGCAAAGAATATTTTCTGATTTATAAGGTTTTAAAAATTCGACTCTTTTAGGGTTTTGTATGGCATAATTAATATAAATTTAACTCCTATAAAAATTGGTTAAAGGTGTTTACTAGAAACAGTCAGAGGTGAATCCTTTTGATGTTTTTATTCATTATCCTTCTGAAAAGTAGGTGATGCTCAAAAGGTCATAGGATAAGGGTTGCTAAGCAGCTAAACAGAGGGATGCTAAAATTAACCGAAGCATTTTTGAAAGGGAGTTCTTTCCCATTTTTTTTACATTATTTACTAGGTTTAATTAATTTCTGAGTCCTCCATGTCCTTTGACCCAGGAAGGTAGGGTGTTAAGTTTGTTTTGTTTTTGTTATCATATTTAAATAATCTGTCTTTTGTAAGTGTCTTTTAATTGAAGTTCATGCTGTCTGACCAACTCTGGTGTCAGATGGCAGCTTGTCTGGGCAGACTTCTTGTCTGTTACCCGTGTGTTCAGGTTAAACCTTCCCTTCCGGAGGATGTGTGTGAGTAACATCACCGTATTTCATTTATTAATAAGAGAATTTTTAGTTTGTTTTGGAAAATCTACCTAATATATAAAGTGATGTCTTACTTCACTCCTTGTTAAGCAGATTTGCATTTAAAAGATAGAAATGCAATATAATATCAATAGAAAGTATGCAATATAGTCTCTCGTGATAACATGACATAGTTTTCTTCCCCCTTTCCTGAGATTATCATTCCCTCAGGTTTTGATAGGGCTCTACTTCTTTTTCACTCCACGTCTCCATCTCAGTTTACTCAGCCCAGTTCTTAATACCTACTTAAAAATAATTATATTAGGTTTAGAGTATCTTTGGAAGGACCGACCAAATGGTAGGGGGAAAATTGTGATTTATATCATATTTCTGCCAGGAGTATGTTAAAGGATCTGGGAGTTTTTTCAGTGAGATAAAATGGTTGAAATCTAACTGAATCCTTGGTTGGTAATCATCTCTTTGTTGAAAGGAAAGTCCTCTCTCTAGAAGTCAAAAGTTCCCCTGCCTCAAGGTTATTTGTGTACGTATGACCTACTGAACAGGCGAGTTGGGTAATAATTTTTATATCCAAATATAATTAAGAAATTGGATGGGTTCCTTTGAGGGGGTAGGGTATATGGGTTTTCTCTCTCTGACTTGGGAAATGATTTTTGAGTAGAAATAGCCATGACCCTCTTCAAAACGCAGGGGTCACATCCTGGTTTCCACATCTTGGGAGGTCTCCACATAAATCAGAAGAGGTGTACCATATGAAACACAGGAAGGCATATGATTTGCTTTCTGAAATGTGTCACTTATTTTTAATCCTCCCCCCAAATAGGAGGCAGAATACAGAGAGGAAGACCATCTGCTGTGTTTGCATTACGACTAGGGTAGAAGAATGAGAAAGATGGGGAGTGAAGGTGATGGACTTTTCCCTTTCATGTTAGCTGTCCTGTGGGACAGTGTCATCCACTGTGCTGGTCTGTTTCCCAGCTCACCTTCCTTGGGTATTGCCTGTTGGTGGAGATGGGGTGCGGCAGAAAGGAAGGGAGGCAGGGGAGGAGGGCACAGGGAGCTGTTTCTTCCAGTTACTGGTGCATCTTGTTTCTGATGGTACTCCAGGATACAGGTGAGCCAGTCAGCCATCAGTAGAGGTGGCTGCCTGTGAATAGGTGCTTCAGACAAAAGAAGTGGGAGAGGGTGGAGACTGTTTGTTCAGTATGATTCAAGCAAGTAATGCTAAGAGAATTTGAAAGCCTCTGTAAAATCCCCAAGACTGGGTACTGGCTGCTCCTGCAGGATTCACCTGAGGCCTTTCAGACTTCACGAGGGCGAGGGCGGGTGGTCCTGATAGGGTGGAGAAAGCCCAATGAAAACCCCCACGTTCTTTGTCAGCCAGCCAGACTGCAGAGAAGAAGTCTCAGTGGGGGTAATTAGATAAAGCTTTTAAATGGCTCTATTTGTTTTTCCCCTGGCCTGCTTGGTATCTCATCTCTTTTCCCCCCTTTTTCAGAGACTGTGGGGTAGGATTGTTATACAAATGTTTGGAGACTTTTAGTGGTTTAATTACTTAGAAAACTTCCTTTTTCATTAAGATGTACCTTGGACAAAGTGAAGAAGACCTTTAATGAGATTCCAGTTATATCCTCAGAGCAAGACAGTGAGGGTTGGGTTGGGTTAACCCATTTTACAACAATGCTTGCTTCCACCAAGTGGATGGTCATAAATCAAACTTAGGACCCAGAATTCCCAACCCCAGCCTAGCTCTATACAACACCTGCTTTTTTCTTTTGTAAATTTTATTTCTTGATTTTTAGAGAGAGGGGAAGGAAGAGAAAAAGAGAGAGAAACATCAGTTTGTCATTCCACTTACTTACGCATTCATTGGTTGATTCTTGCACATGCCCTGACCAGAGATCACACCCGCAACCTTGGTGTACCAGGACGACGCTCTAACCAACGGAGCCACCCTGCCAAGGTCTACAACACCTGCTTTTTAAAGTCTGCTTGGCATCAGAAGACTGAGCGTTAAATATACAATACCTCTTTGTGTGTGTGTGTGTGTGTGTGTGTGTGTGTGTTTGAAATAGGACCAGGTCCTTTTAAAAATAATTTTGTGGTTGAATCCGAAGATGTAAGCCAATTAAAAAAGAAACTTTTTAGCCTTTGGTGGCATTTCGGTTAATGAATATGATTATACCCATTTTTTCTCAGCAGGTTTTCTACACCGTGGGGTTGTTGTAGGGATGAAGTAAATGTTCCAGAAAGTCAAAATCTATATATGGAAGAAAGTAGTATATTTTGAGCTCAGGAAGTTTTGTGGGTGTCCACTCTGGATTTCCTTTCCAGAATTGTACACAACGCCATTACTTGAGGCAGAACTTGCCTAGGAGTTTATGTTCAAATCAGGGAAGGAAGCACTTTCTTTTTGCTTGGAGTGTCAAGATACAAACAGAACTGGCAAAAAATTCTTAGTGAGTAAGGACTGGATAAGGAAGGGGTAGGTTATTGTAAGCTTTGGATTCTCCCTTTAAAGCAGTGGTTCTCAGCTTGGCGGTTTTGCCTTCGGGGGGCATTTGGCAATGTCTGGAGACATTTTTGATTGCTTTGCTGGGGGAGGGGTGCTACTGGCCTTTAGTGGGAAGAGGCCAGAGATGCAAACCACAGTGATGGCCCCACAGCAAAGGATTACCCAGTCCCAGATGTCAGTAGAGGACAAGAAAGCATGCTTTAAAAGTACTATCGTTGTGGCCTGTGTCTTATGTGCAGGTAGCCTGGGTGTACATGTGTACACAGTATTACATGTGATATACTTGGACATCTGAAATTTCAAAAAGCAACAAAGGTCTTATTACATGCCTTTAAGGTGCCATGGTTGGCAAGCTCGAAGTTTCACAGAAAATTTGGGGTTGGGGAAAACATTAAGTGCCATCAAATGTAATTTTAAAACCTCTTGGTAAATAAAGTTTTAGAACTCATCTGCTTCTAAACCAAACCAGATTCATTGGCACGGGGAAGCTGTTTTGGTAGGTGGCTCAGCTTTCCAAGTCGCTTCTTCAGTCATTTAGGAAACTTGCTCTGGTGCTGTCCTCTGCCCATCCTCCCTCCCATTGGAACTTACAGGAAGTATACCACCACAATCCCCCCACCCCGCCCTGCCCTTTCTAAAAACCTTTAAACCAGCCCTTACTCGCTTGACAGCTAATGCTTCTGCACTCCTAGTCTCCCTTATTTTGCTTTCTCAAGTTTTTGCAAAATTCTTACATAACTATCCGCCCTTTTTACAGGGCGATGTTTTGGAGTCTGGTTTTCTCTACGTACAGCTTCTCTTTAAGAGGGTGGATGGCAGACCTGCTGCCTGGGCTGGAAGGAATGGGGAGGAAACACAGGGAAGAGACCATGGTTATTTTTCTGTTCTTGGTGCTCCTGGACCTCAAATACACACAAAAAAGGTAGTTGATTTAAAGAAAAAAAATGTCATGTACAAATATACAGCTGAGTGCCTCAGATCAGAAATGTCCCAGGTAGTGACAGGGGTGATGTTTTAGCCACAAGTACCACTTGTCCTAGGCCCCCCGGCCTGTCACACAAGCAGGGGCGTGGATGAAGCCCTGAGGTGGAGAAGCAGAAAGAGAGTGACAGAATCCAGAAGAGGGAGGGCCACCTGGGTGGGAAGTGATAGTTGCCCCCAAATGACCTGGACTCCCACTTACCTTTTAAAAATGTGTAACCTTCGAAAGTAGCTTTTTAAATATCCTAAACCAGTGGACAGACTGTTCATTTTGTCGGCATCCAGCTCACATCCATTGGTGCTGATGATGCTTAGTGACCTGCTCTGAGGCCACTTGTGCGCCCCCCCGCCACGCCCCAGCCGCAGAATTTGGTGCTTTTCTGCCTTTTCTTCCACCCTATAAATCGGCAGCTCCCTGTTCTCTATCTCCGTTTACAGCTTTTCCCAATCTGGAACCTTCTGTCACCCAGGTCACCTGCAGGTACTTCAGAGGTAACTTGTAAATATAAAAGGCATTTCCCTCACTTCTAGAATGTGATCTGAAATTCACCATCCACCCAGCCTTCCAGGCCAGAAAGCATGTTCCTGTCCTTGACTCCTGTCTCTTTCAGCCCTCAGCCCCCACATTCAGTTAGCAGATCCTCCCTGAAACTTCAGTGTGACTCTGAAACTGACCATCTCACTGCTCCTGACCTGAGGCCCTCATCATGCTGCAAACGCCTCCTCAGTTAATTGCTTGCCACCAGTGTGTCCTTACTCCAGTTCACTCTCTGCTCTTCTCAAAAACTAAAGCTGCGCATGGTGTTTGCCTGCTGAAAAACATCACTTGGCTCCCTGTTGTCTACAGGAAGAAATCCAAACTTCTCATCTTGGCACACAAGGAACTTTATTATCAGCTTCCAAACTGTCTTTCTAGTTTCAGCTCTTGCCACTCTCTCTTCTACACCATTGCCACATTGAATAATTTCTCACTACTTCTGCTTTTGCATGGATTGGTCATTCTGTTTTATCCCCATCCACATCTAGCAAACGACATTTCTGAAGTCCTTTTACAAAATGAATCTCGAACACCACCTCTGGGGAGAATGAGGTCCGCCCCCAGAATAACTCTTACCCCTGTCTGTCTAGTCTCTCAGTTTTAATTTACCTGTTGACATGTTTCCCCCACCTCAAGACTGGGGAGAGACTTATACTCCTATTTTTCCATCTTTTGTACCTAGCGCAAGTATTGCATAGTTGGTGCTCATTTGATAACAAGTGTTGATTGGAGCTGTTCTCTTAATATGAAAATGAGAGTTTTTGAAGAGATGCAGGTTATTTTTGGAGAAGAGCAGGTGTAATTTCGGAGCTAAGTCCTAAATATCAGTACAAAGTAAGAGAAGGAAACTAATGTTTTCAGCACATCCATCATGCAGAAGTTCGATGCTAAGTGCATACTAGTGAGAAAGGATTTTGAGTTACAGACATTTTAACATAAAGGTTTGCTCAGCTTAATTTACTGGAAATTTAAGAGAAAAAAAATCTTTGTTAATGCCTGATTGCACTAAAAACTGTCACACTTGGGTGTTACTAATTATAACCACTTCTGATTGGCTCTTGGTTTGAAGTTTATGTTAAATAGGAGAGGTAGGCACACAGATCAAAGACCAAAAATCATTTTAGAGCTCCAATACGTGGGCCCATTTTCTCTGTTTAGTTAGATTTTTGTTTCAGTAGTGATATGAGTTAATAGGAGTATTGGTCTGCATATAATTTAACTTTTCTTTTTTTCCATTACTCTTTGAATTTAAAACAAAATACCAAGCCAGAAACCTACAGGATATGTATCTTGCTTTCTTTGTGTGTGTGCATGCTCAATAATACGTACTTGATAGAGGTTGATTATACACAATATTTATAGAAATAATCAAGTTCACTGTTTTAGGGGAGCTTTGTTTATACTAAGATTTAATTGTAAAAACAAGAAAAAAACTACTTCCAAAAACATAAAATCATCTCAGAGTCTTCTCTTAACTTTCTTTGAAAAGTGACACAAATATCTCCAGAAATAGGAGAGGTACCAGGAAGATGGGGTGAGTGGCGTTCTGCTTATGGACACTCTTGTACCTTTACATTTTGAACCATGTAAATGTGTTTCCTTTTCAAACAAGGAATTAAAAACATTTAAAAAGGTATTTTCTTTTCCACTTTAGGGCTTTTAGTTGTTTTGAGGGGTAATTATATGAAACCACTTAGTGACATCTCAAACAGTTTTCCCACAACTTACTTAGTTAAACCTATATTAGATTAAACTGTCCTGCTTAAAATTTTAAACCAAGTATAATTTAAAGGGGGCTTTACTCATCTCTGAATTTTATAAGATTTATGAGAACCATTTATGGTTCAAGAGCTTTGTTAAGCTTCCTAACCCCCTTTTTCTAAAATATATCAATTTGGATTCAGGATCAGATTCAATATCTTTTTGGAAAATAGGCAGTTATCTAACCCCGTTTGCCAACCTCATAGTGGTTTTTTTTTTTTTTTTTTTTTTTTTTACATTTACAGCTCTTTAGGTATTTACTTTTGTCAATTCAATAAATATATGAGTATCTACTATATGTCTAAATATGAGGGGTAGTACTATGAGAAAGAGTCAACTGCTTCCTCCCTCATAGATGTTGAAAGAGACACATGCAACCACTAAGTCATTTACATCTGTGCCAAGTGCTAAAAGTTAAGTACGACAAGAACACAAAGTGAAATTTGGCCTCTGTGTCTGTAAGAGGAGCAGAGGATGCTGGGAGGCAGATCAAGGAAAGCACCCCATAGAAGTAGCATATGAGCTAGTATCTGAAGGATGGTGAAGGAAAGGAGGGTGTGCTAGAGAACAAACAGCTTATACAAAGGCCCTGAGGTTGGAGAGGAGGGTATGTTCACTGAGGTGAGGGGTGTGTGTGTGTGAGTGTATAGGAAGAAAAGACACAGTAGGAGTAAATAACGTAAGTGGTGAGGTAGAGAGGGGCTAGAGCATACTGCTTGTGGCTCACCTTTATTTGGAATTTTTTTTAGCTCTGGGAAGCTGTAGAGGATGTTAGGCCAAGGAATGGCATGATGAGATTTGCATTTGGAAAGATTATTCCTGCCCATGGTGGAGGGTAAACTAGACAAGAAGGAGGCAACTATTTTGCCTTATATTTGCAAGATTGGTGAGTAGGCTAGTTTTTTGAAACTTTGAAAACCAGTGATGGCTTGCAGAATGGTGGCAACAGAGGTGAGAGCCTCTCTGGATTCGACAGAGATTTAAGTGGTAGAAAGACTTATTGCTGGGTGGGGTGGGGTGGGGTGGGGTGGGGTAGGAAATAGGGAGATGACTTTCAGGTTTTGTGCTTTTGTAGCGGGAGGATGGGGAGGATGGTGATACGCCTTTCTTTGAGATCAGAAAGGGGAATTAAGCAAGGAGTATGACCCAGGTACATTCCTTACCCTTTAAATAGTTAAACATTTATGTTTTCAATGTTTTTTTTAGCATTTGTTTCTATTGGTTAAGAAATATACCTGGCATGGATGAAACTTGAAAAGTGAAAAAATAAAGCCATGATCTTCCCTGTGGAAACAAATGAAGGGCTTCTCAACCCCTGCCCCCGCCTTTTTCTTCTTCCTTTTAATTCCTGATGCCAAAAGGAACACAGGATGATTTCTTGTAGAAAGCCTGAGTTTCAGACAAGATACACAACTAATCTAAAGAGCCTTTAAGTTGGTGTTTGTTTTAGTGATGCTTTATCTGCTTGACTCTGAAGCTTAGGGCTGAGAAGAGACTTTGAGTAAGAACCAGGTTAGGACTCTCAAAATTGCTCAAGCTACTTTTCCTTAGGAATGTCAGGACTCATGTCAGAACCTCATTTTCCTGAGAAACTAAGATTATTTCGTAGTTTCTCAGTGGTCACCTGGTGATCTGAATGTCTCAGACCTACATCAGTATTTTGCTTGACCAGTAATCTGTGTGAAAGCAAACTTCATTCAAGTCAACAAAACTTCTTATGTGTCTATGTACCAGGCTTTACACTAGATCTGTGGGTGCCAAAGAAAAAGATTTAATCCCTTTTACAAGGAATGGAGGCTGTCCCCACTGAGCGATTGTGTAGCCTGTATTTGAACACCTTTGGTGATAGCCTCCCGACTTGCTACCCCAGGCAGTCTTGGGTTTTACTGCCTTAATTAACTTTCTTTTTTCAAGGCACACAAAATCTGTGTGGGGTGAGATAGAAAGTGATGTGTTTTCCGCTGAGTTGGTAAAAACTAGAAGCTGGAGTACAGACAGGCTGCCTTGTGCATTCAGACCCTCACTGGGCAACTCTGTGAGTCCCGCCCCCAGTTTCTCCTAGACCCCACTCTTGCTTCTGAGGGGTGTCTGCCACCCTTTGAGTGTGAGCTGGATCACTACCCTTGAAGATCATCTCAGAAGAAAGTCCCAGCAGCGCTCCCAGATTTGGGTAATGCTTTTCTCTGATGGCGTCCAGATGACTCATCAGAACCTCAGGTGAGCCCTGGCATGCCCCAAAGACGCTTCTTCTTTATGGTCTGTCCTGACTGATGTAACCCGAAGGTCTCCCTGGGTTCCACAGAACCCTGGTCGTCTGCCCACATTGGGGAAAAGGCGATTTTCCATCTCTTGTTTAGCTTGGGTGTTCCTGTATCACAACCACTATAAATCCCATTAGAACAGGTCACAATTTATTCTGGCCCTGCATTTGATAAGACTAACTGATAAGGGAAAAAGCCTCAACAAACACCTTGCCCCCTCCCACTTTTTTCTAATTAAAATAGCTTGGTAAGGGGGTGCTGGGAAGGAACGTTTTTAAAACTGGGCTTAAATATGTTTTTTGAAAATTTTAATCTTAAGGTACTATGTAAACAGCTCAGTCTTTAACCTTTCTGTGACCCAAGCAAAAGTGTGGATTTGGAGGTCTAGTAAGTAATTTGTTGAAAACACGGCTTACTGGGTAATGGCCTTGTAATGAATATCCAGAACTGGTGTCCATGACAAACGTATGTAAGCTCACTTTCGGATAACTCGTCCATAACTGCTAGAGAGTGGTGACAATAAACTCTGTTGGGTGATTTCTTTGTCTTCAGGGATGTGTACCTGCATCCTTGGTGTTGCTTTTTGAGGGGTTTGTGGAGTTAGGTTTCCTAGCCTTTGGGCTGTTGGAATGTCTTCTGCATGGCTGCCTTCTGTTAGACCATCTGCTGTGTTAAGATTAACTGAGTGAAAATTGAATATATTTTATGTAAAGCGCTTAAAGAGGTTAATAAAACAAGTTAATAAAGAAATACATGCTTTTTAGTGAGCTTTTCTCAGAGAAGTTCAAAGTGTATCGGTCTGACCACACCATGTGATACTTCTTTAGGGTTTCTGTGATATGTCCCTTCTTGTGAACCCAAAACCATTGTCGTCTTGCTAAGAGTACGGTGTGGGGATGCATTCTAGGAGGATTACTTTTTCCTCAGAAAGTGGCTGCTCTGCCTTAGAGTGCGTGACTGTGGTGCATGGTTGGGGGGGGGGGCTGTGTTGTGTGGCCGCTAAGTGCTGAGAACGAGTTGGGGTGTGGGTACTCCCTTCTCATTTTCATTGTTTTTGTCTCTTTTCGAGCAGCTCTTCATGTCGGTGTACATGAATAATCATGGCAATTGTCTTGTGAAGCTTGCTTTGAGTCTTTGTCAGTCTACTGGAGAACAAATGGTGTGTGGTTATGTGTCCATGTTTTGGTATAGTGAGGAAAAAAGTGGGGGAAGCGTGTGTGTATTGGGGAGGTAGTGTGGTTAGCACTGATGAAATGATTATATTTAGAGAACATGATCAAAACGGCCCGGTAGCTTTATTTCATTGTACTGTTAGGTAAATGGAACTGTGGAAGGGCACCTCTGGCTCGCTTGCGACTGGGAAGCCTAACGGAAGCTAGTGCTGCTACCTGGATCTCCACAAAAAATGGAGACATAGAAATCCATCCTTTAACCATGGAAACGATGATGTGGTTATTCACATTACAAACGGATCTACCTGGGGCACATTTAAATATGTTTGGCAGATTGCATTGGAGTTATAGACCACCTTTGGTGGAAAACATCAGTAGCCAAGGCCCACCGATACTTGCTTCAAGCCAGATAGACCAGAAGTTTTCTTTCAGTTTCTCTTCTGCCCTTGCTGGACTTAGTCCATATAACTCCATCTGATAAGTCAAACCTCTTAAATTATTCCACTTTAATTTTCACCTGTTTCTGTTTTTTAGGCTTTTTATGTGGAAAACTTTTAACATGAGAGTAGTGGGAACAGCAGTTATTGAGCGAGTACTTGTTACTGTTGCCCCAAATCCTTGATATGGGTCATCTCATTCTTTCCTCACAACAGCCCTTTGACCCTGTGATGTAGGTACAGTTATTATCCCCGTTTCAGATGAGGAAATTGAGATCCAGAGAGACACCAACTAGTAGGTGTCGAATAGTGCAGCCCCACCCCAGAGCCTGAGCTTGTAGCCACTGCCCAGCCGCCTCCTCTTGTGCTGTGCTAGATTCACCATGAATCTGTCAGCCTCCCCAGAGCACCTGCAGTGTGCAGAGCTCTGCAGTGCACCTCTAAGAGAAAGATGGGCAAGGACAAGGACAGAATAGGGCCACTGGCTTCTGGAGATAGCCAGTTAAAACTTAACTGTGAATCAGGTCGTTCTCTCTGGCCTTTGACAAAGTGAGTGAGTTAGACCATAGCTTCAGTGGAAGGTCAGGAGGGGGAGTTGAAGAAGTGGTGCTGGTTCACAGGTCAGCCAGTGGAGAAGTGGCTGTCCCAGAGCGTCTCGGGCCGGCACTGTAGGAGAGACCCTGTGGAGAGGTAGGGTGAGGCCCTGGACAAATCCTGCTTGAGGGTAAAATTGTCCCCAAGTTCCCATTCAACGGGTTCCCGCGGAAGGAAGGTTGTCTTTCACATGGTGGGAGATGCTCCTGCAAGTGGGAGAAAGTCGCTTGGATTTGGCCACTACTGCTGGTCTTCTGGAGTGGCAGACCAGTGAGTACCTGCCTGTCTCAAATTATTTCTTGTGAACACTGAACTTTAAACTTCATTAAAGGTGCTTGAACTCTATTTCAAAGTAGGAATAGTATGCCAGCCACTTTGAGGAGCCTGGAAACTCAGTCCTGTAAGCACTTGGGGGATTGAGTGTTGCTTTGGGTTTCTGTAGGGCCAGTGCCTTGAAAACAGGCTCCTTGTTGTTTTATGTTATAATGGGTTTTATGTTATAATGGGTTATTGTCATTTTATTTAATATATAAATTCAAGATTGTGTCTTGAAATTGGCATTGGTGGTCCAGACTGGTGAGGGAAGAGGCCCAGTGATCTGTGGTGCTGGTGAAGTAGGTACAGCAATTGGATTGCTCTAATTACTGACCTAATCTTAAAAATACGAAGGAGACAGCCTAGCCTGTAGGAGGTGCTTTTTTGTTTTTGTTTTGCTTTTTAAGCAGTAGGAGCCATGTGCACTGGAGGACATCCAGTCTTTCTTAGGACATTTTTGGGATGAGGTTACCAGTGTGCATTGTTACTCCCCTTTTGTGAGGGTGCCTGAGCAAGTTACAGAACTGGCAGATCTTAAATTATAGGAGCACTTGATGGTCTATTTCCTGTTTCTGCTGGGCCTGTGGAGAAGGATTGTTTTGAAATTAGTAACAAATAGGAAATTTCAGCCTGTGTGCCACAAGCTCAGTTATAACTGAACTATCTTCTATTGACTGCCACTGTTATTATCATGTTATTTTGTTCATGGTAGTTGGCTAGTGTCAGCAGAAGAGTTATGAAAAGAAGTCTGAATTGGGAGACTAGCATTCTGTGCTTTCTCACCTGGGTAATACTGCCGTCAGTTTCCCTGTTCTGGGAACCACCTGTTGACATCACCCCAGCTACCAGTGTCTGGGGGCACAGAGGTGAGTACAATGTGGTGCCTGCCCTAAAATTCACCAAGACATCAAACCAGCAGAGACACCAGGACAGGCAGAGGACCTGGGAGTGGGAAGTGGTCAGAGAAAGAGGAAGTGATGTCTTCAGATGTGAAGGGCTGAGCATATGGGGAAGGGAAAATGAATTTCTAGGCAAAAGAGGTGTAAGTACAGGCCCTGGAGCACAAAAATATGAGGTTTCTTTGGGAACAGGATAGGGCAGGAGTGTGACTAGAGAAGAGGGTTAGGGGTGCTTTGTTAAGTTTGGATGAGGGGGCTTTTGACAGATGACTAGAAAAACAGACAGCTCTGTTATGTAGGCAGTTGTGGGCCATGAAGTGCTTTGAAGCAGGGTATGATGTGAGCATCTCCATCTCAGAGAACACTGCTAAACCTTTAGAAGTGATGCAGAATGAACTTAGAATTTGGTGCCATATTTAGCAGAATAATACCTCCCCCACCCCACCCTTTCTTTTCCCTCGAGATTTTTCAGCCCAGGATCTGTGGGCAGCCATCTGCAGTGTTGTTAAATTATTAGAAAGGTGGGACTTTTATTTTCAGGAAATGGAATTCAATTAACAGTGCTTAAACTTATTTAGTTGTGCTTTAATTACTGGTACTTACTTAAGGGTAGTGGAATTAGAGAAACGAGACTCATTTTTTTTCCCCCTCAAAAATGCTGGGTGGGGCTAAAGTAGGTTTACACTTGTGAGTACATGAAGCAGAGAGTTTATTCTTGTACCATTATTTATTAATTATTGTATTATTTTTCATACGAACAACTGTATACCTATTTTTGCCCTGCCCTGTAATGAGGGTGGACACTGGTTGTGAGAGGCAGGGTGCTTATTCATTATAAGCACCATTTTATCAGCTAGGAGTGGAAGTGGGCTTGGAGGGGGAGCAGGCAGAGGGCTGGCTATTTGCCTTCTTGATGCCCCTTTAGGGGCTGAAAGCCACGAGTGGAAATAGAATCTTTTGGGGCCATGCTCACCTGTGTAGCATGTGCACTTACCCATGTTCCCAGGCCGCTGCTGGGATTCCAGCTGTCTCACTCAACCAGGAAAGGGAGCACCGTGTGCCGCTGAAAGCTTAAAAAATCTGGGCCTGGCCACCTGAAGGGAGTCAAAGAGCAGGCCTCAAAGACACTTAGTGGTTTATTAATTGCTGTAGAGACACAATGTTGCCTTTACTCTTAGGTTTTCAGGGTTCTCTGTCCTCTCCAGAGAACATACTCACATTTTTGTATGTGACTTGATGCATCTCAAAGCCTGTAGCCACAGACTAAGGGAAGAGGCTAAGAGGGTTGTGAAAAACTGGGTAGGCCCCTGAAGATTCTATAGGTTGGTAATATCATCACCAAAAACTTATTTATATATGTTACAATTTAAGAACTGTTTCAACCTTTTTTTGTTTGTTTAGTTTTTCTTTTTCTTTTTTTTTTTTTTTTTTTAATGCTCTCTCAATTGAGCTAGAATTATGCAGGAGGAAGTGGGATGCTGGTAAACTGTAGCGGGCTTTGGGGGCCCAGGAGGGAAACTGGGGCTGGAGGCATCTGAAAGCGCTACTGAGCGGTTCCTTTGCCTGTGTGACCAGCCAGGGCATCTTGGTGAGAGCAGGAAGGCGGTGCTCCAAGCTTGTCTGTGCTATTCCATGGTTGAGGTGCATTATTCTGCTTTTTTAAAGACGGGAAACAGGCTTAGAGATGTTCACATTTCTTGCAGCTAGAGTTAGACTACCAGGAAGTTTCATGGTCCATCTCCTTAGGCTTAAGGGACTTTCTTTTGTTATACAAAATCTCCTTACACCTGGGTGCTTGCAGCGGTCCTAGCGCAACAATTCTGAACCTTGACTTGGTTCATTTGTCTTGATTCTTTTCCAGTTTGCTTGGATTTGAGCATAACACATTACTTCAGTCCCTCAAAATTTATCTGAAATATCTCTAATTGAGCAGCTCCTGTGTTTTAGGATGCTAGTTTTAGGCACAGTGGAACATGGTTGGTTCTTGTCTTTGGGAGTGCAGTCTGGACCCTGAGCCAGGGTCCCCCTAGGAAGGCTGAGACTTACAGAAAAAGCAAAAGCATGGGTGAGGTCCCAAGTGGGAAGAGACAGGGAGGGTTGGAGTTTTGGGTGTAATTTGGGACTGAGGACCACGTACTGGAAGATGATAGGGTTGGGGGGCTACCTGGGACAGGGTGTGCTGAGGCAGAATTGGAGCTTTTCTTCTGTAAGCGGGAGTGCTAAGGTTTTGAGCACAGAATTGACTGGCTGGCCTGTTGAGGCTTTGCAGATATCCTCGGAAGGGGAGTGTGGCTGTGTCTGTGCTTTGGGTAGCTGTTGTGGCTCACTTGGCTGTTTATATCTGGCCCGAGGCAGACAGCATGCATCCCTCGGCAGCTGGTACAGGATGAACCAAGCAGCACTCAGGATCTCCAGGTTGCCTGAAGCCAGTGGAGTGATGCATACACACAGGCAGGCTTTATTTCTTTACAGCCATAGACTTGTTTAAAAGCTGAATCACATACTCCGGCTCAATGTTTGACTTCTTAGCTACCAACTCTTGGGGAGCCTCCCTCGAGAGGGTGATGTGTGGTAGGAAGGGTGCACAGGGCAATGGGAGACCTGTTCTCAGTTTGGGCCCTGACTTTGGAGGTTTGGGTCAGATCCTTTAGGTCTGCTCTATCTCTTTGGGGGTTTGTTTACTTAAATACTGTATCATGTATATAATGTTGATGTATTGGTTTCTCTGTTACTAACACTGGTTTGCTGAAGGCAGGGCAGAAAGCTCTCTTGACTCCTATGTTCTTCCACAAGGCGTGTGGCAACCTGGCCCGCAGCACTGTGAACACCTTGCCCAGGTGTTGCAGCCCTGGGTGAGACTTGAGTCCTGCCTGCCCCCCACCCCACACCGTTTTCAAGTCTTTAGTGTTTGGCATTCCTGGTGGTGAAAAAACAGCTGATACTGTCTGCCACAGCCCAAAAAGAGAGAAGGGGTGCCCTCTCCTGCTCTAATTGAGGGCAACAGGAGGCCTGGACGTCTGACACTACCCTAAATCATTTTTACCCTCCACAGCCAACATGCATTCCTGTAGAAACATGCAAGGTATAAATCCCTTTCCACCCCTTTCCTTTGCTCCTTCAGCCCTCTGGTAAAGCTGGAAGGGCCTAAAGGAGAGATGACCAGAGCCGCAGCCTACGTGATCCACACATTCTGGATGCCACCCCGGTGAATCAGATTCGGCTGATTTGTCATTCCACAACCACCTGCATTCGATCCCTCTCTGGACACGCTAGGCACCTGTGCTAGGAGCAAAGTGCTCTTCCCTGGCTCCTAACTCTGGGTAACCTCCCCAGCTCCTTCTCTTTGGAGCTCTGCCTGGGTTGGGGGGCGGCCATCTTTGCCCCTTCCCCATTCATTTGTGTTGTTATTTTTAAGAAGCACATATGTACCGTCATATACCATTCATGTGAAATGCTTTTTGTGCATTATCTCTGAAGTCTTCACAGCAGCCCTCCTGAGTTGGTGGTGGTGTCCACATATTGCAGATAAGGAAGATGGGCTTGCAGAAGAGGGTCCTGATCATACCAGGTGCCTTTAATATACAGGAGGCAGTGTACCCCTGCCTTTTGTACTTTGTCTCATTTAATTGTTGCATTGATCTTATAAGGTTGTTGTTATCTCCATTTTACAAACAGGGAAGCTGAGGCTTTGAGAATTTAAATAACTTGACTGAGGTCACACCAGCTATAAGTGACAAGAGTCAGAATTTGAGCCCCGGCAGTGAACTCCAGTACACGTGCTCTTGATCTTTGCTCTTCTGTATTTGTTTAAGAAATAAAAATTTCTAATTTGGCGCTGACTTACAGCTCATGGCTTTTGCTCGATTTGTTTTCTAATGCTTTCCCCTTTTCTAAAGAGGGAAGAGAGAGCAAGCTCCCATTCATCAAACCGCCACTACTTTTTAGGCACGTATCACCTGGTTTCCTTGAATTAGAATGTGAGCTTCACAAGAGCTTTTTGTCTCTTTTGATCTCTTTGGTTCACCCATGATCCTACACATCTACCTTCATTGCCTGGCACATCCTGGATGTGCAGTCAATATTTGTTGAGCAAATGAATGAGGCAGGGATTATTATACCTGTTTTATAGGTGGAAGCTTTGAGACGGAGTTGTTGGGTAACTTGCCCATAGGCACACATCACGGTTGAAAACGTTTGCTCTTCACACCACAGATTTTTTTTTTTTAACTGATCTTTTTTACACATGGGAAATTTAGAGAGTAATCAGATTTATGTCATGGGATTGTAAAGCATGATATAAAGCATTATGAATACTTACCCTGTACCTGGCACTACATAAACATTCTGAGTGGCATTGCACTTGTTGGGTTTCAGGCCTCTGGTCTGCAGATGCCTTCATTTTGGGCAGGGTTACTGTACAAATTCGCAAGCTGAAAATTTACTAGCCACTGAAACTTTTAAAAAAACATGTTTTATCAATCTAATGTTCCTGTCTTTGGTATACTGTCTATCAAACAATACAAGTAGTGAAGATCAGTTTAAATCTATCCTGGTTGATTGGCAAGATTTGATTAAACTATATTTACATCTTCTCCTTATAATCACAAAGGGCCTCAGGGATCACTGGCCTGCTCTTCTTCTTATACCCCTTTAATTTACAGGTGAGGAACATGAAGCTAGGAGAGATGTTCCTAAGTATAAAAATGGTTTTTCCCATTAGGTTTTTATTCCATTACACATATAACTCATTTTCACCATAAAAAATTCTAAATGAACAAAAAGGAAAAATCCAATAAAGCACAAAAGAAAAAGTAAAATTATTTACTCTCATGAGTCAGAGATTACTTTTTATCTCTTTCTAGATGGCCTTCTGTGAATATGTACTCATATTACAGAATGAGAATTATTACATTTGTAGGCAATAAAAAGCTCATGTTTGCATGTTTCTTTAAATTATACCATATCAATTAAAAACTTATGGTAAGTATTATGTATTCAGATGTTCTTTGACATGAAAATCACATTATTTTGATGTGGCATCAAATTTGTTGGCGGGGGGGCATTCATAGGCTATTACTGTTTTAATTATTTTGCATTCCCTAGGTATTTGCTGTGTAAGATGAGGAAGGTATTTTCTAGGTTAATAAAGCCAATCTAAGAATTAAAATTTTTACTGTAAACATATGAATACATAGTTAATCATAAATCGATTTATTCTAAAGAGGTAAAGGCTACACTGGCAAAATGTATTTGTTTTTTGATTAGCATATATTCTATCTTTTTACTCCAAGCAACTTAAGAGTTGCCTATGAAAAACATATTGAACAGTTCAAAAGGTCCTTCTAAAGGGTTAAATACTCTTGAGAGTAAGCTGTTTTCCACCTTGTAGGATACTGTATTGTGCATGTTATGGATGATGTTATATGTTACTCACTTGCCTGTGGTTGGTTTGTTTGTTTTTTAATTCTCAACCGAGGACATTTTTTCATTGCTCGTGTAGAGAGAAAAACATCAATGTGAGAGAGAAGCATCGATGGGCTGCCTCCCAAACACTCGCAGGCCAGGGATCCCTCCAGACTGGGGATCGAACCTATGACCTAAGCATGTGCCCTGACCAGGAATCAAACCTATAATCTTTCAGTTATGGGATGATACCCCAACCAACTGAGCCTAATAAGGTCTAGTATTAGGAAAACAGTACTTAGATCAGTTTTGAGGACAAGTGCCATTCTTTAAATCCAGGATCCACTGTGTAGGTGGAGAATCTGAGGGCCATTGTATGGCAAGTTAGGAAGATGCATTTTGTTCCCACCTGCTCACTACTGAAGTTTCCAGAGCTGCCACCTCACTCCATCCTCCTTATCATTTCAAAGGAAGGAATGTTGTTGGTAAAGTGAATTGAATCAGAAACATTTCAACATACCTCATGACATATATGTCTTGGCCCTTTTAATTAACTTCATATGATCTATTAGAGAGGGCTGGATATGTTAGCCAGGAGACTAAGGTCCTAAACCTAACCTTGATTATGGTTAATAAGAAGATACTATACCTTGTGCCTCAGTTTTTTCAACTGTAGAATGGGCAGAATCTCTTTTATCATATTCTTAGGAGGTGATGTAATAATAATAATGCCCCAGGCAGCATTTTCTTTCTTTTTAATCTGTAGAAACAAAAATCTTTGTGTGTTTAGAAGCTATTATTCCTTTATATAAAGAAGTACCCTTCAACTCAGAAAATTCTAAGCATCCCGAAAGCTTCTTTAAGGTAGAGCAGCGACCAAAAGACCAGCCAGGGAAGTGACTTACCTCAAAAACTGTATCTCCATTCTCCTGTGGTTCTGTTTTCTTCTTTTTGGAATGTGGGTTTTAGTGACTTAGTATTGTTAACTTAACAGCGATGCCTCTAATAATGCTATTATTGGGCTCTGAAACAAAGTTTTTGCTTTGGCTTAACCCCCAAGATGCTGGTGGGAGAAGCTGCTTCATTGCTGAAGGCAACTGATCTCAGTGTTCCACCTTTTCCTAGGAATCAGTGCTAGGAGCAGGTTTTCTGTTTATGTGGAGAATGTTGAATGTAATCTTTATTTCAAGCTTCAGTAGCCTTTTTAAGTTGCTCTAGGGAATCTTCAACAGTGTCTTAGCAAAATATGGCATACAGTAAGTAGAGTGCACATATGAGCTGAGCTTGGGAACGAGTGGGGTTTGGGAAGCTCCTACCCTGAAAAGACCATGCTGTTTGGATTTTCGGCAAATGACAAAGCTGGATTCTTACAGAGCAGGCAGAAAGAATTCTGTAGTTCATTAAGTGGGCCTGGTGAGAGAGGCAGCATGTGACTAGAGTCAGCTGATCTTAGTCACAGAGTGGTGGCCATCTGCGGAGTGGGACCGCCCCTGACTGGTGCGCTGAGCCACCACAAGGCTCCTGTGCACCCGTCGAAGGTGACGGTTACTTTTGAGGGACACAGAGGTTTGCAAGGATAAAAACCTTCCAAACATAATTTCAAGAATTCCATCAACACCTTCTCTTGCCTTGGTTTTATAGATGTTATAAATTATCATTTTAAAAATAGAAATGAATTATAAATTATATCTTAAGGGCCTTGGTTTAGTTTATCTTGAAGAATTGTTCAATCAGCTGGGATTTCTCCCCCTTCGGTAGATTACTTGAGGTCCCAGTGGCTAGGCAGTAAAAACAAATAACTGAGCTTTTTATGAGAGATGTTATTTGAGGAAGAACTTATGAATACATAATAAACTTCGGAATACATAAGTAGAGTCTTCCCCTTTTGAACAGGAGAAAAGATGATTTTTAGGCATAATAGTCCATACATAATGTATACCAATATCTAAAGACATTTAAATATAAATCTACAAACAAAGGATAAATAACTTCATTCAAAATGGATTGAGTTCTGAACCCTGACACTTCCAAGAGTGCTTTATTATCAGGTGGCTTGTAAAAGCATGTTGTTAAACAAACCTGTTGTGTTTTCCTGCAGAATTTCATTTAAGAGATATGCATACATCAGTTCATATACCCATTATGGGAGGAGACAGTGAAACAGAAACTGGATAGAAGTACTGAGGAGGGAAAAAGATAAAGCCACTGTGGCACCTGGGCCTCCTTCTTTCACTTCCTTTCCCAACTCTGCCCCTTTGAGATGTTCTTTGAGAAGATGGAGGAAGCTGTCTGCCATTGGGGTCATCACCCTGGATCTCTCTCGGCTCTGGATCTGGGGAAGGGAGTGGCTCAGCACTAGGAGTTCCTTCCCCAAAGCCCAGCGCTGACTCTTCACTTTCAAACCTGTCCCTGGGTTTCCTGGGAAGGCCTGGGAGGAGGAGGCAGGAGCAGGCAGGGACTGAGAACGTGCCTTTCTCTGGCAGGCAAGCCTCCCTGAGGCCCCCTGGGCCATCAGGGAAGGAGCTGACTTCTGGAATGGGTGCAGGGAGGGGGACAGGGAGTTGGAATCCAGGGCAGAGGGTGAAGGGGCTGACCGCAGTTACTGGCCATTGTTTCAGGGCACACCAAGCTGTGATTCAGAAGTTGTCCTGCTGCTGGCATTTTGCCTACAGATTTTGCCTTCAAGTGAATGCATTTGATAACTTTATGGTTTGCTAGTATGAGTGCAATATGCATGTGCATATTTCAGGGTACCGAATAGGCAATGAAATTAAGAAGCCAGATGTTAAAACAGTTGTTTTACTAGTTAGTTGAAACTAGCCTATCTGGCCAAACTGGGAGTCATTTGCTCTAACTGCTCCAGGTAGGAATTTTTGTTTGGTCTCCTAAAAAAATTACTTGAAAAGGTGCATTATCAGATAAAGGAGTGGAAGGCTCCAGTTCTGCTTTCCTTGGACGCCCATTCTGCCCTCTTTCTTGTTCTCTCCCTGATGCTAGAGGAAAGGATGGGAGACGAGAGTCACTTCTCAGCCGTCTGACTCCTCCTCTTCCTTTCCCTGCCCCGGAGCCTCAGCTTCTGCTTTAAGAATATGGGGCCTGGTACTACGCCCAGCGGTTGTGCTTTAAAGTATTTTTCAGTAGTTTTCAGGATTACCAGTCATCACTTGCAGAGTTCCTTTTCATTTTCAAGGGCACCCAGTACGACCATTCAGCTCCCTTTCAATAGTCCTCCAGACTCACTTATGCCCTGTCAGGAAGATTAATAATGTTAACTGATTTACTGTCACTGCAAAAAAAAAAAAAAAAAAAAAAAATAAGCATTAGCTAATTAGACTTTTGCACCTCAGTCGGATGGCATTAGACACCCTCTGTGTACTTTAACTCAAGGATGATAAAGACCTAAGTCTTTGAGAAAAAAAAGAAAGAAAAAGGAAAGGCAGTTTTCCAGTTTAAGCTGCTGTTGGTCCATGTTAATTAGGCATTTGTCCGTTTGTCTGGAGGTGATAGAAAATGCCAGTTACTGTTGTATCAAGCTGACTTCAGAATCCTGTCCAAATAATTTAGTTGGGCCCAAACTTCTCTCTCAATCGATGAAAAGGAAAACCTCGACACACACCCAGAATAAGGAGGAAACTGTTACTTATATTTAACATTTAAAAATTTCATTCTGAAGAACACTCGCATATTTTTTATTAACTATTCAGTTGAGCTTTTTAAAAACAGTAACAGGAATCTCCCCTAAAACTTGAGCTACCCAAAGCAGTTAGCTTTTGTAAGTCTTCAGTAAATGGGAGCTTAATAATTGTCGTTATCCAGGGTCAAAAAGCTGGTTATTGTTTTTCAGTGCCCTTATAAATTAATGTATCTGTTTGGTGCCATTTTTATAAATTGAATTTAATTTTTAGCTTAAAGTCAGATTTATCAACACCGAAAATTCACAAGTGGGTTAAGGTGTTCAGGAATATACATATTTTTAAAATGGTGGCATATTAAAAGAAAAATGCCATGATGGTTTTGTAGAAGTTAAATAAAACATGTCTTTTTAAAAATATATATATTTTAAGCAGCTTCTTCCTAGTTGTTGGAGAAGGTAATTTTCAATGACAAAAGTGTAGTTTATCGTATTTATAAGGCCCATAAAGCAGTTCTAAAACAGTGACAATATTTTTTTTTTCCGACTAGGGGTAGTTATCCTTATTTGACTTTAAGGCTTACTTGCTTTGTCTATGGTTTCTAGCCAAAGGTTCACATGTTTGAGAGCACTTCGTTTTCAGTACTGAACTACTTTTTCGTGCACTGAATGAATGCAATATGTTAACACTCCTGTATAGCCCAGAATTGCTCGGCTGCCCCTTGGCCTGCCTGCCTGGCACTGGCTTGAAAAGGTACCATTGTTTGTTCTGCAAACACTGGGTGATGTTTGTTTCCAAGGTGACTGGTTCTATTGCTGCCCTTTAAGCAAGGGGCGCGGGGGATGGGGAAGAGGGAAAGTTGGCTTTGAACACCTGAGAGCATCCTGTTCTGGATACAGTCTCTGTGTGTGTATGTGTGTAAGTTGAAATATTATTTTAACTGAAATAATGAGAGAGTGTGGGAACAGTGTGGAAATGAGAAGAAACGACATTATCCCTAAGTTAAAAATATCAGTAAGTTCTGATATTTAACTTGAATACACTTAGAGTGAATGTGAGTATCATGAGTGCTGGAATTAAAGATCTGCTTAGACTGAAATTAACTGTTTCCACATTTGAAAAACTAAAGTTTTAAGGGGAGGAAAACATTTTAGATGATAACCATTGAAATGTTAAGTTTTTACATGAAATAACTCTTCAGCTGTAATCTATAAGCAGCCACTCAAATAAGTGTTTAAGAATATGATTTCAACCAGTTACATTGATCAGGTAACTGGGCCTTCAAAAAAAAGTGAGAGAGAACATGAGATGTAAAGAGATTGGTTTCCGTCCTAAATTCTGTTTAAAAAAGTTAGAAAAATGTTAAATGGTTGAAGTATACTTGTATTGAAAATCTCCCAAAAAGAACGAAATAGATTAAAAGCATTGTTGGTAATATATAAAAACTTACTCATCAGTAAGAAGTATTAAGTTCAAACTAGAAAGAAAAAAATGATTCCTCCCATTTTGTCCCTGCCCCCGCCTTTTTTTATTGTACATGGATGCTGGTAACAGAACTTTGCCTTTTCACTGCTATCAGGTTTAGTACAGTTCATGCGCAGGTTTCAGTAAACATTAACTACTTTTATCAGAGCTTGCAGTGTGCTGAATGGTTAGCAAAGAGAGTGTACTGCAAGAGAGAGATGAAAATGAGAGTCCAAGGTCACATGGATGTTGAATTTTTTTTAATTATTTAGAATTTAGGGGAAAAGACATTGTTTCACACTATATACCTTCTCTTTGGTTTTGTGGGCCTATCAAGAATAATTTTGCCTGGCATTTCTATGTACTGGCGTTAAAATTTCTTCAGATGCTCCATCTGAATGGCAAGGCAAGTGATTTTAAACCATTGTTTTTTCTTTCGTTTAAAAAAAAAATCTCAGTTGTATTCAGGGCTGCCTTCTAGGATGAAAGGTTCTCACGGTCTCAGCAAAGAAGTACTGTAGTAATTATAGTAATTCTGAAGATATCTTTCAATTTGATAGGAATTTCCTTTTTTTCAGAGATTATTTGGGATTGCCCTCTGATAACTAATTGCGTTTCCGGAGTTAGCACATAAAACAAGTACTAGCATGAAATATTGCCAAATACAGAAAAAACGTGCTTGTTTCAGAAATTGTGTAGAATTCTAAAAACTAGCCTCTCTGTATCCTTTTCCATAATAGGATTGTGATTTACGTTCTTTAATTAAAAGGACATGCAAGTTTTTAAAGGTTACTGACAGTAAAAATTATCCTCTTCGTGCCCTCAGTGCAGTGTGTATGGAAACATCCAAATAGTTTGCCACTGAGCATTGCTTTTTGCCCCGTAGCGGTATGATCGTTTGTGCATCTGCCCTAGCGAATATCGCAGACAACTTTGAAGGGTATAGCTAGGAAGAGAAAACACGAGTTCCTGCGCAGCGTCCTGTCTCTTTCCTGGAAGCCCTGAATAAAGGCTGTCAGGCTGGATTTCGGTCCTGAGTTGCCTGTCAGCAAGGTGTGGTAGAGGCTGAGGGGGTTGGAGGCAGCTGGCCGGACCCTGGGAGAGGCCCGGGGAAGACTCTGGGGCAAAAGGCGGCCTGGGCCACCGGCCTTTCTCTCGAGCCTTTGTGCACAGGGGACGCTGTCTAAGCAGATGTGTTCGCACAGCTGAAAGCTCGTCAGCGAGGGTCCCGGGAGACTCGCCTTTGCAGTTCCAAAGGCTGCGGCCAGCGGGAGGCGGGCGGATGATAGCTTGGCCGGCGGGGGTTGGCAAGGGTGCTGCTCCAGCCCAGACTCTCTAGGCTGTTCGTCCCACCTCGGGGCCTGCGGTGGGCGGTCCCTGAGCGGGCAGTGGGGCTGTCAGTCAAGGTACTGGGCACCGATTGGTCGGCAGGCCAGCGGGGCGGGGCCCAGGCTCTTCCTCCAAGTGGGCAGCGCCGGCGTGTCTTCCAAGAAGACCTTGACGCTCTCATCCCGCGTCAGCCGGAGCAGCAATTTAAGGAACTACCAGGGATCTTCAAAGAACCCGTTCAGTAATTGAGCTTGTTTTTTTTAAAAAAATTCCTCTTAGAGATTAGGAAGTGTGTGCTCTCTGAGTAAGGTCCTCCTTCTCCTTTTTTTTCCTCCTAATTTGAGGCTATTTAGCCTGTGATCACTTTAAAAATTTTCAGAAGTCTTGCATAGGCGTGAGCTGGCCCACTCGCATTTTGTTTTTATTTCCCAGAAGTCCGCTTTAAGACATTTGGTTTACCTAATTGCTGTTTTAAAATGAAAACAGCAGGTAGCTAAAAAATTACCCGCAGAGCCCTTTATTACAAGGAGGAGGGGTGCGGACATTCCCAGCAGCAAACCCGGAACTGGAAGGAAGGGCAACGTGTGGAGGAGAAGGAGAGGAGCTTCTGTGTAATAAGACAGGAGAATGTCAGCGGCGGGGTGCAGAGAGCTTGGAAGCAGGACAGGACAGGACATCTCGTGGTCCTTTCTGTCCTTTTACGCAGAGGATTGAGCAACCCTTTTCTTCTTTCTAATAGGACCCGCCTTCTGAGAATGGAGGCAGAGGGGCAAAGTAGAACCAAACAAGCCACTGTGGCTTCAGGTTTTAAAATGCAGCCACTTCCTAGCAATGCTGGAGTCCAACCCTGTGTACCCTCATGAAAGTGGGGCGCCCCATTCTCGCTCCAGAATCAGTATTTTAGTAATGATCCCATTCAACTGGGATGCATTTTCTTAATGTTCCGTACTTTCAGTACATGACCAGTGAGGACAACAGGTCGTTTGGTAACTGTCAACCTTACTTCTGATGGCTGAAGACCTGCCACACAGGCACCCTGCTGAGTGTGCCCTAGCTTCCAGGCAGGCCCTGCACTGTAGGCTGGCACAGTGGACAGTGCACATGGCTCCTGCCTGCTTCTTTCTGTGGTTATGTGGCTGGGGCAAAACCCGAGCTGACTGGCTAGCTGAGCCTGGGAGACTTCCTCCTACTCAATGAGCAACATAGGTAGAACAAGTACAGTGACTCACTTTTCACAGCCTCTTCACTTTGTGACTTGTCTGTCGCAGTTTTGATGTGCTTTTTTTTTTAGTGATCACTTTTCACTGGGCTGTAGCATTCAAACCAGTGATTCTTAAAATGGGGGAAAGCTTTCCCCTAACACACCTGCCGGCACCCACTCCAGGAGACTCAGATTGGTAGGTCTATTGTAAGGCTGAGGCTTGTCTATTCAAAAAATGTTTTCCCCGGTGATTCAAACAGGTTACTTTTACATTTCTATCTAATGAGACAAGTGAATTCATTTGATCCACTGGGAATTAGAGTTAGGAAATGACATGGAAACCTTGAAAGTCTCCCATCTGATGCTTGCTTGTTGCAACCCTGTGTTTCCTATTAAGCCAGGTATTGTGGTACCTGTGCTAGAACCCTGATAGGCCGTCTGCATTGGCGAGTGTAAATGCCACTAATTAATTTTTCAAGAAGTTGGCGCTCTGACAGAATTATCAGGGATGCTGAGTAGCTGGTACCAGATGTTTCTTTTGTTAAAAGCCCTGGAGAGGTAATGTCACATGTAATAAGGCTCCCGGCTTTTAATCCTTTGGTCTGAGGCTGTGGATTTTGGGATGCTGAATATTTTCTTAATAAAGGGTAGAGGAGGATGTATTCTCTGGTTTCTACTCGGCCTTTTCCCCTTGCAAGGTTCTTGCAGTATTATCTTATGTAGAGGTGTTTATTCAATTATCATTTGGCCCAGCTCTCTTGTTAGAAGAGGGTATATGGTACATGGGGCCTCTTTATCTAGATCCTCTTGCTCACCATTTTGCCACAGCTGAAGGGACAGCCTGTGCCTCTAACTGAATTCAGTCCTTTTTTCACTCCTTTACTGTGGAAGAACAGCAAAGTCGGCTGCTCATCATTTCGTGTGCAGACTTTACAGCCTCTAACAGCCCTGGCTTTTGCAGTTTATGAATGCACCATTTGTTGTTTCAAGCACAACTGTTGCATACAACTGGTCTTGCAGCCCACTCTGCCTGCAACCAGAGTGCATCACTCACTGCCTTCGCTGCTGCCTTTCCCTCCCCCTTCCCCCCCCCCTTGTGCGCACTCTCTCTCTCCCCTCTTTCTGCATAGGCCACATTTTTGCTTTAAATACCACCATTTTGTCCACACCACAGTTTCTTTGACCCAGCTCACATTTTTGAAATGTAAGTTTTAGAAATAAGGTTTTATTTGCTCAAATTGTTAGTATAGGGGTTCTGAATGAGTGCAAGTCTTTTATTTTATTAAAGTATTAAAGGAGGAGATTATTTTTGTGGCTTGGTTTTGCATACATGCTTTCAAAAATAATCTCAAAGAACCATGTGACTTTGAAATTGTGTTTTAAATTGCATCCAAGTTAGAAAGTTTTGTTTTTTCCTGGGTTATATTTCCTTCTTTTTAAACTTTACACACAATCTCTTTGTCTTCAATATTGTCTTTAGTTTGGAATTTAAGAGAAGCTATCAAAACCAAACTCTTAAGGTGGTTTCCTAGAGTATTTTGATATGATCGTTACAAAAAAATTGTCATTTTTTTCCTCCTCTTGAAATAGGGCCCCATCCAAAAATGATAACATCAATGTTAAAATTTTTACTTCTTTTTGGTTTCTCTCACATATATTTGTTTCTCTTGGGCCCTGTAATTATGTATGTGTTACATACACATACCTTGACAGTATTCTTTCTAATTGTATTTTAGTTAAAAGAGTGTATTAACATACTCTTCTGCTGTGTTTTACATATTCAACAACTAGGCCAAATTGTTGGTTCTGACTGCTTTTAGGCCTCCTTTGTTCTGGCTAAGGAGACAAATTTCTGTTAAAATAGCCGTAAACATCCTACAACAATCAACTCTACAATTCTCAGCATCCTGGAGCTTCCAAAAAGGAAATACTCATTTGCTGGAAATGAAGAAGTTTTCTATACTTGAATTTTAAAGCAGATATTCAAGGAATATTTGTCTTTCCAAGAGGCTATGAAGGCCTGGGGTTGCACTTGTATTTTGTTAAAATTGAGACATGCTAACATGTTTAAGGAAAGAAGTGTAACCTTTTGTGAGATACATGCTTTCCTTTTCATCTCACTATTATGGGGAGTGGGGGGGCAGACCTGCCTTTCTGTCTACTGCCTGAAGGGTCCTTAAGGTCCGTGTAAAGACCATGCCGTTACAAACAAGTTCAGGGGAAAGTGAGCCGAGGTTTAACTGATTCCAAAAGCAGTTTTTTCAATCCTGGGTCTGCTCTTGACTTTTAGAGCACGTTTTCTCTCTGCAGTCCTGCATTTTCACGTTTGGTTTGATCTGTACCTTTAAGGTGGGTGAACTCTCATCGGACATGTCTCCCTTTACGTTGTTTCTCGACTGCTCTTTTCATGTGATTAATATGTGTGTTGCTTAAAATGGCAACTGAAACATCACCAGGTATTTTCACCAGGTAGAAACTGCTTTTCCTGTGTCAAAACAACCAGTGTGGCTTAGTTGATGCTGCTGTTGCTAAGCAGGTAGATTTCTGGTCGGCAGGCTGTCTGTTAACCCTGTAAATGCCTAATGTCAGACAGATAAACAAGAAGAAAAATCATTAACCTTATGCTTCCTTCTTACATAGTGCTTTGTTCAAGGGCATGAAAACTGGGCCTAGCTCAGCGTAACTTCAACTTACCTATTTTTGAGAATGTAACCTCACTTTATGTGTTTTTGGGGGAGGAGGAAAGTTAGAAGATGGAGAGGTTTAGGAAGTTGATATTATCCAGCAAGATGACAGCCCTAAGAGCTAGTGGTGAAGGTCTCACGCTATATTACAAAGATGATGAGTTTGAGTCTAGTCAATACTGGGTTTAGTCTTTTTCTTTGGGACCTTTCTCTACAAGTCTGCCTTAAATTGCCATATGGCTGTGGGAAAAGAAGAGGAAAGAAAGGGGTTGCTGTTTGCCTCCATTTGCCAGAAAGGAGTTAACAGAACATACCGCAGAACAGGTTGGGCAAGACTGTTAAAGCCAGTGATGAAGCCTGTCTGCCTTTCTCTCTCTCTCTCCCCCCCCCCCCCCATCTTGTTGCATCTCCTTCTGTGTCCCTCTCTCTGTTTTCCTTGTCTCCCTCTCTTTTTCCTGCCTTCTCTGTTCCCCCTCTCCTCCCCAGAACTTTAAAACATCTCAGATTATCCCTACCCACACCACTCCCCCCAACCCTTTTTAGTGTCTGGCTTTCCCTCTCCAGAGCAGAGCATTTGATGTGATGAAAATACTTTGTGCTGATGAGGAGTCTGTGCGAGAGGCCTCAGCCTTGCCAGCTGTTTCTCAAGAAATCGATGGCGTGCTTGTCCCTTCCCTTCATCGTGTAACATAGGCCCCATTCAACAGACATTCTTCAGTGTGCAGTTATGCTTCTGTGGGACTGTGGGGTGGGTGCCCTGTGCGGGGGGAGTGGGAGGTGGGGAGGGCAGGAGGCAAGGTCAGGATGGAGAGTAGAGGGCAGTGGGGGGAGTCCCTGCGCGCGAGTGCCAGGAAATCCTGGGACATTACTGCGTGAGGCATCTGAAGTTAGCTTAGATTTAGGGGATATGTTGTGGCCATAAATACGGAGAGTCCAAGCTCTTTAAAAGCCAGTTCTGGTCTGATATAAGTTCTCTGTGGTGTTTGTATCTAATCCCTCAGTAAACAGACCATATATAGGCATGCCTTCAGTTCACTATAACACACGCCTGGGAACCTCTCCTAATGCACAGGTCCTCCTGTACTCAGGGCCAGGACCAGTCCATTTCTGGTGTGGTTTCCTTTTTTTTGGAGGGAGGGGGAAGGGGGCTTTTTTCCTTGCCATCATCACACTGTTTGAAACATACTTCTGATCCCATTGTATCTGGCACTCTGGAAACTAAAGAAACTGTATTGCCGCATGAGGAGAAACTGAATTCTCCCTGTACATCTGTTTTAGAATAAAAACTTTGCCCTTTTTTTTTCTTTTTTTTTCTTTTTTTTTTTTTTGGTATCTTTAACACCACACACGTTTTGTGTTTTACGGTTCCCAGTCTTGAACTGTTTTGTTTTTGGAGCATCTTTTAACACTGTGAGGGTGATCGCCCTTGTAATATGCGTCATTGGCACCAGTGCAGAAGTTGCTTTAGTGTCATCTCCCACCACCAGCACCACTGTTTCCTCCCAGATCCTCTCGGAGCTGAGCTGTCCTGTGTTTACTGTCTTTGCGACACTTCACCCTGGGATTGCCAGGGCAAAGCCTGCAGCTCTCCGCAGGACTGACGGCAGCCGTTTCCACTTGGCAGGGCTGGGTCTGTGGAGCAGAGCACGTAGTAATAAGAAAGAAATGCAGTTGTTTTTTTCCTTGGAATACCTAAGGATAGGCACTTCAGCTTGTTGGAATGAGCCTTGTGGTTCAGATAAGAGACTTCTTCCTCTTCCTTTTTTCTTTTCCTTCCTTCCCCACTTCCTCCAAAGGCTATTGCTTTTCTTCTTAGACCACATGTATATTTTTATAACCCTTGTCAAAAAGGTGGTCTGCAATGCTGGGATGTCTGGGTATTATGTGAAGAGACAAGATGGGCACTTCTTTGGCCTCATCAGAGTGAGTTATATCTGATTGCATGACAGTTAATTGTACCATCCTTCCCGTTTCCTAAGCTGTTAAGCCCCTTCTGTCTACCTCTGTCAGGCCTCTTTGTTTGAGAAGTTCCTAATGCAGTAAAAGAACAAACTGACAGTTTTCTTACTTACTGAAGTCTCTAAAGCATATTTATTACACTCTTTATCATCTTCTTTTTAGAACTTTATTCCTTCAACCTATATAACTGAATTGTTCCAAGTAGTACAATTGACTGACGAGTTAAAACTTCCTCAAAAACACCAGTGAGTCCAGGAAAAAAATTACAATTTTTTAAAGGCTATGTGTGTTCATTTCAAAATATTATCAGGGCTTGGTGGAAATGTTAGAGTACACCACTTGTACTCTACGAGTAATTATGAGTATGGAAACAGCAATAATTAGTATTGATGAACTCAAAAGTAATATATCACTTACATGGAGGTCACGTATTTGGCGTTCTTAGGTCCAGAATATTCAGCACATGAGTGAGGGAGAACCAGTGAAAGGTGCAGGCGTTATGCAGAATAAAGCCATGCAGGGTAGGAAGTCCTGGTACCAGCCCTTCCCCCCTCACCTTGATTCATGATGATCCTGTGGGCCCACTCTTCAGCACTCTGTGTTCTTACTTTAGATATGGCCATGGGTGGGACCACCTTGTTTTTCCCACTGCCAAAGTTGGTGGTTGGAGGTGGAGAAAAGCTGTCAGAAGGAGATACCCTGATAGCAACAAGAAGGGATGTCAGGGGATGAGGCAGAAGAATGCAAGCAGTATAGCTGGTTACTGTTGGGGGAAACTGGGCAAAGTGAACATTGATCTCTCTCTCATTTCTTACAACTGCATGTATATCCACATATTCTCAACAAACAAAAATTTCAGTTTAAAAAAAGAAATGGCTGCCTGCGGCCTATGGTATAGGGGCAGAACTGAAGCAGGAGGGATATTACGCTAGTTTCCGAAGGGGCCTTGTGTAATTTTTGTTCATGGCAATGATCCTGAATCACCACCCATAAAAGTTAGATTAATCACACATCGATTCACCATGCTCTGCTTAAGGACAGGCGGAAGTTTGAAAGATGCTTTAGAATGATTTACACCCATGAGTTTTATATGGAAAGTTAACTTCTGAATACTTCCCCCCACAATGCCCCTCAGTGATTGATGTGCAGCTGCTTTATGAGTTGGCATGAAGGGTTAGCTTGAACCTTCCAGTGTATTCATATGGACACTAAAATATAATTTATGTTGCCAAGATTTGCAGGAAAAAGAAGTGATTTATTAAGAGATGCAAATGATCTCCCAGTTATTATGAGGTGATTTATCTGTATCCCTAATGTGAATGTTTTCATATTTTTAACTAAAATAATACACAAAATATCATGAATTTTAAAAAGCAGGTGATAGAGAAGACGTTCTGTCTTTTGCGTACTAACAGAGTCATGGATACCCTGGGAGACACTCTCTCTGTGGAAAAGGAGTTCCAATCTTAAAGGATGCCTTAAAAAACTTAAATATCTAAACAAGTTAAATTTAAACCATCAAATGACAAATAGAAGGAAGGAATGGTATTATTTTTTTCCCTCATCCCAACTACAGGCTTATGCTAAGACTCATAGAATTCAGAGCTGGGAAGGGACTTCAGCAGTCACTTGGTCTGTTTTTATGAATTTGCCTTCATTTTACTCAATATTTTTCCATAATTCATATCTCTGCCCAGAATTGAACATGTCACCTTGAATAGTGTCTGTGTGGCTTTTTTTTTGGCCAGGAAGAATAATCCTAACTTGAAACATTAAGTATGTTCACTTGGCAGAATTTATTATATTTTTGAGGCTTTTTGTTAATTTACCCTCAGTAGCTCCATTTTACAGATGGAGCTGACTGCAGCACTTCATGGTGGGACACCACAATCCTTCCCAGCATTATGAAGTATTTACAGACATTTTCATGAAAATCTCAGGGTTGAAAGCTCCCCAGGGTAACTAATACCTACTGATGGATAGTTTTCAAGCATTTTTATTTTATCTGCTTCAGTATGGAACATTGCTGGGCCTAAGTTTTAATAATCATACTCATAGATGTATTTTAATTACATATTAGCTTCTAATAGTATTACATGTAAGTCTTTTGTGCCCATAGATTTGCTGTAATTCATAGTTAACTTATGAATAAGGTTGGTATAAAATTTTCTTCTCCTGAATCAAATAATTTTTTTTTCACTCAGAGGAATTGTTCCCATTAAAAATGTAATTAGTTTTGAAATTTGGTCTCCTGGGTATCCATGGAAACTGTACTTCCTGATTGCCATGTGGAAAGGGAAAAGTATTCTCTTACCATTAGACGTTTGTACCTCTGTCAAGGAAGGGAAATGTATGTGAATTCGTGAATTCCATATAAGAAATAGGAATTAGTAATCTGAGTGTTAGATGCTCACAGCAGATGGAAAAGTAATAAAAACCTGTACTTTTTAGGAAGTGAGGAGCAGGTCTTTATGGCGACTCTTCGGGTGGGGACAGGGCAGAGCGGGCTTGCAGAACGGATGAGACAGTGGGTGAAAGAGCTTGTGCCTTGCTCTGTATGTAACCTGTGAAGTGACCTGCAGCTCCTTGCACTGGTTCAGCATGAGATGACATGCTTGTAGCACCCCCTGGGAAGGGGGGCCACAAGGGCAACTGTGGATCTGGAGGTGCAGGCGAGAAGGACATCCAGGCAAGGATTCTACCAGCTGCTGGCTGCCTGGAGATCAGCCTCCATGAATCACAGGCCCGGAGAACTCAATCTGTGTGACCTGGAAGCCGAGCACGAAAAAGGGAGCGTGTTTTCAGTGGATACTCTGACGCACCCAGAGCTCTTTAAAAGCATAACAGAAATTCATTGAGCAGTTATTAGAGTCTGAGTCCGTAACATTCATTGTTCATTTAAAAGCTTTCCTTTCATGTAATCCTAATCTGTTATTTAAAGCAAGTGCTATCAGTCTGCTTTAAAAGTTGGCTAAAATGGCTTTTACTGGACATCGGCTTATGGGGGGCGGGCGTGGATGTTGAGAACCAAAGAGAAGAACTTGATCAATTGATTTAATAAGGCTTTTGGAGGATTGCAATGTTACTTCATGGCTGATCTAATCCAGGATTTCGAGATTTTTAAGGAAAAATGGACAATGCTTGCTTTTATCCAAGGGATTTCAGTTGTCATATGATCTGCACAGCAGCCCCCTGGAGCACTCTGTGCTGAGGCTGTGGAGAGGAAGAACTGTGGAGTATGTGGCACGTGCTGGTTTGGAAGTCATTTAGTCAAGATTTGGTTTTCCTCATGTCCTTAGGTCTGCATGAAAGTCGCGCATCACGGGGACATGATTTTGTATGGCCTGAGATCTGTTTGGGTGCCATTTGGAGGAGGCGGCAGTAGTGAGCAGTGGGAGCAGCTCTGCTGAGAGCAGTTCCCTGGGCTTCCTGGGAGAGGGTGGCCTGCCCTGCTGGCCTGTGGTGGAGAGAGAAGCATCTCATCCAGCTCCCAAAGTAATTCCCGACATGTGGACAATGTATAGAAGTTTGCAACCACAAACCTCTTGGGGCATAAGTAAATGAAAAGGGGCTTTCGGCTATATAAAGCATAATGTTTATAAGCTCCCGGGAATTTACTTATAGCTTGATTCATTATGAAAATGACTCTGGAAGCATTAAACTAGACAAATTAGACTCCAAAAATCACATGAAAGTGCTTTTATATGGCTTTCATTTTCTAAATGTGGAGGTTCCCAATGTGTTTCTTGCAGATGCACACAGTGACTGATTTGAGGATACATTACGAGTGTTAAAAAAATCAAGTTGCTAGATAATAGGGAGTTTTCAGGGGCTTTACAGGAGAGTACTAGCAAGATGTGATGCTGAATTTTTTTTTTAGCTCTGTGATTGTTAATACACCCACCTGTTATCTAATTGCATATTATTCCTGTTATCTCTGGTATTTGAAGATACTGTCCCTCAGTGTTAGCTCCTTAATGAAAAGTAAAGAAGTAACCTTGTTTTGGGGTATGCTTGGAGATTATTGGTCTCCTTAATGTTCTAAAGGTACTGTGTCATAAAATTTTTTTAAAAAATAGAGATGTTTAAATTTTCAGATTTTCATTTTTTTAAAATGACTTTTCAGTCTCCTGAAAGAAATGAAAAAAAGAAAAATTTCACTCACCAAAAAACCCAGTAGTTGCTGTGAATAATTAGAGAAATTCAGCTTTTAGTGTTTGGGTCTTTTTATTATTTTCAACTCTGATTTTACAGCTGAGTTGTGTATGTGACCAAATACAGTACATGAGTGTTTGCCTTTTTTTTTCTTTTTGACCACATGGAAGTACCTAAAGAGATGGAATGTGACACACCCAGAGAATGAGGCACTCAAGGGACCTAAGAACTTGAGAAGGCCAGAACAGCAGGATCCCCCATCTCCACACCGAGCTTTGCCAGCGCTAACTGGGGAGCAGAGAGCCACTGAGCTCCTGGGAAGATGAGTTTGAAAGTGTGTTTGCGCTCTGTCACACAAAGGCGTGTTCTTCTGATCTTTGTAGAGAGGGGTAGGGATAATTCCCTTACCTGTGAAATTAGTTGTAGATTCCTCTCATCTAAGTCCTCCTCAACCAGAGCCCTGCAAAAAGTACTCCTTTGCTCTATAGACCAAGAAGGATCCCTGTTGATTTCAGTATATATTTTTAAATTCTCTCTCCTTAATTCTTGAATTTTGTACTTCATAACTTTTCTAATTTAAGTTGTTTTAAATTATACCTTGTTTTGGCTCAGTGTGTGTGTGTGTTGGTAATTTTTGTGAGAGGAAAATCTTGATGTTTAATTACACATGGCCTAGAAGGTAAATCACAAACTTTTTCTAGGTGGACTAGAAATTATTATTATTTTTTTTTAAAGAGCATTTTGGTAGTTAAATGGTGATGTTTTTACTCTAAAGAGACCACTTTCTCCCATTTGGGCAAAACATGTTATCAGTTTGCGCATGCTTTAATAAGTAATATCGAAACCCTTTCCTCTGGCTGCCCCTGGAGTCAGGGATTCCAGTAGTGCACATGCTTTGTTCCTTGAGGCTCTTGATCTGAATCCTTCTGAATATTTACTTTTCACATTTTCAACACTGCTTAGCACATTTAGCTTTCTAAATCATTGGCAATTGTTACATAATCATGTTGCAGCAAAGAATTTTTATATTTGGTTAGACACAGACCCCCCCCCCCCCCGCAGTAGGAGGTTAAAAAAAAAAAAAAACCTCTTGTGAAAGTGGATGAGAGTAAAGTAGAAATCCTAGCTGATTTTAACCTCACATGTGTGTTTGATAGGTGGGACCTAATAAGGCTAACGTGGAGGTCCCTTTTCTGGTGAAGATAGGCATTGTTTTAGTTGGGTTAAGCTAAGCTATGCTGAGTATCAGACCAACTTTATTTGAGATCTCAGTAGCTCAGTGCCTAACATGCCATAGCTTGTTCATGTGAGATTTACTACAGGGTTAGCAGCTCTCTAGTGTAGCTCCCTTCCAGGCAGTGTGGCCCACGGACCCAGCCTGCTGTCATCTGTGCTTCCAGGTCACCACTGTAAGGAAAGGCCAGTGGGTCACATATCAGCTTTTAAAAGCTTCAGACTCAGGAGTGTGCACATCTTTGCTTATGGCTGATTGGTCAGAAATTGTCATGTGGCCAGCCGGCCACATGCCTAAGTGTAGGGGTGCTAGGCAACGGGGAGGAACACATGGATATTCTCTGAGCAGTTAACCTCTTTGCCACAGGCGTATTTGCCACTCTTTTTTCTTATTTTACCTCCTCAAGGCACACTTTGCACATAAGTAAAGTAGGTAAGCCTTAGGCCTGAACCTTGAACATAAGGAGTTAACTATTCCATAGAGCAGTCTTTCTCAAAGTTTGATCTCCAGACCAGTGCATCAGCATCACCTGGGAACTTGTGACAAACAGAGATTCTTAAGCCCCAAGTCACAGGCCTTCTGAATCAGAAACTCTAGAGTTGGGGCCCAGAAATTGTTACAGAAAGCTCTCTAGGTGCATGCAGAAGTTTGAGAACCATTACCCTAGATCACTGATTTTGAACCTTTTTCATCTCTTGGCACACATAAAGTAATTACTGAAAGTCTGAGGCACACCAAAAAATATGTTATATATTTTTCTGATGTGACAAAAAAATAGGTATAATTTTGATTCATTGACACTGGACCACTATTGTTATGTTGGCTGTTGTCGTTTTTTTTTTAAATTTAACAATCTAAAAGGAAAAGAATAAAGTGCCCCTGACTAAAAATAGTCAGGTATATAGCATGTTTTAAAAATTCTTGCGGCACACCGGTTGAAAATCACTCCCCTAGATTAATGGACTATCTTTATGACCTGTTGAACTGACAATTAGTGAATCAACCCTGCAGTGCCAATATGCACTTTCTAGTATATTTGTGTAGTAAACATATGCTCAGCTGTGAGCACATACATTTTAATAGGAAGTACTTTGGGGTTTGTACTGTATGTCCCAGACTATATTTAAGCATTTTACAAATTTAACTCATCTGTTTCTCACAGCAGCCATGTGTTATAGGTATTATCGTTGTCTCCATCTTATAGATGAGGAAACTGAGGCAAAAGTGGTTCCATAATTGTCTAAGGTGGTGCCACAAGGTCAGACCACTTACCATAGCTGGCAAGTAGAAGAAGCAGGATTTGAACCTGGACAGCTGTCTCCCAAATCCATTTAACTGCTGTACGAATCTACTTGTGGAGCTTAGGGTGGAAACCTAGTAGGCCCTGTGGTAGTTCTTCACTTTTTCTTGAATGGAGACAGCATCAGAATTAGCAGGAAGTGTGGTGTGTCAGTGGCAGTTCACATTACAAGTTCAGCCCCCTTGCCACCAGCTTCATTCGTTGGTGGTTTACTTGTGCGTTGGGTGGGGGCGGGTGGGGGCGGGCGGGTGACAGGTTAGCCAATCTGAAGATGCATGGCTAGGCAGCAGTTGCCCAGTCATTTAAAACTGAACAATAAATAGAATGGGATTGTTAGGAGTAGAACCGAGTGGCGAAGTGGGAAGTGTTTTCTCCAAGTGAGGTAGTTCGATCACACCAGGGAAACATTTTCTTCAGTTAAACTTTGTTTGAGCTTCAGGCTTAGAAGAGAAGCCTGTTCTCATAAACTTCTCTTTTGATTCTTCTCAGGTCTTTCATTTTTCATCATCATCTGCCCTCTCTGAGAGCCTCATCTGAGTCCTGATTCCATAAGGCAGTCTGGACAAGGTTTTGGTTAAGTTTGTGTGACTAGGATTTGAGTTTTAATAGCGAAAATATGTTTTTACTTCCAAGAAAATTGATAAAAGGTTATTCCTTTTCCACTTGGGAAATTCAGGTAGAGTTAGACAGATATGATATAATCTTTTGAATTTTGAACTGATTTGATTGAAAAGGATTTCTCAAATGACATTGAGAACTACTTTTCAAGCAGTTGTTTTTCCTTGCATCCTTTAAAATTTTTTAATTATTAACTGCATTTTCTTTCTTGCAGGTGGGTCTGTTATTTGTTGTTGTTTAGGTGTACTTTGCTGGCCCATGCATTCCCTTGCCTTCTTTGTCTCTTGTGCTCAGCAGAGTAGAACTGAGACAGCTTCTTGGCAGCTCTGCCCAGGACATTACCAGCTTTGACTCTAGGTAAAGGATAAAGATAGAATCGACCCTTTCGGTTTTCATGTTAGCTGGGAACAGCTGCTATGCTTTGTATAGCTCTGAACATAACATTTCATTCCACAATTGCTGAAATTTTTAGTTTTCTGCAAGCCAGGGCTTAACCACGGGGTTTTCACATTCAGACTTAGAGCCTAGAATTTTCCTTTGAGAAACAGTTGCTTGTCTAGGAGTTTAGTAATTTACAAGAACAGAAATGGTAGAAGGGAGAGGGTGGAAATTATTTGCCTAAGCAGTTTTAAAGATGCAGGTTCTTCCCTTCCTTTCCCTTCATCACTTCCTTTTCCATCATCTCTTAAAATGTTTAACAGAGATAAAGATAATTAAAATAAATCTTGAGTCAGATCTAAACTAAAGAAGAAAAAACTGACCTAAAAAAGGGCAACTGAACTGACACTAATTGAATCACAGAGCCCTGAGCACAGAATTGCCTGGGAAAAGGACTTAGGAACCGTGTGTGCGTGGAGGGCTGTGCGTTCTTAAGAATCAACTCCTGTGAATCCCTTGTGGTCCTAGTGGCATTCTGCATTGAGGTAGGAGTTGCGAAGTTCAGCCTGGAAAAAAAAAAAGGTGAAAGTCATTTTGGGTTGGGTGTTTTGAAAACATTTTCTCCCCTCTCCGAGACCTAGTGCACTTAGTACTTGTAGAGAGAATCCACTTGTTTACTGTTTAGGAGAGCAGCTTCATATGTGAATTGAGTATCTTTTGGAAGAAACATGTAACAGGGTTGCCTCAAATAGCAGGAATAAAAGATGCAACCATTAGAAATAACATGGTTTTCCTCCCTTCTGCTTAGCCAGCCATTCAGAGTAGGAAACAGGATGCCAGGCTCACCCTGAGTAGGAGTAGAGGTGGCCAAAGGGTTTCTACGCTCCCCTTGAGCCCATTTTTATTCCAGAGCATCTCCAGGCCATGCAATTGTAATGCCTAAGCTAACTGAGAGTCCGCCTCCGTTTGGCTTCCTCGTGCCTGGCCACAGGGAGGCCTTATTATCACTAGTTACCACTGTCCTCCCAGCTTCCCAGGCTCCTTTGCTGCTTATACCATCAGTTCCGTTTTTCTCTTCCTCCTACTCACAGCATATGACCCACTGTCTATTTTCTTGAAACGACTAATCAGTAAAATAATTAAGTGCCTACTGTGTGCTCATTTGTCTTTACAGACTCAGAAGGGTTATGCCTCTTCACTGCTAATACTTTCACATTTATATGTTCACTACACACACTCTCCTCCTCCCTGAGGACCTCATTCCTACCAGCCCTTATTGCCATCTCAGGGGTTTAAAATGGTGGGGGGGACCCATTTTCCATCCTGGACCCTCTTATTGCTGAATGTCAGCTCACCTAGCTCAGGCCTCACTTCTCTGTGGATGGGTCAATCCCACAAGTATTCATTATCCCTGATTTCTCACCAATATACTAATCCCATAGTACCAAGACACCCCCCACCCCCTTCTGATCCCTCTCCTGTTCTTTGCTTTCCAAGTGTCTAAAAGTGAATTTCTCTCAGCGTCTTAACAGTCACCATTCTGGTGCCCCAGGAAATCCAGCCTGTGGCAAGAGGGACTTACTGCTCCCCCTGGTTTTTCAGGTCCCTATAACCAAGTCTCCTGCCCCTACCAGGTTCACACAGGTTTTCTTCAAACTCTGATGGCATTTTCCCCTACTGGCCCAGCTTTCCCAGCTCTCCATATACCTTCCCCTCCCGCCCCCCACAAACCAACACACACACCCTTTGTAATCAGGTCCTTACTGGGTATCAGCTCCTTCCACCTTCTCTTCCACCTCTGATACCCCTTCACTTAAACACAGGCCAGTGTGTTTTCTGGACTTAAAATTAGTATTGTTTCAACAATACTTAGGTCTCCTATTTTGTCATGTTTTATTCCCCGCCCCCCCGCCCCCAGTTAGATGGTGAGCTCCTGGAACCCCCTGCCACCTAGTCTAATAGTGGGTCAATAGTTACAAATTGAGGTAACTGACAGATGCATTTTTATTATCAGGAACTATCGGAGAGCCTTAAGTGGAATATTTTTCCCCCAAAAGTCATTTGAAGAGAGATTTCAGGGCCCATTTGTTTATTTTTTCAGAAAGGCTTTTTTGTTTTCAGCTTCAAAGAACACAGGAGAAAACAAGGACAGAACCACAACGCCCCCCCCCCCCACCGCTCCCCACACCAACACCTTTCAATCACACTTTTCCTACTCCCTTCGTTGTCACTCTTGCATCTTATAGTTAATAAAATCCCTTTTACAACCAACTTATTTTATTTACAACCAACTTACATTTATGCAATGTAAGTAAGAACTGTCTGGTGCACGGAAGACAGGTTTAATTCTTGTCTTCTATTTAAAAGGCTCACTAACAACTCTGTTACTTTTTGTTAATTGCAAAACAAACATCCTCCACAAGACCACTCACTATTCTGGGAACCCTTTGATATTCCCAGGAATTGTTAGTGCTTGGGCCACATTTACACCTATACATGGATTTACAGAAAATCTCCTCTGTGTCTTTGATAGTCTAGAAATAGTGATAATCCAGGTATTCAGAAAGTCTTACACTAATAGTCAACATCAAGAAACTAACTTGTTAGTCTTCTAACAGTTATTCCTGGAATAACTAGAGGCATAGAACAAAACCACAGAAACCCAATGACATGGATGGGGCTCATAAGAGTCTGCCCCTTCCTTTCTTTAGGATGAGTTCTATTCCAAAATTGTAACTGTTTATAGTAGGCATTGGGAGATTGTTTAGGGGGATTGATTTCACTAACTTTTATTGAGTTATTGCCATGTATGTGTCAGATACTATTTAAAGTGAATTACATGGTTGATCGCATCTTCACAAGAAAAAGAAAGGTTTGAAACTTTGATCAAATTTATGGAACCTTTTCCCCTTCCAAAATGAATGACACATAAATTTTACATAGTTTCAAAGGCATGAATCTTATCTGTAGAACCTGAGCACATCACCCATAATGGGTGGCCCACAGTAGGCTCATATTTACAGAATGAACTAGGTAAATGCCTACTGTGTGCTGGGCACTGGGCTGCGACTAGATATAAATTGGGGGAGAGAAGGAGGTGAATAGTTTTCATATGGTAAGAAGTGCTGTTTGATTATATTATCTCTTGCATATTTTTAAAAATAATTTTAAGTTACAAAAACATCAAATGCACAGTGACATTAGATTATGCTTTCATGTTTTGAAAATCACCATATTCCACTGACACTTCAGGTTGCATTTAAAAAGCAATACCTGCCTTTAAAACTTGCTCTTTAAAAATAGTTTCCTTACGTTTTCACACATTGACCTTCACGTTTGAGGCGGGGCCAGGCCTGAGCAGGTTTTGGGGAGGAGGGGCAAGGCGGTGATGACTCACCTGGGAGAAGTCTAGTTTAGGAGGCATCCCTCTATTGTTGGTTTCATGGGTTATTTCCCTTTTTACACTGAACCTCTGATAAACACCTGGAAGAATGAGTAATCATAGCAAAGTAAGTTACTTTTGGGATCAGCTCATGATCCCCTCCCCTGCCTGCAGGTAAAACCATACTGGGTCATCTTTATTTTTGCCTTCGAGATTAAAAGCTCCAGGGAACAAACAAAATAAGGACTACAATCCAGTACCAAGATTGCTGGAGAAAGAAAAAATACAACAGACCCGGGCTGTACAGTGCAACAGCCAAACAGCTGCTGGCCATGTGTAGCTATTTAAGTTTAAATTAGACTTAAACAAAAATTTAAAGTTTAGTTCCTTAGTCACATTAGCCACATTCCAGGTGCTGACTGCTTATGTGTGTCCAGGAGCTACCATATTGGACAGTACATATAGAGAATGTTTTTATCCTTACAGAACTTTCAACTGGACAGCTTTGCCCCAGATCGCATCAATTCAACAAAATGTTTTAACTCAGTCTCTAACATGCTAGCTTTATATGATGTAAGATTTTATTTATTTATTTATTTATTCATTCTTTCATTCATTCATTTATTTATTTATTTACTTTTAGAGAGGGGAAGGGAGGGAGAGAAACATCAGCGTGTGGTTGCCTCTCTAGCGCCTCCTACTGGGACCTGGCCTGCAACCCAGGCATGTGCCCTGACTGGGAATCAAACTGGCAACCCTTTTGTCCACGAAAGATTGTCATCCTATTTCAGGTCTTCACATTGATACCAAATCTTGCCCTATGTCTAGGGTACAGAAATAATATGGAACATCTTAAGCAACTAATGTTAACCTTTGCAGAGAATGCACATTGTTCTACGCACTCTACTAGACTTTGCTTCAAGCACATTGAAAGCAACAGGGATGGCCATGGACCTCAAACTGCAGGAAAATAAAGAGACCCATTTTTGAAATGAAATCTGTTTGGTGGCTGAAGTCATAGAAATGATAAGTATGAAGAAGCTGTGAAAGTTTTAAGGCCTGGCAACTTTGATGGATTAATGTGTCCCTTTGTTTTCTCTATCTGCAAGCTAAAAAAAAAAAAAAAAAATTAAAGGAGCACATGCCTAATGTGAATGAGAATAATAATACTTGACTATAAATTTGGATTGTATCGAATATATGAGTAGCATGGTTCTTTCGAAATCTTTATGTAAGATAGGCAGAACCATAATTACTTTCCATATCTCTCTTCCAGACTCTGATCCCATTAAATGAATTTTGGCTAGTAGCATACAAAAAAAAAGTCATCACCACAATGAGTACTGGCTTGGGGGTGAAGCGTAGAAAGGATCCTTGCCTTGGCCAGAGCACAGCATTAGGAGTTAACTACAAGAAATAAAGAGAAACTATGGGGTTTTTTCCTTATATCCTACAAACAGCATTTTCAGTGTGGCTAGGTAGCAAATTGTTGTATAATCTGTTAGACCTTTTTTCCCCCTTAGGAAAATTCTGTTCCTAGATTGGGAACATTCCAGGATGTCACTGGCCTTTAATAGAGTTATGGAAAAGTATCAGTTCCAATTTCAAATCTGTTATCTAACCAGGGCCACACTTCTTGAATTGTATTTTGAATTCTGCGTTTTGCTTCTGGGGCCGTCAGAGCATGAAGTTGGGTTTGTGTGAACATGTACGTGCCTGGGTGTAGTGGACTGCTTTTTCTTTTCAGAGTTGTAATGAAGCATCTTAAAGGGCTTTGAAAAAGTTTCCTCGGGCATATTTAGTGAGCACGGTAGATGCCGTTGTTTCGCAAGTTTTCTACTTTCTTTGTCTGTACAGGTTGTTCCTGACTTCATGGCTGGGAGGAAATTGAGGATGTTGAAGAGTGCTTGCCGTTTGGCTGGTGGGGCCAAACCGGTTGGCTGGCTCCTGTTCTCAGATCTGCCAGTGACGGGGCCAAGTCCTGTGGCTCCAGGAGAGGGGCCACTGCTCTAGTCTCTAAATACCCTTTGTTACCCCATTATCTAGCCTCATAAAAAAGATCCTAAAAATATTAGCGTCATTTTGAAGTAGTGGCATAGAGGTTGATGATGTTGATTTAATCGGTAACTTGGCTTCTGCCACTAATTTGCCACCATTTTCTCCATGGCCTTGCCTCCGCTGCCATCACTCCGTCATTACTCTCCCGTCCAGCCCTCTCAGCTCTGAGATTGTGAGGGGTTATGCGGTATTTAGGCAAGGATGTTTTTCTTTTCTTTAATTGACTTTGGAAAGATTCCTTATAGTCCAGAAAAAGGAACACTAGGGGACTGTTTTAAACATCTGATCTTATCTTCCTTTGAACCTGTTAACCTCACAGATGTTGGTGTGATGCCAAGAAAATGGAACTCCTGGCCTTGAATGGCAGGGAGTCAGGGTCCTCTGCTCGGATGTGTGAACTCTTCCTGGCTGGCCCATCCCATAAGTGGCTCACAGCCCCAAAACTGCTTTGAATGAAGAGTGGAGTTTGCTGCCATTTCCAGTCCTGGATATTTACAGCATTGCTTGTAGTTAGGCAGGTGGAAGGGCTTTTGAAACCAGACCTAAAGACATGCTGGCATTCCAGCAGAGGTGAATCTCATACGCAGACTCAAGCCTGGGAGAGACGTCAGAGATCACGTCCTCACTACTCTGCAGACGGGACCGGTGTATTCCACGCTGTTTGCTTATGCAAGGAAGCACATGGTGTACTGTTCTGTGTTCCAGTGGTTAACGGGTGTTATTAAATGCTACTGAATCATTTTAATATTAGTAGTTTAAATGCAGAGTTTTACTTGAGCTACCACAACTAAGTTCTGGGATATGTGGGCTTTGAAGATAGCTCTTATGTTTGCTGCAGAAAGAAAGTAAATACTTACGTGAGCCCAGAAAGTGAGTTCTCTTTCTTGGAAGTGGCCAAGCCTCTCCCACACTGAGGCACAGGGAGTGCTGGTACATTGGGCTTGGAGACTTTGAAAGTTGGAGCTGAAATGGATGCTGGGTAGGTGTTGCTCAGGCATTCTTCCAAGGTTCTAGAGGCCAGTAATATTTTAAACAAGTCTAACAGCCCCTCGAGGCGAGCTGCAGGAAGTCCAGCCCTTGGCTTCGTGTTGCTGCGTGGTCAGCAGGAGATAAAAGTGTGGACTGTTGGAGGCAAGGCCCCTCCTATCAGTGGATGGCAAACTGTTAAGGAAAGATAAAAGGAAAGAGCAGGGATGTTCTTTTTTGAACAACAGGAGGGTGCCTTTATCACAGTCATTCAAGTAAAATGAAGGGGGTGAGCAAGAGATCCTCTACTTTATGATTGCAAGTGCACTAAAGCAATTTCTGTCTTGAATATATTGGTAAAGGCCAGTCTTTTTTCAACCAACATAGTCCATTCCATAGGGAGTATTGGCATTACATCCTGCTGAAGTAAATGGGCATGAACTTGGGTTTTCAAATCTTTGTGCTCCAGAGATTTTCCCTGTGGAGTATTTGACCCATGAGAACCTGGTGGAAATGTCAGGTTGTCCGTGGGCTGAGCTGGTGAACACAGCAGCCCTGCACAGCAGCGGAGACCTGGTTTGCCAGTGGGAACACAGGCTAGCCCTCTGTTACCTGGCTCAGGTACCAGAGAGGTTAAGGGAAGGGACCTGTCCGACTGGTGTGGATCTCCCCTTTTAGAGTTTCCTAACTGTCTTTTGTAAGTTGTGGGGGTTCCGGGGTGCCACATAGGAGCTTGCAAACAGGTATCTGTTTCTCAGGGTGGGGTTTGTAGAATGTGAGCCCACATGGAAGAGCCTGGGCATGGTTGGCTCCCTGTGTGAGCTTAGTCAACATACAAGGGGACCAATGTGCTTTGGGCGCACTGTGCGTGTATCAGAGGCTGCTGGGCTGGAGGGCGCAGCCCATGTGTGGGTGCAGCAGCACTGTGGTTGCTACCCCAGTGGAGCAGTTGTCCTGAACTAACTGCCTGCTCCTCAGAAGGTTAGGGAGGAACGCCATGAAGGCCTGAATGCCTCAGACTTCCTCAGGGACCATGCCAGTCTGCACCCCTGCCTGCCTTTCGAGGTGGCCCTGCTGGTCAGCTCATTGTTGTGGGTGGAGGTAGAAACCTGCCCCAGGGGCCACCTTCCCTCCCACCCTGCCCCATCCTGCCCCGCAGTAGCTCTTGGGTTTAGTTCAGTTTATGTTAAGAAAAATCCATTGGCTTGCTAGTGTTTTGGGTTGTTCGGCTTGCGGTAACCAGTTATCAAACACATATATCTTGGAGTATTTGTTTTTCTTCATAGATATAGTGGTGAATAATTTTCTTAGAGGCAAAATACAGGGGGAAAAGTTCACCCGTTAGAAGGCGTGGAGGGCAGACGATCAAGCTCTGGTGAATTCACCGAGCACAGTCATTCTCAGCTGGTTTGTGATGTCTGGTTACCCACTCTGAAATTTTGACCACAGATGACCACTTTTCCAGTGGGCGAGGAAAGATGTGATCTCTGCTCCTTCCACTGCCTTCTCTGAGCTGGTACGGTAGAAGCATTTCGAGCAGTACTGTCTTTAACAAAGTAATTTTGATTTTATAAGGGCTGCCATACTGAACCACGCTGAATTCTGGGAATTTAAAGCCCAGATCCTAGGTTAACCACCTGCCCCAGGGGTAGTTAGCTTGCATCCAGCAACTCCTCAGGAGAAAAGTAGAGAATCCTGTTTCTGCAGCTGCTGACCCTTTACCAGAGCATGTCAGAAAGGCCAGCCCCAGGAGCTCAGGGCCTGTGAAAGAGTTGCAGGATATTGCCTAAAACTCTCAGCAAACTGCTACTGAACTTTACCCCACCTTCCTCCCTTAGGCTGTAAATGTGACTGAAGACACTGACATCCACTTCAGAGGAGCGTCCAGAGGAGTCCCTTCACTAGGGTCCAATTTCCTGAGAGTGTGGGGTGCAGTGCTGGGTGTCAGCTGTACTGTATTAGGTTCTGCAGCCCAGAGGGCAGAGGTGTGGGGAATATGGACGTGAGCCTCCTCCTGTGGGAGGCAGCCGGGTGAACTTCCTTGATTAAGCAAATGTGAAGCTGACCAGGATTTGTGTCAGCAGCAAACTGAAGCTGGAGGAGTTTTATTTCCTGTTCATCATACAGCATGTGCTACTGCTCTTTATTGTCGGTGGGATTGCTTTTGTGATGAGCTAAATTATATTTATATTTCATTGTTAAACTTAGGGGCTGGGGCCGAAATATTTTGAAGATCATTAAACTGGGCCCTGCCCTCAAAGCACTGGCAGCCCACTAGAGGAGGCCCGTGGATGAATCAAAACATTGGAGAGGGCTGGCCCAGCGACTAAATAGACTGGAATGTTGGGAGGTAAAGAGCATGGTATCAGTAGCTTGTCCTAGGGGGTGCTGTACCATTGGTAAAAAGTTTTAATGAATATTCCTTTGATTGATTTCTGTAATGTAGGGTATGATAGGCAGGTATTATTAGCTTCATTTTCTTGATGAGAGAACTGAGGCCCAGAGACTTAAAGTTGCTCCATTGGTGGCCAGCAGAGTTTCCAGTCCAAGGTTTAGACTCCACATCGTGTGCTCTTTGAGTTACACTACTATGGTTTATTCTCCCAGTACATGCTTTGGAGTCTTACAGCATTATGAAAAAGGGACAGTCCTTTTAGAAGCCCAGAATCTGGATGTGAGAAGAATGATCTGATTTGGTCTCCCACCCACTGCAGGATCTTCTGCTTGAATATCCCCCGGGGACAGCCAGCTCATGCACTTATGGAGCCTCATTACATTGTGGGCAGCATTCGTTGTTCAAAGCTCTGGTATAAAGAATAATGGAGTCCCAGACCTGCTTCTTTGTGCCCCCCACCCAAACCTTGTTCCTGCCATGGTGGGCATGTGGGAAGAACGGCCCCTCTTCCACACACACCAGGCCTTCAGGTGTTTGCAGCCAGCCTTGCATGTCTCCAGTTCTTTCTCTTCCATGGGCTGAGCATCTTTGGTTCCTTCTGCCATTTCTTGCTTTCCCATGACTTGGTTCTCAATTCTCTAGTTTGCTAATTGACCTTCTCTGAATGGTTTTTTAATGGTCTTCTTTGTGATGCAGCAGAAAATACAAGAATTTTAGCCCTGCCCTTGAAGAGCTGGGTACTCCCAAGGGGTGGTGAACAGACAATACAGTGTACAGATGATGTTGTTGTGGAACTGTACTCCTGAAACCTGTATAATTTTGTTAACCAGTGTCACCCCAACAAACTCAATAGAAAGGAAAAAAAGAAAATAAAAAATTTAGAATAGATTTACAATATCAAATAGTGGTAAGGATATAGAGCAACCAAAACTCTTATATGTGGCCGATGGGAATGTAAATTGGTAAAACCTTCCTGGAAACCTGTTTGGCAGCATCTCCTAAGGCTTGGATATGCATATCCTACGACCCAGCAATTCTACTCCTAAATAAATATCTATCTAAATGTATGGGCACCACAAAAAACAAAACAAAACAAAACGAAACAAAAAACAACTGTGTAATAACCAGCAAATAATCTAATCATTACCTTATAAGATTTGGGGATATATGTAAAGTGTCTAACAAAGGTTCTGGCTCAGAGTTTATGTCACACAGTCAGTGCCCTGTAGTTTTTGGGAAAGGGATGTGTAATTGGATATGCACTAGACTTCAGACATACTCTGACTTAAATTCCGTTTTCTGTTACAGCAATATCCTTCGTTGCTGTTCTTAAGCTCCTCAGCTGAGGAGAGATGGGGAAGCCCCTCCCAACCGGTTTTTGATAAACCAGCAGAGTAGATCTTAGGATGGGGTGGGCTCTGGATCCTAAACGTAATCCCCTGCAGGACACTCTTTCTGAAATATCTTCTGCGAGAGCCTGGAAGACCCTTCCCTGCCCAGGGGGTCTCTGAAGGTGCTCGTGGGCCCGCTGCCAAGCATGAGTGCTTCCTTATTCAGGCTCCCTTGGCCACACACCCCCTTTCTCACCAGTTTCTTCGGGCAGAATAGAGAACCATTCAGGTTTCTGCTAAGTTGGGCAAGAAGATAATGAAATCCGAGGTCCTGGTGGCCTGGCAAAAAAGCAGTGTTTAGAAAAAGACTGGCTCACCTGGGGAAAGGGGCAGGGCCCCCTCCCAGAAGAGCAGGACACTGGAAGACAAATGGCTGCCATGTGGCAGCTGCTTCTTGGCTTCATGGGTCTGGCAGTAGTTAGATCCTGTCTGTAAGACCTGCTCCCAGGAGAGCTGCAAGGAGTGGAGTCTGCCTCTTCATAGTCTTATTTACTGACAGCAAAGCTTATAATCAGGACTTTGCCCCATTTCCTCCCTCTAAAGAAGCCAAGAGTGCTGTGGAGAGATGCAGGAAGAAGAATTGGAGTATTATAGCATGGTTTTGTCTAGCATGTACCAGAAAAATCTCTCCACCTTTCCCGCAGTTTATATGTTAAATACACTAAATGGAATCTGACTTACATAGAGAAATCTGATAAGCAAAACCCTGTCTTTTGAACCAACACTTGCCTGTCTGCTGAAATTGTGTATAATATGACAAAATGTCCAAATTATTTTTAAGAGGGAACTCCTTCCAGTATGGAACCTGTCATTCACCCACAAGCCACCCCTTCCCCCGTCACGTGACTGAATATTAGCGTTCCTTTACCCACAGACAGTGAGCCATGCCTTTGGAGAAGGGAGGACATCCGCAGCTCCTGTTAGACCTGATACCCACTGGAGCAGCTGAAACCTCATCAGTAGGGGACACCGTCCAGGCAGCTGGGATGAACTCCATTTGATTTTTATTCCTCCAGCTGTGAGTCCCATTAAGACACAAACCACAGTAGGTGGTGAAGTAGTTCTGAGGCCAAAGGGGGAACCACGCACATGCTTGCTTCCCCTCCTGGTTAGCCTCCTGAACTCCCCCTTCTCACACACCTCTGTGGCACACTACTGTCCCGGAGCCTCAGAGAGACTTGGGGGACTGTGAGGGTGTCCAGGGCCACTGGAAATTCTGGCCAAAGGTCTCAACAGCACCCTCCAAGGAGTTTTTCCTTAAGTGGCACAGGCTTGGTGGATGCTATCTGCTGGGGAGGGATGGCTTTGAGCGTCCACAGCTGCGTGGAGGTCGGGCTGAGTGGTTTTATTTCCAGAGAACTGCTCGCTGGCCCTGCCTTTTTTGAAGCTCACATCCCACACATGCCCATTTCTGAGGAAGCTAAAATAGGCCATGCACACATTAATTCCCCCCTTACTTACTATTATTTTGTTGTAGTAAACAAAGCAAAAGTTAGAACCAGTGCCTGAATTTTTGGTCTGAGGGTGGCTCCTTTGAAATCCTCATGGCAGAAAGGTTTTTCAGGGAGATCTTTGGTTTGGTGGTGCCCTTCTTTCAGAATTCTGCGAAAAGGCAAGTGCTGGTTCCCAAGGCAGGGTCACAGTCCCCAGGGAGCTGACACACAGACCACTGGGGCAAGGCCCAAGAACCTGAATTTTTCAGCCCTGTGTAAGTTGAAGGTATAGGCCCACATAATGACCTCCGTATGTTGAGAATCTGCGTTTCTCGCGAAGGTCCACCATGCGGCCAGACAGGGACTACTCTTTGGGATGGCTCTGCTCTGTTGGAGGTTCAGTGGCAGGTAACTTCTCACCAACTCCATGAGACTCTTAAGATTTTCTTCAGTTGGTGTTTGCTTCATTTTTGACCTGTGCACTTCTGGCTACTCACTCCCCACCATTTATGCTCTCCTTCTCCTGCCCCACACTGTTCCTCCAACACACATTTTTGGAACCCCAGCACCTGAAAGTATGAGCACCCCCATCAGAGTTTCCTTTTGCTCCAGGTCTGCATTCCATTCTCATGGAAGCACAAGTGACCAGAGCACACAGGTTACTTCTCAGCTCGAGCTCACATTGGTGGATCAGTTAGATCCAGCCATTCAGGCAGGACTGGGCTGGTGGGATCTCAGGCAGAGCCTAGTGGCTGCCTTCAGGTCTCCTTGCGCGAGTGCTTTAGAACAGCGGTGTTAGAGGTGGAGTTCCCCACCCCTTTGAGCAGTGAGGGCAGTGAGTGGTTGCAAACTCCTGCCGTGTGCAATGGACATTTTAGTCTAAGATGGAAATCCAGTGCTTCCTCCTGCACAGAGAGTAAGGCAGAGGTAAAGTTGGGAGGAGAGAGCTCCTTTTTCCTGCCTAGAAATAGAAGGAAATGGGAGGCCAGGCACTGAACAGTGTGGAAGGGCAGAAGTGACTCAGAATATGATTGCTGGAAGTCAGAGAATGTGAGTTAGAGGAGTGCATCTGTTCTCTCAAGCCGTGTGCTAGGACTTGCAAATTTTGTCCAAAAGAAACTTCAACAGAGAGAGAAAATGGATTTACATTGCTCTACCCAAAGGCAAGTAGTATACTTAACCCCTGCCTACATCTATACCTTAATTTTCTTTTTTGTACATTTCATGGGGTGTTTGTTATGAAGATTAAAGCATGTGATACATAGTGTTCAAAAAGTATTAGTTGTGCTACTACTTCAGAGTTCAAGTTTGGGACTCAGAGCATTGCGGGTAAGTAGGGTTCGGTGAGGCTGCCTGTGGAAAGTGGCCCCTGAAAGAAGGGGTGGGGACAGTAATGTCCTGGGGGAAGAAACTGAACAGAGATAACCATGGAGACTGGTGAGCAAGAAGGCCAGAAGGTAAACTGAGGCTAGAGCATGGAGGGCTTTGAATGACAGGTTAAAAAGTCTATTTCCTGTAGTCCTGAGGCAGAGATCAGAAGACGACCCAAGGAGAGGCCTGCACCCCTGGTGTTGGGTCCCCAGGTTGCGGCTCTCCCACCCCTTCGTGCTTTGCTATCTTGACCGTGGGCTGGGAGGTGCATCCCCGTCTTCTTAGCAGTCCCCAGAACTGGCCAGAACAGCTCACAGTGCCTGATTGTTCAGGGTCTGCTCAGTGTGACACTCTAAGGCTCCGTTGGACCAAAGCTCATGTCAGCAGTGGGGGAGGGTGACTTGCATGGGTGCCGCCCTATCCGAGGCATAGACGGCACCCTAAGCCAAGAAACACATCAACTTCCTGGAACTCAGAGCTGTCATCGCAGCTGTCCCAGGCCTCAGAGCACACGGGAGGCTGTCCTGGTTAGAGGAGATGGTTTTGCCCTGAGCTTGGCAGGCAGGAGAGAACAGGCAGTGCCATGCTGCGACATCCAGTCTGGTTTGGTTCTGTCCCCAGTTAGCCAAGACTGGGGAAGAATATTTCCTTTCTGTCTCAGCCCATCCTTCCAGAGCTGTCCTTGCTGCTGTTAAGCTCCATAGCAGCTCACAGCATTTTAGTATCTGAACTCCTCTTAAACTCTGTCAGCCTGTACTGGGTCAGGTGGAACTGGCCAGCTAGTTAAAGGCTGTTCCAATCAGTGGATCAACCATCCCAAATATTTGAGGACTTCGGTGCAGGCTCAGCACAGCCCCACTCCTAGATTGGTGTTGTAAAGTTCACTATTATATGGTGTGGGGAGAGGGAGGGCTCTTCTGTCATCCCAGGCATCTAAACTTTAGCCCATCTTTCCTGGGGGCCTTAGGACAGATTTTAGATTTTACTTTAAGATTCTGGGAGGTTTTCAGAAGCTGGATAGCTTTGTTTCTAGAGTATCTTCCCTTTTATCTTACATCTCTTTTTTTGCTGTCTTGGACCTGGGGACAGGGTTCTTAATCTTTGCAGCTTTACATAGCATTGTCCCTTATCTCCTGTGATGGGTGGGGGAGGCCGGCCTTCCCCTCCCCCTCATCCTCACAGAGGAACCTCTGCCCTCGCCAAGCCTCCTGCTTCCAGCGGACCTGAGCAAAGCCTGTGTGAGAATGCAGGTCCAGAGACTCGGCATCCTCCCTCAGGAGCCCGAGCCTCACCCCTCCCCAGCCTGTGCTGTCACGGTTCCCCTGCAAGAGTCCTCTTCTAGGGCACAGGCTCTGTCACCGGGCTTCCCCCCGCCTGCCCCCGTTTTTCCCCTTTCCTCTTGAGGTAGTGTTGATAGAAGTAAGGGGTATCTTGTGTTTTATTCCAAGAGCTGTCCTGTACTTTTCCACTCTTGAGTTCTGTGAATCCTTCCGGCCTGGTGGAACCCAGAATAAACAGGGTAGCGACTCTTGTTACTGAGCTTACTTGCAAGACATTCTCAATATTCAAATCATTTACATCCAAGATCAGAGGATGGAAGTTTCAGAGTCAAGTCTGTCAGGTTGGCTCTCTCCTCCCCTTGTTTCCCCATGTGTACTGAGGTTACTTGGATTTTTTAAAGTATCTTTTTTAAATGAGGGGAGAGAGTGTGTCCACATTTTGAGACTCTTGGTTATTACATTCTGAAAATTTCAGAGACTTGTCTCTGTGAGGTGTTTTCATTACTTACATATAGAACTATAGTTCACTTATTTGGAGATCTTGGAGGTTTCTAGAGGAAAGCATGGAACTGTTCCTCTCTAGACTTTATTTATTCCTAATAAACCATGTCATTAATTAAAAAACGAATAACAACAGGGAAACCCTGCTTTTTTTTTTTTTAAACAATGTTTTGTTTTGCCTTAGACATCTTTAAGTTTAGATGGCTGGGGATTATCTAAGAGGATGTTTTGTTCCCATATTTCTGAAACCTCATAGGAATTTCATTAAAATTGACTCTATTCATAGTTTAAAGCAACATGGATTATATATCAAGTACAACCAGGATGCGTTTTTGGGGTCCCTGGCCCCCCCAATACTCAAAGAAAATGTTAGATAGAGAGACTGCCTATTTTGGTGGGAGGGTCCATCACTTTCATCAGATCCTTGCCCCAGTCAGGGGCTGTCCCTATCAGTCATTCCTTGTTCCTTGATACCACATTTTGCTGTGTATAGTGCACACTGTTTGCCCAGATTTTTTAGGGGAAAAATAAGGATGCGCATTATACTTGGGTATATTCTGTATCTGTATAAATGTTTTTAATCCGTATATTTATGCTTATGCGTTAAAAGTGTAACTCTAGAGAACAGTGATACCCGTATGCAAAATAATACCCTGGAATATGGTAATTGGTTTTGTTTCTAAATATAAATGAATAAAAAATTGAATTAAAAAATTAAAAGGAAATTTTTTTTCTGGAAAGTGGAAGCCAAAAAACGTGGGTGCGCAGTATACACGGAAGCGCATTATACACTGCAAAATATGACACCTTGTTCAAAATCCAGAGACCTTTTCAAAAGTGAAAGGCCCAAAAAGAAAAGATGACGCCTTGAAGCAGTGAGGTGTGAAGCGAGAGAAGCTGTTCAGTGTCAGAAACCACTGAGGAGCTGCTTCTAACAGAAACAGCTGGGGAGGCTTCCCCACTCGCCCCCCAGCCCCACTGCAGGCAGGCCTGGCAGAGGTCTGCTGCCTTAGGTGGTCGTGCAGACAGAGGCATGTCACCCAGCATGTCACATGATTGGGCAGCTTCTTACAACTTTCCAAAAGGGAATAAACATGAGAAAACATGTCAACAGGTTTGTTTTCTCAACAGATTTTGTCTGTGTGGCAGCCCATTTTACTTCTTTAGTTTTTACTTCCCAGTTCTCTGCTCTTCAGTTTGGCTATGGGATGCTGTTTCCATAGACCTAGAGAGTGTGGCCAAACGCTGTCGCTCTGGGAAATGCTGCGTCCCAGTTTTCTCTTACATTGTGGAGGGCCAGGCATGGCTTTCTCCCCAGCCAGGCATTTGATGCCCTTGGCATCCAGAATAGACGGTCTCAGGCACTTGAAGGGTGCATGTAATTGGAGTAGTTTTCTGCATCTTCTCTACAGAAAAGAAAAAATAATGCATTTGGTCCTATTTGAACTATTATGGACAATTCTCCCATCACTCAAGAAAAGATATAATAAGTCTCCTTTACATTGAAGGGCTATTTAGTTTCATACTTTCTCACTTCGGCTCTTTTTTCCTCTCTGTTTCTGATAGTATTTAATGATGTCTTGCCCTTCATCTGTCAGCATTAACGTGTCATTAAGGTGCTCGAAGCTCCACCTGGAGCCAGAGGTCCAAGCCATTCGGAGGTGATACTGCCCTTGGCATTGTTGGAGCATGCTTTGGGAGTTCCTGGCTGTCCGAGGCACACTTGATGCCCGTTGCTGTTGCTCTTGCTCAGAAGCTAACAGACCACTGGGTGAAATCAGCCTAGGAGCTGAAAGCTTGCTTATGACATGCAGACAGGAGGCTGGGAAATGTTTTGTTGTTCTTAATTTGTGCCTCTTTGTGGTAATTAGTGGAGAAATACAGAGGTGGGATCATTTTTGGTGTTGACTCCCTCACAATGTGTCACCTTTTCTCATTTTTATAGGTTGCTTCAGCTTTGCTCCAGAGGTGGTGGCTTTGAGGTGTGACCCTACCCACATTTGGGCCCAGCCAGCACCAGCTCCTCAGTAAGGAGGGCCAGCGTGATAAGACCCAAAAAAAAAAAAAAAAAAAGGTCGGTTAAACTTTATTGACTTTCCTTGAGTCACAATAACTTTGAATGTTGAGTCTTCCTTTCTGCCTCTCTCCCTCCCTATGTTGCGTTTGCATTGCCCTCCCTCTTCTCCAGGTCCCCAGAGGCTCAGATGCAAAACCATGGTGAAATTGTAACAGAATTGCTAGTTCATCTTGACCTATTGGACCTAAGGTGTGGGATGAGAAATCTCAGAAAGGTGCCTAGTGTTTTGTCTCAAAAGAAAAGCAACACTTCAGACAACCCCATTTCCTGCTTCTTCCTCCCCACCCCCAAATTCAGACTGTGTATTAAAAACTGGAATACCAGGCCAGTACATGGGCCGTGTCAGTGAAGATGATGATTTCTTTTCATATCTGTTATTTGGGAATTTCATCTGGGTTCCCAGTCCTCTCTGATCCAATTGGAGGAAATTTTATTAGAATGGAGCCAGTGATTTTTATTTTTATTTTATTTAGTATTATTTGCAGTGGTGGGGCTGATGTGCAAGATGATGTCAGGGAGAAGCAATGAGGCAAAGAAGAGAATAAAAAATATTACAACTATATAAATATCCATAAAGAAAAATGTGCCTTGTAAATGTACCTTAAACTTTAAACTTACCTTTCATTCCCTGCGATTGAGCATCAGTAACTTTAGGTTAATTAGTTTGAGTTCTTACTCCAATATAGTCAGGAGTCCGGTAGGTAGAATTGACTAATACTGGCCAACTGGCCTCTGGTTAAATTAGCACAGAGATGAGCTCAGTGTTAGGGTAGTTGTTTCCCCAACATGGAACAATGCACACTCCATTGTGTTTCACACCGGGTTCTTTCCCTTCTTCCCTGCACCATCACCATCATCCCAGTGGGGAATTCAAGTATGAGAGTGAACTGGCGTAAAATCTTGCAATAGCTCCAAGGGGCTAGTTTGGGTTGCTGCCGAAACAGCTCTTCAGGGATGTGTACGATGTCTCCTCTTTTCAAACCAGTGTAGTCGTGAGTTTTGTTCTGTTAATTGCATTTTCAGAACAGAGATGAGAAGTCTCTATTTTTTAAAAAATTGCTATTTACTTACCTTTAAACTAGGAGAAGGAAGCAAATGTCGGTGATCTTGGCGTCATCAATGGGAAATGTCACACTCTATCCCAAAGGAGGAAACAAGTTTAGAAAGTGTCTTGTCTGGACAAAATGGGAAATAAGTATATATGACTTTTCCTTTTCCAGTTGGGCCAAGCCCTTGTGACTTTTCAGCCCTTATGTAGATTAGCTATTGCTATTGTTGTGACTATTGCTAGGTATTGTGTATTTAAGACACTTCAGAAGTTTGCAAGAATGTGTCTTTGATGTTATAGTGACTGTGACAAAAATTTTTACCAGCAATTTGGCTCTGCTTGCTGGGTATATTTTTGTTAATTTCATATTGACTATTTTGCTCCTCTTTACTTTCTTTCCCTACATAATGGTAGAATTAAAATATTTTTTATTTTAACTTAAAGTTTTATATTTAGCTTTAAAGGTGTTTACTCTCACCTCTTTTCAGATTTGAGCGAACTCTGCCTCATTTTTCTTTCCTAAGTAGAGTAATAGGACAAAAAACAAGATCATCTTCTAAACTCCTAATCTAAATTGGTAGAAAGGTTAATTTTCCTTTTACTGATGTAATTGTCATAATGAAAATTTCTAGTCAGTTATTTTATAATTTGATATACATCAAAACTATAGGGGAAGTATATTTAAAGAATAAAGATGATTTGGGGATTGAAGGTACCCACTTATTTGAATCACATAAATAATTACATGCTGATTGATCACAGCAATACGAGGGGACTGATGATACTTTTGTTAGAACTGCATTAATAAAGAAATGAGGTGTGTGTGTGTGTACTTACATGTGTGCACTTGAGTCACATGGTCTCTTTAAAAGAGACATCTCCCAAATAAACTTTCAAAGACAGTTAAAAATGGAAAGTTGGAAGCACAATCTTTAATAAGTTTAAATGGTCTTCTAGCATGGGGAAACTTCATGGGAAGACACTTAACGGTTTTTGCTTAATTTTGATCATAACTTTCCTTTATGAGGAAGCATGTGAGGGATGGGGCTGAATCAGTTGTCTTAAGGAGTATGTTTCTGGAGTTAGTCCTCTCAACTACCATTTAGAAAACCATTAGGTTCATATCTTCGAAATGTCTATTAATAAGAAAGTACATTTTGTCTGGTGACAAGAAAAATGCTGTCCCTGAGATCCTCTGCAGCTTTCCTGGTAGAATTTTAACCTGAGACTTCTGAGCTGATGGCAACACCACTTAATGAAGTTATATTCTCAGACCTTCCCTGCTCTGGTGCTGCACACTCTTGTAGCCGCTGCTGGTGTTACCACTTGCCCTATCCTAGGTCTTGTTGCCTGAAGATGGAGGAGGAAGCCACTAGAAATCATGTTCTTTCTGCTGTTCTTCCTAAGCATTCACTGTGCTGAATGAGTTAATGAGCTTGACCTGTGACTGCAGTTGTGGACTTGCCAGATTCACCGATGCACACTGCGGGATAACGGGTGTGTGGCTTATTGGCAGGGCTTCGGCTATAAAATATCTTCCCAGATAAAATGAAGGAAATCCTTGACCTATAGACTTATAGTTACTGGTCATGCCTCTAACCATCATACTTCTGCTGGCAAGGAATATAACTAGGGAAGGGCTGAAGAGGTAGGTTTTGATGTGGCCATGGGCCGCAGTGTTCCCTTTGATCATTCTTTTCGCATTACCTGGTTTCCTTTAGGTCTGGTCTGACGGTGAGCCTTCACTGAATTCCTCGGCTGCCTTGTTTCTGGTCAGTTTTAGGTAGAGGTGGGAGGTGGGTCAAGTCAGAGTCTGAGAGCGCTTATGGGGTGTCGGGTAGAGTATGAAAGGCAATGTGATACATACGCTTCCGAAAATGAAATACCACAAAATCGTTTTGGCTATTGGGAGTGAGGGTGGCAGCACCATAGGGAACATCAGTGAAGGTTGAAAGCAACCCTGAAATATGGTTTTGGAGAAAAAGACTTAGAAATCACCTCTTATTTGTACTGCCTGTGTTAATGAATGTTGTGATCTGAGATTATAGGAAATACATGGTTTCCGTTTTTTTCTTCACTAAGTGAAAAGATATGCACTGACTCTTTCTGCCTTTGCTTCCCTTCCAGTGTCAACGAGTGATACCAAGACAAGAAAAAAAGAAGTGAAACACAGACTCATTTCCTACTCCACGTGGATGATAGCTATAGCAAGGCAAAGTCTCATAGTGTATCAGTTGGGGCAGAAAATGGAGGTAATTGGCAGTGGGGGCTGGGTTTTCTTCTGTCCATTTTCTGGGGTATAGGTATATTACCTATTTGTATATTTTAAGAAGCAGTCATTTTTATGTTGCTTTGAAATTTGGTTATAATCTTGATAGGGTTGACATCTCAACTGTCTTACACAATTTGGGCTCCCTATTGAAATCACTGGATTGCAAGCAATGGAGTTAAGTGAAACCTGATGATTCTCAGTGGTCAGGTCTGCAACATTCCTGTAGTAGTAAATGAGTTAGGTTACTAGGAGGGTGCTGGCCAAATGGCAGCACCCTGGGCTTTCTAATTGTTGGCTCAGCCTTTTTGCCATTCTGCCTAGTAAAAGATTAGGAAAGGCCAAGAGACCTGCCTCAGGTGGCTTTGGGAGTTGTGTCAGTGGCACCTGCTTAGAAAGAAAAGAGCAAGATTATTCTTTGGTGTGATGACACTTCATTTAGATGAGAGCTTAGGCCATTCTGGTTGTGAGTGTTGGCTTGAACCAAAGACAGAGGGCGTTCGGCGTTTTGGCCTAATTTCAGTGTGCTAGCCTTGGCCAGTGCCACTGCCTCTGACAGGAGCCTAACCTTCCCAGTGATCACATCAGCAATTTCCGATTTTCAGTTCTATGGCAGAGGCTTCTTAGACGCTTAACCCTTGTCCCAATGACGTCAAGTTCGCCCATTGGCTTGGAAGGTTCAGACTTGTCTTCCATCAACACCATGATGTCAGCGGTAATGAGTGTAGGGAAGGTCGCTGAGAATGGCGGGAGCCCTCAGAGCATCAAGTCCCCCATGAAGCCTCCAGGACCAAATCGGATTGGCCGAAGGAACCAGGTAAGCTTCGTGTGCTAGGTGGTGATATCTGGTGGCTTCAGTCTCTGAGAACGTTGGGAAAAGGATGTTTCATTGAGCCTCAGTTTTCTAAGACAAAATCTTGGGTGTATGAGAGGGGACCCCCCAAAAAACCTGGAATTTATTTATAAAAAACTGTATTTATTCTTATATGTTTAAACTTCATTCACCTTCAGGGTACTCTTCATTTGATGCAATACACCTATTGAGATTTCTTTTCCACTGCTCAGAACAGTTTTTGAACTTGTCAACTTTGATGTCTTTCAGTGCTCTGCCCTTACTTGTTTCACCTCTTCCACATCGTCAAAACATTTCCCTTTGAGGACTTTTTCATCTGGGGAAACAACAAAAAAAAGTTACTTGGGATGAGATTGGGTGAATAGGGAGGGTAGGCCATGGGGGTCATGCCTGTTTGGTCAAAAACTACTGAACACTCAGCACGGTGTGGGCAGATGCACTTGTAAATCACCCATCATGAAATGGGCGCACACATTGAAAGAGTCTTCCAAAAAAACCCACTGAAGCCGAACGCAGCCTCTCAGAATGCCCACTGGTGCGCTGACACAGATGGGCTCCTAGGACACTCACCCAGTGGGAGAAGCCTGTACTTACAAGGGGCCTACCCTGCAGAAGATAATTCCAGTTTTTTGGGGGGTGGGTCCCCATCATATTGAGATGTAAACAGACATACCCAGAGGTTGTAATCATTTTTCAAGTGCAAACTTTTCATAGCTTATTTCAGTTTCCTTGATTCATGGCAAAAATTTTCTGTGCTGCGGTGTCAGTATTGGTGAAGGCACCATGATTGTCTGCCCTGTGATTTGATTCAAATGTCAACTTTCTTCATTTGGTGGCCAAGGCATAGAACTTAGCCCTCTGCTGTGATGTGGTTTGTTTCCTTACTTACCTTACTTACAAAGATGGTTAATTTGATTTTCAAAGCCACCTCTTTGATTATTTTTTTTTAAGTGTCTTCAGATTGGGGAGCAAATAACTGGTTGTGCTGGGGCTGCTCTCCAGCTTTCCACCCTTGCTTGACAAAGCACAGAATTTGGCTCCAGAGAATTCCACTTAAGAGACAATTTAGTCCTTTTGAACCTTTAATGGGCATCAGATCAGGAGAAGAGGGAAAGAGTAAATGAATGGGCAGGGATTGGGAGGATTAATGATGTAGTAAAAGTCCCTGTCTCCTCCATTGGGAAATGAGATGAATCTTTTAATTGCCATACAAAGGGGGCACTTGCAAAGTGGTTGCTGTCCTGTTAGCAACATGTTCTGTGAAGCTCAAGGAGTGAGGTAGAGAGTAAATAGTTCTCATTTCTTCCCTGAATCCATATCATATGAACTGACTCCTCCACATTTGGTTTTTGGTTTAACTGATATAATGGGATTATACCAAACCCTCAGGAAGCTGGCAGTCTTGAGAGTTTGTCTAGATACCAGGGATGGAGACGAAAGTAAATTAATTTGGGAATTAATTTCTTTTTATTAACAGTCTTACAATGACTGCCCTTATACAGAATTGTCTGAGCACATCTATGATGATTTTCTATAAATTCTTAGATGTAAAACCTTAATTAAGGCTTTTGATATAACTTGCCATCCAGGAAAGGTACCAGCCTAAAACCCCTCCAGCAGCATGGGAGTGTTTGTTTGCTTCACTCCTTTCTCAAGGCTGAAGACTTGACAGAGTTAAACAGTGTTTTAGGGTTGGAGCATTGATACCTCTTTCTCTCTTTTTTCCCTTGTCTCCACGTGCTTCTCTTCCTGTGGGTCCCTGAGAAAATACTCAGCCTGTATGACTGTGGCCTGAGTCAAGAAGGAGTGCTAGCTCTGGGAAGAAAAGGTTTACTTCCACTCTCACATGACTGTCTATACATCCATCTATTTGTTCATCTCTCCACCCATTCACCCAACTCACAGTACATACCAGCTCCTGCTTCCAGCCAGGTACTGCACCAGGGTGTCAGGCATTTCGGGATGAATGAAATAGATACTGTCATTGTCTCCTCTTCTTTCTCTCTTCTCCCAAGAGAAAGTGGTAGGTAGGGATCACCTCCTCTTTAAATAGCCCAGCTCAGGCAGAAGTGGCACAAATCCAGGCTGCAGGCCTTTCCCAGTGGTTCAGAGACAGTAGGTAGAGCTCTTCTGTCCCTGCATATTAATTGGGGGTGACTGCAAGTGTGGAAAGCAGATGGTACAGGTGTGTGCCTGGGCTGTTTTTCACCTGCCTCCCGCCCATCCAGGGTTCCTCGGGACACTAGCTTAGTTTTTCAAAGGGAGGTCTGGGCCAGAGCTAGCATGGGAAAGACAGTGCATTGGAAGAACAAACAAAAACAGAATGCAGTCAGAGGAGGGAGAGTGCTTCATTCTCATCTGGGAGTGGACATGGAGGGCTGAGAGAGAGAGAGCCCCAGAGAGGAGTCCCATGAGCGCTAGCAAACGAGTTCCAGGACAGATTAGCCACAGCCGGACGCTGACATGGGTGCCAGATTGTTTCATTATGGAATGGTTAGTTATCACATTAGCTGCTAATTTTGTCTGTCAGCTCAGGAAGTGTGCCCTTTCCACTAGCACGGCCCCAATAACTGGATTCAGAATTCTCCAGTAGGGCTTCTTTCAGCATCACAATGCTGTCTCTTCTGTTTGGTTTGTTAATAAAATTAAGTCTGAGTTCACAGACGTCCTTCTCTCAGACCACCATGGGTTTTGTGGGCCAGTAGTATGGTCTGCAGAGTGCCATTGCCAGCCTCAGAGAAGGCTGGGGTTCCAGTTCATGATAAACCCCGGAAGCAATGCCAGTTAGCTCCATGAGCTGCTCAGTGTGTCTGCCATCTATCTCGAGGGGAATAAAAGGTGATTTTTTTTTTTTTTCCAATTTTGCCTCCTCCAGAAGCTGATCGCTTGGAGACCTGGCTTTTTAACGTTTATTTACATCCTACCGATGAATATTCCTCTAAAAAAAAAAAATCTTTAACATAAACTGTTGCTAATCTGATAATTCAACAGAAACACCCAAGACTGAGTTTTGGCCTGGGCCTGGCTGTGAGACATTTCTCATTATTATAGTGAGTGCTCTCATTTTGTCGTTGCTGCTTTTGGTTTTGGTTTTTCTCTTTGGTGATCCTTGGCTAGCCCCATTCTGACTGTAGTAGAATTGGGCTGTGAAGGTATGACGCCCCCCCACCCTATCCCCAGACACACATTATATCCCTGGGCGGTGTGGAAGTCTGTGGATGACTCAGTGACTCTGGCAGGTTTTCTGTTTCTGGGTTAATCAACTTCCTTAGAATTCATATCTGAAATTTTTTAAAATTTGAGAGTCAAAGAATGTATAGCATACCTAGTCCTCAGACCCAGTGCCACAGACTAGAAACAGGTTTGTCCAGTAATCCGCCCTTTGTCCACCTGGATTCTTTCCAAGACCCCCAGCGAATACCTGAAACCGCAGATAGTGCTGCACCCTATATATACAATACTATGCTTTTTTCTATACATACAAACTTTTTCACTTAAAGGAAGCACTTTATGACTTCTGTTTGGCACAATCGAATTGCCAGATCACACTATTCTTGCACTTTGGGGCCATTACAGAGTAAAATAAGGGCTACTTGAACATAAGCACCGTGGTACCTCAACAGTTGATCTGATAACCAAGATAGCTACTAAGTGACAGATGTGTATACAGCATGGAGAAGCTGGACAAAGGGATGATTCACAGCCCAGACGGACAGCCGGATGGCGTGAGATTTCATCGCACTACTCAGAATGGCGTGCAATTTAAAATGTATGAATGGCCTATTTCTGGAATTTTCCATTTAATATTTTTGGATCGTGGTTGACGATGGGTAACTGAAACCATGAACAGCGAAGGGGGCACTACTGTATTGCTTAAAAAGAGGCTTGCTAGTGTTTGAAGCGGGGGGAGAGGGAACAACTGTAGGCAGCTATGTACTAGACATCATCATGCATTCGCTCCACCCCATCTGGTTTATGGTGCCATTTGTTTTTATAGTCTTCAGGGTGACTTTTATTTTCATCATTTCTCGTAGCCAACCGCATGGGTGTTTCCTTTCTGTGCCTTGGGGTTCGTCTCTCTTTTGGGTCATATTTATATAGCACCATGGTTTAGCATGGGCTGTTGAGCAACTGACCTGAGTTTGAATTCTGAGTCTGTGTAACAGTTCTCTGATTTGGAGCAGGTTACTTGCCTCTCTGTACCCCAGTTTCCTCATCCAGAAAATAGGATTCATAATAGTGGCTGTCTCTTAGTGGTTGTGAAAAAACTGACGTTTTTGTATGTACAGAGTTTAGCACATAGTAAGTGTTCAATAATTGATATTATTTTCAAGCAACAGAAACTCATTCCAATGAACACAAGGAAAAAGAGGGCTATTGAAAGATGCCCAAAGGCCCAGCCCTCCCTCCAACTGGGACTGCGCGGTCTCTCAATTCCATTAGTACAGACAGCTTCCCTAGCTGCGTGGGTCGCTTGAGCTCACCGCACTTCTGGGTCTGGCCCCAACCCTCCATGAACTTTCGGCTCAAGTGCTGGTGATCACTGAACTTAGTATCTTACTCATCCCCAAACCTGGGCACATACCGTCATCTCCTGGGAGCTTGTGAAACAGATTGCTGGGGTTCAGCTCCCCTTACCCCAGTGATTCTGATTCAGCCTGTTGTGCATCTGATCTAGAAATCTGTAGTTCAGAACGCTCCCTAGCTGATTCTACTGATCTTTGAAAACCCACGGGTCTTAGTCTAGTTCCATATTCCTGGGGAGAGGTGTCCAGGCTTTGACCCCATTAATTTTGGGGATGAGGACAGAGACCTGTGGAGCTTAGGGCTTTAGTGTGTGAAGAGGCTATGGCAGGCACGCCCATGACAACTCTCCATGAAGGATTTGAAAGAGAAGCTGTATAGATAGTGAAGGAGCCTTTCATTTTCCTTAAAAAGGTAAAGTATATTGCTTGAAGGAAACCTGTCCTATGTGTTTTGAGGAAACGTAAAATGAGCCCTTTTTCCAAATAGTGAGCTGGTTCTTTCGTCACCTCTGTGGAAGTCCTCAGTTTGGATTGTCATTCTCTATCACAGTTTCCACAGGCCAGCATTCTGATTCTTACTTACTAAGAACTTGTGAGCACTGTCAAGCAGATGCTAACAGGGAGTGAAAGGGTTGTGCTGATGCCCATTGGGCACGTAACTGGGCCCTGAGGCCGCCCACCTTTGGGAGGGCCAGTTTTTATCATGAGAACTTCATTAGGTCTCCTGTGTGGAAAAGAGTGGCTGGAGCCTGGGCTAGACTGGGGAGAAAGAGATTCCTTTTCTAGCTCTACCATGACTTGATGCTTCATTTTTCGCCATCACTGATGATTAATTAAATGATATCTGTCTAATAAGAACACTAATATTTATTGAGCACTTACCCTGTGCAAGGCACTGTTCTTGTGCTTTACGTGTGTTGACTGAATTACTCCACATCACAGGGTGATGTGGTAGATGCTATTATTCTTACCATTTTACAATAAGGAAACTGAGGGCCAGGGGGATGGTGACTTGCCCAAGCTCAGACCGGACCGGCTCCAGAGCCCATCCTCTCAGCTCTTTTGTTGCTACAGCTCTTGAGACACAGGTGCTCGTAACAGAAACGGCAGCACCAGTTTATTCTGAGGTGAAATTGATTCTCCCTTTTATTATATCTTTTCAGGAAACGAAGGAGGAGAAGTCTTCCTATAACTGTCCCCTGTGTGAAAAGATTTGCACTACACAGCATCAGTTAACTATGCACATTCGTCAGGTTTGCTGCTGCTTTTATATTTTTGTTTTAATCATTTATTGAGAGGGCAAGGTGATTTGATCTCAGTGTATGAATTGTGGCTGTGTTTAATTTAGATTTAATATTTTAATTATTTTGACAGGTGGTTATGAAATAATTCTTGTGTCCATGTTATTGTGACAAAGTCCCAGATCAATACAGAATCCCTTTTCAGAGTTTAGCAAATATCTCATTAACTGACCCCATGTAACAGAAGACTTTGCATCATACATGACTGGTCAGTATGAACCAAATCCCCTTACAGTACAGTGAGACTGTAGGTGTAGACCCCTGCTCTTTATAGTGTTGAAACCTTATGTCATGCCGCAGGGAATTGACTTGATTTGGGATCTCTTGGTTTTTCTCCTTTATAATGAGATTTTTTTCTTCTCCCTTGCCTGCTATGATTGATTCATGACAAAGTATTGATAAATCGGGAACAGCGAAGGAGTGACACTACTAAAATTATAACATGGTACTGAATAACAACATCATTTAGTAACTTGGGTTTGGATAAAAAGATTCCTTCTTAACATGTTTTAGCCATCAGAACTCTCTAAACTGTGCAGATTTCAGTTCTCTTTCCCTGATAGTAAGCCTGAGTCATCAGACTTGAGGAATGGGTACTGATTTAATGTGAGGACCATATTTCACATGCTTGCTTCATAGTTGACAGTCTTCCTGTTCATGTGGATATATGTGGTCAGTTAACCTATGTATGTGTCTCCAAGAAAGACATTCAAAGATTCCAGCTCTCTCTGAGCCTTGCAGAAGTACTCTTCAAAACTGAAACATGGGAATAGAAGAAAATCGTACAGAATGCGTATTTGCCTGTGTTCCTGATAGATTTTGACATTTGGGAAGATATTTAAAATGAAACAGAAAAAAAACTGAGAAGCTTTATGGGTTTTATTATAAAGCTCTCAATTTGCCTCGCCGAGTTTTAGCCCATCTGACATGACCACTGCGGTGATTGCTTTCTGCAGCACAACACGGACACTGGAGGGGCAGACCATTCGTGCAGCATCTGCGGAAAGTCGCTGAGCTCAGCCAGCTCCCTGGACCGCCATATGCTGGTGCACTCTGGCGAGAGGCCTTACAAGTGCACTGTGTGTGGCCAGTCCTTTACCACCAATGGGAACATGCACAGGTGGGTGAAGGCCACCTTGGCCTAGTGACTGGCATCTGGAGGTTGACAAAAAGTAAAGTGGCCTCTGAGCCATCATCAGAAAGAGGACTTACCTATGAAAACATTAAGAGTACTGAACCTGTTCACTGTATGGAAAAGCCAGAGATGATTTTGTTTGCCTGTGATACTATCTCCAGAGTATTAGAGGTATCTCATCATGGGAAACAGAAATACCTGAGCTAGGTCTTTGGTCCTTTGGGGACCAGGATGAAACAGGGTCCTGCCCTCTTTGTCAATTGCAGTTTCTTTATTTGGGTGCCAGAGTGAAGCAGCTTATCAGATACAGAGGAACCCTCAAGGAAGAGCACAGTAACCTTTGCCTTTTTAAAGCTAGTTGCCTATGCTTACTAGGCTCCCTGCAGGTCTTTTGTCTTATGAAAAATTTCTTTGAATAAATAGTTAAGTTGTTTGGTTCTGGAGCTTCTGGGTAAGATAGGATAAAATGAAGAAATAAAAAAATTTGATAAATGTCAGGAATGTACTTTCTTGACAAGGAAAGAGGCTCGCTCAGAAGTGGGAGAGAGCTCAGTGGTGGGCATATTAAAATTTCGTGGGATGAACCAATGGAAAATATACTTTATAGAATGATTACATGTGTTTCGAGGGTTTAAAACAGACTTTGTAGATGCTTTTTTTAAAACACGAACGTTTTAGGAACATTAGAACTCTAGGAAGATTTTTTTTAAAGGTACTCAGAATTTCACCTCAGAAAATCAGGGTGTTTTTATTTTTCCATATTCCCTTACAGGTGTTATGCTGCTTTTTTTTTAAAAGTTGACTGACATCTTTTTTTTTAATGTATTTGTTTCAAAAGAGAGCTTTATAGAAGTATTGTGAAACTGATACTTTATTATAGATAAATACTAATATGGACTGTCCAGTTTATTCCACCTAAAATCATTGCATGAACCACTAATGGTATACTTGGGACATGCAAGTATGCATAATAGTAAATTTCTAGACTTTGAAATTAGGTACCTGATTTCAAATTTCAGCTCTGCCCCCTGTAGATTTTCTATCTTTGAGCAAGTTACTTAACCTTTGTACCTCAGTTACCTCTTCTTTAACATGAGATTTTTAATATTATCCATGTCATTGAACCAGGATGAGGATTAGGAAATAAGTTCAGCAGCACATGGTAAGCACTCAATAAATGTTGTCTGTTACTTGCGTTTCTAAGCAATGCTGCAAAAATTTAAAGCCTATGAATTTCACAGTCAGAACTCCTATAAGTTAGAGTACAGTATGACTCTCTGAAAGATACGAATATTTTAAAGAATTTTTTACGAAGTGTTTTACTCTTTTTTCCATATAAAAAGTTCACAACTCTTTCTTAGCCCCTTATTTCCTCCCAGGAGTGTTTTTGGGTACAAAGAAGGAAGTGAATACTGTTGCCATTTTTTAATATATTGTGCATTTTAGCTTTTTGCTTTTTTACCACCATAGCAGCCCGTTAGTCTCATCTTGTCTTCTCTTTGCCTTTTTGTCCTGCTTTTCCCTCACATCCTCTCCTCCTCCCACCCTCCCCCCACCCCCCGCCCCACAAATGTCTTCCCTTACACATTCACCTAAAACCTGGTCCTAGAGGTGTTGTTGCCTGTCCTTTCCAGGGCAGTTCCCCAGCTTGCTCAGTGGACTCCCCAGGGACCACCTGCAAATTGGCAGGGGACAAAGGGGCGCATTAGTGAGAGGTACCCTCCTCTTGGCTGCTTTAGCCCTTACCGCTTACTGCTTATGATCCCCCGTGAGCCATCTCTGGCATTGGGCCCAGTCACTCCCGATTTGCAAATTTCCATTTTGAGACAATATCTGTTTTTGAATGTGACACCTGTTAAGTATATCTATAAAAGGCATAGTTACTGCCTCTACATGGTGTCTCTGACAATGCATCTTACAAGTAACCGTTAACTAAAGCTATGGTGCACTGTGTGTCTGGCATTGGGCTAAGCAATTTCTATTTTATTTGTTTACATCTTTATGAGACAATTTATATACCATACATTACATTTAACCCATTTAAAGAATGCAATTCAGTATGTTTAGTATATTCACGAATTATGCAACCATCACTATAATCAATTTTGTGACATTTTCATCATCCCCAAAAGAAACCCATACGCATAAGCAGTCACTTCCCATTTCTTCCCACCCTCCAGCCCTAGGAAAGCACTAATCTACTTTACATCTCTGGATTTTCATACTCTGGACATTTCATATAAATGGAATTATATGTGGTCTTTTGTGACTGGCTTCTTTCACTTCACATAATGTTTTCAAGAGTCATCTGTGTCATACCATATACCAGTATTTCATTCTTTTTTATTGTCAAATAATGGCCCATTATCTGGATACCACATTTTACTTTTCAATTGATGGGCATTTGAGTCATTTCCACTTTTTTGGCTGTTATGGATAATGCTGCTGTGAACATTACTGAACAGTTTTGTGTGTGTGTGTAAATGGATGTATTTATTTCTCCTGAGTAGATAGGAGTGGAATTACTGAATCACATGGTAACTCCATGTATAACATTTTGAGGAACTGCCACACGGATATCCAAAGCAGCTGAACCATCATTTTATATTCCCACCAGCAGTGTATGGTGGTTCTGTTTTTTTTTCACATCTCTGTTAACACTTCTTACTGTCGCTCTCATTTTCATCATAGCCATCCTAATAGGTGTGAAGTGGAATCTCATGAGTTTCATAATTTTAATTCTTACATTTAAGTCTATGATCTATTTTGGGTTAATATTTACATATAGTGTAAGGAAGGAGTCCAAGTTTAGTCTTTTGCACTATTTATTGAAAAGACTTTTCTTTCCCCCTTGAATTATCTTGCTACCCTTGTCAAAACTCAATGACCAAAATGTAAGGATTTATATTTGTACTCTGAGTTCTACTTGATTGATCTACATATCTTTTCTTGAGGCTAACACTCTATTGAATACTGTAGCTTTCAGGTAAGTTTTGAAATCAGGAGGTATTAATCTTCTAACTTAGATCTTTTTCAAGATTGTTTTGATTATTCTGTGTTGTTTGCATTTCTGTATCAATTTTAGGATTAGCATGTAAGTTTTTTCAAAAAAGGCAGGTGGAATAATTATAGGGATTGCAAAACATGTAGATCAATTTGGGGGCATTGCCATCGTAATATTAAATTGTTGATCATGAGGTATTTTCCATTTATGTACGTCTTGCTGGATTTCTTTTAACTATGTTTTATAGATTTCAGAGTGAAGATTTTATATTTTGTTAAATTTATTCCTAAATGTTTTATTCTTTTTGGTGATATTGTAAGTGGAATTGTTTCCTGATTTTATTTTTTGATTATGCATTGCTAGTGTATAAAAATACAATTCAAACCCTGTATTGATCTCACTTCCTGCAACTTTGCTGGCCTTGTTTATTCACTCTAATTGTTACTTAATGAATTCCTTAGGCTTTCTGTATACAAGATCATGTCATCTGCAAGTGGAGATAGTTTTCTTTCTTTCTATCTTCCTCCCTCCCTCCCTAACCTGGATGCCTTTTACTTACTTTTCTTGCCTGCTAGCCTCCCTAGATCCCCCAGCACAATGTTAAACCAGAAATGAAGAGAATGAACATCTTCATCTTATTTCTGGTCTTAGGGAGAAACCATTCAGCCTTTCCCCATTAAATATGGTGGTAGTTGTGGGTTTTTCATAAATGGCCTTTATCAGTTTGAGATTCCTTTCTCTTCCTGGTTGGCTGAGTTTTTTTTAAATCATGAAAGGGTTTTGGATTTTGTCAAGTGCTATTTCTGTATCTACTGAGATGGTCAAGTTGATTTTGTCCTTGAAAGATTCTGTTCTGTTTTGGGTGTTAAACTTACTTTATTCCTGCGATAAATCCCACTTGGTCACAATGTGTAATCATTTTCATATGTTGATGAGTTTGATTTGCTAGTATTTTGTTAAAGATTTTTTGCCTGTATTCATGAGAGCTACTGGTCTGTATATGATGTCCTTCTCTGGGTTTTGTGTCAGGGTAATACAAGCCTCATGGAGTTGGAAAGTATTTCCTCTGTTTCTTGAAAAGCTTTGTGAAGAGTTGGTATTAATCCTTCTTTAAATATTTGGTGGAATTCACCAGTGAAGCCCTGTGGGCTTTTTTCTTTCTGAGAAGTTTTTAAATTACTAATTGTTTCTTTACTTGCAATGCATCTGTTCACATTTTCTACTTTTTCTTCAGTCAGTTTCAGTAGTTTATGTCTTTTCTGGGATTTGGCAGTTAGTATGTGTTATCTGATTGGTTGGTGTACAGTTGTTTTTAGTATCCCCACCGTAATCTATTTTACTCTCTGTAAAGTCAGTGGTATTTTCATTAAGATACATTTAGCATTTATGAACAGTGTATATTGGTGCTAGTAAATTAATGCTTATGAATATATTTTTTAAGCAGGCCTCAGTGATGTTTATGTAATTTTGGGTTTTGTTCTGACTTTATTTATTGTGAGTCACCTTGATTTGGAGGAGAGGACTAACTGTTGGGGGCCAAGTTCTAGTCCCAGTTCTAATTCTGCAGAACTGTGAAGGAATCTCTTTGTATGTCTATATGTTAACAAAGTGGCCTAGTGAAACCTCATTTAGAACTTGTGGTCAAGAATGCAATGATGTTTGTGAAAGCTTTCTGAAGGCTTAAGGTGTCTCAGGGGGAGGGTGCTCCTGCGTTTGTATTGTTAGAACTGAAGGCATCCTTTTGATCATCTGTAAGAGATGTGCCACTCTTAACTTTGTGACCCTGGATAAATTATTTGACTTCTTTGTGCCTCAGTTACTTTGTTTGTGGAAGGCAGTGATACTTGTGGCAATTCATGAATAAATAGGATGATGTTTGTTAAGTAGTACTTATAAATAAATGGTCACTAATATTATTATGTGCCACTGAGGGAAAATATACCAAGTAAGCATTCATGGAATGCCAGGAAATAAAATTAAGACATAGTTTTTGTTTTGCTTTTTGCTACTCAAAATCTGTAATATAAATAACAAAAACTTACTTAGAATATTTGAGTTTATCACACTACATTTATTTTATGTTCTCTGCAAAAAATTGCAAATAATGGGGTAAAAGAATATTTGGTTTTTGGTAATCAGTCACAGTGATTACCATCTTCATTTGTTGGTGAAACTGTACTTTTGAAAAAAAAAATTGTGAAAACAGTTACAAAAATTTGCCAGAGAAAGGAGTTAGATTTACTTGTCCCGGTGGATCCGTACTAGAATCCGAGACTCAAATGGTGAGCAGATACCTGTGTTACATTGATCAGGGGCCAGAGCTGCCCCGGGACATGTGTTCAGGAATGAAACAAAATCGAATTGTGAAAACCCAAACTCATTAGCTGCATCCTCACTTGATTTTGAAAGCGTGGATAGAAGTCAGTGGACCGTGCTGAAGAGCGAAGTTCTTTTTCTTATTTTCCTTCTGTTGTTTCTGCTCCCTGAAGTCTGTGGACCAGCTAGGACTGAGGAGAACCAGAGCTGACTGGGGCCTGGAGCCCACGCTGAGCTGTGTGGTCAGAGACCCTCCAGCCTGCGCTTCCCTGTGCGCCCTGAGCCACACTGCCCCCCTGTCAGTGTCCCCATTCTTCTAGTTAATAACCTGCCTGCTCTAGACCCTGCTTTTCTGTCAGTTTCATGTGCTTTTTGATTCCCAGTCTCTCCCCTGAGCACCACAGATTGAATAGGGCCCCTGTTATGGCATCATTCCCAGTGCGTGGATTTCAAGATGCATTTCTCCAAGGCTCAATTCCACAAGGTTGCTCTGGAGCACAGTGCCTTTTGGCACATAGTGCATCTGCCCCTCCTCCTCCCCCCCCGCCCCCAATCTGAAGGTCGCCTGCACATGCACATGTGACACATATCTCTGTGTGTGCACATTCCTCCAGGTGAGCCTTGCCTGCCAGTGTTTACTGTGAGCGGCTGCTGTGGGAGACACGTCTGGGCTCCACCCCAGATCTGTGTTGCTACAACACTCAGAGGGCTCATTATACATCTTACAACATGTATAATGGGGACCCCGAGAACTCCATCCTTTTCAGTTTCAGGTTATTCTTAATGATACTGAGATACTTTTTGTAGTCACCCACTTTATAGTACAGCTTTCTTTCCTTTGACCCCTAGTCATTTTGTGTTAGTTATCTTTATTTATAAGGCGAGTCAGTCTTTTTGTGGAGTTTCCTTTATCTTAGTTTTATGAGAAGACCATCAGCACATAACTCAACTAAAATGTTAGTAAAGAAAATAAACTTCACAGAATCAGGTAGCATTTAAGTTACATAGAATCATGTTGACAGTTGCATTGTAGCTCTCATAAAGTCCATGACTTTTTATAATTTAATTCTAGTAAATAAATTTAAATGATATTTTAAAAGTAATTGTATGTTTGGTAACTAGGGAGACAAGAGTGATACAAATTCCAGCACATTTGAAAAAGGATGGGGAAGAGACCATCTCAGTTTATTACTGTATCTGGTATAGTATTTCAAGTTGCCACTTCCCTGTCTGCGGATTTTTGTGTTTTTGAGGTTTGAAAAATCCTTTATCCCCAACCTTTCTAACCACAGCTTAGTTCCTGAGCAGAATAACAGGTTGCCATCAAGTACAAAATATGTATCATGGAAACATCACTGTGGCTCCAGCTTTTAACTTCCCAGAACTCTTTATCAGTTGCTCCCACGTTGAAAATTTGGATTGAGCGGTGCTTGTCTTCCAAAACAAACTTGGGAAACTGAGCCAGAGCCCGCCCTCAGGAGAGCTGGATGTAGGAAAAAGGGCACTGAGCTTGGCGATTTGCAAAACTTTCCAGAAAGTGATGGGCTGCAGAGCTGTGAAGAAGTGATGATACTTGACAGAGAGGGTTGAAACAGACCTCATTTGGAGGAAACCCTGTCTCTGAAATGGGTGTGTTTTTTTTTGTTTGTGTGTGTGTGTTTGTTGCAAACTGTAATTGCCTTGGAAAAATAGAAAATTAACTCCCCCTTTGCTCCGCCTTTAAAAACTATAAACTTTGAAGCTGTAAAGACAGTTGTGGAATATGGGTTAGGGTGACAGCAGTCTGAAGACTAGCAGAAGTAAACTTTCCTCACTGACTTCCCCACTTACTCTCCAGAGAGCAGGGACGTGTGCTCATCTCTGCTGTGGCAGTAGCAGGGTGAGGAGGAGGGAGGAAAACCCCTGGAACATCCTGCAGTTATTTGTCAAGAGGACTTTCTTTCCTCTTGCAGCGAGTGTGACTTTGTCTGTTGCTAAGTACAGGAACATAGACCCTGAGGATGGTGCTGGGACAATGGACAGTCTTTAGAAACAGAGGGGTATGTGTTCTTATTATGCTGGAAGAAAACATTCGCTTCACAGAAATGTGACCTACTCCATGACAAGTGAGGCCATGAAGTCTCTGAATTTAGCGCACTGTTCTCTGATGCTTAGGCGGAGTCAGCCCCTGGCATGCACAACTGAACTTGGGTATTTGAACAGGTGGCCAGCATTAAAGGACAGAAGGAGAAGAGGTAGGACAGTGTGTTGGAAGGGGACAGTCACTTCTTTACCCTCAGAGCCCAGCAAGAAGAAAGGCTCCGTGAACTTCTGTTGTGGGAATATCAAATTTCTAAAGACACTCTGTAACTAGCACTGGTACTTGCTACTTTTCAGGAGTGGAGTTAACGGCTCAAAGGCTCAGCTAGTTCCACCTTGAAATGATTCTTATCACCTGGTGCCTCTCCCCTGACCAAAGGAAGGTGTGCTGATCCACATGGGAAGAAAGTCGTTTTAGGCTAAAAATCTGCAGGTCACCCTATCCAGGACAATATGAACATTTGCTTCCTTTGAAATATTTCTTTAAGAAAGAAGGAAGAATGATTATATGATAATATTTAAGTTATGTACAACTAAATATCCTTCCCTTGGGAGAAACACAAACCAGAAGAAAATATCTTTGGAGGATGCTCAGCAATCTTGGCACATTCAGCTCGCTGACGATGATAAATGCTCTGTGACCACGTGCAGCCCTCTATAAAAGTGGCTGGGGGGTTTGTGCACATGAGACTTCAGTGGTATAGACACGAGGTAACTATGTGAACTGGCCTGGACATGCGACCTTACCTGTGGCAGGTGTCCAATGGATTTTGGCAGTTTCCTGGGTATCCAGGTAGTTTCTGTACACTTAGTACTCTGTGTATTGAAATAGACATACTTCGGATATAGTTAATTGAGACTTTTCTCTTTTTAACCAGAAAAAAATTCTGCGCTGTTGTTTGATTATAACTAAATGTTTTTAGCCTTTCTTTACATCTCATTGACTGGAATCGAAACCTGTTTGCTTTTGTTTTAACTTCAATAGTGGCTTATATAAAGGCAGCCTGTCTGTGTGTCCTCTCTGGTAGGGCCAATAAAGATGCTTCACGGAATGGCAAAGGGAGCCTTCTTTTCTTCATCTTTAACAGGGTGACATTTTACTCACAGATTGTGTTACTGTCAGAATTAAATGCTATAATACATACCCAAGCCTCCGGTTCACAAAATGTTCAATTGTAGTTCCCTTCCTTTCTCATCTCCCTTAGGAAAAGTTAATGCATCAGTCCTTCTCCATGCTGGTAAACAAGTATATTTACAAAGCCAAGAAAATAGACTCTGTGTGTCCTTCAACAGTGAGGGTACCCAACAGTCTGAGAACAGTGTTTTTCGTAGCTGTGTGCTTTACGCCTACATTTCCTTTGCTAAATTGTGCATATCTTTATTATTTGAACACGTTTTGGGGGGTTCCTTGTTTGGTAGTGTTCTTATATTTTTCATGTGGATTAACATTTATACCATTATATGAGCATCTGTGGTCCCTTTCAGAATCCTTTACATTTTAGAACTCCGCACAAGTAGGAAGCTACCACTATTTCCTGTGAAAAAGAACAGGTCATTGGTAATAGCAAATCATGACATCGTACAACTGAAACTAATATAATGTTATGTCAATGATACCTCAATTTTAAAAATAAGAAAAGGTCAGAGTGATTTGCCGTAGGATTTTATTATTCAAATAAGATTAAAAGCGTAAGGAAATCGCAAAACTAGACATTGCCATTTCATTTGATAGTGTCCCATACGGCCTCTTTTGTGTTTGCTGACATTCTGTAAAACATTTTCCCTTCTACTTTGTTTTTTTTTTCTTTTCCAGTATCCATTAACAATCAGAATACTTCTGGTTTTTTTCCCCAAAAGATATCTTTAAAAGTGTGCTCACTTTTGAGTCTACATTTTCTCTGAAGGACAGTTATACCAAGGAGCTCACTCCTAAGACTACCCAAGCTCAGCACACCAGAGAAGCCTTTTTCATCCTCAAACTGATCCTCAAATTTACAGTCTGCTTCATAATTAAATAGTTTATTACCATTTGGCTCACCTAGACTCTGGTGTTTATAACTCAGGTCCCCTTTTCTGTTTTGGTAGAGGTGATGTTTGTGTATTTGTTTTTAGAGATTAAGCAGATGCCAAAAAAAAAAAAAAAAAAGTTGTTGCATCCAGGCAGTATGATCATTTTGACATATCTTGTTCAAATATTTCAAAAGCTCAGTTGCACCAGGGAGGACTGATGAATGGCATTGCAGTCTGGAGCACCTCAGCTTGCCCGCACTTGAACAACCTGGCATTTGTGAGAGCTAGAAATTAGGTCACAGAAAGGAAGGTATGTGTTTGCTGGGGGTAAGAGGAGGAGTAGAGAGCTGGCCGCTGCTCTAGAGTGCCCCGTTCTTCTGTCCCAGCACACGACTGTCCTAAGCACTTTGAACATATCCTGAGTGTGTGTCCAGTTTAGTGTTAAAATACGAAAGTATTGAAGTGAAGAGGAGGAGAACGGGCCTGGTCACCAGTGTCAGATCACAGACGTTAACCTGCAGGTGCTGGCCGCAGTCCCACCACTGCACGTCCTGCTTTATGCCTTGCATTTTTCCGCCTTTGTTTAAATATTCAACCCGTCCAACCTGTTTGGGCTGAACAAGCTGGTGCTAGCAAACATCTAAACATGCCCACTCACTGTCAACATTTTTCTGATTTGTTAAGGAAGGTGATTAGCAACAAAGTCTGCACCCCAGTACACACTAAAAATTGGACAAGCTGCACAGAAATCTCAGTATACATATGCAGCACATGGGGTTCCACTCACCTCCTCATGGATGTGTATGTTATGCCCGTGGGCCTTTCTCCTCTGTGTTCTCCAGGACTCTGGGTTGATGGAGAGCTTGTTGGCCTTCCGTGGGGAGTGGGGACAGATTTTGTATTTCCTTAAACCAGAGATTCAATTGCATAATGGGTTCATTGGTATATGGTGCCAGCACTCAATTCTTCATGCTTATATAGCCCAGCTCACCCAGAAGGATTGTTCTAGTTCTACGGGTGGGAGAACTGAGGTCTCCGATGTTACAGGATTCAGCTGGAATCAGAAGTAGGCTTGGCCCCCCTCCCTGGAGCACATCGCTTGAAGATGTATCACCTGTGGCAAGCAGAGGCCGGTGCACACCGCCTTAATCCCATTTTTGATAAACGGTGACTGCACTGCTATGATCAAGCGTTGGTTTTTCCAGGTGACGTTTCTCTTTGGATTCATTTTCATCATTTCTTTCCCAGAGTTGAACTGATTTTGGTGCCCCGTTCCTCCTCAGCTCTTTCTCATGGCCCCTAAATAATATGATACGTGTCCCCATAGTGGTGCTGACCCTCCCAGTTCCCTCTGTGGTGGCAGGCCATCTGGAAGGACCCAGCTTAAGCATTACTTGTTCCTCTTTTGGAAGCAGCTGAGGAGCAGGAGGAGCAAACAGTGACTTGGCACCACCTTATTATTGTGATAATCATCTCTTCCTCCTCTGCAAGAAGAAAGAGGATGTGAATCCTCCTTAAGAGCTTCTGCCATCTTAAGAAAGCTAAAGCTAATTCCCTGGGGCTGATGTGAGAAGAGGGCCCAGTGACCAGTGGCTTGAGCATTTCCATTCTACCCTGAATCTAAGGCTTGGGGGTTGACTTAACTGTAGTTTTTTAGCTGTTTGCCACAGAAGGGCCTTCTCCAGCTGTGGAGACGGGATTGCTTCCTTTGGGGATAATATCATGGCCCTGAGAATGTCAGCATCCGATGGGCTTCCTCACCTGGTACGGGAGCCTTGCTGCAGTGCCAGCTCTGAGGGTGGGGTTAGGACCCCAGGCTGTGTGAGAAAATTGAAGAAATGGAGGGAGTATAGCCTGGGGAAGGAGAGTCCTTCCCAGTAATAGCAGTTGCCCAGAAATATCTAAGGCAAGGTGGTAACTTTCTACTTATTTCCCTGGATTAACACAGGGAAGGTCCAGGCAAGCCAATTTCAGGTCTGCGTGAATGAGGGAGTTCTCTGGGTGAGATAGAGGTCAACTCATGTTCTCTCTGAGGTCTTTTGTTTGTTTTTTAAGAATTTGTGATTTTACATGGAAATATGGACTGTGTATTTTTGTGGGTATTATAAACAGGTATCCGGGGAGCCAAATAGGTTATGAAGCATGTTGTAACAAATGAAAATTTGTTTTAGAAAAACAAGGGAAGGCAAAGGAAAAATAGTCCAAGAGGGTTTAGGGTGTACTGATTCAAAGACATGGTAGTTAGGAACAGGGTCTAGAGTCAAGATTTTTTAAAGGCTGATATTTATTGACGTGGGCCACCTGCCAGGCTCTCCTGCACTGTATCTGAAAGTCAGGAGAGGAGGAGGGCGCTTCAGAATGAGCAGTGAAGGGCCCTCTGTTTTCCAAGTAGATTGTCAGTAACTGGAAAACGTACCTCAATTCTGTCCTGAGGGCAGCGGCTTCCAGTATTAGCATGAAAGTTGGGGAGAGTAATGCAATAGCCAAAAGGTTGCTTTTCTCCTACCAGAAGGATGGCTGGAAGATTGGACACACTGAGGGGAAAACATTCTTCAGGCATCATCTCCCAATTCTGTCCATCAACGGGGAGTTGTTTGTACCAGGGTCTTACCTGAGACCAAGACAAAGAAGGAGAAGGAATTGCCTTCTCTGTCATGACCAAGGAGACAGGTGCTGGTGGGGCAGGAGAGCAGTAGTGAGGGTCCAGCCAAAACTGCACCCTGGAGTCAGGGCTGGTGAGCGGCTCGGGGCTGAGAAGCAGTAGTGACCATGCAGGCACAACTATGAAACTGAACCCGTGACACACCACTACTTTGAATTAAGATTCCTTAACTTTTTATAGTTTTGATTGATGGCACCACCAGGGTGCCGGGCTGCATTCAACAAGGCAGCATGTGGGATAAGGTCTTTGAGACACTTCCCTCATCTTTTGCCCTTGAGGGAGGCAAAGGCAGCAGGGGTAAAGTTGAGTATCAAGGCTAACATGCAAACTTTCCCTTCGTCCTGGCCCGTGCTGGTCACGCCGCCCGTGTCAGAGGACATGGGCTCACACTGTCGGTGTGGGCGCAGCATCCCCAGAGCCATGGGAGCGGCCTGGTGGGGGCATCCCCACAGCCAGTCTGCGGACAGCAGGAACGCCTCCCCGGAGTTGGCACTTCACTCTAGGCTGACGTCTCGATCTTTCGGAAGGAGCTGTCTCCTTGGCCAGCAAGGCTGCTTACACCATTGTCCAAACCTTCCCACACACCCAGGCACAGCTGGTGTGACCTGCCTTCTGGATAAGCATGACTGAACCTGAACAACACCTGAATTACCAGAAGGTGCCTTTGAGCTCACAGGTGGAGCCACACTGGGAATGGCTTGATTGACGCTTTGCCGTCCTGTCCCCGGCCCCTTATACACTTTCGTTTTCACTCCCCACCACCTCGTTTGGTGACACAGGACTCCATTAACATTATAAGTATCAGTTTCCTAACCTTAAACTTCCCCCCCTTAAACATCTGTTACAGAAACATACACAAATCTTTCTGGAGGCTTTCTTTTCTTGGCCCAAAACATAAGTTGCAGAGCCACGATGCTTCTAAATCTCATTCATTCTCTCTCTGGTTATCACATGGCTTTGTTGGAAAAGCAAAGGCAGCACAGGGTATGGGTAGGAGTGGAGATGTGCCCATAATCAGGCTGTAAAAACCTGTTTTGAACCTGTTGACTTCAGTTTGTTGGCCCTGAGTAGTGCTGAGTACTATTTGTGTACTGTTTGTGTCCCATGTCCTGAAAGAGTGACCTTTTTTATAATGCCATTCACTCAGAGGATCAAATAATTCAGCTCCTAGATCAATAAGGTCCATGAGGAAATTAATACTGAAAAGTTAGCAAATACTAGAAGTATGTAGATCTCACCTGCGCTTTGACCATCACTTGTTGTAAGTTAGATAGAGGAATGCTTGAAGAATGTTTGAGACTTGCCTTGAGGACACATTCTACTACTTGTAAATGAGTTTTCCAAAGGATTTTACCCCCAAAATAATTTTATGAATGTTAAACTTCCCAGCTGCTTTGTTATGTATTTATACCTGGGAAACATGTGCAGGCACTGCGGGTGACCCTGGGAGAGGTTTAATGCTTATGTCCAAAAAACGTCAGTTCTTGTCAGAAAGTTCACCAGATCTGTGAACAGCGTGAAGGGTTAGAATTTCCCTGTCATCCAGTGACCCTCACACTTGAGTATCACCTGGAGGGCTTATGATAACCCAGGACACTGGGGTCTGGCCTGAGAACTTGCATTTTTAACAGGCTCCAGGGGGATGCTGATGCTGCTGGTCAGAGGACCACAGACCACGGTTTGAAACCAGTGCTCTAGGATAGGGGTTCCCAACCTCCGGACCTCAGACTGGTACCATCCGGGCCTGCTGGCAACTGGGCCACACAGCAGGAGGTGAACTTGAATGTCATGCTTTTGAATCATCCTGAAACCATCCCCCACATCCTGGTCCATGGAAATTTGTCTTCCACGAACCGGTCCCTGGTGCCAAAAAGGTTGCAGACTGCTGCTCTAGGAGACTGGTAGTATTCCCCTGGGACATTTTACAGATTCGAAAACCGAAGCCAAGGTTGCCTGAGTAACTTGGGGAGTCTACATGGTTGCTGATGGTAGTGCCAGGATAGAGCCTCTGACATGTCTCACAGCTCCCAGACTTCCCAAGACTTCACTGCCATCACGTGGTCTCTCTGTCTGCTACACCATCTTCCCACGCAAATTTGCTTTTTTTTCATGTATCCCAATTCCTCCTTGCTTCCCAGTGCTTGAATGGTCAAGAGTTTACTTCTATTTCCAAGTCTGCAGATTTACATACCTAGGAAAGGTCAGCAGAAAGTTCCTAGATTTGGACCTGGAAATGTGGAAGTTCAGAGAGGAAGGGAGGGATGTGCTTTAGAAATGGGTCCGTGTCCTTTGAATTACTCTTGGAGGAGGTGTTCTCGGTTTAGCTCTGATAACTAACATTCCTTATTCTCGCAGACAGCCCACCCTAGCTGCAATGGATCTTTTCACATTTTAGGAAATAAATGATTATATCCACAGGAGGAAAACTGAGTTGAAAACCATCATCCATCCCAAAATTCAAAGTAGGCTCCTATCAGTGCTAGAAAGTCCTCAGACTTAGACTTTATCCCTTGCTTAGGAAGCATCTGCAATATTAGTTTTGGTTTGTTACTGCAAAAGCCTCTCAGGGCGCTATGAATGGGAGAAAACTTCACTTGACTCCTGAAGGAGTTCTGATAAAATTCCTTCCTTAGACCACAGTGTGGCAGGATTTCTACTATTGAAGTGGCATGCCTCTGAAAGAAAATTCTAGAATTGTATGCAAAAAGCAGATGGCTTGCTTTGCATTTACATTAACTTCTCTCTAGTGTGAATGTAGGTATAGTTTTGAATGCCTGAACACAGATTAATCCCAATAGAGAAAACATCAGCATGTGTCCTCAGTGTTCACATTTGGGGTGTTTTTTCATTAAAGTCTCTTCAGTGTCACACTGTTCACAGTTTTATATCTTTTGCCAACAGTAAATCCTAGTAAAGGAAATTATAAGCTGTCTTGGAAACTGAGGACATATGTTGTAGTGATACTGCAAGTGTAACAGATTTTCCGAATTTACTTCCTCCATCCCTCCTTCCATTCAGTGATTCAGCAAATACTTATTCATTAGTTTATTCATCCATTCAGCCATTTTGGCAGATATTTATTGACTGCCTACTATGTGCCACCAGGGGGCTATTGCAGAGAATGAGGACCAACATAGCATATTTTTCACCCTTGCCAACCTGGAGAGTGTGCAAAAACGGTAACTGCAGGTACAGAATAGAGGAGACATGGCTTATCACAGTTTGAATGAAGAAACCATGGGGCTCTTAGGAACTGAGGGTGTAATGTTGCTGTGAAACACGCACAAGGAAACCCCAGCTCCTTTTGCATAGCTGCCGGAGGGTGGTTCTAGCCCTGTGGCTTTCACTCTCAGATCACATCCAAATTACTATTCACTTGTGACCCAACATTCTGTGAAGGACAGTCACAAACTGGAGAGTACTTCAAGGTTAACAGTAACTGGTATAATTAACAGATTTGAGAGCAGAGCTTGTGGGAGCTGATTGAAGGAGCTGAAGTTGTTTGATTTTAAGGAAGTTTCAGAGGAAGGCAGTTGTCATCCCAAACTATTGGAAGAGCTGCCATGTGTAAGAGAACGTAGACTGATTCTGTATTGCCTCTGAGGACAGATAGACATTTAAAGGAAGGACAGAATTTTTGACTCAGCATGGGGAAGATGACTTTTACAGTTAGCAGTGTTGAAAATGGAGAAGTCCTTGTGGCTGGAAGTATTCAGTCAGAACTAAATGTGTGCTTATACCTAAAAAATCGGGGAGATGACTTTCTGTGCTGAGTGGGAAGTTGGATATCATCCCAGCTCCCTTCCAGTTCTGAGGTTCATTGTAATTTGATTCTTAGGGCATGTGGAAATTAGATGAACTAGCCCTTGAAATAAAACCTGAGAGAAAAATAGACCCAAGCTTTCCTCTCTGTTTTGGCCATGTTCTGTGGGGGAGAGGCCATGACTGGCTCATCATGGTGACTCGCCCCACTTCCTGTGATGGTGTGGGCGGAAATGGACAACTAGAGGCCAGGAAAGAAGAGTAGGGGTCCAGTGGGAAGTATCATTAACCACAGATCACAGTCAACTCCAGAAATGGTTGGAACTCCCAACCCTGACAGCTCAACTGTTGACTGAATCCTGCAGCTGTTGGTCACCATGGAGCTGAAAGGAAAGATTGGGAACACCCTGTGTCTTGGCCAGCGACCGGAGGTTTGACCCCAGAATGGAGTATTACATGAGCCTCGAACCTGGGGCACCAACTGGGCTCAGTCAGAAAACAGGAGTGGGTTGATATGTTCGGCAGCCTCATGCTTGCCACCAACGCCTCAAGACTGCTTTAATCTGGTCTCCTCTCCCTGCCTTTGACAGTGATGCAGTTCAAGGGCAGTCCCGGTTTTTTCAGAATAAGACATGGGCAGGATTGGAGGTGGGGAATATTCTTGCTTGACCTTGGACCCTTCACTCCCTGTTGAAATTTTGTTAGTGTTTGCTATCAACTGCTAGGCTTTGGGCCACAGTCACTCAGAAAGGAAGTGTCCAGGGTCAGGCTCAGGCCCTATGATTGTAGCCCATGATCCAGAACACAGATCCAAAGACATGGCTTTGGGGGGCAATTTGGAGGGAAGGCATAGACTCTAGTCAGCACACCGAGGTCCACACCATCCCAGCTGTGAGGCCCTGGATGTGTCAGCCTCTCCACACCTCGACAGCCTCATCTGCAAAATGGAAATAATAATCTGTGTCCAATTCCCACCAGGTACGGAGTGCTAGCTCTAGTCCCTCTTTTTCTTCTATCTGCCAAAACAACTTGTCATTTAGACAACTGGTCTAAATCCTAAGAACTAGGTAATAAAGTATCGTTTTGTAAATAGTATCATATGATAGAAAAGGCGCAACCCCACGTGAGCTAGTGAACAAGTGACAACCCTTGATTTGCAGTGTTCTCAAAGGCTATTGTAGCCTCATGTTCATCTGCACGAATAACCTATCAACTGTTGAAAAGGGTATTCACTTTTTAAAAATTAATTTTGAGTTATTTATTGAAAGGGTAGGTTTGGTACTAATTCTCATCCCTTAGTATTATCGTAATTCCTCAATTCTTAGGTGCTATGAAAAAAAAGTGTTGTTTACATATCTAAAGTTGGAATGCGCCATATATTAAATGTCAAAAGAAACTTACCAGGCTTCCTTGTTCCCCTCCAAACACCGATGGTCTCCTTAAATGACCTTAGAATACAGCAGGCACTTAGAATAAGGCTATTTGTTTTCATTAACTTTCCCAAGGCTTTAGGTGACCTAGAGCTAATAATAAAGCATCCTTTCCTAATAATCTAAGCAAGAATTCTGTGGACGTGGGCATTACTGTTGGGATTCTTTTCCATCCTGTCCTGCTGGATCTTTCTGCTCTGCCACGCCAGTTGCTCCTTGAGGACAGAGGTTTGACCAGAGCCTCCTCCCCTGAGGCCCAGTTCCTCAGGGGTCAGGCCACGCCTAACTGCTGGGGGAAGGTTGGGCTGGCGCTCTTTGGACAGCGGCTAATCTTCTAGAGTGTGCCTGTAGAACCAGAACAGGAGAAGTCAGCATCTTAACCTCCACATGCTCAGAAACGAGGACTCCCAGGCATCGCAGGGCAGGGTTATGTGAGGGAAAGGAACTCTACCTCGGCTGTCATTGAGTTGGTGGCCAGAGAGCCTGTATTGCTGATGCTCCTGGTTCATGAGCTTCTTTGCCTTTTCATCCTCATCCTGTCTCCTCTGAAGAAGGTACAGCAGAAAATCAGCTGAACTTCTTTTTACAAGTGTGACGGGATAGTTTATGAAAACTTGGCTGTTTTTCTCATTCCTATGAACTTCTCCAGTACAATAATCTTATAAAAGTTGTTTATAAAAAGCTGTGGCTATATTCTGACATCTGGCACAGTTTAACCCCAAAGATGATGATTGTGATGATGATTGTTATTAGGAAAACCAAACCTTTTATGTCACAAAGCAAGGAAGTGGAGATGACTATCTTTGTAATGTCATTCTTTCCCTATAGGTCTTGGGACCTTGTTCTTAGGATGTTTGTTTTAGAACTTGTCAAGTTAGGTCAGTTAAATCAGGTATCCATAAAACTCTTTCTGGAACCCATAAAACTCTTTACTGTAATATGTACATACATATACATATAGAGTGAATATGTAATACTTTCTTATATGTATATTTTTAGTCTTATAGATGTCAGGGTTGCAGCATGTGACCTACTCATTTTATTGTCCCAGCTCTTCCCATGAGCTATTAATCCATGTAATACCGTAAACAACATGGAAAGACTTTCGGGTCTTAATAAGCAACCCAGATATTTTTTCAGTCAGCACTTCTCAAATTTGACCCCCAACATTTTTCAGAAGGCAGAGGAGAGAGAACACATTAGTACTAGCAGAGGTGGGGTGGATTATGGGGGCAAATACAGAGTGATTACTTGTCTTATGAACTAGTGGTATCTGGGAATTCTTTATTCTGTAGAAATATGTGTCCTCAAATACAGGATCTGGCAGAAGTAATGCCTGCTTGAGTGTGGTTGGTTGGGTAATAATATGGGTGTAATAATGTATAGTTTTAATTTGAATATTTCACCTAAAATGTCATAGATGTGCTTCAGTGTGATATTGTTATGTTTGAGAATTACATACTTACGATTTAGTAATAAAAGATTTTGTAATTAAAAAAGCGGCACTATTTGTGCCAGACACTGTAGTATTGGGTTGACCAAAAAAGGTCCATACAATTTTTTCTGTAAAATAAAAGACACATTTTTTATTTTCACCAATAATATTATTGATTTGTATATTTTGAGTATGTCGGCTATTTCCCACATGGTGTAACTGCCTGTTCTCACGTAATATCTCAACTTGATCACTGTCAACTTCAACTCTTCTACCCAACTGTGGAGCATCGTCCAGCAAGAAATCTCCAGCATGAAACTTCACAGATATCTTTTGACCTGTTCCATCAGTCACAACACCTTCTCCATACACTGCACAAACTTTTTTTTTAAATTTTTACCTTTCTTGAAATAATAAAGCACAATATGCTGAAAATGTCACTTTTTTCTTCCATCTTTATATTAAAATGGCTACACAAAAATTCACTAGTTTTAATAAATTTATTTTTAAATTATATTTTATTGACTATGCTATTACAGTTGTCCTGATCTTTCCCCCTTTGCCCCCCTTCACCAAGTAGCCCCTATTCCTCAGGCAATTCCCACACCATTATTTGTGTCCATGGGTCATGCGTATAAGTTCTTTGGCGACTCCATTTCCTACACTGTACTTTACATCCACATGGCTATTCTGTAACTACCTATTTGTGCTTCTTAACCCCTCACCTCTTCACCCATTCTTTGTCATGTCCCTCCTATCTGGCAACCATCAAAATATGATCTGTATCCATGGTTCTGTCTCTGTTCTTCTTGTTTGCTTAGGTCATTTTTAAAATTCAGTTGGTTATAGATATGTATAACCATATCTATAACCATTTTGCCATTTATTTCTTCATGGTTTTTATCTTTTTCTTAAATAAGTCCTCTGAACATACTATATATTTGATGATGATGAACTCCTTTAGTGTTTTCTTGTCTGGGAAGCTCTTTATCTGCCCTTCGATTCTAAATGATAGCTTTGCTGGGTAGAGCAATATTGGCCGTAGGTCCCTGCTTCTCATGACTTTGAATACTTCTCGCCAATCCCTTCTGGCCTGTAAAGTTGCTTTCAAGAAATCAGCTGTCAGTCTTATGGGAACTCCCCTGTAGGTAACTATCTCCTTTTCTCTGACTGCTTTTGAAAATTTTTTTAGATTTTATTTATTTATTTTTAGAGAGGGGGGCAGGGAGAAAGAGTGGCAGAGAAACATCAACATGCAAGACATACATTCATCTTTTGCCTCTTACACGCCCTCAACGGGGGACCTGCCCTGCATCCCTGGCACATGCCCTGACTGGGAGTCGAACCAGTAACCTTTCAGTTCGCAGGCCAGCACTCAATCCACTGAGCCACACCAGGCATCTGAAAATCTTGCTGTTTTTAAGATTCTCTCTTTATCTTCAGCCTTTGGCATTTTAATTATGATGTGTCTTAGACTGGGCCTCTTTGCATCCATCTTGTTTTGGACTCTCTGTGCTTCCTGGACTTTCATGCCTATTGCCTTCACCAAATTAAAGAAGTTTTCCTTCACTATTTTTTCAGATAGAGTTAGTTTTTTACTCTTCTCCTTTTAGAATCCCTACGATGCAAGTGTTAGAGTTCTTAAAGTTGTACCAGACGCTGCTTATACATTCTTCATTTTTTGGATTCTTTTTTCTTCTTCTTGCTCTGATTGGTGGTTTTTTGCTTCCTTATGTTCCAAATCATTGATCTGATTCTTGACTTCATCCACTCTACTGTTGTTTCCCTGTAAATTATGATTTATTTGAATTAAATTAGTAAATACTTCATTCTCAGTGGATATTTTTTATGCTGCTGAGGTCCTCACTAAGCTCCTCGATCATCCTAATAACCAGCGTTGTGAACTCTGCATCTGATAAATTGCTTATATCCATTTTGTCTGGTTCTTTTTCTGGAGTTTTGATCTGTTCTTTCATTTGGGCCATGTGTCTTTGTCTCCTCGTTTTGGCAGCCTCCCTGTGTTTGTTTCTATGTATTAGGTAAAGCTGCTTTGACTCCTTGTCTTGGTAGCGTGGCCTAATGTAGTAGGTGTCCTGTAGGGACTAGTGGCACAGCCTTCCCTGTCACACAAGCTGGATACTCAAGATGTGCCCTTCATATGGGCTGAGTATACTTTCCTCTTGCGGTTAAGCCTCTATTTGCTGTTGGCAGGTCAATGGGAGGGATTTACCCAGGCCAGTCAGCTATAAGGACTGGCTGTGACCACTGACCACCAACCTCCGCCATACGTGGAGGATCAGCTGTGCAGGGGCAGGGTGGTGGTACTTCAGCATGGTCTGTAGTTGTCCACTTGGCATGCTGACCGTGGGGTTTCCAGGATGGTGAAGGCCAAGGTCAGTCCCTGCTTGTGTTCTGCCTGGGGCCACCCTGCCTGAGCTATAAAGCAATCAGAGATGGCTGCTACTTGTGCTGGGCTTGGAGATTCCCAAGTGAAGCCAACTGTGAATCTAGGCTGGCTGCTGCTAGTGCCAGGCCAGGGGCTTACTGAAGCCAGCTGTTGCTTATTTGATAGAATTTAGGAAGTTATGAAGCATGAGCCAAGACCAGCCCTTCATATGGAAAAGCAGCTTGGGTGGGCCTGTAAGTTGGGTGGGGCAGAGTCTCTGGGGATCTCCAAGGCGGGTCAAACAGTGTTAGCCAGGTTGATGGAGTCTCAGACATGATACTAGCTTGCTGGCTCTGTGGGAGTAGCATTTAGAAAAGGGACAATGACCTCTGCTCACCTTGATGCCAGACACTTCAGTTTCTCCCTGTATACCACTGGTGCCTTTCATGCTGCTACCCCAGTGTTGGAGCTCAGAGTATGTCAGAGTAGGTGAGTCCTTGTATGGGTTCTTTAAAAGGAACTCCTTAGGGCTCCAGCAGTTTCTTCCACCAACTCAATCCCTACTTGTTTTTGCAGCCAGAAGTTGTGGGGACTTTTCTTCCTGGCGTTGGAACCCTGGGCTAGGGGGCCTGGTGTGGAACTGGGACTCCTTGCTCCCCAGATATTCCTCCCAAATTTTTATCCACCACACATGGTTTTGGGACCAGCCTGTTCTGCATCTGTGCTCCTTCTACTGGTCTGGATGGATGTGGTTTCCTTAATTCTGTAGTTGTCAGACTTCCATTCAACTTGATTTCTGACGATTCTAAATGATGGTGGTTCTGTATTTTAGTTGTAATTTTGATGCGGTTGTGTGAGGAGGCAAGCCATGTCTGCCTACCCTGCCATCTTGACCAGAAATCCCAATAAGTGTTTTTTAAATGCAAGTTGATATGATAGCTGTTACAATACTGTCTAACAAAATTGTTTTAAATGAAGTTAAAGACAACTAAGCGCTATTAGAACCATCTTAAGGAAAAAAACAAATGAACTTCCTGGCCAACTGAATACATTTTGCCTGAATAAGAAGAACGGATCATCAGATAGTTTCTTTTTGTCTTATTAGTGCCGGTGAAGTTCATGAATGTCTCCCAACAGACAGCAAAGTATTAAGTGACATTTTTTGAATAGCACTTGCAAGAGTTTTAAGAGGGTTAAAGGCAGATACACGTTTTTAAAGGTGAGAAGTCATGGTATAATATACTTCATATCTCTTAAGAAAACTTACCACCACCTAAATATAAAATATAAAAATTTAAAAGAAATAAACCAACTCAGTGTTTTGGTAAATCACATTGTGTGTATGTGTGCGTGTTTTCCAGACACATGAAGATTCATGAGAAAGACCCTAACAGTGCTGCAGCTGCAGCCCCTCCGTCCCCACTGAAGCGCAGGCGGCTGTCTTCCAAAAGGAAATTCAGTCATGATGCCGAGTCGGAGAAAGAAGACCCAGCGCCTGCTAAAAAGGTCCTCTGCTCCCAGCATGGATGTGCTTAACCTTGGGACTCTTGATTGAAACACCCCAGTCTCTAATTTCTCAGTTTGGGGACTTAGCAGCCATCCATCCATCCTAAGCTTCTGGCTTGTGTTTCCCCCCACTATTTTGTAAGGTGTCTACAGAAAAAGAGCGCCTGTGTGCTTTCTCTGTGGAGCCCCCGGCTGAGCCCACTGATGGAATGAAGAGCTCGTTCCATTGCTCCTCTACTTCTCTCTTTTCCTAGCTAGAATGGAAGCTTCCTAAGTCCTAGGGACTCTTTTTTTCCCCCACTCTTATTCCCAGTGCCTGTCAAATGCTAGATGCTCTGTAAATATGTGTTGAATGGATGGGGGTGAGTGGGTGAGTGGATGGAAGGATGGACGGATGGATGGTGTACTTAGTGAGTGTTCATTGCATGAATGAAAGACTGGTCAGTAGTATCCTAAATACGTAGGGGCTGGTATCGCATTCCTTTTAGATAGCCTCTCGATGGAGTAGGCTTCTCTTTGGAAGCAAACCCATGTGGGAAGACTCCTTCATGACTTCACTTTTTCCTTTTCCCTAAGATGGTAGAAGATGGGCAGTCAGGTGACTTGAAGATGACGGCTGATGAAGTGTTTCACTGCCCAGTATGTTTCAAGGAGTTTGTTTGCAAGTATGGACTGGAGACCCACATGGAGACCCACTCAGATAACCCACTAAGGTAGGAAAAAGGGCGGGACATACCTGCACCCTGGAAAATTCTTTCCATTTCTGTTTTTTCTGGTAGATGACATATTGCTTTTTTGTCATAACTATGTACTGGGCTGAAATCATTTTAACTTGGGTATGAGGACATTCTTAAGGCCATTAAGAATGGTGTATGAAGTTGGGCTGAAAGGCGAGCAACAGAAGATGGCTGTAGGCCACAGAATGTGTTCGCTAAGGTTCACTCTGCTTCCTTCACTACTGGCGAGCCCATGCAGCCATTACTATGAGCCCCCTGTGCATGGGGAGTCTACTCTCATGGGGCTTTTGACTTCGCAGACACATTGTCTTCACAAAAGGTGTTGCAACCCAGTGATTGTTAGCTCTGCAAGAGTGTGTGGTAAGAACAGGAGGGGCATATCAGGTGCCCATACGTGTTTGCACTGCACTGGGCTAGTGACCCAGAACACTGAGAATGCCTTTTGAGGTGACACCAGGTTCTACTTTGGGCAAGATATTTGACCTAAAGGGAAGTGATTATTCTGCTGGCCCAGCCTCAATTTTAGCTCTTCACTGGTGCTAATTTTTCTGATCTCAGCCTTCTCATGCAGAAAATGTACATATGACTTTCACCAGAACTTGGGGCTGTTGGAGGCAGGGAACTCAGCTTTCCCCCGCTACCTTCTCTGAGAACTTTTTCATCAGGCAGAAAGCCCTATGTCCTTAGTGAGCAGCGAAGCTTGGAAGATTTCTCAACCAAACTGCCACTTTTAAAAATGCCATGCCAGTTTTTGAGCACTGAAAAGAACGCACCATTGGGAGCCTCTGGTGCAGTATGAGGCTGCAAAGTTGCACATCTTCCAGGGTCATCCAGGGCAGAGGCAAGCGCATACGTGGCTGCAGCTTTGGGTTTCAGAAGACAGTTGGAGAGTGCAGAACTCTGGACATCTGTGTGTGTGACTCACTGATATGTGGACCAGATTTTCTTCCTGAAGGCACATGTTTGGTTGTGACTTAGGAGTAAAAGGATCTGAGCAAGCCGAAGACTTCTGTGTTAAGGGAAAAGCCTAATTAATTGTACAGTAACTTAAAGCTGTGGCAAATATCATTATCCTTAGTCACATTAGCTTGACATTTTTCCATGGGGGGGGGAAGGAATTATGAAGAGTTTAAAGTGCTGAGCGATTGAAGTGCTATAAAATGTCTTTACATAACTCCCCCATCTTGGGAAATTGTGTAATGCGCGGGAGTGGGCATGGGCCAGTTGTCAGGACCCCTGGATCCCAGTGCTGTCTCTGCTCACGAGGGATCTTGACCAGCTGCCTCTGAACCTTGAAGGAGAACTGGACCGGATAATCCCTGTGTTCCCTTTCAGGCCTTAAATTCTGTGATTCTCAAACCTGTCTCTTAACAGCTCTTTGTTTACCAAGAAAAAGCATCTGGGTCTTAATTTTATAGGCCCTGTAGTTCTGAGAGATCGAGGAACTTGACTTCATGGTTTCATTAACATCCACGGCATCCCTGGATGTGGACTTGTGGGTGATGAATATTGAGGTAGTTCTCTAGACTGAGGACCTGAGCAAACAGAAGTGAATTTACCAGATGAGCCTCACATGGCAGCCAGTCGTGGGCAGAGGCAGGAATAGCCCGTGGGACCCCCAACTCCCATCGCTGCAAGGTAAACACACTGCTGGTCTCCAGGTTCCTTCATACATTTTATTTCACTTCATGCTTTAATCTGTGTTCACATATCTTTAGGAACCATGCACTTCCCCCTTTCTAGATAATTCTGCCTTGCAGGGAAAATAATGTGACGTTCCATAGAGGTTTCTGGGTTGCTGGAGGGAGCACAGCACAGTATGTAGCAGCGGTAGACAAAGATCAGCTGCCCTCTTCTTAAAAGCCGGCCTGCTTGAGGGTGTGGATTCTCCCAGAATGGAGCCTTCTAGACAACTTCCCCAAGGACAGGCTGGGCTTGCTACTCAGAGAGGATGGAGAAGGGAATTGCACTGGACACTGGTTGTTCCATTCTGCACAGTCTGGGTGGTAATTCACTCAGCATGTCTCCAAGGCCTCCAGGGCCACTGATGGGCTATGATCTTGAAACTCAAGTTCTGCCTGATTTCCTTGCCTACTCAGTAGTAATGCTCTTCGTTTGGTGGGGGTTGATAAAAGAAGTTTTATAGCCTGTCAGGGACTTGGTCCATCCCGGTAGGCCGCCCTCCCGTGGAACTCCTGGGTGCTGCACCCACAGTGCCTGGCAGTGACCACAAGAAGAGGCTGCCTAGTTTCCAGTGTGGGGGACAATCAGGCCACCCCCTGTCTAGTGGCTGTTTGTTGCTAGGTGGAGCAAGGCTTGTGTCTGGAAACCAAAAGGAGCTGATTACAGAACATAGTTAATTTCCCTTTTCTCCTGAGTGCTCTGCGTTTCCGCATAATAGCCTGCTATCAGAGGAGGCCATGGATCAGGCAGGAGCCAGCAGGGCCCAGCCAGGCAGTGAACTGTGACAGTAGCTGGTGGGAGAAACTGCTTGTTAACCCGGAGCTAAAATAGGCACCAACTCTGTTTGCAAACCCCAAAGGCAGCAGAACCACAGTGGAATAGATGCTACGAGTTTAGACAGAAAGTTTGTAACTCAAAACAGCTGTTCGCTTCTCTTCTCTCCTGCCATTAACCCCCATCCCCAAAACTGGCAATATGCCCATTGTTTCTTAATAAAAAGTGTTGGAAATCTAAACACGTGTAAACGCTGAGGCTGTTGTCCTCCATTCTCCTGTGTTTCAAATTAATGAAGTGTCAGCATAGAGCAGCAGGAAGACATGAAGTCGCTTGTAGCAATCCTAGCTCTTGTCAGTTATTGCGTGGGCCCTGATGTGACCAGCAGTAAATCCACCCCTCTGTATAGCTCCCCAGACAAGGAGAAGCACAGGGCTTATTGGGACTTGGCATGTGGAATCGGAGGTGATGGACAAGAGTATTCAGCGAGCAGGTGGATGCAAAAAGGACATCCCTGTGTGAGGATGTTTCAGGGTGTTGAATGTCTTGCTTGGTTATAAGAATAGAACAGAGTAGCAGTCGTGCACTGCCATGAATAAAGTTAGCTGGAAGGGAAGTGCAAGTCAGTGCCAACCAACACGAGATGAGAGCTATGTATGTCATTTTAAATTTTCTAGTAGCCACATTAAAAAAATTTTTTTTATAGATTTTTAGAGAGTGGGAAACATTGATTTGTTGCTCTACCTACTTATGCATTTATTGGTTAATTCTTGCATGTGCCCTTACTGGGGATCAAACCTGCAACCTTGGCATATTGGGATGATGCCCAAACTGAGCTACCCACCCAGGGCTAATCTAGTAGCCACGTTTAAAACAATTTTAAAAAAAAACAGGTGAAATTGATCATGTTTTGTTGATTATACCAATATGTGTAAAATGTAATGTCAACATAGATTCAATATAAAAATTGTCAGTGACATGTTTTGCATTCTTACTTACGTACTAAGTCTTGACACTCCAGGGTATGTGGTATGATCACAGCCCATCTCCGTCTGAACAAACATGTTGCAAGTGCTCAGCAGCCCACCTCACAGGTGCAGGTCTCAGACAAGCCCACCTATGGCAGGCAAGGTGCCAAGGCAGAGGTTTTGCTTTGGAAGCCTCTGGTCTTGTGTCAAGTGACTTATCTCAGGCTGATGGAGGCTGGGCCTAGACAGGTGATAGCTGCAGGGTCACCATGGCGATGTGACAGCAGACGGGGGTAAAATTTGGCAATAGTTATTGTTTAATCCTACATAGCTTCTTGATTGAAGGAGATCAGGTAATAAATAATTTTTAAATCATTTCAGCAAATAATACACTGTTTATTATGTGTCAGGTGATTGACTAGTCTTGAGAAAATAAGAGTGATGTTTGAGAGAGGGCACCTTAAGGGCCAGTCAGAAAGCAAGTAAACGGGCAGTAAAACAAAGCAAGGGAGGTGAATTCAGGGCCCAGGGGACACGGTGCCCATTGTTCAAGCAGAGAAAGCCTGATCCTGCTGGTGTAAAGCTTCCCGCGGCATTTTGCTTCAGACGCGTTCCTGCATTTCCGCCCGTGGAGGCCCCCCTCCATCTGATTGAATAATGGGTCTTGGTTGTCTTTGAGGTGATTTCACATTTGAGTGCAATGCCCATAAATTTGTGTCAGGAATTAGTACACGGGGAACCCAGGTGGGCTCTGCCAGGGGGGATTTTCAAGTGTTCCGAAGAGTGTTAAGTTTCCTTTACTGCAAAAAACATACACACATGACCTGCAGGAAGACCCTCGGACTAATTCACATGGCATTGGTCCCACACCTGTTAAATGCCATTCTAAAAATAGGGAAAGGGGATCACAACATATTTGTCAGCATCTTGTATTTGAGTCTCAGGGGTCTGAGGCTCGGCCAGGTGGAAGCAGATTGAAACGATGCTGGTGGCTGAGGCTGGAGAGGAGGACACTTCCCTTCTCCCCGCTCCTTCCCAGTGGGTCTAGTGGCTGGACACACCTTTGTCAGGACTGCCCCCTCTCCACCCTGCCCAAGGATCCTCTCTCTGACCTGGACTGTGCCAGGCAGGGACAGCCACCAGCTTCTGGGCTCACCCCAGCCCTAGGCCTGCCTGGGCATCATGCCACGCTGGTTTGGTTGAACAGCCTGAGCAGGGTGTCGGGACGCGGTGTGCAGCCTGGCGGATTCCTGGGTGTGGGGAGGGCAGGCTGCCACCCGCCACTGGCCGGGGCCCTGTCACAGGGCCCACACTGTTGCTCTCAGCAACTGAGAGAGATTAGTGCAGCTGGTGGATGTCAGTTCTCAGCTGGGACAGGGCTGGAGGGGAGGGTGGGCTAGAGGGCAGAGGAATGTCGGAGCCGGGCAGGGCTCCGAGGAGAGGTTGTTTGCACTTAGCCCTTCTTGCCTCCAGAGACAGAGCAGGAAAAATGAAGCATGAAATCCCTTTTAAAAAGGAATGTCAGTCTCTCCATTAAAACACTGTAATGAGCAAGAAATCCAGTATCGCAGGGAATTGGCCAGGGGGAGCATCAGCTTTCTTAGCAAGGTATTTTACAGGTTCTGAGGACCGGGACTGGGCCTGCTGGCTGCTTGGGAGTGTTAGTGCTAAGAAAGGGGCCCCCAGTGGAGCCCCTGTCCAGTGTCCAGGCATCAAGAACGTGGCATGGGTTGTGGAAGGAGCTGGGCATCTGCACATCACTGTCCTCTGAACAGACAGAGTAGCAGTGTACCAGGGAGGAGTTAAGCCCTTGGCTCCATCCTGGCTGCTGGGCAGCTCTGTGGCCTCGGGCGAGCTGAGAGACTCAACTTCACCATCTGCAAAATGGATTTCAGGACTCTTGTGAGGGGGAGGAGGACTCTTCCAGGCCTCATAGGCCTCAGGCTGTAACAAATGCTGAATGAGCGTTTACCTCTAATAATGTTTAGAATGTGTCCTTTTTAATATTTTGAGAACCTTGCAACATTTACATTTAGGGTTTTGTGCCACTCTGTGGGTACCCCATTCCAGTGAAATTGAGGAGTCAAATTCTGGAACTTCTTTCTCCCAGGTACTATGTACTTCACAGAGAACATGAAAGCAAGTTGTCCTTTAAGACTTCATTGTTATAAAGAGCTTCTTTTATCTAGTTTTGCTTTTGCAAATATTGGGAAAACGGAATAGCTATCTCATTTGGTTTGAGTCCTACCTACCAAATTTTGTAACCTACCTGTGTAGAAAGCCAGATACTTAAAAGCTTGAAGGGACTTGATACCTTGAAGTAATAGAACTGCACATCATTTTCCTTAGATTGTTGGAGAAACCTGAGATTCTAAAGAAATGTGTTCCCTGATGTTTGAAATTTGCCAAAGCATTCTTTTGAAAATACTTTTAGCATAGGGGAAAACATTTTTTTTAAACTGTCTTGAAGATGGGGTCATCTCTCTGTCCCTAACCTGCCACAATGGTAGACTTCATGGAATGATATGGAAGTCAAGCGCCCGAAGTTTATTGCTTTGCTTTGGGCTGCTCTGAAGCTTTTTTTGTGGACTTCAGGGTTTTCATCTTGTTTTGGAGAGTTAAAGTCACCAGATGAATAAAATGTTAATGTAGCAAGGACTGGGAGGAGCTACTCCCAGAATTGTTTGGCCACAAGGATTAATTTTTAAAAAAACAACACTTTTTGGTGGCCTTGTTTTTCACGTCTAGAAATCCCATTGCTGATAAATTTGCCTTCAGGCCTAACTCTTAATCTTTGATGTGTATGCAGACTCCTGACCATTTTACAGGTTTGAGAATGTTGTTTAGAAACTTGTTAGTGGTTATCAGGGCTGATACCTTTATCGGTGACAGTCATTCCTGTTAGCCCTACTGTGAGCCATCAAAACTGCCGGCTCTGCTAGGGTTTCTTGTACCCTTACTCCTTACACAGAATGCCCATACCGTGATAGGACATCTGTCACACGGCATTTCTACCCCAGCCCAGAATTATGCAGTTTTCTTAGGAAAAAGGAAAAGAAAAAGAACAGGTATCAGGGCACCTCATTAGGTGAGCTGTGGTACATGTCACTTCCCAACTCGGTGAGTTTAAAATTTTAACTTTTTTTTTAAGACTAGTAGTGGATCTGGCTATGAACAAGAATGTCACTTATTTCCAATGAAGTCCTTTGAGAATTAAAAGAACAAATCCTCAGCTGACAAAGAAGAGTAGTTTTTTTGGCCTAATGCCTCTAGCATGTTCCAGCCCTCACCTTGCAGTCTCTCCGCCTGCAGCAGCCAGAGGCAAAGGTTCAACCCTGGCTGGCGGATTAGGTCCCTCTGTGGCTTCAGGACCAAAGCAGTTCACCCTTCTTGTGGGAGTCAGACTTCTTTACCATGGTAACGGTGTGCTTTCTAGCCCAGCCAATGTCAAGGTCAGAGCCTGTGTACTGTGGGGTTTCGTTTGTTTTGCTGGACTTCCAAAAGAGAAGGGACAAGAACGGCTCAAATATACGTTGAAGACTCTCTCTGATCATGGTGCCTCCCTCCAGCCCCAGTGTTGGCAGCCCCCACTCCTGCCATATCCGGGGCCACAGTGGACACTGGAAACAGCCCCCATGCTTCCCCGGGAGCAGTCCCCTGCCCCGGGACCCCCCTCCTTACCCTCTTTATGTGTGTTTCACACCTACCCGTGCCCCTTCAGTGACATTACAAGTGGCACTAAGGAAGAGACAAGGTAAGTTGCAGGCAGCTGCTCTTCCCTCTGCAGTTCAAGAGAGCTCAACTCTGCATGGCTCCAAAACTGTAGCTCCTCCTTTCCACCCACCCCTGACACAGCCACTAGGTCCCCTGCCCCGGCCACAGGAATCACCTCGAGGGGGCACCCTGCGAGAGGCAGGACCAGGGCGGGGATGTCACATGTAGGGGAGGGAGTGTACTGAGGTCTATTCCAGCATTCTAAATTAAGTTTTCATAGTCTCTCCTAGAAGCATTTGCTAACATGTGCTGGAATTCAGGAGTTTTCTGGGTGAAATAGGCTCTGGTGAAGTCCTTGGAGTTCAGAAGCACTGCTGACGTGGCAGAATGCTTCGGTGTTCACTTACAGGGATCGCCCTTTCGTGGCTGAGGGCAGGCTGAATGCCCACATTACCTTTCATCCTGTGTTTGTAGAATCTCACCTTTACTCAAATTGTCCTTTGCAAGTTTTCCACTGATGAATTTTTGTTTTCCTTTGAGTAACCTATTTCCATATGTGATTTAAAAAGAAAGGACGCTTTGTTTTTAGACGATTTGATGGACTTCTATTAGTTTGTTTAAATCCTACAGCTAGACACACTTTTCTCCCAAAAGCATTTGTCCTACTGAGAGTGAAGTCAGTTTCCACTTTGGAAAAGTTACCCTCAATTTCGCACACAGAGCCATCTCTGTTGCCAGAATATCAGAAAACAGCCTCTTGGGTTTGTAAAATTTCCCGCTGGCACATGGTCAAAATCCCTTGCAAAATGAAGTTGTCCTGCAGGGCTCCCCTCTCCGACACTTAAGTGCAATCCTCCTCCATTGACGTATTTTGCAATCGTGCTGTCACAAGTTCTGCAGAGTTGAGAGATCCCCCAAACTAGGGGTAAGGGGAGAGTTGTGAGGACCACCTGACCCCAATGGCTGTGGCCTTAATGAAGACGGACAGGCCCAAGTGAGGTTAGCAAATACCCCAGGGACCGTGCCTGCACCAGCTCTGCATCTAGCAGCGTCGCTTACAAATTTACAGTGACCTTCCTTGTCTTTGAAGAGCTGCTCAGAAACAAAGTTGCAGCGCATTCTTCCTGGGGCCTTAAGAAGGGGCTGGTGGAACCCAGTGTCTCTGCTGACAAAGGCCGATCCAAATGGTCCTGGGTGATGGGTTTCCACGCCGATCTTATTTAAGGTCTGTCAACAGATGTCGAGTGTGAGAGGGGAGGCAGTGTTTTCCTGTGGGTGTTTTTTTTTTTCTTCCTTTTAACCAGCCTCACGAAGTGCATCTGGTTCAAAGCAGATTATTTTTTTCTCTGCCACTTTCAAGCACCTTGTTTGTGATATGACATTCTACATCTTTTCAAAAGTGAAACGGGAGCCCCTTGGTTGAAATCCCACGGAAAGAGGCGTGAATTTATGGATCTAGGGACTTATTTAGACGTTGTTAGAAGGCTCTGAGTGTATGTGCCGGCTTCTGTTCCTGAGCTGTGGCTCCAGGTGAGGTGGCGGAGGTGATAAGGAAGGCAGATGTAGGTAGGACTGAGAGGGCTAGCCGGGAAGAACACACACTTCCCCCCAGGAACCTCAAGATTCAACAGAAGTAGTAGAAACGATGATGAAGTTCTTGAGCGTGAGAAGAGAGACCACATCCTTTTGAAATTAAAATTTCATTTTTCCTGCATTTTCATTTTGCTCTGATTGCCAGGAAATGAGCTGTTCCTGATTTTTTGTTGTTGTTGTTGCTGTTCCTAGCAATATAAAATAATGGTTAAATTTGTCACAGCACCTTGCAGTTTTCGAAGCTTTTTGTTATCTGTTATTCAGACTAGCTCTAAAGATCCCCATATTACAGATGAAAAAGAAAACAGAGGCTTAGAGAAGGAAGGAGAAGGAGCTCTCATAGGCTTGTAGCTTAAGGTGTTTATAGATTCAAGATCCTTTACTTAATTCTCACTATAATTTGTTTTTCAAGCTTGTCTAACTATGAGGCACCTGCTGTGCTTTTTCACTTACAGATTCCTAGGCCTGTCTTCTCTTTACTTGGATTCTGATTTCTTAGCAAGGTCATGAGGGGATTCTTATGTCAGGCATGTTTGGGAAATTTTACATAGCCAGCAACTAAAATGCAGATGGAATAAGTCCTGCAAGGCCTCACAGCCTGAACTTCCCTGCCCAGTGCCTCTGGTCCCTGGGCCCATCCCTCCACTAGCCCACGGCTGCCTTCCACAGAGGACACAGCGCTGTGGTTTGGTGCTGGGTTATTCTCTTATGTGTTTATTGAGCACCTACTGTGTGTGAACCTCTGTCCTAGAAGCCAGAAATGAGAGATTATAAGCTGAATTAGAGAATAGATGACGAGATATACACATGATGAAAACTCAGTCTTATTAAAAATTCATTGCTACAATAGAAGTGCAGCAAATTCTGATTGCCCTATTAAGAGGGATTGCCTCCGTTGTTTTGTTTTGTTTTTTATAAAACCTCCTTACATTGCCTCCCACACTAAACACTCATGGCCAGTAGGCTGTGCACTAGTGCAGTAGTCTCAAAAGTAGAGGGTGTTCTACTTTAGAAAGATCTCTACAAGAAAAACATAGTGGAACTTTCTTATCTCACCCTTTAAATTTTTCTGTTTTTATATTTTATAATGTACTTGGCATATTTTTTATGTGTGTATAAATACATATCATACATAATGCACATTTCTCAAACAATAAATAGATATGAGATGCATGATCAAAAATGTTTCCGTTATAAGGTATTGTACAGTTCACAGAGTTTGCAGCCTACTTCTCAGGCCCACCTACTCCCCTTTTGCAGTTGACTTGCATGCTACTAAGAGTTAGTATTATTTCATCCCAACCTGTATGTTTCAGGAATGCTTGTAATTATCTGCTACAATTTTATTGAATTTTATATAAATTAGTGAAATGTTGTTTTTAAAAAAGAATAGTCTTAAGTTGGACAGTCTTGTTTATTGTCTAAATTGGACCCTTTCTTTTTTTTACAAGTGTCATTTTAGGGTGGGCAAGACACCTATAAACAATCAAGAGAAATCGTAAAAATAGAGGATTCTGGTTTAGTTTGGTTTGCCAAAATGTAGGTTCTTTCTCTCCCTTAAGGGGAATCTAAGTTTGGAATCAAAGATGTTACGAGTATGATTCATGCAGTGACAGAAACATGGAACTTCATTCGGTAGAACCAGACTCACAGTTACAATGAGTGAATGAGTGTACCGTCAGTTCTTGTTATTCACTGTAAGTATTTTCTGTAAAGGCACTGTGAACACAGAATTAATAAATACTGAACCATTGATCCTAAAGAAAACAGGGTCACAACACTCATTTTACATGTTTTTCTGTTTAAAGACACCTTATTTAATAAGTACTATTGACTTGTTAATGTTGAACTCAGAACCAACAGCACTGTATCTCAGGGCTGAAAGAAGCTTATCTAAAACAGGTAACTTTCTACATAAGGCACGTCACAGCCTTCTTGCACTTAGGAACTAGACAGTGCTTCAGCGCTATGCTTGGAGGCCATTTTAAACAGCAGATTCACCAACAAAAAGCACTATAAATAGTCTGTGGCACTAAATAGACTGCAAGAAAGATACTTGTTTATTGTATGAGAGCTGAAACAAGAGGGCCAAGTGTCTCCTCATTTGACCTCAGCTGGGAATGTGTGCCTAGGACAACTCAAATTTTTCACAGCACTGTGCACATCCATGAATGACCAAGAAAGTGCTGCAAGTACTAATTTGGGGGTTACAAGTAAATTTTAATGAACAGGCAAATCCACAAATAATGAGGATCAACTGAATGTGTTTTGTCATCTGTTGGTTATTGGCGCCAATTCAAACACCAACAGGAATCCCCAATTTTGGGTGCGGTGAAGAAGGAAACTTTATTTAGTGCAAACAGCTCAGGGGTAATACAGCATGGCCGTAAACACAGTGCTGCTGTGGACCAGCTTGCTGTGAGGCTGCCTGGAGGCCAGGTGGCCCTGAGGCTGGGCCCCTCTTCACCTAGGCAGCTGTGCAATGGTCTGGCAATGGTCTGGTCTGCTCTGCTCTGCCCCATTTCGCTCTGATTGGTGCAGGTCTGTTCTGCCCCAGTGAGAAGTCTTCATGGCTCAGCCCCAGTCAAGGAAAGGCAGTCTTTGTGGAAGGTGTGTTCCCAGAGCTGGAGAGGAGCTGGCTTATATAGACAGGAGTCCCCACCACTGGTCCCTGATTGGTCAGAATGCAGCAGCTCTGATTGGCTAGGGAAAGCCTTGATCCTACTGGTTGAAATAGGATTCCAGGAAACCCTTATAAGGACTGGCTCAGGCTGAAGAAACACAGTGCAGGCAGGCAGTTCTGTGCAGAGACTGGCAGCTTAGCAAGGACGTTTCTCTTCAATGTGCAGTTTTGGGGAGAGGTCCCTGTGCAGAAATGGCTGCTAGGCTCTGCTTGCTTTTTTTGTTGTTTTGTTTTTTTGCCCAGTTAGCCACCAGGAGTCCTTCTTCATCCTCAGTGTTCACAGTTTATTTAACTGTGTAGGTTAAGTAAAGTATTCAAGGTACACATGAATTACTTTCTATGAGCATGCCCCCCACTTTACCTGACTTTGGTTAACGAGCCCCTCTCTGCAAGGCAGAGTAAGCACTGCGGTTTTTCAGGGGAAAGATGAGCTTAGGAACAGGCCTCAACTTTCCGGTGTGATTGAAGGATCACACAGTCATTGTGTCTTATTAGTGTTACTTGTCTCGCTGGTTGTTAGGGCGAAATGAGTTTAGGTGTTTGTTGCAGTGTCCCAGCACCAAGGACAGTAACTGGCACTGGTAAAAATTAACTTAAAACACTGCAAATGTTCTATACAAAATGTATATAGGCACTGCTAATTATGAATTTGAGGAGTGTGCGTTTGTATAGGGTTCACGTGGAAGATGCCTGTAGGGCCCACTGGGTTACAGCTTGCCCCAGTCTTTCTCACCTTCTTCTCTTAGTCCATGTTCCAGGGAAGACACAGACCAGCGTCTATCCCCCACAGGTCCCCAAACCTCACCTGCTCACGCGCCGGTCAGGATAGAGGGAAAGGGAAAGGGGAGAGAGAAAATGTGACCTATATCTAGTTCATAAAGTACCAAACCAGATGGGCCATAATCTGGACCCACAGGCTTGCTCTGCCAGCCTGTAAATCCCACGACATGGGGCCTACCTGAGCCCTGGGCCAGGCGCCTCCCTCCATATCCTTGGCCCCCTCTGCCTGTCCAGTGCATTTGCTGGACAAATAGGCTCCTTCACATTGCCCATGTCACAGTGAGACTCAGCGCAGGGGCTTCTCTTCTGGAGTTGTTATAGATTGAGCCCCAACACACACACCTGCAAACAGTGGTTTAGACATTGTTGAAACTTGGAAAAGGTGTCAAGAAGTCAGCCCACTCTCATTAACCATTTGTAAGATTTTTTTGGTTCATCCACACCAGATTGCTATTGTCGTGTTGGCTATTGTCATTTTTTTATTTGACAATCTGAGGGAAAGAGGTTAGTGCCCCTGACTAAATAGTCAGGTATTACATGTATAAAATTTTTTGTGGCATGCTGGTTGAAAATCGCTGATCTAAAAAATTAACAGTAATATCCCAATATCATCTAATGTCTGGTTAGTGTTAAATTTCCCCAATTCCAAGGTTTTCTCTTCCTTTCACCGTACTACAAAGCTTTCTGCAAATTGGTGGCATGGGGATTGGTGACCACATGGAGCGTACAACTGAACTTGAGCCTGGGAGAACCAAGGCAGGGTGACAGGAGAGGAAGTGCCCTTTCTAGGGCAGTAGGACAGGACAGAGTGGCTGTGGGGCTCCAAGGGTGGGAACTCCCTGGAGTATGCGGTGTGGAATTTGACCATGTTCCGGCCAGAAAGAGCTTCACCCAGAGTGGCTGCAACCATTCTGCTTCCCTACATAACTGTCTCACATTCTGTGATTTAGCTCTTTGGTGCTTTGGCAAAGAATAGTTTCTGTGGTTGGAGGTTTCCCTGGGCCCACTTCTGTGAGAACTTTCAATACCTAAAGGTACTTGGGGCTCTCAAAGCCATCTCTTCCCTAGAGCCTTTATCACAATGCTAAGCTTGAGCAGAATTCCCTCAAAAGGCATTTTGCGTTTTGAGTGGCTTGGAGGAACCCAGTATTCTAAATTTAGTTGAATGACGACAGGAATCTTGATGGCAAGATGCAGCTGAGTTAGCAGTGGTGATAGGAGAGGCAGATATGCAGCAGGACCGCATTGGCCATGTCTGGCCTGTGTGTGATGGAGGAAGCAGAATTGCACATACTTGGTACTTCTTCACCAGATGAAAATGAGCTTAGCTGCTTCACAGGTGACTTCATTATCTCTTTATTTCCAAAGAAGAATTTCAAAGCAAAAAAAAAGTTGCCACTAAGGTGTATGCAGTGTTGCTTTATTCCACTGTGCCCCACGTTCTTTCTCCGTAAGACGATAATAGGGCCTGCCTTGGAGGTTCTGTGAGGGGCAGACGCACTTAGGCACGTAAGTACTGGAATGATGCTTGGCATGTGGCACTATGATCATGGGAATGTGCCCATGAAATGAGGCTCATGTGACTGCGGAAATTTTAATTAGTTTACATTTAAATAGTTCTGGCTAGTTTACATGTAGCTCTGGTGACAGTCCAGATTCTCAACCAGCATGCCACAAGAATTTTTAAAACATGTGATACCTGACTATTTAGTCAGGGACACTGACCTCTTTCCCCTTAGACTGTCAAATAAAAAAATGACAGTAGCCAACACAAGAATAGCCATGTGGTGTGAATGAATCAAAATTATATCTATTTTTTTTGTCGGGTCAGCAAAAAAATTTTTTTTAGTGTGCCGCAGAATTTTATTAATTAGTGTATGTGTGGCACGAGATGAAAAAGGTTGAAAATTGCCGGTGTAGAGGATGTTGATAATATCTTAGTGATTGTATAGTTTTGTTTTTTATTGATTGCATAGTTTTAAAATGGTGATTCTCAGTGAAGACCTAGAAGAAGGACAATGTAGGTGTGAAAAGTGGAGAAAGTATTTTCAAGTGGTATTTCTGGCACATGTGTGGCCCAGGACATTTAAGGTGAAGGAGAGGGTCATCTCTAAGGTGAAGCATGATGATCTTTAGAGGGCCTGCATTTGTGGGGGATTTACTAGGAAAAGGAGACAGCCTACATTAGGTGACAGTGGAGTATGAACAGGCCTCACATTTTGTCTTTGCTTCTTACAACCTACGTGACCTCAGCCTGAGGTCTTCACCTGTTAAAATGGAGGTCAGGATGCCCGTCCGTCCAGCTACCAGAATCGTGCACACTTCCCCGTGGGGTGTCCTGCACTTGGCATGGGCTCAGTAGGTGGGAGCTGTGGTTATTTGTCAGATAGTGATGATGATAATATCAGAATTGAATACATAAAGTGTCACATGTTACTTCTTTAGTTGAAGCATTTGGTTATCGTTTTATCCCGATCAGATACCAGGGATGTTGATGTGATTGCTCACGATGTGTAATCCTGTGCTTTTTGACTTTCAAACATGTTTTATGATTAGAAGCCACTGAGCAAAGAGAGGGAGAAAACCTTTGAAATGCTCACTCTATGGGATGTAATTGGGGAAGGACGAGTAGGCTTCTGACAGTGTACACACTTGCGCTGTCTGCGAAGCTTCTCTCTCCAGAAGGTGTTAGGATGTAATTCTTTTTTAAAGGAGGAGTGTTTTGTTGTCAACCATGAGCAGGCTGGCTTCTTGATGTCATATTATTTCTAGCATTTTCATTTATTATGATTTGTTTTATCATTATATTTTTATTTACCTAAAAATGAAGCGACAAAAAAAATACAACAGGACAAATGGACAGGTGTAAATTCTGACTTGGCTGCTTCCTTACATCCTGTCCTTTTCCTCTTCCCAGATGTGACATCTGCTGCGTCACCTTTCGGACACACCGAGGACTGCTACGCCACAACGCACTTGTCCACAAACAGCTTCCCAGAGACGCGATGGGAAGGCCTTTCATCCAGAACAACCCTTCCATTCCCGCTGGCTTCCACGACTTGGGATTCACTGACTTCTCCTGTAGGAAATTTCCTCGGATTTCTCAGGTATGCTCATCGGCCGGCAGAACCAGCAGCCTCCTCCTCCACGGTCTGCATAGTTGGACTTCGCTTCCTCACCCTGAGGCTTCCTTTCTTTAAAATGAGGTCCATTTGGTTTTGTTTTTCTAACACCATCTTTTCTCTTGAAATTCATTTTGGCCCTTTTAGTCTTTAAGTTGTTGGGTTGAGAAGTGTAGGTGGCCTTTAATTTTGTTTTGAATTTCATATTCACTTGTATCTGAGTCTAGCTTATCAGTGCTTTTGCCCTTTCTTAGGGCATTTGGAATTAAAGTTGTGAATTGTTCACCACCCCAACGCCATCCCTGTCACAATTGAATTTGTCTTTTTTAATGTTTCTTTAATTACATTACAGCAAAATATACAAAATAGGTTTTTGTATAAAGTGTTTTTGGTCATTATTAACCTGAGCTATATTTATTCTTTGCTTAAAAGCACCTGCTAAGACTACTTTGAAACTACTTTTTTCCAATTTTTAAAAATTGAGCCCTGGCTGGTGTGGCTCAGTGGATCGAGCGCGGGCCTGCAAACCAACCGGTCATGAGTTTGATTTCCCGTCAGGGGCGCATGCCTGGGTTGTAGGCTAGGTCCCCCGTTGGGGGCATGCGAGAGGCAACCGATCACATTGATATTTCTCTCCCTCTCTGTCTTTCTCCCTTCCCCTCTAAAAATAAAAATAAATAAAATCTTTTTAAAAATGGAGATAGAAGATAACAGTGACATTAGTGAAATTCTCCCAATGCGTAAGCCTCAAGCTCAATGCCACATGCAGGCGCCCGCATGCATACTCTCCCAGGGCCCAGGTGGCACACCCTTTCTCCTGGCGTCACAGAGATGGCTGGTTCTCCACTGCTGGTAGGTAGTCCCCATCAGTTAGTTTTGCAAGGCACCCATTTTTTAAAAGAAAACCCTACCATCGTGGTATTTCTACTTTACTATACTTCATTGCTTCTCTGCTGAGAGACCCTGGGGATTGATGTCATTCAAGAAAACATGATTCTTCAGGCACTTGTCGTTTTCCTTATTCAGTGCAGGAGTTAGTGCGCAGGGAAAGGTAGCTACCTGTTATGGAGAAAGCTGGATACTGGAGCAGCTGTACAGCAGATATTTTAGTGAAGATTTCTAAGTGCTCTTTATTTTCTTGCTCTTGCAGGCCTGGTGTGAGACAAACCTGCGAAGGTGCATCAGCGAGCAGCACCGTTTCGTCTGTGATGTCTGTGACAAGGCATTCCCCATGCTCTCCTCGCTCACCCTGCACAAGCAGACCCACATCGCTGGGGACCAGGGACGGGAAAGGCTGCAAGCCAAGACCCTGTCTGGTGACACCCTGGACCAGAAGGTTTTCCTGGCCTTGCTGAGCCTGCAGCACACCAAAGATGTGAGGCCTGTCCCCGCCGAGGAGCCCCTGCCAGATGACAACCAAGCAATACAGCTCCAGACACTCAAGTGTCAGCTACCTCAGGACCCTGGCTGTACCAGCATGCTGAGGCTATCTCCTTTCGAAGCTTCTTCCCTGGGCAGTTCTCTCACAGTCCTCCCAGCTACCAAGGAGAACATGAAGCACCTGTCCCTGCAGCCCTTCCAAAAGGGCTTCATCATACAACCCGACAGTAGTATTGTGGTCAAGCCCATCTCCGGGGAGTCGGCCATTGAGCTGGCTGACATCCAGCAGATCCTGAAAATGGCAGCCTCAGCGCCCCCTCAGATCAGTCTTCCACCTCTCTCCAAGGCCCCTGTCACCCCGCTGCAGGCGATTTTCAAACACATGCCCCCGCTGAAGCCAAAGCCCCTGGTCACACCACGGACGGTGGTGGCCACCTCAACACCACCCCCTCTCATCAATGCCCAGCAGGCCTCCCCCGGCTGCATCAGTCCCAGCCTTCCCCCACCGCCTCTGAAGCTTCTCAAAGGCTCGGTGGAGGTGGCCTCCAACGCCCACCTCCTGCAGCCCAAGTCTGGCGCCCAGCCACACACGGCCATGCAGCTCTTCCTGCAGCAGCCTGGGGTGGAGCTGCCTGGCCAGGCAGAGATGAAGACACAGCTGGAGCAGGACAGCATCATCGAGGCCCTGCTGCCCCTGAGCATGGACGCCAAGATCAAGCAGGAGATCACAGAGGGAGACCTCAAGGCCATCATGACGGGTCCCGGCAGCAAGAAATCTCCAGCCATGCGCAAGGTGCTCTACCCCTGCCGCTTCTGCAACCAGGTGTTTGCCTTCTCAGGGGTGCTGCGTGCGCACGTGCGCTCCCACCTGGGCATCTCTCCATACCAGTGCAACATCTGTGACTACATCGCCGCCGACAAGGCCGCCCTCATCCGCCACCTGCGCACACACAGTGGTGAGCGGCCCTATATCTGCAAGATCTGCCACTACCCCTTCACTGTCAAAGCCAACTGTGAGCGGCATCTGCGCAAGAAGCACCTAAAGGCCACCCGCAAGGACATCGAGAAGAACATCGAGTACGTGACCAGCAGCGCGGCTGAGATGGTGGACGCCTTCTGTTCCCCAGACACAGTATGCCGGCTGTGCGGAGAGGACCTGAAGCACTACCGCGCCCTGCGCATCCACATGCGCTCGCACTGCGGCCCCGGCCTGGGCAGCTGCCCCAAGGGCCACAAGCCCTTTGAGTGCAAGGAGTGCAGCGCCGCCTTCTCGGCCAAGCGCAACTGCATCCACCACATCCTTAAGCAGCACCTGCACGTGCCAGAGCAGGACATCGAGAGCTACGTCCTGGCAGCGGATGGCCTGAGCCCCAAGGAGGCCCCTGCTGCCGAGGCCTCGGGGAGGATGGAGGAGGGCAGTGGGGCCTTTGGCGAGCGCAAACCCCTTGCCACCTTCCTGGAGTCCCAGAATGGCTATCTTAATGGGGTTCCCACTCAGCCTCCGCCTCCCCACGTCACCATCAAGTTAGAGCCCGCCAGCAACTTCTCCGTAGACTTCAATGAGCCCCTGGACTTCTCCCAGAAGGGCCTGGCCCTGGTCCAAGTGAAGCAGGAAAACGCAGCCTTGTTCCTGAGCCCCTCGTCCACGGCCCCCTATGACTGCTCCATGGAGCCCATTGACCTTTCCATCCCCAAGAACTTCAGAAGAGGAGACAAGGATTCTGCTGCTCCCAGTGAAGCCAAGAATCCTGAGCAGGAACCAGGGAGCAGGGAGCAGTCCTCCCCCTGTCCACCCCCATGCCCTACTCTGCCAGTGACCTTGGGGCCCAGCGGGATCTTGGAAAAACCCTCGGCCCTTTCAGCAGCAGCCTCGGCAGCCACTATGGAAGCCCCCGCTCAGCCACTGCAGGGCTCCGTTCAGGTCGCTGTCCCCATTTACTCATCAGCCCTCCTCAACAGCTCCCCTCTCTTGGGCAACTCCACCCTCATAAGCAGCCCCGCCTTGTTGCGGCCCCTGCGTCCCAAGCCACCCCTGCTCTTGCCAAAGCCCCCGGTGACAGAAGAGCTGCCCCCCCTGGCCTCCATCGCCCAGATCATCTCATCCGTATCCTCGGCACCCACCTTGCTGAAGACCAAGGTGGCTGACCCAGGGCCCGCAAGCACTGGCAGTAACCCCACAGCTTCAGACAGCTTAGGAGGCACCGTCCCCAAAGCCGCCAGTGCCCCCACTGACAGCACCAGCCCAAAAGAATCCAGCAACCCACCCCCTGCTGCCAACAGTCCAGAGGCAGCTTCACCCACCGAGCAGGGGTCAGTTGGCTTGTCAAAGAAGAGGGGCCGGAAAAAGGGGCTGAGGAGCCGACCCCGCACCAGCAGTGGCGGGGTGGACCTGGACTCCAGCGGGGAATTCGCCAGCATCGAGAAGATGCTGGCCACCACGGACACCAACAAGTTCAGTCCATTTCTGCAGACGGCAGAGGACGACGCTCAGGACGAGGTGGCCGGCACCCCCACCGACCACAACGGGCCCAGTGATGAAGAACAGGGCAGTCCCCCCGAAGACAAGCTGCTGAGGGCAAAGCGGAACTCTTACGCCAACTGCCTGCAGAAGATCAACTGTCCCCACTGCCCCCGAGTCTTCCCTTGGGCCAGCTCCCTCCAGAGGCACATGCTCACACACACTGGTAAGAGAGCCCGCCAGGCCGTGGCTGCTGCTTCCTGGCAGCGAGACTGGCCGCTGGCCGGGGTGAGGGGTGGTTTGAAAGCGTGGACCCTTTTCTCATGGTCCCATTCCCAGCTCCTCTTCCTCAGTCTCAGAAGCCAGGGGCTTTGCCTGCGGAGGCCAGGTGCTCAGGTAACCGGAGTGACCAGTTCCTGTTGTCTGAGCCCTCGGAGGGCTGCTGGTGAAGGGAAGTGTTAAGGTCTTTAGGTGAGAAGTGGTCCTAGACCCATCAGTCACTCGCTGCCACCCCTCCCATCCCTCTGGAGAAGGCAGCGAGATCATGCACGTGTTTACCCACGGGTGGCAGCTCGGGAGAGATGGAACTTTGTGTTGAGACTATAACTCTCATCTGAATTATAATTTACTGCATATCCATACAGGGTTTATATCATTGAACTAAGGATAAATTAGGTGAGATCCTCAATCTTGAGATAATATTTGGATAACCCAGATATTAATAGAGGGTACCTAAGACCAAATAAACTGTTGCGTGGTACAGGATTGCCAAATAAAATACAAGATGCCCATTAAATTTGAATTTCACATAAGTAAAATAATTTTAGTGTAAATATTTTTTCATCCAGTATTTGGGATATACTAAAAACATATGTGGTGTTTATCTGAAATTCAAATGTAACTGAGTGACTTGTATTTTTAGTTGCTAAGTGTGACAGCCGCAGGCAGTTAGGAGACTTAACGATGGTGTGATGAGGGGCGGTGCTAGGAGCTGGGGGTGAGCCGGGCTCCGGACACAGGTGGGAACACTTCATTCAAGGTTGATCATCACTTGAAGCTTCAGAGAAGCCCACAGAGGAAGGCTTTTTTGGCAAATGGGAGATGAAGAGCGTGTGCAGAGGGGATGGGAGGGGAGCGTAAGCTGTGGCGTTTTTCTGAGACTGGTGACCACACAAATGTGGCATTTCCCTCTGAGTGGTGGGACCCAGTAAAGGCATGTCAGGCCTGCCTGTCCTCGGAAGACTCATTTAACAGGAACCAGAATTTCTAGACTTGTAAAGTATGTGCTGCATTTTCAGGCTGTCATTTTCTTTCCATTGGAAATCACTGAAGCCTGACAAAGAGAAGTATTCATTCTAATGAAGAGAGCAGTTCAGAAAAGGAGATGCATCTCAAAGAGAAGTTGCCCCATACACAGTCTCTCTTACCCTTTTTGGGTGACATTTTTTGGTCACCTGCAGAGTCTGGAGAAAGGAGTATTTCTGTTCCCACGTTTTAGAAGGCAGGTAGCGTAGACCTGACAATAAGCGTGGCTCTTGCTCTGCCTCTCTCTTCCCCTCACTGTCAGCCTGCCCACCGCCGCCTCCAGCTGGGGGTCCTGCGCTTCGTAGGTGGACCCCATGCCCATTGTCCCCAGATGATCCCCTTTATTCCCAGACGTTCTCTTCCTAGCGAACCATCAGTCTCCCTGGGAGGACCGCCGTGGCCGGGAGCTCCTTTCAAGAGTCGTGCCTGTGTCTTTGAAGATGTCTGATATAAATTCCCATTTGTGAATCCAGTCATTTTGATTACCTGGCTTTTGAATGCCAAAATTTTCTAGTTGGTTTAAAATTTGGCAGCATCTGAAACCAAGCAAAGAAGGTGAAAGGTTTGTTGGAGACAGGGCAGGGAGGGTGACTGTAAATACAAACACATTCTGCCACTTCTCCCTTCGCAGTTCCTATACACTTAGTGGCTGTGTCTGTCTCAGCCCCGTCCCTGACATCCTATGACACTGTGTTCTTGCAGTGGGGCTGCAGGCCTTGACTCACGAGAGGACCATTCAGGGTTGGTAGAGAAGATTTTCAGAGCCAGTCTTCCTCACTGTCCCATGAGAGTGATGTTGTCCACATTTTCTCATGAGGAAGTGGAGGTTTAGAAAGGCTAACTTGCTTATGGTCATGAGTAACGAACAGTGAGCAGGAGAGCTGGATTCAAAGCCAGGGTCAAGATCCCTACACGTGCCCCACAGTCAGGGTGGTGTGGCTACTGGTCCTCTATCTGAACAGGTATAGGTCATGCCTCTGCCCTTCCATTGTCCTCACATGTCCTGGTGCAGAACTCTGAGAAGAGGTTTGAAAAAAGGTTAGAAGACAGATGTGGACCAGAATACTGTTATCAGAGACTAATGACCACAGAAGGGTGTTAACGACACACAGACACACGCAAAGCTCAGCACCCACTGGGCTATTGACTTCCTTTGCTGTTTCACTGCTCCAGCTCTCAGCAACGATCTCCGCATTCCCTCTGTTACATTATTTTATAGAGCACCTGGCTGTACCTGGTGCTGTATTAGAACATTGCCCGTTCATCAAATGCTGGAGGCTGGACAGAGCCCGGGAAATCACCTGATCTACCCCCTCCTCCAGGGAGCACTCTCTTTCTGGTAGGCAACTGTGCTCTTGGAGAGTCTCTGAGCTGCCTGTCTCCTGGCCCCCCTGCTCCCTCCGTAAACTATGAAATAAGACTAAGGCTCACACAAAAGAGAAATTAAACATGGACTCTGAAATGATCCCATGAACAAGTATTACACAGGGAAGAGTTTTGTTTTGGTTTGGTTTGGTTTGGTTTAATTGTAGCATTAAAATCTAGCTGCATTGTAGCCAGGGGCGTGGGGCAGTGTCCAGTTTTAGATGGCACCTAGGTAAGCTGTGTCTGTATCTTGTGAGTCAGCTTTTTCCTGGCCACTTGGCAAATGCATGGAATTACCATCATGTCTGTATGTTGTCTCATAGATATGTTTCCAGTCCACCCCACCCCCTAGATGGGCAACATTGAGTAAACCAGGTGTTAAGTGTCCAGCTAGAGGTTTAATGTTGCTGTGGGCAGGGGGCACCTGGTTTCAGCCCGCTCTGCGTGGCTCAGATTCTAGGAATTGTGTCATGAGGAAGCTGGTGTCGGCTGTCAGATTTCACATCCACTGGCGTGTTCTCCACTCAGAACTGAATTTCCACCCTCCACTCCTCTCCTGGCCCACAGTGTCCTGTTGCTCAGGGACATTTCCTGGTTCCTTACCTTTCTCTGCCTGACCAGTGTTGAGTGAGGGTAATTCACTGTTCCTTCCTTTTCTCCCTTGAGACTGTTTTGTGTGTTTTTAGGCCACAGGTGGAAGAGTGTGTGCCAGAAGCACAGCCAGTCCATTTCCACCCTGTCCTTACTTTCTTTCTCTTTTACTGCCTCTCCTCCTCCCAGCACGAAGGGGCCAGGACCCCATGATGTCTGAAGGGCCCACCAGCTCCCACATTCTGGAATCCCTGGCTCACTCACTTTCTCATGGTTGGTTTTAACCCCTTTTCTTTACCAGCCTGAGGCCGTCCCCACTTACCTCTCCTACCTGCTGCTCATGGGCCACAGACATCACAGTTAAAATTAATAAGATGTACAAACCTCAGTGTGTAAGTTGCTCCTGACACCAGGTGTATTTGGCTGCTTGTAACTTTCCTAAGTGACACTTCGGCCATTTAACCAAGCCAGCCCTGCGTGCACCTCTGCCAAATACAGAAAGAAAGAACCCTTCCCTGCAGGGGCGGAGGGGTGAGGGAGAGAAGTGTGAGGTGTGAAGCCACGTCATGAACCTTATTCTCAGTATTCATTCTTCTGCTCTCTCTTGCCCAAGAGCCTGCCAGATAGTATCGTTTAGTATAAAATTTCTCTCCCTTTTTTTGGCTGTTCTGTGAGAGTGAAAACTGGCTGGCAGTGGCTTTTACCAATATGGGGTGGAGGGCTCTCTAAGGTCCTTGGCACAAAAGTAACTCCTTATGGTTACAGGAACATTTTAAAACACCCCTGCTAAAGCATTGATTTGTGGCAGTTGCCAAGCAATTAAAATCATTTAATACTTCCCATATAGATTACCAGTCAACAAGTTTGAAACCTGTGCAATTATAAAATACTGAAAGGGCTCGTGTTTTCCTCTGTTCATGCAATCGGAAGGCACACTGTTACTTAAAATGTAAGATTTATGGAGCAAAATATGAATTTTAAAAGACTCCTGTTACTGTTCCTTTGAGGATCTTCATAATTTGATACAGTATTTTGGCATCATTGAATTCTTTTCTGAATTTAGCACTAATATGAATCTTCATCATAGGATATCAGGCTGGCTGTCCAGACCAGTTATAAAAGTGAAATATTTACCAACTTAAAAATTACAGAGTAAATTGTGTAATAGGTAGAAGCAAGAAACCAATTGTTTTATTTGAAATCAAGAATCGTATCATGTTCAGTCACAGCTTTGACTTGCTCTCCTCTCAGCCTCATTCTGTCCCTCTCCTCCGGCCGCACTCAGAGAAGCCATGGTGTTGCCTTTTGACAATAACATATTAAGGAAAAGTATTTTTTCTTACTTAAAACAGATTCCAAATAATTAAATATTTTCCATTTTTAAATGCTTTTAAAACTAGTCTTTATGCAAAAGGATGATTTTTTTTTTAATGTTAATTTTAAAATATTAGCAGAAACCACCTCCTGAGCTCTGCAAAGGTAAACTGACTCCGCCCCTGGGCCGCGCCACCAGGTTTCTCATTCGCTGGTTTTGTATTGTTCCGGGCATCTGTATTCTTTTTTCCCCCTTATTTATTTGTTTACTTTTTTATTGAATTTATTGGGATGACATTGGTTAATAAAATTATATAGGTTTCAGGGGTATAATTCCATAATAGATCATCTGTACAGGCATCTTTATTTTTGAAAAGCCCCACAGGTGTTTTGGAACCATTGCCTGAAAGGGCCTTTCAGCTCAGGAGGGAATGAACGTCCCCTTTCTTTGATTAGCACTGATGCTTGACCTTGGCGGGGCAGGGATTCCTGTGGTGCTGGGTCACACACCAGCTCGCTCTGCATGACTGGCACCCCGGGGAGTTACGCGAGTTACGCAACAGGGAGATGATGATACTATTCCCTCCTCCCGCTCTGCGAAGCCCAGGAGCCAGGCCCGTGCTGTATGCATTGCAGTGAGTGCCTGGGCCTGTGCACCTACGCTAGGTCAGGCCTCGTTCATGGTATCTAAATGGCGCAGGTTGCCCTGGCTGGTGTGGCTCAGGGGATTGATTGTGTTCCGGCCTGCAAACAGAAAGGTCGCCAGTTCGATTCTCTGTCAGGGCATGTGCCTGGGTTGCCGGCCAGGTTCCCGTTGGGGGCACACAAGAGGCAACCGCTTGATGTTTCTCTTCCTCTCTCTCTCTCTCTCCCTCCCTTCCCCTCTCTCTAAAAATAAATAAATAAAACCTTAAAAAATAAATAAATGAACAGTGCAAGTTGATTTTCCTGCCATTTCTTCCCCTGCACCCCCCCCCGCCCCCAATCCACAATCGTAATCAACTTCCATCAGCTAACCCAAAAATGTCCTTTCGAGCTACTTTTTTCCAGTCTATAATCCAGTTTGGATTCATGCATTGCGTTTCATATCATGGGGGGTTTTTTTATTATTATTTTATTTTATGATTTTTTTTTCCCCAATTCTCCTCCCCTTTGGCAACCATCAGCTTTTTCTCTGTATCTGTGGGTCTGTTTCTGTCTTGTTTATTCATTTGTCTTGTTTAGCTTCTACATATAAGTGAAATCATACAGTATTTGTCTTTCTCTGTCTGACTGATTTCACTTAGCATAATACCCTCTGGGTCCATCTGTGTTGTCACAAATAGCAAGATTTCATTCTTTTTTATTGCTGGAGAGTATTCTGTGTTGTGTGTATCCATATATATTCTCCTGTGCTGATAAGCGCTTCCTTCCTCCAGCCCCGTAACGGCCGCCCAGTGCATCTCCTGCCACCTTTCTACCCTGTCCAGCTTCTGTGTTTACTCATGTGTTCTGTATATATCTCTTGGTAGACATCTAGGTTACTTCCATACCTTGGCTGTTTTTCATGTTTCAGTGAACATAAGGGTGCATATATCTTTTCCAACTACTGTTTTTTTCTGTAGATAAATATCCAGAAGTGGAACTGCTGGATCATATGGCAGCTCTATTTTTTATTTTTTTCTGTCATTCCCTTAACGTGTGTCTGATTGTGGCATTCCCAAGGTTACAAGACAGACATACTGGGCTGCAGCTCTGAGCTCATGTTTGTTACTACACAAACCTTTTACCTTGTAAAATCAAAAACTGGGACCTTATAATCTGGAGATTGGGGGGGAAAAGAAGAATCCAGTGATACAGTAAATAATTTGCCCCCCTCCCTTCTCTCTCTTCAGGCCCACCTAGTCACTTCCCTTCTCCACCCACCTACCACCTTCCTTCTCAGTCCACACTTTCTGCTCTGGGTCTTGCTTTTCCCCTCACACCCCAAACAAGGGACAAGATGCAGAGGCCTGGCTTGCATTTTGAAACATCATGTTTACAGCACAGGAGGAATCCAGATAAAAGGAAAGGATGGGCAAACCAAAGTAGATCATTCCTGGGGAGAAGGAAGGTCATGCTCCTCTGTCAACAGGTGACCCCATTGGTGGAGTTGGGTGGGACAGGGGGGCTGTTCAGTGACTTCTCTTCAAAGGCAGGTCTGTTGAGTAGAGCATATGATATCCTACTGCAGACTCAGGATTTTTTGTTCACTTATTTACTACTAGCAAGAGCCTAAAGCAGCGGAACAAAGAACCTTGCGTGCGGTGAGCAGACCTCTTCTGACTTGCTAAGGGACACAGTGACCTTGGGCAGAGGTCACTGCAGGACCGCTCATCAGGTCAGACAGGAGGAGTCCTGGGAGGCAGAGCTCGCCACCGCCCCCCTCTGTGGGAGGCCAGGCCCACCCAGGCCAGGAAGGGAGACTCGCCTCCAAAGGTGTCCAGGGGTTCCAGATTCCGCAGGAGAGCCTAGGTGTCCCCTTTGATTTCCCAGCCTGCGTAGTAGTACTTGGAATACTAGAAAGGATTAAAAGCTGTCTTCTCCTCGGAACAAACTATAGATGTTTTCTTGCTGTGCTCTAAAATCCCTTCACTCACTTTTTGTTGTTGTAATTATGTAATATTTGTAATTGTAATGCTGTTGTTTTACTTTTAAATGTTTGCATCTTGGTTTCATTGTTCATTTTTAGTATTCTGAAGTCAAAACATTCATTCCATCCCACTCAGGCTAAGGGAAGATGATCATTTGACTTGTTGGTGTTCAGTTCTTTTTTTTTCATGTATTTTGTTTATTTTCATAAAAGAATGGGGTGGAGGAGGGAGAAGCAAATGCCAATAATCCCAGGAAAATGAAACGAAAGCAACTTTTTTTTTTTTTTTTTTTTTTTTTTTTTTGCAGTAGAAAGCCAGATAAATATCTATTTTTTTTCCTGCTTCAGGTCAGAAACCCTTCCCTTGTCAAAAATGCGATGCCTTCTTTTCTACCAAATCTAACTGTGAACGCCACCAGTTGCGCAAACATGGAGTTACCAACTGTTCCCTGAGAAGAAACGGGCTTATTCCCCAGTCAAAAGAGAGTGATGTTGGACCCCATGATAGCACAGGTAGTGCTTCCAGGTGATGGAGAGGAGGAGAGGGACAGAGGAGAACCGATTGCTTAGCCAGGCTAACTTTGCTTAGCTTCCTAGCAAACTCCAGGCCTCCAAAGCACAGTGCACGGCGGGCTGCCTTTCCCACTTCCCTGTAGGACTCCACAGTCTAGAAAGGGGGGCCCTGGAGAGGGCTGGGCGCATGCAGCCGGGTGGGCTGTGGGAGACAATGGCAGCGCCCCTGCTTTTCTGACTACTAGGGAAGATCTGTCGCCCTCCCAGCAGACCTCTTTGTTCTGGCTGTGGGTCCTGCTGGAGGCGGGACATGAGGGAGGGCGTACAGTTTTAGCTCCTGGTAGCAACACAACAACCACCTCCCAGGCCTGGGGTGTTTCCTTCAGGCCCAGCCTCTGCCGAATCCTACCGCTTCCTACCGCGCAGGGTTGGTTGGGCTCGCAGATGTCAGGGTATTGCAGGAACTAGGGATGCCCGGCCCTCGTCAGGGAGGGTGGGGTGGGGCGCTTTCCTTTTCAATAACTCTCTTCCCAGTAAAACAAAACTTTGTCTTGTTTGAAAAAGCACTCTGCATGTCCTTTCCTTAATCACATCTCTGCTTGACCTGAATCCGGGTATTATTCTCCTGTGCTGATATGCGCTTCCTTCCTCCAGCCCCCTACAGAGCAATTAACGCCGCCCAGTGCGCCTCCTGCCACCTTTCTCCCCGTACAGCTTCTGTATTTACTCATGTGCTCTATCCCGTACATTGGTTATCTCCAGCTGCTGGGGTCCAGCACTCTCGCCCCCTAAAACAATACACAGAGGGGCTGCTGCAGGTCACTTGGGCACACAGGTTCCTGGCACAGGTTTAATAACAGCTTACTGGTATGGATTCAGTTCTGCAGATCCTGAAAGCTTAACGTTCCCCCATTGCTTGAAGCAGATGAGATTCCCCCCAAATGTAGTTTTCTAGGGTTGCAATTCTGTACTGTGCTTTTCTCCCTTAGAATTGGGTGGAGATGGGCTGCTGTGTTGTCTGGGAGTCCTCCCCCCAAGTCAGTGTGGACTTTGGCCCCAGGCCCCTCACCCCTGTCCCAGCTACCAGGGAGGGGAGCACTTCTGGATGGGTGGCAAGCCCGGGAAGAGGATGTGATCCGGAGCCCTCTGCTTTTTAAACTGTACCTCCCACTGAGCCCTAGTGGAACAAGCGCTTGAACTGCCAGGCTCTTTAGTTAATATCAAACCCTCTGAGGGTATAAGAATGTAGGCCAGTTTGCGGACTCCACCCCTAGCTTGCATTCCCACATGACTTACCAGAATCTTTGAGGAAAGAAAGATATGGATGCCCACAGAGTCTTGCTGTGGCTTGGGTTCCCTGGAGCCAGAGATGGTGGATGATCTGCTCTTCAGCCCCAGGAAACCCAGAGTGATGCTGGCAGAGCCACCGCTCTTAATGTTTAACAGTGGGCGCTGCATGAGCTGGTGGCAGCCTGGCCTAGAGAGCGGTCCCAAGGCGGGGTGGGCGGCGGGCAGTATAGGTGTCCAAGGGGTGTCCTTGGTCTCCAGGGCTCACAGACAGGTCTTGAAGTGTAATAAGCGAGTGCTGGGTGCACACTTGGAATTCACCTTCTTGATCACACTGAGCGACACCAAGCCTGGGGCTCCCGCTGACGTCTGAGGGGGAGGCTGCAGTAGAAACCTGCAGACATCAAGCTGATCGGAATTTGTGTCTTAGCTGTGGTTCAGCACCAAGCTTTACATTGTGGGTGTGTTTAGTTTTTAAATTTGCAGTTAAGAATTGTGTTTTTCCAAGTCCTGTCAGAGTCCTTCCTCACCTCCGTTCTGTAGGTTTTCTTTAAAGGAAAAAGCCTCTGGAAAAAGAGAATTCACTGGAAGTTGAAATGTGAGACCAGCAACGAGAAAATACACGTTTGGTTTAATTGTGGTCACAATCCATGCTAGGAAAGAAGACTGAGATTTAAGAAGGGGAGAAAAGAGGGTAGGGAGCTGGGGTTCAGTGATTTCAAGGAGCATTTTTAAAACCAGGTGAGCGTGATGGAGGGGTGATGGTTTCCTTCGGGCACTCCCTCCCATGAAGTTAAAAGTGGGGCCTAGAGGAAGACCATAAAAAAACAAAGGCAGGAAATGACCAAGGAAGTTCTGGAGGGGTTTCTAGGTTTATATGCCTGGGTTGCATTTTCTTAAAATCCCTAAACGTGTTTTATAACATAGGTCTGACTTTTTCCATCACATAAGGTCTTTCATGAAAATATACCCTAGATTTTCCCGAAAGGAATGTTGAAAATGCTGTGATGGGAGCAGTTCTGCTTAAAGGGGCACATTGCTCATTCAGAGTTAAACTGAAACTTTTCATTCATTTCTTATGGGCAGAGGTGCCCAGGCTCACTTTGCCCCGGGGAATTGTGTGGTTTTTTTCCTCAGATGATGCCTGTAGGAGCCTTTGTATTTGTGGGCACCTACATGTGACTTTTTAAATCAGCATAAATGTGAAAGTTTTTAAACTGTCCCTTAATGATGCCCCCCCGCCCTTACCAGCCCAGAAGCCCCAGGTGCTTCTTGGTAGGTGAAGTTAAGTACAGGCAGAGCAACCTGAACAGCCTTGCCCCTGCCCAATCAGATTAGGTATTTAGGTTGGTCATTTTTCACATCAGCTGAGTAACTTGGAACTTCTAGAAGACAGCAGATATTTTATGGTTGAGCTGATATGAAAATCTCCACTTTCCCGTAGAACGTGGTACCATCTGGATTCTGTCTGCTTCCTCTAGCAATTTTCTTAGATTTAGCACCACAAATGAGGGACAGATAAGGGCAGAGAATTAAGGCGTTATGGCAGGTAGTATTGCCTATAAAAAGTCATTGGCTACCTGTATTTGGAAGTGTGGGTGGTTGAGAGAAGGGAAGGGATCAAAACAGGATCTGGTATTATAAACTGGCTGTTCATGAGATGATGAGAAGAGGTTAAGCCTATTGTTCCCAAAAATCACTAATAAAAATCAAGGGTTGCTTGGTCCTTGAAGGGCCTGGACTGCCCTGCTAAAACACTCCCCCTAGTGGAAGTTTGGTAGAGCACAGCCAAGACATCTTTATTCGACAGAGGAAGTTAGTTGGTCTTTCATTGAATTTAGAGTGAACGCTCCATTACCCACACTAAGGAGAGGCCCAGGAGTTAGAATGATCTGATCTTAGTATATTTACTTGGGTTTACTTTCAGAATTCATTATGATTCCCCCCCACACACAGTCATCTTAATATGTTCTACAGTTGAAATTTAAAATAATCCATGTTCTTTGGTGAAAAAAAAAATTTAACAATTAGGACAAACAACCTAGAATGTACTGCAGCAAATAGGAAGTAACCAGAGATTAAGCCTCTCCTTTAGTAACTACAGAGCCAACAAATAAGAAACCTCAGTGTTTTATATTTTCTTATTGCAGAGTTTATACCAAAATCCATTTACTAAATGCTCCCTATTGGAATGATTCAAGAAAATGAGCACCTGGTTTATCCTTAGATTATGGCCTAGATATTGGTGTGTATAGCTCAGGATTCATTATCTTTAAACTTGTGGATAATTTTTCAAAATCATTGTCAGAAATTTTATAGTCACGCCATAATTTTTGTTTCCTTCTGAAACCTTTGGAGGTACTCAGACAGTGGCTGCCAAGTGGTAGAGGCAGAATAAACCAGTGAAATGATGTCAGTGGAGGTGCCGAGCAGCCGGTGGTAGGTACACCAAAAGACCGAGGCAGGTGTGACCCAGGGGACACGGTGCGCGGTCCGCGGTCCTTTGCCCCAGCCCAGGACCACTGTGCTGGCAGATGATCCAGCACGTGAGTCCGAGTGATGGATGTGGGTGGACGTTGCTGTACGTGTGGCTACACCAACTGAGAGTCCGGGTGAAATGTGAGTCAGCTGGCTCACACACATGACGGCGTAATCAGGGCTCTCCCATGACGGCGGTACATCTCATGCATGTGCTGTGAAGCAGTGACTTTCACCAGCCTAATTAATTGGCCATGGGATCCCTAGTTACATAGTAGGTCTCAGCAGACAGCTTCACTGTCATAGCGCATAATTAAAAGCTCATTAAGCCCTGTTCAACCTGAAGGAAGATGATAAAAGACTGCCATCAGTTTGGTGTCATTAGTTTTGCCTCAGTACCATCCCTTAAGAAGGTCTTAAAAAACTGATGGACTGCCTACATCTGGTTTTGCTGTAGAGAGCGAACAGGTAGGGACAAATCGTGAGACAGGAAGTGCTTCCACTCCCTACATGGGGTCCTGACAGGAGTCAGGGAGGCCAGCTGGTGTGCATGTGTCTCCGTTTGTCTTGGAACGCCACCTGGAAATTAGGCGTCAGGCGAGAGCGTGTGCGTATATAGTACTTTGGGCCATTTTGTCCTCAGATACCATGTTTGGGGGTGGTCCCATGTATGTTGCATGTTTATAATCTCTGCATTCAAAAATAACTTAACAGCTCAGCTTCCTCAACCTCCCTAGCACTGCGAATCTCTGGAATGCACCAACTCTCCTCTCGCCATTCCTTCTGTCTGTGCTGCCCTCAGCCGCTCACACCTCCCTGGGGCCTGAGCATCCCTGTATGTGGCAGGGGGGGCACCGGGCACTGCCAATGGGCAGAAATGGGGAGTGCAGGGGTTCTGAGGCACAGCCAGGCCTGTGACCCCAGCCTGTGTGTATGTGGAAAGTCTTTCTGCCTTTTATAAATTAACCCCAGATTCATTTGGGCCCTCGAGGATGATTAGAGGGGTGATGATTCGGGGTGGGTCCAGCCAAGAGTCCCAATGGAGCCCTTGGAAGGGGCACGTGTGATGGCGTTTGTTCTCAAGCCTTGCCCCTGTGCTTGCTCCCACAGACAGCCAGTCCGACGTGGAGACACCGGCTGCAGGAGGCGAAGTGCTAGACCTCACCTCTCGGGAGAAGGAGCAGCCATGGTCAGAGGGGGCCCCTGAGCCCAGCCAGGTCAAAGAAGAGCTCCCTGTAGAGGAGCTGACTCAGGGAGCAGCTGAGCCTCTGGATGGGGAGGAGCAGGGAGCCGAGGAGAGCCCAGAGCCCGAAGGAAAACACAGCATAGAGGACAAGGATGAGGACGCAGATGGCCCTGAGGAAGACACGGTCAGCAACAAGAGCCTGGACCTCAATCTTGCCAGCAAACTGATGGGCTTCAAGCTAGCTGAGGGTGGCTCTGGTGCTGTAGGCAGCGGAGGCTCGGCCCAGCAGGACCAGAAGCACACCTGCGACACCTGTGGCAAGAGCTTCAAGTTCCTTGGGACCCTGAGCCGCCACAGGAAGGCCCATGGCCGTGAGGTGCCCAAGGAGGAGAGTGCACTCCCTCGGGACAGTCAGGGCGAGAGTGGGGTGGCCGACGGGTCGACGCCTGTCCCCACTGCCGTTGCCCCTGCCCTAGAGCCAGAGGAGAAGCCCGAGCCCCCGGCTGAGGGGGAGGCCACATCAGAAGGCTTGTCAGAGAAGCGGAGCGAGGAGGCTGAGGGCACCTCTGACGGGGAGGGCACAGCTGAGAAGAAGTCCTCAGAGAGGAGTGACGATGACAAGAAGCCAAAGACAGACACCTCCAGGAGTGTGTCCAGCAAGGCAGACAAGAGGAAGAAGGTCTGCACTGTGTGCAACAAGAGGTTCTGGTCTCTGCAGGACCTGACCCGGCACATGCGGTCCCACACGGGTAAGGGCCAGCCTGGCCTCTGCGGGGCCTGGGGTTCTTTCAGGGAGGGGCCGTTCCCCAGACTGCCAAGTGGGGGGCGAGTCTGGTTCTGTCTCTTCCCTCTGGCCCATTTGTCTGGAGGATGCACCTCCCCTGAAGCTGTGACAAAAGCTTCGAAGCGGAGGCAGAGAGAACTGACCAAGCCGGCACATGTGCCCATTGAGCCCTGTACAGAGGGAATCTAACAAGCTGTTCTCTGAGCACCTGAAATGAGCAGGCTCCTTGCAGGGAGGCAGTGGGGTGGTCCCTCAGCAGTGCTGTTCTTGAGAATGCCTTGATCAGTCCCTCTGAGCCTCAGTCTTCCCGTGTCTAGAATGGGGGTGATGGCTGCCTTCTCTCACATAAGCATTGGGCCTGAAATGGTATTAAGTCCTGAGCCTGGAAGGACTGCGTGGTGTGGTCTGGGGAACAGGCAGTAGGGACAGTGTTCTGTGGGGCTCTGTTGGGAGGCACCTGCGTTCATCTTACAATTAGCCTTCAGGTGAGAAGGTTGCCCACGAGGGGCTTTTCCTGTCTTGGCTATAGGCCCATGGTGGGGAGGGTGGGGGGGTTCTGTTTTCTCGACACACTCTTTCTCTTCCTGGGTCTCACCAGATGTGGGATTGAGGCTACAAACCCCACAGCAGGGGATGTAGTTTCGATAGAAAGAAGGAGACCCGGATACATTCATGGAGCAAAAAGATGCAAGCATATTGCCCCCCCGTTTCCGGAGAGGGGGTCAGGGTACAGACCCTGGTCTTAGATCTGCTTTCCTCCTACCTTGTGGCCAGCAGGGTGCGCACATGTGCTCTCCACACACTGCCCCGCCTCCTGTGGTCAGTTCTGCCCTGGGCTGAGGGATCTGGAGGGCCCCCGGGGCTAGCCCTCCCCACAGAGAGGTATTCTTGGTCTCCCGGCAGGTGGTGGTCTCAGCTGCTCACAGCCTGGCGTTTGTGAGCCAGAGGGAAGCCCCAGCTGCTTCCTATCAGAACACACAGTGTCTTGTGCCTTTGACTAAGGAGGTGCCACTGTTGGTAGAGCCCTCAGAGTTGGTGCCTGCCCCTGCAGAAGGGAACTGCTGCCGTCCTTCCATGAGATCCTGGTTCCTGGATCAGGGTGTGAAAAACCTGGGTTGAGAGACGGAAGGAAGAAAATCGTGTCTGGCGCCTGGCATGTCTCCTTCTCCATCTTGCCAGTTCAGACAAATAAGGGTTTCCTGCATAGGATGGAGTCCCGGTCCCTGCCACCCGCTGCCCCTCACCTTTGTCTCATGGCTACTTTTGTGCAGAGCTGAGAGGTATTACTGGTGTCCTTACCATTAACAGACCTAATGTCTTTGCCTCATTATTTCAGGAGAAAGGCCATACAAGTGTCAGACCTGCGAGCGAACCTTCACCTTGAAGCACAGCCTGGTTCGCCACCAGCGGGTCCACCAGAAAGCCAGGCATGCCAAACATCATGGGAAGGACAGTGACAAGGATGAGCGGGGTGAGGAGGACAGTGAGAGCGAGTCCACCCACAGTGGCAACAACCCCGTCTCAGAGAACGAGGCCGACTCAGCTCTACTGGCCAGCAACCACGTGGCTGTGACCCGGAGCCGGAAGGACAGCCTGGCCAAGGATGCCAGCCGCAGGGAGGACCGGGCTGTGGGGCGGACGGCTGGTGCTGGGCAGGCTGAAGCCGGCAGGGGTGCTCCCAAGACCGCTCCCACGGGCAGCCCCAAGGAGCAGGCACCTCGGGGTGACCCTGACCCAGAGAGCCCAGTGGCCCTCGTGCAAGACCTGCTGGAGCTGAACGGCAAGAGGCCTGCCCACCCTCTCCTGGCCCCCGACGGCGCCTCGCCACTGCTGGGAATGGAGTGACGGCTCCCGTTGTCCCGCAGCGCACAGACAGGCCAGCAGAGCCGTGTCCTGAATCTACGTTTCGTGAGGTTTCCCAGTGCCCTTCAGCTGTTGGAGAGAGACGCGCAGGAGAGGGCCAGCTCGCTTGGTGCTGTAGCCGCACCACGTGCCCGTGCAGGAGGCCAGCGCGGACAATTCGAGTGCCTTAACTACTTACCGGTCCTTCAGTGTCGTCCTGGGTGTTGTGTTGTCCCAAAATGACTTTAAAAAACAAAGCAAATATTGTGATGAATTATTTGGAGAGGACCTTTCATTTAAGCATTAACATGATCTTCTGTGTTGCTGTGTGAGAGCTTGCTTTAGCGAGTCTGTGATAGTAACGTTTGTTCTGTGAGCTGGAAACAGAAGAAAAAAACATACCCTTGGACACCCATAGCCAATAACTGGAAGAAAATGATGTGAATTTCATGTAAATTACCAGAGGAAATATGGATGAAATGCTCATTTCTCAGATAGACTTTTTTTTTCTTTTTTTTTTTTTCTTTTTTTTTTTGTCTGCTATATGGTGGTGGAGCTGTAACTTGGTCCTTGGTATTGCAAGATGTGGTTAATAAGAGGTTTCCAATTTGGTTCAAGCCAAAACCAGGACAGATTCTAGCTTTGACCTCATACCTGTTTCCATTCTTTCAGCATTAGACATGCTGTTTCCTGTTCAAGACACTCAAGATATTTGTTCTTACAGAGAAGAGTTACCCAGGCAACTTGATGTATGGAGAACATACACAGATGTCATGTATCTGATTTCCCCCTTTCGGTATATATATTATTAATATTATTATTATTATTATTTTTAGTTCATCAGTTTGCTGGTCTCTGCAGTCAGCAGAAACAAATGGGCAATATTTGTCCTGGAGACGTGGGTGCCCGGGTCCCACGTGAGCATCTGCCCGAAGCTTTCCGTGCCCCTCTTGGGTGGGAGCTCTTCTACTGTACTTAGACAAACCTTTCTTCCGTGACTGCAGACTCCAGCAGGGTTCTCCACATGTGGCTGAGGAGCAGCTCAGAGGGGAGAGAGAGGGTGTGTGCGCCCGGGGCTTCTGAGGAAGCCAGGCAGTGAGGAGACCTGCCGCTCACGGGTCTTCTGCCAAACCCAGCCCAAGCCTTACCCGCGTGTGCTACTGTCATTTGCAAAGCGAGAAAATACTACTACTGGTAATAAAACTGCACATGCAAGATTGAAGATGAGAAATAGATTTATATTTACCTTCCTGCGATTTGGGATTGGTGCTTGAAGATAAATGTGTTGTTTGTAGTTTCTAAAATAACGAACCCCTGGGTGCAAAAAGGCAGGATCCCCCCCCCCGCCCCCCCCTCCAAGCATCCTATGCAAGCAATAGACTTCCTCGCTGTAGGTGCCAGCAGTGAAAAGAAATATATCCTACTGTAGCTGAGCTTGTTCAGCATCCTGTCCTTCAGCTGGGACCTCCAGGACGCCCGAGGCTCAGTGCTGCCCGGGCCTCCTGTGCTGCTCCACCCCTCAGACCCTCTTGCCTAGCTCTGGGGAAGCCCCTGTACCCCTCCCTCCCTTCCCAGGGCCCTCGTCCCTCTGGCGCTGAGTGCACCTCCTTCGCACTCAGTGCAAGAGCCGCAGGGGCCCACGGGCCCTTTTCGCGCACTTCCTCACCAGTTGCTGGTGGCCAAAATCCAACCGCCCAGACTTCAAAGGAAGATACATAGTCTTGAAATAATAAAAAGTGATATCTTTGCATGTGAAAGGAAAGAAGTTGAGGTATATATAACTTTTAACTGTATTAGGGATGTATGAACCAGTTTCAGAACAAGGTTTTTATTTACTGTAGGTGACTACACATCAGAACCAATGATCACCGTATCACTTCATTACTAAGCTGGTCTGCTTAGTTAAAACCAGTTCATGCACCCCTTAATTTTTTATGACGATTGTTGTTATTTTTGTTGTTATTATTTGGGGTTTCTAGTTTTGTTTTGTTTTTTCTTTGCAACTCTCCACACTAAAACTTGCAACATTGTGGAGAGAAGCCGTGACTTAACTCTACGCTGCAGTGAGATGTAGCAGGAATCGCCCCCGCAGCGCAGCCGGGGCTGCCGCTCGCAATAATCACTATTGATTTAAAGCTTTATTTAGCCTTCATCTGTACCCTCTTAGTCAATAAGGTCTTGCCACATTTTATTAGTGAGGTTGAGAAATGTATTGTTTGTTGTTCTGCCCCTTCCCCTATATTAAACTGTGAAATTTGTGATTTGTTTAAACTCTGGGTGAATCATAGCTTAGTTGCATGTCCAGCTAATTTGTTTCTCTACATTTTGTTTGATTCTCTTTCTCCTCTCAGGGCTTTTACAAAAAATATATATATATGGATCTTCTGAAAAGTTTTTTGAGGTGCAAGTTTCTCTCTTTGTTTTTCTCTTTGATTTGTGGACACAATGCTGAGATTCAATCACTACACGAAACTCCTGGCTGTGAAAACAAAACAAAAAACCCAAAGGGCTGTGTGCGCAGGCAGCCCTGGGGAAGCCGTGTGACAGTCGGGTGCCAGTTTCAGAAAGAGTCATCGTGCCCTCGGCCCTCTGTTCGTCTTTTCCTCTCCTCTCTTTTCTTCAAGAAGGAAGTTGATCCTAGTGATTTCAGCCCATGCATTAAACAGGAAACAATAATAAATATGTAGAATTCATATTTTTCTAAAGGGAACTTAAAAACTGCTGCTACATGTTATGTACAAAACTGGTTTATGCCACATGAACAGAATCACAAGTTTAGTTTTGGTACTTTTGTTCCTCTTTGTATTCAGTTGTATAGTACTTTCAAATTCAAAATGAGAAGAAAAACTGTTCTGTATCAAACCATCTAAGCAATAAATGTTATATTTTTAAAACGGCAGATTGCTTGTCACACAGTTGTCCTGTGGTTTGCTGTGATCCTGTCAGTTTGTACTGCTTCCCGTCAGCACGGGCATCCGTGGTCCCATGAATGCTCTGTCACCTGGTGGCCCCCCAAGCTCTGCCACAGTCGTGGGGCCACGTAGGGTGAGAGCGGAGGATCGGGAAGAGTGAGCGCAGGGTGGGCCCAAGTGGGTTAGCAACAGCTGCAGCCAGGAATTCTGCCTTCTGGGCCACAACCTCTGAGACGTGCACTTTGCCTTTTCCTTCTTTTGCCAGTTACAAGGAATAGCGTTGCCCCTGGCTGGGGGCTGAGCAGATCCAAATGCACATTTGCGGAAGGTCTGTCGTTAAAGCAGCGAATGAGCAGATTCCTGAATATTCTAAGCCAAGCGGCAGTGGTTCTCAAAGAGCAACTCTGGAGGGCGCTGGGCTCAGGAGAAGCTAACCGTAGGTGAAGCTTAACTGTGTGGACCGTGCTAGGGTTCCGAGTGCCAGGTCTCAGCAAAAGAAGAGTTGCAGTGCTTTGTGGTCCTGAAGGTTTCCTCTGTGGAGGGACCCTGCTGCTCCCCCCCACCCCACACACTAGCCCCGAGAGACCGGCTGTGCTGGGATACCAGTGACGGACGCCAACTCGTACTACGGGAAACAAGCAGAGTAACTCAGGAATGGTTATAACAAGCACCTCACAAGAGAGACGCCTCCCAGCTTCTCCCTTTGGGGGTGGGGCAGTGCTGGTGGCCACCAATGAGCACCATTTCCGGCCCCCACGTGGATGGAACGCTTTTCCTGGCTGAACTTGGACTGACCTTGGTCCCTGTGAGGGTAAAGGGGCAGCGAAGTGTGAGAGGGAAGAGCAGGAGTGCAGAGGTGGGGAATGCCCTCACCCACCCAGTGCCACAGCCTGGGGGACGTTGCAAGAAGGCATGTAGGTGACGATGGACTTTATCGACAGTTCTGCCTGTCGGGAAGCGATCTGACTTGAGCATATGCAGTTCCTAGGAGCTGGTGCCTGTCCCGCTTCAGGTCATGAGCCGACTGGGGCCTCCAGGACCGCGCCGCCCTGCCCTCCAGCACCCCCCCCGACCCCCTGCGGCCCCTCACTCGCACACCTGTCTGCAGGGCCACATTGGCTGACACCTAACAGATGTAGAGAAAGCCCAGGTCTTGTGTTGCGTCCAGTTCCCAGGCAGTTGTCCCAAAAGAGGAAAGGAGCTAGGCACATGTAGAGACATTTTTTTTGCAGAATTTATTAACTCCAATAATGATAGAGTCTCATCGTTAAGAATAAATGCATTTATTAAGTAAGAAAAAAAATTGGGTTTGGGTTTTCTCATCTGCTGGGCCTCCAGGTAGTCCCAGTCCAGCATAGATGGACGCTCACAGACGGGCCGTCTTCCCCAGAGGCCGCGCCGCCCGGCCTCCTCCCTTCCACGCCATTCTCCACATCGACATTGGCTTTACTGGTTAGAAGGGGGAAATGAAAGGAGCTTATGTTTAAAAATCAGTTTACCTCTGTAGTTGTCAAACCTCGCTAAGGCTTGTGACCTAAACTGAGCCCTGGGGGTTTTCTAGTCGTCTTCTCCAGCCCAGGATCCAGGTAACCTTGATCCTGCATATTCCACAAAGCATTTGTTTGCTGGGCAGCCGCTGTGTACCAGGCACTGTCCCAGACACAGAGAACACAGCAAGGAACAAAGCAGATTTCTTTTCTGTGGAAGTTGGGTTTTAACAGTGGGAGGCAATAGACAGACTAGGCTAGGACTACACAGAGATAGTGCAAAGTCCAAGGGGAGGGGGAAGGGGAGGGGCAGAGCCCGAAAGAGATGGGCAAGTGGATGGACTAGAGAGGTCAAAGGACAAGCAGTAAGAAAGTCACCTGCCTAGCCCTGGCCAGTGTGCTGGGTTGGAATGTTGTTCTGTAACCCTAAGGTTGCCGGTTCAATTCCAGGTCAGGACACATGCCCAGGTTTTGGGCTTGATCTGCCATTGGGACACATGCAGGAGGCAGCTGATGGGGTGTTTCTCTCTTATGTTGATGTTTCTCTTTTTCCTTCTCCCTCTCTCTCCAACCCCCACCCCTTGAATGAGAATAAATAAACCTTTAAAAAAAAAAAAGGTCACCTCCCCAGAGAGAAGGCCCTGGTGAAGGTGTTGGGCTCTGCAGGAACGACCATGACTGGAGTGGGGTGAGTAAGCCGTCGGGTGACAATGGATGAGGGCGAGGAGGGGCACAGCACGCTGGCCGCGTGTTGGCCGTGGGGGAACAGCAGCACAGTCAGATGCCGGGAGACAACCAAGACTCAGGCAAGAGATGGCAGCGGCTTAGAGCAGAGGGATGGGAGGGAAGGTGCTGAGAAGAGGTTGAGTCTAGGGTATATTTTCAAGGGGAACCAACAAGAATATATGATGAGTCAGAGACAAGAGCTCCAGAAAGTCAGAGTCCAGAGTGTTCTGGAGTCCCCAGAACACAGACTCAGGGGTGGGCTGTGACTTGTAGGTGTTTGGAATTTTAAAAGAAAGAGTTTCCTTTCTGGAAAATAACCTTGGTAGAGGATATGCTTCCAAGGAAAAGGAAAGGGAAGCAATCCTTGGTCCCTTCTGTCCCCCCACATAAGCACCGCAGTGTGGCTGCTCACGACCCTGTGACCAGGGGCCCATGAGCCTTTCTGTGGGGGGCCTCAAAGAACCAGCAACCTCCTACTCCCGTGTGATTTCTGGGCCTGCCCCCACCACCCGGACATCTGCTTCTCACCCTTGTATAGCCAATGTCCTCTGAAGGTCACAGAGCCAGCAGAGGCTGCGGGCTGCTGCAGTCGCCTTGGCCAGGCCACTGCCTGAGAATGTGCATGAGGGACGAGGGGCAGTGCAACAGGCTGGAGCACCAGACACCTTGCCCTCAATGGGAAAGCCCTGACTGCAGCCCAGTGGCAGTGCCTGAACAAGAAGAGCTTTGAGGGGGCTGAGTGGACATTAACCCAAATGGCCCTGCCCTCGACTTCTGGTAGCCGTTCCCCAGGCAGCGAATGGCACCATGATGTCAGACGCACAAGCTCCTCTGTGGCCAGTGTGCTGATCACTCACACGTTTTCTGATTTGGCTCTTGCTGGAGGGGCGAAGGCTGATAAAAGGGGGGCTGGGCTTGACCTTGACTTGCTTGACTCCAAGGTCAGTGCTCCTGACCCATGAGGCGACCAGCAGTCCCTCTATACCTTGAGGATTTAGGTCCCGGCAGGCCCTTTTATCCTTGTCCCCTCCCCACGTGGAAATGGCATTAAGGAGTAAGTACTTCCCTCTTCCAACTGATCTCAGGTTAAAACAGCACATGTGAGTTGTGTGTGTATGATAAAATACATGAAAGTTACCAGCTTAACCTTTTGCAAGTGTACAGTTCAGTGGCATGAATACATCCACAGAACTCTTCATCTTATAAAACTGAAACTCTGTACCCTTTAAACACTAACTCCTGTTCCCTCTCCCTGCCACCCCACCCCAGCACCCGCCATTCTGGTTTCTGTCTCTATGATTGGACTACTCTAGGAACTTCCTCTAAGTGGAAAGAACATCATCACATGTTTGAGAAATGTGGGAGCCTGGACAGGGGACATGCCTGGAGGGAATTACCCAGGGAGCACGCCCGCAGAGGGGCGCCAGCCTTGGGGGAAGGGTCTCAAACATAAGGTCATCCTGCCTGAAGACACAGCCAGCCATCTGCCCTGCGTCAGGCAGGGTGGAGAAGCGGCCCAGAGCCAGGTCTCGGGGCAAGCTGGCCGGCGTGCACATCCCAGCTCTTCCTCTCACGCCTGATGAATGGCCTCCGTTTCCCCATCTGTGAGAAGGAGGTAACAACAATACCTGCTGCATAGGACTGTCATGCGATCAGATGAATTAATACACATAAGGAGCTCAAACAGCACCTGTTACCGAGTAGGCATGACAGGCATGTCGGCGTCTCTCATTACTGTGGTTTCTGTGGACCTGTCTTCTTACGAATGCTGTGTTGGTTGCCCAGGGAGGTAAGAGGGCAGAACTTCACTGGACACATTCGTCCTGCAGAGCCTGGGGGACAGCTTGGAGGGGGTGGTTGTGGGAGACAACCGAGCTCCGGGCACTGCCCTCACGGCCACCTCCTCCGCCCTGGCTGACACGGAGCCCCTGCTGGATCCATGCCTGGGGTTGGGGAATGGGGAACAAGTAAGCAGGGATACCAAGCCAGCCAGGAGCCCCCAGAATGCACAGGTTTCCTGTCACCCCTTGGCTCACCTGGCCTTTGCCAGTCTGACTGATGGGGAAGAAAGGGCCCAAGAGAGAGTCCTAGGAACCTCCCACCTGTCCCTGCGGCCACCCGCTCGGTTGCCCACCCAGGGCTGGGGAAGCAGGGGGTCTCACCTTCACCCATCCCAACAGAAGGCTCCCTGCAAAGGAGAGGCGTCCAAGGCAGTGGCGGGCCTCCTTTGGCTCTGCGCTTCACCAAGAACTCGGTGATAAACACCAAGGCCTCCTGGGTGCCCAGCACTCCATTTTGGCCTTGGTGTTTATCACACGTCCCCACCCTGGGATTGTGTGAGTGAGGCACCACCTTGAGCTCTCATTCCTCCCTCACACCATGCAGCGTCCCAGGAAGAAGCCCCTTGTCTTGGCCTCCACTGCAGTGCAGGCCTGGTGCGTGGGATGGGCGCTGCCCCAGCACCCGGTGAGGCCCCGGCCCAGGCCTGCCGGGTCCACGCTGCAGGGCGCGGGAGCCCAGGGGATTCATGCCCACAGCGAATGTGTGAGAGGCTGGTCCAGAGCCCGAAGCTGGGTTCTGAGGGAGGAGGCTGTGGCAGCTGCTGCAGAGACAGCTGCAGATTCTTACTGCGAAGAGAGTAATCAACTCCGGAGGAGGACTGAAAAGCCAGGTGGGTTTGAGAGTGTGTGGGTTCCACCCCTGCTGGTGGCCCCTCCCCCAACCCCTGCTGCAGCCACTGCCTAACAGCACGAGCCGCCCAGAATCTCCCCCACAGCTTCTGCTCTCTGCCCTCCGCATGGGCTCCAAAGGCTCCTTGAAGGGGCCAAGCAGCGAAAAGGACGGGCCGGCTGGCGGCCCCACGTCTGGTGCCAAGTGCCCTGGGCCCCTCCTTTTCCATCCCCAACTCCCCAAGGGGCCAGGAACGACAGAGGACGGCTGGGTTTATTTTAAACTTAAAATTGAAGGTTACTCTTCCACAACAACAACACGGTCCCCTCCAATTCTAGGCTGCCAAAGTCAGCGTCCTAAATTAGAAACCAGCGGGCACTCCTTCCCCAGTTTACTGGTGCGGGAAGGAAGCCACAGTGCAGACCGATGCACCCGGTGGCCCTGGCCGGGGGCCGCCTCGGCCCCGCTGGCTGTCCCCGCGGGGTCAGTGCAGGCCGACAGAGGCCAGCGCGGGGCACTCCTCTGGCCTCGGACCTGCGACACCTCTCTTACGGGGCTTTTAAATCAAAGGGATACCTGCTCAGCTTAGGAAATTTAGGAGCTGTAGGAAAATAGGAAGAAAAAAATTGAAGTCCTCATCTTGTCCTCAGGAACTATTTTTATTCATGGAATATTACTGTTTTAATTAAGCCCAGCTTATTCTTTCCTTCCTCATTCTTGGGTGTGTTTTTACAGCACTTTGCACATGGCAGAGTGTTTTCCTGTGCCTTTTGGTTTTGTCTTCACCCACGTCCAGTAAGCTGGGGAGGAAAAAGTCCTCATCACCTCTGAGCAGAGACGAGAGTTGAAATGACTTGCCCCAGTCTGCTAGCTAATGAGTGGCCTTGTTAGGATGAAATTGCCCGCCACAAAAATTCTAAATCCAAATGTGGATGGTGTGGGTATCTGTGATGTGTGTTGTCCACTGAAAGGACGGTTACAGAAAACTAAGAGCACGTGCTGTTGGCTCTTAAATCATCGCTGTACACGGGCGTCAAGGAGAGACCGAAGACGGAGGCAGACCACTCCAGACTGGGAGGTGAAGGCTTTATAAGGGAACTTACACACAGGACTTGTCTTAGGCGGACACAAGACGAGATCTCTGCATCCACCTGCCAGAATCTAACAACTTCATAGAGAGGCCTTAACAGGGTCAGTTGCACGTACCATCCAGATGGTCTCAACAACACCATGTTCTCTCAAGGCTGCACCCTTGAAAACAGCTGCCACTGTGGGAAAGGTGGGCAGACCACACTTTTCAAAGACAGGGGAGGGTGTGAAGAGCCTCAGAATGCCCAGGGGTCAACCAGTGGTCATGCCCTCTCGGTGACCTCCTCCAACACGTGTTTCTGCAAAACATGTGACGAGTACTATCCATGTATTGCTGAGGTCGTTCAGTGGCTTCCAACTGTTCCAGCTCAATTTTGCTGCAGAATCACCAACACCCAAACTTTGGGTCAGGACTGGGCAGTGGGCAGGGCTCTGCAGGGATTGCTCCCCTCTGCGCACCAGCATCTGCTGAGCCAGAACCTCCTGAACAGTTTCTTCTCCCTTCCACAGTGTGGGCAGCCCACTCACTAAAAAGAATCCCCTGAGTCGCTTATTAAAAATTCAAATTCATACTTACTGATTCAGGATCTCAGGGCGTGGGACCCAGCTATTTGCATTTTTAGGAAATTCAGAGAGTTCTGAAACCCAGGGAAGTTAAAGACTGTCCCAGACTCCTGCCCTCCGTTGTACCGGCACCATGTCCTATGAGCAAGTTTCACCACCTGGCTTGCCTTCCTGGGACTTTGGGCCGCCCTGTCTTCTGACACCTGCTTGTCCATTAGCCCCTGGGGCAGGCTGCACACCCTACTGGACTCGGTGCAAAGTGAAACTGTGGAGCTCTGATTTAAAAAGCAGTAAAAAACCTTTTACCTCTCTCTCTCTCTCTCTCTCTCTCTCTCTCTCTCTCTCTCTCTCTCTCTCTCTCTCCATGGTGTTTTTATTTACGGTCGCATCGCCTTGGACATGGGGATCCTTGTGGCCACAGGTGCCTGGGGCCTCACTGGAACCCAGGCATGTGGGACACACTCGCTGACCTTTCCTTCATCCACACCCAGGCCTCCACCAGCGACCGAGGGAGCTGCAATCCCAGTAAGGGTGGGCAGCCAGAGGCCAAGGCCCCAGCGGGCGGGAAGGAGGGAGGCAGGACCACCGTGAGCCAAGGCTCCAAGCACACTCCGTTGGGTCACTGCCCTTCACCCACAACGTCCAGTTCAAAGATAAAATCATAAAGGATTTCAAGGTGACACCTCAGAGCACTGAATTCCAAGCACCGGCCCTATGTCCCTGAGCTGGTTCTGGGACACGTCTCCGTTCTCCTCACTCTAAGGTCCTTACCTCCCAGGTGCAAGACCCAGAACGGTGTGTTCCCATCGGCCCCATCTCAATGCCCAACACCCACTTCAGTGTCTCAGGCTGGGCTGCTGGTTGCTTGGACGCTGCTGTCCCCCCACTGACCTCAAGCCCAGAACTTCTTTGCTGCCGCAGGTCTGCACACAGGGGTGTTTGCTGCTTTCATGACAATGCTACTTAGTTTCATGATCAGAACCAGTGATGCTCAGTCACACCGGCAGTAACGTTGGGTTTGCCTGCTTTCCATCTTCCCCACACAAGGCCTGTGCTGAGCCCTGCCTTGAGCTCTTGGTGACAGCGTGGGACTCTGACACATGTGATGTGTCCCCGCTCACCAGTGACACCCGTCCTCCAGCGCTGGGACTGCGTCAGCTCCCTCAGCCGCCGGAGGGAAGTCCCGATTCTGAGGGCTTTTGATCCTGCAGGAGGAAGGTGGGGCTGCAGTGGAAAGACGCTGTGCTGTGAGTGAGGGGAGGGAGAGCCCCGGAGGGGCCCCGGCCCCTGCCCTGCCCTGAGGGAGGGGAGAGAGAGAGCAAAAGCCTGGAGGATGGGCCATAAAAGTAAGAAAAGGAAAACGCTTAGTAATTTTTTTTTTATTGAAACTGAATTTCACCATGCCAAATTTTCCTGTTATGTGTTGTCTCTTTTTTTTTTTATAAGACTTTGTTTTTGTTTTTAGAACAGTTTTAGGTTCACAGCATAACTGAGAGGAAGAGACAGAGATTTCCCGTGTATGCCCTGCCCCCACACATGATCAGCCTCCCCCAGTATCAACACCCCCCACCAGAGCGGGGCATTTCCTGCAACGATGAAGCTACATGGCACATCACAGTCACCAGAGTCCATAGCTGACATCGGAAACGCTCTTGGTCTTGTACATTCTGTGGGTTTGGACAAATGTGTCATGCCATGTACCCATTATTAAGGCGTCGTACAGAGGAGTTTCACTGCCCTAAAAACCCTCTGTGCTCGTCCCCTTCACCCTTCCCTCCTTGCACTGGGTTGTGTTGGGATACCAGGGTGGGGGGGAGGGGCGGGGGGGTGTTCCAGGAGAACACAGGGAGCAAGTTTTATGTTTAATTGGGGAAAAGAAAGGAGCAAGAAAAGGGTGTGCAGATTGGCTTCTCTGAAAGAAGGGTTGGGGACCCGGGCCAGGCAGGTAGGAAGCAGGCTCTCTGGCGTGTTGGAATCACCAGGAGGGGGGCTGGGCCAGAGGACTAGAGGGGGCGGGGACTCAGGAAGCCTCGTGTGAGGCATGTGCACACCTTTGTTCATCCAGCAAATGCCTGTGAGCGCCCAGGGTGTGCAGGCTCTGGCAAGAAATCCAAAGATGACAGCGTCACCGAGTCTGCTCAGCAGGAGTGTGGGAGGGAAAGATGTGGGCAAGTGACTGGTAGTTGTCCAAGGTGCAGGAGCGCCAGGAGCCCAGGCGCTCAGAGGCAGGAGGGCACTCCGGCTGGGGACGCAGGAGCCCTGGAGAGAGGCACCTGGGAGAGTTTCCACAGGCAGGGCAAGGGGGAGGGAGGGACACAAGGACGAGGGGGCACCCGGGGAGAGTGCTGGCGCAGCGGGCTGCAGGGTGTGGGGCCTGCCAGTGGTTGGGCCAGTGGCTGAAGGGTAGGCGGGGACACTGCCTGACCCACAGCGTGGACAGTCAAAAAGGCTGAGCAGGTGGGTTTCGGAATTAGGAGGAGAGCTCTGAATACTGGAGCCAAGTGCTGGCGGCAAGTCAGGTCACAGAAAGTCCTTGAGCAGATCGGTTAGCAGGTCCGAGCTGCATTCTAGAAACATGCAAGCAGTGGAGTGTGAGGTAGAGCGGGGACAGGAAGCTCAGTGAAGAAAATCTTGGAATAGTCTACATTGCGGAGAACAAGGGTCAGAGGGGGAGAGAGGAGCGATCAGAAGTGCAGGCGCCTGGGCTGTGAATGAAGCCAGGACACCCGGACAGGGAGTGGGACCTCTGGCTCATGGAGAGCGGGGGTTCAGTCTTGTTTGAAGTGCCTGTAGGAGGCCTTTGATAGCAAGCGACAGAGTCCCACCCAGACCAGCTTTGCGTTAAGGGGGAGCTGGTCAGTCCCATCGCTGACAGTCCTGGAGTGGGGGGCTTCGTGCACAGCCTCCAGGTATTTGTGGGTGGTGTTGGAATCGCCGTATTTCCTTCTCCCCTTTCTTCTGTCTTTACATTGCTTTGGTCCTCAAGGAGTGTCCCCAACATGGCAACAAAAGGGCCAGGCAGTGCGCCCTCACATTCAGCTGTTTAGCAAACCCAGCGGCGGGGTCTAACTCGGCACAGGATTTGTCTGTCTGGCCAGTCTGAGCCGCGTGCCCATCTCTGGGTCCCATGACATCCTTGCAGTAGTGGGTGAGTCAGATGCCCCCAAACTGCCTGAATGGGAAGCTCCCCAATGGGACAACATGGGGTGGCCCCAGGAGGAGAGGGAGAGTGCAGGTGGGGCGCCTGTCGCTCAGGGGGCAAGTGAGAGCTGGGGCCGATTTGAGTCATGGGGGAGCTGCAGCTCTAGGAATGAGTGAAATCATAAATGGGGGCCTGGGGCTCGGGGCAGGGAGCCAGAAAGAGACACAACACCCTGGGGAAGAGACAGTCAGAAGAGAAGAGGATGAAAAGCTCCAAGAGGCAGCGAGAACAGCAACAGTACTGACGCAGGGGCAGGGGGGCAGGGCGCGGGGTGACCATCCCCATCAGGAAGGAAGATGAAGACAGGCCTTGCGTTTGGTGACTTGGGGCCACCGCCTGTGTACAAGGAGTGGAAGCAGGAGCCAGAAGGGAGCAGCTGGGACAGGAAAGGAGGTGAAGATGTGAACACGACAAGGAGTTCGGCAGAGACGGGAGGGATCCAGGTAAGATTGTCACCAGAGGGGATTTCAGGGTCCTGGGGAGGCTTTAAGGATCAAGAGATGGCGCAGGGAGTGGGGCTACGCACGGGGCTCCGGGATCTGAGGGTCACTGTCCAGAGCTGGCTGAGAAGGGAGCGGGGCTCTGAATCCCACAGAGCCCGTCCTGGGGTCGTCACGGACGGGGGAATAAACACAAGTCATCCCAAACACTTCTCTGTTTGCCAGGAGCGGGAACATGGCTCTCCCCTCTAGTGGGGAAGGTCCCCAAACCCCCGTGTCCAAAGGGCTTTTTTGAGAACCATATGCACAGGGGTATAGATGCAAAGCTCAACAATCAATGTCAAAAAGTTATGTTTACAGAAAACAAATAGAGATCATAGATAACAATTGGAGGAACACAAGAGATCTGTCTCAGGTCAGGGTCTATGAATAGTGTACATTTCCTTTCCAGTATGAGCTGGTTATCATAGCTTTTGAGGGAAGAACAAAGCATGATTCAAGGAACTTATTTCTAGGCCTGATTTCCCCAGGAACTGCCTGATCCAGTGTAGGGCTGTACCTGCCTTTAGTATTGTTTCCAGCCTGAGCCAGTGGGCGGAGCAGAGCTTCCAAGAGATAAGGAGACTTCTTTCAGATAGAATGAAGACTCTGAGGATATCAAAGCCGGGGGTGAAGGTCTTTTGCCCTTTCTCTGTGACCCCCAAGTCCTTGACCTGCTGCCCATATCGGCTGTGTCTGGCTTAGGTTGTCCCTCCTCTTGAGGAATCTTACGCATCATTAACTACCAACCATCACAGAGCCAAGCAGGGTGATGTGAGGGAGGCAGGGCTGCGCCCCTGCCAGGGGAACAGGTTTCATCTTCTCAGTGGCCTGTTTTCCCAAGGCCTCCTTGATTATTTCCAGCCTTGGGGCCCTCTCACCTGTTGGTAGGGCTGCAATCCCTGAAACCAGACGGGGCATTTCCCAACAAAGAGAAAGAGCATGGTTTTTGGAGGGGGTGTGGTAAGGAAAACTCCCACTCCCACTGGGGCAGGAATCATTGATAAGGCAAGAGTGAAAGTTAAGCAAGGTCCTGGAGGAGGCAGAAAGAAGGAAGGGATGACCTGGCTTTCGAGAACCTCACCGCGCCGCCCCGCCCTGGGTGGTGTGGCTCTGTTGGTTGGAGCCTCCTCCCGCAGACCCAGAGGTCTCAGGGATGTTTTCCTCTCTCTCTCTCTCTCTCTCTCTCACCAATAAAAAAAGTATATCCTCAAGTGAAGATAAAAAAAAGAAAAAGAACAGGTACCAGATTCCTCTGAGATGGGAACCCAGGAAGAGAGGGGAACACAGGCCCCTGGCCGGCCTGGGGCTGAGGAGGAGGGAGCGAGCGATTCAGGCGAGAAGGCTCCCTTGTTTCAGTGCCGTCCCAGGTTGCCTGAAAGAGCAAGGCGGAAGGCAGGACGGTGTGGGACCCGGGGCAGCGGTGGTGCAGAGTGGTCCCCGCAGAGACCACGGGACAGCGACCAGTTAGGGCTGGGTCAGCAGCAGGGCAGCCAGTGAGCACCAAGGACCCCGCTCAGTTTTGTGACACAAGATGCAACTCAGTTCAAGAGAAGCCTCAGGGCGTGTCCAGAAGCAGGGCCGTCACCCATTGCAGCACTGAGCTCCCCCAGGGAGGGGTCGGGGGCTGGAGGAGAGGGGAGAGAGCTGGCAGGACAGTGTGGTGGAGGGAAGGACTAGTGGAGATGCTTGGGCTCCTCTGAACACAAAACAGCAGAAACAGACTCAAGTCCGTTGGTGTCCGGGTCCTTCTCTCTGCAAGACACCTCAGGGACTCTGGGTCTCTCAAGGGACACCTTTTGAATTCCCAGGCAAGTGCATCCGATTGACCTGACTGAGGTCAGAGGGGAGCCTGGATCAACCAGCAGTGGTGGGGGCGGGGGGGGCGGGGGGGGGGGACACCTGCCAGGACGAGGTCAACCCCGGGTATTGGGATGTTTCCAGAAAAGGGAGGATCAGGAGGAGAAAACCAGCTGCCCCACTGGGAGCTGGACTGGGGAGTTAGTTGAGCCTTTAGGCGGAGCAGCCAGGTGAAGAAGGTCCAAAGGCAGACCTTGTTTTCACCGAAGACAGGTCTTGCTGAAGGCAGGGGCCAGCCGGCCCCACATCCGAGCCAGGGGCAGCAGCAGGGGCAGGAGTGAGAGCTGACGTGCTCCAGCCCAGCCCTGCCCTCGGGGAGAAAAGGGGAGCATCTGAAGTAGCCTTGGCAGTTCCGCTTCTGCCTGCAGAGCCACCAGCAGCAACAGTACATTCTCCTGTCCCTGGAAAAAGGTAAAACGGGCCTCACACTGGAGCCTTGGTGAGTGTGTGTGATAGGACAGCGTGTGTGTGCGGGGGGGGGGGGGGGGGGAGTGCAGGGGGAGGGTTCAGACAGGGCTTACAGTCACCTGACTCTTGACAGCAAACACCTGTCTTTTCCTTCTCAGTGCTCACTGTCACGGGTGAGTGCTTGGCTGTGGGGGACTCTATGGATGGGGACACTGATGTGTGGAAGCTGGCACATACCCAAATCTTCCTCAATAGTCTTCCCTGTCCCACATCTCCAATGGCCCCAGGGCTTGGAGAATGACCTCCAAAGCCTACTCCCCAAACCCGTGCAACCCCGGTTCCTGATGGACAGCTCCCTTAAATGACCACACCCCCAGGTTTTCCCAAATTCCCTCTGTGCCTTCAGTCCCATCTTCCCCTGGAGGCCCTCCCTGACTACCCTGGCTCTTGGAAGATCCCTCACTTCGTTCTTACTATATTTGTCTTTTTTTTTCCTTTTTTTCCAGCTAGAGTGAAGGACAGGGCGGGGACAGTTATGCTTTCTGGTGTCCCCTCCCAAACTTAGCCCAGTGCCCCACACATTTAATTACTCAATAGCAGTTATTTTCACAGGTGGAAACAAAGACTGAGTAGCAGTCCATGAGGGCTGTATGGCTTGGACAGCAGATGGGACACCAGATTTTGGCTGGTCCCTAAGGCAGGCCAGTGGCAGGACTGGTGTTTCTGCCCAAGCCAAGATGATACCCAAGTTTTCAATTAGTGGCTCCCACTCACTCCCAGGAAGCACCTGTCGTGTTGACCTTCCCACGTGCTGTTCATGGGCATGATTGTTCTCTGCCTCGGCTGCCAACTGGACTCTCCTGGGGGCTGTTTAGATGTGATGTGACGGGGCCCCACCCCAGGCCAGTTCCATCAGAGTCGCTGAGGTCCCTGTGCACGCTGAGAGTTTTAACCTCTGCCCCCTGTCTCCCGCCCCCCCACCCCCAGAGCTTTCTATTGTGCAGAAGCCTGGAACCTGTCCCTTGACAGGTATTCTGGAGGTAGATAAAGTGCAAAGAATTTTCCCGGACTTGGGACCAAACAGCCCTGAGTTCAAATCCCAGCCCACTATCGGTGTGCAATTCTGCTCTTTCGGACCTTGATATCTGTTTCCAAAATGGGTACACTATGTCCATTTCCAGAATGTAAGGTGCATACAGAGCTTCAGATAAGTAGAAGTCCCCTAAAATGACAGTCCCCAGGCCCCCTTGAGTCCTTCACTGGTATGGACCTGCAGTCGTCCATATCTAGGGACAAGTGGGGACAAAGAAACTCTCTTAAGAGTGCTATGACCCAGATGATGGCAGCTGAAGTCATTTCACAGGGCCGGAAAAGAGAAGCCCTAATTTCACTTCTGATTATCGAGAAAAGGATTCATAGTCTACCTAACTTGACCCATTAAATTATACATGTTAACAAAATTATCATCCATTATCTATTCATTTTAGAATTTTTCATTTTCTAATAGGCACTGGGAGAGGCTGGGCGGGGGCAGCTTGCAAAGCCATGTGCCGAGTCTCTCTGCAGGGGGGTCCTGGCCCTGCGCCCGCCCTGGCCCTAACGAGGACCCTGGGCTCCCGGGGTGTCCCCGCCTTCCCCTCTCCATGAGGGACCGCCAGCCCTTCTTCTGCGCCTGCACTGTCTGTGGGGGGCAACAGATTCCTGACACACAGGGTGTGTGAGGAGCCGTGGCCAATGACAGTCATGGGTCTCTTTTTTGTCCCAGGGCAGTTGGACAAGATCCTCTTTGTTATATCATAACTGGGAAATTCTGGGCCCAGAGTTCAATTTTTTTATTGATATTAGAGAGAGGCTCACCAAGAAGTTGCTTAGCATTCTAAAAACAGGACGGACTTCACGTATTTTCAAGAGTTTGGAGGCTGCAAATCTTTCATGTTTATCTGAACACAGACTTCACAGGATCATCAGGTAAGGAAGGGCAGCTTAAATTTGAGAGATGGTACTTCTTATATTCTTATTCAAAGCTCTTAACCATGTATATATTCAAGTTTACAGTAAAGGAACTACTGCCTGTAATGGGCCAAATTATATCTCCCCACCCCCAAATTCATATGTTTGGTTTGTGAAAATAAAGAACAGAGACTGGCCCTGAAGATTCCCCGAGGGACAGAACCAGTTTGGTCATACAAATAAAGCTTCCTTTAACTTCTTTTGCTAGGCTAACTTGGCCTGGGTCATTTCTTGCTTATGCCTCTGGAAATCGTAGGAAGAACTTGAACTTCGTCCCAAGGCCGCTATGAAGTGAGCACTGAAAACTCGAACATTGTAACTAATTACTGTGAAGAACGAGGTCACTGGTTCCTCATTATATAAGCTGCTTTATAATAATATATCCTTGAGCCTCATTCCATGTTTTGGTTCAAGTGCTGTGGTTTGCAAACTTTTTAGTGTCTGTGCAATAAACTCTCACTATTACAATACTTTGGTGATTCATTAGTTTTACTCCTGTTATTTCTGAACTTTTAAGAAAGTGTATGCCTCCAAAATTCAACATCTAGTATATCCAAATGCGACTGTATTGGGAGGTAGGGCCTTTAAAGAGGTAATTAGGTTCAAATGAGGCTGGTAGGGTGGGTCCTAATCCCTATAAATTTGGACACACAGAGACACCAGACAGGTGCTTGCACAATGACCGTGTTAGCACACAGGGAAGGCGGCCACCTGCAAGCCACGCACAGGGGCCTGGGAGAAGCCGCCCCTGCCAATGCCCTGATCCAGGACTTCCAGCCTCCAGCACTGTGAGAAGTGTCCGCTGTTTAAGCCCCGCCGCCCCCGCCTGCAGTACTGGTTATGGCAGCCTCGCAGACTAAGACACTTCCCTGGTTTGACTTTCTGGGTTATTTTCAGATTAGAGAAGAAAGAAAATGGACTCTCATGAGCTTCTGCTTGTAAGGCACGTACATAGCAGAGGATTGGGTACACAGAAAGCACCCAGTCAATGCTGGGGGTTATTACTGCAATGCTATTAAATGGTTATCTTGATATTCACCAGGGGAACACACGGCCCACATTCCAAGGTCTGTGCCAGGTGAGTGGAAACAGCAAACCTCTGCTGGGTCAACAGTTGCCAAGCTCAGTAGGTAATGTGTCTTTCTCTCACATTTCATTAACATATCTTTATAGAACAAGAAAAACAAGAAAGTGACTTCTGTCTTTGTATTTTGAAAGTCAGGATATTCCCCTGGTCTACAACTAGACAACCTGTGACTTGGGTTGTCTTTGGGGTGAGGTGTTTTGACTCGGGGTGCCTCGCTTAAGATGGACGTTCACGGTCTACTTGCCTATTTAGATGGCAAAGCCGTGTGGGAGACAGAGTGAGGCCGGGAGGAGAACAGGCTGTGTGGCCTGAATGAAGTCACTTGGCATCTATAATGTAAAGGGATTTGGCAGAGAAGCTCCTAAGGCCCCTTCAGTTCCCCAGTTTGACTCCTTTGATCAAAGAATACATTTGCCAGACTCCTATAACCTGGGCTCTTCTGTCAAGAACTAAACAATCTTTGCGAATTGCACCACTTGTCAATTAGTGCAGCTCCAAGGTCACCCTTTGTTGGCTGCTCCGAGAAGGTGGATCCAGACCCTTTGAATTTTTGTCCCTTGCTGGCTGGCTGGCACAATGCTAAATTCTGTCAGCAGAGGGCAGTGGAGAGACACTGCGAGAGGAGGTTCTCCGGCACCAGGCTCCTGCAGAGCACGGAGGTCCTTCCTCCAGGAACACACTTCCAGTGAACGTTTTCTCCAGCAAGCGCCACCAGTGTGGCACCACCGGTGACTTGTCAGACATTTTTTCATTGCTTTTAGAAACAGGGGAAGGGATGGGGACGGGGGCGGGGGGGGGAGAGAGAAACATCGATTGGCTGCCTCCCGTCCGCACCAAGACCAGGCCCGAACACACAACCCAGGTATGTGCCCCGAGCAGAACTGAATCTGCAAGCTTTTGGTCTATGGGAGGGCGCTCCAACACTAACCAGGGCTCCAGTAACCAGGGCTCCCTGTTCAAATTAGCGGTTTCCTCTCTCTTAATTGGCCCTTGACTAATAGAGAACTGATACCATGAGCAGGCCCGGGAGACAGACCCGCAAAGCTGGGTTTTGGGAATTGGTTGGTGCCTTCAGGCTTGAGCGCAGTGCTGAGCTCCGTGTCAGAGGGAAATGGCATGGTGGCAAGAACAGACTTGTCATTTCAAGCGGAGCCTGGTTTCAGTTCAGCAGGCTGCTCATAAATAAATGCTTCCAGACCTAGGTGGTCACCAGGCCCCAAGGGTGACGCCCTTTGAAGGAACATCTGGAATTTCACCTGTTACTTCGGGGAAACCAAAACCACTTCTGGCTGCAGGAATCTGGGCATTGCATGGAACCCTCAGTGGGTCTAGGTGGCCTTGGAGCAACAGGCCTCTACAGGGCCTGCTTGGGAGACAGCACAGCCCGAGCACAGGGTGCCAAGCACCCCCAGCGGGCACCATTGTCAGCCTGGCCCGGGCACGCCTGCCTGCAGATCAGCGAGCGCTGGCATCTGTCACATGCCCCAGTGCCACACTTCTGTCAGAGGGTTTGAAACCTAGAATGGGTGTAAAGAAAGACACATCTGGCCGAATCTAAGTGTTCCATATACTTTGTCTTGACTCCTGAGAGCCTCAGAAGACTCCTTCGGTCTGGCTGGATTCCTGGACGTCTCTCTCAGATCAGTTTCCTTTGCATCAGCATCACCCCGTGGGAACATACCAGCAAAGCAAATACCCAGGCCCCTCCCCCGACCAGCTGACTCAGAATCTCAGGGCTGGGCCCAGCAGCCCGGGTGTCCGCAAGCCCTGCAGGGGATTCTGATGTGCACTCAAGTGGGACAGTTAGTCACGGGACACAGGAAGTAACCCCGACGCTCCCACCTTATGGTCGTTTAGTGGCTCCCTACCACCCAACGCAGTCTCACCCCCCGCCCCCGACAGTGAGTCTCCAACTTTAAATTCACTTGTAGAGTCTGTTTCAAAGTGCAGATTCCTGGGCCAGCTCCCTGAGACTCCGATTTCAGTGATTCTGATGCGTGTGGTTCACAGGCCGCATTTGAGATGTGGGTTCTCCACGGGACTAGGGCTGTGTGCACGTCTATCTGTGTCATCTACCCGCTGGGCAGTCACTGGCCGCTTAATGCCATCTCTCTTCTAGTCCTCAAACACAATGTGCCTTTGCTCCTGCTACTTTCTGGGTCCATAATGTCCTTCTTGCCTTCACTTCCTTCTCTCCACAGTATTGCAGTTAGAGGCCCAGCTCGCGTGCAGACAGGGACTGCCTGTGATGCCCCAGGGTCAGGCACTCAACACAAGATTCGTCCTTGTTTATAGGCCTTTCAATTCAATTTATTTCAGTCCAATTCGATTCAATGCAATGCAACGCAACTCAATTCATGTCAGAATAACAGAGCCCTGGGGAGCCCACTGTGAGCACCCTCTTGCGGAAACCAGGCCTCAGAGAGTGCAGGGAGGAAGGACCCCACTCACTGAGAAGGTGTGATGACATGTTCACAGGAAGCATTATTCCTCACGACATCCAGCTCCTCCTCCACCAGAGGCCCGCTGATTGCTGCCGTTGCCCCGGGCTTTTTGGTGCCCCTCCCCACCCAGCTCACCAGGAACGTTTCCTGAAGATGAACCTGGAAGCTGCTAAGGTATGTGTTGCAACCATTACATCACAGGGGCTCACGAGCTCACCTCGCCCACAGCTGTTTGCCGCCTGACCTCGGTCACCATCGATGTGACGGAGTAAGAGCGAGCCGAACTGAAGGCCCCTACAGCTTATCTCCGCCCAGAAACAATGCACAACAGCTGCTGTTCGTGAGCCACAAAGCTCTGGTCAAAGAGCCATTCCCAGCGATGGCGTCTCAGCAGGAACCAGTTGAGAATCTAGCCGAGTTGGACTGACGGTGTCCTAAGTTCCACAAATAGCAAAACGGTGCAGAAAGGATGGCCGGGCTCCAGGACCCACACGTCCAGGGGTTTTCCTGTGGCAGCCCTGGCGGAGCGCACAGCCTGGGCACCTGGGGACTGAGAGGGCAGAGCTGCAAGGAGGCCCGATGACATCAGTGCGTCTCCCTCCTCCTGCGTCTGAAACAACAAAGGGAGACAGTGATCTCCTAAGAGGCTCCAGGAAGGCCCTTGGTCACGTCCCTCCCGGCGTGCGCTGTGGGCAGCACACTATGTAAGACACTTCATGCTGTGCTTACAAGTCCAAGTACTTCACACGATTAACAACCAGAGAATCTCCTCTCACTCCCCTGCCCCCACCCCCCTCCTCCCATGAAGAAACGAATGGAAAACTCTAGGACTGGGGTTCCAAGCTTCTAAAATTAGTCCATTCTGTGATTCCTGAAAGGAAGGACAACTACTGTACCTCTTTATTGGGATTTAGTCAGTCTTTCATGCATTCATTGACAATCTGGCATAAAAAGAAATCCAAATACTTAGCCATCTCCATGAAGAAAGCAGGAGACAGCACAGACAGACTCATCTGGACAGATCTGGAGGGTTTAGCTTTGTAACTGAATCAGCTCCCAAATAGCCTCACTCATTCTTTCACTCACTCAACAAATACTTATGGAGCTGCCATGGTGAGCAAGGTGCGGTTCTTGCTCTCACGGAGCGTGCAGCAGAGTGGGGGAGACAGGCACACCACCACCAGGGTTCAACCGAGTCACTGTCAATGGATATTAGGCCCATGGTGGGAGCAGACACCTGACCTAAGTAGGGGTGACTGGGGGCGGGGGGAGAGTTTCCTTAGAAAGCTTCCTTCAAAGAGGTGACAGAAAAAATGAGATTGAAAAACTCAACAAGGCCCCTCCTTTCCCAAGTCCCCGGTATCAACATCACAAAAAAGTGACAAGCCAACCCCACACATCAGGTGCTTCTGGCTTCGATAAACTGAAAAGGGTTCCAGTCACTTCCATGCTGTTCCTGCTGACGTGGAGCAGATATGACTCTAATCACGAGGAAACAGCACACAAGCTCTAGGTGAGGACACTCAGCAAGGCAGCGAGCCTGTACTCCTTAAAAATTCAGTGTCCCGGAAGACTGAGGAAATGTTTCAGATTAAAGGAGACTAAGGAGTCATGCCAACTAAATGCACCACGTTGTCCAGGACTGGCTCTTGAACCAGGAAAAAATAGCTGGGAGAGGCATTACCGAGACAGGTAGTGAAATTTGACCATAGCCTGTGGATTAGAAAACACTGCATTAGTGTGAAATTTGCTGACTTGGTAACTGGAATTTGGTTCTGTCAAAAGTTGTGTTCTTACAAGATCAACTGTGGTGTGTTCAGGGCAAAGGGGCATAATGGCTGCAATTCACTTGCAAATAGGTCAGAAAACAATGTGCGTGTATGTATGTATGTGACAAAATGTTAACAATGATCTGGGTGAAGGGGAGGGGTATAGGGAATTTCATTGTACTAATTTGCAACTTTTGAGTAAGTTTAAAATTGTATCAAAATTAAAGGTGACTCCCCTGCCCCCCGCCCTGAGCAGCAGGTAGGTGGAGGGTGTCATTATGGTCCCTCTAGGGGGAGGGTGGGCTGTGCAGCTGTGGGAGGTGGCAGCCATGTGGCATGTGCAGGGAACAGGCAGTTCAGCTGGGACACAGGTTCAAGGTAGGGGCTCGTGGGAGGCCTGGGGGAGACAGAGGGGAGAGGTTTGGGTCTGCGCCTGGCAGGCCATGCGGGACTGCTGAAAGGCTGTAAGCGGAGGAGCATCAGGGGATCAGAAGGCCATCATAGCTTTGTTGGGGGCGGGTTTGGAAGGACAAGATGGCACAGGAGGCTGGGTCCAAAGTCTTACAGCACTTCAGGCCACGCCAGCAGCGCTGCGTGCAGGGGCTTCTGCATTTGCCAAGTGCTTCCCGAACACGCGGGGCCTGAGCAAAGGGCTTCCTTTGCTTCCAGGATGGGGGCCGGCAGCAGGGCCGTGCCACAGGGACAGAAGAGTTGGATCTCACAGACTGTTAAGAGGCAGGATAGAGGACAACTTGTAAAAAAGGGATTTTCCTGTGGAAGTGATGGCACCACCTGAGAGAAAGCAGTTTAGGCAGGGAAGAGGTCCCGTTCCCATGTCGAGTTTGAGGGGCCTTTCTGACACTGGGGGTTTGGCTCATGAGTCTCAGGCTCCTAGGAGAGGTCCGCAAGCCAAGGCAGAGCGGGTGGGCAGGACCCCTGGAGTCCGACTGCCTGTGTCCGAACTCTGGAGGGCTTTACTCCTTCTTACTAGCTGGGAGAGCACAGGCAAGCTGTTTATCATTTGTGCCTCCAGTTCCTCAGCTGTAACATGGTGATACTAGAACTTATCACGGCTGGTTGCCCACAGAATGAAATGAGTGAGCACAAGTAAAAATGCTTAGAAAAGCCCCCAGATCAGAGAAAGTGCTCAAAAGAGTCAACCGCCACAACCGCCACTTCCAGTTGGCCTCTCAGGCATCCACAAGAAGGGAGGAAACAAAAGGAAGGGGCAAGTGGAGCAGCACCACTTGCGCAAGGAAAAGGTTAATCGGGCCCAGGCTGTCCACCACGGGCTGCGGTGCAGGTGCGTCCTGCCACTCGCTACTTCAGGGCTTCCCTGGGCGGGGGCGCGGGGGTGGGGGTGGCGCGGCAGGCAAAGCAGGCCAGCTCACTGTGTTGCAGCCAGGCGGTGCCTTCAGGCTCCTGGGGAACGTTTTACAGTAGGGTTTTGTGAGAACCAGTGCTGCTTATTAACATGCAGATTCCTGGGCACAGCTCAGGGCTAGAGCCAGAAGATCTGGGGATGGTGCCCTGAATTCTGCACTTCACACACCTTCCTGCCCCTTTCCCCCACCCCACTCTCCCTCATCTTAGGGGTGATTACATTTCTGAATGCTGCCTCAGACCAAGAAATAATTGAAGTAACGCATTTTGGAGGGAAAGAACTAAAGACAGTTATTTTAATCCTGTATCTCAAGTAATCATTTTGGACCCTTTAATTTATGTAATTCAATGAAATATGTATGACTTTTTGGGGCCAATTACCACAGGAAAATTTATTTGGGTTCAAGAAAGAACAGTTGAGCTGTCCTGTTAAGGGACAGGCCACCAAGAAGGGTGGAGGTGTCCCTACAGCGGCCCCACCCGGGGCAAAACACTGGATTCATTCTTAAGATTCTTTCTTACTCTAGTATTATACGAGGCTCCATGAAGTACAGGAAAAAAATGAGGACCACACCTTTTAAACATAATTTCACAGTTCTAGGAAAAAATTGATGGTTTTAGTTGGCTGTCAAATGACTACCATATTTTGCTATATATAATATGGCCCCTTTTTGCCCAAATTTTTGAGGGAAAAATAAGGATGCACATTATACATGGGTATAATGATTATATACCATGGGTATAATAATCCCATGTATAATGCATGCGTGTGGGTACACTTTATACATGGCAAAACCGGTATCTTATGCAACAAGGAAAAGAAATATTCCTCAAAGTAAAATTAGGCTTTTCTGGACTAGGCATTGACATCAGGTTTTTCTCTTTCTTTTACAAGCAATAGCTTTAAAAATTCAACATAACACCTGACAGTGGGAGCTTTATATTCATTGACTATTCCTAACTAATAACTCTAATTACTATTATCCCCATTTTACAGATGAATAAACAGGCTAAGACCAGTTAGGTGACTTGTCTAAGGTTATCTTGCCAGAAAGTGGGTGAGTCTTGATTCAAACAAGTGCTAATTCCAACAGCAATTAACCATCATACTATAATTGATGTCCAATGAGTGAAAACATTTGATTAGTTCATACAAAATGTCTTGTGTGTGTATGTATGTGTATATGACAGAGGGACCGTTGGCTTTGTCTATCCACTGAGAGCACATTTCTCTCTTGGGAGACAAGACTAATCTAGAAAACACATTCTGAGTGTGGTTGGCTAGCTCTAAGGTGACCCACAGGAGGCCTTTTACAGCATTCGTCTAACTTAAAAGCCCAAACCATTTCACTGGTGTCTTAACAAAAGCAGTAGTTTTCATTTTGATGTTTACTCTTGGGGTGTGAAGTGGAGCACAGGCATGCATCTCCTGGTTGGAGTAAGCATTATCTTTTTCCCAATCTTTTTGCACCTTTCTGGCAATGCCGCGGGGCAGCCCTGGGAAGGGGTTCACTGCTATACCACTCAAGAGCAGCAGAGGGCAGCAAAACACTCATGCTGATTGTTACCAGGAGCGCCTAGGAATAAAGCCTATGCTTTTAAAATGCTTTCATCATTTGGAGAATTCTTGCATAGTACTACAGATTTAAAATGATAAAAATCCTTTAGTTGTTTCAACTTGGTATAATTCACTAAGCTTGCTATTATGCATCTAAGGGAAAAATATTTAAGATTGTAATTCACTCACAATTCCAGAACTTTTCATTTTGAAGCTCTGGCTGTGATCTATCATTTCACTTCCTTTTCTAGAACTCACCTAAGGGATTGCACATGAACCACACTACAGCAGCTCCAGGGCACTTGCTGGCCACTTCCCTTGGTTTGGTTTTGGTAAGCGCTTTCTGGTGGAGCTGCAATGTAAAACCAAGGTGCTCACATCTGCATGAGCCTGGAAGGTTTGTGCACATGTGCAGAGGAGGCTTGGAATATGTGAACCCAGAGCATGACAATTCAATTAGAGTACTTCCGTATTATGAGGCAGCAGTACCATTTGAAGGTTGGACAGATGGGCCTGTGTTCCAATCTCAGATTTGCCACTTAACAGTGACTTTCAGTTATTTAACTTGAGTATTCAAGTTCCTCATCTACAAAACGAGGGTATGTACCCACTTTTCTGTATGGTTGTGATGATTAAATAATTCATACTGATGAAACATCTACCATGTGCCATGTGTCGTTTTTAGAGTTGGTGATCTGGTGACTTAAAATTCTTGCTGTCACGAAGCTTACATTTCAAGAGTGTGACAGGTGATGGAAAGACAAGGTCATTTCAGACAGTGATGAGGTAAGGACAATAGACAGACTGGTGTGGGAAAGGTGCTGACCTTCAATGAGGTAAGTAGGCCAGGGAAGGCTAGGGAATAAGCAAGAGATGATGTGGGGGCTGCGACTAGGGCAGAGAGACTCACTTCCAAGGCCAGGGCTGAAGGGAAGCAGAGGAGAGGCTAGAGGCAGGTAAGGATCAAGATCCTGGAGACCCTGTGGGTGGGGGTGGGTGGAGACTCTGTTCACACAAGCGCAATAGGCCAGATGAGGGCTTCCAGCCAGACAGCGGCAGGAGGACCAGGAGGCAAAGGGTGGGACAGGAGTAGCAGCACTTAGCACACTGCCTGGCACAAAACCTGCTGTAGTTACAGATGGCTTATTAATTTTTAAAAATAACAGATGGCTTGCTTCTCAGCCTTGGACTAAGATCAAGCATAGTATCTATTCTTATCAATTTACTATCTGATACGTCTTCTATCCCAGGACACTATATGAAATGGACTTTGGGAACTAGGAGATGGAATAGGACATTGCTCCATCCACTCCACACACCAACCTGGTAATGCAGTACTTCAAGGAATGGTGACCGAAATAAAATTAATTAATAATAATAATATAAAAAGTAAAAATAACAGATGAGAAGCTTGGGTTCCTTTAAATGAAAAATAATTTCAAGTATTTTCCAGCAATAACCTACCCTTTCTTTGAATATATAAAGTGACAAGACACTCAAATTTTTTAAATGGGCTCATTTTCTTTTTGCACTTCAGAAGAGCTGCCCACAAACATTTGATGATCACACTCATTGTAAAAGGCTCAGGTAAATTTCACATGTACATTTATTTCTTTCATTATAAAATATACGTACATTACAAACATTTTAAAACAAAAAATCCACCACCTCATCACAAAAACTGCTTTAGCATTTTGTATATTTCTTTTCAGATTTTGGACAAATCTAAAATGTACTTAATCCTGAGCATTTTAAGCATTGTAGAGAACATATTTAAATGATGGTTCTTATTGCCCTAATTATTTTTGTTTTATATTTCCCTTTCAGCCAAAAACTGAGAACATTACATAGTTACAAAGAATGAATTTCCAATTTTCACAGCACCTGAATAATGTTATTTTTTATAATTCAGTTCTAAAATCTTGTAAAAAAGTGTCTAGGTGCTACTGACTTACACACAGACGAGGAAGTTAAATCAAAGGCCTACCTCTGCTCACTTAAAAATGTTTAAATGGTCAGGGTATGTAGTCTCCACAATTACTGGGAACCCAAATTCTCACTATGTTCCTCATGACCATCACCTGGAAAAGTCAACTAGTTGACAGCCAAAGAGCACATGTAAAATCATCTTTATTAAACAACAAGACTTTGCGATTTGAAATACCTAAATTTTACATGCAGAAAATGTGTGAAGCTTTTTACAAATTCCAGGGCATAAATAACTATTTTAGTTTTCTTTTTTTCACTTAATGTTTTAAGATTTCCTTTGTGCTTCTCATCTTTTAAGACGTAGGGGGGGAAAAAAGACCCAACTGTAATATGCACTGGCAGTTCAGGAAACATTTAGAAATGCACACAAATAATTTGATGACCACTTTTAATTAGGGGATAGGTAAATAAAGATACATTTGCCAGGACAGCAGACCAGTTGACGTGGTAGGTCAGACTGATGAAAATAGCCAAGAAAAAAAGGTGCCCTTAGGTTTACCAAGTTAACTGTGATTTCCAGATACTCCTAGAGCAAGAACATTTCTCAAAGTAGCACAAGAGTTTTACGGATTCACAACCCTCACTTTCATTAGCCAGGTAACATTCTCAGTCAACAGATAAAACCTCACACTGCACAAGAAAGTTCTGCCATAAGCAGCCTGATGAGAGCACACTGCTAGAAACCACAGCGTAAGCGTGCAAGCATTAAAGTAGCAAACCCACGACCTGAAGATTTTGGGAAAATATATAAAAAGGTAAATTTTGAACCAGAACTATATTGCCTATATGGAATGATTTGTTTTTTGTTTTTTTTTTAAAGTTCTTAAATTGTTAGATTTTGAAATGGCAGAACTGAAATCTAATTCACAGCAGAGCTAAAATTAGTAAGAATGTATTAAGTTCTTACATGTAAGCCAGCATACTTGGGACTCTCAAGATTTAATGCCGGATGAGTGGGGGAGTCATGTTAGTGAAGAATGCGGGAAGTTAGACTGGGGAGGTCTATGGAGGGAATAAACACCTGTGATTTGTTGGTTTGGGGTTACAATCTTCTTGAGGCCATTTAATCCTGGCTAAGGGGGTTATCTAGGGGCTGTGAGAATTAAATGAAAATGCATGTGGAAAAGCAGAGGCCGAATATACAGCTGCTCCATCTAAACACTATTCTTGACTGAAATATTTCTCAATGCTTTCTAAAATGCCAGTGTGAACAGGGTGAGTGACCAGAAAAATGGATTTCTGAAAAACAATAAATAAGACTGATTCTCTTTGGGTGGCTAACCGTCTAAAGTGGAAAGAAATTCTAAATTCCAAAAATGGAAACACCGGAACACATAAAACCTTTCTAAGTGTTCCGAGAAAGATAACTCTCAATTGGGTGTGCAGGTTCTAACAAATTTATTGCAACAACAAAAACTCCCTATGGCAGCCCTATTACTCTGGTTCCAGTTCATTATTAAACTCACAGAACTAGCCACATTTCATGTCCATCTTAAGACTTACTCTTTAGTTAAAGAAGACTACCATTTAACTTTTCTATTCAATAGAATTTAACTGTCACTCCACATCGAAGTCCAAAAACTACCATACACTTCCCCCTCACATGCTTCATGGAATGTCATGACAGTGCGGTGCTTTACGACAGCAGCAGCAACCACTCACATGGCTTCTTACAGTCTGGACAATGTTCTAAGCACCCAAAACTAAAACCCAGTGAGGTTATTCACCTCGAAGAGAAGGGGACTGGGATTTTGAACCCAGGCAGCCTGATATGAATCCATTCCATCTATAGCTTAGTTCTTTTTTCTGTTGCTGAGTAAACTAGATTTAAGGAAGAATCACTTAACATTGTATTAGGTAAAGGTATATAGGGAACAGAAGCAGAGGATTTGGAACTGACCCTTCAATTAATTTAAAAAGTACACACCAAGACTCCAGAGATAGCTGCCTTCTGAAGGTCACCATTGGTTAGAGGCCAGGGCTGACTCCGTCCTAGCTCTCAAGCTGAAGCATACTCTACCACCTCCCTTTGCGCAACCTCACAGAACTACCACTGAGCTTGGGTTACCACCAGAAATATTTCTGAACACAGTGCATGGACGAATGGCATTAGAAAACTGGCCCACATCTTGTTCTTTCTTTGAACACCTATGATGGGTTTCCACCTGAAAATTATGAACTAGGACCTGGAAATAAAAAGCAAACAAGATAAAAGCTCACAGTTCAGCAGGGAGGGACAGACTGAATGTCAACAAGACTAGAGATTGTCACAGGTGCCCCAACAGAAATCTATGTGAGGAACAGCAGGGGAATAACAAAAGCCCCAGTCAGATCATCTTTGGCTGTCATTTATCAATTTAACCTGTAATCCCAGTTCTATCACTACCTGGTTGCATAACCTGAAGAACAGATACTTCACTCTCATCTCTAACATGAGGATGATTCTTTCAACCCTTTACAACTTGAAAATACAATCAAACTAGGAAATTTATGTTGAAGAAAGTGTTTTTAAAGACTATGGATTTATTAATCAAGGGGACGTTTAAAGACATGTGTCATCATTAGAGATTAACTAAGGTGTTGTGGATAATTATCATATAAAAATGCAGTATCAAATTCCCAAAAATTATATATACATATCATAAACATTAACACAGAAATCAATTTATAACAAAGAGAAGATTCTTTGGAGTTCAATTGTGCTCTTGAATTGAGGGGCATTTACACACTATTGTACATATTCCTTACTGGGATTATCGGAACTTTCTGATTGCTGGATTCTGGAAAATCAAGTATTTGGAAGCTGCGCAAATGCTTGGTTTTATAAAATTTTCAGTAAAAAAAATTCCATTATAAACATTGTGCAGAGGAAAGAACGTTGAGTTTTAGAATAAGACAGCTCTGAATCCATTTTCAATGTGTAACCTTGAGCAACCTACTTAAACTCAAAAGGTTTTATTTTTTCCATCTACAAAATGAGGACAGTGTCACCTCCCTTCAATGAACTGCTGTGAAGGTTTATGAGATGAATGAGAAGTTCCAATGGAAAACGGTGCATGGTCTAGAAAGAACTGAGTTCCTGTCCTACTGCCTTAAAAAAAAAAGGCAGCTAAACCTTATTCTTAAATAATCTCTAAATCCCAAAAAGGAAAAGCTCCAGAGCTTAAAGTTACATAATTATTGTAAAAGTCTAGGTTTTTATATAAATAAAAAAGGATAAAATCATGCAAGTACTAATTAGTAAAGTACATAAGAATCCTAAAAAAACAAAAAGCATTATTAATTAGATCTTTGTTAGTTCTTAAGTTTTGTCCATCCCTCCTAATGTCCTCTGATGTTCTTATAAAACAGATAAGCTTATAACAAAACTTAACATTCCACTTACACAAGTGTCAGTTTGCTTTTTAGTAAGCTGGAGATATAGTTTTTAAAAAAGATAGGATATTATTTAATAAAATCAGAACAAATTTATTAATTTTACAGCTATAAATGGTGTTGTCCCAAACTGTAGTAAATTACTTCAAGTGTATCAGGAAGTGTTTTAAAATTTAAGTTAACATCTAATTTTGGAACTAAAATAAAGGCTGAAAAATCAAAGGTGTACCCTATCAAAATCTTGGTGATAGATGATTTCCAAGTTCACAGTAAAAAAAAACAAACAAAAAAATCATTATTTACATGCATTAAACAAATAAATTTTCCTTCATACCAAGGGCATGGATGTCACTGTACCACAAAAGATAAACGCTATATAAGAGCCTTATATATTGTATTACATTTATCTACCACTGTAGTTCCAAAATAACTCAAGTCATTAAATAGAAGTTTTGATGTCACACTACCACCATTTACTTTTCCCAAACAGAGCCAAAATACAATTCCAGGATGATGCATTGCAAATATGCCTTTAAGGCAGTGACTTTTTAATAAGTATTTAAGAGCTAATTTGCCTTTTTCTGTCAATGTCACTACTTTCTGAAGCTTATTTAAAATTAAAAACATCACTAACATCAAGTCAAGGCTCCTTTCCTTTCCATCTGTTTTCCTCAGTCTTCTACCTTGTCAGTCCCATTTCCCTCCTCGCCCCCCAGCACCTTAGATGGGAGACACAGTTTTAAAAATCACTTGCTATTGAAATCCATGAAATGAATGATGAAGCTACACAACCAAAGCAAGATCCACGCTTTATAAGCACATACTCTCACATGTCTGAATTGATACACAAGATTCTTAGTTCATTTTACAGATTCTGAAACCAAGTTGTTCAAAAGGTTAATTCTGAAACCATGGTCGTGTAACAAATGAATATATCAAAACAAAAACTTCATCCAAATATTTACATTTAAAAATTAGGCTACTTATTAAGTGTGCTTGAACAAACCATGTGTGGAATTGAATTCCATTTACTATGGGCGTTAGTTTCTGCTAAACACTGACATTAGAGAAGACCCCTGGCTTCTGAGTTTTCAAGCGTTCCCAATCTACGCTAAAAAAAAAAAAAACATGACAAATAATTTCTGAGGCACCAATTTGAACCTCAGAAGGGGAAGAGCTAGTATGTAGGAGAAATCACTGAGGAGTCAGAAGGGCTGGCACCTGTAACTCAGTGTGGTTTGCTACTGCCTCAGTATTACCAGGTATTCAATAAAATTCTCTAGAAGTCATTTAAATTTTTTAATTACGCCTCAATGCATTATGTTCCAGTAGTTTCACAAACTTGGTCTTTCACAAAAATATCTGGGAATATATTCCTTGGGAAGGTGGAGGGGTCTCCTTATTACATTAAACAAAAAACCATGTAGTTTCTTAGAGCTCATAGAACTTTTTCAAAATAAACTACTGATAATACAGACCAATTAAAAACTCCAACACTTTATATTACAGGTATAGAAAGTTTATAGTTCAGCAATGCCAACATACATAATTTGACACCTTCACCCCTACTTGCAAGGCAATTAGTAACTATACAATGTCTTCTATTTTACTGTCACTGACTTTGGCTCAGATGTTTTAAATACTTAAACAATTTGGAAAGATTCTTTGTGTGTATTTTGTTGTTTTTTGTGTGGGCATGAGTGCAAGTGGGGAATATAATGAAGAGTAGTCAGTTCATTATAATAGAGACAACCAGAAATTAAACAGCCACTAAAATTTCACTTACCATTTTCTTACAAAATATATGTGGAGGAATATGGCTTCAAGACAGAGGGAAAAAGCCTCTTATTTGCTCATACTATTGTACTTTACGCTTTACTCAGTCTGACAATAACGCCAAACTCAATTTACTACCTAGGACAAGACAAACTCTCTAAGAGGATTTTATGAAATCCAATTTAATTTTGGTTCTTAGATATTGAGTGCTTAAAATTTTGGAATTCTTCAGATTAACTAAAAAAAGATGGTATCAATAACCAAAATCCCCAAAAGATTAGATATAAAACAATTGATTAACCATTTAAAAAATACCCAACTAATTTTTTTAACAAATTAGAATTAGTTGGAATATATCTCTGCCCCTATAAATTGACCTTTTGCTTAATCTGTATTCAAAGCAACTTTTCTTAAGCAAAATGCTTCTATTTACAGAGACAAAATATCTCTAAAAAAAAAAACCCAAAAAACCCCTAAGTAGGTCTAAAATCATTCCAAGGCTATCCCTTGGGTAAGAAATAGAGCAACAATGGACAAAACAATTCAGCTTCCACAAACATACCATTTTCTTTTTGATAAAAAAAAGTGTGGTTGATTTGATATATATCAAAATCAGCAGAATTTTCATGTTTCACAATTTTGTTTCTAGAGATCCTCAAAGCCCTTGAACTCCTTCGGGAAGTGTTCTGAAGGTGCATATTATAGCAAACAGCAGCAAAATACCAAACAATTCTATTGCTAAAAAGCAGCTGCTCCTGCTTGTGCCTTTAGAATACTAGTTGTAAAACAGCAACAATAACAACCAAATGTTAATTTGTGCCATCAATTAGGATTATAAGGAAGAAACAAATTGTTTCTTTAGAACAGTCCAAGGCAGGACACAGACAATCATATTGGGCAAATAGTGACTTTTGAGAGAAAATATCAACAAGAAAGAGACAACAGCATTATAAGTATTCTAAAGGCATGCTTCAGGTAGTTCAACAATGATTCTGGTAACACCAACTGCTCACATACATACACACGCACACACATAGATTTTAATGGTTTAAAAAAAAAACAAATTTGTTACTTTAGAAAAATGAATGCAGTGCACTTTCAACAATATTATCGCCACAGACTCTGATTGCTCAGTCCACACTTTAGTAGTTGCCTTCTGTGGTGATATGGCTTCTCTGCACTAATTCCCATCAGGCCGAAAAATATTAGGGCAGGTTAAGTAAAGACTGAATTGTTGCACAAAGGAACATTTACTCATCAGATCCCACCGATCTCTTCTGTGCCCGTTTCCTGGGCAACCTTCTTGGTGAAGCTTTATCTGGAAGAAAAGAGAAAGTTTTAACTTGCCTGACTATGAGAGGTATGTTGGATTCAAAAGACACTTTAAAAAGCATATCCCTCCTACTTTATAATTAAGTTAAAAAAAAATACACATGCAAGAATATACCATCTAATAATAAATGCCTTATATCTAGTTTAGGTATTTTAGCTAAGCTTTAAAATAATCTGTCAAGAGGTAACAAAATGAAACCTTTTGCAATTGGGGTGGGAAAGGAGCTACTCTTGGTTATTGCAATGTTGAGGCTACCACGCTTCTTGAACTCCACAACTGAATGTGATTATGCATGCACAAGTAAACAGTTTAGAAACAGAGTAAAAGGTATGAAATTTGCAGCTCAAAAAACTTATACTGGTTACAAAATTAAGACAGAATTATAAATGCAGCCATGCAGTTTGCATAATAATTTCATAAATTATCTGGACTAAACAGGAGGATAAAGGAAATTAGGCTGTAGATTAACATTAAAACCATCCTACCCGCATATACTTTTTTTTTTTTTTTAACTTTTTTCTCTTTATAGCTTTAGAGTCTTAGTTGGGGGGATGGGAGGGGCCTATCAAACAAAAAATAGATTGGTGGTGAGTTTCTTCTATTTCCATTCAGTAGGAGAATTCATCTTTAAGTTTCTTTTTTAAAAGGAAGGGCTATTTTCTCTCTGACCATTGTGTCTTATTTTGTAGAAGCACTTTTCAGATTAGGAAGATAAATTCTCTTCTTGGAATAAGTAATTATTTTTCCCATTTTTTAAAAAAGTGAAGGACCAGAAAAAGATGTTTTGACTAAAGTATGAGGTTCATTTGTAAACATTTCATGAACAATGGTATGAAAAATATCATGTGCCTAAAACACTAGACCACATCTGTATTTTAAAAATACATAATAGATTTTTATCAAGCATATTCAGAAAATAAAAATTATTTTTAAAAATCTGCTTAAGAATTAATGACTCTGAAATATTAAGACTAACTCTAAAATTCATATAATAAATGACCTTTATTAAACAGATTAGTAATGTTGTGTTTAGGGGTTTCATCTCACCTGAAACTGATCACAGAAGCATTTTTCTCATGAACACAGCCTGCAACTTTCTGATTTTCAAAAATGTCAGACTAAAAACTACCGCTTTTACACAATTGCCCAATTTCTAAATAATTCTTAAAAATAAACAATATGCTGAATACAGTTTTTGGGAATTCAAAAAGTATTTTAGAATCTCGTATCTGTCAGTATGAATATAGCTGTTATTAGGCAGATATGAAGTGGTGATTACATCCAACAATTTCAACTACCTACAGCTGGTTTTAAAATATGGGACTACATGGGAAAAAAACCTTCATCACCTGCCCATCTAACGTATCAAAGTTAGGAAGCAGAAAAAGGAGAAACAGAACATTCCAGAGTCACTGAGCTTTTGGAAAAATGGCTCCAGATATCTCAAAAGCCCAGAAAGCAGCATTTTATTTCAGCAAAGAACAATGTGTACAATGATGCTTTTCAGCCCAACCCTCTCCTTACTGCCACTACCCCAAGCCATAAACCTTAGAAATTGATTAACTGTAGTAAAATCACAACTCACTACAACTCTGTTCATTTTTAGATGACAAAGGCAAAATTTTAATGAAACTTAGAAAAAAGTTAGTAGTAATAGATTCAAACAGTTTCAAACCACCCTTTCTTCATTTACATTCTGATGAGTGAGAGATGAATGAAAGCTCTTGACAAATTAAATATTGGCTTCTTACATATCCCTCTCTTCACAACACCCCTCTCCAAAGGTAATTCATTCCTCAAAGCTTGAGGCACCTTCCAGACATACCTCCTCCTCCAAGATCATCAAAATTTCTCTGGATTTTCTCCATTCTGTCCTCAAATATGCAAAGTACATGTCTAATCCTCAAAAGAAATGGCTATTTTTCCTAAATTGCCTGCAATTTGGCTCGACCCCTTTATTCTAAGTAAACAATGTTCTAAGACAGTGTTTCTCAAAGTGTGGACTGAACCAGCAGCCTCAAAATCCCTTTGACAGGCAAACCCTTAGGTCCTACCTCAGACCTGCTCACTTGCAAACCCTAGGGGTGGGGCTCAGCAAGCATAACAAGCAGTCCAAGTGATTCTGATGTATATGAAGTTTAAGAACTGCTGCTCTAAACAATCAAGTATAAGAAATAAAAAGCATACAAAATTAAATACTGTTATGATTGAATTGAGTATATCAATATGATTTTATGATTTGAAAAATATGTATTTTCTATCTCAGTTCACAGAATGGGCCTAGAAACAATGTCACTCAGTATCAATGACATCTCTAAAAATAAAATCTTTAAAAAAAACAAAAATATATAATTAAACACAATTCTATGAAAATCCAAATTTAGAGATGATAATTTAAAAAAGGAGAAAAAAATTTTTAAAACCCTCATCTGTCGCCATTTGGTTGCTGTAGTTTGAAAATTAGAAAATTTAACATTCACTTTTCTTCAGTAGGAACTGTTTTATTTAGGTCAACCAGTTTCAGTTGATGAGGAAAAGCTCTACAGCTCTACCACATCAATTTATTTCTTCCTTCCTCTCGCTCTAAAAAAACAATGAAAAAGAAGTCCTCAGGTGAGAATTAAAAAAAGAAAAAGAAAAAAGAAAAAAAAGGGGCCAGGCTCTGGACAATGTGGCTCAGTTCACTGGAGTGTCATTCTGTATACCTAAAGGTGGGGGGTTCAATTCCCAGTTGGGGCACAAGCCTGGGTTGTGAGTTCAGTCCCCAGTCAGGGCAGGTTTGAGAGACAACCTATTGTTTCTCTTCTGGCATCTATGTTCTCTCCTGCTCTCCCTTCCTCTCTAAAAATATCAATAAGCATGTCCTCCAGAGAGGATTAAAAAAAAAAAGAATGGCAGTTAGTAAAAATTAAAGAAATTTCTATTGAAAATCATCACAATCTCTGGACTGATTCATGTGAGCATTACCAACTAATGAATGGTTTAGAGAACTGGACATGAGTGTGATGCCAAATTAACACCCTGCAATAACTTCTAGGCTGAAAGCAGAAAGAACTCACCTTTCCTTTTCACATGGAAATATGTGGTTATCACCCTAACCTAATGCTCATTAAGCATCACAAATGATGGGACACGATACTTGATGTGATACAGGAAGAAATAGGAGCTCTGATGTATGCCAGCAATTTTCAACCAGTGTGCCTCAAAATTTTTAAAACATGCAATACCTAACTATTTAGTCCAGGACACTGACACCTTTTCCCTTAGACTATCAAATAAAAAATGACCACCATCGACACAATTGCAATCGGGTGTGAATGAATCAAACTTTTACTTATTTTTTTTCTTGTCAGGTCAGCAAAAAATATTTTTTGGTGTGCCACAGATTTTCAGTAATTAGTTTTTCTCTGCCATGAGATGAAAAAGTTGAAAATCACTGAGGTATGCTATTAGCAAAAAAAGATCAATTTAAGCCTAATCAAGCCTATAGATTCATTTTCCAGGTAAAATAAATTTTAGCTAAAGACACCAGGAAAAAAGAAAAATCTGGCAAGTGGGACTTTTTAGAGCCTTATTACTCAGTGTGATCAGTGGGTCACCTGGGAACTTGTTAGAACTACCAATGCATTGGGCCTCACTCTAGAGCTGCTGAATCCAAACCTAAGATTTTCAAGTGATCTATACACAATTAATGTTTAAGAAGCCCTTTTCTACAAAGGCAAGTGACCAAACTCTTGAGCTGTTATAAATTAAAAGAAACTCAAGGGATATAACAACTACACACAAGGTATCTTCTTATATTGAAAAAAAGTTATAAAGGATATTTTTGAGGCAATTTAAGAAATTTCTATATGGACTGGTTATTATATATAATAATATAAACTCTTCTGTCAGAAAAATGTTATTTGCAAACTGAGATACTTTTAGAGGTACTGTGTGGATTTAAAAAAGGGGCTCTGTAGTAAATCTAACCAAAATTAACCTCACAGGATGATCTCATCATAAATTCCTAACTGGGAAGGTCCCGTTTCAGGCCTTTAACTTCCCTAGTAAAAGGTTATCGTTAGCTTAAGTCTGGTCTGCTGTTCCTGTGTCCCTTTTTCAGAACCCTCAGAAGTGTAACCACCCTCAAAATGGTACGTAATCTTGTTAACCATCCTGTAAGTCACAGAGATTCCCTTGCTTTGCTTCCTCCACTTCCTGTAACCTTCCTTAAGGTCCCTCCTTCATTCCAAATGTATAAAAGAAACTGCAAACTGTATATTCTGGGGAGCATTTGAAATCTTCCTTCCTGGCATGTCAGTTTGTCTCAAACTCTATAAATTTTTTCTACAGTTTTACATGTTTTTTAAATCAACATGTCATCATATCTGTAATTTAAAGTATCTTGTAGTACAGGAGCCAAGTTTTTTGTATAAAAAAGAAATCTATACTCTAAAAAAAAAAATAATCATTTTTCCCAACTACACGTATTTTTCACACCCTTCTACTTAATCTCTACACCTTTGATTTCTGAAATGCTCTCAGGACCCCCTTTGATTTCCTAGGATGTGAGGCTTCTTCATCTGAGGCCTCCAGGCTCCCAGGGTTTGATGTAAGATAGTAGCAAAAAAGGACTGTGGTTTCATGTGTTATATGCCTTCCAGCTATTTTCAAATTCCAAAAATCAATCACCTAATAACATGTCTCTCAATGGTAAGCTTGAATATGATATGATACATTTTTATCACCTTAATTGGATAAATGGGTCAGCTGAAAGCTGTTTAGAAGCTCCCTCGTTTGTGAAGGCTGTCAAAACAAGGAATTTCACTTAAGTAGGAAAAAAGGAGGAATAATAAAAGTGTTTTTGGTGGTAAAACGTAGTCCTAAAACGAACTCAAGCTGGACAATCAGATTTTGAGCAGCAAGCGTTGTTAAAAAAAAACACCACCACTGTATTTAGTGACTTTAATTTTACCCACCTTTGAGTATTAAGTCTCACTCGGAAAACATACAAGCTTTAGAATGAGACAAATGTAGTTGTGAAGCTTGGTAAATTACTTTTTCATATGAGCAATTTCTCAGTAAATACAGAGGCAACAGTTTACCTTGCAGAGAGAATGCCCAGTATACACAAGGTGCCTAACATAAGTTAAATTCTTCCTTCAACAAGGCCTCCCCTTTTCTTAATTTGTAAGTTGTGCATATTATTCATTCAAGCACATAATCACATATTATCTGCTTATTCAAATATTTCATGTATGTGCTTTATTTTTCTCAAGTAGAAATGTAAATTCTTCAAAAAACAGTAACTTTAAGTTCTTTTAAACATACCACTCAGAACCTAGTAGAGTATTATGAGGTAGTATATACTTAATACTTGCTGAATAAAATCACAATTATACATGATTCAAATTTTGCTCTGTAAGTGTAATAATTCTCAGCTTTAAGTTCATGTCAGGGAGGAAGATACTTCAAAACCAACCCTCCCAATCTGGCATTTAAAAATTCCTTTGAAGAGGTAGATTCCATGGCAGTTACAGTGACTTTAGTTTTTAATTATAATTTTTAATGCTTTTCAAATGTAGTTTCATCTAATTCTGTGTAAGACATTTAAAAAGCAATTATGTTTGAAGAAATTGTATTTTAACATACCATGTACTTCATAAGTAATTCTGATGGATCATAAAGAGGTTATGGTATACACTTCAACCTGATTGTATTTTCTGCTCTGGTGAATGAATGGCAGGATGATATGAGAAATTGGTCCTTAAAAAAGATTTACTCCGTCGGCTACCACTTATGCTATCTGTCCCATCATCTCCAAATCTTGTGCTCTGAACACAACTTTCAAATGCTTACTGTACTTCCTTGTTTGGGAGTTCCATGGGCTCCTCACATTCAACAGATCTAATCCAAATTCATCTCTCCTCATGAATACTTGCTCTTCCTATATTCCCTAACATTAATAAAATCTTCTTCCACACAGAAGCCAAAGCTCAGAGTACTCTCATTCCTCCCTCCCTAAGACATCCAAACAGTCACCAAAAGCCTGGTCTGCTCGACTTCTGAAACATCTTTCTACTCACATTTACTCCCATCACTACTGTCTTAACATCCTCAGGCCCTACTGATTTCTTACATTTTTTTAAAAATTCATCTTCCAGTAGCTCCTCCACAAAACTATCAATTTCTTTTAGAACACACGTTTGTCATTTCTCTGCTTAAAGTATCTGATGGCTACTTTTTAAAACCTAGAAGGAAAAGTCAGAAGTTCTTAGCATAGCACATAAAACCTTGAAGACTTCTTCTCACTCAACTTTTCAAAGCTCTGGTCAAATGTCAGCTCCATCTGTGAATGATTTCCCTATTGTTCTAGAGGGGGGAAGGCCCTCTTGTGTTATTACTTTGTTCCCACTTTTATTTTTTTTTAATTTTAATTATTGATTTTTAAAGAGAGGAAGGGACAGAGAAATATCGATTTGTTGTTCTACTAATTTATGCATTCACTAGTGATTTGTTTTTTTATGTTGTTTGTGGTACACAATGACTGTGATAGGGGCGAGTCTTCAAAGCATTAACGGTTTGGTTGTATTTATTTAGTTGCAGAACATAATTGCTGCCTCAGTGCATGTGTATGTGAACCGTTCTTTATACATCTTAGAGAAATCTTCCTCTGTACTCTGAGGTAGTATGGCAAAGGCAGCTACAGTAGGAGGCCTAGTTTCATCTGTTACCACACTTGAGTAGAAGGCACCCTTAGGTGGGGCTACTTGCACTGACTCTGAGTACATAAAAGAAACACCTCTTTGGCGTTTGTCAACCTTCATTTCCAGTAGTGTCACCTTATTATTGAGAAGCTTCAATTGTCTGCAATGCTTAGCCATGTTTGCATGCAGATCATCAATTTCCTTCTCTAACTGCTCAACTATTGAGGCAGATTTGTCATGGATGGTGTATTCTTCATCGCTTGACTCACTGTCAAGTGGCTTATTGCTTCTCTTCCTCTTTGTTCTTACAGCACAGTTATTTTTTCTGTGCTAACTTCTTCAGCTGTCAGTTCTGAAACACCTAAGGAAGTAGTCTCATTATTAGACTCAGATGAATCTTCCTCTGCAATCAATTCAGGATGTGCACAGTATGATGGACCTGTTGGTGGGTTAGCAGGCAATGGGAATGGCTGAGGACTGAGGGACCACTTGGTGGGACTGTTTTTGGTTTGCTTGTTTGTTTTCTGTGCTCAGCCATTCTGCATCTTTTAGATGATTCCCATTGGTTGATTCTTATATGTGCTATAACCTTGGTGTATTGGACAATGTTCTAACCAATGGAGTCACTCAGCCAGGGACTTTGTACCCACTTTTAGTAAAGCACCTACTATGCAGTAATTATGTTTCCATAGAGTTCACTGAATAATATGGAAATAATAAGGAAAACAATTGAATTTGCAACCATATTTGTAAACTGAACAATTTGTAAACCAAGACAGCTCTTGAATTCACAGGAAAAGAAATATTAAGTGGCCAATTAATATGTATAAAGAAGCCAAACCTCATTCTTTGTAATGGAAAAAAGATGCCATTTTATCACTGACAGGTTAAAACATTTGATAATACTTGAGAATGATAAGCGAAAGTAGAGGAGAAACAGGCAATATTGTACATTGGTGAGAATATAAATTGGCACCATCTTTTGGGAAGCAAATGAGACGCTTTCCTTAAAAATGCACATAATTTTAGACCTAACTGTTCTACTTTTAAGAAATTAAGCCCTGGCTGGTGTGGCTCAGTGGATTAAGTGCCAGCCTGCGAACCAAAGAAATTTTCCTGTGTGGGGAATGGGAAAAGTGGGTGAAGGGGATCAAAAAATACAACCTCCAGTTATAAAATAAGTCATGGGATGTCATGCATATTATGGTGGCTATAGTTGACCATACTATATTGTATATTTGAAACATGCTAAGAGAGTAGATCTGAAGTTTTCATCATTAGAAAAAAATTTACAATTATGTGCAATGATGGATATTAACTAGACTTACTCTATAGTAATCATTTTGTAATACATATGAAAAATATTTTATATCCCATAAATTTAAGAATCATTAGTGTTTTTTTAAATAAATGTTTATATATGAGCACTAAGTATTATTTGATAATTCTGTTTCACTCACTTTTATAATACTACCACTTTAGGTAGCATAGTACAGCATTTAATTGCACAAATTTATCTGAATACTGGCTCCACCTCTTAACAAATATATGACAAGCTTCTTCATTACAAGTTTAATTTTAAGACTGAGGGAAGGAGGGGGGGAGGGAGGAAGGGAGGGAGGGGGCCAGGAAAAGTGGTGCGGGGTAGGCAGAGACAAATGTATTTAAAAAAATTAATTAATTTAAAAAATTTTAAGACTGAAAAACTCAAAATAATAAACATCTTTCACTACAGAACATATTTAATACTATCTAGTTATTAAAAAGAATAAAGTAACCAAGTATGTAACTATCACAAAATATCCAAAGCATGAAAACTCAGATTGTACCACAACGTGTCCAATACAATGCCAGTTGTATAAAACACACAAAAACAATAGACACATAATCTGACATATGTATAGAAAATACTTAGAATAACATGCAAGTTATTTATGGAAATGGGATCAGTGGATCCAGGAGGTGATACTAGCTTTTCACTTCTGTACTCTTTGTTTTTTACAATGAGGCCTTATTACTTTTACAATAAATGTTTTTAAAATGTTCATTTACAACTGGAGAAAAACTTCTACATTTTTTAATAAAGATTAGTATTCTAACTAGCTGCGTATGTACTAAAACTGAAATATATTCTGTTAGGAAAACTATCATGTAATATTTTAGGTTTATTTTTCAAACTATTCTGGATAGTTAGCAGTTTTTCCAACAAATACAGTGCTAAAAAATTTCATTACTTATTAAACTTACTGTAAAATAGAGCCCCCAATACATAGCAAACCCCATTAAGAAATTAATCACCTCACCTCGTCTACTTTGCACTGAAGCAACAGGAAAGAAAAGAGACAGGAAAAAGATTAGAAATAGAATTCACACATTTGTATGTAAACTGCAGATATGGAAGCATTTCTAAATTAAAATGTAAAAGTAATACACAGAACAAAATTTTAAAGCACTCATTAAACATATTATACTAGATTCTATACAAGTAATGGAAAAAATAAGCATTAAGTAGCATTGACCACGCACTTTTGCTAAATTTTAACTATTTAATTTGAGTTCCCAGCCAAGTCAGTAAGAGTACTTACTGATCTGATTCAAAGTTTCCTGAGGAATCCAACTCATGTCAACATCATTCTGACTTGACGTACCCATCTCCACTTTCTGTATGGGTCTCTTACGCTAAGAGAACATAAAAACAGTACATTAAAGGAGTTCCACTATATTGTTTACTGTAATTTTAAAGAGTCCCATCAAGCTACTTAAACATCTTAATAGACAAATATGTTCTCATCTTGTTTTAAAGCATACTCCTATACTATCCAAGTTTTTATTAATCATAGCAGAGGGCAATCATGTCTAGCACCAATTATAAAGAATAAGTAATAAGGAACATCTTCAAACGATGATTTATTTTCAGGCTTTAAAGACAATTTTTCTCTACTATAAAGTTTCATATCTTATCAAGACTTTCTACTTATACAATGATTATCTTTCCCTTTTAAATGTTAAAGAATACATTTACTTTTACTTTCAACAAAATTCAGGATAAATTCCTGAAAGGTTGCATGCAGGCAGACTCCTGCATTGTTAGTTAAATACACTTAAACAGATGGCACAGACAAAATAAAATAGAAACATAAAATCTCATTTAAGTTAACAACCTAAAACTCTGTCCATAGAGTTTTTGCATCAAAACTGCTAGAAAGTGAGAAAATAATTCAATTCTATTATTTAGCCCTCCTCTTAAAAAACAACAAAACCCTAATTATTTACCTAAGAGAATATTAAATATACAGTCCAAAAACTGGATACCGAATATACAGGTGACTACAGCTAATTTTTAAAAATGGGAAGAAATTGGAGATGCCATTATACCTAATATACAAATGTACAGCAAAAACACTGATTATGAAAATGAGGCAAAGAAAGTTACAGAAATTAACATTTAAATATTAAATATTTCTCTTTTAAAGAGCAAGTGCTTAGTAGTAACACTTATTGCTCGTTTTAATGTAGGGATATTAATATTTTTGACACGTCACATCATACTTTCCCATGGAAGACACATTATGAATGGCTTTGTTTTGCAGGATCAGGGAGCAGAGTGAGATGAGGACAGTGGAGAAATCAGCTATATGTCCAGAGAGAGAAACCATAATTATATTACAGCAGGTGCTTCAGTGTTGTCACTTTACTACCCTCACAAGAAAACAGAAGTTAGACTGACAGAACAAATACAGCTAAATTCATTCTTTTTCAAATGAAAAAACTCATTTAATTGCTAATTAGGAATTATCTCTACACTGAAAGAGTACTGAGGCAAATATAAAAGCTTCAGTGCTTGCTAATGTCTATGAAAAAGTGCAGTAAACAGAAAAATAAAATTTTATGTCAGAGTTTAAGAAATAAGAATTCTAGTATAATCTAGAGTTACAACAATAAGAAGGTAAAGCTCACCCTGGAGTGTATAGACTAGGACTCACTGCACATGTACAGAAAAGCCTACCCTAAACAAATCCAAGTCACATATCCAAGGTCTCACCTTCAGGTTTTATTTTAAAGGGTACAACAAACATGTAAATATACGTACTCACAGTGAAAGCAAGAAGCCACAAATAACTGAACTTATTTTAGTACTGTAACATCTTTTGAAATATGGCTATAAGAGTCATTCACCTATAATTACCTTTCTAGATTCCAGGAGTTGATGAAGGCCAACAACAACCAAGAGCCCAAGACCAGCAAGGAACATATACATAAAGATACTAATATAAAAGAAGAAAATAAGAACCAGCTTAATTCACAGGAAATATAACAGCTAATTAAAACTATAATTCTGTTTTAACTTATAAAAAACACCATAGCTAATTACATCTATAATGCTAACACTATATAACTAATAAAAAACACCACGATTACATCTATAATGCTAACACTATATAAGCTTTCCAAATTACTTGTTGGTAGAAGGAATAAAGTATTTTGTTCAATGTAGACCCAGGTAATAAATTTTATGAAATTTTTACTTTAATTCATCTCTTACAAACAACACGTTTTTCAAGATAAAATCTTATAATTTACATTTGCAGTGGCAATTTTAGAGGTACGCAACTTAGATTAGGCTGGTGTTCAGCTTAAGAGCATGGGGTGAAAGATTTTAGAAGAAGGTAAAGATGGAAAGCCAAAGCTACCATTTTAAAACAAATTTTTGTCAATTTCAACTACCTTTCCTAACTTGGTATTAATAATTATAAGAATTATCTAAAGTATGACTTTACATAGTTAGGATTTCACCAAATCGATAGTCCATTCCATTTCATCATTTAATAAAAATAGGTTGACAGAAGCAAGCTTTCCAGTCCTACTTATGGAGATCAAGATCTATGTATTTCAACTTTCACTTACGTTTCTCCATCTAACCCATCCTCTCTTTCAATAATTGTAACTGTTTGATTGAAGACAGCATCTTGAAATACATTGCCCTGTTAGGAAAAAAAAAAAAAATCCCCCAAATCTGAAATGCATTGCAACAATGAGAACCTACAAGAGTTCTTAAAACCATTACCCTAAGAGATATATGACAGCTTTTTTATCATTTAGAATAGAAGACTTGACAAAGTCACCTGTAAGGGCACTAATTCAGTGTCAGGAACTCAACATTATGAAGTTCATTACTTTCTCCTACAAAATAAAAAATGCCTCCAACTTTGCCAAAGTTGTCTCCATTTTCTTTTGGGGGTGGGGGAAATTTGAGGAACCAGGAAAACTAAAACGTATACAAAGACAGAAAGCCCACAGAACACTCTTACAAATATCAGCCTGAGGTCCTGTTGTGTGTAACCCTCCAAAGCAAGACAGAAAGAACTCAAGCAGTTGTAGCAGGTCATTTTAGAACTAGAACCGAAGAGGTCAAATTCATGTTCTAAATTAACAACAGATTGGAAATCAATTTCTTTATAATAAATGGGTGATTTTCAGTACCAAGATATTTTTCTGTGGTGACCTTAAAACAATTTTGTCAATTCAACACAATTTCAGTTTTCAAATACATCAGAAACACTGGAACAATAATACATAGATAGCTGTTTTCAGTGTTTAATGCTTTGCAAAGGTAGTACTTAAAAAGTGTTAACTTATTGCTAAACTGTATTTCTAAAAGTTTTACTTCAAGATCTTGCAGTTTGCACTCCTGTATTCACAATTCTAAGAACGAGAATACACTCATGAAACTAACATTTTAAATGGAACTGAAACTACAAATATGCCTGTTGGATTAAGGTTTCTGATTGAAAACAATATGAAATGTATAATTCTTCAAGTCACTTACCTATGTTAAAAAAGCTTAATATATTATTTTGAAAAAAGGATGAAACCCTTCTACCCTCTACTAAGTAATTTTATTAAAAAAAAAAAAAAGAAAGCTTAATTGCAGCACAAGAAATTTAAGACTTAAGGTAAATATGTTGACACTACGACGATAAAAGTTTGAGTAAGCTTCCAAAAGGGATAAAAATTTCCTTCTCTGAAAACTTTTTGAAAAGGGGATGGTTTAGAGATGCTCTTATCTGTAGACAGACATAATAGTTAGCATCTAGAGGTCAACTCCCAGCATTACAATTGTGGTGGGCTTCTCTCATTCGTTCATTGAATACATACCATAACATTAAAAACTGTAAGAAAGACAGCAGAGCTTATATTAGGCTATTTTGCTGTCATAAACCATAAACTTTACTTCTAAAACTATATTAAAAATAGCAGACTTCACTACGTGGCTTACTTTCCTTTTAAGATCCAGCTCAAGTCAATTCCACTTTCATACTTTAGCATCTTGCACTTATCTCTAGAACGTATCACTTATCACATTGCCTGTTTACATCCATCTCCTCCAGTGGATTACAGACTTTAAGACAGAAACATGCCATTTATCTTTGCCTCCCTGGTACCTGATAGCTTCAACCACAAAACAGGCACTTGAATGAGTAAACACAAAAGTCACTGTCCTCATCCATCTCTAACTTTAAAAAAAAAAAAGGAAAGTAAGTAAGTTTAGAGGGTCTTACATTCAAATCTTTGTAGTTCAGATTGATGACTAGACCAAAGGGTCGTCCACCCATGGGCTCTGCAGGAATGAAGGAGTACTCAAAAGTTGCCTGTCTCTGGGGTGGCACTACAGTGTTCAGAGGAAGAGCTGTGAAATTCTGGATATAAAACTGGTAGTCCTGAGGATAACGGAAGGAAGCATCTAGGGATTCAACAATAAAATCTTCTGTACCCTTGTTTGTAAAGCCTACCAGGAATTTCACAATGTTATTTGCTGGAAAATCTAAGAAAAAAAAAAAGAGACAGAAAGATTAGAAAATGTTCAAAGGGTATGAAGTAAAAAGTAGACATTTTTAAGGGGTTCAGTGAAATTATATTATCTGTCAGAACATTAAAAAAAAAAAAATCAGGCAATCCCTATCCATTTTCAGCAATTAGTCAAAATGCAAATTTGAAGGTAAGACCCAAAGTGGGAGCTACAAAAATAAATGGGGGAGAGGAGAATAGTCTCTTAATCAAATTATACCTTTCATAGGCATAAAGTTGGAGTGTACATGGGAACAGAACACAAAACTTGCGAAGGCAGAGGAAAATTAATAACTTCAAATAATAAGTCTTCAATGTAGTCTACAGAGCTGAGTTTCACCCAGTAAAGTACAGACTTTGGGGTCAGATGGATCTGGGTCTGAATCCTGTTTCCACACTCTATTTACTAACTGGGTAACCCTGAACAAGTTGTTAACCTCTCTAAATCTCAGTTTACCAATAGTAACTAACCCCATAGGATTTGTTAGGATTAAATAATACATGCAAAGTACTGAGAATGGTGCCATATAAGCCATTATTTATTTGTTTTTTAATAAGATCTAGGCTCCAAAGAAGTCCTAATTGTAAAGATTTAATATTTTACTAATGTTTCCACTCAAAATATGAGTTACTTTATTATGGCAGTTTAAAAACAGTTTCTTTCAAAGGAATGTTTAATTTCTAGTTAAAATGGGTAGTTTTTTCCCCTTAATTTCCCCTTAATTTAAATGCCAGGAATACTACCCTATAAACATGGGTATTCATACATATATGAGGGTTTTTTCGAAATGCATATTTATACTACACTTGTAAGAAAGGAAGGTGAATCTTAAGCATTACTACCACCTCCCAAAAAAGTGACCTTGTCATTTTAAAAATTCCTACACCTGAGTTAAAATTAGTATCTATTACCTTCTCCTTTCACAAACAGGATAGTTGTATCTGCACTTGGCGAAGCTTCAGGTTCACCAGATACATCTTCTTCCTCTTTATCTTCAGCCTAAGGAAAACAACATTAAAAAAGGATTACTACCGGGGTGGGAGGGTGGGGGTAGAGAAGAAATACCACCATTTAACAATGACAACTTTACTAAGATTTGGGGCAAAATACTGTCTTCCCAAGGCTTTGTGGAGATTAGCAATGGTACAAATTTCATTGTAGCTCATTGATTAAAATAAAAATTCTAGAGCAGTGCATCTCAAACAGTAATGTGCATTCCAATCCCTTGGGATTCTGCAGATCTGATTCAGATCTAGAGTGAAGACTAAAATTCTCTATTTCTAACATGTACTCAGGAAATGCTGATTTTGCTGGCACTCAAACCATACTTTGAACTGCAAGGTTCTGGAGTGTGGGTTAGTAAACTTTTGATGTAAAGGGCCAGATATCAAATATTTTTGGCTTTAAGAACCACAAGGTCCCTGTTGCAACTATTCAACTCTGTGGCTGCCTTCAATGTGGCTACCATGTTAAAGCAGATACACACATTACATAAAAGATGGACAAAACTTGATTTCGCGTGCAACCACATTTGCTGACCCTGTTCTAGAATACCTTATCAGCCTACAAAGACTTCCATCCTGATTAACAGAACAATTTTCCTGTGAGAATCTGTCACACAACTGAAAGAAACTTTAAAAAAAAAAAAAGTGACCAGATTATATTGGGGTAAAGGAGAAGTCCAAAAGTTGACTAAAGTTGCATAACTTGGTACATTTATTAAAAATCATTAAATTGCATGCTTACAACAGGTGAGTATTATGATAAATTATACCTCAATAATATTGTTTAAAAATGTGAACAAATTTTAGTTTAAAACTTTAAACCTCAATGAAGCATTTCTCCCATCATCAGTAAGAATTACAAAAAGATTCACATATTTGAAGTGTCCAGGCCCTTAATAAATCAGGATGCTTAAGGGCACCATTTAACTTTTTCATTTATGTAAAATATTTTTTTCAATAAACAGACTACTCAAGAGCAAAGACTATCATACACTTAAAAAATTCTCCACACTCAGCCCATATGCTTATGAGAGAAGACACACAAACATTTGTTTCATGACTGTGCAATTGTGTGTTTTAACTGTTCTTAATGATAGCATTCATTTAGTAAGAGTCAGTCAATTTTTGCTTTTGGGAAAAAGAGACCCAAGTAGGAAAGAGGCCAAAGACAGGAAGGCAGGAACCATAAACTGTAGAATAAAGAAGATGAGAAACTGTTAAGAGAAACCATCCCTAAGATTTGATTAATGGATTGGGTAACAAAAAGAAAAGAAAGTAGCAAGGCACAAGTTTGAATTTCTGGAGCCATATCAAAACAAGAAACAGTTTATGGAGGTGGGATGGATGATATATTATTAATTCCATTTTGGACATACAAAATTTGAGCATCCAGATGCTCAAATACTGCAAAGCAATATAAATACAGGTATAAAGCTCAGTAACTGTAGAGTAGGTGGCCAGAAATGAGATCTGAAAGTCACCAATATAAGGCAGTGGTGGCTGAAACCACAGGTTTCATCAACATTAAGGGGATGAGCAGAGACAGAGAATGTAGGCAGAGATGAAGCAGCAGCAACTGGGCAGGGAAAACTAAGACGGCTGCAGCAGAAGCCAACATGAAGGGACTCAAGAAAAGGGTAGCCAGCAAATGCTAAAAAGGGTTCAAATAGGATAACAACGGCAAACAGGCCTAGGATTTGGCAATTAGTCACTGATGACTTAGCAAGAACATTTTTCCCAAATACAGGGGATCAAACAACTTAGAGAACAAATGTGAAGTGAGCACAAGACAAAAACTGTACCACTTGCTCTTTCAAGAAGCATGCTGGTGGAGAAAATGTAGAAAGGATGGGTAAATAATATACTTAGAAGTATAAAGTAGAAAACTTCATGGAGTTCATATTTCATAGCCTTCATTTTCTGACACTGAAGGCAATGTTGTTGCTAAGAACGAAGAGGAATGTTTTCAGAATTTGAAATTGGTAAATGTTTAGAATAATAGTTGTGAAGACCTGGAAAGTATATGAAAGTAAAGGTAAACAACTCATTTATCTTATAGCTAATTAGCATATCATAAGCGGTATATTGCATAGTACCTACTACCTGGTTGTGTTCTAAAATATTTCAGCTATGACAGGCTACCTCCCGGACAGTAAAGAAACTGGCAGTACTGTGGAGATGACCTCAGCACCTGGAGGACAGGTATGCAAGAGAAACTTTTCACTCTATACCTTTTAAATTCTAACCCACTTAAACACATTATCTAGTTCAAACAATACTAATATTTTTATGTTAGCTTTACTACTATAGTGCTTGTTTTAATAACAATCAAAACAAAAATTACTATCATTCTATTAAGAAAAATACTTTCAAAGAATGATGACAAGCTACATTGCAACCTACCGCTTTAGAGACTAAAAAGGATAATCAAGATGGCAGAAAAGCCCAAGGTGGCTTTAAAAAATGTTTGCACTGCAAACTTTTAAACTAGTAACTTGCATCTAAACCAGCTGTTGATATCTCAGATCTTAGGAAAATCTTTCTGTCCCTTGACTCCAGATACAGGCCCAGTGGCAAAGGATCCTTCCCTATCTCCCAATTCCTTGAGGCCTAAGGCAGCTGTATTTAAGTTGATAATTGTGGAGAACAACAGTAACAGGAGAAATTCTAGGGCCCCCAGTTCTGGAGGTACCTTTTGCAGCAACTCTTGCCCTAAAGGCCTTTTTTAGTCTACAAGGTTCCACAAAAACCTACTACTGCTGGTACCAGCTAGTCTAAAGGAAGGAAATTCTTTCCCTGCCTTCCTCCTTCAATTTTCCCTAACCATTTTCTGATTTGAGAAAAGCAACAGAGCAAAGGGTACTAACACTTGTGAACTAATTGGTCATGGTAAGGAGTGGACAATTTGAGTTACTCTTTCAACTCTAACAGTTTTCAAGACAAGGGATATGATTAAGGTATAGAAAAGTTCTGGCTAAACTGTAACTATAAAAAAACTCTAAGTTTCCTTCTCTAAACTTTCCATCCACAATAAATACATTCCAGTGCTAGAGAGCTGAAGTCATTTCAGAAAAGTGGTTATAACAATATCATCTATTACTAAATTTCTGTGCATGCCCAAATTTCAAAGCCCTAAATACCAATCCTAATCCTCATTTTCTGGATGGCTTCCCCTTCCAATGTTCTTTATTTTTTTTTACCACAAAAGGCACTTTTACAACACTCAAGTTTTTGTTACCATCACTGATGGACAAATGTATTGACCTAGTTAAAGTAGTGCATCAAATGAACTGGGTTGAAGATGGAAAGCCCTAATATAAACCCTAAAATTATGGTTGTGAAAAGCTTAACACACACTAATTAGTAAATGCGTCTTAAAGGAGTGGGAATTAGAAAAGTACAAAAATTGGTAGGGATATCCAAGTCAAGTAAAACAATATGTGCAGATTCATAAAAATGGTAATTTAAACATCAACAAAATAGCAAGCAAATTAGCTTAGGTGGAAAGCATACTCCCAAAAAATGTTAGGACAAAAGAGAAGCAGTATCTATATACAAGGCTAATTATTTTGATGTTGACGTAACAGAAAAAGAGGGACATGGTTTAAGCTCGGGGAAAAAATGGCAAAATTTAAAATCACAAACATTTCTACGTTCAAGTGTGGCATAATGAAGAAAAAGAAAAAATACTGACATAGCATAGATTACAACGGTCCAGGAGAAGAAATGCAATTAGTTAGAAGCATGCCGCAATAATCCTTATTCTAGCCCAATATTCTGTCATACTATTTTACAAGAGAAATGTCAGCTGAATGGCTTTTCTTTTTAAATTGAAGGGCCCTTACTGGTCCTGCTTCCATGAGTAGCCACCACCAGGTGGAAAAAGGAAGGAGAACGAGGTGGCATGGGCAGGGGTCAGCTCCACAACATTCCATCTATACGCAGAACTAAACAGACAAGCAGAGTTATTACTGCAGATCGAAGTTTGGCAGCATGGGAAAGGGGAAGAACAGGTAGGGAGTTGGGGTGTCATTAAAAAGATACAGGCCTCTCCCAAACTGGTGTGCCTAGGGGGGAACCTGCTCTGCTTCAACCCAAGGGGAATCACAAGACCAAAAGCAGGGACTATCAGGGGTGAAGGGAGGAGGAAGGTCCTGGGAGGCGGGGGCTATTTGGCAAGTGGGTACAGGGATTGCCCTCCCCCTGCTGGAATCCTCCCACCCCCGCCCCGCTGGTCTGGCAGGAAGAGGGGATCCTACTGGCAGGTCTTGGGCTGCCAGATGCTCCAGACAGGAGGCTGGAGGGAGTTCAAAAAGGTTTGCACTCCAGGGAGATGACAGCACTGCCCCGCAGCTTCTGTGACAGAGCATAGCAGTCCTTGACTTCCTTGTAGCAGTTAGCTTGTAATTCATGCTTTATCCCTGTCAGCTTCCTCTTGATGGCATCCTTGAAGCTGGCACAGACCATTTTGCTCTTAAGGGGTGCAGACTCAGGGGCCCAGAAAATAAACACCAGGTCCTCCTTCTTGTCCTCTTTGGTCTCAAAGTTTGCGTCATAGAGGGCACAGAGGCAGTCTTTGTCCGACAGCCTTCTGACAAAGGTGTCGTCTACAGTGGCCCACAACACCTACCAGGATCTCCTTGTCCTCCAGAATGATGTTCTTGTCTTCACTCAGGCAGAAGAGTACCGCCTTCTCATGCTTTTTCACCTCCTCCGGTGTCAAGAATTTACGCACCTTCATGTCACTGAACACTCTGATGACTCCATCAGAGACAGGCACATGGGAGGCCTGCTCTCAAGACAGAGGTGCCTGCCCAGGAAGGGTGACTTAGAGACAGAACAGCCCTTGGGTGAGGCCCACGCCAAGATGGCTTAACGCTTTTCCTTCGCAGCCATCCCCCCAGCTGAGTTAGGATACCACCTGCTTGTTCTGGTCCAGCGCACAGAGTGCACTTGTGGTCATCATGAAGTGACTCACTTCAGCCCGACTGCGGCAGGCAATACTGGCTACTCTGAAAGGGGTGGGCACGCACGCACCCTACCCCTCCCACAGGGCCAGTGTCCCAATGTTCGCGCCAGCATGATTGACTGCCAAGAGATCTGTTTTTTTAAAAAAGATTTTTTATTTATTTTTAGAGAGAGGGGAAGGGAGGAAGAAAGAAGGGGAGAGAAAACATGGAAATGTATAAGAAACATCAATCGGCTGCCTCTGGCACACCCCAATAGGGGATCCTGTGCCCTGACCAGGAATCCAACCAGCAACCTTTTGGTTTGCAGGCCCGCACTTGGTCCAGTGAGCCACACCGGCCAGGGCAGGTCTTCTCTAGGCCCTTTACTATTCACAGAACATACTGAATATATTTTTTTATTGTCTGCCCCTCACCCCTGCCACCAAAACACACAAACAGTGCTCCAAGATTATGAACTCCATGACGGCAGAGAAAACACCTGGTCTGTACACCCCCAGCATCCAGAACAGTGCCTGGCACATAGCAGGGCACATAAATACTTGCTTATTGAAGGAAAGGAAAAAAACAAAACTCAGACCCAGAGAGACAAGTTACCCAAGGTCAGAAATCTAAGTAGTATGTATTCTAAATCTACCAATAAATGGTTCAGAGCTATTCCCACTACACTGTTACCTTAAAAGAGTCATGTCCACATGATCTCCCTGCCTGTTCCAGAAAATACTGAAGATCCATCCCAATGACTGGCCTCTATTCTCTCAATGCCAATTCACACCAATCACAGTAACAAACCTCTAAAATCGAGAAATTTAAAGCCAAGTTTATCTATAAAAAGGATAAATTCTAGACATATTATATATATACATTAAATCATACATCACACTAACCAAATCTGTAGGTTCATCTTCTTCCACTTCTGCTTCATCATCTTCATCTTCAATTATTGAATCTTCCACTGTTTCTTCATCTTCTGTGAGATCCTGAGCTGCTGCTATTGAGCCTAATAAAATATAAAACAAGCAGTTAACTACCCTCAAATACTAATGTTTTTCACTTCAAGGATATTCAACAAAAATTTCCCCTTGGAGCAATTCAATCAAGCAGTGTACTTGCATGATACCAAATTATAATGCATATAAGAATATTCATATGATTTTATCTTAGAAGTCTTAACAAATGCATGTTAATTTTAGTGGGAAATCCTGTTTAATTTTAAAAAGCACCTAACAGTTGAAAAAATGAGCTCCTAAAACTAATGATTCCTTGAAGTTCAGATAATGAACTTCAAGCAATTTTGTTAAGCAAATAAAGGGAAATAACCAAAATTTAACCTGTCATTAACCATACAAAATAAAGTAAAACAAAACAAAACAAAAAATCTCAAGTCTGAAGGAAATAAGTGATCTCCATATCTACGCAAGAAACATTGTTATTAGAGTTGATTACAACTCAAACTCTTAGAACTTGATAGCATGTAATTCCAAGAAACAAATATCTGTGTGGCATCCATGTAAAAACTACCTTGCACAAAACACACTGTTTAGTAAAAAACCTACACTGCCAACTTCAGGGTTGACAGCAGAGAAAGCATGCATTTATTTTTGCCTAAGTCTTCAAATATGGTATTTTTTTAATTTCCCTACACTTAATATGAAAATAAAAGTTAAGCATAACTATAATGCCAAGAAATTATAAATCCTAATTTTACATACAAAAGTATTCTAAATAAGTTACATTAAATCTATTTCAGGCAAGACCCTCAAAAGAAATTCCCAAGTTCTAGTGACTCCTCCAGCATTTCTCAGGAAGAATGATGATGTGGCAATTCAGCAGAGGGGGAAAGAAATATGGGAAAGGAAGCACGTGCATATGCTGCAATACCCAAGAGAAACAGTATGTAGTAAGGACCATGTATGTTAAGTCTTTTCAGTTCTACTTCTTCCTGAACAAGTCATTTTAAATAACTGGTAAGAAAAAGACCAAGCAAAAACAAAAAAAAGAAAAGAAATAAAACCAGTAAGAAGAACATCGGGGTATGATATAATAAAGCTGTATTTAAATTTCAGGACTGAGACATAATGGCTTTTCATCCTACTTTTCAGTGGATATTAAACTATTTTAATCAGTAACAACTGTGTGCCTATAAAAATCTAATAATTTCCAACCGATAACATTTAAGAGGAAATCTCTCTTGAAAGAATGTTTCTCACAAAAAAACATTTTAAAATATCCACTTCGGTATAGACACTGATGTTTCTTACAAAAAAAAAGTTTTAAAACCTGAAAAAAATATAGTCTGGATTCTATACAGTAGAATTGGCAATTTATCTTTAAAAAAAAAATAAAAAAACAAAAATGAGAACCAGCAAGCAATTGACAAAGGAAAAAGAATCCCTCAATCTGCAAATGAATTCATTAACAGTTTTGGTTAATTTTCACACCTGGTTTTTTACTCACTAAACAGAAGCCAGTCACTTCACTTTCCTTTGCAAAACAACTTGTGGATACCTGTCACTATCATTCATTTTGCCACGCAGCTTGCTTCAAGCTAGGAATTCTAGTGATCATTTAGTCAGACTACAACTCACTGATGAGAAAAATCGAAGTTCATGATAGGACCAGGGCAAGAAGCCAAGTCTCCACATTTTTAATGTTCTGCTAGCGAAATTATTTTCACACCAGATTAACTGTTATAAGGAATAAATCTAAATAATAAGCGTAAAACTGGAATTAGACTCTATTTTTTCAGGACTTGGTAATTCCAAGAAACAAAAATAGTTACAAAAAAAAGGGAAAGAAAAAAAAGGGGCATAAGAAATAGATATCCCACAAAGAGTCTTCAGTCTGCCTGGGACTATAGGATGGACAATGCGGGGTGAGAATGGGGACCTTTTCTGAAATCCAAGACTCCTGGCAACACACAGGGACCACGGGCTGATAAATGGGAAGATCACCAGAAAAATAGAAAGTGCTCTAAGAGTTTAGGTGCCTAGAATACAAAGGTTTCAGCAAATGAATGAAGACAGACTCCTAGAGTGGAAACGAAAGACACGTCAGCCCAGAGCCAAGGGGATGGGGGTGGAGCGGCTCCGGAGGCGGCCAGAAGAAATAAAACGGGCTTGGAAAGCGCTCTGGGATCAGCCATGCCCATAGTCCCCTCTCTTTCTCCTCCAAACGGACCCGCCAGCTCCGACTACAGCTGCCAGCGCCGATCCGGGAGGCAAACCCTAGGGCGGCCTCCCAGCAAGGTCACCCGCCCTGCCTCGCGCTCCGCGTGGAAGCGGCAGAGGCCCCAACAAGAGCTCGTCCCACACGCCCTGCGGGACCATACTACGAGTCGGCGGTCAAGGAGGAGGTAGAGGGTGACCAGCGAGGTGGACGCCGGAGCCGCCGCCGCCTCCAGCTTTATGCTGGCCGTCACTAACATCTCCTTCCCCACCGAGCCCCGCCACCCACTCCCCTCGCCTCACCTCCAGGACCGCCTCGGAGCAAGAGGGTGGCAGGGAACACCAGCAAGAGAAGTAGAATCAGGCGGGGGAGGAGTCTCATGGCTCGGCCCGTCCTGTGTCCAGTTGCCGTCCGCGAGAGATCTCAGCGGCTCCAGCGATAATGGCGTTACTCTTCATCCGGGCTCCGGGCAGGGAGGGGCGGGGCACGTACCACGTACGGTCCTTCGCCACGCCCCCTTCGGTGGCAGAGAAGCGCCGTCAACGTGGCTGAGGTTCGGATGCCACCAGAGGTGCGCGCCAGGCCCAGGGAGTCACGTGGCCGGTTGCTGGCGCCTCTGAGATTACCGCGAGAATCCGCATTTCGTTTTAGTGAAGCCTGGCGATTTACGGTTGGTAGCATGCTGTGCCCTGCGTGTCCCACGCCAATTAATTAGTTTCGTTAGTGGTTACTTCATTTGAATGGCGTTCCGCCTGGTACCTGGCGCAATAAAGTCCTTATATAATTTTAAGTGATAGGGATAGAAGGCGCAAGAGCTGTCTATGTGGTGTTGAAAAGCAAAAGCATGTTTGGGAATAGTTTTTTAAAAAACCCAAAAGCATAAAAAATATACACTGGTAAATCTTTTTCCCTACCTACCCAAATCCTCACCCACAGTGACTTCTTAAATTCTTAGGTGACATTCATGTGTTATAAATCACCTAGAACAGTTCCTGGCAGGTAGAAAGCATTTGGCAAATATACGATAGGGGCAGCAAAGGCTACACAATACCCTTCAGTTTCCTTCTCATCTACTTTGGACTTTGTTTGGGTTGAATCCAGTAATCTGGTATTTCATATTTAAACAGTCTGAGTACCAGGTATTGTTGGACTAGACCAAAGTGGCATGTCATATGGATGATGAAACAAATAAACTAACCCTTATTGTGTACTTATTATTGCCAATCACTGCCCCTTAGAACTGTGCTTTCATGTATAATCTAATCTCTAAAAATCTCTATGAGCTGGATATCATTTACTGAGAAGAAAACTGAGACACAGAAAGATTAGTGAATTGCTGAAGGCTTAAAAGTTAATCAATGGCAGATGGTGAGATATGAACCTAACAGTCTGACTTCAGCCTCCATGCCCACTGTCCTAAAACATCTGTGCTACTCCTGTGTTGGCCCTGCTCAAGGCCTCATTGCCCTGGGGCCTCTATAATGGCAACTTGTGGCTGCTGACGCCACTCTTTTTGTCTCCTAAGTCACCACGTGACAGGGCTGGGCTAAACCAACTCTGCTCCACTCCCCTCTGCCAGGCCAGCAATGCCTCCGTGGCCGCTGCCAACCAGGCGCCCGGCAGAAGTGGAGGGACTCCCGAAGAAGGCATCCTCCCACTTTGCTGCTCCTTCTACCGCTATTCACGGCAACCTAGGCTGCCTCTCAGTGCCAAAGCCACCGGGACTGCTGACCTCACTTTAATGTGGTTGGGAATCTAACTTCCCAACTCTGAGGCATTTTCTGTTTCAGACCTGCTGTGAGTTACTGAGTCTGACAGGGTTTTTGACAGAGACATCCTTCTATTTAACTTGCTGCTCTCCCCTAGCACCAGAAAGAAACCGGTGTGGACTGTAAAAAAAGATGCAGACATTCTGCTAAATTCAAAATCGCTCTCTCTCTCACTGAGCCAAGGGTCTCTCACAGACTATTTCTTCACAGGACTGATTTCCAGTGGAGAAGATTCTCATTCTTTATGTTAAAAGGAGTCCTAGTAGTTCTGCCTCTCCTGTTCTTATGACATGTTTAGACATAGCCTAAATCTGTGAGGATAACCCAGTTTAGGCTTAAACTGGGACTTTTCACTCCAATTATGTTATTAAATGATCACTAATGGATTTTAATGGAGACCTGAATTTTAGACAACCAGCTACTAAAGGTACAGGAAGGACAAATAAAAGTGTGCCTACTCTGGATGTGACTGATGTGATGAACCCAGGGAAACAAAAAAACATACAAACAGAAAACGGAGACCTGTGTAATTGTCCAATCAGCATAGAAAGCAGTAGCCTATAGATCAGGGAAATAAAACCCTCACCCTGATCTTGGTGCTCACAAATTCTTCATTTCTGTGATCTACATTCTCCCTGTAATAAGCAGCTTTCACTTGGTGCCCACCCAAGAGCTCTCCCCCTTAGTTGGTTCCAATCTTTAATTTATGGAATTAAGAATTCCATCAACTAATTTATTTAGGTCCACTGAAATATTCCCCATGTTGTCTCACTGTCAACTCTACACCTATCACCTTGAAGATAATTGTTTTCCAGGAATCTACCATATTTAGGTTACTCTCAAGCATGCAGCTCAAGCAAATCTACGGTTGACTCTCCACTTTTGTTACTTTATTCACTTAGAATTTATAAAAGCAGAGCCTTCTTTCCCTTTGATTATTTAAGATTTCTCTCATCAGCATTTGCAAATGTGCTTAATAGCACTGGGTTTTGTTCTGTTTCATTCCCCCCTGGTAACCATGTAGCTAAGGAACCTCCTCCTGTCCTTTAAACCTTTGTTCAACCATCACTTGTCAGTGAGGCTTAGCCTCACCTCCCATTTTAAAACAACAGCCCTCCTCCCTCATTTCCCCAGCACAAGTTTGTGCTCTCTTGCTCGTGCACTCTCTCTCTCTCTCTCTCCCCCCCCCATTCCCTTCTCTCTAGTCTCCTGTTTTTCCCAGCACTTGTTATCTTCTAACAATATATATTTTATTATGTGTCCTGCCTATCTCCTGTCAACATCTTGAGGCCAGGAATCCTTTTTTGTTTTATACACCTTTAAAAAAAAATCTTCACCGAAAGATATGTCTGTTGATTTTAGAGAGAGGGGAAGGGAGAGAACAAAGTATCACTGTGAGAGAAACATCCATCAGTTGCTTCCTGGACTTGCCCTGACTGGGATTGAACCTGCAACCTAGGTATGTGTCCTGACCAGGGATCAAACCTGCAACGTTGTGGTGTTGCTAGGGCAAGACCAGGGATCTTTGTGCCTTTGAGTCAATGTTATAAAATAGCGCCTGACACCGAGTGGTAACTCAGAAAATATTTATTGAATTTTTTGGAACAAGTGACATTTTTCCTCTTCATATTTGCAACCTAATTTCAATTGTAGACCTGATAAGAAATGAAAAAGTATCAAGTAAAAAAAATTATGTTTATTATATGCAAGCAAAGACTTAAGTGTTCTTTCATCTAGCAAACGCTAACAAAAAAAACCAAACAAAGAAACCCAAAAGACCCTTGGTTTTGCATACTATACGTCTAACAGAAAAATAAATTTTGTGATCCTTATGAAAAGGGAGCATGATGGGAAAAAGAAACAAAAACTAAGATCCAAAGGAGTCCTGACTCTCCAACCCAACCTTCACTTAGAAGAAGGGCCTACCTTCTTTCCTGCCCTCCCAGAGCACTATTCCCATCTGGTCCTCTTTCTTTATAATTTGTAGGCCTCCCCACCAGCTCTCCCAACTCATCTTTCATTGAAAAGAGACAAAATCACAAGCACACGATTACTCACCACAAACTCCACCACTTACCTCTACCTGTACACTCGTCATCTGCCCTCCTTGTTGTTACAATAAAAAATATTTATAGACCTATCAAAAACTGTCATTTGTGGTTTGGATCCCATTTCCTGCTCAAAACATGTGATTCTGAAAATAGTCCTCTCTTCTCTACCTCCTAGTAAGTTTCTTTCTCCAATTCATTGCTCCTATCAACACACAAGTAAACTATAACATTGCCCATCCTAAAAAGCAAAATTCTCCTGTGGCCTCTCTTCCCTTTCAGCAATGGCCTTCTTTCCTTCAGTAAAACTTCACAGCAAAACTTCACTAGCACAGTAAAACTTCACTAGCTCACTTTTTAATTTTCTTCTCTGTCTGTTCCTATTGGACTCTTTTTTTGTACCCTTGCACTACAACATCTCCATTTTGCTAAATCCAAAAGTCATCATCTGAGCCCCACCCCAACCCCTTTTAACACTTGCTTGTCTAGGATCAATGACAACCATGCTTTGCTAGTTTCCTTCCACTTTTCTAGCCCCCCTCGTTGTCACTGCCTGGCCCCTCAAAGTGGGCCTGTTGGAATGGATGTAATAGTAAGGCTGGAAATTCACGAGCGCATGTTCTGAGAGAGGCCTTGGAGGTCACCCTGTTACCAAAGCAATAAGGAATGCCCGGGTGATAAGCAATATGGAATCCAGGCTCGCTGAAACCAACGGTCAGCTGTCCTCTATAGACCAGGGCTAAGGGTGAGAGATACTGTGTATGGAACAGGTCTGATAGCAGTGGGGATGGTCAGTGGCACTACTTAACCAGCAGAAACAAGGTGGTCACAATTATTGCCATGAGCTGCAAAGTGAGGCTGGGGGAGAGGTACTGGGGATGAATGGGAGGAATAACCTATAGAGAGCCATGGTGATGGTTAGTAAGATAGATGAGCACCCAGTGTATTGCTTACTCTATATAAGTAAATAAGTCAAGAAAGATCAGGGGGCTGAGGGCAGTCGCTCCAATAAAAAATCATGCTCTGATTTCTCAAGCTATTTCTCAGCTTAGCCTGAGCCAGTTCTCAGTCCCAGAACCCAGTCACTGAAGAGAAGCCAGCTTCCTGTGATACGGATCCCTGAAACACCACCACAATTGCCATTCAATAGTGAACACCCCATCCTTCCTCAAAGGAATTGGTAGATGTTTACTCACAGTGATTATGCACTGGAGAAAGTGAGCACCCAGACTTTTTACAGGCTTGCTGAACACAAAATCTGAGCTGACATTATATCCAGGACCCAAAATACCAACTTGGCCCCTTTTAGAGTAGGACTGTAGGTGTAGGGGAGCCAGGTCCAGCTAACAGTGGGTCCCTCAGGTTATCAGACCTACCCATATCTGGTTCCTGAAAGGACAGATGGAATGGTGTTTGAAAGAACCCTCACACTAGTAAGAGTTATTAAGAATATTAAGGGTATGAAAGGCCTAGTGGAAGCTTCTGAAACTGCCACCACTGCTCCCCAGCCAGAAGAATAAATTAAAAACACAGCCACCCCCCAAGGGAATGGTAGGGATGTGTGCCATTCTCAAAGCGGTGTTGGTCTCTATTAAACTCTAATTTAACTTGCCAGCTGGCCTCTACAAAAAACAAGATGGATCATGGCAGAGAACAAGGAAATACCAAAGCTTAACCAAGTGGTCACCTCAACACCTCAGCTCAAACGCAGCAGTTGATCAGTTTGTCCTAATAACCCTGCATGTTCCCTGGGAAAAGACTAATCGGGAGAAAATCGGGAAATCGGGAGTGGAAGCAGTGATTGACTGCAAACAGGTTAGAGGAAATTTGGGGGTTAGAAGAGATGGAAATAGTCTAGAACTAGATGTGATTATTGTATGACTAAAAATTTACTACAAATCATTACATTGTACACTTAAAATAGGTGAATTTTATGGTATGTAAATCATCCCTCAATAAAGGGACAAGTATAAAAAAGATCTTAATTATAGTAATCCCTCATGTGTTTATGTACTGTAGTTTTTAATACCTATTTGTAAGATAATAGAAAAAATATACATTGGTTTCCGCCCCAGTTCCTGGCACAGAGCTCCTGAAACCCTTGTAAATTCCTAAGTGATAAGAGCACTAGGAGCATCTTTGGTTTTAACAAGGCAACTCTGGGTGGACTTCTGAATGGGGCTGCTCACCAGAAAGACCAAACCATGATTATAAGCTTGGAATTTTCAGCCCCACACTCCATTCTCCAGAAAAGGGAGAGGAACTGGAAATGGAGTTAATAATCAATCATGCCTCCATGGCAAAGCCTCCGTAAAATCTCAGAAGTACGGTATTCAGGGAGCTTCCAAGCTAGTGAACACATTCAAGTGCTGGGAGGGTGACACACCTCAACCCCACGGGGACAGGAGCTCCCAGACCTAACCCTGTATATCTCTTCATTTGTTTGTTCCTCTGTTTTCTTTACCAAACTAGTAAATGCGTTTCCCTGAGTTCTGTGAGCCACTCTAGCAAGTTAATCGACCCCAAAGAGGGGGTCATTAGGAACCTCTGATTTATAGCCGATCAGTCAGAAGCACAGGTGACAACCTAGAGTTGGGATCAGCATTTGAAATGGGGTGAGGGCAGTCTTCTGGGACTGAGCCCTTGGTCTGTGGGATCTGATGCGATTTCCAGGTACATCGTGTTAGAATTCAGTTCGACTCTAGGACAGCCAGCTGTTGCAGAGAATTGCTTGGTGGGGGAAAACCCACCACAAATGTGGTGTCAGAAGTGTTGTGGAAGTGGTAGTAGAGTGAGAGTGAGAGGGAAGGAGAACCGCGGGAAAGAACTGAGTTTTTCCTAAACACCATTCTTCCAGTACCAAAGCCTTTTGTCGGGGTTGTTCGTATTCTCTTGTCCAAATGGAAGTGCAGGAATGCATCACTGGAGTACTTGTGCTGTGAAATCTTGGAAATTCTGTTTCTGTAACATTTTTGATCTTGGCCTTGTTTCCTATAAGAATCCCCAACTGTATTTTCACCATGTCATAGTAAAACAATTAAAAAAAAAATTCTAATTGTTCTTCATGCAAGCTCAGCCTTGCTAAATACAGGAAGATAGTCCAGCTTAACAACTTACCCCTAAATAAGATACAATCATGAACTCACACTAACTCCCAAAGTCGTTGTATATTTCAGATGGGATCTGCTAAATTTGAAATATATATGTCACTGACTCATACTGAGTTGTATCTTTATAGGCAAATGTTATAATCTATTAAAGAGAGACATAATGTATAAAATATTTACATTTTTACATTAATAGTAACACTGCCTTATAATTACTCTTAAAATACTGTGACTACGAACTCAGTTTCTCACAACAGCTAGTATGAAGGAGCTGGGTCTGAACTTACATCTCATGATGCCATGTTGAGTGCTATATGCTGTAGTATATATCTCCCAAGTGCTATAATTTAGGAAAGAATGTAGATAAAATGGAGGAGATAGGTATTACTTTCAGATACGGATGAAGGTGACATTTAAATTAGGGCTTGAAGGATACAAATGTTTTAAGTATGAGGTGGAGGTGGAGGAAGGAGGAAGTTCAGTTTAGTTAGGACAGGGATGGCATTCTCAGAAAAGGAAACACGATGGGCCAAGGCACACAAGTAGCTTGGGGCCAGAACATGTAAGGCAGGACTATGAAGGAAGAACTTGAAACCCTGCCCATAACACGTAATTAAATAAATTATATATATATAAATAATTCCATGGAATATTATACAGCCTTTAAATATGAGAGTGGCCTTCTGAGGCTGCCACTGTGAAAAAAGTGTTTATCAGGAACACCGTAAATTGAGATAACCTCCTGATTAAGATAATATGTGCTTTGTAAACTGTAAATAACAGTCTTTCAGAAGGTATAATGGGAAGTGAAAAGGGAGAAACCATGACAATTTTAGAGGGAAAGATATATTCCCTCTAAAGGATATATTCAGGATATATTTATTTTTTAGGCTAGGGTTATTCAATAAGGAGTTATAAACTAAAGGTAGAAGAGAGTAAAAATCATTGATGGAACAAGTCTTCCAGAAGATGCAATGGGTCAGAATCAAGGGAACAAGGGACTAGAAAGGAGAAAAAAGTGAACAAAAATAAAGAAATTGAGGCAGAGAGAAAATTGTAGCCCCTTGCAATACCCTCTGGTGAGAACCAAAGCTCTACTCTGTGGAGACAAAAGCTGTGACTATTTCTAACCTTCGCCTCTTCTCTCTAGCCTCCAGCTGACAGAAGAGAATGAAGCTTTCAGCCTCATACAAGCTCCCTCAACTTACTACATCACAGGTCATAGTTGCTGAGCAATACCTGTCCTGATTTTCTCTCTTCAGTCTCAGAAGAAGTGTCCCTGTTCCTACACTGTCCTGTGGAAACTAGTTCCTCTTTTCTCCTCTGAGATCTTGACTCATCAGTTACTCCAACTTTGTCCTTTATCTTCAGTTCCTTCCCAGACCACTGGATCCTTCTCAACATATATATAACTACTTATTAAATATCTCCCCAATGTTTCACAGCAACCTCACACTCAGCATATCTTTCTCCACAAGCCAGCTGTCCCTCTTGTATTCTTTCCTTCGGTTAAGATGACCACCACCCAGCTAGAACTCTGCCAGGTCTCTTCATTCCCATAGTTAACCAATTCTGGAATCATTTTCATTTCACCTTTGAAATCACTTTGCACCTATATCCTCCTCTTCATTTCCCCTGCCTCCTGCCACTGTTTTAGTTCCTGGACTCAGTTTTTCCTGCCTGGAGCACTATAGCAGTATCTTAACTGGTACTTCTGTTTCTAGCATCACCCATCATTAACCTACCCTTTATATCATTACTAGGGTGATGTTTCAAAAATGCATGTCTGATCCCATCACTCCTGTACTTATCCTTCAGAGCTTTTCATATGACGAAGACCAAATTTTTTTAGCATGGCATTTAACATGATTATCTTCATGTCTTCTCATAGAAAGAGCATGGGTTTTAGTACAAGTGGTTTAGGAAATGCAACAAGGTATCTCAGGCCTCCGTGCCCTGTTGTTTTCCTCTTCCATCTATGGGATGCCCAGTCAGCTACAATGATCTGGCTCAGGTGCCACCATTTCTGTAAAATATTACCTGAGATTTTCTCACCTACTCCAGGGCCATTTCATCTATGCTTTTAGAGAGCCCTGGGCAGTCCTACACCATTATACATTACAGCTATACATTATACCTACACCATTCTACAACAGAATTTATTAATCTGTCTCCCCCAAAAGATTATGTAGTCCTTGGTGATCATCTTCACTTGATTTTTCTTTGTATTCTTGGCATCTAACACAGAGGCTGTCACATAGTTTATTGACAGTCGCTAAATGTTTATTGAAAGGATTGCCTTAGACTCTGCATCCTTGAGCCATGCACCAAAGGAGGCACATTTATTTTGAGACAACCTGTAAGTAAAAGATCACAAATGTCTAATAATATACATGGCAAATGTAACACTTAGGCACACAGCCCTGCATATAGACACCTGTGTTAATCCTTACAACCCAACTGTTTCATCACATTCGTGTGCTGATCGCGCACGCTGCATTAGCCATCTTTATCTTAATGTTGGACTTTCTCCTATAATACTTAAATTTTCCCTAGAGGATACTATGAAACTGATGATGATGATGATGATGATGATGATAGTATAATCTCTCTTTTTAACACTTGAATCATTTCCAAAGCTTTCAATGCTTAATTTTCTGAAACACTGTTACACTTGTAAACTCTCTGTACATTTTTCATGGTTTGTCTTAAATTCATTGCAATTTTTTGAAGTTCAGAAATTAAACACATTTTATGTTTCAAAATTCATGTAATACCTGTCTTAAAGAATACCCCCCCAAAAAAGAACAACAACAACAACAACAACAACAGCTTCTATTAATTCAGTACTTTCTTCAGGGCAGATACATTTTCCTCTTGTACTTACCTGACTAATTTAAGTTCAAAACTAGTTTCCATGGGATAAAACAATTTCTTCCATTTTCACTTAAGGTATATTTTTGATTCAACACTTACACCTATATCCTGGTTTTCAGATTTATCAAAAGGAAAATAAGTGTGTTAATGTTCCCTTATCTTTCTGATACATCTCACAAAATCAGCCATCTCTGGTTCCTTTGTTTAAATTTAGAACTAATTCCTCAAAACTATTAGAGGAATAGGTGGAAATTAAAAAGGTTAGGTCTCAAAAGACCAGTACTCTCCTTTCATCTCAGGTTTAATTTCAGGGGATTTGAAATTAGTGTCCCTTTAAGTTTGGTTACCAGTAGGAAGAGCCTACCTGCCTGGAAAGGAAAAGGATGTCTTGTGGGGGGAGAGGGGAGGTTGAAGTGAGACACGTGACTATTTTTATGTGTCATTAAAGACCTGATCATGTGAGAGTGATATTCTGTGAAAATGAAAATAGATATTTGGAAAATAAGCCATTATATTCATCTAGTTTTATTAAAGTAGAATATGTTTGACTGTTTACAGGACGAAATTAGAAAGTAATCACATTTTTTGGAATGTAAAATTTCACCACTTATGCAATTTTAATGTATCATTTGTACAAGTGGATCTGGGTACTATACTTAGTGACTCTGCTCCTGGAGTGGGTGACAAAAATGATTAATGTTTAATCTTCAGTCCTGTTTAAATCATTTTTATTTCCTTCTAACATATCTGGCATCTAAAAATGAAAGGAAAAAAAGTTAAGTTTTTCAGAAAAGACAGGCATTCAGTGACAGAATAACTGATTGTTGATTCTATATGGAAAAGTGATACAAGGAAAACCTATAGATAGATGAACATAGCAAATAATATCAATACTATATTTTAATCATTATTTTTTTTGGTTCAATTTTTTTCCCATTAAAGAACATGATAAGGAACAAGGCCATTGTGTTTCATCTTCGTTGGCTTGTCTGCCAGCTGGCAGATTTATGAAAAAGGAATAGAAGCAAGCCTCTAATAGTCCCACCAAGTGACTCACCAGCACAGTATAACTAAGAATCGGTACTATTAAGATGTCCTCATAACTCAATTATTCCAACAGCTGGGTCTCAATGGGGCATACAGAGTGAAGACCTTTGGTTGTACCCCTCCTCCACAGAGCTATGTCACAAATAGGCCGTGGTATTTATGAATACATATCCATGGCCTGGGGCAGGGGAGAGGAAGTGACAGTAGCAGCTATGTCTTCTATTAGAAATTACACCAATGAATGTGACTTTGGTCCTGGGTCCCAAGCCAGTCTAACATTCACTCCTGTTTAGTACCTATTATGGAATAGGTGCTTGGTGATACCAAAACACATATGAGACAATTCCTGCACTAAAAGAGCTCTAGTCAAGTCAAAGGACAGGTAAGCAGAGAACTGTAATGAAATGTTAGGGATGTTGCATCAGGGAGTACAGTGTGGAAACATGGGAAGAAGCAAGTCAATTCTATGTGGTAGACAAGTCAGGAAAGACTTCATAGAGGAGATGGAGCTTGAGCTGGCAGATGCTTGTGAGGCGGGAACTGAAGTAAGGGGGAGGAAAGGAGTGGAAAGAGAGCATTGCAGGCAGGGGAAGCGGCATGGGCAATAACGAGAAGGCATACAAAAAACAGCACGTTTAGAAAGTTTCAAGTGGTTAGATGTGGTTGGTGTGTGTAATGACAAGGAGGAAGCAGTGAATGAGAAGTTTGGATAGGAAGGAAAAGGCTAGACCATAAAGGATCTTATATGCTGGGCTGAGACTGGATTTGATCCTGAATGTAACTGAGAACCACTGACGGGTTTATGTAGGGGAAGGGCATAATCATATTTTGCTTCTGAAAGACCACTCTCTCTCTGTGGAAGACAGAAGGCAGGGAGAAAACCTGGAGGGAGAAACACCAGTTAGAAGATGACTGTGGTAGGCCAGAAGAAAAAGGATGAGGGCTTGCCATGAAGCAGTGGCTGTGGGATGGAGTTTGGGAAAGGTCCAGAGGGAGGGGCTCCCAATCACAGAATGAACTACAGTCAGAGGTCATATTCTTGTCTGAGGAAAGAGGAGAAAGCTAAGCAGAGCACTACTGAAATGTAACTTTGGGAACAAGTATCTAATCTTGTGTTAATGTGAAAATACATGGCAATGTAACATTCTTTATCATGAACATCATTATGACCTACCATGGTCATGAATTTTGGATGATTTTCTAATCTTCTTGGTCTGCAGGAAATAGAAAGTGGCAGAGAACTAAAATATATAGTGAACCAAGTGTGCTGTTATTTAAAATACTCTTTCCCTCACTCAATAAGAAACTGTCATTTGGTATAGAATTATAAGACCCTAAAAGATTAAGATAAAGCTTTTCAGTATGTATGAATCATTTTCACTGTAAGTAAATCTATTGAGTCGCAGTCTCATTACTTTTTAACATTCTCATAGATTTACTTAGTAAATCTATTGAGTCACAGTCTCATTAGTAAGTAAATCTATTGAGTCACAGTCTTATTACTTTTTAACATTCTCATAGATTTACTTAGGATAAAATTCTGCCTATGACTTGAGAACCTAACAAATTGCCTTGAAAGTGATTAAGAACTAGAAGCCAAAATAAGGTATCTGAGACTATTAAACTGCCCACTTTTCTCTCCCTACATCCCATTTTTTCCTCTACTGAAGACAATTGGCAAAAGCAGCATCATAATTTTGAGATGATGCAGAGGTAGTCTGCAGCATGTTCCCATGCTAAATTCAGTGCAGTCAATAGGCCAATGAAAGGCTTCGTGGACAGTGGCGGCTGAAGGCTGATGTAAGTCTTAAGTTTTCTAGGAAAGAGCTGTAATTGCTCTTCTGTTCCACCTCACCCACTTGCTTCAAAGCCAAGTTTCATCTATACAAATGGGCCTCAAATTTGTTGCGAACATAGGCCACATGTTATTTATACAGTAAACAAACATCTGATCCAGGGAAAAATGTGTACTTCTACGTCCAAATTTTCTTGTTTTAAAATAATTCTAGAAAAAATATTTCACAGATTCTCTCAACAACTGAGAAGATTCACATTCAGTTTAAAGTAGCAATTGCCGAGCATCTGTGATATGCCAAGCATCAGATCATACCATTTCATATTAAGAAAAAAATATTGTAGTTAACCTATTACTTTGCAAATACTAGTATAAATCTGCTAAGGGGTTTGATTTTTAAAACACAGTTGTATTTGTAAATGGTATGCTAAACAAACATGACCCATGACAAAATCAAAATGCAAATTTAATGTCTGCCTCTACTTTCTACTTTAGACTTTTGTCACTCAGGGAGGAAGCTTTTCCTTTGCCATTGGCTGACTACACGGCAGGCCCAATGATTTTTTTTTTTTTTACTCACTCTAAGGCAACAGTCAGTCCTCACTGTGCAGCATAAATACAGTTTCAATTCAGTAAGCAGAATGCCCAGTTTCAAATATAAATATTAACCCTTTAATTATCATTCAAAAATAGAACTTCTCCTCCTTGTGTCTCAATTAAGGCTTTAGTTGGTGGACACCACCTGCCCTTGGAGGCCAGTTTCTGCTCTCTTTGCTCACAGGCTCCTCCATTTACAGCAGGAGAGAGGGGAAAGTAAGGCCACAGGACATTCTTACATGGCTGGGTGGCTACTTAGTCTCTGGGCTTGGCAAATGGCTAAAGCTGATTCTCTGTCTTTGGACCTTGCCTTTGCTAAGGACCTCTGTCCTACAGTTACCTTTCCCCAGGCTGATGTATCTGTCCTCTGGTGGTCACTTGATATATTTTCATCAGCCCAAAGAATTGGGTGTTCCTTTTCAGTAGCTTCTTGCTGCTGGTACCCTCCCAGGTAACCTTGGGCAGAGCCCAGAATAACTCAGATCGCACCTGCGTAGTTCTTAAGAAACTGTCACATACATCCTTTGTGCTGATTACAGTCTCAAGGAGAACAGGCCACCCGTCACAGCCCCTCTATGCTGGTGCTGCTGCAGCCTGCTTTATTTAGTTTTCTCAGGTGTGAGTGCGTCACTGATCCTGTTTCCCAACTTTTAGAAAAAGCACTTCAAAGCTCTTTAGGTGATCTCCTAGAAACCCCTTCACAAGCATTTAGGTAAAAGAGGTAGAATTACTTGGGGTAAATGGGAGCTCACAACCTGACAGAGTCAAAGAAACCTCTTCTCTCATCTTCCTCACTCTCTGCACTTTTTACGTATTGGATCTGGCCAAGGGATATGAGTCATGAAGCAAGTTCTTTGAAATTTCCTTCAGAACCTCTGCACATGGGGGAAAACTCACTGTCATTTTGGGAACTAGTAACTGTTAGCAGCTCAGGAATTAGGCCAGGAACAGTCCAATTTTAAAACCCTACTATGGTCTTAACCCCATTAGGTCAGCAAACATATCATGTAGCATCAAATGCTAACAAGAGTTAATGTTAGTGGAAGAAAATCTGGTCTGCTATGTATTTATAGCAGGATAAGCTGTTTTATTGCAGACAAAATCTTAACTCATAATCTTTATAGTGTCTTCCATAGAAGTGATCAGAAGTTCTATGAGGGCAGGGACCTGGCTTTCCAATTCAGATCATACAAAAAAAACTTATTAAGAAACTATTTTATACTAGGCAAAAAACAAGCATATTCATATAATAGCTTGTTTATCTTACATTGAGATTTTTAAAAAGCTTTTAAAAATGTATTATTTATGCCCCAGCTTGGTAGTTCAGTTGGTTAGAGTGTCATCCTTATACACCAAGGTTGCAGGTTCAGTCCACAGGTCAGGGCACACACAAGAATCAACCAGCAAATGCATAAATACGTAGAACAACAAATCGATGTTTCTCTCTCTCCCCCTCTCTTCCTCCCTCTCCCTCCTTCTCTTTCTCCCTCTCTCCCTCTCTCCCATCCTCTCTCTAAAATCAATAAATAAAATTTAAAATTTTTAATGTATTACTTATTATTATACATATATTCTAAAGTTCAAGACATTATTTATAAAAAGAAAAAAAAAACTTACCTTGCTTTTCTGGCTCTATCTCTGGGCCTCTTAATTAAATCTTCCAAATGTTTATTTCTCTCTTCTAAACTGAGAGAAGAAACAATTCAAATTTATGACTAAAATTGACTTTCCTAAACTAATATTTTATAGATTCATTGGAGGATTGGAGTAGATAAATTCCAATGTGATCTAGCTTTCTCCACATTGTCCATCTATAATTGAATGCAGGCCCAGCTTCCTGCCGCTACAAAAGCAAATACTCGCAAGGTAGCTGCTGATGTAAAAGGAAAGTGGGTTAATCCAGGTGCTGGCCAAAATGCATCCCCATATCTCAGTGCAGGCAGAGGATTTCATAAGGAGGGAGAGGGGAACAGAACAAAGAGATCAAGGGAAGGGGCTGAAAAGTTCTCTGCATGCAGACTAGCACAGTCCAATCTGTTAAGACAAGAGATGGTCCAGTGTGTGTCATCCTGGTTTAGTCATCATGCATCATGGATTCATGTCATCCAGTCTTCATGTCATCCTGGCTCCACTGATGAAGGTCAGCAAATCTCCCGGAGCTCGGATGTCTGAAGGTCGGAGTCTGTATCTTTTGATATTAGTTCCTAGTATTCTTATACAAACACGCTGTTTATCCACAAGCTACATATTAGTCAGAGTCAGCACTTACAGAAGCAATGTCAAAAGAATGGTGAGGTGGGTTACAATTTTTCACTGTTACACATCCAACTCACTATATGGGTATTTGGGATTCTTTCCTAGCAACTCAAATTATTTAATCAGCTTTTCCCACTATAGGTTCCAGTGGTGATGAAGGAAAGTAGATGGTAATAAACCTATAAAGTGATATTTAGGTGTCCTTCTATTCATTTACATGGTGGATAGAGAATTGATCACTCTGAGTAAACCCAATATGATCCTGGGGGTAACCTGTTAAAAGCAAAACCCCTGAGCTGTGAACTACTTTAACATGGGAGAACGTGCAATAGCATTACAGGAAGGATCACAGCATTTAAGTGGCCTACTAAAGATTTACTTGTCTTCTGTTTATATGGCTTTTAGCAAAAGAGATACTAGCGGGTTCCCTTGTTGCCCATAGGAAGTAAATTCAATTAAGATAGTCTCCTCCCAAACTCACATTCACATCCAGGGAGGGTGTATGAGTCCCCTATGACTGCTGTAACAAACTACCACAAATTTAGTTGCTTCAGACAACACACATTTATTCTCCCACTGTTCTGGAAGTCAAAAATCTGAACTCAGTTTCACTGGGCTGAAATCAAGGTGTCTGCAAGAAAATGCTCCCTCCAGAGGCTCTAGAAGTGAGCCCTTTGCCTTGCTTTTTCCATTTTCTGGAAGCTGCCCTTCCTGTCTCATGGCCCTGCTCATCACATTGGCTTTTCTCCACCTGCTTCCATGGCCATATTGCCTTTTCCTTCTGCCTCCTTCTTGTAAGGACAATTGTAATTGCATTTAGGGCCTGGGTGCAAAATCCAGGATAATCTCTCCATATCAAGATCCTTAATTTAATTACATTTGCACAATCTCTTGTCATGTAGGGAAACATTCGCAGGGTCCAGATGTTAGGATTTGGATATTTTCAGGGGCCATTATTCAGAGGGTAAACAGATCCTTAAGGTACAGGCAATTATGTTGTAGGGGTTATAACCTCAAATGCTACAGAAGAGTCAAGCAAGTATGTGACATGACAGAAGCCAGGTAAATGTGGATTCAGACACACCAGAGATTGTACACCCCTATTCTCGGCCTAAAGGAAGAAGTTGCTGTTCAGATCTTGCCAAATGTCACCATATGAGAATGTTGCAGCAATGATATCAGATCTCTTCTTTTTTAATATTTTATTTATTTATTTTTAGAGAGAAGGGAAAGGATAAAGAGAGGGAGAGCATCAATGTGTGGTTGCCTCTCGTGTGCTCCCTACTGGGGACCTGGCCCACAACCCGGGCATGTGCCCGACTGGGAATCAAACCAATGACCCTTTGGTTCACAGGCCAGTGCTCAATCAACTGAGCCACACCAGCCAGGGCTCAGATATTATTTTTAAAGAAGAGAGGGAAATCTAAATTTTTATATGGAATTGTCCTTTTAAAATTTTGGCAATAATTAAAAAATATTTTAAGTATAGTATGGACCAAAAAAAAAACCACATCTACCTCAGGCTATAACTTGTAGGCTGTCATTTTGAAACCTCTGCTTTATTGTCCAGAAGTATCAGGCTTTTGCTTTCAAAGTGTAAAGATGAGAAATTGTCCAGCCCAGGAAGTCATGACAATGTTTATTAAATAGGTCAGTCCCCTGTATACCAAACCTGAGTCTATCATGTTTTATTATCAGAGAAATGGCTTGGACTAAATCCTTTGTGTTTCTAGAGTTGGCAAAAAAGGCCCAACTCTTAGGGGAAGAGGATACTCAAAGAGAGGGAGTGAAGAGTTTTTACATGTATGAACAAAGCACCAGTGAAATATATTCATACACAGTGCTCCTATGTATGGAGCTGAGAGCAAAAAGCTACAACCTGATCCTAAGTAAATGGAGATCCTTGGTATACTGTGTAGGAACTGATGTCTTCCCATGGAGGGCACCAATAGCCCACGCAGAGAGCCAGACAAGCAAAGCAGCAGCACACAGTGGAATGATGGCGCTGACTGAACCATGCAACCAGGTGGCATGATCTCCCACTTGGATGTGGACATCTTCTCACTTGGGAGTGGAAATCCCACTTACCCTCCATAGAGTTTGCACATATTTAAAATATACAATTTGATGTTTTAACATATATGAGGTATGTCCAGAAGGTATCTAGCCATGCAATATGAAAAATAGAAACATTTATTGAAGAAGATACAAAAAACATTGTACATAGCACAAAGACACCTCAGTTCCCTTCAGAGTAGGCACCTTGGGACCTCACACAGTTCTCCCAGTCACCATCAGCTGCCCCATCGTAAAATTTTCTTGAATCTCATCAACAGTCTGAAATCTCTTCCCTTTCAAAGGTGATTTTAATTTTGGGAAAGCCAGAAGTCACAAGGCACCAAATCTGGGCTGTAGGGGGCTGAGTCACCTGGGTGATTTGATGTTTCACCAAAAAACTCTGCACAAGATGTGATGCATGAGTGGGAGCATTGTCATGATGAATCTGCCAATCACCAGTTGCTTATACCTGTGGCCTCCTGAATCATCCAAATAGTTTCTGCAGAGGAATGTTCTAGCTTAAGGCAAAATTTGATGAGATTCGTTGTTCTACTCGCTCAGTCATTTTGCATGCGATGACCACACAGTACACATGCTCACTCAACAGTGTCTACCGACCCCCACTGACTAGCACAGTAAAGTCATCATTGTTCACACATGTGTTCCAGTACACTCTCCTTGGCTGCCAGGTTATATCAATGTCATGCAAACCATTCTCTTTGTATTAACAATGGCTGGACTTTTCCCAGACAGACCTTGTCATATATACAACTGGAAAACAATTGTCACAATCAAGATATGAACATATACATCACCCTTGAAATTTTTCTCATATACCTTTGTTTCTCCTCCCTCCCATCCCTTCTTGCCCCCCATCCCTAGAACACTACTGATGCGTTTTTCACTACAGATTAGTTTGCATTACTTAGAATTTTATACAGTAGAATCTTACACTCAGCCTAATTATTTTGAGATTTATCTATGTTGTTGCATGTAATTTCATTCATTGTTTTATTGCTGAGTAGTATTCCACTGTGTGACTAATCACAATTTGTTCATCATTTCGCCATTTGCAGGGCATTTGGGTTGTTTCCAGTCTTGGGCCATCGCAAATAAATCTGCTATGAATGTTCATCTTTGTGTAAACACATATATTTTATTTTCTTGAATCAACACATAGAAGTGGAATAGCTGACTCATAGGTTGGTGTATATTCAGTTTTTTAAGAAGTTGACAAACTGTTTTTTAAAGTGGTTGTGCCATATTGCTTTCCCACCAGGAGGGTATGAGTGCTTCAGTTGCTACGTCCTCATCAAACTTGGTATGGTCAGTCTTTTAGACATTCTAATGTGTATGCAGTGGTATTCATTGCAATTTTAATTTGCTTCTTAATCATGTTGAATATCATCTCATGTGCTTACTTGTCATCCATATATCTTCCTGATGAAGTATCTGTTTAAGTCTTTGCCCATTTTTATTCGGTTGTATTCTTATTATTGAGTTTTGAGAATTTGTTATATATTCTGGATATATGACTTGTAAACATGTTCTTTCAGATGGTGGTTACTCTTTTCATTCTCTTAAGGATAGTCATTTGAAGAAGTTTTTAATTTTGATTAAGTCCCAATTATCAAAATTTTATTTTGTGGATCATGCTTTTAGTGTTTTGTCTAAATTAGTGCCTAACCCAAGGTCACAGAAAATTTTTCCTATATTTTCTTTTAGAAGTTTATACTCCAGCTCTTACATTTAGGTCTATTATCCATTTTGAGTCACTTTTGTATGTGATAGAAAGTATAAATCAAAGGTCTTTTGGTTTTTATTTTTCAAATGGATATCCAATTATTTCAGCACCATTTGTTGAAAAGACTGTCCTTTCTCCACTTCATTGCCTTTGCACATTTGTCAAAAATCAGTGGTCCGTATATGTGTGAGTTTATATCTGAACTCTCTATTCTGTTCCTTAAATGTTCTGTTTTTACAACAATGCTACACTTTTCATTATTGTAGCTCTATGAAAAGTTTTAAAATCATGTTTGACCTCCAATTTTGTCCTTCTTTATCAGAATACTTTTGGCTATTCTATGTCCTTTGATTTTCCATATGAATTTTAGAATTAGCTTGTTGATTTCCATTTAAAAAACCTGCTGGGATTTTGACTGAGATTGCATTTAATTTGTCTATCAGTTCGGGAAATGAAGTCTTAATAGTACTGAGTCTTAAGACCCATGAAGAAGATATACTTCTCTCTATATTTAAGTCTTCTTTTTCTCTCTCAGCAATGTTTAATACTTTTCAGTGTATAGGTCTTTCACATCTCTTGTCAAATTTATCCCTATGTAGTTCTATTGGAAATGTTTTTATTTTTTAAGTTTAAATTTCTGATTATATATTGCTAGTATATAGAAATACAATAGATTTTTTGCATTAGTCTTGTATCTTAAACTTTGCTTAATCTCACTTAATAGTCCCAGTATTTTTTTTGTAGATTTCATCAGATTGTTCTATATAAATGATCATGTCATCTAGAAAACAAATTCATTTTTGCTTCTTTATATCCAAACTGGATGCCTTTTATTTCTTTTTGATTGCACTGGACAGAATTTCCAGTACAGTGTGAATAGAAGCTTTATTTCTGATCTTGAGAAAGTATTCAGTCTTTCATCATTAAGTATGATTTCGGCAGTATTTTTTCTGTAGATGCTCTTTACCATATTAAGTTCCCATCTTCCCTAGTTTGAGGTTTTTTAAATTAAAAATGGATATTGGATTTTCATGTGACTATTGAAAATAATTACATGTGTCTATTGAAAACAACTATATGCTTCTTACTTTTTAATTTTTAAAAATATATTGACATATTAATAGCATTATTATTTTAAGGTAAAATTGATACATTTTTTTCATGTAAGGTAGAATTCACAGATTTCAGGGGTAATTAGGAGCCATTTTTTCAGTCTGCCAGAATTATTGTTCTACTATTGACTTTCTCACCTCTCCTTTTCTCATGCTGATCCTTTTTCATTAAAACAAAAGAAAAAGAAGTCAAAGAAATACAACTTACTTTTAGATTTTTATTTTACATTAGTTTGTTACATTTGTTTTTACATTACCTTTACTTTTTATTTTTATCTCTCCTTTTCTCATTAAAAAAAGAAAAAAGTAAAAAAATACAATGGAATTGTGACTATAAATAAGGGTAGTATTGGTATTATTTTAATTTGCTATCTATTTAAATGTAGCTATCTGTTTGGTGTATATGTTTTAGAGATAAACACATGTTCACCTTATTCTCCGTGATCAAGGAATACAAACCCATGGGCTTTTAATAGCGTGTTCAAGCCAAGCAAATATTGTTGATTATTCTGTACTCAGACTATAATGGAACTTAGGAAGAAAGGTTATACATTTGCATTCTGAAATTTTCTGTGATTTCTGATTTGGTTTTGCATGGAAAAACATTCATGGAAACTTCATGTAGGTAGAAGCCACAGTTGCTGTAAAAGGGCAATGAGTTGTTTTCTCGGAATTCAGCTTTGTCTGTAGGAGACATGGCATTGGAGGTGCTCTTCTAGGACTCAGTGGGTACATGGCATTGGAGGTACTCTTCTAGGACTCAGTGGGTACTCTTCTAGGACACAGTGGGTACTGAGTCCTAGAAGGTGGTAAATAGCAAATATACTAGAGTTGATGGCTTTGCTTAGTGCCTTAAAAACCTGCACACTAAATCCGCGGATCACAGAATGGCAAGCAACGGTATTGGCATAAAAATAAACACATAGATCAATGGAATAGAATATAGATTCCAGAAATAAACCCACACATATCTGGTCAATAAATTTGCTACAAAAGAGCTGAGAATATACAGTTTGGACATGAACAGTCTTTTTAATAAGTGGTGTTGAGAAAACTAGACAGCCACATGCTAAACAATGAAACTGGACCAATATCTTTCTTATACTGATCACAAAAATCAACTCAAACTAGATTAAAGTCTTAAACATAGTACCTGAAACTGTAAAACTCCTAGAAGAAAACACAGGTGGTAATTTCTTTGACATAGGTCTTCATGATGGTTTTTTAAATTTGACACCAAAAGTAAAAGCAACAAAAGCAAAAATAAAGTGGGACTACACCAAACTAAAAAGCTTCTACACAGCAAAAAAAATCATTACCAAAATGAAAAGAATAACAAGGTAGCATGCTGGGTAAGATGGGATGCCAGGACAGGAAATGAACTGGGACATTTTTGGGAAAGGATCCACCTCACACTAACATGATGTCATAGATGTGCTGGGAATTGGGGTAGGAAAAACAATATTGAAATTTCATGGGGAGGTGTGTTCCAGAACCGGGAATATATGGGGAACCTGAAACTGAACTGGCCACAGGTATTAGAGAAAGTGATGTTTGAGAGACAGAAAGATTTGATCACATGAATCTTTGTAGCATTGTGGAAAAGCTGTTTAACTCAGACTGGGAACACAGTCAATGAACCTCAAAGGAAAGGAAAGGGCAGAGTTTTGAAGAACCGTAGGAGATAACCAAGGTGAGAGTAGCTTGAGCCCTCCAGGTGGAACAACATACGCTAAAGTCCTGAAGCAAAAGGGAATGTAGGGGATTTATAATTATCTCCAGTGTGGCTGAAAGCAATGCAGGGAATCACCATTGGTGAGATGAGACTGGAAAGGCAGGTGGGAGCTATACCATAAAGAAACTTGTAGGCCATGCTAAGGACTTTTGCTTTAACCAAAGGTGATAGAAAAATCACTAAAGTGTTTTAAAGGGAATGATCAGATTTATATTTCAAAAAGATCATCCTAGCTGCATATACAAAATGGACTTCAACAAGTACCTTTGTTTAGTCTTTTGAAAAATCAAATATCATGAAGGACTTTTATAAGTAAAACAGCTATTCTTAAAATTCAAGGCATGTGGAATGCAGGTCAAGATGGCAGCGCAAACAGAGTACTCAGAACCTCCCACAACCACATCAAAATTACAATTAAATTACAGAATAACCCTCATTCAGAACCTCCTGAAATCTAGCTGAACAGAAGTCCTATAACTAAAGACATAAAAAAGTAGACACATCAAGGCTGGTAGAGGGGGCAGAGACTCGAAATGGGCTGGTCCCACACCCACTTGTGGCTGATAAAAATTGAGAGGGCTATCTCGGGTGCAAATGTCCCTCATGAGAAGCCAGGGATCCCAGCCCCACACCCAGATTCCCAGTGCAAGGTTCCAGTCCAGGAAGAGAAATTCCCATAAGTTCTATCTGTGAAAACCAGCAGAGACTATGGCAGATTGCTTCCTGGAGGGCTTATGGACAGATTGCTTTCTGGAGACCCAGGTGTTCCTCTTCAAGGGCCCATGCATGGACTTAAACTAACAGCGGCTTGAAAGGCACCAAAAACATATGGGAAGGAACTGAATTGTCTGCCTTCAGGATAAGGACTGGACAGGCAGCTTTCTCCTAGAGAGAAGTACTAGCAGAGGCCATTGTTCCTTTGCTAAGCCCTCCCCCTATAGAGCTGGCAGACAGGCTCTCTATCTGAGTCTCCATCAACATGGCTAACACTGTTCTCTCCACCTAGTGACTCTCTGAGACTCTGCCCCACCCAACTAGTAGGCCTACCCAAGCCATTTTCAGTGGTTTTTCCATACAAATGGCCTATCTTGGCTCATGCTTTACACTTTGCTAAAAATTTTCAAACAAGTAGCATCTGGTCCCATGTACCCCATACCCCTTGCTAAGTGGCCCCAGGCCTGGCACTAGTGGCAGCTGGTCCTGGTTGCAGCTTGGCCTCTCCCAGCCCAGAATAAGTAGCAGTCATGTACAGATCTCTTTATAGCTCATACCAGGTGGCCCCAGTTAGGGCACAGACAGCAGCTGACCTTGGCCTGCACCTCCTAAGAGGCCCCAGAGCCAGCACACCTGGTGGACAGCTTTAGACCATGCCAAAACACCACCGAATGACCACCCCAAGTGACACACTCAAGAGGCAGACTCAGCAGGCACCAAACCCGCACCAAAACAGTTCTGCTCTGTGGGGTTGGCTCCTGTACAGAAATCCTACATAGTGGTCAAGGCCAGTCCCTGCAGCTGATCAGCCTGAAGGTAAGTCCTTCCCACTGATGTACCAACAACAATCAAAGCTAAACTAAAACAGGAGGTTGCACACAGCACATGTGGGCACCCAGCACCTGTAGCACCCAGATAAGGTGACTGGGAAGGTTGTGCCACTGGGCCCTGTAGGACACCTACTACATAAAGTTACTCTACCAAGACCAGGATATATAACAGCTCTACTTAATACATAGAAGCAAATGCACAGAGGCAGTCAAAATTAGGAGATAGAGATGCATGTCAAAAATAAAAGGCAGGAAAAACTCCAGAAAAAGAACTAAGCAAAATGGAGTCATGCTATCTGCCAGATGCAGAGTTTAAGACACTGGTTGTAAGGATGCTCAATGATCTGAGTGAGGACTTTAGCCAAGAGATAGGAAACATAAAATTGGGGATAGAAAACAAAAAATAACAGTATCGTGATTGCTGGGGGCACGGGGCATAAAGGGGCTAAATGGTAATGTAAAAAATACAATAAAGATTAAATTAAAAAGTAAAAGAAAAAATATTCCAGAAAAAAACAGAAAACATAAAAAATAATCAGTCAGAAATAAAGAATACAATAACTGAAATGAAGAATACATTGCAGGGAATCAACAGTAGAGTACATGAAGCAGAGGGTCAAATCAGCAATTTAGAAGACAAGGAAGCAGAAAACAGTCATTCAGAACACCAAAAAAGAAAAAAGAGTGCCCCCAAAATGAGGATAGTGTAAGGAGCCTCTGGGACAAATTCAAGCATATCAACATTCACATCATGGGGCCCCAGAAGGAAGAGAGGAAGAGCAAAGAATTGGAAACCTATTTGAAAATATGTCAAAAAAACTTTCCTAACCCTGTGAAGGAAAGAGATATACAATTCAGGAAGCACAGAGTCCCAAACAAGATGAACCCATAAAGGACCACACCAAGATACATCATAATTAAGATGCCAAAGGTTATGTATACTGGCCATCTATATGTCCTCTTTGGAGAAGTGTCTATTCAGGTCCATTGCCCATTTTTAAAAAATTGGTGCTCAACATCACTAATCATCAGAGAAATGCAAATTAAAACAAAAATGAGATACCATTTCACACCTGTCAGATTGGCTATCATCAATAAATCAACAAACAACAACAAACAGATGACAAGGATGTGGAGAAAGGGGAACTTTCTTGTACTGTTGGTGGGAATGCAGATTGGTGCAGACACTGTGGAAAGCAGTATAGAGATACCTCGAAAAATTAAAAATGGAACTGCCTTTTGACCCAGCGATTCTACTTCTGGGAATTTATCCAGAGGAACCCCAAACACTAATTCAAAAGAACATAAGCACCCCTATGTTCATTGCAGCATTATTTACAATTGCCAAGATATAAAAGCAGCCCAAGTGTGCATAAGTAGATGAGTGGATAAAACAACTATGGGACCTTTACACAAGGGAATACTACTCAGCTGTAAAAAAGAAGAAAGTTTTACCCTTTGCTACAGTATGGATGGACCTGGAGAGCATTATGCTAAGAGAAATAAACCAGTCAGAGAAAGACAAATACCATATGATTTCAGTCATATGTGCAATCTAATGAACAAACAACTAACAAGCAAAACAGAGACAGACTCATATATATAGCAGGCTGGCAGCTAAGGTGAGGGGGGAAGAAGGAGAAATTGAGCAAAGAGGAAAAAGGATTCATGGACAGGGACAACAGTGTGGAGATCGCAGGAAGGAGGGTGTATAAGGAGACTAAATGGTAATGAAAAAAAATACCAAAAAATTATTAAATTAAAAAATGTATCTGTTGTAAGTCATATGCAGTTTTTCTGAAATCAATCTGACAAACTTCATTTTAAAATAAAAGCATTTAATTGAAGTCTATTAATCTAAAGTAGTTTCTGATATTTGGGTTCAAATCTACATTTTTACAAAGATATATGCACCCCTATGTTCATTGCAGCATTATTCATGGTGGCCAAGACATGGTGACAACCAGAGCGTTCTTTGATAGAGAATTGGATAAAGAAGATGTGGTATATATATACAATGGAATACTACACAGACATGAAGAAAGATGAAATACTGCCATTTGTGACAGCATGGATGGACCTTGAGAGTATTATGCTAAGCAAAATAAGTCAGAAAAGGCTAAGAACATGATTTCACTTATATGTGGATAATAACACTGAAACTCATGGATACAGACAACAGTATGGTAGTTACCAGAGGGAAGAGGGTATGGGGTGGAATAAAAAGGGTAAACGTGGCCAAATATATGGTGATGGAAGATCATTTGACTTTTGGTGGTGAGCACACAATGCAATACACAGATCATGTATCATAGAAATGTATACTAGTAAAAAAATAAATAAACAAACAAATCTACCAAAAAAATGCCAAAAGTTAAAGACGAAGACAATCTTAAAAGCAGCAAGAGTAAAGCAATTAGTTACCTACAAGAGAGCTCCCACATGACTGCCAGTTGATTTCTCAAAAGAAACAATGTAGGTCAGAAGGGATTGTCAAGAAGTATTCAAAGTGATGAAAAGCATGGACCTATAATGAAGATTACTCTACCAGAGAGGCTATCACTTAGAATCAAAAGACAGATAAATAGCTCCCCAGGCAGGAAAAAAACTGAAGGAGTTCATCATCCAAACCAGAATTACAAGAAATGTTCATCTTTAAGCAGAAGAGAGAGATTAAAAATTTGAATAATAAAATGGTAACAAATACATATCTATCAACAATTACTTTAAATGCAGTTGGATTAAATGCTTTAATAAAAGATCATACAGTGGCTAAATGGACAACAAAACAAGACCCTTACATATGCTATCTACAAAAGACTCACTTCAGATCCAAAGACACATAAACTTAAAGTACAGGGATGGAAAAAGATAGTTCATGAAAATGGAAATAAAAAGTTTAAAAGTTGGGATAGCAATACTCATACCAGACAAAGGCTATAACAAGAAACAAAGAAGGACCCAGCAATTCCATTTCTGGGTATTTATCCAAAAGAACTCAAAACACTAAACTGAAAAGACATATACTTCCATATGTTCCTTGAAGCGTTATTTACAATAGCCAAGATATGGAAGCAACCTAAGTGTCCATTAATAGATAAATGGGTAAAGAAGAAGTGGTCCAATATATACAATGGAATAATACTCATCCATAAAGAAGAACAAAATCTTCAGTGGACCTAGGTGGTATTGTGCTGAGTGAAATAAATCAGACAAAGACAAATGCCAGATAATTTCACTTCTATGTGGAATCTAAAGAATAAAATAAACAAGCAGAACAGAAACAGACTCACAGATACAGAGAACATTTTTGACAGTTGCTGGAGGGGAAGGGTGTTGGTGGACTGGGTGAAAAAGGTGAAGAGATTAAGAAGTACAAATTGGTAGTTACAGAATAGTCATGAGGATGTAAAGCACAGGATAGGGAATATAGTCAATAGTATTATAATAAGTATGTATGGTGCCTGATGGGGATACTAGATTTATCGGGGTAATTGCTTCATAAATTACATAAATGTCTAATTACTGGGTTGTACACCTGGAAATAATATAGTATTGTACATCAACTGCCATTGAAAAATTAAAAATTACTTTAAAGAAATCCCAGGCATATGAATTGAAAACTTAGAGTATAGCCTTTGAATGTATTTGACGATACCTCAAACACTGCTAAATTTTAGCAGAACAGACTAGCACCAATTTAAAGAAATATTGCTCTGATGATGCATATATTTGTTAATTTTTGAAGCAGCATATACCTTTTAAGGAAATCAAAACTAATTCACTATAATTAAAATAAAATACTGTTATCTATGGATATAACAGACTATATTTGATTTTAAAACATGACAATCCTGATTACTTAAAGTGAATGAACTCAGGTGATATCTGGCAGTGGTTCATGACCTGTCCAGACATTAAAGTCATTTGGATAGCTTCTGAAATATACTTATGCCCAGTTCTACCAGGCATTTTAGCTTATTTGATCTGGGAGTAGAGGCTGGGTACTGGATATTTTTAAAGAAGCATTCAAGGCAATTCTAACAAGCAACTACAGGTGACAACCTTTTTAATAATGTTTATAGAATTCAGATGCCAGCTTTCTTCTTGAACACAAACCATATCAACTACTCAGCTAAAATACAATTTTAAATTTTTTTGAATTGTAAAAATAACTGGGACAAAGCAATATAGCCAAAGTAATAGTTTGATATTGTTTTTAAAATATTAGGTTATTTTTTTACTTTTATATTTCACTAGACCATAGTGATTGGGCTGTTTACTTAGCTCTAAACTAAGGGAGGGTCTAATTTAATTCTCTTGAGTGTACAACAATGTCTTTTTCCCCTCACCAAATTTAAAACTTGCCTGCATCAGTCTGAAAAGTGAGAAAATTGGTTTTTTTAAATCATTCATTCTGCTTAGAAACAATGGTGAAAAACAAAAGCAAACTTACCGAAGTATAAATACCTATACAGTTTTTCAATTAGGTTGTGATGAGTTAGCCCTACAGAAAGTTCATATTGGTGGTGGAGGGGGTGGAGCTTAAGCTTCAGAGATAGCCAGTACAGTGTAAATAAAATTGGAAAAAGGATGAAGGAAGAAGCATATGAGAAATGAGGATAATGAAGAAGTGTCAAAACTGCGCAGAATTTAAAAACACCAATTTGGGAGTGTTTCAAGCTATATCTCATTCTAATGAGAAAATTTATTCGGTACTTGATATATGTATATATATTTCATTTGATATACTTTGAAAAACTTCTTGTGAATAAATCCTAAGCACTTCAAGGTTATTTTACTTGAATACTATAGCAATATCTTCCAAAATTTTTGGATGTTTCTCACTGATCCCTTTACCTCCTGCCCCTCTTCCCAGAAATCAAAGGCAACTCTGAGAAAGGAAGATGAAAATCTGGTGATTCAATTAGTCCAGATATTCAGCAGACTATCTATATTATTGAAGAATGGTCTTAATTTATAAAACTTCACATTTTTCTTCTTTCTAGGAGTCTAAGAAAAAAATGAATTTAACAAGCCAGAGAGCAAAATAAAATATCAATAAATGTTTACAAAATTAAAAGCTAAGAATTTTCAACTTACTGTGCAATCTGGGAGTGAGATCTCTTGAGCCGTTGATCAGCACATTCAATAATTTCTTCATAAGATGTAATCTTGAAAAAATAAGATAAACAAATTATTCTTGGATAAATTCTAGAATTTTTATTTAATTTTATTTATTTATTTTTTGCTTTTTAAAATCTCTACAAGTTGAAGTTCAATTAAATGACTCCCATCAATGAAAGTTTTACAATAGGCAAAACATCTTCCTTATATTTTGAAAACAGAAATAGAAATGGAATTATAGTATGTCTATTCAACATGCAGAAAATTAAGTGTCAAAAAAGTGGACAACTGTAGTGAATCAATTATGATCCAGTTGTCTTTCAGAGAAGTGGTGTACATATCAACTAAGAGATATAGTCCATTTGGTTAAAGTTTATGCAGTTTTAAAAAATTATTAACAATCTATTAAGATATAATTCACATAGCATACAGTTGACTATATGCTAGTCATATAGTCTATGACTACTTAAAACATACAGTTCAATGGCTTTTCGTGTATTCACAGATATGTGCATTCATCACCACAATCAAGTCTAAGACATTCTCATTACCCCAAAAAGAAACCTCGTATCTCTTAGCTGTCACTCCCCACTCTCTCCATACCCCTAGTCCTGGGCAACCACTCATCTACTTTCTGTCACAGATATGTCCATTCTGGATTGTTCAGATAAATGGAATCATATATGTGACTGGCTTCTTTCATATCATAGCATGATGTTTTCAAAGATCCTCTCTGTTGTAGCGCATATCAGTATTTCATTTCCTTTTATTGCCAAAAAATATTCCACATATGGATATGCCACATATCATTTATACAGTCATCATTTGATAGATATTTGAATTATTTCCACTTTTTGTCAATTATGAATAATGCTGTTATAAACATTTGTGTACAGTTTTTGTGTGGAAATATGTTTTCATTTATCTTGGATATATACATAAGAATAGAGTTACTAGATCATATTGTAAAGTTTTTAAAATATAGAATCATGTAAAGGAAAAGTCACATTTTTTACATTCAATGTTTTTTTTTATTAATTTCAGTTGTAAAGTATAGTGGTTAAACAATTATATACTTTACATACAAAGTGTTTCCCCAATATTTCTCGTGCCCACTTGGCACCATACATAGTTATTACAATACTAGTGACTTTATTTTCTATGCTCTACTTTACACCCCTATGACTATTTTGTAACTACCAATCTGTTCTCTATCCTTTTACCTTTCTTCACCTAGTTCCCCAACCTTCTTCCCCTCTGGCAACCATCAGTCTGTCCTTTGTATCTATGAGTCTGTTTCTTTTTTGTTTGTTCATTTATATTATTCTTTAGATTCCACAAATAAGTGAAATCATACAGTATTTATCTTTTCTCTGACTGACTTATTTCACTTAGCATAATATTGTCTCGGTCCATCCATGTTGTCACAGAAGGTAAAATTTCATTCATTTTTATTGCCAAGTAACATTCCACTGTACATATGTACCACAGCTTTTCAATCCACCCATTTATTGATGGCCACTTGGGTTGCTTCCATATGTTAACGGTTTCTGAAAGGCAAACTAGAACACTGAGTTGGCAAAATTTAAAATTACCCTCAAAATGAAGTAGCAATATTAAAACCTGAAGTTGCTGACAGCAGAAGGATAGATACACACAATTTCCTTTTGCTAACTTTCAGCCAAAAGGCTAATGGGGACTTTTTATAACATCATTAGGAAGTAAAAGAAAATCTATATAAATGTGTTGTATCATTCCCTCAGATCTTTTTTAGCTCCAAAATTCTATTATTTTAATATTTGGCATAGTTTTCAAAAGACAAATTTCTGTAAGAAAATTTGTACCTTATTTATTAAATTGCCTAAATGTCTTTGATACTTGTCATTTTCTTTAACGAGTCTGGTGCAGTGGTCTTCTTTTGACTCTAGAAGATTTCCCAGTTTTGCAATCTATGGAGAAGCATAAGTAAAAATATAAACCTGGAAACAGCCATGAAAGAATGAATGCTAAGACCAAGTGAGAACTGTGAGCTATACTTTATTCCAATATTCTCTCAAACTGAGTTGTACTGTAGGTGAATCAAGAGATGCTGTGAACTGACACAGACAGCAGTATGGTGGCTGCCAGAGGGAAAGGGGGGAGGTGGGGAGGTAGAAAATGCCAAAGGGAGTCAAATATAGGGTAACAAAAGCAGATTTGACTTTGGCTAGTGAACACACAATGCAATCTACAGATGATGTATTATATAGAATTGTGCACTTTAAATCTATATAATTTTATTAACCTGTTTCACTGCAGTCACTTTAATAAAGTTAAAAGAAAAAAGATGCTAAGAACCAGATACTAGTTAGATTGCATTTAGAATAGATAAGCAGAAATTATGTTTCAGCTTTTCTCTTATTTAACACTCTGAAACAGCTTTGCAAAAAATTAAACACTTGTTGGTGAATGCAGATATTTATTAGCCCCCAACTCTTCCCTACCTTCTCTCCATATGTAACCAATGTAAAGACTTATTTGCTTCTGACTAAAACACTGTTGTTGTGCTTAACAATGCATTTTCATCTGTGATAAATACTCTCACTTACATAAATGACTGCCAGTTTTAAAAAAGGTTCAGCTCAATGTATGTCATATTCTGACCTATGGTTGAATTTTTATTTTCAGAAAAACCATTAAAAATTAAATATGATATTTTAAAAGTGACATCTAGGATTAATGATCAGGAAAGGGTATTTACAAGTTCCCTTAGCAGTTACCTTAATTTTCAAAGAAATTACAGAAGAAAAACAACAGAAATATTCCCATTAAATAATGTTAAGAATGGCCATCAATCTTCTAATGTTTTAAAAATACTTACATTTCCCCAGGAAGCAAAGGCTAACAAATTTTCTGCAGAAATAGCAACTAACTTGTTTTTTCTTTCTTATGTAAATGAGTTAATGGGACAATTTCAGATCAGCAGTCTTATTCAACTGATTGCACACATTATTTAAAGTAGGGAGTGCAGACATTATCACCTCAATTTAACAGATGAAACCAAGGTGAAGAGAATTTCAAAGATTTTTGAAGGATATGTCTAGAAGTAGAAAATATTTATCAACCATTAGCATAAAGCCTTTTCTATTCTGTTCCTTTGCATTTCATCTCACTCCTGGAGTGTAGATTTCCACTCAGCTTCACATAACGCATGATGTTTTACTGAAGCAATATGGAATTTCTCCTCACTTTTTCATTATAAACTTCATGGAATATTTTGAATTTCTTTCATGGTTTTCCAGATTAAAGTAATTCTTATAAGTCCTCGAATGAATATTTATTTGCTAACCTCAGATTAAAGAAAGAATAGCAAAATATATCTTAAAGAATATTTATTTTTGAGATAAAGAGATTGCTCTGTAAACTGGTTTTTGGGTTATAATGAGAAAATGTAAAATTTTAAGTTTCTTCTAAAGAGTATTAAGTTTCATTACTTTGAGAGTATAACACATATATAATAAACTGCACATATTTAAAGAGCACAACTTGATAAGTTTTTACATATGTATACAACTATGAAACCATCACCACAATCAAGATAGTGAACATATCCACCACAGCCCCTCCCACCAAAGTGTCCTCCTGCCTCTTGATAATCCCTCCCTCCTGCCTTTCTTTCTTGACTCCCACACTCTATGCTAGCCCAGGAAAATGCTGATCTGCTTTCTGTCACCATTGATTCGTTTGTATTTCCTGGAGTTTCATATAATGGAACCAAACAGCATTTACTCATGGCTGGCTCTTTTCACTCAGCATAATTATTTTGAGATTCATCTAGGTTACCTATGTGTAAGAAGTTCATTTTTTTTTTTACTAAGTGTATCATTGTATGGTTTATCCATTCATCTGTTGTACACAGTTGAGTTGCTTTCAGTTTTTGGCTATTTTAAACAATGCTGCTGGGAACCTTCATTTGCAAGTCTTTGTATAAACATATACTTTTGATTCTCTTGGGTAAATATCTAGGAATAGAATGATGGTATGTATATTTTTAACTTTTTAAGAAACTGCCCAAATGTTTTCCAAAGTGGTTGTAGCATTTTATATTCCCACCAGCAGTGTATAAGAGTTCCAATTACTTCACTTCCTCACCAATCCCTAGTATGAGCAGTATTTTTTTTTTCCCCAGATCAAGAGATGAATCCATGGCATAAGAATCCATGGTGTTGAAGCTAGAGAGGAACTCTCACACCCTCCTCCAGGGTCTGGATTCTATTGGGCTATTGGGCTAGTCCCCCAAACATTTCCTCCCAGCTTTCACTCAACTGGAGCGCTTGCTTTCCCCTCAACTCCCAAGTTAACATCTTCTTCTACACCCTCATGGGTTCCACTGACTGATCAAACTGTGATGTTTGTCATTCACCCTCTTAGCTTCTCATTCCTGAACTATGCCCCCTTCATAGTTTTCCCACCTCCCCAAATCCCAGAAATGTTTGTCCCATCTTTTTTTAAATACACACACACACACACACACACACACACACATATCTTTTGACCACCTTCATTAATTTCTCCCACTCCCCTCCCCTTTCACCCCTCCCTGCAATCGCCAACAACCGTTTCTCTGTATCTGAGATTGGTTTTGTTGTTGCTGTTTTTTGGTGGGGTTTTTTTTTTATTCCACATATAAGATAAATAGTATGATATTGATCTTTTTCTGACTTATTTCACTTAGCGCAATGACCTTGTGGATCATATAGTCATTCTATTTAATTTTTGAGGAATCTTCATACTGTTTTCCATGGTGGCTGCACCAATTTACATTCCCACCAACAGTGCACAAGGGTTCCCTTTTCTCCACATCCTTGTCAATATGTGTAATTTTCTGTCATTTTGATAACAGCCATTCTAACAGGTGTGAGGTAATTTCTCTGTAGTTTTGATTTGCATTTCTCCGATGATTAGTGATGTTGAGCATCTTTTCATGTACCTGTTGGCCATCTGTATGTCTTATTTGGAAAGTATCTATTCAGATATTCTGCTCAATTTTAACAGAATTTGTTTTTGCTTTGAGTTGTATGAGTTTCTCATATATTTCAGATATTAACCCGTTATCAGATATATGATTTGCAAATATTTTCTCTCATTCAGTAGGTTGCCTTTTTGTTCTGTTGATTTCCTTTTCTGTGCAGAAGCTTTTTAATTTGATGTAGTCCCACTTTTTATTTCCTTTGTTGCTTTTACTTTTGGTTTCAGGTTTAAAAAATTGTCACCAAGACCCACGTCAAAGAATTTACTGCCCACGTTTTCTTCTAGAAGTTTTTAGGAATATTTTATTGTTTATGCTACTAAGTTGTCCCAGTTTTTCCCCTTCGCCTCCCTCCACCCAGACCCTTCAGAAGGTTTATGTTTTCAGATATTATGTTAAAGACTTCAGTCCATTTTGAGTTGATTTTTGTGATTGGTATAAGAAAGATAGTGGTCTCGTTTCATTCTTTAGCATGTGGCTGTCTAATTTTCCCAACACTATTTATTAAAGATACAGTCCTTTTCTCCTTTTGTTGTAAACTTATTGACCAGATATGTGTGGATTTATTTCTGGGCTCTCTCTTCTATTCCATGGATCTACGTGTTTCTTTTTATACCATTATCATATTGTTTTAATTACTATAGCATTGTAACAGAGTTTGAAATCAGAGATCATGATGTCTTCAGTTTTTTTCCCTCTTTCTCCAGAATGTTTTGGCTATTTGGGGTCTTTTGTGTTCCATACAAATTATAGGTTTGTTTGTCCCATATCTGTGAAAAATGCCATGGGAATTTTCATAGATATTACATTGAATCCATAGACTGCTTTGGACAGTATGGACATTTTAACAATATTAATTCTTCTAATCCATGAGCATCAATTATCTTTCCACTTATTTGCATCTGCTTCAGTGTCTTTCCTTAATGTCTTCTGTTCAGTCTTTTAAATATACATTCTAATGGGTGTGTAATGGTATTCATCATGGTTTTAATTTACGTCTTAATGATGACGAAGTAAAATGTAGGTATAAAATATAGTGGTTAGACAATGATATACTTTACAAAATGTTCCCTTAATACTTCCAGTACCCCCATCTAACACTATACAAAGTTATTGCAATATTATTGACTCTTACTTATGCTGTACTTTACATCCCCATGACTATTTTGTGACTACCAATCTGTACTTCCTAATCCCTTCACTATTTTCACCCAGTCCCCAAACCCTCCTCTCCTGGCAATCATTAGTCTGTTCTTTGTCTCTTTCTGTTTTGTTCATATTGTTCTTTAGATTCCATGTGTAGATGAAATCATATGGTATTTGTCTTTCTCTGACTTACTTAGCATAATACCCTTTAGCATAATACTCTTTAGCATAATACGCTTTAGCATAATAATCCATGCTGCCACGAATGGCAATATTTCATTCTTGTTATGTTTTCCCACTAGTCTAATTGGGTTGATTATTTTCTTATTGTAATAGAGTTTGAGGGTTCTTTACATATTCTTGGTACAAGTTCTTTAACAGATCCATGACTTGCAAATATTTTCTCCCAGTTTGTGGCTCATCTTTTCATTAAAAGCTCAGTTTTTTAAAGTTTAAAAAAATATTTCAATAAGCCAGGGAGCGAAAGACAAATACCATATGATCTCACCTATAAGCAGAACCTAACCAACAATACAAAGATGCAAGGAAAATAAGACCAGCAACACTGAAAGGAAAAGAAATCAACAGAGACAAGAGGGAAGGAGGGAGTGGGGCGGGGAAAAGGAAGGGAAGGGGAAAGTCAAGGAACATATAGCAATGACTCATGGACAAAACCAAAGGGGAAGAGCTGAGGGAGGGAAGAAGGGAGGGGGCAAGGGAAAGTGGTGGGGGGAGGCAGAGACAAATGTATTTGAAAAAATAAATTAAAATTTAAAAAAAGAAATTAAAAAAAACTTCAAAATAGAAAAGTTTGGAAGACAGTTTATTAAAGTGAAATCACTGAAAAATCTAAAATATTTTTATAAAAGTATACAAAAGAGTACCTTTAATATGTAAAATAATATTTATGCAATGATTTAAAGGTGGAGGCAACATTTTTCTTTTGTAAAGGAATATACTATGAGATAACACTGAACATGGATATTTGGCTAATATTAATGAAACTTGTCCTTTAATGTGGTGTCTTATCCTTGATGTCTCAGAGATGTTATAAGGCTTCAGAGCTGAATGCTAGGAAACCTGAACCCACTCAAAGTCTCCGCCAAAGAAAGCAGACGTGAATAAAGAGAAACTAAAGGTTAGTAAAGTGACTTTCTATGTTTAAAGACCCTTGTAAGTAAAATAGATGACTTACATCTATCAGGTGAGGAGCAGCACTCCAAAGCTTTGTTCTGCCCTAGACCTTCCCATTCACCATACAGTTCACACAGGTGAGACTTCTCCACTTGGCAATACTCTACCTGGCCCTAAATTCCTAGATCCATAGATACTGTGCCTGGTGACCCCACACCCGCACCTCAACCTCCTGTTTGGTCCATGATTCTTGGGGCTTCCCGTCTAGGTTTTTAGCATGAAACTCACGCATAGTTTTTGGCCATGTTTAGTCCTTTGATTTTTCCATCCTCTTTTGCCTCCAGTGATGATCTCAGCTTTCATGCAGACACCTTTCCCTTTCCCTTCCCACCCCTCTCAAGTCATTGACCATACCTAAGTGAAGGTAGAAGAAATCAGATTTGAGCACAAGATAAATTGAGGAAAAAGCAGAAAATCTTTACATGGGTAGTGGACCCAGGAATATGTACTCTACAGATTTAAACCACTTTGTCTTGGAAGGCTGTCTGGAGTCTGCACATAGTGGATGTCATTTATTCTGTCACAATTCTTATTTGAAAATATAGTGCATCTGTTAAAATCTGTGTTAAATGAGAATTGCTAAAATCTGCAGATGAGACTGTACCACAGATATGATTAGTAAAAACAATGTATTGAATGTATTCATTACATTCCAATGAATGGAATGGAATGTTCCATCTTATTACAGGTATAAATTAAAAGAGCAATTGTTTACAAAAATTTCAAGTGATATTACTATTGGCAATTTTGGTAAAACAGTATCACTGACACACTGATATCTGCAAGATGAAGTTCAACTCTTTTGGAAATTCATGTGCATATTTATAGCTTAAAAAGCAGTAATCTCATTTCTGTGATTAGTGATTTCAATATGTATCACTAACAGGTGAGAGCTTTTAAAATCACAATGATACCACTGTCACATCTATTAAAATTAGTAATTTCTTCTTTTAAAGATTATATTTATTTATTTTTAGAGAGAGGGGAAGGGAGGGAGAAAGAAAGGGAGAGAAACATCAATGTGTGGTTGCCTCTCAAGAGTCCCCTCCTGGGCACCTGGCCCACAACTCAGGTATGTGCCCCAACTGGGAATTGAACCAGTGACCCTTTGGTTTACAGGCCAGTGTTCAATCCACTGAGCCAAACTAGCTGGGGCAATAATTTCTTAATATTACCTACTACCCAGGCTGTGTTTGATTTTCTGCTATTTTCTCACAAATATCTTTTTATAGTGGGTTTGTTCAAATCAGGATACACACAGGTTTCACATACTGCATTTGGTTGATTTGTCTCTAATCTGTAAGAGTTATCCCTCTCTTCTCCCTCCCTTTTCTGATGTCAGTTGTCTATTGATAATAATTTTTCACATTCTGGATCCGTTCTCATGATGTCATTTAATGTTTCTTTATCTACTGTCAACTGGTAATTAGGTCTAGCAGCTTGCTTTCAGATCTAGTTGTTTTTGATGGGACTACTTCGAAGACACTGTGTGCGTCCTCCTGCTTCATGATGGGGGACTCGGGTCTGCTTGTCTCACCTCTAGTGGTGTTGAGATTGATCAGTGGACTCAGATGTTTATTAGTCTGACCCATTCATTAACTGCTCCCTATCAGTCTTAAACTTAAAGGTTTTAGCAGCCATTATAGTTGCCTCATTTCCTTGTTTTATTCACAGATGCAAAATGTAATTTTATGAATGTATCTTTTCCTCTGTTTTTAATAGCTTACATTTTTCAATCAAGAACTCTCCCTCCTCAATTATTTGGTTTCTCTGAGATACAGTTTGTACAAGAAAGACTGTAGCAAGATTTTTAAAGTGATAGTATGTCTGACATGCTCCTATTTATGTTTTTTTCCTCATTCCAGCTTCCCAATGCTGGGAAGATTAAGGCCCGCTCTCATCATCTTTTGTGTCTGAAGCATAAAACTGCTAATGAATGACAGAATTTATTGAGTTGCTCTCATATTGCATGCCTATGCTCAAATTTTACCAATCTTCAAGGCCCAATTCCCTTCACAAAATTTCCCATGATTCTCCCACTTGGATGTCATCTGTTTCTCTGAACTCATCCTTCTACAGACATCACCTCTCTTAAATGCTTATCACTGTATCTCTTTTTAAGAAACTTTCCCTTTACTCTTTGTAAATAATTATTTATGTATTTTGTCTTTTTTTCTAGATTCCTTAGAAGCAGGAGCTATGTTTGATTTAGCTTCCTATCTCCCTAGTGACTAGTGTTCCTTAACCTTTTGTGGGAAGTCAATTACTTTTTAATGAAAAAAATTAATGAATTAGAAAAGAAGAAACATTTAAGGCTTCACAATAATGGACTTTTTCTTCTTTTAAAGATGAATGGGGCTCTCATGGGTACTCTCTTCTAAGATGACAAAAAAAAAGGAACAATGGTGTGCTAAAACAGGCTATGTCCATGTGCAGCCTATTCACTGCACCAGCTGAGCCCGATGAGTGCCCAAGGACAAGGCCATTAGGAAGCTCGTCATTTGAAACATAGTAGAGGCAGCAACTGTTAGGGACATTTCTGAAGTGAGTGTCTTCAATGCCTATGTGCTTCCCAAGCTCTATGGGAAGCTACATTACTGTGTGAATGTGCTATTCACAGCAAGGTAGTCGGGAGTCGTTCCTGTGAAGTCCAGAAGGACCGAACACCCCCACCCAGACTCAGACCTGTCAATGCTGCCCACAGCCTCCACCAAAGCCCATGCAAGGAGCTGAATCCTAAGGACTGAAGAAATAGTCTCTGGAAAAAAATAAAATGGAAATTATATTTGAAAAAGATAAACAGGTATGTTATAAATTAGTATATACACTTATTTTTAGTAATTTAGAAATATGATAGATTCTTTAATTAACTGCTATTAAAATAAATTACATTAATTAATCACCTTTTCATCATACTGGGATCCAACTGGATTGTAACTCTGTAGCTATCTAGCTACCAATATCATATTTTCATTTTCTTCTAACATATTTTTCCTGTTTATCTGCCTTTATTTTTTTCCAGCTTTGTTGAGATACAATTGGCATACAGCATTGTGTAAGTTTAAGGTATACAATTTGTTGACTTGATACACTCACATACTGCAAAATGATTCTACCATCCCATTAGCTAACACCTTCACTAAGTTAAGTAAGTACCATTTCTTTTCTGCAGTGATGCCCTTTTCTTTAGGTGCTGTCTAAAGTAAACTATGAGTAGTGTTTCCCAAAGCACCCCTTAATCATGGTGGTTGTAAACAGCTATCACAATAAGAATGGTGGTTGCATATGCAACAATGTAAATATGCTTAATTCACTATGAAAAATTACACATATCTGCCCTGGCTAGTGTGGCTCAGTGCATTGAGTGCCATCTGCGAACCCAAAGGTTTGATTCCCAGTCAGGGCACATGCTTGGGTTGTGGGCCAGGTCCCCAGTAGGGGGCATGTGAGAGGCAACCACACATTGATGTTTCTCTCCCTCTCTCCTTCCCTTCCTTTCTCTCTAAAAATAAGTAAATAAAATCTTAAAATAAAAATTGCACATATCTTTTGATTTCTGCATTTTGAAAGAAAGTAATCTAATTAGTCTACACAGAAATCAGAGGGGACATGTAAAATTTCAAAAACTGAAAATGCAAAGCTTAGTTCTATACTTTGTAAGTGAATAATACTGCCAAAATGCCAATATGTGACTGCTTTAATAAGCAAATTTCTTCAACTTGTTAATAAAATGGTGTTATATGTAAAAATGATAGTAAAGCAACAAAAAATTTTTCTTACCAAGATATTAAGCTCTTCATTTAGACTGTGGTACTTATCCAGTTTGGCTCCCAATAAGGTAGGTACATCTCTGACTTCATTTGAATTCACACTCTTGGTTTCATTTGAATCGAAGTCTGTAACCTGAGATTAAATATATTTATGTTCACTCACTTTCACACTTCTTTGAGCATTTGAAAATAAATAATTAGTGAAACAAAGAAATTTTCAGTGGCTAGAATAATAGAAGTGTAGAACTTAGAACTAGAAGGATTGAAATAAATTTACCAAAAGAATATAAACACCTGAAATTATATTTTTGCATCTTAAAGACAGTACATAGTAAAGGTTAAACTCACGTCAACAGCCTGATCTTGAAATGCTTTTTCATTAGCAATTAACTCCCTAAAAGTTGTGATTCTGTCTTTATGTTTCTGTAGCTAAGAAAAAAAAAGCATTTTATATTTCAGAGAAAGAGAGGAAATAAAACTACATTCTATAAACATTTATAATAAAATCATTAAATCATGCACAGTCCAATTCCTGGTCTTCCAAAAGACAAACTGCTTTTACAGGCTTTTGTCCAGAAGAGAGTTCACACAGCAGGCCTGAGGATGCTGTCCTTATAAAGGCCTGCTAGGCAGGCTGCCCTCCGACTGTACCTGGGAACTTCGGCTGTGGGAGTGTTTCCATCCTTTCCTGATATGAATGGCTCATTATGCGTAACATATTTGTACAAAGAATGGGGTTTATGCTGAATACCTCTTTCCGCCTGGAGGGTCTATAATTTTGGTGCGTGCTAGGGAGAAGGTGCCTATGTGAACAGCCCCCAATAAAAACTCTGGGTACTGGGTCTCAAATGGGCCTCCCTGGCAGACAATATTTCACATGTGTTGTCATAACTCACTGCTGGGGGAATGAAGCGAATCCTATGGGACTCCACTGGGAAAGGATGAAAGGTTGACTGGTTTCTTTGGCACCTTTTCCCTTTGCTGATTTTGCTCTGTATCCTCTCACTGCAATAATACATCATAGTTGCGAGTAAACTGTATGCTGAGTCCCCTGAGTCCCCACAAATCCCTGAACTTGAAGTTGGGCTTGGGATCTCCAGGGAGCTTATCCTAATATTCCATTGTTTTTATAATCAGGCTATGAAAATTCTTCTTTAAAGAAAAAAAAACTAACCAACTTTTCTACATGCAATTTATAATGATTTCTTATTTGTTCCTTCAGCATAACAATAAATCTTAATATTCAAATATCAGTGATATAAAGGGTGCTGCACAGAATATTTTTTATTATGAACAATTTCCAATATTTTTTAAAAATAGAGAAAAACTTTCATGAACCACCATGTAACTATCATTCAGCTTCAACTATTAATAGCTAATGGCCAATCTCGTATCATTTATATTTCCAGCCACTTCATTTTTTCTCCATGGCCTTCACCAAATCAAGTCACAGACATCATATAATCTCATTTGCCAATATTTCAGGAATTACACAGAAATTTACCAAAAGAGCATAAATATTTCAAATCATATTTTTGTACCATCCTGCTCCAACCCTCAACTTAGCTTATTTTTGAAGACTGGTTTAAGAAGTGGAAGCCAGTAATTTTTGTGCATGTTTATTTATTTCTTGATCCTTCTCTCTACAGGTTAACTAGGAGACAAAAGAGTTTCCCCAGAATACCTGCAACACATTTGCTCTCCCCTCAGTTCACAGAAGTAATTTCCTGATAGCACAGAACTAACTTTGTTATAATAACCCAAGATTTCAGATTTAAATATGTTTTTATTCCTTTAGCCAGATAAATTTGTCACTTTTGTATTCCTCTCAGATTAAAAACTGCACAGGTTAACATTCTGTTATCACCATCCCTATCTAATTTTCTCTCTTTTTTTTAATCCTCACTCGAGGACATGCTTATTGATTTTAAAGAGGGGGGAATGGGGTTGGGGGAGAGAGAGAGAAACATTAATCAGTTGCCTCTCTTATGTGCCCCAGCCAGGGACCGAACCCACAACCCAGGCATGTGCCCTGACCAGGAATTGAACTAGCAACCTTTTGGTTTATGGGACAACACTCCAGCCAAGTGAGCCACACCAGCCAGGGTTTAACTTACTCTCTTAATTTTATTTTTTATTCTCTGTAGCACTAGAGCAAGAAAAGAATAATTGAAGAAATTTCAAGAGCTTCTTCCTTACCCTTGTTCCACATAAGAAATAAAATGATTTGTTTTCACTTTATCCATTATTCCAAGTAATAAAGTTTGTAATCACTATAAAAATGTCAAAATACAGTATTTTTCAAGAATCAGTAGTGCCATGCAAAAGTGAAAAAATAATCATACCAATTTTTTTGATAGATGAACAAGACTTTCTAATACAGACCTATATTATAATACAAGTCAAATTTTGCACAATATATCTTCTTAGTGAGAGCCATAGTAAAGCTAATCTGGTCCACAAAAACAATTCTTTTTTAATTTAATTTAATTTTTTATTTCTTACAGAGAGGGGAAGGGAGGGAGAAATAAAGGGAGAGAAACATCAATATGAGAGAGAAATATTGACTGTTGCCTTTTATAAGCTCCAGGAGTGATTCTGTCACCCAAGCATGTGCCCTGATCATGAAACAAACTGGTGACCTTTCGGTTTGCAAGACAGTGCCCCACCAACTAAGCCATACCAGCTGGGGTGCACAAAAACAATTCTTCTAAAAAAAAAAATCCAAATTTTAGGATTCTCTTTATACATTTATATTACCTTTTACTTTGACTATTTTTTCACTAAAAATGATACCATTGTTATTTAAAATTTTTTTAATTTAGAGAGAGAGAAACGTTGATTTGTTGTTCTGCTTACTTATGCATTCATTGGTTGATTCTTGTATGTACTCTGACCAAGGATCAAACCGGCAATCTTGGCATATGGGGATAATGTTCTAACCAACTAGCTGCCCAGCCCGGGTGATACAATTTTTAGAATGAAGAATTCATACAGTACCTCTTCATCTAAATTTTTCTTTTTAAGATGGAAACTCTTCAATTTTTGCAGCATTGTATCACTAACTTTCTCACTCTCTTTGAAATGTTCAGCATCGAGATTGCTGATGTCCTAAAGATAACAGTTTGAGAAGCTAGTTTAAAATGTTTTCAGTAAAGCTAAAAGAAAGAAGGGAAAAACACAAATGAAACAAATGTCCCTCCCAAAATAAGTGACCAAACCAAAGGAGGTAAAATAATATTGAACTCAATTCTTCAATTACTCATCATGAGACATCCAATAAAGGGTTAGTGTGGAAAGAATTAATATAGATTTATACTTGTATACAAATTGTTTTGGGGACAGATTAATAAAATCAATGGGATGTTAATGCTCATTTATAATAACTATACATGCTCATGTATTCATACGTACATCCCTTCCTAACCTAATCAGTTAACTAATTCAAATTCTAGATAAATTATTGTAACTGACACTAAAATAATCAGACATCCTCAATAATACTAAAATTCTAGAATGAGAGTACTTGTACCAAAATAATCTAAGAGTGAAAAGTGCATGTATAGGAGTCAGACTGCCTGGGAGATTCTGCCTGAGCTCTGCCACTTTATCACATGTCAGACTTTGGACAAGAAACTCAACAATTCTAAGCCTTGATTTGTTTATCCATATTTTTTTTAAAGCCTGAAAATAAATATAAAGAATGGTGTTAGAGCTAATCCATGAAAAGCAGAAACAGTAAACTTAAATGGCTTCGAGGACAGGTTGGGAAGTCAGCAAATACTTGCCTATTAGGAGCTTAACCTGTATTAAGCATACAGAACATACAACATACCAAGTCTCTAATCTTGAAGGTTTATGTCCTAGTCGGGTGGGAGACAGAACAAGCAAACATAATATTGGTACTAAGAAGATCTATACTTCATTACTGAGAGGTCTGGTAGAGGAGAAGCAGCCAGCAAATATGACAGAGAAAGAACAGCCACTGCCAGTGAGATGGGAGAAAACCAAGTAAATACGGTGAATGGGCATATGTTTGAAAGCCAGGAACGGTGAAAAGGTTTGCAGCCAAGAAGAGGCTGTGTCACAAATTCCAGTATTTAAAAACACAACTTTAGGTAGATGGAGTCTGTGGGCCACTACTTTGTGATCTCTGCATAAAACGCTTAGCTCCATGTCTAGCATTCAGTAAATGCTAGTGTTCAACACATTTTAGCTAAGTCAAAATGGAAATAAGGTTTGTGTTGGAGCAGGAACATCACAAACCTATGCCATCAAACTTTGGCTTAGATGAATGCACTTAAGATCAAAGAAATGCAATAGAAGTGGAAAGAAGAGAGCTAGTTAATTTGAGAAACTATCAAATGTCATATTCTTTAATGTATTCTCATTAAATGTAGTGCTCTTTAGCTCCCAGGGCAGCGGCAGGTATCATTTCCCCTAATTACTTGAGGAAACGAAGGTAAAGTTACTTGGCCGTCACAGAACAGCCAGGAAATGGTGAAGTCAGGATTCGAACTCACTTGGCACTTACTTCATTTTTCATTCTATTAATGTACATAGCTCCACACTGTCCTTCTCCTTGGCCCAAAGCAATATTTTTAGATTGGGTAACAGCTCATTAATGTGAACAATCACTTATCCCTAGGAGCAGAATGACCCACAGTGTAAGACTACTGCTCTGAAAGAGCTTTCCTGAAAATGGGAAGTACTAAATGAAGGGTGTCACTGGGAGTCTTTATTTTTTATCCTATGTTACCATACTATATACTTGAGGGGTTTAGGTGTTGAAGAAAGATAAACAGAAAGAAACAGTAGGAGGAAGAAAAGGCTAATTGATTGGTTTAAGGGTGTCTATTTTGTCTTCCATTATTTTATTTCATAACTTAATTCTGTCATCTCACACTGCCTCTTTTGGTTTAAGTCCAACCTCAGGATTTCTCCCCCACTCAATAAAAATATGCATTTTTAAATTACCTGGCATGTGATAAATCTTGTCATCAGAGCCAGAAGATTGTGAATTTTGAAGGCTGGCTGGAAAGTCCTTTTCATGTCTGAGGGATTCATGCTTTCTTCTTCACAAGGTAAGTAATTCAGGAACAAATTAGAATGTATCATCTTTGCATCCTATGTGTACACAATTCAGATTTTTCACAATAAGATAAAGAGTCTGGGTTACTTTTAAAGTAAAATGCTGAATAAAATATCACTTCTAAAAACTCTGAATTGTCGTTCTCAAACTTTTTGATTCTCAGGACCCCTTTCTACTCTTAAAAGTTGTTGAGGATCTCAAAAACATTTTGTTCATGTAGGTTATAGCTATTAATATTTGTTGCATTAGAAATTAAAAGTGAGAACATTTAAAAATATTTACTTTTAAATAACAATAACTCTATTGTGTCACTATAAATAACAATTTAACAAAAAATTAATGCATTTTACAAAACAAAAAATTAATCAGAAGAGTGGGACTGTTACATTTTTTTGCAAATATTTTTAATACTGGCTTTATGGAAGACAGCTAGACTCTCATATTTGCTTCACACATTGTATGAGCCATGAAAACAATTACAACATCACACATCATTTAGTTTCTGGGATATTCCACTTTACATTTGTGAAAGAATGAAAGTGAAAAAGGCAATAACATCTTTATATTACTATGAAAATATTTTTGACTTCACAGACACTCCCAGATCACACTTTGAGAAAATGGACCTAGAGTTAATAAAAAGCAAAACTAAAAACAGAGTAAGGATGACTTGGGGATATTAAAGAAATTGGTTAATCAAGATAAAACAAAAAATTTTACTTTTTTTAAAAAAGAAAGCTCGAGGAAAAAAATTATATGCTGTGATAAACTTCTGTACATTTACACTAATTCATTCAGAGTTTACCACTTTAAAAATTGTCATGATTTGGTTAGCAGCTAAACTTAAGTTCATCTTTGCTTAAGTTAATGTTTCTCAGAGTGTGATGCCTGGACCAGCAGCATCAATGAGACCTAAGATCTTGTTAGAAATCCACATTCTCAGGCCCCACCACATACCTACTGAATCAGAAACTCTGGGGTGGGCCCTAATAATCTGCATTTTCACAGCTGATGTTCATGCATGCTAAAGTTTAAGAACCACTGGCTTAGATAATCCTCCCTTCTTTATGGAGAAAAGGTCACAAAGAAAATTTTTTAAACAGAGAGAATGTTTTCCTAAAAATCATTAAAAATAGAATTATTTACTTGCCAACAAGTATAGGTACTGATTACAGATTCATGAAAGAGTCCACCGCGGACATCTTAAGACAACATATCAGCTCATGTTATAACAAATACAAAAAATAAACATCCATTTTTCTTGTTCAGACTAGCCTTCTTTCTAAGAAGTCAGAGTTAATAAGATGGTACTGTAACAATTTTAAGGCAGGCCTACAAAACTGAAATAGTTGTGCTCGGTTTTGTGAAAATTATTACTTCCAGGACATGCTTCCAGGTTCTTGACCACCAAAAAAGCCATTTGAACTGCAGAGAATATCAAATTACAGCCCCTCCAAAAATACTGATATGGCTCTCATATTCTCATGCTGTTTTTAACTGATGTTAACTAGATTTATTGTGGTGATCATTTTACAACGTATACAAATATCACATCATTATGTTGTACTCCTGAAACTAATATAATGTTATATATCAATTATATCTCAATAAAAATGTTTATAATTTTACAAAATGAATGTGATATAATATAGGTTTGTTTTACCATGTAAACCAAATATGCAATTATATTATTTACTTTTATTGTTGAAGAGATTAAAACCCCCACTTAGAAAAATGATTTCTCAAAGGATGCTAAAGATAATTGGTCAGATGTACCGAGAAAAATCCCATTAATTTTCATGTTTACCAAAATAATCACAAGAGACTAGAAATGGCTGTTCTTTAATGTAGGTACCCAAGAACCGAAGAAAATTCTCCAAACCTGTGGTGCATTTTCCATTCTCTTTTTGCTTTATAATTCTTTCTGCAAAAAAATTTGTTATGCCTAATGATGCATCACCAGATTATTAGAAACTGCTGAGTTCTGCATTAGAGATTTTGAATTTGTGACAGTACCTTTGTGATATTTGACTTCATTACTTCCTCTAAATGCTCCTTTAACTGGGCAATCTCAAATTTAGGGACATAATTTTGCTCCTCACTCCTTGCAACCTGCTGCTGAAGTTTTGCATTTTCATTTTTTACTTCGTTGATCTTCTGCTCAAGTTTTGTATTCTTGGCCCTTTCACTTTCAGACATGAATTGCACATTTTTAAATTGCGCTACTAATTTCTCAAGTCTACATTTCAGTTTCTGTCTTTCTTCCAGGTTTTCCTTTTCATGTTTCTGAAATTCTTCCTGTAAAGACAGGAACTCTTGTTCTCGGGTCTCTTTTTCCCTTTTCAATAAGCCCAAAGCAGAACTGGTGGCATTTTCCAATTCTCTTTTGAGTTGCTGCAGTCTCTCTACCTCTTCTTCTTTCTTGCTTAAGGCTTTGCCCATCTCTATGCACTGACTAACAGTTTTGGTTTTTTGTTGCATTTCAGTTATGTACCTTTCCTGTAGACAAACATAATTTCCCTTGATCCTCTTAAGCTCTTCCTGTAAGATTTCCTTTTCTTTTCTAGATTCCTGAAGATGTTTTTGGGTGTTAGTTAAAATGTCATGCAAATTCTGCAATGTCTTGTCAGTTTCATTCTTCTCTATCATTACTCTATATTTGTCTTCAATTAATGCTTCGACATTCTCCTTTAGCTTATTTATGATATCAACAAACATGTGCTGCTTGTTAGTCTTCACCAGTAGTTCTTCAACCTTCTTCTCTAAGTACATGTTAGTACACTGTAGGTTTTGGATCAGAGTTTGCTGCTTTTTGTTAGTATGTTTTAATTTCTGCAAGACTTCATTTAAAGCCATATCCTCCTCCAGAGGTTGTAAGCTTTCCAAGCTTTGCTCTGTGTCAGGTGTCTTGCTGTCCTCCCGAGATGCTCCACCACTCCAAAAAATGCCTGCATGAGAACAAGTTGACACAATCCCTAGACTCTCCATGTCCTCCACTGTGACTTCCTTTTGGTGACTGACTGACATCTCAGGAATCTCCCCAGAATTCTGTATCCCTTCTGAAGAAACTGAAGCCTGTAAATTATAGTAAATAAGTGTGAAAGAGTAGAATTACCTTGAACTTTGAAGTCAGAACTAGCCTTGAATCATAGATCCCTAGTTTGGTTTCCTTGGCCATAAAATAACTCTATTTCCAATAATAACACCTACTTAACAAAAATACTTAAGTATTAATTACTACATGTATGTATAGCACCTAACAGCATAGCAGAACACAAACAACAGGTATGTGATAAAAATATGAATCATATTTACTTTTACAAAAAAATTAAACTTTGATACTCTCACCATTTTCTCTGATGTAAGCTTTTCTGGACATACATAACATAGGCTGTTTGACTTTACATAAATTAAAACAAATTTATCAATTATCCTACAATCTGTGAAGCCTCTTTTAAATCCTTTTTTCATTCCTCACTAAACCATTATCTCATTGTGCTATGACCTGTAAACATCAGTGTGCCAGATAAACATGTCTTGTGATTGATTTCTGCCTATGATACTGGTTTTGGGGAGTTTAAACAGGACAGTAAGTTGTGGTAAAACAAAGCTGAAATGAACATGACATTAAAAAAAACAGTAAAAGATATTTGTAGGAGTGGGCTGCATAACTTTCCAGAATTTAGATATTGGACCCCTATATTTTCTTTTCTAATCCTCACCCAGGGACACATTTACTGATGAGAGAGAGAGAGATCAATCTGAGAGACAAACATCAATCGCCTCCTGTATGTGCCCTGACCGGGGATCAAACTCGAAAGCTAGGTATATGCCCTGACTGGGAATGGAACTTACAACCTTTTGGTACATGGGATGATGCTCCAACAAACGGCACCACCTGCCCAGGGCTGAATCCCTGTATTTAAATGTTTCTTCATTGTTCTGGGATAAAGACAACTATCCTTACTGAAGCCTACAAGGTCCTAATGTCTGACCTTAATATCTGACCCATGCTACCTCTTCATCCTCATCTACTACATCCCTGTTGCTTCCTCCAATTCACCAACCCTGGGCATCTTTCAGGACCTAGTAGGGATGTTGCTCCCTGCAGCCACAAGTTTTTTTGCACATTAATTTTGCACGGAAGGCTCTTCCACCCCTGGTTACCTAATTCACTCCTACGCATCTTACAAAGCTTCGCTCAATTCCCACTACATCAGGGAAGCCTTCTCCAAATTCCCTGACCAAGGTAGTAAGACACCTACCTTACTTTTATTTGCAGCAATAATCATTCCTGCAAGTTTACATGTAATTTTACATAACGTTATATACATTTTACGTACACTTTATTTTTTTAAAGATTTTATTTATTTTTTTAGAGAGAGGGGAAGGGAGGGGGAGAGAAAGGGAGAACATCAATGTGCAAGAGAAACTTCTATTGGTTGTCTCTTGCACACCCGCAACCAGGGACCTAGCATGCAACTCTGGCATGTGCCCTGACTGGGAATGGAATTGTGACCTCTCCAGTTCATAGGCTGATGTCCAACCCACTGAGCAGCCACACCAGCCAGGGCCACTTACACTTTATATGTAAGTTTTATTCACAACACTTACCATAGTTGAAAATTTACATTTATTTGTGTAATTATTTGCTTAATGTACCCCATCATGAAAACAGCATCATCTTCTACTAGGATGTTATTTTCATGATGACAAAATCCATATTTTTTAACCATTATATAGCCAACACATAGCACAGGGCCTAGCCCATATTAGATGCCTGAAAGTATTTATTGACTGATGAATAAATGACTAAGTGCAATGGAAATAGGAAGGAACAATATTTGGAAATCCTAATTAAACAGATTTTTTAAATGTTGTTTTCCAGAAACAAAGGGAAATAAAGTCCTCTTTTAAATACTGCTTCCAAAAATGAACAAAAAACTGGTCACACTTGCATATTAAACATAATAATCATAGCTTTTCTCATCAAACTTACAATAAGAAGATATTATTTATGCTATTCTTTGATTTTTTTCTACTTGCTCACACCAATTCTTAAAAAACTTTTTTGTTCAGAGCACATAAATTTTATATTGTTAGTATCTTTAGTGCTCTTAAGCTACTACATGCCCAGGTTTAATAAATCAAAAGACAAGTTAATGTTTTCACTTTGGTGAAAAAAATAATAATTTTTGCTTGTCAACATAAATACCATATGATAGAAAAATCTTAAAAATTCCTTGTCAAATAACTTAATACCTCTGTATTGCTTGCTCTTCACAACATTTTTCTTAATGTATACTGAGTTCTAGTCAACTTAATTTACCAAATACAGGAACTTATTCAAGGTACCATGTAGATGCTAAGGTGCATAAAAAAGTAGGACAGAGCCCTGATCCTCAAAGAAATTATCATTTGGTAGATCAAATCTCCTAGTATGAACTTGATTTTATTAGAAAAATTTATTTCTAAACTGATCAAGCTCTAGGAAGGCATTTTCCCCAGAGAAGGCATTTTCCCCAGAGAAGGCATTTTCCCCTGTGCTGATTAAATAATTTATCACTACTTGGAAAGGTCTCAGATTATAGAATTAAAAAACAAAACACAAAACACCCAAGCACATACAATGGGCTAAAGATAGTTTATTCAATAAATGGTGTTGGGGAAATTGGACAGGTATGTGCAGAAAAATTAAACTAGACCACCTTCTTACACCACACACAAGAATAAATTCAAAATGGATTAAAGAATTAAATGTTAGACTGGAAACCATAAAAATTATAGAAAACAGGGCAGAAAAATCTTGGACATTGCTCATAGCAATATTTTTTCAGATATTATCTCCCCAGGCAAGGGAAACAAAATTAAAAATAAACAACTAGGACTACTTCAAACTAAAAAGGTTTGGCACAGCAAGGGAAAACATCAACAAATAAAAAGACAACCCACAGAATGGGAGAATATATGCACTAATACATCTGATAAAAGGTTAATATCTGAAATTTATAAAGAACTTACAAAACTTAACACCAAAAAACCAAACACCCCAATTTAAAAAATGGGCAAAGGACCTGAATAGACACTTCTCCATAGAGGACATACAGATGGCCAATAGACGTATGAAAAGATGCTCAACATCACTAATCATCAGAGGAATGCAAATTAAAACCTCACACCTGTCATCTCACACCTGTCAGAATGGTCATCATCAATAAATCAACAAACAGTAATTGCTGGTGAGGATGTGGAGAAAGAGAAACTCTTTTGAACCAGATTGCAGACTGGTGCAACCACTGTGGAAAGCTGTACAGAGATACCTCAGAAAATTAAAGTAGATCTCCATTTGTATGCAGCAATCTCACTTCTGGGAATATATCCGAAGGAACCCAAAACATTAATGCAAAAGACCATAAGCACCCCTATGTTCATTGCAGTGTTATTTACAATCACCAAGATATGGAAGCAGCCCAAGTGTCCATCAGATGAGTGGATAAAACTACAGGACGTTAACACATGGAATACCACTCAGCTGTAAGAAAGAAAAGTTTACCCTTTGCAACAGTATGGATACACCTGCAGAACACTATGCTAAGTGAAATAAGCCAGTCAGAGAAAGACAAATACCATATGATTTCACTCACATGTGGAATCTAATAAACAAACTGAACAAGCAAAATAGAAACAGACTCATAAATAGAGAGCAGGATGGCAGCTAAGGAATGGGGGAGGTTGGGGTAGAGGGGTTGAGCAAAAACGAAAAAGGGCTCATGGACATGGACAGCAGTGTGGTGGTTGCAGGGGTGGCGTGGAGGAAGAGAGTATAAGGGGACTAAGTGGTAACGGAAAACATACAATAACATTTTTTAAAAAATACACTTTTGACATTTTACTCAAAAATAAAAATAAATCCTTCAATACTGTACAGGTTGTACTAACCATCAAAAATCTTACCTCCCCTGTTGTATGATAAGCTCTCAGACCATACTGGTTAAAGCTATTCTCTTTGTAAAATGGGTTTTCAACATCACTGTGTACACATTCTTTACACAAGAAGCTTTCAGGTTGACAAGGGTTGAGGGCAGAGTCCTGGGCAGAATTTTTAGCCAGTGACATGTCCGTGAATTTCAGTGTCTCCCTACTGCAGTGGATTACAGGTGGGCTTTTAGGAAGTTGCCTGACACATTCATCAGCAACTTGGTCTTCGTTTGTGGAAGTGCTAGTTTCCACTGAATTTTCTTCCTTAATTGAATCTTCCTTTATATTGTTGTCTTTTGCATAATTATATACATGACTTTGCATTTCTTCTGGCTTCTCTGTGTAAGGTATGCCACCTGTCATGTTTTGAAACATTATAATTTCATCATTAAATGCTTTCGTCTGATGAAATTTGAAAATTGGTTCACATTGTCTGAAGGAAGAAATGCTGGTGTCAATGGGCCCAGTTAGCATATCTTGTGAATAATTTTCATTGTTCACATCTCATTAGAAAGAGATAGAAGAAAATAAGAATTAGCTGACCATAAATTTATGTATTAAGTTATATTAACATTTATGAAATAAAATCTTTGAGCCTTTTAAGAATTATATATATTTCAACATTTTGCACTGAGTGGATTTTAGCATGGCTTTGTGCTAGCAAACAAAACAACTTTTTTACGTGGGAGAAAGAAGTTCTCATATGACTGTTTCAAAAGCTTGTTATATATTACTCTGGTTAAATACCAATACAACAAAGTCCAAGACATCTTCAAAATTATTTTGTTGCACTGTAATTTTAAAATGTTTTAATTACAAAATGTCTCAAAAGAATACAAAAGCAAAGTGAATAGTGTATAGCAAACATACATGTACTTGTTTAATCTCACAACAATCCCATGTTGGTTCTTTAATTATCTTTGTTTTACAGATAAGGAAACAGACATAAGAGATATTAAATCACTTGTCTAATATAACAAAGCTGGTAAGATTCTAGGATTCTAGTTCTAAATGGTATGGTATACACAGTTTCTCAATATGACAAATTACCCAGATTTAATAGATTTTTAAAAACCTATTTTTAAATAAGCAAATAAGGCAAAATAGAACTAGTATTGCAAAATTAATGATCTCTCCTTTCTACCTAAATTTCCTTTTTCCCTCCCTAGAGATAACCACTATTATTGAAATCAGTATTTATTCACTCTTCCCATCCATATTTTCTTTCACTAGTGACTTATGTACCCTAAATAATATATATCAAGTTCCCAGACTTTCTCATTCTGTGGCATCTTAAAAATCTCAGTAATTTTTTCACAGAACCCCTGTACCTAACAGTTCCATTTGTTAAGTAGTTAAGCTCAACCAACTTAACAAGTATTTGTCCTACCAACTTAAAAGCTGTTTTAAAATATACAGAAACTGAAAGAAAAATATTTATTTCATTCTTAAACAACCAAATTTATTACTTGATTGTACCTTTGGGCACCACACGTTTCAAAGTTTGGAATCAGATTGGAAAAGGCCAATCCTCACTACCCATTCCACCTTGATTTTCATGCAATACTTGCAACTTAATCACAGCAATCTCCAAAACTGCAGCTTTGCAAGTAAGATATTATAGAAAGGATTGTAGTGTGGTTTTACAGTCAAATCTCAGTTCTCGAACATCTCCCGTTTCGAACTATTTGGTTCTTAACCGAGTTGTTCATGGAAAAAAAATTCTCAGTTGTTGAATAAAACTTTCGTTCTCAACCCAGTAACACTTTCATGCTGACACCTGTATGATCAGTCACATGTATCTCAGAAGCGATTCAGTTTTCAAACAAATCACTTCTTGGATAGTCTTCTGGAACGAATTACGTTTGAAAACCAAGGTGCCACTGTATATTGAAATAATGAGCTATCTCATGCTAGTAATTTGTGGGACCCAACAGATGTCTAGTACCACTGTTTACTTCAAATTTCAAAATATCCTGCAGCACCCTGAGCAAACTGTGGTTACACAATATTGTTTTCTGTTTTAAAATTTGTAACTAGCATCATTATACATATACATATATATATACATGTATAACTTTATCTCCCTATTTAATCTACACAGAGAACATATACAAAAAATTGGGCTAGACTCAGAGGAAGGCAAAATATCAGTAACTTAAAATATGCAGAGACATCATCATACTGGCAGAATGCAGCAATTATTTGAAAAGACTTCTGACCAAAGTGAAAGAAGGAAATACCAAAGCAGGACTGCATTTGAACATTTAGAAGACAAATAGATAGCATGAAATAGGCAACTTTAACATAGACAATGAAGATAATGGAATTGTTAAACATTTTGCTTACTTTGGTTCAGTCATCAATTCAAATGAAGACTGCAGCCAAGAAATTAAAAAAAAAAAAGAAAGAAAGAAAAAAGCTGAGACTTGAAAGGCAGCAATGGAAGAATTAAGAAAGATCAATCACCAAGAGCAAATATGTGTTATTAGAGACCAAGGCTAAGATTATCCATACCATCTTATTCCCGATTACTATGTACAAATGTGAAAGCTAGACAGTGAAGGCTGATAGGAAAAAATTTCCTTCATTCAATATATGGTGTTGGAGGAGAGCTCTGTGGATACTCTGGACCACCAGAAAGGTGAGCAAATAGGTCGTAGAATATTTAGGTTTTAAACCTAAAACATCACTGGAGGCAAAAATTACAAAACTGAAGCTGTCCCATTTAGGGTACATCTTGAGAGACCAAGGTTCTTAGGAAAAGTTAATAATGATGGGAAAAATAGAAGGCAACAGGAAAAAAGAAAGACCAAAAATGAGATGGACTGACTTCATGAGCAGGGCTATTGAGGACAGGACATTATGGACATCACTCATTTATAGTGTTACCAGGAGCTGGAGTCAACTCAATGGTACATCATAACCATATACAGGGTCCAGCAGAAGTAAAGCCATTTTACTCTGGTAGGGTAGGGTGGGGTTGGTAGGGTACATGAGTGTCTCACATGAAATGGACAGCAATTTGAACATTTCACCTAAAATGTCATATGGTGTGCTTGAGTGTGATGTTGTTATGTTACAGAATTATGTGCTTATGATTTTGTAATAATAGATTTGAGATACCAACTCATTAAAAAGGGGGGTTATTTGTATCATGCCTTGTATAACCATATAAAACAGTTTTTATATCATTAAAATTTTGTTTTTCATACTTAGCCATGTAAATACATGTACATCTAGTTAATTACACAGAAGAATTATGCTTTATTTCCTTTTCTTGGGCCTATTTCTAATTTTGTTATTAAAAACAATACTCAGTGAACATCCTAATACACATTTTCTTGTATACTAATGTAAGAATTTTTGTCTAGACCCTGAGTATATACCTAGAAGTGGAATTGCTGGATTATAGAAAATACGTATCTTCAACTTTACTAGATACTGCAAAATTATTCTCCAAATTGGTTATACTTATACTTTTTCCAGTAGTATGAGTTCCTTCACTCTACATCCTTCCAATATGTCAAACTGGTATGTGTGAAATGGTATTTTGTGGTCTTTTAATGTACATCTTTTTAGGTATTTAATGGTCTTTCAGGTTTCCTTTTCTGTCATCTGCCGTTTAAATACTCTCAGGGACTGAAATGTTTCCTCAAAATTCACATGTTGAAGGCTTAATCCTCAGTACCTTAGAATGTTATTTATTTGGAGATAGGGCCTTTAAGAGGGTAATCAAGGATAGATGAGGTCATTACGGTGGGGCCCTGATACAAAATAACTGAGGTACTTGTAAGAAGAGACACCAGGGAGGCACAGAGAAAAGCCATGTGAGGACACAAGAAGATGGCCATCTGAAAGGCCTCAGGAGAAACCAACTCTGCAGGCACTTGATCTTGGATTTCCAGCCTCTAGAACTGTGAGAATATAAATTTGAATTGCTGAAGCCAGCCAGTCTGTGGTATTTTGTTATGGTAGCTGTAGCAAACTAATACAGATATGTTTCCTGTTTTTCTGTTGAGTTGTATGTACCTTTTTCTTATTGGAATTCTGTATCTTTGGATACTAATCCTTTGTCATTTGCATACATTACATGTACCTTAGATTGTGTGTGGCTTGCTTTTTTACTGTTGATTCTGGTTTGGAAACACAAATATTTTAAATTTTAATGTAGTTGAATGTGTTAATTATGGTTTGTATTTCTTGTGTTACTCCCAGGGTCTGTTCTCATCTTTAAAATAAAGATAAAAACAGCCCTTACTTATGAAGAGGAAAAAAATTTTTATTTCATGAGCTTGTTTATGGATTAAATGTGATAATGTACATAAAATGCTTAGCACAGTTCCTGGCCATTATTATTATCATCACAGGACACAAAAAGATCTTAGTTTCTGTTTGTATATTGCCAACAAAGAGATACTCACCACCTATCAAACCATCTAGTGTGCTATAAATTTCCTCAGAAAGTGTGAGTTTAGACTCATTTTCCCTTTTTAAAGTCTTTATTTCATTCTGTATTAATAATAAAAAAGGCATTAATATTAATACATCAAACATCATAAGTCTCTTCTAAAGGTATATGTACATTGCTATGTAATTTTGGTTAGAATTTTTTCTTGCTCAGGTAGAATGTGCTTTCTAGTATCTTTCCCCAGTGCATATCTGAGCTTTCTTTTAGTAAAATCGTGTTAATAAAGCCACAATATTAAATTAGAGAGTTAAAGGAGTATCTTGCTGTTTTAATACTTTGGTTTTTGGTAAGTCAAATCGTGTTCCTATAAACATATGGATATATGATAACCTATATATGTCTTGTTGATAATTCTTTGATGCTAGTTAAATCTGGTCTATTCAAGTTTTTAAACATTGGATATATAAAATAGGGACCTAGTACTGAGGTGAAATCTGAATCCAGTAAATAGAAATCTATAAAAATTTATGTAGGGCTTATTCTCAAAGTCACCTTAATGTTATCTAAGATGAAGTAGTTTAAGTAAATTAACAGTATAAATAAAATAGTAAGAAAAATATTTCAAATGTTTAAGGAAAACATTGGTTTAATCATGGACAGCATATCAAGTATGTGAACCTAAACGATACCCTATAAAAGTTCTTATCTCTTATTAAAGTCAGGTAGTTACAAATCTCTATTCAATATGCTTTTTATAGCATCGTTCCACTTTCTGAATATACCTCAGGTAAAATAAAAACTGAATTATATTTTATAACTGTTTTTTGGACTTGTTAATTCAGAACATTTCTCCTAATTAGATTTTTCCAGTATCAGGAATAATATATTTGAAAAATAAAATAGCACTACTCGCATGTATTAATGTTGTATTTACACAAACTTCTTGGGATTCCACTGCTCATTAAATTTCAGAGATCACTTCTAACTCTTGTCTTACATGATATTACTATTTTTAGCTAAAATAAGCTTTTTGTTTCTTTGGTCTATATACTTTCTATAAAGAATAAAAAGATCAATGAAATCCAAGAGGGAGGACCTCCTTACTTACATAATTTAAGACATTCATTTTTACAATTCAGTACATAGTAATAGTAACTTGGGCCCTGATTAATACCATAATATTATGACCAAATATTTTTCAAAATGAAAATAGACCAGATGTCAGGCTCCTTGTTTTCTTGTCCTCACTCTGTGACTAAGTTGTTGTGGCATGTCTTCTGGCTATACTCATGGGACTTCATGAAGAGGCTAGAAAGGATCAGTCTTAACAGTCTATTTGTAAATTTCCACCTTTCTTGCAACCCATCTCCACTATTTTTCTCGTCTATGCCTCCACTGGGGATTTCTTTATTGTTCCTCATATTTTTTAAGAAATTTTCATATAGAACACAATATGAATGCTAAATACATCTGTGTATACTAAGTGCCTCCCATTACTTATAAGCAATACACACCTGAGGCAAGACTGAAGTAGTACTGCTGGTTTCCATGTAGAAGGGAGAGTTTTCGTGAATTAATTCTTGAGAAAGACTGCTGATATTCATAGTATCTGCTTCTGATATGCTTCCTAATTTTTCATGAGAAGCAGCCACTTCAAAATATACAGGATCTGAAGGCAATGACCAAATTTTTTACTAGTTCTTAACAGTTGAATAATGGAAGGCTTCTTTAAAAAAAAAAAAACCATGTAATTTTAAAACATATGCAAACAAAATGCTTTTCCTCCCATCCCTCTTTACATTAAGAAAACAACAAAGTTCATTGCCCTAAATTTTAAAATGTCATTTGTCAAGTTATTGGAAAAAAAGAAAAATTTTGTCTGAATATACCATGTACTTTGTATGGTAGTAAATACTAATTTGGACTAAAGCAAATCAGTATGTGTGGTTACTATCCAAAAATTACCTAAAAGACTTGGGACCCAGAAGGTGAGGGGATCTTTAAGTTACTTAATGAAAAGATATTCACAAAATATTATCAGAGACCTATGAAGTTTCACCAAACACTTTATTTTTATTTACTTGATACTTGCATATTTCTTTATCAACTCAAATCCAACATTATAAATTAATTTTCCCTCACTTCCATATGCCACCCTTATTCTCTCAGGCACTTAGGATCTGAAAGCTTTGCATCCTTCTACCTCATTGTCCATGCGCTACTGTTCCCAAGTTCTGTCCATTTATCCTTTAAAAACGATTTTCATAAACCATGCTTTCTTTCCATTCCTTAGGTCATCACACTGGTCCACGTACTTGTGATTCCTCAGGTCTGTTAGGGGGTGGAGATGGAAAGGATGTCCAATCACAATGACTTCAAATTCTTCTGCTTGACTTTCTAGGTTTTACAAGGCCTGAACCCACTTTAGGTAGCCAGTATTCCTCTGCTCTGGTAAGGTCAGGCTCACTTCCTTGCAAGTATGTCATGCTTCTTCCCACTTCAATAGTCTGTCCTGACAAGTGCTTCTCTCTTCTAAAAACTTCCTATCTACCGATTCACCTATTTTTTAAAATTCCTGCAAGGTCTTTAGTCTAAACCTGTCTCTCAGTTCGGTACCTATTCATTTCACTATTTTAGTCTTAACCATTGTTTGATTAAATAGTTTCATTCACAGATTATACACACTTCTAGAGGAGTCCATTTACGTTATTGAACCCCCATTTACGAAGGGGTTCAATACCCCTTACAGCAAAACAAACAAAAAACCCTACCAGTGTTGGCCAAAGTAAATATTAATAAATGCTGCATTCCAATTATTTATTTCTATTAAACCTTCTCATCTACAGTCACTACCCATTTGCCTGAATTATTTTATTGAATTATCAAAAATTTATTAAGTTTCTTCAAACTCACGTCATCCTTTAGCCAAGTATAAAAAGCCACTGAGCCTAGCGGGCTAGACAGGATTGGTGAATGGTTCGACTTCATGCACAACTTTTTCCAAACACGTAAATGCTACCTAGGTTGTGGTGAAGCGGGTTTGAAAAATCCTTGTTTTGCTTTCCAAATGCGAAAAAACCGAGAAGGGCATTATTTCTTAAACTTGTGAACCTATAACTTCCAATAAAACTTTTACAACTTTGTTCGTATGGCACAATTTGCCAATTTATTGTAAGTTAGGCTTACTTTTTCCATCTTTCATTCTGACTTTACCAGATATATGTTAGACTTCTAAAACATTAATCGAATATTTCCATAGATATTCCAGAGATACTCAAAACTTGTTTTAAGATGGGCGTTGAAAGAAATGTCACTGGATCTCGCGGGAGGAGACGGAAGGGGCAGCCGGCCAGTGCTTCTGCGCTCGGCTTCAGCGTTCCGGCCCGGCACCCAGAGCGGCACTAGAGACCGCCCAGTGCGGGGTTGGGGTGGGGTGGGGTGGGGCAGGATCCGCACGAAATAAATCAAAGTGAGTTATGCAGGAAAAAAAGAGGTATCACTGGAGTTAGTGGTCAAAACTATAGGATTTTAAGTTCTTTTCAGCCGTATGACAAACTTTCTAAAAACAACTTATTTTCACCTCAAAACAATGCACTAAACACTTTAAATCGCAAACGCGTGCTCACTTCCAGAGTCCACGCCGTTTCTTGCATCCACAATAAGGATTTGGTGCTCCCACACCCCCGCACCGGGTTTTGCAGGAGGGAGAAAACTTCTCAAGCTTATCTAAGGAAGGCTGTTAAGTCGCAGTTGGGATGCGAGCGCGTCGGAACGTTCCTGTGATGTTCGCCCGCCCACCCGCCAGCGCCAGCGCCAGCCAATCTCGGGGGGAAACGGTGCACGCCACGCCTCCGCGCCCCGAGAGAGCGCTGGCTAGGGGGCTTCGAAGTTTGTCGGCGGCGTAGAGAATGATGGGTATGAGATCCCAAGCCGAAGAAACTGTGGGCTGGTGGGCGCGTCCTTCTACGGGAGGGACACACAAAGCAGGTTGCAGAAACTGAAAGCTCTGGGTGGTATGGTGGGCACAGGCTCAGCGAAGAAGGTGACTCAAGTTAGCCTGGCAGGTCGGTGTGCCCCTCTCGCTCACCGTCGGACGCAAGCTCCAGGGTCTGAGCCAAGGCAAAGCGGGACTTCCTGTCGACCAAGCCCCGGTGAGGGCGGGGCTTCCGGTAAAGCGGGATCCGCAGTACCGGGGCTGTCGGTTTTAATTCCTTAAAGCACGTGGCGCGCGCATTTGGCAAGGGGCCTTCAGAGCGGTTTGCGAGGCGGACATCCGTGGAGAGGTCGTGAAATTGAACACACTGTGTGTGGTTCCTGGCCCAGCTCAGGGTGAGCGTCTTCCGGTGGCGCTGAACCTCTGCGTGTTCCGTCATGGACTACCGGCGGCTGCTGATGAGTCGGGTGGTCCCCGGGCAGTTCGACGACGCGGACTCCTCCGACAGGTAGAGGCGATTAAGTACACCGACTCCTTTGGGATTTTGCTTTTCTGTCATTCCTCTCCCTTGGGGGCGTTAACACTGGTTTGGAGGGAGATTGGTAGTTCCTCACTGAGGAGCTCGCTTCACAGCCTTTTGCGTCTTTCTTCACCCCTGCCGTGACTTTCGTCCCAGTTTATGGTAGAGTTACTGAAAGCCGCTTATTAAAGAGGTCCAGGGTTTCCAGGTTGGTTAGCATCAGTGAGAGGCAAAGTTGGGATTAGCGATTGGGAAACGTAGGTTTTTGTGCTTTAACTACATTCAGCTTTCAGAGGTACGTGGGCACGTAATATGTACCAGGTTCTGTCCTTAACCTCTGGAGATAGTGATGAACAAGACAAATTAATTCCCTGTCATTGACTTTCTACCTTCTACTTGAGAGGGAGGGCAGAGTAGTACAGAGAAATATTGAAAAAACAAAGAACAATGATGTATGCTATGCAAATAATTTAAATCAGTCGATAGACCTAAGTTATTTGGTCAGGGAGGGGTTAAGCCCAGATCTGCACGACGAGAATGAGCTAGCCTCAAAAAGAGGCGAAAATAGCTATTCAGGAAGAGGGTACAGCAGGTGCAGAGTCCCCATGGTGGGATCCCTCCTGGCTGTGAAAGTAAAATCTAGTGAGCAATGTGCCTACAGCAGAGCAGAGGTAGTTGAGAAAATAGATGGACGGTAACGATATAGAAGTGAGAAGGGGCCAGCTCATGTAGAGTCTTAAAAGTGATGGTAAGGAGTTGAGATATCCTAGGTCCGAAAGAAAACCATAGGGGGATTTTAGCAGGGGAATGACATCATCTAATTTATGACTTAAAGGAATCACTCTGCTATGTAGGGGATTGTTTTGGAAGACAAAGTGGAAACAGTACAAAAATAATAAATTAATTCAGTTCATAGATGATGTACCTTAGAGATAAGGTCATAGGGGTATGTTCTGAAGGTAGGAGTGACACTGCGGTGGTAGATCAGGTGTGGGATATAAGGCAAAAGGAATTAAGGATAACTTTTACATAAAAGAAAAATGAAACAATTGTTTTAGAATTCCAAGAAAACATCTTTATGTTTACAGTAAGGTCTCATTGCATGTAAATTTTATCAATTGTAGGTTTTTCAGTATATGTTGATCGCTTTCCATATGTCAGATATAGAGTTGGTATGGATTCATTGGTAAACACCACTCTGACACAGAGCTTGCTTGCACTCTAGCAGGGAGAACATGTCAAATAATTAGACAAATGATTTGTATTAGAATTGGATAAGTAGTACAAAGGAGAAATGGGTGAAGAATAGGGAAGACTTACCTGAGCAAGTGCTAATAAGCTAATACTGGAAGGATAAGTAGGATTTAGCCCAAGAAATGAGGACATTCCAGATTTATGTTTACACATGAACATACGAAAGGCCTTAGGGAAGAAGTTAAGGGTAAAGAAACACGACTAGTGTGGCTGTTGAATAGTTAATGAGTGTACACTGGTTTACCATCCATCACTAGGTATTACAAAGATAAACCAACTGATTTTGCTTTCCCCGCCCCCCGACTTTAGGTATTTTCTGGAGACATTATTGTTTGTCACAACTAGGGATGGTGGTGCATTAGTGGCATCCAGTAGGTAGAGGCCATAGATACTGCTAAAAATCCTATGAGGCACAAGACAACCTCCCACAGCAAAGAATTGTCCAGCCGAGGTTGAGAAGCCCTAGTACTATTGAAGGTATAACCTTAACATGCCACTCTAGGTTATTGACAAATGAAGGATCAATTTATGGATTATGCTTATGAAATCCTAGTAAGTAGGTATTTAATGATTATTCCATGGAGATTTGGAGCCCTGTAAACCATAGCTAATTAAAAAGTCAAGATTGATCATCTGAATTTACTTAAACTCACAACTTAGTTTTTTAGCTGGTAGTGTGTATTATCAATTGTTTCACATGGTTTCTGTCCTTGTTCTCTACATGAGATGTTAAAGCTGGAAGTACCTCTGTTGAGCCTGATGAGCAGACATGTTTTGTTTGGGTATACGCAGTGTTTTGTTAAAACTGAATATGCCTATTAAGTGGGAGATTTTACACAAAAATCCATATCTCTGGCTTCTCTTGAAAAACTGAGAAGATACGATTAACACTGGGTCTAAATTCTTATGTGGCAAAAACACCTTGTGTTTTCTCTGCTTTGGGCTTGTCATCTGGGTTTGACAATCCCTTCGTCTGTTTAATTACATCCAACTTACTTTCTCATTTGTGGTGCTTGTATTCACTATTTCTTCCCTTCATGAACAAAGGCGATCTGAAGTTCTTTGTGTAACACAAATCTTGAATACAGATTCATTTGCTGTAAAGTGGTATTTAGTTCAAGGTAAACCTGCTTTAGGCTTATTCTCAAGTTTTGTCAGAAAGTTATTTATTTTTATTTATTTTATTTTTTTTTACCCACTCTTAAAGCAGTTCCGTAAGTAGTTTTCCTAGTCAGGTCTGGAGTACTGATCAGAGCCAGTTCATTCAACAGAGAAGATAGCAATATAAATTCTAACTTAAGGCAGAGATAGATATAACACCTGATATACTTCTTTAGTAGGACCTAGAGAATAAGCAAACAGCTGGAACAAAACTCTGAATAAACAAGAAAATATCGTATTAAGATTAACTTTACTAGCAGATACGTTGTAAGGGAACCTTTTGAATTTAATTTATTTTATTGTAAATAAATACAATAAATTGGATTTAACATGTGTATTATTTTGAAAAATAAATACAAATTAGATGTGTAAACATGATAAAACATTGTTATTTCTAGTGAAAATATTAACTTGAAGATAATGAAAGAAGAAGATAACTTTCTGTCTGAAGACTTTCAGAATAATGTAGAAGAAAAAATAGATGAAGGTGAGATAGAAGAGGAAGAGGAAGAGGAGGACTATGATGATGACGATGATTGGGACTGGGATGATGGAACTGGAAAACTCACCAAGGGTTATATCTTGAATGGAGGGAGTAACCCACAGGTACTATAAATGATTCTATACTTTATGTTGTTTGCTTATATCTTCTTATTTATTTTATTTTCTGAAGAGTCACAGTTCTTATTTTTATTGCATTTATTGGGGTGACATTGGTTAATAAAGTTATATAGGTTTCTTTTTTTAATTATATTTTACTGATTATGCTATTACAGTTGTACCAATTTTTCCCTTTGCCCTCCACCCTGTCCAGCATCCCTGACTCCCTCAAGCAATCCCCTCACTATTGTTCATATTCATGGAAAGTTATATAGGTTTTCAGGCATACAGTTGTATAATACATCATCTGTACATTGTACTCTGTGTTCACCACCCCAAGTCACATCTCCTTACATCACCACTTACCTCCCCTTTGTGTCTTCTACCTTCCCCACCCCTCTTTTCCTCTGGCAATCACCATTCTGTTATCTTTGTATATAACTTCTTTTTTTCTTTGCTTAATGCCTTCACCTGTTATCACCTAGCCCTGTAACCCCACTCCTTTCTGACAGTTGTCAGTCTGTTCTTTGTATTTATGAGTCTGTTAGTGAGTTTATTTTGTTCATTAGATTCTACATATGAGTGAAGTCATATGGTATTTGTCTTTCTTTGACTGGCTTATTTCACTTAGAATAATACTCTCCAGGTCCATCCATATAGTCACAAAAGGTAAGATTAAGATTTCCTTCTTTTTTACCGCCGAATGGTAATCCCTTGTGTTTTTTATGCACTCATCTACCGATGGGCACTTGGGCTGCTTCCAAATCTTGGTTATTGTAAATAATATTGCAGTGAACATAGGAGTGCATTTATTCTTTCAAATTCATGTTACAGTTTCATTCAGATATATTTCCAGAAGTGGAATGATTGGGTCGTAAGACAATTTCATTTTTAATTTTTTGAGGAACCTCCACACTGTTTTTCCCCAGTGGCTGTGCCGGTCTGCATTTCCACCAGCAGTGCGTGAGGATTCCCTTTTCTCCACATCCTTGCCAACACTTTTTGTTTGTTGGTTTATTGATGATGGCCATTCTTACAGGTTTGAGATGATATCTCATTGTGGTTTTAATTTGCACTTCTCTGACGATTAGTGGCATTGAGCATCCTTTCCTATGTCTACTGGCATCTATATGTCCTTTTTGGAAAAGTGTCTATTCAGGTCCTCTGCCTATTTTTAACTGTATAGTTTGTGTTTTTGATGTTGAGCTTTTTATTTATAAAGTTTGGATATTAGCCCCTGATAGATGGTTTTCTTTGCTGTGCAAAACCTTTTTAGTTTGGTGTATTCCCAAGTGTTTATTTTTTCTTTTGTTTCCCTTGCCCAAGGAGATTACTAGAAAAAATATTGTTGCTAGGAGAAATGGGAGTGAATTTATTGCGTATTTTTTTTAAGACTTATGATTTCAAGTCTTACATTTAAGTCTATCCATTATGATATTATTTGTGTATATGGTGTATTTTTTTGCACATATTGGTCTAATTTTCCCAGCACCATTTATTGAATAGACTGTCTTTACCCCATTGTATGTTCTTGTCTACTTTGTCAAATATTAATTGACCATAAAGGTGTGGATTTATTTCTGAGCTCTCTATTATAGGGGTCCCCAACCCCTGGGCCACTGCGGTCTGTGGCCCATTAGGAACGAGGCCGCACAGCAGGTGGCAAACAGCAGGCAGGTGAGTGAAACTTCATTACCACATTACCGCCTGAGCTCCACCTCCTCTCCCCACCCCCGCCCATGGAAGAATTGAAAATTGTCTTCCATGAAACTGGTCCCTGGTGCCAAAAAGGTTGGGGACCACTGCTGTATTCTGTTCTGTTGATCTATGCATCTGTTTTTAGGCCATTTTCATGCTGTTTTGATTCTTTTGATTACTATGGCCTTGTATATAGTTTGATAACAGGTAGCTTGATTCCTCCAACTTTGTTCTTCTTTCTCAAGATGGCTATTGCTATTTGGGCTCTTTCATGGCTTCATATAAATTTTTGGAATGTTTGTCCTAGTTCTGTGAAATATGCCATTAGTATCTTCATAGGAATTGTGTTGAATCTGTTGATTGCTTTGGGTAGTAGGGACATTTTAATGTTAATTCTTCCTATGTGTGAACACAGTAAATGGTTTCACTTATTTATCTTTTCAATCTCTTTCTTCAGTGTCTTATAACTTTCCAAGTACAGGTCTTCTACTTCCTTAATTAAATTTATTCCAAGGTATTTTATTTGATTTTTTTGATGCAGTTGTAAATGAGATTGTTTTCTTAGTTTCCCTTTCTGAGAGTTCATTATTGGTATATGAAAATGCAACTAATTTCTAGATATTTATTTTGTATGCTGCTCTTTACTGAATTTATGTATCAGCTCTTGTAGATTTTTGGTGGAATCTCTAGGGTTCTTTACATACGTTATCATGTCATCTGCAAATAATTACAGTTTTACTTCTTCTTTTCCAATTTGGATACCTTTTGTTTCTTTTTCTTGTCTGATTGCTGTGACTTGGACTTCCAGTACTGTGTTAAATAAGAGTGGCGGAAGCAAACATTCCTGTCTTGTTCCCAAATGAGCTACCCAGCCAGGGTTGATTTCCATCCTTTTATATTTATTGAGACTTGTTTTGTGTCCTGACATGGTTTATCCTAGAAAATGTTCCATGTGCCCTTGAGAAGAACGTATATTCTACTGCTTTGGGGTTGAAATGCTTTGAATATATCAATTAAATCCATCTGATCTTGTGTGTCATTTAAGGCCACCATTTCCTTGTTGATTTTCTGTCTGGAAGATCTGTCCATTGATGTCAATGGGATGTTAAAATCCTGTACTATGACTGTATTACTGTTGATCTCTCTCTTTATATATCCATCAAGAATTGCTTTATATGTTTAGGTGCTCCTTTGTTGAGTGTACAAATGTTACCAAAGGTTATATCCTCTTGTTCAGTTGTTCCCTTCATCGTTATGTAGTATCTTACTTTGTCTCTTACTCTATAGCCTTTGCCTTAAAGTTTATTTTGCCATAAATAAGTATTGCTACCCCAGCTTTTTTTTTTTTTTTAATTTCCATTTGCATGATATATCTTTCTTTATCTCTTCACTTTTAGTCTATATATATCTTTCCTATGAAGGCTGGTCTCTTGTAGTCAGTATGTATATGGATCTTGTTTTCTTATTGATTCTCCCTGTGTCTTTTGATTGGAGCATTTAAGCCATTTACATTTCAAGTGATTATTGACAGGTACGTATTTATTGCCATTTTATTCTTTTAAATGTGTTCCTTTGTTTTTTTTTTTCTTCTTCACCCTGCAGAGGTCACAGTCAATAAAGTTACAGTGTAGGTTACGTGTATCCAAGAGATAAATTCATTACTAGTAGTGCTGAATGCGAAAAATGATTTAAAAAACTGCAAATTTGCATTTATTGTATTAAATATATAAGATAAAATAGATGGCTAAACTAATGGAAGTTGACACAAAATATGTGGCTTTTTTCTAGTTTGTCTTCCATTGGATTTTTTCTCCATTTTGATTCTTTATCCTTTCTAGAAAAACCACTCTTCATTCATGTCTAATTCATCTTCACTAGAAATATCTTACTTGGTATCCACCTCTTCTGAACGATCTTCTGCATAATCTTTATCTTCTAAATCACTTACATTTTCACATTTGACTCTATCATTATCTTAATAGGACTTGAGTAGCATTTTCTGAAGTTCTTCAACATCTCTTAGATTATTGAGTTAATATATTTTTCCAGCCATTTTCAATGGTAAATGAAAAAAACCCACAAAACTGACTGCACAGAGTTCGCAGTATCTCTCAGATACAGTTTACTATAGGATATCACACAAACTTATGAAACACGTGTTATAACCAAACTGACGGATTAAATGTTGTGGCTTAACGTTAGTCATGTACAAATGTGCAGATAATCATGATCTTGCACCAATGCACCTGATATTTGTAAGAGTATTTAAGAAAAGAGTTTGTGTCTCTCAGATTAGCTGTAATCTCCACAGGGTTAAATAAGACCCTTTAATACTGGTTCTTGTAATACTTGTTTGGTAGTAGCAAACTCCTGTAAGCTGCTGCTTGGCTGGGGAGCTCTTTATTTCTCCTTCAACTGTAAATGACAGTCTTACTGGGTAAAGTAATCTTTGTTGTAGATCCTTTCTTTTTTTTGAGAAATCAGCTGACAGTTATGGAAGCTTCCCTGTAGGTAGGTAATTACTTTTCTCTTGTTGCTTTTAAGATTCTCTCTTTATCTTTAATCTTTTCCACTTTATGAGGTGTCTTGGTGTGGGTCTGTCTGGGTTCTTCTTGTTTTCATTCTGCGCTTCCTGTACTTGTGTGTCTTTCCTTCACCAGATTAGGGGAATTTTCATTCAATATTTCTTTAAATAGAATCCTTTTCTCTTTCTCTTCTTCTTCTGATACCTTTATGATGTAGATGTTGTTACACTTCACATTGTCTCAAAGGTCACTTAAACTATACTCATTTAAAAAAAATTTTTTTTTCTTGCTGCTCTGATTGGGTGTTTTCTGTGCCCTTCCACATCACTGATTTGATCCTCTGGTTCATCTAACCTATTGCTGATTTCCTTCTAGTGCATTCTTCATTTCGGATATTGTATTTCTGACTGACTGATTACTTTTTATGGTTTCTGTGTCCTTCTTCATGACTTTGTAGTTCTCACTAAATTCCTTGAACATCTGTATAACCATAACTTTGAGTTCTATATCTGATAAATTGCTTGGGTCCATTTCTTGTAGCCCCTTTTCTGGAGATTTTTCCTGTTCTTTCATTTGGAGCTTGTTTGTTATCACTTGTTTGTTTCACTGCTTCTTTGTGTTTTTTCCTATGTATTTGGTAGATCTGCTGTGACTCCCAGTCTTGTATTGTGGCCTTATGTAGTAGGTTTTCTGTGGGATCCAGTGATAGTCTTCTTGAACACCTGAGCTGGATCCTCCTGGAATGTCTCTTGTTTGTTTGTGTTTTATGGGTCCTCCTCTTGTAACTGAGTCTTGATTGCTATTGGCCCATGCATGTGTGGGGTCAACCCTCAGGCTGGCTGGCTGTGAGGATCAACTCCAACCATAGTATATGAGCTGCTGTGCACAAAGCAGCATTTGCCTCAGCAGGGTCTGGTGCCTACCGAGATTTCCCTTTGGATATGCTGCTTGTGCAGCTAATTGGATCCTACTCTGATGTTGTCTGAAGCAGGCCACTATGTGTGTTGGTTCTGGGGCCTCTTGGGAGGGGCTCTGGTGCAGACCAATGTAAGGCTGGCTGTGCTTGACCCTGTGCAACCTACTTGGAGTTAGAAGGTGATCCATAGTTTGTGGCTTTCTCTGCTGGGCCTGGGTGTGCATGGGAAGGAACACGCTGTGCACCAAGGCTGGCTTTTACCAGCACTGGGCCCAGGGACAGTTCAGCAAAAGTCCCAAAGTACCCTGAGATTTACTTCCTGTCACTGCCTGCCAGTTGCTTGTTAGGCTCAGTCACTGAAAGAGCCTCTGGCATGAGGTAGGTTCTCAGTGAATCATCAAGTAGGGGAGAGCAGTTTTCACAGTGTTGATACAAGTTCAAACTCACTGCCAGTACTGGGTCTGAGGCCACTCAGGATATGGCCCTGGGTATACCAAGTCTAGCTGCCATCCACTGGGTGCTGCCGTACCTTTGTGGTGGGGCAGGGTATCAGGGAGTCATCAGGGTAAGGCCAGCAGAGTTTATCAGGCCCAAATAGACCAAGATTTGTACATGTGAAAGGAGCGCTCTGCGTTGGTTGGTCATTGTGAGCGAAAAGTGGCTCTTGTCCTAGAGCCGCACAATTCAGTCTGACCCACGTTCTGCCAGGAGCCTGATCTCAGAGGGTAGGGCTGCTGGGATTCAGGAGAATGTGGCTAGGGGGTCTTTCATGAAGGGGAGGAACCACTAAGAAAAGAACCCAGACTTTTCTTCATGAAAGAAAAGTCAGGGGGAATGGCCTCCATCTCAAAGCCACACAACTCGGTTGCTGATACACCCTGAGTTTGCCCAGACCTCTACACCCTGGCCCTGGCAACTGACTCCTCAGCAGGGCACAACCTCTGTTGGGTGTGGTGAGAAGGAAGCCAGAATGTGAGGCTATTGCATTCCCCCAGGCTGATACCGTATGAATGGAAATGCAAGAAAAATGTTCTCTGCAGTGTGGGAGACAGACTTAGTACAGGGATCCTGGTGGCTGTCTGTTCATCTCTGTCCCCAAAACTGTAAACCCCAGTTTCTCTTCACACGACTCTAGTCCACTCTGCCCTTCGTTCATAGGAACCAGGGTTAGTGCTGCAAACAAGATTTTGTGCACTGGCCCTTTAAGAAGCCACCTGTATCTTTAGCAGACCTCTGCCTTTCTGTGGCAACAGAATCCTTGCTGATTTTCACAGCCAGATTTGACGTGGCTGCCTCTTTCTGGCTCTGGTGCTCTGGGCTAGGGAGCCTGGCTTGGGTGTGAGACCCCATGTTTCTCAGGGAGAAACCCTTTTGCAACTGAGATATCCCTCTAGAATCTCAGCAGCCACCTGTGGGAGTAGAGCTGGCTCTTTTTTGCATTTCTGCCCTTTCTATCAGTCTTGCTGTGGCTGCTTCTGTGAATCTTTGATTATAAGACTGCTCTTCAGCTGGTCTTCTGCTGGTTGTTTAGGTTGCTTGCTCTATATTTTAGTTGTAATTCCAGTTTTTGTCCTGGTAGGAGGTGAGTATAACAGCCTCGTAATCCCTGCCATCTTGGATGTCTCTGTGTCTTCTTTTAAAATATTTTATTTTATTTATTTTTAGAGAGAGGGAAGGGAATGAGAAAGAGAAGGAGAGACACATGGATGTGTGAGAGAAACATCAATCAGTTGCCTCTCTCATACGCCCTGACCAGGGACCAGGCTGTAATTCAGGCATCTGCTCTGACCAGGAATCGAACTGGTGGCCTTGCTTTGAGGAACAACGCTTAACCAACTGAGCCATGCTGGTCAGGGCATGTCTTTTTTTAAAAAAGGACTTCTAGTGATTCTGGAATTAACCGAAAGATTTTCTTTAGGTTATGTTGCTTTATAGCCACAGCCTTTACTGATTTTTATTCTTCACCCTTTCCATGTGTCTGATAATGTCACAGAAATGGATCCCTTCCATAAACTATAAATTTAAAAAGTTATTTAAATTGTCATAAGAGAATGAGCTTAAAAATCTGCGCAAGAAAGGACACGAATAGTCAGCTTTCTACTATTGGTTAAGTAACATGTAGAAAAGATTCAGTTTCACTAGTAATTAAAGAAATGCAGATTAAATATGTAGAGATCCCTTTTTTAAAATCTATTGAGACTGACAAAGACACAAAATATATAATTGATGGTCTAGTAAATAAGTACAATTATTTGGAGGATAAACTGGTATTTATAAAAGCTTATAACCACTCAGCAATTCTTCTAGGAGTGTACCAAGATTTAGTTACAAAATGATCCCCCAGTATTGTTTCTAGTAGAGGAACCTTGAAAACAACCTTGCCCTGGCTACGTAGCTCATTTGGTTTGAGCATTGTCCTGTACTCCAAAAAAGGTAGGTTCAAATCCGAGTCAGGGCACATACCTAGGTTGTGAGTTTGATCCCCATTTGGGGTGTGTGCAGGAGGCAAATGATTTATGTTTGTCTCTCACGTCAGTGTCTGTCTCTCTTCCCCCACGCCCTTCCTTCCTTTCTCTCTAAAATCAATAAAAACATCCTTGGGTGAGGATTAAATAAAAGAAAAGGGGGGAAAAAAGAAAACAACTTTGATTAAATTTGCTGTGGGGCTGGTTCACATAATGGCACATTATGCAGCCAATAAAATGTTACAATAGAAAACTGTATTCATGACATGGAGCTATGTTCGTGATTTACCACCTTCTGCCATGTTCAAAACACAACTTAAAGTTACAAGATACCAAGCCATGTAGAGCTTCCTTCTCATACTGGAAGTACCAAGTGTCAGGAGTTTGCAGAACCATGGGTTTAACGTAGTACATCTTACTGGAGCATAAATGTTCCTGAAAAGGAGGAAGGGAGAAAATAAAAAATATTTCTTTGAAAATTAAAACGGCTATATTGTGGACTAGAATGCATGAATTTTTAAAATCAAAGAAATTTCACACTTGTAGTCTTATTATGGCAACTCTTTCATTGATTCATGGGTGAGATGTTTAGCAACTTCAAAAGAGTGTGATTTCTTTTAATAAAACTAGGGGGGAAAGTATGTGCTTAAATGTTAACAATTATCTTGGTTGGGGCACTGGGATTATAGGTGATCAGAATTTTACCTGAGTTTTCTACTGTGAACTTTTATTATTTTAATTTAAAATTTATCTTAAAAGTTATGCAAACAAGAAACAACGCAGCCTTCAAATTCTAGGCTTCAGTAGCAAGATTGAATCAGTAATTCTTATAGGTCCTTTTTATCTATACTCTCTTCTCTTATTTATGTGTTCTGGATGTTACCTCCTCTTTCTTCTCTTTTTGCCATTATTGAAGTTTGTATATAGCACCAGTCTAAGTGCTAACCCTCATTCTTAATGTTTTCTTTTTTTGCGATACTAGGCCCAAAATGAAGTACTTAGAACCAGTTTATTATTGGTTCTGGGTCGTTATTTTTGGCATGAACATATTCAAATTTTAGATTTACAAACCAAATTAGAAAAATTCATTACATTTTTATTTATTTATAATAATGAGGACTCCGTTGTAAAGATATTTTTTAAAAAACCACCCAGATTATGCAGACTCTTTGTTTTAGCCAGTAACTTTCACTTTGTATTTCAAATGCCTTTTTAAAAAATTGAGTAAATTTGATTGATTCTTACCTTTCCTTAGGGTACCTCTAAGTATTGATGCTTTAATAGTTAACAATGAACCAAGGGGAAAAAACATGTGATGATGAATCTTAGGTTTGTATGTATAACTAGTGCCTTAAATTCTGGAACTCATTTCTTCTAGGCAAATCGACAGCCTTCGAACTATAATTTGGCCAAAATGTCTACTCCAGCAGACAAGGTTTTACGGAAATACGAGAATAAAATCAATCTAGGTGAGTTTGTAAAATACATTTCCTCATTAGGCCATGAGAAGATTCTTCAAAAGCACATGAAGTATTATAAAATTTTATTGGATCAAGAAAAGTGTATATTTAGTGTTACTGAATAATGCTTAGAAAAAATAAAAGCTTAGTAATATAAAAACATTGCTTCATGAGAAAGACTTTAGCTTATGCTTTTTTATTTCTATTTTCTTGCCTGTTGTACAAATATGAGGTAACAAATTATCTGTTTTATATTAGGTTTTATAGTCGGATTATGTAATGTTAGAATGCTGAAAATATTAAGACACTGAATATAATTACATTTTCTTTACCGGAGACATATTATGTAGGCATTAACCATTTAGTGAGCTGCTGTTGAATGTAAGAAATCAGAATGTTTTGAGCTACCACTTCTTGTAAAATGCATGGTCATCTTTTTCTTGTAGACATTGACTTGCTATTAACATAGCACAGCATCTCATAACCTGTCATTGCCTGTCATGGACCTATAATTTGAAATGAAAAGTTCTTAGAATTAAACTTAGAATCCACGCAGTTACATTGTCTATATTAGTTGTACCAAATATTAAATGTCTGAAATTCAGCAGATGCAGATACAGTTGTTTTGAGGGTTTTCTGTATCTAGATTTCTGTGGCTCACAAATTACAGCTATAGTGACGAAAGTGACACTTGTTATTATGGGAACATGACTTAGTACTGCTTACCTTTAAAAACATTAAAAATGTTTTTCATTATTAAATATTTTCTGTATGTAATAAAATATTTAGGAAATAGAGAAGAGGGGAGAAGTATTTGATTCACAAAGACTATTAAAGTCTTTCTAACCTACATGTTGTTTACATTTTTTTCTCTTTTTAGATAAGCTAAATGTTACTGATTCTGTCATAAATAAAGTCGCCGAAAAGTCAAGACAAAAGGAAGCAGATATGTAAGTAATATTTTAACTATAAAAACATGATTGATAGGGACTAATTCTAGACAAGTTAAGTGGTGTATTGATCTTAATTCTTTTGCAAAAGATTTTTTTTGGGGGGTTGGGTTTTTTTGTATACTTAAATGAGAGTATCTTATGCCTTTGTAGGTTGAAAATATTAAACGAGTCTTTAGAAATATATGGTAAACCTGTAATATTGTGAAATTTATAAATGTGCTCTTAAGATAATGTTTGTAAATTTCTATATAAATGTTAAAGTTCTAAAAGATTAAAATATTAACATAAAATTGCACCCTTTTTAGGATTTATTAGAAGTTATTTCCCTCCATTTTTTTTTTTAATTAAGAGAAGATTTAAAACTGAATACTGATATAATTGAAAACATTGCATTTACACTTCTGTTCTCAAAACCAGTTGTTTTAAGATCTGGCTAATTTCTATGTGCTGTTAACTCTAAGACATTAACAATATATAGAAAGTGACACTAAGGTCATACAGTTAGTAGTGTTAGGACTGAACTTAAAAACCAGTTTTCCTCTGACTAAAAACCAGTTTTTTTATATGTTCAAGAGAGAATAACGTTTTGAAAAACACCCTGGTCATTTGTTATTTCATTGATGTGTCTAGATCTTTGTGTTTGAATCTTTGTTAGTTTAGGTTAGTGTGCTAATTGAGTCATTTAGTGTGTGAGCTGAAGCTAATCAGAGTTTGTGTTTTAGCACAGAACTCGGTAACTGTCTTCAAATGATGTCTTGATTTATGTCTGAAGAAAAGGGCTCTAATGAGAATGCCTCGTGAATTGACTTTAATGCTGTAGTAATAGAATCATTAAAGTTTTGAAGGACAGTATAGACTTAGTCTTTTCTTTTTTATAGCATAGCTCACTTTACCTCACCTATTCTTTTTATTTAATGCTTATAAAATATGAATAGAAATCTGTTCCTTTATTTTATTTTTTAAATTTATAAATCATGTTTATTCTATTACAGTTGTCTCAATTTTTACCCATTTATCCCCCTCCACTCATCCCACCCCCCACCCCCTGCTCCCAGAGTCAGTTCCCACTTTGTTGTCCATGTCCATGGGTCATTCATACGTGTTCTTTGTCTAGTACCTTCTTCTTTCCACCGTTGTCCTCTTTCCCCATCCCTCTGGTCACTTTGGGTTTGCTCCATGTCTCCATGCCTGTGGTTTATTTTGTTCATTAGTTTATTTTGTTGAATAGATTCCACTTATAGGTGAGATCATACAGTATTTGTCTTTCATCAACTGGCTTATTTCACTTAGCTTAATATTCTCCACTTCCATCCATGTTTTTGCAAAAGGTAGGAGTTCCATCTCTCTCTTTCTTTCTTTCTTAAATGCAGATTGATTTTATTTATTTTTTTCAATGTCAAAGTTAATTATAAAATATTTTAAAAATGTAAAACCATTATAAAGTCTCAGCAATTAAACCAACATGACACCAGGACAGAAGTAGTCAAGTAGATCAGTGAAATATAATGAGCAATCTAGAGACAAACGTATGTATCTGTCTGACAATGTAATGTATGATTAAGTTGATATTTCAAGTCAATGGGTAAAATAAGGCTTATTCAACAAATAAGGTGCATGGTCCATTATTACGTGAAATAAAACAAATGTAGAACCCTATTTCACACATTATACGAGAAATATTCAGGTGAGTTAAAAATCAATATCTAGCATCTAAGGAGTTTTAGAAGAAAATAGAACTAATAATTTTCATGACCTGAAGTAAAATATTCAAACCCAGAAGCTATAAAGTAAACATTAACAATATGACTATATTAAACATTTAACTATATAGTAATATACATATAAAAAAATTAAAGGACAAGGAATAGAAAAGTATTTGCAACACATCTAAATCATGAGTAATAGGTTTTTTTGGTTTTTTTTTTTTTTTTTTTTTTAGGGGAAAAAGTTCTACAAACCTTTAATCAATAAATGGATAAAGAATACCAAAAAGTCATTTAAAGCTTTTTTTTTTTAAATAATAGAAATAGGCAAGAAATATACTAAAACAGGTTTAGTTTCAACAAATAGTAAAGGAACAATTAAAATAACATCATTGTCACAATCAGATTAATGAGTATTAAAAATATTGGTAATATCAAGTATTGGCAACTCTGAAAGAAACTGGATATTCATAGAAACTTTTTCTTCATCTTAAAGCAGTCCCTTTAGCATATTTTGCAGTGCTGGTTTGGTGGGGGTGTATTCTTTCAGCCTTCTTTTGTCTGGGAAACTCCTTATTTTGCCTTCCATTTTAAATGAGAGCCTTGCTGGGTAGAGCAGTCTTGGCTGCAGGCCTTTGCTTTTCATGACTTCGAATATTTCTTGCCATTCCCTTCTGGCTTACAGTGTTTCTGTTGAGAAGTCAGATGCTAGCCGTATTGGGGCTCCCTTATATGTTACTACCTCTTTCTCCCTTGCTTGCTGTAGGATTCTCTGTCTTTGATATTTGCCATTTTTATGATGATGTATCTTGGAGTGGGTGTCATTGGGTTCCTCTTGAATGGGACCCTCTGTGCTTCCTGGACTTGTGTGACTTTTTCTCTCCTCCAGTGAGGGAAGTTTTCCATCATGATTTTTCAAACAGGTTCTCTATCCCTTCCTCATCCTCTTCTCCTTCTGGTATCAGTATTGCACGGATATTATTATGTTTTAGGTTGTCCTGCATTTCCCTCAATGCCTCTTCATTCTTTTTGAGTCTTTTTTCATTTTCTTGCTTTTTCTGGGAGCTTTTTTCTACCTTGTCCTCCAGCTCACTGGTTCAGTCCTCAGCCTCATCTAGCCTGCTTTTGATTCCTTCTACTGTGTTCTGCAATTCTGAGGTTGTATTCTTCATTTCCTCTTGTCTCTTGTTGATAGTTTCTGTGTTCTTTTTCATGGTGACATAGTTTGCAGTAAGTTCCTCATAGTTTCCCTGTAGTTTTTGGTAATTCCCTCTGAGCTGACTAGAACCGTTGTTTGAAACTCTGTACCTTGATAGTTTAGTTCTCTCTGTGGGAATTCTCCCTTTCCCTTTGAGTGGGGGGTATTTCTTTGTCTTCCCATTATTTGTGAGACTCTTCTCTTTTGCTTCTGATTCTTAAGTTGATCTGTCTTGATTTCCTGACTTTGTGGTGTGAACTTCTATGGTAGGAGATCACTGTTTTTACTTTCTGAATCTGCCTCTGATGATGTCAGATATCGTCCCTGTCTGACCTTAGGCAGTCTGTTGAGACTTCCAGTAATCTACTGTTTGTGGCTTTCTCCTTCAGCTGTTAATCTAATGAATGGAATTTTTTTTATTGTGGATATGCTCCTTTTGCCCTGGGGAACTGAATTCTAATTGAGGGGAAATGAAAGAAGTTTCACTGAGAGATGAAACTACGAGATCATGAAATCTGTTTTTAAAGAAACTATTTACTGAGGAATTTCATGGAATGCTGTATATGTAGAAACTTTATTTTCTCTTCTCTGACTGAATTTTGAATGTCACCTATACTTTTTTGTTTTTGGTTAGGTATCGCATCAAAGATAAGGCAGACAGAGCAACTGTAGAACAGGTACAGTTTAAATGTTACAAGTTCTTATTTTAAAGTAACATTTCTTTTCTCTTTGAATTGTAGTTTACTTTTATCCTTCTTGCTTAATGCTAATGTTACCTAAAATTACTCCTGTATAAAATTAGTCCTTATAGTTGTGAGTTAAGAAATGTACATTTTGCTTTATTTATAATAGAACTGTTAGTAGACAAATTGGAGTCATGCCTCACTGTGGCCTTATGAAGCTATGATGCAATGTATTCATCTTCTAAGGGAGACCAGGCTTGACTGTAAGACTAGATATCTTTTGTTTTAAACAAGGTCTGCAGGAATTTTCAGAAGATAGGTCAGGTATTTTCCACAAAGTAGATGTGTGGTAGTGTGTGTGAAAGAGAGAGAGAAAGACACTCTCTCTCTCTTTCTCTCTCTCTCTCTCTCTCTCTCTCTGCCATAAAATTTTCAGTTAGAAATCCCATGCTTGGTTTAAAAATTACCAGTGTATGCTTGTTTGGTTCCTTCTGTTCGAGAATGAGGGGGAAGTTGGCCTTTAGTTTTCCCACATGTAGCGGGTTGAGATTGGATGTTAACATTGACCCAGATTCTTGATGTGAACAAAGTGATAAAAAGCATCAGAACATTGCTCCTGCAACCTACCACCCACTTTCCACCCACACACATATGCAGAAACACATTTTGGAATAGTGGCCTCTTTGACCTGCAGATCCTTAGTTTAAGATATAAGCACCCCTTCTACTATTTACCTCAATCCCCAAAGTAGTAACACGCAGCCTGTGCTCTAGAACCGTTTGTGTAATTAAAGAATTTCACATTCAGTCAGACAGGAACAGATCTGGGATATGTGTCCTTGTTGTCCTCTAATTTGCTTATTTTCTGTGATTTTTTTGTGTGTGATTGAAAACAAAGGGTGGTCCAGCTCAGAGAGATGAGAAAGCTTTAATTTTCGAAGACTTTAAAATAACTCAGGCAGAAAACACTTTATTTTTCTCTTTTGAAATTAATTTTGAATAACAGTATATATTTTGAGTCTTAAGCTGTCTTTATAAAACATGTATTTGTAAGTTTACTCTCATACTTCTCTTTCCCTATTTTGTTTTTAAGCTGTTTTCCTGTATTCCTCCTTTCTGTTCCCCCAACTTGGCTACCTACTAGTTTTGCAGAAGCCCAGGTCTCTATCTAGATTCCTATGCTCAACCAGCTTACACCCCTGCTATTTACCTGTGCAGTAGAGAAGAAATATTAGTTATTGCCTGTTCATGTACTTTTCTTCCAGTTGCCACTGTTTGTAGTTTGGGTTTTAGTCCTGCAGTTTTTTAAGGTTATTTTGTTTGTATAAGCCTTAGGTTTCAGGTATGACCACAGCCACCTCATTGAAGAATAGACTCTGGAGCAGTCATTTTCATCTCATGGCACACATAAACTAACCACTGAAAGTCTGCAGCACACCAGAACATATGCGGGGGTTGGCAACAGTACATTTACAGTTATTCATATGAAAAAAGACATTCAGGACATTCAGGTTATGATTATTACAATAGGTTTATTAACTCAAAAGAATGTCCCAATGCACCCTGACTTACGTGGCTCAGTTAGCTGGGCATCATCTCACAAAGCGAAAGATCATCGGTTGGATTCCTGGTCAGGGCACATACTTGGGTTGTGGGTTCAGTTCGATTGGGGCTAGGACACGCAACTGAGTGATATTTCTCTCTCTCTCTCTCTCTCTCTCTCTCTCTCTCTGTCTCTCTCTTTCTACCTCCTATCCCCTCTTTCTAAAATTAAATAAAGTCTTAAAAAAAAAAAAGTCACAGTGCAACTGTAAACATACTTTTCCCTATCCCTGTATTGTGTTTTTTGCTGATCTGACAAAAAACAGGTATAATTTTGATTCATTCATACCAGGCGGCTATTACTGTGTTGGCTGTTGTCATTTTTTAAATTGACAATCTAATGGAAAAGAGGTCAGTGTCACCGATTATGTAGTCAGGTATTGCATGTTTTAAAAATTCTAGTGGCACACTGGTTGAGAAGTTGCTGTTCTAGAGTATAATTACTCTATTATGGTCATTTAGCCATTTGACACTGGCTCATTTTATGGAACTAGAGGGGCTGCCTGAGCCATAAAGAGCTAACACAGGTATCCCTTGAAATTGCATGTATATATGTGGCTGCTTCATTTTCAGACATGGACAGGAACAGACTTTAACTCATTGCCTTCTGTTTGTTAAAGAGAACTTTAGATCTTTTTTATTCAGAGTTGATTGCTCTGACTTTGAAGGGAAGACCCTTTCCCTTATTTACTCATCTATAGCAAGGGGCTGCAAAACTCTTTTAAAGAGCTAAAGAATAAATACTTTAAGCATTGTGGCTCACAATTTTTTAAAATTCTTTTTTTATTGAAGATTTTGTTATTTATTTTTTAGAGAGAGGGGAAAGGAAGGAGAAAGAGAAGGAGAGAAACATTGATGGGAGAGGGAAACATCTGTCGGTTGCCTCTCATATGTGTCCTGACTGGAATCGAACCTGCAGCGCAGGCATGTGCCCTGACTGGGAGTTAAACTGCGACCTTTCATTTTGTAGGATGATGCCCAACCAACCTGAGCCACAGTGGTCAAGGCACAATTTTTTTTTTAACAACTATTTTAAAATGTAAAAAACCATTCTTAGCTTGCAGGCTGTAGAAAAACAAACTGCAGCCTGGATATGACTCATGAGCTGTAGGACGCTGACCCCTGATTCAAATAGAGTAGCCACTGAGCACTCGAAATGTGGCTGATCTGAACTGAGATGTGCTATAAACGTAAATACACACCATATCTTGAGGATAGTAAAAAACAGAATGTTAAATCTCTCACTAATAACTTTTTTTTTATATCGATTACGTGTTGAAAATATAGTGTTTTAGATGTATTGGAATAAATACAATATATTAAAACTAATTTTACCTGTTATCTTTTACATCTTTTAATGTGGTGACTAGACAAATGTAAAATTGCTTATGTAGTTTACATTATATTTCTGTTAGTGAATGCTAGTCTAGAGTCAGCTACTGTCTCTTTTGGACTTGGTAGCCTTTTAATTTCCATGATTAAATGAACTTGTTGGTTTATTATCTTTCTGGTTCCTTTGGCCTTCACCTCCCATTCTCTTTACTAAAAATTAGATTAAATAAAAACATGGTAATAGCAATTCTCTTTTAGCTAACCAGGATTTTGTGGTACAGTTAAGCTCTTCAGTTTATTAAGTGTCAAATTCTTCAATGAGAAATATTTGGTACTAGGTTTCTGAACTTTCTATTTTTGCATGTCTTTTTAGGTGTTGGATCCCAGAACACGAATGATATTATTCAAGATGTTGACAAGAGGAATCATATCAGAGATAAATGGCTGTATTAGCACAGGAAAAGAAGTGAGCTTTTCTTTGGATGCCTGTGTTTTGATGTTATTTTTCTTATTTCAGAAACAATGAAACTAAGGTACTTTGAAATAAATGTGCCTTTAAAAGGAAAAATTATATACAAGTCAGGATAGTTTAATTAGTGTTTCTAAAAATGGCTTTATTAATATTTATGGCCAGGTAGGAAGTTGTGCACAAAATGGTGCCTTTTCACTGCCATCACTTTACCATATTGTTGAGTCCAACTAGTTGTGCTCCGCAGTAAGCCTAATGGTCAGGTTACTGTAGGCTGAGTCCTAATCAGATAGTTAATAATAGGGGTGGGGTTTATGGTCTAGTTTCTGTGAGTCAGCTAATGTCACTTTCATTTTTTTATGTATGGATATGCAGAAAGATTAACGTGGTGTTTTTAAATTAGTAACTCATTCTATGGGAAGCAGTTCCCAGTAAAATTCAATTTATGAATCATGAGATGTAAGAATGTCTTTTTTTTTTTTTTTTAAGATTTCATTTATTTATTTTTAGAGAGAGGGGAAGAGAGGGAGAATGAGAGGGAGAGAAACATCAGTGTGTAGTTGCCTCTTTGTGCCCCCTACTGGCAACCCAGCCATGTTTCCTGACTAGAAATTGACCCGGCCACCCTCTGGTTTGCAGGCTGGCACTTAATCCACTGAGCCGCACCAGCCAGGACAAGAATGTCTTCAAATATTTTTCACTTGCCTGAAATATAGGAATGTTTGAAACCACGTTTCACATGTATTTAAGTTGGAATTTACTACATAAGTAATTTGGAGCTATATTTACTGTATCTTTTAATTCACATATTTAAAAGATGTTGGTGTTCCTTATCCTGTCATTTCAGTTCACTTGACTTTTAACTTGAGGGTAGAATCAAATAGATTGAAAAAGTAAAATACTGTCTGTACTTATTTAGCACAAACTTAATTTTCTTTGGTTTTGACTTAAAATAGGCTAATGTATACCATGCTAACACAACAAATGGAGAGAGCAGAGCAATTAAAATTTATAAAACTTCCATTTTGGTGTTCAAAGATCGGGATAAGTATGTAAGCGGAGAATTCAGGTAAGTTTAGATTTTTCCAATTGGCTTAATTTCTGTATCCTAAAAAATAAAAACTAGGACGGAATAATTCAAATAAATATTTTTCTTGTTCAAGGTTCCGTCATGGCTATTGTAAAGGAAACCCCAGAAAAATGGTGAAAACTTGGGCAGAAAAAGAAATGAGGAACTTGATCAGGTGAATGTCTGGGGTGTGTCTCTGCAGTGCCCTGTGCTTTTGGCTTCAGCTCTTTCCTACCAGCAGATGCCAGGGTGGTTCTGTCCAAAGACAGGGACACAGTGGGGCTGTTCAGTTCTGTTAGATCTGCTGAGGTAAGCCAAAACACATTTCTGGACAAGGAGGAGCCGCCTTATCTTACCTGTTTTAAGAACCCATTATTCACATTTACACAGCAAGGCTGGATCATTTAAAGAGCCTTAGAAGCCGTGTAAAAACGTTTAGAATTTATACTGAGGATAATAAGGAGCTAGCTGTTACAGGATTTTAAGCCAGGGAAGTGACTTACTCATGTGGAAAAAATGGTGCATCATTTTTAAATGGGTATTAGAGTTCTGTTAGGTTCAAAACTTTTTATCAGTTTCCTCTTCTTCTTTCAGTCCAGTTTTGGACACATTTCTATATTCTTTGAACTGACACCTTCTTATGTGCCGTACCTAGGTGACACACTGGCTATTTTAGTATTAAGCAGGTACTAATGCTTGTTTTGAGAGCCCTTCTGAAATTTGCATGTGTTTAGTTAGCAATTAGGTATGAGCCCAACTAATCATTGTTTTTACTAATCATTGTTCAGGCTGATGAACTCAAAAGATCATTGCAGACATATCTGCTGTATTTCATCAACTCTTAAGGCTCATATTTTTCGCACAGTTCAACATCTCTGGAATTGGATTGGGTGTTCAAGGCTTTGGGATGTGGTTGAATTGCCAGTGTTGTTCTTGGTGGTACATGATGGTGTGAGTTAAAATCACTGGCATCTTAATAGTTTTTGAAATACAGTAATACAGTTGAGAGGCCCTGGTGTCATTTTTTAACAGCAGTATTAATCTTGTGTACTGTAGCTGTTGTAATTTGTTTTAGATGCTGTTTCGCCTTTTCATTTGTTCTTTTATCTGTTTTAATATCACAGGCTAAATACAGCAGGAATCCCATGCCCAGAACCAATTCTGCTAAGAAGTCATGTTCTTGTAATGGGTTTCATTGGTAAAGATGACATGTGAGTATGTAGAAGGCCTAATAATTACATGCTTAGAATTATATTTTTAAGTGCTTTGAATTACCCAATATATGAGTATTTTCTGTTTAAATAGCTTGTTTCATCTTAGAATATTTTTTATGACTTCCCCACTGTATTAGTATGTAGAGTTACTAATTTATTCTACTGCCCTGACAATGGATGTGGCTTAGTTGGTTGGGAGTCATCCTGCAAAGCAAAAGGTCGCAAGTTCGATTCCCAGTCAGAGGGCATGCCTGGGTTGCGGCCTGGATTCCTGTGGGGGTGCATGCGAGAGGCGATTGATGTATCTCACATTGATGTTTCTCTCCCTCTCTTCCCCCCTGTCTAGAATGTAAAAATAAAATCTTTTAAAAAATGTATTCTACCTATTTAAGATTCAAAATGCTTCAGAATAACAAAGATCACTGTTTTTTGAGGAATATTTTGTACAGTAAGCTGGGAAAGCACCTGTTTGTTGACAGCTTTTTGGAATGGTACATCTGTAGTGAATCAGATCATTCAGTGATGAATTGTGGGAGAGAAGTGTCTGTAGTGTAAAGCAAGAAAACTTGTCTCGGTCAGTTTATCTTCACTATTCATTTTATTCTTATTAAAGACCAGCACCACTCTTGAAAAATATCCAGTTATCAGAATCCAAGGCTCGGGAGTTGTACCTACAGGTCATCCAATACATGAGAATCATGTATCAAGATGCCAGACTTGTCCACGCAGATCTCAGTGAATTTAACATGCTGTGAGTATGTTTTGTCCCATAGGAACCTCCCATCAGTCGTTTCATGTCCTTTAAAAAATAAACAAAATCCCAATCTAAGATATCATACTAAATTCAGAAGTTGCCACGTGGTCACAGTATAGGATGTGTTGCCTGCCTTTGGTGACCTCAGACATTGAATTGAGCCCTCACGTTACCATAGGGGAATGTGCACCTCACTGATGTTTCTCACAGTCCCTGCCTGTCTGGCCCCCAGGTACAGTGGTGGCGGTGTGTACATCATTGACGTTTCTCAGTCTGTGGAACATGACCACCCACATGCTTTGGAGTTCCTAAGAAAAGATTGTGCCAATGTCAATGGTGAGTGAAAATTGTAATTTTTTACAGCTTATTTACGTGTATTAGTTCTTTATACTCTGTTAAGCTGGTGATACAAAATGTTGGCACTAAATTGTTTGATGCAGTGATACTTATACCATTAGCTGGCAGATGGTATGTTTTCATTTCTTTGTTTCTCTGTAAAGTTGTTGGAATAATAACCTTTTCCCCTCTAAAGCTATCATTAACATTTTCCTTCGGACAGACTTCTTTTTGAAGCACAATGTTGCAGTGATGACTGTGCGGGAGCTTTTTGAATTTGTCACAGACCCATCAATTACACAGGAGAACATGGACGCTTATCTCTCAAAGGTGAGATGGGGCAAAGAAGGGAAAAAAAACAAAACAAAACAAACAAAACAGAACAGAAAATAGCAGTAGGAAGTTGCATTTAGGTGGCACTTATGAGAACCCAAATTGCTCAGCATAATTTTTGTTCATTTGACAGATTCCTGAGATCTTTTCCTTTGATTTCATAGATGGAGAATCAAAAGTATAGTAAAAAGCCAATGGTAGAGCCAGGTTTCTTGTCTTTAATCATTAGGCAGGATTCCATAGACTGTCAAAATTACAAGAATTTAATAAAACACTTGTTGTTGGCATTTGGCTGTTTGTTTCTTTCCCTTGTTTCTCAGAGGCCTTCCTAAATCACAGTTTTTAAAAAGGTAAAATATACAATGTATAAAATATACCATTTTAACTATTTTTAAGTGTACAGTTCAGTGGAATTAAGTACATTCACATTATTGTGCAACTTTCGCCATGATTCATCCACAAAACTTTTTTGTCTTGTGAAACAAACTCTGTACTCATTAAACACTAACTTCCCATTTCTCCCTTCTCCCAGCCCATTCTACTTTCTGTTTGTGATGCTGACTACTCATATAAGTGGAATCATACACCATTAGTTTTTTTCAGCTGACTTATTTCACTTGGCATAATATCCTGAAAGTTCATTCATGGTGTAGGATGTGTCACAATTCCCTTTTGAAGACTGAGCAATAATTCCATTGTATATACATACCACATTTGTTTAGCTATCTATGAGCACCTTGGTTGCTCCCACCCTTTGGCTGTTGTTGAATAATGCTGCTGTGAACATGGATACACAAATATCTCTTCAAGACAGTGCTTCCAGTTCTTTTGATGTACGCCCCAAAATGAAATTATTGGCCCTGGCCAATGTGGCTTGGTTGATTTGAGCATCGTCTTATGCACAGAAAGGTTGCAGATTTGATCTCCGGTCAGGGCACACGCCTAATTTGTGGGTTTAGTCCCCAGGTGGGGCACATACAGAAGGCAGCCAGTTCATGTTTCTCTTTCACATTAATGTTTCTTTCTCTCTCAAAAAAAAAAAAAATTGGTAAATGTATCCTCATGCGAGGATTTAAAAAAAAAAAAAGTGGACTGACTGACTAGATCATATGGAATTCTACTTTTAATTTTTTGAAGAACACCCATGCTGTTTTTCTAAGTGACTGCACCATTTTACATTTCCATCAACAATGTGCAGGGGTTTCGATTACGTTTTATTTTTGTGGGGTTTTGGCTTTTTTTGAGTAGCTGCCCTGATGGGTATGAGGTGGTGTCAGGTAGTTTTGATGTGCATTTCTCAAATGATGTTCAACATCTTTTCATATGCTTCTTGGTCATTTGTATATCTCTTTTGGAGACATGTCTATTTAAGTCTCCATTTTTTAATCAGATTTTTTTTTTTTTAGTTAAAAGGAATTCTTTATATATTCTGAATATCAATACCATATGATTTACACATATTTTCTCCCATTCCAATAGTCTGCCTTTTTACTCTGTTGATTGCACCCTTTGATGCACAAAGTTTTAATTTTGATGTCCAGGTTTTCTATTTTTCTTGTTACTTCTTAATTGTAGAATACATTTGTGGCATATATGCCCCTACATAGGTTTCCAGGTTTTATTCATATCTTTTCATATTTTTTTTTCCCTTGGAATGCCTTCCCATTTCTACCTTTGCCCATCTTGCTTTGTCAAATGAACTTTAAAGCTCAGTTCAGAAAGTTTTCTTGAGAAATCAGGTGGAAATAACTTTTCAAAGGCTGAACAAGTCATCCCTCAGTATCCAAGGGGGATTGGTTCCAGGACCCTTCTAGCAGTTGCCAAAATCCAAGGATGCTCAAGTCCCTTATATAAAGTGGTGTAGAATTTGCATATAACCTACACATAGCCACCTGTATACTCTAAATCATGTCTAGATTCTTATAATTCCTAATATAATGTAAATGCTGTGTCAACAGTTGTTATACTGTATTACTTAGGAAATAATGACAAGAAAAAGTCTGTGCATGTTCAGTACAGATGCAACCATTATAGGCCTAAATACAATGTACATGTCAGCAACACTCTAAACACTCTTTTTGGATATTTTCAATCCAAAATTAGTTGAATCTGGAGTCGCAGAACCCACAGATACAAATATACAGACACAAATACAGTTATACAGATATGGAGGGCCAACTGCAATATGTAGCCATAATAGAAGTAGTCACCCTGTATCACTTCATATATAAAGTATTTTTTTTTTCAATTTTGTCACTTTTTACTAGACTACTAACTCTTAAAAGATAGGAGTTTTATTCTTGTATTCCCTGTGCCTAATTAGTACCTGGCAATGATACGTAATTACATGTTAATTGAATGAATAAATATCAAATGATTTTTACTCCTTAACTCTTTAACACTAATTCTAGTGTCTGACCTTAAAACAAAAAGCTACCTAGTTCATTATTCTTTCTTTCTTTCCATATATTCTAAATAGAGTAGAGAACAAAGCTTCACTTTTACAGTTTGTAAGCCAAAAGAATCCTGCAGAATCTTTGTCACATTTTTAGTGTCAGTCATTGTTCAGATTGCTTCTTTTGGTGAGTTATGCTGCAGCAGCATAAAAGCCACATACTCCAATTAGAGGACAATCCACTTTCCCTTTCATTCCCTTCACTGACTGCTCAAGAGTTAAGGAATGGTTCTTTCATTCTTTAGGTCTTGGTTTTCCTTTGGTAAATATTTTTGCTAGTTATGTAAAAATTAATAAAAGAATTCTTTTGAGGAAGGAATTAGGGACTCCCTGAAGCTAGCCGAGTATGATGTATTCTGTTACTTTTGGGTTGGTGGCAATCTTTCTGGTGAGGTCTAACATGGAGAGTTAACCTGGCCTTTAGAGTACACCAAGTCCTTTATCTTGTGAAGAGGTGATACCAAGAAAGATTAGAACAGATTTATGCTAAAGTTGGGAAATGGATGTATCTTCTGTGGGTTGAATGTGAAGGAAAGTAATTTATTTTTCCCCCCGAGGCCATGGAAATAGCATCCCAAAGGACCAAGGAAGAAAGGTCCAGCCAAGATCATGTAGATGAAGAGGTAAGAGCTATCATCTGTTCACAGCCTTAGGAAGCACTTGTGCTTTGAGGTCTTTTTAAAAATATTGGGAAGGCCCCTGACTGGTGTGGGTCAGTTGTTTGGGTGTCGTCCCACAAAACAAAAGGTCACCGGTTCGCTTCCTGGTCAGAGCACATGCCTAGGTTGCAGGTTTGGTCCTTGGTTGGGACATATGTGTGAGGCAACCAGTCGATATTTTTCTCTCACATCAATGTTTCTCTCACTCCCTTCCCCTCTAATAAATATTTTTTTAAAATATTGGTAAGGCATGAACTTACCTTTAATAAATAAGCATTTTTTTTAAATGGTGATATTTCCTTGAGATGTAATATGTTACTTACCATTACATTATTCCACTCAGCAACCCCTTAGCCCATTGTCCTAGATGGAAAACATTTTAAAGAATCTACTTGAGTATATGACTCAAGAAGGAAAAATCTGTTTCAATTTTCAAATGTGGATTTTTAAATGATTTAAATGTTGATTGCAGTAGCATTGTAGATTTTAAATATTTATGTTTGGTAAAAAGAAATACTATTTTAATTTGGGGAGTCAGTGTATTTTTTGTGAGGCGAATGTGATAACCACTACACTACGGAAACTCGCCAGTGTATTTTTTTGTGAAGGTAGTCTATAGTAGGCTTTTATTTTACTTTATCTTACTTTTTAATTCTCATAGCTATTAGTGTGCTGGATAAATATAAGGTACTCTATTTATCAGCAGTTCTGAGCTTTTTTTCACGGTAGAAGAGTGGGTGATGTTCCTGTGTTAGAAGGCACAGCCAGGCAATTACGTTCCTTTCCCTGCCACTCAGAAAAAAAATTTGTAATGCAAACAGGGAGAGTGAAGTGCCAGGCTAAGGGTAACCTTAAATCATAGTTAGTCTTTTATCATTGGTAACAAATTACTTTTGGCACAGCACACAGCACATGCAACACCGGCCTGTGCAGACAGCCTGGCTGAGAATTAGTGTTGGAGATGATGGTAGATTTTTTTTTTTTTTAATGACTTGATAGAGGTGAGGTGACTGAGTGAAAGTAAGAAATATATGACTAACAGTTTCAATTATACTTTTCCTCTGTTAGGTGTTTAAGCGAGCATATATTCCTAGAACCTTGAATGAAGTAAAAAATTATGAGAGGGATATGGAAATAATGATGAAATTGAAAGAAGAGGACATGGCCATGAATGCCCAACAAGACAATGTGAGTAGCTGGGTTTATATGTATCTGCTGTCCTAGACCTGTAGTCTTGAATGTTGGCCTCTAAGCTAGGGAGGTGGCTAATTAATTACCTTTGCTTTAACATGTCCTTTATGCACGTTGGATGTAGAAAAGATTCATTGGTATTTATGAAGGAAATGCATAAATTTGACATTTGAATGAGTCTAAGATTGTAATTGCAGAAAAGGAAAAGTTGTATAAAAGTCTAGGATATAAATGGATATTATACTGGATCCATTAATATATATGTTTAGGGGTCTGGAAAACTTTTTCTGTTCGAGGGCCAGATAGTAAATATTTTAAGTTTTGCAGGCCAAGAAGCAAAATTGAGGCTTAGATTTTGTAGGTCATTATAAAAAGAGAAAAATTTTCCACAAATTTTTATTGATGAAATCAAAAACACTTCAATAATAATTGATTACAGCTTTTTATGATACAGGTCTACTAAATGAGAGAAGAATGGAGTTATTTTGGGGAGGAAAATACTTTTGATTTCATTGCGATTCAAAAAAAAAAGTTAGATTTTTTCATCACCAAATTTATTGAAAATGTTCATCAGTAGAAACCATCAGTCTGTTGGTGGGATTTGGCCTGTGGGCTGGAATCTGCTGTTATCTGTATGCCTGGCGGACAAGAATAACACCCGTGATATATACTATTACCTGTGTTACTCTGAGATGTTTTAGGTACCTTTTTAATAATCCCTCAAAATATCATTTAGCCCACAGTTTTCTTTCTTAATATTGGAGTGTGTTATTTTGTTGTCTAGCTTTATGTTAATTTTTGTTTTTTCTTTGTGGTTACAAGATTCTATACCAAACTGTCACAGGATTGAAGAAAGATCTGTCAGGCGTTCAAAAGGTATAAAGAGTGTGTTGCTATTTATTTATGTGAAAACTCTTTTAAAGGGTATACAATTTAATGTAAAGCATTATTAGAATTAAATTAACAGTGATACAGTTCTTAGAATATATACTTTCAAAGTCTGTGACATTTTCAGAAATGCCAGAGTTTAATTTTCAGAGTTTAACAGTCTTAAAGTGCTGGATTCCTGTAGTGTTACTTTTCTTAAAACAATCTTATTTTATTTTACATTTTAGAATGGCAGGGATTAATTCTAGTTTAAGCAATTATAAAGTTCTTATTTCTTTTAATGTTTTTAAGTAAAGGCTTAAACATGAAGGATCTCAGTTTGCTCTTTGGAAATTTACTTTGTCTTCTTTGGGAAGAATTGCCTTTTAAAAGTTTGGGTTTTTCCTTATAAAAAGAAAATCTCTTTTGAAAAAAGTGCTTCCTGCTGCTTTAAAAACTGCTAAGCTTCAGGGAAAATGAAAATTTCTTTTGCTTAAATATCATCTTTCCTCTTGATCAAATTAAAAATAATTGTTGCTTGAAAGTTGATTCATAGGAAAACAGCTATAAAGTTATCCAAATAAGGAGTTTTTACTTCTGTCTGTATTTCACAGTTGTGACCACATTGCAGTGTTTCACTCAACAGCAGGCCGCATATATGATTGTGGTCCCTCCCATAAGAGTATAATGGAGCTGGAAAATTCCTATCACCTAGTGATGTAACAGCATCATAGTACAACACATTACTCACGTATTTGTGGTGATGCTGGTGTAAACGGACCTGTGCTAACAGTTGTAAAAAAGTACAGCACGTGCAGGTACAGCAGTAGGCTCTACAGTGTTTGCACAATGACAAAACCACCTAACTGCGTTTCTCAGAACCTGCCCCCATCGTTATGCAGCACGTGGCTGTACTTCCAAATCCCAACATAGTCCTCCTTTTCTGGAGAACAGTTTTGTTGCTCTGGGTCATCCAGTAAACTCCCAGCTTCCTTTGGGTATGGTCTTGAGCCTTCCTGGAATGGCTACGTCTAGGCTTCCCCCCAATACTGATTCTGTTATTTTGATGTTTTAGTACAGACTTTAGCTTTTCAAAGTGTATCTGGAAGGCCAAAATCTGAATTCTGGCATTAACACATTTAGTAACAATAGATAACTGATTGCTTTAGAATAACATGGTTCTTTAATATTTTCAAGGTGCCTGCACTCCTAGAAAATCAGGCTAATGAAAAGAATTGTTCTGATTCGGAAGACGCTAGAAGCTCTGAGTGTTCTGACGCAGATTCTGAAGAGGAGGGAGACTGTGCCTGCTCCAGGAAACCCACTACTGACCTTGAAGTTGATAAAAAGGTTAGCCAAGAATAAAAATCCCTGTTCTTTACCATGGCGGCATAGCCACTCTCGTTTCTCTTTGTTCAAGTATCTGATTATGGTGGCCGAAAACACTATAGATCAGTAAATACCTCTAATTGTAGTTTCAGTTCCTAAGCATGAACTTTATTTTTGGTGGTAACGTTATCTAGGGGATTGGGTTTCTGATGGGAGCTCCTTGGGCACTGCCCGGGGCCGGGGGCGGGGGGAGGCGGGCAGCGCTCATTAAATTCAGAACATTGATTAAAAATGATTGTCATTCACTTGAAGTATAAATGACGTTGCAGTTGCCTCATGTGAAATACTGAACAGCCATTTCAGGGAGGGATTTACAACTCAGAGTTTCCAGATTCTAAAAGATTATTTCTTCCACTCCTAGCCTTACAGAAGAGACACTAGTGGTTGAATGGTACATTACAGCCTTGTTAACTATTACTCTTTATTCTTACCTTGATCTTTTAAATTTTATAAAGTTTGGGGCTTAAGACTTCTGAAAGACATACCCAACATGCTGTTACTACATTTTTCTCTCTTTGTGTGCTAGAAATAAATATTTTTTCTCTTTCCAACTTTTATTTCTGTTAGAATGTGAAACTTGTAAAGAAAAGTAATTGCAAACATTTAATAACATTCTCATGGATATTTCTGTTTGGCTGTCTTCAGATTTCTATTAGGATACCTTTAAGACAATTTTATCCCAGTCCTGACTGGGTAGCTCCATTGCTAAGAGCATTGTCCCGATATGCCAAAGTTGCAGGTTCAATCCATAGTCAGGGCACATGCAACAAACAAGCAATGAATGCATAAATAAGTGGAACAACAAATTGATGTTTCTCTCTCTCTCTCTCTCTCTCTCTCTCTCTCTCTCTCTCTCTCTCTGCCTCCCTCTCCCCTTCCCCCTCTTTAAAAGCAATACATTTTTTAAAAGATTTAGAAAAAGACATTTTCATCCCAAATTCTACCACCAAGCCATAATCATTTTTATTTTTTAACTTTTTTTTATTCTTTTACATATATCTTTTTATTTAATTGTAGCAATATGAATAGTCCAAATGAATGGAATTTTCCTATAAAAAGAAAACCTCATCTTTTAAAATAGTGCTTCTTGCTGCTTTAAAAACTGCTAAACATTGGAGGGGAAAATGAAAATTTATTTTGTTTAAATACCATATTTCCTCTTGATTGAATTACTAGTATTGCTTTGAAATTTGATTCATAGGAGAATGGCTGTGAAATTATTCAAATAAGTCTTTATTTTTTACTTCTGTTTTTCACAGATTTTGTTTTTGTTTTTGTTTTACAGGAAAGAAAAAAGATGGTCAAGGAAGCCCAGAGAGAGAAAAGAAAAAACAAAATTCCTAAACATGTGAAAAAAAGAAAGGAGAAGACAGCCAAGACAAAAAAGGGCAAATAGAATCAGAACTATATTATGCACAGTACTTTGCCATACGTTGCTTTTCTTCCCTGCACTTTTAAGCTGCATCTATAAGATGGGATATTGATTTTAACCACATGGTTATTATGGCAGTGTCTGTGGAGAATGATTTGGGTGTTCTCATGCAATTATGTAAAAAAGCTCTAAGCTCTGTTGTCTAGATCCAGTCATTGGCTCTACCTGGTATTGACAGAGAATTTATTTAAGCTATTTTGATGAAGAACTTTGTACAATATTATTTTTATATATTTTTTCTCCTCCAAAATGTTTTTTGAAGGATCATAAATATTTAAATGTAATGAATGTCCACTACTTTTATGTATGTGTAAAGGCACTTTGGACAAATTTGGTCCAGCTGTTTTGCTTTGTTTGCACATGCTAAAAGACCCATCTGAAATCATATGATTAAAACCATGGTTTCTTTAAAAGAGAGTTTCATTTAGAGATAATTCATCTGGCTGTTGTAATCATTCACTGCAGTTTTGTTCTGTGTGCATTGGTGATCATTTATAATGTACTCTTCATCTTTAATATTTTTTTGAGCTAGACCTCCCAGTTTATAAGCTATTTCATGTTCACCTATTTGGCAGGTTCATTCATTCATCATATATTGATGAACTGAGGTGCTGGGGATACAGCAGTAAATAAAACAGACAAAATTGCTACCTTTGGGTAGTATACATTTTAATAGGAAGATGACATTAAACAAAATAAATAAAAACAGTGTATCAGTAGTTGGGAGAGAAATACTCCAGAAAAGAGAGAATGCCTGGGGAGAAGTAAATTTGCCCTTTTAGAATAGGCCACACTGAGAGGCTGTATTTGAACACATACTTGAGGATTAATCATGTGCATATCAGAAGAAAAGAGGATTCCAGGCAAAGCAAACAGCAAATCCAAAGGCTCTGAGGCAGAAGTATGCCTGCAACGTTCCAGAAAGGAGGCTGGAGCTTCATAACCAAGGGAGAAAATAGTAGATGAAATCAGATGATGTTAGGCTATTGGAGGGTTCTGAGCAGAGGAATGATAGGATTTGACTTCTGTTTTGAAAGATCACTGTCACTCTGGCCTTTGGAGGATTAAGGAAAGGAGTGTAGGAGACCAGGTAGGTATTAGGAACCCATGTGAGATGATGATGATGATGATGATGATTACGAAGATGATGATGACGAAAACAACGATGACGACTTGCTCTAGGAGAGTAGCAGGGGACATGGATGGAAGTGGTTGGATTCTCGATAGAACACAAAAGCAGGATGAACTAGATGTGCTAGTGAATATATGAGGAGCATGGAGAAAGAATGAAGGACGATGTCAGGAATTACGGCTAGCAACTGAGAGAGGACTGGAATTGCCACTTACTGTGTTGGAAAGGAACGTGGGTGGAGTAGGGTTGGGTGAAAAGGGGGGTATGAGATGGCAAAAAAGCACAAATATTGAATTGATCAATTTTTATTACCATATACTTTACATTAGAAATGCTGTATTAGCCCTTGCATCAGAAATAGTTTCTTTAAATAAACTTAGTTTCCCTTAAACTGAAGCTTGTTCCTGCTTGTTTGAGAGTTGATGGGTTATTGGGGGTTCGAGAGGAAGGGTTTCAACTGAGCTTTTAAAATCTTAAATTTATTCATAATATAAAATCTCCCCTCTGGACTTTAAAATTAAAGTTCAAAATATTAAATAGAATTTCAGTGAAACAGTCGCCCCAATGAAATAATTTGTAGTTAACAAAAGAGAATGCAGAACAGATTAATTAATTCTATGTACTTTGGGGGATTTTTGTCTTCAAGTTATTCCAGTTCTTGTATTTGTTTGGTCTTTGACAAGGTTTATTTGTATTTGTTGTTGGGTTTTTTCAGTCACAGCTGACATTCAACATAATTTTTTTTAAGCTTTTAGCATCTGACCTTTTTTTTAAAGATTATTTTTAGACAGTGGGAAAGGGAGGGAGAGAGGGAGAGAAACATCAATGTGTGGTTGCCTCTTGTGCACCCCCTGCCGGGGACCTGGCCCACAACCCAGCAATGTACCCTGACCGGGAATCGAACCAGCAACCCTTTGGTTTACAGGCCAGCACTCAGTCCACTGAGCCACCCAGCCAGGGCTCAACATACTAGTTTAAGGTGCCAAACTAGTTGACTTCTGTTTTGAAAGATCACTATCACTCTGGTGGTTAGACATTTATATAACTTAAGAAGTGATTCCCCCAAAAGTTCAGTACTGGCCTGGCCCTATATATAGTTATTACAATATCATTGACTGTATTCCCTATAGTGTACTTTACATCCCATGACTATTTTGTAACTACCGATTTGTACTTCTTAACACCTTCACCTTTTTCACCCAGCCCTTCATCCCCCTTCCATCTGGCAACCATGTTTGTTTTCTATATGTATGAGTTAGATTGTTTTTATTTTGTTCTTCAGACTTCACATATAAGTTGAAATCATAGGATATTTGGCTTACTTCACTTAGCATAATGATATCTAGTTCCATTCATGTTGTTGCAAATGGTAAGATTGTTCTTTTTATAGCCAAGTAACATTCTTCTGGAGGCCAGGCCCCTTGTAGTACAGGCTTGCCCTGCTGAGTGAGTGTTCTGGGAACCCACCTGTATTACTGTACCAGCTGATGTTGTGAGAGACTGTTCTGCTTCAGTGAATGCTTTTATGAAGACTTTGAATGCATTTACCCATTTCATGATAGGTGATTTGTGGGTGCCCCGGCCCACACCAGGCTGAGCGTTCAGCAGTTTTTGACCAAAACCAGCAGGACCTCTGTGCCCCACTCTCCCTATTCACCTGATCTTATCCTGAGTGACTTTTTTGTTTCCCTGGGTGAAAAAAGTTCTCAAAGGGAAACGTTTTGCCAATGTGGAAGAGGTGAAACAAAACACAGCAGAAGCACTAAACACCGAAATTGAGGAGTTTAAAAAATTTTGAGCAGTGGAAAAAAAACTGTTAGGTGTATTGCATCAAATGGAGAGTACTTTGAAGGTGACTGAAGTTTAAATATGCAATAAGAAGTATACAATTTTTTTTTATAAATAAATTTCAGAGTTTTTGGGGGGTCCCCCCCTCATATGTACCACAGTTGTCTATTGATGGACACATAGGTTGCCTCCATATCTTGACTATGAAATGTCCTTTGTCTCTTGTTATAGCCTTCGTTTTTAAGTCTGTTTTGTTGGATACAGATATTGCTACCCCAGCTTTTTAAAATTTCCCTTTGCATGAAATATCTCTTCCATTCCTATACTTTTGAGTCTGTGTTTTTCAATTTCACGTGGGTCTCTTGTAGGTAGCATATGTATGAGTTATTCTCTTAACCATTCAGCCACCCTGTGTCTTCATTGGAACATTTAATATGCTTACAGTTAAAGTGGTTATTGATAGGTATGTAGTTATCGCTATTTTATTATTCATTTTTGTTTTTTAAAGAAACTGCTTAAACATTTCTTGTAATACTTGTTTGGTAGTAATGAACTCCTTTATCTTTTTCTTGTCTAAGAAGCTCTTTATGTATTCAATTCTAAATGACAGCCTTGCTGGGTAATCTTGGTTGTAGGTCCTTGCTCTTCATGACTTACTATTTCTCGCCAGTCCCTTTTAGCCTGCAAAGTTTCTATTTGAGAAATCTGCTGACAGTTTTATGGGAGGTCCCTTGTATGTAACTAACTGCTTTTCCCTTGCTGACTTTAAGATTCTTTGTCTTTAACCTTTGGTATTTTAATTATGGTGTGTTTTGGTGTGGGCCTCTATGCATTCATCTTGTTTGGGACTCTGCACTTACTGGATTTGTACGTCTGTTTCCTCCACCATGTTAGGGAAGTTTTTAGTCATTATTTCTTTAAATAGGTTTTAGTCATTTGCTCTCTCTCTTCGGATACCACTATGGTGCAGATACTACCCTTGATGTTGTTCCAGAAGCCCCTTAAACTATCCTCATTTTTTTAAAATTCTTTTTTCTTTTTGCTGCTCTGATTGTTTTCTGCTCCCTTGTCTTCAGATTGCCGATTTGATACTCTGCTTTATTTAATCTTATGTTTATTACACCTACTGTATTCTTCGTTTCTGTCTGGGTTTTTTTTTTTATAGTTTCCATCTCTTTGTGTAAATTCTCACTGATTTCATCTATTCTTCCCCTAAGTTCAATAAACATCCTTATAACAAGCGTTTTGTACTCTGGTAATTGCCTCCATTTAGTTTTTTTTTTTTCTGGAAATTTCTCTTGTTTTTTCATTTGGGACATGTTTCATTTGGGCCAAAATAAGGCTGCTCCCTGTGTTTGTTTCTATGGATTAGATAGATCTGCTATGTCTCCCAGAGTTGGCAAAGTGGCTTAATGTAGTAGGTGTCCAGTGGAGCTCAGTGGTGCAGTCTCTCTCTGGTCACATGACCTGGGTGCTCCAGGGGTGTCCTTTGTGTGGATTGAGTGCCCTCCTGTTATAGTTAAGCCTTGATTGCTGCTGGCACGTTAATGGGTGGGATTAACTGACTGGCTGTGAGGACTAGTCATGACAACAGTGAGTGAGCTGTTGTGCGTGGGCTGACCCCATAGAGCGAGATTTGATATAGCAGGGCTCTGGTGCCCGCTGAGTCCATCCTTTGAGTGTGTCATCTGTGGAGCTAATTGGGTGGTGCTCTGTGGTAGTCTGAATCCAGTCACTGGGTGTCTTTGTTCTGGGGCCTCTTTGGTGGGGGGGGGGGGCTTCGTTGCAGACTTATCAGCAGCTGCCTGTGCCCAACCCAGGGCAACCTGGCAGGAGCTACAAAGTGATCTGCAGTTGCTAGCTACCTGTGCTGGTATTGGAGGCACCTGGGAGAGGATATGCTGTGAACTGAGGCTGGCTCCTGCTAGTTCCAGGCTGGGGGCTGCTTAGCAAGAGGTACAGGACACACCTAGGCCAGATGCTACTTGTTTGTGGTTTGGGGACCTTTCAGAAATTTTAGGAAAGTCCACAGCTCAGGCTGAGGCCAGCCACTTAGGAGTAACAGCCTCTGAAAGACATTCAAGCCTATGTGCAAGTTGAGTGGGGTGGGTTCTCAGGGAATCACCAGGGTGTGGTGAGTTTGATGGAGATTCAGATTTGGCGTCCACCTGCACATGCAGGCTGGGTTGCGGGAGGGTTCAGCAAAGGAATAATGGTACCTGCCAGCCCTTTAGTTCCCAGAGAGCTTTCCCTGCAGCTCTTGCTTTGAAGCCAGACAATTCAGTTCTTCCTCATATGTTCCTGGTGCTTTTTGAGCTGCTGCCCTAGTGCTGGAGCTCAGTGAGTGACTGTTAGCAAGTAAATCCATGCATGGGTCATTTAGAGGACATGAAGGTCTACAGCAGCCCTCCATCTCACCTGACCAGGATGGAATCTCCACTGCTTTTCAGTTCCAGTTGGGATTTTTGTTCCCTATGCCTGTTCACAGATTTCTCTCTCTCCACAGCTGAGATACCCCTCCTGATTCTTAACCACCGCACATGGCTGTGGGACCAGCCCATTTTGGGTCATGACCCCTTCTACCAGTCTTGGTGTGCCTTCTTTATATCCTTAGTTACAGTTCTGTTCAGCTCTTCAGGTGGTTCTCAAGGGTCCTATAATTTAGCTGTAATTTTGATGTCAGGGGGGACGGCAAGCACAGTGTTTACCTATTCCATCATCCATCTTGACTGGTAGCCTGACAATGTGTATTTGTATCAGTTGGTAAAACTCCTCAGAGCTATCTTTTGGTTAATCTAAAGCAATTCTGTTTGGAATCAATTTCACTTGGGCAAAAGTAGTGTCCGCAGGATTTAGGGACAATTCATTCATTTTCATTTACATTGCTGCCGGGAGGAAGTGGCTTATAAAATGTCAAGATTTGGGACTTTAGGAGGATTCTAATTTGAGGATTATTTTTCTCATAACTCTATTGTTCAAGTGGCTGTTTCCCTGTTTGGATTCTGGGCCCTAGTCTGTGGCTGAGTGGTAACCACTAGTCATATTCTTGCCAAACTTGTCTGAGACTTATTTCCCTTAATTCTATCCTAACCAGAAGGCTTGAAAAAAGGAGTCTGTTCTTAGGCAGACTTACAAGCCTACTGCTAACTGATTGCAGTTGAATTTTGAGTGCTTGACAGATTTTAGTGTCCACGAATTTATTGTTGCATAGTTACTTTCTATTTGAAGAGATGAGCTTCGGATCTCTTGGCCCAAAGGCTGGGACATAATTTTGTCAGTTGTAGATGTATCCAATTTTCTGTCACATTTTGTTGATTTTCTAATCCCTTCAGATAATGCAGGTGTTTCTAAAAGTTTACTGTGAGAACCCTGGATAATTTCTTTGAAGCACAGAATCAGAAATTTCCTATCTTGCTCAAGTTCTTATTCTTCCTCTGCTAAAGAAGGTCAGGAACAGAACTTCACTGGGGCAGAAGCTCCAGCTTTTGAGCATGGCCTTAGAGTGAAGGGGTAGGACCCGGGCCCCTGTGAGCCTAGGTCTGATGACGTGTGACTCCATGGTTCTGGACTGACATCACATTTTCTTCAGCTTTATGACATGGTGATGGTGGACTCAAGAGGTTAAAAAACTTTACAGTTTGGTGCTAAGAATTGTGCGAGAAAATCTCCACTTTTCATGAGTACTTTTTTTTTTAATTCAGTGCAAGAAACTTGCTGTTAATTGATTGTGGGTCTATCCTCTTGTGACTGTGATTTCATTAATGTTTTGGCTCAGAAAATGAGTTGAGAAAAAGTTCTTTTAGAAGCTGGTACAGAGGAACTTCCAGCCAATATGGAGGCATAGGAAGATACATTTTGCCTCCTTGCACAATCAAAATAAAGACAACAAATTTAAAAATGAAAAAAAAAAACCCTGGAACTACCAGAAAATCAAACTATGAAAGTCTGACAACCAAGGAGTTAAAGAAAAAACATTCATCCGGATGGGTAGGAGGGGCAGAGACAGGCAGCCGGCGAGGAGAGGATGTACAGCAAGACAGCAATAGGACGTGTGGTGGTCCCACATTTGTGTGTGGATAAATGGGAGGAACAACTGGGGAGCAAGACAGACTGTGCAACTCAGGGTTCCAGAGCAGGAAAAGAGCCTCAAAACCTCTGGGGGTAAAAACCTGTGGGGCTTGCAGTGGTGGGAGAAACTCCCATCCTCACAGGAGAGTCCTTTGGAGAAACCCACAGAGTCCTAGAATGAACACAAGCCCACCCACCTGGGAATCAGCACCAGAAGGGCCCAATTTGCTTGTGGGTATCAGGGGAAGTGACTGAACGTTGGCAGAGAGCTAAGCAAGCGGCATTGTTCCCTTTCTGACCCCTCCCCCACACACCGCACCAAAATGCAGCAACGTAGGTTGCCCTGCCCTGGTGAATACCTAAGGCTCCAACCCTTAAAATGTAACAGGAATGCAGAGACAAAGCAATGTGGCCCAAATGAAAGAACAGATCAAAACTCCAGGAAAAAAAGCAATGAAGAGATAGCCAATATCTCTTCACCCCAAGACTGCACTGTTCAAAACACTGGTAATCAAGATGCTCACAGAAATGGTTGAGTAAGGTCACAAAATAGAGGAAAAAGTGAAGGCTATGCAAAGTGAAATAAAAAATAAACAAGTAACCAACAGTGAAGGGAAGGAAACCGGAAGTCATATCAATGATTGGGAGCAGAAGGAAGAAATAAACATTCAACCAGAACAGAATGAAAAACAAGAATTCAAAAAAAATGAGAGGCTTAGGAACCTCTGGGACAACTTTAAACAATCCAACATCTGAATCTTGGGGTGCCAGAAGGAGAAGAAGAGCAAGAAATTGAAAACTTATTTGAAAAAATAATGAAAGAAAACTTCCCCAATCTGGCCAAGAAATCAGACTTCTAGGAGATCCAGGAAGCTCAAAGAGTCCCAAAGGAGTTGGACCCAAGAAAGCACACACCAAGACACCTCATAATTAAGTTACCCAAGATTAAAGATAAGGAGAGAATCTTAAAAGCAGCAAGAGAAAAGGAGACAGTTACCTACAAAGGAGTTCCCATAAGACTATCAGCTGATTTCTCCAAAGAAACCTTGCAGGCAAGAAGGGGCTAGAAAGGAGTTTTCAAAGTCATGAAAGGCAAGGACCTACATTCAAGATTATCCAGCAAAGCTATCATTTAGAATAGAAGGGCAGATAAAGTGCTTCCCAGATAAGGTCAAGGTAAAGGAGTTCATCATCACCAAGTCTTTACAATATGAAATGTTAAAGAGACTTATCTGAGAAAAAGAAGATCAAAACTATGAACAGTAAAATGACGACAAACCACAATTATCAACAACTGAACCTAAACCAGAAACAAAAGCAAACTAATCAAACAACTAGAAAATGAACAGAATCACAGAAATGAAGATGAGAGGGGCGGGGGAGAGGGGAGAATGGAGGAAAATGTATAAGAAGTCAGCAGCATAAATAGTAGGTACAAATTAGACAGGGGAAGGTTAAGAATAGTACAGGAAATGGAGAAGCCAAGGAACTTATAGGTACTACCCATAGACATGAACTAAGGTGGGGTGAGGGGCAGGGGGAAATGCTGGTGAGAGGGGGTGCAGGGTGGAGGGGAATAAAGGGGAGGAAAAAAAGGGGACAACTGTAATAGCATAATCAATAAAATAGATATAATAAAAAAGATTTTATTTATTTTTAGAGAGGGGAAGGGAAGGAAAAAGAAATGAAGAGAAAAATCAATATTTGGTTGCCTCTCACACACTACCCGCCCCCCCCCCACCCCGGGGGACCTGGCCTGCAACCCAAGCATGTGCTCTGAGCAGGAATTGAATCAGCACCCCTTTGGTTCGCAGGCTGGTGCTCAGTCCACTGAGCAACTCTGGCCAGGGAGGAAATGCTTTTTTGGTTATGATATTTAGATTTTACTAGTAGATACAGTTACAGAACTTGTATATTAAACAAATGCTGGTTGAATTTTTAGTTTTGCCAAAACTGATCCTTGCTTCAAAGTACAGTGTCTCCTTCTCCATGACCTATTCTGACCACTCTATTTGGAATCGTGGTCTGCTCTCTGCCCTTTGGCCCCTACACATCTTATTACCTTTATATGATTGTTGTATTGCTCTATAACAAACTAACTTAGTTACATACTCAATTTACTTACACATATTCCATCCATGACTACAGTTATTTTTGACTGTGCAAAGGGTTGGTACCTCTAACTCCCCGTGTTGGCATTGTTCAAGTGTCCATTGCATACACTGCTCGTCCTTCCTCCCTTTTCACTTCTGACTAGAAAGTAAGTTCCACAAAGGCAGGGATTTTAATATTTGTTCAGTTTTGTATCTCAACACCTAGAATGATGTCCGAAACATAATAAATGCTCAATATATATTTAAGTGCATAATATATTGTGTTTTTTAAACAAATTTGAGGCTATTATGTGAATTGGTTGCACCCCTCACATTTATGAAAATGAAAACCAGGAGCTGATGTGGATGTATTTGTGCCCTCAAGCTCTGCTCTTCGGTGACCAGTGGTTCCATTCTACTGTGACCAACCTGATAGCTGCTGCAGCACTCTTTTTTCATGCAGCCAGTGAAATAGATGAATTTAAAACTAGATTGTTATTTTGACTTTGACTATTAACCAAAGTGCTCAGCTAAAAATGGATTGACTGATGAATTATTCAATCCTAAATCACCACAATATATGAGAATGGGAGACTTTGAAACTAAGGCTCTATTTGCACATTTTGCCATCTCTTCCCAAATATACACTGAAAGTTTTTAAGATAAATTGATTTTGAGAGATGGTCCTGATTTTAAATGAGCCCTCTGCTTAATTGGGAAGTTGATAGACTCCCACCGTGAAGCACCATCATGAATTTCTCCTTCAACAGGGCATAAAACAGTACTCCAGCATAGGGGTTGGCATGATTCTCTTGTACTTGTTTAGTCTTGCTCACCCTGGTTTTTTATTCAATGATATGTTATTGACAGTAATGTTGGGAGCTTGTATCCTGCTGCCCCAGCATGGAAACATTGTCAAGGCTTGCTTGAGGGGCTGGGGGAGCCATGAGCCCAAGATCCCTCTCTTTCCTGGGGGAATGGGTAAGCCACTTTCCTTGGGGGGAAATTTCTCATTTGTGGATTAAGGGAACTGGACCAGATGGTCATACAATTTCTTCTTTACAATTCTATGATTATCAAAAGTGTAACAGATCAATAACTAAGAAAAGACTTTCGAAGGCTGACAGACCAAGTTAAAATTTCATCTCTTAAAAGAGTTTTGTATTGCCCTGGCTGATGTGGTTCAGTTGGTTGGAGCATCAACTCGTACACCAACAGTTTGTGGGTTTGATTCCTGGTTGGGGCACATACGGGAGGCAACCGATGTTTCTCTTTCATGTAGATTTTCTTTCTCTTTCTCTCTCTAAAATCAATACAACAGATTTTAAAAATTAAAAAAGAATTTTTATTAAAAATATGAGGGAATGAAGAGGAGAGAGAAAGGGAGCAGAAGAGAGGAGGGAGCTCTTGAAAGCTTCAAGGAGAGGGAGTGAAGAGCAGAAGGAAGAATAAAGGGGACCTGAGGAATCAGGAGAGGAACAGAGAACTAGGCCTCAAGGCGGCACTGCAGCCCATGAGAATGAGCACAGCCTCTGGGAATGTGAGCTCTCCACGCAGAAGCACAAGAGATAGGCCCTGCTGACACATCTATGGTGTAGTTGTGTGCTGCTCCACCAAGAGACCAACAGCATTCCTCAGGGAATACTTTGGGAGGATGTAGAAAGAGGAGGCAAAACAGAGTCATAATCTGCAGAGAGCAAACATTCACGGAGATTCAAGAGAGGATGAAATCTCTCGTTCTCCACCCAACCCAGTGGTTAAAGGCCAGAGGCGAGGTGCTATCAGTGCTGAAGTCTGCAGGGAGGAAGATGCTGTTTCACGTGTTAGAAAGTTACATTACAAGATTATAAGACTATGGCTGTTTTAGCCAAAGCTATTGAAAAGAATGTGCTGATTTCACATCTTGATGATTGTGAGAGAAGTGATATTTTTGATGCCATATTTCCAGCTTCCTTTATTGCTGGAAAGACTGTTACTCAGCAAGTTGATGAAGGAGATAACTTTTATGTGATTAGTAAAGAAGAGATGGATGTCTATGTCAACAATGAATGGACAACCAGTGTGGGGTAGGAGAGAGCTTTGAAGAACTTGTGCTGACTTATGGAACACCCAGAACAGCCATTATCAAAGCTAAGACAAATGTGAAATTATAGCACATTGATCAAGACAGCTATAGTAGAATCCTTGGATTTCCAGCCAAGATGGCAACGTAGGCAGACATAGCTCACCTCTTCACATGCCACATCAAAATTACAACTAAATTACAGAACAACCATCACTCTGAACTTTCAGAAATCTAGTTGAATGGAAGTCTGACAACTACAGAATTAAAGAAACCACATCCATCCAGACTGGTAGGTGGGGTACAGATATGAAGCAGGCTGGTCTCTTGCCCAAGCGTGATAGATAAAAATTTGGGAGGAATATCTCAGGAGTGAGAAGTCCTAGTCCCATACTAGGTCCCCTAGGCCACAGGAAGATAAGTTCCCACAACTTCTGGCTGCAAAAACCAGCAGGGATTGAGTTGGTAGAAGAAACTGCTGGAGCCCCAAGGAGTTCACCTTAAAGAACCCACACACAGGCTCACTCCCTTTGAGCTCCAGCACCAGAGTAACAGCTTGAAAGGCACCAGTGGCATAAAGGGAAGAAATGAAGTATCTGGCATCAAGGTGAGCAGAGGCCATTGTCCCTTTGCTAAACCCTCCCCCCACAGAGCCAGCAAGCTGGTGCCGTATCTGAGATTCCGTCAACCTGGCTAACACTGTTTGACCTGCCTTGGAGATCCCCAGATATTCCACCCCACCCAATGTATGAGCCCACCCAAGCTGCTTTTCCATCTGAATGGCTGGTCTTGTCTCATGCTTCAAAACTTTCTAAATCTTCTCAAACAACCAGTAGCTGAACCTCAGTGAGCCTCAGGCCTGGCACTAGCATCAGTCAGCCTTGAATCACAGCTTGGCTTCACCTGGGAATCTCCAAGCCCAGCACAAGTAGCAGCTACCTTAGATTGCTTTATAGCTCAGGCAGGGTGGCCCTGGGCAAAACAGGTGGGGGCTGACCTTGGCCTGAACCTCCTTAGGGAAACCCCAGAACCTGCACACCCAGTGGACAACTACAGACCACGCCAGAGCACCATCACACTGCCTGTGCACAGCTGATCCCTTACGGAGGGCAGAGGTTGGTGGTAAGTGGTCACAGCCAATTCTTATAGCTGACTGGCCTGGGTAAATCCCTCCCATTGATCTGCCAGCAGTAATCAATGCTCAACTGCAAGAGAAGGGTGTACTCAGCCCACACAAAAGGCATACATACCTCAAGTATCCCACTTGGGTGATGAGGAAGGCTGTGCCACTGGACCCTACAGGACACCTACTACATTAGGACACACTACCAATACATGGTGTCAAAGCAGCTCTACCTAATACATAAAAACAAACACAGTGAGGCTGCCAAAATGAGGAGACAAAAAAACATAGCCCAAATGAAAGGACAGATCAAAACTCCATAAAAAGAGCTAAACAGAATGGAGATAAGCAATCTTTCAAATGTAGAGTTCAAAACACTGGTTATAAGGATGCTCAAGGAACTTAGTGAGGACCTCAACAGCATAAAAAAGATCCAGACAGAAACAAAGGATACACTAATCGACATAAAGAACAATTTACAGGGAGAAAGCAATAGAGTGGATGATGCCAAGAATCAAATCAATGATTTGGAACATAAGGAAGAAAAAAATCAACCAATCAGAACAAGAAGAAGACAAAAGAATCCCCCAAAATGAAGAAAGTATAAGCAGACTCTGGGACAACTTCATTAGGTCCAACATTCACATCATAGGGATGCCAGAAGGAGAAGAGAAAGAAAGGGAAATTAGAAATCTATTTGCAAAAAACAAGGCAAGAAAACTTCCCTAACTTGGTGAAAGAAATAGACATGCAAGTCCAGGAAGTACAGAGAGTCCTAAAAAAGGTGGATGCAAGAGACCCACTCTAAGACGCATCATTATTAAAATGCCAAAGGTTAAAAATAAGGAGAGAACCTTAAAAGCAGCTAGAGAAAAGAAGTTAGTCACCTACAGAGGAGCCCCCGTAAGACCATCAGCCGATTTCTCAAAAGAAACTTTGCAGGCTAGAAGGGGTTGGCAAGAAATATTCAAAGTCTTGAAAAGCAGGGACCTACAGCCAAGATTGCTCTACCTAGCAAAGCTATCATTTAGAATCGATGGACAGATAAAGAGCTTCCCAGACAAAAAGTAAACCAAATCATTTTTCTGAAAGGAGTTCATATCACCAATGGCAATAAATACATCTCTATCAACAATTGAATCTAAAACACAAACAAAGCGAACAAGAAGAACAGAGACAGAAACATGGATACAGAGAGAATTTTGGTAGTCGCCAGATGGGAAGGCGGTATAGTAGAATGGGTGAAGAAGTCAGGGGATTAAGAAGCACACATAGGTAGTTACAGAATAGCCATTGAGATATAAAGTACAGTATAGGAAATGGAGTAGCCAAAGGAATTATACACATGATCCATGAACATGAACAATGGTGGGGAGATTGCCTGAGGGAATGGTGGATGCTTGGTGGACAGGGGCAAAGGAAGACAACTGTTATAGTGTAATCAATAAAATATAATTAAAAAGAAAAAAGAAAAAAAAGGAAGAATCCTCATGTGGAGCACTCTGAGAAAGCGGAAGATGTATGAGGATTTTCTTTGTAAAGTGTTTATTTTACAATCTCTGGACAAGTGGGAACATCTCAAGGTAGCCGATGATCTGGAACAGGTTCAGTTGAAGATGGGCAGAAGACTGTGGGGCAGGGAGAGCCAGGGGATGAGTTCTTCATTATTTTAGGAGGGTTGGCTGCGGTGCTACAACATAGGTCAGAAAATGAAGTGTTTAGTGGGAAGATTGGGGCCTTCAGATTATTTTGGTGAAATAGCATTACTGATAAATTGTCCCTGTGCTGCCTCAGTGGCTGCTTGTGGCCCTGTGAAGTGCGTTAACCGGTGCTGACCCAGATTCGAACATGGTCTTGGCCTGTGCTCAGATATCTTCAAATGAGACATAGATGAACAGTTTCATGGCACTATCTGTCTGAAATCTGCCTCTTGTGCCTCTCTTTTCCCCTCTCCCCAATCTACGCTTCACTCTTGCAGACTGCTATATTTTCCCTACATGCAGCGCCCCGTAACTACTGGCATCGCAGCTTGTCTATGTTAAAAGTTGCTTTTATTGCACTGTTTGTAATTTAGAGCATTAACTAGCGCTCATGCATAGTTAAATAAATGGAGTTCACAGACTGCTCTTCCTGCTTCTCTTGGTTTAGTGTTAATATTCAGCCTGGGAAGTATGTGCCATGCTCTTTGGTGAGGCCCAATCCCTGCACCAAATGTATTATCATGGAGTAAGGATGTAACAGGGCAAGGTTTTTTTTTTAAGTGACATAATTTTTTAGTTATCATAAGCATACTTTAGGCTGTGGGTATGTATGCTGTATTTCTTTATAGAATGATTTCTCATTTAGCTCTAGAGGGTTAGGAGAAACAGCTAGAGAAAACTCTTAGGAAGATATCTTCCTGTATTTAAACTAGATTAAGGCTGGGAAAATGCCTATTTTTGCTAAATTTTTAAAAAATATTTTATTTATATATTTTTAGAGAGAAGGAAAAGGGAGGGAGAAACATCAATGTGTGGTTGACTCTCACACACCCCGCACTGGAGACCTGGCCCGCAGCCCAGGCATGTGCCCCCTGATGGGGAAATCAAGCTGGCGACCTTTGGGTTTGCAGGCCGGCACTCAGTCCACTGAGCCACACTAGCCAGGGCCCATTTTTGCTAATTATTGATGGATATGATTCGTTCCACCTTTTTTTCTTTTTAATCAGAATTTTTATTTGTCAAACTAGCTTTTCTGGTATTGGTTATATCTTGTTATTGTTTCCTCTCTAATTTTGAAGTGTATTTAAGCGTGGCTGTCTATACTTGCCTCTTGAATTTGAAAGTAAATCATAGGCTGCAAATACAGGGTTATGATTTAACTGCATCTGCCTCAGCTCACAAATTCTGATTAGACTTTTATTTATCCAGTTGCTGCCAAATACTGATCATCAGATGCCGAATTAAGAATAAGAATTTGAGGTCTATACTCTTGGTTGTCAACTTAGAGGTTTTGGTTAGTGTCATCCTTCAGTTGATTCCAGGATAATCTGCTATGCACATTAAACACTGATTCCAGGAGGCTGGATTTGCTGGGAATAGATGGACCGTACATATGTCATAACAGAAATATGGAGGTGATGTTGCTAAAGGGAGAAATGCCAAGTTGACAAAATGCAGTATTAGGAATTTTACCCCACTAAATTCACTGGGGCAAGAGATTTTCAAAGATTTTTACTTTGGTTTGACCTTTTTACCTCATTTTTACATTAGCTAGAATTTATGGTGGGTTGGGGGTGGAGTAGGATGCATCTGGATTTTTTCAAATTGGTCTAAAAGGCCATTCTGCTGAAAAGTTTGGCTTTCCTATTTAGCATTTATTTCTCTGACAAACATTTCTGGTTTTTTGACATAAGCTTATATTTTGAATCTTCGTTATATTTTAGTATTTTCCAGCCTTTTCAACCTTATGTGTTACGTTATTCCACATGCACCAATGATACCCAACATTTTATTTTTATGTTATTTTTTAAAAACGAAATATCACAGTTCTGTAATGTAGGCACTTACATTTTCATTGTGATTAATATGTAATGTAGAGTTATAGCTGGGAGTGGCTACAAGCATTTTTCCATTTGTATGAAACTGGCTCTGATTATTAATCCCTTTCTTACCCTTTCCCAGGTAATTTGAATTGGTCATGATCGATATATATATATATATATATATATATATATATATATATATATATATATATATATGTGTGTGTGTGTGTGTGTGTGTGTGTGTATGTGTGTGTGTGTGTATGAACAGCTTTTAGGTTGTTACTAGGTTTGAAGTATAAATCTGGGAAAGAGGTTTTATTTAAATTTTAGTGTGGGATAGAGAGCCACCTTATTACAATTATGTTTCAAAATAATCTATATTAAATGAGGGTTTTCTGATCTAAATTTGTGTTTAGCTACCTTTTTATACTTAAAAAATTAAAAATAAAAATTATGTTTTTATTAGTTGAATAAATGCCAGTTATACAAGTCAGATTTATTTTATACATGAATCAATCTCTGACGGGTACTTTTTTGTTACTGGGTGCCATTTTGATTGTGATAGGACTTCAGTTCATTGTCCTTGCAATAAATTTCACTCCTCTAGAGGGCGGTGTGCTCTTGAAATCTAACCAGTAACATGTATTGCAAGCGCATGAATGGAGGGGAGGCTGTTGATTGCCAAAACTTGAAGACTGAGTGTGCAGGATGCATAGGACTAGTCAAGTTCCCCTCTTTACATTCCACTTAAAGAGGATTAAATGAACAAATCCTGAGGACAGCAGGTATGTGTTAGGTGGTTGATTATTACATTAATCCTCTTAAAGAACTCTGGAAGAAATAACTCAATAGTATTTTCCAGAAGTTGCAAGCTCATTTAAGCAGTTGTTTGTTTTACTTTAAAATAATACACATAGTTCAAGGAAAAAAAACACACAAAACTTTCGACTCTCAAAGTGCCTTACCCTGGGAGTCTGACATGCGGCTAACTTGCTGAGACTCTGCTCATCTTTCTGGGTCTCAGGTTCCCATCCATAAAATCGAGAAGTTGGAGAAATGAAGTCTCTGATGGTCCTAGGGCTACACTTTTCACTCTGGTAAGCCACAGCCGCATGTGACTGCTGAGCCCTTGCAATGGGATTAGTCTAGAGTGTAAGTATAAAATATACAGCTGCCCTGGCTGGGGCTGCTCAGTGGATTGAATGCTGGCCTGTGAACCGAATGGTCTGCCAGTTCAATTTCCAGTCGGGGCACATGCCTGGGTTGCAGGCCAGGTCCCCAGTTGGGGGCATACAAGAGGCAACCACAAATTGAGGCTTCTCTACCTCTCTTTCTCCTTCCCTTTCCTCTAAAAATAAACAAATAAAATATTTTAAAAAATAAAATACACACCAGATTTTGAAGACTTAGTATGAAAAAATATTAATTACAAAGTAAAATGATAATATTTTGCATATGTTGTATCAAATATTTTAAAATTAACTTCACCTATTTTTATTGTTCCTTGTGGGGTAGAAAGTTTTAAATATGAATATGTGGTATATAGGATAGAGCAACATACAAAGGAATGAACAAGGCTTCTCCCCAAATCTAATACAGTCTTCTATAAGATATATTTAAATTTTCATATTTGAGAATATTTATTATTTCTGAAGGTAAAATTGCCATTCCATTTTGTTTAAATATCTATAATATATACATTTAATGAGGGAAAATTTGGCTTCTTAAAAATAAATAAATAGAACTAACAAGCAAAATAGACAGACCCATGAATAGAGAGCAGGATGACAGCTATTGGGGAGCGGGGAGAAGGGGTAGAGGGATTGAGAAAAAAGGACTTGTGGACATGGACAACAGTGTGGTGATTGTAGGGGGAAGAGGCATTTGGGGGGATAAATGGTAATGAAAAAATATAATATAAATAAATAAATAAATAAATAAATAAAAGGAGATATTAAATCCTTGTTTTTCCCCACAGTACAAGGTGAGGGGAAAGTAGGTTTATGCTTAGGAGTACAGAAAACACTGAGTTTATTCTTCTATTTTTATTTATTAATTATTATATTTTTCTCATATGAACAACTGTAAACCTACTATTACCTCACCCTGTGTTTTGTTAGCTTGTTTCGTTCCTCAAATCTTTGTACCGAAGGCACTCTCGTTGGAGGAGAACATGGCCTCAAGCTGCCTTTTATTCCACCTCCATGCATTTCATGTTGAAATTTCTTTCAAATCTTTTGTTTCAGCTTTAAAAAAAATCCATGCAAATTCTGCATTGCACTTTATAATAAATTCCCATAAAAACTTTTCGGGAAGTTTTAAATCAACACCAAGTAATATTGATAGCCCAAGAGTTGTGCTCCACGTTAATCTGAGGTTTTCCTGTGGTACCTCAAGACATCACAACATATTTTAGTCTGTTCTGAGTGAGCATAATGTGGCAAGATTTTTGCTCATGAACTATAGGATAATAGTATCCATAATATTGCAGTAAGGATTAATTGAGATATAATGCAGACAGGTCATTTAGCATCAATACATGTTTATTAAAAATAAATATTGATTATTATTCTTATTTGGTTCCTAACAGGTGGTATTCCATATAAAATGAAACACAGAAGCTAAAGGATTTTTCTTGGAAAAGATTGACTATACTATGGGAGCATATGTTTAGTTATAACATTGTACCAAATCTGCCATAGTAGGTAGAGGATATTTATTTCATTTATATATTTGTATTTATGCAGGTGTTAGTAGGAGGCCTTATGCTATAATTGAAAAAGTCCCAAACTTGAATTAAGAAACCCTGAATTTTACTTCCAGGATCTGCTTGATTTTATCTCATATATATATATATAATTTCTACTTTATGTTATTATTTTATTTATAATTTGTACACTGTGTATGAAGAATTTTTAAGTGATTATTCACTTCAGGCAAATTTAATACTATCAATAAAAGGAGCAAAGCCATTTGGAGGAAGGGATATGTTTGTTACTACAGCAAAAACCTCGATGCTCATATCCTTGTTGCCTGACTGAATTTCGTGAGTGTTTGGGTTAGGATCAGTGAGCTTGTGAAAGTTAGTTGACATAACTCTTGTCTCCTCATCTTCATAATGAAGAGGCTGGGCTAGGTGATTGCTAAGATGTCTTCCATTCCTGAGCACTGAACTTGCAAGTTCAGTTCCACCTCCAGTGTTTGCCAGCTGGATGAACTTGTGTAGGCCGAGCCTTATGAACTTGTTCCTTCATCTGAAATGGGGATGGTATGAAAGTCAAATGTGATGACAGTGAAAGTTCAAGCCTGACACAGAAAGTTCTCAGTTAACGTTGGTTTCCTCTCAGAATCCTAGGAAATTCTAATGGGAGTTCACTTGCAGTGTCACTTTATTGCTCTATTACCCTCTTCCAAAAAGAATACATTTTATTTTACAGTAAGGATCACTCGGCACTTAAAAGCCATGACCTCCAGAACCACTGGTCTTTAAGTCCATGACAGTCTTTGCAGAAGTAGGAAGGGTTACCAAGAAAATGACCTTCACCACCAACACTCTGCTTCTGGAAAATGTTTTAAGAGCATATAAAGGGATTTATTTTAATTGGAGATAAATTCACGCTGCATTGTAAATGGCTAACTTCCATTGAGCAAGTCTTCCTTAACAAGGCAGAGAGCAGTGGAATGTCCAAAAGGGTGTGGTGGGAAGTGGAGAGAGAGGTGCAGAAAGAAGAGGGTGGAGATGTCCAAAAGCCAAACTCCCTGACTTCACAGTTTTACGTGGGGCCGGCCCTGCCCTAGTTTGGAATGGTGAGAGGAGTTAGCTTGCAGGCCTTCCGGGCCTGTCAGGAAAGCACTCCCTATTTGGGGCAGGATCTGAGCTGCTGCTTGTGGGCTAAGGTGGAGCTGGCCCAGGGAGCTCACACCCACACCTAGCACCTGAGTAGGAGAAGCTGGCCTTCCCCATCAGGCAAAGGGGTGCGTGCTCATCCCAGATGGACTGTGAGGCTGAGGCTGGGAAATCAGCTGAGCATCCGACTCCACTCCACCTTGGGACCCCCGAGTTCCTCTGGGTACACAAGCCAAGCTATAATTAGGATTCTCAAGTAGAGCTGTGGGTTGGTTTTGTTTTGGGGGTTTTCTTGTTTGTTTTGCTTTTTGGCTGTTTTTGGTTGGTTTTGTTTTGTTTGTTGCAGGTTCATGGCAGCTTTATGGAACACCTAGTTACCCAGCCCAGTGGAGAATGGAGAGCTGATAGCTCTTCATTTTGCTGGAAGGCCTGGCTCTTGTTAGGTTCCTCTTCCTTTCTGTGGTAAGGTCACTGGTTCTTTTCCAGTTTATGAATGAAGACAAATTTTATGCTTGCTCGTTTTAGCCAGTGCCTGTCAAGGAAGAACGTGTTCTCTCCAAAAACAACAGTGCGCAGTGATGGGCATTAGCTGGGATCAATCTTCCAGAATTTCTCTAAAATAGCTTTTACCTTGGGGGGTCCAGGGATGGTCCAGAGTGTGTAAGTGCCCCTGCCTCTGAAGTCTGGGGACGGGGAACAAAGAACAGGTTTTCTGGAAACAGCCCTCCGGAGTGAGACAAGGCTTCCAGAGGTGTCGCAAAGATGGAAATCTAGCTCTCTGACTGGGGCAGGCTTGCTGCAGACCAGAAAGTCCTGTGGAAAATGGAAGAAATGGAAAAAATCCTGCAAAGATCTTAACTATGGGAAAACATTTTTTAACAAAGAACGAACAGGCCCGTACAAGAAAGCAAGTGCATAAAAGATCTCTGAACAGTTCTATTTTGGGTTTGAAATTTCAGCTGCTTCTATCTTCAAGCCCAAGGGAGGCCCCACCCAGCCTCTGGGCTCCCTCTACTCCAACCACTTCCTGGGGCCCTCAGCCCTCACGGTGGCCATGTGCCAGCCAGTAGCAGCCTCCCAGCAAACACAGGAGTCTGTTTTTCAAAACCATGTCTGTGGAAGTGGAGAAGACTCAGAGTGATATTAAGAATGCATATTAAGAGAGCTTTGGACATGGCTGTTAGAAGTGGGGTGTGGTTGGGGCTGGCTGTGCTGCTTGCTGCCTGAGCTGCAGTCACGTGGACGCAGCACATGCACACCCACACACCTGGAAACTCACTGTCTCCAGACCATGAAGGACAAAGAAGGAAGCCCCCGCAGTGCCTGGGAGCAGGGGTGGTGCAGGATCCACCTGGACCCATGCTTTTGGAAACCTGTGGCCAGTGCTGGTGGACACGCACAGGATGGGAAACCCAGCCTCATGCAGCCTGTGTTGCCCCGTAGTGGCGTGAAAGTGGGTGCAGATCAGGCAGGTTTGCATTTGATGGTATGGACTTAGAGCTGCTCTTAGGTCATTACCTCCTCGGTCACTTCCTCAAAGCAGGCACAGAAGGTCTGGAGGTCCAGGCACCTGGAGGAGCCTTGAGGTACCTCCTGGCCACTGCCCGTTTTGTTAACCCCAGTTTAAGGCAGCGCTGTCATAAAATCTATGCCCTGGGTGTGGAAATGGGGTCCACCTTTCGATGCCTTGTTAGAATATTTCTTGAAGGGGCTTGAGATGTTCTCTATCGCACACAACTACAAGAAAACTAAGGGAAAGGGGGAAGTTGGTAAGACATGAGGGTCAGCACTCTGCTCTTGTTCTGAGGGCAACAGTCTGACTGTGGCAGCTTGGCTGTCTGGACCCAGGAGTGGCCAGGCTGCTCTGGGCTGCTCCCCGAGCTCCATAGGCCACATCGCTGCTAACAAGCCTCTTAGCCACCTGAAAGTCTGCTCTGGGTTTTGAAGTAGAAAATATGAACAGCTTAATGAAATACCATCCAAAGTTTTCCTTGGGCTCTCTGGTTTGTATATCTTTCATGTGGCATTCTTAGAGAGGCTTTGACCACATGGAGTTGGGTCTGAGGTCACAAAAGAGGTTTAAGAGCTGGGAATAAATTTTTACAATAAATATAGACTTGCATACCTTAAATACTTTTCCAATACTCACCCCCCACAAAAAAATTACAACAAAGTAAAAACAAATCCCCCAGCAAAAAAAAAAAAAAAATCAATTAAAATCAACAATAACTATGTAGTTCACTCTTTTTTACCAAGAAATTCCTATTATTCTAAGCCTTCTTATGATACGCTATTGTGGGATATACGATGGCTATATTTCAGCTCCTGTCCTTAATGTTACTATTTTCTGATGAAATAAAACATACATGCTCATACGCAAAACAATTAGGAAATAATGCAAGACTTTTTAGGTGCTAAATTGTGTGGCACAGGCAATGCATGCTGCAGATGTGCAGAGCGGGGAGCGTGGACTGGAGTGGCTGGGGACGCTGGAACCTAGGCTGGGGGATGGGAAGTTTAGGTTGGGGCGTAGGAGCGTGAAAAGCTGAGCTTGTGGCAGAGCTTATGACTCATGTAGCTTAAACAGTAAGGACAAAAATTATTATTATTTTTATTGTCTAACCATTTTGGCATGGTTTTTAATCTTATACCCAATCAGAATGGACCCTGCCTGTGGTGATGGAGTAGCGTTTTGAAGGCCTCTGCTCTGACCAGCATTTACCCATTGTAGAGGGAATTAGGAAAATCTAGCAAATTCCAGGAGAGGAATGAGAGACTGGGATGACAGAGTCACTCAGAGGGTTCTGAACAGCAGCTATTACCAGAGCAGCACAGGGATATTTCAATATGCTAGCAACTTAGATGGCTTGTCAAGGTGTACATGTTGGATATGAGTCCTGGATAAGACAAATGTATTTTCTCACACAAGAGAATTTTAGATGTATGAACATTCTAGATGGTCCATACATCAGTCCAAGGTCTCCATCAAGGACCTGGTTCTTTACAGTATTCTCTCCTGCCATCATTAGTGCATCTCATTCTCATGACAGTATCCAGACATAGATAAAAGGCCTTTTCTTTCTCCTATTTTTCTTCTTAGCAGCCAAGAATATGTCTAGAAGTCTCCCCTCAGATCTCCATGAGAGTTGCATGGCACTGCAGCCACTGGCCCAGAAATGGTAAGGATTAATCCTGTGGGAAGAAGAGGGCCACTTTTCCTGAAGCACATGTTCCCCCTCAGAGGTGCCTATGCATGTACTTGGATGCACTCTGGGTTCTCTCGCCAGGGGGGTGGAGGGGTGGAGAGAAAATGACGTTGAGTAGACAGCCAACAGTGTGCATCTAGCTAGGTTACATGAAGTAAGATGCAACCATTTATAGACCTTGTCCGGGTGAAGAAGCTCTGATTTAGTTAGTAAAACCGTTAGAGTAATGATAATGACCATTTGGTGAGCAATTACTGTATCCCTTCATACTGTTTCCCATAATGGCTGTTTCATTCACATTCCCGACAAGAGTCCACAAGGATTCCAAACACTTGGCACATATTATGTCATGGAATCTTCAGGAGCTCCTGAAATGATGTAACTGAGCACCAGAGGGGTTCTATACCCTGCAGACTTTACCAGGTAGCACATGACAGCACGCGAACAGGTGGTGGAATGGAAGTGACATTTCATTCCAGTGGGGTGGAGAACAGATTGGGAAGCAGAGAGGTTGACGGCAATGGATACCTGCTATGAAGGTCTGGAAATGATGCTGCTCAGGGATAAGGGCCCAGACCCCTGTGAAATGATCGTTTGGGCTCCTGTTACATGTGAAGAATTCCACTAGGCAGGTTTTCTCACTCAGTTTCTTCATTCTCACAACAATTCTGTAAAATAGGTACTTTTTTATTGTGGTAAAAAACATAATAATAAAGATTTTATTTATTTACTTTTTAGGGACATGGGGAGGGAGGAAGAGAGGGAGAGAAATATCCACGTGCAGAGAAACATCGATTGGTTGCCTCTTGCACGCCCCAAACTGGGCACCTGGCCTGCAACCCAGGCATGTGCTCTAACTGGGAACCAAATGGGTGGCCTTTCAGTTTGCAGGCTGGCGCTCAGTCCGCTGAGCCACACCAGCCAGGGCAAAACCCATAATATTAAATTTGCTGTCTTCACCATCTTCAACTGTACAGTCCAGTAGTGTTAAGTATCTTTGCATTGTTGTGCAACAGATCTAAAAGTTTTCATCTTGCAAAACTGAAACTCTACATCCACTAAATACTATTCTTCCCCCCTTCCTCCAACCCCTTTTATCTTTTTGTTTCTAGGATTTTGACTTTAGATACTTTATATGAGTAAAATCATGCAGTATTTACCTTTTTGTGACCAGCTTATTTCATTTAGCATAACATAACATCCTCAATGTTTATCCATGTTGTAACATGTGACATGATTTCCTTCAAAAAGGCTGTCTAATACTCCATTATAAGTATTTACCACATTTTCTTTATCCATCGTTCTGTCGATAGACATTCGAGTTACTTCCACCTCCTGGCTATTATGGATAGTAATGCTATGAACATGGGATACAAGTATCTCTTTGAGATGCTGCTTTCAATTCTCTTGGATAGACGCTCAGAAGGATTACTGGATCATATAATTCTATTAATAATCACATATAATTTTATATAATTATATGACATGTAATCATATAATCCTATTTTTTATTTTTTCAGCAAACTCCATCTGTTTTCCATAATGGCTGTTTCATTTTACATTCCCATCAATACATGAGGATTCCAATTTCCTTGCATCCTTGCCAACACATTTTATTTTGTTCTCTTGATAGTATCCATCATAACAAGTGTGAGGTGTTACTTCATTGTGGTTTTGATCTGCACTTCTTTTTGATCAGTAGTGTTGAACACATTTTTGTATGTTTGTTAGCCATTTGTATGTCTTCTTTGGAAAACTCTCTATTCAAGTGTGCCCATTTTAAAATCAGGTTATTTGTTTTTTGAGTTGTACAAGTTCCTTATATATTTTAAATATTAACCCCTTATCAGACACGTCATTTGCAAATGTTTTCTCCCTTTCCATCAGTTGCCTTTTCACTTATCGTTTCTGTAAAGTAGATGTTTTTATACTAATTTCCACAATTGAATAAGTTAATAAGTGAAAAAATAATTCATATGGCTCTCTCCTCAAATACTCTGTGAGATACTTAAGAGTCTTTTCTTGTCTTTTATGCCTAACATCAGTGCAATGCTTTCTTGTGAATGTGTGTTGAATGAGAAAATAGACTGAGCTTCAGTGGTGACATGGCTTTCTCAAAGTCCCATCGCTACCAAGATGCATTATTAGAATTTGAATTTGGGGATCTGATATCAGTTTTCTTTCTACTATACCAAAGATTCTCAAATCACTGTCAAAGATCTTCCTGCTCTAAAAGCCTGAGTCCCTGCTTTGATTTCATGAGTGAATGATGCATAATTCCTGCAATTTTCATTGTTAAATATAGCGAAAGCTACTTATTAGTGACCTCCTAAGGGAGTTAGTAAATATTACTAAAACATGATATTCATCAACCAATATTAGCATATCACTTGAGGTTCCTAAGGACTCAACAGCCATGTTTCTTTTAAGTCTGACTTCTTAGGAACTTTGGAAACAGTTTGGCACTATCTTCTAGCGTTGAAGTTACCATCTGGTAACTTGCCAATTTCACTATTATATATATACCTTCTGCCTGTGCTGTCCAATATGGGAGCCTCTTGGCTACATGTGACTATTTAAAATTTTTTTTAAATTTATTTTTAGAGAGCGGAACGGAGGGAGAAAGAGAGGGAGAGAAACATCAATGTGTGGTTGCCTCTCTCATGCCCCCTAGTGGGGACCTAGCCTGCAACCCAGGCATATGGCCTAGACTGGAAATTGGACCCGTGACCCTTTGGTTCGCAGTCAGCACCCAATCCATTGAGCCACACCAGCCAAAGCTATTTAAATTTTTTAACTAAGTAAAATATATACATATTAAGTTCTTCAGTCACAATGGCCACATTTCAAATGCTCAGTAGCCGTATGTGGACTTTATTGTCCGACACAGATGTAAGACATTTTCATCATTGCAGAAAGTTCTATCAGAGAGCACTGTCCTAGAGAAACTCGTGCACAAGTTCACCTGATGCCAGAAATAAGAATGTCCATAGCCCTATTGCTTGTAATAACCCCAAACCATTAGCAGCTTAAGTGTTCATTAGCAGAATGGAGAAAGAAGCTTATTCATATGATGAAATATGTTGCAACCAAAAATGAATAGAGGTGAATGCAACAAAGTAGACGCGTCTCACATGTGTAAGATTAAGCAAAAGAAAACACAAAAGAAAACTGATTATCATACAGATATTCTAATCGTATAAAGTTCAAAATGATGCAAAACTCTACTTACTATATTATTTAGCATACAGCAGTCCCGTTATCTGCCAAGGCCCCCAGTGGATGCTGGAAACTACGATTGTACCAAACCCTGTATATATGTTTTTTCATACACACACACACACACACACACACACACACACACACACACACAATAAGTTTAATTTGAGAAAGTAGGCACAAGAGATTGTTAATTATTATATGTATTATATATATAGCTGTTGCAGTAACATAGTAAAATAGGACAATTACAATAATGTTCTGTAATAAAGTTATACTAATGTGTTCTCTCTCTCACTGTCTATAACCAATCTGATCATCAGATGGGTCCTAAGTGACTAAGGGCCAGGGAGCACGCACGGCATGGAGATGCTAGACAAAGGGATGATGTACTTGCCGTGCCGGATGACGTTGGATAGTGAGAGATTTCATCATGTTATTCTGAGTGATATGCAGTTTAAATCTTATGAATTGTTTATTTCTGGTATTTTCCACTTAATATTTTCAGACCTCTGTTGCCCACAGGTAACTGAAACTGTCGAAAGTGAAACTGTTGATAACGGGGGACTACTGTACTGTGGGAAAATAGTAAGGAAAGCAAGAAAATTATTACCACAATGTTAGGATAATGCTAGGATAACAGTCTCTTTCTATTTGATTTTCATGGAGACCTATGCTAGTGGTTTGGTGAAGGAAATATTTCTGTTCTTTTAGACTACTGAGAAGGAAGATAAGATAGTAACTATCTCAGTTAATTAATCAATCCATATAAGACTCTTCTAAGGTAAGTGCTGTAGGTTGAATGTTTGTGCCCTCCCCAAATTCATATGTTGAATCCTATCCCTCAATGTGATCACATTACAAGCTGGGGACTTTGAGAGATGGTTAGGTCATGGGAGTGGAGCCTTCATGAGGGATTACTGCCCTTATGAGAGAGACCCCAGAGAGCTTCCTGGACCCTTCAGCCACATGAAGGCACAGCAAGAAGACTGCTTTCTCAGAACCAGAAAGTAGGCTCTCAGCAGAGAGTAAACCTTCAGGTACCTTGATCTTGGACTTCCAGCCTCCAAATCTGTGAGAAATAAATTTCTGTTGTATAACCCATTCAGTCTGTGGTGTTCTGCTACAACAGCCTCAGACCAAGACAGGAATCTGCTGGTGTGGGAATTATTTGACATGTTATTTTAAAGCAAGGGTGGTATAATTTACCATTTCCTCCTGATGGGATGATTTTAAAAGTTCACAGGGATTATAGTCATTTTATATAATATTTAAAATATTGTATAAAAATAAAATCCCATTTACTCAATCCTACATTAAAAGTTTTCCCTCACTTCTTATTGCCAGTTATTTTGGGCAGAAAGAAGAGGGAGGATAGAAACTGATAATATATGTGGCCCACTATCAGTGCAAGTTTCCAACAGGGTTGCTGACAGATGACCAATGCCAAAAGTGACTCAGCACTTCCTCCGCACTGTGTTGTTCAGTCTACACATATTTATGTGGGGATGGATGTACTGCTTTACCCTGTGAATTAGGTTCTCAGACCCAATTCCAACATGGGGGAGGGAGGGTTCCATACACCAACAAGCAGGACACCCTGCTGGTGTCTGAGAATTTAACTCACTTCTGATACTACCTGCAGATAGCTACCTTAGATTCCACAGGTTAAGGATTCAATCCTGCAAGATTTTCCATTCCCTGCCTGCCTCTCCTTCCCCCAACACACTCTTCAGTCACTAGCTGCAAACCCAGGCTCTCTTACCTGTGCTTCTGAGCAACTGGCTATAGATTAGAGGTTCCCACCACCCCCTCCAATTCAGGATGCCGATCACAAATCCAACTTGTTACTTGTACTTCTGACCAGCTGGTTATAAATCAGAAGTTGCTACAATGCTCTTCTCAGGTTTGGTTAATTTGTCAGAACAGCTCATAGAATTCAGAAAACATATTACTAGATCATTGGTTTACTGTAAAAGGATCATCTGGGTGGAAGGTTTGCATAGCATAAGGTTTGGAGAAAAGACAGAGCTCCCATGCCCTCTACAGGTGGGCACTCTCCCTGTATCTCCATGTGTTCACCAACCCAAAATCTCCCCAAATGTCTCTTTTGGTTCTTTATGGAGGCTTCATTATAGCCATGATTGTTTAAATCATTGGCCATGGACTCCTGTCCTTCCCAGGAGGTAGGAGACATTGAAAGTCCAACCCTCTAATAACATGCATGGTTGTTTCTCCTTGTAACCAGCCTCCATCCTTACATGCTTCCAAAAATCACCTCATTCATGTAACAAAAGACACTTCTATCACCTTTAACATTTAAGGAATACCAAGGATTTGGGGAGCTGTGAGCCAGAAATGGGGACTAAGACCAAATATGTATTTGTATATAATTTTTAAATATTATATAAAATATTATATAAAGTCACAAATATCATACCCTCTGAATGTATTCCTCTCCTGAGCTGGGCAGCCACCTGGACACATGGGCCTGGCCTTGGTGCCCAGCTCAACCTTGAGGGAGAGCAACCCGTGACCAAATGCCTCCAGGTTTGCGAGAAACCCAATTCAGCCCAAGAGGATTCTGGAATAGGAGAATTTTGTTATTCAGTTTCTGAATAAAATCATTTCTGTGTTTTTGTCAAATGCATCTTGTCTATAACTCTTATTTAGATCCAAGCACTGGTCCAGGTGTAACTTGGTCATCTTTGTAAAGCAACATTTCTGGTTGCCTTTAGTAATGTCCTTGACTCAGCATCGCTAAGCAAATTACTAGCTGGTCAATCCATCCCACCCAGTCTTCACATTATTGGAGCTGCCTAGTCTTGGCTGTGTCCATGAATAATTCACTTCAGAGCATGGCAGAAGCCAGCCAGCCCCTGTGACCTGACTCAGAGGTCAGCTCCCTCACCTACATCCCTGCTCCCACATCTGACAGCCAGGAAGGAGTGCATTGCCAAGAATCAAGTATGTTTGAACTGAGGGCAATTTTTATCTGTCTCCCTGCCTTCTACATGCATGATCACCAGACTCTTCTCCAAAGGGAAAATTCCCTAAGAATTAGGTAATATTTTTGGTAGCTTTTCCCACACCTTGGTCACCATTTCTTCTATCATTTTCTATCATTAAAACAAAAATGGAGTTCTTTAAATCAGTAATAATGTCAACAATAAAACAATTTTTAAAAAGTGAAGTTCTTTATTTCTCTTCCTGTTGTAATAGTGAGGAATTGTAGCCCACCCTACCATTCTTTTGACATTGTTTTTGTAAGTGCTGACCTGACTAATACAAGTATGTAGCTTGTGGATAAACAGCATATTTGTAGAAGAATCCTGAAAATTAACTTCAAAAGATAGACACCGACCTTAAGGCATCCTAGCTCCAGATTTGCTGACCTTCAACCGTGGAGCCAAGATGATGTGAAGCCAGGATGACGCACACCGGACCATCACTTGCCTTATCAGAATGGACTGTGCTTACTAGCACGTGGAGAACTTTTCCACCCTCTCCCTTGATCTCTTTGTTCTGTTCCCTCTTCCTCCTTATAAAAACCTCTGCCTGCACTGAGATAGTGAGATTGGCTTTGAGACAAGAGTCCCTCATCTTCCAGATGGCTGGCATCTGAATTAACCTCTTTCCTTTACTTGCCTCTTGAGTACTGGCTTTCAAAGACACAGGAGGCAGGACCTGAATTTGGTTACAAACTTATAGTGGGGCTTTAAGTTTTAAGAAATTAGAAAGTTATCAGATCTGGATGTGGGGAAGCAGATGAACCCCAGAACTGGAGCAGTGTTCTCACAGTTCCGGAGGTGGGCTGTGATTTAAGGAGAAGGAAGGAGAATATCCTACTCACTTTCTCAATCTTGTTATGGAAGCTACGTCTCTGAGAAATAGCCCAGGTGACAGGTGTGTATCTTTGGGGGATGGGGAGGAGCAGCATGGGGAGCATAAGGAGGGAGTGTTGGGCAGCAGTTAGAAATGAGCTGTGGGAGGAAGGAGGAAGGGTGCCATCATCCTCGTTGATTCAAGGCAGTAGTTGAAATAGTTTCAGTTAACTGCCCTTGTTAGCAAAATTGTCACTGCTCTTTTAATCCCAGGTGGGCAGTCAAGGAGAAAAATGGTATGACCAAAATACATGTCAATCAATGTAGAACCCCTCCTTTGTGCTAATACAATAATCACATTCATACTTAAGACAGCAGAGTCAGGAGACTTGGGCCCTTCTTGCCACTCTTGGCAGACCTGATCTCTCCCTTGAGGATGTACTAATAAACCTCTTACTTATCCACTTTCATTTCACTGATCTGTAATTCTTTACTCTGTTGGCAAGAATCCAGCTCCCATAACAACTTTTGGTGCTGGATAGGGCCCTCTTCATGATCGTATCTTTGGTGATGACAGTTTGCAAGTCAACTTCTATAGTTATTGGTTTTGCTGAGGGTTTCTTGCTCTCTCCCTCTTGAGAAATTGCTGCACCCTGCTGCCATGGGCCAAGCATTTAAAAGCCTCTAGGACACTTGCTGCTAAATGATAAATGGTCATGGACCTGAGAAGAGGCACTAGGTCCCCCACCAGCTGCAAGCAAATATCCATGCAACAAAGAACACTAGAAGCAATCTCACTCCCACCCCTGCAGCACTTCCCCTACTTAGGTTTAACTCTCCAGAGGAAAAGGAAAGATTTTAACCTTCAGTGGAAAATTCTAGGCTTTCTAAGCTCTTTTCTTCTAACCATGCCTTCTCATTCAATCAGCCTTAGCTGTAAGTTCTCGCCTCTCCTTTTAGATCTAGCTTATCCTGCTGTCCTTTGGACACTCTTTACACCTCTCCCCTCTCTGCTTACCCTGCTTACCAGGGGTAACTGTTGTGTCTGCTCTCTTGCTGAATGATGACCATGCTCCTTTGAGCTGTGCATCTTCACTGGCTATTACCCTGCTGATGGCGACAGTATCCTTCCCTTCTCTTGCCTCTATGAACATTGTTTATGCTGCCATTGGCCAGAGGCTATCAATAGACAACTCCTGATACTCTGTGGCCAGTTATGGCCCTGCCTAATGTTAGTCCACCACATTGAGACCAAACTTCTTAGACTCTTTACCCCCTGTTCTGAGCCCTACACTTTTCTCCTGTTTTAAATTGGGCTCAGCCCTGTTGTCCTATAAAATGGGAACAAGGGACATTTTGCATGTGCCTCCTCAGGGATCTCCTGCACACTTTTCTGAATAAGGTCAACTTTGTAAGTTATCTTGGAAAGACAGACAAGTTGGCACGAACCTGTTCTTTGTGTGCCTTTGAGAGTAAAAGGGGACAAATTCGGTTTGCAATCTGTCCCTCTAGTTCTTTACTGAGACAGGGATCCTCCTCCCTATAATCTCCTTTATTTAAGGCCCAAGGACCCATGAGACTGGGCCAGTCCAAACTGTTGGTCCTGAGAGTATTTCCCCATTCTGAGAGTCACTGCTACCGGATTAGTCAGTTCAGTTTAGGCCTACAACCTTATTGGGACATGTGGTTAAGGAATCAGTCCCAGTATTACAGCTTTTAGCAGGAATCAGGTCAAAAATCCCTCCAGCAAGCAGGACAAATTCAATGGGACTGAAGTTTTCACCTTTGCTCCTACCTAGGCTCTGCATTACTCTTACTATTACTATTTTCCGCTTAGTCCTCTATAATTTCCTCCTCAGTCCTTAGTTGAGACTTTTTGGCTCCCAGAAGAACATGGGAACTACCAAGACTCTTCCTATGATTGGTAAAGAACCCTTGAGGAAGGGAAGGAGCAGGCTTGCACCTGCTTCTGCCTCCACTCTACCCACAACAGGGACGTCCACTTTGGATCCCAGGGTCTTGGGATGTTGAGTCCCAGGTCCCCAGGTTTCAGGACACCAAAACCCTCACATTTATACCCCAGAATCCTGGGCTCTCTAATTTCATAGTATCTCTCCCTTCCAGATGGGAAGCCAAGAATCCATTCCTGCTGGCATCCCTCTAGGACATAGCTTTTCCAGTTGGCCTAGGTTTGATCCTGAAACCCTGAAGAAAAGTTGATGTATATTTTTCTGCAACACTGCGTGCCCTCAGTATTGGGGCCACAATAACAAGGGGACAGTGAGGTTTGGCCACTAATGGGACCTTAAATTACAATACAGTCTTACAGCTTGATATTTTTTACAAACATCTTGGCAAATGGTCTGAAATCCCATATGTCCAGGCACTCTTATCTAAGGGATCATGGAGATTTATGTGTAAGTATAAGCTTAATCTCATACTATTTCACTCAATTCCTTTTCCTCTAAGTCCCAGGCCCCTTCAGAGCCTACTCCAACTGTAGGACCTCGGGAAAAACTCTCCTGCCATTTATTTTACTGCCCCCATATCTGGGGCCCCAAGCCCAACCAATGGCCCCCACTTCCTCTACTCCTAAAACACCTCTAGTAGAAACCATGGGAGAGTTCGGCCTCCAGTTAATCCACAAACCTTTTCTTTAAGTAGAGTTTAGGGAAACTAAAACTGACTTAGGAAACTATTCTGACAACCCAGATAAATATAAAGATGCATTTCAACACCTCATCTTGGTTATGAGTTAACTTGAAGGACATTATGGTTGTCTTGGGACAGACCCTATCAGATATTGAACAGGAAAAAGTAATAAAGGAAGCCAGAAAATGTGTTAACAACTTACATTTATCAGATAGCAAATACCCAACAACAGGAGAAACAGCAGTTCCACCAACAGATTCTGAATGGGACTATAACAGCTCTTCCCAGAAAGGAATAATTTCCTACTCTGCATTGAAGCAGGACTTACAGCTGGCCATTAGAAGGACCTTAGCTATTCCAAGGTCTCTGCAATTAGTCAGGGTCCAGATGAAAATCCCACTACATTTCTAGAAAGGCTAAGGGAGGCACTTATCAAGCATGCTAATCTAGATCTAGAATCATATGAGGTCCAGGTGACACAAAAAGACACATTTTTAAGTCATTTGGCCTCTGATTTTAGGAGAAAGTATAAAAACCTCATTCAAGAGCCTGGAGTTTCCTTAGACAAAATGTTAGCTGTGGCCAACGCAGTCTTTTACAATCGGGACAAGGAGAGGTAGGCCAGGGCTCAGGAAAAGGAGAAAAAGAAGGGGACTAGGCATGCCCCAATTCTAGCCTCTCTTGTGGGACAATCACAGCCATACTCCACAGGCCCCTCCAGGTCCACCCTAAAGGATACTAAGTGTCATGTGTGCCTGAAGGCAGGACACTGGGCTAGGGAATGTTCAAATCGTAACAAGCCACCTCATGCACCATGCTGTAAGTTCAAGAAAGCAGGCTACTGGGCAGCTCTCTGTCTCTTGAGTTGGAGAAGTCTCAGGCTGAAGTCCACAACTGCCTTGCAGATGGTGGCACACGATCGAAGTTGCCCACTGCAGCTGGCCCCGCCTCAGGAGTTCACCATTACTGGACTGGAGCCCAGGGTACACATGGATGTGACCGGTAGGACAGTAACTTTCTTATTAGATAACACGGCCTCCTACCCTGTCTTTAGTTCCTTCTCCAGGCCCCTTTCCTCACCTAGGAGTAGCCGGGAAGCCTACAACCAAAAACCTCACCCTGCTTTGGGTTGTCTCTGGAACCGGTATTACTTCACTCATTCTTTTCCTGTAGTCCCAGAGTGTCTGACCCCTCCCAGAGGAGATCTTCTTCCATTATTAGGAATTAGAATAATTATAGGGGGCAGCCCTGCATCGAGGTCCCCACTTCAAATGTTAGTCATACAGGCTAAGGATCACCCGGATACACTAACCATTCACGGGAACGCCAAATCGATCCAGTGCTACGGGATAACAGGGTTCCTGCCCAAGCCCTTTACATTATGACTGGTGAGGTATTAAAAATAACTGTCCTTGTTTTGCAGATGAAGTCTCTACAGGGCCAGAGGTGTGGCTCCAGAACATCAAACCCACCAAATCCTTTTAACTTCCAAAACCTCAGCTATTCATCTTAAAAAGACTTAGAGATAATTGACTTTATGAAACCAAAGTCCTAGAAGAAGCTTAATTTCTTTTCCTACACTTTTGAAATGCAAATACGTAGTCTTCTTCAAGAACTCTCGTCTGGGCCGTCTTTTTAAAATACAAATTTTGGGGAGATAATTCTTATAAAAAGGGAAAAACTTTAGCTATATCTGATTGAATCAATTTAATTCACTTTAGCCATTCTTTTCTGAATTAGTAAATTCTGGATTTGAAGGTCTAAGGCATATTGGACCCTCCCTCCACAGTGAAGGGGAATTCTCTCCATTGGTTACGTCCTTCCTGATATCTCCGCAGTCTGGGAAAATGCCACTCTCTCATTCCCATTAAGGACATAAGGACACTTAATCAAAAGGGCTGGTCCCCCAACCCCCTAATATCACTTATAGGCATTCTCTTGGCTATGGGAACGGCAGTAAGGGGGGCTCTCCTTAGGCATCCACCGTTGCCTATCGCAGGATACTGCCGAAGCATGAACTAAAGTCGGGGGGACTTTACAGAATTGCAGGGCATTAGATCTCCTCACCTGTCTATATCTCAAAGAGCGGTGTTGGTTTTATATTAACAAATCAGTACAACAGAACATTCAAGGTATCCTTGAGTCTGCATCCAAAATTATAACTTTGACCTCATTTTGGGATTCAAAGCCATGGCTCATGGCTTTACTCCTCCCTTTTGCAGCTCCCCTTCTAATCATCCTAATATTATTGTTACCGAACAAAAGGACCCTTGGCAGGGGGTGCCCAGATGCTATTACCGAAAAAACGACACCCTCCTTCCCTGGGACCCCTCAGTTGTGGGTCAAATGACCCACCGCCCTTGGAATTATGGCTCTGAATGGCAGAGCTTGGTGAGAAGGAAAAGGAACTATTTATTCAAAAGTTATACAGGTTTGACTAATGGCTAAATGTCACCTTTAAACCTCAAAATCCCCTTAAAACAATCACCAGCGCACACACCATCCTGCCTTCCCCCCTTTGCCCAGTTAGGCCAGTCAGGGGTACCATCCTGCAGAAGAAAAAGAACAGAAGTCCGGGGCTCGGCTAGGCAGACCTCTCGCGGGTCGCAGCACCATCTACCGCGTCGCCGCGATCTCCAGCTCTTAATCCATAACCATGCAGTACCTTCTCCTGGCCCACTAGCAAGAGTCCTTTCTCCCCTCTTTCTTTTCGCGTGGTCTTCGCACTGTTCCCCAGAGTCTGTGTCCTTTTCTCTCTCCTGCAGGGCCCTGTCTCTCCTCTTTCTCTCCCAGTTACATTCTGTATTAAGTCTTTTAAACCTTCCTGATTAGCTTTGGGGATATGCAAAATAATCCTCTTTGCAAACGAAGAACAAAGCTATCCTATTATTGACATGCAAAATGACTTCTCAATGGCCCTGCTCAAGGCTCCCATCCCCCATGGCAGCCCGCCCTGGGGTGGGGAGAATATATTTTTCTTGGACACCCCAATCTCTGGACCCCATTACAAAATACCCTTTGGTGGTGGGGGGGCGGGCCTGGCTGTGCCCCGTTACACTATTACTGAACAGAAATGGGGTCCTGCTGCCTGCTGCCACCCGCCAGGCAAAATTCCAGAGGCAAAGGTTTGTTGATAAAGGAAGGAGTCTTTATTCAAAAGCTTCATAATTTTGGAATAAATCTTTAGTTACAGCTTTAATCAATTAAGCATATCAATTAAGGCTAAACTCTAACACCTAGGTTCTCCTAGCATTCCCCTGTTAGTTTTTAGTTATCTTATTTCTAGAGGGTTAGTTTACAAGCTAAAACATAAGATACAGAAGCTACACGATTTTGGAAGAATGGCAGGCTTCTGCCTCAGAGCTCATCCCCTCTAGGGCATCCAAGGAATAAACCTGCCACCCTCTGCCAGGCCAGCCTGATCCTAGGCTACGCCCGGAGCTCCTTCCCATCCAAAATACCGTCCAGTGGGAAATGCAGGCAGCTGCAGCACGACCATCCAGGCATCCTTGAGGAAGAAGAGCCCGAGAGCCAGAGAGAGGCAGCCAGAAGCCAGAGAGCCTGTGAGGCAGAGCCAGCTGCCTTTTTCACTTCCATGCACTCTGGAGGTATTCAGCTCCTCAACCAATCTCATCCTAGACTGCTTACCATTGCCTTGGCAAACTCCCCCTACGGCCCCTCCTACCTCTCCCTAGTGATGTGATCAGATGTCTCTGTATCAATACTACTAATGTTTTGACCAATAATAATTAACCTATTAACTAAATTCATTTCTTCCAGAATAGAGCCATATAATTACAAAAGATCATTACAAAAGAAGGTCAGCCTCTAGAATTACAGTCCTCAACCACCTATCACAGACCATTGGATGGACACCTCCCTTCACCTCTCCTGACTGGCAGTTAAAGAACACGGGAACGCAAAATTACTAAGACACCACTTGCCAGCAGAAAGCAGATAGAATGGTCATCACCCCAGTAGTCCTCAAAGATTTAAGTTCCTATTGCTTGAGTGGGGAATGTTAGGCAGCAGTTAGAAATGAGCAACGGGAGGAAAGAGGAAGAAGGCCACTACCCTTGTTGAGCCAAAACAAATAGTTGAAATAGTTCCAGTTAACTGCCCTTGTTAATAAAATTTCCATTACTGTTTTACCCCCATGTGGGCAGTCAAGGAGAATTATGTAAAATGACATGTGCAGAAGCAACTAAAGTTATATGACCAAAGTATCTGTCAATCAATATAGAACCCCTCCCCTAGGCTAGTACAATAATCATGCATATACTTAAGGCAGCAAATTCATAGACTCAGGCCCTTCTCATCACTCTTGATAGGCCTGCTCTCTCCCTTGAGGATGTACTAATAAAATTCTTGCTCATCTACTTTTGTCTCACTGATCTGTAATTCTTTTAATCAGTTAGAGGAACCAAGCTCCAGTTACAGGATGCCATTTCGATGAGCATGACGGCATTCTGCAAACAGGACATACAATAAAAATATGACTAGGTGAGGTAGATCTGACCACATCTCTGAGCTAAGAGAAATTCAGAATGTTGGTGGGTGGGGAGCAATAAATCCCCAAACCCAGTTTAACATATGTCTTGTTAAAAAAAGTTGAAATGGGTAAACTTGAAGATCCAATTGCTTTAGTAAGTGATTAATCATCCCATCAAGCAACTAGAAGGACACTCAAAGAATCTGTACAAGAGGGAAGGTATTTATAGGCAGAAAGATGTTGCGACAAGGAAGTTAGAAGACTGGATTCTTTTAGGCAAAGTCCCCTTTCCTTAGGGGAACACAAGGGTCTCATCAGACAGATTACCTCATTTGTGTTAACCAGACAACTCCAGACTAATGGGTTTAAAACTCTATCTGGGAGAGGCTAGAACTGCAATTAGGTTAGGTATTAAGTCTTGGTGGCACTTAGGGAAAGTGACTCCATTTGGGTTTCTTTCTTTTCTTTCTTTCTTTCTCTCTTCCTTCCTTCCTTCCTTCCTTCCTTCCTTCCTTCCTTCCTTCCTTCCTTCCTTCCTTCCTTCCTTCCTTCCTTCTTTCCTTCCTTCCTTCCTTCTTTCCCTCCCCATCCTGAGAATAATGTGTTCATCTAAAGGACAAAAAGAAAGGCTTTCTAGTTCTATATACTTTGCAACATGGCTAGTAAACTTGCTCTGAGATTCCTCAAAGAAAGCTTTGTCAAAGACTCATAATATTCCAAATTCTAGCTGAGGGACTCTCAGAGGTCAAAGGGTCTGGTGCTTCTAACTCTTTGACTATGAAAGGTTTTTTTTTTTACCTTGATTAAAATGAAGATTTGAAGGTAAGTTTTCTAACAAGGTTGCAAAATTCTAAGCTGTTTTAATTTTATGTATATACAAAATATGGAAAATTGGTTTTTACAATTTTTTTTTCAGTTTTGTTAAAAGCACTGGTAGAAAGTGTGTTCCCTTTTTGTTGACTGGCATTTTTATGAATAATTATGTATGTATTATCATTCTGTGTTGCGATCAATCAGGGCTGGGCAGGTTCATGGGATTCGTACATACGGAAGAATATTCATGGAGCCGTTGGAATGTCTGTGCCTTTATTCGAGGGAGCCATCCAGGCCAAAAGCCCTTGTCTATGCCTGTGCTCCTACTCCCAGTGAGAAGCCCCTAGCTCCTTAAGTACTAGCAAAAACAAAGCCAGCCTCAGACCAAAAAGTGTCTTTCAGAAATGTGTCACAAATATTGAATTATTATGTTGTACACCTAAACTAATATATATCAATTATATCTCAATAAAAATATTTTAATGTGTCATAAACTTCCTATAGAATTTGAATTATTAAATTATTGAATAATTCCACCTGTTTAACGTAAGGAATTTGACTCACTTTAGTGTTAAGCTAAAATAGTGTTATGCAAAGGATTCTATTTCTTCACTGTTAAAAAAAAAAGTCTAAACACTATATATATTGTCAATTGATGGGGGTCTATAGGAACCCCCAGGTTAGGGTAAGGTTAAGAAGGAAACTACTCAGTGCAAACAGCTCAATTGTGACACAGTACAGCTATCAGAACAGCTCAGTAGTGCTATAGCCCAATTATGAAACGGCATGGCTGTGGAATAGCATGTGAGGTGGCCCTGGGGACAGGGTGCCCCTGGGCAAGGCTCCTCTCCAGCTAGGAAGATCTGCTCCACCTGAAGATGTCTTAGGTGTTTTGTCTTTGGTGTTTCAACTTCAGCTGGAAAACACAGTCTTCAGGCTTCAGTGAAAAGGGAAAGTGGGCTCTCAGTGCCAGAGGAGAGCTGACTGATAAATAGAGAAGTCCCAACTCTGGTCCCTGATTGGTCCATCCTCATGCAAATGAATACTCCAAATTTTTGTAGTTTGGTCCAAAAGGTGCATTCCTGATTGGTCTGAATGCAGTCACTCTGATTGGTCAGTGAAGATTCTGATGGGGATAGTTGCACAGCTCTGTTTGGATGGGGAAAGTCTCAGTCCTATATGTTGAAATAGGATTCCAGGAACTCCTTTGTAAGGGTTGGCTCAGATGGCAGCAACACAGTGCAGGCCGGCAGTTCGGTGCAGGAGGCAGACAGCTCAGCGCAGGCTTCTGTTCAGTGCAGGATTCTCCCTAAAGTGCGGCTTGTATGGGAGGCCTGTGAGATGCCCCTGTTTAGAAACTGCTACTAAGCTCTGCTGTTTTGTTTTGTTTTGTTTTCTTTAATTTGAGCCCAGTTAGCCACCAGGAACCCTTCTTGGTAGGTATCTTCTTTCTCAGGGTCCACAATATTAATAAATTGCTTTAGTTTAGAATAAACACTTTTTTTCCTCTTGAAAATAAATTCCATATTTGTTTGTTTTACTTTTCATCAAATACACGCATATGTTTATTTTTAAAAGCAACTATGCCCTGACTGGTGTAGCTTAGTGGATTGCGTGCTGGCATGTGAATCCAAAGGTTGCCAGTTTGACTCCCAGTCAGGATACGTGCCGGAGTTAGGGACTGGGTCCTCATTTGGGGGTGTGGAAGAGGTAAGCGATCGATGTGTCTCTTGCACATTGATGTTTTTCTCTCTCCCTTTCTCCCTTCATTCCTTTCTCTCTAAAAATAAATAAATAAAATCTTTAAAAAAGTCAATTAAATCATCAAACAAAAAATAGTCCTAGACCTCTTTCCTCATGGTCCCCAATTTCTCCTTCCCTGGTGTCATCTCTGTGCTGCTTTTAGTTGATTATTTTGATGTTTACCTCTATATTGCTAATTAACAAACTTGTATTGCTATTCTGTATTTTGCCGTGTATAATGAGCATCAACGGTTTTCAGCACATTATACACGGGATTGGTTTACCCATTATTATACCATGGTATGTATTCATTATACCCATGTATAATACGCATCCTTATTTTTCCCTCAAAAATTTGGGCAAAAATGTGCAGATCATACATGGCAAAATATAGTACTTCATTTTTCAGTTTAAGGCATTAGTTATTTCCTTTCTTCCATGAACAATGAGGATTTAGCTCATGTTCCTTCCTAAGCCCCTCCCACATTGACATTTTCTTTCCTCTTCCTCATCTGCCATCTGAGAATAGCCTTATCCATTATTTGTCTCTCTTACCTAGTTATTAGTTTTCCCCCAAATTAACAGTTATCTTTTTCTTTAAATTTACTTTCCTGTGTGGCTATCACTAATTCAATCCCAAACTCTCTGCTAATTTTCTAGATCCCTTCCCAAAATGTTCATTTTCACCAGTCTATCGGTTTCATCCTCACGAAGCTCTCTGAGCTGGTTGTCCCCGCGCAAGTGCATGGCTGTCATCCTGGAGTCTCCCTGCCCCTCCCACCTGTGCTGGGTTGCCAGTCCCCTGACTGATTTTTATCTCTGCCTTTTGCTCTGGAAGATTTTCAATCCTACCTTGAACTTTCCATGGCTGATAGTTTTAATTTCTAATAGTCCCTCTTTTATTCTCTGCATTAAACTTTTTGATATTTTCTCTTTTCTCTATATCTCTGTAATATAGTTTTTTGTTGTTTTTTTTTTTTTTAACACTATCTTGACCCAGCTTTAAGGCCCTGGCTGGAGGATGGACAGTTACCCTTTTAAGGGGGTTCTGCTCCCTGCAGTGTCCCATTTCCTTCCAAGTTGCTTTCCCCATTAGAGACTTACCTTAAATGTCTGTTAACTCTTGGTGGCCTGCTCCTAATTAAGAATTAAGACGAAGCCCCTGATTGGGACCTCTGAGAATACAAATAGAGTTTAACTGAGGGCAACCTTTTAGAGGACTTTGGTGGGCCCTTTGATGCAACCTGCTAAATTCCTATCTTTAGGTCTTTCTTTTGAGCTGATCAGGTTAGACATGCATGCCCCCCCCATACACATGCACCTGCACATATGCACACATGCACAAAAACTTACACAGGATAGTGCAGCGTGCTGCTTGGAAGTAAGAGCCTGCCTCCAGAATCCGAAAGCCCAGTGCATTAGGAATCTGACTACCTCATTCCTCAGTGTGTAAACATTCACCCCCTCCTCCCCTTTCAGTAGAGTCTCTTCACCCTTTACTCTACTGTGTGTCCCCCCAGTGCAGAGAACTCCTTTCCCCTTCCCCTTGCCTGAGAACAGATTTCCCATCATCTATAGTGGGGGAGAGACAGTAGTGGAGTGAAGGATTTACTGCTTCTTAAACAGCTTTTATCCTTGTCTCCCTAGGATAAAGGTCATGCCTCACTTACTCCTGTTTCTCAGCTTTCTGTACTTGTTTAGCACCCCAGTTTCTCAGGTTTGCTAAATGGTTTATTACTGGTTCATCTGCTTTACAGCTTCCAAAGTTTTATTTGTTTCCTCTCTCATTCTCCCTGCCCTGTGTGGGTTTTGTTCATTTTGATTTTAGCATTTCAGGAGGGAGTAAAATTAAGCATGTCTAACAGAACTACATTGAATACTCTAATACAACTGTTTATTATAGTTAAAACTATATAAACACAGCAGAAATGACCTAGCAATCTTTTATTTTATTGGTATCAGTGCCTAAGAGAAAAGGAAATTAAAATATCATATTAGATAAATGCCTAATTCTTTTATATCCTCTTAAGAATCTTTCAAGCTGGCCAAGGAAAGTAAAGGAGAAGGCAGTTTTATATCAACAAACGGTTACTGTAGGTAGTGAGCTAACTATAAATAAGGAACGAAACAAAGGGAATTGGACATTGAGGTTAATAAACTGGGGAGCATAAACTGGCTTGCTTAGCCTGGAAGCTATAGTATTTACATACTCATTCACACCCTCCAGGGGACTGCAGCCAAAGAGAATTCATTATAGGAACACAGGAAACCTCTGCAGGAGCACTGCTCCCTCTCTGGTACCAGATTGTTGGGGGAGCAAGGGCAGTGAGCACATGCACAATAGAAGTCAAAATGGCACAGAGGAGGTGCTTGAACATAGGGGTTTGTCAGTCAAACTAGTGGGTGGGCCCATTGTAAGTCCACAAAAGCTCGGGAAGTTGATTGGTTATTTTGAAAAAAGCTCCTGGTTATAACCTCAGGGAAATAAAGAAGCTCTGGGTCTCTTACTTGGTGACCCACAATCGCCCATTTGTTCTTGCAAATGCTCTCGCTCTGGAACACATGCAACCATGTGGGCCTAGCAGAGATGTGGGCCTGCAGCAGACCATGTGGGCTCCAAAGAACTAAGCTTTAATATGAAACATAAACTCTGGACATTGGCGTTTGTTTTGGCCTTGCTGAAGATATGGTTGGACTTTTTCCATGGCGGAATGGTTGGAGATGGTACATGGGAAACCCAAATAAACCTTGTCGTACCACAATCTTCCGGGTGTAGGTCTATGAAATGCTTTTCTCGCAACCCTGTGGAAGAGTCTGATTTCCATGGGCAAAAAAACAACAGCTTTTTCTGGCCTCTTTCACTCTCTAATTTATAAAGCTTTAAATATCATATATAGCTTTACTTAGGACAATAAGGAAAAGAATCACAAGAGGACAGGGTTACCTGGAAGGGAGCGGGAGCTAGTAGAATTTTATCACTGACTTTGTTTAGAATTACCAGCACATGTTGATAATAAAAAGCAGTGGGTTTTATCTGGCTTATTATCTTCTTTAAAATTATCATAGCCAGCCCTGGCTGGCGTGGCTCAGTGGCTTGAGCACCAGCCTGTGAACCAAAAGGTTGCCTGTTCAATTCCCGGTCAGGGCACATGCCTGAGTTGCAGACCAGGCCATCTGTGGGCACGTATAATCAATGGTTCTCTCCCTCTTCTCCCTGACTTCCTCTCTCTCTAAAAAATAAATAAATAAAAATATTTAAAAAAAAATTATAACCAAAGCCATCTCTCATTGGCTGCACCTGAGCTGATGGCTGAAAGCCCCTTCCCCTTAGGACACTGCTGCGTGGTGGTTTTAGCTGAGGATGCAGGGGAAGAAAGGATATAGTAATGATGCGGAGGTTTTAGACTTCAGGCAAGAAATGAAAAGTTTCTGTGGCTTCAGATATTTTTAAATTTTAGAAATTGTTAAAACTGTAGTTCTTCATATTATTCCATCTCCATAAAATTTCATATGAGTGTTAAGAAACAAAATTCAACCAAGTAAATCTGAAGATCTAATTGGCTTTATTGATTGATTCCAGAACCCACCAGCATCCCACTGTCACGAGTGTCTGTTCATGATACAGTCTGTCTTTCATATAGGTCAGCAAGGCAACTGCCTGCTGGGTGGCCCGGCACCAAGGAATAGATAAGAGTCACACGCCGCAACTATGCTATTCACCCAGCTTTTATTGAATGCAGGTCCACTCAAAGTAAAACACCGACAAGCATTATTAATGTCCTACTCGCACTCTAACAATCTAAAAGGAATATAACATACACACACAGCAATCAATTGGGGGATAGCAAACCCAAGTCCCAGAGTCTCAGTCTGCAGGTCTGGGAGACAGCAGGTGGACAAGGGAGTTGTCAGCGTCTTGCAAGGAAGGATCTCCGGAGCCAAGTGAGCAGCAGGGCAGGTGAAATCCTCAGTCCTGCAGGGCAGAGCCTCTGGTGGCTGATGCCAAGGGAGACCAGTGTGGCGGGGAGCAGCACCCTGGTGTGTGGAGCTCGGCTGTAGCTGCATTGGTCTGGAATCTGCCTCAGTTATATCTTGAAAGTGGTGTACTCCACCCTTCTGGGTCTTTTCAATAAATGTCCTGGCACCCTTGATGCCAAGTGTGGAATTTGCCCAAGAGCCTATGGGTGGTACATAGCTGTTCTATCTGACACCCCTGCTGGCAATGTAGAATTTCCCCAGGAGCCAAGCTATGGGTGGTCCTTCTCTGCAGACACGGCTATTCTGATCACAGGTGCAGATATCTTAAGTGTGTCTCCTTGCCAGACAAGTCTGCTCTAACCACGTGGGCAGATATGTCTCCTTGCCAGATATGTTTATTCTGACTTAAATAATTTTCCTCCTGAACCAAAGTGTCATAGCTGACTGACAGCCGTTTTAGGTGACAAGAGTGACTCCACTTTGTTTTTTGTACTCTATGCTGTCTTAATCGGACCAGTGCCATTTTATTGGTCCAGCTCACCACACCCACCTAGTAAACAGAGAGGTGCTCTGAGGATTTGTGCACAATAGAAGGTTCTTATAGGGAAATGGGTGGGACAAGAAACTATTAGCAAAAGAAAAGAAAGGGTCATTTCAGGGAAGCTTGCTTGTCTTTGGGGGAAAGGCAGCAAGGGTCCTATCAGGTGGATTACCTCACTAGCTTGATCAAGAAATTCCAGTTTAAAATTCCACTCCCGGGAGAGGCTGAAACTGCAATTAAGTCTGGGTTTGCTGTCCTGGGGGCAAGTGACTCCACCTTGGGCCTGTTTCTTTTTCTTTAACATGTGGAAATTATGTGTTTTCTTATATTCATCTTCATCCAGTCATGCATTTAATACATATTTATTAAGAACCAATTATGATCCAGCCTTGTGTTGGGAGTTGAGAATGGAAAGCTATTTAAGACTTCCCTCAGGGAGTTAGTCGGTAGTCTAGCTGCAGAGAGCAACATCTTTTTTTAAAAAATGAAATATAGGTGAAATGTGCTAAGTGATAGAGTAGGGTTCCCTCCCCTCCCCCAGTGATAGTTGCCACACAATACTATATTCATTTCAGAGATACAACATAGTGATTAGGTTTTTCATAACTTAAAAAGTGATCCTCCTGATAAATGTAGTACCCACCTGACATCATACATAGCTATTACAATATTATTGACTGTATTCCCTATGCTGTACTCTAAATTTCTATGACTATTTTATAACTGCCAATTTGTATTTCTTAATCCTTTCACCAAGCTCTAGTAGAGTTTTTTTGGGTTGGTCTGTTTGTTTTTGTTTTTGGCTACGAGGAGGCCCGAGGAGGATGGAACCACTTTTTCCAGGGGGCATAAGGAAGCCTTCAACTGACCATCTGGAGAGCGGAATACCAGGGCGGAGAATGAGGGTACCTGCGGGAGATTAAATCATGAAAGATGGCTGCGGAGTGTCGGGGCCAAAGTACTTCAAAGCAATTTGAAGTTCATTCTTCTGGTAAAAGTGATTTTCAAGGTCAGGTCCAAGGCAGGGCTAACAGCCTACAGCTCCTTGGAGATCCTGACTCAGCTGTTCTTGGGTCCTTGGAATCTCTAGTTTTTAAAAGCTCTCGGGTCTCTAACCAGGTTTAGAAAACACTGCTTTAGGCAGTAGGATTCCAGTGACTGGAGTTAAATAGGGAAACAAGACAATCAGATTGGGATTTTAGAAATGTCTCTTTGGCCAAAATTTGTAAATTGGACTGAGTGAGAGATTGGAGACAGAGAAGCCATTTTGTAGGCTAATGAGAAAGCAGGGACTGAACTAAAACAGTGGGAGTCAGAACAGGGAGGATCGGGCTCGATGGCACACAGCAATGAGAAGGGGGAGGAGGGCCTCAATGACTCAGATTTCTGGCTCCCACGGTAGCAGGACAGACAGGTTTGGAGAGAGAGAATGAGATACTTTGGGGCATAATGAGCGTTCGCTCTGGGCAGGCAAAAGTTTAAATGGATGTTAAGATTTGGAGTTTGCCACTTGGGGAGGGCATAAGTAAGTTGCCCGGACAGGGTGTGAAGGGGAGAGACCATTGCTTTCGACCTTGAAGGCAAGTAGATCAGTGAGTGTGGAGGTGGGACAAGGGGGAGGAGACATGAGAGCTGTCAAGGAGGACATAGTGTCCCTCAAACAGAGGGAGGACAGCCTTAAAGAAAGGTGTGGTCACCCGTGCCCATTTCTCGCTGGAAGGCCACCACCCACACTGCACAAGGCACCCTGGGAGCGGGCAGCGGCATGCCCAGAGGGGAAGGCAAGGAGAGCAAAGCTGTGGATCTCAGTCATTATTTTTAATCTCCTTGAAGATTTCCTCAGTGCTCAGCATCATTTTCTCCCGGACACTAAGCTGGAGGCTTCGGGCCTGGGTGTAGCTCCAGCAGCCTTAATTGCTGAGTGAGAAGTTCCTTCAGGGCTCCGGTGTCCGGGCTTTGGAGGAGCCAGGCCATCCACCCTTCAGGAAAAGGCCAGCTCTGAGCTATGTATCGCCTTGTACATTTCTTCTGATTTTGGCAGCATTCATCCAGAGCTCAGAAATCATTTTAGACACTGCAAAAACATTTAAAGAGGACAATAAGTTTTTTTCCTTATTCTGTAGTCTTCACTTTTCTGTTGTGAGTTTAAAGTAGTTTAAAGGACAGTATTTGAAGCCCTGCTACAAGGTAAAATATATTTTATTTTGTAAATTTTGTTTTTTTTTTTAATCCAGAAGGATTTAGTGTTCTTCAACTGAAGATCTCAAGTTTCATTAAGGATACAAATGAATTAATCTATTCAGTACCCCTTGTGAACTAGGAAAGAGAAACTCTCTTTAGTGCAGCTATTTTGCAGACAGATGATTTTGGATAGATTATCAGGCTCTATGAGTACATTTATTCACTTATTTATTCACTTATTCATTCAGCAGATATTTATTGGCTGCCTACTCTGTACAAAATAGTGTATGTGAAACTATGCCCTGCCCACAGGGACATAGCCAGTTGGGGAAACAAGATATAACATGCACACAAAGTTTAAAAACACTGCAAAGAACAAGGGCCTGTGCCATTGCTTGCTAAATGAGATGCGTAAGGTAAAGGTTTCTGGTGTCAGGAGCCATCACGTAAATCTCTGTGATCCAGGAAGACGTGGGCCTCGAAATGAGAGGCAGTAGCACGGCTCGCAGCACCTAGCCCTCTGCCACTGTGAGCTCTCAGCCTCCCCTACTCTAGAATGGGAGAACTGTACCTACCTAGCAGTTGCTGAAAGCATGCAATCAGTGTGGCTGATGAAATCCTTCCCTGGTTCCCCTTTCCCACCAGTTTACTCTCCCCAAGAACCCTGCTTCGCAGCCCCATGTCCCTTCTCACACTGTGTTTGAACTGCCCGATGCCTTGTCTGCTGCCCCAGCTCGCCCTGTGTCACTGTGAAGTCTCCCCTTTTGGCACATAGTGAGAATTTTGAAAATATTTGTTGAATGAGGGAATAAAGAACTTTTTCAACAGAGAGGAGACAGTGTGGTCTGAGCCAAGGCTGCAATGTGCTTGGGGTGTTCAGAGGAGAGTGAATTAACCAATTTGGTTGGAGTAAAGTGTACGTGTGGGAGAGCAGGGAAAGGGAGACAGGGACCCAATGGTGGCACATCTTAAATGTTTGTGCACCAGCGGGACTTTGTCCTGCTGGCACCAGAGAGACATGGAATGGTTTAGGACAGGGGGTCTGACTAACAGGGAAATGTGGGAGGAGCATCAGCTTGTGTCACTCTGTAGGATGACGGGACAGGGCAAGCGGAGAAAAAGAGAACAATTAACTCTGTTGCAATTCTTCAGGAGAGTCACAATGCTGGCTTATTCCCAGAGTGGGAATATAAAGGCAATGGTATAGTTTAAAAATGTGTCTATATTCCATTAAAGAGCATTTTAGCCACTGATAGGGCAATGACATTTATAATTAAAAATTCAAACAAGTTTCTTTCACTGATCTGAAACTCTGATTTTTCACTGCTAAGGATGCCACTCTTGTAAATGAGACCTTTTCTCTACATTCGGAGGGAATTCTCTCTGGAGCCTGGATCTACAGAGGTGTCCGCAGAAGAATCTGAGCTCTTATTATTTAGTGTTTACCTTGACTCCAAGGAAACTTCAGGCAATAAGTTTTCCCTGGAGGGACTGTGCATGCGTGCAAGTTTCTCTCTGTTTCTCAAGGTCTTATTTGTAGCTAAAAAGCTAAAATAAACACTGCCCTCCAGTTGTTGCTGATCGTAATCTCTGTTAAGAGAGTCTCTGGGGCTCAGTAAACCTGGCCTGAAAAATACCACAGCTTCAAACTTGCGAGAGAAGGGGGCAGGGCGGGTTTCAACAAACCCCTGGGCCTGCCGGCTAAGAGCTAATGGCAAAAATGGCTATGCTAAAAAAGCGCAGGTGTGCCAGCTTTTAAATTTTTTCCAGGATGAATTAATTTGGCAATGGTGATTATACACGCTGGCAAACAGAGAAGGAATGAAAAATGCATTTTTATGAGAAGCAAGGTGTGCGGGAGGGAGGTGAGAGGGAGGCAGGAAGTACTGGGAATGCACAAATAGCTCCAGGCAGAGAAGAGAGGAAAAGACCAGAAGAAACAAAGAGGCTGAGTGAGAAGTGCATGGGATGTAAAAAGAAAGATTGACCTAAATGAAAAATTGGACTTTTTCATAGTTGGGCCAGAATGTATTTTAAATGTGTTTAAAAACGTGTACAGAAAATATCTATCACGTGGCGGTACATGCTGCCCAATTCTTGTTATGAGTATTAGGAAATCTTGAAACTGATGTGTATCAAAATTTTTCATTTCTTTATCTTATTTTATTTTATTTTATTTTATTTATTGAATTTGTTGGGGTGATATTGGTAAATAAAATTATATAGGTCTGAGATGTACAATTCTATAATACATCATCTGTATATTGTATTGTGTGTTCACCACCACAAGCCAAGTCTCAAAAACTGTGCATATCTGCAGCATTATTAAGAACAGCCAAAAAGTGGAAACAATGCACTGTCCATCAACTGACAAACAAAATGTGTATATTCATACCATGGGATATTTCTCAGCTGTAAAAAGGAATGAAGTTTTAACACATGTTACAACATAGATGACCTTTGAAAACAACAAATGGAGACATTCACATGACTCTGTACCTCGCTTATTTCACTAGACAAAATACCTGGTTGAAATCTTTCTCACATCAGTACAGGTAAATCTCTGTTATTCTTCTAACTTGTGCATAATATCACATCATTTAACTAGGCCACAATTGATGGACAGTTGGGTCTTTTCAATACTTGGAATTTTAATAAATTATCTCTTTCATATGTGATGTCATATGTCAGGGCCCAAAACAGGCTGCCCCAAAATATCCCACAAAGGCATACCGATTACTTTAAATGAAAGTTACTTGACTAATAGCTGGTGTCAGAACGGGACATTGACCTTCCGTTGTCTTTTTGAATGCAGAAAATAAATCTATCATGTAAAAGGAGTCCCTTCCTGCCTGGAAGACACCCTTTATCACTAGAATTAAACAACTCAGAGTGAAAGAGTCTGCGTAATCAAATCTTATTGCTTCTTTTCTGGTTTATTACTTTGTTTAAATTCCTCATTAATACCCAAACTTTGTTTAGATTCCTTTCTAAAAAACACTAATTTTTTCATTCTGTTAATTTCTCAGAAATTTATTGTTTATTTCATTATTTAAATTGCTTAAATAGTGTAAAAATGTGCCTGGTTCGATCATTTCTTTGAGCCTCATTTTATGATCTGAGCATCACATTGTGATTCTCCTATGCACACATGTTAATCTACTCTTGTGTCAGTTTTATTATTTCGTTATTAATCCAGCTGTAAGAACTGAAGAACGGTGAGAGAGGAGAGTTCTCTTTGCTCCAACACATACATATATGAGGGTGTTTGTAGGTTAAATTCTTAGAAGTGCGTTTGTAATTTTGGTAGATATTTTCAATTATCCCTCTATGGATTTGGGCATTGATTTACACTCCTACCAGCAACTTATGAATGCATCCATCCCCAGATACTTGTCAACACATTGTTAACATTTTGGTCTTGCCAAATACCTGGTGAACAAAGTTATGTCAGTGGGTTTCAGCTTGGCTTTTTCTTGTTATGAGAGAGGTTGACAGATTTTCCAATGTGAAGAGCCTTTTCTATGGCCTGTCTTTGCTTATTATTTTATTGCGTTTGGCCTGTTTCTCTGTTCATTTTTAAGTCCTTATCTATAACTGTGCCTATGATATGAATTGCAAATATTTTCCTCCCGGTTTGTACTTTAGTGTTTCACTTTGATATGTTTTCTCAGGAATTTTTCTTTTTTAGGGAGGTTGAAGTGATTGATCTTTTTTTCCATTGTCTCTGGGAGTCATGCTTAGTAACAATTTCAAGATAATAAAATGTTCTAATGCTTTATTCTAGTTACTAGATAGTACTTTCATTTTTTAAAAATTTAAATCTTTAACCCATGAGAGGTTAATTTTGTTGACATAGCACCCCAAGTTTTCCCCCAGCTAGTTCTGTGGCTTTCCCAACAACAGTCTGCTGAACATTCCACCTTTTCTCCAAAGATTTAAAATGTCACCTTTATTATATATTTAAATTCTTATAATTTGATCTTTTTGTCAATTTTATATTCTGGTTTATTATCTATTCATGTAGCATCATCATGCTTTTAAAAATTATTGTGACTTTATAATATGTTTTAATACTTGTTGGGCTAGTCTGCTCTCATTGCTCTTGGTTTCCAGATTTTAAAAAACTTCTAGCTTTTCATTTCCTATATAAACCTGGATCTAATTACTGTGGGTTTGTAATCCCGAAACACTGGGTTACCTTGGTGCTTCCTTGGAACATTTCATTAAGTCCTTGATTTAATAGCTCTGTCCCCCAATTCCTTTTGCTAAGCTCCCTAGTTTTTCTATAAAGACTATCATCAGTAAGTTACTTCAGACCTATTCGTGACCTTGAAATCGACCTCTAAGGAGCTCACCAAACCTGGCATAAGTCTGTCCTAACTGGTGCTTTTGGGGCTCCAGCTTCACTGCTGGGGGCCCTTCCACTCTCCGCACCTTCTCCTTTCTTGCTTTCCCTCCCTCTTCTCTGTGCACGAGAGAAAAGTCAGTCTCTGTGGTGCCCACAGATTCACCAATACCCTCTCTTTAAGAGGTGGAGCTTAATCCCCCTCTTCTTGAATTTGGACTGGGCCTAATAATTTGCCTCTGTTGAAAAGAGTGCTAAGTGTCCTATGTGATTCCCCAAAATGGGTCACAAAGGCCATGGTGGCTTCCTGAGCTCTCTCTTGAACTCCTTGCTCTGTGTGAGTCAGCTGCCATGTTGGAAGGACACTCAAGCAGCCTTATGAGGAGGTCCACCTGGTGAAAAAAATGAGGCCTTATGCCAAAGCCATATTACTGAGTTAACTGGAAGTGGGTCCTCCAGCCACAGTCAAGCCTTCAGATGACTGCAGCCTTAGTTGACATGTTGAGTACGACCTCCTCAGAGAGCCTGAGCCAGAACCACCTACTCAAGCTATTTCCAACTTCTTGATGTACAGAAACTGTGTGAGATAATTAGTGCCCATTGCCATTTCAAGCTGCTTGAATAGTATAGTCTCTTCTCTTTGTAGAAATTACTGTTGAGATGCATCTCAATTATCTGTAGCTCTTATACCTGTGGCATCACCCAGGGTTGGGTATAAATGTGTCAGAAGTACAAAAGTGCCCCAAATTTTAAAGCTTTGAAATGACACTCGATTAGCTTGAGTGTACTGGTATTTTCCTAAATTTCCCCTCTGTCCCCCTTATTCCCTGTAGGAATCAGTGTACGGCTTAGGATTCAGTTTTGTTCATCCACAGAATGGAAGCTGCTGCAAGCAACTCTGTAATCAGCCAGGGGATGTTGACTTCTTGCCCTTGTGCTACACTGACCATTGCTACTGATGAGAGAAACAGCTGTATCCTAATCCTCCCTCACCCTCCCCACCTGTACAAACCTACTTTTCGGACTCTTTTCTGCACCCTTCAGGTGATACTGAGGGCAGATCCCACAACTTGTCTGGTCACTCTCAGATGATAAAAAGTCTCCATTTACTTCAAGTCTTGCAAATCAGGTTCATTTCTGTAATTCAAATGTCTGAGTTTGTGTAACAGTCAAAATGCAAAATCTTTGTACCTTATTTACAGTTAAAGCCTTCTCTCTTCCACAGTTTTGTTCTGATTCAGGCTGGCTGTCACTAGTAGGAAAGAAAGAGAGGGGACATGGACACTACTTCCTCACCTTGAGATTCAACTACTCTTTCTACAACTTGCTAACCATCAGTTCTGATCCCTCCAGGACCAAAGTAAGGCGGGGAGGAGATAGTAGGCCAGAAAGGTAAGGGTGCAGGGAACAAGAGCAGTTTTCCTAGAGTTGTTCTATTTTGAGCTGTCATCACAGTTGCCTGGGCTTGGCAGATGTTTACCGTTGATTCTATCTCATGAAACACTATGAGGTTTTTAGTGCTGTTCAATTTCCAAAATTTTGTAGAAGAGATCCTTGAGGGTCTCTCCTCTAAACTTTCTTTATTTTTATTTTTTTAATGTATATATATTTTATTGATTATGCTATTACAGTTGTCTCACTTTTTTTCTCCCCTTTATTCCCCTCCACCTTCCACCGCCCACCCCCTAACATTCCCCCCCACTTAGTTCATGACCATGAGTTGTACATATAAGTTCTTTGGCTTCTCCATTTCCTATACTATTCTTAATCTCCCCTTACCTATTTTGTACCTGTTATTTATGCTGCTTATTCCCTCTACCCTTTCACCCATTCTTCCCCCTCTCTCTTCTCTCTGTTTTACTGTTCATAGTTTTTGACTTTCTTTTTCTTAGGTAAGTCCCTTTAACATTTCATATAATAAGGGCTTGGTGATAATGAACACCTTTACCTTGACCTTATCTGGGAAGCACTTTATCTGCCTTTCTATTCTAAATGATAGTTTTGCTGGATAGAGGAATCTTGGATGCAGGTCCTTGCCTTTCATGACTTTGAAAACTCCTTTCTAGCCCCTTCTTGCCTACAAGGTTTCTTTGGAGAAATCAGCTGACAATCTTATGGGAACTCCTTTGTAGGTAACTGTCTCTTTTTCTCTTGCTGCTTTTAAGATTCTCTCCTTATCTTTAATCTTGGGTAACTTAATTATGAGGTGTCTTGGTGTGTGCTTCCTTGGGTCCAACTCCTTTGGGACTCTTTGAGCTTCCTGGAGCTCCTGGAAGACTGATTTCTTGGCCAGATTGGGGAAGTTCTCTTTCATTATTTTTTCAAATAAGTTTTCAATTTCTTGCTCTTCCTCTTCTCCTGGCATGCCTATGATTTGGATGTTGGAACATTTAAAGTTGTCCCAGAGGTTCCTAAGCCTCTCCTCATTTTTTCGAATTCTTGTTTCTTCATTCTGTTCTGGTTGAATGTTTATCTCTTCCTTCTGCTCCCAATTGTTGATTTGAGTCCCCATTTCCTTCCCTTTACTGTTGATCCCCTGTATATTTTTCTTCATTTCACTTTGTGTGGCCTTTGCTTTTTTCTCCATTTTGCAACCATACTCAACCAATTCAGTGAGCATGCTGATTACCAGTGTTTTGAACTGTGCATCTGATAGATTGGCTATCTGTTCATTGCTTAGTTCTATTTTTGGAGTTTTGATCTGTTCTTTCATTTGGGCCATATTTCTTTGTCTCAGCACACCTGTTATATTGGAAGGGGCAGAGCCTTAGGTATTCACCAGGGCGGGGCAACCCAGGTCACTGTGTTGTGATGCTGTGTGTAAGGGAAGCATCTGTGAGGGAACAATGCAGTTTACTTGGCTAGTGGCCAGCTTTCAGCTACTTCCCCCGATACCCACAATCAAATTGGGCCCTTCTGGTTCTGATTCCCCGGTGGCTGGGTTTGCGTACGTTCTAGGGCCTTTTGGGTCTCCCCAAAGGACTCTCCTGTGAGTTTGTGATTTTCTCCTACCGCCACAACCCTCACAGGTTTTTACCTCCAGAGGTTTGGAGGCTTTCTTTTCCTGCACTGGAACCCTGGATTGCGCAGCCTGTCTCACTCCCCAGCTGTTCCTGTGGTTTATCCACATGCAAATGTGGGACTGCCCAGTCTACCAGCAGCCAACTTGTCAGGCATCCTCTCTGCCATGGCTTCCCCTCTCCATCTCTCCTATCAGTCTGGATAATGTTTCTTCTTTAACTCCTTGGTTGTTGGACTTCCATACAGTTTGATTTTCTGGCAATTCTCGTTATTTTTTTGTTTTTAAATTTGTTGTTGTCCTTCTTTTTGTTGTATGAGGAAGCAAAGTGTATCTACCTACACTTCCATCTTGGCCAGAAGTCCCCTAAACTTTCTTCACCACAGGTAATGCACTTCTGCCAGCTGGCCATGGAAGTGTCTCTCAGCTGCCCTCTCCTGCCCCTTTAGGTCCCCGTCTTGGGCAGGTTCTGTGACAACTTCAGGCCAGCTTTCTCTAGACAGGCTCAGGTCTCACCCATGGGAACAGCTCACAAACTCTGGAAGTACGAACTGTTCCCAATACCAGCAAGGGCTTCCTGCCTTGATGGGTCCTGAGACATGAGTCTTAGTCCAGCATTTGTCCATTGTGTCTTGTAAACGTGAGGGGACCCAGGTCAAGCTCTTCAACTGGCCCTCTTAAGGGTTCTCCCGCTGGCCTCGAAGCAGGGGAGATGCCCTCCTCCTCCCATCCTCACTGTGGAGAAGGAGTGGGAAAGGTCAGAGCACTTCAAGAATTATTTCAAAGAGGCTTGGCTGAGTGGCTTAGTTGGTTGGAACATTCTCCTGCACACCAAAAGGTTGTGGGCTGGATTCCTGGTAAAGTCACCTGTGGGTCCATGACTTTAGGTTGCGGGTCCGATCCCCGGTCAGGGCATGTACAAGGGGCAACTGATTGATGTTTCTCTCTTACATAGATGTTTCTCTCTCTCTCTTTCCCTTCCTCTCTCTCTAAAATCAATAAACATAATCTCGTGTGAAGGTTAGAAAAGAGAATTATTCCGAAGAAATTTCTCTTCAATCTCTAACTCTCTTTTGGAGTCTTCAGCCTCTTGTATAGAATTGAGGGTGGTGGTCAGCTATGGAGCACAATGATGGTCTTTGACCACTTCTTTATGAGAGATCACTTTTGCTGATTTGAAGCAAATAAGAACTACTCCTGTCACGTACTGAAGGTTTTCTATGTGGAAGGGGACTGTTCTCAGTTTAATTAGCACATTAATCCTCATTACAGCTCCACGAGAGCTGTGCCATTATTATCATCTCCATTTAGTTCTAAAGCCTGTGCACTTGACACAGTGAATGAGTGACAGAGCTCAGGACCAAACCCAGATGCTGGCCCCAGAACGCACCGGCTTAGCCTGGACCTCATCTGTACCCTTGCACTAGCTCCCTGTGCTTGCTTGTAGTCTACCAACAAGTCGATTGAGGGATACTTACAATAGACTCCTCTTAGATTTGAAAGGAAAAAACTTTTAGCTGTGGCAGAATCTCCGCTACATGCCAATAACTGGGCTTACCCTTATTTCCTTTAATATTTCCCATCCTGGGAAGTAGCCTTTATTATGTCATTTACAGATTGAGGAATCTTGGAAGTAATTTGCCAAAGGTTACATTACTATTAAGTGTCAGAGTCTAGATCCAAACCCAGGTCTATCTGACTTCAGAGCTCTTCCTATTCTTTCCTTACCATTCTTTCTTGTCCACCTGCCCTGGGGGCAACCTTGAACTGAGAGGCATTTGCAATGATGGAGCCTGCACAGGTGACTTCTGGGGCTGAGAGGATAGGAATCCTGTTATTTTCCTTCTCTTCCCCTCCTGCCTTCTCAAAATCCCAGTAGTGTGTTCTAGCCCATTCCTACTCAAACATACTTCCCAGAGCAGCAGCAGCCAGGTCACCAGGGGCAAAACGTCAGGCCCCACCCACCTACCCAATCAGAATCTGCCTTTATCATGACCCCCCAGAAGATCCCGATTTACATAAAAGTTTGAGAACCACAGTCTAGTTACAACTCCAAACCCTTGTATCCAGGAACTGGTAATGCAACTCCTACAAATAAAACTATTGTTCAGTTTCTATCCTTTTTTTTTTTTTTTTTTGGTCTCATATAATCTCTAGAGTATGTACCTAATTTCCAGGGGATCCATTTTCAGAAGAGGGTGTGGGGTTGGGCAATGTTTATCAAACCACTAACCTGGTCAACTTTACCATGGACATCTCCCTTCCAGCTAAAGAATGAAAAGTTTTTATTTAATGAATCAGTACTAGACTTACATTATAAATTAATGATCTCCTTTGGCTTTTCTAACATAACCAGTTTAAATCTGAACTGCTCAGCTTCCCCCTTAATATATTCCTCTTCTTGCATTTTACCTTCTGTTGGAACTATCACTGCCCTTCCCCCATCCTGGGCCCTTTGGCTCTGCCTCCCCCGCCACCCCCCCACCCCCCACCAGCTGTAACAACAGCTGCTTGTTAGGGCTGCGCCAAGGCCTTTCTCTCTAAGCTCCCTTCCCATGTGGGCTCACCTGGACAATGGGCTTGGCTCGCAGACTTTCTTCCCAGCCTCCGTGCTCTCTTTCACACATACCACAAGATCCCTGGCTGTTCCCTGCCTTTTGTGTTGTGGGGGAGAAAATTAATTTCCTTTTACCTTTCTACATTCTTCTGGCTGGTCTGAAATCAAATGAACATGAACAGATTAGCAGGAGAAAATAACCAAACTTATTATGTATGTACATTTGGAGGGTTCCATAAGATCATGGGGAAGTAAGGTCAAACCAGGCAGTTGAGGCTTATGTGCCCTTCTGGACTAAAGAGATGGAGACAGGGATCTGGGACTTCAAAGGAAAAGTAGGCGATTCACAGGTAGAAGAGGAAGAACAAATGTGTGGTAAATATTCTTTCTGGGCCACCCAGAAATAGTGGGGCACAGAGGGGAGTCTAAGAGACTTTACTTGATTTTCCCTGTCTGCCACACTTAGTTCGTATTATGATGCTAAGATGATAGCTCCCTCACTTTAAGCAGGTTTTTTCTATCTGAATTCCTTTAGAAAGGTAAGGGGACCGTTCAAAGTTTCTTTCTGAGTCTACCGTTGCTTTAAAATAACCAATATTTCAAAAGGAATATTTTGGGGTGACACTGTTTCCTCTTAGTATGACTTGGATCACTCCCTTTCCTGCTTAAAAACCATTAGTGGCTCCCCTTGGTCTGTATACAGAGCAAAACCAGTATCTCTTCTGATTTGGTTCTCTGCTCTGTTTCAAAATTTCCTTCCTGTAAGCTCCTTTCAAATTGAACTTTTCCAATTCCCACCAGGTGGAAGTACCTGCTGTTGCCTGAGCGTCCCTTTGCTTTCTCACCTCAGAGCTTTGTCTCCTTGGATTTTCGGAATTCTCTCCTCCTCTTTCTTCATGTGTTTCTATGAAAACTTTCCTGATTTCTGTCCCTGTCCCAACCCTGCCTCTAGAAGTAATCTTTCCCTCCTCCAAACACCCCCAGCCCCTTTTATGTATCTGAAGTGTGACACTTTCATTATCTTCTTTGGGTGTCAAATTTCTTCCACTAGATGGCAAACTCTGTGAATCAAAGCCCCTCTCCCTGCCCCCTTCTGCTTTATATTTTTAAAGTAATTTTTTCCACCATGACTTTTTAATTTTAATTGTGGTAAAGTACACATAACATACAATTCACAGTCTTAACCATGTTTACGTGTATAGTTGTCAACAATAAACAAAACTGGGTGTTAGTTAAAGCAGTGAAAACAAATTTTATTCAGTAACTACTGCAGCAGGGAAACAACCGAGCTCTTCTCTGATTCCCCGGCAATGAATGGGCACTTCAAAGGGAGCAGGGAGGAGTAAGCAAGCCGGAACGGAGAAGTGAACTAAACATTACAAGAAGCTGGTAAGTTGGTCATTGTAAATGCAATTAGGCCAGCTGTGTCGTCTAACGGCATTTATCAGTTAGGTTTCTACCCTCCTACAGGCACTGAGGGCCAGAAGCCCAGTTGTTCTTGATGATTATATTTAAAAGGATTGGCTTTTAACTTTTTAAGAAATGTATTGATTTTAGAGAGAAAGAGGAAGGAAGAGAGAAAGAAACATTGATTTGTTGTTCCACTTACTTATGCATTCATTGATTGACTCTTGTTTGTATGTGCAAGGTCAAACTTGAAACTTTCATGTATGAGGATAATGTTTTAACCAACTGAACTACGTGGCCAAGACTAAAAGGAACAGCTTTTTGTTCCTTCAGAAAGATACTCCTGGGTGATAGCAGAACATAGACATCTCTAATGAGGAAAGGTGTACAATTTTTATAATGGTAAACTTTTTTTTTTTTTTTTGTAAAATGCTCTAAGGGATTAATTAGGTTTTGGCTGGGAACAAAGGTAAATTCTTCAGGCAGCCTTGATATTTTCCAGAAACAGGATCTCAAGGGGGAGCTGGGTCTTCCCAGTGACCAGGCCTCCTAGGCTGTTAGAGGCCATGTTAGAGTTTGGTCTCTTTGTACAAGGGTTTGAATGGAGTCCTTTGAGTGGGGAGTTTAGGGAGTTCTCACAGTTTGGTTACGCCATTAAGTACATTCATATCATTGTACAACCATCATCACCTTCCATCTCCAGAAATTTTTCATTTTGTAAAGCTGAAACCTTGTACTTATTAAACACTAACTCCTTAGTCCTTTCTCCCTCCAGCCCCTGGCAACCAATTTTCTACTTTCTGTATCCATGACTTTTACTACTCTAAGTACAGAAAGAATCATACAGTATTTGCCTTTTTGTGTGACCAGCTTAATTCGCTTAGCATGATGTTCTCTGTTGACTTTAAAAATAAAAGTTAAAGAAATGAAATAAAAGTTATTTTACCAACAAAAATGGGTTTATTCAGGAAGAGCCATAGAATTGCAATTTGTGAAATGCAAACTATGACAAAACCATAGTCTAGGATGGAGAACAAAGGAAAAGTCTGTTCTTTTATAGAGGAAAGATGAAGTTAGCAGGAGCTGTTATAAACAAAAAGTCCTTTGGAGGAAAACTGGGGTTTGAAGTGTAGTGGCTTTTCACTAGATGGGTTGTGACAGTTTCTGTTGGCCAGGCCGTTGAGGGATGGGGTAGGGGGTGGGAGAAGAAAATCTGCCTTCCTCCCGCTGGGATAGTAGAGTAGAAAACATCTTCCTGCTTTGGACAACCTTTGAAGAGTGGTAGGGCATGAGAGACCACCCTTCCTGGTAGACCCTCCCAACTCCAATATTGATTGAGGTGTTTATAATTTTCACATCTCCAAGTTTTATCCAGGTTGTCATATGTCAGGATTTCCTTCCTTTTAAAGTCTAAATAATATTACATTGTATGTATATATCACATTTTGTTTATCCATTCATTCATCAATGGACGCTTGGATTATTTCATTTTGTGAATTATGCTGCTATGAACATAAGTATAAAAATATCACTGAGACCCTGGTTTCAATTGATTTGCTCTCCCAGAATGGCCATGTGTTAGCTACTTAATAAATTCTTGATTAAAATCTTGTTGAATGACTTTCTTGGCAGTAGGAATGGCCACAGCAGCTTGACTGAGGCCCACAGTGGAGAGATTCCCAGAGGTCCAAGTAGAGATGGGGGTCCTGAACCAGGCCACATGCTCAGTGCCCTGGAGGTAACAGAGCTGGTTGCTGAGATGAGGAGAATTGAGGAACCTCATCTGAGGCTCAGGAGCTGAGGTTCAGACCCAGGCAGCAACATGTTGACTGGCTGGCCTTAGAAACATGCAGCTGCAGTGGGCCTCTGTCTAGCACGTTCCTTCTCCAGCCCTTTTACCTCCTTTCCGTCTCAGATCTTTTATCTCGTCTTCCAAGAGACCTTCCCTAACCACCACAAAAGCAGCATCCCCATGGCCAAGTTATTTTCTGGTATAATACCCTGTTTATAATCTTTAGAGCTTTATCATAGGTTGTAACTATTTCATTTGTCCATATGTTTTCTTATTTATTGTCTGCTCCCCAACCGCCCTGTAAGCACCATGAGGACAGGGGTCTTGTTTGTCTGCATCCAAGCAGTGCCTGGCACATAGTAGGTGGTATAAAAAAGGGTAGAATGAATAACGATCAGTTTATTTACATGAGTAATATAGACACCTCTGGTTATAGTTTAAACAGTGCTGGGGAGGAGGCAGTGGTCTGAGACCCTGGTCAGTTGAGACCTTACTGATCTGGGGAGGGGGATACAGCAGATCCCTGGAGCAAGCAGAGAACAGAACTCAGGCAATCAGACATTCTGTGTGGGGACCGGCAGTCCAGGCACAGGACACTAGGCCCTGGATGCTGGGTTTAAGCTCAGGCACAAGACTATTCATTAGAAGAACTAATGAGAGTAGACAGGACTCAGCCAAGAGGAGCCAGACAGGAGGCTGGAGTTGCTAGCCCCAGTTGGACCCGAGGAGTACTAATGGGGGGAACCCCATGAGAGGGCCCAGGGCATAAGATCTGAGTGGAACCTGGCTCTCTGATTGCCCTAATTTGGGCAGGTTGTACAAGAGCCTGAGCTGGGGGTGAACAGCCTCAGCATCATGATTTCAGGGTGGTGGGAACCAGAAACAAAACAGGCCATTATAGCGAACACTGCAAAATTAAAAAATGATGCTTCATGGAACATAAAAAACAAGGACCATAAGGAAAGGGTGAAAAAAGTGAATGTGTTAAAACTTAATTTTATTTTTTGTCAAAAGACCACATAAACAAAGAGGGACTCAAATAGATCATTGCACACACATGTTCAAAGTAGTATTATTCACAAAGGCCAAAGGTAGAAACAACCCAAGTGTCTGTCAATTAACGGATGAATGAGTAAACATGATGTGTTATATATACACAATGGATATAATATAATTCAGCCTCAAAAAGGAATGAGCTAAGGGGAGGGGGAGATGGGGAGTTGTTAATGGTCAGAGTTTCATTTTGGCAACATGAAAAGTTCTGTGGATGGATGGTGATGATGGTAGCACAACAATGTGAATCTACTTAGTTCCGCTCAAGTGTTCACTTAAAAATGGTTAAGATGGTGAATTTTATGTTATATGTACTTTATTGCAATTAAAAGGAAGAAGATTCTTACACATGCTACTATAACATTAATGAAACTTGAAGACATTATGCTAAGTGAAATAAGCTAGTCACAAAAAGACAAATACTGTATGATTCCACTTATACTGGGTACCTAGTGTAGTCAAATTCATAGAGACAGAAAGTAGAATGGTGGGTGCCACCAGCTGAGGGGAGAGGGACAGGGAATTTGTGTTTAATAGGGACAGAGTTTCAGTTTGAGAATATGAAAAAGTTCTGGAAATGGATAGTGTTGATAGTTGCATAACATTGTGAATATATTAATGCCATTGAATTGTATCCTAAAAAAATCATTCAAATGTATGGAAACATGGGGAAAAAAGGACAGGATAAGTAGGAAAAAGACAAGATATAGACTAGGGGAATATATCTAAGTTTTTATATCTATATACATGTGTTTACCCTGACTGGAAATAAGAGGTTTCTGGATCAGAGAGCAGACCAGTTATTTGCTCACACAAATAACTGGTTTTTACTGCTCATTCGCAACAGGCGACACAGTGGGGGCCAGATGTACCCTGCATGTCCAGGGCTTGTGACACAGGGAAGAGCTCTGAAACTGTGGTTCTCAGAGCACACAAAGATGGTGCCAGCACCTCTGTCCTGTCCACTCTGGAAGGGGCCAGAGAGACCTTTGCTCTCTAATGTAAACAAATCCACTCTGGGGAGAGGAGAAAAAGGTCTCTGGGGTTTTGTAAGCATTTGGAATGTAAACAAATGGCTCTGAGTTTATTACCTTTAGAAATTGAGCAGTAAAGAGGCCTGGGGAGAAAGAAGGCCTTCTCTATCTTTGTAGCTCGTCAGTATTGAATATCTGCTGCTCTGAAAGATCTGGACATGCAGCAACGCAGAAATCCAGGGAGGACTGCGCTCCAACATCTGCAATGTACACAACCGAAAAAGGACTCATATACAGAATATTTAACTAACTCTCACAAATAAACAAGGGGAGATGATCAAGTCCATTTAAAAATGGATAAAAGAATGTAAATTGACAATTTTAAGAAGAGGAATGCCAAATGGCCAATAAGCATATGAAAACCTTATGGGGCTTACTAGCAATTAGGGCTATTCAAATTAAAATGGGCACGAGCCACCGCATATTGAAATATTTCCCAATAATAAAGACATGAAGCAAATTGTTATGTAGTCAGGCCATAGGAATTTGTGAAGAGAATGAAAGCATGACTTCACTTGTATGAAATGTCCAGAATAGATAAGCAAATCTATAGGGACAGAAAGCAGGTCAGCAGGTGCCTAGGGCTGTCTGTGGACAGGGAAGAGGGAGGGAATTGGGTGATGGCTAAGAGGAATTGGATTTCTTTCAAGGGTAATGAAAATATTCTGTAGTTGATTGTGATGATGGAGGTACAACTCTGTGATTATACTATAAGCCACTGAATTATATACTTTAAGTGGGTGAATTGTGTGGTATAGGAATTATATCTCAATAAAGCTGTTTTTAAAAGGCAATGAAGATACTATTTCCTTCCTACCAGACTACCAGAAAGTAAAGTCTGATTGTTCTGTTTGTTGGTTGGCAAAGATGTGGAGAGATAAGAACTCTCTCACAGTTGGTGAAAGTGTAAGCTGGTTGATTCAGGAAGAACAAATTGGCTACATCCATAAAAATACACCTACTGTGTCCCAACAATTCCACTCCTAGGTAAAGAATCTAGGACATGTGTACAAAGAGACTTTTACAAATATGTTCGTTGCAACCTTATTTGTCAGAGTGAAAATTTTATGAGACTTCAATGCTCATGAACAGGAAAAATAAATTATTTTAAAGCCATACAACGGAATTTACTATACAGCAAATTAAAATGAATGAACTATCAGGACATATCTCACAAAGACAATAATGTTCAGTGAAAAAAATCAAGTTTTCAAGAAGATGCATATAGTGGGATGCCATTTATATAAAGCCATGCAAAACAATTACATATTTTTATGACATAACATGAAATCATAGTGTAAAACACATACACAACTGACAAATAGCAAAGTCATGATAATGGTTAGCTCTGGAAAGAGGAAGAGAAAGAAAATTTGGGAGGAGTAGATGGGGAAAATCAACTATACCTGTACATTTTTTTCTTTAAAAAGAAAGTAATATTGATAGTTAATAAAGCTAGTATATACACATATTTGCAGTACAGTCTGCACTTCTCAATACATTTGAAATTGTTGCCAATATTAAAGGAAAAGGTAAAGTTTTATGTTGTTAGGTTGTAGGAGTTGGTAAAGAGGATGAAAATCTGTTGTACAGAAGCAGCCAGCTGCCTCCACCCCAGCTGGGAGCATACCGGGTGGACCGCCAGCGCTGTCTCCACCATTCTCTTTACACAAAGGCGGGGGGTGGGGTGGGGTGGAGTGGAGGTAGGGGGGTGGAGGTGGCTGGTGGGCAGCAGATGTTGCCAGATGCACCATTGTCTCTACCCGTGATGTCTGGGTAGAGGAGTACAGGCAAACTTTTGCCGTGGTGAACGTCTCTTTGTTCTAGGCCAGCTGCGAGTTGAAGTCTCCAGTGTGGGAAGGATTTAGACTCTGCAGTCCACCTTATTATTTAGAAATTGTGCCCCAGAGCCTCACCTGCCTCTTACAGGGTGACAGGCTGGAAGACTTGAAAAATGAGACTGCCCGGATGGCTTTGGCATTCCGTGGGCGTTGAGAAGCCACAGTTGGTGGTTATCAGTGTTGCCATGGCAATGGTAGGGAATATGAATTACATCAGGGGGGTGAAAGGTCATGTCAGACACTGATAAATGTATGTAGTAAAACCTCTTCTGTGCCTGGACTATGTACTTGACATGCATTGGATGGTTGAATTGAAAGTAATTTTTCATTTTACCCCAAGTGACCTCCTATTAAGTTTACTTTTTTTGTTTAGTCTAATGTGTTGGAATGTTGCTTAGGAAGCAATTCTAGCTGGTACTTTTCCTTAAAGGGGCATGTCTATTAACTGTGTGAGGTATGATCAGAGATAGCAGTATCTCCTTAGTTTGTGTGATCTTTAAACAACGACAACTTTCTTACCTCCTTCTAGTGCTGTGCTATGCTAATATCAGCACAGTTTGCAAGTTAGACTCTAAAGAGTCAGAATAATTAAACTCAGAATAATTAAGCTTCCAGAAAGCTGCTGGTAAGAGAAAGAATGGATAGGCCCCAAGAGTTATTTGTCTACAGGTAGCTTTCTCTGTCTAGCTACTGGACGCCCTAAGTGTGGTCCTTGGATCACCATCAGCAGCTGAGACTTTATTAGAAGTTCAGAGTCTCAGACCCCACCCAGATATATTAGATCAGGTCCTGCATTTTAATAAGATGCCCAGGTGAATAAAGTTTGGGAAACACTTGGTCTTATAGCCTGAGGTAATTGCTTTTCAAGAAGATGCTGGCATTACAAAAAATAAAGCTTTCAGAAGCGAGAGATACTCAGGAGAGTTCAGGAAGAAAAGCTTTTCTAAAAGCTACAAAAGCATAGATTCTCTGGGCTGTCCAAAGTACTGGCTTGCTAATTGTAGATTGTATTTTGTGCAAAGTTGTTATCCCCTTTTCCCATCCATTGAAAATATGAGTTCAGTTTTGGGAAACAACAGGGGAAAATAGGGGGAGGGACTTAAAAGCAACACGGAAATCCGAAAGTTGTCATTGGATCATCCTTTTGTGTGATATTCAGCATGGCTATGAGCCCCATTGTGCCTTAGTTACTTCAGCTTTGAACTAGCCTGCCTCATATCCCAGGCCTGCATGAGTATTCATAATCAATGCTTTTAAGGACTTTGAGATCCTCAGATGAAAGACATGAGGCAGAGGTGTTATTGGGGCCATGTTGCAAGGCCCAAGCGGGCTCCTGATTCAGCAGCCTTCCTGCATTTGGGCGCAGTGTGACCACTTTCATCTAAGTCTCTGGCTTCTCTGGAGGAAAGGAAAGGGAGGGCACATGGGTGAGACAAGAGAGATAAAGCAGCTTTGCGTATGGATGAGTCAGAGGAAGCCTCATTTGTGGTTGGCGGGTCCATTACTCACCGGGCCCTGGCACGCCCACTGATGGCTGAGAGGAGCCAGAGTTTGTCACTCCACTTTGGTGATGTGATGGCAGGCTTTATCCATGTACCCATGGAAGGGATAATTACAGAATGACATTATTAAGCAGCAGGTTGGTCGTCACACACATAACACATAACAATAACGAGTGAATGGTTACGGCTCTCAAAGTAATTTATAGACATAAGCACAAAATAAAATATTTGTAAATAAGCGCCTCTCACAATATCTCCTTGAAGGAGTGGTTGCAAATGGGCAGCTCCCACAGTGAAACATATCCGAAGTGTGCCTGGCTTTAAGAAATTCAACATATATAAATCTTAATTTTCAAAACAGGTTAGTAGGGAGAGGAGGTGTGATTGCTCACACTGTGCAAGAGTCTTTTGCTTTTTAAAGGGACTCACCTATGGGCTCCTTTTTTTTTCTTTAAATCTTCACCTGAGGACATGCTTATTGATTTTATTTACTTTTTAAAATTGTTTTTTAGTTCCAGTTCCAGTTGACATACATTATATTAGTTTCAGATGTACATTCTAGTGGTGAGACATTACTTACTCAGTGATCATCCTGATAAACTTTGCACCATCTGACACCATACATAGTTACTAGACTTTATTGACTGTATTCCCTATGCTGCACTTTACAACCCCATGACTATTCTGTAACAACCAATTTGAATTTCTTAATCCCCATGAATCTGACTACTCTAAGTACTTCACATGAGTGGAGTCATACAGTGTTGGTGTTTTAGTATATGTGCTGCTGACGTGAGTACCATAGTGTTTGTCTTTTTGTGTCTGGCTTATTTCACTGGAATAATATCTTCAAAGTTCATCCATGTTGTAACATGTTTCAGCAGTTCCTTCCTTTTTGAGGCCAAATAATATATTCCATTGTATGCATATATTACATTTTGTTTATCTGTTTACCCATGAACACTTGGGTTATTTTTACCTTTTGGCTATTGAGAATAAGGCTGCTATGAACACGAAGCGTCTCTTTGAGTCCCTGCGTTTAATTCAATAGCTGGCAGTGGAACTGCTATATCATCTGATAATTCTATGTTTAATTTTTGAGAAACCAACATACTGTTTTGGTTTTAATTTTTCCACTTCCTTGCTAACATGTTATTTTCTGGTTTTTGTTTGTTTGTTTGTTTATTTTTTAAGTGGGTTTGCTTTTTTTAAAGTGAGTATGAGGTGTCTGCATTCTTTTAAATGAATCCAGACAATATTTGAAAATGTAATTCTGTTTATAAAAAAAAATATATGTCCTAAATTTAGGTGACTGGAATAAATGAAAGAATATGGTAAAAATCTATAAGCTCTCCCAGTTATACTTTAAAAGTAGGCTGGAGCTTAAGGTACAGAAAATGAAGTCACTTATTTTCCTCAGTCTGCAGTTGGTCTTACTTTGGGTCTTGTAAAGCTCCCGTCCCTGCTTGCCATGCCTGCCCCCTCCTCTCCTCCGACAGACAATGCCACGTTACTGCTGTGGTAGTAACACAGGATTGCAATCAGAGGCTACCATTATTCCCAATACTTAGAAAACAGCTCTTTTTTTAATTATCTCACTACTTCCCCATCACCTTTCTCACTCAGGCACTGTGCTGGGGTTGAAAGACTGCTCTTGAGCTCTCAAGAATCGTGTGGACGCCTGCAGGCCGATGAAGGCTGTGATCGAAGGCTGGCTGAAGGCCTTGTGGTAAAATGGAGACCACAGAATGGTACTCAGTTCTCCTTCTCCGGGAACTGGGGACTCCAAGGTGGCTTCCTGGAAGAAGTCCTGTCTGAGCTGGGGGTAGGCTGGGCAAAAGGGGGAAGGGAGAAGGAGCATGTGCAAAGGGCAGAGCCAAGACAGAGCCTGACTTGTAGGAAGATCCAACAGTGGTCAGTGGGGCTAGAGTTTAGTTTTTGGTTGGGAGAGGGGTGGTGAGGGGGGAGGTAAGTGGGAGCTAAATCATAATGGGCCTGAAAACCATGGGAAAGCCTGCACTTTATCTTGTGAGAAATGCACAGCCATTGAGTTTAAACCAGGTCATGAGGTGATTAAGGTTTCTTTTTAAAATGATAATTTGAAGTGAAATGTGGAGAATAAATTGGATTGGAGTGTTGGGAGGTATGTTAGGAATCTGCTTCATCCTGGCAAGTGATAAGACATAAGCACATTCATCTGTTCATTCCGTCAACTATTCATTAATTCAACATCCACTCACCATTGTTACTGAGCACCTATCTACCATGTGCTAGCATTGTTCTGTGCTGTGTGCAAGCAACACAAAGGTGAACAAGATAAGTTTGGCAGTCTAGGAAAATACAAAGGTGGTCACATTTAGTGTGTAAATGTTAAGATGGTACAGAGCATTTTCAGAGCTTGTGTAACAGGAGGATATTCCAAGAGATTTGGGGCTTCGGAAAGATTTCCTGTAAAACCACTCTAAAAATGATGTCTAAGGTAAGACCTGAAGAGGGAGCAGGAGATGGCCAGGTGATGGAAAGGATAGAGAGGGTTCCAGATACATGGAATAGTTGATGTAACTGCCCAGAGGTGGAGATATCCGGGCTTCCTGAATGAATGAAAAGAATTTGGGAATGACTGGACCATAGGAACTATGAAGGCACAAGGCCGATGAGGCCAGTGAGGTAAGCAGAGACCCAGTTCCAAAGGGCTTGTGAAGAAGGCTGGGTCCCATTATTGTAAGAGGAATGGGAAGTTACAGAGAGAAATGATCAGATGGACACTTGGAAAGATTGCAGTCTGGAGAGCAAGTGGATAAATAGTAAAAAGATAGAATCAACAGGACTTGGTAAACCATTCAATCTGGAGTTGTACAATGGAAGAATATGGAATCTCTTCCATTGTTTCTCTTTATTGTTCCATAAAACAATAAGAGAAAGAGGGTTGGGGGGAAAGATGTATGTTCCATTTGTACGTGTTGATTTTGAGGGACATTGAAGTGGAATTCTTCAGTAGGCAGTTTATAATCCCTTCGCAGGTGGCAGGCAGGATCTGTAGGTGGTGCAAGAGTGGTGGGAGTGGGTGAAATCAGACAGGTGAGTCTCAGGGTGAGAACTGGCGAGAGCTGAGGTGTAAACCACAGGGAATTCTAACATTTACAGCTCAGGCAGCAGAGGACTCTACAGAAGACGCAGGAAGGGGCAGCCAGGGGTATGAGGAATACTCGGAGGCAGGAATCATGCATTCCAAAGAGAGAGTTTTAAGAAGGGAGAGGTTAAGTGTGTCAAATGCCTTGGGGAGGTTAGGTAAAAAGGTGATAAAAGTGATCACAGAGCTTGGCAAGAATGGCTTCAGAGGAGAGGTGGATGTGGGAGCAGGCCGCGGTAGTTGGAATGGTGGGAGGCGAGAAGAGACTGTGAGCCAGTGAAGGAGGAGGCCAGTGTGCCCTTGGTGGTAGAGCGAAGTCTAAGTCAACCAGAGGAGAGTCAGCTGAAGCAGCAGTCACTAACGCAGACTAAGACCATGGCTACAGGAAAACAAGGCCCAGTGGGTAGCGGGGGAACAGAGGTGTTTAAATAAAGACCAGTGATTCTGGCTGATTAAGGATGCGGAGCCACCTCCCATGTTAATTACTCTTGCTATTATTCATTTCAAGTTTTGATTGCATTCCCCCAGACAGGGAGCAAGAGTTCGATTAATGTTTTTTAAACACTCACTGGAACATTTATCGAGCACTTACTATGTGCCATATGCTGGCCTTACAAATATGGTTCCTGCTCTCTAGTATTTCATTCATGTCTTTGGAAGACCTGTATTTAATTTTATTTTTTAAGACAATATTTATTTATTTTCAGAGAGGAGGAAAGGAAGGGAGAAAGAGAAGGATAGAAACATCAATCAGTTACCTCTCGCATGCCCTCACTTGGGGCCACCTGGGGCCACCTGGGGCCTGGCCTGCAACCCAGGCACTTGCCCCCCTGGAATTGAACCAGCAACCTTTCAGTTTGCAGGCTGGCACTCACCCCAATGAGCCACACCAGCCAGGTCAGAAATACCTGTATTTTAAAAAGTCAGCCCTGTCTGATGTGGCTCAGTGGGGTGAGTGCCAGCCTGCAAACTGAAAGGTTGCCAGTTTGATCCTCAGTCAGGGCACATGCCTGATTTTCAGGTGAGTCCCCAGTGAGGGCCTGCAAGAGGCAACTGATCAATGTTTCTCTCCCCACCCCCGCTCCAGAAATTAAGAAGTAAAATCTTTAAAAAATAGAAATAAAAAGGCAGAGTAAAAGTCTAATTTCCAAAGCATCAAAAACAACAAAGAATATAGATTTTTAATAAAACTTTACTTGATTTTTTAATATAGGTGGGCAGTTGTGTGGAGTTTTGTCTTTACAATTCACATTCCCAACATCCAAGAGGGTCAAACAGCACTGAAGGCAAATAGTCAAAACCTAAACCTGAGGTCCTGTATAAGTGGGGTCCCAGCTGAGGAACTTGGGGTTAGGGTGGATAGAGACCAAAGGACAAGCTCATGACCACATGTAAGTGGTCTTATCCCACATGAGTATAGAGTAAGAATGGGAAAATTGCTTTTGACTTATTTGCTATATAGCTTTTGGCGAAAAAGGTAATTATACATAAACATAGTAAAGGGAAACACAACAAAAATGTTAACAGTGATTATCTCTTTGTGGAGAATTATGGGTGATTTGATTTTCTTCTTCATAACTTCTCATATTTTAAAATCTTGTAATAAATAGTATTAATTTTATAATCTGAAAAGGGTGTTATTTTTATTTTTTAAAATACTTTATTTATTTATTTTTAGAGGGAGGGGAAGGGAGAGAGAAAGAGGGAGAGAAATATCCATGTGTGAGAGAAACATTAATTGGCTGCCTCTTGCATGTCCCCAACCCAGGACCTGGCCCACAACCCAGGCATGAGCCCTGACTGGGAATAGAACTGGTGACCTTTCAGTTCACAGGCCAGCATTCAGCCCACTGAGCTATATCAGCCAGGGCAAAGGTGCTATTTTTAAAACATAAAAGGAAATACCAAAAAGAGGCAGATAACATTGCTTCAGTTAAAAATGACAGAAAATAAAGTATTGGTAAGAAATACTCAGAAATAACACTGGAGACTTAGGATCACATACCATGCTCAACTTTGTCACAAACTTGTGATAGTCCTAGGCATTTTCTTTAATCTATTTATAATAAAATCAAGGAACAGAAGATCTGACCATATGGTTGTGTGCAACCCCTACTCATGATTCCTTTAGAAGAGGAAAATACTTGCCCAGGCTCACATAGGTATTTTCTACATTTTTCCTATTATGTGATATGTAATTTTGTCTTGCAATTCTCAGGTAGAAAGTGGAATATGAGGGTAAATAAATATTAAGAGTTATAATTCTTAATTGTGACATTTTTATTCATGAAAAAAGATGTCTCTGATGAGAGTGTGACACATTCTAAAATAAAGGTCACTACTTATTGAAATAGAGCTTTAAGGTTAATTCATTTGGTAGGAGGGAAGTTAATCTTTTAAAAAACACACATAGCTATTCTTAAATTCATTTTTAATGAGTATTTGTCGGTAGGTAGGGGGAGATGGAAATTGTATTTTGAGTATATATCCTTGTTTTAAACACAATTCCCTTGTATTAGCTTCTTGGGAAGGGGACCAGCTTTTCTCTGTACAAAATCGCTAAAAAAAAAAAAAAAAAAGAAAGTGAAGTGCTGGTCCTGCGAGTTGCTTCTTGTGCTGGCAGATGAATGAATACGCTGCTACTGGTGTAGAAGAGAAGCTTTCTGCTTTCCACACCCATTCCTGAATTGCAAGAAAGGAAACCAACCCAGATGCTGGAAAGAATCCAGAAGACATGGACAAACTCACAGCTTCTCCCTTGAGAGAGAGGTGTGTCCATCCCTTTCTTGGGTCTGCTGAAGCCTTGAGAAATTAATGGAAGGATTATTTGCCTTGGAGGCCTTTCACCTAAGCAGGCTCAGTCCTGATTTGCAGCGTTCCAGGCTGTCCAACAGGCACACTCGGCCACTGCAGTATGTGAAGTCCCCAAAACACAGCTGCCGACCAAGGATTCTGTAGGCTCTCAGCCCTTTGGGGCCAAAGCAAGCCAGTAGGGAACAGGCCTGGGTAGGTCTTCCTTTCCTTGTCATGTTTTCAAAATAAATTTGGGTGAATGGTCACAGCTAAATTTGAGAAATTATTGGCATAACCCTCATATTCTCTAGATTTAAAACAAATTATTCTTCTGTAAAACACAAATCTGAGTTCAGAACCCATCCAGGATTTTTTAGTACCCCGGGGGTCAACGTAAAAATTCCTCTTCCTTTCCTTCCAATGCAGGTGTCCATCAGGTGTTGTAATGCAGTTTTCTCCCAAGGGACGAATTTGATCTGTTGTCAAATCTGGTAACAGAGACAAAAATAGTAAGAAATATTGGTAAATTATTTAAGATATTTGACCCACTTTCAGCCTCATTCACCTAAATGAAATAAAGCAAAGAGCGATTTAGTAGGGATTTATTTTTTGGTATATTTTTTGGCATTAGGATAGATCATTATTTAGCTCCTACATTTAGGTCTATGAATGGCTTTTTGCATATAGTGGGAGATAAAAGCTGTATTTTTTTCCCATTGACATCTTTGATGAAAATCAATTGATTGTAAATGTCAGAGCTTATTTCTGGACATTTTATCTTCTTCCACTGATCCATATGCCTATGCTTATGTCAAAACAAGATTGTCTTGATTACTATAGCTTCATAATAAGTTTTGAAATCAGGTAGTATAAGTTCTCCAACTTTGTTGAATTTTTTTTTTCAAAATTGTTTTTCTCTTCTGTGTTCTTCGCATTTCCACATAACTTTCAGAGTCATGTTGTCAAATTCTGCAAAAACAAAGAACAAAAAACAAAAACCCCTGATTTTTATAGGGTTTGTGTGAAATCTTTAGATAAATTTGGGGAGAATTACTCTCTTAACAATATCGGGCCTTCTAATTGATATACATGATACATTTCTCCATTTATTTAGTTTTTCAGGTAAATATTAATGTTTTGGGTTTTTAGTTCATAGTTCTTATACCTCTTTTGTTAAACTCAGTCCCAAGTATTTTGTTCTTTTTGATGCTATTGTGAATGGAATTGCTTTTTAATTTCATTTTTGGATTGTTCATTGTTAATATATTGAAATACGATTAATTTCGTATGTTGGTTTTGTATGCTGTAGCCCTGCTGATCTGGTTTATTCATTCTAGTAAGTTTTGGGAGACTGCTTAGAATTTTCTACAGATAAATCATATCTGTGAATAAAGGCAGTTTTATTTCTTTCTTTCTAATCTATATACTTTTTATTTATTTTTCTTGCATTATTTCACTGGCTAGAGACTGCAGGACAGTGGTGAAAGCTTATATCTTTGACTTATTCCCAGCCTCACAGGGAAGGTATTCATTCTTTCACTATTTTATTTACTTAATTTTATTTTTAATTGTAGTAAAATATATCATAACAAAATTTATCACTTTAACCATTTTTTAACTATACAGTTCAGTGGCATTAAGTACATTCATGTCATTGTGCAACCATCTCAAGAATTCTTTTTGTCTTCCCAAATTGAAATTCTTTACCATTAAACATTAATTCCCCATTCCTCTTCCCCTAGCCCCTGGCAACCACCATTCTACTTTCTGCTGCTATGAGTTAGACTATTCTAGGTACTTCATATAAGTGGAATCATATAGTATTTCTCCTTCTGTGACTGGCTTATTTCACTTAGCATAGTGTCTTTAAAGATCATTTGTGTTGTAGAGTGTGTTAGAATTTTCTTCCTTTTTAAGGCTGAATAATATTCCATTGTATGATCAGTGTTTCACTAATAAGTATAGTGTTCTTTGAGGAAGCTTCCTTTTATTCTTAGTTTATTGAGAGATTATATCATGAATGTAATTTGGATGTTCAAAAATAATTTTTATGCAGCTATTGAGATGACCATGTGGTTTTGTTCTTTTTTCTATTAACAGTGAATTATATTAGTTGAATTTTGGGTGTTAAAAAAACCTTGCATTCCTGGGATAAATTCCACTTGGTCATGGTATATTAGCCTATGCTTTTTCCTAAGACATATATAGTTCTAGCTTTTACATTTAGGTCTATGATACATTGGAGTTACTCCTTGTTTTTAATGAAAGGTACGGGTCCCAAACCATTCCTTTGCATGTGGAAATCCAGTTGTCCTAGCATTATTTGTTGAAAAGACTATTTTTTCCCATTGAATGATCTTGGCACCCTTGTTGAAAATCAACTGACTGTAAATATAAATGCTTATTTCTGGAGTTAAAGTTCTGATCGCTTGACCTTGTATCCTCCTTGTGCCATGCCACACTGTCTTGATTATTGTAGCTTTGCAGTAAATTTTCAAATCAGCAACAATGAGTTCTCCAACTTTGTTCTTCTTTTTCAATACTGTTTTGGCCAATCGGCATCTTATATTTCCTGAAGTCCTTTTTAACTTTACCTCGCCTGGGAAGGATTGCTTTCACTCAGGTTTGATTTAGGATTATGCACTGTGCCAGTGGTACTTCAGGTTGGCAATACATAAGAATCACCTGGGGCACTTTTCATCTGCTGTGGATAATTGCACCCCATCCAGACCAGTTGTCTGGACCATCAGGTTCTGGAGTGTGGGGCCAAGCACTAGAAAAGAACTGCCCAGCTGTGCTCAGTGCAATTTGCTGACCCTTAGAATCATGAGCAAATAAAATGGTGGTGTTTGTTTTACACTTTGCGGTGAGATGTTACACAGCAATAGATAACAGATACAAAATGTGTATCACAGCTTGATAACCTCTTTATTAACCTTGACTAGAGGGTCTTACTTCACTTATTGCCCTTGCTATAGGACTGTATAAAGGGTATAGTGTCTACTCACTCACAAGGTAGGGAGGGTAGACGTTAATGTGAAGCTATGTATGAGGGATATATTTTAGAACTAAGTGTGTAGAAAAGCAAAGCTTTCCTTGAGGAAGTTTCTTTTCCCCTTTAACAATTAGTGCTATGTAACTGATCATGTTTTCCTCTTTAATTTGGCTGCTAGTAAGCAAAAAGTAAAAATTAAGGCAATTAGCAGCTATAGAATTTCTTATAACCTGCATTTTTATGTTCTTTTTCCCTCCTGTTATTAACTTTTATTTTAACTATTTATGTTTATTTATCTATTGTCTTATTTAGTCATGTTATTTTATGTAACTTTGTGGCAAATCACTTTAAATCCCTTTGGGAAAAAGTGGGATATAAATAAAAGCATTTAAGACTGACACTTCCTTTAGGGGACCTAATATGCAGAACTTTCTGCTCTCTACCAATACATGTTTTGAGTACTGACATTAAGGCATGATAACTGGCTGGGGTGAGAGGACAGGAAAAACTGGGTAAACCAGTTGAAAAGCTAGTTAAACAAGTTGAAAATTTTTATCAACTTGATTAAGGACAAAGATTGAGTGGGGCCCATCTACCATTTATCAGTCATCTACTGTGCTAGATACTTGCCTGGACTATTGTGCTCAGAACTGGGCTGGGTGATGATGGCTGCTAGAGTTCCCAAGAACATGGACTTTATGATTATATTCACATCTGTAAAATGGGTTGAACAAGCCTACCTCACAGCCATGTTGAGGGGATTAAATGAGATTATATAGTTAGAGCACCCATCACAGAGTCAAGCACATGGTGTTTGTAAATATTATCTTGTTTTCTCATACCATTAATTAGAGTCGTGATAACTTACTAATATTATATTTGCCTTGCAAAAATAATGTAATTTGTTGAATGGTCAAATGAACTTTGCCATGTCGTGACCACATGAAACTTCTCATCTTTTTAGGGGGTCAGGGGAGAAAGCAGAGTGAGAGGCCGAGCACCCTCATGGCCTGTGATAAACACTGGACAGCTGGGTGTGAAGTCATCACTCCGCGGGCTCAGGTAGCAGAGACATGATGATGCTGGAGTCATAAAAAGAGGAAAGAGACCCGAGGGCAGGGGAAGCAGGTGTGGAGCAAGAACTGACAGCAGCAGCCATCCCCAGGGCCCCGAGTCCTGCCCTCGGCAGTGGGCTTGACACTATTGCCTAAAAAATGATCAGTTCTCCAGGCTGCTGTTCCTGGTGCAGCAGGTCTTCCCCTTGCCCTGTCTCCACACTTCCTCTGTCTGGGCCCAGGATGCCTGCATGTCAACAGCAGGGCCCTGGTGTCATTCGGCCCACTGGGAATGGCCCTAATAGCACCCACTTCTGAACTGTCTTTGTTCTGCCTGGTTTACTTATGATAAACTGACACTTTTTAAAAATTGGGAACAAAAAGTGGCAAGAGAGATCCTTTTTTTGATGCTATTCTGAATAATATTTTTGAGTTTTACGATTCTTGGTTCAATTTTTCCCAGGACCGCTCCTTCCACCTCAGTCATATTTTACAATCCAATAACCTGGTTTATGTTGTATATTTTAAGATGAAGATGAATTACCTGTGTAGTGGCTTCCTTTATCATTACTTATTGAGGGGGATAAAAGCCAAAATCTCAGGCCTTACTCCATCTCACATCTTGCATTTTCAGGCATCACCCCTAATTCACTCCTTAACTCAAAGCAATGCAAATCCGCAAGGAGTTGTCACAGACCCACCACTCTTTTTTGTGCCTTTTTACATTCTGTTCACTCCTGGAACGCTCTCCTGACTTTTGTATGTTGTGAAAATGCTTATTCATTCTTTAATATTCACTTTCGATTTTTGCCATGAAGACTATTACCATCCTCCAACCTCTACTCACTCCTTTTTGTGCCTTTATCAGACTTTTATTTTAATGATTTACTTATACATCAGTCTCTGAGTTATACTGTGAGTTCCTTGAAAACAAAATCTCTATACTATTCATATTTGTATTTTTAACAATATGACCATTATTGTACTTGTGGGTATGATAAGTATTCCTGCAATTTTATGTTAAAAGAAAAGAAGTTATGACAGGAATTTCTACACTTATTGTACCCCAACAGATTAACAACTTACTGGAAGGGTTATTCCCATCTTAGCTATTGGTTAGAATGAAAATTACACCCTTTTGGGAACACTCCCAGAAAAGCTAGTAAATTTTCTCAAAGTCTTTGTTTATCTATAGGATGGCATTATGCCATAAAATAAATAATTATACATATGAGGTATATAATATTCTGTGTAATTAAAGATGTGATGCTAATTGAATCTACCTCCCTGCAAGAGCTGTCCCTTAGCCTTTAGTATTCAGGGCCAGCTCTGTGGTGTACCTGCACAGTACAGTTTAAACAGACAAAGCAACCAAAATAGAAGAAAACCAAGCAAACTAGCCAACATATCAAATCTACCCAATTGCCATCTCTACAGAAATGCATACTGTTTTTAAAGGTTCTCTTTTAACTTTTAACCAGTATAACATATTCATCTCACTTTTTTATTTGTGCTTTTCCAGAGGCCTATTTCATTTAGGAGGTTTAAATATTGTAGAACATGTCTGATTTGCAGGCAGATCACTCTTTAATTCAATAGGTGGGTATCCTTGAAAATCAATTTCTGATCCACTTGGAGGTTTAAAATTACCCAAATGAAATTGCAGGGATTTTCAAAGAGGCTTGAAGTAAATAAGAACCGTATGTGCTCTCTTAACCATATCCTTGTCTGAAAATTAAATGTGAACTTCGTTAGTACTCATGAATGTCATTCATTTTCTCTCCACAATCATCTTCTTTCTCCCTCCAACGGGGAACTGAGATTCTTTATATTTACAAGCTCATTTTGAGCATCTACTAGATGCCAAGCACCGTGGAGGAGATTGATCTCAGTGCCCACTCCACGTTAGAGACGCTGGAACACCACCGCACTCTGAAGCCAGCCTCCTAGAAGTGTGTCAGGCAACGCTGTCCTGGGTCAGCTGCTGAAACCCTGGCCACACCAAGGTGATGATTTGAAGTCACATCCCGGTGCTTTCTCTTAAGTTCATAGAATTTGTGATAATGTAGAATAGGAAATGGGTATGTTTTGTCTTAAAAAGCAAATTAAGCCCTGGCTGGTGTGACTCTGGACTGAGTGCCATCCTGCTAACCAAAAGGTCGCCGGTTCAATTCCCGGTCTGGGCAAGGGGGCTTGCAAGAGGCGACCAATCGATGTTTCTGTCCCTCTCTTTCTCCCGCCTTTCCCTTCTCTCTGAGTATTTAAAAATAATAAAATATAAATTAAAAGGGCTATGCAAGCCATAATGTCTTTTGTTTTCTTCAGAAGAGAGGCTGGAAGTTTAAACATCTCCTAGCTAAGCAAGCTTTCAGGCACCTGTCAGCTGAGATCATTCTTTTAAATATTATTTCCATGTTTGATATGGGATGTTAGCTTCATTATGAAGAGGAAGTACATGCCACCAGAATTACAAAACTTGGACACAGGAAGTGACTTTTGAGGTCATTATTTCAGCACCTTTGGCTGGCCAAGAATACTTGTGGGTCAGTCCCCTACCTCCAAGGCTGAGTCTTGCTTCTTCTGTGTTTGCTGGAGCAAATCTTCCCTGCCTGTAATTTTTTGTACTTAGGCATATTTTGATGTTCAACACAAAACATTTTCGGAAGAAAAAGCTGGCCATCACCACCCACTCTCCCAATAACTACCCATTTGAGGGAGTGCCATAGCCACATTGCACTTCACGTCTCTTCCTCACATCTGCCAATTCTTAATTAAATTTTTTTTATTATGCTAAGATATATATAACAAAATTTTCCATTTTAACTATTTTAAGTGTTTAATTCCTTGACACTAAATACATTCACAATGTCGTACAAGCATCCTACTATTAATTTCTAAAACTCCCAACAGAAACTCTGTAAACTTCAAGCAATAACTCCCTATTCTACTCTTCCCCCAGCCCCTGGTGACCTCTACAATACTTTCCGTGTCTAGAATTTGCCTATTCTAGATGTTTCAGGTGAGTGGAATCACACAATATTTGACCTTTTTTGTCTGGCTTATTTCATTTAGTATAATGTTTTTAAGTTTAACCATGTTGTAACAGAACTTCATTTCTTTTTATGACTGAATAATATTCTATTGAATCTATATACCATATTTTTCACCCATTCATCTTTTGATGGACACTAGGATTATTTCTGGCTATTATAAATAATGCAGCATTAAAGACTGGTATACAAATATCCCTTTGGACCTTTGTTTTCAATTCTTTTGGATATAAACGTAGGAGCAGGATTGCTAGGTCATTTGCTAATTCCATGTTTAGCTTTTTGAGGAAACACGAAACTCTCTTCCACAGTGATTGTATCATTTTACATTCTTACCACATCTTCACCAACATTTATATATTTTTTAATATAATGGCCATCTTAGTAGGTGTGAGGTGCTATCTCATTGTACTGTAAAGTGCTGTCTCATTGTGGTTTTGATATGAGTTTCCCTAATGACTAATAATTTTGTACATCTTTTTATGTGCTTGGTGGACATTTGTACATCTTCTTTGGAGAAATGTCTACTTAAGTCCTTTGCCCGTTTCTTAAATATCATTGTTTATCTTGTAGAATTTTAGGAGTTCTTTATATATTCTTGATGTTAAACCATTATCAGATATTTGATCTGCAAGTATTTTCTTCCATTTGAAAGATTGTCTTTATACTTTCTTGATAATGTCTTTTGATGCACAAAAATTTTTAACTTTGAAGTCTGATTTATCTATTATTTCTCTTGTTGCTTGTGTCTTTGGTGTCATACATAAGACTTCATTGCCAAATCTGAGGTCATGGAGAATTGCTCCTGCGTTTTTTAAAAAGAATTGTATGGTTTTAGCCCTGTCTGGTGTTGCTGGGTGGGTTGAGCATCGGCCTGTGAACCTAAAGGTGGCTGGTTCCATTCCTGGTCAGGGCACATGTCTTGGTTGAGGGCCAGGTCCCCAGTTGGGGGCGTGCAAGAGGCAACCAATCAATGTTTCTCTCGCACATTGATATTTTTGTCCCTCCCTTCCCCTTTTTCTAAAAAGTAACTGAAATCTTTAAAAAAAGAATTTTATGGTTTTAGAACTTATATTTAGGTCATTGATTTATCTGAGTTAATTTTTTAATATGGTATATGATAGGGGCCCAACTTCATTCTTTTGAGTGTGAAAATCCAGTTTCCCCTACATCATTTGTTGAAAAGATTGTTATTTCCTCCACTGAATGGACTTGGCACCCTTGTTGAAAATCATGTGGCCATAGATAAATGAGTTTATCTCTAGACTCTCGATTCTATTCCACTGGTCTGTATGTCCATCCTTATGCCAGTACCACACTGCTTTCATTACTGTAGCTTTGTAGTAAGCTTTCAAATTGTGATGGGTGAGACCTCCATGGTTTGCTTTTTTTTCCTTTCAAGATTCTTTTGGCTGTTTATAGTCACCTGTAATTCCATATGAATCTGAGGATCAGCTTTTATATTTTCCACCCCATGCCACCTAAAATTGCCAACCATCGTTTGTGCTCTCCCCATAAAGAGTATTCAAACAACTGCCTTCCTCCATGAGGCCACCCTGGCGCCAGGTCCCCTCAGGCCCTCTGCATTATCCTTATCACCACTGTTGGCCCCACCTGCCTCTCAGGACAGGTTAATCATCTCTTTGGATGCAGACTGCCAAGAGCCTGGTCACTCAACCCTTTTATCAACATTATCCGTATGAGGTTAAGTCAGTTTTGAGTTCCCATCCATTAAGCTCCTTTTGGAGGTCTAAGAGCTCCTTCTGACTTAGTGCTTTTTTGAGCTGCATTAAGGAAGTAAGGGGTTGGGATTTAGGGGCCATTTCTATGGCTTGAAATGAACAAGTTTATATCCTACCTTTGTCGTTTTTGCCCATTCACCCCATTTCCTGAGCTAAGAAGAAATCCTATCTGGATGTTTGGGGTCTTGACTGTTGTTTCAGCACCTGATTGCAATGCATTTGGCAGTGTAACAATTATCTAAGAAGTTCCAAATTTATAACCTCAGAGAGTTGGGAGTCTCATGGGGGAGTTTGCATGGTATATGAATATTCCAAACATCTCAAGCATGGTACATGATTTAATATCATGGTGCATCTTATAGTATAAATATATGTAATTAAGATTCAGCTGAAGGAGAGTGCCACAGGGGCTGTAGCGCCACCGAGGGCTGTGTGGACAATGGCAACACAAAAACAGGACCTTGAAAAGCCAGTTAGTATTTCCAGAGGTAGGAAAGGAGAGAAAACCTCCTAGTAGGGACAATGGTGTGATGCGGGTAGAGGACAACAAAATCCATGATGACAAAGAGTGAGTTTAGTGCCTCTCTGAATCTACAAGAATCTATTTTAGTGTAACTCCTTGATATTGGAGAAGAGAGAGGATGCAGATGCAGAGCTGAGGTGGGGCCAAACTGAGCCAGCTTTGTATCTAAAGGGATTGTCTGGAATCATTGGTATCCCAGCACATATGAGCTCATCTTGCACAGCTTTGCTAATGACTATCTTTCCAGTTTCTAGAGGGCTCATTGTTCTCAAGGTGAAGGTGGAGTGTGGCCCTCATAGACACATCGGCTGGGTGCAGATGCTTGAGCAACCCCCAGGCACACCCATCTGTCTCCAGCTTTTATTCTGTGGCCACCACCCTGGTCAAGCCTTTGTCACTCCACAGCTAGAATGGCAGAAATAGCCTTTCATCTGAACTTCCTGCCTCCAGGCTCCTCTCTGCTCCAAACCATAGGGCAAACCAATGTCATCTACTGTGCTTACAGCAACATCAACATCATGGTGTTCTTTTGCTCAAGGGTATCTTAAAGCTTGGATCTGGACTTTTCTCTCTAGTGCTCAAGGTTCTCCATGAACTTTCCCACATTAAAGTCTCACAAACTTTCCACTGTACCTACAAACAAAGCAATTACATTGCTTCATTCATTCAGTTTTTCAACCATCTCCTGACCATCTACTATATCTCACGCATGGGCACTGTGATGGGCTGAATTGTGTCCCCTCAAAATTCACATGTTGAAGTCCTAACCCTCAGCACCTCAGAATGTGACTGTATTTGGAGATAGGGTTTTAAAAGAGGTAATTGTTAAAATCATGTCAGTAGGGCAGACTCTAATTCAATATGACTGGTGTTCTTACGAGGAGATGAGAGTAGAACACAGACCACACAGAGGGAGGACCATATGAGATCACCAGGAGAAAACAGCCATCTACAAGCCAAGGAAAGAGACCTCAGAAAACCCCCATCCTATTGATACTCTGATCTTGGATTTCCAGCCTCCAGACCTATGAGAAAATACATGTCTATTGTTTGAGCCACCCAGCCTGAGGTACTTTGTTATGGCAACCCTAACAAACTAATGCAGGCACCTGCCTCAGTAGTGGCTTCCCTCACCTCACACACCACAGTCATTGCCTCTGCTTCCCTCACATGTCTGCTCCTGTAGCTTGCCCTCAGCTAGGCTGACCCACACTCCTCAAGCCTAACTCAGCCCCCCCGTACCTCTTCTCTAACGACCCCTGCCATAGAGCTGTCTCTGCTCAGATTTTGACACATCTATTTTCATTTACTCTCTAATCCTCTTTTGTGCATTATCTTTTTTCCTCAGATCATAAAACCTACCAAGTTTTATATGCTTTTTCCCCATCTCCTAATGAAGAGAAAGAGACAGGTATGAAAGAGGGAAGGAACTGAGAATGACTGATTCCTGTGTTTTTGTCTCGAGTAGCCAGGTAGATTATGGTACATGGTAAGATGGGAAAGACTGAGGAATAAAAAGATTTGGGTATTTATATGCATGTGCACACATTATTTTCATATAAAAATAATATACATATTGTTCTGTAACTCAAGTTTTTAACTTAGCTATACTCATGGGACATCTTTCATGTCACTATTTGCTCCTACTGTGTTCTTTTTCATATATGCAGTTTTCCATGTACTTCCCTCAGTATTTTTAACAGAAAAAAAAATCACTGACATTAATTTTATTAATGCTCCTAGAATCTATAATGTGACTGAATGTATACTTTATTCAAAGACTGGTCTAGGTGGCCTTCAGAAAGTGAAGATGGGCTAGAACAAACTTTTTATGGGAAGAGCCACAGAAATAATCTCCACAGAACTCCCATATGTTAGAGATATAAAACCAAGGGCTGGTGGGTTTAATGGCTCTCATAAGGTCATTTTAATGGTAAACACGTGAACTAATGGAAGAATCCAAACCTCCAGAGTCTGTCTCACAGTGTTGCTCAAATAGGAAGACCACGAGTCCCTCCCTGGGACTGCTGCACCAAGGTGAACTTGGTTAACCTATCTAACAGTCATTTTTATTAACAAAAAATAAATTTAAAAAATACATAGAAATCAATGTGACCCCAGAGGTCCGCTGGTCTAATTTCATCTTATAGATGAGAGAATTGAGGACCAGGGTTCCCTGGGTAGGTTTCTGAGTGTGATAAATGTTACATATAAATAATATCATATAGTATGTGGCCTTTTATGTATGGCTGGCTTTTTAAAAAAATATATATAAATCTTATCATGTTCATCTACTTTGGTACCTCTCATAGCTTCCTATTACACTTGCAACAAAGCCCACACTCCCTATCATGGCCTCAAAGTTTCATTCCATTGGCCCTAAAACCTCATCTTTTTCTTCCTCTTTGTTCATTATGCTTTTGTCACACTGTCCACCTTGCTGTTCCTTAAACAACTAGATACTGACTGAGAAGCTATTTAGTGTAAGACCACCTGACAGATGTTAGAAGAAACACAAGCGCGTAAAAATGGGGACCTGATTTTACATTCAATCATTCAATACAAGATTATTATTTGTGTACACATTCAAAGTCTAGGGCCAGGCACTGGGGGCACCAAGTCCAATAAGACAAGGACCTCGAGTCCAGCAGGCAGGACAGCCAGTTGAGTTAGTGGTAAAATAGCACGCACTACGTGCTGGGGCTATGGGAATACAGAGGAAGGCTCCCTAAATCTCCTCAGGGATCCAGTGGCTTCTCAAGGAGATGACTGCTGAGTTGTGTCTTGAAGAACTTGGGAAGTTAGATGTAGAGAGCGGGGGTGGGGTGGTGGAGATGGGTCAGGAGGATTAGAGGGCTCTGGAATAACGTGCAAGCCTCGGTTGTGTGGAAGGACTTGCTGCATTTGGGGACTGCTTGCTTTTCTATCTTGGGGACAGATCAGAGCAACAAGAGGTACACCTGGGCCATGGTGTGCACTGCCTTAGAGGCTAAGCAAAGGAAAAAAAACACCAACATTTTTTCCTGAGAGTTATTGGCATTAAAAACAAATTTATATGTGGAATAATTTTTTTTATAGAGCTCATTGATGACATAGAGAGCACTGAATTCTATTCATGTGTCACTGCAGCCAGTGGCCAGTTAGGAAGTTATTTTAGTAATTCAAGAAAAAAGTTATAAATGTGTAATTTTATGAGTGTCTAGTTTCTATAATATGCTAGTCCCCCCTCCCCTTTATATGTTGTATTTGTGCAAAACATTTTAAAGAGTTTTGTTTTTTTACTCCCTTTTGCAGGGGAGGAAACTGAGGCTCAGAAAAGCTGAGTAACCTTCTGAAGCCCCATGGGTAGCAAGCAGGGTGAAGATTGGAGGCTGCCTACCTCAGTGCCACGGAGAAAGTCCTAGGTGAGGATGGCCTGAGCTAAAGCAAGCAAAGCAGGAGGAACAGAAAGGGACAGAGGAACAGAAGGGGATAGAACTTGAGTGCAGGGTGAGGGAGAGGAAGGAATCTGGAATCTTTTCTAAATTTCTGGCCTGAAAAATGAGAGATGATGCTGCTCGCTGAGGTTGGGGCAAAGGATGAGGAGCAGGTGAGAGACAACAAGCACAGGCAACACTGCGATGCAGGGCAGGATGGAGGGAGTGCCATGGGAGTTCACGGTGTGCTCGGTGGCGGGGGGTCAGGAGAGTGAAGCAGAGCTTGTGGTCCAGGGTCTCAAAGACGTTCCAAACAGGCTGTGTCATTTAACGTGAATTTTGGGTTAGGACAAATGAGCATTTGGCTGGTGACATTGCAAGGAAAAGCATTCTAGGGAGAAGAAACAAGGCAGGAAAGCTTGAGGCTGTATTTAGAGAATGGAGATAGTAGATTTTGGTGAAGGTCATCAACTGTAACTTTGAATGGCACGCAGAGCAAGGTGTTCTCAGCAAAGAAATAGAAATCCTTGACCAGGCTTGACAAAGGGAAACCTCTCAGGGTTGATCTAGGTTCATTTGAATGGGTAGAGACCCATTCAAAGGTCTAAGGTAAGGGTAAGCGGGGAGACCAAATAGTGCAGGGGAGAGAAAATGGCAGCCTGGATTGGGTGGGGGCACAGGCATGGCGAAGAAGAGGGCAATGTACGTCAGTGAACACAGAGTCCATAGGCCTTGCTAGATGTGAGGGTGGAGAGGTTGCCCAAGATCCTTTTGAAATTTTTGAGCATGGGCTGAAAAAAATAAATTCCATTTTGGAATTGTTGATTTAAGACCAAAAGAAGATGAAAACTTTGTCTGGAGAAAGGTTAAAACTAGAGATAAAGGTGTGGGATGATCCCCATGGAGGTCACAACCGGAGTATTGACAACGACGACATTGTTGGGGGGCGGAACGAAAGCACGGGAAGGGAGCCGAAACAGGCCTGTTTATCGGGGAGGAAGAGGAGGGGCATGAAAGGTGATCAGGAAGGTGTGGGAGGAGAATGAGGGCAGTGGGGAGGTTCGGAAGTCTGGGAGAGGAGGTGGCATAAATAAAAAGTCACTTTGAAACCCAGAACCTTGGTGGTTTAGCATGTTGCCACTTGTTCAGTAGTTTGGCCAAAAGGTAGGTAGAGCCTTTTCCTTTTTTCCCCCTTACTGTTGCTTTGATATTTTGGGACTGAAAAAAGTTTTGTCTCCAGTACTAACAGAGGACAAAACAGAACATAGCAGGCCCTGGCCCAGCAGCTCAGTTGGTTAGAGGGTCGTCCTAATACACCAAGGTTGCGGGTTCCATCCCTGCTCAGGACACATACAAGAATCAACCAATGAATGCATAAATAGATGGAATAACAAATCTACGTTTCTCTCTCCTTTTCTCTATCTCCCTCCCTTCCTCTCTTTAAAATAAATCAATAAACTTTTTTTTTTTTTAAAGAGAGAACACAGTAAATATCAGATTTTCAAGTATATGGTTCTAATCTATCACAACCAGTTTGCTCCAAGGGGTTCATCAGTTTCATCCCAAAGGGGAGCATGGTTCTCCATACGCTGTCCTCAAAGGCGGTATAGCCTCTCTGGGTCCTCACCTGGGCTCCCCCCTTTCCAAGGACTTGACTATTTCCACCCGACTAGTTTCCTTCTGCAGCCCTCACGCAGGAACCTCTTCTTTCATTCCGGACATTTGGAGTCCATACGAGAGGGCTGCACAGCCAGAGCCTCAGTTCTCTGTTCCTTCGCCCATCATGAGGGCCTCCTGGTCACAACACTAGGTTTATGTCACTCTTCAGATGAGACCTCGACTATACTTCAGGGCCCAGAGTATAATGATAGGTTAAAGGGATTACAACTGTGCAGCCTTAGAAGGGCTACAGGAATGAAGTGTGGGGGTTGGGCTGTATGAGAGCAGGAGTCTGTTCTCACAGAGTCAGGCATAGCAAACACTGTCAATCAAGGCTGGGGAGGCTGGGACGGAGAAAGAGCCTGGGGGACATGATGAGAGGAGCCCTGGTGGCTTTTGGCGGAGCACATTACTAGCAAGGCTGGTGCAGTCAGAAACTGCCAGGGGTTACAGAAGGAGTATAGAGGGGTGGACTCCACAGCCCCTCTGGAGACATTTGACCTCTTCTCTCCTCCCTTGGAAATATTATTTTTCCTGCTTTTTCCTTCATCCCAAGCAGCAGGCCTGCCCCCAGTCCCTGCTCCAGTATCACTGGTCTGGATGATTCAACCAGGCAAAAGCAAAGGCCTCGCTGTTCCTTCGGGGCTCGCTGCCCTCTGTGGTGCGGGACCCTCTGCCTTTCTGAGAGCCATCTCTGGACGCCACTTGGAATGTCTACCCTGGTCTGGTTCCCATCACTTCCCTCTGTCCTTTCAGGCCTGCTGTTCTGGCTTGTAGCGGGTCATGTTGTCCCTAGGTTTGCCACCCTACAAAAGTCCTAAATCAGAGCTGTGAGTTCAGTTTGCAAGGACTGGAAAACAAGACTGTGGAATAGGGAGCTAAAAACATCGAAGTTCATTTGCTTTTGTTTTGGAGCTATGTTTTTCACAAGGGGTAAACAGCCTGGCTAGGATTCATAGCTTGAAAATCCATCATCTAGGACACATTATCAGACTTGCTCTGTTGCTCTTTTGATAAATGTCTATCAAACATGCCACTTTTTTATTTTTTTCCTCAAGGGCAACCAAGCCTCTTAATTTTGAAGATAGCACAAACACATGATTGTGTCCAAGTCTTTCTATGGTACTTCACATAAATAAGTATGACAAGAATAGTGCTCACTACTCACCTTAAACTGTTACAGGGACTTCCAGGGTAGGCCCACAGTGGGTAGTTGTTTTTTGTCTTCTCAGAACCTATTTTTGAGGTAGCTATATGTCTCTCACTCTCTGTTGTTATTGCAATAACATCATCCTGATCCTATTTTCTGCCATGATGCTGGGCCTTGGGTGACAGGACTATGCTCTAGGTAGCCATTCACTGGCCTGGAAAACAAAGGATGTGGATCCTAAATTCTGACACTCATAGTATAACCCTAGGTAAGTCAATTCCCCTTTGTGGGGCTCAATTTTCTATGCATAAAAGGCTTGGATAAGGTCAATGATGTGCTCCTAAAATTTTAAATAAGCTCTTGGTGGAGGAGGAGGCAGGGGAAGCCCTGATTTGTTGTGTTTGTCCATTTCTGTGGTGTAAATTTCCCTACCAAAGACCCATTTCAAGCTACCAACTTGAAGTCAGCAGGCTCACAAATTTCCTAAATATTTAACAATGGGCTCTGTGAGATAGTACAAGTCAGTTTCAGCAGACCTCTTTATGAGACCAATACTGCACATTATTTTAATCCTGAAATTCTTTGATATTATGTATCTAAAAATCTCTTTCAGCCCTAAAATGCTGCAATTCTATGACTCTGATGCAGAGTGATTTTTTAAATTGTCAAGATGCACCCGAAACCTAATTAACAGCACTCACTTGCCACATAACTTTATCCTCATCCCGATTAAAGCTGGCTTTGGTCCAGATTCTGAGCTGTGGTTGCTCTTGAGCAAGCGGCTCTGGTCAGGAGGCCTTTGAACTAGAAGCTGCTCTGAAATGTTCATAGCTTAAGAGTTGGGAACCTGAGCCTTGAAACTTGAGGATTCATTCTAGTGCTGTTCCTGCCTTCATCTGAGCAGTCGGATGGGTTATGATTCATTGCCATGTTATTCCAGACACTGTTTCCCAGGGTGCCTAGGAGCAAAGAAGGTCTGAGAGCATGAAGCAGATAGAAAAAAACAGGACCAAGGAGAAAGGGACACACCTAGGGCAGGGCCTTGCTTAGTTGTAAGCAGGTGTGAGTCACTCTCGTCTGTCTCGGCAGCCACACCTTTTGCCAAAGTTCTGAACGCAAGGTGGAGAATTTGCCTACACCAAGCTCCCTGATCAAGTCAGAACAGGTTTCCTGAAAGATCATTCCCATTAAAATTAATGGAATCAAAATAGGCTGATCTCTCTTGAAATGCGATTTCTTTTCCATTTACTAAATGCTTACAGAAAACCCTGAAAATGCAGACGGAAGAGAGGAAGAATTGTACTTTAACATCCAGGAGGCTGGGTGTTAGGTGGAGGGGAGGTGGTTTATATTATCCATTCCTCCTCTCCCAGCCAACCTAACCACGTTACGAAGAAACCAAGCTGAACGCAGAGGAATCTTTTCATTATATGTGTGCAAGCCTGCAAGTGCTATCGAATTAGGAAGAAAAAATCTTAAAAGGAAAGACCTGGCATATTACTAAAATACACTTCTGGTCACACTTCATATCCATTAGGATGGCTACTATCATCCTCCCCCACAAAATTACCCAAAAACAAAACCCCAAAAATAAGTGTTGGTAAGGATGTGGAGAAATTGGAACCCTGGTGCACTGCTGGTGGGAATGTAAAATGGTTCTGCCACTGTGGAAAATGGTATGGATGTTCCTCAAAAAATTAAACATGAAACTACCATATGACCCAGAAATTCCATTGCTGGATATATATCCAAAAGAATTTAAAGCAGGATTTCAAAGACATATTTATATTCCTATGTTTTTAGCAGCATTATTCACAATAGCCAAAGGTGGAAATAACCTAGGTGCCCATCAATGAGTGGATAAACAATGTATGGGATATATACATACAATTAAATATTGTTTGACCTTCAAAAGGAAGAAAATTCTGACATGTGCTGCAACATGAATGAACCTTAAAGACATTATGCTAAATGAAATAAACCAGTCACAAAAATAAATATTATATGATTCCACTTATATGAAGTACCCAGAGTAATCAAATTCATAGAGACAAAAAAGTAAAATGGTGGTTGCCAGGGGGTGGGGATGGATAGTTGGTGTTTAATGTATACAGACTTTTGAAGAGATGAAAAATGTTCTTGAGGTGGATGGTGGTGATGGTTACACAACAATATGAATGTACTTAGTGCCACAAAACTATATATTTAACAATGGTTAAAGTGGTCAATTTTGCCCTGACCAGTATGGCTCAATAGGTTGGGCATTGTTTCACAAAGTGAAAGGTTGCTGTTTCGATTGCCAGTCGGGGCACATGCCTGTGTTGTGGGTTTGATCCCCTGTCGGGGAATGTGTGAGAGGCAACCGATCAATGTTTCTCTCTTACATTAATATTTCTCTCTCTTTCTTTCTCCCTCTTGTCCTTCTCTCTAGAAATAAATAAATAAAATCTTTAAAAATGGTAAATTTTATGCTATGTGTATTTTACTACAATTTTAAAAATTCTATACACACTCGCACGCATGCGCACACACATAGCCTTGGGGACAAACTGGGTTTGAATCCCTGTTCCACAGCTTGTTGAAATATGAGCTTACACTTTTGGTCAAGATGGCAGCATGAGTAAACAGCTCATCTCCTTGCACAACCACTTCAAAATTACAACTAAAATATAGAACAACCATCACTCAGAACTGTCAGGAAGTGAATTGAATGGAAGTCTGACAACTATGGAATTAAAGAAACCACAACCATCCAAACTGGCAGGAGGGGCAGAGATGCAGGACAGGCTGGTCCCACATCCACATGTGCTAGATAAAAATTTGGGAGGGATATCTCGGGAGCAAGGAGTCCCAGTTCTACACTAGGCCCTCAGCACAGGGTTCCAGTGCCAGGAAGATAAGTCCTAATAACTTCTGGCTGCAAAAATCAGCAGGGATTGAGTTGGTGGAAGAAAGTCCTGGAGTCCCAAGCAGTTACCCTTAAAGAACTCACATGCAGATTTATTCAGATTCACTCCCTCTGAGCTCTAGCACCAGAGTAGCAGTTTGAAAGGCACCAGTGGCATACAGGGAGGAACTGAAGTGTCTCACATCAAGGCGGGAGCGGGGGGACAGCTTTCTCCCAGACAGAAAGGTGGGCAGTGGCTGTTGTCCGTTTCCTGAGCCCTCCACCCACAGAGCCACAGAGCTGGAAGATGGGTGCCATATCTGAGATTCTATCAACCTGGCTAGCACTGTTAGCCTCACCCTGGAGATCCCCTGGGTCTCCGTCCCACCCAATTTATAGGCCCACCCAAACTGTTAAGGGTGACTTTTCCGTATGAATGGCTGGTCTTGGCTCATGCTTCACAACTTCCTAAATCCTCTAAAACAAGCAACAGCAGGCCTCAGTGAGCCACCAGGCCCCGCACCTCTTGCTAAGTGGCCCCAGGCTCAGCACTAGCAGCAGCCAGCCTAGCTTCACAGCTTGGCTTCACCTGGGAATGTTCAAGTCCCCAGAACAAGTAGTAGCCATGTCAGATTGCTTTATAGCTCAGGCAGGGTGACCCCGGGCAGAACACAGGTGGGGGCTGACCTTGGCCTGCACCACTTGTGAAATCCCATAGCCTGTGCACCCAGTGGACAGCTATAGAGCACGCCAGAGCACCATCGTACTGCCCCTGCCCAGCTGATACTCCATGGAGGGCAGAGGTTGGTTGTTAGTGGTCACAGCCAGTCCTTGCAGCTGACTGGTCTGGGTAAATCCCTCCCATTGACCTTCCAACAACAATCAAGTTCCAACTACAAGAGGAGGGTGTACCTAGCCCATACAAATGATGCATCTCGAGTACCCAGCTTGGATGATAGGGGAGGCTGTGCCACTGGACCCTTCAGGACACCTACTACATTAGGCCATGCTACCAAGACAAGGAGTCATAGAAGCTCTACCTTATACATAGAAACAAACATAGGGAGGCTGCCAAAATGAGGAGACAAAGAAACATGGCCCAAATGAAAGAACAGATCAAAACTCCATAAAAAGAGCTAAACAGAATGGAGATAAGCAATCTTTCAAATGTAGAGTTCAAAACACTGGTTATAAGGATGCTCAAGGAACTTAGTGAGGACCTCAACAGCATAAAAAAGATCCAGACAGAAACAAAGGATACACTAATTGACAAAAAGAACAATTTACCGGGAGAAGGCAACAGAGTGGATGATGCCAAGAATCAAGTCAATGATTTGGAACATAAGGAACCAAAAAATCAACCAATCAGAACAAGAAGAAAAGAGAATCCAAAAAAATGAAGAAAATATAAGCAGCCTCTGGGACAACTTCAAGGAGTCCAACATTCACATCATAGGGATGTCAGAAGGAGAAGAGAAAGAAATTAGAAATCTATTTGAAAAAATAATGAAAGAAAACTTCCCTAATTTGGTGAAGGAAATAGACATGCAAGTCCCGGAAGCCCAAAGAGTTCTAAACAAGATGGATTCAAAGAGGCCCACTCTAAGCCACATCATTTTTAAAATGCCAAAAGAGAGAACCTTAAAAGCAGCAAGAGAAAAGCAGTTAGTTACCTACAAGGAGTTCCCACAAGACCATCAGCTGATTTCTCAAAAGAAACTTTGCAGGCTAGCAGGCGTTGGCAAGAAATATTCAAAGTCATGAAAAGCAGGGACCTACAGCCAAGATTGCTCTACCCAGCAGAGGTATCATTTAGAATCAAAGGACAGATAAAGAGCTTCCCAGACAAGAACTAAACTAAAGGAATTCATCATCACCAAACCATTATTATATGAAAGGAGTTCATAGTTCATATCACGAAACAATTATTATATGAAATGTTAAAGGGACTTATTAAAAAAAAGATTAAAACTATGAACAATAAAATGGCAATAAATGCATATCTATCAACAATTGAATCTAAAAAAACAAACTAAGTGATCAGGAAGAACAGAGGCAGAATCATGGATACGGAGAGCATTTTGATGGTTACCAGATGTGAGGGGGTTGGGGGAGAATGGGTGAAAAGGTAAGGGGATTAAGAAGTACAAATAAGTAGTTACATAATAGCCATTGAGATTTAAAGTACTGTATAGGAAATGGAGTAGCCAGAGAAATTACACACATGACCCACGGACATGAACAATGGTGTGGGATTGCCTGATGGAGGGGATGGTGTTGGGTGGAGGGGAACAAAGGGGGAAAAATCAGACAACTGCTATAGCATAATCAATAAAATATAATTTAAAAAATACAAGCTTAGTCAAATTACTCAACCAACCTGGGCATTTGCCATCTGTAAAATGGAGATGATAATGACGTACACTACTTAGGGCTGTTGTAAGGTTAAATACGACAGCTCAGGTGCAGCACTTGGCACAGTATTCAGCACGTACTAAATGCCCAATAATGGTAGCTATTGCTGTGGTGGTGTCCTCCGGTATCATGGCTGAAGATCAACTAGAAGCTGGCCATAGACAGTCTTGTTTTACTTAATCCAAAGAAAACAATAATTTCTCACCACACATATTCACATTCTTAAAATATATGCACCATTAAGACCTACATACACATGGAGTGAAGACAAGCTAAGATCTCTAGTTAGCATATTTATTTAATGTATTCTAAACTCATATTTTCTGCTGATATATCAGTTTTGCTTTGCCCTTAGGCAAGTTGCATCTAAGGTAGAGATGTTTTATGTTTCTTAACACCGTCAAAGATTAGACAGTTGTTTTCTATGAGAAACTGCGGGAATAATGTCTGAGGTGCTGTGGTGGTCTTCACATAGCTTCAGAAGAGGGCCAACAGGAGTCGAGCCGAGTCTGCGGTTGAGGCTGCGACCAAGGCAGAGCAGGCCTCTGTTCCCCAGCCCCGAGCATCACACTCACCGGCCCTCCAGGCCAGCTCTGTGCCCCAGCAGCAGCAGGCCGCGTGCTGCCTTCTGGAAAGGTCATGGGTTGAAGGCTCATGAAGGCAAGGACAAAGAGAAAAGCAATTAAATAGTACTAGGGTAATCTAATATGTGGACTTGAAATCTTTGAGTCAATATATAAGGATGAAATATGGCAAAATAAGTTGTGGTATCACAATTTCAATGAATATTTTCAGAACAGCAGTTCTCAATTGGCGGAGATTTTGCCCCTTTACTCACCACCCTCAGGGGACATGTAGCAATGTCTAAAGACATTTTTGGTGTCACAGCTCACAGGGTGGGGGAGCAGTGTACCACTGGCATCCAGTGGGTATAGGCTGGGATGCTGTTACACATCCTGTGATGTGCAGAGCAGCCTCCACTGCAAAGAATTACCAGGCTTAAAGTGCCAATAGTGCCGAGGTGGAGAGCCTTGCTCTAGAACAACCAGAAGCGCTTCAGAGAAATTATTTCCCAGCTGAGAGAAGCATGAAAGAAGACAGCCATCTGAATGGGATGGTTGTGGAGGAGGCTGGAAGAAAAAGAATGCCTTCGGTTTATTATTTGGTATTTAACTTTCTTACCTTTACATTCTCTCCTTTCTCTCCCTCTCCCCGCTCCCCACCCCCACAGAGTGATCAGAGTCTACATCTATTATATTTATTTATCTTCCTTTTACAATAGAGATAGTAAAATAAAATGAAAAACTGGGTTTGGTTAGGGGAGGAAAATTATAAACTATCAACGCTTCTTAATTTAGATTGTGGCTGTATTCGTCAGAACTTGTATTTTTATCTTGCTTAACATCCAGAAGGAATTTGTTCAAACATGAAATCCTTTAAACTTCACAGTGGATTACACCTGGGAAAGTGCTTTATAGGCCACAGATTAAAGTGGGAGAAAAGGTTGGAAAAGATGTACTAAAGCATCCAGGAAAACTGTGACAGGATCCCAAACCACAGCGTCATATGTTCCCCAAACACTGTCTACAACAGAACAATCAGCAGGATAGTTACAGTGGGTTCTGTGTCTGACAGCCTAGGTTCAATCCTGTCTTCAGGAGACAAGCTGTGGGACCTTGAGCAAGTTACTGAACTTCTTTGTGCTGCTATTTTCTCCTCCAAAAAATCAGGGGCAACCATAGAATGTACCTCACAGGGTTGATAGGTAGATTAACTGAAATAATTAATACAAGTGAACAGCCAGCACAGTGCCAGGGGCATGGCAAGCCCTCTAGGAATGTTAGCTGCTACAGTGGGGATGAAAAAGTGGACCACTGGTATATTAATAAAGGTGAAAGAATAGAATATATTACCTTTTCAGGTTGTTTTAAAACTGGGCAAAAGGTACTTAATTTTCTTTTCCTCTACTTCAGAAACCACCAGCCTTAATTATAGCAACACCAAAGAATGCTTACAAAAGTAGAAAACGGGGTTAGTGAAAAAAGATAATTTAGATCATTTCTTGTGAAAGAAAGTTTAAGGACAGGATTTGTGTTTATGAAAATTCTGTATGTCCAGTAAATGTTTATTGACAAATGAAGCTGCCAGATATTTTCTGGAATATGAGAAGCAATACAATGTTAAGGAAAGGCTGAGTAGGAAAGAGGAGAGAAGTCGCTATAGAGGTGAGGCTCTGGGCTTACAAAATATTGCAGGGGTTCTGGAGTGCTCCAGCAAGGATACCACAGTGGTTTTTATCCCCAGCTGCACACTGGGGACACTTTTAAAAATTCTAATTCCCAGCGCCACTCAGAATGATTCAATCAGGGTCTTCGGTGCTGGAGCCAGACACCTGTGTTTTTAGAATCCCCATAGGATTCCAATGTGCAGCCAATTTTGAAAGCCAACACACTGGACTAATGCTTCTTAAACTTAAAAGTCAAAGGAATTGCCTGAGGATCTTACTATAACTCAAATTCTGACTCAGTAGGCGTGTATAGGAGGACGGGCAGAAGGAAGAAGCAGATGGCCAAGATATTGCATTTAAAAAAATTTTTAACATTGATTTTAGAGAGAGAGGAAGGGAGGGGAGAGAGAGAGGAAGAGAGAAATATTGATTGTTTTTCCATTTATGCATTTATTGGTTGATTCTTGTATGTGCTCTGACTGAGGATCAAACCCACAACTTTGGTGTATTAGAATGATGCTCTAACCAACTGAGCAACTCAGCCAGGGTGATATGCTTTTTAAATAAATTACCAGGATATGTCAAGTCTGCAATTTAGCGGTCTCATTTGGAGATCTAAGTCTCAAATACTTTGAGAATAGCTCCGTATAAATAAACATACGGTATCCTTATAAAGTGCTACTGTTGGTCTTTGAGTGGAAACTCACTTGTTCAACAAATGTATAATAACTTGCTGTAGCTACATGCTTTGAAGGAAAATAAAGATGAATACACATATTTCTTCCCTCTAGTTGTTTACAATTCAGTTTATAGTAGATGGTATTTAAGTTAGGCAGAAAACAAAACTTCCTGCCTATAAGGTTTTCTGATGGCAGTGAAATGGAATGGATATTGAAGGGTATTGAAGGGGTATTGAGGGCGTGTTCCAGAGGGAGGACACTAAGACAAAGGGATTTGTTTCAGGAAAGTAGTGAATGAAGACTATCTGTGCGAAGCAACAGAAGAGGCTGGGAAATTCAGGAAAGAGGTAGAGGAAATGGACAGAAAAAGGAGACTGAGCATAAGGGTTTTTAAAAAGGAGTCTGTAGATGGTGGTGAAGATTTGGAGGTTTCTGAGGAAACAGAATTTTCTTGTTGAAGGTAAGAGGACCTCCCTACTGGATATGAGGTTTTACTGGGGAGCCCCAACTGGCCCATTTTATTCACCGGCCTTAGTAGTTAAACCAAGCACATAAGTCCAACACTAGAATTTCTCTAAAAGCTTCACTCACGTAACATTTGTGTTTTCTGACTTTCAAACCACAGGTTATTTGCATCTGATTTATATATATTGAGGCCAACCTTGTCAACTGTCAGTATCTAGGGATGTTAGATCATGAATCTTTCTAAGCATTTTCTCCTCACATCTCCATGAAGTTCGCATTACCAATCAATGGTGGCAATCCAATATAAAGAATATTTAATTCATTCCTATGTTATCAGGGTTGGCAACAAATGGATAGACTCCCGAGTTATTGGGAACCTCATCTTCGTCGGTCACCTCTCTGACAGAAGTTTGCTGAGCCTGGCAGGCGCACCACCAGGATTGCAAAATCTCTTAAGTGCTTATGAAAGCACAAACGGGCCTGCTGAATTTTCACACTGCAGGACAAACCTGCTCCTCCGCACTTACATGCCAACAGGTTTAGAAGTGCCTTTGACACTCATTCCCCAAACTTGAGCACAATTAAATTTTTTAAAAGGGGTTGTGTTCTTTTCTTTTTAATTAAAAAGTAATATCTGCAACTGATTTTTAAAAATCTAGAAAACAGAGAACAAAAGAAAATAAAAACCACCATAACCTCACTATTCAAAGATAAGCCCTGTTAATGTTTTCATAAATTTCCTCCTAGCCATGTTTGTTATAAATGTGGGATTACATAGCACAGACAACTCTGCTCTCCTGCTTGTTAACTTAGTATTGTTGTTAAATAATATTTAAAGGGGAATTATTTTTCTTTTTTTAGTTTACTCATATCTATTCAGGAAAATAGCTCTTCTGTGGTAGGAATTCACATTATAACACCCATCTGTGTTCACCTCCTGGGCACAGCATTTTGGAAGAGAATTATCTTGCTCCCCAGAGGCTTGTGCTGAGATTGCGGTTTCACTCAGTAAAGAGTGACTCTCTCTGTGGTAGGAATTAATTACGGTAGGTAGAATTTGCTTATTCCCACTCTTGAAATATTTTCGGGGATAAGGGTATCTCAGGCTTACGAGAGCAGCCTTCACTACCTAACAGGGCTACCAGTGTGCTGGTAAAACAATTTGCATACTGTCATAATATTTGCTTTGCTGACTCTGTACTTTACCTTCAGGACATATTTTCATATTAAATACTCATTATTTCTTACACTCGCCCTTTTCTTCTTACCTGTCCATTAACATCGATTCTCATTGGGCAATTCAATCAACAAGCATTTATTGAACAGGGGCAGCACTGAAATTTTAAGAACGGCAATGGTCATGGCCCTGAAAACCGTCCCCGGGAGATGGCTGAGATTAGATGAGTGGCTTCGGGAGCCCAGGAGAGATGGCTCCCATTTCCTGGCTATGGTCCAGTCGCCTGGGAAGCTTTCGTGCTGAGGCTACACCCCAGACCAGGTGAATCAGCATCTCTGAAGATGGAACTCAGGCCGGCAGCTTTTAAAGCTCCTCCAAGAGGTTCTGATGTGCACCCGGGGCGGAGAACCCCTGCCACAGAGACGTGATTTTTTATCTAATTGGCCGTGTATTAGAATCACCTGAGGAGACTTTTTAAAAATCAAAATGCCTGGGCCCCACACGAGAACGTGTCAGAATCTCTGAAAAGGGAGTCTGACAACTGTATTTTTTCAAAGCTCCTTCAGAATGATCTACTACACGGCAAGTGTTAAGAATCATTGCTATAGACAATCTAGTAAATGAGAAAAATCTAGATTTGATCCCATTCTGGCTCTTCAGCTTTGCGAGCCATGCCTGCTTGTAGGATGATGGATTACTTCCAGGAGGCCATCTGAGGCATTGGAAACAGCAATGGCTGAGAAGTTACGAAGGGACTGGAAGACATGGTTCAAGTCTTGGTTTACTATTGCAACGTCTGCTATGCGACATAGGACAAGTCACATAACTTCTCTGGGTTGGCAGCCCCTGTCCACCTACTTACAATCTCTACCACACCTAGTATTTTCAGAATTTCCTTCTTCCTTAATTGATGTTTTACTGTTTTCTATTTGGTAATTAGTATGTAAACATGATCAATTTGTATACAGTTCTTAACGCAAGTAATGAAAATACAAAATACTATGTAATTATAGTTCTTTTCCAAACAGTTATTCTGTTGACTTTATAGCTTAAAATTTGGAGACGAGTTGTTTTTTAAAAGGCTGTCAAAGGACGTTGAAGGCATTATGCTAAGTGAAGTAGGTCAGACAGAGAAAGGCAAATATTGTATGCTCTCACTGATACGTGGAATCTAAAAAAGTGAACTCATTGAAACAGAGAGTCGAATAGTGGTTGCCAGGGACTAGGAGTAGAGAGATGTGGGGAGATGTTTGTCAAAGAATACAAACTTCCAGTTATAAAGTGAATAAGTCCCAGGGTTCTAATGTAAACATGGCGACTCTAGTTAGCAATACTTTATTATATACTTGAAAGTTGCTAAGAGAGCAGATCTTAAATATTCTCACCACACATATACACAAAAGGTAATTATGTCAGCGGTGAGCGACCTGGTGAAAAAGATTAAGAGATTAAGAAGTACAAATTGGCAGTTGCAGAATAGCCAGGGGGATGTAAAATACAGCATAGGGAATATAGTCAATAATGTTTTAATAACTACGTATAGTACCAGGTGGATACTAGGATTATTGGGGTGATCACTTTGTAAATTATCTAAGTGTGTAACCACTATGCTGTATACCTGATACTAATGTAAAATAATAGTGAATGTCAACTGTTAATTGAAAAATTAAAAAGATAATTTTTTTGAGTGATGGAAGTGTTAACTAACCCTACAGGGTAATCATTTTCCCATATATACATGTATTAAATTGCCATGTACACCTTCAACTTACATAATGTTGTATGTCAAGTATATTTCAACAAAGCCGGAAAACCTAGAGTCTCTCAAATACCATTATTCTGTAACATTGGAAATCCGTTAGGTCTAAAATTGCATACATTCATAATTTAATATCATATATGCTACATGCTCAACACTTTTTTCTTTCTAATTTAATCTATATTGCATTTCTTTTTACCTTTTAGTCCCCTTATACCCCCCTTTGCCCAGCAATCACCACACTGCTCTCCACGTCCATGAGCCTTTTTTTCTTTTTGCTCAACCCCTCCACCCCCTAACCTCCACCCCCACAATTGTCACCTTGCTCTCCATCCACAAGTCTGTCCCCATTCTCCTTGTTAGTCAGTGTGTTCATTAGATTCCACATATGAGTGAATTCATATGGTATTTGTCTTTCTCTGACTGGCTTATTTCACTTAGCATAGACATTTTTCGTTCTTTCACAGCACACTAACAAAGTTATTGGGAAAATTGGGGCTGAGTCCCAAGATGGTGCCCACCTTGAAGAAGGCAGCTGCAAAAGATGTCAATGTACTTTCGAAGATCAACAGAGGATAAACAAATTTGCATGGAATACAAGCAGAATCACAGAGCTGAAGGAAGAAATAGATGTAAAAAAGAAACAACTCCATAACTTAAAAGTTGCTTGCAAGATCATCATGCTTGCAGGTGATAACTGCTAATAATACCTTATCAAATTGATGTTTTCATCAGCCATTCTCAAGAAAAAGAACAAGAAATGTTAGAAGAAGCAAAGAGAATTTTTCAAGAAGAAATTGATAACCTTAGAATCCAGAAGTGGAATCAATTCAGTGAATATTAGCAGATTTGAAAGTTTAGTTATATGCAAAGTCTGGGAACAACAAAAACTTTAAAGCTGATTTAAGTAAAGTATTACATTTTGTAATACTTTTAAAAATTTGTTTAATAGACTTAACTATTGTTTAAAGGATAATTTCCTTTTTTCAAATGATGGAAAACAAAGCTTTTTAAAAAAAAATTTTTTTTATTTAATGGAAACTTGACTATTTTCACATCTTGCTTATTTATTTTATATATTTTTTACAGTATCCATCTATGTATTTTGTGTAATAATTATAGCAAGTGTAGGGGTTTTATGTCATGTTATTAAAATCAGTTAAGCAATCTTTTATGTTCCTATATTATCATTTAGAATGTGTTGCAATTTTTATCAGAAAATTTAACAGTTGTGTCATGTTGTGTATATGTGTCTATTTCAGTTGCTATTTAGAGATGGTGAAATGACTCCAGAAAGATCCAATCCTACATCTGTTTACTCATTTCATACCTAAAACTTGTCACATAATAAAAAATATTTTTATATTTTATTTAAATACATGCAATATATCTGAACATAATATATTTCACATATCTCTTACATATATATCAGTATCATAGATCTTGGGAAAAGAACTAGCTATTGCTGAGAATTGTTGAGCTTCATAGAAACATAGAGCAAAACAGAAGAATATTCTAGAAACTAAGAGAGGTATCAATAGAAATGTTTAGAGTTTTTTAAAAATTATGTTTTAGACTTTATTTAGTGCCTTGCAATTAATTGGGGTTTATATTGATAATGATAGAGAAGCAAAGCAGCTATCTATTTTATAATAGGACTTTTTTTCTTAAATGGAAGAGTTCATTTATTCCCTGCCCTCCCTACCACCAACACACCCCCACCCCCAAAAAAAAGAAAAAGAGGAAAAGCAGGGCTACTGCAAACAATGCTATCACAGAGAGCACCTAATTCTGTCAGGGGAAGCCAAGATCAGGGAGAGGTTTCATAAATAATTCTACTAAAAGATAGTAGGAGAATAAGCTTAAGTAATAAGATATGTTAACAAGCTAAATACATGATTATGATTTCAAATAGCCATTTGTTTATGCTTCTTGTTACCGATTTTAAGAACTGCCAACACACTCCCCCCACTCCCACCCCCCACCCCCCATTCTATGATCAAAACCTCCCTTAATTTGATATTTTATTAATTTCTGGTTGTGCTGAAAAATAAACAAGCCCATGCAGTCACTTCTCAGAAAGTATTTACACTTATCAAAAAATTTTTTAAGGCACAGAGCGGGTTTCTTACATCTTAAAAGTGTGTTTCTAGAACTATTAAAAACTTGCATTTACAAAATAATTGATAAAATAATTCCTCTGGATTGTTCAAGAAAGGCGATACTAAGATAGTCGATGAAACTTGGTTTTTGATGAAGATCAGATCTGGCTTCTCTCCTGCTTCATCAGAGGCTGGCCTTTTGCTGCCTGCAGCTTCTTTCTTTCCTGCAAGTGAGTCTTTAATTTCTTTGATGGCTCGTTTTGGCTCTTTCCTTTTTATTCTCCTTTCCCCATTTGTCTGCACGTTTTTTGCCTGGTGATTTTTTTAAAACACCAATTTCAATGTTTGCAGGAGGAATTTGGGTGATGATGTCTGGCCAGTCTCTCCCTGAGCTCTCCCTTTCCTTACTGCCTCTTGAGCTGAACTACCCTCTCTCTCCTGGGCATCTTGGCAGACGCTGGGGAGGAGCACTTCGGTGTTTGTGGGGACAGTGCAGGGAGAGCCTTTGCAGAGCTGAGCTGGCCGGGCATTGCTTCGCTGGCCTCCCCTGAGCGGCTGCACTTCTAATTTTCAAACTTTGTGAAAGCAATCTTGCACAGAATCTGATATTTCATAGAAAAAGAGAGGAACAGTCCCTGTTGAAGCAGGAGTGCACTTTTGTGGAATGCTGATAAACTTGATTAGAAAATCCTACCACATCATCATGTAATGCTGCAAAGATTTTATCTTTGAGTACGAAAAATGATGAAAGTCCTTATTGGGTTTTTTTTCCCCACAAAAGGGAATTATTTGTCACTTCTGCTCATGCTGGAGATTGGAAAGAAGCTAGAGGGGTGGACACCAACAGTGAAGGCTTTAGAAGCTGAGAGCTCTCAGAGACCTAGCTCTAAAGTGAGGGAGCAGGGGCCCTGGATGAAACAATCGTGGACCAGGACAGCTGCCAAATCTGGGGGCTTAGGAGGTTCAGTATGGGATCCCAGCATTCCTAGGTTGTGTTTATCTTTTTCATTGGTAAGTTTGAGGTGGAAAGTGAGAGGTGCATTTACACCTGCATGAGGATGTGGTTGTGATACAGCTGTAATAATAGACGTGGTCATCCCTGATGATCAATCAAGTATGAAGTAAGACGAATATAAACTTTCCTACTAGGTGACCCATGACCTCCATTAATGGCCACTAATCTGTATCCATTGTTTACTAGCGGGTTAGTAAGGGCTTTAACGATACCAGAGAAGAAAATAATTAGGAAAGTACAGGCCAGATGACCACATGACCTGAAGAGGCCTAGACTTTTATCTGGTCATTTGGTTTGGGCTCTGTCGTAAGTGTAACCCCATATTTCCTTTAATTATATGGGACTAGCTTCTCATCTCCTGGGGAAGCTCAAAACTTGACTCATGAATAGGCACTCTTTCTCTTAATTGTTAGTACTCTCTTATTTGTTGGTATTCTATCCATCAGCCACCTTTCTTTAAAGAAAATACATATAGTTTTGAAATTACTTATTCTTTTATATAGATTTAATTGTCATTGAAATAGCTTTGCAATTTCTTTATGTTTTTTCAGTAAACTTTTTGTTGAAGCATAATATATATACATAAATATTATAATGTAATGTATGTACTCCTAAGAGTACAGTTGGATGACTTTCCACCCACATGTATGTACCGTGTCTCCAGGTCAAGGAATGGAACATGACCCTTATACCAGGAAGCCCCCTTTTTTGGCCCCTCCTGGTGAGTCCCCACCAAAGGTAACCACTACCCTAATTCTAACACCATTCACACTATTATTGTCTGACTTTAAATATTTCCATTTCAACAGTTGAGCAGTTTAAATCTGTTCCAATGAACAGAGAGCTTCCTTGTTAATATTTGTACTTCAGCAATCATAACTCTGAAGAATGCTATATATTTTACCTTTTCCCTTGTGCCTTGTGACTTGGGCCAACTTGATATAAAATCATAGAGGGCGTCAGTCTTTTTGTTTCATCATTTTGCTGCTGAAGAAGGAAAATGTGCTGTGAACATGTCTTTAGCAGCTGATGCATCTCACTGTTCATTTGTGGATCAACCTCAAGACATATATGTTTGAATATTTTTATTTTATTCACTAATGTTCTTGGACACACACACACACACACACACACACACACACACACACAGCCTCCTGTTCTTTTCTGCCTTGACTTTGCCTTTTTTCTTTTTCTATTCTCAGTAATTAGCCTTCTCTACCCTAGGCTACCCTAACATACAAACTTTCCTCAACAAATCCTGCTCTCCAGAATTAGTTGCCTCTGCACACACTGCCTTGAATTGATTTTACTATTTATCACACAAAAGGCACATACAACCTTGGAGAATTCCTATGTTTACTTCTGCTTTTGATGTAAAGAAGGACTATAAGAAATTTAGACCTGGAAGGGGAAAACGAGTAGTAAAACCAACTATTAGAATGTGTGGCTTTTTGATTATTAGCCTGAGGTTCAAGTTTGAGTTTTTGTTGCATAAGCATGTCTGTGTGTGTGTTTTTTTCAGGTTTGTGATTGTTTTTAAAATTTTTTATGAGTTTATGGGAGCCAAGCTAACAACATATTTTGGGGGGGGGCAAGATCTCAAATGCTCCAGGTGTCTGTATTTATACAGTTTGCAGAAATCACAGGCATCCCATTCACTAACTCATTCATGAACTCATTCCCTGAGGCTTATTATGTGGTAGACACTGTGGTAGAAGTGGACTTTCCACAGGGGAGCTGGGTAGAAAAACTTGGAACCCCAAAAAGAGTATTTATAGATCTGACATTTAGAGTACAAGATACACCTAATTTCTTAAAATAGAGTGTTGTTATGCCTAATTATGCCATGCACATAATAAGAGCTCTAAATGCATTTTAGGATGAAATAGTAGTATTGTGCATGTTTCTCTGTTATAATTCAATACAAACTCTGGATTCATTAGGCTTAAATGAATTTAGATCATTACTTTTTAAAAAATAATCTCAATGACTTTCATTTAAAAGAACGTGATGAAAATCATTCCTGCTCCTTTGCCATTAACTCTACTTTATAATTCAATGGTACAATTCACAGTTACATTTTACTCAATGACAAAGGTTTTTCAAGCTTGCCTTTTCCTTTTAATTACAATTGCAAATAGATACAAATGGATTTTTAGAGTCATACAGACCTACTTACACTTCTGTTGGTATAATTCACTCAGAGTTATAGATGTGCCATTTCCCCAGTGGGTGATAACTTTCCATGTATGACTTTTGATGGGCCCATTTAAACCTAACACTCAACATGCAAAACTGCTAAACACAATGTAACCGTGAAAGGCACATTTGTGGCTTCAAAACTCATTGTAACCTTTATATTGTTAATAAATTGCTTCATTAATATTTGAGGCTGACCTTAAAAATCTAGGAGGTAGCTTGATTACTAAAGCTTGGTTAGTTTCTGATGGCTGTTAGCTTAGTCAGTTGACAATTGGTACAGATACCTAAAGATTGAATTTCTTTTTCCTATACCAGGAATCACACATCTCTGTCAAGTCAGGTAAACAAAATACAGAGATTAAACAGGAAAATATTTTATAAGGTCTTTTGTTTTCATTGAAAATCAAATCAAGAGCTCATGTCAATGTTTTAATTCAAAATTAAAAGGATGAATGTACTCAAGCTATTACCAATGAACAAGACTTGCTTGATTCTCCTCTGTTCATTTGGTAATAAATATAAGATGTTCTCTGTGATGGGAAAGGCTGAATGATACCTGAAGTTTTCATTCATTCAACAAGCATATGTTGATTACTTATTAGGTGCTGGCATACAGAGATGGCAATGACATAATCCTAAATCTATGTTGCTCATGTTGGTTCTGCTTCCAGTGTCTTGCCTTATTTGTGGGTTAAACTCTAAGACCTAGTGAATTTATGGTACTAATCAACTGTAAAATTAAAAGAGTGCGTTTAGCCAGGTCTTCATAGTATAGACACTAGAGTAGAATAGTGGTTTCAGCAGGCATGTCTTCCTCTAAATTCACTCATGACCTGCGCTGGGTGGATGTTTTTCTCTGCTGAGCCTCATCTGACAGACAAACAAATTTCTTCTGGCTTCTCCCTTTGAATTAATTTTTTTTTTGAAGGGGAATTCTTTTTCCACACTACAGCTGGGTGCAGGGACCCAGCAGGACCCTGAACGGGGATGATCTTGGTTGAGGCAATGGAAGACATTTTTACTGAATACACTACTGCATTCATGAAAATTTTGGCTGCTGAGACCAGGGATGTGATGCTGTCCAAAGCTGACAGGGTGAGCTCTCCCCTCAGGCTCTGGTCCTCAGCTTTAACTTGACTGCAGATTTTCAGTTGGTGAGGGTGGGATTTAATCTATTCTAGAAGGCCAGCAAATCCTGTTTGCATTGTAGATCTGGACACTGGTTGGTGACCTGCTGAGTGAGAACATCCACCCTTGATCCTGATTCTGATAACATTTTAGCTGCATAGGTCACAACAGCTGTGTGCTTTAGTGCCCCTTTGCCACCCCCTCCTCCTCAAGATCAAAGACCAGGCACACTCCCCAGCTAGGGTTTTCTCTCCAGATGATTACTTTTTAAATTAAACCTCTTTGCCAGATAAGTAACAGCAATGTTTCGTCCCCGGGGGGATTAGCTCACTATTAGACTGCTCCATTTCAGCTCTGCTATGTGAGGAGGAATCCTAGTCTACATATGTATTGCTTATGGTTTAAAGTCTCATGTCAGAAGGAACTTTAGGCCTCTTTAAGGAAGCATTAGGTCGATGTAGGAACAAAACATTGAATAACCTTTTCATGTTATGTAATAAGTCATATATTTTGTGCTTCAAATGATTTCTTGGATGTTCATTCAGAGACACTCTAACCAGATAATACAGCCTTGCCTTAGATAAAATACAAAGAAGATGTAATGAAAGGTTCAACAGAGGATACCAGGGTGGGGGTGGGAATGGGGGGGTGTGTGTGGAAAAGCAATTCTCTATATCCGTGATAAACACTGTTATCAGTTGACAGTTTGCACATTTCCAGCTTTGACCAGAGTCAAACTTGTTAACTCAGATTTCTCTGAGATCTGAGCTATGGAGAGGTTAAGAGGCAGATAAAATGAACTTGCTAAATTGTATTTAAATTTATCGTACTGAATCCACTCCTGTAAATCCTATTGACACCTGTCGTAATTATATTGCAGTGAGCTGAGAACCACTCCTGCTTTTGTATTCTTATTGAACACAGAAGAGAGATAAATGTCAGAGCTCTGCCCTAAATTAGGATTCCCCTCTATAAAAGAATTCTGGACTCAGAAGGAAAGAATGCCCCTTTACAAGGTGACATTCTGTCCACACTTGGCTCAGGGTCAGCAAACTCACAGATCAGTAGTTTCTACAGGGTGTGGATGCCGGAGATGAGGAGTTTTTGTCATGTACTTTCAAGCATTGTCTGTGACAGTATAAAGACTGTTTTACATCTATATGTACTACTTTCTCCTTTTAAAAAATTTAAAAAAAAATTTCACCCAAGGATATTAGAGTGAGAGGAAGGGAAAGAGAGAGCGAGAGAGAAACGTCAATGTGAGAGAGGAACATCCATCAGTTGCCTGCTGTATACATCCCGACTGGGGATCGAACCCTCAACGCAGGTATGTGTCCTGACTGGGGATGGAACCTGCAACCTTTTGGTGTATGGGGTGATGCTCCAAACAACTGAGTCACCTGGCCAGGTCTACATGTACTGTTTTTCATAAGTATGTTGTGCAATTGTAATTAATAAAACATTGTTAATGTTTTTATTTAATTGTAATTAATAAAAGCATTGTTAAATTCTTTTTATAATTAATTAATTAATTATTTTTTTCAAGTACATTTGTCTCTGCCTTCCCCCCACCTGTTAAATTCTTTTTAACAAGAAGAAAGTTTGTTATTGTGTATTTCTTCCATTGGTTGCTATCAGAAGCATAACTTTGCTTATGTGCAGATTTGCAATTTTTAAAAAGAAAATTTAAAAGTTTGTGGAATCGTTGTTTGAGTGTGTTAGTGACCTGTGTTTAACTCCCGGATGCCCTCCTCCTAGTGCCATAGCATATTGAGGTAATGAACATTACACAACTGTCATAACTGGAGCAAATATATGACTCCTGCTCTGTAAAAGTCACAATATTCTTGATTGCATCCTTTTCAAACTCCCTCTGTCTCTTGGCTTTTGCAAATCTTATTGGGGAAATTTGATATAATCACAGAAATAATTAAATAAAGAAAATGCAAATAGAAAACATGTAGTATATGACAAATTGCCAAATGCTTTGAGCTGAGAGGAGAGAGTGGGAAAGGTAGAGGGAGGGGGAGAGAGAAAGAAGTAGATGGTGTGGTGAGAGAGCATGTGTCAGCTAGGAGTTTGGACATCAGGCAGGTTTTTCTAGACTCTTATTCCTGGCTCTGCTGATTGTTATCTGAGTGCCTACAGACAGATAACCTGACCCTGTTGAGCCTCTGTTTTATTGTCAATAAAGTCAGGATTAGAATACCTCCCTCCCAGTGTTATTGTTAAGATAATTTATAACAAAGTGTTTTGAACTATTTGTACTACCCCTGGTATATGTTATGTGCAAACTAAATGATAGCTGTTATTGTTCTATTAGATTATCAATCCTGCCTGCTTCGAAAAAATGACTTACTTTTGTTTCCTCAGAATGAAGAATGTAGCACAAAGATGGAAGGCACATAAGAGGCTCTCAAAAAAATATTTGCTGAGTGAAAAGATGGAAATTAAAATGGATCAATAGTAGAATGAGTTTAAAAATGAAACATAGGCTTGGGTGATTTGGGAGAGTCTCATTAAGAAGCAACACTTCAGGTGGATGTAGCAGGGTGCGTGGAGGTGGGAGAGCATCGCAGTGGGGCGGCCATGAATCACAGTGTGGGGGCAGGAAGGCACGATGTGCGAAGTGGGTGGGTTGGGGTACAGTTGTGGAGGGCTCTGAATGCCAGGCTGAGAAGTGTGTGTCTTACCTGCTGACAGCGGGGAGTCACTGCAGATTTTGAGGAGGAGAATGACATGAGAAGAGAACTTCTCAGAAGGTTAGTCTGGTGCTGGTTTGGGGTATGGAGGGAAAAAGGAACAAGGCAATGCATTCTAAACAAGACACAGTCAAGTCCCTCACCAGCACTACAACTATGGAAATAAAGAGAGAAAAAGAAAAGGCTAAGGAAAGGACAGCAGTCTCTGTGTCTTCTCTATGTGCTATGAATTCTTAATGTGGCCATTTAAACCATTTACCAACAAGCATACAGATGATTTAGAAATATATAATACAAGATGGTATTTTTGAAAATCATTGCAGGTGCATGTTTAGCTGGAGAGAGACAGACTTAAATTGGAAGTTTGGACTGATGAGGAGTGTGGAGCATGTGGCACACACTGAGCCAAGAAGAAAAGGTGTTTTGATGATCAGGCATTCCCCGCCCCCACTACCCGCCTTGGAGACTTGGGAAGATAAACAGTGGTTAGAGTTAGGGTGGGCAATGGAAATGGATTAATCTATGAAATTTGAAACTGAACTAGGGCAGCTAACATGCCAACAAGAGATTCACTTGCATGGAGAAAGGTGAATTGGATGAGGTAGAATAGGAGTCCCATGGGGGAGGGGAGACGGAGCTGTCTGTGAGGAGCTGGAGAGAAGGTGCTGGACCGTCCCTCACCCCCAGTGGTGAAGAGCACAGGGGGTGAGAGCGAGGCCCGGTCATGCCCCTTCTCCTGTCACCTGAGCTGGCTTTGTGTACAGTCCGTTGTCACTCTGCTCTCTCTTGACTAGGAGGGAGCAGGTGGTGCCTGAGAAACCGAGCTGGAGAAGGCTGCCTGCTATTGTTGCATTTCTAGGAAAGAGGTCTGTCCCCCTGTGGAGGAAGTTATTCCTCCTAGATAAAGGAAGCATCTCTGGAAAGAAGTACAGAAGGAAGGAAGGAAGGAGGGAAGGAAAGAAGGGAGAGAGGGAAGAAAGGGCCCTTCCCCCCCAGCTATTAAAAGGAATTCATTCATTAATTTACCATATTTATTAAATTTAAAAAGATCTAATTTCTTCTTCTTCCAATAACTGCCATGTTTACTGACTGCTGATTTTTTTTGCTGCAGCAACTCTCTGTGATCCATAATATACTCTTTCTCTCCCACATTGGGGACCAAAAAGGAAGGGCATTTAGGTTAACCACCCCCTTGATTTTATGTTCTAAAAATGATAGAACAACCTGATTACTGAAGCTTTCACAAAAATGTACAAAGAACCAGAGTAGTTTTGGACCTCTCAACAGCACCTCTGCAAACAGAAGACAATAGAGTGATACTTCCAACAATCTGAGGGAAAATTATTTCCAATCTAGTATTCTATACCCAGCCAAATTATCAATTAAGTAATTGATAACATAATTATCAATTAATTAATAACATAATTATCAATTATGCAACAAGGACACTTTCAGAGACACAAGTTCTCAAAAAGTTTACCTCCCGCTTTTCTCAGTAAAGTTGGTGGAAGGTATGTGCCACCAGAAAGAGGGAGTTAACCAAGAGAGAGAAAAGCATGGGATCCAGAAAACAGAGAGTCCACCAATACACAGGAGGTGAAGGGAACACTTAGAGTTAACAAGAGAAAAAATGCTGAGATGTCCTAAATTTAATTACAGCAGGCTAGAGGGTGGGAGGAAGAAACTGGGGTGAGTGAAGCAGCGATCTGAGCCGAAACCAGAAGCAGACTGCTCACATTCTTGATCATGTATATTTAAACTTGGAATTAACTTCCAGGCAGCTATTTCAGCAATGATCTAGAAAGAATTGGCAACTGCTAGGCACCATTGCATCCTGCTTATGCATGATCATTCCAGACTGTTGCCCTCAGCCAATCAAGAAGCATCAAGTATTTCTTCTTTACAGACTATTCACCTGTCCCAAAACTTACCCTGCTTCACCCTTCCCCCCCACCGCCCTTATCTATAGACAATGTCGATTCTTTTAAACCAACGTACATCTTTCATCTCCAAACTCATTGTATAAAAGAATTCCTTCAACCCCAGGATGCCTTTTTCATTTAACCCTGCTGCTGGTAGTTTGGACTGTAAGCCTCAGGACCTGGACATTTTTCTGGCTAGCAGATGGCTCAATAAACCCTTTCTTTCATGTTGATTTTTGACCTTGAAGGTTTTTGTTTAACAGGGTGAAGGTGAAGGGAGGTCACACATAAATGACGAAGAAGCAGGTGTGGAGATCAATTAGCTCAGATTGGAGCAAGTCAGAATATTCAAGGAAGGCTTTCTCTCTCTCTTTTTCTCCCTTCCTTCTTTCCTTCCTTCCTTCCTTTTTTCCTTTGTGAGGCTGCAATACCTTTTAACTTTAAAATTTTTTTTTACATCAAGATCTAGTTGACATATAATATGGTTTCAGGTGTACAACATAATGAATTGATATTTGTATACAGTGTGAAATGATCACCACAATAGATCTAGTTAACATCCTGTGATAAAATATTTTAAGATCTATTCTCTTAGCAACTTTCAATTATGTGATACAACATTATTAACTATAGTTAGCAAGCTGTGCATTATACCCCTATGACTTATTTTAAAACTGGAAATTTGTACCTTTTGACCATCTTCACCCATTTTGCCCACCCTCAACCCTCATGAAAGAATTTCTTTAAGCAGATGAAATGGAATACCTGATGTGAATGTTTGTGTTGAGAAAATATTTAGTCAACTAGGGGAGTTTGGCGATCAATTAATGACAAGAACAGGCAACTAAGAAAAAGAGAAAAAGATAGCTATTAACTCTAGTAGGAGGGAAACTTGTAAAGAAAAAAATTATAATAATTTTACTACTTAAAAAACAATATAGCAGCATGGTTCACAATAACCAAAATGTGGAAGCAACCCAAATGTCTATCAGCTGATGAGTGGATAAACAAAAGTGGTTAGATATACTATGGAGTGTTATTCAGCCTTAAAGAAAGTAGTAAATTCTGTCACATGCTATATATAACATAGATGAACATTGAAGACATTTTGTTAAGTGAAATAAGCTAGACACAAAATAAGAAAAATTGTATAATTCCACTTAGGTGAAGTACCTAGAATAGTCAAATTTATAGCAACAGAAAGCAGCATAGAGGTTCCCCTGGGCTGGGGCAGGGGAGGTGTTATTCCTTAATGGGCACAGAGTTTCAGTTTGAGATGATGAAAAAGTTCTGGAGGTGGACGGTAGTGATAGTTGCACAACATTGTGAATATTCTTTTTTTTTTTTAACTTTCTTTTTTTAGTCTCACCATAGGACATCTTTATGTTACTTTTTATTTTTAAAGATTTTATTTATTTATTCTCAGAGAGAGGGAAAGGGAGGGAGAAAGAGGAGAGAAACATCCATCAGTTGCCTCTTGCCCCCAACCAACTGGGGACCTGGCTTGCAACCTAGGCATGTGCCCTGACTGGAAAATCATACTGATGACCTCTTGGCTCACAGGACATTGCTCAATCCACTGAGCCACACAAGCCAGGGCTTTTCTGTTACTTTGAGAGAGAGAGAGAGGAAGGGAGAGAGAGAAACATTGATTCATTGCCTCTTGTATATCCCCAAATGAGGGGGGAGGGGATCCTATGCACCTGGACTGGGAATTGTATGTGCCTGGACTGGGAATCGAACCCTCAACCTTTCTGTTATAGGATGATGCTCCAACTGAGCCAATTGGATATAACTTGTGAACACTCTTAATGCCGCTGAATTGCACACTTAAAAACCGTTGAAAGGGTAAATTTTATGTTATCACAATTTTTATCACAATTTCAAAAATGAAAAAAATAGAACCCTGAGAAGTGCTATGCAAATGAATGGAATGATTACTAATTTTCTCACATTGACAAATATCAGAGTTTTAAGACTGATATGTTAGGAATCTTCCTTTCCTTTTCAAAATCAGGTTTGAAAGCCACGTTTTTCTTGAAAAATTGCATAACTTTACCTGAAAGGCTATTATTAGAAATGTATGTTCTAACAAATAAAGCTTCTATACACCCATCTTCCAGTGATAGTTTCTATGCCTTAAGATCACTTTATGTCTCTTATAATACATAATTTCTAATGTACAAAATCTGATCACACTATATATGGTTTAATAATTGCTTTTTAAAATAACTTTACAATACTTTTTGCCTTCTTTCTACATCCATGTCTATATAAACACACCATTTTTAACATTTATTTTTAATAATTCTGGGATCAAGATGCATTCCATATTAATACAGAGACCTCTTCTAACTCCTGTAGTTGCAAAAGTGACTTTAAAAACCCTTCTTTTGCATATTACATATTTTCTTAAGGATACATTAAAAAGGAATATTGATTTTGGTTTTTAGAACACAGTAATTCCACTGTTAAGTCATAGGATTATTTTTTTATTTAGTCAGTAAAGTGAAGTAAAAGATTTTTTAGAGAGAATAGATAACATTTCTCCTAAGTACCTTGATGGGAAAAGACTCCAGATGCTTTGCTTTATTCCTCACAGAGCCAAACTGCTAAGCAGTTAAAACTCAGGCGAGCAGTGAGCAGTCAGACAGGTTTAACAAAAATGATACGTAGCTCTCCACACCCACCTTTGCAAGACAGGACTGCTTCACCGATTTGTTGAAACTGTTGTGGAACTGTGCTATAACTTTTTCCTAAATTTGAAATGTTTCTGTCTGATGTTCAGTATGGTTTAAATGCTTCAGGTTAAACTGGAAATCAGTAAAAAAAATGCGGAAATCTAATCAAGTTAGATTTGCGGTCATGGGCATTATGGCAGAAGAAACAATCCTTCTGGCTCACCTCCTGATCTTCATGACTTTTTCTTGAATCCAACTGCTGTTAAAGGGAAACTTTCTCACTTGGAGGTGAACAGACAGTTCACTAAATCTGGAGGAGCTGGTTAAAGAAACCAGAAGCAGCCCAGTCCTTTCAGAGCTTTCAGGAGGAAACTCTCTGGTTTCCAATGTTTGTAGCCCTATACGGAGGGCATGCATACACATAAGGTTTCTGGGAAGACCCTACAAGGACATACCTGCATCCTGAGGGTAGGATTGTTTACCTAAACACAGATTGCTGGTTGCTGTAACTGCCTTCCATGAAGTGATTGCTCACTGCTTCAGCTCTGCCTTACCCTCTCTCATTTCCCATCCACAGTGTAGGCTATTGGCCATTGATGTGACAAGTTCTAGAACTGCAGCGGACCACTTGCCCAGAAACCTCAAGGATCTGCACTTCGCGACTTTGAAAAGAGCCTTAAAAAAAATAGGATGCACCTTTTTAAAGCAATGCTGACAAATGAGGTTGGAAAATGTTTGTGGTATAATTCTAAATTAAAAAGCAGGACACAAATTTGTATATGACTAATGTTGATCAGTTAAGTAAAAAATTCATTAAAAAAAAACAGACAAACTAGAAGAAAATCTACCAAAGATGCTTGGTGTGATTGCCTTGTTTGGATGCTATAATTATAGATAAGATTTTCTTAGCTTCTCTTTATATTCTCTTCTACCTTTCTGAGTATTCTACTGCAAATATACATATTTTTATAATCAAGAGGCAAAATACTAACTTCAGGTTCATTCTTCTAAGCAAGCCTCTTACTTAATTTGCCAGCAAACTCTCAGCTCTAACCTGCGTTTTGCCCCTCACAGGCTGAGACCTTGGCAAGAAATACAAATGCTCTTGACCTCAATTTTCTCTGTATGCAATGAAGAATTTGAATAGTTTCTTTCCTATGATCTGTGATCTTACCATGTCTCTGACAAAATTAAACTACTGCAGCTATCCTAGATTAAGAAAGTCAGTTAAAGCTGGGATGGTTTTGATCCCTCCTTCTGCTATATTTAAATGCTCTCTTTTTGTGTTTTTTGTTGGTTTATGTTTCATATTTTGTCATCTGCTTTAGATATTAAGATAATTGAAGATAGGAACTTACTTCCTCATTCTGACACTTCTCTCCACAGCAGGACAATGATGCATGTGCAATAAATCCTTTATGATGACAAAATATTAATGGCTATGGGAACATGTTACTACCTATAAATGTCTAAATTTTGAAAGATGGTCACTCCAGAAACTAGGTTACACCTCGTTTGCATTATTCTTTACCCAAGTTAGACATCCGATCATCTATGGCTTTGTTTCCATTCTGGTTTTATGTTGTTTGTATATGAATCTCCAATTCCACTTTTTCTAAGAGATCAATCTATATTTTTAAAAAGAATTAAAACAAAACAAAAACATGCAGTGTGATTTGAAGACAATCACCTCACCCATAGGAATATGATTGAAATCAATGAGTAACTTTTTTGATATAATTGCAAAGCAGGCTGATTAACTTATACTTACTGCATTTCCAGACAACGTATGTGTCTAGTGTAGGAAAATTACAATCAATAGGACAGTTTCTTGGTTTCAGATTGATACTAAATCATTGCTCAGAAAGGTGTTCCTTTCATGTCTGATTGAACAGGAATTTTGACATGGCAGAAAGGGCATGAAACTAGAAACAGACAGAATTCTGATATTTTCAATATTAAGTAACTCAGGGAAGTTTCTTAACCTTTGTAGGATTCGCTATTTTCTTTCATTAAAACGTGAGTTTGGGTTGATATGGTGCTTTGGTTGGGGAAATGCTGGGGTGGGGGCAGAACATGAGAAGGTGAGGTCTAGGTACAGAGGGTGGGGACCGGGCTCCTACCAGGTTACAGCCAGTTTGACACCATCAACATTTCTTTTATCTGCTGACTGTCCTCATAAGGCTGCATTTGTAGAAAGAGTTCTGAGGCTACAAAAGTTTTGAAAACAGCTGGTATAAAGGTTCTTTAAAGCAGCTTTCATTTCTGAAATTCTTTATGTAATATTAATTTTGAAGTCTTTCACATAGATTAGCACATTATATATCATGTGGTGTTTGCTGATAACTGGGTTTACCAGCACTAATTTGCATTTTGACTTCATAGAACTTTGACTGTTCTAGTCCCAGCACAGCAGCCCCTCACAATCATAATAAGCTTAAAAAACTTTCAGGCTATGTTAGAAAAGGCTAACTTGTCTCCTGTATTATTTTAATTGACCAAAATTAGTGTGAGTTATTGTTTACCTTCACGGGGTAGAAGTCACTTGACTTACTATGGGTTCTCTGTGGTCTATAGCTGTGCTCACCATCATCTGTAACCTCAGCCTCCAGCCTCTCCCGTCTTGCAAACTTGGGCTCTTAATGAACAAGAGGATCAGGCAGAAATGTATGGACAAATCCCCCATATCCATGCTATCCAATTAAAGGCAGTCAAGAAACAAACTCTTAAACCACAAACAAATAGAATGTTTTGTTAGCTATTACCTGTGTAGAAACTAAAACAAGTGGCAACAACATAAAAATATCATCACTACAGTGACAGGAAATGTGTTTGAAATGTTTCTCTCTGCTATTTAATTTTTTGAAAGTTAACTACCTTCTGCTGGCAAACATGAAAAACTACTACAAACAGAAAAATTCTCCTGTTCTTGGAGGGTACCTGAACCAAGGAAAATAAAGATAGTTCCGGTCTAGTACATATATTTCATCAACATTTTTCTTTTCCTGAAATAGAATTTATGTGGTTTATTGAACTACATTGCTTTCATTGCTTTCTTCAATGAAATCTTTGAATAGTTGCAACTTTAGGAGAGATCAATCTGATTTTTATGATAGTGAGAACCCAGATCTCATTAATTCTAGACGATTCTAATTTATTCATACAAAAGACAGAGTAAGAAAGAGTAAAGATATATAATTACTAAAAATTAGATTGTCTTCCATTTTAAGCATTAACCATTTTAACTATTAGGCATTTTCTTTATCTCATTATAGTTCCAATCCGAGCTCTGTAGTTCTGATCTGTTAAAATCCTACTCCCGTGGCGGGCAGAACAGGTCTTTTAACTGACAGGCTGCAAATCTTTCCCGCTGCAAAAGGATATCATTTACCAACAAAGAGATGTAAAACAATTCCCATGGGATTTTGAGCAAGTAAATGATTCCTCTTCAGCTCATTGAAGTTAAGGTGCTCTGTTTAGTTTTAAAAATATACTCAGGATATGACTGATGTCTCTATCCTAACCGCAAGGTCGTTTCTAAGGTCAGACAAAGTTACATGTCAATGATCTGTCTCTAACAGCACAAGGGGAGGTATCTACAAGTGGCAGGGCAAAAATAGCTGACCTTAGTCTGGTCAGCTATGAGGACTTTGCCAGACTTAGATTCACCTTTTAAAACCTAGTTATAAGAAATGAGCTTTTAAAGCTGTCTACTGTGCTCCTGCAATTCTGTAAATATACCTTCATGATAGCATACCGAACATTGTGTTGTAATGATTTGTCTTCCTGTTACAGACCTGATAGCCTACAGATCAAGAACCGTGTGCTTATTCATGCTTGCGTGACCAGCACTGAGCTTAACGTGTGGCAAATAGATGTTTAATAACTGCTTAATGAATGAATGTTAAATGTCTAGAAGAGGAAGTCTTAGTGATTCACATGTGGGATAAGACAGAAACAGTAAAGGTTAAAATTTCACATCCAGCAAAGAGTTTTTGGTTTAATGGGCAGCACCTTGGCCATTTACTGTTTCACAGTTTTCAAGAATGTTCACATATTTCATTTTATTTGATCCTCCACATAGATCTGTAAAGTTGGCAGGGCAAGTATTATCATTTCCACTTTGCACATGATGACACTGAGCTCCTATCCAAGTAAACTGCAGTGTGAACCCTGGAACTATGGCTTTCTGATCCCCAGCCTTCACTGTGCCTTTCAAAAAAGGAGCCAGCTTAGACCAATGTGTGTATATCGGAATTCCATCTATCATGCCAATCTATTTATTTCATCCTCTTATCTTCCTTTGTTATCCTTAGACAAAGATAGTAAGTGAAGGTCTTTGTCTCCCCAGACCTGGCATGTTTGGTTAGCTGGGAATACCTAAGGGGACACAGGGGGCCGTGAGGGAGGCTCAGAAGCAGTGGCAGCAGAGGTGCATCATTGGTGGTCTGTTTTCATCTCTCCCCCTTTCTGGGAACAGACTGAACAGCTCTGTGAGACTGCGTGGTGTCTGGTCTATGACTTACCTGGGAGCTCTCAAAGGGACCCCTTAGGTTTGGTGGAGCTTTTGTCATCCCTGGCAGGAGGTTCATAGATGTGTGTTGTTTTTAAGGAGAATTCTGTGCAATTGCTTGATCTTCTTATTACATATTATCAGAATAAAAGAATCCCTGAATTTTTAAAAATTTAAGTTTTACTATAACATTTTTAAGGGCAGTGACTGTGCCTTACTCATCCTTATACTTTGTAAAGTTTAGCACTGGTCCTCCCATATTGTAAATACTAAGTATTTGTTCAACAAATGAGATGCACAGTGAGAAAATATCCTAAATCAAATTTTGTATATTATGCACTGACATCCCCAAAAGGGCTTTTACCCGTTCCAACCGATGGATATCCTGGGCCATTTGTGCTGGGGCTGACTTACAGCTATTGATTCAATTTCAGAAGACACATTGTCATGTCTACACACCAGAGCAATTTGGTGTAATCATTTGAACATTTTATCGCATTTGTCTTTATTAAAAATGACATGAAATTGAGACAATGATGGGAATTACAGCTAACAGTGGTCAACTTTTATTGTACGTTTGGCTTCTCGGATTTAAGCTGTTCAACTCTGTGCTCAATTGTGAAGAAAAAGAATAGGACCACTTTGTCAAAGATTTGCACCTAAAAAATGAGGTGTAATTATGCAGGAATGGTTAGAAAGCCCCCCTTCACCTTTTACAACATGTAAATGTAGTTCCGTTTTTGTTCTTTATAGTTCATAAATACTTCAGAAATACACTGTTTAAGAAGGTAAGTTAATTGGCATTGTTTGGGAAGATGACAAATACTCATTCTTCAAATATTTATTAAAGAGCAACTTAACACTTCTCCAAATTATAAAAACAGCTTTTTATGGATGGTGTGAAGGTCTGTATCTACACCTGGGACATAGAGACTAGCCTTAGTTCACCCTCAGACACTAACTGGGCGGGGCCCTGGAGCAGATCGCTGAACTGTCCTGGCTCCGAGTTCCTCACTTGCACCTAGTGGACGATCCCTGTCCAGGGTTCTTCGCTGCTCTGAGAGACTGACGTCCCTGAAAGGCTGAGTTTCGAAACGGCTCAGTCGAGGGAGAAGGTGCTCAAGGAAGTGCGAGACAGCTTTCCCACGGTTCCTCTACAAAATTTGGAAACTGGATCTAAAGGTGGAAGTCTTTGAAATTTCCAGTTTTCAATGACCACAAACGGGCAAAATGAAAAGAATTGCAATTTATATTTTCATGTTACTCCATAAAAATGGGGCATAGTGTTTCTATCTTTATGCCGAAGAAATTATTTGTTTATGGTGACATCTGCTCCGCAAAGTGGTAGTTCTGTGTAAAAAATCGTTTTATATGTCGGCAATTTTCTGGATTACTGGAAAAAAGAAAACTGAAAAAAAGCCCCCCAACAAAACCTCATCACCCAAAGCACTCTCCTCAATCATGTTTCTAGTCAAAACTTGGTTGGCACCGTTTCCAGAGATGAACAAAAGTAAATGTTTAATAAGAAAGTGTCCAAATGAACGTTCCTTACTTTTCATCTTATTTCCGCCTTGGGGACCGTAATATCGTCCAAAGCAAGGGCCGCGCTCTCTGGCCACTGCAGCCGGAGCGCTGCGCGCAGCGGCCCTTCAAATCGCACCCCGGGTAGCCGCGCCCTGGGCTCTCGAGGGTCTGGGGAACCCCGCCTCTCCTGGTGTTACTCAGGCCTCGGTGGCGCAGGGCGGAGCTGCGGGCCAGCAGGTGGGGAGGGGCGGCACCGCGCGTCGGGGACACCTGCGGGGGAGGGGGGAGGAGCGGCGGCCGTACCCCGCCCTGGAAAGAAACGGGCCAGGTGTGGCTCGGCGCCGGGTGCCAGCGGGGAGGAGACTCGCGCCCCACCGACCAACACCAACACCCAGCCGCGATCCGGCTCCTGTGCGCCCTTGCCGCCCTCCGAACCACAGCTCTTCCTCCCGCTCCGTCTCCCCGCCTTTCGCCGTCGCCAGCGTCGGTTCTCCGCCCGCCGCGCCACGCTTGCAGCGGCCGGAACGGCCCCGGTGGAGAGGGGCTTCCTCGCGACACTTCTGCCTCCCCACTCTAGTCTCCGGTTTTTGGCCTTTCATTTGAAGTCCTCCGCCCTTTCCGAGCCGGTCACCCTCGCTTATGCCTTGGCGCTGAGCGGCTCTCTGAGTGACCGCCAACATGAGCTGCAACGGAGGATCCCACCCGCGGATCAACACGCTGGGCCGTATGACCCGTGCGGAGTCCGGCCCTGACCTGCGCTACGAGATGACCTGCGGCGGCGGCGGCGGCGGCGGAGGCGGCGGCGGCGGCGGGGGCACCAGCAGGACGTTCTACTCCCGACGCTACACGGTCTACGACCAGAACTCGGACGGCTACGGGTGGGTATCGGAGCGCGCGGCGCACGCGGGGCTCCGGAGTCGGGCAGCGGGGTCTCCACACTCCCTTAGCAGAATCAATCCCGGCCCGTTGGGAAAAAGAGGAACAGTTCTCTCCGGACGTAGGAGGACACCCAGGTCCAGAAAGAGGAAAGTCTGTTTGCCCGAGGCCATGAAAGCATTTCCTGTTCTCTCTGGGGCAGGACCCAGGCGGCCGGACGCCAGCTGCGCGGCGCGTATCGCAGTGGGTGTGTGCGAGCGGGGACTCCCTCCAGCCTTTGTCCCTTACCGGACCCGGAGACCAGCCAGCGAGGGGTTCGGGCAGGGCGCGGTGGGCCGGGCTGTGGGGGTCTCGGCTGCTTCCAGGACTGTCCCTGGAAGGGCCAGCGCGGGCTGGCATCCCCTTTGTCCCGTCCGGCAGGTGGGGGGCGGAGGTGGGCAAGGCCGGCGGGGCGGCGACCACAAAACCCAACTTCTCTAACTGTAACCGAAGTAAAACGGCAAAGGGACGAGGGCTCCGGCCTCTGCAGTGGCCAGGGTCGGACTCGGCGCTCAGCTGCGTCTACTGGCTCATCACAAATTCCTGGTCACTCTGAGACTGCGTCCGCAGCCCCACGGCTTTTGTGTGGCGGTTGCGGGTCCGGGAGGCGCAGGGTCCCGCCCTCGCCCTCCTCGGCTGCTCCAGCGAAGCTGCCCGGCGGGGGCTGCCACCTGGCCTTTGGGTCGCAGCTCCGCGGGGAGGCGCTGGTCCCCGCTCAGTCAGCCGCACGGCAGCCCGGGCCGGAGAGCGCACCTGTAGCCCGCGTTTGAGTCCTTTGTTTCCCTCTTTTTACAAAGCATCCAAGAACGATCTCCTTGTCTTGGTCGCGGCGCTGGGTCCTGCACCTTTAGCCGGCGTGGGAGGGCGCCGCGTCCCACCTTTGCCCGGGGGCGACGTTGGGGGCAGCCTAGTCCAAGGTACCTCAGAGAGGCCCACTGGGAAGACGGGGTCCGTTTCTGGGGGTCATCGAGGACACCGACAGAGGGAGTCACTTGAGTGGGTGGAGGAAGATAATGAACCTGCATTTCCCGTGTCCCGGGTACTGGGCTCTGGATGCCCCTGTGAGCCGGGAGAATTTGCACTCCGCACCCTCCCCTACTCTTGCAAACTTCTAGTCCGCACGCCCTTCCGGCGTAGGGCTTTCGGGAAAGCCGCCTGATTTCCAGAACAGATTTTACCCTGCTTTGTGGCCTCAGGCTGGGGAGGAACAACCTGAATACACTTCAGGGGGGTTTTGTTTGGCCAACAGTTTTGAAGGCAGGGACGATTCGAGTTGCTGCCTGTTTTCTGCTTAGATTTATTTATTTACTTAACTCACTTATTTTTCCTGGAGCATCTTGGTAATTTATTTTGCGAGCTGTGAGTAAAGAATTGTCTCCATCTTGAGCTCTTTTTTTCTGAGCAGAATGCACCTGGGGATTTCCAGGAATAAAGTGCCAAGCAATAGGGAGAACGAGGAGAAACTTTTTCCATTTTCACTGTGGTTTTTAAGAATTTTTAAAAATTCGGCCAGCCATTTAAATCTGAAACTTTACTTTTCCCTCCCTGTGTTCCAGAATTTGGAAAGTACGTTTTTAATATTCGCAGATTTAAAGCCAACTCAGAATTCTTTTTTGCGGCATTTTATGAACCAAGGGGTTTTTTTTGTGTGTGTGTTTTTTTCTTTTAATATGCCTCTGTTATCCTAGAGTCCTTATTTTTAAAATTGAAAATAAACATTACTCTTAATTGAAATGTTACTTCCTTGGCTTCTTGTAGAAGAAACTGGTAGTTAATAGACTGGCTAAATAACTGTATAAACATATGTCGTTTATACAGATTCTTCACTGAAATATTAAATTTTGGGGAGTTTCCACGTTTTCTCATAGTATAGCGTCATTTTTTGTGTTCGGTTTTTCCAACCTAACGGCCGTTTATAAACCTGTCAAGTTCTACGTCTCTGAGAAGGGCAGACAGACCTAACGTGGAGATGGGTGTTTTTCTGCCTACTGATGTTATCAGCCTGAGCAGCCTGGCATCGGCCTAGGGCACTGGAGTCCGCAGGCGGTGGGTCATTATTTCGCGATCAGGTCGTGGAGTGTCCCCAGCCTGTCCGGCCTGCCCCGCTGCTACCGATCTTTGTGGAACTGAAGAATTAGCATATTACAGATTTGCCTGGAAATGCTAATTTCTGCTTTTAAAAATAGTGGCGACTGACAGAAGAGACAGGCCATGCCCCCGCGCCTGTTTTCCTGGAGGTTTTGTGGTTTCCTGCAGAGGGATTTGTTTGTCCATGGCATGTGCTTTGTGGAAGTAGGATGCCACCTGTGACCCCCTGCCCTCTGCTAAATGAATGATGATTGAAAATTTAATAAGTGCTTTTCTGTCTAAATGTGTTTCTAAATAAAGGTGTTTTGTTTTTAAAACACAAAACCAGCATGAAAACTACCAGGTGAATTTGAACTCATTTATTTTTAAAAATTGCTATTTTAATGGTTGAATTCGATTGGTGATTTTTGAAACAGTCGGTGTTTCTATTTAGCCCTTCCCTAGTAAACTAATTTGAGTGTGTAGAGAGCTTGATTCTTATTTTTTCAATTGAAATGACTTCGAAACATCTTTGCTTTGTCCTTTACATTAGTAACACTTGTCAATTTTTAGGACAGTATTATATCTAACTTGTAATGCTCCCTTCTTCCCTAACCTGTCTTTTGTGTCTTTATTTTAGGCTAGATGGAATTTGCCTCTACTTTATTTAACTTCTCTGCTCTACTTAATATTTTAAAGTTTGGTAAATATTATATGCTTGATAACATAATAGGTATATTTTTGAAAATATAAACTTTTGGATTTTTCTGGTCTAGGATGTTGCATTAATATTTTCAATTAAGGCAGAATTACTCCAGTTTTATTCCTATAGTTCAAAGAAATGAAAACTCTGTAGTGAAGTTTGGTGGCCGAGTGACAAAGCCCCTGCTGATCAAAGTGTGATTTTAAGGGATTAAAATCTGAATCATTAAGCATCAGAAATATGTGGTTATAATGCTACTGCTTTTCTCCAGAACTCATCACTTCAAAATCAAAATGCACATGATCACTTTTTGATATATATTTGAAGTTTGTTTTAAACTGCCTTTTAAAAGAAGCCTGTATTTTTTTTTCATGAAATAAACAGGTATATTTGCATTAAATTGGCATCAGAGGGAATACTAAGTAGTACAGAATCCTTACTTTTCCACTTTAGAGACAAGGAGATTAAGACTTGCCCCCAATCCCAGTCCACTGTTGGCGGAGTGGACTCGAGAACCCAAGGCCCCTCCTCTGTGCCCTCCTGTCATCTTGTGCCCTTAGAGAGTGTTCCTTGTGTATTGGACTGGACAGTCCTGTACTTACACAATGAAAGCATCTCAATTCCATTTCTTCATTCAGCAGGTATTTCCAGAACATCTGCTGTGTGTTGGGTGTCGGGGAATTTCAAAGCTGAAAATACGAAGGCTTCTTGAAAGGAGCGCATGCTCTTTAAAGGAAAATAGATACACAGTACTATAATATAAAAGGATAAGGGACAAGAAGGGTATAAATGACTCAGAGGCTTCATAAGGAAATAAGATAACATCTGTATAAGACTTTAGTAAGATTTCCTAAAGAAAAGTGGTGTTGAATTGGACTTTGGAGTATTTATTTCAGCTGGTAAAGGTGGGTGGACAGAGAGCATTCCAGGGGGAGAGAAGAGCTTGAGAACAGTCAGAGAGGTGGGAAACCAGAAGCAAAGTCAAGGCCTATGGAGTGATGTCTTTTCTGAGCATTCACTGTACTTGGGGAAGACTTAAGGAGGAAGGGTTGGTTGGGACCAGAGCCTGAGACACCTTGACTTTATGGTGGGAAATTTAGATAGGCAGAGGGGAGCCATTGCAGATTTTCATCGAAGCCAGTGAAAGTCTCCTGCATTGAAAAAAAAAAAAAGATGGTCATAAGTGAGCTTTTGGACTGTGTCTGTGGTCGCAGTGGGCAAGGTGGTATGAAGTGAGTGGAGCCTGCAGGAGGGAGTTGGCTTAAGGAAGCAGTTAGAGCAGTGAAGGAGGGAGGTGATAAAAGTCTGATCAGAGTTTGGTGGCAGTGGGTCAGGAAAGCAGATATTGCTAGGTGGAGTGGCAGTTTCAGCTAAGACAAGGTGTGACAGGCATAGAAGAATCTGAGGAAACATGCTGAGAGGTGGGTGATTTATAGAATCGACTTTCTAAATATATTTCTGGGAAATGATTGCAAAGTAAGATTCAGTTCAGTTTAATATGTGACAAATAACATTTACATGGTTATTAAGTTTGAGTAAGTTAGATATTTTATAAGAATATCAGATCAGTGGTTAATAATAGTTACTATCACCTGGCAAACACTTCTATGATGTACCAGGTATATTGTGTATTTATCTCAGGCCTCATGACAAACTTCCCATTTTACAGATGGCAAACTGAGTTCAAGCAGTTAAATGACTTGACCTTGGTCACACAGTGATTGAGCTGCATTGGAATTCAGGGTACCACAATGACTCAAGAAAAAAATCGAATTATCAATCGGTAGTGATTAGCATTCGTCTTTTCTGCTTGTAAACTCTTCTGAGTTTTTACTTCTTTTTAATTTGTTGCATTTCTGTGAACTGTTTATCCCATAACCATGGTGTTCTTTCATTAATATTCTTGCGGAGTTGCCATCTGCTTAGGAAAACGCAGTATGATGCTGTGCTAAGGCAACTAGTTGTTCGTCAGATCTACAAAACAGCTTTCAACAGTCATTAATTTTTTCTCTAAATATGGGCATAATTCATTGTTGTTCAGGTGATTGAAATGTCTTGGGAAAGAAGAAAAACTGCTGATGCCCCTAATGCCTCAATGCTGACTTCTTAGGGTGGAGCAAAGGAGGGCTCGGGTGTGACTTGAAGAGTCCAACTCAGTTCCCTGCTAACCAGTCTTTCCAGAAGAGGCGGTTCTAGAAGAGTGCTTCTTCAGTCTGCAGACATCAGTGCTTGGAGCACTGCCCCACCCTTTGTCTTTCTCTGTCTCTCTCTTACACTCGTGGGAAAGTAGTCAGGTGTGGTTCTGATGTTGATGTCATTGGCCCACAGACCCCAAGATTAAGCGAGCCACTCATTGGAAGCAACGTCCTGTAAAATGCTAGTGCAGCCCAAGTTACATTTTGGGCTGGAAGGGTCCAGGACCTTCAAAGACCTTATGAATGTGAAATCTACATTTCATGAAATTGACCACAGGTTAGGAAGAGGTCTAAGTTTTTGCTTGGAATTAAAAATTTGGACATGTAAACCTAATGTCCCTTGCTTCGCTGGCACTTGAAAAAAATTTTTAGAAAGTAGTTGACTTCTTGATGGATAATCTGATAACTTGTAAATGATTATTTTTAGAACTCAGAATGAATTTAAGTTTTCATATAAAGAAGTAATTCAAAATAGAAATCCCCATTTTGACATTGAATTTCTAAGGATCAAATATTCATATGTCATTCCTGCTTAATGAAAGAAAGGAACCCATCTTTTTCTGGATTTTCTTATCCCTTCAGTAAGTTTCTTTCATGTTCTTAAAATATATCATTCTTTCTGAATTGTCTTAAACTATTATTTTCAGGTCTTGTAGGTAATTTTAGGAACCTCTGCAATGTCTTATGCTTAATACTTAATCCATTTCTCTCTCTCTGCTTCTCAGTCCTCCCCCAATTTGCTGCTGGATATCCCTAAAATTATAAACTGTGGCAAAAGTTACAAAATGAAAAAGCAAAATGAAATCTGAGAACCACATCATAGCAGCAGCAGCAGCAGCAGCAGCAGTAGCAGCCGCCGTCACATGAGAGCTAGCTTGCAGTGAGGGTTCCGTTTTTTGCTGGGCACACATTAGTGGCTCAAGCATCAGGGCAACAGCAGGAGGTGGGTGTGCCTCCATGTTGCAGATGCAGAAACTCCAAGCCCAGTGAGTCTAGCTTGCTCTGTGTCAGACTGTACAACTGGAAGTGGCCGAGCAGGGAGTGGACTCCCAAGTCTGCCTTTCTCTTTTTGAAGTTAATGGTATGTGCTAAGTCAGCTTCCCACCCCTCCCCCACCCCATCCATCAAAAACAGTGCAAAAATAATAAACATGGAAAGGAAATGGACTTTTATTACAGTCCTGATTCCAAAGTTCCTGGGTGAGGACAAAATGAAGGATCAGAGGAGGACCTGTTTTAAAATTTATAGGAAAAAAAAACACCCCACCCTTTTTTGCTTATTGTCAGATTGAGAGTAGATGTGCTACCTGATTGAGCTTTGGAAATTGGGGTAATGAGGTGGGTGGTAACATCCTCATTATCAGTCTTTTACTTGACTTTGTTTTTTTTTTTTTCCCTACTTTACTAAACTAAACAAACATGCAATAAGTACCTTCTGTGTGCAAACTCTGTGTTGTTAGGTGCAGTCAGGAGCTGAAGGTGTGGGACTAAGATGTGGGACTTCAGTCTCCAGGAGTGGGGAATACAGGTGTGTAAATAACTGGCAGAAGGAGGGCAGAGGTGAGCGTGGGAAAGCTGAACAGAGGAGGCAGCATTTGCTCTGTAACTTCTGGAGGACAGTAGAGCGTTTAGTGCTCTTTGGAGCTGGGGTATTGTCCTTAAATAAAGAAGTAAGAATTTTTTTTTACAGATATCACATTTTTTTCTTTATACTTAAGATTCCGTAAAGAAACTCAAAATAATATATGTGAAAATGCTTTGAAAATTAAAAAGAGCTAAGCAAAGTGGTTTTAAGATCAATATTAATGCATTACATAATTATCACATTTTCAACAAATATTTATTGAGCTTTTCCAAGGATATTGTTTCATGAACCTGAATATAAAAGACGTAAGACACCGTTTTCTGGCACATGTGTGGGACCCTATGTTGATGAATGAACAAAAGAAAGACCAGAGATAGAGGCAAAGATAAAGGTAGAAGGAGGGAAAGGGGGACAGAAAGAGGTAGAGATGGAGGAAGGGAAAGAAGGAAGAAGAAATCCAATGGGACAGAAAGTATATACAAAAAGAAATACAGGGTTAGGTGGTATGGACCAAGAGTCTTATGAACAGAATAGATTATTATAAAATTACTTTTATAAAACAAGGAGACTAGTTATTATCATTTAAAAATATTTTTACCTTGTAATACTGCTTGCCTCTCTTCAAAATAATTATTTTTTTCATTCATAATATTCTTAGCAACAAGTGTTACACTAGTGCCTTAAGATAGCCGATTTTAGAGTCCTTTTTAAGAAAAGAGTGTTATGTAGAGGTGGTAAAATAAAACACAAAGCTCTGTAATATTGTTCACACATTCATGGGCTTCATCTTTGGATTTAAATCCAGAACGTGTTTTTCTTTTAGCCACTGGTGAAGGGATCTTTGAGCAAGCTGCTGGAAACATTACTTGTTTAAACAAGTTTTAGAAGGAACTTTAAAAAAGTTTGTGCAGGCAGGTTCTTTGTAGTATGAATCATTTGTCTTTGTGAGTTTGAAGGTAAAACAGAATTTGAGAAAGGTTAAAAACTTTTAAGAACTAACATTTTTTTTTTTTTGAGGACAACTATTAATTTTAGTTTGGAAGTCAATAGTTTTTTATTGATTTGGCCCAAATGGATTTTTCTTTTTCTTTTCTTTTAACATGACATCTTTTATCTTCCGTGTCACTGAAATGGGATTTAAAAGCTGAACTTAGAGCTTGTTAGTTGAAGTCTAATGTAGTTTAAAATCTCTGCACCTGTATGTACCAATATTGAAAATTTCTTTAAGGCTAGGGGTTTTTAAAATCCTTATATACTTATTCAATAAGTAAATTTATTTAAAATTATTTTTTCACACATGATAAGATTTTGCATTTTCCCAAAGTGCATTCATTATATGAATTGAAGTGGAAACTTATTACCATTGGACAGAACATGCTTTTGTATTATTTTCAAAGGAGAAATGAGTTTGGTGATTTTATAAAAATAGAGTTACAGAAAGCATGAGCTAGGGAAATCTTAGATACCACCCAGCCTAACAGATGGAAAACCAAGGTCTAGAAAATTCCTAAGATTAAAAAAAATCTATCTAAAATTGTTGTGTGGTCGATAAAGAACAGGATTTGACTTAAAAAATTTTCACACAATTAAAAAAAAAATACATGCATTCCCACAGCAAGCTCTGCTGGCTGTCACACTGGAGAATCCAGCTCTGCGCAGTGTTCAGTATTTGATGCTGGGTTGACAGAACGGGCCAAAACTCTTTCTATCTGCACTTACTCCTTGATTTGAATATAGCCAGTTCTGTGTGGATTCTTCCCTGGACTGAGCCAGCAAACTGAAATGTAAAGGTAGATTTTCTTTTCCCCAGTCATTAAACCTCAGGGCCTGAGTCTCCCTCCCTCCATTTCACTTTGATGGACTGAGTTCTTCAAAAGGTTCCCTTTTTCACCTAGGTCTGCCTCCAAAGAGTGTCCTTAGCCACACTCAAGCGGAAGTGAGAATCTTACAGATGAAAGATAGGAGAGGTAAATCTTGCTTTAAGGACCAGACGCAGATTGAAAAGTTATGTATAAGATGAGATTTGATTAGTCAGATCATACTTTCCTGTAGACAAATAGCAATGCCAAAGATTCTTCATTATTTGAACACTTTAACTTTTTCATTCTTTGACCCTTCAAGGGATTAGATGTTTATAAATTCCTCTTTCCTACATAGTTGTTACCCTATTTACTAAAATGTTAAGCAAAACTCATAGGATTTTAGTGGACATCAGGGGCCTGTATGATAAACACATACAAGTCCTTTAGTAAAGCATGGTGAATTCTTTTTAGTGTTAACAGCATTAGAAGTTCCCTGTTGTTTTTTTTGTTTGTTTGTTTGTTTTTTAAGTTCAGATGTCCAAAGGTAAGGGGAAGCAGATAAGGTGACTTATCTTAATAGAGATGTCAACTTCTCTCTCTAGAAGTAGGTATGCCTTCTGAAAGTAGGAGGGAACTACCCCCCAACCCCCCAAAATGCAAACTGTTTTCAGCCAACATTGAATTGTCTCATCTTTCTTTTTCCTGGATGCAGTTAATTTCTAAGCTTCCTATAACTAACTACTCTAGAAGTTGGGTAAAAAGAAGCTGGTGCGTTTTATATTTTGTTGTCAAATGAATTTACTCATAGACTGACCTTAAAAATACACTTTGGTATATTCATTCACAGCTGAGTTTGGCCTTTCTGTTTTTTTAAGTACATTTTTATTTTGGAATAATTTTAAATTTATATAAAAGTTGCAAAGATGCCAGAGAGTTCTCATATACTGCTCACTCAGTTTCTCCCTGTGCCTTTGCCTAAAAGCTCGGTGTGTGACAGTTTTTACAATAGCACACATTATTAAACCATTTAAGAAACTTGGACTTTCTAATGCTAAGAGATAGCTCTTTCACTTACCATATTTTGCCATGTATAATGCGTAACTACGGTTTTGTGTACATTATACGCAGGATTATTATACCCATGATGTGTAATCGTTATACCCATGTATAATGGGCATCCTTATTTCTTTCTCAAAAATTTGGGCAAAATTGCTCATGATACATCGCAAAATGCAGTATATCCTAGGGATTAGTATTCTTTATGGGAATTACCCTCTGAACCAAATAGCTGAACAGAATTACTAAATATTTCAGAATAAAGGAACTCTCATCTCCCTTCAATAAAAGAAAATAAATGTAATTACACAGGACCTTCCTAATCCCTTTTCCATCCTAGGGTTCTAAATGAGGTTTCTGTATTTCTGAATTTCTTTTCTCTCTTTTACAATAAGTACATGTTGGAAAGTGTTCTAAGTCAGTTGGAATTTTGCGCAAGTTTAGACTACTGATGCAGTCCTGTTTGTATCTCAGCAGGACAAGCAATGTGCCAGATTTCCTGTGGAGTTCTGAGTGGAAGAAAGGCTGACTGCATTCAGGAGGGGTGTGGGGACCTGGTTTTGATAGGTGGGCAGTGCAGGCGGCTCATTGCCTGGGCCTGCCTGGGGGAACCATGTCATCACCTGGGAGTGGTTTCCAGGGAAAGCTTGGTTCCTCACCCACATAAATTCAGCTAGTGCTGGCTTGTTGGGCAGGCTCACTTGCATGGAGGGACCATAAACGGGTGGCAGAGAGGCAGAGAGAGAGTCCGTGCTCCCCAGTGTGGAAATGCCACAGAGTCAGGCCTGGTGGGAGAAGTTCCCTGCTTTCTTGTGATTCTACCCCATCTATGCATAGTACAGCCTGTGTTTTTCAAACCTTTTTTTAAAAAAAATGGTATGTTCTTTCTATAAACACTTACAGACACCCCACCCACCCCTGACATAGACACAGGCACAAACATACATAAGAGACAGTCTGGTAAACAGTCATCAATCAGTTTTATCTGCAGGGGACCTGGCCCAAGAGCTAGGTGGCTCTGGGGTCCCATGAAGGACTCAGGCTTCATGGAGCCCATTGGTGAGACCTTTTCCTGATCATTACACAGTAATTTAATATGCTAAATCTCTCTTAAACTAACTGTAGTAGGCTGTGCTGTGGCTTAATGTATCCTGGCAAATTAAAAAGTAAGACTGTGTTATTATATCTTGCTCTTTTTATTTATATCTGGAGCAAATTAAATTCCTGTAATTGTTTTCTTTAAAATATGGAACATCTACAACATTCTTCTTAAACACCACTGTTGTGTTAAGGTTTTTGTCATATGTCTTCCAGAAAAGGGCTTCAGTTGAAATGTGCATGAGGATGAGCATCACTGTAGAGAAAAATATTCTAGGATCATCTTGAAAGGAAAAGTGGCTTGTTTTTGCATTAAAGGTGTTTAAATGCCCATCACTTTCTTCATACCATTATTTGTTTAACATTATTTTCTTTCTCTGTGGTTGCAGAAATAGTTCTGTCAAATAAGCTTTATTCTTTCTCCTACTTTTTTCCTTAGCCAGACTGGCCAGTATCACCTTTACGCTGTGAGGGACTTGGGGGCTGGGCAATGTGCTTGGGTGAAGCAAGGGCTGTATTATATAAGCTGCTAGAAATGTGTTTTTACAGCTCAAAAGAATATTTCTGGATTGGATCTTGGACATGGAAAAAAAAACTTGGTGTGAAAGTCATTATTGGGCTAATAAGTAAAACGTGAAAAAGTTCCATAGGGTAGAAACTAGTATTCAATCCATTTTAAATGTTCTGATTTGAGAATTATACTGTGGTTATATAATTGAATGTCTTTATTCTTAGGAAATACATGCTGAAGTGTTTTGGTTAAAGGGCCACAGTTATTCTCAAATAGTTAAGAAAAAATGTATAAATGCATTTACATACAGAGAAGGGGATAAAGGCAACTGGGCAGATGTTAACAGTTGGGGAATCTGGGCTAAGAGGGGACTACAGGAGTGTTTTTTCCTCATTTTTGCAACTTTTCTGAAAGTTTGAAATTATTTCAGAATAGGGAAAAAATTCATGCCTGCTTCTTTGTGTTTGTCTCATTAGTCAAACTGGAACGATGTCCAGGCAGCAGAACCAGAACACCATCCAGGAGCTTCTGCAGAACTGCGCGGATTGCCTGATGCGGGCTGAGCTGATTGTGCAGCCGGTAGGCCTTCTCGTTCTCAAGTATCACCCACGCCCGATTTTGTTCTCGTTTCACTTATACGCTCACTGCCCTCACCTATGCGTCCTTACTCCCTGCCTTCCTTCACTTAGTGTTTGGAGATTATCTTTTCAAAACAGACTAGATAGGGATGTACATCTTCTTAAACTACTTGTAACGTTGGTTTAACAATGGGAACCAGTTTTCACACAATTTTTTTCAACAGATGTTTACCTTGCAGATTACAACAAGCTGTTGGAATTGCAACACTCTTGTCATTTATTTTGAAATACTTTCTTTTCCTAGAAATGCTTTATGTCACTGGATTGTGATGTATACCATCAATTTAGTACTTTTTTTCAGGAAAAAATTACCATATTTTAAGAACAATTCTATTTGAGAAACAAAAAAATATGGAAAAATAAGCAATTGAAAATTGAGTAAAAAATGGTAGCATTTATGAAAGCCTCATGATAATTTCTTGACACTACTGAGAGAGCTTAGGATCTCATTTACACAGGCTTAGAAATGTCTTTTCTGTTTAAAGTTTTTATTTCAAAAGACTGTAGCATTCACATTTGCTCTGAGTTTGCTAAAACCAGACTAGAGAATGATGGGGTTATGGCTACTTTTTTTTATCCCGCCCCTAATTTATTGTATCTCTTTAGTCTCCTTGATGCTGACATTAATGGACGGGTCAAATCTGAAATCTGACTCATTGCAAAGTACCCCTGTTAAATAAAAAGAAGGATTTTAATCAAATGAATTTATGTATTCTGTTTGGAGACTATCTTAATGTTCTAATTTCTTAATTTTAGATATTGTGTAGGTTCTTATTCTGGTTTGTTAACTTTAACCCATGTAAAAAGATATTTGAGGCTCAGAAAACCAGCTGTATTTTAGTTCTGGTTATTTCAAGTCTCTGATTTGAAACAAAGTCCTCTAAATGTTCACATGATTCCTTTACATAAAGCTAAACATGATGCACTGGTGATTTCATGTTAAACACGTACACACCCAGTCCTGAGTGAATATTTGTAGTGGCTCTGGATATATTTTACATGTAGCTCCACACATTTACATGGCATTATATTTTCAGTTTATTTTTACTTACCTGCACTGAAGTGCAATGATGTCAGGGAAATGTACCATATTCACCAACATTTCTGTTTAGAGAAGTAAGTGGCATTTGGCTGAAGTCAAATGAAAGCAGTAATTCTAAAATTCTAGAGAAAGCTCACATATGGGACTGAAATAATTATAAATTCACAAGAAGTTGTAAAAATAGTACAGAGCCGTCTTGGGTTCCCATCACCCAGCTTCCTCCAAAGGTGAAGCTGGGTGATACATCTCACATAATTAATGTGTCATCAAAACAAGGAAATTAATTGTCCCAACATAGTGAATTAGATACTTATCTTTTTAAGAACTGAAAAATTATTTTCTCATAAGATGCAGGAAAAGCTCAGTTTGTGTGTAAAAGACCTTGGCCAGTATAATGGTATAGTATTCCTTCCACAGTAATATTCCCATTAGGTGAGAGTTCTGTGTAAATATGAATGATAGGCATTTAAGATACAGAAGAAGGGGAAAGATAAGCATTTGGTAAATAAACTTTTAAAAACCTGGTGAAAATTTAAAATACAGTCCACAAATTTTGGCTAGTGGACCTCCCTTTATTCTCTCTTTCAGGAATTGAAATACGGAGATGGAATACAGCTAGCTCGGAGCAGAGAACTGGAGGAGTATTTTGCTCAGGCCAGTGATCAGATGGAAATTACTGATAGCTTGATCAGAGAGATGCGGCAGATGGGTCAGCCTTGTGATGCTTATCAAAAAAGGTACTCCCCAGTTAGCGCCAATGTGGGAGAATGTCATATACCCAGTTACACTCAATCCCACAACCCAGTCCCTTGAGGGAAACACAGATACTCACAAGGTCCAGCTCGCTTACTTGGCACTTTGCAGCTTTATGTCTCTCTACTACAAGTTGACTTAAACCATTACCTTCATCTTTTGTGGACTCACAAAGCTGCCATGACAATTGAACAGACCTGCCCAAAGGAGCGGCTTATTTTGAAGGGTTCAGCTTGTTATGTTAACTGTAAGGCCTCGGGCCCAGCATCTGTCTTGTAAGAGTGTAATATCAAGTCAAACTCAATTTTGTTTAATGAAAACAAAATTGAGAATCTTTGAGTTGGAACTGCAGTTTAAAGCAGAAATGTGCAGTTTGATTTTGTTCACATTGCACCTGGAGTTTTGCTCTGAAATTCCCAGGGTAAAATTTCAAGAGAAAGCAAAAGGTGCGGCCACGCTAGGCAAAGCCAGCAGCACGTTCTATGATGCTTCAGGCTTTGAGCTTTGTAATATTTAAGTTTTTTGTGTGTGACTCAGAGTCACATAATGTGGTAAAGAAAAATATTTTTCAGAGAAAACATTTGTGACATCTCTACTGACACAAGATACCAGGAGACTCAGGAAAGGGGAAATTTACTCAGCACATGTTTTCACGGGCCGTTTTCTCATGCTGGTGTAATTGTTTTCCTTGCCTTTTAGACTGCTGCAGCTTCAGGAGCAAATGCGCGCCCTGTATAAAGCCATCAGTGTCCCTCGAGTCCGAAGGGCCAGCTCCAAGGGTGGCGGAGGGTACACCTGTCAGAGTGGCTCCGGGTGGGATGAGTTCACCAAGCGTGTCACCAGCGAATGTCTGGGGTGGATAAGGCAGCAGAGGGTAAGTAAGCAGCTTCCAGAGGGACAGGGCTGGTTCTCAAACATTCCAGGTCTGTGTTTGCCAGGTGTATGGAACAGGCAGGGTCGGCCCAGTGGTCAGGAACACAAAGCATGTCCTGGACCTCAGCTAGCAGGTCAGCTAGCAGCTAACTTACTGTTTTTGGAATTGTCCTCATATACAGTTTGAAAGTGGGCTTCTATTTTGAAATGAATGGAACTTGTTAGTTTCCTCCCCCCTTGTATTGCATAGAGAATCAGCCTCATTGCTTTATAATCATACTTTATCACACAGTTAATATTTAACAGGTATAATTTAAGTAGTAGATTTTGACTATCTACCTCTTACTGGCACAATAGCAAAATCTGTTGTGGGTCTTTATGTGCTAAAAAACTTCACTGTTCTACTTCAGTGGCAATTGATCCCGTCTGTGTTATTGATAGGTATTTAAAAAAAGAATGTTGTGAAAGTGCATTTAAAATGTTAACCAATTTGGAGGAGCTGGAAACATGCTAAAACAGGATATTCTGGTTGGGGCTCATTGGTTGCTTACCTTATATTTTTGAAGTGTCAGCTGTCTTGTGCAATCATTACGTCACTGGTGTGGGAGTTAAGTAATGACAAGAGGAGCATGGGTTGAGCCTTTCCCTAGAACCAGAGTTTCTGCAGAGTATTTGTCAATGTTAATTACTGTTTTGTTGTTTTATGTAGTAATTATGCGGTGTAATGAACAGGTGGCAGTAGAAATATGCTATAATCATGTAGATGGGAATTTAATCATGAAAACCCGACACTAATGAACCATCCTTGTCCTGAGAAGGTGCCTATGTCAGAATGATAAGTTGTGGAGAGATCATTTGTTTTGCAATATGGTTGTGGTTGTAAGAAATACTGGTTATTTATTTATTTATTTTAAATAAAGATTTTATTTATTTATTTTCAGAGAGAGGGGGAGGGAGGAGAAAGAGAGGGAGAGAAACATCAATGTGCCAGTGTGCAAGAGATACATTGATTGGTTGCCTCTTGCATGCCCCCTACTGGAGACCTGGTCTGCAGCCCAGGCATGTGCCCTGATGGGGAATTGAACCAGTGGCCTGTTGGTTCGCAGGCCAACACTCAGTCCACTGAGTCACGCAAGCCTGGGCTGAAATGCTGGTTTTATCATTTATTCTTACACCAGTTGAGCAGTGGTCCTAAAGTTTCTTGAGGAGTTAAAAAATTTTCTATGTGTATTTTCCTAAGTTGTGAGAGCGTATAGAAGTAAACATTCATTCCTTCAATCAACTTTTTCTCCCATTTATTATAAGAACTATATAGCACTATTACAGAAGGTAGGCTAAAAGTAAGTTATTAATCCCAGGTACCTAAATACAAACCTTTTTGCATGTTTTCAAATTCCCTTCTAATCTTTTTTTTTCAGTCAAGGTATAATTGACATGCAATATTGTATGAGTTTCAGATGTACAACATAGTGATTCAACATTTGTACACATTGTGAAATTCCTTTCTAATCTCCAAACATATTTTTAAAAAGCATTTATAAGTGTTGGTACCATGCTAGAAATCGAGAGTTCAAATATTCCATAGTCCTGAAAATGAATATTATTGAAGAAAACAAAATATACACATCCAAATGTCTAGTTTCTATGCAGAGCAGAGTGGGATTAAATACTATATTTGAGGAGTTACAGTGAACTCCTGCTCAGCTAGGACTGGGGAAGGGGGTGGTGCTTCAGTACCTGTGGAATGGAGACGTCAAAGGAAGGCCTGATCGGGCTTGAACTGCATCTTAAAGATCAGGGATGTTAGGTTAAACAGCCTTTGAACCAAATTATGAAACGCCAAATTCCCTAATTTCTTTTTAGTATCATAGTTATGTAAAATGACAACTCAGATTTTGTCATTTTTTGTACTCATGTTGCGTGTAGCTTTGTAAGAATTTCTTTGTAGTAAAGGCTCAACATTTTAAAATTTGGAAAATGGCATCATCACATGAACTCAGTTTTCTGTTGTGTTGGGGGCATTATCTAACAGTTGATGAGTGATGCTTTTCAGATCAGGTGGCCCCTATGGTTTCAAAAGAACTATGCAGTTTTATCACTTAGTGCTGGTTTGCTCTGGGATTCTTTTGGGCCCCTTTCTTATCCCTTCTTCCCCGAAGCATAGCTTGCATTCTTCCTCTGTTCCCGGGAGACTATGAGCTGCAGGGCCAGCTGATAAGAGAGCAATGTCCCCAGCAGCACAGTCACACATCCCCTGTGCCAGGTTTTTGTTTTGTTTCCCTGACTTCTGTTTCTGTTGATAGACCAGTCAGATACTATACATGTGGATGGTAATGAGGGGCTTGAGCGGGAGCCTGGCCATCTTCTTAATGTCCCAGTGCACTCACCTGTTTCTGTTAAAGCCGAAATGAGCTGTGGGAGAAAAGGGTCAAAGTCCTGGGTACATTTCAGTTGTCTGACTCTGAAATGGCTCCCCTTTTTGAAAGCCTGCCAAGTACATCAGAACATGGATGTGACTTAGAACAATATGTGTTATGTTCTTGCTGTAATATGAGACTGGAGTGTTTGCCCTTGGCATGTCTTGGAGATGACACAGGTGATTTGGAAATTTACATGAGCTCGTGCAAAAGAAAGAGCAGATGATAGTCTTGCCACAGCATATTTGTGGAATAACGCGTGTGATTCTTACTATGAGGCATTCTTAAATTTAAAGTAGTGGAGACAAAATAGGAAGTTAGATTTAATTTTTAAAAAGTTAATGTAAGTCCACAATTTCAGTGTTGCCAAATTAATCGAAGTTCAGGCACTGCATTTATGTTGTAACTTCTCTTTGAAATGGGCCATAGGAAGTTTTGCATGCTGAAAGGTAATAGTAAATGCTGGATTTAAAGAGTCAACAATTATATTAATCAAAACAATTTAAAGAAAAACAACAAGAGTACTTTTAGATTAGCTATGTAACTTGGGAAGTACTATATGATTGTTTCTGATGCCCATTTAAAAATGACTGACAATAGAAACTTACCAGTATTTTATACTATATGTTAGGTATAGCAAGTAGGTATGTCCACACACTGTACACATACATACCCATGCCACTTGCATGTGCACATGTAGGTTTTTCGTCTTCAGTGGACATGATTTAGGCTTCAAGAATCCATTTCTGAATCTCCTCTCAGCCCATCTTGGGCTGCGGTCACACAAGTTGAAGCGAGTTTTTGGCAACCCCCATTAACTGTTTGGAAATCCCAAGCCTTTAAAATATTTTTTTTGGCTTCAGCATTGAGTATTTACATCTTCAGTTGGATGTAAACGAAGGTGTGCATGTCTCTGGTACTCTGACCCCTAATGCGGTAGGTAAGATATGTCAGATGCACGGGATCAGAAACGAAGGCCTCTCTCTCCCTCGGCAGGCGGATATGGACTTGCTGTCCTGGGGCATGGACCCGACCTCGGTGGAGCAGAGCATCAACAGCCACAGGAGCACCCACAATGCCATTGAAGAATACCACTGGCATCTGGACAAAATTAAAGCTGACTTGGTACTTTGAAGTGTTTCATTTTAGAGTCTCCAAAAAGCATAGTGAAGGATTGTGTAACTACTTGGTCCCAGGCAGTTTTGTCTGAGACATTAGTCTGTGATTACTTTTCCAAATGACAGGAAATTTTTAAAAGTCCCAATTTTTAAATGGGGAAGTGGAATTCAATAGATCTACTGCAGATTATGTTAACACTGGGGTGGCGGGGGAGGGGGGCGGGGAGCAGTTAAACAAAAGGCTAAGGGCATACACTCATTTGTGTGTAGTTTGTAAATGAGTATTTTGGGGGTGGTAGTTCTTTTCTGCAGAACTCAGAGCATCACTTCAAACAGAAAATCCGACAGTCATAGCATTTTATGTCCTTGGTGGATTCTTTTCTATGTGGTAATTAAAATGTATCTCTACTGGGGACAATTAGGTCTCATCCTGATACATTTCCTTTGCTGAAAAGATTGACTTGAAGCTGGGTGGAGAATAACAACATAAAATATAAAATATTCATCTAATTTTAAGGACTCAGTTTCCTCCCAGATTTCTAGATTTTTTTTTTTTTTTAAACTCAGAACTACTCATCTTCCTTCTTCTGACTTGCTTTTTTGCCCTACTTTTGTCCCCTTGACTATCTGACCAATTTTCCCTAAGACCTAGGGAGTCCTAAATCATATTTTCAAACTTTCACAATTTTGTAACAAGTGATCCTGTAAGTGGCAGTGATCAGGCCTTTCCTTGTGGAGATGGAACCACCAGGCCAGTGAGGGTTTGCTTTCAGACCCAGAGGGGAAAGGTGAAATATTTCCTGGGAAAAACAGTCTTTCTCTCGAAGGGTGTAAAATACTGACAAAAAGGAGGTTTAGAGGGGCTGCTGTTTCTCTGCAAAACCACAAGGGGAATGAAATAATTTTCTGCTGTTTGTCACCTTCTAGCGCGAGAAATCTGCCATCTACCAATTGGAGGGGGAGTATGAAAACCTGCTGGTAAGCTGACTTATTTCTGAAGTCTCCACGTTCAGTTCAGTTCAGCTCCATAACTGTGGAGTGCCTCCTTGGGGTAAGGCACCTGCTAGGTGTTCCGCCTGATGACTTTGCAAGTACCTGGAAGTATGCTTAGGGGCCCGGAGGTGCTAAAAAGATGTTTTTCTGAAGACAGTACTGAGTGCTGGTCTATTTGCAAGTTAAGTGTCACATCAATAGCACTTGTTAAATACTTGCAGTTAAAGCAATAAAGCTTTTCCACTTGTGAATTACAGTCTTTTTATAAGGTAGAGATTTACCAGACCATATTGTGATAAACTCTGAATCAATTACTTGACTTAAAAGAAGAAATATTTGAATTCTTCTGCCTATTTGTATTATGCCATCTTTACTTTTTCAATATTTTCTTACTGACAGTGCTACTTTTTAAATAATGTAGCTACTAGTGACACAACAGTTTCCTATTAGGTGTGGGATTTGACAGATGGCATACTGAATTTTTGGGGCATGGGAGAGAGCAGAGAAAGCTTGCTTTATCTTTTTAAGAATCCCATTTCCCCCTTTACAGTCTAAAACTAATTACTGAACTCAAACATCAGTACCTGTATCAAGACTCTTCCGGATTAGGCTGTTTCACTGAATCTAAAATTGCTCCCTTGTTTACTGTAAGTTTGGATGAGTCCTATACCAGGTGGTCAGTGAATGCAAGAGGTTAACATTTTACTGATTCTAGTGCTTTTTTTGGTAAAAGGGACCATATGGGTATATCTGTGAAATCTTCAGAGAATACCTTTAATCTGCATATTGTTATCCTAATGCTGCTTTTGAACGTCCTGTGCAGAAAGCATCCTCTGAGAGAATGGAACACCTGCGACAGCTGCAGAACATCATCCTGGCCGCGTACCGAGAGATCATGTGGATCAATGACTGTGAGGAGGAGGAGCTGCTCTATGACTGGAGTGACAAGAACACCAACATCGCTCAGAAACAAGAGGCCTTCTCTGTAAGCTTGCTGCCCTCCCCCCTCAGTATTTGTAGATGCTTGTCTTGAAGCTGTTGCTTTAGAAGCCTAGGAGTTGGGGGTCAATGGACTTGTAGTAATTTATCTGCCAGTTGTAATTCAGCCAATATTAGAATGGTCATGAAAAACCAACCAGCATCAGCCACATACTGGATGATCTCAAATATCCTTTTCGGTTTTGAAAATGCTACGACTTGTTTTTTAAATAAATTTTTTTTCCAATGTTTATTTTTTATTAATCTTGGAGGGTGAGGAAAGAAAGTGAAAAACATTAAATTCTTGTTCCACTTATTTATCCAATCATTGGTTGCTTCTTGTATGTGCCTTGACTGGGGATCAAACCCACAACCTTGGCATATCAGGATGATACTATAACTAACTGAGCTACTTGATCAGGGCCAAAAAAAAAAAAAAAAAAAGAGGGGTAGGATTCTTGAGGAAAACATAACAAGATTCTTTGGTATTGTCCAGTTCCCAAATACAGTTTTGTATTTAACATCCAATGATGGAAATTCTGGAAGGCCAATAGTGGCTTACTCTGAAGGATTTGTTTTTCTTTCATTCACAGATACGCATGAGTCAACTGGAAGTTAAAGAAAAGGAGCTCAATAAGCTTAAACAAGAGAGTGACCAACTTGTTCTCAATCAGCATCCAGCTTCAGACAAAATTGAGGTAGGCTTCATGAGATCTACTTTTTTATTAGGAAAAAAGGGAAACTTTTCATAAAGTAAGCCTGTACAAATGAGTGATTCTCACCCATCACAAAGCCATGACAAGTTTATTTTATATTTTGGGATCAATACCCTAGACCAGGGCTTGACAGTCTTTTTCTGGAAAGAACTAAATAGTATTTTAGGTTTGCTGGCCATCTGGTCTCTGTTGAAATTATTTAACCCTGCCATTGCAGTGTGAAAACAACAATAGCAATATGTAAATGAGTGAGTGTGACCATGTTCCAGTAAGACTTTATGTATAAACGCAGGCCAGTGGGCCAGATGTGGCCCTTGGGGCTGTAGTTTGCTGACCTCTGTCTTAGGCTGCCATTTGTTAGCTGTGCATTAGCTATTGGCACTGGTATGATGACATTGGTTGTTAAAAAAATGTAAACATTTCCATATCAGTTGGGAAGAGTCATTGCCTTAAGCCCCTCAAGCCCTCCTCATGGGTGCCTTGGACCTTCCTGTGATCTAGGAACAGGCCTTGGTGCATTGGGGGATCCCTGTTCCAGTACTGTCCCCCAGTGTCTATCCTTTTTTTTTTTTTTTTTTTTAAAGATTTTATTTATTTGTTTTTAGAGAGAGGGGAAGAGAGGAAGAAAGAGAGGGAAACATAAATGCGTGGTTGCCTTTCATATGCCCCCTACTGGGGACCTGGCCCACAACCAGGCATACACCCTGATTGGGAATCGAACTGGTGACCCTTTGGTTTGTAGGCCAACACTCAATCCACTGAGCCACACCAGCCAGGGCCCCCAGAGTCTGTTCTGATTGGTCAGTAACTATCTCCTTTGGGTGAATATTTTAAGTAATATGCCTCATGGTATCTATTTGTTAAAACTGGTTTTAAAAATTTAGTTTCTACCATACTAAAAGTTTCCTGTTGGAAAATTATGTTTTTTAATGTTTGGGGGAAAATTTGCTTGATTTGGAATTAAATAAAAAATATTTCATAGATTCATTCAGGCTCACATATCTATTGAAAAATAGATGCCTGCCTCTATATGGCTGAGTGGTGGTGAGACAGCTGATGTTTTCTTGTTTCAGGCATACATGGATACTCTTCAGACACAGTGGAGCTGGATTCTTCAGATCACCAAATGCATCGATGTTCATCTAAAAGAAAATGCTGCCTACTTTCAGGTTTTTATACTTAGTAATAATTTATTTGTCTTTTAGGTCTTAATTCCTTATCTTTTAAATGTTTTTAAAAGTATTGAAAACAACCTTCAAAGTATTGCCTCAGTACGATTTTTTGGTTTTTAGTTTAGAGGAACATAGATTGGTAGGTTAATATATTTTCTGCTCTAATCTTTTCTTTAGCCACCTATCAAAGAGACTCTTAGGGAAGATAGTCCTTGAAATAAAAATAGTAGATGATATTGCCTATTGAGTTGCTTTTCATTGACACAAGATCACTCTTATTCTTTATAGTTTTTTGAAGAGGCCCAATCGACGGAAGCCTACCTGAAGGGTCTTCAAGACTCCATCAGGAAGAAGTACCCTTGTGACAAGAATATGCCCCTGCAGCGCCTGTTGGACCAGATCAAGGACCTAGAGGTATCATCTCCGACCCAGGCCCTTGGCAGCCTTACACAGGGGAGATAAAATGCCCCCACCTGACGCGGCACAGGCTGCTGATTGGCATTGTTGTATAGACAATGTATGCCCAAAGCTCACACAAGCATCTTATTCATCTCTCTGTGGCTTTTCTCAAAATAAATTTATTTACAGGCTCATCTATTGTTGAAAATTGCTTTTGCTAAAGTAATTACTATTGTTCACAATGAATAGAGAGAATAACATGAAAATTCCTTTGGAAAAGCATACTTCAAGTTTTATCAATGTCCTTTACACAATGATATGCTTTCCTGCCCACTTAATCCACAGCTGTGTAGCTTCTGGAGTTGCTTATTATGAAAAGTTCCCATAGTCTCTGAAGATAGATAACTTTGTGGCTTTTTACAGCAAATACAATAGCAATATCTCATTTGTAATGTCATAGTAGCTATATTAATGTTATTTGAAGATCTTATTAAAAATTCAGAGTATCTATGTTTAAGGTATGATTTTATCTGCAATTGTAGAAAGAACGAGAGAAAATCCGTGAATATAAACGTCAGGTACAGAACTTGGTGAACAAGTCCAAGAAGATTGTGCAGCTGAAGCCACGGAACCCAGACTACAGAAGCAGTAAACCCATTATTCTCAGGGCTCTGTGTGACTACAAACAAGACCAGGTGTGTACTCACATACGCAGAGTGACACCAAAGCTTTCCCTTCCTTTGTACGTAGATTTTTGTCAATCAAGAGAGCAGAATTTAATGTAGGTTTCTGTGAGCACCATGCTAAATGTCTTTAGTATACAAAACAGCAAGTGCTGAACAAGCAGCAGCTTGTTCTGAATCCCATGATACTAGTCAGGGGTGAAAACAGGGCTTATTTTTAAACTCTTCTAAGTCTTCATACTTCTTTTCTTCTAATGTGCAAAACTTATTTATCTATGATCACTCTTATCTTTAAACTTCTAACATAGAAGAAATGAGGCGTGTGATCTTTCTGCTGCATATGAAATGAATGTCAGTGCAGATTTCATGCAGCATTGAGCATATCTCTTCCCCAGGCTTTGTGGCAAATACAAAGTGAAAAGTAAGTTGAAATGGAGGTTGAAGTACATACATATCAAGCTCATTACATTTCACTAGTTAAGATAGTTGTCACATTTTAAGTATCCATTTTAAGAAGCTATATAGAGTTAATTTAGAAAAGAAGCCATTTAGGTGCTGGAATTAATTTAGAAAGTTAATTTTCTGAGGACCTGACACCAGAACTTTTATATTTAAACAATTTTATGAGCAAATGAATGAGACAAGTGACTCCCACACACTAAAATCTAATACATAAAACATGAAGTCACAAAGAAAAGCTATGTGATGAGGTTTTGCTTTTACAAAAGGATTTCTCACTTTATCAATAGGTTCTCCAGGCTATCTTTTGAAAATTATTTCACCTACTTCACTTTATATGCACCTTTCAGGCTCATGGGTATTATGTAAAGCATCCGTGTGGTTGGGCTGTGTAAAGATTATCTTTGCTTGAGGAGAAACTAATAGATAAAAGCTCAAATAGTTTCTACATTTTCATCTCTGTTTCTGTCTTTGAGAAAAAAGATAAAAATGTGTACTCATGAATAAAGCCAAAACCCAGGGTTGCTTGCCTTACAGAAAATTGTGCACAAAGGTGATGAGTGCATCCTGAAGGACAACAATGAGCGCAGCAAGTGGTACGTGACAGGCCCGGGAGGTGTGGACATGCTTGTACCCTCTGTCAGTCTGATTATTCCTCCTCCGAATCCTCTGGCTGTGGACCTTGCTGGCAAGTAAGTGGGTGAAGTTCCTCGGAGCCATGACACGAATGGGAGTGGGGAGAAATGGGGCAAATGCTTATGCAGGAAACTTAGATGCACCGTTTGTTACTATAATTCCACCCTCCCAAAGGAACCTCATGAAGGTCCCCTTACATTGTCTTTTAATTTTGTGTTGAAGATACTATAGTTACCATGGGAAGATGGAAAATAATGTTTGACTCTAAGAGGCCTAGAGTATGTAATTGTCATATGTTTAAAAGGCATCGTTTCAAAGTTCTTCCCTTCTTAGACAATCAGTAATTTTGCACATAGCCGCAAATATAAAATGTCCTTAAGATCAATATTTACTCATCAATAGATGGAAGATTCATTTTACAAACTGTCCATGGCAGATACGCCTAAATCGCTAGCTGTGGAAATCTTCAGCACCCTCAGAATAGGGAGAGCAGCGTAATGAGCCGCATATGCTCACTTCCAAGCTCCAGCAGCCATCAGTGTTCGGTGACTGCGGTCTCCCTGTAGTCTCACCCAGTGTTAGACCTTGGACAGTTAAAAAGTGTGTTCTGCAAACAGTGTACAACGAAAAGTCGCACTGTATGTTCTGATCAAAATGATTCACACTATCTACTAATGTAGATGACTGAGAATGCACTTTTGGAGAGTAAATTAGGCCAAATGCATTGCAACGTGAAATGTTTTCAACATAATCCATTCGCCCATGTACGAGAACTAACTGTCTGTTAGTTCTTTAGTTTTTTGTGCAGTCAGGCAAGCATAGCCAAGTTTCCCCCGTGGGATAAAGCTTGAAAGCCAGGCTCAGCGTGTTTTACCCTTGTGCTTCCTAGGATCGAGCAATACTATGAAGCCATCTGGGCTCTGTGGAACCAACTCTACATCAACATGAAGAGCCTGGTGTCCTGGCACTATTGCATGATTGACATTGAGAAAATCAGGGCCATGACTATTGCCAAGGTATGTCCCCAGGACCACCCAGGCTGCAAGTTACCTGACAGACCAGTAGTGCCCATGGAAAAGGCGCATGGTCCTTTAATATTCTGGATCCTAGCCTTCCTAGATGTAATGGAAAGTTAGGTCATCGATCGTTGACTGGGTATCACAGAAGTAAAAGTTGGAATAGAATTCTTGGAAGAACATCAAAGCATTAGTTACTCAAGATCAGTGGTTTTCAAATTGGGGTCTAAGAATTCCAGGTGACTGGGTCCTCTTGGGATGACTGTGAGGACCGTAAGGAGAGGAACATGAAATGGGTAATTTTTGGCTTCCCTTAACCTTTTCCCTTTTTAGTCAGAACAGCTTTGCTATGACTTGCTTTACATTTGGGGCTCCTGAATAATATTTCCTTTGAAGAACAAAATTCTGTAGGAAAAAGTAATCAACAACCCATTGCTATGTTTCTTAGGAGCAATATCCACGCCCTTAAAGACCTTTTCTATCTTAATGGGCCTGTGATAAGCAATACCGCCAGCCCCATCTCACACAGAATATTTTTCAGCAGACTTTTTCTTGGTCACATAGTGGCGACAACCATATATCACTTCTACCTGGTTTCCTTCCAGCTGAGAACAATGCGGCAGGAAGATTACCAGAAGACACTAAATGACCTTGAGTCCCATTACCAAGAGTTCATCACAAACAGCCAAGGCTCAGAGATGTTTGGAGATGACGACAAACGGAAAATGCAGACGCAGTTCACAGATGCCCAGAAGCACTACCAGACACTGGTCATTCAGCTCCCTGGCCACCACCAGCACCAGACAGGTTGGTTTGGAGCATCTTTCTGTATCCACCATACATGTTTTCCAAAGAAAGTAGTAGGCATAAAACTAGTTTCAGAATCATTCCTTTGAAAAATAATATACTAAAATTCATTTATATGCTAAATTTTCAGAATCAAAACAAATGAAGTAGATACACTTTTATGCAGTATGGGTTTTCTGCTTTTTGTTTTTGTTTTTTTGAGGCCTAGCATCCTTCTAACTAGGAATTCTCTGATTTTTGTGGTCCAAACATATTTTTACAGTAACCACAACTGAAATCACTCATGTTGGCTCCTGCCAAGATGTCAACCATAATAAAGTAATTGAAACCAACAGAGAAAATGACAAGCAGGAAACGTGGATGCTGATGGAGCTCCAGAAGATTCGTAGGCAGATGGAGCTTTGCGAGGGCAGGATCACTCTTAAAAACATCCTTCTGGAGGACCAAGCGTCTTCTCACCATATCACATTGAAAATAAATGAGCTAAAGGTAGGTATCCATTAATATTTTTGCCTGATTCCAGGTATGTTTATATTTATCTGTGACCTAACAAAAAAAAAACTCACCTGGTTTACATATTCATAGGCAGTAAACATTAATTTTTGATAAAACAGTTTCTAGCATGATTTTTTTTCTTTCCCGTGCTTCCAAATTTGTAGATGTCTGTCGGGCTGGGAATTCAGACACCTTTCCTGTGAGTTTGTGGGTTACGGAATCAGGCTACAGTGTTTTTCCTCTGTGCCATTTAGTACTTCGTTCGTTTCAAAAGTTTTCACAAACATTAATTTGGCTTCTGCCTAAAACAGCCTATACTAGGGGCTAGACAGGTGGAACTATCTTATTTACAGACAGGAAATGGGCACTGAGGGAGTTGGCTGGTGGAGTAAAAGCTCAAAGCCACTGATGCGGCAGGGACCACAGCCCAGGTGTTTTAGCTTGAGTCTGAGTTATCTTCCCTGCCAGCCACAGCTGGGCACTACTTTGGATCATCCAAGGTCTACATTCTAAGTAAGGGGTTACAGTTACACAGTGCTGATAGGGCCTCCCTGAAAAAGGAAGCAAAAGGTCAAGTCAGTCTCTTTCTTGAATCCTTTACACTTAATGAGCTTTTTAAAGACAAAAACGATCACAAGAATCACACAGCTAAATCAAAAGAGCGTGCCTTCTTTTTGACAGAGTGTGCAGAATGATTCTCAAGCAATCGCTGAAGTTCTCAACCAGCTTAAAGATATGCTGGCTAACTTCAGAGGTTCGGAAAAATATTGCTATCTACAGAATGAGATATTTGGGCTGTTTCAGAAACTGGAAAATATCAATGGCGTTACAGATGGCTACTTAAATAGGTAATCACAACTAACGCTTACCTCAGAACTTTTGGTTTGGTCAAGCTTTACTTTGTCAGACTTCATTTGCTTTATATGCTTGGCTTGCTGAATCTGTTGCCTTACAGTTTCTATTTTCCCTACAGGCTTACTTAACAGTCTTCTGTGCTTTTGAGGGAGGGTCCTTTAAATAAGGGTGTTAATTCCACTGTTTTGAGATCTAGTGTATGTTAAATTTAAGGTATACTCTAAGTGCCAGAATTTGGAATTCTCCAGTTAGTGCAAAATGGTGGTCTGAAGCATGGGGATCAGGAGTGTATTGCTCCTGCAGCTTTTAAACTAGGCAAAAGAAATTATCTGCTTTAATATTGTTCTCTTTCATTAATGGTGGCAGGAGCCAGATGTTCAGAGTTGAATGACGTCACCAGCATGACCATTTGCCTCTTTTGCTCCTTACAGCTTATGTGTAGTGCGAGCATTACTCCAGGCCATTCTCCAAACAGAAGACATGTTAAAGGTTTATGAAGCCAGACTCACTGAAGAGGAAACTGTCTACCTGGATCTGGACAAAGTGGAAGCGTACCGCTGCGGGCTGAAGGTGATGTGAAGGGATGTAACAGTGGTCCAACTTACAGGAAGTAATTCAGGATTCAATCCCCAATGATAACATTTCACTAAATTTTCATGAGTTTTGAGGATTACCAGGTTTCATTGGCCATACATGGCGATATTAATTGTTATCTCTAGTGCATTGTTTTCCAGAATGTGTTAGAGGAACTATGTGAGAAAGTAATTTGTGGTGAGACTAGTCTGGGGAATGCTTAGATAAATGTAAACTGGTTTCTTTACTATAGAACTTCTCAGAACCATTAATACATTAATATATGTTATAATTACTCAGGAATGGAATGGAGTGTAATGTTTAGCATTTCTCAAACGAATTTACACATTTAATCTTTTTTAACGGGGTAGTACAAGGAACTAAATCACTGACACAAATATTGGGAAATGCAATCCATAAATATATATTCCTGAATTGATTATGATGTAAAAATATGAATATTCTAAAGAGTTTTATAATTTTTTTTAATTTGGTGATTTGCAGTGAGGCATGAAGTAGGAGATGAGATGTATTTGTACTCTTTTTTTTTCTCTGATGGCAGAAAATTAAAAATGACTTGAACTTGAAAAAGTCTTTGTTGGCCACCATGAAGACAGAACTGCAGAAAGCCCAGCAGATCTACTCCCAGACTTCACAGCAATATCCACTTTATGACCTGGACCTGGGCAAGTTCAGCTTAAAAGTCACACAGCTGACAGATCGCTGGCAGAAAATAGACAAACAGATAGACTACAGGTGTGCCAACCTTCTTCCGTATTTTCTTCCCATTTGTTTGTTCCTAAGATAGTGTCACTTGAAATAATCACAATAAAAAATAATGGTTCTGATTTGTATGTAAGTTAGTCAGTAGAGGTGTTCTAATTATGGATTGCCTATAGACAGCTCTGTTGGAAATAGAAAGACAGTGCATCACAATAGCCAAGCTTGGCCTACTCGTGCCAGGTGCCATCCATGTTCTTCGGGAAATGGTAGAAGACATTGATCATGCTCTTTTGTGCCCTATAAACAAGCTCTTGTCATGATTATTGGAGGAAGCAGATGCTTTTTCACTAAAAATTTGTGAAAATTAAACCTTAACAAAAAAGAAAATGCCTTACGGCACATGAGGGTTTAAAAATATCTGCTGAATCCTGCTTGTAGTTCATTTTACTAGTAGTGCTTTTTAAAAACATCTTTATTGATATGTAATTCCCATCATTCAATTCACCCATTTAATGTGTACAATTCAGTGGTTTTTAGTATATTCAGAATTGTGTAACCATCACCGCAATCTAAGTTCAGAACATTTTCATCATCCCCAAAAAGAAACCCTGTACCCACCAGGCATCACTGCCTCACAGCTTTCTGTCTGTATAGATTTGTCTGTTCAGGACATTTCATATAAATGGAATCATACAATATATGGTCATTCGTAACTGGCTTTTTTCACTTAGCATAGTGTTTCCAAGGTTCATACATGGTGTAGCATGTGTCAGTACTCCATTTCTTTTTATTGGCTGCATCATATTTTATATATGGACATATACCACATTTTGTTTATCCTTTCATCAGTTGATGGTTATTGGCGTTGTTTTCAATTTTAGACTATCATGAAAAATGCTGCTATGAACATTCGTGTATAACTTTTTGTGTGGATGTATGTTTTCATTTCTCTTAGGTATATGCCAAGTGGAATTGCTTGGTCACATGGCAACTTTATGTTAAATACTTTGAGGGACAAAAGAAGTGCTCTAACAATTTTAATAATTTTATCTGTTTTCCCTAGATTATGGGACCTGGAAAAACAAATCAAGCAACTGAGGAATTATCGTGATAACTATCAGGCTTTCTGCAAGTGGCTGTATGATGCCAAGCGCCGCCAGGATTCCTTGGAATCCATGAAGTTTGGAGATTCCAACACAGTCATGCGATTTTTGAATGAGCAGAAGGTAAAAGACAACTTGTTATCCCACAACTGTTTTGAAATTATTCGGGTGTAAGCTGTATTTTCCTCTGGTTTTCATAGCAGTGTCTGGGTTTGAAACGATTAATATTGCAAGCCTATTTTGTGAATGCTTAAAGAGTGCCCAGAGGGAAACAATTGAGACATTTACAAAAATGGCAGTTATGAATACAGAAATAATGTAATGTACTAAAGTATTTTTATAAATTGAGGTGAAAGGACCAGAAAAGAATTCTGACTAGAAAGTAACCTTTTAGGTAGATAATAAGAAGTTGAGGAACTTTGTTCTCATTTCTGAATAGAACATATGCTCGTCTCCTAAAGCTGAACTGTGAGAATGTGAGGTCAGTAGATGCAGTGATAAACTGAGAGAAAAAAAACAAAAGAAGTAACAGTGGTTAAGAGTGAAATAACATTTATTTTAAAATATGCATATACTTTAACACTTGTAAATAATATTTTATTTTTTATATAGAACTTGCATAATGAAATTTCTGGCAAACGAGACAAAGCAGAAGAAGTACAAAAAATTGCCGAACTCTGTGCAAATTCAATTAAGGTATGCTGGTTTTACAAAGGATGTTGGTATTTCATCAAGAATATTATTAGCTGCATTATTTTATGGTTCACTTTCAAGATTATAAACTACTTGAGGATAACAATTATGGATTTTATATATTCTCTCCAGAGCATACCGTAAAAATTTGTTATCCGTTAACTTGAATTCATTACACACTGGCAGCATTTGTGGGAACGATCTGGTCTTCACTCTTTAGACTGGCTGCATGTGCAAAATTCTCCAGTTAGCATATAAAGATATATATTACTTGGTTTAATAATGCACTATTTGTTGCTTGGGCATTAGCTGCACAATGAGAGCCTTCGGGGTTGGTCATTAGAAATATAGTTTGATGATTTGAAACTGTGGAATTGTAGCTGACAGTAACTCCTTTTAAGTTCAATAAGTATGTTTTTCTTAAATTCAATTATTCTGCAGGATTATGAACTCCAGCTGGCATCATACACCTCAGGCCTGGAAACTCTACTGAACATACCTATTAAGAGGACCATGGTTCAATCTCCCTCTGGGGTAATTCTGCAAGAGGTATGTATGTCATTACATATCTCTTAGGGCCTGCCCTTCTTCCTGCCTCAACCCTCTTTCCTGTCCTCTTCCTGTCTTGCCTACAGTCCCTAAACTCATCCCTTGTTATAGAGTATCCACTCAGAAAGACCCAATAATAGGTTATGCTCCTTCTAGTGTGAGTCATCAATATGTGATGCATTTTAGGAAATGATCAGTAGAAGTCTGAATCTGTTGTCCACATGTTAGAATCTTTGCAGAAATTAGGCTTAAATTCTGGATTTAATGAGGGAGACTTTTAAAATAAAAAATACTTTGTGGATTTTTAAAAGACAACTTTTTCCCAAAGATGTCAGAGAACGTCACCCATCAGGAGGCTTAAGGGAAACACCCTGGAGTGATGAGGATGGACCACGATGTTTTTAGGCGTTTATTTTGATGTACTGCTAGAATTTGGCATTAGCACGCATGAAAGAAGGGAATTCGCTCTTTAAATTAGAATTTTACTATTTCATTGTTTTAGAAAACAAAACTGGTCAACTTGCATACAACTTTTTTTGGAATGTAATACCTTTTTTCCTTCTTTCACTCCTTCTCTCCAAGGCTGCAGATATGTATTCTCGGTACATAGAATTACTTACAAAGTCTGGAGACTATTACAGATTCTTAAGTGAGATGCTGAAGAGTTTGGAAGATCTGAAGGTAATTTACTTATTTTCCTTGAAGCATCAAAAAATAAAATAGAGTAGAACTTATTTTCACCTCTTCCTTATAGCATGGATTTGGACATACTTACTGGTAAAACTGTTTTCCCTACACAATTAGTATAATACAGTTTGCTTATAAACCTGGCATTAGTCCCATGTTCCAGTATGCTGCTTAAAATGCCTTAGTTAATATTTGCAAAATTATAGCTATTTTACCTTGCCCAAAACCAGTCATTTTATTTATAGTTTGGTCAAGGAGTTTGCTTTATTTCTTTGTATTAAATTAAGCCGAGAACATCCCATGTGAGCTGTATTTGAATTTTTTTCATGTTGAGCGATTGTTTCATTTACTCCTTATTTCAAATACTTGAATTGAGTATGTATGGAAACTTACTTTTTACCTTGAAATAAAGACAACATGATTTATAAAATCAAAAGCTTTTCATCTTAGAAGAAATGACCTCATTTACAGATGAGGAGGCTGAAACTCAAATGTATATCATTTGATAAGATCATACAGGCAGTTGATAGAGGAATTATAAGGAAAATACAGATTTGTTGAACTTTTGTCAAGTAGTTTCTGTCTTATACCACTCTGTGTGTGTGCTGTGTATGCACATCTGTGTGCTTGTATGTGTGTGTTGACGAGTGTGTAAAGAGAAATGAAAATGTACATTGGCCTGAGAGGGGAAAGGTACTGCTTCTTTCTTGTGATATGAGGTGTTTTTGTTTCAACATATTTCTGATTTTACTTTTATAGCTGAAAAATACCAAGATTGAAGTTTTGGAAGAAGAGCTCAGACTGGCCCGAGATGCCAACTCTGAAAACTGCAATAAGAACAAATTCCTGGATCAGAACCTACAGAAATACCAGACAGAGTGTTCCCAGGCCAAAGCAAAGCTTGTGAGCCTGGAGGAACTAAAGAGACAAGCTGAGCTGGATGGAAAGGCAGCAAAGCAAAATCTAGACAGGTGTTATGGTCAAATAAAAGAACTCAATGAGAAGATCACCAGACTTACTTATGAGATCGAAGATGAAAAGAGAAGAAGAAAGGCTGTGGAAGACAGATTAGATCAACAGAAGAGTGACTATGACCAACTGCAGAAAGCCAGGCAGTGTGAAAAGGAGAGCCTTGGTTGGCAAAAAATAGAGTCTGAAAAAGCCGTCAAAGAGAAGGAGTGCGAGATAGAAAGGTTGAGGATTCTTCTGCAGGAGGAGAGTGCCCGGAAGAGAGAATATGAAAATGAGCTGGCAAAGGTAAGAAACCACTATAATGAGGAGATCAGTAATTTAAGGAACAAGTTTGAAACAGAGATTAACATTACGAAGACCACCATCAAGGAGATATCCATGCAAAAAGAGGATGATTCCAAAAATCTTAGAAACCAGCTTGAAAGACTCTCAAGGGAAAATCGAGATCTGAAGGATGAAATCGTTAGGCTGAATGACAGCATTCTACAGACCACTGAGCAGCGAAGGCGGGCTGAAGAAAATGCCCTTCAGCAAAAAGCCTGTGGGTCTGAGATGATGCAAAAGAAACAACATCTGGAGATGGAGCTAAAGCAGGTAATCCAGCAGCGCTCTGAGGACAATGCAAGACACAAACAGTCCCTGGAGGAGGCTGCAAAGACTATTCAGGACAAAAATAAGGAGATTGAAAGACTTAAAGCTGACTTTCAGGAGGAAGCCAAGCGCCGCTGGGAATACGAAAATGAACTGGCTAAGGTAAGAAACAATTACGATGAGGAAATCATTAGCTTAAAAAACCAGTTTGAGACAGAGATCAACATCACCAAGACGACCATCCACCAGCTCACCATGCAGAAGGAAGAAGACACCAGTGGCTACCGAGCTCAGATAGACAACCTCACCAGAGAAAACAGGAACCTATGTGAAGAAATAAAGAGGCTGAAGAACACATTAGCCCAGACCACGGAGAATCTCCGGAGGGTTGAAGAGAACATCCAACAGCAGAAGGCCACTGGCTTGGAGGCATCTCAGAGAAAGCAGCAGCTGGAGGTCGAGCTGAGACAGGTCACTCAGATGCGAACAGAGGAGAGCCTGAGATACAAGCAGTCTCTTGATGATGCTGCCAAGACGATCCAAGATAAAAACAAGGAGATAGAAAGGTTGAAAAAACTTGTAGAAACAGAAACAAATGAACGCAAATGCTTGGAAGATGAAAAGGCTAAATTACAAAGGGCCCAGTATGATCTGCAGAAAGCGAATAACAGTGCAACAGAGATGATAAGCAAATTGAAGGTTCAGGAGAAAGAACTAACACGACTGAAAATTGACTATGAAAGGATTTCCCAGGAGAGGATCGTGAAGGAGCAGGACATCACAAGATTCCAGAATTCTCTGAAAGACTTGCAGCAGCAGAAGCAGATAGTGGAAGAGGAGCTGAATCGGCTGAAGAGGACAGCCTCAGAAGACTCCTCCAAAAGGAAGCAGCTGGAGGAGGAGCTGGAAGGCATGAGGAGGTCTTTGAAGGAGCAAGCAATAAAAATCACCAGCTTGACCCAGCAGCTGGAACAGGCATCCATTGTTAAGAAAAGGAGTGAGGATGACCTTCGGCAGCAGAGGGACGTGCTGGATGGCCACCTGAGGGAGAAGCAGAGGACCCAGGAAGAGCTGAGGAGGCTCTCCTTGGAGGTAGAGGCCCTGCAGCGGCAATTGCTCCAGGAACAAGAAAATGTCAAACAGGCTCACTTGAGGAATGAGCATTTCCAGAAGGCGATAGAAGATAAAAGCAGAAGCTTAAATGAAAGCAAAATAGAAATCGAGAGGCTCCAGTCTCTCACAGAGAACTTGACCAAGGACCACTTGATGTTGGAGGAAGAACTACGGAACCTGCGGCTGGAATACGATGAACTCAGGAGGGGCCGAAGTGAAGCAGACAGTGATAAAAACGCAACCATCTCTGAATTAAGGAGCCAGCTGCAGATCAGCAACAACCGGACCCTGGAACTGCAGGGACTGATTAATGATTTACAGAGAGAGAGGGAAAATTTGAGACAGGAAATTGAGAAATTCCAAAAGCAGGCTTTAGAGGTATTCACAAATACTTGATCACAGCTCCACTGTCTCTCAAATAATTCACTCCATTATCATCTTACCTGCACTGTGCTCTCGCTACTGAGATGGATTCTTGTAGAGAGTCTAATTTTCTTTTTTTATTACTGAACTGCTATCTGTAATCATCCAGACAAGTGCTTTACAGTAACTTCAGTGCTCTTTGTCTTTCTATTCTGTCACTGCATCAGTGCCAGTTTGTGTGTTACCTGTGTCTGGCCTTGCTTTTACAACTTCAGCATGGGGATAACATCTGAGATCACTTTCTCTGAGTGTTGCACTCTGTTTTCTGGAAGACAGCTCCTACTTAGTGAACTATGACCTACATTTTTAATTTAAAATTTTTTAAAAATAAAATCCTTGTCATAGGCATTTTCTGCACAATATTTAAATCACCTTTTCTTTCTTGCATACATTAATTTTTCTGCATGCATTATTTTCCTCTCTTGATCATGGCCTTGTTTGTTTGGCTTTTATTTTTTTAACCCCTAATTTAAAAATAACTTTTTAAATTCTAATACATTTGACTTCTATAGACAATATTTGTGTGGGGCTGGGTGTGGGGTATGTATATATCCAAAGATTTTTATTGCTTTTTAAAACATATTAGTATAGCTGTAACAGGTGAGATGTAGGTATAGCAGGTGTAATTACCTGGAACAGAACTCCTTGTATTTTTTCAAAACATAATTGTGGTTAAGAATAAGAGATGACTACAATTTCTCCTAGTTCCTCTTATGGAAAAAAAATAGTATAATGCCATTTCTCAAAGTGAAAACATATAGCTACAGAAGGTGAGATGTAGGTATAGCAGGTGTAATTATCTGGAACAGAATTCCCTGTATTTTTTCAAAACATAATTACCATTAAGAATAAGACAGGACTACAACCTCTAGTTCTTTTTATGGGAAAAATAGTAAGTATGAAGCCATTTTTCAAAGTGGCAACATATAGCTACAGAATTTTTTTCACAAATGTGTAAGGTGACAAAATAACATTATAGCCAGGGAAAACAAAGAAAGGGTAAATAAGTAAACAAGTATTTCTCTTTAAAAATGTAGGAAAAGAGGTTGAATTGTGTTAGTCATATGATCCAAACTTTTTTTTCCATTTCTTTCTTTTTAAATTCTAGGCATCTAATAGGATTCAGGAATCAAAGAGTCAGTGCACTCAGGTGGTGCAGGAAAGAGAGAGCCTTCTGGTGAAAATCAAAGTCCTGGAGCAAGACAAGATCAGGCTGCAGAGGCTGGAGGATGAGCTGAACCGCATGAAAGCGACTCTAGAGGCAGAAGGTAGGGTGAAACAGCACCTTGAGTGTGAGAAACAACAAATCCAGAATGACCTGAATCAGTGGAAAACTCAATATTCCCGCAAAGAAGAGGCTATTCGAAAGATAGAATCAGAAAGAGAAAAGAGCGAGAGAGAGAAGAACAGCCTTAAGTGTGAGATTGAAAGACTCCAAGCAGAAATCAAGAGGATTGAAGAGAGGTGCAGGCGAAAGCTGGAGGATTCTACTAGGGAGACACAGTCACAGTTGGAAACAGAACGCTCTAGACTTCAGAGAGAAATTGACAAACTCAGACAACGCCCATATGGGTCCCATCGGGAGACCCAGACTGAGTATGAATGGACCGTTGACTCCTCCAAGCTGGTGTTTGATGGACTGAGGAAGAAGGTGACAGCGATGCAACTCTACGAGTGCCAGCTGATTGACAAAACAACCTTAGACAAACTGCTGAAGGGGAAAAAGTCAGTGGAAGAAGTTGCTTCTGAAATCCAGCCTTTCCTTCGGGGTGCAGGAGCCATCGCTGGAGCATCTGTTTCCCCTAAGGAAAAGTACTCTTTGGTAGAGGCCAAGAGAAAGAAACTAATCACCCCAGAATCTGCAGTCATGCTTCTGGAGGCCCAGGCAGCTACAGGTGGTATAATTGATCCCCATAGGAATGAGAAGCTGACTGTTGACAATGCAATAGCTCGGGACCTCATTGACTTCGATGACCGTCAACAGATATATACAGCAGAAAAAGCTATCACTGGTTTTGATGATCCATTTTCAGGCAAGACAGTATCTCTTTCTGAAGCCATCAAGAAAAATTTGATTGACAGAGAAACCGGAATGCGTCTGCTGGAAGCCCAGATTGCTTCAGGGGGGATAGTGGACCCCGTGAACAGTGTCTTTTTGCCAAAAGATATAGCCTTGGCTCGCGGGCTGATTGACAGAGATTTGTATCGGTCCCTGAATGATCCCCGAGATAGTCAGAAAAAGTTTGTTGATCCAGTCACCCAGAAGAAGGTCAGTTATGTGCAGCTGAGGGAACGGTGCAGAATCGAACCTCACACCGGTCTGCTCTTGCTGTCAGTACAGAAGAGAAGTATGTCCTTCCAAGGAATCAGACAACCTGTGACCGTTTCTGAGCTAGTAGATTCTGGTATATTGGGACTCAGCACTGTAAATGAGCTGGAGTCGGGTCGAATTTCTTATGATGAGGTTGGTGAGAGAATTAAGGACTTCCTTCAGGGTTCAAGCTGCATAGCAGGCATTTATAATGAGACCACAAAACAGAAGCTTGGCATTTATGAGGCCATGAAAATTGGCTTGGTTCGACCTGGTACTGCTCTGGAGTTGCTGGAAGCTCAAGCAGCTACTGGCTTTATAGTGGATCCTGTTAGCAACTTGAGGTTAACAGTAGAAGAAGCCTATAAAAGAGGTCTGGTGGGTATTGAGTTCAAAGAGAAGCTCCTGTCTGCAGAACGAGCTGTCACTGGGTATAATGATCCTGAAACAGGAAACATCATCTCTTTGTTCCAAGCCATGAACAAGGAACTCATCGAGAAGGGCCATGGCATTCGATTATTAGAAGCACAGATTGCAACTGGTGGGATCATCGACCCAAAGGAGAGCCATCGGTTACCAGTTGACATTGCATACAAAAGGGGCTACTTTAATGAGGAGCTCAGTGAGATTCTCTCAGATCCAACTGATGATACAAAAGGATTTTTTGATCCAAACACTGAAGAAAATCTTACCTATCTACAGCTAAAAGAAAGATGCATCAAGGATGAGGAAACAGGGCTCTGTCTCCTACCACTGAGAGAAAAGAAGAAACAGGTCCAAACATCACAGAAGAATACCCTGAGAAAGCGTAGAGTGGTCATCGTGGACCCAGAAACCAACAAGGAGATGTCTGTTCAGGAGGCTTACAGGAAGGGCCTTATTGATTATGAAACCTTTAAAGAACTGTGTGAGCAGGAGTGTGAGTGGGAAGAAATAACCATCACCGGATCTGACGGATCCACCAGGGTGGTCCTGGTAGATAGAAAGACAGGCAGTCAGTATGATATTCAAGATGCTATTGACAAGGGCCTTGTTGACAGGAAGTTCTTTGATCAGTACCGATCTGGCAGTCTCAGCCTCACTCAGTTTGCTGATATGATCTCCTTGAAAAATGGTGTTGGCAACAGCATTGGCATGAGTGGTGGTGTCAATGATGATGTTTTTAGCAACTCCCGACATGAGTCGGTAACTAAGATTTCTACCGTATCCAGTGTCAGGAATTTAACCATCAAGAGCAGCTCTCTGTCTGACCCACTGGAAGAATCGAGCCCTATTGCAGCCATCTTCGACACAGAAAATCTGGAGAAAATCTCCATTGCAGAAGGTATCGAGCGGGGCATCGTGGATAGCATCACTGGCCAGAGGCTTCTGGAGGCTCAGGCCTGCACAGGTGGCATCATCCACCCAACCACTGGTCAGAAGCTGTCACTGCAGGATGCCCTCTCCCAGGGTCTGATTGACCAAGAAATGGCCACCAGGCTAAAGCCTTCTCAGAAAGCCTTCATTGGCTTTGAAGGTGTGAAGGGAAAGAAGATGTCGGCAGCAGAGGCAGTGAAAGAAAAATGGCTTCCCTATGAGGCTGGTCAGCGCTTCATGGAGTTCCAGTACCTCACTGGAGGCCTAGTTGACCCAGAAGTGCACGGGAGGATAAGCATGGAAGAAGCCATCAGAAAGGGGTTCATTGATGGCCGAGCAGCTCAGAGGCTACAGGACACCAACAGCTATGCCAAAATTCTGACCTGCCCCAAAACCAAATTAAAAATATCCTATAAGGATGCTATGAATCGCTCCATGGTGGAAGATGTCACTGGCTTGCGCCTTCTGGAGGCCGCCTCTGTCTCCTCGAAGGGCTTGCCCAGCCCTTATAATGTGTCTTCTGCCCCAGGCTCCCGCTCTGGCTCCCGCTCAGGGTCTCGCTCTGGCTCCCGCTCTGGTTCCCGCAGTGGGTCCCGGAGAGGAAGCTTTGATGCAACTGGGAATTCTTCCTACTCTTACTCCTACTCCTTTAGCAGTAGCTCTATTGGGCACTAGTAATGAGTTGGAAATGGTTGCTATACCTTGACTTCATTCATATGAATTTTCACTTTATTAAATAAGAAAACTGGTGCTTGCAGTTTAGTGATAGGATTTTCTGTGCTTAAGGAAACATAGCCTAGGTTGAAATCAAATAGTAAAGGCTGTTCAGGCTTTTTATCTTCTTAGCTCCCTTAACTAATATAATACACTGGATGTAGTGTATATGAAGTGCTAATCAGTTGTAAGGTTAATACAAACTTAGAATTTATTTCTTCTGTGTTTAGATTTTTGATTGATTCTTCTTGAACTTCTTTTGGCCTATAATACAGATTTCTGTTCTTGGAGATGAAAAGTAAATGGATCATTAATATTTTAGTCATTTTGTTTCTTATCTGAATATTTCCATTTTCTGTATCAGGAGATTACCCCCCCCCCGCCACAACCCCCTTCCCCCTCACAACTCCACCCAAACCTAAGCATTTTGTAATGAGTCTACTTCAGTTTTAGAATGTGGATTGTATGACTCCATACACTCTTATGTATCTGTTTGGTTTGGTATTAATTTGATTGTATGTGCATGATAGCAGCAACCTTTGCTTTTCTTTGGTCAAAGTTTTCTGTCTATTTTGCTTGTCATTTTCACTGTACTTTAAAAATCTGTCTATGAAGTTTGCTATTCTGGCAATAAACTTTTGGACTTTTGAATTTTTTGTGTTTTGACTTAATATGTTTATACACACAAGGGCATTTAGCAGCAGCTTTTTGCAAAATACAGATTAAGAGATACCATTTATAAACCACTTTAGTTCTGAATTCTTGTTAGAATTTGGTCTTTGAAGAGAGTTTTTTCAACACTTCTCGAGTGCCTGTTGTGTATCAGAGAGAGTCCTTGGAAATAAGCCTGTGTGGCGGCCAGGGCAGAGGTCAGTACCCACTTTTAATTTATTCTGGACAATGAGTACCAAGTAGCACGGGCAAAAGTCATCATCATAACATTTAAAAAACATAAGGTGGCCAAGATTCTATTTTGAGTATGCTCAAAATGCATGGTATTTCATTTTGTCCCCTAAAAGAATTGTCCTTGAATCAATGAGATAGAAACCTATTCTTTTCATCAAAGAAAAACTTGAAATTCAGACATTTGTCATTAATGTGACTTTACTGAGTACCTATTTTGTGCATACTGTTGAGACAGGTACTATGAGGATTCCATTGAATTTAGAAGGCCCCTGACTTCAGGCCTTCATAGTCTGCATGGGGACAGAAGATAACATGTGAATCAGTCAGTGGGACAACTTGCATATATCAGTAGTATATTTTAATACAATCAAATGAGTCTTATAGTACAGATAGAAAAAAAGGAAAGCAAATACATGCTAATTGTGTAGAACAAAAAAGATCATAATTAACAAATTTATTGGGACTTTTGGTACTTTAGGTGAAAACAACATTCATGTCTTACCTCTTTTCTTGCCCTTTTCCCCCAACTCCCCAATCTGGAAGACTTACCATTAGTTTCATTCACTAAATACTGAGTTCTTTGTGCCACATGTTGTGCCAGAAACTGTAGATCCCGTGGTAGGAATACATTGGCACAAAAAATAGTTCTTGTAATATGAAAGGAAGAAAAACATAGTACGTGATCAATGCTGTTGGGGTAAATAGGGGTTCCTTATGCTAGAGATGGGAGACTGTTAGCTCAGGCTGCCATAAAAAGATAACTAAGGATGGCATAAACGAATTTATTTTCTCATAGTTCTGAAGGTTAGAATTCCAAGACAAATTTGCAGTCCAGGGTTGGTTTCTGGTGACAAGTCTTCCAGGTTTTTAAGCAGTGATGGGTATGGAGGGAGCTCTGGTGTCTTCATTTTATGAGGATACTAGTTCTATCACATTAAGGCCCCATTCATATAACCTCATTTAGCCTTAATTACCTCATTTAAAGACCCTATCCAAATACTGTCATTGGGGGTTAGGGATTAGACATGTATTTCGGGGCGGGGGGCAGGGATGACGCAAGTCAGCCCATTAGGAAGCCTAACCCAGAATGGGGCAGGAGACTGCTCTAGGGAAATGATCAAATAGATTAACAAGCAGCAGTGTAGAGCAGTTCCTAAGGTTGAAACAGCGCACCCACTCCAAGCTGCTGCCAAAGCTGTCATTAAGCTCTGAGATGAGATAGGGCTGTGCCCTGGGAGAGTGGACATTCTTGACCTGCACTAGTTTTGATTTCATTCACATACACAGTGCATCTACTGAAAAGGGAAATATATAACTTTTCAGTGAAAATCATCTCACATCCAAATAGCCTCACATTTTCCAGGCTGCTGGGCTAAACAGTAAAGGTGAATAAAAAGTAAAGATGCTGTGGGCAGAGTGAATAAACTGCTTCTAGAACACATCCCTTACCCCACAGTTGCTCGCAGTTACTGGCTTGTTTCTGCATTTTCTGGTACTGCATTTTTACAGTCATCACCTTTTTTTTTTTTTTTTTGGTGAGAGTATTGTGCTATTTGCCTTTGGAAACAGCTGTTCACAAAAATTTCCTTCACATTCGTTTCCTCATCTGGTGGATGCAAGTACAAAGGAAAGCAAAGATTTGGCATCAGCCTTGACTAAAATAAAAATAATATAAAAGGGATTAGATTCTGGGAGTTAAAGCCATCTGGGGAAACTAACACTTGGGTTAGTGGGTATAAGGAAGTAAGTACTCGGGACTAATTCCCATCAAAGAGACATGGGTTGGTTTAAAGTGGCTCCCACAGGTCAAATTTGAGACAATTTGAGCATCAGTAAGAATTATTATGGTAATAGAGTAGTAACAATGAATTTAAAAAATTATTGTCAATACTTAAAAACCTTGGTTCTATAGTAAAAACAATAAAATGAAGTTATGGTAAGAATGTTTGCTAATAAATGTACAAGCCATTAAATAATGTAAGTGTTAAAGAATCACAGTTCTTAACATAATAACATGCAGTGAAGGATTATGTGATATTCTTGGGTGGGGAACAAGACATTCATATGACCTCAAGATACCCCACAGATTACCAATTACCAAGACACAATGTGCTATTAAAATGGAGAGATATAGCTACCACCTTTACCAAGTAATCAAATTTCATTTTACTAGTAGAGAATCTAAAATATATGTCCCCTATGAGATGTAATAAAGTGGTACACACATCTCCTTGCAAAAACGCTTCAACTGAATCTAACCAGAAAGGAAAAAAATCTGACAAACCCAAAAAGGGACATTCTGCAAGACAAGTGGTTGGGGCTCCTGACAAAATTCAATGACTTAATTTTAACAGGAGAGAAGGGGAGACTGTTGTAGATTAAAGGAGACAGTAAATCAATGATAGCTTATCAGTTGAAAAAATAAGGAATTTGGGGGGCAACTGGGAAAATTTGAATATGAACTATATGTTAGACGATATTTTGAAATGATTTTCTTAGGTTTGATCATTTATTGTGGTTATGTAGGTATATGTCTTCATTCTTAAAAGATTCATACGGACATTTGGGGTGAAGTATCTGCAGCCTATTCAATACTTTCAAATAATTCAGCAAAAATTGTGTGTGGGGCTGTGTAGGTGGATAGAGCGGGAGAAAGCAAACGAACGTGGCCAGATGTTAACAGCTAATGAGCTGAAGGACAGCTACGCGAATGCTTACTGTACAGAATAAATTTATTCTTTAAACTTCTCTTTAGATGTAAACTGCTCTTTTAAAAAGTATGTGGCGGTTGGTAATGCCGGTCACGCAAGGCCAGGAGCAAATGAATCCAGGAGCAGTGGGACTAAAACAGCGATATTTGAAAGAGCTAGGAAAACACCTCTCAAAATGACAGCTGAGGGCCGGTCCCTATAGGCGGTTCTAGTCACGTGTCGGAGTGACCCCGCCCATAACTCCCAGAAGCCCTAGCGGGCCGCCGACAGTTCAGCCGCAGCTTCTTAGCCGATGGGGTGCGGCCATGGACGGCGAGCCTCCACCCGTGGAGGAACGGCGGCGGCTGCAGGAGGAACTGTCCGAGTTCGTGGAGAGCTGCTGTCGGAGGCTGGAGGAGGTGACGACGTCCCTGGGCTGGAGCCTGGATCGGCTGGACCCCGGGAAGGAGGAAGCGGCAGAGGTGAGCGGTGCGGAGTCCCTTTGGGGGCCCTGAGCCTGCGATCTTCTCTGACGGTCGAGGGAGCCACGCTGGGGCCACGAAGGAGAGGACATGGGAGCCCCCGCCTGTGAGCAGAGCCGCGGCGGGCTTCCGGGACAGGCTGGGAGCGCCCCTGACTCCCCGGACCGCGGGCTGGGCGCGCGAGGGCCCCCGGAGCGCTCCTCAACCCCCTCATGTGCGGCGCGCCTCCCCGGCAACTTCGGGTTTAAAGAAAACGTGAAAATGCTCTGGGTGAGGAGGGAATGGCAAATCTGGTGTTCATGTAGAAAATACCTGAGTGGGTCTCAAGGTACTGCTAGCAGAGGAGGTGGTGGTTTGCTTTGTCATCTGTCACATGGATTCCGCTGTGGCGCCGGATTCCGTGTAGGGAGAGCTTGATAGTTCAGCTCACCTTTCTCTGCATAAAATTGTGCACTTCTGACTGGGAGAGCGCCCAATTCTAGATTCTAGAATTATTCAAGTATATCACTAAGAGACGGTGACGCAACTCTTCTGAGAGTTAAATTTTTTTGAAAAAATGTCGGCACGTGTATTAGAGTGACCAATTCTGATTTTTCTTAAAGGTGTGTGAGGAAGGAAAGTGTTCCAATGTGGAACAATTCATGACCTCTAAATTCTTTTTGCTTTACTATGCTGCAATAATTTCTGTCAGGTTTAAATTACATAACTGACTGCCCAGAGGCATTTTACGTATATTTGATTTATATATTGGATTGGCAAAAAAAGTCTGTTTAGGTTCTGTAAAATAAAAGACACATTTTTCATTTTCTCCAATAGCTTTATTGATTTGCCTATTTTGAGTATGTTGGCTACCTCCCGCGCGGTAAAAAGTTGATTGTTCTCAATTAATGGTTAGATTTTATCCGCTATCAACTTGAACTGGTCTACCTGGCCATGGAGCGTCATCCAGCAGGAACCGAGAAATCTCCAGCAGGAAACATCACGAGTCACTTTGGACACGTTCTATCAGTCATGGCACTTTCTTTATAATCTTTTTTTAATGTTTCAGTTGTGTTTTTACCTTCCTTGAAATAATAATGCATAATACACAAAAAATGTTGGGTATTTTCTTCCATTTTCAATATTAAAATGGCTGCACAAAAATTCACCAATTTTTTTAAATGCACACTGGTAAGACAGCTGTCACAATACAATCTAACAAAATTGTTTCGAATGAACTTAAAGGCAACTAAGCACTATTAGAGCCATTGTACAGAAAAACATAAGGGACTTTTTGGCCAACCCAATAAATTTTGGTAGTTTTCACTATATAGTGAAAATTGAAGCCATAAGTTCTTCCAGTAAGTATATATCAAATGGCAGAAGGCTACTGGCTAGACCTACATGAAACACCAGTATTTAAAGGGGGACAGGTAGTGGTATATATACACAATGGAATATTATTCCGCAGTAAAAAAGAAGGAAATCCTCCCATTTGCGACAACATGGATGGACCTTGAGGGAATTATGCTAAGTGAAGTAAGTCAGATGCAGACAAATAGTATATGACTTCACTTATGTAGAATCTTACAAAAAACAAAAAACAAAACGAATAAACAAAACAGAAACAGACTCATAGAACAAGCTAATGGCTGCCATAAATTCAAAAAACAAAAGTATATGTGTATCCCAGGTGTACATGGTCCTTCTGGAAAAAAAAAGTAAAGGGGGATAGGTAGAACAAAGAAGACAGCTTTAGGGGAGACCAGGTAGAAGGAACCAGAGAGGGAGAAGGAACATAAAAAGTCTCAGAATGACAGGAATAGACAATTGGATTGTGACCTTTTGAGCATTCAAATATTTTAAGGACTATGACATGTGCTTTGGCTGTAATAGTAAGAAGATTGTTAGTAACCTACTTACTGGTAGGTGAGGTTGTTGAGGCAGTGACTGTGAACAAATCTTTCAGAGTTGGGCTTTGATGGGGTGGTGGGAAGGGACAGAGGCTATAAGGGGAAGGTTTTTAAAAATTTTATGCACATACGCTCAAACAGGGTATTGGGAGAGGCCTGCAGAAGAGGACATAACTGGACAGTACCACTTAATTAAGTGGTAAACATTTAATGGTATAATTATTTAAATCTTTAAGTATTATATATCTCTTTTCTTTGATTCCGTTTGGTTTTTATAGGATGAAGTTGTGATATGCCCTTATGATTCCAACCATCACATGCCTAAGTCATCTTTAGCAAAGCACATGGTATCGTGTAGGTTGAGGAAACTGGGCTACACGAGAGAAGAAGAGGTACCATATATTTATTATGTATATGTCATGTAATTCATGCATTAATAAATTCACAATATACAGAAGGTATATAGTGAAGTTTTCTGACATAAAATAATAGTCATTTGTAGGGTAGAATGGTACTAGCCTAATTTTGCAAGTTATTGCAAGAGATATTTAAATGATACTAATATACTGCTGATTTATGTCAAATCTTAAAATAAGTTAATCATTTGATCCTTAAGAACACTAAGTTTTGTTTTATTTTTGACTGTTTAGGATGAAATGTATAATTCTGAATTTTTCTATGAGAATGTAAAGATACCTTCAATCACTTTGAGTAAGTATTAACTTAATAGATTATAATTTTAAAATACCTTACTATATATATATATATACACACACACACGCATATCTACGTATTGATAATTCATTTTTGAATTATCAGAATAATGGAATTTGTAAGTATGCTTATGATTAAGGTCATTTTGTACTTTATGAGAATGTAGAATTGATTAATGTGTGGTGAAACTAGTTTTTGTAATCTGAAATTTAGAGACCAGGCTTATATTAATAGTCAGTGAAAACCCTGCAAAGCCTTGTGCATTCAGACAGACACATTTCTTCTTGGTTATAACAAAAATCTGGCCACACACACAGTTTGAAGATAGGACTGAAGATGGAAATGTGTTCCAATAGGGTGAAAACTTGGGCTCTAAAATCAGAAGGCCCTGATTCAGCTTTTGGTTTTGTCACTAACAGATGTGGGACTTTCAGCAAAGTTATTAACCTGTTTGTTGCCTAAATTTCTTTATAAAATTTAGAAAGGAGATGATGGTAATAGCACTTTTGTGAGGATTAAATATGACGTGTGTAATACTCTTAAAATAGTGCCTGACCCTTACCTAGGATTCAAGAAATGCTAAGTATTATTGGTTGCTAAAATTTGTAGCAGCTACTGTTATGTGCCTGATTATAATGTTTTCTGAACCACCTGAACCCTGGTTACTTATTGGGATCTACATAGATCCGAAAGAGTTCTGCATTTATATTACCTAGGTGGTGATTTGGGTATTTTCTCTTAAGATTCTCAAAGATTTGTTGATGTGTCTAAATTGGATTGGAAACCAGTTGATAATCTAATTGTGGACAATGATGATTCATATTTAGTATTTATGGATTTTTTGACAGATAAGGACTCACAATTCCAGATAATTAAACAAGCTAGAACCACAGTTGGAAAAGATGGTGATTCTTATAATCAAAGTAAGTGGCATCATATTTTGAGCTAATTAAACAGTCAAACTATTTTTCTCCCATAAGCACATTAGTAATTTTGAAGAAAAATCTTGTGAAAACAATTAGATGTGAAAGGTTAAGTTTTACATTTAACATTAGACTACTGTGCTTGGTGTCACCTTCATTTGTTAGATATTTTCTGCTCAAATGCACGAGTTTCACTAGGACAGTCTTCAGCTAGGGCTTCATGCTTTGGAATTACCCAAGAGGTGAGATTGCCTTGTAGATAATTTTTAAAATTGTGATTGTTTAGTAAATAAATCCCATTTGGTGCGACTGTTTCTCCCTGAGATTTCCCCTCTCTCTTGAGAATTAACCCATTGTTAAATGTAAGAATATTGAAATGCAGTATAAAAGGAAGACTTAGGCTAAAAGAGATTAGTCTCCACAGCTGCCCCTAAGAATAAAGCACAAACACCAAGTGTTACACACGATTTCAGAGGGTTTGTGGATCCCTTCATGCCCAGCTTTGGAGTTGGGTTAGGAGTTTATGCCTGGGACTGACTTTACAGAGACTAGATTAGAATATTTAAGTGTGAGCTTTTAGGAAATTGAAAGAAAACTTAACCCATCAAAAACATAGAAGTAAACGAGTAAATAGAGTTAATAGAGTTTTGAACCTAGACATAAAATCTAACCTAAGCATGACTGGCGACTTTTATAAGGATCTGAGTATTCTTATGAACCTTCTGAAGGTGGCTTTCCCTGGACATCTTATCTTTTTTTTCCTCACTCTTCTTTCTAACTGAATTATATTCACCAGCCCATTATTATGATTTGTTTTCTCCCTTGTTGAAGGTCAGGGTCTTAACCCATATTTCTAAGCCAATATCTGGGGTTGATTTCTCTCTGAGTTGCACTGTGGCTTTGGAAAGAGGAAGTCCCTTGCCCTTAGTCTACCTTACATTGGTTTCTTACAACAGCCAGATGTACATTTCCTGTTTTGAAGCTCCTATTTTTATGTATTTTTGTGCTAAATTCCAGGTTTTTCTCTTTGAGGGAGACATTTGACTTTTGTTTTATTGAAGAGATAATAAGCTGTGATCAGTCAAGCCTTTTTTGGGCCCCTATTATTGGTTCTACTCATTGCCCCTGTTTAGTTAATCAACCGATTAAAAAACAGACGTTTTTTGTTTGTGTATGTTTGAATGGATTGTTAAAGGACTTTTTTTTACCTTACCTAGTTTGGTAGATATAGTGAATTTATATGAGAGTTTAAAAACTAGATGATCATTTAATCTAGTGTTTGCTTTTTATAGATAAGGGAACAAACTCCATAGAAAAGATAAGGTTCTGGTGTATTTATTCTAGAGGTCCTCAATACTTTTATATTTTAAAAGAGATTTTTTTTCAGAGCTCTGTTGTATGTTTTATTACTCCTTCACAACAAACTTGTGATAGGATGGATGAGTGTTTTCCCTTCCATAGTAGGTGAGACAGTAGAGGGACACCTGAGAGAATTAACACTCCTTTGCTGGATAATAGCAAAGCTGGATCAAGAGCCAAGTTCTGAATTTTGGCACAAACCTTGCATTGAGTTACTCTGCATTCTGTTAGAAATTCTACATTTAGTGATATTTGTGGCTTCTAGATTTGCTTAAATGCATTCATTATTTATTATGTCCATCATGATTAAGTAGAAGAATATCACAAACTTCAAATCTGTACATAGTACTATTAGTACTGTTCATTGTGTATTTTCCTTTGGGTAAGCTTATTTTAAAGAAATAAATAAGCTGCTTGGCCTTGTACAAAGGGCAGCTTTTCTGAGTTTTTGCTCCCTTATCTGTAATATAAAACTACCTCTGGTGTTTTTAGAGCAATAGAGAAAATGAATGCTAAACTGGCCTTAACTAATGATTGGTAGCTGTTATTGTCTAAGCAATTTAATTTCTAAGCAAATTAATGTATAGTCAGCAATATTAAGATAGTGAAATGGGTGAGAATTTATATATATATATATATATGAGTAATTTTCTAGAACATTTTCTAATATTCTGAATTATTTATTTATATAACTGAGTAATAAGGCAGATTCGGACATTGAGTTTAGTTCTTCACCAAAGCAACGAATTACTTTGAATCAATACCTCAAATAATAATTAAGAGGAACTTTGATTTGATGTTGAATTTTTACACTAGCTGAAAGTAAGATTTAATTGTTAGGAATAACCTTTTATATGATCTATAACCCTCTTTTTAAAACCATTTTTCATCTTGTATAGAGTTCTGCAATTTCTCAACAGAGATTATTTTTTGTGTCTTACTTATGTCTTAGACATTTTACCATAATACAAAAGTGATGTATTTATTTTGAAGGAAGATGACTAACATAACAGTTTTACATTTTCCCATAAAATTAACATTTTGTTTGTGATTCATTAAATTATAAGTGTTTTGATTAGGTTATATTTGTTTTCATTTCGTCAGTTTTATTAAGTCTCAATTCATCTATGTGAAAGCTTAAATAACCATTAGATCTATTTATTTTTGGATATAATTACTTTGTTTAATTTTATAACCAAAATATTAATTTCAATCATAAACAATGATTTTATATTTAGTGGTTTATCATTTTTCTTCAGTATTAAAGATTCAAGTTGCTGGACCTCAGTTTCATGACATACAATTGACACTTGAACAAAATGGATTTGAACTGTACAGGCCCACTAATACGTGGATTTTTTTTTCAATAAATACAGTTGGCCCTCTCTATCTGTGGGTTTCACATCCACAGGTTTGGTATCCTAGGAGGATCCTACTTGGATACCAAACCAATATTTTCAATCCACGGTTGGGAATCCAGAGATGTGACGGACCAACTGTCTACATTGTTCTACACCAATTTTTATAAAGCTCTTGAATGTCCACAGATTTTGGTATCCGTGGAGTTTCTTGGCATCAGACCCCCTCAGATACTGAGGGCTGACTCTAGTTAAGTTTTTAAGGAGTTAAGTTATCTGAGGATTTTCGACTGCATGGGGAAAAGGGGGGTTAGTACCCCTAACTACTGCTTTGTTCAAGAGTCACCTGTATTTGAGTCATGGCCGTGATTTGAAGATCAGTGTACTATGGCTAAAGAACCCTAAAGGGACAGCATTATAGTGAGTCTAGAGCTGATCTGTTCTTACCGCTTGTGAGACTTTGGCAAGTCATTTTGCTTCTGTGGGCTGTAATTTCTTTATCTCCAATGTTAAGAAATTGACTCTGTATGAATTCTCCCTAAAATTCTAAACTTGTATCTTGGAAACAATACCTCTTGTTAATATTTAATACTGTATCTCATATGTTTAAGATGCCCTATGATGGCAAAAGTGACTAATAAGGAAGAATTGAGAATTAGAGTTGTTAAAAAGTTTCAATTTGGGGTGATGAAAAGTTATGGAGACAGAAAGAAGTGATAGTTGCACAACGTGAATACACCAATGTCAATGAAGTATACACTTAAAAATGGATAAAATAGTAAATTTTATGTGTATTTTACCAAAATTTTTTTAAAAAAACTACTGTCCGAAAGAGTAGCTAGAATGGTGCAGAATTTGTATGATGACAGCACGTGGAGATGTACCCCTAAATCATAGAAACTTATGTTTGAAAATTTACATTTTATGGAAATGTAAGCTTATGTAAGTGTGTTTACCCATTTTTTTGTCAGAAATATCTATGTTCTGAACAATTCAAATGCAGTTTGTTGTTTAACTTTTCCTGTACTTTTTCTTTTTCAGTAATTGGGGTGAGTATAAAGAGGAATTAGGAACCTGAATGTACTCCTTATTTAAAGATATGCAGTATCCTTTTGCAAATGATATCCTTTTAAAAGTATCATTCAAATTTCTAAACTTTATCTTAGTCACTGTCACAATATTATAGTCTTGATTTGGAATTTTAGTTGAATTTTAAGGAATTTAAGTATCAGTCTTCACCATAGAGAAAGTTAAGATGAGCAATGAAAAACCCCGGTATATTTCAAGGAGGAAATTATATTTCTTTGTTTGAAATTAACAAGCAAAGGTTTATGTGGAGCTTGTTTAGAATACAGTCATGCACTGCATAATGACGTTTTGGTGTACAACAAGCTGCATACAACAGTGATCTATAAGATTATAATGGATTTTAAGTGGGTTTGTTTGCGACATTGAAAGAAAAGGCTGGACCCGACTAAGATGTTGAATTTACTGCTAGCTCTGGATGCTTTAAATAGAAGGGAGCCTCAGTATATTGTCTACCTGCCTGCCCTGCACCCTGCCCCTGGCTGGAGTCTACAGTTATTGACAGAGTGAAGGGAGCCTGCTGAGGAGGAGGGGAGCCCAGGGGTTCCCTGGTCCACCTCACATCCATCCCTACGCACACACTCCAGCACACAAACTCATTTCCCTTTATCCCTTTCTCTTTTATCTCTCTTTCCTCCCAGGGCCATTTAAAAAACCAACCCCCTCACTCTTCGACCCCTTCTCTCTCTCCCTTCCTCTCTCCTCCCCCTTTTATTCTCATCTCAAGCTTTCTCTGTGTCTTTTTAGATCTCTACTTCTGCTTCCCTTTCTCTCCCTTTCCCTTTCTTCTATTTCTCCCTTCTTTCCTCCCTCTTCCTGATGTCTACATCCTCTCCCATGGTGCCTCCCTACACGGCCCTCTCTCCATGCCTCCTTAAGCCACACGCCCACACATAACATTTTACCATTTATACAGTATTTTAACTCCACCTTTTTTAGGTTTAGCTATGTTTAGATACATAAATACTTACCATTGAGTTACAATTGCCTGCAGTATTGTACAATAATAACATGCTGTACAGGCCAATAGCCTAGGAGCAATAGGGTGTATTATATAGCCTAGGTATGTAGTAGGCTATACACCCTAGGTTTGTGTAGGTGCACTCTTACGATAGTCTTACAATGATGAAATTGCCTAATGAGGCATTTGTCAGAACATATCTCCATCATTAAGTGGTGCATGACTGTACATCTAGGTTTTCTAATCTTTTCTCATTTTTCTCCCAAACTTTTATAACCTATATTCAAAAATATTAGGTTTATCAAGGCTAACTCATTTTTATATAATATAATGAAATGTTTTAACATCTGGCTGCACAAAAGGGCTTTTCCTAGTGTCTATCAGAAGTACAGTAAAATTAATTGACTTGAAAGGGAACTCTTCTTCCCCAAATTCAAAATCCTCTGACTAGTACAAATTGCCATGTATTGTTATCTATAGCTGTTAAACACAGACTCAGATTCAGTGTAGCTATCCTCTTAATTTGTAGACAAATATAAAGTAATCTTGTGTGTGTGTTGTAATGCTTGGTTCATAGTATGCTTTGACTTGATTTTTTTTTTTTTCCATCTTAGGAAGCCAACAAGATTAAGCTTTATCAAATATAAGTATCTAAAAAAAGCTACTGATTTTACATTGTTCTATGAGCCAGAGTTAGGTTACTGTGGGGCAATCTAGCAAATATTTTTACATTGTTCTATTAGCCAGAGTTATTACTGTAGGGTAACCTAGCAAATATTAAAAGGATTTATTTAGTAGCTCATATTCTTAGCATTGGTGAACACCAAGTTCTGGGACTATCGTTTTAAATTGTTTTATTTACAGTTACAATAATTTTTTTTATTTCTTTGAGAACATTTGAATCTCAAAAATTTTCTTCAATGTTTAATACATCATATCAAGGTATTGTATTTACTTTTTTTCATTAATGAGCAGATTTTAGAAAATTCTGTAACTATTGTGGGGGCACTGCTGTTAACCTTTCATCTTCAGAAAATCAAAACAAGTTTAGGCTCAATTTAGTCTTTCTTTCTCTGGTCTAAAGAAGTGTGGGATTTCTGCTACTTAATTGTTTTTTGGTCCCTAGCTCTGAGTCATTGCACAAATGGGATGTATTTTGAATATGGAACAACTAGCTTGATGTTTCACATAAAAAAGATGTTTCTTTACTGTGTTTTTCATATTTCCATAGTTTATTTTCAAAAGAACTATAATGTTTGTTACCTATTAAAGTTTCCCCGTCAGCTTTTATGGGGGGAAAAGACATATAAACAGAAATGAAGTTAATATCTACTTTTATAATGTGGCTAGCCTTTTAAAAATTGTTACCCAAAAAATTTTCTTACGAGTAAATTGTCTTATGGTAATTGTTTCCTGCCTTCACAAGATCTGTCTTAACATTGTTGGAGAGAATAGCACATATCCACAATATATCCTTTATGTGGATGTAGCATTCATGATAGAGTCATTGTTTATCATTTACCACACACATTGTTATTTTGTAATTTAGGGATTACTATGAAAAAAATTGTGTTAACACTGCATTATTATAGCGCATGTTTCAAGATTAGTAGTACATTTTAAGTCTACATTACTTCATGTATTGTTTATTCTTGTGGTTTTATTTTTACTTTAGGGATTTATTCTACATTACCTGTTGAAGTTCCTCTGAATCACAAACGGTTTGTTTGTGATCTGACCCAAGCTGATCGTCTTGCCCTCTATGATTTTGTAATTGAGGAGACAAAGAAACAGCGCTCTGATTCTCAAATTATCGAAAATGACAGTGATCTCTTTGTAGACTTGGCTGCAAAAGTCAATCAAGGTTTGAGATGAATACCATGGTTTTATATTTCTTAACTGTCATTCCATTCTTTCAGTATTAAGATGATTGTTCAGGCCACTTTGAGTAGGACTAGGATGGTTTTGTATTATTTGATATTCACATGAAAAAATGTTTATTCAGTACATGAAATTTTGCTCTCTGATTTTTATATTAAGCATCACTTCCTTCTGTAGGAATCTCACTTACAGCTGTGGTGTTGCTTTCTTTAATCTATGTACCTAAACAGTTATGTTTAATGGCTAGAAAAAAATGAATGGTATGAAAGTTAAGCTCACTTATATAATGTAGAATTTTTAGAGTATTTTTGTGTCCTACATTGAAACATGTTGAAATATGATTGCAGTGTTCCTTCCTGCTAATTTATAAAAATTTAAAAGTTTCTAAGGATATAATAATTTTGCTTTATTCTTTTATTAGATAATAGTCGAAAAAGTCCAAAATCTTATCTTGAAATCCTGGCAGAAGTGAGGGATTATAAAAGAAGACGCCAGTCCTATAGAGCCAAGAATGTTCACATAACCAAGAAGTCATATACTGAGGTAAGCTTTACATAATCTTGTAGAGATTTGTTGAGAACAGACATTTCTCTTAGGTAGTTTTCTAAGTCTGTTCTGTGGATTTCCACAGTTCCTTAGATATTTTCTGAAAAGAAGTGTCTTCAAGCTGGCCACACCTACTTTGCATTTGTTCCATCACTTTCAGACCCGCCCTCTAACCAAAGTTTTTTTAAGGTACAAAAACTTTATATAAATACCTACTTTTGAGAAAGTAGTAAGAGGATTTTGGCTTTCAGCAGACCTGGGCTTAAGTTTTGATTCTGCTGTTTATCATTGGCTGTTTGACTTAGGCAAGCTATTTGAGCTTTTTAAGAATTATTTTTTAGTCCTAGCTGGTGTGGCTCACTTGGTTGGAGCATTGTCCAGTGACCCAAAAGTTTGCGGTTCGATTCATGGTCAGGGCACATGCCTGGGTTGTGGGCCCAGTCCCCAGCTGGGGCACACATTAGAGGGAACCAATAGATGTTTCTCTCTCACATAGATATTTCTCTCCCACTCTGTCTTCCTCCCTTCCCCTCTTTCTAAAAGCAGTAGCCATGTCCTCAGGTGAGGATTTAAAAAAAAGGAATCTTTTTTTTTTTCATTTTATCACAATATAGGAATTGATTGAGATTATAAATGTGGATACAAATTGCTCAATAAATCGCTTTTTTTTTTTGCAGAAATTTTAGTATGCTTTTATGTACTCTAGTAAATATTTGGGCGTAAGAAATGAATGTCTTGGTTTAAATTATTTATAATTTATATAATTTAATAATGTGTATTTTAAAATTTTATAATTAGTTACAGTAATCTCTTGTATATCTAGATTTATTTTCAGATGTCATTTATTGGATAGTTAGAGTTGATGAATTTTTTGGTACATGAATTACCGTGCCCAGATGCTAAATAATTTCCTCATTGAATCCCTAATTGTTTCCACATTATTTCTTGCTTCTCTCCATGATTTCAAAGATTTTCCACCATCTGGCCTCACTCTACCAAGCATTTTTTTTTTTTGCTTTAGTCAAGCATGTCTCTTAAACTGTGTCTGATTACACAGCTTTAGTCTCACCTACATGTCCTAATACATGTTGTTTTCTCATCAGAAATGTTCCTTGTTTTGCTGTTCAAATCTTTCTTTCTATTATGTAAGTCCCAGGTGTACAACTATACTTTGACCATCTATAGACACTACAAGTGATCACCGCCAAAAGCCCAGCTCCTATCATCACCATACAATTGACCCCTTTCCACCTTTCACTCACTGCCCAACCCCCTTCCCCTCAGCAACCACCAGTCTGTTCTCTGTAACAATGAATTTGTTTTTGTTTTTTGTTTATTTGTTGTTGGTTTTTAAAAGGTTTCACTTATGCGTGAAACCATATGGTATTTGTCTTTCTCTTCCTGACTTATTTCACTTATACCCCCAACGTCCATTCATAATGTCACAAATGGCAAGGTCTCATTTCTTTTTATGGCTCAGTAGGATTGTGCATTTGTGACATCTTTATTCATTCATCCATTCGTGGACACTTGGTTGTTTCTATATCTTGGCTATACTGCAATGAGCATAGTAGTGCACATTTCTTTTCAAATTAGTGTTTTCATATTCTTAGGATAAATACTCAGAAGTAGAATAGGTGGGTAATATGATAGTTCTATTCTTAATTTTTTGAGGACTCTCCATGCTGTTGTCCATAGTGGCTACACCAGTTTATAGTCTCACCAACAGCATGTGAGGTTTAACCTTTTTTCCACATCCTCTCTAGCACTTGTTATTTCTTGCCTTTTTGATAGTAGTCATTCTGATAGGTGTGAAGTGATATCTCATTGTAGTTTTGATTTGTATCTCCCTAGTAATTAGTGATGTTGAACATGTTCCCCTGTACCTGTTGGCCATCTATATGTCTTTGGTAAAATGTCCAGACTTTCTGCCCATTTTTTAATTGGGTGGTTTGTTTTCTGTTGTTGAGTTGTGTGCGTTTTTAGTATATTTTGGATATTAACCTCTTATCAGATATAGGATTTGCAAATATTTTCTCCTATTCAGTAAATTGCCTTTTCTTTTTAATGTTGGTTTCCTTCACTGTGCAAAACTTTTTAGTTTGATGTAGTCCCATTGGTTTATTTTTTGCTTTTGTTTCCCTTGCCTTTGGAGTGAGAGTCACAAAAGTGTGTTTGGAAGGGTTCTTTTCTTTTTAGTTTTTTAGAAGAGTTTGAGAGGGATAGGTATTAAATCTTGAACATTTGGAAGTATTCATCAGTGAAGCCATGTGGTCCTGGACTTTGATTTGTTGGGAGGTTTTGGTTATTGATTCAATCTCTTTACTAGTAATTGGTCTATTCCTTGACATTTGTAAGACCAGTATTAAGAAACTTACCGCATGTGTTTTCTTCTAGGAATTCTATGGTTACAGGTCTTACATTCAAATTAAATCCATTTAGAGTTAAATTTTTGTGCATGGTATAAAATAGTTGTCTAGTTTCATTATTTTGCAAGTGGCTATCCAATTTTCAAAACACCATTTATTAAAGAGACTGTTCATTCTTTATTCTATTTTCTTGGCTCCTTTGTCATAAATTAATTGTGTATATGTGTGCGTATGTACACACACACACACACACACATCTACGAATTTATTTCTGGGCTTTCAGTTCTCATTGGTCTGTGTGTCTATGTGCCAATACCATATACTGTTTCGATACTACAGTTTTGTAGTATCGTTTGAAATCAGGGAGCATGATACCTCCAGGTTTGTTCTAATTTCACAAGATTGCTTTGGTTATTCAGGGCCTTTTGTGCTTCATACACATTTTAAAATTATTTGTCCTAGTTCTGTGAAATAGGCCATTGGAATTTTGATAGGGATTCTATTGAATCTGCAGATTGCTTTGGGTAGTATTGACATTTTAATGATACTAGTTTTTCAAATCCATTTATTTGTGTCTTCATATTCTTTCACCAGTGTCTATTATTTTCATTGTACAGGTCTTTCACCTCCTTGATTAAATTTATTCCTAGGTATTTTCTTTTTGATGAAGTTGTAAAGTGAATTGTTTTCTTAATTTATCTTTCTGATAGTTTGTTATCAGTGTATAGAAATGCTACAGATTCTGTATGTTGATTTTATATTCTGCACTTTTACTGAATTCAGTTACTAGTTATAACAGTTTTTTTGGTGGAGTCTTTAAGGTTTTTTATATGTAGTATTATGTCATGTACAAATACAGTTTTACTTCTTCCTTTCTGATTTGTGTGCCTTTTATTTCTTTTTCTTGTCTAATTACTGGGGCTAGGACTTCCTATATACTATGTTAAATAAAAACGGTGAAAGTGGTCATCATTGTCTTGTCCCAGTCTTAGAGGAAAAATTTTCACCTTATCACCATTGAGTATATTAGCTGTTTGTCATATGTAAGCTTTATTAGGTTGAGATACTTTTCCTATGTATTCACTTTGTCAAGAGTTTTTATCATAAATGGATGTTAATTTGTCAAGTGCTCTTTCTGCATCTATTGAGATGATTATATGATTTTTATTCTTCATTTTGTTAACGTGGTGCGTCATGTTGATTGATTTATGGATGTTGAACCATCCTTACATACCAGGAGTAAGTCCCACTTTACTGTGGTGTGGGATCTTTTAATTTATTGTTGAATTCAGTTTGCTAATATTTTCTTGAGGATTTTGCGTCTATGTTCATCAAGGATGTTGGCCTGTACCTTTCTTTTTTTGTGGTGTCCTCATCTGGTTTTGGTATAGATAATGCTAGCCTTGTAAAATGTGTTCAGAAGGGTTCCTTTCTTTTCAGTTTTTCAGAAGAATTTAGAGGAATAGATATTAAATCTTGAACATTTGGAAGAATGCATCAGTGAAACCATGTGGTCCTGGACTTCTATTTGTTGAGAGGTTTTGGTTATTGATTCAATCTCTTTACTAGTAATTGGTCTATTCAGATTTTCTTTTTCTTCGTGATTCAGTCTTGGAAGAGTGTATGTTTCTAGGAAGTTATCCATTTATTCTAGCTCGCGGATTTTTTTCGTATATAATAGTTCATAGTAGTCTCTTATCCTTTGCATTTCTGTGGTATCAGTTATAACAACTTCTCCTACATTTTCAATTTATTTGAGCTTTTCTTTTTTTCTTGGTCAGTCTAGCTAAGGTTTTATTCATTTTATTTATTTCTTCAGATAACCAAATCTTAGTGTCTTTGATTTTTTTCTTCTTTTTTTTCTTGTCTCTATTATATTTGTTTTCCCTCTGATCTTTATTATTTCCATAGTCCTATTAACTTTGGGTTCCTTTTATCATCTTTTAGTTTCTTTAGGTGTAAAGTTAGATAGTTTATTTGGCATTTTTCTGTTTCTTGAGTTAGGCCTGTATTATGAACTTCCTCTTAGAACTGCTTTTGTTCTGTTTCTCATATTTTGATATGTCATATTTCTGTTTTCATTTGTCTCCAGGTATTTTTTAATTTCATCTTTGATTTGTTTGATGTTTCACTGGTTGTTTCTTAGCATGCTATTTTTGATATCCAGGTTTTTGTGGTTTTTTCCATTATCTTCTTGTAATTGATTTATGAGTTTCATACCATTGTGGTCAGAAATGATGCTTGATATGATATCAGTCTTGAATTTACTGAGACTTTTTGGGGGCCTAACCTGATTTATCCTGGAGAATATGTACACTTGAGAAGAATGTAATCTGCTGCTTTTGGATGGAATATTCTGAATATATCGGTTATGTCCATCTCGTCTAATGTGTCATTTATGGCTAATGTTTCCTTATTGATTTTTTTGTCTAGACAGATGACCTATCCATTACTCTAAGCAGGGTGTTAAGGTCCCCTACTATTATTGTATTGCTTTTGATTTCTTCCTTCAGGTCCGTTAATGTTTGCATTTATATCTCAGTTCTCCTGTACTGGGTGCGTATGTATTTTTCAATGTTATATCCTCATGCTGGATTGACTTCTTTACCCTTAAATAGTGCTCTTCTTTGTCTTATTACAGTCTTTGTTTTAAAGTCTATTTTGTCTGTGTATAGCAACACCAGCTTTATGTTTGTTTCTGTTTGCATGAAATATTTTCTTCCATCCTTTCACATTCAGTCTGTGTGTGTCCTCACTTCTGAGGTGAATCTCTTGCAGGCAGCATATAGATGGGTCTTATTTTACCCATTCAGCCACTCTTGTGTCTTTTGATTGCTGCATTTAGTTCATTTACATTTAAAGTAATGATTGATAAGTGTACTTATTCCCACTTTGTTAATTGTTTTCTAGGTGCTTTTACATTTCTTCTCTAGTCCTTTCTGGCTTTCGTTAGTCTTTTGTTTAGAGTCCTTTCTCATTTTCTTTTGTGTTTTTACTGTTATGTTTTTTCTTTGTGGTTACCATGAGGATCACTTTGAATATCCTGTGTATACAATAGTCTCTTTTAAGTTGATAGCAACTTAATTTTGAACACATTCCAAAGCTTTACATTGTCCACCCATGTTTTATATTTTTAATGACACATTTTATATCGTTTTATGTTTTCCTTAATTAATTATTGTAATTTTAGTTAATTTTACTTCTTTTGTCTTTTAACCTTAACATTCACTTTATACATGATTGATCTGCTACCTCTACTGTGTACTTACCTTTTCAAGTGATAATTTTACATATGTACATTTTCTTATCTATTAGTGCCTTTTTCACTTAGAAAACTTCCTTTAACATTTCTTGTAAGTGTGACTTAGCGGTAATGAACTCTTTAAGCTTTTGCTTATCTGGAAAACTCTTAATCTCTCCTTCAAATGTTAATTTTAACCTCGCTGGGCAGAAAATTCTTGGTTGGAAGTTTTTTTTCTTTCAGCACTTTGAATATGTCATGCCACACCCTTTGGCTTATAAGTTTCTGATGAAAAAAAATCTTCAATAGCCTTATGGGATTTGCCTTATATGTAATAAGCTGTTTTTCTCTTGATGCTCTTAAGATCCTCTTTATACTTTACCATTTGAATTATAATTTGTTTTGATGTGGTACTCTTTGGGTTCATCTTATCTGGAACTCTCTGGGCTTCCTGGATGTAGGATCTGTTTCCTTTGTCAGATCAGGGAAATTTTTTACCAACTTCTCTTTAAAAAACCTTTTATTATTATTATATATTTTAATTCTCACCTGAGAATATACGTATTGATTTTAGAGAGATGAGGCAGGGAGGGGAGAGAGAAAGAGAAACATTGATCAGTTACCTCCTGTATGCATCCCAACTGGGGACCGAACCTGCAACCCAGGTATGTGCCCTCACCAGTGATCAAACCTGCAACCTTTTGGTGCATGGGATGATGCTCCCACCAACTGAGCCTCCCAGCCTGGGGCCCTTTAAATAGTTTTTATGGTCCTTTCTCTCTTCTCCTATTGGGGACTGCTAAAATGTGAATGTTATTCCACTTGATGTTGTCCCAAAGATCGCTTAAGGGTCTCCACTTTTTAAAATTTTGTTTTCATTTTGTTGCTCTGTCTGGGTCTGTTTCATTGCTTTTTTGTCCTATTTACTGAGTTTTATTTCTACTTCATCTAGTTTGCTCTTGAACCCCTCTAGTGTATTGTCCAGTTCAGTTACAACTTCTGTTTGGTATTCTTATATTTTCTATCTCTTAATGTTCTCACTATGGTCATCCACAGTTCAGTGAGCAATTTTATGATTATTACTTTGAACTCTTTATCAGGTAGGTTGCATATCTCTGTTTAATTAAATTTTTCTGGGTTTGGTTTTTTCTTTGGTTTGAAACATTTGTTTCCTCATTTTACCTGACTCCTTGTATTTGTCTATGTATTAGACAAACCTCTCCCAGTCCTGAAGGGGTGTGGCCTTATATAGGAGATGGATGATCTGTGGGGCCCAGAAGCACCATCTCCTCTTCCTACCAGAGCGAGGCACTCAAGGTGCATCCTTTGTGTGGGCTGTACTTACTCTTGGCCTGTGGCAGGGCCAGCTGCGGTATGAGGTGGGCTGGTTGCAGGGTACTCTTCTGGTCAGGCTGTGGTGCAGCAGCTGCATGGGTAGGATGGGCCATAGTGTGCTTGCCTGACTGGTTATAGTGTGGCTACTGGTTGGGGTAGGCAAGGCATGGCTGTTTACCTGGCCTGATAGTAGCATGGAGTGGGAAGAGCATTCTACCTGTGCTTGCAGGCCAGAGGAATGGCACCAAAAATGGCACATACCAGTTCTGTCACTAACAATTTGGAATGAGATTGCAAAAATGATGTTAACCAGTGCTTCTGCCCCTGGGGAAAGTCTTAGCAGGCTCTTGCCTCTCTGGCACTCAATTTAAGTTTTGTGAGTGGGTCTCCCTCATGTTCTAAGCCCTTTCAAACTATTGCTTTGGTGCTGGATCTCAGGGTGAGTGGGTCTGCACATGATCCCTTTAAGAGCAGGTTCTCTATTCCTTACTATTTTGTGTTTCTCCTGGACTTAATCCCCATTGATTTTCAAAACCAGACATTTGGGGGCTAGTTTTTCTGGTTCCAGATCCCAGGGTTGGGCTGCCTGATGTGGGCTGTAATCCCTTTACTATTCAAAGGAGATTTCCATATTTTTTTTGGATTCCTTCTATTTGTAGCTAGGTCACCATGCCTGGGGTGGGGACCCAGGGAAGCCTGTGTCTCTGCCTCTCTCCTACCCGTCTCAATGCATCTCTTTTACCTTTGCTGTGGAGTTGCTGTTCCTCTAACTCCCAGGTCCTCTTCTGGGGACAATTATTCTATGTGTAGCGATAAGTTTGTTGTATCCAGGGTCTTCCAATGCCTCTGTCCTGAGCCAGAATCTTCACTGTTTTAAATCTTGATATGCACTGTTTCCATGAGGTGCTAGTTGACTCTGAGCCATCTACTAGCTTATTGCACTTATGATCTGTACCACATCTTAACACTTAATTTTATGCTGTTCTTTTTGCAATTAAGTTGTCTGTTTTAGACTTATCTCTCCCAGTTGAGGCCTGGAACCATGTTATGCTACCATACTGATTCTTACAGTCCCTTAAATACTTGGTTGTACATCATTTGTTTCTTCTCTAATCTCATACCTTGTGATCAAGTTTGTGTTGCTGCTAGTGTTCTGTACAATTTTATGGTTTAACATTTTATTATGGAAATATTCAAATATATACTAAAGTGGATGGAATAGTCTAAGGAACCCTTATGTACCATAACCTCGCTTCAACAATTATCAGCGTATGATCTCCTTGTTTTAATTATATTCCCATCTTTCTCCCCTGCCCTGTTCCTTGGTAATTCTGGAAACAGATCCCAAATATCTTTCATCTATAAGTACTTCAGTGTTTACAATTCTTTATTGATTTATATCTGATCAGGAATTTTTAACATTTTATCTATTCCTAGTTTCATTTATATCATATACTTTTTGTTTGCTCTAAAGTAGAACCTGAACTTTGACAAATTTCAGTAAATATTTATTACATAATGTAGTTACTAGGCATAGCAAACTCCTCTGGGGTATGTAAAGATAAATGCACACAAACCCCACTCTTAAGGAGCATATTACAGTTTAACAGGTAAGAAAAGACCTTTCAAAATACATATTGTGGTTAAGTGCTAACATAAGGTGAGATCCAAGTATGTGGGAGGAGGGATCAATTTTTTTTTTTTGTAAGGGAAGATTGGTATAGGCTTCATAGAAAAGATAGTGTTTGAGAGAAGGGGAGAAGCAGCCAAAGGGGTAAAGGAATGCCTGTGTATTGGCACTTTCTATGTGACTCTATGGATACCACATCCAGTGACATTTGGGCTTCACAGAGTTCACATAGAGCTACTAGTCAGAGAGTCAAGTAGGGAAGTGCTAGGGCTGGAATTGGAATTCAAGTGTGTGTGACTCACGTAACTCCCTGAATTAGACCTTGGCCTGCCTTAGATTTTCCACTAGATAATATAGTAGAGGAGGGGAAATAGTGGATAAGGACTTTCCAGGTGGAGGGACTAGAGTTCCTAAAAATAAATAAAAGTATAGGAGTTTTTTAGAGACCCATTTGGGATCCAGGGTGGCTACAACTTAGGGATTTTGAAGAAGTATCCAGTAGGAGATAATGCTGGCTTCTACTATGTGGTATAATAAAATCATGGAAGGCTTCAAAGGCTCTATTAAGGAGTTTGGATATTGTTATCTTTTATTTCAGGAGCTGTTGAAAATTTCTTAGAGATGAGGAGAAATGTAGTCAGACCTGAAGTAGTGTGTGTCGCCTAGATTGCCCCATGTTTCCCATACCTTTCTTCTTAAAACTTTCCTAATTAGACATGAGGGAAACAATTATAACTTTCTATTTAAGTTTCATCTAAATAGTGACCAGCCCTGTGTTTAAGGATGCCATAGAATAAATAGGGGGAAAAAAGTTTTAAATGCTTCTTAGGTGAGTGATTCGTAGTCTTGCTGGGAAAGTATTTGTGAAGTGACTATAATGTTTCATGTTTTGTATGCCATCTTGACTTAATTATGAGGGCCTTTTTAAAAGAGTTTTATTTGTAAACAATCTCAAATGTACAAATAAATTGCAAAACTAAAAATAGTCCAAAGAATTCCTGTGTCTTTTATACAGATCACCTATTTTCAATATTTTTCTCCATTTGCTTATCATTCGTACTCTATCATTACATTTTTTGCTCTCTCTTTCTCTATCTGTACATGAATTTTTTTTCTTAACCATTTAAAGGTTCCATACATCACGATCCTTTATCTCTCAATACTTTGTATGTATTTCTTAAGAACAGGGATATTTTCTTACACAATCATAGTATAGTTATCAACCAGCAAATTTAACATTGATATAATTTCATCTACTAGTCATATTCCAATTTGACTATTGTCTTTTTTATGTTTTCTTAACTGTACACATTCCACAGTCCATTGTATCGTAGCTTTTAATAAATATTTGATTGTTAGCAGTAATTTTTTTTCTAGCATTATAGTCTTAATTTTTTGAATAGCTTTCTTATCTGAAATTCTCCTCAGGTGATTCGGGATGTGATAAATGTGCACATGGAAGAACTCAGTAACCATTGGCAGGAAGAGCAGGAAAGAGCAGAGGATGATGCTGAAAAGTATGTCATTGTGTTTATTGGTAAAAAACACTCTCTTTTGAAACTGTTACCTACAACTGTTGAACTGAATTTTAGCATTTCCAAGGCCATTGGTAGCACAGTATAATTCATCAGAATGCTTATTGTTTCTTGCCACTGCTCAAGGTTATTAATACCAGAGTTGTAAAACATTTTATAAAAACTTTGTTTCATTGATTGCCCTCTTCAAAGGAATGTAAGATTATACATATTTATTTAGACACTGTCTATCATTGTTCTGAAACAGAATATTGGACTTCAGGCTGGTCCATACTGAAGATGAGTGGTTAAAACTACTTGATTAATGTTCCTTTCTATGCTTCAGGAATGAAGAAAGGCGATCAGCTTCAGTAGACTCACGACAATCTGGTGGAAGCTATTTGGATGCTGAGTGTTCACGACACAGAAGGGATCGGAGTAGGAGCCCACATAAACGAAGAAGAAATAAAGATAAAGATAAAAACTGGGACTCAAGAAGAAGAAAAGAGAGGTAATCTATCACAGTATCATCCAACACTGACTTGTTTACTTTTGAAGAGTAGACAGTTTATTCTCTTATAGACAATGTTTAAAAAAAGAGACTATAAGAGTAAATTATGGTAAGGAAAGTAAATAGTCCTATTTCAGTTCACATAAACATAGCTGTGGTGACATAGTTCTCTGTATGCCTGACTGGATATGGGTTTCCCTGTTTTCTTACTTTCTAACTAGGGCATATGACAGTCATGTCTAGGTAGAAAGTTACCTGTGTTAAAAAGGTGTTTGCTTTTTTTCCTGCTAGCCCCTCCTTCCCTCCCTCCCTTCCATCCTACCTCTCTTTATCCTTTCTTTTTTCCTTAATTCCTCAGGTAAAAGGTATATAGTGTCAGAGGGAAGATCCAAACTTTAATCAGTCAGGTTTGCCCTTATTAGTATCCCTGATAAAATTTTGATAGCTGAGAGATACAAATTAACACTAAAATAATAAATTTAAAGCAGTTGAGGTCTATTCCTACATTTCAGCTGCCTCCTGGACATCTGCCGAGATCTCAAGTTCAGCAAAGCTATAACTGAACTTAACTTTTTCTCAGTCTGCTCCTTTTTCCCCGGTTTTTTTTGGCCCGGTTAATGGATGATCATCATTTGTTCATTTAAACCAGAGTATTCATGTCAGATACTCCTTTTTTTATTCCTTAACATCTCGTCTTAATTGCCATCAGTTCCACGTGAAGATACCTCATATACAAATTCTCCGCCTCTGTCATTATTGCTGTCCATCTGGAAAACGATGGTGGTTTTCCTAATTGTTCTACCGGTCTCAAAGCTTGTCCCTTACGGATTTAGCCCTTCCCTACAGCTGGAGTGAATTTCCACCTCTTAAAATTCTTCAGTGGCAAAATTCACTTTCCTTAGCATGGCTCTCAAGACCTCCAGGATCAGGGCATCTGCCTGCCTATCATTCTCTTTTGCCACTACCCATGAAATGCATATCTTACGCTTTCCCCAGCCTGAATTATACAGATCCTCATCCATGTTGTGCTATGTTTGTACCTTTCCGTGTCATGTTCTGCTGCCTAATTTTTTTTTTTTTAAACCTGCTCGGTAAACTCATCTTTTGAGACCCAGCATAGTCATTCCCATGAAGCCTTTTTTTCAGTACACTCAAATAGAGCTGATCTTTACTCTTTTCTTACCTGTCTACCTGGCACGTGCTTTTTTTTTTTTTCCAGTAGAATTTTATTTTCTTATTTTTTTATTTTTTTTTAATTTATTTACTTTTTAAATACATTTGTCTCTGCCTCCCCCCACTCCTTTTCCCTTGCCCCCTCCTCCCTTCCCTCCCTCAGCTCTTCCCCTTTGGTTTTGTCCATGAGTCCTTGCTATATGTTCCTTGACTTTCCCCTTCCCTTCCCTTTCCCTGCCCCCCCCTTCCCTCTTGTCTCTGTTGATTTCTTTTCCTTTCAGTGTTGCTGGTCATATTTTCCTTGCATCTTTGCATTGTTGGTTAGGTTCTGCTTATAGGTGAGATCATATGGTATTTGTCTTTCGCCCCCTGGCTTATTTCGCTTAGCATGATGCTCTCCAGTTCCGTCCATGCTGTCGCGAAGTTTAGTAGTTCTTTTTTTCTTTCTGCTGCGTAGTATTCCATTGTGTATATGTACCATAATTTTTTGATCCACTCATCTACTGATGGGCATTTATGTTGCTTCCAACACTTGGCTATTGTAAATTGTGCTGCTATGAACATTGGGGTGCATAGGTTCTTTTTTATTGGCGTTTTGGTGTTCTCAGGGTATAGTCCCAGCAGGGGAATCGCTGGATCAGAAGGCAGTTCCATTTTCAGCTTTCTAAGGAAATTCCACACTGCTTTCCATAGTGGCTGCACCAGTCTGCATTCCCACCAACAGTGTAATAGGGTTCCCTTTTCTCCACAGCCTCGCCAGCACCTGTTGTTTGTGATCTGTTTATGATGGCCATTCTGACCGGTGTGAGGTGGTACCCCATGGTGGTTTTGATCTGCATTTCTCTGATGGCTAGTGATGCTGAGCATCCTTTCAAATGCCTCTGGGCCCTCTGTATCTCCTCCTTAGAAAAGCATCTGCCCAGGTCCTTTGCCCATTTTTTGATTGGATCGTTTGTCTTCTTGGAGTGGAGTCGAGTGAGTTCTTTATACATCTTGGAGATCAAACCTCTATCTGATGTATCATTAGCAAATATATTTTCCCATACGGTTGGCTCCCTTTTCATTTTGCTTATGTTTTCTTTCGCCGTGCAGAAGCTTCTTATTTTGATGAGGTCCCACTTGTTTATTCTTTCCTTTATGTCCCTTGCTTTAGGAGACATATTGGTGAAAAAATTGCTGTGTGGGATATCTGAGAGTTTCCTGCCAATGTTTTCCTCTAGGACTTTGATGGTGTTGTGACTTATATTTAAGTCTTTTATCCATCTTGAGTTTATTTTTGTGTATGGTGTCAGCTGATGATCCAATTTCAATTTTTTGCATGTAGCCGTCCAGCTCTCCCAACACCATTTGTTGAAGAGGCTGTTATTGCTCCATTTTATGCTTCTGCCCCCTGGTCAAATATTAGATGCCCATAGAGACCTGGGCTTATTTCTGGGCTTTCTATTCTGGTCCACTGGTCTATGGGTCTGTTCTTGTGCCAGTACCAGATTGTTTTGAGTATGGTGGCTTTGTAGTAGAGTTTGATGTCCGGTATTGTGATCCCTCCTACTTTGTGTTTCTTTCTCAAAATTGCTGCGGCTATTCGGGGTCGTTTATGGTTCCATATAAATTTTTGAAATGTCTGTTCTATTTCTGTGAAATACGTCATTGGTATCTTAATAGGGATTGCGTTGAATGTATAAATTGCTTTGGGTAGTATGGACATTTTGAGGATATTAATTCTTCCAATCCATGAGCACGGTATATGCTTCCATTTATTTGTGTCTTCCTTAATTTCTTTTTTCAATGTTGTATAGTTTTCTGCATACAGGTCTTTTGTGTCTTTGGTTAAATTTATGCCTAGGTACTTTATCTTTTTTCTTGCTATATCGAATGGTATTTTTTTTCTGATTTATTCTTCTTCTATTGCATTGCTGGTGTACAAAAACGCCTTTGATTTCTGAATGTTGACTTTGTGTCCTGCTGTTTTGCCAAATTCACTTATTAGGTTGAGGAGTTTTTTGGTAGAGTCTGCAGGGTTCTCTATGTACACTATCATGTCATCTGCAAACAATGATAGTTTTACTTCCTCCTTTCCTATTTGGATGCCTTTTATCTCTTTCTCTTGTCTGACCTCTGTGGCTAGGACTTCCAATATGATGTTGAAAAGAAGCGGTGAGAGCGGACATCCTTGGCGTGTTCCCGATCTTAGTGGGAAAGCTTTCAGTTTTTGGCCATTGAGTATGATATTGGCTGTAGGTTTTTCATATATGGCCTTTATTATGTTGAGGAATACCCCATTTATTCCCATTTTGCTGAGTGTTTTGCTCATAAATGGGTGCTGTACCTTATCAAATGCTTTTTCTGCATGTATCGAGATGATCATGTGGTTTTTGTCTTTTCTTTTATTTATGTGATGTATCACGTTTACTGATTTGTGTATATTGAACCATCCCTGCATCGCTGGGATGAATCCCACTTGATCGTGGTGGATAATCTTTTTAATGTATTGCTGGATGCGGTTTGCCAATATTTTGTTGAGGATTTTAGCATCTATGTTCATCAGCGAAATTGGCCTGTAGTTTTCTTTCTTTGTAGGGTCTTTATCTGGTTTTGGGATCAGGGTGATGCTGGCCTCATAGAAGGAGTCTGGGAGTCTTCCCTCCTCTTGGATTTTTTGGAATAGTCTGAGAAGGACAGGGGTCCTTAAATGTTTTGTAAAATTCTCCTGGGAAACCGTCTGGCCCTGGGCTTTTGTGTGCTGGGAGTTTCTTGATTACTGCTTCAATATCCCCAGCTGTTATCGGTCTGTTCAAGCTTTCTGTTTCTTCCTCCTTCAGTGTTGGAAGATTATACTTTTCTAAAAATTTGTCCATTTCATCAAGATTTTCAAATTTCTTGGCATATAATTGTTCATAATAGTTTCTGATGATCATTTGTATTTCTGTGGTATCAGTTGTTATTTCTCCTCTTTCATTTCTGATATTATTAATTTGGGTCCTCTCCCTTTTGTTCTTGATGAGTCTGCTTAAAGGCTTGTCAATTTTATTAATCTTTTCAAAGAACCAGCTTCTGGATTGGTTGATCCTCTGAATTGTTCTTTTTGTTTCTGTGTCATTCCGTTCTGCTCTAATCTTGACTATTTCCTTCCTTGTACTTGCTCTGGGATTTATTTGTTGTTATTTCTCCAGTTCTTGAAGTTGTAGTGTTAGGTCTTTTATTTGAAATGTTTCTGTCTTTTTTAGGTAAGCCTGTATTGCTATGAACTTCCCTCTCAGGACCACCTTTGCTGTGTCCCATAGGTTTTGGACAGTTGTCTGTTCATTTTCATTTGTTTCCAGAAATTTTTTGATTTCTTCTCTTATCTCATTATTGACCCATTCATTGTTTAATAGTGTTCTGTTCAGTCTCCATGAGTTTGCAAGTTTTTGAAGTTTCTCTTTGAGGTTGATTTCGAGTTTCAAGGCCTTGTGGTCTGGCAAAAAGTTTGGTATTATTTCAATTTTCCTGAATTTGCTGAGGCTTGCTTTGTGTCCTGTCATGTGGTCTATCTTTGAAAAACTGCCATGAGCATTTGAAAAGAATGTGTATTTTTCTTCTTTGGGATGTAAGGTTCTATATATGTCAGTTAAGTCTCTTTGATTAAGTGTGTCATTCAGCGCCACGATATGTTTATTAATGTTTTGTTTGGAAGATCTGTCCATTTTTGACAGTGGGGTGTTGAAATCCCCTACTATCAGTGTGTTGCTGTCTATATCTTTTTTGAAGTCATCCAACAATTTCCTTTTAAACTTGGGGGCTCCTATACTGGGAGCATATAAGTTTACAACGTTGATGTCTTCTTGATAGATTCTTCCTTTAAGTATGATAAAGTACCCCTCTGGGTCTCTCTTTATGGCCTTTGTTTTGAAATCTACTTTGTCTGATACAAGTATGGCAACGCCAGCCTTTTTCTCATGCTCATTTTCTTGGAATATTATTTTCCATCCCTTTACTTTCAATCTGTGTAGGTCTCTTGCTCTGAGGTGGGTCTCTTGTAGGCAGCATATGTGTGGGTCATGTTTTCTTATCCATTCAGCTACCTTGTGTCTTTTGATTGGGGCATTTAGTCCATTCACATTGAGAGATATTACTGATAGAAACTTACTCATCTTTTCTCTTTGTACTTGGGTTCCTCTCTGTCTCATTCTTTTCCTTCATCTGCTTAAACCAGTCCCTTAGCATATCTTGGAGTGCTGGTTTGGTAGAGATGTATTCTTTTAGCCTTCTTTTGTCTGGGAAACTCTGTATTTCTCCTTTTATTTTAATGGAGAGCCTACCTGGGTAGAGCAGCCTTGGCTGTAGGCCCTTGCTTTTCATGGCTTGGAATATTTGTTGCCATTCCCTTCTGGCTTGTAGTGTTTCTGTGGAGAAGTCAGCTCCTAGGCGTATCGGGGCCCCCTTGTATGTTACTTTCTCCTTCTCCCTTGCTGCCTTGAGGATTCTCTCTTTGTCTTTGACATTTGCCATTTTAATGATGATGTGTCTTGGAGTGGACCTCCTTGAGTCCCTCTTGAGTGGGGTCCTCTGTGCCTCCTGGGTCCATGAGAGCCTTTCTCTCCTCAAATTAGGGAAATTTTCCATCATTACTTTTTCGAGGAGGTTCTCTATTCCTTGCTCCTCTTCTTCTCCTTCTGGTATCCCTGTTATACGGATATTATTGCGTTTCAGGTTGTCCTGCCTTTCCCTAAATGCCTCTTCATTCTTTTTGAGCCGTTTTTCCATTTCTTGTTCTTTCTGGGAGCTTTTTTCTACCTTGTCCTCCATCTCACTGATTCGGTCCTCGGCTTCATCTAGCCTGCTTTGGATTCCTTCTACTGTGTTCTTCAATTCAGAAATGGTATTCTTCATATCCTCTTGTGTCTTCTTGATAGTTTCTATGTCCTTTTCCAGGCTGATATAGTTCGCTGTAAGATCCTGATAGTTTCTCTGCAGTTTCTCATAGTTCTCTTTGAGCTGGCTGAGCTCATTGAGCTTCCTTAGAACCATTGTTTTGAATTCCATATCTGATAGTTCCCTTGCCTCTATTTCATTTAGCGCTCTCTGTGGGGAGTCCCCTTTTCCACTCATTTGAGGGGAACTTCTTTTTCTTCCCATTTTTGTGAGAGTCTGTTAAGTATTTTTGTCCTTTACTTTTCTTTCTGGGCTTGCCTCTGATGATGTCAGTTGTTGACTGTATAGGGCCTTGGGTTGGTTGTTTGAGCCTTTCAGGAGTCTAATGCCTATGCCTGACTCCTGCTTGGAGCAGCTCTGTGACCCCTTTGGTCAGGGCTGGGCTATTTTTTGGGATCTCTCTGCACTCTCACGGGGGCTCCTTGAGCGCGTTCCCAGCGCGGCAGGGTCCCCCACCTGTCTGGGCTCGCATGTGCTTGCCCCACACCAGGGGGCTTATTCGCGACCTCGCGTACTCATCTGGCCCCCCTGGCACGCGAGCTTCGCGGCACTGGTCAGTTTAGGGTTTTCTCTTGTGTATTTTCCCAGCTTTTGGCTCTTTGGGTGCGTTGCTTGCCCTTGCCAAATGGGGACTACGGAAATGGGAGGAAATCAGCTCTAGGACTCTCCGGTTAATCCTGTTTCTGGTCTCTCCTCCAGGGACTCTGGGCAGCTCTACTTATTTTGTGGGCCGCTCCGCAATCACCGTGGGCAGGTCAATTTACGCCTGCCCTTGCCCCTCTGTGCACTCCTTCGCAGGCCGTATGGGTGCCAGTCTTTGTGAGGCCTTGCCGGCAGGTGCAAGCGTTCGCCAGCCCGCGTGGGTCACACACACGCTCGCCAGCCCTCGCCGGTCACTCGACGCAAGTGTGCGCGCCTGCTCTGGGTGTTTTGGGGGTGTCTATGTTTGCTTTTCAGCTTTTGGCTCTTTGGGGGTGTGGCCTGGCATGTGCTTTTAATTGAACTTAATTATTACTCTCCCTACTAGGCTGTGAGTTCTTTCAGGGGAGGCCCATGTCTTATTTAGTATTATGTGCACAGTGCTTGTCTAATAAGGGGCTGTCAAACAATGTTTTGTCTCTCCTGTGCCACTGGTGATCAAGAATTAGTAAGGCTTATTGGTTTAATAATTTTGCTCAACTTTACTATATTCAGTTCATAGGTTTAAAACTAGCAATAATTTAGTCCTCTTATAAAAATGAAATACTTGCTCGGTAATCCCTTTTGATTTATATAATGAATGATATAATAATTTTTTACAAATTAACTCTTGATTCGCTATCAGAAATCATACTCCTTAACTTCTTTCTAGTTTGTTTGTGCTTCTTCCAATTAAATAAATTTTGACATGTCTGATCAATCCCTGTGACTTAAATACATTAGACAGCCTCAAAATCTAAGCACAGATAATTTTCTTTTAGAGAAGATAAACTGAGTATTATCAGGAAATATTTCTCAATAGGCTAATCTTTGTTATTCCCCTTAAGATGGAATGAATTGTGGGAAGTTGAGATAGGAGCCAGGATAAGGACGGCAGACGGTTTCTGAATTTCTTCTATGATTTTAGTATTCTATTTGAAATGAATTCTCTGGTCATCAACCGTTTACATATATTCAAAGTTAATTTTAGACCTCACTGGTGTAGCCAGTGGGTTGGGCATTATTCTGCCAACTAAAAGTTCACCGTTTGATTCCCTGTCAGGGCACATGCCTGGGTTGCAGGCATGTGAGGAGCAGCCAATCAATGTTTCTCTTGCACAACACCAGTGTTTCTTTCTTTCCCACAACACCAGTGTTTCTTTCTCTCCCTTTCTTTCTCCCTTCCTTGCTCTCTTAAAATAGGTGAATAAAATCTTAAAAGAGAAAAAAGCTAATTTTAAAGTGGAATGCTGAAGTGCAGTTTTGAAAAAAATACATTTTGTTTTTCTCCATCTCAATTTTGTCCCTTAGATTTCAATGATGCATTTTCCATGTTTACTCTTAAAAAATCACTGTTTAGTTCTAAATGCATGTTTTAATTTGTTCTGGTTTATATCTGATGTGGGTATACTACTGAAGAATTATTATTTTACAGCTCTTCTATTAAAATGTCCATCATTTATGATAGTTTTTTCACCCCTTTCATTTCAGGGATGGGGAAAGACATCATAGTCATAAAAGAAGAAAGCAAAAAGTATAAATGAAATATTTGTGCAGGTATTAATTATGCTGATATCATGATAACCAGGATACTGATATTTTCATTGTAATTGCTTTGAGTAGGAGAATGTATTTATATGAACTGTTTAGTGCTCAGATCATTATTTTTAGTAAATGCTTATGTCTCAAACCATGAGTACTATTATATCCCATAACTTTGTTTTCCTTATATTTTAATAGATGATTGTTTCCTATTACTCATGGGTTTTTTTTTTTTTAATTTCTTGATAATTATGTAGCAAAAAATCCTTTCGTTAAAGTCAGTACTTGAATTATATAAATAATACATGACTACATCCTCATTGTAAAAAATCCAACCTTCCAGCCCTGGCTGGCATGGCTCAGTTGGTTGGGAATCATCCTGCAAAGCAAAGTGTCACCAGTTTGATTCCCAGTCAGGGCACGTGCCTGGGTTGCGGGCCAGTCCCTTGTTGGGGCTCGTGTAAAGGACAACCAATCAATGTTTCTCTCCCTCTTTTTCTCCCTCCCTTACCCTCTCTCTAAAAATGAATAAATAAAATCTTCCAAAAAAATTAAGCCTTACAGTGAAGGCTAAACTTCCCTTGGAACACCATATGCAATCTCTAGGGATACCCCAGTGGTAACTACTATTTATCACTACACACGTGACTTGCAACAGGGAAAAACAACCTAAATATTTGGCAGGAGAGGGAAAGGTCTGGCTAAATAAAATATAGTCCTATAATAGATTACTGTATTGGATTTAAAAGAAATAAACTTTATATTAACATGGATAGATCTCAGAAACATAATGTTAAGTGAAAATAGCAAGTTGCAGAAAGATATGTACAAGTTATATCTTTGTACAACACAATACTGTATGTTTTCAGTGGCTATGTGTATATGTAAATATATTTTTAAAGGTTCAGAAGAACCCATACCAAATGCACAACAGTGATTTTGGGGGGAGATAGTATAATTGGGATAGATAAGGGGTGGCAGTGAGGATTGGGGGGGTGGTCAAAGGAAACTAGTTTTATCCATAATACATTAATTTTTTTAAAATAATATGTTCATGTTTTACTTGTTAATTAAAAATTGTCATTTTCTTTTTTAAAATGAATTTAAAATACTGTGATTTTGTTTTTGTAAACTAAGTGTATTGAGGTACTGTTTCTATAAACTAAAACGCATCCATTTTAAGTGTACATGTCATTGAGCTTTGATCGTCTTGTATTCCCTATATGACTATCCCCTCAGTCAATATAGAGGACATTTCTATCACCCCAAAAAGTTCCCTTAAACCCCTTTCTACACTCTTTTCCTCTACCCCTAGCTGCAGGCAACCACAGAGCTGCTTTTTGTTATTGTTGCTTAGATATATCTTTTCTAGAATTTATATAAATGGAATACTGCAATATCTACTCTGCCTTCCTCCATTCCACATATTTTTGAGACTGATGCATGTTGTTGTGTCACTAGTCAGTCCCTTTTTGTTGCTAGCAGTATATTCTGTCATATGGTAGACCATCCAGTGAAACTTTAGCTTTAAATGTTAAGCATCTCATACCTGAATAGCAATATCATGAATATTGGTAACCTAGCTTAACGATCCCAAACTAGGTTTCAGATAGAAATGAAACCTTAATTATTTCAATATGTAACTGACAAAGATAGAAAGGTTGACTTGATTTAGATCAGGTTGGCTGGTAGGCTTCAGGTATAGAAAATAGCTCTCAGATTTATGAGTTGGAAAGAGGTCACTGCACTGGCCAATGTGAAGTTGTACTGCTGCTATTGTACTTAATTTCTAAATATCTAAAATTCAGATTTAAAAATCTTAACAACAAGGACTTTGGAGTTACCGCAATGTTGAGGTATATGAAGTGGCAGCTTTTGTAGATCAAAATGATTTGAATGATCAACAGTTTGCTGTAGTGTAACTTAACTTACAATTTTGGTTTTTATCATGATTTTAATGATTTCACTAACTGGAAGAAACTAAAGAGTAAAAATAAAAGACACATTTGGGTTCTTAGTAGAAGAAAAGTCAGTGGAAAGGGGGAGTAGAATGGTAGGATTGGGGAAAAATAGCATAGTATGGAAAAAGGAGATGATCTAAAATGTAAGCAGAGTTCTTTAAAGTCCAAAATTTTAAGTATTGTAACTACTGCAAACTAACCAATAGAATGTAGAATTAGGTAAGAGGTATTTGTTGGAACCTTGAACATATTAATTTTCCATGCTTAGCTATTTATGTTTCAGACTTCTTCATCAATATAACCCACATGTCTAGCATATAATAGTTGTTAACTTGTTATTTTAAATTTTGACAAGAGCTTTTGCAGACCCTTGTCGCATAATATCTAAGTATTTATAAAATGCTGATACTAGTAATTACTGTACAACTGCTGTCCATCTTACCCATCCACTAAATCCGAGCTCAGATGATATCTTCTGACCTACATTTCTGATCTACTGACTGTACATTTTAAAAATTTTATTTATTTATTTACTTCTAGAGAGAGGGGGAGGGAGGGAGAAAGAGAGGGAGAGAAACATCAATGTGGGGTTGCCTCTTGAGAGCCCCCTACTGGGATCCCTGTCCACAACCCAGGCATGTGCCCTGACTAGGGATTGAACCAGTGATCCTTTGGTTCACAGGCTGGTGCCCAATCCACTGGGCCACACCAGCCAGGGCTCTCTTGAACTCTTTTAAAAGCACTAAGGATAGTTAGCGTTTATCAAGCACTTACTATGTGGCAGACTCTGTTCTGAGCTTTTTATATTGTAAAATATACATAAAATTTAACATTTTCACCATTTTTAGGTGTATAATTCAGTGGCACTAAGTACCTTCACATTGTTGTACAACCACCACTACTGTCCATCTTTGGAATGTTTTTATCTTCCCCAACTGAAACTCTGTAGCTATTAAACAGCTCTCCATTTACTCCTTCTCCGAGCCCCCGTAACCATCATTCTACTTTGTGTCTATGAATTTGACTATTCTAGGTACCACATATAAGTAAAATTACAGAATATATTTTTATGCCTCACTTATTTCCCTTGGCATACTGTTTCCAAGGCACACCCATGCTGTAGCATATGTCAGAATTTCTTTTTTAAAGCTAAATAATATTTTATTGGGGGTGTGTGTGTGTGTGTGTGTCGGGGGGTGTGCGTGCGTGTGTGACATTTTGTATACCTGTTTATCCATGGATGAACTTGTGCTGCTTCTACTTTTTGGTTATTGTGATTAATGCTGGTGTGAACATGGGTGTAAAACATCTGTTTGGCTCCTTGCTTTCAGTTCTTGTGAGCGTATGCCATATTTTGTCATGTATAATGTGCACTTTTTTGCCCAAACTTCTGAGGGAAAAATAAGGACGTGCATTATATGTGGGTAGTACTAATTCTGTATCTATATAAATGTTTTTAATTCTTTTATTTATGCTTATGCATTAAAAGTGTACCTCTAGAAAGCAATAATGATATCCATAGGCACAATAATACCCTAGAATATGATAATTGGTTTTGTAACTAAATATAAATAAATAATTGGATTTTAAAAATTAAACGAAAAGATTTTTTTCCTGAAAGTTTGGGCCAAAAACATGGGTGAACATTATACATGACAAAATACGGTACCTAGAATTCTGTGTAATTGCTGTGTCATAAGTCAATTTAATTTTTTAAGAAACCACCAAACTGTTTTCCACAGTGTTTGTATGTTGCTATACTTCTGTCAGCAATGCCCCAGGGATCCGGTTTCTCTACATCCTTGGCAATACTTGTTATTTCCTGGTGTTATTTTGTTTTTGATAATAATCATCCTAATGGGTGGGAAGTGGTATCTCACTGTGATTTTGATGAGCTCTTCATATTAAACTTACTTAATTCTCATGAAACACCACTCTGAGATGTAAGTACTATTATCACCATTTTAGAAATGAGGAAACTAAAGCTCATGAGTTAAAACTTGCTCTACTTCTTGAAGAAAGTTGTGAAGCTAGAATTCCAATCCAGGCAGTCTTGCTCCAGGGTGTACTTTCATTTTTGTCCCCTTATATTATAATTATGTATTGTTTCTTATGTATAAGTTTTGCCCTCAACTAGGTTTTTTAATTTTTTTAGTGTAAAATACATGATGATTGTCTTTGCATTCCCAGAGTGCTTAATATAATTCTTAAATGATGGAGGTGACAGGTGTTTATGGATGAGGAAATTTAGGCAAACAGATGCTTAGTTTTTCCCCTCAACATACAAGTCAACAAAAGTTGGAATTAGAGTCCCTGCTCTTAACTGCTATATACACCACTTTATTAACTGTGAACCCGCTTTAATGTTCTGACATGGGAGGTAGTATCTGTCTTCATGGCCGTCTCTTCATATCCACCAGAGTTCTCTGAGCTCCTTTATAAAATCCAAGAATATTGAACATCTTATCACTTCCTATTCTGTTAAACTCAAACTGATCCATAAATAAACTTGCATTGTATCTTGATACCATTTAGTTATGTACCAAAGTTGGTTGCATTGATCAACTTTACATATCAAGATTTCACGTGAAGGCATGGAAGTATCTCTCAGCCTCTCCTAAAATTAAGACTGCTGGACAGTTAAATGCCAGGTTCCTGGATGAATCTCAATCAACATAAGGAAGTTGGAATCAGCTGAGGAACAACTCAGATCAGGTTTATCTTCTTGTCCACTTCATCCCATCTCCTGCTCATCCTGAGGAAGAGGATGGGGGTGTGGTTTCCATCTACCATCGGAAAACTGCTTATTGAAGTTCAAGAGAGGAGGCATTTGTGAGCAAAAGAAATTAAGGGAGCTTTTCAGATACTTAGGCTGACATTTGTTCTTAAATTGATACATTAAGGCAGCTGCTATGCAGCACTCAGGGCACTGATTATGTTCAGTAAGAAATTGAACTCATTCGATTTTACATATGATCAGTGATCTCCAAGTATTTGCCACTTTTGATTAAGGCTGATTGGATAATCTTAAACCTTTTAGTGATAATGGTTATCAAATGGTATATTTGAGATAAAATATTTTAAATTGGCATTGAAAAATATTTTTTAAAGTTAAATAATATCACCCATGTATTCTATAGTATGGGAATATTAATACTATAAAACTGTGCATAGGGTCTACTGAGTATGCCTTTTTTTTTTTTCTTTTTTTAATGTTTAGTGAGTTTGTAAAGGCCCAAGGGTTTTGGTGTAAAGCTTTGTTAAATTCCAAGAGTAAAAAAAATAAAGTCCATTCATAGATGAATATGTTTATGAGGCCAGTTTCTTTTTGTGTATTTTGCTTTTGAGTCGCCATACTTAAGCCAGCAGGTGTATTACTTATTAAACAAAAGCTCTTTTAAACCACACTGTTTTATTACCTTAGTGATTGTACTTCCTACTCTGGTAACAGATTTGGGAGTTTGGTGTTATAGAAAGTCCTCACAGGTTCTGGATATTTTGATTGGGACCAGTAATTTTTAGTGTTCCTTTTTGGAAAATAAAAAAATATATTTTGTCAGACTTAAAAAGCTGCAAACTGGATTCATCCTTACTGATCAAGCTGAGTCACTTTCCCATTCAAAAGACAAGGCCACCTAAGAGAAAAGATGATGCCTGAAAAGAGAATGTAAACTCTTCATTTTATTTTTAATTCTTTAGTTTAATGACACAAGGCAGGAGCCACTTCCTGTTTAAAGAGTTGCTACAAATACCATCTGGACAATATTGAATTAGGAAAGACTGCAGGCTCTGGGAGTCCTGCCTTATAATGACCACACCTTGTGGCACCAATTAATGGTTTTGGAAATGGGTTGATTGAGTGCTATATATTTAATTTATTAAGCCAACTTTCCACAATCATGGGCTTCAAGCCACAATTCCTCTTCTAGACTGAGAAAGGTAATTAATGGAGCTTTTAGAAATATAGAGAGAGATGAGGCATGAGCCTGGGCTTTATTTGGTATTGCTGACACTGTTTAATACAAACAAAACACTTTTAAATAATACTTTTTTCACACATTGGAAGGAATAGCCTTGATCAAAGAGGGCAGTGGGATGAGTCGTAGATACAATACAGGTATGTCTCTACTGTGTGACCGTGGACAAATTCTTGTTCTTGCCATACCTCCTACTCATCATCTGTACGTTGAGAATAACAGTGCACTCTCAAAGGGTTGAGGTGAAGTTTAGAGATAATGAATGTGAATTGCTGCACATAGTGTCTGATAGAAGGCAAGTACTAAATACCTGCCATTATGACTTGTAACAAACTTGTAAGCTCTTTTCTTTCTGCTGTGCTTCCTGTGTTTGCCTTTGCTGATGTGTCAGCCTAGAAACCTCTTCTTGTGTCCCCAGAGAATTCTCTCACACTGTATTAGCAAACGTGCCATACATTATCACAAACGCCATAGGAAGTATTGTATAGGCAGTATTTCACATTACTTACCTCTAGGGAATATACACAGCTGGTATGCACCTGAATGGCCAACCAGTGTTAAAATACTGAAATACTTCTTAGTAAAGAAACGCTTTGTAAATGGCTGCTGTCCTGAGCCTCTCCTCCCTTCTCCCTATCTTTGCCCTGAGAATACCTGATCCTCTCCTAGATACTACCATGTAAATAAAAGGATAGTGTTCGGTGTGACTTGGGACCTTGGAGCAGACTGCTCCAGGGCTAAAGCTGGTTGGTGGTGGTTCTGATTAATTGGTTACTATGCAGTCAGTCTCTCCCTAAATAATAATAATAATATTACTACTATTCCCTTTCTCTCTTTGCCCCTATATGGTGATCCTCTGTCCTGTGTTGTCTGAATACTGATCATGGACATAGTTACACACACTTGAATCAGCCAAAGATGTGGACAACAGTAGCACAAAGTGTGGAAGGGGAATTAGAAGTATACTGTTGTGATGTTCTCACTATACATAAGAGTCGTGTATTATTTGAAGATAGACTATGGTAATTAAAAGTGTATATTATAAACCCTAGAGAAGCCATTAAGTAAATAAAAGAGAAATATAGCTAATAAGCCATAGCAGAAAGGTAAGGGAATCATTAAAAACAGTCTAAAAGAAAACAAGAAAAGAGGGAAAAAGGAACAGGAACATATAGGACAAATAAAAAACAAATAGCAAGAAGGTAGATTTTAAGCACACCATATTGACCATATTAAACATTAAATGTAAGTGTTCTAAAAACTTGAATTAAAAGACAAAGATTGTCAAGTTGAATAAAAAAGCAAGATCTAGCTATATGTTGTTTATAAGAAACCCACCTTAAACATAAAGACAAAAATAGGTTAAAAATAAAAAGATGGCAAAAATGTATTTCATTAACACTAATCAAAAGAAAGGTATTTTACTATCATATAAAGTAGACTTCAGAACAATGAATATTAGCAGGGATAAAGAAGAATATTTCAAAATATATAGAGCTCAATTCATTGACAGGACACAACAATCCTAAATTTGTATGCACCTGGTAAGAGAGGTTCAAATACATGAAACAAAGACTGTTTTGTGATTGAAAGGAGAAATAGACAAATTTACAGTTTATAGGTGGAGATTTCAACAATTGGCCCTTAATAAATCATAGCACCAAGTAAACAGCACATCAGTAAAAAGATAGAAGACCTGAACAACACTATCGACCAACTTGGCCTAACTGCCATTTATAGAACATTCCACCCAACAATGAGCAGAATACATGTTTTTCAAGTGTACTTGTGGTATTCACCAAGAGAGCCCCTGCTCTGGGCCACAAAACAACTCTCAATATGTTTGAGAGGATTGAAATCATTCAAAGTATGTGCTCTGACCACAACAGAAAAAAACTAGATAGCAGTAACATCCATATCTGGAAAATCCTCAAACGTTTAGAAATTAAGTAGCATACTTCTAAATAACCCATGGGTCAAAAGTAAATCATAAGACAAATCAGGAAATATTTTAAACTGAATCAAAATTTAAAAACAACAGATTTCCAGCCAAGATGGAGGTGTAGGTAGATACACTTTGCCTCCTCGCACAACCAAAAGAAGGACAACAAATATAAAAACAAAAAATAAGTAGACCTGCCAGAAAATCGAATTGTATGGAAGTCTGACCACCAAGGAGCTAAAGAAGAAACATCCAGACCTGTAGGAGGGGCGTAGACGGACAGCGGACAGCGGACAGCTGGGGCAGAGAGGATGCGAAGCAAGGCGGCAGCTGGCAGAGGGGCAGTCCCACATTTGCATGTGGATAAACCAGGAGGAAAAGCTGGGGAGCAAGACAAAAGGCACAATTCAGGGCTCCAGTATGGGAAAAGAAAGCCTCAAAAGCTCTGGAGGTAAAAACTTGTGGGGGTTGTGGCAGCAGGAGAAACTCCCAGCTACACTGGAGAGTCTGATGGAGAGACCCACAAGGTCCTAGAACGTAAACAAACCCCCCCACCCTGGAATCAGCACTAGAGGGGCCCAATTTGCTTGCGTGTAGCGGGAGAAGTGACTGAAAGCCCACTGAGAGCCAAGCAAGCGGCATTGTTCCCTCTTGGACACCTCCCCCACATACAGTGTCACAATGCAGTTACCTGATTAGCCCTGCCCTGGCAAATACCTAAGGCTTTGCCCCTCCCAACATAACAGGTGCACTGAGACAAGAAAATATGGCCCAAATGAAAGGACAGATCAAAGCTCCAAAAATAAGCAATGAACAGATAGCCAACCTACCAGATGCCCAGTTCAAAACACTGATAATCAGGATGCTCACAGAATTGGTGGAGTATGTCACAAAATGGAGGAAAAAGTGAGGGCTGTGCAAGGTGAGATAAAGAAAAATATACAGGGAACCAACAGCAAAGAGAAGGAAACTGGGACTCAAATCAATGATTTGGAGCAAAAGGAAGAGATAAACATTCAACCAGAAGAGAATGAAGAAATGAGAGGGTACCCCATCCTGCAGAGTCCCTGCCAGCTGCCATGGATGAAGAAATAAGTTGTTCCAGAGTTGTTCTCGGTCTGCCAGGAAGAGGGGGTGGTGATTCCCTCTAGTGAAGAATGCCCCAAGCCCTTCTCTGAAATGGCTTTTATTGAGAACGATATGTGTAGGGGTATACAGCATATGTGCATGCAAAGCTTATCCATCTACTTCAGAGGGCTATAGATAATAACAAAAGGAACACATAGATCAGCCTTGGGTTAGGGTCTGTCAGACATACAGATGCCAGAGAGTGATTAAGCCAAGGTTCAGGGGTTCAGGAATCTTCCCCCCTGCTTTGAGACTCAGCACTCGGTTTTTCTTTATCAGGACAGTGCAAAGCAGAGCAAGCTTCAGTGGATACAATGCACAGTTTTGCAGGGCTACAGTTCCCGATATACAAAATGGTCCCCAACAAAGAAACAAAAATTAAAAAAACTGAGGAGAGGTTTAAGAACCTCTGGGACAACTTTAAACAGTCCAACATCCAAATCATAGGAGTGCCAGAAGGAGAAGAGGAAGAGCAAGAAATTGAAATCTTATTTGAAAAAATAATGAAGGAGAACTTCCCCAATCTGGCCAAGGAAATGGACTTCCTTGAGATTCAGGAAGCTCAGAGAGTCACAAGGAAGTTGGCTCCAAGGAAGCACTCACCAAGGCACATCACAATTACATTACCCAAGATTAAAGATAAGGAGAGAATCTTAATAGCAGCAAGAGAAAAGGAGACAGTTACCTACAAAGGAGTTTCTATAAGACTATCAGCCGATTTTTCAAAAGAAACCTTCCAGGCAAGAAGTATTCAAAGTCATGAAAGGCAAGGACCTACATCCAATATTACTCTATCCAGCAAAGCTATCATTTAGAATGGAAGGGCCAATAAAGTGCTTCCCAGATAAGGTCAAATTAAAGGAGTTCATCATCAAGCTCTTATTATATGAAATGTTATAGGGACTTATCTAAGAAAAAGATGAAGATCAAAAAGTATGAACAGTAAAATGACCACAAACTCACAATTATCGACAACTGAACTTAAAAAAACAAAACCAAAAACAAGCTAAGCAAACAACTAGAACAGGAACAGAATCATAGAAATGGAGATCAGCAGGGAGGGGGAGAGGGAAGAATGCGGGAAAAGGTACAGGGAATAAGCAGCATAAATAGTAGGTACAAAATAGGCAAGGGGTGGTTGAGAATAGTATAGGAAATGCAGAAGCCAAAGAACTTATATGTATGACCCATGGACATGAACTAAGGAGGCGGAATGCTGTGAGGAGGGGTGGTGCAGGGTGGAGGGGAATAAAGGGGAGGAAAAAATATGGGACAACTGTAATAGCATAATCTATAAAATATATATTAAAAAAATTAAACAACAACATATCAAATTTGAGGGGACCCAACTAAAGCTGTACAGTTGTACCACAGTACTTGTGATTAATTTGTTCCAGAACTCGTGTCAAGTGCCAAAACTGATGAGCACTGAGCAAGCATCAAGTGCTGAAGTATTTTTTTCTTGTCAAATTGCAACAAGTACCTGGTTTGATGAGTTCTGAAGCTGATGGGTACCGAGGTATGACTGTACTTAGAAAAAAATTTATAGCACTAAATGCTTACCAAAAAGAGAAAGGTCTCACATTAATGACTAAGTTTCACCCTAAAATATCAGATATAGAAAATTGGATTAAGCCTAAATTAAGCAGAAGGAAGGAAACAATAAAAAACAGAAATCAATGAAATACAAAAGTATAAAGCAATAGAGAAAAAGAAATGACACTAAAAGATTTTCTTCAAAAGTTGAATAAAAATGATAAGTCTTTAGGCAGATGGATCTATGAACATGGAGATGTTACTATAGAATCCACAGTCTTTAAAATGATAAAAAAAAATGGTATATTATGAACAACAGTATGCCAATGAATTCAAGAAGTTAGGCAAAATGGATAAATTCCTTAAACTACCCAAATCACCTAAAAGAAAAATAACTTGTATTCAATGTATTGAATTAACAGTTTAAAACTTTCCCACAAAGAAAACTTCAGTTCTAGATGACTTCACTAGTAAATTCTATCAAATATTTAAGGAGGAATAATATCAATTTTTCACAAACTCAGGCAATGAAAGAAAGTTTCCCAGCCCTGATTACCCTGATACCTAAACCAGGCAGACATTACAAGAAAACTACGGACCAACATCTCTCATAAACAAAAATATGGCAAAACTTTGCAAACAAATTATTCTAGCAATACATTTGGAAAAAAATAACCTTATGACCAACTGAGTCTTACTGAGGGAATGTAAAGTTTGTATAACATTGAAATTTGATCAATGTAATTCATCATTTTGACAGACTAAAGAAAAATCACATGATCTTGCATAGATGTAGAAAAAGCTTGGATAAAATTTAATACCTACTCATGGTTAAAACAAACAAACAAAAGCCATTCTTAGCAAACTAGAAATGGAAGGGAATCTCCTCCACCAGGTAAAGGACATCTACAAAAAACCTAAAGCTAACAATGGTGAAAGATTGAGTTTATTCCTACCATTGGGAGCAAGGCAAAAAACATGCTCTTGTCACTTCTATCCAGCATTGTACTGAGGTCCTAATTGGTGTATTAATTCAATAAAAAGAAATAAATTGTATACAGATTGGACAGGATGAAGTAATACTGTCTTTATTCACAAATGACATAATCATCTATATAGAAAGTCCTGAGAAAATGACAAAAAAAAAAAAAAAAGAAGAAGAAGAAGAAGAAGAAGCTTTTAGACCAAATAAATTTAGCAAGGTAATAGGATACATAGCTAATATACAAAAATCTATTATAATTTTAATATGCCAGAGGTATAAATTGGAAATAGCATCAAAAAACATAAAATACATAGGGATCAACTTAACAAAATATGTGCAAGACCTGTGCACTGAAAACTAAATCTTGCTGAGAGAAAATAAAGAAGACTTAAATAAAGAAATATACCACACTTACAATCAGAAGACAATATTTTTTAACATACCATTCTCTCTAGATTAAACAACAGATTCAATGTAGTTGAAATAAAGACCAAGCAGGCTCTTTTTTAAGCATAATACATTTTTAATTTTGATAAATATACATAACATGAAATTTTCCATTTTAACCATTTTAAGCGTACAGTTCTGTAACAGTAAATACATTCACATGGTTGTGCAATAATCAACACCATCCATTTCCAGGATTTTTTTTATCTTCCCAAACTGAAACTCTGTCCATTAAACAATAACTCTCTGTTCCCACTTCTCCAGCCTCCAGCAGCCGCCCAGTATTCTGTTGCTATGAATTTGACTGCTCTACATACCCCATACAAGTGGAATCATACTTTTTGTGTGTGGATTATTTCACTCAGCATAACGTCCTCAAGTTTCATCCATTTTGTAGCATGACAGCAGGCTTTCTTGGTTGCTTTCTTTCTCTCTATCATAGGAATTGACAGGCTGATTTAAAATTTTATATGGAAATTCAGTGGATCTAAAATAGGACATTTTATGGAGGAAAAACTGACAAAGTTGGAATGCTTATACTACCTGATTTCAAGATTTATTATGAAGTGACAGTCACCAAGACAGAGGGGTGCTGGCTTGAGGATAGACATGAGTAGAACAAAAGAGCCAATCCAGAAATAAATACATGAATATGTGATCAACTGATTTTTGACAAGCTCCCAAGATAATTTAATGAGAAAAGAATAATACTTTCAGTAAAGGGGCTGTAAAAACAGGATGTATGGAATATAATGAACCTTAAATTTTACCTCACACAATATACAAACATCAGCCCGAAGTGAATCATTAATTTGAGCTAAAATGTATATTTTCTAAAATAAAAAAAAATAACATAAATTCTTTGAGACCTTGGGTTAGGCAAAGATTTCTTAAATAAAGGGCCCTGACTGATGTGCCTCAAGTCGTTGGGTGTCTTCCCACAGCGCGAAAGGTCACCAGTTCGTTTTCTGTGTTAGAAGCAACTGATGTGATGTCCCTCTTTTTCTCCCTCCCTTCCCCTCTCTCTAGAAATAAATAAAATCTTTTTAAAAAAAGATTTCTTAAATAGGACACATAAGACACAAACTCTATAAGAGTAAATCACTAAGTTGGATTTCATCAAATTAAACTTCTGCTTGTCAAAAGATACTGTTGAGAAAATTAAAAGGCAATCCAGAAAATGGGAGTATTCACAAAGCATATTGCAGACGAAGGACTTGTATCCAGGATATGTAAAAAATACTTGAAACAAATAACCTCCCAAAAATGGACAAAAGATTTAAGTAGACTCTTCACAAAAGAAGATATATGAATGTATATTAGCACATAAAAAATGCACAACATCAAATTAAAACCGCAATGAAATAACACCACGCACCTTAGGATGGTTGAAATTAAAAGACTGATATTACCAAAAACTCTCATTTATTACTGACGGGACTGTTTAATTGTATAATCATTTCAGAAAACTGTTTGCCAGAGTTGTTTTTTTTTTAAGTTAAACATACACTTATACAATCTAGCAATTTTTCTCCTAGATTACTCCTAGATTATTCCTATATTACTAAAGATTAAAGAAAACTTGTTCACACTAAGATTTGTCTACAAATATTCTGAGCTACTTTATTCATAGTAGCCCCAAACTAGAAACAACTCAAATGTTCATCCAACGATGAAAAGATAGACAAATTGTCTATTAATGCAACAGGCTACTACTCAGCCATAAAAAGAAATGAGCTACTGATACATGCAACAATGTGGATGAATCTCAAAAGCATGGTAAGTGAACGAAGAAATCATACATAAAAGATTATATACTATATGATTACATTCATATAAAATTATAGATAAGGTAAAACTATAGTGATAAAAGGAAGATCCGTGGTTGTCAGGGACTGGGGGTGGGGGAAGGGGACTACAAAGTAGCATGAAGATTTTTGGAACAATAGAAATGTTTTCTATTATTTTGGGGTGTTGATTACATGATTGAACACATGTATTAAAACATCAAATTATCCTCTTAAATTGGTGGATTTTGTTGTATACAAACTATACCTCAGCAATGAAAAAAAAAAAAGAATATGATAGCCTCTCCCCTCCAGGAGATTCCCAGTCTACCTAACAAGTCCATACAGCCTTCTGGAAAAAATGTATGGCAATGTTTGATTAGGAATCAGGTGTGGTTCAGTGCTATACTACTGGAAAGCTGAGAGTAAGGATGAATAAATAAAAAGACTAAATTAGAAAATTTGGGTATTCCATACAAAGAACATTTGTGGGCATATCCCTGAGGGTCATGGGTTTTGAGTCTCTTGGAGATGAAGTACCAAACTTAATAGTTCTGATAATAAGCCCAATAAAGCAGAAAGAAAAGAACTCTAAAGGCAGCAAAGGAGAAGAGGTGGCACCTGAGATGGATGCTGAGTCCTGGAAAGGCAAAAGGAAAGAAAAGAGTTTTTTTCCCTGTTACAGGAGATGAATGTGGACAACCCATTTGAAAAACAAACAGCAATAACAACCCCATCTCCCAAAGAACATTGTTACAGATGGAAATAATTTATTTAATTTCTTTGGAGAAAAAGTTAAATTTGAAGCTACGAGGCAAAATTATACCTTTGTGGAATAATGGTTTATCAAGAATAGGTACGTTTCCCATAATTTTTTGCCAGGTTAGAATGCAACTGTATACACAGGCAAGTTATTCTGTGAGGTTTATGAAAAAAAGAGCCTGTCCCTTTAGATTGTTCCTTTTATTGGAGGTGCTAATTATAAAAGATTATTAAGGGGAATGCTGGCAGTGGGGGGGTTTGGGTGCAGGGGCAGGGGATATGTGGAAACTCTCTGTACCTTTGCTCAATTTGGCTGTCAACCTAAAACTGTTCTAAACAATGAAGTTTTTTTTTTTTTTTTTAAGATGATTAGCAAAAATGGTTTTGTTTGATGGGAAGAATTGAGATTTTGGATTTTTAAAAAACATTCTAGGGGATGAGAGGCTTCTGGGTAATATGTAAACATGAATGGAATAATTTGCCATACTTTTCTGACTCCAATCTGCTTTTTCTTTTTTTTTTTTTAATGAAATCACCATTTAAAAGTCAAAATGGAGAAACAAGTCTAAATTCAGAGCATTGGGCCTTCTGAGCTGGGAAGACTTGGTTAGCTGGATCCTCTGACGAAGGGAAATAGCTGCTCCCAGGCCCCTACGTGCGGGGCCTGTGGCCCAGCCAGACCACTGGTCGTGGTGGAATAACACCAAAAGCAACAAGCATAATGACTGTCACTCAGTGGGTGCTTGTTCTTAGTACAATACATCTAATATGCATTATTTCATTTAATCCCACCATACCTTGTGAGGAAGGAGCTATCATTCTCATTTTACAGATAAGGAAACAAAGACTTAAAGAGTTCCAGCAATTTTCCCAGGACTGCACTGCAATGGATCCGAAATGGATCCAAAACCCAGGAGGGTCTGTCTTTGGAACCTCTGTTCCTAATGTCAGCACTTACTGCTTCCCTGCTGCAATCATCTGAAAGTGAGCCCATGCTTTGTTTCAGTCCAGAGTCAACGGAGATTGTGGTCTAAGGGGACTGGCCCAGGGCGAGAGCTCAGGGGTCAGGCAGGGCCTTGGGGTGAGGTGCCCCTGTCAATGCAGGTGGGCCGGGTGCAGCTGATTAGAGAAGTTCCCTGCTCAAAGCCATATACTTTGCCTCCGCTTCTTCCAAATTCCTGCCTTCCTCACATGGTCTTAAAGAAAAAATGGTTTGCAGGTGTGCAGTTGATTCACACATATTTTAAAATAGTATACGTGGAAATAGGCAGTTATCATACTCCACTTTTTGTACCCCTGTTGTTCAAAGCCTTTCCCGTTTGGAACTGAACCTCCTCTGGGCATCATAAATGTGAGGAGTACAGCAAATCCTGCTACAGAAGGAAGAACTGGTTTACAATAATGACACTAGAACCCACTAGAATATAAGCTCCGTGAGTGCAGGAATTTTGTTCTACTTGTCAAAATAACTACAGAATCTAAAACATATAAGATGTGTCGAATAAATGTGTTTAATGATGATGATGAGTAGAAGGATGATGATAAATAATGTGTATTTAACACTTTTTATTTTTAATTTCTTAATTTTATTTTTAAATCATGTTTATTCTATTACAGTTGTCTCAGTTTTCCCCCTTTGCCCCCCTCCACTCATCCCACCCCACCCCTCGCTCCCACAGTCAGTTCCCACTCTGTTGTCCGTGTCCATGGGTCATTCATACATGTTCTTTGTCTAGTCCCTTCTCCTTCTTTCCACCATTGTCCTCCTTCCCCATCCCCTCTGGTCACTTTCAGTCTGCTCCATGTTTCCATGCTTGTGGTTTATTTTGTTCATTAGTTTATTTTGTTAAATAGATTCCACTCATAGGTGAGATCATATGGTATTTGACTTTCACCACCTGGCTTATTTCACTTAGCATAACATTCTCCAGTTCCATCCATGTTGTTGCAAAAGGTAGGAGTTCCATCTCTCTCTCTTTCTTTTTCTCTCTTTCTTAAATGCAGATTAATTTTATCTATTTTTTAAATGTCAAAGTTAATTATAAAATATTTAAAAATTTTAAATACATTATAAAGTCTCAGCAATTAAACCAACATGATACCAGCAGAGAAATAATCAAGTAGATCAATGAAATATAATGGGCATTCTAGAGACAAACATATATATCTAACAATGTAATATATGATTAAGTTGGTATTTCAAATCAATGGGGAAAATAAGGCTTATTCAACAAATAAGGTGCATGGACCACTATTACTTTAAATAAAACAAATATATAGCCCTATTTCACACATTATACAAGAAATACTCATGTGAGTTAAAAATCAATATGTAGAATCTAACGAGTTTTAGGAGAAAATACAAAATTATATTTTTCTCACCCTAAAGTAAGATATTTAAACCCAGAAGCTATAAAGTAAAATATTGACAATATTACTATATTAAACATTTAAGACTGTACAGTAATATACATATAAAAAAGTTAAAAGGACAAGTAATATAATAGGAAAGTATTTGCAACACATCAAAAAAGGGTTAATGGTTTGTTTTTTGGGGGAAAAAATTCTACAAACATTTAATCAAAAATGGATAAAGAATACCAAAAAGTCATTTAAGCTTTTTTTTAAATAATAGAAATAGGCAAGAAATATACAAAGTTTTCAAATAATAATAAAGGAATAATTAAAATAACATATCATTGTCACAATCAGATTAATATGTATTAAAAAATAGTGGTAATATCAAGTACTGGAAACTGTGAAAGGAACTGGGTATTCATAGACTCTTTTTCTTCATCTTCTTAAAGCAGTCCCTTTAGCATATTTTGCAATGCTGGTTTGGTGGAGGTGTATTCTTTCAGCCTTCTTTTGTCTGGGAAACTCCTTATTTCCCCTTCCATTTTAATTGAGAACCTTGCTGGGTAGAACAATCTTGGTTGCAGGCCTTTGCTTTTCAATACTTGGAATATTTCTTGCCATTCCCTTCTGGCTTGCAGTGTTTCTGTTGAGAAGTCAGATGCTAGCCGTATTGGGGCTCCCTTATATGTTATTACCTTTTTCTCCCTTGCTGTCTTTAGGATTCTCTGTTTGTCTTTGATGTTTGCCATTTTAATGATGATGTATCTTGGAGTGGGCCTCATTGGGTTCCTGTTGACTGGGACCCTCTGTGCTTCCTGGACTTGTGAGACTTCTTCTCTCCTCCAATTAGGGAAGTTTTCCATCATGACTTTTTCAAACAGATTCTCTATCCTTTACTCCTCCTCTTCTCCTTCTGGTATCCCTATTATACAGATAGTATTATGTTTCGGGTTGTCCTGCATTTCCCTAAATGTCTCTTCATTCTTTTTGAGTCTTTTTTCATTTTCTTGCTCTTTCTGCGAGCTTTTTGCTACCTTGTCCTCCAGCTCGCTGATTCAGTCCTCAGCTTCATCTAGCCTGCTTTTGATTCCTTCTACTGTGCTCTTCAATTCAGAAATCGTATTCTTCATTTCCTCTTGTCTCTTATTGATAGTTTCTATGTCCTTTTTCATGCTGATATAGTTTGCAGTAAGTTCCTCGTAGTTTCCCTATAGTTTTTGGTAATTCTCTCTGAGATCACTGAGCTCACTGAGCTTCCTTAGAACCGTTGTTTGGAACAAAATATCTGATACTTTACTTGCCTCTTTTATTTAGTTCTCTTTCTGGGGATTCCTCCTTTCCCTTTGAGTGGGGGGTATTTCTTTGTCTTCCCATTATTTGTGAGACTCTTCTCTTTTGTTTCTGCTTCTTAAATTGATCTTTCTTGATATCCTGACTTTGTGGTGTTAACTTCTATGGTAGGAGACCAGTGTTTTTACTTTCTGGATCTGCCTCTGATGATGTCAGATATCGTCCCTGTCTGACCTTAGGCAGTCTGTTTGAGACTTCCAGTAATCTACTGTCTGTGGTTGTCTCCTTCAGCTGTTAATCTTGTCACTCTGCACTCAGCGGGCCGCCTTAGACAGCTCAGGGCAGGGTAGATTCCCTTCTGGGGGCCGGATTATTCGGTCCTCTCTCCCATGCAGCTGCATGGGGGAGGAGTCAGTACTGAGATCCTGCCTGCTACTCTCCATTCTCTCCCCAAAGCCTCCATCCTCAGTCTCTCCTCAAGTGTCTCCAGACCTCTCTGTGCCCTCTTTAGCCAGGTATTTATTGTCTGTGGCTGCCACTCTGCACTCAGCAGGCAGCTTAGACAGCACAGTGTGGGGTGGAATCCCACCTGGGGGTGGGGCTATTGGGTCCTCTGACATTGATGCTGTTCAGGGGGAGTGGTCTCTGCCTGAGCAAGATGTCTGCTGCCACATGAGAGATGAGATAGCACTGAGATTCCGCTGGCTACTCTCTCAGCTCTCTCTCCAAAGCCTCCTTCCCCCGTCTCTCCTCAGGCATCTCTAGTCCACTCTGCCCCTGTCTTTGCCAGAGACCAGAGTAAGTGGCTGCAAATAAAAATTTTGCTTTAGCCCTTTGAAAGGCTCTTTGTGTCTCCAGCTGCCTGTCTCTGGCAGAGAACAACCCTGCCACTTTTTGCAGCTGGCTGTTTTCTGTGTACTTTTTGGGCTCTGGTGCTGTGGGCTAGAGATCCCCGCTTTTGGTTTAGACCCTGCTCTTCTCTGGGGGATCCAACTGGCTGTTCCAATATCCTTCTGGTGCTGCCTCCCGTGGGTGCCCTGCCTGCCTTCTGAGGTCTGTACTGCACTCCTTACCAGTTAGATTGCACTAAAGCCGATTCTTCTGTCTCCGAAGTTACAAGGCTCCTCTATCACTACTGTTCAGTTGTTTGTTCCAGGTGATTTCTCCACAATTTAGTTGTAATTCTAGGTTGTTCCTGGGAGGAGGTCAGTGTGAATTCCACTCACTCCTCCTCCATCTTGATTCTGTATTTAACTCTTTAAAGTACTAGCTTATTTATACAGTTCTTGAGCAGGAAGGAAAACTCCCATCCTCATTAATGAAAGGGGTGAGAAAAATGAGTCTCAGGAGTTTAAGTGGGTTATCTTGGGTCAAATAGCTAATTTGGAGTAGAAATAGACTGGAGCTCAGCTCTCTCAGTGTCTACTCTAAGCTCTTCCTTACCATTATTGGTCTTATAGGAATATGTTATTTCTAGCCATAGTAGGTTATGCTTTTATTGCAGTGATTTCTACTTTGGAACTACCAGCATGAGGTTCACAGGAAACCTGGTCATTTTCTGTGGTTGGTTTTGACTACGGTGAACCACACAGGTGATGATGGGAGCTACCGCCACTGCAGAAGGACAGCGGGCCAAGCTCATGTTTTTGTGAACACAATAACGCCCTCCTTCACTGATTCTAACACACACACCTTTCTTTCTCATTTTAGTATCTCTAAAATCTGAACAGGTTACAATCACTATTGACAAGAATAGAAGTTGAGTTTTTCCAGAGAGAATTTGTGCTTGCTTCTGCTAGTCCCCTAGGTGTCCCATTCTGTGGCGAGGGTGTCCTTTGGTTGGTGTCCCAGCTCCATTTGGGTGTCTCTCACTAGACTTCTTAGTGCTCTCTCTTTCTTAGTACTACATAAAATAATGGACTCTTAAGATTGAGATCTCTAAGACTCGATGACATCTGGTAGCTTCCCTTTATTCATGGGGAAGTTTGCATCTTAAGTCAGGTTGCTTGTGAACAGTCTCTGAACTGAGATTTGATACAGGAAGTTCATTGGGAAGTGCTCTCAAAATCTGCACCTGGGATGGGAAAGACCAAAGGGAGAATTTAACTACAATGCAGTCAGGGCAGAGCGCTTATCTGATCTAGAGTGGGAGCAGGTCCTGGGACTGAGATGATCCTTCAGAGGTGTCCTCAGTTGAAGCAAGTGTAGAGCAGGCCTTTTACTCCTACATCAACTGTCATTGGATACAAGCTCCCCTCCGTACTTAACGGGCTGTTAATGAGTGGGCTGTAACCTTGGGTGGGGACTCCGTCTGACAAAGGGCAATTTGGGGGATCATCTCAGATGGAAGTTGTCATCAGCCATTGCTGGGGAAAAGCACCTGCATTCTATGGGGAGATCTGGGTGGCATACCTCAGTGAGCATTGCAATCTATTATCCACTCTTCACTCTGTGCGAGGTTCCATCCTTGCAAACCCCCATTATGAAGACGAGCAAACTGAAGCTTGGAGAGATTGAGCAGCTCATAGGAGATCTCACTACTAGTTGCAGAGGATTCAAATCCAATCCTGACATCAAGACCCAGCTCTTAGTTATGGAGCTTTGCTGCCAGCACCTGGGGCATGGATTCCGGACATTTAGCATTTATATTATGTTCTTAAGTAAGAAAGAAAGTGGGCAATGTACAGTTTCCAGCCATAGCAAGCATTTTTCTATTGGAGCGAGAAAAAAGCAGTAAGAATAGCATTTTACAAAAAAAAAATGCTGAGGAGATAGCAAGGTTTGAGACTTCTGTGCTGCAGCAGGGGATGGGGGGGCGAGCAGCAGGGGGGACAAGGCAGACCAGCTTACTGCTTTAAAATGTGTACAGCCTACACCTATGTTTTATGATCCATGTGAGGTTGGTAGAAAAACAGGCTTAGTTGCATTTTAGAGATCAGAACATTGAGGCCTGAGAGAATAGTTTGCTCAAGATCATGCAAATGGGTTACTTGAGGACCAGAGCACGGATATGTCACTTCACCCCTGTGCTCCCCACTCGTATCCCAGGAGGCACATAACAGAAGGGTGGGTTGCCATCCCCCTTTAACATGGAGGTGAGCAGGGCAGGTGTTGGTCAGATGGATCGTTCTCTTGAAAAAATAAATATCATCAGTCTTGAAACTGTTCATGAAAAGCAAGGAGTAACACACTTCAGAAAATTCCTGAAAGGTCTAGGGCTTTGTTGGGTTCATTAATCATTAAGGAAGAACAATATATTTTCAAGAAAAAATGGTTTTGCAAGGAATCTACAACAAGAGCCATAAAAGGCAGCTGTCTTAGTTGAAGAGGACTTACTTTTGCTTGCTTCATCAAGGAATTTCACCGTCTCAGCTACTTTGCAAATCTGCTACTTCAAAAAAATCATCTGTATTCTTTTTGTATAGATAACAGTGGGAGGCATTCCTGTTTGGAGACAAAAGTCACCCACAGAAAAAGAAGCAGTTTAGCCTTCCCCTTTTCTTTGATACTTTCCTACCTTATGTCAGAAAACACGTACCATTTTTCATGTTGTTTTTCCAGCTGGAACTGTATCAAGCACTTCATAGGTGACAAGCACAGGGCTAGGTTTTTAGTTCCCTGGGTTGTGTGCTGGATTGGCACTCATCCTACCCTCCTCCTCAGTTGCTTTTCTAGGCTTAGAGGCTGGAGGCCAAAAGCAGCGTTTCTGGGTTCCATCACAACAAGCATTTACGGTGAGATGGAGGGCTACGCAGTCAGATGAACTGGTGGGCCATCTGGCAGGAAGAAGTGAAATTGTAATGGGTGTGGAACAAGGTTCAGAGCAGGGTGCAGGCTGAGAGGCTCCAGAGCCCCAATACGAGCCTAACTTGGGGGCTGGGAAAAGCAGCAACACAGGGATTGAAAGTTATTTTGCATATCAATAACAACAGGCTGGCTCCTGGTCTGCGTGGATCCAAGGAGTTGGGCATGACTTTGACCCGTTACGTAGCTGGGAGGCAGCTGCTGCACCCCTGCCCTTACAGAACTTGAGCAGGAGCTTGGAGATGGTTGCTCCACGCCTCGGGGCCTGCAGGCCTGGATGATCTATGGCAGCCAAGAAAGGCACAGAATAGGGGAGTGCTAGCAGGTGTAGATGATTGTGGGAGGGGTCGAAAGTGGGGTTATGGAGGAGGTTCTAGGCTGGGATCTAAACCGAAAGGCAGGCTGCCAAGTGGGACAATGGCAGACAATGTGGGACCATGAGGGACAAAAGGGGCGAAAGGACTCACTGGCAGGTCGTGAGGAGGTGCCATGTGATTTTGGCTTAAGAACTGCAGATCACGGCGACACAGCAGATGGTGCTGGAGACTGTGGGAGACCTGCCTGCCGAGCACGGATTACTGGGAGGAACCACGGGAAGAGAGCTCCAGACTTCTGTTTTTTCTTCTGGAAGGTGGTACTTCTGACTGGCATGCTTTGAGACTGTAACAGGGCACATCCAGGGCCCCCCCTCCCCAAAGGGTATTTGTGACGGTCCAGAAAATGGGGTGTCCAAGAAAAATATATTCTCCTCACCCCAGGGCGGGCCGCCATGGGAGATGGGAGCCTTGAGCAGGGCCATTGAGAATCATTTTGCATGTCAATAACAGGATAGCTTCATTCCTCATATGCAAAGAGGGTTATTTTGCGTATCACCAAAGCTAATCAGGAAGGTTTAAAAGACTTAATACAGAAAGTAACTGGGAGAGGGCCCCTGTCTGTGGGAGGGACAAAGGGAGGCAGACTCTGGGGAACTGTGTGAAGACCACGCGGGAAGCAAGAGGGGAGAAAGGACTCTTGCTAGTGGGCCAGGAGAAGGTGCCGCATGGTTATGGATTGAGAGTTGGAGACCACGGCGATGCAGCAGATGGTGCTGAGATCCGCGAGAGGCCTGCCTAGCCAAACCCCGGACTTCTGTTCTTTTTCTTCTGAAGGACGGTACCTCTGACTGGCCTGACTGGGCAAAGGGGGGAAGGCAGGACTGTGTGTGTGCTGGTGATTGTTTTAAGGGGATTTTGAGATATAAGAGCAATATTTAGCCATTAATCAAAACTGTATAACTTTTGAATAAATAGTTCCTTTCCTCTTCACCAAACTCTGCCATTCAGAGCCATAATTCCAAGGGCGGCGGGCAAAGGACCTACAACCGAGGGGTCCCGGGGAAGGGGGGGTCGTTGTTTCAGTAATAGCATCTGCGCACCACCCCACCCCCAATGGGTCCATTTGTTCGGTAACAAGACTGGCCTGATTGGGCAAAGGGGGAGGGCAAGGCTGTTTGTTTGTGGGCCTATCTTTGTTTCTAAAAGGAGTGAGATTTAATGGCAGAATTCCACTTTTATTCTAAACTGGTATAACTTTAAATAGTTCCTTTCCTTTTTACCAAACTCTAGCATTGAGAACCACAATTCCTACTGGTGGTGGGCCAAGGAGAACCATAGTACAGAAAGACCCGGGGTCGGAGGGTTTTGTTGCTGTAACAAAATGGGGAACCTTGCTTCTGTCTCCGCTACCACTGTTGGTAAGCAAATGGAAAGTGTTTTTCTTCAGCAGATTGAACAGACATCCCAAGCAGGAAGCGGGATATGTAAGTTTGCAGATGGGAGTTCTTGGGGAGAATTCCTGGTCCTCTTTGACCCGAGGGCATTTGTCCCTGGAGCCCCGGTGGTAGTGGTTTATTGTTGGATCTTTGCTAAGCTGCGTGACTCTGGGTTTTTGTCATTCGACAGTTTCCTGATCCCCCAGTTCCTGTTTAGGGCAGAGGTGGCAGTTCTTTTCATGGGCCAGCTCTGGGGTGTTGTTCTGGGAGTTATTTCTGAAAACCCTGGTCGGGACCACTCTTCAATGATTTTGTAAGCCCCTAATCCCTCAATTAACATACATTATCTTAGCCCATTCAGGCTGTGGTAACAGAATATCATTTACGGGGTGGTTTAAACAAGAAATATTTATTTTTCACACTTTTACATGGTAACAAGTTCAATATCAGGCGCTAGCAGATTCAGTGTCTAGTGAGAGCCCACTTCCTGGTTCATGGACAGACAGTGGTCTTCTTGCTGTGCTTTCACATGGTGGAAGGAGTGAGGGAGCTCTCTGGGGCCTCTAAGGGCACTAATCCTGTTACGAGGCTCTGCTTTCTTGACCTAATTGCCTCCCGAAGGTCCAGTTCCTAATACCATCACACCGGGGTAAGGTTTCAACAAATGAGTGGGGTTGGGGGTGGTGAAGGAGCACAAATGTTCAGTCTATACATGCATCTTATGATGATGCCTTTTAGACTTGAAATATGGTAGTTCCCCTTAAGTGTTTTCTATTAATGGAGGTACTTTGCATTGATGTCTTGAGTTAGGTTCCCTGAGGAATAGTCTACTTAAAAGAGGGAGAGTGGCTTTTTTGGTCAGCATCTGATTGGGAGCTAGTGTACGGCTGTATTTGACCCTTGCAACCAGCATGAGAGGCCAGCATCACTGGGCCCAGTTCACAGCTGCAGCAGCAGAACTTGAACTTAGGTGACCTGCCCAAGGCAACCAGCATGTCTGTGGGGATGTAGGTAGTAAACCTAGGCATGTTCCCTATGCACTGTGTCCCACTATCTGGAAAACTTGCGTGGGCTACACGGTCACCCAGATATTTGCTGATCCTGTGGGCCCACTCCACCGTTTCTGGTAAACATATTTGTGAGAGGAAAAATAACAGTAAATTCATCTTCCCAATTACTTCATTTTATATTTTCATTTGAAAAGTATCTTTTAAATGTCATTTCTTCTTAGTTTCCTGTTATAAGCATCTGGTCTCTGAAATCTTCCACAAATACATTATATTCATTTCTTCTTGACTTAAATTTGTCTTTCCTTTCAACTAAGTGATCCTCATTCTTTAAGTGCCATTCTGAAGATTTCCCTAGTTATTCCAACTCTCACTTTTCACTGAAACCTTAAAACACCACCTCTATTATCTAAATAAACACTTAATGGATGTTTTTATGTTTATGTTTTTTTCCTAGACTGTAAGCCATTTGAGTAAAGGAACCATTATATCAGTAATGATAACAATAATAGAATTAGCATCATTACAGGGCACCAGTTTTTACCAAGCAGCCATGTGTGTTATTTATACTTCTCATAACAACACTGCACAGTATGTATTATCTTGTTATTTTGTCACTTGGAATTTTTAATCTTATAGGAAGGGGTCTTTCAGACTTAAACAGGTTTTTGTCAAACATCAACTGTCAGAACCTCCTGATCACATCCCCCTTCTCTGCACTCTGAGGATATCCACACTCACGACTTGTTTTTATGCCTATCTTTCCCTACTTTTACGCCAAACATGTGCTCTCAACACACATGGTTGGTCTCGTCTTCATCCTCTATGTTTCCTCGGTCACTCGGTTGCTCACTCAGCAGTATGGGAGGTGCAGCCTTGTTCCCCTGGGTCTCCGCTGCTCCTTTCACTCCTGTTCTGGTCCTAGTCTCTGCACCTCCACACCTACTCTGCCCTCCTGCTCAGGGACGTTTTGGTGCTCCTGGTGTTTGCAGTTACAAATCGCTTTCCTAGAACATTCCCCACTGTCTTCTGGAACACGTGGGAGCCTTTCTCCAGAGCTGGACCTCTGGAATCACAAGTCACAGGACAGACTTTCCGATTCTGCTTGCCAGAAATCAGAGTATCCCTCCTCTGTCTGTGAACGTCCAGAGGGCACGGGAATCATGCCCTGCTTAGCCCACGGCCTGAGCTGAATGTCTGCACTCAGGGGCCCGGGGGTAGTGGGGAAGGGGCAGAGGAGGTGGGGAGCAGTGACTCGTGAAGGATGTGGCGGCAGCCAGGGAAACTGAGTCCAGGGCTGCAGAGGGAAGGCGGCGCCCACGCTTGCTCTCAGGCGAGGGTGTGGGGAAGGAGCGCCTCTGGAGGGTGGGAACTTGCACTATAGATAGATGGTGACATCAGGGAATCCACTGTGAGGTCACTACTGGGCTGCGGGACATGGAATCCAGCAGGGGGTGGTGTCACTCAGAGCTGCTTTTATCTCGGTCCCACCACTGAACTGCAGGAAGGAAAGCTGTGGTGGTCCTGGGCCCACTCCACCGTCCTGCTCTGGCTCCTGTTCAGCGGGGTCCCAGGTTGCTGCCTCCGGCCCCAATGTCACAGCAGCCACAGGAGCTCCAGCCCTGGCCACCTGCTGCTCCACCGCTGCCCGATGCTCCCCTAGGGCCTCGGAGAGGTGGCTGTCCTTCCAGCCTGTGGTGGCCGTGACTGCACGGTGCCAGGCTGGCTGGGACAATCCTTAAGGCAGAGTGGCCTGCTGTCTGTCACTGGCAGAGCCTGGGTGGGCTGTGTAACCCCCCTGGCGGGAAAGGGCCAGTCTACCTCGGGGAATTGGTTCCGTGAGGACAGGAGGCCAGTTGGCTGTCCCTTGACGGAGTGGTCCCGTGGCTGCTCAGCCTGTGTCCTTCTGTCCCTTCTGGGGGGCCAGCCAAAGGAAGGATCCCTGCCCTGTGATGAGGGGCTCTGTTTTCTCCCCGTTCTTCTCTTCTTCGCCTGCACCCCTGGCTTCCACCCCATTTGCTCCTGTCCGAGTCCCTCTGCAAGGATGAGACAAGGCTCCCTCTTCTGGGCCTCCAGCTGTTTCCACAGTACCGGCTGGTGTCTTTGCTCCTGCAATAGCCACATGGTGGGACGCTGAGGACCTGCTGGCCACTCCTCCCCTGCTGTGCTAGCCTCCTCTTCTTGCCTAGGGGTGGGGTTGGGGACAGGGGACAGGGGACACGACACACTTATGTCCTGGCTGCACTTGCCTCCTGACCTCACAGGCTTGGAGGTGGCTGTGCTCACAGAACGGGCTGCAGGGACTGTTGTGACACCTGCTGCTGCTCCTTTGGCAAACTTGGTGACTGGAGGAGTGAATGAGGGGTGGCCTGGCTGGGCATTTCATGAGCAGATTGAGTGGGGGCATATAGAGTCCCTTCCCCCTCATTCTCTTCCCCAGCATAGCCAGAAGGGGTGGCCTTAGTCACCTGCAGGAGCATGGGACTTCCATGCCCCCACCATGGAGCTGTTGGCTACTCCCCAGGGGAGGAGAAAGAAATGAGGTAGAGAAGACAGAAAGCAGCGAGGCCAGAAGCATCTCCATATTGAGAGCATATAAGGGAGGTCCTTTGAGGTTAAGGGCATTCATTGTCTTTGAGGAGAAGCTGAGTTTGCTACCCCAAAACATGCCTCTTAGGGGATATTGAGTATTTGAAGCTGGCTAGTTTCAAGAAGCAAAAGGCCAACAAAACAAACAAAATGCTTTGACCTTCCTCTAACGGCATAAAAGAATTTAGAGGTTCTGTTCCAGGAAAGGAGCTAGTATCATAGATACCTATAGTTTAAAGATTTTATTTATTTACTTTTAGAGAAGGGAAGGGAAGGGAAAGAGGGAGAGAAACATCAATGTGTGGTTGCCTCTTGAGCACCCCCTTCTGGGGACCTGGCCTGCAACCCTGGCATGTGCCCTGACTGGGATTCAAACCAGTGACCCTTTTGTTCACAGGCCAGCACTCAATTCACTGAGCCACAGTGGCCAGGGCAGATACCTATAGTTTAATATAAACTAATGTGATGGACAAGGCCTTCTCTGTGTCCCATTGTTAAAAAATGACCCAGCAAACAGTCGTTTACCAAACATTTGCTTTTCCATCTCCATGTAAATTGCCTTCCTGCCCTTTGAAGTCCCAACACATTATTCTCTACCTTCTCCTTAGCTCAATATGACATATAAACTTGCAGTGCCCAATTTGTCGTCAGGTCTCATATTAATATGTTTATACATATTAAATTTGGTAATTTTCTCTTGTTAATCTGTCTCATGACAATTTGATTATTAGACCAGCCAGAAGAACTTAGGAGGGTAAAGGAAAACTATTTTTTCTCCCCTACACCTGTTTAATATAGGGGTCCCTCTACAATATCTGCTCGTTCAGGTCCTGCTTGAACAGCAGAACAGCATGATTACAATTCCCTATGAAAACTGCTGGCTGGTGCTGGCTGGTGCTGGCTGATATGGCTCAGTGAATTGAGCAAGAGCCTGTGGTCCAAAGGGTTGCTGGTTTGATTCCTGGTCAGGGCACATACCTGGGTTCCAGGCCAGGTCCCCAGTTGGGGGCGTGTAAGAGGCAATCTATCAACATTTCCCTCATACATCAATGTGTCTCTTCTTTCTCTCTCCTTTCCTCTCTCTAAAAATAAATAAATAACTAATCTTTAAAACAAAGTTTAAAAAAAGAAAACTGTGGCTGCCTCTATTTTACACACTCTGACATCTTTCTTTGGACGCATTCCTAGAAGTGAGACTGCCAGTCAAGGGATATGTGCATGTTACATTTTGATGGCATGCACGCTACTAATTCACACAAAAGTTGGTGCATAGCAGTCATAGGCAGAGTGTGGCTCAAACAAAGGAAGGGCTTTCTCATGGTTAAAAATATTCCACAACAGCTGAGACTGAGTTGGGACAGTACGTGTTCAAGAAGAGCATGGATGACCGGGGTGTTGAGGATATGACTTCGGGGAATGAGATTAGAGCAGCTGGGAAGTTCAGCTTTGTGGTCCACTCTGGAGGAGCTGTATGACACTCTCCAAAGGACAAAGTCAAACATGGGTGTGAACATGAGCATGTCAGTCTTTCCTGCACAGTGTTGCTAAAGGTCCCTGAGGAGGTGCTAAGCATACCTACCACACTATTGCCAGGACTGCCTGGAGTGGCAGCACCCACCCACTGCTCAGGGCTATCTGTTTCCAAAACTGTTCTGCTACTGGCCTTGCTCTTCCTGTAGGGGTGAAACACCCCAGCCCCAGCAGGAGGTCTGTGGGAGCTGCCCATCTCCTTCTGGGGCCTTGACTCCACTCTGGCTATGCTTACCTTCTACTGCCTTCTGTGACCTGTCACATCACACCCCTTTGCCTCAGCCCCCAGCAGCTGCCTCCTCAAGACAGTCACGATCCTTCCCTCTAAAATGCATCATCACCTGCACAGGGATGAGCCCACCTCATAAGAGATGAATGCAAGAGTGAGGTGGACAGCAATATATTATCTCCACCTATTTGATAAGAAAATTGGGGTACAGAGCCACAGCCTTTCTACCTATGTATCTTCATGTTCTAGATCTCCAGGTAGAACCTGAATTTCCTACAAGGGGGCTGGAGGGGTTTGGCTGGCATAGCTCTGATCCTACTGTAACTGCACAGAAACTTCATTTCTTTCATATGATCTCTTCTCCTTTCCCTTTGATTCAAACTGACCTCATCCAGCATCCTGACTCACCTGCTTCTTTCTCCCTTGCATGTCCACTCCCTTGAGCATTAAGCCCTGATTGGCATCAAATAATTGTAGGAATAAAGCCTCTGATCTATTGACCACAGAGACAGTTTCAACCTAGAAATGACCTCTAGGCTTCAGTTGTGTGTTTCAGCTCCAGGTTCAGAAAAGCATCAAAACCAGAGAAAAGGATGCTGTGGCTGACATCAAGCCCAGAGGCCCTAATTTCTCACTGCCTACCCTAGTCAGACCAATCAGCAGAGACATGGCCCTAACTCCCTAGCCAGCATGATTAACGATTTTTCCCCTATATGACCCTTCCCCTGGAAGCCACCGGAAAGCCAGGTCTTTAAGTATTAGCCTATCTGTCTCTGGCATGGTAAAAACAAACCGTTACCTTTTTTTGCTGCAAGCTCCTTTAGATCTTATAGACTTTTAATATGTGTTAGGCAAATGGACCCCTTTAGTTCAGTAACACTATTGTGGGGTTGTTAGTAAATACTTTATGAATGACCTTTGGTCATTATATTGTTGTGACCTCATGTGTTATGGTAGAGGAAAGCCAGTATCATCTTAGGGTCCTTGTCCCTGAAAGTTGGGCCTATGTGATTTGTACCACTTCCCAAACATTAGTAAAGGAACCTATACTGGGGGCCCTTGTGAGGGTTGACACTTGACCTCTGACCACCCTCATGCATGAAAGAGTGTAACACTAGAAACAATCATGACAATAGGTCAAAAAAGAGGTTGTGGGAGAAAGGAAAAATCATTATTGTATTTTTGCTTTTTGAACGAGAGTCTCTACATTTTCATTTTGCATAGGGTCCTCCAAATTATGTAGCCTCTCCTCTCTTAGGGCTCATAGCGTAATAGTTGTATTAATAACTACAAGAAGCCATTTGTTTATATTAGAGAATGTGAACACATAAAAAAGGAGATAAATTACTCTGTCTTTGCTTTTTTATTTCCACTTCCAGTATTAGCATTTTAAAACAATCTCTTTTTTTATGTATTAACATTCTTTAATATTTATTTGGCAATGAAACAAGAACTTCTTTCAGGAGTTAAAGGCTAACATGGTCAATACTATGAATTTTCCTTTTGGTGCAGAGTTTAGCAAACTTACAGATATTTAGTAGATGATCTTTCCATTTAAAGATGGCCAAGTGTTATGAGTTTGCTATTTTTTCCCTTAATCCTCATTTGAGGGTATGCAGATATATTTCATTGATTAGAGAGAGATGAGAGATGTGAGAGAGAAACATCGATCAGCTGTTTCCCGACTGGGGATTGAACCTGAAACCTTTTGGTGAACAGGATGGCACTCCAACCAACTGAGCCACCTAGCCAGAAAGAATTTGTTATTTTGAAGAAAAAATAAAGAGGTGAAAAAAAAATCACTTTTAATTAAATGAACTATTTATAACTTGAATGGCAATTATTCTTTAATAATGTTTTTGATATCACAGATCAAACTGAGTGCCCCACACTGGAGCATAGCATATTTATATAAATAAGCCCCCAGAATCTCATTGTCACAAAGCCCCAGCTCATCCTGATGAACTGGTCTGGTCTAGTTTCTACAGGATGGATGACTGCTGTGGTACATTGGCTTAAAACAATCAGATTTTTACACCTTTCATCCTCCCTCAGGGTTCTTAAAAAAATTCTGATCTTCAAGACAATTGTTTGACTAGGGGTTGGGAAAGATGAGGAAAGAATTTTCTTAAAAAAATATTATTTCCTTTATTCCTCAGAGCAGAAGAGGTGTGTAATGAGCAGAGATTTCTTTTGATGAAAGACATAGATGAGTAGCAAGGGTATGTTTGTGTTTTATCAGACAACATTGGTGTGTTCAGGATAGTATGGCTGTAGATGGTATACTTGTGTTTTTTAAAAATACACATTTTGATAACTTAATCTTAAATTATTTTAATATTGAGTTTTACTTTTACATTTTTATTCTTTGATCTTCCTAGGAAGAAAGCAATGATTCTTGAGGACTCTTGGTTATTCTTGATTATTAGGCAATTCAAGATCTTATTAGCCAATTTACAGTTGGAATCCGTTTCCTGCCTCTCCTCCCACAACGTAGTTTACTCTCGTTAGCATCTCCATCATAAGTAGGAGCAAGGGATTAGAAATGGAATACAGGCACATTCATTGTTGCTTTGATCGGCTGAGAGCATAATTTTGAGGTGCACTTAATGTACTCAATGCCCTTGTTGTTAATGCTTTCTCACTTTCAAATAAAATGCAAACCAAAACCCATAATTGGACGACAGTCAATCACCCTCTAGTGAAAGTTTGCATGAATGTATTCCCTCTGTTGGGTTTTGAAACTTTGAAACATCTCTCTCGTCATAAAAGGAAAGAATTTATTTTCCTTAAAGAAACTGATAATCTAAGAGCACCAATGATAGTAGAGGAATCTTTGATGGGGAGGGTTCTGATATCATAGCAACCATAACTGCCCTTGCGCAGGCTGCCCCAAGCCTGCTGTCATCATTCTGCGGTATCTAAGAATGGAGGGGGGACTGCGGTTTCTTCTCTCAGTCATCAGTCTGCTTCTGTGAAAGCACTAGGATGAACCTGGGAGCTGACTTGGCTGCTGGAGCATCAGGAAGTAGAGAGCTCTTCTCAGAGGTATTGGGGACCTAAAACCTGCCTTGTCTGAGCATGAAGGTCCCCTCCTACCTTCACGATTCCTAGGCTCTAAGAGCCTATGGTGAGGCCGGCCTTCTATCATTCCTGAAGCTGAGCCTGGATCCTGTTCTCACCCTATGCCCAAGGGTGGAAATTGTGACCTTTTTTGATGTACAGGCCAGATGGGGCTGGTGGATGGAGGTTGGGGGGTGGTACCCGATGTGACCAAGAGAAGCTTAGCTTTGGGCCCTGGGGGTGGGACTGCAGGCAACTCTGAATTGGGGGAGCCAAGCCCCTCCAAAACTGGGTGTTAGCTATATGGCATTAAGAGATACTGTTGTTTACTATAAGATGTACTGGTCAAACAGCAGACTCAAGTTGTTATCCGAATTCTTTTAACTAACTAGTTGAGGCTTTAGGCAAATAATGTAACTTCAGTGAATCTTTCTTTATCTGTAAAAACAGGGAATGTCTGAGACTCTTCTCAATAATAAAAAACTTAAGTGCATAATCCTATGAGGAAAACAGTCATTATTATTACTGATTAGAAATACTGTAGAATTAACAGAGCATTTAAAAAAAAAAACCAACGTGGTTTTGTTTATGTGGTATAATAAAGATTATATCTGGTTTTTATCCTCAGTTCCTGGCACAGAGCTCCAAAAACGCTTGGAATTTCCTGAGTGACCAGAGGGTCTTTGTTATGCTAACAAATGGCTTCTGGTGTGTCCCTGGATAGTTTGGCTGCGGGGGGAGCATGAGGTGCTGGCCACCAGAAAGACCAGCTGTGTGATTAGATAGTTGGAACTTTGGGCCAGCCTGACCTCCATGAATGGAGGGGGACTGGAGATTGACTTCAGTCATGTGGCCAATGATTTTTTCAGTCATGCCCATGCAATGAAACCCCAGTAAAATCTGCACACTGAGATTTGGTGGTGCGTGCTGTGAGGCGGCACATCCAGATTCCACGCAGGGAGGGCATGGAAGCTCTCTATCCCTCTCTACCCACCAGGCCTTGCCCTGTGCATCTCTTCATTTGGCTGTTCCTTAGTTGTATACTCTATAAGAAACTGAACTCATAAGTAAAGTTTTAAGTTAGCCCTGAGTCATTCTAGTAAATTACTCATCCTGCAGACGTTATGGGGCCCTCCAACTATGTAGCTGGTTGATCCGAAGTGCAGATGGGGAGCTCACTTGGGGCTAGTGCCTGAAGAGTAGGCAGTCTTGTTGTGGTCTGAGCCTGTGGATTGTGATGCAAACCCCAGGTAGTTAGTGTCAGAACTGTGTTGCAAGATACCCACTTGGTGTCAGAGAGTTAGTGTCAGATCACTGTTTGCCTAGAATGAATTATAATTTAAATGGACTTCCCATCCTTTATGTTTTATGAGCATGGAGCCAAATAATAATTGTATTTGTTTGAATATGTCAACTTATATTACTGAATATATAATTATTTGATTATACTTTCAGCCTCTGTTCATGGAACCTGACCTTTACAGTTTATTACTTATTTCGGTCACTTACTCACATGGTACGTTCATGACTTAGGGGGAAAAAAACAACAAAGCAAATAAAACTGAAGGAGTGCTGATGTTTCTTCTTTTTATTATTATTTCTTTTTGCTTTAAAAAAATCAATAAATAATCAAGTATAAATGTAAAATTATTTTTATTAAGATTTTATTTATTTATTTTTAGACAGAGGGGAAGGGAGGGAGAAAGAGAGGGGAAGAAACATCAATGTGTGGTTGCCTCTTGCACGCCCCTTTCTGGGGACCTGGCTTGCAACCCAGGCATGTGCCCTGACTGGGAATTGAACCAACAACGCTTTGTTTCACAGGTTGGTGCTCAATCCACTGAGCCACACCAGCCAGGGCTAAATGTAAAATTATTGATTGATAATTCAGATGCCAGATATCAATGCAGAACTAGAATCTAAAAATGCTTGGTAAAGGATCCAGATTCTGGTGATCTGAGAAGCAAAATATTTACAATAGAGGCTAGATTAGCTTACCATATCCATTTTCCTCTACTTCCTGGGCATGTGGGAAGACTTCCCAGATCTACTGCAGTTATGTTAGAGCCATATGAGTAGTTCTGGCCAATAGGCTCTGAGCAGAAGTAACAAGCATCTCTTCTAATCAGAGGCACTTATGAGCAAGCATGAATGCTCCCTGTCATACCAATCACTGAAGCTGTGTGATATGGGGCATCATTAGATGGTGGAGCCTCTGTCAGCCTGGGTGCCTGAGTGTTTGCAGAGCCTTCTACTGACTCACATTGGATGCGCAACATGAGGAAAAAATAAATCTTTATGTTAAGCTACTGAGAGTGCAGGAATAATTTGTTATCACAACTCATCCTATGTTATCTTCATTAATATAGTGACTTCAGGTGTTTTTTATTATGGCATTAAATACCTGTTCTGGCCTGGGCTCTTGAATGAATCCAGATGACTCTTGAGATTCTTGTGGAAGATCTGAGCTGGTGTAAATGAACACAGAGGCAAATCCTATTACATGCTTATGTTAAAAATAAGGAGCACTACTTAGCCAGGGTTTCATATTGGTTTACCACATAGTGACTGGGTATTTGAGCTGCAAGGACCCCGAGAGATCATTCAGGTCATTGAACAGAGACCACTAGTTCCTTTCTAAATTCATTCCTCATTCTTTCTTGCTTACAGGTCCCATGTGCTCAGGGGAAAGGACTCCCTGGGCTCAGAGAAGAATCCTCAGTGGTCTAAGCTAATCATATGATCTTATCCCCCTTGCCAGTGGTTGCCTTATGAGTGGCCATGTGACACAGTTCTGGCCAATGTTACATGAGCAGTAGTCTCCTAGAGACTCCTGGGAAAGGATTTTCTTGCTCTTAAAAAAAGATATCTTGGGAAAACATCCACTTATGTACCTTAGCACATAGCTGTGTGAAGTGTGATGCTTGGACCTCTGAGGGCCATTTGTGATCATGAATGGAACCAACACAAGATGAAGCATGAGAACATGGTGAAGCGTGAGACATGGAGAACTTTGCTCCTGAAAATAGGGACACTGAATGAACCAATCCTAGAAAAGCCAGGGCATCTGGACTTCTTAACATGTGAGATAAGATGTCCTTATTGTTAAGTCATTGTTACTTGCTGCTTAAACATCCTAACTCATGTGCCTACTTCCCTCCTTTTACATTTTACAGGTAGAATCTGCCATGTGTTGACTTTGACTTTGTTTCATCATTTATAAATTCTAGAAAAAAATCTGTATATAAAATTTTATCACTGCTTTTTAAAAAAACAGCTCTCTTGATAAAATTCAATAATATTCATTTTACCCATTTAAAGCATACAGTTCAATGGCTTTTAGTATATTCACGGAGTTGTGTTCCATCACCATAATGAATTATAGTACGTTTTATTACTCCAGAAAGAAACCTTACACTCATTAGCAGTCCCTCCTGTTATAGTTTGCTTGGCCTGCCATAACAAAATACCATGGACTGGTGGCTTAAGGAGAGAAACTCATTTCTCATAGTTCTGGAGGCTGGGAAGTCCAAGATCAAGGTGCTGGCAAGGTAGGTTTCCTTGTGAGGGCTTCTCTCTTGGCTTATAGGCGGTCACCTTCGCACTGTGTGCTCACATGACCTCTTCTTTGTGCATGCTCAGGAATGAAGATAGAGCAACTTCCCTGGTGTCTTCTAAGGGCACTGATTTTACCATATAAGGGATCCTGCTGATAACCTCATTTAACCTTACCTCCTTTATTCAAATACAGTCACATTGGGGGTAGTGCTTCCACCTATGAATTTTTGGGGGGCACAGTTTAGTCCACAGTGCTCTCCATTCTTCCCTTCCCTGAATCCTTGACAACCACCAACTTTCTGTTGTTATGGATTTCCCTGTTCTGGACAGTTCACATAAATGGAATTACCAATTAGTGGCCCTTTGTGTCTGCTTTCTTTCATTTAGCATAATGCTTTCAATGTTCATCCATGGCACAGCCTGTATTAATACATCATTCCTTTCCATTGCTGAATAATATTCGATTGTGTGGATATGCTACATTTGATTTATCCTTTCATCAGTTGATGTGCTTTTGAACTGTTTTCCTGGTTGTTATGAATAATGTTACTATGAACATTTGTGTACACATTTTTGTGTAGACATACCTTCTCATTTCTCTTGGGTATATACCTGGGAGTGGAATTGCTGGGTCATAAGGTAACGCTGTGTTTAACTCTTTGAGGAACTGCCGGATTTTTCCACAGTGGCCATGCCATTTTGTAATCCTTTGTTTCATAATTCTGTGATGTATGATGTCCCTGTTCTCCACCCCAATTCAGAGACAACGACAAGCCAGAGGGTCCAGAAGGAGAGCTAAGGTTAGCTTTATTAATGCTAAAGCTCTTGAAAAATGCTGCTGAGGTATTAGGGACACCGCTGTCCATCCCCTGAATCCGCTAGGCTTGCCTCCCCACTGTCGGCACAGCGGGGCGAATGCAACCCTGCTGCTCTGGCTCGGTTTCTGTGTAGCGGAGGCAAACGGCACACTGGCTTTGTACAGGCTGAGAATCCTCAGGTTGTCTTCGCAAACTCACCCGTCAAACAGTTCTGTTCTCCGCGGGGAGAGCAGGAGGCCAGAGGGGGCAGGAGAACCTGCTGCGGTGTCTTCACAGGAAGGAAACATCAGGCTGTGATTGGGAAATGACAATTTCAGTTTTAGAATATCTCATTTGTCCTGAATTGAAGTCATTTTAAAACTTTCTGGCCATGTCACTGTAACATTTTTCCTGGGAGTGGTTTGAAATCTCCCTACCTAAAGTTACGAGTACATTTCAATCTGTGCCCAGGCCCTCTTCCTTTGCTGCCTTTGGGGTCCAGGATACAGGAATCTATCTCTTTCTCCCCATGACGTCATCAGCCAACGGTTTAAATTCTGTTCAGAGACACAGGTTTTTTTCCCTGGCGCTCGGTTCTGAGAGATCCTAGTGCCGGGAGGAGGGGCAGCAACTCGCCACACCCACTGCTTTTGCGAGCTCCGTCCCAGCAGGCGTCCAAATGGGTGAGGTCCTCATTCCTGCTTTACCTTGTTCCCGGGTGGGTTAAGAAAAACCAGTCCTGTGGCTGATCTCCGATGACTGGAGGAAAACCCAGAGCTGAAAGCGGCGCTGCCCAATCTAACGCAGCCCATCAGGTTTATTTTTTCTGCCTATATACTCCCACCGGCACATAGTTACTACCCAGGTCGATCCTACCCTGGTCATGGGATGTAACTTGGCATAACATTGTATAAATTTAAGGTGTACAATGTATTGATTCCATGCATTCATATATTACAAAATGATTATCACCATAGCATTAGCTAATACCTCCTTTTCATTATCATTTCCTTTTTGTGATGAGAACATTTAAGTTTTACTGTCTTAGCACTCTCAAATATGTAATTCATTATTATTAGCTATAATCACTATGCTGTACATTAGATCCCCAGAACTTGTTAGTCTTGTAACTGGAAGTTTGTACCTTTTGGCCAATATATCCCATTTCCCCCCACCCCCACCCCAGCCCCTGTTAACCATCATTCTTGTCCCTTTTTCTCTGCAAAGCTGAATGATTTCTCTATTACTTGTACATTCCCTTCTTATATACATATATATTTATATTATTATTACATTATAATATTAATACATTATATATTATTATTTATATATTTACCTTATATATTGGACTATGTTTGTATATTTAAATATATACATATATAATCATGGCATTATAATGTAAAAAGTTTTTTTACCAGCCTGTCCCAGCTCTGCGGAGAACAAGCAAGGACCTCGGTGGTCCCGAAGCGGCAGGCACAGGGCAGTGTGGACAGTGATGCCTGAGGGGAAAGGTTTTTAAGGAACACCTGAAACTTGTAAGAGGTGCAGTTGTCCAGTCACCTGATCCAAGGAAGTCTTCCTTCAGAAGTTCCTGGGTTATCAGAACAGTGGGGTTCCCATGTATACTGATAAAAACATTTGTTCAAAACAATGTGCTTAGACTAAGTTAATTACAATTATTCCAGTCCCATGACATCTTGCCACTTTGGAGAGCCACAGAACACACCAGGCTTCGGCAAGCTCAGAGCATGGGGAACTTCTGCGCCCTCATGAGCTGTGAGGTTACGCTGACAGTCCTTCAGTTTCTCACCATCTGGTCCAGTATCAGATGAAACAGCGATCACCTGTTTTTAAAAAAGATTTTCAGTAAATCTCCATCAACGTCTGCCCTCCTGCCTAGAGTGTAGTTAATATTTGGCTGATAAGTCATCAAATCAACCAAGAATGTTAATGGTTGGCTATGTTTGAGAATACTGAGATCAGTTTGTGGGAAGAGTCATCAATCTTTGCGTCCAGACGACTGAAGAGCAGACAAATGACCAGCAAAGTCTTAGGAAGCCTGGCCCTTCTCTGCTTGCGGGCGGGCGTCTTGCCTCCCTTACCCCAGCGCTGCCACGGTCGGTCGCTGTGCTGCAGTGGCAGATGAAAGATGCCTCGGGCGGCAGGTGAAACGCAGCAGAGTCACACCCAGCGGGAGGCAAACCTCTGGGCATTTTTCATTTGAGAAAAACTTTTTCCCACATAAAAGATGGTTTTGGGAACATAGTAAATGCTCAGATTTTACCCTAATGATATTAAAAAAGTAGGAAATAAATGAGACTTCCAGTTTGGCAAAAATGATAACATTGATTTCACGTCTCAAGAAATTGAATTGTTAGGTTGTAAATCCATGGTTTCTTTTGTGCTTCTCAGAAAGATCGAGTGCCTTACAAGACAATATTGATTGTATTTTATGAGCATCTACTATTTAAACAGGCAAAAATGGAACCCATCATTGGAACACTGCATAACCAGATGGAACTGGTCAATTCCAATCGTTTTTGCTCTCCGGTCGGGAGAGCCACCCCTGAGGGTGGCAGTGCTGTGCTGGTGGTGAGCGCCTTTACTCGGGCATCTGGCTCCTGTGGCTGCGTTACCCCATGTCCATTTTGGTGGGAATAACCAATTGACATGCCAGGGTGAAAGAATGAAAGAGAAAGGCGAAGCCAAAAAGAGGTGACAGGCAAGAGTGACATTTATCAGGCTCTGAGGAAATAATTTTCAGTAACAGTCCACCACAGCCTGGCTCTTGTGAAAGTGACCTCCAAAGCCTGCCATGGCCTCCCTTTTGGCATCTCTTACTTGATGTTTTCCATTTGCCCCAGAGCCATGGACACACACGCAGGGCGAATGTTTTCCATCCTCTGAACATCTGGGCTATTTGAGGTCATTCAGTGGTTAAGGCTGATTGGAACGGGCAGTAATAGGAAATTTGCTTTTTAAAAATGGGGGAAACCTATGATATGGAAACAGCAAATGTAACTGAGTAGCTCCGTTCTGTCTGGTGAATCTCCCTAGAAGTGAACAGTCCTGGGATCCACGTTGAAATGGAAATGGTGGCCCACACAGTCAGAGTGATTCAAGATCAGGGTCGGAACTTGTGCCCCAGGGCTGCTCAGGAAGAGCTTTCAATCATCTTGGTACACGAGAAACACTTTAAGAAACTTATTTTCTTTAACTCATTAGTATTACCCAATCTTTCACTAAATTCATGAGCACTCCCCCTCCCCCACCCCCCCCATGTGCTCTTAATTAATGCTCTATCTATGTTAGGATGGAAAACTCCATTATTGTGTTGGCTGGCATCAGAATCCTCTTAGGAAAGGCACAGAAGAATTTCACCTGAGCTCACACAGCTCTTGGCCTGTACTTTTCAAAGTTTTTAAAACATTGTGGTAAAATAAAACAGAATTCATTAATCATTTTTAAAGTACACAGTTCAGTGGCATTAAGTACATTTACATTGTTGTGCAACCATCACCACCATCCATTTCCAGAACTTTTTTTAAATCTTCACCTGATGATATGTTTATTGCTCTTAGAGAGAGAGGAAGTGGGTTAGGGAGTGGGGGAGAAAGAAACATCAATGAGTGAGAAATATCGGTCAATTGCGTCCTGTACACAATCAAACCTGCAACCTAGGTATGTGCCAGGATTGGGCATCAAACCCACAAGCCTTTGTTGTACGGAATGATGCTCCACCCAACTAAGCCTCCCAGCCAAAGCTCCAACATTTTTTTCATCTTACAAAACTGAAATTCTGTACCCATTGAACAGTAACTCCCCATCCCTTTTTCCCCCAGCCTCTGGCAACCACCATTCTAATTTCTGCCTTTATAAAATTGACTACTCTAGGGACCTCATATAAGTGGAATCATATAGTATTTATCCTTTTGTGTTTGGTTTAATTTAATTAGCTTAATGTCCTCAAGTGTCATCTGTTTTGTACCATGTGTCAGAACTTCTTTTCTGAGTAACATTCTATTGTATGCATATACTGCATTTTGGCTATACTTTTAAAAAAATGAGGTATGATTCACATTAATATTAGTTTCAGGTTTATAACATAGGAATGATTTGATATACAGTATGTATATATTGCAAAATGATCACCACAATGTCTAGTTAACATGCGTCACCACACATAGTTACAATGTTTTTTATTTTTGTATAAGACCTTTTAAGATCTACTCTTGTAGCAACTTCCAAATGTACAATATAGCACTCTTAAGTATAATCACAGTACATTGCATTCCCAGGACTTACTTATTTTACATCTGGAAGTTTGTATCTTTTGACCGCCTTTACCCATTTTGCCCCACCCCTACTCCCACCTTTCGCAACGACCTATCTGTTCTCTGTATCTATGAGTTTGGTTAAAGAGATTTTTTTTTTTTTTTTTAGATTTCACTTAAAAGTGACATCATATAATATTTTATTTTTATGTCTAACTTATTTCATTTAGCATAATGCCCTCAAGGTTTAGTCATGTTGTCACAAATGGCAGAATTTCCTTCTTTTTTTATGGCTTAGTATAGTATTCCATTGTCTATGTGTGTGTTTAACAACAACAAAAAAACCCCCAATAAACCCCCCCCAGAATTATCTTCTGGAGGGCTGGGCCCTTGTAGTACAGGTTTGTCGTGAATGATGTTTTTTATTCCCCAGGATGAAAAAAGTCTTCAAAGAGAAACTTTTTGCTCATGTGGAAGAGGTGTAACAAAAAATGACAGAAGCACTAAAAGGCATCAAAATTGCTAAGTTCAAAAACTGTTTTCAGCAAAGGAAAAAAACATCTCAATAGGTGTATTGTATCAAATAGAGAGTACTTTGAAGGTGACTGAAACATTTAAACATGTAAGAATAAATACACAATTTTTTTATAAGTAAATTAATCCATTCATTCATTGATGGACACTTCGATTGTTTTCATGTACTGCTTATTGTAAATAATGCTGCAACAAACATAGTGGTCCAGATACCCTTTCTAGTTAGTGTTTTCGTTTCCAGAAGTGAAATTACTGGATCATATGGTAGTTCCATTTTTAATTTTTTGAGGAAACTCCATACTGTTTTCCCTAGTGTGTACATCAATTTACATTTCTATTAACAGTGCACAAGGGTTTCCTTTTCTCCACATCCTCTCCAGTGCATCTATTTCCTGTCTTTCTGGTAGTAGCCATTCTAACAGGCGTGAGCTGATATCTCATTGTGGTTTTGGTTTGCATTTTCATGGCTTATATTTTTGATACAGCACTTACTAGCTATTGTTTCCTTTAGCCTATGAACTGCATGGGGACAAAAAGAAATCAAGGATTTATGCTGTGAATCTATTCAACTTGGTATGTGTCAGAGTATTCAGCATAGAAGTACGTGTTCCCCCGCCCACAGCTTAAACTCAATGTGGGAGGTGGGGCATGATAACTGAGCTTAAGTTAGAAAAACAGGGAGATGAGTTTCTAAGTCTAGTCATAATCCATTCTTGAAATTTTCTCTTTGCTTTAGATTTTGCTTCTGTTTCTGTTTTGGAAAGTAGTAGCTTAGGTTGCATTTTAGACTAATTAGAATTGTTTTGCTAAAGATCTAGTAAATGGGGCCAGATTTATGAAATCTATTCATGAATTTGTCGATCTAAAGAATGCTGGAGTTCTGCGCAGTGACTGGATTCATAGAGGTGCTTGCAGATATTCAGGATAAACAAATTAATTGTGGGACATAGTGAACTGAAGATAATTGTGCCTTTCATAACTTTTTGTTGAAAAATATTGCTAATTTTTAATTATTTGTTTTTCAGACATAAGAAAACTATCTGTTGCTAAAAGCAGTTTGGTAAAGTATACTTTCATAAGCGATATTAAGGCATTTATGTTTTTCCCTCCTGATCCCTCTGGAATTTGGAACCTCTTAATGGGTATTATTCTTTCCATGGCAATATGTTTGTTTGCATAAATCTAGTAGGAATCTGATTTCTTCATAAAAGGGTGCATAAAGCCAGTTTCCAGTTGTGATTTTTATTAACCAAGTCTTTGACTGGAATGTGATGCCTGAAGGAGGCACGCCTGGACACTGGTTGTTACCAGAAAACCTTGAGGTCCACTTTTGAAGCCAATAAAAGCCCACTGGAGAAATGGCTTAATACTGTGTTTAGTCATGTGGTTCATGGCAGTCTTTCCAGGTAAGGAATGAAGTTTATTTTTCTGAAAAATGGCAAGGAAGAACCTTAAGATGTGATGGAAACCTCAGGGACTTGAGGAATGTAGGTTTTTACTGCAGCAAAGCCTGAAGGCAGGCATGTGTGGGCTGACTACAGCTCAATCTAAAAGTTCCTTGTGCAAGTTCCAAGGCAGTCCTGTAACCGAGCAAACTGGGGCTCCTCCACATGGTGCCTTGATGCATGACCCAACAATTAGTGTTGAAGGAAACAGGATTTTGTTTACAGGATTTCTACCTTGGGCGGCTGAGAGCACTCCTGCTCAGAACCCTGTTCTCCCAGGAGACCCAGCACTTCCCTTGCTCCCCACCAGGCACAAACAGTCCTCCATCCCCTCTGGAAGGTGCACTTGTGGGTTTCAGAGTCACCGTCCTTTCTCAGCAGATCTCTCCTTCAGGATCTAGGGTATGTTGTCCTCAGCCTCCAGGTAGTGGCTCAGGGAAACATGTGCCATGTTACACTGGGTCATGTGGAGTCCAATAAGGCATACGTCCCCAGAGAGTCCCTTCTTCGTATGTCCTTCAGAGAAGCAGGAGTCTGTAGCTCAACAGTCCCAGTTCAGCTCCAAGCACCTACCATGAACCTGTGCTTGGTTAAGCAGGTCCCCACGCAGCTCCATTAGCTCTGCCAGGTCTCTGCACAGCTTCCTCAGCTCTCTCCTTACACCCTTTCCTCCTGCATGGCTTCTATTCCTCATGGTGGAATTTCTTCCTACACCAGGCTGCATGGCAAAATCCCCTTTGGTTTCAGCCCACCCTTATTTTAAATGCTCGATCTGGAATTTTCTAAATGACCTCATCCCTGGCCCCTCCTATAATGTGCCACTTTTGCCAGTTCCCTGTATCTTTTATCATCTTTTGGCTGCCATCTTTAGTCAGGGCAAGAGTTCATGGTGACACAGGGGCATCTGGCTCCTGCCTCTCCTGTGGGTGCTGAATAAGCTCCCCGACCTCACCACGGCTATGTCACCTGTCCCTGATGCCCCCAAAGTCACAGACACATTTTGCCAGGGGCAGCAGCACACCTATTAACTTGCCATGGTTATGCAAAGTATTTTAAACTGGTATCATTTACTCCCTCTTCCTTCAGTCAAGGTTTGTGAGGAATATGCTGCTATTTTGGGGATGGGGGGACCCCCCAGCACCCCATTAGAGTCTTAAAGAGCCTATATGATTGAGTGCTATTCCGGTTGTGTTTATGCAAGTAATCAGGCCAAATTGAAACTGGACTTAATGCAATAAACGAATTGGTCTTGATTTGGCTCTTTGATGAAAAAGAGTGTGATTTTAGGGGAAAAATTATGCTGCATTAAAATCTATTACACACAATTAAGGAAAGCAGAGTCTAATTCAGTGAATTGTCTATAAAATTTTATTTCTCACCTATTAACTACACTGGATCCTGCATTTCTTTAGTTTTCTTTCACACTACTGTTTAATTTTTCCTTCATCCTTTGAATTATTGAGAACTACTGACACAGTGTCAACCATGCAGCCTTTACCTGAGCACCTGATGATATCACCAGAGACGTTTAAACTACAGATAAAAAGGATCTATCAGATTGTCTCTGCTTGATTTCATTCCAGCAAAAAATTTTGCATTTGGAAGTCTCATCTGATACTCTTGCAAACTCAGAAACTGGCTTATGATTTGCTGTGTTCATTAACCTTTGTGTTCTTTTTGTTTTCAAAGAATGTGTACTATGGCCTTGTTTACCTCGTTTCTCTGTCATATTCTTGGGGGTTGTCTTGTTGGATTTGCAGAAGCAACACCTCTCCCCAATGGGGAGGAATGCTGGTTGCTGAGAACTACGTCTAGACAGTTGGGTCTGCGCAGAGTTCCTGACCCAACGATACCTCTTCTATGCTTCTGCCGACCTGCCGTGGTGGATTCACCCTGAGAACCAGACATGTTGGGACTGGCTGTGAGGCTGGAAGGCTTCTGACCCCGTCTTCAAACAGATACATGAGGTGTTTTCCCTTGTGAGAGAGCAGGCTAACTGCAGGAAGCCATAGCTCACTTATACAGTTTGGAACTGTGGGGGCGGGGGGAGGGCGGCTGTCAGCATTACAGACAGAAGTACAACAGCCTGTACCCATATGTACTGAACACAGGAAGGGACTGCAATGAACCTGTGCAGCTCATGGGGTGGACAGCAGCAATCCTGTGCAATAAGATTATGGTACTGACTGCTACAGACTGTTGATGACATTCCCTCCTCCTAGGTCTCTTTGGCTTTTGTCTTGCACTTTGAGTCTTGGGGTGTAGCTTTTACTGTGTCTGTGGTATATGGATACAATGTGCCAGCATGCTCACCACACAGGTTCCCCTATCGGAAGAATAAACACAAAGGATGTGAGGTGGAAGAGCAATGTTGGGGTGGACTGGCGGGGGTCCGTGGGCGTGGCCCTTCCCCCTCCTGTGACTGTGGGCTGGTCAGACAGCCCCTGGCCAGAAGGAATGTGTGTTGTTTTGGGAATGGATCGCAACTCCCTCCTTATCTCCTTTGGGGAGCAGCTTCTTGGTTTATGCCTGCTTCTTGACCTTTTACACACTGAGGTAATGAAGTTTAGAGTCACGCGTAGGACATGTGCCTCCTTTATCTGGGACCCCTTATAACGAGCCTCAGACTAGAGATGGTGTGGTTGCTCTTGCACCGGCCTGCTGCCATCGGTGCCCTCCCCTGTCATGTGAGTAACTCACATCTGCGAGTCCCCCGGGTGGTTTTCTCTGAATATCACAAACACTTAAGCAGCCCTTTGGTTTGGGGCTCTTGTGCTGCAATGACCGAGTCCACAATGCAGATGTCTTCAGGTTGTTTCTGACCACAAGGGGGGAAACTAAAAAATAACTTTTCATATAAATATATAATTACAAGCCGTGCTAAGAACTAGGAGAGAAAACGATTGATAGGCTGCTGTATGAGATACAAAAGAAATTCTCCTAATGAGATTTTTAAATGAAAAGTAAACATAGTTATCAGGTCTCTGACCTCTGATTTAAATTGACAGATGGAAGTCCAATCTCAAAACCTTTCTTCCTCCAGAAACTACCAGTGTGAACATCCAAAGAGTGGCAGTCAGCAAAATCCACCAGCTGTGACAAAGGAAAGGCTGATGTCAATAACAAAGTAAGAAATGAATATCCAAGAGGCAGGTCAGCAGCTCCATCTAGTTCCCCACGAAGCCTAACTCCACCCTCCACAGAAACACCCTCTTGGAGAAATGAGCCCATGAAATGCTGACAAATTGCACAAATGACCTCCAGACTGCAGAGAGGCAGAAGAGTGAGAAGCTGCTCAGGTAGATTGTATAAGCAACAGGTGACTGAGCGGACCCAGCAAGACAGTGGAGGGGGAAGGGCTGGGCTGGGCAGAAAGCACCACTTAGAGGTCAACTGGTGAATTGGGGGCCGGCAAAGAGGAAGAGTGGCCAGGGAAGAGGGGGGAAAACCAGGCATTGTCAACCAGGCAAGAGAAGAGAGTGTGATAAGAGGAAGGCTCCATCTGCATTGAAGGGTGTTATTGAGTGATTCTGTTGGGTGAGCCCTGAATAGAGTCATTGGATCTGGCAAAATGGACATGATAAGTTCTTTCCCATGAGCAATTACTCTAGCTAATGACAGGCCCCTTGAAAGTCTCTTTGATCAGTTGGATCCCACTGCTGTCAATAAACAGTGGGTGGCAGAGTTATCCAGTGACTATCCATTGAGATAGTCACATACCACAATTCACATTCATTGCCAAGAAAGTAGAATTGGAGGATGAGCCACCTGACACTACATTAGGCTTCTTCATCATCAGTGGGCATATAGTTTCTTCTCCCAAAGTTTTCTCAATGTCTCCATCTGAGTCTAGAGTAGAAGCTAGAATCTTTGTTGCATAAAAAAGTGAAAAATCTGCCCTGGCTGGTGTGGCTCAGTGTATTGACTGCTGGCCTGAGAACCAAAGGGTCACTGGTTCGATTCCCAGTCAGGGCACATGCCTGGGTTTCAGGCCAGGTCCTCAGTGGGGGATGTGTGAGAGGCAACCACACATCAATGTTTCCCTCTCTGTCTCCTTCCCTTCCCCTCTAAAAAAATAAATAAAATTTTTAAAAAAAGCTAAAGATCTGAGATTAAAAAAAGGACGTGTTGATAGGGTAGAAAAGCCCCAAAGCCCAGCCCAGTCTGCTGCTGGTGTCAGGGATGACCTGCCCCCCTGCCCCCAGCCCACCACCTTTCTAAAAGTGTGTCTCTTGGTCTCACATTTTCCCCTCTGCTTCAACCAGGCCTGTGAGCCTGTGAGCTTTGAGCTTTGTCTCTCATGTGAAGGGTGTTCACTGATTCTGGGTGAAAAGTTTAAAGGACACTCAGGGAGCTAGAAGGTCCCCTTGAGAGGTATCTCTATCTCTGGCAGGCAGAATGTAAGTTGGCAGTTGATGCTCTTTTCATTTGGCATCAATATTTCCAGTAGTTTTGTATGTTTATTTCATCAATTTTTAAAAACATGAATTATTATTAACCATGTTACAAACATTATAGGTAAAATAATTTTTGTTGTATTAATCCATGTTTTTCTTTCTCTTCTCCAAATGAAGTAGCTAACACCTCACTTAGGTGGGAAGTGAAAGTTATCTTCAAGCATTTTTGCCTGATTTCCATTTACAAATCTCTTTGGGAACTGCATCCTGCTTCTCCTACAGGTGACAGTGCCTCAGGAGTGAACAGGGTGCAGGATCTCTACTTTGTCAAACATTCCTGTACCCCAAGAAGTTCATAAGAATATCAGGGGTGCTTGACATTTGGAACTACTTGGGCCAATAGGGGCCTCCTGTCAAAAATCCTCTGAGATTGGTAGAAATACCTTAGTGACTCTCTAGCAGAGCCAAGTGATCTCAGGACTGGTCAGCCGGTGTCCCAGAGGTGCCAATGGCCGACAGCTCTAGGCCCCAATCCTTTGTCTTAGTCCAGGCAAAACCTTGGCACCTTTTTACTTCTCTGGAGACAGAGAGAAGACCATAAGGATGATTGAGGCTCAGTGTTCCTCCAGTCCAGGGAATGTGGGCACCAAGTCAAAATTAATTTGATAGCAAGAAAATGTAACAAATACCTTTTTCTGGCATGTTTGAAGCTGAAGTCTAAGAATAGTTATGCCTGTCTCATATTACATTAATTTGAAGAAGTCTAAGTATAATCACTTCTTCATAGGAGGGAGGAAAGGGAGGAGGAGGAAGAGAGAAACATTAATTTGCTGTCCCACTTATTTGTGCATTCATTGGTTGATTCTTTGTACGTGCCCTGACCAGCATCAAACCCACAACCTTGATGCATTGGGAAGACACTGACCAACTGAGTTACTCAGTCAGGGTGGCTTTTCCATCTTTAAAGCTTTTTTTGAGAGTTGATTTTTATTAAATCACAGAATGGTTTTTTTCCCTCTTTTTCCCCCTTTCTCTGGTAAATTAAAAATCAGATACAGCCACTTTGGAAAACAGCTGGGCAATTTCTTATAAAGTTAAATATACACCCACACATAATCTGGCAATCCCACTCCTTGGGTATTTACCCAAAAGAAATGAAAATGTATTTCTCAAAGACCTCTACTTAAATGTTCATAGCAACTCGATTTGTAACAGACACAAACTGGAAACAATCCAAATGTCCAGTTGATAAATGGATCCCAAATTTGGCATATCCATACAGTGGAACACTACTCAGCAAATTGAATGAAAAATTATGGACACATGCAACTGTATGGATGAAGCTCAAAAGTATAATGCTAAGTGAAAGCAGCTAAACACAAAAGAGCACATACCATATAATTCCACCTCTAAGAAATCCTCTATAAAGCAAAACTACAGAAAGTAGGGTTAGTTGCCAAGGGCCAGGGTACAGAGGGGATTGATTGCAAAGGGGCCCAAGCTTTTTGGAACTTTTTGAAGGTTTTGGGAGCACTGGAAATTTCTGCATCATAATCGTGATTGGTAACACGGCTGTGCATTGTTGAAACTCGTCAAATGGTGTATTTAAAATTGCTGCATTCTATTTGTAAATTGTGCCTCAGAAAAACTGACAGAAATCATAAGGAAGGAAGGAATAAAGATGAAAGTGATGAATGTATTGAATAACTAGTTTCTGATCACTTGAGAGACATGAGTAAAGGACCTACCTACCAGGTTGCTTATGCCAATTTTTCTTTAATGCTTTTGATTTGCATATTGCACACTTCCTCCCTCTACCTACTCCTCCCCAATGCTTCAGTCACAGGAGACCCTCCAGCTTCTCCAACAGCTCTTTCACTGGTGAGTGGCCAAGCTCTCTTTGGCTCAACACTACTAACTTGTATCTGGCTCAAAGTACAGTAGAAGCCAGCATCCACCCTTCCCACATCTTCCTCTGTAGGAGACAGAGGGGCACATGCAGAGCTTTTCCTTTGGCCTCTGCCTTTTTCCTTTGGCCTCACTCTCATAGCTTTATTGCTTCCCTTGGGCAGTAGTTATCACATGTGCATTAGTCAGGGTTCTCCAGAGAAAGAGACCAACAGAGATCGATCTATCTATCTATCATCTATCTATCATCATTTGCCTACCTGCCTAGAGAGAGAAATTAATATTTTATGGAATTGGCTCCTGTAAGTATTGGGGCCAGCAAGTCTGAAATGTGCAGGGCAGACCAGGGGCTGAAAATTCAGTTAAGAATTGATGCAGTCTTGGGTCTGAAGGCTGAACACTTAAACAGAATTTCTATGTTGTAATCTAGAGAAAAAATTCCTTCTTTGGAGGGGGGAAAACCTCAGTATTTGCTCTTAAGGCCTCCAATTGATAGGATGAGACCCATCCACTTTATGGGGGGTTTTCTGCTCTATCCAAAGTATACTGATTTAAATGTTAATTACATCAAAAAATGCCTTTTTTATGGTAACACCTCAACTGGTATTTGACTAAACAACTGGATACCATAATCCAGCTAAATTGTCACATAAAATTAACCATCACAAATGGATACATGCAACCTCATTAGCTTCCCTCCCCACCTTTGCCCCCATTTAAAGGTGTTAAAAGTCTAAGTTTAAACTTGAGCTTTGCCATTAGCTAGCTTTGTTACCTGGGGAAAGCTACTTGTCTCTCTGGGCCTCCATCACCCCAATGCAAACCAAGGGCAAGAGTAGGATTGTTGTATAAGGATTAAGTGTGTTAATATAAAAAAATTAATATATTCAAAGTGCCTAGAAGAGTACCCAGAACATAAAATCTAATTACTATTTGCCAGACACTATTTTAAATTTTACATATATTCACAAATTTCTGAGAAAAAATTTCTTTTGATCTTAAAATTAATTTATAAGTAATGACCCCCCGAAACACCCCTCAATCAGGGCCCATATATAGCTTGAATCAAGAAGGGGGAAGGGGAACCATATGTTTCACATAAATTGGACCCTGATAAAAGACAAAGAGTTTCGAACTTAAATGCTTGAAAAAATGTCCCTGAATCTTTGCCTACTTGCTTCCTTATCAATATTTAATCAAGTCCTACCATGTCAGATAATTTTTTAAAAACTTCTTGCTCAATGATATTCTTGTTTCGCTGATTTATTTAACTGCTCGTATGGCAAAAGCCTTAAGGTTTTTTTTTTTGTAGTGTATAAAAAGGCTCTCTTATACATTATACTTTAAACATGCTTTGGTGGGCTGGTGGGAACCCAGTCGCCACTGATCATATTTCTATGGGAAAATGTATTCCAAGATCCACACTAATGACTTACAAACAAACTTTTAGTAAACAATCTATCTCTAATTTGCTGACTGTCTCCTTTAAGTACAGACAATATAATCGAGTGGTTAGGGACGGGGGCTTTGGAGCTCTCCGGCAGCTATGCACGCCTCCCAGCCTGGGCGCTGCAGCAGTGTCCCCGTGGGCGCGTGGTTACACCCCCACAGCACCAGCCCCTCACCTTGGAAATGAAGATTATAAATACTACTTCATACATTCATTGTGAAAATTAAATAAGTTTCTCTAGCATATAAAAAATTTCAATAAATGGAATTATTCCACTTTAAAAATCATCTCATAATATTTATAACCTCATTTATTTGATAACAAATATTCTTATATCTTGCCTTCCAAATGAGAAAAAGTGGGCATAGATATTAATAATTACTCTTTTAAACTCTCTATGTGTATGGATTTATCTACATTTCTCCAAGAAGTATTTGTTTCTAATTCAAGATCTTCCTGTAACTGACTGTCAGCTGGCTTCAGCAAGCACCACCAAGATCAACCATGATTTCTGCATCATCAGGTCCAAAGGACACTTGACATCTTTAAATTGCTGGGTTTCTGTGTGATGTTTGATGGATCAAACCCATTGTGATGGGCTGTATTTTTGGCCCCCAAGCTCTTATGTTGAAGAACTAATCCCTGGTACTTCAGCATATGACTGCATTCATTTGACGACAGGGCCTTTAAAGAGGTAATAAAGTTAAAATGAGGTAATTAGGGTGGGTCTGAATCCAGTGTGACTGGTATCTTTATGAGAAGAGAGAGGACACAGACACACACTGAGCAAAGACAGGGAGAAGATGGACGTCTGCAAGCCAAGGAGAGAGGCCTCAGGAGGAACCAACTCTGGCAACACCCTTATCTTGGACTTCTAGCTTCCAGTGCTGTGAAAAATTACATTTCTGTTGTTTAAGCCACTCTGTTCAAGGCATGTGATTATGGCAGCCCTGGCAAACTAGCACAGCCTCCCTTTAGAAACTCACCATTGTCTGGATTCCCACAGTGCCACATTCTCCTGGTTCTTCACGCTTTTCTGGCTGTTCTTTCTGGATGGCCTACTTGTCCTTTGCTCATTCTTTAATATTGATGATTCTCACGCTTGCTATCCTTTTTCATTCTATGTGTTCTGCCCAGCAGATTATCACCCGCTCTTATGTTTGAACTATGTTGACAGTAACCAATTCTCTTGCATTTTGACTGTGTTGAAAATAACCAATTCAATGACTTCAGCCTAGTTCTCTTCTCCAAGTATATATATTTCTGTAAAATTGCACATTTCCCTGAAGCTCTCCACATACTTCAGAATCCACAGTCTGAAACGGTGGTCATCCCCTCTTCCCACACCAGCTCTGCCTCCCGAGTTCTTGTCCCCATATTAGGGGCATGTCATCATTTTCCCGTTCACTCATTCTAGGGACCCAAGAGCCAGTTTTGATTTCTCCCTGCCCTTTACTGTTATACAGAATCTGCTAAGTGTGTGTTAAGCCCATCTTGTCCTTCTCTTATTTGCTCTCCTGCTCTAGCCTCTTGCTCAGACTCTGTATTCACCCCCTAGTTGCCCCTTCTGCCTTCATCCTCATTCTTAATTCAGTACTGGTTGTAGTTGCTTAGGTAGTGGCCTGGACTCCCTCCCCCATGCTCTTCTCAGGATGGCACTACACATCCTAGGAGAATCTGGTCAGGTGTTACCTCCTCTAGAAAGCCTTGGGGACATACTTTGAGAAGTCAGACGAGGAAGGACTGACTGAGAAGATACTATTTAAGATAAAGCCAGAAGGACGAGGAGGCACCAGTGTGGTCCTTCAGAACACCTGTTGGGTCTTTAAAAAATTCAAAATCTGCTTTGGCTTTGTTCTTTTTTCCCAGGTATTAAGGGTTGTTTGGTTTATATAAAGTTGTCTACTGCCACCTTATGGCAAAATGTTAAAAAGACATTCCCACAAATAAAATGTTAACTTCTAAAGGCCTGGACGGCTCTCGTGTTACAGTGGATGAATTATTCTGTGCTCTATCTAAGGACACCACCTCTTCTTACGCACTAGAACTGTCCTTTCACTCACTCAAAGAGGTGTGTTTGTCATATTTCCCACTATCTTGCATCATCAATTTTGCTGTCTTTTTTGACTTATTCCCATCAGCACTCAAACCTGCTGGTAGATCATGAGTTTTAAAACAAAACGAAACAAACAATAACAAGAAAACCCCAGATACTTTACCTTAACTCAACACTGCTCTCTAGTTACCACCCATTTATCTTCTCTTTTTTACAGTAAATCTCTCCAAAAGGGTTTTCTGTATTCACTGTCCTCACTTCCTTTTTTTCTTCCTCTTAGGTTGTTGCCTCTAACAGTCCACCCAAACTGCTGGATCACTGCCAAAAATGACGCTCACATTTCCAAACCAAATGAGCAAGTCTCAGTCCTCATCTTGACACAATGTTGACATCGTTGCTGAGTCCCTTCTTGAAAGACTTTCCTCACTGCCTGGACTCCACTGTCTCCTGGTTCTCCCTTCTTCTCTGGCCATTCCTTTTTGGTATGCAATGCTGGTTCCTCGTTTGATCACTGAGCTATAGATGTTGGAATGCTCATGGCTCAATCTTCCAACCCCTTCTCTATTTACATTCGTGTCCCAGGCCATCTCATCCAGTCCCTCCACGTTATTAATTAATTAATTATAGTTTAATGTATTTTTTTCTTTTCTCGAATATCATAAATTTAATTTTATATATGATCTTGAAGATGTCAAAACCTACTTTTCTAGGGAATTTTATCACTTAATAATAGAATGAACTATGGTAAGAAAAAAATAGAGCTTGCACATTGGCTCAAAACCACTAGGAGTTGGTCTCTCGCGCAGACATAGAATGAGGGTGATGTTCTTGGTCAGCTAGCAGTTTCCCACGTGGTCCCTTGGGGAAGCAGCTTCCTTCTGTGACTCTACCATACTCTGGGCCAATAGTTCAAGCCGGAGGTTCTCCACTGTATGGTTCCAGGACCAGGAGCATCAGCATCACCCAAGACCTTATTAGAAATGCAAATTCTTGTACCCCACCCTAATCCTTCTGAATTAGAAACTCTAGGGCTATGGTCTAGCAATCAGCAATTTTAAATGCCCACCAGGTGATTCTGAAGCAGGGCAAAATTTGAGAACCACTGCTCTAAGCCTGCATTCTTGTGTTGTTTGCATTCAGTGGATGGATGGCAAAATGGAACACCTGTTTCTTTTTTTCTTTTTCTTTCTTAAATGCAGATTGATTTTATTTATTTTTTTAAATGTCAAGGTTAATTATAAAATATTTAAAAAAATTAAAACCATTATAAAGTCTCAGCAATTAAACCAAAATGACACCAGCACAGAAATAATCAAGTAGATCAATGAGATATGATGAGTATTCTAGAGACAAACGTATATATCTGTCTAACAATATATGATTAAGCTGATTTTTCAAATCAATGGGTAAAATAAGGCTTATTCAACAAATAAGGTGAATGGACCACTATTACTTGAAATAAAACAAACACAGAGCCCTATTTCACACATTGTACAAAAAATATTCAGGTGAGTTAAAAATCAATATGTAGAATCTAAGGAGTTTTAGAAGAAAATAGAACTAATATTTTTTATGACCTGAAGCAAAATATTCAAACCCAGAAGCTATAAAGTAAATATTAACAATATGACTATACTAAACATTTAACTATATAGTAATATACATATAAAAAATTAAAGGACAAGGAATAGAAGAGAAAAGTATTTGCAACATGTCTAAAACATAGTTAATAGGTTTTTGTTTTGTTTTTTGTTTTTTTTAGGGAAAAAAGTTCTACAAGCCTTTAATCAATAAATGGATAAAGAATACCAAAAAGTCATTTAAAGCTTGTTTTTTTTTTAAATAATAGAAATAGGCAAGAAATATACTAAAACAGGTTTAGTTTCAATAGTAAAGGAACAATTAAAATAACATCAGTGTCACAATCAGATTAATGAGTATTAAAAAATATTGGTAATATCAAGTATTGGAAACTGTGAAAGGACCTGGGTATTCATAGAAACTTTTCATCTTAAAGCAGCCCATTTAGCATATATTGCAGTGCTGGTTTGGTGGAGGTGTATTCTTTCAGCCTTCTTTTGTCTGGGAAACTCCTTATTTCCCCTTCCATTTTAATTGAGAGCCTTCTAGGGTAGAGCAGTCTTGGTTGTAGGCCTTTGCTTTTCAATACTTGGAATATTTCTTGCCATTCCCTTCTGGCTTGCAGTGTTTCGTTGAGAAGTCAGATGCTAGCCGTATTGGGGTTCCCTTATATGTTACTACCTCTTTCTCCCTTGCTGTCTTTAGGATTCTCTGTTTGTCTTTGATATTTGCCATTTTAATGATGATATATCTTGGAGTGGGCCTCATTGGGTTCCTCTTGACTGGGACCCTCTGTGCTTCCTGGACTTGTGAGACTTTTTCTCTCCTCCAATTAGGGAAGTTTTCCATCATGACTTTTTCAAACAGATTCTCCATCCCTTCCTCTTCCTCTTCTCCTTCTAGTGTCCCTATTATACGGATAGTATTACGTTTCGGGTTGTCCTGCATTTCCCTAAATGCCTCTTCATTCTTTTTGAGTCTTTTTTCATTTTCTTGCTCTTTCTGCGAGCTTTTTGCTACCTTGTCCTCCAGCTCGCTGATTTGGTCCTCAGCTTCATCTAACCTGCTTTTGATTCCTTCTACTGTGCTCTTCAATTCAGAAATTGTATTCTTCATTTCCTTTTGTCTCTTACTGATAGTTTCTGTGTCCTTTTTCAGGCTGACATAGTTTGCAGTAAGTTCCTCATAGTTTCCTGGTAGTTTTTGGTAATTCTCTCTCAGCTCACTAAGCTCACTGAGCTTCCTTAGAACCGTTGTTTGGAACTCAATATCTAATAGTTCACTTGCCTCTATTTCATTTAGTTCTCTCTGGGGATTCCTCCTTTCCGTTTGAATGGGGCATATTTCTTTGTCTTCCCATTATGTGTGAGACTCTTCTCTTTTACTTCTGATTCTTAAGTTGATGTGTCTTGATTTCCTGACTTTGTGGTGTTAACTTCTATGGTAGGAGACCACTGTTTTTACTTTCTGGATCTGCCTGTGATGATGTCAGATGTTGACCCTATCTGACCGTAGGCAGTCTGTTTGAGACTTCCGGTAATCTACTGTCTGTGGCTATCTCCTTCAGCTGTTAAATCTAGTGACTGTGCACTCAGTAGGCCACCTTAGACAGCTCAGGGCAGGGTGGATTCCCTCCTGGGGGCGTGGTTATTGGGTCCTCTCACCCTGCTGTGTATGGGGGAGGAGTCCGCACTGGGATTCCACCAGCTACTCTCCCCATTCTCTCCCCAAAGCCTCCATCAGCAGCTTCTCCTCAGGCATCTCTAGCCCACTCTGCCCCTGTATTTGCTGGAGACCAGGGTAAGTGGCTGCAAATAAAGTTTATGCGTTGGCCCCCTAAACAGTTCTTTGTGTCTCCTGCCGCCTATTTCTGGCAGAGAGCAAACCTGCCGCTTTTCACAGCTGGCTGTTTTCTGTGTACTTTTTGGGCTCTGGTGCTGTGGGCTGGAGATCCCTGCTTTTGGTTTAGACCCCACTCTTCTCTGGGGGATCCAACTGGACGTTTCAGTATCCTTCTGGTGCTGCCGCCCGTGGGCGCCCTGTCTGCCTTCTCGAGTCTCTATCGCACTCCTTACCAGTTAGGTTGCACTAAAGCCTATTCTTCTGTCTCCAAAGTTACAAGGCTTCTCTCTCACTATTGTTCAATTGTTTGTTCAAGGTGATTTCTCCACAATTTAGTTGTAATTCCAGGTTGTTCCTGGGAGGAGGTCAGTGTGACTTCCACTCACTCCTCCACCATCTTGATTCTCCCCAATCTTAATGGTTTTATATAATGTTTTACCATTTCTTACCACCAAGACTACCATCAGCCCAGTCTAAACTGACAATACCCTCAGATTATTATTGGGTTAGCCAAAAAGTTCATTTGGTTTTTTCCTTAAGGTGGCTCTAGTATCATTTAGTTGCCTTTAACTTCATTTGAAACAATTTTTTAGATATTGTAACAGCTGTCATGTCAGTGTGCATTTATTTATTTGTTTGTTTGTTTGTTTGTTGTTTAAATACATTTGTCTCCATTTTCCCGTCTCCACTTTCCCCTCACCCTCCCACCCGCTCTTCCCACCTTCAATCCTTCCCCACTTTGGCTTTGTCCATGGGTCCTTTAGACATACTCCTTGATTGACCCTTCCCCTTTTTTCCCCATTACCCCCCATCCCTCCTTTCTCTCATTACTGTCAGTCTGTTTTTTCTTTCAATGTTGCTGGTTTTATTTTTCTTGCTTGTTTGTTTTGTTGAGTAGGTTCCATTTATAGGTGAGATCATATGGTATTTGTCTTTCACCCCCTGGCTTATTTTACTTAGCATAATGCTCTCCAGTTCCATCCATTCTGTCGCAAAGGGTAGTAGCTCTTCCCTTCTTTCTGTTGCATAGTAGTTCATTGATTTCATTGTGTAAAAGTATCGTTGTTTTTTGATCCACTCATTTACTGATGGGCACTTAGGTTGCTTCCAGCACTTGCCTATCGTCAATTCTGCTGCTACAAACATCGGGGTGCATAGGTTCTTTTGAATTGGTATTTGGGCTTTCTTAGGGTATCATCCCAGAAGTGGAACCATTGGGTCAAAAGGCAGTTCCATTTTTAGCTTTTTGAGGAAATTCCACACTGCTTTCCACAGTGGCTGCACCAGTCTGCATTCCCACGAACAGTGTACTAGGGTTCCCTTTCCCCCCACAACCTCACCAGCAATTGTTGTTTGTTGATCTGTTTATGATGGCCATTCTGACCGGTGTGAAGTGGTATCTTACTGTGGTTTTAATTTGCATTTCTCTGATGCACAGTGATGCTAAGCATCCTTTCATAAGTCTCTGGGACCTGTGTATGTTCTCCTCAAAGAAGTGTCTGTTCCCAGTCCTTTGCCCATTTTTTAATTGGATTATCTGTCTTTCTGGAGTGGAGTCATCTGAGTTCTTTATGTATTTTGGAGCACAAACCCCTGTCTGAGGTATCATTGGCAAATATATTTTACCATATGCTTAGTTCCCTTTTCATTTTGCTGATGTTTTCTTTAGCTCTGAAGAAGCTTCTTATTTTGATGAAATCCCATTTGTTTATTCTTTTCTTTATGTCCCTTGTTCTTGGGGACACATTGGTGAAAATATTATGTATGGGATATCTGAGAGTTTCCTGCCTATGTTCTCCTCTAGAACTTTTATGGTGTCGTTACTTATATTTAAGTCTTTTATCCATCTTGAGTTTATTTTAGTGTATGGTGTAAGTTGGTGGATGTAGGATGTAGCTGTCAAGCTCTCCCAACACTATTTGTTGGAAAGGCTATTTTTACTCTTGTTTATGCTTCTTCTCCCTTTGTTGAATATTAATTGACCATAGAGGCACGAGTTTATTTCTGGGCTCTCTATTCTGTTCCATTGACCTATGTGTCTGTTCTTATGCCAGCACCAGACTGTTTTGATTACAGTGTCCTTGTAATATAGTTTGATGTCAGGTATTGTGATCCCTCCCACTTTGTTCTTCTTTCTCAAAATCGCTGCAGCTATTTGGGGTCATTTATGGTTCCATATAACTTTTTGAAATGCTTGTTCTATATCTGTGAAATATGTCATTGGTATTTTAACAAGGACTGCATCGAATCTATAAATTGCTTTGGGTAGTATGGACATTTTGATGATGTCAATTCTTCCAATCCATGAACATGGTATATGCTTCCATTTACTTGTGTCTCTCTTAATTTCTTTCTTCAGCGTTGTGTAGTTTTCTGAGTACAGGTCTTTTACCTCCTTGGTTAAGTTTATTCCTAGGTACTTTATTTTTCATATTGCTATAGCAATTGGGATTTTCCCCCCAGATTTCTGATTTTGATATTTCATTGAGGGTGTACATAAATGCCTTCAATTTCTGAATATTGTCTCTGTATCCTGTTGTTTTTGCCAAATTCACTTATTATGTTGAGTAGGTTTTTGGTGGAGTCTATAGAGTTTTCTATGTACACTATCATGTCATCTGCAAGCAATGAGTTTTACTTCCTCCTTTCCAATTTGGATGCCTTTTACCTCTTCTAGTCTGACCACTGTGGCAAGGACTTGCAATACTATGTTGAAAAGAAGTGGTGAAAGCAGACAACCTTGTCTTGTTCCTGATCTTCTGGGAAAGCTTTTAATTTTTTGCCCGTTGAGTATGATGTTGACTGTAGGTTTTTTCATATATGGCCTTTATTATGTTGAGGTATGCTCTCTTTATTCCCACTTTGCTGAACATTTTTATCATACATGTGTTTTGCACCTTATCAAGTGCTTTTCCCACATCTATTGATATGATCATGTGATTTTTGTCTTTCCTTTTGTTTATGTGATGTATTATGCTTATTGATTTGTGAATATTGAACCATCTCTGCATCCCTGGGATGAATCTCACTTGATCATGGTGGATGATCGTTTTAATGTATTGCTGGATGCGGTTTGCCAATATTTTGTTGACGATTTTGGCGTCCATGTTCATCAGCAATATTGGCCTGTAGTTTTCCTTCCTTGCTGTGTCTTTGATCCGGTTTTGGGATTAGGATGACGCTGGTCTCATGAAAAGAGTTTGGGAGCCTTCCCTCTTCTTGGAGTTTTTGGAATAGTCTGAGAAGGACAGGGGTTATCTCTTCCTCAAATGTTTTTGTAAAATTCTCCTGTGAAGCTGTGCAGTCCAGAGCTTTTGTGTGCTGGGAGTTTTTTGATTACTGCTTCAATTTGACCAGCTGTTACAGGTCTGTTGAGGCTTTCCACTTCTTCTTCATTCCATGTTGGAAGGTCATATTTTTCTAGAAATGTGTCCATTTCACCCAGGTTTTCAAGTTTCTTGGCATATATATAATTGTTCATAGCAATTTCTTACAATCCTTTGTATTTCTGTGGTATCAGTTGTAATTTCTCCTCTTTCATTTCTGATATTATTTATTTGGGTCCTCTCCTTTTTCTTCTTGATGAGTGTGCTTAAAGGCTTGTCGATTTTGTTCATCTTTTCAAGGGACCAGCTCCTGGATTTGTTGATCCTTTGAAGTGTTCTTTTAGTCTCTATGTCATTCAGTTCTGCTCTGATCTTGATTATTTCCTTCCTTCTACTTGCTCTGGGCCTTGTTTGTTGTTGTTTCTCCAGTTCTTGAAGCTGTAGGGTTGGGTCGTGTATTTGAAATGTTTCTGTCTTTTTTAGGTAGGCCTCTATTGCTATTAACTGCCCTCTCAGGACTGCCTTCACTGTGTCCCATAGGTTTTTGGACTGCCGTGTGTTTGTTTTCATTTGTTTCCAGAAACTTTGATTTCTTCTTTGATCTCATTATTGACCCATTCATTGTTTAATAGCATGCTATTCAGTCTCCGTGGGTTTGAATGTTTTTGAGTTTTTTTCCTTGAGGTTGGTTTCTAGTTTCAAGACTTTGTGGTCTGAGAATATGCTTGTTATGATTTCAATTTTCTTGAATTTGTTGGGGCTTGATTTGTGTCCTATAGTGCTGTCTATCTTTGAAAATGTTCCATGTGCATTTGAAAAGACTGTGTATTTTGCTTCTTTGTGATGAAAGGTTCTACATATATCAGTTAAGTCCATTAGATCTAATGCATCCTCAGTTCCACAATATCCTTGTTGATGTTTTGTTTGGAAGATCTATCCATTGTTGACAGTGGGTGCTAAAATCCCCTACTATCCGTGTGTTGCTGTCTATACCTTCCTTGAAGTCCTCCAGGAATTTCCCTCTCTATTTGGGTGCTCCTATGTGGGGTGCATATAGGTTTACAGTGTTTATGTCTTCTTGATGGATTCTTCCTTTGAATATTATGAAGTGTCCATCTGGGTCTCTTTTTATGGCCTTTGTTCTGAAATCTATTTTGTCTGATATATAAGTATTGCTACCCCTGCTTTTTTTCCCTGTCCATTTGCTTGGCATATTTTTTCCCATCCCTTTACTTTCAGAGTGTGTAGGTCGTTTGTTCTGAGGTGGGTCTCTTGCAGGCAGCATATGTGTGGGTCATGTTTTCTTATCCATTCAGCTATCCTATGTGTTTTGATTGGGGCATTTAATCTGTTTACATTTAAAGTTATTATTGAGAGGTACTTATTCATTCTTTCCCTTTGTACCTGAGTTCCTCTCTTTTTCACTCTTTTTCTTGTTCTTCTTAAAGGAGTTCCTTTAGCATATCTTGCAGTGCTGATTTGGAGGAGGTGTATTCTTTTAGCCTTGTTTTGTCTGGGAAACTCCTTGTTTTGCCTTTCATTTTAACTGAGACCCTTGCTGTGCGGAGCAGGCTTGGTTGCAGGTCCGTGCTTTTCATTCCTTGGAATATTTCTTGCCATTCCCTTCTGGCTTGCAGTGTTTCGTTGAGAAGTCAGCGGCTAGTTGTATTGGGGTTCCCTTGTATGTTACTACCTGTTTCTCCCTTGCTGCTTTTAGGATTCTCTCTTTGTCTTTGATATTTGCCGTTTTCACAATGATGTGTCTTGGAGTGGGCCTCATGGGGTTCCTCTTGAATGGGGCCCTCTGTCCTTCCTGGGCTTGCATGACTTTTTCTCTCCTACAATTAGGAAAGTTTTCCATCATTAGTTTTTCAAATAGGTTCTTTGTCCCTTGCTCCTTTTCTTCTCTTTCTGGTATTCTTATTATACAGATATTCCATTTCAGGGCGTCCTGCATTTCTCTAAATGCCTGTTCATTCTTTTTGAGTCTTTCTGCATTTTCTTGTTCCTTCTGGGAGCCTCTTTTCTACCTTGTTCTCCAGCTTGCTGATTGGATCCTCTGCTTTATCTAGCCTGCTTTTGATTCCTTCTACTGTGCTCTTCAATCCAGAAATTGTATTCTTCGTTTCTCCTTGCCTCTTATTGATAGTTTCTATGTCCTTTCTCATGCTGACATAGTTTGCAGTAAGTTCCTCCTAGTTTCCCTGTAGTTTTTGGTAATTCTCTTTGACGTCACTGAGTTCACTGAGGTTCTTTAGAACCATTGTTTTGAACTCAATATCTATAGTTTACTTGCCTCTATTTCATTTTGTTCTCTTTGTGGGGATATTTTCTTTCCCTTCAACTTGGGTTTTTTTCTTTGTCTTGCCATTATTTGTGAGACTTCTGCTTCTGCTTCTTAAATCGATCTGTCTTGACTTCCTGACTTTGTGGGGTGAAGTTTTATGGTAGGAGACTGCTTTTTTTTTCTTTTTCTTTCTCGATCTTCCTCTGATGATTTCAGCTGTTGACCCCAACTGACGTTAGTCAGTCTCTTAGAGACCAGGAATCTACTGTCTGTGGCTCTGTCCTTCAGTTCTTAATCTAGTCACTCTGCTCTCAGCAGTCATGCTTAGGCACCATAGGGTGGGGCTGAGTCCCTCTTGTGTGGGTGGTTATTGTGTCCTCTAATGCTGATGCTGCTCAGGGACGTGGTCTGCCTCAGCAAGATGGCTGCTGCCATTTGGGGGAGGAGTCAGCACCAGGTTCCCGCTGGCTACTCCCTCAGTTCTCTCCCCAAAGCCTCCTTCCCCAGTGTCTCATCAAGTGGCTTCAGCCTACTCTGTCCCTGCCTTTGCTGGAACCCAGGGTAAGTGGTTCTATGCCAATACAAATCCATGTGTTGGCTCTTTAAACAGCTCTTTGCATCTCCTGCCACCTGTCTCTGGCAGAGAGCAACCCTGCTGCTTTTTGAAGCTGGTTGTTATCTATGTACTTTATGGGCTCTGATGTTGTAGGCTGTTGTATGCAGGAGATCCCCACCTATGGTTCAGACCCCACTCTTCTCAGGGGGATCCAACTGTCCGTTTAAACATCCCTCTGGAACTGCCACCAGGGGAGCCCAGCCCACCTTCTCAAGTCTCTACTGCACTCCTTACCAGTTAGGTTGTGCTAAAGCTGATTCCTCTGTACTTCCGAGGTTTTAAGTCTCCTCTTTTGCTATTGTTCATTTGTTTTCCAGGTGATTTCTCCACAATTTAGTTGTAATTCCAGATTGGTCCTGGAGGAGGTCAGTGTGTCTTCCACTCACTCCTCCACCATCTTGAAGTCATCTCTTATGACTATTTTTTAGAGAAATTTTATGTTCATGGCAAAATTGAGTGGAAGGTACAGAGATTTCCTATATACTCACTGCCCTCCCACATTTATAGCCTCTCCCATTTCAACATCCTTCATCAGATGAGTGGTACCTCTGTTACAATTGATGAACCTACATTTACATTCCATAGTCACCCATAATCACATCAGGGTTCACTCTTGTTCTTGTACATTCTATAGGTTTGGAGAAATGTATAATGACTATACATGTATACATGTATCCATCATTATAATATCACACAAAAATCCCCTGTGCTCTGTTTATTAATCCCTGCTCCCTAACCCCTGTCAACCACTGATCTTACTATCTCCATAGTTTTGTCTGTTCCATAATGTCATGTAGTTAGAAGCATACAGTATGTAGCCTAGTCAGATTGGCTTCTTTCACTTAGTAACATGTATTTAAGGTTCCTCCATGTCTTTTCATGGTTTGATAGCTCATTTCTTTTTAGTGCTGAATAATATTTCATTTTCTGGATGACCTAGAGTTTATTTATTCATTCACCTATTGAAGGACATCTTGGTTGCTTCCAAGTTTTGGCAATTATAAATAAAGCTGCTATAAACATCTGTATGCAGATTTTTGTGTGAACATAACTTTACAACTCCTTTGGGTAAATACCAAGGAGCGGGATTGCTGATTGTATAGTAACACTATATTTAACTTTGTGAGAAATTACCAAACTGTTTTCTAAAGTGACTATATCATTTTGCACCTCCATCAGCAATGAATGAGAGTTCCTATGGTTCCACATCTTCACCAGCATTTGGTGTTGTCCATGTTTCAGATTTTTCCATTCTAATAGGTGTTTATTTGTATCTTTTTGTTTTAATTTGCAATTCCCTGATGACATATTATGTGTACCATCTTTTCATATGCTCAGGTGCAATCTGGATATATTCTTTGGTGAGGTATCTGATATGATCTTTGGCCTATTTTTTAATTGGGTTGCTTATTTTCTAATTGTTGAGTTTTAATATTTAATCAATTTTTAGGGTTTTTTTTTTAGAGAAACTGTCATAGTTAGTTGTTTCTCTGTCTAGATGAAGACAGCAAATCTGATTTTCTCTGTTCTAGGAAGAGTCAGGTGAGCCCTCTGATTTTATAAATGGACATCAAGCCATGTCTGGTGGGGGGTGGGGCAGGGCCTTTTTGGTGACTTTATTGAGGCTACTCATTTCTTCCTCTATTCACAAGAGAGTAGAAAGATGAGGAATTTTCTGTGAGGAAAGACACAGAAATTCCAGTCTTTTCCCTTTTGAGATTGGATGTTATTTGAACCAATGCAGACTGAAGTGGTTCCTGCTAAGAAAGGTCAACAGAAAGAAGGAACCTCCAAGGTCTTCCTCAGGCCACTGGCCAAGAGAGAAGGGGAAGTCTGGCCTGGTGACCTGGACTCAATGGGCGTTAAGAGGGGAAAACACGTTTCTGGAGTGGTATTGGCCGGTGACCCCTATCTGCCTGATATGGGGTGTGTGTTTGCAGTAGGACTTTGGGAGTCTGGGATGGCTTGGGTGTGGAACTTCCTGGGTAGAAGTACCCTCGGAAAGTGGGATTCTGCTGCCTTGAAGAATCACCGTATCTTGAAGCCCACAGCAGCACCACTGATTTTTTTGATTCAGTCAAGATGAGTACTTAATTGCAGTTCTCGTGGTCCTCTCTGCCTGGCCAGGCAGCTAATTCTGGAGCAGTCATGTTCTGGGTGTGGCTGTGGTTTCCTTCAGCCCCAAGGGCATCTGTCTCAGTTTTGCTTCATGTGACTGGCTTTGGAGACACTAATAAGCATATGGGGTTTTTGGACAATGCTAAGAAGTTGGCATTGTTGAACTTCCCGCTAATCATCAGGCATGTTGCAGCCTGAGCTGTATTTGGTTTGAGAAATACAGCTCAGTAATGCTATCTTCCTTGTGTCCTAAGCTGGTGGGGTGGCTAACTAGTTATGTGACAATCTGGTGTCCTCTAAGAAGCAAGCAGGGTGTAACACTCCTGCCATCTGCTTCTATCTGTCACATTGCCCACTCTCTTGCTATGTCCCTGGTTCCGATGGCCTTTCACCCAGTCTAGAACTAGACTTTCACCCAGTCTAGACTAATCCAAGTCTTTCTCTCTGTTTCAACCCCAGTGTCCTGCAGAACACCACAAGCCCCTAGCCTTGTTGCCATTACAGGAATATGGGTCCTAAACACTGCTCCTATCCCTCTAACTTCCCTCTGTCTCCACATCTTTGCTTTCCTCAAAATGACAGCTTGACCACTTCTCTCAATCCAAAAACTGCAACCAACAGAAACTTCTTCCACCTCCCCGCCCAAAGCTGTTCCCTTATTAATGTTAACAGCTGATGTGCAGGGTTGCCCTAAATGCTTCACTTGCTAACTCATTTCATCTATGGTTTGTCCTGTTTTACTTAAACAGACGGTAACACCAAAACCAAAAGCCAAGGCACAGAGAGAGTAAGTAACTTAACTGAGCTTGAACAACTAATAAGAGGCAGAAGTGGGGTGTGAACTCAGTCAAAGTGACTCCGGGGGACCTCACACCTGTTCTGGCTTTGTGCCTGGAACACATCAGCACAGAGGTGCTGAGTACTAATGTGTGGAATGAATCAATGCATGAATAAATGAATCTGCAAAAACAAGGAGGTCAAACTTCAGCTATAGATTAGCATGCTAGTCACTTACTATCAAACACAATGGGAAAAGAACAATGATTTTGGTGGGAAGTGGTGAAGCAGTAAATTTGTATTTAAATTTTATTTTTTTAATATGAATATAATACTTATGAATCAAAGAATATATAAAAAATTCAGAAAGGTATAAAGCACAAAAATGGAACCCCAAGAAAATTCATTCCCACTTGAAATGATCTCTGGAAAAAAGATCTCTGGAAAAAAGAATACAACAGACCCTTGTCATTTACGCCTTTTTCTATGTAATTTCAGATCTCTGGAAAAAAGAATACAACAGGCCCTTGTCATTTACGCCTTTTTCTATGTAATTTCAGGTCTTTTAAAAAAATTGAATATAATAAATGCCTAAGGTTAAAAATGTCAGCTGCTTGTCCCTCTCCTCTCCCTAACTGATAAAGAAAAAATTCAAGGGGCCCAGGTGAGAATTGTAAAAATTTAGTTTATTAATAGCAAAAGAACAAGTGTCCCCTGACCCTCAGAGTGCCTGGCCCTGCAAAACCAGATTGGAGGATGTACCTGGACCTCCCATATCTTCCTCCAAATTGAAGCTGTGTGAACTGAAGAATTAAATTACATAGGTGTGAGTGAATAGAGAGAGAGAGAGAGAGAGAGAGAGAGAGAGAGCGACTGATTTGTTTGAAGGAATTGGATTATGTGATTATGAAGGCTGTCAAGTCCAAAATCTACAGGGTGGGCTGGCAGGCCGAAGACTGGGGAGAGCTGGTGTTGCAATTCAAGTCAGAAGGCCATCTGCTGGCAGCATTCCTTCTTGTTCATGGGAGGTCAGTCTTTTTGTTCTCTTCAGGCCTTCGCTTCATTACATGAGGCCCACTCACATTATCGAGAGTAATCTGCTTTACTCAACCTACTAATTTAAATGTTAAATCTCATCCAAAAGCACCCTCACAGAAACATCCAGAATAATATTTGACCATATATCTGGGCACTGTGGCCCGGCCAAGTGGACACATAAAGTTAACCATTACACTCACCTAGTTCAGATGTCATCTGGGGAATGACCCCCGCCCCTTCCCCAATAAGAAGCTGAGTTGGTAGGGAGGAGGCTACCCTATGGAAGCTGGAGGTGGAGAGCTGTTCACTGTCCTTGAACTCAGGAGGTCCAAAGGAGTCAAAGGTAAAAGGCTCTGCCAGACAAGAAAGGTACTACCTGGAGCATATTAAACAGATTTGTAGGGGTGGGGGCAGGTCCCATTTTTTTTTTTTAGCCCTTTTACAGTAAAAATTACAAAATTAGGTACCAGGTCTTGATAGGGGCCCTGAGGCAACAGCTTCATTTCCTCATAGCAAGTCATCTGTGAGGAAGAGCTCAGGTGAAACAGAAGGAAGACAGAGGTCACTTCCCCAGCATGCCTGGAGCAGGTAGTATTTGTATGGCAGTAGGCGGCTGGAGGATTGAAACTTAAATGGTGTACATTGAGTGAACATTAGGAAGAAGATTCAGCCACCAGGGGCTTGCTCTGTCTCTAAATATAACTCACTACCTTCGTGGAAGCACAGCTATTTGAGCCTGTCCATCTTCAGATTTCTTTCCTCTAAGTCAGGGGTTGGGAACCTTTCTCTGCAAAAGGCCAGGGGGTAAATATTTTGGGCTTTGTGGGCCATGTGGTTTCTGTCACAACTACTCAACTCAGCTCTTGTAGCACAAAGCAGCCGTAGACAATAGATAAATGAATGAGCATGGCTGGGTTCCAGGATGCTAATTTTATTTACAAAAATAGTGATGGGCCAGATTTTGTCCCCAGGCTGTAGTTTGCTGACCTTTGCTCTCGATTACAGGTTTTTGTCATCTTTAAAAACAGAATCTTTTCTTTAAGTAACATTTTCAACAATGCCCAACCTGTAAAGCTGGCAAAAGCAGCTACTCTAGTCAAAGTTTGGGTAGGTGGGAAGCAGCCTGGGGCCTGGTCCTCCTCATGGTGGCCCCACAGAAACCTCCACTGAGCCTCTTGGGCCTGAGGAACCCAGAGTGAAATTTACCATGCACCTTAGCACCCTCAGCAATGACCCTGATGACATTTGCTGTAATGTTATTTATTGTCTCCACAAGTACATTGTAAGATCCTTGAGAACTTGACCATGGCCTTTTCATTCCTGTTCCCTCTCCATGGCATCTGGCATTATCAGAGGCTCAGACACAGCTGTTTAACATAGTATATTGGGGGAACTTGGTCTAACATAACTCAGCCAGATGCTGAACTATCGAATGCTAGAGTTGAAAGAGGACAAGGGTTCATCTTCTTCCAAGACTGACCCTTTCCTCTAATTTGTCAGGTGAGAGAATGAGGCCCATCTGTTCATTATGTAATTTACTGGTACTTCTGAGCTTTCCCCTTGCCCTGGCCAGGATTGTACTTTCTCACAGGTATTAAGTTCGGTGTGTCCCTGATGTTTTTAGAAATAGCCTTTCAAGTTTTTTTGTGGGAGTTGTTAGGAGAAAGGAGGCTGGAGTTGTTAGTGTGTGTGTGAGTATGAGGGGGGAAGCAGGACGGGGAGAGGGCAGACTCATGCTGAGTGTGTACTCTTCCTTCAATAGAAAAGAAACTATATGCTCCAGATGAAGGGAATACAACCATCAAAGGTGCTATGATGGTTAATATTATATAACAACTTGCCTGAGCCATGGGGTGCCTAGATATCTGGTTAAACTTTATTTCTGGGTGTGTCTGTGAGGGTGTTTCCAAATGAGATTAGCATTTGAATCAGAGGACTGGGTAAAGCCGATTATACTCCCCAATGTGGATGGGCCTCATCCAGTCTATGAGGGTTTGAATGAACAAAAAGCTGGAGGAAGAGAGAGTTCACTCTTTCTGTCTGACTCCTTGAGGTGGGACATTGGTCTTCTTCCCTTGGACTGAGGCTTATGTCACTGGTTTTCCTGGGTCTCCAGCTTGCAGAAATCAGATCATAGAATGTAACCTCCATCATCACATGAGTCAGTTCCTCATAATAAATATCACACACCACACACACACACACACACACACACACACACACAGACAAAGAGTCATAGAGAGACAGAAAGAGACAAAGAGAAAGAGAAAGGATATATGTATTATCCTGTTTCTCTGGAGAAACCTGACTAATACAGTGCCTTATCTTTATTGGGTGGATTAAATGGAATGGTGGGCTCAAGGAGTTCTCATTACGATCCTCATTTTCTGAGTTCCTCAAGTTATAGAGTTGCACAGAACACAAAAATATACACAACATGAAAATATTAAGTAATGGATTGGCCACATATAAAATCTTTGGCTGCTCAAACATCTGTCCCAGATACCAAATTTCTCTGATTAGAGTCTGGTGTTACAAACACTTGATAATATCATGCCAAAACAAAGGGACTGCATAATGACAATGCAGATTTGGCAAAAGAGGGAGGATTTTTCATGAAGTTGATGAAAATGATGGTGGATCACTGCCCAGATCTTGTGCAAAGCCATCAGTTTACAAGAAAAGAAAGTTTACAAGAAAAGCAGGATAGATTCTTCTAGAGGGGGTGACTTAAACATCAAAGGATTGAGAGAAACCCTTGGGAGAATGGATGACATCTGTAAATATTTTTTATAAAAATGACTGCTGTAAAAAAAATGGAGACTATATTACATAATCATAGAATTTTATCAGAAAAATTATCCTCCTTCCTAAAAGCCTGGTTTATTTCTTGTTCATTTTGCAAATTAGTTAATAGTTGAAATTATAATAAAAATGTTGTTAGATATAATATAAAAACACATTTAATTTTATTTTTCCAGATAAATTTCAACCCCAACTTTGCTTTCATTACTTTCTTAGTACCAATTATCCTTGGAAAGTGAGGACTGTTTTCCATAATATTGCAGTGGGAAAAATCATCCTAAGCAAGACACAAAATGCCAAAGGAAAGACTGTCAGAATTGTCTACTAGAAATTTAATAGTTTTGTATGACAGGCTAAAAATGGACAAACAACTTATTGGATAAAAAATTTTTGTGTAACATACATAATCACTAAATGTTCGTAGTCATGATATGGAGAAATCAAATGCAAATCAATAAGAAAAGAGAAAAGTAACCTAGTGGCAAAACAGGCAAAAACCATGGTTGGTGTGTTCACAGAAGAAGAAAAAGGGGGACGGGGTGGGAAGTAGCTTACCAACCTCTGAAAGGATATGCACCCCGCCTGGTAATCAGGGATGTGCAGAATAAAACATCCAAACTCCGTTTCAACCCACAGATTGCCTAAGACTCAGAGGTAGCAACCAGTAGTGGTGCCGATACAAATAAATGCACTCTCACACATTTTCTCTCTTTTGGAGACACACTTTAGTAGGGTCTAGGAAAATTAAAATGCTTTTTAACATAGCAATTCTGCTTCTAGGAACAGAAATCTATTCCACAGAAATACTCACATATGTTTACACAGAACTATCTACAAGTTATGTGCTAAAATATTATAACAGAAAAATTGGAAATACTGCTATTACTATGAGTAATAGCCAATACTTATAATTATATAAGGCTGTCTCTGGGTCTTTTCTAAGCATTTTACACAAATGAACTCAATCCTCCATGACAACCTTGTAAGTGCTTTTACTATCCCTGTTATATATTTAGATGAAGGACCTGAGACACAAAAATGGTGACAAAACAGTTTATTCAAGGTCTCACAGCTAGCAGGCGGCAGGATTGTGATGTGATATGACCTCAGGCAGCCTGGCATGAGTCTGTGCTCTACATCACTTGTTATACAATGTACATCCAGTATAAGATTGGTTAAGTAAATCATAGAAAATCCTTGCAAGGAATACCAAGGCATATTGTAAAATGAAACATATGGGTGGCAGTGTAATTCCATTTATAATATATGAACTATGTATACATGCTGTATGTGTGGTGTAGGCATGTAAATGCATGAATGAGAGCAAGCAAAGAAACACCAACTATCATTAGTGGTTGCATCTGCTAAGGGACATGTGACTGGGACAGTTGATGGGGGTTGCTGATATAGGGAGACTTTTCATTTCTACTCTAAAAATCTTTGAATTGTTGATTTTTAGGAAACTATATATATTAATTGCATAATTTTCAAACATAGAAACTAACCACTGAAGGATTGCAGGTACTCCTAACCTTTTCTATGAATAGCTTAGTTGGAGGCTTATTTACTGCTTACGAGTTACAGCAGGGGGTGAAGAGCAGTCCTCTGGCCTGGGGAGCCTCAGGGATTCGGGAAAGAGGCCCAGTGAGCGGGAGCTGTGGGCTGGAAACTCCCTTCCTTAAGCAGTGCCCCTTCCCTGGATTCACCTGAGCCCTGGTCACGGGGATGAGAAAGAAAACAGGAGTACTTCTCACCTGTCACATTCACACCCACCATTTATGAAAGGCCCATTACTAATTGTAATATTCTAACCGTCAACTGTGCCACAACACTTGTGTTTATGAATGAAATATTTACTTGTTTAAATAAAGACATATTTGGGGAGGAAGGAGGAAAAACATGGGGGGTACGTAAATACTAGTGCCCTGAACATGCTTGATACATTTATGTCACTGTGGGTTGGCAGATCCAGTCATTTACATCACTCCTTGCCTTCCTCAACTACAGAGTTTGGAATCTAAATATACTCACTTTCCCAGACTCCCTTGAAAGTAAAGCGTGACCAGGCTGGGTGACCAGTCCTAGTCCAGGAGATATTCATTGATATCACTGATTGGACTTCCTAGAAACTTCCTAAAGGTGCAGACTAGACTTGAATGGCCCATCAGACTTTTGCTTCTTGCCCCTTCTTCCTGACCAGAATACAAGCATGATGCCTAGAAATATAGTTGCCCTCTGTAACTGTGAGAATGAAGGCACATACTGCATTAGCGTCTGAGGGCTGCCATAACAAATTCCCACAAATTAGGTGGCTTAAAAATAAACAAAAACAAATGTATTCTCTCATAGTTCTGGAACCCAGAAGTTCAAAATCAAGGTGTCAATAGGGCCATGCTCTCTCTGAAGGCTTTAAGGGATAATTTTTTTTTTTGCCTCTTCCTAGTTTCTAGAGTTCTCTACAGTCCTTGGTATGGCTTTAGAAGCACCAGTGCAATCTCTGCCTCTATAGTTACATTGTATTCTCTCCGACTGTGTTTCTTCCTGTATGGAACTGGTCATGTTGCATTTAGGGCCTGTGACCTCATCTTAACTTGATTTCATTGGCAAAGACCTTATTTCCAAATAAGATCCAGGGGTTAAGAAATAGACATATCTCTTGTCATAAAACACACTAAAGATAGATAATGTGAAGATAGAAGCTCCTGATTGCTCTGTGGAACCACTACCAATCTTGTTGTGTGAGTCAAATGACTTCTTGTTGCGTGAGTCAAATACATTTACCTGTTTGAAGCCACTGTTTAGGTTTTATTTCATCAGAGCTCATTTCTAACTGATAGATTTCTAATTGCCATAGCTATTCATCATCCATCCAACCAGCCAACCAGTTTTTAGAAGGTACTTATAGGGTTCCAAACGGGGAACAAGGGGGTATCTTATTCTTACCAGAGCTGAGCCTGGCACAGAGAAATTAATCAATATTTATTTGTTCAGTTCATGAGTGGAAAACAAATTCCTTGCTTTCATGGAACTTCTAGTTTATAGCAGTGATTTTCAACCAATTCTCATTATACATATAAACTAAAATTCAACAGCACACCAGAAAACACTTTTTTGCAGATCTGACAAAAAAAGAGGTTCAGGTTTGATTCATTCACACTGACATCTCTTGTTGTGTTGGTTGTTGTCATCTTTTAATCTGAGAGTCTAAGGAAAAAAAGGTCAGTGCCCCTGACTAAATAGTCACATATTGCATCTTTTAAAAATTCTTATGACACACTGGCTGAAAGTCACTGGTTTAGAGGATACACAAAGAAGTAGACAATTTAATTACAGCGATAGGCTGTGTGATTGGGCTTGTACCTAACTCCGACTTGGGGTTTAAGGGAGTTTTCCTGGTGACAAAGCAGGATGGTGGGAGAATATATAGAAGCCAGAGAGAATGTGATGCTTTTAAGAAACTGAGAAAAAATTTACTATGACTGACCCATGGAGGGTAGGAAAGGAGAGGAGGTAAGGAGGGGCAAAAGGAAAGAGAGAGATTGTGTGTGTGCGTGTGTGTGTGTGTGTGTGTGTGTGTGTGTGTGAATATGTGAGTATGTGAATATGAAGGGCAATTTGGAGACGTGAGACTAGAGACATAAACAAACATTTGAAATCATTCTTTAATATTTGAACGTGTATATGGCAAAATGATGAATGTGGAAGAACTACTGTATGTACTGTCATATATTGGGAGAAGCAGGTCAGTCAGTGAGATGTGCTTTACTTTCTAAGTTATCTGGCTGATATGACAACATGTACAATGCATAGCAGAGAATAAAGGACCTTAAGAAGCAAATATCTTTCTTTTGTATTGTTAGATCCTGCTCTGGTAAACTCTTGATTTTTGGGTCAATAGAATTGGAAACTCAAGTTTTATATTTATGTAGCATGTGTTAATACTTAAGAGATGCTTCCAGTAGGTCTTGCTTTTGCACATTTTCCTTATGCAGCTGTGTTTTCTCGATGAGACCCGTGGAGAGCAGATTTATGCCAAATGCTCACTCCTGACACTCGCAGTCTCGCCTTACATCTTGCTTGCCAAGGGAACAGGCAGAGACAGCTTTCACTTCCATAGTCTTCCTTTTCTGCAACTCTAAAGTTAACCTTATAAAAAAATAAAATAAATGATGCACATAGTAAGTGCTAAAAAATTGTGTAACAATATATACAAATTAAAACAGTCTATGATCCCTTACCTTGGGAAACATTGCTGCTATCATTCTGAGGGGTAATCAGAAGTAGGCCCCTCGTGGTGGGCTGGTTCTGGCTGTGGCCCTGGGTAAACACCCAGGTGGGATCCACAGCTTCCTCAGTCGTCTCAACCGGTGCTGATCTAGAGACCCAGCATTGGTGTGTTCGAGACTTGGCAGAACTTGTTTAAAGCTGAGCATTTCTTTAAGAGGAGAGTCCTCATCAATTTGGATCTCTTCTCTTTCTCTCGACATAGGTGAATACATCTGTAATAGCTAGCCCGTGATGACCCTTCACAGTCCCGAGGCACCTGGGTGTACCCCTCCATGCTCTTTCTATTATGGGTGCATTTGCCCTCTAGGATGCCCTTGACCTTTTAAGGCAGGACTTAAGACAGCCCTCCCTAGCTTTATCTCGTGGTCCACCCTCTGATCATCACACGTCCTTCACTATGACATGTTTTAGGTGGCCCAGGCCAAACCCAGGGCAGCAGCAGCCTCTCCTCGCCTCTGCCCACAGGGAAGGAACTAACCAATCCCACCCCCTTTACACTTATTGGGCATGAGTCAGACACCAGTCCTCTGGGTACCCCAAACTACAGGGGACACACATTATACGTTCTAAGTGGTTCCACTAAAGCTGTTTTCCCTGGGCTTGAGGTGAGGAAAAACATTCCCGCCCCACCCCAGCGAGCGAAGGGAGGACACACAGCACACTGAGTGCTCTGCCTGGGCTCCCTCTTTGCCAGCGCCCTCCTGCCCCTTCTTCACTCCATGTGGTTTAGGGACCCAATGATGTTGAATCAATTCTGAAAACTTTGTATTACTGTCTCTTACTTCACTCTATCTGGAATAGAGTATGTATTGTCTTCATGCTTTAGGCAAAACTTGCATTTTAACATCCTGTTACAATTTTTCTGAACATTGGCCTCTCATCTGTAAAGTGGGATACAGATACATATGTAGGTGTCAGCCATATGGTTGCTGTGAGGCCTAAAGGAGATATCGAAATAAAGCCCTGAGTCTGGCATGGTGTAGATGCTCAGCCAGTGCTTTTTCCCCTTCCACTTGAGCCCATGCTCTTGAAGGTGTTAATCGAGGCTGGTGGTTATAACTTGCCTGTCAAAGTTGTTTCTTATGTCAGCTTTCAGAGGACCAATAGGATTTCCTGATTACAAAGCCCTGACAGTCTGTGCTGTGGGGTTGATTTCTCTGCTGGTAGATCTACCCATAGCTCTGTTCACTCCTGGAGGCGAAGGGTGATACCTCTAATTATGGGCCTCCCAGCATGTCACCCAGAGGAAGTAACATTGATGATACCCAGGGCAGACTCTAGGGGATCCCAGAGTCTTTAGGACCATGGAGTTGGCAGGAAGAGTGAATGACAGCTATTACTCAACACATCTCTTCCTTTTGGGGCTCCTCTGTGCCTCTTGGCAGCCTGGTCCCTAAACTGTATCCCCTGATGTGGAGGAAAAAGGAGAGGGGAGGGATTGTTTCTTGAAACTGAGGGAAAGTGATAGTCAGATTCATCCTTAGTAAGGATGAGAAACTGGCTCTTCCTCTTCCACTGAACTTTATCTTGTAAAACTGAGTCTGAGAAATAGCCAAGATTTTGCCTGGCTGAGGGTGGAGAAAATTCAGAGGAGCTGGAGAAGCCCCAGTTTCCATTTTTAAGTTTTATGGATAGAGTACTGCTAGGGTCCCTTGACCGAGCCACAGTGGCGGGTTAGGCAACACTGCCCCCCAGAGGTCCCTCTGGTGCTCTTGATCATAGTCCCCCAACCACAGAATTTTGGGGTATCATCTTAGTTGTCATAATATATTCTATTACACTTACAACAGATGCTCAGCTACATCCCTTGATGTGTGGTGATTCAGGAGTTCAAAGGAAATAAATTGAGCCTTATCCTCAGATAAACTTCAGGCATATACTAACCAGTCCATGGGCCAGGGACATGGGCCAGAACCTGGGCAAGAGAGTAAACAAAGACCTGAAACCATATGCCCACATGTTTTTAAGTTATAAATCAAGCTAACAATTTATCAAAACTACAATATGTTCAAATACAGTATATCTTTCAGCTTTGAAAAATGTACTTCCATAATCATCTGGAAGGCCAAGTTTAAATTTGGAATTCTTAGACTCCTTGGACTTCCACTTCTAGTCCCTGGCCTGTGTTCTGTCAGTCTTCTGTTTGCTCACACAGCTTCATCTGTCATCACAAGATTCAAAGACATACATGTGGACACCCTAGACTCCACTCCCGAGCTCTGTCCACAGGACTCCCCACCACAGTTGTCCCTTGTCTATCTCCAGGTCAGGCTGCATGTATGGGAGGTGTGGCCTGACCCTGGGATGACAGGTCCCAGATAAGAGGGTGTGAAGACTCTAGAAGTGATCTTGGGGCCGTTTGGGTAGGGATTCCAAGATCTTGGGTACATAGAGTATGAAAGATCAGGTGTCTGAGCAACCATGTTCTCCAGGCCCTATGGACTTCTCACCCTATGAGGTGGCTCATGTCTAGAAAGTTGAAACAGAGTCCTCTAAAACATGGGGCCCAGGGTGAGGATCCTCTTACTTGAGTCTAATGTCCATTCTTGACTGGGGAGTCTCTAAAAGAAGCCATATTTCTGGAAGGACTTCTTGGCTACTGAGGGAAAAAAAAAATCAACAATGGATAGGAAAGAAGGCTGGAAGAACTGACAGGTTGAATAGCACTGTTCAGTTGACCAAGCTACATGGTTCCAGGCATGGGGAGGGCCTATGCTTGACCAGTTCTCAACCAGTGGCTCCTCCTCCAGTGGTCCTTATCCCAACCTCCTGTAAACTCTGGGAAGAAGAGGGCTTCCATATGAAGAAAACAACCATATCCAACTTAGGAGCACAACAACCCTGGTATATGAGGTCCTCTGAAAGAGCTGGTCACAACGATCAGGAAGCATTTTCCATGGGTCTGAGGAGGAGATCCTCAGAGATTGGAGGTGTGGATGACTCGTGAGCAGTAGGAGGTGAGGGGGTTCCAAGGTGAGTGGTAGTTGGGGTTGGGGAGGCAACATGAGAAAGGCAGAGAGATAGCAGTCAGTGGGAAGATGAAGAAGGCATGGATCCTGGAACACAGGGTCTATAGAGATGCAGGTCACAGCCCTGACTATAAACTCCCTTGGGACACTAGAGAGAACTACTAGTGAACATTATGGTTACATACATAATTCCTGTGGAGATTTTGGAAATTATTGGAGAAGGGGATGCTGGGAAAAGATAGGCCTTCCTGTGGCTCAGGGCAAGGAGAATCAAGCAAGTGAGGAATTAGGGTACCTAGATATGGCATTAGAAGAACATGATTAATGCGAACACACCGTCAGTAGGGCCTGGGTTCCAGGTTATTTTTGGAAAAAATGAAAGGAAAGGAAATCTAAAGAATTAACTTGTTTCATAAAGAGGAGCCTATGCGTTATCTAGTGGTAGTATGTTCTTAATTATAGATTATAAAATAATGGGGTGCACAAGAGAAAAGGCTTCCTACATCCTTAAGGTACCCCATCTTTAACATGAGACAACTGGAAAGGACTTTACCATCTCATCCTCAGCTGTAATCTTTTTCCAGTTAATTCTCAGGAAGACAGATGTTTCCAATTTAGCCTTGAAAAGTACACAGTAATAAAATAATCTCCAAATTAACATGTTGGTAGAGCCTAGTGTTTACAATCCGTTTTGAAAAGAAGGCTCTGCCTTTGCCTGTTTGCATTTCCATCAGGAATAAGGGATTGCCAAGCAAGCATTATCTTGTTATGTTTCGAACTTTTATGTTCAGATTCTGATTTAGACTTAACATTCTTCCTTTGAAACACTCTGCAGAAGCAAACCAAGTATTTATATTTTTCTCAGACATGATGTTTCTTTTTCTTTTCTTTTTTTCCTGGTGGTCAAAAAATCTGCCTTTCTGATAAGACCTCATTACATCTTATTTTAATATTGTGAAGCTTTTTCCAAGATACCACAGACGTGTTCAACTGGGTAAGCCTATAAAGGAGGGAGAGATTCCAGGAGAGACCTACGGTCTCTTTAACTTGGAGAAAATTCAGATGATAAGTGAAGAATGAGAGAAGCAACACAAGGAATCATTTAGAGGGACCCTCTGAGGGCCACAGAAAAAGAGACTTCTAAAACCTGGGATATGGTCAAGATCAGCCACTCTGGCTTCTTAGGAGGAAGATCTCAGTTTGATTTTCATTCCATCAAGGTAAATGAGCTAGGATTCACAGGTTCCAGATCTTTGCTTATTCAGCAGAGGAAGGGCACTGTGATAGTTGCCATTTCTTTGGCACTTCTGTTGAGAGGTAAAGCCTACATCCCACCTCCTTGAATCTGGACCCAACAACGTAGAATTGATGCTATGGGATTTCTAGACCTAGGCTTTGAGAGGTTTGCAGCATCCACACTGGTCTCTTAGAGGGTTGAACTGCCAGGTAAGAAGGCCAAATACTCTGTTGGAGAGACCACATGGAAAGGCCCTGGGACTCCAGGGAGAGGGAGAGGAGTCCAGCTGAGCCCAGTCTTCCCAGCATTTCTATCAAGACACCAGGCATGTGAGTAAAGGCTTCTTATGCCCTCCAGACCCAGACCAGCCACCAGCTGAACAACATCTAGTGATCTCCATGAACAGCATGAGGAGCAGAAGAATCACCCACCCGAAGCCTACTCAAATTACTAACCCACAAAATTGTAGGTTTAAGTCATTACAGTTTGGATAGTTGATTTATGCAGCAACAAATAACTGGAATAGGCATGACTGCCACCCAGGAAATAGGCAGAGAATTCATGGTGCACCTTGATGGAGTATATATATAAGAATTGCACTGTAAAAAAAAAACAACAAAAAACCAACCAAAAACCCAGAAAGAGAGTTTCCTCTAAACATTTGCCTCTCTGTAGATGAGAGTCGCAGCCCCCACCCCCAGCAAATATTCTTTCAATGAATATGCTCTCCCAGTCCACTAAACTGTGCACATCTGAATCTCCTGGTTATACTGCTTGGCCTCAAGCCAAGACCTGCTGTCAAAACAGTCATCTAACTTGTCCCCCAGGTCAGCATCTCTGATCTGTCACATGCTCCTAGATCAAATGACTCCTTCCCCATTACTATGTTGACAAAAGAGTGATGGGCGAGGTTGGTCTCCCACCAAATATAAACTTATGTATATCATAATTGTCTTTGTCTGTGAGTTTTCACCATGAGAATTCTCATAACAAGGACAGCTGTAGTTGGGGCAAAGAAAAGAACACAGTGGGATGCAACTTTGAAGATAAGAATGAAAAAAATCTTTGGTTACAAAGTTTACCAGCTGCTCAAGCCTCAGAATATATCACACAGACAATAAAATAAACAAAATGAATTATATTTAGTCAGCATGAATAACTTCTGGCTCCAGAACCATGACGTGCAATTGAGTTTAAGCTGCTTTTAGCTGTATTGTGTTTGTCAGGTGGTCCTCTGAATGCAATGGATTATTGTGAAACTGTATAAAAACATCTGAAGGACTGGCATCATTTCTGAGGCACTATCTCTTACTACAGAAAATGGTGTTAAATTAGTATAATGAACTCTAAGGATTTTAACAACTCTTTTTCCATTCTTGGGTAATATAGTGTGAAATTGAATTTGCTCTAAATCATTTTTTAAAGTTCATTTTTCAAGACTTTTTCTGTACTAAACGGTGATGTTTTGGTGTGAAGGATTTCTAGATAGAAAGCTAAAATGTCAGCTGGTTTATTTTTCGTAGTGAAGGCCTCACATCATGTTTCTTGTGCTCCTTCATTCAGTGGGAATGCTCTGGACGTGTACTGAATTGACATTTTGGTTTCTGGTAGTGTATATATTCTAGAAGATTCATGTATTCTCCATGAGGATTTTATATGTTCCATTTTATTTTTTATGACATTATAAGAAAATTAATATTAGCATATTCTCAATCATATGGGTGACTATGTTATAACCAAGCATTGCCACATACTTTCAGCACCTCTGCTTTTTTTCAATTTAATCTATGAATTTATTTTTAATTTAATTTAAATTTAATTTAATTTAATTTAAGTTGCATAGAAACTACACCTGTCACTTCAGTCCTACCTTTATGTTTGCCTGTATATTATTTATTATGCTTGTTTCTTTGTGCCAGCACTGATCTAAAAACTCTACATGTATTATTGCCTTTGTTCCCCACAAGAACTCAGTGGAGCAGGTACTATACTGTATTATCTCCATTTGTATAGAAGGAATGAGGTACAGAGAGATAAAGCTTAAGTAACAGAAAACTCAACCCAAAATATCTTAAATGATCGTAGATATTTGTCAACTCACATAATTGGAAAGTCCAGAGGTAGAGTGAGCTTCAGGTATGGTTTGGCCAGGACTCTGGCTCAATTTCTCTATCGATACTTTGGCTCAACCCCTGCTATGTGTCAGCTTCCTTTTCCATTTGGCTTCTGTCAGGATCACAAGATGGCTGGTTTCATCTGCCAAGACCACACGTCTCCTCATTTGCATCTAGGGATAAAGAATCTCTTAGAGGGTTGAACTGCCAGGTAAGAAGGCCAAATACTCTGTTGGAGAGACCATGTGGAAAGGCCCTGGGACTTCCACAACAGCTACTGGTTTTGCTGTGACTGGGTTGCTTCAAACAAATTTCAGTGGCCAGGAAAACATTTCACACCAACTGGGTTGAGTTGAGGTAATCACTGTGTCAGTGGGATGGGATTATCACGATTGGCTCCATAGAGCCACCAAAATCTACCTGTGGAGTTGAGGGAGACTTGTCTCAAACAAATGGCATGGCTACTACTCGGTGGAGGTCTGCTGCAATGGAACTGAGGGTAGAAGTAACCACAGTTTTCACCCTATTTAGTAAGTTGCCCAAGGTTATGTGGTTAAAAAGTGTTAGCTAAGATACTGATCCAGCAGAATGACTACAACATCATTCTCTTAATCCCTATAATGCATACCTAAAATATTTATAATAAAAGTTATTTGAGTGAACACTAAGTCCTTTCAATACTCAATTTTAAGAAAGACTATGTGAGGGGATATTTTAAAAGGAGAAAGAGAAAAGTTATTCTGTATCAGTTATCTATTGCTGCATAAGAAATCATCCCCAAACTTAGTGGTTTATATTTTGTGGTGTGTGTGAATCAGGAATTCAGGAAGGGCCTGGCTGGATGGTTCTGGCTCCAGTCTTTCATGTGGTTTTGGTCAGACATTGGATGGAGTGGGAACAGTTGGGAGCTGGCCAGACATTTCTCCCTCCATTTAGCCTGAGACTCTCCTCATGTGGTCTCTATGCATAGGTTAGTTAGAGCTTCCTCTCAGCATGGTGGCCTCCAAGAAGACAGGTGGTTGACAGGGTAAATCAGACCTCCAGGAGCAAGTGTCCCAAAAGAAACAGAGAGAAGGTTTGTCACCTTTTACCATTACTCTCCAAAGTCACACAAAATCCCTTTCCCCGGTTATAAGCCTATGCAAATTTGAGAGTTGGAAACAAAGATGCCGCATTTCTGTGGGAGGGTTGTCAAAGTCAGTTGCAAGTAAATAGTTAGGATACAACATATTGTTGTGGCCATCTTGGAAAATATAATCTGTCACAATTTCTATACTTCTGTTTTTCATGGGTTCTCAAGATCTTTAAAAGAGAATTAACACCCAAGCCTAGAGGGTTGCTGAGAGACACCCATAGTTGTTGCTTTTTCAAATTTCAACCTATTTTTTAAAAACATGGTGTTAGGGCAAAGTAATAATCCCTTCCCCATCACAATTGTGTACCATTTTCTCAAATGCAAGAACTTTGTTTTTTATATATGTGAGTCAAAAAATGATGAAATTGGGAGGCTGGAAACAGAAAGGAAAGATAAAGTGAATGGCAGATCAAGAAGAGAGTTATTTTTCCCCCATTAAAGGAGAAAGGAGGGAGAAAGGAGGGAGGACAAAGAAAAGCTAATCTAGGACTTGGAACATATTCTCCTGTCTGTTGTAGGGAGGGAGCTGAGACATTAATCAGAGTTGCTGATAGTGCCTGATTTGCTTTGAAGTGATCTGGACAAGTCAGCTGTGTAACCCCAGGCAGTAAGAATGGGTGGAAAGAAGCACCTACTCACCCAGGTTACTGAAGAATAGAGACACACATAGCTTCTCAAATGCCCAAGTTTCTCTCTGTCTCTACAATCATATCAAGAATGAAAAATTCCATGTAATAACAAAAAATGAAAAAATTTCATATGGTCATTATCTGTTATAAAGAAAAACAAGCATTTTACTAAAATCAGAAGGGAGATTGTAAAAGGTTTCCAACTATTACAACATGATAAACAGAACCTAATAGTAGAAAACGATTACTGCATATTTAATATACATGAAATATCATTGGTAAATTAAAAATAGAATGACCATAGAATCCTGATTATCCAGCAATCCCATTTTTCAGTGTTTATCCGAAAGAATTCAAATCAGGATCTGGAAGAGATATCTGCACTCCCATGTGCATTGCAGAATTATTCACAACAGCAAGGTTGTGGTTAACCTAAATGTCTATCAACGAGTAAATGGATAAACAAATGTGGTGTATACATACAATGGAATATTATTCATCCTTAACAAGGAAGGAAATTCTGCCCTGACCAGTGTAGCTCAGTTGGTTGGGCTTTGTCTGCAGGGTGAAAGTTAATTGGTTCAATTCCTGGTTGGGGCTCATGCCTGGATTGTGGGTTTGGTCCTCAGTTGGGGCACATAAGAGAGGCAACCTATTGGTGTTTCTCTCTCACATTGATATTTTTCTGACTGTCTTTCTCCCTCCCATATATTCTTTCTGAAAATAAATAAATAAAATCTTTTTTCAAAGAAGAAGGAAATCTAACATACTCATATGCTACAACATGGATGAATCTCGAGGACATGATGCTAAGTTAAATAAGCAAGTCACAAAAGAACAAACACTGTATGATTCTACTTAAATGAGGTACTTAGAGTAGTTGAATTTATAGAGACAGAAAGTAGAATAGTGATTTCCAGGAGCTTGAGGGGTGATGGTGATGGGAAGTTACTGTTTGATGGGTACAGAGTTTCAGATTTGTAAGATGAAAACGTCTGGAGATCTGCGGTACCCATTATGCCTATAGTTAATGATATTGTACTGTAAACTTAAAAATATGTTGAGGGTCAACCTTATGTTACATGCTTTTACCACAATAAAAAATATTATTGGTAATTTATTTACTCCATATGTTTGCTTAAATTTTATGAAGATAGAATGTTATAGAAGAGATGTGACATTTGTATGTTTACTTGCAATTTGTCCCTTCTCATCCTACTTTTGCTTTAGTGTTTCTCCAAATTGAATTCTAACCTGGGGCTCATAGAAAACTAGCTCTCATGGATGGGAATGGGGTATGCACTGATGCCAACTTCATAGGGAAATTGCATGTGGTTGTAAGTTTTTAAAATTAAACTTCCATGATAAGTGCATCTGAGTCTATAATGTGAGTCATTTTCTAAAAATGTTTTTATTGTAGAAAACATGCAATGAAGTGGGAGCTCTTGTAATTAATTGCTTTCATGGTTGGTTACCCCTTCATTGCTTGTATTTATGACCAATTTTCAGAAATAATTTTTGTACTTCAAAATGAGAACACAAGGTCAGAAGAATGGCTCAAAAATATAAGCTTGCAAGATCAGATGATCCATACCATTTTAATTATTCCTGGTCTTAAAGAAATGATTTTTAACTAAAGAAATTTATTCATTAAAATTTTTTTTATTTATTGATTTTAGAGAGAGAGAAGGGAGAAAAGGAGAGGGAGAAGGGGAGAGAAGAGAGAGACATCAGTCTGTTGTTCTGCTTATTCATTCATTGATTCTTGTATGTGCTCTGACCTGGGATTGAACCTGAAACTTTGGTGTATTGGGAGAATGCTCTAATCAGCTGAGCTACCCTACTAGATGATTTACTCATTTTTTAGTATGTAATGCTAAGAAAAAAGTTCCGCTTCTCCGCAATAGAATAGAAACATACCTTTGGAATATAAGGTAGTATTTTGACAGTTCTATGAATAAGCCAGTGACCAGAAACTTTCTGAATTGGGTGGTTATAGCTTAAAACTTAAAGGTTTTTCCCTTCCCTTCAAAATAAAGCTTATTTATAGTGATATTTCATATTATATATATATATATATATATATATATACACACACACACACATATATATAATTGCTCAAACTATTGTCTGGGTTAAGGATTACTAAGAAGCCACTGAGGATGAGTTAGTTTCAGGGTTCTATAAAAATCTCCAGAGGTTACCTCATGTAGAACCTGAGGGGTGATCATTCCTACCTCTTTTCTTTTCCAAAGTAGAAGGGGGTGGTACACAGTCAGGAGTCTTATACATGACAATGTGATAAAATACAGGAAATCCAGCCTGGAAACTGGAAAACCTGTGACACAGGTTTGCAGTAGCCTCTTGGTCTCTGTATTACTCTGCTCAGCTGCCATAAGAAAGCACTGTAGACTGGGTGGCTTAAACAACAAAAGTTTATTTCTCATAGTTCTGGAGGCTGGAAATCCAAGTGCCAGCTGATTGGGTCCCTGGTGAAAACTCCCTTCTTGATTTGCAGAAGGTTGCCTTCTTGGTATGTCCTCACATGGTACATTGAGAGAGAGAGAGAGAGAGAGAGAGAGAGAGAGAGATTTATCATGATGGTCCCATCCTCATGACCTCTAATTATTTCCCAAAGATCTCATCTCTCATCTTTAAATGTCATGTCCTTAACAGTGGGGGTTAATGTTTCAGCATATGAATGGAGGGGTACATAGCCCAGTCCATATCGGCCTCTTTTAGTTACCTTTCTTCTGGAATAGATTCTGAGCCCTGATTTTCTGGGACACATTCAGGAATAGAATTACTTCTCAGTATCTTGGTTTTAGTATCTGAGAAGTGATTCTTTCCAGAAACTTCTCAGAAATGTCAAAATGTATTTAGATAACAATTGCATGTTATAAAACATCAAATCTGTTCTGGTGCCTTAGATGTAAAAGTTAACCTGAGGAATATTTTAATGATTGTTATTAGTTTTTGAGAAACTATTACTATAAACACATGTTTTTATAAGGATTCAAAAATCCTTTTAACTTATTGGGTCCACTTGGTGTAGTAGAGTGAGTCCTAGTCTGTATGTCTCAAAGCTCAGGTTCTAGCTCTGGCTCTGAAGCTTGCAAATCTAAACCATCAGTTTTTCCACCTGTAAAACATCCTTTCCCTCCAAAATATTTGGAAAAAAGGGATGGATGTCTCCCATCTGGTCCCAAGATGTTCACATGACTTCTTGGAGCTATGTTCCCACCTTTTTGACTTTAGGCTCCGTTTACTTCACCATGGGTCTCAGTCTGTAATTCACTGACTTCAGTGTACATGGGAACATGACTGGTATAAACGACATTGATTGAACAGGATCTTGGTTTTCAAGTGATAATTATCCAACAGCAACCAGCTTATGAGAAGAGAAATACATTGACTATTAATTTTAAAAATGGTAGAAAGAACAAGGATTGCCAGAACCAGAGCCCTCTCTTTTACCTCTTTTTTTTTCACATGCCATCATTTTCTGAAACTTTTTCTCCATAGGGATAGAATTATTACTGTTGGTAGCAGTGGGCATAAAACTTCCTGACATTTCTCTCTGAGAGGACAGAGCTTTTTCTAGCTTCAGATGAACAAAACTGGGCAAGGCACTGATTGGCCTGGCATGCATCTTGGGCCAGCTGGAAGTGCCTAGCTGGGGCCAAGAACTTCCCTTGGACTCATGTGGCATGGAGGTGGCACCATGCAGCTCACATGTGGACCACATGTTAGAGTAAAACAATTTCCTGAAGAAGAAAGGAGGGCCAAGGGAGGATCACTACGGGAATTGTGAGCTGGGTAGTTACCTCATTTCTCAATCTGTTTTTACTATAGTGAGACAGGCCTTATACCTTTCTCTGTTGTCCTGTGGAGCTTCACTTTACAGCTTTCTACACATAGCTATATAGGCAGATCAGATTTTATTGAAGAACTAGAAAAAAATAAAGAGAATGACAATGTATAATGGAAAGAATTGGAAACCATGTGCTGACCTTGCCTGTGGTCTAAGAATTAGCATGCAAGGGAGCTAACCTCCCACAGGGACTCTGTTCTGATAAGCCCAGTTTCTACCCTCAGGCCCCAATGCCTGGTGCCATGTGCCTACTTACTCTAAGCTTCACCTTGACTCTCCACCTGCCATTTGGGATTCCTAGACTCCAGGAGACACCTTTTTCTCCCCAGCAGTGCTTTCCCCAAGTCACCAAATCAATCTAGAAATAGCATCTCAAGGGCTCTAGGACAGGCTGTGGTGGTTTCTGCCATTCCAGGTCCCCAGAATTGTTCAGGTCCCCCAGAATGGTACCACTGCATCAAAACATCCTGAGTCAGGCCCTCCCATGAGACTGTCTGGGCAAATTTTCCAAGGTTATTCTTTATTCCCTGCCCATCAATGTGAGTGGCAAAAATGCATATTTATTTTCCTGATTGTCCAACAGAAAGAAAGATTAATAGTTTCCCCACCATTCCATAACTGCAAGGCCGACTTACTCACAGTGGAATTCTATTCACCTTGAACTTCAAATTGTTTCCCTATAGGCCTGTTGGGGATAATAAACAGGCCCATGACTTAGCCATACTCAATGGTTGCTCCCTTGGCTCCTAAAAAGACCTTGCCAATATACTAAACTTTCTGCTTAGGGGAGCTGGATTAGCTTTTTTGATAAGGATCATGCTTTTTAGCTTCTGTGAGGAAAAGACAGTTTTTTCCCCCCTCCCCATTATGCAAGTTATTTTCCTTTGGGTATCCATAGTAAACTTGAAAATTTCTTTGAAGTTTATGGTTTATCTTAAAATTAACATAAATTTTTCTCTCTCTCTCTCTCTCTCTCTCTCTCTCTCTCCCTCTCTCCACACATACACACACACAGCCTTACTATTCAGTCTTTTAGGGCAACTTTGAGGAGCCCAAACCTTTGCAAAACTCAAAATTTAGGACAAGATGGAGGCATAGGTAGAGATGCTTTGCCTCTTTGCACAACCAAAAGAAAGACAATGACACATTTAAAAACAAAAAATAACCAGACCTGCCAGAAAATCAAACTGTATGGAAATCAACAACCAAAGAGCTAAAGAAGAAACATTCATCTAGACCAGTAGGAGGGGTGGAGACAGGCAGCCAGGGTGAAGAGGACATGCAGCAAGGCAGTGGCTGGAGGACTGAGCGGGTGAGGTGGCAGCTGGCAGACTGGGCTGTCCCACATTTGTATGCAGATAAACCAGAAGAAACAGCTGGGAAGTGAAACAGACTGCACAATCCAGGGTTCCAGTGTGGGAAAAGAAAGCCTCAAAAACTCTTTAGGTAAAACCTTTGGGAGTTGTGGTGGCAGGAGTAACTCCCAGCCTCACAGGAGCGTCTGTTGGAGAGACCCGCAGGGCCCTAGAATGTACACAAACCCACCCACCTAGAAATCAGCACCAGAAGGGCCCAATTTGCTTGTGGGTAGAGGGGTAAGTGACTGAAAGCCTCTAAGAGCTGAGCAAGCATCATTGTTCCCTCTAGGACCCCTCCCCCGCACACAGCATCACATCCCAGTGACCAGGGTTGCCCTGCCCTGGTGAACACTAAGGCCCCACCCCTTCCAATGTAACAGGTGTGCTGAGACAAAGAAATATGGCCCAATGAAAGAAAAGACCAAAGCTCCAAAAATAGAACTAAACAGTGAACAGATAGCCAACCTATCAGATGTACAGTTCAAAACACTGGTAATCTAGGTGTTCAGTGAATTAGTTGAATATGGTCACAAAATGGAGGGAAAAGTGAAAGCTACACAAAGTGAAATAAAGAAAAATAAGCAGGGAACCAACAGTAAAGGGAAGAAAACTGTGACTCTAATCAACGATTGGGAGCAGATGAAAGAGATAAACATTCAACCAGAACAGAATGAAGAAACAAGAATTCAAAAAAAAAAAAAATTAGAGGTTTAGGAACCTCTGGGACAACTTAAAATGTTCCAACATCTGAATCATAGGGGTGCCAGAAGGAGAAGAGGAAGAGCAAGAAATTGAAAACTCATTTGAAAAAAATAATGAAGGAGAACTTTCCCAATCTGGCCAAGGAAATAGGCTTCCAAGAAGTCCAGGAAGCTCAGAGAGTCCTAAAGAAGTTGGACCCAAGGAAGCACACACCAAGACATAGCATAATTAAATTACCAAAAATTAAAGATAAGGAGAGAATCTTAAAAGCAGCAAGAGAAAAGGAGACAGTTACCTACAAAGGAGTTCCCATAAGACTGTCAGCTGATTTCTCAAAAGAAACCTTGTGGGCAAGAAGGGGCTGGAAAGAAGTATTCAGAGTCATGAAAGACAATGAGTTGATAGCGTGTAACCCCTAGCTACATCCAAGATTACTCTATCCAGCAAAGCTATCATTTAGAATGAAAGGGCCAATAAAGTGATTCCCAGATAGGATCAAGTTAAAGGAGTTCATCATCACCAAGACCTTATTATATGAAATGTTAAAGGGACTTATCTAAGAAAAAGAAGAAGATCAAAAATTATGAAAAGTAAAATGACAACAAACTCACAATTATCAACAACTGAACTTAAAAAAACAAAATCAAAAACAAGCTAAGCAAACAACTAGAACAGGAACAGAATCATAGAAATGGAGATCAGAGGGGAGGCAGAGGGGGAAGAATGGGGGAAAAGGTACAGGGAATAAGCAGCATAAATAATAGGTACAAAATAGGCAGAGGGTGGTTGAGAATAGTATATAGGAAATGGAGAAGCCAAGGAACTTATATGTATGATCCATGGACATGAACTAAAGGAGGGGAATCCTGGGGGGAGGGGTGGTGCAGGGTAGAGGGGAATAAAGGAGAAAAAAAATGGGACAACTGTAATAGCATAATCAATAAAATATATATATTTTAAAAAACAAAGTTTAGGACAAATAACCTCATCTAGATCTTATAGAGTAATGAATGGGAATGAACTTTCCAGGCAAGCTTAGAACTTTCAGAACACCCTTTGGCATATGCAACACTCATACCTTCTTTCAATGACTTCCTGACTTGGTACTTCTGCTTCATGTACTCAATGGTCTCTTATGAATCACTGATTCAGATATTTCTCAGCTGAATGTAGCACCACCAACTCCTGGTCAACTCTGAAAGCCAGGGTGTGGAGATCCTGGGTTGGGTGAGTATATGAGTCAGGACATCCATGCTCTGCTGGATCTGGTGGATGTGTTTTGCTGTCCAGTATCCATTCACTCTTTTCTGATAACCACACCCCAATATCCCTCTGGGGAACTACCCCAATACACTTTCATTCCATCTACTTCCGATGGTTTTGGCTCCTTCAAGATGCAGAACATATGACTCAGATCTGGCCAATCAGGGTGTCTCAGTTCCTTGGCCAGAGACCCAATATGACTCAGTCAAAGAGAATAAAATGAAATCCTATTCAACTTCAAGCCTGGAAGATATACAATCTAGATATTTTGTAGACATCTTGTGATCAGGAAGGGAGAGACTGTCTGAAAACAAGGCCAAAATACAGAATAGGCCATGGCCAGTAGACCATGTGATGAAGAGAAATTGGGTCCTGGCAACATTGTTTGGCATTTACAGGAAGCTATGCTTGACGCCAATAATACTCCTGAACTTTTCAGTTATTTTAGCTAATAAATTACTTTTTTTCTAGCTTAAACCTATTTGGGTTGGATTTTTGGTTTTTTGGTGCTGAATGAGTTCTTACTATATGTTCCAAGTAAGTTGGGATCTTGCCTGCCTAATTTACCACTGTATCCATAGAACTGAGAGCAACAGTTGGCACAAAATAAGCATTTAAGAAGTATTTGTTGAATAAGTGAGTGATAGGTAAATCAGTACCAGGAGTAAAAAATAGCAAGTAACATATTCTGGAATAGGGAACTGGCTGAATCAATGTTGAGTGAAGTCACAAGAAATCCTCTATCCCAGGTTGTAAAGTCAGCAGTGTTTATTATGTGGCAGTAAAAATGCTGGTCCAGTTTTTACCTGCTAACACTCACATAGTGAACTACCAAGGGTAACATGAGGCGACTTGGTAGGAAGGACTCTGGTGTTGGACTATGCTGGTACATTTTGTCATCTTCAGTGAAGGCTTATAAGAAATATTCAAGCTGAGGCCAAGTACAATTTGCCATTGCTTAATTTTGAAGACAATTCCCAGTCCTAAATTCATGTCATTAAGAAATGAGTTAATAGAGTGTAGCCTCTAAATAAGGCATTATCCCTTAGAACCATCTCAGATGTAGCTATAGAGGATAATGGACAAGAATATATTTGAAGAGGGAGAAACCACAAACCATGGAAGAAAATAAATAAGGCAGAGCTTCCCAGGGCCATCCAGACTGGCTAACCAAGGATCAAAGCCCAATGCCAGGGAGTAAGCCCTGTTATTTCTGTCTATTGGACATGATATGGGCTTTGGATTGGTGAACACTGTGTTATCTCCAGTTCTTGCCCTTCCAAAATGGTGGTTTTATGGCACTTATCCTCTCTTCCCACCATTGTATATTGAGTGTGTCAGGGGTTATTAAAATGATCATTTAATTATATACTATAATGTTATGAGGCATGACATTTTTCCTTGACTGACGAGATTGCATATCATCCAGAGATCTTAGTCTTGGTGCTGGGTTAGATTTGGATTATTTCCTTTTGTAAAAGGGTTAAATGCCTTTGGAGGAGATATTCTAAGCAGGTGAAGAACTTTAAAAGGTGTGGAAGGAAGTGTGTGTATGTGTGTTTGCACATACACACGGCCTAAAGGGGTACACTATAATTTATCAGTAGGATATAAGACATTTCTAAAAATCAAGAAACTTTAAGCAATGGTGATCCAAAATAGAATGCACCCAGAAGTCAATGAACATGGACTCTGAATACCCTCTTCTGAAGAAGCTGAGACAAACCAGGACAGCTAAAGCTTACAGTTGATGAGGTGAGTCCAATCCTTGGCATATTTGAGTTCCAAATCTAATCTGTGCTAATATAGGCTGGAAACCAGGTCAGGAGGTGTCACATCAGCATGTGGGGAGGTAACCTGGGGGACCCACCCATCCAGTTAATGGTACAATCAAAACTCAAAAACCTCAACTGTTTGAGGAGTAGTAAAGGAATGAGGATTTACTTTCAAGAGAGTGTCTGGGAGTTACATGGAAAATTTATACTTACCTTCATAAAGAATTCTGAAGGATAGACAACAGATAAATGATGCCCCATTCTCTACTAGAAGTAACTCATTCTGCATAATTTTTAGGTGAATAAAATTCACCTAAGGAACAGCAGGTGCCTAAATCTCATTTCAAGACTCTAGAGTTTATCCTAAGGTACTTTTAGTGGGTGGAAAGATACATGGGTTGAAAATGGGTCTTTCCCCAGGACTAGGTCTGATCTGGATGAAGCTTGTGCTGGAGTCTCTGGACCCTCTTGGCATGGGCCACTTTCAGGGGTGGGGTTCTATTAAACAAAGTTTATTCTTTGAACCTTTGTAGACACCTAATATGGGGCTGTCATTGACCAGATGTGCTGTATTATATGGAGAAAAAAATCCTGGCTTTGTTAAGGTGAAAGAAATTTCCAAATTAATGAAAACTTAAGGAACGAGATGCTTATTATATGTGATTATCAAAGTGAGACATTGTTTTAGAAGGCTGTTGACACAGGTCTTGGGACTGTGAGTTCATAAATGTAGTGCTCTTATGGGTGGAAGAAAATTCCAATCTAGGTTATTTTTAGAGAAAATTGTAGGTTTTTGTTTCTCCTAAAATAGAAAGGATCATATTTTCAATGCTTTTGTGGGTGTATCATGTTAATGAGGATAGTTAAAATATGTGGCCCTAACTGCGGTTACATACAGTACTTACACAAGAGGGCAGGTGGTAACCACATGCATAGTCTCTTTATAAAAGATTTAACCCTTATTTAGTATGTCTATCACACTGCTCAGTGCTGAAGGTATACAAAAAGTATGTTACATAAGATACATTTATATCTTCCTCCCCATGAGTTCACTGAACAATGATGGGCAGTTAGGAAGCAACGTAAGGCAGTTTAGGACTGTGGCTTGTTCAGAACACCTTCTGTTGGATGTTGGCTGTATAGCAGTAGTTTTATTTCCAAGCCATATTACCATGCCTCCCACAATGCATTGCCTACATGCAGATTTCAACTCTGCATCAGTCAGTGTCATTCCAGCCTATGCTTCTAACTGGAGAGTTAATATTATCTGGAAAAACTTCTGCACTATAGTAATATTTTCCTCCAAATAAACGAACACCTAAGATATCTGAACACCTTTGGAAATACATTGTTTTGAATAGTCAAGTTTTCCAGATAATTCTGGTCCAGTCAGTCCTTTGAGGAAATGGTGTGGAAAACTTTCTCTAATTGTTATCCTGAAAATGATTAACAATTTTTGATTCAGGGTTCCTAGTAACTTCTATCCCATTTCCAACTGGCCAGTATTCATTGAATGGCAGGCAATTCTGGGTATTGCAGCTAGGGGAGATTAAAGGACTACTTGGGGGGTCTCTACCCTGTCAGTGTCACAGGCTAGACCAGAGATCCTTGATGCTGGCAATCCTTCAGAATCAGGCAAAGTTAAATATGAATATATGTATATTCATATTCATATATATTTAAGACTATATTCATATATATTATATGTATATTCATACATATATTCAAGAAAATTGAAATCATAACAAGCATATTCTCAGACCACAAAGTCTTGAAACTAGAAACCAACCTCAAGGAAAAAAACTCAAAAACATTCAAACCCACGGAGACTGAATAGCATGCTATTAAACAATGAATGGGTCAATAATGAGATCAAAGAAGAAATCAAAGTTTCTGGAAACAAATGAAAACAAACACACGGCAGTCCAAAAACCTATGGGACACAGTGAAGGCAGTCCTGAGAGGGCAGTTAATAGCAATAGAGGCCTACCTAAAAAAGACAGAAACATTTCAAATACACGACCCAACCCTACAGCTTCAAGAACTGGAGAAACAACAACAAACAAGGCCCAGAGCAAGTAGAAGGAAGGAAATAATCAAGATCAGAGCAGAACTGAATGACATAGAGACTAAAAGAACACTTCAAAGGATCAACAAATCCAGGAGCTGGTCCCTTGAAAAGATGAACAAAATCGACAAGCCTTTAAGCACACTCATCAAGAAGAAAAAGGAGAGGACCCAAATAAATAATATCAGAAATGAAAGAGGAGAAATTACAACTGATACCACAGAAATACAAAGGATTGTAAGAAATTGCTATGAACAATTATATATATGCCAAGAAACTTGAAAACCTGGGTGAAATGGACACATTTCTAGAAAAATATGACCTTCCAACATGGAATGAAGAAGAAGTGGAAAGCCTCAACAGACCTGTAACAGCTGGTCAAATTGAAGCAGTAATCAAAAAACTCCCAGCACACAAAAGCTCTGGACCGCACAGCTTCACAGGAGAATTTTACAAAACATTTGAGGAAGAGATAACCCCTGTCCTTCTCAGACTATTCCAAAAACTCCAGGAAGAGGGAAGGCTCCCAAACTCTTTTCATGAGACCAGCGTCATCCTAATCCCAAAACCAGATCAAAGACACAGCAAGGAAGGAAAACTACAGGCCAATATTGCTGATGAACATAGACGCCAAAATCGTCAACAAAATATTGGCAAACCGCATCCAGCAATACATTAAAACGATCATCCACCATGATCAAGTGGGAGTCATCCCAGGGATGCAAGGATAGTTCAATATTCGCAAATCAATAAATACATCACATAAACAAAAGGAAAGACAAAAATCACATGATCATATCAATAGATGTGGAAAAAGCCTTTGATAAGGTCCAGCACCAATTTATGATAAAAACGCTCAGCAAAGCAGGAATAAAGGGGGCATACCGCAACATAATAAAGGCCATATATGAAAAACCTACAGCCAACATCATACTCAATGGGCAAAAACTGAAAGGTTTCCCAATAAAATCGGGAACAAGACATGGTTGTCCGCTTTCACCACTTCTATTCAACATAGTATTGCAAGTCCCAGCCACAGCGATCCAACAAGAAAAAGAAATAAATGGCATCCAACTTGAAAAGGAGGAAGTAAAACTGTCATCGTTTGCAGATGACATGAGAATATACATAGAAAATCCCAAAGACTCCACCACAAAACAACTCAACCTAACAAGTGAGTTTGGCAAAACAGCGGATACGAAGTCAATATTCAGAAATTGAAGGCATTTTTGTACACCCTCAATGAAATATCAAAATCAGAAATCAGGTGGAAAAACTCCCATTGCTATAGCAATACGAAAAATAAAGTACCTAGGAATAAACTTAACCAAGGAGGTAAAAGACCTGTACTCAGAAAACTACACAACGCTGAAGAAAGAAATTAAGAGAGACACAAATAAATGGAAGCATATACCATGTTCATGGATTGGAAGAATTGACATCATCAAAATGTCCATACTACCCAAAGCAATTTATAGATTCGACGCAGTCCTTGTTAAAATACCAATGACATATTTCACAGATATAGAACAAGCATTTCAAAAAGTTATATGGAACCATAAATGACCCCAAATAGCTGCAGCGATTTTGAGAAAGAAGAACAAAGTGGGAGGGATCACAATACCTGACATCAAACTATATTACAAGGACACTGTAATCAAAACAGTCTGGTGCTGGCATAAGAACAGACACATAGGTCAATGGAATAGAATAGAGAGCCCAGAAATAAAACCCTGTCTCTATGGTCAATTATATTCAACAAAGGCAACAGAAGCATAAAATGGAGTAAGAATAGACTCTTCAACAAATGGTGTTGGGAGAGCTGGACAGCTACATACAAAAAATTGAAATTCAACCACCAACTTACACCATACACAAAAATAAACTCAAGATGGATAAAAGACTTAAATATAAGTCACAACACCATAAAAGTCCCAGAGGAGAACATAGGCAGGAAACTCTCAGATATCCCATACAGAACTATCATCACCGATGTGTCCCGTAGAGCAAGGGAAATAAAGGAAAGAGTAAACAACTGGGACTTCATGAAAATAAGAAGCTTCTGCATGGATAAAGAAAACATCAGCAAAATGAAAAGGGAGCCAAGCGTATGGGAAAATATATATGCCAATGATACCTCAGACAGGGGTTTGTGCTCCAAAATAGATAAAGAACTCAGAAGACTCCACTCCAGGAAGGCAGACAATCCAATTAAAAAATGGGCAAAGGACTGGAACAGGCACTTCTTTGAGGAGGACATACACAGGTCCCAGCGACTTATGAAAGGATGCTCAGCATCACTGTGCATCAGAGAAATGCAAATTAAAACCACAGTAAGATACCACTTCACACCGGTCAGAATGGCCATCATAAACAGATCAACAAACAACAATTGCTGGTGAGGTTGTGGGGAAAAGGGAACCCTAGTACACTGTTGGAGGGAATGCAGACTGGTGCAGCCACTGTGGAAAGCAGTGTGGAATTTCCTCAAAAAGCTAAAAATGGAACTGCCTTTTGACCCAGTGGTTCCACTGCTGGGATTATACCCTAAGAATCCCCAAACACCAATTCAAAAGAACCTATGCACCCCGATGTTCGTAGTAGCAGAACTGACAATAGGCAAGTGCTGGAAGCAACCTAAGTGCCCATCAGTAAATGAGTAGATCAAAAATCTGTGGTACCTTTACACAATGGAATACTACACGGCAGAAAGAAGGGAAGACCTACTACCCTTTGCGACAGCATGCATGGACCTGGAGAGCATTATGCTAAGCGAAATAAGCCAGGAGGTGAAAAACAAATACCATATGATCTCACCTATAAATGGAACCTACTCAACAAAACAAACAAGCAAGAAAAATATGACCAGAGACATTGAAGGAAAAAAAAAGCCCCACAGGAAAAAGAGAGAAGGAGGGAGGGGTTTGGCAGGGAGCAAAGAGAGGTAGGGTCAAGGGACATGTGCAAAGGACCCATGGACAGAGCCAAAGTGGGGAAAGATTGAGGGAGGGAGGTGGGGGGGTGGGGCAGTGGAAACTTGTGGTGGGTAAATGGAGAAAAATGTATTTCAACAATAAAATTAAAAAAAAAACAACCCAGCATGGTACTGCCTTAAACACCAGCACAGATATCAATGGAGCAGAGTAGAGAGCCCAGTAATAAACCCACACCTTTATAGTCAATCAATATTCACAGAGGAAGCAAGCACATACAATGGGCTAAAGATAGTTTATTCAGTAAATCATCATGGGAAAGTTGAACAGATACATGCAGAAAAATGAAACTAACCACCTTCTTACAACACACACAAGAATAAATTCAAAAGGGATTAAAGACTTAAGTGTTAGACTCGAAACCATAAAAATGCCAGAAGAAAACATAGGCAGTAAAATCTCAGACATTGCTTGTAGCAATATTTTTTCTGAAATATCTCTTCAGGCAAGGGAAACAAAAGAAAAAATAAATAAATTGGACTACATCAAACTAAAAAGCTTTTGCACAGCAAAGGAAACCATCAACAAAATAAAAAGACAACCCACTGAATGGGAGAACATATTTGCTGACACATCTGATAAGGAGTTAATATCCAAAATTTTATAAAGAACTTACAAAACTCAACACCAAAAAAATAAACTATCCAATTAAGAAAGATGATAAGGACCTCAACAGATACTTCTTCAAAAAGGACATACAGATGGCCAATAGACATATGAAAAGATGCTCAATGTCACTAATCATCAGAGAAAAGCAAATTAAAACCACTATGAGATACCACCTCACACAGGTCAGAATGGCTATGACCAATAAATCAACAAACAAGTGCTGGCGAGGATGCAGAGAAAGTGGAATTCTTTTGCACTGTTGGTGGGAATGCAGACTAGTGCAGTCAATGTTCAAAGCGGTATGGAGATACCTCAAAAAATTAAAAATGGAACTGCCTTATGATCCAGCAATTCCACTTCTGGCAATTTATCCGAAGAAAACTGAAACACTAATTCAAAAGAATATAACCAGAGATAGTGAAACAAAGAACACTCTGTTAGTAGCCAGAGGGGAGGGGGGAGGGGGATAACAAGGGAAAGAAGGGGAAGGGTCATCAACAAACATGTATAAAGGACTAATAGACAAAGCCAGTACGGGGGAGGCGGGAGGATTGAGTGTGGGAGGTGGGGGTGGGTGGTGGGGGGAAAATGAGGACAACTGTAGATCAACAATTAAAAAAAAAGAAAGAAAAAATATAAGCATTCCAATGTTCCTTGCAGCATAATTTACAATAGCCAAGATTTGGAAGCAGCCCAGGTGTCCATCAGTTACATGAGTGGATCAAACAATTATAGGACATCTACCCTATAAAATACTACTGGGCCATAAAAAAGGACATTTTACCGTTTGTGACAGCATGAATAGACCTGGAGAACATTATGCTAAGTGAAATAAGTCAGTCAGAGAAAGACAAATACTGTATGATTTCACTCATATGTGAAATCTAATGAACTGAACTAACAAGCAAAATAGAGACAGACTCATAGATAGAGAGCAGGATGACAGCTAAGGCCGTGGGTTGGGGGGTGGAGGGATCGAGCAGAAAAGAAAAAGTACTCATGGACACAGACAACAATGTGATGATTGTGGGGCAGGGGATGCAGAGTGAAGAGGGTGGGTGTGGAAGAGGCTATAAGGGGGGTAAATGGTAATGGAAAAAACACAATAAAAATAAATAAATTTACAGGAGAAAGAAGTGCCAGGAGTAAGGAGTAGGTCATAGCTTTCAAATAAAATAACTCACAGCTTGTCTGTTTACTATAACCACAGTCCACTCCTACCCTCACCCAGCTGAGAATTAGGAAGCAAGCCACCACAGTCAGAACACAGAGTCACTGCTAGGACTAATGAAGACCTGCACCCAAGTGCTGGCACTTCATTTATTTTTTTAGGAAAGTCCCTAATTGGATCCCTTCATTGGACACTGTTTTTAAACTTTTATTATGCAAATGTTCAAACATGCACCAAAATGGAAAGAAGCTCCACTTACACATTTCCCACCTTTAGCAATTACCAGCATTTACCATTTTGTTTTATTTGCTCCCCCATCCCACCCTACACTGTTCCATTTATTTTGTCTAGAATATCTTAAAGAAAATTCCAGACATTATGGTATTTCCCCATAAATAACTTGAATGAATCTCCAACTGATGGGATCTTTTTGTTTTTTTGTTTGTTTTTACATAATCACCATGCCATTATCACACCTAAAAAAATAACAGTAATTCCTCAATATGCTCTAATACCCTGACCATAATTAAATTTTGGTGATTGTCTCAAAGGTGTGATTTTGCAGTTTTGTTTGAATCAGGATGCAAATAAGATCCACATATTGCATTTGATTGCTATGGCTTTTAATTCTCTTTTTTTCTCCAATAGCCCCTCTCTGGTTATTTTTCATGCCATTGATTTGTTGAGGAAATGAGGTCAATTATCCTACAAAATGTCATGCCTTCTGGATCTGACTTATTGCTCCTTTGTGTCATTTAACTTCATCTAGTTCTTGTGTTTCTTGTAAATTAGTTGTCAGGTGTAGATGAATATTTTCTGGACAGGAATATTTGCTAAGTCATGCTGTGTTCTTCCTATCATACTGCATCATGAGGCTCATAATTCTGGCTGCCGCACTTTGAGTACTGCCATTAGACTCACATAGTATCAGCCCAATCTCTCCAGCATGAAGTTCTCCACAAACTCTTCACCTAAAACTTTAGTATCTGTGATATATGGTTGCCAGAGATCACCACCAGCAATTCCTTTCACCTCTGGCCTCAGAATTGTGGGAACTGGTGACCTGTGTCTTCACTCAGAATTGCTAAGGAAAAGTGACTGCTATATGCTACCCATTCTTCCCTCTTTTGACCAGGAGTGCCCACTGCAGCCTCTACACTGTATATTGGGTGTGTGGAGGGAAGATAACTTGTCTTCTTAGTTCTAAGGTTTCAGATTAATAGAAGCCACATCTGAGGACCTGATTTAGATGAAAAGATCCAGGCTTTCAGCTGATGGAAAGATTTGGAAATGTAAAGATTTGGGGAAGAGTTAAGTGTATTTCACACATGGAAGGGATATGAACTCTTGTGGCCAGGGGACACACAGTGGTAGATTGTTCCCAAGAATGGCTGTGCTGCCCATCAGAGCTAAAGTCTATTTCTGCTTCCTCAGAATCTGGACTGACTTTGTGATTTGCTTCAACCAATAGATGATGCTGTCTTTGGCCAGTTTAGTCTTTAAAAGACCTGCCAGCTTTGAAAGGTTCTGCCTCCTTTTATGGAAGCCAGCTACCATGTGAAGAAGCTCGGGACAGAATATGAATGATGAGAGGCCACCTGGAGGAGAACCAAGGCTCCCTGGTGACAGCCAGCCCCAAGGCCCCAGGTGTAGTTTAGGCCATCTTGGACATTGTGGTTCTGGCCAAGTTCCCATAAAATGTTGCCACACGAGTGACCCCAGCTGGCCCACATAAGAGTGATTTTTCATGTATCAATGGATAGGTGAGACAGAGATAGATGATGGATAGATAAATAGATTGATAATAGATAGATAGATAAATAGATAGATGATTGATAGATCCATTGATGACTGTTGCCTGGACTCATTAGAGGTTGCAAAAGAGAACTTCCTCCTAACAACTATTTGCTTACCCTAAGTGCAAGAAAAGGAGGACAAATACTTGATGCTTCCCTTTAATTTTGAATTTTCATAGTGTCCTAGTAATTCCAATTCACCATTAAAGTTGGGGGTTTTCCTGCTGTTATTGTTTTGGGGTTTTAGTATCATTATGAATCAATTTATATATTTATATATTTTATATTTTTATATTTATATGTTTTATTTAAAATATATATTTATATATAAATATAAATTATAATATATTTATATATTTAAATATATTTATATAAATATATTTATATATTTGCATACTTATATATTTTAGATATTTATATATTTTAATCTATCTCAACCCACTGCAGCTATTATTGTTCCTGGCACTTAAATTGTTACTTCTTTGGCCTTTGGGAGCCTCCTTAAGTTGAATTTCTGTCCTTGTGGCATAATCATCATTAGTCTTTAATAGCTTCCTTGCTCTTGGCATAACAAGATGAACTATGTTCACCACACACATTTCCTGCCCCATGCCTAGAGTCAGCCATTTCTCCAAGGCACCCTAGTTCCTCTAGGGGGAAGTGTAACCTATTTATTCTTAATTTACATTCAAGTCCAACAAACGTAGAAATTAAATTTCCTAGTCCCAGATGCTTAGAAATATTACATTAGAAGTGAGTTGCTATAGACATACACCCACGGCTGTGAGAGAGGCAGCTAAGGGTCTATTAATAGAAGAGAAAACAGGGGGGAAAAGTATGAAAGGTAGAGATAAGAACTCAAAAATTTTAGCAATCTGACCCACCTCCAAACTTTCATTCTCCAAGAAGAGCTCCTCAGTGTTCCCATTAGATATTAAAATCTTTTGGCCTTTCTTTACATTTTATTTATGCCTCTACTGTATTTATCAAGTTGTTGTTTTGGTCTGTTTGTCTAAATCAGTACCCTAGATGCCTATTAGAATCCTCTAAGGAGCTGTTAATATAAAATAAAATAAAATGAAATAAAATAAAATAGTCTGGCTCTTAGTCCCAGAGATTCACATTCAGCTGGTCTGTAATGGAACCTAGGCGCATGTATATAGAGAGATATTGATTTATTTTATTGTTGAAATACATTTCTCTCCATTTACCCACCACAAGTTTCCACTGCCCCACCCCCCCACCTCCCTCCCTCAATCTTTCCCCACTTTGGCTCTGTCCATGGGTCCTTTGCACATGTCCCTTGACCCTACCTCTCTTTGCTCCCTGCCAAACCCCTCCCTCCTTCTCTCTTTTTCCTGTGGGGCTTTTTTTTTCCTTCAATGTCTCTGGTCATATTTTTCTTGCTTGTTTGTTTTGTTGAGTAGGTTCCATTTATAGGTGAGATCATATGGTATTTGTTTTTCACCTCCTGGCTTATTTCGCTTAGCATAATGCTCTCCAGGTCCATGCATGCTGTCGCAAAGGGTAGTAGGTCTTCCCTTCTTTCTGCCGTGTAGTATTCCATTGTGTAAAGGTACCAAAGATTTTTGATCCACTCATTTACTGATGGGCACTTAGGTTGCTTCCAGCACTTGCCTATTGTCAGTTCTGCTACTACGAACATCGGGGTGCATAGGTTCTTCTGAATTGGTGTTTGGGGATTCTTAGGGTATAATCCCAGCAGTGGAACCACTGGGTCAAAAGGCAGTTCCATTTTTAGCTTTTTGAGGAAATTCCACACTGCTTTCCACAGTGGCTGCACCAGTCTGCATTCCCTCCAACAGTGTACTAGGGTTCCCTTTTCCCCACAACCTCACCAGCAATTGTTGTTTGTTGATCTGTTTATGATGGCCATTCTGACCGGTGTGAAGTGGTATCTTACTGTGGTTTTAATTTGCATTTCTCTGATGCACAGTGATGCTGAGCATCCTTTCATAAGTCGCTGGGACCTGTGTATGTCCTCCTCAAAGAAGTGCCTGTTCCAGTCCTTTGCCCATTTTTTAATTGGATTGTCTGCCTTCCTGGAGTGGAGTCATCTGAGTTCTTTATCTATTTTGGAGCACAAACCCCTGTCTGAGGTATCATTGGCATATATATTTTCCCATACGCTTGGCTCCCTTTTCATTTTGCTGATGTTTTCTTTATCCATGCAGAAGCTTCTTATTTTCATGAAGTCCCAGTTGTTTACTCTTTCCTTTATTTCCCTTGCTCTACGGGACACATCGGTGATGATAGTTCTGTATGGGATATCTGAGAGTTTCCTGCCTATGTTCTCCTCTGGGACTTTTATGGTGTTGTGACTTATATTTAAGTCTTTTATCCATCTTGAGTTTATTTTTGTGTATGGTGTAAGTTGGTGGTTGAATTTCAATTTTTTGTATGTAGCTGTCCAGCTCTCCCAACACCATTTGTTGAAGAGTCTATTCTTACTCCATTTTATGCTTCTGTTGCCTTTGTTGAATATAATTGACCATAGAGACAGGGTTTTATTTCTGGGCTCTCTATTCTATTCCATTGACCTATGTGTCTGTTCTTATGCCAGCACCAGACTGTTTTGATTACAGTGTCCTTGTAATATAGTTTGATGTCAGGTATTGTGATCCCTCCCACTTTGTTCTTCTTTCTCAAAATCGCTGCAGCTATTTGGGGTCATTTATGGTTCCATATAACTTTTTGAAATGCTTGTTCTATATCTGTGAAATATGTCATTGGTATTTTAACAAGGACTGCGTCGAATCTATAAATTGCTTTGGGTAGTATGGACATTTTGATGATGCCAATTCTTCCAATCCATGAACATGGTATATGCTTCCATTTACTTGTGTCTCTCTTAATTTCTTTCTTCAGCGTTGTGTAGTTTTCTGAGTACAGGTCTTTTACCTCCTTGGTTAAGTTTATTCCTAGGTACTTTATTTTTCGTATTGCTATAGCAATGGGAGTTTTTCCACCTGATTTCTGATTTTGATATTTCATTGAGGGTGTACAAAAATGCCTTCAATTTCTGAATATTGACTTCGTATCCGCTGTTTTGCCAAACTCACTTGTTAGGTTGAGTTGTTTTGTGGTGGAGTCTTTGGGATTTTCTATGTATATTCTCATGTCATCTGCAAACGATGACAGTTTTACTTCCTCCTTTTCAAGTTGGATGCCATTTATTTCTTTTTCTTGTTGGATCGCTGTGGCTGGGACTTGCAATACTATGTTGAATAGAAGTGGTGAAAGCGGACAACCATGTCGTGTTCCCGATTTTATTGGGAAACCTTTCAGTTTTTGCCCATTGAGTATGATGTTGGCTGTAGGTTTTTCATATATGGCCTTTATTATGTTGCGGTATGCCCCCTTTATTCCTGCTTTGCTGAGCGTTTTTATCATAAATTGGTGCTGGACCTTATCAAAGGCTTTTTCCACATCTATTGATATGATCATGTGATTTTTGTCTTTCCTTTTGTTTATGTGATGTATTTATTGATTTGCGAATATTGAACTATCCTTGCATCCCTGGGATGACTCCCACTTGATCATGGTGGATGATCGTTTTAATGTATTGCTGGATGCGGTTTGCCAATATTTTGTTGACGATTTTGGCGTCTATGTTCATCAGCAATATTGGCCTGTAGTTTTCCTTCCTTGCTGTGTCTTTGATCTGGTTTTGGGATTAGGATGACGCTGGTCTCATGAAAAGAGTTTGGGAGCCTTCCCTCTTCTTGGAGTTTTTGGAATAGTCTGAGAAGGACAGGGGTTATCTCTTCCTCAAATGTTTTGTAAAATTCTCCTGTGAAGCTGTGCGGTCCAGAGCTTTTGTGTGCTGGGAGTTTTTTGATTACTGCTTCAATTTGACCAGCTGTTACAGGTCTGTTGAGGCTTTCCACTTCTTCTTCATTCCATGTTGGAAGGTCATATTTTTCTAGAAATGTGTCCATTTCACCCAGGTTTTCAAGTTTCTTGGCATATATATAATTGTTCATAGCAATTTCTTACAATCCTTTGTATTTCTGTGGTATCAGTTGTAATTTCTCCTCTTTCATTTCTGATATTATTTATTTGGGTCCTCTCCTTTTTCTTCTTGATGAGTGTGCTTAAAGGCTTGTCGATTTTGTTCATCTTTTCAAGGGACCAGCTCCTGGATTTGTTGATCCTTTGAAGTGTTCTTTTAGTCTCTATGTCATTCAGTTCTGCTCTGATCTTGATTATTTCCTTCCTTCTACTTGCTCTGGGCCTTGTTTGTTGTTGTTTCTCCAGTTCTTGAAGCTGTAGGGTTGGGTCGTGTATTTGAAATGTTTCTGTCTTTTTTAGGTAGGCCTCTATTGCTATTAACTGCCCTCTCAGGACTGCCTTCACTGTGTCCCATAGGTTTTTGGACTGCCGTGTGTTTGTTTTCATTTGTTTCCAGAAACTTTGATTTCTTCTTTGATCTCATTATTGACCCATTCATTGTTTAATAGCATGCTATTCAGTCTCCGTGGGTTTGAATGTTTTTGAGTTTTTTTCCTTGAGGTTGGTTTCTAGTTTCAAGACTTTGTGGTCTGAGAATATGCTTGTTATGATTTCAATTTTCTTGAATTTGTTGAGGCTTGATTTGTGTCCTATAGTGCTGTCTATCTTTGAAAATGTTCCATGTGCATTTGAAAAGACTGTGTATTTTGCTTCTTTGTGATGAAAGGTTCTACATATATCAGTTAAGTCCATTAGATCTAATGCATCCTCAGTTCCACAATATCCTTGTTGATGTTTTGTTTGGAAGATCTATCCATTGTTGACAGTGGGTGCTAAAATCCCCTACTATCCGTGTGTTGCTGTCTATACCTTCCTTGAAGTCCTCCAGGAATTTCCCTCTCTATTTGGGTGCTCCTATGTGGGGTGCATATAGGTTTACAGTGTTTATGTCTTCTTGATGGATTCTTCCTTTGAATATTATGAAGTGTCCGTCTGGGTCTCTTTTTATGGCCTTTGTTCTGAAATCTATTTTGTCTGATATATAAGTATTGCTACCCCTGCTTTTTTTCCCTGTCCATTTGCTTGGCATATTTTTTCCCATCCCTTTACTTTCAGAGTGTGTAGGTCGTTTGTTCTGAGGTGGGTCTCTTGCAGGCAGCATATGTGTGGGTCATGTTTTCTTATCCATTCAGCTATCCTATGTGTTTTGATTGGGGCATTTAATCTGTTTACATTTAAAGTTATTATTGAGAGGTACTTATTCATTCTTTCCCTTTGTACCTGAGTTCCTCTCTTTTTCACTCTTTTTCTTGTTCTTCTTAAAGGAGTTCCTTTAGCATATCTTGCAGTGCTGATTTGGAGGAGGTGTATTCTTTTAGCCTTGTTTTGTCTGGGAAACTCCTTGTTTTGCCTTTCATTTTAACTGAGACCCTTGCTGTGCGGAGCAGGCTTGGTTGCAGGTCCGTGCTTTTCATTCCTTGGAATATTTCTTGCCATTCCCTTCTGGCTTGCAGTGTTTCGTTGAGAAGTCAGCTGCTAGTTGTATTGGGGTTCCCTTGTATGTTACTACCTGTTTCTCCCTTGCTGCTTTTAGGATTCTCTCTTTGTCTTTGATATTTGCCATTTTCACAATGATGTGTCTTGGATTGGGCCTCATGGGGTTCCTCTTGAATGGGGCCCTCTGTCCTTCCTGGGCTTGCATGACTTTTTCTCTCCTACAATTAGGGAAGTTTTCCAACATTACTTTTTCAAACAGGTTCTCTGTCCATTGCTCCTCTTCTTCTCCTTTTGGTATTCCTATTATACAGATATTATTACATTTCAGGGCGTCCTGCATTTCTCTAAATGCCTGTTCATTCTTTTTGAGTCTTTTTTCATTTTCTTGCTCTTTTTGGGAACGTTTTTCTACCTTGTCCTCCAGCTCACTGATTCGTTCCTGTGTTTTATCTAGCCTGCTCTTGATTCCTTCTACTGTGTTCCTCAATTCAGAAAAATATATTCTTCATTTCCTCTTGCCTCTTATTGATAGTTTCTATGTCCTTTTTCATGCTGATATCATTTTCAGTAAGTTCTTCCTAGTTTCCCTGTAGTTTTTGGTAATTCTCTTTTAGCTCACTGAGCTCACTGAGCTTCCTTAGATCCATTGTTTTGAACTTAGTATCTGATAGTTTACTTGCCTCTACTTCATTTAGGACTCTTTCTGAGGATTCCTCCTTTCCTTTTAGTTGCGGGTTGTTTCTTTGTCTTCCCATTACTTATGAGACTGTTCTTTTTTACTTCTGCTTCTTAATTTGATCTGTTTAGACTGTCTGACTTTGTGGTGTGAACTTCTATGGTTGGAGACCACTTTTTTTTCTTTCTTTCTCTGCCTCTGATGATGTCAGCTGTTGACTCCATCTGACCTAACGCAGTCTTTAAGAGGCTTCCAAGAATCTACTGTCTTGTCTGTCTCCTCCAGTTGTTAATCTAGTCACTCTGCCTTCAGCAGTCAGGCTTAGGCACCACAGGGTGGGGATAGAGTCCCTCCTATGGGCAGGGTTATTGTGTCCTTTCAAGCTGCTACTACTCGGGGGTGGTCTGCCTCAGCAAGATGGCTGCTGCCATATTGGGGAGTAGTCAGCACTGGGATCTCCCAGGCTACTCCCTCAGTTCTCTTCCCAATGCTTCTGTCTCCAGAGTTTCCTCAAGCGTCTCTAGACCAGTCTGGCCCTCCTTTAGCCAGGGATCTACTATCTGTGATTTCTGCTCTGAACTCAGCAGTCAGACTTGCACACCTCAACTGCTCAGGCAGAGCCTCCTGGGTTGGGGCTATAGTCTCCTCTCATGCTGCTGCAGCTCAGGGGAGTGGTCTGCCTGAGCATGATGGCAGCTGCCTTCTGGAGGATGCGTCAGCACCGATGCCGCAGCATCTTACTCTCTTAGGTCTCTCCCCAATACCTCTGTCTCCAGACTCTCCTCAAGTGACTCTAGACCACTCTGCATCCCCTTTAGCCAGGTATCTACCATCTGTGACTGCCCATCTGTACTCATTACCTGGGCCTGCCCAATTCTGGGCTGGGGCAGAGCCTTCTGAGAGTGGGGCTATTGTGTCCTTTTATGCTGCTGCTGCTCAGGGGAGTGGTCTGCCTGAACAAGATGGCAGCTATGGAATGGGGGGTGAGTCAGCCACGGGACCCCATTTTTTCCCCGAAGCCTCTCTCCCCAGTCTCTCCTTAGGCGGCTCCAGACCACTCTGCCCTCACCTTTGCCAGAGCCCAGGGTAAGTGGCTGCAACTACAAATTTGTGCGTTGACCCTTTATTGGCTCTTTGCTTCTCCAGGCGCCTGTTTCTTTCAGGGAGCAACCCTACCACTTTTTGCAGCTGGCTGTTGTCTGTGATTTTTGGGCTCTCGTGCTGCAGGCTGGAGATTCCCACCAATGGTTTAGACCTCGCTCTTTTCAGGGGGATCCTATTGGCTGTTTCAATATCCCTCTGTTGCTGCTGCCTGTGGGCACCCTGCCTGACTTCTTGAGCTTTTACCACACTCCTTACCAGTTAGGTCATGCTAAAGCTGATTCCTCTTTCTGTCCAAGGTTTTAAGTCTCCTCTCATGTCATTGTTCAGTTGTTTTCCAGGCAATTTCTCAACAATTTAGTTGCAATTCTAGTTTGATCCTGGGAAGAGGTCAGTGTGACTTCCACTCAGTCCTCCGCCATCTTGAAGTCCTCTAGTATCATGTTGCTTTGATTACTATGGCCTTATAGTATAATTTGATATTAAGTAGTGTGAGTCCTACAACTTTGTTCTTTCTCAAGATTGCTGTTTCTGTTCAGGGTCTCTTGTGGTTCCATATAAATTTTTGGAATATTTGTTCTAGTTCTGTGAAATATGTTATTGTTATTTTGATAGGAATTGCATTGAATCTATAGATTGCTTTGGGCAGTATAGACATTTTAATGATGTTAATCCTTCTTATCCATGAACACGGTATGTGCTTCCATTTATTTGTATCTTCTTCAATTTCTTTCTTCAGTGTGTTATACTTTTCTGAGTATAGGTTTTTTTACATCCTTGGTTAAATTTATCATTAAATATTTTTTTTGAAGCAATTGTGAATAGGATTGTTTTCTTAACTTTTCTTTCTGATAGTTAATTATTGGCATATAAAATGGAACTGATTTCTGGATATTAATTTTGTATCCTGCTACTTTACTGAATTCATTGATCAGTTCTAGTAGTTTCTTAGTGGAATCTTTGGGGTTCTCTATGTATAGTATCATGCCATTTGCTTGTTGTTTCTGCTGATTGAGTATTATTAGCAGTGGGTTTCACATATATGGCCTTTATTATGTTTAGGTGCATTCCCTCTATTCCCTCTTTGCTGAGAGGTTTTTTGGTCATAAATGGTGTTGGATTTTATCAAATGCTTTTTTCTGTGTCTATTAATAGGATCATGTGTTTTTTATCTTTCATTTTGTTTATGTGATGTATCACATTTATTGATTTGCAAATGTTGTATCAACCCTGAATCCCCTGGGTAAAGCCCACTTGATCATGATGTATGATCTTTTTAATGTATTGCTAAATCTGGTTTGCTAATATTTTGTTGAAGATTTTAGCATCTATGTTCATCAGTGATATTAACCTATACTTTTCTTCTTCTTCTTCTTTTTTTTACACTGTCTTTATCTGATTTTGGAATTAGGATTATGCCAGCCTCATAAAACGAGCTTGGGAGTCTTCCGTCCTCTTGAATTTTTTGGAATAGTTTGAGAAGGAGAGGTGTTGGTTCTTCTTGGAATGTTTGGTAAAACATACCTCTGAAGGCATCTGGTCCAGGACTTTTGTTTGTTGGGAGTTTTTAAAAATTATTTATTCATTTTCATTAGGTGTAATCTGTCTATACAGGTTCTCTGATTTTTCATGATTCATTTTTGGGCGATTGTCTGTTTCTAGGAATTTATCCATTTTGTCCAGGTTGTCCAGTTTGTTGGCATATACTTGTTTATACTATTTTCTTACAATCCTTTGTATTTCTTTGGTATCAGTTGTTATTTCTCCTCTTTCATTTCTGATTTTATTTATTTGGGTCCTCTCTCTTTCTTTCTTGATGAGTCTGGTTTAAAGTTGTCAATCTTGTTTATCTTTTCAAAGAACGAGCTCTTGGATTCACCGAACTTTTGTATTTTTTTTTTAGACTCTGTTTAATTTATTTCTGCTCAAATCTTTATTATTTCCATTCTTCTTATCACTTTGGGCTTTGTTTGTTGTTCTTTTTCAAGTTTGTTTAAGTGTAAAGTTAGATTGTTTATTTGAGATATTTTTGTTTCTTGATCTAGGCCTGTAATACTGCGAATTTCACTCTTAGGATTGCTTTCCCAGTGTCCTGCAGCTTTTGTATTGTGTTCTCATTTTCATTTGTTTCAAGGTATCTTTTGATTTCTTCCTTGATCTCATTGTTGATCCAGACATTGTTTAATAACATGTTATTTAGCTTCCATGTCTTTGTGTATTTTTCAGTTTTCTTTCTTGTGCTTGCCTTCTAGTTTCATAGCATTATGGTCAGAGAAGATGCTTGATATGATTTCAATCTTCTTAAATTTTTTGAGACTTGTTTTGTGTCCTAACATATGGTCTGTCCAGAAAATGTTTCATGTGCATTTGAAAAGAATGTATATTCTGCTGTGTTGGGATGAAATACTCTGAAGATATCAATTAAATCTATTTAATCTGATGTGTCAATAAAGCCACTGTCTCCTTGTTGATTTTCTGTCTGGAATGTCTATCCATTGATGTCAATAGGGTGTTAAAATACCCTACTATCAATGTATTTCTGTCAATCTCTTTTTTAAGTCCATCAGGATTTTCTTTACATATTTGGGTAATCCTATGCTGGGTGCATAAATGTTTACTAGGGTTATATCTTCTTGTTGGATTGTTCCCTTTATCATTATGTAGTTTCCTTCTGTGTCTCTTATTATAGCCTTGGTTTTAAAGTATATTTTGTCAGATATAAGTATTGCTACCTCAGCTTTTTTCCCCTTTCCTTTTGCATGAAATATTTACCATCCCTTTACTTTTAATCTGTGTGTTTCTTTAGTTCTTAGGTGTGTCTCTTGGAGACAAAATACATATGGGTCTTGTTTTCTTATCCTTAAGTCTTTTGATTGAAACATTTAAGCCATTTATATACTTAAAGTGATTATTGATAGATATGTGTTTATTGTCATTTTAATTTTATTTATTTTTCTTCTCCTCCTCGTTCTTCTTCTTTTTCTTCTTGCTTCTCATCTCCTCCCCCTTCTTCTTTTTCTTCTTTTTCCTCTTTGAGCAAGCCCTTTAGACAAGCTCCTTTAGTTTTTTCTTGTCTGGGAAGCTCTTTATTTCTCCTTCAGTTTTAAATGATAACATTCCTAGGTAAAGTAGCCTTGATTGTAGGTCCTTGCTTTTCATCACCTTGAATATTTCATGCCATTCCCTTCTGGCCTGCAATGTTTTTGTTGAGAAATCAAAAGACAGTCTAATGAAAGCTCCCTTGTAGGTAACTAACTGCTTTTTTTCCTGAAGCTTTTAAGAGTCTCTTCTTGTTTTTAAGCTTTGCCATTTTAATGATGACATGACTTGGTGTGGGCCTCTTTTGGCCCATCTTGTTTGGGACTCTGCACTTCCTGGACTTGTATGTCTTTTTCCTTCACCAGGTTAGGGAAGTTTTCATTCATTATTTCCCTTGCTCACTCTCTTCTGCTTCTGGTATCCCCATGATATGGATGTTGTTACACTTCATGTTGTCCCAAAGGTCCCTTAAACTATCCCAGTTTTTTAAAATTCTGTTTTCTCTTTGCTGCTCTGCTTGGGTGTTTTTTTCTACTTTGTCTTCCAAATTGTTGATTGAATCATCTGCTTCATCTAAGCTACTGTTCATTACTTCCAGTGTATTATTTATTTATATTGCATTCCTTATTTCTGACTGGTTATTTTTTATGGTTTCTATTTTTTTCATTCTGTTGAGCATCCTTATAATCATTACTCTAAAGGCTATACCTGATAGATTACTTGCATCCATATTATTAAGCTCTTCTTTTTTTTTAATTTTTAACTTTTTCCCCTGAGTACTGTTGGTATAAAATAGCTTATTCCTTTCAAGTGTACGACACAGCCATTAGACATTACCATTGCTCACAATGTGGTCACCCCGCAGTTTGCTCATTAGAAACTTATACCCAACACCCCAAAACAAAACAAAACAGAAAATGCATGAACATGTATAACATCATCATCACTGTGATTACTGTTTCTATCACTGTCTGTTCAAGGAACTTTCAAGGTGGTGGTTGTGGCCACAGAACAAAGCGACCCTCGTCAAGTTTCCTGCTCGAGTGCAGAGGACTCCTGCTTGGCTTTGCAAAGATGTTTGAATCTGTTGGCAACCAGTCATGCCTGGAGGGAGCCAGCCCCATGCACAATTTCTGAATCCACCCGAGGCCCTTCCTCGGCAGAGGAGGAGTCCATCCTTGGTGTGGCAAAGGTCCTGGTCCCTGGCATGTACAGATGGAAGAGGAACAAAGAGAGGAGATGGACTATTGGGTTTCTGAAGAAAGCCCCCTTCCACTGCCATGGCTCAAGAGGAGGATGGGCTCCTAATTAGACAGCTGCACATTCCCCTCCAGTCCATTTGTCATTCCTAGTTCTTATTTTGGAATATTCTCTTGGTTTTTCATTTGGGGCCTGTTTCTTTGACTTCCCATTTTGGCTGCCTCTTTTTGTTTGTTTCTATGTATTATGTAGATCTGCAAAAATTGTGGTGCAGACCTATGTTAGATGTGGCCTGTGCCTGGTCCTTGGCAACCTGTTTGGAACTATCAGTAATCCACAGCTTGTGGCTCCCTTTTCTGGGCTTGGGTGCATGCAGGAAGAATCAGGCTGCACACCAAGGCCAGTTTTTACCAGCACTGGGTCTGGAGCAGAGTCAGCTAAAATCTCAAATCACCCAGAGATCTGCCACATGCTGCAGGGTTTCTGTTAGGCTTAATCACTGAAAATGCCTCCACCTGTATGCCTCAGCATTTGGGTTAAGCTACACAAGGTGGGGAGCAAGGGGTTTCTCCAGGTGGGGCTATTGCTTTTCCTCAGGCTAATGCTGCTTGGAGGGGAGTGCTCTGCCCAAGAATGATGGCTTCTACAGTATGAGGAATGACCAAGCACAGGGATCCTAGTAGGTGACTCTTAAGTTCTCTCCCCAGTGCCACCAATCCCAGACTCTCTTCACATGGCTCTAGTGTGCTCTGCCCTCCCACTGCCAGAGCCCAAGGTAAGTAGCTGCAAATGAAATTTTTTGTGTAGGCCCCTTAAAAGCATCTCTGTGTCCCTAGCTGTCTTTCCTTGGTGGACAGAAACCCTGTTGCTTTTCATAGCCAGATCTTATTTGGGTTCCCTTCCCAGTTCTGGCACTGTAGACTGGGGAACCCAAATCCCTAGTATAGACCCCATGTTTCTCAGGGGGAACCCCCTCTGGCCACTGAAATATCCCTCCTGAACTTCAGCTTCTGCCCATGGGAGCTCAGCCAGCCCTCTTGCACCTGTGCACTTCCCACCAGTCTCACTGTGACGATGTGGTTTCTCCAACAAGTCCTTGGCTATAAGGCTTCTCTCCAGCTAGTGTTCATTTGGTTATCCAAGATTATTTTTCTGTAATTTAGTTGTAATTCCAGTTTGGTCCTGGGTGGAGTATAGTGTAGCTTCCACCTACTCTGCTGCCATCTTGGATCTCCTCTGTCACTTTTTATTGAAAATCAAAATACCCTTCAGCATAGACAAATTAGTTCATCAATCAATCAAGTATTTATGGGGTCCTCTTATTTTTTAAAAAAAGATTTAATTTATTTTCAGAGAGAAGGGAAAGGAGGAAGAAAGAGAGGGAGAGAAACATTGATGTGAGAAAGAAACATCAACCACTTGCCTCTTACATGAATCCTGACTGGGGACTGAACCCACAACCCAGGCATGTGCTCTGACCAGGAACTGAACCAATGATCTTCTGCTTTGCAGAACAATGCCCAACCAATTGAGCCACACTCTGGACAACCTCTTATTTTTTAAAAAGTTCATATTTATTATTTTAAAGTAACACATGTAAATAGTTTTAAGAAGTCAAATAGTTCTACACAATTTATGACAAAAAAAAAAGTAAGCAGTTCTTTGCTCCAATCTTCCCTACTTGGATTTTTACTTCCCGGAGCTGCAACTTCCAACACTTTTAGTTCTTTCTTACATTATTTATTTGCACATGTCAGAATAATCTGTTTATCCCATTTGTCTCTTTTATTTTCCAATTTTAGATCTAACCCTCTGACCTCCTACTGAAGAAAGTGAGGATTTAGCTCTTACATCACCTTCCCCACAAACAAACCTGCCTCTCTTTTTATTTTCCCAATAGTTCCATTTTTTTTTGTTAAGTCAATATTCAGTGTTTGCACTATGAGAAACAGGTAAATATTGTTCAAGCCCAGCCAAGTAGTGAACTCAGATTCTATTTTCTTTCTTGTGGAACGTTTTGGCTTCTCAGATGTTAATAATTGTCTCATCTGGTCATCTATTCATTTGCTTAGTTTCCTGAGCACATAGGGCTCCAACCCCTACTGGGGCTATGAAAGTCCAAGATCTTCTAAATATACTCACACGTTAGGGGTTTGATTCCACTTCTTCCTTTCTTTCCTGGAGACATCCTTCTTGGTTATTCCTCTCCTCCAGCTTCAGGATGAACAGGTCACTTTGTAGGCCCACTTCACAGATGTCATCTGGAGCTCCCTTGTTTGCTGAATCCCTTGTTTCCTGAGTCCCAGGTCTCCTTCTTGCTTTGCTCCCATATTTTGGCAGAGCACACCTTTCTGTAATTCCTCAATGGCATGTAGGGGGAATAATAAAAATTGCATTAGTGTTACATATAAAAGAAAATAAAGAGCCAGGTCTATCTTATCACAGGTTGGGTTTCCTGGGAAGCAGATTCAAAGAAGGAAATTAGTGTGCAGGAGGCTTGTCAGGTATACTGTTGGGATCAGTACTCCAGAAGAGAAGGAATCAGGAATGGGAAGAGGGAGAAGCCGAGTTGTGATGCAGTCTCAAGGAGGCCTCAGATGGCCCTGCAAGTTATTCTGAGCTGGGATGAGCCTTCAGAGTTGTCCCAAGTTGGAGTGAGAAAGCCAGGGCTCTATACACCCACAATCAGGCACTGGGTTTTGGCTACTCTAGGAAGTGGGTGTGGGCATGAGGAAGGCACCACTCTTCAGCCAAGGTAATCCCTGTAGGGGTTCAGGGAGGCCCTGGGCAGCACATCACAGCATCAATCACAGTCCACCCTGTGCTGCTTGAATCCACTTCCTGGTGTAAGGTTGTAGTTCCAGGGGGTTCCTTACAACCAATACTCTCCATCTCCACTGCAAAGCAGTCAAGGTAACCACCGCTGATGAGTGCCCTCAGCACTCTTCCCCTCCTTAGTCCTGTACGTCATCCCCGTAGTGACACAGACACTATGCTCCTGGTTCCAAAATGTGAACTGACTGCTCCTCATTTATCCTGGCCGTACCCAACATATTTGAATCATAAGGGCCACTCCTATTTCTGTTCTTGCTCATCGGTCATTTGAACTTAAGGAGGGTAAGTAAACTAAGAGTTCAAAGCCACACTGTATATAATAATATCTGGGCTTTGGGACATGGACAGGGAACCTCCCTAAAGTATCACAATCTTTATGGTCCTTGGGATGAACTAGGGCATGCCCAGGGACAGAAAATGCAGCCCAGAGGAAGCAGTCCCTTGGGAGAACTGTGCTCCTAGAGAGACATCCTGTTTACTCTGAGTCATTTCTGAAAGAGTCAGCTCATGTTTTCTGGTAATTTGCTAATGACATGGTATCTCTATTAAATATGTATATAGAGGGGTAAAAATAGGTTGAACATTTTCTAAATAGCTCTGGCTCAAAGTGAAGTGGTGAAAGAGTTGTTGGTCCTTTTTAAGGCAAAATAAAGGTGCTCTTCATCATTCCCAACCACCCTCATAACCCTTATATTTCACCCCAGGACAAACAAGAAATTTCCCAACTGAGGAAAATAAAAACACTGTTCTTGACTGGATTGCTTCAGAAATATGCTTGGATATGAGAGTTCCAACTTTTCCGGGACTCATTCTTACAGAGTCTAACCCTTGTGGTTTTTTGGTAGGAGGTAATTTCTGTGCTGGTTATGATTTGAAGGAGCTGGCCCACAGCTCAACCTTGCTTAAATTGGAACAAGATGTCACCAGTGGTCTTGCTCTCATAGTAGGCACTTGAAAATAGATTTTTGTCAGACAGAGGGGTTCAGACCATCCCATGGGACTCTTGTTAGTTTCCATGACTAGAAATGACACCATCATTCTTTCATTGCATTTCGAGTGCCTTGTACGATGCAGGAAGAGTGAGTTGTTACGGGTGGATTTTTTTTTTAAGCAATGAAGGCAATGGCAAAGAAGTTTTCACAAAAACAAGTGACAAATTTCACTCAAGTTACTGACACATAAGAGGAAAAAATTAGTTTGTGCTTTGAAGCTAACCAGAAACAAATGGGACTGGTTCTCCAAAGGAAAAGTTGGAGTTTAGTTATGATACATCCCCTCCCAGACATCTAGGAAATTATACATACTGTACCCTCTGTTTATAAGAATATGAATAACATGATTGTGTGCACAGGGTCAATTGCAGTTCAGATGAGAATTTACTGCTGTTAAGTAGCAACTGCATAAAGGCAGAAAGAGCTTCTGTTAACCCCTTATTCACATGATCCAAATGACTTTCTTTTCAGAAACACTTAGACTGAAAGCTCCTTGAAGCCAAGAACTGTATCTTTGGTATCTTTAGATATTTCCCCACACCCAGTGTAGGGCGTGGTGGTTGGTACACAGTAGGTATTCAAGGGAATGAGTGAACACCATTTAATGAAAGAGAGAAGCAGTGTCTATGTCTTATAGTGAGAAGTGGGAGTGCTTTTATTTTGGCTGCATGGTTCTAAGTACCCTGTGTGCTGAGCAACTGAGTTCTATAAGAGCCATGAAATTGCTGTAAGTCCAGCCGCTTCCTCCACTTCTCCCAATCGGATATTGCTATTTGCAGACATCACACTATCTTCATGGCAGTGATTGCTGGAGCCAGGCCCTGTGCCTCCATTCCATTTATCTCCCCAGCCACCCACTTGTGCGTGTGGCAGCCTTCAGTTTGGAGATGAAAGTATGGCCCAGAGAGGTTGAGCAGGTTACTTGAGATCATGTAGTAAGTGACATGGCAAGGATTCACACTTAGGCTGGTCTGAGTCCAAAGGCCACCTCACCATGCCATCCTCCATTAGCTTCCCAAAGAAATTATGCTTTGTTTCTAAAGCCAAGCCATTTGAAGTACTGTATAGTCACAGTCCAAGAGCTTGGGTGTAGAAATCAGGCCAGCTTTGGGAAGGGGGAGTGTTGGGGTTTTTGGGTAAATCGCAGCCCTTCACTGGAGGGTTCTACTTAAAACATGATCATCCAGGGCAGCCGTCAGCAGTGGAACCACCAAGAAAGCCAGCCTTAGGAAAAGACGTGGGAGGAAGAAAGAAGCGAAAGGGGAGGAGGGATGCCCAGCAGGGCCAGGGCAGCCCAGGGTGTGGAAGGCAGGGATGGGGAGGGAGGTAGGTGGTGTTTTGCACTCCCGCCCTTACTGCCAGCCCTCCGTGGGAGGAGGGTGTGGTCCATTAAGAGAAGATTTGTTTATAAGCACCTCAGACCTTTTATGGCACCAGCTAATGGCGCCACTTCCTTCTCTTCCAGTTTAAGGCCCCTCTGAGTCACTATGCTGGTCCAGCCACCTGCAGTCCCCAAACTGGGTCTGGGGAGGAAACACAGTGCAGTAGAGAAAGCATGCATCTTGGAGTCAGATGAATCCAGCTGTGATTTGGACCAGCTGTTGGCAGACTACCTAACAGCTATGTATCCTCGTTGGGAGTAATAATACCCACCTTGTACAAGTCTTGTGAGGATCAAAATGAGTCCAAGCATGTGAGGTATTTAGAAGAATGCCTGTCACCAAAGAAATATTCCATGACTATTAGTTCCTGTTATAAGCTCACACATCCTAAGTCCTCCAGTTGGGGGACTGTTCTACATGGTGACCCTTTTGAGTCAGTTTGAGGTTGAGGACACTTGGGCTTAGACTTGAGCACTAGAGAGAAGAAGGGGGGCTTTTCTTTCCCTTCTTCTCTTGTGTTTCTAAGTGTGATCCTAGTTTGAGGAGTGGCAGTAATAAATCAATGAAGGCAGGGATGTCAACAGTTCTGTTCCGCATTTACTGAAGACCAGCCATGTGCCAGACACTGTACTTGGGGTAGAAAAATGAACAACACATAGCTTCTGCCCTCAGGGACCTGACATTCCATCTGAAGAGATAGACCCATTAAATGAGTTAAATATTATGTGTTAAGTGCTGTGATAATGGTGTGCATAAAATGCCAAGAAAGGATAGAAAAGGAACAATGAGCACAGTCTAAGAGCTGAAGATAACCTAAGGAAGACATTGACTTTGTTGAGTTGCTAAAAATAAGTAGAAATTAGCTAGTGTGGTGACCTAGTACTTGTCAACTTGACTAAGTTGGAACTACATTTCCCAGAACTTCCTTCCCTATATGGTTCTGGGCCAGGATTGACCACCAGAGCAATGTGTCTGAGGCCTAGAAGGTGGAAGAGAAGCAGCAGCCATGTTTATGCTCAGAACATCAATGCAGGGCCAGCTATAACTCTCACTGTGATTGCAGATCTGTTGACTTACCTTTTGGGGCAGGACAGCAACTGGGCCTGCGGTGACTTTTGTTCCCACTGAATTCCTCCTTCACCTTCTCTCTGATCCCTGGGTCAGGTGTGTTTTTAGCTCTGTGATGAAGGAAGCTAGCTTCCCCTGCAGCATCACTGATGATGCTGCACTCATCATGAGGCACCAAGCTGGGTTCCTTCATCCTCTGGGCTCCCAGCTTATCCCTGTGTGTTCAAGTTTGCCCGTGCTCTCCCCACCTCATGTCTATTTTTTCTTCCCAACTGCCTCCCCTGCTGACCTCAGGCTCAGCACCAGGTGCAGAAACAACAGTCATGCATTAACTGGTTAACCAGCTCCATGGTTCTATTTCTTTGGCTGAACTCAACAGGTAGGCCAGTTAAAGATGGCTCAGAAAAAAATGGGCCAGGCAGGAAAATAAATGAACAGCATCATGAAATGGTGGAGTATATGCAGAGGCCACAGGCAGCTTGGTATTTCTAGAAATAAAATGAGATACAGGGAGAAAGAGATGAGACTGGAGAGGAAATTAATGGCTAAGCCTTGCGAATGCTGTGCTAGAGGTTTGTCCAGTACAAGAAATAGATGAAGGAAGGAAGGAAGCTTGTAAATGTGTAATAAAGCTGCTGCGAGCAGTTAACTCAATCCATTATGCTATTTGTTCTCTGAAAATTGTTCCACGTGACAAGTCTTCTTTAAAATATATTGCTTGCTTTGCAAAATGTTGTCTTACATTGTCAGATAACAAGAATTAGGTAATGCATTCTATTGGGATGGAAGAGGTTATGGTGGCTAATAAATAAACCACAGCTTTTAGTGACTTAACACCACATAGGATTTTGCTTGCTTATGTCATGCTGGTCAAACGGTTTTCCTTGGTGGCTTTTTATCAAGCAGATCTCAGGGTTCCACAGTCCTTTTATCTTGTGACCAACCACCCCCGCCCCAGTCCCATCATCTTAAGAATGTGGGATATTGGGCTATTAGCTTATCAAGAGAGAGGAAGAGACTGGGACAGTCCTGCTGGTGGGGGCAGGGTGGGTCTTGGGCAGGGCCTGGAAGTGGCTTCTATAACTTCCCACAGCTCTCCTTGCCTGGCACCTGGTCACTCTTCAGAGGCAGAAACTGTGGGCCGGGAGGAGGGACAGAAGATAGGAGCTGGTAAATACATAGCTTGTGTCTGCCACCCTTATCAGCTTGGGAGCTTTAGTTTATGGCTCCATCTCAGTAAGAGGAGAACTCTGTTAGCATGTAGGTGGGTCTTGCATGCCTCCACAGACATAATGTTACCAGTGGTGATTAGGTATATATTTGAAAGAAAACCACCAGACCTACACACTTTACAAGTTTATGATGGATTAAGTAGGTATAATTGAACCATTTATTATATTAGTTATTGCAATCCCTATATTACAATTCCAGGCAAAGGACTTAAACTTTTGAAAAGAGGCCTATTTTCAATTTTCTAGTGATCTCAGCTGTAAAATTTTCATGTTAATGTCTTAAAGGTCAAAATGATAAAGTGCTTTGAAAACTCTATTATGCACAAAAGATAATAATGCTTTAATTTCCTTCTGGAGAATCTCAGATTGAGCATATTACAGAAAAATGGTTAATTTTGTGTCACCTTTTGTAGGATATCATACCCAGATATTAAGTCAAACATCAGTCTAGATGTCACTGTGAAGGTATTTTTTGAGGTGAGATTGATGTTTAAATCAGTGGATTTTGAATAAAGCAGGTTACTCTCCTAACGTGAGTGGGCCTCATCTAATGGGTTGAAGGCCTTGAGAGAACAAGACTCAAGTCCCCTGAGAGAGAAGGAATTCTGCCTTCAGACTCCAGCTGCAACATCAACTCTTCCCTGGCTCTCAAGCCTGCTGACCTGCCCCATGAATGTCAGAAATGCATGAGCCAATTTCTTAAAATAAATGTGTGTGGGTGTGTGTGTGTGTGTGTGTGTGTGTGTGTGTGTGTGTGTGTACACATTTCCTATTGATTCTATTTCTCTGAAGAACCCTAACTAATAGATACATATTTTCTGGGCAAAGGCAAGCTTTACTGTTTGCATCTATTTATTTGCACTTATACATCTACAAAATATTCTTTGAGAGACACCAACTGAGTTGATTAAGGAATCTGATGCTTCTTAGTGATTAACTTTGGCAGTGTTCCGGTTTCTTCTACTTGCTACAAATCCTTTATGATGTGTTCCACTTCATTTTCAGCTTGAGAGCAGAGCAGCCAAAACACTCTTAAGTAGGAGAACCCATAATCCAGCAATAAATCCAAGACTGTTCAATCTCTGCAAAGGATTGTTCGTATTTCCTGCAAACTCTTCTTGTGACTCTGATGAGGAATTATATTCATGTTAGGTACACATGAGATATATTCCCAGAAACAAAGGAAATTGGCACTAACTACTATTAAATAGCGTTTAGGACACACGCCAATGGAAGAAATGAGAATTTAAAATATGACTGAGACTGTCTCTGACCTGCCCCTCTCCACCCAGACTTGGCTGGAGTTCTGACACTCTGTGCGATGTTCCATGCTTGGAAAATGGTTGGATATTTGAACAAGAAGGGTCACCCAAAGAATAAAATGTCAGCTTTATGAAGGTGATTTGTATTGCTGAAGGTCTTGCCTTCTAAATAATGCACATTGAAGGACCCCAGTCTTGCAAAGAAGTAATAATACCTCATATGTAGTAGTCCTTAGGGCATGTCAGAAAGCTTTCAAGTCTTTTGAAGGAATTAAAATGAAACAAAAGGAAGAGGCAATGAAGAACTACACATAACAGAGGTTATTTTAAAGACAAAAAGTCTAATCTAGGATACATTCTGGGAAGCATCTCATTCTTTTCCTTATTATGTTGGAAGACAGTGAGTTTGAAAGGTTAAGAAAGGAAGGAGGAGAAAAAGGAAGGCCAATAAGGAGTTAAAATCATTCAAATCATTTTAACATACTCCCTTCTTTTAATTTTTTTTGGAAACTGGGTAGGCAATATGCATCTCCTAGATTAAAACAACCCATTATAAACTTCATAATGTCAGAAATTTGAACCCTATTTATCATCCACATGCAGACAAAAACTACAGCATTTGTAGCTGTAGCTAGGTCTTATGTTAGAGGAGTTAAAAGTGAAAGCACACAGTAGTATAAACATGGATTTAAAACTAAGACTTTTATGACAGAAGGCACAGATGAGAACAAGTGGGGGAACAGAAATGAAATTTATATACAGTGAGGAAAGATGGTTAGTTAGGGACCCAGCAGGCTCTCCATGTATGGCTGAGAAATTAGACAATTTCCTCAAGAGATAGTTTAAAATTAACATATCAGTATTGTGCCTTAATATTCTATAGGATGATAAGAATTAAGTTCTGGGGAACTTGCTCTCAGTTTTGGGTTTTTTTTTTCTGATTGTGTGTGCTTGGGTAAGTCAATAATCTCCCCAGGCCTCAGTTTCCTCCTCTGTAGGATCAACTAGATGGTCTTTAAATTCTCTCTGGCATTAAAATTCTATGATTTTATGAAAATAGCCTCATATGAACATTACAGTTCAATCCAGTTCAACCACAAATAAACAAATATTTATTAAGTACAGTAATTTCTTGGTATTCATGGAGGATTGGTTCCAGGACTCCTCAGGGATACCAAATCCACAGATGTTCAGTCCCTTACTTAACATGGTGTATTTGCATATAACTTACACACATCCTACTGTATACTTTAAATCATCCTTAGATCACTTCTAATACCTAAAACAATGTAAATGCTAGGCAACTAGTTGCATACTGAATAGGGAATAATGACAAGAAAAAAAAAAGCTGTACATGTTCAGTGCAGATGCATCCATCCTAAGCTTAGTACATAGTATACATCAGACCACCACATAGTTACTACCAACTACATGTGAACAACAGCATAACATTAAAAATTTTTTTTTCTATCCACAGTTGGTTGAATTCATGGACTTGGTTATGGAGGACTGACTTTACTAGTGAGCAAGACACTACTTTAGCTACTTGAGTTAGGTGAGTATGAAGACCTGCCTTTTTGAAAAATATATATTGATTATGCTATTACAGTTGTCCCAATTATTTCTGTTTTGCCCCTCTCAACCCAGCAGCCTCCATTCCCTCCAGCACACCCCCCACCTTAGTTTGTGTCCATGGGCCATGCATATAAGTTTTTTGGCTACTCCATTTCTTCTACTGTTAATATCTCCCTGTCTATTCTATAACTACCAACTTGTACTTCTTAATCCATGTGCCTTTCCCCCCATTCTCCTCCTTCTCTCTTCCAACTAATAACCCTCCAAATGCTCTCCATATCTATGAATCCATTTCTGTTCTGCTTGTTTGCTTAGTTTGCTTTTTAGATTCAATTGTTGATAGTTGTGTGTTTATTGCCATTTTAATGTTCATAGTTTTGATCTTTTCTTAAATGATTCCCTTTAACATTTCATATAATAATGGCTTGGTGATGATGAACTCCTTTAGCTTTACCTTGTCTGGGAAGCACTTTATCTGCCCTTCCATTCTAAATGATAACTTTGCTGGAGAGAGTAATCTAGGTTGTAGGTCTTTGCTTTTCATTACTTTGAATACTTCTTGCCAGATCCTTCTAGCCTGCAAAGTTTCTTTTGAGAAATCAGCTGACAGCCTCTGGGAACTCCTTTGTATGTATAACTATCTGCTTTTCTCTTGCTGCTTTTAAAATTCTTCTTTATCTTTAAACTTTGGCATTTTAATTATGATGTGTCTTGCTGGGCTTCTCTTTGTGTCCATTTTGTTGGGGACTCTCTGTTCTCCCTAGACCTGTATGTTTTCTTCCTTAACCAAATTAGGGAAGTTTTCTTTCATTACTTTTTCAAATATGTTTTCAATTTCTTGCTCTTCCTCTTCTCCTTCTGGCTACATTTCAAATATTGGTATGTTTGAAGTGGTCTCAGAAGCTCCTTACCCTATCCTCATTTTTTGGATTCTTTTTCTTCTTGTTCTGATTGAATGTTTTTTTCTTCCTTATGTTCCAAATCATTTATTTGATTCTCAGCTTCATCCACTCCACTGCTGGTTCCCTGTAAATTTTTTCTTATTTCACTTAGTGTAATCTTCTTTCCTCCTGGGTCTTTTTTATGCTGTTGAAGTGCCCAGTGAGTTCCTTGCGCATCCTAATAACCAGTGTTTTGAACTCTGCATCTGATAGATTGCTTATCTCCATTTTGTTTGGTTCTTTTTCTGGAGTTTTGTTCTGTTCTTTCATTTGGGCCATATTTCTTTGTCCCCTCATTTTGGCAGCTTCCCCCTTGTTTGTTCTATGTTTTAGGTAGAGCTGCTTTGATTCCCTGTCTTAGTATTGTGGCCTAGTGTAGAAAAGTGCACCTGTAAGTTGGATGGGGTGGAACCTTCATTAATTGCCAGGGTGGGGCAACCCATGTAAATAAAGTTGAAGGAGCCTCCACTATACTGTCGCTGCTCTCTGGCTCTGTGTTGGGGAGGGCTCAGAAAGGAGTCAGTGCTGCTGCCTGGCCTCTGGAGTTTTGTCCGGGAGGAAGTTGGTCCCTGACACTTTCACTGATGCCAGACACTTCAGTTTCTCCCCATATGCCACTGATGCCTGTCCAGCTGCTGCCCCAGTGTTGGAGGGAGTGAGTCTGTGTAAGTCCTAAGTATGTTGTGGTACCTTTAAGAGGAGACACCTGAGAATACTGCAGTTTCATTCAGCTGCCCCATCCTCCACTAGTTTTACAGGCAGAAGTTATAGGGACTTATCTTCCTGGCACTGGGACCCTGGGTTAGGTGGTCTGGTATAGGGCTGGGATCCTTTGCTCCCATGAGATTCCTCCGGATTTTTATCTACTACATGTGAGTATGTGACTGTCCATTCCGAGTCTCCACATCTCCAGGTCTGTGCATCTCCACTCCATCTACCCATCCAGCTAAACGTGATTTCTTTAATTCCTTGGTTGTCAGACTTCCATACAGCTTGATTTTCTGACTATTCTGGGTGATAGTTGTTTTGTAGGTTAGTTGTAATTTTTGCTGTGGTTGTGCGAGGTGGTGAGCCATGTTTACCTAAGCCTTTATTATATAGGCCACATGCAACACAGCAACAATTGGGAGGGAGCTCACAGCCCCAAGTTTCTCCCTTGAAGGCTTGCCTTTTATGTCTAGGAGAACACCCTCAGAAAAGGTGAAAGATGTGACATGAAGTAAATATCTGAAAATTCCAGAAGGGAAGCCTTGTACCCTTATTTTTGGGATGGTGGTGTTCTTAAAAGTAGGGGATGACTGTGTGCTGAAAGAAGGAAAGTAGAATGCAGGCTCAAAGGGAAGTGACTTCATATATTGCTGGAGATGGAGGAGAGCTTTGTGGAGGAGGAAGACTCAGCAGGTGTTCAGGAAAAAACAAGTATTTCTCGTGAGCAGGGTTACAGGGTGTGTACAGAGGAACAGGGAAGGTGAGATGGTAAGTGTAAACAATTTACAGGGGCCCTTGAATGCAGAACACAGAGATTCACTCTAAGTACTCCTGAGGGAGGGCATCACAGGATGTCATGTGACAGATAAATCAGAAAATAGTGAGGAGAGGTGGAGGGATGTATCTATTCAGTGAGTAGGACCTTGGGGATACCTGGTGATTGGCTGTCTTCTTTACTCTTGCTTTGGTTCAGCCTCGAGCTTGCTGTAAAATGGCATAGGGTAAATAAATGTGGTTGTGGAAAGTCTTCGGTACTAAGATTTGCTGCTTCTGAAAGTGCTTGCTCGTTTTGTTGGGGTCTCTCCCCTTGAAGTAGCTTTCCAAGCCTGCTGTTGATGCAGGCCATAGTGGGGGAATTTGGCTTTCCTCCTGGCTGATCTCCCATTGCTGGATTTCTTTTTCCAATGGCTTGGTATGTGTCTGGATGAAATGGCTCTGAAGGGAGCTTTGTAGATGACCCTTTTATCCCAACAAGGATCTACCTCATCATAAGGTGGTATTGCAAGTGGGAGAACCAGGAGTCTCTCTGGCTTTAATTGTTGACCTAATTGCTTCTTAATTTTTTGGCTGGCCTAGATGGCACAGCAAATGAGGTTGAAATATATATTCTTAGCTCTTCTTCATAAAATCATAATTATTAAATGATCGTTGCTATTATACTAGGAAGAACATGTTAACAAGCCATTCCATCTCTTGTATTCTTTACTTCTTTGTAGCCTGCCTGCTCGTTTTGTTTGTTTAAGGAACTCCCAGCATTTTGTATGTCTTCTTGAAGTGGCAGCCCCAGAAATTTCACACAACAGGGCATAGGGCAGCAACCCTGAAGAAAGGCTGGGGGACTTGGATTGTGTCTCACTGGATATTTATTTGGGAGCAGGTCTGTTAGGAAACAGCAGAGTTAAGTCTGCAGTCCTCCCTATCGCTCCTGTGTTCACCGCTTCCTCCCTCTCAAGTTCATCCGCTAACTGACTCTTCCCTCTTTCTATATTTGTTTTGGGTTATTGAGCCACTGAATGGTCTTTTCTCATTTTACTGCTTTCTTTCTCTGGATTTTTGGTCTCTTGTCTATCTTGGGTGGAATCTCTGTGTATGTGTTTGAGTTCTTACTAGAAAGTTTCTGTTGGAAATTTTTTCGCACCTGATTTTCCTATTGTATTTTCATTTACATAATCTTGTCTTTATGTAGATTAAACAAGAGACCATTCATACTTAAGTTATAGATGATTGGATACTGATGTTCATGTAAGAACAGATGTTTTCATGAAAGTATGGCTGTCAGAGTTAATTCAATTTAGTTTACAACCGCTGTTTTAGTGAAATTTGGATTTTTCAGCTCTCACTCTTTCCTGCTTGTGGCATTTTGTTTATTTGGAAATATAATATTCACTACAGAGCAGAATTATATGTTATACCCTCCTCGTTGACATCTTTGCCTGGCTGACTTTAAGTTTTCAGTATGTTCAAATATGATGCTTCTAGAGTGGGCAGGAAATCTCAATTTATGGTAGTTATATTCTTCTAAACAGTTGCCCAAGAAATGACATACCCAAAGTTTTTAGCAAGGTTATCATATTGCTTTATCTGACAGACAACTAAAATACACATTGCTTTATCTGGCAGACAACTAAAGTACACACATATGCACACACACCACAATGCAAACCTTATGCTCAAAAAAGAAAAATTAAAGTGCACAAAGGGAAAAAACCACAAAAACATAAAAAAGGCAGAGCAAAAACCTTCTCAAAGTCATACATTTGTTTCAAGTTGCTAAATTATGCATTTTGGACCCTAAAAATGTTTGTGTAAAGTGGTCTCAAATTATTAGACTACAATAATACTTTGAACCAAAAAAACATTTTGAGATTCTGTGACATGGAGCCTGAGTGTGGACTAGTAGAAGGAGGGAGTGCAGCCATGAGTGCTTATGACAGGCTGGGAGACAAAAGTGTGACAAAGAGCTGAAGGACTATCTCTTAACATTTAAAGACTGGTTACGGCAGAAGCAAGGAGTGTCAGAGCTAACAAGAAGGGCGCTTTGGTCAGAGAGAGAAGATGCTATTGTTTAATGCTTTAAAGGCACTTCAGGGTTCTGCCTGTGACCATGGGTACTGAAGGCTGCTGGAGCTGAGGCTGGTGGGAACCTAGGTGTCCTTCGTGGATGTTAATGCCACTCTGCAAGGTAGCAACTCAGGATAGAGAGCAGAACCATAAGCCAGAGAAAAACCACCTCTTCTCATTGTCCTCCATACCCATATGTTAATCCATAATCCATTTGACACTCATTCAAAAATTAATGTGTTTTAAGTGTCAATCATATGCTAGAACTGTTACTAGAGTTAAAAAAATACATCAGACATGATTCCAGAGAATGGGGAGCTCATTGCCTGGAGGTTGAGCACATAACAAATGTCTCAAGCAAAGCTTGCAAGCTCCCAGGGCTTTGGGGGTAAGCTGGTCATGTAAATGATGAAGCCAGTAGGTGGGATAAGTAGCAACTGTGGCAAACTGTAGGACTCATAGCTCACCAATGGAGACAGTCATTATTTCGTGGTCTCAAATCGTTTTTTTTTTTAAGTAAAAAATGTAGACTTATAAGGGTGACATTTCCCAACTCCAAGATTTTAGCGAGCAATTAAAAAATTAAAAAATACAGTATGGGCCAATGATTTGTGGCTCTAATTTAAATAATTGGAGCTGCAGGAAATCTTGGGTTCCTGTTCTGTTTTGTTCCTAACTTGCTAGTGATTTTAGACAAACTGAGGTGGGATAGTAAGAAACTAGGAAGATTCATTGGCAACTGGAATGGGGAAACTGACACTGATAGTTGATTCACACTGGCCTCATCCCAGAAACCTGACTCACCTGCCTTCTTCTCCCTTGCACAGCCACTCCTTTAAGCATTAAGCCCTCAGGACAATGAGGTTCTGATCAGCATCAAATGATTTTAGGAACAAAGCCTTGGGTCTGTTGACCACAGAGACAGAGTTTCGGTCAGACTAGAGATAATTATCTAGGCCTTAATTGTGTGTCAACTCTGGGCCCAGAAAAGCAACAAAACTGGATGAAGCAACACCATGACTGGCATCAGAACCAGATGCAATGACCGATGACCTGTATCCTAGCACTGGCCAATCAGTAGAGACCATGACCCTGACCCTATATGCTTGTTTTGATGAATCAACATATTAAAGAATATGCCTGGAAAGCTGATGAATATTCTATTTAGATCCTCCACTGAGATGTCTCCTAAAATTCCTGCCTTTAGACAACAGATACAAACCATTAAGACAAAGGGCCCAGTGCTTGTGTTCTTTCTGTGAGCATGCCCATACTTTCTGTCTTCAGGTGTGTGTCTGTGCTTTCTTTCTCCTAAGCTCTAAGGGTTCCTTTGAGATTTGCAACCATCGGAGCAATGGACAGTGGCAGCTCGTCCTGGGCTAACCTTCTGAACCTGTCCCAAAGGGCTCTTCTTTTGCTTCTGTAACTTGTTACCTGAGTCCATGCAGCCCAGCTGGCTCACTTCTTCTGCCTCTGTGATTTTTTTTTCCTAAAAGGCCAAGGCAGCTCTCTGAGCAGCTCACTTGAATCTTCTTTTCAAGTGTACTTCTTTGCATGCTAAATAAACTTCCTCTTGTATTAGAGTTCTTGGCTCTGAATTCTTTGTTTGCTGAACACAAGAACTGAGAGCCAACAATGCCAGTAATAAAATCACCTGAATTATCTGGAACCCAGTGACCTCATCTAGAAAATGAAGCAGTAAGCTGTAGAGAATGAGCTCTGGAACCTTTCCCGGTTCTAAGATTCTATGATTTCAATAGCTAAATAGACTTCTAATGAATTGCCATCTGCAAAGAAGGGTGGGAGGCATGGGGAACATTTCTTTTATGCTCCTTTCTCTGAAATGTGTAGGGTCAGCTAAGGGCTGCCACTCTGGAGGAATTCATTGTGGTTAGTAATAATATGTGTTCACTGGACTCCTAGAAGGAGCTGGATTTGGAAGCTACCACGATGAGCTGTAGTTTCTCTTACTCTCTCCCATACTTGTAGTCAACAAGGGAGGCAGGATGATGTAATGAAATTGTTTAGGCAGATGTATGCTCATATCTCAGGTCTGTTATTTAATTATCTCTGTGATTCGGAAAGTCATTTTCACCAAGTCTTGGATGTCACTGGCTATAAGGTAAGAAAGAGAATGTCCTTTCTCGTAAGACTTTGTATGCTTTGCCCTGGCTGTTCTGGCTCAGTGGGTTAAGCATTAGCCTGTAGACTGAAGGGTTGCCAGTTCAATTCCTGATTAGAGCACATGCCTGGGTTGTGGGCTGGGTGTCCAGTTGGGGGCATGCAAGAGACTGCTGATGGATGTTTCTCTTGCACATCAATGTTTCTCTCCCTCTTTCTCCCTCCCTTTCGCTCTCTCTAAAAAAATTAATAAATCTTTAAAAAAAAGAATTTGTATGCTTCCTTGTGCCAGAGGAGAAACATATCATCCATTGTATATATATTTATTTAACTGTTTTTCCCTTGAGTGTTAGAAAGTTGACTAGAAGGCAAAGTGTCTGGACCAAATTAGCTTAATTCTTCAAAGAATTGCTTAGATTAATTAAAATTTAATGTCATAACCTCAGCTTTAAAAGAAATATATAATATCTTCTGCACTGCAAGTTAAAGGCATTGTTCAAAATGGTTGCTCGGTGTTTCTTATATGGCAGATAAACAAACACCACCTGTGAATAGGCTGGAGGGTTTGGCTCCCTATCAAGGTTTTGGCTTTACTGAATGAAGTATATATAAGGGGCTTGAGCTGAATTGCTTGGATCAATAAAAAGGATTTTTAGAGCCTATGGGTGAGGAGTGGGGAATGGAAAGAAGGGAGGAAAATCTACCTTCTTGTGAAGGGAAGCTGCAGAAGAGGCCATGGGACATGTAAGAACAGAGATAGCTAACACAAGTTAGTTGAGATTTTACCATGGGCTATGTAGTGATCTTTTCTTTCACCTCTTCACAACACCTTTAGGAATATCAACCTCTCTTGTCAATTATTTGTGCTATTTTTTGATGTGATGAAATGATGAGCCAACTTCAAGGTATGTAGGATGAGCACAGGCCACCAAATGGTCCAACCACTCATGGTTTACACTAATATACATTTCCCCATAATATTTTCTTGCCAAATATTATTGTCGGGATACAGTATATCTTGCCAAATAAAAGTGTATTTCCTCCACCTAATTAGAACTACATAGTTCATTGAATGTTTTATTTATTTATGAAATAGCCAAAGCTAAACAACTTTAGAACAAGATTTAGTGCTTAATTGTGTATTATCACCAGTTCCTAACACATTTCTTTTGTCTCTCCCTATAATTTCTGATCTTTCTTATGTTTGTTTTAACAGTATATCGTATGTGTTTTAAATATATCTCAAACTTGTGTTTTAAGATACCCCAAATCATTCGTGGAAGCCAAGGAGGGGCTAAACCAGCACTGTTCAATAGAACTCCCTGCAGTGACTGAAATGTCATGTGTCTGTGCTGCACACTAGTGGTAACCGCTAACCACATATGGCCCTTGAACATTGAAATGTGGGTAGTGCAGCTGAGGAAATAAATTTTAAATTTCATTTAATTGTAATAACTTAAATTTAAGTTTAAATGCCACCTATAGCTCGTAGCAGCCATATTGAACAATGCAGGCCTAAGCATTTATAAATAAACAAAGCTTCTGAACATATGAAAAGAGGTCCTTCTCAAGTTTAAATATATTTTTTACACCAATAAATATTGATTTACTTAGAAAATCTTAGAAAATTTTTGTGTAATAAAGAATAATCATTGCATTGCATTTGTAGGCTATGGAATTATAAGGAAGTTTGAACCCCCTTTATTCATAAAAATAAAAAGAATTAACCAAGTACTTTATATTTACTGGAACTTTGGAAGTCCCACTATCAATTTATATCCAAGTTTTTACTAAATGACCGAAAATGTGATTGCCTAACCATCAGAACTAGCTTATAACTATTATTTTAAATAGGAAGTTTATAGAAGACAACTAAAAAATAAATTTTAATTATATTTTCTACCCAGGTTTTCCCTTTATAGCTATTTTTAAAATGTTTTTACATATATCTATGTTAATTTTCATAAAGAAATGCAAAAAATATGGTTAGTCTTTTTAAGGTTTAAAGGCTTAATGTAATTAAACTGTAAAAGTATCCATTTCATAAACTGATTCAGGAAAAACCATGGAGAATCTAGAAATAAACTCAACAACAAGTGAAAATTAAAATGTTGCATTTTAAGTCCATGGAGGGGAACTATGAATTGCTTCAAACAAGATGGTGGGAATACTTTTATCTATTTAGGATAACACTATGCATTTGAATTTACATTTAGTGGGATCAAACTATTGCCATTTAAATTTACATTTTCCCCAAGGGACTATTTTAAATAAATGCTGTTGGGTATACTGTTTAGCTATTCGAGATCAAATTATGTCATTTAAATTTACATTTACAGGCTTGACTGGTGTGGCTCCATGGGTTGGACATCGTCCCAAAAATTGAAAGGTCGCTAGTTCAATTCCCAGTCAGAGCACATGCCTGGGTTGTGGGCCAGGCTCCTGGTTGGGGATGTGTGAGAGGCAACTGATCAATGTTTCTCTCACACATCAATGTTTCCCTCCCTCTCTTTCTCCCTCCCTTCCCCTCTCTCTAAAAATGAATACATAAATTCTTTTAAAAAATAAATTTACATTTACATTCTAAATATTTGAGTCATGAACAAAACTTGATACCACATTTCTGCAAGAAGTCTCTATTATGTTCAGTTTTAATTAAAGCCCCAAAAAGTAAAAATTTCAAAACATTTATAAACCTGGAGTGTAGAATGAAATGAAAGTGACTAAAGAAACCTAATTTTAAAAAATCACTTTTGGAAAGAAGTTTATTAATCTTTAGAAAATTATTTCCCACCTTTATCTGAAGATTTTAATTTCTCTTACTTAATTTTAATCTCAGGAAGTTGAGATCCTTTACTTAATTGTTATCCCCAAATTAATTCTAAATAAATTAGAGTTTACACAGAAAAAAAGTAAAGTTGAAAAATAATAGAAAACAGTCTATACTTGGTTATACAAAAAACTAGTCTGAAATATAACTAAGACTATTAAGAGGAGTGCAATATTCAATACTATATGATTTTACTTACATGAAGTTCGAAAACAGTCAAAACCAGGTGAGAAGTTTTTTATAATCTTTTGAGAGAAAAGGGCTCTCTAATCATAGTATTAAATTCAGAAATTATAAAGGAAAAATAATCATAAATTTGATTATAAACTTAAGAAAAGCTCTTCATAACAGCAAAATTCATAAACAAGTAAAAATACAAACTTATTTACAACATAATGACACTGACAGTCTGATTTCCATAAAATAGAAAAAGCTCTTCCCAACTTGTTTTTAAAATACTAATAGAAAAACGGGCAGTGTCTAAATAGGCAATTCACATAGAAAGAAATACAAATGACCAATGACTATAAGGTACTCAATATCAATTATTAAAGAGCTTCACATAGAAAAGGAAGTTTATTATTTTTTAGGAAGTAGAATACTTTCAATTGGCCTGCAGAATTATGTCAATGTATATTAGCTCTTCCTCAATTTTAAACTTACTATGTATACCATTGAGACCAAACTCTTTGGCAAATGTTTTACGTGAAAATGATCTCTTCACCAATTAGAATGGCTTTTTAAAAAAGACAATATTAAGTGCCAACAAGGAGGCAGAGCAACTGGAATTATCATTTCTTGTTGGTAGAAATGAATGTAAATGGTACAGCCACTTAAAAAAAAACTGGCACTTTCTTTTAAAATTAACATATACTTACCATATAACCCAGTAATCCCACTCCTAAATATTAAGCTAAGAGAACTAGAAACTTTTCTTCATATAAAAACTTGTACACAAATGCCAAAAACTGGAAACAACCCAAATGTCCTTCAACTAGTGAATGGATAAACAAACTTTGACATCCAAATACTGGAATACTATTCAGAATAGAATAAAAAGGAACAAATTACTGGTTCACATAAGAACATGGATGAATCTCAGATGCCTTGGGCTAAGTGAAAGAAGCCAGACTCAAAAGACCATATTTTGTATGACTTCATTCATATGACATTCTGGAAAATGCAAAAAAAAAAAAAAAAATTATGGGAACGGGTCAGTGCTTGCCAGGGGTTGAATGTACGGGGAGGCGGGGGTGGGGGTTGACTGCAAAGAGACAGCTTGAGAAAATCTTTGGGGTGAGGAAACTGTCCTGTATCTTCATGATGGTGCTCTAACTGAATGCATTTGTCTAACTCAAAAGTGTGCACCAAAAAACAATGACTTTGACTGGATGTCTATTAAAGAGGTGAATAAAAACCTAATGTATTTCTAAATTAAAGATTGATGTATAACATATACAAGTGCACAGATTAGACAGAATAGGGGAAAAGTAGGTTTACAGTGGTATGTGAATCAGTTTATTCTTGTATTATTATTTATTAATTATTATATTATGATCCATAGAAACATCTGTAAACCTACTTTTGCCCTACCATATACATGCACAGCTCGATTATAAATGTTGCAACTAACATTTGCTGAACTAACCACCACCTGGACCAAGGGATAGAACCTCAGCAGAGGCCCCTTCCCTACCCCTTCTTTCTTCCCAGAAGGAAACAACATTCTGACTTCTAACACCATAGATTAATTTTGACTGTTTTCGAACTTCATGTAAGTAAAATCATATAGTATTGAATATTGCACTTCTCTTAATAGTCTTAGTTATATTTCAGACTAGTTTTTTGTATAACCAAGTATAGACAGGCCAACTAACAATGAGGAGATTGGAATGGGTAATCACTACAATTTCTTCTAGGCCTCAAATCTGGAGTCTGTGAGTGGACAAAATTTAAAGAAGTTTTTTTGTTTGAAATATTTAATATATTTTTGGCCAATCAGACTAACCATCATTTTTTTTTAAATCTAATCTAAAGGCATTTGGGAAACCCACACCATACTGTTTCATTATAACCTCCAGAATTGTGTTTTCTTCCAGTATTATTTTCCCTGGTATGGGCAGACATTAGTCTTAAAATTGGCCTGATAGACTGATCCAGTCATATGATACATCCTTGGTACTTCACCAAATGATGATCTATGAACTTTTCCCTCTTTGTTCTTCTGAGATCATGCTTGACTTTTGCTCAGCTTTATTTAAAGCTGTGGGGAGAAGTGACTTCTTGAAAAATATGGTACTGAAGTCTGCTGTAAACTTAAATATTTGGAAACCTTCAGTAAAAGTAAATCCATATGGCAGGTCTGGTCCCAGCTTGATTCTTGCACGATTGGGTCCAAGATCCTTCATGAATTTGTGTGAGTGTGTGTGTGTCTCTATGCATGCAGTCTTGTATGTATCCTTTGTGGTGGAAGTCAATTATGCTGGTTTTTGTTTTTGTTATTCTTTCCAGTGAGAGAACCTGGAGTATCAGTTCTGAGTTTCTGGGATGGGGCAGGTTTTATTTTCTTAGCAGTAACCAAGCCACAAAAGGGAAAAACAAAACAATCTCTGAAAATTAAAATATGTCTTGAAAAAAATAATATCAATAACAAATACCAGCTTTTTAAGAGTTCAGTGCATTCTCCAACTGATTCAAAGCCTAAATTAAATATTACACCCTCAGATCCTTTTTACAAACCTGGATGGACCAGCTGTTCTTCCCATTGTTGGAGTCAACCACAATCACACAGTTCAAGTGAGGGATGTTCTCTGGCTGGGTGTGATCAGCAGGGCCACCAAACCACAGATACCTTGATTATTATAAGTCAGAAATGCTCCACGAACTGGCCTTTGTGATGTGGGGGAGGAACAAACTTTCCTCCACCCTCAAGGTTCTTCTGGCTGGTCTAATAATCAAATAGACATGATACATATTAACAAGAGAAAATAATCTTAAATGCAGAGTGGTTCGGAGATAGAAAGGGAACATGGGTATAAACGATCTTGAGCTAGGGATGAGGTAAGGCGCCGTGGGGGCTTCAAAAAATCATTGCAGGATTATAAGAAGAACAGAAGTTTAGTAAATAAAAGCTTGACCTGCCCTATAGATAGGTCAAAAGACGTTATCTCTGATACGCTATTATGAGCAAGACCCCTAATTCAAATTTTCATAGGTAGTTAAAAGGAGGGACAGAAGTTTCTCTTGAGCCTGAAGCTAAAATTGCCTTTAGCTCAAAGTAGTCTGCATACCACTGAGGCACATGTCGGGATGACTTGTTCTGAACTCCAAAAGTGAATAGGACTCAGCCAGAAAACTCTTCAATTGTGCTCCCTCCTTTCCTCTCTCTACTTCTCTTTTTAACATTCCAACCCTGAGTTTCTTGCCTCAGGTTGGAAAATAGTGAGAATTTTAATGCAAATAAAATGTTTTGATGTTGTTCGTTTCTGAGTTTGAGAACATGGTGCAATTCACATACGTAACTATAAACTACCTCCACAGGACTCAATAGAAGTTGGAGCTAAGGGTCTACAATTAAAATCATAGAATGTTAGAAGTCTAGTTTTTTGTTTTTCTTTCATTCTGCAAATGAGTTATGGGGCTCAAAGAAGGTACATGATTAGCCTAAGCTTCTGTTGGTAATTAGTGACAGAGAAGGGCTAATATCTTGGAAACCTCCAATTTTTCAGTCAAGCATTATTTTTCTGTTTTCTTTCTTTCCTCCTAGAATATACTAAAGTAAGTTGGGATTATTTAGCTGTAGGAGCATGTACATTGGAGTGGTGTCTCAGGAATTTCAGTTAAGATGTTTAATCAAAAGGATTTATTAGACCATGTAAATGAATAGTCTGAGAGAGGGTAGACTTTAGGAATGGTTTGATTTGACGGCTCAACAATGTCTTTTAAGACAAAGTTTCTTTCCCATTTTTCCATTTAGCCTTCCATGGTGTCATCTCTTTGTGGTTATAACAAGGCTGTCAGCAACTCCCTGGTCTGTATGCTTCCTCATCAGGATCCAAGAAGTGAGCAAGGGGATCATTCTGGAAGCTCTCAGATCTCATCAAACATTCCCTCATATGTCATTGTCCTCAGTGACTGATTGTTCCTTTTCTGAACCTGCATCTTTAGTCAGGGGATCAGATATATCGATTAACTTAAGCCTGAGTCATATATTTGTTCTGGAATCACGTTCCCTTGAAGCATATATGTGACACTGAGGAAATGTGGATAACCAAATGAAAATCAAGGAAATTGCCAAAAAAGGAAAAATGCACATATAGGAGGTAATTCCAGTGTCTACTATAGTTGCAAATACCAGAAATCAACCTGAGCTAGCTTAAATCAAAGAGTGGAATGAATTGCATGGATATAGGCATGTCTCACGGAACATAAGGATGGGAAGCAGCAGAACGAGAATCAAGAACCAGAGAGCCATCGGTCACCAATATTGTCACTTCTTTCCCTTTCTCTCCTCTCCCCTCTTCCATCCACAGCCTCTTATCTCATCCCCAGGCTTTATTGTTTATCTATAGACCATCGGGTCTTGTGCCTCAGAGCTGATGGCAGAAGATGACTATCTCTCAACTCTTGAATATTCATATTACTCCAACTTCATACACATAACCTGAGACTGACTTACAGTCTCTGGTTACTAAGTTCTCATTCCTGGGAGAATTTGCTTTGGTAAATTCAGCTCTCCCTTGAGACAGGCAGAGGACACTACTCATGATAAGGCTCCTGGAACCCATCTGTGTGGTGTGGGAATGAATGGTGGAGCTGGTGGTTCTTAGAGAAACTAGGCAAAGGGGGCACCCTAGCAAACCCTACCAGAAGAAGGATAATGTTTGTCCCCCAAAGTGCTCCTTATTCTTGGGTAGGGTTGATGGGGAAATGTCTACATGAGGGAGACATCATTTGCAAGTTAATCCACTTCAACGTCTCCTGAATTCTCAGGTCTGGGAGCAGGTGTAGGAAATGTTGGGAGGGAAAGAAGCAGGTACCATGGGAAATAAAGGAGAATTCTTGCTTCTAAATAATCTCAGAAATTTGAGAAAATTCTACTTTGTAGCCATAAAAATCAAAAAGAGATATATTCCTAAATCACAGGCTACCTTTTCTGGTATTTGAAGCTAAAAATTGGCAATGTTAATAAGACCCAGGCCACAATGGACTCTTTCAAGCCCAAACCTCCATACCGATGATCTCTAGTAGAAGTAGGTCCTGATAGAGTGTCTTCCAGAGGTTCTCAGACTTAGGTATCCTGCTCTCTGTTTACATTTGGCAGCTCCACCCTTTCCTCTGGGAGGGGAGTCACCTGCTAGCATGGCAATATCTGAGGTCTGAGAGCTAAGTCAGATATGACTCTTCTGGGGGCTTAAAACTGTTGTTTTGACCTTACCTTTGAGGATAAAGCTATTAGAGAGCTTTTGTCTATTTTACTGTTTTACAACTTCCTCCTAAATGTAGAACAATAGCCTTTATAAATGGGCAGGAAATCCATGTGCATCTATTGAAAGGAAAGGGAAGTAAATATAGCGATTGCCTTTTGGTTACTTCATTTAATACAGACTCTGGCTTGTTCAATTTGAGAAGTGAGAAATTTCAAAAGAGTTTCTCCCCAATTTATTTCAAAATTCCACAGAAATGAGGGCAATTTTTGAGGGAGCTCAGGCTAGCAATGGGTGTATAAGGGAAGGAGCTCGGGTTAGCCAAAGTTTAAGAGGGTAAGAACACGAGTGAATCCTACGGCAGCACTCATTAAGGAAGCAATGCTAAAACTGGAAGGAGTCTGACAACAGAGGAGGGAAAAGATGGGAGAATGGAAAGAGGATGAGACCTGTGACTGCCACCGTTAAACCTAAACTGAATTTATTGGTTTGGAGACTTGTTACCAATAACAAGAGCTGAGCAGTAATTTTTTTAATATATATATATATATATATATATATGTATGTATGTATATATATATGTATGTGTGTGTGTGTGTGTGTATATATATATATATATATATATATATATATATATAGCACCTTGGATTTCACAAGCCTCCTTTTTCATGTTCATGATGTCATTTCATACCCAAAGCCACATTTTGAGATAGGCACTATGCCCATTTTGTGGATGAATAAAGTGAAGCTCAGTAAGGTAACTACTTTGCTGCCAATCTCCTACCTAGTAAGCTTTGAAGCTAGGGTACAGATTCAGATCTTCTGATGCATTATGCTGTCTTCATACTGTCTTACAACATCATAGTTAAGAGTGCACTTCAGCCTTTATTACCTCACTTGATTTTCACGGTGTCCCTGGGACAGATCTGTTCCTTTCCATCATTCAGACGAAGAGATTTGAGCTAAATAGCGATAATATTTAACACGTACTGGTTCCTTATACGGGTCAGGCTCTGCATTAAGTTCCCTACACTATTATCTCCTTATATTTTTACCACAGTTCCAGTCCCCTCCATGTTAAAGTGGAGAAACAGAGGCTAAGACATGTGCCCACAGGTGCACAGGGGTGGGGTGCTGCCGCCTGAGCTCCCACACAGGCGGTCTTATTCTGGGGCCTGTCTTCTTCTGCAGTGACCCATCCGTTGCTGGGCCTCTAACCCAGCCTGATCAATCTTCCTGCCACAGGTAGTATAGTTCTGCTTATCTGCTCAGCCAAACCCTCACTCCAGCTCACTAAATTTATTCATATAACAAACATTTTTCCAGTGCCTACTAAATGCTAGGCACTTTGCTAAGTGATAAGGAGGAAAACGTGCATGAACTGTGTTTCTACACTCAGAGAGCTCAGGGACTAACTCTCACCATGGTAATTGCTGTGACAGCAGTGCATGCCTGGGACCACCTGCACACTAAGCACAAGAAGCATCAATGTTTTTCCATGAGACCGTTATTATATCAGGGCCTGCCTAGCCAATGGGCACAATGGGCTCAGCGCTGAGGGTACACACTGCTTGCAGGGGTCCATGAAAAATGTTTTAGCTTCTTATGAAGTCAGAAGAAAGAAATGAACTTTTAGGTCTAAAAATTTGTGTTAATATATAGTGTTAATATATTTGCCTTTATACCAATGCAGTACATATATGTAATTATATAATATATTATATATAAAAAATGAAAGAAGAGATTGGGAAGGCAAAAATGCCCAGGGCCCACAAAAGTGGTAAATTTGTCTCTGATTATACTAATTTATTGTAAGGTAAAGCCCTTGCCTGAATCTTCAACCTGGCTCCAATGTGTGCTATGTGACATGTGACATGTGTTCTTCCAATCCAACTTCCAGGTTGGGTCAGAGTGTTTAATATAATTATCTGTTGAGGGCCTGCTCAGTTGTGTGTGTTTACATCATTTTCACAGCTGCATTGGGCTCTTCTGCAGCGACTGTCTGGTAGAGGGGGTCGGGGAAGAGGGTCTTGTCTGTGCATTATTATCTTATCCTCTTCATTCTTGAAAATATGGTTTAAAATCTTAAAAAGCACTTTTCCGTCTGCAAGAACTTTGTTCATCATTCCTGCTCTTGATGCCATGGGTCTAGTGGCTGTGAACCTGGGTAGGCCTTAGCTGGCCAGAGATAGGTGAGGAAGAGAAAGGAAAGAGCAGGAAGCAGACTTCCAAGCTGTGGACCTACCTGGATCGTGGGGCCTGCAATGGTTGATTCCGGAGGTTCCCATGGAAGCCCACTTGGAAAGGTGGAGCTTAAAGGTGCACTACAGCAGGAGTGCACTCCATTTTTAGAAACCCTGAGGTTCTTTTGCACAAAACAAACCCAAACACAGAAGGCTTTCTGGAAGGATAGCTCTGACTAATGCTCTAGCATCCTGATATGCAGTTACTACCCTGGGCTCTTGGGATTTGCCCCTTGCCTACAGGTGCTTAATCTGGAGAAGCCAAAAGCATGAGGCTACTTGGGTTCACTGGCCTGTTAAGGCCGCAGGACCCATCTTGCCAGGGCACCTCCCCAGTGTTTTGGAAACAGGTGAGTTAGAATTGGCCAAAACTGACATGACTAATGGCAAAGGTTACTGGCGTTTGGGTCAACTTTCTATGACCATGAAAAGAAGAAGCATTGTCCTTGCTAGGAAACTAACATGTGCCACATTTATTCTCAATATGTGTTGTGGGGATATTCCTAGCAATAATAAGTAATTAAGGCAATAACTCATTTTTAGGTCTCCAGAAGTTTTGTTTTGTTTTGTTTTGTTTTGACTCAACCATTAGCTTGTGTGACAAATATAAAACTGAAATCTATGAAGTCACCTCCTACTTACTCACTCTTACACCTTAATGGTTTCCTGCTCTTCTTAAGAGAAAGACTAACATGTTTATTAGTGGCACCTAGTTCCTGCATGGTCTCAGTCCTACCCAGCTCACCAGCCTCATCTTCCAACCCCTACACCCTCTGGGGCTCTACTCCCCCTCAGGCCTCAAGCTACCCATACATTTTTCTAGTTCTTCCAATGCACCACATGTTCTCCTGTGCTGGGTCTTTATAGCAGGAAACAGTAGCCCTCTACCTGGATTGCTCTTTGTTCAATCTTCACTCCCAGGAAACTCTATCTTACCCTTTTCACCTCTGCTCAACTATTGCCTACTTAGAGAGGCCTGTGTTGCCCTCCTTGATTATGTTCAGCTTTCTTGATATTATCTATCAAATGTGATGTTCTTATCAAAATTGTTTTACAAAATTTATATTGTGATTCTTTGATTCATGTCAGTCTTTCTCACTAGATTCTCTGTCACAAGGACTGATGCTGCTCCTTACTGTATCTTGATGTCAGAGTATGATAAGTTATTAATAAGTCTGTGTTGAATAAGTGAAAAAAATAAATAAAAGGAAGATCAGGGCAAAATGAACTCTTGTTGAGAGATTAGAAAAGAAAACAAAACATTGCTTAAATATACAAGTTATTTCTTTAAAAGAAAATTGGGTTATTTATTTATTTTTTTTAGAATCCCATAGCTAAGTCTCACATACAAAATGATAGATGGCTATTATGTATTTTTCCCTTCTCTGTATTTTTCTTAATGGAAGCAAATGGAACTTTCCAAATATCACCGTATGATTGGAAAAAGTGAAGCAGTCTGTAGTGCCATTTTGGGGGGAGGAGGGGAAAGAAGGGGAAAAGATTCTGAAAAGGGTTTATGTTTTCTAATCAAAGTCAGATGTAGAAATGATTTTACATTGGTTAAGTAATGTGCTTCATTTTCTCCATTAGTGGTCTTGTCCAGCATAGGGTGTTCATAAGAAGTCCCTTGAAGATAGGTATGTCCTTTTAATTCTGAATATTTCATACCTTAGCAGTCTGCTCACTGTAGCTTTTAACACAGCAGAAACACCACTTTGGGCAGACCTAAGACAACTTTGAATAAGAACCTGCTTGAGAAAGATTTCCCTTACAAGCTAAATGTTACATTTCCACTCAACAGAAAGGTACTGCTGTGTGGTCATAAAAAGCTGGCCCAAACCCTGTAACCTTTGCAGCTAGTCATGTTATTTTTGGTTCATGCCAACATGGATCACAGCTGTGACTCAACAGAGCCACTGAAGCAAGAATTCAAAGAGTTTAAAGAGCAGCAAACTCAGAAATGACTTTTTTTTTTTCTTATGGTGTCATTACGCAATATTTCTTGTAGTTTACCTTTTCATATTTACCAACTCCATACAGATGAGCTCAGTTGTTGTTTGGCAAATGAACTCCTGAGTTGCGTCAGCACACTTCCCCAAGCCCCACTGCAGGCTAAGGGTGATAGAGCTTTCCTTTCTGGGCTATTTGTTTTACGCAAGTAGTGACTTACTTTTCAGAGGTAAAAAAAAAAAAATCTGTGTTGATATATTTCTCCTTCAAATAAACCAAAAATAGGATTAGGGTTTGACTTAAACATTTGTAATTCCCCATTTGAAAATGATAGAAAGCCCATGTCAACTGGTTCTGTTTTTGTTTTTGCTTCACACTCAACCTAAATGAATTTAGTTAAGCCATGAACTTAAAGGTAACCAACTAGAAAATAGGTATGAACTTCGGTAGATAATACATTAGTATATTTATCAACATCCTTTAAACTTTGGGTTTCATTGTATTAGTTATTATTTAAACTTGAAGAAACATTCCAGTTCTTCATTTGAGTGGGAAATGAAGACGCAGAAGAAATGATGAAACTTGTCCCTTATCTACTAAGTACTGTTTTTTAAAGCTTTGTGGTTAATTAAAAATTTTAAGGACTAAAGTGTTAAGATGTTATTTTGTTCTTACCTGCTAAAGTAGATCAGTAATCAAATGTTTTATAGAACTAAAGAAAAAGACAACACATCCAATTGGGTTTCTCCTTGGGAAAATAAATCCAGTTTTTGTGTCGTATAGTTGGGCTCATTGCTTAGGCATGACACTTAGAAAATGCAGTGGAATGCTGTTCCACTGGGACCAGATTCAGCTCTTCATTTGGGTACTTAAATATAAGTTTAAAATGTGGAAACACAATTTTAGAGCTTTCCTTCCAATAGCAAGAGTGTTATTCTAAAATAAATTCTATTACTGTGATACCCTCTGTACACAGTGGAGAACCACCTCTATGCGGCAAGAGTATAAGCCCCGGAGGTGCCATTCTCAAACATTTTCTGTGCAGGGAAAATAGGAGATGCTCTACTGAGGGAGAGAATCATCTTAGTTGGTCAGGACTGGTTCAGTACATGGTAGCTGTGACTCCTCTCTAATTTAAACTGATGGAGCATCTGCTTTCTTTGGACTATTTCTCTTGTTTTTAACAAGTTCTTACATACACTCGAAAACTAGGAAAATTGAAGTGATTTAGAAAATAGTTCTTATTTTCAAAAGATCCTAGAATTTTTGAACTAGGATATTTAACAGAGATTAATAGAATTTTTGAACTAGCGCAGACTGCAGAAGTCATATTGGTTTTCCATTTTATTTAGAGATGCAGAAAGTGTCACAAAGAGGTTAAGGGTCTAAAGTTACACAGCTAATATATAGCAAAATTGCAATTTTCAGCCAGGTCCAGTGTGCTCTTGAGCCACACTACCTGGTTTAGAAAACAAATTTGTCCAAAGAATTGACTGCTTCAAAGGATTCATAAATTTAATTAAAAAAATTTTTAGAGAGAGAAACTATTATTTTATTTTATTTTCTTTTTAAAAAATTGTAATATATATTTTATTGACTATCCTATTACATTGTCCCATTTTTTTCCTCCCCTTTATTCCCCTCTGCTTTGCACCCCCATCCCACTAGCATTCCCCCCCAACCTCAACCCTTAGTTTGTGTCCATGGATCATACATATAAGTTCTTTGGCTTCTCCATTTCCTATACTATTCTTAAACTCCCCGTGTCTATTTTGTACCTACTATTTATGCTTCTTATTCACTGTACCTTTTCCCCAATTCTCCCCCACCTTCCCCTCTGATATCCATTTCTGTGATTCTGTCCCTGTTGTAGTTGTTTGCTTAGTTTGTTTTTGTTTTTGTTTTTGTTTATAGGTTCAGTTATTGATAGTTGTGAGGTTGGTTATCATTTTACTATTCATAGTTTCTGATCTTCATCTTTTTCTTAGATAAGTCCCTTTAACATATCATATAATATGGGCTTGGCCATGATGAACTCCCTTAACTTGACCTTATCTGGGAAGCACTTTATCTGACCTTCCGTTCTAAATGATAGCTTTGCTGGATAGAGTAATCTTGGATGCAGGTTCTTGTCTTTCACGACTTTGAATACTTCTCTCCAACCTCTTGTCTGCAAGTTTTCTTTTGAGAAACCAGCCAAAAGTCTTATGGGCACTGCTTTGTAGGTAACTGTCCCTTTTTTCTTGCTGCTTTTAAGATTCTCTCCTTATCTTTAATCTTGGGTAACTTAATTATGATGTGCCTTGGTGTCCACTTCCTTGGGTCCATCTTCTTTGGGACTCTTTGAGCTTCCTGGATCTTGTGGAAGTCTATTTCCTTGGCCAGATTGGGGAAGTTCTCCTTCATTATTTGTTCAAATAGGTTTGCAATTCTTGCTCTCCCTTTTCTCCTTCTGGTACCCCTATGATTCAGATGTTGGAATGCTCAAAATTGTCCCAAAGCTTCCTAAGCCTCTCCTCATTTTTTCAAATTCTTGTTTCTTCATTCTTTCCTGATTGAATATTTATCTCTTTCTTCTGCTCCCAATCATTGATTTGAGTCTTGGTTTCCTTCCCTTTGCTGTTGTTGGTTCCCTGTAAATTTTTCTTTATTTCACTTTCACTTTTCCCTTAATTTTGTGACCATACTCAACCAATTCAGTGAGCATCCAGACTACCAGTGTTTTGAACTATGTATCTGATAGGTTGGCTATCTCTTGAGAGCTTGTTTGAAGGTTCTAGCAGGGGAGCGCAGCTACTCATATACCCTTGAGCGAAGACCCATCCTCTCCTCTAGTTGGGAAGGTCATCCTCTTCCACCGAGCATGCAGCTTCAGAAGGGGCACACATAGATTGGTGAGGGAGGAAGGGGACACCCGCCTAGCCAGCCAGATCAGCCAAATCAACCCTGGTGATCAGTAGTGTGACAGATGTCACAGCCAGATTGCCCTCGCATCCAGGTTGGCTATCTCTTCATCACTTAGTTCTATTTTTGGAGCTTTGATCTGTTCTTTCATTTGGGCCATATGTTTTTGTCCTGGCATGCCTGTTATGTTGGGAGGGGCAGAGTCTTAGGTATTCACAAGGGTGGGCAACCCAGGTTGCTGGGTTGTGACACTGTATGTGGACAAGAGGTCCAAGAGGGAACAACGCCACTTGTTTGGTTCTCGGAGGTTTTCAGTGACTTCCCCCACTATACACAAGCAAATTGGGCCCTTCTCATGGTGATTCTTGGGTTGGTGGGTTTGTGTATGTTCTAGAGCCCTGTGGGTCTCTCCAACAAACTCTCCTATGAGGCTGGGAGTTTCTCCAACCCCAGGACCCCCCACAAGTTTTTACAGCCAGAGGTTTTGAGGCTCTCTTTTCCCAGGCTGGAGCCCTGGATTGCACGGTCTGTCTCGCTACCCATCTGTTCTTCTTGGTTTATCTGCACACAAATGTGGGACCACCTGGTCCACCAGCCGTCATGTTGCCCCGTGTCCTTTCTGCTCTGGCTGCCCATCTCTGTCCCTCATACTGGTCTGGATGAATGTTTGTTCTTTAACTCCTTGGTTGTTGGACTTCCATGCCGTTTGATTTTCTGGCAGTCTGGTTATTTTTTTGTGTTTAAATTTGTTGTTGTCCTTCTATTGGTTGTGCGAGGAGGCAAAGTGTATCTACCTACACCTCCATCTTGGCTAGAAGTCTAAAAAACTCAGATTCATAAACTTTAGAACAAATTATTTAAATCACAAATGTCATGAGAGAAAACAGAATATTTTATAAATGGAAGTTGTGACTTTTTCAAGAAAAATAGAGTGTTTCCTGTATCCTTATATGTATAATTATTTTTAGATTATTTTTTAAGTTGTTAAAATTCAGTTTGGCAAAGCAATTGACTTTGAAAAATGAGTTAGTAAACTAAGGTTTTATTTATTGACTTTCTATAAACAAATGAACACTGAAATGTTATCTATAGAAATGAAGATTCATTTGCTCCTGGAACATATTAAAAGCTCAACAAATATATGTTGAGTGATTGGATAAGAATTGCAGTGCTATGGAAGTCAGTGTTTGACTATAGATACATTAGTAAGATATATAAAACACAGTGTTGAGTTAAACAATCCAGAAACAAAACAGAATACTTCATTATTTCATTTATATGAAGTCAAAAACAGGCAAAACTACTTAGACTCTTAGAAGCCAAGTTTGTGGTTATCCTTGTGACAGGTAGTTGCTGGAAGAGGGTCTTGAAGGACTGGTCATGTTGTTTCTTGATCTGGGTGCTGATTATATACATGCACTCAGTTGGTAAAGCCTTATCAAATTGTGCATTACAACATGTACACTTTTCTGCATGTATATCACATTTCAATAAAAACTGAAAAATATATGAACAGCCCTTCATCTTATGAACAGACAGGCAAATAAATGCTAAGTGCTCAGAAGAAATCCCCATAGCATGAGTTAAAAAACAAAACAAAACAAAAGAAAAACAGAAGTTGGGGTGAGGGTTTTACTTTTCATAATGTGGTAAGTTTGCAACTCTTACACTGTCACTGAATAAATAGAACCTTGACTTTGGTTTCCAAATTTATGCAGCTTCCTCCATAGACTTTTGACAGTTTTATCACATATTTGGAAGTTATAAAGCATGTTTTAGGCATCAGGATGAGACATGCAGATGTTAGTAGGCTTACATGTCCATGGTCTTGTAAAACTGAAAAAAAAATCAGCAAAAATAAACCATTATTCTGGTCTATTAAATTACTTTGCCAGCTTTATGAAAGCACTTTTAGCATAATTGACCAAATACATAGTGTTAAAGGATAATCTTTCTAAATCAGTAAATTAGTTTTGAGAAGTCACATCTAAATAAATACCCATTTTAGAATGAACATGTTAGATATATTAATGTGTATAGAATGTAATTTTAAAAGAAACAGTTCATGCTTTTTAAAGTTGACATGAAAATATGAGAATAGAAATCACAGTTGACTTCCAAGTGCCCCACTTTGTGGTTGAAGCAAGAATATCCTGAGAGGCATTTAAGGGAAAAGAAGCAGGGATCATGGGTAAAAGGATAGGATGACTTCTTCACATGAAACTGTCTTGGGGTTGTTACTGGCTGAACTAAAAAGTTCACTTAGAGTTTTTTGTTGCTGCTTTTTACCAGCTTGATATGTAAGCTTTTCTCCAAGAAAGACTAATGTGTATTTATGTAGCAATGTTTCAGCATTTAAGAAGTTTACAATTTCAAGACTCCTACAAGGGAGACAGGCCTACTGCTTTTCCCAAATGCCCTGTGCGGTGGAGCTAGGGATCCTTTTAGTTTAGCCATAACAAAGAATTTCTTTTGTTCAAGATTTTTGTTCATTCAACTTCACATGGCCATGGTTTTCATCTTTATCAACTAAATTAAATTGTAGATGCATTCACATTCCAACATGTTAATCTCAGTAAGCTAATCCAATTAATGCATTAAAAAAAAATACTTTCCCTGGCTGGTATGGCTCAGTGGTTTGAGCGCCAGTTTATAGACTAAAATGTTGCTTGTTCAATTCCCAGTCAGAGTGCACGCTTGGGTTACGGGCCCAGTCCCCAGTAGAGGGTGTGCGAGAGGCAACCGGTCAATGTTTCTCTTGCACACTGATGTTTCTCTCCCACTCTTTCTCCCTCCTTTTCCCTCTCTAAAAATAAATAAGTAAAATAATTTTTAAAAATACTCCTTTTTAAAAATAGAAACTTTTCACATTTCTTCTCAACAGAATGTGTGGTTTGTATTTTTAGGTGAGTTGAAAAAATAGGTGTACTAGGAGCAGGTAACAGCTCATAGTTTTGCAATACTTAAACAATTAATTGACCTACTTTTTGTAGGACTTCTAATATGGAAAAAACCTTCTTTAAAGAATTGAACCTAGCAGCAACATCCTATTAGTAACTATGTTTATTTAGCACTTTCCAATTTACAAAGCACTTTTCTTATTTTTTTCTTTATTCAACCCTCACAACAATTCTATTAATACTAGTTAGATATAATTGTAATCCTCTCTTACAAATGAGAAAACTGTGACTCAGAGGGCAGAGCCAGGTCTGTGTCCTCAGCTGGACTACATTCTTTCCACTACAACACACCATTGTTTCACCAGAAGGGGAGGAATTTTTGTCTAAAGAACATTTTTTCTTTTGCAAATGATGTGATATAATTGATAGACTGAGAATGTTATTATTTTCAAATTTGACAAAGCTGTTTCAAAATAATAATTTATTTTATTCAACAGATACTTGTTGAGCACCTCTTGGGGGCCACAAGGATGCTAGGTTTTTGGAGGAAGATACACACAGGCCCTGTCCTTTTGGAGGTGATAGAATTGTGCCAACAAATTAACATTAAATATTCAGGCACAAATAGATAAGTAGTTAAAGCTGTAATAAATATTACAAAGAAAATCTATAGAGTAATATGAGAGATTATTATTTCAAGACAACTAAATGTAGATTGGGAAGGCCTCTTTGAGGAAGTCACATTTAAGCATTAAAGTAGAATTGAGGTAGGTGAAGAGTTGGGATTGGGGAGAAAAGAGTATTTCAAATAGAGGGAACAGAATGTGTCAAGTCCCTGTAGACTTGGAAGTGGAAGGAGTCCAGGTGTGATAGGAGGGCAGTGAATGTTGAGGAGAGGCACAGTTCTGAGGCTGGAGAGGTCAGCAGGATTTTTGGAGGCCATTGGAAGATTTGAGCAGGGACAAATTTATATTTAAGATCAAGTCTGCTGCAAGGAGAATGGATTAGAGGAAAAGTAGGACAAAACCAAGGGAGGACTGTTTCATTAAAAGTAGAAGAGATGAAAGTATTTTAAGAACAAGATAGAGGTTAAGTTGATTGCTATAAAAAGTTTCTAAAATAGCTCTTGGATTTGACAACATAGTGACCCTAGCATGGTGGGGTTGGAAGCCAGATTGGAGTGGACGCAGCATATGTAGAACACACTTGATAGGAATCAAGCTGTCAAGGGAAGGAAAAAGATGAGAAGGAAGCTAGCGGGAATATGTATTGGTGGGGACTGAAGGAAAGCTTTTGAAAGTAGAACATATTAAAGCATTTCAGCACAATGAGGAAAGTCATCTATTGTCAAAGGGTAGATTGATGGTGATGATAGTATGTGTGTGAGAGAGAATCTCAAACAGACACACACTCTTGGCTAATCAAAGGAGTAAATTCCCTGGGAAGTCACAAGGGCGTGTGCCCAGAGTGAATGTGGAGCATTGTGTACTATTTCACACTGCTCCTGGGATAGAAGGAGATAGCTCTTGTATTGTGACAAGAGGAGAAGAAGGAGAAAGTGGATTTGTAGATTTGGTATGGGAAGATGGAGACATTTCTTTCCTACTGGGGACATTTCTTTCCCACAACCTCCTTTATGAGGCATGAAGCAAGGTCATAGTGAAGGGCAAAGAGCAGTTGGAGTTGGAGCAGACTGAGGTGTTATGACCTTGGCATTGTGTGGAGATGGAGAGAAAGCTAGCAGTGTCCTTGGGAAACTGGTGAGTATGAGCTTGGTACCAGTCTCTATATTGGGTATTTTTTTCCAGCAGTGTTTGGGGCTCAACTAGGTTTGGGAGAATATTGGAAGGTTATTGGTTGATTAAGATTATTAACAATTTATAGTTAGTATACTTTCAAAGATGCTTATGGTTTCTATCAAAATGCTAGATGCAAATATTATAATAAGAGTAAGTGATTGAATTCACATGTGTTAAGCGGCATCTCTGATTGAATTCACAGGTCTTGAGTATTCCTGTCTTCTGTATTTCTTTGTTGGGAGTATAAGCAGAGATATAGACAAAGAATTGAAATTTAGAAGTTTGTAGTTCAGTTTTTCACTACTATATTCTACTGGGGTATTACATATTTCATGAGGCTGGTAAATAAAGTTTAAGGAGTCCCATCATTAGTTTGCATCTCTAGAAGCATGCTTCTTTACAATTTGAGGTTATCTCTGCATGCAGAATTACAGTAAGCCCTCAAAATGACTCTTCTGTCCCAACTCTGAATTAAAACATGTCCTCTTATCCCCACACAACAACCTTTCTTGACCCTGCCTCCTGCTCTAGCATTTATTGTCTTTCTCTTCATTCTCCCACAGGAGGCTTTCTGTTTCTGCTCTCTCTTCTTCTTCACTTTCCATGAACTCTTCAGCTGCCTATACACCAGCTCCCACCCCTCTGCAATTAGCTTTCCAAGATCACAAATGACATTCTGGTGGTTCCGTTCAGTGAAAACTCTTCAAATGCCATTTTACTTGACCTCTCCTGTAGCATTCTTACTACGGAATCCCCTTCTTAGTGAATTCTATGGCACTAATCTCTCCTCGTTCCCTGAGTCTTCTTGTCACAATTTACTGACCTCCTCATACTTGTGGCTCTGACTTCCACATTGAGGTCCCCACCCAGGTTGACACTGAGGGATATTCCTATATGTCCAACTAGGCAGCTCCATGTGGATGGCCTACAAGGGCCTCAAACGCAGTATGTCCAAAGTAGAATTCATTATATTCTGCTGAACTCTCTGTCTTTGTAAATACCATTGCTCTCTACCAGGTTATTCAAGTCAAAAACCAACAGGCCCTTGTAAATGTCTCCTTCTCCTTTTTCCTGTACATCTAGTTAATCACAAAGAACTGGCTGGTCCACATGCTAAATACCTTTCACCTCTGTTCACTTCCCACATCACAGTCGCCATCATTCCCCTCTCACCTGAGACATGGCAGCACCCTTGTTTCCTTTCCTCCTGCTTCTAGATGCATCTCCACAATTTACCTGCCACACTGTCAGCAGAACCACCTTTATGCTTTCTCTTTCCTAGGAACAGAGAACATCATAATCATGGAATAGCCTCCAAAGATTGCTTGCCACCCAAAGCAAGGCATTTACTATTTTCCTGGGTTGGAAACTGAAGGTCCAAAATGGAGGACAGAGAAGAAGGAGTACTGGCAGCTGCCCACACTTAGGGCCAGACACTCCCTCAAAGACTACTAAAGAGTCTGCAGAAGCTTACCCACACCCATCAGCCATGACTTCAGTCCTTTCCCCACATGCCCATGGACGGCAGGGAAGGGGAATCTGTGGAGCCAGGAGTCATGGGCCTGGTGGTAGAGTGTGTGGCTTTTTCACTTTCTCACCGTGGAGGCGGGGCGGCAGGGCTGTTCCCTACCAAGTCAAGCATATATATGGAACCTCATGAGAATCGCCTGTAGAGATGAATGAATCACAAGAAGGGGCGGTGATGTATCACTCCTTGTCTTGATGCTCACAAAACTGGAAACCTGTTTTTCTATTCTGATGCTGTCCTGGGAGCAGAGGGTAGTATGGTGAAGGGTTTTGTAGGGGAGCCTGACATGTGTCCCTGCAGTTTAGGAGTACACATGTCCATAGAAATGAGTGCCTCCTTTGCCCGAAATTTCTAAGGTGAAAGGTTTTTTAACCCTTGCAAGCAGGGTGAGTAAGGACCATGGCTTAATATGGTTTGGATGAGAAATGTGGATGTTAGTGGGTTTCACTGCAGTTCTCTTTGGCCTTCAGGGGACATGGAAAGGACTTTAGTGGCTTGCATGGCTCAATATAAAGCTAGAAGTTAGATGAGAAGCAGGAAGGAAGCTTCTCAGGAGGCATCTGGGCCAGCAAGGGAATGCCCAGCTTGAGGAGATGATTTGGAGCGTGGACTGCTCCCATGGGTTTGGGAGTTGGAGCAAAAGACACACATGGTGCTCCTTTCTGAAGAGATTCTCAGTGATGGAGAAGACTGGGGTGAATCTGAACACCAACCTCCAAAACCACACATCCTGAGTATATATTGTAGAAGCCACTATACCAGCTAGGGCACCAACATCAGTACAACCAGAGAGGATCAAAGATGCTCCTGTCATGACATGCACTAGAACATCAGTTGCTTAGAAGAGCCTCTGCTCTCTTGTTTGTTTCTCCCACTCATCCCCCGAGGAGGTAGGCCCAGGAAAAAGAGGGGAAGAGGTGTCTTAGAACCAGACCACAACAGTCTATCCAGTTCAAGATGGTGGGGGAGAAGGATAGCTTTAAGTTGTGTGTACACACACACATGTACACACCCCACTATACCATTTTAAATATAGTCAGGAAACTATATTTAAAAATAAAAACATAATTCTAGTGCTTAAAAGTTTCTATAGGTCAGCCTATCTCTGACTTTCTTAAATATTGACCACATTTAAATTATAAAATTGGCACAACATTAATAGGGCACATGACATATTTTGCAAACTTAAATCCATGTAATGAAATGTTATCTTATTAATGAATTAACTCCCCCATTTAGAAACAATTCTAAATGTATTCCTATCCATTTAAACATTATTAAATGTTTAAAGAGATATTAAAAGAAAAAGAACAAAATATCAAAGAAGTTGAAATTTTAACAAAAGATACCTAATATAAGTCAATGATCATTAAATCAAGTATTTAATGTACATCAAGGCAATAATAAATTAAGAAATTTCATATCCATCAGTAAGCAGATTGAAGCCATGTATTTGTGCATGAAGCAATCACACCCAACAATTCCCAGCATTTTCTGCTTGGACACACCATTTTTTTAGAAGTCAGGTTATCAAGAATGAAGAAACACACAACTTTATAATGTAGTCGAATACTTTTTTCATAGTTAGACTTTAAATAAATTCTAGAGAAAATGAAGATAGCATATGCTTATTCTGTTTTGGTAGAATTCTGAAGAATATGCTAAAGAGCTATCATGTTCTGTGGATTGTTATTATTAACCCTTTGTGGAATGTTAATATAAAGTTTAGAGCACTGGTTATTCAAGCTGTGGACCAAACAATGGGTAAGGAATGCTGCTTCAAAATCTGAGACATTTTTAATAAAGACATTGAAGTGTTAAACTGCATGGACTTTTACACTGAAAGTGAGTGTTAAGTTATGAAATTTTCCTCAGCTGTGTTGAAGAATGGGAAATGGGGATTTGACAGACTATAGCTGAGTGCATTAAATTAGGGAAAAAATATAAAAAATATAAAATGTTTTACATTTTGATCCCACTGAAGTGAGACTTTTTAATAAACTGGTCATTTAATATTATCAATCCTAACCATAGTTCTCTAAATAAACTGTATTTCTTACTGTTCAAGATTTCTGTTTCTTGTTTTCTTCTCTGTATTAGTTTTCTATTGCAGTATAACAAGTCACCCCAAAATTTAGCTGCTTAAAAAAACAAACCTTTACTACCTCAGAGTTTCTATGGATCAGGAATTTGGGTGCAGCTTATGTTTGAATCTCAGACTCAAGGTTTCTCACAAGCTTGTTGTCCCTCTGTCAGTTTAAGCTGTAGTTTTATCTGTAGGCTCAGCTAAAGACACCTTCCACGCTCCCTTGTGTGGTGGTGGGCAGGATTCAGGTCCCCCTGGGCTGTGGGCCAGAAGCCTCCATCGTTCCTTGGCAGGTAGGCTTCTTCACCATGCAGCTCACAGCGTGCCACCTCTGGTTTTCTTCCCGATGAGTGGGGCGGGGGAGAAAATGTCCAACACTTTTGTCATCATCCAGTCTCAGAAGGGACATCTCATCACTTCTGCCATTTTCTCCTCCCACGCTCAAGGGGAGGAGACTAGAAAAGTTCATGAATAGTAGGTGAGGATCATGGGTGGCTATCTTAGTGGCTTCCTACTAAATCATCTCTCTACCCCCAATCTTCTCTCAATAATCGACCCTTTATAACTCTCATTTGCATCTGATGACCTAGCCTCCTATTTTTTAAGAAAATATATGATAAATTATATTTTATCTTCTTGCAACTAAGTCTCGCATCTTATTCATCTGAAGCCATTTTCTCTTTCTTTCCTCTTATCATCACTGATGAATTACTCATCTTCCTGCCCTCCCTTATCACAAATTAAAATGTTTCTTGTCCTCCTCATGCTATGATCTCATTACTCTGTTCCCCTTTACAAAACATTTTTTAAAGCAAGTTGTTTTAAATAGTTTCTCCACACCTCAATTCCCATTCATTCATTGGTCCTAATGAATCATGCTTCTGTCCCTATCACTTCACTGAAATTATTTTTGTCAAAGTCACCAATGATTTCCATGTTGCTACATTCAGGGAGCACTTTTCTGTCCTTGACTACATATAGCACAGTAGACCATTCCCTTCTTTTTTGATTTCCATGACACCACACTTTTATAGTGACATATATTTTCCAATCAATCTGTCACAATTTTTCAGTTTCTTTTGTTGACTTCTATCCACATTCTAAATGTTGGTGTTTTCCAGAGCTTAGTTCTGTGTCTTCCTTCTCTCCCACTTTCCATAAGTGACCTAATCCATTCCTGGCATTTTAAATATCACTTACGTATGCGTATATGAACCTGAAATTAATTTATTCATCCAATGCCTCTGAACTGTAAGAATAGTTTCTTTAACTGCTTATGGTAACTCCACTTGGAAATCACAAAGGAACCTGAAACTTAATGTCTATAATAGAATTGCTGTTTTCTTTTTAAAAAGTATATTTTATTGATTATGCTATTACAGTTGTCCCAATTTTTCCCCCTTCACTCCCCTCCAACCAGTACCCCCATTCCCTCTAGCAATGCTCCCCCTCTTATTTGATGTCCATGGCTCATGCATATAAGATTTTTAGCTACTCCATTTTCTATACTGTTCTTAACATCCCCCTGTCTATTCTGTACCTATCAATTTGTACTTCTTAACCCCCTGCATCTTTTCCCCTGTTCTTCTCCTTCCCCTCCCAATTCATAACCCTCCAAATGATCTCCATATTTATGATTCTGTTTCTTTTCTTCTTTGCTTAGTTTGTTTCTTAAATTTAATTGTTGATAGTTGTGTATTTATTGCCATTTAAATGTTCATAGTTTTGATCTTTTCTTAAATGATTCCCTTTAACATTTCATATAATAATGGCTTGGTGATGATGAACTCCTTTAGCTTTACCTTGTCTGGGAAGCACTTTATCTGCCCTTCCATTCTAAATGATAACTTTGCTGGAGAGAGTAATCTAGGTTGTAGGTCTTTGCTTTTCATTACTTTGAATACTTCTTGCCAGATCCTTCTAGCCTGCAAAGTTTCTTTTGAGAAATCAGCTGACAGCCTCTGGGAACTCCTTTGTATGTATAACTACCTGCTTTTCTCTTGCTGCTTTTAAAATTCTTCTTTATCTTTAAACTTTGGCATTTTAATTATGATGTGTCTTGCTGGGCTTCTCTTTGTGTCCATTTTGTTGGGGACTCTCTGTTCTCCCTAGACCTGTATGTTTTCTTCCTTAACCAAATTAGGGAAGTTTTCTTTCATTACTTTTTCAAATATGTTTTCAATTTCTTGCTCTTCCTCTTCTCCTTCTGGCTACATTTCAAATATTGGTATGTTTGAAGTGGTCTCAGAAGCTCCTTACCCTATCCTCATTTTTTTGGACTCTTTTTCTTTCTGATTGAATGTTTTTTTCTTCCTTATGTTCCAAATCATTTATTTGATTCTCAGCTTCATCCACTCCACTGCTGGTTCCCTGTAAATTTTTCCTTATTTCACTTAGTGTAATCTTCTTTCCTCCTGGGTCTTTTTTATGCTGTTGAAGTGCCCAGTGAGTTCCTTGCGCATCCTAATAACCAGTGTTTTGAGCTCTGCATCTGATAGATTGCTTATCTCCATTTTGTTTGGTTCTTTTTCTGGAGTTTTGTTCTGTTCTTTCATTTGGGCCATATTTCTTTGTCCCCTCATTTTGGCAGCCTCCCTATGTTTGTTTCTATGTATTGGATAGAGCTGCTTTGATTACCTGTCTCAGTATTGTGGCCTAGTGTAGAAAAGGGCACCCATAAGTTGCATGAAGCAGAGCCTTACGTAATTGACAGGGCAGGGCAACCTATGTCAACCAGGTTGATGGAGTCTCTGATATGATGTCGCTTCTCTATGGCTCTATGTGGGGAAGGGCTCAGAAAAGAAACAATGGCCACTAATTGACCTCTGGAGTTTTATCTTTGAGGAAGCTGTCCCTCAGCACTTGCCCTGGTGCTAGCACTTGAGTTTTTCCTTGTATGCCACTAGTGCCCTTCTAGCTGCTGCCCTGGTGTTAGAGCCCAGATGGAGTTAGTCTGTGTAAGTCCTGAGACCACTGTGGGCCCTGTGAGAGGAGACTCCTCAGAATTCTGCAGTTTCTTCTGCCACCCCAACCCCTAGTGGTTTTTACAGCCAGAAGTTATGGGGACTTGTCTTCCTGGCACTGGAATCTTGGTTGGGGTAGTCTGGTGTGGGGCTGGGATTCCTCACTCCTGAAGTATCCCTCCCAATTTTTATCCACCACATGTGGGTGTGGCGCTGCCCATTCCGCATCTCTACCCCTCTTACCCATATGGATGAACATGGCTTCTTTAATTCCTTGGTTGTCAGACTTCCTTACGGCTGGGTTTTCTGATGATTCAGATAGTTGTTTAGTAATTTAGTTGTAACTTTTGCTGCAGTTGTTCAAGGAAGCGAGCTGTGTTTACCTATGCCTGACTGGAAGTACAGTTTCTGTTTTCTAACTCCCCTCTTCCATCCTGCTTCTCTCCAGAATTCCCCATGTCAATAAATGGTGCCACCACCCACTTTGTTTGCCTATGTATAAATCCTTGATTCTTCCTTGTTGTAAATTTCCCATTTTGATCTATCATCAAGTCCCATAATTTTCCTACCTCCAACTATATGTTTAATCAGTCCCCTTCTTCTCTACTGTCTCTACCCTAATCAAAGCCACTGTCTTCAGTCACTTGGCTTACTACAATAACACCCTACTGGCCTTTTTATTCATATGCTCTGCAAAGCAGCCAACTAACTAGTTGAAAATACTTTATTAGAATGTGCTTTGAAGGGTTAGAACCCTTTGGTGCTGTCCCTTTATACTGGGAAATATATAAATATCTTGTATAATGGGTCTCTTGCTTATCTTTTCAACCTCAGCTCATGGTATTCCCCTGTACTTACTATGGGTCAACTGCATGGGCTTTCATTGTTTCTTAAGTGCTCTGAGTTCTTTATCTTCAGGCCTTTGAGCATGCTGTTCCTTCAGCTGAAAATGCTTTCCCTCACTTTTCCCCCATGGTCAGCTCATGCATTTATTAAAACTAGTAATTATAGCTTTGTTCATTTATCTATTGCCTACCTCATTAAACTGTTAGCCCCTTAAGGACAAAGTCCATGTCTGCTTCGTTCACACTTGTATACCCAGCACCAAACACCTTGTAAGTACTTAGTAAATATTTGAGAAAATGAACAATTTCACAGTTATGCTCCAAATCTCAGCTCAAAAATTGCCTCCTTAACCACTTTCCCAGGACATGGGGCCTTCCCAGAGCCCTACAGGCTGACCCATCAATACCCTCTCCTGAATATTACTGACCGCATACCTCTTGTGTAGCACTTGCCATGATGTGTTGAAAGTTCTTTACATATCCATCACAATAGACCACAGGCTCCTTAGGGGCTAGAACCTCTTCTTTTCATTGTTAAAACCCAGGGCACTCTTGACAATGCCTGCTGCAGACCCAGCAGGGGCACGACGTGTTTGTCAAATGATGTGCTGAGGGTCCTTGTGAAGGTTCAGCAGTCTACTCTGGCTCATGGGTGATAAGCTCTTTTTCCAGGCTCAGCAACAAAACCCAGGCTCCTGACTGCTTTGTCAGCTGCCCTTCTTGAACCTGCACTGCTGTCAAACCTGAGCTTCTCTGGGAAGTGCCCCTTTGATCCCATGCGATTTTGCTAAGTGAAATATACTTAGAGTAGGAAAGGAAAGAATTAACAGTCTTTTTTAAAAATCAACTTTATTGAAGTATAATTGATATACAAAAATATGCACATATTTAATGTATACAATTCAGTGAGCTGGGACATATGCATTCATCCAAGGCATCATCACCACAGGCATATTCATCACTTCCAAAAGTTTCCTTATGTTCCTTGTCCTCCTGCTTTTTTTTGGTGAGAATACTTAACATTAGCTCTACCTACTTAACACAATTTTAAATGCATGACATAGTATTATTGACTATCGGCACTGTTACACAGCAGATCTCTAGAACTTACTCATCTTGCATAACTAGAACACAGCAATATTGAAAAGAATGATTCTTGAGTACCTCTGCTAAAAAGTAAGAGAAACTGACATAGAGCAAAGGTAATTGTGGTAAAATGCTTAACATGAAACATACACATTCTTCAACTTGTAACATCATTTTATTAATTTAATACAAGTAACACTTTTATTTCCCTTTGGCTCACTTCTAATGACAGAGACAGACCCCTTTCCTTCTTAGCAAAGTGTATGGTTGACAGGAGCCCTGTCCTGCTGATGTCATCTGGAAGAGCTTTCTTTTACTGATTCTGGGGAGTCTGAATTTGAAACAGGTGTATGTATGTATTTGAAAGAACTTTCTGCAGATGCCAGAAGATTCAGTTCTGGGGAAGGACGTGAAGGAAAATTATGAGAACAAGCATCCTATTCACATGCTAGGAAAATAAATGTTTTACTAATCCTTAAATAACATTTCACTCTGAGGTGTATTGGCAAATTTTAGTTTTAGTTTTCTTTCTTTATAAAAGTCTCATTTTTAGGAATGTGATTTATATATATTAGTTGAGGTGACTGCTAAAATTAGTTTCTGTTATCCAGTGCTAATGTATGTGTAGAAAGAGAATAATATAGTTTTAAAACCCTGACATTTTGGTTATATTTAGTGAATAATTTAATATTTACTATCATTGGCTATAATTTAGCTTAACTGATAAATGCACATACTTTTTTTATGCTTTGAGGTCTCCTCATGGTAGAGAAAGTATGTGACTAGGAAGGTATTCTATGTGTTCTCGTTCCCCACCCAATGCCTTATCCAGTAAAATGCTATCATTAAACAAATGTTTAATTAGCTCCATACTGTGTGCCAGGCACTGTACTATATCCTAGGGTACAACAGGGTTTACAGTCCAGATTTCTGGCTCGGTGACATAAGGTATAGTAGATTCTCACCTGCACAAATCAGACTGGTTATCCGGAGAGTGACTTACAAGTTAGTTATTAGTTGCCTATTCTGCCTACCACTCCAGCTCATTTGTTCATAGCGTAAATTCAGTAGCCTCAGCATGAAACTTGGGAAAAGAATGCCATATAAAAACCCAAATAGCAGTTTCTACCTATTTCTGAAATATACCATATGAATCTTGTTGGGTAGATTTGGCTTTTTCAGGTAAAAGGAATGATCAACATGTACTCATCAAAAGGGAGGAGTGACCGCACTTGCTATGGAGTCATCAGAGAAAGCTGTCCTGGAACTAATATTTTATGGTGGATAACCAACATGTGGGTGTTTAAAAGTTGACTCCAAGAAAGACTCCTCATCCCTGAAGGCCTCTCCTTACCTACTGAGAGATATCTGGTGGCCTGGATTGAGGAAGAGCCTTCTGTCCCCCAGATAGCAGGGATGATAGGAACCCCAACATCACCAGATAAACCACACAGACCAAAATAATACCACATAGGCTCTGAAAATTAAGTTGCAGTTGGAATCATGGCCACAAAAGTCTTCTAGGACCTGCATGCTAAACCTAATCAGGGTGACTGTCTGATAAAATAAAAGATTTAAATAGGACCCAGAGACTGTTAACATAATAGACAAAATGTCCAGGATACAATAAAGAAGAAAAAAATCACCTGTGATACCAAAAACCAAGGAAATTTCAATTTGAATGAGAAAAGTCAATCAACTGAGACCTAGTAGTGAGATCAGTGAGATATTAAATTTTTTGCACATTATCCAAATCATCAAGGATTTAAAAGCAGCTGCCATAAAAACATTTCAACAATCAGTTACAAATTCTCTGGAAAAAATTAAAGAGTAGAAAATCTCTGTAAAGAAATGAAAGTTTTTAAAAAAGAATCAAATGGAAGTTTTATAATGGAATTTTTATTTAGAATGGATTTTATTTATTTATTTTTTTATTGGTGTTCAAGTACAGTTGTCTCCATTTTCCCGCCACCACTTTCCACTGCCCCACCCACCTCCATCTCCTACCCTCAATCCCTCCCCACTTTGGCTTTGTCCATGGGTCCTTTATACATGTTCCTTGATGACCCTTCCCCTTCTTTTCCCCCATTATCGTCCTCCCCCCTCCCCTCTGGTTAATGTGAGATTAGGTTCCACTTATAGGTGAGATCATATTGTATTTGTCTTTCACTGCCAGGCTTATTTCACTTAGCATAATGCTCTTCAGTTCCATCCGTGCTGTTGAGAAGGGTAGTAGCTCTTTCTTTCTTTCTGCTGCATAGTATTCCATTGTGTAAATGTACCATAGTTTTTTGATCCACTCATTTACTGATGGGCACTTAGGTTGCTTCCAGCACTTGGCTACATTATAAATTGTGCTGCTATGAACATTGGGATACATAGGTTCTTTTGAATTGGTGTTTTGGGATTCTTAGGGTATAATCCCAGCAGTGGAATCATTGGGTCAAAAGGCAGTTCCATTTTTACCATTTTGAGGAAATCCCAAACTATTTTCCACAGTGGCTGTACCAGTCTGCATTCCCAAAAACAGTGCACTAAGGTTCCCTTTTCTCCACAACCTCACATGCACTTACTGTTTGTTGATTTATGATGGCTATTCTGACAGGTGTGAAGTGGTATCTCATTGTGCTTTTAATTTGCATCCCTCTGATGGCTAGTGATGCTGAGCACCCTTTCATATATCTCTGGGCCCTGTGTATGTCCTCCTCAAAGAAGTGCCTGTTCCAGTCCTTTGTCCATTTTTTAATTGGATTATTTGTCTTCCTGGAGTGGTGTCCTGTGAGTTCTTTACATATTTTGGAGATCAAACTGCTGTCTGAGGTACCATTGGCAAAAATATTTCCCCATACAGTTGGTTCCCTTTTCATTTTGCTGATGTTTTCTTTATCCGTGCAGAAGCTTCTTATTTCATCAAGTCCCGTTTGTTTATTCTTTCCTTTATGTCCCTTGCTCTACGGGACACATCAGTGAAGATAGTTCTGCATGGGATATCTGAGAGTTTCCTGCCTATGTTCTCCTCTGGGACTTTTATGGTGTCATGACTTATATTTAAGTCTTTTATCATCTTGAGTTCATTTTTGTGTATGGTATGAGTTGGTGGTTGAATTTCAATTTTTTGTATGTAGCTGTCCAGCTCTCCCAACACCATTTGTTGAAGAGGCTATTCTTACTCCATTTTATGCTTCTGTCCCCTTTGCTGAATATAACTAACCATAGAGACATGGGTTTATTTCTGGGCTGTCTATTCTGTTCCATTGATCTATGTGTCTGTTCTTATGCCAGCACCAGACTGTTTTGATTACAGTGTCCTTGTAATATAGTTTGATGTCAGGTATTGTGATCCCTCCTATTTTGTTCTTCTTTCTCAAAATTGCTGCAGCTATTTGGGGTTGTTTATGGTTCCATATAACTTTTTGAAATGCTTGTTCTATATCTGTGAAATATGTCATTGGAATTTTAATAAGGACTGCGTTGAGTCTATAAATTGCTTTGGGTAGTATGGACATTTTGATGATGTTAATTCTTCCAATCCATGAACACAGTATGTACTTCAATTTATTGTGTCTTCCTTAATTTCTTCTTCAGTGTTTTGTAGTTTTCTGAGTACAGATCTTTTACCTCCTTGGTTAGGTTTTTTCCTAGGTACTTTATTTTTCTTATTGCTATTGCAAATGGAATTTTTTTCCTGATTTCTGTTTCTGATATTTCATTGTTGATATATAAAAATGCCTTTGATTTCTGAATATTGACTTTGTATCCCATTGTTTTGCCAAATTCACTTATTAGGTCGAGTAGGTTTTTTGTAAAGTCTATAGGGTTTTCCATGTACACTATCATGTCATCTGCAAACAATGACAGTTTTACTTCCTTCTTTCCAATTTGGATGCCTTTTATTTATTTTTTTGTCTGATTGCTGTGGCTAGGACTTCCAACACTATATTGAATGGAGGTGTTGAAAGCGGACATGCTTGTCTTATTCCTAATCTTAGTGGGAAAGCTTTTAGTTTTTGCCCATTGAGTATGATGTTGGCTGTCAACTTTTCATATATGGCCTTTATTATGTTGAGGCATGCCCCCTTTATTCCCACTTTGCTGAGTGTTTTTTATCATAAATGGATGTTGTACCTTATCAAATGCTTTTTCTGCATCTATTGAGATGATCATGTGTTTTTGTCCTTTCCTTTTGTTTTTGTGATGTATTACGTTTATTGATTGGCAAATACTGTACCATCCGTGCATCCCTTGGATGAATCCCACTTGATCATGATGGATGATCTTTTTAATGTATTGCTGGATATGGTTTGCCAATATTTTGTTGAGGATTTTAGTGTCTATGTTCATCAGTTATATTGGTCTGTAGTTTTCCTACTTTGTTGTGTCTTTCCCTGGTTTTGGGATTAGGATGATGCTGGTCTCATAAAAAGAGTTTGGGAGGCTTCCCTCTTTTTGGAATTTTTGGAATAGTCTGAGAAGGACAGGAGTCAGTTCTTCATTAAGTGTTTTGTAAAATTCTCCTGTGAATGTGTCTGGTCCAGGGCTTTTGTGTGCTGGGAGTTTTTTGGTTACTGCTTCGATTTCCCCAGCTGTTATTGGTCTCTTCAAGCTTTCTGCTTCTTCATTCAGTGTTGGAAGATTATATTTTTTAGGAATGTGTCCATTTCACCCAGGTTTTCAAATTTCTTTGCATATAGTTGTTTTTAGTAATTTCTTACAATCTTTTGTATTTCTGTGGTATCAGTTGTAATTTCTCCTCTTTTATATCTGATTTTATTTATTTAGGTCCTGTCCCCTTTTTTCTTGGTGAGTCTGCTTAAAGGCTTATTGATTATGTTATCTTTTTAAAGAACCACCTCCTGGATTTGTTGATCCTTTGAATTGTTCTTTTAGTCTCTATGTCATTCAATTCTGCTCTGATATTATTTCCTTCCTTCTACTCTTTCTGGGCTTTGTTTGTTGTTGTGTCTCCAGTTTTTGTAGATGTATGGTTAGGTCATTTATTTGAAATGTTTCTATCGTTTCTATGTAGGCCTGTATTGTTATCAACTTTTCTCTCAGGGCTGCCTTCACTGTGTCCCATAGGTTTGGGTTGTTGTGTATTGTGTGTTCATTTTGATTTGTTTCCAGAAACTTTTCGATTACTTCTTTGATCTCATTGTTGACCCATTCATTGTTTAATAGCATGCTATTCAGTCTCCATGGTTTTGAATGTTTTTGAGTTTTTTCCTTGGGGTTGGTTTCTAGTTTCAGTCTCTTGTCATTTGAGAAAATGCTTGTTATGATTTTAATTTCCTTGAATTTATTGAGGCTTGTTTTGTGTCCTATCATGTGGTCTATCTTTGAAAATGTTCCATGTACATTTGAAAAGAATGTGATTTTTGCTTATTTGAGCTGAAAGATTTCTATATATATCAGTTAAGTCCATTTGATCTAATGCATCATTCAGTTCCACAATATCCTTGATGTTTTGTTTGGAAGATCTATCCATTGTTGACAGTGGGATGTTAAAATGCCCTGTAATCAGCGTGCTGCTGTCTATATCTTTCTTGAAGTCCTCCAAGATTTTCCTTCTCTATTTGGGTGCTTCTATGTGGGGTGCATATAGTTTTATAATGTTTATGTCTTTTTAATGGATTCTTCCTTTGAGTATTATGAAGTGTCCTTCTGGGTCTCTTTTTATGACCTTGTTTTGAAATCTATTTTGTCTGATATAAGTATTGCTACCCCTGCTTTTTTGTCTTGCCCATTTGCTTGGAATATTTTTTCCATCCCTTTACTTTCAGCCTGTGTAGGTCGTTTGTTCTGAGGTGGGTCTGTTGTAGGCAGCATATGTGTGGGTCATGTTTTCTTATCCACTCAGCTACCCTGCGTGTTTTGATTGGGGCATTTAATACGTTTACATTTAAAATTATTATTAACAGATAATTACTCCCTTTTTCCCTTTTGTATCTGAGTTACTCTCTTTCTCACTCTTTTTCTTCATCTTCTTAAAGGAGTTACTTAAGCATGTCTTGCAATACTGATTTGGAGGAGGTGTGTTCTTTTAGCCTTCTTTTTTCTGGGAAATTCCTTATTTCATCTTCTATTTTAACTGAGAGTCTTGCTGGGTAGAGTTGTCTTGGTTGCAGGCCTTTACTTTTCATTCCTTGGAATATTTCTTGCCATTCTCTTCTCGCTTGTAGTGTTTCTGTTGAGAAGTCAGCTTCTAGCCATATTGGGGTTTCCTGGTATGTTACTTCCTGTTTCTCCCTTGCTGACTATAAGATTCTCTCTTTGTCTTTGATATTTGCCATTTTATTGATGATGTGTCTTGGAGTGGACCTCATTGGTTTCCTCTTGAGTGGGACCCTCTGTGATTCCTGGACTTGTGTGACTTTTTTTCTCCTCAAATTAGGGACATTTTCCATCATTACTTTTTCAAATAGATTTTCTATTCCTTGCTCTTCTTCTTCTCCTTCTGGTATTATACAAATATTATTACATTTCATGTCGTCCTGCAGTTCTCTTAATGCTTCTTTGTTCTTTTTGAGTCTTTTTTTCTTTTCTTGCTCTTTCTGGGAATTTTTTTCTACCTTGTCCTCCAGTTCGTTGATTCAGTCCTCTGCTTCATCTAGCCTGCTTTTGCTTCCTTCTACTGTGTTCTTCAATTCAGAAATTGTATTCTTCATTCCCTCTTGGCTCTTGATGGTTTCTATGTCCTTTGTCATGTTGATGTAGTTTGCAGTAAGTTCTTCATAATTTCCCTGTGGTTTTTAGTAATTCTCACTGGGCTCATTGAGCTTCCTTAGAACTGTTGTTTTGAACTTAGTATCTGATAGTTTACTTGCCTCTATTTCATTTAGGACTCTTTCTGAGGATTCTTCCTTTCCTTTTAATTGGAGGTTGTTTCTTTGTCTTCCCATTACTTGTGAGACTCTTCTTTTTTGCTTTTGCTTCTTAAACTGATCTTTTTAGACTGTCTGACTTTGTGGTGTGATCTTCTGTGGTAGGAGACCTGTGAGATTCAGTGGGGCAGTCTTGTTGGTCTTCTGAACTTGATGCTGTTGGGATGCCTTTTATGCCGTTTATGTTGGTTTGCTTGAAGTAACTGGGTTTTGACTGATGTTTGGTCTTTCTTTGGTGGGTCCTTCCCTCAGGTGGTTGACTGAAGGTCAGTCTGCCCACCACATCTTGTGTGTTGTTGTTGTGCAGGTGCTGCCAGCACAAAACCACAAAGCCCAGGAAACAAACCCAGATCCTGCATATCCCATCCTCAGTGTCTCCAATTATAATGGTACATTTGTCAGAACTAATGAACCAATATTGGTGTATTATTATTAACTAAGCATACTTCATTCTAATTCCATTTGCTTTCCTCTTTGCCTTTTTTTCCCTGCTCCAATATTCCGTCTAAGATACCACATTTATAGGAGTCATGTTAAAATTAATATAATTCTTAATGGCCAAACTTCATATGAAGAGATTTTACATTCAGAGATGAAACCATTGTATCATTACATAGGGAATCTTTGTGCAAGGCTATCAGGTGACTTGTCTTGAAGCTGTTCTTGGGTAGCAAGTACTCTGTTGACATTGAGTGACTTCTGCAGTATGGTGCTGGTGGAGATTATGGGTTGGCTAAATCCCCTCAGGCTACTCCTTAACAATAACTAGGCCTGAACACTGTTTTCCTCAGTCACAGCAAATTCACACTCATACCCTAGTCTGTGCAATGGGGGAAACCATGCTTTTCTGACCCTGCACTAGGGGAGAAGTTGTTGGTGTATCTTATGCAATTAGTGCATTCTCTTGGCACTGGGGTCTGCCTTCAAGATGTCCAAAGCCCAACCACTTTTCTCTCTCCACTGCTTCAATCTGAGGTCCCCCATAAGCCTTTATTATCTCTTACTGAACACTAGCAAGGGCTTCTTATGTTGACTCTCAGATTCTTTGTTGTCAATATAGTCTGTTCTCAACACAGAGGCCTGAAAGGTTCTGTTAATATTTAAGTCAGCTTACAGAACTGTGTTCAAAACCATCCAGAGATCCTCCTATCTCATGCTTTCTGTTGGTGGTGGTGGTAGTCACTTAATTGTTTTTTAATCAAATTCTTTATTGTGTCATAACATATATGCAGAAAAGTGTACAAATCATATGTGTATCACTCAATGAATTATTAGAATTGACCACTTCTATATCAACATTACTACCCAGGTAATAAAATAGACCAACTCTTGGGAAACTTCCCTTGGTTTTATTTAATCTTGACTTCTTCTTTCCTCATCTACAAAGTTAGTCACTAACCTGACTTCTAGATTAGTTTGTTTTTGAATTTCATACAAATAGTGTTATTTCACGTCTGGCATTTTTTCTACATTATGTTTGTGAATTTTATCCATATTGTTCTGCCATCTTATGCTTTCTAAAAACTGGCGTCTTTACAAGAACACCACCTTGGCCCCCAATTTCCACCCTCTTTGGGCTTCTAATATTATTTCCTGCCAATAGCCCCCCTCATTTTCTCTGCTGTAGTCTCACTGCCCTCCTTGCTCTTCTTTCTGCCTCAGAGCCTTTGCACTGTTTCTACAGTCAAGAAAACTCTTTTCCCAGAGAGCCTCATGGCTGCTTCTCTTAGTCTGTCAGATCTGCACACAAGTGTTACCTCCTCATGAAGACTTTCCCAACCACCCCTTTCCTTGTTTGATTCTCCACAGCACTTATCACCACACTACATACGTATTAGTTTCCTGTTATTGCAAAACAAAGTACTACACATGTAGTGCCTCAGCAACACAAACTCACTGTCTCACAGTTCTGTGGATTGGAAGTTTGGTAGGTTTGGCTGCTTTCTCTGCTCTGGGTCTCCCCAGCCTGAAATCTAGGTGTCAGCTGCCCAGGGAGACTCTTATCTGGCGTCTCTGAGTCACGATTCATTTCCAGACTCATTCAGGTTGTTGACCATTCAGAATTAAGACTGAGGTCCCTGGTTTCTCTCTGGCTGTCCGCTGAGGTTTGCTCTTAGCTTCTAGAAACCACCTGCATTCCCTGGCTGTTGGCCCCTTCACATTAAAAGCCAGCACAGTCAGGTTGAGTCCCCCTTCAGCCACCACATCTCATCTGCCTTCCTCTTCTGCTTTTAAGGACCCTTATGATTACACTGGGCCTAATCAGATATTCCAGGATAATCTTCCTATTTTAAGATCATCTGTTTAGCAAACTTAATTCCAGCTGCAAAATCCCTTTTGGTATGTAAGGTAATATATTCACAAGTGTTTAACACTGGCAGCAAAAAGCGTGGGGGGCAATATTCTGCCTATCACAATATATTTTCTTATTTTATTTATTGTCATTATCCTCTTTCTAGAATCTATGAGGGCAGGGACCTCTGACTCTTTAGTATTCCAAAATCTAGAATGCTGCCCCTGGCACATAGTGGGCATTCAAATATTTACTGAATAAATGAGTGCATACTGGGTAATTGGTACCAACATCTGCCTTCCCTTTAGTAAAAATCTCAGACTTCCTCTTTAAAAGATGGCCTCTATCTTCATTTCAACCTGAGTTTATCCAGCCAGTGTGGTTTTCCCTGCCTCCCTACCCCGACTGCTGGTCATAGTTCTGCTAGTTAAGGATTGGCAGTATGATAGTGTCATATTTTCATGGAACCTCCTAGTGGACACACAAGAGACACATCCAGGACATGGGGTACACAGAGGGCCACAGAATGGAGTGATGTTCAGAGGCCAGCACAAGCTATGAAACTTCAGGCACTATGCAGGGTAGCTATGACTTATTGGAATAAAACTCTTCAAGAATACTAGAGCTAGTCATGGAAATGTATTAAGCATTGTTTTGACCAGTAAAAAAAAAAAAATTATGACAGTCTGCACATGTCAATTATCTGATTGAAATTTAAAAAATGTAAGCACCTGGATGTTTTTACAGACTCCTTTTAATAGTATGCAGACAGCCTAAATCCTAGGATGATAAAGATCTGAGCTTGTGTGAAAAGTTTGAAGCACACACAGAATTGCTATTTTGGTTATAGTGTGGAAAAAAAGCTCTGGAAACAGGTTTATGTATTAGTTTTTCACTTTGCCACCAGATGTCCTTCATGAGTAGGAAAATATGATGGTTCGAATGATATTTTGAAGTGTGAATACCCAGCATTTTTGAATATTTGACAGTGAAAGGAAAGTGTGAGTGAATGTAAATGTTACCACAGGCTTTTGGATGAGACACATATTTTGAAGGCCGCCTTACAGGTGTAGCTTTCAGAAGCAATATTTATTTAACTCTCCAATTTTCATTTCTCATACTCTACAAATATTTACTTAACATATTCCCTTTTTACTTGACTCCAAATTGGTATTTTAAAGATTTAAGTAAATTATTATATTTAGAAATTAATATTAAGAAATACCCAACTCCTTATATTAATATTAAAGATAAAAGTGTAGTCCTTTTAAGTGGAATTTTTCCCAAGGATTCAAGGTGACTAGACCTCAGCCTTTTAGACACAACAGCAGCATAGCTATAACTCTTATATGTTAAATTAATTCTAAAAGCAGCTACTTACATCTTCAGGAAAGTTAGCTGAAAGGGGCCAAGGTTTGTTTTAGTGTAAAATCAAAGACTGCAATTGCAGTTTATTGCTAATAATTTAATTCAAAGGAAAAGTATAGAATATTTAACATCAGATTAAAAAACAGTATCTTTTAAAAACAAATTATTTGGTTATGTGTGCTGTAAATGTATAATAGAAACCCTCATAATATAAAAAGGAACAAGGATAACTGCTGCTTTAAGGAATTTGTTGTGTGAATTACCCTGTGTACTAATGAATGCTTGGGTATAGGAGTCTTACCCCAGCCTCAGTATCACCAAAGGCATGGGATGAACCTGTGCTTTTTGGTGACGGTTCTTCACTCCTTCATTAAGGGGGCGGTAGTGAGGCAGGCAACCTATTTCCAGAAAACTGACAGCCATCTGTTTCCATGAAATGTCAGCCAAGCAACCAGATGTTTGATATGGATTGGCTCCCACATCCGGCTTCTTAACTGAATTTCTCCTCTTTCCACCCAGATGTTTTGGTGACAGTTACAGAGATCTTAATGAAGCTTGTCCAGTGCAGAGGAAGGGGCAGCAATATTTTGGTGTCCTGCAGGGGGCGAAGTTACCTCTGATTTTTCTCCAGTCGGTTCATACATTCCAGCAAACTTCAAAGCCAGTCCTGTTCCTCTTCCTTCAGGCCACCTGGCCTGAATCACATCTGTCCTTTGTCCAGCTCCCTGTCCTGAGACTTCATGGGAGTGCCAGGATGTGTGATGGGGATGGCTCACAGAAACAGGTAGTAGGTGAAGTGGGGGTTAGGGGTTCCTTACACACCAGGAGTTCTAGTTGGTTTGAAAAAGCAGTGGCCCCAAATTTTGAAGTTATTGAAATTTTAGAACCACATCTCTTCATCTCCTTTGTCAATAATGGAACCAAGGGCCTTTCTGAGTGTTTTTCTGACAATCATGAGCACATACTTGGAGTGGTAGGGACAAGAGAAGAGAACACCCTCTTTTATGGCCCTTGGTTGAATGTCACTGTCCTTAGGATCATCTTCATACCTCACCTCACATGTTTTTCTTTCTGGCTCTTCACAGAGTTGTGTGCTCTTCTGTTTGTCACCAGTGCCCCCTTTTCTAGAACTGTACAAGAATGGAGAGACCATCTTAGTGGGGATGGGGAGCCCATGACAGACCTGAATGAGACCTGTTGCTCAGATGTTTTTAATTGGTAATAAATTGCTAAATGCCATTTTAGATCTATGTCATAAGGTCCATCTACCTCTTACCAAGTATCTGAGTAAATGGGAAGACTGTGTGTGTTTCTTCACTAGACCATATATGTTATTACAAAAGGTGCATAAAGATGAGTCACAGTCTGCTTCTGTGTTTTAAATGGCATGGCCCTATCTAGATGCATTTGTTTATCTCCAGGGTTTTTACCATTTTTCTAGTGCTTCCCCACTGCCCTTGTAAGCTGGAACTGTTTTTATTCTGCTTGTGTATCACTAGAATTCTTCAAAAGAAGGTATGACTAAGTTTGAGGAAAGAGAACCTTGGCAGGAAACCTATGTATATGCACTGAGATTTCAGATCTCCTGATCAGAAATCTTGGCTGCTGTGATTTTATGCACTGCAATGATTTTATGCTCGTAACAAGTCCCATACAGAGAAAGATGTGCTATAGGTTCTTGAATTCTAAGGGTCCTGGCATCCCAGACCAAGTAGTGATGTATTTTCTTTTCACATGAAAAGAATCCGTGCAGATGGTTAAAGACTGGCTTCCAGTGTTGCTGAAATTGCCTTGCCTGAGCTCAATGGCAATGGGACATCTGTAGAATTAAAGAGTGTCCTAAATGATCACTGTGGCTGGGCCAAGACAGAAGGTGAAAGGGCAATCTGAAGCATGATGGGATAGGGGGAGGTGAAGACCCTTACCCATGTAAAAACAAGTTCTTTGAAATAAGGTAAAAACGCTAGTAAGTTTTGGATCAGCAGAAACCCCATTATCTCATAAAGTCCATGAATCCCTTATTCTGGCTCTCAAGTGCCATGGACTATTGAACTAAGGCTGCCAGATTTTTGTTTTCTAATCCAAACAGTTTCCACCAGATAAAAGATCCTAATGTTTTAAGTGAATTTGTCCAGGATCCATAAATTACTGAACATTCTTGGCTAGTATAAGGCAAATAAATTTGCACCCTGAAAGGCAGATGGTGGTGGTGGTGTTTGGTAGTGTGGGCAGTGTCTTTGGTTGAGAAGTGTGACTGTCATGAAAGTGAAATATGTGTTTTACAAACTTGCTCTTTTCTGTTGCTCACAGCAATCTGAGTTTCAGGGCCCTGTCTCCTGTCCCAAATGGGAACATGCCAAGTTCCTACCCTTACAGGAATTAGCTTTGCCACCTCGCCTCAAGTTTTATTTATCTTGCATAATGTATCCAGCATCTACTGTATTTCAATACATTAAAATGCAATGTTAATAGACAAACTGGAGAAGCATTGAAACCATTCAAAAAGGTAGGGGGTGGCTTTTTTAATATATATATATGTACATATATATATATATATATATATATATATATATATATATATATATATGACTACACCCTCCTTTTGGGTGCTAGCTTAAGAAACCAAGTCAAAGACCAAATGAAGAGATAAGTCAAAATATTTGGCACAGGCCCGAACCCTCTGGACACTGGGTCTGGCTTACATTTGGCCATCTCCGTGGGCCAGTTTGTGAGCAGCTTCTCGGAGGGCGTGTCCCAACTTGCAGCAGCTGCCTTTGAAAGCCACGTGTCCGCTAAAAGCCTGTAGTACACCAATAAGAGAAACTAAGAAAGGAGTGGGAAAACTATCACTTTTTGGTTCTTCCTCAATCCAGGCAGCATTGATTTAACAGCTGATTGTGCTTTTATTTAGTTAAAGCATCAATTAGTGTGATCGAAAAGAGAAAGGTTCACATTGAGGTTCTGATCAGGTCATTTTCACTAGCGATGACTTCTTTGCCTTTGCTACCTTGCGGTTCCTTAGGTGCCTCCAAAAATTTTATGTGCACTTGAAACCTACGCGCCGCCCAGGCTACGCTTCTCCGGAGAGGGAGGGTGAAAGAAGGGGCGGGACCATTTAAATACAGGAGAGATGGGCCTCTCCATTGGCTGCCCTCCTGTCCGTTACCCGGGAGGGCGGGGAATCCCGTGGGCTGGAGTGTGGTACCTGAGCGACAAGCGCACCAGAAAGCCCACGTTGGCTGCTGCGGGGAACGCAGCGTTGTGAGGCGGGAGACTGCGAATTCCGGCGCCGACGCCGCGGCCACAGCTCCGCACACCGGCCCCCTTCCCTCTCATCGTTTCTGTGAGCCGGGTGTAAAGGGCAGCCGGGAGAGCACTGAACGGAAAGGAAAATCCTTGCCGCCTCTGCTTGGGGAGTAGAACAGCGTGCGGAGATTCTGAGGGGGAGCGACAGTACCGGAGGGCGGAGGGGCGAGGAGTTTGTGAGCAAGAAGGGAGTTAAGCCTCACGCAGAAGACTGGCATCTCCGGACTCCTAGTCTCCACAGCCTGGGCCCTACGGCGGGGTAAACTTCACAGCGGCTGTGCGAGCCAAGGAAATACGTGCGCGGGGATGCTGCCTGGCATCACCCCCAGCTGGTGAGCGGTCCCACTCCCCCGCCGCCCCGGGTCCCACTCAGCCTCCCGGGAGGGCGCGGGTTAGCACACGTGCACGGGCAGCGAGGCCCGAGAGCGACAGCTCCGTGACCTGCCCAGGGACGAGGGCGCCGGCTACAGCTCAGCCCGGACCCGGACACACCTGGCCTGTACCTTGCGATTCTAGGGACCTGCGCGGGAGTGTGGTTCTCCCGGTGATCGCCCCCTTCGCTGCCTGACTCCGCATCCTGGACAATTGGGGGCGCCCCAGTGGACCATGAGAGATAAGGACTGAGGGCCAGGAAGGGGAAGCGAGCCCGCCGAGAGGTGGCGGGGGCTGTTCACACCAAGGGCCACAGCGGCAGCGCTCCGGCCTCGCTCCGAGGCTCCACGCCTCGCGGGGCCCGCGGGGTCAGCCCGGCAGGGCGGGGATGCCGGGGCTGGGGCGGAGGGCTCAGTGGCTGTGCTGGTGGTGGGGGCTGCTGTGCAGTTGCTGCGGGCCCCCGCCGCTGCGGCCGCCCCTGCCCGCCGCCGCCGCCGCCGGCCGTGGGGCGCTGCTGGGGGATGGCGGGAGCCTGGGCCACGCGGAGCAGCCGCCGCCGTCCTCCTCCTCGGGCTTCCTCTACCGCCGGCTCAAGACGCACGAGAAGCGGGAGATGCAGAAGGAGATCCTCTCGGTGCTGGGGCTCCCTCACCGGCCCCGGCCCTTCCATGGCCTCCAGCCGCCGCAGCCCCCTGCGCTCCCTCAGCAGCAGCCTCGCGGGGAGCCCCCTCCCGGGCGGCTGAAGTCCGCGCCGCTCTTCATGCTGGACCTGTACAACACCCTGTCCAACGACGACGACGAGGGCTGGCCGTCGGACGAGGAGAGGCGGCAGCCCGGGCCCCGGAAAGGGGCCAGCGCTTCCCAGCCCCGGCAGCAGCCTCCTGGAGCGGCGCAACCCCACAACCGCAAGAGCCTCCTTGCCCCGGGACCTGGCGGCGGCGGCACGTCCCAGCTGACCAGCGCGCAGGATAGCGCCTTCCTCAACGACGCGGACATGGTCATGAGCTTTGTGAACCTGGGTAAGGATCTGGGGTAGCGTACAATGAGAACAATCCCCCCTTTCCACTGTCCCGGGTTTGGGGGCTGTGCAGGGTGAGAGGGTGGAAGAGCCCTTGGCGCTCGAGTTGGGGATGGCGAGACAGGGGCGGAAGGATTGGGGGGCTGCGCTCCTGCCACCTGAGCGGCCGTGGGCAGCACGTGCAGCCCCCAGAGCCCCGGGCCTGGCGGCACTTGGGGAGCCACAGGAGGCGGCGCACTGGCGGAGGTGCGACGCTCTGCAGGTGCGTCTCTGCAGGATCCCGGAGCACGTTCAGCGCTTTCCTCAAGAGTGTCCGGCTTGGGCCACCTTCACTACACTGTGGCGTAAAGTCTGGCCCGAGTGTAGCCATCTGGGAAGGAGAAGGCCCTTCCACACTTTCCCCTCCTGTTTCCTTTTGCACCCTTAACGCGCTGAGTGCCTGTTTTCCCACCGGGATTTTTCCGGAGTCCGAAAGCAGCTGAGAACTTTGGAAACTTTATGTGATGATGTTAAGTGGCATCCACGGAACTGGGGAAGGAAAGGTGCCTAAAAGGACCGGGGAAGGCGCGCCAGTTCCGGGCCGGCGGGGCTGGCGCTGGTTTGGGGCTGGATCTCGAGCCCAACTCCCGGTTAACCAATCCAGCAACGTTTCTCACATGCCTTTGGCCAATGCCCCAAAAGGCTGAACTTATGATCAGCACTGCCCAAGCTTTACGGGCAGAGAAAGGGTGCGGGTTAGGGGCCGGGGTTGGGCGCTGAGCTGGTCTGAACCCGTTGCCAGGCAACAGAATGGAAATTCAAGGGCGGCTAAATCGGGCTCCGCCACAAATGTTCTGTGGCAAACCCCGGCGAAGTTACATAGCCTCCCCCCACCCCCCCACTCCCAAGTTTTCTAATCTGTAACTGAGAAGAGGGTAAGGAAGTCTTCCTGCCTCTCCCCCACCCCAGTCAATGCCGCCGATTTGTGCTCTTCGTTCATAAGGTGACTCAGTTTAGCGTACACAGAGGGATGGCGGAGACGCGTTCTCCACGGGGAGACATCAGGACGCAGTAGCCATGCCCGGAGTGGGTGCAGCGGCACTGTAACGTGCGTCTCCGCGCGCTTCCTTTCCTGTGGGACGCGTGGATCTGCCCAGGCCCCAAAGTGGGTTAGCAGACACTTGCCAAAGAAGCAAGCACTTGGCCAAGCTACGTCAAAGACCTCTGTCTGTCATTTAAGGACATTATTTACTTGAATGACTACCATGTAAAATATTCTGGCGAGTTCTTTACAGCTATAGCTATAGGATGATTCTTAACTCCGCTGAATTTGGGGGAAGAAAGAAGGAGTGGGGGCAAAGGGGGATGGGGATGTGCATCCAAGTGGTGCAGAAATCCTCCTGGGAAATTCATGAATCAGAATCTCACAGGCTCAAGGCCTGCCAATCCTGCTACTTGCAGTGCCAGGGGTTCTGATTGGACAAGAATTTTCACAATTTATTGGAACTGAATCCAAGGTTGAGCTACTTCCAGGAAGCATTCTAAGGAAATTCTGCCAGTCAATAAAATTTGGGGAGGGGGTTACAGAGGACAAACACTGTTCCTTATTTTAACGTCTCTGATTCTTCTGGCTTAGTAAATTCCACCTCTTTCCCGCTCCCTCACTCCCTTCCCCAAATTTCTCTGATTGTTTGGGGAAATGTATTATTGCCTCTTGTGGGTAGTCCCAACCTGGACAAAGTGGAAGCAGAGAATCATGCTGTAGTCTCCGGGAAAACCGTTCCTGGGCTTGGATGGTTATTGTCAACCTCCGCTGCCAATTAACATACCTGAGGACACTTAACAGAACTAAGGGATGCTGGGGCTTCCCCTTACAGCAATTAAGTCAGAATCTTTGAGGGTGGTCTCTCTCCCACCCTCCTCTCCTCCCCCTCCCTCCCCCTCCCCTCCCCCCCCCCCCCCCCTCCCCCTCCCCTCCCCCCTCTTTTCTTTCTTTCTTAGGGCCTCAGGCTTTTCTAATGTGCATCCATGATCAGCAGGCACTGGCATAGGAGATTCTGATGTCTGAAGGAAATCAATAAATCATCCCAGTAAGTGATTAAGAGCAGTGTTTCCCTTATGTTAATGGCTCCCAAATGGTGCTACACAATAGAATCAGCTGGGGGCTTAAAAAAAAAAAAAATCCAGATGCCCAGGTGGTACCCATGTCAATTAAACTGAATGTGTGTTGTGGAACCCAGGTATCAGTATTTTTAAAGATCCCCAGGTGATCCCAATGTTTGGGAACCACTGCCTTAGATGTTCTTTGAAATTGTGAGAGTTGGCCTGAGGCAAGTTTGTAAAGTACTGTGACATTTACAGTGTTTAATAACCTCCAAATTCTCCCCCTCCCTTGCTTTTCTGACCTTTCCTGGTCTACAGGTACACATTGCTTCTGAGTCACACTGCTTGAAGTTGGTTGCCAACTAATTCTGCTAAAGTAATGGTTTAACAGAGTATCTCCCTAGGGATACTTTCATTTTTCTTAAAGGATTGTTAAAGATACAAAAAAATACCACTGAAAAATTAAAAATTCCAAGAGAATTCAACAATAGTAGTGTTAATTTTAGTCCTTCCCTCCCTCCCAGGCTGACGTGGAACTGAAAGGAATTCATGAGTGGGGAACTCAGCCGCAAGCCCCTTGTATCAAGCCACGGGGCTTTCTGACTACAAGTTATAAGCACTAAGCTGTAGGTTCAGACCTGGACTCCACCTGGGTAGTTAGAGGAGAAAACCTTTTCCAGATAAGTGGATTCAAGTCATAAAGCCATGCCACCATAAAGTCAAGCAATTCTATTTAATCTTAATCCAATTAGTAATAGGAAAAGGGGATTCATAATGAGAGGCTAAAACGTCTGAGTAGAAGGATAGTTCATTTGAAGAAAGTAACTGCTTAGCAATGTGGATCCTTTAAATAAGGATGTTGGGAGAATCCCACAGATTTCCTAACGTGTCAATGGCATGTTACTGCTACATTGCATGACTTTTCTATTAACCTACAGAAAGATCCATGTTACAGTTTTGTGTTTTAAAGTACTCTTACACTCATTGAGTTAGATAAATTGTAAACTGTAAGTATAAGGGAAACATAGTGGTAAACATCATTTTTCCTTGGGGCTGAGCAATAATTTACTCATGAAATATGTTTAGCCCTGGCCGTTGTGGCTTGGTGGATTGAGTGCCGGCCTGCAAACCAAAAAGTTGCCGGTTTGATTCCCAGTCAAGGCACGGGCCTGGGTTGCAGGCTAGGTCCCAGCAACCGATCCATGTTTCTCTCACGCATGAATGTTTCTCTCCCTCTCTGTCTCCCTCCCTTCTCCTCTCTCTAAAAATAAATAAAATCTTAAAAAAGAAGAAATACTTAAAAAACCCCTGACCCTTCTCACCTGGAGTGACTCTCAGAAAGTATGAATCAACAGCATTAATTTCTCTTGCATATTCCCAATGCTGGTCACTGCTGTTTATTCTGACTGTTTTAAACTCCCTCCAGGTGAAAAGGCTGGGGGTGTGTGGCCTCCTAAGTGCTAACTGGATGGTGTGCAGTGTGCCCAGGGAAGCTGGGGTACTCAGGAATCTGCATTCAATCAGGGCCACAGATGCCATTTTCTACTTGTTTTCTAATGCTAAAAATGTCTTGGCAGCCTCAAAAACAAGGCTGCCAACTTGGTGACCTTGGAGAAGTATCCCGAAATATCCTTCAGGTCTTAGCTTAAAATTCACCTTCTGAGAGAACTTTTCTCTAACCACTCTACAGAAATTAGTGCTGCCCCGCTGCCCTTTCCACTTCTCTACCATCAGAGCTCCCTGTTTATTTCCTTGGTTGCACTTATCACAAGGAGTATTATTTTTTCTTTTTAAATTTGCTTACTCATTTATTTGTCCCCCCTCTAGGATATCAGCCTCAAAAGGCAACCAGGCTTATCTACTGCTGTAACATAAGTTCCCAACATAATGTCGAGCACATAAGAGGTGCTTATAAAAATTGAATTAATGAAAGCATAGGCAAATCTCTCACTTATAATTTATAATTCACTAATCTGGTGATCATTTAGAGATGGTATACCTATAAGTAAATAAGTGAAGACATTTAGGATATTGAGGTTTCATGGTATTTGATGTCTATCATAATGCTTAATTAATAAACTTCTTTTGTATTAGTTACCCATATGTATATTAATTTGTAATAGGCATTACACTTGAGACCAGTGCAAAGGTTTCTTTAAATCTCTCCATTTCAGACTTCATTTATTTATTTTGAATTAATGAGGTGTTGATCTCCAGATACTAGGGTAAAATGAAATAAAAACTCAAATTATGCTCAGAAAAGTGAATCAGTATGTATTAGTACAAGTAATAAGAAACTTGTACTAAAAATACTGGCAATCTTCTGACAAAATTACTCTTGGGAAACATAAATTAGAAGAAAAATGGGAATATTCCTTACTTGTATGTGTAACCAGATATACCATACTGTCTTTTTCTCATAAACACAGGATCAGTGGTACTATTTTTCATTTAAGCTGCCTGTACTTAAGAAGGAAGATTTTTGTTATCAGCAAATAAATCCATGCCTGCAAGCTACTCACGGCAAAAATAGTTTGGAGAGTGTGTTTCAAAGAAGCTGTAGATTTTTTCCTAAAGAGATTTAAAATAGTAAATGTGGAATTCAGTGGTATTTCAACAAAAAAGTTGTACAAAGTGTTCTTAAACTCGGATCAAAGGGCAAGCAGATATCATTGTTTAGACCTCAGATGGTGTTTCCTCTGGTTGTCCTTCTAAGAATGGGTATAAATCCTTTTTAAATATGCTGAATCATGCTCAGTTCCTCTTCTGAAGGGCTTACCTCTGACTTGCATGGACAGAGGATTCTCAGTGGTATAACAAAGTATGTGAAAAAACAACCCTTAAGAGTCAGCATGTAATAATTACGTTTCATCACTGTGTGTTCAGAGTTTAGCTACTTTCAATATTGGGTTACAAATTAATATTTTACTTGAATATGGTGGGCGGAGGGAGTGGGTAGATGGGTGAATATTGGATATCAAAGGTAGTAGAGCAGGCTCTTAAAGATAACAGCTCTGTCATGTTTGCCTCACCTAATCTGTTTAAAAGCTGAGTAAGAATAGGAAAATGAAAAGGGTAAAATTTCTGGGATAATGAACCAGCTTTCTATAACTTTTCCCCAAGTTGATCATCCACTCTCTGCTTCCCATCTTGTATTTAAAAATGAATTAGTCCATGTAAAGCTTAATTTTTCTTTAACTTAAAGCCATTACAGTGTCCTCTTAGTTTTTCTATTTTGAGTCTTATTCTGTCCCCCTTCCCCCATCCTCTTGTCTGAATTTTAGTCACATCATCTTTACTGCTTCCATCAGTGGAAGGAGAATAGACAATATTTTACTCAGATAATTATGTTCCTGATTAGAAGGTTGCATAAGTATCTGAGTTATCAGAGTAACAGAAGTAGAAATCAATATAGAAACTCCCTAAGACAGGAACAGTTTGCAGAATCCCCATGCATGCAAACAGCTATTACACATTAACCTTTCTGTCCCATCCTCCCTGAGGCCTTTGCTTAACCCAGCATCCAGCTGGGTCACCCCGGGGCTCGTATGGGGGACAGCTGCAGTCTTCTCTCCTTTTGTGTTCCCCACGAAGAGCTAGTACAATTCTGTTGTCCTGTCTCTGTTTTCGTCATGACAGTGAAGTTGCTTTTTTGTTTAAACATGGTTTTCCTCTCACAATCCCCTTACCTCTTCTTCAACACCTTGACTCCCATCTCTTTCCCAACACTTGTCCTCTGGAAACTTGTGAGCCAGAAAAGGGCTCCAGTCTCACCCAGAATATATGGAACTGGTGACACTTGTATCAGGGAGCAGGAAAACGATTCCTGTTTTAGTAAAAATTAGAGTTATTAAAGAACCAGGGCTGTTAATCTCTAAAGTTTTTGAGAATGCCAGAAATTCACAGAACCTCAGAGTTATACCTGCTAATCTTCTACCACAAGCATTAGAAATAAATGATACTGTAGTTCACTGAAGTTGATTGGATGTTTTGTTTGATCAGTAGTGTTCTGAAAATACTGTTCTCTACATTTGTTTCCCCAGTGTAAAGACATAGTATTTCAGCACACTTATGGATAAAGTTAGACTCTGGAGATGGCTGAGGTCACATAACATTGTTTTTCTGGGAAACATGCCCAGCAGCAGACAACCCATTTTTATGTTGGGCTTTCTCTGTCATTGATAGGAAGTTTGAAATTATTGGTAAATTTGCATTATCCACGGGTCACAGAATTTAGAGCTTTAAAGGTTCTTACATATCATCTAATCTCTTGTGTCTGCTGTTGAATGTGTTACATTTATTCAGGATCCATTTCTCTTAACTGCTATAACACCTGAAGGCTGAGGGACAACCAGGAGAACCACAAAGGCATCCTAATGTAACAGGGGAGCAGGGCCATAGGGTTGTTGGTCAGGCATGAATGGATAATTGAGGAGAAATTACAAAAGTATGCAAAAGCACAGCCTTGGGCAATAGCCAGGATGACCAAATCTGGAATTTTGTGGGTTTTCTATTAGTGGAAGGCATTCTCTTCTAGAACTCTGCTTTAAGGAAAGAAAAAGCCATGCATTCTATAAATACCCCCTTGTTCGGTATGTGGAAGGATTGTTGATCCGAAAGAATTGTTTTCTGCTCTGAAAGTGAGTTGAAAACCACATTGCTCAGAGTGGCATTGTTCCTCTGATGTCCGCAGGCACGGATTCTCTTCCTGCCCTTCCCATGACTATTATTAAAGACTTTGGGCCCATAATAGAGATGATATCTAAATTACATCAGGTAATTCCTTGATGGGTCCCCACGGTTTTGTTATCTCTAACCCAGTCTTGAAAGATTGGGGCGAAGACTCTCCTTCAAACATTTTTGCAGAATGAGGCTCTGGTTCTGAGTGGGAGAGTCTTCCTGACTTTCTGGTTCTTGGGCACACACCCTTGATTACTGATCCTGCAAGATAGATTGGGATTGTCCTAGGCCTGAAACATCCTTGCTCCGTCGTGCTGATTTTATGTTCAGATTGTTTTCTCATCATCGGAGAGCCTGTGGGGGGAGGAGTGCAGAGGCTCACAGCAGGCAGAAAACAGTGCCCCGGCTGCTGCGGAGCCCGGCGCCCTCTCCGTGCTGAACTTTGATATCCGCCGCGATCCTTATTATGACTCTTCTGCCACTTACCCTTTTCACCTTGTCCAGAATGTGACTTCCAGCCTTAAACATCTGCGTTTGTTGATTGTTGTTCCTGTGTTTACAGTCTCGTGGGTTTCCTGTACATGAACATAGGCGGGCAAAAATTCTGATTTGTGTATCAGCAGAGTATGAACTAACCATATCATTGGTGTGAGCTATTTTATGTGCTGATTTGGCCGGGAGATTTTTATAATTAGCCTGGCTTAATCTCTGAGACCAGTTATTTTCCCTCCCTTCTTTTAAATCTATGAATTACATTTAAATATTCTGAAAACAGAGCTTTGTAAACTATAAAATTAAGCACTAAAAGTTTTTCTTGACTTTGTTTTTTCCAGATTTTATTTGAACACCCATATCAGAATAAGTTAACAACAGAGAAGCTCTGCCTTTATAAAAATTTTATTTATTAAAGCAGTTATAGGCCTACAGAAAAATTAAGTAAAAGGTACAGCCATTTCCCATATACTGGCTGCCCAGAAACGAACAGTCTCCCTCCCTAGCAACATCCCCAACCTGAGTGTTACATTTGTTACAGTTGATGAACCTGCACTAATATGGCATTATCACCCAAAGTCCATAGTTTATATTAGAGTTCACTCCTGGTGCGAGACATTTTATGGGTTTGGACAAATGTATAACGACGTATATTCATCATACGGAGTATTTTCACTGCCCTTAAAATCCTCTGTGGAGAAGCTGTACTTTAAACTAGAAAAACAAATCAATAAAAATATTAAAATTCAAAATACGTAGAGTTTAGGAAAATAGAAGTAAAATGCCTCTGTTGAATAATATTTTATTTCTGGTGTTTTACCACATCGGTGTATAAATAAGTAATTTTGATTGAACATGTGCACCTTGTTTTGTGCTTCTATGTGTGGACAGCAAATCTAGTAGAAATCTCTCTCCTTCTCATCTAGGGGTTTAAAAATCTTTTTTCTTCCACATACTTTCAGTGAGGTGTCTGTCACCATAGTACCTAGACAATCCCTCAGGCAGAGAGATATGAGCGATTAAATTTCTCCCTGGCTTGCACCCTGTTTGATCCGTGCTCGGCAGGATTTGGGGGAGTAAAAGAAAGAAGCCTGAAGAATGAATAAGAATTATAGGAATTCTGTGCTTGTAAATTATTGAAATTTGGGGAGTTGGCAGGGGAGGGGTTAAATATTTCTCCTTTGTTTATGAAAATATATATTAAAACTTAGTGTGACTTCTGGCTTGAGAAACTCACAAAAATATCTTTTACTGGCCCTAAAGCCAGGATCAGAGGACTTTAAAAGCTTAAATAGGAGAGACTGTTTAGATCAGATTTAAACTAAATTTATAAAGACTCCATAAATACAGAGGTCTTTGTAAGTGAAGGTCATTTGCTTTAAGCTGTTTTCTATGAGAAAGGGCTACACAGATTAATGGCAAATAAATGAGACAATGCAATAAGGTAAGTAACCAACGCGGTAACTCCAAAGAGTGCTATTGAACAAATAGCTAGCAATGCATTTGCGATATTTTGGGAACTTGTGAGCATTTCTTTACAAGTATTTAATAGGTGAGACATGAACTCTCCCTATCAACTATGAATTCCAGTTAAATTAATCACCTCTTTTGTTCTCCCCCAGCCCTCCACCGCCGTAAAGATAGAACCTTAAAAAGAGGGAAGAGCTTGGGCCATGGCAGTTTCAGGTGGCTTGAGAAATTCAGCTTTGTTTCATGACATCTGACTTAGCACGTGCTGTGGTTTAACCACTTCTCTGACAGGGTTGATGTTGACCTGGGCCGAAAGTGAAACGGAGGGTAATAATAAGGAGGGTATAGGTGCTTTCAGTTGAAGGTATTTGAGAGAGTTGTGTTTCTCCCAGAGGGCCATGGAAAAAGACCTTTGCACTTTTATGGGGTCTATGTAGGGCAGAATTCCTTAACACCAGCTTTGGTAACTAGTCCCACAACTCTGACACCTTGGTTATTTCATCTACTTAATTGAGGTTGTTTGACCCTATTGCTACCACACGCACATGTGTAGTCATGAGAAGATGTGGACACCAGCATAGCTGCAGGGATATAGGTGACCCCCGGTGGAGGTTAGTTTCCTTCTTTCTCTCTTGCTTTTCCCTTCCTTCTTCTCTTCGTTTCTTCCTGTTAATAAATTTGGCGACTCTATGGCACTTATTTCCCTTTTACATTTGTTCCTTTGCAGTAGTGTTGGTGCCTTTGGTGGTTCTTAATCTAGCAGAGCAGTCTGTACTCATTCCATGAAGCCTGGTAGTTTATACCACCAATGTGACTCATTGCTTACTCAAATAGTTAAATAGCTGGTTTTCTTGATGGTGCTAGGAAGTGCTTAAGGCCTATTCAATACGGAGTTGAGGAAAGGGCATATGTTTAAGATTCAGGAAGCTTGAGTCTGGCCTCTAGTGTTAGTATTATCTCTTTTTATAATATCTTGTTCAAGCCACTTAACCAAATATACTTGTCTGTAAAATGTGAGTATTGTATTTTCCAAATAGTGTTTGATGGAGCACGACCTTTCCATCATGCTCTGTAAAAGAAGGTCATGGAAGCACTTTATTTCATATTCCCCTCCTTGAGATTTTCAAGTCTATTAGCATTTAAAGCCCTAACAAACCCAGTGATAAAGAAGTTTCCTCACTTGTTTTAATAGTTTTTTTAAACTTACTTTTACTCTGTAACCCCTATTTTCTGAAACACCCTTGTGTCAGATCCAGGCCTCTACCCCCACATTCACTCCTGACTCTTCCCCAGAGTGAGACCCCAGAAGGCTGCATTTCCAGCTGCCTCTGCTCTTTTGGGGGTCCAGCTTTCACTGGAAGACCTGCCCTGCTCCACCTTCTGCTGGCCCCAGGCTCTCTCCTCCTTCCTGCTGGTGGGAGGGGCTTAGTGGTGGGTCTTGCTAATCCATGATCTGGTTGGCTGCTTGGCTCTCCCACTGCTCTACCACCAGCTCCCTGTATTAAATTCCCTCTCTTGTAAACACTTGCAGGTGTATCTCTTCCCTTGGTGGGACCCTGAGGGCTACGGCCTCTTAATTCCCTGCAATACAGTAGAGAAACTCCAGGCTGCATGATGCTCAGAAACCAGTATTAGGAGTGTTCTGTGTTGTATATCTCTGAGTGATTTTTTTTAAACAGCTTTCTTGAGGTATAATTGGCATCCAATAAGCTGCTTATTTAAAGTGTACATTATGGTAAGCTTTGACATATATGTGTATCTGTGAAACGATCACTGCAATCAAGTTAGTTGAACATGTCCAGAGCTATTCTTTTACCCAGTTGTCTAAGCCAGGGAATGAAGTAATCAGACTTAACACATAGGAAGGGCAGTGAAAATTCCCACCTTTCATTAATGCCATTGTTCTTCATGCTCTTATCGTATATACTTTGAACATCCTTAAGTATGGAATTTGCTGAAGATGTTTGCGAATGGTTTTCTTGGATCAGAGAACTCCAGCCTCAAGCCTGCTCTTTGGATTTGTGACTGGCCTTTATCCTGTATCTCATCCCCTTATATTTATTTTAGGAAATAATCAAAATAGGCAGATATCTTTCCCAATTTTGAGATCAAGCATCTGGATATTTTGGGTTGCTAGGGATCCCGTTGGCATCTTGTAACACTCAACTTTAAAGATTTGATCCTTTGGGAAAAATTGCAAAGATGCTTCCCTGTGTTTCTATTTTAAATTCTGGCAATGTAGGTAGGACACAAATCCAAAAAATGTATAAAAGTATACTCCAATTTACCCTCAACTTTTCCTGCTATACTTATCCTTTTCCAAATGTCCTATAAGCTTAAATCAAAACTGCATGCAAAAACTACATTTTTTTTGCAAGAAAACACAAGTATTGCATATTTTTGTGGCCTTTTGCCTTAAGAATGACTGATGTCACTTATTCTATATTGTCAGCAAGGCAAAAACCGAGACTTCTATAGTTGCAAATTTATATTAACCAGTAGTGGACGGTAAGATAGGGGAGAATTTGGAGATTTTTTGAGAAAATTGTTAGTTAGAGTAGCATTACTATTCCCGATAACACCCAGTCATGTAATAGAAGAGTTTTGTGAAGTTAATTCAGGGAAGCTACTCTCTCTCTTCCACCCACTTAATCCTCTCTTCTTGCCATCTGACCTCTGTTCCCATTACTCTGTTGAAATTTTTGTATCAGAGGTAACTAATGACTCTGCTCTGAGTCTTCACCCTCCTCTGTGCAAAGCTTTATCACCTGACACTCCTTTTTTTGCATGTTGTACAATCTAAGAAATTCTCTCCTTAGCTTCTATAATGCTGCTTGCTTACTCTCGGTTCTTTTTCTGTCCCACAGACTGCTACTGTGTTTTGGAACATTTCCTAAAGAACAGCAAACAATTTGGGAGGGTTGGCCTGAGGCACTAGACCTACACAGGAAACTGGGATAGGCTTGGGTTTGAAGTGGAGGGAGCATGTCCAGCCACAGGAGTGAGATAATAATATGCAGACATTGGGCATGGTGAAGGGCAGGTGCCAGGCTTTTGGGTGAACCCCTATGGAAGCTCAGTGGCCTGGTTATGGTGATGAGGAACCCTGCAGCTGGTGTATTCAGGAGGCCAGATGTCAGCTACAGGGAGGTCTCAGTTCTGAGCAAATGTTTTCCTCCTCTTTTGCTAACTCATGTATTCAAAGTGTGATCCTGCCCCAAAATTACTAGAAAAGTGAAATGTAATAAAACCAAATGCACATGAAATCAAGCCTTAATTTTTATTTTATTTTTATTTTTTGACTTTTTAAAAAAATTAATTAATTTATTTTTTCAAATACATTTGTCTCTGCCTACCCCCCACCACTTTCCCTTGCCCCGTCCCTCCTTCAACTCTTCCCCTTTGGTTTTGTCCATGAGTCCTTGCTATATGTTCCTTGACTTTCCCCTTCCCTTCCTTTTCCCCCGCCCCCACCTCCTTCCCTCTTGTCTCTGTTGGTTTCTTCTCCTTTCAGTGTTGCTGGTCTTATTTTCCTTGCATCTTTGTATTGTTGGTTAGGTTCCGCTTACAGGTGAGATCAGATGGTATTTGTCTTTCACCTCCTGGCTTATTTCGCTTAGCATAATGCTCTCAAGTTCCATCCATGCTGTCTTGAAGTTTAGTAGTTCTTTTTTTCTTTCTGCTGCGTAGTATTCCATTGTGTAAATGTACCATAATTTTTTGACCCAATCATCTACTGATGGGCATTTAGGTTGCTTCCAACACTTGGCTATTGTAAATTGTGCTGCTATGAACACTGAGGTGCATAGGTTCTTTTGAATTGGCGTTTTGGTATTCTTAGGGTATAGTCCCAGCAGGGGAATCACTGGATCAAAAGGCAGTTCCATTTTCAGCTTTTTGAGGAAATTCCACACTAGGTACTAGTGTACTAGGGTTCCCTTTTCTCCGCAGCCTCGCCAGCACCTGTTGTTTGTTGATCTGTTTATGATTGCCATTCTGACCGGTGTGAGGTGGTACCTCATGGTGGTTTTGATCTGCATTTCTCTGATGGCTGGTGATGCCAAGCATCCTTTCAAATGTCTCTGGGCCCTCTGTATCTCCTCCTTGGAAAAGCGTCTGCCCAGGTCCTTTGCCCATTTTTTGATTGGATCGTTTGTCTTCTTGGAGTGGAGTCAAGTGAATTCTTTATATATCTTGGAGATCAAACCTCTGTCTGATGTATCATTAGTGAATATATTTTCCCATACGGTTGGCTCCCTTTTCATTTTGCTGATGTTTTCTTTTGCCGTGCAGAAGCTTCTTATTTTGATGAGGTCCCACTTGTTTATTCTTTCCTTTATGTCCCTTGCTTTAGGAGACATATCAGTGAAAAAATTGCTGTGTGGGATATCAGAGAGTGTCCTGCCAATGTTCTCCTCTAGGATTTTTATGGTGTTGTGACTTATATTTAAGTCTTTTATCCATCTTGAGTTTATTTTTGTGTATGGTGTCAGCTGATGATCCAATTTCAATTTTTTGCATATAGCTGTCCAGCTCTCCCAACACCATTTGTTGAAGAGGCTATTATTGCTCCATTTTATGCTTCTGCCCCCTTGGTCAAATATTAGATGCCCATATAGACCTGGGCTTATTTCTGGGCTTTCTATTCTGTTCTACTGGTCTATGGATCTGTTCTTATGCCAGTACCAGATTGTTTTGAGTACAGTGGCTTTGTAGTAGAGTTTGATGTCCGGTATTGTGATCCCTCCTACTTTGTGTTTCTTTCTCAAAATTGCTGCGGCTATTTGGAGTCATTTATGGTTCCATATAAATTTTTGAAATGTCTGTTCTATTTCTGTGAAATATGTCATTGGTATCTTAATAGGGATTGTGTTGAATCTATAAATTGCTTTCGGTAATATGGACATTTTGATGATATTAATTCTTCCAATCCATGAGCATGGTATATGCTTCCATTTATTTGTGTCTTCCTTAATTTCTTTCTTAAATGTTGTATAGTTTTCTGAGTATAAGTCTTTTACCTCTTTGGTTAAATTTATTCCTCGGTACTTTATTTTTCTTCTTGCTATATCGAATGGTATTTTTTTTCTGATTTCTTCTTCTTCTATTTCATTGCTGGTGTACAAAAATGCCTTTGATTTCTGAATATTGACTTTGTATCCTGCTGTTTTGCCAAATTCACTTATTAGGTTGAGGAGTTTTTTGGTAGAGTCTACAGGGTTTTCTATGTACACTATCATGTCATCTGCAAACAATGATAGCTTTACTTCCTCCTTTCCTATTTGGATGCCTTTTATTTCTTTCTCTTGTCTGACCGCTGTGGTTAGGACTTCCAATACGATGTTGAAAAGAAGTGGTGAAAGCAGATATCCTTGTCGTGTTCCTGATCTTAGTGGGAAAGCTTTCAGTTTTTGCCCGTTGAGTATGATGTTGGCTGTAGGTTTTTCATATATGGCCTTTATTACATTGAGGAATGCCCCATTTATTCCCATTTTGCTGAGTGTTTTGATCATAAATCAAGCCTTAATTTTTAATTATTAGATTCTACCAATACAACATTATAAGTCAAATTGCTACCAAACTGTATAGGTAGTCTCCATCTTTGTACTTATTTTATTGCAGGCCAGCTACAGAAGTTGTTGATCAATGCAGTCCCACTGTATTTATTCACTTGCAGTTTTGGACCCGCCTTGACTTGGGATCTGGTGTGAGGATCCCCATTTTAATAAACTCACTTGGAAACAAGAGTGGTGACTAAGGTTTGAGAGCCAGGGAGCTAGTTACTCAGGTTCAACCTTAATCTCTGACCTTACTCTCACATGGAATCAATCACTCCTATTCTCCCATCTTTTTTCTCCATTTTCTTCCCAAGTTCCCTGGGTGAGAAGATCTTGGCCTTGACTCTATGCCAGTCTCCTCCACTGCTAGTCTGTCCTTGCATCAATATCAGCTCTGCTTTTCTGTAGCACAGGTGTGATCTGTTATCCCTCATCCATCACCTTCATTGGATTATTATGGCCTACTGAATAAAGCCAAGATGCCATCTGACTTCCATTCCCTTTCAATTTCAGCCCCTCCACACCTCTTTGTATACATATCATTCACGCAAGTAACTGTGTTCCATGATTTCCTTCGTCTGGCCATGTTCTCATAATTTATCCCATTTACATTGTGCAATTGACCACTTTCACTTTCTCAGTTGTATCTGCTCTTTAAATCCCAGCAGAAATGCCACTTGTCAAGGAAGCCTTTCTGAAATTTACTTACCACATGCCACAATGCTTTGCAAGAGCTTTGGGAGCCTCATGGCTTTCCCTAGAGCAGAGCACCACAGAGTGTCATTCTACTCAGACGTATGTGTGCAGGCAAGCTCTCTGCATGGCTTGGAGAAAGGAGTAGGGAGCCTTGAGTTCTAGTGTTGGCGCTGCACTGAGCAGCTGTGTGGATATGGGCAAATCACCTTCAACACAGACTTCTCTGCTTCGTTGTTATTTAATGCTTTATTTATTGTGACACCTACTCCTTCTTTCTCCCACTCCCAGCACCTAGCATGGTGTCTTACATGCTTGATGCTCAGTTTCTCTAAACCAAAGTAAAATTGGTGTGCGCTGTCTTCTTTCTCTCATAAGAAGTGCCATCAAGCATTTTGATGAGGGAATTATAAACTGTGAAACACTGTGCTAATATGAGGAATGAACCTCCATTCTCAGAGGCGGTTATAAAAAGAGACATTGCCTTCGACTTTCAGGGTTTATGTTCTGTTATTCTCTAGATGGGTTAGGAAAAAAGCCTTCAGGAAGAAGAAATATTATTTTCCATCTTTCTGATGTCATGATGACTTTAATAAGTATTAAAAGGAGTCAGAAAGGAGTGCTGCTGAGTCTAAATTTAAATGTCCTGGTTGTGCTGTGCAGAAAGCTTGCATGCGAGGAGGCACGACTCCTCCTGCAGGTGCCGACGCAAAATACTTATCTTGTCAGCTTCTACTCTAGGCCGGCTGGCTTGGCTTACATCGTGAAGGTGTTAGACATTCTGTTTACACAAGGGCTGAGGGGGTGACATAATGTCTATTGAAGCAAAGTCACTTAGCTCCCCACTAGGCAACAGGGAGCATTTAAAAACCAAAAACAGATCAAAGGCATGGGCAGGGTTGAGATACCCCTACCCAGGAGCAGAGCGGTCTGGCCAGGGAGGGGTGGTCTCTTGGTTGGTTGCCTGGAATATACGTGCATTATTGCCTCACCGTATTTCCAGACCACTGGTGAAATGAATCAGGCAGAATTAAACTCTGAGCAGCCAATCCAGAGAGATGCTTAAGTGGGTGCATGTGTGTTCCAATAGGTTGGAAAAAATGTCCACTGAGAGTAAGCACATACAAGATGTGATGTTTCTCTTTTTGCAGACTGTTAGGAAAGTTGTTTAAAATTAAACAAGTCTTCAGTACTTAAATTATGTATAATGAGACAGGTAGGTCCTAGAACAGAGAGTTGTTGTTTTTTTCTTCTTCTTCCTTATCCCACTTAAATTTTGCTCTTCCTGCCAGAATGTGCAAGACATAAACACTTTCATTTCCAGGAGATATATTAGCCTTAGCATGGAGGAAGGGGAGAGATGGAGTTGATATAGTCCATAGCAGCAGCAAATCTAGTTCTCATTCACCTTTTATTTGGTGAACTGCAAGGCTGTAGCCAAGGGAAATATAAAAATAACTTGTGATTCATATTTATAAGTCTCATCAAGTGATAATCTTTTGCATTTTATACTTTTTTAATATATGTAGATGTAGAGGAAGGTATATTATACAGCATATACTACTTTTATGGTCTAACCCCAAATAAGTAGTTTATTGTTTTTTTCCAGCTTTATTCAGATGTAATTGACAAATAGAAATTGTATATATTTCAGTTGTACATCATGATTTGATACATTGTGAAATATCACCACAATCAAGCTAATTAACATATCCATCACCTCACATTGTTACCATTTTTTTATATAGTAAGAATACTTTTTATCTACCTTGTTAACAAATTTTAAGTACATAATGCAATATTGTTAATTATATTCACCTTGTTATATGTTAGCTCTCCGGAACCCACTCATTTTGTATAACTAAAACTTTATACTCTCCGACCAATATCTTCCCATTTCTCCCTCCCCCTCAAGCCCTTCTACTTTTTGCCTCTATGAATTTGCTGAATTTTACTTATTATTATATTTTTTATCATATTTTATTGATTATGTTATTACAGTTGTCCCAAATTTTCCTCCTTTGACCCTGTGCACCCAGCACCCCTTGTCCCTCAGGCAGTCCCCACACATTGTTCATGTCCATGGGTCATGCATATAGGTTCTTTGGCTACTCCATTTCCTATACTGTACTTTACATCCCCATCGCTATTCTGTAACTATTTGCACTTCTTAATCCCCTCACCTCTTCACCCATTCTCCCCCTCCCCCCTCCAATCTGGCAACCATCCAAATGCTCACCATATCCATGCTTATGTCTCTGTTCTTGTTTGCTTACTTTGTTTTTTAGATATGTACTTCTTGCCATTTTATTGTTCATACTTTTGATCATCTTTTTCTTAAATAAATCCCTTTAACATTTCATATAATAATGGTTTGGTGATGATGAACTCCTTTAGTTTTTCCTTATATGGGAAGCTCTTTCTAAATGGTATCTTTGCTGGGTAGAGCAAGCTTGGCTGTAGGTCCCTGCTTTTCATGACTTTGAATATTTCTTGCCAATCCATTCTAGCCTCAAAGCTTCTTTTGAGAAATTGGCTGACAGTCTTATGGAAATTCCCCTGTAAGTAACTAACTGCTTTTCTCTTGCTGCTTTTAAAATTCCCTCTTTATCTTTAAGCTTTGGCATTTTAATTATGATGTGTCTCAGAGTGGGCTTCCTTGCATGCATTTTGTTTGGTATTCTCTGTTCTCTCTGGACTTGCATGTCTATTTCCTTCACCAAATTAGAGAAATTTCCTTTCACTATTTTTTTTGAAATAGATTTCCAATTTATTGCTCTTTCTCTTCTCCTACTGGCACCCCTATGATGTGAATGTTGGACTGCTTAAAGTTGTCCCAGAGGTTGCTTACGCTACCCTCATTTTTTTTGGATTCTTCTTTCTTCTTGATTTGATTGGCTGTTTTTTACTTCCTTAAGTTCTAAATCATTGATTTGATTTAATTTTTAGCTTCATCCACTCTGCTGTTGTTTCCCTGTAAATTGTTTTCTATTATAATTAGTATATCCTTCATTTCTGTCTGGATCTTTTTATGCTGCTGAGGTCCTCACTAAGTTCCTTAAGCATCCTTATAACCAGTGTTTTGAACTCTGCATCTGACAGATTGCTTCTCTCCATTTCATTTAGCTCTTTTTCTGTTCTTTCATTTGGGTCATTTTTTTTTTTTTTTGTCTCCTTGTTTTGGCAGCCTCTGTGTATTTGTTTCTATGTATTAGGTAGAGCTGCTATGACTCCCTGTCTTGGTAGTATGGCCTAATGTAGGTGTCCTGACGGGTCCAGTGACACAGCCTCCCCTGTCACCCAAACCGGGTACTTGAGGCGAGCCCTTTGTGTGGTCTGAGTACATCCTCTTCAGGTGGTTAAACCTTGGTTGCTGTTGGCAGATCAATGGAGGGATTTTACCCAGGCCAGTCAGGTTCAAGGATTGGCTGTGACCACTTACTCCCAACTTCTGCCCTCCATAGAGAATCAGCTGTTCAGGGGCAGGGTGGTGGTGCTCTGACATGGTCTATAGCTGTCCACTGGATGCGTTGGCCCTGGGTTTTCCTGGTGGTGCAGGCCAAGGTCAACCCCAACCTGTGTTTAGCCTGGGGCCACGCTACCTGAGCTATAAAGCAATTTGAGATGACTGCTACTTGTGCTGGGCTTGGAGATTCCCGGGTGAATCCAACCTGTGAATCTAGGCTGGCTGCTGCTGGCACTGGGCCTGGGGCTCACTGAGGCCAGCTGTTGCTTGTTTGATAGGATTTAGGAAGTTGTGAAGCATGAGCCAAGACAAACCATTCAAATGATATAGCAGGTTGGGTGGGCCTGTAAGTTGGGAGGGGGCAGAGTCTCTGGGGATCTCCAAGGTGGGTCAAACAGTGTTAGCCAGGTTGATGGAGTCTCAGACATGGTACCAGCTTGCTGGCTCTGTGTGAAAGGGTTGGAGTTTAGAAAAGGGACACTGACCTCTGCTTGCCTTGATGCCAGATACTTCAGTTTCTTCTTGTGTACTACTGATGCCTTTCAAGCTTCTACCCCAGTGCTAGAGCTCAGAGAGACTGAGTTGAGTCTGTGTGTGGGTTAAGAGGAGGAACTGCTTAGGGCTCCAGAAGTTTCTTCCACCAAATCAATCCCTGCTCATTTTTGCATCCAGTTGTTGTAGGGACTTATCTTCCTGGCATTGGTACTCTGGTGTGGGGCTGGGACTCCTTGCTCCTGAGATATCCTTCCCAAATTTTTATCCACCTCATATGGGTGAGGGACCAGCCAGTTCTGCGTCTGCGCCCCTCTCACCAGTCTGGATGGATGTGGTTTCTTTAATTCTATGGTTCTTTAATTCTACATTTAATTCAAATGTACTTCTGATGGTTCTGAGTGATGGTTGTTCTATATTTTAATTGTAATTTTGAAGTTGTTGTGTGAGGAGGTGAACCATGTTTACTTGGGTTGCTATCTTTACCAGAATTTGAATTTGCCTAATTTTAGATTCTACATATAATTGAGATCATACATTGTTTATCTTTCTGTGTCTAGCTTATCTCGCTTAGCATAATATCCTTCAGGTCCATCCATGTTGTCGCAGGATGTCCTTCTTTGTAAGGCTGAATAATATTCCATTGTGTATATACCACATTTTCTATTTCCATTCATCCATCAATGGAAGACACTTAGGTTGTTTTCACATCTTAGCTAATTTACTGTTTTGTTTTTTATTTTTTCAGCCATATTTAGGAACAAGTAATAGTGTATAATGTTACATTGTTCAAGGTATCTTGACTAATGGTTAAGGTGTCTTGGCTATTGTAAACCTGTCTCTTCCTTAGTATTATTTTGTTTCCATTTGGCTAGATCATTTTAGGATAAAAAATTTTCATCTTACCATAGTGCTTCTCCCCTCTCAGTGTTGGATGACAGTCTTTCTGAAGCAAATGGATCATCCTTTGTTTTCAGAGGAGTAGAAATGCTCACTCATTCTCATGCCCTTGATCTCTCCCTGTCTCTTTCATAGGCTGTCATATTTTCATAGTCCTGGTGCTTGGGGCCTGGCTCATAGGAAGCTGAGCTCAGAATTGAAACCTCTGAGTGCCACCTTACATCACTAAAACCACAGAGACAACTGGGATAGCCCTGTTAACACTACAAAAATAAAATATGTCACCAGAACATTTCCCTGGAATGAAGAATTTATTTCCATGATTCCCTAAGGTCAACTATGGTACATGCTTTTTTCTACTGGGCAGCAAACATATTTTACCAAACTCTTACCTAAGTGCTTTTCATTTACAATTCCACAATGAATTCTTGGCTTCCTCCATGTTGATTACTGCAAATATTGTCATTTTCTTCCACACCTTTTTGAGGAAGCAAATTCCAAGTTGTGATTCATCTTTTAATTTTTGCCAATATTTATTGTGAAAAATTTTCAAACATAAACAAAAATTAAAAGGTTTTACAGTGAATATCTGTATACCCTCTACAGAATGCAAAAAAGATCTATTTATAAAGGGACTATATGTAGCACAGGAATACGAAAGTACATAGGTTCTGTTTGCTGCATTATTTTGCATTCTGGAAGATACAGTGACAGTGCACCTTTAATCACATGGAAACTGATGCACTGGGTAACATACCCTGAGCAGTTTCCTTAAACTCAGGACTATCTTCAGTATTAGAAGTGACAGGTTTAATTTGGTTGTCCAGTGTTTATGGAGGCTTTTCAAGGCACCAGGCTAAGTGCTAACTACACAGTAGGGAGAGGAGAGGTGTAGTTGCTGATTCAAGAAGACAGATGCAGGGACACGTAACGCTGACCCTGAGTGGAGTATTGTGGTCTCTATGATAGAGGTAAGAACAGAACATGGGAGCACCAAGGAGGATGTGATTGATTTACTGGGGGACGGGGAGGAACGGGGCATTCAGGTTGAGTGTAGAAAGAAGAGTTGGATTTCTGCTGGAGGACATGGAAGGCAGAGGCGTTCCTGGCTGCGGAACACATGAGGGAAATGACAACGGGGCTCTGGGCATGGGGAGAGGCCCAGGGTGCTGGTCCAAGGCCTAGTGCATCCCAGTGGTCAGGGGAGACTCAGCCGGGGAGAAGGTTGGGAAGATAGGCTAAGAGCAGTTTGTGAGGGATATTGAAGAGATTCTAAGCAATCTGAACTTTATTTTGTGCACTGCAAGGAACTCCTTAGAGTGTTTCAGTGGGGCTGTGGAATGGTTGCTGCGTGCTTTAGGGAGACGAATGTGGTAGCAGGGTGGAAGGAGGCAGGGAGAGGTTGGATGTGAGAGGATCAGCTAGGACGTTTTTGTAGTTCTCCAGGTAAAACCCCCATTTAATCTGTTTTTGCAGCATTCAAGAGTCTTTTTGAAATTTTAAAAGTACATTTTCCCTTTACTTTGATTAAGTTTAAAATGTTTAATAAAGAGGGGAAATTAGGTGAAAAACTCATGAATAGCACCTAAGAGATTATAATTTGTGGGAAAAATGCTACTTCCAGTAACTAAAATCTGAAAAGTTATGATTTAAATAGACATGAAATAGACTTAACCTGGTCTTCCAGGAACTCCTGCTCATTTCTCCTTGCAATTAAAAACACTCATTTGTGAGCTTAGAATTGTGGTCAAGGTGCAGAGAATGTTCTGTTTTTTAAACTACTTGGCTTATGAAGAGACTTCAGCAGTGAACTAAGCCTCATTCACAGGTGGCTCAGCCCAAATGAACCAATCAGATAGAAGTTCAGCTTCATTTTCCACATGATTTGTCTCCACTCCGTTCGCCAACCCACACCTGCAACAGGTAGTGTGAGAGAGGGCTGTCATCTCCTGGGGCTGGAATTAGCCAGTGCCAATTCAAGCAGGTGACATGCTCTTCTCCTTCATATCTCCCGAATTAATCACATAAGAACCTAGTCCTAAGAAAGTTTTGTTTACAGTGTTTAGTTCACAAATGTTATTATCTTGGTCGACAAACACCAGGACAACCATATGCATGAGAGCTGGTTTAGACACATACACATTCACTGTTGGTATTTGCAGGAGGCAGAATTCTGACCCCCGGTGTTTGCCCTCTTGTGTTAGCCTGCAAATATGTTACCTTACTTGGCAAGGGGGAATTGAGATTGATAAGCAGCTGACAGTAGAATAGGGAGATTATCCTGGGTGATTATTCACATGGGCCCTTAAAAACAGAAGAGGAAGGCAGAAGAACCAGGCAGGTGGGGTGGAAGAAGAGGCAGGGCAATTCGAAAGGGACAGGAACTAAACCTGCTGGTGCTTTATTTGAACATGGAGAAAGGGACCTTAAGCCAATGACTACAGTGGCCTCTAGAAGCTGGGAACAGCGCTCAGCTGACTGCAGCAAGGAAACAGGGGCACCAGTTATACAACCGTAAGGAACTGAATTCTGCCAATTCACATGAGCAAAGCAACAGATTCTCCCCTAGAGGCTCCAGAAAGGAAAGCAGTTCTGCTGACACCTTGATTTGAGCTCTAGTGAGACCCATGGTGTACTTTTGACCTACAGAAAAGTGAGATAATAAATCTGTATTGTTTTAAGCCACTAAATTAGTGGTAATTTGTTAGGGCAGCAATAAAAAATGAATGAATGTTATTTATACAGGGCTTTGATACTATTCTTCTTCCCCTGGAATCCCAGGCAATCCCTTGAATTAGAGTGATCTGAATGATGGTGTTCCGGAAGGTTAACCTGCGGGCACTGGACTGCCTGTGTTTGAACGTGGGTTTTAGGTCAGTTGTCCTCTTTGAGTTCCAGTTCTACACCTGAAATATAGGAAATAATAATTGCATTTTGTTACTAGGGCGGTTGTGAGAATTAAGATACTACATGTAAAGAGCTTAGCATGGTGTTTGGTACATCTTAAGTGCAATAGTTACAAGCTGTTATTGGCTTTGTTTGCAATAAGGGGCCATTTAAAGAAAAATCTACATGTTCTTGGCCTGTCATGCTATTTAACACATCATCATCTTATGCTGAGGGTAGAAAACCACCAAAAGAGAAAACTGGAAAACTTAGTGCAGTACATATTTATTAAATTCAATTTGAACACACTTACTCTTTCCGTACTCTCTGGAACTTGAGGAGATGATGTTTATGAGAGAAATTTATAAAGCTAAAGCACTATGTCAGCAAAAGGTAAATAAAGTAGGATATTTGGGGGCTTTGCCAGCTGTGGGAACCACAAATACCCTGTGAATAAGCTCAGTGCCCACAGTCAGCTTCTGATTAGGTGGAGACTTTTGCAACCTAACCAAGTTGAATGATCCAAGATTCATTGTCAATATCCAAATAATCATCATGTGCTGAGAAACATTCTGGTTCTATAGGCCTCTGATTTTAGAATTCCATAGTCCTATAATATTTTTTCTTTTTTTAAAGATTTTATTTACTTCTTTTTAGAGAGAGGGCAAGGGAGGGAGAAAGAGAGGGAGAGAAACATCAGTGCGTGGTTGCCTCTCAAGAGCCCCCTACTAGAGACCTGGCCTGCAGCCCAGGCATGTGCCCTGACTGGGAATTGAACTGGTGACCCTATGGTTTGCAGGCCTGCACTTAATCCACTGAACCACAGCAGCCAGGGCTCCATAGTCCTATAATTTTCTTGTATTCTGTGATCTTCTTAGTTTTTCGGATTGCAAGTGTGCTGCTGTGTCATGATGATGTCCTGTTTCTGGAATCGATAGAGGATGAACATGTCAAAAAGTTTTAGGAAATTCCCACATCATTTAGTCAAATAAGGTATTCTAATAAAATAGGAAAAAAATCTCTCATACTGCCATTTTGGACTCCCACCTTGAGGCCACTGGTTTTCTCTCCTTCAGTATAAATGCTTAGGGTTTTCCTGTGGATATTCATTGTCTACTATGTTTCATTTACAAAAGGCAACCTTGGATGAACCACTGCATCTGCAATAGGGGGTGGTGAGAATAGGTTATTCCACATTATTGATGTTTTTTTTTTCAGAACATGAAGCAGTGCTTAGCTCAGATTGCCACTATCAGGGAAATTCAGGGTTTTTTTTCCCTGACCAACTTTGGTTTTATCCTATGAATACTGTATATAATCATGTTTCCACTTTTATTGATCACTAGGGAATCAGAATTATTTCTAATTTATTGTATGGTATTTATTCTATATTAGCCTTATCTTATTTTTTTGCCCTATTTTCCTTCCATCCCCATTTTCACATCTGTTTAATGTTTATCCTATAAAATTCTGTGAATTTCGTCCAGATCTATTTTCAGAAGGAGGCAGGGGAGAAACAAGTTACCACTCAAGATCAATAACAAAATTGTCAAGGAAACCATTGCTGGTTGTCATGGGAGCCAGTAGATCCCACACCTACCTCTATGCCATGTCCTTGGGAATCTTCTCTAAAGAAATGGCCCATACCCTGTGTTTCACCACCATGCGTACAGGGCTGGAATCTTTTGCTGTATGGTTATATGTCATGCACAGTTCCCAGTACAGAAGGGACAATGTAACATCGCCTGGCTGATTAACCCTGAAGGCAGGTTTGACTTGACGTTAAACTTTCTTAGAGTGTGGCTTGTGGGTAATGGGCATCAGAATCACCTGAGGAGCTTATTTAAAATTTACAATCCTGGGCTCCCCTTCCAGAGGTTTTGATTCAATTTGTCTGCAATAGGACACAAGAACCTGCATTTTAGAAGCACCCGAAATGGTTTTTAATCAAGTGGTTCATGGACCAGACTTTGAGAAGCTCTTTCCTACAGGGTAGCTGGGATTTAAAGAGGCAAGGGGTTGTGTGCTGCAGATGGTGGGACCAGCAGGAGCAAAGGCACTAATCATGATAATGGGCAAGAATGGATGACAGGGAGGCTGATGGGTGGAAACCACATATGTTGAGGGCACTTTCCCTACTATCAGTAACATGTGTATATCCATCCACTTAAACACTGGAGTGCCCATTATCTGCCAGCTGCTTTGCCAGGTGCCAAGGATACTAAAATAGAAAGGCCATTCTGCCAGCAGTAGGTTTTCAGAGGGTGAGGCAGAAGTGCAGATGCACAGGACTTCTGGAGCATAGCAGGTGCTGCAGTAGAAACATATCCAGGGTATATCAGTTAGGAAGCAATGAGGCAGGACAAGGAGGCAGGGTCTGAAACTGAAAGTTGGGCAGTCATTTTCTTCTTCTGAGTTTCTGAAATTGTACAGTGCAGTGAGTTAGCTTGAGGTTTTTCATAGTGACTTTTACAATAACTTGATTTTTATTGGATAGTTTGCTTGCATTTTACCTGTCTTTTTGATGACTAATTAAATGAACTATATAAATAGTGTAAAACTAGGTGTGTCTTGAGATTTTTCCAGCTGGTTCTGGAATTTGAAATTTGAAAAAAAGTTACAATCTTTTTGATGTTTAAATTCTCTATTCTTCAGAAACAAAGTGAACATTCTTTATTTGAAAGAGAGACTTAATAGATGGTAAGAGTTTTAATAACTTGGCTACTATTTATTTCTTTTTAAGCCTGGTTCCCATGGTTTCAAACACTTTGAGGTTAAATGTCAGGTAACCTCCTTACTCAACTACACTTCTGCCCCAGTTCTGTGATGTCTGAGCTCTAATTCTCTCCACCTTGAGTCTCTTCTTGAAGTATATTAGCTGTGATGGGGGATGGGCCTATCTCAGGATTCTGCTTAAGTCACTCTTAATCTAGAGCCAGAGCTAAAATTCTTAACCTACTTGTCTTTGGCTGTGACCCAAAGTTTCGAATGTTGTTGGATTCCGCTGTTCTCAGCCACATTAAGCTCAGGCCTTTGATGTAGCTTAAAGGCAGACTTGACCAAGTGGTATTGCCTCCTGCTGATATTTAGGTGAAAGCCAACACCATAAAAATGAACATTTTACTGAGAGTGCTTGCTCTGCTACCTGCAAGCCCAGCCAGTCACACTGCCAAATTGGTCAAAGAAAGAATTGGCTTGCAAATTGCAAAGTGCGTTCCTCTGGCAGAGGAGTGGAGCCCAGCTCAATCTCATGAGGCTCCCTAATTCAAATGTAGTAGACACGTCAAACACTTTAATTGGGAACATCAGGAAAAAAAAAAAAAAACACAAACCCTCTTAATTTGCTGTATTATAAAAGTGATTTGGATAAGAAATGAAAACAGTGATGAATCTTGATTTTTTGAAGCCTTACCTTATTTCTCAATTAGGCCACCCACGTGGGTTTCTAGAAAACATACTTAGTGTTGTGCTAAAAGAGCCCAAGAGTACAGCAGATATTTCAGAATATATAGTTGAGTTGACACATACATTCTCTGCCCAAGAGTAAGATTGCAGAAGGATTTGGCAATCTGGGTTACACAGGGACATCATTAAGTTATATTTACAAATCTCTGTGGAGCAATCACAGCATGTTAAGAGCTATAATGGCCAAAGAATTAAACATGGCTTTTGTCCAGTGGAGTCACTTCTGTGGACCAATAAAGACAAACTGGCCACCAGAAGATACCCAGGGCTCTCCTTTTCTTTTCCTTTTTTTTTTGTTTATTTTTAATTGAATTTATTGGTTAATAAAATCACATAGGTTTCAGGTATACAATTCTATAATACATCATCTGTATATTTTATTATGTGTTTACCGCCCCAAGTCAAGTCTCCATTCATCACCATTTATCCCCTCATGTGCTCTTCTATCTTCCCCCATCCTCCTTTCTGCTGGTAGTTACTATACTGTTCTCTGTGTCTGTGAGGTGTTTTTTGTTGTTCTTGCTTCCCCCCCCCCACCAATGTCTTCACCTTTTTCACCCAGCTCTGCAATCCCCCTCCCTAGAACTCTCCTTTCAAGGTGCACATTTTCTTTAGATTTTCTTAGCTATAATGTAAGATGTTTGTATTTATGAATCAAGTGAGACTATTTTTGAAGTTTAATATGGACTTCTGTGCAATCAACAGTGTAAAATGCGGGATCTCAGTAGGGATTTAAGAAAGCAGCCCTTTAAGTAGTGCATACATCTCCAAGACCACAGTTCTAACATGGCAGTCATTTAAAAGCTGCTTAAACCCTTCCAGCTATGGGAAACTCACTACTTCCCAAGGACATTTCAATTCTCATCAAAATAATTGTCTACCTCTTTAAAACCTCTTGGTCCTTGCCCATTCTTCTAGAGCAGAGGTTGAAAAACTTCTTCTTAAAGGGTCAGATAGTAAATATTTTTGGCTTTGCAGGCACATCTTTGTCACAAGTGCTCTGCTACAGTTGTACAGGAGCAGTACTTCAACAAATGGCAGTCGCTGTATTTAAATTAAACTAGGTACCTGGTGCATGGGCTGTAGTTTTTGGGCTCCTGTTCTAGAGCCATATAATCTAGGTCCTGAATATGAATTACTCAAACTTTTAATTCCAGGTGGATTTCCTGACAAATATAAGGGCCTTTACTCTCCACCTTTCCTGCTTGATGAATTAATTAGGAAAGTCTATCTAAAGTCATTCCATAAATCTAACAAGAGTCTTTAAGTCCTAATAGAAATGAATTTGTAGCTGGAATTATCTGCTGTTTTAAGTGTGAATTATAGTATTATGAAGTTCAAGCTAGTCTTCCCTCCCTTTTCAAAGGGCAAAGTTTTAATACTATATAATTTTTCATGTCAAGAAGCAATAACTTCAAGAAAATGCTTTTAGTGCTTCCTCATTGAGATTTCTTGGATGCGAAATGGCCATTTGGGGATGAGGAAGATGCAGGTGAACAAAAATCTTCACCCTCAAGGGAAGAATATTCTTTTGGTTCTGAATACAACCATCCTTTCAGAGCTATGTATTGTAATTTAGCTGATACATGGGACAGCTGCATGAAGCATTGCTCATGTGTTTTTTTCCCCCTTCCCTTTTGCCCTTCGTATTCTTCTCTTTACTGATTAGCTTCTTCTGTGGGGCTATGGTAGTGCCAGCATATTATCCACTGGATATAATAAACACCTACCCATAGCTCAGGGGATCAAGAAACAGGTCAGCCAGGAGTCATATTCTATCACACTGCAGAAGCAGGTAATATTAAGCACAAAACCAGCTTCATTTTTAAGATTTCACATTATATATGGTAAGAGCACTGCTGTTGTTAAAAAAAAATTGGTCTGTGTCCAAAGTAATTTTAGGCATTAAAAAAAATTTCAGAGCATTTTAAGTAAGGGTTTTTAAAGCCAGTCCTCACCTCAATCAAATACCTTCTACTTAATTGGTCAAATGGTCACTGGCAAGCCCTGTCTGTTCCCTAATAACTAACTTTGCCCCAATCACACATTCACTTTTTCTTGGCATTTTCTTCAAACAGGAGAGAGGACACAAGTGAAATTAAAAATAAATCAGATGGTGGGAGACATTATTCCTGGTTAAAATGAGGCTTATGTATTGTTACAGGGAGTTCTCATTCCTTGCTACTAGGAGTTTGGTCTGCCACACTAGGGAGCTGGTTAGAAATGCATTCTCTCAGGCCCAACCCTTTACCTTTTGTTTCAGAATCTCATCCTTACAACACCCTTAGGTGATTTACAAACACATTAAAGTCTGAGAGGCACTGGTCTAGTTCACAGCCCTCCTTTTTCACAGAAGTAACAGAGGGGCTATCTTCATTTCAGAAATGCCCATATTCACAGAGAACTTGAATTTTTGGGGGGGAGATTAAGTGGGGGAAAGAAATTATGCCTCCAGTGACATCCACACTTTGCCTAGAAATCTACAAAACAAAATTCTGAATGCCAAAACTCTAATCACTCTGGTATATGGAACTTTCCTGTTTTTTAAATAAGCATTAAATGTGTAGATTTTTAAACTTCTTAACAAAGCTGTGTCTTTATATGTAAATTGGATTTCTTATAAATATGTGGTTTTTATGTGATATATAAATATCACGTAAGATATTTCTTGTAAATTTTTTTTTGATGATCTGGCAATCTCTGCCTATTAATGGCAGTGTTTAGACCATTTATACTTAAGATGATTATTGACATCTTTGAGTTTAAATCTACCTTCTTTCTATTTGTATTCTTTTTGTTCTGTTTGTTCTTTGTTCCTTTGCCTCCTTTCTTTGTCTTCTAGAGAATTATGTATTTTTTATGATTTTATTTTATCTACATTATGGGTTAAACCTTTATATTTTATTATTATATTTTTAGTAGTTGCTCTAAGTTTCAGAGTACACATATTTAATTTATCACAGTCTACCTTTAAATAATGTTTTATCACTTCACATATAGTATAAGAATTTTACCAAGCATGCTTTAATTTTCCCCTTCTATCCTTTGTAGTAGCGTTGTCATACATTTTATTTTTTCATATGTTACAGACCTCATAGTTGTCTGCTATTTTTTGTTTGTTATTTTTTGTTGGTTTTGAGTAGTCAATTATGTTTTAAAGAAATTAAAAATGAGAAAAGTCTTTTATACTTAGCTACATATTTACCATTTTTCACGTTGTTTATTCCTTTGTGTAGATCTACATTTCCATCTAGAATCATTTCATTCTGCTTGAAGAACGTTTTAAAATCTTTCCTGTAATACAGCTTTAATGATGATAAATTCTCTCAGTTTTATTTGTCTAAAAGCATACCTATCTCCTTTTTTGAAAAAATCTTCACTTTTGATTTCTAATTTCTTCAAATTATAATTCTAGATTGACAGTGTATTTTTCTTCCCACACTTTAAAGATATTCTTCTATTGATTGACTACTACCCTGAGTGGCCTGATGAGAAGTTTGCTATTATTTTAATCTTTGTTCCTCTGTTCATGTGTGTCTTCTATTTGGCTGATTTTTAAGATTTTCACTTTATCGCTGTTTTTCAGCAATTTTATTATTATGTGCCTTGGTGTTATTTTATGTTTTCTATTATTTTGTAGTTCTTTGAGTTTCTTGGATCTGTGAGTTTATAGTTTTTTTTTCAAATTCAGAAAAACTTGGGCACTACTTCTTCAAATCGCTTTTCAGTCTTCCCCTTTCTTTCCCTCCTTCTGGGCTCAAGTTACAGAAATACTAGACTACTTTATATTATTCCACAGTCCATCAAACCTTGTCCATTTATTTTCAGTCTTTTTTTCTCTCCCTGCTATCACATTTGGCATAGTTTCTGTTGCTATGACTTTAACTTCACTAATATATTTTTTTTTCAGTATCTAAGCTACAGTTAACCTCATTGAGTGTATTTTTTATTTGATTTCTAAGAGTTTCATTTGTATATTTTATTGCTTCTATTTACTTCCTGATGCTTTTCATACTTATACTGATGTTTTCCTTTGGATCCTTGAGCATATTTCAAAGATTTATAATAGGTATTTATAGTAACTACTGACTCTATTATCTCTTTCATTTCTGAGTCTGCTTCTATTGATTGATTTTTCTTTTGGTTATAAGTGACATGTCTTTGCATGCTCCCTAATTTTTGATTTGGTGTTGTGTACTGGATTTTGTTGTGCAGTTAAGTAACTTGCAGATCTGTTTGAGGATCCTTTTAAGGTTTGCTTTTAAACCCTGTTTTGGTGGATCCACAGATGCCTTGATTTTAGGAATGATTTATCCCACTACTAAAGCACATTTTCCTTTAAGGATTCTACCCAATACTCCGTATATTATAAAGTCTCTACACTGGTTTTTGGGCACACAACCCTCCCCAGACTTGTGTGAGCACTGGTCAAATGTATGGGTTTTGGGGTTTTTTTCCCCTTACTGCTTTCCCATAGTTCTTTCCCTGCCTGGGAGGTTTTTCCCATATGCAAGAAGTTTAGAACTTAACTAAAAACTAGAGAAGGCCCCTTTGCAGATCTTTGGAACTCTCTCTCTTCTGTGTAGCTGCTCCTTTTCTGGTGTTCACCCCTTCTAATTTAACTACCTTGGCCTCCCCAAAGTCTCGTCCCTGTCTCCTGAACTCAGTGAGAATATTGAGCTCTGTTCGACCCCCTACTCTTGAACAGTCTCTCCAGGCATTGATCTGGAGCTATTGTAGGGCTTACATTTTTCATTTCATAACTTTTATCCAGTTTTCTAAGTGTTTTATGGTGGGAGGGCAATTCTATAACGGTTAATCCTTTATGGACGCAAGGGAAAGTTACATTGTGTGGTATAAAAAAGTAAAATTAAAGACTATGTGCCTTGTTATATTATTATTCTATTTGCAAAATGCATAGTATGGCATACTAATACCCTAGATCTTCTGTAGCAAACTATCATAAACTGGGTGACTTTAAACAGGAGAAATTTATTCTCTCGCGGTTTTGGAGGCTAAAAGTCTGAGATCCAAGTATCAGGAGGGGTTTGTTCTCTTTGGAGGATCTAGGAAAGAATCTGTTCCATGCATTTCTCTTAGCTTTTGGTATCACTGTCAGTTCTTGGCATTCCTTGATTTGTAGGAGCATCACTGCAATCTCTGCCTCCGTCATCACATTGTACTCGCACTGTTTTTGTTTCTCCTCACATCTTCTTATAAGGACATTAATCACACTGGATTAAGGGCCCATCTTAATCCAGTATGACCTCATCTTAACTAATTGTATATGCAAGGACCCTATATTCAAATAAGGCCACGTTCTGAGGTCTGAATTTTTAGAGAAGACCATCCAACCCAATATGTATGGCAACTGTGAAGCCCCTAAGTTCCTTTTATCCCTTGAAGCTATGAAATATCTCTGATTGTTTATTTTCACTCAGAGAAAAAGGAATGTATATTATTACTGTTGATAAGGAATTCTTTATGCTGAAACAAGACTAGTTACAGGGAATTCGTCTGTATTTCCAGACCTCTTCCCTTCTGTCTTCCCACCCTACCCAGCAATCCATTGGTGTTCTTTTATCGTTACACAAAGCACCCAGAGCTTCATCTTCATAGGCATTCTGTATGCTCTCCCTTTGAAAGCTCACTGCACTGCAGAGCAGGGAGGAAATCCCATTTAGCATTCCTCTTCATCCTTTCCACAGCCCTCGGTCATAACAGCTGGTCACCCCTCCCTACCCTGCTAAAATGGCCATTCTCTGAAAGTTCATACATTTTAGAATCCTGCCTCAAATTATCTTCATAAGTTTTCTTTGTGACACATTTCCCAAAAAAGTGGCTCCTTGAATAGATCAAAGTTCTGCAGATGAGAAACAGAATCATGGCAAATTATTCTTTCTGGTCAGAGAAAAACACTCATGCATGCAGAAGACACAAACCAAACAGATAATGTTTTCCACAAACACTTCCCATATTGCCTTACAGCATTGTAGCTCAGCTTCTTTCTAGAAAGGTGATAATCTGTGCAGTTGAGAGCATCTTTTTGAATTCATACTGAAATTGTGAATGCAAGTTGAGTAGCTTGCCACACGTAGTTAAGTGGTACTTCCACTGTATAGACAGGGAGCTGAATAAAGAAACAATATTCTCACTCAAGAGTAGAAATTGCTGGCAGGATCAGGAATAGATTTAGTGAATTTTGACTAAATACTCACCACTAGGCTTTTTCTAAAGACCAGGAAATTCATCTGGGCTTCTAGTGGGCCACTGCAGGACCATACTAGGTTTGTGTTTGGAAAATGGCCATACTGACAACTATGGTTTGCAACCAAGTCTTTTTAAATATATGAACAAAAGCTCTGCTCTATCCTCTCTCCAATGCTTTGTGGTCTTTGTGTGTTAATTTTGACTTTTTTGGAACAGCTGTGGTGGTAGTGGCTGAAAGGTGGAGCGTTAGGGTGCTTTAGAGGAATTGGTCACAGGAGGCCTGTTGCCAAACCTGATACATTAGAAGAATGTAGACTTTGGGTCAGGCTATGCCTAGTAATTTGGGTGTCCAGTCTTTTCTTTGACCTAACCACAAATCCACCTCACCTTCTCTCCATCCACCTTCTGCAGGCTCACGTGCATAACAGGAGGTACAGCCAATGTTCCCTTCTCTCTTTGCTCACATGTGCATATGTGCATCTGTGGTTTGAGGAGAGGACAGCAGCAATGGTGGAGCAGTGGCGTCTCATGTCCCCCCAACATGAGTGGTCGATTCATTTATCAGTGCTTCCCCTAGACTATTCTAAGAGCAGGGACTGTCTTATTCCTGTGTCTTCAAGCAGAGCCTGGCACACGATAACCATTGACTTAGCTTCTGAATGGTTAAATAGTACACAGAGAAGGCTGTCCTTTTCTCAGAAAGTCATTCTCACTGCTGGTTTTAGGACTCCAGAGGTGTCCTTGAAGTTAGATGTTCTTTAAGTCCCTCATGACCATGTATATATTCTCAACACTAGCAATATCATCAGTCTTCCTAGGAACCTGTGTCCCTAGAAAGGTCACATATCACCACAGAATACTTCCGTCAGATGTGAATTTTGCCAGATGGTTCCTTGGGCAGCTCAAGGTAGAGGGGACATGCCAGAGCATGGGTGAAAAAGATGCAAGCTCTATGCAGTTAGCCCCGAGCCACCACTGAGCATGCTGAAATTCAGAACATTTTGTTTCTAGTCTTGCTTTTGCCACTAACTAGTTGATGACCTAGGATTCACTTAACCTTTCTAGACCCCAGTGACCTAATCGGTAAAACACATGCTCTTTTATTCTCAACTCTTGCCTTGAACTTGCTTTGACTTTAAACAAAGGACTCATAACATGGGATTAAATCCTACTTTAAGATCTTGAGTAAAGTAAAAGAACAAAGAAATAAATTTTAAACACCTGCTGATTCCATTCTTATTTTTCAGAAACAAATTGCAATTTTTTTTGAGCTGGTGTGATAAACTAAGACTAGTGAAACTGAAACAGATAATGCAGAATTATAATTTATTTGGCCCTTTTTCTGAGTATCTTTGTCATTCTGCCTGTGAATTAAAGGAAGTGAATCTGAGTGGAGTGAGGAGCATTATGTTCCCACTCTGACTTTGCCTCTGGGTGACTTTGGGCAAGTCACTTACCTCTCCTGGATCCATGTTTTAATGTGTACAGATACCTGATGGATAAAATGTACAAATCAAAGCAGAAGTCTTGAATGGATCTAAGCATTTTTTGTGAAATCAGCATTATCTTATGGGGCCTCCTAAGTGAGTTTTCTTTGTCCAGTGTAATTGCTTAATTTTGCAACCAATTGATATGAGCCTAAACATATATTTTTCTCCCTGGACCAACAATGCCTGCTGACCTGAAAGCAAATGGCACATTTTGTTGGCAGTCGATTTGTCCCTTGTCTTATACTGAACATTAAAGTTACAAGGCAAACCGATAGTCTCTTCAAGATTCAAACTTTCTCCTCTTATTTTATGCTTTTCTCTGTAACATTTCTGAAGGACCATCTTTGGATTACTTATACACACAGCTGTTTTATGAGACTGCGTTGGAGCTTATGAGTCAGATTACTGTTACCAAAATGTTTGTGAAATCACTTCTTAAGTCATATATTTGCATCATGTACAACCTGTTTGACAATCAAAACATTATGCCCTTCAGCACTTGGCTGGTCATTATAGTAAGTTTTCCAGTAGAGTGTTCCAACATAATATAATTGGGCAGTAGACATAAGGAGCACAGTATATTATTTTAACATAGAATTCCAAGTGCATTTCTCTTTTCATAAGATTGAGAAGGACATAGGATATTCTGTAATGTACTCAGTGTGATCAATTAATAGCATAGAAAATTCCAGTGCAGCTGAGAGGATAAGCAAGCCCATCCATGGTTGCAGTTTCGTGGAGGCAACAGGGAGAGAAGAAGGGATTGGATCAGAGCTGAGGACGCAGCCGCAGCCACCTGAGTGGGGAGGCAGGAGCACTGCGGCTGTGTCTCTGCCCTCCACTCTCACCGCCTTAGGCAGGTGCCCAGTCATGATGGCTCAGCCTGATTTGCTCTTAGCCAACCTTCAAGGCTCATCTGAAGTTGCAGCTCCTTCTTTAAAGTTTTTGCTGACCTCTTCTAAGTAGACTCAACGCTCTGTCCTTGAAGTCTTTATAGCATTTTACTTGTACTTCCTCATGGCTCAGTAGTCATTTGTTAATTTTTTTACTGCCCCTAGATGTCTTTAACCTCCTTGAGGCTATGGACAGTGCCCTACCTTGGATTTGTTATAGGAAAGAGGTTGTGCCTTTATTAAGGTGTGAGTAGTCATGTGTTCGTGAAATGTTATGTTATTTGTCAAAGGACATGTATGCCCAGGCCTCGCCAGTGACTTCCTGGGTTGACATTTCATTCAGACTTTAAGGTTTGCTTTAATAATGAGTTATCTTAGTATTACTGGGCACCTACTCTTGCTAAAGTGCTGTGTGGGGGATTCAAACCTTTGTAGAGTAGTCTTTACCCTCTTGAAGTTTACAGCATATCAGGGGAGTTAAAATAAATATGTAACAAAGAGACATGACATAAATGTTTTACATGCTGAGTAGAACAGTCAATAAATACTATAGAAATATTAGCTTAATCTTAATCCATGGTTTGCTAAATATTCCTTCTAGCTCTAAACATAACAGCATCTATAATAAAACTTATGTTCTGATTTAATAAAGAGATACAACTCAGTGTGCATGTCTGAGTGTGTGACCACACATTTTAAATGTTTTTCCAGTGGTCTTATCAAAACATTGACTATGCACTCATATTTTCACATTTCTCCTTGGGGGGTAAGTAGTAAGATGATAGAGGGAATTCTGATGGTCGCCATGGTGTTTAAGCTGCCTGGTGACACAAATGTGCCACCAGCTGACGTCTGTTTTGCAGTTATGATAGACTGGAAGTCTATAGAAGAGGCCTTTTAACAACTGTGAGATGTGGCCACAGCCCATAAAATGAGGCAGGGCTTCCCTCCTGACCCCTCAACTCTTGTGCAAGTTTGTACCCCACACTCTGCTCTGCAGGTACTCCTGTGGGTTCCAGAAGTCTTGGAGGAATAGGTTAGCCTTTAGAAATCTGTGTTTTGAAATACAAAGCATACATCTCAGAAGCAAATTTAGCACTTGGAAAAAGTTTGCTAATCTTTTCAGCTTCCACTCTCTGCAGCCAACCCCAAGGGAGGAATAACATAAAAGAGATCTCAAAGAAATGGAAGCACAGGACACCCCTTTTCTGTGAAACAAGAGGGCCAGCAGTATTCATTTCAAAAAAAGAGTAACAATTAAGTTCTATATTTTTACAAAAAATAATGACCCTCTTCTAGATGATTTTACTTTGAAAAGTTGAGGGATCACATTTATGGGAATAAAAAAACCTCATCAAAAACAAAAAGCATTTTTCTGAACAGAAAAAGTTTCAAGAAAACATCTGCATTTTCTTTTACATCCCAGACTTTTACCCTCACCCCTCTAAAACACTACTTAAAAAGACAGAGGCTAGTGGTTTTCTTCCAAAAAGCTATTTGCTGCAAGGGACAATTGCCAGATATGAAAGTGTGGTTTGTGGTCATGACAGCCAGGTTGGCTCTGTCATGCCTGGGCAGTACCTCTCTGATGGACTCACAGGGCTGCTGACTGGGCTGCCCATCCTCCTGTGTCTGACAGGTGGGGACCCTTATCCTGTTGTAAGGAAATGGCAGGTTCAGATGGATGTGCAGCTGTGGACTCTTAGCCTGTTTAAAGGAAAGATCTATGTCTGTCTGTGTATAGAACGTGGAGCAAATACGGCAAGGTTCCCCTACATGGTGTCTTTTTCTACCCACCTTTTGGCTCCCACCGATGGCCAATTATAACTGGGCTACAAGGTTGAATATATTGTGTAGTCTGGAGGAGGAGTTGCCAAAAGAAAAACTCTGCTGGATCAAGCGAGTGTGTTCTGCGTTCATTTCTAGTCCTGTAAACAAACACAGCTGTTGAGTGAAGTATCTGTCCTCAGAAATGGTGGGGGGAAAAAAACCCAGCTGTGCCCTGTGCCCTGCCAGAGAGACCACAGCAGGGGAGAGAAGTTATGTGACTCGGCTTTGGAGGCGCAGGCCGCCCTCAGCAGGGCTGGGCCCGGGTATCTGCTGTGTATTCCAGGATGAGCTGGCTGTGAGGAGAGGCAATTCTGGATTTCCAGCTGAGGCAGTTTGCTTTTATTTAGAATGATTAGTGTGGGAAGGCTTCTATGGAAAGAGAGTCTGAAATGTCATCTTCTTTCCTCAAATTAAACCTCTGTTTAATATACAAGCACTTACCTGTTTCTTTCTGTAAGTGATGGAAGGGAATTTTATCTATTTCAACTTATTCTTTTTTGAAATAATCTGCAACTTTAAGAAAGACATTAGAAATTCATAGGCCCGGCAGCCTGTATTTATAGCTAATTCTTCCCACTAAGAATAAGTCTTGTACCACAATCCTGTTTCTTTCCTCTTTTCCTCCAAAACGTTGGTTTACAGTATGGTATCTGTAACATATAGAGAACATGCTGTCATGATGGGAGAGCCCTTTTCAAGTCAGTTGTCTGTTCTGAGATATTAAGTGGAGGTCAGATTTTTGCCTCAAGGCCTAGTTGCCCACCACATTCTCATTGCTGAAACTGCAAGGTCCTCCCCAGTAGGGAAGCCTAAGGGGACTAGAGGGTGAAATGGACAAGAGATTTATTTTGCGCACGGATATCCTGTCACATTGGCAGCTGACAGTTTGAGGTGTTCTATTCATGCCTTCATTTATTTAATAGACATTTATTAAACACAGTGTGCAGGAAATTAGGTGACTTCAAGACCAAGTTTTCTCTCAGTAGTGGAAGACTTATGATAGGTTTGAATTTTGTCTCACTTCCAATCTCTTCTTCTCCTTTTCCTATTTGCAATACTGTTTTCGATGAGTCACTGTCCTAGCTCTTGGTTTTAAAGAGAGATCACAGGTTGAACTTTCTAAATGTTTGACCTGAAATGTTTGACTGGAATTAAGACTGATGACTTGGTGTTTCATGACTGGTTTTGCAGAGACTGACATTACTTGCACACTGGGAAGTGCTGTGAGCTCCATCTTCATGGGGCTTTAGTCAAACACACACACAATGGCCCGTTTCACTCTCACTGGGATGCAGCTCATTCTCTGTCATTGTAAAACTATGTTCTAACAAATGGTGGCATATGAAATGTTCCTGGAATGGACCAGTCTTAAGACTTTAGAACCTTGACTTTCCTTGTGATTGGTTAAGTTAGTTGGCTTGCACAGGGGCATCTGGGGTTGGGAGTTTATTTCTCAAAAAGGCCAACCTAGTTTCCTAGAGGGGTAACCCCAATTCATTCAACCATATTCATTGTTACCTGCTTCTCAGGATTGTAGGAAGGACAGGGGATAATTGCATGAACTCTCACCATTACATATTCAGAGAAAAAGAATCCCCCTCTCCTCCCAGAAAACAAACAACTTGATTGGTTAATCCTTGCTTGGTTCATTTAGGTTAACTTTGTTCCATGATCCCACCTTACCTTAAAAAGAATGTTTAAGAGCTTCAAAGCACATGGAAGCTAAAGCTTATTCCTCAACTTGTCCACATCAGTACCTACCAAGGTACTGATTCCTGGTCTTCATTGACTCACCGACCTGACCCTGCTTTGGCACATGCTGGTATATGCCAAGTGTGTTTCCTGTTGCTGCTGTAACAAATTACCACAAGAATGGTGGCTTAAAACAACACAAGCTCATATTCTTACAGTTCTACAGGTGAGAGGTCTGACATGGGTCTTACTGGGCTGACATGAAGGTGTTAGGCAGGTTCTATTTCTTCAAGAAACCCTAGAGGAAAATACATTTCCTTGCCTTTTCCAGCTACTAGAGGCCACTTGCATTCCTTGACCTGTGGCCTCCACGTTCACATTCAGCAGCATAGCATCTTCAAGTCTCTCTTGAACTCTCACCCTTCTTTATCGCATTTGCCTGTCAGACTCTCCAGCCTCCCTCTTTGCCGTATGAGAACCCTTGTGGTTACAATGGGCCCAGATGGATAATTCAGGATAAGCTCCTCATCTCAAAATCCTTAATTTAATCACACCCACAAAATCCCTATAGCCATATAAGGTAACACACCTCCTGGTTGCAGGGTTAGGACATGGGCACCATTGAGGGACCACTGTTCTGCCCTCCACAGTGTTTGATGTCTTTACAACTTGACAGTTTTTAAGTGAGAGACTTTTTCTGCATTTAGTGTGTACTTCCAGCTGGTCTTTTTGCAGGAAGGATGATCTGTGAAGAATTTTGAGGACTGTATTTCATCTGCAAATTTTCTGAGTGGCTTTGCAATCTACCTCTAATAATGAGTTAAATCAATAAAATCAATTATTAGAAATAATTAATTAGAAGGTATGTAATGGTAGGCCATTTCCTTGTGCCTAAATGTAGATTTGCTCTCTTTAGGATAATGTACCCAATTAAATAAAATCAATGTATATTTTGAAGGCATATCTTTGTGCAAGAGACTTTGCAGAGTGATGTGTGTAAAGATATTTTAGATACCATCCTTACCCTGTTGGTAAGTGTACAGCCCCATTTTGAAGACTATTTTGTTAAAAAAGTGAAACAAAACAAAACAAAAAAAAAACAATTGAAAGTGCCCCTGGAAAGAACAAACCAAAAGGGTATGGAAATAGCATAGTATTTTGAAGATGTTTTTATGTTTAATGTGCTCATTATAGAAGATACTAAACTTTCAAATAAGTCATTTATTTATGTTTGGGCATGTAAAGCATGCCCCTGGGTTGCTTTCTTTAGGCGCAGAGCAGTTATTCCCAAACTGACCGATCACCAGGGTGCTAAGGTCCCTTACTAAAGTGTGGAGTTCTCAGTCCCTCCTTGGAGATTTGACTCAATAAGTTGGGGGGCAGTGCTCAGGAACCCCAGTTCTCACTAGGTTCCTGAACACCGCCCGCAGATACAAAACTATTTTTTATCTTTGGTGAAAATTTAATACTGCTAGTATATTTAGGCCAGAGATAATTCTTACGTAAGTACTAGCTGGCAAATCTTTTGTACCCCACAGGTACAGTTATTTTAATTTCCTGATTTCACAATTCCAACATCCCCATCATGTCTGAGTCTGGCGCTGATTGCTTGCTTACTCTGTCTCTGCAAACTGGTTTTTGGGTTTTTTTTTGTTTGTTTGTTTGTTTTTGTCTTTTAGTATGCCTTGTAATTTTTTGTTGTTGAAAGACAGGCATGGTGTACTAGGTAGAAGGAACTTCAATAACAGCTCTTTGTACTGTGGTGGTGAGGTGTGTGTAGGGGGCGGGGGGGGGGGGAAGCAATCTAGAGACCTATGATTTGGTCCCAGTCTTTTGGTGAGCCTGTGGCCCTGGGCTGTGTACCTCACCAGTGCTTTTCAGTGTTTCCCCATCCCCCACACCCACTTAGGTGGACAGGATGGCTAGCGGGACTTGAGTTGGGTATTTTCTTTTCCCCAGGTTCATAAGACTCTGGTGAAATAATTTCTCATGAGTCAGGCCTTGTTAAGAACGAAGTGCTCTGGTATATTTCAAAATGGCTACTTTTCCCCTGCTTCTGTAATGTATGAGGGTTTTCTCCTGATTTGCATTGTGAGAACCTAGTTGAGTTCCTGAAGACGGTAAAATTCACAAGAGTATGGTGTCCTCTTGGAATTATTTTTATTTTTAATTGGATTTCATTGTTTATGCTGTTACAGTTGTCCTCATTTCCCCCTTCCCCTGTGCCCCTATCCACCCAGCCCCCCTACACTCCCTCAGGCAATCCCCACACCATTGTCCATGTCCATGGGTCATGAATATATGTTCTTTGGCTACTCTATTCCCTATGCTATACTTTACATCCCATGACTATTCTGTAACTGCTGATTTGTACTTCTTTTTTTATTTTTTACTTTATCTGTATTTTATTATTATTTTTAATTTTTATTTTTTGTTCAAATACGTTTGTCTCTACCTTCTCACTGCCACTTTCCCTTGTCCCCCTCCCCCATCTCCCTCCCTCAACCCTTCCCCACTTTGGCTTTGTCCATGAGTCCTTGATGTATGTTCCTTGACTTGACCCTTCCTTTCCCTTGTCCTTTCTATAGCTCAGTTGTAGTTTTGATGTGGTTGTGCAAGAAGGCAAGCCATTTTTACCTACATTGCCATGTTGACTGAAAGTCTTCCCCTTGAGTTTATAATTCTAAGACTTGTCCACAGTGAGCCTCCAGCAAGTTGTCAATCGCAATTCAGGTTTTCCTTCCTCTCTGTTGGTTTTCATGGGGGTTTTTGCTCATGGATTTCTGCTCTGGTGAATTGTGATTCTTTGTATCTGCCAGTCTGCCTTTTCAATTTGTGGGGTGGTAGCTTGCCCTGTGACCTCAGTTCTCTAGTGGTTCCAAGAAGATTTGTTGATTTTCAGTTCACTTAGTTTTTTACTTGTGAGGATGAACTGGTGACTTCTAAGATCCTTACATGCCAAATCAAAACCAGAAGTGAAAATTATTTATTTCACTTGCATTTGGTGTGCCCTACCTTAGTCAGAGCTGTGTCCCATGGGTGTTTCTAGACACCCTGACCCTTACTATGGGCTATGCTGTGTTTGCATCCACTTCTGCAGACTGTCTTCCACTATTGGCCACCGGCCTCTGAACCTATGTCTTTGGCTCCTGGGAGTCCTTGAGAATTGTGCTCATCATTCCCATTTTTTCCTCCTGTTCTTGCTGATTGTTGTGGTTCTTCTGAAAAGTAGTCTGGCACCACTCCCTTCCATCGTGCTCAGGTGCCTGAGGATTTCTGCTTTCTTATCTCAGTCCACTCAGATTGGTTATTTTTTCCTGTCTCATCATTTTGTGGAATGAAGGAATATTTCTCTCTTTCTTGAACTCCATAACATTTTTCAGTGCCTTGATTTTTATACTCATCACTACTTATTATGACCTGACATGTGTTGTGGTGATTTGTATCCTTTTCTAGCTCATTATAAACCATAAACACCAAGGGAAGGGGCCTTATCCTTGTTGCTACTTCAAAGTGCCTTTGTGCCTGTACAGTAGGTAGTCAATAAATACAATGAAAGCATTAATGTACTGACTAGATAAAACAGTTCTAAAGGGATACATACTTCCCCTCAAACCAAACTTACTAATAAGTACATAAGGTGTTCATGCAGTAAATAGGAAAAATAGAACCAAGGCACAGAGGGTACTCAAAAGTTGCAGCTAATTTCTGAATTAGAAAGGAGGCTGGGAGTGCTGGTCAAGATGGAGGTGTAGGTAAACACGCTACCCCTCCTTACACAACTACAGCAAAAATTACAACTAGACTACAGAACAAATATCACCCAGATTTGTCAGAAAATCAAGCTGTATAGAAGTCTAACAACCAAGGATTTAAAGAAACCACATTCATTCAGACAGGTAGCAGGTGCAGAGATGCAGAGTGGCATGGGAAGGCGGTGGAACAGGTGGTCCCACATTCACAAGTGGTGGATAAAAATTGGGAGGGATACCTTGGGAGCAAGTGATCCCAGCCCCAGACCACACCACCCAGCCCAGGGTTCTAGCACAAGGAAGATAAGTCCCCATAACTTCTGGCTGTAAAAACCAGTGAAGTTTGAGGCAGCAGAAAAAAACTGCAGACTTCTCAGGAGATTCCTCTTAAAAGGCCTGCAAAGGTCTCAGGACTTACACAGACCCAGTCCTCTGGAATTCAGCACCAAGGCAACAGCTGGAAGGGCACAAGTGGCATTAAGGGAGAAAGCGAACTGACTGGCAATGGGGCAAGTGCCAAGAGATAGCTTCCTCCTGGGCAAATAGGCAGAGGCCAGGCAGTGGCATTGTTGCCTCTCCAAGCCCTCCCTCACAAAAAGCTACAAAGTGGTGAAATAGGTTGCCCTGCTCCAGTGATTACCTAAGGCTCTGCCCCATACAGGTGTCTCTTCTACAATAGGTCATGTGACTAAGACAGAGGGTCAAAGCAGCTCTACTTAATATACAGAAACAAACACAGGGAGGCTGCCAAAATGAGCAGACAAAAAAAAGTATGGCCCAAATGAAAGAATAGAACAAACTCCAGAAAAAGAACTAAATGAAATGGAGATAAGCAATCTATCAGATGCAGAGTTCAAAACACTGGTTATCAGGATGCTCCGAGAACTCAGCAGATACTTCAACAGCATAAAAAGGCCCAGGCCAAAATTAAGGTTGCATTAAATAAAATTAAGAAAAATCTACAGGGAACCAACAGTGGAAGGGATGAAGCCAAGAATCAAATAAATGATTTGGAACATAAGGAGGAAAAAAGCATTCAATCAGAACAGCAAGAAGAAAAAAAGAATTTTAAAAAATGAGGATAGAATCAGGAACTTCTGGGACATCTCCAAACATGCCAACATCCAAATCATAGGGGTGCCAGAAGGAGAAGAGGAAGAGCAAGAAGTTGAAAATTTATTTGAAAAAACAGTGGAGAACTTCCTTAATTTGGTGAAGGAAATAGACATGCAAGTCCAGAGAGAGCAGAGAATCCTAAACAAGTTGGACCCAACTAAGACCACATCAAGATACATCATAATTAAAATTCCAAAGTTTAAAGATGAAGAGAGAATCTTAAAAGCAGCAAGAGAAAAGTAGATAGTTACCTCCAAAGAAGTTCCCATATGACTGTCAGCTGATTTCTCAAAACAAACTTGGCAGGCTAGAAGGGACTGGCAAGAAATATTTCAAAGTAATGAAAAGCAAGGACCTACAACCTAGATTACTCTATCCAGCGAAGCTATCATTTAGAATGGAAGGGCAGATAAAGTGTTTCCCAGACAAGGTAAAGCTAAAGGAGTTCATCATCACCAAGCCATTATTATATGAAATGTTAAAGGAAACTATAAAGAAAAAAACCCCCCCAAACTATGAACATTAAAATGGCAGCAAATTCACAACTATCAACAACTGACTCTAGAAAACAAACTAAGCAAACAAGAACAGGAACACAATCATAGATGTGGACATCATTTGGAGGGATATCAGCTGGGAGAGGGGGAGGGAAAATGGGGGAAAGGTGCATGGATTAACAAGTACAAATTGGTAGGCACAAAATAGACAGGGAGATGTTAAGAACAGTATAGGAAATGGAGAAGCCAAAGAACTTATACGCATGACCCTAGGACATGAATTAAGGTGGGAGATTGCTGGAAGGAATGAGAGTACTGGGACAACTGTAATAGCATAATCAGTAAAATATATTTTTAAAAAATGAAGAAGAGATGGGCAGCAGGTTAAAGGAACTGAGCTAACTGATGGAAAGGACAAAGCAAACTCTGCAGACCAGCTCTTCCTAGCCCAGACTTGCCAAAGTGATGACCAACCTGAGAACTACTTATGCAAGGGTTCCAAACTCTGTTCTGCATTCAAATCCCCTGGAGGGCTTTTATTAAACCTGATGCCCAGATTGTACCCAGTACCAATCCAGTCACTGTGCCTGGGGGTGGGAGTTGGTCATTGGACTCTTTCAGAAATACCCCAGCTGATTCCAGTGTGCAGCAGAGTTTGAGAGCCACGGGCTTATGTATCACATGTGTCAAGTAGGGTCAAGTTCAGCACAGGTGTACGTGAACTTCACAGCCTGTTTAACATGACTTCTGCAAGAGTTTTGTTTTTCTGCATTTTCTGGCCTTTGATTTTAAAACTTGAAAGACTTAGCTGGTAGGGTCACAGAGAAATTAAGTATGGGAAAATATGTAAGGTAGTTGCCATACAATTTTGGAATGTTAGGGGAAAAACATATTTGGAAATTATTATAATTTGTAAATTTCCATTTATATTATGATTTTTTAAAACTCATAAAAGGAAAAAATGTAAAGAGGTTGATTTTCTTGTTTTTTAAAGTAGACCATCAAACTATCTGTAAATAAAGATAGATTTGTATTTTTCTTCCAATATTCCAGTCTTTTTCTCATCTTTCATTATCTAGGACCTCTGAGAGGTCCTAAAACTAATTTTTACTTTTATAAAATATTTAATAATAGTAACAATGGACACCCTTCAGAATAGTGACTTTATAAACAGATTTTCTAATGTTTAATCATTATTGCATCCTAAAATAAACCTTTATTATATACAATTATTTTAATAGACTATTTCAAGATCTTCATATATGTTCAAATGAGATCGCTATATATTACCATTATTTTTTCTATTCTTGTCCATTTATAAGTGGGTATATAGCCACTTATACTGTGAACTTAAAGAATGAAGTTAGAAGTTTTCTGCCTTTTTAAAAAAAATGTGTGGAATAGTTTAAATAATACAGCATAAAATATTTAAAATTAAAAAAAGCCACATCCTGTTTTTGAGCAGTTTAACATACTTTCAAGTGAATTGATATCTAAGTACTTATTTAATGATGTGTATATGGCTTACATCATTGTTAAATACTAGGTCCGGGTAATTTGGTTTGAATAATGGTGAAAAAAAAATCCCTTAAGGAACAACAGAAACCACACGTAACAATTTTTCCTCCTCTGTCTGGGCCAATGGTCCACTGAATAAAGATCAAGTATTTGCAGAATGGGGATTTTTTTTTTCATGTATTATCTGTTGGCTAAGTCCTGGACATAGATAGGGATTGGAACAAAACCCCAAAGAGAGAGATCCTGGATTCATAGGTATAAATATATATAGTTAGAGTCATTATTCTCAATTTCATCACTTCTCTTGATTAGACAATACCACCCATACCTTTTCCCAAAAGTGCTACCTGTTTCCTGAACCTCCCTGGTGATCTACACCACCTGGGGTGCTTGTAAACATGCAGATTCCTGGGCTCTGTCCCAGATTTACTAACTCAGAAATTCTAGAGAAGGGGCATGGGGAATCTATACAGTCAACAATCATCCCAGATGATCTCTATTATCAGGAAAGTTTGGGGAACAATCTATGGGGAAATAAATCAGTTTGTTACAGCAGTGGTTCTCAACCTGGACTGCACATTGGAAAAAAAATGGAAAGCTTTAACAAATCCTCATGCCCAGGACTCACCTACCAAGGGATTCCATTTCTGGGGATGAAGACTGGGCATCAGTATTTTCTAAATGTGCAGCACTAGCACCGATAGTCATTGACCTTCTGGAGAACTGAGCAGAATTCTTCGAGATCATTGTTGATTCTTGTCTTGTTAGAAAATCAAGACTGGAGATAACTTGAATAGATTCCATGTCTTTTCATAAAGGGAATGAGACTGAGCCCCCTTCTGTTGTGATTTCCCCGCTCACCTCCGTCCTTCTTTCTCTGTGATTTAATTCTTTATATAGTCATACCGGTCAACCAAGTTATACTTCTGCAGAAAAACAGGTGAGTATCTGACACATGGTAAATGTTCAATTAATGTTCACCACTGTAGGTCTAATCCAGATGTCAGCTGAGCTTAACCAGCTCCTTAAGTTCTTGATTTGATTGCATGGAGTCTCCACTGTCCTCTTTAAGCTTTCTGCTGTCCTGGTGTTTGTGTGGTTTTGTTGGCCACAAGTTCTGGGTGTCTGCTGCTGTGCCTGGAGGTTTTATTCTGTATCAAGTTGACCCAGCTATGAAATCATTACTCACTCACGATACCGCCATACAGACACAGCACTTACGTAATGTAGTTGCTGTTATTCTCCCATTTTTAAGATGAGGAAGCTGAGGCAGAGAGATTAGAAAACATTCCCTGGGATGCTGCAATAAGTTAGGTGGTAGAGCTAGACACTGAGCCCAGGCATCCTAGCCTGGGAGTCTGTTTTGATGCTTTTTGTGTTTGGGCAATTTTGCCTCAGTGGTGGATTTGACTGAAGACTTTGGACGGGGGCGCTGAGGAGTGTCACAGGGAGGGATAGCTTAGCAGACGGCACAGTGGAATCTGAAACTGCACATCAGTCATTCCTTTTATTAGAAGTCACTTGGTCTGCATCCCTGACAGTGCCAGCATGTCATCCTCCACCCTCCCCTTTTAGAGTCACCCCTGAGAACATTCTTCTTCCTCTATTTTACAGACCATTTCTGCTCTCACCTGGCATAACTGCACTCATCCAGGCCGTACGCCCACTGAGAGGCCTCTGGTTCATGGAGACCCCTCCATTTTGTTGTAATTATTCACTGCATATGTATCTTTCCTTGTGCCATTTTCCTCACATGCAGAATCATACCTGTGGGGGATTCTTTTCCTTAGTGAGCTTAGATTCTGTACCATAGTTGTAAAGACCCACAGTCCATTTTGTCAGTAATGCATTTATTGATTTATGATGAGACTATAACTTCTGAGGGAACCAGAAAAATGTATCAAAGAGCAGAACTTTCTCTCTGTATGAGGGGGCTATAGGCAAGCCAGATTGTAAACACAAGGCCAGCTTATTGATTTACAGTGAGAATGGGAACTGCCAAGAGGACCAAGGCCCCATGTCCTCTGCCAGAATGTTCTCTCCTGGTGGACTCATGCCACAGAGTCAAATTATAAAGGAAAAACTGGAACTAGAATACAAGAGTGAATTAGACTTCTCAAATCAGTATTCTGCTCCGAATCTCTGAAGTTAAGGATGCCCTAACTCTGCACAGTGTTTGGGTAAACGTGTCTGTCATAATTTGTGGACGTCTCTTTTCTAAGGTTCAATGACCAACAGGTGATAGCACACTCCACCCCCTGCCCCCACCCCTGCCCCTGCCCCAGCCCCAGCCTGTCATTGACAAGCACATTTTTTACATCCTTTTTAAAGGTATTTTTATAAAACATTTGCTCTGAAAACTCTTATGCCTTGCAAGTTTGCGAGCCGGTCTTTCTCTTTATGGTGGCTTAATTGGATTCATTGCAGGTTGACTTTAAAATTTCATTTTTCAAGGAAAATTTCTTATTTTCAGATTCTTAGAGGGGATGCTTCCCTGTAGAACTTATACGCTGTTTACAGTCAGGAAAATGAGAGAAGGTACTTAGAAGAACCAAGGCTCTCTGTTTTCATAGAACACACTCACTCTGATGCCTGACACTTTCTGTAGTTCCCACTTGCATGTGCTCTCAGGTGGAGCACAGAAAACCCAGGGAAACCTCCCTCTGCCTTTCATCTCCATTTACATACGTGTATACTGCCCAGTACACCTAGTTTTACTGTTGTCTGTGGCATTTTTGCCAAAGCCAGATGAGTTCCCATATTCCAGTGGGAACTTGGGAAGGAAGAGGAGAACAGAACATCTGCTATTAATTGTGTTCATTCATCACAATGCATTTTCCTAGTGAATGTGGTTGGGCAGAATGTGGTTACTCTAAGGAGTAACAAAAAAGCAGAAATCACTGTGGAGGGTATCCTGCAGACAAAATCAGGAATAAGGAAAAGATAGGTAAGCCAAATTTTGTCACAGGCCTGCACTATGCATAAACATAGCTCCTAATGAATATGTAAATTATTCAAATAACTTTAGACCATATATCATAGTTCTATTTTTGTTAATATGTATGTGCATTTATAGACCTTCAAAAGGGCATCATACTAAAGCCAAAGGTTCTAAAAAGAGTAGGGATAAAGAGAAATATGAGCAATGGCCAAACTTAAGCATAGGACTTAACATGTTAAATATTAGATAATTCTAAAGCAAGCCTTCTAGTTTCATTAATCCATGTGCAGGTGACTTTTTCTGAGGCAGAGAGATTAGATCATTTGGAATTTCCATGTATTTGCTATCCTACTTTTGGTCTTTGTATTTAGGCTAGAGTTAATGGGATGGATTTCTCTTCCTCCATTTCTCTTTCTCCTGGGAGACCTTTCTTTTGAGTCTAGGTGAAATTTTTGGGTAATGGTATATTAATCAGTTTGTTATGATTTCCTGGGAATGTATGAGAGGGCCAGGAGCCCTGAATGATTTTGATCATCACTTCTGTTACTTTCAGAGGGGTTTGTGCTATTCTAGCCTTGCTGGCCCCAGGGAAGGCTAGTCCTGGGCCAAGTTTGGGGTATGTGGCAATTAGTGGTAGAATCTGGATTTTACCAAAGGGTCTTCCAGACCAGAATAAGGCTCCCTAAAGAATTTTTTTTAATGACGAGATACACACAGTGCATCCAGGATCTGGGTGGCTCCTTCAGGCCTGTGGCAAAGACGATTCTCAGCTTGGTAGCTCCCATTCTGACTGTCCTTTCCACCCAAGAAAGCATATCAAAATGCAAGCAGGTGAGTGAGACTGGGATAGATCTGAATTCATCTCATTTAAAAAATGTGAGTCATTTACAGACTCCAGTATTTCATTATGTCTTGCTATGACTCAATGTGGTGAAAAATTATAATCATGCTCAAAAGAGGCGCTGGGGAGAGGCTGCATATCAGGACATTGCTCAGCAGCCGGCCATCAAAGGAAGTACAGAGAAGTGGGCAGTTGATGTCAGGTGTGTACTGGTCATCCCCAAGAATATGGGGACAAGAAAGGTGGGAAAAAGTTATAGGCAGTGAACAAAACCCCATCAAAGAATGAAGGATGATTTGAGTGCTTAGTGTGGCACTTTAATATAACGTCTTGTCTCATTTCATCCTTTTCCATCCCTGGGCGGTACTAAACTCATCATTTTACATTTTAGAAAACTCAAGCTCAGAAAGTTGTAGCACCTCATTTAAGTTCGTTAATCTGTCAGAGACAGAGCCAGGATTTAAACCCATTTCTTCTGTTCTTTCCATCACATCAGACCTGCCTACTTCCTTGGTCACAGGTAGCAGGGATACAACTAAAGTAGATGAGATGAGGGGAGAGCAGTAGTGCAGGAATTATGGAAGAGGGGAGTGGGGCAGGAATCCGGTCTCAGCTTTTGAAATCTGGAAAGCTGTACAGAGATGCCTTGGTATCTAGGAGGGAGTTGGGGATGGACAGAGGGTCTAATCAAGGACAAATGCCAGTACTGGTCTGAGGGTGTACCCCATTCTTCTCAGAGTCCCCTGAGTCGTTGCAGATGAAGGAAATAAAATAAGTCATTCCAGACACTCTCAGTCTCTTGGAAAAGGGGGTGGCAATTCCCTCTAGTGGAGAATGCCCTGAGCCCTTCTCCTGAAGTAGCTTTTATTGAGAACGATATGTGCAGAGGTATACAGCATGCATGCAACGCTCATCCATCAACATCAAAAGGCTGTGATTGAAGGAACACAGAGATTTGCCTCAGGTCAGGGTATGGTAGACAGGGTGGTGCCCATTTGGCCCTGAAACCTGGAAAACTGATCACATTCTATGCTTGACCCCATACATCAACACTCATTAACTCTAGGGCATTCTTAGCAAAGAAGTTTCATAGGATTTAATACATTCCTTTTCCAGGCCCAATTGTCCCTGGGAACTGACTGATCCAGTTTAGGGCTGTACCTGCCTCTAGTATATTTTCAAGACTGAGTCAGGTCGGGGGAGCAGAGCATCCCAGAGGTAAACGGACTTCTTTCAGATAGAATGAGGACCCTGGCCATGACAAAGCCAAGGGATGAGGGTCTTTTGCCCCTTCTCCGTGTTCCCCAAGTCCTTCCCTAATGGCCCCTATGCCACTGTGCCTGTCTTAGGTTGCCCCTGCCATCGAGGGGTCTTACCCATCATTGACTAACCAGTCATCCTCTGGGGCCAAGCACGGTGATGTGAGGGAGGCAGCGGCTGCACCCCTGCCCAGGGGACAGGTTTTGTCTCCTCAGTGGCCTGTTTTCCCAAGGCCTCCTTGCTCAGCTCCAGCCTGTGGCTTTCTTGCCTGTCGGTGAGGCTACAGTCCCTGAAACCAGGCGGTACAGTCCTCAACACTGGTCCTCAGGTTTCTCCTAGGCAGAAAATGGCTTAGGCTATGGTGGATGGACATTCCAGGATCTGGCCCCCAGTTGACTCCAGCAAGGACGCCATGTGCCTGTAGTCGTTTGTTTGTTGGTTTGTTTTTGTCACAATGCTGTACATTGCAGCCCCAAGATTTATTTATATTAGAGCTGGAAGTCTACCTCTGGCCTCCTTCACTCATTCCCGATGCCCCCACACCTCTGCCTGCCCCTGGCAACCACCAGTCTGCTCTCTGTGTCTATAAGTTTTTTGTTGTTATTGTTTGTTTTTTAGATTCCACATATAAGTGAGGTCATGCAGTATTTGTCTTTCTCTCTTGACTTATTTGACTTATTGACTTAGCGTAATGCCCTCAGGGTCCATCAGTATCACCAATGGCAGTCTTTCCTTCTGTTTATGGCTGCATCGGATTCATGCATGAATGAGTACATACCACATTTTCTATATCCGTTTGTCTATTGATGGACATTTAGGTTGTTTCCATGACTTGGCTACTGTAAATAATTGTTGCAATGGACCTGGCATGTAAACATCCTTTCAAGATAGTGTTTTCATTTCCTTCAATAGGTATTCAGAAGTGGAATTGCTGGGTAACATGGTAGTTCTGTTGTTAATTTTGAGGAACACCCATACTGTTTTCCACAGTGGCTGCACCAATTTACAATCCCACCAACAGTGCACAAATGTTCCCTTTTTTCCACATCCTTGTAAAAATAAGTCATCCTAAAAGACATGAGGAGATATCTCATTGTGGTTTTTATTTGCATTTTCTTGATGATTAGTTGCATTGAGCACTTTTTATGCACCTGTTGGCCACCTGGATGTATTCTTTGGAACTTATCATTTGGAGCCTTTTGTTCTTGTGGAGGTTTGGCTAACTTGAAAGAGGGTTTGGGCTTGAGCTGGGTCTGCTAGAAAGGGGATGATGCATAGTGAAGAGGAACCCCCAGCTGTCAGGCCCGCCAAGACATTTGTGCCATGGAAGGAAGACTTTCTCTGACTGGTAGGTAGATGTAGGATGTACAGCATGTTGGTGTGGCCAGCATCTGCTGCGCCCTCCTCCTGGTATACCCTGTTGTCCTGCAGAAGCTGGGAAGCTGAAAGTGCCATTTCTCCGACCTAATGCCATCCAATTCCAATTCAAGATGTGACTTACATTCCCTTAGTCAAATATATCATGCAGGAACTGAAGTTGGAACCCACTTGAGGGGGTGGAAGGCAGGTGCTGAGGCACCCGTTTGCTGGTTGGTGCTGGTCTCACCAGCTCAGTGTGCCCCAGAGCCAGCAGTCAGCAACAGCTTCCTGTTGCCCTGGTAGTGGCTGAGATGGTGTGTGGCCCGGGGGCCAGTAGCTTCCTGACTGACCACTGATGGCAATTCTGGTAGCTGGTTCTAGAGTGTTGTTCTGGGCCTCATTCTTGGAGGCCTATCCCAGAGCCTGCTCCTCTAACTCTTCCTCCAATTTTATCACCTAATTGCCTGAATTAAGATCCTTTCTGCTTTAAGTTGCTCAGTTGGTTTTTGTGATCTGCAACTATACCCTGACCGCTTGGTTGAGTCACTGCATGGGGGGACCCAGGTACTTGCCCTGCTCAAATTGCAGAGCAAGCAAAGCTTTGCGCTCCTGGGACTGTCTCCACCTTCCCTCCTCCTTTTCTCCCCTCCTTTCTTCCTACCTTCTTGCATTCCTTTTTTAAATACTTTTTTTTGACTCTTTAGTTTGAAATAAGTTTAGACTCATTGAAAAGTTGTGAAGTCATGGCTGTTAATTGGTTTGGACAAATTAGATGAAAAAATTTACAACAATTATACATATTTGTAACAGGAAACTGGAAAGCTACATCTTCCTTTCCATATTTCCCACCCAAAGAAAAGGATTCCCAAAGTATTGGGGCAAGAAATAAAACCAACATAAGAAGCCCTGGGCTGGTGTTTTGCTTAGTTGATGTATATGTTGTGTGAGGAGCATATAAAAGAAACAGGGATGCTTCTTGAATTATGTGCCTTTACCTCACCTTCCCCAGATCCCAGTAGTGAAACTGTTTTTAGTAACAACATATATATATGTATTATATATATATATGTATTTATATATATATATATATATGAGGAGTATATATATCTCCTCACCTGAGGATGTGCTTATTGATATGAGAGAGAGAGAAACACATATGTGAGAGAGAAACATTGATCAGTTGCCTTCTGTGTGTACCCCAAGAGGGGATTGAACCTTTCTAGGTAGGTGCCCTGACCAGGAATTAAGCCCTCAACTTGATGTTATCATTTAGCATTAGTAGAGCTGATGTCCTGATATGGATGAGTAATTGCAAGAGGACACAAAAAATCAGAACCTCCTGCGTGTGGTCGGGTGGATTGCACACGGGTTCTGCTGTTGTTCTGTTCTGGATCCTCTGACAACTTGAAAGAATGTAAGCAGATGTTTCCAAGAGTTTCCTAAAACAATTTCAAAACACTTGTGTTAACGGCTTCAGTGACAGGTCTAAGGCTTCAGCAAGGCCCAACCAGAGCGGTGTCATAGGAAACATACTGGACTTGAAACCAGAAGAGTTGGGTTTAAATCCTAGCTCTGAAATCTTAAACTTTGGTTGAGTTATTTAGCAATTCTTGGCCTTGTTTTCTTCTTTGTGGGATGAAAGGGGTTGAATAGATCATTCTGGTGTTCTTTCTGGCTTTAAATGTCTCTCTCAATCTGTAAGTTATCCACTTTCGTGGCTGCCACTCTGATAGCATTGGTTGGGTGATTTATCCTCGGCAGTTGAAGGGAAGCGCCATTGCACACACTGGGTAGGACATACCCTGTGCCTGCTGTGTTCAGATTGAGAGCCTGATGGCTCCCCCAAATCTGCTCTGATGACAAGAAGAGACTTCACTTGTTCGAGTTCAAGCTGTAGCTTATGAGTGTTGAAGTTGGCCCCTATCCACTGTTGCCCTTGCAAGATAACATATAGTGTATCCTTCATGCATTCCCTGCATCTGATGGAGTTACTTGTTCCTTTTTATTGTCATGAACAAAGGGTTTGCGATGCATAGAAGGAAGTGCTCTGTACTGGCTTCTCACCACAATTGCCAGAAGACTGTCAGAATGAAGTTCATACTATGGAAAGTTCCACTGTTTGAAGTATGGCTCTGTACTTTTATTCATTCATTGACATATTCTACAAGTATTCATTGGGTGTTTCTTATGCGCTTGGTACTATGCTAGCAGATACACAATGAACAAAGATGTTGGTGCCTAACACAAGATAGAGGATAAATACCAGCTCTGACCAGCAGGCACATCATAGTGGGGTGCAGGTCAAGAATAAATTATCCTGGACTTTATGGATGAGTTTAGATAAAGCTGAAAACCAAGGGCAGCTGTAGGGTGTGAAGCAAGGAGAGGTAGTTCCACCCATCAGTGCCTTACTGACAAAGAGAGAAAGGTGCTAGGGATAATTATAAGATGGGAAGTTCATAACACTTTCTCAGGAAGAGTTGAGCCACCTACATCCCTCTGTATGGCCACCTGGGTGAATGACTGCTTAGTTACTGAGCATCTGCATCATTAGGGTGGCAGGCGGGGAGGGAAATGCCAGTGTGTGGGACTGGAACAGTTATTCTAATTTGCCATTTTCCAAAACATGTGCTGAACTATTGTGGGAGTATTAAGAAATATACTTTCTTACAAAAGGGATTCCAAGCAGTTTAAAAGATTTATTTACTGCAAAACTTAAAGTCTTTTCACATCAAGCTGCATTGTGAAATTCTAAAAAATATTGTTTTTTTTTTTTTTTTAAATCATGGAGTTTCTTCCCACCCCATAATACTAACCCTAGGAATATATAAATCAGAAGAAGGAAGGAGCAAAGTGTGTCCAATAAAAAGTGCCAATTACTATTAGAATTTGGGTGGGGGGAGAGAAGCAGTGAAAAGCATCGAATGCATTTTAATTCCAATTATAATACTTTGAGGGTAGTGGAAATTTAGATCTTGTATTAGAGTCCTCCAGAGAAATAGCACCGATAGGATGTGCATATGTGGAGAAAGAGATTTATTATAAGGAATTGGCTCATGTAATTCCAGAGGCTGGCAAGTCCAAAATCTGCAGAAACAATGTCCCAATTGAAGTCCAGAGGCTAGAAGCTGCTGTAGAACCAGAAGGAGCCAGTGTCCCAGCTCATCAGGCAGGAAGAGCTGATGTTCCAGTTTGAAGATGTCAGGCAGGAGAGTTCTCCCTGACTTGGAGGACAGACAGCCTTTATTCTGTTTCAGGCCTTATTTGGTTAGGTGAGGCCCACCCATATTAGGGAGGACAATCTGCTTTACTTAGTCTACTGATTGAAATGTCAATCTCATTGAAAGACACCCTTACAAAACACCCAGAATAAGATTTGACTGAGTATCTGGGCACCCCACGGTCATGTCAAGTTGACAGATCAAATCAACTATCACAGAGCTTGTCTAGTTCAAAGGGGTAGCGACTGGCCCAGGGTCTCACAGCTGGCCTAGACATAGCTGCCTAGTGTCTGCACCTGGAACAGAACCCAGATCTTCCAGCTCCCGTCTAGGATCCTTTCCGTCTGCTGCTTTATGGGAGAATGTATCTTTGACGGATTCCTAAGGTATAAGAGATTCACACAACACACCTTCCTGGACCCTTTGTTTCTCCCCATTATCTAAAGGCCTTAAGACATAATCTCTATTAAAACATGGATATAATTTTTAAAATAAGTCATGAAGTCAAAGAAATGGTGGACCTTTAGGTAAGCTAGAGATATCTGGGTCATAAAACTTCTCTCTCCTCTGTTCCAAGGATGACCTTGGTAAGATTTTGAGAATCACAGGGCTGCTGATTATATCTTGCTTTCTTGGGTCCCCAGGAAAAAGGATGGTGCCCAAGGAATCTCTCCTTATTTAGTCTGTGAGTCCCCTGCCCATTTCCAGTCTTTCAGGAGAAAGAGCCTCCCTCACAGTATCAGTCAAACACTTCATCATCAGGATTATTTCCTCAAAGTGGCCTGCTCCCCAAAATGTGTCGTTATGTTTTGTTCCCAACTTTACATTCCTCTTGGTTGTGGACAAGTTGAAAGAGTATTAAGCACAATATATTTAGTACCATTTTATCTACATAGAAATCCCCTCAAGACTGTACTCTAGTTTACCTTATGATAGTAGGAGTGAAGAGAAGGGGAGAAGATGAGACTCAGTCCTTACGGATATAATTTGGTCATCACCGGAATATCTAGTGGTAAACTTTTTAGAAGGTCAAGCACCCACCTTACCACAATATGAGAAGGTCATAATCAGAAACTGTTTGTGCCATAAAGCTAGGGAGGAACAGCCCTCATCTTTGTAAATGGCAACCTCACCTGAGCGTTCTGGCGGGGAAGTGGAGCATTTCCTATGTCCCCGACCAAAGAAGGGTGTCTTCCACCGGAGAAAGTCGCCCTCCAGGCTGCCCAGCTTCTTCTGGATCAGGGTGCATGGTGAGGTGAAAGAAGACGGAGAAGCTTGCTGAGTTGACCAGATCAGCCCTGGGTGCTGGCAGCCCTGGGTGGCCCCTGAGGGCACTTTGACCAGCAGACCCTTAACACTTTTACTAGGTATGTGCGCACACTCTTCAAATAGGCAGCCATCAGGTTAAGAGAGAGTAGACTGGATATATTTTCACACATTGTGGTTTAAAAAAATTGTCTGCATAATGCATGAATACTTTCTTTATGAGAGCCTGTTCTTTAAAGCATTCTGAAGTTCCTGAGAGTGACTCTGTGCTAAGGGGAAAGCCCTCTCCAGCTGCAGGGCCCGAACTGGGAAAGGGGAGATGTACACAGGAAACCCAGCTCCCTAGGAGGCCGCTGTATCAGTAGGAAGGGCTTTGTTTCTTAGAAGACTTGGGCATTTGCAGGTTTGGGGAGGGAGGTGGGAGAGAGAGCATCTGAGGAGAGAGAGGAACTTAGGCCTCTATTAAAATAAAGCAAAGCAAACACATCTAATGAAAACCTGTATCTTTCTGGCATCATTGTTTTTCTTAATAAACAGGGCAGAAAAAAGCTGACAGTAAAGCATAAAACCCTAGTAAATACATGAGAACTACCAAATTAGTTCTCTATGCAAACACACCTTTATATTTAGAGCTGGAGCCACTCAGGGAGTGACCTCGCTGGAGGTGGCTGGCTTGGGCTCCCACCCGAGGCAGGGCTGTATATGTTAGTGTTTTCTTTGGCTTACAGAACATAAAATAATGATGACATTGCCTTTCTGTTTTTCCTCATTTCCCAAAATGAGTGCTAATAACTTTTATATAAGGAACATTACCTGTTAGTTCAGAAGTCTGGTTACATGCCCCTATTCAGAAGTCCATCTCCTCAGAACAGTCAAGTATGCCATTTGGAAATTGTTTACTGACTGTCGGCTGGTGTTTAGAGCACAATAGGAAGCCTTGTGGGGAAACTGTGTTATGGAAGATGTGACATGTCTCTTAGGCACCCTCACCTGAAAACAGGCAGTCCAGAGAGGATAAGTGCACTGTAGGGAAACAGGTGTGTGTGTGTGCGTGTGTGTGTGTGTGTGTGTGTGTAACCTGAAACATTATTAGCAGCAAACATGCACTGAGTACTCGCTATGGCTATCTGATTTAATTTCTACAACACTTGTAGTTAATGTTGTTTCCAGTTCAGAGATGAGGAGACTGAGGTTTTCAGGAAGCTCAGCGCCTTGCTCAAGGTCACATGGGCAACAGCAGCAGCAGAGTGCAGGTGTGTCTTATTTAGGGAGAGGAAGAGTCCTCCTCTCCCTAAATAAGCCAGCATGGAGTAGTTTCCTAGATGTTGTTACTGTGGCTGTACATTTACAAATTTATTAAAATGAAGGACAGGGAAAACTTGAAAGAAGTAGATGTTACAGTCGTCGTCGTAACATCAGACCTGGAAAAGAGTGTGAGATGATCTTGCCTTAACCCATTATTGTTTCCCTGGAGTAGGTTCTATGAAGTGACTTCCCAGATTCACTGAGCGAGTCAGTGGCAGAGCTGGGCTGGAGTCTGGGGGGCCGGACTCCTCCCTCTTATGCCATTTGGCATTGACCCTGTCCACTCAAGGGGGGCCCTATCTATTGCTTTTATTCCCCCTTTGGTCCATTTAGTATTTACTCATCTTCTTGACTCACTGCTTACTTTTTCTCTATTTGTATCATATTTCTCCAATGAAAATGAAAACCATCTGAGGGCAGGTACTGTTTAACTTCTTTGTTTTTCCCCAAGTTCATAATCCAGTACTTCAAACATGCAGCTGTTTAAATATTTGTGATTTGAAAGTAATGGTATGCATACCATACAACTGTACTTCTTGGGGAGAAGAAGATCCTGACTCTGGTGCTAATGGGTGCATTATCTTGGGTCCCCATGAGTCTCACTGAGGAGCAGAGCAAGAGGACCCGGTTACTTGCCCTGTGACCCAGGTTCTAGCCAAGCGCCTGTGTGTATGGTGGGCGCCCACAGAACCAGACACTTCCTCCAAGTGTGGTGTCCAAAGTGCCTAGTGACCATGGTGCCCCCTGGGGGATGCCCAAGTTATTCCCTCCTCTCCTTGTCTGGGTGGATTTAATCTCGAATAAGCTTTTGATTCGCAAATAGCGTACTTATGAAGTATGATAATAAATACTTTATTACTCCTGCATAGATACAGCTTTGTATTTTCCAAAGTGTTCTCAGGGGCAGGATGTTACATCACCTGCGATGTGTTCTTGTAAGGCCATTATTCTTATTTTAGAGATAGGGGCACCAAAAGGGGGGAGAATACCTAAAGGGCAAAGAGATGCCATCTGAGGTCAAGGAGGGATGGATGAGAAACAGCCTTTTATTGGTCCCTCCTTGGTGCTTGCTGTGTCTTTTTGTTGTCTTTGGTGGGAGTGTGTGAGTGCATATGGTCTTTCTCCTCCCTGAAACCACAGGCTGCCTTTGAGAAGCTAATCTTTAGCTCTGTTTCACCTCTTTATACCTTGCTCCATAGGCTGTATGTGGTTGAGCAGGGCTTTGAATTAGTATAATGCAGAGGGTGCCCACGCCCCGTAATTTCTGTGCTGCTGCTTCTCCTGGACTGCAGTGCTCATTTGTCACGACTTACTCTGGAGAACCAAGGTGTTCTTGCACTTGGGTTATGTGTTTCTGTGACCAATTTAATTCTATATCTCCTGGTCTGTGTTGCTGGTATCAGACTGTCCACCCGCCACAAGAGCATTTCCATTTCTTTTGTAAACAGTAAGTAAGGCCCTCCACACTTTCTTAGTCTTCCTTAATCCTTGAATTAATCCAGATCTGTCCTTTATGTTCCAAAGAGCTTCTACTTAGTAAGGTGATCAATAAATGTTTGTTAAATATGAGAGAGACAATTATGTTTTTAACCTATATCTCCTAGCAACTTTCTGATCCAGATAGTATAATACAGTATGTGATAACACAGGCTTTCTTTGCCCCGACACTATCTTTAAAGCTACTCCCACTTCTAGTCCCTTCTAATCCAGGGCTTAGTAATGACTATTTGCATTCTATTTAACACTTACCAAATTTCTATAAAATAAGTATTATCGTTACTCTTAATACCACTTTACAGATGAGGAGACTGGGGCACAAAAAGATTAAGTGATGTGCTGAAGTGCTAAAACCCATGCTCCTTCACACGCCATCTCTGGCCACTTTGAGGCATGCTCCTCACTCATGTGAACCAAGACTTGGTGAGCTAGTTTGCTGTCAACTCTGTACAGAGTAAGACTCAACAAGCACACTGGGAACATTTGCTGTGGGGAGCAGTGTGGTATAGTGGGAAGAGCACAACCTTGCATGTTTGATAGGCCTGGCTCTGAATCCTCATTCTATCACCCACCACCTTAGCACGTTATTTAACTGGGTCTCTCTATCATTCATTTAACAAATGTCTGCTGAGTGCCTATCAAGTACTAGGAACTGTACATGAGATACAATTAAATTTTAAAAAAACAAATGGATATCAATCAAGTAATTATAGTACTGAATATAATGATAAACTGAGGCAAGTGTTCTGAAGGAGCAAAAGCTATTAATCAAGACTGGGAGGTCTGGGAAGATATCCTAGAATAAATGGTGCTTGGCCAAAGGCCATAGTGGCAGGGAGTATGAAACTTTTGAGCACTGAAAAACAGGGTGGTAAGTGCAAGGTCTTGTAGGGTATAGTTGGGATGGTTTTTAGTGACTGGTGTTGGGGACTGACTTGATCAAATATGTATTTGAAAAAAGATCACTATAGTTGATAGAACAGAAGAATGGAAAGTGTAGAGTAGATGGGGAGCCCGTTGTGGAAGCTTTTTTAGTATCTGGGTTAAGAAACAGTGACTTAAGTGGCAGAGGAGATGGTGAGAAGTGGACAAATTTGAGGAAGGTAAATGGACAGGACCTGGTGATGGATGAGACATGAAGGGGTGAGTGAGAGGTGTTGAGAATGATGCACAGTTTCTGGCTTGCAGACCTTGTAGAAGGAATGTCACTCGTTAAGACAGGGAACTCTGGAAGTTGGTGAGGAGTAGGTTATAGCTTCGGTCATGATCATGTTGAGTTTGAAGTATCTTTGAGCCATGCTGGGGGACTTGTTGAGAAGGCACTGGTTTATAGGGTTCTGGAATCTGAAGAACAGAGGTAGGGTAGACAGAACTTGGAGCCATTTTGGAGCCATTGGTATGTGCAGGACAACTGGAGCAATAGGCATAGATGAACTTGCCCAAGGGAAGAGGACAGAGTGAGAGAAAAGAGGGCCCAGAACAGAGCCTGCCAAAAAAAAAAAAAAAAAGAAAGAAAGAAAAAGAAAGAAAGAAAGAAAAAGAAAAAACTGAGAAGGAACAGCCTAGGGAGGTAGGAGAAAAACCGGGAGAGGACACATCAAGAAAGAGGGTGTGATTAACAGTTTCAAATACTGCAGAGAGATCAGTAAAGTGAGTAAGTAGTATGAGAACTGAAAGTGAGAACTGAAAATTATCCTTTGAATTTTGCAACATGGAGGTCATTGATTACTGAGATTCATTTGGTGGAGAGATCTAAGCAAAAGTCACATTGGGAGGGGTGAGTGTCATAATACAAGATAACGAAATACAGACGGAATCTAGACTACTTTCATGAAATCTGGCTGGGAAGGGGAGGAGAGAGAACAGTATGCACTGGAGATGGTGGAAGAGCAGAAGGGAGCTTGTGTGGTTTCAGTGGGAGAGATTTGAGCATAAAATATCCTGGGAATGATCGAGTTGAAGGGAGTGGTTAACTCCAAGAGAGAGAATAAATGATTGAGAGTATAAAATACAGATATCTTTCTCAGGAAACTTATGAAAATTGAGATAACATGTAAGATTCTCAGAACAGTTGATGTTCCCATCCTCTATGATGTTGTATATTTTTATTGGATTCTTTCTAATGTTCCATCTTTCTGGTTGGAAAAGGCTTAATTATTTTTATTTGAGTCCTCTTTGCCATGTATTGCCTTTGCATAGAAAAATGATTTATTTTAATTTTTGTTCTCTCTCATCAATTTTTTAAAGGTCAATATTCTTTAGTGTCCAGTAAGTGGCTATAAACAGCCTTTAGCAATTTGAGGAAATCATCTTGTATATTACATAAAATTTCAGATGCCTTTATTTGTAATAGTCCTACTGTGTAATGCTTAGAGAAACCTAAAATGCCTCCTTCTTCCCAGTTTCCTTATGTGATTGTTGACTTTTTTTTTCATTTTATCATAATTTTGGGACCCATCTTCTTGCTCCTCCATTTGCTTATTTAAATTGATTTTATTTTTTTAAAGAAGTATGAAACTTAATCATCTTTAGAGCCAGTTTCTTTCAAAATAAATTGACCATCTCCAAGTATAGCTTGATGGTCTGTGTGTATTTGACTGAGTATATGTTCAAATCATATGGTAGTAAGTGTTCAGAGTGTTATTGCAAGTGTTATTGCAAAATAAAGCTTTTCTTTGCCAGGATAAATTTTAAAAAATTCACACATCAACTCAAATATTTTTCCAGAGTTCCTTTATTTTTTAAATTAGCACATTTGGCAAAATTCAATTTTTCTTAGAAAAATTCTTTGAACTTTAGATGGTAGTATTTGATATGACCATGGGGGATGATCAAACACAATAGAGAAGGATGTGTAATAAGTTGATCTTGGAAGAAGTGTAAGAAGGTATCTTCTCAGTGAGCTAACCCTGAGCTGCTGAGGGACAGAGGGACAGAGGGACCAGTTGTCCCCACAGCAGTCGGCTGCTTCCTACCTTGGCATTGCTAGTCACAGGGCCAATTCCTCCTTCCTGGGGCTCCCAGGTGTGCCGAGGAAGTGAAGGAGGCTTCTGTGTTTATTAGCATCTGAGGTGGACTTTTCAGTCCCAGGAAAGGAAGTCCTTAGAACCATCTACTGCCTACTTAGCAAGGGATGACTTTACTGACAAACCAAGAAGAGTATCATGGAGATGAAAAGGTTTAGATGAATTCAGGGCAAAACATATTCACCCCTAGACACCTGTTCAGGCAGCAAGAGGAGGACTGACAATGTTTAAGACTGTGATGTTATACCCACCAGCTTTTTGTGATGATCCTCTTTCAATATCTGTAAAAACAATGTTTGTCTCCAGCCCATCAGTGCTCTAGAGGGAAAGAGATAACAGGCTTATTGGTTTGTCATTCTTCAAATAAATGACATTAAAAATGCATGGAATTAATGTGTGAATTAATAAATATATAGAGCTAAAAGAATGATAATTTGCTGGTTTCTCTTCATTTCTTTTCATGTGTCATGACTTTGCTTGTTATAAGCTTCCTTAGTGAGAAAAGGGTTCTTCAGTGTTTGAAATTCAGAATTGTCAGACACTTAGTGAAAATGGTGTGTTTATTGTGATTTTCCATCAAGATTGTCATTTCGAGAAGCAGTAAGCTGGGGAAAGGCCTCAGTAGGTGACGTAATAGGAGAGGGAGCATCTTTTGTTTTCAACTCCAATTTCACTTCAGGCTGTCAGAGCGACAGGTGGAGGCGTGCACCTTGATGATCTTAAATTCACCTTGTGTCTGCCACTGAAAGAAGCGTGGGGAGCAGCCTCATATTTTGTTGTGCTTTGTAGACCTCTTTTGCCTCAAAAAAGTCTGTTTATGGAGAGAGAGGACGTGGCTGAAAAAAACACTTGTACATAAAACAGCTGTTAAGCGAATCTCCACACACTGAGATCAAGAGAACGTGAAGAAATATGTCCTTCCAAGGACCCTTTTGCCAACTTGGAGCCTCCTTCAGAAAATAAATACAGCCAAGCTACAAGTTTCTGGTAACTTAGTTACTGAAAAATAAATTGAGCTACTTAGACCCTTGAACCTTGATTTAAAAAAAGATTTCTGAATTCTATTGCAGTGATGCAAATGAAGCCAAAGAAACTATGCAGAAAGTTTCTTTGCCCTCCTATTAACTATTGTACCCAAAGAGTCTGAAAAACGCCCGAAACGGAAGCCCAGGTTTCCCAGTAGAGAGAGAACAGGTCCACATGCATTTGGTTGTTTAAACTCCCTAAGATAAGTTTTCTTAACTTCCTGAAGTTTCCTCTGAATGTTCCCTTCTTTGTGGCTTGGTATGGTACAGGCCAATTGTGTTCAGTGGCTGCCAGGCAAACTGAACTTTTCCCCGTAATAGCACATCTAGGCACACCTTTTCTCTTTCCTGCTAGGAATACTTAAAAGGTTTGATGGACTTTGGTGTCTGCTGCATAGTGGGAGTATTGTTCCACAAAAATGAGGTCCCTTTAAAATTTCTTACTCGTACTTAGACATTTCTGGTCGTGTGCTACAGATGTTTTACAGTTTATTTCCAAACAGCTGCTTTTCCCTTCTTTACTCTGTTTTCCCTTTTGAAAAAAAATAAATAAATAAATTCCCTCCAGAAAACTTTCAGCTCACATCCTTGGCTATGCTTCCTTAGTGAAAGCCTGCTCATACTATGCCATGCTCACAACCAGCACCTGTTGCTATAGGCAGGCCATTGAATTAGTAGGTTGCCATTGTGTGAGTTCAATGTAATTTTGTGTATGTGTATCAACACTCTGTAGATTCAATCATCCTAGAAAAGACAACCCACAGGGACAAGCAAGCCATACCTAGACTTCAATGAGACAACTCAGAAAGTAGAATGAAAAGCAGTGATTAATCATTAATAATGTGCACTTAGAGCATCAGGTAGAAAAGCCCCATGTAGGTATCCCAGTTCAGGGGTCAAAGGGAAAGATTTTCTTGAGGGTCTACCAATTGGGTAGTATGCCCCACTTCAAACTTCATCAGCAGCTAGCTTATTATTCATACCCAATCTTTTGAAGTGGGAAGAACAGGAATCATTAGGGTCCACAAATCATCCCCAAGTCCTGTTCATGGTTTTCGCAGCCTTCGCCATGATCCTTTTCCCGAGAGCCACTGTATCAAGCTAAATTGATTAGTTTGAGTTCAGTCAGCTCTTCTTTCCTTTCCACTGATCCTCTGATGAAGATACTGGGTAGGAGTAAAAGTCCAATGGAAGAAGGCATCGTTAGGGAGGAAAACAGAAGCAAGGAGTTTGGGAAATCAGTCCTTGAATAGCTAAGTATGGATCAGTTCTTAGAAAAAGGGAAGAATGTTTTTATTTGTCCTTTTGCCAGATGTACATATGCAAATACACCATCTGTACTGAAAATTGTGCATGAGTTTCTGGAAGAGCCTAAGTGAGTCTGTCTGAAACAGGCTTACACCTCTAAAACAGTTATCAAGTATTTAGGGATGAGGTACTGCAGAGCCAAGAGAGTGAAAACAATCCATAAAGGCGTGTTTGGCCAGCTCTCAAAAATCTTAGACACTTGCAACACAGTCCTTGGCTCAGGCGCTGGATTTTTCCCATTCATGCACTTTTTTTGACAGATGAATTGTTTCAGGCTGCGAAAGAGCTCTAAGAGGAATCTGTTAGACTCCTCACTCAGAGCAGGGATCTATTTGCTTGTAACCCTGTTAGCAAACCAACGGGCCATTTGCTTTGTCTGGTGTGCCCCCATCGCTGTTTCTTAGTTAGCCATGGTTGCTCCATCTGAAAGGGTCAAGGCCACATTTGGCCGTGGCATATTTGTGTGTTAGTGTGGAATGAAGACTCTCCACTTAGTAAATATTAGACACTAAGTAGAACTTTCTGGAATTTGTATTTCTCAACTCCTATGGAATGTTTATTGCTTTCATTATTGTAATAGCAAGATTTCTTACCCAGAATCCTGTAAATCACTTGAGCTTGACATTTCCCCTTTAGTGTTTTCCCTCCTCTCTCCGCTAATTTGTCGGCTCACATTTACATTGGGCATGATTTATTCACCATTTGGACTATTGACTGTGGTCAAATAATTTTTTTTAATCAAAAGTCATTTTGATAAAATTATATCAGGCTAGGGTGCTTGTTTCAAGTATAGCTTCATACCACATGTGATACATGTGATCTGTTTGAAATAATAAAAACTGATGATTAATGTTTAGTTACAAGAATGATTCAGCCCCTTGTTTGGGGGCAGTCCCTGCATTAAGTCTGGAGGATATTTCTTGAATCGGTGGAATAAGACACATTTTGGGCAGTATTTTGACAGAGCTCAATCAATTAAATTTAGACCTCCAAGTATTTTTAGGCAGAAGCTCAGTAGCAATAAGTTGAGGGCACTAGAGAAAAAAGAGACATCATTTGCATCCAATATGGAAAGAACAGGAAGTCATACATCAGTCTTTCCAGCTAGACTCCATATATACTATGAGTAACTTCATTTTCAGAGAAGATATACAAGTGTACACTATTGTATGGTGGTACAAAATGGGGAAATGATTAGTCATGGGCCCTAAGCACTGTCTTCCATGTATATGCCAGACAAATATTGACCCTTTCATACATTTTTAAGCCAACAATGAAAGACTTTTAAAAAATAAATTTGAATGGTTTTAGAGGTACAATCATACATATATGTACACACACACACACACACACACACACACACACACACGTCTGTCTGGAAAAGGTCCAGCCATTGTTAATATAATGAGAACAGTTTGTACAACATTGATGTAACCTGGCAGCCAAGGAGAGTGGACTGGAGTGCACATGCATGAACAATGATGACTTCAACTGTACTAGTCAGTGGGGGTGGTAGACACCATTGAGGGCGCATGTGTACTGTGTGGCCACCACATTCAAAATTACTGTGCCAGAATGAATCTGCATGAAATTTGGTGTTAAGCTTGAGCACTTTTCAGTGGAAACTAGTCAGATGATTCAGAAGGCTTTCAGGGAGGATGCAGTGAGTGCAGAGCAAATAAAAGTATGGCACAAATGCTTCAAAAATTGGCTGAGAATCTGTTGAAAGTGATCCATGTTCTGGTAGGCATGAAACAAGCAGAACATGTGAGAATGTTGAATGTGAAAGTATTGCAATCAACAAAGACTGGCGACAGACAGTGCGGGAACTAGAAGCTGACCTGGAGATTGTAAAAAGTACTGAGTCTGAGAATTTGACACAGGATCTTGGTAGGAAATGTGTCACAGCAAAATTCGTTCCTCAGCTTCTGTTACCAGAGCAGGAGGAACATCATGCTGCAGTTGCTCATAACTTGATTAAAACCTCTTTCAGTTAACCAGGTTTCCTCAAGAAGGTCTTAAGCAGAGATGAATTGTGGGTCTATGGCTATGATCTGGAAGTGAAGGCCCAGTCGACCCAATGGAAGTCACCTGGTTCTCCATGCCCGAAGAAGGTACGGCAAAGTCTCACTAAGATCAAGGCCACATTAACTGTTTTTTGATTAGGAAGGTGTTGTCCTTCATGAGTACGCCCCTCCAGGCCAAACTATTAATAAGAGGTACTACCGTAATGTTCTTCATGGGTTGAGAGAAGCAATACCATGAAAATGGCTGCAGCTGTGGGCAACTGGTGATTGGCAGCTTCATCATGACAACATACCAGCTCATGCATCATGTCTCGTGCCGACTTTTTTGGTGAAACATCAAATCACCCAGGTGACTCAGCCCCCCTACAGCCCAGATTTGATGCCCTGCGACTTTTGGCTTTTCCCAAAATGAAAATCACCTTTGAAAGGGAAGAGATTTCAGACCCGCAGTGAGATTCAAGAAACTATGAAGGGGCAGTTGATGGCAATTCCAACAAAGGATTTTGCAGAGTGTTTTGAACAGTGGAACAGACAATGGGAAAACTGTGTGAGATCCAGAGGTGCCTACTTTGAAGGGGACTGATGTATCATTGTCCTGTGTACAGTGTTTCTTGTATCTTATATCTTCTTCAGAAAAAAGTCTATTTTCATATTACATGGCTGGATGTCTTCTGGACAGACTATACACACACACACGTATACATATGTATGTGTATGTATACATATATATTCTTTAAATATTTTTCATAAGAATGTTGAATGTATGGCTTTTTATATTTGGGAGATATCCACCATATGTATAACAGGAATGGTGGCAGAACCAGTCCTCATTATAAAATAAATAAAGTAAATCAGAAGTGGCAACTAGGTTTTTTCATTTTAAATAAACATATTAACATGTATCTCCAACCAGCTGTCCAACTTCTGAATTGAAAATCTAAAATGAGTAGATCAGAAGGGCAAGGGCCTTGCAGTCGATCTGTCACCTGGTAGAAATAAGGCCCTTGCACCACCTCCATGCCCTCTTGCCCCCTACTTATTATATCATGTAACTATTTGCTTGAAAGAGATATTTTCTGTGCTTTGCCCTCCCGGGCTCCCCTCAGCAATGCATTCTTGAATTACTCCTTTTATTTGGCACCTGGAGGTTTTTACACCCCTATCAATATGCTTTGTGATTCAGAAGGGGAGAGAAGCAAGGGGAGGTAGGAGAGGAGAGCCAGCATAATCGTAGGCTGATCAGTTTTAGGAAAGAGTTCATATAGAAACTCAGTTTCTGGAAGTATAATCTACTTTCAAAAACCATCCATATTCATGCTCCCTCCAGAAAAATCCTTGTCACTCCCCAGGGGTTTGTGGACCCCAGATGGGAGATTCCAGATTTTGAGTGCATGACTCCTAGCAGGGATATTGCAGAGGGAAAGGTCAAGGAAGAGCGTCTCCAAAGAAACTGTGAAAAATAAAATTAAAGTATCTGAAGAGCAGATGGAAGTTTAAAAATAGGTAGAAAAATGCAAGGAAGAATGTGGCCCATGGGACCATCATTCACATGGATCCTTGAATTGAAAATGTGTAGATAATGTTAGAGGGGGAGGCAGACAGACAAGCTGGCAAATACTCCATGAATCTCATGGAGAATGGGTAACATGCTCCTAAGAGGCCAGTTCAAAGTGTCCTGACAACTTCCTTTCTGGAAGTGTTCTGGGCTGGTAATTATTTCCCAGCTTGTAGGATTGCTTCGGAGACTCTCTGGCTGCCCTTCTCAAAACGACACTTCTTTTTTCAAGATTAAGCAGGCTCTTTAAGGCCTCTCATGACCCTGGCCAGTCTACAGTGCACCTCGCTGGGCCTGGAGGCCACTGCTTTTCACACCCTCTGACTGTCCCCGGAGTCGGGGCTGCTGGGCTGGCCCTGGTCCTGCATCCTGAGCCACTGGCCCGTCCCTTACTTTCTCAGGGTTGTCAGTGCCAGTCAGCATCCTTCAGTGTTTGTTGAGTTTTCAGTTGGGCCATTCCCTTCGTCAATTCTCCTGAGTGATATCCTGTGTTCCAGAAGCCTCTTGTGTTTTACCAATTGCTGTAGCCAGGTTTCTGAACCCACGCCACTTGTTTTGATGTTGGCTCAGGAACGTGCACATACACAGCTGTTATTACAGGGGTGTGCGCGCCTGCGTATGTGTGTTTATTCAAGTTTGTTTTCAAGTATTTTATTCACGTGGTCCCCTTCCTTCTGCCCCTTTGACTTTGTGAGAATTTTTCTAGCATCTGCCAGAGAGTATAAGTTAACAGTGTTGGCAGAGTTTGTCATTGTTCATCATGGTTCTTAAGGCCTTTGCAGTAAAAAGAAGACACAATGAAACAAAACCTACCGAATTTCTCTCTTAATGTATGTGAGAGGTCACTGTATTTCTAAACGCATCTTACTGTAGGTTTTCCCCACCACCACACATTTAAGCTTCTTGAAAGGAGCATCTGTTCCTTTCTTCTTGTCACATGGGAGAACTCTAACCCCTTCTGTTATGCCAGTTTCAGCTCTTCCCACCTCCTCAAATCCACTTATCTTCCTTCCTTCTCACAAATTCAAATTCACCCTTTCTGCAGGCTCCTGACCTGAGCACTTCAACATGCTTACATCTGTCTGTCTGCCACAGGAAACCTCCCTTGACCTCCTCCTCCTCAAGCGCATACCCTGTCTCCCTCCTCCCCTGCCCAGACAAAATTCCTGAAAGTGTTTTCAACACTCAAACTTCCTCCATACCTCCTTCCCTCACCTCCCACCAAAGCCTGCCTTCCCCTATCCAAGGGTGGTGGGGGGGAGTGGTTATTTGCACAAGGGGGTGGCAAAGCCTGATTTTCTGTATTAGAATTTTGTGGGTTTTACAATATCCCAGCACAAAGAGAATCACGTCTTGCTCCACAGATTACTTGACCAGTCCATTCTGCAGTAGACACAGTATCTCCCCTGTGTGTTTACTTCATTCCCACCACGTCGTGAGACAGCTCTGTGATGTCCTCTTTGCTTCATCTCCTCTGGGAAGGATCATCTTCCCTGGCTTCTGTGCTGCTCCGCTCTTGGTTTTCCTTTGCAATTCCTGGCTCCTGCCCTCTTTCTCTGTCATCTTCATGGACCACTTCAGTGTTTGAGTCCCTCAGGCTCTGCCCTTTGCCCTCTGTCCTCTGTGCCTCTCTTTGCTCCTTGTGGCAACTGGGTCTTCTCCCAGGGCTTCAATGAACTTTCTCTCTCTCTCTCACACTCTCTCCCCTCCCTCAACCTCCTTTTCTAACTGTTCTCAGAAAATCACTACTTGAAAGTCCTAAGGACCTTTCAAATTCAACAAACAAGAAACTGATTTCATCATGTCCCCCAAACCGATCACTCTTTCTGTGTTCCCTGGCCAGTGAGTAGCATCAACACATACTCAACTTCCTAAGCCAACAGAACAAACATTATCTCAGATTTTTTCTTTTCTCTTGTCCTCCACCTACCCATTTCAATTGCCAAATCATATCAACACTACCTCCTTAATATGTTTCACAGACATCTACTTATTTTTTCATATCTGTTTACTTATTTCTATCCTTCATATCTTACCTAGATATCAATACCTTGGAAGACTTCCTTAACCTCACCAGAACAGGTGAGTTTCTTGTATCAGTCAGAGAAGCAATACCAGTAGGATAGAAGGATGGGTGGATGGATGGATAGATGGATGGATGGGTAGAAATATGTTTTAAGGAATTGCCTCATGGCAATGTCGGGGCTGACAGTTCCAAATCTGTATAGCAGGCCAGCAGGTTGCACACTCAGGCAGGAGTTGATGTTGCAGTCTTGAGGCAGAATTTCTTCTTTCCTGGGAAACCTTGGTTTTTGTTCTTCAGGCCTTCAATTGATTGGATAAACCCCCCTCCTCTGCATTCTCAAGAGCAATCTTCTTTACTTAAAATCAGCTGATTGTAGATCTTGACCACATCTACAAAACACCCTCATAGCAACACCTAGGTTACTATTTGATTAAATAACTGGATACTGTAGCTTAGCTGAATTGATACATAAAACTAACCATCGCAGTTCTCCTTGTGGGTGGACCTTTCTGCACATCTCCTGGCATAGATGCCACTGTATTAAAATGGGCTGTGTACTCATCTGTGTCACTGCTGGACTGTGGGCAGGCATTGTATGCTGTCCACCTAACCTAATGCCTGCATAAAAGAGGAATACTAGACACACAACACGCACATCCATTCACACTCACTCACACACACAGACACATATGTTCAAACATACACATGTAGGAGTGAATGAAGGAATGAATATTTATTTTCTCAGTCTCTTTGTTTTCATGGATAAGTCTATGGGGAAGCAACATCCCAACAATATAGTACCAGTAACAAATGACATTTGGTGGCAGTAGATAGATGCCAGGAAGTGAAAAACATTTCAGTATGCCATACTACCAATATTCCAAGATTTGCCAGAGCCTAGTCCTGGATCCAACAATAGCCAACAAAGCTGCAAAAGAGAAAAACGAAGAAAAGATCAATCACTTTGCAGCTAAATATTCTCATACTCAAGAGACTCATAACAATAACTACTAAATATTACCAATTATATAATATGTGCTCAAAAATGGTTACAGGATTTTTCATTATGTGGCATTTATACATTTCATGTCACATACTTTGGGGTTTCAAAAGTATAATTTCTTTATTTTTCTATAAATTAGTATATTTTTCTTTCCCCACTTAAGCCTGATGGCAGAAATTTAGTAGAGTTAACAGCAGGAAAGCTCAGTCCTCAGTCAATTCAGTTTTCTCAGTTAAATCTTAGTAGTCCTCCTCAGTGGGATTTGTTCTCTTGTTCTATTGTAATGATTTCTCAGGGAAATAATGGGTTGACTTATTGCAAACAAGATCTAGCCTACCAAGTGGGAAAGGGTTGAAGAATGAGAGGGAGCATGAGAAAATAATACATTAGTTGAAACCTCACCATAAATTCTGCCACATTTACATATACCCAGAAGCTAGGATTCTCACCCCAGGTTACAGATGAGAAAATGAGGTGTAGAGAGTTGAGGAACTGTCCCTTGCCCAAGGTCATAAGTGACAGAGCAATGGTTTGGACACACATTGATCTCACTTCACTATGCCACATTATTCTTAAGAAAAAAACATGGAGGAATCATTATTTTCCGAAGGACACCTGTCACAGTATCTTTCTACTCATACAGGATAGTTTCTAGACTTCAGAATGCCAGTACTGTCCAGGGAAACACTTGAGTCCATTTTAGGAAACAATGCTTCCTCATTGTTTATTAAATTGCAAAATGACAGAGAAGCTTTCAAGTAATAGGAACAAATGCATCTTGAACATCTCTTTGCTAGACATAGGAGGTAAAGCACCTATTGTGTGTTGGGGTTTGTAGATACAATGGGATTGACAATCTTTCATGGGGAAAAACACACAGGTAGGAAATTTTAATTTATACACAATCTGGGATTTTATTTATTTTTTTTTATTTTTAAGTATATTTTATTGACTATGCTATTACAGTTGTCCTATTTTTTTCTCCACCATATTCCCTTCTCCCCTGCCCACACCTCCCACCCTGCATCCCCCTCCCCCAGTTCATGTCCATGGGTCATACATATAAGTTCTTTGGCTTCTCCATTTCCTACTCTTAACCTGCCCCGTCTATTTTGTACCTACCATTTATGCTGCTTATTCCCTGTACCTTTCCCCCTCTTCTCCCTGCTCTCCCTCTACCCTGATAACTGTGCAAGTGATCTCCTTTTCTGTTCCTGTTCTAGCTGTTTGGTTAGTTTGTTTTTGTTTTAGGTTCATTTGTTGATAGTTGTGCATTTGTTGTCATTTTACTGTTCATAGTTTTGATCTTCTTCTTCTTAGATAAGTCCCTTTAACATTTCATATAATACGGGCTTGGTGATGACAAACTCCTTTAACTTGACCTTATCTGGCAAGCACTTTATCTGCCCTTCCATTCTAAATGATAGCTCTGCTGGAGAGAGTAATCTTGGGTGTGGGTCCTTGCCTTTCATGACTTTGAATACTTCTTTCCAGCCCATTCTTGTCTGCAAGGTTTCTTTTGGGAAATCAGCTGATAGTCTTATGGGAACTCCTTTGTAGATAACTGTCTCCTTTTCTCTTGCTGTTTTTAAGATTCTCTCCTTATCTTTAATCCTGGGTAATGTAATTATTATGTGTCTTGGTGTATGTTTCCTTGGGCCCAACTTCTTGGGGACTCTCTGAGCCTCCTGGATCTCCTGGAAGTCTATTTCCCTGGACAGATTGGGGGAATTCTCCTTCATTACTTGTTCAAATAAGTTTTCAATTTCTTGCTCTTTCTCTTCTCTTCTGGCACCCCTATAATTCAGATATTGGAATGTATAAAGTTGTCCCAGAGGTTCCTAATCCTCTCCTCATTTTTTTGAATTTTTGTTACTTCATTCTGTTCTGGTTGAATGATTATTTCTTTCTTCTGCTCCAGATCATTGATTTGAGTCCCAGTTTCTTTCCCTTCACTGTTCATTCCCTGTATATTTTTCTTTATTTCACTTTGCATAGCCTTTACTTCTTCCTCTATTTTGTGAACATACTCAACCATTTCTGGGAGCACCTGATTACCAGTGTTTTTGAACTCTGCATTTAGTAGGCTGGCTATCTGTTCCTCACTTGGTTCTATTTTTGGAGCTTTGATCTGTCCTTTCATTTGGGCCATATATTTTTCTCTTGGTGTGCCTGTTATGTTTTAAGGGGCAGGGCCTTAGATATTCTGCAGGGTAGGTCAACGCACTTGGCTGTGTTGTGGTGCTATGTGTGGGAGAGGGGTCAGAGAGGGAACAAGACCACTTGCTCAGATCTCAGCTGGCTTTCAGTCACATTTCCCACTTCTCACAAGCAAATTGGGCCCTTCCGGTGCTGATTCCTGGGTGGGTGGGTTTGTGTAAATTCTAGGACCCTGTGAGTCTCTCCAACAAGTACTCCTCTGAGACTGGGAGTTTCTCCTGCCGCCACAATCCTCACATATTTTTACAGCTAAAGGTATTGAGTCTCTCTTTCCCTGCGCTGGAACCCCCGGTTGTGCGGTCTGTCTCGCTCCCCTGTTGATCCTCCCAGTTTATCCGCATGCACATGTGGGACCACCAGCCTCCATCTCGCCCACCCAGTCCTCCAGCTGCTGCCTTGCTTCATGTCCTCTTCACCCTGGCTGCTTGTCTCCACCTTCCCTACCAGTCTGGATGAATATTTCTTCTTTAACTCCTTGTTTTCCAGACTTCCATACAGTTCGGCAGTTCTGGTTGTTTTTAAATTTGTTGTTGTCCTTCTTTGGATTGTGCAAGGAGGCAAAGTGTATCTGCCCTATGCCTCCATCTTGGCTGGGCAGTCTAGGATCCTAAAAGAGGCTTGCACAAGGGGCAGCAGAAGCAGAAGGAAGGACCCTGGCCCAGTCTGAAGTGGTCGGTAGAGGTTTCCCAAGGATGGGGTCAAATCTTAAGGAAGGAGAAGGTGGCCCAGAAAGATGATCTGGACGATGTGATGGTGGTGGTGGTGGTGGTGGACATTCCAGGCTGAAAAGAGGAGAAACAAGGTTATCAGGTTGTAAAATAGCCCTATTAGTTCAGGGATCTCCAACACGGAGCAATGCAGCTGGAGAGGGAGTCAAGGTCCTGTCACAAAGAGCTAATTTGTCATGATGCCACTTAGACTCAATCCTGTAGGTGATGATGAGCCACTGAAGGAATTAAATCAGGAGTGATATGAACAGATGTGTTTTTAAGTGCACTCTGGGTGGCAGTGAGGAGGGCAGATGGTATAGAACTTGATGATGGGAAGCTATCATATTGTCCAGCAGACAGATGAGGGTCTGGGCTGAAGTAGAAACAGTGCAGATGGAGAGCAGGAGACAAACACAGAGGACACAGGGAAGTCAGATTGATGGGACTTGACACTAATTGAAAAAGAGAAAGGGAGTGTAGGGAGTGAGGTGTTGAGGACGACTCCAGACAACTGTGTTGGCTACATGGGTGGAAGGTGGAGCCTCTAAATGAAAGAATGAGGAGTGTGTTAGGGTTCTCCAGAGAGACTGAACCAATAGGAGACACACACACAAACACACATATGATGCATGTATATATACATCAGGGGTTTATATATTTGTAATTTATTTATCAAAGTTATAAATATATAATCAATTTATATTATATATACATTAAAGGAGATTTATTATGAGGAATTGGCTTATACAATTGTGGAGGCTGAGAAGTCCCATGATCTGCAAACTGGAGACCCAGGAAAGCTGCTCCAAGGTCAGAGGAAGATATGTCCCACCTCACATGCAATCAGGGAAAAAGGAGTGAATTCCCCCTGCCCCTACCTTTTGTTCTATTTAGGTCCTCAGCAGATAGGATACTGCCCACCAATATTGGGAAGGACAGTCTGCTTTACAGAGTCCACAGATTCAAATGCTAATCTTATCCAGACACATCCAGAAGCAATGTTTACTCTGGCCACTTCTTGGACAATTAAGTTGACACAAAAATTAATCATCAGGAGGAGGAATGGTAGGCTTTGGGGGAAAGATTATGAGTTTGGCTGTCAATATGTTAAATTTGAGGAACCTTTGGGAAATATCAAATAGGCAGTTGGAATCAGGTCTGCAATTTGTAAGAAAGGTCAAGACCAGAGGTGTTGGATTTGGAGTCTACAGGATGGAGGAATAGTTACCAGCATAGAATGGATGTAATTGCCCAGGGAGAATACCTAGAATGACGATGAAGTCTTTTCTGGAGTAGACTAGGATGCAAATAGAGAAGGGATCCTAGGAAGGATGATAAACAGAATCAGAAATGCATGGGATCCCCCAAATAAAGGAGGTAAGTGCTGAGGGAGGAGGAAGATCATGGGATCATAAGGTCACATTCTGCAGCAGCTTCTAAAGAAGAAGATGGAAGACTGCCACCTGGTTGCCAACGAGGAGCTCACTGGTGACAGGAAGGAGAAAAGTTTTGGCAGAATTACTGAGGATGAAGCACAACTGCAGCCATCAGGGCTGTGAGGGCTTTGGTTCTGTTGCAGGGAAGTTCCTTCTGTGTCTGGTGGAAAAAGAGTGTTATTTTCACCTGGTTCCCAACATTGTTGCATTAAGGCATGTTAAATAACATTTCTCCCTTCCTCAGATGTAGGAATATTAGTTCTGGGCTTTGTCTTGATGCCAGAATAGCTTAGCTAATTTTTCCTAAATTCTTAGTTATATCCTGGAGAGTTTCTCTAGAGAAAAAAAAAAATTTGTGTGTTTGTCAAATGTCTTCATTTTTATGGGGTCTAGAATTCACAGTGAAGAAGTTTTTATTTTGCCAGAAAAACCGATACTTACAAAATAATAATTGTTTTCTTTTACTGCTTTACTTTTAGTATAATCAGTACATAGTGGAACTTATTTCCACTTTACACAATATTTACTTTGTAAGCAAATTAATAGCAAACTTTCCTTTTTTAATAAAAGAAGGTTGCTGGATTCACAAATGAATCTAATTTTTATGTTTTGTAAGTTAGTAAAATAATCTTATTTTCAATTCATGACTACCCAAATCTCTCTGGATAATTGGTTCTGTTTTCCAGATAACAGCACCCACCGTCTTACATCATAAACAGAACTCGAAGTGTTTTTTTTTCTTTTTTTCATGTGAGTTGGGGTTTATTTTTATTATTTGTCAATTTAAATTATAGAGTGCTGAGCCTAAGTGTCTTCTTCAAAGAATAGTTCCTTCAGTATTACCTACTCATAATATGCTTCAACATAGACTAACAAATCCAATAATGAGGACAGTTTGGTAAAGCAATAGGAAACTTTGCAGTAACTACAACAAATATACATCATCATACTCTTTGTGGAGATGACACACTGGAAATTGCAGGTGGTGCTTATTTTTAAATGTATGCTCTATTTAATGTGTCCCTAAGTTCTCAGTCTCCACAATAAATCTAGCAGAGGCAGCACCCCGTCTTTCATCCATCGTACAAAACCCAGGCTGTTACAAATCCCAAGCAGCGAGGTGTATAGTTGCTTCAACTTTCTCTTGGCATATTAAGCTAAGAAACTAATATTCTAAGAGGTGATGTATTTTAATCCTAATATGCACCTAAGAATTCATTGAGTGAAAAGTTAAGGTTAGCAATCAACCTTGGCAGATTGATGTTTATAGATTATTTCAATGTGAAATTGTATTTTAGGTGAGAAACAAGAGTGGGTGTTGAGAGGGAGTAATAAACCATCAAACCTCAAATGGTGACATGTCATCACACCACTGTGCTCATTGGACATTATTCACAAGTGTACCTTTGATTTATTTTTCTCACTGGGTCTGTAAATCTCTTTCTTGGAGTACAAACTGCATGAGTAGTAAGTTCCATGTGCCAAGGGATTGCTTGGTTCATCTCTTAGACTTCAACTTTATTAATAACAGCAACAAAAAAGTAGATTGACGCAAGCTTCAGAGAACCCCAAAGTGAAAAAAATTATTTTAGTCTCTATATTTTTGCTTTATATGTATTTCTTTTTCGCTAAATGAACTTCTCTGATCATTTGTTCCCTCATGGTGTTTTGAGAAATGTAGAAACTACCAGTTGAAAAAAATCAGTTATGTCAATTGCTCCATCCTTCCCCTGGAATAGGGTGATTTCTGCTTTCTGTTATCCTATGGGACTTGTGCCTCTCTATCATTTTTTCCTTTAACCTAAATATGCCTCTAGAAACTCTCTAGTGGTCTAATCTCTGTCCCTTAATTAGTCGCCTTGTTGGGTTTAGTAAAGTACTAAGGAGACCAAGTCTTGGATTTAAAATGACAAAAATCAACCTATGATACAAAGTACATTTATCTTTGTAGAGTCAGTTAGCTTTCTTATAATTAAGGGCACAAACTACACCATTAGTCCAAGTCAGCCAAATCCTTATCATGAGTCATGAAGTAGAACTTGGTTAAAGAGCAGATGGCTTAGGAGGCTGGCCTCAGTAGGAATTACAGAGACAGTCTTGGTCTGTTTGGGCTGTTATAACAGTATACCATAGACCTGGTGGCTTATAAACAAACAAATTTATTTCTTGCAGTTCTGGAGGCTGGGAAGTTCAAGATCGAGTCACTGGCAGATTTGAAATTTGGTGAGAGTCTGCCTCCTATTTCATAGACAGTCGTCTTTTCGTGGTGCCCTCACATGGCAGGAGGGGCAAAGGATCACTCTAGGGATCCTTTACAAAGGCACTAGTCCCATTCAAGAGGGCTCCATCCTCATGACCCACTTACCTCCCAGAGATCCACCTCCTAATACCATCACACTGGGGTTTAGGGTTTGAATATGAATTTGGGTGGACACATGCATTTATAGATTATCTAAGTCATTTTTTTCACTTTATAGATGAAGACCTGAGGCCCAAGGAGGTCAAGTCCCTGTTCATAGTCACACAGCCTCTTAGAGCTGTACTGGGTGACCACCTTCCAGTGTTTTTCTTTCCTGGTCCTTTGTGCACAGAAGTCTCTGCGGATATCCCATATCATTGTTGGAAGCAAGCAAAAACTCCAGTTTAGTGTTTTGCATTCCCTGTGTTCTTTGCTTTACATCCTCAACAATCTGTTTTCAGTCCCATTTGTCTTGAGAGTGAGGATGCAGATATTTCTTCCACACTCATGCCCCGAGCACTGCTGCGTGCTACACACTGGGCTAAGGGTAGGAGTGCAAGGACACATTGCGCACCTGCTAATACAAAATATGTCTAAATGGTCCCCAGTGCCCCACTCCGCCCTGCCACATGTAGCCTAAGGAAGATGATCTATAAAGTAATTCCCTTACATTCAGACATTATAATAACTAGTCTCAGATCAGGACCCACAGAAACCCCCCGTAGAATTAGAAGTGCCCTTTATTTCACAGGTTCTATGGCTAGATGCCAGAGTGATATAGGGAAACTGGGAACGTGGTCACCAATGGGCTTTCTGGCAGGCCTAGGGAGGTTGGATCATCTCATTACATCATTTTTAATTATTACCTCTTGACCTCACTCGTTCACTTTCTCTCACCACATCATGTACTGATTTTAATTGGTCAGTAGCCTAAGAGTGACAAGCTTACTCGAACTTTCCAACACAGAGCATGAAAACTTCAGCTACTGTGAATTCCAAGGTTTTTCATGGTGAAATCTGGCAAGGACTCCAAAGGAGGCAGAAAGGAGAGAGCAGCTTATTCAACAGAATAACCTCATTTTAAGGCCTGAGTGCCAAGCTAATTTGTTAAAATTACTACACTCAGTTCTCAATTATCCATTTCAAGGATTATTTACATTGTGGATTTTCAATGGTCAGTGGTCACCAAGTCTCAGCCAATCAAAGCAGGAGGTCAGGGTCAGATGCTAAATCAGTAATTGTGTATAAAGAGAATTCAGAAAACTGCCAGTAACAAGGATTAATTCAGGGAAGTCCTGTTGAAATTATTGGAGAGATTAAAGTTATGTTGTTAATTGTTGTATTTTTCCCCAAAGAAAGGCTATTTGATTCTAGCTGTATGTCATTGTGCAAGTTATTTAACTCGTCTGGACCTCAGGTTTTCCCTGTAAAAGACCAAGATGAATTTTAAGATCTCTTCCAGTGCCAACACCCCATAAGCATAAGACCATTACTTTAAAATACCTGTAGTAACTGGTAATAAACTACTAATCATCCCAACTATTAAGCTTACTTTAGTCATGATTTGTAGTTGATAACAGCACCAGCCCAAACCCACCTTTCCTGATTTACAGTAGAAAAAAAAGAAAACATAATGTCTACAGAGCTTAAAAGCATATAATCTTATAATCTTTAAAACTTGAAAGGGACTTCTGGTCAAGATGGCGGTGTAGGCAGACATGGCTCACCTCTTCACTCAACCACATCAAAATTACAACTAAAATATAGAACAACCATCACTCAGAACTGTCAGAAATAGATTTGAATTGAAGTCTGACAACTACAGAATTGGAGAAGCTACATCCATACAGACTGGAAGGAGGGGTGCAGAGGTGGAATAGGCTGGTCACACACCCATGTGTAGTGGATGGGAATTTGCGAGAGAGATTTTGGGAACAAGCAGTCCCAGGCCCATCCCAGGTCCAACCCAGACCCCCAGCCCAGAGTTCCAGTGCGAGGGAGATAAGTCCCCACAACTTCTGGCTGTAGAAGCCTGCAGGGATTGAGTCACTGGAGGAGGCTTCTGGAGCCCCGGGCAATTCCACTTGAAGAACCTACACCTGGACTCACCTACTCAGACTCACTCCCTCTGAGCTCCAGCACTGGGTAGCAGCTTGAAAGACACCAGTGGTATGCAGGGAGAAACTGAAGTGTCTGCCATCAAGGTGAACAGAGGCCATTGTCCCTTTTCTAAACCCTCCCCCGACAGAGCTGTTCAACTAGTGCCATATTTGAGACTCCATCAACCTGGCTAACACTGTTTGACCCACCTTGGAGATCCCCAGAGACTCTGCCCCACCCAACTTACAGGTCCACCCAAGATATATTAGTATATGAATGACTGCTCTTGGCTCATGCTTCACAACTTCCTTAATCCTATCAAACAAGGAACAGCTCAGTTTCAGTAAGCTAGTAGCAGTCAGCCTCGAATCACAGCTTGGCTTCACCTGGGAATCTTCAAGCCCAGCACAAGTAGCAGCCATTTCGGATTGTTTTGTAGTTCAGGCAGGGTGCCCCAGGAAAAACACAGGTAGGGGCTGACCTTGGCTTGCATCACCCAGGAAATCCCAGGGCCAGCTGGGACACCTACAGACCACATCAGAGCACCACCACCATGCCCCTGCACAGCTGATCCCCCATTTAGGGTGGTGGTTGCTGGTAAGTAATTGAACCAGTCCTTGCAGCTGATAGGCCTGGTTAAATCCTTCCCCTTAATCTGCCAACAGCAACCAAGACTCAACTCCAGGAGAAGGGCGTACTCAGCCAACATGAAGGGTACACCTCAAGTACCCAGGTTGGGTGACAGAGGAGGCTATGCTGCTGAACCCTACAGGATATCTACTACATTAGGCCACGCTACCAGGATAAGGAGTAAAAGCAGATCTACCTGATACATAAAAACAAACACAGGGAGGATGCAAAAATGAGGAGAAAAGAAACATGCCCCAATTGAAAGAACAGATCAAAACTCCAGAAAAAGGCTAAACAAAATGGAGATTAGCAATCTATCAGATGCAGAGTTCAAAACGTTGGTTATAAGGATGCTCAAAGAACATTGACAAGACCTCAACAGCATAAAAAACATCCAGTCAGAAACGAAGGATACACTAATTGAAATAAAGAACAACTTAACAGGGAAACAACAGTAGAGTGGATGAAGCAGAGAATCAAATCAATGATTTGGACATAAGGAAGCAAAAAGAAAAACAATCAGAACAACAAGAAGGAAAAAGAATCCCCTCAAATGAGGATAATATAAGCAGTCTCTGGGACAACTTCAAGTGGTCCAACATTCACAACAAAGGGGTGCCAGAAGGAGAAGAGAAAGAACAAGAAATTGGAACTCTATTTGAAAAAATAGTGAAAGAAAATTCCCCTAATTTGGTGAAGGAAATAAACATGCAAGGAGAGGAAGCACAGAGAGTCCTAAACAAGTTGGATGCAAGAGACCCACTCTAAGACACATCATTATTAAAATGCCAAAGGTTAAGGATAAGGAGAGAACCTTAAAAGCAGCTAGAGAAAAGAAGTTAGTCACCTACAGGGGAGCCCCCATAAGACCATCACTTGATTTCTCAAAAGAAACTTTGCAGGCTAGAAGGGGTTGGCAAGAAATATTCAAAGTCATGAAAAGCAGGGGCCTACAGCCAAGACTGCTCTATCCAGCAAAGCTATTGTTTAGAATCAAAGGGCAGATAAAGAGCTTCCCATACAAGAAAAAACTAAAGGAGTTCATCATCACCAAACCATTATTATGTAAAATATTAAGGGGACTTATTTAAGAAAAAGAAGATCAAAACTATGAACAATAAAATGGCAAAAAATACATTTCTATCAATAACTGAATCTAAAATACAGACTAAGCAAACAAGAACAGAGACAGAATCATGGATATAGAGAACATTTTGATGGTTGCCAGATGGGAGAAGGGTAGGGAAGAATGGCTGAAGAGGTGAGGAGATTAAGAAGTACAAATAGGTAATTACCGAATAGCCATGGGGACATGAAGCACAGTATAGGAAATGGAGTAGCCAAGGAACTTATACACATGATCCATGGCCATGAACAATGATGCGAGGATTGCCTGAGGGGAATGGGGAGTGCTGAGTGGAGCGGGGGGCGGGGGGAAGGAGGAAAAATCAGGACAGCTGTAATAGCATAATCAATAGAATATGATTTTTAAAAACTTGAAAGAAGCTTTGATTTTAATTCTTATCCCATTAACTGTTAAGCTTGTTTTCTTACATAGGTGTCATTTCCATTTGCTCAAGGGAGCCATTGCTCATTATTGATAAGTGCAAATGGAGAAGGGTCAGATGCCAACAAGTAAGCAGACATTCCAAATTAATGAAGTTTTGAATTGATGAGGTTCTAGCATATGATGCTTTTTGAGTTTTTCTGTTGTTTATATTATCTTTATCAGTATGTCTTATCCTAACCACAAGAGTTGAGTGTTATTATGGTGAAGGAAGGGGAGTGTGTGTGTGTGTGTGTGTGTGTGTGTGTGTGTGTGTGTGTGATCTATAAGTAGCCACCTTACCATATGATTTCCTCCTTCCTTACATGACCTTCTCCAAATATGTCACATGGACTGCTATTCTTTATCTCAGATAAAGTCTATAAAATGGGATAATCCTTATCTTTCCTACCTCACAAGTAGTAGAGACAAGTGAGATAATAAATATGAACATTCTTTGAACTCTTAAGAAGAGAGCTTTTAAATACAGACTTAAAAAATTATCTTAGAGAGTCAAATAATTCCAGTGGGAAACTTTGTAGATATTAATGTCCATAAAATATTAAATTTGATCCCACATTTCCCCATATATTGGCCTTTGCCCTAATAGCTCAAATGTCTCACAAAATCTCTAACATTTATCTCTTGAAAAAGCTTTCCCTCTGCCCTTCTCCCTTCACCCACTTCTGGGAAGCGTGGTCTAACCACATCTGGATGGAGTGATCTCTTGGTTCTCTTCTCACTAGTTTCTAGGAGTTCAATAGTCGCTCCCCCTACTAATTACATAAGTTTTCTTTTACTTTAGGGATTAGGGGAAAATTTATATACTTATTTAGTTATTTTTTGGCTCCTTTATTGTTCCATTTTGTTTCTACATTCAGCAGTATAACAGACATATTTATTGGAATGACTTTTTAAGTTATTAAATTGATTCAATAAAACATCATTAATTTAAAAAATTGTGTTCAGTCCACATATTCTAGTGCCAGTGATTCTTTCATTTTAAGATTTTATTATTTATTTATTTTTAGAGAGAGGGAAGGAAGAGAGAAAGAAAGGGAGAGAAACATCAATGTGCAAGACAAACATGGATTGGTTGCCTTTTGTATGTGCCCTGACCGCGCCCCAACTGTGCCCTGACCGGGGACCAAACCTGTAACCCAGGCCCGGATGACCTTTCACTTTGTGGGATGATGCCCAACCAACTGAGCCACACACAGTTTTAGTGATTCTTTATCTGAATTGGTCAGATTAGGTGTTCTGGTTGAAGCCATAAAATAAAGAAAACCAAAGGTGGGCCACAAATTGTTGACCTTTGCCTTGACTCCAGTCAGTTGAGCTGGTCAATCCCAACCATGTCTATTTTAATTTCAGAGAAAAGGGGACGCTTGCCTCAGTTTGGAAGGAGCTATACATAAGCTGTTCAAAATTCAGATTGTTCTCATTTGGCGACTTAATTTGGAAGAAGAAATGTGTTTCTGTTTGGAAATGTAGTAATGAAGGCAAGATGATGAAGCACAATATTTCTAAATTGATGATCCCTCCCACATAAGTAAATACTATTCATTCTGGAGGCTTAGCATTAACTTTTTAAGAGGGTATTTATTAAATCAAACAGTATCCTCTCAAAAACTTTCTTGCAGAATTTTCAAACTGCTTTGTTTATTGTTTTCTTAAAGATCTGTCCTCTTATTTTTGGCACTACCTGATACCATTGGACTTAAACCCAGCTCTTCATCATTGAGCAGTGATGTACTGAGAAACTCAATTAGGAAGCACCTGCAGTGACTGATGCTAGGGCTAGACTCTGCCAGGCTAGACCTGAATACGTCCTTAAGAGTAAATCCAGGTGAATAGGAAATCATTTCCTTCTGGTCAGCACTGAGCTCTGAGATCCACAGCAACCAAATGCTGAGGCCCAGGACAATTGGATGCTGCCAAGTCATGCTTCGCCCTCAGAGTTGGCAGCCCCCACGATCTCAGGTGGTTTCATGAAATAGCTCAGGAACTGAAGAGGTCCATCCAGACAACACAGTAGTGTCAGAGGAAGTATGTTCCCTCCAGGTTTTCCCTACAGTTGGGATATGTGTGCCAAACTGGGGTGGGTGGGGAGCTCAAGCAGCTTGCAGAATGCAGTCTGAATACAGATGCCTTCTGTATCTCCATGAGGTTTATGGAGAACTTAGGTATAGGGATGACTTTCATGAATTAGTGGGCTCTGGAGCCACAGCACACATAGCAGATGTGGCTCTGTTTGGCTGAAGCAGCAACCTGACCTATCTAGCAAGATGTGATGCGGATGGTTCTATAGTAGAATTGATGAATAAGGTCAGCTTGATCTAGGTCAGGGAGACAGAGGTATTGCACAAAAGTCTGCAGAAGAACCTTTCTGTCAGGGAGATTTGGAGTGTCCTTAACCAGACAAAGATCCAGAGATTAGATTCCCAGCAGCTTCCTGAACACAGAGGGTCTGCCAACAGGCCATTCAGAAGGCATTTGGTAGAACACTCAAGAGGTCTTCAGCTTGAATGAGAACGTTATGTGAGCCAGTTAATTTACTATCTAATGCAGCTTATTTGTTATTATCATTAGTTATTTTTAAAAAGCTGTACTGTTTACAGATGCTTTGTTTTTTAAATTTTATTTATTGATTTTGAGAGAAAGACAATTTGTTGTTCTACTTATTTATGCATTCGTTGGTTGATTCTTGTATGTGCACTGACTGGGGATTAAACCTGGAACCTTGGCATGCTGGGAAAATGCTGACCAACTGAGCTACCCGACCAGGGTACAGATACTTTGGATTTAAAAGAAAATTGTGATTTATTAAGCCCAATGGAAGGAATATCTAATTCATAGTTTTCATTCACTCGGTCAATACATATTGAGTAGCTGTGTGTTCTTGGCACTAGCTATACAGTGGTGAATTAAACAGATATGCCCCTGTCCCCCTGCAGTCTGTTTGATTCATATGGTTGGAGTGTCATTCAGAGACTAAGGATAGTCTTGATAGTTAATCTTTCTCAAACCCTAGTGTCCAGGGGTTGTAATATTTACAAGCAAGGGGCTTTTCACATGGTAGCCAGAATTAATGGAATAGGCATAATGTTCAGGACAACCCTGGATGTGTGGCCTGGCTGAGTTAGAAGAATACTGTTTGGTAAGCTTGAGTTAGACCTCCCATTGGGGAGGGGAAAGGATAGGGCAGCGACTTGCTCAGCAGAAGAAGGTACAGCCATCGATAACATATAGCAGGTTGCTAAAAGGAAAGTGGCCTTGAATGGACTGAAACTTCTCTTTTGGATTGTCATCTGACAGAAAAAAAGCACCACTGTGGTTTTTTCATCTTTCCAGAGGGTGAGACTGCATAGACCTGAGGCTGACCTGGCATTCTGCTTCAGAGCACATACGCTGTAGGGGAGGCATGGGCTAGGCATTCAGATTATTCATTCACCAGATACTCACTGAGTGCTTGCTTCATGCTAGGCACTGCCAGGTGCCAGGATGCAACAGAAGAGGAGAGAGACATGGTCCCTACACTGATGAACCTTCTATTCTGAAGAGGGAGACCTACTAAAACCTAGTGAACAGAAGATGAATGAAATCACTTCAAGCTATGATGGGTGCTAGGAAAGAGGAATATAGAGGATTGAAAGGGAAAATAACAGACTTTGGACAGAGCTGGCCTGGGCAGGTCCCTTTATCTGAGAAGGTGTACAGAGAAATGAAGAATGGGGAGGACCCGCCTTGTGAGGAGCTGAGGTAGAGCATCATAGGCAGAGGGAGCAGCAGGTACACATGTCCCATGGCAGGCGACTCTGGCTGGTTCAGGTGAGGTGAGATCAGTGGTTGAGGGGGAGAGGTGGATTAGGCTGTGGACAGAGGCAGCGGCTAGATCATTCAGGGCTTTGGATTTCTTGAAAAAGAGTTTGGATTTGTTCGTACTGGTATCTATTGAAGTATCTGAATATAGTTGTGACATCCTAGATACCACTATGAGATTAGTGATCTCAGTGGGTTGCTATACCACACAAACATCCTCAGGGACTCTCCGTTGCCTTCCAACCAGCATTGGTGTCCTTCAGATCATCTTGTCTTTTATTTCTCCCCTTCATGCAAATTAAGGTCCAACCTAGTGTCAACCTCCATTCCCTGCACTCACCGACTGCGAGCCTTTGTCTATGCCATTATCTTCACCTCCAGAAAACTCATCCCCCTTCAAGGCTCAGTTCTCATGACATCTGCTTCATGCTACCTTTCTTTCAGTTTTCCCAGCCTAGATTGATCTCCCTTCTCCACCAGCCCTTTGTAATTTGGGAATACCACTATATTCATTAATTCCAAGATACACCTTTTTTCCCCCCATTTAACTTCTGAAGTTAGGTTGTGCCTAGCAGTTGAAAGTATATCATAATTTAGTTGGCAGTGCTTTTAACTTTATTAGCAGTTTTATAAATGAATACTGTGTCTTACAATCAGCAGCATCTTAGATAGGGATGAAATATGGTAATCAGTCTACCAAGTACTATTGTAATCAATGTAATTGTATTTTACCCTCCTGAAATGAGGGCTCAGAGCTGAGGAACCACATGGTAGCCCTTTTCATATCCCAAGGTAAACTCGGTGCTCCACAATGAATCTGAAATGATAAATGGGAGAAAAATATACAGGAAACAGGAGCAAATTTACCCTCGCTAGATCTGAGGGAGTAAATCGGAGCATTATAAGAGATGTAAATGTCTAGAATGGGGTGGGTGACCAGTTGAGTAGAGAGCCCAAATGCCAAGCTAAAGAACTGGTATCTCCTCCTTAGGATTATCTCAGACCACAAATGAGATGCAAAGTCATTTTTATGGACTGATTGCTTCTGTCCTCACAACATTCATGTTGAAATCTGGTACCTAATGTGATGGTATTAGCAGGTGGGGTCTTTGGGAGGTGATTAGGGTTAGATGAGGTCATGTGGGTGGAGTTCTCATGAATGGAATTAGTGCCCTTATAAATGGCACTGAAAAGCTTGCTTCCCCTTTCTGCTATGTGAGGACACTTTGAAAAGATGGCTTCACAGGAGCCAGGAAGTGGGCTCCCACCAGCTACCTGGTGTCTTGACCTTTGATTTCCCTCCAGATCTGTGAGAAATAAATTTCTGTTGTTTATAGGCCACCCAGTCTGTGGAGTTTTTATTATAGCAGTCCAAATTGAAACAGCTACTGAGGTAGAAAATTAAAGTAGGGGTATAAGTAAGAAGTGAAAAACTAAAGGGAAAGAGGATATTATTAACTTTCTTTTGGTTTTAATTCCCACTGATAATCTTTCTTTTTCATGATTCTCCCACTTACAACATTGCAGATATTTTAAAAACCTACCTCCTTTTGTCACTAGTCATCTTGCCATAAAATTGGTTTTCAACACTCCCTTCCTTTTTTCCTTTGCTTTTATTTTTATTACTCAGTGGACACCCTACTCATATACATAGTGAATGCCAGGACAGAGTTTTCAGGTAGCTCTGTGATGATCAGGAGCAGTTACCCTAGTTCTTTATTTAAATTATTAATTTCATGTCAAACCAGAACTTCAATGGAGATAAGAATTTTAGAATCCAAGGATACATGGATGATGCTGAAATTCTCTTCTTCTATTTCCATATTATTGGAAAATTCATTCATTCATTCATTTGGCATGCATTTAGTGCTTTCTGTATGCTAGCTACTATGTTGTGTTCAGAAAATACACAAATAAAGATGTGCATCTTTCCTTCAAGTAGATTCTACTCTAAACACAAAGAGAATTGGTTATTAGGTTACTTATATGGTGGTGACAGGGAGAGAAAGCATAATCTGGACATATTCTTAGACATATCTGGACAACTGTCTATACTGCATTGGTTTAAATTAGGTGCTTTCCATGACTGGACTAGGTGACTTAAAAAATATTTTCCATCTTTTTCTGTGATTGATTTTTAGTGTATAAACACTAGCCATTCCCCAGAAATACTGTTCCCCATCTCTGACAGCCTATGCTTGTAAACTCACTTTTGGGTCACACAAGATGGATAGAATCTTTCATAGAAAGCATATTTTTATTAATTTTGAAGCACTTTTATTGTAGAAATTCTGACACTATTTATGTGATACTGTCATTGATGGGCTGTAAATTTTTTTTGCCTGTTTTAATGTTTTGTCTTTGGTCTAGAGCAGCAGTTTACAACCTCTTTCATCTCACGGTGCACAGAAACTAGTGACTAAAATTTTATGGCACATCAGAAAATGTATTTTTTGCTAATCTGACAAAAAATAGGTATAATTTTGATTCATTCACATTGAATGGCTATTGTGTTGGCTGTTGTCATTTTTTTAATTTGACAACCTAAGGGAAAAGAGGTTAGTGCTCCTGACTAAATAGTCAGGTATTGTATGTTTTAAAAATTCTTGTGCCACACCAGTTTAAGATAGGTCTAATAGAATCAATTAGATCTTATAGACAAAACAGAGGCTCAAGATTCCCATCAAAGTCTTTCCCATGTAAAAGGCCTTTGCTGATCATGTCATCTGTCATTCTTTCAGTAGGACCGGAGTAATCACCAAACTCACTGTCAGTACCTTACATGATGTGAAATTTATAAATGTTATCTTTCAGATTACAAAGCTACACACTGACACACAGGTATGTGACATGAACTGTGTCTATTCAACACATACAAGATTATTATCTTGGTTACAGTCATTTTAGAATGTAAAACGAAATTTGTGTCTTTTTAATTCAAGACATTGTCAGGTTCATTTAAAGAACCAGGTCTGACTTGCTGTCTTATTTTAATGGTTTAGGATGGATGGAATTTTAATTGTATAAATGCATCAGATACTCTGGAAGGAAACCAGATCTATCCCCATTAGAGCTTTATAGAGGTTTCAAGTTACAAGAATGAATGTGAATCAATGAGCACGTATTTCATTATGACTGGGGAAAACAGTGTCAATATTTGGTTCAAGCACTTTTCAGATTTAGGGAGCATTTGTAGGACCATGTAAGGCAAAATAAACCCCACAAAAAGCACTTTGAGGGTTAGTAGAGATCATAAAGTATCCTAGCACAGAAGTCACAAGGCCATTAAAGGTTAAATACTCCCCAGTGTGAAAAATGTCCCAAGGAGTCTTCCCACACTAAGTGAGGTCGTCATGGAAGGCACATTTGAGTCTGTTTATCTCCAGTTGGAATGGCACATGACTGCAGTCACATTTAGTCTCATTACTGTTAAAGTGTGAAGTGCCAACTTGGAAAAAATGCAGTCTTCCACACATCGGATTGTGGCTTTCTGGGACGTGGGGTCAGCAATGTGGTTGGATGCGTTTTAGGAGATTAACATCTAAGATGTTTTCTACAAAGCCTGCTTAACACACCAAGTTAACTGCTTTGTGCCAGCCCCCTAGAAGCCTGGGGAACATGAGGCAAGTGCTCCTCTGGATTTCCAGAACCCTGAGGACTTTTCCTTTTCCCTCTCCCATGGGGGAGCAGGATCTTCAAATGAGGGTGGCACATGGATTAGCAGCTTAATGAAATTGATTTCTATTATAGTGATCACTTCTTAGACTGGGTAGGCAACCCAGAAGTTACATTCCCTATGTCCCATGTCTAGAATTGCTAATCAAGTGATTTCCTTGTGTATAAACATCTTCATAGTCTCTTATGTTCTCACTGTGAAAAATTTGTGTAGCTTTTCTTATGTGTAAATTGTAACTTTTCCTTCCTCTAGCCAGATTTTTGACTTGCAAATGTATGGCTTTTGTGGTTGTACAAATGCAGTCCATTGGCTCTTGATATTTTTCTCTGATCCTAAGAAACACATATTTTTACTGGTCCTGTCTAGTAAAAAAGAAAGTGACTTAAATAAAGGGAGTATGTCAGAGTAGTCTACAGAGAATTTTTAGGATTTTTCTTAGTTATTTTTCATACTTACAATATGTTAATGACATTAATATTTTCCACTTAGTCCGTCTTATGAAACTGTGATTGAATTACTAAATGATTTTTTAAAAAACTATAGCTTAGAATTAAAGTTCCATGTTTAAGAGGCTGATTAATCTATTGGGGCTAGGCAGGTAGTAAAGGAAAAACTTCACGTATCGCAGGAGGGGAATGGATTGGCAAACACCCGCCTCTTCAGCTTAAATCATACTATTGAATTAAAAGTTGCCTCTAGTCTTAGTCAAGTCCTGACAAGAGGATTCCACTGTCTCCTTGCCTCTCTGCCATCCCATTTCAATACTTAACAACTCTCTGAGCATCTTACCTTATTTCTTGCTTCAGTTTGTTAATTCTCCATTTACTCTTACAAATAGAAAATGACTTTCAACCTCTTATGTAAGGCTCTCCTAGAGAGTCTCTTTAGGGGAGAGAATGGTGCTGCACAGGGATCTTACATCTCCTGTTCCATCACCGCCCTTTGATGGACATTAGCAGTGTTTCTCAACATGTGGTCTATAAATCAGCAGATCGGTGTCTCCTGGAAATTTGTTAGACATGCACATGTTGGACCCTGCCACAGACCTACTAAATCAGAAACTCTAGGCGTGGGGCCTAGTAATTTGTGTTCTAACTGACCCTCCAGGTGACTCTGATGCTAAGATCGAGAACCCTTGCTATGTAGGAAGCTGGGGAGAGGTAGTCCCAAAAGGGAGAGGACCAGTCAAACCACTGTGAGAGAGCAAACTGCCTTCTTCCTCAATCACAATTCATCTTGAGACAACCACATAAATGCAGCCCTGCTATGTCCCCATGCCTGTGAATGATCCCCCAGTTCTTTTTTGTGTTACTGACCTAAAGTCTTTAAAAGTGGAAAATAGAAGAAAATAAGTATGCATATACAGAATTGATTGCACTTACAATTAAAGTCAACTTGTACTTTTGGTTGGAAGAAGACAAACTTCTATAAAATCTGAACATTTGCTGGTAGATGAATGGAGACACATTTTTGAAATAGACCTATTAGCCGTGCACATTACATTGGCCAGAAACTGCTCAGTGTCTCTTGGATGGAGGTGGGGGATACATTGCAAACTTATCAAAATCAATTGCTTGGAATTTCTGTGCTGCAGTTAACTTCTCAAGACTGTAAGTTCTGAGTTGTCCATTTTAAACTTTGCATTTGTTCTTGGGACTTGGAAGGTCTAAAGAAGATTTGGATGGTCCCTGAGTACCCTTCTCTCTTCCTTTCCAACAGGTACCAAAGTTGTCAGATTTTATTTACCTTGAAAGAGCAAACCAGGCAAATGTTCAACTACCATGATCAGAAGCATCCGCTTCCTGTTAGCACTTCTGAGCCTTGAGACTCCTGAGAACTTGTGATCACAGGAGAATTTAGAGCTAATTTTTTCCAGTACGGTGCTTTGGCAAGGGCCCTGCTTCTTCCAATGGGTGTATAGTACAGAAATGTATCCTTTTAACGTCTGTGTTGATAAAGATTTAATAGCAATGGCTTAAACATCCCTTAAAAACTTTTGGCATGAGTGTGTTTAAGTGGAACTCTGGTAGCTTTTTGCAACCTTTAATAAACTCATTGGAATGAGTGGGAAATAGCTATCATATGTTTCTGGAACCTTCCTTGGGCCCCTGGCCAGAAAAGAGCTGTTGTTCAAGGGGTTAATGGTATTCAAACCTTATTTATGTTTGTGTGATTAGGGATGTGAGGATGTGCCTCTTGCACTCAATCCAGGTTTGTAAAAGATTAGTTGTTCTAAACAGAAATGGGAGAGCAGCCCTGAAGAATTGGGGAAAGAATGCGTAGCATGAGCAACAGGGGTTTTTTTCCTGTGTGTGGCTATGTAGAGGCGGAAAGGGATGAAATGCGGTTTAAAAATTAAATGCAGACTAACTGCTCTCCTTTTCTGAGAAATGCCAGAAAACACTTAATCCAGGAGATGCTCCCAACTATTAACCTCCTTCCACACACCACCATTCAGTGGAAATCTTCAGGCTCTGTAAAATAGACTGACATGGTTATTACTGAATTTTTTTTTTTTTTTTTAGGATTTAAAGGCCAGTGGATGAACAGTTTGTGATTGTGTTGGAACTTATACCACACTCAGTAAGTCATGTAGGGAAATAAAACATTATCAACGATAGAAAACCTGAAACTGATCATGAAATCTATTGTATTACTTCTCCAAAATCTTTTACACTGTGAGATCACTTATTCAAGTATTTGTTCACTACTTACTTTTTGTAAAGCTATTTACTTTATCTAAAGTAAAAGGTTTAGCCCAGCTTTGGTCATACAAACACACACTCTCTCTCTCTCTCTCTCTCACACACACACACATACACACATACACATACACATATATATGTACGTACATTTATGCATCCATCTCTACAAATTCCCCAAGTCTGATCTTACTTACTCAGTTAATTCGATGTGTTGATAGAAAAATATATACAGGATGGGGCAAAAGTAGGTTTATGTTGTGAATAAGCGAAACACAGAGTTCATTGCATTATTTATTAATTATTCTATTGTTTTCCATATGAACAACTGTAAACTTACCCTTGTTCCACTCTGTACATTTATTTGGCTCATGGAAGAATATGAATTAAACATTTTCTCCATGCCAAATAGTTCATCTTACCCATAAATAGCAAAATGGTTCCACTCAACTTGTGTTACACCCGAAGTTTAAAAAAGCAGCTACATAGCATCGTGGAATTCTTAAAGCTCCAGGGGGTATTTGAGAATACCCTTAGTTGACAGACAAGCACACTGAAGCCCAATAAGCTCAGTGCAAGTGGCTGTCCTGAGGCCGCAGGGCAGCAGGGCAGCGGGTGGACTGTCCCAGCACAGGGCCACGTGCTGCCCTCTGGGCAAATGCCCCACCTGCGCCGCTCTTCTGGGGGCACTGACTTGGTTCCAGACTCTAGAGCTGGACTCCATGACTAAAACAATAAGTAAAAGAAATTGAAAGTCCCTGTCCTTGAGTAGTGCACTGTTTATATTTGCCTTAGATCTTTCTTCCTCTAATGCTACAAACCGGAAACTTATGAAATGTGAAAATTACCCAGGGCGTCTGTCAGGAAGATCAATTTCTGAAAGACTCATTACACTTAGTAGTTGCAGTCATTATATTTTACTGAAAGCATCTTTAAGATGTGAAAATACATATATTCTTGGGAGAAGAGAAATCTCAAAGTATACGTCAGACGCGGCGGTTGCCTTGCTTCTCTGCTACCTGGGCCAACTCTGATTCTCGGGGACAGAGGTTTTTGAGGTGAAAGGTCCCTCCTATATGTCTGTACAGGGATAGCAATGCATGCAGTATGCTGGGACTGGAATTTTAACCCATGCCTTGGAACCCTGGATCTGCAATGTAGCCCATCTTTGTTGTATCTTTCCCCCTGTTGGTAAACACTATGTCCAGAGCCTGAAGAGTGTTCTGTTAATCTCAGTGCAGCTCACACTTGATGACTGAAGAGTCATGTTTAGTAGCTCACCAGGTTCATGCTATATGGGGTCAAAGATCAGCACTTAAGCATGACTGCTATCTCCTTGAGAAGGCCCCCACCTGTCGCTGTGTCACAGGCTCTTGACACCTTCCCAGGCCACCCTCCTCAGTTACTGCAGCAATGATTCCTGAGTGAGCTGGTCTGCGCCCCTGCCCACCCTACTTGCTCTGGTCCCCAGAAATCCAGGACAGGCCCTCCTCAGTGCTCAGGTGCTCAGCATACCCACCTCCTACGGAAGCGTGAACTAGGGGTCCTAAGGGTTGATTCACAGGTACCAAGATCAGCATATTTGTCAGGTTGTGGAGGGGGAAATGTTGGCTTGAGGGACAAAAAGACGGGAGGAAGAAATCAATGGTAGAAGAGGAAATGGGAAAAGAGTATTTGGAAGGAAGGTCTGATTTGTAGGAATAATCGTTGTCCTGGTAACTAGTTGCCATGGAGACAGGTCCCCTGATGGGGCAAATGTATATCCCCTTGAGAGAAACTTTTTCAGCTGGCGTTGCTGACCCACTGTCTAACTGAAACAACTTGATTAAGGAGACTTTGTTTATAAAGCACTCTGTGTTCTGAAATAGGGTCTTAGTTCAGGGTACTATTCTTTTCTGCTATTTCATTTGACTGTAACAGGAGGAGTTTTGCGCATGCAACACAGGGTATAATTTGACCTAATTGATTCCAGGCCTCATCATTGTCTCACTAACATCGCCCCCCCCCCTTTATTAAATTCACATGGATTCTCTTTTCCCTCAGTGAAACTTTTCCACTGAAACTCTTGCAGAGGTGCGAACCCGTTCTATAGATAACTTCTGTAATGGAGGCACCTAATTTGGGGGAGGGGAACAGTAAAATCCCCTGGTAATGAAAATATTTATGTTTTTGTTTTAAAATTGGGATTCTGAACTAAGTGAAAAATGTATACATGAAAATTACTGCTCTGCAAATGGTTATAAGAGAACAGGGTAGTGCCTCTGATCTGAGCTTTGTGTCAACACAGGCAGGTGTTCAAATGGAGCAAACAGGGTGGGGGTAGCGGACCAAGGACTGTGATTCCAAATTCAACATTGATTTAGTTGTTTTGGGTTAGGGTTGAGTTAGATCAAGTCCTGGTATGTTTTATATACTTTGATAGAGCTGTGTTATAATTGGATTGAGAAACTGGAAGGACTTTAGGGAAAGAAAATAAATGAATCTGTTTGCTTGTTCTCAGGACTGATAGTGAATTCATTCCAGATAGCAAGTGTCCATTTTAAACTTTCAATCTAAGAAAAAGTTTCCTTTTATTTGCTTACAGAACACTATTTGTTCCCATTCCTATGGACAATGGCCTGAACCTCAGATGCATTTTAAAATTCAGTAATGCTTAGGCAACAGAGAAATTTACAAAATAAGCCATTACGAACTAGAAGAAAATATAGGTGATTAATTAACTGGTGTCCAGATGGAGAAACGTATTCCAGGTACAAAGTAATAGAAGATTGTGTAACATATGTGTGTGTGTGTGTGTGTGTGTATTCCTTACACATACATTCAAGGAAATATAAATCTATGTACTAGACATAAAAATTTTAAACCCACTTATGTCAAAATATAAACAAAATTAAGCAAACAATATAAACAAAAAGCAAATAAATATATTCATGATATTAATCCTGTGGTGTAACTGTTGCATATATATATGCTAGACAACAAATATGACAAAAAGCTATTCTTACTGTATAATGAACCCATCTACATCATGAAGAAAAATAAATTTAAAATATGCAAAAGATGGGAAAACATTGCAAAAGAAATATAAGTGTCTGCAGTATATTTTCAACAGCTCATCTTTCACAATAGGATGTGGTGTCTCATTTGTGAGGTCCCGCGTGAAGATGCACTCCCAAGTGTAGGCTTCTTCTGCGCAACTCTCGTCAGTGAGTGGTGTCACTGGCCACGTGTCCTTGTTTTCAGTGATTGCTTGAAAGGTCAGATATCATCCTTAGCATGGCCGGAAGATCTTAATACTGTTCAGTTTGTATATCCCTGGGTTTGTTTTCTCTAACCCAGTTTCTCATTTTCATCCTGCTGTGTGATTTGATTTTGTAAACTACCTCAAATGCATTTTGGAATGACATAGGTTCTAAGTAAATTGTTATGTAAAAATATATTTTAAAATATCTACAAGTATTTTATCGCGTCTCTCTGTGATTTACCTTTGGAATTCCCTTGGTTCTGAACCCCTGTGTTACGAACAGTGGTTGTATAAATAGCTGGCTAGACAATGGCGCTTCACTCCTGCTGCGACTCTGTTGCTTCCTTTTCTCTACTCCACCCAGGGTTCGGAAGGAAAACCCAGCTGTTTTTGTTTGGTGGCACCACCTGGTGGCCAGTTTTGGGGACTCCACCTATTTTGATTCTCAAGCGAGAGCTTCTAGGAGGCAGGCAGTCCTCTCACTGACTTTCTGAGCAGTGTATTATCATCTCATTTTACAGATGAGAAGACAAAGAGATTAAGTCACTTGCCCAAGATCACAAATTGATGATGGACAAGTCAGTCAGTATATTAATTTTCTACTGCTACATACCAAATTATCACAAACCTAAGGGCTTAAAACAATGTCTATTTGTTAGCTCACTGTTCTGTAGATCACAAGCTTGGGGGGCTTGGCTGGATGCTCTGCCCAGAGTCCAGTGAGGCTGAAATCAAGATATTAGAAGCCACACTGGCCTCTCATCTGTAAGCTCTGGAGGAAAAAAACTACCTTGAAGCTCATTCAGGTTTTTGCAAGAATTCAGTTCCTTGTGGTTGTAGGACTGATGTTCCCATTTTCTTGCTGGCTGTTAGCCTGGGCTGCCCTCAGATTTTAGAAGCCGTCCATATTCCTCAACAGGTAATTCTCCTCTGTCTTCAGAGCAGCAAAGACACCTCCCACCTGCAATCTTTTTGATTACCTTCTCTGTCACCAGCCAGAGAACTCTGCTTTTAAGGGGCTCCTGGAATTACATCAGACCCACATGGATAATCTCCCCATTGATGAACTCAAGGTTGACCTTTTAGTAACCTTAATTACACCTGTAGAATCCCCTTTACCACTTAATATAACATAATCAGGGCATGATATCTCATCCTACTTACAGTTCTAGGGATTAGGGCACAAAACCTTAGGGATTATTTTAGGAATTTGCCTACCACAGTCAAACGTCAAAAACTCTTAACTTCTCTTCATCCTTAAGATGGTATTTATTTATTCCTTGTTGCTGTCTTTCTGTTGTTTACTAGCTTCTGTTGTTCTTTAGTTTTATTTCAGGATCTTTTTTTTCTTTCACATAATGCACATACATCCCCTAGGCTTACCCTTTGTCACCATGTCTGAATTCCTCACTAGCAACCACAAGGAGTCTCTCTCTTTACCTTTCTCTTCTGCTCACTGTATCTCCCTTTTTCTTTGGGCCATGGAAGGAGATATGTAGTGGTCTGAGGCTCAGGAGGCCCAGTCTGTCCCTAAAAAAAGAAAGTGGCTTTATCTCTTAGTCCTTTGGTTTCCTCAGCTGGCAACAACTAAGTCTCTGGTAACCTGTTTGGGGTATACAATGAGCTTATCAAATTTTTTAAAAAATATTAAAATTATGTGATGCCAGGCTCCTAAACACCTGTTGCAAGATTGTTCTTAGGATTCAGGGGTACTGTCTCTCATGATAAGCCCAACAACTCCTGGGACTTAATCAAGGGATCAGTCTTGTTTTTTTCTTGCCAGGAAATTAGAGTCTTGACCCAAAATGCTTCTTGGACAGACACTGTGGGCTCCAGGTCTCCACCAAGTACTGATGAATGTGGAGACATTTTTGGCTGTATGGCAGCCACCTGCATGCATGCAGAATGACAGAGTGGCTAAGAGCACTTACTTTGCAATAAAAATATCTGTACTGGAATCCTGGCTCTGACACTGACAAGCTTTAGGAATTAGGGCATGTTTCTCATCAGTAAATTTGGATAATATTAGATGTTGAAAAAAAAAAAAGACAGAATTAGCTGTCTGTAAAAAGCCTGTCACTGCTTGGCAGATAAGTGTTCAATAAACAATAGCTATTATTACTTTTGCTGCTAAGATTTAATGGTGGCAATAGCAATAGTCTTTGTTAAAAGTACATTATAATGAAAACACTTTAGAGGTTAAAATAATCATAGAAGGATTATATAGTTGAATCATAAGTTAATATTAAATTTTCAAAAATTGAGATTATGCACTATAATAGGGTCTTTAAGAATGGAGGAAAATGCCTTACTTCATTCCTGTTATAATTAACAAGGAGCAAAGATGTGCTTAGCATTAACAGTTTCCTTTGTCTCCACTTGCTAGACTTCTAATACAAAAATAGAACAAGAGAAAATAGAATACAGTAGCATAGAAATAGTCATTCTGGCTGGAAACCAAGTACTTGGCAGGAATATTTTACTAATCATTTGTGTATTGATATGTCTTAAGCTGTGCTTGCTGGCAAAACAGTTACAGTGTGCCTTTGTGACACTTCAGGTAGAGGCTGTGCTTTTATGTTGGAGCATCTCCCACAGCGAGGACCTGAGGAAGTCCTGCCCTCAAGGTTGCAAAGCCAGCCATTAGTAGGATGGAAAATTTCTAGGAAGACTTGTGTGTATGTTTTCCTGACAAATATTGAGAAGGAAGAGGAAAGAGTGGGAAAGGAGAGAAATAAGTTGAGGAGTTGGTGGAACAGAATGGCATTTATGTTTATAGAACACCTGGGTCTTTTACCTTTAATCCTCTCTAAGCAATCCACAAAATAGATGTTGCCCCATTTTAAAGGTAAGCAACTCATACCAACTAACTGATAAGTAATAGAGCTGAATTTAAACCCAGATCTGTCTGATCACGTAATCCATGTGTTTTCCTGCTGGTATGACCTTGGATTCTAGCCCAAAGCAAAATTCATGATTAGGAAAGTGTTAATACATTCAGCCATGGTAACTCTGGAGGGGGAGGTGAGGTTAAAGCAAAATTTAAGAGAATCCTTCCCAGTGGGATTCCTGTCAGTTAAAGTCCCATCCATTATTATATTTTGTGTTTATCCTGACCCTTATCTTAGACTAATTAAACCAGGAGGACTAGGTCAACTTGATTAAATTGCATTATTAGTGCATCATAGTATGTAGTTCATTTGTTTTAGTGGTGGTTGTTTTTGGTTTCACATTTTTCCATTAGTGTCAGGTTTTACTACAGAGGTTATAGATTAAGTTAAAAAAGAAAATCCATTATAACATTAAGGGAAACTACTGTAGAATGCTATATAAGCAAAAAGTTATTGTTCCAATATATCTAATTCTAGTTATTAGCTGATTGGCCTTTTTATTACAATAATGCTTCAGTTACTAAGATCAGATCTTTCAATTAATCAGGATTGTCTATTATTCTGAACCGTATTTAGAGAAGAAAGAGCCAAACTTGGAAACAAAGACCCCCACATCCCCACCACCATTTCACTCTGGGGAAACCAACTTTTCACTCCGGAGAAAACTTTCAGGCAGTTCCGTGGCCAGGGATTTCCTCTAATTTGAAAATAATGCCTTGCCTTTGAACTTTGTGAAGTGCTTTTGTATGTGTTAATGGTCTCATTTAATTCTGTTTTTGTGGGAGGACTTTTGAGGGTTTGTGGGGTTTTTTTTGTTTTTCGGGGGTTTTTTGTGAGGGAGGTAGGCACATGCTGTGATCCTCAGGTCTTCCAGTCTTTAAGGTTCTTTCAGCTAGAAGACACTGTTTCCTTCTTGCCTTCCTTTCTCAGTGGACACTACTGTTGACATTCTACCGGAACCTCAGTCATTAAGGAATGATGTATTATGGTATATTTGTTAAGGCAGAAAACTGCTTCATGTTTTAATGCTGAATTAAAAGTGTTGTTTTTTTTTTTAAATTATGTAACCTTCTGCTGACTAGACTCTTGGCTTATCCCAAACACCTCCTGTTATGATAGTAATGTAGCGTTGGGATGAGTGGGCTCTGGGAATCGTGTTCAGCCTCCTTACATGGCAAAGTGAGGAAATGCGGGTCCAGAACGGCAGGCTGTTTGCCTCCCATTACTCAGCCAGCCAGTCCCCATCTGTGGAGGGTAATCACGTTATGGCTCTACCAGGTGAATACATTTAGATTGTGTCTCCATGCCTACACATTGTTTTTTTGTTGTTTTTTTTTTTTAGCACATTTATAATTGGACTGTTTCCTTGGAAAACGTTCAAAAAGCATTAACTAGACCAAATCCAAGGCTTAGACTGTTTTTGTTCTGCTGATTTTTCTCAGAATTTCCAAAATACAAAGAATTGCAGTAGATAAAAAATAAGCAAATACATACAAATTTGGGCTGGAAAATCTTCTCAGATTTCCTAATCTCACTGCCATAGAGGAATAAAATAGCATTCCTAAATGTTTCTATTTTTATGTAAGACAAGAGTGGCAACATCGTGTTCACTTTATACTTTTGGGACATTTTATATTTGGCTGAAGGAAATTGGGGGAAAAATAGAAGAGATTTTAGAATCTTTAATACTCTCTGTAGAATCATGTTATTTAACTCCCTGCTACCACTTGTGGGATATTTCAGCACTTGTGATCATCCCGAACTTGCTAGCAGCTGTAGGCAATAACTGACATCTTTATGTAAGTTGCACATTGTCAACATACCCATGGAGCGGTTCTTTATTGTTGCTGGTGCTTTAAGGGGTTTCCTTTCATGTAGACAAACACAGTCTACGATTCAACACTAATCACAGCCAGCCTTGAACGGAAATGCTCCTGCTGGCTGGGCTGCAGTCACGCAGAGCCAGAGGATTCCTCATCCAGGGCTTGGGGTCCTGGAGCCAATGCTCCGTATGGCTTGTTCTCAGGGCGAACAGGGAAGCCACTGCTCACAGTCCTCAGGACCACAACAGAGACAACTGCTGGGGTCTGCCTGGGTCTGTCTGGGTCAGAGGTCATTTGTAGATGTGTTACTATCAAAAAAGGAAAAGGCCATCATGATCTGTTGAAGGAGAACCTTTCAATGAGCTGATGATTTCATTTTACAAAAACATCAACAATGACAAGATGGTCTTCTCAGATTTCAGAGAGGGATATTCCATGTCCATGTCCCACAGATAAGACACGAGAACACAAATAATTAGAGGGAGAAACATCATTTGTAATGACAAGGTGACTTGCGATAATTGGCAGTGGAAGAAAATAAGGGAAAGCATAGGACCAACTGTGACCAAGAACTTATGTAGGCTTGTGTGTGTGAGTCTGTGTGTATGTGTGTTAATATCTAGTGACTATATGTGACTCTTGTGTGTATGTATGAGCATGCATGCACTTGTGTACATGTGCAATCTCTAACCTGGGCATCTTCTAGAGTATGAGATATGATTGAAGTAGCTATTCTATGGAAATGGGGTGATCAGCTTGTTCTAGTTCCAGGACTATCCAGTTTTAGCACTAAAAGGCCTGTGTCCTGGGAAATCCCTCACCTTGTACAAACCAGCATGACGGGTCGCTGTATATCTTATTTAAAGATTCGTCTTTAAGATTGGCTGGCGAAAATGATCCAGATGAACTTCAGACCCAGTGTGATCGCACACCTCTGTCCTTGCCTGCCTCATTGCTCGCAGTTAGCTGGCTAGAATTCCCAGGTAAATTCATGCACCAATGCTTTGGGGATTTCATAACTAACAACAGTGTTTTTTAGTGGAGATTTAGCTGTTTTTTACATTTGAATTTGGCAAACTTAAATAAGTAAGCAGAGAAAGAAGTGAAAAAGGGAAAGGCGGTGAGAGAAGAGGAGAAAGAGAAGGGCTGGAGAAGGGGTGTGGCCCCCAGGCCCTGTTGCGATGGTCCAGCACTGTTACCAGGTCAAAATGAGTCCAACCGTGGGAACGAACCAAGAATTCCTTCTAGGAATACTTTTTAGTTGTTTTTCCCCCAATTATAATATTCTTCCACAACTCAGCATATCATCCTAAATGTTATTTTTCCATCTTCCAGCTGGAGTTGAGGTAATACTGTGATTTTCAAACAGAAACAGAAGCTGTATTTTTTTTTTTTTTTGGTAGCAAAGTTACCATTAATTAGACTACAGAGAGTAATATTTTTACCAGATGAAAATAGGCATTTCTTTTCTTTTTTAAAAGATTACATTAACTTTTTAGAGAGAGGGAAAGGGAGGGAGAAAGAGAGGGAAACACTGATGTGTGAGAGAAATATCCAACAGTTGTCTCTCACACACCCCCACCCAGGGACCTGGCCCACAATTCAGGCATGTGCCCTGAGCAGGAATCTAACCTGCGAACCTTGTTTGCAGGCTGGCACTCAACCCACGGAGCCACACCAGCCAGGGCAGAAACAGGCATTTCAACTATGTTTCTAGTTATCTGAGAGCATTGAACACCTTCTTTGAGAAATAAAGTTAAGAGTTGGTGAAATTGGGGACATTTGTGGTCTGCTTACGTGATGTACTTTTACATTTTTTAAGTAGTGTATTTTATTATAAATAGAATATTTATTATGAATACTTTATAAAATAGAGATAACCAGAAATAAGGATATAGAAAGTATCCATATTCCTTTTATCATGTCAACTAACTAGAATTTTGTTGTATATCTTTTTAGTCTTTTAAAAGCTATGTATGTACATTTTAATATATGTTTGTACATACAGATGGCTCATCCTGTACATATTGTTTTATAAAGAGATAACTTTTAATGTTTCATTGTTTAAAAAATTATTTTAAATTGAGATATAATCGACATATAATATTATACTAGTGTCAGGAGTATAAGATGATCATTTGATATTTGTATATATTGCAGAATGGTCACCATAGTTAACCTAGATAACATTCATCACTACACATAGTTACAGTTTCTTTTTCCTGCGATGAGAACTTTTAAGATCTACTCTCTTAGCAACTTCCAAACATACAATACAGGTTTACTCTTTTTTCACCCCAATAAATTTAATTTAAAAAAAAAAAGATTGCTTTGGGTGTTGCAACATTCACTGATACAGGACTAAAGCTCTTACCTATAGATGATAAATTCAAACCTAGGTGGGTTTGCAGTGGGTTTGGAAGCTCAGAAACTCTCAGAAAAGTGTTTCTTTTTGGTCTGAGGACTTGGTGATGACTGAACGCTTTGGCTGTCTTTGTTTCATGTGGTCCCTTCTGCTTTCCCCACCAAAAGAAGCCATATCTAGGAGCTTTTCTGGCTTTGCGGTTGCTTTGTGGCCTGGTCACTGTGAGCATCGTTAGGACCTGCATTCTTGGAGGAAATCAGGTGGAGGACAGTCAGCAGAATCTGAGCCATCTGCTCATTCCCAAGGTGAGGAAGATCGGGCCCCATTTTTCTAGTCCTTAAATTGCTCATTCTTTATTTTTAATTACCCCCAGACCTTTGTCCCATTGAACATCCCCCTGCCATTGGGGGATGTTTCTCCAGAGGTTCCTTTCTTCCAGGGTAACTTGACCTTCGTGAGCTGAATAGGACAGCCAGACTTTTGGAACTCTCTGCCTTGCTCCTCCATGCACATCTGGCTGTTGGAGCCCCGATCTGTGAGGTTTGTAGACTGTGCTCTGACTTCCTCAACCGGCACAACCACAACCCTGGCCGCGAGGGCTGGCTTCTAGTCCAAGTAGGAGTGCTCACGATTGGGTGTAGGGTTCTTGCACTGTGCCCATCAAGATTGTGAGCCTTGGGTCAACTCTTCTGCCACCTGCGTGTTCTCAGAACCCTTCTCTGGCTGCCTGCAGGCACTGTGGTGTAATGATTACTGCATGGGTTTGGAGTCAAGTCCCAATTCTGACCCAGTCAATCACATGACCTTGAGCAGGTTACTTTCCTCCTTGAGAGTCTCTTTCCCCAAACATGCAGTGGTTATAGCAATGGTGACTACTCCCACATGCAGGCAATTTGAAGAGTAAGCAACATAGTACATGTACATCACTTTGCAAACTCTCTGGCACAATGAGTGTTCCACACATTCTCATTTAAGCAGGTCGTTCTCTACTTTTTGAGAATATTCTACACTAGGTACAGTAAGGAGGGATCTGTAAAGGGACTTTGGCTGTTTGGAATCTGAGGAGAGTCTCTGAGAAGGAGATTTAACCTAAAAAAGGGTTTAAAATTATGGATATCAACCCTCCACGCTCCTTTCGCCCCCTTGCAACCAAGGCCTGACTATGCCTTTTTCTGACTGTGGAAAAGACTCTTTAAGGGGTCCTGCCCCTGGACAAGGGGCAGTCTGCAGAGATAGGTGGTCTGCTTTGCGAAGTGTTTACTGGGTGTGTCAATTAGGGCCCCCAGAAGTTTTCTTCTTGCCCCTGCTATCTCCTAATAACTGGAGCCCAGGAACTGTAGCCTTGTCTCGCACCAGGTCACAGCCTGAAGCTTTGCTGCTTGCTGACCTATTTCTGTGGGGTTGATTTCCATCCTGGGAGCATGTGTGGAGACACTCTCCTCCCACTTCTCAGGCCCATCCCGTCCTGAGGTCACAGGTTCACCCCTCCTTCTTCTCCCTGTGCTATCGACCCCTGCGCACTCCTTTTTCTCACCACCTTTAGATTCTCCCTCGTAATTGTTACCATTCCTCTGGGAGCAGCCAAACAAAATGGAGCAAAATGGGACAAATTACCAAAGGAGTGGTGTGACTTTCAAAAGCTGAGTTCCAGAAGTCATCAGTGCCAGCATTCAGAAAGTTTTTGATGTGCTGGAATCTTAAGCCACGAGCTCCTCCAGGCCATTTAGTTCTGGAAACCACAGTGGCCCTCAGTGCTGCAGCGCCATCAGCGTGGGGGTTGTGAAGCCGCTTCCTGCTTCCTCCTTTGTTCTGGCTTTGATTCCTTTTAACATTTCTGAGTATGGAATCTGCATATAACAGCAGGCCTGCTCAGCGTTTTCCAGGACATTTAGTACCTTAAGTAAGCCTTTTTACTTTATGTTCTCCCAAGTTTCTTTTACCACAGAAAAAATTTTAAGTTTCAGGTACCGCCATGATGTGTCGCTGTATGTTTCCCTGCACAGCGGCAGCTCACTGGTAGGAAGTGATGCGGACTGAGTTATTGACTCTGCCTTGTTCCAAGGCAGGTGGGAAAAAAGAAATGTGTAGCACCTTTCTTTCACTTAAAGAGTATTGCACTTTAACTTTTTCAAAATGCTTTCCATATATCATCTCATTTAAGCACTGAACAGCTCTATGAGGCAGAGGAGTTATTATTACCTCCCAAAAGCCAATGAAGAAAGTAAAGTCGAGGTGGTTACTCATTCATTCAAAGGAATTGTTGACCATCCACCATATATGTCATGTACAGCTCTAGGCACATGGGATGTAAACTTCTTGCACTGTCGGAACATACATTCTAGAGAAGGAGGCAGGCAACAATGTATAATGTCAGGTGGTAACAAACGCAGATGTCAATAAAACATATTTTAAGGGGACAGAAAGTGACCACTTGCGCTGCTAGTTAGGTGGACAGGGAAGGCTTCCTGAGAAGATGGCATTTGAGCAGGCAGGTAGGAGAAGTGAGAGGGTGAGCTACGTCTCTGCTGAGGAAGCAGCCAGTGCGAAGTTCCTGTGGCCAGAAGGTGTTTGGAGGGTTCACAGAATCGCCCCAATGAGAAACTTATTCAGTGGCATGAAGTGAGGTCAGAGAGCAAGCCAGGGAATGAATCAGGGCTTCGTGTATCATCCTAAGGATTTTGAGTCATATTCCGAATTTTATTTTTGCTCTAAGAGGGAATGAAAGAGTTACACACTGGGGATAACATCATCTGACTTATTTTATAAGAATCATTGTGGCCACTGCGTAGAGAACAAGCTATAGGAGCAAAGTGGAATCAGAAGCACACTCGGCAGTTACTGCCGTAGTTCAGACAGCAGGTGGTGGCTATGGAGGTGGTGAGCGGACAGGGTCCGCTAGATACTGAAGACAGAGCAGGCAGGATTTGCGTGTGTCTCGGAGGTGGGTGTGCAAGGGAGGAGTCAAGGAGGACTCTAAGCTCAGAAGAAGAATTCAGGAAATGGCATATTAACAATGTTGTTGTCAGCTAAAGGCCAGTCCAGGCCTCCCGATTGGCTGGATCTCCTGCGGCTCTTTCCAGAACACTTTGAGCAAGAGTCAGGGAGTAGCAGGCACCTTCTCCCAGTGGCCATGGGAGTCCACTAACAAGTGATGCAGCTGCTACAAGGCTCCAGTCCCCCTGGTCAAACCCGTAGACATTTGGCCCTAGTCATTTATGGACCTTTTCTGACTGGTAAACAATAGAGGATGGAAGTTAGTAAATTATTGTTTTGTAATCTTTTAATTTATTTCAAGGATGTGGAAGTGTGGGAAGAGCCTTAACTGAATATCCAATTAAACAGCAAGATATCACTTAGTGTATTTATAATATCTTTAAATGCCCATTAATGACCTTTAAAATTATTTCACATGCCAATGTGAGCTATGTAGAAGATGATCTGATAATCCCAAAGGTTTGTTAGCATGCCTTGTAAGTAACAGACGTTCGGCAAGTATTTGTTGAATTTAGTGATTTTTCTCAGTTGAGTATTAAGTGCTGGCTTCATATTCCAAAAAATGTAAATTACAATTCTCTGTCCAATGTTGGTGATTAGAGTCATACCTTACTTTCAGGTGGGATTAGTGTTGGTATTTGCAGTATTTTGCCAATGAGGAAACTGAGATGGGAAAAGGTGAAAAGTAGAGGTGCACCCCTCGTGACACCATTAGCTCCTTATCGATGGGGCTGAGACATACAGGAGAATTTTCCAGATGAATCCCAGGCATTTGGTCTTGGGACCCACACCTTCGTTGCACCATTGAAAATGTGCGAACTTCAACCTACTGTCCTACCTTCTATGTTTTTTTGCTGGCCTTTGTTGACATTGTCAGGTCATGGTAAGATCTGGCCATATCTGCTAACTGGTGACTTTTAAAAATTCAGTGGCTTTAGGAGACAAAATGTCTTCCCAATCACTGCTTCTAACCAGGTGGCTATCAGAGACTCCATCTACCATAATCCTGGGGCCACCTGTCCCAGACAACACTCTCCAGTCTTCTTCTTCTTCTTCCGAATCAGTATTTTGTTTGAGGCAGAGTCACAAAAAAGGAAAGCCGTTCCCTACTCTTATATAGCTCGCACATTCCACAGTGATGGTGCATATTTCCCTTCCCATCTTGGCTCTGCCTGGTCACAGTCACGAGGTTCTCCAGTCGGGAGCAGGACTGAGGAGGATCTCAGAGATGGAGTTTACTCTTGTGAGCTGAGAGCACATCAGAATGGCTTCAGATTCTTCTGGACTACTCAGGGAGGCTTGGGGCAGCTTGATACAGACTGTGCTGTGTTGTGTGTTGGTATCTCTCTATTTCCAAGCCTTGTTGCCTGGACTTCCTTTTTGGTTCCAAAGGGCTATAAAGCAAGAGTTTATTTTTCTCTTATGTAGCAGGTCACTTCCAATGGAGTCAAATCCTTTCTGTTGTAGCTTTCACATTCACTTTCTCTTGTTCTTAAATGCACCATCTATTTTGACACATTTATCTCCCGATGGCTTTGTAATCTTCAGGATGCAACAGACTTCAGGAGGATGGAATGATCCCATACCTGGAGGGGCCTATCAAAATACCTTTTGTCAGCCTGGGTTTGAATCACCTGAGTGCCAGTTATTTCAATCATGGTTTATTTTGCACTGGGCTCCTTATTGCCAACTTCTGGGCATTTGAAGGCTATAAAAGGGATTAAAATTCAGACCATTAACTGCACTGATTGCTAATTGCTTTGGTGGAAGTTTTTGTGGGGAAGGCACTAATGATCAAAGGTAGTTTGAATAATTACCCCTGATTTTTCTCATTTCTACTCTCCTTTTGACTTGCTTAGTCTGATTATTGCCAATACTAGACAGGAAGAGAAAAGTCAAGACCTGATGGGGATGAACAAAGATACAGCACATGATTATACCAAATATGTACAGGCCACACAGCCACCTGTGTTAAGAGTACAGCCAGAGAGAGAGGACAATTGCCCATTAATGGGGAACTAGACGTGTCTCCTTGCGGCTACATGGTCCATTCCTTCGTTAATACTGTGCTTCCTGACTTATGTGGGGTGTTCCCTGGGATCCCCAGGCAGCCTCTTTCCACTCATTTCCTCCCACCTGTCTTTTCTTATTCTGTGAAACATGACTTTTGCTAATTTCAGTGCCTTCATGAGACTGAAATGTTGGTCCAAATAAATGACAGCCCTGTGTCAATCTCAAAACCAAGGGCAAATGTCCTTGGTGATTTCCCATCTACTTCACAGCTCTCCTTGTTTCTTTTCCAAGCCGTTTTTGCCAAGCCTGTTTGCTGGTCTCATCAATCTGTGATTTCAGATCCTGAAAGAACCAAGATCTTGTGACTTGGCAGGGAGAGCCACCCGCCCTGTGGACTCACCCACCATGTGGACCTGCTGTGCTTGAGGGAAAACAAAATGTTAAGTGAGCAGTTTAGCTTGGACTTAATCTGGAGGCAAATCAGTAACTTTACACTGAGATACTCTCTCCATTGTGTTCTCAGGAAAATGAAGTGAATCACCGGAGCAAGGAATGTACTCTCTGGTGCTACACCAATAATAAAGTCTAATGTTTTGAATTAGAAGAGGGAGAGAGAGAAACTGAGAAACCTTTGGCTCGTCACTTTGTTGCTCCTTTTTCTCTCCCTTCCTTCCCTCAGATGGATGCTTGGATAAGAACTCTCCTCTCCAGCCTCGTTTTTCCTGAACTCAATCCTGCAGTGAAATGACAAGGCCATGTTTGACATGGAAATTACTGCAGAGCAACGAATCCAAGATTATTATTCCACTGAAGTCTCCAGGAAGTGGAGAGGAGTTGTGAGAGCATAAGGTTCCAGCTCAACCCGAATGTGTTTTTCTTGCCCCATTTGTTAATTAGTAAATCAGAACCAAATGAAAAATACAAATAAGTGCATACCACAAATCTGTCACACTTGAATGTTTCCCAGCTTATTTTTGTCTTTTTCACTTTATACAATCCATCGTCATCATCTAGGAGCACAAGCGCCCCAAAGCGCCCTGGTAGACTGCAGTTCATTTCAGTCTTTGAATAAAACTGCCTAAGAAATTACCTTGTTAACAGAAGCTTATTTGGTTAACTCAGAAGTTAGATGGGTGGTTTGTTTATTTATTCATTCATTCACTCATTCAATTTTTGGGAGATGGGAGATGGGAATGATATGGCAGTATGTTTCCCACTCTTTTAAGTTTCTTGTTAGGTCTTTGGTATTTGCTGTTATTCTTTTCTGTTTTTCAACTAATACATTCAAATGCTTAATTTTGACAGGCATTGTTGTTGTTTAACTTAGGAAGTTCTGCATGTAAAGACTTCAAATCAGACAGTTCTAAATATACCTGGCACCAGTATAGTTATTGCTCAAAAGGGACGGTGAGGGCTTGTTGCCCCAGAAAAGTAAAGATATTGTCTAGGAACAGTCCTGAGAGAAGTGTATTATTGTGTTTTTGCAAGAACGTGGGGATCCAGGTTTTGCCTCTTAAAGGAAGGGACTGGCCCTTCTCTGTGTCTGTGCGTTTGTGGTGCGCGGCTGTGCTGCAAGGCAGTCTCGCCCGCTGTGTTGGTGCTTTTCCAGTCTCTTGTGTAGACCCCTGGGCACAAGCTCATGTCGCACTCATGCCTCCCCGGCCAAGATCACATCTTGGTTTAGCACTGCAGGTCTTTGTTTGACCAAGAAAGTTCAAATGCCCCTTGCTGACTCCAGGCCAGCCGGTCACTACTTGAGAAGTATGGCTCCATCATTCATTCATTTAGCAAACGCACACTGAGCCCTACTATGTGCCAGATACTATTTTAGGCATTTATGACACATAAGGGAACAAGATGAATTTCCTGCCCCGGTACGGTGTCCATTCAAGGGAAGTTCTAGCCCTCAGCACTAACGTGTCTGTGTTTTCTTTTTCTGTGGCCACTGGCATGTTGTTGAGGTGAAGAGAGAGGGCCATGTGCAGATGTCCCTGAGCAAGGATGTGTGCTGGCCCCCACTCCCCAGGGGGCAGGCCACCCTGGACCAATCACGTGGAGGAAAGGTTGGAAGGGATCATGAGAAAGAACTCTCCCAACATCCCCATGTTTGGCACGCTTGCTTCTGTGCTGTGGATAATAACAGGTCATCTGATGCAGTGTAACCTGATAGGAATATGAAACCCTGGTAAACCTGGGAAACTGAAGCAAGGAATTGGCCTGTCAGTTGCTTTTAACTTTTAAAACTTGAACATTTCATTAAACCAAATAGCTCCATTGTCATGGTCAAAAGTCCACGGTGGAGAAAGGCAGGATTTAGTGTTTTTAAATTTAAGCTGCCACCCAATGAGAGAAACTGTTGCCTCACATAGTTCAATTCTTCATTATTTAAGGACTGATTTTTCATTTTGTGGATTTTTTCATGCTCTTGGTCTCACTCTCTTTGAGTCTCTGCAGAAGTTTTGATTGAAGCAGTAGAATTTACTGGCCAGGTAAGGGTGCATATGAAGGAAAACCCTAAATGGAAGTGATCTTGATCAGTAGTGCTCTTAAAAGAAGGCACCGTCTAGTACTTTGTGGGCCTGCTGGGTCTTCATGGAGCATCCGGGTGCACAGGGTCTCATTTGCCTCTCACCCTGGACTGTAGGTGCATGTTCCTACCTCACATACAGAGGGTGGTCACCCAGTCATTAAACACAGACACAATAACTCATAACAAATGAGTTATTGATATCACATTCTACTACATGATAAAATAATATTACCTTTGTTTCCATATCTCAAGGGCACTCTGCAGATACCTTAAGAGACTGAAAGCAGTTAAGCAACTTGACAGGGTTAAAAAGAGACATTACTGTAGTATGGTCTCACATCTTTAGCCTGTTGGTCCCAGGTTCTTTCCCGCATAATAGACTCCTGACTTTTAAAAAAAGGAAACAATAGCCATTTGATTAGGGTTCCTCTCTTTTCAGCGTTCCCAGGATTTCTCCTGGTAAGAAGCTATCTCTCATCAGTGCTCGATTTCCATTCTCTCTTGTCACCCTCCCCACAATGTCGACCTCTGAGGTATCTTTTACCTCTGACTTTTGGTCTACAGCATCTCTCTCTTTCTCCTTGTAGTAGTCTCTTCTGCAACTCCCCTGAATTAACTTTGTTTACAATCAGACTCAGCAAATGTTTATTGCAAACCTACCCTGTGCCAGAGACTGTCCCGGGCACTTTCACTCTACACTCATTCATTGTCCAGCCTTTCTGTTCAGATGTCTTGCATAGCCTGGCCTTGAGGAAGGTGCTTAGCTAATTGCCCTTGTGTCTAGGACAGGCTATGCTTAAACTCTGATGGGTAATTATCAACCTTTCCCACATTAACTCTGGGGAATCAGTGGCTGAGAAGAAGAGACAAAGAAGAACAAAAGAGAATGAAAGAGATATACAGGGTATGGCAAACGTAGGTTTACAGTTGTGAGTGTGTGAAACAGAGTTTATTCTCGTGTTATTATTTATTACTTATTGCATTGTATTATATACAAACAACTGTTAACCTACTTTTGCCCCACCTTGTGGACACAAATAAATTGAAAACAGGCATTTGAATACATGTACATGCATGTTGCAAGAAGCACTATTCATAATAGCGAAAAGGTGGAAACAATCTAAATGCCCATCCATGGATGAAAGGATAAAAAAATGTGATATATACATACAATAGAATATCATACAGCCATAAAAAACTAATACATGCTAACACTATTGATGAGCCTTGGAAACATTATGCCAAGTGAAAGAAGCAGGTTACAGAGGGTTATATGATTCCATGTATATGAAATATGCACTATATACAAATCCATAGAGACAGAACAGACTGGTGGTTTCCAGGACCTGGGAAAAGGAATGAATGGGGAGCTACTGCTTAATGGGCCTGGCGTTTTCTTCTGGGGTGATGGAAATACTTTGGAACCAGGTAGAGGTGGTGTTTTTACAACATTGTGTATCTACTAAATGCCACTAAATGCTCATTTTAAAATGTTCACTTTAAAATGGTTAATTTTAATATGTAAATTTTACTTTGCCTTAGAAAAAATAAAAGAGGAAGAGTAAGAGGTCTGTTTCTCTAAATTAAGGATGTGATTTAAAAATCCATTTCATCTTTTTTGTGCGTGATGACTTTGTGATATGGCTTGAGTATAATTGAAGTAATTTCAGCGGATTAATTTCTTTCCTTCACTTTTAAAAATTTAATGTGCTTGGAGTTTGCATCCTGAACTCAAAGTACAAAGCCATATGCAAATTGGTATTCTGGGTCTGTAGTGCTGCTGCTTCAAACTTTGGGTCGATAAAAAGCCTTTGTCCTGGGGGTGAAGGAGGGAAATATTTTTAAAGGGTAAAAAGATTATATAAGTAAGGCAAAAGCATGAGGTCCTGGGAAATGTGGTTGGAAAAACACCTCTCCCAAGGGTATCATTCAAGGCCAGAATGGTAAGGGATGAGGCTGGAAGGTGACTGGGGAACAGACTGAAGGCTCTGTTCAGGCAAGTTTTAAGGTCAGACTTGTGACTGTGCTGCCAGCTGCAGTGTGAAGAATGGATGGATGAGAGGCAAAACTAGAGGCAGCAGGACAAGGCTGTGCATGAAGGCAGTGACCGTGCAGAGGTGGAATCAGGTGGGTTAGAGAAATTTCTAGAACAGTGCTATGCAATAGAACTTTCTCTAATGATGGAAGTTTACAGCGATGTGTCTATACAAGCATATAGTACCCATCGGTCACATTAGGCTACTGAATACTTTAAATGTGGCTAGTGTGACTGAGGAACTAAATTTTTAGTTTTTAACCAATTTATATTTAAATAATTGAACATGGCTACTGGCTATTGTGTTGGACAGTGCATGTCTAGAGGGTGGTGGTTAATTTTCCAGTTTGAAGTGACCAGATGGACAGAGGTATAACTACAGGGGCAAGTTAGTTAGGGGGGAGGTGGCAAGTTTTATTTTGTGCATGTTGGCTTCAAGAACACAGCGGCATCTGGAGAGGAGGTATACCCAGCAATAAGAGAAACACATCCTTTAAGGGAGAGCAGTGAGCTGAAGATGGAATTGGGAACGGCTGACGCATAAAAATAATAGTTGAAATCACAAAAGTGAGTGGTATAGGGAAGCCCTTTAACTGCTTTTGGCCCCAGATTTCTATTGATATGATAATGATAGCATTTGCTTTGCCTATCTTCTGGGACTATTTTAAGAAACAGATGAGATGATATGTTTGAAAATCTTTGTAAACTCTTCAATCATTAGGCAGGTTTTATTATATCTTTAGGAGTTGAGAGGAATGTGCCCCAAATGTTATTTTCTAAACACACAAGATACAAGAAAGCCTTCAAATTCTGGGAGGATTGCACACTAGATAATCTGTAAGGCCCTCCTGCTAACATATGGCTAGATCCAGGATAAACAAGAGCAAAGATGTCTACAGCATGAATGTCAGGGACTCAGGGACATTTTTGAGGACTCCCTGGCATGTATTGCTGTGAGCAAACAAACATAAAGCCAGCTTTCTGTGAGTGCAAATGCCATCGCTACTGCAGATCACGAGACAAGCTCTGGGTCCAGGCACGAGGGAGAGCTGCTCCAGAGGTTCCCAGCTGAAGCCAGGGACCTCAGAGGGAGAGAGGTGGCTCCAGCTTGGCAGTGCTCCTCACAAAAGCAAATGTGCAATTTTTGTGGGGGAAGAAAAGCAACACCAGTTTAAACATCCAAGGTTATTTTCAATCAAAAATTACCTTAAATATCTCCAAACCCATAAGGAAATAAATCACCGTAATGAAAGTTATCAGAGGGATAGGATGGTAGTGCAGATTAAGTTCCCCAAGGATGTCACATCTTAGGAAACAGATCCCAAGCTGGAGAGAAAATGTAAGACACCTATACAGGAAATACACAAAGAATAAAGGATAGTATAATGTATGATAGTAGTGTAGGACAATAGACAATCAAAAGTACCCGAGCAGACCATACAGCAACAATAACAACAAAGAGAGCTGTTAGAATTTTTTAAAAGTCACTAAAATGACAAACTAATAGATGGCTCTTTAAATGTACATTTCCTCAGCTGAAGAGGGAATTGGTGAATTTGTCAATAGACTGAAAGAATTTTTTCAGCCAAGAGACAAGGAGATCAAGGATAAAAAAAAAGCAGTTAAAAGACATGGAAATTAGAATGAGAAAGTCTAATACATAATTGTCATTCTTGAAGGAGACTCTAAAGAGAATGGAGAAGAGGTCCTCATAGATGAGCTCATGACTGAGAATTTCACAGGACTGAAGAGAGATAGGAATCCACAGGGTCGTGAAGTACAGTGTAATTTGAGCAGACTAAATAAAAAGAAACATGCAGTAAGGTGTATTGCAGTGATCTCCAGCACACCAAGGACAAGGACATGATACAAGCAACAAGAGAAACAAGGTCATCTCAAAAGAAATGATTATCTGACATAATAAATATAGACTGAAATTTCCTCTCTCAGTCAGTAAGGATATTCTGCCCATTATTTCTCTGCAGTTGCAATAAGAGTGTGGGAGATTATTTTTCTCTTTGAGCCATCCTATCTTTGAGTTTTGACTGAAGATGGTAAACTTTTTCTTAATCGTGAAAAAATATATGTTGTATAAATTGATTTTTACTAAATGTGGTCTGATTGCTTTGTTATAACAGGCCTTATAAATAGGCACAACATGGTTATTTGATGTCAACAGCACTCTTATCAGGGCTGTAGTTATTTAGTTTGTCTTTCCTCATGACACATGTTTGTTTGTTTGTTTGTCTTTGGTTAAATCTACATGAGATTTATTTGTATTCCTTGAAAAAATTCCAAATAAATAAGTTCACATTTGAGAGAAACATCTGTGATACATCACAGCATTGTGATTAGTGATTCAGGAAGTTTGATCAACCATTGCCACAGCCCTGGGGATCATGGTTCTCATTTCCCCACATAGAACAATTGTCGCAGCTTGAGTGGTGAGGCTGGAGAACAGTATGAGGTCCTCCTAGCCACGACAGTGCAGAAGTCACTATATGTACATGAAATTTTTGAAATTTTTGAAACTGTACCTGTGCTGTCCATAACCAAAGACTAATTGAAAGGGTCATATCAAAGACAATGACATCATGTATGGTAAATGACCATTTAAAATAACTTTTTTGGAAAGATCCCAAATAGCAACAGTGGTCTTGAGAAAGAAGAACAAAATTGGAGGAATCATGCTACCTAATATCAAACTATACTATAAGGCCATAGTAATCAAAACAGCATGGTACTTCCATAAAAACAAGACACATAGATCAATGGAACAGAATAGAGATCCCAGAAATAAAGCCATGCCTTTATAGTCAATTACTATGTGACAGAGGAAGCAAACACATGCAATGGGCTAAAGATTCAGTAAATGGTGTTGGGAAAATTGGAACGATACACACAGAGAAATGAACTAAACCACCTTCTTACACTACACCCAAGAATAAATTCAAAAGGGATTAAACACTTAAATGTTTGACTTGAAACAATAAAAATTCTAGAGGCAAACATAGGCAGTAAAATCTTGGACATTGCTCAAAGCAGTATTTATATATATGTGTGTGTGTGTGTGTGTGTGTGTGTGTGTGTGTATCTCCCCTCAGGCAAGAGAAACAAATGGGACTACAACAAACTAAAAAGTTTTTGCACAGCAAAGGAGGCTATCAACAAAATGAATGGGAGAACATGTTTGCCAATACATTTGATAAGGGGTTAATATTTAAAAATTATAAAGAGCTTATAAAGCTCAACACCAAAAGAACAAACAATCCAATTGAAAAACATGCAAAGGATATGAATAGACATTTTTCCAAAGAGGACAGACAGTTTGGCCAATAGACATATGAAAAGATGCTCAATGTTACTAATCATTTGAAAGATGCAAATTAAAACCACAATGAGGTACCATCTCACACTTGTCAGAATGACTATCATCAATAAACCAACAAATAACAAATGCTGGTGAGAATGTGGAGAAAAGAGGAACCCTTCTTCACGGTTGGTGGGAATGCAGATTGGTGCGGCCAGTTTGGAAAGTGGTATGGAGATACCTCAAAAAATTAAAAAATGAAACTGCCTTATGACTCAGCAATCCCACTTCTGGGAATATATCCAAAGGAACCCAAAACACTAATTTGAAGGAATGTAAGCACCACTATGTTCACTGCAGCTTTATTTACAATAGCCAAGATTTGGTAACAGCCCAAATGTCCATCAGTAGATGAGTGGATAAAACAACTATGGGACATTTACAAAATGGAATACTACTTGGCCATAAAAAAGAAGAAAAATTTTAACCTTTATGATAGCATGGATGGACCTGGAGAACATTATGCTAAGTGAAATAAGCCTGTCAGAGAAAGACAAATACCATATGATTTCACTCATATGTGGAATCTAATGAACAAACTGAACTAACAAGCAAAATAGAGACAGACTTATAGAGAGCAGGATGACTGCTCTTGGCGGGGGGCATTGAACAGTGGAAGGCTTGAGCAGAAAAGAAAAAGGACTCATAGACATGGACAACAGTGTGTTGATTACAGCAGGGAAGGGAGGTAGGTGGAGGTGGTAACTTTTTGGTTATAAGTCTTGAAGAAGACACTTCATCAGTATTGCTAAAACACCTAGGTCACTCATATGTGGAATCTAATGAAAAAAATAAACTGATGAACAGAACAAAACCAGAGGCATGGAAACATGGAACAGACTGACAGATCTCAGAGGGGAGTGAGGTGGTGATGGGACTGGAAGAGATTAGTCAAAGAACATATGTCCTCATACACATAGTCATGGACACAGCAATGTGGTGAAGGCTGGGGGAAGGACAAGGGCTGGGGGAGGGGGCAAAACAAGGAGGAATGGGGGACATCTGTAATAGCATCAATGATAAAAAATTAATTTTAAAAAAACAAAAAGAATACTTACCTGGCAGGGGAGATACCATGATCACGAAGGTGGTTTTCCCAGGGCGAGGCTTATCCATTGCGCTCCGGATCTGCTGACCCCTGTGATTTCCTCAAATGTGGGAAACTCAACTGCATAATTTGTGGTAGTGGGGGCTGCGTTTGTGCTCTCCCCTGAAAAGAAAAAAAAAGAAAAAAGAAAAAAAAAAGAAATGACACATGTTTATTGATTTAAGTGCCTGAGTGTATTCTCTCATGTTAGCTGAGGTCTATGACTTACTTCCATTGTAAAGAAGCCATTGAGCTTCTTCCCAGCCTAAGTTATGTTAAAATCTGTATTTGGGTGTGAGAGTGGTTCTAAAGTGAATTTTTAAAAATTAAAAAAAATGGCTTGATTAACCCTTATTATTAATGATGATATGTAGGCACTTACTGTTGGTCCTAAAGCTCTTTATAATGTATGCACTTGGTCTCATCTTAAAAAGCCAGTGGGAATAAAAGGATAGGCCCAAGGAGTATCTTTTGTAGTGACAGAATAGTTCTGTGTCTGGATCGGGAGGTAGTTATAGGAATCTATACATGTTATAAAATGACATAGAATTATATGCATGCATACCAGAGAGGCATGGAAAAATTGGTGAAAGCAAAATATGGTGTGTAGTCTATTTAAAGTATAATGCTGCCCTGACCAGTGTGGCTCAGTTGGCTGGGCATGGCCCTGCAGAGCTGGTGTGTCACCAGTGACTGGGACACCTGCCTGGGTTGCGGGTTTGGTCTCCGGTCAGTGCGCATGCGAGGGGTGGCCGATCGATGTTTCTCTCCCTCTTTTTCTCCCTCCCTTCCCCTCTCTCTAAAAATAAATAAAATCTTTTAAAAAATGTATTAAAACATAATGTCAATGTCAGTTTCCTGGTTTTGCTGTTGTTTTTCAGTTACCTAAGATGTTACATGGGTGCTTTCAAATTTTGCAGCTACTTGTGGGTCTGTAATTATTTTAAATGAAAAGTAAAGTTTAGGGAAAAAAATGTCACTTGGAGCATGGCAACCAGGAAAGTAGATTCTTGATTTTTGTGATTCTCATAGAACATTAATACAAATATTTTAAAATATTTGGTGAATCCTGGAGGGTAAAGTCTGTCATCTCACTGTGGTTAAAAAGTGAATTGGACAGTTCAATTCAGTATCTCTATTACTATTTAAGGTTGTATGCTGCAACATAAAAGTCAATAGGCTGCCATTGTTACAGCCCTTGGAAGACTAGCCAAAACTGTATTTATTGCCTAAAATTAAATAAACTTGTGCCACAGCATGAAAACTTGTTTACAATAGTCAATGGAATGGCAATTTTAAAAGTTTCACGTTTTTCAACTTTGATGTATAAGTAGAAGCATGAAGCATGAAGCATTTGGAAATAGTAGAATTTGAATTAACTGTCGAGTAAGTCCAGTTAGTAAATAATAAATATGTGACTACTCTTAAATGTATTAGAGATTATTCTGTTATTTTTCTTCCCTCTCTCCTTTTTCTTTTCTCTTTTATATTTGCAGTTGAAATAGCTGGTATTTTTATTTTTCTCTAGACAACTTTAACTGAAATAATGCAGACTTTGTGGAATGATATTCAGAATATGCCTCTATTAAAATATCTATATTGCAACCAAATTAAGCAGTAATAAGGGGTTGGGGGGAGGAAAGTGGCCTGCAATAAGATAAATCAAGAGAAAGGGAATTCATAAATAAACAATATTAGAATGAAAGAATCATAGGTAGAGCAGAGATTTTTAAATGGAATACTCTGAAAAACCTTATGGTGATAAATTTGAAAAATTTAACCCAAATTGATAAACCTCTAGAAAATGCACACTGTCTTAAAAAGAGCTATATAGCTTGAATATCTTCATGTGTTTAAAGGAAAGTGAATGAGTAATTAAAAATGTTCACCCAAGGAACATATTCCAAAAGCAAGTATAACTTAAAACCAAGTAACACTGTATGAGATGAGACCATCACCAGTGACACTTATGAACACAAACACAAAAATTCCAAAATGTAAGCTCAAAAGGTAGCAAGCAGAACAAATGATGTGGCACCCTAATGTCAATGTTATGGACTGTGTATTTGTGTCCCCCCATAGTTCACAGTTTTGGAACTTTAATCCCCAGTGAGATAGTGTTAGGAGTTGGAGTCTTTGGGAGGTGATTAGGTCTACATGATGTAATGAGGGTGGGGTCCCATGATGGAATTAGTGTCCTTATAGGAAGGGAGAGAGACTAGAGCTCGCCCTCATGTGCATGCACCAAGGAAGGCTACCTGAGGACATTACAAGAAGGAGGGCCCTCACCAAGAAGCAGACCATGCTGGCACCCTGCTCTCACAGGGCTTTCGGCCTCCAGAACTGTGAGAAATAAATGTTTGTTGTTTAAGCCACCCAGTCTGTGGTATTTTTGTTACAGCCACCTGAACTCAGTGGGACAGTCAAGGAGGCAATCAGCTAAGTTTTCTCATTAGGTTCAACAACTTGTACTGTGTCTCTTCCTTTTCTATTATTTAATCTTAGTAGTACTGAACTGGACTCCAATGTGACACTGAAAATGAGTATCTCACCTTTTTCTGATTTTAAAGGAAGTGGTTTGAATGCATCACCATTAAGAATATTGTGGTTAGCTGTGGGATTTTATATATAGATTTAATATCAGATTAATGGAGTTCTTTCTATTCATGGTTTGCTAGTTTAGAAGAGGCTTAAAAGACAGCACAACCAAGTGAAATGAGTGAACCCTGTTTGCCTCTTGATTCTAATAGACCAACTGTAGAAAGACAGTTTTTGAGGTATCTGAGGAAATTTGATTATTGATTGAGTACTAGAAGACAATGAAGAGTTATGCTGACTTAGGTGTGATCATGCACTGTGCTCATGTAATAAAATGTCCATTTTTTATTAGGGTTTTTTTGTGGTAAAATAGGTGTAACAAAATTTGCCACTTTAGCAATTTTTAAGCGTGTAAGTTCTGTAGCATTAAGTGTATTCACGTTGTTGTGAAATCATCACGCCTATCCATCTCCAGAATGTTTTCCAGCTTCCCAAACTGAAACTCTGTACTCATTAAACAAGAACTCCCCATTTCCTCCCTCCAGCCGCTGGTAATCACTGTTCTACATTCTGTCTCTGTGGCTTATTTCATTTAGCATGTCTTCAGGGTTCATCCATGCTGTAGTATGTGTCAGGATTACCTTCCTTTTTAAGTCTGAATCTTATTCCATTGTATGTACATGCCACATGTTATTTATCCATTCACCTGTCAATGGACGCTTGAGTTGCCTCCACCTTTTGGTTTTGTAAATAGTGCTGCTATGAACATGGATGTGAAATATCTGTTTAAGTCCCTACTTTAATTTTGGGGGGTAAATACCCAGAAGTGGAATTGCTGAATCATATGATAATTCTATGTTTAATTTTTTGAAGACTGTCCACAGTGTTTTCCACAGGAACTACACTATTTTTCATTCCTGCCAGCAATGCGCATTTTTCACATCCTTGTCAACACTTGTTGAGAAAACGCCCATGCTTTTAATAGAGTTATATGAGGTAAAGCTGAAGGAGAAGACTTGCTAGTCACCTATTGCCTGCAGAGTGGCCATGCTCTACCTGTAGAAGTTCAGCTCCCCACCAGTTGACAGAGAATGTGGCCGTCTGCCTGTCACTCTGAACTGTACTGTGCCTCTAGTTTCCACATAAAAATTCTACCATGTCGGAACATTGACTTTGAGGGAAAAAGGAAAAACTAAACACTCTATGATTTAGTGATACATGTATATATATTAAAAGGTAAGGAGAAATGAGAAAATGCACATATAAGGCACAGGAACGTTAGGCACTATTCCTGATGCTAGGTACCGTGTGGGCTGGGGAAGGGGAGAGGAACACCATGGTATGGGTCATGTTCCAGTTTTAAGTTGGGTGCTGTTTTCTTGGTGCTTTTTACCTCTATAAATTACATATATTCTTTTGTATATATAATAGTATGTAATTTGCATTTTAAATCTTAAACCTGTAACTTTTATTCCTTAGTACTCTGGCCCTACATGTTGGCCAAAGGTCTGGACCTGGTCTGAAATTTCAAATGGTATAGTCTGAGGCATAAAAAAAAAGGGGGACTGAGTTTTATAAAACTAAATTTATTCAATTTCAAGGATTGTATGTGTTCTTCAATTATGACCTTTGTCATTTGGTGTTAGAAATAAAATCGTAGAGTTAAAGGAGCACTGCTTATTGTCTTGTTTTATTGTACTTAGACATGGCAAACAGAAGAAAGTGGGTGACCTTGTATAAGGTCATTACCATTAAAAGATATTTTCACTAGTCCTTAAAATGAAAAATTCTAGGAATTATTGCCTAGGAAAACACCAGCCACCTCTTACTACATCCAGTAGCCAAATACCAAGGCTGATGATACTCAAAATGGTGATTTCACTTTACTACCCTTTTCACAGAATGTATCTCTAATTTAGAAAGCTAATTCAAACAAAAGTATTAATTGGCCCTATCAAAAGACATGAATAAATTTGAATTACTCAGTATTGACATACTCTAAGCTCAGAGGAGCCAGATTCTCAAATATCAGTTAATGATAATCATAATTGACGTTTATTGAGCACTTACTCTACCATTGGTTATTTTGTATAGATTGTTGTACTTAACCTTCAGAAATGTTATTATTCCCATTTAACTGATAACTATAAATTTCACTACTGTCTTGCTCAGCATCACATAAGAAGAAAGGGAGGTGGAATCCAAAACCAGTTTGGCAGTTTGACACTACATCAACACTCTCAACTGTCTACCAAACGTGGCATCACTGTTGAAAGCCAAATGCTAGGGGTTGCAAAATATGTACTGAGCACTGAATTCAGAACTCAGCCCTCTGTCATGCTTCTTGAACTCTCTGAAATTTAAGGAGGTCAGATCATACAGCTTGAATAGGGAATTCTAAGCTCATTGGAAATATTACTATTTCACCATTGTAGCCTCCAAGTCCATGTGTAAGCAGTGACCTAATCGCGCCTATTTTTTTGCATCCCTATGGGACATTAACAAAACGCATTGTGTAAATTCAATTGGAGGAAAAGATTGGGGAAGAAGGGAGGAGTTCCAAGCAAACTCCAGTAACCGGTGGCTGTGGTGTCATGGGGACAGTGAGGAAGGTGGTTTAGCTTCCAGCTAGAAGGCGTGAGGGGAGTAGAGGCATCAGAAGACAGCAGAGTAAAGGATTTTGTTAAAAGAACTTAAAAGCAAGTGGGTAGCAATCAGAGATACATGAGTCTCCTCATAGAAGTATAAAGGAAAGGCAGAAGAAAGTTCAGAGTACTTCAAGATAGTGTTGTCTGGGTCGAGGAGAAAGGAGAAAATGCACATATAAGGCAATGAGTTCTAATTCACATTGTAATAAAATGAAAGCTTCGAACTAGTCTTCTTTTTTTTAATCATTTCTAGATTCTTTATCTCTCTTCACATCTGTCTGTGAACATTTGCCAGAATTCTTTCTTATTCATACATTTTCTCTCCCAGCATTTCAAAATATTTATCCTTAAGAATTTCACACAATTTCCCCCTCCCTAGCAAGGACAGAACTCCCTTTTCTCTTCACCTCCTTCTGTTATTCTCTCCTGTCCTCCCATCTCTTCTTGTGTTAGCTGCCTATTACTCTATAACAAGTCACCCAGAACAAAGTGTCTTAAAACAATAAAGTATTATTATTGTCTCTCAGTCTCATGAAATGACTAAGTTCAGCTTAGAGAGAGGGTGGGTCTCTCTCTAAGGCATTTCATTGAATTGTAGTAAGGGGTGGCTGGGTATGAGTCACCCAAAAGTTCCATTGGATTGGACACCTAAAATGGCATCTTCATGACATGTCTGGTGCCTCAACTGAGATGGCTGGGGACTTATGAGATTCTTCTCTCCCTCCCGCCTTCCTCTCCATCTCCCTGCCTCTCCATGCACCACACAGTCTCTCCACACCAGTAGCTTGGGCTTCCTCACAGCATGGAGGTTTCAGAGTAGTTGGACTCCATACATTGTAGACATCTTTCCCCACACAAGCATGCCAAGAAACACAAGTGGAAGGAAGTTTAAAACTTATGATCTAGCCTAGAAAGTCATTCAGCATCATCATTTGCTGCATTTTGTTTGTCCAGAGAAGGTCACAGGGCCATCCCTGAACCACCCCAGGGGAGGGAGACCACCCAGTGGTGTGAATACAAGAAGGTATGATATATTGGGATTGGTCCATCGCTCCAAAGACTAGCTACCACATTTCTCATTTATTGACATTTCTGTCCCTTACTCTGCTCCTTTTAAGTGAAATATCTTGTTACTATCTTATATCTTGGTTCACATTTATATTTTTCTTTCTAATTGTTAAGAGCAATTGAAAGACTTCTTTGAGGAGTTCTTAAGCATTCTCTCAAGCAAATCTTAAGAATATATTTTCATTCAGTGACATAAAAATTTAAGCACCCAAAAGGCCCTATAGAAAAGCTGTGTGACTATTTTGTAGAAAGTCTCTTTGGGAAATCAGATTTGATTCACTTTTAAACACCGATGATAACATATCAAACTTAAAAGGCAGATCAGTTTTAGGGAAAAGTGATACACCATCATGTGTGGGTGGCCTTGGGTGAACTCCCTAACAATATTGCTTTTCATGGTTAGCCACTAATTAGAAAACCTGCTCTCTTGTTGGGACTGAACCATGGTTTACTTTCTGGTGAGATCTTTTTTTACTTATATTCAAGCTCTTACATAAGCCAAAGCTTGTCCCTTTGTAAACCTGCTCGCCATCCCCCCACCACCAAAAAAATTGAAAAAAAAAAGCACGAGATAGAGGAAGAGATAACTTGAATCTAAAAGATTTGTTGCATAGTCACATGGTAATTTCAGAAATTATTTAAAACCTCATACCTATAGATGGCTTAACTTTTCCTAGCTTCTGCAAATGCCATTCAGGTCTTAGGTTCTTGTAAAGAGTTATTGGCTTTTTTTTTTTTTTTTCTCGCTTAAAGAAGCTAAATCCCCAAAGCTTTTCTCTGGTGATTATGAAGAATAACACATGTTGGAGAAAGTGGGCAGTTGGAGGTAGCAAATAATTAGATTTTTTTTCTGCCCACAAGCACTGGGAAAACTTTGCTATAAAGGACTAATTTGCTCCTGAGATTTCACTGTGGTTGCCTTTAAGAAAAAAAGTAACAAGGACAGCAGGCCAGAAGCATTCCTGAAGTCTGGGGAACAGTCTAGGGTTGATGGTGGGAAGTAGATCACTTCTTTCTTCTCTACAATCATTATGAGTTAAGCATCTGAGGTTGATATCATGTCTCTCACACAGACTCTATATAGACATCTGATGGCTGACTGAAAAATGATAATTAGTAGTTGTAGTTTTTCATGATTTGTCTGCTCTTCAAGCAGGGAAAAGATTTCATTTTTAAAAAAAAGCTTTTATACTCATTCCTTTCCCAGTTTTAAGAAAAGCATCAGAAAATAGCAGGTCAACCCATTAGTGATTTGCTTCCACATCTCTGTTTTCACACTTGGGATCTACATGCAGATTAAGTGGAGACTCCAGTAGCTTCACAGCGCAATGGGTCCCTCCCTGCTGCACCCTGCCCCAGTCCTTCAGGTCCCACCAGCAGGACGGGGACAGAGAACTTTGGTTAGGGCAACTTTTCTATGAAGCTTCACCCTCAGCCCTTTAACAGAAAGTTCCACAGAACAGCAGCAGGTACAATTTGAGACACTTGGAGCTTCAGGCCCAGGCAAAATGCACTGCTTGTCGCCCTTCCCACCAGCACAACGCCTCCCAGGTGGGCTCAGGGCCACCCTTGGTCACATCCACTGCTGATGGGGTGAGATGGACAGACCTGTGGGGAAGGGCCAAAGCAGCAGAAAGGAAACGGGGCTAGGAGGGGCTGATGGCCGGGATTGCCAGACACATTCTTAGTCACTGTTTTCTAAATTCTCACAACTCCCCTTTGAAGTCATACTGTTCCCGTTTGTTTTTTTGTTTTGTTTTGTTTTGTTTTGTTTTTGCAGATGAAGAAACCTGAAGCCAAGTATTTAAATAGCTTGCTTTCATGCAACTTAGTCAAACTAGAGTATTTAAAGTATTTAAATGAAATAAAATCTAAGGACTTTATTTAATCCTTGGGTAAAATAAAAGATTTTAATCCCAGCCTGCCTGACGGCCTAGCCAATTTTCTTCCCACCACCCCAGTCCCTCTAATACACCATTGATAACCTGTAATCCACTTATGAATTAAAATGAGAGACTTTCTTTTGAGGTGAGCCTGTGGCACTTAGTCAAGTAACAATAGTTGTCACTCTCTCTTGTTTAATCTTATAGTGGAGTACGACAAGGAGTTCTCCCCTCGCCAGCGACACCACAAAGAGTTCAAGTTCAACTTATCCCAGATTCCTGAGGGTGAGGCGGTGACGGCTGCAGAATTCCGAATCTACAAGGACTGTGTTGTGGGGAGTTTTAAAAACCAAACTTTTCTTATCAGCATTTATCAAGTCTTACAGGAGCATCAGCACAGGTATGAAGGCTCAAGGAAGCCCAAAGGGTGGGGCTGGCCCCCATTTCTCACCCTGTCATCACATAACACCCAATGTGTCTGTGGACAGTGCTTTGGAGCTCAGGGCTTGCACATGAGCGTAATAATGAGTGTGTTCTAAATGGCAGTGTTTAGCCAGTAGGAGGATTTTTTGCTAATAAGTTGAAGACTTTCCAAATGGTTTTCTTTTCTTAAGCAAGCCAGTAGACCGTATTTACTAAACATCCTCTGTGATCAGAGAACATATGACTTACTGGGGATAAAATGTTTCCCGCTATTGCTTAGTCCCTACTTTGAATGACGGGTCAGGGTGGCTAAAATAAATTCACGCATGAAAATTATGTAAGGATGCTTACAAATGATACTAATTCAGATGACTAGAAGGCTATGTATTTGTGCATATTATATATACATCTACATATTACGTGTGAGATATGTCTGAGTAAATGAGTGTGTGTACATGTGTGTGCATCAAATGTATTTCTTATCATTTGAATACAAGGGAATGGTAGATGTTTTTTCTGTGTCTGCATTAGTCTTATTTCCTGAAATGAGGCCAAATCATTTTATAAAAGAACTGCAATGAAGTACATTCATGTGGCTTGCTCCATGAACAAAAAGAACAAACTTTCATGGAGTGATGTTTGGAGCAAGGGCTAAGGATGAAGGATTACAGCAGTTAGTTCAAACCTATAGCACACAGAAAACAAGCCAATAACCCTGAATTTTGCTTATTATTTAGAGGTCAGTTTAATGGTTTGGGGAGGGTGGAGCATCTGACACACAGGTGAGCACTGCATATGCTGAGTGTGCATGACGTGGGGGCGCAGCGTGTGGCACGACAGCCTGGCAGTCAGATGGTAGGTGCGAAGATAAACGCTAAAGGGAGAGCATACAGACAGGGAGGGAACCCCCACTTACAGACTCTGCAAGGGATTTGCCAGCTTTGACTTTATAAACCAAGTCCACATTCTTGCTTTTGGTCTTGAAAGTCTATTAACTTCCCAAGAATGTCCTAAGGTTTAGGAATGACTTTAGTTTATCCTGAAATTATAAATCTGTGTATGGGTCTGTCATAAATATGCACACTAGAATAATAACAAATGTTAACTTGTCCCATAAAAGGTTTATTTTAGTTTTGAGAGCACTGTCAACATTTGGCCCTTATGCATATTCAAATCTCTAAGGGGGGAAATAAAGAAGGGGAAGGACACTTGCCAGGTTTTGGGGACACATCATAGTGTTCAACATACACACTGATGGTTGTATGTGAATTCTCGCTGGAATAGTAAAATTATAAATAAAATATAGTCATTGTGGTGTTTTTGTAACAGACCAAAATTTCAGAATGAATGGGAAGTTTTCTGAGGTCTTATTTTCATTCCTTCATAAAAGTATATGCAGTGACTTAGCAATTATAAGGGCCTCTTTTGAAAAGTGTATTATTTGTTGCTAGATTTTCATCTTTCAATACTTCAGAGAGAATTGGTGTTCAGTGATTCTTTGAAACTACTTTAGCCATTGATTTTCAATCTGCCTAATTATTTGTCCCATTATATTTTTCTGGTAGAAATAGCCTCCTGGTACCTTTTTGGCTCAGAACTTTGTTCAGAATACATCGTTTTCTCTGTCCTGCAGGAAAAGCTTTATAGTGAAAACACTGGATTGGGGGTTTTATGACTATACAACTTTTTTAATTATTATTTTTAAAAAGAGAGCTAGCAGACCATTTGTAAGGTTTATATTGAACTTCAGCCAAAAATGAACAGCTGCCTTGTGCTTAAAATGGTGGTGTCATACTTCCTCGAGGCCAGCAGTGAGTTTGGAAAACAAAGTCTCAAACTGTCCCAACCTTTGATGGCTCTCTGTCAAAGCAGAGTTGTAATTTCTCTGCCTTCTAGGATGGGGATATTTGGCGATTAGATGTGTTTAATTTTATGCACAGGAAAGGGAAAATACTGGGAGGATTGGGAGAATTTCATGCTTTTGAAGGGTTCCAGGTTGGCCAGGGGGAGAGGTTTTTTTCTTATCGGTGGGCCAGGAGCCCGGGCCTCCTGCTGTCTCCTCATGTCCTTCCAGAGGCTCCAGATTTAACTGCAGGACTCCTGGGGGAGGTTTGATCTCCCCATCTGTACCGTCTTGGGGTGTCTTGGCTGAAAACGATTCTCCAGGCTTGTAAAGAAACTTATTTGTCTAATCTGTGTTCCAGTGAAATTTGTAGTATGTGATGGATTAACTTAATTTAACAAATGTTTGTGTTGCAAAATAGTTGGCTTCCTTGCAAAAGGAAAAAAAAAAGGCAGGTTTTTCAATGCCCTCATATACTCAGCTGAGCAGAATAAGTTATGCATTGGGCCTCCTCACATAAAGGAACGGTCAGAAAAGATTCTTGGAAGCTAGGCCATTGCTGAGATCCCTACAGAAACATATTCCTAAGGCTGATAAGAAATCGTTGGACCAGGTAAGTTCAAAAAATGACTACTTATATAGATGGTGCTTTGAGTAAGAACAGGAAAACATTTGATGCTTTATTCAAAACCTGAGAATAAGCCCTGAGATGGAATCTAAGTCTTGAAAAGGTCTGAGCAGAGTGGGATCAACCAGCAGCAGTGAGCACACTAAACCAGAGGAGCAGAGATGCTTCCGCACTTGATTTGTCAACGTACCCTATGCTGTGGTGTGCTGTGTATACTATAAGATGAGTTTGGTGTTAACATCTGGTGTTATAAATCATTATGTTTTTATGAAGATACTGGAAAAATTTATCATTTACATAGTACTTAGAGTTAGGAAAGGACCTTCTCATATATTCCCTCACTAGAGTTTAACCATGATACCATCAGATAAGCAGGTCAGACATATTACCTATCAGAGAATGCAACGTTGTCACAGGTGCATATTATCAAGTCCAAAATATGCCTAAACTTTTGTCTGCCAGGCTTCCCAAAAGTCACCCCGATGACATGGGGACAGTTCCTACTGGCATGCTCCACATCTCCATCTCCTTAGCTTTGATGAGAACATCCTAATGATGTTTCTGTTTGGATGACAAGAGAAGAGAGGCACTTCTCCTGGGGATGAAAATGTGTCTGTCAGGCCCTGGTACATTGACTCTGAAGGTGTTCCTATGGAAAACCTTTGCAAACCTTTGTTGATCTATGGATCAAATGACTTACTGATCAAACTTTGATCTACTAGCAGTTTTTCTAGAGGAGAGGTATGAAGGGAAGAAAGACTAAATTTATACAGAAATATTTGTACTTATTCACAGTATTATACATTTGTCTATTTACTTCACCGTTTTCTACTACATCTCATACACAGTAAGCTGTCTTCACATCGGGAGTGTAAAGGCTGTTCTAAGTAACTTTTGACCTTCCCTCTTCATGTATGGTAGCATCATGGTAACATGTTGCTTGTCATAACATATATTCGTAATCTTTACTTCTATAGCACCTTCAGTTTAAGAGTGCAATTCAGAGGCCTTTAAAGGATATCATGTTTATCTATATTTCTTATTTGGCTAAAGACATACTCATACTGGTTTTAATTGATTTTGTATACTTAGAAGTCAAAGAGCATCTCCTGAGAGCCAGGCAGAAATTTTAACAGAGGAACACATTTAGTGTCTGAAAGATTGTCCTGTTTGGTACATGAATGGACCACACTTGACTCTGGTAGTTTTGAAATGCCATGAGCTATTCCATGTTTTAGTGATTGCACTGCTTGGTAGTGATAGTCTATCTTCTGTGTATATGACTTTTCCCCTGTTCTCTCATGATGCATTTAAAGTAAGAAATAGTTACCAAATTCAAAATTCATTAGTCCTGATAAAGCAGTACTACAAATTATTCCTCTGTTTGCAAACAGGCAAATTTATTTATTTTTAATTGTATATATATTTTTGAGTTTGGTTACTACAGGGTAGGGCAAACATAGGTTTACAGTTGTGAGTATGCAAATCACAGTTTATTCTTATCTTATTATTTATTAATTATTGTATTATTTTCCATATGAACAACTGTAAACCTATGTTTTCCCCATCCTGTACGTTTTATCTTAACTTCAGAATCCTTAGGATGTAAAAAAATACATCTCTGAATCAAGGAAACAGGGCAGGGCTGCTGTAGAGTTGGTCTTCAAAACTGAGAAAGATTTCCTTAGGATATCCCTGAAGCCATGCCGTGGGGTCCCAGGAGAAATCACAGACTGAAGTATGGCTAAAACTAAATTTTTGACAAAATTCACCAGTTCTGATCTTTTTTACAGATAGTATATAATTGTTCCACTAGAGAAAATAACTGTCAAAGGGAAAATTATGCATTTTCCCAAAACGTTTCATTTGATATGCTACTCTGAACCGCTCACCCAGGAACCACAAGAGTAAGTGAGGAAGAGGGATAGAGATGAGTTCTGGTTGGGACGTGTTTGAGTCATGGCGGGGATGCCCAGGAGGCAGTGGGCTGTGGCGGTGCTGAGCTCAGCAGGGCGAACTAAACTATACTGTAGATATTTGAATTCATATGTGAGATATTGAAGTTGATCAGATATCCCAGCTGTGTAAGAATAGAAAAACCAAAAGGACCCAGTACAATTTATTGAAAGTAGTTTTCATTTTCATTATACTTCTGTGGCACCTTTGTCCTAAATCAGGTGATATCATATGCATGGGTCTGTTTCTGGGATCTTTATTTTGTTCCGTTGGTTAATTTTCTCTTCTACCAATACTGTACCTTTAATTCTTTTAGTTTTTAAAGAAGTCTCTGTGTCTATGGGTAAGTTCTCTAACTCTATTCCTTGAGATTTCCTTGCCTATGTATGAACCTTTGCATTTCCATATAAATTGTAAAATAGGCATTTCAATTTCCACAAAAGAAAACTGATGGGCTTTTGATTGGAATTGTATTAAATCTAGGAATTTATTTGGGAAGAATTGACTCTTACCAATATTGAGTGTTCTAATCCAAGAATATGGTATTTATTTAGGCATTCTTTAATTTATCTGAATAAAATTTTGTAGTTTTTGTGTCTTGAATATTTTTATTAGAATTACTCCAGGTATTTAAGTTTATGGCATTGTAAATGGTATTATTAGCTCTTAAAAATTTCAGTGTCTAATTATTTATTGCTCGCATTTAGAAATACAATTGAATTTGTATATTGTTCTTTTATCTAGCAACTTTGCAAATTCACGTATAAATTCTAATAATTCTACTGTGCAGTACTTTGGTAATTTTATAAATACAATCATACCACCTATAAACATCAGTTTTATTTCTATTCTTGTAATTTGTGTTTCTTTTCTTTTCTTGTTTTGTTGTGCCAGCTGCACATCCAGTACAATGTCGAATTCCACTTACATTTCTGTCAGATTTCTAATCTCAAGTTGGAAATCCCTGTCATATTTCTACACTAAGGGGGGATGGAGGGAAGAATTAATAATTTACCATTAAGGATGATGTCGTCTATAAATGTTCTTGTAAATGCTATTTAATTAAGGAAATTCTTCTCTATTCCTAGTTTGCTAAGAGTTTTTTAAATTAGAAATTGGTGTCAAATTTTATCAAAATATTTTCCTGAACTTTTGGAGATAATATGATTTTTCTCCTTTATAGTGTTAATGAGATATACTATATTAAAGGTTTTCAGCTATTAAACCAACTTCATATCCCTGGATCAGGCCCAACTTGTGATTTATAATCCTCTTTATATAAGGTTAGATTCAAAAATCATGTCTGATAACTATCATTTGGATCACCTGTAGGTCTATTTTCATTGCCTGTTTGTTCCCTTGATTTTTCCTCATTTGGTTTTATTTCCTGGAATGTCTGATAATTTTCAAAATTAAGTTCTTGACATTATTTATGAAAAATAGTTCTAGTTACTGTTATCTTCTCCCCAACTGGATTTTATTTTCTTCTAGAAAGCAGACAGAATGCAAGCAGAGTGCCTTGTTCTTTTTGTTCCCATTGAGGCTGGGTTTCAGGATGTGTTAAGGCTCCATCTGTCCCTAGTCTTCCCTTTCTCCTAGAGGTTAGCCCTTTAGAAGTCTCAGCTGAATATCTAGGATGTTTAAAAGAGCCCATCTTCCTTGGTGGGCTCTGAACTCTAATTTTTAACTCCCCAGCATTGCAAGATTGCCAAAAAGTCTGCTTTTCTTTTTATCCTCTAAGCAGTTTCTTTTTGCTTGATTCCTCAGCTTCTTACTCCGTGCATACACAGCTTAATATTTGGCAAAATACTAAGAGATCACGGCAGCCAGAACTTGAAGAGCCAAGGTCCTGAAGGAAGTGAACCCAAACTTCTATGCGATCACTCTTATGAGCTCACTTCTATGCAGCCCCTCTCCTCTGGGACCCTAGCCCTTCAAGCTACCCTAAACTCCAGTGATTGCCCCAGCCGATGACATTGCTGAAAACTCCAGACTGCTGCTCCTTTCTGTTTGGCACCTATGCCTCACACAAGGAATTAACAAATGCCTTGAGATGAAAAGCCAACAGCAAATACAGGGCTTACCTTAATGCATTTCATTTCTTTCTGAGATCTTGGATCGTCATGTATTGACTGTGTTGTTGCTGAGAGATAACTTGAAACAGGTTTTTTTCTTAAACGTGTTCTTAGTGGGAGTGTTAGTTTGATACATTATAGCCAGAAGCATACATCTCTGAGGGATCGTGTTTTTATTTGGAAATCTTTGTAATGAATTCCAAAGAATGTTGATATTTGATTCATATGTTGATATTTGATTCAACCAAATAGTGTAGTTCTGAAAACAAGACGTGAACCCAGTAGTTGATCCAGTTCCAGGATCTAAGAGGATATTTTCCTCGGAAAAGCATTTTTTACAGTCTGATTGCTGTATGAATTCTGTTGCATTTTCAGGGCTGCCTGGTGAAGTGGAGAGTGAACTTTATCATCACTGAGATAAAAGGGAGATATCTGAGACTATTTTCTGTTTTGAAGAGAAGGGCAAATTTGAGAAAGTCAGGATAGGAGAACCCTATTGTAGTTTGGTAGAAGAAAATCAAAGCCTTTTATCACCATGCGCAGCCACACCTGTTTCTCCTTCGGTATCTGGCTTTCACAGGTACAATCCTCAGGGACTCCTGAAATTTACTGCTGACTTGATAATCTCTGGCACACTCAGTGTGGGCCTCAGGCAAGCATTGAACTTTTCAGTATCTGTTCCTTTGCCCTTGAAAAAGGGATAATACCACTAACCCACAGCTCAGGTTATGTAACTAGTTAGTTTTATCTTTTTAGTGCAGTGCGTATTATTTATACTTAGAATGATCTACCTGAAGTTTAAAAAGTAGAGGCTCCAAAAACTGCCAAAACCTTGTTCCTCAGCCTATGTATGTACTGTTCTTTGCAAAGCACAGAGGAGAGAAGAATGTTTCAGAGAAGAATTAAAGTTTTCATAAAGAATTGCATACACTCAAAAGAATGCTAAATTTGGGGGGGAGGAGAAGTCAGGGTGTGGTGGGCAGAGGAAACTCTTGTTTGGGAACTGCTTACCCACTTGGTAGACATGAAAGAGAACAGGAAATACATTTTTATTTCTGGAAACCATGCCTTATCTATTTTTCGCTCTCGGAACCGGATTGCTTCGGTGCAGGTGCACCTACCTCTTCACCTGCGCAGCCAGCTCTGTGGGAGGCAGGCCATGGGAGCAGTTAGGTTTATTTTGTGAAACATCTTTTTTTAAAAAATCACAAATTAAGAGTATTTTTGCTGCTTTATTTCCCCATATTGGACAAGGACATGGAAAATTGGTGAAGAGAACTAAAACACGTGAGATTTGCACGTAACATATATAAAAGGTGGCAGAACTCCTTTTTCAGTCTGTGCTTGGTCACTAGGGCATGTTGGAGTATACCCCAGTGTTTGGGAACATTATTTTGTTTATGTGGCCAAAGAGGACAGGTTAGGTAGTCATGAATTTATATAAAATAATCTTCTACCTTCCCCTTTCTCTTGTCTTAGCCACACAGAAGAAAGCCTTCTCGTAATACTGCTATCTTGGACTTGATCTTACCTGTGATTCTAATTATTAGCCTGGGCTGATTACTCCCGGAGGTTAAGATCTATTCCTAAGACAATCCGACATTTACCAGTACTTGTGGAGCAGCCCCCATTTACTTTGTGCTGTTTTAGGAGAGGAACAATGAATCTTGAGAGCAGATAGCTTTGAACTTAAGCCTAAAAGGCAGGTGAAGTTAATACTATCCATGTATAAGACAGAGAGGTTATGACCCAATGATTCCACTTCTGGGAATATATCTGAAGAAACCCAAAACAGTAATTCAGAAGAATATAAGCTCCCTGTGTTCATTGCAGTGTTATTTATAATTGCCAAAGTTTGGACGCAGCTCAATTGTCTATCAGTAGATGAGTGGATAAAACAGCTATGGTACATTTCCATAATGGAATACTACTCAGCTGTTAAAAAAGAGAGAGAGAAGAAAAGAAAAAGAAGGAACTCTTATCTTTTGCAACAGCATAGATGGACCTGGAGACATTATGCTAAGTGAAATAAGCCAGTCAGAAAAAGACAGGTACCATATGATTTCACTCATATGTGGAATCTAATGAACAAAATAAACAAATAGAAACAGACTCACAGATACAGGAAACAGACTGACAGCTATCAGAAGGGAGAGGGGTTGTGGGGCTGGGTGAAAAAGATGAAGGGATTAAGGGACAAAACCCCTTAGACACGGACAACAGTATCGTGATTACCAAAAGGAAGGAGGGGAGTAGGTAGAAGATGGTAAAGGAGGGGAATAATGGTGATGGAACAAGACTTGGGGTGGTGAACACACAATACAATACACAGATGACATTATAGAATTGTATACCTGAAATTTATATAATTTTATTAACCAATGTCACCCCAATAAATGCAACAAAAAAGAGAAAAAAGAAGAGAGAAGGAATATGGTATAGGTCAATAACTCTCAAAGTTTAGTCCTCAGACCAGCAGCATCACCTGGGAACCCGTTAGAAGCAAATTCTGAGGTCCCACTCTAGGGACTCTGGGGTAGGCCTAGCAGTCCGTGTAACTTGCTCCCAGGGGATCCCAATGCAGACTGAACTGGAGAACCACTGCTCTGAAGGCTAAGAACATATGTAACACTTGAACCAAACTGACTGGTTTCAAATCCCAGCTCTGCACTCACTGGCTATATGACTGCGCGCAAATTACTTATCCTCACTGTTTCTCAGTGTCCTTATCTGCCAAACTGTGATGGTGTTAATACTCTTTATGGTAGTTGTGAGGAGTTAACATATGTAAGAGCAGTTAGTACATTCAGGTAGTGAACACCACATAAGGGCTTACTATGTTAATAGTCTGACAGGAAAGTCATTTGTGTTGGTTTATTGAACGAAATATCCCTTACAGAGTTAAGGTGACTGATATTTGAAACTTCTCTTCATACTATGCTCATCTTTGAGGTCAAATTTGGGTAATATCAAGTGGCATAAAATCAATAGAACTTAGCTTATTATATAATAATAATGTCCATTCATCCATATTACTCAAATCTGTGTGTGTGTATGTGTGTAGCAGTTTACTCTGAGTTGTAGTGCTATCTTTTCAAATCCTATTTCTTTTCTTTTTTAGTGGTAAAATTTTCGACATAATCCTTCATATATGATACATTACATTAGGAAAAAATACAAATCTTTATTTTACTATCTAACTTTCTAAAATGATTAATTTTTTGACTTTCATTTAATTTGAAAATTGAATTTTTTATCACATAAAGTTGGTTCATCAGGGTATGAATGTTGTTTAGTATCTTAGTTTACCATTAAGTCCAGACACATAAATGGCAGAGGAATGTTTTTTAAAGAAATAAAGAAACAAACCACAAATTCACCTTAGCAAATATTTCACAAATCTGCTCACTTCAAACCTATAAATTTCATTTTATGAAGAACATTTTTTTCTAGTAAAATGATTAGTAATAAGTGCAGTTGTACTTTTTCCAGGGCAGTGAGACTTTAATGGATAGCATTTGTCAGGAAAGGTCAAAATCAGAAGCTCAGATGCCTCCAGACCTTCTTCCAGGGCAAAGGAGAGAAAGACCCACTGTACTTGCCCATGGTGCCGTCTGCTTCTCGGCCTGATGGGGTGTCACTGAGAAGGGAAGGCGCCTTGGAGGCTTTGTGATGGCATGGACCACAGAGGGGTGACCTGGACCACAGACACTAACTCTACAAGTCTTTTGAGTGGTGTGCTGGTCAGACAACTCTAGCACCAGGGTGAATATTTGAAAATTTCTAGAAATCTCTTATTAGACTTGTTAATTATTATGAACTTCATTTTCCCTGGATGGTCACAATGTGAGGAAACTCATGCCCTCAAGTTGGGATAACACAGAATAACACTATGGTACCCTTGAAGATGGAACACATATTCATCATGTATCATGTGACTATGAGTTAGTTGAGAACAAAACAGGCAATAAATTCATTCAAAGTGTTATCTCTCTCTTGTTTCAGGATTTCCTTTTATAGTATACTTACTTGCATGTCTGTCATCTCAGCAGGAGGGTCCAGATAATCTAGTCGTGATGGTTATTTTGGCCAGACCCCACTATTCACTATTGGGTGATAATTCGTATTGTAGATGGTAATAACAGACCTCAACTCCGCTGCAGTGAGATTCAGAAGGGAACCCTTGTTTTTCACATAGTGAAATGAGGGGCATCTTATTTGAGGCTATACTTTAGAGAGTTGGTAGACTAAGAAGGCCATGTGTCATTGAAGAAAAGTAAATAGATGTGGGTTAGACCAGAACCATTTCAATGACTTGCCATAAATCGTGCCTCTCAAATACCTGAGTTATTGGAAGCATTGAGGGTCAGCCAGCAAAGCTGTTCCTTAAAGCTGTAATTCTTAAAGTTCTGCACCCTGGCTGTGTGTGATTGCATGCCAATGATGGTCTCAGTCTAGACAGAGCAGTCCGCCTAGGAGGAGGAACAGTGGGCAATCCATCTCTGCATGTGCCTGTTGTCCCTTCCTCTCCAGACCCTGAAATGAGTGCCCACTCATGATTTCCAGGTCCTGTGCCAGCCCCAAGTATCTTCATCTCTTCTCTGTAGCCACCTGACACTGGCCTTTATGTGCAGTAGATTTTGATTCCTTACTTTACCCTGAGCCCTTGCTCAATCTTTTCAACCTGTGCCCTAGACTTTTCTTGACGCTGTTTTTTTAGATATGTGGTGGCTGAGAGTCCAAGCTCTGATTTTAAGTTCTGGTCAGCCCACTTAATGCTGGAAACCATAATACACTTACCCTCTCTAGGCTCTGTGCCTTCAGCTGTAGGACCTGCCTCTCCAGGCTTCCCGAGGCGTAAAGGAGAGGCTCTGGACATGTGCCCACATATTGAAAACCTACAGTAAATGTTTGTTGCCTCTCTCTCCATTTAGTCCAGTTATTTTAAGTCTATTATCTACCTCACCTCCCTTCCATAGAACCTGAGTGTCCTAGGTTTAAATATTTAAATTTGAGACTGCCTAACTGCAGGAGCCTGAGTTTTTTATCTTTTCTACACTCACTATTTGACTGGGTTCATGTAGCCCACAGGCTACTTAAACATTGTCCTTATTATACAGGGAAGTGTGGCAGAGAAAGTAATTCCTGGGGGCCCCTGGAGACTTAGGAGCAGAGTCATGGTATAAACGTGGGCTCCCCATGTCCAGTGATGCCCAATTTTCTGCCTCTAGTCCACATTTAACTCTTGATTCACGTTCGCCCTCATTAGTCCATGCCATTCTCTCTTCTCCTCTTCTCTGTGTTCTCTCTCCTGTTTTTGAGTGATGGCCTTCTATCCCCTCCCCTACTTTCCCTTGTAATAGACTCCTATTTCCTTTATCATTAACCCACTTTTTAAAAATAAAGGTTCATTCTGTTTCTTTCAACCAGCTATGCCCCACTCATATGTTGGATTGTATTTTTCTCCATCTTTGTTACAAGACCTTAAAAATTATGAGTATCATCAAAGTCCTATAAATAGCAGCAAATGACCTGTGGAGGTAGAGCCCTACACTGATCCTCTGCCTCAGGGTCAGCCTCACGCCCTGGAATTCTCACTGCGTCTTCATTCTGGAGGGTGCTGCTCTGACGTGAATATGTCTTGTGCTTCCTTCAGGACCAGGGCTACTTTTCCCACAGTGCCATGCATGATGTCTGTGTTATTGCTGGATAAAGGTCTTCTCTGACCTTCCAGAACAGAATTTATGTCTTCTTGCATCTTAACTTCAAAGCCTTGGACTTGCACTCCCCTCTTGCTGTTTTCCACGGACACCCTGTCTCCCTGCTTACAGTTACCTAAGTGATGGGGAGGGCTGATTTGTCACCAGGGGGTGTGACACAGGCGTGTTGGAGCGTGCTTTAAAGATGGCAGGTCTGAATGTACCCCCTGCAGACTCTGCTCAGCAGCTGAGTAAACTTCTTTTAGCTGTTCCTACTGTTTTAAGCTTGGAAAAGATGACAATAGAGTTTTCTTCTAACTCTAAGTCATGTAAGCAGGAAAAATTGTTTCCCCTCTGAGAAATCTAAAATTCTTAACTCAGATGTTTCACTTTCCTCACAAATTCAAAGGAATAGAGATAAATTGCATTCATTTGTCACTGGTAATCTTTCATAAAACTCTCAAAAGTCAGTATGTCATTATGGAAAACTGAGTCCACTTTCTTTTCTCTACCTAGTTCTTTCACTTAGTAGTTTTTGATCTTGGCCACATGACCCTAACCTCACATCTGAGTCTCAGTTTCCCAAACTGTAAAATGGGAGTAATGATATTCTTCCAAGCTTTCAGGATTGTTCTAAGGACTGAGGAGAGCAAAGTATTTGGAAGTCTTTTATAACTGGTTTAAATGTACTTTATTAATATTGAGAAGCTCACCTTAAATATAATATTTAGTTCCAGTAAGTTTTTCTATCTGGTAAAATATTTCAGCAAACTATTTCCAGCACCAGGGGTTTGACTCTTTCTATGGCCAAAGCACCCCCTTCCCTGTCATGGGCATTCCAGGCCATTGCATGCCACTGACCCTGGGACATCAGCTCAGATTCAGAGTGTCCTTGGAGCACACGAAGGTGACCGTCCCCTAATGCTGCCCCACCAGGACATGTGGGTGAGGTGAGGAGGAAGAAACCCTCACTCCATCTTCCCACAACCCCTAGGGTTATGTTAGTTGAAAACTGTAAAAAATATAAAAATACTCCCCGTGGAGCCCAATGGAAGGAATACACTCAACGAGTTTGCCTCACAGAACCTCGGCCCCAGCTCACAGCTGTGCTGGGATAAACTTTAACATCACTCAACATACACACACCCACGTTACACAGTCCAGATGAGAAAAGACTTGACACTCACCATAGACCATTCAAATGCCTTAATTAAAAGAAAAGAGCTGATGATCACTCAGAAATATCATGTGGCTTCTTGTTTCTCCTTACTTCACAGGAACTAAAACAGGAACTTTTTAAAAACAAAAGTGAACAAAGCACAACTTTTTCAGTGCTCATATTGATCCTGATTTTAGTATTTTCTTAATCCTTTTCCTCATTGCCCCCACACTTTCTCTTTTTAGAGTTCATTAGCCATAAAGTAAGCAACCATATGACTCTATCTATCTATCTAGCTATCTATCTATCCATTCATCCATCTATCTATCTGTCTATCATTTATCCTAATTCCAAAAAAGACTTAGTATAAGCATAATAGCAAGGCTTCTGTTGAAGTTGAGGGATCCTCCTCTGTTCAGGAGAAAGCTGATTTCTCTGAAGGGCATAGCATGTATTCATTTCTTTCCAGGTTGTGTTGTGCACGTGACCTACATGGTGTCATGCCCACTACAGCTGCAGAAGGTCACAGTACACAGTGCTCTATGGTGGACCTGATCTGACTTTGGCATCTTTTATGGTGACAGCAAGGCAGGACAGAGTGAAAATGACCAGAGGGGAGAGCGTGTTACTCACTGCACCATCTTTTCTTTCTTTCAGAGACTCTGACCTATTTCTGTTGGACACCCGCATAGTGTGGGCCTCAGAAGAAGGCTGGCTGGAATTTGACATCACGGCCACTAGCAATCTGTGGGTCGTGACCCCACAGCACAACATGGGGCTCCAGCTGAGCGTGGTGACTCGGGATGGTAAGTTTGCCAAACTCAAGCAAACAGTCACTGTCATTCGTTTCCTTTACAACAGTTGTGGGAGAAGCGTGGTTTACAGTCAAGTCCTGGGCCCAGGATGACTTTATTTAGTATCCCCTTGTAACTCCTACTGAAAAGCAAAATCCTTCCCGGGGGAGACTAGGAGCCAGTTAGGTGGTCAGGCTTCTGAGAGAAACAGTGCGAGGAGAGCACTTGGAGGCAGAGGCAGGTGGATGATGTTGAGATAAAGAAAAAGGTGGGACCATTGTCTAACCCTGACTGTTGAGTACGTTTGTGAAGGTACATTTCAGCATCCCCCCCTTCTGTAACATCAAAGCCTGGAAGATTGAGGTTCCCTCATGGGTCCTCAGACTGGGCATACTCTGCCTGTGAAGTTGCCTCACTGGTTGGCATGAATATGATCAGAAAGAAAGAATGAACAGGAAGGAAAAAGAGTAGCAGAAATGGGAGAGCCTGGGTGTCCCCCAGTCTGCTTTGGTTGATGGACCTTTGGAAAGAGTATTTTGATTTTATCCACCCAGAGTGAGCCATCAGAGATCGGAGAATGCACGTGCTTGCCCATTGCACTCATCCTGTATGATTAGGCCCTGGGAGGCTGGGAAGGATCAGTTATGCAGAATCAGGACTTAGTTTCCGTGGAATAAAGAGGGGTGTGCTTTGGCTTGCATTCAAGGACTCAACATCAACCCCCGAGCTGCAGGCCTGGTGGGCAGAGATGGCCCTTATGACAAGCAGCCTTTCATGGTGGCCTTCTTCAAGGTGAGCGAGGTCCACGTGCGCACCACAAGGTCGGCCACTGGTCGGCGCCGGCAGCAGAGTCGCAATCGCTCCACCCAGTCCCAGGACATGTCCCGGGTCTCCAGTGCGTCAGGTAGGTTTGGTGAAGCCCATTTTTACTTGTTGGCTCTCAGGCCTCAGTGAGAACAAAGGACATATGGGTGGTTTCATATGCTGCACAGCTTCTGCATGGCAAACTCAAAGGCATGCAGCTGCCTTGTCATTGTTACTTAGACGGGTTCCTAGGACCATCTTGTTATCCAGAGATGGCGCCTGCAGGCTGCAGACGTCCTGTGTGTCTCTTTTTCCAGAAAAGCATCCTTCTGTTTGATAAGAGTTCTCCAAGTCTTTTTTCACTGCCATAAAGATCCTGAGAGTACCTAGATTTTCTTCTAGTTGCATTTTGCCTGGGAGCTTGCAGTGTAGAAACAAACTTCATACTCTCATATTACCTGGACTTGTATTTGTCAGTGCCCTTGGTCGGCAGTGGTGGAGAGTCAGCTCAAACAACACTCAGTGGCAGATTTGGTTGGTTCATTTAACTCAAACATTCAGAGGTTCTAGCTTTAGGCATGGCTGCCTCCATGGGCTGAGATGATATGAGGAATCTCTCTTCTTCTATTTTCCTTTGGGGGGCACTCTCACAAAGACTATCTCTCTACAGTAGTAAGGAAGCCAATCGATAGTTCCAGCATCATCCCTTTCACTGAAGCTTCAGTAGAAAGCCAGGCTGGGGCTATGTGCTCACCCCTGAAATGAGGTAATGGGGTCAACCCCATCCTGCCCTGAACAGGGAGGTTCAATGGACAAGAGAGAGGGAACAGGTCACACTACTTAGGTGTCAATTCATTGGTTCTTCAGAAGTGTTCCCTCCCATGGGAATGGGCATACACCTCACAGAGCTAGTAACTGGAATTCCAGCCCAGGTGCACCTTACTCTAAAACCGGTGCTTGCAAGTTCTGGGTTTCCTATGGCTGTTTAATAGTCTGGGAATCCAGCATGAAGCTGAAGATTTGATGTGGGATTTTCAGTCAGAGAACTTGCTTCCCTTGTTACTACTCTGTGACTTTGAACAAACCTAATCCACTTCAGCTTCGTTCACTCATCTACTCAGTGGGGATGGTTAATACTTGGTAGATTTGCTGGGATTCAATGAGAAGCATTTGATCTGGCTCATAATAGCACTCAAAGGTGAGTTGCATCCAATTGTAGGAAGTAGGTTGTCAGGACACATGTTAGGACCCTGGGAAAGCATGTAAAGTACTTCCTGGAAGATGCCTTAATTCTCCCAGTGACTGTTTAAAAATGTCACCTTCAGTGGCCAGAAAGAGTTCATGCAACTCCCCAAAGTCCCCAATTTTTCTTTGGGAAGAAGTGTCTACAGTTTACATTCTGACTTAATACATCATTTCTTTTACCAGTAACTTGGATATGGAACATGAGGATCCACCACCCAGTGTGAGATGACATTTTGCTTCTTGTCATCCTGGTGTTTCTTGGATGTATCGCACAGCATGGGTGTTTCTGTGTTTACCACTAGCAACAGTCAGGGTTGGGGTTTAAAAGAAAAGAAGAAGAAATGATCGCTTTCCTTTATTCGCTTCAGAAGAAGCCTGCTGAACAGAGTTAATAATCCCCGAGTGTCCCTCAGGGCATGACGACGGGTAGTTCTGCCAATGGTGGGCTTCAGCTCACTGATGAACTGTGGTCAGTTCGGTACTGGGACCTCAGGCATGAAGACAGCTCTTGAAATGTTGATTGCTTTTAAAATTAAAGTTTCACTTGATTTATTCAGCATCTCCTCTCCTCCCTAATACACACAGGAATTTTTTTAATGGAGAAAACATGTTGTCTCTGATTTTGGTTTTAGTAGTGACATCCAATCATTTTTTTTGAAGTTCCTTTCAACTTTTTTTTATTTAATGAGTTTAAATTAAATATGAATATTAGAGTTTATCTATTTCACAATAGGATATAAGTATATCCATTTTTATTTGGTCTTCTCACCCCCCACCTCCCAACCCAACACTTTCCAATTTGCTTTGCTCCTGTCAGCAGTACTAAAGCAAAAGAGCTCATCACAGACACCTCTGGCCTCAGCTATGCAATGGCCCAGACCCCCAAGAAAGCATTACTACAAAGGATCCTCCTTGCCTCTCACTGTCTTCAAAGACCCTCTCAAGCTGCTCTGAGAAACTGCTCACGTGAGGCCGACTGAAGTGCTATGTTACTTATTTGGCTCTTTCTTCCTTATGTATCCATGCCGTTAATGGGGGTGGACATGCAGAGGAGGAGATTGCTCTTGCAGAAAGGGATTCCAAAAAGATGGCCTGCTACCCCGAGAAATGGGCTGTCCGGTTTGTGCTGTCCTTCCAGGCTGCGGTGAGGCCGGATGTTCCTGGGCCTTCGTGAACCAGGCAGATGCTGCAGAGATGCCAAGCTGTGGCCTCTGGTGTGACTCCAGGCAGGCCCCTCCCCTTGTAAATCTTGGGGGAGGTGGAAGCAAGAGATTGCTTTGCCTCTGCTGCCCTCCTTCTTCCACAGTGCACTCCCAGGGAATTAGCATCTCTCCATTGAAACTACTCGTATAAGAGGAGTGAATTGCTCACTCTAACAACCACCACCAGGAGAAGCCCACTAGAGAATGCCCTGCATCTGGGTAAAGAAGTTAACAAAATTCATCAAATTGCCTGTCATCAGGGTGAAGCATGGCAGGGGGATATGTAGCTATTTTTAGAACTGAGCTGCAGATGCCTGAGGCAGCAGGACCAGTCCACAACTAGGGAAAGGCTGAGAGCCCCATCCGCGTCCTCCCTACTGCCCACCAAAATCTGCTCTCATCTGTCTTTGGCCTTGAAGCTGGACTTTCCAAACACATGCACCAAACAGTGGGTTTGGGCTGAAGTCCCCCTGGGTGGTTTTCACTTGCCCTTGCTTCTCTGCAGCTGTCTGCTCCAAATAAATGATGGATGTTGGCTGTGTTGCACTTCTCCAGTGGGCTTGAATATCATCTGCACAGTATCAGCTATTGTTTTTGCACATGTTTTTCTAGTCCAGGTCCAAGCCATGCTGTGCAGCCCACTGGGGATTCTAGTCAACCTCGCAATTTCTTTTTCAGTCTCCAGTTCTACCAGCCTAACAGGTCTAGTGCACCCTTGCATTCCTTAGTTCTCATTTAGTAGTCTCTTCCTACTTGCTTTCATATACCGTCTTCTATAGTATCTTTCTCTTGGGGCTCATTCTTTTGTCTTCTGGGGCACTGTGACACCACCTGGCCCATCCACAATGAGGGCTGTGGACAAATAGGCTTGAGGACAAATAGGATTGTCCCATGTGGGGGTTCTACATACCGATATAGCTAATTTTCCAGGATTTTTCCCAGACATCTTTGGGGAGGGGGTAGTTTTTGCGATTAAAAGTCAGCTGGTGAGTGTGAGGTTTCCTGCCATGTTAACCCACCGGCTGCCAACTGCCAACAGTGTGACTTGGAATTGCTCTTCCTTTTGGCAGATGGTAGTTGGGGAGCATATCTGCCACTTTAACAATTCATGTAAAATTAGATGGGATGACTTTTAAGCTTTGAAATTTAATCCTTGATGTTTATGTTGCTACCACCCAGCTCTGCCAACCATCTATGAACAACTTTTCCAGGCCCTGTCTGTCCTTTGGAATGAGCCCTTCAAATGTTACCTGTTTATACTTCTTACAGTCAGTTCTCTTTTCAACCCATCCACACATAAAGATACAAACATGTATCTTTAAGAATCCTGGAGGAAAGCGTGGATCTGGTACATTTAGATATACTTTTTCGACCTTGTTGATAGTTCATATCTTATATTCCTTGAACTTCCCAATTGAGACCATTCAGTATGCTTCTAGATAAGAAAGCTAACTGGAAGTCATCACTTGCAAAACAATGGTTTGGGTACTTTATTATGACAATGAAATCTTTTGCTATAGATTTCAGGGAACTCCAGTCCACAGACTAGGAGGTCTCATTCTTACTGTTCCTGGTAGGTGTCCCCCCAAGGTCACCCCTGGCTTCCAAAGCTTGGAGAGAATGGACTGTTTGCAGTTCTTCAAAGGAGTGGGGAGTTTTAATTTATCATTTTGATCTTAAATTAAAATTTTAGACACTGCAGCTTGGCTTCCAGATGTCTCAGTCAAGAAGTAGAGGTTAGCTCAGATTTTTCTAAATGAAATCAAATCTTAATTCTCTGCCTCTGCAGTGGGCAGGTGTGGCATTAGCAATTTGAAAGTTAGAATCACTTCAGATGCCATATTTATAATACTTGACTCTCATTTGCTACTAAGTGCCTTTAGAATAATAGTTATCAAGAGGGAAATGGACTGGAAAGTTACCTTCTGTCCCATCCCTGGGCTCGTCCTTAGGAAGGTGCTAATGGCAGCAGTGCTAAAAGTGGTAAGAATAACGAGGCGTGAAGAGGTGCTACCCAGTAATTCAACAACTGCCCCAGCTCCCCGCAGGTTCCTGAGGCCAGGAGACCCAGCCTAGGGACTGATGGGGAACAAAGGTGCTTGGAGCAAGGGGGTATTAGAGCTTAGCATTCAAAGGAAGCATCTATTTTCAAAATATTTAGCTCCATTTTCTTTTATAATCAAGACAAAGCCTAGGAAGAGGCCAACGTCCCACCAGATTAAATGGAATCTTACAAGACCTTGAAATCCTGGAGCAACAGAAGAATAAGACCTCTCTGTTGCCTCTCGTGTTAACCATCCAGGTTGTAAACAAAACCGAGACTCTGAAAATTAATCTCTCATCCTGCCCCCCACCCCCTAACCTTATGAGATTATTGACACCAGAAATCAAGATCCCAGAGTGGTTCCTTGCGGCTTGCAGTGTCCGAGGCGCGGGAGCGGGGTGTCTTCCACCTGCTCTCAATGGCTGTATTGATTCTGTGGAGCACGTGGGAGCCAGGTACTTGCTTTGGATAAGACGACTGATAAGGCCCAGGGATATGGAGAGAGCGACCAGGCCACTGAAGACAGAGGTGCCCTTTTAACAGCTGTTTGTTATCCTTCCCCTTGGCATCCAGGGAGAGAAGGGAAATAAGAGTAGTGAATTGCTCACTCAAAAAAAAACAAGTTTTCTCTGGGAAGATTCGGTAGCCTTAGCTCAGAAATGCCAGGAAATACAGTGTGAACCATGCCACTCTGCCCCCAGCTCCTGCTGTGCCAGCATTTTCCTGGCTGAGTGTGCATCCAGCTGAGCAGGGACACACGCCTGCAGCTGGCCTGGCCTGTGAAGGTCAGCTCACCAGGCCGAGCGACCCCTCTGCAGGAACCCCAGCAGAGGAGGTGCCGCCCCCCCGCCCCCGGCTACTCCTCTCCCTTGTTCTGTCTCACCTGGTTTTGGGTAGTTGCCCTGGCTTTGTCTGTTTTCTGCCTTTTCCCCTCTCCATGTCTTCCCTGTTGTTTCTCTCTCCTCCTCTGTTGGGGTTGGAAAGGAAAGAGGGTGGGCAGCCCAGACCCCTGGGACCTGGGCTGGACTTGGGCCGCTGTGAGTCAGGTGCAGCCACCTCCCTGGGGCCCCCAAAGTTTTAGTTGTGTGGCCCCGACTCTGGCATGATGGTACCCCCGAAGCTGGCCATGCAGTCTCCCTGAACGTCACCTGCCCTGCAGGTCAGGGTCATTGCAGGGCCCTTCTCTTCCCATCCAGGGCCCAGCCCCCCGAGAATCCTCTCGCCTTCCACTGCACTTAATAATGCAGCTTCAGACATAAACCAGCAGCAAGAGCCCGGCTCTCCCAGCACATGGCTCCTCTGCGCGTTGCTGTAAGTGTGGCTTTTCAGGAGGACCAGATACAAGGGATGCTGGATGGAATTAACCCGGATGTCCTCCTCAGGGCTGTGGGAGCTGATCCTCCGGTCTGGGGCAGAGCAAACATGCTGTGTGCATGGCCACTGCCTGGGGACAGTGAGGCCTGCTGGCTGTGCACCGCAGGGTTGGGGGCACCCTGTCCTCCCCGCATTGAATGAGAGAGAAGCTGCCCTGCAGGGTCCTGCTTGCCTTGAGCTGAGTGGGGCTCATGGAGTGACTCGCATTATCACATGGGCCCGGCCAGGCCCCCCTTCAGGTTTTTTCTGTGGGTCATACACCCCTCAGCCCTCACAGGGAAGACTGAACAGAAGGTTAGGGAGCAGTGTGGTCGGCAGTGGAAGTGGGTGTCAGGGCGTGGCCCTGCAGCTGAGAAGAAAGAGTTCCCAGCCAGAACCAAGAAAGAAGACTGTAGGTCAGCCTAGCCTGCGTGGAACATACACATAAAAGAGAAGGGAGACCAGGTGACCTGGGGGGCACAGGAAGGTGGGAACGAGGGTGAACACAGGTGTTAATGAAGAGCTCTGTGGTGGAGCTGCAGCATCGGCCCCGGGTGGCCCACCCAGATGTGAATGATCCCCAGCCCCCACCCTCCAAGCAGGACTCTCAGTTGTGGGAATTAAGTTGTGCTTGAAGTTTAAGGACAAGATTCCCAATCAGCATACTCTCCTGCCATCAGCCGGACTCTAGGAAAACATATCTTCATACAGCTCATTTTGCATCGGCCTCCCAGCACCTTCCAGGTGTTCCTGGACCCCAGGTGACCCAGAATCCCAAATAATAAAGACACACTTGAGGCTTGGGAGAATGAGGTGACAGCCACTGATGGAGCTGATGCTTCATTCAAGGATGAACGACTGACTGGACTACCCCGAGCCCTCTTGTCACCAGCCACGGTGCATCATGTCCATCAGCAGTGGACATGAGACATTGGTGTGTTTCTGTACCACTGGTTTAATCATTCAGAAGGCCTGGATGAGGTGCAAACCTCCCTTGGCAAAGTCCAGGAAGAATAAAGACTTAATCAAGACACACTGTGGGCAGCCTGGCCCTCTCGCCCCGACTCCCTTCCACTTGCCCTTCTTTCTGAGAGGGCCCGTGCCTGCCTGTGTGGCAGTCACTGTACCTTTCCCATGGCAGGGCACGCAGGTACCACCAATGGGTCAGACCTTCACGTACGGGGCAGCCAGGCAGGTCTGCCTTGGAGCTTTAAAGTTTCTCTCCTCCTCCTGGGGTGGAGCCTCTGAAGCTTCCTGTGTGATGGTCTGCACCTGCCTCACACAATAGAGCTGAAACCAATAGAAAGTTCCATTTAAAACCCCTGTTTAAATGTTTGTAATGTTGATTTGGAGATGGAAGGAAGGATTGGGGCTTTTTAAACCAATCACATCCATAGCTCTCCCTACTGGGGCAGTTTATAAAAGTGGAGTCGGGAAGCAGTGTTGCTAAAGGTTATTCATATGCTTCTGATGGCTGGAAGCTTGAAGGTTTGTGGAGGGGAGGTGGCTTCCTCCTGTCAAGAGCACACGAGGCAGCTGCCTGCTTCTGGTTGTGGAAGAACAGAGTCCTGGGGGGAAAGAGGGTTATGAATATTATATTCTGTCATCTGTCACCTGACCACTTAACAGTTTTTGCCCGAACCCATCTGCGGCTGGGCCACGCTTGTCCAGGTTACTTGAGATGACTGTCTTGGGCTTGGTCTGGCAGGGCCAGAGCCCTGCCCTCCAGTCTTAGGACAAAGAATCACATGGAATGATTAGAGAACCAGATTTCACTTTTTATATTCAACATTGAAAAAGCCAGATACCTTGAAAATTTCTCTTCGAACCAGGACCGGCCTTCACCATAGCTGTGACCCAGGGATGGGCAGGCAGGGCTGGTGTTTGAAGGCAGACCATGTGTGCGTGGGTGATGCCAGCACCTGTGTGTGAGCCTCCTACTCCGAGGGCTGTGTGCGTGTCTATGGCCAGTGTCCGCAGGCTCACCTGGGCAGCAGAGGACCCATCGCTGACCATTCCAACTTGCAGGCCTGGGCCGGGGCTTAAGCTCCCTGATGGTTCTCCTTATTCAGAAACAGGCAGCTCATGAGTCAGACCAAGGACTGCTGCTCCTGGGGATGGTTTTGTCAGCCTCTCGTCTGTTGCTCTGGCTTCTTTGTTTGTTTGTTTGTTTGCATCTCCTCAGCTCTATGGCTTCTTTCCTCTGCCCTGTCCTTGACTGGGGAACCATTTGGACAAAGCTGTATTGCCTGCCTTTATCCCACTGGAGTCGCTATGTGCCGATTAAATTTTAACTGCACAGATATTCATTGGCTCTATCCACACCATTCATCTAACCAAATATCAAAGGGAGATGGGGCTGGGAGGAATGTTTTTCTGCAATCTGTGAACCCCTAAAAAAAAACAATGCATGGCAATGCAATTCCACCACCAAACTCAGGATAGGATCCTGTCCCCTCAGCAGCAGACATAAGTATCTTGAGGAGCATTGACTTGCACAAATATTTATACATTCCTTGCCAGCACCTAACATGGAGTTATAAGGAAACTGAAGTGTGGCCTGGAAGAGTCTGTAAGAAGAAAAACAGGAGAGCCAAATTCCTCCGTTCCTCTCTCTGGCCCCAGTTTTTACTTAACATCAAAAATGCCAATATGTAGCTCTAAAAGAAATAGCTGTTCTTGCCAAGAAAGTTCTCTTCATTGAGAACTGAGAGAGTCAAATTAGCAAGAGGTTCAGACAACAAGAACTGTGCTGAAGGTAGAAGTTCTTCACTACGTCATCTTGTTTCCATCCTGCAGAGCAGCTGGAAATCCAGACATGCAGAAGTTGCCCCAGTCTTGGTTCTGACACGATTAGGTGTCCTGCAATCCACTTCGGTCCCACACTAACCACCTGGAGTTAACACAGATGCCACAAGTTCAAGGGCGAGGTCCCCAGAAAGATGCTTTCACTTCAGATGCCAGCTGCAGATAGGGTCCCCCGCCCACCAGTTATGTCTGACTTGGCTACAAGCGCGGGGGTTCTCATGACCCCCCCACTCCCCGCCTTTCAGTTTGATAATTCACTAAGGTAACTCACAGAACTCAGTAAAGTGCTATACTTATTATTACAGTTTTATCATAGAGGATGCACATGAAGAAGAGCCACATGGGAGAGATGTACAGGGCAAGCTCCGTGGGGATGGGGGGTATGGGGTCTGGGGGTAGACACGGAGTTTCCGTGCTCTCTCCTCATGGAATCTGGGTGGTTCATTCTCCCAATGTGTTTGCCAACCCCAAAGTTCCACAGAACCTCAGTATTCAGGGTTTTTATATGGATCTCATTACTATACACGGTTGATTAAATCATTGGCCCCGTGAGTGAACTCAGTCTCCCTCCATGGTGGCCAGGCTGGCCCACAGTTCCAACTCTCTAATCATATAGTTGGTCTTCCTGGTGACCAGCCCCCATCCTGAAGCCATCTAGGGCCCCACCATATGTTGGCATTATCAGTTAGGAAATTCCATGGTTTTTATAGTTCTGTGGCAGGAACCAGGACAAAAAACAGATATACTCTGTATTATATTACTCTGCCCATGTTCACTAACCTGGGCAGGAAACCTATCCTAAAAATCTTTCACATGGCCAACAATTCCAAGTTTGATTTTGGGGAGATCTTGGTCCCCAGCACAGAGAAGATCTTTTAAAGGAAGTTTATTTTAGGGGACACAGGCCAAACGAGGTTGGGCATGGGACATTCCAGACTGAGACTATAAGTAGGGTGACCACATAGCTTATCTAACCCAGGACACCTTCAAGAGTGCAAGGGGACCAGGGCCTTGGAGTCTCCAGGAGACAGACCCTTGCCTGTATCTGCCAGGAGAGGAGAGAGCAGGTGAGGGCTGCAGGCGAGCTTAGGAGGCCAGGCCTGGGAGCAGCACACTCCCCTCCTCCCCACATTCGTGGGCAGGGGTCAGCACCTGGCCACAACTAACTGCGGCGGGGAATGTCAGATAGCTGTGTGCCCTGGGGGTAGATGGAGGATATGGATTTTTAATAAATTCATAGCAGCCTCCGTCACACTGTGCCTGGACTATACCAAGCAGGACACTTCCTCAAGGCTTTCATATTTGTTATTCTTCCTTCAGACAGACTCCTGCCTTGCTCCTGAAGTTCCTTCAGGTCTCTGCTTAGAAGATATACATCAGCAGAAAGATGGGCTCATCAACCCTGTATGAGATAGCCCGCTCCGCCCTATGCTTCCTATCCTCTAACTATGAATGATAATTTAGCTAGTCGGGGCTCTTGATTACATGGAATAGAAGCAAACGCTAACTTACTTAAAGTGAAAAATAATCTAAGCATATTGACTCAACCAATGAGGCTGGAGAACACAACTCAGAAGCAAGGTCTAGCTTGAACCTGGTCGTGGGAACAACGTGGTCTGAATGCTACCACTGGAACCATCACCCCGAACCCCTGCTGCCATGCTGCACATGCTTAGTTTCCCCCTTGAATCACCCTCTCACAAGTGGGTGCACTGGATTGGCTTTAATGAAGTCAGGAGCCTGCACTCTATCTGCCAGGGGACAACAACAGTAGCTATCAGTTTCGGGAAATGGGACCTTGATTCCCACCTCTCTAGGAATTCCCCCAAATGAGAAGTGTCCCTACAAGCTGGGTAGCCAGAACAATAAATAACTGCTATAGCTGTTTATGGAATTGTACATTGATGGCATAGTTTTTGATATGTTTTATGTGTTGTATTTCTGTTGAGAAATTTGCTATCAACCCACTTTGTGTTCTTTTGTAGGTGATTTTCTGTTCATCTCAGGGTTGCTTGTAAGAATTTCTCTATGAGTTTGACCTACTACAATTTCACCAGATGTGGCCAGACAGGAAGTTACTTACTCTGCTTAGGACTCACTGTGCCTTCTCAATTTGAAGAAGTTTGCCTTTCTTCAGTTCTGAAAAATTCACAGACATTTATATCTTGAACTATTACATCTCCCCATTAGTCTCTTCAGAGATTCCTATTAGAAATAACATTGGACCTTCTATTCTGTATTCCATATCTCTTTACAGATAGCCATATTTTCTGGCCATTCAACCCTGGGCTATATTTCTGGAAGTTTCTTCAAATATATTGTTCAATTCTTTAATTCTCTCTTCAGTTATCTCTAATCTGATGTTTAACCTGCCCATTTTGTTGTTACTTTCAATGCTTATGTTTTCTATAAAGTTTTATTTGGTTCTGTTTCAAATCCACCCATTCTTTATGTTCTTTTTCTGCAATGTTCTTGCTTTAGGGTTCTATTTCTTATTTTATCTTTGATTATATTAGATATTATTGTTTGTAACCTCATTCAGAGACTATTGCCTGCAGTCTTTGTGGGCCTATATTTTCTCTGTCTTGCACTCCAAATCTCCTCTCAGGATACTTTATTTCTTTGTGTGGTTGATTCTTTTTGTTGAGGGATTATTTTCAACAGGCAGTATTTGTCTTGTTTTGTGATGCTGGTAGGTATCTGTTTTTACTGAGATGGTCTCCTGCCTTGTGAAAATTTCCCTCCAGTGTGGTTTTCATTCACTTCTTCCAGGTCCTTTAAATGACAGCAAGTGGGCTTCTTTAAGGTTAAAGACAGACGGTTGGGGAGAACGAATAAGTTTAGAATTAGGAACCTCCTCAGGAAGGGAGCCTGTCACTGGGCTGAGCCAGAGCTGCTTGTCTCCTTCCCTCACAAAATCATGAAATCTGCGTGTCGGGTCCTGTGTCAGGGCCAGGGGGCCCAGGAGTGCAAGTAACAGAAAACCCAGCTCAGACAGGCTTTAGGCAGCCAGGTAACTTATTGGCTCATGGGATCAAAAAGGACAGAGGTCGTGCGCAAATGGACTCAGGCTCTTGTATCCATCAAAGTCCATTTTAGATTAAGAACCTTTTCCCAAAGTCTTCCTACCTCGCGTCTCTCTCCCCTCTCTGGGACTCTCAAGCACCATTATCATCAGATCAATCCTTTAGAATCCCAGCTCTGAACATTTCACTCTGACTCAGAAACCTACAAAGGCTTACTTAATACCTCTGGTAGAAGGTCCAAATAATTTTGGTTAGTGTTCTAAGCCAATCAAGATAAAGTTTCTCCAACTCTATATCCGCTGACTTCTCCTCATATCCTTAAATGCATTCCAATAGAACTGCTCTCTTTTCCTCCTGCCCACTCCCTGAACTCCCAGTGGGATTTCCCGCTGGCCTTTGCCCGTAGCATTCCTGCTATTTTGTATTTCAGTTAGTTGGGTACAGGTCTCGCACCACCCTTTTGATTCCTTAAGTTCCTGGAGGATGGAAATGTCCTCTAAGTTCTCCTCCTCTTTACCATCATGCCTAGCAGAAGGCACATCACACAAGAGCTGCTCCCATTAGCCTAAGCGAACCAGGGCACTTCCAATCCTCTTGCCAGTGATTAATTAGGTTAAGCCAGGCTGGTGGCTCCTGAATTGCACACAGCAGTATACACACTTCAGCAGATTCTCACAGGGCACTACCGGCTTAGGAGTTGTTGCCTAAGTGCAGGTCAAAGGGCTCAGCCCTGGCAGTGAGGCTGGAGGACAGTGCAGATGAGACCGGCCCCTGCTGCGGTGTCTCCCTGTCCCCCTCGCTCCTGGGCCTCCCGCTCAGGGCCTGTTCCATTATTCTTCCTCCGGATGCTTTCCTGGCCCAGCGGCCATCTCTAGGGCCTCCATACAGCTTCAACACCATCCCTGTCCAGGATAATCATCCTTTACTATAAAAACGACATTTTCCAAGTCAGGAGCCTTGAGAATTTTGGGCGTCTCGGCACCCCCCTCCATAGAGCTTGCACACGAGAGGCTCATAACAAACATCAGTTGCTTAAAGGAGTCCATTCAAGTCCATATTATATATCATTTGCAAGTGTGCCCAGCGCTAAGCCTACAGTGCACAAGACGGAGAGTGTGAAACACCCAAGCGATCAGGAACCTGATGGAGCTGTTTGGTGACCAAATTTGTGTCTAGCAGGGGCCTTGTTCACTGCTATCCTGAGCCTAGTATGGCGCCTGGTGAGGGAATGAATGAGTTAATGGGTGCACCTTTTGATCTCCTCCAACAGATTATAACAGCAGTGAATTAAAAACAGCCTGCAGGAAGCATGAGCTTTATGTGAGCTTCCAAGACCTGGGATGGCAGGTGAGTTCTCAGAACAACAAGAGAGACAAAATTCCTTTTTCAGCAATCTCTTCTCACCTTCATCAAAGACCTTAAGCTTTAGGACTAAGATGGTGCCTCCCATGAAGGAATGTAGGAGCCCTTCCAAATGCCCAGGCTCTTGGTGTGAGGTGGGTGAAGGCCTGGCCTACTTGTGCATACAGCCCTTCCTGGCACCTTTCCAGGGACCCCACGGTTCCCCAGCTGTGTGTACCTCAGCGTCAGTAGTCACCTTTCCCAATACTCTTCCCTCATTCTTTCAAAATTCACAGGGTATGTATTCACGTTTGGGCATTTAAACAAATTTTAATTGTATTGAGAAAGAGTTGGGGAAATGGACCAATAGTTAACTTCTGCAATGGCTATAAATCGGCTCATCCAAACTATCTAGAAGAGCACAAATGTTTGCCCCACACCTGAGAGCCACCACTCGTTTATAAAAAGCAAGTTACAGGTGGCAAGTGATAGATGATAGTTTCCATATGTACGTGGCATGATGACAGGGAGTACCCTGGGCTCCTGGAGAGGCTCCACTGCATCCAAGTACACAAAGCCAGCCACCTCTGTCCTCCCAGGCTGAGCCTGCAGGTAGCAGCTAAATGCCATGTGGGCCTGTAGGAGGAGCAAGGACTCCGGGGTCAGGCAGGACAGGACCCCCCCACCCTCGATTTGCCACTTGAGTGTGAGATTGACCTTCCTGCATCTGTCTCCTTTCCTGTCCATGTAATTTTTCACACAGGATTATTGAGAGCACAGATGACAAAAGTGTATGTTAACCACCTTTTTGTTGCTTCCTTTTGCTGTAAGGACTGGATCATCGCACCCAAGGGCTATGCTGCCAATTACTGTGATGGAGAATGCTCCTTCCCACTCAATGCACACATGAATGCAACGAACCACGCGATCGTACAGACACTGGTGAGCTCTCAGAGACCTTTGCCACTTTATAGGCAGGTGTAAGCCAAGACCAGGTATAGTTTCTAATGGAACCCTTTCCTCCTTCTGTTTTGGAACAGGTTCACCTTATGAATCCTGAGTATGTCCCCAAACCATGCTGTGCGCCAACTAAACTAAATGCCATCTCAGTCCTTTACTTTGATGACAACTCCAATGTCATCTTGAAAAAATACAGGAATATGGTCGTAAGAGCTTGTGGATGCCACTAACTCGAAACTGGTTGCTGGGGACACAAATATTGCCTTGGATTCCTAGGTTACATCTGCCTTAAAAAGTACACAGAAGCACAGTGAAAGTGGGATGATGACTTTGAACCATCTTATGCCGGTCGGTGCCTTACTGCCCAAGGAAGAGGTTAAAGGGCCTCAGTAATGATTTGCTCACATAGTAAATAACGTGAGTAGTTGGTCTGTTGGAAGCTGTTTGAATGTCCTTAGTATAAAGTCTGGTAACTGCAGAAATGTAACTTTGAAGGGTCCCTCTTCCCGGCAAAATGCCCACCAAAATTAGTTTTAGCTTTAAATCAAGCTGTTCATGGTGTTAGTAAAAGGAGGAAAATAATCTTAAAGGAATAAAAGTATTCTTGGCTAAAATATCAGTCAGTTTAGTGACGCTTCTCAAAAATAGATGTTACAGTTAACAGAAATTGGGGGGGAAATGCCTCTATTTGTTGATTTCATTCCTAGGAAGGTCAACTTCATATAGGACCAATAGCCCAAGCCATAACCAGGGCCATGTGGAAGTGCCTTTTGTCTCAGTAATTGCTGTTACATGTTTGTGCTGACATTTTGTCGGTGTGAAAACCGTGTGATTTCCACACCTCAGTTGTCCCCCATTTGCCATTGCCTTTGCTAGTACCAAAAGCAGTCAGCTCCTTCTTCAAGGAGAGGCTGCCAGGAGTGAGAAGCATCTTTAATAGCCATCGTTGTAACCATGTGACATGTGAAAGCAGTTCTGCACCTCTTTTTTTGGAGTGGCTCTCTGAAAAGCACATTCACTTCAGGAACGCTGGCTCTAATATTGCATCTATTTTGGTAAAACAGTTCTTTCCCTTTTACTATACAGCACATCATGTCAGAGGTGAGAACCAATCAAGGAAATACACTGAGAAAGGGGCTCCTAGCCTTTAGGAATGGGACTGGATGGCCATGCTGTTTATGAATCGGAATCAGTTTTCTCTTGTAGAAATTAAGACTCGGATTAAATCTTAGAATATTTTTTAAATGTCTTTTTCACAATCATGTACTAGGAAATCAATTTCATACTAAACTGATTAAATAATACATTTATGATCTATAACTACTTGCACTTACAGCTTTTTTGTAAATATAAACTGTAATTTATTGTCTATTTTATATCTGTTTTGCTGTAACTTTTAAGGAAAGACCAGACTTTTTTTTTTAAAAAAGAGTTTATTTAGAAAGTATCATAGTGTAAACAAATTGTACCACTTTGATTTCCTTTCAATACAAGACTCATGATGCAAAGCTGAAGCCACTCATGAGGATTGTGCTTCTCCAGAAAATTGGGTTTTTAAAAAGAACATCTGTGAACCATACGTGATTAATAAAGATTTCCTTTAAGGCAGAGGCTGGTCGAGATCCTGCTCTGTTGTCATCTGCCGCAGAGAGCAGAAGGGCTCTTGCTTCTAAGATTTGTACCATCAGTTACTTTGTGCCAAGTGGCTAGATTCCCCAAGCATGGGAGGTAGGGTGAACAGTGTTAGACCCAGAGCGGGTATCATGAGAAGTAAATTGACAGCAAAGAACATACAGGTGCCTATTTTAAGGTAAGCCTAGTCCTGTGGTTACTTATTTCCAAGGGTGATGGTAAAAATGTTTAATAGCCAGGATGGCTTACATTGTAAGGATGGTAGCTAGCACTGATGGTAGCACAGCCTCCATCAGCTGTGACTCAGCCCTGCCTACTCCATTCTTTGGTCTTTAGGTCAAGTTAATCCCACTCTCCATAAAGCAGGGGGACAGCCCCCGCGAAGGCAGACGATGCACAGGGAGCCTCTGAAAGGACTTCCTAGGAGCAGGACAGAAGCTGCTTCCAGTGAGGGCCTTATAGGGAGGAGGCTGCAGGCTTCCCCTGGTCCCCAATACCAGGACCTGGAAAAGCTCGTCTAGTCCTCTTGCCTTAGGTGGCAAATACAATCAGAATCTTCCTATGATTTAATGAACAGTCAGGACCAGCCTTGTGGAACTTTCCATGGGAGATATCAAATCTTAAACATGGACTTCAACATGGACTTCAACTCTTAAATACCTTCACATGGACCCTGACTTAATGTTAATATAACTAATTAGATCTTTCACCCATGAGAAACAAAGAGAAGTAAGTATCCCTTGAACAGTAATGACCGACATGACAAATATCGACACACACAAAAGATTATGGCATCAGCGTTCTCTTTCTCAGGCACATGTCTGAAGTACCACTGCTCTCATTATGGCAAACCTCTCATGATGAGAGAAGTATTAACAGAAACAAAATCCAGGAGTAGTGTGAAGGTATCTTCCAGAGATGCAGGGTTTTGTTTTTAGATCTACTCCAAGCTACGGACCAACCACATTATTAGTAAGTCAATTGTGACCTTCAGATCAGAGGCACATCGATAACTACCACACGGCCATCTTTCTCAACTTGTGGGCAGTTAAAAACTATGCTTTGGATGATGCTTTAGCCAAAGTCACTCAGGAGCGAAAAATAATCCAGCAATTTGATTTTTCTCAACTCTATTTTAGTCTCAAAGGAAACCATTTAGATTCCATCAAGAGAAGGTTAAAGGGGATGAAAGATTGCCACTGAAAATCTGTAGTTTGCAAAGGGGTCATAGAGTTACAGTATTTACTTAAAGAAACTTAATATTAAGGATCTGTAGAGTGTGTTGGCTTAAAAACACCCACACAAAGAAGATACCACAAGTTCAGTACATTCAGCTTTCTGAACAACCACCGCTTGAAACTCCTCAACATCTGCAGGACTTGGCTCCTCCACACTGAGTCCAGGGGGCCAGGCAGGACTTCCACCTGAGTTTTTAGAGCTCATCTTTTGCCTGGCGCAGGACAAAGTGGTGCAACGATTCAAGGTCTCTGCCTCCACTGTGCTCACTGACTTTTTTTCCTCCACGGAAAAGCAACAATGTGGGATAGCCTCGTACCTTTAAAGAAAAAATGCAGTTTGAAAACCGGTGGTCTGAACCATACACAAATTACTTCTTATATAAAACCAGAAAAACGCCTACTATTGTGGTCAGGAAAGTCTATGAAGTGTACACACTACTTAAAAAGTACCAGACAGTTCAGAAAACAAAGCCTTGGGGCTATTTATTCACTTTCCAATCCAAATTACATTCAAGATCAGAGTCAAAGGGCTGCCTTTCCCTGAAAGTGGAAATCTCAATCTTTCACAGGCATACGCAGCCCTGGGGACCGATGAGAGTGCACGTTCTGGTGCAGCAGGTCAGTGTGGGGCCTGAGACTCTGTGTTGCTGACACACTTCCCAGGGACGCCCAGGGCCAGAGGGGGCCACAGTCAGTAGTAGCGAGAGCCACAAGGAGATATATTTTTCAGCTGCAACTCACTTCTTTTCTCTTTTGAGAATTTTAAGGCACAAAAAATATATATATGTAACTGGTATCTTCTAATGATAAAGAAAAAATGTCTATGCTACATCTATCTCAATCGAATGAGGTAATTTGAGAAGCCTCAGGTGTTTTAAGAAAACAACACAAAAGAAAACTACAAATTACAAATCTTACAGGCTAGTAGATGGTGCGAACAGCGGGTAAAGAAGGCAGCAGTTAAATAAACAATCCAAGCACAAGACTGGCTTGTTGGTATGGCCCTCTCAGGTGGAAGTTTATGTTCAAATGTTTCCTTTATTCAGACATCGTACTTCAGAATGCTGGCTTATGCCAAAAAAATGAGCCACTTAGGTATTTACGATGAAGGCTACAAAGCAGCTGACTGTTCTGTTGCTGAGAAAGTGCATTTGGGCGGCACCCCATTCCCCAGTGTGGAGTCTCAGTCACTGCCCAGCCTCATACACAGAGGGCAAGGCCTAAAACCCCCACTGAAATGTGTATAGTAGCAGAGGGAGAAAGCCTTTCTTTTTGAGAGCATCTCTTGCTTTTCAAAGTGAAAAAAACAAAACACCTCAGAAGGACACACAGAGTGCTTTGTTGAAGGGGTGAGGGCAGCGTGAGTTATCTCGGTTGAGTCCACAATACCAAATTCCAACCCTACCGGGGATCTGCCCCCAATAACTTAGCATCCCTGTAAGTGTTTCCTTCCATCCACAGGTACTCACCGAGAACTTGCTGCAAATATTCCGTTCAGCTGTACAGTCCACTTCAGCAATCTTGACCTCTGCCAAACCAGGGAATTCCTTTTTAGAGAGTTCCTCCCAAGTAGGAGCCAGATTCTTACAATGACCGCACCTAGAAACAGAACAATGACAGCCTGGTTGAAGTCCTGGGCCCATTTCACAGCAAAGCCAAGCCTTGTTTTTCTATGAGGCAGTCAACAATTGCCTAGAAATTTATACAACGCCACATTCTCCCATTCTCTTCCTCCCTATTCTAAACAAGGAAGTCAAATCCACTCTAAAGTAGAGTTTTGGATAACCCGATAGGAGCAAGCTTCTCTGAAAACAAATTTGGATTCTGAAACCATTTCTATGATACGGTAAGTCAGGCAAACTGGCTTTTGTGAATGCACCATGAGCAGAAGGAACTAAACAGGAAACAAAACAGACTGCAAACATTTATTTTTAAAATTATTTGAATGCCAAAAACATTTTAGATTTGATTGCTTATGGTCTCAACATTTCAAAACAGCATCACAGACCCCCCTCAGGTGTCAGTGATCTGGTGTGAGCACCGAGGCTACAACCAAGTTTCATTCAAACCCTCCCCTCTACTGCTACTGCGGCCCTTTTCTGACCCTCCCCCACTGCGAGGTGCTGCTCCCCTTCAATAAAAGGGGAGCTTCTGTCTTCAAATTTGACCTACAGCTTTAGGTTTTTTTAAAAAATAGAGAACAGTTTTAAAGGCATTATTTACTAGTGTTTCTTATTTTTTAAGAATTAAAATTGCACAACTCATATGAGTCATGTGCTCATTAACTTTTTATCTCTGCTATTATGGTTTCTCACCAATATCCAAAATGAAACAAACAGAAGAACAACTATGACACGTGGTGACTGTACTTGTTCACTTTTAAATATAGAATCTTACACTCTCCTCCATCCTCTGCTTTCCCAAAAGGAATGTTTCATTTGAGAAGAAAAAGCCTTCTTCGATTTTACAACTGAGGAAACTGAAGTTTCAAGAAATTACAGGACATGCTGAATTACAGCAGCTCATGGGAAGTCTGGGGCCTCTCGTCTTCCCACCCCTTCAGGTGGCCCTGTTCTCAGACCATGTGCACACAGCCCCTCTCTGCTCTGGCCCCTCAGCCATGTGGCAGGAAAGTGGCGGGTGATCAGGTAACATACTGAAAGGTGCTAACAGAAAGCTGAACTCGACTGGCCTTCTCTGTAACATGTAAAAAGATTAAGGAGCAAAGCTACAACATGATGTTCATGGTATAGTTAACAAAAAAGCCATTTATTTGGAAAAGCACACAAATACCACAAAACTTAGGTTTTGTATGGCCACCGTAATTCTCCTCCGTTACTATGTTTTCTCCAAAGCAGACTGAACTTTAAAATAAATTAACGTCATTCACCATAAATGTTTATGAATACCACCAAACTTGAACATACCTGAACAAAGGAGCATAATGACAACATGTCCTTATTTCCTACAACATAACCTGGGGGTCAATGTAATACCCGTCCAACAATGAGCTTGGAGGGCTGGCTACTGAGCTGAAAAATACGACGGGACTGAAGTGCATTAGGACAAAGTAGTTTCTAATTGCAGAGCCACTTACCATGGAGCATAAAACTTGATGAAGGTTATTCCTTCTGCAATGGTGTCATCGAAATTATTTTCTGTGAGTGCCAATACAGTGCCCTTCAGGGGATGGAAAAGCCACAGTTCAAATACAGCACTTAGAGCACAGCGGGATCATGCTTTGGGATTACAGAAATATGAATCAATATTTTAAAATATTTTTATGTATACTCCCAGGTCACCAAAAAATATCCATACAACTTGCACTTCACAAATGACACAAAAGGGAAGAGCAGAGGCCTCTGAAGGGCAGAGACTCATTACGGGCCCCATGGGCCCTGGGCCCAGGAGATGCCTTGAGGAGGTGGCAGGACCCAGTCCAGAGCTCTGCTGCCCACCTGCCCAAGGGAGTTCAGGTGCAGCTGCTGTCCTTTGGGGCTCTGCAGTGTGGACCAGGCGGTTCCAGGCAACAGGGTGGAAGCTGGACCTCCCAGGCTGGGAGCTCCCAACAGTAACCAGACCCACACGCCCACTGACTGGCCCTCCTGAAGTCCGCGCGCACGCGGCTTCTCCCCCTGACTCAACCACTCTCATGTTACGTGGATTCATAAAACTGATCTTCTCTGTGTCATAGGAGGACCTTACAAAAAGTTACAGAGGCACAGGCAATGATGTGTTTTACATATAAAAGACTTTTCTCCATTTTTAAATTCAAAGTAAATGTAAAAACTGTTCATCTAAGCTCTGGCTGGATAAATTAAGAGAAAGGTGCGACAAGGCAGTCTGCTCTAAAGTGATTCTATCTCAGTCATTCTTCAGAACATCATGTCTTGTGTTTCTCCAAAAACACATCAGCGATTTTCTCGTGAGAGCAGGAATATGGATGATTTATCATGTGGCCAAATGTACCAGGGCCGCTCCACGTGAGTCTGGCATCGAGTAACGTTTGTCAGTGATGGGGAGGCGGAGTGTGCCAGGGGGCCATTGCAGAACACTGCCATCTTTCTTTATGTTCAGAAATATGACGCCACACTGACTGAAAGACCCACTTAATGGTGGAAAACTATTATAAATAGAAACCATTCTATGTTTGATGAAAACATCCATACCATATAATTATACTCAATTTAGGGTGACCTTTATAACCACCATGACACACACACTCCTTTAACATATGTGGTCATAACAAGTACAAAATCATTTGTTTACTTCTTAAACCAAAACTTCAACTTTTAGCTAACACCCAGACAGTCCACAACCTGCAAGAGTCCCACTACGGGCGGGGCTGTGGGGACGAGGAGGCCCATTACTCCCCGACCCCGGGACGGTGGGTGGGTGGCTCCACTGGTGTTTCCAATTCCAAACACCTGGGGTTCCGGGAGAGCCGGCTCCGGCGAGCCGTGGTCTCTGCTGTGAATGCTGAGGGCGGGAGAGCCACTGGGGAGGCGTTCGGGCGTGTGGGACGGCTGCCCTCTCACCCTGCCCCCTCCTGTGCCCCCGGTGTCCCAGCGTCCCACGTAAGGATTTGGCAGGCTACAAAGTATAGCTGTGTCAACTGAAGTAGTAACATTAAATATTCTAGTTTAGAAATACGTTGACAAACAGGGCTTATGGTTCTTAGTTAGGAAATCCAAGCATTGTTTTCCTGCAAAAACATTATTTTGACTCCCCTTAATCTGTTTTTACCCATGGCTTCAGCGTCAGCTTCTCCTGAAAGCTTCACACACACAATCCTAGTATAGATAACCTGCTTTAGCTCCAGACTGGTAATATTTAACTGTCCATTGGACATTGCTGTCTAAATATCCATCACAGCCCTGAAAACCAAATGTATCTCCTTGCTCCCCGCTGGCCCTTTTCTTGTGCTTGGTGCCATGCTGCACCAGATGTGCTGGAAATCTGAGCCAGCTCAGACCCCGCCCTCCTAACTGTGCTCACAGATTTGACTCCTTAATGCTAGTTCTACCCCTTCCTTCCATTCCCACTGTCACAGCCTCACTTTGGGGTCTCATTATCTTTTATGACCTAATACACCATCAGTTTTCCATCTCTCATGCGTGCTGTTGCCAGTCCTCTTTCCAAAATTCAAACCCTCCATTGGATCCCTATAAATAAAGCACAAAATCCCTGCAACCAGCTCCTATGGCTCCCTTCCGGCATCCTCCCGGTACCCCCCCGCCACGCCCCCTTCTCTCTAACCACCCTCTCCAGCCGACCACCTGCCTGCCCCAGAATGCCCGGCTGGTTCCCACCGCAGGGCTACTGCTCACGCTCTTCCTCCATCAGGCCAGCCTTCCTGCCCATCTGCCCCCACCCCTCAAACAACGGTGACCGGCCCTGCAGGCACTCATCATAGCCCCTGCGGGATCTGTGTGTGTGTGATCTCATGCCCCCCCACTCTGCACAGGCAGGAAAATGGCCTTGTTTTTGTTCCCCGGTGGCCAAGGATAGGGCCTGAAACATAACAAGGGCTTGATAATCACAGGACAAATGAATCGGGAACCTCACACTGTCAGAATGAATGAAGGCGCCCCTCAGGGAGTCAGAGACTGCCCAAGCCAAGCAAATGTTCGACAGCTGTGTGCCTTCACTTCCGGCGCACACAGCATAGCTTTTCCGCTGTGGATCTTTCAGGATCTTTATAAGCCCCAGGCTAGAGTAACATGACTGCTGCACATTGTGGAAATGAACAGAAATGCAGGCCCAAGAGGCAGAAGACAAGCCTTCAGAGCAAATATCCTCAAGTACAGTAATGAGACTGAATCAAAGGGAGAAATTTCCCAGCGATTCTGACTCCACTCAGCATCTTCCTCACCTCAATTTCACGGAGGCTTTTTTCCTTTTACCCCTTAAATGAATGCAAAAGTAGTCAAAGAAAATTTGCTTCATATTGAAAAGTCAGTGGCAACCATCATCTGGATGACTCTGTACTGTCCTTAAGCTGTCCTTCTGCCCCAAGCATCAGAGAATGGAGCGCGCCCTCTGGGCAGTGCTGGGTGTGCACCCACCTTGTCCTCAGGCTCTGCAGGCGGCACAGGGGCCTCAGAGGGCTGGGCGGTCTCTGGGGCGCCCCTGGCCACACTCTGGAGCTGCGATTCCACGTACTCCCTCAGCGAGTCCAGATCCCGCTTTCCCTTGTACTGGTCAATCTGTCCAGATAAGGGCACACAGCAACACGGCCCTGTTAGTGCGCCTGAGTGCTTGAACCACTCACACCTCCTCCGACCCCACTGCCCACATGAACCCTCCTCCCATCAGATGTCTTCCCGTGGCTGTGTGGGCTATGCAAGGTTTGCGTGCTCAAATTTGAATGGGAGAGCACAGATTATAAACTGAGGATTTGGCTTTGGTGAGAGAACTTTATGGCTTCTTCCTTCTGCAGAGCTGGGAGTCACAGAAGCTTGGGTGCCAACTCAGATCCTCTGAGAGGCTGACCATCAGCCAGGGGCGGAAGGCAGGGCGTGAGAACCCCACCAAGAAAAGTGACCATTACCCCTGCTCAGAAGTCAGGATCAGAGCTCAGTTATCCTAGGACAGTGCACCTTGGTTACTCTAGTGATAACCTTGGCCAAATGAAAGGTTTCAAGATAGTATAACTGACAGTTTTTCTCAACTACCCAAATCTTATTAAGAGAAAGGCATTTTTGTTCTAGTACATATATTCCTTTAAACCAGTGCCCAAACAATCCATACTGGCAATTTGCCATGCCTGTTAAGCCACTTGACAACTCAGCCCACTGTGGTTAAGGGAAACCTTATTTTGTCTCAACACTAAGACGTACCTTTTTACCGTCTCGGAACCAGAGAAGAGTAGGGTAGCCACGAACCTGGTTTCCTGAACAGAGTTCATAGTGCTGTGTACAGTCAACCTATAATTATAGATCACATTCCAAGTCGGTCTTTTTGTGAGCCTTTCTGATTAAAATGGACTACTGGGTACTTGCTAGTCTTTTTTTAAAAGAAAAATTCTAAAGCCCCAATCTATAGCATCTCTGCCAGCAAGCTGCAGTTTCTGCGGAGACTTTTCCTAAAGCTGCCCCAAAATACACTTGAGCTAAGGGAGCAGGATGACAAGATTTGAGAGACATGACTTATTTCTCTCACTAAAACGCCCATTTTTAGGAAGCAAAACTTTACCTCGAGCAGGTTAATAAGGAGGAGAAGGGGAGCCTCGCCTGACATCTGGGGAGGGGCGGGCCTGGACATCGGTGCCTGACACCCAAACCTGTCACAGTGCTAGCTCAGAGAGTTACTTTCACGCTCAAACTTATAGAGTTTTAAAATCAAGGGGGATAAAGAAGTCAATTTTAAATAGAAGTACTTGGTATATCATAAGAGAAAACTGAGAAGATGTGGAATTAAGATTATACTGTGTCCTTAATTCGATAAGCTCAATTTACCAACTATCTATCGTAGCTCTTCAGATATTTTACTTCTTTTAAATCTTCATAAGATTCTGCTTGGTCAACATGTCCATGAAACATTTTTTCCTAAGTCATTTCTTTCTTTTTCTACTGGCATTAAAATCAACTATGTGGGACTACATTGTTTTTCACTATGTCAATAAAGTAGGATGAAAATGTTACTATAACACATAAGACTGTGTTATAGTAACACAGAGACTATAACTTTTAACTGCTATTCAAAGAGCAGTTAAAAGTGTTAAACTAAGGCACAGGAAGCCTCAAACTAAAACTGAGGATGGGGATGCATTTTGGGGGTCCAGTCTACCCCAGGCACATGTCTGTCCAGAGATGAAGGGCCACATGGCAGTTACTGAGACTATGTCCACTCTAGTGACATAAACTGAAAATAATTTCCCATCAAAGTTCAAAAAATAATTTAAAGGATACAGAAGACAAGAAAATTATTTGATGATTACTTCCATGAAATGTTCAATAAATATAAAATCACAATCATACACATATATACTAGAACATATTATGGAAAGTTGCAGGCACCCCTGCAAATTCCATTTAAATAAAAGCACCTATTTCCATTTACTAGCCATCTGCTCCGTGCCAAGCACCATGCTAAGCTTCTTACTTTCATCCTCTTCACCACCACAGTTAGGTCTTATCTCAGTTTCACAAAGAGGGAGAGTGAGGTGTGGAGAGGTTGCCCTAGGTGGGCCAGCCAGGTCTATCTGACTCCCAGATTTATGCTTTTGACCATCTCACCATGCTGAGCAGATTGTCTCATTAACTAGAGTTCCTGGACAGATAGCATTACTTCTGTATAGAAATCAGCCCCCTGGCAATGCAGAAAATGAGATTTTTATTAAAGGAGATCCAGGCAGGGTAAGTGCCAGAAGATGGATAAGATTAAAAAGTGTTTGATGGTACAGAGGTTGTTAGACATCACTTCTGGCTTCTCTGCATGAAGTGGGAAAAGTTGGAAAGAATTCCAGGCAGCAGAGCAAGTTGGGGCTCACCACCGGGAGGGGCTTCTGCGTGTCTGTGTGGCAACGGAGCCGTGCGTCCTTCAGGAAGGAGCTCTTGGGTGAGATCAAATGTGGACAATCTCCAAGGGCGTCCAGTGAACATTCTCTAAGGCTCTGCCCGCTATCTCTGCAGAAAGGGTTCTGAGCTGCCAATTCAGAATTGGCCATCACTTCAAAATAAACAGAGGAGCCCAAGCCATAATTTATCTCTAGGCTGTGGAAAAGCCAGCACATGTGAAACCAGGCTGCCATCTGGGAAGGTGAAATGAATTATCAAGTGGCACACTAAATGGAAATAATAAATCAAGTTTGTGACTTTGCACACAGAATGAATAATGGGCTACTCTGCTAATTAATCCAGCCAAAGGCAGTCTATTTCCAGTTTAATAAGGGCTTTCACTTACCTTGCCAATCTTGACAGTTTCGGAATGTTCAAGGCCCAGAGCCAGCTGCTCCCAGGTCGGAGCCAGAGCTTTGCAGTGACCACACCATGGAGCGAAGAACTTGATAAAGTGGTCGCCTTCCGTGGGGAGCCAGGGCAGAGAAGGGGGAAAAGGGAATGTAATTGACATGACACCTAACTAGAGATTGAATGGAAGCGCCTGATCTTTGTCCTCTTGCAAAGCTCAGTTTAGTGTGAAACCTTTAACTGGTAAAAAGTGGCTCTCCATCAAAAATGTCTATATCCATGGGTGTGTAACAATCCTCAAAACAAAAACTAATTTGTCATCTTTGGAGGACAACAGGGAACCAACTTATTATTTGGAAAACTGGAAATAAAGTGAAAGAATCAGGCATTTATCCTGTCTTGGATAACCAAGTGGTAAGTCAGGGCAAGTTTCTCTTGCTGAAAAAATGAAGGTAGGATGCTTGAATTAGACCAGTGGCATTTGGTATCCAGAATGAATTAACAAATCTAGGCACTGACATCACAAAGAGACTTCAGCAGCTATGAAGTCCTGCCCAAACCCCCCCAAAAATGCCTAATGAAAACTGATAATGTCCCTCGATCCAAATAGCAGGTCACAGGGACTAGAGCAATCAGGGACACCTGTTAAACCACACCAATGGGGAGACAAATCAGCAAAGGCCACGCTGTAGGGATCTCTACAAGTCAAACAACCTATGTGGCGAGCAAACGGAATGTTAAGGAAGGAAGAAATGTTGAGGGTATATGTAGATTAAACAGATTTAAGTGAGATATATTTTAAAAAGACCAAACTAAACTACAGCGTTTAGTAGCAGACACTTGAGTGATGAAACCACAAAGAAAAACAAGGAGTGGTTTCCATGAAAGCCAGGACAGCGCCTCCTCTGGGGGTGGGGATGGGGTACAGGGCAGCTGGCAGCGTTATTTCTTGAACTGAACAATGGTTGCAGGGGACCAATTTATAACAATTCACCAAGCCCTACATTCGTTTCCTAAATCTGTGTTTTATTTCACAAAATAGAAGGCTTAAAAATGAGTATTTTGCCCTGGCCCAGTAGTGCCCCAATAGGCCAAGGCTGCTGGTATGCTCTCTGGTCAGGGCACATACAAGAGTGAACCAATGAATGCCTAAGTGGAACAACAAATCTATGTTTCTCTCTCTCTCTCTCAAATCAATAAACACAAATTAAAATAAAAACCTGAAAATTACTCCCTTGGCTAGGAGGAAAAAAACAAAACAAACCCTCAAATGTCATTACTTAGATGTTAAAGATTTTTTTTTTCCTAGGCTCTTCTACTTTGACCACCTTGGACCTAAAAGATGTCAGGCTGAGACCAAACTGAAATGAGGCTGTAGCCTCATGCAAGCAGCAGAGGTAGCATCTCTAGAACCCTGCCCTTCAGCAATGACCTGCTTAGGGAGGGACCAGGAAGGGCTTGCAGAAGTGGGCTATAACAAGGTGACTTTGGGAGCACATATGCAGGGAGCCCAAGCCAGTCTCAAATTAAAGAGAATCCCCTGCAGGGGGAAACCCCTTAAAGTTCCACCGCCAGAGCAGTGGTACAAATTGAATGGCCATCTTTAATGAAATGGAAAACAGTCAAAGGCATCACAATTATTTTTGACCTTAAATGTGGTGGGGGAGAACTTATTTGGACACTTATTTGGAGTGTGGTGGGGCTGACTCTCAGCAGGCACGAACTTACAAGGCCAGATACGATTTTAAACCCTTTTCCACAACATTTCCAACCCAGTCTTACGGGAGGATTTCTCTCCATGGTAGTATTTGAGAATGGAGTCAGCAAGAAAGCTGAATTTACTTTCGAGTCATTCACTGCTGAACCAACTCTTCTGAAACGTGTGAAGAGAGGAGGACTTATTGATATCAGAAGTTGTACATAGATCATTTTAATATTTAGTAGACCACTTTAAAAAGTGAGATGTAATCTAAAAAAAGATTTTAAGCGTAAAGAGCACGTACTCTAATTCACATGTTATAACAGTTCCACTAAACAAACTAAATTGTAGTTTAAACGGACAGGAGAAAGTGCTGTTTCTACCTCAGATCAATAAGCACATGATCAACATGGACATAAACACACTTTCTTAGCCAAGGATGCACACTGTCCAGCAAGTGTACAAATCAAGTGTGTCACTCATGATTTGTGAACTCCAAATTTCCACACCTATGGCTTTAGCTTAGCATTAAAATTCTCATTTCTATAAGAATAGAGACAAAAGGAGTAATAATTTCCAAGAGGAAGAGCAATAAACTATGATATAATGGGTCCTGAAGAGAGAAATACTGACTTAGTGTGACAGGCTCTGCTTTCCGTGAGCCCTCAAGTGGCAAGAAGGACAAGCCCATCAAACCAGGGACTGACGGATGGTCAGCGGCTCTAAGAGGTATGTACCCCACCAGGAATGCCCCCAGATGTGCCTGCCATACCTTGTGCGACGTGCAGCTCGAAGTTGCTCGCGGAGAGCTCATACAGCCCCTGCTTGAGCTCAGGGGCTCTGGGCGGTTCTACTTCTGGTTCTGGTGTCTAATAGGAATAAACAAGAACACAGAGTTTGTCAGTAAAAACTTAGTGAAACCCATCAGGGAGGTGAGCTGTGTCTGTCCAGAGCCTCTTGCAGATCTCCTTCCTCACCTGGCTACCTTGCAGCTATGCAGGGTGGTGCTGTGCTGAGGGAGCCCAGAGCAGGAGTGGGCGGTCAGGTCCCCGGACGATTCAGTAAGAAGCCCCTCGCCAACAACCGCCTCCTCCTTCCCCAGCAATGTCCTAAGACTGACAGTGGAGGGAAGTAGGGGACAGCCATCCTGACCTCAACCTATCTTTTACGACTCTGAACACAACTAAACAGAGCAGACAAACTGAAGGACAGGCCCTCCCCAAACTAGCACTCTGTCCTGCTGTTTGAAATGCGATCTGAGATTTCACCTAGACTACAAAATTAAATTCCTGACAGAATGGCTCTGAAGGAAGAAGTACCTAAACACGCAGAGGTAGCAAAATGGACAAAACTGAGAATGAAAACCACCAGGGAAAAGGGCAGCCTGGCTATCTGTTATTCATACAAATGATGAAAAACAAACAACAATAAAAACAAAAAAAAGCTGTGAAGGAAGGTAAAACTCTGAAGGATGATAAAGGAGAAAAGTAGGTGATGAGAAGGTAAATCTAGATGAATCAACGCAACAAAGAGAAAACCACAGGCAAACGGGAGCTGTAATTTTAAGAAAGGCTATTAATCACATTACTAAGTTTGGGACAGAAACAAACAACGAAGGTGCAAGAAGTGGCTTTTTAAGAAAGATGCTTCTGCCAGTACCTGAGCAAACACCAATATGTACAACTATATAGTTACCACAGTACTTATTACACAATTCTACATTTCTGTGACTTTGAGGCTAGTACAGCTGGGGTGAAGGAAAGATCTTTGAATCACCAGTTTGCTGTAGACACATGGGTATTACTCAATTGCTTTGTGACACTTCATATTTCTATTAAAAAGAATACCCAAGTTATGTCATTAAAAGCTTTAAAAGTGCTGACAGCTCAAAGGTGTACAGAGTTGAATCATAAAGCCCATTAAGTTTTCCTTTCTGTGGCCGGCTTGTCAAACTTTCCAAGTGCTAAGCACCTACACAAAAGGATGCTCAAGAGAATGACAGCTAAATGAACAGCAGCTGAGTTCCAAAAAGGTGAAACAAAACACTCTGTGTAATTTAAGATGTTCAAAGGGCTATTGTATTAAGGTGTTATTCATGGCACCTAGGGGACACTTTCACTTCCTGTGCTCTGGGGCAGACACCGGAGGGGTCCCCGCCCTCATAGGAACACCACAGCACATCACAGAAATGAGTACACTCTAGAGTGTTTTTTTAATTTTATTTTTTAATTATGTTTTATTGATTATGCTATTACAGTTGTCCTGACTTTTCCCACTTTGCCCCCCGCCCCCAGCATCTCCCACTCCCTCAGGCAATCCCTCCACCTTTGTTCCTGTCCATGGCTCATGGGTACAAGTTCTTTGGTGACTCCATTTCCTATGCTGTACTTCACATCTTAATGGCTATTCTGTAACTACCTATTTGTACTTCTTAATCCCCTCACCTCTTCAATTCTCCCCCACCCCTCTCCCATCTGGCAATGTTACTGTAACTAACTTCTTTTCTCTTGCTTTTAAGAGTCCCTACTTTTACCTTTTGGCCTTTCAATAATTACGTGTCTTGGAGTGGGCCTCTTTACATCCATCATAACTGGGACTCTCTGTGCTTCTTGAATTTGCATGTCTATTTCCTTCTCCAAATTAGGGGAGTTTTCTTTCACTATTTTTTCAGAGATATTTCCAATTTCTTGCTTTTTCTTCTCCTCAGAAGGGTGCCAGAGCACCCCTTTGAGGCAAATATTAAATTTCCTGAAGTTGTCCCAGAAGCTGTTTATACTATCCTCATTTTTTTAAATTCTTTGTTCTTCTTGTTCTGCACAGTTGTTTTCTGCTTATGTTCCAAATCATTGATTTGATTCTTAGCTCCATCCATTCTACTGTTGTTTCCCTGTAAATTGTTCCTTATTTTAATTATTGTATCCTTCGTTTCTGTCTGGGTCTTTTTTATGCTGCTCCTCACTATATTCCTTGAGCATCCTAATAAACAGTATTTTGAATCCTGCATCTGATATATTGCTTTTCTCCATTTCATTGTGTTCTTTTTCTGGAGTTTTGATCTGTTCTTTCATTTGGGCCATGTTTGCCTCCTCGTTTTGGCAGCCTCCTTGTACTTGTTTCTATGTATTAGGTAGAGCTGCTTTGACTCCATGTCTTGGTAGCGTGGCCTAATTTAGTAGATGTCCTGTAGGGTCCAGTGGCACAGCCTCTCCTGTCACCCATGCTGGGTACTCAAAGTGCACCCTTTGTGTGGGCTGGGTACACCCTCCTCTTGTAATTGAGACTTGACTGCTATTGACAGGTCAATGGGAGGGATTCGCCCAGGCCAGGCAACTTCAAGGACTGGCTGTGACCCCTTACCACCAACCTCCTCCCTCCACGGAGGATCAGCCATGCTGGGGTAGGGTTGTAGCTGTCCACTGGGTCTGCTGGCCCTGGGGTTTCCCGGGTGGCTCAGGCCAAGGTCAGCCCACACCTGTGTTTTGCCCAGGGCACCCTGCCTGATCTGTAAAGCAATCTGAGGTGGCCGCTACTTGTGTTGGGCTTGTGGATTTCTAGGTGAAGCCAAACTGTGACTCTAATCTGGCTGCCACTAGGGCTCACTGAAGCCAGCTGTTGTTTATTTCATAGGATTTAGGAGCAAAGGCCAGCCATTCTTATGGAAAAGCAGCTTGGGTGGGTGTGTAAATTGGATGGGGAAGAGCTTCTGTGGATCTCCAAGGTGGGTCTCACAGTGTTAGCCAGGTTGATGGAGTCTCAGATATAGCACCAGACTACCGGCTCTGTCGGGGGAGGGCTCAGCAAAGGGACAATGGCCTCTGCTCACCCTGATGCCAGACACTTCAGTCTCTCCCTGTGTACCGCTGGTCCCCTTCAATCTGTCTCTCTGGTGCTGGAACTCAGAGGGAGTGAGTCTGAGTAGGTGAATTCATGCGTGACTGCTGAGAGCTCCAGCAGCCTCCTCCACTGACTCAATCCCCACTAGGTTTTACAGCCAGAAGTAGTGGGGAATTATCTTCCTGACACAGGAATCCTGGGCTGGGGGGGCCTGGTGTGGGTCTGGGACTCCTCACCCGAGATATCCCTCCTGAGTTTCCATCCACATGAGTGTGGGCTTAGCCCATTCTGCGTCCACGCCCCTCCTACCAGTCTGGATGGATGTGGTTTCTTCAATTCCACAGTTGTCAGGTTTCCATTCAACTCGATTTCTGATGGTTCTGATTGATGGTTGTTCGAAATATTAGTTGTAATTTTGATGTGGTTGTGCGAAGAGACGAGCCATGTCTGCCTATGCCGCCATCTTGACCCAAAGCTCCCAGTCTAAATTCTCAAGAAAGCAATCTTCCAATATTGAGCAAGAGCCATAAACGTGGTCTTGCTTATTTTTTTTCCTGTGTTGATATTTTGTCTGGGAATATAGTCTAACAATATCACTGACAGGTGGAAAAAAATGTCCTTTACAAAGATAACAAGTTTCTTACAGCATTTCTGATGACAGAAAAATTATAAATACTAAATAGTCATAACAGAACAGAGCTGAATTATGGCAAATTCACATAATATATGATCAAGTATAAAGACAACATAACTAAAAAGATCATTAATAAAATAGTTTATATGACTATAACTGTTTAAGAAAAAATACGGAAACATGGAAATATAAAAATTGAAGTAGACAGTAATAAATGGTAGATTTTCTTTTCTTTGAGCTTCTTTATTATTGCTATAACTAGGAAGGAATCTAAATTTATCCTGTATAAATATAAAAATTTATCCTGTATAAATATAAAAATGTATCATAGGTATAAATACACACAAGAACTTCTAAAAAAGTTTTTGCTTACAATAAACAGCTAAGTTCAAACTGGAAAGGGTTTTCCGTTCACAATATGAAGTTTTTTCCTGCAATATTGAACGCTGTCATTGTTTCTGCAACTGTGTGGGATCCCTACAGCTCTGAGCGACTAAGACATTCCAGTGGGTAAACTATGGTTCTAGGGTGGTGATGGGTGGAACCCACACAACCATGCCCCCCACCCTCCCAAAGGAGACAGGACACTGCTTCTCAAAACATCTAACTGGGCCTAGACCTGGCCTCCCCATCCTTTGCAGCCTGTACTTTGGGCTGTCACCCCACTAAAGGGAAGTCGGCCCACAGACATTTAAGTCTCTCTGCCATCCTGATACTGGCTGCTGGTTTCTTGAATAAAGTCAGTGTAGGAGATTGGTCTTTTGGGGGTTTTTTTGTGAAAAGTTTATTTTAAGAGTTCTTTTTTTTGAAACTATTAACTCCTCTTTAAAATTAGCTTCCTCTCATTAGAGAACATTTTCACAAAGGAAATAATTTGAAGTTTAAATCTACATGAAAGTGACACCTGGCTCAGCCAGCTTTCTCGCCATGACTGAGATGCAAATTTATTCTCTGAGAAGTTTGTGGTTTTCCCGTTACCTAAAATTAGATAAGACTCTGGTCAACTTATTCAACACCATATTCCAACATTCTTCACCACATACTTATAGACTTTAAAATGTGAGGCCCAGGTGCACTCAGGAAGCAGCTGGCTTCTGATTAGCTGTAGCACTTGGGGGAAAGCTGACGCACCACAAAGGCCCCTGAACCCCACAAAGACTGCTGAATTGCACATGAGCACCAAGAACCTCCACACCTGGGAATACCTACCTGCTACAATAAAGCAGCCTAAGTTAAGTTTTAAATTGAAATTACATTCAAAGACTTTGGCTGCTCTTAAATTCTTCATCAGAAGCACATAGCACGGGAATACTGGCCACCCTTCCAGTCCCTCACCAATACAATTCCATAGACCGTCTAAGTCCAACTTAGCCTCGGTGGGCCTGAGCATTCAGCACTAATCCAAAAGCACCACACATGAAGGGACACAATGCATGGTTTATGATCATAATTCTTTTAAAAAATCAAGACTCCCAAAGTCAAATGGAGAGGGGAGAGGATTATACATTTTTCCTAACAGGTAACATTCTATACACAGCTATGTCTTTAAAAAATATCTCAGGAATCATACAGTTTCCACCAACTTCCTGATATTACCCGTAATGTAGGGAGGAACATTATGACACTAAAAGTTTTAAGAGTATTAAATTACATTATCAGCAAAGCTGGTTAGGGTCTTACAGACTGAGGGTTGAAAGGAAAAGGAAAGATTCACATTCTGGGTATGCGGAGTGGGAGTACAAGCAGTTGGTAGCTGCGGGAGGTGGGCAGGAGGGCCAAAGCTGGCCCGCACAGAACACTCTGGCCTGGCCTGGCCCGGCCCCAGGTGGGCCAGAGTCCATCTCTGATGCTAAGGAATTACTGCTAATTGTAGTATAGGGGGAGTGGTGAGAACATGTTAAAAAAGTACTGAGGAGAGATCTGTGAGATACACATTCGAATATTTACAAAATGACACTCCATAAGGGCTGACCCTGCAGCCAAGCAAGAGATAGAGAGTCAGGTAAGACAAAAAAAGGTTGATTACTGAGATAATTACTGAAGCTGGGGGAAGAGTACATGGGACTGTCTTCAATACACCTCTCATCACTCATACATCATTCACTAGGCCAGTGATTTTCAACCTTTTTCATCTCATAGCACACATGAACCAATGACTAAAGTTTTGTGGCACACCAAAAAAAAATACATTTTTTGCCATTCAGACAGAAAATTAGTTATAATTTTGATTCATTTGCACTAGATGGCTACTGTTGTGTTGGCTGTTGTCGTTTTTTTATTTGACAATCTAAGGGAAAAGAGGTCAGTGCCCCTGACTAAATAGTCGAGTACTGCATGCTTTAGAAATTCTTGCAGCGCACCATTTGAAAACTGCAGCACTAGATTCTCCTTTCTACTGTTGGGTATATATGAGTATTTCATTACTAAAAAGTATTTAAAAAATTAATCTTTTCCACTCACATAAGGTGTTTAGAGCTAAAATCATTCAGGAAAAAAGTAGATAGTGGTTGCCACAGGATCGAAGTTAGTGTTTAATTTTGCAAAGTTTCAGTTTTATAGATAAAAAGAGTTCTGAAGATGGAAGGTGGTGATGGTTGCACAACATTATGAATGTACTTAATGCCACTGAATTGTACACTTGAAAATAGTGAAGATGGTAAATTTTACCACAACAAAAAAGTTGAGAAGGAAAAAAAGTTAATCCTTACTTGTTACACCAGAGTTCTAAAAAAGTAAAAGTAGAGCACTGGGATCCCGCCGGCTACTCTCTCAGTTCTCTCCCCAGGGCCTCCTTCCCCAGTCTCTCCTCAGGCGTCTCTGGCCCACTCTGCCCTGCCTTTGCTGGAGTCCAGGGTATTGGTATTAAGATTACATTAACTCCAGACTTCTGGTCAAGATGGCAGCATTGGTAGATACACTTTGCCTCCTCACACAACCCAAAGAAGAAATACAACAAATTTAAAAAACAAAAAATAACCAGAACTGCCAGAAAATCGAACTGTATGGAAGTCCAACAACTGCGGAGTTGGAAAAGAAACATTCATCCAGACCAGTAGGAGGGGCAGAAATGGGCAGCCAGAGCGGAGAGAACACGTGGGAAGGCAGCAGCTAGAGGGCCGGGCAGGCAATGTGGTGGATGGCAGAAAGGGTGGTTCCATATTTGCATGCAGATAAACTGGAGGAACACCTGGGGAGTGGGACAGACTCTGCAATCCAGGGTTCCAGTGCGGGAAAAGAAAACCTCAAAACTTCTGGAGGTAAAAACCTGTGAGGGCTGCGGCAGCAGGAGAAACTCCCTGCCTCACAGGAGAGTCCGCTGGAGACCCACAGGGCCCTAGAATGTACAAAAAACAAAAACCTACCCATCCAGGAATCAGCACTAGAAGGGCCCAATTTGCTTGTGGGTAGAGAGGGAAGTGACTGAAAGCCAGCTGAGAGCCAAGCGAGCAGCATTGTTCTCTCTCAGACACCCCCCCACCCCCGCTTCACCGCTGCAAGAGAGCATCACAACCCAATGACCCGGGTTGCCCTGCCCAACGACCACGTAAGTCTCTGCCCCTTCCAATATAAAAGGCACACTGAGAAAAAGAAATATGGCCCAAATGAAAGAACTGATCCAAGTTCCAAAAATAGAACTAAGCGATGAACAGATAGCCAACCTATCAGATGTACAATTCAAAACACTGGTAATCTGTGTGCTCATTGTATTGGTTGAATATGGTCACAAAATGGAGGAAAAAGAGAAGGCTACACAAACTGAAAGAAAGAAAAATATACAGGGAACCAGCAGTAAAGGGAAGGAAACCAGGACTTAAATCAATGATTGGGAGCAGAAGGAAGAGATAAAACATTCAACCAGAACAGAATGAAGAAACAAGAATTCAAAAAAATGAGGAGAGGCTTAGGAACCTCTGGGACAACTTTAAATATTCCAACACCCAAATCATAGAGGTGCCAGGATTAGAGGAACAGCAAGAAATTGAAAACTTATTTGAAAAAATAACAAAGGAGAACTTCCCCAATCTGGTGAAGAAAATAGACTTCCAGGAGGTCCAGGAAGCTGAGTCCCAAAGAAGTTGGACCCAAGGAAGCACACACCAAGGGACATCATAATTAAGTTACCCAAGATTATAGATAAAGAGAAAATCTTAAAAGCAGCAAGAAAAAAAGAGACAGTTACCTACAAAGGAGTTCCCATAAGACTATCAGCTGATTTCTCAAAAGAAACCTTGCAGAAAAGAAGTTTTCAGCCATGAAAAGCAAGGGCCCACATCCAAGATTACTCTATCCAGCAAAGCTATCATTTAGGATGGAAGGGCAGATAAAGCGCTTCCCAGGTAAGGTCAAGTTAAAGGAGTTCACCATCACCAAGCCCTTATATGAAATGTTAAAAGGACTTACCTATGAAAAAGGAGATTAAAAACTATGAACAATAAAACAGAGGGGAGGGAGAGAGGGAAGAATGGGGGGAAAAGGTACAGGGAAGAAAAGGTGCAGCATAAATAATAGGTACAACATAGTCAGGGGGAGGTTAAGAATAGTACAGGAAATGGAGAAGCCAAAGAACTCATATGTACGACCCATGGACATGAACTATGGACATGAGCTAAGGGAGGGAATGCCAGGGGGTGGAGTGGTGTAGGGTAGAGGGGAATGAAGGGGAGGAAAAAAATGAGACAACTGTAACAGCACAATCAGTAAAATACATATTTAAAAAAGATTATATTACTTCCAAAAAAAAAAGTAAAATCAGCCTTACTTTTTAGGTATCCCTAATTTTTCACCTAAACTGGCCTCTTTATTACCAAATATGTAGGAAGAAAAAGAGAGGGAGGGGGTTTTCTGCGCACTCACAGCAGGCTCATCATTCAGCGTCTGCAGCATCCAGTTTTCCAGTGCCTGGAAGTCCCGGGGACCTTGGTACTTCACAGCTTCTTGACCAGGCTTGTAAAACTTCAAGCTGAAAGGGTAAAAAATGATTAGATAGAGCAGATTTTCAGAGCATTTCAAACTGCTCTGAGTAAAGAGCAACGTCTTCTCAGGGAGCAAACTCGTTTAGTGAAGCAATCAGAAAAGGAGTTATCAATGGGCTGCAGCCAGGCATGTATCTGCCACTCTCTGATAAAACTTGCAAAAGAAAAAGATAATATACTCTTTTAATCCTAAACTTTTAAACGTTTTATATTTTATTCAAGAAAAATAAAACTGAGGTGAACACATCAAGCCTGATGCTGTGAATTAAATGCCAAGCAACAAGTGTTGAGTTGTGTAGAACACTCAAAAACTTTTCCCTGCTAGGTGTTTGATATCCTTCCCAGGCTTTCATAGTTTTTATATCCTGCTCTTTTTTTATTTTTGAAATTAGAACTGTAATAGAAATAGCACTGTTTTGCAATAAATGTATTTCCAGGTTACCATGTCAGCTATTCGACTCTTACAAAGCATGAATAACCAGATATTGTAAGAATTCAAGTCTCCAACTATAAGAACAACCTTGACATTGGCTGATACAGTCTATCCACTTCCTCACAGAGAAGGAATCTTTTCTTTTTTCTACACATATTAGTCTCTGAAGATATCTACAGAGAGAATACGAAGTATTTCTTCAGAGGTGAGCAAAAGACATTCCAGAGCCTGAAATCAATGCTTCCAGATCCTGTTATCATGCTGCTGGTAAAGGAAAAACATGCTGATAAAATTTAGTAGAAGGTGTCAAAGAAAGGGGGGTGGGAGAAGGGAGATTAATTCTTCCATTGACAGAACTAAGAGAAGGTGTCAAGGATGGAGGGAGAAATGTGGCTATTGACAGAAAAAACACAGACCAGCTTTTTTTTTGGCAAGACTATTCATCTAAAACGCCCCTAACACTTCTACAAGTATGTACATGGAGTTTGTTAGCAGATGCCCAATACGCAAGGTCAAAAGTGTAAAAAGTCAGATGTGCAGAAATCAGAACTGTGGGTTTGATTATCTAACTCCCCAAATGCCATATAATGACATTTCACGGCTATATGAGAAAACTGGCTGGAGTAGGTATTTAAATTAAAATGGGCTTCCTGGCCTCATCCAGAAGCTAAGATCCTGTGATGGGCTTAGGTGACTTTACTAATGTGCTTCCAACAAAGAATATATTAGGTCTGTCCATAAGGTATCCAGCCACGTAATATGAAAAACAGAGATATTATTGAAGATACAAGAAACACTGTACATAGGGCAATGACACCTCAGTCCCCTTTAAAATAGGCACCTTAGGACCTCACACCGTTCTCCCAATCACCATTAGCTGCCCTGTTGTCAAAGGTGCTTTTCGTTTTGGGAAGTCAGAAGTCACGGGGCACCAAATCTGGGCTGTTGGGGTGCTGAGACACCTACCTGGGTGACTTGGTGTTTTGCCAAAAACTCTGCATGAGACGTGATGCCTGAGTCGGGGCGTTGTTGTGATGGAGCTGCCAATCACCAGTTGCCCACAGCTGTGGCCTCCCGAATCATCTGAACTGTTTCCATGAAGGAATGTTCAAACTTAACATAAAACCGTTGCTCTACTCACTCAGTCATTTTGAGTGTGACAGTCACATGAAACGCATGCTCACTCTATGGCGTCTACCACCCCCACTGACTAGAACAGCGAAGTCGTCATTGTTCACGCGTGTGCACTCCAGCCCACTTTCCTTTGATGCCAGGTTACACTGATGTCACACAAACCATTCTCGTTACATTAACAGTAGCCGGACTTTTTCGGGACAGTTTGTACATGACGTTTTTCTCAGCAGCTTATACCTTTGTAAACATAACAAAAAGCCAAAATCTAACTAGACTTGGCCAGTGTGCCTATGACTTCCTGAAGCTTAACATTTTAAGCAACTCCAAGGTATGATCTCACAATTATGAATGCCCACACCCACCCCTGGGACTGTGTGAAACTCTGGAAGTATGTGCTTTGCCCAGAGAACTGTAAGATGCTTACTATTCTTCTCTACCTCCCTTCTCTCCTCTGAGCATCTCCCTCCACCAAAGAGCTTCCCAACATCAGAAAGGACCAGGTGTTGTCAAACTCATTCCCTATTTCTTTGCTAACTTTAATAGTCAGTAAAATCTAACCTGATATTTTTCTAATTTGGTGTGCTTGAAGCAAAACAAAACAAAACAATTTTTTTAAAAAACTTCTTGCTGGATTGAAAATCTGCCTGCCTGAGTTTGAGATTCTTCCTTATGTTTCTAGATCCTAGGGATAGAATTAGAGCTTCCTTTACAGGCTTTTCAGTCTGACTTCAATTCTCATTGTAGATGGAGATGAAGGAGGTGATGGTGAGAGAGCTATGGGGTACGAGACCAACATACAACCCCAAGCTTTTCTGTTATCTCCAGCCCCGACATGGGCATTTGTTTTTTGCTGTTGTTGTTTTTGGCAGCCTATTTCTTTTTCAAGGTCACTATAGGGGAGAAAATCGCCATTTATGGGTCACTCTGGCAAACAGTGCAATGACAGTTCCACTACTAATGATGATATGGTGTTATGGTTTGAACTATGTCCCCCAAAACAGATCTGCTGAAGTCCTAAAACACAGTACCTGAGAATGTGACCTTATGTAGAAATAGGGTCTTTAGAGAGGCAAATTAAACTGAGGTTCGCAGGGTGGGCCCTCATTTACTGTGACTGTGTCCTTATAAAAAGGGGAAATTTGGACACACGGAGAGGCCTGCACATGAGAAGCCACGTGAGGATGGCGGACTGGAGCGACGCGGCTGCGAGCCCAGGCGCACCAAAGGCCACCAGCAAACGCACCAAAGGCCACCAGCAAACGCACCAAAGGCCGCCAGCAAACGCCAGGAGCTGGGAGGAAGCGAGGACGGGTTCCTTGACAGATTTCAGAGAGAGAGACGAGACCTGCTGATGCCTTGATTTCGGGCTTCAGGCCTCCAGAACTGTGAGAATAAACTTCTGTTCTTTCAGCCAGGCAGCCCTAGGAAACCTCCTTCATTCAGTCCTGCCCCTGCTCAAATTTTCCAATATGAGAAAGATTACTTTCTGGCTCGACAGAAAGACCTCAAAACACCCTCCTGTGCACAGTGAGCCACCTGTAGGAGTGTGGGCACTCAAACACCCTCCCTCTCAATCCTTCCCTCCAGTTCAAGGTGCCAGGGGAAGAATGACATAAAAGCTCAGGCATTTACATTCACTCTCCGATTCAGGGCCCGCCACATCTCTCTGAGGTGAGTGCCGGTTTAGAGGAAGGACAAGATCAGCACGTAGCTCTATGAATACCCTGACATGACTATGTTTTATGCAGCACATTCTACCTCCTGACTTCAATGAAGAGTCTCTTCTCAGACACCTGTGTGTCATGGCCACAGGGGTTCCCTCCTAAACCACGCTCAGCAGAGTGTAAGCTCATTTTGCTTTTTTTATAACACAAAAACAGTGCATGATTTGCAGTGAGGGAGGGCGAGGGGACATATCTTCTAAATAAAAACCGGGACACGTGATCCCAGATGGATCTTTCGAAGTCTGTGAATAGCATCTACAGAATTATAGCCAGATAGTCTGTATAGCCGGGTCCATGTGGAACCCTCTACTCCCCTCTCTGTTGCCCCCTAACACATGCTCTCTCAGCCCTATTACAGATCCTGTTGTTTCATCTTCCCTGTGGCATGGTTTGTGGCGTACACAGCCACATGGCCACAGATGGCCAGCTGCCCAAGAGTGGACACCACGCCCTGACTGGTGTGGCTCAGTGGGTTGGGCATCGTTCCGCAAACCAAATGGATGTCGGTTCAATTCCCAGGTAGGGTCCATGTCTGGGTTTCAGGCCAGGTCCCCGGTTGGGGGCATGTGAAAAGCAATGGATCGATGCCTTTTTCTCCCTCTCTTTCTCCCTCCCTCTCCTCTCTTTAAAAATAAGTAAAATAAGAGTATACACCATAGCCAACCACCCAACCATCTCTGCCACCCCTGTACCTTGAAGTAACAGGCTCTCAACACGTAAGCATCTACCTCCTCACCCATTCCCACTACTCACTGACCGCTTATTTGGGATGCTCTCCATCCAAGCAGAGTTTAAAGGCAATGCTGTGAGGCATAGCACAGTGATGCCTTTGAGGTAGGTACACAGAGTGGGAGATTTTATCTCTATTTGACCTGACTTGATGTAGACTCGAATTATGGTACTTAGATTAGTGAGCATTCACCAAAGACCAAGAGTTCCTGAGTCCTATATGGAAATGCCAAATTTCCAAATATTAGGGGGAACCTAACATTTGCTGGGTATGCTCAGATTGGTGTTTGCACACATTTTATTTCATAAGGATGTTTAGGGATATGAAGTGAGTATCAGCAACCTACTTTCGACTCAGAGGTTAAATAGTGTGACCAGAGTTGCCTAAGTAGGTGGTAGAGGCAGGATTCAAACACTGGTTTCTAGGTTCCAGCCCAAAGTTCCTTCCACTTTTCCGTGTTGACTTTCAGTTTTGAAGATAAAGTTCAGGTTTTATATAGACTTTACTTAATTCATCAACTCAAACAAACATTTTGGGAGTTGAAGCACCTACTCCTTCCCCCATCCTCCTGGAAACAGCACCTTCCCTTTTTTGGGAGGAGGACTCTTCATCCCAACAGCTGCCATCGGGTCTGAATAGGGCTGCTGTCTTCATACAAGACTCTGCCTCTCTGGCCACAAGGACTGTTCTCGGAATGAGCGCCCCATCCAAGCTGGGCCAGTGAGTGGCGGGCCCAAGAACACCATGGCAACAGAGAGATGCAAAGCTAGAGGGTTAAGTCACCTTAAGGGAGACACAGTAAAAACAGGTTCCGAAATCTTTGGAGCAGACTTTCAGAGCTTCCTCCATAGCCTACTACTTAATTCCCTCTTTTGTTTATTAAGCCAGTTTCAATTTCTGTTTCTTAAAACCAAAAACTCTTTTACCTGTCAAGGGAGTAAGTAACATCCCTTGTCAGAACTGCTGTTTTCCATCCTGCTACCTTTCTGTCCACAGAAATAGCATCTGCTGGTCACATGGGAAATTAGGAAGGATGCTTAGGAATAACAGAGTGACCAAAAATTCATACTAATTTGATGACAAAATCTGTACTCATTGTGTAAATGTACCTGTGAACATCAAATGTGACAGGACCTCACGGAGATGACCATTTTTGTCTTGCAAACATATGTTCTTATAAACAGACAAACCCAACACTGATTAATAAAAGGATTTTTCCATACAAGGTACAAAAAGATATCTACTATACACCTGGTGATCAATATAACCTTTCTCTAACAACGGGGACTGCCTGCTTACATTCAGCGTGTCCTCCTTCCTCAGAACTACAAAGGAAGATACCAAAAATGTAACCCAGACTTTCTTTGGCCAAAGGCAGCTGGTCATAAGATGTGGAAAACCTAGAAGATACGGGAAGCATGTACCCTTCTCACTTACGTGGGGTACCCTCGCACCCCCTGGGCAGAGCACACGTCTGAGTCAGCTGTGCAGTCCACCTTAGCCACGTAGACTTTGGCATCTTCCATGCTGTTGTACTTGTCTCCCAGGAGGTTCCAAGTAGGCTGCAGCCGCTGGCAGTGCCCACACCTGTAACAAGGTGAGAGTAATAAGCACACTGAGTGCAGGGTGAGAGGATGCCCCACCCAGCTCCTCAGCCATTTTCGCAGGGCAACAGGGCTCTCTGATCCTTCCTTCACATCACAGCAGAGATGTGTGAGCTCACAGCTACTACAAAACCCCCCTCCCCTGGTTCATGATCCACCAGAAAGTGCTTGCACTGTTCTCAGCATGAAATCCAAACTGCTGACCTCCCACTTCACCTCAATGCCCTAGCAACCTCCTGCCCTTGTAGCCTATCCATGCACCATACTGCAGTGTTTGCAGTTTTCGGAAAGGGCCAGAGCCTGGCTCGCCCTGGGAATCACAAAATACGCTCTTTGACACTTCGCTTTAAGCCCACCTGGCTATTCCTATTTGCGCTCCAGGTTTAGCTCAAGTGTCGCTTCCGTCAAGAAGCCAGCCTGACTTCCCAGGCTATTTGGTACCCATTCTCTTCCCCTTTTCTGGAAAGCAAACTTACTCTCCCTCTACTGCAGCAGCTTAGCACTTCTTGCTATACTTGCCCCATTATCATTCAGTCAGGTCTCCTCCACTATATGACCAAGTATCTGCAAATGCAAGGCAACCCCAAAATCAAATCAATCCTGCACGTTCTCCAATGAAAAGCTTTAAAAGCATTTATGTCCACTCAAAATTCTAAGTTTGATATAATCAAATGTATGCATATAATATTTATTGTATGAATTTAACTACACAGATATTTTTATATCACCTATCATTTAAAATAACGTTTACTTAGAATTATTGCTTCTTTGTCACATTTCTTGACAGCATCAGTTTCTTTCCCATCAACTAAATCTATTCAGTCATATAGCTCATTACCTTCTTTTGCTGACAGCTGTGTGCAGTGCCATTTTTGACTATGAGCCAACACTAGAAACTTTATCTCAAGCTTCGAGTACTGTCACGTATGACTAAGGCACCTGCTAAGTGTGTAGTCACAATGCCTATAATGTAACTACTTGCTGTACTGCTTTTTAAAGTGGTCTTTAACATGCCTGCCTACCCTCAAAATGATTTCTCAATAAAATCTTTGTCTCTTTTCTTTTCTGACAGATGACCTCAATAATATGCATCTAAAGGTAGCACAAAAACCGTTTGCTTCAGCAAATGTGTCTTCCCTGAGCAGCACTTTCTTGGCAAGCTAAGAGAATCCCTGCTTTATGAGAGACATAAATACAGTATGGTTCCCTCTTTTCTGGAAGATAATTGTGAAGAAAAACCAGTGTTCTATGTAAGTATATGTGGTACAAAGGCCAAGAAGACAGCATTATCCTTTTTACCACTGTGTTCCCTGTATTTAGCACATGCTTAGCATGTACTAAGAGTTTGGCAATTTCTCAGTGATAGATCCACGGGTGTCATGTAGTTGGCACTTCTGGTTTGGGACCCTTCTGGCTACAGCATGAACCTAAGACAGCAGCTGCATTCAGAAGGTGGCCTGTGGCCATGTAACAGAGCGAAGCTACCTGGTCCTCCCAAGGAGGTGGCCCCAACCGTGACCTCTTTTGTCACCTTCAGGTTCAGTGTGGCCTGCAAACTAACTCAGGAGAATATGTTGACACAAAATCTATAGCAGGAGGACTACCCTACATCTGTCAAGTTCAGAGTAAAAATTCATAGACCAATGTTTTCATTACATGGCACTCCTGATCCCAAATCACATGCAGGCTTCCACTATTCCACAGAGACTGAAACCGGTTAAGAGATGGCAGGGGGCGGGGAGCAGGTAACACAGCATATTCTATTTGAGTCCCAATCTGCTGTTAAAGTCAAACTCTTAAATGCCGTCATAGAAAGCCCCACACATCTCTGTTTAAATATTTTGTAGTAAGACTTTCAGAAGCAAAATAAAAGCTTTCAGTTACTTTTACTGGTGGTGTCCACTTAAAAGACCATAAACCACACACAGTGAAAAAGGAGTTTACTTAATACCAAGGGCTCAAATTTGCCAGTCGTCTCCCTCACTCAGTCCAGGACCAGCTGGTTAAGTATTACAGGCTCTGAAATTAAAACACCACTGGCACTGCATGGACTTGCTATGTCTATGTGTCATTTTTTTCTTTTAAAAATAAAAAAAGTTCACGGACAGATTTATTCCACTGGTATAAGCTCCAGTCAAGTAGTGTACATAATTGGAAGAGTTACTCTGAGAATATTCCTTCCCAGCATAACTAATAATACTGAATAATTATTTGTATGTACAATGTATTTTCTACACCAAAAGTGGTTCTAAAAATTAAGTCAGTTGGTTCTTGGGAACTTTAAACACTCTTAATACACGGTAGCTGTGACTCAGACGCGCTCCCAAAAGTTGACTTAACTCCAAATGAAATGAAATACAGTTTATAGCCTGAATATGGGGAGAAAGGGGAAAAAGTTTCCTCCTACTTCCGACAGCACACTTTCTGAATAGGCCGTTTTTTCTCAGGCATCTTCTCTCTATTCCTTCCCACATCTCAATGAGCTTCTCCCCCACGCTAGGGAAGGACGCCAAATTCTGCAGTAAGCCTGCAAACTGCCTTCTACCCAAACACCAGCTTTCGCTCTGCCCCATGAGAACTTCCCTTCATTGGGGCATCTATGCCATGGAAGAAGAGCACTACCTGTTGTCTCTGCTAGGACAACTCTCAGGGTAGGGGGTCTCGGGTTGGCCCGGAGGCCATACCAGAGTCCATTCCCCAGAACCAAGAGGTACAGTCCGTTCAACTTAGTGAGTTTTGCCACTTTCTAGAGGAGCAGGCCCCAAGAGAGCAAAGGGAGGTGGTGCCATCAGTCAGCCTTGAAGTGAGAGCCAAGAGCACAGCTCCTCATCCACTCCGAGCTGCGGATGCGTCCCCAGAATTCGCACTACTCTCTCCCAGGGACCCTCTGTTGCCTGGGCCACACTTTCCCACTTTAGGAACACACAGAGTAGGAAATCACACCGTTGTGCGTTCTTATCTTTCAGTTAAACCCTCATACAATCACCCCTGCAGCGTGTGAATGGAATCCTAGGTGTAAGTGTCCCCGGCAGGGCCCCCGCTCGCCAGCAGCCGCCGCACGTGGCCCACTAGGTCCCGCCGCTCAGACAGGCCACTGCCTCCGGCCGGCGCAGCAAGTTTGGGGCAGAGGACTGCGGAGTGGCCTCTAGGCTCCCAGCAGCCCCAAAGGGCGACGATTCCCCTTCTCCTCGTCCCGTCCAAGGATTCGGGGAAAGGGGGACTTGGATGGGGGAGGGAAGGCCTATTCCCGGGTTCCATGGGAACCGCCTCCCGCCCCCGCCCCCACCCCGCACAGCCCGGGCCGCCTAGCGCCACGTCAGCCGTGAGCGCCCCAGCCCGCACCGCCCCCGCCCCGGCGCTCCCGGCTCGCCGCGGTTCCCGAGAGCCCCGAGGGCCCCGAGGCCCAGGCCGCTTCGGAAGCGCAGCTGTGGGACTTGGAGGGCCCGGCCAGCGACGGCCGGGGCCCAAGGAGGCGGCGCGGCCAGTTACCAGGGCGCGAAGAACATGACGAAGTGCGCAGCACTCTGGATCCCGTGCGTGAACATGTCCGCTGTGTACAGGTGCTTGGCGTGAGGGTCCTCCCCGTCCCCGCCATCGGCCGCAGGGGGCTCGTTCTCCGCCGCTGCACCCGGCTCCTGGGCCCTGGCGCCCCAGCGCTCAGCTCCGCCAAGGCCTAACAGCAGCACCAACAGCACCGCGGCCGGGGCTAGCGGCCGGGGCAGCGTTAGGAGGAGGTGTCCGGGGCGCGCGGGCATCACGGCGGGGCTGGCGCGTTCTCGCCGCGGCGGCCGGTCAGCTCCACGCCGCCCGCCCGCCGCGTGCACCGCCCCACAGAGGCCGCGCCTCTTCCTCGCCCCGCCCCGTCCGGCGCGCGTCGGCTCCCGGCGGAGACTGAGTGCGCGCGCGTGGGCAGCTCGGGGGTTGGGTGGCCAAAGGAGGAGCAGGTCCTGGCCCGGGAGAGATCTTCAGGTGTTTGCCCTCCAGCACTTTCTGGGTCAGTTCGCGTTAATCCCGTAGGGCCCCGGCGCTTCCCCAACCATGACAGTTCCCGCTCAGCTCGGAGCGAGGGTGAATATTGAAGGGTCGTGGAGGCCAGGCAGGAATGCGACAGAGGGTAATGTCAGACTCGGTCAGTCCTGACATACACAAAGACCTGGCCTTTTGGGCAAAGGGAAGAAAAGAGCTGCTGTCAGCAGAAAGTGGGAAATTGAGCAAAAGTGGGTGGGGTTTGCACCTGAGTGAGTCCAACTCTTAGCCGGACATCAACTGCCGCTAAACCTGAACTCCGAGGTGTGACGAAACCCTTGCCTGTTAACCCTGCTTGGCCTTAACAGGCGGATGAGTAGGAGAAAAAGTAAAAGTCGCCTCTTAGACAAGGCCTGCAGGGCTCCTGCTTGGAGAGACTAGCTGGTGTGTCTTACTGTGCCCTAAGTCATGGTGAGTTAGGGTTATAAAGACATGACATGAGTTAGGGTTATAAAGAATGACAGCACCTCTCCTCTGGCTGAACAGTAACCCCTAGGTTTGGGCACCCCACCATTCACACCTGCGCACGTGCCTTACTGCATATGGTAATTGAAGGTTCAGATCCTGCCCTGGGGATCTGAAGCTAAATTAGGGCCTATCACTGGTTGCTCCCTGAGATCCTGCCTGATCTTTGCCTGATCCTCAATGTGGGAAACAGCAGACAGTTACTCCTGAGTTGGCAAAAGGGAAAAAGCCCAGTGATTCACCTGTCATTACAGGTCCAGCCACTGCTGAACCTTTAACCACTGTTTGCCAAATACCAAAACCATCAATTTCCATTCAAAACCAATCCTCCCAATCCCTTAAGCTTGAAACATGAGAATCATTCCCCGCTGGCTCCCTCATTTCCCTTATGTGCTATAATTCAAACCAAGTGCATTTCTTGGAACTGTCATTTCTTTCCACCATTCTCAGTATTCATACCCTGAATCCTTAATAGACTTTAATCTTGGCCTATTGCAATAGCTTTCTAAGGACCTCTTTTGTTCATAATTAATTTTCCTAAAGCCTGCCTTTGATCATAATACTGTAGTTCTCAATGTCCTCTCCAGCCCCCAGCCTCAAGGTAAAACAGATTTCTTATCAAGGCTCTGTGATGTGTTTTGTGTCCTTGTGAAACTCACCACTGGACATCCAGGGACCGTCTCCAATAACCTACTGCCAGACTGTCATCCCTGTCCTCCCCAGAACCTCATACCTCCCGAAACCTTCCACTGTGATATTGGGAAACTCCAGCAAAGGATTAGCACACATTATTATTGCATCGACTTGTTAACTTATCTTAGTACAAACATAGGAACATAGGAGCCCTCCTAAGTGTTAACCACTCTTTCACACCTGAGTCCCTTAAAGACAGGAAGTAAAGCACGGAGTTTCCTTCCTCCCCATTGCTCCTTCCAAACCATTTCTCCCCCTTCCTCTGGCGAAACCCCCAGCTCCCATTTAATCGATGCCGTTGGGCATGGCATCTACTGCTCTTCCAGTTTCTGTCATCCACCTACTTGGCTCATCCCACTTCTTCCAGGTCGCTTCCCCCACCGGTACCCAATTCATCACTGAAGACTTTGCTTCCTGGCCACCCCATTCCTTACTTCATTCCTGGTGTCTGCAGCATTTAGGTGGATGATCATCTATCCGTCCTTCAGTGACTCCCTCCCAAAAGGAAACCCTAGAACTTAGCATAACCAGAAATGCACTGTCTCCAAAGTCTGAATTAAAGTCTTCCACTCTGCCCAACACCTCTTGTACTTACAGTTTGCACTTGCTCCGTATCCCCTCGTCATGGCCTCTGGGCTCCCAATCCCACCATCTCACAGTCTCCTCACAATCCGCCAGACTGGGATGTCTTCCCTGGCCTCCTGACCAGACCACACCCCGTGGGTTCTCATCCTTATACTTGCTACCTTGCCATGCTCCCCTGCAGTGATGCTGAAAGGACTAAAAGGCGGTTTGTTTTCCCACTTACGCAATTCCCTCTCCACCCTCCTTCAGTCATCATCCTTCTCAGCTGTCAACTTGACCTCATACTTCTCTCAGAAAATCGAAGCCAAAAGCCTGAACTCCCTCGTCTTTTCACCACCAAATCTGTGCAGCTCTGCACGAGCCTCTTCTCCCTCTTCTTCTTCAGGTTCAAAGGAAAGAATCGTCCTCCTAGCAAAGGCCAGTCTTCCACAGGTACTTTAGAGCCATTCCAGTTCCTAAGTCCTGGAACCTCTGAGTATGACCTTTTAGGGCAAAGGAGAAATTTGTGGATGTGAGTACAGGTTAAAGGATTTTGAGGTGGAGAGAGGATCTTGGAATATCTGGATAGGCCCTAAGTGGAATCACAAGTGTCCTAAGAAAGAAGCAGAGGGAAACTTGACTGTAGATGAGTAGACAGTGTGACCAGAGCAGAGAGATTTGAAGATACCTCACTGCAGACCTTGAAGATGAAGGCAGGGACAATGAGCCAAGGAATGCAACTCTTAGAAGCTGCACAAAGCAAAGGAACAGATTCTCTCTTAGAACCTCCAGAGGGGCCTTTGGCCCTACTGACAGTTTGACTTTAGTCCAGTGAAACTGATTTTGAACTCTGACCTCCAGAACTGTAAGAGAATAAACGCATGTTTTAAATCCCAAAGTTTGTGGTAGTTCATGAAAGCAGGCGTGGGAAACTGATACACTGTCCCAACTCAAAGATTTTTCTCCTTCAGCTGTCTTCTCTCTCTCCTGCATTAATTTCAACCACTCTCTCTCTCTGTTGGAGCATTTCCATCTATGTACAAACATACTGTAGTATCTCCTAACTTAAAAGATTTTTAAAGCCCCTTGACTGCATGACCCCCTAGCTATTATCCCAATTCTTTAGTTTTCCTTCATAGCAAAATCTTCCAAGACTTTCCTGCATCTCACTTTCCACTGATTCTTTAGCACACGCCATTCTGACTCCCGTATCCGTCATACACCAAAGACACTGAAGGTGTCTGCATTGGCAAGTCAGAGAAGGCTTTGCTCCCCTCACTGCCGAGGCTTCCTGGCAGCGTCAGTACTGTTGACTGACCACCTCTGGTCCCACATCTGGATCAACACTGGGCCTTAGCTTCTCTGATTTGCCTCCTATGTTACCCCTGACTCCTCAACCCAACCTCTAGATGTTAGTTACTCCGGGCTTAGTCTCCAACCCACTTCTCCTCTCTCTACTCCCTCCCTAGATGATCTCATTCAGAGCCATGGCTTTAGACACTGTCTGTATGTGATGACTCCAAAATTTAAATTACCAGCTGAGATCTTTCTCTGAACACTCACTATCTACTTGGGATCACCACTTGTTTATCTTACAGGCATAGCCAAAACCAAACCTGTGATTTTCCAGGCAATCTGCTGGTCCTTTAGTTTCTCTGCCTCCATAAACGGCCCTTCCCTGCTGTTTGCTCAAACCAGAAACACAGGTTACAGCCTTTGTTCCCCTTTTCCTTATTGTTGTGTCTCAACCCCAACTTCAGCCCCCCACCTCATAGCAGCAAGCTCAGTCATTTCCATTTTTGAAACCCAGCTCCAATTGGCTTACTGCTTTCCAATTGCCACATACCTGCTCATCTTGCCATCTAAAATAGTGTCCTGGTTGCTGTGTTACTGCCCATGAGTCCTGATCTGGCCTTCATAGAGCAGCTAGAATGGAATCATCTCCCTCTTCCACCTAACTTGCTTCAGTGGCTTCCTTTTCACTCTTAGTAAGATCCCAGCTCTTTGCCTTGGCTTGCAGGGGCCTTCAGGAAAGATGCAGTCTCCTCCCACACCACTGTGCCTCCGCTCCCCAAGGTCCTGGCCGCGTGGGATGCTTTTCAGTACCCTCTTCGTGTTTCCCTCCTTTGCCCTCGTGGTGCCCCATGCTTGTTTCCTCTCTTGTCTTCCCCTGGGACTGGCCCCCTTGTACCCTCAGGCCTTCTGTCCACATACCATCTCAGGGACACCTTCCCCAAGCACCTCTCTGGAGCAGCCTCCCCCTGCTCACTGTGCTCTTGCCATTACTGCACAGTTTAGTCTCCACACGGCCCATCTCACAACTTGACGCTGTTTTGCTGCAGATTTATGTGTTAAGTTAGTTAATGGGCCGTCTTCTCCATCACTAAGCCCCACGAAGGCTAGATCTACCTGCCATATTTACCACTCTCTCCCTGAAACCCAGATTCCTGACACATAGTACATGCTCAACAAGTGTTAGGTGAAAGAGCCCATCTTTCTACCCAAATCTCTTTCCCAGAGTCCACAAGACTAAAGGATGTAGGGGTTTTTTTTGTTTGTTTGTTTCTTTGGTTTTTTTTAAAGATTGTATTTATTTATTTTTAGAGAGGGGAAGGGAGGGAAAAAGAAAGGAAGAGAAACATCAATGTGTGGTTGCCTCTCATGTGCCCCCTGACTGGGGACCTGGCCCGCAACCCGGGCACGTGCCCTGCGTGGGAATTGAACCAGCGACCCTTTGGTTTGCAGGCCAGTGCACAATCCACTGAGCCATACCAGCCAGGGCTAAGTTACTTAGTTTTTGCCAAACATGTGCAAGCTGTTCCCTTGGCCAGGAATGACATTCCCCTTTTCTGGGTCAACCACGATCCTACCTTCTCTGGATGACCCATCAACAAAAGTGCCCCAAAGCTGCTCAGCATCACCAGGCGGCTGCACATGCCTTTCCTCTCAAACCCTGGCCCTCGCCCAGGACGTGCATGTGGCTCTGTACGACAGCAGCCACAAGTGCCCCTCTTTAGATTCCCACCCTGAGCATCCTGACTTCAGCTCAACAAAGCCTAAAAACAGAGAAATTATATTTTACAACAATGAAGTAAGTACCACTTTCTCAGGGAAGACTTTTGTCACTCCCAGCAGGAGCTAGACTCCCCACGGCTCCCCACTATGCTGTCATGTAGGTACTTTCTCTCCATAGCCCTGAAGAGAACAGGCATTATTTGTTGGTGTAATTTTTGCTTAGTGCCAGGCTTCCCCTCCAGACCCCATGGAGTGAGCGGTGTAAACATGGTGTCTGGAGCAGGTTGCTGAGTGAGTACATGAATGAATGAATGGAAAGCCACATTTGTGTAGCCTCAGCTAATGGCTTCCTTGAGAAAGAATCCTGCCAATCACAGCCCTTCCCACAGCAAATAAGGCAACAGGCATGGAGAGCAGCATAGCCACCAGTGGCGAAGAGTGGTGCTGCCTCGCCCCCTTGTTGCAAATCCGTTTTTTCAAAGAGCTGTACCCCCATCCCCAGAAGCAGCCTGAGAGATAGGGGGCAAAGCCTCTTGTTTGTAAAGCTGTCCTCATCCCAGTGACTGCAATGATAACTAAAATGGGACAAATTGCTACTGACTGGGAAAATTACAGCTTTCATTTTCACCTCCTGAAGGCAAAATGAATCCCAAGTATGTTGTCATTTTGGGAAGAGAACCCTGCAGAACACTGTTAATACAGAAACTGAAATGCCAACATTTGAACCACTTTACCAGGTGCATCCTGAGTTATTATTGGGCTAACAGTGCTACTTTTAGGCAGGCACTGAAAGTACAACATCCTGTTGTTCTTTTGGTCAGAACATTCTGGAAGGTATAGATGAAGAGGAGAAACCATATTTTTTCTCAATGAGCTTTTGTAATGTAAAATGTGATTATTGAGAAAGGGCAAAGCTGGAGGATTACTCTCATCAGAGAACACGTAAAGAAAGTCTGAAGTGAATTCCCAGGAATCACCCAGAGCAGTAGAGCTATTCTCAGTGTTTTAAAAATGGTTAATGGAAATTTGATATTTACTCACTGCACACAAAGCTTCCTTGGACAACACTGCTCACCTCCTCCCAAGCAATATGCACAAGAAAGCACATTGTAACATACGAGGTTCAGCTGAGGGAGAGAAATCTTTCAAAGTCTATGTGAGCCCCGTACCAAGGAAAAAATTAACAGTTCCTCTGTTGCATGTATCGTGACCACTAAGCTGAAAGAACTGCCATTTCTCAAAGTCCATGGATGTCCGGCCCTAGCTGTCCACTGTGGCTCGTTCGGTCCTTGCACATGCTGGCTCTCGTGCTCCTTCTCACCCGTGAGTTGCCCAGGCTGCGTGCGCTGGATCCTGTCAGGGCAGGCCTCCTGCTGCTCTCTCAGGCCCCCGGGGTGCGGGGCCCACATGCTACTGCAGAAGCTTGTCTGTCAGCACCCGGGTTTGAGAACAGAAGAGCAGTCTTCCCACCGAGGATGAAGGGCATCCCTAAGCCGTCTCACTCTTCCCTTGGCCTTCCTAGCGCGTGTCGATGGCTTTGGCCATGGTCTGTGATCTTCCTATGAGCATGGGGATAGATTTCTCTCATGGTGCTCAGAGGCCAGCTCTTAATGGCTCCCCGAATTCCAGAACACTATTCCAAATCCAGAATCCAGGATCATGGTTACCTGAGTGGTTCTCAACTCTGGCTGCAAAGTACAGTCACCTGGGTGTTGAGACCAGTACTGATGCCTTGGCCTGGCTCCCAGAGTTGAGCCAGGATGCACAGTTGGATCTCCGTGCTTGAGGTTCCTGGAGAGGAGTGTGGTAGGGCTCTTAGGGCACAAACATGGAGCAGACCCCCAAAGGAATGCCGCTGTTCTGTGGAAGTTCATAGGCATTTCCTTAAGAAAAGACCCTTAACACTCAAACATGTTTGCAGAACACTAGGTTATAGCAAAGACAAAAGAGCCAGGAATATGCCCAAATTGTACCATAACATTGCTCAGATTGAGGTGCCATTGCTACCATCTTTGGGTACAAACTTAGTCTATCCCACCTCTGCTACAGGACACTGGGTTTGACCCCTACAACCTCTGCCCTGCCACCAGCCTTGCAGAAATGCATTTTGCAGGACACCTGCTTCACAAAACTACTTTCACCATATTAGTCCTGAGTAGCCTGCGCTCTTTCTAATGTGGTGATGTGAGGTGGGAAGCCCCACAAACCCAGAAAAAGTGCTCAGAGAAGCTGGGCAGACTGGAGGAATGGCCAGATAAGATGGGAATGGGGCAAAAAAAGAAAGAGCTACGTTTATTTGCCAAGAGACTTATCAGAGATTTTAATGTGTGAATGAACCCTAGGAATCTCTAAAGGTATCATATGCAGTGTTTTCCAAACTTATCTGATCATGGACTCTGTTTTATTCAAGGTATATCTTGTGTCTTTAATGCTTGGAAGAACACTTTGTGAAAGGCTTTATTACTGGTAAGTAATATTTCACGTGGAAAGATAAATGGTTTCATTCCCTATAGCCGCAACATCCCCTCCTTCATTTCATGTGCTTAGTTGCCAGGAAATTCATCAAGTTTGTAACAGTGTCTATTGTGTCTGGCAAAATTCTAGGTGCTGGATATTCATCAACAACAGGAATAGACCAAAAAAAAAAAAAAAAAAGAAAACAAAAAACCCTGCCATAAAGGAGCTTCCATTCTTCCTGGAGAAAGAGCCAGTAAACAAGATACAGAAGATCTAGACTATGTTGCTCAGTGGTAAGTGGGAAGGAGAAAACACAGGGAGGGAAGGAGATAGGAAGTGTCAAGTTCTCGATGGGACTGAAATTTTAAGAAGGGCTCATTAGGTAGGTGGTTTTTGAGTACACCTCCTAGGGATGGAGCAACAGATGTAAATTTGGAGGAAAGGATCCTGGCTGAAGGAACAGCAACTGCAAATGACTAAGTGGAATGGACGAAGGGGTGAGTATTAATTAGAAGAGGTGGTCAGAGAGGTAGTGGGCACAGAGGGAGGCAGTTCAGAATGAGAACACTGGCTTTTATAAATGAAAAGGGAAGTCATGGGGAGCCTTGTTTCAGCAGGAACATCACATGTGCTGACTTCCATTTCAACAGCACTGCTCTGAAGTGGTGCTGGAGAGCACCCAGGGGGCAGGGGGAGAAGTCCAGGGACCAGTTGGGAAGCTATTACCACAGCCCAGACAGAGATGCTGATGACTCAGGCCAGGATGGAAGCAGCAGGGTGATGAGAAGTGGTGGATTCCAGACCTGTTTTGATGCAAATGCCAACATCTGCTGCTTGAGCAGATGAGGCCTCTGAGAGAAAGATAGGAGATGAGGATGACTTTGAGGTTTTTAGCTGGAGCAAGGGGGAATATTGAAATGTAATTAACTTTGATGGGAAACAGATTTGGGGGAAAATAGTTTCACAGTATTGAACATACTAAATTGGAGATGTCTGCAGATACAGAGTAGGCAGCTGGATATTTGAGGTCAGGGCAGAGATGAGGGCCAGAGACAAATTTGAGAGTCATTAGCATGTAGTTGGTACTTAAAGCCTTGGGATAGGATAAGATTACTGTTTGCATGAGTGTAGAGAAGAGAAGAGATTCAAGGGCTGAGCCCTAGGGGACACCACTGTTTAAAAGACCAGCCGATGAGGAGGAACAGGAAGAAGAGACTGACAAGGAGCAGTGGGGCAGGTAGGAGGACAACTTGAGCATTGTTGCCCTGAAGGCCAAGAACGGAAACGTTTCAAAGGAAGGCAGTGAGCAGCAGCTGTTTCAAAGGTGTTGATGTCATCTTGGTTTGGCCTGGGCAATACCAGTGTATACCCATGGACATGGTTTAATTATTATTAGCACCCCATTTACTCTCAAATGTTTGGACACACTGTACCTATCATCCTACTGATGGGTCAGGTGTGACGAGCATTAACACTTACCTCTGGATTTGGCAACGTGTATGTCACCGGAGACCCCAATCATGGTAGTCTGGGCACAGAGGTAGCAACAAAAATCTAATTGAAGTGCTGAGGGGCAGGAAGAGAGGAATCGGAAACAATGAGTGTAAACAGCATGTTCAAGAACTCTTGTAAAGAAAAGGCAAGGAATGCAATAGTAATTAGAGGGGAGAGAATGACCAAGAGAGTTTAATTTTTTTTTAATGTGAAAAAAAACAAATAAGCACATATCCAGGCCGATGAGGCTGACCCAGAAAAGAAGAAATCATTGATGTGGCAGGAGAGAGAAGAGAGAATGTCTGTGGCTACATCCCTGAGTGAGGGTGAGGGCGATGTCACCAAGTGCTTGGGGGAGGCTGGCCCAAGGAGCAAGGGCAACTGTCTGTGATAAGAGAAGGGCAGGCACAGTAGGTGAGCGCAGATCCAGAGGGGTGGATGGATGCAGTCGGTGGTGGGACGTTTCGTCAGGCTGCTTCCATTTTGTCACCGTAATGGGAACAATAACGTAAGCTGAGACTGAAGAAGTATTGGAGGTGTGGGGAGGGAGGAAAAGGTTGGCAGTAGCAGTCTAGAAAAGGAGAGAGTGAATGCACCAGGGTATTTTGTTATGATCGCCTGGAGGCTTTGACGGCCTTCCTGAAATTACTGTGACATACCTGGGCAGGTATGTCCCATCAAGTCCTATAGACAAAGAGTTGGATTTAGCCAAGTGAAGTAGCAAAGGCAGAGAAGGGCAACAGAGTGAGGGTGCATGTAGGGGAGAAATGATTATAGTTGATCAGGGAATTTAAGCTGGGTAAATCAGTTTAATAAGTTGTGTTGTAAAGTATAGCATAGGGAATATAGGCAATAATATTCTAATAAGTATGCATGGTATCAAATGAGTGTGAGGTTTATCAGGATGATTACTTAGTAAATTAGGTAATGTCTAATCACTGGAGTGTACTCCTGAAACTAATACAATGATGTATGTCAACTGTAACTGAAACATAAAAATGATATAAAAATGAAAAAAAAAGAAGTTGTAGCACTCAGCCATGTATATACACAATACGTAAGTTCATTACAATTTGATATGTTAATAATTCCAGTGTCACCTGTCAATCAGTTTATTGAGAAGTCATGTTCCATGCCTTCCCCTCTAGGTCTAGCACCCTGTTTAGCTCAGGCCTTCATCACTTCCTGCCTGCATTATCTCCATAGTGTCTTGGCTGTTATTCCTGGCTCCATGCGTTCCCATTCAAACAATGGCAATTATTTTGATCAAGATCATCTTGAGACAACAGGTCTATCATGTCACTGCTTTGTCCCCGCCCTCCAAAAAAGGCTAGGTTAATGTTTGCTATTCCATCACATTCACAAATCCTCTGCCTGACGTTTGTAGCTCCCTCTGCTTTTGCAAACTCATCTCTACATTGTGTAATTCTGTTTGGCAGGCTTGCTTCCTTACTGCTCCTACTAGATGTTGTACTCATTTTCAACTCTTTCCCTCCTTTGCTCATGCCATGCTTTCCTGCTTTTCAAAATTCAACCTGCTATACATACTAAACTGTGATAGTGGTTGGTACAAGAAAATGAGTGGAATTGGAGTGGACCTGCCTGAGACTAAAGCTGGACTAGAACAACAAAGAACCACCCCTTCCCACTCCCCACCACAAGGCTAGCAAGCATCAAATCATAAGGAAGAACAGTGTACTTGTGGGGAGGAGACAAGAGCATGGAAAGAGACCTCCTCCTCTTTGGCACACAGGAAGGACTGAAAGTCGAGGGTAGAATGGGAATATTGAGGAAAACATTACGAAACCCAAGCCCCCACACAAGGTAATGCTAGAGGAACTGAATTCAGTGATGCTCTGAAGGTAACCATAACAACAATGAAACTCAAATCCACTTGAACTCCTGAGTAGATTTAACCTCCAATGCTAGTGGCCTAACAGTAGAGGTGTGCTCATTTACAGATATAAATGCTATTTACCTCAGCGTTGATTGTTCTATACATAATGTCCAACATTCAATAAAAAATTATAAGACACACACACAAAGATAAAAAACAACCAGTCAAGAGACAAAGCAAGCAACGCTCAATAACGTTCAAGAGGATGTGCTCTCTGTAAAATCAGATGAACTATAAGACAAGGTGACAATGATGTGACATTGAGATGGAAGCAGAACCATAAGAGAAATAATAAGGTATTGAAGAAATGGTTTGGAATTAAGCAGATAACATCAGACTTTCCAAACACACACACACACACACACACATATTCTAACCTTTCTCTACGAGTATATATACATATATGTTCCATAATGTAAAAATAATGCAAAATAGAAAAAAAGGAATAGAGAATATATTTTCTTGATTGTTATTGAGCATTCATTGTTGGAAATTCATTGTTTTTTTTTTGCCACAAATCTTTTTCAAAAATCTGTACTTAGTCTGAATCTTACTAGCAGGATTTTATGATAAAGAATCTTTTTATAGACACCACATTCATTTTATTCTTGCTTAGTGATTGTTGCTAATCCAGTGATCCAGTCTGCAGATAGCTAAGAGAGCATTTGAGCCGCAGACTATGCTGACTAGGGAGTTTGGTCTCTGTAATTTCTCTACTATTTATATCAAAACCACTCAGCCTGGCATCAGGCTTCCGGCTAGGCTTTCAATCTGCTACATGAATATCTGTCTTTTCAGCCCAATTTTTGTATTTGGCCGTTACTGCACCCACCATCCAGGGATGCTGCTCTTCCCAACAGCAGCGGCCTCTTGTTCAGTGTTCCTTCTTTTGGGTCTCCTGCGGCCCAATTTCACCAGGCTGCTTATCACCACAACAGTCACCTTTACACTTTGGGAAACTTCCCCTCCAGAACTAGAAACCAGTTCTTTCAGAGAGCAGCCTGGGTCTCTGAGTCCTGCACTGGCTGTTAACAAGAGATCTCAGCAGGCTACACACCTAGCCAGGAGTCACAGGGCACTTTCCAGGTTAGTCCCGCAGCCCACCCTTTTCTCCAGAACGCAGCCCTCCCCGTCCAGAGACTCCACGGAGGCCAGGACTTTACCTATTTACTTCCAGGAGGCCACACCATGCCTTCGAGGAGGGATTAATTTCAGCCATTTTGATGAGTTGCTTTCTGCTTTCTGTGTAAATGGACAATATTCCCAACTGTATATATTTCTTGGATTATTATTTAAGAATTGGTTGGGGATGAGCATCTAGAAATAAATTCCACACAACAGCCAAGCCCCTCTACTTGAAAGCTCCTGCCCTCAGGCCACTGTGACAGAACACCAGAGACTGGGTGGCTTGGAAACAGCAGAAATTTATTTCTGCCAGTTCTGGATGCTAGGAAGTCCAAAATCAAGGTGCTGGAAGATTTGGCATCTGGCGAGAGCCTGCTGCCTGGTTGACTGTGTCCTCACAGGCGGGAAGGGCCATGGGGGCCCTTGGGGGCCCCTTCATTAGGGCACTAATCCCACTCATGGGGGCTCCACTCTCACGGCCTAATCATCTTCCAAAGGCCCCACTTCCGAATACCGTCACACGGGGAGTTAGGGTTTCAACATATAAAATTTGGAAGGTGAGTATGAATATTCAGTCTGTAGCAGTCCCAGAATATGTTTTTTTTAAAATGAAATCATAATTATCATAAGCATAGTGATTAAAGCAGTATTTTCTCCTGCTTCCTTTGTTTTTAAACAACATGGCCCTTCCTAAAACTGAAAAGTTAGAACTGTCATTCACTTTTTGAATTATAGATTAAATAGACTGTAAATTTGACCTTGTCTTCATGATTAAAGAGAATGTATTTATGAATTTGTTTGCTTTGGATTGAAAAGTTGAAGTGAAAGTTAATGCCCTCATTCTCCAGTGAAAGACTCCTCAGCTCTTGTTTATTTTGTTTTATAAACAGCTGATTTAGTAACATTTTAACACATGTACATCAATTCAGAGTCAATTAGCATCCATCTGTACAAAAAACCCCTCAGCAATGGTACATTCATGTCTAAAGAAGCACCAGTTTATTCCTTTTAACTTCCCAAGAATAATGGCTCACTCAATACAACTATTTAATGAGCATATCCAAATTTACTTTTTTTGAGTCAAAATTTCTAGCATATAAGGCAATGAAATTAATTTTAAAGTTGTTTATAAGTAGAGATCTTTATGGAAAACTTTGAGAGATGTTTTTTAAAGGTACACATGTATATTTTCATCTACTTTTTCAGTTTTTAGTAAACTTATATCTCCCATAGAAATAAAATCTCCTTTTAAAGAACTGTGGTCCAAATTTAATTTCTTCTGGAGATGTCATTATCGTCTATTTTCTTTCTCTTTTTAAATCTATGTGTGTAAAGAAGATCAAAGTTTAAGACACTTTAAAAACTGCATTAAGGCAAAAAAAAAATCAGGCCTTCAGTCTTTCTTTTCTAATTTGTTAATTTTGTTCATTAGATTCCAAATAAGTGAGATCATACAATGTTTGTCTTCCTCTGACTGGCTTATTTCACTTAGCATAATGCTCTCCAGGTCCATCCATATGTGGCAAAGGGTAAGAGTTCCTTCCTTTTTATAGCTGTGTAGTATTCCATTGTGCAAATGTACCACAGCTCTTTTATCCACTCATCTCTTGATGGACACTTGGCCTGCATCCAAATCTCAGCGATTGTAAATAATGCTGTAATGAACAAAGGGGTGCATATATTCTTTCAATTAGTGTTTTGGGTTTCTTTGGATATATTCCCAGAAGTGGACTCACTGGGTCATAAGGCAGTTCCATTTTTAATTTGTTGAGGAAACTCCATTCTGTTTTCCACAGTGGCTGCACCAGCCTGCATTCCCACCAACAGTGATCAAGGGTTCCTTTATTACCAATCCTTGCCAGCACTTGTTGTTTGTTGATTTATTGATCATAGCCATTTTGACAGGAGTAAGATGATATCTCATTTTGGTTTTAACTGACATTTCTCTGATGATTTGTGACATGAGCATCTTTTTATATGTCTATTGGTCATTTGAATGTTGTCTTTGGAAAAGTGTCTGTTCAGGTCCTTTGCTCATTTTTCAATTAGATTGCTTTTTAAATTTATTTTTATTTTTTTATTTTAAGTATGTTTTATTGATTATGCTATTACAGTTGTCTTATTTTTATTCTCCCTTTTGTTCCCCTCCACCCTGCAAACCCCTCTCTCTAGCATTCCCTGCCACTTAGTACATGTCCATGGGTTGTACATATGAGTTCTTCGGCTTCTCCATTTCCTATACTATTCTTAATTGACCCCTGTCTATTTTGTACCTACTATTTATGTTTCTCATTCCCTGTACTTTCCCCCCAGTTCTCCTGCTCCCCATCCCCACTGATAACACTCCATGTGATCTACATTTCTGTGATTCTGTTCCTGTTTTAGTTGTTTCCTTAGTTTGTTTTTGTTTTTTAGGTTCCGTTGTTGATAGTCATGAGTATATTGTCATTTTACTGTTCATAGTTTTGATGTTCTTCTTTTTCTTAGATAAGTCCCTTTAACATTTCATATAATAAGGGCTTGATGATGATGAACTCCTTTAACTTGACATTACCTGGGAAGCACTTTATTTGCCCTTCCATCCTAAATGATAGCTTTGCTGGATAGAGTAATCTTGGGCGTGGGTCCTTGCTTTTCATGACTTTGAAAACTTCTTCCATCCCCTTCTTGCCCGCAAGGTTTCTTTTGAGAAATCAGCTGATAGTCTTATGGGAACTCCTTTGTAGGTAACTGTCTCCTTTTCTCTTGCTGCTTTTAAGATTCTCTCCTTATTTTTAATTTTGAGTAATTCAATTATGATGTGTCCTGGTGTGTGCTTCCTTGGGTCCAGCTTCTTTAGGACTCTCTGAGCTTCCTGGACTTGCATGTCTATTTTCTTCACCAGATTGAGGAAGTTTTCCTTCATTATTCTTTTTGTTTTTTAAAGTTTTTTTTTTTGATTGTATTTATTTTTCCTGGGAAGGGAGGGAGCAAGAGAAGGAGAGAAACACCAAGGTGTGGTTGCCTCTTGTGCGCCCCCACCTGGAGACCCAGCCCGCAACCCAGGCATGTGCCCTAGACTGGGAATCTAACCTGAAACCATTTGGTTCGCAGGCTGTCACTCAATCCACTGAGCCACCCCAGCTAGGGCTCTTCCATTATTTTTTCAAAGAAGTTTTCAATTTCTTGCTGTTCCTCTTCTCCTTCTGACACCCCTATGATTCAGATGTTGAAACATTTAATGTTGTCCCAGAGGTCCCTAATCCTCTCCTCATTTTTTTGAATTGTTTCTTCATTCTGTTCCAGTGAATGTGTATTTCTTCCTTCTGTGCCAAATTGCTGATATGAATCCCGGTTTCCTTCCCTTCACTGTCAGTTCCCTGTATATTTTGCTTTATTTTACTTTGCATAGCCTTCACTTTTTCTTCTATTTTGTGTCTGTACTCAACCATTTCTGTGAGCATCCTGATTACCAGTGTTTTGAACTCTGCATCTGATAGGTTGGGTATCTCCTCATTGCTTAGTTCTGTTTTTGGAGTTTTTATCTGTTCTTTCACTTGGGTGGAACCTTAGGTATTCCCCAGGGTGGGGCAACCCCCTTGGCTGCATTATGGCACTGTATGTCGGGGAGGGATCAGAGAGGGAACTATGCCTCTTGCTCTGTTCTCACCCCACTTTCAGTCACTTCCCCCACTACTCACAAGCAAATTGGGCCCTTTTGGTGCTGATTCCTGAGTGGGTGGGTTTGTGTACATGCTAGGATACTGTGGGTCTCTCCAACAAACTCTCCTGTGAGGCTGGGAGTGTCTCCCCCAACCACAACTCCCACAGATTTTTACAACCAGAGGTTTTGAGGCTTTCTTTAACCCTGGATGTTGCGGTCTGTCTCGCTCCCCAGTTGTTCCTCCAAGTTTATCTGCACACAAATGTGGGACCGCAGAGTCCACCAGGCGCAGCCTCGCCTGCCTGGTTCACTGCCTTGCCACATGTCCTCCCTCCCCCCCGCTTCCCATCTCCGCCCCTCCTACTAGTGTGGATGAATGCTTCTTCTTTAACTCCTTGATTATCAGACTCCATACAGTTCGATATTCTGGCAGTTCTGGTTGTTTTTTGTTTTCAAATTGGTTGTTGTCCTTCTTTCGTTGTGCGAAGAAGCAAAGCATATCTACCTACGCCTCCATCTTGGCCAGAAGTCTCTCTTGTTTTCTTGATAAGTCTGGTTAAAGGTATATCAATCTTGTTTATCTTTTCAAAGAACCTTTGAAGCCAAGAAGCTCTTGGTTTCATTGATCTTTTGTACTTTTTAAAAAATCTAGTCCATTCTCTTCTGCTCTGATAGTCATTATTCCCATCCTCTACCCACTTTGGACTTTGTTTATTGTTCTTTATCAAGTTCATTTAAGTGTAAAGTTAGATTGTGTATTTGACATCTTTCTTTTTTCGTGAGGTAGGTAGGACTGTGATGCTGTGAATATCCCTATTAAGACTGCTTTCCCTGTGTCCTGTAGATTTTTGGTCTTCTGTTCTCAATATCATTTTTGTCATGGTATCTTTTGATTTCTTCCTTGACCTCATTTTTAACCCATTCATTGTTTAGTAACATGTTGTTTAGCCTCCATGTCTTTGTGTGTTTTTCAGTTTTTTTCTTGTGATTGACTTCTAGTTTCATACTACTATGGTCAGAGAAGATGCTTGATATGATTTCAATCTTCTTAAATTTATTGAAACTTGAATTGTGTCCGAAGATGTGATCTGTCCTAGAAAAAGACATGTGCTCTTGAAAAGAATGTATATTCTGGGGTTCTGGGTTGAAATGCTCTGAATATATAGATTCAGCCCATCTGATATAGTGTATCATTTAAGGCTGCCATTTCCTTGTTGATTTTATGTCTGGAAGATCTGTCTATTAATGTCAATAGAGTGTTAAAATCCCCTACTATGATTTTATTACTGTCATTCTCTCACTTTATGTCCATCAAGATTTGCTTTACATATTTAGGTGCTCCTATGTTGGGTGCATAAATGTTTACAAGGGTTATATATTTTGTTGCATTGTGCCTGTTATCATTATGTAGTGTCCTTCTTTGCCTCTTACTATAGCTTTTGTTTATTTTGTCAGATATACATATTGCTACCCAAGCTTTTCTTTCTTTCCATTTGCATGAAATATTTTTTCTATCCCTTTACTTTTATTCTGTATGTATCTTTAATTCTGATGTGGGTCTTTTATAGACAGTATATATATATAGATCTAGTTTTCTTACCCATTCAGCTAACTTAGGTCTTTTGATTGGAGCACTTAAGCCATTTACATTTAAAGTGATTATTGCTAGGTTGCTATTTCATTCTTTTATCTATGTTCCTTTGTTTTTCTTTTCTACCCCCCTCCTCTTCTCCCTCCTCCTTCTCCTCCTTCCCTCTTCCTCGCTCCCTCTCCTATTCCTCCTCCCCCCCCTCCTCCTCCTTCAAGAATGCCATTTAATATTTCTTGTAATACTGGTTTGTTGGTAACAAATTCCTGAGGTTGTTCTGGTCTGGGAAGCTCTTTATTTCTCCTTAAATTTTAAACGATAGTCTTTCTGGATAAAGTAGTCTTCATTGTAGGTCCTTACTTTTCATCTCTTTGAATATTTCATGCCAGTCCTGTCTTCCCTGAAATCTTTCTGTTGAGAAATTAACTGACAGTCTAATGGAAGCTCCCTTGTAGGTAACTGTCTTTCTCTTGCTGCTTTTAAGATTTTCTTTTTGTCTTTAAGCAGCTTTGCCATTTTATTTATGATGTGTCTTGGTTTCGGTCCTCTTTGTTAATCTTGCTTGTGACTGTATTTCTTGGACTTGTGCGCATTTTTTCTTCACCAGGTTTGGAAATATTTTGGTCATTATTTCTTCAAATGGGTTCTCTATCCTTTTCCTTCTCTTTTCTCATTCTGGTACCCTTATGATGCAGATGTTGTTATGCTTCACATTGTCTCAAAGGTCCCTTAAACTATCCTCATTTTTTTAAAAATTCTTTTTTGATTTTGCTGCTCTGATCGTGTGTTTTATCCTACCATGTCTTCCAAATTGCTGATTCAGTCCTCTGCTTCATCCAAACTACTGTGTATTTCTTCCAGTGTATTCTTCATTTCTCATACTGTATTCTTAATTTGTGACTGGTCCCTTTTTATCCTTTCTATGTCTTTTTTTTATGCTGTTGAGCATCATTATAACCATTTTTAAACTCTATATCTGATGAATTGCTTGCTTGTACTTCATTTAGCTCTTTTCAGAAGTTTTCTCTTGTTTCATTTGAGGCCCATTTCTTTGCCACCCCATTTTTGCTCCTTTTTGTGTTTGTTTTTATGTGTTAGATAGATCTCCTATGACTCCCAGTCTTGGTGGGGTGGCCTTATATAGTAGGTTTCCTGTGGGGCCCAGTGGTGCAATCTCTTTGATCACCTTATTTGGGTGCTCCAGGAATGTCCCTTGTGTGGGTTATGGGAGGCCTCCTGTTGTAATAGGGCCTTGCTTGCTATTGGCCCATTTGTGAGTGCAACTGACCTCCAGAATGGCTGATTGTGGGGCTAACACCAACCATGGCATGCGAGCTACTTTGCAGATTCTGACCATCACAAAGCAGAACTCACTTCAGCAGGATCTGGTGCTTGCCAAGATCTTCCTGTGGATATGCTGCTTGTAAAGCTTATTGGATCCTCTTCTGATGTCTGAAGATGGCGACTCGGTGTATTGTTTCTGGACCTCTTAGAAGGGACTCTGGTGTAGGCTGTTGTCAGGTGCTGCCTGAGACTGGCCCTGGGCAACTTGGTTTGGAGCTACAAGTGACTCACAATTTGTGGCTGCCTCTACTGGGCCTGGGTGCATGTAAGGATGAAGCTGTATACCAAAAGTGGCTTTTACCAGCTCTGGGCTTGGAGACAGGTCAGCAAAAGTCCCAAGGCATCCCAAGGTCTGCATTTTCCTGCCTCCACTTCCTGGCTGCCAGATATGCTCAGTCACTGAAAGAGTCTCTGGCAGTACTCAAGTTCCATGAAGTATTTCTCAGGGAATCACCAGGTAGGGGTGAGTTATGTTCACCTGATTGATACAGGATCAAACTTGGCACCAGTGCTGAGTCTGAAGATACTCAGAAAATGTTCCTGGGTTTACCAAGTCCAACTTCCACCCACTGGGTGCTTGCATGCATTTGAGTTGGGTGGGGGCCTTAGGGGGTCATCTGGGTGAGGCCATCAGAGCTTATCAAGCCCAAACAGACCACGATTTGGCCATGTGAAGGGAGGGCACTTCTCCAGTTGGGTGTCTGAGGAAATAATGGCCCTTGTCCTAGAGCCACACAACTCAGTGTGTCCCAGATTTTGGCTAGAGGAGACAGAGTTCAGCAGGGCAAGGCTGCCAGGACTTGAAAGGATGGGGCCAGTGGGTCTCCTGTGAAGGGGAGGTGCTGCTCAGGCTTCTGGTAAGGTGAGAGTGTGGTTCTCACCCCAGAGTCACACAGCTTAGTTTGCCTTGAAATTTGCCCCAACCCTGGCTGGGCAGAGCCACTAGGAGTCTGGTGGGTGGAGCTGCCAGAGCCCCAAGTGTTGGTCCACTAGAAGCTCAAAGGATGGTTCTAGTGGATCTTCCATAAGGTAGAGTGCCAGTCAGGTCTATGTGAAAATGTGGGGAATGGCCTCTACTCCAAAGCCACACAACTCAGTCTTTGACACCCCCTGAATCTGCCCAGACCTCTATACCCTGGCCATGTAGCTGACTCAATAGGACAGAAGCACCATAGAATGGGGTGAGAGGGAGTCTAGAGTTTGGGGCTATTTCTTCCCCCAAGACTGGTGTCACACAGAGGATAGTGCTCCACTCAAGGAATATGGCCTCTATGGTATGAAAGAAACTCAGCACAGGGATCCTGATGGTGACCCTTAAGCTATCTCTCCAGAAACACAACCCCCAGACTGTCCTCATGCAACTCTAGTCTACTCTTCCTTCCCTCCTCTGGAGCCCAGGGTGAGTGGCAGTGAATGAGATTTGTGCATTGGCTCTTTAAGAGGGTGCTTGTGTCTTTGGCAGACTCAAATCTCTCCCTGATGGACAGAAACCCCACTGCTTTTCATGTCCAAATGTTATATGGGTACCTCTTGCTGGCTCCGATGTTCTGGGCTAGGGATCTTGGCATGGGATTTCTCAGGGGGATTCCCCCACAGTTGAGATATCCCTCTGGAACCTCAGCCACCTCTCGTGGGAGTAGGGTTAGCTCTTTATATAACACTGACCTTCTTACCAGTTTTGATGTGACTTCTTCTGTAAATCCTTGGTCATGAGACTTCCCTTCAGCTACTCTTCAACTGGCCATTCAAGTTGATTGTTCTATAACTTAGTTGTAATGCCAGTTTGGCCCTAGGAGGAGGTGAAGGTAGCTTCCATCTATTCTGCCACCATCTTCAGGAATTAGGTCTTGAGTCTTTATGCTTACAAACAAAGGAAAAACAGTGAAGGCATGTACCTTTGACCAACTTTAAAAAATAGGTCTTCAACATCTAGTATTTAGTCAGTTGTGCCTTCTTGCTCAGTGTTTTACTAAACATGGAAGAATCTACAGCCTCACACACATGTGGGTCAGACATAATATAAAATAAACCAAATGCATTTAATGATGGGCAAACCCCAGTGATGTAACTAAATTTTCTGCTCCATTAAAAATCTCTCTGCATTTTTCATAAACAGAGGGGTGTTATTCTTGTTGTCCCAGCCAAGTCCCAATACACACACAGTGACATCCTCACTCTCCTATCAAATGAAGAAAACCAGCGCATCCTTAGGTGTGTTGTTTAGTTATGTGCAGTCAGGCAGTGTGGGTCGGCAGTGGGAACTGCTTACATCTATGTCACTGAGGCTTGAAGAGTCTGGAATTTCTGAGTTATGGGACTGTCTCTGTCAAAGATTTGCTGGTAAAGTGTTTTGTCTGCAAAACAGACACAATACTGAGGACTTCATATGGATTTTAAGAAATGCCTTATACCCTGGAAACTTCTTTTGGAAGTGGTAAAGGAAAAAAATCCACTCTTTTCCTAGAACAACGTTTCCACAGCAGATCTTAACTTTGTCCCTTGTACAAGACAATAAGAGCTGATTTTTATTTTTTTATTTTCCTCTTTTTATACAAAGTGGAAGTTAAAGTTTACATATTTGAAAATCACATATACACTAAATTACTGTTATCTGAATTATCCAAAGACAAATTACACCGTAACAGTTACAAAAGGCATAGAGTTTTGTTTTCTTTTCCAAGGGACACGAGGGGAGAGTAGAGGAGACAGGAAAACAGAAAAATTAACAAACTAAGACCAACCTGGTTAGGTCAGTTGGAGACATGCTGACACAAATTAAACAGCTTTCATCTCTGAACCATTGAATAAAAAACAATCGTTTCATATTTGCGCATGAAAGTTTAAACTGATTCCATGAATATTGAGAAATTTCATAACATAATATTTTGCCACTGCTATTCACAGAACATTGCAGATGTTAAGTTTTAATTTTATGTTCTAAAGAAATACGTGAAAAGCTTTTAAATACAATGGGATTTTATCATTAAAGTGCCAGAATGGCTCTTTAATGAAAAAACAAAAAACGAAGATCATTATTCTATGCAAAAACTTTGTTTTTAAAAGTTCAGTGATCTCATAAATAGAGACACTAAGTAGGAGTTTCACGCATAAAGCTCCTCAGTAGGTGCTTTCTGATAAGCAACACTGGGTGGTTTGTGCTCTCCAAGGTCATAACTTCCTTCATCCTTCTTTCTCATGCGGTACACCAGCAGCAGGATAAGGAAAATGGCAAAGAGAAAGCCTATCACTCCACCAGCAATGACAGCTGCCAGGACTTCCGTCCTTTTAAACAGACTGTCTGGGGGCTTCTCAGTATATACATTTGTAACCTCTTCAGCTGGGTCCATTTTTCTTTCTGAGTCAGAGTGGTGATCTTTGTCCTTATTTTCTTCAGGTGACTTTGTCTGAGCAGGTAGCTTGTTCTGCATCTTCAGCATGGTGGTTTCTACTTTTGGAGCAGTACTAGTGAATAGGATCTTCGTAAGTGGCCGAGATGTCGTCAGCTCAGGACTCTCCACATCCTCATTGGCTCCTGAGCCCGATGCAGAAGCATAGTCATTGTCATCAATAGGATACACTCCTGAAGCGTCTTCAATGGAGCTGTTGTCGAGGTACATGTCCTTATCAGACGTCAGCTCTGTCCTCTGCTAGACTTCTCTCTAACCTGGAAGAAACCACCAAGAGCTGATTTTTAAATGAAAAAGAAAAAAGGTATTGCTAGAACTTTACACTAGAGCGATAACACCAAATCCAAATGGTCCCAGCTTTGAGGTTCTCCAGTGGTCCCTCCTCACTGCACCACTGCAACGCTGTCCAGTCAGGCCAGTAAAACATGCTTGAGGTTAGCTGGAGGGAGGTGCAGGCTCTGAGAGTGCTACCTGTTAGGCATGAGCTGAATTGTGTCTCCCCTACAAATTCATGTTGAAGTCCTAACCCCAGTACCTCAGAATGTAACTATTTAAGTTAATAAGAAGTTTGAAGAGGTAATTAAGTTAAAATGAGGTCATTTGGTGGGCCCTAATCCAGCAGGGTTGGTACCCTTATTAGCAGAGAACACAGACACACACAGAGGGATGACCACGTGAAGACGTGGGAAGAGACGGCCATCTGCAAGCCCAGGAGAGAGGCCTCAGAAGGAAAAAACCTGCCAACACCTTCATCTTGAACTTCCAGCCTCAAAACTGTCAGAATATAAATTTTTGTTATTTAATCCCCCTGCTTGAGGTATTTTGTTACAGTAACTCCAGCTATGTAAAACATCATCCAAGGTTTCCTCACTTGGTGGGACTGGGCCCCAGAATACCCTTCTATTGTGGAAGGAGGCGTGCGCCCCGGGAACGATGACCACTGACTAGAGGGCTCTGCCGGCTCTTACACAGGTCATTGAAGGAGGCACCCTGCTCTGCCATTATGGTGAACTTCCTTTTCTTATTTTCCTCTCTGCAGTTTTCAACACATCGAAAGATGACAAAACTAATGATCAAGAGAAAAAGTTACCAAGAGAGCTCCAGCCACAGTCCCAGGTATCTGTGAGTGGGGACACCCTGCACCCTCACGCTGTTCACAACCGTGCCATCTGTGACTGTGTAGGTGTGTCTCAGGAGGGGCGCGTCTTACAGAAAGCACGGCTGAAGTCATTGCTGGCAACCACAAGGTAGGCATTTTCTCTGAGTTAGACAGTTTTTGCCACTTCTGGAATAAAGGAAGTGAACATTCCTTTGCTTCACATTTCAATCCACATCCAGTCACTTCTAATCCTCTCCCATCCATGAACGTAACGTCTTGTCAGCTGATGTTTATTTTCAACACTAGAAACCGTTTTCACTTTGCAGTCCTGGCTGACAGTATCCAGTCATTGCATATTTGTTCAATTTGTTGATGCTTCTCCAGATTTGGGATCACTAGTTGAAAAAGGTACTGAACCCTCCAAATCTTGATAGCTGTATGGTGTTTCCAGAATATGAAATAGTCGCCTGGTCCACCTTTTGGTTTATCATCCGGTGACGTAAGTGTCTCTCCTTCTTGTGGTCTAGGGGTGAATAGCATGGTGGATAGGTGGTGGTGTCTCACTGGGCTGTTCAGGAGTGTGTTTCCCACATGTTTCCGTGGAATGCATGCTTCCACACTCGAGCAAGGCCCATGACAGGAGCCCTACTGGCGGACCCGGCACTGCACCCAGGCCTGATCTCTGTGCCTTCTGAGCTCCTGAATCTTGCTCATGACTCACTCCTTGCAGCCACACCTCTTACATTACATTGGTGATATGACTGTACTTTAAAAATGCAAACTAATTAACATATGCCTTGAGGATTTACAAAGCTCCCAGCAAAATATGTTTTATGTTTTGTTTTCACAGCTGGGCTTACACGCTTAGACGATGCCATTTCAAGGGAGATAGCGTGAGGTAATGTTGGTGACAGCACAATTGTCATCCTGCTAAAGAGCAGAGTATTGTGATCTCAATGGAAAAGAAAAGTGAGGCTTTCATTTGTAAGCTCAGATCCCATTTACTGCAATAATCTCAACTCTTGAGCAGGGCTGGGAGTGGAAATTAATACAAGCTGCTGACTACAGATGACATCATCTTGCCACCCACAAATCTTATAACTTTGACAGCCCAGAAGATGGCATATGCTAGGAAGAATAAAATGCCAAGTAAGTTGACAGGTTTTGTGTGTTTGAGAAGAAATATTTCCATAAAAATTATTCTCTTCTCCATTTTCTTTTTAGGTTTGGCAACTGCCACTATAATGAAATTATGACTATGACAACAAGCCATTAGCTTTCCCCAGAGCCGTGAGCAACAGCTCCCTCTGCGTGGAATTATGTCCATTTTAGAGCCCTTTCCCATTAGATCTTTCCCAGCTTGGGTCTCTGGAGGCTGAGGTTTAAACGACTGCATGGGTGCCCTGAGTCTCTGTGCACCTTTCCCTGCTGTGATCCTCACCATTGGGGCTTTTCGCTCAGGCCGCCAGAGCTCACACATGCCACAGAGATGCTGAAGTTGTCACAGATGAAAAAGAGAGTGTTTCCCCCTGCTAGTTCCATGGCTGCTCTTGTGTGTGAGGGAATGCTGGACATTTTTCTATGCTCAGGTTTTCTCCCATGAAAGGACACACCTTCATTACAGGACCTGGAGCTGCTTCTGCCTGCAGCTGTAGCGTCGCAGCCATTCTAGATATGCTATTACGTCCATATTATGGAACCCTATGCTGGTAATTCTAAAAGTGGAACTAAAAGAAAAGGGGGCAGTTTCAGAGGAACAAACAGCACCAAAACCATGAGGCACCGCTGACACAAATGAAGCTTTGGGTTGGGGGCGGGGATCCCTTTGTCTTTCATTTACTCACTCTTAGGGCTTGATTTAGCCTATCTAGCACTTTTAGGAGTTAGTGGTAAAACTGGTTTTAATTATGTTTTAGTCATGTTTTAATAATCAGTTTCTTTTTTCACTATCCATTGCTTTTCTGGGGGCTTTAGAATCAATGTGTTTCAGTGTCAACCACCACAGAAGGGAGACTTTAACATTACCCTTTCACGGACAAATGTAATTTCTGAACCCCAGATCTGGGCAAGATGGCCCCTCTGCAACAGCGCCACCTCTGGTGAGGGAGACTTGGCAATGAGTCTCATAATTCTAAATGACTGCTGGGTTTCCATTTCCCAGTGTTCACATCTCATTGTATCTCACAGCCCTGGAGAACGTTTTGGGAATGCTGATTCCGCAGAGCCTCTTAGGTCTCGCAGAAAGGGTGTTAACAACACAAGGTATTATTGATTACTTAGGATGAAAAAGGAACTAAAATATTAGGACTTTAGACAGTCTTCTCTCTCACCCTCCCCCAATGGTCTAGACTTCACACCCCAGGGGGGGTCCTGGCTCTCACCCATCTCTGCTCTCTGGCTGTGGTCCTGCCACAGCACTGATTGCAACGTAATTGTATCAGATTTACGTGAAAATGCACTCTGAGCTGTAATGCCGATTCCTTAGGGGCCGCCATCACCTTTTTTAATCTTGATATTCCCCTCAAAGTACTAATTAATTAAACATATGTTGTATTGAATTATGCCCTCAAAAAAACTTACTGGGTCCGAGGCACCTGGGTTTATACTAAGTAAATCTCTATAAAGATCCATAAGACTATTTGCTTTATTTATTATTTTAAATTTTATTTTAAAATCATGTTTATTCTATTACAGTTATCTCAATTTCCCCCTCTGCTTTATTTATTAATTTTTATCATCTTTTTAAATTGGTTTTATTTTTTTAATAAAATTATTTTTTATTTTTATTTTTAAATCATGTTTATTCTATTACAGTTGTCTCAATTTTTTCCCCTTTGCCCTCCTCCACCCATCCCACCCTCTGCTCCCACAGTCAATTCCCACTCTGTTGTCCATGTCCACGGGTCATTCATACATGTTCTTTGTCTAGTCCCTTCTCCTTCTTTCCACCATTGTCCTCCTTCCCCATCTTATTTATTAATAAGCATATTCAGGTACACTATTCCTTATCTGGGTTCACGTTATATCAGAATTTTTCAGATTTTCAAATGTTAAAATAATTCTTGTATTGTATTATGTAGCATGTTACCACTGTGTACAGTTACAAAAAGTATAGTAAAGGAATAAATAAGAACTAACCTAACATTATTTCAGGTTATGTTTTACCATCAAATAAGTTTTCTGAAATCTTATGTAAAAAGTTCTTTGTTTTCAATGCTTTTTAAATTTCCAAACAATGAAGTGTCATGGACCTATATTCAAAGGGAAAACAAATTGTTACTTCTTCTATATTAAATTTCTATTGGAATATTGGAATTTCTATTGGAATATGGTATTTTTTGAAGGAATTTCTAAAATATTCCTTCAAAAAAATACCATAGCCCATTTCTATACTTTTCAGTTTTTAAAATATTACAAGTAATCTATTAATACATGCTCATTACCTTATTCTATTCCAACAATAGAGATAAAGCAAAAGTCCCCCTAAGTGATTCCCCTTCTCAACTCAGTTTTCTTTTCACAGGACTCCCTGGCCTTCAGACACTCCCACAGGCACACGCCAAAGCGCAGAATGGCACCTATGTTTATAAAGACATCTCACAAGGTGTCCTCACCTCCATCTTCTCCCTCGACCCCTCCTTATCACACTATTAGAGGTATGTAAGGAAAATGACATTATTTCTCCTGCTTAGAGTTGAGAAAAATCAAAGTTAAGGGCATTAAGATTTTTGCTGCATGTCATAGAGAACCAGCAAGTGGAAAAGGTGAGCGTGGAACCCAAAGGTTCTGACTCTCAATGTCCTTTGGGTTTTCTGCCATCACAACAGTTTGCATCATGGCGCAGATTCCTCCAGAACCAGAGGCCATGGTGGGTAACTGTGCTTTCACAGGAAACGGGGTCTTTGTAGATCAAGGTAAGCGGAGGCTCCCAGGTTGCTAGGAAGCCCCCTGTATCCTTGCCCTTGCTCCAGTTTAGCCTGAGAGCGTCCTCAGCTCCTGGGAGTTCCCTGTCACTTCACCAACAGAGACTTGCCAGACTGCAATGTCCCATCCTATCCCGACAGCAGCTCCTTATTGATCATTTAAATTGCTCTAAATTACTGTTGCTTCCTTATAAATGTGTGCAACTCACCAATTTTGGTCCCCTAAAATGTCCTTTCCTATGATCATATTTGTATCATGACTTTCAACAAAGAGTGCAAATAACTTCATATATTGTCTACTTGTTTGCCTTAAAGCTGAATTCTAAGAAGATGGAATAGGCATTCTTATTCTCCTATGGATGGCTTCTATGGTTTCTAGTTTGTGCCTGCCCATTCTAGAAACATACATGTTCAGCAATATAGAAAACCTTTTCCATTCAAGAGAGTTGTCTACAGAGATCCCAAATAAAATCTTCAAACATTTTTGAAGCAAGTAGAGAAAGTTTCAGGAACAAAGGGTTATCATGAGAGATGAGAGTTAATTTTACTAGTCAGGTATCAAATGCAGTCTTCCAATGGCAATCAGTGCTCATGAACTAGATCTAGTATCAGTGGCTGCTCTAAATCAGTTACATTATTTGGCATGAGCTCTTAAGCAACTTGACCTACCTACACAAAAACAATAGAAGAATAGTGTTAGCCAAAGTGTTCCTAAGGCATTGTTTTATATTTTGGAATAAGTTAAATGGCATAGAGTATTTGAATTAGATATTTGCCATAATCAAGAGTAGTCCCTTGCTATCATTTTTTTTTTCCAGAATGTATAATCACTTTGCTATACAACAGAAGTAAAATTTTAAAAACCGTTTGTTCCTCATTGAAATATGTTAGCTTTTTCCTGAGGAAAAGAGGGGGCAGGGAGGGGCAGGTAGTTTCTTCATTGTTAATTTTAAAGACCTGCTGTTTATATAATTTAGTATGTTCTAGAAAAAGTTTTTATAATTCTGTTATTCAATTGACTCTTACTAAAACAAAAAAGGCAGATTAAATTGTTATTTAAAATATCTCCCCATTTCAACTATAATTAAAAAAATAAAATTAAGTTTCCCTAAATGTCATTAGTGCCTTGTTTGAATCACACCTTCAAAGAACTGAAATTAACTAGGTGGAATGAGTTTTACCTTCTCCCATCTCTAACCATTCTTAGTCTAATCAGTGTAAACAAAGATTTCAGTGGTGGAAGGTAGAAAAAGAGAGGTATAAAGAAGTAAATTAAACTCTAAGTCAGAGCAGGAGCAGGGGCTTGAGGGAAAGCAGCCAGATTTGGGAACCTCTCAGTGGCATCAAGATCGGGCGACTAGGAGGGAGGAGGGGGCTCGGGAAGAGGGAGGAGGTAAGCGGAATTCTGAAGTTTGTAGATTGGAAGCCACTCTGAAAGAATAGTTGGCTTTACGCTGGGAGATGGGAAAGATAGAGAAGGGGACAGAGCAAGAAGGAAGAGAAGGGGCCTGTGAGGTCTGAGTTGTGAAGCTGAGAGAGGAAGAGAGAGCGCTTTGACCTGGGAGGCGTTGCCAGTTTCCACAGGCAGAGGGATCCGCGAACCAGCTCTCACCCAGCCAGCTCTGAGCTCGTCCACCCAGCCTCCTCACTGGTTCCGATCACTGTCTCTCTTCTCTCTGTTACCTTAGTTTCAGCCCCTTTGGCCTGATTTTGCTGGTTGCATGTCTCCTCTAACCGTGCTCCCACCATTTAGTCTTGCTCACTGCCAATCCTTTAAATTTAAATACAATTTGTATTGCATTACTGTCTTGCTCAAAACTGACCAAGGCTTCCCACTTGGCCCCCACTTAGGAAGTTGAAATCTAAATTCCTAATCATTCCCAGCATCTGCCTCATTCATCTCTTACCATTCCCAGCCTCACACCCTCATTCCCAAGACACTGAAGCGCTGGCAGATGGGTCCCCTCTCTCATCCAGATCTTTGCCCAGGCTGGTGCTGTGTCTACAGTCCCTCTTTCAGTATAGTCAGCGCCTCCGATGGGACACAGGTGTTGACTCCCTCCAGGAACATTCTCTGATTTTCTGACCTTTCCAGTCAAGCAGAAACTTCTCTGTTATCTAATCCTACTGCTTCACACCTCTCAGTGCTCACCAATTGTTAGCTATTGACTATCTGTCTCCCTCCCAAGACAGAGATCTCATTGTTTGTATTTTCTTCATTCCACAATTCAAGCACCCTTCACAGAGATTTGTGAAGCTGTGACAAAGGTGGCATTTCTTTTTTTTTTTTTTCAGTTCTTGTATACATTGTATACTTTACTTCTTAAGACTCAGCTGAGGCTTTTTAAAATTAAATTTATTGAGTTGACATTGATTAATAAAATTATATAGATTTCAAGTGTACATTTCTATGATACATCGTTTGTGTGTTGCATTGTATGGCCAACCCCCAAAGTCAGACCTTTTGTCATCATACATTTGACCCCCTTTCCCCTTTACTGCTCCCTCATGCCACTTCCTTCTGATAACCACCGCACTGTTGTCTCTAAGAGTTTTTGTTTGCTTTTCTTGTTTGTTCACTTGTTGCTTTCAGTTTTATATCGCACATGTGAGTGAAATCATATGGTTCTTGACTATTTCTGTCGGACTTATTTCACTTAGCATGATGTTCTCAAGATTCATCCACATTGTCACAAATGGTAATATTTCATCTTATCGTTGAGTAGTATTCCATTGTATAAATGTACCACATCTTTATCCAGGCATCTATCAAAGAAAACTTTGTTTCCACGTCTTGGCCACCATGATTAATGATTCACTGAACATAGGAGTGCACATATCTTTGTGGATAAATATTTTTAAATATTTAGGGTAAATACCCAGAAGGGGGCCACTGGGTCACATTGCAACTGTATTCTTAATTTTTTGAGGAGCCTCCATACTGTTTTCCATAGTGGCTGTACCAGTTTACATTCCCACCAGCAGTGAGTGAGTGTTACTTTTCTTCCCACAGCTGCTCCAACACTTGTGATGACATTTGTGATAACAGCCATCCTCACCGGTGTGAGCTGGTATCTCTGTTGTAGTTTTGATTTGCATTTCCCTAACAGCTAGTGAGGCTGAGCATCTTTTCCTCCATCTATTGGCTATTTGCATGTTTTCTTGGGAGAAGTATCTGTTCAGGTCTTCTTTCTTCCATTTCCAAAAGAGCAAAGGGCTTTTGTGTGGTGGAAAAGCGGTCTAGTTTACTTCTTTTCCTTGTGAGAAACAGCACTGAGGAGAAGGCAGGACACCACCTCATCCCCTGAGCCCATGGACTGACATGAGAGGGTGAGCGCTTTCTTGTGAAGGTGCTACAAGCAAGAGATACACTTAAGGGAGAGCCAGGTTCCAGGAAGTTGGTCACCTTTGCCTCCATTTGTAAGTTTTAATCTTTCAATTACCCAAGTGTTTCTTGGAAGTTCTAGTTTTAATATAACAAAGTACAGGCATCTTTTACAGAGTGACTTTGAAAAGAAAAACCATCAGAGAAGGGAGAACTGTCAAAAAGAAACATTTTGCAATATCACTGGATATGTTCAGAGGAATATAATTTTTTATAATCCAGTGTACAGTGGGAACTTGTAAGGGAATGAAGGAACGGAAGGAAAAGCAAGACGTGTGCACATGCATGCAACACAAAGCCAAATAAGTAATAAAGAATTTGGAAACTCTATATTAAGCATTTTATATATCATGAAAACTTTTAGAATGATCTCTTCTAAAATGGAAGTATCCATCAGTAACTAAAGCAACTGTAAGTACAATTTTGTAGTTTAATGTTTAATTTCCCTTGAAAAGGGCACAATGAAGACTCTTTCAGTTACTACTATTTCCAACAGAAAACAATTATTTGTAAGGACTTGGCATATAATAAATGTTTAGTAAACGAGTAATAAATGTTCTTGTTGAAATACAAGAATCTTTTTTAAAAAAACATACTGTTTCCAATTTTAAGAATTTTATGTGTCTGTGTACACACACACACACACACACACACACAGAGGGGTTGGCAAAAGTAGACTAATAATAAATAATACAGTAATTAATTAATAAATAATAATACATGAATGATGTGGCAGACCCCGTGCTGCGGAGTCCTCTGATTCACCACAGATGAAATAATGTGTCATTCCAGACACCAAATGCTGTCAAGAAAAGGAGAAGGTGATTCCCTCCAGAGGGGAATGCCCCAAGCCCTTCTCTGAAGTGATTTTTATTGAGAATGATATTCAGCTTGCATGCAAGCAAAACCTGTCAATCAATGCCTAAAGGTTATATTTATAGAAAACGGATAGAGATCATAGATAACTGAAGGAACACAGAGATTTGCCTCAGATCAGGATCTGTAAGACATGATGATGTCAGATGGTCGTTAAGGTATGGCTCCTGAATTCAGGAATTCACTCCTTCTGTTTGGAGCTTAAACATCTGGTTTTTCCTTATCAGAGCAGTACAAAGCAGAGCACCTTTAATGGATACAATGCATTCTTTAGGCCAGATTTCCCACAGGAACCCTTGGTGTTAGCATCCGATCATGCCTGCCTCCAGCATTCCCAGTTTTCTGGTTGAGACCTACAGGCCCCTTTCAAGGCCTAGTTCGCATGGGGCTTCAATTCCCGAAGGCCAACAGAATAAACTCTGTTTTCATGTACTCACAACTGTAAATGTACTCTTGTCCACTCCTGTATATATTCTTTAAACAATGATCAGTTAAAGACCACTGAATCCAGCGAAAGACATTGCTAACTACTAAATTCAGTCACTTAATCTACCTTGCAGTTTGATAGGTTTTACACCAGCCAAGTCACATCTCATTTTATGGAATGCAGCTCTGTTTTGAAAGTTAGTGAGAAAATAAGTTTCTGCTTACTTTATCGTCATTAATTTTCCTTATAAAATTGAAAGTATATTCTAACATATGATATAAGCACAAAAAAATCATACGAAGGAGTAAGCAAATTTGAAAACATCATACTTTAGGTGGAAAACCTGTTTGAAAAGCAACAATATTTATAACTCAATGTATAATACTGAGACTTCAAATATTTTACCAGGAATTATATTCCCTTGGGCCTAGCTAACTGTACAGAAACCAAAAACGTGTCCTACTTTAAATTAAATCCACAATTTTATTTCTACTGCAAGGCGAAAACATCATTTTTTAAATCACCAACTTGTCAAATGACATTTATTAAATGTACCATTGATGGTACAAGAAGTTCTTTTAGCCTTAAAGTTGCTATCACGTAAAAAACTACTCTGGACTAATTTTAAGTGCTTCTTTGAAATGTGTAGGTAGGGTATGACCTCAGGAAGTCCATTATATTGGGCTGGCCAAAAAGTTTGTTCATTTTTTCCCCATAAGCTAGCTCTAGTAGCGCTTAGTTGACTTTAACTTCATTTGGAACAATTTTGTTAGATTGTATTGTGACTGCCGTCATATCAGCATGCATTTTTTAAAAAATCAAAATTGGTTAATTTTTCTGTAGCCATTTTAATATTGAAGATGGAAGAAAATAAGCAACATTTTTGGAATATTATGCTTTATTATTTCAAGAGACATAAAAACTGAAATGCAAAAAAAGATTTGTGCAGTGTACAGAGAAGGTGCTATGACTGATGGAATGTGTAAAAAGTGGTTTGCAGCATTTCATGCTGGAGATTTCTTGCTGGATTATGTTCCATGGTCGGACAGACCCGTTAAAGTTGATAGAAATCAAATCGAGATATTAATTGAGAAAAATCACTGTTCTACCATGTGGGAGATAGCTGACATACTCAAAATATCCAAATTAATAAAGCTATTCATGAAAATGAGAAATGTGTCTTTTATGTTACAGAAAATACTAAACAGTCTTTTTGGCCAACCCAGTAAAATGACTTGTAAGTAATATAATGTGGAACAAAATAGAACTCTCAGCTAGCACCCACAGGAGACCAAAGTAAATATGCAACTACTTCTCCACCTTCTAAACTAACACAGGAAATATGGTAGAATATCTCAAACTAGTGATAAGCCCACTGGTGTGCAGGTGATATATAACTATTTTTTTTATAGTTTGATTTGGCAAAGAAGAAACTACTGTTACCAGTCATTTACCACTTAATTTCTTGTTTGTAGAACCACACATGAGTTTAACTGTTTATTGGGTGGGAGGAAGAGACTCAAACAATTAGGGTTTTGTTTTGTTTTATAACTTATATGTTTGGTATTTATGTGAGAAAATATATATTTTTTAAGTTTCCAATTTAATCACACCATTTTCTCTAAGGGACAAAATGAATTTACAATATAGTACCAAATGACGCAAGAAAGTTTCAGAATAAAATCCAAACCAGTGAGGGAACTGGAAATGTGAGTTGGGGAGAGGTATGAGGTCAAATTTGCCTGACTATTATTATTCTTTTTGCCTTCCTAGGTGGAATTTTCACAGTTCTCAATATTTAGCCACAACTGGCGTTTTCTTTGGTCTTAAAAGATGACTAGACTCTCCTTTTGTGTTAAGGGTATATTAGAGTTGACCTCTTAATGTCCCCACTATTTGAAATGCACATACCTATGACCGTTGTATTTATTTTATCAATTGTAGTAGAACATCGACAAGGACAAATAGAGGATCAAAGCAATCTCTTTGGTTCTGGAGAGCATCCAGAACCTTCTGGGGACTTTTCTAAGGCTGACAGTGCAAGCTGTATGTCTCAAGAAGTGCAGGGCCTACAAGGGTGTAACATCCTCAGACATGAGCTACAAGTTCAAATATGATCATGTTGCTGAGCTAGACTTACCCCTCGTTCTAATCTTTCTTGATAATTATCAAGAAAGCTACATGTCTTAGTATGTGGATGTTATGGTAATAGGAAGAGGCTATAAAAAAAAGTTGCAGTGTAGGTTTTAACCTATAAAAATCTTCTTTACACATGTAAACTTAAACTTACTTGAATTCATTTTTTTGAGCTGAAAGAAAGACAATTGTATTATCTCCCCCAGTGTTATAAATAGGTGCCAGGAGCCCGAAGAAGTGTCCTGAGGTTTTGCCAGTCAGGTGAGTGGCTACAGCTGCTGAAGGGACAGCCCAAGTGGAGTAACATATTTCACTCTGTGTCCTAAATGAACATTTCTTTACATCATGGAAAAATATCCACTTATCATTACGCTCACTGTGTTCTGGAAATATAGATATTGAATGCAAACAGAATATTCTCTTGGTGACATCTATTAAAAGCCTTAAAATTGCTCAAGCACTTGTTTTCAGAACTATTTCTAGGAGTTTATACTAAGGAAATAGTCTTGGAGGTGATAAAATATTTTCTTGCTTGTGGGTTTTGTTTTGTTTGCAATTATAAACAATACACGCTCATCACTTGCATTTATTAAAACAGCAAAAAAAGTTCAAAAAAATTTAAAAGTTTGAGCCCTGGCCAATGTGCCTCAGTTGGTTGGAGTGTCATCCCATGACTGAAAGGTCGTGGGTTCAATTCCTGGTCAGGGCACATACTTAGGTTGCAGGTTCGATCTCTGGTTCAGATGCAGGCGTGTGCAATCCCTGGTCCAGACACTTGATCCCTGGTGCAGGTGCATATGGGAGGTAACCAGTTGATGCTTTTCTCTTGCATTGATGTTTCTTTCTCACCTTTCCTCTCTCTCTAAAAAAGCAATGAAAAAAATTGTCCTTGGGTGAGGATAACATTTTTTTAAAATTTGATTAAATACAATTATGGTTAAAACACCATAAAATTAAGCCACTTAAAATTATGCCTTAATAGAATTTTTAGCGAAAAAAGTATCATAAAATATATTAAAAACTGCCACAAAACACATGGAGAGCCTGAGACCATTTATTAAATGAGATACTGCATGTGATAGGCTTAGCAGTATGTTGATATTTTAATTATTGTCACAGATACGATAAATGTTTACTATTATTTAAATAATAAAAGGCTAAAAGACATATTCTGAAATATATCTGAGTGGTAGCTGGTTATATCTGTGTGGTAGGATTATGGAAAATTTAGTTTTCTTCGTTTTGGTTTGCATATTCTAAATTTTCCACAATGAATATGTAAGAATGAAAAACTAACAAAAATTACAGCTCCCCAGAGCTATATTCTTAAATAGGATACTCAATTTAGATTCCTTTTTAAAAGTACCTGGAACTCATTTGCATAAAGTCATGTGCTGCTTAATGATGAAGATACATTTTGAGAAATGAGGCATTAGACAATTTCGCTGCACAAACATCACAGAGTGCACTTACACGAGCAGGCGGTAGAGTCTACTACACTCCTAGGCTATGTGATGCAGTCTCTTGTTCTTAGGCTGCAAACACAATGTTACATTACTAAATACTGAAGGCAATTGTAACACAATGGAAAGTGTTTATGTATCAAAACATAACTAAACATAGAAAATATGGTATGCAAGATAAAATGTGGTTCTTCTGCGTGGGGCACTTATGAATGGAGCTTGCAGAGCTGGAGGTTACTCTGGGTGAGTCAGTGAGGGAGTGCTGGGTGAGTGTGAAGGCCCAGGACATCGCTGTGCACTACGGTAGACTTTATAAACACTGTTCACTTAGGCTACACGAAATTTATAACACATCACAAGATTAAATCAAGCACAAGAGAAAAGGATGCGATCAAGGCACACAGCGGACGTGAGATATATGAGGTTGCTTTTGTAACACAGCATACTGCTTTACAGCAAACATTTCTTTTTATAAGTATAAAGACTACATTCTAAAATAATGATAAAAATATAGTATAGTAAATATGTAAACCAGTGACATAGTGTTTATTATCATTATCAAGTTTTATGCGCTCTACATAATGAGGTGCTATATACTTTTATACGATTGGCAGCACAGGATGGTGATTTGCACCAGCATCACCACAGACTCGTGAATAATGCTGCATTATGACGTTAGGACAGCTCCGTCACTGTGAGAGGACTCTTTCAGTTCCACTATAATCTTACAGGACCACCATCGCATACGTGGTCCATCATTGGTTAAAATGGTGCTGCATGGCTGAATGCTATTTTGTGTGTATATTATGTTTATCACAAATGAAGCTTTTAAAATATTTACTATTATATTGCAACATCAAGAGGAATAGGTTTGATAGTTTTAATAAGAATAAAAAAAAAGAGAAGCTTACTTGTTGAAATGTGTCAGAATATTTGAATTCCATGTGACCTCCTGTTATGGCTTTCCTCCCAAGAAGTTTGCATATTCCAAATAACCAAAATTTGATACTAATTTCATTGCAGTTTTTTGATGGCAGGAATTATTTCTTATGGCTTTTTTATTTTAAGGGCCTGATCCACATACTCTATACTGGTTAAATAAACAGGCTAACAGTTTTTTAAATGTTTCATACAATCTGTATACCTCTCTATTTAGGTAGTTATTAAAATACCTTCATCCACATGAAGCACATGACATTTATTTTTAGAAATAAAAAGGAAACAGGAGGACAGCATTTAGAAAGTGACTTCTACGGGTTGTTTTCCATTATCTCCTGTGGAACTGAGAAGATTATTGTGTCACAGACTTTTAAATGGTTTAGGTTTGGGTGAACGGTCCAGGGTAGTGCCTGGGGTCTTGGGTTTGACTCTCTTTCCCTGAACCAAGAAACTGACCTGAGAGGGATCAGATGGCATCCTTGGATCCTGTTAGCATCGTGCTGTAACCAGTCAAGCAAGTTTGCCTGGGTCTCTCAGCCTTGTATGTGCCAAGTCAGTGAGATATTCTGCAACTCATCCACAATGGAAGGATAGGGCTACCTTTTGCTCTCCTTTGAAAGTAGTAAAGATTTGGGGGCCACATGTACCTTGAATGAAAGTTTTCTTATAACCAGCTTGCGCCATTCACTGCCATGTGGTTCTGGTCTCTGCATCCTTCCCCGTGTGCGGGCCGCTCCCTGCCTCCAGGAGCACTTACCTGAGTGCAATCCACCCAGGTACAACCCGGCTGATATTCAGAAGCTCCACTCAGAGCAGGAAATTATTAATTGCTGAATTTCCCAGGCTAATTTTACAGACTAACCATGAAAAAGAAACTCTTGATGTTAACAGGTGTCCATGTTGTTTTCTTATTGAAAACCCAAGTGTTTAGTGAATGATCCCAACCACAAAGTGAAGAAGAAGTGTGTCACTTTAAAATAAATTCACATGAATCAAAAACTTAGCCATAGCTGCTAGGAGTTAATCACTCAATGACATATTTCCTTTCCTGAATAAACATTGACTTTTTGACATCTGGTGTTGGATCTCTTACATTTATGGATACGGCTCAGTTCCTGGATAGAGTAGAGTTAATTACACAGAATGAGTCATCAGGCCACACCTCGGTGTACTCACCACTAGGACACTAATGAAGGACTCACAACAATTTCACACATTTCATTCCTGCAAAGAGTTCCATAAGAGGAAAAATGGTTCTTTAACATAAAAATGGCAGAGAAAGTTGGAAAGTTTTCTTACATTAAATACAGATTTTGTTTGGTTACTCTGTGGGAATAATTTAACACTAAGTATATTAAGTGATAGCATGAAGAATAAATTTATATGCTGAAGAGCCTAATTTACAGTCTAAACTTCCAGAGGTCATATCTTCTACAGCTTGTTACAGTTTAATTTCCTTTCATATATTATGGCTCCCACTTTAGGGACTGAAATTCTTCAAAATACTTCTACTGTGATATTTTTCTGCTGTTAAAAGAAGAAAAAAATGTCTTTCAGATTATACAACACACAGAGTTGAATTCTAACATAAACAGAGATCTTAAAATATAAGGATAGAGTAAAAAGGGATTAAGAATGTACATTGGGCATGATTAATGTAGACTCTAACTAGTTTCACAAAACAATTGTAAAAACTGTCCTTTAAGAGAAAGTTTATTAACTTCATTTTAATAGCCAGAAGGCAGATTTGAGAAATTCTAGGGGATAAAAACAAATTTTAAATCCCCTTTAAGAACTGCAGTAGGTCTACTTTTGTTGTCTGTAAACTGTAAAGTTAGCTTTTAATTCAGTCAACAATAAAGCCCTCCTGTTTTCTAAGCAGCGAGATGTGACAGAAAAGAAAACAGACAAGGCGTTGGCGCACATAAGGTTTACAGTCTAGTGAAGTAGAGCAAATACATACTGAAGAAATGAAGTACAAGATCTTTTCAGATAGTGCTAAATGTTACAAATAAAGCAAAGCAGGGCAATGTAATAAAGACAGTGAGGGTGGGATGGGGAAGGCACAACCTCTGCGAGGAGGTACGTGGCCTGAGGAAGCAGACGGGCAGGTTCAAGGAATGGAAAAAAGGACAGAGCGGCCATGTGGCGGGAGAACTGGGAGCGACAGGGCGTGAGACCAGAGGAGCACGAGGGGCGCAGCCACGCAGAGCCCGAGGCCCTGCGGAAGGCCTGGCATTGCAATTGTGAAGAGAAGCCTTTAGAAAGATTTTAAAGAGGCTGTGACAAAACCTGATTAAAGATTTTAAAAGGGGTGACCTAGGTGGGAGCAATGAAGTAAAAATCTCCGAAAATCATCTCTTTCCATAAAAGCAATGAGAACAGCTCAAATTTGTCCAAATCAGTTTTTTTCTAAACCTTGGAAATTAACTAAATGCTTGCAATGACCAGGAAAGCATTTTTTTTTTAAAACCTGAACTTCGGTTACCATAGCAAGTTCAGAGTTATTTTAACTTGCCATACAGCCATCGCTCCATACAAACCTCTGCAGTAGCCTTGCAAAACCACCACCCCTCAGTCACAGAGAAGACCAGAAGCCTGCAGCCACTGGAGGAAGCACATGGGGCTGGCACCCCTCCCAAACCGCATCTCTAGGGAATGGTCATTATTTGACCTGCCCGCAAGTTCCTTGGAAAACTTCACTCAGAGAATGTGCCTTCATTTACTCTAACTCAGAGCTCACCAAATATAAACATCTTCCTCCCTCCCCACCTCCAACCCAGGGCCATTGTTGAAAAGAAAAAAATCAGTGGCTATTGTTTAATACAGAAGCTGCCTGAGGTGGTGATAACAGTTGAGGCAAAAAACAGGTTGACACAGACACCTAAGGAAAAGCTAGAGAAGGAGATGTCTATAGGGGGTTATAAAGACCTCCAGAAAATTCCTGGAAGTCTAGAAGACTGTGTGTAGGCTCAGAAAAGAACTGAGTTCTTGTTTCTGAATAACTCTGAAGCTCTGTGCAAGCAAGAAGTGAAGGCTAAAGCAGGGATGCCGACTGCCTGGATGAATATTGAAGGCATGCCCCACATGCACACAGAGACTCTCCGCAAAGAACGAGAGGCTTATTTGGCATCAGGAGTTTAAGAAAATATGTGTCCAATCATTAGTTGTTCACTAAACTGACCAAAAAGAGATGTCAGTGACCAAACACAACAAAGAATATAGACTTTACAGAATTAGTTCAGGAAAGTCACTAAATAATAATAAAAACAACAAAGCTTTTGGAGGCAGGAGGTTCAGTAAAGAGACAGAAATTATTAAAAGTATTAAAATTTCAAATAGAAATTCTGAGGCTAAAGAATACCTTAACTAAGAATTTTAAATGTCTAAAGGGTTCAAGAGGAGATTTGAGAAGGCAGAAGAAAGAATTAATGAACTTTAATTTACATCAATTGAGACTAGTCTCAGAACACAAGAAAAACAATGAAGAAAAACAGAGTCCTAGAGCCATTTAGGGCACCATCAAATACACCAACATATGCATAATGGGACTCCTAGAAGACAAGGAGAGAGAGAAAGGGGAAGAAAGAATGACTGAAAAAAGTGAACCAAAATGTGATTAGAAAGAGATTAATATACATAACCAACAAACAGCAAGTAGGATAAAAACCTGAACACCTCATACTCAAACTGCTGATCAAAGCCACAAGAGAGACTTTTGAAAGTTCCAAGGAAGAAATGACTCATTATGTATTAGAGAGCCTCAAGAAGATTAAAAGCTAATTGTTCGTCAGAAATCACGGAGACCAGAAGGTAGTGGGATGCCATTTCAATGCACTGAAGAGAGAGAAAAAAAGATTGTCAACAAAGAATTCTATACCTAGGAAAACTATCATTCAAAATGGTTTCCTGAACTAATTCCTGATTATAAAACCAGAAAAAGATACCACACAATGAAGGAGAAATTAAGACACTCCCACACAAACCAAAACTGAGAAAATTGTCACTGGCTGAGCTGTTGTATAAGAAACACATTAGATAAATATGTTAGAGGGTCCCTCAGGCTGAAAGGACTATAGACAGTAACTTCAGTCCATATAAAGAAATAAAGAATATCAGTAAAGGTGACCACACAGGTAAATATAAAAGATAGTATAAATGTATTTTTGTAACTTTTTTTTGCTATCTGATTTAAAAGACAACTAAGTAAAGCAGTAATTATGTATCTGTGTGGATATGCATACAATGCATAAAGATGTAAAATATATAAAAATAATAGTGCAAAGGAGGAGGAAGGGAATGAAGTTATGGAGGAGAAAAGTTTTGTTAAAAATATGACAATAAGATAAACACTGTAGAAATTCAACTGGTATTAGTTTGAACAAGATTGTTAAGATGTTAACAATAAGTTAACAACAAGTTAACTGTAATTACTAGAGAAACCACAAATTACTAAATATGCACATATAATTAAAATATCTACATAAAACAAAAAGTAGTAATGAAGGAATAAAAAACAAAAATGACATAATATATAAAAAGTAAATATAAAGTGGTATACCTAAATTTCACCTTACTGGTAATTACATTAAGTGTAAATGGGTTAAACACTTCAATCAAAATGCAGGGACTGGCAGAATGGATAAGAAATTTTTTTTAATGATCCAACTAAAGAAAGATACCCTTTAGATTCAAAGACAAATCAGTGGAAAGCAAAAGGGTGGAAAAAGATACATTGCACAAATAGTGAACACAAAGAAGTGCAGTGGTTATTCTATTATCACACAAAATAGGCATTGAGACCAGAGACAAAAGAAATTTAATAAAGATAAAAGGGTAAAGGCATCACAAAGATACAATAATTATCAACATGTACGAGTCCAATAACAGAGACCAAAGCTACATGAAGAAAAACTGACAGAACTGAGGAAATAAATAGACATTCCAACAACTAAGTGTTGGGAACTTCAGTAGCCCACTTTAAATAATAATTAAAATAACAAGAAAGAAAATCCACAAGGAAGTAGATTTGTACAACGCTATAAACTGACTAGATCTAAGATATATTTGAACACGCCACATAATAACAGCAGAATACACATTCTTCTCAAGTGCACATGGAATATTATCCAGGATAAATAATATATGGCGTCATAAAACAAGCCTCAATAAATTTAAAAGGATTGAAATCAAACAAAGTGTACTATCTGACCACAATGAAATGAAAATAGAAATCAGTAACAGAAGGTAATTTGGGAAAGAAATATACTTTGTACATGTAAAAATTAAACATAACACTCTTATATAACCAATGGGTCAAAGAAGAAATCACAAGAAAAATTAGGAAATACTTTTATATAAATAAAATGGAGACATATAAAAATTTATGGAATGCAGCTACGGCCATGCTTATAGGATAATTTGTAGTTGTTAATGTCTATATTAAAAAAAGGAAGATTTCAAATCAACAACTTAACCTTACACATTAAGCTACTAGCAAAAGAGGAGCAAACTAAATTCAATTCAAGCAGAAGGAAGGGAATAATAAAAATGAGTAGAGATGAATGAAATAGAGAACAGAGAAACAATAGAAAAAAATTCTAAAACCAAAAGTTGGTTCACTGTATATACCAACTGAACTGAGAAAATTTTAGAAAGACTGACCAAAAAAAAAAGTAAGAAGATTCAAATTATTAAATCAGAAATAAAAGTGGAGACATTACTACTGATCTTACATAAATAAAAATGGATAGTGTCAACAATTGTCTATCTAGGTAGAATGTACACATTCCTAGAAAGACACAACCTATTGAAACTGACTCAAGAACAAAACAGAAAATCTGAATAGACCCATAGCAAGTAAAAAGACTGAGTTGGTAATAAAAGAAAAACCCACAAAGGAAAGCTCAGGATAAGATGCTTTTACTGGTGCACTCTGACAAATCTTTAAAGAATAAGTAACATCAATTCTTCATAAACACTTCCAAACAATAGAAGATAAGAGAATAGTTCTCAATTCATTCTAAGAGGCTAGTATTACCCTAATTGTAAAAACAAAAAAACATACCACAAGAAAACTGCAGACTAATATCTTAAGAAAATACTAGCATCCCAAATCCAGCAACAGAAACATCAGATCATATACCATGATAAAGTGTAATTTATCCCAGTAATGAAATAAGATTGATTCAACATGTGAAAATCAATCAATGTAATACAGCATATTCACTGCATAAAGAACAAAATCCCATGATCACCACAAAAGATCCAGAAAACTCATGTGAGGAATTCCAACACCTTTTCATGATAGCAACACTGAACAAACTAGAAATAGATGGAAACTTATCTAAGCCAATAAGTGGCATCTATGGAAAACCCACAGCAAATATCACACTTAATGGTGAAAGACTGAACTGCCCTCCCTTAAGATCAGGAAGAAGAAGGATGTCTGTTCTTATCATTTGTATTCAATAATGAACTGGATGTTCTAGCTAGGCCAATTAGGCAAGAACAAGAAATGACAGGCATCCAGATAGAAGAGAAGAAGTAAACTTACCTCTATTTGCAGATTACATCATTTTGCATGTAGAAAATACTAAAGAATTTTTTAAAAATTATGACAACTAATAAACAAATTTAGCAAGTTTGCAGAATACATAATCAATATACAAAAATGAATCATATTTTCATACACTGGCAAAGAACAATCTGAAACTAAAATTAAGTAAATGATTACATTTACAATAGAATAAAGAGAATAAAAAGGATACAATAGAATAAAATACTTAGGTTCTGATGAATGTGGCTCAGTTGGTTGGGTGTCATCCAGCAAAGCAAATGGTCGCTGCTTTGATTCCCAGTCAGGGCACATATCTAGGTTACAGGTTCAGTCCCCAGTTGGGTGTGTACTAGAGGCAACCAACAGATGTTTCTCTTTTGCATCAATGTTTCTCTCCATCTTTTTCTCCCTCCCTTCCTCTATTTCTAAAAATAAATAAGATTTTTGAAAAGAATAAAATAGAAGATGGAGGCGAAGATAAACATGGCTCACCTCCTCAGGCAGCCACATCAAAATTACAACTAAATTACAGACCAAGATCACTCAGAACCATCAGAAATTGAGTGAATGGAAATCCAAAAACTATGGAACTAAAGAAATCACATTGATCCTGATGCATGGAAGATAGAGACTGAGAGAGGCAGAACAGGCCCATGTGTGGTGGATAAAAATCCAGGAAGGATATCTCAGGAGCGAGTGGTCCCAGCCCCACATCTGGCCCCCAGCCCAGAGTACCAGTGCCAGGAGGAGAAGCCCTCATAACTTCTGGTGGTAAAAACCAGTGAGTTGGTGAAAAAAAAAACTACTGGACTTCCTAGCAGTTCCTCTTAAAGTGCCCATGCCAAACTTACTCAGAGGCACTCCTTCTGAGCACTAGCACCACCAGGGTAGCAGTCTGAAAGGTACTAGTGGCATATGAGGAGGAAATGAAGTGTCCAGCATAAAGTGAGAGCTAGGGAACAGCTCTACAGCTCTTTCCCAGACAGCAAGGTAGGCTGAGGCCACTGTGCCTTTTTGAGGCCTCCCCCAACAGAACCGCAGAATGGGCAGGGGCCATATCTGAGACCCCATCAACATGGCTTATGCTGTTTGCCCTGCTCTGGAGTTTACCTGAGGCTCCACCACACCTAACTTACAGTACTGCCCCGAGTCCTGTATCTCTGGCTAAGCAGCCCCAGGCCCGGCACTAGCAGCAGCCAGCTTTGGATCAGTTTGGCTCTGCCTAGGAACCTCCAAGCCCTGCACAAGTAGCAACCATCTGCAGATTGCTCTGTATCTCACCCTTGGTAGCCCTGGGTGGAACGCAGATAGTGACTGATCCTGGCATACACCACCCGGGAAATCCCAGAGGCTGCGCACCCAGTGGACAGTTACAGACCATGTGTGAGCACCACCACCCTGCCTGCCCTTGCACAGCTGATCCTCCATGGAGGGAATAGATTGGTAGTCAGTGATAATAGCCAGTCTTTGCAGCTGACTAGCCTGAGTAAATTCCTCCCATAGACCTGCCAACAGCAAACAAGACTAAACTACAAGAGGGGGTGTACTCAGCCCACATGGAAGGCGCAACTTGAGTTCCCAGCATGGGTGATAGGAGAAGCTGTGCCACTGGAGCCTACAGGACATCTGCTACATTAAGCCACACTACCAAGACAGAGAGTCAAAGCAGCTCCACCTAATACACAGAAGCAAACACAGGGAGGCTGCCAAAATGAGGAGACAAAGACACATGACCCAATGAAAGAACAGATCAAAACTCCAGAAAAAGAACTACACAAAATAGGGATGAGCAATCTACTAGATTCAAAACTAAAAACACTGGGTATAAGGATGCTCAAGGAACTCAGTGAGTATTTCAACAGCATAAAAAAAAGCCAGGCAGAAATGAAGGATACAATAATCAAAATGAACAATTTATAGGGAATCAACAGTAGAGTGAATGAAGCCAAACATCAAATCAATGACTTGGAACATAAGGAAACAATAAAACAACCTACCAGAGCAACAGGAAGAAAAAAGAATCCAAAAAAGCAAGGATAGTGTAAGCAGCTTCTGCAACAGTTTCAAGTGTTCCAATATTTGCCTCATAGTCATGCCAGAAGGAAAAGAGAAAGAGCAGGAAATTGGAAATCTATTTGAAAAAAATAATGAAAGAAATATTCCCTGATTTGGTGAAGGAAAATGACATGCAAGTCCAGGAAGAACAGTCTCAAACAAGGTGGATGCTAAGATGCCTACCCCAAGACACATCATAATTAAAATGCCAAGTGTGAAAGATAAAGAGAGGCTCTTAAAAGCAGCAGAGAAAAGCAGTTAGTTCCCTACAGGGGAGTTCCCATAATGCTGTCAGCTGATTTCTCAAAAGAAACTCTGCAGGCTAAAAGGAATTGGCAAGAAATATTCAGTCATGAAAAGTGGGGACCTACAGCCAAGATTGCTCTACTCAGCAAAGAGATCAGTTAGAACTGAAGGGCAGATAAAGAGCTACCCAGACAAGAAAAAAATAAAGGAGTTCATCATAACTAAATGATTATTATATGAAATGTTAAAGAGACTTATTTAAGAAAAAGAAGATCAAAACTATGAATAATAAAATGGCAATCAGCACACACCTATCAACAATTGAATCTAAAAAACAAACTAAACAAACAAGATGAATAGAGACAGAATCATGGATATGGAAAGCATTTTGATGGTTACCAGATGGGAAAGGGGTTGCAGGAGAATGGGTGAAGAGGTGAGGGGATTAAGAAGTACAAATAGGTAGTCACAGAATAGTAAAGTACAACATAGGAAATGAACTAGCCAAAGAATTTACATGCATGACCCATGGGCATGAACTAATGTGAGGGGAAAGCCTGAGGGGAATGGGGGATGCTGAGTGTGGGGGCTAAGGGGATTAATTGGGCCAACCGTAATAGCATAATCAATAAAATATTTTTAAAAATAAAAAGAATAAGATACTTATGAATAAATTTAACTGAAGAAGTATAAGATTTCCCCTGACCAGTGTAGCTCAGTTGGTTGGGCATTGTCCCACAAAGCAAAAGCTCTCCAGTTTGATTCCCGGTCAGGGCACGTCTGAGTTGTAGGCCACTACCCAGTCAGGGTGTTTGGGAGAGGCAGCTGTTGGATGTTTCTCTCCCTCTCTTTCTCCCTTCTTTCCCCTATCTCTAAGAATAAATAAATAAAATCTTAAAAAAAAAAATAAAAGAAGCATGATTCTTGTATACTAAAAAGTACAAAATGTCATTGAAAAAAGTTTAAAAAGACTTAAATTCATGGAAAAATACCTGTGTTCAAGGATTGGAAAATGTAATATTGGTAAAATGGAAATACCCTTCAAATTATGTACATATTGAATGCAGTCTTATTCAAATAGACAAACTGATCTTAAAGTTCACATGGAATTTTGTGGGACCACAAAGAGTCAGGCAATCTTGAAAAAAATAAGAAAGTTGAAAGACTAATATTTCCTGATTCCAAAAATTATTACTAAGTTGCAGAAATCAAGACTGTGTGGCACTGGTATAGGATCATATATATGGATCAATTGAACAGAAGAGAGTCCAGAAATACCCCTTATATTTAAGATCAATTGATTTTGAAAAGGTTTCCAAGACAATTCAATACAAATAGACAAGCTTTTTTCAACAAATGGTATCAGGGCATCTGGATTTCCACATGCAAAAGAATGAGGTTGGACCCTTACTTCACACTACATAAAAATACTAACTCAAAAATCAATCAAAGACCTAAATGTACAATATGAACTAAAACTACACAACTCTTAGAGGACAGTATAGGCATCAATCTTCATAACCTTGAGTTAAGCAATTGGTCTTAGGTAGGACCAAGAGCACAAGCAACAACAGAAAAAATTAGATGAACAAGACTTCATCAAAATCAGGCACTTCAAAAGACAATATCAAGAAGGTGGAAATTTGACACACAGAATAGGAGAAAATATTTTCAAATCACATATTTAATAAGGGACTAATATCCAGAATATATTTTAAAATATTCTTAAAACACAATACTAAAAAGACAATCCAACTTAAAAATGGACAAAGTATGTGAATAGACATTTCTCCAAAGAAAAAATACAAATGGCCATAAACACATGTAAAGATGCTGAACATCGCTGGTCATCAGGGAAATGTAAATCATAACTACAAAGAGATACTATTTCATACCCATGAGAATCATAAAAATTCAAATAATAACATGTGTTGATAAGGATGTGGAGAAATCAGAAACTTCCTAAACTGCTGGTGCAAATGTCAAATGGTGCAACTACTTTGGAAAACAGTGTGGTAGTTCCTCAAATGGTTAAACATCAATTTAGGACATAACTCAGAAATCTCACTCACTGGTGTCTATCCAAGAGAAATGAAAACATATGTCTATAAAAACTTTCACACAACTGCTTATATCAGTATCACTTATAACTACAAAAAAAAAGGTGGAAACAACCCAAATGTCTATCAACTGAAGAATGGATAAACAAAATGCAGCAATATTCATAGTGTACAATGGAATGTTATTTGGTCAAAAAAAGAATGATGTACTGATATAAACTCAACATCAATGGCCCTTGAAAACCTTATGCTAAAGGAAGAAGACAGTTACAGAAGACCGCCTGTTAAATGATACCATTTAGATAAAATTCCAAAACAGGCATATCTATAGCTACAGAAAGTATATTAGTGGTGGCTTAGGGATGGGGGATATGAATGGATAGGGGGTGATAGCTTAGGGGTGAACTTTCTTTCTTAGCCGATGAGAATGTTCTAAAATTGACTGTGGTGATGGATGCCCATATCTGTGAATATACAAAAAACATTGAGTTGTACACTTTAAAAGGGTGACTCGTATGGTATGGTGAATTATATGTCAATAAAACTGTTATTTAAGAAAATAGTCTGGCTGATGTTGCCACAAGTTATAAACCTAGTGGAACTGGACTGAGAAAATTAACCCATGCATCTTATAAATTAGGACAGTTCTACCATATTTGGAAGAGACAGGCCAAAATGTCATCCTTATTGTCTGAAACCTGGAACAGAAATGTAGACTCTAAAAACTGGCTGAAAACCTTGGTTGTTCTACGTGAGACAACCAGAATAAAGTCTCCAATTCTCATCTCCCTGCTATCTTTCCACAGCAGGGAGAAAAAACCAGTGCAGGGATTGGTTGTGGGTGGGGGCGACATGGTGTGGCAAAATTTTTGAATTACAAGAATAATCTCACATGAGTTCCAGATAGGAAAACTATATCTCCCAGAAAGATTTAAAAATCTCGTTGGTTTTTGACTTTAGCTCTTTCACATGTGAAAGCAACAGATGAATATACTCAGAGATTAATGAATAAGAATCAGGGGCAGATCCAGGCTTTGTGGAGTCTAAAATTAAAACAATTTGTGGCACTTCTTTAAGTATGTAGCACTACAAATTCAACTTTAGGGATGGCGTATTGGGAGGGGCACTGTAAATGAGAGGACTTGAAGCTTAAACTTATGAGTGCTGTGCTAAAGCTACCTCTGATTGAAACATATGTTGTATTTTCTCCCTTTTGAAAAAAATTACTTGGAGGTTTAGTCTGTTTAGTTGACTAAAAGATGAAACAAACAAGAAAAGATAAAAACTAGAGACCAAAAGCATTAGCTATAAGCACTAAAGGCAGTTAAAGGCAGAGTTGTAGAAAACACTCACAAATATGGTTGCTAAACTCAAGGCAAATGTGGAAACAGTGCTTGGAGATTAACATGTATATACCTATAAAAACTATAAAGTAACAATAATCTCAATTTCAAACTCCTGATTATATTAAAGAAGATTCAGGTTTGAGGTGAAAGTACATAGAATAATAATGAAGAGCAAAAATAATTTAAATTTTATTTTTTCTCTACATCATTTATTCACAACTGAAAGAATAATAAACATTTTAGTTTTCTTTTTAAATTGTAAATTGCTTTTATTTTTTTAATTTACTTTTTTTTTATTGTTTTAGAGCTTAACTACAAGTTGTGGGTAGGAGGAGCATAGATCTAAAAGCATCTTTAAAAATTTCAAACTTTAGAGTAAAACAATAGAGACTGGAAGATAACTTTTTAAACATTAAAGGCAAGTCCCAATAAAATAAAAAGATTATATACTTGCCAAATTACTGGTATAGTTAAGATTAAGTAAAGTTTGGGGTTAAAATGTAAAAACCAGCTACATACAACTTACAAGAGATACAACTAAAACAGATCCACACATACCTGTTAAAAGTAAAAGGATGTAACAGCCACTGTAGAGAGTCAGAGAGTTCCTCAAAAAGTTAAACATAGAACTTTATATGTTTTATGTGACCCAGTGATTCCACTTCTAGGTATACACCCCCAAAATTGAAAGCGGGGACTCAAACAGACGTGTGCACTAGTGTACATAGCAGCATGGTTCACAATCGCCAAAAGGGGGAAACTGCCGAAGTGTACATGGACAGATGAATGGATAAACACATGAGAAATATAGATACAATGGAATATTATTCCTCCATAATAGAAATAAAATTTTGATATATGCTACATCACAGATGACCCCTAAAAACATGCTAAGTGAAAATAGGCACAAAAAGGCAAGTGTATAATTCTCCTTGTATGATATACCTATAAAAGGCAAAGTCATAGATACAGAAAGTAGAATAAAGGTTCCCAGCAGCTGGATGGAGAGACGAATGGGGAGTTGGTGTTTAATGGGGACGGGGTTTCCGTTTGGGAAGATGAAACGCTCTGGACACGGATGGCGGTGACTGATGGTTGCACAGCAACGCGAGTATGCTTAACACCGATGTCTTACACGCTTACAAAAGATGCAAATGGTTCATTTTATGTTAGGCATATATTACCACAACAGAAAAGTGAAACAAAACAATAGGGAATAGTTTTTTAAGGTGAACTAAAACAAAAAGAAAGGAGGGACAATGATATTAATTTGACACCAGGTAAAACTCCAAATGCATGAAACAAAAAACGCTGCCGCTAAAATGCATAAGACACAAAGAAGATGTAATCACTATCATCGAATATGCAATTTTCCCTTTACACAAATTATTTCATTTAATCCTTCAATACATACTACAGAAAAGTGAGCTTTACTACCCTAGGTTATAAAAAAGGGAAATGGAGCTCAGAGAATTCAAGCAACTTGCTTGGTCACATAGGCAGAAAACAGTGGAATGAACTTCTTAGACATGAATAACACAGTATCAAACATACATAGAAATATCTGTTTAAAAAATACACAAAAAATTTGACAAAATCACTGTAAGACATTTTAACACATTATATTAGCCTTGACAGCTCAACTAATAAAACAGAAACAGATCCAGTCCATAATACATAAAATATAAAATAGAATCCAATAGATAAAAGAATGCTTTATTTTATAGATATGATAAAATTATAAAGTAATAACAAAATTTTGGTTAAAAAACTATTTGAAATCCCAAAGAACATTGTTCCAAATAATAAGTGGTAAAATGGAATATAATGCCATAAATAATTTTTTAGAAAAAATAAGGAAAAATGTAAGTAAATACTATGATGCACCAAATTTCACCTGCAGCTTTCAATATGGCGCAAATCTGCTATTCTGCTTCAGCTTTGCCCTGGGGCATAGGGAAGTCCAGATAGCTGAATTATCCTTCATTTTTAGTTATCCTTAACTTGAGAGTGATCAACAACCATGTGACCCAATTTCTAATCAGTATGACCTCAATTTACAATAAGACATGCCAGTCCAGTTTACTTACTTAAGGAAACTTAGTTAAAACTTTTAAAATACCTTCTTGGTTGAAATTCTATCAGTCAGTTAAAATAAATGTATATTTGCTATGCAAGAGTAACATGCTATAAGGTATAATGTCTGTGAAAACTATTAACTTATGTACAAGGATTAAAAAATTTTCAAATAGTTCAATACATAGAAAATAAGCCTGGCAACTGAAACAGTTGTGTAAGACAACGTGCTAGTTACATAACTTGAGGAAAAACACGACTTCTTTTTTAGCCAACCCATTTTATAAAATTTTTAATAAAACAAAATTATGAAGATTTGATATAAGCCTTTTTATGTAAAATGGTTTCTTTTACATTAGTATTTATAATAATATTTAAAGTTTTTATTTATTCATTTTAAATTCCATTTAGGTCATAAATCAGGAGAAAATCTTATTTGGCCATTCTTATGAATGACAAGTTAAAAGCAGAATGTCCACTTTGTTGCCTCAGACTTGCCCAAGGAGGAAAAATGCCTAAGTTATGTACAATATCACCCATGATAAATCATATTTGAACCAGAGGTAATAAAGAATATCAAAAATGAAGAAAAAAGAAAGTGTTACAGCAAAATGATGTATCCTCCTACAAATCTCTGTTCTTTTTCTGGAATCATTTGACAGTGAGTGTCTATTTTGTATCACAAATGTGCATGACAGTGACTGAAGAGCAAGCCAGTGGCTGACAGGGCTGAGAAATGACTGTGCTCCCTCTATAATGCCATCATTAAAATATGTCAACACTAAAATGTATAATAAAGTTTTACTAGTAGAAAATATTAAAATGTACAATTCAGTGGTTCTTAGTTGTCCAATGTGTTACTTGTATGCTCCTTCAGTGCCCCCAGCCCGTCCCTAATATGCCCATCCTTAAGTTTCTGTGACTGTGTCAGGAGGCACTGGTCTTCTCTTTTTTCTCTTCTCTTTTTCCTCCAGTGTGGCAATTAGGCAGGAAACTACTGGCCTATAAAGAAAATCCCAGGGCAGACAGCCTGGGCCAGCTCAGTGCTAGTGGCTGGGGCAGATGTGCTCTGTCCTCTCTCTCCTTTTCTTCTGCATCACTGAAGTGGGCCAGGGAGACCTTTGTTCTGGTTTTACCCATTTCCAATGATCTAGAAGACAAGGCATGGGCCAGTGGCCCAGTGGATGATGCATCTGACTACGAATCAGAAAACTCAATTATCTAGAAGACAGCTCTGCAATCCGGACCCCGCCCTGCCTACTGCCATTCAACCCTGCAGAGCCAAGTTAAAGTCCCCGCTGAAATTAAACTTTCCTTCTCCACTGTTTCATGTTGCTATTGTTCCCTGTTCTTAAATTTACCATGGAGTTCCTTCAGAAAAGAGAGCTCATGAGCCAAGGCTGGATTTGGAGATTTCTAAGTTTCCTGGCCAAATCATATTTTAAAAATCATAAAAACCAACTCCTTGGTCTTTTCTCAATTTCTAAAAATAATAAGAAAATTCAACAAAATTGTAAGAGGAGTGTCTATATAACTGCATGCTTACATGTTCAATAAACTTGAAATAGAAAACATTTTTGGGGCAAAAAAGGTGATCCACACTGTTGAAATTTTGAACAAACTAAATATCAGGACAGAAATTTAGAGAATCATCATAGAATCCACCCAATAGGCTCTGATAATTCTAGTGGTCAATTTTATCCAACTCATAAAGAAAATATTCTTTCGTATAGCAAATGAGGTACATTTAGTATAGCATAAATAAATAGGCCTCTAAAGCAAATATAAAATTATTGTTACTAACAGACTGATCTGTCTGTTGCTAATAAAATGAACTTCAGTTTCCATGAAATCTAGTCCTGGGTATTAATTTAAGCTGTGGGTTCTTTCCCAGATGATTTTGTTTACCCATATGAATGCTGGTAGTTTACAGATACAAAATAAGGTATCATGGTCTTTCGAAGAAGGATAGCAGCCAGTTTCAGTTGCTTATAAGCAATAGGACCCAACCTTGGGCCTCCAGAGAGTCAACATCTCTCAGCAAGCAGGGGCTCTGACCAGCAAGTCGTTCTTCCCAGGGAAGAGTTACAATCCTAAGAAAGTTTTATTCTCAGTATCAGAGTCTGTACTTCAGAATATCATACAAATATCCTTTGTAGAGTGCTCATGTAAATGAGAAAGTAAATCACACAAGAAAGTCATCTCTTCTGAGACAGAAGGGCAGGGAAACATAGTGGACACTAAAATGGAGTGCAAACAGGGGTCCACAGACTATTAAAACCTAATATTCAGATGTCAGATGTCTGTTCTCTAGCGAGGGGAACCAGCCATTGCAGAAGGCTTAGAGCAGTGGAGGATGCACCAGGAGTACTACAGAAGGGTCACTGTGGCCAGATCCTCAGGTGGCCTGTCACAGCAAAGGAGAACCAGCCCCATGGTCATGAAACAAGTTATCAAATGAACCAAGAACATAAAAATAAAGTCATGAAACGTCTCACTTTAGGTGGCTACAGAGCCTGGTCTATGAGATAATACCATTATTTCTCCCCCTCCCTCAAGATTCTGCCTCACTGAGGTTGAAGGGCAGGAACTGGGCTTGAAGGACCCTAGTTTATGTCTATAGTCTGGAACTCTAAGATAATTTAATAAAGCTAATTATCTTAAACAATGAAATACTTAAAAATTTGCCTTCAGTTAAAGTACCTGTTAATGGCACTGCATTAGTCATTCTGCAAGTATTTATTAAGGACCTTCTACATGTTTATTTGTTTAGAAGATAAATAAATAATAGTTGCTATCCACAAGTGGAAGAAACAAAATAAGAATGAACAGACTAGTCTATTCTGCTATGCTGAGTGCTATGACAGAAGTAAGCATGAAGGAGAGGAAAAGAGGGCCATGTGATCCAGCCACAGGAGTTGCCATGAGTTCTGAAGGACAACCGTGCATTAGCTAGAAGAGGGTAAGGGAACATTTGAGGTTAGAGAGAGAGAGAGAGAGAGAGAGAGAGAGAGAACGTCAAACATCTGAAAACCCAGAGGAGCAAGCACTCCAGCCTCTTCTGTGGTGTGTGCGTGGCAAAAAAAGTAACACTAAGTAGTGTAGTAGTGTAGTTTGTCTGAAGCATTAAGTGCTTGGCAGTGTGTCAAGAGAAAAGGCTGGAGGAATAGACATAGCGGACAAGCCAGGTCATGAGAGGCCACATATTCTGTGTATGGAGGTTTGGACATCCTCACTAATAAATCCTGTTTTTATAAACATGAAGAGTGATTTCTACCTGTGGTTTAATAGAGTACCTACTATCAGACTAGCCTTCCCACTGTAAACAACTATAAAACTGGACAAACTAAATGAAGTAAATGTTTTCTGGCATTGGCCACAAGGTATCACAAGAATGTAATCCCTTGAGAGAAGGGTAATGCATGGGATGTGTCCTTTGATTGCTCTGGCTGTTTTATAGGGAAAATTTCCTGTTCGTGGTGCAGAGAGCTGGAACCCAAAGAGTATATGGCAGTTTCCCTGACCTGGGAAGGCAGAGATGACCCAAGTTTGGAGCTGTTAAAAGTTGCTGGGATCTATGGGGGAAGGTCATAAAGAAGAGGGAGTTACTCAGGGTTTGGGGGACATATGTGGGTAAAAGTCTCTGAGAAAGTCCCTCGTGGGTCCTTTTCAAGGGCTAGGCTGTGCATATACTGGGTCATACTACATAAGACCTAGAAGAGAATGGCTGTTATATGGTTGAACAACATAAACTTAGTAAAACTAACTCAGTGAGATGGATTCTAAAATGACTGCAAAAGTAGGTAGAAGCTACATTCACCTCCTCCAGGCGCCAAACCAGATTTACAGCTAAATAATAGAGCAATCAACCTAAATAACCAACTGAAGTCTAGGTGAACAGAAGTATTATAACTAAGGATTTATGAAAGAAGCCTCATAGAGACTGGTAAGAAAGGCACAGACATGGAAAGGGCTGGGTCCTGCACCTGCATACGGCAGCTGAGAACCCGAAGGAATATCTTGGCTACAAAAGTCCACCCTGAGGAGCATGGGGTTTCAATCTCATGCCTGGTTCCCCAACCCAGAGTACCAGAGCTGGGAAGAGGAGCCCGTATAGCATCTGGGGGTGAAAATCAGCAGGGGTCTAGTTTGCCTGGGAGAGAAGGGTGTCTGCTAGAAACCCAGATGCCATCCTCTCAGGGTCAAGCACTCCTACTCGTATAGCACCAGCCTGGTTCTCCAGCTACCGGCAACACCACCCTGTTGAGCTTGAGTCCTGCAGAAATGTCTGTTGACTGTACCCAGCAGGGTCTACTGGTGAGCTCTTTATCTGGAGAAGCTCTTGGCAAAGACTCAGACAATAATTTAGCTTTGGAACAGAGGCCACTCTCCCACTTCATGTGCACAGCCAGTGCTCCCCCACAACCTGTTGATGAACTTGGCCTATCCTGCAACTCGGGGGGCCCCACCCTGCTAAGCTCAGTCCCTAAGGAAGATAAGGGTACAATACAGAGCTGGGACCTTAGGAGCTCATCTCCCTGGGGGGCTCATGTCCGAGACTCAGACTGGAGCTGGGTTGTGTGACTAAGGCTGCTGGGGGGGCACTTACCCCCGTGAACTAAATCCATGCCACTCCCACAATGGGAGACTTATTTGACCTGTCCCTCCAACTCCCTAGAGTCCCACCCTGCTGAGCTCAGTCCCACAGGGAAATCAGAGTGCTGGGCAGAGCTGGGTTTAGAGCACATCTCCCTGGGAGGATCTTGTCTGGGACTCAAAAAGGCACTGGGTTGTGCATCTATGGCTAAGGGGGAGCCATTCTTACTCCCTGTGAGCTCGGCCTGCTCCACTCACCCAAGAGGAGACTCATTTGGCCTGTTTCTCTGACTCCCAGAAGCTCCACCCTACTGAGCTTGATTTTGCAGAAGAGTCTGCTGGCTGCATCCAACCTGAACCTGCGATTTGCTCCTTCTGGGAGAGCAAGGGTCAGAGACTCAGACAGAGACTGAGTGGTACTGTTCTGGAATAGGGACCACTTCCCCTACTGAGTGCCTGACTATGCTGCCCAGAACAGGAGACCCACTAGCCCTATCCTACCCCAATCAACCTGACCTATCAAGCTCATGCCTTGTGGCAGAGTATGTGGGATACGGTGAGCCTGTGTCCAATCTACAGTCTTTCCACAGAACGCTCTCAAGGAGGATCAGGATACCTTAGGGAATGGCAGAGGAGCAAACAGGTGGAGGCGGACCTCAAGGGGCTTTGGACCTGTTACTGATCTCCCCGCCCCCCAACCCGGCAACTTAGAGATGGAGGAAGCTGACCCTTGTACACAATTTGGTCCCTTCCATGCATGCCCAGGCCCAGTAGAGGCAGTGACAAACGGCAAATTGCACAGTAGTGCCAGGCAGGTAGCCCAAGGCCAGTTACAGCAGAATCTGATATCAACATGCACCAGAAACTTCTTCAAGTGGACCCAGAACCAAAACAGCTGGTGGTGGGCTTCAGCCCACACCAGAACTTGACCCAAATAACCACACAAGCAGCACACACAGACGGAGATCCTGGGAGGCACCAGACCCTGCTGGAAACAATTTTGCCTCAGGTGGGCAGCCCCTGCACGGCAGCTCATACTCTGTGATCAAGTTCTATTCTTATAGTCAGCCACACTGAGGTTAACCATACCCATGAGGGGGCCAACAGCATTCAAGACTCGGCTACAAAAGGGGGGCACACATAACCCACACAAAAGACATTCCTGGAGTACCTAACTGTATTTGGAGTACCTAAATGTATTTGGGAGATTGAACCACTGAGCCTCATAAGACACCTACAACATAAAACCACCATAACAAATTCAGGGCTCAGAAAAGATCTACCTAGTACACTAAGACAAACACAAAAAGGCAGACAAAATTGGGAGACAAATAGACATGCCTCAAATGAGAGGACATGAGAAATCCCCAGAAAAAATTAAATGAAATGGAAGCAACCAAGACATCAGGTGCAGAGGTCAAAACAATGGTTATAATGATACTCAAGGGCCTTAGGGGAAAAAATGGATGATGTCAAGGAGAACTTATACAAAGAGACAGAAACATGAAAAAGGACATAGAAACTATAGAAAAAGAGAACCATTCAGAAAGGAAGAAAAATATCTGAAATGAAGAATACATAGAGGGAATCAACAACAGGTTAGATGAAACAGAAGATTAAACAGTGATTCAGAGAACAAGATAACAGGAAACACCCAAGCACAGCAGCAATAAATAAATAAATAAATAAATAAATAAAGAGAGATATTTTAAAACATGAAGAAAGTATGAGACCTCTGGGGCAACATCAAGTGTAACAACATTCACATCATAGGGGTATCACAAGGGTTAGAAGCAAGAAAGCAAGGGATCAAGAACCTGTTTGAAGAAATAATGGCTGAAACTTCCCTAACCTGATGAAGAAAAAAGATAGGTCCAGGAAGCACAGAGAGTCCCAAACAGGATGAATCCAACACTGAAGAAAGACTTTGTGGAAGACACAAATAAATGGAAATATATACCATGTTTATGGATTGGAAGAATTAACATCATCGAAATGTGCATACTACCCAAAGCAATCTATATATTCAATACAATTCCTATAAAAATATCAATGGTATATTTCACAGATCTGGAACAAGTATTCCAAAAACTTGTATGAAACCAAAAAATACCCCAAATAGCCTCAGCAATCCTGAGAAAGAACAAAGTTGGAGGGATCATAATACCTGACATTAAATTATGCTACAAGGTCACTGTAATAAAGACAGTCTGGTACTGGCATAAGAACAGACATATAGATCAATGGAACAGAATAGACAGCCCAGAATTAAACCCATGTTTGTATGGTCAATTAATATTCGACAAAGGGAACATGGTCATACAGTGGGGTAAAAACAGATTCTCCAGTAAATGGTGTTGGGAGAATGAGACAGCTACATGCAAAAAAATGAACCTGGACCACCAAGTTACACCATACACCAGAATAAACTCAAAATGGATAAAGGACTTAAATATAAGTCGTGATACCATAATAGTCCTAGCAAAAACACAAGCAGTAAAATTTCAGACATCCCACATAGGAATATATTTGCTGATATATCTCCTAGAGCAAGGGAAATAAAGGAAAAAATAAATAAATGGACTATATCAAATTAAAATTTTCTGCATGGCTAAAGAGACCACCATCAAAATGAAAAGGGCACTGACTATATGGGAGAACATATTTGCTAAGGATACATCAGACAGGGTTTAATCTCAAAAATATATAAAGAACTCATATGACTCAAAACAATCTGATTAAAAAATGGGCAAAAGACCTGAATAGACATTTTTCCAAGGAGGGTATACAGATGGCCCATAAGCATATGAAAAAATGTTTAGCATCAGTAGCCATCAGAAAAATGCAAATTAAAACCACAATGAGATATCAACTCACACCTGTCTGAATGGCCATCACTAATATATCAACAAACAACAAGTGCTGGCTAGGATATGGGGAAAAATGAACCCTAGTGTAGCGTTGGTGGGAATGTAGTCTGGTGCAGCCACTGTGGAAAACAGTATGGAATTTTCTTAAAAAATTAAAAACATAACTGCTTTATGACCCAGCAATTCCACTGCTGGGAATATACCCTAGGAATCCTGAAACACCAACTCAAAAGAATTTATGCAGCTCTATGTTCATAGCAGCACTATGTACAATAGCTAAGTGTTGGAAACAGCCCAAGTGCCCATCAGTAGATGAGTGGATTAAAAAACTGTGGTACATTTACATAATGGAATGCTATGAAGCAGAAAGTAAAAAGGAAGTCCTACCTTTTGTGATAGCATGGATGGCACTAGAGACTATTATGCTAAGTGAAATAAGCCAATCAGTGAAAGACAAATACTGTATCACCTCACTTATAATTGGAATCTAATGTTATAGAAAAATAGAGCCAGAGACATGGAAACATGGAACAGACTGATAGCTGTAGGAGGGGAGGGGTGAGGGGGGAATGGTGGAAGAAGGGGAAGGGATTAGTGAAAGAACATGTATGAATAACATGTCCATGAACATGGACATGGACAACAATGAGGAGATTGGCTGTAGGTGAGAAGGGTGGGCTAGGTGGAGGGGGCAAAAGGCAAAAAAAAGAAATTGAGACAACTGTAACAGAATAAACAACAATAAATAAATAAATAAATGATAAACCCAAAGAAGTTCACACCAAAACACATCATAATTAAAATGGCAAAGATTAAAGATAAAGAGAGAATCTTAATAACAACAAGAAAAAGATAGTTACTTATCTACAAGGGAGCTCTCACAAGACTGTCAGCTGATTTCTCATCAGCAATACTACAGGTCAGAAGAAAATGGAGTGAAATATTCAAAGTGATGAAAAGCAAGGGTCTACAACCAAGACTATTCTACATAGCAAGGCTATTGTTTAAAATTGAAGGTGAAACAAATGGCTTCCTAAGCAAAAAAGAAAAAAAGAAATAGACACATTAGAAGGAATTCTGAAGAAGAAGGAGATTGGCGAGAAAATCTCCTGAAGGAGACTAGAAAAAATTTCATGTGAAAATTTTTCACTTGAATCAATGCATTTAATCTAGAGGTAAGCAGAATGGTATTCTCATCCAAAAGAGAAATTGGGCCTATTCTGTCCACCCTGTAACAGACAGAACTGTTTTTGCAGGAGATGGAGAGAAATTTCAGCTAAATAAAAGAAAGAACCATCTAATAGTCAGAGCTCCCCGTATTGGAACAGAGCTTCCGGAGCTAATGAACCCCAGAGGCCTCCGGGTTCTCAGAGGCTTAAGGCCCTGTTGATGAGAGGACTTGGGAATTGCTGGCTTGCTCGTTTCCACGTGCACTGACGCTAGTTATTCTCTTGAATGTAGTATCAGGAGAATACTTTTAATTTAATTATCCATGAGCAGCCTATTCCTGATATTCAAAGTAGCCTTTGCACAATTAGCTATTGTATGGCTTAGGCAGTGTTCTGTTGGCTTCCCGGCTTTCCCTGGAGACTCACATGGGGCAGAGACATCAGCCTAGCAGCAGCTAGCAGGTAGATCACCTGGAAAGAACCCTAGCTCATCCCTAGGAAACACCAGTAATAAAGTTCTTTTCATTTCTGTCTCTTTCCACTTCTGTTTCCCAGGGAGAAGAACGAGATAGGGAAGAAGGGAGGGATATTCGTACGAGGCCTTAGGAGGGGACGGCCCAATGCGGTGTGGGAGCACCGTGAGCGTGAGCTAGACAGAGGGAGGAGACCAGGACGCCGAAATGAAGTTCCAGACCTTCTAGACGCAGTATGTACAAAAAGTATTTTATAACCTATTACATTAATTTGGATTAAACATCTCATTGGCCTAATGAATCAAAGCAGATGACTAAAAACTGAGGTGTCTGTGTTTCAGATGAATTACAATTAAAAACTACAACAAAAGTGTATTTTTAAGCCTGATACGATATTGACTTGAAACTTAAAACAGAGCTACTTTTAAAATATTCTGAGAAAGCTGCCTTTGGTGCTGAAAGTTTCTATGTTTGGTTTCCTTCCAGAAGTGATTTTTTTCTCCCTGCATGACTTTATAATAAGGCATTCAGCCTCCCCGGGGCAGCCTGCCTAGGAGAGAGCGACGCGCGCCCGCAGGGCCCCTCCCCCCACGCATTCTACACCCCTCACTGTCACTGCCGGCCCCCAGCCTCCTGGTATTAATCCCTGGAGGTGTGCTCCCCACAAGATTCCTGACAGCAGGATACCTCAAGGAGGGCCCGGCTCACTGTGACCTTGTGTGCTGTGAAAATAGAGACTCACTCACTACCCTAAATAAACAAAGGAAGGTTTATTTATGGAGAGAGCAGAGGGAGGCTAAGGAGAGTGAGCCATGCAATCTGAAAGAGCAGAAGCAGAGAGGTTCATTCCTGAGCTCCCACTGTAGCAGGAAACCAATATGGACCGCTGGAGGCTCTTTTGGGGACACTATGGGAAGCAATGCAGGAGGACATAGAAACTTGGTCGGGTGGTTTTCTCACAATGAATTTCTAGAGAAGGATGCCAGGGCTTTTTCAGAGCAGAAGGTTTCCCTCTTGTGAACTGAGAGTGAACTCAAGCTGAACAAACTTTGGTCCAATTTCTCTAGTTAAGATCAAATAGTCCTCTGTGGTCCTATTTTTCTCCAAATCCCATGCCCATGCAGGGTGACCCTATTTTCTCTCTTCTTCCTCCCCTTAAATTGGGTATAAAGATGAAAGCTCAGGCTGCCTCTTGGAAACAGGAGAGAGACAAAGTTAAATCATTCAGGTTTTGGCTCAAATGCTCCTTCCTCACAAAGGCCTTCTCGGAACTCTCAACCTAAGCCACACACGACATCCATCTTAGCTTATTTTAATATTATTTTCACAGCACTTACACACTCTGAAGTTATCTGGCATACGTTTACTTACCTGTTGCCCCTGCCACTAGACTAGGGGGTTCCCTGAGGCAGGAACTTGTGTTTTGTTAAACAGGTCACTAAAGGAGGTGCTCAACAGGGCATTGAATGAATGGATAAATGAAGGGTCGAAAGAGGGGATGGATGCACTAAGGAGGTGGGTCAGGAAATTTTGAGTTGTGGGATGTATAGGATAGGATAGCAAAGAAAAGGAACGAAAGGGAAGAAGGGAGATTAGCTTGTTTGCAACCTGCCATCACATACTGTCTGCCAGCTCTCCCTGCCACTCCTGAGTTACCCGGTCCTACCTCAGGTTTAAATACCAAAATCTACTTTGCAAGATATCTGGTGACAGAGTGCTCAAGGACACAGGCAGCAGGCTCTCTTGAAATATTGATGACCTTTGATTCAGAAAGGTCCTTGATGACCAAAGTTGTATTTGTGACTGTATCAGCTATAATCTGGCCTGGAAATTCTCAACCAGAAGGAACATAGGAGAATCCCTGGGCGGAAGAAGAAAGTGAACACGTGTGTAGAGTTTAATATGGTCTAGATTTCACTCCTTTTTTTCTATTGTTGTTTCAACACTTACTACCAAAAGGCTTAGGTTGAAAAAGGCTGGAAAGTGATCTAAATAATATGATCAGACAAGATTTACAGGAAATCTTGGTAACAGGGGAACGTCAAGGATGGATCTGAAATTTGGAGCTTTAAAGTCCAGGAGGACAGTGGTTTCCATTAACCATTATGGAAAATTTGGGGCAAGCTAATTTGGGTGAATGAAGCTAAGCATAATTTGGAATTTGCTGAACTGCAGATGGCAGCAAGATATCCCACAGAGACTGCAGCCGCCTGTGAGTCAGCCAGTGGAAAGGTAAGCATTAGACAACAATAAAAACATTATACAAGATCTGGATTACTCCCTGTGGTATAATGGACAAGGTATATCAGGTCTTTGTCCCCAGTTCCTGGCACAGAGTTTCAAACACTGGCACTGTTGGAATTTCCAGAGTGACAGGTGTTTTTGTTATGCTAATAAGATGACTCAAGATGGGCTCCTCAAGAGCTTCAGAATGGGGGGTCGGGAGGGCTGGTTACCAAAAAAGACCAACTGTCTGATTACAGGGTTGGAATTTTGGACCAGCCCAAGCTCCAGGGATTAATTAGTTCAATCATGGGGCCAATGATTTAACCAATCATATGTACCAAAGAAACCTCAGTGAAAACTCTGGATCCTGAGGCCCAGTGGAGCTTCCTGGTTGGTGAACACACAGATGTGCTGGGGGGCGGGGAGGGGGGTGGCGGTGGGGGAGCACACCTGGATTTCATAAAGGGAGGCATGGAAGCTCTGTTTCCACAGCCCTCTTGGACCTTCCCCTGGGCGTCTCTTCTGTTTGGATGGTCATGGTTTGTATCCATTATAACAAAATTGTAATCATAAGTATAGCACTTTTCTGAGTTCTATGAGTTATTCTTGCAAGATATCAGAACTGAGAGGGTCATGGGAACCCTTAAATTTATAACCAGTCAGTCAGAAATGTGGGCGGCTCCGAGGCTCTCAGCTTGGTGTCTGAAGCACAACCAGTCTGGTGAGACTGAGCCCTGAAACCTGTGAGGCAGAGGCTAACTCCAGGCAGTTGGTGTCAAGAGTTGTGTTGCAGGACACCCACCTGGGGTGGAAGAGGAGCATTTACACACTGCCTGTAGTAATGAACACATGTATTACACAAAATTGCTAAGGTACATGGACTTTCAGAGGCCTAGCTCCAAATGGAAACATTATTAAATTTATATTTTATTTTATTTATCACCATCCTGAGTCATTATTGGACAATAATTAAGGAATTCTAAATATCATAATGGGTCATAGTTTTCCTTACCTTTTACCCAAGAAATATAGAGTAGGATGATCACTCTCCTATGGGACACTTCTTTAAAAACAATCACTTAAAGACAAAAATACTTAATAACTTTAATATGTAAAATTGCAGACTGAAGAAATGTGGGAAAATTTATCTCTGCTAATTCTTGACCTCTTTATTTCTATAATTCTAAGATGCCACTGATTTTTATGATGAAGAGCAATATTTTTAAGGCTAGGTGGGGAAGGAAAGTAACACTACCACATTAAATACAGATATTGTATTTAATATGCAAGATACTATCCATTTCAGAAATGGTAACATGTAAAAAAATAAAGTGCATCTTATATTTGAAAAAAATACGGTAATATAGTAGTAATTAAGATCGCCTTTGCTTCTCTTTAACTTTCAGATAATTTTCCCTAAATGTGTTCAATATAATCACTTTTTCTTTAATCAACTTTCTTTTCTAAAATATTACTGTCTCAAAACATACCTGTTCATAATAAAATGTCTAGATTGGGAGTAAAGTGGTTGAGATAAGACAAGGACCTATATTATTCCATAGTAAGCATTCTGAAAATCAAAAAATAATTTGATTTCCCATGTTAACTGAATTTGGGGAATTAATTCTTCACTAATCATACATTAATATATGCTACCCTGACAGAAACCAGCTTTGTCTCATTTATATACATATAAACTGCAGATTTTCCAGGAAACAAGCAGATACCATTCGCCCACCAGGTGCTGTTTTGCTCTGTGGAGATGACTCAGAGGCACCCTCGGGCTGCTGGGCCACCGCGTCACCCCCACCTGCCTTCCAGATGGCCAGCCCATGGGAGGCAGAGCCACACAATTCAGAATTCTACGTTTAGGGCTCTGTGCGTTAAAACCCCCCAACAAGTAAGTCAATTTTATGCCTTCCTGACCTTAAAATTTCTTTGAGTTATCTGTATTAAATTAGTAAACAGCTTAGTGCAAGGAACTGGCTCCTACTGAGATTAGATGGCCTATCACAAAAGACTAATGACAAAAATGCTATGACCAAGAGCGCGGCCTAAGCAATCCAGAGCTAAGCTTCATCTTCACTTGCCAAAATCCAACTGAAAATATGTTGTATGGTAGGCAGTAAATCTGGCTTTTATTGAGGTAGGGCCGTCTGGTGAGATCCCTCTCCTCAAGGGATTTAATGACCAACATATAAAAACGAAGCTATCCACATATTAGGAAAAAGAAGTGCTGTAAAATTTGGAGAGATTTTTTTTGGTGGCTTAGTGCAGTACTGTGATAGACGTCTGACAAATACTTCAGGAGAGGATACTGATTAGTTTATAATAGCGTTCAGAACGGGAGTAGGTATGTAGTGAGGGAGGAAAATATACTGTATTTACACACACTGTAATTAAGTTATTAAACATTGACATGGAAGCATTCATGTTAGAATCTTAAATCATTATGTAAATATCAATTATGTATCAAAACTCCAATAACTCAGCGAACCTTGACTCTTGACTTGAATCACTGTTGAAGAACAAGTTCTGTGACTTTGAAAACTGCCCTCAGATTCATGCTCTCCACTGCCCTCAAATTAAATAATGGTTATTAACACTGCCATACTGTACAGGACTGAGGTATATAGTGCTTTGTAGTTTGAGCAATTTATAGTATAGTAATGATTGAACTTATTACTAAAACAACCACACCTTTATCATTGGTTTAGTCATTATTCTAAAAAGTTCTATGAGACAATGAAGGACATTTTCATCACAAGTTTACAATGGAAACTTTCGAGGATGATGCCTGCCTCGTGCATCTGAAGACTCAAGCTGGAGAAGCCCACAGGGCAGTGTGCATCACCTGCGCAGCTAAAGGCCAGTGTGGCAAGCAGCTGCTCCTTAGAGGGCGCATCATAAGCAGGTCAAATCACTGGGATATCTTAAACTGCCTCTCTAGGTTACCAAAGCAATCTTTTGAGAATGAAGGATGTTTCAGCCATTGAGAAGATGATTCATAAGACTATCAAACCCTTACCTCATCATGCAATCGTGTTTTTTAAACAAGAGCAACTGAAAATGAACATATTCTCTCTTCAAGATGAGTTGCCTGGATTAATTTTTTTTTTTTTAAATCACACCTAGCCCTGGCCCAATAACTCAGCTAGTTAGTGTTGACCCCATACACCAAAGTCGCTGGTTTGATGCCTGGTCAGGCACATAGAAGAGTCAACCAATGAATTCACAAATAAATGGAACAACAAATCTCTCTCTCTCTCTCTCCCCTCCATCCCCTTCATCTCTCTAAAATCAGTAAATAAAAATCCAAAAATATAAATAAAATAAAAATGCCTATGAAAATTCTTCAAATAATTAAGAACAGAACCACCATATGACCCAGCAATCCCACTTCTGGGTATTCATCCAAAGAAATAAAAAACACTAATACAGAAATATATATGCACACCCATATTCATTGTGGTATTATTTACAATAGCCAAGATATGGAAGCATCCTAAGTGTCCATCAATAGATGAATGGATAAGGAAGATGTGGTGCATATAAAAAAGAATGAAATCTTACCATTTGCCCCAACATGGATGGAACAAGAGAGTATTATGCTAAGTGAAATAAGTCAGACAGAAAGGCATATATTGTATGATTTCACATTATTATAAGTGGAATCTAAGAAACAAAATAAATGAACAAATGAAGTAAAACAGAAACAAACTCATAGATACAGAGAACAAAGTAGTAGTGACCACATGGGAGGGGGTAAGGTGGGGGGATGAGTGAAAAATGTGAAGGAATTAAATACAAACTGTCAGTTATAAAAAGTCAGAGGGATACAAAATACACCATAAGGAAGATAGTAAATAATGTGTAATAACTCTGCATGGCGCCAGGTGGGTGCAAGACTCACTGGAGTGATCACTTTGTAAATGATATAAATGTCTAATCACTGTGACATATACCTGAAACTAATATAATATTGTACGTCAATTATAATTTAAACATTTTTAAAAAATCACAGCTATGGAAATTCTTGCCTGTGGCATAAACCATTAAGTATTCTTTACATGACCCAGAAGTAAACTCAAGCCTCTTGGCTAACTTGAGAACATTTGCTTGTGTTGACAGCAGGGACCGGGCAACCAGGAAACCATGTGCTAATTGGCTGCTTCATCCCATTTTCCTTTTCAGCGTCTGCCAGGTGTAGCCCTGACTTCCAGAGTGCGTCTGGCTCTCTGTCGCATCCTGCCTGTTATCTCTGTCTGGCAAACAACCACTCTATGCTTCCAGAACTTCAGATCTTTCAGGGCAGTGATGATAAGTTATTCTCAGCCCACTCTGCCAAAAGTTTTTGGCCGCCAGACTGAGGAAGACCATTGTTGTCGCCGGCTGTTATCTCCCCCTCTGACCCCACTTGGCAGATGTGCAAGTCCATCTCTCTGGTGTGGAAACAGGGTGCTTGACTCTAGATGAGTCAACATGTTAATAAACAAGAGTCACAGAGGAAATAGCAACCAGTCTTGAAAACAAAAAAAAAAGAAACAATTTGAGGTTTATTGGATGCTGAGATGTTTGTCCTCCATAGCGCGCCCCTGCTTTATCTCACTTCACAGCCTTCCTATCAAAGAAGTAGGGAAGTTAATAGTTTATCAAATGGTAATCAGCTGTAATGTTTATGTATTACTTACATAGCATGGAAAGTATTTTGGGTGCTGAGGGTACTGTTTTAATTGCAAATTTATATCTTTGTCATTCATCTCCCCTTTTGTTGGACTCGTATTCTAGGAAGTCTACCAAGACATTTATTGTCTCCTGAATTTATCCCCACGCCATCAGGGAAACCCTCCTGCTGTGACCTCGGAAGTGCCTGCAGTGAGATAAGAATGGTGAGCTTTCTCCTGTGTAGACAGAGAAGCAATATGGAAACGTTGTTCTGGGGAAGGTTGTCTCTGAAGCAGAAGCACGGGGAGAGTGAGAGTACATAGTACCTGCACATGGTGTGTCTCTTGCGAGCACAGCAGAATGCTGCAAACTGAACACTGGCCAGAGGAACCAAGTGACTCTCGGCATGCACGGGTCACATGTGGGCCCAACACCAGGTTTGTGCGATTTTGTCGGAACCCAGAGGGCCCACAAGAGAGCTCGGCCTTCAAGACGTGGTGTCACAGGGGAGATTCTTGAGGAAATGTGGGGGGAGAAAGCCTGCTTTAGTCCCAGGGCCTCCTTTCTCTCAGACGTCTGTCTACAATGGACAAAAGTGGTGCTGTCCACTTGACAAAAGGTCACACAGAGCTGGGATCAAGGGAGAGATGGGACTTCTTAGGGTGACTCAGGGACATCATATAAGAATCATGTGATGACAGAGTTATAAAAGAGTGACCATATCTGAGTTTACTCCAGAAAACCCTGGGTTTACCCTGGCACATGTGTTAATAACACCTTTTTTCATGCTTAAAGCGTCTTCTTTTAGATGATAAATGGTCCCCTTGTCAGCCCATGCCCTAATGGGGCTAAGGATAAGGTCTGCTGATGCCACAGCTGCACAGTTCGGGCCACTTACCACCTGGGCTTTTATTTAATGTGGTTTCAGCAAACATTTGTTCAGCACTCGTGGGGTGTCAGCCATCGCTAGGCAAAGGGAACAACAGCACGCATAGGAGACTGACACGGGCCCTGTGTTCAGTGCACAGCAGAGGCATGCATACAGCAGGACCTCGGTGCCCCTTGGGAAGGTCCGTGTAGTGAAGAGTTGTCTGCCCTCTTGGAGAATCATGTAGGGTCCGTGCTGGCTTGCAAGTGGGGACAGTGGTGGCGTCAGCACAGTGAGCAGACAGAAAAACATAGGAGTGTGGAGCAGATGTGTGTTTCTGCTCTGCGTTGGGAGGCGTGAGCATCTGGACAGCAGATTGTGAACAGGAGCCCAGAAGTGCTCACATTTCCCCCTAAGCGGGCACAATTTTTAATTTCAATATTTACTTTTATTAGTACTTGGCTACTACCAAATATATATAATAAGCGCACTCTAAAGAATACCTAAGATCCAGGCATGAAGTTTAAGATTAACAAGCAAATTTCTCCCTCGATTCTATTTTTCACTGCCTACTGGCAGCAGACCATTTTCCAGCAGCTTTATCATCAGTTTCAGCACTAATACAAAATTAAGTAAGGACTGTTTTTTTATCATTATCTTTTTAGTGGTTGAGTGAATGTGCCTACACTTTGAAACTATGTTCATGTTTGTGCACTTTCTGCTGAGAACATCCCCAGCGTCTTCTTCACCTGCTGAAGGCCAATCATACTTTAAGACCTAATTTGCATGCTGACTCCTTAAGAGAAACCAATCCTGGTCCTAATCTTATATTGATCCTTGATGGCACTTAGGACGTTACTACTACGTCACAGTAATTTGTCTTTAAGTTGCTATCAACAGCTAGACTCCAAGTTCCTGGAAGGCAGACACTGTCTCTGATTCACTTTTTCAATTCTAGCATTTAGCCTAGAGTTAGTAAATGATTAGCCCTCATTTAAATACACATAATCATAGGTTTTTATCTCTTTAAAAAGTGTACAACACAATGAATCATCTAGAGAGTACTTCTGTATAACTATCAGGGGTCAAGAATTAGAAAATAACCCCTGAGCTCCCTCCCAATCACTATAAGAATAACCACTATTTTGACTGCTATCACCACCCAACATTAGTTTTACTCTTTTGAACATGATATAAATGGAAACATATTTTATATGATTTCATTTATAATATTTTCGGGAGACATGTGTGTGTGTGTGTGTGTGTGTGTGTGTGTATCTCCAGAAAATATCCAGCTATGTAATATAAAAAAATAGAGATATTTATTGAAGAAGATACAAGATACAAGAAACATTGTACATAAGACAATGGTGCCCCAGTCCCTTTCAAAGTAGGTACCTTGGGACCTCACACAGTTCCCCCAATCGCCATCAGCTGCACTGTTGTATTTTCCTGAATCTCATCAATGGTGTGAAATCTCTTCCTTTTAAAGGTGATTTTAGTTTTGGGAGACGCCAGAAGTTGCAGGGTGCCAAATCTGGGCTGTAGGGGGCTGAGTCACCTGGGTGATTTGATGTTTTGGCAAAAAACTCTGCATGAGAAGTGATGCATGAGTGGGCACCTTGTCATGATGAAGCTGCCAATCACCAGTTGCCCACAGCTGCGGCCTTCTGAAACATCAGAATAGTTTCCACAGAGGAATGTTCAAGCTTAAAGCAAAATTTGATGCAGACTCATTGCTTTACTTTCTCAGTCATTTTGAATGCGACGGCCACACAGTACACATGCTCATCCAATGGCGTCAACTGCCCCCACTGACTACAGTGAAGTCATCATTGTTCACACATATGCATTCCAGTCCACTCTCCTTGGCTGCCAGGTTACAATGATGTGATGCAAACTGTTCTCATTATATTAACAATTGTTGGACTTTTTCCAGACAGATCTTGTATAATTTTTTTATCTAGCTTGTTTCACTCAACATTACATTTGTGAGATTCACCCATATCATTGTACATAGCTGAATTAGTTCATCTGGCAGGGCGGGAACTGCAATTATATGGATATACCACAATTTATTTACCATCTTGCTGCTGATGGATATATAGTTTCTTTCCAATTTGGGGCTCTTCTAAATCATGTTCTTGTAAATAGTCTTATATGTGTCTTATGGTACACATGGACGCACGTTTCTGTTGGGAGTGGACTTGCTAGGTCTTTGAACAGACTTATGTTTAGCTTTCACAGATAATGCCCAACTTTTTCCAAACTGTGCCAGTTTATAGTCCCACCTGCACTATATAAATTTCCATTGCTTCACATCTGTCTGATATTGTCAATCTTTAAAATTATAGCCATTCTGGTATATGTATCATAGTATTGCACTGTGGTTTAATCTGCATTACCCCATGGCTAATGTGATTGAACACATTTTTATGTTTATTGAACTGACAGTTCAAACTGGTTGCTTATCTTTTCTATTGAGCTTTATAACATTTCTTATTCATTTGTTTGGCTACAAATTACAAATCTTTTGTTTCAGTTGTCATAAATACAGTCTCCCATTCTGTGGCTTACCTTTCCACTTTCTTAATTTATTGTTTGCTAACAAAGAGTTCCAAGTTTTAAAGAAGATCAATATATTAGTCTTGTCATTTGTGGTTAAAGCTCTTAGTGTCATGTGTAAGAAACCTTTCCCTTTCCAAACTCATGAAGATATGCTCCTAAACTGTTTTCTAGAAGCTTTATAATTTCACCTCTCATATTTGAATCTGGAGTCCACCTAGAATTAATTTTTTTTGCATGATATGGAGGTAGGGGCCAACTTTTATTTTCCCATATGGATATTCAACTCACCCAGAACCAATCATTGAAAAAACTATCTTTTAATCACCTGTTCATTAAACAATTATATATATAAATATGGGTCTATTTCTGGAATCTATCCTGTTATAGTTATCTAATTGATTTTCAAATGTTAATACAACCTTGAATTCCTGGCATAAACACAACTTGGTTACTCTATTGCTACATGTAATTTGTTAATATTTTACTTATTTTTTGCATCTATGCTCATGATGACTTTCACTCCTATCACTTTCCTTTCTAGTAACATCCTTGTCAGAATTTGGTGTCCAATTTTTGCTGGTCCCTAAAACTATTATGATGTGCTCCCTCTTTTATTTATCTCTGGAAGAGTTTTTTTTAAGATTAATTACTATGGCGGGCAGCCTTGAAGATGGCACTGAAGGTCCTGTCACCCTGGTATTTATGCCCTTGTGTAATTTCCTCCCCATTAGTGTGGGCCAAATTTGGAGACTCACTTCTAAGAAAAGAATACAGCGAGGTAATGGGATGTCACTTCCAAAATTAGGTAACAAAAGACTGTGCCTTCAGTCTTGCGTACTCACTCTGACCTGCTCACTCTGAGGAAAGCCAGCTGCTTTGTTTGAACTACCCTTTGGAGAAGCCCACACGGCCAGGAACAGAGTGTGACCTCTGGTCAATAGCCAGTGAGGAACCAAGGCCCTCAGTCAATAGCCTGTGAGGAATTGAGGCCTGCCAGCCACCATGAGGAAGCTTGTGTGTGTCTCATGGTACACATGCGTTCACAATCAAACCAATCAGACCTTCAAATGAGACTTAAGCCTGAATCAAGTGTGTATGTTGAGCCCTTGAACCAGAGGCACTTCGGTAAGCCATACCTTATGTTTATCATCCACATAAACTGTGAGATAATATGTTATTTTAAACTAAGTTTTGGAGTAATATGTTATGCAGCAATAGGCAACCAATACAACTACCATTATTTCCTCCTCAAATGTTTGAAAGAATTCACTGGCAAACATTTAATCCTGGAGCTTTCTTTATAGATGATTTTAAATTATGGATTCACATTATTTAATTGTTATGGAATTATTTAGATTTTCTATTACTTCTTAGGCTGGTTTTAAGTTGCATTTTTCTAGGAATTTGTCCATTACTTTACATTTACACACTTACTGTCATATAATTGTACATAATATAGTTTTTTTTAATGTTCAAAGCATTTAAAAAAATAATTGAAGGTACTTTCATTTACAATTGAATAAAAAAACAATGGGAAAAGATGAGATAGAATGCTATCAGAACTCATTTTTGTGGAAAAAAACTAGTTGGAGATTTAAACATGAATTTAAAAAGTCACTGAAATAAAGACTACTAAAGCAAGATGTGTTCAGTTGTAGTCTATTTGAATGCAGTCAAAATGAGAAGTGGTGAATTGGAAGGCAGTAAAGAGTAACTCAACGAAAATACAGCAAAGCTCCACATTCTGAAATAAGCCGGTTTCAGTTCAACTTAGGCTGGGTGTTAGAAAGCTAGAGAGTTAAGTCAATGTTGTCACTGGTCAGAATGGCCATCGTTAACAAATCAACACACAAAAAGTGCTGGCGAGGTTGTGGAGAAAAGGGAACCCTAGTGCACTGTTGGTGGGAATGCAAGCTGGTACAGCCATTGTGGAGAACAGTATGGAATTTATTTAAAAAACTAAAAATGGAAACACCTTTTGACTCAGTGATTCCACTGTTGGGATTATACCCTAAGAATCCCGAATCACCAATTCAAAAGAACTAATGTACCCCTATGTTCATTATGTACCAAGCGCTGGGAACAGCCTAAGTGCCCATCAGCATATGAGTAGATCAAAAAACTGTGGTACATTTTCACAATGGAATACTATGCAGCAGAAAGAACGAAAGAGCTACTACCCTTCACCACATGGATGGAACTGGAGAGCATTATCCTAACTGAAATAAGCCAGGCATAAAAGACAAATACCGTCAAAACAAATACTGTATGATCTCACCTATAGCAGAAACCTAATGAACAAAACATACAAGTGAGCAAATAGAACCAGAGGCATGGAAACAAGTAAAAGACTGACGGGGACCAGAGGGGAGGGGAAGGGGGGTTACGGAGGAAAGAAGGGGAAGGGTTTGGTTAAAGAACAAGTATAAATGAACCATGGACATGGAAAACAGGGTGGGGATTGACTGTGGGAGCCGGGGGTAGGGCAGGGCACGGGAGAGCATGGGGGAAAATTGGGACAACTGTAATAGAACAACAATAAAAAAAATACAATGTGTTGAGAATACTTTGAAAGACAAATAAACCAGGCCAGGCCCAACTTACATGGAATCAATATATAGCAGAGTTGATATAGCCTCAGGGAGAAAAATACAGATTTTAATTCAATAAATCCTATATAGGTAATTGCTTATCAAGATAAAAACATATTATTTCATATCATACTAAAAATAATATCCAGGCAGACTGAAAACTAAATATTTAAAAGCAAAATTTTAAATACTTTGGAAGCTTTCTTTTGATAGCAACATATCCTCTTCTGTGGTTCATGGACATTTGTACTCCTTTTATCTAAAAACTCCTTTCTTTGCCTGGTTTTCTTCTGGTTTTTTTTTTTTCTTTTTAAAAATTGTTTATTCTATTACAGTTGTCCCAATTTCTTTTCTCTCCCTTTTGCTCCCCTCCACCCAGCCCACCCTCTTGCTCACAGTCAATGCTCTCTTGTGCGTGAGTCATTCATACACGTTCCTCATAACACCCTATTTGCGGTGTCTGGAGGATCTGAGCTGATGTGCCCTTTCACATTCCTGACGTTGGTTATTTGTGCCTTCACTTTTTTCCAGATCAGTCTCAGCAGGGATTTAAGAGTTTTATTAGTCTTTTCAAATGAACAACTTTTGGCTTTGTAGGTCCTCTCTATATTTGTTTTCTATTTTATTAAATCCCCTCACCTATTTATTCCTCTCTACTTCTTTTACATTTTACTAAGCTATTTTTCTCTAACTTCTAGAGAAGACTGCTTAGGAAACTGATTTTTAGCATTTCTTTTATACATTTATATGATTTTTTCTGTAAATTTATTTTTTTTGTAATTATATATATTATTTTAATCCTTACCTGATATTTTTATTGATTTTCAGAGAAAGCATATTCTGCATGATCTTAATATTCTGAAATTTGTTGAGATCTGCCTTAAGGCCCAGCGTGTGGTCACTTTTCATAAATATTATTATGTACTTGAGAATAGTGTGCATTCTGCATATTGTATGGCAATATGTTCTATATAGGCCAATCTGATGAAGCTTATTAATTGTCTTGTTCAAATCTTCTAAAGTTTTACTGATTTTTAAGTGCCTTTTCGGTCAGTTATTGAGGAAGCTATGTTCTTTGCTGCATATTTAGAACTCTTTTGCTTTTTTTGTAAATTAAATATTTTATCACTATGAATTAACTCTATTTCTTGGAATACTTTTTGCTCAGTGTCTTTTCCCTGAGAATAAATTAGTGACCAGTTTTCTTCTGGACGGTATTTCCACAGTATAACTTTTCCATTCGTTTTCATCCTTTCTGTGTTCCCATGACTTAATGTATCCCTTGTAAAATCATAGTTATTTTTAAAATAACTCACCTATGAATATTTATATTTTAACTAAAGCATCTTTCACTATATAGTTAATGTATTTCTTAAATATATAGTATATATTTATTTTAGAATCTACCATCTTAATAGCTTTATTCTCATTTGCCTATCTAGGTCCTCTTTTTTTCCTTTTCTCCTTTGCCTTCTTTGAAATTGACTCAAAATATGTGTATTTTATTCCTCACCCAAAGATATGTTCATTGACTTTAGAGAGAGAGGAAAGGGAGAGAGAGAAACATCGATGTGAGAGAGAAACATTGATCAGCTGCTTTTCACACATGCCCCAACCAGGATCAAACCTGCAGCCCAGGTATGTGCCCTGACCGGAGATCGAACCCGCAGACTTTTGGTGAACCAGACCACACTAGTCAAATAAGCCAACCAGCCAGGGCATAACTCAGTATTTTAAAATACTTTTTTTTTTCATTAATTTGGCACTTTCCAATCTTTTACTATTCTTTTAGTAGCAGAAATTACAAGGTGGATTGATGATTATCAAAAGCTAGTATCATTAATACTTTTGCTTCTACAATAGAATCAAGAGACCTTGGAATACTTTCATTCATACCCCTCTTGCTTGTTGAGATTTAAAAATCTTTCTATGTATTTTTAACTCCCAAAATACAGCATTAATATCACTTTAGAAAGAACAACATTTATTTGGACAAAAGTTATTTACTTATTTATTTACCCCATTTCTATGCTTTTCATTTCTTCCTCCATCTATCTCTAAGCAACTGGAATCATGTTCTTTTGCCTAAAGAATGCTTTTTGGTGTTTCCTTTGAGTCTGCTTGTGATGAATTCTCTAAGTTGTTCATCTGAAAATGTCTTTGTCGCTTTTGATGGTTGTTTTTGTTGGTTGGGCATAGAATTTCAAAGTTTAAGAATTTATTCCTCTGTCTTTTATTTCTGTAAAGAAGTTAATTGCCAGTCTTATTGTTGAGCCTTTGAGAATAATCAGCTCCCCCTTCTTTTGGATGCTTTTTAAACTTTTTTCTTTGTCATTGCTTTTCAGTAAAATTTTACTATACTTTTTTCTTTACATTAATCCTGCTTAAGGTTTAAAATGATTTTGCAATCTATGGCTTTATCTCTTTTATCAATTTTGAAAAACTCTGAGCTATTATCTCTTCAAATACTGCCTCTGTCTCCTTTTCCCTCTCCTTTCCTTTCAGGACTCCAAGTGCACATGTTATATTTTTTCATGATATCCCCTGCTCTCTTCTGTATTTTATAAACTTTTATTTTTCTATGCTTGATCCTGGATATTATTTTAAGAACTTCTTTCACTCCACTAGTTCTTGCTTCAGTCATAGCTTATTTGCTGTAAATCCTATCTTATTTCTTTAAATACTGTATTAGTCAGTTATTTTAAAGTCTGCGTAAGATAATGCCCTAGATTCCCTGTGAGTTCTTCCTATTGTTTATTGTTTCTCTTGGGAATTAATCACATTGTCTTAACTTCCATGGGCATGATTAGATTTGATTGAGCTATAGACATTGTCTATGAAAAATTATAGAGAGAATGTAAGGCCTAGTATGTTGTTATATTTCTCCAATGTGGGATATAAGTTTGCTCTGTACAGACATCTAGGGACACCAGCTATCTCAATGACCTTAATCAAAGCAGAGACTGAGGTAACTCACAGATGAGTTATAGTATCTGAGAGGGATGGTGTCTTTCTGTCCACACTTATCCCTGTCTGTGGCATACTTCACAAACCCAAGTCATTGAGGTATAGCAGACTGCTGCCATGACGCACCTAAGCTCAGTTTTTGGTTCCCTAGTGCTATGAGCTTGTAAAAAAGCTGCTCAGTTTCTCAGTCTCTCAGGTACCACTTTCTAGGGAAAAAGTGGGCTCAAATGCTCACTTCTCTGTAATTGTTTATTTTCTTAGATCTTGGCACTATAATTATTCACTAACCTGTTAGCACTTCATGTATTCAACCAATTAAAAAAAATGTTCTCTGAGGAGGGCTGACCTAAATTGACTAGTCTGCCATCAACAGAAGCAAATCTGCACCATAACTGTTTTATTACCATCATATATTAAATACTCATACATTCATTGTAGTTTGCTGAGGGTATAGCAATGGAGATAGTACATTTCATATTAATGAGGTATACAATTGTTTCTAATTCATTACAGAATATATTTGCAGGATTAATCGATAGTCAGAAAGCATATCACTATTGTGGGTTTTAATAGGTTAGTAGGAAGCGAGTAGTGTATTTTTTAATCCCACAGGTTTTAGAATGTGGAGGGATCACCTGGGTTATCTCTTCATTTTACAGAGGTAGTAATGACCCCCAGCAGTAATTTACCTGAGATTATACAACCGGCTAGTGGCACAAGTAAATTTTTAAAACACTTACCACACTTGCTGGAGCTCCAAGTTCTTTCTTAACACACTGGTTTTGTTGATGGAGAAAGCTTCTCCATGAGTTGGGATTTCAAGCATGTTTGGATCCTAAGAAGGAAATGAGGCTGGAGCACTTTAGATGATAGGAATTAGCAACAACTTGAAAGCAAAGGCTTAAAGGCAGAGGTGGGCTGCTCAGGTGAAGAAACCGATGAACTGTTTTGATGAGAACAAGGAAGAAGGCTGACAGGGGACTAGGAAAAGTTGAGGTTATCCTGTGAGAGCATCTTAAAGCAGACAAGTGAGGCTCTTGTTCTTTTATCTGCAAAAGGAGTGACTCTGCGCTTGGGCTGACAAAGTAATTTCGCGCACCTGACCACAGCGATGGCCGGAGTGAGGGAAGGAAGCAGCGGCCTCTGCCAAGCCTGTCAGCGCGGCAGGAGGGAGCAAGTCGCTGTGGAAGGGAATGGCCAGGAAGGGATGAAGGCCGTTGTAAAAAATAAAGTCAAGTAGAAGTAAAAGTTTTGTGGCAAATGGAAACTTATCTGGACTCATAGATTGCATAAATGTAGGGTAGCATTTATTCTTTAGAGTTCTTAAACTAGTCATAGATGTTTGCAGTGTCTTTACAGCAGTTGTTCCATAAGTCCAAAACGTCATTACTCACATTGCATGTTTCTATAACATATCTGCTAATAAAGACACCTGCTAGGGTGCAAGGTGCTTTAGTGAGAGACATCTTCATTGTTATTAGTATCACTTCTGAGCCATATTAATTCATCCATTCACATACCAATTTGCTCATTTGAGACGTACTTATCAATATTTATGCTAGGAACTAAGAAAACAGATAAAAGACATGTCTCTGCTGCCAAGAAGTTGCTTGGCATACTGATGGAATTTCCCATTACCCCATGTGCTCTTGGCTAAGCAAACGTTAGATTTTTAGATTTTTTACTCAAGGTTATTCCAGTAAGCAAAAGTGTTCACCACTGCTGTTTGCTGAAGTTGCCGTAGAGGTGTGAGGTGTGAGCACAGGTCTCATGTCAGGATCTGAGTGAAACCCACCTTTACATGGTGACAAGACTGTAAAACTACGTGAAAATAGACAAGTGATATCTTACTGCTTTTAAATCTTAAATTTATTGATTTTTATTTGTTGAGAGGAAGGAAGGGGGAGAGATGAGAAAGAGAAACGTCATTTTGTTGCTGCATGTATTTATGTATTCACTGGGGACTGAATCCACAACCTTAGCACCTTGGCATATTGGGATGAAACTCTAACCAACTGAGCTACCCAATCAGGGCCTTGCTTTTAAGTCCTAATGACAAAATAGAGAGCCAATCTTCTGCCTAGGGAGGAAGAAACTGCCGCCTCACTTCTCTATATTTGCTGGGATGCTAACGTCAAAATGGGCTGAGGACATAAAGAATGCTGAAGCTCAGACGGCTTTGTGTTTACAAGTGAATTAAAATCAAATCATATTTAGGTCAACAAAGGACCACATATGAGACAGTGGTCCTATAAGATTATAATGAAGCTAAAAAATTCCTATTGCCTAGTGAAGTCATAGTGTTCATGATGTTGCAGTATAACACATCACACCATTACCATTGTGTTACAATTGCCTACAGTATTCAGTACAGTAACATGCTCTACAGGTCTGCGGCCTAGGAGTTGTAGGGGAACAAAATTTGTCACCACGAAATATGTCTATTTGGCATAAGGATTATTTTGGACTAGTTTTAAGAAACAGCAGACATGGGAGAGGCTCTGAAAACCAAAAGACATTGATATTTGTAAGGAAAATCTTCTTCATCAGGGTGTCTCTCTCACTGTACTAGTAAGAGGGGGATGACCTCATCTCTAGAAATTCTTATCAATGCAGAAGACAAGGGTTTAGACTTAAATAACAAACTTACCCTTGTTTACTATGTCTTTTCTGGTAACCTCTCATAACTGACTGCCCCCAACCCCAACATCTTCTGGTACTTTTTTTTTTTCAGCTGAAGATGGTATTTAACACAGTGGCTTCTACCATTTGGCAAGTTACTTAGTTTTCCTGGGTCTCTCCCATGTACACAGGACATATACGTTCCATTAAATTTTTGTTTGTTTTTCTGCTGTTAATCTGTCATTTATTACAAGGATGTTTCAAACAAGAATCCAGAAGGGTAGAGGGAAAGTTATTTCTCCTCCCCTACCATCATCGAAGAGCACTCGATGACGTTCGCACAATGATGAAATCACTAATGTTGAACTTCTCAGAACATATCCTGGTCATTCAGGAGCTTGTGACTGTGTAATTAATATAATGATAGATGTTTTTTAAACGTTCAGCTGGAACTTTCTGGCATGTGATTCAGCCAAATAATAATGACAGAAACAAACTTTCTTCTGCCACTGAGTGGAAGACCGACTGTCTCAAATCCTGTCTGTGGGACACACAAGATGCCTGCCCCTGTGTCCATCACCGGATGGGCCTGGGATCACTAATTGTGTTTACTGCATGTCATCCAGCTGCTGGCTGACAGAAAAGGCTCTGCAAAGCAAAACAATGAAAGAGGGAAGTACATTCATCCTGCACATTTAACAAATTCTCTGTCACCGGCTACTGGATTCCATAATAGGGGAGAAATCCCTTCTAATGAGGGGGTACTCTCCTTCCTATGGTTGGACACTTAAAGGTTTGCCCTTGACCTGATCACATGGGAAGGACAGAATGGAGTCATTTCTCAGTGGATTTTGTTTAGTGCAACTTCACTTGCTCTTTTTGACATAGTATATTATTCTACACTCCATTTACTTGCTCAAATCGAAGTCCATTTGATACATTCTACTCTTGATCTTAGGACACAAGAGGTATACGAATGCAGCATTTCTTGATTCATGTGGATAAATGAGACCAATAACAATGTCAAGCCTGTAACTGGGGCCAAATGAGATCAGTAAGCACTGGTTTATGTCTTCTGTCTACCCCCTGGTGGAGGGATTCATTACTAGTTGGAGCCAAACAAAGAAAAAGAAAGAGAAAAGAGCATGAATTATTTCCTGAATATCTATTCAATCCCTCCCTCAATAATCTAGGGTCTGTTGCTTCTACGAGATTGCCTGGCTCCACAGGAGAAGGACTGAAACCCATTATTTCCCTTTGAACGCGCTCTTTCCCGGGAAAGGCAGGAGCAGTGCCTCAGCAGGACGGCTGCCCTGCCAAAATGCTTAACTCTGACCTGAAGGGGCCATCACTCTGGGTGCAAAAAAAGACTTACGAGCTTTGCTGCCCTGGCAGCTCTGGAATTCTTCCCTGGGCCATGAATAATACCCAGTGATTCAGAGGAAGTACTGTCAGTGCTTCAAAGTGAACCTAGCTAATTGTGTAATGTTATTCTGAGGCATTGGAAGAAGCCAAAAAAGAAGGGAGGTTGGGCAGAAATTCCTTCCTTTGCAATGATCAGCTCACATCCTGCACCATCAGATTTGATTATCCTTATCTTTTCTTGCATAACTACAAATGTTATGACTGGACATAAGCGAGCAGACTTCCAAAAAAAATCCAGCCACAATATTTGACTCTATGGCTGCCTGTGGCGGTAAATTCCTTAGACTGGCCACATACTGTGTGAAAAGCTATTTCCTTTGATTTATTCTTTTACCAGTTCTAAACTCCATCATGTGCCGCTTGTTCTCACACTAGAGAACAGGCAAAAAGAAAATCCTGCTCCTTTTGCATCATCCCTTTTCATGTAGGTAGTTTAATCTAAATAACCACTAACCTCTTCTTCACATATTGCATAGTAATTTTTAAAATTAATTCCTTTTTAAAACTAGTTTTTAAAAATTTGAATACATAAGGACCTGTTTAACATTACTTAGGCATCATAGTAAGTAGAAAAAGTCTCTCCGACTGCACACCATTGTCTCTCCCATCCCGGCCTCCAAGCCAAGCCATTATCACCAACCGCTGGCGTGGGCTCCAGAAATACCCAAGCCCACGCATGTGTGCATTTCCTGCTTTACAAATGCATTTTCACATAACAATATATCTTGGAGGTCATTCCATTTGGTAATAAATGGTGGCACTTCATCTTTTTCTCATGGCTTCATAGTATTCTATCTTGAATATACCATCATTTATTTAATTAGTTCCATATTGATGGATATTTGTTTCTAGCAGTTTGTTCATGTATGAAAAGCTACAACAAAGATACTTATATCCATGTATCAACATATAAATACAAGTATGTGCATTATAAATATTGATAGACGTACCCAGTTTGCTCTGCAAAGAGATGACATCAATTTATACTCTCACCAACAGTTTGTGAGTCCTCGTACCCCATCAAATACCATTTTAACTGAAAAACCAGGCAAGGTATAGGGACCTACAAGTAAGCACTGGGTTCTGACACTGGGCCTTCCACAGAGACTCTTGGAAAACCAGTCTCCCCTGTATAAGCCCTAATACTTAACAGAGCAAAACAAACGACATGAAAAAAACAAACAAAATAGGTTACACGAACCAACCAACTAGAACCACCTAGAGGCTTTTGGGTCCCACCAAGTTTGTGAACTCTTCCTTTGTGTCAATAATTGCATGTGTATGCTCTTATTTGGAGGTTGGAGGTGGTGAGAGGAATCCACAGTTATCAGATTCTCAGAATGGTCTGTGACTTCGGCCAAAAAAGCTAAGAATCAGTGACCTGGATAATTAAAAAATAGAGATAAAATCAAAACTGTATAAAAATCCAACTGCCTGATTTTATGGGTCAATGGGGATACACTAAATAACACTGTAAACTTCATAATGAAATCACACTAGATTAATGATTTTTCAAAGTTCTATTACATCAGTTAGAGGTGTTAACAAAAAAGAAATTATTGTCATCATTTCATAAGAATATTTTAACACCAAAAAACTAAGAAAGCTATAACCTTAGAGTGAAAGGCAGTCTTTTAAGTTGAGTAAATTTAACTCTATTTACAACTTGCTAAACTGACCCTGATTTCTCTTTCACCTCTAGCCCGAGAATCCCACAACAGACAGGAGAACTGTCACGTGACATCGAGTCTGGACTGGCACTTGGATGCTCCTGCCATCAGGGACCTGCTCTGAAATTCATGAAAGTCAGGGTGCCTCGCCACCATCCTGCTAAAAAATCTAGAGGAAAGAGCAGCAGATTTTGAGTCCTGGATCTGCCATTAATTAACTTTGGTTAAGCTACTTAACAACGCTTTGAACTGTAGTTCTTAATGTCAGATGAGAATAATACCTTTCCTGCCTACCTCACAGGACTGATCGGTTCAAACAAATTAAATATGTGAGCAAGGTTTGTTTTTTGTTTTTTTTTTGTAAACTATAAAGTATGATACAACTTTAAGTACTAACTAACATTTTAAAAGTGCCAGAGACTGTCTGATAGGAGTATTACCCCACCTAGCCCTTGTAGCAACCAAGTAGGGAAGCTGAGGGTTAGAGAGGATAAGGTAACGTGCTAAGTCGACTTAGCTAGTGAGGAGTAAGGTCAGGACTCAACCCCTAATATCTAACAGAGCAAAACAAACAAGATGAAAACAAAATGGGTTACATGAACAACCCAATCAGAGCCACAGAGAGGTTTCTGGATACCACCAAGTTTGTGACTGCCTGGTTTCAATTCCATATTCTTAATCATTATGATATACTCTTTCCTAACTTGATGTAACTATTACTATTACTTAATAATTCCTTTATTCCAGATACTGGTTAAACATAACAATAATTGTTAATAATCTGCCAGACTCAGGCTCCTTTGATTAGTTAGCAATAGCTATAGGTGACAGTTTTAGTTTAATAACCAAAGGACTAGCTCAGGAACCATATAGCTAATATATGCCACTTTTTAAAAATCTTCAGATATTAATTTTTGTAGATAACTATAAGACCTGTTAGGTAAAACTGCTAGTCTATGTTGCAGAGAAAAAAGGTTTGGTATTATTGTATTCAAACTGGACGTGTGTTATCAGGTAAAGACGTAAAAAATATAGGGGGAAATGTGATATAAAATTCAGAAATGCCAAATTTTTTGAGAAGTATAGTCAATTTACTAACTCTTTAGTAAATTATAGGTAGACAGTAAAACAGTCTGTGAGGCTTGCTTAAGCCAAAATATTATGCCTTAAGAAACTCTCTGATATACTATAGTTTCTCACTAATTTTATTGTTACTTATCTAGAATAAAATGGTATTAAGTTCTTCTTTTCCTGAAGACAGAATCATTTTTAGTTCATTTAAAGTTGGCTGGGACTTTGGTCGTTTAGGGTCCCCAGCGGGAGAAAGCAGGGCAGCGCGGCACCAGGCACGGGAGGGGCCCACTAGCAGGGACGCAGCCCCCACCGCCCTGCAGCTGTGTTGTCCCCTGGCTGGGGTGGAGTCACCAGTACCAGCATCCCCCTGCGTGGCCTTCTTCGGCTTTTTGTTATTCCCCTCCAGCGTGGGGCTGCGTTACCTCAACCTGCACTGGCAGCTTCCAAAGTTGACTTCGAACACCCGCTGCCGCTCCCTTACCCCGCCTCTGTTTAGGGCAACACTCATCTTCCCATTCCCCTGTCCGTGCTGGCTTTCCAGGACCTTGTGGCATCCAGGCTCGAGTCCTCTGCCCCGCCTCTAAGGCCCTGTGTCGTCCACTTCCCTCTGATTCATCTAATCACTCTTTCATTGCTTCACCTACCCAGCCTTCCTTCAAGCATAAGATGACTTGACCTTTCTTTGGCAGACAAAATGTTTGTTCTTATTCTGACTGGAATTTTCTACCTGCACTCTCTGCAGAGTAATACCATACAAAGAAGTATAGACTTTGGAGTCAGACAAGGTGTAGATGTGAGTCTCAATCAAATTCTCTCTCTCTCTCCCCTCACCTCCTTCTCTCTCCCTCTCCACAGACACACACACACACACACACACACACACACACACACACAGACACACACACACACACACACACACTTTCTTGAGTAGCTATGGTATGTCAGTACCATTGTCAGTAAGTGTGCCAAGTTGTCTCATTAAGCAGTTTCTTCATCACACTAGACCTATAAAGTACTATTATGATTTCCCTTAGTTTACATGTGAAAAAAAATGAAGCACAAGGAAATTAATCACAGCCAGTCAGCAGAATAGATGGGATTCAAATCCAAATCTGCCTGAAATTCAATAGCAACTCACAAGTTGTTTAAACTTGAGCAAGCTACTTAATCTCTTCAATCTTTAATATTCTCATATATAACAGGGATATAAATGTCTACTCTTCGGGATTAATGAGAATATGTATGTGGAGCTACTGTCAAAGAGTCTGGCATTCAAAAGAGGGTCCCAAATGTTTCTGTCTCTTTTTGGTCCAATCACATTTGCACTCATCTTTTATATCCTTGCCCCTTTTATGAAGCCTCCTGGGAAGATGAAATACACTTTCAGCTTATACTGGTTTATTTTTCCTGTACAATCCAAGAGTTCTAAAGTTTAGTTCTAAATTGTTTTCTAACTCTGCCATTTAAATTAGCCTTTGCTTCTTCACCGTAAGTGTTTTACAGGCAGCATCTATATGTTATACTTCCTTCACATTCCCTGTACTTTGCAAAGTATCAATACATCATAAAAACCAGATGAATGCTGAATAGATTAGTAATGTAGCCTTCTAGATGCAGTTTAAGATAGAGCTTGCTTTAGAAAAAAATTCATTTTATACTTTAAAATGCTTATAAAATGGTATTATGGTAAATACAGATTCATAACCTATCATTTATCCAGCATAACAATGAATTGATAATGAGGAACAAACAAATTTAACTTTCCTACTTTACGTGCTTAGTATGTTTAGGTACCTAGTACCTGTGATATACCTAGTTGTTGAAGGCCAAAACACTCTTGGTATTTAAAAAGTTATAATATATCTTACTGAAGGAAATATATTACCAAGGAAATAATGTTGACACCAGAATGCACCCTTAAATATACATGGCAGTCATTAGGATTTAAGTGCTTCATAGATGTGTCTATTACTCACAGCTGACAATTTCCCTTGAGGTAGCCATAAAGACTATGAAGGTAATTGGAATTTCTAGAACTGGCTAACTATTGTGTTAAGCCAGTCCTGGGAGGGAGCCAAGATAAGAAGCCAAAAATGATTCCACTGACACCAACTAGGGCCAAAACAACAAAGACAATTGATTTAAGTTTCCAGACACAGTTCATTCTCTTGAAGTCCTTAAACTAGGCCTACGACCACTGAAACCTGGCCCCAGCACACTCCACAGAAGGAAGAAAGTGCCAAGACCTTAGGTGTGGCTCTTTTCCATCCCAAAAGACTACCTTAACCACCACCCTCAGGATCAGGCCTATTCATTACTCGCAGTGGCACAAGCCCTACTTTTACTTTTAGCTTTTGGCATGGACTCTTCTTTAAATATGCTTTATTTTACTTATTATCACTTTAATGAAACACATTGACCATCCCCATCTATAGTTTCTCAACTTGAGTGTCTTGACTTGAAAAAGAGCTACCAGGAGTGAAAAGGAGACAATACTGAGTGTTAAGAAATTCTCTTATATGGACATGTGGTCATTAGGAGCCAAGTGAAGGATGCCAACCACACTCTTCAGCCAAGTAAGAGCCAGGCGAAATGGAAAGATATCTTAAAGGAAGAAAACCTCAAAATGGCTATTCCCACTATTTCCAAAGAATTGGTCAATTTCTGACACAATCAGAAATAAAATATTTTAAATGCAAATTTCAACTACACTTCTAAAAGTTATATATTTCATTAGAGAAAACATCAAGCAATTTGATTGTGATGTATCAAACTGAAAAGACACTAAATCAATACCTAAGCTTCCAGACAGGGAGAAGATTTATGAATACAACCGAGTCAGACTGAAAATAGTCTTTCTGTGAGAAACTTCTAGAGACAGCTTACACAACCTCACTAATATCACAGTGTCTCAAATTTCTCTCCATTTTGCTAAGCGTCACTCCCTGTGATACACACAACATATTATACTTTCTATTTCATAGAGATATGTCACACAAAGTCAAATATTCAGATGAAATTCAAAACAGGCAATATTCTGGAAGTTTCCAAATGCCTTTATAATTGACATTGTATAGACTCAATATCTAGATCACTGTCCTCAATTGTTTCTCTGCACATGAATAAGGAAACCTGTGTTTGTATCCCTGTTGCAATAACATATTGTGTTAGTTTTCTTTCAGAGGAGAATTCCAGAGGGCAATGTCTAAATATTAGAAATCTTCTTAATTTATATATATATATATATATATTTGTCACAAGCATCATTAAGCTACCTTGGCTATGTCCAGATTGTTAAGCATCACAAAGACAACAGCTCTTATTATGAACTCCTACCAATGCACATTCAAGATAAAGGAGCCACGGGTTCAAAAGCTCTCTCTCTCTCACACTACTTCAAAACATGTTTTGATGAAATAGATATTTATTCCTTCTAAAAAGTGTACCGTGTTTATCTGGAAAGTCTCAAACAGAAGTCCTAAAGTCTCTGCAGGAGGAAAAGGAAAACAATGTCATAAGTAAGTATAGTTCCAGAAGCTGCAGGTAACCTTTGGAATGGTTCCCAAAAGTGAGCAAAAAGGAATTCAAGGCCATCATGTCACAAGAAGCTCTAAGGCAGTATGGGGTTCCCAAAGCACAAACAACACCCCAGCTGGGCCTCTCTCAGTAACACCGAGTGGGTAGTAGTAATTCATTACTGCTGGTTACTGGATTCCAGTGAAGGAAGCCGAAATGACATACCTTCATTCACAACACCGTCTCATGGAATTATTTTTTCCGGATTCCTTGGGAAGTTAAAGTATTTGAGAAGAATATCAGGAACTGTTGTTTCAGCCTGTTTTGTGAGTAGATAATTGCCTTCCAACTCCATTATTTCAGGAAATGATATGTGTGGCATTGTTCCTAGATGGGGGTGGTACCGTGTTTCAGAGGGACACATACATGCTTATTAAACAAAACAAAACCAAAGCATGCAGTCTAAGTCACTTCGCTGAACTCAGACTTTTTGAATCTGGTCTCTAGATAAGAGGCTGGCTCCAGACAGCCTACCCACATACCAGTAACATTCTTTTGAAAGGGTGTAAGCAAAACTTGTTTTGAGAAATGAGAAATTTCACCAAAATTACTAAATGTGATAATAAATAACAAGTAAATTATCAAATGGGTTCAGCAGAGACCTACTTGAGAGGCTAGATTTTTTTCCAATTTGGGTCTGAATCAAAGACCAGCCTGGGAACTAGAAGTAAAACACATTTTACCCTGAGAAGTACCTTTGACTCCATGGAATATATTAGCTGATCTTCCTGAAATGTGACATCATTTGTGGTACCAGCTGTAATGGGCGTGCCATCGAAGGGTTTACAAAACTAGTATTTCTTTGGCTTTAGTATGTATTTTAAGTTCAGAGAAAGTAGTCTAATCCAGCCAAGTACTCCAAGGGGAACTGCTGTGGACTTCATCTTAAGAAGTTTAAACTACTTCTGATCATGACCTGTCCACCTTTTTATAGATGGCTTACACAGAGTAAATTCTCAAATGGACACCTAGAATCAATGATAATGATGATGATAAGACTGCCATAAAAGCAAACATTAAATAAAATAAAGCACATGTCAGGCTATGTTTTACTATATTACACGAGCTAAAACATCTAATCCTCAAAACAAACATAAGGTAAATTTTGATACTTCTACCACTCTGCTTTACAAATGAGGCAACTGAGGCACAGAGAGGTTAATTAACTTGCTCATGGCCACCTAGTTAATAAGTAGAAGAGGTGGAATTTGAACTCTTAGTACACACTTTTACCCCCTTACCTATCCCATTTTTCATGGTTCTCAGATACTGATTCAGTGATGATAACAATGGTCACATCTCTTGAGATTAGCATTGAATAGTTCATTAATAAAATTAAATGTTCCAAAATATATTTTCTTGTTAGACTCTGTATTATGATTTAACATTAGTTTCCAATAGTTGCTTTAGAGAGGTTTTGTTTTTCCCTTGAAGAGTATGCTCTGTTACTATATGATACTTCAATAAAGAGGAAACAATTTCTACTGAATATCTATGCCTAGCACTGTCATTCGAACATTTAAGGATGTATTATCTTTAAATACTTTTTTTTTGACTCCATTACCAAATGTAGAATTAAGCTACTTAGAAATACCTCAGTCTGTCATATTACAATTTTTAAAAATCAGGTGTGGCAAGATCCGGCTGAAGAGTGCTAGGCTGCAGCATAACCACCCATCTCGCCATCTCTCCATCTGTCCCTCCATCCATCCAATCAACCAATAACCCCCAAATATCAGGCACTGGGAATACAGAATGGATAAGACAGACAAGGTTCCTTCCCTCATGGAGTTGATATTCTGGCTGGGGAGATATTAGATACAAATATGAAGGTGCTATTTAGACTGAGTGGTCAGGGAAGATCTCGCTGAGGTGATATCATGGAACCATGAAAAATGGGATAGGTAAGGGGGTAAAAGTGTGTACTGTGTGTATATTGTACACACACAAACATAGATATATTTAAATTTCTGAGATGGCATTTGAACAGAGAGCTAAAGAAGTGAGGGAGGGAGTCTTGATAGGATCTCGGGGAAGAGCGTTATCAGGCAGAGGCTTGGGTGGAAATGGACTCGGACATGCTTGAAGATCAGCAAGAAAGCTAGCATGGCTCGATGAAACAAAGCAAGGTGCGCAGGGGTGGGAGATGAAGCATGACACAGACGGGACCTCACAGTCCACACCAAAGAGTGTGGATTTTATTGAGTGGCAGAGGATGCCACTGGAGGGTTTTAAGCAGGTGAATGGGATGCTTAATTCTTCTGAGAGAGACATGGCTGCTGCATGGAAGATGGACCAGGGGCATGCCAACAATGAAAGCAAGGAGACTGGTTAAGCAGCAGCAGTTAAAAAAAAAAAAAAAAAAGGTAGTTGCTTAGACTAGAATTGTGGTGGTGGATAGATTTGGAATATATTATAAAGCAGAGCCAACTTGACTAACTAGGATTGGCTGCGGGGTGTGAGAGAAGATTGAGCATGATGCCTAGGTTTTGATCCAAGTAAGTGGATAAGCAGTGGGGCCGTGTTCTGAGATGGGGGAGACTGAGGGAGGAACAGGCTTAGGAGGAAGGGGCATCAAGCATTCCGATACTCAAATTAGAGACACCTTTTTAGATATATCTATGTGGAGATGCTCATCAGGCCGTTGAATGCGTGAGGGGAAAGGTCAGGGCTGAAGATACAAACTGGGGAGTTGATAAAGTCATGGGACTGACTGTAGGGAAGAGAATCGGTTGGAGGTGTGATCCTGAAGCACATTAAAATTAGGGGCTAGGAAGATGAGTACCCAGAGAGGTAGAAAGCAAACCAGGAGTATGTGGCAATCCGAAAGTCATATGAAAAAAGTATTTCTTGAAGAAGCGAGTAGTCAACTGTGTCAACTGCAGAGGTGGAATAATGTGAACTCAGGATCAGTCATTGGATTTGGCTCCATGGAGGCTGCTGGTGACCTTGACAGGAGTTTCAGTGGAGAAGTGGTATTGAAAGGTGGGCTGGAAGGGCTAAGGGAGATACAGGGGAAACGGAGTGGAGACAGCAGCAAATATCCATAGCTCCTCCACGCAGCTGAGACATAGTTGGAGCATTTAAATAAGGTTTCTCCGAGGATTTGGGGGTTACATCATAGAAACAGGCACAAAGTAAAACATAACTGGATAATCTGGTTTATAAAGCATAACTCATTCATCTTTGGCTCAGGCACTCCTGCAAAGATGACTCCAACTATCTCCACGTGGTAGAGATCACTTGCAACCTCTATCCCCTGGGAACGCTATGAAGTGTTCCTAGACTTCCACAAGTCCAGAGGACAAAGGGAAGGGGAAGGGAGGGGAAAGAAGCAAGAGGTTCTCACACCCACCTGGTCCTCCCTAAGAATCATCACTTTCTCGGTTGATTAATATTCATTAACGTCTACTCACTCCAGGACTCACATGCAGTCTACTCTGTGTCGTAAATACAAGTCCTACATGAGATTATAAGACAATAAACCCAAGATCACTATAAGAGATCCACATATATTAGATTCATGAAAGGAAGGTGTTTTGCTATACTGTTGTCATTGCAGACACCATCAGAACACCGCCCTGTCTCACTTCATGGTAACCCAGGTCTGTGATGGCAGGACTAGGGTGAAAAAGGAAGAAAAGGAAGGGAAAAAAGGAAATAATCCCTTAGAGGCTGTTTGCTACCCTTACTTGTCATTTCTCCAGTCTCAGTGTAAGCCTGTAGGCAGCAACCTCACAGCCAACTTAATCACTACACAGAATATCCCATACTCAGAAAACCAAGGACAAATGTTACGAAGGCTCACTGAATCTGCAAGTGGGGCACCCTTATCCAGTACTGGGTTTAAAGAACTATCACTGTCACCTAAGTAGATTAAAAAATGTGTCTCTGTGTGGTGATGCTGAGGAGGGGTACCTCTATCATATACTTCTTATCCTCAACAAATCATATTTAAAACTTGAAAATCTCTTCAGCACCAGATATGAGAGACACTGTGAGACTTCATTTGGAAGCCAGATGGAGAACTTTGTTTTGAGACAGTAAATCTAATACAGAAAGGGAAGTAGACTGGTGGGAGGCGGGGACTGGGGACAGAGGGTTTGGCTTAAACTGTAGAAGCCTCCCTTCAGAACTAAAAGATCTGTTTCCTCTGTTCCTACCTGGCAATGTGACTTCCAGAGCTTTGGTGGCAAGGGTACACTCCAGGTCCTACAAGTCGAAACAACTAAAAAAAAAAAAGAAATTTAAATATAGTGGCTGATTACTAGCTTACAATATTACGCAGTACTGCTCCTCCTCCCATTGCATTATATTGATAATATTGTGAGACACAATGAATGGTCTTTGTGGGCTAAACGCCCAATCACTATATACACAGCACTGTTTCTGTCTGGTGATTCTTTGCAGGTTCTAAACAGACAACCTAAATTTTTAAGAAAAAATATTTGTTAATTGGGAAAACTGTTTTTTTTTCTTTCAAAGAGATAAGATTTCAAGTTTCTACTTTCACCATATGTAGTTTACCTTAAAAGCTTTCCTTAGATGACTAGCAAATGCCATAAATTAGGTGATTATAGACTAGACAGCTAACGGTGCAGATTAAACACAGATTAAAGTCAATGAAACACATTTATCCAGTATTTACCTTTACATTCAATCACTGTAAAATAAATGTACACAGCAAGGACAATTGAAATCTTCATTAATCAAACTCAGGCTTAGTCCTGTAACAGGGAGAGAACTTTCCTTTTTAAATATGTAGCACATGTTCTAAGTATGGGTTACAAAACAGCATAAAACATTGTTCTTGAACAGCTTAGTCTTCTAGGAAGGGAAATGGGAAATCCTTAAACAGAGGTGGCTGCTTAATAAAATCCCATAGGACTTTTTCACTAATTATACAAAAGCAAAATATTTATCTAGACAGATACCTTTTTGATTTCCTAATTTATGATGATTAGTGTTCTCAAAGCAAAAAGTCAGTTACTTGGGTTAACAGTTATGAGTATTTATATAAAAAGGCAATAGAGCGGATTACCTAAATCTGCAGTGGTGCTAGTAACTGTCCTAAGTAAACAGAACATAGACATATCTATATATGGATGTTAAAAATTCCCACTATCTTAAATTCCAAACCAAGAGCTTCATCTCTATCCCTGCTCTGTCTAGACTAGGAATTGCTATTTTCAGCTACATTCTCAAAAACCCATGTGCAGGGTAGTGATTTCCTCTATCAATCATACATCTGAATCTATAGAGTAAGCTTCCTATACATTTTATCATGGCACTTATCAAATAGTCTCAGCACCTATGGAAAAAGCACAAATTGTTACAGTTGGAAATGGTGGGAAAATCGTCTAAGTGATGTGTTTGAGTTCCTGTATAAATTTAGTGACACAAGCATGACCAAAACCTAGGTCTTTGGATTCTCTAGGTCAGTGCACTTTTCAATTTCCAGCTTTACTTATCTACCACTGTTTTCAACATGAAAGTCTGTTAATTATCATTTGAATTTGCCACTATTTCTATCTGTTTTTGATAAACAAGGCCAGAAAGTAAGGTTTATCTACTTTTTCAGTATTCCTAGTATTTGACCAGGAATATAAAGTCCTCCATAAATGCTTACTGAACTAAATTGAATCGGGTATTTTGCTATCCATTTTCATTCTTTAAATCTTACTGAAAGTTTTATTTTTATTATGAATAATTTTTTTATTATAATTCACAGAGATAGTTCCTACTGGATGTCACTTATTTTAATCAAAATCTTCTTCCTTTTTATATCATGGCTTTCAATATCCTATGTAATATCATGATATTGGCTTTTCTATTTTATTATTAAATGTGCCCAACTTGATTATAAATTCTTTTAAGATGGAGTGCAATTACTATGTTTCTCTCAGAACAGAATCCAGACACAGCACAATGTTTCAATGAATAGTGCTTTATTAAGTTCTACACTGGCCTTCATACTCAGCTCTTTAATCCTTATTATTTTCTATCAATTACCATAATTTTGTCTTTAAAGGTTAACTTAACAATTAATTTGGAGGAAAGGACCAAAAGTTTTTCAAAATCCATTTTAAAACTTTACTGGGAATGCCATTTTTTAATTTAATTTTGGGTACACAAGTTGTAACCCAATGACTTGTACACTATTCTCTACTTCAATATAAAGTGCAAACATCACCATTAGGATTTTACTACACTTTTACTGTTAATAAGACCTTGAGATGTGAAGAAACTTAGGAATTCTCAAATGTACTCCTAACCTTCCAGGTACACTATATATGCTTTCCTATGTTTTGTTACTTTTGTTCAGTGATATAACATATTCATTATCTCTCACACATCTTGGTTCACAGATGTCATGTACCCATCTACACAGAACTGCTTAGAGGGGGAAAAAAAAATCTGTTATCACAGTGACACCTGCTGGTTTTTAACTATAAATTTTAAATTCCAGTTGAAGAACAGATTCTTCAGTCTCAAATTTTTTCTTAGTAAAATTAAATATTAATGCTTTCCATTTAAATTATTTGATGTACAATTAATTTTTAAAACAAATTTAATACATAATTAGCCATATAAAATTTTTTGTGACAATGGTCTCATTGTAATTTTATTAAGTATTTGAGGAAGAAGTGGGGGCAGGGGGAGAGTGTGTGTGAGAGAGAGGCATCAATTTGTTGTTCCACTTATTTATGCATTTATTGGTTGATTCTTGGATGTGCCCAGACCTGGGACTGAACTCACAACCCTGGCATATTGGGATGACATTCTAACCAACTCAATACCCAGCCATGTCATTAATTATTTTCTTTAACAAGATACATTTCCCAAAAAGCTGCTTAAGCATTTCAGAGTACATGAAGGTTTTTAAAAAACTGATTGATCTTGTGGTTTTCTTCTCAAATTCTTTACAAATTCTATTTAAGGGAATGTATTATATTAAATCTTTAAAACATCTGCAGAATAAAGAATGGCAATTTTAGCAATATGGGCAATTCCATAAAAGTCAAGAATTTGATCTATGTAGTAATATAGAAACTTTTAAACATAATCTAGCTGAACTCATACTTTCACTTTTTCTCTCAGTTTTGTTGTGATATAATTGACACATTGTTTAAGGTATACAACATGATGGTATGGTATATGTATATATTATGAAATGATCGCACAATAAATTAACATCCATCACCTCAGTTACATTTTTCTCTTCTTGTGATGAGGACTTTTATGCTAAGATCTATTGTCTTAGCATAATACTCTCCAGTTCCATCTATGTGTTGCAAGGAGCTGGGGGTGGGATGGGCAGAGGAGGGTAGAGGGAGAAAAACTGGGCAACTGTAATAGAGTAACAAAAAAAAATATTTAATAATCACAAAGATCTATTGTCTTAACAACATTCAAATATACAGTACAGTATTGTTAACTGCAATTACCATGGTGGACATTACATCCCCAGAATTTACTAATCTTAAACTTGGAAGTTTGTACCTTTAGACACCCTTTACTCATTTTGTGGCCCCCCACCCAACCCCTGCCCCACCTTTGGCAGCCATCAATCTGTTTGCTGTTTCTATGAGTTTGTTGTTGTTTTTAAGATTCTATGTATGAGATCATGTAGTATTTCTTCCTTTGGCTTATTTTACTTAGCATAATGACCTCAATGTTCATCCATATTGCCATAAATGGCAGGATTTCCTTCTTTTCTATACCTGAATAATATTCCAGTGTATACACACATTAAAAAAAAATTAAATGCATTGGGTGACATTAATAAAACTGCGTAAGTTTCAAGTATACAATTCTATAATGCATCATCTATATATTGCATTGTGTGCCTACCACCCGGAGTCTAGACTCCCACTGTCACTATATGTTTGACCCCCTTTACCTTCTTCAACTTCTCCTAACACACTGTGGGAACCTTTCTTCTGTTGTCTATGTCTGTAAGTTTGTTCACTTGCTGCTTTGTTTTATATCTCACATGAGTGAAATCATATGGTTCTGTCCTTTTCCATCTTATTTTGCTTAGTATGATAATCTCAAGATCCATCCATATTGTCACAAATGGCAGCATTTCATATTTTCTTATGGTTAAGAAGTATTACTGTGTATACATACCACACCTTCTTTACCCAATCATCCATTGAATGACAGTTAAGTTCTCTTGACTAGCACGTGTAACGCTGCATGAACACAGGAACAGTGTGTATGCATGTGAATGTTTCCATTTTCTTTTTTTTTTGGTAGATACCTAGAAGAGGGATTGCTGGGTCATATGGTAGCTCAATCCTTAATTTTTTCTAGGAACCTCCATACTGTTTTCCATAGTGCTATACCAGTTTACAGTCCCACCAACATTGTATGAAGATTCTTTTTCTCCACATCCTTTCCAGTATTTTTGATTTCTTGTCTTATTAATGGTCATTCTAAGAGATGTGAGATGGTATCTCATTGTGGGTTTAATATGTATTTCCCTAACAGCTAATTGAGCAACTTTTCATATATCTATTGGCCGTTTATATAAGTTTACTTAGAAAAAAATGCCTGTCAGTTCCTCTTCCCATTTTTTAATTGCATGGTTTTGTTGTTGAGTTGTATGAGTTATTTATATATTTTGGATATTAGCTTCTTATAATGGGTATTGTTTGCAAATATCTTCTTCCATTCAGTTGGTTGCCTTTTTGTTTGTTAAGGGTTTCTTTTGCCATACAGAAGCTTTTTAGTTTGAGGTAGTCCCATTCATTTATTTTTTGCTTTTACTTCCCTTGCCTTTGGGGTCAAGTTCATAAAATCCTCTGAGACCAAGGTCCAAAAGTTTAGTGTTTTCTTTTGGGTATTTTATTATTTTAAGTCTTACATTTAACTCTTTAATCCATTTTGAGTTAATTTTTGTGTATGGTGTGAAATAGCAATCAAGTTTCACTCTTCTGCATGTAGCTTTCCAATTTTTTCCAGCACCATTTATTAAAGAGGCATTCTCTTCATTGTTTGGCTCCTTTGTCAAAAATTAATGGCCTACATATATGTGGGTTTATTTCTGGCCTCAGTCTTGTTCCATTGTTTGTGTATTTTTCTGTCAATACCATACTGTTTTGACTACTGTAGCTTGGCAGTGTAATTTGAAGTCAGGGCATGTGATACCTCTGGCTTTATTTTTTTTCTCAGGGTTGCTTTGGCTATTCTGGGTTTTTCTGTGGTTCCATACAAATTGGATTTTCTTATTTCTTTGAAAAATGCCATTGGGATTCTGATGATGCATTAACTCTTTATATGAACTTAGGTTAATATGGTCTTTTTAACTATAATGATTCTTCCAACCAATGAACTTGGAATATCTTTCCATTTCTTTGTGTCTTCTTCAATTTCTTTCAAGTATGTCTTGAAGTTTTCAGTGTACACATCCTTTGTTAAGTTTATTCCTATATACCACATACCACTTTTTTTTTAATCCATTCATCTAGCCCTGGTAACTTAGGTTGTTTCCATGTGTTGGCTACTATAAATAATGCTGCAATGAGCATGGCATAGATAGTACTTCCAGGTAGTGATTGTTTCCTTTGGATATATACCCAGAAATGGAACTGCTAGATCATACAGTAGTTCTATTTCAATTTTTGGTATCTCTGTACTGTTTTCTACAGTGGTTGCGCAAATTTACATTCCCACTAACAGTACACAAAGGTTCCCTTTTCTCCACATCCTTGCCAGCATTTATCTCTATTTTTATAGCTGCCATTCTAACAGGTGTAAAGAGATATCTCATTGTGGTTTTTGATTTGCATTTCCCTAACGATTAGCAATGCTGAGAACCTGCCAGTCATTTTGTATGCCTTCTTGGGAAAAATGTCTATTCAGTTCCTCTGTCCATTTTTAAATTTTTTTTTTTTTTTTTTTTTTTGCTATTGAGCTATAGAAGTTTTTTTTTTTATTTTTGGATACTAACACCTTCTTAAATATTTTCTCTCATTCCATAGGCTGCCTTTTCAATTTTGTTATTCTTTGCTGCATAGAAGCCTTTGATGTAGTCCCACTTGTTAATTTTGTGCTTTTGTTGCCTTTTAACAACAAAAAAAATCATTATCAAGATCCATGTCAAAGACCCTTAGTTTTCTTCTACATGTTTCATCTTTAATCCATTTTGAGTTGATTTTGTGTATAGTGTAAGATAGGGGTCTGGTTTCAATCTTTTGCTTGTAGCTTTCCAGTTTTCCCAACACCACGTATTAAAAAAAACTGTCCTTTCTCTACTGTATATTCTTGGTTACTTTGTTGTAAATTAATTGATCATATGAATATGTGTGGATTTATTTCTGGACTCTGTTCCCATTGATCTGTTTCTTTTTATGTCAATATCACAGTTTTGATTACTATAGCTTTGTAGTATTGTTTGAAATCAGAAAGTGTGATGCCTATAGCTTTGTCCTTCTTCTCAAGATTGCTATTTGAGGTCTTTTGTGGTTTTGTACAAATTATAGGAATTTGTTCTAAAATGCCATTGGAATCCTGATAGGGATTGCACTGAATCTGTAGATTGCTTTGGGTAGTATGGACATTTTAACAAAATTAATTCTTATAACCCATGAGCATGGAATATCTTCTATTTACTTGTTTCTTCAACTTATTTCATCAGTATCTCACAGTTTTCAGTACACAAGTCTTTACCTCTTCGGTTAAATTTATTCCTAGGTATTTTATTCTTTTTTTATGCTATTATTCTCTTAACTTCTCTTTCTAATAGTTTATTGTTAGTATATCAGAGCACAACAGATTTTTATATATTCATTTTTTAACTGCAACTTTCCTGAATTAGTTTGTTAGTTATAACAGTCTCTTGGCAAAGTCTTTAGGGTCTTCCATACATAATATAACTGTCTTCATTTGCAGATAACATCAACTTCTCATAATCAAAATTTTTGTTATAAATAGTAATAATGTTTCTATGGAGGCTAACTTTTCTATGTCCACCTGGTCTCAACCAAATTTGATTTTTAAGTTTAAGGGGGGAAACCAATTACTCCTCCTCCCCCACCCAATGATGGAAACCAGATATTCTGCATCCAATTCAATTTTTTAAAAGTATACTACTGCCTGGTTTGGCTGCAGAGTAGTTTCATAGGTCACAGGGGGCTGATGCATTGGAAGGGCTGGATTCTCTTCACTCCATTTCCGCACTTGCTTTAAGAAAATGCAGGACCAACTGAATGTGGTGCATGTTGACTATTCTCAGTGCCCTTGAACCACACATTGGTTTCTCCCTAGGTGGCACTCATGTAATATTCTATGCTGCAGCACAGACTGACCACCCAGTAGATTGTGAAACAGTAGTAAATACCTTTAGTAATTCAGAATATTTAAGAAGACTGAAATTTCACATATTAACTTATTAATGTTTGAAGTACATGAAGCATTCTTGATAAAACACTATGTAAAGAAAAGTTTGGGGATACATCTGTACTATGGATTTTCATTATATAATTGATGGAACTTTTTTTAATTATTAAACATATCATTTACTTTATCTAATATTTTGTTGCTGGCCCAATGTTAAGTAAGCAATACACTGAAGTCCCTGTATTTCTACCATTGTACTCTTTTACTAAAAGAATAAAGTGAGGGACTTCTGTCAAGATGATGATGTAGGCAGACATAGCTTGCCTCTTTGCATAATCACATCAAAATTACAAGTAAAATACAGAACCATTGTTCAGAACTGTCACAAATCAAGTTGAATGGAAGTCTGACAACAATGGAATTAAAGAAACAACATCCATCCAGACTGGTAGGAGGGACACAGATATTGAATGGGCTGGTCCTACTCCCATGTGTGGGTGGATGAAAATTTGGGAGGGATATCTTGGGAGCAAGGAGTCCCAGACCCACACCAGGCCTCCCAGGCCAGGATTCCAGGGCCAGAAAGATAAGTCCCCACAACTTCCGGCTGCAAAAGTCAGCAGCGATTGAGTCAGTAGAACAAACTGCTGGAGCCCCAAGCAGTTCCTTTTAAAGAACCTACACATGGGCTCACCTTCTCAGACTCACTCTCTCTGAGCTCCAGCACTGGGGTAGCAGCTTGAAATGCACTAGTGGTATACAGGGAGAAACTGAAGTTTCTGGCATCAAGGCAAGCAAGACCATTGTTCCTTTCCTAAACACTCCCTGCAGCAAGCTGGTGCTATATCTGAGACTCCCATCAACCTGGCTAACACTGTTTGACCCACCTTGGAGATCCCCAGAGACTAGGCTCCACCCAATTTACAGGCCCACCCAAGCTGCTTTTCCATATGAAGGGCTGGTCTTGGCTCATGCTTCACAACTTCCTAAATTTTATCAACCAAGCAACAGCTGGCCTCAGTGAGCCCCAGGCCAGGAACTGGAAGCAGCCAGCCTAGGTTCATAGCTTGGCTCTGTCTGAGAATCTCCAAGCCCAGCACAAGTAGCAGCCATCTCAGGCTGCTTTATAGCTGAGGCAGGGTGGCACTGTGTGGAACACAGGTGGGGCCTGATCTTGGTCCGCACCACCTTGGAAACCCCAGGTGCCAATGCACCTCGTGGACAGCTACAGACCACATTGGAGCACCACCACCATGCCCCTGCATAGCTTATCTTTCATGGGGCAGTAAGTGCTCACAGCCAATCCTTGCAACTGACTGGCCTAGGTAAATCCCTCTCATTAATCTGCCAACAGCAACCAAGGCTCAACTACAAGAGGAGGGTGTACTCAGCCCACAAAAGGGTGCACCTCGAGTACCCAGCTTGGGTGATAGTGGAGGCTGTGCCACTGGACCCTACAGAACACCTACTACATTAGGTCACACTACCAAGACAGGGAGTCAAAGCAGCTCTACCTGATACATAGAAACAAACACAGGGAGGCTGCCAAAATGAGGAGACAAAGTAACATGGCCCAAATGAAAGGATAGATCAAAACTCCAGAAAAAGAGCAAAAAGAAATGGGGATAACCAATCTATCCAATGCAGAGTTCAAAATACTGGTTAAAAGGATGCTCAAGGGACTTAGTGAGGACCTTAACAGCATACAAAAGATCCAGTCAGAAATGAAGGATATGCTAATTGAAATAAAGAACAATTTACAGGGAAACAGTAGAGTAGATGAAGCTGAGAATCAAACCAATGATTTGGAACATAAGGAAGCAAAAAACCACCAATCAGAACAAGAAGAAAAAAGAATCCAAAAAAACGAGGATAGCATAAGCAGCCTCTGGGAAAGCTTCAAGAGGTTCAACAATAGCATCATAGGGGTGCCAGAAGGAGAAGAAAAAGAGCAAGAAATTGGAAATCTATTTGAAAATATAATGAAAGAGAACTTCCCTGATTTGGTGAAGTAAATGGGCATGCAAGCCCAGGAAACACAGAGTCCCAAACAAGATGAATGCAAAGAGGCCCACTCCAAGACACATCATAATTAAAATGCCAAATGTTAGAGTAAAGAGAGAACCTTAAAAGCAGCAAAAGAAGTTGGTTACCTACAGGGGAGTTCCCATAAGGCTGTCAACTGATTTCTCAAAAGAAACTTTGTAAGCTAGAAGGGACTGGCAAGAAATATACTAAGACATGAAAAGCCGGGATCTATAGCCAAGACTGCTCTACCCAGCAAAACTATCACTTAGAAACAAAGAACAGATAAAGAGCTTTCCAAACAAGAAAAAACTAAAGGAGTTCATCATCATCAAAGGATTATTATATGAGATGTTAAAGGGATCTATTTAAGAAAAAGATCAAAACTATGAACAATAAAATGACAAAAAAATACGTAAAATACATACTTATCAACAATTGAATCTAAAAAAACAAAGAAAACCAGAAGAACATAGACAGAATCATGAATACAGAGAGCATTTAGATGGTTGCCAGATGAGAGGGGGTGTAGAGGAATGGGTGAAGAGGTGAGGCGGTTAAGATGTACAAGTAGGTAGAGAATAGCCATGGGGATGAGAAGTACAGTATAGGAAATGGAGTAGCTGAAGAACTTACATGCATGATCCATGGACATGAACAATGGTGGGGAGACTGACTGAGGCAGTGGGGGGTGCTGGGTAGGGGGTGGCAAAGGGGGAAAAACCAGAACTGTAACAGCATACTCAAGAAAATGTAATTTAAAAAATAAGAGAGAAAAAAATAAAAAGTGAATACATCTAAATTTTAAATATAAAGGTTAAATTACATATTAGCCTCTTAAAGGTATACTGTAAACTGCAAGCTGTAAGATGCTATATAAATGGAACTATTGTGTTTATTTACTTTAAATTGATTTTGACTATTTAGAGATAATCTGAATCTTGAATTTTCGTGAGGATCAAGTGTTAGTGTATTTATTAATTTATTGCTCTGTGATCAAATTATAAAATGTGGAGTGAAATCTCACTAGTTACTTTAAAAACAAATGAAGATCAGAAAAAAGTGAAATTCTATAGGGTCATTTAGCTCTGGAACTTGTGATTGTCACGAAGGCATTTCTCTCTCCCTGCAGCCAGCAGGACCCCAGTTCTAAGGAACCATGCCTGCACGGGGGACAAGAATCATGGTCTGGGGCATACTGTATCAGTCTGCTCTGGCTGCCACAGTAAAATACCATAGATAACACAGCATCAACATAAATTATTTATATTCTTACAGTTCCAGAGGAAAGAAGTCTGAAGATCAAGGTGCCAGAAAATTCCCTTTCTGGTGAGTTTTCTCTTCCTGGTTTGCAGATGGCCACCTTTCTGCTTTGTCATGCGACCTCTTCCCTTAGCATGTGTAGAGAGAGTGTGCTCTGTTGTCTCCTTCTCTTCTTACAAGGACACCAGTGCTATCAGATTAGGGCCCTACCCTTAGGACCTCATTTACCAGTAATCACCTCCCTAGAAGTAAATGCCTCTAAATGCAGTCACTTTGAGGGTTTGGGCTTTGACACACAAATTTTGTGGGACACAATTCAGTTCATAGTAGGGACTGAACTGTATGAGCAACAGGACTGTTGAACACACATAAGGCACCACTTCCAGTGAGTGAACTAGGAAAACACCTAAAGTTTCTCTTCCTTACTTTAAGTAGAGCTGAGAAGGGGGAAAAACTCTCCCCTGGGGATGCCTATTATAGCACAACACTCACATATGTTTAAGGATGAAATTCACACTATCTGTGAGTTGTGTGTGAGCGTGCATGTGCTGAAGAACAGGGAAGGGAGAGGAAGGAAACCCAAGGTAAAAATTGACTTTGAAGTGGTCCAGGGTTGGCAGTGCCACAAAAAACAAACCAGTAGTGCTAGAAGAAGAAATCTCTGTAGAAACATATTTTAAACAAAAAATCCCCCCAAAATAAAGTAATATGAAATTCATAATCAAAATTACTGATCACATTAGAAAATACATCACCATACATGTTTCCTAAAAAACAACAAACAATAAACTGTAGAGAATCAGAGCTATAAAAAAAAAAAGTACATTTACTGTTTTTAAAGAGAAAAGAGGGAATAATAGGACTATCCCAAGTGACCAGGAAAGTTTGAGAAAGAACCAAAGAACACTTGTGGAAATGAATAAAATGTAACCATAATTAAAAATTTGATAGGTTAAATAGGTTACAGACAGTGAGAAGATCGAGTTAGTGAACTGAACAACAGATTTAAAAAATAACCCAGAATTCAACACATAAAGAGACAGTAAATATGACTCAGAGATATGGATAACAGAGTAAGGAAGTGAAACATAAGTCTAATTTTAACTCCCTGAAGGACAGAATAACAAAATAGATAGAATGGGGAAAGTACAATATTCAGAGATAAAAGTTGAGAATTTTTATAATGTATGAAAGACACTAATTCTCACATTCAAAAAGCTCAATAAATCTGTACAGGATAATAAAAAGAAATGCATAGGTGGACACACTGTAGTATAATGACATCTGACTGTAGACCACCAAAAATAAAGACCTTAAACATAATGAAAGAAGAGACAGATAAGCTGCAAAGGAGTGGCTTATCTGATCACATTGACAGCTGTCATTTCAGAAGAAACAATGGCAGCAAGAAGACAGTGGAATAATATTAAATGCTAGAAAAAAATAACTGTCAATCCACCCAGCTAACTTTCAAGGATAATAAAATGGTAAACTTACAGGTAAATGTAAACAAGTATTGACTGCCTAATTATTTTTGGAGTTAAACTGAGATAAAACCAATTCTAGACACTAATTTATAAATTGAGGGGGAAAACAATCAGACTTTGTTTAAAAGTCTCTTATGTTTACAAAGAGAGTAAAGATTTTATGCTAACTATGCAAATTAAATTTCTTGGTAAGCACAAAAACATAAAAACTATTTTTTTTTTACCTTCGAAACTAGAAAGAGAAAAGTGAGTGGAAAAACAGAACAACTGATCTGAAAGAAGGCTTAAAAAAACCCTCAAAAACCACAAGGGCAGTAAGGAAACAGAAAAAGTGAAACATAAATCACAGTAAAATGGGATAAATAAATCTTAATATATTAGTAAGTTCAATAAATACAGATTGATCAAACTCTCTCAGTAAAAGATAATCACATGGAAAGAAAAAATACAGTTTTTAAGAGGCACATCTAAAACATAATAGAAAGGTCCAACAGAAGAACAAAGAATATATATCATATAAATACTAACCAGCTGGTATGGCCTACATATATTTTTAAGCAGAGACTTTAAAGCAATGCAAAATGAAATAAAAACATTATTAGAAATAGAGGTCATGACTATAAGATGCAACTCTAAACCTGGAAGATAATTCTAAACTTGTATGTACCTAATAATAAAGCTTTAAAAATATACAAAACAAAAACTGACAGAATTACAGGGAGAAATTAAAAAATCAAAAAATTTAACATATCTTAGAATATGAGTTATCAAGTAGAAGGAAAAACAACAGTAAAATGGAGACAATTTGAACAACATAATTAACAATTCTGGTCTAATAGACTCTCAAGACCTGGAAAATATGCAGACTTTTAAGCACTAATGAAAAATTTATAAAAACTGACCATAATTTAGGTAATAAAATCTCAGCAAATTTCACTATAACAACTTTATATGAACTACTTTCTGACCACAATCCAATTAAAGAAGAAATCTGTAAGAACAGAATTAAAAAACAACTACTTGTCAGGAAATGAACAAAAGCTACACACACGAGTCAAAATAGAAACATTATGAAAAATAGAAACACTTAGAACTTAAAAATAAATATTTCTATACCACTTAATATTCATCACAAAATAATTCTGTAAGCTACAGAATCCATTTTATCTCTTATCTCTGTTCAACAGCATAATCAGCAACAATGTTGTACATTACATGATTACTATACAAAAAGTTAATTTATATATATAAAATACACATCAAAGAATGATTTGGAAACTGGGAAATATAAGTAAAAGTGTTCACTACTAAAATATTGAAAGGAAGGCAAATCAACTATTTCTTTCAGAAGTTACATGGAACAGCTAAAGAAAGACATATCTTAAATGTTCAAAAGTTAAAGGGTCCATTAATTCTTTCTGGTTTAAGAAGTCCCTTAGATTCTTCTATCATATATACAAACTCATATGGTAAGTTATTTATTATTCATGAGATGAACAAATACTATCAGAAATCCTTGTTGCACAAGTTAAGTAACCACAGCTAAGACTATGTTCCTGCTCACACACAGTCCTGTTTTCTTGGTTACAGCATCTGTTCAGTGGTGCATTGGCAATAAATAGCATTCCAAAAACTGCCTATGGTACAAAGGGAATTTTCACTTAAGGTTCCCCTTGCTTTTCAGTTACGGGATATTTTTGGAAGTATTTTTTTTTTTTCATCCACTGAAAGAGAATTAAGAAAATTCCAACATGCCTTAGTGTCAGCAAGAGCTCTTTTTAGTCCAGGTACCAGAGGATGATTGATGAACCTGTCAAGCCTACAGTAGCGGACAGAGAAAGTTGGCAGAAGTTCAGTGTTATTGAAAGAAATCTCAAATACTTATTTCATCTCCTCTATTAACTTTAATCACATTTTCAACATACAGCCAAGAATGAAGCTTTGACAGTGAGCCATAAATTTACACAAGCAAGCATTGTCACTTTTCTGCGCTAGCAACATTGAGATAACATGAGAGAGTTGGGTATTTTCTTTCTTGTGCCTTTCTTTATTGAAGAGCAATAAAAAACATTTGAAAGATTTATCCATACCTCAAATTAATTTGCCATAAATCTCTTGAAATATCGCACTTAATTTTGCTTCATTTATGGTAAATAAAAAATCAGCTTAGTTCTTCAATTAGACGGTTAAATGCAGATTTTTAAAAAGCATAGTGATGACAGAGTTGGTACATGTTTCATCATAATACACCTGCTTATGAGAACAGACATTAAACACTAAAAAGGATTTACATTGAACATGGGTCATTTGTCATGTGGGCAAATACTTCTGGTATATTCAGAGCCAGAATCTTAGTATGGTTCCAGAGGGACTCCTTGGCAGATTTTGCTGATTACTCATTAAGCAGTTGAAACATGTATAGATGTTACTTGTCTTATAAAGCTCACGCACTGCAAAACAGACACAAAAATGAGGTAAATATTATGGCAAGATTATGGTTCTTGGAAAGGCTACAAATCAACTATATTTTTGGTAATCTTTTCCTTCTAGGCATGTTTTAAAAGCTGAAAACATTAATTGCTGGAAGGCCACAAAACTTAATAAGTTTGTCTTGTCATGAGGGAAACACATGGCATTATGCTGCCCTATACAATCTGTAACCTTTCAGTCTGTTCAAAGACCAACATGGTCACCTTTGCCATAGCAGAAGCTGTTTTCCTCTCACTTCTCGTAAGGGTGATCTCTGTTCCAAAGACAGTTGTTTTTGTCTACATTACTCTTGGAATACAACTTTACACATTCTTCCAATTGTCAAGGAAGCTAAAACGGGCAACTATTATATCTATTTTATAAGCCACAACAATAAACTAACATTAACCCTGTAAGAATGAATTAAAGTATTTTTCTAAGAAGTCTATACTTACAGTTCTGAGATAATCAATAAAAGCAATTCTGATTAACAAAGAGTAAGTTTTTCTCCTACTCTTGCCCATTCAAATAATCATATATAGGCACTTAAACTGGAAAGATGTAGCACTCTTCTTCCACTAAACATTTCATTAAGACTCCAGTAGAAGTTTCTTTCTTCTGAATGAGTACCACTGAATATATTGCTAAGCTTGAAGCAAAGGCTAAATGGTTTGGTGGAAATAGTCTTTGGGGGAAGTCAATGTTTTCTTATTAGTTTGTCACTGTTGTGTTTCAAGTTCTTAAAAGGTTGAAAATTTTGCTAGGTCCTTCTCCATCTCAGCATATTGTTCTTTAAGCCTCTCCATAGCTTTTCTGTGCTCTTCATCCACTTCAGCTTGTTTGTTGTGTTGTTCTTTCATGAAATCATCCCACTGGATTACATGCCGGTTTTCACTAGCTATTAAATGGTCATTATGAATCTGAGAAAAGAAAATTTGAAAGTCATGTAACATTTTCCAGACAATTATTTTTCTATGTAGAAGAGACAAAGATAACTTTACCTCTTGATACTTGGTTACTAGAGTAATCAGCTTGAGAGTCACAATGATAAAACTGCATTATAGTTTAAATGTCCAGTAAGAACCTGACATATTAGAAACATCTAAGGCTAAGGCTTTGTTAACTACGACTGAACATGGGTATTCACATTTCTGAAATTTCAAAAATGTCTTGTATCGTTAAATGACAAAAATAAAAAATAATTCAAGTAAATTTTCATGCTATTTCTCCTCAAATTCCATTTAACTGCATATAACTTTTAAATCAAGTTTAAAGTAATATGCCCAAAGAATGATTATTATAGGAAATTAAAAAGAGCCCTGGCTGGTGTGGCTCAGTGGATTGAGCACTGGCCTGCAAACCAAAGGGTCACCAGTTCAATTCCCAGTGTAGGGCACATGCCTGGGTTGCAGGCCAGGTCCCCAGCAGGGGGCATGCGAGAAGCAACCACACATTGATGTTTCTCTCCTCTTTCTCCCTCCCTTCTCTTTCTCCTCTCTAAAAATAAATGTAAAAAACTTAAAAAAAAAACAAACCCCAAACCCGCTTCCCTTAAAAAAAAAAAAGGCATAAATTTAGTATAATTTCATTATCTTTGAGTACGTAAAGCAATGAGCTAAACAGAAAAAGATAGGATGAAAAATAACTATATCTGCCTCAAATATTCTATATACATGTCTTTAGAAGTTAAGTTTTGATACAAGCAAATCCTGTTTAAACAAACTAGCAAAATGTCATAGAAGCAAACCATAAAAACCTACAAAGCACTGAAAGTCATTACTAATTCCAGTGCTCTAATGTAAACAGGACATCTGGTGTACTTACACACTGGTAATGCAGGTGCTGGATGAGAGCTACTAGGAAAAAGATAAACCTGGGTTTTCATGAAGCCCATAATGTCCTTGCTGCTCTATTTCCTCTCTTTTCTGGAATATGATGAGAATGAGGATGAAAAACTGGATAAGCCATTACACTATTAGAAATGCATATTTATTTACCTCTAAAAACTCATCATAAGATTACATTACTCTCATTTTACAGATGATGAAGGCTGAAGGACACTCAATTTACTTCTCCATGATCACTCAACTACAAAGTCTTAGGTTCAAACTTAGGTCTTTCTAACACCTATGCCTTGTCTGTCACAAAGTGCAAATCTAATTTGTCCACAGGTTTTACACAAGTAGCTAAAAATCTCTTTCACTAGGCAAAAAAAAAAAAAAAAAAAAAAAGAAAAAAAAGGGCTATTGCAAGAGTGTTTTCTGCCAATCTTATCTGAGGTTCTTCAGCACAGAGGCTTTTCAAGTGAAAAGAGGCTGACAGTGTGAAGTTTGAGTTATAGTAAAACATTCCCCTAAAATATGCTAAGTATGTCCCACAGATCACTGGCATATAAACAGGCATTACAGTAGTGACGAGGATTAAGAAGGATTTTGCAGATCCAATAAATTTGGAAGGCAGGTTAAGCAAAATTCAAAACATTACTTTTTAACTTTTTAGCCTCATGGATTGTGATCCTCCATAAGATGAATAACCTGATGAGTTCATTAAACTCTTTTCATGGAACTTTCGCAAAAACTATTATATTCTAAGCCATTAGACTAAAAAGAAACGAAAAATGCAAATAAACTTCCTCAAAATGGTATGTTCCTTTAGCTGTAAAGTAATTTTTAATAAATACAGAGAATATTAACATCCAAACTCAGGTGCTGTTTAATAGAGTACTCTTTTCTTTTTATTTGAAACACCACAATTAGCTCAGCTGATCCTGCGATTTGGACAAGGCAACAACCATGATCCCACTTCCCACCAGGGAGCACATTATCCAGTGCAGCTCAATGGAGAAAAATGAAGATTTGGGAGGCACATAGACCTTACTTCAAATCCTGGTTCACTTATTACCAGTGGTATGATCCTGAGCAAGTTAAAGTTTCTGTAACTTTAAAATGAGGAAAATAATACTTTATATTCTTAACTAATATTTATGAAAACCAAAGGTAATATATGTTGAGTTCCTAACTTGGTGTCTGTGGGTCTTAATAAAAGGTCAATATTAGTATTATACAAAACCACAAGCAAAGAATCTGGAAGGCATATCAAACTTTTTTTATCCTCTCCAATCTAAGCTTTTTGTTCTTTAATGTTAGTAATTTAATTTCAGCAATAGATCCTTGTAATAATTCAAACAACAGAAGCAACTCAAATAAAATAGCTTCCCCCTCCCATCCCATATTCAATTCAATCCCTTTTGATGATTCAACTATTTACTATTTTGCTGTAACATGTTGCCATAGTAATGTCCAAACAGATTTATACAAGTCTAAGAGAAAGTGACAGTTCCCCCTACCCACACACTTAAATACCTAATCCTTTCCAAGTATTATCTTTTTTCCTAGTATTAATAGTTTGATGGGTACCCACAGATTTTTTCCTATACAAGCATATTTCTTTAATAACAACAAAAAGAAGTCATATTACATATGACAGTCTGCAGCTTTCCTTTTTCAATAATGATATAATCAGTACTAGTAACATACCAACAGCAGGAGCGTGGGAGAGCTCTGCCCTGGGTGCAAGCAATCAGGGGGTGCACTATCTGTACAGAATTTAAATCAATGACACAAACAACGGAAAGACTGTTTTTCACTACCACCAGGCACTGGTAATTCTGAATAATGTCAGTGATAAAATACATCTAAATCAAAAATCTTTCTTTGGTCTAAGTTCTGAACAATTGCTGAGGTTATTGTTGAATTTTAATAATATATGTTACAAATTAACACCTTTCCCTGTTTAATCTTTAATAAACTTTGTATTCCACAAAGGAGATAATTTAGAGAACTCCCAGTTACATAGACAGTCCTGGACAAAGGTAAAGTCAGCTACACACGTTCATTTCAAAAGTAAGTTCCCAGTAGCTCAGAATCATTTCAGCTTTCTTTGGATGCATAGCCCCTCCAACCTCTTGGTAATTAAATATTCTTGCATTTAAACAATGATAACAGAATGACAGCTGAAATAAAATCCAAATTAGTTCAAATCTATTGTACTACGTTACCATTTTTTTGTACTTAAATTTGTATATGTTTTTATTTGTATTTAAAAGTTTTATCCTATGGAGACATTGAGAGCCTCGACAATTATTTCCAAATAAACAAAGACAGTACTGTAACTTCTAGAATTTATTATAAAAATGCAACTTTTATGAATCTTATCTAAACTTATTACTATGTTTAAAACTTTTCCAAACTATGTACCTGTTGCTTCATGTGAACTTTCCCACATTTAAAATAAAATGTATTTTCAAGCAACTATGAGTCAAAATAGATTGATAAATTTGATATACTATTTAAAATTGAATATGCAAAGATCAAATTTGATGAGGTCATTAATAAATTTGCGTAAGAAACAAAAGCAAACTATAACATTATTTTTATTACAGAAACAGATCAATATTTTTTTCCTCCTTTTAACAAAAACTATATCAATGCACCTAAAATTATTAATCTCTTACTTTTTCCTTTTGGTGTTATAGTATTTTTTAAATTTTTTAATTTTTTAATGGTATGACTATGTACGTTAAGTTAAAAAAATACTATCTGCATTTTTCTCATTATTCTTTAGCATCAGATTATTAAAAATAATTTTATCTGCAAGGGATTTAAACTGATCTATTCTAGATGTCAAACATAATAGGTACACTGCCCCTATGGATATCTCTCCAAGGTCACACAGTGAAAAAGAGGTAGAATCAAGAGTAAAAATCCAGTTTTCTCCTCTTTTTTGCTATATAATGTTTAAACCAAATATTATGAGTCTCAAGGATAGGCATTGTTTTTTAAATGGCAAACACTAGTATTTCACATTCCAATTTCAAAAGTATTTAAGAGCTTTAAAAAAAATACACAATACGGCCCTGGCTGGTGTGGCTCAGTGAATTGAGCGCCAGCCTGTAAACTAAAGAGTCGCCAGTTCATTTCCCAGTCAGGGCACACGCCTGGGTTGTGGGGCAGGTCCCCAGTAGGAGGCGAGTGAGAGGCAACCACACATTGATGTTTCTCTCCCTCTTTCTCCCTCCTTTCCCCCCTTTCTAAGAAATAAGATAAAATCTTTAAACACACACACACACACACACACACACAATATGCATGACTTAGGGATTTATACGTGGGACTTTAAAAAAAAGTGCAAATAACGTTGGTCTAGTTTTTGTTTCTTCTAGCAAACAATTATATAAAAAGCATATGATATTAAAAATCAAGTCACACAAGGACCAGATGACTTTATTGGTGAATTCTACAAAACATTTAGACAATTAACACTAATCTCTTTCAAGCTATTCCAAAAAAAATCAAAGAGGATAGAAAACTCGTTCCATGAGGCCAGCACTGTGCTAATACCAAATGATACAAAAATCCTCAACAAAATACTAGTGAACTGAATTCAACAGTATACTAAAAGGATCAAACACCATAATTAAGTGTGATCTGTTCCTGGAATGCAAGGATGGTTCAACACATGAGAATCAATCGCCAAAATACACCACATCAATGGAATGTAGGAAAAAAAACACATAATCATTTCAACTGATGTCGAAAACATACTGGACAAAGTTCAACACCCTGCATGATAAAAACAACCCACAAACTACTTATGATACAAAAATATCTCAACATAATAAAGGCAATAGGTGAAAAACTCACAGCTAATACCATATCTGATGGTGAAAAACTGATTGTTTTCCCTCCAATATTAGGAACAAAATGAGGAATCTGCTTTTATATTCAACATAGTATTGGAAGTCCTAGACAGGGCTTTCAGGCAAGAAAATAAAAGGCACCCGAAATGGAAAGAAAGAAGTAAAATTATCTGTATTTACAGACAATATGGTCTACATGTCAAAAACCATTAAGAATCCACCAAAAACTGCTAGAAAAAAATAAACAAATTGAGCAGATTTGCAGGATACAAAATCAACACTCAAAATCAGTTGCATTTTTCTATACACTAACAAAGAACAATCCAAAAAGGAAATTAAGAAAATAACTCCATTTACAACAGCATTGAAAAATAAAATACTTAGGAATAAATTTAATTAAGAAGGCCAAAGACTTGTACACTAAAAACTATAAAACTTTGTTGAAAGAAATTAACAATATAAATCAATGGGAGACAGCTCATGTTCACGGACTGAAAGATTTAATTTTGTTAAGATGTCAATACTATCCAAAGTGATCTACAGCTTTGATGAAATCCTTATTAAAATCCCAATGATGTTTTTTGCAAAAAGAGAATCCATCCTAAAATATATATAAAACTTCAAGTGACACCAAATAGTCAAAACAAAAACAGTCTTGAAAAAGAACAAAGTTGGATGTCTCATACTGTATTCATGTGTTCATGATGGTTTTATATGGGGGGCCTTGCTGATCCTGGAGAGACTGTCCTTCCCAGAGCTATCCTATTCCTAGATATAGTAAACAACTCCCCTGTGAGCATACATACCTTCTATGTGCAAACTAACCAATCCAAAGACCACACCTTAACTACCTTCTTTATTGGGCTTGCACATTCTGGGCCACTATCTACCTGCCCTAATCACCCAGGGCCAGGTACCAGACAACTACAGGCAGCCCCTATGCCCCAGAAATTGATGGAACTATTCAAACTAGACAATCCTAAACCTGATTGTCCTGCTTTACATGTTACTTCCTGTGGAAACCACAATAAAAGCCCTTGCCCATGTTTTCCTCTCTTTCACTCCACTTGACAAAACTACTGCTTTCCTGCATGGGTGCAAAAGATCCATGTTTTCTTTAATACTACCTCTAGTTTGGTTGAATATGGCTTCAAAAGTTGATGTTTGTGTATGGAACCTAAGTTTAAACTATTCACACATAGTAAAAAGCTCATCTCCCTTGATGGCATATTTTTAAGAGTTAGTGAATTTTATGAGCTAATTGTATTTTCACTGCACTACTCTTATTGCTAGTACCCAAAATGCAACTTTGTGTTAGTGGGTTGTTTTCAAAACATATGTCAAATAACTAGGGAATGTGCATTTATTGTTCTTCTGAATGTACTTTTAGATATCAATTGTGGGAAATGTGGTTTGGATGAATGACGTTTATCATAATTTACTTCCCACAGAATTCCACAAATTGTCTTGACATAAAAGAATTAATGATTAATGGCAAGAGTATTTTATTCCATTACTACTCCCATCTTTCTTTGTTCTGAGAGCCATTCAAATACACAAAATGTAGCCAACAGTATAACTAAGGGCAACCATTAACAAAACGCAACTAGAGGTCAATTTTGCTTTGTACATATTTCCGAGATGAGAAATTAAACTTTATGTCTTTTATATATGTGTACTTTAAAACCTCTGTCATGTCAAAGTTTCGGCAAATGGATATGACAGAAAAAAGAATCCTTAAAAGATCCTCATTTCAGATATTTTGCTAACTAAACTAACACTGAAAGAGAAATAAAGACTAAAGGTTTACTACCTTGGAGTAATATAAAGAATTTTTACTTTTCTCTCAGGTCTGAAAAATGCATTTTTTGTGTGACTTTGAGCTGGTTAATTTTATTAAATTATTTTGAGAAAAGAAAATACAGTGACTGATTATGCATGTAGGTTTCACAGACACCATACCAATACTTAGTGAAACATTTCAGCACATTCTAAAAGAGTAACTTTAAGGTGTACTCCATAAAAAGATAGTTCAGTAACATTCTATGACATAATACCTATAAGAAATATATTTAAGACTAAACTGTTCTTAGGGCTTTGTTATTTATTGAGGCCACTTTTTTTTTTTTAAACCATAGAACAGTATCTTTTAATTTAGAAAACCATAAATGGGCATGATTTTCAAGGGCTTTGCCAACTCTAATAGACCACAGCAGAGCTCTGATCCACAAAATGATTGCCTGCATTTTAAACATATGATCGAGCTGGCAGGTAAAAAGTGCCACCTTACATTTAGAGAGCGATATAAAATTTGCAAAGCCATTTCACATAAACTATATAATACATTACATCAGGTAAGTAGAATATTAATTCACCAGATTAAGTAGAACAGGTATTTATTTTGCAGATGAAGAACCTGAAGCTCAAGGAATTGTCCAAGAACGACTACTACTTAACACACCTTAAAGTTACTATTTTAGAATGTGCTGAAATGTTTCTCTAAGTACTGGTATGGAGTCTGTGAAACCTACATGCATAATCAGCCACTGTATTTTCTTTTCTCAAAATATTTTAATAAAATTTACCAGCTGAAAGTCACACAAAAAATGGAAACAGCCAGAAATAAAAGACACCAGTATTATTATTATTTTTTACCTAATCTAGTCATTTTCCTTATTTATGGTTAACACACTAAATGTGAAAAAAGTTCAAAGTGCCAAGAGGAACCATTCCAATTACAATTTAATTTTAGGTTAGTTCTGCTCAAAGATGCAAAGAGTTGCCATTTTATCAGAATCGTAACTACTTAGATGATGTAATCTTAGAAAGACCAATAACATGTGAGAGCATATTCACGTGAATCTGCTTAAATCACACAGCAACACATTAGAGGGGCAACATTTGGCACAGGACACCCTGTTTAAATTTTTATTTTGAAAGCCAAAATAATTTCATGTTACAGCCAGTAACAGCTAGTACAACCAGTGTCCCTACAAAAAAGGTCTGCTTCTCAGACATAGAAATGCTTCTGATGCCTTCAGCAACAAATTGTTTAATATAGCAATCAATGTTCTCCACAATCATCTTCAGATATATCCCTTTAGATATTCTACATCCCAGCTCCAGAGACTACTGACGTCTCATATCTTTTGTTTTTACTTACACAGTATCCCTCAACCTATATCTTTTCTCTCATCTTCTATCAATTGAATTTTAACTCACTGATCAATGTTGGGCTCAAATGCCACCATCTTCTTAATAAATTACTCCGTTTGCCAAGATCCTAAGAAGTTCTGTGACTTGACCACAGCTTTTATTTTACCCTATATTATATTAGTGCTAGTGGTTTGGAACCCCTAGACTTTTACCTCCCGAGTGTGTAAACTGCCTTAAACTTAACTAAAATCTTTCACCCTCCAGTGTCACCTAGTAGAGGACTTAAAATAATCTGTCCGACCAGGAATGACCCATTGAAGCTCCTGTGCCTGTCAGTACAGTGCTTTCTAGACCCTAAAACACTCCACCCTCACACAGATTCTCCTGCCCATGGCTTTGCCTTGCCCTTTTATCACTGTGTTCAGCAATGGCACTGCCTCCTGACCTGATCTGCTAGATACAATCCTACTTGTCTTGGGCAGCCTTTCCACCTGGCCTAAATGTCAAGTCCTTTCAGGAGGCTTGTTCATCAATTTGTTCAATGTTCAAACTTTATATCAATATTTAAAATGGAGCAAAGGGTGTAGAAATTTAAACTCTGGCAAGGTTCATTCCATTACATTTTTATACAGTGCCAAATCTGAACCATTATCGTGGATTAACCACAACACATTCCAGAGAAATGGACACAGTAACATTCATTGATGCACCCACATGCAAAAAGGTATATATTTCAGAATGACTTAGTATTTTCAACATTTCTTAATAAGTGTATCTTTATTGGCTTAAGGCAATAAATAAGTTATATAAATACTTCATGATAATTATATTACAGGAACTTAAATTCTTGCGCTATTTTTCCACATCTGAATTTAGTTAAGATATAATTCAAATAAACAAAGCACTACCCAGAAAGTGATTCACACAATCTTATGACTATTCATTAAATAACCCATCCACAGGCATGAATGCTTCCTTTTCTAGAAGAAATATACATAATATATTCAGCGCTTCAGGTGTGAAGGAAAGATTTATATTTCCAATCTGGTGGGTATTTTTTGTTCCATGTAAAAGTCCTATTCTTTCTCTTCCATAAGACAAATACTACTTTCAAGGGAAAGATGAAGACATTGAAAAGGTAAGAAAAAAAAAAGAAAGAAAAAAGGTCTGTAATCTGTATTATAAAAATATGGATGGTACAATCATGTGCCCATACTCCTTCAATACATCTTGAATTAGCCATTTTTAAAGCTTTTAAAATCACTGCATAAAAAAGCAAATTAAGAAAATTTCTCTTTATAGAAAGCAACTGCTAATAATATGATGGTAATAAAAGCCCTGGAGTTACATGCTCCAAAATCCAAATGATCTACTTTTACCTGTTTTCGTTCCTGTTCCCTCTGCTGGAGTCTACAGACTGAGCTGGTAGCTGCTTGCACTGAAATAAAACAGAGAATGGTTTTCAATCAGAGGCCCTTGTTCAAAGAAAGAATTACCTGAAAAAAAAAAAAAATCCTATTGTTTTAGATCTCCAAAAGCTATGCAAAAAAAACTGGTATTATTTTGGTTGTGGTCGGGTGGCAAGGGAAAAAAAAAGGGAAGTTCTGCCAATATATTCAGTTCATTATAATTATTTATTGAGTATTACTATGTGCCAAGGCCTGTGCTAAGTACTTTCTACATGTTACTCCTCTTAATCCCACTTTCCTCTTTAGGAGAGAATCACTGTCACATTTTACCGAATTTTGTATCTGTAAAAAAAACAGGTGTAAATAGGTGAGAATTACTCAAGGAGGTAATATGATTAATTAGTACAAAAAGCAGCATTTAAAATCAGATCTTTGACTCTAAAGACTTGACTCTTATCCTCAGTACTCTACTTCTCTTACGATTTCAATGAAGCTGGTTTTAATCCATCAGTTACTCAAACTTCTTCATTTACTGGATCCATTTTATTCATGTGGACAAATGTTTTCACTTACTTGACTGTTTAGTGTACAGGCTAAGAGTCAGACTTAGTACTGTAAAATCTAGAGCTGAGCACTCACCAGTTGTATAACTGATCCTGGGCACATCTGCTTACTTATTCTTTAATTCATTTGCTAAATATTTATTGAGGATTTGCTTTTTTGCAAAATCCTCAATAGGTGTTGTTATTTGCAATGTTGTTTTTTGCAATAACCTTAAGGTGTTGTTATTGCTTGTGCTGCTAATTCTGCAACACCTGAGTTCCCCATTTGTAAATTAAACATAACTAATAAGACTTCAGAATTGACATAAGAATTAAATGAGGTAATACAGTAGATATTATGCTTAAAAATATTTAAATATTAGTAAGAGTCACTCAGGGCAATTCTTCATACAGTAAGCAGAGTAATAGATCAGAACATAATATTCTATTTAAAATTACTACTGACAGCTGTTACCCTGATACTTCTTACCAAAGTAAATACTTTTTTATTTGTATATATAAGGCATGTGTAGAATTAATGGCATGTGTAATACTGATGTAAGCAGTCAAAAAATGTTATTGTTCTATTATTAGAACTATTATTCTATTTAATATCTCTACTGAAAGTGCTTTCTTTATTCTTTTCTTCTGATTAAAATTTTTTTTTGTATCAAAAGCCCAGTTCAAAGTTTACTGTCTTCATAAAACCCTCCCAGATTAATTCTTTCCCTATAAGAATTTGCTCTTATTTGGTATGTAATACCCTACCACTTGTCTTTCATTTGCTTAAACAGAGGTTTACCTAGCTGTTTTACAATGATGCCCTCCTAGCCCACCTCGATCTGGCCTTAGCAAGGACACAGTTCCATTAACAGGGCAGGGACTGTGATTTCTCTTTCAGAAAAATGTTAGGGACCGCCCTGTGAAAAGACAATAAAGAGGAGGACTCTGCTTTGAAAGAGTTATATTTTTATCAGTAACCACATTAGTTGTATCATTTTAGTGCTGAAAATTAGGTTCCCAATCATTGTTTGATCTAACAGGAAAGATGAAAACAAAATAAAATAGGAGTTGATTAGATCTGCCTTCTTTCTGTGACATATTAATATTACATCATCTTTCCTGAACAGTGGTTTTTATCATTTCCTGGTTGGGTTTTCTTTTTTTTTCCCCAAGCTCTGAACATAACTTTTAAAGAAAACCTATTTTGTGGTCTTTAGGTGCTTCATTATTTTCAGGTTTTTCTTAGCTTAATCTAACAAGAGTTATAAGACTATGACATTTATTTTGTCATTTTTTTATATTCTTTAAAAATTCAATTAGAACACATCTGACAAAGTCATACTTTTGTTCCCTATCAGGACTGCCTTGGTGCTTAGGCAAAATGCCCATTTTTAGAAAATTCAGATCTTTTGAAGTAATTTACTCTTTAATTCTTTAACTATACAATAAGAAAGTGTTCATTTTTTCTGAATTTAATAAAATCTGCTTTTCTAAAGTCTAAGATCACCTGACTAGAGCAAACATTCCTTTTCTTCACAATTAGAGACTCAAAGAGGAAAAGGTCCATTTATCCAAACCTTCCTAACACTTCCACAAGGACTTACTGGTCAATAGGAAGCAGTTTCTCCTGTTGTCACCGTGCTTTAGGAGACTATAACTGACTAAAAAATTTATCGAATTATTTTCTCTCAACCAAAAGATTACTCAAGGAGATTAGCATCACATATAGTAATTGTGCCATATACAATAGTTAACAATGTCCCCCACTGTCTTCACATAAAAGAAATAAATTCATCCTGTCATGGTGTGTATATGTGAACCTCAAATACAGGCATAAGAAAATAATTCTAGTTTGGTATTAGGAGCAGATGTTGGCTGAATTCTCATTCATTCATTTCAATAAACAAATAATTACTTAGTGGCTACAATGTGCCAGCCACTACTGTTCTAGGTTCCAAGGATACTGCAGAGAACTAGTCCCTGAGCTCATGAAACTTTTATTTTAGTTGGGGAGACAGCACATAGATAAATATTTAGCATGTCAGAAGGTGATGAAGAAAAACAAAGCAAGGTAGGGGAGACCAGAGAACGCCAGAGTGAGGGGAGATCAATGTTAAAAGTGGCTGGGTTAGGTCTCACTGTTGACATCTGAGCAGAAATGAACAGGAAATGAAAATGTACAGAAATCTGAGAGAAGAGTATTCCAGAGGGAGCAGCAAGTGCAAAGGTCCTGAGGTGGGAATGTGCTTGGCATATTAGAGGAAGAATAAGGGGACCAGAGTAGCTACAACAAAGTAAGGGAAAAGGAAAATGGTAGAAAATAAAAGTCACTGAGCCAGAAGGATTCAATAATAAAATACATGTGAGGGGAGGAAGAGGCAGAGTGAAAAAGAGAAGAAGAATGGAGAGAGAAAAGGAGAGATGAAGAGGGGAAATGAGAGGAGAGAGAGAGAGGGTAAGGGAGGAGAAGAAGGTGCAGAGAGTAGGAAAGAGTAAAAGAGGGAAAGAGGGAGGTAAAGATGATAAAGTGGGGGAGAGAAAGCACTCTAGAGCAAGAGAAATGGGGGGTAGGGAAGCGGAGAGAGATATAGGAGTTCAAGATTTTCAGCCTGGGCAGACAGGGAATGGTGATGCCCTTACTAAAATGGGATAAAATGAGGTAAAAGCAGAACTGAGGAAATAAAGATTTTAAGTTTGGTCCTGAATGTTATATTGAGATGCTTATTAGACATCTAAGTAGACTAGGTAGTTGGATGTAAAAGTCTAGAATTCTGGAGAGGGGTCTAGGGTGAAAACATAAATGTGGAATCAATGACTGACATAGAGATAATATTTAAAGCTGTGATTCTATATGAGATCACCAAGCAAGATAGTACAGACAGAAAAGATATCCCAGGACCAAGCCTTAGGGCACCCCAATGTTACAAGTCCGGAAAAGATGTGGGAACTAACAAAGTAGAATGAGAAGGCAGAGTCTGTGTTGTAGGAGAAAATCCAAGAGAAAGTGATGTCTCCGAAGAAAAGATATACATTTATAATTACTTTCTCAAAAAAATTGCACAGAAGCAATATCCTGAAGTTGAAAAGAACTTGAGCTTTGGAGGAGAACTAGGTTTTCATGAATGTTCATCCAATTATTATTGGAGACACTATAAATTTCAGTTTCTAGTAACTTCTGGTCAAGATGGAGGTGTAGGTAAACATGCTTTTCCTCCTTGTGTAACCACAGAAAGAATTACAACTAGACCTTAAAATAAGTAACACCCAAAACTGTCAGAAAATCACACTGTATGGAAGTCCTACAACCAAAGATTTAAAGAAGCCACTTGTCTAGATGGGTAGGAGGGGCAGAGATGTGGAGACGGGTGGAGACAGGTGGAGAGGTGCAGAGACACGGTGTGGTGTGGAAAGGCAGGGGTGGAATGGGAGGTCCTACATTCACGTGACAGTGGATAAAATCGGAAGGCATACCTTGGGAGTAAGGGATCCCAGCCCCAGGCCAGACCGCACAGCCCAGGGTTCCAGCACCAGGAAGATAAATCCTCATAACTTCTGGCTGTAAAAATCAGTGGGGGTTGGGGTTGCGGAAGAAACTGCCAGATTTTCAGGAAACTGTGCTTAAAGGGCTCACATTGACTTAAAATGCACGCAAACCCACACCCCTCTCTGGGATTCAGCATCACAACAGCTGGAAGGGCGCTAGTCAAACAGGACAAGTGCTAGGCCAACCTCCAGAAGCCAGGCAGCCGCACTGGCCCCTCTTCGAGCCCTACCTCCACACAGAGCCACAAAGCAGTCAAGTAAGCTGCCCGCCCTGGCAATTACCTAAGGCTCCACCCCACACAATTTACAGATGCCTTTTCTACAACAGGCCACACTATTAAGACAGGGAGTCAAAGCAGCTCTACTTCTTACACAGAAACAAATACAGGGAGGCCACCAAATTGAGGAGACGAAGAAATATGGCCCAAAAGAAAGAACAGAACAAAATCCCAGAAAAAGAAACAAATGAAACAAAGATAACCAACCTATCAGATGCAGTGCTCAGAACACTGGTGATCAGGATGCTCAAAGAACTCATTGAGTATGGCAACAAAATAAAAAAGACCCAGGAAGAAATGAAGGTTACACAAAGTGAAATAAAAATCTACAAGGAATCAACAGTGGAGGAGATGAAGCCAGGATTCAAATCAGCGATATGGAACATAAGAGAGAAATAAGCTTTCAACCAAAACAGCAAGAAGAAAAAAAGAATGAAAAAAAGAAAAAAAATAAAGATAGTATAAGGTGCCTCTGGGACTTCTCCAAAAGTACCAATACCCATATCATAAGATGTCAGAAGGAGTAGAGGAGGAGCAAGAAACTGAAAATTTATTTGAAAAAATTATGAAAAAAAACTTCCCCACTTTGGTGAAGGCAATAGACATATAAGTGGAGGAAGCACAGAGTGTCCCAAAGAAGGTGGACCCAAAGAGGACCACACCAAGACACATCATAATTAAAGTGCCAAAGATTAAAGATAAAGAGAGACTCTTGAAAGCAACAGGAGAAAAGCAGAGAGTTACCTACAAAGGAGTTCCCATAAGACTGTCAGCTGATTTCTCAAAAGAAACTTTGCAGGCAAGGAGGTACTGGCAAGAAGTATTCAAATGATGAAAAGCAAGGACCTACAACCTAGATTATTCTTTCCAACAAAGCTATCATATAGAATTGAAGGGCAGATACAGTGCTTCCCAGGCAAGGTAAAACTAAAGGAGTTCATCATCATCAAGCCATTATTACATGAAATATTAAAGGGACTTATTTCAGAAAAGGAAGATCAAAACTATGAACATTAAAATGGCAACAAATTTACAACTATCAACAACTGAATCTAAAAAAAAAACAAACCAAAAACAAAAACACAATCTACGTAAACAATAAGAACAGGAACAGAATTAGCCTGGCTGGTATGGCTCAGTGGACTGAGTGCCAGCATGTGAAACAAACGGTCGCCAGTTTGATTCCCAGTCGGGGCACATGCCTGGGTTGTAGGTCAGGTCTCCAGTGCGGGGTGTGCGAGAGACAACCACACATTGATGTTTCTGTCTTTTCCCTCCCTTCCCCCCTCTCTAAAAATAAATAAATAAAATCTTAAAATAAAAGGACAGGAACTGAATCATAGAGATCATTTGGAGGGTTATCAGCTGAGAAGGGGGAGGGGGAAATTAGAGGGGAAAGTACGGGGGTTAACAAGCATAACTGGTAGGTACAAAATAGACAGGGGGATGTTAAGAATAGTATAGGAAATGGAGAAGCCAAAGAACTTGTATGCACAACCTATGGAGATGAACTAAGCAGGGGTATTGCTGGAGGGAATAGGGGTACTGGGCAGAGCAGGGCAAAGGGGGAAAATTGGGACAACTGTAATAGCATAATCAATAAAATATATTTAAAAAATATTTAGTTCCTATAAAAGTGGGGAGGATGAAAACTATTTTACAGAGTTATGATAGTCAATGAAGAAGATACCGGTAAAAATTCTAACTAATAAAGTGCTATAAAAATAGTATTTTAAGTCATGAGTCCTTAAAGATTTCTAGGTAAAGAGGAGAGTGTAGCCAAAACAGAAAACCTTCATCCCTTAAATACCTCACAAACTACATAAAAACCCTAACAGAATAAGGGGGGGGGGGGAACCTCCATATTTTACTAAACAAGAAAGTATTAATAATGCATACTAAAAACTTTGAAAAGTGGTGGCCAAGAATAGGAACACAGATTCCAATTAAAAACTGAGACTTCTAACACCACCCTAACTATTCCATCTCCAAAAGTTAGAGAAAGAAAATAAGTTGACAAAATTCTTAGAAGTATAATACACTTACATTTATATAGAAACACATATGGGTGGTGGAGGGGGAAGGAACAAATATGTGAAAAGCAGATAAGACAGACAAAGCATAAAGCATCCATTCTGAAAGAAAACCAAATGAAGTTCTCCACTTTGTAATACAAAAAAAATAAAAAAGAATTTATTAAAAGAGATCAAATGTACAGCATGAAATGACAGTGAGACAACTATAAAGCTAAGGAAACTGAAAACTTTCACGACATCATTACAGATCTAATCAATAAACCAGAAACAGAAAGGAATTAAATAGTGCACAACTAAATAAACAATTAGCAGCATTATAACTGCAGAATGGAAAGCAAATACTATGAACCCTGCCAAAGCTAAAATTCACAAGTGAAAGGTTGGGGAAAAGATGCAAGAGAAAAGGTATAAAAGTCCAAACCCTTTGATCTCTCGTGGCATTAATTAGTGCAATAAAATGATGCTAATAACTTCAAAATGTCTCATTACTTTTCTTTGAATGACCTTTTAGTAACTACTATCTTTTATAGTAAAAAAACATGTCATTTAAGGTATTTCGTTCAGCTTTATTTAAGTTTCTGTTCTGTTAAATTCAAATAAAATTTAAAATTAATACCTTAACTTAAAAAGAATATGATCTCACTCTTATCAGAAGTACTCTCTCCCCCTCATACCCTCCCATCTGTTCATTCAGCTATTATCCCACCATCCATCCTTCCATCTGGATATACAATACAGAAAGATATCTGGAATGATGTTCTCCAAAGTTCAAAAACAATGGTTATCGGAAGATGGCAGAGGAGTGAATGGGAATCACGCTGATCTCCTCCCAAGATCAAATTGGAAGTGGGACTAAATAGTGGAGAAATTACCTGGAAAACAATGGAACGATAGCAGGAGAGGAGCCTTGGAGCTGCAGACAGATAGTGGAGTCAACTCTCACACATCCCAACGGGTGAGAAGTGCGGTGGAGGCTCGAGGTGGGGGGGCGGGGGCTGGGTGCCCCACGGGCACCAGCACCAGAGGGACATTGAAATGGCCAGTTAACTCCCCCTGAGAAGAACAGGGTGTGAATCATAAACAGGGACCCCTAGACTACAGCAGCTGAAACCAGGAAAACACAGACAAAACGCAACCCCAAAAAGCTTAGGGGCGCTCTCTGCCAGAAACACGCGGCTGGGGATGCAGAGACATTTAAAGGGCCAACGTAAAAATTTGCAGTGGCAGCGGCCTTCCATGATCTCTGCGTAGAAGCAGCAGCAGAGTGGGCTGGTGCCTGGGAAAAGATTGGTGAAGAAAACTTTGTGAAGAGAACTGAGACAGCGGCCGGCGGAGCCCAGGTGATAACTCACCTCCCACTCTGCAGCTACCGTCTTCCTCAGGCACAAGGGAATCAATTAACCTGCCTTTTGTGCGCTCCGCACACAGCTTGTGCGCGTGTGAGCTGGGGGGTTAAGTGCAGACTGGCTGGGAGAGCCTTGAGGAGAGACTGGAGACGGAGGCGTTGGGGCAAGAACGGGAGGAGGAACTGGGGAGTCCTGGAGTCCCAACTCCCTCACCATTCCATAGTCTCCATTTTGCACAGGCAGGGCATACCCTCAAAGAGGCAGAAGGGAGTGCGCAGGAGCCAGACAGCCCTCGAATACAATGCGATTCACAGAAATAGTGGATCCCTGGCTGAAGGGGTCATAGAACTGCCCAGAGACCCCCGAGGAGAGACTGGAAACCGAGGCATTGAGGAAAGAACGGGAGGAGGAACCGGGGAGTCCCAACTCCTTCTCCTTTCTGCAGTCTCCATTGTGACGGGCAGGCTACACCCCCCTAAAGAGCCAAAAGCTGAAAAGCACACAATAGACAGCCCAAAACCACCCAGTGCAGGGGCACACACATGCCGAGTAGCCAGGGAGGGTTGGACAGCGAATGTGTGGACCCGCGACTGTGTGAGCTGGTGAGGGCTCACGCAGGTTGGGGTCCACGGGGCCTGTGAGGGAGTGCACAGATCGGGGAGGGCAGGTGTAAACCGGCGCCCCTGCGGGCTGGCGAGTGCAGAGTAGTCTGCAGAAATAGTGGATTCTGGGTCGAAGGAGTCACAGAGCTGCCCAGAGACCCTGGAGGAGAGACTGGAGACAGGATTAATAGGAGAGTCCTGGAGCTGACTTCTTCCCATTTCCATAGTCTCCATTTTGCACGGGCAGGCGACGCCCCTAAAGAGCCAAAAGCAGGGAAAGCACACAACAGAAGACCCTAAACTGACCAGTCCCGGGGCACCCACTGGGCATGGGCACGGGCACGGGCATGAGACAAGTGCGCAAGGTTGGGCGAATAAGCGCCCAGGCCGGCTGGGGATCCTGTCGGCCGGGGAGCGCGCTCAAGGACCTGGTGTGAGAGTGCAGAGCAATCCACAGAAATAGTGGATCCCTGGCCGAAGGGGTCAGAGCTGCCCAAAGCAGGAGTCAGACACAGACAATAGATTCCTGGAAAGCTCAAACCACCCAAGGTCATATAGGGTCAACAACGGACATCATCAGAGGCAGGCCCAAAAAGTAAAGAAAAAAAATAAAAAACAAACAAACAAACAAATAAAAAAAAAAAGACCTGCCTACTATTATAGAAGTTTAATGCACAAAGTTAGGAAATCTAGACGGAACAATTGAAACAGAAGCAAAAATAAATAAATAAATAAATTACTTAATAGACTCACACAAAAATGGGAAGAAAAAGAAGTTCCCCCCAAATAAGTGGAAAAGGGGACTCCCCACAGAGAGAGCTAAATGAAATAGAAGCAAGGGAACTATCAGATATTGAATTCAAAACAATGTTTCTAAGGAAACTCAATGAACTCAGCCAGCTCAAAGATAAGTATGAGAAACTGCAGAGAACCTATCAGGATCTTACAGCAAACTATATCAACCTGGAAAAGGAAATAGAAACTATCAAGAAGACACAAGAGGATAAGAAGAATACCATTTCTGAATTGAAGAACACAGTAGAAGGAATCAAAAGCAGGCTGGATGAAGCCGAGGATCAAATCAGTGAGATGGAGGATAAGGTAGAAAAAAGCTCCGGGAAAGAAAAAGAAACGGAAAAAAGACACACAAAAAATGAAGAGGCATTTAGGGAAATGCAGGACAACCTGAAACGCAATAATATCCGCATAATAGGGATACTAGAAGGAGAAGTAGAGGAGCAAGGGATAGAGAACCTCCTTGAAAAAGTAATGACGGAATATTTCCCCAATTTGAGGAGAGAAAAGGTCTCATGGATCCAGGAGGCACAGAGGGCCCCCATTCAAGAGGGACCCAAGGAGGTCCACTCCAAGACACATCATCATTAAAATGGCAGCTATCAAAGACAAAGAGAGAATCCTCAAGGCAGCAAGGGAGAAGGAGAAAGTAACATACAAGGGAGCTGACTTCTAAGCAGAAACACAACAAGCCAGAAGGGAATGGCAACAAATATTCCAAGTAGTGAAAAGCAAGAGCCTACAACCAAGGCTGCTCTACCCAGAGAGGCTCTCCATTAAAATAGAAGGGGAAATAAGGAGTTTCCCAGACAAAAGAAGGCTAAAAGGATACATCTCTACCAAACCAGCACTCCAAGATATGCTAAAGGGACTGGTTTAAGACGACGAAGGGTAAGAGTAAGAAAGAGAAAAACACAGGTACGAAGAGAAAAAATGAATAGGTTTCTATCAGTATAACTCTCAATGTAAATGGACTAAATGCCCCAATCAAAAGACACAGGATAGCTGAATGGATAAGAAAACATGACTCACGCATATGCTGCCTACAAGAGACCCACCTCCGAGCAAAAGACCTACACAGACTGAAAGTAAAGGGATAGAAACAAATACTCCAAGCAAATGGGCAAGAGAAAAAAGCAGGGGTTGCAATACTTCTATCAGACAAAATAGATTTCGAAACAAAGGCCATAAAAAGAGACCCAGAGGGGCACTTTATAATACTTAAAGGAAGAATCTATCAAGAAGACATAAACATTGTAAACTTATATGCTCCCAATATAGCAGCACCCAGTATATAAGGAAAACTTGGATGACTTTAAAAAAGATATAGACAGCAACACTGATAGCAGGGGATTTCAACACCCCATTGTCAAAAATGGACAGGTCTTCCAAACAAAACATCAATAAGGACATTGTGGAGCTGAATCATGCACTGAATCAAAGAGACTTAACTGACATATACAGAACCTTACATCCCAAAGAAGAAAAATACACATTCTTTTCAAATGCTCATGGCAGTTTTTCAAAGAGAGACCACATGATAGGACACAAAGCAAGCCTCAGCAAATTCAGGAAAACTGAAATAATACCAAACTTTTTATCGGACCACAAGGGCTTGAAGCTGGAAATCAACCTCAAAGAGAAACTTCAAAAACTTGAAACTCATGGAGACTGAACAGTGGACTATTAAACAATGAATGGGTCAATAATGAGATAAGAGAAGACATCAAAATATTTCTGGAAACAAATGAAAATGAACAGACAACAGTCCAAAACCTATGGGACACAGCAAAGGCAGTGCTGAGAGGGAAGTTCATAGCAATACAGGCTTACCTAAAAAAGATAGAAACATTTGAAATAAAAGACCTAACACTACAACTTCGAGAACTGGACAAACAACAACAAATAAATCCCAGAGCAAGTAGAAGGAAGGAAATAGTCAAGATTAGAGCAGAACTGAATGACACAGAGACAAAAAGAACAATTCAAAGGATCAACCAATCCAAGGAGCTGGTTCTTTGAAAGGATAAATAAAATCAACAAGGCTTTAAGCAGACTCATCAAGAAAAAAAGGGAGAGGACCCAAATTAATAATATCAGAAATAAAAGAAGAGAAATAACAACCGATACCACAGAAACACAAAGGATTGTAAGAAACTACTAGGAACAATTATATGCCAGGAAATTTGAAAACCTTGATGAAATGGACACATTTCTAGAAAAGTATAATCTTCCAATACTGAAGGAGGAAGAAACAGAAAGCTTGAACAGACTGGTAACAGCTGGGGAAATTGAAGCAGTAATCAAGAAACTCCTAGCACACAAAAGCCCAGGGCCGGACAGTTTCACAGTAGATATTTACAAAACGTTTAAGGAAGAGCTAAACCCTGTCCTTCTCAGACTATTCCAAAAAATCCAAGAGGAGGGAAGACTCCCAGACTCTTTTTATGAGGCCAGCATCACCCTAATCCCAAAACCAGATAAAGACCCTACAAAGAAAGAAAACTACAGGCCAATTTCACTGATGAACATAGATGCTAAAATTCTCAACAAAATATTGGCAAACTGCATCCAGCTACACATTCAAAAGATTATCCACCATGATCAAGTGGGATTCATCCCAGGGATGCAGGGATGGTTCCATATATGCAAGTCAAGAAACGTAATACATCACATAAATAAAAGACAAAAACCACATGATCATCTCGATAGATGCAGAAAAAGCATTCGATAAGGTACAGCACCCATTTATGATCAAAACACTCAGCAAAATGGGAATAAATTTCCCATACATAATTTCTCAATATAATAAAGGCCATATATGAAAAACCTACAGCCACCATCATACTCAACGGGCAAAAACTGAAAGCTTTCCCACTAACATTAGGAACTCGAAAAGGATGTCCGCTTTCACCACTTCTTTTCAACATCGTATTGGAAGTCCTAGCACAGAGGTCAGACAAAGAAAAGAAATAAAAGGCATCCAAATAGGAAAGGAGGAAGTAAAACTATCACTGTTTGCAGATGACATGATAGTGTACATAGAAAACCCTGTAGACTCTACCAAAAAACTCCTCAACCTAATAAGTGAATTTGGCAAAACAGCAGGATACAAAGTCAATATTCAGAAATCAAAGCCATTTTTGTACACCAGCAATGAAAGAGGAGAAGAAACCAGAAAAAAATAATATTCTATATAGCAAGAAGAAAAATAAAGTACCTAGTAATAAATTTAACCAAGGAGCTAAAAGACCTGTACGCAGAAAACTGTAATTGAAGAAAGAAATTAAGGAAGACATAAATAAATGGAAGCATATACTGTGCTCATGGATTGGAAGAATTAATATCATCACAATGTCCATACTACCCAAAGCAACTTATAGATTCAACGCAATCCCTATTAAGATAACAATGAAATATTTCACAGAAATAGAACAGACATTACAAAAATTTATATGGAACCATAAATGACACCAAATAGCCTCAGCAATTTTGAGAAAGAAACACAAAGTAGGAGGGATCACAATACCGGACATCAAACTATACTACGAAGCCACTATACTCAAAACAATCTGGTACTGGCACAAGAACAGACCCATAGACCAGTGGAACAGAATAGAAAGCCCAGAAATAAGCCCAGGTCTATATGGGCAACTAATATTTGACAAAAGGGGCAGAAGCATAAAATGGAGCAATAATAGCCTCTTCAACAAATGGTGTTGGGGGAGCTGGACGGCTACATGCAAAAAATTGAAATTGGATCATCAGCTGACACCATACACAAAAATAAACTCAAGATGGATAAAAGACTTAAATATAAGTCACAACACCATCAAAGTCCTAGAGGAGAGCACTGGCAGGAAACTCTCAGATATCCCACACAATAATATTTTCACCGATATGTCTCCTAAAGCAAGGGACATAAAGGAAAGAATAAACAAGTGGCACCTCATCAAAATAAGAAGCTTCTGCACAGTTAAAGAAAACATCAGCAAAATGAAAAGCGAGCCAACCATATGGGAAAATATATTCGCTAATGATACATCAGATAGAGGTTTGGTCTCCAAGATATATAAAGACCTCACTCGACTCCACCCCAAGACGACAAACGATCCAATCAAAAAATGGGCAAAGGACCTGGGCAGACGCTTTTCCAAGGAAGAGATACAGAGGGTCCAGAGGCATTTGAAAGGATGCTTGGCATCACCAGCCATCAGAGAAATGCAGATCAAAACCACCATGAGGTACCACCTCACACCAGTCAGAATGGCCATCACAAACAGATCAACAAACAACAGGTGCTGGCAAGGCTGTGGAGAAAAGGGAACCTAGTCCACTGTTGGTGGGAATGCAGACTGGTGCAGCCATTGTGGAAAGCAGTGTGGAATTTCCTCAAAAAGCTAAAATGGAATTGCCTTTTGATCCAGCGATTCCCCTGCTGGGACTATACCCTAAGAATCCCAAAGCGCCAATACAAAAGAACCTATGCACCCCAGTGTTCATAGCAGCACAATTTACAATAGCCAAGTGTTGGAAGCAACCTAAATGCCCATCAGTAGATGACTGGATAAAAAAATTATGGTACATTTACACAATGGAATACTACGCAGCAGAAAGAAAAAAAGAACTACTAAACTTCGCGACAGCATGGATGGAACTGGAGAGCATTATCCTAAGTGAAATAAGCCAGGGGGCGAAAGACAAATACCATATGATCTCACCGATAAGCGAAACCTAACCAACAATCCAAAGATGCAAGGAAAATAAGACCCGCAACACTGAAAGGAAAAGAAACCAACAGAGACAATAGGGAAGGAGCGGGGAGGGGCAGGGGGAAAAGGAAGGGAACGGGCAAGTAAAGGAACATATAGCAAGGACTCATGGACAAAACCAAAGGGGAAGGGTTGCGGGAGGGAGGGGAAGGGGGCAAGGGAAAGTGGTGGGGGGGAAGGCAGAGACAAATGTATTTGAAAAAATTAATTAATTAATTAAAAAAAAACAATGGTTATCTTTAGGTAGTTATTAAGGTGATTTATTGTTTTCTCCTTCTTTCCATTTTCTTCATTTCCTTTTCTTATTAACATTTATCTCTTGTTTAATTAAAAAAAGTAGTCAATGCTTGTAAAAAGAGAGGGAGGCAGGAAAGGAGGTGTGTTTTTTTTGTTTTAAACTATGGCTATATTAGTTAAATTGAATCAGGGATAACCTAAAGGTTTTTTGTCCTCAAGGACAAGATCTCTAGATAACAAACTTGATAAAGTATATTAAATAACCAATGAGTAGAACATAGGATGAGAAAAAAGTAAAGACTGCATCTTGAGGACAAGTTACTTTATGAGTTGCTTTTATGTATTTTCCTAGAGCAGCTATTTTTAACCAGTGTGCTGCAAGAATTTTTAAAACATGCAATACTTAACTATTTAGTCTGGGGCACTGACCTCTTTTCCCTTAGACTGTCAAATACAAGAATGACAACAGCCAACACAACAATAGCCTCTAGTGTAAATGAATCAAAATTACACCTATTTTTTGGTCAAATATATTTTTTGGTGTGCCACAAGAGTTTTTATAATTAATTTATATGAGCCATGAGATGAAAAAGCTGAAAATTGCTGTCCTAGAGCTCTTGTTTAGTTTTTGTGGTGTTAAGGAACCACTGGACAGTTTTAGTCTAAAAAGCCTCTGCTCACCCAAAGATACTTTGTGAGGTAGGTGGTGCCACACCCACAAAAGCAGAAATAGTTCTGAGTTGCAGATTCCGTAATAGGTCTCCACTCAAAGAATTTGAGATGTCTCCACTTTACTGTTCCACAGTTAGTTTTATGCGCCCTGTCAGACCAAGATCCACACCAGTAGCGTTCCAAGAAGCATCTGATGGCACTGCCAGCACACTTCTCAAACATGCACAGAAGAGATGAACATGGCACTTCTACTAGCAGGCACAGAACAAAACTTGACTCATCACTATTCTCGTAAAGTATTACTTAGATCAGAATATATTCCATATATAAATTCACTTGAATGATTTTGCACAACTTCCTGCCATTTAGTAGTGAAAATAAATAAGCTGGCAGTATGACTTAAAATGTCAAGGTTTTAAATACGCACTTCCCTAGGAACAATAGCAGGGCCTAGGTGAATTTTTAAAATTACATCAGCTTCAAAAGCAGGTAATCATCTCCATTATACCTGTGCTGCTCAGGATAAATGCTACAAGAAAATACTTATCGGAGTCTACTTAGGAAGCCTTTGCTGCTTCTAGAAGAAAAGCACCTCCAAAAGCCATTGGTTACTTTCTAAAGCTAACAATAAGATTGAAAGCAGTTCACATATGTTAAAACCTTAATTATTAACTTGGCATTTTATGTCAAGTTAAATGATATAAATGATATTTTAATTCTTCCTTTCAGGAGAATATATTTAAATTTTGGATTCCGTATTACCTGTAATACTTTGCTATTTCATTTTGAAGACTCTTTCATTATGAAGAGTCTATTTTTTTTTTCTTTAAATCCTCACCAAAGATAAGTTTATTGATTTTACAGAGAAAGAGGAGAGGGAGAGGCGGGGGGTGGGGGGAGGAGGGGGGGGAGTGAGAGAGAGAGAGAGAGGGAGAAGGAGAGAAGGACAAAGGGAGAGGAGTAGAGAAGAGGGAAGGAGAGGGAAGGAGAGAGAGGGAGAGAGAGGGAGAGGGAGGGAGAGGGAGAGGGAGGGAGAGGGAGGGAGAGGGAGGGGGAGACAGAAACATTGATTGGTTGTCTCTCATATACACACACACTGGGAATCGAACCTGAAACCTTTTTTGGTGTTCAACCAACTGAGTTGCCTGGCCAGGGCTGAAGACTATACTTTTAAGAGGCTAGTCCTCACATCAGAAATAACTCTAGCCCCAGAATGAGGTAAGTAGAAATAACCATTTATAGATTTTTACCAGGATTTACCCAATGTATTTTTATATACTCAAAGTGTGGAAAAGGAAAGTTATAGGCACAGCTCAAATGCATACATAAGCTTCCTTATTAATAATAAGTTTTATTTTTAGCATGCTATCAAGAATGTCAAGTTTAGGAAGTGACAGTATGAATAAACAAAAATAAGTTTATAGTATTGTAAAATGCAAAAGCCTAAGGTTAATTTTAGGCTTTTTGCTGTTCCCTCAAAGAAACCAAATGTGACCTTAGGGGATCTGTCCTCTTCAATCTCTTTTTAGCATTAGAGTACACAAGACTTACTTGGACTTGCACACAAAGACTTAACTCAATTATTAGCCAAGGTCTCTCAGCTGTTTTCCTTCAAAGGTCAGTTTTTTTATTTTTGTTCCCCAGAAAGATATTTTATTTTGCACTTCAATAATCCATCATTATTTACCAGGATTATCCTTGGGAAAGCTGAAGAGTGTAAACACAGACACAAGGAGAAGCCTTACATTTCTGACGTACTTCTAATTTTAAAATCAGTTACTAATAAAACCCCTTTTATGTTATGATTTGGTATGTTTAATAAGTATCTTTTAAATCAGCTGTGTCTTCAAATGAAAATATTTTGTTTAATGAAGATAAGTGGTAAAATACTAATGTTTGTGACAGAATTATTTTCGAAAAAGGCTAAAAAAAAAAAAACCCTCTAGTAGCCTATTGGAAAAAAATTGTCTTATTTCAGATCTTAATAGTTGGTTATCAACATTTTTCTAATGGAGTACATATTTTTAAGGTAAAAAAAGTTTCAGTTTTCTCATATCCTAAAAGGATAATCATGTGCGCTGCAGAAGCACACAGCTCACTTTGGAGATAAATGCTCTTAACATCAATGGCAACACATACTAATCACTAGATAACCACGTTCTCTGTGACAGGATACCTCTTATAAGTTCTGGTTAAGAATTCTCTCTCTTTACCCACCAGAATACTCAAGGAGATATATTTTGGCATAGTACTCATTTGAAATAAAGCAGTATCAAAAAAATAGTTGGCTTACATTTCTGGAGAACTTGGTTTAAGTTGTCTTGCATTGTTTCTCTACATTTGGGAAGAGTATGTTCATTCGTTTCATGGATCATATTCTTCCAATTCTCAAGAACTCGCATTTCTCGAAGACCACGTTTTTCCTATTAAAAGAAAGTAAGTGACTAGTACATACTGTGCCTTAAATCTTAGTAATTACTTTCTGGGATTTCCACCCAGGTTTTTGGTTGTTATGTTATTACCTATTACCGAAATTTACACAGCCTTCTAATTATTTGGCAATAAACAAGGTCACAATCTGGAGGTATTTTTTTTATTATGAAATTCTTCAAAAGCTGAAAAGTTGCAATATGAGTAATATTTTTACAGCAATATTTTAAAATGGGCATAAGAAATACTAAAAGAAAAAAAGAGGACTTGATTTGATTTTAAATTTCATTTTTTTCATTCTTATATTACTTATACTCTTTATTTTTAAATCTGATTCCATTTTTCAAAAAAAATATGAAGTAAAGGTAATACTCTCCTATGCAGAAAAGAGTTAACACTGAAGGCCAAAAATTACTATCCTTAGAGCAAGACTGGTCTTTGGCTGTGGGCTGGGAACTTGACCAGTAAATAGTTCCTTATACTGGTATAAAACTTTCTATAAATGATAAGATGCTCCTCTCCTTCAGGGAATCTGGAATTTGGATACATGTTAGGCAGAGACTGCCTACCTGACCAGTCCCCAATAAAAACCCTGGATTCCTAGGCTGAGACAAGCTTTCCTGGTAGGTAACACCTCAAGTGTGTTGTTACAGCCCATTGCTGAGGGAATGAAGCACATACTGTGTGACTTCACTGGGAGAAGACTTTTGGAAGATTCTGCCTGGTTTTACCCAGACTCCTCCCCATACACTTGTTCCCTTTAATGATTTTCTTCTATATTCTTTTGCCGTAATAACACATTAGTCACCAGGACAACGATATGCTAAGTCAAGATTATGAAAAACAAGGAAGGCTAAGAAACTATCACAGACCAAAGACGACTAGAGAGACATGACAATTAAATGCAATGTGGTACCTTGATTAGATTATGGAACAGATAGAGGATGGTAATGGAAAAACTGGTGAAATCCAAATAATGTTTATGTTTCATTAATAGCAACCTACCAATGTCAGTTTCTTGGTTTTTAACCAATGAAGCATAGTAATATAAGACATTAATAATGAGAAAAGATGGGGAAGAGTATAGAAGAACCCTCCGTACTATCTTTGCAAATGTATTGTAAATCTAAAATAAATACGAAACAAAATGTTTACTTCAAAAAAGAAGAGTGGTAAACTTGATTTAAGGAATTCAGAAATTAGTTATGTTGCCAGGGTTTTTGTTTTGTTTTAAGCCATTCTTATGGAGCAGCTGTGGCCATATTTTTACTCTTCCCTTTTTTCCATAATAAAAAATTTAAAACTTCTACAAAAGTTGAGAAAATAAAACTCATTAAGAGTTATTACTATTAATGGAAGGAGCACAAGACTAGGCAGCAGGTGACTTGGGCCCTTTTCTCAACTAATACGTTATTCCTCAAGACTCCAATCAGACACTCCATCCTCCAGGAAGCCCTCCTGTCTCCCAGTCCCCATCTCTAACCTATGGGCCAGAAACCCTCAAAGACACAAGGCATAAATACTGAAATCATTTATATGCCAGAGTAGGTCAACAGACCCAGACTCCTATAAACAAGCTTCAAAAATTCTCAACTCGTGGCTGATTTTGTTCCCTCTATAACACTCCATACATCTCCCTCCCTACCCACATCCTAGATTCTTTTGAAGCAAATCCCAGAATATAGCTGAAATACATTCTTTCAACTATAAATATTTCAGCATCTACCTTTAAAAGACAAAAAATCTTTTTGAAAAAGATACGAGACCTCCCCCTCCCCCTCTCCCTCTCCCGCACACTCAACAAACCTTTATCATTAAAAATCAAGGTTAGTATTCCCTCAAATGTTCCATAAATGTTTTAACCCTCTGCTTTGTTTGAAGCACAGGGGTTCCCAAACAAGATAGGTGCAGAGAGGCCCACTACAAGACACATCAAGATTAAAATGCCAAAGGTTAAAGATAAAGTGATAATTTTAAAAGCAGCAAGAGAAAAGCAGTTAGTTTCCTCCAGGGGAGTTACCATAAGGCTGTCAGCTGATTTCTCAAAAGTAACTTTGCAGGCTAGAAGGAACTGGAGAGAAATATTCAAAGTCATGAAAAGCAGGGACCTACAGCCAAGATTGTTCTACCCAGAAAAGGGATCATTTAGAATCAAAGGGCAGATAAAGAGCTACTTAGACAAGAAAAAAATAAAGGAGTTCATCATCACTAAACCATTATTACATGAAATGTTAAAGAGACTTATTTAAGAAAAAGATCAAAACTGTGAACAATAAAATGGCAAAAAAAACCCCAGAAACAACCCACCAAAAACAAACACATATCTATCAACAATTGAATCTAAAAAACAAACTAAGCAAACAAGAAGAACAGAGACTGAATCATGATACAGAGAGCGTTTTGATGGTTGCCAGATGGGAGGAGTGTGTGGGGGAATGAGTGAGGAGATGAGGGGATTAAGATGTACAAATAGGTAGTTACAGGATAGCCATGAGCAAATGGAGTAGCCAAAGAACTTATACTCAGGAGCCATGGACATGAACAATGGTGGGGGGATTGACTGAGGGAGTGGGGGGTGCTGGGTGGAGGGGGGCAAAGGGGGAAAAAATCAGGGTATCTGTAATAGCATAATTAATATAGTTTTTAAAACAGCAAAATCTAAGTAAGATTCTTATATTGCAATTGGTTATTATGTTTCTTAAATATGTTTTAATCTATAGATTTGTCCTTTTTCACTTTTCACCCCTTGCAATTTGTTGAAAAATAAAAAAAGTGAGTCATTTGTTCTGCAGTTTACAAGTCTGTTTTTTGCTGAATGAATCCCTATGGTGTAATTAAACATGTTCCTTTGTCTCTTCACTTTCCTGTAAATTAGTAGTTAGAACTAGAGGTTTGATCAGATTCAGGGTTTTATTTTTTGTTCATAAAAAACATTTCAGAGGTGGGTTGTATACTTCTGACAGGATGTTGCTAGCATTCTGTCTTCATTTATCAGCAGCTCTGTAAAGAGACTATTTGGTTATTCTGAGGATTGCTTACATATGAAAGGCAAAATAAGACACTTGATCATTTCCCTAAAACTAGGGATTTGATTCCCTAGTATTTTCTGAAGGTTTTTGTTTTTACATATTTCTGTAATTCAAAAATTTTAAATATTTGAAGTTTTTTATTCAGTAGTCTCATTACTGGTACTTAAATTTCCCTGTCTTTGTTCAGTAAGCACCTACTCAAGTTGGCTCTGGAATGCTTTAGACAAAACTCTAGTGCACTTTAGCAGTTTCTTTGCTTACTAGTATGACCTGATGCTCCAGGCTTATTTTGTACATTTCCTGGCCCAGACTTGGAATTAGTAGGTCTCTAAATACCATCAGTATTTTATAATAGTATTTAGAGACTGAGCACTAGGGGTGCTCACTGCTTCTGGGATGGTCATTGTTTTTAGGCCTTTCAGTGGACGAGGCTAGGAAATAGGTTTGTTGTTTTTGTTTTTAAAGAAAAGATACATTTTAAGTTCATAATCATAGTAAAACTTAATTTCAGGACTATATGGTTTTTAATTACCCTCTGTCTTTTCTCTTTCAAATCAACAACATAATTAATTGCTTTATCACCAATTCAATGAAACAATACTAATAAAGCATCAACAAAATGACTAGTGAAAACAGTTTGAGTTTTTTTTTGTTGTTGTCATTCTGAAGGGACATTCCATAAGGAATGTACAGTCAAATTACTGTTTTCAAGTTACTTGGAATAGCCCTGGCCCCCGTGGGGTCGGGTGCATATTGGATGTAAACAATCAGTGTTTCTCTGTCGCATTTCTCTCTCTCTCTTTCTCTCTGCCTTTTTCTGTTTCTCTCACTCATAAAAAAAAAAAAATCCTTAAGTGAGTATTTAAAAAGAAAATAAAGTTCCTTGGAATAATTTCTCTGCATGGCAATTCCAATATCTACAAACACAGGTTTGCTTTATTACATTTTTTACTTGGGAGGAATTGCTCATTAAATTTTCTAATTGTGAAAAATATTTACATGGCTCCCAAATTATCACCATATATATATACTCAAAAAGTCTCTCTCACTTCTGTCCCTATTCTTTATATCCTACTCCATTACTTTCTCTTTAGGTAATTATTTAAGTTTTTGAATTCCACCATTGTTTTAAGTATAAGGATACACATCCACATCCATCCACATAGATATGTGTACATATACACACATGCATAAATAAAATGCATATAAACATATGTATGAGTGTACATATATTTTTTCAATTCTTCCCTTCTTAAAGAGAAACAAGATATACAAACTTTTCTTATCTCACTTTATAAGTGATTCATAACTACAAACATAATGTATGTAACCTTTATGTGGTCATGAGGCCTGTTTATTCTAGTATTTAGAAAAGCTGACATTTTTGCTCTCATGATTATGTTTATACTAATACTTTATGGTATCCACTTTATTGACTGTTGTCTACTAGTTGCCTACAATAAGCAATGTTAATAGGTGTTACCTGTTTCTTCTACAGCCTTTCCCTCTCCCTCAGGACCCAATTTGAACTATCCTTTTATTCTCAGTTAACATTTATAAGGCAACAAATAGGACATTCTACCTTTCATGTACCCTTCCCTCTCCTTCCACTTTTTGACAGACTGTATCTACACTATCAGAACAGAGCTGTGACATGTTATACTCTCTCCCCTATAACCATAATTTAGTCTTAGTTCTGTAAGTAAATATATACTTAATGCTTACAAATTGTCATTAGGTAAAAGTTTCTCCAATAATTTTGTTATCTAAAACTCATTCTGCTGATTATATAATAGATTCTTCAGGAAAGGTTCATGTGAACAATATTCCCAGAGTCCTCACATGACCCGAACACAGTGTATCTCTGCTCCCTATACCTGGGGGTCAAGTTTGGCTAGATATAAAACCCTTGGCTGTTATTCCACTGTCTTCTGGCATAAGACAGGTAAATCTGTTAATAATCAGATTTTCTCCCACTAATAAAGGGCTTAGCCATTTTGTTGGGTTGTCCAAAGAATTTTTTTCTATGAAGTCCAAAAAATTTATTTTAAAAATGTCTCAGTGTTGGCTGTTCTGGGTTGATTTTCCCTGAAGGCAGTATATCCTTTAATACAATTTCATTAATATTTATTTCGGGAAAGTTTTCTTGTATTCTAGTTTTTACATTTGTTCTATTACATTGCTTTAATTTTCTTCTCTAGGGGTTCATTATAATGGATATACTTAATATTCTGTATTTACCATAACTAGTTTTCTCTTGAATTCTTTTTATATCTTTAGACATGTCTTTCAAACTTTAAACTTTATTTTCAGTGTCACTTAATTCATTGTGTTTATTCATCCTTGTGTGCTTTCTAGTTTTCATTTTTAAAACACTTTTTAGAATTTCTTTTTTCCTGATATTTTTCACTTTACCTTTTATGTTTTCTATTTCTATTTTATGCAATCATTTATGAGTTTGCTAATTGACTTATACCATTCTTTCCTTGCTTCTATAATTTTCTTATATCCCCAAGCTCATTTGAAAACATTAGGTCATAGTTTTCATGTTTTTTTGTGGTCATATTTTTCTTACTCATTGTCTTAAAGGATATTATCTGTTCTTCATCCTCTAATAAATTTGTATGGAATTTGATTCTTGCTTAAAAGTTTTCCTCTGTCTTTAGAAGGGAGGAGTGGTCGGGACATGTCTGTCTAACTTCAAAGTTCTAAAACTCCCATTTGGCTGTTTCAGAAAGCATTCAATTTCCTAAGGTTCCTCCAGAGCGCAGGACCTTGTTCTGGAAAGGGTTTGTGACTTTCAAGCTCAGAGACTGCTTGCTTCAACTCCAGGAGACTTTCCTGTGGTTTGCTAGCACTCATAAATTGGAGCCTGTGAAGTCTCTCCCCAGTTTCTGCTGCTGTTCTCAGACTGGCCCATCAAATGATCCAGAGATACCTCGTAGTAATTGTGAGGTTCTCTAGCACTCAAGGTTTCACAAGACCCTCTGTCTTCTCTCCTCTTTTTCCTGCAATTGTTTATACCACAGAAGCTTTTCAGCTGTTGGTGATTTGCTTATTTTATGTTTTGAGAGTGACTTTCCCCTGGGTTTTATAGATGTTGCTTGGTTTCACTATCCTAATTCTATTTTTACAAACAGATTTGAGGAGGAAAAAACACTAAACCACAGCTATGCCATCTTCTCCAGATGGATCTGGAATTTGGAAGAATCAAGACTAGAGATTAAAAAGGAAAAAAAGACTAGAGATTAGTTCACCCCTTAAAGTACATTAATTTATTAGGCTACAAAAGAATGATACCTCAACTGATATAGAAAAACAAGAAAGAAAAGAGAGGGGAGTTCTATAGCTCCATTCAGGGTACAGGTCTTCCTCAAGAATCCCCTTGAAACTGCACTCAACTTGAATACATGTCCTCTGTTTTTCTGGGGGAAAAGTTCTCCAAGGAGTCCACAACCTCCTAAACTTAAACCACTTATTTAAAGAGTTATTTCTTGTAGCAGGCAAACTGGTAGTCACGTATTGTAGTAAGAGAATTTGTTGCCTCACCTCTGTAACAGCCTATTGATGACAATAATTAATTTAAACAACAAATAGACTCAATGATAGTGTTACATGAGACAAGATGTCAGAAAGTCTCTACCCTTAAATTTTTATATATGTAATATATTACATGGGATAGACTTTATACAGTTATTTAATAATCTGACAGTTACATTAATAAGCTAACCACCTGGTATGTGCCTGTTTTTGTTTTTGTTTTTTTTTCAAGTCCTCACCCAACGATGTATTTATTGATTTTGGGAAGACAGAGAGAGAGAAAACATTGATCAGTTGCCTCCCATAAGCACCCCAACCAGGAATCGAACTTGCAACCTAAGTATGTGCCCTGCCTAGGTATGTGCCCTGCCTGGGATTGAACCCACAATCTGGTGTAAGGGAAAACGCTCCAACCACCTGAGGCACCTGTCCTGGGTTGTGTTTGTCTTTACAATGATATTTTTGACTAAGGTATGCTACTGACACCTATTACAAAATGAAAACTAAGACATCTTTTTATTTGTATATTCATGTTATTTCTGGGGTGAAAATTCTCAGAATAAAGATTGGCACTAATGAAACTTGGTTTCCAATGTGTCACATCCCTAAAATTTTCATATAGTTAATTTTTCTTAGGTTGAAAGTAATACAAGTGCTCATGTAATGTACTTAAAAAAGTGCCTGGCAACTGAGCACTTAAACATGTTAGCAATTATTAATAATATTAGTATAGTTACTGTAATGTTTACATTAAAAATTTAATTTGATAATATTAGAAAATGAGAACCAGTAATTTAAAATTTTCTTTCAATTACAAAATTGGTTAGTCCTCTAGATTTAAACCATATTGTGCATATATTTATTACGTTACATGAGATAGACTTTATACTCATATTTAATAACCTGACAGTTACTCTAATAAGCTAACTAAAAATGAGAGGTCAGGATGTCAAGTGAAATTCTAGTTTGTTCTGCCTTCAAAGGGATTTCCTCTTGGTCAGTTCAACTCACATTCAAACTCACCAATACAATCCCTCCCAACTCCTATAATTATTATACTTATTTGAACACTTTTTTTGTGCCTCTAATTTTAATCATGCATTTTTTCCCCCTATCTGGATAACATGTTTTTCTTTCTCAGCTCGAACATCACCTCCTTTATGAAAATTTTCCTCCCAGCTTTGTTGAACGCTAGTTCCTCCTCTGCGATCTTAAGTACTGTGTGCTTATTTTATCATAATAATTCCACCCTTAAAAGCTCTTTGTTTAATGTCTTTCTTCTCCCTAGTTTACAAACTTCCCGGAGGTAGAGACTGTTTCTTATTTATTTTTACATATCTAGTATGACAGGTAGTTCTGGATCTATTCTCCTCTCCCATCTTCCTAGCAGCACCTGAATATTATTTGGAGTGGTAAATTTGCCTATAACAGGGACTGCTAGATGTTTCCCACCTGCCTTCCTTTTTGCTACGTGAAATGCAGAATGCAGATGTCAAGGCTGGAGCTCCCAAAGACACCTTATAAACATAAGAATAAGGACAACATCCCAGGGAGGCAGAAGGAAAATAATCAGGGAGGGGAAAAAAGAGTGACATCATAGAGCCACCATGCCAGCCATAGGCTCTGGGCATTGTGAGAAGCTACTATTTTTCAGCTATCTTCACTAGTAACTAAGCACATTCCTTACTGATATACCTAAGTACTCAATAACTAACTATTCAATAAAGCATGCAAAGAACAAAATTTACTAAAAATAAACTGTGAAACTTGTACAGGACCCCATAAGCAAGCACTTCATAAATGCTGACTAACACAGGTCTCTCCTCTGTTCTTCACAAGACGGACTATCACCTTTCCTTCGGATAGAAAGACAATGGTGCAGAAGATAATGTCTCTATCCACTTACACTACCAAATTGGTACTCACTGAAAGGGCCCCACTGGAATCTCTGTTCACAGTGGTCACTGGAATCAAGGGAATAAAAGATGTGTATAAAGTCAGGAGAAAGAGTCAATGTCCAGAAATACTAGGAAACACAGAAAAAGAAAGCTTAAGATAATACATAGGTATTAGAACTTCAATAATTTAAGTAATGCTGCCACCATGTGGCATTTATTCCCTCCTTTTAGAAATAAATTTTGCATAGAAAAAGATGATTGTTGCTATGTGTGTTAATTTTTTAAAATATATACACTATAAACAACTTTAGTTTTAAATACTAGCCAGTTTTTCTTAAAGTGAACTACAATTAAATGGTATAAAGAAGATGTACTGATAGCTCTGCTTTACCACCCCTCTCTGTCCAATCATGCAATTCTGGGTGAAGAGCACTTGGACTAATTAGAATCAAAGGATATTATTGTCTGGACCAAGATAGAAAAGAACTGTAAATAATGCATATATCCTTTTAACTCTAAAGTCTAAAATGCTTTCAGCTTTTCTCCACCAAACCCTCAAGACGACCATCTGGGGAGGTCACTGTGTAAAAAGACTGGATCAGGTACATTTCAAGAAAAGAAAATATATTTCGTTGAAGATAATGGTTCAAACTTAGCTGACAAAATATTTTTGAGCCCTTCAGAGACCATTTTTCAAAGACAACATAAGAATGCCTCACTTCGTGCATTAGTTCCTGACATTGCCTCACATAAAATCAATGCTTAAGACATTTATGTAAGTTTCTATCTATCATACCCAGGGTGAAAATTTTATTCTTTAGTAAACATATTCCTCAGATAATGCTCATGCCACTTGCTTAGTAAATCCCTATTTTCCCTTAGCCATGAAAAATTGAACCCAAATTCATAAAACTTATTGCACATTCTGAATCAATACATTTTTATTTGATTGTACTTGCTACCATTTTCTCTTAATAAGTTACTAACATTTGTCAAATACATATACACCAGAAATTTTTAGAAATGTTTCATATAATCCTCACAAAACCTCTGAAGTATATATTATTGTTCCTATTTTTAAAATAGGAGAACTAAGCCTCAGTAAAGTAAGTAATCATAACTAGTAAGAAGAGTGTCAGGACTTAACCCAGATACGTAAAGCTCCAAGGCCCATGTTGTTTTCTACTCTTCAACATAGCCTCCTCTCCACAAAGACCTTTGAGGGTTTAACAACCCAGAATGCAGATACAGTTGTTCCTTAGCGTAGTGAAGGACTGGTTCCCGGAGCCGCCCGCAGATACCAAAATCCAAGGATGCTCAAGTCCCCTACATAAAAGGGCATAGTATTTGCATATAATCTACACACAGCCACTGAATACTTTGTCATTTCTAGATTACCTAAAATACTAATATAATGTAAGTTCTTTATAAATAATTGTTATACTGTATTGTTTAGGGAATAACAACAAGAAAAAAGTCTGTACATGTTCAGTAAACACAACCATTTTAGGCTTAAATATATAACACACACCAATAACATAACGTTTTTTTACTGAATATTTTCAAACCAGACGCAGAACCCACGAAAACAGAGGGGCAACCGTAATTCCTTTCCTTTTAGACACATGCTCCTGTAAACTATCTTCATCATAGTTAAAAGAGATATTGTCACTGTGGTCAGTGTGGCTCAGCTGGTTGGAGCATCATCCCAAAACCAAAGGATTGCGGATATGGATTCCTGATCAGGGCACATACCTAGGTTGCAGGTTCATTTTCCCATTGGGGTGCAAACAATCCCTAGCCTGGGCATGTACAGGAGGCAACCAATTGATGTTTCTCTCTCACATTAATGTTTTTCTCTTTCTCTTCCTCATTCCCTTCCTCTCTCTCTGAAAACAAGTCCTCGGGTGAGGATAAAAAAACAAAGAAAGAGGTACTGGCTTCAACAGGAAGTGAGGTCTTAAATAGAACATATTCAGTAGCATAAATGTAACACTTCTTTTGTCTTCCATACAAGACTCAGTTTCATAGAAAATATCACACTATTTAAAGAACACCAAAATAAGTATAATGACACCTGTATTCTAGGGATAACTCAGCCACTACTTAGCTGCATGGCTTTTTATACACTGCTTTCCATCTCTGGGCACAGTTTCTATGAAGTGAGGAAACTGAATTAGAGAATCCACCATTATTATAAAATTCTATGCTTCTTTATATAGAGTATATCTTTAAAGGTATATTTTTAAAATTGTCTTTTAATAACTAGTCAATATTTCAAATTAACCATACTGGCAAAAAAGATGACTTATGAAAAAAGATGATTTATAACATCACTGAATATCAAAAACCCAAGTTTTAGTCCCAGCTCTGCTACTTGTTTTTTTGAATCATATTAAGCACCTACCATGCACCAGACATTATTTTAAGCATTTTGAGTACAACAGAAAATAAAAAAGGTAAGTCCCTATTCTCAAGGTGCCTATATTCTAATGAGGGAGGCCGGTAATATACAAGTAGATAACAAGAAAACTATCAGGTAGTTATAAGAGCTTATGGTACGCAGAACTCTTAAGATGGCCATCCAGACCCCACCCCTAGTGTACACGGATCTTCTCTCAGTTACTGAACCAAACCCTGGCCAAGGTGCTGCTGTGAAGATACTCTGCTAATACATTTTAGGTCCCGTATCAGCTGACTTTAAAAAGGGGAGATTATCCTTAGTGGGTCTGACTTAATCAGGTGAATCCTTAATGGGGAACCAATTATATATGTGCAAAATAACAGTAATATGAAATAGGATGGCAGGTTGGTGCATCAGTATTGCTGAACCATAGCATGCAAGGTGGGTGGCATGAGAGCTAGAAAGGTAGAGAACAGGTCACAAAATGATGCTTGGGCTTTATCCTGTAGATGGCAAATATTATTAAAGAGTTTTAAAAAGTGAAATAATGTTAGAGTACTCTGGCAGCAGAATAAAGACTGGATTTGACTGGTTTGATAAAGCAGGCACATAAGTCAGAAGGGATAACAATTTATTAGATACCATCTAGAAGACTTGCTCACTGAATATGGGCCCTAAAGGTGAGAGAATACCTAAGGATGATTCTCATGTATTAATTTAAGTGCTGATGTCCCAACTGAGAAAAAAAAAGTAAGATCAGTCTTTAAAATTTTTTTTTTGCTGTATCTCATTGTAGAGATGAAAAAAACCTGACATCGACAGACATTAAATATGCCCGAGTAGGCAAAAGAACTTGAGTCCAAGTCACCTGCTGCCTAGTCTTGTGCTCCTTCCATTAATAGCAATAACTCTTAATTAGTTTTATTTTGTAAATTTTATGAACATATGAAATCAGAAACTTTAAAACTAGAAAATGTCCATTCTGTATATGAACACACTAACAATTATGGAAGTATTTTTACAAAATAAGTTTTAAATACTCACTTCAAATTCTTTCACAAAGTAACGGATTTCACCTTGAATAACTGGTCTGTGATCTAACAGCCTTGAATGAATTTCCCCAAGATCTGTAAGACAAAATAAAATTCTGGGTTAATCCATGTTAAGTGACACAATCTCTAGCTTGTTTTACTCTTCCTGTTTCCCATAAATATATGAAGGTTAAAATTTAGTTTAGGTAATGAATTAAGAAGAAATCCTCTCATCCACTGTCAGTAAATTGATACGAATATTGAGAACAATTTGGCAATACGTAATAAATCCGAAGACATGTATACCTAACAATTTCATGCCTATTCTAGAAAAACTTACCCAAACAAGACATACTTATAAATGAATGTAATGTCAAATGTCAAAAGAGACACTTACACTTAAATGAGTGTAATGTCAAAAGAAAAAAGGGGCAACCTGAACATATTCATGATGGAATACTGTAAATCAGCAAGTAAAATAAATACACTAGGGTTACACTTATTAACATAGATTAATTCTACATATATAATGTAATACACAAAAAAGGTTTCAGTAGGATAAAGCTATTTACATAAATTTTAAAAATATGCAAAAGGGCACTTCCTCTTGGGATACATACAGGAGCAATAAAACTATAAAGAAATCTATGAGAATAATACCAAATTCAAGACAGTAGTTACCTTTAGACGAGGGAGATTAATGCAATTAAAGCAAGATACACTGTGATCTTTTAATGTTTCTTTGTTAAGATGGGTGGCCAGGGTTCATTATAAAGTCTCTACTTTTTGACAGGCCTGAAAAAGTCATCATTAAAGAAAAAAGTTCTGAATTTAAACTGTTTTGGAAGAGTCCTCTAGTCATTCTACTTAGTAACAACTATATAGGGTAAGAGGTAAACCTCAAAATTACCGGAGGAGTTAAACCCCCCAAAAAGAAGATGTCCCATTCATATCCACTCATTGGTATAATCTGTTCCTCAAATTTCTTACTTGTGCGGACACACGATGGGGGCAAATTTTAATTCTCTGTGTTAATGAGTTTTATTAGGATATGTCGTGGTAAGTAAAAATATATACACAAAAATACTACTTTTGCTTAAATCCTTCCATGGTTCATTAATTAGAATAGATCTCTGAGAAGATAATAGTTCATCTAAAAAAAATTCTACTTAGCTAAGTTTGGGAAACAGATAAAATGTAGTTACACAGATTCCTTTACTTCTGATCTTCTGGGAGCCTATAGTATACAGATACAAATTAGGAATGCCTAAATGAGGGCTATGCTGTGCAGAAATTTACGGACCTTATTTGACAAGAGAATCTATTTGCAAAGGGCATCTATCCATATTTCACCAAACACCAATGCCTGGCTAAGAGGCTAAAGTCCAAGGCTCCTAAAAAGTCACATAAGGGCCTCCAATGGTCTGGCTCCAGCTTCATCTTCCACCTGTCAGCAATTCTAAACTACCTGCAGTTTTCCAAAAACACCATGCTGCCTCATTCATAACACTGTCACCACCTGGAACCATTTCCTAACTCCCTAATCCCTGCGCTCTTCCTTCAAAACTGCTCAGGTATCATACTTCCTTAAAATTTTCATTAATTCTATCTAGTTTCCTCCTATGTTTCAGGAGTGTCCCTACTTTATGTTCCCAAAGCACTCAGGATATATACTTTCATCATACCACTTACCATGGTGCCCTAAAATTATCTCTGTCCTCCATCAAGTACCTCAGAGATCGAAGTATTTACACTGTTCACAGTGCATACATGAATTAACATATAATTGTCTATGTGACTAAGAAGTCATTAAGCTTTATTGATTTTGGGAGATGTTTCTGTGGCCTGATATAATGGGAATTTACTTAACCTTTGGAAAGAAAATTCAGTTCTATTTAGAGGTGGATAACGACCATTTCTAAAACCAAGACTGTGCTCCAAATTTAAGATAGTAAAGATTTGAAGGGAAACAAAGGGATTCTGAAATATACATTACTATAGAAATTAAGCCACTAACTAGTTCTGTTACAACATTACAACAACAAAACAAGCACATAATAATAATAGTAATAATAATTCAGAGATTGTAGGAATCCAAGGATTACAAATAAATTCTCTACGAATAATGTAAATAACTGTAAGTTACAGATTTTCACACAGCTGTTGTACATGGGAAGTATTCTTTTGTTGTTTGATATGCAAAACAAAAGATACTATTTTTTGTTCTCCGAAAGTCCATACTCTACTGTGGGAGTTAGGCAAATATCCCTTCATACCAAAGATAGGATAATCACTTTAATAAAAGATCAAAATGCTATGCGACTAGGGAAAAGGAGGAACACAGTCCATTACAGATCTCTCATTATCTAATAAAAGATGTTTTCCCCCACAGCCCTAAATTCGGACGCTTTTAATGTAATAGGTGGAGCTTTGTGTATATTAAAGAACAATTTACTGCATAGCAATTTTTCCTGATAATACCCTTGATGTCACCATATAGATGTTCTTCTCAACTTACCAAATCATTCCCTTTTCCATCCCTGCTTGTCTCACTTGGACTACATCAACAGTTATCTTTATAAATCACTCCATACAGAGTCAATTCTCATTATTTGCAGTAATTATGATTATAAAGTTGTCACAAGCACAGAACTAAAGAACACTGAACTATGCTCCTAAAAGATATACAGGTAGGCTTCTGCAAGCCCCTTGTCACATTTTTGTCAACCAAAACACCATTTGTGTCATATAGTTTTACCAAGACCCTTGTAAAACACACTAGCCTTAGTGTTGAAGGTCTACTCTTCCAATAATGCTTTTTCTTGTATAACACTCAGCAGGGTTTTTTTTTTCCCCCCAAATACATTTGTCTCTGCCTTCCCTCCACCACTTTCCCTTGCCCCCTCCCCCACCAACCCTTCTTTGGTTTTGTCCATGAGTCCTTGCTATATGTTCCTTGACTTTCCCCTTCCCTTCCTTTTCCCCCGTCCCCCCGCCCCTTCCCTCTTGTCTCTGTTGGTTTCTTTTCCTTTCAGTGTTGCTGGTCTTATTTTCCTTGCATCTTTGTATTGTTGGTTAGGTTCCTCAGCGGGTATTTTTAAAGTTCTTCTACAGCCTCCTGATCTGCAGAACCTGCTTCACCACAAGTCTAACATTTTTCACACTGTACCACTTTTGAAAGTTCTAGCCAGCACCAGCAGAAGAATTTAACACTTTCCTGACCGTTGGTAACTGACTATAAATTTCTTTGGCTTTCAACTGCACAACAGTGATATCTGCTATGCTTTCGCTATGGGTCATCATCTCATAAGTCCACAAATCTAGCTGCTTTTCCGTTGCTTCTTCATACACCGTACATGTTACCTTGGCACTTCCTGAAGTGGCCTCACGCACAGATTGGAGAATTTTCTTTTTTCTTTTTCTGGATTGCTGATTAACACTGAACTCACATTACATAGCACGGTAACTCATACCTGAAAGAAACTTCTCTAATATTCTGTAAAGCACATCACATAGCCTTCTTGTGCATATGGCTACTTCAGCACTACATCTGAAAATCACTTCCAACAGCAAAATCACCAACAAAAAGTAGAAAAATGTGAAAAATATGGCACTAAACAGAAAGCAAAAAACACACTTGTTTACATCTGAGAGATGAAACAAAAAGCATAGTGTTGTGTAGTTCATTGTCAACTAAATGTGCACATAGGGCAACTCAAATTTTTCTCCACTCTGCCTATGTGGGAATTACAATGAAAGTACCACCAACATTGGTTTTGGAGTTATGAACTTATCTTAACAAATAGGCAAATTCACAAAAATGCAATCCATGAGTTGAGGATCAACTACGCTCTGTCCAAGTGCCCTATTTAAAAATAGAAATCTAACTACCTGATTCTCATACTTATTATTGGATAGTTTCCTGTCATTGAAGAAAAAGCCCAATTTCCTTATAAAGGCAGAAAGTCTTGTATGGTCTGGTATCTACCACTCCCCTTCTCTCAAGAGTCCCACTGTAACTACATGTGTAGTTTCGTAGATATGCCTTTGCTCATGCTGTTCCAAACAAAGTCCAAAATACTCTTGCCCTCTTTTCTTAACTGCCAATACATTATTCCTCAAGACTCAGATCAGATACTCCATCCTCCAGGAAGCCCCTTCTGTCTCCCAGTCCCCACCTCTAACACCCACCCATGGGCCAGAATCCCTCAAAGACCCAGGGCATAAGTACTGAAATCATTTATGTTTCCCTTTCACTAGTCTCTGGCAGGAGGATTAAACAAGCATCTGGTCATATTTGACAGTTTTCAAGTAAGATGAACTGAAAATAGATTTTTCTGAATGAAAAGAATGGCTCCACTGAAAAAGCCAAGGACATTCTAGACATATTTTCAATTACAACTCAGTTTTGGATAAACTTGAAAAAATTCCCTTGAATTACCTTTTTTTAAAAAAAGTACATTAAAATTAAAAACTTCTGAACATCAATGGATATAATCAACAGAATCAAAAGGCAACTCATGGAGTGGGAGAAAATATATGCAAATCATGTATCTGAAAAGGTGTTGATATCTAGAATACATAAAGAACGCCTACAATTTAAAAAAAAACCCAAATTATTTGATTCAATAACGGACAAAGGACTTGAATACACATTTCTCCAAAGAAGCTATACAAATGGCTAATAAGCACATAAAAAGATGCTGAATATCACTATTCATTAGGGAACTGCAAAGCAAAACTAAAAGATACTATCTCATACCCATTAGGAGGGGCTATCAAGGAAACAGAAAACAACAAGCCTTGGTAAGGATGTGGAGAAACTGGAACCCTTGTTCTCTGTTAGTGAGAATATAATATCATACTGCTTCTATGGAAAACAAGTATGATGACTGATCAAAGAAATAAAAAAATTGAATTATCTTTGACCCAGGAATACCAGTTTCGGGTATATATTCAAAAAAATTGAGAGCAGAAATTCAAACAGATATTTGGATACCCAAGTTCACAATAACCGACCGAAAGCGTCTTGAAATAATTAAATTATTCACAATAACCAAAAAAATGGAAGCAACAGGAGTGTTCATCCACAGATAAATGGATACACAAAATGTGGTGTGTGTACATGTGTATACACACACAACAGAATATTACTTAGCTTTAAAAAAGAAATTCTGACATGCCACAACAGGGATGAACCCTGAGGATGTCATGTTAAGTCAACTACACCAATCGCAAAAGGATAAATACTGTATAATCGCACTTACATGAAGTACCTAGAGTAGTCCCATTTAGAGACAAAATAGAATGGTGGTTGCCAGGGGCTGCAGGGCGTTAAGTGTTTAATGGGGACAGACTTTGGCTTTCCGAAGATGAAAAAGTTACGGAGATGGACGGTGGTGACAGCTGCACAATATGAATGTTCTAATGCCACGGACCCGTACACTTAAAATAGTTAAGATAAATTTTGTTCCGTGTATTTTAGCACAACTAAAAAAAATTAAGTAATTCACTAAGATTACATATATAAACTATGATAATTTAGCCCTAACACTCATGTACCACTCCCACACTCCTAATTATCGCAGATTTGAGAGACGAATAGCCACAGCCAGCCGTGCTGGGGCTGTAAAAATCTTAACAGTTAAAATGACCTACGCGGCATTTTAACGAGGGGTGCCGGTGCCGTTCCGTGGCTGGTGCTGCAAGACTCCGGAATCCTACAAAGGCTTCTTCAACACTGCCATGCGGTGGGGCTGACAGGGGTAGGGATGGAGTTAAGAAAGGCTGGCGATGAGAAACTGGCAAAGATCTTGCTGCAGGAAACCGGGCTGTTGTGAGTTTTGGAAATCAAACTAAACTGGTTCTGTGAGAATCCAGGTTTTAGCTAGGTCGTAATCTGCTCCCCTCTCAAGGCACACAGGTCAAATGGATATCCGCGTACGTCTAATACAAATTTAATTATTTCAAGACACTTCATGTTATCTCATTTACTCCTGGGCAGACAGGGCCAGACTAGGTAAAGCCAACGACCTAAGTCACACAACACCTAAGCGACCTGCCCGGAGGCGTAGGCCTTCGCGACTGCCAGTCTCGCGGTTGTTCGCATTCCAGGTCGGCGTCCAGGCCGCGCCCAGAGGCTCGGGGCCCAGGGGTTCCGGGTTTGGGGGTGGGGGTCGGGGTGAGGCTGCCCGAAGGTTCACATCCTAAAAGGTGGTGTTTTTTGTTTTGTTTTGTTTTCTTGAGGCAGTGAGAGACTGGGCTTGTAGTTACTAGAAGGCCCCTGGAGCAGAGCAGAGAAACAGGGAGCACAGGCAAGCCCCACAACTGCCCCCCGACACACACCCAAATGTGAGGCCTCAGCGAGCTGGGCGGTGGCCTGAGGCACCGCCCCAGGTCAGAGGGCACCGCCTCGGAGGTGGAGCTGCCCTGGCGTCCACCAACGCTGTATCCCTACCACTTCGTACCCTTGATAACGAGGTGAGCTGGCGAGCCCGCGGCCCCTAGCGAATCTCTCTTCTTCTTGCCGTCGTCGTTGCTGCTACTGCCGCCGCCGCCGCCGCCTCCTGTCGCGGCGGCCTCACAACCCACAGCGGTCTCCGTCCCTCCGCCACTCATCCCGACCAGCTCCGCCCACCCGCGGCCGGGCTGCGCCTGCGCGAACGGGATCCGCCGGTTTTCCCGGCGCGGGGGTACCGTCATCAAAAGGCGCCGAGGAGCCACCCTGTGGGGGGTTCCAGGAAGGGGCCTGTGGTGTAACTGAGGATGTGAACTTGACGGAGCCGATGCTGTTGTGCTGCATTGGGGCAGGTACTGCCCGAATAGGAAGGTGCCTGAAAGTTAGAGCTAAAGTCTCTTATTCCTCCCTAAACCGGCTGGACTTTGTTGTGATTTAGAGAGGTTGGGGAGAGGGCATGCAGTCGTCGAGTAATATTAATAGTAGTCCTATAAATATATTATCTATATCATTACTTTCCACCAAAAGCTTGTGAAGTGTGTTGAGGGACGTGCATTGCCATATTTGTTCACCATAGCAATTTGGAGGAACGGTTTAATCATTTCTTTCCAACAAATTAAGAAACAGGATTAGAGGTTAAGTAGTTTTCCCAAATCATTTATCAGGCTCATTTGTGCCCGTGTAAAGAAGAAAAAAAAAATCTGTTCTAATCTCTTGTATTTACAAAATTTCAACCAGTTGTTATATGGGCTAAGATAAAATGGATGTAAGTATTGAAGGGACTGATTTTCTAGGCTGCTTTTAATTGTTCTGGTCATGAAGAGACGTGTGGGGCTGCCATATATCAAACTGCTGCCATTTGGTAAACTCCATAAAGTTCATCTTGTACTCTCAACAAGTCTTCAAAATACAAACTGCAACTTAGTAGTGGCTCCTTCACCTCTATATTCAGTGGTTCTAATAAGACCCATCTCAATCTCTCCTTTTCTCCTTCCTCTCTACACTGTCCTTACCGTCATGGGTCGGGGATCAGGTGCTGAAGAAGGGACATAAACCAACGTTTACAATATAGGTCCTATAAATAATACAAGAGGAAGATGCAGCACACATGTGGGACACCTTGGGGTGGGAGGCGGCCAGAAAGGACTTCCCAGAGGAGGTACACATTTGTCCCCAGAACTGAAATGAAGAGATGTTAGACTAGTTGGGTGGGGTGAAGATGGAACTTGGGGTTTCTTAGAGGAAGTAACAAGCCCAAAGGCAAAAAAGGAAAAATGGACGAGTTAATAAATAAAATGTAAATTAGGTTAATTGCAAGTTGCTGGGTCTGTCTACTAACTTTTCTAGTCTTACTTTCATTTCCCAGCTGTAGCATCAGCCTCTAGAAAGAATAATTATTTTGAAAGCCCTCCATTATTCTCTGACTGCTAGGCACTTTTCTTATTCCTTTTCTTCTGTATCTGCAATCCTAAGTTTCCTCTTAAGGTGGTTCTCTTATTGTCTTTGAACTACTGAAAAACCTTTGTATGCTTACTATACACAGTGAGGTGGAAGGCTTATCCCCTCGTTACCATGGCTGTTAAAAATGCAAGTTCTGGGTTCCACCTTCAAAAATTCTGTTTCAGTAGTTCTGGGGTAGCTGCTATTTCCCCTTACTTAATTGCTGATAGATTATGATACAAGTGATAAAAAACTCTGGGTACAGTAGATAAGACTGGAACCAAACAGAACTGAGTTCAAATTCTGGCTCTGCCACTTGGCCTCCAGTTCCTTCTGTGTAAAATGGCAATGAAATATCCATCTTTTAAGGTTGTTGTGATGACTTAAAGAAGATAATACCTGCAAAGCACTTTGTACAATGTCTGGCACACAACAAATGCTCAATAAATGTTCTTAATATTACAATAACCTCCTCTGTCTCCTTCTATAGTTCTGTATAATCTGCTCTCATTCTTTCAATCTGCCTTCATTACCTACCACTATAATATATTGTACTTGTTTAGCACTTTACAATTTATAAAATGCTATCATGTATCATATATCATATGTCTCTTAATCTCATTAATCTAGTTGAAGTAGATAATAAAGTATCTATTTTCAGATGAGTAAACTGGGAGTCAGAGAATATGGTACAGTTTCCAAACATGGCTGAGATCATTCCTCCCCTCCTTGCACACACATGCAACAGGCTGGAGTTTGTTTCCCCTCCCTGGAATTTGGATTGGCCACGTGACTTGCTTTGACCAATAGAACGTGATGGAAAAAAGAGCTGTGCCTCAACACAACTGGCAGTTTTTGCTTTTGCCCTCTTGTCAGAAGTCCAGGCTATTCTGCTGTTGTGAGGCCATCGTGTAGAGAAGCACTGGAAGATGAGGCTTCACCTGTAGAGAGATGCTGTGTAGGTGAGAACTGAGACACCCTAGCTGTCAGCACCAAAGCCCCTCCAACCCCATGTGTGGAGGCAGCCTTCTTGGAGCTTTCAGCCCAGCCACCAGCCATATGCATTGCAGACATATGAACTGCAGTGGAGCCAGAAAACTGCCTAATCAGCCCACAGTATTGTGAGAAATAATCTATTTTTGTTGTTTTAATCCCCTAACTTGTGTCTGTACTTAAATTATGCCCCACTTTTGTAGAAAGGATTTAAGATGACTTAAAATAATCCTTATACTCCCACAAGATGGCACCATAGTTATGGAATAGCAGGACCAGAATCAAAGTGCTGGTCTTGAAACCTGAAAAGTTGGTGTTTGTGCTGCCTGTCACTACCAAAACCAATAAACAGAGACAAGGATTGAATCTTTATGGGCACTTTATTCAGATGTCTGGCACACTGAGAAGACTACAGGTTATGTGCCCTAAATGACCATCTTACATCTTATCTCAAACTGACCATTTTTGTAAAGAGAAGAAAAGTGTAGATTAGAGGGTTTGGAATTCAGGGAAAGGTTAATCAGATAAAAGCTGCAGTCCGATGATTTTCCTAGTGCACTTTCGTCCATTGACTGGTGATTCTTCATCTGCACCCTGGTCAACAGATGTACATTCTCTCCCTGGAGCACAATAGCTCATATACTATCCTGATAGCTTGCAATCCTCGTGGGCACAAAGGTCGAATTGCTTTTGAGTCTCTTGGAGTCAAGGTGGGTCTGGTCATTACCAGTTCCTGGAAGAGTAGTTTTCTCCATGCATTAATTACTGAGTTTATTAACTATAACTTAAAACTGAAAACGTTTCAACTCTTGAGGTCCCCATCAGTGTTTTGACATCAAGGTTGGTGCATTCCAATATAGCAAAGCCCAGTCAGCTAGGGAGGTGTGCCTTGACTGTGCCAGACTTATTTCGGCCTCTTTTAGACAACCTCCATCCTGAAATACTTTGTCATCCCCTTCTGCCTATTCGGTTTACCACATTTTCTTAATATTGTACCAATAATAAAGAATTTGGCTGATCTTTGTCCCTGGTTCCTGGGAGATAACCTCTGAATCCTTGGAATTTCCCAAGTGGGAAAAGGAGGAGGGCTGGAGACTGAATTTAATCATGTGGCCAATGATTCGATCATCCATGGCTGTGTAATGAAACCCCGATAAAAACCTCCTCTTGGACATTGATGTTCCAGTGAGCCTCCTGATTGGTAATCAGGCACTGATATTGCTGACAGCTAAGGAGTACTGAGGACAAAGAAGCTTCGTGTTAGGGACCCTCCCAGACCCCGTTCTATGCATCTATTCATTTGTCTTATCCTGATCTGTATCCTTTACAATAAATCTTTAATCCTAACTATATCGATTTACTGAGTTCTATGAGTCAATCTAGTGACTTATTGAACCTGAGGGAGGGGGGCAGTGGGAACTGCTAAAATTAGTAGATAGCACAGGTAGCCTGGGAACCCCAGAGCTTATGACTCGTGTCTAAAGTAAGGGCTGTCTTGTGGAAGATGGTGTCCTTCACTTGTGAGGTCTAAGCTAACTCCAGTATAACCAGTGTCACAATTGTGTGGCAACTGAACAAACACCAACAAGGCACTTACAATGTACCAGATAATGTTGTAATTGTTATACACATTTTAATTCTCATGGCAGTCCTCTGAAGCAGATATAGTTGTTATTCTCATTTCACAGGTGAGTAGGGCTATGGCACAGACAGGTTGAATGACTGCTAAACTTGTATGTGACAGAAACAATTTTGGTCCTTGCATATGTGCTTTAGTGTAGGTGGTGGATGAGGAGAAAGTGAAGGAGATTTGGAGAGAAGGAAACTAATAGGCCATGTGGGATTTTCATTTTTTCATCCAAACACAGCAAAAAGTGCTCCTGTATTGACCACTTTCTATGTGTCAAATGCAGTACGAGTAGCTGAGATATAAGGGTGACAAGACTGCCCATCTTCCTCCTTTCCTTGTGGAGTATACAGTCCACGAGAGGGGATAATATGAAATCACTATACAATTACTTTTCTGCAATTCTGTTGCTGATAGACTGTAGATACGTGTTTTAGCCATTTGATTGCATTGCTCTGTACACTACTGAGTTGTGTCATTTTTCTGGGATGGCCAGGTTCAGTGTATGCCCTTTAATTCCCTCACTTTCCAGAAATCTTTAAACTGCAGCTCAGACATCAAGGAGAGAGTCAGAGAAGGGCCGCACTGGCAGCACTGTTCTGCCTGCAGCTTCAGCTGAGGTTGGGGTAGCTCTGTGTCCTTGGTTTCTGACCCATGGAATTGCAGAGTTTTGAAGTTAAAAGTGTCTTGTGGTAGCTCTTGTTGTTTCTGGATTAATGAGACTTTTCTAAAATAACACTTTAATTGAAATCTTTGCAGAGTCTCACACAGTTGTATGTTATAATACACGGATTCCTTGTACACTTTATCTAGCTTTCTTCCAATGGTACCATTTTGCAAATGTCACTATCACAATCAAGATACTAATATTGGTGTAATCTACCAGTCTTACTCCGATTTATCCAGTTTTGCTTGTGTTCAGTGTGTGTGTGTGTGTGTGTGTGTGTATTTAGCTCTGTACAATTTAATAACGTGTAGGTTTATAAGTTCATCATCACAGTTAAGATATTGAACAGTTTCAAAACCAAAAGGATCCCACATGGTGCCTTTTTGTAACCACACCTGCCTCCCTCTCTGCTCACTCCTAACCCATGGCAACCTATATTGTACCCTCCATTTCCAAAATTTTGTCATTTCAAAAATATTGTACAAATGGAATCACACACTAAGTACTTTGCCTTATGGTTTTTAGATTAGCTGTTCTCACCTTTATAATACTCTTTATAAGATCATTTTCCAGATTCTAAATATCAGACACTTTAAAACCATGGAATTGTAAAGGGACTTTTCTAATTATTGTACTTGTGAGTTAAGGCATCTAAACCAAGTAAATAATGTGAATTTAATAGAATTAAAGTTCTGACTTCAGGGTAAATGGTTTGCTAATTCTCTATTGAATCTTATGAAAAGTAGAAAATAAAAATAAAATATGTAAATAACTACATGCATATTGAGAACAAAAGTTGAAATTCATTCCTTAGTATAAGCCCATCAAGGATAAGCATAATTAAGGGAGGGGACCCCTAAATTTATTTTTTTTAATTTTATTTATTTAGTTTTAGAGAGAGGGGAAAGGAGAAAGAGAGGGAGAGAAACATCGATGTGCAAGAGAAACACAGATTGGTTGCTTGTCGCATGCTGGGGACAGGGTCTGCAGCCCAGGCATGTGCCCTGAAGGGGAATCTACCTGGTGACCTTTTGGTCCACAGGCTGGCACTCAGTCTACTGAACCACAGCAGCTAGGGCTATTTTGTTTATCAAATACATTTCAACTAGATTTCCTCTAGAACATTTTCTGTATTACTTTTTACTCCTTTTTGTCTAACATATTTTTGAAGTGGGTTAAAAAACTAAAAATGGAAGAAACTGATGAAAGCAAAGGAGGGGAAAAGATTTAGAGAGCATTTTGGGTTTAGATAGTGAATATTGCTGCATATTAATCTCATTAAGGTTTGGAAATACATCCGGCACCCTAGGCCTGTGAGGTTGTTTGGTGTGAAATGGCAGGTGGTACATTGCATCAGTGAGCTTCCAGGCAGAAGCAATTTTAAAATCCTGTGGTAAAACCCTCCTGTACCGAATTCTGCTCGTTCCCCATAGAGATGCTTCTGGTGTAGCTACATCACTTGGTGACCATGTAGTGTTTTACTGAGACAGCCACTGTGCTCCTGTGATAGGGCCAGCCAAGCAGAACAGAGTGCTCCACCACACTGATCATTCCTTCAGAAAATTTGACTCAGCTGTGCAAAAACAAAAAAATGAGTCCCTGGATGAATGCAGCCATGCTATGCCTGTCACCTAAGATTCGGACAGATCTTAATACAGCAGTTCTCATGGTGTGGCCTCTGCACCAGACCTCTTGAATCTGAAACTCAAATGGGGCCCAGCAATCTGTGTCTTGAGAAGCCACCAGCTGATGGCTATGCAGGCTGAAGTCTGAGAAGCATTGCACTGCTTAGTGCAGTGTCTGTTATCCATTCCCCAAACTTCTGACAGTAATGAACTCTAGAGTTCTTTTACCCAAGCAACAGGGCTTGAGTCAAATGCTGAAAACAGTCAGGAACTGTGCTGGTGACGCCAACCAAAGGGTTAAAAACCTCTAAGGCCCTTTAAGAAGGTGTGGTGGGTGGGTGGCTGGGTGGGTGCGTGCGTGCGTGCATGCGTGCGTGTGTGTGTGTGTGTGTGTGTGTGTGTGTGTTTTGTAGGTCAGGAAAAGGGGGCAGTGGAAGAAGAATAATCTGTATTACATTAAGAGACTAGTTCAGGGGCTGCACCAAAGAAACTTCGGAATTCGTAATCAAATGGCTATAAGTTTGTGGTCTTGGTCAAAGCAAGCCTGTGGCCTTATTGTTTAAAGATGTCTCATCAAATTAGTTGTGTGGCTACTGTTATTTCAAGCTTAACTTGGACAGACAGGCCTGCCAGGCATTAATTTCTCAAGCAGATGATGTTAGAGAGGCCAGAAATTATCCACTGCAAGACTGTGAGGGCAGATGATACCCAGCAGGAATGGCAAGCCAAATCTGCAGAATCCATTATACAACTGGGCTAGCCCTAGGGGCCAAGCCTCTTTGAAGTGGAAGAAGGAGCCATCAAATCAACTCACCCGGCTGGAAAAGATGCAAAGCTTTCCTTCTCCCCACAAAGAAAGGAAAGTTTAAAAGATTAAAATATTCCTAAAGGAATTGTGCTAATAGGAGCAGAAATACTTGAGACATAATAGCAAAAATTGCCAACACCTCAAAATCTCCTGACTTCCTGTCTACTTTTTTTTTAGCCTCATAAGTGAAAGATGACTTTTGCTAGACTAGGTAGCAGTTGGAATTAGTTTTATTCATCAGCAGTATGGGGAATAAAGGCAGAGCCTGCAGGAATGTAGGCTCCAGTAACAAGTAATCATTATTGCAAAATCAAATTCCCTATCCCATCTCTGATATGCCTGTATGTAACCCTAGAGCTGGGCTTCACAGTGTTATAAATCCAGCATACAAGACTTGGAGCAGTGGGATACAGAGCCCCTTGCGTATCTAAAAGCTCTGCCCGGCAAGAGAGATATATGATGGCAACTTTCTCCCCATTGCTTTTGCAATAAAATTCACCCAGAGCTCCAGGAAGAGTTAGGAATGTAATTCAGTTTCAATAAATCAAGACTAAGATTAAGATGGCCAGCTATGTAGCAGCCTGCTCAGGTGTATGGAGAATTTGAAATTTAGTGCCCTGGTAATGGGTAGGAGCAGATTATCTAATTACAGAGAGAAAGAAGAAATATTGCTCTTTGGGGTAAAAAGCTAAATGCTCTAATCCATTAAACCACCACACCCTGCCAAAGCTAGATTAATATTAATGTAACTTAAATGGAGAATTAAAAAAAAAAGTTCATGTAACATCTAATTTGGGGGACAGACTCATAGATGGAGAGCAAGATGACAGCTAGTTTTGGGGGGGAAGGGGAGAGGGAAGAGGGATTGAGCAGAAAGGAAAAAGGACTCATGGACATGGACAACAGTGTGGTGATTGCTGGGGGAAGGGGAATTTAAGGGCACTAAATAGTAATGGAAAAAATGCAATGAAGATTAAATTAAAAAAAAAAGTCAAATGTTAGCAAAAATATATACATGAAAAAGCTATACTTAACAATAATTCTAACTGGGTTACTTACCACCTATACAATTACAATTTTAACTCAATTTACAGTTCTAAATTGACTACTTGCCAATAAACAAATTAGTTTTGCATTTAACCTTTTGGTATGATATACATATGTACCTAAATATAATACAGTTTTATCCTTTCTAATAATATCTGCTTAAATTTTTATCAACGCATCTTGTAGCTATTCTGGAAGGACTTTTTACAGGGCTCTCAAATGATGCCCTGGCAATGGGTGATCTTCCATTTATTTCATTCCTACCTTCCTCCTTCACCCTGGCAGGAAAGTTAATGAGCCCATATGACTGGTGGAGCCAATGGAGGACCTCTGTTTAACAGGAAGTAAAAATGAGAATGCCTACATATCTGTGAAAAATCTCAGTGCAATACCTTATGGCTTAATTTGCACAGAGATGGGGTAGAGTTTAACTGGGAAGTAAAGTCATGGGTGGATGATTATGTCATTCTTGAAGTTACGTCACTTCTTAAACTGTATTGTAACAGGAGCTTTAGATTTACAACGAAATTCCACAAAATACTTCATGATGCCATGGATGCTTTGAGTATGACTGTGTCTAAAGACAAATAGCCTTTTGTTATTGCCTGCAGTTTTATTATTCCTATTTTAAAAACCAGTATTTAAGTAAAGAAAAAAATCATGGGTCTTATTTGTAATTTTTGGTCTTTCCTTAAAAGTTATCATGTAGAATTGGGAGATAAGGCCAACTATCTAGTCAGGGCAGTGAAATCAACTCCAGTTCATAATATTGTGACAGACTACGTTGTTGAATTCTGAAATTGTACAGTTCCCATTCACTCCAGCCGTGGTCTAATTGAGATGCTGGTTACCACATGGATTAGCCTGCACCCCGCTAGCTCCCAAATTAATGAGATAACATGGTTGTTGTCAAGTGTCTGGGATAGAGCTCAGAACATAGTAGACACTCAGTTAATGGCACGTGATGATATTTATTTACTTTCAAGAATGCTCAGTGGCTGGCAATCTCCCAAAGAATGCTTTACATGCTATTTCAGAAATTTGTTCAGGACACTGGATTATAAACTCTGGGGGCAAAGATGTAATTGTGTTATCCCCAAGGCCTAGCACAGTGTCTCATACGTAGTAGGTACTAAATATATATTTGAGGTTTTACTGAATGATCAGTGCTGTGGGCTTCTTGGAATTACAGAAAGAAAAGGGTTGGAAAAAGGTATCTACTTTGCAGTAGGAATAACATGGACAAAGATGGCCCCCTTTGTTTTAGAGGAGTTTCATTGATATTTTAGATAAAAAGAAAAAAACAGAATGGTCCATTTTCAACAGTTTGGAAGATATGAGGACCAGAGATTTTTAAACTGGCAAGCAAGTTGATGAATTCATGTTTTACCAAAAATCACAAGATGCTCTGCCAAGTTGTCTTATCTCTGATAGGTTTACATTTGAGCAGGTGCCTCAGGATGGCAGGTGGAAAAGACTAAAGAATTAGTTTAAGAATTTGACCTTAAAAATTCCTTTACTGACTACTTTCTGTGTACCAGCACTGTGCTAGGTAATGTTTATACACTGTCATTGCAAATTCAAAAACCATGAGATCAGTAAATTTACCTCTACTTCATAAGAGGAACTTCATGTGCAGTGATTTATCCTCTCCTTATAAAAACATTACTTTTGTGCTGTAATTCACATACCATAAACCTAACCATTTAAAGTGTGCATGTCAGTGAGTTTTAGTATATTTAGAACTATGTAACTACCTCATTCTTGAAGACACATACTCTCTCTCTCTCTCTCTCTTTTACCTAATGTCTAGGGAAGCTTTTTTCTATGGTTGGTTAAAAACTAACTTCACAAATTGAGTAGGCAGAACTTTACTAGCACACCAAGAAAATGGTTTATAGCTTAAGTATGAGCCAGACATTTGTCTGAATCCCAGCCCCTTGATACTGGTTGTGTAACCTTAGGCAAGTTTCATTATCTGCAAAAAGGATATAAAAATTAAATTCACTTACAGCATGTAAAATGCTGCCTGATACATACCAAATGCTCAATGACTGTTAGCTATTACTGTTATTAATAGAAGTGCACATTAACAGATCCTCCTGGTAACTGAATATTGTAGGATCCTGAAACAGTTTCTGAGTCATGAAAATTGTAGTCAAGAAAAGTATTCTTATTTCATTCTAATTCTTTGCAAATTGATGATACATGAAATGTAATTTAAAATAAAAAATACTTTACAAGTTGATTATTTTGCATTCAGAAGGCATTTTCCCATTTAAACACTACTTCCTGTGACAGAGCCAGCTAGCTGCCTACCCAGATGCCTACCTAATAGCCCTTTCTTCCTGAGAGCACAGACCTTATTCTGGACGGCACTGTGTGGGGTAAAGGACTGTATTTCTGGACTCTGTTCCAGCTGGGATACCAAAGAGATATAAATAGATATTGCAGGATAGGACTTCCAAAACTCAGTTGGGAGAGGAGTCTTTTGCACTTGCTCCCTTCCTCTTACTCTGGGTCTTGATCATGGACCTGATGTCTGGAGCTCTGATAGCCATCTTGGACCATAAATTGAACTTGAGAGAGAAAACTACTTGTTCAATATGAAGAAAGGTGGGAGCTAGGTGCCTAATAGCATGGACTGTCTCATCTTCTTTTACATGAGAGAAAAACAACCTTTTTGAACATTATCTGGTTATTGTGCACTACACAGGCATACCCAATTTCAATTCACACTTTTACTTTTCTTGGTCAGCTCAAAATGTACTTAAAAGAATACTACATTCGTGCAAACAAGCACTCACTGAGCATCTGCTGTTATGTGTCAGTCATTGTTTTGGAGGCTGGATATGCAAGGGAAAAAACAATCTCTGCTCTTAGAGAATTAACAGTTTGATGGAAGAGACAAATAATCAGAAATAGTATAATGCCATCAGTGCTAGAAAGAAGGGAAAGAGGCTATCAAGTGAAAAGCAAAGAGAATTTTAGGCAGTGAAGTACCTGACAGAAATGACCCATGATGCACAGCAGCATTTCTATGAGGAAACGAATTGTATCAATTTAGATACTAAAAACATTATATAACCTTTGACAAGAAGGGGCCGGGCCTTTGTATTTATGCCATCCCTTCATCCAGTGAGATCTAAGTTGGTAGAGGGTAGTCTTGGCACATTGGAACACCATATAACATCTGCTGAAGTAACGCTGTGCACTTCAATAAAGAGCATTCAGAGGGTTAAAACTCACAAGGTAGAAGTGGGAAGAGGGGACATTTGATAAGGAAGTAAAGGGTGTCCTCCTACCCTTTCCTCACAATGAACCTAAACTGAAGAAAAAAAAAATGAAATGGATGGGATGGAAAGGCTGGGTTGCCTTTCCTTTGTCTACCCTGTCTGTCCTGGTCACCTGCAGTCCAGGGGAGAGGAGAGGTGTGAAGACAGGAACAATTTGCAGCACTGAAACATACCTTGGAATGCTGGTGCAGACCCAGCGGGGGCATGGCGTCAGGGACTGGGCCGACCTCTCGGGCACACATACTAACTCCCAAGAGTAACTTGAACCCTTTAGTCTTTGAAAATGCAAATACAAGTTAACAGTTTTCAATTTAAAGGCCATTTTATAAAACTAAAAATGCTTCCAAGGGCAATGAATTGTTCAATCCTGTAAAAATTGTCTTGATCTATTACAATATACTTAGACACTTGGCCTAGAAAATCTCTTGACTCAGTAACATGCAGAGAAAAAATGTGGAACTCTTACAAACAAAAAAAGAAAAATTTACTGATAGCCATAGGTTGTATGTTAGGCTTTTTCACATACATTCTCTTCTTTTATCCTCATAACTTAGTTAAAGATGGCTTTACATTTTATTTTTACAGATTAAGTAAATGTGGTTAATTGACTTGCTTAAGGTCACATGCTAGTAAATGATGAAAGCAGGACTCAACCAAAGGGCTACTGCCTGTCTCTGCTCTTTCCACTTGAACTTTTACTTGTATACCTAGATTCAACATTAGAACCAAAATACTAAATAGCCTTAAACAGTAAAGCACCAGAAGATTCTATTTTTCTTATTATTTGGAAATGTAAGTTCTTTAGCTCAATAACTGCTTACTCAGTCAGTGAGTTACACATTGTATAGATCTGTTAAATAAAGTGTCTCTCTGTTCCTTCTTTACACAGTGCTTCAACAGCAGCCTTTCTACAAGAGTTGGCTTTTATTTATTTCCCAGAAATCAGCTGCATTTTTACCTTAAAAAAAATTATTGTATTTTTCCATTATCATTTAACCTCCTTCTATCCCCCCCCACCCCTGTGGCAATCACCATACTGTTGTCCGTGTCCATGAGTCCTTTTTCCTTTTTGCTCCACCTCTCTAACCTCTAACCTCCCTGTACAATAGCTGTAATCCTTGCTCTCTTATCTATGGGTCTGTCTCTATTTTGCTTATTAGTTCAGTTTGTTGATTAGACTCACATATAAGTGAAATCATATGGTATTTGAGACTTAGCTTTTAATTTAAAAACATCTAGTAGTTATCAAGTCCAAAATTAGCAGGATAGCAGGAATTTCTCATCTGTTTTTATTTACTGCATATTCCACTAAGTCCAACAACAAAAAAAGAACCATTAACTCAAGATAATGTATCTTACTCTACTACCCTATAGGACAGTTTAGTAGTGAGTTTCACCTCAATGAATACTGACTACAGGAAAGAAAGAAACAAACAAAAAAGATTTTTTTTCAACCACCTTTACTGGTTCACATAAATACTTGAAAACAAATACATCTGTTTTCCCTTTTTCTATCCATGGCACAATTTATCATAGATCTTAATAAACAAAGTACTGTAAATATTCATAAGGGGCAAATGAATTTTAAAATATGAAAGAATGGTCAATAAATAGCCAACTATGTCAACCAGCCAAATAGGTCAACCATTAAAAGGACTGTTTTTTAAAAAAATTAAGTCACTGATTCACTTTTATTAAAATAAAGTTCATATAAAATAAGGTAATTTATAACTTGATCTTAACTCAATTTTGATAGCAGTTGAATTTTTACATTAAAAAATTGCAAAATTTCAACTAAAGAACAAAATAAACATTCAGACACAAGTTTATCTTTTGAAAATTCTGTCGACTTCAGCAAATAAAGACTGACTGCATTTCAGTTTACATTAGTCCTCTGGTCCAGAATACACATTCCATTTAAAATATTTTTAGTCACTCTTCTGTATTTCAGGTAGCTTCTAGTGGGAATTAGTATATAGTCTGTTCTTGATGAAGACAATACTAGACAGATGTTGCCTGATGCCCGGATAATGCTGAATATGACAAAACCAGCGAGACACATTAAGATATTTCTCCTTTTCTTGAACTGTCAGGTCAACCTAAGTAGAAATTAAACACACATACACAACACAGACATTACATAAGCACAACTATTAATAGCATCTGAATAGGAGATAGGAATTGGGGAAAAAAACCCAGTTGTCAAAGCCAACATGTTCAGATAGGAGTGAAAAATTTCAGGCACTTGGAAGAGCCATCCATTTGTTTAATGCTTTTATGTTCAGTTCAAAACCAGATGTGCTTTCTAGGGAAATCAAGTTTGCAACAAATGCCAATTTTATTTTAACCTAGGCTCTGGAAGCCCAAAGAGTTTGGTTGTTACTTTTTTGTAAAGGAAAATGGGAGAAAGAAAGCGAACAGCTTCCAAAACATTAAGACATGGTTTTCTCTAATATTTTTGAGCAAACTTAAAAAAAGAAAGATTTAGTGGCATCTAACATACTTAACAAGGGAACACTATATAAACTCATAATGTATGTATCTACAGATATTTATAGATGGCTGGGATATATACATGTGAACTAATGCTTCCTTTCTATTGAACTCTGGGGAAAAATTTCACTCAAGAAGACAATGACTCATATAATTAAGTGATTATTGCTTAATACAAGAAGGAAGGGCTATTTTCACTGGTAAATTCCTCAGATGAACCACAGACCTTCTAAATCCTATTTTCAATAAAGCTGAATTCAGTTCTATCTTCAGTGGATATAACAGTTTACAGAATATAATCTCTAACGACAAGAATGCCCAGAGATTTGGTTGGAAAAAGATGCAATAAAAAAGAGTTGTTGCCCATCATTTCCCTGGGCTCAAATTCTAAATTAGGCTTTTCTCTAAGACAAATCTTGAGATTGGAATCATGAAGAGTTGTCCGGTAAAGAGAAAATCCGTAGGGCAGTAACTCCCAGCCATGACCCATGTACAAGTAGTGCAGTTCCTGCTCCTCTTGTTAATTCAACATTTATTTAAGGGGTATTGCAAGTTTCCATAAAATGGACAGAAATGCTTACACAAAGAAAAATACTTGTCACCCTCATGTGGTTCAAACCCATTAGCAGTCTGCTTGTTGGAAGGTAATTTCAGTGAGATGGATGTCCTATCGCTGCTCAGAATTAGCATATACATACTTGTGCTTATAGACAAATACTCTGTTAAGTTACTGGGTCAAGAAAAATGAAGGATAAATCACTATAGTATGCAATAATTATTACAGAATACAAAATAATATTAGCAACCAAAAAATAGACACATAGTATTTTCTCAGTAAATGTTTAAGTGAACTCTTATTTCCATTTTATATTTACTATGAGGCAACTGAAAAAGAAAAACTAATTCAAGTTATCCTGCCTTCCTTTTTTGCCATTATGACTTCAGGATACCATTGTTTCAGTATCTGATCTTTTAATATTATCTTTGGGGGTCTCAACTATCTCTGTTGGCCCAGTTTACTTAAATAATTAATAGTGAGACTCTCACTGCTTCTATTACATAAAAATTTAAGTTTTGGGTTTAAGTCCTAACACAAAAGCTGCTATAGCAAATTAGAAAAAAATACCCGTTTAAGGGAGTGTAAGGTTACATCTAGTTACCAGACATACGCTACTATAACTGTTTCACCTACAATATAATTAGTCCATGGCACAGAGATAAAAAAATTGGTCAAGAATGTCTTTTTTAAGCAAAAAGTACTTTTTATTAAACAAGAATTAATGCTATATTCCTGTCTGGTGTGCTGTACATACTTAACCACTGTGGAATAAACTAAGTATTAGTCTGTATTTCCAAAGGTAAAACACATTTTATAAAAGAGGTTTTTGGTTCTTTTTCTAAATCTTTACCATATGTGAACTTTACCACTGATTTTGAAGAGAAAACGGAAGATTTTTTAAAAAGCTTAACCACTAGTAAACATAGCTGCAAATCTAATAGGAAATGGGGGTGAGTTCTCCTAAATAAATAAATAAAATTCAAAATCAACTTCAGCAAACCTCTTTACTGATAGTTAAAGCAAAGAGAAAAACAAGTTTTGGAAGGGGAAGGGGAAGGGTCAGATCAAGGAACAGGTGTGCAGGACACATGGACAAAGCCCAGGTGGGGAAGGATTGATGGGGGAGACGGGGGTGGGTGGGGCAGGGGAAAGTGGTGGCGGGAAAATGGAGACAAATGTATGTGAATTTTTTTAAAAAAATAATTAATTAATAATAAAAAAAAAAGAAAAACAAGTTTTACTCCAACATGATTTCATGATCATTCAAATCTGACCACTTTCTTACAATTTACTCTCTCCAGAACTTTCTTCTATAAGGTCTCTACTCAGCCATTTTTTGTGAGATGTTATTTTTCAGAATGAATTAAATGCACCAAGAAGAAAGCATTTCCAAACAACAAAGTACTAATGCTTGTTGGATCTATGATTTTGCATGATCAACTATGCAAGTTGATCATGGAGACTTTGAAACAGCGTAAAAAGCCAATGTATATTTACTATTTACATTTCAGAACAGTGTCTGCTATCAGAGGACTAGCATATGCTGCTACCAGGCTTATTATTTAAAATAACTATTAACACACAGCAAAATCATGGTTCTTCAACTTAAAAATTTCATATTTAGAATCTCTAGTGTAAGGATTGTAACATATCCACTGTATAAAATAATTGTTATTCCAAGACCTTCTTAAACTTCATCTAACACTTTCCAATGTACTCTAATAATTTTTATCTACATGATGTATTTCAGAGAATATAAATTTGTTCACTTTCCCTCAGAAAACTTTGCTAGAGAGACACAGAGCTTTTCCAAAATGTGCAAGTTACCACTTAACCTCCTTTTAGTTTAAACTTTGGAGCTTGTCCCTTGAGTCTCAGATAATTATGACTGACCTCTACTTGCTACCTTTGCTACTTTTTGGGTAGACAATCTATTTCTGAACTTACTGTAAACAAACAGCACCAAACTTATTCTTTTTAGAACTTTTTGGATGGAATCCCCATTGACTATGTCACTTACGACTTGGTTTTCCCATTTCTAGTGGACAAGTTTGGTGTCATTGCCCCCCCTCCCCGCCCCCATCCAGGTAAAACAGGAAACACAATGCAATTGTTCTAGTTACCCCTTCCTGCTCCTCACTGGTCTACATGCCAGTGTGTCAGTGATGCTTGGCTCTTTCTACTTAACCATTCCCTCTGTATTTCTACTGGTACTTTATTACTAGTTTGAAATTTAAAGAGAAACAGATAATATTCTTAGTCACTAATTTTCCATGAAGACATGTGAGAAACACTTGAAAGACCATTCCAGATCAAGGTGAAATGCTGGTTTGCTATCTTTCCCACTGGCACCACACTGCCTTTGCGGCACATGCTATGGCTGGAGTCCTGGACTACTTGCAGTTCTTTCTTGTTTTACTTTTCTTTTCTTTCTAAAAGAATGACCTATCTCCATCAGTCTTCTGAACTCCAAAACAAATGGATTATAGTTGATAACAATCTCATACTCCAGCAGCACATAACGTTACAAAGGATTTTAATAATCTTGAGTAACAGTCTGTTCAGAGGGACTGCTATCTACTAGTGAAATCAGTTTAAGAAAGCAATGAGTCACTGTTATGTTAATAAACAGCCACACTAACTGGCAGTTTAACAAAGGAAGAACAACATAATATTCCTCAGAGGGAATTTAGATAGGCCAGATCTTATAATTAGAGTATGTCGGCCACATTTAAATTGGGTTCACACTGAAACAAAATACAGGAGGATTTTTTGAAGACTTGAAGGTTCCCTGACTGTTGTTTTGTACACTGCACTGATTACATTTTAAGTATTTAATAACATGAACAAATACATGAAAGAACAAGGGCAAAAATACATATACTGCCAAAGCAAACAGAAATTATCTGATGAATATGAGCAGTAGCCGATGTGAACTTCACATCTACTCTGCCTAAATTTGATACCCAGTAATCATTTTTTTCTCATCTGGGTATATTTACACCTAACTCAACAGGGATGTCATGTAACACCACAGTGCAATTCTGTCACAGTATAGGTTGTAGTCTGTGAGGCCTGTTCCCTGAGAAAGTGTTGATTTCTCCCAGGTACTTTGCCTGCATTTGGACCAGGATGAGAGAGATGCTTTGGTTATGAGCTCATTTTATGAACCCAAAGGATGGTTAACTTACAATTATGTTTTTAAAAAGATAAGCATAATATCCATCATCAAAATATCCTACTCACTACATATAAAGAGGATATACATTTCAAAATAGGAATCATAAATAGGTACAGATCATTCAATACTGTCACTATAACCCTCATTTTAACATGCAGCATTGAATGAAACACTTCTAACCTGCTTGAAAATCAAATGTCCTGGGAGGCACCTAGACTTATACTTAAATAACTACAGCTGGCACTATGAGTACTTTGCAGTATGGAAACATGACCTTGTTCACTCTGCTGGCAAAGAAATTCTACACAAGCTCCCTCCTGTTCAGATTATTTCCTTTCCCTACTGCATGACCTACATAAGCCCGACAACAGAAAAAATGTAAATTTACATTTGGTTTGTAAGTTACTCATTTTTATTATCTTTTTTAAAAAAATTAGATGGGAGAAATGCTTTTCTTCTTAATGACAGCTTGATGCTAAATGAAGCCAGACCTTGTGAGGGTCTTGACAGGCTTTCATTGGCCTGTTGGGGGGAATCAACATAGGATTAGAGATGACATTTCTCTAACATTAACTTTAAAATTAATTGTCATATTTAAATGTTTTTAAAATGTCACTGTGTTGTTGTTTTCAGATATAAATTGTTCTTGTTCCCCTCTATAAGGCAGCTTTGCTCACAGCACTGTAGTCTCTCTCAAATCAAGTTATGGACTTCCCCAAGTTGAAAGACCCCTGGGTTTGCACCAGGAAAAAGACAGATACCTTAATAGCAAGCAACTCTTTTTACCTGGAGGCATTTTGCACTTCCAAATGAGATTTTTTAAAAAAAGCTACTAAGATATTTTGAATCAGAATGAAAGAGGATGGTGTGATCAAAGTATTTCAGCTCTACTTAAACTGTCTTCACATTTAAATGATTATTTTAGATTTAATTATATTGAAGTATGTAATTAAATATTATACTTTTACTATAAAGTTATACAACCTAAAGTAGGAAATATAAAGAGAGATTGCTAAATATTACTAATCTCAACTAGCAGTTAGCTGCACAAGGCACTGTGCTAAGGTGTGGAGAGGTACAAAGGAAAATATGAAGTAATTCTCCTCAATCTCCTTATTTTGCTTAAAATTGAGTCTTATTCCTTTTATGGGTGGGGAACATTCATGCTACTTTATTTCTGTTGGATCAGTGTAATTATTAATAGACTCCCTTTCTCTTAAAAAGTGTTGTTTCAGATAATAAATCATATGGTCATCCTACTTTAAGCAATATTTAGAGTCGAATTTATCATAAGCTTTCTAAAACAATAAAAATTACCTTGGAGAGCCAAAGCCATCCACATTCAAAGATATTGTTCTGACAATTTCATGATTCTATATTCTCACTTTCTCTATATGCCTCTTCAACTGATCACACAATATTCTAATCAGAAATTAGCACTAGATTCCATTTTCTCTTATTCACTAATTGTTTTCATGTAAAATAGTCTTATCTCCTCAATGCGATCAAAAGTTGCTTGAAAATAGTTTTATACTTCTTTTATGTCCCTCCAGTATAGTATAATGGGCACATATAGGAAGCTCTTATTAAATAAACTTGTAATAAAAGAGACTATTATGCTGAATTAAGGATCATACTAGGCTGTTACAATAATATAGAACTTAACACAATCACTTAGGAATCTTAGAAATAATGTTTAAAAAGTCATGTCAATCCACACTGAAGAATTATAGTTTGAGTAGGGGACAAAGGACAATTGCCATACATCACTGTGGCATTCTGCTTATGAAGGGCTTCCCCATGTATTCTGACAGTTGAGTCAGAAGACGAAGTCTGTCTTGGCCCTTCCAAAACGTGAGCTCTGGGGCTTTGCATAAAGTACTCAATGTTTCTAAGCATTAGTTTCCTTCTCTGTCACAGGAGGACAATTCAACTAGTTTTATCTCCTTCAGAACTATAAGGTGCAATGAGAAAATATATATAAAACTGTGAAAAACGTAAGAGATGTGTGAATTATGTTGTTCAATGTTTATGGAGGAAGGGAGAGACTATACACCTATACCAGGAATTATGTCAGACGGTGCTACAAATATAAATTGTTACAATCTCTAACTCAAACAGTTTATAACTTAAAAGACAGAGAAATTTTCTAAGACATACAGTAAAAAATAAAGCAAGCCAAAACTGAGATGGTCCGAGGTACACAGAGAAATGGAGAAAGAGCACTTGGATGTGCTTTAGGAGCCCAAGAGGACTTCCTCAGGAAAATTAGTTTTAGAACTGGGTGACACTTGAAATACAAATGAATTTGGGAGGAAGTTAAGGGCTGGATCAAGCAGCAAAAGAGAGGAGCAGTGCAAGAACACTGAGCTGAAAGAGTAAAGGCTGAGGAGACTCCAGGAGTACATTATGGCTGAGAGAGAAGTGCTTGGGGAGAATAATGACAATGAGGCCTGCAAGGGAGGCAGGGTCACATGAAGAAGGGTCTCCTATCTGAGGCAGCGAGAAGCTACTTAATTATTTTGAGAAAGACACATCATGAGAAAAGCTGCCCCTGTGGCAATAAAGATGGACCATAAGAGATGAGACTGGTGGCAGGAGGACATTTCAATAGCCCAGACTGAAGATAATGACTTCTGGAACGAGCGCAAAGTCATCTAGGATCATAGCAAAAAACAAACTGGAAGGGAATCCACAAAGTGGAAATAAGACCTCACTGACTGAATGCATGAGGTGCAGAATACAGAAAAACATGCGAGTTCTTTTTTCTTCACCGGGGGAAGATGAGAGTTGGGAGGTTTTAGGTAGAAAAATGTAAGAAAGTTCAAACTCTGGGTCAAACTGCCTGGTTTCCAGACCTGGTTTTGCCTCTTACTTGGATGATCTCAAAGCAGACATTTGACCTCTCTATGCCTCAGTTACTTCATCTGTAAAATGGGGACAACTATCTATTTTTCAGATAGTAATGAAGATTAATTGAGTTAACATTTATAAAGCATACAGAACAGTGCCTATAGTTAGTGCCACATAATTGTTTATAAATAAATTTTAAGATGGGAAACAATTTAAGGTAAAGAGACTGACCACATAGAGGGAAAAATTGAAGATATAAGAAAGGAAAGATATAAAATTTGGGACAAGATCCAGAAAAGGGGCAGGAGGTAGAGGGGGAATTGAGGTAAGAGGCCAGATGAATGGATTAGCTGAGATAAAAAGCAAGATGATTCTTTCTGAGGCCAGAAAAAGGAGACAAGATGAATGTGGATGTGCACATAGGCCAGGCTGGAAGGTGAGTGTATTCAAAGGCTGGCTTCTATTTTCTAGCTGAATAAGGGATGGAAGGCTCTGTGATAATGACTGAAGATACAGCAGGAGGCAGAAAGGTAGGACTTGAGCAAAGTGTTAAAGGTCTGGAGTTGTGCCTGGGAGGAATAAAAGAGCTGTTCAGTATGACAGCCCTGCTGAAACTGAATAGTATAAATTTGCAGTGGTATCAATCTGCAGTGTTGTCCTATCTCCAACAGAACTCAGCCTGGCTATGGTATTGTTGGCATTTATTTAGACTGACCAAGAGTTGGGGATGTACAGAGAAAGAGTGGTAAAGGTACAGTGGAACAAAGAAGCTGAAGATGCTGTAATAAAAGGATGTAGTCAAAGATACACAAAAGGGGTTCTAGGTTGGACAGGGAAGAAAGTATGTAAGTTAGAAAAAAGGGAAGGAGTTACTTCAGATAATGAAGGGATTTAGGGAATAAGAGATTAGGACTTAAGGATAAGAAGTTGCACAGAAGATGGAGGGGGTGGAATTCAAATGGAGAGGTGGGGTCCAGGTGATGATGATGACACAGTTTAAAAGGTGGCAAGAGCAGCAGTTGCAAAGAAGAACAGAATCAAGAACAGGAATTAAGCAGGTCAAGGAAGAGGGAGCAACTATATTTGATGGACGCATGGAAGGAATAACTGCATAAAGTACTTTGTATAAAAATTATTCCTTTCACTTTTATTTGATAAACTGAAAACTGAAATTTGATTTAAATTCAAGACAAAAAAAATCATCAGAATATTACAGAAAAAAAAGCCAATAACTATTCAAATACTCACTATGAAGCGATGGAGTCCATAGTATAATAGGATATCTGCTAAGGTAAAATTATATCCTGTAAGGTAGACTTTATCTTCAAGATATGAATTAAGATCCTAGAAAAAACAAATAAAATATTTATTTAAAAAACAGTAATATTAAAGTTAACTACCATATCATTTGACTTTAAAATGTTTAGAAGGCTATTAGAAAACAGAATACTTATATTTAGTTTAATAAATTATCTTTGACATTAATAGATCGATTCATTAAAAATCATAAATCGTATACTAATCACCTCATTTAACAAATAGGGCAAATAATTTGTTAGAGAAACAAGAAAATCTTAAAAATGATATTCAAAATGATCATTTAAGACTCTCAATTTTTATTTGGGGGGGATATTTTGTAAATTATGCCCATGTTAAGATTTATTTTTTCCATTAAAATATAAAAAGCTTCTCAACAATCTCTAACTCTTCAGAATTATAATTTATTGGCTTGCTGCATTTTCATACATGTATATTTTTACATTTTTAATTGTGGTAGAATACATGTAACATAAGATTTACCTTCTTAAACATTTTTAACTATATAATTCATTAAGTGTTAAGGGTATTCACACTGTTGTGCAACCAATCTTCAGAATTTTGTCATCTTGCAAAACTAAAACTCTATTAAACAACTACCCATTTCTCCCTCACCCCAGACCCTGGCAACTGCCATTCTGCTGTTTCCAAAAATTTGACTACTTTGGATACTGCATGTAAGTGCAATGAGAGTATCTGTCATATGCAACTAGCTTATTTCACTTAATATGTGTTCTTCAAGGTTCATCTATGTTGTAGCATGTGTCAGAATTTCCATCCCTTTTGAGACTTAATATTATCCCACTGAATGTATATACCACGTTGTTTATCTATTCATCTGTTAATGGACACCTGCATTGTTTCCACTCCTAGACTATTGTGAATAATAATACTATGAACATGGGTGTATATACATCTGTTTGAGACCCAGTTTGGGTATATGAGTATATCTGCAAGTGGAATAACTGGGTCATATGATAATTGTATCTTAATGTTTTGAGGAAACACTGTGTTTTATAGCAGCTGTACCATTTTACATTCTCAACAATGTACAAGGTTTCTAATTTCTCCACACCCTCATCAACATTGTTATTTTCTCTTTCTTTAGTGGTAGCTAACCTAATGGATGTGAGGTGATATTTCATTATGGTTTTGATTTATATTTTCCTAATTATTATTAATGTTGATCATCTTTTCATATGCTTATTAGCTTTGTATACCTTATCTGAAGAAATGTCTATTTAGGTCCCTTGTTCATTTTTTCATTGGGTTCTTAGTTTTCCTTGGTTGAGCTGTAGGAGTTCTTTATACAGTGTCCAGTATAAATAATGCCCCTTTTTTATTACAAAATCTTTTATTACAAAATCATAAACATGGAATTCTGTAAAATGACAACATCACATTCAAGCACACCATATGACATTTTAGGTGAAATGTTCAAATTAAAACTATAAATTATTACACCCATATTATGACCCTACCATCCACACTCGAGTAGGCCTTACTTCTGCTGGACCCTGTATTTCTGTGTATTAATCCTTTATTAGATATATAATTTGCAAATATTTTCTCCTATTTCATGGGTTGCTTCTTCACTCTGTTGATTGTGTCTGTTGATGAACCAAAGTTTTAAATTTTGATATAGTCCAAAATTTTTATGTTTGATGCCTGTTCTTTTGGTCCATATCTAAGAAATCATTGTCAAATCAAATGATGTGATATTTTCCACTATGTTTTCTTCTAAGAGTTTTAGTTTTAGGTCTATGTTTAGAACTTCCCATTTTGAGTTAATTTTTATATATTGTGTAAGATAAGGGTTTAACTTCATTCTTTTGCAATTGGATATCTAGTTTTTCTAACACCTTAAAGACTCCAGTTTTAAACATCACTTAAAGCTACACAAAGTTCTATCATTTGTTCTTCAATTATCATCAATTTTTAAAGGTTAAGTATATACAAAAGAGTTCATTTAACATCATTACAAAAAAAAATACTAATAAGCACTGAGCTCCCTAAATAGCTAATAGGTACTTTTGAAGGAAAAAAATATTTAAAGTACATGTTAAAAAAAAAATTAAAAAATCTTAAAAGGTCCTAATCTAACTTAAGTATTGTCTGAAAGGCCACTAAGAATAAATCAGTTAATTTCCTGAGAAAAGAAAAACATCTAGGTTGAAAAAAATATATATATAATACTTTTGGTCCCTCTCAAATTTAATATATAATTTAAGAGCACAGGCATTTATATTCAATTACCTTTAAATTAAGTAAGACAAAATATTTGTATAACCTTTAGAGAAAGGTTTATAAATAAGTGATATGAATTATTGTCAGATAGTCTCACAGGCTCCTCTAAAGGCTCCTTATAAAACACTACCCAGTAGTCAACAGCATTTATTCTGGAAAAATTTCTTAAACTGTAGAGACAGCATTATATTTCCTTAAATCACATTCCAAATGTCTAGTACACAGTGGTTCAGTAATCAGCAAATATTTGCTGAACTGAATTTAACCTCTTTAAGTTCACCACACCTTCTTTTAAAGACAGTAACTTTCAAAAGTCCGTAAGAATATGAACTGGTAGGGGTGTTATAGATGAGGGCATAGAGAAATGTGGACATAAATAAGGAGATAAATTCAGAAGAGTCAAATTAAAATTTGGATAGGAAGGATAAAATATATTAGGAGCTACCACTTAAGTTCTACAGTAATCTGCTGAATGGAGATAGTTTCTCTCCAAACATCTTCAAGTGAAACAACTTTGAAAAAGTATAAAAATAAAATAAATTTATCTTAATTTTAAGAAGCATTTCTAGATAAGGTCTGAAACAATAATTTCTTTTTTAAGATTCATTTATTTTATTTTTAGGTAGAGGGAAGGGAGGGAGAAAAAGAGGGAAACATCAATGTGTGGTTGCCTCTTGTGCACACCCCTATTGGGGACCTGGCCCCCAGTGCTGACTGGGAATCGAACCGGCGATCCTCTGGTTTGCAGGCCGATGCTCAATTCACTGAGCCACACCAACCAGGGACTGAAACAATAATTTAACACTCCTTAATGTAGTGTTTATATTCTTAAAAGTAAAATCTATCTAAATGTTTTCTTTATACAGACTCTTACATGGTTACAATTTTTTTTAAGCCTGGCTCCAGAGGGACCATTATTTTACCACTTTTTAAAAAAAATTAATTTATTTTTAGACAGAGGGGAAGGGAGAAAGAAAGAGGGAAACAGCAATGTGTAGTTGCCTCTCGCACACCCATACTAGGGACCTGGCTCACAACCCAGGCATGTACCCTGACTGGGAACTGAACCAGCAACGCATTGGTTCACAGGCTGGCACTCAATCCATGGCACCACACCAGCCAGGGCTATAATCTTATAACTGAAGACAGAAAATTATGATTAGGTAATATTTTTCTGAATAGTGTCTCTAATGTCTAATGTTATTTCCTTTTCTTTTTTTTCACAAGTCTTTCTGTTGCTATCGCCAAACTTTAAAAAATTACTTCCCCCTATAGAGTTCCTCTGGATTTTTCTTTCTTCCTAACCTTTTAATAATGAAAAAGTGGTATAATAAAATACATATCCTCTATCTAGATTCAACAAATGTTAGTGTTTTATAATGCCTGATATTTGAAACTAGGTTTTAATTATGAGTCACTTAAATTCATAACTGTGGGAAGAAATCAAGATGGCGGAGGAGTGAGTGGAAGTCACACTGACCTCCTCTAGGACCAATGTGGAATTACAACTAAATTGTGGAGAAATCACCTGGAACAACTGAACAATAGTGAGAGAGGAGCCTTATAACCTCAGACAGAGAGAAGAATCAGCATTAGCACAACCAAACTGGTAAGAGGTAAAGTAGAAACTTGAGAAGGCGGGCGGTGTGCTCAAGGGTGGCCGCACCAGAGAGATATTGAAACAGCCAGATGGATCCGCCTGAGAAGAGCAGGGTCTACACCATAAGCAGGGATCTCTAGCCTACAGCGCCAGAGCCCAAGAAGTCCACAGGTAACAACCAGCTGCAAAAAGCAGCAGGGTTGCTCTCTGCCAGAGATGGGCAGCTGTAGACACAACGAGCCTTTTAAAGGGCCAGCACATAAATTTTTATTTGCAACCACTTACCCTGGTCTCTAGTAAAGGCAGGGCAGAGTGGGCTAGAGACACCTGAGGAGAAACCGGGGAAGGAGGCTTTGGGAAGAGAAATGAGAGAGTAACCAGCAGGATCCTGGTGCTGACTCATCCCCCATATGGCAACAGCCATCTGGCTCAGGGAGACCACTCCCCTAAGTGGCAACACAATATTGAGAGGACACAAGAGCCCCACCCCCAGGAGGGACTCTGCCCCCAGACCAGTGGTGATAAAGCCTGACTACTGAATGCAGAGTGACTAGATTAACAACTGAAGGTGACAGCCACAGATAGTAAATTCCTGAAAGTCTTGAACACACTGCCTAAAGTCCAGCAAGGTCAACATCTGACACCATCAGAGGAAGATCCAGAAAGAGAAAACAGCAGTCTCCTACCATAGAAGTTCACACCACAAAGTCAGGAAATCAAGACAGATCAATTTAAGAAGCGGAAGCAAAAAAGAGTCTTACATAGATAAATAATGGGAGGACAAAGAAACAATCCCTAGTAGAAGGGAAAGGAGGAATCCCCACAAAGAGAACTAAATGAAATAGAGGTAAGTAGAATATTAGATGTTGAGTTCAAAACAATGGTTCTAAGGAAACTCAGTGACCTCAGAAAGAATTACAATAAAACTACAGGGAATAAAATAAAACTACAGGGAAACTACAAGGAACTTATTGTATCAGCAAATTGTATCAGCATGAAGGACACTGAAACTATCAAGAGGCAAAAGGAAATGAAGAATACAATTTCTGAACTGAAGAACACAGTAGAAGGGATCAAAAGCAGGCCAGATGAAGCAGAAGACTGAATCAGTGAGCTGGAGGATAAGTAAAAAAAAGCTCCCAGAAAGAGCAAGAAAATGAAAAAAGACTGAAAAAAGAATGAAGAGGCGTTTACAGAAATACAGGACAACCTGAAACATAATATTATCTATATAACAGGGATACGAAGAGGAGAAGAAAAGGAAGGGATAGAGAACCTGTTTGAAAAGTAATAATGAAAAACTTCCCTAATTTGAGGAGAGGAAAAAGTCACTCAAGTCCAGGAAGCACAGATGGTTCCATTCAAGAGGAACCCAATGAGGCCCACTCCAAGACACATCATCATTAAAATGGCAAATATCAAAGTCAGAGAATCCTAAAGGCAGCAAAGGAGAGACAGTAGTAACATACAAGGGAGCCCTGATAGAGCTAGCAGCTGACTTCTCAGCAGAAACACTACAAGTTAGAAGGGAATGGCAAGAAATATTCCAAGTATTGAAAAGCAAACGCCTGCAACCAAGACTGCTCTACCCAGCAAGGCTCTCAATTAAAATGGAAGGTAAAATAAGGAGTTTCCAAGACAAAAGGCTAAATGAATATGCCTCCACCAAATCAGTACTGCAAAATATGCTAAAGGGACCGCTTTAAGAAGATGAAGAAAAAGAGTCTATGAATACTCAGTTCTTTTCAGACACCAATACTTGATATTATCAGTATTTTTAATACTTATTAATCTGATTGTGACAATGATATGTTATTTTAATTGTTACCTTATCATTGGTTGAAACTAAACCTGTTTTTGTATATTTCTTGCCCATTTCTATTATTTTTAAAGAGCTTTAAATGACCTTTTGGTATTCTTTATCCATTTTTTGATTAAATGTTTGTAGAATTTTTTTGTCTAAAAAACAAAACAACCAAAAAAACTATTAACAGCTTTTTAGATGTGTTGCAAATACTTTCCTATTCTATTACTTGTCCTTAACTTTTTTACATGAATATTACTGTATGGCCTGAAATGCTTAATATAGTCATATTGTCAATACTTTAAAGCTTCTGGGTTTGAATATGTTACTTCAGGGTAAGAAAAATATTATTTTGTATTTTCTCTGGAAACGCCTTAGATTTTATATATTGATTTTTAACTCGCCTGAATATTTGTTGTATAATGTGTGAAACAGGGCTTGATATTTGTTTTATTTCAAGTAATAGTGGTCCATGCACCTTATTTGTTGAATAAGCCTTATTTTCCTCATTGATTTGAAACATCAATTTAATCATATATTACATTGTTAGACAGATATATATGTTTGTTTCTAGAATGCTGAGTTTATCTCACTGATCTACTTGATTATTTCTGTGCTGTGTCATGTTGTTTTAATTGCTGAGACTTTATAATGGATTTAAATTTTAAATATTTTATAATGGATTTTGACATTTAAAGAAATAAATAAAATCAATCTGCATTTTAAAAAAAAGAAAGAAGGAACTCCTTACTTTTATGAGGACATGGATGGAACTGGAGATTATTATGCTAAGTGAAATAAACCAGTTGGTGAAAGACAAATATCATATGATCTCACCTATAAGTGGAATCTATTCAACAAAATAAACTAATGAAGATAATAAACCATAGGCATGGAAACATGGAGCAGCCGGAAAGTGACCAGAGAGGATGGGGAAGGAGGACAATGGTGGAAAGAAGGGGAAGGGACTAGACAAAGAACATGTATGAATGCCCCATGGACACGGACAACCTTGTGGGAATTGACTGTGGGAGCGGGGGGTGTGGAGTGTGTGGTAGTGGGATGGGTGGAGGAGGGCAAAGGGAAAATAATTGAGACAACTGTAATAGAATAAACATGATTAAAAAAATTAAAAGAATTTGCCCAAAATAAATAAATTAATTCATACTTGTGGTTTCAGTAATGAAATAAAATTTTACAGTAACAATTAACCTTTTAGAATATCCTAATAGCAAGAATTTTAAAGTAAGAAAAAGATAAATAGTCCATTCTAAATGGGCGAAGAATACATGTATATATATGAGCATTTCTTTTAAATAATGAAAATGCTCAAAGCATCATTAAAAAATGCCAAAGCATTAATAGTTTTAAGCAATACACAAAGTAAACAAAGAAGTCACTTTTTGGTTTATTTGTTTTGGCAATGAAACTGGGGCGGTGAAGGAAAAAAGGGTAACACCCATGTCAGCAAGGGTTTGTGGAAGGTCATTCTCACATACTGCCAAACTCTAACACATTTTTCTGGAGGACAAATGAGTGAGCAATAGCCTTAAAAATGTACATAATTTTGGCTCAGCAATTTCCCTGTAGGAATTAACTAGGGAAACAAATGAGAAAGTATTAAAATATATAGCAGCAATCTAGCATAACTACATGGGGATAGGCTACTTAAATTCTGGTACAACTATATGATGGAGTATTAACAGGCTATCAAAAAAGACAGTATAAGTGAACATTTATGGACATGCAAAGACATTCACAGAACACTGTCAGTAAAGCAAATAAAACAAGTTAGTGTTCAGTAACTGACAATTTTAAAAATAAAACACACATATATGTGAAAAGAAAAAGTATGGAAGGAACACTAACGGGGTTCAAAAAATATTTGATGACTGAACATTAAGTGTTATTAACAGTTCTCTTGTTGGAACTACAAATGGTTGAAATTTCTTTTATTTCCTTATTTATATTTCCTAGTTCTATAATAAACACCTATTGCCTTTAAAATAAAAACACTATCATAAAATAGCAAAAATCAAAGCAAAAGAGAATATAACCCTTTCTCATCTGTGCTCATATGGCCAAAAATCACACTGCATTTTCCATGCACTGTCTCCCCACTGGTTCATGTTTGTTAAAGTAGGGACTGTGTCTGATGGTTCACTGTATCACTAGCTCCCAGAAATGTATCTGACATATCATTTCAGGTACAGATGAGCAAATGGGCACAGAAAGGACCACAACCCAGGTCACCCAGTTCCTTATATATTTCAAAAACGGTAATAGTTCAGATTGTCCAGACAATCAGATTTACACATCTCAGATACAACATTTTGGTAGAATTACTTTTTATGCTCCTAACAGCAAATCAATCCTTTGCCCTTAAAAACCCAACTCAAGAGATCCTCTCCCTATCTTTCAGAATTAAGTACTTTATTACTATCCCTTTTTGGGGGGAAACTATAAGAGATAATTATAATGATCTTTTATTTGCCTGAAATCTCACATTCACTCAGAGGGAAGACTTGCTTTTTTCCCTCTGGAAATGCTGCTGAGCATGGCATGGGGCAGGGGAAGGGGTGGTATGGATGTTAAGAATGAAGAGTTACCATGACAAGTCTATAAAGGAACAAGGCCTGGAATTTATTTTCTACCATTTCTAATGATAGCACCTATCAAGAACATAGTTTAAAGCATTTTTTTCCCAGAGTGATAAATGAAAAACTTTCAGTACTACAAGATCTTCTTGTACAACTTATATGACCAATTTATATGACAATGGGAATAAAATTAGGAGACAAAAGGGGTTCCTGCAATGATATATGGTTGTCTGAGTGATCTCTAAGTTTCCTTGAAATATTAAGCTCTTAGAAATTTTTAAAAATTTGCTTTGTTTTTATAAAAATAATTAAAAATAGTTTCATTTGGAATGTTTTTAATTCTTGTTGACTATGGAGCCACACTCAGTTTCTATTTTATATCAATATATTCTTTTATTTTACTGTCATTTCTTTAGAAAGAAAATATAAATCCTAATGTATTAAGTCTCAAGAGAGGGAAATGTGGGGTTTCCGGTATCAATCTGACAGTTTTTTCCAAACTGTAATCCCCAAAGATTCTGATTACCCCTTGTATTTGAGAAAGTACTTTATTAATTAGGGAAGCAGGATTGCCCAGTAGAAAAATAAGCAATAAGCCATCACATTAGGAAAAAAAATCTTACCCAACTATAATTATTGACTATAATAAGTTATATGAAGGAAAAACACAGGGTGTCATATTATGAAGGAAAAGGATAGAGCACAAGGAATGGCACTTGTCTGAGAGAGAGGTAGTCAGGAATGTTTTTGAGGAATGGGTATCTGAGCTGAGATCTGAATGGGTAAGGCTGGCAGAGTCTGTTAAGACAAAGGTAGTAACAGGTGGGGAAGAAGGAAACAAGAGAGCCTATAGTTTCAGCAACTGTCTCTCAGGAAAGAAAGATTCCTGCTATTAATAGTTCATTGATTTTGGCCTCTTAAGAGAAGTCACAATACCTTCAACAGAATGCGGATATCATCTTTATTGGAGTTTCCATCTACTCGAGTTACTCTGTATTCTAACCATTGTTGAACTATAGCTTTTTCTTCTGCAGTGCTTCCAAGCAAATATTCTTTGTTGGCTTGCTTGACTAGATGAGCTGCTATAGTAGTCAATCCTGTAAGAGTTGGACCATTGTTTGTTTGAAGAACTGGAATCTTAAAAAGAAAAAAAAGTTCTTCAGGTAAACTTTAAAAACAAATATTATCACAACTGCAATTCTAAGTAATCACCGAATCCCTCAACTGCTTTTCAAATACTCTAAGATTTTACTTTAAGATACTTAATTATGTAAATAAGAGTCAGGAAAATAGCAGCTATATAATTTATATTTGATAACAGATGTTGATGATGAAACAGGTAGTAACATTGCAAAAATCAGGTATATGTTTCTATATAATTTATAACTGTGTATGTAAAAAAGAGAAAATGAAAATCCTAAAACATGTATAAATTTCTATCAAGTTTACCCATATCCTACTTTATTTTAGTAAGGTGAACATGCTTAAATAAACCCACCTTCTATGATAGCAAAAATAAGTTATAGTAACAGAGTTCATGTTGGTAGACTGGGTGGGCCAAAAAGTTTTTTCCACATTATGGCTCTAGTAGTGCTTAGTTGTGTTTAACTTCAAAACAATTTTGTTAGATTGCATTGTGACAGCTGTCATATCAATGTGCATTAAAAAAAAACTTATCAAAATTGGTGAATTTTTGTGTTGCCATTTTAATATTGAAGATGGAAGAAAATATGCAACATTTTTGGCATATTATGCTTTATTATTTAAAAAAAGGTAAAAATGCAACTGAAATGCAAAACAAGATTTTTGCAGTGTACAGAGAAGGTGCTGTGACTGATCAAATGCGTCAAAAGTGGTTTGCGAAGTTTCTTGGTATTATTGACATTTTGGTCAAATAATTCTTTGCTGTGGGGCTGTCTTATGCATTGGAAGATGTTTAGCAGCATCCCTGGCCTGCACCCACTAGAAGCCAATAGCAGGAGATAGCCAACATACTCAAGATATCCAAATCAATAAAGTTATTGGTGAAAATGAGTCTGTTACTTTACGGAAAAAACTAATGTGTCTGTTACTTTATGGAAAAAACTAAGTGGACTTTTTGGCCAACCCAACAGTTAGAACCACCAAATGGGATCTAGGCTGGTTTTAGCGATATGGGATCTAATATAATTACCTATCTCATTAACTAGGTGTGGACTGGACTGTGACGGTGACTTGGTTGTCATGGACTGCATACTCATCCATTCTGGAGTCATTTAGAGTGAGGTCACTGTAAATGTTGGTCCATATTTCATATTTTTTTTAAAAAGTGCAAAATATAATTGGAGTTACTGATAATAAAGTCTGGGCTTCAAGTAATCATCGGAAAAATACCCCTACTTTTCTTTTTCCCCTATTTTAACAGCAACACAAAGGGTCAGATCATAAAAATTTCTAACTGATATAAATGTTCTTGATGTATAACTAAGTGAAACACTGTAAGAAATTGAAAAGAAAATGCAAAGAATCATCCAAGGGGGAGACCAATCAATTTAAATAACAAGAATACAATATAAATGACCTATGAAAACCAAAAAAGCATATATTCTGGGGAAGATTGCTGCTCTTTGCAGCCATCGAATAGTATCTGATACTCGTATAGTGATTTACACTTTTCAGGGCATTCTCATGCCTAGATCAACAGGATTCTGTGCCGTATATGGGGAGATTAACATTTCATGGCTACAGGGTCAAAGGTTACCCACTGAAAGTTAAAGAAAGTAACTCTCCATTTTCCACTTCTTCACCTACTACTAAAATTCTGATGGAGTCAAAAGTTATACGTAGAGTCAAAAGTTTTACCTTCATGAGGGGTTGGTACCTTAAACTTCCACATTGTTCAAAGGTCAACAGTATTTCCCATTCACTGCTTAGCTCCTTGAATTCTCCCTTTTGCCTCCACACTCAAATAAAACTACCACCTCTAAAATAATCAATAATTTCCTAAAGAAATGTATCAAAAGAACACGAAACCTGAGGTGCTGGTACTGTCCTCTTCCTTGACTATGTGATTAGCTGGGTGTGTTCACTCTGCAGAAACTCACTGAGATTTATATGATTTTCTGAATGTATGTTTATCTTGGAAGGAAGGAGTGAGGGGAAGGAGAGAGGGAGGGAAAGAAAGAAGAGAAAAAGAAACCAAAGAATTTGCAACTGTGAGTGTGTGGGGGTTGGGGAGGGGGATATTTCTAAAGAAAATTATTAGTAAAATAAATTATGCACAACCCCAGCACACTAACACAAAAAACTCTCAGTTACCTTCTCATCTAATCATTACATCTTGTAAAATAGGCAAATAATCTCTCCCTCATTTTACAGCTAAAGAACCAAGGTCACCAGAAATGGCAGAGTCAGGTTTAAGTAAAGTACAACTGGCTCCAAAATCCATGCTGTTTTCTTTGCACAGACTATAGTACAGAAATCTTACCCAGTTGCAATCATGGGAAACATATGATTTCCATATTCATCTTAGGGTTCCAGGGTTTTCAATTAATCACTATTTTTAAAAAGAAGATTTTACTTATTTTGAGAGAGAGGAGTAGGGAGGGAGAAAGAAAGGGAGAGAAACATCAATTGGTTGCCTCACATACGTGCCCCAACCAGTGGACCAGGTCTGCAACCAGGCATATGCCCCGACTCGGAAGTGAACCTGCAGTCTTTCGCTTTGTGGGACAACACTCAACCAACTGAGCCATGCTGGTCAGGGCCAATTAATCACTTCTAATGTCTACATAAGTAATATTCCACTGTGCTGATAATACTGTGATTTAATGAACCATTCCCTTAGAGCTGGACCTCTGAACTGTTTTCAATTTTTAATTACTATCGGTAATGTTGCAGAGAATACCTTATTGCTGGCTTACTGCTGTCAATTGTCTTCCAAAAAAAATAAATAAATAACTGAATCTTATCAGATATCCTCACACATATGTAGATACTTTCAATAGCTGTCCTCTCCACCCCCCCCCCAAAATACTCTGAATTCCAAAGCCTTCACAACTGGGCCTCAAATTGTAATTTGAGGTTTACTTTGCATTGTGTCACTCATCATATTCCTCTACTATGTTGCTCCAAACCTCTCAATCTTTCATAATTTATTGGTCTTACAAAATTTAAACACGAACTTTTCTGTGAGGTTTACAAATCCATTCTTATAGTCAGAATTAACTTTCTTCTCTAACCTCCTAAACAATGGCTACCTCCATTTAGTAAACATTCTGTTCTGCTTTAAATTAGCTGCCACTGACTGTTTCTCATACTAGATAATAAAATTCCTGAAGGTAAGTCTCATCTCTTAGCAATGTTTCCTTAAAAATAGAAACCAAACTAGTGAATAGTGGCTGAAAGGAAGGAATCAGCATGAGGCCTGAGGAAAAGGCAAAAGCAGATCACTTTGGTTCAAATGTCTAATCTGCAACCATTACTGGGCAGCTGATCTTAAGCAAGTTCTGGACCCACTGTAGCCTTCAGTATAACTTATGTGTAAGAACTACAATACGTTGTTTTTAAGATGAGATTTATAACAGGGGCCAAATGAAGAACAGAAAATAAACATCATTTGGAAAAAAAATCTCAAGGAGGCAAAAATGTATAGTTTATGTACTGTGATGAGGTCAATCGCAGACTGCATGCATATACAACGGTGGTCCCATAAGATAACGAGGAAGCTAAAAAACTCCTGTCACTAGTGATGTCACAGCTATCATTAATAGAGGGGAATGTTTATGGTGATTTATCGGCTTCCAAGCAAATCTATTACGAAAAAACAAAAACAAAAACAAGCAAACCACCATGCTTGACATATTTCTGAACAGGAGTGACTCTTCCACGAAAAGAGTCTCAGGCAGGCCCTTCAGGATTTATTCCAGAAGGAGGATTGTCATCACAGGAGATGACGGCCCCATGTGTGTTATTGTCCCTGGAGACCTTCCAGGATCCAGCCAAGACAGAGGTGTATGTAGATACACTTTGCCTCCTTGCACAACCAAAAGAAAGATAACAACAAATTTAAAAACAAAAAATAACCAGAACTGTCAGAAATGAACTATATGGAAATCCAACAACCAAGGAGTTAAAGAAACATTCATCCAGACGGGTAGGAAGGGCACAGATGGGCAGCCGGGATGGAGAGGACATGCGGCAAGGCTGCGGCTGGTAGACTGGGTGGTCCCACATTTGCTAGCACGTAAACCAGAAGGAAAAACTGGGGAGCGAGACAGACCGTGCAACCCAGGGCCCCAGTGCAGGAAAAGAAGTCTCAAAACCTCTAGAAGTAAAAACCTGTGGAGGTTCTGGTATAGGGGGAAAAACTCCCAGCCTCACGGGAGAGTTTGTTGGAGAGACCCACAGGGCCCTACAATGTACAGAAACCCACCCACCCAGGAATCAGCGCTAGAAGGGCCCAATTTGCTTGTGGGTAGAGGGGGAAATAACTGAATGCCTGTGAGAGCTGAGCAAGCAGCACTGTTCCCTCTTAGACCCCACCCCAACATATACTGCCTCAACTCAACGACCAGGGTGCCCTGGTGAATGCCTACAGCTCCACCCCTTCCAATGTAACAGGCATGCTGAGACAAAGAAATATGGCCCAAAGGAAAGAACAGATCAAAGCTCCAAAAACACAATGAAGCAATGAACAGATAGCCAACCTATCAGATGCACAATTCGAAACACTGGTAACCAGGATGTTCCTAGAAATGGAGGAGTATGGTCACAAAATAAGAGGAAAAAGTGAAGGCTATGCAGAGGAAAATAAAGAAAAATATACAGGGAACCAACCAACAGTGAAGGGGAGGAAACCGGGACTTAAATCAATGATTTGGAGCAGAAGGAACAGATAAACATTCAACCAGAACAGAATGAAGAAACAAGAATTCAAAAAAAAGAGGAGAGGCTTAGGAACCTACTGAACAATTTTTTAATGTTCTAACACCTCAATCAAAGGGGTACCAGAAGGAGAAAAGGAAGAGCAAGAAATTGAAAACTTATTTGAACAAATAATGAAGGAGAACTTCCCCAATCTGGCAAAGGAAATAGACTTCCAGGAGATCCAGGAAGCTCATAGTCCCAAAGAAGTTGGACCCAAGGAAGCACACACCAAGGCACATCATAATTAAGTTACCCAAGATTAAAGATAAGGAGAGAATCTCAAAAGCAGCAAGAGAGGAGACAGTTACCTACAAAGCAGTGCCCATAAGACTATCAGCTGATTTCTCAAAAGAAACCTTGCTGGCAAGAAGTATTCAAAGTCATGAAAGACAAGGACCTACATCCAAGATTACTTTATCCAACAAAGCTATCATTTAGAATGGAAGGGCAGATAAAGTGCTTCCCAGGTAAGGTCAAGTTAAAGGAGTTCATCATTACCAAGCCTTTATTATATGAAATGTTAAAGGGACTTATCTAAGAAAAATAAGATAAAAAACTATGAACAGTAAAATGACAACAGGCTCACAGCTATCAACAACTGAAACTAAAAAACAAAAACAAAAGCAAACTAAGCAAATAACTAGAACAGGAACAGAATCACAGAAATGGAGATCAGAGGGGAAGAGGAGGAGGGAGGAGAATGGGGGAAGAGGAACAGGGAATAAGAAGCATAAATAGTAGGTACAAAATAGACAGGGGGCAGTTAAGGACAGTATAGGAAATGGAGAAGCCAAAGAACTTATATATACGACCCAGGGACATGAACTAAGGGGAGCGGGAATGCTAGTGGGGGGCGGGGTGCAGGATGGAGGGGGATTAAGGGAGAAAAAAACGGGACAACTGTAATAGTATAATCAGTAAAATAACTATCTATCTATCTATCTATCTAAGATAACAACAAAAAAGACCTTCCAGAGGGTCAAGAGGTGGAGCTGAAAGATACTGACTTTGTGTGGGCCTAGGCTAATGTCTGTGTTTGTGTCTCAGTTTTTAACAAAAGTGTAAGAAGAAAAATAAAAATAAAAAATTTTAAAATAGAAAAAGTCTTACAGACTAAGGAATGAAGAAAAAGTATTTTTGGAAGCTGTATAATGTGTTTGTATTTTAAGCTAAGTGTTCTTATGAGCCAAAAAGTTTTTAAATATTTAAGTTTATATTATAAAAAATTATAGTAACCTAAGATCAATTTATTACTGAAGAAATTTTTCCTTATAAATCTAAGGTAGCCTAAGTGTACAGTGTTTATAAAGTCTACAGAACTATACAGTAATCTCCTAGGCCCTCACATTCACGCACTATGCACAGACTCAGAGCCACTTCCAGTCCAGCAAGCTCCATTCAGGTCAGTGCCCTATACAGGTGTACCATTTTTTAAAAAATTGTTTTATAGCATATATTTACCTTTTCTATGTTTAGAGATACAGATTTTTACCATTGTGTACATTGTTCCAACTTGCCACTGTTCCAACTGTCTACAATATTCAGTACAAAGACATGCTGTACAGGTTTGCAGCCGAGCAGCAACAGATGTACCATGTAGCCCAGGTGTGTAGTAGGCTATAAATAAATCTAGATTTATTTGTGTGTCGCTCCATCATGTTCTCCCAAGGATGAAATCGCCTATCTGGAATAATCTCAGAAGGTATCCCCACCAATAAGCAATACAGACTGCACATACAAAATTGTCTTCATACATTCTCCTCCTCTACATTCCCTAAAAGGCGAATAATGGTCTTAATAAAACACAAATGTCCTTCAATACCTTGAGAAATCTGGGTCCCTATACCTCACCAGTCAAGCTCATAGTTTTTCTCCTTCACTCTCTCATGTTGCATTGCAAACTGAAATCGATGCACAGGCCTCAGAAAAGCAATTCCCTGAATCTTTCAGGTTGGGCCACGACCTTTGTGTTCTCTAAACAGTCTACGCTTCAATGTATTACTATTCAGTATTGCAATGAACATAGCTGCAATGTTTGTCCACCCGGCTGAAAAAGCAGGTTTCCCGAGGAGAAGGAGCGCACCAGGCCCAGCACACTACTTATTACTAGGCATCCTGTTAGCTCTCTGGAGTAGCTGCGTAATAATGAATGAAAGGTACTCGTACAGTAACTGATGTCATTGAATGCAAACGCGGAACCTCCAGACTGGTCTATCTATGGATTCTTTGAGGATCCTCTTCGCTTTCTCGGAATAGGATTATAAAATTTACCAGAAGGGAATGTTCGGGCCAAGCCCGACCGGAGCAGGTTCCCTCTCCCCTTTCCACGAGCCAGGGCTGCCGGAAGAGGCCCAGAGGCACCAGCCCGCCCCACGGAGCCGACACATGTGGAGACGAGGGGCCGCAACCTCACTCCGTCCGCCTCTGCCGGCCAGTCGATCCTACCTACGCTCAGCAGGCCCCGCTGCCATCCACCTCTTCCCCTCCGCGGTTCTGCTTCTCACCTGGCGTTCGCCCTGAGCGCTGTATTTGTTCCCTTTACTCAGCCCTAGGGACTTCTCCAGCAGCGCCAACTCTGCGGCCGCCGCCATCTTCCGGTCTGAGCTGATGGCAGGGGCGGAACCAGGACAGCAAGGATCTCCGGAATTGGTGGGGAGGAAAGACCCTCCCACAAAACTCTCCAGCTATTGGCTGAACTGAGGGCCTAGAAGGCGGGTCTGCGCACAGCAGGCGGGGCCAAGGCAAGGGAAAGGAGGAGGTGTGAGACAGGTGGAGGGGTGGTGGTATGGTTCCCTGACTTTGCGGAGCTCTTGAGGCTGTGCCTGCAGAGCCCGTCTTTGGTTGCCGCAGTAGACTGCATCTGACAATTTACAAACAGCAGGCTCTTGGTTTGACTGCCAGAGTTAACTGGTTAACAGGTTTATACATAATTGGAACCGTCTTTACCTTAGTTTAGCTGAGGTCTCTGAATTTGAATGATTGAGCTGAATAGCCAAGAGTTCACAATCTGTTAGGGGTTTCCAACATATAGCATTATCCATGAGGATTTTTAATTGTGTTTTAATGGTGAAATGGAAAAACTAAATTTTCTTTTGTAAATCTACAGCTCAATAGTAGCAGTAGAATATAAATTTAAGGATTATTTATACAGCACTGCCTGCGTTAGTATCAAGTAATTCCTATAGCCCAAGAAAATCAGCCACTAACAGTTTTAAGGATCTTTATTAGCAATATCAAAAAGATAGTGATATGATTTATGTAGCCTTTGTTACGTAAGTAAGCAATGAACATGAAGTTTCCCAAGTTGCTATATTTTTATATCTTCAAAGTAGAAAATGTGCAGTATATTTTGAAGACTTTACCCCTATTTCCAAGAGATTTCTGAAAAAAATTTCCATATCACAGAATGAATAAACAAAATGTGTTTTAGTTCCAGAAAAATGGAAAAGAATTATTACAAGGTAGTTCATCACTAAATGAGAAATATAGAAGTTTAGTGGAAAATGTTGTACTGTGTGACATCTTTCCTATTCTAGAATACTTAATAAGTTAACGCTGGTAGCAGAAGTAAATGTAAGGAAAAGAGAATTTGGCCAAATCAACATAAAAAATACAAAGAAAAGTTCATTATAATTGCATTATGCATTAGTAATTTGTTGATTTTCCATTTATTGAAAATTGAATAACTACTTCACTACTTCCAAATAGGCTAGTCTTCTGAGAAAATTCACATATCTATTGTCAGTGTTTAGGTACACTTTTTGCTTGCAGTAAGACATTTAAAAAATTTTCAGTTATTTTATTCCAGTGGGTGGTATTTTTAAAATAAGGCTAAGCCCTGGTCAGGTGGCTCAGTTGCTTAGTTGGAGCGTCATCCAGTACACCAAAAGATTACGCATTCAATTCCCAGTCAGAGAACATACCTAGGGTGTGAGTTTGATCCCTGGTCCGGGCATGTGCAGGAGACAACCAACTGATGTTTCTGTCTCGCATTGATGTTTCTTACTCTCTCTCTCCCTCTTTCAAAAATCAATAAGCATATCCTTGGGTGAGGGGAAAAAAAGAAATAAAATAAGGCTAATTAACCTAAAGTGAGATTTGAGTTCCAGTATCAAATACCTGAGTAGATGTTCCCCCAAATGATACAAGTGATAATTTTAGAGGAGTAAGATTGGATAAATGGTGTAATATCACTTTTTAATTTATGCTTTTTGATTTGAATTATTGCAGATAGATTTTGTAATTAAAAAGAAACTTTGTTCGCTTTAATGTAGTTTCAAGCTTTTTTCTTCCCTCCAAATCCTGAAGGTTTCCCTGAATTTCCTTTTCTTTCTGGTATTCTTTTGTTGTGCATGTTCATGACCCAACGGGGGTGGGGGGGCGGTATGGAATTGGTTACCCACTGCAGCACATAAAAAGGGGCAAATTTAAACTGGATTTCAGGAGCCAGAGATTCTAGTCTAGCCAACAGTAACTAGTTATGTCACTTTAGGTAGGCAGTTAACTCCATCGGGACTCAGTTTCCCTAAGAATAACTCAGTGGGCTTGGATTAGATATTCTCTCTTTTTCCTTTTGGTGTTGACATTCTGTCTTTCAATATTGAAAGTCAATATGTGTTTCACTTTTTGCCTTAAAGCAAACATATTTTTGTATACTTTTGCCTTTAAGTGGACATGAATTTTGTACTAGTGATGTAATTGTGTAATGTAACTGTACTTCTAATGCAATTTTGTGTAGTTGGCTGGAAGGGCTTTTTGTTGTGGCCAGCTGTGGTGTATAAATATACTGGCTTGCCTATTTTGAACAGAATTTATGCATGACCATAGAGAAAGGGGTCTAAGTGTCCCTGTCATAATCTCAATTCTTAATATCAACAGACAAGAAAGAGGATCAGAAGTGCTTCATGTACAAATGCTCACAAGGGGCCTGTACTTGGTGTAATGCTCAGGTGTTGCCATCTTAAAATTCTTAACGGTGTTTTAAAAAGGGTTCCAAAAGTGTTTTAGCCAGTTCTGCATGTAAAGCTTATTACTTTTGCTTTCTGAGTCTAATAGACTGGAAAGATTCCAAGAAGCATTTTAGGATTTGACCTTCAGTGCCCAGACAAAGGAAAATGAATATACCTTTAATGAATGTAGATCTATTGCAGAAACTCCAATAGTATGGCTGCTTTTGGCAGAAGGAGGATGAAGAGGGAGGGAGGAAGAGACTGGAGTTGTGTGAGGAGATACTGGAATTTGTGGCCCCTAGGAGATAGCTGAGAGGGCAACCACCAGAACTCCTAGGTGAGTCCCTATCCCACACTGCAGACACCATCTTTCTTGGGTAAAGCACTCCCCTCCACAGGGCATCAGCCTGGGGGAATGCAATTGCCCCGTCCTCTGGACTCCATCTCACACTGCAGAGCTCATGCCCTGCTGAGAAATCAGCTGCCTGCGCCAGGGTATAGACGTCTGGGAAAACTCAGGAGGTGTCATTGACTAAGTGGTTTAGCTTTGGGGCAGGGGCCGTTCTTCCCACTTTCTCTTGAACCTTACTGGTGCCTACTTCTCTAGCCCCACCTTCTGGACTCCAGTTGGCCCTACTCTTTCAACTCCTGATGGCCCTCTCCTGCCAAGGTCTGGGCAGAACCTGGGACAGACTGAGTTGTGTGAGTCTGGGGTAAGAGGCCACTCCTCCCACCTTCCCCTAACTCTGACTGGCACCTCCCCCTCATGGAAGATCTATTAGCCCCACCCTACCTCCCGACTCCTGGCAGCCTATTGTGTTGAGCTTGGGTTTTTGGCATAGTCTTAGACAGACTAAGTTGTATGACTCTAGGACGGGGACCATTTTTCCCTGCATTACCCTACCAGTGCAGAGCCCTCCATTCACACTGCCAAATTTCAGCCTGATAAACTGTGCTGGTCTCATCCTGATGATTCCCTGAACCCTGCCACACCACAAAGTCTGTGGGCATCTGGTGAGTGGCAGCTAACTTACTATAGCCTTGCCAAGTGGCCTCAGACCCAGGACTGGCACTGAGTTTGAACCTGTATCAATTTAGAGAATACCAGTCACTCACCTCACCTGGTGACTCACTGAGAATCTACTACATACAATTCAAGTACTCAAACACACAATTGGCAGGTAGAGGTGGGCAGAAGCAGATCTCAGGGTGCCTTGGGACTTTCGCTGACTGTCTCTGGGCCTGGAGCTGGTAAAAACCAGCACTGGTGTGCAGTGTTCCTTCCCACGAACACCCAGGCCCAGCAGAGGCAGCCGCAAACTGTGGATCACTTTCTAGCTCTAAACAGGTTCCCCAGGGCCAGCCACAAGCAGCGTCTGAGATTGTCTTGCACCAGAGTCCCTCCCAAGAGGACCCAGAACCAACACACCTAGTGGCCAACTTCAGACAACATCAGAGCAAGGTCCAATTAGCTTTGAAAGTGCAAAGGAAGTCCAAAGGAAGAGCTTGGAAGGAACCAGCCCTGGCTGAGGTGAGTTTAGCTTTATGTGATTACCTGCAGAGAAGTTCATACACTATGGTCGAGGCCAATCCTCACAGTTGACCACATGCGAGAACAGGACAAGAGCAATCAAGACTCGATTACAACAGGAGGGTCCATATAACACACACAGGGGCATTCCTGGAGCACCAGGTAAGGTGAAGGAGACTGCCTGACTGGGTTCCACAGGACACCTACTACCTAAGAATACCTTATCACCACTTGGAATCATAGCACATCTACCTAATATATTACTGCATATGGAGAACCCTTAAGATTCCACACATAAAAAAGTCTACTAGAAATCATAAAAGGATTCAATAATGTAGCAGGATATAAAATAAACATCCAGAAATCAGTTTCATTTTTATACACCAATAATGAATGATTAGAAAAGGAAACTAAGAAAATCTTATTTACAATTGCATAAAAAAAAACACCTTAGGATAAATTTAGCCAAGGATTTAAAAAGGCCTATACTTGGAAACTATAATACATTGTAGAAAGAAATTGAAGAAGATACAAATAAGTGGAAGCATATACTGTGTTCATGGAAAGAAAGAATTAACATATGCATGTTCATACCACCCACAGCAATCTGTGGATTCAATGCAATTACTATCAAGTTACCAATGTCTTTTTTCACAGAACTAGAAGAACTAGAACAAATATTCCAGAAATGTATATGGAACCACAAAAGACTCTGAACAGCCTCAGCAATCTTGATAAAGAAGAATCATGTTAGCTGATATACTACAAGGCCACAGTATTCAAAAGAGCATGGTACTGGCATAAAAAAAGATATTTAGATCAATGGAACAGAATAAAGAGCCCAGAAATAAACATATGCCTTTATGGTTAATTAATGGAGTGGCAAGAGCGTAGAATAGAGTAAAGATAGTCTGCTCAACAAATGATGTTGGGAAAATTGGACAGACACATGTAAAAAATCAAATTAAACCATATTCTTACACCATACACAAGAAAAAAGTCAAAATGGATTAAAAACTTAAATGCAAGACTTGAAATCATAAAAATCCTAAAAGAAAACAAAGGCAGTATGATCTGGGATATTTCTTTTAGCAATATTTTTTCTGATATGTCTTTTCAAGCAAGGGAAACAAAACAAAAATTAATAGAGGACTACATCACACTAAAATGTTCTTGCACAGTAAAGGAAAGCATCAACAAAATGAAAAGACAACCCACTGAATGTGAGAACATATTTGCCAATATTACATCTCATAACAGGTTAATATCCAAAATTTATTAAAAAAACTTGAACAACTCCACATCAAAAAAAAATAAACCAATTTAAAATGAGCAAAAAACCTGAATAAACACTTCTTTAAAAAGGACAAACAGGTGACAAGTAGGCGTATGAAAAGATGTTCACTGTCATTAATCATCAGAGAAATGCAAATTAAAACCATAATGAGTTATTACCTCGTACCTGCCATTAATGGCTATTGTCAATAAATCAATAAGCAACTATGCTACAAGTCCATTGTAATCAAAACTGCATGGTACTGGCATTAAACAGACACACAGATCTACGGAACAGAATAGAAAGCCCAGGCACAATGTGCTGGCAAGGATGTGGAAAAAAGGGAATCCTTGTGCACTGTTGATAGGAATGCAGATTGGTGCAGCCACTGTGTAAAAAAATTATGGAGATTCCTCAAAAAATTAAAAATGGAACTGTCTTATGACCCAGTGACTTGGTTTTTGGGAATATATCTGAAGAAACCTGAAACACTGATTCAAAAGAATATATTCACTCCTACGTTCTTTGCAGCATTGTTTACAGTTGCCAAGATTTGGAAGCAGGCCAAGTGGCCATTAGTAGATGAGTAGACAAAAAACTGGTGCATTTACACAGTGGAATACTACACAGCAGAAAGAGAGGTAGAACTCCTACCTTTCATGACTGCATGGTTGGAACTGGAGAGCATTATGCTCAGTGAAATAAGACCAGTGGTGAAAGACGAATACCATATGATTTTACTTATAAGTGGAATCTAATGAAGAAAAGAAACAAACAAAATAGAAACAGGCTCATAGATAGAACAGACTAACAGCTGTCAGGGTGGAGGGTAGTTGAGGGGCTGGGTGAAAAAGGTGAAGAGATTAAGCAAAAGAAACCCCTCTAGACAAAGACGACACTATAGCAGCATGGTGACTGCTAGAGGGAAAGGGGTGTGGGGGAGATAGAAGAGAATAAAGGTGGGATAAATGGTGATGGAAGGAGACTTGACTTTGGGTTGAGAAGAGACAATATAGTATACAGATGAGGTATTGTGGACCTGAAACATATAATTTTATTAATCATTGTCACTACAATAAATTCAATGAAAATTAAAAAAAGAAGTTTCAGCATATCATTCAGTTTTCATGGCAGTAAAGGGACATACGTGGCCTCCAAGAATCTCTGAGGGCTTTGGATGTAAATGACAGTGTCTACTCTCATTAATTAACCAGAATAGGAATATACTAAAGAATTTTAGTAAGTTCACAATAATATTAGAACAGCTGCAGAAATGATATCAAACCTAGGGTTCCCAAACCAGGCTGGAGAGTTGATTTGCTTAGGAAACTCCTGTCACCGATGTTATGACCATAAAGTACAAACACCACAAATTAGATCTTACTGTTACTACTACCACCACTACCACCACCACCATTTCTGCATCAGAAACGTGACCTTAAAATCATTGGGAAGCTGTGTCTCCCTCTATTGCTTTTGGGAGTTGGATGCCCTGGAGTGCCAGCTATTCCAGCACAAATGGCAGCTCCATACACAATGTGCTTCTTAACAATGCTCAATTCTGAATGAAAGTGTATGATTGCCAAACTTGTAGTCACAGGCTTGTGTCCTGTTTGTAAGGTAACCTGGGAAATTGAGTTTTTACTTCTAGATTTGAAGGACCTTTATTATATATTTATGTCTAACACCATGACTAAATGATTGCCATAAAGGAGCTGCACATTATGCAATGCTTATCTGCTTTGCATTGGATAAACAATATAACAATGTAAAACTATAAAAAAGTACAAGTATTTGAATAACTATGAAGTACTGGGGAGATCAGATGAAGAGCATATGGAAATGAAAACAGCTTCCTGATGGCTCTATGGGTTTTAATTAGAAAAAAAGCTATTATTTCAAATTAGATGCTGAGGCAGCAAGAGGAAAGGAGAAAAAACAATACTAGCTAATTATAATATTGTTTATTATATGTAACTGATGGGCACTATCCAAAAGAAGAAGGATTAAGATTATTATATAAAAGCATTATTTTAAAGGTAACCTTAGAACAAAAGTACAAACTCCTAAACATAAAAAGAGAAAATGCAAACAAGTAAAACAGACCACATACGAGGATGACTATATGCTTGTCTGTATGAGTATATATATAATTTATATAGCACAAAACAATGTGAAAAAACTAAGGCCAAGTATACAGGTTATATTAATAAATATATATAGGTTTAAATCACCTATAAAAAGAAAAGTGTTTTTGAATTGGCTAACAAAGCAAAATTCACATTATGTTGTTTACAAGAGCATGCTAAAAACAGTATAAGGGCACTTTATTAATACTAAAGACTACAATATGGAATGAAGATAAAGGAGTGATTAATATTATATACTCAATTACATGACGAAATTTTCAGTAAAGCAGATACAACAGGATGCTGGGAGTAATAAAAAGTCAGTAATAATAGGAGCCTTTAATATATCTCAATCAAAGACAGAGCAAGTGTCCAAAAAATTCAGAAAGAGTATACAAAAATCTAGACAGGATAATCAGCTGTATAGGACATATACTTACATACAAATCTCTGAAACCTAATAAATAGAGAGAAGAGCTTCTGTATTAGTTTCCAAGGGTTGCTGTGACAAATACTCACAAACAGAAATTTATTCAGTCATGTTCTAGAGGCTGAAATCCAAAATCAAGGTATAGCAGGGCTGCATCTTCAAATCTCTTTCTCTTCTGCCTTTGCACACAGCCTTCTCCTCGCTGTGTGTCTAATCTCCCTCAGCCTTTCTTGTAAAGATGCTGTGATTGCATTTAGGGCTCAATGGAATAATCTCCTCATCTACAGATTCTTAACTTAATCCTATCTGAGAAGACCTCTTTTTCTTATAGAGTAATATTTCCAGGTTCTAGGGATTAGCACCTGATATATTTGGCAGATTTTGTCAGCCTATTTTTTTTGAGTGCACATGGCTATTTGTGAAAACTGATTGTGTTTTAGGTTACAAAGAAAATACATTTTAAAAGTAAATAAATTCTAAAGAATAAAAATAACTAAAACATGACTTTTTTTTTTTACCACAATGAAATAAAATCAGAAGCAATAATTAAGTAAAAATTTGAAAGGTTCTTTTAGAAATGTAAAAATATTTTAATAAACAACTTTTGGTAAAAGGCAAAAGATTTATATGATCTGAAGAGAAACCAGCAATTCCACTGCTGGGATTATAACCTAAAAATCCCAAAACAATTCAAAAGAACCTCTGCACCCCAATGTTCATAGCAGCACAGTTTATAATAGACAAGTGCTAGAAACAACCTAAGTGCCCATCAGTAAATGAGTGGATCAAAAAACTATGGTACATTTACACAATGGAATACTATGCAGCAGAAAGAAAGAACTACTACCCTTCGCGACAGCATGGATGGAACTGGAAAGCATTATGCTAAGTGAAATAAGCCAGGGGGTGAAAGACAAATACCATATGATCTCACCTATAAGTGGAACCTAATAAACAAAGCAAACAAGCAAGGAAAATATAATCAACAACATTGAAAGAAAAAAGAAACCTATAGAAATGAGAGGGAAGAAGAGAAGAGGGTAGCAGGGAAAGGAAGGGGAAGAGTCAAATTAAGGAACATGTATAAAGGACCCATGGACTGAATCAAGGTGGGGAGGGAGTGAGGTAAGGAGGTGGGGGTGGGAGGGGTAGGGGAAAGTGGTGGTGGGTAAAAGGAGACAAATATATTTGAACCATAAAAATAAAACAAAATAAAGAAAACAACTTGGGTCAAAGAGGGAACACAGGCTGAAATTACAGAATAACAAATCTTATAGACAGTTATAAGAGGAGAATTTATACAGTGAAATACTTATATTAACAAAAATGAAAAATAACCTAAAATAAAACTAAAATCTATGTAAAGAATTTAAAACTAGGCCAAAAGAAAGCAGAAGGAAAGAAGTAATAAAGATAAAAGAGATGTGTAAGAAAACAATAACAACGTAAGAGTAGAAATATAAATAAATACAAATTTTAAAAGTTGAAAAAATAAACCACAAGCTACTGTATGTAGTGAAAAAATAAAAAAGGGATAAATCATAAATACCCCAAATTAGAAGTAGCAAGAGAGAAAAATCTACCATAACAGAGAGAATTTCAAAAATCATGAGACTTATTTTCAACAAGTTTCTGCAAATAGATGAAGTTTTCCAGAAAGTATTTTCTGAATTATTTTCTAGAAAAATGCAACTTAATGAGAAAACCTGTGAAGGAAAACTTCATTTGAGATTGAGTTAGGAAGACCTGAGGGGGAGATCTCATGCACTGCTACTGCTCCTTGTTCGTAGACCTCGAGAGGAAGAACCTTGCTTAACTACCCCAGCAGGACGAGGAATTTCTCATTGCCAGCAACAACCCAGTCAATGAGAAGCCACAGTAACTGCCTCCCCCTCCAATCTCTCTCTCCTCTAATGGACTTTCATCTGAAACCACCCTCCCAACTCCTTCGTTTCTTTTGCAAAAGCAAGCCCCTCTCCTTTATTTTCCTAACTTGCATATATAGTTTTGCCATAGGTTGCAATTACCAAGTTACAAGTCTTCTGCTCTTCCCACGGATGAAACTGGCTGTTTCATTTTCAAGGAAACTGGCAAACAACTGGCTGTTTCATTTTCAAGGATGACAATAAAATTGACACCAGTGGGACAGAAATTCTTAAATAGACTAATAATTGCTATGGAAGAAATAGAGGAAGTAGTAAAAGATCTTTCCCGCAAAAAAGTATCAACTCCAGATGTGTTCACAGGGGGAGTCCATCGAATTTAAAGATCAAATTATCTCTGGTAAAACTATTACAGAGCATAGAAGAGGAAGAAAAACTTGGACATTTATTTTACAAAGAGAGTAAAACATTGATCCCTAACTCTGTCAATTATTTCTCTAAACAAGAAAACCACAGAAAAATCTCAGTTCTAAATATAAATGTAAAAATTATAAATAAAATATTAATAAATAGAATCCAGAAGCACATTAAAAATAATATATCATGAATAAGTGGAATTTATTTCAAGAATGTTAGGGTGGTATTCAACATTAGGAAACCTATTAACCTAGTCCATCATATTAATACAACAGAGGAGAAAAATTATATAATCATGTCTACAGGCTCAGAAAAGTCATTTCACATTATTTAATATTCATTCACATTAAGAATACTTAATAAAATAACAATTGATATGTGTGTGTCCCAAAGCCTAAAAGGTAGTGGTTTATTTTTTATTTAGTGAGAAAATGTTAGAGGTTTTCCTATTACAGTAAGGAGCAAGGAGAGAATGCTCACCATCTCCACTATTTTGAGACATTGTGTTAGAAGGTTTTAGGCAATGCACTTAAGTGAGAGAAAGTAATTAGAGGCATCCAATGGAAATGAGAGCTCAGTTATCTCTGTAGATAATATGACTTTATATCTTAAAAACTCAAAAGAATCAATGGAAAAACTACAAACAATAAGGGGATTTATCAAAGTAGCAGATTATAATATCAACATTCAAAAATCAACAGAAGTTATAATTAGAGAAAAATCCCATTTATATTAAATATTTAAAAATCTAGATGTAAACATAATAGAAAGTGTTAGTTATATGAATAAATATATAAAACAAAAGGCTGCAAAGTATTTCTCTAAACAAGAAAACCACAGAACAATCTCAGTTCTAAATGTAAATGTAAAAATTTTAAATACAATATTAACCAATAGAATCCATTTGAACAGATGAAGAGATATGCCATATGGGTGTTAATCCTAAGTTAATTTATAAATTAGCAAATTTTAATAAAAAGCCTCAGGGGGTCTGTGTGTGTGTGTGTGTGTGTGTGTTTTAATGTGGCACTGAAGACAATAAAAGGTTCATTTGGAAGAACAGACAAACAAGAAAAGCCATAGAAATTCTGTGGATTAAAAAAGAGGAATGTAAGGTGTGGGCTGGGAGAGCTCTTTAAGATATTAAAACATTATTATAAATTCTCTATAATCAAAACATGGTGGTATTGACATATGAATAGACAGATCAATGAAACAGAATAGAAAATCCAGATATAGACCCAGTTGCATTTGTTAATGAGCAATAAAGGTAGCATTTCAAATTAATGGGAAGGAAGATAGATTTTTTAATAAATGGTGTTCAATAACCTACATCATATACACTGATAAATTCCAAATGCATTAGAGATTAAATGTAAAAAATAAAAGCTTACAGATACAAGAAGAAAACACAGGTAAATTCTTCTAAATTCTGGGAATGGGGGAAATATTCCTAATCATTACTCCAAATCCAAATGCAAGTAAGAGAGAAGATCCATATATTTGATTGCATAACAATAAATAAACTTTTAATTGGGAAAAAAGTCACACACAAAGTAAAAAGAATATATGAAAAACTAGGAAACATTTGTAACTTATATCATTATAAAAGTTTAATAAGCTTAAAATATAAAGGAACTAAAAAGAAAGAAGGAAAAGACCAGACTAAATAGTAAAATGGGTACAAATATGGATAGACATTTCATAAAAAGTTATACAAATGTCCATTAAAGCTGTAAAGAGATGATAAATTTACTTATTATAAGAGAAATGCAAATTGTATCCACACTGCTACCATTTTTCATTTAACAGATTGACAATGATACAAAAGTGTGACAAAACACCCTGGCAGGCTACTGTGAAGAATAGATACTCTTACACATTTCAGGTGATGGCAAAATGATACAACCCCTGATCTTTATCAGAGGAATTAGATGATGTCTAGCACAATTACAAACACATTTACCATTTGGCCCATAAATCCCACTTCCAGGAGTCTCTTTCATGGAATGCTGGTGAAAAAAAATTATGTATAAGGCTGTAGAATGTTATCCTGTTTATCACTGCAAAAATTGTAACCACTCAAATGTTCTTAAATAGGGGACTGGTTGATTAAATCTTGGTATGTTCACATGGTGGAGTACTGTGCAGCTCTAAGTAGGAAAGAGGAACATATCCATATACTGGTATAGAATGATCTCCAGACAATCATTAAGTGAAAGAAACAAGGTGGAAAAAGTGTTTATGATATGCTATCACTTATTAATAAAGATGGGGGTAATACAAATATACACAAATTTTTGCTTTTATTTAAAAAATGGAATTATAAAGCAAAGCTTAAAAAGTGATCACCTGTGAGGGAGGAGATGTTAGGAAGAGGACAGATATAAAAACCAGACTTTTGTAACTTTACCTTTTCTTATAGATTTGACTTTGGAATCAGATATATATTATCACACAGTTACAAGCATATTAAATTTAAAATAAATCCCTAAAGAACTTAAAGCAAAATAAATCAAAATGTACATCAAGTTGTTGACTTGATTATATAGTGTGGAACTCTTTTAAGCAGTCTTATAACAATAATTTAATTATATATTTTTTGTAGGATATACTCTGAGGACAAAATTTATGGAAAATGTATTTTTTTTTTGTTCAGTTATCATCTTAGTGGTGTTAGTGTTGGTATTGTTTTTCTGACTCTGCGAAAACCAGGAAACTTGTGCTGTGTAGGAAAGCAGTGTGCTGTGGCACAAAGCAAAGGGCTGATTATGCGGTGATGCTGGAAACTAGGGATTTGGGTATTGCAGAAAAGAGAAGCAATTGTGAAATAGGTGAACTTAAATAAAAACTCCTCAGCTCTGAATTTGAATTAAAATATCAGTATAAGCTAATGATGATTTTTATCTTAAAGAAAATAAAAAGTATTTCCTATCTGTTTCAATTACTTAAAAACCTTAGAAACAAGGGCAACTCTATGAATCAGTGTTCTTTGGAGAACTAGCTGATTCCAGATCTAGGACAGCATATGTACAAAAGATAAGTCTCAGTCATCTTGTTAAAGCAGAAAGTGAAGAGGTTATCAAAGAGGAATGAGGAGTGTCAAAGGATAGGATAGAATCATTTGAAGGTTAGTAATAATTGTAATGGATTAAAACACTTTAAATATGTTTAAATCTATGAGTTCATAATGATACTAAAAAATAAAAACAAGAAGAAAATCAAAACAACCTTCATTGATTACATTTGGAAGATTGTAGAGATCCATTTCATTATTTTGAAAGTGATAAATAAAGGGAACAAATAAAGAAACATTTTTGAGAAAATCAAGATGACAGAGGAGTGAATGGAAATCACACTGACCTTTTCTAGGACAAATCTGGAATTACAACTAAATTGTGGAGAAACCATCTGGAACAAATAACTGGACAATAGTGAGGGAGGAGCCTTATAATTTCAACATACAGAGAATCAGTATTAGCACAACCAAACTGGTAAGGAGTGTGGTAGAGACTCAAGAAGATGAGTGGGGAGCTCATGGGCAGCAGCACCAGGAGGATGTTGAAATGGGCAGTTGGATCCCCCTGAGAAGAGTGGGGTCTAAACCATAAGCGGGGATCTCCAGCTTACAACACCAAAGCCCAAAAAGTACACAGATGATAGCTAGCTGCGAAAAGCAGCAGGGTTGCTCTCTGCCAGAGACAGGAGGCTGGAGATGCAAAGAGCCTTTTAAAGGGCCAACACATAAATTTTCATTTGCAGTCACTTACCCTGGGCTCCAGGAAAGGCGGAGGCAGAGAGGGCTAGAGATGCCTGTATAGAGATTGGGAAGGAGGCTGTGGGGAGAGAATTGAGGGTGTAACCAGTGGGATCCCGGTGCTGACTCATCCCTCATAGGGCAGCAGCCATCTTGTTCAGTCAGACCACTCCCCTGACCGGCAACGCAATGAGAGGATCTAATAGCCCCACCCCCAGGAGGGACTCTGCCCTGGCCCGGTGGTGCTAAAGCCTGACTGCTGAGTACAGAGTGGTAGCCACAGATAGTAGATCCCTGGCTAAAGGGGGCGCAGAGTGGTCTACAGACATTTGTACACAAAGTGTCTGGTGGCAGACACTTTGGGGAAAGAATGGAAAGAGTAGCTGGCGGGATCCCAGTGCTGACTCCTCCCCTACATGGCAGTAGCCATCTGGCTCAGGCAGACCACTCCCCTGAGTGGCAGCAGCTTGAGAAGACACAATAACCCTGCCCCCAGGAGGGACTCTGCCCTGCCCTACGTTACCTAAGCCTGACTCTGGAGTGCAGAGTGACTAGATTAACAACAGAAGGTGGCAGCCACAGACAGTAGATTCCTGGAAATCAACAACACTGCCTACGGTCAGATGGGTTCAGCATCTGATGTCATCAAAGGCAGATCCGGGAAAAAAAAAACAGCGATCTCCTACAATAGAAGTTCACACACCACAAAGTCAGGAAATCAAGACATATCAATAAGAAGCAGAAGCAAAAAAGAAGAGTCTCACAATTAATGGGAAGACAAAGAAACACCTGCCCCCCTCCCCCATCAAAGGAAAAGGAGGAATCCCCACAAAGAGAACTAAATGAAATAGAGACAAGTAAACTATCAGATATTGAGTTCAAAATAATGGTTCTCAGGAAGCTCAATGAGCTCAGTGAGCTCAGAGACAATTACAATAAAACTACAGGGAATAAAATAAATCTACAGGGAAACTATGAGGAACTTACTGCAAACTGTATCAGCATGAAAAAGGACATAGAAACTATCAATGAGAGACAAGAGGAAATGAAGAATACTATTTCTTGATTGAAGAACACCATAAAAGGAATCAAAAGCAGGCAGGCTCAAATCAGTGAGCTGGAGGATAAGGTGGAAAAAATCTCCCAGAAAGAGCAAGAAAATGAAAAAAAAAAAAAACCTCAAAAAAAATGAAGAGGCATTTACAGAAATGCAGGATAACCTAAAACATAATAATAGCCATAGAATAGGGATACTAGAAGATGAAGAGAAGGAAGGGATAGAGAACCTGTTTGAAAAAATGATGGAAAACTTCCCTAATTGGAGGAGAGAAAAAGTCACGGTAGTCCAGGAAGCACAGATGGTCCCATTCAAGAGGAACCCAATGAGGCCCACTCCCAGACACATCATCATTAAAATCGCAAATATCAAAGACAAACAGAATCCTGAAAGCAGCAAGGGAGAAAGAGGTAGTAACATACAAGGGAGCCCTGATACAACTAGAAGCTCACTTTTCAACAGAAACACTGCAAGCCAGAAGGGAATGGCAAGAAATATTACAAGTATTGAAAAGCAAAGGCTGGTAACCAAGTCTACTCTACCCAACAAAGCTCTCAATTAAAATGGAAGGTGAAATAAGGAGTTTCCAAGACAAAAAAAGGCTAAAAGAATACACCTCTACCACCAGCACTGCAACATATGTTAAAGGGACTGCTTTAAGAAGATGAAGAAAAAGAGTCTATGAATACCCAGTTCCTTTCACAGTCACCAATACTTGATATTACGAATATTTTTAATATTTATTAATCTGATTGTGACAATGATGCGTTATTTTGTTACCTTATTATTGGTAGAAACTAAACCTGTTTTTGTATATTTCTTGCCTATATCTATTATTTTTAAAAAGCTTTATTTGACTTTTTGGTATTCTTTATCCATTTTTTGATTAAATGTTTGTAGAATTTTTTCCCTAAAAAACAAAACAAAACAAAACTATTAACCGCTTTTTAGATGTGTTGCAAATACTTTCCTATGCTATTACTTGTCTTTTAACTTATTTTATATGTATATTATTGTGTAGTCTTAAATGTTTAATATAGTCATATTGTCAATATTTTACTTTATAGCTTCTGGGTTTGAATATGTTACTTCAGGCTAAGAAAATATTTTGTATTTTCTCTGGAAACACCTTAGATTTTACATATTGATTTTTAACTCGCCTGAATATTTGTTGTATAATGTGTGAAACAGGGCTTGATATTTGTTTTATTTCAAGTAATAGTGGTCCATGCACCTTATTTGTTGAATAAGCCTTATTTTCCTCATTGATTTGAAACATCAATTTAATCATATATTACATTGTTAGACAGATATATATGTTTGTTTCTAGAATGCTGAGTTTATTTCACTGATCTACTTGATTATTTCTGTGCTGGTGTCATGTTTTTTTAATTGCTGAGACTTTATAATGGATTTAAATTTTTAAATATTTTATAATGGATTTTGACATTTAAAGAAATAAATAAATAAAATCAATCCTCTTTAAAAAGAAGAGAGAGAAAGAAAGAACTCCTACTTTTCGCGAGGACATGGATGGAACTGGAGAGTATTATGCTAAGTGAAATAAACCAATTGGTCAAAGATAAATACCATATGATCTCACCTATAAGTGGAATCTATTCAACAAAATAGGCTAACAAACAAAATAAAACACAGGCATGGAAACAGGGAGCAGACTGGGTCATGAAGGTGACCAGAGGGGATGGGAAAGGAAGACAATAGTGGAAAGAAGGGGAAGGGACTAGACAAAGAATATGTATGAATGACCCATGGACTTGGACAACAGTGTGGGAATTGACTGGAGGAGTGGGGAGCAGGGTGGAGAAAGGCAAAGGGGGAAAAACTGAGACAACTGTAACAGAATAAACATGATTAAAAATAATAATAGAAAAAGAAAAAAAAAGGAAAATTTTTCCTGATTATCCTATAGAGACTCTATCTTCAGGGAAACCAAACACTGATACAAGTTTCTCTTTATGGAAGTTCTCCAGCTGATAAATGAAGACAAAACAATAAAATATTACTGTTTTGCAGGTCTTAATGAAATAATGGATGTAAGCAATGATTATTAATAATTGTTCACATCACAAAAGTAGAGGCTAATTGACATAACGTTCTTCTGAGAGAGGTACACATCATCACGTATGGAGTAGTTTTGCCAATTGAATCTGAATCTTATTAAGCCTTTTGGCTTAAAATCCAATTTACAGCAAATAAAACCAGGAAAGAAGAACATGTTGAGTGACACCACAAAGAGGCAATTGGCAAATTCTAGACCATAGAAAACTCTATAGAACAAATACTTTGTTTTAATAAATAAATTGAAAAAAAAAAGAGAGAGGGAAAGTGGAACATATAAATTTAAGGACTTATGAGGACATATCAACCAATTGCAGTGTACAAATTTTTTCAAGCCTAATTCTAGCAATGAGGCATTAAATTTAAAAAAAAGATAAGAAAAAGGATGATGGTCAGCCATGACAGTGGCACATATCTACCACACTCCATTTTGTATGCCAGGAGTATTAAGTAACTTGCCCAAATTCACATAGTTGATAGATATATCTAGGAATCACTTGTGAGCTTTAAAAAATACAGATGCCATGTACTACTCCTGTAGATTCCTGTTTATTTGGTCTGGGTGGGGCCAGGCACTGGTATTAAAAAAAGAAAAATCCCCAGGTGATTCTAATGTGTAGCCAGGGTTGATACTTCCTTCAATAGATGGAGGACCTAAGATTTCAACTCAGCTCCCTGGTTCTCAAGCCCACACACTTCTAACTTCCTGTTGTCTCCTTTCATTGTGGTTATGCTGAGCTGATGCATGTTCTTTTTCACTCAAGAGCAGGCATAAAAAAGAGGGGGAAGGTATTTAAATTAAAATAATAAATGTATTTTTAGATAATCTGTATATCTAAATAATCTGTATTTTTAGATAATCTGTATATCTGTATAATCTGTATATCTCTGTGATTCAGAGATATTCTTATTAAGACAGACTTACTCATAATAAAAATAACTTGATGATTTGATTTTGTCAAAGGAACACTCTTCTGTAATCTTCCATTATCATATTCAAGTTTTAAATCCACAGTACCTTAGGTTACAAATTAAACGTCAAATGAAATTAATTTGGCAAATGGAATGTGAACTGACTGACTTTGCTTTTTGGAGCAGACTTGACAGCTTTCTGTATGTCATATGGGCATCTGTTAACATGAGCTGCACATGCCAGAAACTGTTACTTGATCAGATTGCTCTTAGCAGTGCCTATATAAAAACTTTCAATTTTAGAAGAGCTTAACTTTTTATTTCAGAATATGCTGGGGATAAACCTATGTTTAAGTGACTTCAGCTGCGTGGTAAATGAGGCATTGTAGGTGCTATGTGTACTTTTATTCTATGTCACAGACACTTCTCACATCTATGTATGTCCTGCATTTATCTCATGTGTTCATTAAGCCATTACCATATGCCAGGCACTGAATTGAACATGAGGGACATATCGATGGGCCACCTTGCATCCAGTTACAGTGTCTTGAAGGAAGAGGCTTGAAAACAGACAAATAGAATTATGTGATAGGCAATGATCAAGAAATAGAGAGAATGACAAGAATGCACAGAGTGGCACTTAATCTGGAACTGGGAGAGGTAAGGAAAGGTTGCCAGGAGGTCATGGTGTCCAAACTGAGATTTGAATGATGAAAAGGAGTTTGTCAGGTGAGAGGTAAAAGAGTGGTGTTGTGAAAGGGGGGGTGGTTCAGGTCTGAGTTGTGGGAATTGCATGGCAAAGGCTATAAAGTAAAGAGAACATGATTCTTTGCAGGAGCTGCTCAGGCTGAAAAGGTGAGTGGAGAGGCTGGACAAGTAAGCAGATGCTGGATCAGAAAGGGCCACTCACTATATAGCTGAACTCACTATATTTTCTCTTATGCCCTTTCCCCAGATCTGGTCTTTCTCTCCTAACCCCTATTACACTGAATGACATTCAAACATTTGCCCAAGTCACAGGTCTAGGTACCATCCTTGACTCTTCCCTCTCTTTTACATCCTATATGCAGGCAACCAAGAGTGAATTGAAGCCCCAGAGGAAGACTGGCTAAATATCTTTCCGCTGGATTTGTATTTGGGCCCAGACTGCCTACCCCTTGGAAGCTGACCTTTATGTGCACTTCTCCCCACCCTTGTTGCTCATGTGTTTGCACAAACACCATCTCATAGGCCATCTGAAATATTTTAGTGGACTCCTGCCTAGGATCCTGATATCCACATTGACTCCTTCCCATTTGTCCTCTGTCCTGCAGCTCTAAAGATCTCTCTAAGCTGATCTCTCAACTCCTGTTGAAAACATACCTGTGATCTCCCATAGAACTTAAAATTTACTCCAGACTCTTTAGCCCAGCAACTAAGGTCCTTTATAATCTGACCTCTGCCGAGTTCTTCAGACTCACCTTTGACACTTCCTGCCTGGTGTTCTATGTTCCCCCCGACCTATCTCCTCGGAACTCCTGAAAGTCACATGGGCTCTCCCACCTTTGGGCCTTTGCATTTATCGTTCTCTCCATCAGGACGCCCCCATTCTCCTCCCCTAGTCCTCCCTTAGGGCTGAGACCCTGAGCTCTCATGGCAGCCGTGGTAGCGCTCCCTGCACAAGAAGTACCCCACTGTATTGAAACTGTCTTCTTTCTCTGCCCCTGACTGGCAAGCTCAATGAGGACATAGACTATGTCCTGTTTAATACCTGGCATGAGCATCAGGACAGAGGGGACACTTGATAAATTCATTTATTGAATAAATAAATGAACATACAAAGATACAGAATGAGGTTGAAAGCTAGGCTAGTGGGTCAAAACAACTAACATGTAAACTGGGAGGATATTGTAACTTGCCTTTAAGTAATATTAAAACCCAAAGCAGAAAACCATATCTGGTGGGTAGGCCAGTGCAAATGGAAATGACTCAGATTTGACAACCAGTTTACTAAAAGAAAAATCATTTCCTTTTAGCAGTCCCTAACCACTCATTCATTAATTTTTTGAACCACATTTTTGGGCTCAGGAAGTGCCTATTTATCATCTTATCACCATCCTCACCTTCATCCTCATCCTCATCCTCATCATTGGACAGTCAAACATTTATTGATCATTGCTGTGTGCCACATTCTGTTCTAAGGTCTTTACTTGTATTAATTCATGGATCCTTACAACCATTAAAGCAAACACTATTATTATTACTTCCATTTTAGAGATAAGGAAACTGAGCCTCAAAGAAGAGCAAGAAAATGAATTTTCAGAACATTTCAGAAAACAAAGTACCTTAGAAGAATAAAAAGATCTGATCTCCCCCACGTTTTGAGGTCTGCCCCTGTCTGATGTGTCCTCTGCAACCTTCCAGCTCTCAGACTCAGTGGCGACTCAGTTGGAAATTCCAGGCTCTTCTTAGGGACACCAGTTCATCAGAATCTGAGTAGAGCCTGGTCTGAGAGCCATCCAGGGGTCACTGCTTCATGTGGTAGCTCTCCTGCATCAGCCTCTTCTGTTACTAGGATTGCTACTGAGCTGAGAATGTGTGAAGGAATTGTTGGCGCAGCTTTAACCGCAGCCCTGGGGCAGGAGTTTTAGCAGCCGACTATCTTCCCAACCTCTCTGGAGGAAGGCCTAAGGGTGAAGCATGTCCTCTGTAGTACCCTTAAAGTGAAGAGTTAGCCGGAGGCCAGCATGGACTTACAGATCCATCTCTTGGGACAGGTCAATTCCTTCTGTTTGAGTACAGGCTTTTGGAAGGACATGTGCTCACACAGCTCCTTCCTTTCAGACCCTACTCAGACTCACTTTCTCTCTGAAGACTTTCCTAATCCATTTCTTCCCTTGCCCTCAATCCAGGAGAGCTGACCACACCCCTTTTTGGGTCTCACTGAACCTCATACATACTTCCAACAAAGCACTTATTTCTTCACATTTGGGACTTTCCCCAGTAGACTGTAAATTACATGACAGGTCACTGGCACAGAATAGCCATTCAATAAATGTTTCCAGAGTGAGTGAATGAAGATCATTCATTTGAGATCATTTGAGAGTAGGGTGACATTTGGACATGTGTTGAGATAAAGAACACTCACTTGAGACTAGACTTTGGCTAAATGGTTAATAATTATAGGAGTGAAATCTTAGGAAGGCTGAATAGTATCAAAGAAAGAGGATGGACCTTATAAGAGTTCAAACTATATACACGCACAAGGACTAGAAATCCACATGCTGGTGTTGAAGGACTGCACCCATCACCATCTATTGCAGATACTGTTGGATTCTTACCCAAAAGCTATTTTCTTCCCCTTTCTTCCATATAATAGAGCACATCTTCCACAATAAAACTAGAAAACACAGATGGAGAACATTTATAACAAAGGTTCAGTAACTTTGGTTCCGAATCGTAGGTTACCTATTATTTCATGGTCCCTCTCTGCTAATAAGTTGTTTTTACTGGCCTTTAAACAATTATTCTTAAAATTTTTTTGCTAACTTCAGCTCATTTAAGACTTTTCTTTCCCAACAATATTCATGTGTACATTGGTTACAGTTATTTACATAACAAGCAATTTTACAACTCACAAGTTTAGAACATAAAAACTGATTTCTCACTCATGTTGCTGTTCAGTGTAGGTCTCTGATAGACACAGTCATTTAGGAACACGGGCCTAAACATATAGTTTAGTGGCTCCATCATCTTCCAAGACCTCAAAGCCCTCTTCTGGACCCTTTTAATCTGAATTATAGATGAAGGGAGAGGGAGGACACTGAAGGCAATGCCAAGTGCTATGGACTGGGTCTGAAAATGTTGCAGCTCACTTCTGTCCACACGCCTGGCCAGAACTCAGCCATGAAGCCAAACCTTGCTGAAGGGAGGTTAAGTCCTGGAATCTACCGGCTGGTTATTCTGCCTTTGTCCCCAGGTTCAATTCTCCACTGTCTTTGGCCCTGCTCTGGGCCCCAGAAGACTGATATCACCTGTGGATGACATCACCCAGGATCTTACTTCCAAATAGGTTCAGCATGGGAGGCACAAGCAGGAGATTGGAGAGCTAGAGTTTGGGGGTTTTATTCCCTTACATTCCTGCATTTCATTGTGTAAGAGTGCCTGACTCCATTTTTGTTGTTTGATAGGTGATAATGTTTAGGTTTCCAACATCCCCCTTTTTACTGCATCATTTCTGCTACTTTATGTAAGGAAACCCCATACACCTGAGTTCTTGACACCAACAGGAGGTTTGAACCTCGCAGTCCTAGCCCAAGGAATGGGAACCATTCTCCAGTCTGAGTCTCTAGGCACCGTTAAGGCCAAACCCACTCACTACTTTTCACTCTGCCTTGCTCCCCTGAAGCTCCTTGTATGTGAGTAGCAACCTTTCTTTCAAATCCTTTTGATACATGAAGAAGTGTCATTAGTCAAAACATCCAAACTATTAGTTCTGGAGAGCTTGGAATCCATGACCTGCTCCATATCTTGTCTTTTCTGCATTTAAATTAGGCATCCTATACTGGGATGACCCGAAGACAGGCAATGTAATCTAAGAGCAGTCGAAAATAACCCTTTCATTAGAGTTTCTTGAGTCACTAGAGTTGGATTCTATTTTCTGCAAGAATCCTGACTGCTACCAGCAGCAGAAGAAACAGATTTCGTGAGCATTTACACAGTTGCTTTCACAGTGTGATCAGTGCCAAACTTCAGATTTTATCATTGGCTTTCAACACATATGGATATATATGAGTACCTACCTCAGCAAATGGGATTTGATTAAGAAATTTAGAAGAGAGGGGGTCTTTTTCATGTAGTTCGCATTAAAGTGGCATTTTTCTTTAACACATTTTGAGAGTAGGGTGACATTTGGACATGTGTTGAGATAAAGAACACTCACTTGAGACTAGACTTTGGCTAATATGGGACAAGCAGGTTTTATATTATTCTTCATCGTAAAGCCAAGTGTGACTGCTAGTGAGGAGGCACAAATGTAAAGATTAGTCTGCAGACTAAACACATTTGTTCCCCTCCAGCACATCCTGCTGAGGTACGCTTAGCTATCTCTCTTAGAATCATCTTACGCTGGTGATTAGTCCATGTAATTGGGAGGAGATGTTGCTTGGAATCCCACAGATGACCTGGCTGCCATATCTTAGTCTTGGTTTCTGCATTTAAATTAGGCATCTGAAACTTGTGTTCCATACTTTATTAGATTTTTATATCAAGCTTCCTCCAGATTGAGGGGCATTTTTCAAATTCTCTTAAAGTTTGTGAACAAGAATCTCCAAGGAGATTTTGCTGTCTTTGTTCCTGATTTGTGTGCTCTCAGTAGCTTGCAGCACTTTCCAGCCTCTCTGGTGTTAAATTAATAACAAATGATGTCGAGATGACAGGTAGGTGAAAATGGAGAGTACCATGATATTAAAAAAAATCTCAATCTATAATGTAGCACAATGTGCAACACTTTGTCAGGTTTTGCCTGTAGGTATCTTAATTTAACTTAAATATTTTGTTCACATCTTTTTAACTCAGAGGATGGAAACATAGCCCTTAGCACCTTTCTAGCAGAGTTTGTAGCATATATTAGTTGTGATGCAGAATACAAAACTTTGCCAGTTATTTGGGGTATTTGAAAATGGGCTGGAGAAAATAAAAAGGATAAGTATATTTTCTTGGTGGAGGAATTGTCTGGTTCTCACTTGAAGTTAGAAGGGGTTGTATTTTGGATGAATATCAACATTATTTTCTCACAGGCAGAGCCATCCAACTCTGACTGTGTCAAAATGAGCATGCTTCTTGTCATTACAAGTATTTAAGTAATGGCAGATCATCTGCCAAGAGTGTCTTGGAAATGATTCTTAACAAGTATGCAGAGTATTGAAAAAATACTTTGAATGTGTTTAAAATGCATGCATTTAATCTGCTTCATATATTAAACTTCAATGCAATATTTATTTAAAAATATTTATTATGGAAAATTTCTAATATACACACAACTTGGGACATATACACACCACTAAAGACATATACACACCTAGAGAGAATAATATAATGAATTACTATTATTGATCATCCAGTTTCAACAATTATCAAATTTGTTCAGAAAGAAAAATTTTTTTTGGAACAGCTTGATTGGATGTCTGAAGTTCCCATGATTCCCTTTTATAGGCAACATAAACTTTCCTGTCTTGAAGAGCCATTTTCTCGGTATAAATTGAAAGAGATTTTAATTTGTGTGCTTCCTGACCTGTTCTCTTGGCCACTGGTTCTCTTCATCTCTGCTCCCAGCTTTGCTTTGGAAAGCTGCTCATTTCTCTGCTGGATCCAATTCCTTGATAAACATCGCTCCCTCTCTACGGATCTGCAGATCTGCGGAAGAGTGGAGATGGGCAGGCTCCACACCCATTTCCGTTCTCTTCCTTTGTTTCCTTACAGGGCACTTTACTGAAGGGTCGGGGTGAGGATGAGGCTTTTTGAAAATTACTCCTCTGGAACAACCCCTTGAAAACTGTTCCTTTTGACTGAAGGGACTATGAACTAAAGTGCTAAATTATCTGGACTCTAGTTACCCAACATACAATGACGGGGTGGGCATGGGGAAACCATTATAGACATTCTTGTGCCAAGAAGATGAAGGTATACAGCAGTTACGGGTCATAACAATTATGAAATTCATATGGGCACATGCTGCCTGTTCCATGATTAGGGCTCAATCCTGTTACTTGGGAATGAGCCACTGTGGCTCTTAGCTCCATCTTCTGAAATAGATCTCTGTGTTTTTTTTTTTTGTTTTGTTTTGTTTTTAATAAAATGTGGTCCTGTTTTAAGCAGAGTAATTTCTCAGTCTACTTCCTAACCATAGAAATTATAGCATTCAAAGGTATTGTTTCATTTTGTGTTGTTCACCCCTCTCAATTCAAACTAATATAATTCTTTAAAAATTCACAGGTTTTATTGTGCATTGTTTTGTAACCCATTCCATTAGACAAAAACAACACCTGAAATTTCTTGAATAAACCCTTCTTTAGCTTTGATTCTCTGTAATGCAGGTGAGGCACAATAATTTTGAGATCCTTAGAGAGACTATTTTCTGTTTGTAAGGGGGTGCTACCTTCTGAGATCTTAACGAAAAGTGTTACAGTCAACACCCTTGGTTTCATTTGTAGACAGGTTTCTCTGATCATGCCTTGGATAGTATTTTCTAATCTGAGCATTGCTTGCTATCTGGAAAGGCTGGGAATGGGAAAAAGTTTTATTTGTGAACCTGGTAAGTTTTTGGTTCCTTTATATTTAGCATTTCTTTATTTTACCTTAGTTCTCCACTCACAGTTTACTATAAGTAGCAAATAGGGTCAGGCAGCACTTTGAATGCGCTGTTTGGAAATCTCCTTAGCTAGATTATTCCGTTCAGCAGTGCATATTCTATTTCCATGTTCCCACAGCAACAGTATTACTAAATTTTCTTCTACTGCATCACAAACCTCCTCTTTCCTCTAGCTTCCCATAACGTTTTCTTCCTTTTCCTTCGAGCTCTCACCAGCAGCCTTTTGGAGGCCGTTACCAACATTCTGCTAACAGTCTTTTGTAAAAGGCGAAAGATTTATACGATCTGAAGAGAAACCAGAGTATTGCTAACAGTCTTTTGAAGGCCTTGGGACTTCTCCCAGCTATTTGGTCCTGTAAACTGGCACAGGTTCCAGGAGTCTGTTAGGTCATTGTCCCACTTTCCAGATACCAAAATCTGATTGTCATTATCTATGTAGTCCATAGCACAATACCTAGTAAGTAACAGATATTTGATGCAGAATTGGATTTTCAGTTATTTTTGTCTTTTTAATATTTTAAGTGATGATTATATGTGGTTATGCTTATTTTCATTTTTCTTTTATTATATGGGAACTAGTGGTGAATCTTAACGTTTTATGCATGAGAAGAGAGTAGTAGTTTCTACAACAGATCAATGGCATTTTGAAAAGTTTTCTTTTAAAATTATTTAAGCACATGGTTTGAGACCCTATTATATATTTTTAGTCCATAGAGGCATTAATGGGGATCAGGTAATGGTTTATAAAGCAAAAGAAAGATCAAAGTCATTTGAAAATGAGGACTGATCTTCTACTTGGTGGGGTTGAGGAGGATTGATGGAAATGATAAACCTTCAATTCATTTTAATTTAAGACCACTCTTGCCAGTAAGGGTAATTTAATCCACTTCAACTGTCAAATCATTGATTGTACATTATATTTATTCATTCAGGTAATCATTCAGTGGGACTACATTTTTAAAAATATATTAAATGGTAAAAATGATGGGTTCATAAAAATGTGTAGGAGTTTTCATTTCTTTTCTCAGCTGTTTGTAATGACAGTGTCCCATCTGTGGGAGTGTACTAGCTTGCTTGCTTTTTCAGTTGTTTAGGTGCATGTGCATTATTTGTGGCTTCCTCTTGTGTCCCTGAATAAGAAGATAATGCAGGTAATGATAACACAAATTAGGGACACCAAAGAGCAGAAGCACCAGCATTTGTGAACTTTGCGGGGCAGGTCTTGGCAGCATGTCAGCATGTAGGTACATTTCCTCACAAGTTTCCATGACTGCTCACTCCCAGTATCTAGGCTACAAGGCTTTGTGGTCTGTCCTCAGTCATGGAGGCTTTCAGGAAAAGAAATCCACTCATACTCCTCAAATTTCAAAAGGAGGCAGTAAATGAAAGCAATCACAAAACTATTATTTTCTGTTAAAAATAAATTCTTTATGAGGATGGCTTTCTTTGGTATTTTTAAAATGGTTCAGATTCTGGCTACTGTGGCTCAGTGGATTGAGCACTGCCCTGCGAAGCAAAGCGTCACCGGTTCGATTCCCAGTCAGGGCACATGCCTAGGTTGTGGGTCAGGTCCCCAGTAGGGGATGCGTGAGAGGTAACCACATATTGATGGTTCTCTCCCTCTCTTTCTCACTCCCTTGTCCTCTGTCTAAAAAAAAAAAAATAATAAAATATAAATGAATGAATGAATGAATGAATAAATAAAATCTTTAAAATGGTTGATATTTGTTCTAAAACTAGAGGCACATTTAAAAACTTTTTATGGAGCATAATTTACCTATAGAAAAGTGCACTAATCATAAATATATAACTTGATCAAATTTGACCAATAAAACACACCTGCATAACTCTAACTTGCATCCACATGAAGAAGCAACATTTCTTGCACCCCTTTGTAATCCGTCTGGGCACTGCCTATGCTAACCACCATAGATTAGTTTTTCCTGTTGTTAAACATTGTCTAAGTATAATCATATAGGAAGTACTCTTTTAGAAACATTTTTCAAGTTTTACTGAGGCATAACTGACATACAACAAACCGTGTGTATTTGGAGTACATGATGTGATGAGTTTTGATGTATGAAAACGCCCATGGAACCATCACCACAATCAAGATAATGACATACCCACCACCCCAGAGATTCCTTACCCACCCTCCGTCCCACTTCTACCTATCCTCTCCTCAGGTCACCACTTTCTGTCATCACAGATTAGTTTGCATTTTCTAGAATTTTATATAAATGGAATCATAGATAATGTAGTCTTTTTGTCTTTCATTCCTCACAGTTATTTTGTGACTCATTTATGATGTTGTATGTATTGATGGGTCATTCCTTTCTACTTTTGATAGTATTCCATTATATGAACATACCACAACTTTTTTATTCATTCACCTCATAGTAGGTACTTTTTGGTATCTGGCTTCTTTTGCTACACATTATGTTTGTGAGATTTATTCCTAGTTGACATTTGTGGCAGAAAAGAGGAAGTTACTATGTTGGCATAAACCAACATATCCAAGGCGTAAACCTCTGCACCAGAAAAGATGAATCAATGCACATTTCGTGTGAGGTCATGCCAACATTAAGTCATTCACATACTAATCCAAAGCACTTGCTGAGCATCTCCTTTGTACAAGACTTTGAGCATTTAGTGGCATGGTATATGGTACTGTTGTTCCTAACTCTTTTCTGCCCTCTCTATAAGAGCATCATACATCCCTGTCTGAAGGCATGTGGTTTGCAGGGTCTCCCTCTAAGAGCATTATACAGAGTGGGACAAAGGCAAGTTTATAGTTGTGAGTTTGGGAAAGACAGAGTTTATTCTTGTATTATTATTTAAATTATTGTATTATTTTTCCATACGAACAACTCTAAACCTACTTTTGCCCCTCCCTGTACTTTCCCACCCCACTGACATCAGAGGTTGACATTTGACTTACTTTGGTCAATGAAATTTGAGCAGAAGCTTGAAGAGCCACTAGTGGGTTGGGCTCAGCTCCTTTCTCTGCCACAGATCACTGTAGCCCACACAGGGAGCATTTCTTCAGCCTGAATCTGAGGGATGAAGGCACATGGGAGAGAATGACTGCTGACCTGTGACTGAGGTGGATAATGAGCATGAAATCTTTGTTATTGTGGGCAGTTTTTACAAATAAGAGCTTAGCTTCTCTCTATGTACATGAGAAAATCAACTCAAATTGAATAATTGGTTGTTTTTAGGATAATATAACATTCTAGTATCTACATTTTTAGGATTTTTCAATTTTAATCAATCTATTGATTTGGCTAAAAATTCCATTTGTTTTTTTCCTGTAAGATGGCTGTAGTAGTGCTTAGTTGTCTTTAACATCATTCAGAATAATTTTGTTAGATTGCATTGTGACAGCTATCATATCAGCATGTATTAAAAAGACATCAAAAATTAGTGAGTTTTTGTGTAGCTCTTTTAATATCGAAGATGGAAGAAAATGTGCAACATTTTTAGCATATTATGTTTTATTATTTCAAGAAAAATAAAAGCACAACTGAAATACAAGAAAAGATATGTGCAGTGTATAGAGAAGGTGCTGTGACTGATCGAACATGTCAAAAGTGGTTTGCAAAGTTTTGTGCTGAAGATTTCTCGCTGGACAATGCTGCATGATCGGGTAGACCATTTGAAATTAGTGATCCAATGGATAAATTAATTGAGAACAAATCAATGTTATATCACATGGGAGATAGCCAAACATACTCAAAATATGCAAATCAATAAAGTTATTGGTGAAAATGAAAAATATGTCTCATATTTTAGGGAAAAAAACCATACGGACTTTTTGACAACCCAATACTTATTTTTCTTTACCAGCACATTTCCTTTACTTTTGAGAAGAGTTTACCTTGGACTACAAATTCATTTCTTGAGTTACTAGGTTATCTTATTTAAAATTTGGTCATTTGATTTCTTCTTTTTAGAACAGTATTAGGTTTCAATTATTTTCAAACGGTGATTTGTGGATTCCAAGAATTTCTTAATCTTTCTGCTTCCCACCACGAATTACAGGAATGGTGCTCTAGACTCTTCCTCCATCACTCTCTTAATCCTCTACTCCTGTATTCTTGTTCTGCTTCAACCATGGAATCTCCAGTACTGTACAAATAAGTGCAAACCGTAGAGTTAAGAAACTATTAACACAGTGCCAAAATTCACACCAAAAGTCTTTTATCTGATAACCCAATAAGAGAAGTCTAACTAAGATATACCGTACTCTATTTTCTTATGCTCACACCCTTGTATTGTTAATATTCTTGTATTTCACACTTGGTCTGGGCTAATTGGCGCAGCTGTGTAATTCTTCGGGGAGTCACTTTATGTCTTTATATCATATGAGAAGCCATCTCACACTGTGCTTTGTTTCCACCCTTTATTTTAAAACTAAAATCTCTTCATGCTCTATCAAATTTATATTCTTTATTTTTGTTTATTACACTTATTACCATACTTGTTGCCACTGGGAGATTTTAAATTCCGATGTCTAAAAGCTTACTTCACCAGCTATTAATATTACATGTTTGAAAGAATCATTGTAAAAACACTTAAAAAATGTAGCTTATGTGCAGGGGCTAAAACAAACGAACAAACAAGTAAACAAAAAACATTTACACAGTGGTTCTTGGCTATCATTGACTTTTAGATGTTTTTCTGAGCCCAATACTCCCTGGCTTGGGTGTTGTTTGGAAACTGACCAGCTGATGTCACTATGGCACCGTGAATGCAGGCATATTTCAAGACCTTGGTTGGAAGAAGTTTTGGATTGGCGTTTTAGCAGCCCTGGGAAAAATATCCTCGGTCCCACTCTACACAGCCTCTGCTGACCTCTTCTCTCCCCTTACCTTCATAGTTTGTAAAATTGAGAACTAGCTGACACGTTTAATTTTGATGGAGAATTACCTGTAGGCAAGAGGGCAATCAAATGCATACTGTTAAGGAGTAGTGTGTGAGGGGTGAGATAATGAATCTATTACCTATGTTTAGCAAATGCAGAGTGTCAGGCTAATAGTTCTTCAGTTTCTTTTCCTACGCTATACACTTTCATTTCCACTTGGTTAGAGACAAATAACTTAGAACTGTCTATAAAGGAGCTTATTAACTGGGTGATGTGTTATCTAGACTTATTTCCTATTTCTTTTTCTGTGCCTACCCTTGATCTGTTTGGACCACCACAGAGACCCAGCTGGACTTGGAATTTCAAATCAGTCTCTTGGTCACAAAGTTTTAGCAACTCATGGAGGTGGGTATGGGGAAGGCTGAGAGTAAAAGCTAACAAGAGTTTTGCAAGTATCTATGGACATAAGGCATTTATGCCCCACTCCTTATCCCCTCCACAAATCATAGATACACTCTCAGAGGACACAGGGGGACAGACAAAACATTTTGAGTTTAAAGTTGTATAAGAAGAGTCCTGCTGACTCAGGGTCACTGACCTCATAACCCATGTTAGTTTTCCTGGGCTGCCATGACAAAATACCATAGGATGGTGGTCTAAGAAACTGAAATTAATTTTCTCACAGTTCTGGAGGCTGGAGGTTCAAGATCAAGGTGTTGGGTGGTATGGATTCCTTCGTGGGTTTCTCTGCTGAGCATGTAGATGACTGTCTTCCTGTGCCCTCACACAGCCACTCCTCTAGACAACTGTGCACTCCTGGTGTCTCTCGTGGGTGTCCAGATTTCTTCTTCTTATGAGGACCCTGGTCAGATTGAATTAGGATCCACTCTAAAGGGCTCTTTTTAATTCAGTCACTTTTGTAAGGGCCCTATCTTCAAATATGCTCATATTCTTGGGTACCAGGGTTAAGGTTTCAACATACAAATCAGGTGTGGGGGGGCCTAATTCAGTCCATGGAACCCTTTCCACCCCCTCACTATCTACATTGAAATTCACCAGTCTTAGAAGCTGATTATTTGATTGAAATATTTTCCCTAATTTTCTTAATTTCTTTATGTCTCTTTGAATAGCCTGCTATATGCTTGTCAATAGCCTGCAATTTTCTTCAGAAACTTGGGATCATAGAGAACTTCTGGGTGTCCAGGGAGCCTCCCTGAAGACCACAGAAACTGGGAGAACAGAGGGATCTGCTCAAGCCCACAGGAGTCAGGGTCCGAGCCTGGGGTTTATAAAGAGGTTTTGATTGATCCCCAAGTAACTTAACTTGGTCTCCTTCCATTTATCCTCAGGTTGTAGATATGCATTTTTAAGAAACCTTGTACCATGATGCTCTAAAAGTTAAAATACTGAAGATAGAGTTAATGTGAAAATAATTGGAGTTGTGCTTTTGCTATGCACTATGGATGGCTTTAACCATTTACTACATAAAAATAAAGCAACACAAATTAATATGTAGATATTGCACTTTATTATAAAATTAATAACATGATAATGTCATGTTGGAAAATTTAGAAAATATAGATAAATAAAAAAAGAAAATTTAAATGTAACTCTTAATGTACTATCATTTATTTTCTCCTTTATTTTTCTTTAGAAAAGTCATGATATAAATACTGCTTTTCAACAGAGTACAAGTTTAACTGAAAAGAAGAAACCTCTCTTACAATGGTAACTTAATGGAATTCAGGAATGAGTTAATTCAATCACATCTTCAATAAATGCTTGTTGAACATAGAGCATGCCAGGATCATTCCAGGACTGGAGACAAAGCTATAAACAATTAGGCACAATCCCTGATGACACATTCTAGTTGAGAAAAGAACAAATCCATAAAAAGCTGCATGTTATTGATTCTAAGTGCATATGTATTTTTAAAACATCTCTGATATTGAGATGCATCCTACAGTCACTGATCTATAGTGGTCACTTACTGAAACATGTGACTTCAAAGACTTCACAATGGCTGTCAAGAGCTTGAAAGAAAATTCTAGAGACAACGCATATCATTCTTTAATCTCTGTGAACACATGGTCATGGGTGGGAGTGGGGGCACTAACAAGTCAGAAGAATGTAGTCACCTCCTGGAAGGTGGAGTCTGAATAGGCCCATGCCACGCAATGCCAAGCTGGGCACGGGCCCAGCCCGGTGGGTTTAAGGTCTCTTATGGATTTATTTTAAGAAATGCTGCATGACCAATGATCTTAAGACACCAGAGATGACATTGTGTGGCAAAACAAGCATAAGATGGCTCTGGCTCAAAAAATAATTTGAGTTGGAGTCTGTGAAAAAGTTTGAGAAATGTTTTAACCAACTTATTTTATTTTTAAAAAATGTATGTGCAGGGGGATACATGATAAAATCAATGTCTAATTCGATCTTTAAAAGCTCTCTTAATGAGTTAAAATGATTTTCCATGTGGTAAGGAAGCATGGTGTCCTAGTGGAATTGGAGGTAGTTCTTCTCCTAATGGTACACATAAAATACTTGTGTGTATCACAATATATAGTGTTTTAAATTCTAGGAAATATGGTGCTATATCAGGTGGCAATAAGTGATTCAAATAAATTCAAGATAAGCATGGAAGCTGTATTAGTCTGCTCAGGCTGTTATAACACAATACCATTGACTAGGTGGCTTAAATCACAGGCATTTATTTCTCACTTAGTTCTGGAGGCTGGAAGTCCACATGAAGATGCCTGCAGAATTGGTTATTCACTGGTAAGGAGGACCCTTTTCCTGGTCTGCAAAAGGCTGCCTATTTGCTGTATCTAAGACAGGGAGGGAGAAAGAGAAGGAGAGAGAGAGAGAGAATGTTCTGGTTAATAATTCCATCATGGGAGCTCTATTCTTAAGACCTTATCTAAACTTAATATTCCCCCAAAGGCCATACCTCCAAATCACATCATGTTGGGGTTTAGAGTATTAGCATATGACTTTTAGAAAAAATACAATCATTCAGTCCATTAGGAGAGACACTTGGTTGGATAGAACTGGTTTTCAGGAGGAACCAGGAGCACCTGTATTTTTGTCCTGTGTGATTTTGGGGAAATGTCTTAACTTCTCTCAGCCTCAGTTTCCTGATTGGCCAAATGATAGCCTGCCCTGGATATTTCATAGGGCTTTGATGATGGTCATACAACATTTATTCTTACAGTCAGTCACTGAGGACCATGCCCCGAGCCTGTGCTTGGCAGTGGGAGTATAGCCATTGAAGAAGGTGGAGATGGTATCCTCCTTCAGATAGAGGTACTCTTTGATGGAGTAGCGATCCAGTTTTCTGCCACCTACCCAGCGGCATCTCTCCCAGTTCCTTCTGCTTCCTTTTCCCAACTAGTACGATGTAATGCATAGTGTGTCAGAAAGGGTGTGACAATTTTTCATCATTTGTCTCAGCCATATCTGAAAGAAATAAATGGACACTATTAAATGGATTTTTGATGGTTCTTGTTAAAGTTGCTTGGGAAAAATATAATGCCTTCAACACTTTGGGCCTCAGCAAAAATGTGAAACGAGAGAAGTTGGCTTCCAGGAGGTCGACATCATTTTGGGTAAATTTCCTTTTCCTTCAGTGCTCTAGATATCACCGAGCAAGCTGTCTGAGGCACATAGAAACCAATACTATGGCACTGGCATTTGGGATAGGAAAAAGCTTTATTGCGACGTTGGGGGTAAAGAGATGCGCAGCAAGGCTCAAATATGTCTCCCTGGTCCAGGCTTCTGAGGAGAGATTTAAGGGGTTCAACCTGGATCTTCCTGGACAAACAGACCTTTTGCTTCTGATAGGGTTCTGTCATTCAGGTTCTGGTCGTGTTCTGGTCCTTTTGTTTTATGGCCGGGACAGGCTGGCGGTGCTGGTTCTAAGCGTAATTCGCAACATTTTCTCCTCTGTTCACGCGTACTTTGGCTATATGACTTGCAGTTCTGTCCTGTTGTCTCTGAAAAACAACTCAGTGTCTTGTAAGAAACAGGATACAGCCAGTTTGAGCTCGTTCTGCAGTTACATCACCTACTAAGGACCTAGTGCCTGAATCTCCACTCTATCCTTCTGCCTGGACTATTGCCCCCACACATTTGTGCCCTCTAACTTGCTTTTAGGGGATAACTTGTACTAAGTGGTAAATGGCTGATAAAATCTTCAGGTATAACCCTTACCAAATTCATTGTTTTTTAAATGTGATCAGTGCTTTGTGCTAATAAGTAATGTTTTCACAATGGATTTTAGGTCATAATAATGAAATAAAAACTTGATCTCCACCCCTTCCCCCCCGCCCAAGAGGCCATGTAAGAAAACTGAAATCATCACAGTTACAATCACTACTTTACCTTCCAGGAAGGTTGATTCTATTTAGGGGAAATTTTCTCAGTTACTGTTATTCTATTTATTTTCTACTACAAATAAGTAAATTATTTATCAAACACCCCTCAAACTCAAATACATTTTTAAAAATATTTTAATTATTTCTTTTTAGAGAGGGGGAGGGAAGGGAAAGAAAGGGAGGGAAACACCAATGTGTGGTTGCTTCTTGAGCATCTCCTACCGGGGATCTGGCTTGCAACCCAGGCATGTGCCCTGACTGGGAATCGAACTAGTGACCCTTTGGTTCATAGTCCAGCACTCAATCCACTGAGCCACACCAGCCAGGGCTCAAATACATTTTCAGGAAAAATTTTCTCCTTAATTCTTAACAGCAAGGGCCCTGATTCTAACGTCAGAGAGTTTTATTTATACTTAATTTCTTTGAACTGCTTCTAACTTTTATTTTAAAACATTTATTGAACGACAAGGCAATATCTATGTGTTGAGCCTTGCATTAAAAAATCCTGAAAGTAATAGATATAAAAAAGCATTTAACTTATACTCCTTTCTATTCCCATGCCTGGTGATTCGTTTTATTTAAAGAAAAATTGTGATTTCCTGATTTAAACATCAGAGCAATTTTTTTTTAATTTTAAAAGAATTTTTCCCTCTTTGCTACTGACATCAGCCAACAGGATTCTGGACAATAGGCAGTCCCTGCATTTGTTAAAGTCTAAGCTTGGTTAACATCATCTGGGCAACAATATTTTTACCTCTATGTCAGCTGAATTTGATGTGAAGTTTTGGAAAACTGTATTCTCAACAGTGAACATTGAGCAAATAAAATCACCTCACTGTTAACTAAGGTTTAATCAATGAAGGCATCGGTATTCCAATGCTGCCTTCTCCTGTGTTGAAGTGTGGCTGTTTTTACTATCTGGTCCCACGTTCTGATACTCATGGAATGGAAGTCTGTGGTGAACAGCAGCATCCTTGCTCTGGAATTCTGGCAAGCACAGGTAGAAGGGCTTCTTTTGTCATTCTAATCCCAGGGATGTGTTGCCAAGTCCTGCTCTAGCTCTGTGGGCTTCAGTGAAGACCAGTGGTGGGAGAAAGAGTGCAGCTGAAGAAGGTGGAGTGAAGGGCATCAAAGAGGGCCCTTCCTGTGGTGACGCAGACCCCGTTCAACAACCTGTGCAAAGCAGTGCAAATGGGTGGAAGAAGCCATTCACAGAGCATAATCCATCTCCATTCTCTTCAAAGAAATGTCTGTTTTCCCCTTTACTCCCATAGGAAAAAGAGGAGTTAAATGGCAAATATTTTTAACATTTACACCTCGAACACTTCCCTTGATATTGATATTCCTCTCACCTTACCACTGAGGAATCACTGAGCTCAAAATGGTTAAATCACTTGTTAAAGGTGTTACACACAAGAGTTAACCTTTTGAGTCCTAAAATCAAAACTTTTACTTACTTTTTAGAAAACCATGCCTGTTTATTTATGTAGATGACACCCCATATTTATAGAACTTTCAATCTTGTGTTAAATGGTTTAAGAATTATTTTTTACTACATGCCTTAAAGACAAAAATTCTTGTTAAAAACTTTTGAAAAAGTGGAGCATACATAGGCTTTGTAGTTAGATATAACTGGGCTGAAAGTTCACATGCTATTGCATGATCTTGTACAAGGTACTAATCCCTTCCCCATTTCAAGTTCTTCATTTATAACATGAAAGTGCTTGTACAGATAAATAGTAGACACTAGGTAAATGTTTCCATTGTATAATTCTAAGTATATCATATGAATAGATCACAATTCAAATTCAAAGAAAGTTCCTGTTAAGGATGATGAGTATTTCTTAAAAGTGATTTTTAATCACTTTTTAAAAAGGATTTTTTAAAAAAGGGATTTTAAAAAAAGGGATTTTTTATACTTAATTAATCTTCACAGACCTGTAATGTTCACACACAATAATTTCGTGAGAGGTTTCGGGGTACTAATTTGCCCATTGATAAAGCAGGGTCAAATTCAATACACTATAATGCAGATGTGTAAAACAAAACAGTAGTTTTCCTTGTTGTTTTTAACTTGAACATGCATTACTCCTGAGCCTCCATCTTCACTGTTGCCAGAAGACACCCAAAGGTAATGATCTCTTTCTCTTTAAAAATAGATGTTTTCAGATAAATTGGTTCAACTAAAAAATTCAATTTCCCTATCAGGTCCTTTCTCCCCACCCCCTAATCACTCTCCTGAAGATAGCATCTTAATGAATTGGTATATTTGTTATAACCCAGGCTTGGTTAATATCATCTGGGCTACATGTTTTTATCACCAGGTCAGCTCATGAATTCTCTTGGAGCTGACACATCCGTTCCTTCCTGGTCACTTTGTGTCTTGACAGGGATCTGCTGAAGAATGGTAGGTCCTCCATAGGCCTTGGGCATCCTCCTAGTGCATCCTCCGAGTGCCTGATGGGGAATTCTGTGGTCCCTGAACTTAAGACCTCTTTAAACTGACCCCAGAACTCCATGGGCCATTGGTTCTCTCAGTGCTTTCTCTCCTTAGAGTCTGTTGAAGGAGCCAAAGAATTAAACAAGAATTAGAACAAAGTGTAATTAAGTGCTGTGATAGAGGAAGTACCCAGCACGGGGGGTGGAGGTTGAAAATCAGGAGCACTGAACTCAGTCTCTGATTCCCATGAAAGGTTTCCCCTGAAAGGGTGCTCTTCAACTGCAACTGCAGGCTGTGTAGCAGTTGCCCAGTTACGTCTCTCCCATATCACAGAGAAGCATGTTTTCTCCTAGAGACCTTGCTTTCCATTTTCCAAGTTTTTAGATATTCAATTTATTTATTCCTTGTCCCTGAACTATTTGAAGCAGTTTATGAATGTCTGTCTTAGTGGTTAAAAAAACCCTATGAGGTCATGGTATAAGAATTATGAGTGAAGGTCCTAACTTTTCAGATTCTTGCCTACCTTGCTCAGCTTCAGCCACTCAATGTATGTACAAAAGATACATTAGTATCTTTTTAAATATTGATGGAATTTGTCTAGGGTTATCATCCACAGATGAATAAAGCCACTTGCTACCTTTAAAAGACAATATCTTGCCATTAATTCATCACAGTTTTTGCTGAAGTAGCTTACCACTTTGTGCCTTTTCTTTGGGACAGTGTCAAAGTTGGAGAGCTGGACACTGGAGTGAAATCCCAAATGGCAAGGTTAGGGTTTCCGTAGAAGCACAGTTTTGTTTCTTTTGTATTTCTTTGCTGCAGGGTTGCCTTTCCATGCTGAAGAGAAAAAGCAGTTACTTCACTAAAGATTATGTTTTTTAATATAAATTTCTTGACATAACTGTCAGGTTGTTAAACAAATACTCCAATGGGATTTTTTAAATTTTGAACTAGAATTTATTTATTGTTTATTAAAGAGCCCCAAAATTGTTTTTTCTTAGGAAAAGAAAGTAGATATCCTTAATTTTATTCTTTTTATTTTTTACATCACCACGTATCCCCCCATACCTTCTTCTACCTCCACCCTGCCCCCCTACCCCGCAATCACCACACTGTTGCCCCTGTTCCCGAGTTCTTTCTCTTTTTTGCTCAATCCTTCCAGCCCCCAACCAACCCATTCCCCCCACCCCCAGCTGTCAGCCTTCTCTCTATGAGTCTGTCTCTATTTTGCTTGTTAGTCCAACGGGATTTGAGGCCTGGCTTCATTCAAACGGGAAGCAGTCTTGTCATGCTGCCAGGGAGCACATAGTCTCTGTGATTTACAGCTCTTCCAATCCTTGGGCTAAAGCTCTGAATTACCATCATGTTTCCTTTTGAAAATGACTTGTTTCTCTTCATTCCTGAAACAGTATCCATTTTCCACTGTGTGTTATACTTGTAAAAATAGCTTTAACAACATTTTAGGGTTATGCTCTAAAATTGTTATTTCTACATTAAAAGTGTTTTGTTAAAAGTTTGCAGATGGATTATACACCTTCCTTCATTTTTCCCTTCTTCCCTCTGTGAAAAGGAAATAGATTCTTTATACGAGGTCTGTCCAGAAACTATCTAGTGATGTAATATGAAAAACAGACATTTATTGACGAAGATACAAGAAACATTGTACATAGGACAATGATGCCTCCGTCCCCTTCAAAATAGGCACCTTAGGACCTCACACAGTTTTCCCAATTACCATCAACTGCCCTCTTGTATTTTCCTGACTCTCATCTATGGTCTTAAATTTCTTCCCTTTCAAAGGTGATTTTAGTTTTGGGAAAAGCCAGAAGTTGGAGGGCACCAAATCTGGTCTTAGAGGGGCTGAGTCACCTGGGCAATTTGATGTTTTGCCAAAAACTTCTGTGTGAGACATGATGCATGGGCAGGCATGTTGTTGTGAAACTGCCAGTCACCAGTTGTCCATAGGTGTAGCTTTCTAAATCATCCGAATAGTTTCATGGAGAAATATTCAAGCTTAACTCAACATTTGATGCTGATTCATTGCTCAGTCATTTTGAATGCAATAGCCACACAGTACACATGCTCACTTAATGGTGTCTACTGCCCCCCTGACTAGTACAGTGAAGTCATCATTATTCACATGTGTACAGTCCAGTCCCCTTTCCTTGGCTGCCAGGTTCCATTGATATCATGCAAACTGTTCTTGTTATATTAATAATGGCCAGACTTTTTCCAGACAGGCCTCATGTGTTCGTTGGAAAGAAGGGCAGAGGTGCTATGTGGGTATGTGTATATTTTCCCAAACATTCTTTTATGTAGCAGTCTCTGCCAGCTTCCACATTTATGAAGTCAGTAAGGCTTAAGTAAGGCAGATGAAAAGAGCTTTCATTGGTCCAAAATTTAGTTTCCTTAGAATAAAGGTACAGAAAATTTGGCTGGTTCTATTATTGGAATACCAAAGAAATCCAGTAGGACTCAGTATGTTTTAGAACATGATCTACCTTATATCAGTTAGAAACATTCCTATTTTTTTCCTTGGAAAAGTTTATGCAATTTGGAATTAGGATAGATATAGGGCAAATTTCCTATCTTTTTGAGCTCCAGGTCCTCAGTTGGGATATTAGCTGCCTCTCCATATGTTTGTGAGGGTTTAATGAGATAACGTATTAAAAATTAGCATCCCATCAAACACGGGGTAGTCACTCAGTAAATACCCCTTCTTTTTCACTTTTTTCTCTGACATACTCTTTCCTTAAGGAAAATCTTAACATTAGCTTTACAGTATATGATATAGAATGAATGATATAGAGTGACACAGAAGGATAGAAAAAGGGAGACAAAGATTAAAAAAGAGAAGAAAAAGAGTAAAGAAATTGTATCACCATAACATGAAAATTAGTTCAAAAACACAATTTTAGTTAAAATGATGATTTGGCATTGTGCTAACCTAAGTTATTCAGGCTTTAAAGAAAAATTGATTGCATAACATTTATTCAGCTCCTACTAATTGTCAAGTATGGGGAAAAGTACTAAGGAATTAAAAGGTGAGCACACTGATTCCAGCCCTTCAAGAAGCTCAGGTTCATGTGGGGAAACCGATATAAAAGTAATTGTCTCTAATAAGATATGCTAAGTTCTTTAATAAAGAAAAATCTGCACATTGGTGTGTGGACGGTGATTTGTTACACTAAAAGGATTACTTATATTAAGCTCCATGGGCTCCTATAGTCTCTAGCACATTACAGAGGTTTTTATGCATTGCTTTTCTGCCATGAAAATTTCTTGCCAGTGGGCGGACAGTTAGGGTAATTGATTTGCTCAGACTCAGAATAAGTTATTTTGGCTTCTTTAAAAATTCTGAGTAATGAGGCAAAATGCTTGAGTATTAGGGAAAGTCATAGAAAATCAATTTCCTCAAGGGTTAAAAAGTGTTATCATTTATGTTTTATTTTGTAGCAAAACAAACAAATGCACAAGAAACAAGATTCAAATAAATCATCTCACCATGCAACCCTCTAAAGTAAGCTGGCATCTCTGGTCAGTAGGTATATGCTGGAAAGAAGTCCCCATTGCTCATAGTTTTAAGCAGATCTGACAGTTTCTTATTTAGAGAAATAAGAGTGTTCCATAGTTGACATGAAAAGTTTTGATGACACACTGCTCTAATTATCCCCTACTCTCTGGAAGAGCTCAACTCACAATCCAATTCTGGGTGACATATTTTTGCCCTTCTTGCTATTTATCAGTCTCCACTAATAGGTCATTACATCAAGTTAACCTGCAAATGTAAACTCCTGAGCCATTTAATGAGGTGCTTATCTACGGCTAACTTTGATGTCTCTATTGAACTCTTTCTCATCTCTTCTTTTGATGAACAACAATGGAAATATTGCTTCCATTACAATAAATGCATCTTGCTTAGAAATGTCAGGTTTATGAGTGTCTGGTCTCTGAAGATGGCAAAGGTATCACTTCTTTGCTGGGACAATGTGGAGGGCTCACTGAAGTGATTAGGGCAATTATTCAGAGTTACCTGTTGTGGCTAATCTCTCAGGCCTGCTTGATGGATAGAGGCGGGCTAGCCCTGCTTTGTCAGACCAATCATTGTTATTCATGGCATTTTTGCCTCTAGCATCTCCTCAGATATGCTCAAATTTCAAACATTTAGTGGCAAAAATTAACTTTCTTACATCTGAGGCTTGTTATGATTTAACTTTCCCCCTCCCCCCGTGATTTCTCCTTTATCCCTCTTGACACGTTTTATTACTGTGTTCCCTTATGATAAAGCAAGAGTTCCTCTAATTTTCTTTCATTGCACCAAATCACTGACAAGGAAAGAAATTTGGTATTATGGAGGAGGAAAATGGCTTATATCCGATGCAGAAGTTATTGAGGAGAAAAATTTATCATTAATGACTGTGGTCCTTGCCATCATTGTCATTGTCAACATCATTATCATCACCAACATGATCATCATCTTAATCAATTATCACCTTCACTCACAGTATCCTTGCTTTCACTGCCATTAGGTGTGTGTGTGTATGTGAAGGAGTACTGGAATGTCCTAAAAATGCAAATAAATATTCATAGTCCCGCCTCCCTAAGTCATGCAATTTAAGACGATGAAGATTCAAATGTACACTCATGATAAAATATTAAAATTTGAGTAAAGGGTAAACAAGAGCTTAGGCAGCAAAAATAATTGAAACATTGCTTTTATACCTAGCAGTTTTTGTAAAAGCATGAGACATAAAGGAAAACTACAAATGCTGTATACTTCATCCAGAGCAGGGTCAGGAGAATGTTTTTACTCCATCTTCTAATTCGTCAGAGAGAGAATTAAGGAAGAGGTGGGACATTATTTTAAGAAAAGGAAAATAGATGTCTTGCTAGATAGGATATTTCAGGTGTACTAATATGTATATTAAAATTACTTTTGTACTTTGGTAATTTTGATAGAAGTGGGATTATTTTCTTCAGCTGATCCTGGACAACAGTAAAGATAAGATTGGGATGGTCATTCCCTTGGTGATCAAGAGCAGCTCTTGATACATGACAAGGTATTTGACTTGATCTGTGTCAGTGAAATTTTATTTTCTCCTCCTGATTTCAATTTGTTGTAAGAATCACCTTAGTCTAGAACTCAGTGGGCACTTCTTTTAGTTATGATCCAGAAATAGCATTTAGCAGTTATTACCTTTCTGAAATCAACGTGTGTCCTAGTAGAATTGAAAGCAAGATCCTCTGCCAAGTATAGATCTAGGAAAATGATAATTACTGGCTTGACCATAGGTCATGTTGTTTTCCTTGCCAGAAGTGCCTTTGTGGATCACCATCATTTATTAAAGCCTGCTTTTGCATTCAGGTCCAGCCCAAGTTACTCCTCTGTTGAGAGGTATTTTTATTAAATAGTGCTGTCTCAAGTAATATTTGGGGCTTGGGAGTGTGGGTGGTCTTATTGAATTCCTATAGTATTTATTGCCTTACAAGACAGATATTATCTTGTATTGTCTTTTTTTTCTTTTGCATCATCTCTGTCTATCTAACCACATACTAAGTCACTTCAAGAGAGACATGACCTCGTGGAAGCAGTTTAACCTCACTGAACCTTAAAGTCCCCACATCTAATATGGGAAATAGTAATATCTTCCTGATTCACTCCACAGGCTGTTTTGAAGCTAAGAATCTTATAACGTATGTTGAATGAATGCATGAAAATACATTGAAAGTATAAAATACTGTACAAATTTAAGTCCACAGGTCCATAAAATGACAGATTTCTCAGACATCACTTAATCCAGTGATGTCGTTTCAGAGGTAAGGAAACTGAAGTCCTTGAAGGGAAAGTCACAGAGCTGGTTAGTGTGGCTGAGCCTGTGCTTGTGTTTCTGGACTCTGAGTCAGGTGCTCTCTGTTCTGCACTCTGTTCCTTCTCTCATTAAGTAGAATCATGCACTTACTGGACACTGCAAAATTGTTTGCTCACTAGAGGTAACACAACTGGAGTGTGAAGAACTGCAAGTACATCCTTTATTGAACGTGGAAGTTGAGAGGAAGTTGAAGGATCAGCAGAAAGGCAATGGGAATCTTAGTGGCTGCAAGGGGGATGGGGAGAGGCAGGGCTTTGGAGGATGAATAGGAGTGCAGAAGAGGGAGGTAGGGCCTATGGAGATGAACTTTGCTGGTGCTGTATATTTCCTAGGTTGTGTGGCTATCTTAAATGTGTGGGAGAACCTTGTATGCATTTATGCTTGGATGAGAAACTCACTTACCGCCTTCCAGTAGTCCACTGCCTTCAACTGTGTGATCCCTTACGTCTATTGTTCAAAGGGTGACTCGTTTCTAAAAGGAACTAGCTACCTGAAAGCATAGCACTCAGGTGGGGAAGTTGATTCTAAACAGTGAGGTTTCTATCAGTCTTAGTTCATGGATGGGGAGAGAGGAGATCAGAATTCAAAGGGCTTGGATGGAGATGGTTGGTGGCCATTTTGAACACTAAGTTGAGGTAGAGGGATGGGCACCACAGGGGCAATTGACAAATATGTGGAGAGCGGTAAAAGCCAGGATATGCAATGGGATGCAACTGAGTAAATATGGTGGTTCTGGGCCAATTGGCATAAAGATTGAGAAACTGTAGGCATTCCTTTAACACAAGGCTTGTTTATTGCTAAACCAGATTGGTGAAGGGTTCAAGCTGGACATCCCATAGAAAACTCTGCTTTGCAGTCAAGTTCCTAGGAGGAAAGAAGGGAAATGCAGTACATCTCCTTAGATGATTGTTTTAGGATGCTAAAGCTGTGTCTCATTTCCAATGAGCGTATCACCTCTATTATTCCTCTCTTTGTCAGAATACAGCTGCTCCTACTCAAAGGAAAATATTTGTTTGAACAAGAAGATAATTTAATTCCTTCTGTAGACTAAAATAACTGAAACAATACTATTGTTATCACAGAACACAAAAGACTGCCGCCAGTCTTCTTAAAACAAAGGTGTGATGCAAAACATCACCCTATGTGTTCTGTGTTCCAATGTCGTACCCTATGGCAGACTTGCATAGTGAAACATTTACAAACAAACAGTTATTGTAGGACAGTGGTTCATGTCTAGCCTGGGTCCAGCTGTTTGCTAAGTTTTGAAGAGACAGACTTATTCTCTTATTGTTTTGACACATTGCATTCAAAAATATATTTGAACTAGCAGATTAAGGTTCAGCTTTTGAAAATGACATGTTTCCTCCTGTGGTTAAAAAAAAATCTTTGTGAATGATAATCTCACTTCAATCTTACCACTTTGGGATGCTCACACATCCCTCGTTCCCCCTCATTGCTGATGAGCAGTCAAAGTCCTTGCAGGCACACAGCCTCATTCAATGCCATCACTTGTAACAGAAGCAGAATAATAACACTAGGAAATGGTGGCATTGTAGAAGCCTGGAGCACATGAATTAACGCTCTTACTGGCTGGCTTAATTGCTTCACTAAGTAGCAAGGCGATCCTATGCTACAACTCAAAAGGAAGAGAACTTTGGGGAAAATTTTGTCTCTCCAATTGTATTTTAACACACTGTGCCTGGAAACATTGCCCTTCACAGCTTGGCAAAGAAGAAAGACATTTTGTTCATTAGAAGAGAGAAAATCCAAATCAAATGTGAGTGAGTGAAGCAGTGCCAGCAATCTTGCAAGTGGTGTGATCACTCAGTGTGACATTTCAAAACCTCCTCTGTTGGGAAAAGAAGATGACTGTGTTGGTCAGTTTTACACTAAACTGAGACCTGAAGAATGACAGCCTTTTTATTGTAACACAGAGAATGTTTATGTTCATCAGTTTTAGAAATATAATCCAATAGCTCTCGCATGCAGAATTTTGTATTTCTGCAAATTCTTTTGGGCTTCAGGTTTCTACAGTGTTTGAGCTGAAGTTTTTTTATCAATGGACAGTTGACAATTTAAAAAAGTGATTATAATTGATGTGAAATTTTAATATGCAGGGACATTGTATTAGGGTTCTACAGAGAAAACAATAGGATGCATACCTATATCTATATCATCTGTATCTATATCTATCTGGAGGGAGGGGAAGAGAGAGAGAGAGAGAGAGAGAGAGAGGTTTTTATTACGATGGATTAGCTCTTATGATTATAGAGGCTGTTAAGTTCTCAGATCTGGAGTTGGCAAGCTGGAGACTCAGAAGAGCCTATAGTATATTTCCGGGGCTGAGAATGAAGGAAGAGCTGCTATTCCAGTTTGAGTTTGAAGAAAGAAAAAAGCAAATGTTCTAGTTTGCAGGCAGCTGGGCAGGAGGAATGCCCTGCAAATCAGAGGAGTGCGAGCCATTTAGTCTATTCAACTGACTGGATGAGGCCCAGACACATTAAGGAGGGCAATCTGCTTTACTTGGTCTACTGATTTAAATGTTAATTTCATTCAGAAACATCTTCACACACACCCAGAATAATATTCTACCAAATATCTGGGCATCCCGTGGCCCAGTCAAAGTGACACATAAAATCATCCATCAAAGACATCAACTAACAAAGTACTAAACTGGGAGTCAGAGGGTCTGTAAAGTTAGCTATTTTTCATAAACCTGGTGAGGCAAATTCTTCAATTGTCCCATTATCATTTAACCCTTCTTATCTCTGTCCAGGGTAGACAGGTGAGCCACAGGTCATTCAGCTGATGCCAATTGCTCAGTTGCATGCTGGCCTTTCTGTTGTAAAGTTTAATATCCTCATATGCACAGTAAGGCTTACGTTCCCTGACTATACGACTTTTAGAAATTCTTGAGCATCATGTGCTGACCAGGAATTGGGTCCTGGTTTTTGGCTTTTGGGTTTGTCCACCAACTTCTTGTGTGTTCATCTAAATTATTTGAGCCTCATTTTTCTTATTTGTAAAATAACCAAAGTAGGTGTAATTCACATGATCTCAAAGGTTCCTTCCAAACTTCAAATCTTGTCATTAGTAAATGGCTTGGAAACAGATTACTGCATGACTTGGAAGCTACCATTTTAATTTTATTGGTGTTTTAATTGTGAAGGATATTTGAGCTCTTTTAGCTTTTTGATATCTGAAAATGACTAGCTTTCAACTTCTACTTTTGGAATGAATTTTCTTTTACGCAATTGCCTCAAACCTCTATAATTTTGCTTTTGCCTTCTGTCTAAATGATACCATAAAGGTTTTTAAAAATAATTTATTTTTTTCCCACAACTATGTAGTACATTCTGTGGAAACACTTGATACCCTATGAGATAATAATTGTTAGCCCATGACTTGTAAGTTCTAGGTTTCATAGCTCAAGGCCAAAGACCAAGTCTGTTCTCTCACTGGTCAGTTTTGAATCCAATTACAATAGATTCCAAGAATACATTCAAGAACACCAATTGGTATTTTGAGTACTTTTCTATAAAACAAAACTTGAGCATATATATGATTATAGTACACAGGATAGAATACACAGTTCATATTGCTGTTTTATTTTGAAGAGGAAGGCAAATAACCTACTATTTTAGTGATAAGATTTCATAACTTCATACTTGAAACTCAGTCTCCATCTCTTTTAGTGCCACATTATGTCAATGACAGAGACGAAGGCTATTGATCAAGATCCTTCTGGAATCATCCACACATTCTTCATAGAATCATGGCTGACAAAAAGTGACATGCTATATGTTTTCACAATGACATGGAGATTGAAAACAGAAAAGTTAAATATAAATCTTCATGGAAGTTTCAGTAATTTTTAATAATTTGTTCTTTTGTCGCTTGCATATGTGAATGATATATTTGTCCCAGAGCAATACGAATTCATTTCCCCACATCTGTAATATCTGCAGTAAGCTAAATTAAAAATGCATTTGTACTTGTACAGTTAAATGATCATATTTAATGAAATGTCAGAGATGAATCTTAGCAAATAGTCAGGAAATTATTTTAGAGAGTGCAGCATTTCATTACTAGCAGTCAGGGAAAAGCAAAGTGATTAAACAAATGGTTTACTGCTCGAAGGTGGTGGCTGCCCAAGAAGAATAAAAACCACAGTGTGGGGTTGATAGACAAATGCTGTATTTCTTAGCTCTGTCTCTTTTCTTGCTCCCCCCAGCTCCCATGAATCTTGAGCGTGATGGTAGCTTACTTTAGGAAGTTTACAGAGATCCTCCAGACAGCGAGGAAAAGAAAAAACATGAGAAAATGGATATGTTGCCTGAGAATCACCTCTATGAGGTCTCCCACACTCCTCTTTAGAAAATTTAGGCAGATGATTTGAATAGGAGATTCAGATCAATTGCAGGAGAAAAGGGAGGAGCTGGCTGACGAATGGCCAACTGTTTAGGCCACAGGCCTTCATCCATGGATGTTTGAGTATGGAGTGGACCTGGGAAGAGATGAGAGATTAGCATCTGTGCTGTGGGTAAGACCAAAGTGAAAGAGGATGGTGGTAATAGAGGGAGGAAGGAGAAGAGAAATAAGTGAGTAGGAGTGGACGTGATGGGAAATTATTTGGCAAATAGAGGCAGCAGAGTCGGGCCATCATGGGGTCAGTGAGGCCTTGTCACCAACACATTGCCACATCCCACACAAATCCCACACAAGAAACATGATGTCTTGACAGACCAAGAATTAAAATAAGAATTATCAACTGATATGGTTGGTATTATGGGTTGAATTGTATCCTCCAAAAAGATATCTTAAATTCCTAAACCCAGAACTGCAGAGTGTGACCTTATTTGGAAATAAGGTCATTGGTGATATAACTAGTTAAGTAGGAGTTATACTGGAGTAGGGTAGGACCTTAATCTAATATATCTGATGTCCTTATAAGAACATGAGGTGGAGATACACAGGGAGAAGGCAATGCGATGATGGAGACAGAAAGTGGAGTGGTGCAGCTGCAAGTCAAGAAATGCCGAAGGCTGTGAGCCAGTACTAGAAGCCAAGAAGGGACAAGGAAAGATCTGCCCATAAATCCTTCATAGGTAGCAGGGCCCTGCTGACACCATGATCTCAGACTTCCAGCCTCCAGAACTGTGAGACAATAAATTTATGTTGTTTTAAGCCATGCTGTTTGTGGTATTTTGTAATGGCAGTCCTACAAAACCAATAGAGTTGGTAAAACATAATTCTGAATGGGCACAGTCAACATTATATTTCTCAGTCTTTTGAAAATTTTCTTAAGGAAATCTGATGACTTTTTGTTCAATTATTTTGTGCTATCATCTGGGATTAGGATGAGGTGGGTGAGACATTCTCCTCAGCTGCAAAATTTAAGGGGCTGACAAAAAACTCAGTAATTTAAGTAAATAACATTCTGAGGCAATATTTAAGAAAAAATAAAATTAAAGAAAAATATTATGATTAACAAAATATCAAAATTTTAAGTACACTGTTAGTATTATTGATTTTTTCCTTTTGCCTCAGTATGGTCTGGCGAGGCACTGCTGTTGACATCTCAATAACACAAGCGAAGATTAGAAATACACATATCGAAGGACACAGGTGTAAACATAGCTCCATATAAAAGCCACTGTATTTTAACTTTTTCTCAGGTAGACACCAAAAGAGATGACAAAGTAACAGCAGGATGACTTGCATTGAATTCCCTTTCCTTCATGTGAGAACACAGGCAGCAGAAGAAAGAGCAGGTCAGTGATCAGGTAACAATGTGAGCCCAGCTAACCATCCTTCAAACATGAAATCTGCATAAACTGAAGACAAGCTGTTATAATCCTACTAGTGAAAAGAATTAGATTCTTTGGCCTTTACCACATGACAGTAAATGACAGCATAATAAATAAAGCAAAAATGACTTTGGTCTTACACTTTTCACATCATATCCTTGAGGCACTTTGCTATTGTTACAAGTTTATTAAATGTAGGTTTGATTATGTGTTAGGGAGAGCTGACAAGAGACATATTCTGGAACCGCAAGATGATGGTCTATGTCTGTTGGTAAATATTTATTGGGCGTACACTTTTCCTACAGCTAGGGAGAGACCAAGAATGGGATGTCAAATCACATGCTTAATTTAGATTAACATTCTTTCAATTGCAATATGATACTGTTGAGTGTTTAACACTTATAGATGGTTATTAGCTATTCCCTCTCAGCTTCTACAAGTACAAATATCACTCTGATGGTCAATTGAGAGACTTAGAATGTGGATACTATGACAGAGGAAATGAACAAAGACAGAAATAAATGAAACATAGGCATCTGTGTTGCTGAAAAAATTTACTGGTGTATAGTTTTATAAATTTTAATACATGTATGGATTTGTGTAACAATCACCACAATCACATGAAAAACATTTCATAACCATCCCAACTCCCATGCGCTACCCCTTGATAGTCATGTTCTTTAAAACTTCATTCTGATGTTTCTCTGCTGAGTAGTCTGTTAACTTAATTTTAGGACTTACTTTCCTTAATTTCCATGATTCCACTTACTAAAAATTCTGCAAATTCATTCAATATTAATAATTCAGAGCTATCTAGTTTTCAGTTTTGAAAACTAGTTATCAAAACTATATTATAACTAGTTTCTAGTTATCTAGTTTGGGAGTCTTTTACTCCAGAATAATGGTGTCATAAAAAATGTTTGAAAAAAGGAGGAAAGTATGGTGATATGAAAAATGCAGATATGATGAATGTTTGAATAGAACAAGATTCAGAATCAGAATCAGCCAAGATCAGCATAAACAAAATAAGAGATGGTACATTCATTCATCTTTTAAGGAATCTTTAATGTTTATACCATACAATTTCTTTCAGCAGGACTATTTTACATTTAGTATTTTTAGTAATGTGAAAAGGATTCAGATCTTTTCATTATTTTTGTTTCATGGTTTTTTTCACTTCAACCACTTTAAAGTGTACAGTGCAGTGGCCTTAAGTGCATTCACACTCTTTTGCTACCATCATCACCATCCATGCACAGAATGTTTTCATCTTTCCAAACTAAAACTCTGTATCAATTGCACAATAATTCCCCATTTCCTGTACCCCTGCCTCCAGTAACCACCCTTCTACTTTCTGTTTCTATGTGGTTGACTGCTCATGGTTCCTCAAATAAGGGAATCATACAGTATTTGTCATTTTGTAATTGGTTTGTTTCAAAGCATAATGTCTTCAAGGGTATCCATGTTATAGCATGTGTCATAATTTTCTTCCTTTTCAGGGCTGAATACTATTTCATTGTATGTATATAATACATTTGGTTTATCCATTCATCTCTTCATAAGCACTTGGGTTGTGTCAAATTTTGGCTACTATGAATAATGCTATTATGAACATAGTTGTATGAATGTTTGAGTACCTGCTTCCAATTCTATTGGGTATATACCCAGAAGTGGAATTGCTGGACTATACAGTAATGCTATGTTTATTTTTTTTGAGCAACCACTATACTATTTTCCACATCAATTTCATCATTCTATATTCCTACCAGCAATGTACAATGGTTCCATTTTTCCTACATCCTCACCAAAACTAGCTTATTTTATTTTTTTAAAAATAACGACAGTAATAATGAATGTTAAGTAGTATCTCTTTGTTGTTCTTATTTCAATTTCCCTAATGTAGAGCATCTTTTCATGTCCTTATTGGCCAACATTCCATGGAGATATGCCTATTTAAACTCTTTGCCCATCTTTCAATTGAGTTGTTTTTGTTGTTGAGTTGTGGGAGTTATTTATATATTCTGGATATTAGTCTCTTATCAGATATATGTATATTCGCTAATATTTTCTCTGACCCATAGATTGCTGTTTCACTCTGTTGATTATATCCTTTGATCTAAAAAAAGTTTTACATCTTGAAAAAAACCCAATTTCTGTGTTTTTACTTTGCCTATGTTTTTTGTGTCATATCCAAGAAATTATTGCCATAGCCAATGTCATAAAGATCATCCTACAATTTTTTATAGTTTTAGCTATTGTATTTATGTCTTTGATGTATTTTGACTTAATTTTTTAAAAAGATATTATTTATTTAGTTTTAGAGAGAGTGGAAAGGAGGGAGAAAGAGAGTGGGAGAAACATTGATGTAAGAGAGATAGGTCCATTGGTTGCCTCTTGTACCCCAAATGTACAACTCAGGCATGTGATCTGACCAGGAATTGAACCAGCAACCTTTCACTTTGTGGAACGATGCCTAACCAACTAAGCCACATTGCTTAGGGCTTGACTTAATTTTTTATGTTATAAGAGTTCAACTTCATTCTTTTGCATGCATAAATATAGTTTTCCCAGGACGAATTGTTGAAGAAACTGTAATTTTCCCATTGAATGGTCTTGGCTCCTTTGTTACAAATCATTTGACTGTATAAATGAGGGTTTATTTCTGGACTCTCTCTCTTATTATTTTATTCTACTAGTCTATATATCTGTCTGTATACCAATACCACACTGTTTTGATTAGTGTAATTTTGTAGTAAGTTTTGAAATCATAAAGTGTGTGACTCCACATGAATTTTAGGATGAAATTTTCTATTTCTGCAAAAAAGATCATTGGGATTTTGACAGGAATTACACAGAATCTGTAGATCATGCTGGGGAGTAGTATAGACCTCTTTACAATGTTAAGATTTCCAGTCTGTGAACACAGATTTTTTCCATTTGTTTGTGTATTTAAAAAAAAAAATGTTTAGCAGTGTTTTGTAGTTTTCAGTGTACAAGTCTTTGGCCTCCTAGGTTAAATTTATTTCGGAACATTTTATTCTTTTCAGTGCTATTGCAAATAGAATTGTTTTCTCAATTCCCTTTTGAGATTCTTTTATTGTTAGTGCATAGAAACAACTAATTTTTTGTTGTTGATTTTTTATCCTTGCAACTTCGCTGAATTCCTTTATTAAGTCTAATGGGTTTTTTTTTGTTTGTTTGTTTGCCAAAATATTTACGCTTTGTTACACATAAGAACATGTTGTCTGTGAACAGAGATATACTGCTACTTCTTTCCAATTTAGATGCCTTTTTTTCCCCTTGCCTAATTGCTCTGGTTAAGACTTTGAGTAGTACTATGTTGAACAGATGTGTAAAAACAAGCACCTTTGTCTTGTTCTTAATATTAGAGGAAAAAATCTTCAGTATTTTATCATTGACTGTAAGTGTTTTTCACACATGTCTTTGTTAAATTGAGGTAGTTTCCTTTTATTCTTCCTTTGTTGGGTGTTTTTATTATGAAAGATTATTGAATTTTTGTTAAATTCTTTATCTACATTAAGTGAGATGATCATGTAGTTTCTTTCATTTTTTTAATGTGGTGTATTACATTTATTGATTTCCATATGTTGAACCACCCTGCACTGCAGAAATGTATCTAATACATTCATGGTACACACTTTCTTTTAATGTGCTCTTGAATTCTATTTGCTGGTATTTTCTTAAGGATTTTGATATCAATAGTTACCAAGGATATTAGTGTGTAGATTTCTTTTCTTGAAGCATCTTTGGCTTTGGTGTCAGGGTAATGCTGGCCTCATAGAATGAGTTTTGCAATATTCTTTCTTCTTTAGTTACTATTAGAAAAATTTGAGAAAGATTGGTATTAATTCTTCTTTCAATGTTTGGTAGACTTTACCAGTGAAGCCATTTATTTTTGGGCTTTTCTTTGTTGTGAAGTTTTTGGTTACGGATTCAATTTCTTACTAATTATAGATCTATTCTGATATTTTAATTTCTTCATGATTCATTCTTGATATGTTGAGTGTTTCTATCAATTTGTCCATTTCATCTAGGTTGTCCAAGTTGGTGTAAATACTCATTGTGCTCTCTTATTTCTGTCAAATAGATAGAAATATCTCCTTTTTCAATTCTGATTTTAGTTATTTGTCTCTCCTCTCTATCAATCTAGCTAAAGGTTTGTCATTTTTGTTGATTTTTTTGAAGACTCAGGTCTTAGTTTATTTCATTATCTTTGTTGTTTTTCTATCCTCTGTTTCATTGATCCCTGCTCTACTTTTTATTACTTACTTCTTCTTTCTAGCTTTACACTTATAATTATTTTTTACAAATCTGTCTTTTAAATCTTGTAGAAATAAAAAGTGGAGTTACAAATTAAAATTACAATAATGCATCTGTTCATATTTGTCCATTTTTTTACCTTTATTGGTGACCTTTATATTTTCATATGGTTTCAAATTACTGTTTAGTGTTCTTTTATTTTTAAGATGAAAGATTACTTTTAGCTTGTCTTGTCGGGCAAGTCCAGTGATAAAGAATTCTCCCAGCTTTTGTTTGTTGGGGAATGCTTTAATTTTCTTCTCATTCTTGAAGGACATTTTTGCCAGATATAGAATTCTTGGTTGACAGATTTTTCTTTCTACACTTAAATATATTACCCTTCTGCTTTATGGCCTACATGTTTCTGCTGAAAAATCCACAAAGATTCGTATTGTAGATCTTTCATACACAAATATTTGATTTTCTCTTGCTGTTATCAAGGTCCTCTCTGTATCTTTGAGTGTTAGTAGTTTGATTGCAATGTGTCTCAGTGTGAGTCTCTGATTTATCCTACTTGAAATTTGTTGAGCTTCTTGGATTTGTAGATGCATGCTTTCCTCAAATTTGGGAGGTTTTCAATCATTACTTCTTCGAATAATTTCTCTGCCCTTTTCAGTTTTGAGTGCATGAAATATAATTTATTCTTGTATTATTATTGATAAATTATGGTATTATTTTTCATGCAAACAGCTGTAAACCTACTTTTTCCCCACCCTTATATAAGGCAGGGTGAAAGTATGAGGCAGTACTGTCCTTATAAGTAGACTTATTCTTTGTTTTGTCCTTAGTGGGGAGTTTACTTTTCATACTCAGAACAATACAATGAGGTGGAAGAGTTTGGTTCTAATTACATAAGATGGTTGGACATGCCATTCTATTGTTAATGGTTGAAATTAGTTGATGGGCTCAGTTTCTTGGTCTTTGGCATCTTAAAGAAAATATTATTTTCCATTCACAATTAAAAAAATTCACATTTATTAGTTCAGAGAGGAAGACAAGCTCAGAGAGGAGGTAATTATTTCTTCTGGGTAGAGTTGAACCTTTGTGGGAAAGATGGTGTTTAAGTTGAGTTTTGAAGAATGGGCAGGATTTGGATATTTAGGGATGGGGAATACACGCCAAGAAGAATGCACTATGCAAGAAAAGGCAAGAAAGGGTGACTAGGACATTTGCAAGGGGTAGGAGGGAGGGTGTCTCAGTTTGAATGGAATATGGGATGGAAGTATGGGAGATATGAAATAAAGCTGGGAAAGAATGAAAGTATTAAAATTTATTTGGTGCCTGTTTTGTACCAGGCATTAATAATTCCTTTTGAGGCTCTGGTAGTGTTTAATCCCTAAAATTACTGTCCCCAAATAAGTATTATTTCTCTTTTGTAAAGGTTATTGTTCCTGTTCTACAGATGGAGAAACTGAGGCATAGAGAAATTAAGGAACTTGCTAGAGGTAACCTCCTACTAAGTGGAAGCATTAGAATTTAAGTTCAGATCCTATGGACTCTTCAACACACATTTTTTTACATGTTGTCATGCTGTCTTGAGTGAAATTGTCATGAAATGATAGGTAAGGAGCCTCTGAGGATGTTTTGAGCAGAAGAGAGGCAGCACTAGAGCTCTTGTTCTGGAAGGTGGTGGTAGAATGTAGTCTGGACTAGAGAAAACACAGTTTATCAGTTTTATCCTCACTAAAGAAATGTGCTAATTTGTGTCTGATGAAAACTTAATCACATACCTTTTCCTAGGTGCTACTAGGCTGCAGTGAACCCAGGGTAGCTATGAACAGGTTACATTAAAAATGTAAAACATCATTGAGTGTAGTGTTAATTATTGTACTAAGCATGTTATAGACGTCATCTCAAAAAAATAATTGTAACAGCCTGAAGTTTGGTGTTATCTTAAATTCACAGACAGGATAACTGAGGATTAGAGAAATTAATTTACTTGTTCAAGGTTGGAGTTAAATAAGGGCAGGCAGTCTCCAAATCTAGGACTGTTTGTTTCCGTAAGTTCTCACTGTTCTAACTCTTGCTATTTGCCTAATAAGCCAAAACATAATAATTTAAAAACTGGCTTTATTCAATCCTGACACTTGCGAAGGTGGCCTTCTCTGGACTACAGTAAACATTTGTCTCCCACCAGCTCTGCCAGCTCCTTGACTGTTACCGGCCGTCTCTCTTCTTTATATTAGTTCACTCTTAAGGGCTTCTCATGTCATCTTTTATATCCATCCTAGTATACAAAAATCACTTTTACAGACAGTGTTATGATTATGAAGAGAGAAATTCATCAATATCCACATTTCCTTGATGAAGGGCGGTGTGTCTTTGCAAGGCCTGAGAGCCTCTAGTGAATTTCAGCTTGCTGTGGCTTGCTGGGGATTGGAAGGATTATAGCTGGTGAGAGGCTTTGAACTTCAACCAACACATTATTAGGGGAGGCCCATGCCAGTTTGAAAATCTTGTTTGTCTCATTTTTGTTTTCAGATGTAAAGGGCATACTGGTCAGAAATGCAATGACCTGTTTGATGGTTTTTGCCATATTTATCTTATATCTCTTTTTATTTTTCTCCTCACTTGATAATTATCCCTAATAATCTAGTTTTCTGCTAGATGTAAAAAGACAGGGTGGGCAAAAGTAGGTTTACAGTTGACTAAGTGAAACACAGAAATTATTCTTGTATTATTATTTACTAATTATTGCATTATTTGCCATATGAATAACTGTAAACCTACTTTTTTCTCCAACCTGTATACAATTTAATTAGTTTTGATGTATTCATTGAGTGACAATTATGTGTACTCGCATTATACTAGGTGTTCCACTATTAAGATGGAAAAATGTTGACCACTATGTGAATGAATGAGATTTGGACTGTCTTGCCTCTTGTGTTTTTCACATAAATGTTGTTTACTTGGAAAGCTGGAAAAGAGCCAAAGAAAGCCAGTAGCTTAAAATTATGGCAGGTATTTGGCAATTCATAGTACTAATTACTGCTGATACAAATAGTATAGTGGATTAGTTATAGGTGCCCATAATTTTATTTATTGGGTTCTAATTAAAGTATATGTCATACAGCTTGGGTATCTTACAGTTGCTAAAGAGTCATGGGTGAGACCAGCAATGGGTAGCACGTTTTATGTCTGTTGATATGAGGATATTTCTAGAGACACTTCTTTTGGCCAGTGTTAGAATATAGGGGAAATTGAGAATTATATTGTTATTAAATGAGCCATCTTCCCTCGTTATTTCCAACTTCCTTTTTTTGGCTGGCTCTAGTGAATAGGGAGGAGTCTAAAATAGTGATTCTCTGGTCCATTCTTTACGTTTGAAAAAGCAAGGCTATTACTATAAATTTATATTATTGAAATTAAACAAAATACCAACTACGCAGAAAACTGAGCTTAATAAAATTTCATTGTTAGAAACTCATAGGCTGGGGATTGCCTTTACTTGGTTTTGGGGACTAAGTGTGTGAGGTTTTTGTCTCTCCCTGGAGCTATATAGGTTGTGGGGCCTTGGATATTTATATTTCCCATAAAAGACTTTTAAAAAATGTTGGTGAACTTTGGGTAACCATGAATGAACTTAATTCTTTGGGAAACATTGGGGTTTCAGTGTAGACTGGGGTGGGACAAGGCTGGTTCTTAAGTTGTTGAAAACACCCAGGATTTTTGATATTTAGTTCAATGACTGTTTTCATATCCTGTGGCTGCTATAACTAATTACCACTAACTGGTAGCTTAAAACAACAGGGACTTATTCTATCACAGTTCTGGAGGCCACAAGTCTCAGATCAATGTTTCATCAGGGCCATGTTTCCTCCAGAGGCTCTTGGGAGAATTCATTCCTTCCCCTTCCGGTGGCTTCCCCTTCTGGTGGCTTCCGGTGGTCTATTGACATGTGGCCACATCACTTTAATCTTTGCCTCCATGGTCACGTTGTTTTCTCTCCTTTGTTCTGTCTCAAATTTGTTGTAACTTTTTTTTTTTTTTTTTTAAATAAAGACACTTGTCATTGGATTTTGGGCCTGCCGGTATAATTCAGAGTGATCTCCTCATCTTAGAGATTCTTACCTAATTACATCTTCAGATACTCTTTTTCCAAATAGGGTACAGTTTACAGGTTCTAGACATTAGGATGTGGACATATACTTTTGGGAGCCTCCATCCAATCTACTACAGTGGCTTTCAAACTTGTTTGGAAAAACACATTTACAGTATAACCTAGCCCCATTGTAAAGAAGGAAATAAGTTTACAAAACAATATTTTCTCTTACCATGTAAAATGCACTCTATTCCATTCCATTCTATACCATTGCATTTCATTCCAACAAAGTTCTGTTAGCTCATCTGCATGACTCATTAATGGTGTTGCCACCCCATGGTTTTAGATCTCATCTCAGATGATCCTGGGGTGTATCAGAATGTGTATATTCTCTTTATTAGAGAACATTAGCTTGTCTAAAGAATAGATTCTTCTGGGCTGGCTAGGTGAACTGAATTGGCTTTGAAGGAATTGATGGAGAGGTGTGATCAGAACACTATATTACTTGATGACCTCTTAATTATATTAAATGCAAATTATCAATATTTACTGACATGTTTCCATGTATCAGGCATTTTATTAGATATGAGAACCACAAAAATTAAATACACAAACCCACTCTCAATCATTCTCTAAGTTCTTTTCTATGTGGTACCATACAAATTATTTTAAATATACATTCTTAATCATCAATTTCTCTGCCAAGGCAAATAGCTATTTATAAATGGACCTTTAAGTTCACTTTGTAACTTTTTACATCTATTCTTCAACACTCAAAATAGAGTGTCCCACTGAAGCATCTCAATTTATGCTTTATACATGTCTTAAGAGGATTTGTAAGAAATTAGAGGAAAGCTATTTCAGATAAGATGCTAATTTCAAGTTCTCATCATTGTGTGGACAGTTTAAGCACTTTGCAAGGGATACCACAGATGTAAAAGCAGTGACTAAAAAACTTTGCTACTATTTCAAGCAGGTGACGTAAGAGGACTAAAATCCATGATTAAGAAAGATCAAATTGTATAAATTTTAGCAGAAATGCCTGTCATCACCCGTATTAGCTTCTAAAATGCCTCCAGGGGGTTAGATTAGAAAAAGAAAATTACTTATCTGTAATTCTTATTCTCTTTAGGTAGCAATTATAATAGATATACACTCTTGGGTGTAAGTCACTGGTGTGAGAACCAGGAGTAGGCTGGAAGTCAACTAAAGAATTATAACCCTCAAGGAACATGCACCCTGGGACATCAAGGGCACCATGTATATGGAATGTCATTGCCCTTGAATATCATTCCTATCTGACCATCAAAAAGAACCGGTGAATTTAGTCCCTCAGAAGAAAAGAACGACTGTGTGGATCTATTATTATTATTATCATATATTAAATGTATAAAGGTCTAGCCCTAGGCAAAATTCGTGAATTGGGTCTACTCATTTTCTCTGCTCCTCTCAGCCTACTTCAGGAATCCATACCCTCTTATTTGCTCTCTCTCTTACTTAGCTCTTAGGAAATATCTCATTAAATCTATTTACACGGAAGCCAAGACATTCACAGTAGAAAGAACCTTGGAGAGGGAATAAAAAGCCACAGGCCTGGTGCTGGTTTGGTTATCAATTTGCTCTAGGCCAGATGTCAGGTAAACTATGTCACCTCTTTGGGCTCCAACGTCCTCGTTTTATACAATAAAGGGATTGAACTAGGGAGTTTAATTTCTAGAAACATTTAAATCTTTAAGATGAAAGTGAAAAAGACAGGCTAAATGTTAAGCTAATTGTAGGCTAAAATGTTAGGCTAAAAACGTTACCCTTGAATATGGCATTGAAACTTGAGCAGAACTGACAAAGCTTTACGCCACAGAAATGAAGCTTAATTTGGAACATCTGCTGGGACACAGAGGTGTATTTTGGGGGTCTGCATTTGATCAAAATTTTTGCGATGATGTCAAGACTGGCGCTGAATATCTCTTAATGTAACTAGAGTTGGGGCAAACTTCACGTAGGAGCCCCTGGTTAAAATGAGAGCTTTTCAGAAGCTGCATTTTTCTAGACCACTAGTGCAGAGAAGCAATCACTCATGACGGGCTACACCAGGATCTGAAGGAGCTAGGGCTGTTTCCAGAAATGGCTGCTTCCTGACTAAGGAGTAACTCATACCAGGAGTGTTTCTTTTCTATTTCTTTTTGACATGCACTGGGACTAGCTGCATGTGCCTCTTTGAGCACAGAAACAGAAATTTTTTTTTTCTCCTCTTATTTTTTCTTACAACAAATCCCTGCTTCCCTTTTCCTTTGAGGCCATTCCAGCCCATACTGTGAGGACAAATGCTGGGAGGGCTTGCTCAGATCCCACAAAGTTTTAAAGGAAAGAAAAAGGCTTTTATCTCTGGGCAGGTGCATCCAGAGGTTTGGAGGGGGAATGTACTCAGGTGCAACTGTCACTTCCTCTGGACTATACTTTTGATTAGATGACCTGCTGACCAACTTTCCCACTTGAACCTCTTGGAACGTCCTTCCAAAAGTATTTCATATGAGAATTTGAGATTCTCCATAGTATAGCAGGAATGCAAATGGTACAGCTGGTCTACCCTAACCTTACATCCTAAGAATTCAAAGTGATTCTCTGGCCTAAGACCTAAATCATAAATTCAGAGTCACTCCTTTGACACAACTATTTGTGGTAATGACCCTTGACCACTCATACTCTTAACAGTGGGACCACTGGAGCCAACAAACAGGGTTGAGGGATGGGAGATAAGACATTTAGTTGGATCCAGAATAGACCAGAAACCCATGTGACATAATTAGGCTCTTCCAGGTACCCTTTCTTTTCCTACCACTTTTTCTCATTTCAAATAACCTAGGCATGGCTTCATAGCAATTATGATTCCATATTACTTTTATAACTTGCAAGAAAAGAATTAAGCATCAGGGCTTCAATCTATTCTCTCCCTTTACTAAGGGGGGTTTATGATGAATGTATAAGAGAACCGTCTCTAGGAAAAAGAAAAAGCAGATAACTCACTCTAATTTTCTTATATATCAGGTAATGTCAGAGCTTACGGCAAACAACCTAATGGTATTTTGTAACAGGAGAGTCCTTATCTATGGAATGTTTTAAGCAGGATATAGCTGGTTGCCTGGGATTGTCTAACATAAACTAGCATGAAATATATGCATTTATGGAGCATAGCTCCTTGGAAAATACCACAAAAACTGAATAAAAACTGGGTGTGTTGTGTAAGAGAATGAACTCTGCTGTGAGTAGTCTCAACTGTACATATTGTTTAGAGGTCTCACATGAATCTAAGCCAGAGAGCGTCTGATGTGGCGAGAAGGACCTGAAGAGTTGTGACCGCGATTCTAGACCTCATTCTGCCTCGTCTCTGCCTCTTTGATGACACATGTCTTTAATATGACCAGTAAAGCTTGATGCTGAGTAGAAATTCTTGATCAGACTCCTAGGAGACTGGTTTGATAATCTCATCCATCAGGTTATCTCATCTGCATATTGCTTCTCTGGTGGTAGCTCCTTTTCTCAATATTTTCAAAGTTACATTTGATAAATTGCTTCACTTCATTCATTCATCCACTCACTCATTCAACATATATTTCTTATACACTTACTACATACCAGGCACTATTCTATGTGTGGAGGACACTGCAGTGAACAAAATTTGATAAAATCCAGTATCCATTTATGATCAAAATTTTCAGCAAAGTGGGAATAGAGGGAACATATTTAAACATAATAAAGGCCGTATGTGACAAACCTATGGCCAACATCATTCTCAATAGGCAAAAACTACAAGCATTTCCATTAAAATCAGGAACAAGACAGGGATATCTGCTTTCACCTCTCTTATGCCACATAGTACAGGAAGTCCTGGCCACATTAATCAGACAAGAAGAAGAAATAAAAGGCATCCAAATTGGAAAGGAAGAAGTAAAATTGTCTTTATTTGCAGATGACATGATACTGCACATAGAGAACCCCAAATATTCCACCAAGAAACTACTAGGACTGATAAATGAATTTAGCAAAGTAGCAATATACAAAATTAATATCCAGAAATCAGTTGCATTTTTATATGCCAATAATGAACTAACAGAAAGGGAAAGTGAGGAAACAATTGCATTCATAATTGCTTTAAAAAGAATAAAATACCTGGGAATGAACCCAACCAAGGATGTAAAACACCTGTACTTGGAAAATTATGACAGTGATGAAAGATATTGAAGAAGATACAAATAAATGGAAGCATACACCATGTTTGTGGATAGGAAGAATTAACATCATTAGAATGTCCATACTACCCAAACAATCGATAGAGTCAATGCAATTCCTAACAAAATTACAATGATATATTTCACAGAACTAGAACAAATATTTCAAAAATTTATATGGAACCACAAGAGGCCTCACGTAGCAACAGTGATCCTTACAAAGAAGAAGAAAGTTGGGGGAGTCACACTACCTAATATCAAACTATACTATATAAGTCCATACATAGTAATCAAAACAGCCTGGCACTGGTACAAAAAGCAGACACATAGATCAATGGAACAGAATAGAGAGCACAGAAATAAACCCACACCTTTATGGGCAATTAATGTTCAATAGAGGAAGCAAGTGCACACAATGGGATAAAGATAGTTTATTTAATAAGTGGTGCTTGGAAAATTGAACAGATGAGTGCAGAAAAATGAAACTAGACCACTTTCTTATACCACACACAAGAATATATTCAAAATGGATCAAAGACTTAAATGTTAGACCGAAAACCATAGAAACCTAGAAGAAAACATAGGCAGCAAAATCTCAGATATTACTCATAGAATTTTATTTTATTTTATTTATTTATTTAGAGAGGGGAAGGGGGAGAGAGAGAGAAAGAGAAAGAGAAACATCAATGTGTGGTTGCCTCTTGCATGCCCTCCACTGGGGACCTGGCCTGCAACCCAGGCATGTGCCCTGACTGGGAATGGAACTGGTTATCCTTTGGGTTGCAGGCTGGTGCTCAACCCACTGAGCCACACCAGCCAGGGCAAATTTTTTTTATTGGATATATCTCCCCATGCACGGAAAACAAAAGAAAAAAATAAACAAATGGGACTACATCAAACTAAAAAGGTTTTGCACAGCAAAGGAAATCATCAACAAAATAAGAAGACAACCCACAGAATGGGAGAACATATTTGCCAGTACATCTGATAAGGGGTTATTACCCAAAATTTACAAAGTACTTACAAAACTCAACACCAAAAAAACAAACAACCCAATTAAAAAATAGGCAAAGGACCTGAATAGACACTTCTCCAAGAGGACATACAGATGGCCAATAGACACATGAAAAGATTCTCAACATCACTGATCATCAGAGAAATACATATAAAAACCACAATGAGATGCCATCTCACACCTGTCAGAATGGCTATCATCAATAAATCAAAAAACAACAAGTGCTAGGGGGGATGTGGAGAAAGGGGAATGTTTTTGCATTATTGGTAGGAATGCAGACTGCTACAGCCACTGTGGAAAGCAGTATGGGGATACTTCAAAAAATTAAAAATAGGTCTGCCTTTTGACCCAGCAATCCCACTTCTGGGAATATATCTGAAGGAACCAAAAACATTAATTTGAAAGAACATAAGCACTCTCAGGTTCATTGCACCATTATTTACAATCACCAAGATATGGATGCAGTCCAAGTGTCCATCAATAGATGAGTGGGTAAAACAACTATGGGACATTTACACATTGGAATTCTACTTGGCCATAAAAAAAGAAGGAAATTTTACCCTTTGCAGCAGTATGGATGGACCTGGAGAACATTATGCTAAGTGAAATAAGCCAGTCAGAGAAAGACAAATACCAGATGATTTCACTCATATGTGGAATCTAATGAACAAACTGAACCAACAAGCAAAACAGAGACAGGCTCATAGATAGAAAACAGATGATAGCTGGGTGGGGGGATATTAGGGGTGGAGGGATTGAGCCAGAATGAAAAAGGACTCATGGACAGGAACAACAGGGTGGTGATTGCTGCTGCGGAGGAGGGTATAAAGGGACTAAATCATAATGGAAAAATACAATGAAGACTACATTTTAAAAAGATATAAATAGCATATAAATTTCAAATATCTTTTCTCACTCTCTGGTTTACCTTTTCATTCTCTTATTGATGTTTTTTGAAGATCAGATGATCTTAATTTTAATGTGGTCAATGATTTATCAATGATTTCCTTTATCATTTGTGCTTTTTTTAGTCCTTAAAAGATCTTTCTCTACCTTCTATATTAGTTTATATTTTGCCTTTCCTATTTAATCTACATTACTCCTGGATTATATATTTTATAAGACAGAAACAGTTCCTTTTTTCCCTCTCTCTCTTCCCCCCTCTTCCCTCCTTCCCTCCCTCCCTGCCTTCCTTCCTTCCTTCCTTCCCTCCTTCCTTCCTTCTCTCTCCTTTTCTTTTTTACTTCCTTTCGCTTTCCTCCTTGCTCTTCATCTCTAGCATAAATCAAATACATGGGACAACATTCTTCAGATCTCATTCTAAACTTGCTCACTGGTTTCTTCTTTGGAAAGAAAGAAGTTTAACTAAAAATTATTTAAAATAAAAGTACACTAGAGTATGAGCTCCTTGAGAATAGGAATATGTCTGGTCCATTTTTGTTTCCCCAGTGCCCAGTACAATGTTCAATCAATGTTTATTTATTGAATGGTACATAGCTTATATTTTCATGGTAGGACAGAATTAAATAAGAAGCTCAAATTTTATCCCTACTAAACAAAATTTGGAACAAACTAATAGCAATGATCTGTCTATCCCTCATACAGTTTCTTTGGTTAAAAAATAAAAGTCTGACAGTTCTCGACTTGGTTGAGGTTAGGGATTGCAAGAGAAGTTTTAATTTATTACAGAATCCCACCCCCAAGGATTCTATATATTTAATTGACCTGGGATGTGGTCTGGGCATCGAGATTTTTCAAATCTCTCCAGAAGGTTCTAATGGGCAGCCAAGGCTGAGAATCACCAGGCAGAAAAATAGTGAGAGCACAGTGTTACCATCATGGTTTCCAGATAAAATACAAGATTCCCCGTTAAATCTGAATTTTAAATGGCCAACAAATAATTTTGTAGTGTAAGCCCATCCCAAGCATTGCATGAAGTACACTTAGGCTAAATAATTACATGCTTATCTGAAATTCAACTTTAAGTGGGTATCCTATATTTTTATTTGCTGAATATGGCAACTCCAGTTATTCCTCACATGTTAATCTTGTTAATGTCACTATATCCATATGACACTTACTCTTCCCCATGATATCCTGGTCCCATGCAATACCTGTGATGCTAATTTCTCTTTGTCCCACCAGTTGCCTGTGTGGCAGTAACTTTTCCATAAAACAACATTCTCAGAACTGCTGTTACAAAAAGCCCACCTAACTTAATTGGGTGTTACACTTAAGCAGGCAAATTTAGGAACAATTGAAACATCCTTTGGAGAATTACATGGGAAGAGTAATGATTGAGAGATTAATTTTACAATGTCAACAATTTATACAGGGTGCCATTAAATCTAAAAGAGAGCAGCATGAGCACCTTGTTTTTCATTTCCCTCAACTAGACTAAGTGAAATGAGTTAATTAATTTGGGTGATTCATAGAACTGTCAAAGATGACCAGTTTGTTAAAACAGATGGCAGACAAAAGCATTCCCTTTCCTCTCATGTCTGTAGGTGAACAGATGCTTCATTTTCCACCAACATTGCATAGCTGATCCTTTACTTCTCAGCTTAGCAGGTGTTACTCTTGACTCCCTTGGAATGTTCTAGAAGGGTAGGACATCTCATTTGCCTGCTTATGTTGTCCTTGTTCTGTGTTAATGAAATTTTGAACCCTGCACATTAATGGTTTTGCCTTTTAAAAAAAGGTTTTATTTATTTATTTTAGAGAGAGAGGCAGGTAGGGAGAAAGAGAGGGAGAGAAACATTGATGTGCAAGAGAAACATTAATTGGTTACCTCTCACACACCCTCAACCGGGGACTGGGCCTGCAACCCAGGCATGTGCCTGACCAGGAACCAAACCAGAGACTTTTTGTGGGATGATGTCAAACCAACTGAGACATGTTGGTCTGGCAATAGTTTTACTTTTGGGTCATCACTGACACTACAGAGAAGCCATTCCATTTGCAAGTTTGGAGGGATTCCTGACTATTGCTAAGTGCTGAATGCCCATTTATTTTCAACTATGAGATAATAACTATCTTGGTGGCAGAAGGTGCACTTATGAATAAGTTGGATAATTATGAGGTATAGTCCATTTTTCTAATGGCAAATTTCCAGCACATAGTCTCTTTCTTAACAGCATCACATGTGATCCTAACAGCAACCCTGTAAGTTGGTAGGGCAGGTATTATTTTCCATATTTTGCCGATAAGGCAATAAACTCAGTAAGGTTGAAAGACTGCGTAAAGTTACACATCTAATAAATGACAAGTGTCAGGTCTTGACTCTTAGTTTAGTGTTGTTTCTAGTATAGTCACGCTTCACCTAATGACAAGATGACCTGAAAATGTGTCATTAGGCAATTTCATCCTTGTGTGAACATTATATAGTACACTTACACAGACTGAGATAGTATAGCCCACTACTACACACCTAGGCTATATGGCATAGCCTATAGCTTATGGGCCTGTACAGCATCCTACTGCACAAAACAATATGAGATTAAATCAAGCACAAGAAAAAATAATGCAGTCAAGAGACATGGTAACACGAGATGTCTGAGGCTGCTGCTGGAGTAACAGCATACTGTTTTACAGCAAACTTTCTTAAAATAAATACAAAGAGTAGACTCTAAAATAACAATAAAAAGATTAACATAGTAAACAGGTAAACCAGTAACATAGTTGTTTTTTCTTTTTTTGAATATATAATCTTTATTATATTTTTCTCATTACCATTTATTCCCCTTACACCTACCTCACCCCAGCAAACACCACCCTGTTGTGTATGTCCATGAGCCCTCTTTCCTTTTGGCTCAATCCCTCCACACTTAACACCCACCCCCTACAACTGCCACTAGCTGACACCTGATCTCTATCTATGAGCCTGTCTCTGTTTTGCTTGTTATTTCAGTTTGTTCATTAGATGCCACATAATAAGTGAAATCATCTGGTATTTTGTTTTTTTCTGACTGGCTTATTTCACTTATGCTCCTATGTTGGGTGCATATAGGTTTACAATGTATATTGTAATACATAGTCTTTTTGATGGATTCTTCCTTTGACTATTATGAAGTGTTCTTCTGTGTCTCTTTCTGTAAACTTTGTTTTGAAGTCTATGTTGTCTGATATAAGTATTGCTACCCTGGCTTTTTTTCCTGTTCATTTGCTGGAATATTTTTTTCCATCCCTTTACTTTCAGTCTGTGTAAGTCCTTTGTTCTGAGGTGGGTCTCTTGTAGGCAGCATATGCAGGAGTCATGTTTTCTTATCCATTCAGCTACCCTATGTCTTTCGATTGGAGCATTTAATCCATTTACATTTAAAGTTATTTTTGATAGGTACTTATTCATTTTTCCCTTTGTATCTGTGCTCCTCTCTTTCTCACTCTTTTTCTTCATCTTCTTAAAGCAACCCCTTTAGCATATCTTGCAGTGCTGGTTGGGGGGAGGTGTATTCTTTTAGCCTTCTTTTGTCTTGGGAATTACTTATTTCATTTTCCATTTTAATTTAGAATTTTGCTGGGTAGAGCAGTCTTAGTGGCAGGCTTTTGCTTTTCATTACTTGGAATATTTCTTGCCATTCCCTTCTGGCATGCAGTGTTTCTGTCAAGAAGTCAGCTGCTATCCATATGGGGACCCCCCCCCTTGTATGTTACTACCTGTTTCTCCCTTGCTTCCTTTATGATTCTCTGTTTGTCTTTGATATTTGCCATTTTAATGATGATGTGGCTTGGAGTGGGCCTCACTGGGTTCCTCTTGAATGGGACCCTCTGTGCTTCCTGGACGTGTGTGACTTTTTCTCTCCTCCAATTAGGGAAGTTTTCCATCATTGTTTTTCCAAACAAGTTCTCTATCCCTTGCTCCTCTTCTTCTCCTTCTGGTATCCCTATTATGCAGATATTGTTACATTTCAGGTTGTCCTGCATTTCTGTAAATGCCTCTTCATTCTTTTTGAGTCTTTTTTTTCATTTTCTTGCTCTTTCTGGGAGTCTTTTTCTAATTTGTCTTCCAGCTCCTTGATTTGATCCCCTGCTTCATCTAGCCTGCTTTTGATTCCTTCTACTGTGTTCTTCAATTCAGAAATTGTATTCATCATTTCCTCTTGCCTCTCATTGATAGTTTCTATGTCCTTTTTCATGCTGATATTTGCAGTAAGTTCCTTGTAGTTTCCCTGTAGTTTTTTGTAATTCTCTCTGAGCTCATGGAGCTCATTGAGTTTCCTTAGAACCATTGTTTTGAACACAATAAGTGACAGTTTATGTGCCTCTATTTCATTTAGTTCTCTTTGTGGGGATTCCTCTTTTCTTTTTGATTGGGGGGGGTATTTCTTTGTCTTCCTATTATTTGTGAGAATCTTCTTTTTTGCTTCTGCTTCTTAAATTGATTTGTCTTGACTACCTGACTTTGTTGTGTGAACGTTTATGGTAGGAGACCTGTGAGATTCAGTGATGTAGTCTCCTCAATCTCCTCAATTTGCTGCTCTTTGGATGCCTTTTATGTTGTCTGTGTTGGTTCTCTGGAAGTAATTGGGTTTTGATTGTTGGTTGATTGTTCTTTGGTGAGTCCTTCCCTCCTGCTGGTGACAAAGGGTCACTCTGCCCACCACGTCTTGGGTATTTTTGTGCAGGTGCTGCCAGAACAAAACCACAAAGCCCAGGAAACAAACCCACATCCACAAAAATCCTCCTGAAATCCAATTATCAACAGCAAATGAACCAATATTAATAAGGCTGTAAAGAGAGTAATACTATTATAAGAAAGGAGAGAAATAAACTATAGTATAAAATCTAATGACTTAATATGCACACACTTGATGGATCCAAATGAACATTAAAAAGCTATGTAGTAAGAAAATATCACAAATAATGGAGACGACCACAGTGGAGTTTGTCTCGGTAGCCTTTAGTATTTACCATTGTTTTTTCTCTCTGGATCTGCCTCTGATGATGTCAGATGATGAACCCGTCTGATCTTAGGCAGTGTGCAGTAATCACTGTCTGTGGCTCTCTCCTTCTGTTGTTAATCTAGTCACTCTGCACTCAGCAGTTAGTCTTAGGCACTACAGGGTAGGGCAGAGTCCCTCCTGGGGTTGGGATATTGTTTCCTTTTATGCTGCTTCCACTCAGGGGAGTGCTCTGCCTGAGCAAGATGGCTGCTTCCATATAGGGGATGAGTCAGTAATGGGATCCCGCCAGCTACTCCCTCAATTCTCTCCCCAAAGCCTCCTTCCCCAGTCTCTCCTCAGGTGTCTCTAGCCCACTCTGCCTTAGCTTTTGCTAGAGACCAGGGTAAGTAGCTGCAAATAAAAATTTATGCATTGGTCCTTTAAACAGCTCTTTGCATCTCCAGCTGTCCACCTCTGGCAGAGAGCAAACCTACTGTTTTCCACAGCTGGCTGTTATCTGTGTACTTTTTTGGCTCTCGTGCTGTAGACTAGGGGTCCTTGCTTAGGGTTTAGATGCCACTCTTCTCAGGGGGATCCAACTGGCTGCTTAAATATCCCTCTGTCACTGCTGCCTGGGGGCGCCCTGCCTTCCTTCTTGAGTCTCCGCTGTACTCCTTACCAGTCAGGTTGTGCTGAAGCTGATTTTTCTCTCTGTTCAAGGTTATAAGTCTTCTCTCTTGCTATTGTTCATTTGTTTGTTCCAGGTGATTTCTCCACAATTTAGTTGTAATTCCAGATTGGTCCTGGGAGTAGGTCAATGTGATTTCCATTGTATCCTCTGCCATCTTGCCCCTCTCCTGTCCAAGATGTTGCTTATGCTCACCTTATTTTTTACAATTCTTTCTTCTTTCTGCTTCTCTGCCTAAGTTTTTTTTTTACCTTGTCTTCCAAAACACTGATCTGACCCTCTGCTTCCTCTAACTTATTTATTCCTTCCAGTGTATTATTTATGTCAGATATTGCATTCTTTATTTCTGATTGATTCTTTTTTATGGTTTCTATATATTTTTTCATACTGTTGAGTATCCTTAGAATTATTACTCTAAACTTACTGATAAATTGCTTACTTCCATTTCATTTAGTTGTTTTGGGGAAATCTCCTGGTTTTTCATTCAGGGTATATTTCTTTGCCTTACCATTTTAGCTGCTTCTTTGTATTTTACACCTTATGTGTTAAACTAATCAGCCATTATTCTGATCATTTGTTAATCTAATCAAGCTGTAACCAGCAGTCAGGCTTAAGCACCACAGGGTGGGGCAGAGTAATTCCTGTGGATGGGGTTATTGCTTCCTCTTAGGCTGATGCCACTTGGAGAGGAGTGCTCTGCCTGAAAGAGATGGCTCCTGTAGTATGGGGGATGGCTCAGCACATGGATCCTGGTGGCCGTTCCCTCAGTTCTCTCCCCAGAGCCAACAACCCTAGACTCTCCTCAGTCGTCTGTAGTCCAGTCTGCCCTCCCTTTGCTGGCATCCAGGATAAGTAGTTGCAAAAAAATTTTATGCTTTGTCCTTTTAAAAGGCTCTCCACATCGTCAGCTGTTTCTCCCTGGCCACAGAAACTCTGCTGCTTTTCACAGCTGCATGTTATCTGGGTTCTTTTCTGGCTCTGGTGCTATAGGCGGGGACACCAGCTTGGGGTTTAAACACCACACTTCTCAGGGGTAACCCCCGAGCCACTGAAACATTCCTCTGACACTTAAGCTGCTACCTGTGGGAGCCCAGCCAGCTCTCTTGTGACTCCTCCACACTCCCTACCAGTCACATTATGATGAAGTGTTTTCATCTGTCTTGCTGTGATAGTAAAGCTTCTCTCCAGCTGGTGTTCAGTTGGTTATTCAAGATGATTTCTCTACAATTTAGTTGTAATTCTACAATGGTCCTGTAGGAAGTTAGTGTAACTTTCACTTACTCCTCTGCCATCTTGGATCTCTTCCATAGTTGTTTATAATCATTATCAAGTACTGTACATAATTATATGTGCTATAGTTTTATGACTGGCAACACCATATGTTTGTTTACACCAGCATCATCAGCACAAACATGTGAGAAACATGTGAGTAACATGTTTCATTTTGATACAGGACACCTACAATGGGCAATAGGAGTATTTCAGTTCCTTTATAATCTTGTAGAACCACTGTTGTATACACAATCTCTCATCAGACAGGTCCTTATGCAGTGTATGACTGAGTGCTACTGTCTGAAACAACACTGCCTAAACTTGATGGATTTTAATACTCAGGTTGTTAAAGACATATGGATACCTAAAATCTTTCTCTTTTTAATTCCAATGCAGTGGAACTGGGTGAAGATCTGGGAGTCTGTAGTTTAAAGATTGGCCTTAGAGAATTAGCAGAGACTATTGTATTTGAAAATTACCATTGGAATTATTGATTAAAGTCTAGGAATCACAGCTGCTTTGGGGAGCAGCACAAATAAATTTAAGTGAAAATATTTTCTAAATTTTCACAAAAATTGTTGATATTTATAGTTTACTTTTTAAAATAATGTTGGCAGTATTTAATAGGAACAACAAAAGTTGTAAGTTAGAAATATAAAAGTGGATTAATTATTGACTTCATTGTAATATTGCTTTTGATGTCAGTGGGGACCAATTGAAGAAGAGTCTCTCTATCTTAGAGTTTGTTTCATTTAATCTATTCATGCAACAAACATTAACTGAATATAATACATCAGGCCCTTGCCCTGGCCAATGTGGCTCAGTTGGTTGTGGTGTCGTCCTGTGGATTGAAGGGTCACAAGTTAGGTTTTTAGTTGGGGCACATGCCTGGTTTACAGGTTCAATTCCTGGTCCAGGTGTATAGGAGAAGGAAGCTGATCTCACATGGATGCTTTTCTCTTTCTCTCTCCCTCCCTCTCTCTTTTCCCCTCTCTTCCTCTGTTTCTCTGGAAGCAATGAAAAAATGTCCTCAAATGAGGATAAAAGACAATCAATAAATAAATATAATACAGCAGGCCCTGTGCTAAGCACTAGAAATAAAAAGTTGGATGAGGCAAACTCCTTGCCTTTGAGAGTCTCACAGTCTATTGAACAGACAGATATGCAGATCTATAGATCATAATATATGTGAGCTATGATACAGTCAGGACATGGATTACATTGTGTGGGAACACAGAAGTGAGAAAATTCAGCTTTACTGAGGTCAAGATAGATTTCAGAAGGCAACCCAGGGTCCTGCCTAAAGTTTTTCTGGATGTTAGTGAGTTTCCAGGATTTCCTTTGTGTTGCATTGACAGCTTCAGGGCCACTCCACCCTTTTCCTGCAGGATCTGCTCAAAAGACAAGTATGTTTCAGAAGTAATGTCACATGGCTTGGTGCTTCCCTCCCTGCTGGGCTTCCCACATACATCGCTTTTAGGGAAAATCTGAAATGAAGTCAACTTTGCCTCAACCAGATGGACTCTGCGTTTGAGTCTGCCTGCCCCCTTCCTAGTTAGGGGCAGCATGGCAGTCGTTAGGATGAGAGCCCATAAATCTCACACAGCATTTTCTTCAGGTTTGAAGGAGCCTGCAGTTCTGCTCACAGGTGTGCATATGCCAGAGAAACTGATGCCAGCATTCAGTGACCTGTGATTCCCCTCATCCTTAAAGCTCTCCATGCTTCTGCCTTGCTGAGCTAAATTCCATGGTCAATAACCCCAACCAGAGAGCTTGGGAAGGGCACCAGGATGAAACTATTCAGACTCACTTCAAGCTACTCTTTAGAGGCCTTCATTGCCCTCACTTAAACTGTTTCCTAGCAGAATTACCCCCTCTCTTATTTAGTGCAAATTTAATTGCTTTTCTCGGGACTGCTACTCTTCCTCCCACTTTCCCCATCTCCCCCTTCTCCTCAAACTGCCTAAATCATTTTTCACCCTTTGCTTTGAAGGCAACCACTATAAATAAAACCAGAGAGGCAGCAGGTATTTGAGGAGAGGGGTGAGGTCACAGAGCTGCCCTTTGAAAGCACCGCTGGCCTCTCTCTGAGAGTCAAACTGACAGCCTGTTTCATGCCCCCATGTCCCTTTGTTGTTATCCTCACCTCAGGCAATATTTTTGTTTTTACTGTTGTTCAGCTCCCTGGAATGTGGAGCTCTTTCAGAGGCTTGTATCTGTGGAACCCTATCTGGTTAGCCTTCCTCCTGACACGGAGAGAGAAGCAGGGGTGGGAAGGAAGGCGGATCAATCGAGTGCAGAGGGAGATGTGGGTTTCTAAGACAACAGGACATAGGTGACCCTATTTCATCCCTGAAGATGGATTTGCTTAAAAATGTTACTTCCTGTTTTGAAGGTGTTGATCCAAAATAAATAAATAAATAAATAAAAGCTTTAAAAAAATGGGCTCCTCTAGAGGAAAAATTATTATTAGCTTGATTAACTGGGTGCCTGAAGCACCCTAGGACTACAGCAACCAGGGCTGCTGAATTCTGATCTTGGATGCTTGAGTAAAAATGAGAAAAATCAAAGTAGAGACAGAACTTAACATAGATTGACTGCTTTTTAGGTGCTCCAAATTTACCTACTTATTTTATTTAATTGTACCATAATGGCCCTGTGAATCATATTATTTTTCTCATGTTATGGATGCCAAAGTGAGGGTTCAGGGAGATTAGGAAGCAGAGCACAGAACCAGTGAAAGAGTGGAGTCCCTGGATATAATCTAAATCCATCTGACTGGCTACTGTGCTGAGAGAAAGTGTTGGTGTCTTACTGACTGTGAGGAGATAGGCACTTTGCTCTAATATGAGATTTTATACCACTCTGATCTGACTGAGGTATTATTTGGTATGTCTGGACAGAAATGGCACCTGGGAAGACAGAAGGCTCTATATAACAAACTAGAGCACGTGAAGAAATTGGGATGCACTAAGACATTCTTAAAACTTATCTTCCTCCCTCCTTCCCTCTCTTCTTTCTTTTTTCTTTTCTTTCTTCCTTTTTTCTTTCCTTCCTTTCTTTTTCTCTTTTTTCCTTCCCCATTCTTTTTCCTTCCTTTGGATATTCATTCCATTTAGAGATGATGAACAATGATTCAGTTCCTGCCCTTGAGAAATTTCATTTGAGGATATGGCCCTATAGTACAGCAAATTGCTTATATGATGTCCTAGGTCAAGTTTTGTTATAGAGGTTTATATACAGTCTACAAACATAGATGTGGGAGTGAGTAAGTTTGCTTGGGGAGGTTAGGAGAAGATAAAGAGAGGAAGTGACATTTCATTTGGCCCTGAACTTTGGGCCCTTTATATTTGGGAAGCAGTTAGACCAGGAGGGCTGGATTTAAAAGTTGGTCTGAGGGCTGAGACTGAGAAGGTGGTCTTGGCATTCAACATTCTCTTCAGGAAGGGCTTGGGAATATTTTTTGGAGTTTGGGTAAAATTTTGAATGGTCATACCAGGCCAACAGTTGAAACTGGTTGTCAAGGCTGTTAAAATCTACACTTTCATTCTCTTCTCTTGACTTATCCATATTTTTCACAGGACAGTGTAACAAGTCATTCACCTCACATAGACCTCTGGAAAAATGGTAAAGAAATTTTGGAGTAATCTGTTTCTACTTTCAATGGATACAAGGATTTCTTTCCATAGCCCAGTCCATTCGCATTTAACAGAATTGCCCTTGAAGAAATCCCTGAAGTCATTGGGAAAGAATTTCTTTTGTCCTGCAGAAATAAATGGAGACCAAGGAGAACAAGCAAAAGCTATTTATTATCCTGACCTTGCTCCAGCAAGGGAGTCAACCACCATCATTTGTGTTTGGCGGAGGCTGAAAGGCAGGCAGAGAAGTGGGAACATTTTCTACTGGGAAAAAAAGGCTTCAGGTGTGCCCTGATCAGAAGCTGATGGCCTGAAGAAGCTGTAGGCAGGTTAACCAGGAGCAAGATCTTTTGCAGTTGGTTAGGGGTACATTCAGGGGTGGGCAAAGGTAGGTTTATAGTGTGAGTACGTGAAACACAGAGTTTATTCTTACACTATTATTTATTTATTAATTATTGCATTATTTGTCTTCTTATTTTTCTTTTCCTTCTTATTTTGTATCTGTACTTACGATTTATCTCTTAGGTAATAATGGCTTGCCATTTAACATAATTTTGCATGCCCCTGGTATTTTTGCTTTCCTGGTTGGGTCTAAGTTTTAAATGTGGACAAAATTAGGGAGGTTGTCAATTATTAATTAAATCTTGACCAATTGGGCATGTTGATACAGAGTTTATTGTTTAGCTTTCTAGTTATTATGAGAGATAGTGGTTTGACTTAAAGTTAGCAGGCTAGCTTCCTGGGCTGGTTACAGTATATAATGGGTCGGTTTCCTGGGCTTGTTGCCGTAGGTTGTGAGTCAGAGTTTTATTTTTATATATGGTCTGGCCATTGCATTGTCCCTTTGTATTTACAGGCTCTTAGTCCATATCCATGAAATGCAGACTGGCTTCTGGATTTCTAGCTGACACCAGAAGTAGAACCTGTTTGGTAAATGCATAAGCATGTGGGGTAGAAAAGGCATAGGAGGAGCTCCATGTGGAGTAGAACTGTGCAAGGCCAAGGTGTGTCAGGTGCTGACAGGGGCGCAAAGCTGTAGGGGCTGGAGTGGGGCTGAGCTCAGGCTGCTGCTTCTAGGGCCACATCCCCTGAAAGAAGCAACACTTTTTTAAGGTTCAGGGTTTTGGGTTAGGACATCCCTGGAAATGTCCTACATGGATTTTTTGGTATCTTCATTCCTTTTGCTAGACAGTAGTTTGGATTCTATCCCAGTAAAATGCTTGGCCTCTGTCAGATAGAAACCAGGAGCTGTATACCTATTGTTGCTGTTGGAAATAAAGACAATGAGAAGAAAAGAGACTATGTTTTGATGAGACATTATAACGGATGTACAGCCTGCATGCATCTTTAGCAAAAAAGTGGCTTTTCTCTTCTCCAGCCTCGCCTGGATTCTGGAAGGCTTGTCTGCAAAGGGGAATCTTTTTTCTTTTCTCTTAACTTGTTTCATGTGTCTTACTCAGGTAGCTGGGTAAAATAGTCAAAATATTTTTATAGTGCCTATAAATGATTTACAATACACTTACTGTTTATGAGGAAGGCCAGACCGTTAGGAGTTAGTTCTGAGGCTGTGAAAGGCGCACAGCAGAACTGCCAGCGTTACAGAATTTTGCTAAAAATGCGTTAATCCTAAATCACAAAGTCAAGTATAAAATTTTAGTAGCTTCTCTGTCGGTCTTTTTTGTGTTCCTTGTCTGAAGCTCTCTGGAAACCAATGGGATCTGACACAACTGAACTTACTTGCTTCTGTGAACTCTCTTTATGAGGCTGCATTCACTTCCTGACAAAGGGAAAATGACAAGTGTAAATATCGCCTTCTAAATAATTAGTGGAGTGAAATAAAGCAATACTACTAATGTTTGGGCAAGATTTTTTAAATCTAAATTGAAGGGTTTTTTTTCCAGTCAAATGGTGTCATTTTACATAAAACATTTTAACAGTTGAAAAATTGAAAAAAATAATTAAAGATAAGAACATCTAGTTTTAAACAAGGCCACAATGAAGATACAAGGAAATAGGATGCCACATTAGCTTTTTTTGCAGGATCAGGGAGTAAGTTTAAATTATTAGCATTCTCTTTAATAACCCATAGCAAATAACATTGTTTAGTGATCTTAATGACATAAATTCTTGTGGATTAACGATGTGCTAGAAAATTATCAAGAGATCCTCATTAAATAGACACCCACAACAAATATTCAGAGATGATTACAGTTTGGAAGAAGTTTGCTTTAAAAACAACTGTGAAGTGTGGTTAGTTACAATGATTATTTTTCTTATTTATGTTAAGGTCAGTGCATAAGTCCTGAATGATGAGTGTACAAATGGTGCATTGAAGTAGAGGGTTCGACACTGTGCTCTATGTTCAAGGAAAAGTAGTCTTAGAAGTTCAGCCTGCAACTTGCTGGTCAAGAGACAGAGATGTCTGTTGCTTTGACCTTGCTTCAGTGGCCTTTATTGCCCTGATTTGTCTGCCTGACAATTGTTATGCAAACACAGATTCAGAGGGATACTCAGTTCTCTAATAACAACAAATGGAGAAATTCTAAAGTTCAGAGAAAAATACTCTGAGAATGAATCAAACAGGCATTACATGAATAATAAAGTTTTTTTTTTCTTTACAGTTGTCAGAGCTCTTTAGCAAGGGTTAAGAGATTTAGGAAATAAAAAAACCAGTGTTTTAATGGGCAGTTCTACCTTTATTCCATATGATTTCCATATCCTACAATTCACTCATTTTAAGTGCACAATTTAATGACTTTCATTATATTTAAAGAGTTGTGCAACTGTTGCCACAATTGATTTTAGAACATTTTCATTAACCCAAGAAGGTACTGAGTACTCCTGACCTATAACCTCCTATATTTTTCACCCCAATCTTAGGTAACCACCATTCGACTTTCTATCTAGATTTTTCTATTCTAGACATTTTATATAAGTGGCATCACAGAATATTTATTCTTTCATGTCTGACTTCTTTCACTGAGCATAATGTTTTCAAGATTCGTCCATATTGTGGCATGGTTCAGAATTTCCTTCCTTTTTAAGACTGAATAATAAAAACTCCATTGTACATACATACCACATTTTGTTTAGCCATTCGTCCGTCAGTGGACACTTGGTTTGTTTCTGCCTCTCGGCTATTGTGAATAATGTTCTATAAACATAGGTATACAAGTATCTGTTTGAGCCTCTTCTTTCAGTTCTCTTGGGTAAATACCCAGAAGTGATACATAGTGCTGGATCATGTTGTAACTCCATGTTTAACCATTTGAGGAACTGCCAAGCTTATTTTCAAGCAACATATTTTTATCTATACTTTAAAAAAGTAAACGGGACAATCCTTTAAATCTCTTTCATTCTTGCTTTTCAAATTGAGTAATGTTCATGTGATGCTATGAAAAATTTTCTTATTATTTGCCCTTCTACTACTAATAAAAAGGAAAACAAATTAGAATTATCTTTATGTAAGATAAAAAGCAAAACATAATGGGAAATCCTTGCAAAATTACATTAAAACTGATAATGTGCTTTTGAGGAATATTGGAACTCCTCCAAGTCCAGGAATATTTATGAATTTTTAAGACCTTGCTTCTTTGATACCAAAACACAGTGAAGATATTTTTTATTGTTTTGAAGCAAAACCCTCAAGTATCCTTCATGCAAATCTCGCCATTAATCCAGTCTTTTTTGTGTGTTGCTCCTTGAATCATTTATTTAAGTGGCAATAATAAAAGATGTTAGCAATTCAGTTGTGAGCTCTGGAAGATTTCTGTGCGCATTGACCTTTAAGCATTTACGTCTTGACAGATGAGCTGTTCTTTGCATTTCCTGTGAGATATGGTGTGGCCAAGGGGTCAGGCATGCTAATGATAAAATTACCATTTACCTTTTACCTCAGCAGGCCTGGTGCCTGACGTTATTACTGTAGGTAACCTTTCACCCGAAGCTCTCTTTCTTTTGCTCCACTAGAGATTCTGTTGGAATGAACATGCTTAGGGTGGCAGAAGACTTACAGGAAAAAGGACTGAATTTAGGGCACTTTTTCTTTTTGTGTTTCTTTTTGGGGATGCCCTTTCTCTCTCACTCAACCTGGATAAAACATGGCTGTTTATGAGGGTAGGTCTGGTGGGGAAAGGCTTCCCTTCTTGTCTTGTGTTCTTGACATTTTTGAAGCATGCCCATTGCTCATGTTCTTTCTCTAAAGCTGCAGGTATTAATGAGGCTTTATCAGTGGCCTGCTTTCATCTGTAGCTGTGACCCCCTTCCTGCTGATTCCAATGGAATGGCATTTCGGTGCTACTGGATGCCGGATACGGTTAAGTAATTAGAGAATTGCTGGCAATTTACAGAAAGTCATGCCTCAAGTTGGTGCAGAAAAAAAAAAAAATAAAACACAGAGGAACACTGGTTATAGAAGGGGCTGAAGAGGCAGAAGGCAGTTTGATTGAGTTATAGAAAGTTAACGAAAAGTGGTGTTAATGAAAACTTCCCAGGCTAGCAATTTGATGCTGTATAAACTGTATTTTAAGATATTTATTGATTAGTCTTTAAGGTGTCATGGGATGATCTAATTCTCTATAAATAACACTTAGCTAAATATCCCGAGACTCTGGGCTAGGGTAAAATAAAAATTGGAATGCTTTCATTATTAAGTAGTAAGGATCATTATTGAACGTTTACTGTTTAGTATGTTGAGAGTGGAGAACATCATAGGCATGGCATAAGTGAGGGGAAAAGAGGAAGAGAGAGACACAGGAAGGAAAAGAGGAAGGAAGACAAGAAGGAAGGAAGGACAGAGGGATAGAGAGGGGAGGAGAGAGAGTGGGAGAGAGGGCAGAAGATAAAGTGGGAAAGATAAAGAAGGAGGGGGAGGGGGAAAAGAAAGAAGACAGGAAAAAAGGAGGGAGAGAAAAAAAGGAAGGAAAGAAGGAAGGAAAGCCTTCTTTTGCACCCTTGGCTACATTTCACCTGTGACACATTTCCAGAGCAGGAAGCTCAGGCCACTGCAACCTAAAAAGAAAGAGCAAGTGCTTCCTGGGCCCTGTGGGTTAGCTAGGGGGATGCATGTGGCTCTCTGCAACCTAATCCTAGTTTCCAATTTGGGAGAGATGGATGTTTAATAAGAAACAGGGAACCCTGTGATCTCTGGTCTCTGCAAAGGTGTCTGTCACTTAGATCCTCTCTCTAACATTGCACATGTGACTTTAAGGACATTTTTCTGGTGGTTATAATAATATTTTGTAAATAATGATAATTAAATTATAATTAAATGAACCCAAGAAATACTGCCTGGTTACTTAATGTGTTTATTTAGTACATTGTAATTGTTATATGGAGTAAATCTTCAGCCACATAATCTTATTATGGTTATGTTCCAATGAGGAAATATAAATTTTTTGACCATTTTTAGCATATTCAAATGAAAGCTGGTGCTAATAAATTATTCTCATGTAGTTAGTTATATTAAATAACGTCCAAGGTTGGTGCCATGACATGATCAGGCTGCTAATTTTTATTCTTTCTAGGCATGAAGAGCATTTTCTCTGAAGGTCTGTGCCGCAAACAGCCTCAAAATCTCGCTGGGTTGGAATCACTGTTAAAGGCAGAGTCACAGCATCATCTTTAAGAAAATTGGGTCTTCCTATTCTTCCTCTTTGCCCTGATGACCTGGGAGAAACACACAGGAAAAGCCTTTTTTTTTTTTTTTTTTTGCAACTTTTGAACTTAAGTCTAATGTGTTGACAAGGTCCCAGTTAGAACCTCATTCAGGCTGAGTGAATTGGCAGAGTCACTTCACAGCTTATCAGATCATGGTCACCTTGTCTTGTTTTATTTTTCAAATCAGCCCCAACTCAGGAGACCAAAATCACAACATGAATCTCATTTCCTCTAGACAAAGGGCTCAGCCATGCATACAGTCACCCATTTTTCCTTCTTCCTTTCCTGGGCTGTGAGTGACACAGCGTGAGACAGGGGCTTTGTGTCCAACAGTCCAACATTACTTAAGGTTGGACCTTCTGGCCATGCTCCTGGGCAGAGAGGACAGGATTGAGCAGGTGTAGGTGTAGGGGGCAGGGGAGCCAAGGGTACTTTGCCTTTGTAGTGAATTCCCTTTTTTTTCCTTTATACGTTTAAACCTTGCCAACAAATTATTTCATTCATTTTATTTAGAAAGGAGCCCTAACCTTGAAAATACTTCAAGTCATGGCTTTATCTTTGAAGATGTTTCCATGTAATGATGTGGAGAAGAGAGGATTCCTAATAACCTCTTCTCTCATCTCTTCCATGTCTGCTGCTTCATTAGCTCTGTTCTTTCTTGGGCCCTTGCCTGTTGGACACAGTTGGTTTATACACAGCAAGGCCACATTTTTCCCCTACTGAATAGGCGGAAGAGTTTACTTCTCAACCTAAGTGAATGATGTTTTCTGGAACAAGGTGGGCCTTTAAACACTCAGAGATGGTACTGCCTGTGAGAGACAGAGAGGGAGAGGGAAAGGGAGACAGAGAGGGCAAGAGAGAGAGAGAGGGAGAGATTTATCTCAGTTTTGTTCTTTTAAGAAGACAATATCGGCAGCATTACTTGGTCATGCAGGGATGTGTGTAAACCTGTGTAAGTGTAATTATTCTTCTAAGCCACAAGGGAGATTACAGTGTACTCCTAGTTATAGGATTTTCACACTGAAAAGGATAAACAAATCTGAACAAAATTTCTGATTCTCATCAACCAGCCAAGCCTGACCCTTCCATTCCAAAGGGTAATGCATTTTGTAGATTGAGTGGGAAACTAAATAGGCAACCCTCTTTGGGGATGTAGATATCTCTGCTTCAGAAAATGTTTATTGATTCTTCAGGTTTTTCAGAACAACATTAATCATGCAAAAAGGCAAAGACATGAGACTCAGAATCCTGGTGTCAGGAGACAGGGGAGCTGATTTTCTTTTTACAGAAAGACTTATGTCAACACATTTCTGAAAATTAATCAATAGTTAAATAACTCAAGTGACAGATTGCTCATTCTGGTAGAGACCAAAGTCTATAAGATGCTATACAATGAAAACAGAAACAACACATAAGGCATTTTTTGACATTACTCAAAGTTCTACTGATCCTATCACATTCAATTCATCTTTTTCCATTAGCTTCGATTTAGGAAGATTAAAACCACAGTAAAATGAAATTTAGCTATTGTATTAGAAATAAAAACTCAAAGAATGTTTACCATAATTTCGGTTCCAACTTTTATAACAAAAAGTAAGGTTAAAAATTCCGTATTAGTTTAAATAGATTGTATAATATGTTTATAAGGTCTTTGATAAGAAAATGAAGCACTTTTTTAAAACATCATTTTAATTGCAATCTTGTTTCCATTTAGCTATTTTTCTTTGAAAAAATATTTTTATAGTTTTAGCATTGTGGTTTTTTGTTGCTGTTGTTATTTTTTTGTAAAATGGTCTATTTTTCTACTTACTTATTAATACCATAGTTCTTTTTCTTCTTTTTTTGAGTTCTTTGCATGTTGAAAGTTGTTGTGGAAGCTCATGAGCTTTTAGTAAAATAGCTTTGAGGTGGATAGGTCAGGGCTCAAATTCCTATCTCTGTATTTTACTGGATGCATGACCTGGGTAGGCTTCCTTGTTTCTCGAAATCTCCAAATGTAAAAGGAAATCATAGAAAAGTCTGTTAGGATGATTGTGGGAAAACATTAGTTATGTGCTTGGCATGTAGTTGGTGCTCACACTACTATCTATTGTTGCTATGTTCATTATGATTATCATTATTATCTCTGAATTGAAGCTCTCCGTTGTCTGTAAATTTTTGTCACAAAAAGATGATGAATAACCCTAAGATAAATGACATTTCAAGATAATGATCACAAGGCATGGAAAATTCTGAATTACCTTGCATTATCAAAGAAAGTTACGTTTTGGGCAATATAGTTCAAGTGATATGTATATTATAGTATATTTTAATTCTTAAAAATTGTTTAGTTATATGCTATAAATAATGACCTTTTGTCTCCTGGAATATTTAATTGAACATCTGACTAGGCTGAATAATTTTGTTTCCTATGTTCTGTGTGTCATCAGGCAAATCAACTATGGACAGAAGTTATGATTCAATTATGAATAGTGAGTAAAGTTTATAAATAATAATTGTAAATGACATTCAATAAAGATTGGTAATAATTATATAAGGTCAAACTGGTTATTCCTAAATTATATTTATATTAAAATATAAATATCTGTAATATATTTATATATACAGATATAAGGATAAATATATATATACACATACATATATTTTAATCCTTACCTGTGGTTTTGTTTATTGATTTTAGAGAGAGGAAGAGAGAGAGAGAGAAACATTGATGTGAAAGAGAAACATCTATCCATACTCGCCCTGACTGGGGATCAAAATTGCAGCCCAGGGTCTGCCCTGTGCCCTAACCTGGGATCGAATCCACAACTTTTTGGTGAATAGGATGATGCTCCAACCAACCAAACCACCTAGCCATGGCTTGTCTATAATATTTTTTTGACCTTTGAGAGAGAGCTGGCTATATAAAATACTATATTTTTAATTTGACAAAATTATTTCCTTGTGAACAGACTATTTGGAGATTATGTGGATAGTGTTTATACCAGCAAGGGTAGGCCATTATGAGTCTAAATCTCAGTGGTTTAACACATAAAAGTTTATATCTTGCTCATTTTACATGTATTGTACAATATAATTTGGCAGAAATAGGTCCAAATTTGAAGGTAAGAGAAGATCAATGTCCCAGTTCAAAGACAGTTGGGCAGAGAGAGACTTCCCTCGTACCCAGCCTTTCTACTCTATTTAGGCTTTCATCTGATGGGCTACCCACATTAAGAAGGACAATCTGCTTTACTCAGTCTATTGACTCAGACGTTAATCTCACCCAAAAACACTCTTATAGACACCACAGGAATAATGTTTGACAAAATATCTGGGCATCGTGTGGCCCAGTCAAGTTGACACATGAGATAAACCATCACACCAGGTGGTGCTGATGTTGCTGGTTGGGAATGGCACTTTGGGTACGATTGGTTCTCTTCTGTCTTCCCAATTTTCCTTGTGGGTTTGAATCTCAGCCGCCCCACTGGTAATCTGTTCCATAGCATACTCTTTATTGACTTCTTTTCTCTCTCTCCCCCATTATTTCCTAGGATCATCTTCCAAATAAATTACTTACTTTCAAAGGCAACTGCTGGGGGGGACCCAACCTAAGTCGTTTGCTTCTAATACAATTGTTCCTGGGGCCACCCTGTCTATGACCATTATCTGAAATAGTTTACGAAGAAGAGGATATTTATTCATGGTCTTTGTGGACATAAAAATGATTAGTCCTGTATTTTCAACCTTAAGTTTTAGATTACACATGATGGTCACTGTAAAGCCTGTTGAAACTCTGTACAAAATTTTCAGGTAAGGCAGTGCTGGTCTTTGGTTCTTTCTACTCTGACTTTCCCTTTTCTTCCTGCTCTTTCCAGTTTCTCCTGGCCTCTGAGGACACTCACACGGCCCCCAGCTCCTTCTGTTGCATAAGAAAGCAATTGCATGATGCTATTTCACAGGAAATCTTATTGACAGATGTTTCCTCTCTCAGTTAAATTAAAAACATTTATTGAAAACCTGCTATCTGCTAGGCACATTAGCTAGGCATAGGGAATCCTAAGATAAATCATATATACACATGTCTTGGAGGAGGAGCAAGTCTAGTTACTAAACCTACTTATACATTGGAATCACTTTGGCAATTCAAAAAGTTCAGTTTCTTAGGCCACATCTTGGGAGAGAAGATAGGTCTAGGGTAGGACTGAAAAGCAATCATTTATGAAAGCTTTCCAAGATGTATGTGATGTGCTGCCAATCTATTGGTTGTAAGATCCTAAAGAGTACTTTACCTGAAGAAATTTATTTCTAATGAGGAAATTCAGACACAGTGACAGGACAGTTACTGGGGAGATAATTTGGGGCTCAAAGTAATCTTCCTAGCACCTTAGAAATCACAATTGTGTAAGGTCAATATTACTGTATTTTGCCGTGTATAACGCACACCCATGTTTTTGTGCTCATTATACATGGGATTATACCCGCTATTATACCCATGGCATATAATCATTATACCCATTTATAATATGCATCCTTATATTTCCCTCAAAAGTTTGGGCAAAAATATTGCACATTATTCACAGCAAAATACAGTATTCTCTATACCAGTATTCTCTTTAATGTGCTTGATGCGATAATAAGGACTTACAATACCAAACAAAAGATTAGAGCTGAACTGTAGCTAAGAATCTGGTTATTTTATGGTGTTGTTGAGCCAGCCCTGGCTCAATTATTTAATTAATAACTCAGGAGACATTATAAAGCTACTGCCCTGAGAGTGACTCCATGTGTACATTTTTCCATGGCTTAGGAAATGCACCATTACCTGAGCTGTGAAAAATGCAGAAGTAAAACACAAAAGTGGTCACCATAGGCCATGTTCTGATTCTATTTAAATCAGAACATGGATTTAGAGTTAAAGGTTGAAGCCCACAGCGTGCCCTTCAGTTCCTCAAAGACTAGTTTGATTGGCTCTTTCTCTACAAAACTTTCTGTAATTATATTTTGGGCTTTACCCTTGAATAGCAAAGATACTTGACCTAAGGGGAACTATGCTAGGGCCATTTATGAGTGAGTCTGAGAAACTTCTTCAAGCTCGGCTTCAGAATCTACAACAGAAGTAAAGGGGTAAGTGAGAGATATGCAAAGCTCCAACTAGCAGCAGATAGAAGAGAATCGCTAGGACTCCACACAGTAGCCTTTAAGTACCAAGATGCTTAAAATATCATTCTATTTATTGTAATTTGATGTGTGGAATTCTGGCTTGCATTTACAATTCAGATCCCATTCCTAGGGGATTCCCATTTAGGGCCTGTTTGTAAGATTGATTCTGGGCCTTCCTTCCCTTGTGGATGCCTGAGATCGTTAGGCAAAATGCACATATATACTCAGAGACAAATGTTTATCATCATTACCTCAAGGAATCATTTGCAAGCCCTGACATGTTCTAATGTTCCTGGCACTTCAGCAGCAACGCCTCCCTCCGCCCCCCCGCTCCCCCGCCAACTCTTTCCTGCTCAACGTGTTCCCCTTCCTGCTCTCCTCCAGTCCCCTACGTCTCAAAATTTCAAAGTATTGCCCCTGTTATTCATCAGAATTTTGCTGGCAGCAGGGAAGTGGGGGGAGGAGAATTATTACCCAAATATCTCCTTCAAAAAATCAAAAGATAATGTTCTTTCTCCATTGAGGGAGAAGAGAGGATGTGGGCTCCTTGAGATATCAGACTCAAGCTGTTTTCAAGGTGTTGACTGTGTTTAATGACAGCGGACATGTTGGTGTCAGCCCCTTTGCTAAATAAGGAGAGAAAGGCCTCTGTTCTCTGCGCTGGACCTCCACACACTTCAGGGCCCACCTCAGTGGCTTTCCCAAGCAGAGGCCTCCATCCCAGGTGATAGTTGAGTTGATTCTGTCTCCATTAGGTTGTATTTTTCTCATTGCTGGATCAAGGGATGGTGTGATTCTCATCATTAATTATATGCTCTACTTTCAGCTTTTTCAACTGATGCATAGAATGACTCTGACCTCCCAGGTCCCCTCCGCCTGCCCCCCACCATTCTTCCTGGTATCTCCTCATCTGGCAAGAGCACAATATATATTTTTTATTTGTTTAGTTGTTACTGCCATTTTGTTTATTTGACATGACTATATTATTTAAAAATTATAAGACAAAAGAAAATGTGTTATCATGAATATAAAAAAATCCTTGTTAGTATTTTGTTGTATTTCTCTGCATTCTTTCTTTTACACTTTAAAAATATAGTTGCAATCATAGTGAGTATTCAATTTTGTAGCTTGCTTTTGTGCATTATCCTGTGTTGCTAAATTATCTTCATGACCATGATTTTTAATGGCTTTATTTCTATTTATTCCACCTAGAAAAGATACTGGAGTTGAGATACAATTTCTCTTCTGGTATTTCCTTAATTGACTTTCTCCTGTTGAAATATGGGCAGTTTCTTTTTTATAATTGGAAATTAGCCCAGTGCCTTGGTGCTAAAGTAAACAAACAAACCCAAAACCTGGTTGATCTTTTTAAAAGTTTGTGTGGTCATATACTCAAAGCAAAACATTTGATTCTTCCAATTTTGGGTTTAATATATTCCAATGAGAATTCCTTGAATTTTGCTCCTAGAATTGCTTGGATGTCCACTCTGCCCAGTAAATACAGGAAATTCTGCTGGGACACAGAGACTGGGACATAGGCTCTATGTAGAGCTGCTTAATGCAAGAGCTGCAGATGTCCAACCATGCAGGGGAGGAAACTTACAAAGACCTGCAATAGGGATACGACTGAATGACATGCGTGGCTCCTTCCATCTCCAGGTCACCTGGGGAAACAAGTCACAGGATTATTTGATCCTGCTCTGCAGATCATAGAGAAAACAGATGGTGCAAAGTATATGCATATGAGAGTTCTTCTCATTGTTGGCTTCTCTTTGAAAGGCCCATCACCTAAGAGGCTATACATTCTCTGGGTGCCTTTGCACTCACTGCAGTCATGAGACCACTGTTCATACATGGAAGAAAGCAAAACCTTTATTTTAATTATTAAATATTCAACAACAATTGGAGAAGGTGACTATTTTTGAACAAGATGTTTTTCTTTTTCTTTGATAACTTATTGTTTCCAAGTGAATTCATCATGGCTGCATAACACATATCGCTGTTCCTTCTTCCCCTCCTCTGCACACCAAGCCCAATTGCTGCTCTCCCCCACCACTATGTTTTATTCAAACCGGATAATCAGGGGTCACCTTAGCTTTGTCTTCTAGTTCTCAGACCCAACATTCACATTATCCTATTAATTCAACCGTGCATAGCTTGCATATCGACCTACTTTTCTACTCCCCTACTGAACTGTACTACTTCAGTCATGTTTTCTTTGCTAGTTGACCAGATTTCTCCTTTACCACACTAGGCCAACTAATCCAATGTACGTCTGTCCCTCTCCTTGCACTTCATCCTGCCTGGTCTCACAACCACTCGGTTTATTCTCTTCACTTATATCAGAATCAACTTTCTCATATGAGACCATGTTACGCATCTGGTCATGAGCCACATTGCTTCTGTGGCATGGCATACACGGAGCTTCATCACCTGCTACCTGCTTCTCTTCCCTGACCTTTACTCCCAAGTCTACTGAATCTAGACAGGTATATTTGTAACAAGCTCTGCAGGCATTTCTGGTGCATCTGATGCTGTTGTGTGGCAACTCCGATTCCAGAAGCACAATAAGGTGCCACCTGTGCCTCCATTTTTCTGTAATCAAGTCTTAGGAGAGGATGCATCATAACATATTTCAGTTACTGAGCTCTTTCAGTTTGGATCCAAGATAGAATCCTATTATGGTTAATTCTGCACTGAAGGTTTTGTTTAGAATTAAATTGTAGGACATTGATGTTGTTCATACCTAGAATGTTTGTATGTTGTAAGGCTGCCTCTGTACTAAACCAGTTACAATGTTATTCTCCTGTCTTGTTTCTGAACAGCATACTCCTCCTGATGCCCATGCCAAATATTAATTTAAGAACAAGAGAGGGGAACATGGAAATAATAGGGTGAGAAATAAGAACAAAAGAAGACTACCCACATGATAATATGGCAAAACAGAAGAAAATCAGAAATATGGGTATCCAAAACTGCAGAAATGTATTTTCATTCCCATGTTCATATATCTTCTGGCCACATCAAACATGAAATGTTAAAAACATGAGTTTTAATGATATGGCAAATACTTATTATTTAATAATAGGAAAAATGTAATCGTGTGGAAAGTGTTAAAGAAAATGTCAGGATGCAAAATTGCTGTTGCAGTATCTCTGTTGTGTGGCATATGTATAGGAAAAGAAACTTTAGAATATGAGGTTAATATTGGATCTGTCAGGTGCTGAGATTATTGATTTTTTTAAAACTATTTTTTTCTCCCCCCTGATACTCTTCAAATTTATGAGTTAACATATTACTTTTAGAATCAGGAAAATATAACTTGTTTTTATGATTGTCATCATTAAGACTGCAGCAGAAAGAGATATGAAGATGAGAGAGAAGCTGGCAAAAGTGGAGTTGAGAGAGAGAGAGAGAGAGAAGGAGAAGAGAAAGAGGGAATGGAGGTAAGATGTGAGGGAGAACAGAGCGTGGCAATAAGGCAAGGGCATGTTTTGTTTAAAGCCTTCAGGAAGCACACTCTCTTAGGGCTCCATCTTCAAACTGGGACTTCTGATTTTCTAAATAGCCTAGTATTCTCCCTGATCAGAAGACAGTATAAAAAGACAGATTTTATTATTTATTTTATTTCATTTTTACAACTTACTGGTTCTTTACAATGATATGTGCTAATAATGGCTTCTTTAAATTACCTCTAGTGAAAACAGCAATGAGATCCTGGACATTACTTTGAAGTCATTTGTGTATTGATAAATGAGTCATAAGATGGTGAAGCTCCAGTGTTTCAGGAAAATATTTCCTTATGTCCTTTCTGATTCTTTGCACTGTCCAGAGCCCTGTCCAGTCAATTAAGGAGGATATGAAGTTCCAAGCCTGAGCACCAGTCTGTTCCCTTGTCCCCAGGGTGAGTCCAGGACCTGGCTCTTGCTGTAACAGTCCTGACCTGGAGAGAGGCTCAAGTCACTGTAAGACTGGCAGGTGGATTAGGCTATGAATATGCAGAAAGCAGGAGGAAGGGAATGACTACTCAAGGCATAATGACTGAATTACAATTTTAAAATGGAATGAGTTAGATAGTTATTATCAGTGTAATTATTCATAAATGTGCCTAATTATTCATAATTATTCAGAAGCATATTATTTCCCTGATTGCCATAAGTGATCTCTGAGGCCAATTATGATTCGATTCTGGTCACGGGACTCAGTGAGCATTACGCCTTCTGTCTTGGTGAATCCTGAGCTTGGTCTCTGGCCTGACAGCATTGGGAGCCCTTTGTGTCATCTGGCCCTTTAAATACACACAACAAGCTCATTGCTTCAAACCCAGCTGATTTCAAAGCCCCCATTGTCTTTTCCCCCTTTCCAGTCCCAAGCTCCTCTTATTTGGGTTCAAGCTGTTCCTTCGAGGGCCTTTGCTGCTGCTGTTTAATTAGGGCTTTCTTGTTGTCATTCTTGGATTTGATATCTTAATAGCATTGGAAGGCACATGCAGGAAAACAGGGTAAGAAATGAAGGACCCTTGTCCAGATACAGGTTGTGTGGAGGATCCAGAAGACATGGCCATTCTTAAGAGGATATGCTGTTTGGTCAAGGGTTTCAGATTTCTTGTAAATCTAGAAGCCCTCTCAGGTGGGGTACTGCAGACATTTTTAACTCATCTGCAATAGGCTACAGCTCACTGCCTCCCTAAACAACTACTGCCTCTGGGATAATTTCAAAATAGCGTAGCCTAGGAGAATATTTGCAGTTTTTCCAGAATAATTTCACTTGACCTCAATGTTGCAAACCACTGATGTGGGCTGTGCTTTATAACCTGCTCTTTGTGTGCAGGTTCTCACGAAGGCACAGCCTTCAGAGATGGAGACACTGCTCAATTTCTACTTTTTTTTCTCCCTGGAAAACATTACAGCAATTACCATATTGTGGGGCGGCATTATCAAGTGCAAATTAGCATATAGATTAGTTCTGGGGGGCAGGGAGAAGGAGAGGTGGGTTAAAATCCTTAAAATCATGTATAGTTATGCTACACAAAGAGTGGCATGCAGAAATCTCCCAGGTCCTGGTTTACCTAGCCTAGCGTACACATTAATGGGGCCAATGGGTGTCAGCCGACAATTTCCACGGGAACAAAGACAATTGGGTTCTGATTACAGCTGAGACATGACTGGGAATTGGGCAGCATAAGAAGTTGCAGGTCAGTTTGGTAGATTTTAAGGCTTTTACCAGCTTTTTGTTCTTGTATAGAAAATCCCTGATTTGGTTCGTTCGAACACCCTTTAAATAATTGTAATTACCAAGTTCTGGTTTCCATTTGGTCCAAGAAATGAAAATGGTTACATTTTTACTGACAGGGTAAAAAGAAAGACAGAGAAAAGAGGAACATTATCCATAATTGAGCTTTGGAGATTGTGCTGAAAGAATGCAAAAAGGAGATAGTTTAACTTACTATCTTCTAACATAAGAGTATTAAAATAGATTTATGGAAAAATAAAGATTTATAGGACCCACTTTTTCTTTTTAGTTTCTCTCACAATGCAGGGGACTGACTGGTTTACAAACAATCAGTCACTTTGTCAGGTATTTATGGTGTTCCTCGCATGCGCACAGCACTGTGAGTGGTACCCTATGTAGCACATGGCACTAGCCAGCAACGCTCCAGAATGCAATGTGAGTGTTAACTCTACAACTGCTGTAGGAGAGAGTTCAGAGGAGAGGGAGAACTTTGAGGACACTGTGGATGAGAAAATTTCAATAGGATTTGGGAACTGACTTGGCCATAAATGATAAGTGGGGTGTGGATAAGCATTTGTGAGGATGTTCCAAGCTGGGGCTATAGACCCCAGGACTCAGGGGTCGAGGGGCATGTATGAAGGGAGTCTAAAATGGGGTGGCGGGAGGTAAAAATAAAACAGCTTAATGGCACTCAATGCCAATATAAACCTCTTTCAATCTTTGTAATAGACTTAAATGGATCTAAGAATTGCCTTGAAAAATTACTGTGGAAAAAGAAATCAGTTCTTTTTTCTATGTGTTATTCCTGACACATAGTTGGGCAGATAGCATTTGCTTTGTAAATTAATTAACAAATTTAATTCATTTTAATTTAATTAAATTAAAAACCACTAAGGTCAGCTCAGAGCTAATAAGCATGCAACTTTCTCTTTAGTAAGTATTATTGCTAAGTAAAAAGACAAACATTTTATTAAAATAAACACAATTCCTCTTAAAAATAATATTGCCCATTTTTTTCTGGGATTGTACCCCTCTTAGTGCTCCTGGCTGGGAGTAGGCTTAGAATGGGATGTAGAAGAAACTGCCACAGCAAAACAGAAAAACAAAGGGTGTGTGTGCAGGTGAACTGTACGACAGATGAGAAAGAAGGAGCTGCAGAGAGCTTTCTTTCCTCCCAGTGACATGAAATAATAAAAAGAAGGACATGGCTCCAGAGCCTGCAGTTTAGCATGGCTACAAAGCAGAACAGGTCTGCATAGCCTCTTTGATTGCTGGAGCCAACACTACACATTTCACGCCACATTAGGTAGATTTTAAAACCTAAACTAGTCTCATGAATGTTTTATGAGTGGTTTTATCAAGGTGCAGATTGCTCAACCAGGCAGGAATGGGGTGAGGGTATGAGAGAGCCATCTGGCCACGTGTAATTCAGCATGACGTCCTGGTTCCCAGCCCCGCACTGTTCACTGTCCGAGGATGGCTGCCTCAGCTCTGTGTGCCACAGGCTCTGAGAGTCATCTGGGGGGTCCTTTAGTATCTCTCCCACCTCGAGTTTCCAAATTCTGTGAGAATCTGGGTAAGAAAAATATAAGAACTTTGTTCTTTTAGAAAAGTGCCAACACATAGTAAGTGCTCAATAAATATTTGTGAAGAAATATTTGTTCAATCGTCCTTTTAGTTCTGTTTCATTAGGTCCTGTAGAATTTTTTTTTTTTTTGGCTTGTACTGTCTTTCATTATCTATTTTCCAACATTTAACAGGGTTGTTAGAATTTTTCTCTCCCATCCAAGTACTAACCAGACCTGACCCTGCTTAGCTTCTGAGATCAGATGAGATTGGGAGCATTCAGGATAGTGTGGCCATAGACTAGAATTTTTTTCTTTTTTTCATAAAATGAAATGTCTTATTCTCACAATTAGATTTCAAGCTATTGCAAGACAATGACTTTTTCTCTTGTCTCATCTACACCATGCAGTGAAATGCTTTGCTCAAACCAAGTACAGGGTCTGGCAGAAGTAAGGCCTATTTGAGTGTGGTTGGTAAAGTAATACTATGGGTGTAACAAGTTCTAGTTTTAAATTGAACATTTCACCTAAAATGTCATGTGGTGTACTTGAGTGTGATATTGTTATGTTACAGAATTACACGCTTGTGATTTTGTAATAAAAGATTTTATAATAAAAAAGGGGTGCTATTTGTGTTGAACCCTGCATATTGCTTAGTGACTGTGGAGAGCACTTGAGACCTGGTAGAATGGGCATTAGATTAGGAATCAGGAACTCACAGCTGTCTGTGTGCTGACAGGCTGTGTGATAGTGAGGAAGCCATAATCTTTTTGAGCCTCATTTTTGATCATATGTAAAATGGATATTAATTCATGTGCTACCTGCATAACAGGATCAAATAAACTGGATTCGTGAGGATCAATTAAACTACTATTTGTGCCTAATTTAAGGTGTTCCAGCAACTACTTCGCGAATTTAGCTGTGATGGTAGTATACCTACATGATCATTTCTTAACTTGAGGCATTCCCATTCTAAGGAAAGAACTGATCCTTGAAAGCTTAATGGATTAGAGATGAGCTAATACTATTTTTTGATTTGGTTGCAACTGGAATCAGGCTTGTCCAAAGCCAGGATGCTCTGTCTTCCCTTCAGATATTATGTGATATGTCAGACTATCGGCTCAAGAACAGACAGACTTGAGTATAAGAAGCACCTTTATCCAAATAAAAGTTTATGCTGAGATTAGAGGCACAAAATTAACAAGATATTCAAATCTGAGCAAACCCAGGCCTATAAGGCATGAGGTTCCTTAGAAGAAAAATCTCTGGGTAGGGAGTTTCTTGGAAAGGTTGGTAACATAAAATGTGATGGAGAGAGTGTTGTTGAAAATGTACAATTTGTTCAGCACTGGGTGAATTTTCCATTGTTTATTAAGGTAATCTTGTCCTACACCTTTTTATTGTGTCTTAATTTCCCTCATGTTGCATGTTTTACTAGCAGGTCCCCAATCCAACATTGGCCAATCTCTACTGTTGAGGATATTTTTACTTCCTGCTTACTTCATTTTATTCTATTTGATATTGAGCATAACATGACTCTGATTATAATTTAATTTATTACTTAGCATGGAGGTCACTCAAACAATATGATACTGACAAATTTTGAAGATGTTTCCTCACTTAAGCCTTAGTCTCTTGAGAGCAGTAGGCTAGTAGCTCTCGCTTTTCGATGAATTTAACAATCTGGAGAACTTGATTAGCTAATCTGGATTAGGGCCAGGTAATAAGTGTTTTTCAAATACTCCTTAAATGATTATAACTATAGGGAGAGCTTAAAAAGTTTGTTACATAGATAAAAATTCTTGAGCCATATTATTGATAGCCGATGTTTAAGAAATAATGCAATGACCCATTTGTGACACAAATAGTGTTCCCACCATCCTGATTTTCCATGTGGAAGTCTGATTGCATATATAATTTTATGTGTGCATGTGTGTATGAATAATATGATGGACACAACCCTATCGACTTCATTACACAAGAGCTCTCTTAGTGCATCAAGAAGGTGTCTTACTCCTGCATTTACAGTAAGTTTCCATTTACACTGACTAATTGACCTATAATCTTGTAAAAAAGTTATCAAATAATATTTATTATATTTACACTTAATATATAAAATGAAAAACAGCTACAAATTCCATGAATTTCAAGAAGTGTTATTCTCCTACCATACTTTCGGTGGCATATTTTTCTTTTTAAAACTTTTTATTTAAAAGATTTTATTTATTTATTTTTAGAAAGGGGAAAGGGAGGGAGAAAAAGAGGGAGAGAAACATCGATGTGTGGTTGCATTTCACATGCCCCCTGCTGTGGACTTGGCCTGCAACCCAGGCATGTGTCCTGATTGGGAATTGAATCAGCGACCCTTTGGTTCACAGGCTGGTGCTCAATCCACTAAGCCACACGAGCTAGGGCTTTTTTTTTTTTTTTTTTTAATTAATTTATTTATTTTTAGAGAGGGAAAGAGAGGGAGAGAACCATCAATGTGTGCTTGCATTTCCTGTGCCCCTTGCTGGGGACCTGGCCTGCAACCTGGGCATGTGTCCTACACTGGGAATTGAATGGGTGACCATTTGGTTCTCAGGCTGACACTCAACCCACTGAGCCACACCAGCTAGGGCTTAAAATTTTTCTTTAAGGACATTTTCATACACAAAAATAGAGAAAATTGTACTTGGTTCCCATTTACTAATCATCCAACTTCAACAGTTATCAGCAGTTTTGTTTATTTGGTATCTTGTCTTCATTCTTTACCTTTCAATCCCCAGTATCTGATTTAGACAACCTTATAATTCTTGCTCTGCCTTTTAAAAATCTTAATAATTGTTTAATATTATGTTGCCAACAACTCTCACTCATCCCTGATTGAAGAGGCAGGCTGTGATTCAGTCCCTGGTTTGCAAGGTTTCCTGCTAAACCTAAACCCTTAAGCTATGTTCTTGCAGACTGGGACATTAGCAAGATCTCTCGATTGAATTACAGAATTGCATTCCACCAAGGATTCAGATTTGTAGAGTACTTAACACTGAACTACATGAGGAGGCACAGGAGTAATGGGTCTTTTCAGTAATGTCATCTTTTTTTCCTTCCTTAAATCAAAGACAGTGTTACAAGACCTTTAGTTTTGTAGCATGAATGGAGCTACAAGTATACAGGGGCTGCAAATAGCCCCCAGATTTAAGTATTTGTCACCTCCTTAAGGTTTATTCTTTTAGCTGTAGTTTTTAAATATGAATCTTTGAAGAATCAGATCTTTTCTGTAACTTGAAACTTTTTGGGGGATACAGATTCAATAGTTTCCAGTGCCCTACAAGCTGAAACAGAATAAATTACCTACCTGGTTTACTCCTTCTGCTAGTGACCTGTTTTGGGACTCTGTGATGCAGTTCCCATTTAGCAGGGTGCTGGGCCCTCTGGCCTTGAGGATTGAAGTCTATAGGTTACTGTGGGTTCTAAGACAGCCTGGAGTCTCTTCTGGGCTTACTATGGCAGTAAAATAAAGAAGTTGTTGAGAATCACCCATCCTCAGGGAGGCCCACATGGAGACCAGTTTGACCCTGCCTGGGAGCTCAAGGCAGGAGAGTGTGTTTCCTGGATTCAGTGAAAACTTCATAGTTTTATCACAGTGGTTCTGAGCCTCAGAGTTTCAACTCTCTGACCTCCTGCTAGTTCAAGGAGAATGTAAATTTTCTGGAATTTTCTTAAAATGATACTTAATTTTCTTTATTTTGATTTTAAAAACCAAACACTTACAATGCTGCCTGAAAGTCTGGGAACAAAGAAAGGAACTAGAGAAAGTGGGGAAAAAAGAGAAAACTATAGAAATTTGGGAACCAAATCCTATGTCTTTTTGGGGGTGTGTATGGAAATGAACTGGTTATGGTGCTATTTAAGCAAACCTATACATGCATTAAAGTTCGTAGACGCATACACCAAAAGAAAAAAAGTCAATTTAACTGTGTTATAATTTTAAAAAGAAAATATTCATTGATCAGGAGAACAGTAAAACACTCAGTCCTGTTGACGGTTGAAAATAAAGAAGCCAGTAAATGAATATGGAAAATTCTGGAAAGAGAAAAGGAAAGAGTATCTTGAGATTATCAATTATTTTGAAAGTTGTTTAAAAATCTTAAAAAGTTAAAAAAAATTCTTATACAAATGATATTGTAAAGACAGATTTTAAAAAGTTGCCAATAATCTCCTAACTATATCACATCATCTATTTGTGTTTAAAAAATTCTATAGGCTTCAGTCAAGTTCTGTTCTTCCTTCCCTTTGCTGCAAAGGCTACCTGGCTCAACATTTCGTGGAGAGAAGGACGGAGTCCTCTCTACTCCCAGGGTCCTCACTGCTTCTCTAGAAGCTGCTGAATCAGAAGCTGCCTTTTACAATAGATGCAGATTAAAGTTTGAGGATCACTGGCTAGAGGTAGCAGGTTGCCTTGGAGATTGCTACTGAAGCCTCAGGTAAATTCTTCTTCTGAGGCTGACTACCAGCACACACCTCCCCTGTTCCCTGAAGTTGAGAGCGAGGGCATATTCCCCAGGATTTCTTCCAGCAAAATGAAACCACAATATTGGAATTGCCCACAGAAGCTTATCTTAATTACATTTTTTAATACCACAGGCAGTATTTGAGGATTATTTTTCCTTGTTATCCTAAAACATCTGCTTTTTCTCTTAAATTGAAGTTTTACATCATCTCCTTTGTCAGGTTGAGGAGAGCAGGCTGATGGGAGTGGATAGAGTCTGGGAGAAGTGGCATCTAACTGGAAGTTATGGAAGGTGCTAGTTAGCCGAGGTAGGTGCCTGGGGTAGAAAGAGTTTCCTGTGGTCTCCCATTGCTCGGCGGGGACAGAGTGGTTCCATGCAGAGCTGCTGTGTTCATACGCTCTGTGTTGGGAAGCTCTGCTGTGAATGCTTTGTCTTGAGCATGATTCCTGACTGCTAATGTCCAAAGGAGACTCCCTCTGTGGGCCTTGGATATTGGTGCAGAGAAGCTCTGGAGCTGCTGTCACTTGGTGAGCAGCAGGTGCAAATGCTGCAAGACCAATTGGTGTTTCTCCAAGGATGTCATGGCTTTAAAGGCATAAAGGTCCATATGCCTTTAACTTGATGCAGAAAAAAAATCCCAGTGAAAAAAAATGAGTTGGCAGCAACTGAGATTGTTTCCATCGTATACTTTTCTTTTTAATTAATATTTAATGACCAGTTAACCAGCAGTCTGTTATCTTTCTAATAAAGAAAAAGATATTATACCTGATAAAATACATTTATTGCCCTCATTTTAAAGTTTTAATTAAAGACCCATCCCTCATGAAAATCTTTTGAAAGATACAATCAGAAGTGCACAATAAAGAGGGAAAGAAGTCTTTGCATGCTAAAAAAAGAAGCATTTTTCCCTCATGGTTGGCCCATTAAATGTGTTTCTTGGACAAGTTTGTAAACTCATGTAGTAATTAGTTGTTTTGGAAGAGTTAGAAATGTAAGTCTGTAAGGACAAAATGTGAACCTGTTGTTTGCTCAGTGTACATTTTGTACACAGCACATGAATGCCATAGAATCATTCTCAAAGTTGAGGAATTCAGAGATTTTTACTTTTGTAAACTCCATATAAAGATATAATGGAGCTCTAAGTTAGCAGAACAATTCAGGAACACATTATAAGAAAAGGAGCTTAGTCCTTACAGGATCATCTTAAATGAACATAATACATCGTCCTAAAACCATGGATATCATTCTTACCAGACACTTAAGCTGTGCATTGCAGGAAGTGGAATCTGTGGAGCAGATCTGCATTACTGAAGATTCTGTGCAAGATAGCTAAAGAAAGAGCACAGTGAATTTGTTTTGGGTGACTAAATATCAATTAGACCAGAGTTAAGTAAATACATTCTAAACCAAAGGTTTCTCCTTCCTCTGTGTGTTTAGAACTCTTTGGGTCTACTCATCAGAGAAGACGGGAGGCGGTCTGTACACGGTTATCTTCATTAGGGTTGGTCTTAGATAATAAAATCATATATTTTTAAGTGAAGTAGAGGTGTAGAAAGTGTCTACTTTACTTTTTAATTTGAGAAAAAAAGTTTAAAGAGTTTAAGTGATTTGCTCAAGGCAGCACAGCTAGCTATTGGCAAAAGTGGGACTAGAATTCACCAATTTCTGTCCTGTGATCATTTTGCAATGGAAGAAAGGAAAATTCCTATTTGTGTAGTCTGTTTGATCAATGGGCATTAAAAATTCTGTGTAAAATGCTGTTTAACCTATGCTTGCTAGTTTTTAGTCAACTGAGGTAAATTCAAAACGTGTTTTCTATACTCCAGCAAACACAAAGGGCACCTTTTTCAGTAAATTGAAGTTAGAGACATATTTACTTTTAGACAAGAAGGATTATTTCTACGGCATTATGACAATCTTTATCCCTGAATCTGAATCAGTATCAATGGAGAATCTATTTACAACTTTTAAAAATTGGGATGATTTTGGCAATAAAGTAATTTAATAAATGTTGGAAAAAACTACCAAAATCTTTACAATGTTCAGAATTCTAACTAGATTGTATATGATATTTCTCTTACCATATTCACTTTTTGGAGTAATTACTTATGAATTTATAGTAATATACTTGCAAATATAAAATGCAAGTGTAGAATATTAAATGCCAGTAATTCTTGTTTCAGTATCCTGAAAGGTAAAATTATTTTTCAGTTGTTTCTGTTTCTTTGTAATCAGTGGGTTTATTTTATTAGCATTTCGGCTCACTGGTGTGTTTATTATCTTGTGGACTCTAAGCTTAACAAAAAAGCCCAGCAAAGTAACTTCCACTGGCAGTAATACAAATCTTAAAGCTGAGCAGGAGCCACTTGTAGGTGCATAGTTTTATAATGCTAAATTGGTTTTGGTGAGTATTCAGCATAAAAATCAACAAACAATAAACTAAAACCAACATCTTCCAATGGTATTTTCTTTTTCTATAGTAGAATGGTGGAAAGGAGGCAGTAGTGTTCCACCTAGTGGTTGAAAATGGATTGGCATGGTATACTCTGAATCCCGTTTTACAGAATATGCCGGTTATCAACACGTCCTCAAACACCAATGCTTTCTTCCTCAGATAGACTTATTTTTCTTAGATATTATTATTCTGTGTGAAGACCATAAATAATTTAACAATGATTTTAAATAAATAATCATCTCTAATGTGCTTCTCTAATGTATATTCATGGACATTTGCCATTGAGTTATATCAATAAATTGTATTTAAATTCAGGTACAGTTAAAAACTATGTATTAAAAATAATTTCAGGTTCAGCTGCTTAATTGTTAGGGGCTTTATGTTAGGATACTAGGAGTTATTTTATTTCTGTGATCTACCAGTTCATTTTTGAAATAAACATTGATTTCTATAACTTGATGTTTAATCAAATGCTCAGCTTCCTCAGTATATGTTTTATCTATTTGCTGGAATACACTCAGTAGTGACCACAAACTATTACTCTTCATATTTAACCTTACCTTTCTCAAGTGTGGTAAGTTTTTATATTCTAGACTATGGTTATGGGCATCATGAGTATGGCAGACTTGTTATAGAACTGCAGCCCAAAGAATCTGAAGGAACCTGTTGTTGAATTATCCTTGAGATTAGTGTAGGAATTTAAGATTTTCATTCTACATTATTCTGTGCCTGATACAGCTGAAACCTTGGCTGAAGTTTTATTGAGTATGAATGTGGGGGGTCTCCTAATCATTATCGCTGAAGAGAAATTCCAGAATAGTTATTTATTTACTGTCACAGACTTGGGTGTATCCTTAGGTCTTCTGTCTTTTTGCACAGACTGCCTTTAAAATCAGAGCTGCAAGATTTTTAGATAGTGCAACTAAGCCAACGTCATGATGTAGTGTCCTGAAGTTCTCCTTATGAAATTGAACTTGAAATCACACATTCTCCTATTCCTAAAAATGCTAATTTGTTCTGTTGGAAATTTTTAGACTTTTTTAAAGGTAAAAAATGTACCTTTTTTTTCCTTTAGCTTTACACATGCTTTTGGTTAAAAATAATGACATTCTTATTAACCTGTCTTACCCTTTAGAATCCTTGAGGTTATGAAGGCTTTTCAATAGGTTGTAATCACAGAAATTATAGCATACGCTTATATTCCATTTCAGCAGAAGCAAAGACACTAATAGATAAAGAGTAAAATACATTATCTGATAGCTTAAAAATGTTAATTGTGGGTAATTATTCTTTTTTGTGTAGGAATGTAAAATAGAAAATATGATTCATTTCTGGTTTTGAAACTTTGATGTTCTTTATTCTGAGATTACTTTATCATTTCCAGTCAAAGAAACAATATCTTATTAATCTATGTTCATTTCTAACATAATGGTATTAGTGAAATGCCATATAATATTATAATAAGTCCTTCCTTCCATCTTTTTTCTTTTTTCTTTTTTCTTTTGCACAAAGTCAGATGATTAAATGTTGCTAGTGAGTGGCATCCACAGTTTTTGGTGCACTCTTTGAAAAAAAATTACAGCTTAAGCTGTGATATGGTTGAAAGTCACTGTCCAAAGTTATTACTGATTAGAGAAAACATCTTTATTAGGATATAGTCAAGTAAGTTATACATCTTTTATGGACTTTTCAGAAACTAGTAGGAGGTCACATGGTGCAGAGAAAAGAATATTTAGCTTGGAGTCTTGCTCTGTTGGTAGAAATGCTTTCAGACTTTGTTCTCAGAGAGGCTTATTTCTAACTAGATTTCCTATATATTAAACTAGTTCTGTAAGACATTGAACAAATCATTTGACATACCTGGGCCTCATGTGGAGCATAAAATAATTTGGGGCAAAGTAATTAAACAGTAATTACAACTATCAGATTCTGTGGTTCACTTTCAGTTCAAACTTTAAGCAGGAAGTGAGGCTTCTTGATAAGAGAGCTTTCACATACCCCTTCATAACCATTGCTCTTCATCAGCTGGTGGGGTCAGATGGAAAAAGGCCACCCAAGCCACACAGATGCAGGATGAGGGCTCAGACAAGAGGAGGCAGTGGGTAGCAGTCTCATGCAATCATCTTTCTTAGTAAGTGAAGCAAGCAGCCAGCCTTTGGAGGAGGGATTTCCTCTTCAGAAATCACATTCTCGTCCCTAGGACAGTGCCTAAAAGCAAAGCTGAAGTTCTGTGCTTGACAATAAGTAGCAAGAAGGCCATTTTCAGAGACAAATAATAAGAGATAGAAGAGGATATAGGTTAGTTTTGAAATGTTTTTCACCAAAATAGATTGTTATCACTTGTGATGAGTGAGGAGGAAACAGTGATTGCTGTCAGAACCCTCCTGTGTACCTTTTATAGACTATGTAGAGTTGACCCTTGAATAACGTGGGGGTTAAGGGTATTGACCACCCATGCAACAAAACATGTACATATAACTTTTGAATTCCCCAAAACTTAACTACAGCAATCCCTCAGTATTCTTGGGGAATTGGTTCCAGGACCTCCACAGATACCAAAGTCCACAAATGCCCAAGTCCCTTGCATAAAATGGTATAGAATAATGCATAGAGTTGGCCTTCTCATCCACAGATTTCCAGCTGTGGATCAAAAACTGTGTTCTGCCCATGGTTGGTTGAATTTGCAGGTGACCTAGAGATACAGAGGACTGACTATGTATTTATTGAAAAAAAAATCTAGGTATAAGTGGACCCACACAGTTCACACCTGTGTTGTTCAAGAGTTACCTGTACTTAAAGGTTTGCTACAAGCCATATGTATTATCATTACGTATATTATAGGCTATATTCTTACAGTAAAACAAGTTAGAGAAAAGAAAATATTATTAAGAAAGGCAAAGGAAGAAAAAGGACTGTCTTTATTTTTAAAAAAAGTCCATGTATAAGTGGACTCATACAGTTCAAACCCATGTTGTTCAAGGGTTAAGGGTAGTTAAGTTAAAATGAGATCATTGGGGTGAGCCCTAATTCAGTATGACTGGGGTCCTTTTTAAAGGGAAAATTCGGACACAGACAGGTACAGAGGGAAAACACCCTGTGAACACGAAGGCAGAGATTGGGATGAAGGATCCTACAAGCCAAGGAATGCCAAAGATCGCCTATAAGCCTCCAGGATTTAGAGGTGAGGCCAGGAATGGATTCTTTGTCTCAGCCTTCGGAAGGAGCCAGCCCTGCTTACCCCTTGAGCTCAGCCTTCCAGCCTCCAGGACTGTGTGATGACAAATTTCTGTGGTTTCAGGCCTCCGGTCTGTGGCATTGCGTTATGACAGCCCTAACACACCTCTAACACACTGTCATTGGTATGACAGTTCTCACTACTTTTTATCATCTTTATGAGTGAAGATTGTCTGACAAGAGACTGGATGCTCAGTTAAATTTCAATTTCAGATAAAAACAAGTATTTAGATAAAACAAAACAAAATAAAGCAAGAGAAAAATGTCCTGTTTGGGACATACTGATTCTAGAAAGTCATTCATTCTTTGAAATTCAAATTTGACTGGCTGTCCTGTATTTTTATTTGCTAAATCTGATGAGCCCTTCTGGGGTAATATTTGTCACAGTCACGTTCATTTACAAGGACTGAGCAGATTCTCTGGTGCCTACTTAAGAGGAAAAAACAGAGAAGTGCAAATGCTTTTAGGCTTCCATCTCAGTGAGGTTTATTTCTGATTATATTTACATATGTTAAACCAGTTCTGCAACTAACTAGCTGTAAGACATGGTGTAAATCATTTGACATATATGGGCCTCAATCTTTTCATTTGTTAAATGAGGGAGCAGAACTAATGCTTTCAAAGTTTCCTTCCAGCTCTAAATGTCTACCATTCAAGAAAATGCTTCTTAAAGAACACTTAAAAAAGCCTAGCTTATCAAAGCGTTAGAAAGTACTTAGCTATTCTTATGGCTTGGATCAAAAGTATAAGCTGTCACTTCTTGGGAAGCTTTATTACCTCTGCTTCTTAGCAGAGGCTGAAGTTTAATATCATTATGGTATCCCTTAATGAGGATTCCCTAATTTAGGAGGGTGTTCATGATAATGATCACTTAAAAAGATCACTGATTTGAGAAATGAATGGTTCAAGTCTTAATGGGTGTTGAGAATGAAAGCTGAGTGATTACTCTTTTACTGGGCTGGTGGTGTTGATGTTTGCTCTGCTAATTGTACTTAATTTACTGTGAAGTTTTTTTTTTCAGAGACTCCTGTTGTTCGAGGAATGTTGTTACTGGGTGAGGCATTGAACTTGGAGCCTTTATTTATCGACTATCACACAAGCCTAAATAGTTAAGGCATCCTGAATTTATTTTTAGGTAACTTATTAGAGGGAGTGCACTGGAGTTAGCCTAGCAGTTATGGATTTTCCCTCCACACTGGAAGTTGGTAAGGTTGCCAATGCTTAAAAAAGAGACCAGATTATTATTTCTCAAAGATGGTTTTAGAAAGCCCATGTGCATTTCATACTTAGAGCCAGTGGGAAGTTGGGATGGTAGGAATCTGAGGTTAAGACTAAAAGGAAGGAAAGAAAATAGTCCTGATGAAAAAGCTATGAGGAGCCCTTTGTAAGAACAAAGGGCTTGGCAGAGCACCGGGTTCACTCTAGGACCTGGCACGCGGGCTTAAGAAGATACTCAGCCCTGGGTCTCTTTTGCAAGGGCTACAGGGAGGCTATTGGCATAACTGAGGTAAAGCTCATCTTCCAATAACCACATCTTGAAGAATCACACCTCAAATTACTAAGCAACCCAAATCCTTATAAAGACACCTAGAAAGTTCTGTTTACCCTCGGGGTGAGTCAATTTATCCTGTCTCATGTATGATGTTATAAAGAAGTTTTAATTACTCCCAAAAATGAGAGTGTGGGAACACCCTGATAGTTACATTCCTAATATCAATTTATCCCTCTTTCTTGATAATGGAATCTTGGCTACAATGTGTCCAGTGTCTGGAGATAAATCGTGATTGCTCCAAGCAATTCTAATAATCTTGCTCTCCAATTTCCAAGCTTCCTTTGCAGTTAGCAGGGGCCATGTGTCCTAATTCTGGCCAATAAGACAGGAGGAAGTCTGTGGTAGTTTCTCCTGGAAAAAGCAAATGTCAGTAGCAAATACATGCCTTCTCATTTTGCCCTTCCCTGAACCTTCTTGCCTCTACCTGGAATATAATATTTGAGGCTGCATGTGGTGAGAGATCAGAGGGATGATAGGGAGGGAAGATTGAAAGAGCTTGCATCTTTCACTTCATTGGCCCACAAATTACTCTGAACCTCCGACCTCTGGACATTTTGTAACAGGTCCTGCTCAGTTCTTGACTCTGGGCTGCATCATAAGAGGAACTATTTATCACCAAACAAACCAACAACATATGGTATTCTATGTTTACTTAAAGTGTTTCTTGATTAGAGTGGAACAGGTCTGTGCCCTGCAGGTTTCGTTTTCTATTTATTTTCTACCTATCACATTGAGGTACATAAATAATCACATATAGTAAGCTCTATCAAATATAATTACAAATGATGGGAGTGATTATATATGTACATTGCAGTCACATTAACAACAACTTGCTTTGCTTTGCAAGACCCCGATCATCCTTAGTCTATGGGAAGTCAAGTCACAAAGCAATGACTGGTCTCATGATTTCGGTTGCACTTTCTCTCCAAGGACTGTGAAAGAGTTGAGACACAAAACAATTAATTAACTGGACGTAGGAGAGTCATCCTGATCTGAGAACCAGGTGTCTGGTTTTTCCACTAAGATTTATTGTCCAGTATGTCAGCCAGGCCAGACTGAACATTCCTGAGTAATTAGGAGTCACTTCATTGGCATACATTCTGACCTCACCTTGCAAAACTCTCTCAAGTGTCTGAGCCAGAAACCACCCCTCCCCAGCATACCTTTGCAGCAATATCCTGGCCGATACTTTATGACATGTTGCCATGACATGAAGCTCACATGAACTGCATTACACTGCCCGGAGCCCCAGGCTACTGGGAAAAATGGTATTTGAAGTTTAAGCTAAATAATATGCTTTTAATGAGCTCATGTGCATTGCAGATCAAAAGTACCACCAAAAGGTAAAAAGTTCAAAAAGGCCTTTACATGCACAGTGAATTTGACCAAAGCAGATTTCATGCTCTTTCTGTTAGAATTTAAAAAGTGTTTTCAAGGTTCTGATCCTAAATGTTACACTTCAGCAGGTTTCCCCTTTTGCTTTCATCACACAGACCTGGACGTTTGGTGGCAGGGTGGATTTATTAACAGGGAATAACAGTGCTTTGCAATCTGTGATGCTGACCTTCTCAGGGTCTGCAAGCATTTGGGAATGTTATCTGAGTGGTCTGGCAATCTGAGAGGATATCATCTCTTCAAATGTTGGGGGGAAAGCACAAAGCAATAGGCAGCTTAGGAGAATTTACGCTTTGCTTAAACCACACCCACTTCATGAGACTCTCTTAGAAATCTCAGAATTGAGGTAGGGAGGGAGAAAGAAATGAACACTTGTTGAGTGGCTATTAAATAATAATTATTATGCATGCTACAGGCTCTCAACGCATTATTTCATTGAATCCTCAAAGTACCTCTGTGAGGTGGCTAGTGTTAGCAATCTGTTTTTCCACTGAACTATATTTTTTAAAGCATAAGTATAGTGTTTATTATAATCCTTGTATTAAATATATTTTGTAAATGTGGGTCCTCACCTTTAGACTGTACACAGTTAGAGAGTAGAGGCCCTGCTACCATCTATGGCCTACTCTGTGACGGCCCATGGTACCAAGACACATCATCTCCTTTAATCTTATAAAAACTCTTGGTGTTTGGTTTCATTTTGCTTATCTTCTAGATAAAAAAATTGTCCAAGAGCTTGGGTAACTGGCTTTTAAAATTACCCGGCCAGTAAGTGGCAGAGCTGAGGTTTGAACTCACGTCTGAGAGTCTATGTTGCTCTATCGTGCTTGGCTGCCACTCATCTTTGCATCACCCTTGGCATCTAGTGCTTCACTCTTTGTTTGACTGAATGCTTCCTGCACTGTGAGTGATCTGTTCTCCAACAGGTAACCCTGCCGTCCAGGTTCTGATCACCTGATTGCAAACCCCCTCAATGCCTTTTGTCATTTTGCTTGCATTTTCTCAACACCTTCCTAAATGCTTATCATGTGAATTGTGAGTCAAAGATCAGCAGCATCAGAACAACCTGGAAACTTGGTAGAAAAGCACATTCTCAGGGCCTTTCTTAGACTTTCTGAATCTGAGATGAGATCCAAGAAACCAAGAAAGTGGTTTTAGTCAAGCTTTCTAGGAGGCTCTGATGCATGCTGACTTCAGCACTGTCTTCGGTAGTCTCTGCCGAATCATAACATGAAACATTCCACCTATTCTTTAGAAAGCTGCCAGGAATTTCCCCCCAAATATTATATATTTATTTCTATACATTGTATTTCACTTTTTTCAAACTTCTATTTTGGACACCCTGTTTCTTTTTGTAAAAACATTATTGAAGTATACATTTTTGTGTAGTAAAGTATGTATAATACAAAATTTACTATTTTAAGTGTGCAGTTCTACAGCATTAAGTACATTTGCATTATTCTTTTTAACTAGGGAAGGAAACTTTATTTTATTTTTCTTAAAAAAATTTTTATATATACAGCTCAGTGGTTAAAGGATCATATAGGAGGTCTGTCTGGAAAAAGTCCAGCCATTGTTAATACAGCAAGAACGATTTGCACGGCATTGATGTAACCTGGCAGCCAAGGAGAGTGGACTGGAACGTGAATGTGTGAACAATGATGACTTCACTATACTGGTCAGTTGGGGTGGTAGACACCGTTGAATAAGCATGTGTACTGTGGGGCCATCACATTCAAAATGACTGAGCAAGTAGGACAACAAATCTGCATCAAATTTTGCATTAAGCTTGAACATTCCTCCGCAGAAACTATTCGAATGATTCAGAAGGCTGCAGCTATGGGCAACTAGTGATTGGCAGCTTCATCACGACAATGTGCCCACTCATACATCACATTTTGTGTAGGGTTTTGTGACAAAACATCAAAACACCCAGGTGACTCAGCCATACTACAGTCCAGATTTGGTGCCCTGTGACTTTTGGCTATTCCCAAAACTAAAATCACCTTTGAAAGGGAAGAGATTTTAGACTGTTGATGAGATTCAGGAAAATATGACAGGGCAGCTGATGGTGAATGGGAGAACTGTGTGAGGTCCTAAGGTGCCTACTTTGAAGGGGACTGAGGCGTCATTGTCCTATGTACAACATTTCTTGTATCTTCTTCAATAAATATTTCTAATTGCCATAGCATGTGGCTGGATACTTTCTGGACAGATATACTTTACATAGTGTTCCCCTTGATATTTCCAGTATCCTAAGTAGCACCATACATTATTCTCACAATATTATTGACTACACTTTCTATGCTTTACTTATTTCCCCAGGACTATTTTGTCAGTACCAATTTGTGCTTCTTAGTACCTTTACCTTTTTCACCCAGTGCCTCAAACTCTCCTCCCCTCTGACAACCACCAGTTCTTTCTCTGTATTTATGCGTCTGTTTTAATTTTTCTGTTCATTTCTTTAGTTCCTTAGATTCCACATATAAGTGAAATCATATGGTATTTGTCTTTCTCATATTGACTTATTTCACTGAGCATAATACCCTCTAGAGCCATCCATTCTGTTGTGAATGGTAAGATTTCATTTCTTTTTATGGCTGAGTAATATTCCACTGTGTATGTGTACCACAGCTTTTTTTCATCCACTCATCTGATGGACACTTGGGTTGCTTACATAGCTTGGCTATTGTTAATAATTCTGCAATGAGTCAGTGATTTTTGAAACACATTTAGCATCATGTTCTATGGGCTACAACTGTTTACACTCCTTATTCAAGGCAATGAACCCTCTACCTGCTTCTATTCAGGTACCTACAACCTTTTATTTGAGGGTTTTGCTGAAAAGACCATTACTCTCATTGACCATGAGTGTTTTGAGGGTTTGGTTTTATTTATCTTCATAGTCCTTGTGCCTAATACCCTGAAAACTGTTTATTGAACAGAGTAAGTGAACTGCTAAGTCACATATTGTTTTCTTGTGGCACAAGGCAAATCTATTAATTAATCTGATGATTTAGAATAATGCGTCCAATTCCTTTTTCAAAGAATTTTTGATAATAGATTTTTCTCCAATTAAAAAAAATCAGGACTGGGTGGGGGACAATTGCACAAGTAAAGCCATTGTTAAAAGTTAGAGTCTATAGGATGGTGTATGTTGATTGTCCATTTGGTCACTGCTTTTCAAGGAAACCAATTCTTCATTCAATGGCAAAGTGTTTTTTGCAACTAAAATGAGTAAAATATATGCTCCCTCCTTCTTCACTCCCGAAATTTTGGTGGGGGGACCCCAAATTTAAAGTTTTGTTACTGACAGCTGCATTATCATTCTTTTTTTCCTCTTTTACAGAATCAAGAGTTGGGAGTTGCTTTCCAAGTAGCCAGGGCAAGAGATTAACAGCGTGAGGCAATATAAGGCTGCTAAGGATTACATTTTTATGATCCATGCACTGAGACTTATAGATTTTCAGTAATTTATCAGAAGTTCTACTGGTGATAAGAAGTGGGACTGGTTTCCTGAGTTCTTTTCCCTGTAACGCTGACCACCCAACAGAGGGGTTCCCAAAGTCCTGAGCCTCAGGATCAAATAAAGATCTTCAAAAAAATAAAGACTTCAAAGTTCTATCATAGCCCTAATAAGTTAGAATGTTGGGGGAAATCTAGAGGAATTTGTATTTTAAAAACATGTTTAGCTACTGTGTGTATGTCTTTAAATAGAGATTCTAATGTTTGCTAAAATTTGAGTAATATAATTGATCACTATAAAAATTCCACATTCCAGGGAGAGACAGATTTCTAAGCTATTATCAGTAGTTTAGTGTAAGTTCTGGAGGCAGGTGACAGGATCCGTGGAGTTCAGAAGGGAGGCAGTTGAACCAAGAACAATCTTTGTGACTTCCCAATCTTGCCTCAGGCCAGCTCTTGCCTTTCTTCTAAGAAGTAAATGTCAAAACTAGTTTTCTTTGAAGGTGACATAGGTATTTAACACCTCAAACAAGGAGAATCCCACCAGACAGCTTTATGATGTGATAATTTACCTCTTACAAGTATGTTTTGCCTAGGTAGAATATGACTAGCTGAATTTGGGTTTCAGAAAGGAATTCTACTGAAACAATTTCTCTTGCTTTTTTGAAGGCCAATCTGATTGACTTTTAAATTTTTAATTGGAAAACTAAGTTCCTTTGAACTCACTGCATTACTAAAAGAATGGGCCAAGTATTGGTCGATAAAACATTGTGACCAGAGATTCCTGTGGTTTAAAAACATTAAATGAAGGCCTCTAATCTTACTTTTGCATAGTATACGGTGAACATGTTAATTCTTCCTGCATTGAAAAATATTTAAGTACAACCTTCTTTACTCTTCATTTGAAAATATTAAAATGAAAACAAAAAAAAATCAAATAATATTCATTGAGTACCAATTGTGTATTGGCACTGTGTTAGGTCTTGGGGGATACAGTGATGAACAAGACAGGATTTTTGATTCCCAAAGAGCTCTTAGTCATAATTAGTATGTGTGTACTATGTGTGCTATATTCTCCATTAGAGATTTTTCTGTTTACCTGTATAGTAGTTACATAGTTGTCCATACAGACTTACCCATAAGAATATCAAGCACATATATCAAGAGAATAACTATCTTTTGAGGCATGCCAAGAGAGGGATTTAAGATAAGATATTGTTTACATAGGCGATAGAACAGCTAAGGCAACATGCCTGAGGTACTGAGAGATTAGCAACACCAGGAACAGCTGGAGGGACTCAGGGAATGGTGGTGGTATCAGACTCCAGAAGCTGGCGCCTTTGGGTGGTTAGGACCACAACGGAGATCTCCTCAGGGAGCCTGGAATCCTGGACAGATGCAGCGGCTGCTGGAGATGTCTGTCAAAATAGAGCAAGAAGGAGAGAAGTTCTGGTTTCCACCTTGTATAACATGCTGAATAGTTCATTTTAGCTCCATTGTGTACAAGAGGCTGGGGGTAAGGGCAGCCAAAGAAGATGTAGGAAGACCCTGAAGGAGGTCATTAGAATTATCCAAATACTGGATATGGCTTTTAGTAAAGTTTGGAGTAGTACCTCTTTTAGGATAATTCAATAGAAAGTCACTTATTAGAACATAACTACTTGCCTAATCCTTTTAGAAATTTCTTTTCCAATACTTGCTCTTTATTGCTGACAGGCTCTTTGACTATGGGTGGCCCTCCAGAAGCCGGGGGCTCCTTTCGGTCTCTTCAGCAGTCCCCTAACTGGGGGCATTTATGATGTCTCCCACTTGTTGATTCAATTCTTCAGAGGTGCTATGAGCTCTCTTTTCCAGCTGCACATCAGCCTCTCTTTTTGGTGCTTGGAGTTTGGTTGAGGAATGTTGACCATGTTGCTTTTCCAGCCCACTTTGACTGGGTGATGATGAACTGTCTCCTGGAGGTGATGACTGTGGTTCTGCTGAGAGCTGTGCAGAGAGATTCGTCTCCATCCTGGGAGTAACATCTAGAAGTCCACCACAGTCTTCTGCCAGCGCCTCCCATTGAACAAATCTAAGAAGATGCCACGAGGAAAAGGGAGTCAGAAACCACCATGTCTGTGACAGAGCAGAGCAAGGGAAGTGGGGGAATGGATTGAAGAACAGATAGTACAATGAGGGCAAACCCAGTCGTCCTCTGAAGGAATTGATTGTCTGTTCCTTCAGAGTAAGAAAGTTGTAGAAGCCAGGATTCCTCTACGTGCACACACGGACCATGAAGAGATGTACCTCCTGGAGAGCAGCTGAGATGTGGAGGACAAAGCAGTGCTGAGGCTCAGTTCCGTCAAGTCCTCTTTCAGAACTGATTCTCTACTATGTCCCACTTTCACTTCGTTTTTTAAAAAAATTTTTTTCATCTTGCAGCAGAGCTCAATATCTGCTTTCTGCTCTCAGAGGAAATCAGCCTAAAGGGAGTCCAGACACGTTGTCAATGTGTCCACATTGACTGGCCTCTTAGATTATCAGAGAAGAAATGCTTAGCTCAAATTACTACATTGCAAGCATTGTAAAAACAAACAGATTTTGTGGCAGAAAATTTCACTGGGACCCACTGTGGGTTCCTGCCTCCCCTCTGTAAAGAGCTTTTCATCGAAGTTTGATTTGTTGCCGTTTTTACCAGGACCATGTCAAGTTGGGTATAATGTCCCCAGCTGAGAAACGTACTTCTTAAGAACCATTTTTTCCCCTGCCAATCCATTGTGGGCACATATATTTATAAAATATAATATATTTTTGAAAGTTTAATAGAAAAAGAAATACAAAGCACCAGTTCAAATATTTTTTATTAGGTTCCATAGACATGAAATTACTCTACTCTTATTCTCTGTTATGTACTCATTGCAGACCAAAGTTTCTGGTCTACTGTCCACCCTTAGAATATACAACTGAGATTGGCCTTATGCTCTCAGGAGGCTACTCTGCAGGAAGCTTGTTTTTCCCACTCCTGCCCTCTGACCTGTGAGTTTTATGGACGTCTTAACCAAGATTTAACAAAAAGTAGGATCTGTGAATCAGCAAAAACAATGTGCCAAGTTGCTCTGAGCAATAGCTGAGAAGACTCTCACCCGTTCTGTTTTTAGGGCATGGATATACAACTGACTCAGTGGAATGGGGTCTGTATCTTTTCTAATGACTTCGTTTTATGTTCTTTCAAAGCTGACAATGTGGAAAAGGCAGCGAACATATCTACAAATGACAGTTATCTTCAGGGAAAGGGAAATGGCAAATATTAGACAAAAAAGTATGAAGCAAATTTTTCACCCTGAAGGGCAAAAGAAATCATTAGAGCTATCTGACAGCCTCAGTCTCCAGGCACATGACCTGCCTCCTGGCTATCTCATTGCTATTTATATGAGCCAGGCTGTCTATCCAGCAGCTGGGGTTGAAAGCAGGTGGAATCTATAGGAAGGAACTTAGATATGGCCCAGAGTGAAAGAAACCAGCAACCCTTATATCTGTCTTTTAAAATTCTGGATTCCAAATTATTCACCTATTGTTTATAATTACTCTTCTCCCAACATGCACACACACACACTCATACACACACATTTTTATATTTTTATTCCTCTCTCCCCTCAAACATTACATTGAGCAAAGTAAAAGTTTAGGAGTTAATTACCATGTCTCTCCCACAAGATATAACTATACTTACAGAGTGGGTATTAAAATAAAGTAAAATAAAAATAGCTGCTCTTTGTTTAGGGTAAGATATTCAAATAAGTTATGAAATGGTAGGTTAAAATCCTTCTCTTACATAATCTTGACATTATTTAAATCTACCAGATTTCTTGTTTAAAATGTTGCCATTATTAAAGCGTTAGTAGGGTAATATAACAAAAGTTAAATACATATCAGCAGAATATATACTCAAATGCAATTACGTAGGGATGGAGTATTTCTTTCCGGTTGAGAAATAGGTGCTCTCTAATGCCCTTTATTAAAGTTTAAAGAAAGTGTTGACTTGGTGGTAGGGAAGTGGGTAGGGAGCGAGCTTTCTTGCGGCTGATCTTTCAGGGCTGGTGTGCTGCCTGCAGCACTGTCATTAAGTAAGGAAGGATACAGAAATGTTTGCAAAACAGAATAAAACAGAACAAAAACCCCCTCACTTCTAAATCAGCCCTAAATTCATCTACCAAGATCACTCTGTGTTTCTGACATGTCTGCATGTGCATGTGTGTTTCCAGTGAGAGCTTGATCATTGTTCTAGCAGCAGCTAAAATCCTAAGCCGCATGTCAGTGTGTATAGCAAAAAGAAGCTTGACTATATTCCCTTCACACTGTTTCAGCAATAGATCCTCATCACCACAACTTAAAAATCTGTTCCCGCAATCTTCTGAACAAGCCAAAGTTTCTCTCTCACCCTTTAGCATGATAAAAAGAAAACCCCAAACTTCTGTACCTATTGAAATTCTTCCTGCTGCCAAACATCTGTTTTCCCTCTGAAGATCACATCATCTTCTTTTAGACTAGGTTGTGCATTTAAGACCTGGAAACTGTGACCTCCGTTGCCTAGCAACCGAGAAACTCAGGCCTCAGCCCTGGTGGGTAGATGAAAAAAGGTCAATTAATGTGGCGGGCCTGTCCTTATCAATATGCCACCATGGCAGCTATTTTTATTTCTTTATAGTAATATATCATAATAAGTTTTGTAGGTCTGTATACTATGGTTCTCCCTTTTGAATAAAAGCATAACTAAGACTTGAGGGGATGTCTGATATAACAGAAAATGTAACCATAAAAAAAAAAAAAAACCAGAATAGAAATCATCTGAGTGCTGAGTACCCTGCCGGGCTGCCTGAGGCAGTTACACATTTCCATTGAGTTATTTTATGATCAGGCCAGTATGTTATTGAAATATTATCTCTTTAGCCTTTCTCATTCTGATAAGAAATGACAGGCTCTCAGAGCAGTAATACATACAGAGTACAAAATATGGAGCTGTGGACAAAATTCAGCTGGGGTAAAGAACACTGACTTTGGAGAATTTCCATTAAAACCGATCATCCCTGGGTCATATTTTCAAATCAGGCACAGTCACATTCTAATGTCACTTTAATCATGCTGAGAATTTGGAGCCTCTATCCGTGATTTAGACCAATTATTGGACTTTAAAGAAAAAAATTTTTTTTTCTTTTTTAGCAACCTCAGTGAAGATACAATTCTTAGAAAATGATGAAATGCTGTAACATTTACGATGCACAGGTAATAGTTACAATCAGGCTTTAGAGGGTCATTCATGAAAACAGGATAAGGAGAACATAACTACGAATAGAACATTTCCAGTTAAATATTCAGAAGGTGGTCTGATTTGGAAATATTTTGGAAATGATATGCAATACATACAGCTTTGTTCCCTTATTTACAAAGGGAGGAAAGGTGACCTTATCATGGTTTACTTATTGTTTTATATTGTTGTTTAACATATAAGCCATTTCATAAATGCATAATTGATACACACAGATTTATAGATATGTAAGGTGCACATGTGGTCTCTTGGTCTGGATGTCAGGAAACCTGGGTTTCACTCTTCACTCCGCATTGATTAGCATATAACCTTGGTCAGGCTGGCAACTCTTGGGGTCTCTGCATTGACTCCCAACCTGTAAAAAGAAGTTGAACTACATAACTGCTAGTGTCCCTTCCTGTAATTCTTTTATCCTCTATCAGCTACATTTTTCTCTGTTCTCTATTCTGCCATCTAGGTACACATAATCACATTTTATGCAAAGTATGATTTATATGTGATTTTGCATAATAGCCACTTTGTGTATTTTAAGACTTTTTGACCTTCTGACAAAGGACATTGAAGAGGACATAGATTTAGGTGTTCCCAATCATTAGCACCATTTTGGGGTTGTATAAATTGACCTTTCACAAACCTTAAGTTAGCATTTCTCTCCGCTCAGCCCAGTCTTCATGAACACATGGGATTCATGACTGTGTTCCTTTCTTCTTCTTTTTTTCTTTCGTTCTTTCTTTCTTTCTTTCTTTTTTTCTAAAGAGCATTAATGTAGAAGCAGATGTTGTCTCCTCCTCACAATGCTGCACTGTGAATCATCTTAGCCTCTCTGTAAAATTTTAACTTAATGGAGTCCTGGCATTTCTGATGAGACAAGGAACTTAATTTTATAGAACAACCTATTGAACAAGCTGTTCTTGGACATTCCCATCTCAACTAAATGTTAAAAGTATTAAAATTCACATTAGCACAAGAGGAAATTTTGCATGGGTAATCCTTTAATACAGTGTTTTATGGCTCTATTAGCTGCACAGCAGCTGGTGACATGATGAATTTAATCCATTAAAAAATTCAGTAAGAGGTTTAAAAGTCAGCTTTTTAAAACATTATCTTGCTGCAAGGAAAGAGAACTTCTCCTCAGGGCCAGAAGCGAGGTGGCTTCACACTGTGGCAGGTATGGGAAACACACCTGCATGACCAACTTCCACATGCTTGGAGGTTTGCACTGAGATGGAGGGGCTGGAGTGATGAGTGAGAACTCGGGACGGGGGAGTCGGAAGGGCTGCTGCAGTGGAACGTCTGACTTACAACTTCCAATGTCTCCTTGCTTTTCAGAGGTTTCACATGGATATTAAATGATGCTGTTGTTTTTAAATCATTAAACATGGTGTGTGTGTGTGTGTCATTGCCGATATGTATGTAAAATGAGAAGTTCCCTGAGCCTTTAGTATTATAGTTATTTATTTTATGAGGACATAAGATAGGATGTCTGGCCTTTGATGTAAGCTTTTGCCAAGTTACTTGGGTATAAAAGCTTTGGCTCAAGAGTTCAAGGTCTCACCTTGAGGAAGTGCTCCTGATTTGTGTATCTATGGGGCATTGGGAGGCATCCTGAGCGCAGAGCAGCTATGCAGCTTGTTCAACAGCTTGATAAAGTGAGGGACCTGTCCAGGACTACACTCATGGTGCTGTCATTTCTGAACCACTAGCCTTAACATTCTTCCTTCTTTTTTCCACTTGTGACCTGTTTTCCAAAAAAGAAATAAAAAACCTACATTGTCTACCCCTACCAGTAGATTTTGTATTGGTAGTTAGGATTAATTCTTCTCAAAGTCAGGAGAATTTCTTTGTAACAAATGTGTATTTCTGCGCAGAGACCATAACAGTTCACCTTGGATCAAATTGCCTAGCATCCTTAAATGAGTTTGTTAGTCTATTCAACCCTGGTGAACTGAAAAAAAAGGTAGCTTAACTTAGGAGTGGTTTTTGCATAAACAATTCATTTATATACTCATTCCATATTCACATAAATTCCCTCATGTTATCCCCTCACTTAGCCAAACTTGATGTAGGAAGTGAATTGCTATTTCTTGTACAGCTAATATGGATCATAAGAGCAAAACTAAAATCCACTTTATCTGCCTTGCAGGAGATCTCTAATGATCCCTACAGTTTAAACAAACCACCAGGTTGAAAACGGAAATATCTATTGTATGCTCGCGTATAAAAATTGGTTTATTTTCTTCCAACATAAAAGGCGTCCTTTTTCTCGAAGTGCATGGGTTACTGAGATATAAAAGGCCCTTCCTCCTGTTCCATGAAGAGAGACATGAACGTTCTCTAAAATTATTTTCCATAATCTCCCCTCCCCCATGCTGCCAAACATTGCCTTTTAATGAAAAGATCAATGTATTTAGAAAACAGTTGCACTTGAGAGCTGATCACCATTCGCGCTAGTGAAATCCCTTCTGATGCTGTCTAATCCTGTGTTTGAGGCTGACTGATCTGGATTCACTGCCCCCCGCCCCGTGCTTTCACAAAGATGCCTTGCATGGGTGTGCAGTAATGTGTTTCTTTTTCCAATCTATATGGTTCCTGGTGACTGAGCCTGTTGTGAGGAGGGTTATGCAGTCTGAGCGCTCAACTAATGATACTGCCTTTTTAAAATAAATAAATAAATAAAGCACAAACTCCACTAAAATGATTTCCTTATTGAAAAAAAGTACATAACTGAAATCCAGTCAATAGTGTCATCATAACCACACACATTTCCATGTATATACTATTTTCATAAGCAAGAGAGATTCTGGTTGACATTTTGAAGTTTATAGTCAAGGATAAAAACAAAAGCAGAAAAATCCTATCTTCTCCACCAGCCTAGGTATTCTGATAGAATTTGGCATATTATAGTCATTTCCAAAGCATTTAAAAATGAGAGCAATTTGTGTTTCTTGATGGTTTGATCAATTTTAATGTTTGTTGAATTGCCACTGCAGGATAATATGGACTGGGCCACGCTGCATTATTTGATGAATAATTAGTTAATCCTAGCTTCTAAGAAGCAGGACTCAGCCTCTTCCATGTTTCTCCGCTTTGCAGTGGAGGACTCCGCAGTAAGACATTCTCTTCTCCTGGGATGTGGATGAGCCATAGATGGCTTCTGCGTATGTACCCCTGGGTTGTTTCTTTTTTCATCTTTAGCTCAGAAGTCCACCCATGCCAAATTAGAAATAATTTATACCAATTATTTTTAAAATAGCCTAAACAAATATTTTTAGCCATTGAGAGACTTTCTGCTTTGCACATCCAGTGACATCTCACCGAACAGCTGTCACCTATTGATGGGGTAGGACCCTGCAGTGACTGACTGATCTCAAGCTGCTCTGCCCTTTTGAGCACGCTGTCCCAGAGACTCCCCACTGTCCTGCTGAGTGCTTTGGGAGCCTTCTTCTCCCGGGAATTGCTTCTTCCTTTTTTTTCCTTCTGAATAGAGACCCCAATGCTGTGAGAGACTTCCCCACATGCAGCCCTCCCAGCAAGTGTCACCTGATGATGGGTGCATTATTTACTACCTCTCACAGTCATGCCATTTTCCCCTGCCAGCCCCAAGCTCCTCCAACCCTTGTCCTCCTCCCCATCCCCTTTTCCTCCCTCCTCCTCATCTTCTTCTCCTCCTTCTTCACAATTAACAAAGCAAATTTGATTGCTTGCTGTGGGCTCAGAGGAGGAGGAGGAAGGGTATGGAGATTTTTAAAAAGGTGCCAGAGTTCACTCAACCTTGACAATATTGATGAACACATGACCACTGACCCTCTACTGGTCTGGCTGCCATAGGAAAGGAACTCCTATCTGAATAAGACAAGGGCTTGTTGTCAGGAAGCTTCAGTCTCTCTGGGTGGACAGCACGGATACCCAGGAAAGAGAACAGATGAGTGGCTCCTCTTGACTTGTGCTTTCATAATTCACAACCAGTTTCTTTCTCTGCTTCCTTTCTGCTAACATTCACTCATTTGTTCTTTCCTTCCGAGGATTTTGATTGATTCCCTCCTGTGTGAATGGAACTACTGTGGGCACTGGGATACAGCAGAGGTATGAATTAGATGATGGTGTATGGAAAAGTCCCACCAGCTGGGAAGGGGAGCTTATAGAATGTTCTAAACCTGTGGGGAGTGGGAGAAGAGAGTGCCTGAAGGACAGTGTGTGGTGTGGAGGCCAGGACCCTTCTTTTCCCCACTCTCCAGCCTGAGATTGAGGGTCCCATAAAACCATCCGGTTCTCTAGGGAGAAGTTTGAGAGAGTTGGACCAAATGACCTGCTCCTGTAGGTGGTGTGTGTGTGTGTGTGTGTGTGTGTGTGTGTGCAGTTCCTCAAGGACACTTGTATTAAGGCAATCTCCAAATGATTCCCCAGGGATCCCAACAAATACACAGGGAAAATAGGGCTCCAAGGACAAATTTGTTTGTCAAACACTGCACACTACAAAACCCATTAAGACAATGTTTCTCAAAATTTCATTGCACACAGATCAACTGGGAGTCTGGTTAAAATGCAGATGCTGACCCAATGGGCCTGTAATCCTGCATCTCTAACCAGTGCCCAGCTGATGTGATGCTGCTGGTGCGTGAACACTATTTTGATTAACAAAGATTACCAGATTCTTTCTGCCTCAGTCTCTAAAGGTATTCTCCACTAATTCACCCAGTTTTGTCTACATGAACATTTTAAAAATTGTGTAGCTACAGAACAGCAATGAGAGCATCTACCCTATTAGAAACACAATGAGAAACATTACACTATTAATCTCATGGTAGCTTCCTGCATTGTCAATCAAGAATCCTATTTATTCTTGCATGAACGTGTGCATTGGGTTATGTAAGTGTGCATTGGAGTGTGTAACTGTGTGGCAGATGGTTGTTTGCACAGATATGTACCACATCCTGTATGGGAACCTCTAAGAACCTTATGGACGACTCATTGCGAGATGATGTCTGTTTCCTCACCTCAAATCTGTGCCTGGGTTACAGTCTCCATGAGCAGAGCATAGAGGGAATGCAGTTATGAGGTCAGTAAAGGTAATACAGTTTCCACCTGCTCTTTCTCAGGATACTTGTTTTGAGCCTTCAGTCACCACATAAGAAGTCTGTTTACCCTGCACAGAGACCGCATGGAGAGATGAGAGGGAGAAGGGTAGGGATAGGGAGGGAGGGAGGACAGATACAAAGGAACCCCAGCTAGTGCACACCCAGCCGTTTGAATTGCCCCAGCCCACGCACTAACACAGTCGAAAGCTTTCAAGATGACCTCAGTGAGACCTCAGCTCTAGCCACAGATTGATTGCAACTGCATGTAAAACCTCCAGTGAGAACTGCCTAGCTGAGCCCAGTTAGCTCCCAGATTTATAAGCAAAATAAATGATTGCTATTGTTTGAAGCTACTGTTTTGGAGTGCTTCTTATGCAGCGATAGATGTGTATAAGAGTCCAAATAATAAAAATTAATCAGATTGGGGGCTTGCTTTTATATATTCAGTTAGGGCCAAAGAAAGACTTGATACAGCCTTTGTTGGAGCTGAGATAAAAAAGTTACTCTTAGCATTTTCCTGTGGATATAATTCTCATCGTCTGTAGTTAGAATCCAAAGCTCAGGCACTCTCTCTCCTCATACCCTTCCAAGGATAAGGTTGTATTCTATAATGCCAGCTGACACATCTGATAAACAAGCAGACACCCATTAAAATGAATGACTGTCAAAGATTTTTTTCATGCTTATTTGTTATTAACGACAAAGAATGTGGAGGTGCAATTCAAATAGTTTATTATTGTTATACGTTTTAGCAATATATTACAGTTTACGCCTTGGCTTGGAAGTTGATTACAAGTTTTATGAGACCGACTGCCTGTTATTGGCAATCTTGATGTTTTCTTTTTCCCTGTAACATGTCACAGGCAATTGATTTATATGTAGTCAATGTTTTTTTATATTATATCATTTCAATAAAAAAATTAAAGAAGAAAGTGTGCAGTAGGGAGTGGGAAGAGGGTAATGAAGGTTACATCAGTCATATGGAAGGATTTTGGAGTATATTAATAATACCTGTGTACTCTATGGAATCATTTCTAAGAACATTTAATATTCTTTGTGAGAGACAAAACAAGTCATCAGAGACTTTTTATAAACACAGGTGGTGCTTATTAACTGAGAAATAAAAGTTTTACATGCCTGATGATTAGGTAGACAAGTGTTCATGTGTTTCTACACCTTTAGAAAATGGTTCTTATTTTCTTTCCTAGTTTTCCTTTTAATTCTGATTACTTTCAATTTATATGAACATCTTGAGTTAGTGGGGCAGTGATACCTAATATATCTGTGACAGATTTTTGGGGGAAGGTATTAGCAATCTATTTTACAATGATCATCATCATAAAATATGGCATTATACACATTTTAACAGACATGGCTGTGAAACCTCAATGAAACAAACAATGACTTTATGTGTGAATAGAGAATTAGGATTTATACCTACAAGTAACAGGCTTAAAGGGAAAATTCAATTTGCCTCTTTTAGCTGTCATTGCTTGTGTGCTTTATCTTAGGATTTCCTGAATTGACTGGTTATTTTGTGATTGTTTCATTACCTATGAAGGGCAGACTCAAAAAAAAGTACAAAAAGTTAAGAGAATTCTGTGAAACAGGACGAACAAAGCACACAAGTGAAAAGGAGACTGCAGGAAAATATTTGAAAGAGGTGGCAATAGATTCTAGAACATTTGGAAAAAAAGATGTATAGTGTAAGGATTTGTGAATTCAAACCTCTGGAGGGCAAGAGAGGTGAGGTGTTGTGTGGGCATTTGGAGCATTTGGTGGAAATGTGGTTCAGAAAGCTGTATGGCATCTCAAAAGCTTGGCACAGAGGCTGAGCAGAGAAATTTGAATTTGAGGAATGTTGTAGAGATAGTTTATGGATGTAGGGGCCCACTTTCTATAAACAAGCTTTACTTCTCATAATTCTTGGTATCAATTCAACTTCCTTCTCAGAGAGCTATAGAAATAATTGTATTTGAGCATAGATTGGTGATTATGAGGTAAACAGGTGAAAAATATTTCTTTAACTGTATAAATATCTATCTGTCTATCTATCATCTATATCTAGTCTATCTATCTGACAGCATAGAAGATGGTAACCTAAAATCATTATTTAGTAATTGGGAGATGAGAAAGTAGCTTCAGAAAAATGAGTCATATAAAAAAGTAAATGTATGCATCAAAGCAGAGCACAAATAAATGAGAGACAGAAGACTTGGTTTTTGGTTTTGGCTACTGGAGGACATCTCTCCAGGTGGGGTACCTCACAGGCAGATGAAAAGAAAGGAACCTCCACTTGCTGCAAATAATTTAGCAGCTGACACTAAAGAACAGGTTTCTGGAAAATGATCAATTCCTGTGCTATTATTTTATGTAATGGAATTGACGCCCACTATGAGGGACTGAAAACAGCGCAAGTCAGAGCAGATCTCAGACATCTTTCACCTCTGCATTCCTTGAGGCATACCTTACTGTCTGCTCGTTTGCCCACTTGCTCCCGAAGCCCGTTAGGCCTTGTATCACCCAACTGCTAGCTTTCCTTGGCTGACACCAAGTGAGCCAAAAATTGAAGGAGGAGAGAGGAAAGAACTATAAAGGCCTGCTGAGGAAGCTCTGAGCCTCTTTGTTTTTAGTTTGTTATCAGTTATATTTGGGATTTAGATATTTTTGCTAAGAGGAAAGATAAGGAAACTTTATTCGGATTTTGAGATTTGTACCCGAGGCAATGCAGAATGTTTAAAGAAGCAATTTTACTTCTTAACGAAGGAGTTTCATGGTTGAAGTGGTGGCCCAAGAATATAAAATTTATGGAAGCATAATATTGGATAAAATCCCTTCATTCACCTGAGTACTTACTGAATGTATCTACATGTCAGCATGTTAGTCATTTTTTTAGTCTACTTTGCATGTTTACTATTTATTTATTTAATTTTAATTAATGTATAGCTGACATACAATATTATATTAGTTTCAGATGTACAACATAGTGATTCAACATTTACATACCCTATGATGTGATCACAATGGAAGGTCTAGCAACCATCTGTCCATGCATAGATTTATTATGATATAATTAACTACATTCCTTGTGCTGTACATTATATCCCCTTAACTTATTTATTTTATAAGTGTAAGTTGGTACCTCTATTCCCCTTCAATTTTTTTTTACCCATCCCCCTCTCCTGGAAACCCTCAGTTCCTTCTCTATATTTATAAATGTTTCTTTTTTGTTTTGTTTGCTTCTTTGTTATATTTTTTTAGATTCCACATACAAGTAAAATTATAAGTATTTTTCTTTCTCTGTCTCACTTATTTCTCTTAGCATAATATCCTCTATGTCCATGCATGTTGTTTCAAATGGCACAATTTCATTTTTTTTATTGCTGAGTAATATTTCACTGCATATATGTACCACATCTTCTTTATTCAGTCATCTGTTGATGGACAAGTAGTTTGCTTCCATCTTGGATACTGGAAATAATGCAGCAATGAACATAAACATGCATATATCTTTTCAAATCAGTGTTTTTGTTTTATTTGAAAAATAGTGCAAGTGGAATTGCTGGGCCATATAAATTTTATTTTAATTTTTTAAGGAAATGCCTTACTGTTTTCTCTAGTGGTTGCACCAATTTACAATCTCACTAACAGCAAATGAAGGTTTCCTTTTTTCCAAATCCTCGCCAACACTTGTTGTTTGTTGACTTTTTGATAATAGCTATTCTGGGTGGAGTGAGATGATATCTCATTGTGGTTTTGATTTGCATTTCCCTGATGATTAACAATGTTGGGCATATTTTCATATATTTGTGGCCATCTGTATGGCTTCTTTGGATAAAAACCTGCTGAGGCTCTTGTCAATTTTTAGATTGGATTGTTTGCTTTTTTGATGTTAAATTATATGAGTTCTTTATATGTTTTGAATATATCATTTGCAAATATCTTCTCTCATTCAGTAGGTTTTTTTTTTTGTTTGTTGATGGTTTTCTTTGCTGTGCCAAAGATTTTTAGTTTGACATAGTCCCATTTATTTATTTTTACTTTTTGTTGCTATTGCCTGGATAGACATATCCAAAAAATGTCAAAGGGTTTGACTAATGTCAAAGGGTTCACTGCCTATGTTTTCTTCTAGAATTTTTATTGTTTCAGGTCTTACATTTAAGCATGAATTTATTTTTTTATATGGTACAAAAAAGTGGTACAGTTTCATTTTTTTTGCATGTCTTCTTTGTCCAACTTTCCCAACACTATTTATTGAAAAGACTTTAATTTCTCTATTGTATATTCTTGCCTCTTTTGTCATAGATTAATTAACCATATAAGCATAGGTTTATTTCTGGGGTCTCTGTTCTGTTCCATTGATTAATGTATCTGTTTTTGTGTGACTACTATACAATTTTAATTAGAATAGCTTTATAGTATAGTTTTAAATCAGGAAGCATGATACCTCCAACTTTATTCTTATTTCTTGAAATTGCTTTGTCTACTTGAGGTCTTTTGTGATTCTATATACATTTTAAAATTATTTGTTCTAATTCTATGAAAAATGCCATTGGTAGGGATTATGCTGCTGAGTCTATAGATTGCTTTTGGTAGTACGGACGTTTTAATTATATTGATATTCCCACTCCATCAGCACCATGTATCCTTCCATTTATTTGTGTCATCTTCAGTTTTCTTTTATTAATGTCATAGTTTTCAGACTACAGATCTTCCACCTCCTTGGTTTAACTTATTCTTAGGTATTTTAAATTTTTTGATGCAATTGTAAATAGAACTGCTTTCTTAGCTTCTCTTTTGATAGTTTGTTATTAGTGTATAGAAATGCAACCAATTTGTGTGTATCAATTTTTTATCCTGAAACTTTATTGAATTTATTTATTAACTCAGCTTTTTGGTGGAGTCATTAGGGTTCTCTTCATATAGTATCAAGTTATCTGCAAATAGTGCCAGTTTGGCATCTTCCTTTCAAATTTGGATGTCTTTTATTTCTTTTTCTTGTCTGATTGCTATAGCTAGAACTTCCAATACTATGTTGAACGAAGTGGTGAAAGTTGACATTCTTGTCTTGCTCTTGATCTTGAGATGAGAGTGAACAGGGACTGAGGAATTATAAAGAGGAAAAACAAAGTGTGAAATGTGGTAAGAAAAAAAGGCATACTTACTGTATAGACAGACACATGAGTATCTCAAGGTATCCTCTATAGACTTCCAATAGTCCATGGTGGCTTATAAGGCGCCCATAGGCAAAATGGCAGTTTCAAGCAAAAGTGATTAAATCATTTTACTCATATGCATGACCCAAATTTGAAAGATTATCATAATCACATAAATCCCATTATATTCTAAATAGTTACTACATTATTAAAGGCAGCATATCATCTACATAGGCTGTGTAGGTTAGTTATCTTGGTTAATATTCATGTAAAAGGATATAGTTTTTCTTTGGGTATATATTTTCATATTACTTGCCTCTTTGTCTTAAGTTTTAAATATCCCTCTTTCATTGTGACTATTGAGTTGCATGGAATCTCCAATGTATAAAAATCACAAATGCAAAAATAATCAAAAGTGATTAATTGGGTAATGGTAGAGTAGTTTCTATCCAGTAAGTTCTAGAAATAATGACTGCAAGCTAAGACAAAATACAAAAGACAACTGCTTAGAGGCACTGGGGAGCAAATAAAAGCAGACAGATAGTGGTGGAACATTAGAAGCTAGAACAAGGGAATGAAATTGAGAATGTCTCACATTTTTTAGGCTTCAGCAGGGGGCAAGTCCCAGTTGGTGCCATGTGGAATCTCTATAACATGGGTAGGAACACATTATTTTATTGGTTTAAAGAACTCCAGCATAGAAATTCAGTTCCACAGCACTTGGTAGTTGAGGTGGGAAATCTCTGAAAGAAGGCCATAGAAGAGTGGGTTCCCCAAAGTCCAAGTAAAAACCCTTTAAATATTTGGATAACCCCGAACAACACATCTAAGGGGGTATATTTCAAGCAGCCCATTTAAAGCTTAAAAAAAAATCCAATCTGTTCTTTCAGAGTTTGATATTTGAGTTCAGCTAGGTTAAGTATCTGTTTAAAAAAATTCATTTTAGAGAAATAAACAAAATTGTTTTTCTAATATAACATGCCTAATGTTCAAGATGCAATCTAAAAGTACCAGATATATGAAGAAAAATGAAAATGTGATTCATACTCAAGCAAGAAAGAAATCAATGGAGAGTGATCTCAAAATGAACCAGATGCTGACATTAGGAGACAAGAATTTCAAGGCAACTTTTATAATTATACTCAAGTGTGTAGAGAAATATATAATAAAAATAAATGTAAATATAGGAAATCTCAGCAGAGAATTACAACCAATAAAAAAAGAGAATCATACAGAAATTCTGTAACTGAAAAATACAATTTTACAAACATTTAAAAAAAATACTGTATGCACTTAACAACATTCTTGGTATAACAGAAGAAAAAGATCTTGACTTTTAAGTTAATAGAAATTACAAGACATAACAATATAAATTGAAATGAATATAACCACATGAAACTGGAAAATATACAAATGTCTGATAGAGATGTAATTTGAATTGCAGAAGGAAGAAGAGGGAGAAATGGCAGAAAAGGTAGTTATAGACAGCACAATATAAAATGACAGTATATAAACCAGCCAGAGAAAAATGACAGTTTACATACAAGGGAATAACATTCTGGATAACCACTGATTTTTTATCAAAAACTCTGGAGACAAGAGAGAATGGAATAATTTTTTTTTAGAGTGCTGAAAGAAAAGCAAAACCTGTCAACCCCAAATTCTATATTCAGTGGAAATATCTTTTTTAAATGAAGGCAAAGAAAAACCATTTTAAAATGAACAACAAGGGAATTTGTCAATAGCAGACTTGCACTAGAAATGCTTAATAAAGTTTCCTCTGACTAAAAGGAAATAATACCAGATGGAAACTTGTATTTTTGGGAAGGAATCAAAAGCTTTAAAGGTAGTAAATATCTGGGTAAATATAACATAATTTTTGCTCTCATTTTATTTTAACTATGTATGTGTGGTTAAAGCAATTATAAAATTTTCTTGTGGGGGTGTATGTTGTATGTAAAGGTAACATATATACAAATTGTAGCATAGAAAATGGAAATAGGTACAATATTAATTGTAAAAAGACTGAAAAATTAAAAGGGTGTATTATAATTCCTGTATTATCCATTAAAAAATAATGTAAAACAATAAATCTAAAGTGCCAATACATAAATTAAGATTGAATTTTAACAATTTGCAAAGAATCTATAATGAGGCAAGAAAGGAAATGAGGACTAAAATCAAAGTAGAAAAACAGAAAATAAATACTAAAATGGCAGACCTAATTCAAAACATATCAATAAATACAGTAAATATTGTTGAACAAAACAATTTAATTAAAAGGCAGATATGATCAGATTGGATAATGAGAGTTAACTATGTGTGGTCTACATGAAATGTGGTCTAAATATAGACATAGATCAAAAGTAAATGAATAGAAGAATATATGCCATGAAAACAACGATCATGAGAAGAATGGAGAGTAATTAAAAAATTCAAGACAAAGAACATTATCAGTGATAAAAGCATTTTATAGTAGTAAAAGAACCTGTTTGTTAAGGTGTAATAACAGCCATAAATGTGTGTAAGCTTAATAGTTTCGAAGTATAACAAATAAAAATTGATAGATTTAAAGGGAGAAATAGTCAATTCCATAATTATAGCTTGAGATTTTAACATGGCCTTTTCTAGAAACTGGTAGAACTAGACAAAAAAATCATTAAAGACAGAAAATATCAGAACAACTTTATTAACCATCTTTACCTGACTGATATTACAAAATACTATAGCCTACACATGCAGAATACGTATTATTCTGAAGAATGCATGGTATGTTCACTGATATAACATAAAGGTCAGCATATGCTGAGCATTACAAATCTCAATAAAGCTTAAAGGATTGAATCAGACAGAGTATTTCTCTGATCACAGAATAAAATTACTTCAAAGCACATTTAATCACATTAAAAATAAAAAAAACAATGAGATATCTGTGAAAACACTAAATATTTCAAAATTAATGAACTCACTCTAAATAATCCAAAGATCAAAGAAAAAATCACAATAAGGAAATATTTTGAACTGAATAATAATGAAAGTATAAAATGTCATAATATGTTGGATACAACTAAAGGAGTCTTATAGGGAAATTTACAGCTTTAACTGTTTATGTTAAAATTTCTATGAAAATCAAAGAAACCAAAAGCCAAAATAATTTTTAAAAAGAATAACTAAATTGGCTGGCTTACATTTTGTAAATTTAAGACTTACCATAAAGCTGCAACAATCAAAGCAGCATGGTTTTCATAAAAGGATAGACACATAGATCAACGAAACAGAACAGAGTCTAGAAATAGACCCATGCATCTAAGTGCAGTTTATAGAGGAGTTCCCAGTAGTATGTTTCAGTTTTTCTTTAACTCTGAAATTATGATAAAATAAAAATTTAAAGTTTGAAATATAAACAATTCAAACCATCTGAACAATAGCAAATTGGAATACATACTTTTTGAACGTGTAGAGAAGTCTGTAAAACACTTATGCTAGAAAATGTGTTTATTGTTCTGAAATGTAAAATTTCCTATTACTATGTAATACTTTCTTCCATTTAAAGAAAACATTACATATTACAATAGACAATGCATATCTTAATGTGTAATAAATGTTTGTATTAACATTATAAAGCATATAAATATACATTTAAAAATTTAAGATCCAAAAGCCATTTGGGGAAAAATTGATAAGTAAAAATAAAAGCAAATCTATATTATACATTATAGCCTATGCCATTTGTGATCATCTCTAGCCCCTCATTCATTGTCTAGATTCACTTGCAGCTGGGATAAACACTATCCATGATAGTTTCCTATCTAGAGCAGCTATGGTTTTATATTTTCTGCCTGAAGGATTTCTCCAGTGTGCTTAGCTCACAGGCATGACGGCTTGGAATTACTGAGGATTTAATACCCCTAGGAGTTTCTATGGGTATATATATTCCAGCTTCCTCTTTGCTCAATGGGACACTTCAAGACATGTTGTAAACATTTTCTCAGAGATGGAGCTCCAGTTGTGCATAGCATTATACCACTTATTAACTCACCATTTTTTGCCCTTTTGTCCAATATTACTACCCTTGCTTTCTCACTTATGTTTCCCAGAATTGCATCTCAGATAACATTCTATAACCAAGTACATTCAGGGTCTGCTTTCAGGGAAACCCAAAGTACAACACATTATCTTAAAATAATGTAAGGAAGGTCAATATGTCTCGAAACTTATAGGATGTGACTAATACACTTTGAGTAAAATTTGTAGAGATATAAATATTCATTATTAAAAAATAAAAAAGATATGAGAATTAAGTAATTTATTTAAAAAGAAAATAATAAATACATATGAGGTCTGTCCAGAAAGTATCAAGCCATTCATTATGAAAAATAGAGACAGTCATTAAAGAAGATAAAAGATACAAGAAACATTGTAGATAAGACAATGGTGCCTCAGTCTCCTTCAAAGTAGGCACCCTGGGACCTCAAACAGTTCCAGTTGCCATTGGCTGCTCCATCATATTTTCCTGAATCTCAACAATGGTATGAAATCTCTTCCCTTTCAAATGTGATTTTAGTTTTGGGAAAAGCCTGAATTTTCAAGGCACCTAATCTGGGCTGTGGCGGGGCTGATTCACCTGGGTGACTTGAGGTTTCAACAAAAATCTCTGCATGAGGTGTGATGCATGAGTAAGTGTGTTGTTGTGAAGCTGCCAATCACCAGTTGTCCATAGTGGCAGCCTTCTGAATCATCTGAATAGTTTCCATACAGGAATGTTCAATCTTAATGCAAAATTTGATGCAAATTCATTGCTCTACTTGCTCAGTTATTTTGAATGTGATGACTATAAAGTATTCATGCTCACTCAACGGAGTTCACTGGCCCCACTGACTTGTACAGTAATGCTATCATTTTCCATGCATGCACATTCCAGTCCACTCTCCTTGGCTTCCAGGTTACATTGATGTTGTGCAAACCATTCTTGTTATAGTAACAATGGCTGGATTTTTTATGGACAGACCTTATCATACATCTAATAAGACTAGAAATTAGAAAATTATACAGAGAAACACAGATGTAAAATAAATTTGTTAGAAAGCAAAAACTAAAATTAATTGTGTGTTCTTTGGAAAAAACAAAACTAGCAAATATCTGAAAATCCTGGTAAATAACAGTCATGTGTCAGTTAGTGATGGGATAAAATTTGAGAAGGGTGTCCATAGATGATTTTGTCAGTGAATGAACATCAGAAAGTATACTTCACAAACCTAGGTTATAAATCTTTACAGCATATTAGTATCCAAAACTACATAAGATTACATCAAACACAAGAGAAAGTGATGTACTCAAGAGATGGGTAAGATGTATGAGGGTGCTGCTAGAATAACAAGGAATACTGTTTTATTTTATTTTTTGAAAAGATTTTATTTATTTTTAGAGAGAGAGGAACAGAGGGAAGAATAGAGGGAGAGAAACATCAATGTGAGGTTCCCTATTGCGCACTCCCTACCGGGGACCTGGCCCGCAACCCAGGCATGTGCCCTGACTGGGAATTGACCTGGCTGCCTTTTGGTTTGCAGGCCCGCAGTCAATCCACTGAGCCACACCAGCCAGGGCAGGCATACAGTTTTATTTATTTATTTATTTATTTATTTATAGAACAGAATGATTATATTTGAATACACAACTTCTTTACAACCAAAAAAATTAAACATAGAACATGGTATAATAACAAAATAAATAACAAAAACATGGTATTTCATTTGCAATGCATGCAATATGGTTAACATTTTAGTCATAAATGAGCTTTTATGGAACCAGTTACAAAGACACTAATAATCCAAGGGAACTGGAAAGATAGAAAATGAAATAATACAAATAACAATTAAGAACTAAGAATATGATGACTGAGCTGAACAATGACAAAAGAATAATTTCTCTGTAGTATCACACTGTCAAAGAACAAAAATGTTGTACTGTATAGTCTGAACTCTCATAAACACTGACAAATTGATGAGAAGTATCTATATTTAAGTGGAACCTACTGTTTTGACTCAAAATATAAATTTTGGATATTCTTTGCCCCAACATGTCTAATTAATTAAAGCATACAGTTTCATAGGAAACTTTTTTTATAAGTAGAAATAATGCTCTTTTAAAGAAAGTATAGAAACCAGTAACATATTTGTTTATTATCATTGTCAAGTATTATGTACTGTTCATAACTGTATGTACTATACTTTTATACAACTGGCAATGCAGTAGGTGTATTTACATCAGATTCCTGCAAACATTGTAATGCGTTGTACTGTGACCTTATGATGGCTACAGCATCACTAGGCAATAGAATTTTTCAGCTCCCTTATAATCTTATGGGACCACTGTTGTAAATGGAGACTGTTGTTGGTCAAAATATTATATGGCATATATCAACAAAAAAAATGACAGAACACAAAGAAGCAAAATAAAAAAAGTGATCATAACATTAGAAATTGATAAATAAAATAATTTAAAGAGAATTTTAGGCATGTTTATCTAATAATTTGAAAAGCTTGGCAAAATGATTTTCATGGAAAATCTGAATGATCATAATTAACTCAATAAATTGATAGCTGAATATAATCATGTAAGAAATTAAAAACTTTTTTGAAGATTTACTTAAAGCTGTCCTAGGGTTGGATTATTTTGAAATAACTTTTTTCAAACTTTTAAAGCATAGCTCATTTGTATGCTACACATGCCATTTCTCAGCATAGATGGGAAACATTCCAATTTCTTTCACAAAATAGTGTAAATTTAATGCCAAAACTTTAAAAAATAAATCAAAAAGGAGAAAAACCACTGAACATTTTTTCTTCTGAATATGCTTAAGATAATGAAAAATATCTACAATCAAAAAGCAATAGTTTACTAGGCAGTAAAGAGCTAGAGGCATTGCCATTAAAATTAAGAACAAAACATGTATGCATGCTATTGTCACTATCAATTTATGGTGGCTTGAAAGTTCCCAATATTAAATATAAGACAAAAATTATGCAAGAGGTAACGTATTTGTTACTGAGAAAAAATATTGTTTATAAAAGACATAGTTGTCTTTTAGAAATTGCAAGAGATCAATGGAAAAACTGTTAACACAAACAAGGTTAGTTAGCTGATTAATTAGGTTAATGACTGTTTTAAGTAAGAGATTCCCAAAGATAATAGATTAAATAAGATAGACATTTCATTTCTCACAACAATCCAGAGGTCAGTGGTCAAGAATAGTAAAACTGCTCTACTCCATGTGATAAGTAATAGACTCAGCCAGGTTCCTTCTATCCTGTCCAATAGTCCACTAGAACAAGGATTGGCAAATCTTTTCTGTAATGGGCCAGCATGTAAAAATTTTAGGTTTTGAGGTTTCGATAATCTCTGTCAAATTTCCTTTCCTCCCTCCCTCTGTCCCTCCCTTCCTCCCTTCTCTTCCCTTCTCCTTCCCCACCTTCCTCCCTCCCTTCTTTCCTCTCTCCTTCCTTCTGTCCCATCTTTTCTTTTTTAAAAACAACCATTAAAAACATATTAAACCATTCTTAGCTCATGGGCCATGTAAAAAGTATGGCCAAAGGTCAGATTTGGTCCCCAGGCCATAGTTTGCTAACTCCTGCTTTATAATTTGTCATCTTTTTCATGGTTAAATATGATTAATCTCAAGTCTGTGTTCCAGAAGAAAAATACACAGATCTTGGAGATGACTTTAAAGCTGCACATACCACTTCCATTCACATTCCACTGGCCATAGTCACCTGTCCACACACAACTGCAAGGGAAATTGGAAAATCTAGATAGCCATGTAAAACAAGAAAAATGGAAGGCTGTACTTGGATAGGACAAGTATAAATTTGACTTACTGGTCAAAGTAAGAATTTAAAAAACCAAGTTTCTGGAATATCAGCAATGGCCAATCAGAAAATATAATGGAAAATGGGTCTTTTACAATAACAAAATGTCTTTAATAAATACCTAGAACATTTTGAACCAGAAATGTTCAGACTCTACCCAAAGATAATTAAATATAGTAAAGAAAGTAAAATTTAACAAATGAAGGAAAAATAAGCAAAAGTGCTAGATGGAAAGACTTTTTAAAATATGCATGTCAATTTCTGAAATTAATTGGTAAGTGTAATATAATTCCAATAGATTCCAATAAGATTAACTCTATGTGTTTGACAGGATAATTCTGAAATAGAGGATGACACTCAAAAATAAATGAGAGAATTTCAAGAAAATATATTTGAAAATAAATGAAATAAGAGGAACTTAATCTACCAGATATTTAGTTATGGGTGCTGTCAGTTAAAGGGAGAGGTCCAGGAAAGATAGTGTGGTTGAAACTGCCAAACCATGACCCCTTCTAAGCATGTTTAGGTCACAGGAGTTTGGGAACAGAAGGTTCTGATTCAACCACTTTTTGGTGACTGTAGGCAAGTGATTAATCTATCTGAGCATCATAATAGTCAACCAGTAATAATACATGTCTTACAAGGGTTTATTAAGAATCAGAATTTGTTCTGTACTACTTCTTTATCTTTCAATAAACTCTTAGAGTAAAAGATTTCATCTAACTAAAACAATAATAAATCTGATGTCCCCAGCAGAGGCACATCACCTAGGATTGTAGCACATGATGTCTATGGTTACTGATTATGATGCTGAGGAACAGGGGGACTCATAACTGGACATGAGTTTCTCATGACATGCTACAAAATGCCACATAGCAGTTCAGCCAAGAAGTGGTTGTCCGTTTGGGGAAAGAAAGCTGTTCTGAGTTTTAGTTCTCTCTATTTCTAGCTATACAATATTGGGATATTAATTTCACTATATCTTCTTATCAATATTCAGATAATGATAGCAGAACAATAATAAATAATTTATTATTTACTCTGCCCTCAGCACGAGGTATTTATAATACATTAAATCATTTAATTTTTAAGAGCCACATATAGTTATTATTTGTATTTTGCAGATATTGAAACAGAGATAAACAGATTTCTATAACTTGACAAAAGTCATCCAGCTATTTAATGTGGACTTCAGCAGCTTCACCATCAGGGTACTGTTATTTGTGTAAGGGTAGCTATACAATAAACAATTGTTGCATTTGGATTAGGATAGAGAAATATGTGTGCTCACATTACAGAGGTGGTAAGTAGAAGCTGGACGCTGTGATCTGTCTAGACTGTCTTGTTGTACAAGCTTTATTTAAACAAAGGGTACTTTAAAGGCTCAATGCATCCTTGAATCAAGGTGTTTGTAAAGCACTTAGGACAGCATTTGGTATATGGTACACATGCAGTAGATGAGGTTCGCCATGATATGAGTGGGTGTAGCAGAGTGCCTAACTCATTATCAGCCACCTAGTAAATATTTATTGAAGAATGCTTTAATAAAATCTCTAATCTTCAAATGTCTTTGATATACATGGTTTTCCTAGAGTTATGATTTTAAGACAGTGAAAGATACTCCACAGTGAAAAGACTTGTAGTCATAAATCAGTGTTTGTCTATGACACAGTCTTCTCTATTAAAATTTGGTTTAGAACAGCCTGAAACTTTGCATCAACAAACATCGCTTAAATGTTTAGGAGTAGTAACTGATTATTTTCCCGTTCTGGTTCATGTGTTTTATTGCACATATTCATTGTAACCAGTTTTACACAATGCAGTGAAATTGTAAATTTCAGCAAAAATGATGGATTTCAAAGCAAACATATTTTATTTGTAGCATTTCATAATATGACTGCTTTCACTTGTGAATCAAATGTTTGAGTTAGGACAACAGATATAGCAATACTATTTTATAAGAGTTTTGTGGGTTCAATAATGCTCACTTGTGTTAATCTTTTCTGAAAGTTTTGGCCAGAGACTGCTTCATGATTACAATGTTTACCAAGTAGAAATGTCTCAGAAAAACATTATTTTGTTGGGGCAGACTAAATAATTTGCTGGGCAAAAATAAAATGCTGAAGATAAACATATATGTTTAAAAATTGGGCTTTATCATAGAGTTTTGTTTACTAGTATAGATGATATCTATATTTCAGAAAGTTGGAACTGGTTTCCAGTATTCTATTGTGCAATTTTAGATTTTCTCTTCTCTAGCTTTAGATAGTACATTGAGTCTCTCTCTATATAGTGACTATCTGTATGTAGTCACTGGAAAATGGGGTGTCTACATAAGAGAGAAGCCTCCCTATTTCACCAACTCTTAAAGAGATGAATCCTTAAAAATGAGAAAAATAATAGTGGGGGTGAGACTGGGAGAGAAAGAAGGAGAGAGAGATGGGGGGAGGGAGAAAGAAAGAGAAAGGGAGAGAGAGAAAAAAAAGAAAGAGGAGAGGAAGAGAAGGAGAAGAGGCTGGGAAAATAATCTTGCACTTTTATTAGCTTCCAATCATTCCTAAATAGCTCTTTGAGACACCAATTTATTGTACCTGATAGAGTTGAGAGACAGAATTGTGAGACTGATAATGATATTAATGTGCAGGTCATGGGCTTGGTTAATTCCCTTTCAAAGGGATGGAAGGAAGAGGGAGAGTGAGAAGGGTGAGTGTAACCATTCAGTCCCTCACTTTCAAGCTAACTGGGAACTGTTTCTAATGAATGTCCCTGCCTCCATCAAGGGCATTTCTTCCATTTTACAAGCACGCGGGGAAGCAGACATTGCTCAAGTACAAGGGTTCAGTTTGCACTGAGCCACAAATCACATTTCATTTATCAGGCCCTACAGATGACAGGATATCATCAAATCCCTGGAGAGTCATATTCATTAAAAAGAAATTTTAAGTAATTACAACAATTAATTGACTTGAAACAGTTTCTGGTGGATAAGGTTTACATAATTCATTTGCCAGACAAAACAAGCCTGATCAAGTTCGGGAGCCTGCTATTTCCGAGCGTCCTCTGTCAGGCACTGTGCGTCCAGGAAAGGGGCTCGTCACCGTGAACCCTCCCTCCCTGACTTTCCTTTTTGAAAGGAAGGAGTAATTTGTAAAGCAAAAAATTTAAACTTAAAAGAATTTGACAAATTCTGTTTGGTGTCCACATTATGGTTCTGTGGCACTTCTTTACTTACCCATGTTACTAAAACTGATGAATGAAAATGAGTTATAGTAACTGAGAACTCTGAGAGCGTGGTTTTGAGGAGCAAGACAAGGCCTTCCTGAAAGCCAAGTAGTCATTTAGGATGAGCTCTAGACCAGCCCAGGAACTCTATTATACACAAAGGAACTTGAGTGAACTCATTTAATATTTCGTCAACATCTTCAACAATTAGTCATAAATTCTTTAAATTTTTAAAATTTAATGGGGCTTATGATTAAATTTGGAGAGAGATATCACAGTGCAGCTATAGCAAATAATTTCTTTTATGTGCTGTGAAATATGATTTTCCAACCACCTGGTAATACTGCAACATAATCTAACCATGTTATCAGGTTTCTGCTATATCAGCACCTATTTTTGGAGAAATGATTTAGAGAACTTCACATAACAAAAAAGAACCCTCTAACATAGTTTTGATGCATCTCGTTAGGGTGGTAGGAGAATGGATCATGGTAACTCTTAAACAGCACAAAAGTTAAACAGCACAAAAAAAGCATATACTATTGAATTTTTGAGATTGTTATATTTTATATAATGGGCTAGGGAGAGTTACTAAGGCTTTTAGGACTGCAGGGCAGCTTCATTAAAAGGGTCAATGATGGGGCAGGTACTTAAACCCAAGAGTGATGGTCTCTGAAGTGTGTTTTTCCCAAATCAAGCCACAAACCACCTGCCTTGGTATCACCTGGGAAGCTTTTTGAGTATATGCAGGGCCCAGAGCAGAATCGGATCTTGGGGATGAGAGTCCTGGACCTCTGCTGTTTTAACAGGCATCCTGAAACCCGATCATCACTGGTGAGTTTCAGAGTAATTGAAACACCTGTAGAATGAATTTCAGATTATTGGTGTTTTTTTGAAATTCTTCTTCTCTCTGTACCAGCCACTATTGTTCAAAGAAACAGAACCAATAGGACATAAAGGGTAGGGGAAAAGTAGGTTTATTGTTGTGAGCATGCAAAACAGTTTATCCTTTTCTTATTATTAATTACTGTATTACTTTCTGTAAGAACAACGCTAAGCCTATGTTTGCCTCACCCTGTACATCTATATTGACATAGATATGATATATTTATTTATTAGAAGAAATTGGCTCATGTAGTTATGAAGGCTGAGACCTCCCTATGCAGCCTGCAAGCTAGAGACCCCGAAAAGCTGTGGATGTAGTTTAGTCCAATTTTGAAGGCCTGAGAACCAGGGGAGCCAATAGTGTAATTCCCAGTTCAAGGTCAGGGGAAGATGAGATAAGATGTCCCAACTCAAGGGTGGTGAAAAAAAGAAAAGAAAAAAAGAAAGGAAGTCTTAAAAAAGAGGGGTGGACAATATTCTCTACATTTTGTGCTACTGAGGCCCTCAAAGGATTGGATGATGCCCACCCACAATGGGAAGGACAATATACTTTACTGAGCCCACTGATTCAAATGCTAGTTTCATTTGAAAATACTCATAGAAACTCCCAGATATAGAGGAGGAAAAAGATGGCGGAGGAGTGAAAGGGAGTCACGCTGACCTCCTCCCAAAACCAAACTGGAATTGCAACTGAATAATGCAGTAATCACCTGGAAAGCAGTGGAGCGATAGTGGGAGAGGAGCCTTGGTGCCGCGGACAGTGGATTCTATTCTCACACATCCCAACGGGTGAGAATTGCGGTGGAGGCTCGAGAGGGTGGACTGGGTGCGCACGGGCACTGGCACCAGAGGGACATTGAAACAGCCAGTTAGCGTCCCCCCGAGAAGAACGGGGTCTGAATCATAAACAGGAACCCCTAAACTACAGCAGCTAAAGCCGAGAAAATACAGACAAAACGCAACCCCAAAAAGCTTAGGGGCGCTCTCTGCCAGAGACAGGTGGCTGAGGATGCAAAAAGACATTTAAAGGGCAAACGCAAAAGTTGCAGCAGCAGCCACCCTCCTTGATCGCTGGGTACAGGCGGCAGCAGGGTGGGCTGGTGCCTGGGAAAAGACTGGTGAGGAAAACTTTGTGAAGAGAACTGAGACTGCGGCCGGTGGAGCCCGGGTGATAACGCACTTCCCACTCTGCAGCTACCATCTCGCTCAGGCATAAGGGAATCAATTAACCTGCCTTTTGTGCGCTCCGCACACAGCTTGTACGCCTGTGAGCTACGGGGCTGAGTGCAGACTGGCTGGGAGAGCCGTGAGGAGAGACTGGAGACGGAGGCATTGGGGAAAGAACAGGAGGAGGAACCGGGGAGTCCCGACTCCCTCCCCGTTCGGTAGTCTCCATTGTGGGCTGGAAAGGCGCGACCCCAAAGAGGCAGAAGCGGGGCGCGCATGAACCAGACTGCCTGCGATTGAAACGCAGTCCGCACAGGGGTTGGATCCTCGGCCGAAGGGGTCACAGAACTGCCCAGAGGCCCCTGAGGGGAGACTAGAAACGGAGGCACTGGGGAAAGAACGGGAGGAGGAACCGGGGAGTCCTGACTCCTTCTCCTTGCCGAAGTCTCCATTGCGCGGGAAGAGGCCACACCCCCAAAGAGCCAAAAGCCGAAAAGCAAACATAGACACCCCCAAAACACCCAGAGCAGGCGCGCACACTTGCGCCGAGTGACTGGCGAGGGTTGGCGAGCGTGTGTGTGACCCACGCGGGCTGGCGAACGCTTGCACCTGCCGGCAAGGCCTCACACAGACTGGCACCCATACGACCTGCGAGGGAGTGCACAGAGGGGCAAGGGCAGGCGTAAATTGACCTACCCACCGCGATTGCGGAGCGGCCCACAAAATAAGTAGAGCTGCCCAGAGTCCCTGGAGGAGAGACCAGAAACAGGATTAACCGGAGAGTCCTAGAGCTGATTTCTTCCCATTTCCGTAGTCCCCATTTGGCGAGGGCAAGCAACGCACCCAAAGAGCCAAAAGCGGGGAAAACACACAATAGAAGACCCTAAACTGACCAGTGCCGGGAAGCTCGCGTGCCAGGGAGGCCAGATGAGCACGGGAGGTCGCGAATAAGCCCCCTGGTCTGGGGCAAACACATGCGAGCCCAGGCAGGTGGGGGACCCTGCCGGGCTGGGAACGCGCTCAAGGAGCTCTCGTGAGAGAGCAGAGAGATCCCAAAAAATAGCTCAGCCCTGACCGAAGGGGTCACAGAGCTGCTCCAAGCAGGAGTCAGACACAGGCATTAGACTCCTGAAAGGCTCAAACAAACAACCCAAGGCCCTATAGGGTCAACAACTGACATCATCAGAGGCAGGCCCAGAAAGAAAAGTAAAGGACAAAAATACTTAACAGACTCTCACAAAAATGGGAAGAAAAAGAAGTTCCCCCCAAATGAGTGGAAAAGGGGACTCCCCACAGAGAGAGCTCAATGAAATAGAGGCAAGGGAACTATCAGATATGGAATTTAAAACAATGGTTCTAAGGAAGCTCAATGAGCTCAGCCAGCTCAAAGATAACTATGAGAAACTGCAGAGAAACTATCAGGATCTTACAGCAAACTACATCAGCCTGGAAAAGGACATAGAAACTATCAAGAAGACACAAGAGGATATGAAGAATACCATTTCTGAATTGAAGAACACAGTAGAAGGAATCCAAAGCAGGCTGGATGAAGCTGAGGATCGAATCAGTGAGATGGAGGACAAGGTAGAAAAAAGCTCCCAGAAAGAACAAGAAATGGAAAAACGGCTCAAAAAGAATGAAGAAGCATTTAGGGAAATGCAGGACAACCTGAAACGCAATAATATCCGTATAATAGGGATACCAGAAGGAGAAGAAGAGGAGCAAGGAATAGAGAACCTCCTTGAAAAAGTAATGATGGAAAATTTCCCTAATTTGAGTAGAGAAAGGCTCTCATGGATCCAGGAGGCACAGAGGACCCCACTCAAGAGGGACCCAAGGAGGTCCACTCCAAGACACATCATCATTAAAATGGCAAATGTCAAAGACAAAGAGAGAATCCTCAAGGCAGCAAGGGAGAAGGAGAAAGTAACATACAAGGGGGCCCCGATCCGCCTAGGAGCTGACTTCTCAACAGAAACACTGCAAGCCAGAAGGGAATGGCAACAAATATTCCAAGCCATGAAAAGCAAGGGCCTACAGCCAAGGCTGCTCTACCCAGCTAGGCTCTCCATTAAAATAGAAGGAGAAATACGGAGTTTCCCAGACAAAAGAAAGCTAAAAGAATACATCTCTACCAAACCAGCACTCCAAGATCTGCTAAGGGGACTGGTTTAAGCAGATGAAGGAAAAGAATGAGACAGAGAGGAACACAAGTACAAAGAGAAAAGATGAGTAAGTTTCTATCAGTAGTATCTCTCAATGTGAATGGACTAAATGCCCCAATCAAAAGACACAGGGTAGCTGAATGGATGAGAAAACATGACCCACACATATGCTGCCTACAAGAGACCCACCTCACAGCAAAAGACCTACACAGATTGAAAGTAAAGGGATGGAAAACAATATTCCAAGCAAATGGACATGAGAAAAAGGCAGGCGTTGCCATACTTGTATCAGACAAAGTAGATTTCAAAGCAAAGGCCATAAAGAGAGACCCAGAGGGGCACTTTATCATACTTAAAGGAAGAATCTATCAAGAAGACATCAACATTGTAAACTTATATGCTCCCAATATAGGAGCCCCCAAGTTTATAAGGAAATTGTTGGATGACTTCAAAAAAGATATAGATAGCAACACACTGATAGTAGGGGATTTCAACACCCCACTGTCAAAAATGGACAGATCTTCCAAACAAAACATGAATAAAGATATCGTGGCGCTGAATGAAACACTGAATCAAAGAGACTTAACTGACATATATAGAATCTTACATCCCAAAGAAGAAAAATACACATTCTTTTCAAATGCTCATGGCAGTTTTTCAAAGATAGACCACATGATAGGACACAAAGCAAGCCTCAGTAAATTCAGGAAAATAGAAATAATACCAAACTTTTTCTCAGACCACAAGGCCTTGAAACTCGAAATCAAACTCAAAGAGAAACTTCAAAAACTTGGAAACTCATGGAGACTGAACAGTACACTATTAAACAATGAATGGGTCAATAATGAGATAAGAGAAGAAATCAAAAAATTTCTGGAAACAAATGAAAATGAACAGACAACTGTCCAAAACCTATGGGACACAGCAAAGGCGGTCCTGAGAGGGAAGTTCATAGCAATACAGGCTTACCTTAAAAAGATAGAAACATTTCAAATAAAAGACCTAACACTACAACTTCAAGAACTGGAGAAACAACAACAAATAAATCCCAGAGCAAGTAGAAGGAAGGAAATAGTCAAGATTAGAGCAGAACTGAATGACATAGAGACAAAAAGAACAATTCAGAGGATCAACCAATCCAGAAGCTGGTTCTTTGAAAAGATTCATAAAGTGGACAAACCTTTAAGCAGACTCATCAAGAAAAAAAGGGAGAGGGCCCAAATTAATAATATCAGAAATGAAAGAGGAGAAATAACAACTGATACCACAGAAATACAAATGATTATCAGAAACTATTATGAACAATTATATGCCAAGAAATTTGAAAATCTGGATGAAATGGACAAATTTTTAGAAAAGTATAATCTTCCAACACTGAAGGAGGAAGAAACAGAAAGCTTGAACAGACCGATAACAGTTGGGGAAATTGAAGCAGTAATCAAGAAACTCCCAGCACACAAAAGCCCAGGGCCAGACGGTTTCCCAGGAGAATTTTACAAAACATTTAAGGAAGAGCTAACCCCTGTCCTTCTCAGGCTATTCCAAAAAACCCAAGAGGAGGGAAGACTGCCAGACTCCTTCTATGAGGCCAGCATCACCCTGATCCCAAAACCAGATAAAGACCCTACAAAGAAAGAAAACTACAGGCCAATTTCGCTGATGAACATAGATGCTAAAATCCTCCACAAAATATTGGCAAACCGCATCCAGCAATACATTCAAAAGATTATCCATCACGATCAAGTGGGATTCATCCCAGGGATGCAGGGATGGTTCAATATACGCAAATCAGTAAACGTGATACACCACATAAATCAAAGAAAAGACAAAAACCACATGATCATCTCGATAGATGCAGAAAAAGCATTTGACAAGGTACAGCACCCATTTATGATCAAAACACTCAGCAAAATGGGAATCAATGGGGCATTCCTCAACGTAATAAAGGCCATATATGAAAAACCTACAGCCAATATCATACTCAACGGGCAAAAACTGAAAGCTTTCCCACTAAGATCGGGAACACGACAAGGATGTCCGCTCTCACCGCTTCTTTTCAACATCGTATTGGAAGTCCTAGCCACAGCGGTCAGACAAGAGAAAGAGATAAAAGGCATCCAAATAGGAAAGGAGGAAGTAAAACTATCATTGTTTGCAGATGACATGATAGTGTACATAGAGAACCCTGTAGACTCTACCAAAAAACTCCTCAACCTAATAAGTGAATTTGGCAAAACAGCAGGATACAAAGTCAACATTCAGAAATCAAAGGCGTTTTTGTACACCAGCAATGCAATAGAAGAAGAAGAAATCAGGAAAAATATACCATTCGATATAGCACGAAAAAAAGATAAAGTACCTAGGGATAAATTTAACCAAAGACACAAAAGACCTGTATGCAGAAAACTATGCAACATTGAAAAAAGAAATTAAGGAAGACACAAATAAATGGAAGCATATACCGTGCACATGGATTGGAAGAATTAATATCCTTAAAATGTCCATACTACCAAAAGCAATTTATAGATTCAACGCAATCCCTATTAAGATACCAATGACGTATTTCACAGAAATAGAACAGACATTTCAAAAATTTATATGGAACCATAAACGACCTCGAATAGCCGCAGCAATTTTGAGAAAGAAACACAAAGTAGGAGGGATCACAATACCGGACATCAAACTCTACTACAAAGCCACTATACTCAAAACAATCTGGTACTGGCACAAGAACAGACCCATAGACCAGTGGAACAGAATAGAAAGCCCAGAAATAAGCCCAGGTCTCTATGGACATCTAATATTCGACAAAGGGGGCAGAAGCATAAAATGGGGCAATAACAGCCTCTTCAACAAATGGTGTTGGGAGAGCTGGACGGCTACATGCAAAAAATTGAAATTGGATCATCAGCTGACACCACACACAAAAATAAACTCAAGATGGATAAAAGACTTAAATATAAGTCACAACACCATCAAAGTCCTAGAGGAGAACATTGGCAGGAAACTCTCAGATATCCCACGCAGCAATTTTTTCACTGATATGTCTCCTAAAGCAAGGGACATAAAGGAAAGAATAAACAAGTGGCACCTCATCAAAATAAGAAGCTTCTGCACAGCGAAAGAAAACATCAGCAAAATGAAAAGGGAGCCAACCATTTGGGAAAATATATTTGCTAATGATACATCAGATAGAGGTTTGATCTCCAAGATATACAAAGAACTCACTCGACTTGACTCCAAGAAGACAAACGATCCAATCAAAAAATGGGCAAAGGACCTGGGCAGATGCTTTTCTAAGGAGGAGATACAGAGGGCCCAGAGGCATTTGAAAGCATGCTCTGCATCACTGGCCATCAGAGAAATGCAGATCAAAACCACCATGAGGTACCACCTCACACCGGTCAGAATGGCCATCATAAACAGATCCACAAACAACAGGTGCTGGCGAGGCTGTGGAGAAAAGGGAACTCTAGTCCACTGTTGGGTGGGAATGCAGACTGGTGCAGCCACTATGGAAAGCAGTGTGGAATTTCCTCAGAAAGCTGAAAATGGAACTGCCTTTTGATCCAGCGATTCCCCTGCTGGGACTATACCCTGAGAACACCAAAACGCCAATACAAAAGAACCTATGCACCCCAATGTTCATAGCAGCACAATTTACAATAGCCAAGTGTTGGAAGCAACCTAAATGACCATCAGTAGATGACTGGATCAAAAAATGATGGTACATATACACAATGGAATACTACGCAGCAGAAAGAAAAAAGAAGTACTAAACTTTGCGACAGCATGGATGGAACTGGAGAGCATCATGCTAAGCGAAATAAGCCAGGGGGCGAAAGACAAATACCATATGATCTCACCTATAAGCGGAACCTAACCAACAATGCAAAGAAGCAAGGCAAATATGACCAGCAACACTGAAAGGAAAACAAATCAACAGAGACAAGAGGGAAGGGGGGCGCAGGGAAAGGGAAGGGAAGGGGAAAGTCAAGGAACATATAGCAAGGACTCATGGACAAAACCAAAGGGGAAGAGCTGAGGGAGGGGAGGTGGGAGGGGGCAAGGGAAGGAGGTGGGGGGAAGGCAGAGACAAATGTATTTAAAAAGTAAATAAATTAATTAAAAAAATAAAAAAAAATAAAAAAAATCAGAAAAATATGTGGGAAGAATAAATAAAGAGCATTCGTCATATATGCCATGAGTACAATATCTACATTCCAATTCATGGAAATTAAATAAACAATGTAAATTGAAATGTAAAAAAAAAAAATAAAAAGAAAAGAAACTCCCAGATATAGTGCTTAATCTGGAGACCTGTGGCCAGTAGAGCTGACTAATAAAATTAACCTTTATATTCTCCAAGAATTCCCTTATCCTTACTTGTTGAAAGTGGCACATTGCTGCACCCTAAAATTCTGAAGAGAACTTGCAATGTTACATATTTTGTCCATTCAACAGGCCTTATTGAACACCTGATGCTACATATCAGTCATACCCAGAGCTGGAGCTGAAGAATTAATAACCTTTCCAAAAATTTGTTTTGCATTTTTTGTATTTCTTCATGGATAGAGAGATTTTAATCTTGTTGTTCTATTTTTTAGGTTTATGATTTCCATTTGGTTAAAAAAATAACTTCTATTTCTTTTGGAGATTTTCTAATTTTTTTAAAGAAACATTTGAATGTTAAAGCATAAAAAACTGCTACATTAAAAAAACAATGGCTGATTTAAAATCCTTGTCAGATTATTCCAGCATTGGATTCATTTGATGTCGGTATTGCTTGGTTATCTTTTCTCATTTAAGTTGTGATTTCCTTGATATGACAGGTAATTTTCTATTGTGTCCTGGATATTCTGGCTATTATATGAAGGGATTCTGGGTCTTATTTAAATCCATTACTTTACTAGGCAGTCATCCCGAACAGGTGAGTAGCCAGCTCCAGGCCTAATGTGGTGGGCTGTGATTCCAATGGCAATTTCACTTTCTGAGTCTTCATGGTATTCTTTTGTCTGCTTGGTTTATCTTGTGCCATGGGGTCTCTCACTGGTCCCCACTGGTGGTGTCTAAGGGGCTGACAGGGGGTTTCCCCAAGTGAGTCCGTTTTCTACTGCCTCCTTTAATGGGGATCAGGCTCTCTGTTGGGGGCGGGATGGGAGGAGAGCTTCCTTGTTGCTGCCAGTAGCTCTGGTATTTCTCAGCAAGGGAGAGGAGTCTGCAGCCCTGCCTAGACAGAGAGTATCTCTCCTGGTGGCTTAACCTCCTGGAGCATGGTGCCGGTTTGCCTTTTTTTAATTGGAGGAACCTCCTGCTTGTTCCAGGGGCAGGAATGAGACTACCTGGGCTGCCTTCTCTTACTAGATTGGGCCTGGGAAATGCTGGGCCTGGGTAACCTTCCTCCACTGGTGGGGGGACATAGGACACACTGCCCTATGTTGTTCCTATAGGTCTTGGGTCCCAAACCAGATGGCTTTCATATCACCACCTTTTGGAGTTTTCCTTTGTTTGCTTTTTGTGCTAGTCCCAGGATTTACAGTTGTACTTGGCTGGGAGGAGCAGGGGGAAATCGGCCTATGTTATGGATAAGTTTTTAAAAATAATTTCCCATGGAAAGTCCCATGGAAAGATTTTTAAAAATAATTTCAAACCAAAGTTTCTTGTTAAGGCCTCAAAGTTATTTTAGATAATTTTCTGTGATGCCTTTTAAATGAGATAAGAAACATTGATAAATTTCTGTGTACCTAATTATATTTCTACTTAAAATCATAAATCAAAAATATGGCAGGGTTTGGATCTTCAAGTCAAAATGGCAGCATAGGTAAAGGCAGTACTTGCCCCCTCCCATAACCACATCAAAATTACAACTAAACTACAGACAACCATCATTCAGAGCCACCCAAAATCTAGCTGAGCAGAAGTCCGACAACTAAGGATATAAAGAAGATGCCACACAGAGACTGGTGGGAAGGACAGAAATGCAGAATTGGTTGATCCCACACCCATGTGTGGCAGATAAAAATCAGGAGGGATATCTCAGTAGAAGAGGTCCTCCCTAAAGAGCATGGGGTCCCAGCCACATACTAGGCCTCTCAGCCCAGGGTTCCGGTACCAGGAAGGGAAGTCCCCATCACTCCTGGCTGTAAAAACCAGTGAGGATTGAGGCTGAGTGAGAAAAAGTCTTCTGGAGTCCCAAGCAGTTCCTCTTAAAAGGTCTGCATATAGACGTACTTGGACTCCCTCCATCTGAGCTCTGCACTGGGGGGGCTGTTAGAAAGCTACCAGGTTCACACAGGGAGGAACTTAATTGTCCATAATCAGGGCAAAAGCTGGGGGGGCGCAGATTTATCCCAGAGAGAAGTATTGGCACAGGCCAATGTTCCTTTGCTGAGTCCTCTCCCCACAGAGCCAGCAGGAGGGTGCCATGTATGAGTCTCCATCAACCTCACTAACACTGTTTGTCCCACCTGGTGATTCCCTGAGATTCCACCCACTCAACTTTCAGGCCTGCCCAAGCTGTTTCCAGTAGCTTTCTCATACAAATGGCCTGTCTTGTCTCCTGTTTCAGACTTTACTAAAGTCTCTCAAACAAGCAGCATCTGGCATTGGCTTGCCTTGCACAACTTGATAAGTGCTCCTAAGCCACACATTAGTGGCAGCCAGCCTTGGTTTAAAGCTTGTCCTTGCCTGTACTTCCAAGTCCAGCACAAATAGCAGCCATCTGCAGATCACTTTATAGCTCATGCTGGGTGACCCTGGGCAGAATACAGGTGTCTGCTCACCTTGGCCTGCACTTTCCTGGAGGCCCCAGAGTCAGAGCATCTGGACACAGACCCAGATGATGTTTGACTATCTCTGGAGCATGATCTCCACAGGGGACACACTCAGGGGGCAGATTTAGCGGGCACCAGAGCCCCACTGAATAAGTCCTGTTCTGTGGGGTGGGCCCCTGCATAGCTGATCTTCCACAGTAGTCAAAACCATTACTTTCAGCCAATTAGCCTGGGGTTAAATCCCTCCCATTGACATGCCAGCAGCAATCATGGCTCAACTACAATAGGAGGGTGTACACAGCCCACACAAGGGCCAACTGTAGTGCCTACCTTTGGTGAATGAGGAGGCTATGCCACTGGACCATACAGGGCACCTACTGCATTAAGCCACTCTACCAAACCTGAAAGATGTAGCAGCTCTACCTAATACAAACACAGGGAGGATGCCAAACTGAGGAGAGATCACCCCTCGCCATAACATGTCCTATATGAAAGAATAGAATAAAACTCCAGAAAAAGAACTAAACAAAATTGAGACAAGCAATTACTAGATGCAGATTTGGAAACATTGGTTATAAGGATGCTCAATGAACTTAGGGGAAGAGTAGATGAACTTAGCGTGAACTTCAACAGCATAGAAAAGGACATGAAATCATAAAAATGAACCAGTCAGAAGTGAAGGATAAACTAACTGAAATAAAGAGTAATTTATAGGGAATCAATAGTAGAGAAGATGAAGCTGAGAATCAAATCAATGATTTGGAATTTAAAGAAGCAAAAAGCACCAATCAGAGCAGCAAAAAGAAAATAGAATTTAAAAAATGAGGATAGCATAAGAAGTCTCTGGGAAAAATTCAAGCCTAGCAACATTTGCATCATGGGGTTGCTGAAAAGAAAAGAGAACAAGAAATTGAAAATCTATTTGAAAAAAATAATGACAGAAAAATTCTATAACTTGGTGAAGGGAATAGACATACAAGTCTGAGAGTTGTGGAGGATTTCCAGCAAGATGAGTACAAGGAGGCCCACTGCAAGACATATCATAATTAAAATTCAAAAGATTAAAGACAAAGAGAGAATCTTTTTTTAAAAATCCTCACCTGAGGATATGTTTATTGATTTATTGAGAGAGAGAGACAGAGAGAAACATTGATCAGTTGCCTTCTGTTCGTGCACTGACTAGGGATGAAAACCACAGCATAGGCATGTGGCCTGACCTGGGATGGAACCTGCAAATTTTTGGTGCACAGGACAATACTCTGTCCTGCTGAGACACCTGGCCAGGGCCAGATAGAGGGTCTTAAAAACAGCAAAAGAAAAGCAGTTAGTTGACTATAAAGGAGTTCCAGAAACTTTGCAGGTCAGAAAGGATTGTCAAGAAATATTCAAAGTGATGAAATGCAAAGACCTACAACCAAGATTACTCTCCCCAGCAAAGCTCTCATTTAGAATTGAAGGGCATATATAGAGATTCGCAGACAATAAAAAGCTAAAGGAGTTCATTACCACCAAACCGGTATTACATGAAATGTTAAAAGGGTATTATTTAAGAAGGAGAAGGGGAAAAAAAATCAAAATATGAACAATAAAATGGCAGTAAATACATATCTATCAACAACTAAATCTAAAAAACAAAATAAATGAACAGGCAGAACAGAAACAGGCTCACAGATACAGAGAACATTTTGATGGTTGCCAGATGGGAGGGAAATTGGGGGGCTGGATGAAAAAGGTGAAGGGATTAAGAACAAATTGGTGTTACAGAATAACCCTGGCAATGTAAAGTACAGTATGGGGAATATAGTCAATAATGTTGTAATAGCTGTGTACGATGTCAGATGTGTATGAAATTTATTGGAATGATCGCTTAGTAAGTTATATAATATCTAATCACTGGGGTGTATACCTGAAACTAATATAATACTGTATATAAACTATAATTGAAAAATGAAAAATGATTTTAAAAATAAGAGACAGAAAAACTCTATAATCTAGGGAAAGGAAACAAAAAGAAATATTTTGTTTTTAATTTCAAGTTATACATGAAATATTCTCATTTAGCACCTTTTTCCTGTTTGTCACCCATGAATGGATAATTACTTGAGACAGAGGCAGTTTTCAGAGTTCAATGCCAAAAGTTTTTCAAGGTCTGGGGTAGTGATGCAAAGCTGTCTGGTGGCAGAACTGCCTAGAGAACTTTAAAAAGTCCCTGCCTCCTGGGTCTTACACTCTAAAAATTCTGAGTCATGGGGTACAGCTTCTGAATGTATACATACATTTTGAACTTCCCCAAACAACTATGGGTGATTGGTTACATCCAGTAACTACATCTAACCAAGAAATTGGTACATTTCCAAAATGTGACAGAACCTAGAAAAAGAAGGCTCTTCATCCAGGCTAACACTTTATGTAGGGAAAGCCAAAAGGAAAATTGAAATATTAACCTTGAGGTGATTTTAGTCAGCACATTGTAAAAGGCAGAATGAAAAATAAAAAAAATATTAAGGAGCATGACAAGGGTTATATAAGGCGTGAGATATCTAGTATGCCAAAAAAAAAAAAAAAAAAAAAAGGAAGTGAAATAATTGAGTTGGTGAAAGACAGCCTTGGCGAAGATGTGAAGATTGTCTCAAATATTTTCAGGAGTGTTTTGAAGAGGACTTAGACTTATACTGCTTTGGAGTATGAACCTGCATCTTCAGCAAACTTCTTAGGCAGCTCTGAAGCAGGCAGTCTGTGGACCTCACTGTGAGAAGTGAGCTGCTGGAGCACTCCCAGTTTGGGAAAGGATTCATCCAGATCTTTATAAAAATAGTTTGGGTGCTTGAGGTTGAACAAGCTGTGGAAAAAATTCAATAGGGTGCTAACCAAGATGGAAAAGGAAGGAAGGAATGGAGAGAAGGAGGAAGAAAAGAAAGTAAGGAAGAAAGAAGGGAGAGAAGGAAAGGGAAGGCAGGAAGATGGAAGGAAGGAAGGAAGGAAGGAAGGAAGGAAGGAAGGAAGGAAGGAAGGAAGGATGGATGAAAGGAAGGAAGAAAGGAAGAAAGGAAGGAAGGAAAGAGACAGGCAGAAATGCTTTGGGTTCAGAGAATCTACTTCTGATTTAATGTTGGTTATATGACTTTCTGCAATAAAGTCCAGCAATCTGGAAACAAAGCAGAGAAAATGAAATTACATAAACTTATAATTGGAAAAGAAAAAGACAGAGTAAAGAAGACTCAAGGAATGGAGGAAATTTTGGCTGTCTGTAAAAGCAGGTTAAAATGTGCGGTCTTGGCAAACTAGGAAGGCCAGTGCACTGAGGAAGAGATGAACAGACCTGGAAAAGTAAGGTCAATGGGCTGGAGATTACCACAGAGGCAAGGGAAATGTTTAGATGTAGTGAGGAAGTAGAGAGGGTTCTAAATTTGGAGTGGTTTCCACTTTTCATGGTGTGTGAGCTGAGGAGAGAGCAGCAGTCCCCACTGGAGTCACCCGTGGAGTGTTTTGCTTAACACAGTGGTTCTCAAATGCTAGTGTGAGTCAGAATCACCTGCAGGGCTTGTTAAAACCCAAGATGCTGGACCCTACCCCAAGGGATGCTGACTCAGTAGGTTTGGGAGATTGCCCCAGGCTCCTGGATGGTGCTTGTGCTGTGGTCCTGGGATCACTCTTTGAGAAACAGCGACCTAGAAGAAGCCAGGCATTCATTAAATTAAAACCCTTGGAGGAAATGAGGTCATAAGAAATTCATTTACCATAGAGGATTTGAAAGGGCAGAATAGCTTGGCTGGGGAATTCTGTGTTACAAAGAGCTGATCTAGGGTGAGATTTGGGGCATTCTCAGGTGGCTGGGGAGGGAGGGGTTAGATGGATTCCAGAGGGTAGCCGAGTAGCTACAGAAGTCTGCATGGGCACTTCACACTTATCCATCACTCGTTATTTAACTTTGGCTCCTTTCTGTTACATATTAGCATGACTAACTTTGTCGATTCCAAAGACAAATGTGAAATGAGAGGCAGCTCATTTCACTCTGCCTAAAAAGGGTTTTGGTTCAGATCCAGAAGTGAGTATGATTGGCACCTTCACAAAGAATGAATAGTTTGGCAATAGATGCCTTTAGCAAAACCTGATAGTATGAAAAGTTTATTTATAGTTTTCCTTCAAGCATTTTTTTTGACTTTCCATAACCACTATAAGGCGCAATCTAGAATCCACAGTGTATGGATGTACAAGGCTTTTCACAGTCTGGCTTTGGAGTATTTTCTTCATGAGGCAACATTTCCCTCCTTCTCTTCACTTTTCCCATAAATGATGAGCCCAATTTCATTACGTACGCCATGCTTTCTTTAGCACCTAGGCCTTCACACATGCTCTTGGGTTTGCTTTGAATATTTTTCTCTTGCTTTATCAGCTAACTTCTATTGATTCTTCTAATATCAACTTAAGGGTCTCTTTCAGGGAAAAACTTCTTTAGTCAACAAACTACAGAATATTTGTCCTCTCCTCTAACTTAACAACTTGCCTCACAGTTGTAATTTCATGTTTATTATCAGTTTTACATTTTATACTGCTAACTCTAGAATGGCAGAGAGGTGACCCACTCATCTGGGTTGTTCTGGTTTTACAGCTCTGAGCCCCATATCTTGGGAACCCCTCAGTCTCAGGCAAACCAGGATGGTTGGTCATCCTAGGCATCCATGGTCACAACACACCCCAGATTTAGCAGTGTGTCCAACATACGCTGCCTGCTCAAAATATTTGCATTAAACAGAACTGCACAGTGCTTAACAATAGGGAGAAGAAGTATCCCTCCCTCTCAACATCCTTAGGACTTCAACAAACATTACTTCAGAAGATAAAATAGATAGCTAAAAGTCACTAATTAAAATGATTTGGGGTTTTTGATTTCAAACTTTGAAAGTCAGTAAGTGGATTTAAAACTATAGACGTATGGGAAGATAATATGTATGGCTGATATGCTGAGTATGGGAATATTCATTCATTCATTCATTCAACAAATAGAACTTGGTTTTTATGCCTGTCCTCAAAATGCACTCACTTTGCCACCAGCTTCACTAGTAAATTATGTTTACCTTACTGAGACAGCTCTCAGAAATTACTTAACAAAATGGAAATACTCTGGTAGGAGATTACTTTAAGCTCTATTTGCTACAAATCTGAAATGGAGAAAGGGGATTGTCATTAGCTTTAGGACAAACAGTGGCAGACACGATCACTTCTAGAGTGGCCAGGGTTAGGCTGTGATGACATCTTATTTCTTTTTTGATGTCCTCTCTCTCTGCATGATCCCTGGGGACATGAATGTCTAAGTAACATATGATCTGTGTCCTTGGAGAAGTGAAGTGGCTCCCAAGGAATAAAATGTACTGAGTCACACTCAAGTGAACAAACTCAGTAATTCACCTGTAACAGCTTCTGTAATTTAAACAGACTCTCCATTGTTTTGAACCTTTGAGTATTTATTAACACAATGTGTTTAGGAGTCAGTGTCAGGGATTTCAGTTTTCCAAACAGGAAAATTACAAACCATGTCTTGTTTCCACAGAGAAAGAGTAAGGACAAATGCTGTTAGTACAGCTCATCTCCTAGAAAATTTAAAACACCCTGACAAGCTTCTCCAGCTCAGAAGAAGGGAGACCCATGAGAGCCGGGTATGAAGAACAGCTGTGGGGCAGCAGTTCACAGGGAGGTGTGTGGTAACCTTGTTACTGCTCATAAAAGGGAGGACAAAGGAAACGAAAATGCTTCTTCTCAAGCCTTTGATTTCTACTTTAATCTCAAAGCATACCTCTACTTTAGGCTCAGGTAGAAAGGTAGAAAAAAGAAGGTGAAAAAAGAGTCGGGGGCGAAAATGGGGAAAGATGCTTAAGAGTGCTTGCTGTTCACCTGCACCGATTCCTTTAATAAAACAGGAGCACTGTTCCCTTTCTTTCCCTCACCTCAAACAGTGAAGATGGAGGAAACTGGAATAATTTTCAAAGTGTTCTTGACCCTGAAAGCTATCTTAAAGATACGTGCTTCTGCACATGATGAATCTCTTGGTGGAGAGTAGAATCAATCAACCCAAATCTATCAGTACTTGTTCTAGTTTACCTGCTGCTATGTAAAAAATTAACCTAAAACTTTAGTTGCTTCAAAAAAAATAACCATTTTATTATATCTATGGCCCTACAAGCTGGACAAGGCAAGGAAATTGATTTTCCTCTAGGTCCTCTGGAGGGAGTGAGGCTCTGCTGACACCTTGATTTTGGCCCTGTGACACTGATTTGGGACTTCTGATATCCAGAATGGTAAGAAAAGAAATGTGCATTGCTTTAAATGATCAAGTGTGGAACAGCAGCCATAGGAGACTTATGCAGCCAGGATGATTGGAAGACTGGGCTGAGCTGGGACTATTGACCAGAGCATCTGTGGTGGCCCCTGCAGCCGGGGAGCTGGCCACAGTGTTCCCTGTGTAGCAATCAGGAATCTCAGAAAGAGTGTCCCCAGAGGGAAGAGTGGAAGCTTCCAGTTTTTAAAGGCTTAGGAAAAGCTATCACAGAACCTGCCCAGGTTCAGGAAAGAATAATTTGAAGACTCATCTCCTACTGATTGGGGATCAACAACATCACGTTTGCATGCTTATTCAATCTGCTGACTATCAAAATCCTAGCTTCGTGGCGGATAAAATCATTTATCAGTTTGATGTTAAAAAAAAAAGAAAATGGTAGAGATTCCTTTGTATTCCTTATGGAGTCCAAAGTCACATTGGCTTGTCACCCTCAAAGAGGTTAAAAAGAAAAAGAGTGAACTTTTCAAATGATATTCATTCATTTATTCATTCATTCACTCATTCATAGTCTTTCTGCATAATTTGCTAGAAGACAGGCACTGTATCAGCAAGTGTGACCAGTAATAGAGAAGGCATTGTGGCAAAATGGATGAATCTTTGCTGAAAAACTGATTTCAAAGTGGGAAGCTTGGCTTTCTCTCTTTTTTGTTGTGAGCATAATGACTCTGAAGGAGTATACAGAATCTGCTGCAGCTTCGCACGGAGCAGGACTGTCACCTCCACTTCTGACCCCAACTGTTATATGGATGGATGTTCAGTGTGCTTCAGGCATTATTGCTTTTGATCCTCATAGGATACTACCTCTTACATTGTTATTTCTAATAACAGGAAACTGAGTCTGAGAAAAATTTCCTAGCTAAGTAAATGATTGAGCCAAAACTTGGGGCTGACCTACCTCTTTCTTGGAGCTGAGAGGAGATTCCTGGGGATGGATACATGATGCAAGTGCACAGAGAGGTGGGTTTCCCACACATTTCCTATGGCATTTCCTCATCTTTGCAAAAGCATGCTGACTTCACACAACTGGCTGACTTGACAGATGTTCAAGTGCTTGAGCATCTGGAGTAGAGACAGATCTGAGATGGGGTTTTTGCATCAGCTTTGTGCAGTGCATTCTGGCTGATGTCTTGGGGCTCTTTCAATGATACTTTTGTATTTTCTGCTATAGTGGAAAGTCATTCAGTCAGGACAATAAGGATCTGTAGTTAGATCACAAGAACACATGGGCTGGACTCCCCGTGTTTGTAGGACCTCAGTTGCCTTCCTACTGCTCTACGGTATGTGTGAGTGTTTACAGCAGTCCAAGAAAAGTCCTTCAATTAATAGTTCTCTGTGAGATCTTGAGGCTTTTAAGAAATAATAATAATAATAATATGAACAATAATAAAGATGTAGCTTCTAATGCAACAATAGGAGGTCTCTGAGGTAAGGGATTATTTTGTGGCTGTACATTTGTGAAACTACTTTTCTCATATGAGAATGCTGATAAGACATCCAGGACTTGTAGCTGTGTTCAGGTTCACTTTGTGGTGGGAAGGGTTTCCAGAATCCTGGTTCTTTGCCTTTCTCACCATCCACTTCTGCTTTTCACTCAGACTGACTCTAGGCTAGGCAGTGTATTCAGGTTCTTTAATTATAGTTTTTCTTTTGTTTTAAAAGGTACATTTCTTCCAAAATCCTTTCCAAGGAAAGTATCTCTAAATTTTCCTCTGTCTTGTGACCCACACTACAGAGGGCTGCTGACCACTGAAGACAAAATATTGAGAGAAATTTTGTAAAAATGAGGTGAAATTGAGTTATTCTCATAACACTTCATAATGAGTTTATTACTATAACTTAAGATTCAAGAGCAACTGATGGCCAGACTTTCAATGTTATAGACTTTACTAAAAAAGATGGTAAATAGGCTTCACAGTGGTATTCTGATCTTACCATTAATCAAGAAAATGAAAAGCAGAAATATGTTGGAAGCTACTAGATATAGCGAGCACTATCCCCAGAATGAAACAGGCAAGGGCCATATGTAAAGTAGGATTTGGTTCAGTTGCATGTGACAGAAACCCCCCAAAATGGTGTCTTATTCAAGATAATAGTTTAGTTTATCTCACTGCAGAAGCCCTGCAGTAAACCCTGGTATGATGGCTTCTTAATTGCTGGGGATCCAGCTTGGTTGCTCTGATTTATCTACTGTCCTTGGTCTGCTGTTCCCTGGTCTAGGAAGCCTTCCTGAAGTCCAGCCAATGTAAATGCATTTTGTTCATCAGGAAGAATAAGGGAGAAGGACAAAAGTAGGTAAGGACATGAACTGGCTATCATTTAAGGGGCATCCTAGAAGCTGTTACACATACTGCTACTTTTATGTCTGGCAAAAAAACTATGAGGGGGTAAATATTTAACCTGGGTGAACATGTGGCCAACTAAAACCCAGAGCTTCTGTTGCTAATGAAGTGAAGACAGAGAAGACCAACAGTGGCAAGAACATGGGCAGCTGTGGCACATGCTACATCTGTAAGAAGATATACAAACATGAGGATCAGAGAAAAAGATGACCTGATTTCACCTGGATTTCAGCACAGAATACAAACATGTTAACAAGAAATGCCTGCCTTTCAAAACCCACATTAAAATCAATTTTGATGCATGTCTACTTTTCCTAAAATCTTTTTCTAGTAAAATTGTGAAGTACCTTATATTCTGGCAGAGATGATAACTATCTCATTGAATTTACTACCTCTAACCCATGAAGTAGATATTGTCCTCCTGGCTCAGAAGAGTTAGATAGATGGTTTGACTCAGAGCTAGGTTTGAAATCAAGATGTATCTGGCTTCAAAATCCATATTTTCACCATTTTAAAATATTTTACATTTCTTGAAAATGCACCAAAACCTGTGGACTTCAGGCAAGAGAGACTCTTCTTAGTTCCCCTTACTGAGACATAGATTGGTGGCAGACAGAGGTAATTTAAAGTTGAGAAAGATGGTGGTCTATACTATGAAAAAAATTGCAATGAAATATTGTTCCAGTCTGTCCTGGTCATAAAATTCTTTGTCACCACAAAGGAATAGAACTTAGGCTTCTTGGGTCCTTTCCTGCAGGATTTTGTGAATTTCACACAGCTACATAGTAGGTTCCACCTGTATTTGTGTTACAGCCTGGTAGGCAGCTGGTATAAACAATCTATACAGAATTTACATGTTTCCAAATACTATGGCAGATTCTAGGATGCAGAACAGATGTGAAAAATAAAATTGGACCATTTATATCTATTGTAAATTGAAGGGGAAAAAAAATCCCCAAGTAGAAACACAGCTTGGTTTGGTGTTAGCAGAATGTATGTTTTAAAAACAATACACTTGAATAAATTTGAATGACAAAATGTTATTGGATAAAGATGGTTAAGTACAGTGCTGGAATCAAAATAACTCCTAGAAGCCAACTGCTATTCTTTATCAGCATTCTAATTTGATCAGGCATGCAAAGGGTTAAGCCTTAAATTCAGCAGATTCCTAACAACACTTGGCTTCCAGATTTTCTCTCAGAGAGTAGATTTGAGTATATTGTCATAACAGAAATATATACATTTACTGTTTATAAGGCCAGAAGTTTCCCCACAGTTACTTCCATGTATGAACTAGCAATATGGAAGAAATTTTGAATTTTGATGGACCATCTGCTCCCAGACAGCTAGGTTGTCTGGAACTATCTCTGTACTTCTGAATCATCTCTGGCCTATAGCCAGGGCTTTTCACCTTATCAGAGGCTTCAAAAAGAGTTCCAGTCTGAGGTGAAAACAGTGATCTGTAAAAGATCAAGGTCTTGAACATTATGTTTCAAGCAGAAGAATAATGACAATCTCCATGGGAAAAGGAGGTCAGTTGGACTAGCTATATTGAAAACTGGCAAGCCATAGAAACTGGAACACTGAGCAAAGTGAACCTCTGAATCTCATAAGGTCTTAAAGAAATCATCTGTCACTGACTTGCTCTCATTAGTACTTTGAGATTTATTGTTAGGTTCAATCACAGGAGATATAAATTTTATCTCCTGTACATTATGTAGTTTGCCTTTAAAATAGGCAAGATGATTTCTTTCCTGGCAGTATATTTAAGAATTTAAAGTACTATTTGAATACTGGTTTCCAAACTACCACCAGTCAAGGAATCATTCAGTATTTATTGCTGCTTATTTTCTGTTTATTGAGCTATGATGGAATGCTTTTGATGATTTACCATTGAGGAAGGATACTGAGTATATGAGCGGCATTTCTCCCACCCCCAGCTTTATTGACATATGATTTGATTGAAAAATAAAAATTATACGTATTTAAAGTATAAAATGTGATGTTTTGGTATACCTACACATTGTGAAATGATTACCACTATTATGATAATTAACATCCATAACCTCACATAGTTATCTTTTTGTGTGTATGTGGTGAGAATACTTGAGATCTAACCTCTTAGCATATTATAAGTGTATGACTTCAAGATGGTGGAGGAGTAAATGGAAGTCACATTGAGCACCTCCCAGGACTAATCTGGAATTTTAACTAAATTGTAGATAAACCACCTGAAAAATAACTGAACAGTAGTGAGAGAGAAGCCTTAAAACCTTGGACAGACAGAAGAATTGGCTTTAGCACAATCTAACTGTTAAGGAGTGCAATAGAGGCTCAAGAAGTGGGCTGGGCACCCACGGGCAGCACTGCCAGAGGGATACTGAAGTGGCCAATTGGATCCCCATGAGAAAAGCAGGGTCTGAACCATAGGTGGGGATTTCCAGTCTACAGCACCAGAGCCCAAAAAGTACACAGATAACAGCCAGCTGCAAAAAGTGGCAGGGTTGCTCTCTAACAAAAATGGGTAGCTGGAGACGCAAAGAGTCATTTAAAGGGCCAACACATCCGTTTTTATTGGCAGCCACTTACCCTGGACTCTGATAAAGGCAGGGACAGAGTGGGCTGGAGCCACCTGAAAAGAGACTGGGGAAGGATGCTTTGGTAGAAGAACTGAGAGTAGCCAGCAGGATCCCGGTGCTGACTCACCCCCCATGCGGCAGCAGTCATTTTGCTCAGGCAGACAACTCCCCTGAGTGGCAGCAGCATGTGAGAACACAATAGCCCTGCCACCAGGAAGCTCTGCCCCAGCAACAGTGATGTACAAGCCTGACAGCTGAATACAGAGCAGCAGTCACAGATAGTAGATCCCTAGCTAAAGGGGACGCAGAGAGGTCTAAAGACACTTGAGGAGAGACTGGAGAAGCTTTGGGGAGAGAACTGAGGGAGCAGACAGCGGGATCCTGGTGCTGACGCCTCCCCCACACCACAGCAGCCATCTTGCTCAGGCAGACCACTCCCCATGAGTTTCAGCAGCATGAAAGGACAAAAAAACCCACCCACAGGAGAGACTCTGCCCCTCTCTGTCATGCCTAAGCGAATCCTGAGTGCAGAATGACTAGATTAACAAGTGAAAAAGACAACCACAGACAGTAGATTCCTGGAAGTTTCAAAAAGACTGCCTAAGGTCAAATGGGGTCTCCTAACATAGAAGTTCACACCACAGAGTCAGGAAATCAAGACAGATCAATTAAAGAAGCAGAGGCAAAAAGGAAGAGTCTCACAAAGAATGGGAAGACAAAGAAACACCCCTCAGTCAAAGGGAAAGGAGGAATCCCCACAAAGAGAACCAATTGAAAGAGGCAAGTAAACTGTCACGTATTCAGTTCAAAGCAATGGTCCTATGGAATCTCAATGAGCTCAGTGAGCTCAAAGAGAATTACCAAAAACTACAGGGAAACTATGAGGAACTTACTGCAAACTATTTCAGCATGAAAAAGGACATAGAAACTATCAATAAGAGACAAGAGGAAATTAAAATACAATTTCTGAATTGAAGAACACAGTAGAGGGAATCAAAAGCAGGCTAGATGAAGCAGAGGATCAAATCAGTGAGCTGGAGGACAAGGTATAAAAAACCTCCTAGAAAGAGCAAGAAAATGAAAAAAGACTCAAAAAGAATGAAAAGGCATTTAGGGAAATGCAGGACAACCTGAAATAGAATAATATCCATGTAACAGGAATACCAGAAGGAGAAGAAGAGGAGCAAGGGATAGAGAACCTGTTTGAAAAAGTAATGATGGAAAACTTCCCTAATTGGAGGAGAGAAGAAGCCATAGAAGTCCAGGAAGTACAGAGGGTCCCATTCAAGAAGAACCCAATGAAGCCCACTCCACAACACATCATCATAAAAATGGCAAATATTAAAGACAAACAGAGGATCCTAAAGCAAGCAAGGGAGAAAGAGGTAATAACATACAAGGGAGCCCCGATACAGCTAACAGCTGACTTCTCAGCAGAAACACTGCAAGCCAGAAGGGAATGGCAAGACATATTCCAAGTAATGAAAAGCAAAGGCTTGCAACCAAGACTGCTCTACCCAGCAAGGCTCTCAATTAAAATGGAAGGTGAAATAAGGAATTTCCCAGACAAAAGAAGGCTAAAAGAATATACCTTCCCCCAACCAGCATTGCAAAATATGCTAAAGGGACTGCTTTAAGAAGATGAAGAAAAAAAGTGAGAAAGAGAGGAACACAGGTACAAAGGGAAAAAATGAATAAGTACCTATCAACAATACTTCAACAGTAAATGGATTAAATGCTCTAATCAAAAAACATAAGGTAGCTTAATGAATAAGAAAACATGACCTGCACATATGCTGCCTACAAGAGACTCACCCCAGAATAAATGATCTACACAGAGTGAAAGTAAAGGGATGGGAAAAATATTCCAAGCAAATGGATAGTAAAAAAATAATCGGGGTAGCTATACTTATATCAGACAAAATAGACATCAAAACAAAGGCCATAAAAAGAGACACAGAAGGACACTTCATAATACTCAAAGGAAGACTCCATCAAAAAGACATAAACATTGTAAAACTATATGCACCCAACCTCGGAGCACCCAAATAGAGAAGGAAAATGTTGGAGGACTTTGAGAAAGATATAGACAGCAGCACACTGATAGTAGGGGATTTTAACACCCCACTGTCAGCCATGGACAGATTTCCCAAACAAAACATCAACAAGGATATTGTGGAACTTAATGACGCATTAGATCAAATGGACTTAACTGGCACATACAGAACCGTTCTTCCCAAATAAGCAAAATACATATTCTTTTCAAATACACGAAATATTTTCAAAGATAGACCACATGATAAGTCAGGAAACAAGACTCAGCAAATTCAAGAAAATTGAAATCGTAACAAGCATATTCTTGGACCACGAGGGTTTGAAACTAGAAACCAACCTCAAGGAAAAAACTCAAAAACCTTCAAACTCATGCAGACTGAATAGAATGCTATTAAACAATGAATGGGTCAATAATGAGATAAAAGAAGAAATCAAAAAGTTTCTGGAGACAAATGAAAACAAACACACAACAGTCCAAAACCTATGGGACACAGCAAAGGCAGTCCTGAGAGGGAAGTTCAGAGCAATACAGGTCTACCTGAAAAAAGATAGAAACATTTCAAATAAATGACTTAACCCTACATCTTCAAGAACCGGAGAAAGAACAGCAAACAAAATCCAGAGTGAGTCAAAGGAAGGAAATAATCAAGATCAGAGCAGAATTGAATGACATAGAGACTAAAAGAACAATTCAAAGGATCAACAAATCCAGGAGCTGGTTTTTTTAAAAGATAAAAGAAAATTGACTAGCCTTTAAGCAGACTCATCAATAAAAAAAGGGAGAAGACCCAAATAAATAATATCAGAAATGAAACAGGAGATATAACAACTGATTCCGCAGAAATACACAGGATTGTAAGAAATTACTATGAACAGTTATAGGCCATGAAATTTGAAAACCTCGGTGAAATGGACAAATTTCTAGAAATATATAACCTTCCAACACTGAATGAAGAAGCAGAAATCCTGAGCAGACCGATAACAGCTGGTCAAATTGAAGCAGTAATCAAAAAACTCCAGGCACACCAAAGCCTTGTGGTTTCACAGGAGAATTTTACAAAAAAATTTATTTTACATTTAAGGAAGAGCTAACCCTTGTCCTTCTCAGACCATTCCAAAAAACCCAAGAAGATGGAAGACTCTCAAACTCTTTTTATGAGGCCAGCATCACCATAATCCCAAAACCAGATAAAGACACAACGAAGAAAGAAAACTACAGGTCAATATTGCTGATGAATGTAGACGCTAAAATTCTCAACAAAATATTGGCAAACTTCATCCAGCAATACATGAAAGAGGTTACCCATCACAATCAAGTGGGATTCATCTTAGGGATTAAGGATGGTTCAATATTCGTAAATCAATCAACATAATACATCACATAAAGAAAAGGAAAGTCAAAAATCACATGATCATATCAATAGATGCAGAAAAAGCATTTGATAAGGTACAGCAATATTTAAGATAAAAACACTCAGCAAAGTGGGAGTAAAGGGATATACTTTAACATAATAAAGGCCATATATGAAAAACCTACAGCCAACATCATAGTCAACGGGCAAAACCTAAAAGCTTTCCCACTAAGATCAGGAATAAGACAAGGTTGTCTGCTTTCACTACATCTATTCAATATAGTATTGGAAGTCCTAGCCACAGTGATCAGACAAGAAAAAGAAATAAATGGCATCCAATTTGGAAAGGAGGAAGTAAAACTGTCATTGTTTGCAGATGACATGAGAGTGTACATAGAAAGTCCCATAGACTCCACCATAAGACTACCTGACTTAATAAGTGAATTTGCCAAAACAGGGAGATGCAAAGTCAATATTCAGAAATCAAAGGCATTTTTGTACACAAACAATAAAATATAAGAATCATAAGTCAGGAAAAAAAAGCTCAGTTTCTATAGCAACAAGAAAAATAAAGTACCTAGGAATAAACTTAACCAAGGAGGTAAAAGACCTGCACTCAGAAAACCACACTACGCTGAAGAAATAAATTAAAGATGACACAAATAAATGGAAGCATCTACCATGTTCATGGATTGGAGGAATTAACCTCATCAAAATGTCCATACTATCCAAAACAATTTATAGATTCAATACGATCCTTATTAAAATACAAATGACATATTTCACAGATATAGAACCAACATTTCAAAAATTTGTATGGAACCATAAATGACCCTGAATAGCTGCAGCAATTTTGAGAAAGAAGAAAAAAGTAGGAGGGATCACAATACCGGACATCAAACTATATTACAAGGCCACTGTAACCAAAACAGTCTGGTACTGGCATAAGAACAGACATATAGATCAGTGGAACAGAATAGAGAGCCCAGAAAGAAACCCATGTCTCTATGGTCAATTAATATTTAACAAAGGAGGCAGAAGCTTAAAATGGAGTAAAAATAGCATCTACAACCAATGGTGTTGGGAGAGATGGATAGCTACATGCAAAAAATTGAAATTCAACCACCAACTGACTCCATACACAAAAATAAACTCAAGATGGATAATAGACTTAAATATAAGTCGTGACACCATAAAAGTCCTAGAGGACAACATAGGCAGGAAACTCTCAGGTATCCCACACAGCAATATTTTCACCAATATATTTCCTAGGAAAAGGGACATAAAGGATAGAATAAACAAATGGGACTTCATTGAAATAAGAAGTTTCCACCAGGCTAAAGAAAACATCAGCAAAATGAAAGGAAACCAAGCATATGGGAAAATATATTTGTCAATGATACCTCAGACGAGGTTTTGACCTCTAAAATATATAAAGAACTCACATGATTCCACACCAGGAAGACAAACAGTCCAATTAAAAAATTGTCAAAGGACCTGAACAGACACTTCTTCAAAGAGGACATACACAGGGCTCAGAGACATATGAAAGGATACTTAGCAGCACTAGCCATCAGAGAAATGCAAATTAAAACCACAATGAGATACCACTTCATGCCAGTCATAATGGCCATCATAAACAAGTGGCCATCATAAACAAATCAACACACAAGCAAGTGCAGGCGAGGTTGTGGAGAAAAGAGAACCCTAGTGCTCTGTTGGTGAGAATGCAGACTGGTGCAGTCACTATGGAAACAGTTTGGAATTTCCTCACAAAGCTAAAAATGGAACTGCCTGTTGATGAAGCAATTCCACTGCTGGGATTATACCCTAAGAATCCCAAAACACCAATTCAAAAGAACCTATGCACCTCAATGTTCATAGCAGCACAACTGACAATAGCCTAGTGCTGGCAGCAACCTAAGTGCTCACCAGTAAATGAGTGGATCAAAAAACTGTGGTACATTTACACAATGGAATACTATGCAGCAGAAAGAAAGAAAGAACTGCTACCCTTCAGGATGGCATGGATGGAAATGGAGAACATTATGATAAGTGAAATGAGCCAGGGGGTTATAAACAAGTACGATTTGATCTCACCTATAAGTGGAACCTAATCAACAAAACAAACAAGCAAGGAAAATATAACCAGCAACACTGAAAGTAGAAAGGAATTGACAGTAATGAAAAAAAAAAAGGAGGGAGGGTGAAAAAAAAAAAGGAAAAGAAGGGAAAGGGTCAAGTCAAGGAACATGTATAAAGGACTCCTGGAAAAAGCCGAAGTGGGGAAGGATTCAAGGAGGGAGGTGGGGATGGGTGGGGCAGGGGAAAGTGGTGGCGAGAAAATGGAGACAAATGCATTTGAACAATAAAAAAATTAAAATAAATTACAAGTGTACAATATATTATTATTAACTACAGTAATTATTAGGGTTCTCCAAGAAACAGAACCAATAGGGTACTTATAGATATAAAAAGAGATTTATTATAGGAAATGGCTCACATAGTTACGAAAGCTATGAAGTCCTGCAATATGCCATTTGCAACAGGAGAACTTGGATAATTTAGACCAAGTATGAAGACCTGAAAATCTTCAGACTCAGGGTAGCTAATGGTATAACTCCTAGTCCCAGGCCAAAGGTGTGATAACCAGGGGACAACTTGTGTAAGTCCCAGAGTCTAAACATTCAAGAACCAGATGCTTCAACATCAAAGGGCTGGAGAGGTTGGACATCTTACCTCAAGGAGAGAGAGAGTAAATTCTCCCTTGTTTTGCCTTTTTCTCCCATTTGGGACCCTGTTATTCAATGGATTGGATAATGCCTGCCTACATTGGTGAGGGTGGGTCTCTTCATTCAGTCTATTGAATCAAATGCTAATTTCTTCCAGAAATGCCCAAACAGGAATATGAAGAAACAATGTTTTACCAGTTATCTGGAAATCCCTCAAGCCAGTCAAGTTGGTACATGAAATTAACCATCACAGCCCTGACTGGTGTGGTTCAGTTGGTTGGGCATCGTTCCATGAAGCGAAAAGTTGCAGGTTCGACTCCTGGTTAGGACACATGCCTGAATTGAGGGCCAGGTCCTGGGTTGAGCATGTGAGAGAGGCAGCCAATTGATGTTTCTCACTCACATCAATTATTCTCTCCCTCTCTTTATCCCTCCCTTACCTTCTCTCTAAAAATGAATAAATAAATCTATCTTTTTTTCCTATCTTTAAAAAGTAACCATCACAGTAAGTGTGCTGTATATTATGTTTCCAGAATTTATTCATCTGACAAATGAAAGTTTGTCCTTTGACCACCAACTCTTTGTTATTCCCACTCCCCAGCCCTTGGTAACCATCATTCTACTCTCTGCTTCTTTGAGCTCAATTTTTTAAAGATTCCACATATAGGTGAGATCATATAGTATTTCTCTTTCTGTGCCTTTCTTACTTCACTTAGCACAATGTCCTCCAGTTTCATCCATATTGTCTCAAAAGGGAAGATTTCCTTTTGGAAGGTTGAATGGTATTCCACATAAACCATTTTCTTCACCCATTCATCTGTCAACAGACACTTAGGTTGTTCCCATAGCTCAGCTACATTGAATAATGCTACAATAAACATGACACTGCAGGTATCTCTCCAGGATAGTGGTATTACTTCCTTTGGATATACCTAGAAATGGAATTTCTGGATCACATGGTAGGTCCATTTTTAATATTTTGAGGCATATGTTCTCTATAGTGGCTGTACCAATTAACATTTCCACCAGAAATGTAAAAGGGTTTATAGGGGGAATTTTTAAAACACAGAGCTGAGAAAATAGTTTCTTTTTTTATTTTTATTTTTAAAGATTTTATTTATTTAATTCTAGAGAGGGGAAGGGAGGGAGAAAGAGAAGGAGAGAAATATCAATGCGTGGTTGCTTCTCATGCACCCCCTACTGAGGACATGGCCTGCAACCCAGGCATGTGCCCTGAATGGGAATCGAACCAGTGACCCTTTGGTTTGCTGGTTGGCACTCAATCCATTGTGCCACACCAGCCAGGGCTCTAATTCATTCCTTCCTTCCTTCCTTCCTTCCTTCCTTCCTTCCTTCCTTCCTTCCTTCCTTCCTTCCTTCCTTCCTTCCTTCCTTCCTTCCTTCCTTCCTTCCTTCCTTCCTCCCTTCCTCCCTCCCTCCCTCCCTTCCTCCCTCCTTTCTTTCCTCCCTTCCTTCCTTCTTCTTCTTCTTCTTTTTTAACTCCAAATCGTTTTGTATGTGAACTATAAGGCTGAAGAAGCATAAACTTTCACAGAAAATTTCTTTCTGAATTTACAAAAGTTTGGGAGTATCAAGCTTCTCCTTTGAAAGAAAGTCAGCTTCATTCATCCCTTATTTTGTGCTTTGTTTTTGTTCACTCACTCATTCATTCATTCATTCATTCAGCATCATTTTGAGTGCTTTCTATGGGTGCTAGTCATTAGGGTTATGTAGAGAGAAAAAAAAAATATATACACCCTGTAGCTCATAGCCTAAGCGGGGGAAAGACACATGAATCAAAGGATCAAAGCTACTGTGAATTTGGCTTCAGAAGAGAAGTTCAAGGGTAAGAACCTTCTATGTGATCCTTCTTGAAGACATGTCCAGACTTTGGTGTGTGGCACAATAATGCACAGCAGAAATCAGGAGGTATTTACTAGGATAACATGAGAGTTGGCAGCAGGGCTTTTAACTGATGGTGGATGGCATAGGTTCCCATGAAGAAGATATTATGAGCTGAGAGCAGAAGACAAGTGGAAAGGAGGAAGAAGAAAGGGAGATGAGAGAATATATCAAGGAGGCAAAACAGTTTGTACCATCTCTCATGATATGAGGGATGTATTGGAAAGGGGTTCAAGTGTTGAAGGAATGAAAGGAGTTCAGATTGTCAGAGAGCAGAGATGGAGGGGCCTTGGAGAGAGGACTGGCATCTCCAAGTCCCTATCCTTACTCCCCACAGCCAAACCATTTTCAGGCTCATCAATAAACCCAAATGGAAAGGAGAAAGCTGGAGTTGACCTATCATGAGGGATTTCATTTCTGAGCAATGAATGACATTTAATTCTTTCCCCTGTACTTTTTTTTATTTCCACATTTCTAAATATACTTATTTTTTATTTATTCATCTGCCAATTTTAGGCCCATTTGTTATATTCTGTTTATGTAGATGAAGACTTAGCTCCCTTACACTGTCTTTCATACCTCACTCTCCCTATCTCCCCAACATGGTTATAATCACTATTTTTTACATTGTTCATAATCAAGAACTTTGTGAATATTGTTCACTGCTGAGCATACTGTATACTGGGATTATGTGTTTTTCTTTTCCTTGCATTTTTTGGCTTTCCTTAAATTGATACTTGCCTCATTTTGTCATTAGCTTTGCTTACTCTATCCCTAGTATTTCCCCCATCAAATCTGCAAACCAAACCAAAAACAAACCAACAACAGCACCACCACTCCAGCATTGAAAGCACATGCGTGGCCACCAGCACTTGGGGAGCAGGGTGAGGGAAGGGGGCCCATTACTCACTCCATAGACTTTCTATTATCCTTCTGCTTTTAGGGTGATATCACCCACTGTCCACCATGCTCGGCATCTGGAGCCTCTCTAGGTGAATTTACCCAGAGACTAAGCCTGTATCTCCTGCTCTGTTGTGGGGAGGCATTGCCAGGGTTCTAGTTGCAAAACAGTTTCCTCTGTCTTTCAAGTCAGTTACCAGCCTTCCATTGTCTTTCCAGCTTCTAACAAATTGGTTAAACTTGCTCATCTGCTGATGAATCCTCTCATGTTTCCTTTGTCCCTGTAGGCTTATGCTCATTTTATTCCATTTCTTATTTCAATAGCACTGCAGGAGAGAGCAGGGGTGATGCACAGGGCCAGCCTGTCATGCTACCTACGGGTCCCTGTGCTTTCATGTTCGGTTGTTCTCTCAGCCCAGAGGTCACTCCTGATTCTGACCTGAGACCAGTGGGGACCTCACTTGGGAAGCAGGGGATGGCTGTCATGCTAAACGCCAGCTCCCCTGCTTGCTGCTGTGCATTGTTGTGCCACACACCACAGTTTGGAGGTGTGTCAAGAAGGATCAAATGGAAGGTTCTTACCCATCTGTGGTTTCATGGGGTTGCATGCTCTGTGGAGCTGGAACAAAAATGAGACTGAAAGATGGTAAGAATGCTTTTTTATTACATCTTTAAACAAAACTTTAATAATAGAAATATCCTTCCCCCACCTCTCTTTCTCTCTATGTATAACTTAATTGAATTTGGGTGTCTGGATTGTAGATATTTATTGAAAAACTCAGAACAACAGGGTCTGTCCTCTTGCCTCCCGGGCAGGTCCACCCTTTCATCCTACAGTGCATCTGCCTTCTATTATTGCAGCTCCTCGCTGCTGTCTGGATGAAGACCTGCCAATGGTGAACGTGGGTTCTGGGAAATGTGGAGGCTTTTGCATTGCAAAATAAATGGAAATAAGAAGAGAACATTTTGTTTGAAGATACATACATATATATATCTATATATATATAGATATATATAAAAATATAAAGGAAAGGTTAATGAAAGAAGAATCAAAATAAAATATAAATGAGAGCATGCCTGACCTCTTCAGCAGGTGAGAATAAGCCTTATGGACATGGGGACATGCACATTTCTTCTAGTCACTCAGCACAGAGGTGGTGAAAAATAAAATGGAATTACATCCATCTTTTCAGAGGCTGTGCTCCTGGGTTAGGGTTGGGCATGCCACGTAGCAGCTAGGAGTGAATCTTTGCAGCTGCTGGAAACAGGGATTTGTAATGGAACTGCTGACAGACCCTTAACCATGGCAGTGCTAGCAGGAGCTGCTATAATATAGTCAATAAGGTGAATGGGCTCGGCTTATCTCATTTCACAGCTGAGCTGTGTATTGCCAGATAAATCAAATCAGGGTAAACGGCTTCATCTAATAAACTGGGCCAACATATAATGTATTTGTTCAGGTTCGCACTTTCATTGATTCTCATTTGATTTAAGAAGAGATATTTCAGCTCGTGTTTGAGCGTTTTTAGTATTCATCCCTCCTTCCGGTAAGGAGAGACTGAGAGGCAGGTACACACAGCTGGGATTTTTTTTTTTTGTCTTTTAAATAAATTAAGTTTTCTGATTCTTGGAAGTTCTTCTGTACTCCATCTTTATGCATTGAAGTGGGGGAAGGGTGAGGGTAGGACCGCTTGGGGAGAAAGCCAAGAAGAAGCAGGAAAAAGAACTCCATCTCTTCATCTGAATTTCCCAATAATGTTTTAGTGATGTTTGCTAATGTATCATTCATTAACCATCAGCCACTATGAAAAACATAATCTATCTCACAAAGTGGACATTATTATCGCATTAAATCATTTCACAATATACCTGAACGGTTCCACATGAGAGGCCTGGCCTGGCCAAGCTCAGATGCCTCCAGGGCAACTCTTCAGCAGTAATGAGATACGAGGTCTGTCTGTGATGAATACGATATTACTCGTGTCAGTGGTTGCGGACGGCACCCAGAATATTTCTCCTTACAGGTTTTTTTTTGTTGTTTTTTTTTTCTTTTCCCATAGCAAAGGAACTCAGGCAAAGCACTATTAACCCAGTAAATGAAGCTCTAAAGATCATAGAGTATGTCCATTAGGAGACAAGGCGGTGACTAATCCAATTTTTCTTGCAGGGAGAGATGCTGATGCTTTAGTAACATCTGGGGACAGCGGACCCTGCATTACAGATGAGGCTCTGTGTTCTGTCCTCTCTGTTCCTCTTCCTTCTCTGCCTTTGTCTAAAGACAATTAGTGTGTTGTCCCCTCCACTCCCTCAAACTCCTCTTGCCAACAACCTCTTTGAAGGTGATTAAAAGAATGTCCATGGTGGTGGAAAAGTGTATATGGGGGATACATGGCAATAGAACAAAAAACAGTAAAAAATAATAATAACGTAACAAAATATTTTAAAAAAGAATGTCTGTGGTTGGTGGAAGAAATGGAAAAGGGCAACTGGTGGGCGAAGAGAGAGAGCCAAATGGCCAGCCCTCCCATTTCACATTACAGAACTGTCTCGACATTTCGGATCTGTGTGGTAGACAGGCTGGAATCTGCCAAAGGGTGAGGCAATGCGTCCTGGGGGCCTCTTACCCTTTGCTCCCATTCAAAGCATATTAAACAGTCTTGCTTCTTGGGAAATAATCCATATTATCATCTCTCATAAGGGTATTTCCCACTTTTCCCCCCTTGAAACACTGTTTGCAGGCCTTTGTTTAAAATGCTGATGGAGAAAAACAAGATTCCTGATGGCCAGGCAGCCAGAGGGTAGCCATGGGATGAAGCTCTAGAGTTCAATGAAAATACAAAGAAGTGATTCTTTACTTAGCCCTGCCCTCAACCTTCCTCCCCTTCCTTTTCTTTGACACATATTTGTTACCTGTCTCCTTTAGCCATGCCGAATGCAGGACAGATAAACAAAAAGCTACATGTGCCTGCCTTTAGAACGGCCACAAAGGAGCTGCACCAATGTGCCCATTGAACTGAAGGTGCAGTCTGGCTACTGTCATCTGGAACCAAATGGGGTGTTTGATTTTTTAATGACACCCCTATATCATCGCTTCCCAAGAGAACATCAAAAATATATTCCCTTGAAGAATAGCCTAGGGATCAGAAAACATATCCTTTTCCCCCACAGGTTTGTTTTCTGCAGTTAATCAATTCAGTAGGATTGGCTTAATTTTCCACACTGAAAAATGCAGTTTGAAACACTACCTTTGAAAGTCAAATTTATAATATTTCATATTACCCTGGTTTATCAGCTCAGGTGATGTGGAAAATGTAATTTTGAAAACATTTTGGCTTACTTGTCGTCTTTAGAAAGGACAGCATCATGTGAGTCATGATTTTGTATCTAAATGGATGTACTCTCAACTTCCCTTCTCATGCTAAAATGACTTCATAGATTTTTATTAGTTTCAGTGATTTTTATTTACATTGAATAAGTCAATCAACCTCCCCCTGCACACACCCCCATCCTTGCCCCACTATTTTCTTTCTTTTTTCCTTTCTCATTTGACTAGAAACCAGTTGATAGGACATTTTAGTGCCAATGTCTGTATTATTTCTACCATGATAAGACAATATCTGTGCCACTTTATCTAAGTTCTTTATATTTATTTAACTTTTCTTCAATTTATAAGGCTTACTGTGATTTTTAAAAAAATTAAATAACCTGAAAAATATAACAGAATCTAGAAACTTAGAGAGGTCAAATATTTAGCAGGACACTATTTTGGCTAACACTAAGATAATTATTTTATTTCATTAATTAATTTTATTAATTATTTTAACTACATATTGCCTACATCATTAGCTCAGCTCTAATTAATACTTAAAAATAAATAGCCATCCCTTTTTCTTGAAACTTCTGCTTCATTAGGCTATTCCTATGAGACTACCCTCTGTTCTCTTGCCAAAATATTTATTGTTTATTGATTAATTTTTCCAGAAAAATGTTTATTGATACTGATCAGAGTAGTCCTAGGTTTTACAATTTGCTATATTTCCAAAAGCTTTCAGAAAAGTGGTTGGTACTGAGGAGACACCAATACATTTTGTTGAATTGAATGAACTATAATGGTCTTCTAGCTGGTTTATTAGGTTCTGCCATTAGCGGGTTCAGGGATGTTTTAGACAAGGCAGCTAAAGGCACCTTTATTTAAATTCCCCAGATTGCCATTCATGGTGCTCCATATCACCCCCTTAGATGTACCGATGGTTTTGCCTATCCCACGTAATACCACTCTCAATATGGTGTGCTCCTTGTGGCTTCCATACTGTACCGAGGCTGGGTCTCCTGCTGGTAATTTGCCTTTCCAAATTTGCTCCTATTAGAACAGTAACCACCATTCAAGGCCCTTTGCAAGCCCCACCCTCAGAATCTCTCTCTGATAGCTGTAGTCTACGCTAACTTTTCTTTTTTCCACTCACCTGCAAGGTAAGTAGATTTAGTCCTATTTCCACATAAGCAAACTAAAGCTCAGAGATGTCATGTGGTCTGCCCAAGGTTTTAGGGTAACACGTGGAAAACGGAGAGGCTGGGAGTGAAACCCAGCTCTGATTAATTTTAGACCTTCCTCATTTCAAATTTTCTATGCTGCCTCTCAAGGCAGAGTACTGAGGCATGACACCATACCTTCTCTGAGACTGACCTCTGTTAAACATGGTCACTGGCTATACAGGGGAATTAGTTGGAAACTTTCAAAAATCTCGTGGCCCTTGCCCCTGCCCCAAGATTTTATGAGTTGGGGTCCCAGCAATTTTTTAAAATTAAAATCATCCAGTGATTCTAATGTGCAACCAGAATTGAAAAACAATCAGTTGACTAGACAGTGACCCTCATGAGCTGGTTTAACTAGTTTCAACTCTACCAAGATGTGCTATTTCCAAGTTTTCATTTCTTGTCTACAAGGAGAGGCTGTCAGCAGATTTTTTTGCCTTCAAGATCAATGTCTATGAACCTTCCTTTGATCCCCAGACTATCAACTCAGTCAAAAAGAAAATGAGATTATTTGTCATGAGTTTATCTTAGCAAATTTATATTTGTTTTTAATTGTTACATACATAACAAAATTTACTCCTTTAACCATTTTTTAAAATCCTCACTCAAGGACATGTTTATCGATTTTAAAAAGGTGGGCGGGGATAGAGAGAGAGAGAGAAGAAATATTGATCAACTCTCTCCTCCATGTATCCTGATGGGGCCTGAACCCACAATATAGGTGATGCGCCCTGATGGGGGATCAAACTGGCACCCTTTTGATATGAGGGGCAATGCTTCAATCTACTGAGCCACCTGGCCAGGGCTATTTTAATTATTTTTAAGTGTCCAGTTTTGAGGCATTAAATACATTCACTTTCTTGCGCAACTATCACTACCATCCATCTCCAGGACTTTTTCATCTTTCTTGACTCGGTGTCCATTGAACATTTACCCTGCATTCTCCCCCAACACCAGCCACTGACAAACACCATTCTACTTTCCGTATGAGTCTGCCAACTCTAGAATTCCAGATATTTAGAGAGAGAGAGAAAGAGAGAAACCACATTGGCATATCTTTTACTATACTATATTGTTAAAATTATTCCATTTTATTTTTATTTATTGTTATTATATATTACTGTACTTAATTTATAAATTAAACTTTATTATAGGCATGAATGTATAGGAAAAAACAGTATATATAATGTTCAATGATATCTGAGGTTTTAGGCGTCCACTGAGGGTCTTGGAACTTATCCCCCATGGACAAGCAGGGAACTCCTATCATTGAAACCACAGTGCTCTATTTGGAGGAATTTTGTGAAAAATAAGCTAGGAAAATAGGTAAAATATTGCGTGGGCATTAAGGGCTACCTCCTCAAGGCCTTCCTAACTTTCATCCTCTCCCTCTGACTTACTTGCTCACTGTCCCTGCCATGTGTCCTAGCTCCTGACAAGTCTGAGTGGTCCCATTTTGCATGGCATCTATTAGCTTAGGGATGGACATGGGACCCAGTTCAGCCAGTGAAATGTGTGGGGGTGGACCTACTGATCTACTGATCTTGCATCTAGAAAAAGATTCCTTCCTTTTTTAGAAGAAGCAAAAGGAAACATGGCTTCTTGCGGAGCTGTCATTTCTGCATATGAAATGTGACACGAGGCACTGTGCACCCACCTGGCAACTGTGACGGAAGACCCCTCAGGACAAAGCCAGCAAGCCAAGAATGGCAAAGTTGAAAATGGGAGGAAACCTAGGTCCCTGAAGACATTGTGGAAGTGCAGAGTGTACCAATCTTAAAGCTTTCTTACCTCTACTAATTTTCTGAAGTAGAAACCTGGAGATACCTGTTATGGTGGCCAATCATTTGAATTTATTTTGAGGAATTTCTCTGATTGTGGCTCATGAACAACCTGCATCAGAACCTCCTGGAATGCTGGTCAACAAGCAGAGTCTGGTCCCATGTTTTCAGAGTCATGGAGGTGCTAATTCCGGTTATCAACAAGCTTCAGGACGTCTTCAACATAGTGGGTGCTGATTAGCATCCAGTTGCCTCAGATAGTTGAGGTGGGAACACAGAACAGCAGAAAGAGCTCAGTGCTAGAAAGCTTCATGGGGAGGGACCTGCTTCCCAGAGGCACTGGTATTGTCATCTGGAGACCTCTCATTCTGCAGCCTGTCCATGTTTCCCCTGAAGATAAATGAAAAACAATGGAAGAAGAAAATGGGGTTGAAGCAGAGGGGTGAGGTAAATTTCTTCACACCAAAAATAAGCTTTACACAGATTTTGATGAAATTCAACAGGAAACTGAGAATGAAACAGAAAGACTTTCAGGAAATAATAAGGGAGTAAACCCTGAACCAATTAATCTTAAGATTTTTTCACCTAACCTTGTCAATCTGACACTTGTGGATTTGCCAGGAATGGTCAAGGTCACAGAACTCTCACTGTAATCACTAAACTGGATCTCATGGATGTGTTAATGGGAAGGGTTATACCTGTCCAATGGAGTCATTGAGTAGTTAACAGAAGCCAGCTAGATATTAACAAGTGTAATTGATTCAATCCCTGATAAATATGCTTTCCTTCAAGAGAAATACCGTTCTTTGGCTAACTGAAATGGAACAAAGTATCTTTGCTAGGACTCTAAACAGGTTACTAATGCATCACATCAGAGATTGCTTACCAGAGTTGAAGACAAGAATAAATGTTCTAGCTGCTCAATATCAGTTTCTTTTAAATAGCTATGGTGAACTTGTGGATGATAAAAGCGCTACTTTACTCCAGCTTATTACCAAATTTGCCACAGAATATTGTAACACTATTGAAGGAACTGCAAAATACATTGAAACTTCAGAGCTATGTGGTGGTGCTAGAATCTGTTACATTTTCCATGAGACTTTCGGAAGAACCTTAGAATCTGTTGACCCACTAGGTGGCCTTAACATTATTGACATATTGACTGCCATTAGAAATGCTACTGGTCCTCGTCCAGCTTTGTTTGTGCCTGAAGTTTCATTTGAGTTACTGGTCAAGTGGCAGATCAAATGTCTAAAGCCCAGATTACATTGTGTTGAACTGGTTCATGAGGAAATGCAAAGGATCATTCAGCACTGTAGCAATTAGAGGAGCTTTTGCGGTTTCCTAAACTTCATGATGCTATAGTTGAAGCAGTGACTTGCTTTCTTTGTAAACAGTTGCCAGTTACAAATGAAATGGTCCATAACTTAGTGGCAATTGAATTGGCCTATATCAGCACAAAACATCCAGACTTTGCTGATGCTTGTGGGCTAATGAACAATAATATAGAGGAACAAAGGAGAAACAGGCTAGCAAGAGAATTATCTTCAGCTGTATCAAGAAACAAGGTTGCATCTGGAGGTAGTGGAGTTGGAGATGCTTTTCAAAAACCAACAGGCAACTGGAGAGGAATACTGAAAACTTCAAAAACAGAAGAATTATTAGCCGAGGAAAAGTCAAAACCAATTCCAATTATGCCAGCCAGTCCACAAAAAGGCCATCCTGTGAATCTACTGGATGTGCCAGTTCCAATTGCACGAAAACTATCTGCCTGTGAGCAGTGAGATTGTGAGGTTATTGAATGACTCATCAAATCTTATTTTCTTAATGTCAGAGAGAATATTCAAGACAGTGTGCCAAAGGCAATAATGCAGTTTTTGGTTAGTCATGTCAAAGGTACTCTTCAGAGTGAGTTAGTAGGACAGCTCTACAAGTCATCCTTATTGGATGATTTGAGAACATGGCCCAGCATAGGAAAGAGGCAGCTGATATGCTAAAGGCACTACAAGGAGCAGGTCAAATTATAGCTGAAATCCGAGAGACTCAGTACATGCTACTGAGACTTTGTTGAGTTGAAAGTTGCTAGTTACTGCCTACTTGAGTAGATTTTTATTTATGAACTCCTGTGTATTGCAATGGTATGAATCTGCTCACATGAAGACTGGCTATAAACTGAAAATTGTACTCTGTATTACAAACTGAATCACACATTTAATCCAAATAATAAATGGCCATTTCTTAAAAACAAAACAAAACAAAACAAAACAAAACAAGCAGAGTCCTCTCCAGATGCATATTATAAGTTCTGTATATGGAGCCTAGGAATTTTCATTTTTAACTCCACTATTTACTCTTAGGTTCACTCAGGATTCAGAATCTATATTTTCAGGAAAAGAGCAGTGTATTATATTTTCTTTTTTTTTTTAATTTAACCCCCCCCCCCCCCCCCCCCCCTGTATTATATTTTCTGATGTCCTTAACTCTTGAAGCCCATCTCAAAATCTGAAGATCACAGCACCCCAGTCAGACCTGAGAACAAAGTCCAATAATATGAAACAGATCAGAAGAGACAAAGAGATCAGAAACACCTACTGCAACAATTAGAGGAAGAAAAAATGCTGAAATCCAAGAGGGTAGAAATAATTCAATGAGAAAATGGGTTTCCTCAAAAGTATATGCAGTAGGCAGATGGTAAAGTGGAAAGTTGGCCCATTAAGGAATAGTTACAGTAGGTTATTGGAGACTGGGGAAAAGGAAGTAAAAGATGTATTAAATAGCTTCAACCCATTTATGCAGAAAGGTGACATATTTTTGGGTTATATGTGTATTTGAATGAGTATTAGTGAGAGCAAGTGAGCCTGGAAAAATGCAGCAGAGTTTAAAGATTGCCCATGTGTTGCAAGAATACATCGAATGGTCCACTTATGAACTGAAAGAGTGAAGCCCTTACTGAGTATCTCACCAGGCAGCAAGTGGGTTTGACTCCTGTGTTCTCAAATGGCAGTTGTGAAAATGATAATATCAGTTCTGTAATATGTAAGAATTAAAATACATTTTTTGCCAACAAAGCTATTTAGGTTTATTTGTTGAGACACTCACGTACACATGTACACACCCCCACCCCCATTCTTAAACCACTTAAATGCCTTTAGGCCTTTACTTCTCTTCACAGTCTTCAATAACTTCCAATCACTGACGCCATAAATGCCCAATTTTACAAAAGAGATACTCTTGGGAATGTGCTTTTGCCTCATGCACTACCTGGAAATGACTAAGTCCCTAATTAGGATACCGACTTAGATGATAGTTTGCAATTTTATTTCTCGGGCCCCAGAGAGCAGACATTGCATTTCCACACATCCCATGGGTGGTATGTTTTCCTAATATGGAAGGCTGGTGGACCTGTCTTCAGTGTACTATGATGAGCAGAATTCTTACATTTCAATCAGGAACATTTCACCAACTGTCCACTCTCAAATCTATCTACATCTATGTATATCTTTGTTGTGAATCTATCTACATCTTTACTGATCACATCCTCTTTCTTACTTAAGAATATAGAAATATTATTTTCTCTTTAAATTCCGTTTATTCAAGGTGCATTGGATTCAGTTCCCTCCCATCTTTCAGGAACTTGATAGTACCTCTCCTCTAAATATTTAAAAAAAAATAGACATATTTTAGAGCAGTTTTAGGTTCACAGAAAAACTGAGCAGAAGGTAGAGATTTCCCATATACCCCCAATTCCCCTCATATGCACAGCCTCCCCCAACTGTCAATATCCTTCACCACAGTGGTATATTTGTTACAATGGGTGAACTTACATTAACATAATTATCACCCAAAGCCTATAGTTTACATTTTGATTCACTCTTGTACACTCTATGGGTTTTGGCAAATGTATTAATGACACATATCCACCATTATAGTATCATACAGAATGGTTTTACTGCCCTACAAATCCTCTGTGTTCTTATTCATCCCTCCATTCCCCCAACCCCTGGTAACTGTGAATCTTTACTGTCTCCATAGTTTTGCCTTTTCCAGAATATGATGTAGGTGGAATCATATGACATGTAGCCTTTTCATATTGGCTTCTTTCACTTTATAATATGCATGTAAGATGTCTCCATGCCTTTTCATGACTTGATTCTTATTTCTTTTTAAGTGCTGTATAATATTCTATTGTCTGCATGTATCGCAATTTATCCATTCACCTAGTGAAGGACGTTTTGGCAATTATGTATAAAGCTCCTCTAAACATCATGTCCAGGTGTTTTGGTGGACATATGTTTCAGCTCATTTGGGTAAATACCAAAGAATGTGATTGCTGGATTGTATGGGAAGAATATATTTAGTGTTGTAGGATATTGCTAAACTAGCTTCTCAACTGACTTCCCCATTTTTCATTCTAATCAGCAGTAAAGGAGACTGTTGCTCCACATCCTTACCAGCATTTGGTATTGCTAGTGTTTTGGATTTTGGCCATTGAAATAGACGTGCAGTGGCATCTTATTGTATTTTAATTTGAAAATTCACTAGTGATTTATAATGAGCATCTTTTCATATGCTTATTTACATTCTGTATATCTTTTTTGCTTAAGTGATTGTTCTTTGTCCTGTTTTTATCAAGTTTGTTTTTATTATTGATTTTTAAGAGTTCTTTGTATAATTTGGATAATAGCTCTATATAAGATATATTTGTTGCAAGTATTTTCTCCCAGTTTGTAAGTGGTCTTCTCTTTCTTTCATAGTGTTTTTTGTACAGCAGAAGTTTTTAATTCTAATGAAGTTCATATTATCGATTCATTCTTCCATGGATATGTCTCTAGTGTTGTATCTAAAAAGTCATGGTCATACCCAAGGTCATATAATTTTTCTCCTATATCATAGGAGTTTTATTGTTTGTATTTTATATTTAAGTCTATGATTCACTTTGAGTTAATTTTTGAAGGGTATAAGGTCTATGTTTTTTTATGTATATGTAAGTCCAGTTGTTCCAGCACTATTTGTTGAAAGAATCTTTATTGTATTGCCTCTGTTCCCTTGTCAAAGGTCAGTTGATTATACATTTGGGGGTCTATTTCTAGGCTCTCTATTCTGTTCTGCTGATCTATTTGTCTATTCTTTCACCAATACCACACTGCTGATCACTGTAGCTTTACAGTAAGTCTTGAAGTCGGGTAGTATCTGTCTTCCAAATTTGTTCTTTTCTTTCAGTATTGCATTCACTTTCCTAGATTCTTTTGTCCTTTAATATAAACTTTAGAATCAGTTCATTGATTTCTCCTCTCAATTTTGATTCCTGCTTTCTAATTTAAAATTTGTCTATAGCCATTCAAAACAAAACAACAAGATAGCCAAAACTCCCTTTTTTCCAACGCTATATCTCTCTCCAACTTCTGCTCTCTTTCCCTGCTTCACAATATGACCTCTTAGATGATATAGCAGTGTCTGCTGTCTCTATTGCCTGCCTCTCACTTCTGGCTCATCCCCCTGTCATCTGGTTTTTACTCTCATCTGTTCCACTAAAACAGCTCCTGGTGATATCATTAGTGACTCCCATGTAGCTAAGTCAGCTGATATTTTAGATCTTCTCTTATTTGACCTCTGAGCAACATTCAACACTATTGACTTCTGCTGGCTCTTCACTCTCCTTGGCAGCTTTACTTTCCTCAACGTGGACATCAAATGTCGGCGTCCTCAAAGCTCAGTTCCAGGCTTTCTGATGTTCTCACTCTGCTCTCATCCTAGGTGATTCTGTCCTACTCCAATTGCCTCTGTTTTTTTAAAAAATAATCCTCACCTGAGGATATGTTTATTGATTTTAGATAGAGAGGAAGTGAGCGGGGGGGGGGGCGTAGGGGAGAGACATCAATGTGAGAGAGAATCATCAGTCAGTTGCCTCCTATATGCACCCCAACCAGGAATCAAACCCTTTACCATTTGGTGCACTGGACAACGCTCCAACCAACAGAGCCACCCTGGCAGTACCGATCGCCTCTTCATCATATCCTATTACTAACTGACAGAGTTTACTCATATCCACAGATTTCCCAGGTGACTTTCCTTTGTAATAGTTACTACAATTATGATTATAAATGCAGTCATTTATTTATCTACCTCCCTAGGGTTAATGCTCTGAGACCCTAAAGACTGAGTCTATTTTTGGTTCACAATGTTTCTGTGAACTTGGCTGACACATAGTAGCTGCTTGACCAATGTTGTTGAATGAAGGACCTGTGAGAGGAAACTTCACAATCATACTGCCTGTTCATCTACCAGGTAGAATAGTCATTTAGATTATATTTATTTCAGCCTCATCTCTCCATGGAAACTATACTTGCTAAGCTGATCAATATCTTGTTCCTTGTCAAACATTTTGCCTTCTTTCCTCTCATCTTTATGAAATTTATTTAAGAGACCTAAATACATTCCCTCCCCAGTGGTCTTACCCTCCTTCGTCCTCACTTCTGCATGCAGTTAGCTGCCTGTTTGGAACATCTCTTGTTTCTTTGTTGATTTCTCTTCTTTCCTCTTTTCAAGAACTCAAGTAATAATTCAGAGCAATTTGGATTTCTCCCTGTAAATGCAACTTACAGAATTTAGATAAGATTATATCTCATGTGGAAATCAACTACCACCTGATATACATATTGTAGAAAATCAATTTCCAGTATGGATCTCCCACTCTTTACAGCATATTTTTGGTATTTTGCATAGATTTAGGAACTTTATTTTCACATAAATCTAAATATTAATATAATAAATATATAAATATAACACAATACTAAATATGCCCTTATGTGAATTCATTATTCTTTCCCAGCTTTGCTTCATGTTCCCCTTTTAATTTTAGCCTTTCTAATAGGTGCATAGTAATATCTCATTGTGGTTTTAATTTGTATTTTCTTTTTTTAAAGAAATTAAAAAAAAAGATTTTATCCTTATTTATTTTTAGATAGAGGGGAATGGAGGGAGAAAAAAAGAGAGAAACAACAACTGGACAGACCCAAATGGGGACATGGCCTGCAACCCAGGCTTGTGCCCTGACTGGGACTCAAACTGGTGACCTCTTGATTCACAGGCCAGTGCTCAGTCCACCAAGCCACACCAGCCAGGGCCAGTTTGTATTTTCCTAATAACTTAGGATGTTGAGCATCTTTTCAGGTGCTCATTTGCTACCTTATATATTCTCTCTGGTAAGGTGTTTGTGTAAATCTTTTGCCCATATTTAATTAGATTTTTTCTTCTTGAATTTTGAGAGTTCTTTATGTACCTAGATACAAATCTTTTAGCAAATATATGCTTTGCAAAAATTTTCATACGGCCTGTGGCTTGTCTTTTATTTTTTTTTAGCAGTGTGTTTTGATGAGCAGATGTTTTTACTTTCTATAAGTCCAATTTATCAATTTGTTCTTTATGGATTGTGCATTTGGTGTCATGTTTAAAGAATTTCTGCCTAACCCAATGTCACAAAGATTTTCTTCCGGAGGTTTTGCATTTAGGTTTATCATCTTCTTTAAATTAATTTTTGTATTAATTGGTATCAGGTATGGATCTTATTTCTTTTTTTTTTAATTGGATGAGGACTTTCTTCTTATTTTGTAGCCTCACATGTATTTTAGGCTTAACACTTGGGACTTATCTTTGATGATGATTTATACTCACAGTTTGGAACACACTGGTTACAGCGGCTCTGGCTAATACTCTGCAAAGTAGAGCTTAGCCTTGAAACCCAACTTCCTGATGATTACTAGGGCCAAACTTTACTGTTATTAGTGCCAGCCTCACGTATAGGATCCAAGCAGGACTTTCTTTCTCTCTCTCTTTTTTTAAAAATCTTACCTCATCATTTCTTTGCTATGTATACCTCTTGATCTACATTTTTATTCTTTAACTGTTCACATCACATCTCTGAGTTAATTACAGTAGGGTGGTAGCAGTACCTTCTCTCTTCCATGTATCTAATTAATACATGGCTCACTTAGAGCTATTTCTATATTCATTCCCAGATTCTCATCTCAAATACCAAGCCTCGTTCATTTAGTTTATTGGACTAATTCACCCATTGTTTATTGAGCTTTACAACGTGCCATGCAATCTGCAACAAACACAGCTGACCCCATCCTTTTTCTCACAGAGATCATAGTCTAGTGGTGGATACAGACAAACAGGCAAGCTATTGCAGTATACTGAAATGGGTGCTAAAATGTTGGTAATTATAGGGGCTTCTGAAAACTGATTCTTCTCTTTTTAATAGTACCCACCTTCAATACAATTTGACTTTATTCTAAAGAAGCACATCTGTTTATAGCTTTTTTTTGGTCTAATCATCCAATAAATTTGATCACTTGAAATGAGCAATATGCCATTTACAATAATAAAAATCTCTGCAAGAGGTTAAAATTTGAATTATATATTGGGTTGGTCAAAAATTTTGTTTGTTTTTTTCTGTAAGATGGCTCTACTGGCGCTTTGTTGTCTTTAACTTCATTTGGAACAATTTTGTTAGATTGTATTGTGACAGCTGTCACATCAACATGAATTAAAAAAAAACCTCATCAAAATTGGTGAATTTTTGTGTAGCCATTTTAATATTGAAGATGGAAGAAAAACCACACTTTTGGTATATTATGCTTTATTGTTTCAAGAAAGGTAAAAACAGAACTGAAATGCAAAAAAAAGAAAAAGATTTGTGCAATGTATGGAGAAGGTGCTGTGACTGAATGTGTCAAAAAATGGTTCGAGTTTTATGCTGGAGACTTCTCACTGGACAATGCTCTACAGTTGGGTAGACCAGTTGAAGTTGATAGCGATCAAATTGAAACACTAATTATACCATGTGAGAGATAGCCTACATACTCAAAATATCCAAATCAATAAAGTTATTGGTGAAAATGAAAAATGTGTCTTTTATTTCATGGAAAAAAACCATACAAACTTTTTGGCTAACTCAGTAATTAATAATTGCTGCCAGCTGATTTTGGCTGTAAGCAAGTAGTCTAATTAGTGAATCACTACTCATACAATTTCAGTAAGAATTCCTTTGCTTCTGCCTCTGAACACTTTTTTTCCAATGGATTGCATGTGAAAGTACACCTATTTTAGCATTGTAAGACATAATTTAATTCTTTATCTGTCATTTGCTGCATGACCCATAACCTTCCTTCTGTACCTCAGGGCTTATTATATAAAATTGTGGGACTGGAGTTCTGATTTGAAAATGCTAGAATGCACCATTTTCTTAAAAATCACTTCTCTTACTTTACATTTCAAGACTATTTTTCCTCTGTCTCTGACCACTCTTATAATCCTGTAGCCATTTTTATGTAATTAACATAATTATGTATAGCCATGTGCCTATATACATTTTTATTTCAGATGTATGATGTCTGGTTGTATGAAAATGTTGCTCTATGTTTTTCCTAATATTTTAAATATATGAAGCCAATAATCTGTTCTTTTTTATTTGAAGCACCTCTATATCCTTGGCATGTAGAATGAGAAAATATTGGTAATGAACTGAGTTTGCATAAATGGCTTGATAATAGATAAAAGAAATCCTCAGTAGTCCAACAGGTTTGGCCATTTCAGGTAATCAAGCTACAATCTTGGCCTACTAAACTGATTTTTCATTACACATGAAGATTGAGGATCTGATCTGTCTCGAGGAACAGTCTTCCCTTTTGGTTTTGCTTGTTTGGAAACAGCCTCACTTCTGAGCTCCTACCTGGCTAATTCCAGCGAGGTCCCACTGGGAACAGGGCAGGAAGAGAGGAGTGATGCACAGACAGGAGAGCTTTAGTGCTGCTGATGACTGCACCATTGCCCAGAAAATGCAGGTTAATGTGGACAAAGGGAGACTTGTGAGAGGCAGCAAAGCAAACCCAACACCTATTAGAAAGAACAGTCACGCAGCATGCTGATCACAAAGAAGGGCGAGGGTCAGAATGTCAGAGAAACTCCCCCAACTCCCTAATAAAAAACAAAACAAAGCAAAACAAAACAAGTCATGCCAGAGTCAGGAATTAAAGAAATAGCAATGGAATAAATGCTGCATTAATTCATGTGGGCTTGGATTTCACACTGTGCCTAGGTCCAAGGTCACTCCATGAGTCTCTAAGTCCCTGCAGGACAAATAATTTATACTGATGGGAAGGATGTGATCATGTGGCAGGATACATATGTATTGTCAGTATTCCCAGTAAGTTTTGGGTCAGCTTCATGTTTGGCAAAAGCAAATAACTCTATTATAAAACACGATAATAAATGACAACATAGAAATACAAATAAAATTATGTGATTGTTTAGAGAAGGGAGAATTCAATTTTATTCAAGATTTCATGAAGACATGGAATTTGAGATCAGCCTTGCAAAACTGGAAAAACTTTGTCAAGGTGACATTGTAGCGGGAAGACATAAAAACAAAAGCAAATGGAAAAGAAATTAGGAAATAAGAGTTTATGGAGAATATTAACTGCCCAGTTTATTCAAAAGATGAGTTAGAATATGGTGTTATAAATAAAGCATAATGATTGGTTGAGGACAACCCATGAAGACCTTAGATGTCACCCATAGTTTTGTTTTTCTATTTGTCTCCACTTTTTCAAGGGTATTCCCCTGCTAGTCTCCATCTGGGGCCTCAGACCAGAGTCAATCTGGTGAGAATATGTAAAAGCCTTCCTCATCCATTTGGGTTTGGATGTACATAATGTTCCCTAAAGTTAGAATCCAGAGAAGTTTAGCCCCACTGGTGGACTCCAACATGCACATCTCCTGATCCCCCAAGTCTCTTCTTCTATTATATAAAGAACCCAGAACCCAGAGTCCCAGAGCCTGCTTGCACCTCTGGTATCCAAAGAGACCACAGAACTCCTTTATTCAGAACCATGTTAATCAAACTGAGTGTCTACTTGCTCTGTGTTCCATAATCTGCCCAGTTGTTGTGCCTGGTAGCACAGCGGACCTCTAAAAGTAGATTCTATTCCACTTAAGTTGGATCCAGGAATCCTGCATAGTTCTTGATAGTCTCTTCCTCCAGGGCTGTTCACCCCTCCCCTCCAAGTTGGGTCTTACTATCTGTAGATTAATTGTTCCTACACCTGTGTAGCTTCTTGGCTGGATTTGCACCTGCTACATACTGAATGTTAATGAGATGTTTTGGTAATAATCACTTATAGAATTAAGAATAAACCTATATATCATGCCTTATTAAACCTACATATATGAGGTCTGTCCAGAAGGTATCCAGCCATGTAATATGGGAGATAGAGACATTTATTAAAGAAGATACAGGATACAAGGAACATTTTACATAGGACAAAGACACCTTAGTCTCCTTCAAAGTAGGCACCTTGAGATCTCACACAGTTCTCCCAATCGCCATCAGCTGCCCTGTCATATTTTCCTGAATCTCATCAATGGTCAAAATCTCTCCCCCGTCAATAGTAATTTTAGTTTTGGGGAAAGCCAGAAGTCACGGGGCCCAGATCTGGGCTGTAGAGGGGCTGAGTCACCTAAATGATTTGATGTTTCACAAAAAATCTCTGCACAATACATGATACATGAGTGGGTACATTGTTATGATGAAGCTGCAGATCACCAGTTGCCCAAAGCTCTGGCCTTCTGAATCATCAGAGTAGTTTCCACAGAGAAATGAAGAAGTTTAAAGCAAAATTTGATGCAGATTCATTGCTCTACTTGCTCAGTCATTTTGAATGTGATGGCTACACAGTATACACACTCACTCAAGGGTGTCTACTGCCCCCACTGACTAGTACAGCAAAGTCATCATTGTTCACACATGCACATTCCAATCCACTCTCCTTGGCTACCAGATTACATCAGTGTTACCCAAACTGTTCTCATTATGTTAACAGTTATGACTTTTTTCTGGGAAGACTTTGCACTAGTAGCCTTTCAGTTATCAGTGTTTTTGGCCATCTTCTTCTCTATCATGCTAATATCTTTCAGCTTCAGGTTATTATCTTCCTCACCTGCCCATCATGCATAGTACCAAAACCTACCTAAGATACTTCACGAGGACAAGAATTTGGACTTCATTTGGGCACATTGGAGTGTTTCCCATTGCTTACCCATCTATTGTACATTAGGTTTACTTCAGTAGGGTTTACCTTGCAAGGATAATTGATCTCTTGTCTTCCACCGTTTTTATATTGGAAAGCTCAACCTCAAGGACAAACATGGTACACAAGACTGCATTATATAGAATTTCTGGGGGACACAAAGTTAAACTTGACCCTGGGGAATGTAAACAAAACCTTATAATAGAAGGATGTATAATAGAAGGAAGGTCACAACAGTAATGGAGAAGCTGGAGAAATGATTGGAAACGAGAAGGGCAAGGCAACTACAGAGGGTTAGGGAGCTGAAACCATAGAGATAGGCTTATAGTAGGAGCTTAAGCTTGCAGTGGCTTCTACTAGTACCCATGTGACTTTGTTTCTTTTCCTCTTATGTTATTCTCTAAAGGTTCAACATCACAAAAACAGTGTTTCCTGCCTAACCATGTCCCCATGTGAATGTCTGAAAGAAAGAATTTTCCCTGTCAACTTCCATAGTAAGAGGCAAGCATCTGAATTTATTGTCTAACAAAGATGTCACACAATGGAGAAGAAAGCATTTCTCAAAAAGAAATTAAGATGCTATTAAAGCCCCGACTGGCATAGTTCAGTTGGTTGGGCACCCTCTTGCAAAGCAAAAGGTTGTCAGTTTGATTCCCTGTCAGGGCACATGCCAGGGTTGTGGGATTGGTCCCGGTCAGGGCACGTGTGAGAGGCAGCCGATTGATGTTTTTCTCTCACATCAATGTTCTCTCCCTCTCTCTCTTCCTTCCCCTCTCTCTAAAAATATAAATAAAAATTTTAGAAACTATTAAAAGGGGAAAATGGATAATGTGTTGATAAACACTTACAAATACCTACTAATATCCCATTCTCTAGTTGCTTCTATTATCATTTCAGACTTCACACATTTTAAGTCTTCAAAAGACATTTTGCAAATAGGGTGACAAAAGCAGTCACTAAAAATACTTTCTGACTCTGTCCCCACCTTCTCTGCAGAAGGTCCAAATGACCAAGCTTCTCCCAAATGGTTCTGGGCGTGCCCCCAAACTCTCTCACGTGTGCTCTGACAGCTGGTTTCACAGGGGCTTCATCATTGGACCTGTAAAAGATATTGGGGGTTCCTCTCCTCCATGTTCTAAAGTTCTGAGAGGATATTGGGATCAAAAGTTCGGCTGCTGACATTACCACAGCCTTAATCGCTACTGCTTCTGTGGCCCTAACACTCTGAGTGGGGCTGTCACCCCTGTGGTCACCAACCAGAATGCTTCTGGTGTCCAGAGACCCATAAAGATACGGTAAAATGTTCTTTTTAGCTTTAATTCTTTTTCCATTGTTTCCACGCTTATATGTATTGGGTTGGCCAAAATATCTGTATGGATTTTTCTGTAAAATAAAAGACACATTCTTCATTTTCACCAATAACTTTATTGATTTGGATATTTTGAGTATGCCGGCTATCTCCTGTGTGGTAGAATGTTGATTGTTCTCAATTAATGTCTTGATTTGATTGCTATCAACTTCAACTTGCCTACTCCACAATGGAGCATCATCCAGCAAGAAGTCTCCACCACAGAACTTTGCAAATCACTCTTGACATGTTCCATTGGTCACAGCACCTTCTCCATACACTGCACAAATCTTTCTTTGCATTTCAGTTGCATTTTTACCTTTCTCGAAATAATAAAGCATAATATGCCAGCAATGCCACTTATTTTCTTCCATCTTCAATATTAAAATGGCTACACAAAAATTTACCAATGGAGGTAAGTTTATTTTAAATGCAGGCTGCTATCATAGCTGTTAAAATACAATCTAACAAAATTGTTTCAAATGAAATTAAAGACAGCTAAGCACTACTAGAGCCATCTTATGGAAAAACAGAATGAACTTTTTGGACAATCCAATATCACAGGCGTGATTCCATGGGCTGCTCAGTGGAAAATTTGAGTGGCTGTGTGCCTCTCAGAGTCCCTCTTGTCCTCTGAAGATGGGCCAATCCGTTGTCTTTGAACCAAAGTTATGGGCCTCCTCAACTTTCCCCTTGTGATGGGTTATTTACACCAAGGCTCTTAAGGATCTGAATGTTCCACCTGGGCTGACACCATCTTTGGTCCAAGTTGAGCCCTGGCTACCTGTACTATGTGTGATTCCCCAAACCAGCCTTGTATGTCCTACTTCTGTTCCTTTGTCTTTCTCTTTTCTTGTGGAATATAATTTCCAAACTGCATTTACCTGTAGAACTCAAACCAGTTTTCAGCCTCATCTGACCTAGCTTTGTAATTAATTGCAACAAGTCTACATTTTATCCCACAGCACTACCTCATAGCACAGGACACTATATTGAAATTATCCATAGTTTCTATCCAACAAACTGTGAGCTCTTTGAGGATAGGCCCTCGCACCAACAGGCCCCGGATACGTTTATTCAGTCATTCAGTATTAAAATTGAAGGTTAAACAAATTTCCCATCAAAACTCTTAAACTACTAAGTTCAAGAAGAATGTATGAAAAAGGTAATAAATATCACATGTTTTAAACCAGGTAGTTAAAGTCATTTTTCAAAAAATTTCCTAAGAGAATAAAAAATTTCTATTAAATATTAGTATTTTAACAGAGCTCATGTTTCAAGATACTATGTAAATAAATTCTTTGCATTCCATCTTCGTATATATATTTTTCTTTCTGGTTATTGTTAGAACAAAAAAACATCATTTCTACCTAATTTTTTCTAAAATACACTTTGGTTCATTGGTATTTCATGAAAAAAGAACCCCAACATTGCTTTTTGTATCATTTTCTTTTCTACAACTGTAGCAAGTATAATAATGAACTCATGTCAAAATTGAGGTAGGAATTTTAATGATCTCCCTAAGACAGTTTTCAGGCATTGGATTTGGTGGGAAGCAGAAGAAACTTGATTAAAGACTGTTTTGTGGAAAGTGTGAAGTAGAGAAAAGAACAAAGTGTGGAAGATTTGGCTCTAGGAAGCCCAGGGAAAAGGAACTTTGCACAAACAAATGCAATTTTTGAATGCTAAGTGCTTTATAAAGATGGTGAATTACAGAGATAATACCAAGTCTCATTATTGGATTTTCCTTAGGAGACTTGTTTTTCAGAAAATACTCACAAGTTAAAATCTGGGCAGTTCTGTATCATGTTCCTGTTTTTCTTCTTTTGCCTGAAGTAGACACTCAGAATCTTCATCATGCATTATCTGATATCACAGATGCTTTACAGGACCTGAAATTATCTGTGAGGTATTTCAACTTATATTTTATGATCTTTTGCCTATTATTTGTCCAGTGCCGCCCTGTTCAGGGAAACTGCATAGCAAGAACATTAGGTTTTAGAGTTGGAAGGGGCCTTTGAAAGTTGTCCACCTCCTGAAAATCTGCCCAGTGTGTAAATCCCTTCTAGCATGTCCTTCAAAAGAGAACATAGGACCTCTTTCTGAACAGTTTCATCTCAAGCAGGTCATTCCAGGCAGCCCATTCAACTTGGGGTGGGAACAAGTGAGACCTCAGGGTTACATTTTTCTAAATTAACTGTTCTGAACCAGTTAATCTTCATCTGTTAGTACCAGTGAGGCCTTCTGGAGTCATACAAAAGGAACATAGGCTGTCTTCCAGATGACAATTCTGGAAGTAAAGAATACTGTTGCACTTCACAAAGTGTACTTAGTTTTAGAAGAACCTACCTTAGTTTTCTTACCAGTACTTCATTTCATCCATGTAGAGGAAGCACATCTGTGATGTAGCAGCAAGGCTGGATGCCCCAGGATTCCAGCCCCAGCCCTTCTATTTGCTAGTTGTCTGAAAGTGGACATCTCCTTACTTTGAGAAGTTATTTATTGTAAGGTTAAATAAAACACTAATTTTATTTAAAAAGAAAATAGCTGAAAATAGACATTTTTCCTGCAAAAGAATTCCAGATAATTTTATATATGATTTTATAATTTTATATATCAATAAATATCCTCAAGGGAGTAGAGCATAACTCTCCCTTCCTTAGGTGTGGCTTCACATAGCAACCTCTTTGGGAGAGCACGGTATGGCCAGGGGAGCGCAGGGTAGCTTTACAGTGGAGAACCCTGAGAGCCACTACCTCAGCCAGGTGGTTGAGGTCAGCAGCAGCAGTTATGAATCATGTTCATACCATGTGCCCTTCATATGATGTGATAAAAATGGCAGCTCTACCTCTGTGATTTTCCTTCTCAAAATTCATAATCCCTGTCTTATCATGAGAAAAACATCAGACCAGTTCTAGTAGAGAGATATTCTCACAGTATATCAGATCTGTCTGCCTCAAAATGATCAAGGTCATCAAAAATGAGGAAAGTCTGAAAATTGTCAAAGCCAGAGGGTGGCTAGAAGATATGATTGCTAAATGTAATGTGATATCCTGGTTGGGTTCTGGGAACAGAAAAAGACATTGGATAAAAACTAAGCAAATGTGAATAAAACATGGACTTTAGTTAACAATAATGTATCAATACTGGTTAATTAATCATCATAAATATAAATACTAATGTAAGATATTCATCATAGAGGACACTGGGTGTGGAGTACACAGGAACTCTGCAGTACTTTGATGGTTAATTTTATGTGTCAACTTAGCTGGGTCATGGGATGCCCAGATATTTGGCTAAATATTATTCTGTGTGTTTCTATGAAGGTGTTTTGAATGAGATTAACATTTAAATCAGTGGATTTTGAGTAAAGCCAGTTACCCTCCCTAATGTGGGTGGGCCTCATCTTAACAGCGGAAGGTCTGAATAAAACAAAAAGATTGGCCTTCTCTGGCAGACTGCCTTTATACTTCTTCTGCAACATAGATTCTTCCTGGTTATGTATTAATTGCCTTTGGACTTTAACTGTAGCATTGGCCCTCCTGGTTCTTTAGCCTGCCAGCCCACCCTGCAATTTTGAACTTCTCAGCCTCCATTGTTATGTGAGCTAATCCCTTATAATAGATCTATCTATCTATCTATCTATCTATCTATCTATCATCTATCTATCATCATAATCTATCTATCTATCATCTATCTATCTATCTACTTACCTACCACCCATCTACTTATTATCTATCTGTCTTATTAGTTCTGTTTCTCTGGAGAACGCTGATTAATATAACTGCTTTTGCAACTTTCTGTAAATCTAAATCTATCCCCAAAGAGTTTATTTTTAAAAGTTTAAAAAATGTAGCCTGGAGAGAGGCAACACATTGACTTAAATTTATTCTAAGGTAAATTTTAATTTTTAAAAAGATTTATTTATTTTTAGAGAGGGAAAGTGAGAGAGAAAGAGAGGGAGAGAAACATCAATGTGTGGTTGCCTCTCATGTGCCCCCTATGGGAGACCTGACCCGCAACCTAGGCATGTGGTCTGACTAGGAATTGAACTTGTGACCATTTGGTTCACAGGCCTGTGCTCAACCACTGAACCACACCAGCCAGGGCTAAATTTAAATTTTGAATGCTGGTTCTTTTCTGGGAAATTTGGGGTAAAAAGCCAGAATTTATGTTAAGGAAATTAATTTTTTTAATTTTAATTTCAAGTTCACACATCACTTTCCTGTTAAGAAATCAGCTCCCCAGATATTCTGATACATTAATTTCCCAGATAGTGAATATATACATACCTGAGACTAAAAAGAAATTTCCATGGTAAATAATTGCATGATGTCAGGCCACTGTGTCAAGTTTCCAGAAGGAACGCATGACCATTCTTTCCTGTCCTTCCCCTTTCCATTTTCTAGCCATTATTCCCAAACTTTGTCCATAAATCCATTACTGTTCTCTGTAATATTTTAGCTCCCAGGCCAAGAATTGAAGTACGTGGAAGGGGTTGAACCTGGAATATGGTGAACAAGACTGACTTTGTCAGAAAGCTGGTGGATGTTGTGGTTCTGCCTTGATTAACTCTGTGGCCTGGTAACTCATCCCAACCTGGCCTCTGACACTCCAGCAGCCCATGTCTGTAGTGGCGTGAAGAAGGCATTTAGAAATAGAAGAATAATCAATGAAGTAGAGTAAAAAACTTGAAGAAGGAGTAACTAAGTTTTTCATTGATAATAATATTTTTTTTTTGGTAATATACATCTTTCCAAATGACTTTTTCTAACTGGAAATGCAGTAACAAGAGATTTTTAAAAAAGAAGGCTAGAAATGAAGCAAAAACTTTAAGGAATTCCTTAAATTCTGTCTCCATTGAGTTCTTTAGTTTACACTAGAAAAAAACTTAGAGAAGGAACACGAAATATGTGGAAACACAAGGCTGCAGAAAACAAAAATTTATGAGCTCAGTTTCTAGGGCTTTTTCTGTCTGTCTGCCTCTTATACACTCTCTCTCTCTTACAGGCACACACACACCCAGAAACTCACACTCATTCAAAAATAATGGACACACACAGCTGAAAGAAATGTTTATAATTCTGACCTCAGTGACTCCACTAAGATCAGTCCTTTAGTGTTTAATATTGTTTCAGAGTTTGTGCTGTTAAATCAAAAGGTTATCTATAATACATCTGGTGCTATTAATGCAAAAGATCAGGGGTATTCAAAAGACATTTATTCATTATTAATATAGATAATAAAAGATCATTTATGAGGCTTCAGATGAGATTTTTATCATCAAAAACTTAAAAAGCAAAATGTATTTTTGCTTTAGGACAGACATGTGAGGTGTCTGTAGTGGGAAATATGGGAGTCAACACAGAGATGTCAAATTCACTCTGTTTCTAAAGATGTTGACACTTTTTAGCAACAGATTAAAAAGAAAAAATTTTGTGCTTTAAATTTGTATTGACAGAGAGTTCATGATTTCTTCTCATTTGTTCTTTATTAAGATGTCTTGCTAATATTCTTTGTTTCTCTCTCTTACATTTGTGGCCTTCGACTGCTTATATAAATTGAATGGGGGAGGACAGGTGAATTCATAAAAATATCGGGGAATGTTGGCAAATAAATGAAGAACCAACTTAACTCCAGCATCTTTACATACTAATGAGCTACATAACCAGCTTATATGAATACAAGAAGTAAGGAGAGAGGGAGGCTTAAAATATATTATTTTGGAATAAGGCAATATAACCTTAGGAAACTTTAAAAAGCTCTCCTATCTGAAGCATAGCATTACTAATCTTACCATTAAATTAGGCTGTTGAGGCTGATTGCCATGGAACTTAAATGGGTTTTTAAGAGAGTTGAGGGGATTTTCAGAATTTCTGTGATCTGAACTTTGCAAATAAACATCAGCCAACCAATTCTCCTGCTAACATTATGGCTCGAGATATACTAGACTTTCAGTTTGTAATCCACCAAAGTGAGAAATAGAAAACTAGTTGTTTTCTACTAGTTGTGTCAGATGTTCAGGAAATGTTTGCTAAATAAATAAAAATGTCCTGTTAGCTCCCAGTAGCACAGTTGAAGTTATCTTGCACAAAAGGATGGTGGGCATATTCCAAATGCATTTATTCATTACCGTTAAACATAATAAAAAGCCAGGTGTGTGGCATTTCAGGTGAATTATCTTCATTAGTGAATGAAAAGGGAAGATTTGTGGACTAAATGGCCCTGGATTATCCTGATTTCAAAATTAGCTGACAATTTCAGGATGAGAATTTAAATAAAAATACCATCTCACATTGCTTTAAACCTGCTTCATTAATACAAGAGGACAATTGGAGGTTATTAAGCCCAATGTTGTACTCAATAAATATGCAACAAAACACAATTTTTTTCACTGTTTGTATTTTTATTTTTTTCCTGTTAGATTGTAGATTTATTTTTTAATTATTGTTCATTTACAGTTGTCCCCATTTTCCCCCTACTATTCTCCCCCTACCCACCCCCACCTCCCACATCCAATCTTCCCCACCTAGTTGTTTTTGTCCATGGGTCCTTTATACATGTTCCTTGACTTGACCCTTCCCCTCTTTCCCCTCTTATCCCCTTCCCCTCTCCCCTGTGGTCACTGTAAGTTTGTTCTTTATTTACGTGTGTCTGGTTCTATTTTGTTCGCTTGTTTGGTTGATTAGGTTCCACTTATAGGTGAGATCATATGGTATTTGTCTTTCACTGACTGGCTTATTTCACTTAGCATAATAATTTCTGTCCCATCCATGCTGTCGTGAAGGGTATGACTTCCTTCTTTCTTTCTGCCGCATAATATTCCAATGTGTAAATGTACCATAGTTTTTTGATGTAGTCATTTACTGATGGGCACTTAGGTTGCTTCCAGCGCTTGGCTATTGTAAGTTGTACTGCTATGAATATTGGGGTGCACAGGTTCTTTTGAAGATGTGCTTTGGGATTCTTAAGGTATAATCCCAGCAGTAGAATTGCTGAGCCAAAAGGGGGTTCCATTTTTAGCTTTTTGAGGAAATTCCATACTGTTTCCCACAGTGGCTTAACCAGTCTGCATTCCCACCAACAGAGCATGAGGGTTCCCTTTTCTCCACAGCCTCGCCTGCACTTGCTGTGTGTTGATTTGTTTACGATGGCCACTCTGACTGGTGTGAAGTGGTATCTCATTGTCGTTTTAATTTGCATTTCTCTGATAGCTAATGCTGCTAAGCATCCTTTCATATGTCTCTGGGCCCTGTGTATGTCCTCCTTGGAGAAGTGTCTTTTCAGGTCCTTTGTCCATTTTTTAATTGGATTGTTTGTCTTTCTGGTGTGGAGTCATGTAAGTTCTTTATATATTTTGGAGCACAAACCCCTGTCTGAGGTATCATTGGCCTATATATTTTCCCATACGCTTGGCTCCCTTTTCATTTTGCTGATGTTTTCTTTAGCCATGCAGAAGCTTTTTAATTTGATGAAGTCCCATTTGTTTATTCTTTCCTTTATGTCCCTTGCTCTAGGGGACATATTTGTGAAAATATTGATGCATGGAATATTAGATTTTCCTGCCTATGTTCTCCTTTAGGACTTTTGTGGTGTTGCAACTTATATTTTAGTCTGTAATCCATCTTGAGTATATTTGTGTATGGTGTAAGTTGGTAGTTGAATTTAATTTTCTTGCATGTAGCTCTCCAGAGCTCACAACACCATGTGTTGAAGAGGCTATTTTTACTCTGTTTTATGCTTCTTCCCCCTTTGTCGAATATTAATTGACCATAGAGACATGGGTTTCTTTCTGGGATCTCTATTCTGTTCCTCTGGTCTATGCGTCTGTTCTTATGCCAGTACCAGACTGTTTTGGTTACAGTGGCCTTGTAATATAGTTTGATGTCAAGTACTGTGATCCCTCCTACTTCGTTCTTCTTTCTCAAAATTACTGCAGCTATATGGGGTCGTTTATAGTTACATATAAAGCTTTGGAATGTTTGTTCCGTATCTGTGAAATATGTCATTGGTATTTTAATAGGGAGTGCATTGAATCTATAAATTGCTTTGAGTAGTATGGAAATTTTGATGATGTTAATTTTTCCAATCTATGAACACAGTATATACTTCCATTTATTTGTGTCTTCCTTAATTTCTTTCTTCAGTGTAGTCTAGCTGTCTGAGTACAGGTCTTTTACCTCCTTGGTTAAGTTTATTCCTAGGTACTTTATTTTTCTTGTTGCTATAGCAAATGGGATATTTTTCCTGATTTCTGTTTCTGATATTTTGTTGTTGGTGTACAAAAATGCTTTTAATTTCTGAATGTTTACTTTGCATCCTGCTGTGTTGCCAAATTCACTTACGTTGAATATTTTTGGGTGGACCCTATAGGGTTTTCTATGTACGCTACCATGTGATCTGCAAACAGTGACAGTTTTACTTCTTCCTTTCCAATTTGGACGTCTTTTATTTCTTTTTCTTGTCTGGTCACTGTGGCTAGGACTTCCAATACTATGTAGAATGGAAGTGGTGAAAGCTTTTAGTTTTTGCCTGTTGATTATGATGTTGGCTGTAAGTTTCTCATATATGGCCTTTATTATGTTGAGGTATGCTCACTCTACTCACACTTTGCTGAGCATTTTTATCATAAGTGGGTGCTGTACCTTATCAAATGCTTTTTCTCCTGATGTGATCATGTGATTTTTGTCTTTCCTTTTGTCTATGTGATATATTACATTTATTAATTTGTGAATATTGTACGATCTCTGCATCGCTGGGATGAATCTCACTTGATCATGGTGCATGATCTTCTTAATGTATTGCTGGATGCGGTTTGCCAATATTTTGTTGAGGATTTTAGTGTCTGTTCATCAGTGATATTAGTCTGTAGTTTTCTTTCTTTGTTGTGTCTTTATCTGGTTTTGGGATTAGGATGATACTGGCCTCATAAAAAGAGTTTGGGAGTCTTTCCTCTTGGAGTTTTTGGAAAAGTCTGAGGAGGACAGGGGTTGGCTCTTCCTTAAATGTTTTGTAAAATTCTCCTGTGAAACTGTCCAGTCCAGGGCTTTTGTGTGCCGGGAGTTTTCTGATTGTTGCTTCAATTTCACTAGCTGTTATCGGTCCATTCAGACTTTCTGCTTTCTTCATTCAATTTTGGAAGATTATATATTTATAGAAATTTGTCCATTTCACCCAGGTTTTCAAATTTCTTGGCATACAGTTGTTTGTAGTAGTTTCTTACAGTCCTTTGTATTTCTGTGGTGTCAGCTATAATCTCTCCCCTTCCATTTCTGATTTTATTTATTTGTGTCCTCTCTCTTTTTCTCTTGATGAGTCTGGTTAAAGGCTTGTTGATTTTGTTTATCTTTTCAAAGAATCAGCTCCTGGATTTGTTGATCCTTTGAATTGTTCTTTTAGTTTCTGTGTCATTTAATTCTGCTCTGATTTTGGTTATTTCCTTTCTTCTGCTTGCTGTGGACTTCGTTTGTTGTTGTTGTTCCTCCAGTTCTTGTAGATGTAGGCTTAGGTTGTTTATTTGAAATGTTTCTATCTTTTTTAGGTAGGTCTGTACAGCTATGAACTTCCTTCTCACAACTGCCTTTGCTGTATCCCATAGGTTTTGGGCTGCTGTGTGTTCAACTTCATTTTGCAACTAAAGAAAATTTATGTCTTATTTCTAGGCCCATCTCAGATACTTTGTACATCTAAAAAACCCCCAAAACTTTAATGCAGTTGTCAAACCTTGAGGAGCAATGCAGATCATTAAAATATACACTTACAAGTTAGGCAGTAGTCAGGTGTTATTATAAAGACTTTATATTGGATAAAGAATTGGTTTTTCTGTGCACCCCAATATTTATAGCAGCGTTATTTACAATAGCCAAGTTTAGAGTAGGTGGAGGCAGTCTGGCTCCCTCACTCAGATGTGTGGCTACTCAGAGGGAGCAGCTCCTCACAACCTTGAAGGAGTCTGATAAAGCAGTGTTCCCACAGCCTTGATTCCCGGGTCTCAAGGCCTTGAGCTCAGATGTGATAAACTGCCCTATAGTTACTTCATTGTAGCCTGCTTTGTATAGGGTTAGTATTTAAGGGGTAGGAGCTTTGGATGAGGTGGGGAGTGTTCAACAGTATTGGGCCAAAAATGTCATGAGCCCAAGCCCTACCTTCCCTATTCACCTGAACTTGCCTTGAGTCACTTTTCTTTTTCTGGATTAAAAGCTTCTCAAAGGAAACATTTTGCCAATGTGGAAGAAGTAGAACAAAAAATGGCAGAAGCACGAAAAGTCATCAAAATTGATGAGTTCAAAAATTCTTTTGAGCAGTGGAAAAACATTTTAATAGATATATCAAATGGCGAGTACTTTGAAGGTGATTGAAGTTTAAATATGTAAGAATAAATACACAATTTTTTATAAATTCTGTTTTGGGGATTTCCCCCTTATATCTTGGCCGTTGCTTGTTTGAGACAGTGTTTTGCAAGCAAAAATTTTCTTGAATCTTGCTATCATCTACAAATTTCACAAGTGCTATAAAATGACATTTATTGGAGAAATAGGTTGACACATTGACCTGGGTAGAGAAGCTATTTTTCAGTTTATTATAGAACATCCTCAGGTTTATGGGACCTGTCATTAATATATTGTTACCATATTACTAAAGAATAGAAACTTACTATTATTTTGTCTTCACTATTTGTGCAACTTTTCCTTTCTTAGGTAATAAGTTTTGTCACTAACTAGTCTTCTTTTTGAGACATTTCACTAAATACAACTTTTTAAAAAACAGCTTGCATTTGTTCAGTGGTACATCCTTATTTGGAGTTAAGTTGTTTAAAGTAGGGTCATGTGCTTCCAATTCTTTGTGGGTCCTCAGAATGTCCTGGTCAGGGGCACTTAGCATATGAGGCTGACTCTCCAGACAGATGGTTGAGTGATATAAAGAAGAATAAGTACCATATGATTGTTCTCACTTATATGTAGAATCTAAGGAACAAAATAAACTGACAAACAAAATAGAGCCAAAGGCATAGACACATGAAACAGATGGACAAATTTCAAAAGGGCAGAGGTTGAGGGGACTGAATAAAGGAAAATGAAGAAATTAGCCAATGAACACATAGGCACAGCTCATGGACAGAGAGAATAGTGTGGTGAAGGCCAGGGAAAAGGGATGGGAACTGGGTGGAGCTGGGCATGGGGGAAAATGAGGGGCATCTATAACAGTGTCAGTATTCAAACAAAATAATGAAGGACAGACGTCCCACTAGGTTGCTCCTGGACTCTGGGTGGGTGTGACTCTAACATGGAGCTCTCTTGGTCCTACTGTGTGTGAAAAGTAGAAGCAGAAAGTGTAAGTAAGCACCCTACCTTTTAGCAGCCTGGCCTCGGACAAGTCATTTAACCATTCTGTACTTTCTTACATGTACAATAAGAATAATTATATTAACCTTCTAGGGCTATTATGAGGTTAATATTAGATAATGTACTTAAAGTGCTCCACAAATATAGTGTTCAATGATGAGAGTTATTATTGTTATTACTTCATTGGTGATAGGTGGGACTTCAGGCAATTATATCAAAAAAGACACGTTTGGTTATTAAAAAGAAAAGCATAATTTGTTTTTAATTATTAAAATCAAGGGAGTATTTAAATTTGTTTGGTTTAATTAAAAAGAACAGACAAAAACTCTGCAGGACAAATGACCAAGTTACTGCAACAAAAAATTGCAAAGAAAAAAAATAAGCAAAAGATTAAGAGACTGGAAGAGCCATAGTGATCAATGGCAACGTATGAGGGGGGACCTCAAAAAACCCAGAATTTACTTATAAAAAATTGTGTATTTATTCTTACATATTTAAACTTCAGTCACCTTCAAAGTACTCTCCATTTGATGCAACACACTTATTGAGATATTTTTCCTACTGCTCAGAACAGTTTTTGAACTTATTGATATTATTGCCTGTTAGTGCTTCTGCTGTTTCTTTGTTTCACTTCTTCCACATCGGCAAAACATTTCCCTTTGATGACTTTTTTCATCCACAGAAACAAAAAAAGTCAGGGCAAGAGATGGAGTGAATAGGGAGGGTAGGGCATGGGTGTGTCATAAATCATCCATCATGAAATGGGCAAATGCGTTGAGTCTTCAAAAAAAATTCACCAAAGCTGAATGCAGCCGCTCCCAACAAAGGCAGCTGGAACACTGATAAATATGGGTTCCTAAAGCACTCACTTAATGAGGAATGCCTGTGCAAGGGGCCCGCCCTCCAGAAGATAATTCTATTTCTTTTTGGGTCTCCCCTTGTAAACAACATACATTCTTGAAACTTGAACAGTAGGTGGCACATATTCTCTTTCCTTGTGCATGTGACAGTTCGGTGGGAACATAGACGAAGCGAACTTCTAACTGAGCTGAGCATGGGTTGATGGGAGGTTTGGTAGTGATGCATAGTGTTCTGTTTATATATTCTGGTCCAAGTCATAAAGAGATGCACCAAGGGAGGTGGTAATAACATCTTCATGTTAACTCTTCGGTTTCAGTTAATAATAACAGTATTTTTAAAAAATATGTTAAAGTAAAAAAGGCTTGAGCAAAATAAAAAGAGTACTTCCATTATACAAATAAAGTTTGTTATAAACATTAATGCACTATCGTTTTCTCCTTCTCTATTTTCATGTAGTTATTCCCTTTGTCATAGACTTAATCTTCCATTCTGCCACTGACATCTCCAAGTCAGCTTTTATTGATTTTCTTGACAGTATTTTCCTCTTTTGGTCTTTATTCCATTGTTCCATTTTCCAGATGCAGTTCTGTTTTTTATTTACTCACAGCTTTTTTTAAAAGACCTTTATAAAATCACATCAATTGTTTGCTCCTCTGGAGAAACTATAATTTGCAAAAAGCTTAATTTGGATCTCTTACGTTCTCTATACTTCAGGATTTTAATGCATACTGTTAGCACAATATAGTCCCCACATTTCTCAGTTCTACCAAATTTTATTCTCCAAATCTAGATCCTCCATGTAGTCATAGTTTGTTAAAACATGTCTTTCTCAAAAAAATATGAAAGAAAACCAAATAAACATTATTACTACATCAAAGTTGCAAGCTTTCCCACACCATCATTTAGCATTGTTGTTTCAAGTTTTTAAGAAAGCAAATGCTGAAACTCATTAGGATGCTGTTTTCATAGTAAGAAGTCATTTTAATGATCACATATGTTGTTGTTTTAAGGTCCCATTTTATAATGGAAAGAATATACTCTAGAGACTATATTGAGGGTTTGATTCTTGCAATTGTGACTTCATTATGTACTAAGCTGTTTATTAATCAGCCTGACTACATGGTCTGTTTTTATTCACTTTGATTTCTTTTGTGTTTACAGTTCAAGGTTTAAATTTTTAGTACTAAAATTGAAGATGACTGCTTTTAGTTGTTTGTTTGCTTATTACTCCAACTAGATTTCTAGACATTTCTGGCTGAAAAAGGAAGAGAAAAAAGAAAAAGAGGGGAGTAGTATGTCAACACATTTGCTTATTATGTATGGAGCCCTTTGAATGAGCAAATTAGGCTTGAAGTTCAATTTGAGATTGTATTGCAGAGGCATTTGTTTTGCAAAATAGATTTTTTTTTAAGTTTGGAGAGAATGGGACCACTTATGTGCTGTGATTCAGTTTCCCCTCCACTCCCCTTACCCAAAGGGACCTCACTTCCTACTTTTGGACTTTCAAGATTTTTCAGTCTCTAAGAGACTCTTATCATGCTAATGATAGTGTAGAAATTTTACCAAAACAATAAGATGCAAGACATTTCATAGGATTTATTTCATTAGTCCAATTAGCCAATTTCCAATTTATCCTGCTCAACTGATGAATTCACTAATGGGGCTCTCCCATAGTGGGTAAAGATTTAAGAGGGGGTTACTAAAGCATCACATAACATTTGGAGAATGGTCCTCTGTTCCTCCCTTCACACAGGTCACCTGAGAGGGGAAAATGTACCTAGGGTATTAACTACAAAACACAAATTGAAAGTTCAATAAATTAGCTGCTTTGACTAGTGCTTTATTGCTATAAATGGGATGCAGGAGAGCAGAAATGCCAGAATAAATGGAGAAAAATTAGAGGACAATCGTCCCTGAATCAAAGGCCATCAGCCATCCATCAAGCTAGAGGCTAACATAGATGTCTGGTCAAAGCAACAAACGTCTGGGAGCTTGAAAGCATAGGAAGTTGTCCAATGAGGTCTGAAGACAGAAAGCAGGTGATGGTGTCTGCAATTGTGTTGTTCCTTTCTCCTACCTTAGTGGGTCCATTTTAGTAGTCATATCCGTGGTTTTTACCTTCCACTTGCCTTCATTTATACATGTAGGAGGGTTTATTTACTCTCCCCATTTGGATGTGCAAAGAAATTTCAACTCCTTTCTTTTTCAATCATTGATGCCACACTTCTTACCAGCTCTTGGTACTGATGGTGGTGGTAGGAAACCTATTTGGTACAATCCAGTTTAACCCTTAGTCTCATTTAATCATTTGAACAATTTTTTGAAAAATATTTAATTCAGACTCAAATTTAGGATCAATTCTCAGTCTTCTGGATTCTACTTTGCTGTTGTCCAAGATGGAGGTTGGGGGAGGAGCTCCATGACCACCTTGGGTTTGGAGTAAGGGATCACTCAGCCTCAAACTGATTACTGGTGCATTTCTGCTGACATCTGCTAAAGTATTTTTGGTGTGCCTCATCTCTGGCCACTCTGCAGTGCCCACATTCGACATCTGGGGCTGATAACCCCATGGTTTCTTGTTTTTCAAAATGAGTAGGGTCTGGCCTGCTTTCTTCTCATATTTATGGGGTCTGAGGCAAGACCCTATAATATGTAAATATAAGGGGGGCCAGCCCCAAAAAAGGGTCAGCCATTTGTACTGGGTTTGCCAAAAAATTTGTTTTTTGTGCTATGGCTCTAGTGGTGCTTCATTGTCTTTAACTTCATTCAAAACTATTTTGTTAGATTGTATTTGACAGCTGTCATATCAGCATGCATTTAAATAAAACATCAAAACTGTGCATTTTTGTGAAGCCATTTTAATATTGAATATGGAAGATAATATGCAACATTTTCAGCATATTATGATTTATTATTTCAAGAAAGGTAAAAACATAACTGAAACATACACGCACACAAAATTTGTGTAGGAGAAGTTTACTGTGACTGATCGAACGTGTCAAAAGTGGTTTGTGAAGTTTCGTGGTACTATTGACATTTTGGCCAAATAATTCTTTGCTATGGGACTGTCTAATGCATTGGAAGATGTTTCACAGCACCCCTGGCCTCTACCCACTAGAAGCCAATAGTAGGATATAGCCAACATACTCAAAATATCCAAATCAATAAAGTTATTGGTGAAAATTAAAAATGTGTCTTTTATTTTATGGAAAAATCATAACAGACTTTGTTGTCAACACAATAAAATGTCACATTTTTTGCACATTTCCGATGCAGTTTGTTTTCAATTCAGGCATAGCATATTGTTCTAAAATTTAAAAAAGCAATTTTAATCTTTTAAAGGTGAAATAACCAAAGTTCTTTTTTATTGCTAACATTTCTAGCAAGCGATAATTCAAGCCACATACTGTGAATACTATAAATTCAAAATTAATTTCATTTTCCAGCAAGATTACAATTCACTTTTTATTTGAACATTTCTCTTGAGCATCTTGTGCTGTTTTGTTTAACATTGTGCTACTAAAGTGCTTGTAAGATCAAAATGAACACTTTTTACAATGATTTTTTTCTGCTTGGGCATATCCAGAAACTATTGTATATGATCTATGATTGTTTTAAAGAACATCATTGCTATGTCTCCCATTCATCAAACGCACCTCTTGTGAATACTGAGTTTGCTCTTGAGTGCTCTGGGATCACAAGTTGGAACATGACAAGAAGCAAGAAAATGGACTGTTCTAGGAAATGGTACCTCATTAGGCAGGAATTCTGCTTTATGCTTACTGAGAGGAAGAGTTTGATACACTGAGTGTGGCTTCTGCTCAAAATCTCCCTGCTGCGAGGTGGTGTCCATCTCCAGCATCAGCAGTGGGACCACTTTGGATCATCTCAGCATTGGGAAGCAGTCATCCTGTTTAAAGAATGTATGGCAAAGCATGTGAGGTGTCTACCTGGCACCTGAAACGTGTTAGTCCTTAGAGCAGATGCTTGGTGTCATGTGCCACCCTGAGCCCGGATCCTGAGTGATGGAGCTGTCCATGTGCTCTACCCCATAAAGCTGTCTACGGAAGCATAGGGCTTTTTTTCACCATGGAAATATTTCATTGGGAGAATTAGGTACATTCACATGTTCCAGTTTTAATTTCTACATTCCTTATAAAATAACATTTGCTTATTTTTGTATATTATTCTTAATAATTATTTTATGTGATTTAATTCTGCATTTTTTTGTTTTTAATTCCTTATTTAGCCAATGTATCTGCCTGGGTGTGTATGTGTATGTGTTTTTGCTATGCTGTACTCCTCAAAGCATGGCGTAAGTTCAGGACTGGGGCCTGTGAACTTCCCCATGGACTCAGCCCACTCCCATCTGTATGGATGCAGGAGACCCTTTTGAGTGGCTGCTGTGTCTCAGGCTAACCACCTGCAGGCTTAGCTTTGAAGTCAGCTTGTTCTCAACTACACTGGGTCCCCTGGAAAGCCCTTTGGTCCTCAATCCAGTGTCAGTACTACATGGACACCTGGGGCAGCTGGAGAATGCAAAGAAGACCCTATCTCTGCCCACCTACAACACTGCATCCCCCTATCTATGATGAGGTGAGCCCTGCCAGGTACAGCAAGAGCTCTTTGGCCCTCAGCATTCAAAGGGCCTTGTCTACATAGGCCCTCGGACGGTGATACCAGGGCATAGCTCCTCTCTCTTTTTCTGTCTGACTTTCTCTTTCCATGGTCTCTTGGGGTAGCAATGGGAGGGATTTTCTCTTCCCTAGCTTGTGACTTTCCTAATTAAAAAAAAAAATTCTATGATCTACTCACCTGAATGAACCCTTGATGTGTTAAAAGAGAGCTAGAGATTTAGAAAATCTTTTTGTCCTCAAACATGCTAGCCTTTTAAGACTGTTGTCCTGTCAAATTCTATTTTTGATGTCAGAAATAAAGGAATGAGTCCATGTGTACTCCCCTTTTCTTTTTGATTCTGTTATAGTCATAGTTAAGCTTGAACACAAATTAGAATCACCTGGACAGCTGATTAAAACACATAACGCTGAAATTCACCCTCAGAGTTTCTGGTTCTGTAGGACTGGGAGGGGCCTGAGAATTTTTGTACCTAATGGGTTCCAGTGATGCTGATGTTTCTGGTCTGGGGACCACACATGGAGACCTTACTCATCTATAGCAATTGTAATCACGGCCATCTGACACCTCACCCCAGCCATGGAATGGATACCTTGGGCTTACCAGAGAGAACATATATGTGTATGGAAAGGTAAGATAGGAAGGTACATTGTTTCTTTTTCCAAACTACTACCTCCCTTAGCAAACTCACTGAAAAGTGTCACGTCTAAATACTTGTTTATTTAAGTGGAGTAAAGTTTAAGAGTATAAAATTTAAGAGAAATCATCTGGGCCAAGGCCAACTGTGCTGAGAGACAGATACTTTTCCTTGCCTATCTGGGATTTCTATGACATGTTCTTTCTCCACAATAATTTACCAGGGTGAGATATTTTTAAAACATCAGAGTTTTTTTCTAGTTTTCATTTTAAATTATACTTCATTGAAATTTACCATAAATATATCTTTCTGCCTTGGAAGGTTTTTTCGCTTCCTCACAGTAGCAATGTTGCAACATCATTGATCACTTAATTAGGACTTCCTTTGGGGGAAAATGTTAATGAAAATACTTGAGAGCACCAGAAGCATTCTTCAGATTCAAATACCAAGTCACAGTACAGCCAATCTATTCTTTTTAAAAAATGGACTCGTGTCCCTCCCTAAATCTTGTGGTGCTTCCACTTTAAAAGGGATTTGTTTGAGTGAGGAAGACATTTAGTGCAGTCTACATCAATCTTGCATTATTTGTTTCCATAATAAGACATAATTGCAGGCATTATAAATCATATAAAATCAGAAGTAGCACTAAATTGCTTTGTTTTTCCAAATCTAATTATTAAATGGATTCTTTTACGGCATATTCCTTTAGATAGATGCTCTTCTTGCTCCTTCATTTGGCACAAGAAGCTGGCACAAATTACCAGATCCTTTAAGCACCCATGTCTTTGCATTTGACCAGACCAGTTAATAATTGTGAACATGATTTTGAACCCATCTTTGTCTCCCACCACTCGGCTTTTTTTCTTCCTTTTGTCCCTACAAGCAATATGTTAATGTACCTCATAAATGCAGTGCTGTTCTCAGATGCAGAACATTCTCCCACTGAAAAGGCAGTGAGCTAATTAATGCAGCCACCTCTACAGCGAGTGCAGCAATCACCCTGCGTGCACATTAGGACACTTTTGAACAAGAAGTGACCATCTGCAGAAAGCACTTAAGATAAAGGGCTATAAGATAACACAAAAGTGATTGGAACAGGTTAAAAAGATGCAAGTCACAATATCTGGGAGTGCGATGTGCCAAAAGAAACACTGTTCCAAAGAGCAAATGTAAGGTAGTGCATAACATTGCAAATGTTCACCATCACTGGCTTCTTAAGTATTCATAAAAAGAGAGATTGATATGAGAGGCAGGGAGAGAGACTGATAAAAAAGATGGAAATATGCCTGCCCAAACCATTAATGTGACAGGCAAGCTGTTTATTGTCTACATATAATATATCACTTCTGGTCATTGTGAAGACATTTTGGGTGTTTAGAACCATTTTAGGGAATTTAGAGGTCCAAATTTAGAGTAATTTTGATGTCTTTAAAAAGATTGGCAAATTTGCAAAATGATGTAATCTTTAAGAAACAAACATAAAACAGTTGATTTTTCATTCTTTACCAAAATCATAAGACAAAGATTTTTATATTTTGGGGGTAAGATTTGATTTTGGATAAAATGTAATTTTTTAAAGAAAATTATGAATATAATTGTGTCTTCCTTTCCAATTATTTAGAGAAGGAAATTAAAATCTATTTCATGCATTGTATGAAAAAAATCCCTGCTTATACTTTTTAAAAAATGTTTTCAAAGAGAGGGGAAAGGAGGGAGAGAAAGACCAATGTGAGAAAAATATTGATTGGCTCCCTCTCCTGTGAGCCCCAACTGGGAACCAAACCCACGGCCTAGGCCAGTGCTTTGACTGGTAATCCAACCAGAGACCTTTTGCTTTGCGGGACAAGACTCAACCAACTGAGCCACATGCATCTAGGCTCTGCTTATACTTTTAAGTGAACACTTATTTCCTGGCCAAGATGGAGGTATAGGTAGATACACTTTGCCTCTTCGCATAACCAAAAGGAGGACAACAACAAATTTAAAAACAAAAAATATCTAGAACTGCCAGAAAACTGAACTGTATGGAAGTCCAACAACCAAGGAGTTAAAGAAGAAACATTCATCCAGACGGGTAGGAGGGCTGGAGATGGGCAGCTGGGGCAGAGAGGATGCATAGCAAGGTGGCAGCTGGAGGACTGGACGGTCCCATATTTGTATGGGGATGAACCAGGAGGAACAGCTGGGAAGTGAGACAGACTGCACAATTCAGGGTTCCAGTATTGGAAAAGAAAGCCTCAAAATCTCTGGAAGTAAAAACCTGTGGGGGCTGTGCTGGCAGGAGAAACTCCCAGCCTCACAGGAGAGTCCATGGGAGAGACCACAGGGTCCTAGAATGTACACAAACCCACTCACCCAGGAATCAGCACAAGAAGGGCCCAATTTGCTTGTGGGTAGTGGGGGAAGTGACTGAAAGCCAGTTGAGAACCGAGCAAGTTGCTTAGTTCTCTCTCAGACCCCTCCCCCACACACAACTTCACAACTTAGCAACCTGGTTTACCCTGCCCTGGTGAATACCTAAGACTCTGTCCCTTCTAATGTAACAGGTGTGCTGGGACAGAGAAATATGGCCCAAATGAAAGAACAGATCAAAGCTCCAAAAATACAACAAAATGATAAAGAGATAGCCAACCTATCATATGCACAGTTCAAAACACTGTAATCAGTGTACAGAGTAATCAGGATACTCATAGAATTGATTGAGTATGGTTGCAAAATGGAGGGAAAAGTGAAGGCTATGCAAAGGGAAATAAAAATATACAGGGAACCAATAGTAAAGGGAAGGAAACCAGGACTTAAATCAATGATTGGAAGCAGAAGGAAGAGATAAACATTGAACCAGAACAGAATGAACAAACAAGAATTCAAAAACATGAGGAGAGGCTTAGGAATCCCTGGGACAACTTTAAATGTTCCAACATGTGGATCATAGGGGTGCCAGAAGGAGAAGAGGAAAAGCAGAAATTGAAAACTTATTTGAAGAAATAATGAAGAAGAACTTCTCCAATCTGGCAAAGGAAATAGACTTCCAGACAGTCCAGGAAATTCAGAGAATCCCAAAGAAGTTGGATCCAAGGAAGCACACACCAAGGCACATCATAATTACATTACCCACGATTAAAGATAAGGAGAAAATCTTAAAAGCAGCAAGAGAAAAGGAGACAGTTACCTACAAAGGAGTTTCCATAACACTATCAGCTGATTCCTCAAAAGAAACCTTGCAGGCAAGAAGGGCCTGTAAAGAAGCATTCAAAGTCTTGAAAGCCAAGGATCTACACCCAAGATTAGTCTACACAGCAAAGCTGTCACTTAGAATGGAAGGGCAGATAGAGTGCTTCCCAGATAAGGTCAAGTTAAAGGGATTCATCATCACCAAGTCCTTATTGTATGAAATGTCAAAGGGACTTATCTAAGAAAAAGAAGGTCAAAAACTAGGAACAGTAAGATGACAACAAATTCATGACCATCAACAAATGAACCTAAAAAAAGCAAAAACAGATTAAGCAAACAATGAAAACAGGAACAGAACCACAGAAATGGAGATCAGAGGGGAGAGGGAGGGAGAAGAATGGTGGAAAATGTATAGGGAATACGAAGCATAAATAGTAGGTCCAAAATAGACAGGGAGACGTTAAGAATAGTATAAGAAATGGAGAAGTCAAATAACTTAAATGTACGACCCATGGACATGAACTAAGGGAGGTGGGGAATGCTGGTAGAGGGAGGTGTAAGGTCGAGGGGAATGGAAGGGAAAAAAAAATGGGACAACTGTAACAACATACTCGATAAAATATATATAAAGAAAAAAATGAACACTTATTTATCTTTGAAGTGCTGGTGGTTTTTTTCTCATGACTTTTACCACTTTTTATTATTATTTACTTATTTTTAATTTATTTGCAAAGATAGGTTTATACATTCTTTTATTAATTTCAGGGGTACAATGTAGTGATTAGACATTTATATACCTTAAGAAGTTTAGTACCCATCTGACACCATACATAGGTATTACACCACCTTTTATTCTTGAAAATGATATAAAGCTGCATTGTATTAGGTCATAGTGTAGTCTTCGATTATATGCCCCAAATCTTCTCTTATATATAACTCTTCTCACTGTGAGAATCCTACGTATTTTCGTAAAGAACAAAGAACCTTCTCCAAATAACCTTAATAATCTTCAGTGCCAAATTTACCATATTTAACTTTCAATAGAAGGTATTGGTATGTAGGTTCCATTTTAATTTTTGCGAAAAACTTTTGTTAATTTTGAACTATGTCCCAAATACTCCAGAGTGAGGTAAGGAAATGAAGGGAGGGAGGGTGGGGCTCCGGGAGGGTAGGGCCCCCCAAGCCCTGGACGCATAGCTCCTGCCCCACAGCATGGGCACCCTGCAGGGCCACACACAGCACCTCCCAGCCTCTCTGGAGAGGACAGGCATTTGAGACTTTTTAAACAGAAAGGACATTTACTTCCAGCCAGAGGGTTAAAAATGAGGAATGCTTTTACCTCATGAGACCATAGTAAAGGTGTGCAATTTAGTGCCCTGAGTTAAAAAAAAAAATTGTAAAGTAACTGAATAAAAAAGTTAAATATTCTGCATTTCCCCTAATGCTAAAATAAATAAATAAATAAATAAAACCAGTGGGAGGAAAGATAGCAAGAGATAATAATAAAGTCAGGGTACAGAACAGAGGGCCTTAGCTACTGTCCAGAGGGACCGCCATCTTTTAATATAGTCACTTAAACATACATGCATTGCTACATTTTTCATTAGCCTTAATTTTTTCATCAATCATGTTAATTTTTACAGAGGGCACTTAATAATAGCTAATTAACACTTATGACTTTTGAAATTAAAAGACCTTTGGAGAGATTACTGCTGATTGGGGATTTTTTTTTTTTTTTTGTTCCTTCCATTTTAGAAAAGAGAAATAGCAGGAAGGTATGAGGCTTGGTGTGTTGAGAAGGGATTATCTGCTTCATGGTCATCCAGTCAGGGAGGATTATGATACCGGTCCACGCTGATACAGTGACCTTCTCTGACACCAGCCTAGAAAAATTACATCACTTGAGCATTATCAGCCTGAATTAAACAAAGGAAGATTCGGAGAAATATTTACCAAAGTAAAATGTATAAATGACGCAAAATAATGTCAGAGATAAACAAAAAGTAGTAATCTGGTATAGTTCCTCAGAGCAAAATCACATGAAAAATCAAAATTTATTAACTTGAAAAAATGTTGAAATTTTTAGGGAGAAATGGATTATATCTTATTCATTTACAGAGGTTTCTGAGTTGTATTTTCTGTTATATTAACCAACTGTGCTTACCTGTATCTTTCCTTTGCATCTTACTATTTATTGTATATCAGATCACAGTCTGTGTTTTAAGAACGTATGTTTTAACTGTCCTTTTACTATCTACAAAATGCCTTTGGTTGAGTACTTGTTTTATGTGTTGTGTGTATGTATACAGAAAAAATATACTAATATGTACAAATACTACATATATACAAATATTACACTTGTAGAATTTGTATATATTTATAGTATATATATAGATATAGATACACCTATCTAAAAATATATCTAAAATTTTTTTATTTTATCCACCAGTAGATGTCTCCCTTCCCTGACTGAAGATTTAAATTTATAGACATGACTGAGTTTTTCACCAAATCTGATTTTTGCATGAATGAAGAAATAAAATGTATCTCTAAATTTTAGCATCTACTTGAAACTTGTACAAATTTAGCTATGTATGTAGGAATGAAAATACTGACTCTCTTCTTGGGAGATCCTTTAGTTTACTACAAAAATTGGAATACATTTCCCAATACTTTTTTGTTACCTGTGTTAATGGTGAATAAAGCATTTAGTATAAAATGTAGTTTAAGGGAGAAAATTCATACACTGATAAGTTAGTCGTGGCTGTGTTGAAAATTTTCTTCAGAAAAATTGCAGATTTTCTATAGAAAATTGAAAAAATTTTGAGTCATTCTTTTAGTGCCTCTGACATTTTCTTTTCCCTTTTCCTGGTTTATTTCTTCCATTTTCCTTCAGTTGCTTGTAGGACCTTAGTTTCATCTCCTCTGTATCTTCCTTATGAAGTATCTTTATTTGGGTGTTTAGTGGGCCATTAATTGCTTTGCCAGAGGTTATTAAAGCTCTGCGGCCTGTAGAATTTCCCAATGGGTGGTATGGAAGAATAATTCTTAAATTTCTTGATGTTGTACAGGCTGAAAAACTTTTGTTTGTTCGATTTTCTTGGTGATGGTGTCATGGTGTTCTCTGCTCCAAGAAAATTTTTCCTGACATTATTCTGAAAATATCCAATAACCATCTGCAACATTCTGGACTGCAGCTATCTCATACTGAATATATATATATATATTCCAAAACTCTTTCCCTTGAGGCATGTTTCTTCCTATGTAGCTACGTAGTGATTTTGGGGACTTTCTCATGGGTGAAATGCACTGAAGATCATACACAATTTCAAGACGCTATATGTACTTCTTGCCTTTTCACACAATTGATTGAAAGCCATTCGTTTATTCTGACCTCATGGCTGAGAACCACTGGTCTACATAATTCATTGTCTTCTTTTCATACATTGGTTATAGCTCTAGAGGATGCTTAGAGTAAGTTACTGTATTATCCAATTAGTGTTCTGTGAAATGACTATTAACCCAGAGCAGAATATAATTTTTCTAAGTTTAATACATTTTAAACTGGAGGTTTAACTTTTTTTTTAAGGTCTTGTAATTTTATTCAATTTAGAAATGTGTAACTCTATTTACTGATGTTTTTTAAAGAGAGGGAGAGGATGAGGAGAGAGAGAGAAAGAGAGAGAGAGAAACGTTGATTTGTTGTTTATGCAGTCATTGGTTGATACTTGCATCTGCCTGACCCAATGTAAAACCCACAGGCTTGGTGTATCAGGATGACACTCTAACCAACTAAGCACGTGGCCAGGGCTCAATTTTTTTTAATAACAATTTTTTTATTGTGGTATGATATATTATACCTAACATAAAATTACAGTTTTAATCATTTTAAAGTGTACAACCTGGTGGCATTTAGTACATTCACAATGTTTTACAAATATCATCACTGTCTGGTTCCACCATATTTTTATCACCTCAAAAGAAAACCCCCTTTAACAATCATTTTCCACTACTCCTTTCCCAAAGCCCTGGTAACCAGCGATCTGCTTTCTGTCTGTAGGTATTTTCCTATTCTGGACATTACATATAAATGGAATTATATAATGTGGCTTTTTATGTCTGGCTTCTTTCCTTTAGCATAATATTTTCAAGGCTCTACCTCCCCCACTGCCAGCTCTGTATTAATGCCTCATTCCTTTTTATGGCTGAATAATGTTCCATTGTACTTATGTGCTGCATTTATCTATTGTTTGGTTATTGTGTAGTGCTATGAACATTTTTGTACAGGTTTTATTTTGAACACTTGTTTTTTTATTCTTTTGAGTGAATTTGCTGGGTCATATGATAATTCTGTTTAATTCAATGAGGACCCTCCAAACTGGGGTGTCACTTTTACCATGTGAATGTTTCTTCAAGGAATCGTTAATGTAATGTATATGAGAGGCTTCCGACTTCAACAGAAATGCAGAGTTGGGCATTCCAGGGTGCTGTAATAATAATCAAAATTATTGCTATTAATTTAGAATCATGCTTGCAGCTGTCAAGTACATTATGGTTGTTTACATGTTTTGACAGTCTTTATTTATTTGAGCTCTATAACAATGTAGGCTGAGAAGCAGAGCTAACACTGTACTCATTTTATAAATGAGCTAACCGAGGCCCAGAGAGCTTAGCTTCCCTTTTTACCTAGTAAGTGCTATGCTCAGGACAAGATCCAGGTCTCTTAGTTCAAGGACTTTTATACTGTTCTTGTTTCTATTTAATTTTTAACTATAGTGATAATATTAGTTCTGAGTCATCCATTTTAGTTGCTCATGGCAAATGGCACCATTGTTACTGTGGTGACTGACTGGCAATGGTTTGTGGCTATTAGACAAAAGTATTCTGTGACCATATTACTTATCAAAGTTTTAGAATTGTACACATGCTCTGAACACTGAGCAACTGGTGCGCCTCAAGAAAGTGGTTCTCTCACCTTGAGAGGAAAAAGAATGACAGTGATGAATTAATGAACACTCATTTCATTTTCACATCTGTAGTCAGAAGACTATGGTAATGATGATTTCTCCCTGTAGCATCTTAAGTTCCAACTTTGTTTTTGCCTTTATTCATAGTGATAGCAGAATAGAATCTCTTTACAAGGAAAAAAAGTCTTTGCTAGTTAATATCTTGACTTGCAAAGAGAACAAAAGGCTGACTTTTCTGTAATTCAATACCTAATTTTTATGAACAGTTACAGCTAGTAGGGGTGATCAAGGGAGAAACTCTTAGAAGGGCAACTTTTTATTTTTAATCAGTTTTATTTAAACAATAACCTCTGTTTTATGTATAGCTTTTATTCTACTGTAATCAGATAAGCAATTAGGACTAGTAATTTAGGGACACTCTAGATACAGTATGTCATGATCTATTTTCAGCATCTTTCTAAACCTCTATCCAAACCAGCTAGTGTCTCCTAGAAATTTGGAGCTACCTTTGATAGGAATAAAGAATGAAAATATAATTCTCAGGAACATTTTTCTTTGGTGGTGAAATGCATTCTCTGCCAAGACAGTTACCTCAGTAGCAGCCAACACAGCTTTCCTTTTTATTTTTAAATTATTTATTTTTATTGAATTTCTCCCATCACCATTTCTCCCTCTTATATCTCCTTCTCCTAGCAATCACCACACTGCTGTCCATGTCCATGGGCCCTTTTTATTTTTTTCTCGATTTCTTAATCCCCACTCCATAACTGTCATTGTGCTCTCTGTCTATGACTCTGTCTCTATTTTGCGTGTCAGAGTAGCACCATTCAATACAGTAGCCTTAAGCTATATGTGACTATTTACATTTAAATTAATTAAAATTCAAAAAATTAAAATTTAATCCATTAGTTGCACTAGACACATTTCAAGTGCTCGACAGCCACATGTGGCTAGTAGTTCCTGTTTTGGACAGCACCGATATAGAGCATTTCCATCATTATAGTAAGTTCAATTAGAAACTTCTGCCTTCAATAATTTGGAAAAACCATCTGGAGTTCCAAAACCACAACTGTGCATCACAGAAAAATGGTTGCTTGATTCATAGCCTTGAATTCTAGAAATGAGGTCCAATGGAGCTGGAGGAAAACCTTAGAAATCATCTGAGATGAGCCATTCACTTTATAGACCTCAGGGAGGATGGTTTGGGGTAGGGCTAGTGATAGCAAAAGTCCCATGACTAGTTACTGTATACATTTCATAACTTTATATTGTGCTTTTTCTCACAAAGGAGGCTTATAAATTTTCCATTAGTGTTTTAAAAGTTAAGGTAAGGTCAAATAGTTAATTACCAGCTTATTATCATCATTTTCTTCATCACCAAGCTCCTTGAGATTCTATATTTATTCATCTTTCTTTTTGCTGCCCGTTTATTCTGAAATCTCTTGATACATAGCTTCAGCCCTTACTGTCACTAAAATTCCCCTATCAAGGTCATCAATAACAGCTTAATCACTAAGTCCAAAAGCCTTTTCTTATTTTATAATTTATTTTTTTGAATTTTCTTTTTAAATCTTGGAACATGGAAGAATAGTTGGCTGGAAGATCCTTCTTTATGTTCTTTTTTCCTTCAACCTTCTGTTCCACTGTCTGCTCTTCCTTGCTGTCCCTCCAATGTTCCTTTTCCTTTCCCCATCTTCTAAATGGTGCCTGTCAAGGACCCATTGTTTAGCTATTATTGTTCTCCCTAAACTTTCTGCTTTGGCACATTTATCTAATGTCAAACTTCAGCTGATTGACTCCCCCCCTATAACCCTAACTCTGGTCTGGTCTGTTTGAGTTTGGGTCCCACAGCTCGATGCCCCACAGGAGCCCTGAACTTAACATTCCTAAAGCCTTAACTGGTTATCTTTCTCCTCCATTCCTCCTTCTTCCTTTGCATTTTATTTTTATTAAAGACACAATAATTCTCTGAGCTACCCAGAATGGAAATCTTCCAACCATCACTGCATCTTAAGGATAAGTGATATTATCCTGGTTTGTCCGGAACTGAAAGATTTTCCAGGACTGGGACTGTTAATGTGGAAACTGCAAAAGTCTCTGGCAAACTGGGGTTGGTCGCCCCACTGCTATTCTTCTTGCTACCATGTCTAAGTATCCGGCAACTTGCTTCATGTCCATTTCCACAATCTTTCTCAAATTTGTCTCTTTCTTTTATCCCAATCTGGTTTTGTTCTGTATTATCTCTCATCAGATCTCTTGTAATGCCCTCCTGATTAATCTCCCTACTTCTAGTCATTCTTCCTTCAACCCATCCCAAGATCCACAGCTTGGTAATCTTTCTATACCTCAGCTTAATCATGCCGCTTCTTTATTCAAAAACATTCCTTGAAGTCTTGGGGATGGAACAGAATGTGGATTGGTAACAAAAAGCATATTAAATACTTTGAAGAGTGAAGTTAAAGCAAATGGAAGAACAGAGATTTATTTTTTTTCTCTGCTAAGACCAGAGGTCTCAGGCACCCAGTTATTAGATCTGGGAAAGGACTTAGGCCTGCGGTCATTGGCACGGGCATTTAGCCAGTGGAATTTTTTATTCGCACCACCTCCTCTGCCACCAGCTCTGCGCTGCTTTGCTGGTGTTTTTACCTCTCCCTTGTTGCTAACTGTTTTTGACCAGGGAGCATTATTCCCAGACATTATTTTGCCTGGGGAACTATTTTTCTCTCTCTTTCTCTCCATATCAAGAGGCAACAACAGAAAGAAGCCAAAATACAGATCAATTTAAAAACATAGTTTCCGCGCTGCAAAAAATGCTCTGCCCTGCTGCTTCCCAGTAGCAAAGCTTTTGGCCTGGCATATAAGATTTGTAGCCAGGCTCTAAACAACTGTTCATATTTTATCTTACTCTGCCCTCATTCAGCCACTGATGCTGTAGGCACTGAGTAACTCACTCTTCTCTGTGATCATCCTCTGCCTTCCCATATACATGTTTGCACATGGCACTTTTGGTCTATTGTTTTTTACTCCCATATCCGCATAACCTAGCCTACCCATACTTCAGATATCAGCTCCATGCCATTTCCACTGTGACGTGCATGCCATGGGTAATAGAAGCGATCTCCCCGTCCCTGCCCCCCACAGGGGCCATGGCCTTTTGAGAGTCATTGAATTTTAAGACCTTAATAGCACTTTGTGTTCTCAACCCAAAAGATGTGAGGAAAGGTCTCATCCAAGCTGAATGCAGAAAGATACCTTTTTACAAAAATGTAAAAAAGCTAATGGTATAACTTTGCCGCTGCCTCATAAATCAATTTGATTTTCATAACTATGTAATAAAAAGGTTTAGGAGAGACTTCTGAAACTCTCTCTTCCAGAGGCATTGTCTAATCCTCTGTTTTTCCAAGATTTACAATGTCACCATTATGCTGTGAAAAGTCAAGTTGTTAGCAGTTTATATTTTAGTGGAGCTGATTCCTATTCTGGAAAGGCTGGGGAGAGAAACAGTAATTGTTTAGGAATGCATCTACTCTTCTAGCCTTTCTTAGATAGGAACCAGCAAGCTCCAAGGTGGATATAATCTTTTCCTCTGCATTTCCGCAGTACTTTACATGCTTCATTTATTGTTTCTCATTTTCTTATTCTTGTATATTCCACATTCTTCTGTTCATATATGTCTTTGACACTCTCAATTTCTTCTTTGAGTTTCTCTTCCTCTATTCAGTACTACAATTGGAATGTCCCAAAACTCTGTCTTGAGTCCCCACTTTATCTCATTCCACACATTCTTTTTCAGCAATCTTATCCTTGCCCATAAATCCAGTTAATGGCTGTAAATGACAACATCCAAATTTATATCGTCATTCCAGACTCTTTTATGTTCAGACCTATACATATTATGGCTTGCGTGAAATCTCCAATTGAATATCATATAGCATCACAAATTTAACAACTTTAACACTTGACATTTCCTTCAGGATTTACTGTTACTCCAGTGATCATACTTCAGCTGATGACACTCTCATTTATCCAGTTTCTCATGACAAAAACCCAAGAATCATCCATTCTCAATAAAGTTGAAGTCCTATAGAACCTATTTCCTAAAATGTATCTTGAATCCATATCTTCATCTCCACTATCACTATCATTCCTTCCCAATAATTTAGAAACTTCTTCTTTGATTACACAATATAAAATAAACTTTCCACTCATGGTTTTCATAGAAACTTTACTTTTCCTTCATAGGCTTTGCCCTTATCTGTAGCTATATATTTACCTTCATGATTATGAGTGTTTTCATCATGGGTTTGTAAGATCTGGGAGCACAGGTTTTATGTCAGTTTTTTTTGTCTTCATATTCCCAGCTCCTGCCCTATGCACACAATAAGCATATATTGAATTAATAAATGAGTGAATGAGTCTTACAGGAAGTAGTCCCTATTAATATTTGCCTACAACTGAATAGACTTTACCTTGAAAACTTTGTGCCACAGATGATAAGTCTTATTATCAAATGCAGAGAAAAGCAATAATGTATTTATAAGGTTAATTGTATGTAACTGTCTCCCTTAATAACCTGTATGAAGTGGTTTTGAGCTTTAAGGTATTTTTTTTCCTTAGTCTCACTAGGTTGCGAGAAACTGCTTCCCTTAGTTCCCTAGATACCTGAGTGGAAGCCAGACTGCCTCCACTTACCCTACAATGAACACATAGAAGATGTTCTGAGGGGAGCAGGAGATGCTGTGATGGAATAAGGAAAAGATGACCAACTTGTGCTGCAGGCTTACTTGAGGTTAGAGACCAGGTATTTGGAGGAAATTTTTTTAGAGAAGGTCTACAATTCTTGTTATCATTCTGATATTGTTAAGTACTATTATGTGTGAGACTTGGAACTAACTTCTCTTTAGGCAACATTGCATTTAACAACTTCATGAGGCAGAAGTTATTACCTCCATTTAAGAGGTTCAAGAAACTGAGGATAAGGAGTTTAAAATTAATATACCTATCTCCCTATCTCCACAGCTATTAAGGAGTAGAAGAGGGGACCATAGGACTTACTATTCCCCCAAGTACCCAGAGAAAGCTGAATTATAAACTCCTTGAACTCAGAATAAATTACAGTTTACTGGATCTATTAGAAGAAACTGTGTTAGGAAACATTGGCTGAAAACAAGGGAACATGACGTGCAGTAACAGAGCATCTCACAGGTGTTTTCTCACAGGAGCTAAACCTGAACATGTATCTAAGTCACTGGCTCCCACATGAGAACAGGTTCTAAAGCAACTGTTTATACAAACCCACATAGGCATGTTTTTTTGAGACCTTACCCAACCTGGCTTCAACATACCTTGCCAGCCTCAAAAGCTACTGTTCTGCTTATCATGAGGAAACACCAAGAGCTAAAGGTCTAATTTAAGAGGACAAGTAAATGTCATAGTTAGAATTCATTTTTTTTGTCATTCATTTGGGCCATCTGGCTACCTGGGCAAGATCATTAGGAGATTGTCTAATCTTATTGCCCCTGCAGTACCCATACCACATTATAATTTCAGCATCTATCACATTCTTCTACAACTGTTGGTTTACATAGTCCTTCTCATTGCATGGACGATAGAGAGAGTATCTTATGGTTGTATCCATGGGACCTATAAGAATGTCTCCTAAATAGTAGGTAATCACAAGAATGAAAAAAAATAAAGAACGAATAAGCCAATACTAGGTTTTATCTGAACCCAATGTGGTTGCATGGGTTACTTAACAGGATATTTTAAAATGTAGTTTGTTGTATGAAGTAGCTTTAAATTTAATGTTGATGAAGAAGAATCAAGTAGAGGTTCTGATGGGCTTGCAATAAATAAAAGAGTTAGTTCTTTATCCTGACATTTATAGTCCTCCAAGATTTGAGCTCACACTACCTTTTGTATGATAGTTCTCTATATTTCCCTTAAAATACTTGTTCAGTCCAAACAATAACTATTCACTGATCCTCTCTATATGTGTAAATTAAAATTTACCTAAGTTCAAAGCTCAACTCCCACCTCCTTGAAGTCTTCTAACATTGCTGTGGTTGGAAGAAATCTCTCCTTTTTCTGTGTTCACATAACCCCTTTTCCACTTACTGTACTTGGAAATCTCATTGTAATGTTGGCAAAACATGGGTAAATCCTTGACTTTTGGATCAATAATTGGCTAATTATCACCTTAATAAGTTACTTCAGAGTCTCTGAGCCTCAAAATATTCATTTTTGAAATAAAGAATAATAATACTTACCTCTCACTGTACCTGTGAAGACTACAATATTGGATGAAAGTAAAAATGCTCGGTTCTCTTCCTTCTTATAATTGTTCAGGTAAGCTTCTAGTCTACTAGACTCAAGTTCTGTGAAGGGAAAAATGCTCTTTGATGAATCTTTACAGTGCTCCAAACACACTACTCAATAAAAATGAAAATGAATATGTATTCTATCTCTATCCTTTTCATGTAAATATATACTATGAAGGTAATTGGAAAGGGTTTTTATCCTTAGTTATGTTAGCTATTTTCTCCTATAACCTTTATCCCAAATTATTTTACATCAAAGCCCCTCTAAATAAAAAAAAAACTAGACTGTGTTTAGTTAGTCATTAACTCAGAATGTGTTGTGATTGTATTTATGAGATTTTTACTGTATATATCCTCCAATGTCGAGACAATTAACAGCCAGGTTCTTTAGTTACAGGCAATGGAAATGAACTCTGCCTGGTTTTAGCAAGAAAAAAATTTCATATGTATATATGAAATACATGTATATATGTTCAATACATGTATATAGTTCTTTATAGTTTTCAGAATTAGAGAAAGAACAGAAAAATCAGGACAGAAATCTCAGTGGCCAGAAAGCATGAACCATACCTCATACCAAGGGCATTGCCATCGAATGGCCACCTCCAACTTCTCTCCAGGAACAAATATCTTTGGTCAAGAATTTCTTTCTGGGAAAAATACTTTTTTTTTTTTAGATTTAATTGGATTTTGCACCTATCCAGAGGAGCAGGGGCTCATGATTGGCAACCCTTCTGAACCAAATACTGTACAAGGCAGAGGACAGACCCAAAGGGTCTGATAAAGTAGTGTTCTCACAGCCTTGAGACTGGGTCCAATAAGCAGTTCCCATAGTACAAGTTGGCTCACATGTGCAGCTCGTGCTATGGTACCTAACTATTTGGCCTGTAGCTAGCTTTGTTCCTTCTAGTACTTAAGAAGGCAGGGGCTTCTTAGAGTGTGTGCAGACGTAGACACGGGCTCGTGGCCTGCATGGTTCCCTTTAATAAAGGCATGTCAGACATCCCAATGGCTCTGTGAATATTCTTCCATATGCATGAATCCCATGAACCTGCCAGGCCCTGATCAGTCACAACGCGTTCATCATTGCCCCATATCTCCAACTCTCAACCAAGGTGGCACCAGGTAGAAGCTACTTGAGCTTCCGGTCATCCCCAGATGTAGACCACACGTGTGCTCACCTGTCTCACTTCTCCCTGGCTTGGAAAATGAGGGGTTCTTTCTATTCAAGGCTAGCCTCTCCATTTATGCCCCTGATTCCACTGCTTTCTTATTTCCCTGAGACTTAGCTCCTCAATTATTTACATCTGTCTTTATCTTTTTTATGGTGCTTTCAGCCTATAAACATACTAAACTCTCCCCTTTATATTTAATTTTATATATAACTTTCTTTTCTCAGGCTGTGTATAGGAAAGGTGCCATTTATATGGCATGCTACATCCGCACACTCACACACTCAAATACATACATATACATGTATATACATAAATATATATTCATATAGATAACAAAATAGCTAGATAAATGGGTAGGTAGATAGATGGATGAATGGCTGGTTGGATAGGTAGATGGATGGATAGATGATAGATGTAGATAGATTTACATATCTAAACACACTCACTTCCTTGAACCTATAGGACACTCTAGTAGGTAGTTTCCTCTCTTTTTCAACTCTAAAACCCACATTAATCTGATTTATATCTCTATGGATCCTCTGAAAATAGCTCTGCCATTTGGTGACTTTCTAAATGACAAAATCAATGAAAATTTTTAGTTTTAATCCTAATTGTTTACACCTATTCTTATTGTTTAAAAGTGACGGTAATAGTAAAAGTTTTCACAGATGTGCAAGGGTCCCTAAGTTGTACTGCATAGTACAGTTAAATGATTAAGCATTTAGATTCTGGTATCACAATGCATGGGCTCAAGTATCAGCTCCGCCACTTGATAGCTGCAGGGATTTAGGCAAGTTACTTATCTTCACTGTGTCATAACTTTCTCATTTGTATAAAGTATATGATAATAGTAATTTACTCCTATGGTTTTTGTATAGATTAAATAAGTTAATAAAGATAAAAAACACCATGTGGTACATGGTAAGTGCTAAGTAAATATTAGTTATGACTGTTCATTTACTTTTTCTGAGAAAAGTTCACTCAAAGACATATACTAATATCTACTCAATAGAGATACCGACAAAATAAAAATTCTAGGTGAAAAGCTATATATATGTATGATATACATGTATATACTATATATACAGATATATACATACACACATATATATATAGCTATATATATACACACACACACAGAATTTACTCAAGAAATTTAAACAAGAGGGGAGTGGATTTATATCACACAAACAACCTAATAAATCCCAGTTAAATACCATGCAGTCAAATAGGAGTTTTTTCTCTTTTTGAATCTTTCTCCTCACATAGAGATTGGCTGCTCCTTCCTCATCCTCCTTTAGAATATTTGTCCCCTTCCTTCTTCCACAGTGCAGGGGGGCCCAAAGCTTACTTCCACCCTTCAGGGGCTTGTCAAGGTATCTTTTCAATGAGGCTGCTCCTCTCTTCCATAGATCGCCTGTTAAGGATAATATATTAATATAATAAGGATAATATAATATGTATAATTAATTTACATATACATATACATGTACATAAAATGTACGTATACCTCTGAAAGTGTTTTAGGAAAAACTGCACAGTATTGGTACTGGTTGTCTCTGGGTGATAAGACTATATCATAATTATTTTCTTTTCTATAATTTTCTGTGATTCCCAAATTTTCTATGATGCATATATCATGTTTTTAAACATCAAAAGACATTAAAGTTTAAAACACATTATACATACCATGTGACAACCCCATTTAGAACCTTCAGTGGTCACCCATTGCCTGCAGGGTCAACACCAATGCTTAGCATAAGCACCTCCTCTTGCCTCATCTCCTGCCCTTGTCTGACTTACAGTGCAGGCCCTAATAATACCAAATGGGGGTTCCTGCACCACTGAGCTGGCTCATGTCTCTTTGTCTTTGCCCATGTGGCTCGCTCCACCAAGGATATGGGTTCTGTCCCATGGCTCTATGCCTGTTATCCTCTGCTCAGAGCTGGCAGCAGCTTGCCAAGGAATCTCCCTGGGGAAGGCTTCTCTGGAGCCAAACTGCATTTTACCCCCAGCAACAAAATGGTTTGTGCTGTTGTCTATATATTCCTCTCTCAACTGCAGGCTTCCTAAGGGCAGGAGTTACGTCTTAGTCATCTTCATATTAATGGCTTCTAGATGCTCTTCCAACATGATACAAGCTGCAAAAACAAACAAACAAACAAACAAAAAACAGAAAACAAAACTAAACTCAAGTGATACTGGTAAGAGAATTTTAGCCATCAATGAATATATGAGATGGGAGAATCCTTAGCATAAAAGACTTCTTTTCTCTGTTCTAGGCATGTTCAATGAACTATTTTGGCTAAATATTCAACTAGTTGGAGGGCCAAGCACCAAAGCCTTTGGAGAGATGACACAGCTTATACTAGTTGAAAATAACACCTTATGCTATGGCTCCAGGTGCCAAAACTCCTGTCATTGGCTGTATTAATGGCAAGTGTGGAGAAACCTGGGAAGAATGTAAGAAGTGAACTGATGAAATTTTGAACTTCTCTTTTTAGTGTGCTTAGGAGACTATCCTTAGCCAAAAGTGCTGAGTACAGACAAAATACTTTGCTGCTCTTTAAATTACCCTAATCTTGAAAGCAATTAACCATGCTTTGATAATTGAATTGATTTTTCCTTCTTCATTGAGGAGCCCTGACATCAACTAGGGAACTAAAGGAAAATCTCTTGAATGTCATTAAAAATTAGCTTTTTTGAACAGCTTAGCATATTTTTCAAATATTTTTAAAGTGAACTTACAAAGCTAAGTAAAAAAAGTAAATTCAGTCAAGTGTGCTACTACGTTATAATACCATAGATAAAAAATAAATCATACTGGACATTTTTTAAAAATAGAGGTTAAGGGCAGTCTTCCCGCAACCCAACTTTCATATATAACTCAAAAGCAGTTGAACTAATTTGGTTTAGACTTTCCTTGAATAGTTGCTTTCAGGTGAGACTAAGAAGGAATAGTTTTACCAGAATAGCAATTAATTGCTGAATATATCAGGCTTGTTAGAATGAATGGTGCTTACAGACCACATTATGGTAAAATGCTTAATTATAGATATAAAAATTATATTGCTATGCTGAGCTCAAAAGAGATGCCACAGAAGTGATTGCTATTTGATTAGAGGAACTACAGAGACTGTGTTGCTACAGATTTAATGTTTGTGTGCCTCTGAAGTTCATATGTTGAAAGCTCACTCCATAGGTGATGATATTAGGAGGCAGAGCTACTGTGAGGTGATTAGATCATGAGGGCAGAGCCCTCCTTGTTGCTATTAGTGCCCTTCTAAAGGAGTGCTCTCTCGCCCCTTTCTGATGTGTGCAGACACAGTGAGGTGGGCAGGCTGTAGCCCACAAGTGGCCTCCTACTAGAACCTGACCACACTGGACCCTGATCTTGACTTCCAGCCTCTACCATTTTTTGTTTTTGTTTTTTTAGATTTTATTTATTTATTCTTTAGAAAGAGGGAGGGAGGAAGAAAGAGAGGAAGAGAAACACTGATGTGAGAGAAACATTGATTGGTCTCGTAGGCACCCTAACGTGGGACAAGTTGGCAACTCAGGCATGTTTTCTCACCAGAATCAAACGGGCAAACTTTTGCTTTGATGGATGATGTCCAACCAAGTCACAATGGTCAGGGCGCCTCTCTGTGTTTAAGCCACCCAGTGTGTGGCGTTTTGTTATAGAACCACAAATGGACTGAGACATATGCAAAACCTTCCCATACCTGGGATGGCCAAGGCTGCATTCCTGGCGGAAGTGCTGCTTCTGAAAGAACCTGCTGCTCTCTGGGTCCACTTTCCTGCTCTCTGGGTTTGCTGTGCCCACTCAGAATGCATGGGGTGTCCTTTAAACTGTATCCCTAGGCCGCTTTGCTTTCATGTCTTTGTTTCTAATAAAACTTTCTCCATTGATTCAGGATTCAGGAACCTAAAGGATTAAACAGCCAGACTTCCTTTTCATAGGAAAACATGATGGTAATTTATTTTCATAGCCATATCCCTGAGGTACTGAAGAAACCTTGAAATATTTCATCGATAGGCAGCAAATCCAGATCTCAGAGTGAATTTTGGTGATAAGGATAGTTTTTGAATTTATTTTCTTTGGAAATTGGTAATCCTCAAATGGTATGAAATTTTATTCATGTTATTCAACCAAGCAGATTCCCTGATACCTAATAGTTCTAGAAAAATAATTATTTGCTGTGTAATTGTTAGAGGTTTTATTATAAAAATTGAATTGCAAGACTGTTGAGTGTAAAAGTATACATTAAATAGTCTAATCTAAATTAAATATACTCAGTTATTTAATTTCATAAAAGAAAGAAACAATTTTGGGGGAACTCTTTAATAGAAGGGTATATTCTTCATGGACAGAATCAAAAACAGTTCTGTATTTTTACTCATCTTTTCATCAATTTTTATGTTCATTTAAGCAAATTTTATTTAACAAACACTTACTATTTATTCTATTCATTCTAATAGCCACAAAAAAGCAAAGATAAAAGAAGCAAAAAAGACGAAAGATAAAAATGATAGAAGCATAAAAGGATACTCTTTGCGCCTACTATGAGCCCGGTGCTGTGCAGAGTCTGTGTGGTCAGGCAAAAATGAGCATCAATGCTACTGTCTGTTCTCTGGGTAACACTGTGTATGTTACCTTCTCTGTTTTGCCTCAGAGTCAGCATCTGTACCATGGGTACAATAATGCTTTACTTCATAGGGTACCATGTAGAATATAATGGGGTAGTGTACCTAAAGCATTTCACATAATATGTAACACATGGGACTTAAATGGATGTTAATGTAATCTCACTTAGTACATTCAGCATTACCATCTGTATTCCCTTCTCTCTCCCTTGTACTTTTTCCTTCTTCACTAATTCTCTATACTCTATCAGTATTTAAAAATTCAGTATTTCTCCCATCTGATTAAAAAAAAAAACTCTGCCCAGGCCCCTTTTTCCCCTCTTGCTACTATTCCATTTCTCCATTTCCTTTAACAACTCTTCCAAAGAGGAGCAGTCAAGCTGTAATTGGATTAAGAAAATAAATACCTTTTGAGTTTGACAGATAGCATGGTCACTGAAGCACCTCAGGCAGCAAAAGGGACTACATACACACACATGCACAAATGCACACCACACACATATACATACATACACAAGCACAAGAACATACATACCACACATTAGTGAGTGGGATAGAGAAGGAGTAGGGTAGAAGTGGGATAACCAAGATGGTTTAATGACTTGATAATTAGGGATTAAAAGGAAAAGGACAATAAATGGTATCAAAGGGCTGCAAAAACATTATGGTATACAAAACACTAAAAAAAAGAAAAAAGAAAAAAAGGGAAACCCTGGGTTCATCAAATAAGAGATCTTCAGTGACTCTATAAAGCAATCTCGGTAAAGTGAAAAAACATATCCCAGATAGCTTATATTATTTTGGTAATTCCTCTCTTCCCATTATCTCTTAAATTTAAAACAATCAGCTCTTCCTCTTAATGTCCTATTGAAACCGTTCTTATTAAGGTTACCAGTGACCTCCACATTATTAAATTCAATGGCCAATTTTCAGTGTTTATTATACATCATCTATAGCATTTGATAAAGTTGATCACTATCCCTTGAAACACTTTCTCCACTGAGCTTCCAAAATTTCCTTCTCCTGGGTTTTCTTCTCAACCCACTCACAACTCCTTCCTTGGTTCCTCTGCATACTTCTTTCTCTTAAGGTACAGTTCTCCCGGGGCTCATACACATTTTGCTGTTTCGCTGGAAGGTGGGGCTCAGGCCTTAGGCCCCTCCCTTCCCCTCTTTTCCCCTCTTCTCCTCATCCCTCCACTAAGTTTCACAGCTTATATTTCTAGCAAAAACTACTCATATAACTCAAAATTTACATATTCAGCTACCTATTTGACATTTCCATTTAAATGTGTATAAGCAACTCACATTTAACATATCCCAAACTAACTCTTGATACTCCTATTCAACAACAGTTGCACACTTTTCCATTAATGCTGATTCTGTTTTTTTCCAGTTACTGATTCCAGAAATCTTGTCATTATTGCCACTATTTCTCTTATACCTTGTAAGGTGGTTTTAAAATATTTGCATTAATTCTTTGTTACTCCTCCCTTCAAATGGTGGATCCAAATTCTCTTCCCCTTGAGTATGAGCTAGATTTACTCACTTGCTTCTATTAAACAAAATAAAATAAAAGTAAAGGTGTTAACTTTGAAGACTAGATCATCAAAGGCCTTGTGGACTCCTTTTTATTTTCATTTTCCTCATTCTGAATATATTAGTCTACTCAGGTTGCCATAAAAAATAAATATCATTCACTGGGTTGCTTAAATAGTAGAAAGCTGTTTCTGCACAGTAGTAGATTCAAGAAGTCTCAGGTCAAAGACAGGTAGGCTCAGTTTCCAGTGAGAGCTCTCTTCCTGGCTGGCACACAGCTGCTGTCTTCACATGGTGTGAGGAGGTAGGGTGGCAGAGAGAGAGCAAGCTGTCTGGTGTCTCTTCTTATAAGGACACTGATCCCATTGGATCAGGGCCCCACCCTTGTTACTTCATTTAACTTTAGTTACATCCACAAAGGCTCTATCTCTAAATATAGCCTTTGGAGGTTGGGGCTTCAACATATGGATTTTTTTTTTTTTTGGCAAGGAGAAGACAAACATTCAGTCTACAGCACTTGGAGAAGTTAGTGTTTATGTCATGAAGACATTCATGTAGCCTATGAGAACCCATCTGCCAAGGCACTGAGGCCTCTTGCAGAAACCATGTCAGTGAGCCATCTTAGGAGATCATTCAGCCTCAGTCAAGCCTTCAGATGATAGCAATGACAACACCCTGACTGCAATCGAATGAGGGATCCTGAGCCAGAACTTCACTACTAAGCTGCTCTCAAATTCCTGACCCACAAAAACTGAGATGATAAATATTTGTCATTTAAATCCACTAAGTTTTGGGCTAAATTGTTATGAAGCAATAGATAACTAATACTTCCCACATCCAATCCATCAGCAAAGTCAATTGGCTCTACCTTCAAAATATACTCAGAATCTACCTACCTTCACTGTTTTAAATCTTACCTTCTTTGGCTCTCATTCTCTCTGTTCCTGCCACAGCAGCCTTCTTACTATTCCTGGATTCTGCCTTGCATCCTCCACTTCAGGACCTTTACACTTGCCATTCCCTTTGCCTAAAACACTCTTTCTCCAGGTATCCTTATGGCTTACTCTCTTTTTTAGTATTTGCTTAAATATTAATTTACTACTTCTTATTCTTGTTCCCTACTTTCATAGCTCTATCACCTTACTTACTATGTAATTTACTCTTTTATTTTTTTTCGTTAATATCCCAATGGAATGCTAGTTTCATGGAGAGGAATGTTATCTGTGGTTTTTTTACACCTACATCCTCAGTATCAAGGAGTGTGCCTGGCACATATCAAGTATTCATTAAATATTTGTTGAAAATATTATTGAATAAATGAGATAAATAGTCAATGCAATTTTAATATTTTAAGATAAAAAATAAACTTGCTAAAAGTTACCCATCTATGTTGTGGGATTTCAAAATATGAACCTAGATTCCCCTTGACTCTAACACACTATAGGGCCAATTTTATTTTATTTGTTTAATAGGAAGTATAATTAAAAGACAATTCTTCTTTATTTTACTTTTTTTTTCCGTATGAAAACTGGAAAGAAAGATGGTGCTTTGAATAATCTGAATGATACCATACATGACAGTGATTTTCTCATTGCTGGAGACATGAAAGCAGAAGTTGAATGACCAGTAACTGAAGATAATGTAGAGAGGGATTGTCACACTGCATGAAGGATAACTAGGTGACTTGGCCTTTGTCCCTTCTAATGCTGAGATAATGTTCCAGCAATCAACAAGGAGTCATTCTACAGGATTCCATTTACAGCTTTGTGATGCAAAAGGATGTGCCAAAGGAAGAGTCAAATGTTAATCTTTGGCCATCCATGCTGGTGTTCATGGCTCCAAGGAGAGAGACTCTTCTGTCCAGGCTGTGCAGGGAAACACTGGCCTAGGCTTTTGACATTTTAAGCCATAGGAATACCCAAATGGTTATTTCCTGAGACAGGATGACTAATGCCCACCCCTTCCCTTAGAGCTGGAGAAGGGATAGAAAAGAAACAGGAGGATATCCCTGTCAGCTCAGTTTAGCACAAACAACATCTATGTCAAGAGTGCTGCTTCGTTAGGGACACCAAACCTTGGGAACATTTCTGATCAGACCTTCAAGGTTTGGGACCACATTTAAACTGTTTTGGATATTGCCAGCAGGAAAATAAAATTGGTTTTTCATATTTCTGATCAGACTCAAAAGCAAGAAGCAAGAAGCCTTGACCAGGCTATTTCATTAGAAGAAAGTAAGTACAGTAGTCCCCCCTTATCCTTGAGGGGTATGTTTTAATACCCCCCCAGTGATGCCTGAAACCATGGTTAGCACCAAACCCTGAATGCATCATCTTTTACTAAACATATACGATTATACAATTTACAGCTTCTCTTTGGAGTACGTGAATTGTCAATATCTCCACTCTTGCTGTTGGGGTCATTATTAAATAAAAGAAGGGTTACATGAACACAAGCACTGTGATACCATGACAGTTATGTGATAACTGAGAAGGCTATGAAGTGACTAACGGATGAGCAACTTATACAGCATGGAAACGCTGGACAAAGGGCTTGGCCAGGGGAGGGGGGTGGCTCGAGATTTCATCATGCTACTCAGAATGGTGCATAATTTTCAAACCAAAAATAGTTTATTTATGGAATTTTTCATTTAGTATTTTCAGACCTTCTTTTGACCACAAGTAACTGAGAGTGAAAGGAGAAACTGCCAATAAAGGGGGCACTACTCTATCCAGAAGCAATGCCTTTAACCAAGACTGACTGCCGCTGAGGTAGTAGGGAAAGCGTGATATACTTGGCTCCCAGAACAGATCAGAGTCAGGAATTGAGTGTTAATTAGTGTATAGCTATCTTGACGGTAGGTGGGCAGGAAGAGCTCAGGACTCGGGTTCATGCAGACAGGCAATGTACTCAAGGAATCACGGTGCTGAGAACCTTGCATTTCACAGAAGGGTGTGCTTACTTGGGCGAGCTATTTGAACTCACAGGAAACCCAGCTCCCTGCCCCATGCACCCTATCACAGAAAGCTGCTTGACTCATTCTACTTTTCACAGCAATGGGAGGTGTCAAAATGAATGATGTTGAAGTGGTTATTGGAAAAGTGCCATGTAGTACATTTGTGTGATATTGTTAAAATGTAAATCAAGTCAATTTCATTAGAATACTTAGTAGTTTCAAAATCAGGCTAGAGTCCTTTCCTGGGCTCAGTTCCCAGCTGGAAGAGCAGTTTCCCCTGCACAGCTGTCCCTGCTACTAAGTGTTCGAGGCAGAGATGGCATTTGAATATGGATTTGAATATATTGAGCAACTGACAAATATTCTCAGTACACATTTTATGTCAGTTTTTCCACATTAGGAAATAAGTTTTGTTCATTCAGCTGACCTTGATAAGAACATAAACTCTTCCAGCATGGGGTACTAGGAAACATCAGATGCCACTGCTGTTCTTGCCAATTGTAATTGTACTGGCATGGCCCTGGGTTTCAATTAGGTGGAGCAGTAAGCCTGGGTCAGGCAGCCTTAGGTTGCAGCACACACTGCAGATGGATACAGAGCTGTTCTTCCTACTTGGCAGGAGCTACAGAGCTTGATGAGAGCAGCCTGTGATAGGAGCCGTTGGGGCCAGCATTGCCAGGCTTCAGTGATGAGCTACAATTTGTTTTTTTAAAAAAGGTATATCTCCAGCTTGACTGACAACATGGCCATAGAAGCAGCTTGGGCCAGTACTTTGGGACATACACATGCAACAGATGCACAAACACACACAAACACACACAGGCTCTCACATATATATGCACATATGTGTATACACATATGAACAATACAGGAAGTGGTGAATAGGAAAGAGAAAGAATAGGATGGAGGTAGGATAACCAAGAAGGTTTAATGACATGGAATTGAAGCTTTAAAAAGGAAAGAATGATTAATCGTGTCAAGGGCTATGAAAGATCAAGGTGTATGTAACATCCAAAACAACCCCAGACTCATCAATTAGATCGTCACTGACTCTAAAACACAGGTTAGACAACTATGCCTGCTGCCTATTTTTGTATGGTCCACAAACAAACAGTGGTTTTTGCATTTCAAAATACAAAACATTTAACTGTGATTACAGTTATATTGTTTTCTTTATGAAGGAGGTGGGAAGTCAATCAGGTGCTGAAGAGGTGAAGACATTACCTCTTGGCCTGAAAGCCTAAAATGTTTGCTCTCTGGTCCTTGATAGAAAAAGGTTTGCCTATCACTGCTTTAAAAAGATATTCTAGTAAAGAGGGAAATTAAGAAATATATACCAGATGTCTTCCATCATCTCAGTAACACAAGAGGACCCATCTTGCAGCGTTCACTATATAGAATGAAGAAACGAATAATGGGATGCGGGCTCTGTACTTTGGTGGCACATGAAAATCTCCCAGGAAGCTGTTATGTATGCTATGTTTTGGTCCTGATCTCAAAATATTTCTGGTATAAAAACTGGTCTAGAATGGGACCTGGGATTGGTATTTATCAAAGGAAGACGGGTTGAGAATAGTGGTATATTCCTGTTGGAAAGTCAGTGTAAGTTATCTGGGGTTGAATGGGAGGATTTTGGAACAAGCTCAGCTGACATTATACCTCAGCATGTTTTAAAGGACTGAACCAAGTCAGTTATATTGTTTTCTTTATGAAGGAGGTGGGAAGCCAATCAACAATATGTCATAAGTTCCTATATTGTGTAGGCATAGCGGAAGCACAAGATGGCCCGATGTACTGGGGTTCTAGTAAAACAGTCTCTGAAAAGGTTGATTATGTTGTCCACACTGTAGGAGACACCAAGTCTGAGGCTAGTAAGGGATGGAAAGATGGATAAGTGGCAGGTAGATGGGTGAATAGATGAACAGATGAATGGATGAATGGATAGATGGAAAGATGGATGCAGAGATTAGAGCTAAATTAATGCAGGTGGCTGAGAGGGGAAGAGAAGACTCAGCACATGTGAGGAAATAAGAAAAAGGTAAGGATGCTGTGAAAACAAAACATTCTGATTACAGCTCAGTATAGAGCAGGTCTGGGTTATGACAAGATCCTCAACTGTAAGCCTTTAATCTAATTTAAACAATAGTTACTGATTAGAAAAAAAAAATTCTGTTTTCTTTAGTTACTGATATTGCAATAGCACTTTCCCGACCACTTTTCTTGGTCAATATGTTGCTTCTCTGTGTCTGTCTATGTAGCCTCCGTGAACCTACTATTTTATGTTATTGCCTTAGATTAAAATATGTTCCATGCAAATGATAAATGCTTCAAATACATTCGTAATGTATTAATAAATTGAGACTTTCCTTATATGTACTAAAATACAGATTTGCCAGAATTTTCATAAGACCCTCACAGACATTGAAAGAAATTCAGAGATTTCACTTATATGTGGAATCTAATGAACAAACTGAAGTAACAAGTAAAATAGAGACAGACTCATAGATGGAGAGCAGGCTGACAGCTATTGGGTGGGGAATGTAGGGAGTGGAAAAAGTGAGCAAAAAGGAAAAAGGGCTCATGATGTCGTGATTGTGGTGGAAGGAGGGTATAAGGGGATAAATGGTAATGGAAAAAATACAATAAAAATTATAAAAAGGAAATCCACCTTTAACCATAAGCACGGGTCTCTATAGAATGCCAGCTGGCATCCAGCCACCTGCCAGAGAGTAGCCACATGCTGGGGGAACGCAGGACTCACACCATAGACAGGATTCCACATTTCTAGTACAATTCAGTACTATCTTTCATGGCCTGCTTTCTCTTAGGTTTTGATGACCTTTCAGAAGAGTAGGTCACATGGCTAAAATAGTTGTTGAATATTTTTTGCTGAAGATGATAAACTAGGTAAGTTTGGAAACAGTCATAGCCAGAAAAACTGCTTTTAATTTTCTTAGGGAATAAAAGTGTTTCTAGTTGTGTTTTTAACTAAAAAAATAACATATGCTAATTATCATAGAGCAAGCAAGGAAGATGCTTCAGAAAACAGTTTAGAGTCACCCACTCATCCTTCAGTGATCCCTTGAGGCAACCAATATTGTCCATTTGCTTGTGTACCTCTACATTGTCTCTTGAGCAAGGCTCATTCAGTCACACTTGTTTCCTTTAAAGCTGCCCTCAAACATGTGATGACCATCTTCAGATTCCAAAAGAGGGAACTCAGTCCCTATAGAAGAATTAGTGATGGAGGCAGGTCACAGTGCAGCCTGCAGCCAAATGTGTTCAAATACCTGTTCTGTCACTTCCTGACAAACTTGGGCAAGGGATTCAGCTTTTCTTTGTCTCAATTGACTCGTGTAAATGGGAGTACCATAGGGATGTATAAGAATTATTACATTGATTAAGAATTTAATAACTGTATAAAGTGCATCACACTTAGTAAGTGCTCAATAATAATTTGTTATCTCTCTGATGGAAACTGCAAAAGTGAAAAGAACAATTGTTGATAACTGGGGATCTGGGTATATATTAACTGTGACAATGATAACCACAGCTACAAAAAGACTAAGTGTTATACAGTCACAAAACACTGTACAATTGTCTAATTATCTTATATGGATATTATTCAATATAAATTCTTTTTGTTTTTCAGTATTGATAAGAATCATCAAAAATCACAGGCACAATTATTAAACAACTTTTTGAAGCATAATTATATACAAAAAATGTCACCAATCTGGTGTACAATTAAATGATTTTTAGTAAACTTACTGGGTAAATTGTGTAACCATCGTTGTTCTGTTTTAGAACATTTTAGAACATTTCCACCACCCCAATAAGATCCCTTATGCTTTCTTACAGTTTACTCCAGTTTCTATGCACAGCTCAACAGGACTAATCTACTTTCTGTCTCTGTGACTTAGTGTTTTCTGGACTTTTCATATAAATGGAATCCTACCATATGTAGTCTTGTGTGTTTGGCTTTTTTCAGTTAACTTGTTTTTTAGCATGTTGGACTACATATCAGTATTTTGTTCCTTTGTATTGATGAACACTATATTCTACAGTATGGCTATACACATTTTGTTTATCCATTCATCAATTGATGGTCATTTGGGTTATAATCATTTTTAGACTGTTATGAAAAATGTCACTGAATATTCATATGCAAGTTTTTTGAAAGGCATATATTTCCAGTTATCTTAGAAAACAGGAAATTTTGCTCTTGCCGGTGTGGCTCAGTTAGTTGGAGTGTTGTCTCATATACCAAAGGACTGTGGGTTTGATCCTTGTTCAGGGCACGTTCTAGGTTTCAGGTTCAGTCCCCAGTCAGGGGGCCTACAAGAGGCAACCAACTGATGTTTCTGTTACATAAATGTTTCTCTCTACCCCATCTGCCTTTCCTCTCTCTAAAAGAAATGAGAAAATGTCCTTGGGTGAGGGTTGTAAAAAATTCACCCCCCCCCCAAAAAAAAGAAAAAAGAAGAAAAGAAAACAAAATTCCTAGGAGTGAAATTGTAGATCATATGGTAAATTTAAGTTTTTAAGAAGGCGGTAAACCATTTTCCAAAGCGACTTCACCATTTTACATCCCCACCAACAATACATGAGAGTTATATATACAATTTTAAAAGGTTAAAAGAGAAAGAGGTTCTAAAAATATGCAAATTCAAATGCTGAATTTCCATTCCCTGACATTTATTATCTTCTATATCTCCCTTTAAATTGAAGGAAAAGAGGAGAATCCTGCTCTAGCCTTTTTAGAAATCTCACTTACCCCCTTTTGGAAAGGGTGTAGGTTCTCATCTCATTTAGTCCTGCTAATTTAAGGAAAGAAACTTTGGGTTCCTCTACTCCCAGAAACCCTAAGAGACCATAGGAAGAGAAAATAATATTTAACAAATGAAAATTCACTCTTTGTGTATGGCAAGAAAAGAGTTAATGGAGTTTGAAACAATTATTGACTACAAGATCTGCAAGTGATTGCATAAAATTTCTAAAATATGCCTGCAAGCTTCTATTATTGATGTGGTGTCCCCAGGGGTGCACATATGGGTTTAAGTGTCTAAATTGTTTTATTAATTAAATTGCTATGATTTACCTCTCCCATGTTAGCATTTACAGTTTATGAAATAGCCCTGTAATTAGAAAATGATGTACTAGTGTTGCTTGTTTACTTTGTAAGTGAATTTTATACACACACACACACACACACACACACACACATATATATATATATATATATATATATATATATATATATATATATATATATATCTCCATACACACACACACAAACATGCAGGAACTGTATTTTCCCTGGCCAAACCTCATAGGCTACTTTATTTCTAGTCCAATTAATAGGCAACCTCCAGTGGTGCATTAAATTGCTTTTTAGGGGGTGGGGAGAGATAGCTGGGAAGTTCTTTGTTCCTGCTGAGGTGTATGATGGCATACATAAATGTTTGTTTATTTGTTTTTCTTCTGTAGACAGAAAATGGAAATCTTAAGATTTTATTGTAAAAAATATGTCTAGAATGGTCCTGAGATACTTAGAAAATTGTACAGTCTATAATTGTCATTCTGCATTTTGAAGGTATCTCTAAGATTATATATAAATATGTGTGTGTGTGTGTGTGTGTGTGTATGTATAGCCTACTCTGTGTAGACAGTAAAGTTGTTGAAGCATTTTTTTGTTAACCTTTATTTTATATGTATTTATCCATGCTATCTACAAACACATAGTGGTGCTGAATCCAATATTGTATATATTTTTATCAATTTTCTCAACTGTGGGCTACCTTTAACTTTTAACAATGTCAGATTATGACAAGTTTAGTTCATGCATATCAAAAGATTATTGACTCTTAGATTGGAAGAACTTTAGGAGTTATATACTTATACTTTTTGTATTTCTGTATCATTTTGGGGTTCTGTATGAATCAAACTACACTGCAGTTTCAAATCTCTTTTAAAAGAAGGTAGTGTATAAGAACTTCAATATGGAGGAGGAGTGAAGGGAAGTCACACTGATCTCCTCTCAAGGCCAAACTAGAATCACAACTAATTGTGGAGAAATCACCTGGAACAAACAACTAAACAATGGCGAGACAGGAGCGTTATAGCCTTGGACAGACAGAAGAATCAGCTTTAGCACAACCTAACTGCCACTCATACTGGTCTCTGGCAAAGGTGGGGGCAGAGTGGGCTGGAGCTGCCTGAAGAGAGACTGGGGAAGGAGGCTGTGGAGAGAGAACTGAGAGAGTAGACAGCAAGATCCTGGTGCTGACCCCTCCCCCATACAGCAGCAGCCATCTTCCTTAGGCAGACCACTTCCATGAGGGGCTGCAGTGTGAGAGGGCACAATAGTCTCTCCCCCAGTAGGGACTCTGTCCTGGCCCAGTGGTGCTAAAGCCTGACTGCTGAGTACAGGGTAGCAGCACAGATAGTAGATCCCTGGCTAAAGGGGATGCAGAGTGGTCTAAAGACACTTGAGGCGAGACTGGAGATGGAGGCTTTGGGGAGAGAATTTAGAGAGCAGCTGGAGGGATCCCAGTGCTGATGCCTTCCCCATATGGCAGCAGCCATCTATCTCAGGCAGACCATTCCCCCGAGTGGCACCATTGTGAGAATACACAATAACCCACCCCACCCCCAAGAAGGACATCACCCTGCTCTGTGGTGCCTAAGCCTGACTGCTGAATACACAGTGACTAGATTAACACTGAAGGAGATAGTCACAGACAGGAGATTCCTGGAAACCTCCAATGGACTGCCTAAGGTCAGACAGGGTCAAAATTTGCCATGATCAGAGGCAGATCCAGAAAGAAAAAAAAGTGGTCTCCTATCATAGAAGTTCATACCACAAAGTGAGGAAGTCAAGATATATCAATTTAAGAAGCAGAAGCAAAAAAGAAGAGTCTCACAAATAATGGAAAGACAAAGAAACACCCCTCTCCAATCAAAGGAAGAGGAGGAATCCCCAGAAAGAGAACTCAGTGAAATACAGGCAAGTAAGTTATCAAATATTGAGTTCAAAACAATGGTTCTAAGGAAGCTTAATGAGCTCAGTGAGCTCAGAGAGAATTACCAAACACTACAGGAAAACTACGGGGAATTTTTTGTAAACTATATAAGCATGAAAAAGGACATAGAAACTATCAATAAGAGACAAGAGGAAATTAAAATACAATTTCTGAATTGAAGAACACAGTAGAAGGAATCAAAAGCAGGCTAGATGAAGCAGGGGATCGAATCAGAGAGCTGGAGGATAAGGTAGAAAAAAGCTCCCAGAAAGAGCAAGAAAATGAAAAAAGACTAAAAAAGAATGAAGAGGTGTTTAGGGAAATGCAGGACAACCCAATATGTAACAACATCCATATTCTAGGGTTACCAGAAGGAAAAGAATAGGAGGAAGGGATAGGGAACATGTTTGAAAAAGTAATGATGGAAAACCTCCCTAATTTGAGGAGAGAAAAAGTCACACAAGTCCAGGAAGCACAGAGGGTCCCATTCAAGAAGAATCCAATGAGGCCCACTCCAAGACACATCATAATTAAAATGGCAAATATCAAAGACAAACAGAGAATCCTAAAGGCAACAAGGGAGAAAGGTAGTAACATATAAGGGAGCCCTGATACAGCTAGCAGCTGACTTCTCAACAGAAACACTACAATCCAGAAGGGAATGGCAAGAAATATTCTAAGTCATGAAAAGCAAAGGCCTGCAACCAAAACTGCTCTACCCAGCAAGGCTCTCAATTAAAATGGAAGGTGAAATAAGGAGGTTCCCTGACAAAAGAAGGCTAAAATAATACACCTCTCCCAAACTTGCACGGAAAGATATGCTAAAGGGACAGCTTTAAGAAGATGAAGAAAAAGAGTCTATGAATATCCAGTTCCTTTCATAGTCACCAATACTTGATACTACCAATATTTTTAATACTTATTAATCTGATTGTGACAGTGATGTGTTATTTTTATTGTTACTTTATTATTTGTTGAAACTAAATCTGTTTTTGTGTATATTTCTTGCCTATTTCTATTATTTTAAAAAACATTTTAAATGACTTTTTGCTATTCTTTATCTATTTTTTGATTAAATGTTTGTGGAGTTTTTTCCTTAAAAGAAATTATTAACCCTTTTTTAGATGTGTTGCAAATACTTTCCTATTCTATTACTTGTTCTTTAACTCTTTTTATATTTATATTACTATACAATCTTAAATGTTTAATATAGTCACATTGTCAATATTTTACTTTATATAGCTTCTGGGTTTGAATATTTTACTTCAGGATAAGAAAAATATGATTTTGTATTTTCTCCTAAAACTCCTTAGATTTTACATTTTGATTTTTAACGCACCTGAATATTTTTTGTATAATGAGTGAAATAGGGCTCTATATTTGTTTTATTTCAAGTAATGGTGGTCCATCCACTTTATTTGTTGAATAAGCCTTATTTTCCCCATTGATCTGAAATATCAATTTAATCATATATTACATTGTTAGACAGATATACACATTTGTTTTTAGAATGCTCATTTTATTTCATTGATCTACTTTATTATTTTGGTGCTGGTGTCATGTTCATCAAAATAAGAAGCTTTTGCAAAGCTAAAGAAAACATCAGCAAAATGGAAAGGGAACCAATTATATGGGAAAATATACTTGCCAATGATACCTCAGAAAAGGATTTTGATCTCCAAAATATATAAAGAGCTCACATGACTCCACTCCAGAAAGACAAACAATCCAGTTAAAAAATGAGCAAAGGACCTGAACACACACTTCTCCAAGGAGGACATACACAGGGCTCAGAGACATATGAAAGGATGCTTAGCAGCACTAGCCATCAGAGAAATGCAAATTAAAACCACAATGAGATACCACTTCATGCCAGTCAGAATGGCCATCATAAACAAGTGGCCATCATAAACAAATCAACACACAGCAAGTATAGGTGAGGTTGTGGAGAAAAGGGAACCCTAGTGCTCTGTTGGTAGGAATGCAGACTGGTGCAGCCACTGTGGAAAACAGTTTGGAATTTCCTCACAAATCTAAAAATGGAACTGCCTGTTGATGAAGCAATTCCACTGCTGGGATTATACCCTAAGAATCCCAAAACACCAATTCAAAAGAACCTATGCACCTCAATGTTCATAGCAGCATAACTGACAATAGCCAAGTGCTGGAAGCAACCTAAGTGCCCACCAGTAAATGAGTGGATCAAAAAACTGTGGTACATTTACACAATGGAATACTACGCAGCAGAAAGAAAGAGTAACTGCCTTTCATGACAGCATGGATGGAACTGGAGAGCATTATGCTAAGTGAAGTAAGCCAGGCGGTCAAGGACAAATACCATATGATCTCACTTATAAGTGGAACCTAATCAACAAAACAAATAAGCAAGAAAATTATGACAAGAAACATTGTAAGAAAAAACAAACTGACAGTAATGAGAGGGAAGGAGGGAGGAGGGTAACAGGGAAAAGAAGGGGAAGGGTCAAATCAAGGAACATGTATAAAGGACCCATGGACAACGCCAAAGTGGGGAAAGATTGAGGGTAGGAGGTGGGGGTACATGGGGCAGGGGAAAGTGATGGCAGAAAATGGAGACGAATATATTTGAACAATAAAAAAAAGTAAAAAAAAAACAAAGGAAGGTAGTGCACAATTTGAAAAGTCTTTTGCTCACAGAGGTATTAGTATAAAAATGAAATAGTACTCTTTGAAATATTTTAACACACAGGAGAGAAGGTTTTCTGTATACATGCAAAATATTAATTTGGTTAACAGTTTAACATTGAGGAGATTTCTGAATTAGTGTTACTCTGTTCTTAGAGCTGAGTGATGTGGTATGTCTTCAGAGGCTAGAACAAATCTGTATGTCAGGACAGAGCAAAAGAGAAATAAATACAGAACTTCACACAGGATGATATGCATACAGTGCTTTATATAGTTACACTCATTTCCTTAACAAGTATTTATCAAAAACTTATGCTACATATTGTAATATAGTAGGCACAAAAGTGGACACAAAGCTTTTCAAGATAGTCTCTGACCTCAAGAAGCCCACAGTTAAATAAAGGGAATGCTTTGCTCACAGGTAATTAGGTATAATGTGTGAAAGGTGGGAAAGGCGGTACTCACAGGAGAAAATAATAGGGTTTCAAAGACAGAGGAAGCTCTTCTGGTTGGGGTGATCAGGAAAGCCTTCTTGATGAAGGTGGTGTTAGAGCGAAGTTTTGTTATATGGGGAGAATTTCAATAGATGGGGCTTTCAAGGGCAGGTAATTCCAACAGAGGTGATGGGGTGGGTAAAAGTGCAAAGTGTGGAAAAATCCAAGATTTATGATCAAGATTCAGCTGCAAGAGATACATACATATACACGAGATAAGGTGACTTCCAACTTTCCTTCTATTCAGACCAGAAACAGAGAATAATAATCTTTTGATTGTAATTGTTCTTTAAAAATCTTTTGAGATTAAGAAAGCTTCTAGTGGGATAGGCTCAGTTCCTGTATTGGCTTTTCTGATTTTTGTATTCATCTTGCAGTTGCACGATATGGGGAATTAAGGTGAGTGAGTGCAAATGCCTCTGAGCAGCTAGTCATTAATGTTGACAAATACACGCAGAGTGAAGAAAAATGAATGAACAGTGAAAAAACAGTGTTTATGGTATCTTTAAACATAAAAAGAAGAGCATTTAATTTTTTAAAAATAACTTTAGGAAGATAAAAATGCAATATTTGTAAAAGTGAATAAAAGTAAACTAACTTGTAGGAAAAGGTGGGAAATCTGCATATCTGTGGAAAAATTTGGAAAATTTGCATATCTTTGCACTTGTTTTTATATGCAAAACGAAACCTTGGAAATCAATACAAAACTAGTAATAGTACTTACTAGTGTGCATGCGTGCATGTGTAGAAGTGGAACTTACCAAAAGGACAAACGTGGGCCAAGTGCCTTTTCACTGCACATATACATAAATAATTTAATAGCATACAAATCATCTGGGAATTCTGTGAATCTGCAGGTTCTTATTCAGCTGGTTTGAAGCAGGGTCTAAGATTCTGCTTTTGTGACAAGCTCCCAGGCGGTACCCAGGCTGTGGGTCTGTCAACCACACTTGCATAGAAGGGGTGTAAACAGGGGAATTTGCATATGACCTTAGTATTGGGTGATACTAAGAGATTACTATTGCTTTTGTTGGCATGTAGATGGCATTATGGTTCTACATAACCTTCAAACATGCACAATGAAGGTAAAAACATGAGTCTGGGACTTACTTTAAAGTACTCCAGAAATAGCAAGAGGGAAAAACAGCAACAAAGGATAGGTGAAGCAAGTGTAACAAAATCCTGATAATTACTGAATTTGGGTTCTGGGTATAGTGGGGTTTATTATGCTATTCTTTCTGCTTTTGTAGGTTTGAAATTTTTCATAATAAATATTTTTAGTTGTCTACAATTTCTGTTTCCATCCCACAAAGAGAGCCCTCAAGGTTTTCAATGATCCTTGTTCACAGAATCCAGATTTAAAACCCTTCATCTTATTTGACTTTCAAGAAGTTTTTGACACATTTGACTCCCTACACTTTCCCAAAACGTTTTTCCTAGGTTTGCTGACAGCGTGTCTCTCCATATTTCTGTTTACTGATCATTTTCAGTTTCACTGTCAGCACCCCGACCTCTCTCCCACTTCCACATGTGGGACTTCCTGGGCTCCATGCTCGGCTCCATGTTGTTTGCACTCTACTCTCTCCTGCTAAGTGATCATGTTGAGTTCGGTGACCAGCTACACTCCAGTGACTCCCTAAATGTCCAGAATGTCTTCAGAGTTCTCCAATGGGTCACAAACTCACATATCGTACTCTATAATCAATCTCTCTACTTCCAGACTTTTGAAATTCAACATGACCGAAACGGAATCAATGGTCTTTCTTCCAAGCTGATTTTTCCATCATCTCTATTTTTGTTAATGACGCCATCATCCACTCAGTTGCGCATTCTAGAATGTGGGGGTCATCCTCTGTGCTCTTCTTCATTCCCCCAGCCTATCAATCACCAAGTTATGTCAATTCTTGTTCCAAGATATTTATAAAACCTATCTACTCTGTTGATGTCCACTGCTACCACTGCCCCTCATTTACACTTACTACTGAGAAAGCCTCTAACTTATCTTATAATTTGTGTGGATCTTCCCTGCTCTCAATTCGTTCTTCACCTAGTAGCCAAAATAATCTAGTAGGGACATAAAGAATAAGCACTCTTCCACTTAAAACCTTTACCAGCTCCTCTTCAATCTGAATGTCCAAAGTCCTTGCCGTGGCTCAGAAGACCCTGCTTGACCTATCCACATCACTTAAACTAGTCTACCTCCTACCTTACCGTATACCATTCTCCTCTTGTTTACTACATTCTTGCAATTGCAACTATTGTTTAACTACTATTCCCTTAGGTTTCAGCTTAAACAGCCCTTCATAACATCAACACAAATGAAAGTAAATGATAATTTATGTAAAGATTAGTATTATCAGTCTCCTACATTAGCATGAAAGCTCCAACATATATTGCCTGACATTTAATATTTACTCAATTGATAATCTATCCCATAGAGACAGAGTCTCTGTCAGAACATGGCACATAGCATGTGCTCAGTAAGTTGTTATGTATTTTTTGAATGTTGTTGGTGTTTACCTTAAACACTGGGAACATAAAATGAATAACACCAAAATTCTCTTAGTAATGCCTCCTAGGAAAACTGAGCAGAGCAGTGATGAGCTGCTAGGTATTTATTGTGAGAATTTCCTACCCCTACTTCCACTCATGGTCCAAGCTCCTTTTCTTTATGATTTAATGTTCATGTTGCCTCTACTACCGATGCTGCTTCATCAGAAGTGAGCTGGAGGGATTTGGAGAATTTAGAGCATTTTTGTTTGTTTTTTTGATTTTCCTGAGTGAAGGCTATGTATTAGAAGCAAGATGACAGTTTCTTCTGCTGTAGAATTTAAAGTAAATAACAGGATGTTTGAAAGTCATTTCAAAGTGAATTACTTGTTTTTCTACCACTAAACCTAGCTCAATTTAGAGTACCTTAGTCACTTCTCATAAGTTCCCTAGTCAGGGCATCTCCATCAGCATGAAGTGGAGACTGAGTCACTGGGTATTTAATAACAATGACCACCCTATAGGCTATTTCCTGTTTCACAGCCTTCAGCCCAGGATGTCAGGCTAGTCAGATGTTGGATTCCGAATCCTGGCTTTGCAAACCCAAAAGCAAGATGAAAGTTTACTCACTTAATGATGCAAACGGCAAATGTGTGGGGAAGAAAACTATTTTTAGTAAGGTGCATGAATGCACCTTGCTGAAAACTGAAAGATATAAAACTCCCTAAACAGCAACCATCACCCCGGACGAGGGCTATTGGTTCCTAACTCTACCAAGTGTGATGGATGCAGTTGGAACAGCCCAGCAAGGATGCCAGCTCCTGCTTTGACACCCCTTTTAAACATGGCAGAAATCTTGAGGTGGCCAAACCTTACTGCCTTTCACACATTGTAGAGAACTGGCCTGTGGCAGAAAGTTCAGTAAACACATCTTATATTAAACTGTAATCAGGCACTTTGGGCTCCTCTCTCCTGCTAAGGAAGTCATGCACTTGAGGGAAATACCCATAAGATCTCTTTGCTGATTGAACTTAAAAAAAATATGTTTTTCTTCCTGATTCTATTTTTAGATGGTGCAGAGGGTTAGTGAGTAAACCATCATAGCCTCTCATCTCTGGAGCTAAGATTAACATATGTCTCCTACTTCTCTAAGAGACACAGCAAGCTGGGTTCTTGGCTTTTGGTCCTTTGCTTAGGCATTAAAATTACTAGGTGGGGAGAGTGACGGACAAACTCAGGCAGCTGCTCTTTGTGTGACACGTGCAAGGGCTTGTTCCATGATGTGAATTCCCTGTGCCTGGAATCTCATAGAATCCCTTCTGAGCTCACCAGCCACTGATGAAGGTGGGGTGCTTCCTGCTCCCGTTCCCTAGTCAGGTGTGACACCCAGGGTGCACACAAGCAGCCATCTGGTTTTCTCAAAATTAGTTCATGTACAGAAATGCAGTCTCCCTTTCTCCGAACTCTTCAGTGCTGGTAATCTGACCCATCACTCTGTCTTCCAGAGCCTTTCCGAGCCCCTACAGCACGGTTTCTGCCTCTCTACTTGGAATTTGCTCTGAAAGCTCACCACTGATTTTCTCACTTTTGAATGTGACACTCTGTTCTCTGTCTTCATTTTCCTCGAGGTTTCTCTAACGTTTGATTCTCTTGTTGGTCAGATTTCTTAGCACCACTTACTCTCTTGGCCTCCAGACCATTCGGTGAACCCAGCCTCGTTTCAGCCTCCCTAGAGCTTCTCGCTTCACTGTCCTTAGCTGTCAGCCCTTGCTGCCCTAAGCCTTCTGCATGTTTCCCTTAAGCTCTGTCCCAGTGGGGCAGGAGTCCTTTCTCTGCACCTTTGCTAGCTTCGTTCCTCAGCCTTTTTGTGTTTCCTGTCTACTGCCTACGCAAATCCCATCCATTTTTCAAATTATTCTAGAAAAAGTTCATGTTCATTGTGTGCCTCCACTGTGCCAGGCCCTGTGCTAAGACTTTAACATTACCTTAGTTAATCCACAAAACACATCTGAAAAGGAGGTATTATCTCCATTTTACAGGAGGCTTTCAGAAATCCTGTAAAACATGGATAAGATAAATTATTCCCTTAGGACTCAGAGGGGTTTAGCAACTTTCGCTAATCCCATAGCAGGGTTGGAGTTGAGATACAAATTCAGGTTTATTTGCCAGCAAAATGCATACTCTACGCCCAGAGGCATTGCAGCCCAGCGGCCATATTATGTTCTTTTGTGGACAGGCAGCCCTGGGATTGAGAACCAGCTATACCATTTATGACCCCTCCAATATTTAGGAATTTTAGTTATAATTTATATATAAAGTGGGGATAATGAGAATATGTACCTCATAGGGCTCTGAGTGCCAAAGAACATGGTATGCTTGGCATATAGTTCTCAGTTTAATTTGTCCTTGTTGCTGTTGCTGCTGTTGTTATTACCCACTGCTCCTACTCCTAAGCCAAAGGCCCTACCCACAGCCTGGCAAGTCATAGTTCTTCCTTGATTATTCTAGTTCTAATATATTCCTTCTAAAAAATTTTATTGTACTTACAGCATGTATCGTGCCACCAAAGCTTGGATGTTGTCCTTTTATTTTGTTTCAAGTCCTAATACTGTGTATTTGGTCTCCTAATGGATTGTTATGCTGATTTTTTCCCCTGGGAGTTATAGACACCATCTAAAGGTTCAGTTTTATGTTTGCAAGTTTCAGTAGCAGCTCTACGTGATTTCACAGACAGTCCTGCTGTGTGTCCAGAAGCCAGAATCTACTGATGTAGTCTCATCACTATCATTCCTCCAAATGCATCACTGTAGTCATTTCAAATTCACTGGAAGCAGCTAATTTTCTGTTTCCTTCCCTCCCTCCTCCTCTCCCTGCCTGCCTCTTTTTGGAGCATTAGTTGTATGTATTATTAAGAACCTGCTCCCTGCCAAGCACTGGGCTAAACACTGGCAATTCAACAGTGAATGAAATTCATGTGGTGGGTAATTGAGAAAGCAGTGAATCTATCACAAAACCGTGTGTTGAGTGTCATGATAGAGAATATGGGTACCAAAGAAGCCTGAGGAGGGCCCCTGACTAGAACTGGGTGATCAAGGGCAGTTTCATGATGAAAATGAGGTCTATCCTGAGACCAGAAAGATAAGTAGGAGGTACACAGGTGGCGTGGGGATGGGCCTGGGAGAATGTAAATAATGCAGAGTGTGTGTGTGTGTGTGTGTGTATGTGTGTGTGTGTGTGTGTGTGTGTGTGTGATTTATTCCCCCACATTTGCTCTCCTTTTCTCAGCCAATGATCTGAACTCCAGTTGTTCTCTAAAACTTATGTTAGGTTTTACTTCTTCCATGAGACATTACCTCTTGCTCCTGGGCTTCCCCTCACCTTTACTCCAATGTCATCATGCATTATATAAACCGACAGCATAATTCTTACAAGGTGTGATTTTGTCCCATACTTCAGACTCTAATTCTACATGCATGAAGTAAAGGATTTTGTTTTGTTCATCTTTATACCAAGCATATTGCCTGGCAAGTTTGTGTTCAATGACTGGTTTTGAATGCATTACAAATAAAAGGCCAGAGATGGTCAAAATGTGGAAATGACAGCGTTTGACTAGGATGCCTTCATTTTCTTCCAAGCTACTCAGCATCTCTTAACTTACAAACTCAACTAGATTTTCCTAAGAAATTACCTGTTCTAAATCTTTTACCCTATCAGTATAGTAGGCTTGTATTGAGCACCAAGCATGCTAAGACACAGAGCTAAGGTGCTATGGAGAGACTTAAATGAATAAACACGTTGTCTGCCTTCAAGGAAATACATACAAACAGAAAGAAGGATGAAATAAAGATAAATGCTGGTATGGGCAGTGTCATGCAGGCAAGAAAAAGAGGCCATACCTCCCAGGGGTGACCCCCTCCAGGTACATATGTTCATTTTAACAGAGGTTGTGTGAAGGCAACATTTCCTCTCAAACATACGCTGCTGTCGGTGGAGAGCCCTGGTCCTCCCGAGGACGGGCAGAGGCAGCCTGCAGAGCCCCTCACATTACATCTCACAGGGGCTGCATCCCAGGACTATAGCTGGGGCCTGTCCCCAACCTGCTAGGATCACTCTCCAGACTTCAGAAAAAAGCTGGTCCTTGTTCCCAGGCTGCTAAGCATTTCCAGTAGGAAGACCTTGCAAAAACTTAAGGAACATTCGAAGTCCGTTCCAGGAACCTACTGGAATATCAAATTTTTTACAGATGACATTTTAGAGAGCTTTCCTGAGCTTGGCAAATGAACAATGTTGAGAAGACATTACGAATGTAGTGTTACCTGCTATAAAATGGATCAGCAGTCTGAATTATGGCAAAGTTATGAAATAAAGTGAAATGCATCCATTGTACTACCTAGTTAACAGTGTCATAAGGTGCACAACTTTAATAATGGCTTTTGTTAAAAGGTCTTGTTGTTTTAAGGATCTTAAAGCAGTTTTCTTAGTTTCTAGCTAAGATGTGACTATTTCACACGCACTCGATTGTGAGCGAGCATGTGATCATCACGGGTTATCGTACATACTGTGTGTGTTTCAAACCTTTGTTCCCTAGTCATACAGGAAGGGTGTCTCACGTTCTGCAGACCCCAGTGTCAGGGGAGCAGAAACCCAGACACTGTGCCTGTATCCTCCCAGGGAGACACGGCAGGAGCCTGTCACAGCATGCCAGAGGGCATCTTGGAGGCGACAGAGCAGCTTGGAAAAGGAAGGTGGGCTGCTTAACAGACTCACATCAGGAAAAACAGACGTCAGGTTTCCAGTCTCAGGCTACTGAGAGGATGTAAAATGCTTCTAACAAGAGGCTTTCACTTTTGAAATTCAGAAAGGTAAATTTTCCAAGGACTGTAAAATGACTCTTGTCTGCTATATTGGTATTTTTCTCTGAAAAATAAATGTCTTTTTGCATTATTTAAATAGCACATAATTAAGTACTAAGGGCTCCCTTTTACTTGGAGCCAAAGCACAGCCAGTGAGGAATGTGGGCCTCGGGGCTGTGAGAAGCCTCCTCTCTCAGAGAGAAAAACAATAGAGAAGAGACAGAGATCAAGGAAGGGGGGTGAGGGGGGAGGGAGAGACGGGAAGTGTTTAACATTCAGAATTTGTCCACAGCCGATAATTTATTGGAACTCATCTGTAACAAGGCCTGGCACTGATTTATAAGTTGATTTGAAAAATAAATAAAAGTGATAGAAACCTGCATTTGGTTTTAATGATAGACTGTTGCAGCGTGAAAAGTAAGGATATGAAACATTGCAAGGAAATTAGATAGTATGCCCTGAAGACAACTGCAGCTACCAGCCCATTAATTGTTAGATATTTATTATTAAAAATTTCTTTTCATGAGTGACTGCAGAATATTTGTGCTACTCAAGCTGTTGAGTTCTGACATGAATGAAGTGTGGGGAGTTCATTTGTTTCTGTGTGTGCACATGTGTGTGTGGGGGGCGGGGGGAGGTTATATGTGGGTAACTGAGAAGGCAAGTGACCAAACTAGGGAGATAGATCTTTAGGGCAAAACCACAAACACAGAAGAGCTGCTTCTTAAGCAACTCAGAACAAGCCAAGAGTGCCCGAGTACTTGTCATTCCTGAAGTCGTCATTACTACCATCATCATTGTCATTGTCATTATTATTATGTTTAATATTTTTAACCCTGATGTAAACCCAGGTGTAAACCCCAGTTACAGCTTTCTACCTCAGAAAATACGATTCTAAAGTCACTAGCAATTATACCCCAGAGGAACTTAACCTATGACTATGAAAAGCGATTCTGTTATCTCACCAGCATTTAATTTGTAATGTTTTATTTTAGTCTGGGAAGATCAAGAAGGGTTACTACTTGAACATATCATGGTTTAGTTATATACACAATGGGTGTGCCAAAACCAGGGGTTTTTTTTTTTCCCCCCTCTTCATGATATAGTGTGTCTAAAACTTTTCTTACAAAATAGGTAACATGTTTGTTTTCCCATTAAGAAAAAACCTGAGTGACTCTTTGATTAACAGGAAATTATTTGTCATTACAGACCAATGTTGTAAATGTATTTCATTCTCTTTTTATTCACATTTAAAACTTTATATTTGCAATTCTCTTATTTTCCAGGTATTTTTAGGAAAAAGGTATATCTGGACAGATCTCCATTTATTTCAATGTTAATGTCCCAGATTCATATTTTCTTGAAATCAGAAGGCATTTTATAGTCAGTCTTAATTCATTATTTCCTCTTAGGGCTATTATTAATTTAACTTTTTTACTGTGCAATGAGGAAGCACTCGGAAATAATTTACAGTGGAGATGGCTGGCATAGCAAAGATATGATTGTTTATGCAAATAGTATATTTTTAAAAAATCTGATGATTTGTAATGCAAATCAATAAATTTAACTTGCCATTATTTAATATCTAATAAAATACAGTCTAGGTGGTCTACATGCCACGGTGTCCAGCTTTGGCACCCATGATTCATGATTGTTACTCCTGTGTACTGTGTTTTGCCCACAGCTTTCATCTACAATTGGGCTCAGATTGTGGATAGATTGTAAGCTTCCTGAGGGTGGAAGCTATGTGGACTTCTATTTTATAGCTTCAGACCCCAGCCTGGTGTTTGTCGCTGATAGATTGATTAGTTTACTCAGCCTAAAGGCTTTATTTTGATGAATTTGTGAAAAATCACTCAGTAGGCATTTGTTTTTTTCTATCTCTTCTCCTTCCAGCACTGAGGAGTGTGTTTCAGATGTTGGTACACAAATGCTGCCCCCCTGGTTGAGAACCAGGCTTGCATCGCAGAATGCATCCTGTCATATACCAGGTGGAACACAAATTCCCTGTGAGCTCTGGGGCAGTTCCGCTCTCTCCATGTGCTCTCTACAAATCAGCTTATCTCTCATTTCTTTGAGATTGAGTGGATATTCTTAACTCCAACCTGCCCCACCTCCAGCTTTGTTTATATTTCTTTTTCTTTCTTCCCTCCCTCCCATCTCAGAGGAAGGAGAGTCTGCTTTCTAAAATGAATCCCACCACCATTCATGTTGATTTGTTTACGCTGTCCCTGAGACTTTGTTCCATCATTTATTTCATCTTTCTTGCTTCTTCAAGTTGTTCTGTAAAATGACAAAACTTAAACAATTTAATAACAAGTTTGAAGTCCATATCCATGGGAAAATATTCCATGGGGTGGGGGGTACTATGCCTCCCAAGCAGTGGCACACTCTTCCTGAGGGATTTGGATAAGAACAAGTTTTTAGAGCTTCAAAAGATGCAACGACGAAACAAGACCTGATTTGCTAGGAGGTTGGGAAGGTCAGGAGGCTCCTGAGAACGCTAGCGGATCCTGTTTTCCAGGGTAAGATAAACCAGCTAAAGCTCAGTTGGAGGGTTGTGACAGGTGTATGCGAGGCTTTCTTGACAAGGTTTCTTGTAAGTGCAGGCTGATCTTAGGTTTAGATTTGTGTCATGGGACAGGCCACTGGGACAGCTTTATTTTGTGGGTCCAGAAATAGGTATAAACTTTATTACTTATTTCCTGACAGACTTCAAGCAGCTCAGTTATTCCCACAAGTGAATATTATTTTCTTTAAACTCAACTTCTATCAGCTATCATCACTATGTGTCTGATTCTTGAAAAAACTGTTCATGCCACCTGACTTTAGTTCATCATTGTTTATTCGTCTTGAAATGTGGTTCATATCACGCACACACACACACACACACACACACCAAACAAACAAAAAAACAAATAACTGATCATCAATTCTGATGGATTTTCTCTTCTTCCCTTCAAACATTTCACACACACTAACTAAAAGCACCTGGTTTTCCTTGTATCGTTTTATTTATTTTTTTGTTCTCAACCAAACTCTCTTAGTATTGGTATGATTCAGAGCTTTGCCCTCAGATCTCATTTTCTTACACTTTATTAACTATCACCTCCATGTAAATGGTTCCAAAATTTTTTATTTCTAGTCTCAGCAGAACAGTTTGACATTACTGGACCAAAGTTGTTGCATTGCTCCCAAACCGAGTCATCCTTTTCACTTTTCTATTTGTGGTATTATAATATTTCCCCAAGAACCTGGGCTAGAAACCTTAGAAGAGCATATTCCAGTGGTATGGGCCCCCACCCGAAAGCTGTGATTTGCAGTGTTTGCTGGCTTCCATGGTGTAACTGCGGGTTTAGCTAACTGTTCCTACAAAGACCTGCTTAGTAAGTATTCTAGGCTTTCAAGCAACAGGACTCTGCTTCAACTACAGTTGACCCTTGAATAATATGGGGGTTAAGGTGCCCACCTCCCATGCAGTCAAAAATCCATGATAATTATAGTACTGAACCACTGCTGTAGGTGAGAAAGCAGCTATGGACAATACACAAATGAATAAGCATGGCCGTGTTCCAATAACATTTTACTTGTGTTCACTGAAATTTGGATTTCTTATAATTTTTCCATATAAGTTATCTTTTAATATAATCTAATTATTTTCAACTATTGAGAAGTAAAAAAATCATTCTGACATCAGAGCTGTACCAAAATATGTAGATAGTAGTTTATTGATTTCTGGTGTAAATGGTCCCATAATGGTTGATTTCAAGCTATGAATAATTATGGATTGCAAAATTGGTAAAAATTTATTGGTTCTGGCTGGTAAAATTTAGCACTAACAGGATGTTCATAGGTGTTAATTTGTTTTAAAAAAGTTCCACTGTGAAACAGATACAACAGGTTTGTGAAGGCAAACCAAGAAAAGTTTTTGCACCGCTGAACTCAGAACCTAGAATTCCTGTGTGCTGTGACTCTCTAAGATGCAGTCTCAAACACCAGTGGTTCCCAATGGATTCGACCAACAGCTAGAAATGTTCTTTTGGGGAGCATTTCTCAGGAACACAATTTGAAGGGTGTTGTCTTGGTGACAATTTAGATTCCCCACTTTGCCTTTCTTCCATATACTAAATGTTAATGCTAATAATAAATATAATAATAATAAATAAATGCTAATGCTGTCACTTCTACCCCTTTATTTGCCCATTATTATTTTCACAATCCTAATTGAGGTTTCAGTCCAGTCCCTCTTGTCTAAATGAGCTAATCCTGTCAACTTGTCTCAGTCTTCATTGGTTAACTGCTAAGCCAATCTTCTCAGAGTAAATTTTTTATTTCTAACCTGGACAGCTGGACTACTTACCCCTCTGGATCTCTGCTTCCACTCTGGTCTGTCTGCTCCCCACAGCAGTCACAACAATCCTTTTAGACTATAAGTCAGAGCACATCATTCCTTTTTGGTGACATACCATCACATTTAGGTCAACGGAAGGATTTTTATTTGGATATGAATGAAATGATGGCATTAGGTATGTGGATATCTGAGGAACACAAGTGCAGGTATCCTGAGAAGAGATTGTTTGGTGTGTCTAGGGACAGTGATGAGGGTGGAACCTGAGGTGTAGAAGATGAGGTTCAGAGGTAGCTGCAGCCAGATCTACTGCCTACCATCCACTGGCCTGGTTGGTCCATTCTCTGTTCTCTGCCCTGCCCAACCCAGGGGTCTCTGCAAATGGAGGATCGGACTCATTTCTTCCCCTAAACCTATCTTGCTTAACTTTGCTTATTTTCCAGGAGTAATTGTCAATAGTGTCCCTTTTCACTTCATAAGTGTTTAGGTTTAGATGATGTTATATGATTGCCTTATTGTCACCTCCCTCCAAGTTCCATTTGTCACAGTCTTCCTCTTCAAGTATTTTTTTTCTGATCCTCTTGACTGACTATAGTCTATTCCTTTCCAGAATCACATGATCTTTCTTCTTTCTTCTCTTGATCTTCTGGTTATAGTTATTTATGGTCTTCAATTCTTCCTTCTAAAGTTCTTAAACACGGAGACTATGCTTTACCAGGTACCACCAAAGTGCAAGGACAGCGACTTGCACCAAAGGAAATATCCAATACCTGTGTTGAATGATAAATGACGGACCAACTAGAAGTTCAACAGAAGGAGGTGTTAGCAGTGTGAGGAGTCTGAGATCCATTTTGGGTCCCATTTCTTTATAAAATTTTTAGAATATGGTGACTTTTTTCCAAAATCTTAAGTGGAGGAATTCTATAAGAGTATACAGTCTACAAAAAACAAAATATTTGTTTACTTAATGTAGGAAAGTGTTTACTAAGATATGGTTTTCAAAACTCTAAGTTTGATGTTAGTGAGGTGTTTATCATAAAAGAGAATTTAGGTGGTCAATTAAGGAAATGCTGTATTAGAATTCAGTGTATTTATTTGTTAATAGTGGGATTCTCAGAACTTTAAATAACTGCATGTGCATTTCATATCTCTAAAGAGGGACTATAGTATCTAACATTATCCAAATTTAGTTGATTTGTTGCCCCACTTTTCTGTGGAGCCTGTGTTAGGGAAGTAGTGATTTAGAAAGCAGTTTTACAATTGCATATAAGGATATTTCCACTATATTCACTTCCCAGATTAACTCTAACCATTAGTTGTTAAGACACCATAAAATCTTATGAAGCAGTTTTCCTGATGTCAGCTTCTTGAATGAGGTCTCCTGATAAGTGTGACCCGTTGGCACTTCATTCGCGCTTTTGGAACATAGGGCTGTAATACTGTCCCACAGAGCTCAAGCCCCTGGTCTGGACAATTCCACCTCATCCTTTACTTTTTATTACCATTCTTGCTCAGAGGTTCATAACTTCATGCTGAATTCTTTTGCTTTTAAACTTTCTTCCTCCTCTTACCCGTCCTGCCCCTCCAAACATGGCTTTCATCAAACTGACCCTTCAGAGGTTATTGGTCAATAACCTTCAGTAGTCCTCTTTTTCCTACAAGGCCATGTCCAGCTTATTCACCTGGAAGTCTAAGTGCTGTCTAAAGAGCCCCATAGCATAATGATATACTTACTTCCAATAAATTCACTAAAAGTAACATTTGTAAGCAGAAGTTTTTCTGTTGTGCATAATATAAAAATCACAGATGTGAGCACATCTTTCTTAAGGACATATTGTCATACTAAGCATGATTGGCTATTTCCAATTTTTCTTTCCAGAAATTTCTTGCTCCTTGTATTTTCATTTTAGTTAAATGTTAAACTTTTAAAGAAAATTTTAAAAATTAAAAATTTTAATTGAGAAAACCCCACCTATTCGACTTATTTGTTTTTCTATGAGTTGGGAAAACTATCACTAGTTTGAGTTTTACAAGATTATACCTAATCTTATTTCATTCAATCTCAGTCCCACTCCATCCACAACAATTTGAGGTGAGCAAAGAAAGTGTTATCATTCCTATTTGAAAGATAAAAAGCAGAGGTTCTGAAAGGTCAAGAGGCTGCAGGGAGGCCCCTGACCGGCAGTGTAGAATGGCAAGTAGAAGGTGCCTGGCACTTTGACAACAGGTAGGTCTTCTGCTGAAATTGTTAATGAGTGGTCCTCATAAGAGGAAAAAAAGTTATTTTCTTACATGCATCCCCTAAAAAAACACACACACACAAATACCAAAAACTCAACCAGAACTTGCATGTGAACAAGGAGAAACCTTATTTTTCAACTCTTTATGCCACAACTTCTTAGATTTAAAACCAAAAATTGAAAGCATTCTCCACAGAATTTCTCTGGGGAGAAATAAATGACTACTTCAGTTTTATTCCTCCTTGTAGTTGCTCTGAACCTTGGGAATTACCTTGTCCATGTATTTTCATTCAGAATGAATACTTTAATATATTTTTAAAATCATTTGTTGCATCGGAGAATATTGTTTCATGCATATTAAGGACTTAAGCATGTAATAGACCAGTGTTCTGACTAATAAAAACACTCAAAGCATGTCACTAGTCTTACTACTTTTCTTGGCTTTAGGATAGATGTGTTTTATTTTGCAAATAATAATAATAATAATAAAACTAATAATTATGATAGTAGTGCTTACATTAAACAAAAGGAATTATTTTATTTTTAAAAGATGCCATAGACTTGTACAGGTTCATGTTCTTGTTCTGGCATTTATTTTTATGAGACTCCTTTAATGTGAGTTTCATGCACATGATAATATGCATTCTTTTGAAGGGGTAGACCATCTACCCTATTTCCAGAGTGTTTTATTCCCCATTTAGGCAAATCAATAAAAAAGTACTAAGAACCTTCTACCTGCCCAAACATGAGGCTATGTGGAAGTAGTGAAGATTTACTCCTTATGTAGAAGGTCTCCTAGTCTGGTTTGGGTCTATAAGACTTTTACATGATAAATAAAGGAACAAACTGCATGCTGTTAGAAAAGAGAGAAGAAAAGGGGCTTCATGGAGGAATGGGGCGTTAGTGGGATTTGGGGAGAAGAAAAAGATTAGGATGGGTGGGCAAAGTGAAGGAGGGTATTTAGGGCAGGGAGGAAGAATATAAACAAAGGCACAATATTGGGAATTTATTTAATATACATTTACTTGTTCAGTCATTGTTCTAGGTGAGGGGGCACAAAGATAAAATACATGGTTTCTGTTCATGGTTTCTGTTAAAGATAGAGTAGACTGTAGAAGATTGTGTGTGAAGAGTGGTAAGCACCATGCCAGGTGCATAAGCTCATTCTGCTTGTTGATCTCAGAGAAGGGCTTTGGGACAGAGTCAGGGGAGACATAAGAGGACAAGGGAAAGCTGTCCAGAGTTGCTTATGGCTAAGAGGAACTAGAGGCAGAAGGAGAGGAAGAATATTCAGGCATATAGAACCATTTGATGAAGGGTAACAGGAAAGAGAAGAGGGAACTTGACGCATGTCTCAGTTTGGCTGGAGCAAGATGTGTGTAATGGGGACTCTGAAGCATGAGGACTGAGATTCAGTCAGGGGCCAGGCTAAGGATGACCCAGCAAATCAGAGTAAAGAATTCTGTTTTTCCCCTGAAAGCAGCATGGAACAAATACCACACTTATAGAAAGGTAAGAAGGAAGAAGGCTTGGTTAGGCTTCTATAGAGGTAAAAAGAAGAGAGAGGGAAGATAGAGTTTGGAAAGAAAAGGTAAATGAGGACTTGATTTTTACAAGAGGTTTGGAGTCAAGCTGGAAGGTAATGTAGCTACTTAAGGTTCATATTCTTGTTCTGGCATTTATTTTTATGAGACTCCTTTAATGTGAGTTTCATGCACATGATAATATGTAGTCAAAATAATCAAATCAGATTGTGAGAATGAGGGCAATCAAAGTCATACTCTATGATTTAGCAAACATCACTTTATGATGACAAGTGGAAAATTAATGCTGTGTCTTAGTGATCTCAACTAATGCCGATCTTTCTCAAATGATGCTTTGTCCTGGTTTCTGATGTGTTAGAACAACATGTGCTAAAGTGAATCTGAGAATCATAACTGCTATTTTTTGGTACTTTTAATCTCTATTTATATATTCAAAAATCTTCAGGAGTAGCTTTACCTGCAATGTATTAGAACTATGAAAAGTTAGTGGACATTGTCTTCCCAAATTTCAATCAATCAAGAATATTTGTATGGCCTTTCACAATAAGGTAATGGAGAATGGAAGTGTACTAAGAATGGAATGTTTCACTGAGATCTTTCAGCATGATCCTGAAAATAAATTCACACAATCTTGCTGTTCAGGTTGTAGGCCTCTCAAATGGCCTTACAGCTTTCCCATACAAATGTCCATGGGCAGAAAATGCAACTAATGGCCACTTTTGGTATGCTTTTAAGATTTATTGGTGAAAATAGAATGTCCTGTCCTTTAGAGATTTTATATAAGTACTGTCAGTAAGAATCCTCCTATAATTTGGAGGTAAGGCCTGGATATGATGAAAGATAAAACAAATAGTATCTGTTTAATCTAGCAGGCTTATACAACTGGCAGAAAAGCTTATTTCCAGGGAATCTTAAGGGGTCAAGATAAAATTAATCTAAATTGCCTAAAAATTTTATATAATGAAAAATTTATAAATTAGAAGAATAAGATAAAGAAAAGTGCTTAAGAATTCAGGATGAGTTGATTGAAGGACAAAATAGTTACTGAAATCTCCAAAGAAATTGTTGGAAAAAATATGAAAAGTGATTAATAGGAAAGTGTTAGTAAACAGTACATCTGAAATAAAAATAAAATAAAAAATATAAAACATGCTTAAATTGTCCTAGGTCATGTAAAAAGTCTGGAAATAAGTTTTATGGTAGCAAGAACACACAAATATACTGCACTCTAAGAAGGTTTAAAAATACTGACATTGAAAAATGAAAAAAAATTAAAAATGCATACTAATATGCTCTGGAGATGAGGTTATGATATTTATTTCATTGGGGGTGCCTTACATAGGAGATCAAAAACATTTTACTATTTACTATAGACCGTAGTCTATAGCCTTGCTCTTTTATCAGTCATCTCAGGCTATCATGACGAAACACTACAGACTAGGTGGCTTAACCAACACATATTTTATTTTCTCAGTTTTAACCCCCCTTTTAATTTCTGTTTTGGCCAGTGTCCTCTTATTTGCTTCCCCCACAAAAGCAATTATATTTAGTTTGCTCAAATAGTTAGCAATATTGTGTTAATTTGGACAAGCATGGCTATAGAGTAAATTTTAATGAGCTTCTAACACCAGTTAGTAACTTGGCATAGTTTCCAACAAATGTATGTCATTCATTAAAAAGAACCAGTTAGGCTTCAGAACAGACATAGTACTGCAAATCTATCACTGTAAATGCAACTAAAAGTGCCCAATGAGTTTAGGTTAATCTCAATAGGGGAAATGAATTGCTTTTGTCATATATGTCTTATCTTTGAAAAATTTACATCCACAATTCACCAAGATCAGCATTACCTAGGGAACATTTTTAAACATAAATTTCTAGGACTGTCCCAGAACTACAGAACAAGAACCTGTGAGATGTAAGTTTCAGGAATCTATGTGTGAGGGGGGAACCCAACAAAAACCCCAGAATTATCTTCTGGAGGGCAGGCTCCTTGTAGTACAGGCTTCTTAATATGTATTGTCCTAATACAAATAAAGTAAAAAATATAAAACATGCTTAAATTGTCCTAGGTCATATAAAAAATTGCTAGGTGAGTATTCTAGGAACTCATCTGTATCAGTGTACCAGCTGGCCATGTGAGAGGTTGTGTTCGACCTCACTGTATTTTTTTTTGAGGACTCTTTCAGCATGTTTCCCTTTTTCATGATGGGTGATTTATGAGAGTGCTGAGTGTTTAACGGTTTTTGACTAAAAAATAGCATGGCCCTTATGCCTCACCTTCTCCATTCCCACCATCTCACCCTGAGCAACTTTCTTTTTTTTGGTTTGCTTTTCCCTGGAAGAAAACAGTCCTTAAAGGGAAATGTTTTGCCGATGTGGAGAGGTGAACCAAAAAATGGTAGAATTACTAAAGCACATCAACATCAATGAGTTCAAAAACTGTTCTGAGCAGTGGAAAAGATGTCTTGATAGGTGTATAGAATCAAATGGAGCATACTTTGAAGGTGACTGAAATTTAAACATGTAAGAATAAATACAATTTTTAATAAAGTCTGTTATTTTGGATCTCCCCTTGTGTTTAGAGTTCCAAAGGTGATTCCGAGGTTTAGCCAGGTTTAGGACCACTGTTTTAGAATATATACATACACTGTCCAGGGGGAAATTTGTAATTGAAAATATTAAAAAATGTATTTTTATATATCAACAATGAATAATTGGACATTAAAATTTTAAAAGTACAATTTATTAACCCTTCTCAGCATTTTGGCTAAGATCAAGTATAAAAGAAAAATTTATGATAGCACCCCAAACATGAAATACTTAGGTATAAATCTAATAACATGTACGAGGTATATGTGCTGAAAGCTACAAAAGACTGATGAAAGAAATCAAAGAAGACATAAGTAAATTGAGATATATAAAATATTTAAGAAATAGAAAATTTAATATACTTAAATTGTCAATTCTCCCACCTTGATGTATATTTCAGTTCAATCCCACTTGAAATCCTAGCTGCAATTTTTAAAAAGAAATTGACTAGCTGATTCTAACGTGTCATGGAAATATAAATGAATTGATTCTACTAAACAATTTTTAAAAAGCAGAACAAAGTTGTAAGACTCACACTACCTGATTTTAGGATATTTTAAAGTCACAGAATCAAGACAGTGAAGTTTTCACAGAGAGAGACATACAGATTGATAGAATAGAGAGTCCAAGATTAGACCCATGCATATACAGTTAACTGACTTTTTTTAAAAAGTGCAAAGACAGTTTAGTAGAGAAAGTAACTTTTTCCAGCAAATGATGCTGGAATGATTGAAAATCCATATACAAAGCAATAAACTTTGACCTATACCTCTCCTTATATGCAAACATTAACTCAAAAAGATTCACTAGACCTAAATATAAAACCTGAAACTATAAAACTTCTAGAAGAAAAAATCTGTGACTTGACATAAGGCAAAGATTCATTGAAAATAATCAAAAGCATTATCTACAACAGAAAAAATAATAAATTAAACTTCATCAAAATTATAATACATGCTTCTGGTCTTTGAATACCATTGTTGAGAAAATAAAGACAAGCCACACATTGGAGAAACTATTTGCAAGATATGTATCTGATAAAGGATGTGTATCCATAATATTAAAAAACTCTTATAACTCAATAATAAGGAAATGGTTGATTAAAAATGAGCAACAAAAGGAACTGGTTTAAGAAGATGAAGGAAAAGAGTGAGAAAGAGAAAAACACAGGTACAAAGAGAAAAAATGAATAGGTTTCCATCAGTAATAACTCTCAATGTAAATGGACTAAATGCCCCAATCAAAAGACACAGGATAGCTGAATGGATAAGAAAACATGACCACACATATGCTGCCTACAAGAGACCCACCTCAGAGCAAAACTCCTACACAGATTGAAAATAAAGAGATGGAAAAAAATATTCCAAGCAAATGGGCAAGAGAAAAAAGCAGGGGTTGCAATACTTATATCAGACAAAATAGATTTCAAAACAAAGGCCATAAAAAGAGACCCAGAGGGGCACTGTATAATACTTAAAGGAAGTATCTATCAAGAAGACATAAACATTGCAAACTTATATGCCCCCAATATACGAGCACCCAAATATATATGGAAAATTTTGGACAACTTTGAAAAAGATATAGACAGCAACACACTGATAGTAGGGGATTTCAACACCCCACTGTCAAAAATGGACAGATCTTCCAAACAAAACATCAATAAGGATATTGTGGAGCTGAATGATGCACTGAATCAAAGAGACTTAACTGACATATATAGAACCTTACATCCCAAAGAAGAAAAATACATTCTTTCCAAATGCTCATGGCAGTTTTTCAAAGACAGACCACATGATAGGACACAAAGCAAACCTCAGCAAATTCAGGAAAAGTGAAATAATACCAAACTTTTTCTCGGACACAAGGGCTTGAAACTGGAAATAAACTCCAAAGAGAAACTTCAAAAACTTGCAAACTCATGGAGTCTGAACAGTGGACTATTAAACAATGAATGGGTCAATAATGAGATAAGAGAAGAAATAAAAACATTTCTGGAAACAAATGAAAATGAACGTACAACAGTCCAAAACCTATGGGACACAGCAAAGACGGTCCTGAGAGGGAAGTTCATAGCAATGCAGGCTTACCCAAAAAAGATAGAAACACTTCAAATAAAAGACCTAACAGTACAACTTCAAGAACTGGAGAAACAACAACGAATAAATCCCAGAGCAAGTAGAAGGAAGGAAATAGTCAAGATCAGAGCAGAATTGAATGACATAGAGACTAAAAGAACAATTCAAAGGATCAACCTATCCAGAAGCTGGTTCTTTCAAAAGATAAATATCATCGACAAGCCTTTAAAAAGACTCATCAAGATAAAAAGGGAGAAGACCAAATTAAATAATATCAGAAATGAAAGGGGAGAAATAACAACTGATACCACAGAAATACAAAGGATTGTCAGAAACTGCTATGAACAATTATATGCCAATAAATTTGAAAACCTTGATGAAATGGACACATTTCTAGAAAAGTATAATCTTCCAACACTGAAGGAGGAAGAAACAGAAAGTTTGAACAGACTGATAACAGCTGGGGAAATTGAAGCAGTAATCAAGAAAGTCCCTTGGCACACAAACGCCCAGGGCCGGATGGTTTCACAGGAGAATTTTACAAAATATTTAAGAAAGAGCTAACCCCTGTCCACAGACTATTCCAAAAAATCCAAGAGGAGGGAAGACTCCTAGACTCTTTTTATGAGGTCAGCATCACCCTAATCCCAAAACCAGATAAAGACCCTACAAAGAAAGAAAAGTACAGGCCAATTTTGCTGATGAACATAGATGCTAAAATCTTCAACAAAATATTGGCAAACTGCATCTAGCAATATATTTAAAAGATTATCTATCACGATCAGGTGGGATTCATCCCAGGGATGCAAGGATGGTTCAATATACGTAAGTCAATAAACATAATACATCACATAAAGAAAAGAAAAGACAAAAACCACATGATCATCTCAATAGATGTGGAAAAAGCATTCAATAAGGTACAGCACCCATTTATGATCAAAACACTCAGCAAAATGGGAATAAATGGGGCATTCCTCAACATAATAAAGGCCATATATGAAAAACCTACAGCCAACATCATACTCAATGTGCAAAAACTGAAAACTTTCCCACTAAGATCGGGAACACAACAAGGATGTCCGCTTTCACCACATCTTTACAACATCGTATTAGAAGTCCTGGCCACAGAGGTCAGACAAGAAAGGAAATAAGAGGCATCCAAATAGGAAAGGAGGAAGTAAAACTATCATTGTTTGCAGATGACATGATAGTTTACATAGCAAACCCTGTAGACTCTACCAAAAAGCTACTCAACCTAATAAGTGAATTCGGCAAAACAGCAGGATACAAAGTTAATGTTCAGAAATCAAAGACATTTTTGTACACCACCAATGAAAGAGAAGAAGAAATCAGAAAAAAAAATAGCATTCGATATAGCAACAAGAAAAATAAAGTACCTAGGAATAAATTTAACCAAGGAGGTAAAAGACCTGTATGCAGAAAACTACACAACATTGAAGAAGGAAATTAAGGAAGACACAAATAAATGGAAGCATATACCATGCTCATGGATTGGAAGAATTAATATCACCAAAATGTCCATACTACCCAAAGAAATTTATAGATTCAATGCAATCTCTATTAAGATACCAATGATGTATTTCAGAGAAATAGAGCAGACATTTCAAAAATTTATATGGAACCATAAACGACCCCAATAGGTGCAGCAATTTTAATAAAGAAACACAAAGTGGGAGGGATCACAATACCGGACATCAAACTCTACTACAAAGCCGCTATACTCAAAGCAATCTGGTACAGGCACAAGAACAGACCCATAGACCACTGGAACAGAATAGAAAGCCCAGAAATAAGCCCAGGTCTATATGGGCAACTAATATTTGACAAAGGGGGGCAGAAGCATAAAATGGAGCAATAATAATCTCTTCAACAAATGGTGTTGGGAGATCTGGACGGCTACATGCAAAAAATTGAAATTGGATCATCAGCTGACACCATACACAAAATTAAACTCAAGATGGATAAAAGACTTAAATATAAGTTGCAACATCATAAAAGTCCTAGAGGAGAGCAGTGGCAGGAAACTCTCAGATATCCCATGCAGCAATTTTTTCACTGATATGTCTCCTAAAGCAAGGGACATAAAGGAAAGAATAAACAAGTGGGACCTCATCAAAATAAGAAGCTTTTGCATGGCTAAAGAAAATATCAGCAAAATCAAAAGGGAGCCAACCGTATGGGAAAATATATTTGCTAATGATATATCAGATAGAGTTTTGATCTCCAAGATATATAAAGAACTCACTCAACTCCACTCCAAAAAGACAAGTGATCCAATCAAAAAATGGGCAAAGAGCCTGGGCAGACGCTTTTCCAAGGAAGAGATACAATGGCCCAGAGACATTTGAAAGGATGCTCGGCATCACTAGCCATCAGAGAAATGCAAATCAAAACCACCATGAGGTACCATCTCACACCGGTCAGAATGACCATCATAAATAGATCAACAAACAACAGGTGCTGAGGAGGCTGTGGAGAAAAGGGAACCCTAGTACACTGTTCGTGGGAATGCAGACTGGTGCAGCCATTGTGGAAAGCAGTGTGGAATTTCCTCAAAAAGCTGAAAATGGAACTGCCTTTTGATCCAGTGATTCCCCTGCTGGGACTATACCCTAAGAATCCCAAAATGCCACTTTGAAAGAACCTTTGCACCCCAATGTTCATTGCAGCACAATTTACAATAGCTAAGTGTTGGAAGCACCCTAAATGCCCATCAGTAGACGACTGGCTCAAAAAACTATGGTACATTTACACAATGGAATACTATGCAGCAGAAAGAAAAAAAGAACTACTAAGTTTCGTGACAGCATGGATGGAACTAGAGAGCATTAAGCTAAGCGAAATAAGCCAGGGGGCGAAAGACAAATACCATATGATCTCACCTATAAGCGGAACCTAACCAACAATACAAAGATGCAAGGAAAATAAGACCAGCAACACTAAAAAGAAAGGAAACCAACAGAGACAAGAGGGAATGAGGGGGGAGGGGTGGGGGGGAAAGGAGGGGAAAGGGCAAGTCAAGGACCATATAGCAAGGACTCATGGACAAAACCAAAGGGGAAGGGTTGAGGGAGGGAGGGGGGGAGGGGGCAAGGGAAAGTGGTGGGGGGAAGGCAGAGACAAATGTATTTGAAAAAAATAAATTAATTAATTTAAAAAAATGAGCAACAAATTTAAACATACACTATACCAAAGTAGATATACATGTGCCAAATTAGCACATGAAAAGGTACTCAACATCATAATCATTAGGAAAGTTCATATTAAAAACACAATGAAAAACATTTATACCCATATTAAAATGGCAGAAATGTAAAAACCTTATAATATTCAGTGTTGGTGAGGATGCAGAATAGTTGTAACTCTCATACTTTGCTGATAGGAATGCCTCTTTGGAGAACAGTTTGGATGCTTCTTATAAAGTTAAACATACAGTTACCCTAAGGCACAAAAAGCCCACATCTAGGTATTTATATACTGAAGAGAAATGAAACTTATGTTCACATAAGAACCTTGTTTACATAAATGTTTATAGTGGCTTTATTTATAATCACCAAAGCTGTAAATAACCCAAATGTCCATCAACAAGTGAAATGCTAAACCCTCATGCAGCCATACAATGAAATACTACTCAGCAACGAAAGGAACATCTTGCTGATACGTGCCACAATAGAGATGGATTTCAAATGCATTAGTCTAAGTGAAAGAAGCCAGAATCAAAAAGCTGCACACACTCTGATTCCATCTTAAAGGACATTCTGGAAAAGATAAAACTATAGAGACAGAAAACATACCATTGGTTGTTAAGATCTGGTGGGAAAGAGAAGTTGACTGTAAAGAGCATGAGGAAATTTTTTGGGTGTGGGGATTTTGGGGGTAGTCTATATGTTGCAGTAATGTATGTGTTTCTCAACATGCACAGATCTGTATGTGAAAAAGGATGAGTTTTACTATACATAAAGAATGCCTCAATAAACCTATTTAAAAAGAAAAACAAAAGGAAGACAAGCAAAATTCCAGTTTAATGTGTCAAGGAATACACATTTTCTTTTCAGTTCCAGCATTTCTAGGAACCTAATTCATTTTTCTTTTTCCTCAAAATGACTAAGGTAATAAATGGGTTGCCAGACTTCTTGCTGTGGTAATTAAGAGAGGACAGCATATCATGCACCACTCTTGGCTGTTACAAGAGGCTTTCAGCACCATCTGTTATTTATTACATAGGCTAGGATATAATGGAGGTCTCTGCCCAGCTGCAGTGAGATATTAACAGACTAGGATAGATGGAGAAGAGGATCTTTGTTATATTTCTATTATATACATATGTATCAGATAGCCTGTGTGACAAAAATTCAGCACACTTACAGACTATGTTTTTGGAGAAAACTCATTTAAAAATCTTCAGATTTAATTAAGATTCTAAATTGCACACTGGTTTTTGTACTAAAAATGGGCACAGTTAAGTTGTTCTCAGCCAGTTAGCCTCTGCATATGTTTGCATTAAAATCTTCACAGAGGGATAAACTTTTATAATCTCAGGGATACCTGTGTGCCTCTAAGCAGGCATTATGCTGAAAGAAAACATTAGCTAATCTCCAGTACGCCATCAAATGGTTTAGTATTCAGCAGTACATAAAGAATACAAAAGAGTTAGGATATAGCAATTGAATTGTGCAAAACATATATTTCATATATTTAATTTCCTGAATTTGCCATCTCTCTTTGGACCAGGAAGAAGTTAGGTGAATTGGCCACAGCTGGCAGGTGGCAGGAGTTGTATTTAGATGAAGGTCTTCTAACTCCAGGGGTCTTCTGACTTCTGACTTGCCCATTGGATGCTGGTGTTTCCCAGAATTCTGTCCTTGAGTGTGTTCACTTTTCAGTGCATATGATGTCTTCTAGGTGATCTTACGTATTCAGTTTCCACTACCATCTGTAGACTGATCATCTTTGGTACAGACCATTCTGACTCACAGAACCACGTATCCCATTTCTTCTCATTGGACAATTCTGCCTTGATGACCCACAGAAAACAATCCCAACCTGCCCCAAATGGAGTTCATTGCCTTCGCTACACCCTGCTCTGTACCTCTCAGTGCCTCTCCTGTATTCTCCATGTCGTACATGGTACCTGGAGTCCTTCTCATGTTCTTTTCCTCCCTCTCCTCCTGCACATGTTCACCCAGTCTCATAGTTCTGCCTCCTTTGTATCTCTCAGTCTTTTCCTCCTCTGTACCCCTCACCACAGCCCTCAGCCAGTCTAATCCGCATCTAATATATCTTCTTACCAGTCCCTCACCTTCAGCTGTGTCCCACGGTCATTCCTGAGGCACCCGTTACTCTAGCTGAAAGGCTTGCAATGGCTTCCCACTCTCAAAGGCAAAGCCCAGACTCCAGGCCTCTCCCACCTTCCTCTGCAACTGAGACCTAATTGAAATCCGAGTTTCAGTTGCAGTAAACTACCTGCCACTGTCTGCACTCCCTTTGCTGTTAATCATTCTCCTTAATTATTCACTTACATTTCTTTTCCACCCCACCTCTTAGTGCCGGGTTGTTAGGTCTCTGCCTTCAATGTCCTTCTCATTGTGGATTTGTTCTGCAAATGTTATATATTTTTTTAACATTTAAAATTGTTTTATTTCTCTGTTCTTTCTTTCAATTTTTTCACACTGAGCAAGCACATCTTTTAAAATTAGAACATTTAACCTTTGTTAAAATATCTGAGTGAGTAAGTAATGGAATTGTCTTCTACTTTATTTTTTTAATATGGTTCAGATGAATACAAGAATTGTAAAACTTCAAAAAATTTATAATTCCTTTTAGTCTATTCATATTTGCAAAGCTTTCAATTTTATGTGTAACTCCCACTGGGAGCAAACTTGCTTACACACAACTCACAGATCTCAAATAAGAGATTAGGCTATTCCTTGCCTACCATAGCAGGCTTCTTCATTCCTTTCTTTTTAAGAAAAAAAAAATAATGAACTTTATTTTTTAGTATAGTTTTAGGTTTTAGATATATAGAATTAATTGAGCAGGTAGTACACAGCATTCTATATATACATCCACATAGTTTCCCTATTATTAACACCTTTCTCTAGTGTGGTACATTTGTTATAACTAATGTTCTAATTTTGATACATTATTAGCTATAGTCTCTAGATTACATTAAGACTCACCCTTTGTGATATACAGTTCTATGAGTTTTGAAAAATGCATTAAAATGACAGTTATCCACATTATTGTTTCACACAGAACAGACTCATTTACGCTTCATTTATTCATCCTTCCCTTCTCACCCCTCTCCCTCAACTCCTGGCAACCACTGATCTTTTTCCTGTTAGTGTAGTTTTGCACCAAAATTCTACTTTGAAGCAAATATTTCATCACCTTTTTAGGCAGATCCCTTTTTTCTTAAAGTGAAGAAAGAATGACTTCATTATTTTGCATAGTTAGGAAATGTATGCAGTTTGAATTATTTGAGTTAGCTGTAGTACTCTTCAAGGGCCAGGTTGCATTTCCTACCCTCATTTACCTGAAGTGAGTAGACTGTTGGTCAACTAAAGACCCACCCTTGGGTCTTGGACATCCTGAGGTCTGTCCAGAAAGTACCCAACCATGTAATATGAAAACTAGACATTTATTGAAGAAGATACAAGATACAAGAAACATTGTACATAGAACAATGATGCCTTGGTCTCCTTGAAAGTAAGCTCCTTGGGACCTCACACAGTTCTCCTAGCATCTCTTTCACTGTTTAAAACACTGTGCAAAATCTTTTGCTGGAATTGCCATCAGCTGCCCTGTCGTATTTTCCCGAATCTCATCAACAGTCTAAAGTTTCTTCCTTTCAAAGGTGATTTTAGTTTTGGGAAAAGCCAGAAGTCTCAGAACACTAAATCTGGGCTCTAGTGGGGCTGAGTCACCTGGGTGATTTGATGTTTCACAAACAAAACAAAAAATACTACATGAGATGTGATGCATGAGCAGGTGCATTGTCGTGATGAAGCTGCCAACCATTAGTTGCCCTTCTGAATAGCTGTGGCCTTCTGAATCACCCAAATAATTTTTGCAGAGGAATGTTCAAGGGTAATGCAAAATTTGATGCATATCTTTTGCTCTTCTGGCTCAGTCATTTTGAATGCATTGGCCACACAGCACACACGTGCTCACTCAACAGCATGTGTTACCCCCACTGACCAGTACAGTGGGGTTGTCATTGATCAGATCACACATGCACATTCTAGTCCACTCTCCTTGGCTGCCAGGTTACGTGGATGTTGCACAAACCTTTCTTGTTATATTAACAATGGTTGGACATTTTCTGGATAGACCTTATAAAGGAGAGCCCAGGAGACCGTGAAATGCCCATGAAACTGACACTCCTCTTGTCTATTACCAATTGTGACAGGCAGTAGAGTAAGAGTTTAGGAAAAGGTTATTACTTCCTTATATTATGACAATTATAGAATCATCAGGTATACAGTCTAAGCAATTACAATGGTCAGTATTGTCATTTTCTGTATTTTTCCATCAGAACAAAGCCCAGTCATGGGGGTTCATACTGTGGACTTCAGCACTACTCACTTTCAAATAGATACCTTAACAACCCATTTCCAGAAGCTGATCTCATTTAAAATTAATAGTGCTGATGCAAAAGAATGGAATGCATGATTATCACTGTTTGTCTTGGGGTAAATACCAGTGTAATAAAGGAGTTGAAAACAGGACTCAATGTTATTGCATGCAATTCACGAGCAAGAAGACCTGACCTTTGCTCTACCATATTGTAGTCATTTGGTGGATAAAACCTTAAGGGGACATAGCAGCATCGGAAGTTCCCATGAGATATAATCAAAGTTAAAAGAGAATTTCATTTTTAACTCTGATAGCAAGATACTTTGGCTCAGCTTCACTTTTATGGGAAACGAAAAGGGAACTTATGTTAGAAGCAGAGTCAATGGCATAACCAATGACACAGAAGAGTGTGAGCAGACCCGTAGCTCAACAAAACTGAATACTCTCCAGTGCTCTGTAGTTTTCTAATGGCCTTTTCTCATATATTTTTATATGAGTTATTCTTATCAGATTTGTTAATAATGTAATAGTGTTTTAAAATATTGAAAATCTGCTCCTGAGTGGATCAGATCAGAGTGATCAGAAATGATCCAATAGTAAAAAATATAATGACTTTCCTTTTCCTCTTTGCTTTAGTGAAATGCTGGAAAGCCAACTCTTTGAGCTGAAAGTATGATTTACTATTTAAAATTATTTTAGTTCAGCAGAGATGGAGTTTGCATATGCATTTTATGTTACTGGGGCCAGCTCACATTAGGGGAGAAATAAAGTATATGATTCATAAGGAGAAATTGCTGCCTTTGAAATCACTTCCTACCATAATACTGGCCACTTTATTACAGTGGTAATTAGAAAGAAAAAAACAGAAATGGCCATTTGAAGAGGGAATTAGTGCTTAATTTCCTAGACTGTTTTATTTTAATGGATGCAACACTGGGAGGATTTTATATTTAAATTGCAAACATAAGAATGATATGACTAGTGTTTTAGAGCTGTCTTCTAAATGAAAATACTAAATGCAGCATGTGATGAAAAAGTATCTGGTGACTGAATACATCTATTAAGGTCAAATATACTATCTTTGAAAAAGGATTAAAAAAATACATATATGGAAGTAGGCAAGATACATCCATTTAAGGAGTCCCTAAACATTATATCTTTACTGGTCTTTTTTTCTTTTGGAACTTTGTATAAATGGAATCATACAGTTTATATTCTTCTATATTTATGCAGGGTTTTTTTTTTTTTGCATGCAATGATTAAATGTCAGTAGTTCCTTTACTTGAAATTTTATGTTGTACTAATATGTTTTTTTAGTATACTTCGAGAGGAGACATGGTAGGTCCTTTAATTTCATGCCCATGTTTCTAATACATATTTGCCCAGAGTGTTCAAGTATTTAAAGAATTATGATTTTTTTTGCCAATTGAATATATAAAAACCTATATCTGTATCTTGACAATAGAGTGAATCTTTCTATAGTTCTGTCTAACTTTAAAACCCCTCCAACTGTCTTTTCCTTTGGGTGCTTCTTTTTCCTCATCTCTTTATGTACAGATCTCTCTATGGATGCTGTGGACAAATGGGCAGGGTCTCTTTCTCTGTACAAATGTTGTGGGATATAGCTGCCGAAGCAAGTCTTGCCATGATGGCTTCAGGATAAAAGGGACTTTTGCTTTGGCAAATGTGAAAATGGAATTATAACAATTAAATTAAAGCTGTTTACAAGAGGGAAGTTCTGATCTCAGGAATTTTGTTAAATGTTACCGTCCCAAAATGCCATGACTGCAGGTAATTCAATTTGAAGGGTAAAAACATGTTTATTTTCCCTACTGCTGCCCTTGTGGCTATGTGAGATGGCATTTCCTCAAGTACTGGTAATGAATATGAATTCCTTGAGCACACTTGGCCTCAGTTGTTCCATTTGAATTGGATTATGATGGAAAGCCTATTAGACAGGCATGGGGGACACAGGAAATTTCATGAGACAATAATATATGAGGCTGGCTATGACTTGGCTCTGGAATCTTTTTTCCTTGACTCCAAGTTACCTTCCTCTGAAGTCTAACTTATTTATTTTAAAGTAAGTCAGTAATGAAATAGAAATCACATTTGGACAAATGCTTCGGATGATAAATCAGGTCAACAGATACTGGCTGTATTTTACTAGAGGAACTTTACTCTGAGTTTTCAAATTTTCCAGGCTAACGATTCATTTTTTTTTTTTTAGCCTTTTCCTCTTCTGTCTCCAGTAACAAGGAACCAAGGACATTTTCTTTTCTTATTCTTTATAAGAACAGCACTCTTTGAGAGGTAGGTTTCGGTTTATTTAGATTCTCCTCACCTAGAAGTGACTTCAGCAAGACATAAGGAATGACTTGTATTCCTAGGCAACACACATTTGTAATTATTGTCCTATAGCCCTTGTAAATTTTCTTGCTTTGTTTTTTAAACATTTTATTTGTTTATTTTAGAGACAAGGGAAGGGAGGGAGAAAGAGAAGGAGAGAAACATCAAGGTGAGAGAACATCGATTGGTTGCTTCTTGCATGCATCCCAATCAAGAACCAAACATCCAACCTAGGCATGTGCCCTGACCAGGAATCAAAACTGGATCCTTTTGCTTTTCAGGAGGATACCCAACCAACTGAGCCACACCAATCAGAGCTCATTTACTTTTTTAAAATTGAATTTATTGGAGAGACATTGGCTAATAAAATTATATACGTCTCAGGGGTGCAATTCTACAATACATCATGTGTATCAATACATTGTCTTGTCTGCTCACCACCCCAAGTCAAGTCTCCTTCCATCACCATTTCCCCCCCTTTTAACCTCTTCTATCTTTCCCCAAACCCCTTTCCCTCTGGTAATCATCATAATGTTGTCCCTGTCTATGGTTTTTTCCTTTTTCCTTAATCCCTTTACCGTTTTCACCAATCACCCTTACCCTCTCCCCTCTGACAGCTGTCAGTCTGTTCTCTGTATCTATGTCTGTTTCTATTTTTTTATTAGTTTATTTTGTTTATTATATTCCACATTTATGTTCTTTATGCAACTTTGAGACAGCATAGGAACTTCGGCCTGGAAATGGAAAACACCAGTTGCTCAGGAAGTCAAGTTAAGACCACGTTGTCAGAAGGAACAAGGGATAAGCTTACTGAAAAAATATTACCACTCCTCCACTACCGACTAAAAAAATGCAGAGGTAGCTGATTTTATCTCCTTTTTGCCTGCTTCAATTACTTAACCAAATTCGCAGTTGATCAAGGTTTGACCATTATATGACCTACTTACAGCGATGGTAATGAGCACTCCACCATCTTGCCCCAACAGTGTAGGCACAAACATAATTACCAGCCAACACAGCTTGAAAGGAAAGTCCCCCAAGCCTGGAATGGAAAAAATTCTGGAGGCTTGCCTTTTTCAAAATGCTTGTCTTTTTATGCAAGCCCACTTTGTTCCCATGATATAAAAGCAGCCTAGAAGAGCCAGGCCCCAAACCAGTTCAGAGGACCTTCTTTTTCTCTGTGCTGCCTCCCTCATGCTTGAGCAAAAACTTACTAAAATATGCTTGAAAATTTCTGTAGGGTTCTCCCTTGATTTCCATATTGGAGAATCCAAGAAACCCAAGAACACCAATGCTGGTAACAGCTTTACGAACTTGAAGTTTATTCTTGTAAGTCTTTCATATTCATTTCATTATATGAATATACTACAATTTATTTATTATTTATAATTATTTATTTATTTTACTCATTCTACAATAGGTAGCTTCTGTATCTGTTTGGCTTTCAGCTTAGACTTTTATGAATGATACTGCTCTGAATATTCTTGTGTATTTTGACACACCTATGCACACATTCCTTTTGTATGTGTCTATGAGTGGAATTTCTAGGTGGGTATGTACATATTCAAATTGGGTTGAGAATGCCAAATAGGTTTCTGACATGTCTACGTCAATTTACATTTCTACCATAGGTGTATGAGAATTCCACCTTCTCTACATGGTTGTCAATATTTAGTATTTATGACATCTTTAATTGTAGCCTTTCTAGTAAGTTCGTAGTAGACTTTCACCTGAGGTTAAATTTCTATTTCTTTGACGACTAATGAAGTTGAGTACCTTTTCGTATGTTTATGACCATTTGGCTGTCCTCTTGTAAAATGCCTCTAGTGTCTTCCCAAATTTTGCATTGGGCTGTTCTTTTTCTTACCTATTGCAAGGATTCTTTTCATACTGTAGATATGAGCTCTTTTTTGGTTATATGTGTGGTAAATTTCTTTTCTTATTCTATGGCTTGCATTTTTACCTTCTTAGTGATATGTTTTGATAAGTAAAAGTTTTTATTTTTAAAAATTATATTTTGAATTAATTTCAGATTCTTTAAAGAGTAGAAAAAAGCACAAATAGCTTCCATATAACTTCATCCAGCCTTCCTGAGTATTAACATATCAAATATATCAAACATTTTTCAAACTCAGATATAATTTTCGTGTGATACTCTAAACTACATAGATATATTTTTGTTGAATGAATGAAGCAATGTGACATTTGGGTCAATGGATGTCAGCGCAAAAAAAGCAGCCACACAAAATTAAAGCGTACTATTTTCCTATTACTTACTACAATTGCTGACCATTCATATTTTCAGTGGAGGGGTCATGTGAGTCCATGGTTTGCTATTTATTAACCTTTCTGAAAAGTCAGCTCAGGTGGGACTATAGTTTTAGTGGATTTGTGTCAATTTCACTCAAAATGGAGCTGAATTGTGTATGATCATTTCTGCTCTCTAGAAAAAGTGTGTTCACACAGTTATAATGAAGCTTTCTGACATTACAGCTACCTTATTTGAATATTTATGTCTGTTTGGAAGATAACAGTGAAATCACAATATTATTGAGGTTTCATGCTAGAAAAATAGGATCATGTAATTTAAGCAATTTATAATTTAAAAGTATAGACCACTTATGAACAAACAATTATAAAAAAACTCAATTCTGTGGTAAGGATTTTTAATGATCTCTTTTTCAATGTGGTGGATGCAGTTCGTAAAATCAAGCAACATGCTAAATCTCATCACATTACTGACAATAATTTAAGAGTATTGATTCCCAATTCTATATTCTCTTCTTATGGTGGTAACTATATCTCAGGCTAAAATAGGAGAATCACATAAAATCATTAAACATAACTTCTGATCTGGCTTTTACATGCCATATTTATGAAATCCCTTGTAAATTATCTTTAATCCTTACACCACATTGAAGGCTTAGTCCCACTTCAATCTCTTGTTGGGTGAGACAAATGGACCTTGGCGTTCATAGTCTAGCAAGTCAGATTCCATTTAGTTCACCCCTAACCTTGGAGGCTACATTCTCTATTTTCCCCCCTTATGATTAATCTTCTGCCATGTGTTCTATTTCCAGTGATGTCTTCTCAGCATTGACCACACTTGCCTTGGCTCTCTGTTCAGCATGTTATTGAAATTCAGGTTGCGATCAGTCCTTTGATTCTATCCCCTGACCCTATTTGTTCCTAAATGCTTCTCCTTATGGTTGATTTCCATTACCTGCTGATAAACTGCTCTAACGCCTACCTGTAAAACAGAACCATCTCACTGCTGCATGGGTGGCTTTTGTTGATCAGGGACACCAGGCAGAAAATCCCTTGTTCTCTCAGCTCTGTCTGTGCATTCCTCCTAAAGCCTGATTGAGAAGGTCAATATCCTAAGATGGGTTAATTAAGTACACTAAGAGGACTGCCCACTAAATCCCTTTCTTGGGAAAAGCTTTGCTTAGTTTAAATGAGCCAGAGAAAGAAGGCAGTGTTAAGTCCTTTGGGAGGACACAGAAAAAGTGGAGAGGATGCCAGTCCTAATCTGGTGATGAGGGGGTTGGAAAGGATGGAGGTTCAGGAACGGTAGGTCATCAGACAGGCATTAGAATTTAAAGTCAAGAAACTGGCTTCAGGTCCATTCTGCATGCTAACCTCAGGCATGTCATTTATCTGGCTGAGGCCTGTTTCAAAGTCTACACAAATAGAAATGATCTCTGTCTTTTGTATTTCACTGGATTTCATACAAGTGATGCTTCCTTCACTGTGTACTAGACAACAGCAGAACTGGGGAATCTTACAAGGCATTTGAATTGGTATCATCTCAAATAATTAAAACTTTAAGGTGAAGTAAAATTTTCCAATCTCAGTTATATGTATATATTAAAAACAATTTATGTAACTAATCATGATATGAAATTTAAATTTACAATAAGTAATGACTGAATTCTATTTTCTATCAGTTAACTTTCCTTCCAGAAAATTTTAAGTCTATACTTAAATTGTTAAGCATTACAAATCATACTGCTTACATATGAATTTTTACTAATTAATATTAGTAAATAAGCCAGTATTTTAAAAATAAATTGAATCAAACTAGCAGCCAGCAAGCTATTATTTATATGGATTGGAATGGTAAATTAGAGAATTGTTAATTAAATCACTAAGACAAATAATTGGGAGAAATTCTCTTTTAATTAGTCTTGGTTCTTCTCAAGATGGTGAACTAGCAAAGGCTGCTGGCTTCTTCCTAAAGCTCTGGAGAAACTATTGAAAAAAGGAGGAGAGGGAGGAGAAGAAAGAGAAAGTAGAGAAAGAGAGGGGGGTGGGAGACATACATATGGATTCTAGGAAACAGAAAACTGTACCTAAAAGTGAGACGTCCTGGGAAGGCTGAAGCTATGCTAACCTTGCAGTACGGACTGGATGCGGAGAAGGGAGCACTGTGTGGAGGGCAGTGAGATGGCTGGAGGGAAACTAATGCCTATGCTAAGGTGAATAATCACTGTAAAAGAAAGCAATTAAAAAACATCTACCATTGAAAAAAGAATGATTAGAAGAGAGAGCCCAGGAATTTAAAATAGTCATAATAAATACAGAAGCCCCCACTTATTCCGGAGGGATTTGTCTAAGACCCCCAGTGGATATCTGAACCCATGGATAGTATCGAACCCTACATACACTGTTTTCTCCTATATATACGTATCTTTTTACTGAAAGGGAGCATTTACAGCTTTTCTTTGGCATATCCAAGTCGCCAGCATCGCTACTCTTGTGTTTTGGGGCCATTATGAGGTAAAATAAGGGTCACTTGAACACAAATATCACAATACTGCCAGGCCATCTGATGAAACTTAACATCTCTACTGAGGGATTAACTGGTGGGGAGAGTATGCAGCACGGAATGCTGGACAAAGGGACGAATCATGTCTGGGCAGGACAGAGCATAAAGGTGTGAGCCTTCATCATGCTCCTCAGAGTGATACAAAATTTAAGACTTGTAAATTATTTCTGGAATTTTCCATTTAATATTTTTGGACAATGATTGATTCTGGGTAACTGAAACTTTGGAAGGCAAACCCACCTGAGAAGGAGGGACTACTGTAAAAGGAAATAAGGGAAAGGACTAGTAACATAAAGCAAAACCAAACAATAATTTTAAAAAATCCAAGTGGAGATATTATTAAAATATAACAGTTGGAATATTAAAAACCAAAAACACAAAGGATGAGATAAATTGTAGGTTGAATGGATAAAGAATGAATACATTGAAGGGTCAGATGGAGAAACTCTCCAAGAAGAGGAAGAAACAATAAAGATAGGGGAAGTATAAAAGAGTGGTTCAGGGACATGTGAGACAAAAGTAGCTATATAGGGGCCCAGAAGTGGAGGAAAAAAAGAATAAACTATTAGACCTCCTCAGGAACTTTGTAAACAGATAAGTCCTCAGAATAAAGGGGGAAAATAGGAAGCATGCCTCAGTTTTATGAGAATGGCAAGCTGCTAAGAAATGAGTGAACAAATAGTTTATGTCAGTAATATTAAGTTTCAGAATTCATGAAATGTCTGGGACATTTAAAAGAATAAATCTGTTGATCCAGCGTATAAATTTCAACCTGTATATTTTACCATTCATGCTAGTCCAACTGAACAATAGATGAGCTCCGTCAACTGCCTTGTGTCAACAGTGCTGTGGCACCCTCTGCTTCTATGCTTTTCCTGAATCCAGCAATAATTCCTAGCTGTTTAAAGATAAACATCTGCATGACTTGAACAGGCTGTGGATATGTTTGTAGGCATTTTATAGTAAATTTCTCTCAGCTTCACCCCATCCTATCAGGTCAAACCTTCACAAGAGCCAACATTTCAATCGACTTCTTTGATTTTATGAATAGCAAAATAGTCCTAAGATTTTATGATTTATTTTTGCTTAGCACAGGTATTGTAGAACAGCATTATTCTAATTAAAATTTAATTAGAAACTAGAGAAAAGATGATTACCTGCCTTTATAAATCTTTTCTGGATACACACACACACACACACACACACACACACACACACACACATCCTATACAATTAATGTACATGTTAATAAACTTTTTTCAGAACATATTAAAGAAAGCAATTCCCAAATGCTCATATTCTGTTGAGCTGGAAATGAAACACAATACATACCCAAATTTATTGCTTTTATTCCTTTCATTTTACCAGACATTAGGAAAAATAAATGGAAGATGATCCTGAAATGAGATCTGTAATAATCAGACTTCAAGGTCTCACTTCTATCATCTTCATGAATAATTGCCCACATTTTTTTAAGTTGTTTCATCTATTTAAGCCTTATCAATGATATTAAACTGATTGAAATGGTCTAATTAATTATATCTTAGAAATTTTGGGAATATCACAGGATTAAGATATTTAATGAAACAAATTTTGTGATTACAGTCTCAGAAGAATTCCTTAAGTGTTAAGTCCTACTTCATGAATCCCCTGTAATACATAGTTTATTCTGAAGCAGTGGTAAATCACTGAAGTGAACATTTTCTTCATAATGTCACTACAAAATAGCATAAAAAGTATTCTAACTACATGCCATGAAATTAAAACAACGGACCATGACTGGTAGGAAATTATGGGTTTATCTTACTTTTGTGGAGATTTTTAAAAAAGTAACATTTATGGAGAAAGTAATGCATATTAAATCTCTTGTACACCTACAATGATTAAAGAAATCTTTTCACGTATACAAGCAACTCTGTTCAGTTTGGACAAAGAGTCTCTTAAATCAAGTCACATCACACAGCATGAGAAGTTAGCAAGTGGAAGGAAATCAAGTGAACATTATTCAAATAATTTAAGATGTCCTGATATTTAAAACATCTGGAGTTTGTACTCTAAGACCTTGATACTCCAGTGTGGTCCATAGACCAAAAGCATCAGCATCTTGCTGGAGCAAAATCTTGGGCCCCAAGCCAATCCTGCTGAATTAAAATCCTCCTTTTTAAGATCTTCAGGTGTTTCATATGCACATTAAAATTTTAGAATCACTACCACTGTGAGGAATTATTATTTTGAAAACTTAATGAGATACTCCATGACTGGGAAGAAGACAACTTAGTCATGTTTTTTAAATAGACATCACAACAATCTTCTCTAGATGGGTGTTCCTTAAGAGTGAAGGTTATAATTGACTCTTTTTTGCACCCTCAGCATCTCATAGAATGCCTGCCTCATATCTGGCGTGGTGAGAAGAGGAATAAATGATGTTAAATAAAAGTAAAGCAGTCAAGTCAATGATGCTACAAAATTTGTTAAAAAGGTTAAGATGGTTGGCTCAATGGGCAAGTATGACATTCGACATGAACACATGAAACAACTGAAAATATGAAAAATTTTGCTCAAACATAAAAGTAAAAAATTGTCCTGTGCCTAATTAGGAAGGAAGCACACAACAAAGGTTCCAAGCATTAATATGCTTAGCCTGATAATTTGATAACTAGCTTACAGAGCAAATGTGATATTGAAATGCATAAAAATTTTCATAATTCTAAGCAATATTCGTGGTCCATTATCTTAGTCAAATCTTACTAGAATTCTTTTAGATCAAAGCAAAATCTAGAATGTAAAGTGGACTTAAGATAAGTCACTTGAGAAAACTGATACATAAATAATAGTCCAGAGTATGCTAATAATTATTTAAAAGTTAGTATGTTCAGCATGACCAGCCTCCACCCTGTCACTGTCTATGGGCCCACCATGAATTAATAAAGACACTCCCATCACCTGGGATAGTCCAAGGATTAGAAGCTCCCTTCCAGGAAATAGGGACAAGTTAACCAAATTCTTTATTATACAAAATGGCCTTACTGAGGTCTCTGGCTAGGCTGGATTACCTCTAGGTCAAATCTTAATACAATATTTTGCCCTGGCTGGTGTGGTTCAGTTGGATAGAGTATTGTCTCATAATTGAAGGGTTGAGACTTCGATTTGCAGTCAGGGCACATATTGCGGTTGCAGGTTTGATCCTTGGCACGCTAGGAGTGTATGGGAGGCAACCAATTGATGCTTCCCTCACTCCCTTCCTCTCTGTCTAAAAGCAATGCAGAATATCCTTGGGTGAGGTTAAACCCCCCCCTTTTTTTAATCTTAATAAAGTGATTCACAAGAGTTAGCCAGATTTTTCTGCTATGTTATTTTGTTGCACTGAATATTATGCCAAGGGAAGGGGACATAATATGGCAAAATTCAGAATGTTAATTATCCAATTATCTCTTTTGGTCTAAAGATATTCTCTGATGTTTAGAGTTGTATAATACAGATATTGAGTTTCTACTGCATGATATGCACTTAAAGTAGACATGGCTTAAAAAACAATTTATATCTACATACCCCATCTGTGTTTAACTAATGGTCCAGTAAAAAGATCCTTGCTTATTCATTTACGTCTGTCAAATTCTTAATTTAGAGATACCTCATCACTTAAGTTACTCTAGGTTTACTTAAATGTTTATAGTGGGGTCCAGTGGAAAGAAAATATCCCATAATAATTATGTGATTGTGAGCTTGAACTTACCCTGGTCCTCAACTTCTGTATTTGCAAAAATGTGCACATGAATAATCACATCTACTTGGAGAGAAAACAGAGTGTTTAAGAGCATGGATTCTGGAACCAGAGTGCTTGACAGACAGTTCTTGTTCTTTCCAGCTATGAAAGGCTAGGAATGTCCCTCTGGCCACAGCTTCCTCATCTATAAAATGAGGATAATAATACCTACCCTCATAGAGATATTGTCAGGATTAAGTTATCACATACAAAGCACTGATAATAGCACCTGACACCTAACAAGCACTTAAACATTACAATTGCAATTATTATTTTTAATTCCCTTGTTATTTATTTGGTTATTGGGAATGACATAATATTAATGAAAGAACATATAATAAAATCTTGCATACATATACATTCAAATGTTGATTTCCTTTACTATAGAAATTATTCTGTATTTCATGTTATTTCTTAAGATAACTCCATGGATCAAATGAGTGAAATAAAGTTTATCTCCATATGATGGCAGGTAGAAAAAGGAAATGGAATATAAAGGGTTTAGACTGGAAAACTAATGTTTTAAACAGTGCTAAACTGTTTAAAATTAGGAGGACGTGCAATAAATTTGTAGCAGGCAGATGATGGCCAAATATTAGAAAGAGTCAGGGTAAAAGGATGCCCTGATAAGTTAAAATTATAATACGTTATCAAGAATTTTGGAAAATTAACTTTTTTAAAGCACAATCCTTACTGTCCTAGAGTTTAAGGTAGCATAATTAAGTAGAAATTAAGATTCCTTTCATTTTAAAATATAGAAACAAAAATGATTATCATTTCGGGAAAAAAATTCACAGTATTTTTTTCCTTTTTTCTTTCCTAAGTTTTCTATTGTTCAAATACATTTGTCTCCATTTTCCTGCCAACACTTTCCTCTGCCCCTACCACCCTCACCCTCAATCTTCCTTTGGCTTTATCCATGCTCCTTAACTTGACCCTTCTTCCCCTTTTCCTCGTTACCCTCCTCGCTCCTCCTCTCTTGTTATTGTCAGTTTGTTTCTTCTTTCGATGTTGCTGGTTATATTTTTCTTTCTTGTTTGTTTTGTTGATTAGGTTCCACTTATGGGTGAGATCATATGGTATTTGACTTTCACCCTCTGGCTTATTTCACTTAGCATAATGCTCTCCAGTTCCATCCATTCTGTTGTGAAGGGTAGGAGTTCCTTCCTTTTTTCTGCTGCACAGTATTCCATTGTGTAAATGTACCAGTTTTTTGAATCACTCATTTACTGATGGGCACTAAGGCTGTTTCCAAAACTTGGTTATTGTAAATAACACTGCTATGAACATTGGGGTGCATACGTCTTTTTGACGTTGTGTTTTGGGATTCTTAGGGTGTAATCCCAGCAGTGGAATTGCTGGGTCAAAAGACAGTTCTGTTTTTAGATTTTCGAGGAAATTCCAAACTGTTTTCCATAGTGGCTGCACCAGTCTGCCTTCCCACCAACAGTGTACTAGGGTTCCCTTTTCTCCACAACCTCACCAACACTTGATTGTTGATTTGTTTATGATGGCCATTGTGGCTGGTATGAAATGGTATCTCATTGTGGTTTTAATTTGCATTTCTCTGATGGCTAGTGATGCTGAGAATCCTTTCATATGTCTCTGGGCTCTGTGTATGCCCTCCTTGGAGAAATGTCTGTTCAGGTCCTTTGCCCATTTTTTAATAGGATTGTTTGTCTTCCTGGAGTGGAGTTATGTGAATTATTTATATATTTTGGAGATCAAATCCTTGTCTGAGGTATCATTAGCAAATATACTTTCCTATACAGTTTGTTCCCTTTTCATTTTGCTGAAGTTTTCCTGAGCAGTGCAGAAGCTTCTTATTTTGATGAAGTCCCATTTGTTTATTCTTTCCTTTATATTCCTTGCTCTAGGGGACATATCAGTGAAAATATTGCTGTGTGGGGTATCTGAGTTTCCTACCTGCATTCTCCTCTAGGACTTTTATGGTGTTGTGACTTATATTAAAGTCTTTTATCCATCTTGAGTTTATTTTCGTGTTTATGATGGTGTAAGTTGATGGTCATGTTTCATTTTTTTGCATGTAGCTGTCCAGCTTTCCAAACACCATTTGTTGAAGAGGTTATTTTTACTCCATTTATTCTATTGACCATAGAGACATGGGTTTATTTCTGGGCCTTCTATTCTGTTCCATTGATTTATATGTCTGTTCTTATGCAACAGACATTTAGAACCAGACTGTTCTTATAAAAAACCAGACTGTTTTCATTACAGTGGCCTAGGAATATAGTTTGATGTCAAGTATTGTGATCCCTCCTACTTTGTTCTTTCTCAAAATTGCTGCAGCTATTCAGGATCATTTATGGTTCCATATAAATTTTTTAAATGTTTGTTCTATATCTGTGAAATACATCATTGGTATTTTAATAGGGATTACATTGAATCTATAATTTGCTTTGGGTAGTATGGACATTTTGATGTTAATTCTTCCAATCCATGAACATGGTATATGCTTTCATTTATTTGTGACTTCCTTAATTTCTTTCTTCAGTGTTGTGTAGTTTTCTGAGTACAGGTCTTTTACCTCCTTGAGTAAGTTTATTCCTAGGTAAGGTGTTTTCTGGGGGTTTTTTTGGTTTGTGTTTTTTTTTGTTATAGCAAATGGGATTTTTTTTTTCCTGATTCCTGTTTCTGGTATTTCATTGCTGGTGTACAAAAATGCCTTTGATTTCTGAATGTTGACTTTGTATCCTGCTGTGTTGCCAAATTCACTTATTAGGTTGAGTAGTTTTTTGGTGCAATCTATAGGGTTTTCTCTGTACACTATTATGTCATCTGCAAACAATGATAATTTTACTTCTTCCTTTCCATATTGGATGCTTTTTATTTCTTTTTCTTGTTTGACCACTGTGGCTAGGACTTCCAATACTATGTTGAATAGAAGTGGTGAAAGAGGACAACCTTATTTTTTGCCCCATGTTAGTGGGAAAACTTTTAGTTTTTGACCTATGAGTATGAGATTAGCTGTAGGTTTTTCATATATGGCCTTTATTATGTTGAGGTATGCCCCCTTTATTCCCATTTTGCTGAGTGTTTTTATCATAAATGGATGCTGTACCTTATCAAATGCTTTTTCTGCATCTATTGATATGATCATGTGATTTTTGTCTTTCCTTTTGTTTATGTGATGCATTATGTTTATTGATTTGTGAATATTGAACCATCCTTGCATCCATGGGATGAATCCCACTTGATCATAGTGGATGATCTTTTTAATGTACTGCTGGATGCAGTTTGCCAATATTTTGTTGAGGATTTTAGTGTCTATGTTCATCAGCGATATTAGTCAGCAGTTCTCTTTCTTCATTGTGTCTTTATCTGGTTTTGGGATTAGGATGATCCCATCCTCATATAAAGGGTTTGGAAGTCTTCCCTCTTCTTGGATTTTTTTGGAATAGTCTGAGAAGGACAGGGGTTAGCTCTTTCTTAAATGTTTTATAAAATTCTCCTGTAAAACTGTCCAGTCCAGGGCTTTTGTGTGCTGGAAGTTTTTTAGTTACTGCTTCAATTTCACCAGCTATTATTGGTCTGTTAAGGCTTTCTTTTTCTTCATTCAGTGTTAGAAAGTTATATTTTTCTAGAAATTTGTTCATTTCACCCAGGTTTTTCAGATTTCTTGACATATAATTGTTCATTTTAAGGAAATGAACAATTATATGTCAAGAAATTATATGCAGGAAATTTCCTGCAATCCTTTGTATTTCTGTGGTATTAGTTGTAATTCCTCCTCTTTCATCTCTGATATTATTTGAGTCCTCTCCTTTTTTTTCTTGATGAGTCTGCTTAAAGACTTCTCGATTTTGTTTATCTTTTCAAAGAACCAGCTCCTGGATTTATTGATCCTTTAAATTGTTCTTTTAGTCTCTATGTCATTCAATTCTGCTCTGATCTTGATTATTTTCTTCCTTTGACTCGCTCTGGGCTTTGTTTGTTCGTTTCTCCAGTTCTTGAAGCTGTAGGGTTAGGTCATTTATTTGAAATGTTTCTATCTTTTTTAGGTAGGCCTGTATTGCTCTGAACTTCCCTCTCAGGACTGCCTTCGCTGTGTCCCATAGGTTTTGGACTGTTGTGTGTTTGTTTTCATTTGTTTCCAGAAACTTTTTGATTTCTTCTTTTATCTCATTATTGACCCATTCATTGTTTAATAGCATGCTATTCAGTCTCCATGAGTTTGTATGTTTTTAAGTTTTTTCCTTGAGGTTGGTTTCTGATTTCAAGCCCTTGTGGTCTGAGAAAATGCTTGTTATGATTTAAATTTTCTTGAGTTTTTGAGGCTTGTTTTCTGTCCTATCATGTGGTCTATCTTTGAAAATGTTCCACGTGCATTTGAAAAGAATGTCTATTTTTGCTTCTTTGGGATGAAAGTTTCTATATATATCAGTTAAGTCCATTTGATCTAATCTTTCATTAACTTCCACAATATCCTTGTTAATATGTTGTTTGGAACATCTATCCGTTGTTGACAGTAGGGTGTTAATACCCCTACTATCAGCGTGCTGCTGTCTATATCTTTCTTGAAGTCCTCCAAGATTTTCCTTATATATTTGTGTACTCCTCTGTTGGGTGCATATAGGTTTACAATGATTATATTTCTTGATGTAGCCTTCCTTTGAGTATTATGAAGTATCCTTCTGTGTCTTTTTTTATGGCCTTTGTTTTGAAATCTATTTTGTCTTTTATAAGTATTGCTACCCTGGCTTTTTTTTCTCCTGTCTGTTTGCTTGGAATATAGTTTTCCATCCATTTACACTCTGTCTGTGTAGGTCATTTGTTCTGAGGTGGGTTTCTTGTAGGCAACATATGTGTGGGCCATGTTTTCTAATCCGTTCAGCCACCCTGTATCTCTTGAATGGAGCATGTAATCCATTTTCATTTAAAGTTATTATTGATAAGTACTTATGCATTTTTTCCCTTTTGTACTTGAGTTCCTCTCTCTCTTTCTCTCACTCTTTTTCTTCATCTTTTTAAAGCAGTCCCTTTAGCATATCTTGCAATCCTGGTTTGGTGGAAGTGTATTCTCTTAGCCTTCTTTTGTCTGGGAAACTCCTTATTTTGCCTTCAATTTTAATTGAGAGCCTTGCTGGGTAGAGTGGACTTGGTTGCCAGCCTTTGTTTTTCATTACTTGGAATATTTCTTGCCATTCCCTTCTGGCTTGTAGTGTTTCTGTTGAGAAGTCAGCTTCTAGCCATATCAGGGTTGCCTTGTATGTTACTAGCTGTTTTTCCCCTGCTGCCTTTAAGATTCTCTTTGTCTTTGATATTTGCCATTTTAATGATGATGTGTCTTGGAGTGGGCCTCATTGGGTTTCTCTTGAATGGGACCCTCTGTGCTTCCTGGACTTATGTGACTTTTTCTGCTCCAATCAGGGAAGTTTTCCATCATTACTTTTTCAAACAGGTCCTCTATCTCTCCTTTCCTCCTTCTGGTATCCCTATTATACAGACAATATTACATTTTAGGTTGTCCTGCATTTCCATAAACCCCTCTTCATTCTTTCTGAATCTTTTTTCATTTTTTTGCTCTTTCTGGGAACTTTTTTCTACCTTGCCCTCCAGCTCTCTGATTCTATCCTTTGCTTCATCTAGTCTGCTCTTGATTCCTTCCACTGTGTTCTTCAATTCAGAAATCGTATTCTTTAATTCCTCTTGCCTCTTGTTGATAGTTTCTATGTCCTTTTTCATGCCAATACAGTTTGCAGTAAGTTCCTCTTGTTTTCATTGTAGTTTTTTGTAATTCTCTCTGAGCTCACTGAGCTCATTGAGCTTCCTCAGACCTATTGTTTTGAACTCAATATCTGATAGTTTATTTGCCTCTATTTCATTTAGTTCTCTTTCTGGGGATTCTTCCTTTCCCTTCGATTGGTGTGTGTATCTCTGTTTTTCCATTACTTTTGAGACTGTTCTTTTTTGCTTCTGCTTCTTAAATTGATGTATCTTGACTTCCTCACTTCGTGGTGTGAACTTCTATGGTAGGAGACCTGTGAGATTCAGTGGTGCAGTCTCCTTGATCTCCTGAACTTGCTGCTCTTTGGGTGCGTTTTATGTCGTCTGTGTTGGCTCTCTGGAAGTAGTTGGGTTTGAATGTTGTTTGGTTGTTCTCTGATGGATCCTTCCCTGAACTGTTTGAGCGTTACTCTGCATACCACATCTTGTGTGTTTTTGTGCAGGTGCCAGAAGAAAACCACAAAGCCCAGGAAATAAACCCACATCTGCAAAAATAACTCACTCTGCAATCACATTATCAACAGCAAAAGAACCAGTATTAATAGGGCTGTAAAGAGATTAAGACTATCATAAGAAAGAAGAGAAATAAACTCTTAGTATAAAATCTAATGACTTAATATGCACAAACCTGATGGACCGAAAATGGATGTTAACAAGCTATGTAGTCAAGAAAATATCGCAAATCATGGAGAAGACCACAGTGGATTTTGTCTTGGTAACCTCTAGTATTTACTTCTGTTTTTTCTTTCTGGATATTCCTCTGATGAAATCAAATGTTGACTGTGTCTGATCTTAGGCAGTCTGGTCAAGACTTCCAGGAATCTACTCTCTGTGGCTGTCCCCTTCAGTTGTTATTCTTGTGTTTCTGCCCTCAGCAGTCAGGCTTAGGCATGTGAGCCATGGCAGAGTCCATCCTCAGTGAAGGGCTATTGTTTCCCCTCATGCTGCTGCTGCTCAGGGGAGTGATCTGCCTGAGCAAGATGGCTGCTGCCATATGGGGAATGACTCAGTACTGCAATCCTGCTGGCTACTCTCTCAGTTCTCTCCCCAAAGCCTCCTTCCCGTCTCTCTTCAGGCATCTCTAGCCCACTCTGCCCCCGCCTTTGCTAGAGCCTAGGGAGAGTGGCTACAAACAAAAACCTATGAGTTGGCCCTTTAAACGGCTCTTTGTGTCTCCATCTGCCCATCTCTGGCAGAGAGCAACCCTGCCGCTTTTCACAGATGGCTGTTATCTGTGTACTTTTTGGGCTCTGGTGCTATAGGCTGGGGGTCCCCGCTTATTGTTTAGACTCCATTCTTCTCAGGGGGATCTAACTGGCTGTTTAAATATCCCTCTATTGTTGCTGCCTAAGGGCGCCTAGTCAGTCTTCTCGAAGCCTCCACTACACTCCTTACCAGTCAGGTTGTGCTAAAGCTGATTCTTCTGTTTGTCCGAGGTGATACAACTTCTTTTTCACTATTGTTCGGTGGTTTGTTCTGGGTGATTTCTCCACAATTTAGTTGTAATTTCTGATTGGCCTGGGAGGAAGTCAGTGTGACTTCTGTTCATTCCTTTACCATCTTGAAAACCTGAAAACTCACAGTATTTTAACATGCAACAAATGAAAACCTGTCAGAATTCTTTATGCTAGATCATTAAATTATCAGGGGCTCTGTTGTACCTGCAGATGCACATGACAGGTTGAAGTCATCATCAGCATACAATGGAATTTTAAGAATTGAGATTAAGTGTTCAGAGTATATTATACTGATGAAACGCAAATGATATCACCTATAGCACAGATACTGAACTGTTTTAATCAATGCTACTTACACTGAAAATGAAGATTAATTGAAATTTTTTAACCAGTGGAAGGAATTCCAGAGTGCAGTGCTAAAACCTAAGGGCCAAAATATTTATGAATTTAGACTCAAAACTATGCAAGTAACATACTTTACAAATTTGCTATATCTAACTTGTATTTCTTAAATTTACCTTATTTTATTTTCAACATGCCAAATTAAATTTCAAATTAAATTACATAAGGAAGATGGCAGTGTAGGCAGAAATGGCTCGCCTCTTCACACAACATCAAAATTACAACTAAAATATAGGAAAACTGTCACTCAGGACCACCAGAAATCGAGGTGAATGGAAGTCTGACAGTACAGAATAAAAGAAACCACATCCATTGAGATTGGTAGGAGGGGCACTGATGAGGAACAGGCTGGTGTCTTACTCACATGTAGTGGATAAAAATTTGGGAGGGATATCCTGGGGACAAGCAGGCCCAGCTCCGCAGCTGGTCCCCCAGCCCAGGGTTCCAGTGCCAGGAAGACAAGTCTTTACAACTTCTGGCTGCAAAAACCAGCAGGGATTGAGTCAGTGGAAGAAACTTCTAGAGCTCTAAGCAATTCCTCTTAAAGAGCCTGCACACAGAATCACCTACTCAAATTCACTCCTTCTGAGCTCTAACACCGGAGTGGCAGCTTGAAGGGCACCAGTGGTATATAGGGAGAAACTGAAGTGTCTAGCATCAAGGTGAGCAGAGGACATTGTTCTTTTTCTGAGCCCATCCCCTGCAGAGCCACAGAGCCGGCAGGCTGTATCATATTTGAGGCTCCATCAAGCTGGCTAACACTGTGGGACTACCTTGGAGATTCCCAGAGTCTGTCCCACTCAACTTATGGGCCCACTCAAGCTGTTTCCATATGAATGGCTGGTCTTTGCTGATGCTTCATAACTTCCTAAATCCTCTGAAACAAGCAATAGCTGGCCTCAGTGAGCTCCAGACCAGACACTAGTAGCAGCCAGAGTAGTTTCACAGCTTTGCTTCACCTGGAATCTCCAAGCCTACACAAGGAGGTCTTTTCAGATTACTCATAGCTCAGGAAGGGTAGCCCTGGACAAAACACAGGTGGGGGCTGAACTTGTCCTGCACCACACAAGAAACCAGGGCCAGGGCCAGTGCACTCAGTGGACAGCTACAGACCATGTCAGAGTACCACCACCTTGCCTCTGCATAGCAGATCCTCCACAGAGGGTGGAGGTTGGCAGTAAGTGGTCACAGCAAATCCCTGCAGCTGACTGGCCTGGGTAAATCCCTCCCATTGACCTGACAGCAACCAAGGCTCAAGTAGAGGAGGGCATAAGGTGTACTCAGCCCACATGAAGGGCACACCTCAAGTACTCAGCTTGGGTGATAGGGGAGGCCATGCGAATGGACTCAACAGGACACCTACTACATTAGGTCACACTACCAAAACATGGAATCAAAGCAGGTCTACCAATATATAGAAACAAATACAGGGAGGCTGCTAAAATGAGGAGACAAAGAAACATGGCCCAAACAAAGGAACAGGTCGAAACTCCAGGAAAAAAGCTAAATGAAATGGAGATAAGCAATCTATCAGATGCAGAGTTCAAAACACTGGTTATAAGGATGCTCAAGGATCTTAGTGATGACCTCAGCAGCATAAAAAAGATCCAGTCAGAAACAAAGGATACACTAATTGAAATAAGAAACAACTTACAGGGAAACAACAGTAGAGTAGGTAAAGTGGAGAATCAAATCAAATGATTTGGAACATTAGGAAGAAAAAACCACCTATTAGAACAAAAAGGGATGTCTGCTTTCATCAGTCTCATATAACATAGTACTGGAATTCCTAGCCACAGCAATCAGACAAGAAGAAGTAATAAAAGTCATCCTAATTGGATGTTAAAATTATATTATTTGAAGTTAAATATAGTTAATATATATTTAGTTTTATATATAGTTAATATGTATAGTTTTAACTAATACATTTAAAACTATATTATTTGAAGGTGACATAATCTTGTATGTAAAGAACTCTATATACTTCCACCAAGAAACTACTAGAACTGATTAATGAATTCAGTAAATAAAAAATTTATATTCAGAAATTGGTTGCATTTTTATACTCTAATTATGAACTATCAGAAAAGGAAACTACAAAAATGTTCCATTGAAAATTGCATCAAAAATACCTAGGAGTTCCAGCCAAGATGGAGACATAGGTAGATATGCTTTGCTTCCTCGCACAACCAAAAGGATAACCACCAATTTAAAAACAAAAAATAACCAGAACTGCCAGAAAATCAAACTGCATGGAAGTCTCATAACCAAGGAATTAAAAAAGAAACATTCACCCAGATTGGTAGAAGGGGTGAAGATGAACAGCTGACGTCGAGAAGATGAGCAGCAAGACGGCTGCTAGCAGACCAGGATATTCTACATTTGTGTGCAGATAGGCTGGGAGGAAAAACTGGGAAGACAAATTGCACAATCCAGGGTCCCAGCATGGGGAAATAAAGCCTCAAAACCTCTGGCTGTAAAAACCTCTGGGGGTTGCAGCAGCAAGAAAAACTCCGTCTCACAGGAGACTTCTTTGGAGAGGCCCACTGGGTCCTAGAACATACACAAGTTTTCCCACCTGGGAATCAGCACCTGAAAGGGCACCATTTGCTTATGGGGAAGTGATGGAAAGTGGGGTGAGAGCCAAGCAAGTGGCATTGTTCCCACTTTGTCTCCTCTCCCACAGACAGCACCATCTAAAAGCAAAGTGGGTTGCTCCACCCTGGCAAATACCTAAGGCTCTGCCTCTTACAATGTAACAGGTGGCCCGAGACAAAGAAATATGGCCCAAATGAAAGAACAGATGAAAATTCCAGAAAAAGAAGTAAGCAATGAGGAGGTAGCCAACCTATCAGATGGAGAGTTCAAAATACTGGTAATCAGGACACTCACAGAAATGACTGAGTATGGTCACAAAATAAAGGAAGAAACAAAAGCCATACAAAGTGAAATAAAGGAAAACATACAGGGAACCAACAGTGAAGGGAAGCAAACTGGGACTCAAATCAACGATTTGGAACAAAAGGCAAAAATAAACATCTAACTGGAACAGAATGAAGAAACAAGAATTCAAAAAAATGAGGAGAGGCTGAGGAACCTCTGGGACAACTTTAAACATTCCAACATCCAAATCATAGAAGTAGAGGATGAGCAAGAAATTGAAACCTTATCTGAACAAATAATGAAGGAAAACTTCCCCAATATGGTGAAAAAACAAGATATTCAAGTCCAGGATGCTTGAAGAATCCCAAAGAAGTTGGATCCAAGAAAAAACACACGAAGGCACATCATAATTAAGTTATCCAAAGTTAAAGACAAGGAGAAAATCTTAAAAGAAGCAAGAGAAAAGGAGAGTTATCTGCAAAGGCGTTCCCATAAGACTATCAACTGATTTCTCAAAAGAAACCTTGTAGGCGAGAAGGGGCTGGAAAGAAGTATTCAAGGTCATGAAAGACAAGGACCTACATCCAAGATTTCTCTACCCAGCAAAGCTCTCACTTAGAATGGAAAGGCAGATAAAGTGCTTCCCAGATAAGGTAAAGCTAAAGGAGTTCATCATTGCCAAGTCCTAATTATATGAAATGTTAAAGGGACTTATCTAAGAAAAAGATAAAAAATTATGAACAGTAAAATGACAACAAACTTACAACTAACAACAACTGAACCTAAAAAGCAAAAACTAAGCAAACAATGAAAACAGGAATATAATCACAGAAATGAAGATTACATGTACAGTTATCAGTGGGGAGGCAGAGGGGAAAAAGGGAATAAGAAGCATAAATGGTAGGCACAAAATAGACAGGGGGAGGTTAAGAATAGCATAGGAAACGGAGAAGCCAAAGAACTTATATGCACATGAACCCATGGACATGAACTCAGGGAGGGTACTGCTGGAGGGAAGGGAGGTACTGGGCAGAGGGGCACAAAAGGAAAAAATTGGGACAACTATAACAGCATAATCAATAAAATATACTTAAAAAAACAAAAAAATAAATTGTGGAAGAAAAACAATGGCAATTTTTTTATTTTATAAGAATCAATTATTTCCTTTCAATTAAAAAAATCTAAATGATTAAATCTCTAAGCACCTCTTTGATAAATAGTAGGAAATTTTTCTCATGATATATACTTACAGGATGTAATGTGAGGACTCCTTTGACTATATTGTTATATTTCACAAGAAACCTAAAGCATGTTTTCTCTAAAGAATTCTTTGAAATGAATTCTCTAAAAAATTCTTTTTCTTAGAAAAAGGTCTGTTTTAAAGTTTATATAAAGCCTTACTCAATCTTCACTTCCCTCTTTATAACAAAACACTATCAATACATTCTTTAAAAAACAATCACAGAATAATTTTTATTTATAATGAAGTTATTGTCTCTAGACTTTAAATCATCAGTTCACTCTTATAACAGAGAATCAATTTAAATAACACCACCAAAATGGAATGAAGACAAAAGAATCCGCTATTTCATATCAATCTCTTTGATATGTCATAACAATATCTAATTAGTTTTTACAACATGGTCCACTTCTAGTTAAATTCTCAATAAGCTGCTAATTACAGTCCTTTATATTGATGCTATTCTAAGGTGTGACAGACGCTGTTCTCTTGATTGCTTCAGAAGTCAGTCAAACAAGCGGCTCTGAAGAAAAGGGTTGACTTCATATGGAATCCAGTTGCGAATGGATAGCATGCCATCAGGTCCTTTGGTTTATAATAATACCTTTGGAAAGTTAATTAATTGGTGACTGGTCCCTTAGAATTCCATGTTAAACAGCAGGAATCACTGTCTATACAGTTTGTGCCAATGTCCTTGACTTTTTTACTTCCACTGTTTTGTTTATCAGGTCATATAGTGATGGTAGTCTCATTTTATCCATATTTTTGCTGTAAACATTGAGAAATATTCCAAGGACAACTAACAAACCAGACCATATGTACCTAAGAGAAAAAGATATGAAAAAAAATTAAGGTAAAAATTCATTATTAGTCACAGAATTTGGTGATAAGTTCACAAAAACTATGTTATGCAAGAAAATAAAATTTTGTAATGGGAAGCTTACAATAATAGTGCTAAAACAAATATAGTAGTTTTAGATCAGAGTAGTGAGAATTTCATATCTTTTATGTTAAGTGTATATAGAAATAAGATATTTTACAAAATACTAAACGTAGTTCATTTGAATTTTGAGAATAATAGAAAATTCAAAGTTCAACTCCTACCAAAAGTTTTAAGTGAAAATGCTGGACTGGTAAACCTGCCAATGGCCATCTTGCGAATACAATACAGCTACCTGACTAGTTATCCCAGTTGGGTAGAACAAATAGCAATAAAAAGGGGACACATCCAGAGAAAGGGGAATTGGCAAAGATAACTATAATGTATACCTACCATATTCAAAAAGGGAAACCAACTTATAGAAAACAATCAATACATGGATGGAAATTTATTTTGTGTTTACCTTTAATTTTATACGTTGGCAATTTATAGGTTTCAGATCTTCTCAATTCCTAACCAAGGTAAGTTTAAATAATGCTAATTTCAAATACATCTTGACAATAAAGAAAACAGTAAAGACCGCAACCTAATTCATTAGGGCACAGCTGATAGAATACTTCTCCACTTCAACTCCTTTGTGAGAAAAGGCAGCAAATAAACCAACAATTAAAATACACACACACACACATATGCATGAGGTCTATCCAGAAGGTATCCAGCCATGAAATATGACAAATAGACATTTATTAAAGAAGATACAAGAAACATTGTACACAGGACACTGGCGCCTCAGTCCCCTTCAAAGCAGGCACCCTGGGACCTCACACAGGTCTCCCAATCGCCATCACCTGTCCTGTTGTACTTTCCCGAATCTCATAAATGCTCTGAAATCTCTTCTTTTTCAAGGTGATTTTAGTTTTGGGAAAAGCCAGAAGTCACAGGGCACCAAATCTGGGCTGTAGGGGGCCTGAGTCCCTGGGTGATTTAATGTTTTGCCAAAAAACTCTGCACAAGAAGTGATGTGTGAGTGGACACATTGTTATGATGAAGCTGCCAATCACCAGTTGCCCACAGCTGCAGCCTTCTGAATCACTGGAATAGCTTCCGTGGAGGAATGTTCAAGCTTAACGCAAAATTTGGTGCAGATTCGCTGCTGTACTTGCTCGGTCATTTTGAATGTGATGGCCACATAGTACACATGCTCACTCAAATGGCATCTACTGCCCTTAATAGCTAGTACAGGTAAGTCATCATTGTTCATGAATGCATATTCCAGTCCATTCTATCGATGTAATGCAAACTGTTTTCATTATATTAACAATGGCTGGACTTTTTCTGGAGAGATGTACGTGTGTGTGTGTGTGTGTGTGTGTGTACTTATATAAATATTATATATAAAAATATATAAATATTTTTGCACTAGGGCAAGGGGCATTGAATCCCTTAATTTTAACATATCACTCACACTCATTTACATTCTAAACAGGATCACATTTGCCCTGGGATTCTGGTTAGACAGCTTAAGTGTACAAAATGATATCTTCAAATAATTACACACATTTCTGAAGAAGCAGAAGACATCAATAAATTAGAGGTAGAGATGAAAAATATGTTTTATAAAGAATTAAGGCTGTTTAATAGGAAAATGAAACAAAATATCTAAACACCGAGAAACTTGTTGAATTAAAATGTACTTACTGAAATGTGAATGGTTTAGCAAAGAATATAAATGAAAGTACAATGGTCATTGCTTTTCTTCCTGTTGTCACTGTAGGGAGAAAAAGGTTGGTTTAGAATGTGTCTACTGTCCTAGGACTATTTTGGAAATCATTCATTCACAGATATTTACAAAGCCTACTATGTGCCAGGATCTATTTGAGGTGCAAGTAAACAATGAAAAGCAAAAAACAAGAAGTCACTGTTGCTGCTACTATGGGATTATAGTCTAGTAGGGGGTACAGGCATTAAATATTATAGTACATGTTAAAGCACAACTATAATAAATACTCAATAGAGGCCATGGCACATGGAGGCATGTCATCCCTCAGAGAGACTTACTTAGTTTGGCAGGAAAGAAATGCTTTCTAAAATATTTGATTAGGTGGAACAGGCAACCTAGTATCTTAATAGTGACCAACTCTGGGTAAGACTATGAGCAATTCTCACAATCTTCTTTGTCTGTATTTACTTTTGCTTATCCTTTAAGTTACTACTTCAATGTCTATTGTAAGGCCTGAAACCTTCCTTCCTTGTCTCATGAGATATGAAATCTACATATATCTCCATCATAGCTTTTCCCTCACTTTGCATTATCAGTTACTATCTTTACACTAGACTGTGTGTTTTACTTATTCCTTGTCTTATTCATCCCTATATTCCCAGACTCTGTAGTTCCTAGCACTTAATGTTCAATGCGTGAATGAACACCAAATGAAGAAACTGTTTTGGAAACGTGTCAGAGTTGATTCCCCAAATCTGTCTTTCCTTTTACTTTAATACAAGGACCCCTATTTTTAATTGGCCATGCCTTCTAGCCTCTCCTACAGCTAGGTGTGATCATGGATTAGGTTTTGGCCAAAAAAATGTGAGCAGAAGTGCTGTTTCTGGGACTGTGATTTCTAGGAAGTTTTCATAAATAGAAAGGCGTGTGTTTCATTTTCTCTCCACCTCACTGCCTGGAACAGGCAGAGCACACAGAAGGAGCCTGGATTCCTAATGAGCATGGAGACTCCACAGCAGCTCAAGGGGTAGACTAGCACAGGGGTAAGAGCACAGGTCTAGTGCCACCCTAACTTAGTTGGAATCCTGACTCTACAACTTATGAGCTGCCTGACTACTGGGCAAGTCACTTACTGCCCCACGCCTCAGTTTACCCATTTGTGAAATGGAACAATAATAGTGAGTACTTTCTAAGATTATTTCAAGATTAAGATAAATAATATATGTAAAATACTGAAACAGTCCTGGTACACAATAAGGGCTACAGACATATTAGCTGTAATCATTATTACCACCTCTGGATTTCTTTTTATAAGGTGGAGAAATGAACTGGCTTGCACCTTCAAGACAAGGACTGCATCTCACATTTCTTCATACAGGGCCCAATCAATGCACATCAGCTGATATAAGAACATTTTTAAACAGTTATTCTTACAAGCAAAATTGGAACCCAAGTTAAGTATATGAGATGAATTGAAAGATTAGTGATATGGCCTAATCTATAATCAAATTCCCTCTATTTACCATTTGGGATGTAAACTTTAAAAAGGAGAGTCATACCTGAGCAAATAGAGTAAAGTTAGAAAGCAAATATACTTTTACAAAGAGAGAAGTATTTGTTCATTTGTTTAATTTATTCTGTGGTATTAAAGTAAGTATTCCTCTAAAACCACAGAAAATTCCTAACAGATAAATGACTAATGCATATATGCATAATGAATGCAAATTCTGTAGATCTCTGGTGGAAATGATTGAGTTCAACCAACCACTATACAAAAGAGAGAAAGGAAGCTCAGAGAGGAAGAGAGAGTTACTCTCTAGGTCACAAGTCATTAACCATCCGAGCTGGGACTGGGCTCCACCTTCTGTGACGCAGCAGGCCACAACTCTCCCCCTGCTTCCAATCCTGGCTTCGGGGCTCTCTCCACGTGGGAGACACCAAGAGCACTCATTGCCTGAACTGTTCATTCGGCAAACAACACAACGTAGTACGGGGAGTCATCTGCTGCCCTCATTAGGCCTCACCTATGGCTCCTCATCTGTTCCCCTCACTCCTCCAAAGCAGAACAAACACAAATTTCATTCCTCTAATGTGCGAGGAAAGTCCCCGCACAGGGCAAGTGCCTAATAATTATTAGTGAAAAGAGAAGCTCATCTGATGTCTTGGAAAGTGTACAAAAGAAAAGTCCAAAAACGTTCAAAACACATGTCATACTTTTAACTTCAACAAAACTGGAATTCTCAGTTTAAATTAAAGTGTATAAAGGTAATATTTTTCTATGAAATTATTCATCTTATTATACTTTTTAATAAAAAGTTCTTTTAATGTATTTAAAAGTTGCTATTTAGATAAATGTATATATTTGATTTTAAAATTAAACCGTTAAATAAATTAAGGTTAAACATTTTCTTTGGAATTTTAAAGCAATACCATAAGCCCAGGAATAAATTGGTCAAATATGACAATTTTCTTTTTAATTATTTGAAGATATCATGCTGCCCTTACCTTTTGGAAAAGAGCATCAGAGAAAATTTAAATGCTTAGTTCATAATCTAAGCAAGTATATCACTCCTACCTGTTACAGCAAGAAGTGCACCAAAAATTTTAATCAAAGCCAGAACAAAGGAGATTCCAAAATATCCAGTGAGGGAAAAAAGAAAAGCATAACCATAGGTCCGAATTAGATTCTGCAACACAGAGAAAAGCCTGTTAGAAAAATACAAAACAAACCCTAAGGTATTACAAATGAAATAAAACCACAGATTTTAATCAACTTCTTGAGCAATAATAAGCCATTCAACAATGCAGTCAAGCAAAGATTCTTATTTAGTTCTGATTTAATGGAAAAATAATGATGAAATTTAAAATCCACAACTTCTACATCATGAACAGCTTAAATATTAACTTATAGGGTAGAGCAAGGATAAAGTAAATTTAAATATAAATCATTTCATTTCTGAAATAATTTCTGATCTGCACATAAAGACATTTATCAAATTATATAAAAATAGTCTTTAACAAGGGGAATTAGAAATACAGAGGAAACCATTTAATGGACAATGTTTATTTTTTAAAATGTCATTAATGTTTACCTTTGAACAAAATGTTACTGCAGGACCTAATCCACTAGTGCATGTCAATCCCAATAAAATGTACACAAACCCGATTGAATACGAATACAATACCTAGAGCAGATAAAAATACAGTGGAAAAAAGTGATATTAAACCAAAGGTTAAAAACGAAGGATTTCAACATGTGGCTCAATTAATCTAGTCAATTAAATTTGAGTAACATCATTGTTTCAATAAGGCTTAACTTTCTGGAAACGATGGTTGATCCTGTTTCTAAGTCTATACATTATTTTATGTGCAATATAACACAGCAGTACCAATCCTTTGTATATGGTTACATAATTATTCATATTTTTTTCTGGCTTAATTACTGAATTCAAAGTAGGTTTTAATGTTGGGATTCTAAAAACACAAACAAAACAAAAAGACTTTATAGATACTTACTAAACACAAACATTAAGTTTGCAAAGACATTAAAATATAGCAAAAATAAGAAGTATATTGCATATTTATGCTTAATTTCCCAGTTTTCCTACTAAACTTTCTATTCCAGTTTATTAAATTCATAAGCAAAATCAGAATCAAACTTCAATACCTGCTTTGTGTTAAGTACTGTGCTAATAATGCTCTATATGGACTACTCCATTTATTTCTCTCAACCAATCTAGATATAAGTACTTTAAATCATTTCCAATTTTCAGATGAAGAAACTAAAACAGATATTGTCATTTTCCCCAAATAAGAGAGCTTATAAAGTTAGGATAATGAACTGGAGCTCTTAGACCAGAGCCGAGGGTCTAACACTATACTACATTAACTTTCTAATTACCTACACATCCTTAACTCTTTTATTTTTACCTAATCTAGGAAGAGCAGTGATGATGTTCAAGAAAACTTTGACCTGGATGGAAGTTCCTATGTTCCTAGGGACTCCTTAGAGTATGGCCACTCTGCTGACAAAAAGAAACCCAGGGAAGGCCAGTCCTATACATCCTTCATGCAGTCTGCTCTATCTGTCTAGCAAGGCAGCTGGTTATAAAGTTAATGTAAACACATACAATAACTTGCCTATATAAAAATAGCAATCAAAAGATATATTGGAAGAAAAGGCATTATTTGCAGTAACAATGGCAAAAAGATGCAATACCTAACAATAAGTTCAATAGAAATGTATTGGATATATGAAGAAAATTTTAAAATCTAAGGGACATTTTAAAAAGAATACTTGAATAAAAGGAAAGTCATACCTTATTCTTGGATTGAAAGAATCAAGGGTATAGATGCCATTCTCCCTAAATTAATTTATAATTCAATGCCATACCAATCACAATACCAATGGGATTTCTAGTTTATTTGGGGATATGAACACCCAAGAAAAACTACTGGTAGTAACATTCTGAAAAACAAAAGGAACAATGGTGGCTAGTCCTGACAGATGATAAATGTATGATAAAGCTGCTGTCATCATATGGTTCTGGTGCAGAAATAAATTCAAAGAATACAATTTTGACCTTCATTAAAATATGAATAAAGAAGGTACTTAAGATGAAAAACTAGATTATTCAATAAATGATATTGGGATAAGTAAATAGCCATATAGAAGAAAATTTTTTAAGTTTTAGGTGGATCAAAGATTTAATAAAAAAGGAAATTATAAAAGGAATAGGCAATGTGGGTAAAATTCTTAAATCTTAGCGTCAGGAAAGCCCTTTGCAGTCATAATACACAGCAGAACCATGAAGGAGAAGATAAACTGGACCACATAAATACCACCGACTTCTAAATGGAAAATAATAACCAAATACAAAGACAGGAGAAATGATGTATCAAAGGATTTTTAATATGTAAAAAATATAAACCACTGATGAAAACCTGATCAAATACTATACCATAAGCTATTAGCAGTGGTAGTAGCATTTTTACTTTTTACCTTCCTATGTTTGAATGCATTACTTTTATGAAAATAATGAAAAACTAGTTTAAAAATGTAATGCAAGTCAATACTGTAACTATTTAATAAAATTAAATATTATCACCATTTTGCATCTGTCTGATGTGAAGGGAAAAATGCTAGACTATTTACCATTTCCGAATTAGAAGCGTTGTGCAGTTTCATAGCCTTCTCCTGCACATTTCCAATGACAGCATCTGCACACAGTGCCAGGGAAATAAGGATCACACCTTCAAGAAGGCACAGGAGAAAAAGAACCTCTTTATTTAAACATATGAATGAGAATCAAGATCTGTCAGAGATATAATTGGGCTAAAAAAACAAAAGCAGATCTTAATCACATTTGTTCCATAAAGCTGAGTATTTAAATCTACAATCACTTGTGACAGGCACATAGGTCACATAGGTTACACAGGTGATGTTATTTTATAAAAAAGCTAACACTAATAAATTGCATTACTTTTGTCACCGTTATTGTGTTTCACTGTCCTGTTAAATAATAGTTCTGCTTTTAAACTGATTATACGTTTGAGAGGAATAATATATTAAATAAATATAGAAGACATTTTTAAAAGATTTATTGGGACTGGTAGTTAGTCAGTTAATTAAAAATCAGATGAAGAGGGAAACCATAAGAAAATTACCTTTATTTTTAAAATGTTTAATTTAAAACACATAAACATGCATGCAACTACCAAGGTATTTTCTTTCAATGAGGGTCCTAACTAAAATTCTGTACTTTCTCTTTTGTTTAAACCACTCATAAAACATAATCTCCATAATTTCCAAGTTGCTTGGTTAAAAAATATTATATATATTATATATGTATATTTTTTTATATATATTTATTTCAGGAACCTCAGAAATTAAAAAAAAAAAGTGCACCAAAAACTCAACATCTTCTGAAACAATCAAGGTGCAGAAACATTTCATATTTTTATGATAGCCTCCAATTTTTACAGTTCTTCCATCCCCCTGTAATTAAATAGTGATTTTATTGACTTGTCAACCAAATGGTTTCAATTAACTTAGTTTTTATAGAAACAATTTTTTCTTCAAATTCAGTTTTGAATAATTCAAGTAAATATTTAATTATTGCATAATTATAATAACAGGTACAACTGGCATAAACAAATCCAGAAATCAACACACTCATATAGACATGCACATCTCTGGAGAAGCAGGCTCTCAACTCCAAGTGTTTAGGACTCCGGTCATCAGTCATGGTGCTTACAGAAGGAATAAAGAGCAGCCTTGATTACATCTGTCTGATGAAATTTAAGGGAGTTTTCTCTCTCTCTTTTTTTTTAGTTTTTTTTTTTTAAGATTTATTTTATTTTATTTATTTTTTAGAGAGGGGAAGAGAGAGAGAGAGAGAGAGGGAGGGAGAGAAACATCAATGTGTGGTTGCATCCTGAATGCCCTCCGCCGGGGATCTGGCCCGCCAACCCCTGCATGTGCCCTACACTGGGATTTGAACCAGTGACCCACTGCTTCGCAGGCTGGCGCTCAATCCACTGAACCACACCAGCCAGGGCTCTTCCCCCCAACCACATGAAAGGAATCAAACAGAAAATATAAGTACACATATATGCATTTAATTGAGAATTTTCAAGTGTTCATCCTTTTTCTTCAATTTGACTCTTTATCACCTAACTTAGGTATTACCTAATCATGCATTTTTATGCACCAAATTTGATTCTGAATGCTTTTTTACTTGTTTCAATATCAAATCTGTCCTCAAGAGAAAAAGACATGGTATTATTGAAGATCCTGAAAACAATGGCCTAGCTCCTGAAAGGCTTTTCAAAGACATTCCAAAAATGCTCTGAACAATGTCAACAACATGAAATACTTTTATGAAAATACCCTAATTGCATACTAAGGGGAATATTTTAAGGTGAACATTGATTTGAATAAGTAAATCTGATATATCTCTTTATACAAAGTTTTATTTATGTCTGTCTTATCTATTTTAATAGTTAATCTAATCTTCTTTAGATAATATACTCCTGCAGATCAGGGATTGTGATAAATTGCTCATCAACTATTCTTAATAAGAAAATATGGTTAGGTACTAGTATCTCCATGGACCTCAGAAAGGGTTAGCACTTAAACTACAGTGAGAAGTTACAGAACCACCCCTTTCCACCATTACCATCACCAGCCCCACCTCACCCCCACTGAGTTACGTGCTTCCGCACCCATTATTTCATCATCTCACTCTACCCTCTCACTGCCTGTGTGTGAAGCGCACTGTCATCATTATTTCTGGGTAAGCGAAGCACAAAGGTATCTGGCAATTTAGCTACAGTTATATTGTTAAGTGATTCAAACAGAATTTGAAGCCGTGTCTCTGATAGCAAATTATGTGTCTTGTCTAAAACTGCATTTTCATTAAGTAAAAGAGTCAGTTTTCCTAGTGTTCAAGTATAAATTACTTTTTAAATTTGTGGACATGAAAACAAACTGTTTCTGAAAAATCTAAACCATGTAAGAAACACCTGCGACTGTAAGCTTTCTCAGAGTAAGAGTCATTGAAGTAAGGATCTCTTGACCTCTGAATGGCCCAAGTTGAAAGAACAGATGTAAGAGGTTCTACCAGATCTCCTAGCTCTTACAGGGCAGCTCCAGGAAGCTAAAGTGGTTACATTTAAATCCCTTAACTTAGCCTGGTTAACCAGATTAGTAAAAAAGATTGGCTAACAAGTAGTAAGAACAGTGAAGCTCATGTAAATAATTTTCTTTATTATTTAATACTTTTCCCTCACAAATAATTACACTCACTACATTTTGTAAAATATATTATGTCCAGAAGGTATCCAGTCGTGTACTATGAAAAATAGAAACATTTATTGAGGATACAAGAAACATTGTACACAGGACAATGATGCCTCAGTCCCCTTCAAACCAGGCACCTTGGGGCCTCACACAGTTTTCCCAGTCGCCATCAGCTGCACCATTGTGTTTTCCTGAATCTCATCAACAGTCTGAAGACTTCCCTTTCAAAGGTGATTTTAGTTTTGGGAAAAACCTTAAGTTGCAGGGCACCAAATCTGGGCTGTAGTGGGGCTGAGTCACTTGGCTGATTTGATGTTTCCCCAAAAAACTCTGCACAAAATGTGATGCATGAGTGGGCACGTTGTTGTGATGAAGCTGCTAATCACCAGTTGCCCATAGCTGCAGCCTTCTGATTCATCTAGAATAATTTCCGTGGAGAAATGTTCAAGCTTAATGCGAAATTTGAGGCAGATTCATTGCTCTACTCACTCCTGAACTGATGGCCACATAGTACACATGCTCACTCAATGGCATTTACTGACCCCACTGACTAGTATAGTGAGGTCACCATTGTTCATGCTTGTGCATTCCAGTTTACTCTTCCTAATTTTTTTTTTTTAAATTTTAGAGAGGAAGCGGGGAGAGAGAGACATACCTACATACATATTATAATCGGTTGCCTCCCATATGCACCCTGACCTGGGATCAAACCCACATCCTAGACAGGTACCCTAACTAGGGATTGAACCTGCAACCTTTTGGTGTATGGGATAAGGGTTATGCTCCGACCAACTGAGCCACCCACCCAGGGAGAAGACCTAGATATTTTAAGTACCTTGTACTATTTTGGAAAGGTATGAGATGGGATGATACTAAAAAAATCTTATGAGTAAAACTCAATTGTTAAGAATGACAATATGTATATATACACAGTTTCTCCATAAGGTCTTTAAAATGAAAACAAGATCCCAATATGTATTTTTTATCCTTATTTATTTCTAAACTTACTATAAAACCTATTCTGCTTGTGAGAAAAACCTAAATTTAATTTACAAAATTCCATATGACACACTATTTATGGTAGAAACTTTAAGCATGTTAGGGTTATAACCATATTAATTCAACACGTCTCTTTCCCTCTTTAGCTAAAACAATGATGAGTACATGTGCAAGTTTCAATGAAGAAAATGAGAATACAAAATTACTGTGATTCTCCTGTAATTCATGTGTGTATTTCCAATTCAGCCCATAAGAAATTGATCTACCATGTACTTGATAACAGAAAACTTTGGGCAAACAGCTTTCTGTCATGTCAGAATACATGAGTAGTAAAAACAATTATTTCCAGAGTTGTAATATTTTTACCACAATAATCTTATGACTAAAACTCAAGAATTAAGGATGACAATATGTATATATAAGTAATTTCTCCAGAAGTCTTTAGAATGAAAAGAAGTTTCCAACCCATATTTTATATTCTTATTTATTTCTAAACATATTATCATATCTATTCTGCTTGTGAAAAAAAATCTAATATTAATTTATGAATTCCACATGGGATACTATTTATGATGGAAAGCTTTGTTAGATACGAGCATTACAGATGTCACACCACGGTTTAAAATCCTTATGAAATTGTAAACCAAACTCCCTGCAACACCTCGGAAGACAGTAGAATTCCTTACCTGTCAGGTTGAAATTGGGTGCAATTGTGCTGTCAGCGAGGGTAAACCATATCAGACCAAGGCTCATACACACTGCGGCAGACACATCTGCAACATTATAACGCTTGCCTGTGTAACATAAATGTAAGTCAACCTCAGAAAGGAAGGATCCACTCAGCGTAGTTTTAGATCTATGTGTTTAACCAAGTAGATCAGGGGTCTACTTTTTATAGCTGATGTCAAAATATATAAGAACACCTAGGTTAAGGCATGAGAGTGTCACAGAAGGGATTCTAAAAATTAAATGTTCAGTGAGCACCCCTGTGTCCTTATAAGTTAGATATGAGATTCTATTTTATCTGTTACTGTAGTGAGTAAATATGAACATTTAAAAAGTTAATGGGAATTAATGCCTTTTTTTCCTTCATATATAAGGCTATGAATTTTCTTCTAGTTCACAGGTTTACAAAGTAACCAGAGTAATTATTCAGGCCATATAACTGTTTAAGTTTGCAAATACCATAATCAAATAACTTCTAGGTTAGTAAGAACTGATTTTAATATATCCACATTTAAATAATAAAACCATGTAGTGTAACTTTTTGGAAGGATTTTAAGGAAGTATTATACAGGCTCAGTTAGTTATGATGTTAAATGTGATTTTTAATAGGGATTGAGATCATTACTTTTTCCTATGTAAAGAGAGACACACTTTCATTAAAAGGCTTTTTTGTGAAGGCATCCAATGCATAGAATGCAGTCAGGCTGTATAAGAACGTCAGTGATATAGAAACACTTAATTATCCAAACATGAATATTCCTCATGACAGTTATATGAACAACAACTTGTTCTGCTGCTTGTTGCTATCATTGTCTCCTCTCTTACTGCTCTTTCCACAAAGCCTGTAACTTGGTTGGCACTCTGAGAAATCAATAAGCCAGCAGAACTGGTAAAAAAAGCAGTTCTCCTCAGGTTAAGCTTCGCTTCAATATAAGAGCTGTCCATTTGTACAATGGAGGTAGAGAGCACTCTGAGCCCCGACGAGTACATAAAAGAAATGAAAGAAGGAGCTTTCCAGGTACTTAGGTACTTCTGGTTAGGTCTTCAATAGGCAAATACAGTATTTCTGGGAATGGAAGTAGATTCCAGATTCAAAGAATACAGCAAAATACCATTTTTATTCTACCTGAGTTCAAATTATTGATTTCAGACACTAAGGCAGATCACAAGTATTATAATTTTTAGAATACCTGATTTTTTTTATCACTCAGAATTGATAAAATATTTAGAATGTTCATTGAATTAACCAAAGTTTAATATTTTTCCTAATGCTAGATGCTATAACATATCCTACTAGTTTCAAACAGTATGAAAATATATTACTATACCTTGAATAAAAACTCCTCCCAGCATCACAGGAATCAACTTGCAGCACTTGAAGATGACTTGGGTAGGATAATTCAGGTAGCCCAAGGAAGTGTTTGATAACCCCATAGTACCCACAGTTAGAAAAGCGATTACCATGTAGGTTTTTCCTGGTATTCTGTAAAAGACAATTTTTAAAATCTTCATTTTGGGACCCAATTCATACTTGTTAGATAAGGTGTTTACAATGTGTAAATGTCTATTTACTTTTTATTTGTTTAGTATTTCTAGAAATATTGGTAAAACATCACTATTTTAAAGTTTTAACACTGTTTACTTACATAAATTAATGTCACTAAAAATAACAACTCACCCTTATTTAATCAATCTTGAGTGAGAATGCCTATGTGAAAAAGTCGTATATATAGAGTCACTTAGATTCTTACTGTGTGTATAAGGCACAAAAACTACCATGACTAAAATTAGAAAAAATATTTTAAAACATTGGCCTCTATAATGGTGAAAGACACCTCAACTAATTTTTAACTTCTAAATTGTTTCTTAATGTTTCCATCTAGCATTAGGAAAAATACATCCATCCATTCTGCTAGAGTAAACTGAGCACAATTTCTCTAGAAAAAGTATGTGTTTAAAACTCTGGACATAATTTTCATCACACATCTTGTGATTCATCTCCAACTCTGTATTCTGTAAAATCAACTTTCTGATGAGGAGCTGGAGTCTCTCCTTATGATCCCAAATCTTCTGCTTTAAGTTCTATTTGGATTTCCTAAATAAATTGTTCACCTAGAATCTTCAGAATTTTGAGCTACCATTGCGAGCATATGCTCACTTACACTAGACATTTAATGGTCTAAAATAATAATCTTGTACACTGGTGTGCCTAACATAGGAAGCACTAATCACATAATTACGTTATGTTGCCTCCTTAGATCTAGTTTCTATTTTGGGCTTTGTGTTCATGTTTAAATCAAAACAACATTTTTCATATTTTTTATATGGCTAGATATGAGGCAGAATAATTCACTGGAAAAATTCAATTAGAATGCATCATTTCCACTTACATTTCAATTTTGAGGTAACTACTAATATAGTGGTCAACATTTAAAATCCATAGGGAAATATTGTGGCAGGCCCATATGCATCATTTTACACAAACACTGATTTTATGCTGTTCGTGGGGTTTAACGCTCAGTGCGATATCATCAGGGAAAGAGGATAGCTCTGTTTCTCTAGGTAAGAGAACATTAGCCAGAAAATAAAAAATTCAAGCCAGAAAAATCACAAGGACGATGATTAGAAAAGCAACATAGTACAGGTAGAAAAAAAGAAAAAACAAGCCTGAAACTCAGGAAACCTAAATTCAAAAGGCTCCAACTCTGACAGCAACTTGCTATATGATCTCATGGCTTCTATTTTCATTTAACACCCCAACTGCTTACCTCCTTAGATGTGGTGGGAAAAGTGTAACTTTAAAAAGCCCAGTCAAAACCAATTTGACAGATGTCCTTTATTCCAAACTCATATAAAGAATTAATAAAGTTACAAGGCAATCTTTCTTGAAAAATAACAAGTAGTATATTCAGGGTGTTATACGTCACAATGTGCTTCACCACACTATCACATTTGATCCTCAAAATAAAATACACAGAATTTAAGAAACTTCCCTGCAGCCTTCAAAGAGCTAATGAGAGGCAGTGCAAGAATCACAGCCATTTTTTCTGACTAAATCCTGCACATTTTCAAGTACACTGGTATTCATATAAACATAGGAAGACAGACAAAAACTAAGCAAAGGTCTAAACAGCAGTGTCACTTAAATTCAGAGGATATAGACTAAGAAATAAATTCAGAAATATGTGATTAGGTGTATTTTCATTATAACATACCTTTAAAGACTTTTTCTAAAATAGATTTTCATGTGCTTTGGAATAAAGAAGGTTTCAATGCATAATTGTATTTATTATATATCTATACATTCTTCTGCCAAATTCCTTCACTTATGTTTAAATCAAACACAAATGATGTTACCTTCAAATATGTATGATCATATGGTTTAAAGGTTGGGATAAATTAGTATGGCTTTGGGCCCCCGCTCCATCTTACTTTGGTAGCTGAGAGGGAGATGTGTATCTTTTTAAAACATTGAGGAGATAGTTTCTTTGTCACTTTTCATTCAGTACAGACAGTATTAGATTCTTTTACTTTAGAAGCAACAGAGATCCAGAAGATTGCAATAGGTAATGAATCATCAGAGTTCCTTATATATTAGTCTTGACAGGTATATTTGATTACTTTCTATTTTATCATCTACGGCTTAGACTTGTAGAGTTTCAGAGCATAAAAATAATGAATAAGATATCTTCAGATTAAAACATTTTTAATATCACTGCTATAATAATGTATTGACAATATATAGAGACTGAGAGGTAAAATTAGACCCATGAAGAAACACTGGAGATACAGATTTAAATATTTAAAATTTTATAATTATCTTCATACAAACATCAAAAGCATTTATGTAAGAAATAAAAGCTGTGAAAATTTTGTATTTTCACTGAAGGATTAAACGTTTATATCAATGAAGACAGAAGTCAGTGCAATATTAGAGCTTCTTATTGCATTTTTAAACTGCCCAATATATACCTGAAATATTCACATATTAGGCTCTGATATGTCAGGAAAATCATACCTACATTTACCAAAAACATTCAATTTCCTAACCACCATCTAGTTATAATCAGAGGTATGGTTTTATTGCATATTGTTCTATATGCCATTAAAAATATATGAACGTATTTCTATAATCTAGATTGCCAATTTAAAATATACTGTTGAACAAGCCCCTTCAGTTTTGATGAAAAGAAATATTATGAAATTTCTGTGACTAAGAATGCAATCTCAGCTACTAGATAGTGTATGACAATGTTAAGTAAAAAAGAAAACATTACTATAAATTTTAAAAACCAATACAAAAATAGGTATTGATATTTTACATCACCACTTTAATGTAGCAGCACTGTAAATCTTTCAGTAATCACTTATTTCAGTGACATTTATAAAAATACACATGTACATCTGAATATGTTGTCATTTTAAAATGATGTATTTAATACAAGTTGAGCCTAAATTACATTTTTTGAACTTACACTTAGAGATTACTTTTTTCAATGTATGATGAAAATACCATATTTAATATTTTTACTAAATTGATTATACTGTTAAAAATGCTTCGGTATTAGATATGCTTTATTAATGGGAAATGTATATTTCAGGCATAATATACTCTGTATACCCAAAAAGCAAAACCAAAAATTTAACTACTACTGAACTTAACTGTGAAAAAATAAAAACAAACAAACCACATACCTTCTCCTTTTGTCCTGAATAAGCTGAAGTTCTATTAGGCCAAATATGGAGTAAAATGCAAATTGTACTAAAGTAAGGTACCAGCCATAGGACTTAAAACCCTCCACTGAAAATATTAATTCCTGTCAAAAGATACATGAATACCATTAAGGCCATGAGGCAGACCAATTTCCTTACAATAAATTCCTATAAACACAACATTTAAAACACTCAAATCACAAAACTTCTCAGAGATATAATTAGAGAAGTTAGGTGGCCTTTCCAAGGAACTGACACTAAATATCCAGGTATAAAAATCAGGAAAAAAATAAAACAGGTGAGGGACAACTACAAAGCAGTATCACTCTTCGCTTTTCTCTTTAAAGACCAAAATTAAAAGAGTTGCCCTCCAAGTGAGAAAGGTAGCTGATTGAAGAACTCATCTACTATTCAAAAAAGCATATTTCATCAGAAGTCCGTTACCTCAGGCCTGTTTTTCTATACAACTATAATCAGTTCAAATCAATTTAATGTTTTTTTTGAATACTTGTATCACAGATTATATAAAACTTCTCTTTGTAAAAGGTTACTTTAACCTAAAAATGTCATACCATGAAGTAACTTTACATTAATCCTTAATGAGACATTAACAAGTCATTAAGAGAAGTTCTAATAAAGTTATTTTGCTTGATTAAAAAAAGAAATCAAACTTACCACATATATATATTTCAACTGCATTTTAAGTAATTTTTTAAAAGATGAGAATTATGTATAAATTTCTTTTCATAGAAAAACTCAACATTCTCTAATTAGACCCTGAACTGGATTTTGTACATTTAGGATATTGTATAGTTCCTTAAATTTAGACTTCATGTTCAAGTAAGTCTGCAAGCTTTTAGGATTTTTCTGGTTTATAAACTATAAAACATGAAAATAATTTTAAGTATTTTGGCATTCAGATTATATATATAGCTAACTTCTACAAAACTCCAACCATTTCCTTCAAACTATTATAATAGGCAATTATATGTAAGTTAGTAGCAATGTCAGTTTTCACAAAGTGATAGTGATGTTACAAACATTAATTATATTGACATCCAATTTTAAAAGTTTGCACATATTAGTTATAAGTTAAAATCCGATTAATAAATAGAAAAAATTTGATGAAATTTATAAAGTTCTAATTCATTTTGCTTTGCAAAAAACATTTTTCTTTGTTCCCAAGCTATTTGGTAAGAATGATATATTTTAACAAAAAAGAAAGCTTTTCAAAAAGAATTCTAACTTTATTTGATAAAATTTACTATTTTTTATTGTTATTCACTATGATACCAGAAATTTTATACCATTTTCGAGTGGGAAAATCTATTATTATTGTAAATATTCAGATTCTTAATTCATGTTCTTGTTTTACACTAGTATTTCTCATGGTATTTTTATAAGCTAAGGAATAGTCAAATATCACCTTCTTTATTTACACTTACTTTTTATATTTCATCTCTGTAAGATAATGGAAGAGTACAATGATTAAGCTCACTCTGATTAACACTACAGAATACCAGAAATATCTGTGATCGAACAAAAACATATCACTTCCCTTTCCTTGAATTATAAAAGGTTCTCTCATGTTAGGGAATTGAATAAAGAAAGCAATGTTGGTCAAGGCTAAATACACTAATGAACTGACCATTAACAATATTAGTCCATTCAAACATTCTGTTTGTAGTAGCCTGGTTCCTCTCATCCAGCCTACATCATTGAAGGTCAGGAATTTACTCCTGGTCAAATGTATACACCTATGCCATAACACAATGAAAATGTGAGACAAATCGTCGCAATGTTAGAAACATTTCGCACAGGCCAAAAAAAAAAAAAAAAAATCACAGAAAAATAAGGTTCTGGCAAATCTAGAATAGAAAAAGAAACCAGTAAAGATGAAAACATGATAGGTGCTTCAAAAAAGAATGATCACAGAATGAAAGAGATACCCTTGGAAAAATATAAAACACCCTGACACACTTTTCCAAAAGGGACCTGCTATTATTAAGCTCTAAGAATCAAGAATGAACTGAAATGTGGCTTTTGTGCTATCATTCAATTTTATTGGAGAATTATGTTCCAAAATACCAATCAATACTTGAATTAATCACTTTTAAAAAGTAACACCTGCTTGCAATTATCTACATTTTGTTAAATATTTCATGTTTTTTCATAACTTTAACTGTTTAAGATTTTATTGGCTCCCTTTCCCTCACTTAAAATATTGAATTCTGAAACTGTGACCTCTGCAGCAGACTTACTTTTAAGAAGCCCTTTTCTATTACTATACTGAAAACCTCAAATTTGTGAAGAAAACGGTAGTTATAAAGGAAAATATCTTGAACCAAACTATTACGTGCTCTTATTGTGATTACATGATGTTATAAACACCATAAACAAATAACTTTTGTTTACCTGTAAATATCCATAAATGAGGTAAAATACAAAAACTCCAGCAACACATATGAAAAATTGAGTAAGTTTGTTAAATCTGCTGAGATTTATGCCAAGTACTATAATGTCATCTATTGACTTGATGTGTGGTGACATTGTTTGGGTTTTGGATGGGACAGTTATAGAAATATATTTCCTGGAGTTGTTGAACTTGAGGTCCATTGTTCTTATTTTGCTGCATTCAGTGCTTCCAAAGTTATCTTTGTTGGATTCCTCTCCTTTGTTCAGTTTTTCTTTTGCTTGCTGAGCTAAGTCCTAAAGAAGGAAATAAGCAATTTAATCAAAACATATGAATCAAATAGTATAATGCTCCAAACAATATTTCAAATCATACTTTAAAAAGTATACAGTTAAGTCTCATTGTCTCTGGACATAAATTTCTTAATTCCCCTATTTGAGCTTCCAATAAACCAAAAACAATGTTAACTCTCCAATTTATCTTCACTTGATAAAGACCAATAGAGCATTAAATTAGGTATATATCATTCTCATTTCCACAGCAACAAACCAAAATCTAAACTTGTATTTATTTCATCAAAGATGTAAACATGTTTTTATATGTAGTAAGGATAGAATTCTTAAAGCCCATGATAGTTGATGCACAGCATCTTCAACATTAATGTTAATTCTTATTTGCAGAAGAGTAAAGAACAACTGATGCTTCTCTAAATACTAAGACAAAAGTAAAACATATTTGCTAATGACATTTTAAAATAAAATCAAACACTAAGTTGTTTAAAAAGCTAGTTATCAGAGACTAGAGAAAGGATAATTTGCTTTAGCAATAGCATCTCTTAGGTATAAAGAATATGTTTTCTTTCTTTGGAAAAAATAAATTTAATTTAAAAAGTTTTTGGAGTGGTGGTGTTCAATGGGTATAAAGTTTCAGTTTGAACAAGATGAGTAATTCTAGAGATCTGCTATACAACGTAGTGCCTATAATTAAAAATATGGTGTTGGGTGCTTAAAAATTTGTTCAGAGGGTAGATGTCAAGTTAAGTGTTCTTAACATCACAAACAGACATAAAAGGGGACACAAAAAAGCTTTTGGAGTAATAGATATGTTTATTACCTTGATTATGGTGATGGTTGCAGGCATATATCCAAATTCATCAAGTCATATATATTAAATGGGCAGGTTTTTAAATATATCAATTATATACCTCAATAAAGCTGTTTAAAAACAAAAGAAAAAAATCTTTGGGACTGCGAAAAGGTGGGAAACACATTATTTCTGTTAGTCTGTAAAAAATCATGAAGGCTCCATGACTGTTGATTTCTCTTTGTATATATACAGGGTGGGGCAAAAGGAGGTTTACAGTGTTTGCATGGAAAAGTAACAAATAATTAATAAATAATACAAGAATAAACTTTATGTTTTGCCTACTCACAACTGTAAACTTAAAAATTAAAATATTAAATGAAGAACTCTATTACACTTTAATAAACACTATTTAATCAATAGTATTTCTCTTCTTTTTAATACTTTGCCACTTCTAACACACCTATTGGCAATCTTATGAGCCACAGATACATGCCAGACATAGTAACATCCCTCGAGGACGGTTACTTCTTGGACACCTGTGCTAAAGTATTGACATTTTTACTAAAATTTTCCACAACGCATCTAAAATGAACATGGAAGTATATTCATTTCCTTTGTTTACTGAAGGCACAGCATCAGAAAATCTGCCCTTTAAAGCCTTGCATTTAGAATGCAGTTTTATCAATCAGAACTGATCATGTGACTGATGAAGGAAGACCCTGTGAACTCTGACGCCCAATAACTGTGATCCTAAATGTTTGCCATGTCCCTTCCATTTCAGACATTATTAATCAACATCTAAAGAAATTAGGCCAATGTCCTTGTGGCACAGGAAAAATATCAAGCATGAAGTTAAAATAGTTTTCAAATTAAATGACCAACGTTTTGTTTTATTTTAGAAGTTCAGTTAACTCTTGAAACTAAGTACAAAAACCCCACAGTTGTGAATCACTGCTTGTATCTTCTTACTAAAGTCAACACATCTTATTAACTTTAGTTACCTGAAGGAACAAATAACTGCTAAAACTGAATTAAAGGGTAGCTTTGCTAGCACATAGTGAAATATAAAAGTTATAAATAACTGGTGATAATGTTGATTTCCAATGACTTACTCAAGTCAAAATTATTTCAGTAAATTTCTTAATCTAGTCATATATATATAAATTAAGTACAACAAACATTAAGCTAAATTATTTTCAAATACTGCTATATCGTTCTTCCAAGTTCCAAACTATCCCAATTCACTTGGCAAATGTTTATCCACAAATCAATTCTCGACATCTTATATCCTACTGTGGAAGAAATGAATAGGCCCAACACTTAAAAACACACAAACACCTCTTAGCAGACTAAACCAGTATTTAAAAAAAATTAACAAGTGGGGGAGAGAATTAAGCTGCAAAGACCGGAGGAATGAGCATAACTTCTGGAATAAGTTTAGGATAAGAATTTAATAACCTGGTAAGTACAATCATCTTGCACTGCAAATCAAATGGACAGCAGATTTAAGGCAGAACCCACAAGAAGCGCGTAACTAAAATGCAGTCTTGGGGAAACCAGAAGACTGATACTTCTCCAGAGGTCTAAGACGCCCCTGCATGTGGCCGCATGCCTGCGAGTCCACAGACCGGGGCTGGAGGGAGTTCTGGACCCTCGGAGGGCCGAAAAGGAGAAAAGACGTAATTCCTCCCTAGAAACCGTGACAGCAGGTTTCCGTTCTTTAAAAAAGGAAGTCACCCGTGCTCTCTATCCCGACCTCATCCTCTCCATACACGGTCGTCACGGATGAGGGGAAGGTTCTCTGGGGAGAGGGGATCTGGGTCCCAAACAAGGCGAAAGGCCCGGGCGGCACGACCATTTCTGAGCCGGGGTGTCACCTGGAAGGGTGACCCCAGATTGGATGTCGCCAGCCAGACGAAGCGTCTCCCCCTCCCCAGGTGCGTTGCCATCACCTCCGGCTTCTCCTCCGCTTCGCCTACTCCTGCCCTTTCCGCCACAGCTGCCGCCTTCTTGTAAAGGTCCTTTTTTTTTTGCCGGCGTTCCCGTGCCACTTCCGCCTATGTGTCACTGCGCGCTTGCGCAGTTCCACAGCCCCGCCTCCTTGGTGGCTACGTCCAGATTACCCCTCGCGCATGCGTATCCCCCTCCGGGACGCGGGAAGAGTGAAGCCGTGGTGGTCCCAAACGTCCGAGGACTGCACTTCTTTATTCACTAGAAATTGCGTAGGGGCGGCGATCGCCGATGGGGTCGATGTTCTCATCCTCTGATCGGTGCTGTGCTTGTTCCTGGGTCCGAGCCTCTGAGCTTCTGCAGCCTCTTTGTTGACCAGGGTCTCCCTGGCTCCCCCAGGACCATGGGCTTCCACGCAGGAGGAGACGTCCACGTCCATCGCCCTGCGCTGAAGTTCGACAATTTGGCCAAGTGATGAAAGTTAAACCCAAATTTAGAAACCATTGAGGTTCCCTCTTCCTTCTGCTTGATGATAATGAGGTGGGGCAAAGTCATCATACCTTTGCTTCCATGTTCTTGCCTGACTTGGACCTGCTTTCTGATGTAAGCAGATTGAAGTAGCCCTTGGGTTGCCTGTGACATTATAATTGATCTTGTAGCTACCACAACCCCCATCCTTGCAACATAACAGAAGTGTTGCCAGTATTGTTTTGACACTGTCACTTACTGCTCAGAATGTAAATCCCATAGCTTGACTAGCCATCAAACTCAACATTTAGCCTAGGTTTAGGGCTACAGCTGCAATTACTGGGATGTAATGATATGAAAAACCAAGATGGGATAGGTGATGAGTTATTTTTCAATAACTAAAATGATATGGAAGGCAAATATTGCTATAACAAAGCTGGAACATTTTTGAGTGCACACTTTGGCTATCCAGAAAGGAATAAATTGGATTAATATGTGTTGAATCCAGACAGTTATTATAGCTTTTAAAATTTCACAGGCATTATACAGAAAGAAAATTTGTGTTTGTATTGGGTGTTAGAGCTTCTGTTGAAGCATGGCAGTTATCTCCCATCATAAGTGGTAGGTATGGCTAGGCATTTTCATTTAATCCTCACCAACATGGTTGGTAGGTGTTATCAGCATTTTAAAAATGTTGAAATTAAAGCTTGGAGAATAAAATTTCCTTAAAGAAGTAGTAAATGACAAAGGCTTTCAGTGATGCCATACTATTAACTAAATAATGTGGGTTTAATACTACTGTTAGTGGTACTTTCAACAAGTTATTGAATCCCTATACATGATCCATCAATTACAAGTAGGAGCTCCCTGCCATCAATAAGTTATGGATACATATGACAAAAAAAGGTAAATGCCACTATAAAACAACTTACAGTACGAAAGTTGTCATAAGGTACCATCCACTCATGACTACATAATTGCAGTAACTTAATAGGTCTTCCTACAGCCCTTTATTTCTCTACATCCAAATTCATTCAGCAGCTGGAATGATCCTTTCAGAACCTGTGGCAAAGTACACATTTTTCTGCTTAGAACACTTTTATGGCTTACTGCTTTAGTTCAAAACTTTTATCATGGCCTGTAAGACAGAACCTGATGTACATGGACCACACCCACAGCAACTCTCTGAAGGCCCTCTAACCCCTGCTGAGCATATTAAGCATCAGCACTGTAGACTTACTGTTCCTTCTGCGGGGAATGCTGCCCTCCCAGATGTCCACAAGACATGCTTCCTCCTTTTCTTCCGGCCAGTACTCAAAGGTTCTTCCCTAACTACCGTGTCTAGGAGAGCTAACCCTGGTGTGAGCATGCACACAGACACACACACAAACACTGTCCTCACCCTGCTTTACTTGTCTTCATAGCAATTATGATCACTTCCTACATATTTGTTTTCTGTCTTCCTCACCTATTTTTGCTTTTTTAATGTTTGTTCCACAAGAGAAGAAATTTTGTCTCACTTGTTCACAGCTATATCTCCAACATCAAGAAAAGAGTACTTGGTACATAGTCTGTACTCAGTAAATACTGTGTGAATGACTAAGATTAAGTGCCAAATGACTGTTAAGATAGTAGAGTAGAAATTCAGAATAAGTATTTAAAATATTGGCTGGAGTGGCTTATGAAGGCTTCTTTTAGAAGGCAGAATGAAAATGACAAGGAGGATTCCAATGGGTTTGCAATGGGGAGAAGGAGAGAGGAAAGGATAGTCCAAGCAGAGTCAACCAAAATAAACAGATGCATTAAAAAAGGCAGTAATCCAATCTGTGGTAATGCTAATATGCTGATTTCTAAAAGCATAACTGAAATAGGAAAACTGCTAATAGCTGATTTGTGAAAATTCACCTTGCCACACCAAGGGCTAATAATTTCCCTTAGCAAGACAATTTTGTAAGGGCATTTGTTGTGCTTCTCAAGTAGTCCTGGTGAAATTGAGTTCTGGTTTCCCACAGCAGCAACATCATTGACACACTCTTACAATATCTTTTACATATTTCTCCCCATTTTTCTCACTGCTTCTCACTAGAATTATCTTCCAAATGATCTGACTACATCAAAGTAGTTGTCTTATGCTGCAACCCTAGAGGAGTGGTGGTCCCTGAGTGAGAGCGATGGGAGATTGAGAAAGGACAACACAACACAAAGACACAACACAAGACAATTTAGAGAAAAGCGGGGGCCAGGTGGGACATTGTCCTCTGATGGAGAGACGATGAAAATGACCACAGTCTGCATGTTTATTTTATAGAGGTCGGTTAGATAAAGCTCAAGGGAGTTTTGCAGACTTAGGGGAATGCTGTGGGCACGGATTGTTCCATTCCCAGGCTATCTACATGATAAAACTATCTTCCGCAATGGTTGCAGTCACCTTCAGTGGAGCTTGCAGGTATCTACTCCTTTCTCAAATCCCCGGGCTCGGGCTGTCGCCAGTTGCCAGCTTGCTCTGCTTTGCATATAACAAGCGGTCGAGCGTGGCTTTGCCAAGTGCTTAACCTGGCTTTTGATGTCAGCCTTCACCGTCCCCCATAGTCGTAGGTTATACTTTTGGAAAGAACCATGTTAATAAAGTTGGTGTAATAAGAAAGTCTCAAATGCAGCCTCTCAGGCCTCTGGAAAAGGGTCACTCACCATTTCCAGACAGATGACAAGAGGTGTATCTGCTGGTATGCTATGGCATCACAATTACTAAGGCTATTCTTACCTGCTGTGGGTAGAAGATGAACATAAAACATTAGTCTGCATAGTAGTTCTGGCACTTGAATAGGAAAGGGCAATGGTACTTACATAAATGAGGAAATTTGCGTGCTTTTTTAAAAAAAATTTTATGGTCATGCAGCTATCAACTTAGGGTTCAACTTAAGAGCTGAAATGCCTCCATATCAGTATTTAAAGAGACCTTTGCAGCCACAGAAAAGATGGCTAAATACCAGTTCAGAATTTGATTGCAAGAGTGGCAGCGGTGCAAAGGTGATTAAATCTATACCCTTGGCAGATGTCTATGCTAAAGTTAGGGCCCTGATGCTTCAGGGGAAAGACTCTGAAATCTAGGATGGAGATAACAGTTTGGGCATTACGAGGAGCCATGAGCCCCTAAATCCCTTTGAGCCCTTTGGGCTGGTAGAAGCAACCCCAGCCCTTAGATCAGAAAAACAACTTTCCTGTACCTGAACACCAAGAAAATACTTCATCAGAGGCAGGTGCCTGACAGGATCACATTTGTCCTCAGTGTCTGCTCCAACCTCTCCTTATTGTCTCCAGACCAAAAATTAGGGTCAGCTCTCAACATAGCCATAGCAGGGAAGTATAGCCCTCTTTTTGGGAAGAAATAGCTTTGTCACGTAAAGTACCACTAGATTTAGCTGGTAACAACTGGCAGCTGCAAGTAGGAGACCATGTGCCAGAATCCAGGAGTGAATATGTCAGGTATTAGACTTGGGAGGAGAAGAAAAGGGGACAAAATATCAGGCTGGATTAAGGGAGGATTTAATGACATCAGAGCAATCTCCATGATTCTGAATTTAATAGCAGTTCAAGGACACCTACAGCCAGTCTGAATGCCCTGCTGAGATGGTTCCTTAAAGCTTGAATGCAGAAAGCCTATAGTAAATGAAGCAGGGATAGTGAAATGGCCTTGACAGAATGTTGAGGAAGGAATCAGAAGCCTCAGTACCTGTCCATGTTTCCTGGGAAGGCTTTGTGGACACTGCCTCAATTATGCAATGCAGAATACACTGGTGAGAAGGACGTTGGTATCTTTGAAAAGCTTAGCTTCTTCTGTAAGCTAGGGGGATGGTAAGCCCCTCAAGGAAGAGCCTTGCAATGTCATCATGAATTATCTACAGAGTGTTCCCTAATATATCCCCTAAGGGACCAAAAGTCATTTACCCAAAGACAGCACGCTGTACAATGTGAATGACTAGATTCAAAGGCTATTTGACACAAGGACTAAATGGACACTGATACCAAGCATTCAAAATCGAGGCCACACAATAAAAGGAGTTCTGTCCAAAATCTGTCCTTTAGTTAGTCCAGTGGGTTTACGGACTCTCCAAGGTGTGATCAGTGTTGATATGCTTAGCAACCGTTGGATCACTGTCTCATCTGTGATAAGAGTTCTTATGGTGGGAAGGGCCAAATGGAGCTCCTGTAATCATCTCTTCTCCTTGATCCAAGATAGTAAATAGGAAGTGTATTGTGCCCTAGGAGGAAACGCAGAGGTTGTACTACCAGCAAAGACTTAAAAATGTAGAAATGATGACCTCCATCATGTACCATTTTATCCATATGTTTAGCCCTTGAAAAAATTAGGTGGGTCAGGGTGTACGTTAGTAGACTATGTTCAAGTTGTGGCTCCAATAGCAGGTGCTATTGTGCCAGTTGTGGCATTTTTACTAAAATAGGTAAAAAATAGCCTTTCATGCACCAGTTACCTAGCTGGCAAATGCCCCACTGGTAAAGCAGAACAAAAGCATTTCCCTCCTTTGTGGAAATGACTCCAGTATGCATTTACTGCCTTTCCTTAGGACCTGGATTACCTTTCCACTCTGTAAACATTGGGTCCTGCAGGAATCTTGCTTGTCATGGAATCCTCTACATTGCTGGCACCATGCTAACTGGATGTAGAACAGGAGGGAAGTGCTGGGTTCTCTAGGAAGATGCACATGTGCCACAGAGTAGGAGGTAAAACCTATAAGAATTCAGAGTCTGTCAAAGTCTGGGGCATCTAATGATTTGAGACAGTCTGTGGCATCCTGTCTTGGTTTTATCTGAAATGAGAATTTGAGACAAGAAGTTCTGTATAGTTAGTTTGGAAAGTTATCCCAGAAGAAGGTAAACAAGAAGGTACGAGAGAGAGAGAGAGGAAAAGCAAAGGCAATATTAGGGTTGATAAGGAGGATGTTTCTCTGGGCAGTGGGGCTCAACTCCTGGTTTCTCAGGTTCTCAGTGTCCTGGTACATTCATCTTGCACAGTCTTGAGACTCAGGTTCTAGAGTAAGACTAAATTTAAAACCTTGCACTTGCTTGTTGGATGTCTTTGGGCAAGTTATTTAAATCTTCTAAGTCTCAGTCTCTGTATTTGTAAAATAGGGATGATAATAGTATGTTACTAGTTAGTTGTTTGATGATTAAGTGAAAAAGGATCAAGTGATTAGCACAATGCTATCTGGTGAGCCCTTAGTGAATGTTAGCCATTATTTTTGTTAATATGACTTACTATCATTATACTTCATTTAATTTATGTATTATTATCACCAGCTACCTCTTTCCTATCTCTGTCATAAAGAATAACTTAGATAGCATTTTTAAGCTAGGCAGTTTCTTGTTTGGTGTGTGGTTTTAGGATGTAGTGAACAGAAAAACTAGTAAATTCAATTTTCATTAAAGATTTATTTAATAAATATTTATTGAGCACTTACCATATATGCTACTGGGCATTGTGGACATGTTAATGAATAAGACAGATATAGATCCTTGCCCTCACAAAGCTCACAATCTTGTGGTAGAGACAATTATTTACACAAGTAATTACAATGTAATTAGTGTTAATGATAAGAGAATTAGCTACAGCATGTGATGAGAGTGATAGACTATTCTAATGAGGCTGTGGCTATAGATTCAATTCCCTTGTAGGTTATTTGACTTCCAGGCTATAGTCTCTGCTCTTCTCTCTCCCAAATGCACAGAGGTTCATGGAGATCGGCCACTGGTAGACCGTAGCCTCCATTTCCCTTCTTTCTTAGCATAATTGGTGGTGTGAAAATTCTAAAAAGTTAGCTTTTGTAATGAGATAGAAGTATTTCAGGCATTTAGCACTGTGGTTTGAGAATCCTTTTGGGGTGTGTGTGTGTGTGTGTGTGTGTGTGTGTGTGTGTGTGTGTGTGAAGAAATTTGATAAGTCTCTTAGAAGATGATTCCTAAAATGCTTTCTAGGGAGTATTGGTCTTCTTCTGTTTCTTTCTGTTTCATATCCCTATGTGAGTGAAATCGTACAGTTCTTAACTTTTTCTGTCTAACTTATTTCATTTAGCATGACATTTTCAAGGTCCACCCATGCTGTTGCAAATGGCAGTATTTCATCTTTTCTTATAGGTAAATACCTACCCTCAAAATTAAAAACATTTATTCACAAAATATGAACACCCTAATGTTCATTGCAGCATTATTCATGGTGGCCAAGACATGAAAACAATGTAAGTGTCCTTTGAGAGATGATTGGATAAAAAATATGGTGCATATATACAATGAAATGCTACTTAGCATGGGTCTTCTTAACATGAAGTTCTTTTCACTTCTTAGAGCAGTGGTGAACCACATATGCAATTTAAGATTTCCTGCTAGCTATATTAGAAAGGTGAAATGGAACAAATAAAATTAGTTTTCATAATGTACTTTATTTAACTCAATATAGGCAAAAGAGTATCATTTCAAAATGCAATCAATATAAAAAGTTATTAATGAGATATTTTACATTTTTTTACATGAAGTTTTAAAAATCCAGTGTGAATTATAACTTCTAGCACCTCTTACTTCTGAGTAGCCACATTACAGTTAGTTACTCAATAGCACACGTGACTGTTGGGTACCATATTAGACTGTACAGTTTTAGAACATTTTGATGACTTATGATAATACATTTGGAGGTAAATGGAGTTTAAAGTACTAGAAGAATTTCAGCAGCAGGGATCAAAGCTGCATAGAAGAATAAGAGAGAAAAGATGACTGAGGTCATATGGCTGAGAAGGGGTTGTGGGGACAACACAGATATCTCCTTGGAATTAATTAATTATAAATTAAGCATCTAATTTGTAACTCCACCACTCCAACTCCTCAAAAGCTTAAGTTTGCATTGCTCATAATGCCTCTGTGCAGGTGGATTATTTCAGGTGAACTTAAAAAAAGCTAAATTCTGTGGCCACCTTGGGGTAGGGTAGTAACTGAGACTGCTCCCAGGCATGTAGGTGCAAGTAGCTGGAACACTGAGTACTGTACCTCCAGTTTTGCTCAAGATAAACATCTCCTTTCCCCCCAGTCCTTTACTGCAGTATAATTCTTGAAGGGTTCGCGACACTAGCTATTCAACCTAAATAACCTTTTTTGAAGCCTGTTCTCTATTTCATGACTGGAACTAGAATCTTTGAGAGTCAGCTTCATTGTGAAACTTTTTCTTTCTTGACTTCTATAACACTGTATTTCCATTCTCCTTCTTTACTCATTCTTGTCCTCTTCTGGCCTTTGAGAGTATGTTTCAAACTTTGTCTCCCTGATCTTTTGCATATATTCAATTTAAGGCTACGTACTCATTTCTTATATTTATACCTGTACAGTTCACAACTCACCTATGCTTTTGCCTCATTTTTTTTCAAATTGCATAACAGACATTGGATGTAGTGATATAACCTTGTGATAATCTTCAACCTGTCTTCAGTTTCTTTCACTAAACATTATTTTCCCTCACTTCTTTATTTTTGTCAGTGATGCTCTCATTATTTGTTACTGTCGTTCTATTCATTTCTCTTTGTACTCACTATTAGTGCGCTTGGGTCCACCTTGTTGAATAGGTGACTGGGCTTCCTATTGCTGTTGTCTTAGTGGCTTAAAACACAAATTCTTTTGTTTTTCTCTGGAGGTTCAAAATGGGTCTCATTGGGCTAAAATCAAATTGTCAGCAGGGCTCATTTTTTTTTCTGGAGGCTCTAGGGGACGATTTATGTTCTTGCCTTTTACAGCTTCTAGAGGCTGCCTGTACTCCTGTGTCATGGCCCCTTCCATGTTCAAAGCCCACAACAATCAGCTGAGTCCTTTTCACATCACATCACTCTGATGCTGACTCTTCTGCCTCCTGGTACACATTTAAGGACCCTTGTGGCTGCATTGGATCCAGCCAGTGAATCCAGAATAATTTTCCTATTTTAAAATCAGTTAATTAGCAGTCTTAATTCTATCTGCAACTTTAATTCCACTCTGCCATGTGACATAATTTATTCACAAATCACAGGGATTAGGACATGGGCATCCGAGGGTAGGGGCGTTATTCTGCTCACTACAGCACACTTGTCCCTTGCCTGGACTTCTGGACGTCAGTCTTACTGGGTTAGGTTGTATTTCCCTGAAGCAATTTCAAGACAAGTCTTTGTGCGACAGTTGTTTGTTTGCAAGGTGATTCTTGGAAATACTGGTAGGAAAGCAGGAAGTGAGCCAGGGAAGGGAGGGAAACCAATAAAGGCTCTGTTATCAAGCAGGTTATCTCTGTGGGCAACCGTGACTCCTTGCCACTGGGGACCTCTGAGGGACAATATAGTATATACCTTCAAGTTATTTTCCTCATAAGACGAGAAGGCTTGGATACTTATTCTCTGATTCCTTCCCATAGGATGAGGACTTTTCTCTAAGGCTGTGACGCCTTAGTAGTTTACTTCAGTCTTCCCCATGCCAACAAGCAAAGCCAAGAGAAAGCAATGAGCAGGGAGTCAGTAAGATACTGTCCTTCAACCAAGGAACAGCACTAACATGCCTGTGGTTGAATGACACTCTGTTAGTGACTTATTGCAACAGGGAAGAATGCATATTATGGGGGACCTATGGTATATCTTAGGGAGTATTAGAAAGGACTTACAGAATTTGAGCTATCAGGTGATCTCTGTGAGGGTTTCAGGCAGTCAGCACTTGCCCTTGGAAATCCAACAGAAATTTGTCTATTGCCAGGAAACAGAGACCGCTCTGACTGGGTATCTCCATAATTCTTACTTAGAAGGAGGGAGGAACAAAGGGAAGATAAACCTGTAATTGGTAAAGAAGTAGCTGCCACATTATCTCAGATAGGGGTTGTTTGGCTATTACTGGAGTTTAGACAATGTTCTTGTTTCTGTTTTAATTCAGATGTGATTATTGAGTGCTCTTGTTTTTGTCCTGATCCATTGTGGTCTCTGAGTGGCCTTGTCTGACGTTGGTGTTCCATGAAATTATTTATGCTCAGCAGGACATTATGGCCAAATAGATAGTGGCAGGCAGCTCCCAACTGTCAGGGACTACTTTCCTTTCTCAGTACTGTAGTGGTGTACTAGACTGGTGAGGCCCAGACACCGACTGCTACCCCTGACTTAAACAATTATACTACATGCTGTGAGGTGAATATTTCTACAGTACTTCTTTCATCATAGCTTTATTATCTATATTAGTTTTTTATTGCTGCTAAACAAAATACTGCAAACTTAGCAGCTTGAGACAGGACCCATTTATCAGTTCACAGTTCTGTGGATCAGAAGTCTAGGTTTGGGTTTGCTGTGTTTTACAAAGCTGAAATCAAAACGTTAACAGGACTATTGTCTAAGACCTTGTGGTCTTTCTTCAGGCTCGTTTAAGTTGTTAGCAGAATCCAGTTCCTTGTAGTTTTGGGACTGAGGAGCCGGTTTCCTTGCTGGCTGTCAGCTGAGGTGCTGCTCTCAGCTTCTGGAGGAGACCTATAATTCTTGCCATGCAGACCCCTCCATGCATGAAGCCAACAACGGCACGTCAAACCTTTCTTGTTCTTTAAAACCCTGATTGGCTCTGTCTTGGACATTTAGACCTAGATTTTAAAGACTTAAATGATTAGGTCAGACCCATAACTATGTCTGTTTGATTAATTTAAAATCAATTTATTAGTGACCTTAAGGACAACCGCAAGATCCCTTTTGTGATGTAGTGTAACATAATCCTGGGGGTAAGGTTCTATCATACCAGAAGTCCTGCCCACACACAAAGGTGAGGGTCATTGAGGATCATCTTAGATTTCTACCTACATCAAATCATGGTTTAAAACCATAACTGGTCATCTGTGGGGGCAAGTTCAATTTGCTTATCCTGTTTCTTTTTTTTTTAAATGTAAAAAATTATTGATTTTTTAGAGAGAGAGAGAGAGACAGGAAGAGATAAACCAGTTTGTTGTTCCACTTATTTATGCATTCATTGATTGATTCTTTTTCATTTTAAAGATTTCATTTATTTATTTTTAGAGAGAGGGGAAGGGAGGGAGAAAGACAGGGAGAGAAACATCAATGTGTGGTTGCCACTCACACACCTCTTACTGAGGACCAGGCCTGCAACCCAGGCCTGTGCCCTGACTGGGAATCAAACCAGTGATCTTTGGTTCGCAGGCCAGCACCCAATCCACTGAGCCACATCAGCCAGGGTCACTTTGTTGCTTTTTACTCACATTGTGTATTCTATTCTTAGAATAACAAGAGGTTTTGTAGGATCCTACCTTGACTTCCTCACTGGCCTCCTATCTCTCAACCCCAGCCACAGAGAACTTATAGGATCTTTAACATTCCACTATCTTTCTTCTTGCAGCTTCGTAAGCCTAGGAATGAGGCTCAAATACATATGACCCCATCTGACAAAAGAGCCCTTGGCTCAGGCACCGTATCCTATCTTACTCAATCATTGAAGAAACCAGTCATAGAACTATAGGATCACTGCACAAACACATTTCTGGAGGTTTTGGTTTAACTGGATAAGCATGATTAATATTGGAATTGCAATGCATGCATATACTCATGTTACTATTTGAAAAATTTAGCCTCAACATACAGTTGATAAAAATACATTACATGCAGTAAGGTTAAAATAGAGCCACAACAATGAAATAAATTCAAAATAATTTATAATTACAAAGCAAGAATATGAGCAATTGAGACTAATAACCAATTCAAGACTGATGATACAGTTTTTAACAACTTTATTGAGGAATAATTACATAAACTGCACATCCTTAAAATGTACAATTTGATAAGCTTTTACCCATGTATATATCTATACACAAATCTCCAAAATAAAAATAATGAACACCCCTAGTGCTCCCAAAGATTCTCTCCTGTCCTTTTACATTACATCCCTCCCACCCATCCCTGCCTCTACCCCTTCTGCAAGCAACCATTAATGTGTTTTATATCAGTACAGATTAGTTTGAGTATTTTAGAATTTTAAATAAATGTTTTCCCTTTTCACTGAGATGAACGTCCATGTTGTTGTGTTTATCAATAGTTTATTCTTTTTTTATTGCTGAGTAATACAGTTGTACTCATTGTACAATTTATTTATCTTCTTGTTAATGGACATTTGAGTTGTTACCAGGTTTTGGCTCTTATGCATCAAGCTGTTCTTGGGCATTCACGTACAAGTGTTTGTGTAGATGTAAGTTTTCATTTCTTTTGGGTAAATACCTAGAAGTGGAATGGCTGGACCATGTAGTTGGTGTATATTCAACATTTTAAGAAACTGCTAAACTGTTTGCCAAAGTGATTGCACCATTTTCTATTACTACCAACATTGGATAAGAATTCCAGTTGCTCCCCATCCTTGCTAACATGTGGTATGGTCAGTCTTTTTAATTTTAGCCTTATAGGTATGTAGTAGTGTCTCACCATGGTTTTAATTTGCAGTTCCCCTAGCGACTAGTGATACTGAGCATTTTTCATATCCATATTTGACTTCTGCATATGTTCTGTACATCTTAGTGAACTGTTTGCTCAAATATTTTGTCCATTTAAAAAAAAATTAGTTGGCTTGTTTTTTTACTATTTTATTTTGATAACATTTTATATATTTTGGATGCAAGTACTTTTATCAGAACTGCAATTTAAAAATATTTTCCTTTGTGTTGAGGCTTGCTTTATCATTCTCTTTGCAGTGTCTTTGAAGAGTAGAAGTTCTTAATTTTGATATTGCTTGATTTAGAATTTATTCTTAAATTTTGGTAAATTATTTTTTTGTGTAATATCTAATTATTCTTTGTTTAGCCCAATGTCACAAAGATTTTTCTTCTGTTTTCTTTGAGAGGTTTATAGTTTATGTTTTACATCTAGGTCTGTGATCTATTTTGAGTTCATTTTTGCCTATGAGGTCTTTAGTTTGATTTTGATTTTGGAAGTTATTTTCATTGGGTTTTGAATTCTAGGATAACACATTTTTTCTTTGATACTTTAAAGATACTGTTGCACTGTCTTCCTGCTTGTGTTGTTTCCAATGAGAAATCTGCTGCTTAGGACCCACAAAAGATGAAAGTTATTCTTGTTCAAACATTTTCTGGACATAGATTGTGACCATCCAAAAATTGGAAGTATGTTATTTTGAAACAAGTTAAACTTAAATTACTGTCTAAAAGGAGTTGCATTACGTTTTCAAGTGAGTTCAGTAGAAGTGGTCCTCTAGACATAGAAAGTACCTTTAATTTTGGAAATGTCCTGAGCCAGGCCACCACATCACACAATTCCAGGGCCTGCCATGTTGGTACTTTAGGAGACCACATGACATCAGGGATTAGACAGGGCTCCTCTGCATCTTTGGAGTAAAACCGTTGCTTCTTAGCAAAACCTAATGTTAGGCAAATTAGTGTTCTACTTATCCAAAAGGAGAAGTATTGAAATTTCCACCAACAAATTTCACCGAAGATACTTCTTTTTTTAATCCTTACATGAAGACATGGTTATTGATGAGAGAGAGAGAGAGAGAGAGAGAGAGAGAAAGAAACATTGATCAGTTGTCTCTCACACATGCCGTCCCTACTGGGGATGAAACCCACAACCTATTGGTGTACAGGACGACGTGCCATCCGACTGAGCCACCTGGCCAAGGCTCCCTGAAAATACTTTTATGGAAATAAGTTTTGATTAATTTATGCAATTGAAGAAAGTAAAAATTTATAGTTAGCATTAAAGCTTTCATTTGATTATAAAATATATTCTAGTTTATTTTATATTTTTTTACTGATTCTTGTAATAAATGAGGTGAAATATTTTTTAATGGTATTAGCTTGATTTTTGAGAACTACACTAATTTTTGGTTAATTATAATTGAAGTTAAAGGTTATTTGCTATATTTAATACTAGAAAGTAAGTAAAATTAACCTGTGAAATACATTCTGAAGTTCTGCCAAGAAATAAATAGCATAATATATAGATACATTAAATAATAAAATATATAAATAGTGCTCATATAATTGACATAGAAAACTGCTTTCAAAATACATTATATATATTTGCATTTCAATGACACAAAGATTAAAAAGTCTAGAAGGAAATTTGTTTTATTTTATTTCTTTTTATAATAAGCATTGAACAAATTCATGAAAGAAAGATAAGTACTTATTTATTTTTATTTTCTATGTACTCTAGGAAAAAAGCTTCTACAGTTAAATAAATACAATTAAATTGTCTGGTGAAGTATATCATTTGGCTATTTCTTTTAATTTTTTAAGATACTATATATATATGGTTTAAGGAAAGCCAAAGACCTTAAATTGAAATATTATAACCAATGATCAGAAAAGCAGTGTTAAAATCTATGATGATAAATTAATAATCTCAGAAAAATATTAGCTCATTTTTTATGAGTCATTAGTGTTAGTAAGGACTGGGTCCCTTTAGTTTCCTTTATTGTATTAAAGGTATCATGATACATTTTTGCATACATATCTGCTTAATATATTCATATGTATTCTCATTATTTTTGTACAGAGTAAGAGCAAAAAACAAGGACAAAGTTTAATTTGATGGAGGCTTTGTCTCAGTTCTTTGAATTAGTCTTAAAGTGCGATTTTGTCTTTTCTCATAAGAAAATTGTTACTCAGCTATGTCTACCATGAATCGTTTCTTCTCTGAATCATATAGCTGTTATATCTACGGTGCCAATTTGATTACTCTATATTGTAAAAATTTTTGTATATCTCTGCTGGAGGTTATTGTTCATTTTGAAAGAAAAATTAAGTCCATGAGTTGATAGCACAATTGTTAAATTTAAAGCAACTAGCTGAAGTCTGTTTCATCAAAAACACTTTTAGCAACTACTCTTCCCAGTTTTCTTCACAACTATATAATATGTGACTATGATTTAGCTGCCTTTAGTTTAATTTCATTACAATAAACTTTCATAAAATGAATTTTTTTATTTCTTTAGATATACATCTCTCCAAAATTATATATATTTTTCTGTTTATACTGTGTTTGATTATTTTAATGTGATTTAGGTCTTAGTAGCAAAGTGGGTTCTTCTAGAAGTAGGATGGCTAGCTTTTATTTTAGAACTATCTATGATAGGGCTAACATGGAAAGAGAAATATTACTTAAGGCATCTTGTAGTAATATTCTATAGATTATCAGGAAAAAATGGCTGAGGACCAACATATCTTGGGGAAAAATTATAGCATTTGGTTTATTCCATTTTAACATGTTATGATATAGATGGTGTTCTTCCTTATCTTTCCCCCCTTTTTTTGGTCTGAAGTTTGCTAAAACTAATGGAATGAAAACAGGCTTTTTTTTTCCTTATAAGACAGCAGAAGTTCTACTCACACGTGTGGCAGTGGAAAGAGCTGAGGGACTGGGGAATGAGCACACTGGCATCACACTAGATGCGCTTAAACACTAGATCCCAGTTCTGTTTCCACAGGCATGCGGCTAACTCTAACCTCTGTGCAGAATCCTTGATTCTGGAAAGACATCATGAAGATCACTTTAACAAATAATATCCACACAATCTTAAAGTCCACTCTATTTTTTATAAATGGCATTTTCCTGTTATATTTACAGTCATTCTTGATAGAAGCTTTGAAGACACCAAGAGTTGTACACAAACTGCCTCTTCTTATTAAAACGGTTTGGGTGGCAATAATCGCTGATTATTATCCATTGTTATTGCTATTCGTTCTGAGACAGGGGTGTCATTATTCCTTTAAAGACAATGTATTGTCACAGTATTTTCAGTTACCTGAAAGAGTAAGGCCAATTTTTTTTTGTTTGCTACCTGTTGGGATTCGTCATTTGGCAGGCTGGAATACTTTTACCTCTTATCACATGCAACACGAGAGGTTTTAATTGCTTTACACACACTTAGAGAGGATAGGATATTTGGATGATCTAAGTAGCCAACTCAGCTTTGTATTGAATTAGCTGCATTAAGCAAGGTGATCCCTCTGAAAAACATTCTGTTAAATAAGAGAGACAGCAATAATTATAAGATTCATTTTTCTGATCTAAATATCCTGGGTTAAGAGTTTTGTGCCAACATAATCTAACAGCTGGTTAGTTTATAAGCTTTTCAGCACGAAAGTGTTTGTAAGTAAACTGAATTGGATTTGTTTTGAGATAACATTTATCACTAGCTATGCATATCTATTAACTTCAATGTGAAACTGCATATACACACATGTTTATAATACTATACATGTGTATGAGTGGTAAATGCTTTTAGCACAAAGTTAGAGTTTAAAAGTTTTTTTTTCATTCTGTAAAGTAGGCAAATTTTTAGCAAGGCATGCCTTAAAGTAAAGCTCATTCCTGTGCATGTGTGCTATAGCTATAGCACTGATAATCTTTGATCAAATTGTGAGAGAACAGTGTAGCAAAATGTGTACTACTTGGAAATCCACAGATCTGAATTTGAAGGAAGGCTCTGCCACAGTCAAGTTCTATGATTCTGAAAAGTAACACTCTCTTAAAGACCCCTCACCTTTCTCTTTGGTAAGTAGATTATCAATTCTCTCTCTTGAGCCACCACAATTCTTATACTCACTCCTGTTTTCTTCTATGAGAGCAGTAATCACAGCATTTTGCAGTTTTGTGCTTCTTACTCTGTCTGTCTGTCTCTCTGTCTCTCTCCTTTACTGGCTGTGAGCTCTTTGAAAGCAGTGACCATGTCATATGCTTAACCCTCACTGCCTAAAACAGTGCTTCTCTGGGCTGGGGCCGGGGAGGGGGGCGGGACTTGGTGAATATGGGCTGAATGAACAGATTTGTTTATGAGGGAGCTGGAAGAGAGTATTTTAATGACTCCGTGTTTTCTCCTTATAACTTGGTATTTTGTTGGTACAGTTATTTAATAAAGTTGGCCTAATAAATTTAAATGAGTGAATGATTCCCAAACCTAATATTGGGTTATTCCAGATTATAAATTCCTAAATTAGCTGAATTTGTCAGGGACATTTGAGTTGTGTTATTCAATGGTTTGTGACTATTAAGAGAAATTGGAATATTTTATAGTAATTTAGTCACATTCTGAACCTTCACAGTGGAAGAACTTTATTTTATGGCTGTTCATGAAACAGTATAATATGAAGTTATTTTACCATATCTTTAAAAATGTACTTCTAATTATTAATATCATCAGACCGTTGAACACATTAGTTAATGACATTGCTAAAATGGGCAGCTATGCCATAGTTTTAAATGTTCTTTGAATCTCAGTCAGTAGTTATCAGCACAATGTAATTCTGCATAGTCAAGATATCTGAAGACATGGAAATCTAAAGGTATTGATATTTAATATAGAAATGGGATTGTGAGACCTGAACAAGAGAACTATTTTACTTCTCCATTTCCCTATATATATGAAAGGATGAGTCTTCATCTGGATCTGAACCTTGGAAGAGAATCAGCAATTGGGTACTGAACTAAACTCAGGGATTAGTTCATTTTATCTTGTCACTATTATTAAATTATGCCTCACAACTGGTCAGAGAAAATGCCCTTTATATATTTTTCATTTTTATTGTTTTCTTTAAGTTTTAATGATATTTGTAATTATGAAATATATCTACATAGTGAAAAATTCAAACTTACATAAGCACATGTAATGAAAAGTTGATCACATACCTATGATCTCATTTACTTAGTTCTTCTCTCCTGAGGCAAACTATATTATCAATATCTTAATATATTTCTAGGAATATTATCAGCCAAAGTAAGAGCTCAAGCTATATAAAACTTCTTTTTTGGTCTATTTATGTCAGTTTATGTTTTATTAGTAGCGGTTATTCTTATATTTGTATTTTACTCACATATATTTATATATAATTTTTGGTTTATTCAGTCATCATACATTTAATCATGATGTATTCAGTATGATCAACAGTTCCTCAAAGTGATTGTGGGGGAGGAAGATAAAGTCTTTATGGTCTTTGGGCTTCAAACAAAAATAGAGGGACTATATTATTCAAACTTATAAGATTATGGCATAATGAGGAACCATTGAAACAAATGAGCACTCAATTATTGCCCTCAAATATTTAAGTCTCTAGTATATAAAAAAGAATTAGATTTATGTGGCTCTGGGGTACAGAACTAGAACTAAACTGAGACATGTAATACATCAGTTCTTGTTCCTCTGACTTGAAGCATACTGTACTAAATTTCCAAAATGAAATGGGCTGTCTCACAACGGAGACTAGAATGGCTTTTTTCTGGGGTGCTTTTTAGAAGGGATCCCTGCATTGTAGACATGAACTAGGTAACTCCTGGTGTTCCCAACCCTGACATGCTCTCTTCGAGACCAGTGCTCTTGACAAGGCCAAGCTATGGTTCTGCTTAATAGTTAAGTTTTCTCTTCCATCATGTGATTCCCTATAGAGGGAGCAATACCAAGAAATCAGCAATGCCAACAGCTGCCCATCCTTTCATGCAGCAATGAATTGTTACAGAGCTCTTACATACCAACAGATAAGTTTGATAAGAACAAAAAAGATTTTCTTTGCATTAGAAATAATAGAAAAATGTAAGAAACATTTCAAACCTAGACAGCAGCATGTGGACATAATTTTCCCCATTAAGAGCACTTGGTTGCAGGTCATCCTTAATGCATATATAGTGAGTAGTAGAACAAGAAACTTTGTTCAAGAGCTGAATGATTTCTTGATCTATTTTTTATTTTATAAAATAATGTAATTCTTAAATTTTGGCAAGCTTCTTGAGAGTAGGTTTGGTGTCTAATGTACCTAAAAATTCTCTATCATTTTATCATTGTGTCTTGCTCAAATAAATATTTGTTGAATATATCAATAAATCATAAGCTCAGTTGAGGCATTCAAATGGATATTTATTATGTTCATTTTTAGTAGGAGTACTCCCCCCAAATAGTATTTTTCCTTCTGAGCCTTCATTCATTTTGCTTCACTAGCCTGGACTATGTCCATTTCTCTAATTTTTCTCCAATTTTTCTCCAAATTCTGCAGTCCTTCAAATTTTTTACACCTCATTATCATCTCTTTCTCTTCTTTCTTTTCTATCTTTAGATGCTTTAATACTTGCACCATATGATTTACACTATATTATCACAGTCTTTTATTTAGCACACACACACACACTTTTTGCATGTGTACAAAAAGTTCCCACGTACCCCATGGCCAACCACTTTCCACTATTATTAACATCTTGCATTAGAGTAGTAACAATTGATGAGCCAGTATTGGTACATTATACTGAACTTAAAGTCCATAATTTGCATTAGTATTCACTCTTGGTGTTGAACACTTTATGGACAAATGGGTATCAAAACACAATAGTTTTGCTGTCCCCCAATTCCTCGGTGCTCTGCCGAGCATCTTTCTCTCCCCCATGGCCCCCTGGCAATCACTGATCTTTTACTATTTCCATAGTTTTGCCTTTCCCAGAATCATATCCTGAAAAGGATATAGCCTTTTCAGATTGGCTTCTTTTCTTTAGCTACATGCATTTAAGGTTCCTCCATATCTTTTCATAGTCAATAACTCCTTTCTTTTTGTTGCTGAATAATATTCTAGTGTATGGATTCACCATAGTTTGGTTAGCCGTTTACCTATTAAAGACCCTTTCTGTTATTTTTTAAGGAATATTTTTTTTCCTTGATGCAATGTTTAATAAGTTAATTTAATGCAGGAGTAAAAATTATAGTTAATATAGTCCATTATTTCCAGAAGTGAAAGATATTACAGAATATTCCTCATAGTAAGACATTTAAAATTGCTATAGCTCTGAGATAAATATATTTCAGCAATATATAACAATATTTAGATTTTTTTAAATAAACATCCTTTTTCCTACAAAAATCCAAACATTTCTTACAAATTATTTTCTGCATAATCAAGATCTCCAAAAGCATGATAATGTAAGGAGAAATCTTTTTTTTTTTTTTTGGATGTTTAACTCATTATTACCTCTCTCACACACAAAAATGTCAGTAAGGAAGTTTTTAGTGAATATTTTGTTATAGTTTATATTGTAGAGTCCCATAATGTGCAAAGGAAGCTTAGAGTCATCTGGTCCAATTGGTCATATATCTGAATCTCTTTTCCGACATTGAAGGCAGGAAGTCTTAGAGCATGTGTTTGAACATGAGGAATGATAAGACTACTCTTTTATAAGTCAGTGGCTTTCCCTTTTTCAGGCAACTCATCATTAGAAATGTCTTACTTTTATTTATTTTTTAAATTATCTTTTTAATTTTCACCTGATGATATGTTTATTGATTTAGAGAGAGAGGAAGGTAGAGAGAGACATAGATGTGCAAGAGAAATATTAATTGATTGCTTCTAGTACGTGCCCTGACTGGGGATTGAACCAGCAACATTTTGGTGTATGGGATGATGTTCTGACCAACTGGACCACCTGGCTATGGTGAAATGCCTCTTTCTTATTGAACTAAACTCTGTTTTCCTATAATTTTTACCTGTTCATTGTAATTATACTTTATGAATCATAAAGGATAAATTTACTTTTTTCTCCAATAATAGTTCTTTGAATGTTCAAAATATATAGTTATAATATCCTTTTTCATATTAAACTTTCTAGGCACCTTATCATCTTAGACATTTTCCTCTAAATGACTGAGTTAATGCCTCTCTTCCAAAAAACATTTTGTGGATGCATACTCAAGTTTTTCTCATTAATTAATTATTCATTTGCTATTTTTTGAGTACCTACTACCTGCCACACACTGTATTAGACACTGGGAATATAAAGGTAAACAGACAAAAAGTGTCCCTTCCAACATGAAACATACTTTCCAATGTGTAAATACAGACCAACAAAGGACAAAAGTAAATAAAATAAAATGGAATGATTATAAATTGTGAAAAATGCTATGAAGGAAAGAGACAAAGAGCTCAGACAGAGATTAATGGAGTGGGGAATCCACTTCGGAATTGTGTTCAGGGAAATCCAGCTTAAAGAAATGCCTAATAAGGAGAAGAAACTCTAAGGAGAATGTTCCAGCAATTGTGTTCATGTGTGCAAATATGCTGAGGTAGAAAGGTGTTTAGCAAATTCTAGAAATTGAAAGAATATTACTGAGACTAGAACGCAGTGAGAAAAGGTTCATGTGGTGATTTAAAAATATGCCTGCCTCTCTTTTACAAAGATGAATCCTATTCTCTCCCCTGAAATCTTGGCTGGACTTAGTGATTCTCTTCTAATGAACAGAATATGGCAGAAGTGATGCTAAATGGTTTCTGAGGCATGGCTATTAGAAGAAGGAGGAGGAGGAGGCAGAGGGAGAGAAGAGGGGAAGAGAGGGGAAGGAGGAGAAAGAGAAAAGGAAGAAGAATAATTTCTACTTGGTTTGTTCACTCTATGGATCGATCGAGCCATATTGTGACTCAGCAGCCTGTAAAGAAACCCATGGGAACTGAGGCCCCAGCCAACAGCAAACACCAAGCTGTCAATGTGAATGACCGACATGAATGAACCATTTGGAAGTGGGTCCGCCTGGTCCCTGTCAAACCTTCAGTTGACTACAGTTCCAGGCAACATCATATCTGCCACCTCATTAGATATTCCAACCAAGACCACTCAGTTAAGCCACTTCAGAATTCCTGGCCCAAGGGAACTGTGAGGCAAATTGCATTTATTGTTGTTTCAAACCACTTGTTTTTGAGGTAATCTGTTATGCAGTTGGATAACTGATAGAAAAAAGATATGTCAGTCACATTCTGGCTTCAAATTAGAAGCATCTTAAACAATGAGGAATTTATTGGTGCACATGAGAAGCTCAGAGGGAGGGATTTGTAGCAGCAGTTTCAGTCACTACCTAGAGGAGAGAGCCATTTCCTCCTGTGCATCTTTTTACAGGCAAGGAAAATCTTTCCCTCTTGGTGGCCAGAAGTGGATAAAATGTTGTCCTTAAACCAATATCTGGCAAATGAGATTGAGAGAGCAGGGGCTTTGGATATGACACCTATATTTCTGGCTTAAGCATCAGGAAGTAAGGTAGGGTTATTTTTGCTGTTGCTTGTTTGTTTTGGTGGTGTGAGAAAATCAGGAGTTCCATTTTGTATGTATCAAATCTGAAATGTCTGTAAGACATAAAGTTGAGATATCAGGGAGCAGCTGGGTATTTACATCTGGAGTAAAAAGAGGAAATGAAAATCCAAACATAGTCAGTAAGCATGTGGTAGATGACCTGACTAATGGGAACGGAAGAGGGTGACAGGAGGAGCCTAGAGCCAAGCTCTGATGGACCCGGCACCTCAGGGCTGGTACAGAGGAGCCAGTGAACGAAAACCCAGGGAGCAGGAGTGAAGGGAAGGCCGAGGGTGGTGTCCTGGAAGCCCCAAAGGCGGTGTTTTCAAGAAGGAGGGAGTAGTTAATTGTGGTTTGTTTTCAAGAAGGTTGAATAAAATAAAGGCATGAAAGTGGCCTTTGAATTTACCACAGCCATTTCTGGGAAATAGTGAGGAAGGAGGCAGAGTCTAAGAGGTTGAAGAAATCATGGCACGTGAGCAAGCGGAGACAGCATATAAAAACAACTCCTTAGAGAAGTTTTGCCAGTGAAGAGGCTACGGTAGCTATGGTAAAGCAACATAGGGTCAAGGAGAATGAGGCTAAAGCCAGAAGACACTAAAGCCTGAAGCACATCTATATGCTAATAGGAACTGTCCCTTAAAAAAGGAGAATGATTGATAATGCAGGAGAAACGAGGGACAGCTGAGGGTGTCGAATTCCCGAGAACAATACACACACATTTATGCACGTCCATATGTAATTTTACGATTAATTATTTATTAGAGTATAAATAGAATATCCATTGTTTGGTGAGAGTAATTGAAGCAGTATGTTGGACCTATTAACTATATTTTGGTGAAACAGTTTTGTGAAGTAGCTAAAAATCCACACTTCTAGAGACAGATTGTAGGGGTTTCAAATTAGCTGTGTGACCTCAAGCAATTTATTCAACCTCTCTGTGCTCCATTTCCTTAATTTATAAAAGAGAGTAGTACAAATACCCACTCATAGGGTTGTCATCAAAGTGATCTAAGTTAATATATGTAAAGCATTTGTAGAGCAGGCTTTGGTACATGGTAGATGATCTATGTGTCAGGCACCTACTTTCTAGTATTTGCTGGGTTTGGTTCTACTAAATAATCGAGGCTAACGGTACTATCTTCAGGAAAAAAAAGTGATTTAACTTTTATTATTATTTCTACATACTTCTCAGTTATGTGTAGAACTTTATAGAAATATAAAGTTCATTATAATATATTGAGATGCAACCTCAAGTAACAAAATAAAATTTACATTTTAAAAGGGTTATTCGATCATTAGTACAAAAGCAACTGGTTAGTATTTGATGTTTATTGTTTTCTGCTTGCTGTAATTCTTGCCTTGAAGTAGAAAAGTATGATAGCTAGACATGTATCATAAAGCACCCAAAATTATTTGAGGGGAAGCAGTCAGGGTGCTAAATTAAAACAGAGTAGGAAATAGAAGATGGATACAAATCTTGTACCACACACACAGCACTTTCCTCTTCCTTTGCTGAATGCTAATTCCCACCCAAGACTATCTAGTTGTCTGCAAAGACTGAACATTCATAGGAATTAATGCTCTGTGGGTATACAAGATGCCAACCCTGAAGAACTAAGGAAGCATGAATAAATGTATTCCAATTACAGGCTAATGCAGGTAATGGGTTTATAGTACTTAGAGGTCTGGATCCGTTCTCTGACAGCCTGCAGACATTAGGAGCCCCTCATGACTCGCCTGCAATGTAGGCATTATGGAGTGATTTTTACTTTACTGCCTTTTCCATCAGATCATCCCCTTTCCTTCACACACAAGGTTAATTCACTTCTTGATCACATTATTTCCTCGCTGCTCTTTGACAATATAAAAATTCTGAGTGGACAGCTCAATCCCTCTTCCATCTCAGATTTGATTGTTATGGTATTGCCTGGCGTCCCTCAGAGGCCTCCAGCAGCCTTTGCTGCACTTTATGACACTTAAATGGCTCGGCTACAATTTCTCCATCTATTCACGAAATGCTGTTAATAACTCATTTCCAAAGAGGCCCTTCTTTATGTCTTGGCATTAAAGGAATTTTTATTAGGTGCCAGGGTAGGTGACACACAGCCCCAGTAACCAAAGAGTTAATTAATCTGTTGAAATTTATTGCCTTTTATACTGCACTCAGTGTGACAGTCCCTAAGAGAAACAGATACTATATTTACAACCCGGGTTGAAATATTCAGTAATATAGTCTGCATACTGACCTACTCCATCAGTGTATGCCTTCTGCCGGAACATCCATTAATCATAGAAGATGAATTTGTGTAATTTATCTTCTTTCTTATTCTGAGATTCCAATAAATATTGAAATAATAATTTATTGATCATCTTGCAATATAAATGTGTAGTAAAGTCACCTAAGGCATTTGCATGGTAATGCATTTTGGAAGTTCTTGGCATTCTATGGGAATAAAAGGGGAAACTGTGATAGGACTGATATGGAATACTCTTGTGGGCAAACACCAAATAATTTTTATTGCGTGTGGAGAAATGATAAGGCAATAGTTCTTGAATTATCAAAAACCATAGACACAACCACAGTAATTACATTCTCCAAAACAAACAACATGAGTATTTACTGCATGCACCTTTCCTTATTTGTGTATTATTCCCAGAATATTTTAGATCACAAACAGTTTCTTTGTGCCAACTTTTAATTGTACTTTGTGCCACCTTTTACTTTATACACTTATGGGGCAAGGATGAAAAAGATTTAAGACTATTGGATGCTACCTTCCACTTACTTCCAGTAAAATCTTCTGGGACTATTATACAAATTCTTCAGGTTGAAACATGTATTTCCTAGAACTGTAGTTTGGATAATGATTTGGTCTCTTGTCCTAAACTAAGTTTAATTCTACAGTTTTTAGGAGTTTTTGCTGTTATTTATGGGCCTTAGTTTTGTTACAATTTTAGGATCATGATAACTTTTGCATCAAACCTGATTTGGTCCAGAAATATTGGAGAAGTGTATAAAAGGTGTTACAAAACATTGAGATGTCCTATGGATCAAGCACAATCATTGTTAAAAATGGAAAATTCTAAATGTCTTTGTTTCTGGATACGTTGCAAGTGATTATGCTGTGTTGGATAAACATGAGCTGAAACACTGACATCATCTGCTCTGTGCAGGTACCACCAGCAGCATTACACGTTAGGGTTTGTTGTAGGTGCAGTTCCCGCTGACTTCAATCATGTACAGTTAATGTAGCCCCATTTCTGCTCTCCATAATAATTTATCTCAGTTTTGGACAAGCCTTTATGATCAAGATAACTCTTCAGAGTGGATGAAATTCTAATGTGTGAGGTTTGTTTTCTAGTGCTTTACTGATAAGGTTAACCAGATGGTGAAATGTAATAGCTTGGAAGATCTAGTTTTGATATACAGTCAATCATTTCTGGAATGATAACAAAAAAGCAAAAAGGAACGGAGCTTTTTATATTCTCTTCTTGGTTATGAAACTGAAAATATACTTTTTTTTGAGGATAAAGAAGTATCTTATCATAATTCTCCTGACATTTAAACCTCTTGGCTATCTATTTCTAAAGGAAAACAAAGTATTTTGAGAATTTTGCTATAAATTTTTATATATAGTATATTTATATCACATTTTAAGATGAAAAATTATGAAACATTTTAATGTCACCTGAAGCAGTGCTTCTAATGTAGATTTGAAAAGAAAATATATTTTCTTCACTATTTTTAGAAACAGTGAGAGCAATTAAGTCACTATATTTCATCTATATATATATTTCATCTATATTTTATTTTGGTGAAACCTCAAAGTGGTGGCTATCTACATATAGAATTAAGCAGTCATGATCTTTATTCTACTATAACACTTCTAATTTAACACAGATATTTTCCAAAGATGGAAAATGTACAGTTTTCATCAGTTTTGTTTTTTGCTGATTGGAATTATTTTAACTATGGAAATCTATCTTTAAATACCTCACAAAGTAATTATGTCGATGCATTAGTCTACAGATATTTCTTTGGTGATTAGGTGTGCAATGCGGTGGCATATTACCACATAATTGCTGTACAACTCATTTTTTTTGTGTTCCCTTTACCTGTCGGTATTAATAGTTGCTCCTCGTTCTGCTCATATAAAGTTACATTCTAATTTAAGTTCTCCCTGGTGTTTGGCTAATTGGACTGTTCATTTAAAGTATACTATGTTTTATTACCTGATCTAACCATGGTATTTTACATTTTGGATTGACTGATTCTAATTCCTGTTTCACAGTAGTATAATTTCACAGTAGCATAACCTTGGGAATCCATTAAATTTGGCCTTTAAAACACTGCTTTGTTTTTCTCCACATGGTAGTGTAAAGCTATGGCATTTTCTGGAACTCACATTGACTCTTTCCCTTTTTATAGCAATGCTACTTTCCCTTCCCTTCTTAATTCTAATCAATGCAGCACCATATATATATATAAAATTAAGCATCCATTACATGGCAAGTTCTGTGTTAGGTACTGAATATATGAACCTGAATAGGCATAATTGTTTCTTTCAAGCTGTTCAAAGTCAAAGTCTGTGGAGTGAGAGTAAAAGTAACAATGATTTTTAAAAATCTTTTCTTCCTCTTTATCTCAACAATTAATTTCTGAAACTTAAAGTTAGATGATTTTGGAAACAAGCCATTTATCGAGGCTTCAACCAAGAGTAGACACTCCTTTAAGCCCTTGAAATGGATTATTTTAATATTTAATCTTAACAAGACTATGAGACAAGTACTATCATTGTATCATTTCTATTTTACTAACAAGTGAGGTGAGTTACAGAGATGCTAGGTTACCTGTCCATGGCCCTTACTTCTACTGTACTTGTTGCGGGATTAGAAAGTGGCACCCGATTCTAGCCATGAGGCACTTAACCACTCACTCTTCCGCTCTGCAAGACATAACAGAGGTTATTCAAATTAAGAATTATCATTATTTGTCGCACCTCGAGGCTGGCTCTAGGGGGCACGCCACCACGGAGGACCGCTGCAGAGAGCGCAGCGCTCCCTGAAACCAGGGGGAAACCGTCTGGGGCCAGCGGAGGTGGGAGCAGGGCTCTGAAACCCACAGAGCCAGTCCCGGGGTTGTCTCAGATGAAGGGGACAAACACAAAACTTCACAAACACTTCTCTGTTTGCTGGGAGAGCAGACAGGGGCACTTCTCTCTTACTAGAGGAGGCCGTGGCACATCCCTCTAGTGGGGAAGGCCCTGTTGTCCCTTATTCCAAGGCTTTTATTGAAAATCTTACCAGTGGGGCATAACAGGAAAGCATAGGTACACTCGTTACATTAGCAAGATAAGTTTCACAGTGAATAGATACCTTGAGAAAAACAAGTGACAGGAAATCAGTGATTTACATAGGTCTGAGAGGAGACAAGAATCAACAATAGAGATAATCGATGATAAGGGGGAAGTAGATGTAAAGGTGCCTTAAAAATATAGGATAAAAGATGTAAATAAAGCAAATGTCTTGACAAGGAAACGGATGTAAATAATGTAAATGTCCTTCGCAGCATGAGCTGACCAGAGATTTGAGGGAGGAATAGAGCACACTCTATAGAATTCATTTTTAGGCCTGATTACCCTGAGACCCGCCAGATTTGATTTAGGGTTGTTTTTCCCGCATTGTTTCAAGCTTGAGCCAGGCGGTGGGGAGGGAACCACCAAGAGATAAGGAGACAGCTTCTCGGCTGCAATGTGGACTCGGGCTGTGTCCAAGCCAAGCCTAGGGGTGTGGGGGCCTTTTCACCCCTTCTCCATGGCCCCCAATTTCTTATCTGCTGCCAAAATCAGGCTAAAGCCTGTCTTAGGTCGAAAACCTCAGTGCAATGTCCCTTACCCATCATGGGCTAATTGACCAGCCATGGCAGAGCAGAGCAGGGGGGAAGAGGCCAAGTCTCCTCAGGAGCCTGTTTCTCCAAGGCCTCCTGATTATCTCCAGCCTTGGGGCCCTCCAGTGTATCGGCAGGGTTACAGCTTCTGAAACCAGGCTGGGAGTTTCCCAACAATTATTATTGTATATTTATTATCAACTCCAATTATTAAATCCTTTCCCAAGAACTTGTAATGCTCCTCTGTTGTGTAACAAGTTCCCACAAATATGCACAAGTTCCTAGGCTCTGTTTCATTCCTAGGTAAACCTATTTTGGTTTATTTGTCTATTCCTATCCTATTCTTACACTATTTAATGCGATCATTTTATAAAAGTTTTAATGTTTGATTAGGTGAGTTTTTCCCTTTTCTTACTCAAAATGTGTTTTCTGTTCTTGGCTCCTTACATTTTTTGTAAAAATTTTTTTTATTGTTAAATTTACAATGCACACAACAAATACATAAAATTTTACAGTGTAAAGGGTAACAATGAAGGCAACCATTGTGAATCTGTTATGCAGGTGAAGAATTAAAATAGTTCTTTGATATTCTTCTTGTTATGATATTCCTTGATTCCATTCTTCTCCCAACTTCTCCCTTCTTCCTAATGGCAAGAAGATCAAGGTTTTCTTGTTCATCTTTCTTTTACTTTCTTTATAGTTATATTATCTATGTGAAAATATATTTTTGTTTTAGTTGTTTACGACATTTGTATAATGAAAACAAATTGTATATGTTTATCTAACTTGTTTACTTTGTTAAATGTTATGTTTTTGAGATCTATGTTGATGTAAATAGCTGTAGTTAATTTAGTGTCACTGTTGTATAATATTCCATTGTATGAATATAACAAATTATTTTTCCATTGTAGACTTGATTGGTATTATACTCATTTCAAGTTTTGCAATTATGAGCAATGCTGCGATGACTATGCTTGTACACATATTCTGGTATGCGCATGCAAGAGTTTTTCACAAGTATATATTAACTAGTGGAATTGCTTAAACACAGGGTGGGCACATGCTCAAATATTTTAGGTAATATCAAACTGTTTTCCAAAGTGGTTGTACCAATTTATATGCCAGTCGGCAGGATGTGGGAGTTTTTGTTGCTTTTCATTTTGTCAGCACTGCGTTGTCTGAACATAAAAATATTGTTCTTCAATCCATGGGTATATAGTAATATTGATTGTGGTTAAATTTTTATTTCTCCTATTACTAATGAGGTTAAACACTTATTGGCAAACAAATATCCTTAAAGAGCCTGTCATATCTTTTATATTAAGCCTTTTCTTTTCTTCTTGATTCATAGGAGTTGTTTATATATTCTCAATATAAGCTCTTTTCAGTTATATGTTTTACAGACATCTTCTCCTAGCTTGGAGCTCATGTCTTCACTCCATGGTAACTTTTAATCATCAGACATCTTCAAATTAATAAAGCTGAATTGATCAATATTTTTCTCTGTAAACTGTACTTTTTGTGTTTTGCTTAAGAAATATTTCACACTAAGGGGGATAAAGATATTTTCTTATATTATCTTTTAAAAGTTTTACGCTCTTGTCTTTAACAATGACTTTCAATCGACCAATAACTTTTTTTTTGTATGTGAGAGTGTGAATGTGAAAGAGTTTTTATACTATTAGATTTTCCCTTTCCATGACTATTTGGTAGAAGCCTGTGTAAAGCCACCAGGGTCTGGCGTTTTATTTGTGGGAAAAGTTTTAATTATAAATTATTTTCCTGAATGGCAACAAGACTATTAATATATGTTTTTCTTGTTTTAGTTTTGGTAAGTTGATTTTAGCAAATCTATCCACTTCATCTAGTTTTCACCTTAATTAGTATAAAATTGTTCATAATATTATTTTATTATCTGTTCCACCTATGCAGTTTCTGAAGTTACATTTCTTTTTTATTCTTAATGGAGTTTAAGAATCTATATTTTTATCTTGACTGCTCATACATATGATTTGTTTATGAGTTCTTACAAATAATGCACTTTTTTTTTGTATTATTAATCACATGCTTTCTACGTTCCTTGGGTTTATTCTTTGGTTTTTTTCATGTTGTGGTGTTTAATGCCATAAATTTCCCACTAATTAGTGTCTTAGTAAGTACATTCCATTTATTTTCACTTGCAGAATTCTTTTATTTCTGAATCTCAAGTATTTTCCAATTTCATTATGAATTCTCCTTTGACATATAAATTGTATAGAAGAGTATTTTAATTTCCAAATGAGCATTGTTTCCTTAGTCACATTTGGTACCAAATATTAAGATAATATTATTGCAATCAGAACTTTGCTATGCGTGATACAAAATCTTTGTGGAGACTAGCTTTGCAGCCCAGCACCTGGCGCACAGTGTCCCCGTGCATAAGCATTCCATGTATGTCCTGTAAAGAATGTGTCTTTTCCAGATTTGGAGAACAGTTCTATACAGCTATTAACTTAATGTTGCTAATTGTGCAATTATATCTTCTATAGCTTTACTGATTTTTTAGAAAGTTATCCTAAAATCTCTCACCATGACTGAGGATTTGACAATTTTAACTTCACATATATACAGGTTATGTTATTAGTATTCATACTCGTTATGTCTTATGGTGAATTGAAACTAACAAATACCAACCTTTTTATCTCTGGCAATGTGTTTGACTTTATAGTCTATTTTGCTTGGCGAATATATAATTATGCTAGCTTTCTTTTAATTAGTATTTGTTTAATATATATTTTGTCCATTATTAGACTTCCTGGTTTTCTGTGTTCTTGTGTCTCAGATATGCTTTTTAACAGGAGCATATAAAACTTTGAATTTTAATTTCATCTGGTCATCTTTTTCTTTGATCTGAAGGGTGTCATCTGTTTACATTTTTATACCATGAGTATACTTGGATTTGGTTAAGCCATCTTTCGCTTTCCATTATGTCTTGCCATTTCTCTTGTTGTATCTCCAGTTCTTTGTCTTCTTTTGGATTAATTTCTTTTGCTCATTTTCATTTTTTTTTTTTTTTTTAAATTAATTTATTTAATTTTTAAATACATTTGTCTCTGCCTTCCCCCCCCTCTTTCCCTTGCCCCCTCCCACCTTCCCTCCCTCAGCTCTTCCCCTTTGGTTTTGTCCATGAGTCCTTGCTATATGTTCCTTGACTTTCCCCTTCCCTTCCCTTTCCCTGCCCCCCCCCTTCCCTCTTGTCTCTGTTGATTTCTTTTCCTTTCAGTGTTGCTGGTCATATTTACCTTGCTTCTTTGCATTGTTGGTTAGGTTCCGCTTATAGGTGAGATCATATGGTATTTGTCTTTCGCCCCCTGGCTTATTTCGCTTTTTCATTTATTTTTTTCCTCTTTGACCTGTTTGAAGATTATTTGTTTAATGTTTATTTTATCAATCCATAAGCCAACTATTTTAATGTGAATTCTTAACAAAACCTGAAGTGAATTAGTAATTGTTCCCTACTCTTGCACAATATGAACATTTTAGAACACATTAATTTTTATCATCTCTCTCTGAGATTACATATGATTGTTAAATATTTTAATTCTAGCTAATTTATGTGATTTCTTCATTTTGTCAATATTTAAAAGGTTTTTCTCACATGTTTTCTAATTTTTTTCTTAGTAATCTGACAGAGTAGATTATTTCCTAGGATCATTTCCCTTCTGTTCATAAACTCACTATACACGCATACCAAGAAGGCATGAACTGTTTATTACTCATATAACAAGGCTGTAGGGGAGATCTGGGCAGGCCTCTCAAGCCGATCTGAAAATGTCTAAAGAGAGTAAGGAATGGATAGTGGTTTGAATCTCTTGCTGTTGCCTGAAGAGGCTTTCTCATCAGCTTTTTCGGTTATGTAGGGCAGAAGGGAAAGATAAAAGGGTTTGGTTTAAAAGCTGTTAGCAGTTGTTAACTATTAAAAAATGGTGCCAGATCTTTATTACAGAGACAGTATCAAAATGTCTAAAATATATGTGATTGGAATTTAGAAAGCAGAGAATAACAGAGGATGTGGCAGAAAAATATGTTGGAAAATATTATAGCTGAAAATGTCCAAATTTGCTAAAAGACTTAAATATACAGATTCAAGAAGCTTTAAACTCTAGCAAGATAAGCACCAATAAAGCGCATCTAGTCAAGTTGCTGAAAACCAAAAGTAAAAAGAAAATCTTGAAAGCTCCCAAATAAAAATTACATGTCTTTTATGGGGAAAATACCTGGAAGTGAGCTAAATAGTTACATGTTATATTAATCAGGAACCTATTATGAGAAGAAACCACATAGTAATTTAAGCTGTGGAAGTAAAATATAACAAATTACTAAACTATTTAGGAAATTAATTGGAGAGTAACTGCATAGATTAAAGGGAACTCTAAGGGGCACTCTAGGATTGAGGGAGAATACCCATAGAATAATAGAGTTGGAAAAAGGGGACTGTTTCCAAAACTGGAGTCAAACTTCATTGGAGAAGCTGTTGTTGCAGCATGCTGGATGGCTGTGAAGTATGGCCAGAGCTGGTCCACAATTTCTAGGCAAGCAAGAAAGGACACTCTGGGGTGCAGGTAAGCTGAAGAAGTGGGGCACATGAACAAAGGAAGTAGGCTTGATGTGAAAATGAGGTCTTCATAACATACTGTCCACAGCAGGAGGACCATGGCAAGGTAGTATTTTGGCCCAAGCCAGGGGATTTATGTCTGTGTGTATTGCTGGGACAAAAACCACTGGGTAGGTATTTCCTAACACAGGTAATGCTGATGGGATGTGCAGTAAGAACAAGGAAAAAAACTAAACAAAACAAAACAGCAGACCAGAACCAAGAAGAGAAACTGCAATGTCTCTCTAGTACCCTCTACTGACAAAAATTAGAGTGCAGTCCATTATTGCACAACAGGTTTTAAAACATGAATTTGAAATTAAGAGGCAGTAAATTGATAATTAGTATTTAAATTTATAAGAAATTGTTAGACTGCTTTCCAAATTATTTGTACCATTTTGCATCCACAATGGTATGAGAATTTCAGATATTCAATGTCCTCACCAATGCTTGATATTGGCACACTTTAAATTTTATGCATCGGGATGTATGTGTAGTAGTACTAAATTTTGTTTTCTTACATTTCCCTAATGATTAATGTTTTTATGTACTTATTTACCATCCATATGCTTATTTTGGTGAAGTTCCAGTTCAGATTCTTTTGCTTATATTTTAAAAGTGTGTTTTCATTTTCTGATTATTGAATTGTAATTAAAACAATATTCTGGAAATAAAACTCTTTGTTAGATTTATGGTTTGTAAATATTTTCTCCAAGTCTGTGGCTTGTCTTTTCATTTATTGATATGTTTTCTTTAAAAGAGCAAATGATTTAAATTTTGATGAGTTCAATGTATCAATTTCTTATGATTTGTTTTCTATTTCTCATTTTAAAACACTGCTTATGTTCAAAAATATGGTCTCCTATGTTTTCTTCTAGACTTTTTATAGTTTTAGCTTTTATTTTAGATATTATGGTACAATTTTAGTTCACTTTTGAGAGGTAATAGATTTTGTGTTTGTTTATTTCCTTACGCATGTAGTTTCTAACCATTCTAGGACCTAATGTTGTAAAAACTTCTTTTCCCCACTGAATTGCCTTGATGCTTTTATTGAACATCAATGGTCATTTATGTTTAAGACCATTTGCTAAAATTTTGTTAAATATATTTGCATATATATTCTATCAAAATAATTTTCTGAGTGTATTTCTTTTTTCTTTCTACTTTTAAAAAATTATTGGGGTGACATTGGTTACAATACATAAAAATCCATTGTATTCCTGTATAATAACAATTAACAAATAATAACTTTCAGAAGAAGAAATTTAAAAAATTTCTTTTGCAATTGCAACAAAGAGAATAAAATACCTAGAAATAAACTTAAGAAAGGATATGAGGGCTCTCTACATTAAAAATTATAAAACATGATTAAAATAAATTAAAGAAGACACATAAAAATGGGAAGGTATTCTGTATACATATATTCTTCAGGGATATATTCAGGGACCTATATTTTTGGAGTTGCCAGAATTCAAATTTCAAGGGCATAACCCTCCCTACTGCCAAGGCTTTCCAGGGCTTTTTGACACCAACTGCAAGTTTAAGAGGTTCTCAAAATCTCTTGCAGGTCTGAGGATATCTAGAAGTCACAGAACTTACTGAAAGGTACATGAGTATTGTAGGGTACATGGAGGCAGTCTGGCTCCCTCATCTAGATGCGTGGGTACCTGGAGGGAGAAACTCCTTACAACCTTGAAGGAGTCTGATAAAGCAGTGTTCCTACAGCCTTAAGCCCGGGTCTCATGGCCTTGAGCCCCAGGTATGATAAACTGCCCTGTAGCCTTGAGTAGGCTCACATGTGCAGCTCATGATAGTTGCTTCATCTTTCTGGCCTGTTGCTTGCTTTGTTTGGGGCTAGTATTTAAGGGATAGGAGCTTTGGATGGAGTAGGGAGTTGGGGCGTCGACTTGGACAAGGGCTTGTGGCCTGTGTGACTCCCTCCACACGGGCTCGTGGCCTGTGTGCAGCGCGGATACAGGCTTTGTGGCCTGTGTGATTTCCCCAAACCAGGCTTATGCCTGTGTGACTCTCCCGAATAAAGGCACGTCAAGCATCCCCAAGGCTCCATGCGTCTTCTTCCTTCTCCCTAAGCCCCGAGTGGACCTGTCCAGCTTAGAGAGGCTGCAACACAAGTATATTCACAGTTACAGTTTATTACAGGGAAAAGATACCTTACATCAGCCAATAGGAGAGAGTCATAGGGCAAAGTTTGGGTGGATTACAAACATGAAGCTGCCATTGCTCTCAGGATATGTTTCCCACCCAGCATCAATAGCTGACAATTCACACGAATTACTGACAACCAGGGAAGCTTATCTGAACTTTTTATTGAGGATTCACTATATATATATATATATATATATATATATATATATATATATATATATATATATAGGCATGATTGACTGATTCACTGCCCATTTCTGTGCACTACATATCTAGCTCCTGTCTCTGACTTAACCTGTGGTCTGAGGGGCCTGACAGGAGTCACCCCTTTGGCATTGATGTGGTTTGAAAGTCCCACCATGAGTAACAAAGCTGCTCCTATCACCTAGGAAATTCCAAGGGATTAGAAGTTTATGTTCCAGGAGCTGAATACCAAGGCCAGACCTCTCTTATGAGCAAGGGTGAATTCTTTGCTACACAATTGTCTTGTGGTTTTGGTATCGAATTAACAATGGTCTTATAAAATGATTTTGGTGATCTAGAATTGGTACTGATTTTTTGGTCAAATATTTGGTATAGAGTTCACAGGTGAAGTCAGCTGATCCTGGAATTTTCTTAGAGGGAAACTTCTACAAAGCCAATATCTTCATCAAGAGATAGGAAGATTCATGCTGTCTATTCTTGAGGAAGCTTTGATAGTTTACATTTTTGAAGGAATTTTCCATTGAATTTGAGTTGTAAAATTTTTAGCATAGACTCATTCATAATACTCAATTACTGTTTAAATAACCTGTGGTTATATCCCTCTTGATTTCTCTTTTTCTATTTATTATTTATTTGGTTATACTTGAGTTTAGTTTAATTTTTTCTTTTTGTTTTTTGTTTTTTAGTTTTTAAAAGTAGAATCTTAGATTATTGGTTCGAGATTTTACTCCTTTTATATGTATTTAATGCTCTGAAGTTTTTTGGTATTAAGAGAAACTGCAAGTAGTTTATTATTTCAGATAAATTTTGATATATTGTGTTTTTTATTTTAGTCCAGTTTAAAATATCTTAAAATTTTCCCATATGATTTCTTCTTTGGCTTGTGAGTTATTTGGAAATATGTACTTTACCTTCCAAAAATTTTTAGTTTTTTTTGTGTATTGGTGTATATTTTTAATTCTGCTATGACCAGAGAAGAATTTTTGTATGATTTTAATAATTTTACATTATTTGTGATCTGCTTTATGACCTAAAATATGGTCTATCTTGATGAATTTTCTAAGTTCACTTGGAAAGAATGTATGTTCAACAATTTTGGAGTCGAATATCCTGTAAATGTCACATGTCAAGTTTAATTGACAGTATAAACTTTTTAATATCTTTGTTGTTTTTCTTTATTACTTTGAAAAGACTGTTGAAATATCCAACTATTATTAGGTATAGTTCTATTTCTCCTTTCAGTTCTGTCAGTAAAATATTGGGTTGGCCAAAAAGTTTGTATGGTTTTTTTTCCATAAAATAAAAAATACATTTTTCATTTTCACCAATGACTTTGTTGATTTGGATATTTTGAGTATGTCAGGTATCTTCTGCATGGCAGAACATTGATTGTTCTCAGTTAGTGTCCCTATTTGATCGCTATCAATTTCAACTCATCTACCCAACCATCTTCCAGTGAAAAACCTCTTGCACGAAACTTCGCAAACCACTTTTGTCACATTCAATCAGTCATAGCACCTTCTCCATATACTGCACAAATCTTTTATTTGCATTTCAGTTGTGTTTTTTCCTTTCTTGAAGTCATAAAGCATAATATGCAAAACGTGTTGCATATCATCCTCTATCTTCAATATTAAAATAGCTACATAAAAATTCACCAATTTTGATAAGTATTTTCAAAACCCAAGTTGACAGGACCACTGTCATAATGTAACCTAACAAAATTGCTTTGAATGAAGTTAAAGACAATTAAATGCTACTAGAGCCATCTGAGAGAAAAATCGAATGACCCTTACGGCCAACCCAATAGTATTTTAGTGATCCCCTAAGCAGTTTAGTTACCCCAAATGTTATGTTGCTGGGACTCTAAGAAAAAATTTGAGTCCAAAACCTGGAAAGCCCAAGTGAAAAAAAAGTTTTATTTAAAAGTTGAAAAGACTCATATTTTTACCTTAGATCAGTGACCAACTTCATTACCTAATGTCTCATCAATAAAATGAAAGTAATTGTTTCTTATACTTTAATTTTGCTGGAATATAACATGTAACTAAGCAAATTAAAGTGTTTTACAGTAAAGATTTTACTGAGGAAGAATCAGAAATTGAAATAAATGAAACTAAGATGAGAATAAAATGCAATAAAAAGATAATGAAAAAACTAATAAAGAGTTACAACAAAATTAAATATATAAGAACAATTTAAAAATAACATTAGAGACTGTCAGGCACCACAATGATATGGTAGATATACAAAAACAAGGAGGTAATTGAATACATATAGGAGCTTCCTCAGAATTCAGAGGTAAAAATAAAGGTAAAAATGAGGAGAAATTATGTAATAGCTATGGAAGACACAGAAATGAAAGCAACATTTCAATCTTTGAATCTTGAGGGTGGCACAAATGCAATAAAGAAAACAAAGAGAAATATAATCAATAATAACTTTATTTAGCTGAAGGAAAGCGTGTGTATGCAAATTAAAAGTATTTGCAATGTTATATTCAAAATCAGTATAAGGAGCCATGTTTGTCAACAGATTAGGAAAAAACACATCACACAACTATGTTAAAACCCAATTCTATAGGCTTTTAGGTAGAAAAAGAGTAATAATGTAGTATTTATTATTAATCATATTCTGGACTTTATTTAAATTCTTTGGAAATTTAGTTTTTTCTTCAAACATCTCTTTGCTACATGTACTGTTATTGCTTCCACTTTAGAGAGGAAGAAAGTGAGGATTAGAAAAAAATGAGATCAAAGATTTCACAGTATTTAAGTGTCAGGGTCAGGATGTTAACCAAATCTTTGGTCACAATGACTTAGACACTAAATGCAGCCTCGATGTACTTAAAATAAATTCAGACAAGTCCTCAATAAATTAGAAGCATACAAGAAAGATTATATACTATCACAAAATGGAATTTATGCAAGATTGGCTCCAAGTATAAGAACCAATCAAAACAATATATTATATTTTATTATCTTTCTTTTTACAAGATAAAAGGCATGTACAAAAACACCCCCACAGCTAGAATCATATTTAATAGCCAAAAGCTTATAAGATTTCTATCTTACATCAGGAAGAAAACGAGGATGTTCATTCTCACTATTTCTGTTCAACACTGTAATGGAAATTCTAGTCAGGGGAATATGGCAAGAAAAAGAAATACAAGATATCCAGATTGAAAAGGAAGAAGTAAACTTATTTCTATTTCCAGACGACTCAATAAAAAAATAAAGAACATAAAAAATTTATGAGAAAATGTTAGATACAATAAATGAGAATAGTAAATTGCAGGATACAAATCCAATATACAAATATCATTTGCAATTATGTACACTAGGAATTAATAATCCACAAGTTTCTTTAGATTCTTAGTCTGTTAAGGGTTTTTGTAATCATGAAAAGGCATTGAATTTTGTTAAATATTTTTTCTGCATTTATTGAGATGATAAAGTGCTTTCTCCCCTTTTATTCTATGATTTTCATATGTTGAACCAATTTTGCATTTCTGGGATAAATTCCATTTGGTCATGGTATATAATTCTTTTTATATGCTCCTGATTTTGTTTGCTCATATTTTACTGAGGACTTTTCTGAACTTATTTTAAATACATAAAGAGAAAAAAAAATCTGAAGAATAAGAGAAAATATTTGTAAATAATATTTCTGATAAGGGATTAGTGTACAAAATATAGGAAGAACTCTTATAACAACAATAAAAAACAGATAATTCTATTAAAGAATGGGCAAATGTTTTACCTATTTGATGTTTGTCCAAAGGAGATGTACAGATTATCATTAAATATGTGAAAAGATGCATAATTTTTAAGGAAATGCAAATCAAAATCACAATGAGATAGCATACTACACCCACTAGGATGGCTGTAAGAACCAAATAAATGAAAGCAGAAATTAATAAGTGTTGGTGAGCAAATGGTGGTGTTCATACCTTACCGATAGCAATTTAAAATGGTGCAGCCACTTTGGAAACCAGTCTGGCAGGTAGTTCCTCAATTTTAAACAAAGAATTACCATATGACAAAGAAATTTCACTTCTAAGTATATAATCAAGAGCATTAAAAGTATATGATTATACAAAAAATCACATGTAAATGTTCATAGCAGCATTATTCATAATAGCCAAAAAGTGTGAACAATACAACTATTTATTAACTAATGAATAGATAAACAAATGTGTTATAGCCATATAATGGAACATTGTGTCACAAAAAGAAATAAAGCACTGATGCATGTTACACCAGTGGTTCCCAACCTTTTTGGCACCAGGGACCAGTTTCATGGAAGACAGTTTTTCCATGGACAGGGAGAGGGGATAGTTTTGGGATGATTCAAGTGCATTACATTTATTGTGCACTTTATTTCTATTATTATTACATTGTAATGTATACTGAAATAATTATACAGCTCACCATAATGCAGAATCAGTGGGAGCCCTGAGCTTGTTTTCCTGCAACTAGATGGTCCCATCTGGAGGTGATGGGAGACAGCGACACCCGAAGTGTGTTGCTCATGTCCAGTCTACTCCATCATCTTGTTTTGGTTGCTGTCACTGCAGAAAACCCTGCTTCACAAAGATAGGATGTTGGAAATGGAAGCAGACTTTTCAGTGCTTTTGTGGCGATCTCTGGATATTCCACCTTGACTTTAGTTCAGAATGTATGGAGATTTGAAGTTGTCTCAAACATACTTTTAGGGCCACCATCCTTTGCAGTCTCAAGCAGTTTGAGATCCTCTTCTAGCATGGGCAAAGGCAATTCACCTGGCTTACTCACAAATGGGTAGCAGATCCATTCCTTCTCGTTCGGGGGTCTTTTGTGGTTGTGAAGTAATGCTCAAACTCTTTTCAAAACTAGGATAAGTGATCATGGACCAGCTGGGAGACAGAAGTCCCTGGCTCAGTCTCTTTCAAACTCTCTGCTAATGTCTGAAACATGTCAAAAATCCTAACGTTCACTTGTAGCCCCATAGTTCCAGTTTGACTTGAATGCAGCTACTTTATCTGTTGAGTTGAACACAGTCGTTGTTCTTCCCTGAAGACAGGCTGAGTTCACTGAGCAGGTTGACTATGTCACATAAGTAAGTTTTGCGACTGATTCTTTGTCACTGAAATGTGCTGCCAGTGGTGACTATCTCTGGAGCAGTTCTCATAACTCAAAAACTCTGGCCAGTGACCTGCCTTTAGAAAGGCATCTCACTTCTGTGTATAAGAGAAGACGTGTGTGCTCTGCGTCCATCTCCTCGCAGAGCCGTGTGAATAGACATGAGTTAAGGGCATGTACTTTAATGTGATTGATAATTTTAATCACATCTTGCAAAATGATGGTAAGCTCAGGTGACATATTTCGGCTTGCCAGCATTTCTCTATGGATGACGCAGTGCGTAGATTCACATTTACAAGTGGCCTCTCTGACCTGAGTAGTAAAACCAGAAAGCTGTCCAGTCATGGCAGCCACTCTGTCCATGCAGATACTGACACACAATGACCAATTCTGTTTTCTTGATGTGTAATCATTCAAAAACTTGAATAGCTCTGCAGCTGTGATGTTGGTTGACAACAAAAGTGCACATAACATATCCTTATGCACATCCTCCTGAAAAATATATCTCACAAAAACAGCATTGTTGTCTTGTTGTCAACATTGGTAGACTCATCAGCCTGGATTGTGCACGATAGTGACTCATTAATCCTCTCTAACAATTGTGCCTCAATATTCTCTGCTATTTAAATCAATTCATCTGGTTATGGTGTTAGCTGAAAGAGGAACATGTGCCATCTTTTGAACTGCAGTCTCTTCTAATAGTTCATGACAAACTTCTTTAGTGGCAGGCAGGATCAACTCTTCACCAATAGTAAAGGGCTTCTTAGCTTTAGCAATGCAGTGAGTCACTAAGAATCATGCTCTCAGTGCAGACACATTTGATGGAATGGTGGCCTTCAATAATTGCTGTTGTTCTTTGTGCTCACATTTTTTTCTTTTGAAAAACTCCAAAGGCTTGTCTTTTAATGGAGGTTGCTTGGTCTCCATGTGGTGAAGCAGTTTTGAAGATTTCACAGCTTCGTTGGATAGCTAATAACCACATATTATACAAAGTATGCTTGGAGAATGTGAATCACCTATTGCAATGAACCTGAATTTAAGTAGGACTCTTGGTATTTTCTTTTAAGTGCATCTTTTTTTTGTTGGCAGTCTTAGAGTCTTCTGCTATCTTGTCATTGGGTTTTTTGCACTTTTCAAAGAAGCTCTGCAGTGACATTTGTTTTTTACTCATTTTGGCTGGGGTTAACTTGGGGGCTTCCCAAAATTGTGACTGAGACAAGTGTGCAGTACGGGAAAGAGGCATGGACAGAAGTGGTAAGTAGAATAAAGGGCAGGCCACACGTGGACTAATATAAGTGTTGAATTCTGACTTAAAACCTGCCACCACACACAGCTGTACAACTGAAGTACATCAGCTCACTTGCCACTATACAACCTGCCACCAATGCAGCTTACTTGTCACTTGCCACTAACTGATAGAGTTTTGATATGAGTCTGCAAGCAATTGATTTATTATGGTCTCTGTGCAGTCAAACCTCTCTGCTAATGACAATCTGTATTTGCAGCCACTCCCCGGTGCTAGCATCACCACCTCAGCTCCACCTCAGGTCATCAGGCATTAAATTCTAATAAGGAGCATGTGACCTAGATCCCTTGCATGGACAGTACACAGTAGGGTTTGTGCTCCTATGAAAATCTAATGCCACTGCTGCTCTGACAGGAGGCAGAGCTCAAGGGATAATGCAAGTGATGGGAAGTAGCTGTAAATAGAGATGAAACTTTACTTGCCCACCCATGACTCACCTATTGCTGTGTGGCTTGCCTCTAGTCCATGGCCCAGGTGTTGGGGAACCCTCTGTTACATCATGGATGAAACTTGAAAACATTATGCCACACACATTTTGTATGATTTTTTTAAACATACAGTTTTCTGAAAAAGCAGATCCATAGAGACAGAAGATAGACATATTTTTTAGGAAATGAGGAGGGGGAAGTGGCATAACTCCTTATGGATGGATGCACAAGACCTAATTCCAAAATAGTGGTGATGCCTGCACATCCTGTGATTATACTAAAAAATACTGAACTGTGCAATTTCAATGGTGAATTTGAATATAAATTATAACTTAATAAAAATAAATATGCTAAGAAATTAGCTCAGACCAATCTGACTCACATATTTCTCTGCTACAGGTTGAAAAGTCAGGAGAAAATCTGGCAAGTTTTGAGGGGAAAAATTACAAACTATAATTTTTATAAATATATATTTTATTGATTATGCTATTACAGTTGTCCCATTTTTTTCCACCCATTTATTCCCCTCCTCCCTGCACCCTCCATCCCACTAGCATTTCCCCCTCCTTTAGTATATGTCCATGGGTCATACATATAAGTTCTTTGGCTTTTCCATTTCCTATACTATTCTTACCTTCCCGTGTCTATTTCTTATTCGTTGTACCTTTTCCCCCATTCTTCTCTCTCCCTCTCCCCTCTGATATACATTTCTGTGATTCTGTTCCTGTTCTGGTTGTTTGCGTAGTTTGTTTTTGTTTTTGTTTTTAGGTTCAGTTGTTGATAGTTGTGAGTTTGTTATCATTTTACTGTTCATAATTTCTGATCTTTATCTTTTTCTTAGATAAGTCCCTATAACATTTCATATAATATGGGCTTGGTGACAATGAACTCCTTTAACTTTACCTTATCTGAGAAGCTTTTTATCTGCCTTTCAAAAAAATATGGCCTAAATGAAAGGACAGATCAAAGCTCCAAAAATAGAACTAAGTGATGAACAGATAGCCAACCTATCAGATGCACAGTTCAAAACACCGGTAATCTGGATGCTCACTGAATTGGTTGAGTATGGTCACAAAATGGAAGAAAAAGCAAAGTCTACACGAAGTGAAATAAAGAAAAATATACAGGGGACCAACAACAAAGGGAAGAAAATGAGGACTCAAGTCAATGATTAGGAGCAGAAAGAAGAGATAAACATTCAACCAGAACAGTATGAAGAAACAAGAATTCAGAAAAAAAAATGGGGAGAGGCTTAGGAATTTCTGGGACAACTTTAAATGTTCCAACATCCAAATCATAGGGGTGCCAAAAGGAGAAGAGGAAGAGCAAGAAATTGAAAACTTACTTGAAAAAATAATGAAGGAGAACTTCCCCATCTGGCCAAGGAAATAGACTTCCAGACAGTCCAGGAAGCTCAGAGAGTCCCAAAGAAGTTGGACTGGAGGAAGCACACAAAAAGGCACATCATAATTATATTACTCAAGATTAAAGATAAGGAGAGAATCTCAAAAGCAGCAAGAGAAAAGGAGACAGTTACCTACAAAGGAGTTCCCATAAGACTATCAGCTGATTTCTCAAAAGAAACCTTGCAGGCAAGAAAAGACTGGCAAGAAGTATTCAAAATCATGAAAGCCAAGGACCTACATCCATGATTACTCTATGCAGCAAAGCTATCATTTAGAATGCAAACTATAATGTTTTATAAAGGCATACCATATTTCAAGGTTTGAGGTAATCTATGACTTGGAATATATCTTCTTGCCAACTGAAGGTGATAACATTTAAGAGATCAGTGAGTAATTCTGGTATAAAAACACAGTCAATGTACTTAAGGCTCTTTAAGATAGTGCAAGATTGTAAAAAAAAAATTGTAAGAGTGTAAGGAGTAAAAAATTTATTCTTAAAATAGATGTAAATAACAAAAGTAATATTGTTATAATGAAAGGTTGGACTTATAATCTAAAATAATATTTATAAAGACTTCAGCACATGGAGAGAACATTCTTAAAGAAATTGTTTTGATCACTTGTCACTCTGACATTTAGATAAACATAAACTAAAATGTTTTGGAAAATCATAAGAATAATAACTAGCTGAATTAAAATAAAAAATAGAATAAAAATTTTAAAAGAAAAGCAGACAAAAAAAGCAGACAAATGCTTTCTTATGTAGAAAATAAATTAACATATAAAGAGCAAAAGAAGCATAAAAATGGAAAACAGAACAGGAAGACAAAAGTAGGACAAAATATAATACTCACCACAACAAAAATTAGTGTATTAAAAACACACAAAGACTCAAATTGAATCAGAGAAATGAAAAGAAACAAAACAAAAATAGAAATGAGGGCTTGAAACATTAAAATCAGATAAAGGCTGAAATAATTTCATGAAATAAAAAGAACCCCTTTATATTGCTAAAGCAAACAAGTCACACTGATGATAAAAATAGCATTAATTTAATGTGCTGAATAATCAATCATCTAAATATAAAAAGTAAAACTATTAAAATACAAGAAAGGACAGATGGAAACTTTTTAGTCAGAGATTTTAACTACTTTTCCAAGTCTGTGTGGTCAAGTAAATATATAAAGGATCATGGGAATATTATTAATTTAATAGATACATAAGGAACTCTGTAGCCAACAAAAGTAAATATACTTCTTTTTATACAGTTAGTATAAAAATTGGTAAGGCCAGAAAGTAATACATTAAAAAATTATCCAAAGAATAAAAATTTTATCATAATAGTTAAGATGAAAATCAGTAACAAAGATTTGATTCCATGGAACACAACTTGATTATTTAAAAGTCAGCTTTATTTTAATTGTTCTACTTATGTACTAAGTCAAAAAGAAAAAAAATGAGAATTTAATATAGTAACACTGATATCCAAACCATACTTTTAGAAGAAAATATGTTGCTCTTATTAGCTTCATTATATATTTAAAATCGATGTATAAATCAATTTAAAACCAGATAAATACACAAAATAACTTAAAGAGCATAGCAAAAATTAGAAATGTGAAGAAAAAAACAATGAGTTATAAAATAGATAAAGTTGAATTGGTAAACATATTCCAAAAACAATTTTCCTAAAATACCCAATTAATAAATAAAAAGACTAACAGGAAAACCAGAAGATATAAATCTATGTTAATATACATCTAATAATAATGATCACCTACCACATCTCCAACAACCACATTTTTTGAGCACTTGCCGTGGACTGGATACTGTGCTGATGGCTTTATATAAAAAATTATTAAGAGGTTGGGATTTAAAGTCACAATTCCTGCATTTAAATTTTATCACTGTGAACTATTAGTTATTTCTAGTCCTTCCTTCATAAAATTAGGATATAGTAGCACCTGCTTCATAGGACAGTGTCAAGACTTTATTTGATAAGTATAAAATGCTCACAGCAATATGTGGCATATTATTTGCACTTTACAAAGTTCTGAGCTACAGGTAGAAAGTGTATTATTAAAAAATATATGATGCAAATAGTTATGTCTACTATAATGGCTTAAATAAGTAAGAATGATCTTTTCTTTATGCAACAACTCCAGAAGTAAGCAATATAGAACTAGAATGGCAGCTACACACTATTATCAAGCGCCAGAACTTCAGAACTACTTGATATATAGTATACAACGGAACACTCTACAGCCATAAAAATGGAAATCTTGCCATTTGTAACAACAAAGATGGACTTTGAGGACCTCGTGCTAAGTGAAGTAAGTCAGATAGAAAAGACCAAAAAAAAAGTGTGTGATCACTTATATAAAAGGAGACCAGATTGCAGTTACGAGAGGTGGGGGATGTGGGTGTGGGGACTGCGTCAAAGTAGTCAGCAAATACAAACATCTGATTGAGAAAAATAAGTGCTGGGATTGTAAGGAACAACATGATAACTATAGTACTGCTATATCACATATGAAAAGTTGTTAAGAGGAAAGTTCTGGTCACAAGGTAAATTTATTTTTTCCTTTTTTAAAGTCTATATGAGATGAAGGATATTAATTAAACATTGTGATAATCATTTTGCAATAAAAGTCATTATTGTGCACACCTCAAACGTACACAGTACTGTATGTCAAATATATATTAATGAAACTGGAAAAAAAGCACCAGGTCTTCTTATAATTTCCTATTTTGCCATTCTCCCCCTGTGCTATCACGGTCACCATCACAAGACTGCTGGTACACTTGCCGGCATTCCATCTGCAGTCCAAGCATGAAAAAGGGAGAAAGTGAAAGCTTTATCTTTATGAGGTTCTATACTTTAATTTAAGAAGAGAGCTCTCCCTACTGATTTTTCATTAACCAGAAATATTTTGCACAGCTAATCCTAATTACAAAGGAGGCTGGGAGGTTAACCATTTCTAACTGAACACAATGTTATGCCTAACAAAATATTAGCAAAGGAGAGCAAACAATGGATATTAAGTAGGTAACCAGCACCATCTCTCATGGAGAGGTGTGTTTTAATGTGTACTAATAAATTAAAATATTTTAATGAATCAGATGATTGTTGAGGAAAAATGTATATTTAATGAGTCAATAAAAAGAGAGAAAACTTTTGAGTGAATATGATTTTAAGTATTTTTTTTTTTGCTTACATTAAAAAGGACACCAAACCAAGGTGATTAAATAGGCAACTTAAAAAATTTCTTTGAGGGCATATGATTTCCATTAGTTTAAAAAATGTTCCAGGGGATACAAAAATATAGGAAACATCTTTATTTCTTTTATAAACAAGCAAAATCTTGCAACATGACAAAAGTTGCACAAAGAAAATATATAGGCTAAACTTTTTACATGTAAAGATAAAAGTGCTGAATAAAACATAAGTAAATAAATTTTAGCACTAAAATCAATGATGACATGTGACTAAGGGTTTATTACTGGAATTCGGGGATGGTTAAATAATCGATCATCTGTTTACATGTTACACCATTAACAGGAAATGTGAAAAACTATTCCTGGTAACTTGTATAAATTCTTCCTTAATATTATAAAGAATGTCTCAAACCAGAAATTGCCATCATACTTATTATTAATGGGGATTCCATTAAAATTGGGAGTAAGAACATGATGCCTGCAATCACAAATATACTTTACCTTAAAAAGAAATGAATATGATTATCAAAAGGAAGGGGACAAAGTATCATCATTTGTCAATTATTCCTTGAAAACCAGTGCAAGTTCATCTTCGTTGGCTTTTAATAATTTGTTTGCTCAATCTGAGAGTTTTTAACTTAACTTTTGAAAAGTATATAAGAAACAGGTATTTTAGCTTCAGATATTGTTTGCATTCATTTATTCTCAAATCAGTAAGTTCAGTTCCTTCCGTTCTTCTTTCTTTCTTAATATTTCACAGCACATGTGTTCACAAATCTTAACTTTAATAAAATTTATTATCCTAGGCTTTCTTCCTTTGAATGAAATGTGGAGTGAAATATTATCAATAGAGATGGCTATAATACACACAGATTTATAATTATATAAATTAGGCAAAGAACATTTTATAAAAACCTGTTTGTGAAAGTTTTTTTCTCTTGAAATCTTCACTAATATATTTTTTTTTGTCCAAAATAGATGGACCTATAAGGAAATTTAAAGTATTCCAATTAAAAAAAATTTCGAGTTTATAAATTTCATGATTTAATCTTGTCATCCTTCATAATACTTGCAAGCCTTAGCAAGATCAGGAAGAGAAATTGCATCTTACCCTAAAATGTGTGGTAAAAATCTCTGGAGTTTATCTTTGTAATTTCTCACTCTTCCATACGAGAACCACCAGTACTCATTCCACTATATATGAATAATGTTAGTTGACAATCAAAATATATTAACCCCAGTGACCTCAGAGCAATGAAACCCCTGTGTCTTAGTCTGAAGACTCTTTGGGACACACATTTACATCACATATACACTACAGAAAATCTTACAAATGAAAAGCTCAGTGGCTTTCCTACAAAATAATTTCTCGATATTTTAACCTATGATTTCTGAATTATATTGATTTTATCTTGGCGATTGAAATTATAGTAAATTTTCATTGTTGAAACCTTATTTTGGAGCTGATTGTGAAGACAATCCTGCTTAGATTCAATAATAAAAACCAAACTTTCCTCCACCTTTGGCCAGAAGAGGGAAGCAGTTGACTGCATCTGAAGCATATGTGTGCTGATTCCAAGAAAATTTCTTACTTCAAATTAATTACCACTCAACGATGTAATAGTTAAAATAGTGCATATCTCTTAAATGCTACTTTGAAAAATTACAGATGTATCAATAATACATTTCCTTTTCATTTATTTACTCTTTGAAATTGCTGGTTTCTCTCAGACTTTGTTTTTGAACTTTAATAAATGATTTGCTAACTCACAGTCAATCTCTATGTTAAGTCAAAGCATTACCAATGGATTTGCAAATCAGTAACAAAACAACTGGAAGACACACCTTATGGTTTAGAGTGTAATCTTTGGCCTCTCATATAAGAATATTTCTTAATTGCTCTATGCAGTTAAATTTTAGTCCATGGCAACATAGGATGATAGGTTTTCCCTCAAATATTTCTTATATTCATATGTTTTTATTTTCCTAAATTTAAAAATAAATCAGTCCCTTAAATTGCTCTCTTTTACAGCTCTGTTCTTGCTCCATATCTGGTATATTTGGTAACTCTTAAAGTTCATTGAAAATGTTTCTCTAAATTATTTTGTACTCCAATGATTAGTAGAATAAAGAATTAATGAACAATTTTCTGGAAAATTCAATAAAAATATATTATTGAGTAAACATAGAAATTTAGTATTTCTGTATTAATAATTGTACACATTTCAGTTTTTTTAAAAATTTGATATGAGACTAGCTGTGTTTATACATTCACACTCTTTCATTAAGATAACAGAATGCTGAGAATTTGATCAGCTTGCTTCATGATACATGGTACTCAGGTCTTACGGAATAAGTTTACGAGATAACCATTTTATTTAAAAAGATATTATTTATTTATTTTTAGAGAGAGAGGAAGAGAGGGAGAAAGAGAGGATGAGGAATACTGATGTGTGAGAGAAACATCTATAGATTGTCTCTTGCACGTCCCTAACTGGGACCTTGCCTGAAACCCAGGCAAATGCCCTGACTGGGAATCCAACCAGCAACCTTTTATCCTGCAGGATGATGCCCAGTCCACTGAGCCACACCAGATGACTCTTTGTGAATTAGTTGTTTACTATTTGGTCAGTTATACACTTAATATTAGTAGGTGATGCTGTTATTCAATTTCTTCCCTATATTTTTTATTCTTGAGTATATTTAGTCTTTCTATTTTTTCTCCTTTTTACTCTGATTAAACTTCAAAGTAGAAATACTTTGAAGACTATAAAGAACCTAAAAGCAAATAGCGTATATCCAAAGAAGCCTTGAATATCATTAGCTCAAAATCTATACTGTATTTAAATGAATAAACAATTTGTTGCATGCTAAAGATAGACATAAATTCTGTGAGATTCCTTTCATTAAGAAGTCAAGGTGTGTGTTTCTTCCCTTGAATCTAGGTAGATCCTGTGACTACTTGACCAGCAGTGCACAGTGGAAGTGAAGTAGTGGTGGTTTCCTATACAAGACTTTAGGAGAATGGCAGTTTTGGCTTCTTGTCCCTTAGGATCCTTGCTCTTGGACTCTAACTGCCATGCTGTGTGGAAGTCCAAATATCCTTGTGGAGGGTTTTATATGTAAAGGAACAGAGGTCCCTGGCTGAGCTAGCTGAGAGTTAACATCAATTTACCATCTATGTGAAGAGCCACCTTCGAAGTATGTAAGCCCTAGTGCAGCTGCTCCCACTCTCATTGCATGGAGCGGAGATAAGTCATTTATTCTGAACCCTACTCAAACTGCTGATGTGCGAACAAAGATAAATGCTTTTACTATTTATATTAATTTTTTTTCTTTAAGTCCAAAAGTTAGGGTGATCTGTAATACAGCAATACATAATTCTTCATACACAATTATTTTTCAAAAAGCTTGTTCATAATAAGTGATATAAAGTTGATTATTTGGCTTTCTAAAGCTTCCCATACTGCTAAGAGGAAAATGTTGCAATGTAGGCTTATAGTCACCATTAGGGAAAACAGAATACAATTGCAATATTTTAATTCTTATACTCTACAAAGTCACTTTGATATTGCAGTGTTGATTGCTAAATTGAGAGTGAACAGTGTCAGTAAATTTAGAATGTGTACAATGCACCAGGTATATTATCATGTCCTGATACCATTTGTACACTGTGTGACTGCTTACATAGACAATAAAGTTGGAATGGATTTTAGAAACACTAATTTAAACAAATTCTTATTATATAATGATGTTACAAGTTTATTCCAATAACTCTATTTTTATTTTTAAATTATATAGTGAAGGATAAAGGGGGTCAAATATATGGTGATGAAGAATATTTGACTTTGGGTGGTGGGCACATGAAGAGCAGTAAAATTTAATAACAGTTATTTCTCTCTTATTGAGGAGAATGTACAGACTAAAATTAGAAGACAATGGGGATCTTTTTGATTCTTTTAGGAAGTACATTTTCACTTCATACTATTCATTTTTATAAAACAATTATTTTAGGGAACAAAATACACATGTCTACTTTGTCTACTTAGAGCAGTATTTCTAAAAGTTTAGCAGGTGTCAGAATCATCTGGAAGGCTTGTTAAAACACAGACTATAGGAACACAACCCCAGAATTCCTGATTCTTTAGGCCGGAGGTCGGACCTAAGAATTTACATTTCTATCAAGATCCCAGGCAATGTTGACCTCTTGGTCTGGAAAACTCACATCAAGGCCCTCTGGATAAAAGAAAATAATTAGTAATAACTGCACAGTACATCATTGGTTACCTAGAAAGTAAATATTAGCTATTATTATCACCTCAGGTACAAGCTTTAGGATTATTAATAAAGAGTTCAACAGTAAACATTTATTGAATGTTTACTATGAACTAGGCACTATGCTAGGATCTTATACCCTGGTCTTGTGAGACCAAATAGAATGGAAATAGCCTGCACTTGGGGTATATGGGGGACTTGGGGTATATGGGAGATCACTCCTGAGCTAAGTTTCAATGTCTCAGCAAAGAGTTAGGTAGGCCAAGAGAAGCTGACAGTTCTTTTTTTAAAATAATTTTCTTCAGGGTTTAAGCAAACACAGAAACCAACCTCAAAGACAACAGTATGGTGATTACCAGAGGGAAAGGGGGAAGGTAGAAGAGGATTAAAAAGGGATAAATGGTGTTGAAAGGAGAATTGACTTGGGGTGGTGAGCACACAACATACAGATGAAGTATTATAGAATTATACTGCTGTAACTTATATAATGTTATTCACCAGTGTCATCACAAAAATTCAATTAAAAATACAAAAAATATTTTTTAAATTTGTTTTAATTTTTATTATTTATCTTTATATTAAAGTATAGTTGACATATATTGTATTAGTTTTAGGTGTGCAACTCAGTGATTTGACTTTATATGCCTCATGATGTGATCACCCTGATAAGTCTAGTAACCATCTGTCACAATTCAAAGTTAATATGATATTATTATGATATTATCCTGTGCTGTACATCTTCATGACATTTGTTTTATAACTGGAAGTTTGTACTTTTTATTTCCTTTCACCTTTTTCACTCGTGACCCCACTAACATCCCCTCTGGCAACCATCAGTTTGTTTTTTTTATCTGTGAATCAGAATAAGCCACCATCAGTTTATTCTTTTGTCTGGTTTTTTTTGGGGGGGTTTCACATATAAAGTGGAATCATATGGTATTTGTTTTTCTCTGTTTGACTTATTTCACTCGGTATAATACCTTATAGGCCTATCTGTTGCAAATGGTAAGATTTCATACTTTTTTATTGAATAATATTTCATTGTATATATGTACTACATCTTCTTTATCTAGTCATCTATTATTGGAAACTTGGGTTGTTTCCATATCTTGAATATTATAAACACTATTGCCATGAACACAGGGATGCATAAATCTTTTTGAATTAGTGTTTTGGATTTCTTCAAAAATATACCCAGAAGTGGAATATGCTGGGTCATAGGTAGTTCTATTTTTAATTTTTCAAGGAACCTCCATGCTGTTTTCCATACTGGCTGCACCAATTTGCATTCCTACCAACAGTGTGCAAGAATTCCTGTACCACATCTTCTATATCCAGTTGTCTATTGATGGGTACCTAAGTTGCTTGCATATCTTGGCTATTCCAAATAATGCTGCAATGAACATAGGGGTGCACATATCTTTTTAAATTAGTGTTTATTTGAATAAATACTCAGGGGCAGAATTGCTAGGTCATATGTTAGTCCTATTTTTAATTTTTTGTAAACTCCGTACTGTTTTTTCATAGTGGCTTCACCAATTTGCAATCCCACCAACAGTGTATGAGGATTCCTTTTCCTCCACATCCTTGCTTTTTGACAACAGCCATTCTGACAGGGTTAGGTGGTATCTCATTGTAGTTTTGATTTGCATTTCTCTGATGATTAGCGATGGTGAGCATCTTTTTGGATCTGTTGTCCAAACTGTATGCCTTTTTTTGAGAAATGACTATTGAGGTTCTCTGTCAATTTTTTTTTAAATTGGATTGTTTTTTCTTTGTTGTTGTTGAGTTGTATTGTTTTTAATATACTTTGTATATTAATCCCTTATGGGATATATGATTTGCAAATGTCTTTTCTCATTAATTAATGGTCTTTTCATTTTCTTGATGGTTTTCTTTGCTATGAAAAGGCTTTTAAGTTTGAAGTATATCATTTATTTATTTTTTCTTTTGATGTCATCATCTGGGTAAACATACCAAAAAATATACTGCTGAGAATGATATCAAGGGGTTAACTGTCTATGCTTTCCTCTATGATTTTTATGGTTTAAGTCTTTAATCCATTTTGAGTTAATTCTTGTATGTGATTTATACATGGTTTGAAATCAGGGAACATGAAGCTTCCCATTTCATTCTCTCTCAAGACTGCTTTGGCTGTTTGGGATATTTAGTAGTTCCATAAAAATTTTAGAATTATTTGTTCTTGTTCTGCAAAAAATGTTACTGGTTATTTTGACAAGGATTTCATTGAATCTATAGACTGCTTTTGGTAGCCTTGACATCCTACCATATTAATTTGTCCAATCCATGAGCACAGTACATCCTTTCATTTATTTGAGTCATCTTCAATTCCTTTTATTGACATCATCATTTTCAGAGTACAGATCTTCTATCTCCTTGATTAATTTATTCTTTTTGATGTAATTGTGAATGAAGTTGTTTTCTTAATGTCTCTTTATGATAGTTGATTATTAGTGTATGAAGAGGAATAGATTTCTATATATTAATTTTGCATCCTGCAACTTTATTGAATTCATTTATTAGTTTTAATAGTTTTTGTTGGTGTCTTTAGGATTTTCTCTACATAGTATCATGTTATCTGGAGACAGTGACAGTTTTACTTCATCCTTTTTGATTTGGATGCCTTTTCTTTCTTTTCTTTTCTTTCTTTCCTTCTTTTCTTCCTTCCATTCTTTTTCTTTTCTTTTTTTCATCAATTGCTATGGCTAGGACTTCCAGTACTGTGTTGAATAAGAGTGGTGATAGAGACATTGTTGTCTTGTTCTGATCTTAAAGGAAAAATTCTCAGCTTTTCACCATTGAGTATAATGTTAGTTATGGGGTTATAATTTATAGCCTTTATTATGTTGAGGTATGTTCCCTCTATACCCACCTTGCTGAGAGTTTTTATCATAAATGGATATTGAGTTTTGTTAAATAATTCTTCTATATCTATTGAAAATGTCATGTTTTTTTTATTCTTGGTTATATTAATGTGGTGTAACATGTTGGTGGTTTATGTATATTGACCATCCTTGTATCTTTGGAATAAACCCATTTGATTATGATGTATGATTCCTCAATATGTTGTTGAATTTGTTTTGCTAATATTTTGTTAAGAATTTTTAATCTATGTTTATTAGGAATGTTGGCTGTAACTTGGTTGTTCTGTTTTTATCTGGTTTTGGAAACAGGGTAATGCTGGCATTGTAAAATGAGTTTGAAAGTGTTGTTTCTTCCTCAATTTTTAAAAAGTTTAGAAGAAAAATTATTAATTCTTATTTAAATGTTGGTAAGATTCCCTGTGAAGCTGTCTGGGCTTGGACTTTTGTTTATAGCAATTTTTTTGATTACTGATTCAATTTTACTATTAGTAATGCTCAGTTTTTCTGTTCAGTCTTGGAAAGTTGTATGTTTCCGAAAATGTATACATTTCTTCTCAGTTGTCCAATTTGTTGGCATATACATAGTTACGGTATTCTTCTATTATACTTTGTATTTCTGTGTATTTCTATAGCTGTGAAGCTATAAAGTAAAATATTGACAATGTGACTATATTAAACATTTAAGACTATACAGTAATATACATATAAAAAATTAAAGGACAAGTAATAGAATAGGAAAATATTTGCAACACATCTAAAAAAGGGTTAATAGTTTTTTTAAAGAAAAAATTTTACAAACATTTTTTGAAAATAATAGAAATAGGCAAGAAATATACAAAAATGGGTTTAGTTTCAACAAATAATAAAGTAACACTAAAATAACACATCATTGTCAAAATCAGATTAAGTATTAAAAATATTGGTAATATCAAATATTGGTGACTGTGAAAGGAACTGGGTATTCATAGACTCTTTTTCTTCATCTTCTTAAAGCAGTCTCTTTAACATATGTTGCAATGCTGGTTGGGTAGAGGTGTATTTTTTTAGTTTTCTTTTGTCTGGGAAACTCTTTATTTCACCTTCTATTTTCATTGAGAGCCTTGCTGGGTACAGCAGTCTTGGTTGCAGGCCTTTGCTTTTCATGACTTGGAATATTTCTTGCCATTCTCTTCTGGTTTTCAGTGTTTCTGTTGACAAGTCAGCTGCTAGCCGTATTGGGGGTCCCTTGTATGTTACCACTTCTTTCTCCCTTCCTTCCTTTTGGATTTTCTGTTTGTCTTTGATATTTGCCAATTTAATGTTGATGTGTCTTGGAGTGGGCCTCATTGTGTTCCTTTTGAATGGGAACCTCTGTGCTTCCTGGACTTGTGTGAGTTTTTCTCTCCCCCAGTTAGGGAAGTTTTCCAATGTTACTTTTTTCAAACAGGTTCTCTATCTCTTTCTCTTCTTCTTTTCCTTCTGGTACCCCTATTATATGGATTTTAGTGTGTTTCAGGTTATCCTGCATTTCCCTAAACACCTCTTCATTCTTCTTTAGTCTTTTTATTTTCTTGCTCTTTCTGGGAGCTTTTTTCTACCTTATCCTCCCCCTCACTGATTTGATCCTCTGCTTCATCGAGTCTGCTGCTTTTGATTCCTTCTACCGTGTTCTTCAATTCAGAAATTGTGCCCCTCATTTCCTCTTGTCTCTTATTAATAGTTTCTATGTCCTTTCTTCATGCTGACACAATTTGCAGTAAGTTCCTTGTAGTTTCCCTGTAGTTTTTAGTAATTTTCTGCGAGCCCACTGAGCTCATTGAGCTTCCCTAGAACTGTTGTTTTGAACTCAATATAGTATCTGATAGTTTACATGTCCCTATTTTATTTAGCTCTCTTTCTGGGGATTCCTCCTTTCTCTTCTTTTGGGGGGGTGTTTCTTTGTCTTCCCATTATTTTTGATACTGTTCTTTTTCGCTTCTGCTTCTTAAATTGATCTGTTTTAATTTCCTGATGTTGCAATGTGAACTTCCATGGTAGGAGACCAGTGTTTTCTCTGTCTGGATCTGTCTCTGATGTCAGATGTTAACCCTCTCTGATCTTACACAGTCTGTTAGAAACTTCCAGGAATCCACTGTCAGTGGCTGTCTCCTTCAGCTGTTAATCTAATCACTCTGCACTCAGCACAGTTTAGTTGTAATTCCAGCCTGGCCCTGGGAGGAGGTCAGTGTGACTTCCATTCACTCTTCCACCATCTTGATTCTACTCAGACTCCTCCTCTCTGAGCTCCAGCATTGGGGTAGCAGCTTGAAAGGCACGTTATATACAGGGAGAAACTGAAGTCCCCCTTCACTTTTACTGTGCATCTTTTGATATCAAGTCTTTTGTAGACAGCATATAGGTGGGTTGTTTTTTACCCATTCAGCTGCCCCTATGTCTTTTGATTAGGGATTTTAGTTCTTTTACATCTAAGTGTATAATTTTGCCATTTTGTTTATTGGTTTTTGTTTGAGTTTTAGCTATTTCTTTCTTCTTCTCTTGGTCTTTTCCCTGTCGTTCACTGGTGTTCTTTAGTGTTATGGTTGGGATCCTTTCTCTTTATTCTTTGTGTATATTTTTTAGGTTTTTGGTTAGCATGAGTTACATATATGTATACACACACACACTCTATATCAGCAATTTTTAGCTTTTTTCATCTCAAGGCACACATAAACTAATTACTAAAATTCTGCAACACACCAAAAGCAGTATTTTTTTTTTTGCTAATATGGCAAAAAATACATGTAATTTTGATTTATGCACACCAGATAACAATTGTTTTGTTGGCTTTGTCATTTTTTATTTGATAATCTAAGGGAAAAGAGGTCAGTACCCCTAACTAAATAGTCAGGTATTGCATGTTTTAAAAATTCTTGTGGCACATCATTTAAAATCCTTGATCTATAATAAATAATAATAATAAATTTTCTTAATCTGATAGGTTTTATGGTTGATTGCATTCTAAAAGCACTATATTTTTACTCCCTCTACACTTTTTGTTTTGATGTTATATTTTAGTTCTTTTTGTTTTGTGTATCTCCTAACTACTTATTTTAGTTATAGTTAATTGTGTTACTTGACACAGTAAATAAAAAAATCGGTTACCTGGAGTTAACATTAGTCTTTTTATTATGTATCATGTTGACATATTAAAAAAATCCAAAAATCATATACACATGAATCAAATATCTTGAATAATAAAAGCATTTCAATTTTGAAGTGAGCAATATTTTAGGTAAATTCAGAAAGCTGTAAAATAGTTTAGAAATGAAAAAATAGATCTGTATTTCAAACAATATAAAGACATAATGTGCAGGAAGAAAATTGAACAAAAAACAAATTCTGTGTGATTAAAGATAGTCTATTGCTTTAATAGTCCAACAAAGCTATAATCACTATGAAGCATACAATCTTTGATGTGTTACTATGACTTCAGTTGGAGCTATTTAAGTATTTTACTAAAAATAGTTAAATATGGGCATAGTAGCAACATTTTTCATAAGACTTTTTGTTCAAGCAATATTCATACATTCCTTATTACCTTTTTTTATTCATAGAATATGCTTAACCCTTTCAAGTATATTTATGCTATTTAACATTGCAAGAAGGACAAACAATAACACTTCAAAATCATGACAAATATTTTTAAAATGTAATTAATTAGAGTACCTGAAGAAAATAATTTCAGAAAAATAAAGCAGAAACATTTTCCTGGAACATCTTTCACAAATTTAGATTCTAATCCAGTGCTAAAATAATGCTATGTCAAAATAAAGAACTGACTTTCTGCAAAGGTTGTCTTTGAACTGGTTTTTACTTGCGGAGTTGTTTTGTGTACTAAAGATTATCTCCTTGTCAAGATGCCATACTGAAACCCAGATGAGTAGCTGAGAAGCTCATTCTACTTGCCCTCGGGACAGCTAAGCTTTACATTTTTGATGACAATGGAATGCATAGTTTATGTTGTGTGTGTGTGTGTGTGTGTGTGTGTGTGTGTGTGTGTGTGTTGTCCTAAATCTTCTGTTTGAGGTTTAACTTAATTATAAAGTAAGCATAAAACAAGGGAACACCTTCACAACTCTCATTTGTTTTTCATTTTAAGGCCATGCATCTTGCAATAATCTGATTTTCTCTCTATTTTCTCTCCATAGTTCTATGAATTATTTGTATAAATACTATTTCTAAAAAGCAAAAAAAAAAAAATTTAACGGATTACACTAAGTCACTTTGCTTGCTTTAAAGGTATAAATACTACATTTCTTGTTTTCTATTGTACTTTAGAATTTAGGAAAACAAAGGGAATCCTCATGGTCTTCTAGAGTAGTCCTATTAAACAACTATTAAGTCTTACAGAACTGGCTTTCCGTGTCTGTAAGTTCACTCAGAAATCCAGGGATAAAAGTTTTACTTCTACCAAAAGATATTCTTGCTGATTAAACTTGAAGTATTTATTATTTTTGAGATTATCATCAGAAGTTCAACTGATATTATTGAATAAAACAATATAATTTCTTAAGAATCTTGTTAAGTAATACACTTTATAATGCTTAAGTAGTTAAGCAAATTATCTGAAATCAAATCTTGGGTATGTTCTGAGAATACAGCCTATATTATGACTATAATAAGGAGAAAACACAGTGGTGTATAATGAAAAGATGGTATTCAATCTACCACTAACTATATGATTTGGGTGAAGTTTCTACATATATATGATATTGGATGAGATATTTAAAATTCAATTTCTAAAAATTTATGATTATAAAATAAACAGATTTGTAGGAGAGAAAATAATTCAATACAACTCAGGAGATCTGAGTTCCCTTTCTCCTGTCCCCCTTCCTCTTTTTCATCCCTAATTTTCTTCCTTGCTTTTCCCCTTACCCTCTTCCTCCTCTCCCTTCTGCCTTCCTTCCTTTCATCCCTCTTACTCCTTTTGCCCTTAGTCTCTTTATCCTCATTTCTTCATTTCTCTCCCTTTCTCCTTTTTAGCTTCTTTTCTCTTTTCTTCCTGCCTTCCTCCTTTTATCATTTGCCTTTTTTTCTTTTCCTTCAGTGTCTAGCTTACAGTTCTTGCCTTTAGCAGAAGTTAATAAACTGTGTTAACACAGAGCATGAGAAGGTTATACCAGAAGCTTAAGAGAGGAAATAGATAATGATTAAGACACAATTTAAAGAAGTGATAAATATCTTGGACTAGGAAATGACATTTTTTGGGAGAGCCATTTAATATATCACCAGCGAGGCTAATATCTGGGGATGTGAACTGATAGATATGGGCAGAGAGTGTCAGAGAGGCCCTGCTGAGCAATAAAGATGGAAAATCAGGTTTAGATATTTAGAACTTCCCAGACCACAGCCACTCCAGTGGGGACTACATTTTTTTTTAAAGATTATTTTTATTGTATTTTTTCCATTACCATTTGTCCCCTTTATACCATCTTCCACCTCCACCCACCCCCCTCCTCCCTGCAATCACTGCACTGTTGTTCATGTCCAAGAGTCTTTTTTCTTTGTTGCTCAGTCTCTCTATTCACTAACCTGCCCACCCCTGACCTTAGCTGTCATTCTGCTCTCTATGAGTCTGTCTTCATTTTCCTTGTGAGTTCAGTTTGTTCATTAGATTCCACATATGAGTGGAATAATATGGTATATGTCTTTCTCTGATTGGTTTATTACACTTAGCATCATGTTCTCCAGGTCCATGCATACTGTCACAAAGGGTAAAATTTTCTTCTTCTTTATGGACAAGTAGTATTCCATTGTATAAATTTCCCATAGTTGTTTTATCAACTCATCTACTGATGGACACTTAGGCTGCTTCCAAATCTTGGCAACTACAAATAACACTGCAATGAACATCAAGATACCAATGACATATTTAACAGAACTAGAACAAATACTCCAAAAATTTATATGGAATCACAAAAGGCCCCAAATAGCAACACTAATCTTGAGAAAGAAGAACAAAATTGGAGGAATCATGCTATCTGATAAGGCCATAATAATCAAAGCAGCATGGTACTGGCATAAAAACAGACACCTAGGTAAATAGAACAGAATAGAGAGCCCAGAAATAAACCCACACTGTTATACTAAATTAATATTTCACAGAGGAGCAAGCACATACAATGGGCTAAATATAGTTTATTCAATAAATGGTGTTGGGAATATTGGATAGATACATGCAAAAATGAAATAGACCATCTTCTTATGCTACACACAAGAATAAATTCAAAGTGGATTAAAGACTTAAATGTTAGACTTGGAACCACAGAAATTCTAGAAGAAAACATAGTAAAATTTCAGACATTGCTTGGAGCAATATTTTTCTGATATATTTCTTCAGGCAAGGGACACAAAAGAAAAATAAACAAATGGGATTATATCTAACTAAAAGGGTTTTTCACAGAAAAGGAAACCATTAGCAAAATGAAAAGACACCCAACTGAATGGGAGAACATATTTGCTGATATATCTGATAAGGGGTTAATATCCAAAATTTATGAAGAACTTACAAAACTCAACATCAAAACAAAACAAAACACAAACAAATGAATTAAAAATGGAGAAAGGACCTGAATAGACACTTCTCGAAAGAGAATATACAGATGGTCAATAGATATGTGGAAAGATGCTCAATGTCACTAATCATCAGAGAAATACAAATTAAAACCACAATGAGATATCACTTCACACCAGTCAGGGCTATCATCAGCAAATCAACAAACAACAAGTGCTGGCAAGGATGTGGAGAGAGGGAGACCCTTTTGCATTGTTGTTGGGAATGTCTACTGGTGCAGCCACTGTGGAAAACAGTATAGAGTTACCTCAGAAAAATTAAAAATGGAACTGCCTTATGATCCAGTGATTCCACTGCTGGGAATTTATCCAAAGAAACCCAAAACACTAATTTGAAAGAATATAAAGTAGTGCATTTCTGAAGCTCATCTGCTGACAGTTCAGCTTTTCTAGAATATTAATCTCAGAAGATAATTACTATTCTACTCACATAGTAAAATTTGTGGGGGTAAAAAGCAAACAATTCTTTGGTCATATAGAGCAAGTAGGGCAGATGAGAAAGGTGATGATGTATGGTAAAAATTCACAGACCTGATATTGAGACTAATGAGCTATTTGACATTAGGCAAGTTTTTAAAAAATCTCTTTGCTTTCAACTTCCTCATGTATCACATGAAGATTATACCAACACCCCATAAAAGTGATGTGAGGATTAAATGAAGGAACACTATAACATCAATAAATTATATTAATTTGTATGTAATTTAGTGCTAAAAATAAGTGTGCTCTCCCTTTAGTTTTTCTCTCCTTTTTTTATCTGTTTTTTTTCTTTCCCTTGCTTCTGTTCTTTTTCCCTACCCTTTCATCATGGAAGAAATAGAAGTTTCCAATTAAAGGAGCTTCAAATCCCAATGGTCTGTTGGGGGCTTGTCCAGGTCTTGGGGTCTTGGACGTGTGTGGTTCTTCCTAAGAGCTCTGACCTGAATTCAGTATAGCTTGGATCCATCAGAAGCCCTTCAGAGCGCTGCCAGGCATTTTAAAAACTATCTCCTCAATCAGTTGCTTTTATCTTCCTGTGGGCTCTAATGTACTCACTGGAATTAGAGCTTCCCTAGAGCTACCTACTGGCAATGATAGAGCTCACCATCTTTTTCAGAGTGTAGCTCTACCAGAAGGAACTATATGATTTTGTATAGGGGCACAGGGGCCAACCTAGACATGGTTTTTTGCTACTTATACTCCAAAGCCATTGGGTTAACACTGATTAATTTTTTTCTGAGCTGTGTTGTAGGATTTCATTATATATCAAATTTATTATGCCTTCCATTAGCTCCTGTTGGTTTAAGCAAGAGTTATATTTTTATGATTTCAAAAAATATTTACATGGGGTACTGCTTTAAAGTGTGCCTCAGAAATACCTGAGGCCCTCGCTGGTGTAGCTCAGTTGGTTGGGCATCAACCTGCAGAGTAAAGGTTTGCTGGTTTGATTCCTGGTCTAGGCACATGCCTGCGTTGCAGGTTTGGTTCCCCGACAGGGTGTGTACGAGAAGCAACCAGTTGATGTTTCTCCCTTGCATTGATGTTTCTCTCCCTCTCTTTCTCCCTTCTTTTCTCTCTCTCTAAAAAAAATAAATATATGAATAAATACTAAAAATCTTTAAAAAATGAAATACATGAGCGTGTATACATGTAATGAAATACATGAGAGAAAATAAAATACATAGATTTTATTTAAATCTAGCCATGAAACCTTAGTGTCTCCTATCATTTCCAAATCAGTTCAGTTTATGGGGGATAATAATATTTATAATTAGAGTTTGTAGGTTGAAGGATAAAAAATACAAAATTTGCCAAAAAAATTGTTTGTCATAGGTTGATGTTCTAAATCCAGCAGTGTAAATTTAGGAAAAAGAAACAGATTATTTTTATTATTGACAAAAATGCAATTTTAATGTTTGGCCTTGGAAAAATGTAGTAGTATTCAAGCTAAAAAAGATACATTTCAAAAGAAGAAATTGTCCCTGGATACCATTTATCAACAAGCAATAAATACACTTGCTATGACATATCCTTACAACTTTATTAAAACAGTTGCAGGGACTCTGAGTAGTTTTCATGATCCCATGACCTGCTCAGTACCTGTCACTGGCAAACATGGGAGGAATAGACACTAGGCACTTTTTCTGTGGGACACTGAGAAATCAACATGAGTGGTAACTCAGAAATCAGAAATGACTCAAGCCACCAGGGCTCCATGGCCTGGCTTTCCATAAAGTTAGGGTTGGCTCTTCACAACCCTCAGACTTCTAAACAACCTGAGGGGCGGCTTAGACTTTCTGGTTCAGCCACTGCACCAGCTTGTTTGAAAGCTTGAAACATTCGTTTTGTTATAGGAGGTAAGTGAAGAAAAGGAGAATGAACCCTTAATGAAACACAGCGTCCTTGGAAAATAATTTGGTACGCTGTCCAACATCACATGAAAGATGTCATCTACAGAACAGAATAATACACATTTTGCTAAGACCTATTAACTGTTATTGCCACAGTCAATATTTCAGATTCATAATGGTGACTTAAATTAGTGAAGTTAACTGTCACTAAAGATCCTAAATTCAATTATTTTAAATTTGTAGCAGGCTGCATAATAAGTGGCTAAACGTACATGCTCATGTTTCTATGATTATCTCAAACCTGTCAGGGAAAAAAAAAAGTCTTAGTTTTGTTTTAATTATCTCTAATATTATCTCTACTCAAATAACCCTGTATTCTGTGTAGTCGAGAATCAGAAGCCTAAGGAAAATATTTTTGAGGTACCTAATCAAGGCAATGTAAGTGAGCCACCTGTTAGTGCCATAAAATGTAATTAAACAGATAGTCAACCCAAAGAAACATCTTGAGATGACTTGTTGGAAGAGATTGGCCAAAAGACTGTTAATATTTCTTACCATTAAATGTAACATGGTCAGAATCTATACTTAATACTCTGACTCTATGTCAAGACTTGTTCTGGTCTTCAGCTAGTTAAATTTAGCTGAGGATTTGTATGACACAGCTCTGAAAGTGGGTGGTTAGGGGGTGGAGGGATTGAGCAAAAAAGAAAAAGGTCTCAGGGACATGGACAACAGTGTGGTGATTGCAGGGGAGAGAAGGAGGGATGGTTGGAGGCGGCGGAAGGTATAAGAGGGATAAATGGTAATGGAAAAAATGCGTAAAAAGAGCCAAAACAAAGCAAAACAAAACAAGAATATAATCTAGCACTGGCCCAATAGCTCAGTTGGTTAGAGCATCATCCTGATACATCAAGGTTGTGGGTTCGATATCCGGTCAGGGCACATTAAAGAAGCAACCAATGACTGCATAAATAAGTGGAACAACAGGTTGATGTTTCTCTCTAAAATCAATAAATATATTTAAAAAAATATATTCTGAATGTTTTTATATGAATATTCACACTATTTTATCACGAGGTTTAGTTAAAAGCTAAAATATAGCATTTTTTATTATGTAGGTAACCTAAGTTTGTAGAAAATTGGAAAATATAGAATAGTAGAAAAATAAAGTAATCCCACTGTAAAGATATGTCCACAGACTTTTAGTATATGTTCTTATAATTACATGTGTGTGTGTGTGTGTGTATGCACATCACATAGGCATACACTTAGGACCAGACTGCATGTAGAGGCTTTTATCTCTGTGCCTTTTTCAAATAAACTTAACATTATATGCTAAGCATTTCCTCAATCTCAAATATTTTTAAGACATTATTTTTTAATGGCCACAGTGTATTTCATCATGTGAATATACCACATTTAATTTTTTTTAGGTTTTTTAATTTTTTTCCATCTTAGAAAAATCTTGCCATAAATATTTGGGTATGAACATTTTCAAGGCAATATTACTAACTGGCTGTTTAAAGCATTGGTACACTTTCTCCAGAAGTGGACATGCTGCCCCTGCAAAGATTACCAATTATTTCAAGGAGATAATTAGGGTATTGGTTAAGAGAACAGACCTCAGTTTTGCCACTTAATAAATGTGTCACCTTTAGCAAGTTGATTAAACTTTCTGTGTAGTACTTTTTCATCTGTAAACTTGGGATTGCAATAATATCACAAATTTCATAGTGTTGTGATAATTAAATGGGAAAATAGATGAAAAGCTCTTAATACAGGATCTAGCACATAAGTACATAGTATTTACTATTATTAAAATTGGAAGTGACTGATACTTTAAGGCAAGATGCTATATCATCAATATTTTGAAGTGCATTAATTTATTAGTGAATTTGAACATTATTTCACATATTTCTTCTTTATTTTTGTATGGTTTTTAATTGTGTGGTCATGTTCTTTATCCACTGCGGTAGGCATGGAGATGACCTGCCCAAGGACTCACTTCAAAGGCTTGTTGTCCTGGAGGAGCTGCTTTTTTTGCCAGTAGACACCTTTCAGCGGTCACCCCCTTCAGGGATTACTTCAGCTACAAAGGTTGACTAGCCAGGAATCACATCCCTTGCTGTTCCTTCCACCTTGCAGTGTAAAATTACAGATATGGAGGTAGAAAGGACCAGACATCTTGACTCAACTCGGGACCATTCTGAAGCCATTCTAGTTTCAGAGCTTAACACTTTCCCTCTCCCTTCCCCCACCCCCAGTGCAGGGTTACCTGTCAGGCTTATGTAAAAACTTTATTTCTCCTTTTTCCTAACCCTTTCTTGTACCCTCTTCCATAGATATCAGTTCTAAAGGCACAAAAAACATCTTAAACACTGAACTTTGTCTCCATATTGCTTTCTGAAAAATCCAAGCACTGACACCTATTTTTCTATTGAGACCTGTATTTTTCTTGACTGGTTATAGTTTTCTCTATATTAGGCTTATCAACATATGTCTTATTTACTATAAAAACTTACCTACTTTTTTCTACTTAATTATGTTTTAATGTGCTTTATAGAGAGTATTCAATGACTGAATTATCAAGTTTATGACTGTTAGTGTTTTCATGCTTTAAGAAAATCCCTATTATATTTTCAACTCTTTAAATGATTTGGAGTACATGTGGGTTAAAGATGTAAATTGAGGATGAAAAAAATTGTTCCCAAATTAATCTGATGCATAAGTACTATTTTATTAAATAAAATTTCCTCCACTATTACATTGTTTTGAGTTACATTTTTTAAAATTACATTTATCAATTAAAAATTATTATATATTCTGAGATCTATTTCACAATTATACTTATCAACTTTGGGCTGTACCACATAACCTTGATTATTGCAACATTACAGTATGTTAATTTTTTTAGGTTGCTCTTTTTAGGATATTATTTTTAGGAACATTTTTGTCTACTTTAACACATTGTTTTCCCAAATGTATTGCCAAATGGCTCAGTGAAGAAAGAAACATTAATTCATTTAAGTGAGTTTGTATTATCTTGGCTTCTTAATAAAAGGGGTTAGTATTATAAAATGATACATGCCCTCACAAAATAAAAACACTACTGATGGGTATTACTAAAATCATTTTCTTACAAAAATTTATACTGCTACTTAATACATTATTATTATCATTATCTTTTATGGTAGTTATTCCAATTGATCTAATTACTTCAATTGTATGTTTGTCTTAGAAAATATATAAATTAATAATTTGTTAAATCTTTTAATAATAGTCTTATGCTTTTGGATTAAATTAATGCCACTATTAACCAAATATTTTCTCCAAATTATTGTAAAATTAAATTTAAGATTTTAAACTTTATATTAGGATTCACCTACCAAAATTTCTCCTTCCCTAATAATACCAAAATAGATACCTCAGTTTCTCTTTATTATGACCATAACTCTAACAGATTAATGCTTATCAATTAATGATGTTTCAAGGCAAATGTCATAACCATGACAAGAACTTGCAGAGACTTTTGAAAAAGTTTGATAAAGTTATACACAAGTTGCTCACAAAAGAAAGCATTGGCAATGAGCCTTGTGCTGTCTTAATTAATAAAAAAGAGTATAAATCATTGTCCTAAAAAAACTCTAAATGTATCAACCTAGAGAAACAAACATTATCATCATCATCAACCCTTGCTACCAACCAACAACTCTTCATTGATTGTCATTTTAAAAACTCAAAACAAGAACTCTCCAACTGGAAGACATCTTGAAGTTTCCCCATTTCAATCCTCCACTATCTACTGAGACACAAAGGTAGTCCAGCCCTAATAATTAGTATTCTTTTCTGGTGATATCTTGATGGCATTTTTTTTCCATAAAGAGACTCTTTTCCAAAATACTTTCAGATTATGAATCATCTGTTAGCTGTCAGTAGCACAGCTGTTTTCTTCCTCTTCCTCTGAGTTAAACATTACTCCCTAAGTCAAAAATGAAGAATTCTTAATCACAAAGGACTTGGCATATTTTAGAATGTAACAAGGTGGCATCATAATTAATTTTTAAAGACATAACAAATACTGTGACAGGTCAGTTTGAATAAATGAAACTTCTAAGATAGTAAAATGTATTGTTTTTGCTTTATTAAATGTAAATTTTGAGGTTTTTGTTTTATTTATTATTTACTAAATGTGAATTCAGAGAATTTTTCATTTATTTTAACTTACTGTCACATTTGATAAAGAGATCTTTACCTCTAAGAAGTTGGTTGCTAGAGCATAAGTAAGAAGTTTGCCATCACAACTGATGGGAATTTTAATTAGGATCTGGAATAGGTGATGTCTAGGGCTGGGAATAGACTTTCCCTTCACCGTAACATTCTGAAAAAATATTGCAGTTCTCAGATACTATCATCATTACTATTTTTATGGCAGAAAGTGTGAAAAAAGTCAGGGAAGCAAGAATTAAAACATCCTTCTTCATAGCTGATGAAATCCATTAAGTTTTGGACCAAGTGTAATGCAAAAGAGTAAATAACTCTGAAGTGCAAGGAGATTTCAGGTCACAACAAGGAATAACAAATAAATGTATAAAACATGCACCAAAAAATAGCATGAATGTGTTCATAAGCATGCTTACTATTTTCATTAATTTTTTGATGTTGAACTTTGTGTTTTATGCCTTGAAAGAGACTTCCAGTTTTAAAAATTATTATTTCTACTATTTATTTTTATGTACTGCAGTAAATAATTTATTGTATTATTTAATCCTCATTTTTTTTGGAGATGGGAAAATGAAACTTAGAGAAATTAAGTAACAGCTAGTAAGTAGGTCAGATTCAAATTTAACTCTATTTTCTCTTTATATAAGAAAGATATTTAAAACATATATTTATTTTTTAAAAGCAGTCGAACAAAATTATTTATTGGACTGTGGCAACAGAATGTATATTACACAGAAGGATATATTTACTGAGCAAAACTAACAAATTCATGCAAATATAGAAACAAGAGTTGCTTTTATTAATGTGATGGATTTGGATTTTAAATATCAGAATACTTAATTCTAAATATGTAGTCAATTATTTATTTGAGTTTTTGTTTTTTATTTTTATTTTATTTATTTTTTTAAATTTTATTTTAATTTATTTTTTCAAATACATTTGTCTCTGCCTACCCCCGCCCCCCACTTTCCCTTGCCCCCTCCCTCCTTTTGTTTTTTAAATTGTGGTAAAATTGTCATTGGCTTTATTCAAAAATATAAATTTTAATTATTTTTTAATGTTTGCTGTTTGTAGATATACTATTTAAAAATCTCTGAATTTAGCCATTTATTTTTTATTTTTGAATAAATTTGATATGTAACATTTATAAGTTTAAGGGGTTAGAGTGTTACTTTGATATCTTTACATATTTTAATAACTCTATATTTTAATATGTAGATATAGAGTTATTTAACAGATTACATGATTATAGTACATTATTGTCTCTATTTATTATACTGTGCATTAGATTTTTATGGCTTATTTACTACTTGTTCCTAGTTTGTACCTTTAAACAATTTTACTCTTATCTACCCCTACATCCCTGGTAACCTCCATTTTATTCTCTATTTTTTACAGGTTTACCTTTTTTAGATTCCACATATATGTGATATCATACAACACTTGCCTTTCTCAGTCTGATTTGATCTCATTTAGCAACATGTGCTCAAGGTCCTTTTTAAGCACTTAAATAATATGTCATAATGTATATACTTACCATATCTTTTTTATCATTCTCCATTGATGGGCATTTGGGTTGTTACCAAATCTTGACTATTGTGAATAATGCTGTGATAAACATAGGAGTGCATATATCTTGTCAAAATCCTTTTTTCATTTCCTTTGGGTCAATACCCAGCAGTGAAATCGCTGTATTGTATTGCATCTATTTTTAATCTTTTGAGGAAACCCTATATGGCTTTTGGTAATGGTTGTGCTAATTAACATACTCAGCAGCACTATTTGGTTCCTCTTCACCATATCTTAACCAGCACCTGCCATCTCTTGACTTCTTGATGATTGACATCCTAACAGGTGTGAGGTGATATCTTATTGTGGTTTTGATTTGCAGTTCCCTAATTTATTAGTGATGTTGAACATCTTTTCATGTGTTTGTTGGCCATTTTGGTGTCCTCTTTGGAAAATGTATCTTTGGTCCTTCTGCCTGCTTGTCAATTGGATTGTTTGTTTTATTGTTATTAAGTTGACTGAGTTCTTTATGCATTTTGAGCATTATATGAAATATGATTTGCAAAATATTATGTAGGTTGTGTTTCATTTTGTTGTTTCTTTGCTGTGCAGAAGCTTTTAAGTCTGATGTAGTACAATTTGCTGATTTTTGCTTTTGTTATTTTTGATTTTGGTGTCATATTAAAAAAATAATTTCTAAGACCAATGTTGATGAGCTTCTTCCCTACATTTTCTACTAAGAGGTTTATGGTATCAGGTCTTATGTTTAAATCTTTTATCCATTTCAAGTTATTTTTATGAGTGGTGTGAGGTAAGATTCCAATTTTATTGTTCTGCATGTGTTTCTCGAGTTTTCCCAGCACCACTTTTTGAAGAGATTATCCTTCTCCCATTGACTATTCTTGGCTCCCTTGTTGAATATTGGTTGATTGAATATACCACAATTTAATTTGGGCTCCCTATTCTGTTCCATTGGTCAAAATGTTCTATTTTTGGGCCAGTATGATACAGATTTTATTACCATGGATTTGTGGTATACAGTTCACCATTGAACAATGCAGGTTTGAATTACATTGGTCCACTTATATGCAGTTTTTGAAATCTGTGTTCCAGTGGAATTGTGTAGTTCAAACTCACATTGTCAAAGGATCAACTGTATTTTTTAATCCATGGTTGGGAATCTGTCTATGCAGAATCGACTTGAGTTATACTCAGTTTTTAGACTATGTGCGTGGTTAGCACCCCTAAGTTCTGTGTTGTTCAAGTGTCAACTCTAGTTTGAAACTTGGAAGCGTGACACCTACAGTTTTGTTCTTCATACTCAGAATTAGTTTTTCAGTTTGTGGTCTTTCATAGTTCCACACAAATTTTAAGATTGCTTCTATTTCTGTAAATAATGCCTTTGGTATTTTGATGGGAATTGCATTAAATCTGTATATGGCTTTGGGCAGTGTGGACATTTTAACAATATTCATTCTTACTATGCATGAATGTAGGATATCTTTTCCATTTCTTTGTGTTTCATTCCTTCAGGAGAAGAAAAACGACACTTGATTAAAATCTGGATTTACATAGAGGAATGAAGAATACTGGAAATAGTAAATATGTGGTTAAATACAAAATACTTTTTCTTACTCTTATTCATTTTAAATATTACTTAAATGAAAATGGGGTTTATATCATATAGAAATAAAATATTTAATAAAAATGACAAGGGCTGGGAGGGGAGAAATAGAAACAAACTATTGTATGATTCTTACATTGTACCTAAAGTATTATAACATTACTTGAAAGTTGACTGTAATAATTAAAAGATGTATACTATAAACCCTCAAGCAACTATGAAAAACTCAAAACAAAAATTTACAGTTAATACACTAATGAATGGAATAAAACAGTCATCTAAAAGCCAACTGAACTGGAGAACATTATGCTAAGTGGAATAAGCCATGCTGTGAAAGACAAATATCTTTTAATCTAACCTACAAGTGGACCTAATCAACAAAACAAATAAATGAGCAAAACAGAACCAGAGACTTGGAAATAAAGAACAAACTGACAGTGACCAGAGGGAAGGGGAGAGGAGATAATGGGGGAAAGAAGAGGAAGGGGCAAACAAAGGAACACAAATAGAAGACTCATGGGCATGGACAATGGGGTGGATTGACTGTGAGAGTGGGGGAGATGGGGTAGGGGCAAGCAATGGAGTAAAAGGTGGGATAACTGTAACTGAACAACAACAACAAAAAAGACAACTGAATGAAAAAATGTTGGAAATAAGAAAATAAGAACAGAGACTGGAAAGATGGTGGAGGGGTCATCAGGAATTACAACTAAATTGTGGAGAAAACACCTAGAACAAACAACTGAACGATAGCAAGGGAGAAGCCTTATAACGTCGAACTGACAGAAGAATCAGCTTCAGCAAAACATGGCTGGTAAGCAGTGCGGCAGAGACTCTAGAAGGCTGGCTGGGTGCCTACAAGCAGCCGTGTCAGAAGGACATTTAATCAGCCAGCTGAATCCCCCTGAGAAGAGTGGAGTCTGAACCATAAGTGGGGATCTGCAGTCTATAGCATTAGAGCCCCGAAAGTACACAAATCACAGCTGCTGCAAAAAGCAGCAGGGATGCTCTCTGCTAGAAACACGTGGCTGGAGACCCAAAGAGCCATTTAAAGTGCCAGCACATAAATTTTTATTTGCAGCCACTTACTCTGGGCTCTGGCAAAAGTGGAGTGGGCTCCAGATGCCAGAGGACAGATGGGATGGAGGCTTTGGGCAGAGAACTGAGAGAGTAGCTGCCAGTATCCTGGTTCTGAGTCATCCCCCATACAACTGCAGCCTTCCTGCTCAGGTAGACCACTCCCCTGAGCAGCAGCAGCCTAAGGAGAAATAATAGCCCTGACCCCAGGAGGGATTCTGTCCCACCCTGATGTGCTTAAGCCTGACTGCTGAGTTCAGAGTGACTAGATTAACAACTGAAGGAGACAGCTACAGGCAGTCGATCCCTGGAAGTCTCCAACAGACTGCCTAAGGCCAGATGAGGTCAACATCTGACATCACCAGAGTTGGATCCAGAAGGAAAAAACAGCAGTAAATAGTAGAGGTTATGAAATCCACTGTGGTCTTTTCCATGATTTGCAATATTTTCTTTATACTACATAGTTTTTTTAACATTAATTTCTTGTCCATGAAGTTTGAGCATATTGTCACTAGATTTTATACTATAGTTTATTTCACTCCTTTCTTTGGATAGCCTTAACCTCTTTACAGCCTTATTAATACTGATTCATTTGCTGTTGATAGTGGGATTGCAAGGGGGGAATTATTTTAGTGTATGTGGGTTTGTTTCCTGGGTTTTGTGATTTTGTTCTGGCAGCACCTGCAGAAAAACAGACAAGATGTGGTTGGCGAAATGACACTCAGTCAACTAGTTAGAGGGAAGGACCCACCAGAGAATGATCAAACAATCAAAACCCAATTACATCCAGAGAGCCAACATAAATGAAATAAAAGGCATTCCAAGAGTATCAAGTTCAGGGAATCAAGGAGACTGCACCATTGATTCTTACAGGTTTCCTACCATAGAAGTTCACACCGCAAAGTCAGGAAATCATGACAGATCAATTTAAGAAGCAGAAGCAAAAAAGAACAGTCTCAAAAATAATGGGAAAACAAAGAAACAACCGAAAGGAAAGGAGGAATCCCCATAAAGAGTGCTAAATGAAATAGAGGCAAGTAAACTATCAGATACTGAGTTCAAAACAATAGTTATAAGGAAGCTCAATGGACTAAGTGAGAATTGCCAAAAAACTACAGAGAAACTATGAGGGACATACTGCAAACATAAAAAATATCAACATGAAAAAGGACATAGAAATTACCAACAAGAGCCAAGAAGAAATAAGGAAAATAATTTCTAAATTGAAGAACATAGTAGGAGGAATCAAAATCAGGCTAGATGAAGCAGATGATCAAATCAGTGAGCTGGAGGACAAGAGAAAAAAGTCTTCCAGAAAGAGCAAGAAAATGAAAAAAGACTCAAAAAGAATGAAGAGGAGTTAGGGGAAATACAAGACAACATGAAATGTAATAATATCCATATAATAGAGATACCAGAAGGAGAAGAAGAGGAACAAGGGATAGAAAAACAAATTGAAAAAGATGCAAAACTTCCCTAATTTGAGGAAAAAGTCACACAAGTCCAGGAAGCACAGAGGGTTCCAATGAAGAGGAACCCAAAGTGGCCCACTCCAAGACACATCATCATTAACATGGAAAAATTCAAAGACAGAGAGAATTTTAAAGATTTCAAGGGAGAAACAGGAAGTAATGTACAAGGGAGCTCCAATAAGGCTAGCAGCTTACTTCTCAACAGAAACGCTGCAAGCCAGAAGGGAATAACAAGAAATATTCCAAGGAATGAAAAGCAAAGACCTGCAATCATGTCTACTCTACCCATCAAGGCTCTCAATTAAAATGGAAGACAAAATAAGGAGTTTCTCATACAAAAGAGGGCTAACAGAATACAATCCCACCAAACCAGCATTGAAAAATATGCTAAAGGGACTGCTTTAAGAAGATGAAGAAGAAGAGTGAGAGAGAGAGAGGAACACATGTACAAAGGGGAAAATTGAATAAGTACTTATCAATAATAACTTTAAATGTAAATGGATTAAATGCTCCAATCAAAAGACAGAGGGTAGCTGAATGGATAAGAAAACATGACCCGCACATATGCTGCCTATAAAAAACCCACCTCATAACAAAAGACCTACACAAACTGAAAGTAAAAGGTTGGGAAAAAATATTCCAAGCAAATGGACAGAAAAAAGAAGCAGGGGTAGCTATACTTACATCAGACAAAATAGATGTCAAAACTAAGGCCATAAAAAGAGACACAGAAAGACACTACATAATACTCAAAGGAAGAATTCATCAAGAAGACATAAACATTGTAAACCTATATGCACTCAACAGAGGAGCACCCAAATATATAAGGAAAATCCTGGACAACTTCAAAAAAGATATAGACGGCAACACACTGGTGGTAGGGGATTTTAACACCCCATTGTCAACAGTGGATAGATCTTCCAAACACAATATCAACAAGGATGTTGTGGAACTGAATGATGCATTAGATCAAATGGACTTAACTGACATATATAGAAACTTTCATCCCAAAGAAGCAAAATAGACATTCTTTTCAAATGCACATGGAATATTTTCAAAGATAGACCACATGATAGGATACAAAACAAGAGTCAACAAATTTGAGAAAATTGAAATCATAAAAGTATTATAAAATATTTAGCTTTCATCAGCTTCAAGGTTTATGTTACTCCCAAATTTTGCATATTAACTGAACTTTCAAATCTGCTAACATCTGCTGGAATCCAGTCTGGATTTGAAGGTGTCAATTTCTTCTTGCAAACTTTACATATTGTAACATTTCTTGTGTTTCTCCTTGAGAATGGCTAATGAAAACATCACCAATTTGATAAGGTACCATCAAGCGGTTGTTATCTGCAAGCATGGTGTCCTGTCAAGCATCTTCTAAATTTTGCATTTGTTTCTTTTTTTATGTCTATTTCTTCCTTCAGCTCTGTGATTCTACTTGTATTCTGTGCAAATTTATTTATCTTTTGTTGATCTTCAAAAGTAACACTGACATCTTCTGCAGACTCCTTCATGGCAGTCACCATCTTGGTCAAGTGATTTTTAAGAAAGACAATTCAGTGGAGGAAGAACAGTATTTCCAACAAATGATGCTGGAACAATTAGACAGTCATATGCAAAATAAACCAAAAAATAAAATTTGATCCATTCATTGCAACACATAAAAATTAATTAAAAGTGTTATATGGATCTAAGTGTAAAACCTGTAGATATTAAAAAACAACTGGAAATAAACATAAAAGACAATCTTTGTTATGTTGCTTAAGCAATGATTTCTTAAACAGAGCATTAATAGCATAACCCCCTCAAAAGAAAACAAAGTTATATGTTGATCTTTATTAAAATTAAGAAATGCATTTATTTGGAGGACACTGAAGCAAATGTAAAAACAAGCAACTTATTGGAAAAATATATTGCAAATCTCATATTTCAAAGACATTTAAATCAGAATATGGAAGGAACACTCAAAATACAAGAATAATATAACAACAATTAAATAAAAGTAGGTAAAAAATTGTGCAGGTAGTCTACCAAAAAATATATGGAAAGCAGGTGAGCACATGAAAGATGCTCAACATCATTAACAATTAGGGGAAAGTAAATTAAACACACAATGAGAAACCAGTACGCAGCCACTGGAATGATTCTAATAAAAAAGACTGACAAGAGGGTTGGCGAAGATGCCACAAAACTCAACTCTGGTGTACTGCTGGTGGGGTTTAAAATGGGAAGCAGTTGGCAGTTTAAGAAAAAGTTAAACATTCACTTGCCCTAAGTGCCATACATCCCGCCAAGAGAAATGAAAGTTTATGTTAACACAAAGGCTTTTACACACATATTCTTAGTAACTCTTTGTAATTGGTACAAACTGGAAACAACCCAAATATCCATCACTGGATGAATAAATAAACAACTTGTGGTATATCCTTATAATGGAATACTACTTGGCAATAAAAGGAACAACTGTTGATTCATGTAATAGTAGTGATGATATCAGAATCATTATGCTGGACAAGTAAGAAACACTGTATGATTCTAGTTACATAATATTGTAGAGAATTCAATCTGGTCTAGTGACAGAAGATCAGTGGTTGCCTCTAATTGGGATTAGGGTTTAGGGAGGGGCAGGTGGAAGGGATTAAGAAGGGCCATAAGAAAATTTTTAAAGGTGATGGCTATGTTTATTGCCTTGATTATGTTGATGGTTTTTGACAGTACACAAGTATCAAAGTTAGCAAGTTGTATACTCTAAATATGTGAAGTTTAGTTTATGTTAACTATATCAATAAAGCTACAGATAAGAATATAAGAAACAAATATATGTTACTCTATTTAATGTATTGGAAGGTCTTGAATTATAACTTTGGTTTATTTTGGTTTACTTGATTCTCTTGTGTCATTTAGCATGGCTGCTTGCTGCTGCAACATCACATAAAACGCTAGACAGAACAATTAAAGTTAGTAGCAATCTCTAAAATTATCAATACAAGGGTAAGAGTATAGGAAAACATGTTCAGTTGTTTGGGAAGTTGTTCTTTTCAGTTTAATAAAGTTATTATTAGGCTCATTATTAAATATTATTATGCTTTAGATTATAATTATTATGTATTAATATAGAAGCTAAGATATCACTTAAATAGAACATTGAGACATTGCTGCTGGTCAGTGAATCATGCTTTGAGTAAAAAGATCTTGGACTTTTGTTGGACTTGTTTTGGGGATGTGAGAATTTTTTATCCTTTCCTAGAATGAGCTGTTACAAAATTTATGGACCTGAGGTTATCTGAACTATTAGGATTAGGACTGGCCACATATACCCATTAGTGGCTTAGACAAGGTAATTTCTTTCTGATGTAAAAGAAGTCCTAAGGTAAGCAGTCCAAGGCTGATGTAGCGGTTCTTTTGTGGCAAAGACCCATGTTCCTTCTAACTTGTTGCTCAGCCATGTTTCATACATCATGTCAGGCTTCAAGATGGCTATATGAGTGGCAGTTTAATAGAATCAGCAAGAAGCAGCAAAGTGCTAGGGAAGACTGTCCCTGATGCCTCTAACGGTGTTTCTTGGACGTGACATATAAAACTTCTATTACATTTTATTGGCCAAGTGATTTTGTCACCAAATCCAGCTGCAAGGGAGGCTGAGTAGAAATCTGCTCATCTGAAAAGTGGAATTCTGTGTTAAGACAGGGGAAGCTGAGCTTTGGGAGGATACTAGCCGACCCTGTTACTGATTTTGATTAAAGGTGCTGCAGTTCTTACTGCACTAAAGTTCAGTCCACCAATTAACCATGTAACCTTAAACTTAACCTACATAGATCTTAGTGATCTTAGTTTTTTAGCTTGTAAAATGAGAGTCTTAGATAAGGTGACTGAATGGCAGTAAGGTCCTAGAGGGGAGAGTAAGTATAACTGCCACTTGATGGTTAAAACATACTGGATAAATTCAATGGCCTGTTTGCTGGGTAAGAATAACCTCTATTTCCACACACACTGAGATGGAGGTTGCTCTTTTGTAATATCTCCCTCACTAATTCTCCCAGCCAGCTATTCCTCAATGTGCAATATAGCTTAGTATAGAAGTTATATCCCATTATTGTCCTATTTCCCTTCCCCCATAGGGATGGCACTTTTAAAATATTTAATCAGTAGCAGTAAAAAAAAATCATCAACTAAAATTTAAAAATTGCTATATTTTTTGGAAGTTACTGCTGATGTTGAAAGTAGGACTCCTGTTTCCAATTCTGACTTAATTGTTCCTCAGATAGAATAAAGACAGATGTGCAAAGCTTCTGAGGAATATAACATAGTGCATATATTTTTGTCAGATGACATCCTCTCTTCCAGCTAAGCAAAAGAACAGTATTAGCAAATACTGAGAATTACATTTAGCTCTTTAAAGTTAAGGGAGAGGATACATAAAAATATATATGTTGTATATTATTATTATTATTTTTTAATCCTCATCTGGGTTTATTGATTTTAGAGAGAGAGAAAGGTTGAGAGAGAAAACATGTATGTGAGACAAATATCAATTTGTTGACTTCTGTGCTTGCCATGACCAGGGATTGAACCCATAACCTAGGTATGTGCCCTGACCAGGGATTGAACCCACAACTGCTTGGTGTATGGGACAGCAGTCCAACCAACTGAACCACCCAGCCTGGGTTATATGTTGTGTGATTTAAAGAGCTCTTTTAAAAGGAGAAAAAAAATCATAGTCCTGAGATTTTTCGGTATGTTTTTCATTAAACCATATGATATACCATAATATTCATGTGGTCTATGAAATCCCATATTCTAACTAGAAAGCCCCCATCCCCAATCCAGCATAAGCTATTATCACTGCATGTGTATGGCTCTGGTGGTTAATACCATGTGTAACCCATGTGAAGAGCATATAGTAGCCTACATGAAGGCAATTTATAGACCAATTTTATCCTCTGTTATAAAGTAAATTGGACTCTAGGGACTTGTGTATTTATTAATTCAGTTTCTCTCACTTGCTCATAAAAAATAAATCTATCCTTTTTAAAACAATCTCCACATATAAAACTAGAAAGAAAACATCCTTTTAGACCTTAGTCTTTCTTTCTTTTTTTGCATTTTAAGAAAGAAAAAAGTCTGAAAATTACAAGAACTTCCAAACTTTTACAAAATTAAATATAGGTGTTAGCATAATTTGAGGCAATAACATATATGATATTCAATTTTCATTAAATAAGTCCTTTTAAAATAATTACATCATTTAGGTTCCCAGCCAGGAGACAAAACACACAGCAGTAATCCAAACAAGTCAAGTTTATTATAAAGAATTGACTAGTAACTAAGAATTAACTACAAGAGGTAAAGAGAATTCCAAGGAACACAGAAATACCTGATAAAGCAGCAGGTGACCCTGGCAAAGGTGACGTGCCCAAGGAAGGAGCACATTTGGAGAGAGTGAGCTACATAACCCACAGGGCAGTGGTGAAGCTTGTTGAGGTGCTGCAGGCTGGTGAGCAGAAAGCCTCCAACTGGGATGTGAGGAAAGCTCCCCTCGGAATCAGCTCAGCCACAGGGGGAACCCTCTGGATAGCTGCCTGCCAGGGGACCTGTTAGACTCTAGGATACTAACTGGAGCAGCAGCTGAACTTGCTTGGAGGTTTGTGGGGATGCAGACTGGTGCAGACACTGTGGAAAACAGTATGGAGCTTCCTCAAAAAATTAAAAGTGGAGATGCCTTTTGATCCAGTGATCCCACTTCTGGGAATATATATGAAGAAACACAAAACACTAATATTTGAAAGAATATATGCATCCCTATATTCGTTGTAGAATTATTTACAATTGCCAGGATCTGTAAATACCCTGATTACCCATCAGTAGGTGAGTGGATAAAAAAGCTGTAATTCACACAATAGAATACTACTGGGCTGTAAAAAAGAAGGAATTCCTGCTATCTATGACAGCATGTAGGGCCTGGAGGTTATTATGCTAAGTGAGATAAGCCAGTCAGAGAAAGACAAATACCATATCATCTCACTTATATGTGAAATCTAATGAACAAAATAGAATGCCCAACAAAATAGAAACACAGGCATGGTTACATGGAACAGACTGACAACTGTCAGAGTAGAGGGGGTTAGGGGTTCCCTTTTCTCCACATGCTTGCCAGCACTTGTTGTTTGTTGATTTATTGACAATATTCATTCTAATAGGTGTGAGGTAATATTTCATCGTGGTTTTAATTTGCATCTCTCTGATGATTAATGATGTTGAGCATTTTTTTCTATATTAAATGCTTGTTTATATCAACTTTTGCACTACAGTAAAATTGGTCATTTTGCTTAATAAACTTGATGATATTAAGTGAGAATTTATTGTATACCCTACATTCACAGAGCTTAACATTCAGATTGAACGAGTCAGACAATAAACAAACAAATGAATAATATCAGGTATTAGAAGTGCTATTATTATGACAAAACATAAAGCAGGGTAAGAAGATAGAAAATAATGTAGGTCAGATGGAGACCTGAAAACAGTTGTCTCAACTTTCAAAACAGAATACTCAAATAGACAATGGCTTTTAGCAAATTTAATGTTTTCTAATGATATCATATATTTTGTGCTTGTATTAATGTTTTTATGGAAAAGAATTCTTTTGTATCCCTTTAGCGATAAAGGTTGAATAACACCACAGTCCCTTTTCTCCCATCTCATTTTTATAAAGGGACCTAAGGTTACTTGTTTGTAAATGTTTCAGTTGCTCATACTTCAGGAAACTAGGCAGATGTAGCTTGCAGGAATCCTGGTTACAATGGACACAAACTATATTTTCAAAACTCAGATTGACCACATATTTTGACAAGTTTCAACTAGTTACAAGATTTCTGGTTGCTTGAATATTATACATCTCCTAAGGGCAATGTTGAAAATGCTGAAAATCATTCAACAGTTGGTACCTACATAAGACGATATTTCAGCACTGGGATATCTCTTAATTATATGTGTTTCCACTCTATGTGTAAGTAGGGAATACATGTTGCTGAAATGCTATTAACAATGGCTGTTGAAATTTTGCACTTTAAAAACTATATGCACAAAAAGGAAGTTGAACATTTGATGGTTAATATGCAATCAGGTTATTTCCTGGCAAATACAGTTAACTTTAAGGTCAGTATAACTGATATCACTGTCAAACTAAAACAACTTTGTCTTAAATAGGAAATGTAGCCACAGACATGAAGTTGAGTTTTGGAAGTTAAAAGGAAAAATGTTAACCTTATGATTATTTTTAAAATGTCATCAAATTTTAATTTGATTTCCACTGGACCTTTTGTCATACAATTTGAAAATTTAGGACTAATCTTTATCTCTCTATAACCAGTCACTCATCTTGTCATAACATTTGGTTTGTAACTTTGTTAATCAATGTAAACTGAATTGTATTTACATTTTGGATCATCAAAAATTTTGTTCTTTCATAGAAGATTGTATTAAAGTTTTGTTATAGTTGAAACAACATTTTTTCTTTTAAAATAACTCATTGCTTATTAAAATCACTTTAAGATTTTTAAAAAAAGATTATTTATGTATTTATTTTTGGAGAGGGGGAGGGGAGGGAGAAAGAGAAGGAGAGAAACATCAGTGTGTGATTGCTTCTCCTGCGTCCCCAACTGGGGACATGGCCTGTGACCCAGGCATGTACCCTGACTGAGAATCAAACTGGTGACCCTTTGGTTCATAAGCCAACACTCAGTCCACTGAACCACACCGGCCAGGGCTAAAATCGCTTTATTGAATTGCTATTGAACACTGTATAAATGAATATATATGGTGAACTTAGTTGAAATTTCAGTTACAATGGTGATCTTTTAATGTGCTTATAACCTGGTTTAAATCTCTGTTTTAGAGAGACAGTTTTTCATTAATTCACCATACTATTTGTAAGGGGGTTAAACAGTGAAAGCAAATCACTGCAAAATTCAAAGCACTGAATGCTGGGAATAATAACTTTGAAATTCTAAAGTTTTGTATATCTTTTAAATTATGTGAGCATAAAAGTTGAGCTAATGCATGTGAGTGATTACCTTATGATGATCAAAAAAAAAAAAAAGCCCAAAACTCAGACAAAATAATATTGCCTCCACTGATTAAAAAGGAAATACATGTACAGTATAATAAAAAGAGTGAAGAGGTTACTAGAAAATTGCCAGTTACATTTTTTTCTTATATTTCATCCTAATAGGTTTGTAGTTAGTTTTCCAAGCAAATCAGTTGATAATTAAATGTACCTGGAGGACTCCTGGAATCATCCAATTACTGTCCTGCTGGAAATCTTTGCCCTCAGTTGTATGATAAGAGAGAACTGCTGGGACAAGGAGTTTGTTGGTCACGTTAAAAGAAAAAAAATATATTGTAAAGAGCAATGAATGAAAAGGAACAAAAGTTTTAAACAAGTTCCTTTATCTCTTTTTAGTCCTCAGATACCTGATGTTGAATAGGCAGATCATTTTATTATTGCAAATGCCATGGTTGTAATCTTTTATTGCTTGCAGTATGGGCCTACAGCATTAAGTTAGTATAAAATTACATATAGTTTAATATATCTGTACAACACCTTTAAACAAGCTTCTCTAGGCAAGAAGGTTATCCGTCTTATAAATCTATTATTCCATTGTACATCTTGATAGCCTAGCATTGCTCCTAGCCATGTTTAAGCATTAAATAGTGCATTATTATTTCACATAAATCAACCAGAGATGTGTGAATTCATAAATTTTGCATTTGCACAGACAGTATTTTAAACGTTTTACTGCTTCGTGGGAACTCAGAGCACAAGCCTGTACACAAATCAGGACCTGAGAAATTTCAATAAAATTTAATATCACAATTACATCTTTTCAAAGTCGATGCATGCATATTTTAGAAGTATTTTAACTGAGTCCAAAAATAAAACTCAAAGGTGAAGGGTGGCTTTTTTTTTTTGGTGGAGTTTAGTCAGCTATTGCTATAATAAGCTAATAAGCACTTTGGCTTTTTATTCTTTAAAAGCAAATGATGTAAAGAGTATAAGTTCTTATAGAAATTAATATTAAAAAAATCAAAATCAGAAATCTTGGTAATTGTCTTTACTTAAAGCAGTGCAGATAGAGAGTAGTACAGGATTGATAAACATATTACAATGAATATACAGCTTTATTTCTTGAGCTTGAAATAAATTTAAAAAGTCAAAATTTAGGCTCTAAGTTACATGAGGGTAAGAAAGCTTTTCTAGGTATTTCTAGGTGATTCTGATTTGAAAGAGAATAACATTCTTTTTTTTACTTCTAGGCATTTTTGTGGGTGGTAATGTTTACTGTTTCTTTAAAGTTTTTTTTAATTATTTTTCCCAGAATATGTTTGTTTTAAGGTTTTGCTTAGTAGAAAATGTTTAAAAATTAATGCACAGGAGTTGTACAGTAGGTTTGGGAAAGATTTCTGCTTTAGCATATGTGTGGTGAAAATTACATTCTCATTGAAATAATTCCTAATGAATATAATTAAGTGAAAAAATGCCACACTAATTTGAAAATGACAGATTTATCACCTAGAAGTAGGTGATATATAAAGATAAATTGTTAAACATAGAACTTGTTTCCAATTGTCAAATTCTGGGCAGAAAACTGTTAGGAAAGAAGAGAAAAGAAAAAAAATGATGAAATTTGGGAGGGGGATTTTTCTTAACTGAGGTGCTTTTTAGAGTTTCCAGTAAGTGATTCCTGGGGGAATACATAAAAAAGGATAGGTAAAAATAATATCCTACCATGGGCATTCCTTTTGTAGTGAGTGATTTTTCTCATGGTGAGGATTTATCACACTAGAAAACCAGTTTCTGTTTTCATTGATAAACTTTAGATATTTTCTCTCCCATTCTGAGTTTTGCCCTTTTTGCCTTGATGGACTGAAAAGTTCAAACCTAAGGTTAAAAATACTGGAAGATCATGTTTAGAGATCAGTCTCTTTAGGGTGATAAGAAAAGACAAGACACAGTACGTCTTTTGAAACATACAGCTACTCAAAGCAATGACAAGCATTACCATATCCAGTCAGGCTTTAGAATGTTAAAAAGAAAGCGGCTCTAGTTACCATGCATAAAAACTAACAGAGGCTTCTTTCTTACTCTGATGAATGTTGAAAATGGAGTGGCTTAAATAAAAAATTCACTTCCTTTATTATGATGTTTGATTATTTAGCATTCATTGGTTTGGGGTTCATTTAGTTTTTGATGGTATTGCTACTCCGTGTGTGTGTGTGTGTGTGTGTGTGTGTGCGCGCGCGCGTGCAAGTTTCGTCTTATTGCCTGGGTCTAGACTATCAAGGATATAAGGGAAAAAAATGATTCATTATAAAAATTACATTTTGAGAGCTAAGCCAGAAGGCACTGTCTACTTTAGCTCTTATATAAGCAAGAAATAGTGTTATGTATATATTTTATGTGTATATAATGTTTACTTAGTAATATATATGTTTATACCACACAAGTGGCCCATACTACCATTATGAAAATCCCTCTATTTTTCAAAAGCTGAGGAAGGACCAAGTATAAACAGACATGTTTGAAAATTCTTAGTGTGTCAGCATCATTTACATAAATATATGTGTCTTTTTTCATAACATCAACTTTACTGGTTAGAGGGAAAATTAGAAGAAAGAGATGGATAATAAATACGTTTAATTCTAACACATAATGAATTTGCTTCATCTCTTTTAAAACTATCTGATTGCAAACATGGATGTTTCTATTTGAAATAATGGATTCTTTTGTTTACTCAACTCATGGATTCAGTTTCCATCGGATAAACTGTGGTTAAATGTTTAAAATAAACTTTAGCACTGAAGGTACTGTCCTTGTGTTTTATTGTTCTTTTCTCTGTTTGCATGATTATTAATTCTCCTCAAAGAAAATGTTCAGGTTTAAGGAGAAATCAAGATGGTGAGTCAAAAACAAATAATAATTCTTTTTAATTTTCATAAATTTGGCTCTATTTTGTTAGATGTATTCATTAAAGATTTATTTTAAGCTGTTTTAATGAAAAGTGTCACTCTCTTATACTATTCCTCTCCTCAAATGAGCAATATACAGGGTCCAGCACAAATAATGACCCTTTTTATTACATCAAAATCTTTTAATATGAAATCATAAGAATATAATTGTGTAACATAACAGTATCACAGTCAAGCACACCATGTGATATTTTAGGTGAAATTGTTCAAATTGCTCTCCATCTCATGCGAAACATTCAGGTACCCTACCAACCACACTCAATGACGCTATTTCTCCTGGACCCTGTATTAATATACCTCATATTTTTATTAAAATCTGTAAAGCTAAGAAATAGTAATATGATAGTCTTTTATTAAAAGCAAAGTACCATATTTTATAAATGAAACTGACCATCATAATAAAGTGTGAAATATAATTTATCTTTGTTTTCTTTTTATGTAGAGTTTTCACTGAGCTATTTATATCTGCTGAGAAGAGCAAAAGCTTCAGTGTCATAAAATCTTGATTATAAAAAAGACTTATTTAAATATTCTAGGCAGACATGCTTTGGAACATCTGTTCCAAAGACTGATGGTTGGCAAGTAGGTACCCTTTCGGTGAACATGGCCCAGTATCACACCATCTCTGTGACCAGAAGATTATGGCATGTGAGAAGTGATGGATGTCACTTCTGAGCCAAACCACTTAAATAGATAAAGGTGCACCTTCACCCATTTCTTCCACCTCAAGCTGCAGGGAGAAGATTCGGAGGCCTTTGGAGAAAGCAGAACCACAAGACAGAAGAAGTAATGAATGGCTGTGTTGAGGACAACTCACCGAGGCTCACCGACTATAAACAGACACATTTTAAAATTTGCTTGTTACAACATCTGGCATTATGGTGCAAACTAATACATACAGTGTAAAATCTTGGGTAATTTGTGTAATGTGGAGACAGCCACTTTTTTTAAATTATCATATTGTTCCATATGCAGTTAGAATTTGTAGTACAAAATAAATTTATTATAAAGAGGTACACAAAAAGTTGCCCAGAACATCAAATGAAATAATATAATGATGAAGTGTTTTATTGATGTTAAACAAATGTACAAGATTAGCCATAATTTGTACCATATTCTGTGACATTATAAGAAATTACATATAAGTCTTATTTATTTAAAGCTACGTTCCCCAGTATAAAATAAGTCTCATTAATACCATACTTTAAATTTCTCTTTTATAAGTTATTAATCATAGCACCTCCCTTTGTTGTGAAGAGTGATCAATGTACTATGGCTTTTTACTGTTTAACTATTTTTGTGGGTGACTATTTTGTGTCAGGCAATGTACTAGATTATGTTATTTTATCATTCTTCCTTTTTTCACATGAAGGCATTTAAGCTCCATAAGATGAAGTGAATTGCCCAGGGTCACATAACCAGTAAATGCTACAGTTGTGATTCAAACCTGGTTCAGTTTGACTTCAATAACATCAATAATACCACACTGTATCCTCACCCCCATCATGATTAATGTAGTTTGCCCCTTGAATCCAAAGGAATACAAACATCAAAGACCCTATCTTAACCCAGGTTCTTCGGAGAACAGAACCTGAGGCAAGGATTACACTGCTGGTGTCTGACTTGAAAGATACATACTTAGAGCAAAGAGATGAGGGTGGGAGTAAGGAGTGGGGAGAAAAATGAAGCAAAGAGTGATGTGAATCAACCTGAAGTGGTGTGTCACTGCACTGTTCTTGCTTCCGAGCAAACATGGAGACTTTGCACATTGGTTGTCTTGTGAGTCTGTCTAGCACAAGGGATATCTCCAGACATGTTTCAGGGATGCAAATCACTGAGTAGTTGTGGGAATAAAGAAGAGCAAGAGTGTAGCTGCCTGCACATCTCCTCCCACTCTCATTTCCTATTGTTCAAGGTTCTTCGTTAGGGAGGAATTAACTTTTGTGTCCTTTCCGTTGCATCATCTGGCCCATTGGATGCTCATTCAGGATGCCAGATCTCACCCTCTGAGTGGTATGCTTTTCATCCGGGTCTGGGTGTGACTTTCCAGACTATGCAGTGAAAGCTGAAGGATTGGCCCAGGTTATTCAGGGCTGATCCCTGAAAGGCCCAAGCATTAGTATTGAGGAATGTGACTGGAAGGAGCAGATGAGGGTTTCAAAGGGAGAGGCCATAAAGGAAATAGGAAACATGAGATGTGTGTCTGATATAGAGCCTTCAAATGATTCATTCAGCTAATATTTACTAAATACCAACTGTGTACCAGACACTTTTCGGGGTGATGGATAAACAGCAATAAAAGAAAAAAAATCTCTGTCTTCGTAAAGCGTATATTCTAGCTGCAGATAAAGTAAAAATGAGATAAATAAATATAATATATGGTATGTTGGAGGAAGATGAAGCTAGAAACGTGTATATGAAGTGGTTGTAAGCAAGAGTAGTAAGAAAGTTCTGACTGAGAAGATGACATTTGAGTAAAGACCTTAAAGTAGTGAGGAGTAACAATGACAATATATGAGCATGAGCAAATGCAAAGGCCCCAGTTTGGCAACATATTGGTATATTTAAGCAAGAGCAAGGAGGTGAATGGGCTCGAGAAGAGTGAGAGATGAGAAGAATAATATGAGATCTAGATCATGCTGAGTCACGTTGTTATTGTAAGGACTTGCTGATGAGTCAAACATTTTAGCCTGGTTGGCTTATTTGTTCATCATTACAGCACTGAAAGATAGGTAGCCTCATTCCCATTTTATGAATGAGAAAACTGAGCCTCACAATCCTCAGGTGAATTGTCTAAGATCAGAGAAAGTAAAAACTCACAAAGAAATTACCAGGATTATCATTTCTTAGGAGGGGTAAACACACCTGAGCAAAGAAAATCTGCTTCAGTTCCATGTAGCTTTCAGAAGTAAAATGCCTAAGTATTATCAGGCACTGAGAATAATAATGCCTTCCATAAAAAGCTGTTATCATTTATTCCTTAAAACAACCCTCTAAGGTAGGCACTATAATTTTTCTACTTTGCAGGTGAGAAAACAGATATTTTAGTCACTTATTGAAGGCAACACAATTGGAGAGCAATGAATCAAGAACTGAACACTGGCATTCTGTTTTTAGAACATGTGCTAGTAATTAGGATGACATATTGTTTCTACAAATGCATTTGTTTTTGTTGTTATATGTAATTTTTTTTCTCAGAAGTCTTCCTAGTCATTCTTCTTCAATTTTGGAAAAGACCATATCATTCCTTGTGTTTTGCAGGTAATTCCTTTCGTGGTTTATTTAATTTTTTTATTTTGAAGAAAATAAAATAATAATGAACAACTTTTAATTTCCTTAACTATTTTTATCATGTCTCTATGATTATGCCAAATAGTTTTTTTCACTATTTTTTCTCAACACTGTTGCTTTTATCTCTTCCTTTCTACTGAATTACATCTTTTTAAAAAAGTTCAGCATGTAGTAATAAGTAGGAAACTGTTTATCTTCATATAAATTCATTTTTTTGGCTTTTGTTTTGAGTAATAATTTGGTTAGGTACAGAATTTTATGTTGACAGCTCTGTAGCTCTTGTTTCTGGCACCTGATTTTGCTGATGAGCATATTGCTTATCTTTCAGGCTTTTTTTCTTTCTGTTTTTATGCCTTATTTTAATATTTTCTCTTTGGTTTTAAAATTCTACAGTTTTATTACAATACATTTTTTGTAAATTTAATATAAATTAACCTGTTCAGATTTCTTTTTTCTTTATATTAAGGTCTACTGCTTCCTCAGTTTTGGAATATTCAGTAATTTCTTCTTTAAATATCGCCTTTTCTTTGTTTCTATAATTCTTGATTTTTGGAACTCCTATTAAAGATATATTATTAGAATTGCCTTTTCTACTTTTTAAGTCTCTTAACTTTCTTTATATATTGTCCATATTTCATCTTTCTGGTGTATCTTCCAGTCCATTAATTCTCTTTTCATCTGTATCTAATCTGCTACTTGCCCATATATTGAGTACTTAAAAAATCAAATCTATTAAGCTAAAATTTATATACCACAAAATGCCTAATTTTAATTATGAAACAATGATTTTTGAGAAATATATACTGTATACCTATGTAGCCATCACTCCACCAGTCAATAAATAAAATACGTTCTTCATCCCATTAAGTCCCCTATGCTCCTTTGCAGTGAATTCATCTACCATCTGTCCCAGCAACAACTTATTTACTTCACAATAAACTGATTTTTTCCTGTTGCAAAACTTCACAAATACAAAAACATATGGCATTAATATTCTTTTAGCTAGCTACTTTTAACACGATTTGTATTTGAGGTTTATCTATGTCATATTTATCAAAAATTTATTCTACTTTAATGCTGTATGACACTCCATTTCATGAAGTACAATGTGAATGATGAATGTCTGATTTTACTTTTTTCTTCTAAAACTGTATAACAGAGCAGACATCCAAATTAAACTGTACATAACCACACTTTTTTTAATCCTTACTCAAGGACAAGCTTATTGATTTTATAGAGAAAGTAACAGAAAGAGAGCGAGAAAGAGGAACATGGATGTGAGAGAGCAACACCGATCAGTTGCCTCCCAGCTGAGCCACACTGACCAGGCCATGAACCACACTTTAAACATTATACGGTATTTAAGTAGAATAATAAATCAAGTGATAAAATCTTCCTTTTGTCTGATACTGAGAGTGTGTTTAGAAAGAGAGAGAAAGAAGGCTTTAAAGACTTTATAAAAAGGATAGGTGGGTGAGGACATTTAGATCAAACACATAAATCACTCCCATAAGAAAGAAATCCAAGAATAAGAGCCAAAATACTAAACACAGAGTTGGAATTTGTTTGTATACCACACCGTCTATAAGGAAAGGACTTGAAAACAAGTGGAGCCAGATATAGCATCCTTGGAGAACATTGCTCTGAGGAGAAATCCCATATAGAGAGAAGAAATAGTACCCTTTGGAGATGTGGCAATCAAGGCAAAGAAGGAAATAAGAGGTAAGAAATTACAGACTCTGTTGGAAAGAAAATGAAAAATGGTAATACCCTCACCTATTCCTTATCATTATCCATTAAAATATCTGTATTTTATTAAAATAACAGAAGAGGGCACTCTTGAACTAGTAACCTGTCCATGAATTGAATAAGAACACACAAAAAATCACATTTATATAAAACTACTATAAGGAGAAATTAAAAAATCTGAATTAAATAATTTCAGCTGTCAAATATATCCCCCCTTCTAAACAACCACAAAGCAGAAAAGTGTAAAACAATATCTCAAACTAATATAAACATTTTCTAAGCATTTGGAGAGAATACAAATATGTTTTGAATCAAAGATTCTAAATATAATAACATAAATGCATAAAATCAAGATAAAATTGTACAAAAGTTGACTGAATTCAAGAATTAGAATATATATGAGTGTGTGTACATTTATATATACAGAAATGAAGACTTCATTACAAGGTATACAGGGAGAATAGATTCAAATAAATATTTAAATTAAAAATATTTAATTTTAAACCTAACCCATCCTAACAGTGACAGAAAACCAGATAATTTATAAAACTTCCCAAGGACTATCATGTAATGGCAGGCAGCACAGGAAGTGGTGACAGGAGAGGACAAATATAGTAGCTGAACTGGCTAAAGGTAGAATTAAAAAACAAAAGCAATATTGTGTGATTGGGGTGAGTGGGAGATAGGAAACTCTTCTTTGCCCGGGACCTCATACCGCATCTGTACTCATGCCATTAGAGGCTTGTTACTTCCAAAGAAGGGGAAATTACAATCTTACACTAACCACAGATACATGTCAGAATTTTGCTGCGATGAAGAGTGAAGCCCCACCTCTGAGGCTCTGTCATCCAAAGAATTCTTTCAATTCTTTCTACTTCCCCAGAATAGCCTAGAGTAACAAACAACAGGAATCAAGGATGTGCAAGAGCATGGTGAAAGAGCAACTATATAGTCCAGGGTGTGCAGGGATGACTGAGAGCTAAAATGGAACAGAAAAGCTAAGGAAAACCTCTAACCACCCAAGCCCTACCCTAAGCACAAAGTGATGGTAATCCACCATACAAGAACTGAAACATATTACACAAGAAACAGAACAATAGCAATGTCAAAACCTATACATGTTCCTTGACAACCTTTATCCTTCTTTCCCCCTTCTGCCCTTCCCCCTCATTCCGTTTGGTTACTGGCAGTTTGTTCTTTATTTCAATGTCTTTGGTTCTATTTTGTTTGCTTGTTTCTTATGTTGATTAGGCTCCACTTATAGGTGAGATCATATGCTATTTGTCTTTCACCACCCGGCTTATTTCACTTAGCATAATCTCCAGTTCCATCCATGCTGTCATGAAGGGTAGGAACTCCTTCTTTCTTTCTGCTGCATAATATTCCACTGTGTAAATGTACCATAGTTTTTTGATCCACTCATTTACTGTCTTTTGATCTGGCAATTCTACTGCTGGGATTATATCCTAAGAATCCTGAAACACCAATTCAAAAGAACCTGTGCACCCCAATGTTCATAACAGCACAATTTACAATATCGAAGTGCTGGAAGCAACGTAAGTGCCCATCAGAAAATATTTTTTTTTGAAAGGAGAAGTGCTGGAGGACTATCAATACCTGATTAAAAGACTATGAAATTACAATAATCAAAACAACATGATATTTGCAAATGAATAGAAATATAGATTAAGAGAATGAAATAGAGATTCACACATATAATGCCAATTAATTTTTGATTGGGGAATTTAACAGTAAAAGGATATTATTTTTAAAATGTAGTACTTGAACAATTTGACATCCATATAAAACAAAACAAAATTAACAAACCAAGAAAATAAAACAGAAAACTTTTACTAACTTTATACCAAATACAAAAATTAACTTATGAAATGAAAAATAGACCTAATTTAAAACTGAGAACTGTAAAAATACACAATACACTAAACTAGAAAACATTCAGTAAGTTTTTGTGGTCTTGAGTTAAGGAAAGATTTACTAGGCACAAGAAAGAAAGTCCAAACCATAAAAGGAAAAAAAAAGAAACATATAAGTAAAAGAACAGTCTTCTCCAGAATGTATAAGAAATTTTATAACTCAATAATTAGAAAATAAAAAATAATAAAATATAAGCATAAGATCCAAGTGAATGGTTCACCACCATAGAGACATGTGCTGTATTTACATGGAAAGATATTCAACACTTTTATCATTAGCAAATTACTACCACAATAAGATACCACAACATACCTATTAGAATAGCTAAAATCAAAACAAAAAAATATCTGGCAATGTGAGATTAGCGTGGATGGAGATCAACTGTAACACACATAGTTGGTGTAAATTAAAATGGTATAGTCACTTTGGAAAACTTTGTCAGTTTCATATAAACTTAAGTATATACTTACCAACAACCAAAAGTCTCAGAACTAAATACCTACAAAAGAGAGAAGAATACACACACACACACACACACACACACACACAGACTATCATATATACACACCTATATCTAAAAAGTAAGCCTGGGAACAACCCAAATGTTTGTTATCTGGTGTATGTATAAACAGTCTTCTGTTTTCATTAATGCAACAACTAAATAGCAAAAGCAATAGCTCTTTTTGACATATTCTCTCTTTTATTCTTACAATATAATTGCAGAGAGAGAACAATAAATAAAACAAAAAATTTGCAACTAAATATGAAGGTTAATTTTCTATTTCACTGTTGGTATAAACATAGCTATATATATGCCTGTAAAATTTGTTAGGAACCTGGAATTCTCTTATAATAAAATACATGGAAGCTATTGCATCAATTACAACATGATAGCTTCTGAAATTTTATCAGTTAAAAAACTGATTATAGAACGTTAAACCTTTCATGTCATTTCCTGAGTTTTTTTGTGTATTTCTAAAAATTATTGAAAATATGTTATAAATCATGTCAAAAACTGCTAATATTGCAGTCCTATGGGATGACAAATGACAATTCAGAAGAGACTTACTCTTATGACTATTCCCTTCAAGTATTCCTCAGTAAACACATATGGGCCCATGAACTGTTGCAGACAATGACATAGATTTAAATGTGGAGGCAGTGCCCTGGCCAGTGTGGGTGTTGTCCCAGAAAGTGAAAGGATGCCCACGAGGGCCGGAACATGCCTAGGTTGCAGATTCGGCCCCCTTGGGGCTTGTGTGAGAGGCAACCGATTGAGGTTTCTCTCACATCAATGTTTTTCTTCCTCTTTTCTCTAAAAATAGTGAATAAAATATTCTATAAAACAACTGTGGAAGCAGCAAAATGGCTGTAAAAATGTTGTCTAGCCCAGGGAAACTGACCCCTAGAATAGATTTATGGCAGAACGTATTCTAGGAATCTATAAAGAATCTCGGTAAATTCTTTATATCAAATATCTTTTCCCAATCTGCTTATTTTCTTTTTTAATCCTTAAATGAGGATATGTTTACTGATTTTAGAGAGAGGAAGGGAGACATACACACATACACAAAGTGGGGAAAAAGAGAGAGACTGATCTATTGCCTCCTGTACAACTGTACATGTCTGGACTGGGGATGGAACCTATCAACCTATGTATACCCCTAGGTATATCCCTCTGACCAGGGATAGAACCCTCGATATTTTGGTGTATGAGATGATGTTTCAAGCAACTGAACCACCCAGCCAGGGCCTCCCCTACCCCTCTATTTTCTAACATTTTCTTTAAATCTTGCACAGATTAGGAAAACAATTATGCTTTCGAATCATCTCTATTTAAACATTACAGTACACTTCAGTACTTTAAACATCCTTAAAAGTACTTTTATATGTTATATGGCTTCTTTCAAACAGCTAGCTAGAATCAGCAGTGCTGGAGTTGATCAAGGGGAAATGTTGGTAAATTGGAGATCATGGGAGGAACGGATAGGTTGCTATAGTGAGAAGATTTGAGTAGCAGGAAAAAGAATACTGAGTGTCTACAGAATGGTAGTGTATTGGGATATTGAGGAAGTCATTCAAATTTTCCCTCTTTTTTCCTTTATTAATATTCTCTACTTCCTACAGATGCTCCCAGAACACTGAATTTAAGTCAGTGTGTTAAATGACAAAGAATAGGGGAGTGAAGAAAACATCTATAAGCCCCTAGATTCTACAGGAAGGAATGACAATTAGACCATGTACTCAGACCCTTACAGTGTGTTTTTACCTTGCATAATTGTCACAAAACTCTAAAACATGAGAAATATGAATTTTATTTTTATTGTTAGTTAAATAAACACTGTATACATGGTAATCTAACAATGGCATTTTCCTTGTAACTGGTGAAGTTGAACATCCTTTTACACATATGTAGGCCATTTGTATGTCTTCTTTGAAAAAGTATCTATTTGGGTCCTCTACCCAATTTTTAGTCAGATAATTTTTTTTTAATATACGAGTTCTTTATATATTTTGGATATTAGTCCCTTATCAGAAGTACTGTGTGAAAATATATTCTCTCATTCAGTTGGCTGCCTTTTAGCTGTGTTGATGGTTTCTTTGGTCATGCAGAAGCTTTTTAGCTTGATGTAGTCTTGTTCATTTATTTTATTTATTTATTTATTTTCCCTTCAAGAAGTGATTTATTGTAAGGAATCCTTCAGGAGGAGGAAGGGTGAGGGAAGCAGGATAGCATGGGGGTGGGAGCTAAGCAAGAATGCGGTCTCAGCCGGGACTAGCTCCAGCCTGAGCCCAGTAGGGAGCACGAATCATGCCTCTCAGAGGTGGATTGGCAGCCACCCGCACAGCAGCTATGACACTAGAAGTCGGCCCCTAGAGGGGATTGGCCAGGGAACCGACGGCATCCACTACTCCGGTGAACGGCTCTCATTTGTTTCCTGAAAAGCAAACACTTCCTTGAAAGTCTTCTCAAATTCCACCTCCAGTCTAAGGCCCATTAGGCGAAAGGCTTTGTACTTGTAAGATGCCCTGTGGTTCTGAAAGATGAGGCGCATGTCCTGCACAAAGCCCTCCAGTTGACGGTAACCCTGCTCATTTAACTTCTTCCTAATTTTGTCCAACTACATGGGTTCCTTGATGTTTTGGGAAATTTCTTTAATATAATAATAATATGGAATCTTCACAAAAAATGAGCTCTCTGAATGGCAATAGACTTTCAAGAGAAGGAACTCACATTTCAGCTGCTCCTCAGGCCCCATCGGCCTCGCCAGGACCTCAGGTTCCCTGCCACACTGCTGCCTTCCTGGAGACTCCTTTATCCTGCAGAAGATGCAGCTCCACGGGCTCCTCTCAGTCTCCACAGGGGGGAAGTGACAGTCCTCGTGAAAGGATCAGGAACAAGTAAAGCAGCAGAAGAGCGTTCCTCCATTCAGGCAGATCTTACATATGTCTGAGTTTTTCATACACAGGTCAACTAAGATGCTGTTGCAAGACTTTGGTATTCTCCACTTCTTTTTCCTTCTGTATGTTCTTGGAGGATTAGATAGAAATCCTCCCTCCATCAGCTGTTCTGGGGCTCTTCCAGCGCAGGGCAAACTCCGCTTCTAGGCCTTCGTCCTGCACGACCTCCTTTGATTTCAAATTCTCTGGGAGCGAACCAAGTTCCATCCTCACTCTGTATGCACTTCTTCATGGCTCCTTGTTTCAATTTCCTTTTATATAACATACCTTTTGTCTGTCTACAGGTCACAGGAAATATTTCTGAGCAAAAATCCACACTGTTATCTCTGTGCTTTCTTGACCCTCTTTGATGTGTGTTTCTTTGCTGTTTCCTTTTTTATATTGTCCAGGAATGCCCTTTCTTTTTTCTTCTTTTCCTCTTGCGTTTTCCAAAAGTAGAGCTGTTTCAATTTCCAGTCCTTGGCTTCATTTCCCCTGGCGCACCTTTTGAGGAGCACATAATGCAGGAACACTTCTCATTTCCATTTTCTGGTAGCTCTGATTCTTGTTCATCACAGGGTAGTAAATTAAAGGTAAGCTCTTCGGATTCTCCTTCTCTACCCATTTAGTTTCTTCTGGTTCACAAGAAACCTGGTCTTTGGCAAAGACTGGGCGGAGTGGGCTAGAGACGCCTGAGGAAAGACTGGGGAAGGAGGCCCCGGAGAGAGAACTGAGAGAGCTGCTGACAGGATCCCGGTGCTGACTCATCCCCCATGCCAGTCTTGTTCATTTACTTTTGAATTTACTTCTTATCTTCACTAGTTATTAGAGAAATGCAACTCAAAACCACAATGAGATACCACCTCACAGTTGTTATAAAGGCAATTATCGATAAGACAAGAAACAACAAGTGTTAGAAGGGATATGGAGAAAAAGGGACTCCTTGTACACTGTTAGTAGAAATGTAAATTGGCACAGCCACTATGGAAACCAGCAGTTTCCTCAAAAAGTTAAGCATAGAGTCACTATATGACCCAGTAATCCCTCTTCTGCTTATCTACCTGAAAAATTTGAAAACATTTATTCATAAAAATATATGTACCCTATGTGTATAGCAGCATTATTCACAATAGCAAATACATGGGAAAAAATTAACTGTACTTTAATAAATAACTGGGTAAAGAAGGTGCTGTGGGGGGTGAGTGGGGCAGGGAGGGCAATGGGGGAAAATTGGGACAACTGCAACAGAACAGCAATAAAGAAAGAAAGATGTTGTGTAACTGAGCAAACAGAGGTCTGTCCATGTGGCACCTTGGTGAATGACCCAATAATTAGTGTTGGAAGGAGCAGATATTTATTTACAATATTCCAACCTTGGGAGGTCTCAGAGCACTTATGCTCAGAGTCCTCCTTTCCCACTTAGACCCAGCATTTCCCTTGTTCTCCAAAAACCTATAAGACACGGACCCCAAAAGTTCCCCATTTCCTTATCTTAAGCCAGCTGCACAGAGAGTTCTCCAGTTCCCCTGAAAGGTGCCTAAGTTGCCATTCTCACACAGCAGCTCTCCCCTTCAGGATCTGGGATACACTGTCATCAGCCTCCATATAACAGTCAAGGAAAGCATGTGCTGTGTTACACTGGATGATGGCAAAGTCCAGGAAAGGCACTAATTTCAAGGATCGAGAAAATGTCTGGGTTGGCACAGCAGCAGGTCAGTGTATTGCAAGGAATGATCCTTGGAGGCTTCTGAGTCAACTTGCACAGGCACCACCAAAGCAGCATGCCTACTTTCTTACTAGCCCACGGCCGACCAGCTCCTATAGCTAACATGGCTCCTATCTCACTACCAGCACTGCCTGTAGGAATCTGCCTTCACTACCAGCTGCATCATGGCTCTCTCATAGCTTTTCTACTCCCTCCCAAGCCACATGGCCAAAGTCCCTCACTGCTGGCTGCCCCTTCACTTAAATACTGACCTGGAGCCTCCTGTGTGACCTCATCTTTGACTCCTCCCACAATGGGCTACATCCTGCCAGTTCTCCTGTACAGTTTACATTCATTCAGCCACCATCTTCCATCAGGGCAAGAGTGACTCCGTGATCCAGGGGGACCCGCCTCCCTTGGCTACATCAGGAGTCAGGATACACTCTTAAAGTCATGGCCACCTTGCCCTGAAATGGTAGCACAGCTATTAACACAGCTATTAAACTAGGTACCAAGTTGTTTTAGATATGCAAAGTACCTTAATCCTGTCATCTTCTTTCCCCCAGCCTCCAACCAAGGGCTATGGGAGTTTCCCCTACATTCTCAGGCGCCCCTTGCCCTGTACTCCATTACAGTTGTACATATATACAATGGAATACTACTTAGCCATAAAAAAGATGAAACATTGCCATATATGACAACATGGATGGATCTTGAGAGTATCATGGTAAGTGAAATAAAGTCAGGTGGAAAAGGACAAAAACCATATAATTTCACTCATATGTGTGATATAAAACAAAAAAAAAACAACAAATAAACAAATGAAATCATAGATCCAGACAATGGAATGGGAGTTACCAGAGGGAAAGGGGGTTGGGAGAGGATCAAGTAGGTAAAGAAGGTCAAATATATGGTGACAAAAGGAAACTAGACAGTGTGTGGTGAGCACACAATAGAGTACACAGATGTTGTATTATGTAGTTGTACACCTAACACTTACATAATGCTATTAACCAATCTTATCAAAATAAATTTAATTAAAATTTAAAAAAGCAAATCCTAGAGTATTGTCCTTCTGGAAATATGTTTTTTTTTAATGCAAATAACAAACAAACCTTTGAAAGAAGAATTATTTATGACTGTCTATAGTTTTATTTTGTGAGTTATATGAAAAATTTAAACAGGTTACTTGTATTACAATTTCCAAAGAAGAACATTTCTTTAATTCCAGGGAAGAGAAGGAAATACTGCATATGGGACCACACACTCAACACTTGCTTTTCCAGTCTCTCTAGCCTTTAAAAATCCTCAAATTAACAACAGGTAAATAAAAGCATTCTCTCCTTTTGTAATTCTTAAGTATCATTCACAGGTAGTTTATAATAATTTGAAATGCTAATCTGCAAATGTACCTATGCATAGCGTCTTCTGGGAATTCATACCTATTTAATTCACTAACCAGTTAATAAAACTTCCTGGACATGATTTCCCTTAGAAATATGATATATGAAACCATAGTGAAACTGACTTCTAAAAAAGTATGTTACTTGTTTTCTTGACGAACTTTTCAAGGAGCCTCAGAAAACTGAAAACTTAAAAAGAATAGCCCCTGTTTCAAGACAATAGTTTTTTTATTGGGATGAATGTAGAAATTATGAGCTACCCAGACTTGCAAAAATTTAATATCCTTTGTTAAAACCTTGAGATGTAAATAAGTAACTAATTTAAAAGTATCTTTTCATTGAATAAAAACTGGTGCTCTATATTAGAAACTAGGATATGATTTCCCTAGTAGGAATGACTTTTGTATTGAAAATTATAGTGCTTATCTGAATCTTGAAAACATAAGTGGTTTAGGAGTCATATACCTACCCACATCCTGTGAGAGCATAAACAAAGTACTTCATGCTTTGGAAGGTAGAGAGATCATATCATTTTGTTGTCTGAAACAGCCTTCATTCTCTCTCTATTTTTAATAACATCCAGGAATTTGATGAAATTTCTGTAAGGAGTTTTGAAGTGGAGTGAATTTGGGATTTAGTTAATTGAATATATTTAAGTAGCAGATTTCAAAGATACAGTGGAGGTTCATCTGTCTTCAGTATGTGAGGACTAGAAGTGGAGATAACATTTTCCATCCTCCCAAGAATGTTAACTTGGACAGAACCAGGTGCGATGTGTTGCTGAGGGCTTGGTTGGTTAACCTTCAGGAGTAAGCAGAAAGCATGAACAAAATGATGAGACTTGGGAAGAAATAAATTCAGGCTACAAAGGCTGAGAAGCCACAGATATGGCAGAGGCAAGAGCCTTGGGAAGCTACAGAACACACTGTTTTTCTGAGAACAGTTTCCTCATTACACTCTCAAGCCTGCATCCTCCAATCTCAACTCTATCTGCATCACTATGCAGCCATTTAATTGGCCTGAAATTGGTTTTCAGGGCAGTGATCTTTTAATCTGCCCTTTAAAACTGGGCCTTCATATCAGGCCCCTGCCTACTCCTCCCGTCTTTTCAGAGGGCAGTTTTTCAGCTCTCTACTCTCCAGCCAGCTTTCCTGTGAAGGGCGCAACAACTCTGCCCCGAATGCCCTTTCCTCTCCTCTTCCAGTGATTCCTATTCGCCATAGGATCCATATCAAGTGTAATGTCTCTAAGGCAACTTTCCCCCTCTCCTGGACTACGTCTAACCTCACACATAAACCCATACGTGTGATCTGCTCCACCCCATCCTGCACTACTTTGTAGCATCTTTTATAATTGTAATGGATTAATTACTAGGGCAATTATTTACTGTCTGCCTCCCATGTTAAGACAAGCCCTCCATGGGCAGTGACTTTGTCTTTCCTCATTTCTCATCTTAATGTCAGTCAGTGACTTACTGTCATGGCTGCACAATAAGTGTTCATTGAATGAATGAATAAAAGGACATTTCTCCTAGGAAAAGGAGCTCATCCTCATTTATATCAGATGGTAAGGCTATTTCTAGTCTAAAAGGGAAATTTTTCTGAGTCTTGTGCTCTGCTTATTCTTCTATTTTTTCTTTTCTTCTTAGAAAGCCCATCTCTGAGCTTTCACTTAACTTTTTAAATACAAATCTGAACAAAGACTAAGGCCACAATATGTGCTTAACTATCTTGTATTCACAAGTTATAATTTGTATTTGCTGCAGCGAGATCATTGTGAGTCAAGCAGGATTATTTAAACTGCATTTGCCGTGACACAAGGCAAATACCCTGTGTTAGATTACTCGTAGGCTTGAAAGATGTTTTAAAACAATTCTAGACTGTTTATAAGGTATACTATTAAGAATTCACTCTTATAATTCATTTATATATGTAACATTAAATTTATAATTAAGACATTTATTACAACATTTTAAATGTGAAATATGTTCAAAAAAGCCTTTCTTAAAGACAGTTGCTATTTAACATTGTGATTTAAAAGTCTTTATAATCCTTCGTTTTCAGTTGCTATATGTTTTGATATTAAATAGTTTTCAGACACAGTTGACAATTTACATCTAACAATATCAGAAGAAGCAACTGTATCTATCTTTGGTAAAATTATACATGTCTTCTAAGTGAGGGAAAAGACCACCAGTCAAGGAATCAGAAACTCTGGTGTTTCAGTAGAAGTTGTGGTAACAAATGGCTGGGTGGGCATGGGTGAAGCAGTTACGACCTCTTGTACCTCAGTTTCTTCATCTATACAGTGCAACATTTTATAGCGTTTCCTAAACTGCATTGTCCCGGATATTAGCACTATACAATGTTAGTCAACATTCCATGAAAAAATAAGTCTGTTTGGAAAAATTAAGATAAATGAAGTTGGTCGGTTTTCTCCCTCTAGTAGAACTTCCCAGTACCACTCATGTGCTCTGCGTCTGAAGGATTAGGCAGTTCATTAGAAAATGATAACGAAAATATGATGACAGAAAGTTATAAGGAAAATAAAATCCACATGGTAGGATATCTCCTGAGAATGAGGACTTCTTTTTCCTTGTGTCCCTTCTTGATGATGTAAGGTAGAGAGAGATGTGGTGGTAAATGTATCTTCATTGGAAGCACAAAATGGCTTTTTTGTGCCTAAATACCCTGAGCCTGAGTCATACATTTTTCTTCCTAGGACTCCCAATTCTTAGTGTGAACTGATTAAAAGATAGTCCAATGTTAAGTAGATGATGATAATAGCCACAAGTCCTATTAGAAATCGAACTGGAAGATTTCATAAAGAGATTCATCCTTGCACTTTATTACACATTAGGATGAAGAAGTAAGTGCTTTTAGTAGTAGCACATTTATTTCTGTTGATTCCACCACCTTCATCAACTGGCATCAAGTTTGTCGGCTATAAAGGTCCCGTCATGTATTTGGGTATCTTCAGTCTTGGCCGCTGTTTGTCAGTGGTGATTCAGATGAGGGCTAAAGACATGCTTAGAGTAGACACAGACCTGGCTGGGGTGCCAGTCAAATCTATTGGGGAAAGTGAAAGGCAGGGATAAAATAAGTCTCTAAAATAAGTGCACACTCTACAACTTTATTTTGTTTTGAAATTTTTGTCTAGATTTTTCTTTCATTCCCTTCCAGGTATAGCTTGGCTTAAAATAAGACTTCTAATTTAGGTAATTAATCCATGTAAACTTATATCTAAATAAGGCATTCAGGATAATATCCAATTTGGCTCTTAGGTTTTATGACCTGTGACTGGGTAAATATGACAATTATATCTTATGAAAATATTGTAATGCCTTGTTGAAGATTATGTACTTCATTTTTATGGATACAGAGGATGCAAAGTAAATTCAGGGGACATCCATAGCTATAATTAAATTTAATACTATTTTTATTTTGGTATATCCCAGTATGCAGGATTTAATTTCTAGGTGATTGTAATATAATGAAAGATTTCTTTTATCAATTGCTTTTGACAAAAGTTATTAATTCAGAGATCTATACTAAAAGAAGTCATTTGGCCCAGAAGTTGTTTATTAAAATATGATGAGTAGTTAGATCATAAAATTGAAAGTCATCCAAAGCTATGTCTTAATAGAAAAAGAAAGGAAAAATAAAAGCAAAACTATGAAAGGCCAAGTACCAAATATTCCCAAATATTTTAGAAACAACAATCTATTTTCAATATTTCCACTTAGGAGAAACACTACTTGAAATCTGATGAAAATCTGTGAGATTCATTTCATAAATCACATATTAAAATTATAATAATCTTCTTAGACTATGACAGACATGTGTGCCATGTTCCTTTGAATCTTTTAACCTTACTTTTCTAGGATAACCCACATGAAAAATTAATAACATCGCCTTTATGAAAATGCTGTTTGATGAATATGGCGTGAGCTAAACACATCTAAATTCCTTTTTCTATAATAATGGAAACATTCCTTACTCAGCTCATTATCTGAAGTTCAAGTCTATAATCCTAAATAAAATTTAAATCTCATAATGATTTTAAAACAAAAATTTTGTGGAGAACTTTTTAAATATTATAATGGTATTTTAATTTTTGAAATTAATCTTTATTATATATATTTTTTCCATTACCATTTAGTCTCCTGCAGGGAACTTTTGAAGAGAACTCACCACATTAGCTTAATTTCTTTTTGTTAGCACTTGGCTAAGCAGTTACTAAACTTTTCATTTCATTCTGTATTAATACTATAAAGTAACTAACTGGATTGTTATTTAGTGGGATGAGAAAACTGATTCTATGTATTTCAGGTTACATTATCTTTGGAATAAATTATTCAGATGAACACTCTGACTCTTAATTATGTAGGCTTGGGCGAATAGTTACTTCATTAACTGAAATATAAGCAACAAAACAAAGTAAAAATAATTGCACATAGAAAGTTATTTTATGTTCATTTCTGCTGAAAAATAACCTTGGTGGTTTCAATTGCTTGAAATTCAGTCTAACCTTGAATAAAATTTAATTTTATATTAAAAAACACATCTCCCTATAGGCTAATTGTATATAGTGTAAGGGAACTTGATCTTTTTTCATCTTTAAATTACAACTCATTTATTTAAAGGAATACTTGTCAAAAGAAACCTTTAAGTAGTGAGTTAAAAAAGCAGTGTTAAATAATTGAATTGACTGTGATAAAATTGCCTTTGTTTTAAATAGACTAGTCTGTTTAATGAATTGTGCTTTTATAGGGTGAGATAAATCTAATGTGAACTCAAGTGGTTCCACCAGAAACAGTGAATTTGGATAGATTAGAAGAAAGTCAAGATGAGGCACTTATAATAATGCAGTTATATTTTATTTTATTAAAATTGTACTCAATTATGAAACAGTTTGTTTCTGCCAGGTTAATTAATAATGAATTTAAAATATCACCAAGATCCATACATACATACTGAACAATTCAGATCACTTGAAGAAGTGCTATATTTGTTCTTTTATTTTTCTCTTGTAGAAATAATATCTTGAGGCTTAATTAGGAACACAGCATTTAGCTTCCAATATTTAGGAAGAGATTCAATTTATAGACCTTCAACACTGGATGAAATTATTTTGGCAATGAGAAAGTGGCAGGAAATTAATTTTGTATTTTAAAGTAAATTTGGCAGATTTACTTTCCTGTTTAATGTTGGAAAAGGTTTTTTTATAACATACTATTAAGCTACCATGCAGTCAGCCCTGTGTAGCAATGCTTGGTTATCACTTCAAAAGAGAAATTTAGCTGGAACTTTTTGTAGCTCTTGATTATACTTCTTGTGTTGTTAAGTGTTGAAATACATTTTATGTGCTTAACAACTGAGAAAAACTTAAAGGAAAAAACTGAACTAAAACAAGTACAAACAGAAGGATCTGTTCTCATCAAAAAGGAATCATGAACTAAGACTGTGGATTATGTACAAGGTTGGTAATTCATTTTCAAATTGGCTAAATTGTGGAAACAAAATTCTTTGTTACATAAGTCAAAGCTGAAAGAAAAACGTAGGGAGAGATATTATCAGTTCACACATACCATTGAACCATTCCACACTTTAAGAGTTATCTCTTCTTTTTATCAGACCCATGAAGTTCCTATTTTAGTACTTTAGTATCTGTGGAATAGCTTAACTTAAGGCAAAATTCCTTTCACCATTCACACAGAGACTTCCTGCTTGGTATTTATGTTCTTACTCTGAGGAATTTCTAATGATTATAGTGGAAAATTTTGAAGTCAAATTCAAAGTTAAAATACGTTAACAGATATTAAATTCTGATTTTAAGGTCTAGTTTGTACTAGCAAGCAAAATGGACTGTTGCTATAGACCGAATAATTCAAGTATATTCTCAAGCTTGATGTTCATTAATTTTACAATATTCCAAATGAAGTTTTTTTAAATAATTAAACTTTCTGTTCTATATGTAGAAATTATATATGCTTGGTGTAGAAACTTAAAGTGACAAAAAAGAAAGTAAAGAGTACCCATAATTCCATCCAAATATAATTCTTTCAGTAACGATTTATTGAATACCTAATATGTGAATACATAGTGTGCGTCTTTATGGAATTTGTGGTCTATTAGAGACACCAGATTGTAAACATACAGTCACAAAAACAATGATATGACTACAATAGACTTAAATGCTATGAGAACAGAGTCCAGGGTTCTTTGAAAATGCATGCAGGGGGACCTATTCTAGACTGAAAGGGAAGAGTGGAGTGCTGCGAGGTTGTGTTTTAATCTGAGATCTGCAGGAGAGCCAGGGCAAGGGGGTAGGGGTGGTGAAAGGCAGACCAGCATTCTAAGTGGAACTACAAATGACCTGACCCTGAAGCAGGAAGGCTATCGGCATATTCCAGGAGAAAAGACTCAGATGACCAGAGAGTAGTGAGTGAAAAGGAGAGGCAAAGAGGAAGTTGGAACAGTAGGTAGAAACCAGATCACATGGGACTTTTTACATCATATTAAGGAACTCGAATAGTATTCTAAGAACAATCAGTAAAATAAGTCAGTCAGAGAAACCATAAGTACCATATGATTTCACTTGTATGTGGAATCTAATGAACAAAATAAAATAACAAATAAAGTAGAAACAGGCTCATAGATACAGAGAACAGACTGACAGCTGTCAGAGGGGAGGAGGGTGGAAGGGCTGCGTGGAAAAGGTGAAGGCTTAAATCTTTCTGATTAAAAAAACCCTCATAAACACAGACAACAGTATGTTGACTACCAGAGGGAAAGGAGGGTGCGGGAAGGTAGAAGAGGTTAAAGGAGGGTAAATGGTTATGGAAGGAGACTTGACTTGGGATCGTGAACACACAATACAGTATACAGATGATGTCTTACAGAATTGGACACCTGAAACATATACAGTTTTATTAACAAATGTTGCCCCAATAAATTTAATTAAACACACATATACTTATACACAAAAAAGAACAGAGATAAACAATATTTATACTTTGATTCAACTTAATCTCTCTTGCTCTTTCTCTTTCAATATTTTTTGGAGGCTCAGGTACTATACTGTGTAACTTACTTTTCTCACTTACTTTGTAATCTATCATTCTATATTTATTAAATGCTCTTTTACAGCATAATTGTTTTGTGACTAATTGGTTTAATTATATGGGATTTTCATGGTTTACTTAACCACACTCTTATTTTGTATCCTTGGATTTTTTATTGTTGTAGCTATTAATAACAATGATACAATGAATATCTTTGAGATAAATATTTGCACACATCCATGACTGTTTCTTTAGGAAAAATTCACAAAGTGCACACAGGATTGCTGTCACAGGATAAGGGCATTTGCAAGCTTTTAATATGAATTGCCAAATTGCCTTCCAGAAGGTTGGAACAATTATTTCCCTGGTAGTGAAAGACCATCTGTGGTATAAAGACTTTTTGAGCCTGGTGTTAGGGGATATTTTCAGGTTCTATGGTGTAGTCTTGAATAGTTATTTGCAAAACTGAAATCCACTTGAAGATTTTACTTGATATTTAAGTTTGAGCCCTTGCCTGGATATCTAGAAAAATCCCGTCTTCCTATCTGATTGTCTCTAATTACGAATAACCTGTTTTTCTGTAAAAACATTGTTCAATGATTGCTAAAATATGTTGTGAGCTTCAAAGTTTGTGGTTATATGTTGTTTTTTACTTTTATACAGCAAGTGAAAAAAATTTAACTTACACACTAAAATGTATATAGAAACTGTAAATATAACAATTTAAATTTGGGACAAATTATTAAAATTAACAACCATCTTTGAGGCTATGTCTCAAACTACCAAGGATTACAAAAATAAATGTAAAAACAGACAGAAAAAGTGTCAAGAAAAATTAGAAAATTATCCTTTATATAGTATCATTAAGTAGAACTTTAGATGCTCCAAGCAATTTTTAAACAATTGCTTGAAATTTTCAACACTGGGACCAATAAGCTAACACTGGGTTTCTCACTAATTCCAGCTCTGACTCTTGGCAATATACCCCAGCTTTGATCTGCCTCTAGCTCTTTGGCTTCCACATCAAAATTCTGTTCTCTCTAGCTTTTACTCATTGCTCTTCTTTATGGATTTTGGCTTCTCTTGACATTCTGGGTTCTCTTAGTGAAACCTCAGATAGACAAACCTTCTTCACTCTCATGCTCCATCTCATCTTACTATGGCTGTTTGGAAGGCATGTCCTTAGAAATCACATCTGGGACAATCGTAGTTACACCAGTCTTGAGTTAGGACAGGTATTTGAACAAATAAACTATATGTTTTCTTAAACTTTTCAAATAATAATTTGAATAAATCATCATATATTTATGGTAATTTCCTTTCAGACAATTTGTGTAAATTAATTAAAAAGACACTGTTCCTATCTCTATTAAAATTGGTGATTATAATGCAATGTAATTTTGAACTAATGAATTAATATTTTTACTTGAATTAATAAATGGGGATCACAATGCAGTCACCCTGAAAGTAGATATGTGCACTGCAAGGAGGTAGCTATTTTTCTAAATGTGTTTAGAAATTCTATTTTTGGAGAAATGCGGCTAGCCATGGTAATTTTGTGGAATGTGAGTAAATATATGCCCTACTTTTGCCTTTTTCCCTTTCAAGCATATGGACTTATGCACTGCAGACATACGTAATTAAGTGCTACATTAAGTGGCTAATTCAGTAAGAAGCCTTGAACTCCTTGAACTCTAGGAGTTCAAGGAAGGAGGGGTACTAAATGTGTGTCTGAGGAGGTAGGGAAAGTTTCCTAGAGAAAATGGGCCTTGAAGAGTAAATATTATTTATGCAAGTAGAAAAGAGAAACCAGGGTTCAAATGAATGAAAAATTTTTGGCAAAATGAAAGAAATGCAGGGAGCATGGCATGACAGAAAGAAACATTTCAATGAGGCTTTCAAAGTTTTGCCATACTTTGTGCTATGGTAATTGACATGGTGTGTTTTTCTTCAGACAGAATTAATGCACTCGACTGACCCATCTGTGTTGAAATATGTGCTTTCAAACTGTATTTTCTAATAATGATCACGGCTTTATACTACCTCAACCTATTTTATTCTTTTTCGATCTCTTTTGATAATGCATTGTAGTTTTTAGTGTATAGGCCCTTCATATCCTTTAAGTTTATTTCCGGGTATTTTTTGTTGTTGTTGAATTTGCAAAAGGAATTGTTCTTTTTTTTCATTTTTTTCTGAAATTTCATTGTTAGTATATAGGAATAAAATGGATTTTGTACTTTTTAAAAAAATCCTGCAACTTTATTTGTTTATTGTTTCTAATAGTTTTTTGTTGGAGTCTTTAGAGTTTTCTATATAAAATATCATTTTATCTGCAAAAATGATAATTTTACTTCTTAATTCCCAAAGTAGATGCCTTTTATTTGTTTCTCTTGCTTGATTGCTCTGGCTAGAACTTCCACTACTATGTTGAATAAGAGTGGTTAAGAGTGTTTTATTGTTACTCAGGAACATGTGAGGTTTGTACAATGAGACCTTGAAAAAATTTTTCTCCACTAAGCAAATACAATGGACCAAATAGTTATTCAATTTTCTCATTTCTTCAACCATTGAGGTATATTTATACTCCTTCCTCTACCTTGCACATTAAAATAAAATATTTATTTCTTTTTAAAAATAATTTTTAATTAAAGTTGACATTCAATATTTTATTAGTTTCAGGTGTACATCTCAGTGAGTAGACATTTATATAAGTAACTAAGTAATCATTCTGGTAAATCTTGTACCCATCTAACACCATACATAGTTATTAAGATATTATTGACTATATTCCCTATGCTGTAGTTTATATCCACATGACTATTCTGTAATTATCAATTTATACTTCTTAGAACCTTCACCTTTTTCATCCATCCCCCCCCCACCTCTTTCCCATCTGCCAACTATCAAAATGTACTCTGTATCTATGTTTCTGTTCTTCTTGTTTATTTTGTTTTTTAGATTTGTTGATATATATATTTATTGCCATTTAATTGTTCATATTTTGTTCTCTTTTCCTTCTTTTTTTAAAAAAATATTTTTACAGAGAGGGGAAGGGAGGGACAAAGAAAGGGAGAGAAACAGGATGTGAGAGAGAAACATCAATCAGTTGCTTCTTGCATGCACCCTTCCTGGGAATTGACCCTGCAACCCAGGTATGTGCCCTGACTGGGAATCCAACCAGCACTCTTTTGTTCTGCAGGGCAACGCTCACCAACTGAGCCACGCCAGTCTGGGATCTCTTCTTAAAGAAATATCTCATCATACTGGTTTGGTGTTGTATGGTTCCTTTAGCTTTTTTTTAAAAAATTTTATCTTTGAAGCTCTTTATTTGTCCTCCAGTTCTAACTGATAGCTTTGCTGGGTAGAGCAATCTTGGTTGTAGGTCCTTGCTTTTCATCACTTCAAATATTTCTTGCCAATCCCTTCTATTGAGAAATCAGCTCACACTTTTATGGGAGCTTCCTTGTCAGTAATTAATTGCATTTCTCTTGCTGCTTTTAAGATTCTTTTTGTCTTTAACCTTTTACAGTTTAATTATGATGTGTCTTGGTATGTGTCTCTTTGGGTGCATCTTGTTTGGGACTCTCTCTAGTTCCTAGACTCTTTGTTATCAAAAAGATTCCTTAATGATCCAAGGTAAAATTCAAGAACTTCTGAAAAGTTGAGATAAAAGTAAAATGTAGATGATTAGGAGAAATATTTTACTTTTGGTGGGAAGCATGTTTCTTCGATTACACAGGTGACAAGATGTAGATGAAGGAGATTGTCCTTAAAGAAAGGTAAGCATTTGTTCTGTCCAGGTGGAATATTGAAAGGTGACAGAGGTTTTCTAGGTAGACATGGAATTTGCTGGTACATTCATCTGTTATTTCCAAACAGAAATAGTCCTCATTTTCCTGCTTCTAGCTGCAAGATTACTGATTTCCATGGAAGGGGTAGGGAGACACTGGAAGCAAAATGCAGAGGATTAGAAACAGAACCATCCGAAAAGATAAAACATTTTAGAAAATTAATGAAACAAAAATATTTTTATTGGCCTGTGTCTTTTTATTCTGTCACTATGAAATTTTTCCCCTATAAAGAAATCTCTCTTCCCAAGTAGGGAAAAATGATTTTTAAAAAGATAAGCCTGAAAAAAATTAATTTAAACTCACCCATATTAGGGTAGCATTAAGGCACTCCCGGGTACATTTTATTGGTCCATTAATATAGGCCCCGAGTGGTTGAATACACCTAAGGCATGTACTATATTAATGAACCAATAAAACATGCCCTGGAGTGTCTTAATGATATATTACAACCATTTCTATTACATACATAAATGTACTATTTGCAGGCTATCTTGCATAGTTTTAAAGAAAATCTTCAATTAACCAAAAATATCGCATCAAAAAATCTTACCCACAATAAAAAACAGCAACAAAGAATCCTGTAATTAACTTCCTGGACTAGTTACCCATGAGGTGATTCTACATTGACTTAATCTTTGGAGGTTTTTTACTGTAATGTTTTGGAAGAACTGATTCTTCAGATTTAAAATTGGATTCTTTCAGGAAATAGAACATGAAAGTTGACAGAATTCATATGGATCTCTTTCCTTATTTAAAATATCCAATCCTGGCTTGTGGTTATGAAACTAAACAAATATGAATGGCTGGATCCAAATATTAGCTTTGTGTGTCCACATTGAAAGGACATCTTTTAGGCATCTGGGGAAAGTTTCTGCATTATAATCAGGAGTGCTGCACACTCATAGGCAAACATGACTGGCTGGAGAAAAACAAGTGGGAACTTGTAAAAATGTATTCTGACCAACATTTGTTCCATCCTTGTTTAACTCAATGTTAGCTGTACTGTCTTTTCAGTGGAGTCATAAACACTGGTATATCTCTATGCATGAAACGAGAAGAAGAGAATGGAGAGAAGGATATATAATAATGATGCTAATAATGGATATTATTTGTTGAAAGATTATTATACACCAGACAACATTCAAATTATTTTTACATCTATTATCTGATTTAATCTTTGTAATAACCCTATGAAGGCTGTTGTATAGATGAGGTATCCAAGGTAAAAACAAAAATGTCAACAAGCTTGAGTTTGACCCAGATCATGTGAATCCAAAGTCCATATACAAGTGGCTAAAGGCTGGTGTAGCCATTATGAAAAAATCATTAAAAATACTTAGTATACTCTCAGTATTGTAAGCATCTTTAGGGTAAAGATCCTTTCTAAACTTTATATACCAACACATTACATTCTCCATAATATTCTTCTCCTTTACTCCATCTTAAAAAAGGTGCATAGGTAGAGGAGAGATTGCTTCTGGACTTGAAGAAGCTCTTAATAGAGATTTTAAGGATGCAAAGCGATTTGGCAATGGCTAGAAATAAGGTAAAATGTGAATGTTTCATCATCTGAAGATGGAAAAAGAAGATGACAGTTGAGAGTCAGACATCCTCCCATCCCCACTGCTGGCGTGGCACTAAGTTGGCCCCTCAGAAACAAAAGTGCCACCCCTAGAATCATGAGTAAGTAGAGAAAACCATCAGGCCAGTCATAGACTGAGAAAATAAAACACTGACTGATTAACCCTGAATTTGGCTACTGGGCTGAATGGGAGCTTGAGACAGAAATTCATTGTTTCAGAAAATATAAAGTACAAAAATGTTTGTACATACATGATTGAGGCCTGAAATTTATATCCTCAGTTGTTTTATTCAGAGATATTTTATTTCTACAGATTTGCTTCTGAACAAAATCCAATCCTAAAATGTTACAAAGGTCATTGGAAAGATTGCAGTTATTGTTTGTTTTAGAGTCATATGTTGTGTCAAATCATCAAAAATCTAGCCTTTTGGGAGAATTGTATTTGAGCTTAATTTCTTCTGTAAAAAGACTTTAAAAACACTAGGAATTTTATTATTTTGTAAGCTCTCTCTGAACCAATTTCCCCTTACAGTCTGGGAGAACCGTTGCTGAAGGGTTTTCCTGTCTCCATTTGATTTTTGTTTATTGTTTATACTTACTTTCCTTGCACATTTTGTACGCAAATGATATAATTCAATTGGCTTCATTTACTGAAAGGTTTGATGAGTGCATTGAAAGATAAACTACAATGCTGTTCACTAAACCATTAGAATGCAAGAGTATTGATAAAAATAAGCTCTACTGAATTAAAAAAAAATTCTGAGACATCAACCAAACCAATTATATAACAATATTTATAAAAATCTCATATATTATTTATAAACAATTGACCCCTCCTTATTTACAGATGTTACTGAAGGTTACTTTTTAAAGACCATTGGGGTTGGTGTTATTTATAATGAAATGGTAATTTAATACCAGACAGTAAATCTACCATACACTTTCAGTAGGTAAATAACTGCACCATGAAAGGTCACTGAGTGTATTAAGTAGCTCACTTCTTGGCATATATTCAGGGTAGAAATGAGGACATCAGCTTCCCTGCAGAGTTGATGAGAAAAGTCATCCTGGTGTGGTCAGCATCATATATTAGATGATCAACATTAAATTTTTAAAAAAGTAAAAACAGTAAGATTATACATACACTAAATTACTCACTGCAAGTGTCCAGCCATCATTATTATATCCCACGTTGGTACTGCTTTAATACATCTTTTCTGACACTAAGAACAACAACTTAAATATATATGATGATTGAAAATTTCTGAAGTTTTTTCTCAGGCAATATCTTTTTGGATACTTTCTAAAACCCTATGACATAGATGTGGACCAGAGCACCTTCATTTTCAGATGAGGAGATTTTTTTATTCACAGTGTATATGTGGTTTACTTAAGGTAATTTACCTGCTAAGTGGAAACATTACAACCAGCTCTCCTTTTGAGTAGTCAATCAAATGTCCTGGTTTTCTCTTTTACACAACAAGCCTTGGGTATCAATAGGACAAAGTAGTGGGTAGAGTGCAAGGCGGTGGTGGGTTGAGTATGGGTGCTAAAAGAAAAACAGAGAAAGGGAAATGATGAGCCACATCTATTTTGGGGACACAGATATTTGCTTTTAATTTAGTATAACACCATGAAATAAACTTGCAGTGCTTCTGAGTGAAAAAATTTTATAGAGCAGACATTTAACTAAATCTGAAAATAAAATGGAGCCATGACATAAAAATCAGATGGGATTTGTAGCTCCAATTTATTCACAAACTTTTAGATATCCTGGAAATCTTGTTGAATAAATTTTGATTCTATTTTAATTACATAAAATACTTTATAGTAGAATAGGGTGATTATGCCCATTGATAAAAAGAGGAGGCATTTATGTGTCAGAGGGGAAACAATAGACACAATGCCAAGAGTACTGAGTTTAACACCAAGTCTGCTACCTGACTTGCACAAATCATTTAACTTCTTTGTAACTTAATTTCCTCAGTTGAAAAATAGAAATAACAATATCTATCTCACAAAAGTGTTATGAGAATTAATTTATAGATTTATAGGAGTTATTCACACTTGTATAGATTTTAGGTTATTAATGAACCCTCCAAAATTCAATGTGGTAGTATATGCATAGGTCCATGTACATACTGTAGGGAGTGTGTTCTTTATTGTCCTCAGATTCCCAGAGAACTGTTTAATGGTTAAGATTAAACCATTAAGTAAGTAATTGTTGATGACAAAGATTTTAAATTGTGGGAATATATAAATATTAGGTTTTAAGGATAAAGGAGCAATGCCAAAAAGGAAAAAACAAAACAGTAATTTTCAGTGGCAGAAAATGTTTATTGGTCTCTAACAAACTTGGGCTGGAATTCTATAAGATGATTTGGTAAGTCAAATTTACATAAAACATAAATTAACTATAATGACAAAATCACTTTCATGTTTAACAATTTTAAATACAGGCTTGTTAAATGGTGCTTTTGAACATATTCCACAGATGATAATGTATAATTTACTAGTTTCTCTCCTTTTTGAAATTTCAGTATATTTATTAGAGATCCTTTCAAAATTTTCCTTAGGTGATGTCACAGAATACTTAAGTGTGAGATTAAACAAGTTTTCCTTGGTCCTAAGTAAGTAAATAATCTGTTCGCTTTATCTTGACACAATGAATTATTTTATAGCGTACTAGAAGCACATCAGTCCTCATCTCCTACCAAGATCCGGTAGTTGAAATTATTAATCATTCTGAATAAATATTATTTTCATGGACATTGTCCTCTCAACACATTAAATGGAAACTCAACATGGAGTAGAGTGTAGGGAGATAATGTGAGAAAGAGGAAGTAATATCAAAGATCTTGCTATCTCTGAAGTACTAAAAAATGGGTACTACATTTTAAAAATAGGGTGGCGTTGGGCAATGGAGCAGCAGATTTGTAATTTGGATGTACTAGTGCTTTCTCAGACATAAAGGCGTTATTGTCTGGGGAAATAAAATTGAGATGACAGTGGAACTTAGATCTTCCAATCTCTTGATTTTGGCAGGGTTGAATGTAGTGAGAACCACAGTGGTTCAGGAAGAATGCTTTCTTGACATTGTGGTATTTTATTGTTAGAAAAGCTAAAACAGACAGCATAACTAGAATAACATATCAGTCAATGTCCCAGCAGGAAATAGATGGTTCATTTCAATGGAATAATTCAAAGAGCATTTAATAAAGGAACTACTTACAAGCATGTACTTGGGATAAAGGGAAGTCACCGAGGAGAGGTACCCCAAGACTAGTAACATGGGTATATTTCCACCCCAGGCCCGAAGGAGTAAATTACCTGGAGGAAGAGAGTCTTATAGACCGGGCCACCTTGAGATGAGCCGTGATCCTCGTGGAGAAACTGGTAGTTCAGTGACCTCACAGAGAGGGGGTTAAGGGATTATAAATACCCTGTTCTCACTCTCCTCCCTCCCTCTAATCTCCTGCCAGGTTTCTTTAATGACTGAGCTCAGGCAAAAGCCAGCAGGCAAGAGAGTTAATTGACATACTCTTTATGGGCTCGCTTCCTGTGGCAGAGGAGGGTGGACAGTGTGTCCAGAGGGGCAAATGGAAGATCTCTGTTACCTATGCTGCAGGGACAAAAATGCTTCACAAACTTGGTGTCTTACAATCCCAAATGCTTATGGGTCACTCCAGCTAAATGTTCAACATTTGCTCTATTCACTATGGAATTTGAAAGGGGAAGACCCATAATTAGAAGCAGCTAAGCTTAAACTACTTTTCCCTCAACATTCCTTGTGGTATTCAGGAGATAGTAATCAGTTATATTTCTACCTATGGTTTATTTCCAGCAGTCTTGGCCTTTCAGGATTCAGATGCAAGGAAGAGTACTTTTTCACTACAAAAATATTAGCAAACAAGCTTTGTGCTTTATATCCAGAATAAATTCAACATCCAGTTTCCAAAACAACTCATAACAAAACTTTTTCCTAAGTATAGATGATGTCGCCATCACCTTGGTCCTCACCAGTTCTCTATAATCTGGTTTGCTTCCAACTGCTTGTAACTGCTTCCTTCTGCTTTGGGCTTTATCTGGCCAGTGGAGCCTGCTCCGCCTGGGCGTGCAACAGCCCCAGAGCGCTGGAAGCACTCAGTCACAAACCCAGAGGAGTTCCTCATCCAGTACACAGGATGCAAGTAAGGTACACATTCCTGGGGCTATAAAACTGAAGTAACCCAAAAGGCAACTTGCTAGATAAAAATGCTTTTATTGACTTTCTTCCCTTTCTGATCTTATTTCCCAATTATCCTACCAGTGTTTCCCGTAATCACTTTCCAAATAGACTATGGGGACTCAAATCTTTGTTTCAGGGTCTGCTGCAGAGGGAAGCTAAACTAAGACAGAGGGTTATTTACTTAGGTACAGGCTCTTTATTCTTACACTACGTTGTGGGACCTGGGAATAAAGATAATTCACAGGCAGTGGAAGCAGGAAGTCTGTAGGTAAATATTGCTCGTCGGTAAAGAGGATACAGGTAAAGGAGAGAGCGAGGTAGCCTGAAGTAATTTAATGAAGATTTTGATTGTGCAGCCTTACACTAAAAATGATGTGAAAGAATTGTAGAATCAAGACTTAGAAATTTCAGACATTAGATGTTATTTAGACAGAGCCTTGAAAACCTAAAATTGATGAATGTCTGTTGGAAAATAAGCTAAATACAAGACATATTTTAAGATAATCCATATATATGGATTATATATGTTGACCCCTGAACAAAATGGATTTGAATAGAATGGGTGCATTTATACATGAATTTTTCTCAACAAATACCTGCACTGATTTTGATCCCTGGTTGGGAGTCCACAGGTGCAAAGGGCCAACTGTATGCATTGATCTACATCATTTTATAGAAGGGTCTTTAATAATCTGCAGATTTGGGTATCTACAGGCACCCTGGAACCAATCCCCTGCAGATGTGAGGGCCCACTTATGTTTTTGGGGAGTCAAAACTTATATGCAGATTTTCTAGGCACCCCTTACCCCACGTTGTTCAAAGGATCAACTGCACATATTTATAAAAATTTCATGCATTGTTATAATATGCAAAGATTGCCAATTATTTAATGTATGGCTGAATTACTTTCAAATTTTATCTCCCTCACTACAGCCAACATGTATGATATAACAGGGAGAGAATAACTGTAATAAGTATATTACTTAGAAAACAGAAAATTGCAATATACACAGTAGTCACTGGTCCATGTTAATGATGAAATCCTATTGTACAATTATTATGAAATTCTGTCAGTGATGGAAAGTTCCTTGATTAGAAACTGACTTTGCTCTTGGGGAGGAATTTCTTTGTCCATTGTTCTCTGTGGCCTCTGGTTCTACCATCCAGAAGGTTCGTGCTTGTCCGTTATCTGACGAGGCCAAGTTTGTAGTGGGAACTGAGGGCGCTAGAGTTTTTGCTGCTTACTTCCTGCCTGAATGTGCTTAGTGGCCTATGATTGTTTTAATGTTCAGCCAGAGATTTTAAGTCTTAACTCATAGTTGTTTTGGCAATATAATTTTCTTTAAAATTAATAAGACTTTCATCTTTTTGCTTGTAGTCAGTTCCCTGTGCCAGTAGCCACACCTATAATTCTTTCTTTGATATAATTCTCAAATTTGATTTATTTCTTTTCCTTTTCATCACTATTTTTTTCTTTTTCAACTCAATGACATTTACCTTAATCCTTGTGTTGAAGGCCTGGTTCAGTGTGAACTTTGTCATACAGCTGTATCTTAAGACCCTTACTTATTCAATTAAAAAACTCTCATTCTCTAATGTTTGAGAAAAGCATTTCCAAGTATTCAAGATTAAAATTTCTATTGCCTTTCATTTTTATGTGTGCAGGGAATAAATCTTTCTTGTGGTCATTTTTTCTAATAGCTTGTCAAATAAAGTTAGTAACATCTAATGCATGCTAATATAATTTTTTTTCCAATCCCTTCTGCTAGAACTATAGGCTAGTAAGGTGAGTGTTCTGCCTCTCAGGATATCATCTACACCATTGTTACTGATTATTTTGCCACTGCCTAACTTGAGAATTCATATTCCACCCTCTGATATTAGTTTCCTAGTTTTTTCTGCTGATGCCACAGATTTTGTTTTCTGTTACTACCACTCTGATAGAAATTTCTATTTAATTTAAGATAACACAGTATCAGATAAACATTTCTTTCTTAGAGTGCACTTTATGGGAAGTTTTTACATCTCAACTTAGGAGTAGTACAGATCATTTCTACTACATTGCATTAGCATAAAATCAGTCACATGTCCACACCTAACTATAAGGTAGCTGTGAGCTCAGAAAAATGACAGGTAGATTTTGGTGAATCCATACATGAAATTAAAATATTTTTTTCTACAGATACTGACTTATTTTCATTTTTTAAATTTTGTTTTACATTAGTATTGTATTATTTATACATAAGGACTATAAATATAATGTTTCATAAAGAATTATGATTTTCTAATTTCCTACATTATGATATTTAGTCTTAAATAAATAGCTTTAATTTTATGCGTAACATATGGACTCAAAAGTCATAGACTAAGCTTGTATTTGAAGTCTTATACAGTCAAGCTGTATTATCTTGGGCAAAATTATTTATATTCTTTAAATTTCATTTTCTTGTTTATACATTGAAAAAGTTACACAAAGTAAGTAGTCTCAACATTTTCTAGGCCAAAACTTTATTGAATACTTTTTACCCACGCTGTCATTACATACGATGTAAATAATGATTTTCTTTGACTGAAACTTTAATTAATCAAAGATATATATAAAACTGTCACTACAGATTTTCAGATCAGCATGGTATGCCATTATTACCACTATGATAGACTTGGTGATTATTTTGTTAGACTAGATGATGACAAGAGAACTACTTATTCAAACATTATCAACTTTTAAGGATTTTTGTTTATATAGACAAATTAGCTTCTAGATATTGTATAAAATTTTAAGTTAAATAGTATACATCATGTCATATATGGTCAGTTATTATAATTAAATAATCTTTCTTAATTGATAGAAAAAACTAATATTTTATTTTGTATTAAAATGTGACTAGGTCAATTTATTTTGCATCAGTTCCTGATACATGTTGTACGATTTCAATATATGGATTTAAATTTTTTATTATAAGATATTTTTGGATTATAGGTTTTAGTATTTGTTCATTCTATTGTTTAGATTTTCTTTAAAAGGACTCCAATTATACTTATATTAGGTTTTCTTTGTTATCTATGTTTATCTTGAAATTTATTTTTACTTTCTTTATTTTTTAAGTTTCTTTTTCTTTTTTTAAATCTGTTTTTCTAACATTGCTTCATGTATTGTCTACTTACTCTTATGTTACTTTCAATTAAGACTATTTTCATTTCTTTTATATCTAATTCTTTAATGTGCTCTTTCAGCTCTCATATTCTTTTCTTCTGGCTATTACATTTCTGAGTTTTTAAAATTGTGATATTTTTAATAGCTTTTGCCATTTAATTAATTAATTTATTTGCAGTGCAAAATCAGGTCACACTAATATAAAACATGAAACCCAACATAAAATACGAAGACTCTGCTTTATGACTCCATTTTTCTGGACAGTCTTCATTTTATATATATATATAGTGCTATTATGTATTTGTTCATTCATTTTTTTATGCACTTATTTAATCTGGGGATAGGGATTTTCTATACCTTAAGAAGACATCTCTGTAGAGTGGGTAAGAGTGAATCTAGTACTGAGATCATAGGGGACTCTTTCTTTTCTTTTGTATCCTGTTGTTGGTACAGAGTATTAAAAATACGGTCTCTCAGTATAGCCACCTCTGATATTTTCTGATTATCTCTTTTGTTCCCTCCACCATTAGTATCTGAATCTATTCTTTTTACAAATAATTTTTATTTTCAGTTACAGTTGACATACAAGGTTATATTATAATACAATATTATATTAGCTTTGGTAGTACAACACAGTGGATAGACATTTATAAAACTTATGAGATGATCCCTCAATAACTCCAGTATCCATCTGACATCATACACAGTTATTACAATATTGTTGATATATTTATTCCTTATGCTGTAATTTACATCCTGTAACTATTTTATAAGTAGCAATTTGTACTTCTTAATCCCCTCTCCTATTCACTCATCTACCAAACCGCCCTCCCACCTGGCAAACATCAAAATGTTCTCTGTATCCATGAGTTTGTTTCTGTTTTGTTTGTCCTATTCTTTTTTATACCCTTAGTTTCTAACCTAATACATACATTTATGTTTATTTCAAGAAGTTTACCTGTTCAGGGTTCTCTTATTACCCAGGTATTTTTTATAGCCCTGTGGGCCCAGAAATTTTTGTTACTCTCATACCTTCCTGTCTTGTGCTCACATGCAAATTACAGCCTGCAAAGCACACTCAGATCTAACACCTCAGTCCTCTAATACATGTTGGGTACTTTCCTTTCAGGGAGATGGGGGAGGGAATACTTAGCAAATTTTGGGTTACCTCACTCTAAGAAAGATTGTTTTTCTCTGTTTTCTTCCTCATTCCTGCTGATTACATTCAGCTTTTTTGGTTGTCATTGATCTCACCCCATATGATCATTTTTTGATTTGAGGGGGAATTTTGATCACCGAATTTTGCTTTCTGGAGCTTTTTTCTTGCTCTAGTGAAGATACCACATGATAATTTTCTGTTTTCACCCTTGCCCTTCTGCAATGCATTTACCGTGTACCAGCCAGAGTATTATTAAAAAAAAAAAAAGATTATACCGTTTATCTGTCTAAAAGCCTGCAGTATTTTTTTTGGCTGTTTTTGTTTTTATAATCACAATTAGAATAAAAATCAAAGTCCTTGCCATGCCTTTCAAAGTCTATATAACTTATCCCTTGGCTGCTCCCTGGAATTTGTTCCTTTTAAAGCTCAAGTGGCTTGAGCCACATTGATTTTCCTGTTGCTTCTTACATGCACCATACCTTCCTCCCTGCTTAGGACTTTTGCACTTACGGCTCTCCCTTCTGTCTGATGTAGAATCTTAGATTTTCAGTAGCTTGTTCACTCATTTTATTAAGGTTGCTGTTGAAACTGACTCCTTAGAGAGATCTTCCCTGGTCACTTTCAAAAGTACTTCTTCATAGTACAATGATCATCTGAAATTTTGATCCATGTATTATTTATTTTTTGTTTGTTTAATTGTATATTTTTCCAAACACCTATGAGAGATGCTTTTCTTTATTTATTGTTATATCCTTAATATCCAGAATTGTGCTTGGCACATGAAAGATACACAGTATTTTTTGAATAAATGAATGAATGAATAAAGAAAATAAATCATTAAAGTTATCTTTTATAATAATTTTGTGCTGTTTGATTTATTTTATATCTATTTGTATGACATTTATAAATTATTAATATACAACCAGGATCTCAAAAGTGAAATGAGGTACAGGACAAGAGGCTTCCAAGACCCCCACAGGTCATGGTTGGGGTAGGGGGAGAGCTGGTGTTAGGATTAATATACTTTTCATAACAATGGAAAGCTGGTAGCTATATAATAGCTGGTTAATAGCTGTGCTTACTGCCTTAGGCCTCAGGGCAAAAGGGGTATATGTGACTTTAAGGGCATATCCTGATCTGTGCTGTAGCCAGGGGAAGCAGAGGTCCCCAGGTTACTGAGTGACACTTGCCCTGACTAAGGAAGGCAGCCAAGAGAATGTAGAACAATACAGGAAAATGGCAAACATAGCTCATTCGGGGAGGAGTCGGAGATGAGATCACATAGGAAGTTTCTGGTCAGAATTTAAAAGTAAGCTCAGGCAGCCATTAGGGGGAGAGCCATGTTGCTCGTAGTGAGAGAGCTGCTGTACAGTTTGGAAAAGGTGTAGTAAGCAGGGAATCATCCGGCAAGAGAACAATGATGTAGCTGCCATGTAAAGGGAGAAGTAAGCAAGTAGCTATGTAGTTTGTAGTTAGGATCCCGCCATGCGGCCTTGTGTAGTAAGGAAGGAAACATACTGCTTCTCTGATCCTGTCTGCTCTCACTGACTCTGTTCCATCAAGGACTCCGTCTTGCAAGATGCTGACATGATGCAGACTTGGACTCTATCTGGACTCTTGGGACTTGTGACTTTCTTGGACTATAACATAGAGGCTAATGACAACATACCTCAGATCCTGAAGGAGGGAGCTGCTGCGAGAATATGACAACTTTGAGATCCATGAGTGTGCTTTCCAGAGGAGACAGAGAACTGTGTAGCCTCCTTAAGATAAGGAGATAAGGAACTTCTGGGGCTTTTGGCTTATAGCCTTTTGGGGAGCAAAGGAAATGCTGTCTCATGGGAGATCAGGGCTCTGAGCTGAAGTGCTCCCAGCAACCCCAAGGTTATAATATTGTAAATAAAGACCTATTTCCTTTGGTACTAATTGCTGGGTCATGCATCAAGGCACCATGTGAACAGGCCCCTGTTTTCTCAGTGACAATAATTGTAAATGAATTTCCAAATTTGTCTTTTATTGCGTGTATATAATATAGTAATAAGTATTGTATTTCTTCATTATATTTTTTATTGCTCTTTACCTAGAAACTTCTCTATCAGGAGCTTAGATAAATTTTCACATATATTTACCTAATATCTTCTAATTCTCGTTCTGATTATAGATGAGCATAATGCCCAATCTTCATTCAGATTTATCCTAGGACTAACCATAAATTCCCTAGACCAAACACTAGTACCTACATACTTAAATACCACTTGCACAAAGGTTCCCAAAAGACTTGGATTATAAGTATTTTTCACTGGAAAGTGGACAGACCAGGTTCTCTTTTTCCCAGGGCTCTTCCAAAAGATACCAGGAATGCTTACTATCAGCCTAATTCCTTCCTTCATTATCTTCCTAGCTGAAGGGAAGGAGGCTTTTCCCAGAAGTAACAACATGCTTTCTTTCATTCAGCAACTGACAGACACAATGGAACACATGGGATATGTCCTAGACATTATGGAGTAATTTGAATGTTACAATTTTAGGTAAAGTTCGTAAATAAGTTCCTTTTTGAAATTCCAACAGAGATTCATTGATATTTAAGCTAGTGGTCTTATAGCACACACTCTCTCTCTCTCTGTGCATGTGTGATCGTGTGTGATCGTGTGTGTGTGTGTGTGTGTGTGAGAGTACGTGCATGCGCGTTTGTTGAGGCACTGCTTGTAGTTGTACAGACTGAGTGATTTGGGGGGAATCATTTACCTCATAGTTATAATATCTATCTATCATCTACCTATCTATCTATCTATCATCTACTTATCTGTATCACCTATCATTTTTATTGGCAAACTTTTTCAGCACATGACAGCAAAGTGCCTTGACATTTGCCTTTTGCCTGATGTATACAAAATCACCATATGGCCTAGCAGTGGGGCTTCACTGGATGAGTGTGGGGAATGAGGAAAAGTGAAAGAGTAGTAGAGGTTGACATGTAAGGAGGGCAATACTATTTGAATTGTGAGGGATCTGAGGATATCCTGGACATATAAGAAAATGCAGAAGCCCTCATAGACTTAAGGCATAGTATGGTATTGTGAAGAAGGGAGTGGAGGTCAAAATTTTATTAAGGTAAAAAAGTGGAAACAAAACTTTTTTGCATTATTGTATTCAACTTAATTTTCACAGTATTTTAATTTTTTTTTTCTAAAATGAGACAAAGAGAACATGTGTAGAAATATTTTCATTGTCTGGGTTATTGTGAAAAATATATTTTTCTCATTTTCACTTTTAGAGAGTATTGTTGTCCTCTTGGATCACAAAATTCTGAATCCAACATACTTATCAGTCTGGCTATGGTACAGGTTACATCAGGAAGGAGGAAGGAAGTGTAAGCCAGACACAGAGCATTGCTCTGGAAGCTAAAATCTAGGAGCCAAAAGAAGGTGAACAGGCACAAATATATTCAACATTATTTTTGCAAGACATTTATTTTTTTTGGAAAAATATTTTATAATAAATATCCATTTACAGAAATGTACCAGTAACAGGAAGGACAAATTCCTGTAAGATCTGATCATAGTTGGCCCTTAAAATTCATGGGTAAAGGGAAGGTCTATTCTTTTCATTGTTTATAAATTGCTATCATAGTTATTCTCTTACCTTTTGGATATTTTGATTTCAAAATGTTCTTATGGTTTTGAAAGTCCAAGTTATTTTCTTGTAATGTCTTCTTCCTACCTGAAAAAACAAACAATCCTAGAAATGTAAAATATGATAATATTTCATCCTTGTCTAGATAGTACAAGGTTTAAATAAATTTAGCTTTATCTTTATACTTTCTTATTTAAGATACTTAAATATCTTAACAATATTAATTTAAAAAAGTAGGAATTTTTCTAAAACATTTATTTGCTTCCAATTTACATATTGATTAGTTATAGATATGTAAATAGAAAGCAATTTATGTTCACATTCACTCTCTACATTATTCATTGATTGTTCAAACAATTTTTCTTTTTCTTTTTTCTTTTTTCTTTATTCAAACAATTTTTGAACTAATGTACTATGTCAATCATTGACTTGTTGCTGGTTCTGTAGAGGTAATGAAATATGTTTTTGTCCATGAGTACCTCACAGTCTAATTGGAGAGACAGATACCACACATCAAACTTTCAAAGACACCAGCTTTAATAGAGTTAGAAGAAAAGGGAATTAAAATTCAAAGTATAAAATAACTATATGAATAGTTCATGAACAACTTCTTAGGAGAAATGAAGTTCGAGCTGAGTCTTAAAAGATAAGTAGGTGTTTCCAGTTGGTGAAGGTAAGAAAGAACCTCCCAGAAGAGACATCATGCTTATTATTTTGGCAGGTCTTAATGTGCTTAGAAAATGGTGACTAATTTAATATAACTGGAATTTAAAGGTATGTTGGTGACTTGAAGGTAATGAACAAGACTTTAGAAGGAAGTAGAACAGAAAGGCTAGGCAAAAGCTATTAGATTAGGACAGTCTTTAGAGCTCAAGTAAGAAATTTGGGTCTAATTCTGTAAGAATAGGAGCCAAGGGAGATTGTAAAACAGGTAAATGACATGATCAAATTTAATCATCAGGAAAATAGCTAGTGTAAGTCAATACCTACTGACTTGATCAGCGAGTTCTGAGACAAAATGCTATTCTAAAAACCCAACAAAAATTGTAAAGTTCAGAATTAGGCAAAAGGGATGGGAGAGAAGACTGGATTTAAAATATTTCTGTTACAGATTCCACAATAAATACAATGTTTAGATTTTAAAACTTTTTAGGAGATAGCAGTGTCATTTATAATCACCAGTATCTGGAAATAGCCTAAGTGCATGAGTAGGTGAGTGGATAAAAATGCAATGGTATATTGACACAATGGAATACTATGCAGCAGTCAAAAAGAAGGAACTCAGCTTTTGTGATAGCATGGATGGACCTGGAAACTATTATGCTAAGTGAAATAAACTAGTCAATGAAAGACAATGATCTCACTTATATGTGGAATATATTGAACAAAATAAACTAATGAGCAAAACAGAAATACAGGCACAGATACATGGGTAAGATTGACAGCTGTCAGAGAAGAAGTAGAGGCAGGACTGGATAAAATAAGGTGAAGGGATTAGCCAGAAAATATATATGCATGACCAATGGAGGGAGTGGGAGGGCTGGTTGAAGGTGGGTAAAGGGGGGGAAATGGGACAATAGTAATAGCATCAACAATAAAATATAATAAAAAATAAAAAACTTTATAGGAGAAAAGATAAAATGAAATAATCATATGTGAATTTCATATCAAGAATGAAATCTTAATTGAAATCTAGCTTTCACCAAAGAAGCATATTTTGAAAGTCTCAATTTTTGACCTGCCAAATTATTTTTAAATATAGTACTATTCAAGAAAGAAGAATATTTTCTTTCCATAAAGAATGATAATGGAATCAAGAGAGCAGAGGAGTGAGTGGAAATCAGACTGACTTCTTCCCAGGACAAACCTGGAATTTCAACTAAATGGTGGAGAGTTCACCTGGAACAAACAACTGAACAATAGCGAGAGAGGAGCCTTGTAACTTCAGAGACAGAAGAATTGGCCTTAGTGCAATTTAACTGATAAGGAGGGCTGTAGAGACTTGAGAAAGCAGGCGGGGCACCTATGGGCGGCAGCACCACAAGGATACTGAAATGGCCAGTTGGATACCCCTGAGAAGAGCAGGGTCTAAACCAAAAGCGGGGATCTCTAGCCCATAGCACCAGAGCCCCAAAAGTACACAGAAAACAGCAAGCTGCAAAAAGTGGCAGGTTTGCTCTCTGCCAGAGACAGGTAACTGGAGATGCAAAAACTGTTTAAAGGGCCAATGCAGAAATTTTTATTTGAAGCCACTTATATTGGTCTCCAGCAAAGGCAGGGGCAGAGTGGGCCAGTGACCGTGAGGAGAGACTGGGGAAGGAGGCTTTGAGGAGAGAACTGAGAGAGAAGTTGGCGGGATCTCGGTGCTGAGTCATCCCCCATGTGGGAGCAGCCATTTTGGTTAGGCAGAGACCACTCCCCCTGAGTGGCACCAGCATCAAAAAACCCAATAGCCCCACCCCCAGGTGGGATTCCACCCTGCCCTGTGCTGTCTAAGCTGCCTGCTGAGTGCAGAGTGGCAGCCTCAGATAGTAGATCCCTGGCTAACGAGGGCGCAGAGAGGTCTGGCAACAATTGAGGAGAGACTGGGGACAGAGGCTTTGGGAGAGAAAGGAGAGAGTAGCCAGCAGAATCCCAGTGCAGACTCCTCCCCATACAGCAGTGGCGTGAGAGGATGCAATGACCCCACCCCCAGTAGGGACTCTGCAACACCCTCACCTGTCTAAGGAACCCTGTTTAGTTCAGAGTGAATAGATTAACAGCTGAAGGAGACAGCCACAAACAGTAGATTCCTGGAAGAGTCGAACAGACTGCCTAAGGTCAGACAGGGATGACATCTGACATCATCAGAGGCAGATCCAAAAAGTAAAAACATTGGTCTCCAACCATAGAAGTTCACACCACAAAGTCAGGGAATCAAGACAGATCAACTTAAGAATCAGAAGCAAAAGAGAAGAGTCTCACAATTAATGGGAAGACAAAGAAATACGCTCTACTCAAAGGGAAAGGAGGAATCCCCAAAAAGAGAACTAAATCAAATATAGGTAAGTAAACTACCAGATATTGAGTTCCAAACACCAGTTCTAAGGAAGCTCAATGAGTTCAGTGAGCTCAGAGAGAATTACCAAAAACTACAGGGAAACTATGAGGAACTTACTGCAAACCATATCACCATGAAAAAGGACATAGAAACCATCAATAAGAGACAAGAGGAAATGAGGAATACAATTTATGAATTGAAGAACACAGCAGAAGGAATGAAAAGCAGCCTAGATGAAGCTGAAGACCAAATCAGCAAGCTGGAGTACAAGGTAGAAAGAAGTTCCCAGAAAGAGCAAGAAAATGAAAAAAGACTCAAAAAGAATGAAGGGGCATTGAGGGAAATGCAGGACAACCTGAAACATAATAATATTTGTATAATAGGGATACCAGAAGGAGAAGAGGATGAGGAAGGGATAGAGAACTTGTTTGAAAAAGTCATGATGGAAAACTTCCTTAATTGGAGGAGAGGAAAAGTCACACAAGTCTAGGAAGCACAGAGGGTCCCAGTCAAGAGGAATCCAGTGAGGCCCACTCCATGACACATCATCATTAAAAGGGCAAATAGCAAAGACAAACAGAGAATCCTAAAGGAAGCAAGAAAGAAAGAGATAGTAACATATAAGGGAGCCCCAGTATGGCTAGCAGCTGACTTCTCAACAGAAACACTGCAAGCCAGAAGGAAATGGCAAGAAATATTCCAAGTCATGAAAAACAAAGGCCTGAAACCAAAACTTCTCTACCCAGCAAGGCTCTCATTTAAAATGGAAGGCGAAATAAGGAGTTTCCCAGACAAAAGAAGGCTAAAAGAATACATCTCCACCAAACCAGCACTGCAAAATATGCTAAAGGAACTGTTTTAAGATGCAGAAAAAGTTTCTATGAATACCCAGTTTCTTTTACAGTTGTCAATACTTGATATTACCAATATTTTTAATACTCATTAATCTGATTGTGAACATGATGTTATTTTAATTGTTCCTTTACTATTTGTTGAATCTAAACTTGTTTTTGTATATTTTTTGCCTATTTCTATTATTATTTTTTTAAAAAGCTTTAAATGACTTTTTGGTATTTTTTATCCATTTATTAATTAAAAGTTTGTAGAATTTTTTCCCTAAAAAACAACAAACAAAAAAACCTATTAACTATGTTTTAGATGTGTTGCAAATATTCTTCTATTCTATCCCTTGTCTTTTAATTTTTTTATATGTATATTAGTATATGGTTAAATGTTTAATATAGTCATATTGTCAGTATTTACTTTATAGCTTCTGGGTTTGAATATTTTACTTCAGGTCATGAAAAATATTAGTTCTATTTTCTTGTAAAACTCCTTCGATTCTACATATTGATTTTTAACTCACCGGATTATTTTTTGTATAATGTGTGAAATAAGGTTCTATATTTGTTTTATTTCTGGTAATAGTGGTCCATACAGCTCATTTGTTGAATAAGCCTTATTTTACCCATTGATTTGAAATATCAGTTTAATCATATATTACATTGTTAGACAGATATATAAGTTTGTCTCTAGAATGCTCATTATATTTCATTGACCTAATTGATTATTTCTATGTAAGTGTTATGTTGGTTTAATTGCTGAGACTTTATAATGGTTTTAATTTTTTAAAATATTTTATAATTAACTTTGACATTTAAAATAATAAATAAAATCAATGTGCATTTAAGAAAGAAAGAAAGAAAGAGAGAGAGAGAGATGGAACTCCTACCTTTTGCAACATCATGGATGGAACTGGAGAATATTATGCTAAGTGGAATAAGCCAGTTGATGAAAGACAAATACCACATGATCTCACCTATAATTGAACTCTATTCAACAAAATAAACTAACGAACAAAATAAACCAAAGGCATGGAGACATGGAGCAGACTGAAAGTGACCAGAGGGGATGGGGAAAGAGGACAATTGTGGAAAGGAGAAGGGACTAGATAAAGAACATGTAAGAATGACCCATGGACATGAACAGCAGAGAGGGAATTGACTGTGGGAGTGCGGGGTGGGGGTGGGATGAATGGAGGGAGGTAAAGGAGTAAAAGCTGAGACAACTGTAATAGAATAAATATGATTTATTAAAAAAAAAGAATGATAATGTTTACTTGGGCACCTCCCTAAATAACTATGACATGAAACAATCAATGTAGACATAATGTGGACCTTCCATAGCACATCTGTGCTTTTGATGTTGTAAGACAAAAAGCAGTCCACTACGGAAGTATCTGTTCCCAAAGTGCTCACCAAAGTCAAGGCTCAGAGGACATAGGTTACACTTGTCTCTTTTTGGCGTTTTATGTTTTCAAGACTATGATAATAAAATAGAAAAACAAGTTTGTTGGTTACCATGTTTATAACCTCCTGGGTTCAAGATTCATAACAAGTGTCTTTTTTCTTTCAAAGTTAGAATATTTTCCCCTGGCTGGCATGGCTTAGTGGATTGAGTGTCAGCCTGTGAACCAAAAGGTTGCCAATATGGTTCCAGGTCAGAGCACATGCTTGGGTTGTGGCCTAGGTCCCTGGCTGGGGGCATGGGAGAAGCAACTGAACCATGTATCTGTTGCACATTGCTGTTCCTCTTCCTCTGTTTCTCCTCCCCTCCCCGTCTCTCTAAAAGTAAATAAATAAAATTTTTAGAAAAGTAAGTTAGAATATTTTTCAAGAACAAATGTGTAAAAGGCACAGGCCTGTGGAAGATAGGAAGTAGGGTAAGGTGGTATGGGAGGTCTTTTGAGTGTAGAGCTCATGGGTCTCTAGGGTACGTGGATCCCCAAGCCTATAGGCATGCTACAGAAGCTCAAACAATCACAGTGTATGTACGAATTTCTCTGAGGAAATTTTTCATAGCTTTCATCAGATTCTATAGCCTTAAAGAGCTGACAACCTTTGATGATATGACTGGACACTTACAAACAGTTGACTACCAATATAGATCAGTATATAATAAGAGCAAAAATAGTGATTCAAATAATAACTTTTTGCTGCTTCAGAAGACATTATTAATCTGTCAGAGAGGACTTGAGAGTGATGTATATAGTTAAGTATTTTATAAATCTTGTTTAAATAGCTACACAACTTTGGACATGTTCACGTCTCTGAGTCTCAGTTATTTCCATTACTACCACCTAGGTTTGTTGTGAGATAATTTATATAGAACAGTTCACATAATCCTTGGAAAATATTTTAATTATATATTCATTGGGTGATCCTGTGAGACTCAGCTCGATTCTTCAACTTCTCCCAATACAAGTAATTGAAATGTGTGGTGCAGTGGGGTCTGTGTCATAATCTGAGAAGGCTTGGTCATTACCATGGCCCCCTTCACCAGTGAAGAGGAACCCATGCCATGAAAAGGGCCTTGGCCTAGGACAAGAGCAAGTATTTGAGGAAGATGACTATGTCTCTGGCTCAAGAGCTTGAGTTATGAGGATTGAATTTAACTGGAAAGACTGTGAGAGTTGCCCTCCCTTTCTCCCAGTCCCCCTCCATTATTCTCCTAGTTGGCTTAGAAGTTACCTAGAACATTTAATGTCCCTTCTATTTTATTCTTTGGTACTAATGTATATATATCCTCTCAGGCAGACTTTCTTTTTGAGAGAAAATCTTTTAAAAACATTTTGGTAAAACAAAACAAAACAAGCAAAACAAAAAACAAAATAACCTAGCTATGAGACAAACTGATTATTAGTTGGATATTGGTTTGGAAGATATTAGCCAGCCCTAAAGCAGAAACATATTTTTCTCTAGGCTTTCATAAGTATTCATAAAGTTATATCTAAATTGGATGGCTTGTGGTTAAAGCAGTGACTAAGGAGAGAAAGTGTGTTGAAATGAAAATAGCACAGGGTTTGCTGCCAGACAGACTGGGGTTGGGAGCTGAGCTACAGATTCCTAGTTATGTAACAGTGGACAATTTACTTAACTTCTTAGAAATGTCCTCTTCTGTGAAATGGGGATGATAATGCCTCATATGGTGATTTTATAGATTAAAGGTAAACTGGGTAAAATGCCTGGCACTAGTGAATACTGAGTAAATTAAAAGTATTTTATTATATTTGTTAATATACGATTGTTGTGCAAACTTAAATAAACTGCATATCAAACACAATCTTATTTGTGCAACACATTTGTGCTCATTATTTGCTATGTGCATAGTGGTAGGTGTGGAGAAACAAAATGAAGTAAAGCTGAAGTCCTACATTCAAAGAGAGAGTATTCTAAATGTTTTGGGGTGCTTGTATACATGCTCATAGAGTAAAACATAATTTCCTCTAAATAAAATGAGATCAGTGGATTGGTATTTTTGCTGTGTCTGTATGACACACATACATGATGGCTCATGTTTAGGAATAGTGTGTATGGGAATTCCAAGGGGGCTAAATCCTGAATTCTGAAATATACCAGAGACAGCAAAAGTGATGAGCTATATATTTGTGTGGGTCATTTTCTTATAGTATATGCCTTCATTTTTCCAATAATAACTTAAATTTTGTCACAATGGATTTGTTACACTTAAGGCAATCTTGCTTGAATTTTAGATCCAGAATCTTCCTCTTTTCTTATTCCTTTCCAATATACTTGATGGCTGAGCCAATCATATTTGAAAATAGATTAAAATTTTTAAAAAAGACACAATCAAGTTTGGCTTTGCATCCTGGTTTTGCCTTTTTTCCTAAGGTCCAAGAAGCATTTTAACATCTACTTTACAAACTGAGCAAATAATCATCTATTTTGGGGATGGAAAATAGAGGAAGTGAGAAATGAGTTGACTGGCCTAAACTGATATTATTTGGGCATGGAAATTATTTGCTAAGTGATTTTGCCACAATCATAAAACTCTTGCATTGTCTTGGTTTCTCCATATGTTTCGAAGAATAGTGCACTTAAAATCTTGTTTTAATTCGTGGTAATTATATGTGTCTTTGGGATGAGTGGGGAAGAGGCATTACTGAAAGAAACATGTTTTTAATACAACTTGGGAAACATAAGTTAGCACATTAAGAAGAAAATGAACAATAATCTTGTTTTATAATTGAAATGGATTTTAGAGATCATCTTGTTTAACTTTTCATGTTTACAGATGAATGAACTGTGTTTAACTGTTTTGCCCATAGTAGATCATACAAAATTAAGATGTCTTGACTTCTAGAATAGGGCTTTGTTTCATTCTCATTATTAATATATGATTACATTTCAGAATGGTCTAATAGGTATTGTCATGTTGCTGTTACTGCTTGGGAGGATTGGATGCATGTTCAGAGTTTACATAATACCCGATAAAGGGATCCTACTGCCCTAAAATGACTGTTTAACGATGATGCCTTTGCTCTATTCAAATCAGTGGAATGAACACGCATTTCTGGTTCCATTTAATAACTTGCTTCCTGGAGAGCACTAAATCCTGCTCTTCTGGAAAAGCTCATCCACCTCACATGGTTAAATAGTTTTCCATTTCTCATGGATTTTGTTGTTTGCCCTCAATCTATAAACAAAATAAAGCCTGTCATGCGATATTACTAATATCACAATTTCAGGTGGATTTCATTTCAGGATTGGAATGAGGTAGTGGTAAGCTATTGCTAAAGTGGGTATTGGTTCAGCATAGCTTAATATAAAAGAAAAAAGGTTAACCAAACATGTTAGATTTATAGTCAAATAATTGTAACTATTTAATTGTGGTAACTTTGAATACTTCCCTAGTGATGAAAAGCTTTTCAGATCCAGTTGATTTTACCTTCAAAGCTACTGTGGATGGTTCAAAAGTAAGTGACCTATTTCATAGATTATAGGTAAATATTTCTGAGTTTTAAAAATTTTTACCACACAAAAAAATTTTCATTGGTATCACCTATAGTCACCAAACGTATATTCTATCTACCTTTACTTCATTAACTTCCTCAACACATAAGTCCCCCAGATGCTGAATTTCAAGTTAAATAATATAAAAGTAAGTTTTAAAAGACAATAAGACTTTTCTTTTAAGTTGAATTAATTTTACAATCAAGAATTAATTCATAAAAAAATAAAAATGTAATTGAGACAGAATTCTGTTGGTGTTCTTCATTATCTTTTCTGTTTTCCAAAGACAATCTTCTAATTATTGTAGTTCAAGCTGGTTAGATTAATGGATGGAGATATATACATATATACATATATATATATATATATAATCTCAAGTTTTCTCCTTCTTTCTTTCTTTCTATTTCTTTCTTTTAATAAATAAAGTATTCATGAAGAAGAAATAGTAAGAGATGAATATTTATATCCTGGTTGCTTCTAGTAGAGAATTCTCCCTCGTCTCACTCCATGCCTTAATCAAAAACCAGAGATGAAAGAAAATTTCCAAGTTCATGTAAAATGTAGGGAATAATGCAACATGTTGATGGATTCTATATAACTTTGAAGCATCACCTCTTTTGTTAAGAACAATTTGTTAAATTTTTCTTATTGGGTCATTCTCACAAGAGCATTTTGCCTCTAATGATATCACCAATAATGATTCACATGGGAAAAATGTTTTGTTGTTTGGGATTTAAATCTAAAAAGGTAGATATTTTACATTCAGAAATCTTTAACTTAATAGAAAACTATGGATGGACCTGCCTTTTACTATTTTAAACACACAAGCAATCCATTGTGTATTATTTACTTTATAAATTTCTTTAATCCTTAAGGAGCAAAACAGTATCTGATTATCCTTCTTATATTCTCTTCACAAATTAAAAACTTTGATTATGGCTGGCCTTGTTCTTGTTTTTTTAGATTAAAGAGTCATAGTTTTAAAAATGCCTTTACTATGATCACATTCTTGCCACATTCTTGCCCTTAATTTACTACATTTTGCAAAGTTTCTGAGGCGCCTCTCCAATTCTAGCATGGCCCCTTGTTCCGATACACAGCCAAAGTGTCATGTTGTACTCCAAGCATAGAGAAACCATGGTTCTGTAAGTTCTGCATTTTATTCCAGTAAAATTTCTGATGGTCTTCTTTATTCATTTTTTTCCCTTGGTGGCAGTTGTAGTACATTGGGATATAGAGAATTTAGAAGAAAAGTATCACATAGAAATACATATCCAAATTAAAGTGACAGGAATTTTTGGAAAAGGAATTCAATCATCACATATTTGTACTGTTTTAAAACTGGTAAAAGTTTTAGTTTTAAAAAATAAAGAACTGAGGACACAAAGTATACTTTGTGAGTGAAATTTTAAAATTCGTACATTCCTTTTGAAATAATTTTAAACTTTTTAAACTTCTTGATATTTAACCTTATTTCTGATTAGCTCTGTTAGAGTTTCCCTGAGTCTGTGTCTTCCTTGCTAGCCATCCCCTGAGACTGATCAGTCATGTTTATATCAAGTACGTAAGGGTTTCTAACCTCTACTTTTCTTCCTTATCCATGAAAATTCTAATCAGACCTTGTCACAGCTGTTTAGATACTCATTTATAAAAGCTCCTCTAAAATCCATGAGGACAAAGCCCCTGGCATGCAGGAGGAGCTTAAAGCTGAAACAATAAGTACTTCCATGAAGACCTGCGTGCTTTGAATAGCAATTGCCAATGATTTCTTCACTCTCAAAACTTATGGAAAATTCATGTGTTAAGAATAGGTTCATAAAAGTTTGTGCAAGAAATAATTTTAGGAATCACTTCATTCACTTATAACACTATACACATGAGGAAACAGTCCTGGATAAGATAAAAATATGACTTTTCTGTGTTTCTCATTTAACTTTTAAAATAGTATAAATAGTGACATTAATGCATAACAAATTATATTAACAATGGAAACAGGTGATATAATTTCTCATTTTTACCAGCTTTAATGAGGTATAATTGACAAATAAAAATTATGTTTTTAAGATGTGTAATATGATTTGATACACCTACATATTGTGGAATGACGACCATAATCAAGCTAATTAACACATCTATTGTCTCATCATTGTGCACCAACTGTACGGCTACTTACAAATCAGAATATTTTACTTGTTCACAGCTTTGCTGTTATATCTATTGGGTTGTCTCTGAGTGCACAGTGTCAGAAGGCCTTACAGATAGGAGTAATGATGCACAAGCCAGGAGTGTGGTGACAGAGAGAGAGTAGGCTACACATGGAGGCTTCAACAGTGTGACCAGTGAGATCAGACAGATGTCTTTGCCTCCTGGATCATCCAAAATGGGATGAATTTAAGGGGAGGTCTAATTTAGAAAAAGTGAGGAGGTGGGTCCTTGCACACTTAAGCATAGGAAAATTTATTTTCTCTTTCCATTTGATGTTTGATAATAAGATTGATAAAGGAGAATATAAAAATACCCAGGAAACCCAGACAGAAACAGGCCTGGTAGGTTATTCTCTCCATTGGAGTCTTGGGGACAAGTGCTGTCCTCTTGAAGTGACAAACTTGCACTGACACAGTAGCCCATGAATCTAGAGGAGGAAGAATAACTGTCAAATTATGCCATTTTCAGGAGCAAGAGTCCAGTGGTTTGGATTCTCACTGAGAGACAAATGAAGGAAACTACAGCTTCCTGAGTTTCCACAGGAAGATTTAGGATGAAACACACACATACACACACACACACACACACACACACACGTGAGCATGCTTGTGCTCACACATATATTCATGTACATACTTATACAAAAGTATACATGTGTTTAGTGTTGAGATTAGAGATATAACACTAAAGTGAAAATATACTGAATTAAAATTTTCAAATACTTTGTAACATGTTGAAAACATATTCAAATAATATTCTAGAATATGTTCTGTAGGACAACAACAAAAAACTCTTATTCACAAGAAACTCCTTTGAAGCTCATGTTCTTGTCAAGTAGGAAATCTATAACCAAGTATTTTAATGTATGAAAATTCAGAAAACATACATATATTCTAAAAATGTTTTTTTGTTTGACTTGGTTCTCTCATAGTTTGGTTTTTTATTTTTGGCTACCATTTTATACAGTAAATATGCCTGAGAATAACATAAAATATGTTGCTAGTTCATGAGTTTCTTGAAACAGTTGGTGTCTAAATAACTTTATCCTTGGCAGAAGTAACTTCCTGTTTTAAAAGAAAATAACTTAAAAGGTCTTATAAGGAAGGCTCATAAAGCTTCTTGGAAATCAAGTGGTTCTTACAAAACAGTTTGATGTGTTTAGTACTGAGGAATTAGGAACATATGGGTTCCATTTTCCTTAAAATGCACATGGTTTTTAAAAATTAACGGATAATGTTCTTGGCAAAATAGGTTTTGCCAAACCAAAACTGTTTAAAAAATTGTTCAAGATGTTCAGCAAGGCCAAAAGGCCCCAGGCTTCCACAGTCCTAATAATAGAATCAATCAGGAAAACCAGAATGAAGTCACTAAACTCATTTTAACAGTCTCTTGAAATAACCAACAAAAATAAATCTCATGTAGTAACAATCACAAGCAATTAGAATATAATAACTTTTATGCTCATGCTGAATAAAACCCCAAGCTGGTAGTTAAAATCATGCTAGAAATTCTGGAAAGTTGGCAGTGTACTTAGCTTGACTGCAATAATTGATTACATCTATAAAAATGGTGAAGAGACTAAAAGGGATTGCACAGATAAAATACCTACAAGAAATCATTTAAGGTTTAACCATGGTTTCTTAAGGAATAGAGGTTTATGTGATTGTTTAAAACCCACACATTCTTTAGCAAAAAGATGTATGTGGAGGCAATGACCACCTAAATTTCATTTACCTGGAATGAGCATGACTTGTCTCATCTGGAAAAGAGTCCATTAAATTGCTTAGTGATGTTCCCAGGGACGATGAGATGAAACAATCCAGCACATCAGACCTGAGGCTGTGTATGCATATGGCAAGAATCAATTTGGTGTGTGATCAATTGGCAGAAAACAAATCCAAAAGGAATCTAATCTCTCTACATCAATATTTGCTTCTCAAAACTCCTTAATTTGAAATGATGTCTTACTGTCACACTTAGTAGGGACTGGTAGAAATGCAATGATTGGTTTTGATTTCTTCTTATGTAAATATCTTTATAATCTTTTTTCAAGATGTTCATTTTCTATAGATGACCTACCTCTGGGCATTATCAGTGAACTGCTAGGGTTCCCTCTACTGGTTGATTCCTTGGTGTTCTGAGAATAATTACTGCAAGGCATAAAAATGATAATAAATCTCTTTTTTTCTTGACTCAATATATACCATAATCACCTCCAGCTAAAGACAGAAATATTATATCTACCAGTTGAGTCAGTAGTGAAAAGTTTCTGGAATCCTTCCAATTTCCTCCCCTCTGCTCAAGATTTATGGCATTCTCTTCTGCTGAGAAGAATTCTAATTACTAGACAACTTGGGAACAAGGCAGGTCCTATCAGCAGACTTGTGCATGGGATGTAGAGCTTGTAGAGAGGGAAAGTGCTCATAGAAAGCATCAGTGTCACTTCTTTCTGTTTGACCAGCTCCCTGAGAAACTATGTTTTGGAAGCAGATGGGGGTGATACATTTTAAGTCACAGGGGAGGATTTGGGAGGTGTTCAGGCTGAGCCATAAGGATTGAGGTTGTAAGAATTATTGCATGTACGCAGGTGGAGGGTGCTACATCAACTTTCATCTAGATCTAGCCTAAAAGGAATTGTGAGTGTGTGTGAGTGTGTGTGTGTGTGTTATGTGAATGTGACCTTGGCTCTATTAGAATTACTGGCTGGTGGTAGGGAAGAAAGAGATTATCTCAAAGGGAGCTGAAAACATATCAAGACTCTGAATTACTAAAAAGTGATTTAAGAGGAGTGAAGGAGTTCAGTTGATTAAGGGTTTCTAATGGGAATTAGGCTTCAGATGTCAAAGAAAAAATATTTTAATTAGGATAATTCCAGACGTCCCTCTCAGTGATACTGACACAATCTTTCCATTTACTGTTATCCTTCCTGCCCTCCTCTAGCACACGTACCCCCCACTTATCCTGTCTGGTTTAAATCTTGGTCAGAACTCCCTAAAATGATTTTATGACCACCCATGTGTCTTTATCTGCTGTTGGAAAAAACATTTCTCTGTGAAATTTCCTTTGTCAATTCCTGCACACTGATCTCTCAATTATCTGAGCTCATAAAACTTTTATCACTTCTACGACTTATTTGGCACATGCCAATATACTAACTTATGGTTTAATTTGTCTCCCTGGACCCGCTTAGGTTATAAATCACTTGAGGGAAGATACTGTACATTGTATATTTCTTTGTATTTCTCACAGTGTCTAGTATAGCACATTTTACATAAGAAGTTCTTAATGAATATTTGCTGAGTGCATTAATTAAGTTAATGCATAAAAAATGTGTACATATAACTCTCATGTAGAGGAAAAAAAGCAACAAAAGGATTTAAAAGTACACAAGGGTTTTTTCTGTTGTCTTAGCGATATTTTATTGAAATTCTTCATATTAAGCATAGCCATGTTGTCCCTAGACTTACCAGGGAAGCTATGTTTTTCTAGTAAGTGTAAGTCTCTATCAACAGCTCAGCAGTGTGAGATACATAATTTTCTTATTTTACAAATCAATTTGATTTCATTTTGAGGACCAATTTTCACAGGGCAGGAGACTTAATCACAGTTAATTTGGGATTTCCCTATTCTCAGTTTTCCCTGAAGTTGTATTTGTTCTGGAGATCTTAAATAGTTCTATGACTCTGGACAATTCCATACAAGAAAGTTACTGCTGAGAATATCCTTAACCTGTCCACCCTGTTTCACTGGGTCTCTGGCTCTTTCTCCTAATCTGTAGGGTCAGAGGCTCATTCTGCTACTTCCCTTCATGCTGGGTTACAAAAATCTCTAAGAGACTGATCAGACCTCATCACTGTACTAGGTGATTCCCTCTCTGAGGTTTTGTCACCTCCTCTAGGTCCTTCCTAGGGACCTGGTCCTTGTGAGGAAGGTTTGGTTATCTATTAAGGATTATGTATGAGGGGGCACCCCCAAAACCCCAGCATTTATTTATAAAAAATTATGTGCTTATTCTTATATGTTTAAACTTCCATCACCTGCAAAATACTATTTGATGCACTATACCTACTGAGATATTTTTTCCACTACTCAAAACAGCTTGAACTTGTTGATTTTGATGCTGTTTAGTGCTCCCGCTGTTTTTTTGTTTCATTCTTCCACATTGGCAAAATGTTTTCCTTTGAGGATTTTCTTCATGGGGCCAGGAAAGTTGCTTGGGGCGAGATTGGGTGAATAGGGAGGGTGGGGCATGGGGTTCATGCTGTTTTGGTCAAAAACTGGTGAACACTCTGCTCAGTGTGGGCAGGTGCCCTTATAAATCACCCATCATGAAACGGACAAAGCTGTTGGAAGAGTCTTCAAAAAAAAATTCACTGAAGCTGTATACAACTTCTCACAACAACACCGGCTGGTACACTGACACAGATGGGTTCCTAGAGCACTCACCTAATGGAGGAATCCTGTATTTCAAAGGGCCTGACCTCCAGAAGATAATTCTCTTTTTTGGGGAGGTACTCCTCATATGTTATACATAGCTTATTTGGTTTCATAGGAATATATGTATAAAATATAGACCCACACATTTGCTAGTCATGCACTGAAAAACAGTTTTGGAGTAATGTTTGTAGGCAAGATAGAGTGTTGGTGCCAGAGAGGAAACCTTGACAGGCAACAGCCTGGGGAGTGTATGGAACCAACATTCTAGAACTTGTTTCCATGGCATTCCTTTGGCTTCTATATATTAATCTCTTTTTCAAGCCTCATGGTAAAATTTTAGTAGAGATACAAGGACTCAAGTTTGATTATTTTGTCATGATATTGGTGGCTAAGCAGGAAATAACCTGGACTGATGTATAAATAAGAAATGTTCTTGATGGGGTGCTTCCTGGTAACCAATCTAAATGTATAATGCAACTGAGGACACTCAAATCTGACATTCACCAACTACCAGACTTGAGCCTCTTTTTCTTTCAATAGAGAAGGGGTAATGTTTCTTTTGTCTATTTTGTAGGATTGTTGTGGCAGGGGGGTGTTAGATAATTTCTAAACTAGAAAAGAGCTATGTAAATATAAAAAACAACATTTTAAGGCAATAGAATCTTTTTATAAGACATAATTAGTAGCTAAAATTAATTAAAGCAAGACTATAGCTTCTTTCTAAGGTCACTTTTTCATTTTATGGCTTCTTATAAAATAAACCTTAAGATTAATTCCAACTTAGTATCTCAGAAACATTCAAAAGTTAAAACATATGGTAGAATATGTGAGAATATCTGTTAAGTTTACTATCTGTTGTACCAATTTGCCTACCCCATCTTTCATACATAATAATATTAAATTACATTATGATGTAAGATCCTATGACAGTGACTCTTAAATTTACTCCTGTAAATGGCAATGAGGAAGACATAAGGAAAATGATGTCTTGAATTTCCATTGTCAGGCATTTGAAAAGATGAGGATCCTTAGCACAATGCATGAACAGAGTTATAACAACTGTTTTTCATCAAATATTTAAAATATTATTATAAGCTTGTTAAAATTGTGAACTTAGATAGACATGACTCTCACCTTTCTCCAAACATAATTTTATTTTAAAAGAGCCCTATAATACTATGATCACAATACTCAGGTTTCCTGATATGAGCATTCTTACAGAGCTGGTAAATCCTTCTAGTTGAGTAAAACACTTGTTTTATAGGTTTTTGTTGTTAGCTTGACAGATCCTACTTGGAAATGCCTATCTTCTTATGCTTTTGTTTGGGCTAACTATTCAGCTAATGGGAAGGGGAGGAATAAAAAATGTTGCTTGGTTTTTGTAGTTTGCATGTATTTTAAGTATTTCCTGGGATTCTCAAGAGCCAGAATGCCATCCCAGAAGGTAAAACCTCAGAGGACTGTGAGAAAAGGTAAGATTTAGATTGTAAAAACTTTTAAGAGTTCAGAATTTGAAGCCCCAATTGTTTAACCCTTTAATGTTTGCTGTCTCTATTTAACTGGTAAAATTACTTCAAGAGACAAAGTCAAAGATTGCTGTCACTTTCTAGTTTAAACCTCTGCTGTTTGATATTAGTTAAAAGTCTTTTAGCTGTCAGGGAATAAAACCCAACTCATACTGATTTATGTAAAAACAAGTAAAAGCAAGGGGGGTGGTACTTGTTGACACAAGTCACTGAAATGTCATGGGTAGTCTGTATTCAGGCATGACTGCATCCAACAATACAGGCGATATTAAAATCATCAGTATCTCTCTTTCCACTCCACTTTCCTGCATGGTTTCCTTTTTTTTTCAGGCAGGCTCTCCTTATAAAATGGTAAAATGGCGACTCTCACCAAATGTTCTCTATGCGTAGTAATTCCTAGTAGAAAAAGAAAACTTCTTTCATGATAGCTCCAGTGAAAGTCCCAGGGTTCAGTCTCACTGAATGACTTTATTCTGTGCCTATCTCCAAACCAATCACTTTTCACAAAGAATGAATTCTAATGATTAGTTCTGGGTGATGTTTCCACATAGCTGGTGGAAGATAAGTGAGTATGGAGATGGCAGTGGAGGAGTAAGGTTAGATGTTCAGAACCACATAAACTCAGAGAGGAAAATCAAGATACTATAGTCAGAAGGAAGGATCGCCAGATAGCTAAAAACAAAACATGTCTACCACATGGTGTTTGAAAATTACATGAACAAATAACAGTTTTCCCACAAACTTACCACCTTCACATTTCTATTAACAAAATAAAAAAAAATCACTGAGAAACATAAGTACAGAATCCAAGTGTCAATGCTACAAAACTGAAAATGCTTTGAAAACTGAAAAGTACTGTATCCATTAAAACTACATAAATAAGCGGTTTTTAGTTGCTCCTCTGCTATTAATTTTTATGTCACTGTAATATAGTCAAGTAATCATCAGATAATGCCTCTCTCATGATTATCTGATACTTTACAGGAAACAAATTCCCATATTCGAAATAGAAGAATGGTTATTATATGTGTTGTGATAGTACTAAGACATAAATTTAAAGGAGATATAATGAATCCCAGAGCACTGAACTACTTAATATCTTGAAATATATTGCAAGGAAGGATTTTGCCTTTAAAATATTTTTCTTTCTTATTTTGTGACTGAGACTTAGAGTCACCTGCATAAATATGCCATTTGGTGTTAAAAATGTGAAGAACATCTATAAATGCATAAATAAATAAACTGAATGTGTACAATATATTTTTGAACTCCATGTTACATTTCTGTCATATTTGGAAAATAGAATATAGAATTGGCTCTGAAAGGAAATATATTTAGTTTGATTATTTTTATTTTTTAATTTTTTAAAATCTTCACCCAAGGACTTTTTGTTGTTGTTGTTGTTGTTATTACTTTCAAATAGAGAGCAAGGGAGAGAGGAAAGGAGAAAGAGAAACATCCGTGTGAGAGAAAAATATCAATTGGTTGCCTCCAGTACATGCCCGGGGTTGTACATGCCTGGACTGGGAACCTAACCTGCATCCTAGGTACGAGCCCTCACTGGGAATCAAACGTACAACCTTTTGGTTATGGGACAACACTCCAACCAACTGAACCACACCAGCCAGGGCCATTTTGCCTGATTTTTGTTTAGAAGCATTTTATAAAGAAAAATTGATAATGGCCCAATCACTGATCTGTCACTAGTTGGCTGTCACCTTGGATTAAGTCACTTAATCTCTTTGGGTCTGGTTTCATAATCTGGAAATTGAAGAATTTTAATTAGAGGCTATGTAAGGCTGCCTCCAGTTCTAAAATTCTTTAATTTATGCAAGCTCTGAAAATGCCAAATCATAAATATCATGTATTTTGGAACTAGTAAAAAGCCAAGGGCAGAGGCACATTTTAAAAAATGGGCCACTGCAACTAATAAGGTTACTTGATTCTGTCCAAACTATTGTTAAGAAAACCAGGGTCGCTGTGTAAATATTTCTAATGAAAGGCTTAAATTTTCAGATATTCCAAGAGCACCCGTGTGCTTTTAGACAGAAAGTTTGATTCAACTTTTCTTTGTCGTAGGGGTGAAATTCAAGGGCAGGATAAAATTATGGGCAGGGTACTACATCTTGATGAATTTGAAATGTTTCAAAAGCATGGAGTTGGTTATTTGGCATTTTATTTTACTGAACTGGTCAGCCTGTTGTGAGCTCCCTTCTGGTAGCACAGATGCCAAATGCTTTGTTCCTTTTCCTGTGGCCACATTTCCTCTCTCCCCAGGAATAAGACTTCAAACCTACCCACTCCTTTACAGTTTTCTTTTTGCACAATCTGATTGACTCTACATGCTGCTATCCAGACACAGCTTTTTGAGAACATCCCCCCACCCCCCGCCACCGCCAAAAAAAAAACAACAACAACCCAATAATAGAAATGGCTACAAATATAATTATTTTTTCTAACTATTAATGCAGGAGGAAAATGTCTAATGGATTTCAGATTACTTCCTAGAAAAATAGCGTGACTGTGACAAATTAAAAAGGAAACCCGTAGTTGAAGTTGCATTTCCTTAGTTCCTCTCCATTGGGACAAGGCTTGGGCATGGGTGGTGGTTGCCTGGTATTTTGTGTGTGGAAAGAGGAACGGTGTGCAAATGGGTAGGGGTTTCAGTGATTGAGAAGAGAGCAGAAAACATTATTAAGAATAAGGAAGCAAGACTCTGCTTGCCCTGGGAACCGTTAAATATTTTTGGCTGACTGCCAGCATCCTTCGATATTTCTTTGAAGCTTTCTTTTCTTACTACAGTAGAGTAATCAGAGTGGACCTTTTCATATTTACTTACACACACACACACACACACTCTCTCTCTCTCTCTCTCTTTTTCACACACACACACACACACACACATAAACACAAACACACACAGGTACATTTTCCTCCGACATTTGATTGCTGGAACCCTCCTTCTAAGACTGGGTGAGTTACATCTAGGCGGCATCTTAGCAATGGGGTAGCAGCTCCTTGATTTCTGAATCTCTCTGTCTTTGACTATTTCCCCAATATGTCTGAGGAAGTTTTATCAGTCATTGGGAGCTGATTGGATTTTACAGAGCTATTTCTTCCCTTGGGTCAATTAAAAGTGGAATAAAACCTTACCTTGTCAGATAGGCAGTGAAATTTTTGCTTCTCAATTTGGCATTTTAACATTGTACCTGATAATAATATATTTCTTTGGGAAACATAAAAATTAAACATTTTAAAACTGTTAATCATAAGTAGGTATATCATCTGGACAAAAAAGATATATACATTTATAAAAATTACTGAGAAATATTCCTCTCAAAATATGGTTATTACTACAAGACATTGATAATGATAATGTTAATTTCATTCAAGGAACCCAACAATGTTATTTCTTTTATCTCTCCTTTGTCTCCAGGATACTAAAAATATTTAGACCATCACCATCTCTACCACCACAAAAGAAAATCCTGGGAAATGAAAACATCCTTTCTCTTAGAATATTGCATCTTCTTCTGTGTTAACACTCACTAAGATGTTTTCTAATGTTTGGATTTGAGGAAAGTTAAAAATAAAAAAGGAAGCTATTGAAGATAAAGCAAATATGTGTAGAGGAGAATATAATTATTTTTTCTCATATGATGCTGAATAAACCACAAAATATTTATTATACTTGACTTTCTATTTATGATCTATAATAGATTCATGTTGATCCCCAAATACACTATGTGTTAATGGTGACAAATCTGACTTCAGTCATTAGACATGACAATCAGGCCCACATTGTTAATTTCTGTTTGTCCCTAAAAGAAGCATGAGTTTGGTGCATCTCAGTGGCTCTCAAGACGCTGTTCCTCTGAAGAAGAAACTTTTACTTTCCCTCCCCCGTCTTTGTGTATTCAGGTGTCTGATAAATGGCCTGGCAGTCTCGCACAAATGAGTAAGTAAAGTTCAAGGTCATCTTTGGTGGAAGAAAAATAGATTAAAGGAAAAGATCAGGGGGAAATTACAGGCTATAACTCTCAGATTACCTAGGAAACAATTGCCAACTTTCTTCTGAGTCCGGAGGTACTCTGAGGTAAATTAGACCTGTGAAGTTTTGCTTAGAAAGACAAGCTATGGCACAGTTGTTTTACTAATTGAAGTAGTGGAGTTTCCATCTGCGGGTTGAGGGGTGCTGTTTCAGGGATTGGCTGTAGGCACAGTGCCAACATAGTTACTTTTGGCAGCTAGCTGGGGACCAACGTGTTTTTATTGACATGTTCATTAATATTAATAATCTAAGGTACAAAAATCACTAAATTTGTGACTCTCATATTCCCAAGATGATTTACTACGATCTCTGAGGTCCCTTCTAAGGTAGTGGAATTGATTCTGACGGTGAGGTAAGGGAGATGGCTGTTCTGGGGGCTGGATTGTACTGGCAGTGGCTCTACCCTACTTGCCCTCAGTTACAGCACCAGGACCGCTTTGGAAATTCAGGCATGTCTGAGCATACACTGTACATGCTTGAGTGATGTAAAATTCAAATGGATACAGTGGGTATAGTTTGTGGATTTGTACCCTGCACTTGGTTCTGGCCTTCCATCAGGAAGGTTTTGGTTGGATATTTATTTCTTCTTTTTGTTCCAAAATGTTGAGTTGAGTCCCAGTTTTCTTCCCGTCACTGTTGGTTCCCTGTATGTTTTCCTTTATTTCACTTTGTATGGCCTTCACTTCTTCCTTTATTTTGTGACCATATTCAATCATTTCTGTAAGCTTCCTAATTACCGATGTTTTGAACTCTGCATCTGATAGGTTGGCTCTCTCCTCATTGCTTAATTCTTTTTCTGCAGTTTTGATTTGTTCTTTCATTTGGGCCATATTTCCTTGTCTCAGTACACCTGTTACATTGTAAGGCATGGAGTCTTAGGTATTTGCCGGAGGCTGCGTTGAGATGTTGTCTGTGGGGAAGGAGTAAGAGAGGGAACAATGACACTTGCTTGTGTATATTCTAGGACCCCCCATGGGCCTCTCCCGTGGACTCTCCTGTGAGACTGGGAGTTTCTCTCATCACTCTAACCCCCATAGGTTTTTATAACCAGAAGTTTTGAGACTTTGTTTCCCTGCTCTAGAACACTGGGTTGTGTGGTTTGTCTCACTCCCCAGTTGTTCCTCCTGGCTTATCTGCACACGAATATGGGATACCCTGGTCGGCTAGCTGCTGCCTTGCCACCTGTCCTCTCTGCCCCAGCTGCCTGACTCTGCCCCTCCTACCAGTCTGGGTGAATGTTTTTAAATTACTTGGTTGTCAGACTTCCATGCAGTTTGATTCTCTGGCAGTTCTGGTTGCTTTTTGTTTTTAAATTGGTTGTTATCCTCCTTTTGGTTGTGCAAGGAAGCGTGTCTACCTATGCCTCCATCTTGGTTGGAACTCCTCCTAGGTACTTTCAATGCAATTTTAAATGGAATGTTTTCTTAGTTTCTTTTTCTGATAGTTCATTATTAGTGTATAATAATGCAACAAATTTCTGAATATCAATTTTGTATTCTGCTACTTTACTGAATTCATTAATCAGTTCTAGTAGTTTCTTGGTGGAACTATAGAGGATTCTCTACATACAGGATCATACAATTTGCAAATAATGATAGTGTTAACTTCTTTCTTTCCAATTAGGATGACTTTTATTTCTTCTTGTCTGATTGTTGCGGTGAGGAATTCCAGCACTATGTTAAATGAGACTGATGAAAGCAGACATCCCTGTATTATTTCTGATCTTAAGGGAAACACTTTTATTATGTTGAGGTATGATCTCTCTATTCCCACTTTGCTGAGAGGTTTTTGTTTCATTTAAAAAAAAATCATACATGGGTTCTGGATTTTGTGAAATTCTTTTTTTCTCCATTAATATAATCATGTGATCTTTATTTTTAATTTTGTTTACATGGCTTATCATGTTAATTGATTTGTAGATATTGTACAAACCCTGTATTCCAGGAAGAAATCCAACTCAATCAAGGTGTATGATCTTTTAAATGTATTTCTATATTGGGTTTGCTAATATTTTGTTGAGAATTTTAGCATTTAAGGATATCAGGGATATTGGCCTATAATTATTTTTCTATGTAGTGTCTCTATCTAGTTTTGGAATTAAGATAATGAACTTGGGGGTCATCCCTCCTCCTGTATTTTGTGGATTGTTTGAGGACAGGTGTTCTTCTTTGAATGTTTGGTAAAATTTACCTGAGAAGTCAGCTTGTACAGGACTTTTGTTTTCTGGGAGTTTTTTGATTACTGCTTTGATTTCATTAGTTGTAATTCGTCTGTTCAGATTTTCTGATTCTTCTTGATTTAGTTTTTGAAGATTGTATGTTTCTAGGAATTTATTTACTTTTTCAGATTGTTCCATTTGTTAACATGTACTTGTTTAGAATGTTTTCTTATAATCTTTTCTATTTCTGTGGTGACTGTTACTTCTCATTCATTTCTGATTTTGTTTATTAGGATTCTCTTTTTACCTTGATTACTCTGGTTAAACTTTTGTCAATCTCATTTATCTTTTCTAAGAAACAGACTTATTTCCACTCTAATCTTTGTTTTTTTCTCCCTTCTACCTGGGCTTTGTTGTTGTTCTTTTTCTAGTTCCTTTAAGTGTAAGGTTAGATTATTTCTTTGAGTTTTTTTTTTTTTTTTTGAGGTAGGCCTGTATTGTTATGATTTCCTTCTTAAGACTGCTTTGTTTGTATCTCATAGTGTTTGGGTTGTGTGTTCTATTTTGTTTGTCTCAAGGTAGTATTTGATTTCTTTTTTGATTTTATTGATAAGCCATTCATTGTTTCGGATTATGTTGTTTAGCTTGCATATGTTTGTGTTCTAGAGTTTTTTTTTTCTTGTAATTGAATTATAATTTTATTCCATTATGGTCAGAGAAGATGCTTGGTATGATTCAATATTCTTATATTTATTGAGACTTTTGCTTCGTAACATACGGGTTATTCTAGAAAATGTTTCAGGTGCACTTGAAAATAACTTTTTTTCTGCTTTGAGATAAAATTCTCTATAAATATCAATTGATTTCATTTGGTCTAGTGTGTCATTTAAGACTGCTTCTTCCTTGTTGATTTTTTGTCTGAAAGATCTATCCATTGATATCAATGAAGTATTAAAATCCCCAAGTATGACTGTATTACTGTCAATCTCTCCCTTTCTGTCCTTCAAGATGTGCTTTATGTATTTATCTTCTCCAGTTTGGGTGCATAAATGTTTACAAGAATTATATCAACATGTTGGATTGATGCCTTTATCATTATATAGAATCCTTCTGTGTCTCTAATTATAACCTTTGTTTTAAAGTCTATTTTGCCTAGTATAAGTGTTGCCACCCCAGCTGATATTTTGTTAAAATTTGCATGAAATACTTTTTCTCATCCCTTTACTTTTAGTCTATGTTTATCTTTTTTTCTGAGGTGGGTCTCTTATAGACAGCATATATATGGCTCTTGTTTTCTGATCCATTCATCTACCCTTTCTCTTTTGATTGAAGCCTTTAAGCAATTTACATATAAAGTGATTTTTTTTACTGAGCTATTTATTTATTCTAAGTTTTAAATCACGTTTATTCTATTACAGTTATCTCAACTTTTTACCCTTTGCACCCCTCCACCCACGCCACAAACACCCCCTGCTCCCACAGTCAATTCCCACTCTGTTGTCCATGTCAATGTGTCATTCATACTTGTTCTTTGTCTAGTCCCTTCCCCTTCTTTCCACCACTGTTCTCTTTCCCCATCCCCTCTGGTCACTTTTAGTCTGCTCCATGTTTCCATGCATGTGGTTTTGTTCATTAGTTTATTTTGTTGAATAGATTCCACTTATAGATGAGATCATATGGTATATGTCTTTCATCAACTGGTTTATTTCCCTTAGCATAATATCCTCCAGTTCCATCCATGTTGTTGTAAAAGGTAGGAGTTCTTTCTTTCTTTCTTTCTTTCTTTCTTAATGCAGACTGATTTTATTTATTTATTTATTTATTTATTTATTTTAAATGTCAAGATCCATTCTAAAATATTAAAAAATTTAAATCCATTATAAAATCTCAGCAATTAAAACAACATGACACCAGCACAGAAATAATCAAGTAGATCAATGAAATAAAATGAGCATTCTAGAAACAAACGTATATATCTGTCCAACAATGTATTATATGATTAAATTGATATATGAAATCAATGGAGAAAATAAGGCTTATTCAATAAATAAGGTGCATGGACCACTATTACTTGAAATAAAACAAATATAGAGCCCTATTTCACTCATTATACAAAAAATATTCAGGTGAGTTAAAAATCAATGAGGAAAATCTAAGGAGTTTTAGCAGAAAATACTAACTAATATTTTTCTTACCTTGGAGTAAAATATTCAAACCCAGAAGCTATAAAGTAAAATATTGACGATATGACTATATTAAACATTTAAGATTATACAGTAATATACATATAAAAAATTAAAGGACAAGTAATAGAATAGGAAATTATTTGCAACACATCTAAAAAAGGGTTAATAGTTTTTTTTAGGGAAAAAATTCTATAAATATTTAATAAAAAAATGGATAAAAAATACCAAAAAGTCATCTAAAATTTTTTTTAAATAATAGAAATAGGCAAGAAATATACAAAAACAAGTTTAGTTTCAACAAATAATTAAGTAACAATTAAAATAACACAGTATTGTAACAGATTAATAAGTATTCAAAATATTGGTAATATCAAGTATTGGTGACTGTGATAGGAACTTAGCATTCATAGAAACTTTTTCTGCATCTTAAAACAGTCCCTTTAGCATATTTTGCAGTACTGGTTTGGTGGAGATGTATTCTTTTAGCCTTCTTTTGTCTGGGAAACTCCTTATTTCGCCTTCCATTTTAAATGAGAGCCTTGCTGGGTAGAGAAGTTTTGGTTGCAGGCCTTTGTTTTTCATGACTTGGAATATTTCTTGCCATTTCCTTCTGGCTTGCAGTGTTTCTGTTGAGAAGTCAGCTGCTAGCCATACTGGGGCTCCCTTATATGTTACTACCTCTTTCTTTCTTGCTTCCTTTAGGATTCTCTGTTTGTCTTTGCTATTTGCCCTTTTAATGATGATGTGTCTTGGAGTAGTCCTCATTGGGCTCCTCTTGAATGGGACCCTCTGTGCTTCCTGGACTTCTGTGATTTTTCTCTCCTCCAATTAGGGAAGTTTTCCAATGTTACTTTTTCAAACAGGTTCTCTATCTCTTGCTCCTCCTCTTTTCCTTCTCGTATCTCTATTATACGGATATTATTATGTCTCAGGTTCTCCTGCATTTCCCTAAATGCCTCTTCATTCTCTTTGAATCTTTTTCATTTTCTTGCTCTTTCTTGGAGCTTTTCTCTACTTTGTCCTCCAGCTTGCTGATTTGATTGTCTGCTTCATCTAGGCTGCCTTTGATTCCTTCTACTGTGTTCTTCAATTCAGAAATTGTATTCCTCATTTCCTCTTGTCTCTTATTGATAGTTTTTGTGCCTTTTTCATGCTGATATAGTTTGCAGTAAGTTCCTCATAGTTTCCCTGTAGTTTCTGATAATTCTCTCTGAGCTCACTGAGCTGATTGAGCTTCTGTAGAACCAGTGTTTGGAACTCAATATCTGGTAGTTTACTTGCCTCTATTTCATTTAGTTCTTTTTCTGAGGATTCCTCCTTTCCTTTCAAGTGGGGCTTATTTCTTTGTCTTCCCATTAATTGTGAGACTCTTCTCTTTTGCTTCTGATTCTTAAGTTGATTTGTATTGATTTCCTGACTTTGTGGTGTGAACTTCTATGGTTGGAGACCACTGTTTTTACTTCCTGGATCTCCCTCTTAAGATGTCAGATGTCATCCCTGTCTGACCTTAGGCAGTCTGTTCGACTCTTCCAGGAATCTACTGTCTGTGGCTGTCTCCTTCAGCTTTTAATCTATTCACTCTGCACTCAGTAGGGTGCCTTAGACAGCTCAGGGTGGGACAGAGTCCCTACTAGGGGTGGGGTTATTGCATCCTCTTTCGCTGCTGCCATATGGGGAGGAGTCTGCACTGGGATTCTGCTGGCTACTCTCTCCTTTCTCTCCCAAAGCCTCTGTCCCCAGTCTCTCCTCAATTGTTGCCAGACCTCTCTGCGCCCTCCTTAGCCAGGGATCTACCATCTGTGGCTGCCACTCTGCACTCAGCGGGCAGCTTAGACAGCACAGGGTGGGGTAGAATCCCATCTGGGGGTCGGGCTATTGGGTTCTTTGATGCTGGTGCCACTCAGGGGCTGCTGCCACATGGGGGATGTCTCAGCACTGAGATCCCGCCAACTTCTCTCTCAGTTCTTTCCCCAAAGCCTCCTTCCCCAGTCTCTCCTCAGGCGTCTCTAGCCCACTCTGCTCTGCCTTTGCCAGAGACCAGCGTAAGTGGCTGCAAATACAAATTTATGCGTTGGCCCTTTAAACAGTTCTTTGTGTCTCCAGTCACCTGTCTCTGGTAAGGAGCAACCCTGTTGCTTTTCGCAGCTTGCTGTTTTCTGTGTACTTTTGGGGCTCTGGTGCTGTGAGGTATACATCCCTGCTTTTGGTTTAGATTCCGCTCTTCTCAGGGGGATCCAACTGGCTGTTTCAATATCCTTCTGGTGCTGCCGCCTGTAGGCGCCCCGCCTGCTTTCTCTAGTCTCTACAGCCCTCCTTATCAGTTAAATTGTGCGAAAGCCAATTCTTCTGTCTCTGAAGTTACAAGGCTCCTCTCTCGCTATTGTTCAGTTGTTTGTTCCAGGTGGTTTCTGCACAATTTAGTTGTAATTACAGGTTGGTCGTGGGAGGAGGTCAGCGTGACTTCCACTCACTCCTCCACCATCTTGATTCTCTACTCCATTTAAAGTGATTTTTGATAGGTATGCATTTATTGCCATTTTATTCTTTATAACTCCTTCCTTCCTTCCTTCCTTCCTTCCTTCCTTCCTTCCTTCCTTCCTTCCTTCCTTCCTTCCTTCCTTCCTTCCTTCCTTCTTTCCTTCTCTCTCTCTCAAAGAAGACCCTATAACATTTGTTTGTGTATTTGTGTGTGTGTGTGTGTGTGTGTGTGTGTGTGTGTGTGTGTAAGAGAGAGAGAGAGAGGGACAGCAAGATACTGGTTTGGTGGTAGTGAACTACTTTAGCTTTTTCTTGCCTAAGAAGTTTTTTATTCCATTTTTAATTTTAAATGAGGGCCTTGCTGGGTATAGCAGCTTAGATTGTTAGGTCCTTGCTTTTCATCACTTTGAATATTTGATGCCAATCACTTCTGGCCTGAAATTCTCTGTTGAGAAATCAACTGACAGTCTTTTAGGAGATCCCTTCTAGGTAATTGTCTTTCTTTTGATGCTTTTAAGATTCTATCTTTGTCTTTAACATTTGCCATTTTAATTATGATTTGTCTTAGTGTGTTCCTCTTTGGGTTCATCTTATTTGAGACTTTTTGACCTTACTGGACCTTTGTGTATTTCTTTTCCTACCAGATTAGGGAAGTTTTCAACTAATTTCTCTTCAAACAGATTCTCAATTTCTTGCCTTCTCTTTTCTTCTTCTGGTGTCCCTGTGATGCAGATGTTGTTATGCTTTGTACTGTTCTGGAGGTTCTTTAGACTACCCTCATTTTCTATAATTCTCTTTTCTTTTTGTTGCTCTGATTGGGTGTTTTTGCTACCTTGTTTTCCATATCACTGATCCAATCATGTTCTTCATCTAGCTTTCTGGTATATTCTTCATCTCAGATATTGCATTTTTCATTTCTGACAAGTTTTGATTTTATGGTTTCTATGTCCTTTTCATGTTTTCTATCTCTTTGTTGAAGTTCTCACTAAGTTCCTTGAGCATTTTTGTAACCATTGTTCTGAACTCTGTATCTGGGAGCTTGCTTGACTCTATTTCATTTAGTTCTTTTTCTGAATATTTCCCCTGTTGTTTCACTTGGGGCATATTTCTTTGCCTCCTCATTTTGTCTGCCTCTCTGTATTTCTTTCTGTGTTTTAGGTAGATCTGCTATGCCTTAGCATGGTGGCCTTATGTGCTAGGTGGGGTTCTGTGGTACAGTCTTCCTGATTGCTTGAGCTAGGTTCTCCAGGAATATTCCTTTTCTGTGTAATGTAATCCCTCTTACTGTAGTTGAGTCTTGATTGTTGTTGGTCCATCCATAGATGGGGTTGTCTCTCCGTTTGGCTGAGAATTGACCATGATCACAATGTATGAGCTGTCGTGCAGGGGTTAACTCCATAAAGCTGAATTCACCCCCACAGGGTCTGGTGTCTACTGAGATCTCCTTTTTGTGTGTGCCCTTTGTAGAGCTAATTGGATCATGGTTTGATGTGATCTGGTCCACTGAGTGTGTTGGTTTGGGAGCTATATGGGAGGGGCTCCAGTGCTGTTCGATGTCACGTGCTGTCTGTGACCAGCCCTGGGTTACCTGTTTGGAGCTACAAATTGATCCACAGTTTGTGGTTCCTTCTGTGGGGCCTGGGTGTGCATGGGGTGGGGTAGGTTGCATACCAAGACTTCACAGAGCTTGGAGCATTTCAGCAAGTGGCCCAAGGCTCCCTGATACCAGATAGCTGCCTATGAAGCTTCGTCACTGAAAGAGCCTCTGGTGGAATGTGAGTTGCATGAAGGAGGATCTCCATGAGTCACCAGGTAGGGGCAACCTGTGTTTATCAAATGGAAATAGATTCAAATTTGGCACCAGTGCTGGGTTTGAGGTCACTCAGCAACAGTCTCAGTACTCCAAATTTAGCCACCACCTGCCAAGTGTCCACAGATCTTTGAGGTGGGGCAAGGTCTCAAGGATTCATCAGGCCCAAACAGAGCAATCTTTGGCTGTAGAAGGGAGGGCTCTGCACAGAAATAATAGTGCCCATTTAGCATGTAAAGGAAAAGTGACCCTACCCAAGAGACACACAACTTAGTTTTTTCCGGAATCTGCCCAGAACTGGAGAATCTTTTGGAGAGTCACCAGGGGACCAGGCTGGCCACAGCCAGCTGATAATATTGCAAAGCACAAGCTTGGCAGGGCAGGGCGACCAGGAGTCAGGAGGGTGGAGCTAGTGGATTTCCAGTGAGGGGCAGGGTGCTTCTGTTCTTGCTGGATGGTGGTTGTGGTACACTGAGACTTCTCAGGGACTCCAGGCAGGTGGTGGTGCAGTTGCTCTGTTGTGCTGTGGCCAGGAACAGAAATGATATCTGACCTAGAGCCATGTAACTCTCTCTCTTATTCTCTTGGAGTTTGCCCTCAAGATTCCCTTAAGAAAATCGATACCACAGGCTCAGGCAACAGACTCCTGTGCAGTATGTGATATGAACAGGGCAGGACAACAGTGTGTGATATGGCCAGGAGGGTGGGTTTTGTGAAATCCCCCCTAGGTATGTATAGTTTGGAGGGGAGTGCTTGACCCAGGTAAGGTGGCATCTGTTCTCAGTGTGGGAGAGGGACTCAGCACAGAGACACTGGTGGCTGTCCCTTCAGCTTTCCCTGGAACCACACAGCCCAGTTATCCTCATGCAACTCCAGTCCACTCCCATCCACCCTCCCTACACCAGTAGAGTCCAGTGTGAATGGTTGCAATGAGACTTCATGCCCTGACTCTTTAAGAGAGTGCCTGTGTTTGTGGCAGACTCATGTCTCTCCCTGGTAGACAGATTGCCCATTTATTTTAAACCAGATGCTATGTGCATGCTTCTTCCTGGCTCTCTTGTTTCAGGCTACGGAGCCTGGCATGGGGTTGAGACCCCACATTCTGCAGTGGGGACCTCTGCAGTTGAAATATTCCTCTGGATTCTCAGCTGCCATGTATGGGTACAGGGCCAGCCCTTTTTGCTTCTCTGACTTTCCCACCAGTCTCAATGTGGCTTTCTCTGTAAATCCTTATTTATAAGATTCCTCTTCAGCTAGTCTTCAGTTGGTTATTCAGGTTGATTGTTCTATAATTTAGTTGTAATTCCAGTTTTGGCCTGGGAGAAGTGAGTGTAACTTCAACTTACTCTGCCACCATCTTCTTCTGCCTCTGTGTACATGTATACACTGCATCTGGGTTAATATAAGGGATAATTAGCAATTATTATTGGATATAATAATAATGCTTAGTCATTGCTCAGATTTTTTACATGTGAAGGTGGATGAGAAGGCTTTTGCTGATGAGGAAAATAGCATCTGATCCATTAAGTATGAGCACTTCAATCTTACTCTATTTTCTGTCCATTAATAGCCTTCAAAAAAGCAACTACTGATGTTTTGGACCTAAACTCTAAAAACAAACTGGCCCATTTTAAAAACAGGTTAGTGGGGTTTTTCATTCGTTTGTTTGTTTTTTGGGTTTTTTTTTTTTTTTTTGGCTATTAAGGCATAGGATTTTTTATATATATTTTAGAAATTAACACCTATCAAATATTTGATTTGCATGTATTTTCTCCCATTCTGTAGGTTGTTTTTTCACTTTTTTCATGGGCTAAAGACTTGAATAGACATTTCTGCAAAGAAGATCGACAAATAGCCAACAAAGTTTATTGTCGGTAATCATCAGGCAAATTAAAATGAAAACCACAATGAGATATCATCTCACACCTGCCAAGATGGCTATTTTCAATAACAACAACAAAAACAATAGAGAAGAATTGTTGGCAAGGATATGGAGAGATTGGAGCTCTTGTATACTGTGGGTGGAAATGACAATAGTGCAGTTGCTATAAAAACCAGTATGCATACAACTGCAAAAATTAAAACGTAACTACCACACAATCCAGCGATTACACTGCTGGGTTCTTATGAACTCCCATGTTTATTGAAACATTATTACAATAACTGAGATGTAAACACAGCCTAAATGTCCGTCCACAGGTAAATGGATGAAGAAAATGTGATATATAAATACAATGAAATATCATTCAGCTTTAAAAAAGAAGGACATTCTGCAATATGTGATAACATGGGTAAACCTTGACAACATTATGCTAGGTGAAGAAAACCAGTGACAAATAATGCATAATTACACTTAAATGAGGTATCCAACATAGTCAAATGCAGAGAATCAGGAATATAATGGTGGTTTGCAAGGGTTGAGCTAGAGGAAAAAATTAAGGTTGCTACTCAACCATAATAAATTTTCAGTCAAGCAATATAAATAACTTTTTGAGATCTGCTGTACAATATTTTACCTACAGTTAACAATATTGTGCTGTATACTTCAAATTTTGTAAGAAAGTATATCTCATGTTAAGTATTGACAAACTAAAATAAAATTGAAAAAGAAACTATCTACCTTTCAAAGTACTTCTGCCAAATGAGATTAACATAGAGTTCCTGGTTCCATAGTATTACTAAATAAATATTTGTTTCATTTAAAAAATTAAAAAATAAAACAAACTTGTCATACCTCCTATGCTCATATAATGTCATCCTGTTGGCTTTAACTTGAACCTATTTTCCAAATCTGACAAACACAGGGAGTGAGAGCTCTCTATTTCTCTTCTATTTAGATCCTAATTTATGGAAATTTTTTTTGACCCTTGATCTTTCAAAAGGTCAAACAGCAAAGTATAATATTGATTTTATTAAATTTTTTTTACCAGTGTTGAAACTCACATTTCTAGCTCCAGTTTCCTCAGAATTGTCTATATACTGATTTAATTTTTCTCAACAAGTCTATTTAATACTTCATGGCATTAACATGCCATGGCATTAACATGGTATTAACATTGTTTCCTGAGCACAGTTCATGATCAGAGCTGAACCACACTTGTCACCTAAGCTATGCTTTTTCCAAGTATATGTCTTCATGTAAAGATTTCGAGGTTTCCAACATTTTGGCATTTCTGGGCCACACTGGCAGAGGAGTTGTCTTGGGCCACACATTAAGTACACAAAGACTAATGAAAACTGATGAGCAGAAAAGAAAAGGGTTTTAGGTTAGTTCACAGTTTTGTGTTAGGCCACATTCAAAGCCACCCTGGGCAGCATGTGGCCCATGGGCCACAGGTTGAACACCCCTGGAAACCAATCAGATTTTGACAATGAGGACCTCACCTCCATCAGACTTATGCATAAATTCAGTACTCTTATATCTTCTAGTCTGTCCCCTTTCTTTGTCCCCTTTCTTTACCTTTTGCCCTGTGGCTACCCTAAGATGTGTCTAATTTTACCACAAACCAGTTTTCCACAAACTTCTGCATATAGTTTATCCTGACTGAGATGGAAGTTACTTCTGAATTCAATGTTTTTCATATTAATCACATTTAACCATACTTAGTTTCATGAAATTGAAATGAACAAAGTTGGAGGAAAAAATCCCTGGGGTGAGTTGTGTAAGTGTATTACAGTAGTAACCCCTGCCCTTATTTGTGGTTTCGCTTTCCAGGGTTTCAGTTATCCATGGTCATTACAGTCCAAAAATAATAAATGGAAAGTGCCAGAAATAAACAATTCATAAGTTTTAAATTGCATACGATTCTGAGTAGCATGACAAATTGTCACACTACCCCATCAGTCCCCCCGGGACATGAATCTTCTCTTTGTCCAGTGTCCCCATTGTATATGCTCCCCATCCGTCAGTTACTTAGTAGCTTCTTGGTTATCAGAGGGACTGTGGCATTACAGTGCTTGTGTTTGAGTCACCTTTCTTTTATTTAATGATGTCTTATTCACCTCACTTCATCTCACTATGTACGCTTTTTATCACATCACATAATCACAAGAATAAAGGTGCATATAATACAATAAAATATTTTGTAAGAGAGAGAAGGGGGCTGCATTCATAACTTTTGTTACAGTATATTATTGGAATTATTCTTTTATTATTAATTATTGTCATTAACCTCTTACTCTGCCTAGTTCATAAACTTAACTTTTTCATAGGTAGGCATGTATGGGAACAAACAGAGTATACATACGTTTCAGTAATATCCATTGTTTTAGGCATCTGAACATTGTATTTTTACAGAAATAGCAATGTAGTTTTGTTTTATTAAAAACATTTTTAAAATTAGTTTAACTCAATCACAAGTTATAAGAAGTTCTCTTGTGATATCTGTTTGATGCAAAAATGGCAAGATGATATACTGTAGGCCCAGCTGACCAGAATCTTGATGGCTGATGTGGTATTTTGGCTCCACTATTGGTGGGTCTATAAGTAAGCTAATGTGATTGTCAATGCAAAGGTAGCCAAAATGGTTAGATGTGTGGTCGATTCTAAAAGAAGCTATAGTGAGGACTTAAAATTGAGACAGGAACTTCAGTAGGTGACTATGTCATTGAGAATAAGTCCCAAGTGCAAATGCACCTCAAGCAGTCTCTGAGATGTGTTTGACCTTTTAGTTTTGGGTTTGTTATGCTATAACAAAAGTACCATAAATGGGGAGGCTTATGAACAGCAGACATTTATTTCTCATGGTTCTGGAAACTGGAAACCAAGATCAGGGTGCAAGCATGGTCAGATTTTGGTGTCAGCCATCTTCCAGATTGCAGATTGCAGGTTTCCATTGTATCCTCACACAGTAGATTGCAGAGAGAAAAGCAAGCTTTCTTGTACCCTTGATGGTGACTCCAGTCTCAGGATCTTATCTAATCTTAATTATGCCACACCTCCTAACACCATGACACTGGACATCTGAGTTTCAACATATAAAATTTTGAAGAACAAAAGCATTCAGTCCGTTACAGTATTATAAATATTTTTAAGAAAGATGCCATAGGATGCAATGTCCTGCACAGAATGAGTAGATAGTGTACAAACTACATATTCTTTGAGGCCCACTTATATCAGTGTTTGTTTCTGCAGTGCAGAGAACAATATTTAGGATATAGTTTGTAATGACTGAGAGGTTGGTTCCCAAGAACAGTATGAACCTGGATTTTTGATGTCGTAGTTGCTCCTCTGAATTTCTAGCATAACAGAGAAATTATCCTTGGCCAGGCCCTGGAATTTCTTTGACAATTTCATAGACTTTCTGAGGCTTAACAAGTTAAAAACATATTATTACATATTTGATATCTGACCTCTGGAAATTTTATTTCTCCTATTAAAATATTAAATGATACCATATTTTATCTGATCTGAGTATAGCAAAAGATTTTCATAAACATATGTAAGAAATAAAACCTTTCTCTGAATGTTAAATTGTTCTACCAACTTAAACAGCCACTCATGGAGGTGAATATTATTATAAACTCTTTACTGAAGAAATTTTATAAATGCCAAGGGCATTAAAATGATTAACGTTTCCTCTTGGCTTCTGCTATTACTGCAGCTGTCTTGGATCCTGAGAACAACCATGCTATTGAATGTAGCTACTTAAGAGTATAAAACGCATCATACACCTGTCCAGAAGAAGATAGTCCTGAAATAATTCTTACACTTTCTATCTATTGGTACTTGTCTTGTCTTTTATCTTTCTTCCCTTTTAGGAAAACAAAAATAGTACTTTGGAACAAATTGATTTTATTAGATAACATTGATCATACCCCTAGCCTGGGGTTAGAGCATAACTTCAAAAACTGTAATAACTAAGACAATCATCTAATTTTACTGAAATAAAACTGAAAATATACACCCAACAAAATCATCCTGGAGACTACTTTAGGTGCATTTGTGCTTGTACTTTATTCTCAATGACACAGTAATCTACTAAAGTTCTTCTTTCAATTTTTCTCTCTGCAATCTGGAAGAACAGATTCACCAGTGATTGTGCTCATTTATAAAAGCATCCAAAACAAAATTGAACCCCAAGGCTGATAAGCTATAAAGATGCTGATCAGATCTGAGCAGAATGGACCGTGCTTTGGGGCTCGCTCAGCTAAAGATAGTTCTAGAAGACTGATGGTTTTATATACACAGTTACAAACACTACAGCTCTGTCAGATGAATGGAAACTCATGAAATATAGGGCTGGCCCTTTATTAAGTAAAGAATGACATTTTGTGAAATATTTCCTAAGATTTAGTAATTTTTGGAGGTAATTAAATTCCCAACACTATTTGGTAGAAGACATAATCAAACAATCCTACAAGAGAGAACAATTCAATAGTATATATAGTTTTGTTCTAAAAAACAAAGGCTAATTGATTTTCTAATGGCTCAGGTTAAAAGGGATGAACCTTGTCAAATTTATATAATTGTTATCCATAACCAGCAGTAGTCATAATCAATAGGAAATTAGAAATGTTCGTTCTGTCCAGAGTTCCTAGCCAAAATTTATCCATTTCAGGTCTATACATCTTAATAAAGATTTTGTTATATAAATAAATAATGAAAAGAAATAATCAGTGTCCAAATTGTTGGGAAAGTCATTTTGGGAGTGGTTAACACCATATGGTTTTTACAGTCTCTGTTGTTATTTAAACTAGCTGCAGTTTATTAGGAAAAGGGAAATTTATAATAAGTCTGTAGTTTAAGTTTGGAAGTGTGTATAGTAGACAGAATGATTTCCTCCCCCAAAAGTCCACATCCTAATGTTTGTAGCATATGAATATGTTGCAAAGAGGAATTAAAGTCCTGGATGGAATTAAGGTTGATAATCAGCTGACCTTAAAATAGGAAGATTTGTACTGGAAGAGGGCAGCTGAGTAGGTGGAAGTTGAGCCCACTTGCTTGTGCCCCCAGGACAGATTTTTGGCTTATCTTCTGACCAGTGAACCTGAACAATCAACAGAAGCTTGGCTGATGTGAATTTTTGAAGCCAAGGAGTACAGAGGATGCTTTTGACTGTCCAGTAACAGATTTTATAAGTTGAAGGGGAAATACCCCATTTGAGACACCTGCAGTAAGGGGGGGGGCAGACAGGAAACGCAGCTTAGTGGCTCCTGCCCTAGGAGGGGAAGGTCCTGCACAGGGCACCCCCAACCCTAATTGGGACAGAATCGGGAGGATATATGGAGTCTGGGAGACTCTGCGCACGCACTCTGAGCAGCATGTCCGCAGCTGCAGTACCACACCAGGAGAGTTCCAGAGAGAAATTGTTTCTCCCAGAACTGTTGGGGGCATAGGCAGGCTGTGGCCAACCCTGACAGAGAGAGGCTTTTGCTTTTTGGGGAAGGTGGAGTACTTGGAGAACTGGTCAGTGACTCAGCGCTGTGGTGCGGGTGCCATATAGTGACTTTCTAAAAGGGGAGCTGAAGCATGGCTGGGCAGGGATGCTGCACGTGTGCATAGCTGCCCTGCCAGCAAAGAAACCATATTGAAAACACAGCTTGTTCCTACTTAATCCAGCTGGGCAGGGAGATAAGAAAGCTGCATGGTGAAGGGATTGCGGTGCTTCACCCAGCATGGCTGAAGAGCAGGAGACTGCACATAATTGAGAGTTTTTGGGTCTGAGTCTCCTGCAAGAGCAGTGGGCTGGGAGCTAGATGAGCAAGAGCTGAGCACCTGAGATGCTTTGCACCAGGCAGGTCACTTAACACCCTGGAGTACAAACTTCTGGAAAGAAGAAGGCATGCCCAGACCCCACCTGCAGGATTACAAATTCTGCACAACAGCAAGGCCAGGCTCACAAACGACCTGCCAGGCACATATCTGCAGGGGAAAGAAAGAGAATCTCCAAAAGAGCCTTTTCTGAACTATTATCAGACCAGCCAAGCTAGGCCGGTTCCTCGGGTTCTATTCTCACTGAAACCAACAGAGCAGAGAGATTAGAAACTGGCGCTGTAAGGGGTATTCAGGGTCCTGCCCAGCCTCTGTTCTTATACAGAGCTGCCATCAGTGCCAAGCACAAAAGAGCTGACACTTTACACAGACTGCCCTTCACATGAAAAGGGCAGGTAGTTCATCAGAAACTATACACTACTGGAAGTAATCTGGGATAGACCAAGACATGCGGTGCAGGGGCTGGGGAACACACCCACTATTTCCCCTGAAGACTGAACAGTGCCTCCCAGGGGAGATCCAGGGATCACACTCTCCTGATTGTACCAAAAATCCCCTCTAGAGGCAAGTGGAGGTGGCATATATAGCACTGTTGGACGTAGATGCTAGGTGCCCTGGGCCTTGTGCTGATAAAAAAAAGCCAGTATGGCAGAACAGCAAGGACCAGACAAGTCTGAAGACTACCACAGACTGTGGGTCACTTGTAGCTTTGCACTGGTTGCCTAAAACTAGACTGGGACATCCTCAGACATTACCAGAGATGGATCTAGAAGGAGAAAACAGTAAACTCTGCTGAGATGAATTCCACCTTGTTCTTTTTCATTATTTGCATTATTTCTTCTCCTGCATAACTTTTTAACATTTTTCTTTTTCTTCCATTTTGTTCCTATTATTTCACTATTTTTTTATTTTGGTTTTATTTAAATTCTCATATTTTACTTTTTCCTTCTCTTACTCCATTTGTCTTCTTCGTTCCCTTTCTTATTTTCATTTTAAATTTTATTTTTTCCCTTTCTATGCCTTGTTTCTATTCCTCATTCTGTTTATCCTCCCTCCACTCTCTCAAAACCATCTTTCTTTCCACTAGTCATCTCAGGTTCTTTTTACTTTTCTTAAAATATCTTTATTTTCTTTCCACTTTTATTAATGTTTGCTCATTTGTCATTGACATTGTGGTTGTTGTTGCATTTCTTCAATTTTATTCCTAGATGTTCACTATTATTTTTATTTCAAATCTCACAGTTTACCGTTCCCCTGTCCTACTCCTCGTTGCCTTCCTCCTGTCCTGTACTATTTTCATTTAAAATTTTATTTTTTCCCTTCTTAGCCTGGCTTCTAATCCTTACTGTTATAATTTCTCCTTCATCTATTTTCTTAAAATCATTTTTCTTTCCTTTACACATCTCATAATCTTTTTTTCCTTCTTACAATAATCTTATTCTCTTTCCACCTTTATTAATCTTTGCTCATTTGTTGTTGATATTATGGTTGTGGTTGGGGGGTATTTTTGCTGGTATGGGTTTTGATTGCTGGGTTGTTTTGTTTTGTTTTGGCAGCACCTGTACAATAGCATACAAGATACGGTGGAGGTTGTGATTCTCAGTCAGTCAGCAGAAGTGGAGAACCGACCAACGAACAAGCCAACAACAACTAAAATCCAATTACAACAAGGAGCTCACATAAACTGCATAAAGGGCATCACTAGAGCATCCAGATCAGGAAATCAAGGAAACCGCACAACTGCATCCCACATAACTCCTACCACAGAAGGCCACCCCACAGAGAAAACAAACAATCCATTTAAAAATGGGCAAAGAATCTGAATAGACACTTCTACAAGGGAAGGGCATACAGAGGACCCATAGACATATGAAAAGATGCTCAACATCACTGACCATCGGAGAGATGCAGATTAAAACCACAAAGAGGTATAGCCTTACACCTGTCAGAAAGACCATCATTAACAAATCAACCAACAAGAGCTTGTGAGGATGTGGAGAAAAGGGAACCCTAGTGCACTGTTGGTGGGAATGCAGACTGGTGCAGCTACTGTGGAAAATAATATGGGATTTCCTCAAAAAACTAAAAATGGAATTGCCTTTTGACCTATGGATTCTCTGCTGTGACTATATCCTAAGAATCCTGAAATACCAATTCAAAAGAACTTATGCACCCCTATGTTCATAACAGCACTATTCACAATAGCCAAGTGCTTGGAAACAGCTTAAGTGCCCATTAGTAAATTAGTGGATTGAAAAACTATGGTTCATTTACGCAGTGGAATACTATGCACTAGTACAAAAGAAGGAATTCCTACCTTTTGTGACAGCATGTTTGGAACTGGAAACTATTATGCCAAGTGAAATAAGGCAGTTGGTGGAAGTCAAATACCATATGATCTCACTTATAAGAGGAATATAATCAACAAAATAAACTAATGAGCAAAATAGAACTGGGGATATAGAAACATGGAACAGACTGGCGTCGCCAGAGGAGAAGAGGGGAAGGTGGAAATAGAGGGAAGAAATTAGTCAAAAAACATGTATGAATCACCCTTGGATGTGATCAACAGTGTAGGGATTGGCTTTGGGAGGGGAGAGGGCTGGGCAGAGGAGGGCAAAGGGAAAAAAATGGGGACAACTGTAATAGAAAATAATTTAAAAAAATAGGAAGATTATCCCATATTTCCAGGTAGCCTCAATAATCACAGGGGTTCTTAGCAGTAGAAGAGGGAAGCAAAATAGTAGGCTGAGTGAAGTGATTTGAGAAGGACTCAACTTACTAATCCTGGCTCTGAAGATGGAGGAAGGGGTCAGCAGCAAAGGATTGTGATGGTTTCTAAAACCTGGAAAAGACTCTTAGTGTCTTATTCCAGCAGCACAATTGTTAGGTATGTAAAGGCAGTTCCATTTTTAGTTTTTTGAGGAAATCCCTTACCGCTTTCCACAGTGGCTGCCCCAGTCTTCATTCCCACCAATAGTGCACAAGGGTTCCCTTTCCTTTCCATCCTTGCATTTGTTCTTTGTTGATTTGTTAATGATGGCTTTTCTGACAGGTGTGATATTTCTTTGTGGTTTTAATCTCCATCTCTCTGATAGCTAGTGATGTTGAGAATCTTTTCATACATCTATGGGCCCTGTGTATGTCCTTCCCTTGTAGAAGTGTCTATGCAGATCCTTTACCCATTTTTAAATAGATTGTTTGTCTTCCTGGGGTTAAGTTACAGGAGTTCTTTATATATTTTGGAGATCAAATGCTTGTCCAATGTATCATTGGCAAATACGTTCTCCCATACAGTGAGTTCCTTTTTCATTTTGATGATGGTTTCTTTAGCCATACAGAAGCTTTTTAATTTGATGTAGTCCTATTTGTTTATATTTTCCTTTATTTCCCTTGATCTGGGAGATCCCATCTGCTGCTGCCACAGTCAGTTCCCATACTCCCATGTCCATGGGTCATTTATACGTGTTCTTTGTCTCGTCACTTCCACTTCATTCCACCACTATCCCATTCTCCCTCCCCTGTTGTCACTTTTAGTCTGTTTCACATTTCCATGCCTGTGGTTCTATTTGGTTTGTTAGTTTATTGTTCATTAGATTCCTCTTATAGGTGAAATCATATGGCATTTGTCTTTCACTGTCTTATTTCACTTAGCATAATATTCTCCAGTTCCTTCCATGCTGTTGCAAAAGGTAAGAATTCCTTCTTTCCTTCTGCTCCCTAGTATTCTATTGTGTAAATGGACCACAGCTTTTTGATCCATTCATATGCTGATGGGCACTTATGCTGTTTCCAGCACTTGGCTATTGAGAATAGTGCTGCTATGAACTTAGGGGTGCATAAGTTCTTTTGGATTGGTGACTCAGGATTCTTAAATTTAAATAAACAAACAAACAAACAAACAAATAAATAAATCTGGAAAAGACAAAAACAGATTCATTCCTAGAACGTTTAGAAAGGGATGGGAGTCTTAACACACCTTGATTTTTAGTCCAGTGGGAACCACTTCAGACGTCTGACCTCTAGACCTCTAAGATAATAAATATACATTGTTTTAAGACATCAACCTTATGACAATTTATTACAGCAACAAGAGGAAACTAATATAGGAGGTAAATACCTCAGCCAAATGTGATACTCTGAAAAATTTAGAATGTTATTGAAAATTCCTTAGTAATGGATATAATTAATGTGCCTATGTTCTTGATTAAAATTAAAAAAATACAAATGAATTCACTTTAGGGTAAAATAATGTTGGTAACTGCTAGGTAAAAAATTATGTTACAATGTACTTATCATAATTTTTCATGTATGCAAATTTAGCCTTTTGTGGATGGTATCTATGTAGCCGTAGACATATTAGTTTTTGCATTCATTATCCCATAGGATCTTTTAACTTAAATTTGGATCTCTAATTGTTTTAAAGTATCTTCAAAATGATTATTCTATGATGCTACAGCCATGTTAAAATAATAACTACTATACACAGAAACTTCTGAAGACTATGAAATTGCCATATCCTTTAGAACAATTTATAGAACTTCTGGAAGTTGTTGTGATATATTAAAATGAATACAGGTTTTTACTTTTTTAACATTATCTGTCAAAGCATCCTGCTTACTTTCAAGGAAAGCTTATTTAAATGTTATTAAAGATGTAATTTAATTAAGAAAACATAATGAGGTTAGCCTAACAGAATACAGAAGAAAGCTCAGTAGTGTGTGAAAGGTCTTAAATACACACTGTCAATCCTAAAAGTAAAAAAAGTGGTCCGAGTCTTACGCGTGGGTAAGGAAAAGTGTCATGTCACTGTGATGCTGTGTGTCAGTGCAGATACTGGATTTCAAAGAATTTTACATTTCTTTTTTTATTAATGGGAAAAAAATTTGTCTCAGATTTGTTCATGGTATTTTGCTTGCATAATGACTGAAGAAGAAATTTATATGGAATTTGTGATTGACATAGTCTATAGTTTATTAACCAAAAGATGTGTGTACTTAAAATATTGTTGTTTCCCTGAAAAACTATTAAATCATATATAGGTGTAGGTGTGTGTCAACACATACACTCAAATTTTATATAGAAAAGTATGGAGTTAAATGGAGACAAAAAGTAAAATATTCAACTTTCAATTTCTTCTTGACCTGGTATGTACTGAATTTCTAAAAATAGCACAGGAGGCAGTGAACAAAATACTAATATAAAATGTAGATAAAAATAGAAAGCAGTGCCATCAAATGTTAGAAACTGTCCACTTAAGACTTTATCCTCAAAATCAAGTGTAAAAATCACAGAATTAATTTAGCACAAACAGACTTAATTCACTATCAAAGACTTTTCTTAAACTGAATTTTCCTCACACCAGGTGGCTTTCCCTTCCCCTCCTTCCTTCCACTGTTTTTTTTTTTTTTTTTTTAAATCAAGCCTAGGGAAACCTATAGTGAAGTTCTGTAATAACAAAGTATAATGGGGCCTTCTACATCACTGAATGCAGTGGGCTGTCTATTCTATATTTAAAAGTCTCCAGGGAAAGAGCTTCTACAACTTCCTTGTGAATCTCTGACTTAGTACCTGGCAATCTTCCCCTCCCAGGGTCCCCAGGCTGGTCTTCCTCCCTTGCTTAAGAATTTATTAGAGATCAAATTATTTTAGGGTTCTGAATATATTGTTATATTTAAACCATACTTTCCCCCAAGGGGGCTCAATTAAAAGTGCAGGATGTGTGTGTGGTGGAGTGCTATCTGCAAAGAAAGGGGTTCAATTAATACAAATGCGTGAGATTAAGGGGATAAACAGAAATAAAAATCTTTCAGGTAATGCTCTTTCAAAAGTTTTGAAACAGCTGTAATCTGAAATATGTCTCCTCCTTTTTATTCTTACTGGAGTTAAGAAATTATATGCTACCGAAGACAGACTACGCCTGCCTGGATCTGTCCTCAGGCTAGATATTTGGCCACACTGTCCATTTCTTCATTAGAGGTTGATGATTGTGTTTACTTACCTCAAATTTTAGTGTGAATTTATTAACATACCACACATTTTTGTGTGGTATTTTTAAAAATGTTCATCTCTATTAGAACTCTGAGGACTTAATGCTGTTATTATTTCTCAAGGTTTTTTATTGCTATTTTCCATTAAAAAATTATTCAAAACTGTGGAAGAGAATAGTAGTCTATTTTTGCCATGTAATATGTTGGCATTTGGAAGGAGAAAGAAATTTATTTTTAGAAATGTTCACATTTCTTCAATACTGTCTACTACCTTTATATTGATTTTATCTTAGGGAAATGTGTCACAATATAACTAGGAATTTAAAAAATATTTATATTGCTATTTATATTATCCATAAACTTCTAATTAAAACATCAATGGAGTTATCTAGTTTAAATCGCCAAAAATATGAACTTATTTACTTAGCTTAACTATTTTATGGTTTGTTTACTTCTCATTTTGGGAAAGGGATCCACCTTTCTTGTATTTTATGATTACTTGTGATTCAGTATTATAGGTTTTAGATATAAGACAAATTTGATTATAATTTTTGAGTTATAATTTCATTAAAATGAACATGAGAAAAAAATTTAATTAATTACAGTTTTCAAAATTTCTTTTGCTTCATGTTAAGAAATTTATGATGACTATGAGCAAGTGATGAGCCAATATATTGGTAATAAAATAATTGGTTACTTGCTTGTAACTTGTTTACATGTTTGTTGTCAACTTGTCAATATTTAAGTTAAGCTTATTTTCATGTTTGTAAGGTCAACTTGTTTTTATGTTTGTTACTTGTTTAGGGAAGGGATTTAAGCTCAACTTGTTTCCATGTTTGTCATTTGTTTAGGGAAGGGATTTACAGGTCTGTTGTCTATACCAAATTCCTGACTGAACATGCTACTGGAGCCCAACCAGGAATGGGAGATTTTTCTCACTGAGCACTCTTTTTGTCTTCTGACACTGCCACCACAGTTCCATTCTAGGAACAGGGCAAGCACTGCACCGTGTGATTTTTAAAGGTGTCAAATATGAAGTACAGCAAAGATGACCCTCTCTTTTGCTGCTCTTCCAATTCAGCTATACTATGTAAATTATTCTGATGTTTAAAAGATATTACCAAAAAACTGTTTCTGTTTTCCCTTTCATTGCATGTGTAGCTGGTTAGAGCTCAAGGAAGAGTCAGAGTTTCTGTGTACCATCTGTCTGTCTGTCTGCTGTCCGTTCTGATCCTCATCTGACCCAGGAGGTGGAGGCTGGAGGAGATTCAAGGTGTTAGTTCCTCTTTTGTTGTGTAGACACATCTTAGAGTTAGGGAAGAGGAGGGTTATTGTGGAGAGGAAAAGATAACATGGGAGTGGCTCATTGTACCATGATCCACATAAGTTAGCTGAAAGTTCACATCTCACACAATGGACACAAAGTTTTTCAGGGTTTTTTTTCTGTAATACTTAACTATTGTTCATCTTGGATCTAGTACATAATGTCCATGTCTCATTTTGTCTTTAAGAAAATATAATAATATTTAATCTCAAAAATATTTTTATAATTCTGTGTAATTCTTTATCAAGTTTGTCAGATTAATGCTTCTCTTAATCACTATTCATATCATTGAAGCATATTTTATCTTTCGTTCAGTAATAATCTATCCAGCTTCTTAACAGATTGTAATAGAGAAGCAGTGAGAGAGGGGAATAAAGAAGACTATATTTTGTGTTTTATCCTGCTATATATAATTCGCTTAAATGTTATATATGTGTCTTTGTAGAAGTTATCTTTCTTCAAATAAGTAGTTTCAAACTAAAGTCACAGCTCTCTGTGGATTATTCATTAAACAATGGAAAAAGATTAGTTTATACTTTCCTATAGAATATAATCACAAATGTAGTCTTAATTTCAGTATTTTTGACATAAAATTATTATATTTGTGATACCTCATTTTGCTAATTTAATATTGTAACATTAAAGTATATTTTCTTGGTTATAGTGGTGTCATGTCAAAGAGAGAATAATACACATAAATAAAAGACTTATAATCTATGTTGTTAACCAAAACAATTATTTAAAACCTTGTTTCCTTGTATTAACTGTGTCTTTAAATCTAAAAGAAATATTAAAGTATATCTTTGTTAGTTTGGAATGGACTCAGTACCAGCTATTCAAACCAGCTGTAGAAAAGAAATCATTAAGAAATTTACATGAAGGATCTATTGCACATTTCTTTTTGAGGTGAGTAAAAGCAAATCTGTTATTGCTGATACCACTTGAAAGCTTATTGAGGGAAATGGTTTGATTTCTTATAACAGAAACATTTAAAATGTTGGGGTTAAAAAACCTACTCGACATTTTTAACTGCTCTAGTTTTAATTCATAATTACAAGCTTATTCCAATTGCAGCATAATGAAACCACATTTTAGACCAACAGCTGTTACCTACTTTTCTGGTAGCCTTGGGGTATGAATATTTTAATATTCATTTTTTATGTGCAGATAAACTAAATACTTTCTACTGGAAGTTATCAAATTAATCACAAAAATCTTAGTTGCTGCTCTTTCTTCCATGTAACTCACTTTTTAAAAAACTGTTCGCTTTATGCTCCATTTTTTATAAACTTGAAAGTGATTTTTATAGAATGTAAGAAGGAGAATATGGAGAAATCTATGAATATAAAGGATCATGGAAAAGATTAGAGCCATAGTGTGTCAGTGACCTACCCTTTCATTCTCTTCTATCTAATGCAAAGTCAGTTTAAGCCACCATGTTTTGCTTTTGGCAATGTTTTAATAGCTAGTTTTGTGTTGGAAGGCTATGATTTTCACTTAGAGAAATGGCATTAGGTTATCATATGTAAATGATTTGTACAAAAGGTACATTCGTTCCTCTTCAATCTTTCAGCATAATCTTGCAAATACAATTATGATGAAACAGAAAACATGGAGCAATTTTTGTTTAGGGGGGCAGTGAACAAATAGAAAAATAAAAGTTCTGTAGCACAGTAAAATCTAAAAGTGAAGCAGTAGATAGATAAAATGGTGGTGGGAGTCTCTAAAACAAAATAGAAATAAATGAATTTGTATCTAAGGTTGGTGGATGTCAATACTGGGGATGGTCAAGAAATGTTTTTTATGTTTATGAATTCTATAGGAAGGTTTTTTCCCTGTCTTCATTTCAACAAAATAATATTACTTACATAATAAAATAAATAATATTTTTGAGTGGAAAACATAATCTATACCCTTAGCAGGTCAAGATCAACTCTCTTATTAATATCAAATTAGGTCGACTTAAACATATTTCAAGTCTGAGTATGGCGATAGAAAAATAATGATAGGAAAAAAAGAAGCACATAAAATGCTCTATGTAGTGTCTTTTTAGTTACGAGGACCAACTTCAACTGCTGTGAAAGTGTATTTGGCCTTAGTGAGCACACATGTGATGATATCTTATGGATTCTTCTTTCTGACTTTATGTTCCTGGCTCTTGGGATAACAGAGTATAAATAGTCAGCCCCTGGGTTTTTGAGAAACAGATGCTTTCCCCCATCCCACTCGTCCTTTTTAAAGTGGAGGCATTTGATAGGTGTTGATGGTGAGAGGAGACAGACGTTTCTAATCCTTTCTAGTGCCTATGTCAGCCAAAATGTTCATGCCCTTGTCTTTGTGCATTCCTCATCTGCCTTGGACTCTCCTCTTTGCTCTGTAATCTTTTTGATTGTGACTTAGTAAGTCCCTGATTGATACTGGGGAAATTTTTTTTATCTTAAGCTTATTTCTCATTTTCATCTTTTTCCTTTGCCTTCATATGTTAACAGACACTTGCTTTTTCCTGTGCCATTTTTAATGGAGTCCCAACTTTTTCAAAGCTTCCTTATCTTTCATAGTCCCTAAAGTGTCTCTTCACCAACTTTCCAAATAATCACTGACGTCCTGTTGGGCTCCCCACACTTGACTTGTATATTCCCAAGGATATTACTTGTACTTACTGAGTAATTGCTCCGTGGGTACTTTGCATGCTTTACTTATTTTATTTGTCACAATACTTTTAGATACCTGTTAGTATTTCCATGCAGTAGTGGAGGAGAATGAAGCTTAAAGGTGTTGAATAAGATGTCAAAAGTCAAACACCTGTTAGGAACTATAGCTGGAAGTTAATGTTGGGTCTAGTTCAGAAGTTATGCTCTTCGTTACTATTACCATGTTGATTCTTACTCTTTTTCCTTACCATCATTCTCAGTGATACTAGCATTCCTCTGTTAGTTCATCAAGTAAGTCTTACTGACTCATAGTTTCAACATTTGTAGCCTTCCACTGTAGAATCACATATGTTTCCACTTCTGAAATCTCAGAGTTGGTGGGCTTCTCACAAACACAACAGCTTTGGCTGCCATTCTCTCTCTGCTCCTCTGTTGAACCTACTTCTCAGTCTCTCTCATTTTCCTGACACACATCTCCTTCCGCCTTGCCAACTCTTACTTCCTGGACTACATCGTCTTCTCCTACCTGAACAATCTGGTTACCTCAAGGTTTAATGGCTCTTACACATCAGTCCAGACTCCTAAAGACTCTTCATTTTAATATTAACACCCAATCTAATTCCTGAAATTACTTTGTCCACATCTTTATTTAGATTATTAGGGAACAAAAAAAGATTCCCAGGATATCATCTTGCCTTAAAATCTGTTTCTAAGAAAATTCAGACTTGACTGGCAGACCTTGCTTCGAGCTACACTTTGGCACTTTCTACTTCTGGGAAGTTCTATTGATCCCCTCTGATTCCTTATTGCTTTCACCTGAGGCCTTGTTCAAAGCTTCTTTTACTCCCTCCTTTCTTACAAGCCAACCCTAAACTTAGCAGAAGGATCTAGTTTAACCTGTCCTCTCAATCATCTCATCCTTCATATTAAGCTCTCAAACTGAGTCTGATTTACTGTGACAATCACTGCTCACCTATATTTAGGTTTGTCCAGTTTTTATTTTGAGACATCTCACTCTGAAACTTATTCCTTTCCTTTACCATGATTTAAGTCATTTTTATTACAGCAATTTCATTCTTCTTGCCCTGAAACACACTTGAGCTTTTCTTTCTTAAAAAAGTTCTTTGGTGACAGCCTGTCTCTTCTAATCACCATTTATTTCATTTTACTTTAAGTGCCTGTTGTCTTGTGGTCTTAGATTAATGTTCTTAAGCCACTGTGTTTATCCTCTAACAATCTTTCCTTTAATTCCTTGAAATTTGACTTATGCACCCAACATTTGCTGAAATTGCCATCATCAATAAAATTATTCTTGCTAGATCTTGCTTCTGTTCTCATTGTTCTTGATGTCTCTGTAGAATTTGGTATAAGTAAACTGAAACTCTTTACCAAAACTCATTTTTTTTCTTGACTTTTGTAACAACATTATTAAAGTTTGCTCCTCCCAACTTTGGCCATTATTTTAATATATTTTACCGGTTAATCCTAACAGTTCTAATTTTTTATTTCTACAATAGCTGTCTCATAGTTCAGCTCTAATCTCTGTGATTGTCACTTTAAAATCATGATTTTCTCCCTCAAAGCTGATGTGGTGCATTTCTGCTTGGTTTACAAATGACCATTTTTTAAGGTCTGGTATTGAAATCATTTAGAAGTCATATTTTATTTAATGATTTCTTTCCAGTATACAGCAACTGCCTGCTAGTTGGTAGTCACTCATATATTTGATATTATAGTATTAGAGACAGACTTTACTGAGCAGCTACCATAGTGTCCTATGGACAATAAGATAGGCACTTTAGATATTTTATTTAATATTCTCAAAGATCACTTGAGGATAGGCTTTGTGAAAATCCTGGTGATTGCTTAACTCCACCTTTATCCACAATTCCTTTTTCTTTAATTCCATTCTAGCCAGGGATGGCCAAATGATGAGATTCTGGATAAAAAAAGTATGAGTGAAAGTTTAAAGGATGTTTTTTTCTCCAGATACCTGTGCCCAGTTCGTGCATTTTGCTTGACCCCAGCATCTCATGTTTGCATTTCTGCCTTTATAACTTCAGTCTCTCCCTGTAAAAATTCATTCTGGTTACTACTGTCAGGATAAACTTAGAGAGCTCTGCAGTAATGTTAAAAATACAGATGGAGGTGTTAACTAATGGTTGATAATCCTACTGCAGTATTTAAATATCAACTAAACATGTTGTACACCTTAAAGTTACACAATATTGCATATCAATTATATCTCAATAAAAATTACATGCAATAAAATGTATGTATATGCCCCTAGCAAAAAATAAATACTGCTTTAAACATATACAGCTTCTATATATAACTTATACAGAACTTCTATAGTGTTAATTTACTTATGGATTATATCATTTAATCTTTAATAACTGTGCAAAATATATTTTATTACCATCATTATTGGTAAACTGAGACTTACAAATGGTCAAGCCCATAGTCACTATCAGTAAGTCTGAATTAGAAATAGAATGCAGGTCCCTTGATATCAGATTTGATGTTCTTAAAAACTCTTTACCGTTCTGACATTTTTTCAATTTCTTTCCTTTTGCTTAATAGTGTACTAGAGTTGGTAACATTGTGATATATCAAACGCATTTTAAATACATCCTCCCTCCCTCCTCATGTGACTTTTTTTCCTTGAATCCCCAACATATTTCCCCACTTTAGTCAGACCAGTTTAATAAGCCAGGGGGCGAAAGACAAATACCATATGATCTCACCTATAAGCGGAACCTAACCAACAATGCAAAGAAGCAAGGAAAATATGACCAGCAACACTGAAAGGAAAAGAAATCAACAGAGACAAGAGGGAAGGGGGGGGCAGGGAAAGGGAAGGGAAGGGGAAAGTCAAGGAACATATAGCAAGGACTCATGGACAAAACCAAAGGGGAAGAGCTGAGGGAGGGAAGGTGGGAGGGGGCAAGGGAAAGAGGTGGGTGGAAGGCAGAGACAAATGTATTTAAAAAGTAAATAAATTAATTAAAAATAAATAAATAAATAAAAAGAAAAAAGAAAAAAATAAAAGTCTGTTTCAATTTAAAAAAAATATAGTTTCTCAAGCCTGTTTATGTATTTTTTTTACTTGATAGTAATATTTTTATATTTTAAAAAATTTTAATTGATTTTTTAGATACAGAAAGGAAGAGAGAGAGAAACATCAATTTGTTGTTCCACTTACTTATACATTCATTGGTTGCTTCCTGTATGTGCCCTGACTGGGGATCAAACCCACAAGCTTAGCTCATTGAGACACACTCTAGCCAACTGAGTTACCTGGCCAGGGCTTGATATTAACCTTTTAAGCTCAAATTCCACCTGATTCAGATAGCTCTATAAAATATATACCTAGTTTATTTGGTCCATTTTATTTTTATGTTTATGTAAAACTTCTTCACAATTGATCTTACACTCTCTTGTAATTCTTCTTAATTATTATATGAATTAGATACTTATTTTTTTATTTAGATCATATGCTTCACTATACCTTAATATAGTTCTAAATCCAATGTGCAGCTCCTACAAGAACTTATGGGACTCACTGAACGCACAATTTTTTTTAAGTGTAATTTACTTTTACTTTTACATTTTAGATGCACACATGCATATGCAAAATGAATATATCTTCTTTGCATTCAATTTTTATACTTTTGACCAAAAGGTCCCAGGCTGGAGAATTAGGCAGGTCTGGGTTACATTTTGCTTCTTTCATCTCATTTGATCTGACTTTGGGCAAACAACTTTAATTTACTTGGCATAAGTTTCTTCATATGTAAAATAGCAAAATAATAATTCTCATATCAAAAAGTTATTAGGATTCTTAAATGAGGTAGTGTAAAGCACATAATCAGTTCCAAGCGTAGGGCAAATGCTAATGATAAATACATAATAAGGTGAATCATGCCACTGTCCTTACAATTCTCTCTCTTCAACAAATTATTCTAACCCATTGGAGAAGTTCCAAATGCTTTTATGTCTATGTTGTCTGGTTTGCATGAAGATCTTTACTTTTAGGCAGAGACAAATGTATTTGAAAAAACAAACAAACAAACAAATAAACAAGTATGGCAAGATAGTGCCCATGATGAATACAGATAGCTAAATGAACACACAATTTTTTAAACAAAAATCTTTTAAGTTTTAGGTGTAGAATTGTAAAATACATCTGATGTATATTGCATTTTGTGTGCACCACCCAAAATCTAGTTTCCTCTGTCACCATATATTTGATCCCTTTGACCCTCTTTATCCTCTCTACCCCTATTCCCTCTGGTAACCACCATCCTGTTGGTGAACACACTATTTCTTTTATTTTCTTTTTTTAGTATTTCTTTTCTTTTTTTAACTTTTTTTATTAATTCATTTTATATAGTTATTATATTACAGTTGGCCTAATTTTTCCCCCTTTTCCCTCCTCCCATCCCATCCTCCACAGTCAATTCCCATACTGTTGTCCATGTCTGTGGGTCATTCATACATGTTCTTTCTCTGTTTCTTTGTCCCATCCTCTTTCCTTCTCTTCCTCTTTCTCTCTCCCCCCTCCTTTATTCCTTCTTTCCTCTCTTTCTTCCTTCCTCCTTCCCTCTTTCCTCTTTCTTTCTTTCTTCAAATTGCTGAATGATAAATGAATTATAAATACTCCACCTTTTATTATAAATGCCCCATACCAAACTGCTTGATAAATCACCAGACTCATCAGCTGACTTCAGCATTGTATGATCTTGTTTATGATGTTTTGTTCCTATTGCTATATTATTAAAGTCCATTGCCTAAAATTTTTACCAAAGACTTTCATAATGAATGAATATAAACATCATAAAAGAAACACACAGAACAAGTTCCTCCAGTGTTACCTGTGAGTGTCTGTATCTCCAAGCCCTGACTACTGAAACTCAAGAGTGTCAAAAGTAGAGAAGCAGGATCAGTGATAGAATGCTATCATAAAATGGCTCATCTAGCCTAGATATGCTCCATTTTAAACTTACAGTCAGTAAATTTCCAAAAATGTTTTCAGTTTTAAAAAATTAAGTGGGGATACTGCAAAGTTGCTGCACTTGATGGTATGGGCACATAAATGTAGCGTGATGTATGGAAAACTGGAATTGTCCAAGACAAGGGTGTTTTGACTTCCAGCTCTGTCTCTGCGTAGCTTTTGTGATTTGGGAATTACTATCTTTTTTTAATTAGAATTAACAAACATTTATGGAAATTAACTCTGTGTAAGGAGATTTATAAGATGAGGTGGAACGAGAGAAGAAGGCACAAGCAAAAAATTTCTATGAGGCAGACAGTAAAAGTGCTATCAAAAAGATGTTACACAAGCAATAACTATCCAAAGACTGAGACTAAAGTTAATATCATACAATGTACTGATTTAAATATGGGCTAATTTGACTAACCAAGGCCAGATCCCATGTTGGAAGCAATTTAGTTCCCTTCTATGCTGGCAGCTTCATTGTCACAGGAAGCCTAGTTTTTGCCTATTCCTAATCATCACGGTGGTTCCAATTTTCTTCTGTTTTCACTGAAAAGGTGTTTATTCACCTCATGCCTTCAGTTAGATATTTTTATTAAGACTTTATATTTTCTAAGTGCAGAGATAACTAACTTTGTTTTCTTTTTCTGTTTGGTATAAGATAATTAAACTTACCAGCCTTCTTCTTGGAATCTAGACGTTAAGGGGTTTCACAAAACCCTTGAAATTATATGAGAAATTTCCTAATCTATGTATATGCGCATCATCTGAAATAGTACCCAGTATTTCTTATCTTTTTCTCCAAAAGACTTTTGTTTTGATAAATATTTTAAGAATTATTTCTAGTGGCAATTTTCCATGTTTCTCCAGCAGCAGGTAGAATATTTCTCAGTTTTACTAGATTTTAGCCATTGCTTCAGCATTCATGTTGACACATAGTCGGTCACACATAGGCGTACTCATGGGAGTTCATTGTCACAGTATTTATTATGACTGTGCTATGTCTTATTATATCACTTGAATTGTTCAAATCCATGGTGGGTGGGTGTGTATGATCAACACACCTGCCTTTTTAATCACGTGTAAAGGAGATGTGGAAATGTCTCCTTTGTTCACAGATTCAGGGCAGTCTGAAGTTCAGTCTTTAATACACATGTAGCTGAAGTCTGAAGATGTGGGAGGCAATCATAGTATATACTTGTAAGCAGTCTTGATGCCTAGAAGAAAATTAGTGGACACAATTTCCAAACTGGTTTGGTCTAGAGGTCTTTGATTGAGGATGAAGATCCGATTTATCCTCAACCAATTGGACTTCGTGTTTTGGGGCTCTGATGTCAGGAGAAGGAATTATCACCTCACTGATTCTGGAAATGTTGATTTCAAAATGTCTGTTAAGTATCCAGCAGAGATTCCAACTAGGCAGCCTAAAATAAGAGATTAACACATAGAAAGAGATTTAAACTGGTGATCTAAAATTGAAAGTCCTTATCATATAAAGCCATTGGATAAGTGAAATCAGCTATGTACTAAACATTAACAAATAAAAGAAGTCCAAAGACCTTTTCTGAGGAATGCTGGAAACACCCTGAAAAATCTTTTTTAAAGGACCCAATAGACATTAAACATCCAGAACATCCATTAAAAAATGATGAAGGTACAGCAAAAGAGCCTAAGCAAGAGTCCCCAGGAGCCCCCAGATAGCTAGTTTCTGTCTCTTTTTCATCCATCCTCGTTCTCTCTCATTCTCTCTCTGTCACACACACAGACACACGCACATTTGGAAGGCAGTCCTGACCCTGGTTTGTGATGAAATCTAAAATGTTTTCATATTTCTCTATGGTCGTTATCCTCTATGCTAATTTCTTCCTCTTCTGTGGGATGCCCAATGAAATAATTACCCCTCTGACCTACACATCCTCCACACTATCATTTTCTTTCTCTAGGAGAATGCAGTAACCTGCCACAGGATAGAGACCTTGGGGCTTTGAGCCCATAACCCACTCCAACTGCTGGGCCCTACAGGGCCATTAAATCTGTCATTTGCCTATTTCCAGGGCTCTCTACCCTGAGGATACTTAAGTGGCATTCTCTAATTCAAAGATCAATACTTTTTTCTTTCATTTATTCCTGGAAAAACCTCATTCTAGACTCTACAACAGTTTTAAAATCACAGTAGCAAACAAATCTCTAGCATATTTAGTGTTTGCAGGTAGAACAGCACATAGACCTACAATTAGACCAAACTTCTCTTCCCCTCCAAAAGAACTCTAATTTCTCGAGACACTAAATTTCCTTGAAGTATAGGTTAAAACTGATTTGTAGTTTATAATGTTTCTGGAGAGTTCATTAAACTTCGTTGATTTAGTGAACTCACATTACGCCGTGCGTATTTGGCTGTCACGGCCAGGCCAGCACTGCAAGGCAGTATCCCCAGCTTCCCTCTATGTTTCCAGAAATTACCACAGCCCTTGAAATGTTGATTAACTTTCTTATGTAATACAAATATAGTAGATAGGTGGTCATGGAACCGCAAATGCTCATAAGAACTCCTCAAATCTGAAGTTTCAGCATTAAGTCCAAAATATAACCCATGAAAAGCTGAAGCTGCTTCTATAATTACCTGTATATTACTACATTTAAAAGAAACACCAATTTGGCACCCAAATAATGGAGAAAGCCATTTATATTTAAATTAGAGAAAATGTATGAAATGGGATTATATTGCATAAAACAGTGTAGATCAGCTTTAAAATCCTGCAGCAACTGTTTCTAAAGGTGGCAAGTCAATTATTTTCTTGATAATGTGCAACAAAAAAATAAACTTCCCTCAACAAAAAGGAAAGTAAAAAAGAATGAAAAACAGAGAAACAAATGTAAAAAACAATAAAATATCACAGGTAAGATTGATGGGGCTGCCGTAACCATTCATAACTTTACATTATAATTTTTGTTTACAAAGATGATATCTCACCATCCTTATTGATTAGTGATATAGTAAGCAAATGTTATACATTTCCACTTAAGAAAATACAAATTAAGTTGTATTGAATATTTTTTATCACTTTTCACTGGGTGAAAAATTCCATTTAAAAATGTTCAAAAGTCACATCTTTAGACCTTTTGTTTCTATAGCTATGTGATTGCCATAAAGTTCTCATTATTTTTACTACATGAGAATGGGCAATGGCAACTTATTTGGGCCAATTAACACTGAAGTTTATAATAAATTAACACTAAGTGGTGAACTAGGTTTGTATTGGTTTCAGAAATCTCTGGAATGACTTGTTTTTGTTGGATTTCAGTGACTATGGGAAGTTATTCTATCTATTGCCTCACCTTTCCTCCTTCATGTTTCTGCTTCAGTATAGCCCATATTTATTTCTCTTCTTATATAACAAGTACCATTACCTCCACACTGAATGACTGGTGCCCACCAGGTTAGGGCAAGGGTTTGAGGATTTGGCATCAGGTTGTAAAGTGGGTGAACAATGAGGAAGTAGAATAGTGTTGAGGAGAGTGCAGAAGGCAAGTGCTATAGCTTTACGGAAAGTTGTGGCAATGAGAATTTAATAGAAATTAAGGAGACAAAATTAATTGAGATGGGCATAATTTTGAAATAAATGCTAAGAACATGTCTTAGATGATGGCATAAGTGTACCACTATGGTCCACAAATTTTTGATGCTCCTCCCATTGAGAGGCATGATACATATCACTTTGAACCTGAACTACATGACTGATCCATAGTGAATGTGAAGCCACGTCAGTTTCTGGGCCCAGGCCTTAAGAAGGTGTCAGCTTCTACTTCCTGTCTCTCAGGACCTCAACTTAAAATCCAGCCACCCTGTTGGGGGGAAGCCTAACAAGTTAATGGGGAGGCCACATGCAGGTGTATTGGTCGAACAGCCCGAGTTGAAGTCCCAGCTGACAGCCAGTATCAGCCACCAGACACATATCTTCATGGGCCTCAACATGACTGCATTCTCCAGATAGTAAGGTCCCCGTGGTCTGGATTCTTCTCAGCTGAGTGCTTAGGCGTCATGGAGCAGAGGCAATGCATCGCCCCTGCGCACTTTCCCAAGTTCTGGCTCACAGAATTCCGAAGCCTAATAAATGGCTGATGTTTTATACCTCTAAGCGTGGAGTGTTTTTTTCCTTAATGTAGAATTAGTGACTGGAACAACCATTCCAGTCACTAAATAGTATGACTCTGAACAGATGAAATTCCCTTTGAATAAGAAAAGGTTTTCTAAAAATTATGAAGAGTGGCATGAGGTTATTTCTTTGATAGTAACTTTGTTGCTTTCATTGTTTGCACCATATTCTTCACTCTTCCAAACATTTTTGATAAGGGGAACTTTTAAAATCACTGGATTGCAGCTTGTGGCTGAGGTATCAAGATAGCTTAGGTGGCCAGTTTTGAGTTCCTTTATTATTGCAAAGTTGAAAGAAACAGCTTTACTTCTACCAGTAGGGTCTTCTGCCAAATTTAACTTGTACATTTCTAAATCACTTACATATTTTAAAGGATTAAAATTAAACACAAGATTAAAAACTTTCCTCTTGGCTTCAAAGGGAGAACCAAAATCTCCACAGAGCCTAACTGACAACCTCCTTTGCTGTTTAGAAACGGGGGGGGGGGGGGGGGGGGGGGGCAGGAGGGAAAAAAGCCTAGCTTGAAGCATTTCTTTATTTCTTAACCTCTTGTTTTCCAGCCAGTGTTGTTCTGGAGTAAACATTGGAAAGCTGAGATAAATTGTGATGTTTATTTTAGCTTTACTCAAAGTGACATTTAAGAAATCGATAGTGAATATTTGTCCATTTCTGATCTTGGCTCCAACTCCAGTCTTTAGGAGGGTGGTTAATCTGACATGTTGTGGCAGAATTAATTTTGTTGCCATAACAGTAACTTTCCCCTGATAAATTTTTCTCTCTGGATATTTTAACACTTCAAAAGATGATGCAGCATACCTTTAGAAAATCAGAGGATGATAAGGTTTTGTGCACACAGTGGACCCAATGATTACTCCTGAACCCCAACTTGTAATTATGGAGGCAAGACCAGAGAACTTTCAACATGCTTGCTTGCTTGTGGCAGAACTGAATGTGGGGAGAAATGTCAAGTTGGGGTTGAGGTTCAAAGTTAGGAGCTGCTTTCCAGCTCTGCAGCTGCTATAATTATACAATTTTTTACATTGGAACCATTTATCTTTTGCCAACTGTGGTAATTAATTTTGTCTTTAGTCAGTGAAGGGGGGATTGATCTTCTCCTTATGAATAAGTTTCTCACGCAAATGTTTTCCAGTGTTGAAATGTAGAATGGCTTTTCTTCTGTTTTACAGGTATTTACTGGAATCTGAGCTTATAAGTCTCTAAATCCATGACTAATGCAAGTTAGAACCCAGTTTATTGATGACGTCCACTTTCCTCCTTAGGGATCAAAGTTATTCAAAGTACACACTGTTTAGAGCTCTTAAACGATCTCTGAGCCTGTTACCATGTAATGCAAGAATAGCTACTTATGCAGGTGAGTATCTGTTAGTTGCACAAATAAAATATAATCCTCTTTTAGGATTGTATTTTCTTTTAAAAATTTCTCATAAACTTATAGTTCATATGCTTAACAGTCCTTTAACCCAAATATAATGCAATGGTCTTGTGTGTTAGTATTAAAAAAAGTCTCATCACCGGGCAGCTCTATGTCAATTTCCAAAAAAGAATCAGCCATACCTTCAAATATTCTACCTCTTAAATTTATTTACTTTAGTTTAGTATGAGTGCTGTTAGATATAATTTTCTTCCAAAGTGAGGAGACATTATGAGAGAGAGAGACAGAGAGAGGAGGAACAGTTTTAAAGGACACAAGGAAATTCTATGTACTGAATTATAATCTCCAGTTTTACAACTATTTTTTTATTTTTCAATAACAGCATATGATACTATATTAGTTTCATGTGTAAAAGAGCAATTAGACATTTACATAACTTACAAAGTGATCTTTACATCCCAGCGCCTGTTTTTATAACTGGCCATGCACACATTTTAACCCTTTCCCCTTATTCACCCATCCCCCCCCAACCACCCGCTTAATCCCCCAACTGGCAACCATCAAGTGGTTCTTTGAATCTATGAGTTTTTCTATTTTGTTTGTTCATTTGTTTTGTTTTGTTTTGTTTTGTTTTGTTTTTTTTAGATTCCACATATATTGAAATTATATGGTATTTATCTTTCTCTTTTTGACTTATTTTACTCAGCATAACCCCCTCTAGGTCCATCTATGTTGTTTCAAATGGCACAATTTCATTCTGTTTTACACTTGAGTAATATTCTATTGTATATATGTATCATCTCTTTATTATCCATTTGTATACCAATAAACTTAGTTTGCTTCTATATCTTGGCTATTGTAAATAATGCTACAATAAACATAGGGATGCATATGTCCTTTCAAGTTAGTGTTTTGGGTTTGTTTTTTTTAAATACCCAGAAGTTAAATTGCAGAATCCATCTTCGTCTCATTAGGGCCTTTTTTTTAAGTCTATTTTGTCTGATATGAGTATCACTATCCAAACTTTCATTTTCCATTTCCATTTTCACAAAATATTTTTCTATCTCTTTAACTTTCAGTTTCTATGTGTCTTTGTATCTGAAATGGGCCACTTATAGGCAGCATAGATGGGTCTTGTGTTTTTTAAATCCATTCAACCACTTTATATCTTTTGATTGGAGCATTTAATCTATTTACATTTAAAGTAATTATTGACAGGTATGTAGTTATTGCCATTTTATCACTCATTTTTAATGTATTTTTTCTTCTTTTTTTAAAGAGAAGTTCTTTTAACATTTCTTGTAACACTGGTTTGGTGGTGAATTCCTTTAGCTTTTTCTTGTATTGGAAGCTCTTTATCTGTCTTTCAATTCCAAATGATAGCTTTGCTGGCTAGAGAAATCTTGGTTGTAGTTACCTGTTTCTCATTGCATTTAATATTCTGTGACAATCTTTCTGGCCTGCAAAGTTTCTGTTAAGATATCACTGGAAGTCTTATGGGAGTTCCCTTGTCAGTAACTAATTGCTTTTCTATTACTGCTTTTAATATTCTTTGTCTTCAGCCTTTATCATTTTAATTACTGTTTGTCTTGGTGTGAGTCTCTTTGGGTTCATCTTGATTGGGACACTCTAAACTACCTGGAATTGTATGTCTGTTTTCTTTGCCAGGTTATATAAGTTTTCTGTCATTACTTCTTTAAATAGTTTTTCAGTTCCTTGCTCTCCCTCTTCTCCTTCTGGCACCTCTATGATGCAAATGTATTATGCTTGGTGTTGTCCCAAAGGCCTCTTAAACTATCCTGAATATCTGGATTTTTTTTTCTTTTTGTTGGTCTGATTGAGTGTTTTCTGCTACCTTGTCCTTTATTTTTTTATTTATTTTATTTTTTTATTTTTTAAAGTATATTTTATTGATTATGCTATTATAGTTGTCCCAATTTTTCCCCTTTTGCTCCCCTCCACCCACTCCATCCCACTCCCATTGGCAGTTCCCCATTAGTTCATGTCCGTAGGTAATGCGTATAAGTTCTTTGGCTGCTCTATGTCCTACCCTGTTCTTTTTTTTAAATTTATTTTTTCAAATACATTTGTCTCTGCCTTCCCCCCACCATTTTCCCTTGCCCCCTACCCCCTCCCTTCCTCAATCCTTCCCCTTTGGTTTTGTACATGAGACCTTGCTATATGTTCCTTGACTTTCCCCTTCCCTCCTTTTCCCCTGCACCCCCCTTCCTCTTTCCCTCTTGTCTCTGTTGGTTTCTTTTCCTTTCAGTGCTGCTGGTCTTATTTTTCTTGCATCTTTGTATTGTTGGTTAGGTTCTGCTTATAGGTGAGATCATATGGTATTTGTCTTTCACCCCCTGGCTTATTTTGCTTAGCATAATGCTCTCTAGTTCCATCCATGCTGTCGCAAAGTTTAGTAGTTCTTTTTTTCTTTCTGCTGCACAGTATTCCATTGTGTAAATGTACCATAATTTTTTGATCCAGTCATCTACTGATGGGCATTTAGGTGGCTTCCAACACTTGGCTATTGTAAATTGTGCTGCGATGAACATTGGGGTGCATAGGTTCTTTTGTATTGGCGTTTTGGTGTTCTCAGGGTATAGTCCCAGCAGGGGAATCACTGGATCAAAAGGTAGTTCCATTTTCAGCTTTCTGAGGAAATTCCACACTTCTTTCCACAAGGCTGCTCCAGTCTGCATTCCCACCAACAGTGGACTAGGGTTCCCTTCTCTCCACAGCCTCTCCAGCACCTGTTGTTTGTGGATCTGTTTATGATGGCCATTCTGACCTGTGTGAGATGGTACCTCATGGTGGTTTTGATCTGCATTTCTCTGATGGCTAGTGATGGCGAGCGTCCTTTCAGATGTCTCTGGGCCCTCTGTATCTCTTTCTTGGAAAAGTATCTACCTAGGTCCTTTGCCCATTTTTTGATTGGATCATTTGACTTCTTGGAGTGGAGTCTGGTGAGTTCTTTATATATTTTGGAGATCAAACCTCTATCTGATGTATCATTAGCAAATATATTTTCCCATAGGGTTGGTTCCCTTTCATTTTGCTGATGTTTCTTTAGCCGTGCAGAAGCTTCTTGTTTTGATGAGGTCCCACTTGTTTATTCTTTCCTTTACGTCCCTTGCTTTAGGAGACATATCAGTGAAAAAATTGCTGCGTGGGATATCTGAGAGTTTCCTGCCAATGTTCTCCTTGAGGACTTTTATGGTGTTGTGACTTATATTTAAGTATTTTATCCATCTTGAGTTTATTTTTGTGTATGGTGTCAGCTGATGATCCAATTTCAATTTTTTGCATGTAGCCGTCCAGCTCTCCCAACACCATTTGTTGAAGAGGCTATTATTGCTCCATTTTATGCTTCTGCTCCCTTTGTCAAATATTAGATGCCTGTATAGACCTGGGCTCATTTCTGGGCTTTCTATTCTGTTCCACTGGTCTATGGGTCTGTTTTTGTGCCAGTACCAGATTGTTTTGAGTATAGTGTCTTTGTAGTAGAGTTTGATGTCCGGTATTGTGATCCCTCCTACTTTGTTTTTCTTTCTCAAAATTGCTGCGGCTATTAGGAGTCGTTTATGGTTCCATATAAATTTTTGAAATGTCTGTTCTATTTCTGTGAAATACGTCATTGGTATCTTAATAGGGATTGCATTGAATCTATAAATTGCTTTGGGTAATATGGACATTTTGATGATATTAATTCTTCCAATCCATGAGCATGGTATGTGCTTCCATTTATTTGTGTCTTCCTTAATTTCTTTCTTCAATGTTGTATAGTTTTCTGCGTACAGGTCTTTTACCTCTTTGGTTAAATTTATTCCTAGGTAACTTTATTTTTCTTGTTGCTATATGGAATGGTGTTTTTTTTCTGATTTCTTCTTCTTCTGTTTCATTGCTGGTGTACGGAAATGCCTTTGATTTCTGAATATTGACTTTGTATCTTGCTGTTTTGCCAAATTCACTTATTAGGTTGAGGAGTTTTTTGGTAGAGTCCACAGGGTTTTCTATGTACACTATCATATTATCTGCAAACAATGATAGCTTTACTTCCTCCTTCCTTTTATTTCTTTTTCTTGTCTGATCACTGTGGCTAGGACTTCCAATACCGTGTTGAAAAGAAGTGGTGAAAGCGGACATCCTTGTTGTGTTCCCGATCTTAGTGTGAAAGCTTTCAGTTTTTGTCCGTTGAGTAAGATGTTGGCTGTAGGTTTTTCATATATGGCCCTTATTATGTTGAGGTATGGTCCCTCTATTGCTAGTTTGCTGTTTTGATCATAAATGGGTGCTGTACCTTATCAAATGCTTTTTCTGCATCTATCGAGATGATCATGTGGTTTTTGTCTTTTCTCTTATTTATGTGATGTATTTTGTTTATTAACTTGCATATATTGAACCATCCCTGCATCCCTAAGATGAATCCCACTTGATCGTGGTGGATAATCTTTTGAATGTGTTGCTGGATGCAGTTTGCCAATATTTTGTTGAGGATTTTAGCATCTATGTTCATCAGCGAAATTGGCCTGTAGTTTTCTTTCTTTGTAGGGTCTTTATTTGGTTTTGGGATTAGGGTGATGCTGGCCTCATAAAAAGAGTCTGGGACTCTTCCCTCCTCTTCTATTTTTTGGAATAGTCTGAGAAGGACAGGGTTAGCTCTTCCTTAAATGTTTTGTAAAATTCTCCTGTGAAACCGTCCAGCCCTGGGCTTTTGTGTGCCAGGAGTCTCTTGATTACTGCTTCAATTTCCTCAGCTGTTATCGGTCTGTGCAAGCTTTCTGTTTCTTCCTCCTTCAGTGTCAGAAGATTATACTTTTCTAGGAATTTGTCAATTTCATCAAGGTTTTCATATTTCTTGGCATATAATTGTTCATAGTAGTTTCTGACAATCCTTTGTATTTCTGTGGTATCAGTTGTTATTTCTCCTCTTTCATTTCTGATATTATTAATTTGGGTCCTCTCCCATTTTTTCTTGATGAGTCTGCTTAAAGTTTTGTCGAGTTTATTTATCTTTTCAAAGAACCAGCTTCTGGATTGGTTGATCCTCTGAATTGTTGTTTTTGTCTCTATATCATTCAGTTCTGCTCGAATCTTGACCATTTTCTTCCTTCTACATGCTCTGGGATTTATTTGTTGTTGTTTCTCCAGTTCTTGAAGTTGTAGTGTTAGGTCTTTTATTTGAAATGTTTCTATCTTTTTTTAGGTAAGCCTGTATTCCTATGAACTTCCCTCTCAGGACTGTCTTTGCTGTGTCCCATCGGTTTTGGACTTTTGTATGTTGATTTTCATTGTTTCCAGAAATTTTTTGATTCCTTCTCTTATCTCATTATTGACCCATTCATTGTTTAATGGCCTACTGTGGAGTCTCCATGAGTTGGCAAGTTTTTGAAGTTTCTCTTTGAGGTTGATTTCCAGTTTCAAGCCCTTGTGGTCCGAGAAAAAGTTTGGTATTATTTCAATTTTCCTGAATTTGTTGAGGCTTGCTTTGTGTCCTATCATGTGGTCTTACTTTGAAAAACTGCCATGAGCATTTGAAAAGAATGTGTATTTTCCTTCTTTGGGATGTAAGGTTCTATATATGTCAGTTAAGTCTCTTTGATTTAGTGTGTCATTCAGCTCCACAATATCCTTATTGATGTTTTGTTGGGAAGATCTGTTCATTTTTGACAGTGGAGTGTTGAAATCCCCTACTATCAGTGTGTTGCTGTCTATATTTTTTTTGAAGTCATCCAAGATTTTCCTTATATACTTGGGTGCTTGTATATTGGGTGCATTTAAGTTTTCAATGTTTATGTCTTCTTGATAGATTCTTCCTTTAAGTATTATAAAGTGCTCCTCTGGGTCTCTTTTTATGGCCTTTGTTTTGAAATCTATTTTGTCTGATATAAGTATTGCAACCCCTGCTTTCTTCTCTTGCCCATTTGCTTGGAATATTTTTTTCTATCCCTTTACTTACAATCTGTGTAGGTCTCTTGCTCTGAGGTGGGTCTCTTGTAGGCAGCATATGTGTGGTCATGTTTTCTTATCCATTCAGCTATCCTGTGTCTTTTGATTGGGGCATTTAGTCCATTTACATTGAGAGTTATTACTGATAGAAACCTATTCATTTTTCTCTTTCTCACTCTTTTCCTTCATCTTCTGAAACCAGTCCCTTTAGCATATCTAGTAGTGCTGGTTTGGTAGAGATGTATTCTTTTAGCCTTCTTTTGTCTGGGAAACTCCATATTTCCCCTTCTATTTTAATTGAGAGCCTTGCTGGGTAGAGCAGCCTTGGTTGTAGGCCCTTGCTTTTCATGACTTGGAGTATTTGTTGTCATTCCCTTCTGGCTTGTAGTGTTTCTGTTGAGCAGTCAGCTCCTAGCTGTATCGGGGTCCCCTTGTATGTTACTTTCTCCTTCTCCCTTGCTGCCTTGAGGATTCTCTCTTTGTCTTTGATAGTTGCCATTTTAATGATGATGTGTCTTGGAGTGGACCTCCTTGAGTCCCTCTTGAGTCGGGCCCGCTGTGCTTCCTGGATCCATGAGACCTTTTCTCTCCTGAAGTTGGGGAAATTTTCCATCATTACTTTTTAAAGGAGGTTCTCTACCTCTTGCTCTTCTTCTTCTCCTTCTGGTATCCCTATTATGCAGATATTATTGCGTTTCAGGTTGTTTCCCTAAATGCCTCTTCATTCTTTTTGAATCTTTTATCCATTTCTTGTTCTTTTTGGGAGCTTTTTCTACTTTGTCCTCCATCTCACTGATTCCATCCTCAGCTTCATCCAGCCTGCTTTTGATTCCTTCTACTGTGTTTCAATTCAGAAATGATATTCTTCATATCCTCTTGTGTCTTCTTAATAGTTTCTACTTCCTTTCCCAGGCTGATATATTTTGCTGTAAGATCCTGATTGTTTCTCTGCAGTTTCTCACAGTTATCTTTGAGCTGGCTGAGCTCGTTGAACTTCCTTAGAGCCATTGTTTTGAATTCAATATCTGATAGTTCCCTTGTGTCTATTTCATTTAGCTCTCTCTGTGGGGATTTCCCTTTTCCACTCATTTGGGGGGAACTTCTTTTTCTTCCCATTTTTGTTAGAGTCTATTAAGTTATTTACTTATTTATTTTTGTTTCTGCTTCAATTGATCCGTCTAGATTTCCCGCCTTTGTGGATTAAACTTCTATGGTAGTAGGTGGGTCTTTTTATTTATTTATTTATTTATTTTTCTTCACTTTTCTTTCTAGGCCTGCCTCTGATAGTGTCAGTTGTTGACCCTATATGACCTTGGGTCACTTGTTTGAGCCTTCCAGGAGTCTACTGTCTGTGTCTAACTCCTGCTTTGGCAGCTCTGTGACCCCTTCGGCCAGGGATCCACTATTTCTGTTGATCGCTCTGCACTCTCACGCGGGTTCCTTGAGCAGGCTTGTCCGCCTGGCAGGATTCCCCGCGGCCTGGGCACACGCGGGCTTGCCCCAGCCCGGGGGTGCTTATTCAGCCGACTTGGTGCACTGGTCTGGCCCCCGAGCCCAGCAGGCCCCCAGGAACTGGTCAGTTTAGGGTCTTCTGTTGTGCGCTTTCCCCACTTTTGGCTCTTTGGGGGCATGGCCTGCCCCAGCAAAATGGAGACTAGGGAAATGGGAGGAAGTCAGCTCCTGGACTCTCTGGTTAATCCTGTCTCCAGTCTCTCCTCCAGGGTCTCTGGGCAGCTCAGTGTCCCCTTCGACCCAGGATCCACTATTTCTGCAGACTACTCTGCACTCACCAGCCCGCGGGGGCGCTGGTTTATGCTTGCCCTCGCCGATCTGTGCACTCCCTCACAGGCCCCATGGCACCAACCTGCAAGATCCTTCACCAATCCATGCAGTTGCGGGTCTGCACACACGCCCGCCAACCCTTGCCAGCCACTTGGTGCGTGTGTGCGTGCTCCTGCACTGGGTGGTTTTGGGCTGTCTATTGTGTGTTTTTCAGTTTTTGGCTCTTTGGGGGCGTGTCCTGCCTGTGCACAATGGAGACTACGGAATGGGGAGGGAGTGAAACTCCCTGGTTCCTTCTCCCATTCTTTCCCCAATGCCTCCGTCTCCAGTTTGTCCTCAAGGCTCTCTATGCAGCTGTGTGACCCCTTTGGCCAGGGATCCTCTATTTCTTCCAGCTTGTCTGCACTTCGCCACCTAGCTCACACACACACAAGCTGTGTGCGGAGCACACAAAAGGCAGGTTAATTGATTCCCTTATGCCTGAATGAGATGGTAGCTGCAGAGGAGGAGGTGAGTTATCACTGGGGCTCTGCCAGCCACTGTCTCAGTTCTTTTCACAAAGTTTCCCTCACCAATCTTTTCCCAGGCACCAGGCCACTCTGCTGCCGCCTCTACCCAGAGATCAAGGAAGGTGGCTGCCACTGCAAATTTTTGCGTTGGCCCTTTATATGTCTCTTTGTATCCCCAGCTGCCTGTCTCTGGCAGAGAGCACCCCTAATCTTTTCGGGGTTGCGTTTTGTCTGTGTGTTTTCCTGGTTTTAGCTGCTGTATTCTAGGGGTCTCCCTTTATGGTTCAGACTCTGCTCTTCTCAGGGGGATCCAACTGGCTGTTCCAATGCCCCTCTGGTACTGGTGCCCGTGGGTGCCCAGCCCACCCTCTCGAGCCTCCGCCACACTTCTCACCTGTTGGGATGTGTGAGAGTTGACTCCACTGTCTGTCCGCGGCTCTAAGGCTCCTCTCCCTCTATTGTTCCATTGTTTTCCAGGTGATTTCTCTGCTATTTAGTCGCAATTCCAGTTTGGTCTTGGGAGGAGGTCAGCGTGACTCCCATTCACTCCTCCGCCATCTTCGAATCCTCCTACCTTGTCTTTTAAATTGCTGGTTTATTACTTTGAAATCTAGTCTACTGTTGATTTCCTCTAATGTATTCTTCTTGCAATTATTGTTTTCTTCATTTCTGATGGGTTCTTTTTTATGTTTCTGTCTCCATTTTATGTTTTCCATTTCTTTGTTGAAGTTCTCACTGAAATTATCTATTCTTTTCCCAAGTTTGTTGAGCATCTTTATAACTAGTGTTTGAACTCTGTATATGGTAGATTATTTCCATTTTGTTTAGTTTTTTTTTTCTTTAGTATTGTTCTTTTCTTTCATTGAGGACATGTTTCTTTTTCTCCTCATTTTGGCTGCCTTCCTGTATTTTTTTTTTTTTTCTGTATACATTAGGTGAGCTGCTACATCTCCTGGTCTTGGTGGAGTGGCCTTATGTAATAGTTGTCCAGTGGGTCCAGCTGCAGAGTCTGCTTGGTTATCTGAGCTGACTGCTCTGGGTGTGTCACTTGTGTAGATTATATGTGCCCTCCTTTGTAGTTGAGCCTTGATTGATGTTGGCAAGTCAGTGAAAGGGAATGACCTTCAGGCTGATTATTTGTGAGAATAGGTTTTGACTACAGTGGAAGAACTGTTGTGCAAGGGCTGACCCTTAAGAGCAGGCGTCACTTCATTGGGGCTTGCGTACTTGCTGAATCTGCCCTTTGGGCGTGTCACTTGTGGAGGAATGTGGGTGTTGTTCTCCTGTGGTCTGAAGCTAGCAGGTACTTTGATTCTCAGGGCTTTTGGGAGGAGCTCTGGTGCACGCCACTGTCAGCTGCTGCCTGTGCCTTGTCTGAGATCACTTTGATATGAGTTACAAAGTGATATGCAGATGGTTGCCACTTATCCTGGGTTTAGAGGTGCCTGGAAGAGGCTAATCTGTGAATCAAGGTTATAAATGTTAGTGCTGGGCTTGAGGCCTCTTAGCAAAATGTACGAGGCACATCAAAACCAGAATGCTGCTTGTTTGTGGTTTATTAACCTTTGAGAGGTTTTTGGAAAGTCAGCAGAATAAGCTGAGATAAGCAGTTTGTATGGAAAAGCTACTAAAAGAGGTGTGGGTTAGCTTGCAAGTTGGGTGGGGTGGGATCTCAGGGAATCACCACAGCTGGGCAAACTGTGTTAGCTAGGTTGACGGAGATTCAGATGTGGCTCAGGCCTGTGCCTGCAGGCTGGGTGGGTGGAGGGCTCAACAAAGGAACTATGGCCTCTGTCAGTTCTTCTGTTTGCAAGAGAGCTGCCCCTCCAGTTCTCACCCTGAAGTCAGGTAATTCAGTTTCTCCCCTTATGTCTGTGGTGCTTTTTGAGCTGCTTCTCGAGAGCTGGAGCTCTGAGTGAGTTAGTTTATGAGGAAGTCCACACATAGGACCTTTTAGAGAAACACCTCAGCCATAACCCTTGCTTGTTTTCACAGCCAGAAGTTAGGGGGACTTCTTTTCCTGGCACTGGGACACTGGACTGGGAAGCCTAATATGGAGCCAGGACCCCTCACTCCTCTGGGATCCTCTGCAGCCAATATATCTTTCCTGACTTTTCATTGCCACATGTAGGTGTGGGACCAGGCCATTTTGTATCTACGCCCCTCCTACCAGTCTCTGTATGGTATCTCCTTTCTATCCCTAGTTGTAGGAATGCAATTTAGGTGGACTTCAGGTGGTTCTAAATGATGGTTGTTTGTTAAGTTTTGTTATAGTTTTAATGTGGTTGTGGGAGAGGCTAGCACAGTGTTTACTACTCTACCATCTTGATGTGAAGTCTATAATCTGTATTTTAGTTTTTACAAAAAAAACCCACTATAAGTTAAAGACAGTATATAATTTTCATTTGATTTATTTCTTTACTCTTCAAAGTCTTTAAACTGCATCTATAAAAGATCACAATGAATAAGGAAAACTGAAATTCATCAGTGAATTTATCCAGAGATTAGATGAATCAAACAACATGGGTAATAGGCAAATTGCAATTGGGCTTTAAGGTAAAGGGAAATTTGTGAGTAGCTTGGATGAGGGGATAATGAAATTATACAAAAGTTTATAATTTTTAAAAATTAGTTAATTTCCATGTATCCTTCTATTTAATTCAGTATCTAAATGGTGGACATCCAGTGCCTGCACTTCTCCAGCTTTACTGTAAATAAGAGTCTCTCAGAGATCTTGTTAAAATGCAGATTCTGATTCAGGAGGTCTAGGTTAAGGTTTGAGATTATGCATTTATAAAATCCTTTCTTGAACATACTTTGAGTACCAAGGATCTAGTCAACTCTCCATTATTTTACAGATGAGCATAGTGAATGCCTGACACTGAGTTTCCCAAGGCCTCACAGTTACTTAGTGGCAAAAATGTGATGGCAATTGGGTCTCCTAGCCCTGCAATCCAGTATTTTCTACATGGAACACGAGTTTTTCAATCTGTAGGTAAAAAGCCATGAAAGTCATGATGCTCTTTACAGAATACTCTTAAACACTCATATTCACAATTAATATTATATGACTTTGAGCTAAATCAGATAGCATCTTATAGTAGATTCTAACAATGGAGGTTCATTATCTAACAGTGGACATGTTGGTTAGCTCATAGTTGATACAAACTTTGTATATTCTTGAGGTTACAAATTTGAGTGCTATGGAAAAATATTCAAAATTACAAATACAAATTAATATGAAAGTTAATATTTATTTAGAACGGGAGATGAAATCTCAACAAGTGACTGCAGCATTGAAGAGTCATGCCTTTTTCTTCTGAAATCATTTTAGGCAATTTACTAAAAATATTTATAAAGAATGCTTTCTTTCAGCAGTGTAGCACTCACCCCTAGTACTTACAAGAGCCTGTGGCAGAGGGTGGTCCGTAAGCTTAATCCTTACTAACTTCACTGAAAAGGTGCCTCTGGTATGAGACAAAGTTTGAGAACTAATACTGCCTCCATGAAGTTGGCTTTATTTATGCTATTGATGCCCTGGGTGCAATTCTAAGCAGTCCTCAAGATCTAATCTAAACCCATTTCATGGAGGGAATAATCAGTATGCTGGTCCTCCACAATATTAGATATTTTGAGGTTCTTTTCTAGACATTCTTCTGGTAGTATAATGAAGAGTATTGTATTAATGCTCAGTCAGATTTATTACCTATATGGAAGGAAGAAAGAGAAGCCAACAGAAGAATTGGGAAAGTAAAGACAGTCAACCAACTCTGAGCAAATATGTCAGCTTCAGAACAGTCTCTCATCTGAGCTCCACCATTTCCACTCTATTCTTTTATTGTCACCTGGGCCATTCTAATTATGAACTATCTTTTGACTGTTAATTTTCAACTCTTTAGGTCAGCAGGATATTTATAAAAGTCCTGGAAACTGTAGAGTTGAACCATAAAACATATAACCTGTATGTATTTGAAAATAACATGCTTTTGAGTGGTCTTAGAAATTGCTACTCTGAAAGTAAAATTCTTTTATGTTTATTTTTTAATACATCAAACCCTGTTTCAGAAGACATTTGCTATATTTTATTTTCATGCACTAGATAATCCCCTTGTACTGAAGTTCAGCATATTTTCAGCACAACACATATGATTAAGCCAAAATTAGCAGAGCATAATGGATGTTAAAAACCTGAGAGACAAAGTTAAGAACATTGCACATTTCTTTGTATTGATATTATATAATGAGTCACAATAACACATTTCAAGCTGTTAATCTTGTCTTTTGTATTCATTTAACTGGATATGTAGTTTTGTTATATTCAGAGTTTATGCTAGTTATAGTGGGTGCTATTTTATATATATCTTAAATTGGTTTACAGATCAAGATGATTTATTTAAAATAGATAAACACCCACATTAATTTATACTGTGGAAATCAGCTTGGATTTTCTTTTTGTAGGCAACTTGAAAAAAACCTGGTGAATGATTTAGTCTCAGAGTTTGCTTTATGAGGTATTTTCTCTGAGAAAAGAAGGGGGAACCTTCTGCTAAATTGGGGATCAGGGTAACCAAGCATCTCTAAAAGGAACAAAGGAAAAGAACAGAGGGGCTAATTGTTTAATTAGTAAATGTCTGCTTGGTTAATGACATATTAATGAGTTTTTAAGACCGTCATATCATTTACCATAAAAGACCCATGTGCCTATCCCTGGATGTACTGTATAATTAAGTAATGTGGCCCAGAGGAGTTAATCATTTAAAACCCTGTCATCTTTTTCCAGTTTGCAGACAGAAAAGCCAGCACAGAAGGCACCTGCCAGGTAGAGTCGGGGTGGCACATAATTCTGAACTCAATTGTCTCTCTGCAATGGTTACACAGTCAGATGTCTGCCCAGAAGCAATTTTTTTTTCTTTTGACAACTGATAGAGCTGCTAAGATACTGCCATTTGCTTCCTAGTGCTTAGTTATTGGCAGTGAGAGTGTGAGTTTGCAGAATGGTGGCCATTTGAGCTGCTTTTAAATATTTAAAAGAGTACAGAGATTCAGAGAACCCTATAATTCTAGAATTGTGTTATCTAATATGGTAGCCACTTGCCACATGTAACTATTTAAATTTATGTTAATTAAAATTTAGTAAAATCAGAAATTCACTTTCTAAAGACATTAACTATATGTCAAGCAGCCAATAGTCACATGCGGCTAGTGACTACTTTATTGACAGCACAGATAGAAATTTCCATCATGACAAAGAGCTCTCTTGGACTGCGCTGTTCTTGAATGCAAATGGTGAAGCCATCAGGGCAGCAGTAAAAAGCACTCACCCCACCTACTCCACATTCACTTCCACCTCTGCAGAAATGAAGAGGGAATGCATTCTCCAAACCTTGGAAGGTCAGCCCAGTCCTATATGGCCAGTTCACATCCTGTATGTATGGGGTAGAAGCCACACCAGAACACTTGCAGCCATTTGTTTAAAAAGTAAAAATTTGCCTTACCACAGACTACACAACTTGGGTGATATAGCTCAATTTTCACTATAAAATTTTCAAGCCCAGCTCCTTGTTCTCATCTGCTTTACCCAGACTTTCTAGACATGCTTGTTTCAGACCAGCAGAACTGAATTTAAGTTAGAAGCTGAAGTTCTACTGCTCCTTTCTGTCAATGTGATTTTTCTTTGAGTTAAATCCTGCATCCAGAAACATTTGAATATTTCATTTTCCTTGGACCTTCCACACTGATTTGTCCAAATGGGCTATTTTAAACAGTTTACATATCTTTTCCCTTTCCTAAGATTTTGCTTCACTGTCTGATTTTTATTAATATTTTTTCTATTTGACTTTCTATTTTATTTTTTTACTGTTTTTCAAGTACAGTTGTCTCCATTCCCCCCACCCTCAATCCTCCTCCCCTTTGTCTTTGTCCATGGGTCCTTTATACATGTTCTTTGACAACCTTTCCCCTTCTTTCCCCCACTATTCTCCTCCTTCCTCCTCTTTGGTTACTGTCAATTTGTTCTTCATTTCAATGTTGCTGGTTATATTTTCCTTGCATCTTTGTTTTGTTGAATAGGTTCCACTTATAGGTGAGATCATATGGTATTTGTCTTTCGCCTGGCTTATTTCACTTACATGATGCTCTCCAGTTCAATCCATGATATTGCGAAGGGTTGGAGATCCTTCTTTCTTTTTGCTTAGTAGTATTCCACTGTGTAAATGTACCATAGTTTTTTGATCCACCCATTTACCAATGGGTACTTAGGTTGTTTCCAGCACTTGGTTATAAATTATGCCGCTTTCTTTTCTCTATTCTTGGTTTCTATTATTCTAAATGTATTGGTCATCTTTGGGTTTTATAAACCTGATATCCTGAAAATTGTGCTTATATAAGTAAGTAGGTGCCACTTCATATAATTAGGGAGCTACCCCAGGGTGTCTTCAGGGTGGAAATGCTTGAAAACCTCTCCCCATCTGCTCATTTAAAAAGAATCTACAGCCTTCAAGATTCCTGCGAGATCCCTGTACCCAGCATTCAGTGTCTTTCTCTAGAGCTGTGTCACATTGGTGTTACTGCCAATGACTACCACATCACACCTGACACATATGCTTCAACTAAGGAGAGCCACACAGTGTCCCCACCCAAATTCTGACAAATCACAGAAGCTTTCTAACTTCTTGTGGCCCAAAACTTTCTGTGTCATTGGCAGTGGGAGGGCATTCGTCAATTCACTTTCAAAATATAGTTCATGTATTCAAAGTACACAGCTCAAACAGAGCTCTATGACTAAGCACATATCCATCTTTCTGGCTCAGAGAAGTCCTGCAGGAAGTATTGTTTGAGCATCAAAAATGTTACAAAAGTTATATTAAAGTTCATGTTTTATTTCTTTTAATTTTTACATCAGGTGGAGTGGTCAAGGTCATTGGGCACAAATATGCACTCTCTCCCCACTTCATCCATAAGAAGACTGTTGTTCCTTTCCTTTTGACTTTGTTGATTGTTTTATCTCATTGTGGAGGGTGCGTTCTTTCCCATCCTTTATCTGGGGCTTACCTATGTGTTTCAGTTTGGGTAAATTGATGTTATTAGGTGTAATTCGAGCAGAGGAGTAACTGTGTTGGACAAGTTGGGTTTGTACTCATGTGCTCCTACCTTTAATCATGATAGGAATATGATTTAAGTAGCTATTTTTAGAGGAGAAATACATGGAACAAGCTAGACCCAAGCTGAAACATATCCAGACCCACCTGAGGCCAGCCTACAACAGCTAAATTCCAGCAGGCTTGGAGTTATCTGAGTGGGACACTTGCTTATTTTTGTATGCCATTGAGATTTTGGATGTGTCAACAGCTGAGGCATCAGCCAGACCATTCCTTTTAATTATCAGTAGGACAACATTCATTCGATGGGAAGCAGTCCATATGGCAACTGGGGTTGTGCTGGTACATTCATCTGGTCCTTCTGTCTTTATACTTTAATAGTTATGAGATACTTGGAGTCAAAGCAGGAGGCATATTTGCCTACTTTGTCCCATCTTTGTATAGTGACTATGATAGAGAGGTACAAGAAGATAGTCTTGGTGAATCATGTCTGAAATCCAGAATAGGTAAAGATCTTAGTTCTTGTTCTGCCCATATGTGGTAAGATGGTTGTTGGTAGTCATTAGGGAAGTTTATAAATATTCTACTTTTCCTTTTTCCATGATCGTGGTGCATTTGAAAGTCCCTACTTTCCTGAAGTTGTCCTTGACCAATTACTTGGATTGCACAGTAAGTTGTAACAGATATAACAAGTATTATGTGTCATTTCTGGGTAAAGGCTCTGAATATTACTCTTCAATTTACCTTCATATTCCCCTTGTTATTATAATGGGCCACTTTCCACATGGTAGAAGATTATGCTCTGATGGATATGTATCATGAAATAAAAATACACATTTGCAGTTGTAACCCAGTAAATTGTTTTCTTTGTAACTGCACAATATCTTAACCTATACTGACTCTTGCAATTCCTTATATTCAAGATGATAGGAATCTAGTAAAGGAGATTAGTTTACTATCCAAAGCAATATGAGAAAGTATCATTTATATGGTTCTAAATAAATTTTATCTGAATGCTGAAAAAAGAGGGAAATTGCTTCTGACCAAGCTGATCAGGAAAGACATGATCAAGATGAAGAACTTGAGCAGTCATTTGAATATGATAAGATCTGGATAGACAAGTATTGGTGGGAGACCTTCAAGAGAGATGTGTTTGGAATGGAGCTGGAGAACACAAGGGATGTTTCAAAAATAAAGAACAGCAGAATGGACATTCTGTCCTTAGAGCAGGGTCTATGCACATAGTTGAGTGGTTCTCCAGTGTAGAATCTTATACTGAGGCCTTGGGTATATGGACTATTTTATAGAGAAGAACAGAGAAGGAAGCCAATGTAGAACATGAAAGCCTTGAATGTCAGACAAAAAAAATTGACCTATGTTCTGTGGGCAATGAGAGTCATCAATTTTTTTTTTTATTTTTTATTTTTTTGCATAGGGAAGGTGTTTAAATAGGAGCAATGTTTTAAGAAGGTCGTTTGAGGATGTTCTACATGATGAACCAGTGAAAAAAAGGGATTTATAGAAGTTTCTCTAGAGGGAAGTAAATTAGAAAATTAATTTATTCCAGTGCCTGTTTAGCTCATATAGTAAATCTCCAGTAACTGGAAGTTATTACTATTTAAAATAATGGTAATTTTGGTTTCTTCCAAAGAGTACAATGGTATTTTTTTTTATTAACCATTCAATTGTTCAATTTGTTTTTTCAATATGATACTTCTTAAGAAGAGGCAGACAAACTTCCTCAAAGTGTTTAGCTATCAAAATAAAAATGAAAAAATGCACTTTTCTGTTATTTTAATATCACTCTTCCATTAGACCAGAAACACCAAGTAAGCATGACCATCAAGGCAGTTCTTTGTGCAGTTGGTAATTCCTTTTAAGGCCCTGAGGGACGTTGGTAGGGAAGAATACTGAATAGGAAAGCAAACAAGATTAGGTCAGCATCCAATCTCCCTTTGGGGGAATTCACAGAACAGTTTTTGTTTGAATAAGCAAAGCTTTTGCAGAAGTTTGGTTTGTTTCTCACTGAATTCAAAGCTCTTTCTTCATCCTTCAGTGAATATTTTAAAAGGTAAAGCAAATATTCAAAAAGGTAAAGTGGCCATTTAACTAAAAAGTGGAAAAATTGTTTTTCAAAAGTTAGAGAAAGTCAGCAAAAATAAAACTTTCTTTGCTTTATAAATGGAAAATTGGTGAGTTATAGTAATTTCTATGTGCCTCTTTTTAGGCAGGGCCTATCATGGACACATACACTCTCTTTATCAAAGTTAGTAAGGATATTTCTACTCCATTTGACAAACAAGGAAAGAACAGTTCTGTAATTTGAAAAGGTTGAAATAAAAATATGATTTAATTCATTCACTAAATGCAGGTTTATGAGTGCTTACTTTATTGCAGGCACTGCTCAAAGCACTTGGATGTAACTTTGACCAACAACACAGATCCTTATTTCTAGCAGCTCAAAGTGTAGTGGGCGATAACAAGTAACAACAACAACAAAATATGTAGTGTCATGAGGGCCTTGAGAGCTCGGCTCCCAGAGAAGACTCTTTGAGTGAGGTGGTCTCAAGGCTAAGTCCTGTGGGGGACCAAGGGTTAGCATCTGCTAGGGTAAGAGGGTGGGACAGTAGGGGAGAAGTCTTTAGGTCTAGGTGGCTGGAGCAGAGCATGAGAGTTGAGTCTCCAAGGACAGGGCTATGTAGGATGCCTGTGTTTTTTCTTGTTGGCTTTATCAAAATTTGGTAAATCCTGAACCCTTCTACCACAACTTGACCCAAGGCATTACTATTCTTGCAGAAAGAGAAGAAGTAACTTTTCTAGTAGTGTCACCAACCCCTGAGAGTAACTTTGATTTTACCAGCTTGAATTACTTACCATCATCATCTGGATTTAGGGAAAAATGTAACATAGTAATTGGCTCGCTCACTAGTCAACACTGAGGTCATATGAACTTATGATGAGTTAGATGCCAAATAAAAATCAATTTCTGTGTCAGAAGAAGGTCACTGGGATGCACTGAGGGCAAAACCCATACTTTCTCTTTTCTTCTAGAATTTTCTGAAGACTATCTTCCATAGGTATCTTAGCAACCATTCCATAGATTTTTATATAAAACTAATAATATGATAGCAACAATGAGATGCATTTTGTCCATTTTACACTATTTTGCCATATTTTAAGAATATTAGCATAACACATATGTAAACCTCAGAGATTACCAGAGAGATTATTTTACTTCATGACAATTTAAATTGAGGTTTTTCCTAATGGAAATTTTTCTGATGAGGATGATGATGACATTTAGAATAGATAACACTTCTATGGGACTTACTTTGTGCCAGATACTTTTTAAAGATACACACACACATGCTCTCACATACACAAGAATATATATTTTAAAATTTACATAGTCCTCACAGCAGCCTTACAATATATTCAGTTTTTATTCTCATTTTTCTTCCACAAGAAAAGTCTGTTTATAGAATTTTTTCTTTCTTAGTAAGGGGATAAACACTTCAAGGAGATCAAAAATTGTTGGGAAGTCCTAGTATATATTGAAGGGTCGTGATTGGAGCCCCCTGCAGTGTTACCTCAGCTGCATAAACTTAGGTCTCCTGTGTGTGTTTATCCAAACTCTAGGTGGTTCCCCAGAAATGCCCCTCTTGCTTGTAGACTAACTCTTGGGAGGAACGTACTTCTGTATATGATTTAAATACCATTCACAAAAATATTGAGGCTGATGTTTTCTAGGCATGTGAATTTTTATTTGGGAATGTGAGCTAAAACTGTGGGGAGAGTTTGTGGCAAAATAATGGAAAGCACCAAACACCACTAAGCCACTCAGCAAACTGGCAATACTTCTTTTCAAGTTTGGGGGAATGCATTTTATTATCCTGTTCTCTGATTTGTCAGCACTTCTCTCCATGATAGGAAATTAAGTAAAGAAGTTAAGTTTTTAGGAATAACCCCAAGTTGTAGAAATCGGTAAGTGGGATAATTCTATCAGTCACAGTGGCTATTTTTATCAGGAGCCAATTCAGGGAGTTGTGGTATTCACACAAATGGAACTTATTTTGCATAACTCAACTTCTGAATAGTGAAGTAGTGATTATCCCTTGCAAGCTGTTTGCCTTTCCAAGTGATCCTGCTGATTAGAGGCTCTGAGTGAAATCTGTGGTGGTTGATAACATAGCTACCTTGGCTTTCTGCTACTTTAAACCCTTTGGTCTGCTTTAAATGGGCAGCACTAATATCTGTAGACTTACTTTACCTTCAGAAGCTGAATTTCTTTGCCAAGAATTTGCTTCTTGCAGGTCATCAAGAAGTACATGGTGTGTTTTGGCAATGTTAGTAACACAATGCAACTTTTAAGATTACAAATTCTCAGTAAAATATCATGCATTGATTTTTGTGGTTGAATTTTTGAATAATTTAATGAGTATTTAAAATATTTTTTATCATCACTATCTTCACACAATTGCTATAGCATTCCCCAAATTCTATTTCAAGTTATAGTAATACTATTTGCTGTCCCATGTTGGAGAGTAGGGTAGAGTAGAGAAAAATACCAGGGTGAAACATTTGAGAAATGTTTGCCAATTCAAAATTTGTATTAGCCTATGAAAGCCTTGAAGCATCCTTCAGCATCTCCCAAAGTTATCATTTGTTCAAGAACCCTATTTCTTTTTACCCTTATGATAATCTTTATTATTCCTTGGAACTTAAATTCTATAGAGCACACACACATTGTACAATGCTAATTTCACAAATGCTTATTTGAACCATGCACAGGTCCTATTTGTAGGATGATCATCTCTACATCATTGTAAGGCCCCGGGATTCAGTGTTTGTAAAATATCATTAAGATATTGCTAGTTTCCTAGTTATTACTGTTTAACGATTTCCATAGGCTGCAGGATGTGCAGACTTCTCAGCATGTATAGAGCCTCTCATGAAAAGGCCCCACACTCCCTCCCCAGGCTCTTGTATTAGTTTGCTAGAGCTGACACAACCAAGTCCCACAGACTGGTGGCTTAATCAACAGAAATTCATTTCTCACAGTTCTAGAGCCTGGAAGTCCAAGATCAAGGCACAGGCAGGGTTGGTATTTCTGGAGGCCTCGTTCTTTGTCCTGCAGATGGCTGTCTTCTCCTGTGTCTTCTCCTGTACGTGCATTCCTGAAGTCTCTCCGAGTGTCCTAATCTCCTCCCCTAAGGACACAAGTCAGAATGGATTGTAGCCCACTCTGACAGACTCACTTTACTGTAATCACCTCTTTAAAAATCCTATCTCCAAATATAGTCACATTCTGAGGTGCTGGGGGTTAGGGCTTCAACATATGAATTGGGAGAAAGGGACATAATTTAGCCCATAACACATCTCATACTTTCTTCCTTCTCCCTGGCAAGCATCATCCATACCTGGTATTTTTTGTATGGCATCAAAGAGTTTCACACCTTAAGCTTTGTTCAGTCTGTTTTCTTTGTATGACAGTTCTTTATCCTACCCTGGACTCCTTTTGTCTAATGAGTACTAATACTATATCAAGATTTAATTTAGACCTATTCCTTTCATTGTCTTTCCTGACCTCCTGATGTCTATGGAGACTTTCTGACAGTACCTGTGGCATGTAATGTACTATTGTGGGTGTGTCCATGCCCTGCACCTAAACTGTAAGCCACAGTCCCTGCTGCCTTCCTGCTCAATGAAGATCGGTTGAATAAATGACTTATAAATCTCTGCTGACCCTTTTTAGATTTTACTAGTTGGGTAAACTGTTAGATAATAAGGTGAAAGAAATGCTACAAAATGCTGGATTACAAACACAATATTTGTGAAGACACGTATACCAGCAAGATAAACTGAAGGAGTATGAAGTGCCGGCAAGGGCATTCTCAAAGCAACAGTATACATAGTGCATAAAAGTGGACACACATGGAACCAATAAACCTTTATTTTTAACTATCTCTTCTTTTCATAATTTTATTTTAAAGATGATTTAAGTATGTTTTGCTATTTAATACCTTGAAATTTTTCTGGAGTCTCTTTTTCTTTTCTCCCTCACAAATAAACAGAGCTAGCTTTTTCCTAACGAAGATTTATCCTGACAATTTACTTACTGAGATTATAAATACTTATTCTTATTTTATATTAGACTTTTATTCAGTTCCTCAGCACCTACCAATAGAACTTTCTTTGAGGGAAACAATGTTTTGTAACATAAACTTTCAGGCAAAGCTGCATCCATTTGCTGGTGAAGCACATAACAACTTTCTCTTAAAGCTTATAGGTAGGTGGGAATTGAAGAATCCTTATGAAATTCTCATGTCTTTAGAAATATCAGAAAATATTAGGAAAATTATCATTCATTATTAACTATAGTTTATGGCAAACTTCAAACAAGAATGATGAACTAACCCAATTCAAAGAAGAGAAGCCCCTGTCTGCTGCTATGACTGCAAGATTCTCAAGTCATATAATTAAAATTGGCCATGTTATATACCTGCTAGTTTTGTCTCTTGGTTGGGTTTTCATTAATTAGTAAATTCATTAATTTATTCCTTCAGTCATTTAACCCATGTTTCCTGAGAGTTTGCTTTCTCTGGGTACAATGATATATTAACTATGCAGCGCCAATAAGGCACTGCATAGTTAATATATCATTCAGTTATTTACTTATTTATTTTCATGATAAGGTTTCCCAATAAAATTCTTAATGTATCTAGTATGGACCTTTCCACTTGAAAAAGTGCCAAACATTCAACCCCACTGAAAATGTATCACCAAAGTGCTTGCTTCTGGCATAAAACAGGAATTATGTATAAACACATCATAAAACCAGATAAAACAAGAGCAGAGAGCCCAGGAGGGTAAAGTCATCTTTTAGATATAGTCACTGTGACAACCCAAGCAGTCCCCAAGAGGGCCAGAGGATAAAGCAAACTGAAGCAGGCTTCAAGTCAACAGACATCCATTGAACTACAGTTCTGCGTCAGGCACTGTGATAGTTGCTTTTGGGGATACAAATATGAGGAAAGCATCACTTCTGCCCTCAAGGAATTTATAAGGGGAGACAGAGATATAAAGAACTGCACACAAGGCACAATGCATTAAGTGTTTGAAGAGAAAGAACAAAAGTACTCAGGGAGCAGCAGGAGAAATTTGTTCATTTTACCTTAAATACCAGGAAAGCCTTCTTGCAAAGAGTGGGCCTTGAACTGTTTCCATAAGGTTAGATCAGATTTTTAGAGGCAGAGAGTAGGGGAAGGAGCAAGGTAAACAAATAAAAAAAATCATAATGAAGACAACTGCAGAACATAGTGTTCAACGTTGAATCAGAGACGCAGACCCACGAGGAGTGGGACCTGGTTGAGCAGTCTCTGTGAGTCTGCTGCTTCAGTGCCTGGTGCTGGAGCCTGTTCACCCAGGGCAGGCAGTTAGGAAGGCAAGATGGATGCGAAGCAAGGAGAAACTTGGACAAACTGGAGCTCCCAAGGCTGAGGTGCATTCCACAAGGACCCACAGGAACCCGCTTACCTCTGTCAATACCAGTGAGCCTCCCACTTTGATGATGGGAGTGACTTTCAAGAGACATTGAAACTGTTCTGTATGGAACTCAATGTGCACAAGCCCCAGGTGTGGGCCAACCTAGAAGAAGAGAGCAGAAACGTGGTAAGGAGCTTCACCTGGGTACTTCCCAGCCAACCAACTGGGCCACATTGCAACAACATGTATGATCTGCAATAGCGCCTGCTGCCTCCACAAGACCATCCACAGCATATGAGCAATATGGCTGCTGCTTCATGTTTCCACTCCAAAGCTTGTGCAAATTGTCTTATGTTCTGTCCTCAACTCAGAACTCAGCAGAGAAGAGAATCCTTGGAAATGGAGTTCCAGCTTACCTTACATACACTAGTTCCCCTTATCCATGATTTCGCTTTCTATAGTTTCAGTTACCTGAAGTCAACTGCAGTCCAAAAATATTAAATGGAAAGTTCCAGAAATAAACAATTCATAAGTTTTAAATGGTGCGACTGTTCTCAGTAGTATGATGAAATCTGATGCCACTCTGCTCCTGCTCTATCCCCCAACCCCAAAAGTCGTGAATCCTCTTTGTCTAGGGTACCCAAGATGTAAACACCTCCTGTCTGTAAATCACTTATTAGTTACCTTGGTTAGTTATCAGATGGACTGTTGTGGAATCACAGTGCTTGTATTCAAACAATCCTCATTTTACTAAATAATGCCACATTCACATACCTCCTTATGGAGTTTATTGGGATGACATTTGTTAATAAAATCATATAGGTTTCAGGAGTAAAATTCTCTAATACATCATCTATATATTGTATATAACTTTTATTACAGTATGTCATAATTATTCTATTTTATTAGTTATTGTTGATCTCTTACTATGTCTAATTTATAAATTGAACCTTATCATAGATATGTATGTATAGGAGAAAACATAATATGGATAGTTTGGTACTATCTGAAATTTCAGGCATCCATTGGGGGTCTTGGAACATATCCCCCATGGATAAGTGTAGGCTCCTGTATTGCAAATCTACCATACAGTGAAAAAAACCCCACAAGATTATATTCCCCCTGCTTATGTGTTACCAAATATTTTATTTTCTCAGAGACTACACAGTTTTCTTACAACATCACAGAATATAGAACACTCACCAGACCTAACTTGTAGTCTACCCCGTTTAGGAAACAAGTTATTGATTTGCTAAAGATCAATCACCTTGTTCATTCTTAATGGTTTAGGCTTAATTTTCGAAGCACTGGGAATTTACACAAGGAAGAGCATGAAGTGAGAGTAAAATAGAGAATTGTACTATGTTTCTTCTTTTTATCATAATACAAAGATTGATTTTTACCATTAAAAAATAAATGGAGAGACCAGTTCTTCATTTTTGCTAAACATCTTACAGATTCTGGACACATCAGAGCTCTTCCATATAGACATAGAACAATATAGTCTTGGCCCCTAAAAATAATATCTTGAAACTAATAAGACAGGTAATCAGTAAAATGATTCATGTTTGGTGGTGAAAGTCCCCTTAAAACTCCTTGTTTCTTCTTCTTAGAAATATATCTGGGTAGTATCATGCATTGGAAAACACCCTGAATTATAGGCGAGAAGATGCCTTGCTTAAAACATTAATAACAACAACAGCAACTCAAGCCAAGCAAGAAGTTTAAGTCAACAAACTAAGCACAGAGTTATTTTTTAAGGAACATGAATTAAATGTAACTTGTTTGTACTTTCTTCTTGAATTATGTTGCTTGCAAAGAACATGGCTTGAAAGGACTAATACAGTATTACCAAAACTAAAATTAAAGTAAAGTAAAATAAAATAAAATACTGCCTATTCTTAATCCATCTTTTCAATTGGGTTTCCAGTTTTATGCATTTAGCAGCGAGCATTTTGTCTCCAGGAACAAAAACTGTTCCAGATAGCTCTCAAATGTAGAGACATAGTGAGAAAAAAGGTAATTTGAAAGGTGATATGTTAAGTGATCAGTCAAAAGAAGGGACTGAATCTGTACCTCAGAGTGAATGATGAACTTTGAAACAAGTTGACAGCGTATAAAAAAGGAGCACTAAATTAAAAATTTGTTATATTACTATTCCTATTTGAAGTAAGAATAAAATCCAGTAACACCAAAGTAATTATCATAATTCTCTGCTATTGTTTTATATCTACTTTAGAATTCAGTTATGGTGGCTATTTCCAGGAGCTCAGGGAGAGTACAACATTTGACTCTAAATCTTGGAGTCCTCTGCATTAATCCTGTGATAGGTTAAAATAACTACTAGTACCTTGCATTTGAACAGCACTCTATGAAGTGATTCACATAAAAGATCTCTTTTGATATAACTGTTATATGCCATATCTTCCATTTTATGGACAATGTGAGCTTTTTGACGTGTAAGATGAGCTGAAATAAGAAAAGTGACAGAAAATTTACAGGCCTATGGAATAATATTCCACAATGGTATATTCTTTATAATTATCCCGGCTGAGTAGTACCATCCAAAGTCCTTAAATCATCAACAATGCCATTTTTACTGTATAGGATAAGAGTTATGATCCTTTGACTCTTTAAATTTTTTTCCTTGACAAAAGTGATCTACCTCTCTAGCCCACCTGTCTTGATGATCCATAACACTGCTACCCTGGTGCCAGAATGAATGTGATAGAGGGCTCCTAAAAGGCTCTTGGTGTGAGGAAAGTCTTGCTTACATACAACAGGAATCTTGTGAGATTTAGAAGTGGGAAGATGCTAGGTAATTCAGCTGAAGTTACTTTTACATTTTGAGCATTGCTATTTTTGTAACTTATGACTATGATTTTTAACATGACATTAAAAGATAAGCCACACTATAATGACACAATAGCATGGCTTAGCTTAACGATACTATACTATAGCATGGCTTATATAACAGTACTATAGCATGACTCATAATATTGCATCCCTGTCAATAGGACACCGTTGCAATCTATTTTCACTGATAACCTTAAATAGACACTAAAGTAACAGTTGTTCAGCAGTGGCAAGAGTTATTTTCCTCTCCTCCCTGATCTATTCAGTCACAAATTCCAGTCATTTCTTATTATTTTTGCTCACTTCTTGTCTATAGCTGGTATTCAGTTAAAACATTCCAAAGTGTGACCAGATTAGTTACATCAAATCCCTCTCAACTACCTACTACATTCCTCATTCTGAGTGCTCTTTGGGTCCATCAAATTTAGGATGATCAGAGAGAAGCCATTATCTTCTTTCTCAAAGCTGTGCTTATTTTTTTAAAAAAATGATTTCTTCTATCTATTAATGGTGTCCCCATCCACTGAATCTTCCAAGATAGAAACTTTGTAGGCATTCTTAACTGTATATTATATCAATCGTTCTGTCTTGTCAAATCACGATGTGTTTCAGACTGAGCTTCTCCAATTTATCCCCACTCCAGGTCCTAGGATTCTGTGCTCATAAAACACATCTTTATTTATTGCCTGGATCATTACTCCATTGTTCTAAGTGGTTTCTTTTTCAATAATCTCTCACTGTTTTGGCCCCCATGGTTGCCAGCTATGCTTTTTAAATTTAGTGGAATATTTTTGATAGAATGGATGTCGCTTAAAACAATTCTCTGCTTACCTATTTAAACTAGAATGGCTTATGAACTGTTTAGCAGAGGAAAAATGGCCCTTTACAAACTCACTCATGAAGCAGGTTCCAAAAAAAGGAGCAATGATCATGGGCATGATGTGCTCTTGTATAAGGGGGAAGGGAATTCAGGTGTTGGCCAGACAAGGAAGGCTGCTAATGATAATTATTAATACTGTAAAAACAATGTATGTAAGCTGAGGCTGAATTCTAGGAAAACCTGGGTTTGCCCTAATGGGGCACATCAGTAGGGGCTGAGCCTGGTGTAGTCTTCCCTCATGATTACAGGGATTGGTTCCAGAAATCCCCACCTTACTCAATTTAATGTTTGTCTTATTAACAAAACAATAATTATTAACTCATTAAATTATTCACTCAACAAGTATTTCCTGAATTCTGATTACATTCTAGATGCTGTGTTAGTTGCTGAAAATAGGCCTATAAACAAAAGGAAGACCACAGGTGAGGAGCTCCACGCTCTCAAGGAGCTTACAGGGAATGCAGCTCTCACAGCAAATATCACCGGTGTCAGTATTACTTACTCTGGGCCTTTGCGGGGGTAGGTGAGAAGGCATCATACTTTAGAGCCTTGTATGTGATATTTTCCTTTTGAAAAGTTTCTTGTAAAAATAATATTAGATTTTATTTTCAATAAGTATCATGTTCAATAATTTTTTGGAGTCGTTTTGTAAAGGGGGAATTTAGACCTTTTTTTTATTATGCCTGATCTACCTTAGTCATCCTGATTTATACTTTTATTTTAATGCTTAGTTCCTCATGTCTTTTATTTTTTTACAACAATTTGAAAGGTAGCCACTATCTTTTTTATTGTACCAGTTGCTGTTTTAATCTTTTCCAAGAGAACTTTAAAAACTTTATTCAGGTAATTGTCAAGGTAAAGAGCAAAATAGCAGCTTTTAACTGACCCCTTAAAAATGAGGAATTCAGTGCTTTACTTTCCTTTTCCCGTTAATTTAAGTCTTGACCAATGTATATTAGAGTGTGTGTGTAAAAAATAGTCTAAATTGCAGTTTAAAAGACCAAAATAGGTAATCAGTCTTAGACAACTGCCTCACCAAATCCTCCTTTGTCATCCTCGGTATGGTATCTTTCTCTTGAATAGCAAAGAACATTTTCTCTTATTAAATCATGGTTTTTCAAAAAAATTTTCCTAAGTACTTTAAGTAAAGATGTTTGTATTTTCTTCTGATTAGATCAAATGTGTGCAGACCATTACATGTATGTATTTATCTTTATTGAAAATGGCTATATTATAGATTGTTACCAATAGAGAATAATAACAATAGCCACTATTATCTATGATAGTAATTTAAAAATGGGAATAAGTCCATAGTGGCTTAATATAAAATAATTTAGAATATGGCTCTTAAGACCCCAACGGTACAAGGGGAATCATACCACTAGGGATTAGAAATTCAAAAGCCAGGTGAAGTCTAAGGTTTGTTGTGAACCAGAGGGTCCAGCCAGGTTTAAAATCATCTCTCTCGTCTTAGGGCAACTTAAGGCACCAAATGACTTCCTTGTCATCCAGAAACTTTAACGTTGGTAAGGGACAGATATGGCAGCTTTCACCTGAAGTGTTTTAAAGACTGCAGAGGTCTCAGAGGTCATCTTGTCTGGGCAGTTCATTGTACCTGGATGGAAATGGAAGTCCAGGATGGCCTGGCTCGTTAGTGGGAGAAGCTGAACTGAGACTGCGTGTCTGATAACAGGTTTCGGCTTCTTTTCTTTACCTCCAGCTGCTTCTCATCTTGGTCATTAAGTTTGTGATTAAATATCAGAAATTTCTCTTACAAACTAGATCAGTCAATGTGGATCAACCAAATGTAAAAGGCTCTCATATTTCTTCAAATAAATCAGTCTGATAAATTTAGCCTCCTGTCCTAACATTAGTAATCAAAATGTTTTGACTTATTGAAAGTATGCGCAATTTCTGAGAGGAGCTCAGGATGATCATTCATCCTAAGTGGTCCACAGTATTTGAGTAATCTGTTTATTCATTTAACAAAGACATGAAGTTGTCATTTCAGTGACAACTTTTGTCCATAAAGCATAATTATTCTTTGGTCTCGGTTTGATACATTGTGGGCATTAAGTTCTCAGCACTATATTTTAGTTCTCTTCTATGGAGTAATAATACTGCATATTAACATTAAACCACAAAGAACACTCATGGAAAGGCATTCTTAACCTATATTAGCAGCATCTTTAGATAGCCAGAAAGCATTTACTCTTCCCCCAAATGATAAATAGTCAAACCTTTGAAATGGCTGAGGCATAACAGCGCTACTAAAACAAATGGATACATATAATGATCTGATCTTTTCTGAATATATGCAAGGCATGTTATCTGATGGAGTCCCTTTCCAAAATGAACTAGAGAAATCCTTAGTAAACCTTTATCATATGAAAATCTTCCTAAAAATCTTAGCTCTTTTAAAGCATTCTTTGTTACTGGCTCCAAACCAGTGACCCCTGTAGTTATTGGAAGAAAAACACAGGTGTCAAGTGATTTTTCTGTTTTTGTGGGTATGTTTAGATTAACTATTTCACATCATAGATGAATAAATTACTGGTGTCCCTCAGTAAGTGGCAACACAATGAATAAAAGTTTGTGAAACAACTTGTTTGATATAGAAAGGATTCAATTAAACATATTAAATTGTTCGGAAACACACGTGTGGCACTATAAATTAACAACCGTAAAGCGAGCCAGCTCTGACTCGGGGATCCTCCATAACACACTGCAGACCAGTGGACAGGGAGGCAGCCAGGGCGGTGGTGGATCAGCAGATGATTTCGGAATCCATGTCAGAGGAGCACCGCTCAGAAGGGAAAGGAGAACCCGTCAAGGGCTACCAGCAGAGAAATGAGTGCCGGGAGCCCTCCTCCCTTTTTTCTTAAGAAATAAAAAGGTTTAATGAGCTAAAAGAAACCAAATCTCAGGAACCCTGTGAATTTTGTAAATAAGCAGACCAGCCTCCCAGTGACAGCAAGGTTAGAAGACAGCTTTCCAGCTGAGAGGTGCCACAGCATCATGTTTTATGTGCAACGTTAACGTCTGTGGACTCGTTGTGCTTCTGATATTTCAATGTGGGGACCAGCACACATTACCTGAAAACTTAACTCCTTCATATTGCCTGGAATGTGATCCATTAGAAATTTATTTGTATTTCTAAGTGAATGTTCCACAGAAGAATGAAAGTGGATGATTAGTCATTGACCTTAATGTGAACAAACTGACACTTTTCTGTTAATATCTAACTGATCTGCAAGAAAATTTTATGGGAGAATAGATAAGGCAGAGTGAGGCAAGGAAACAGAGAACAGTGTAAGAGTATCTCCCCTACTTCCTACAGGTGTGAGCTGGGGAACAGGAAGAAGAGAAAGGAAGGCCACAGGAGAGGAGCCAGGACGGGAGCGGGTAGAAGACCACCTGCTCTCTCTTCCCCTACCCTACCCATTCTCTTTCCAGTGGTGGTGATAATGTTCCCTATTGATACTCCAGGGAAAGGCTTTCTGAGTTCAGCCGTGGCATATGAAGTAAAAGAAAAAGAATGTTGAGATCTTTTAGGTCTCATGTTCTCATAGACCCTTATTGGTATTCCCCGGAGCTCTCCTGGTCCTCTCCTTCCAGTATTCAACAGCCAACTGTAGGAATTAAATCAGTTTTAACTATTGAAAGATTTCCCTCCTTTATGCATAAAGTGTAATCAGAAAACCTGGCATTAAGGTGTATTTGAAGCAAATGAAGCTAACTCCCTGGAGGACTGTGGGGTGATAACCTGACTGTATGACCCGGAGACCTTGAGACCTTTGCTTAGGCATTTTTCCCTGTGGCTCTCAGATTTTCCCACTTCCAAGAAGGCAGAACTAGATAATAACAGTGAGAATACCAATGTGGAAGGCCAGCCCTGTGGCCTTTTAGTCCTTGTTAAAATAAGGCGTTATTATGCCCCTCTGCATAGAAAAGGAAATCAAGGCTCAAAGCAATGAAGCAGCTTAGCTGAAACTGTACATTTAGTAAGAACAAGAAATCGAAACTTAGACCTTTGCCATTAGATCAAAATGTCTATTAAGTTTATCTGACTCACATTTGCTCAGTCTGAGTTTATAATCTATATAGTGCAGATCATTGTAAAACAAAATATAAATGTATAGTTTTAAAAAACTTACACAGGTTGAAGATCAACAGCAAGAATGCAACACAACAAACTACCCTAATTGATATTCATGAAAAATACAGATCTATTAAATATTCCATTATTACTTGTAAGGTTAAGTTGCAGGATTTTTGGTGCTTTCTTATTTTTAATGTTCATTTTGATAATGAATTTTAAATAAGAATAAAAGTAAGTCCCCTTTTCAAAAATGATATCAACTTTAAATACCTTTCCTCTTTGTTTTAATACAGACATGAGATAAATAAAATATGGTATTTAGCAAACTCTGATATTATTTGATTGAAGTGTATGAAACATTATTAGTAAGAACAAAGTCTCAACTGTTCTGTTAAGTTTTAAATCTTAAGTATAAAATGACCAATTATTCACGAGTCATTCTGGTTTTTTCTTAACTTTTCAGTTACCCCCCTTAGGGCAAATCATAATATGCGGAAACTTAGAATTAGCATTATTTAAATAATCCTAGGAACCATGAATGAGTTCTTATAGCTTATGTGACATACTTTTAAGGTCCATATGAACCAAGCTAATCACAAAGTCAAATATATAAAATTAAGGTTATGTTTTGTTGTTTAGACGATCACAAAGAACAGAGCATACCTGGAGAGGTGAGAGAGCCGTTGAAAAAGGCGCATTAAAACACATCCCGTTTATGAATCCCTTTGTCCTCTTGACACTGGCAGTTGGGGCTTCCTGATATGGTATTTGATGTTAAAATTCATGGGGAAACCCCACATTTTACTGCCAATAACTTGTTTTGCTTGGAGAGTTTCTTCTTTTAATGGTACGGATATATGAGTACTATCAAATAAAAGTGTGCCTGTCCTTTCTTATTCTTAGATGAATTCTTAAAAGAATATTGAATTTATGTCCAATGCCCAATGGTGTAAAATGTTACTCTAAACAAAATGTCTTTATTCTTTTACAATTTGGACAATAACTAAGGCGATGGTAGTTAATGAATACCGTCTTTATGTTTCCTCTGAAGGTGTGTAAGGAACATTGGATTTTAGGAAATGTACATCCTTGGGACGCTCTGTTGAGACAGGCAGTAGAATGAGCCAGGGGCCAGGAGCCTGGAGTCTTGGGTCACCAATCAGCTCATGACTCTGAATGGGGCCTCCTTCACGCTCATCATCGCCAGACTCCATTTTCCCCTGTACAGAATGGGAAGGATTAAGCAGGAGAAGAAAAACTGTCCAGTTTTAAAGATCCGGAATTCCCACTAGATTAAGGAAAGTGATTTTTAGTTTGAAATTCTATAAAATAGTGACAAAATTGGAGAGTAGAGAAATTATTATGAATTTCTTCTTTATAGTAGAAACAGAGTACTTTTTTAAAAATTTCCAATTGCAAATCACATTTCTTTCGATATCCAGGAACATCAGGTAGTAAGTTTGCCTTTTGATGTAAAAGCAAGTTTCTGCAGTGGGTTGAAAGTGGAGGCTCTGCTGGTGGGGCTGCTGGTGTTTAAATGCCAGCCTCACACCACGAATAGGCCATTGTCCAGCCACATTCCAAAATGTTACCACCAGCAACATGTGCATTGAACACCAAAGATTGCTTTGCTCTGTGAGGTACTAGTGGACTGAAGGTAGATGCAGCCAAATTAAACGTGAGTTCTGTTAATTCTAGATTCTGCATCTCAGAGAACCTGCTCTGCTTCATTAGAACCTGATTTTACTGTAGGATGTTTGGTACATTGTTCTGTCTCAAACAGATAGTCTTTGTCTCTTTGATCACCATTTGGGGAATGTCACTCCACAATATCAAAAATAAGAACACAATATGTCATCCAAACACAAATATATCGATTCAAAAGCATCTATCAATCTTTTTCCGTATCTTCCCAGGGTCTGTTTCTTTCTCGGCTCTGTATTTTTATGGACTAACACTGCAAAACTAAGTTCACAGCAGCAATGCAATTAGTAAGCTCTTTGAAAAACTACCTCCGTTTGTGGTTGCTAATGTATTTGCTATAGATTTTAGTGACAGAAATAGTGATATTAATGTCGTCAACATCCATGTCACTGCTTGCAGGCATCATGTAAACCAAAAGGTTACATTTTAAATTATGAAAGTCTGGGTTAAAAAAAAGTCCTTCATTTTTCTGACTTGTCACATTAGAGTTTAAGATTATGTTATAGGTGCTCTGAATTAATCATAACATGCTAGACTATGAAGAAATAAAATAAAATGTGGAAAACCTATTTGTTGACTTAAAATATTTTAAATGTTATGTTATGTTAATAATAAGATAAAATTCTATTTTATAAATAGCCTCTACATTTAGCCACAAAAATTTGTTTGTGTTTACCATCCAGCATATACTAATGAGGTCACACTCTTTTGCTTTAAAATTCTGAATTGTACACATTTTAGAAAGAAATGTGGTTTTTGAATTACTCAAAACAGCAAGCATATACACACATATGTATTTATGCAGGAAGTGTAAACATTTCATATTTATGAGGTACTTGATCATTTAATGTTACCAGCCATCTTATGGAGTTGGTATCATTTGCCTACTTTAAAGATGAGTAAAAAGATTAAATAAAAATACCTTCCCCAAATCATACAACTATGAATTGGTGGTGCTAGGGTGAAATGAGGGGTGATTGGTCTCTCAGATCAATACTTTTATGTATGATCCACACCCAGGGCCCTGACTGTATTCATAACTATGATTCTTAACTATTCTTTCTATGGTTTTTGACACCAATTTTTTACTTACTAAAGAATACTATTGTTTTATTTTGTTTTGAGGATAGAATTGAAAGTAATGCAGACTAATTCTTTGGATGGTATATGCATGTATGATAGGGCATTAATAACAATTTTCTGAGGATACTTGAAGGCTGAATCATCTTCTCTCTGTGTTTCCATCGATTGCCTGACCTGCCTTCTTTATATTAATTAGCATCATGATTTGCAAGCAAAGGGCATGAGTGGCTTTTGGCTTCTTCCTTTTTTATGCCTCTTAAAACCACAAAGAAAGTATTAAAATAAACGATGAGCTATTGGTCTGTAAAAACTACAGTGCTTTAAAAAGACTAATAATTGGACCTAAATATTTTATTAAATAGGAGAATTACAAAAGCTAAACCAAAAATCCTGTTATTCAAGTTTAGATTCCTGCTTGAGAAATTTCTTTTTCACATGCTAGTTTAGCTAAATGTTTCCCACTCCCACATTAAATATTTGGGGACTGTATCCCCTGTCTTTTCGAGGATATGAATTTTTATGAAACTGTTCACTGCTTAATAATTAACAAAGTTAGCTAAGATATTTATTTATTGTATGTGCTTATTCATTTATCAGCTATTTACCAAGGCTTAATATCCTGCGAGATGCTAAGGATAGATAGTATTAAAAACAAAACTGGTCAGAGAAAGCCAAATTGATACACTTTCTTACTTAGAATTATGTAATTCTCTAAAACCTAGGTCACAGTCCCTGAAATGGGAGGAAATTCCTGCAGCTTTGAACTGAAATGGTTGAAGGCCTTGTTTTAAGAGGCAGTTAGCATCATAAAAAGCCCTGCTACCTACAGTAGCGACGCCTATTTACATGACATTATGGAATCTAAGGATCTTTTATTAAGGAGTGAGATCTGATTTTATTTATCTTAAAAATTACTGTGAAGATTTGCTTTTTTTGCTCTTTTAAACTCAGACCAAAGACAAATTGGAAGGTATCCACTGAAAAGCAGAAATGTTTCAATTGTTTTGAGCAGTTTCTTTTAACTTATGTTTCAGGTCAAGATTTAGTGAGTGAGGAATTAAAGCTGTCTCAACTTTCTCTTTGGATTCTTACTTTACTACGTGCTATATATTCTTAGTGGGATTATGGCTTTGAATGAAGTGATCATAAAGTTCCCTGAATCAGGTGTTTTGAGCCTCCTGTTTGATTAAAGAACTCAGATATTAAAAAAATGCATGAAGCTTCATCTGTACTCAGTCCATATTGGAAGAAAAAATCATTAGTGGAACATTTCAAATGTAAGTGACTTCTGTATTTTTCCAGTTCTGAAAAAAGTACATATAAATACATGTTACTAAGCCTAGAATTTTTACTAATAATTAGAATTTTTCTGAAATTGCCAGAAACTCAACAGAGATTTAGTATATTTTTGGGGTTAATTTTTGACATCAAACAATAATGGTGATTGTAAAATTTGATATCTAAGTGTTATTAACTTTTGGCTGTCAAATGGATTTCATTAAATTCAATAAGATTTTTGTTATACAGAACTTGCCAAAGAATATTTGTGTACCAGAAAAAAAAGTAGCCCTGGAATTTATTCATTAGGTTTTTTTATCCACAAAGGTCTACAAATGCAAAAGTGTGATTTTGGATGGAGTTCATTTGGATGTGTCATTGGAAAGGCATTGTCTTTGCATTGCAGCCTGCCTAAATTTGGAAGAATTCAGCTCCACTGATTTTCTTTATTCTTTGCTGGGTTCACACTGGAATAAAGTGGTCTCTGAAGAAGAGTATGCAAAGAATTTCACCATTTCAAGGGCTGTTGAAGACCTACAACTGCAGGTCAATTTAACCTATGGCAAGGTTACCAGGGAGATACTTTTAGAGGTATTTAGTTTTTTACCATTATCCATAATATTTATTTTATTTTATTTTGTGTGTGTGTGTATGTGTGTGTGTTTATCATTGTATTCTACTTCTAATTAAATCTCTCAACTCATTGATGTTGTTACGAAAGATGGCATGATTTTAGCCTTTGGGTTTTGTTGATTGATTTGAAAATGACAAGGTTTTTGTTAGTTATACTAACTGACCCTTAAATTACTGTTTAGTAACTGCTTTTCTTTTGTCTGATTTCAGAAGTGACCTGAAAAAAAAGGTATTTCTGATGCCTGAGGTTGAATGGAAACTGAGGTGTGTCAATCAATTCTTACCTTACCAAATTCAATTTAGAATATTATGTTCTTCCTTTTTTGAAGTAACATCAATTAAGTGCTATCATATTTTTTCAGTCATAATATGTTTAACTTAAGAAAATTATGTTTTTCTGGAAAAATAGCATTTTTTTCAAATTTCCTTTTACTGTCATTAGATTTGTCATTATACCACAGGTCTTGTGAGGGTGAATCTTACTGATAACAGAGGTTCATTTTAGAGAGGTAGGAGGAGCAGCCAGGACCATCATAACCCCAGATGCTAGATTCACAAAACAGACTAGAGATGATTAGCTCCAAAAGGAGACTGAGCTTCCATTCAAGGTCCCTCCTGCTACACGGTGATGGAAGTATGGGGAACAGAAACATGGCAGGTTTCAGAACAGACAGCAAAGCAAAATTCAAGGACTTGTGATGGAGCCAGAAGACAGAATGAACAAGGGCTTTAAAATCTCACTCAGAGTTAGGTACTAAGTCCTGGCTGCTATGTTTTCTGGCCACGGGCATACCCAGTTACCAGAAACCAGAAATGAAAAAGACAAGGGAAATTTGGCAGAGTATGAAACTCTATGAAGTATGGTACAGGAGATGGATTTGTAAAACTCAAGTTTTGAAAGAGGTTGAACATTATTTTCCTATTTGTTTCTGTAACTGAGAACAGCAGTGTACATTTGAGCGAGAGTCTGGGGGTTGACTTCAGAGGGACTGAATATCCTCGGTGACATTGGTGTGCCACAGATTTCAGAGCAGTTCTGAAGTACAGAGTATTCTTCTCAATCCCCTAGTCTTCGATTTGTCTCCTCATAATAAATAATGTAAAAAATGCTAAAATTAAATGAAAGTCCATTTCACAAGAAAACAAACAAACCCCTAAACATTAAAATGACAGAAGAGTCCCCAAACAGAGTGGAAAGCCCTGGAGTGGTGGCCTCACCATGGTAAAACTAAATCATCAGTACAAGCAGGTTCTAATAAACCATTCAGCGTGATAAAGGGGCACTATTATGTTACAAAGCCCAGAAGGCTCTGCTATTGCAACTACCACGAACTGAATAGGTTAAAAGAATTTAAATGGCTTTCTAAAGCAAAAATGCAGGGCTACAGGAAGCTAATGTGCCTTTATTAATGTATATAATAGGACACTAACACAAATTAGAAGTGTCTATGATGTTAGACAATCTGGTTTGCCTCATTTGAAAAGTTAGGGGAACATAGCCAGAAAGAAAACAAATTTTACAGAAACTATTCCAATAAATATCATTTTGGTTAATGAATTAAATTTTCTTGTTGAATAGAAGCTTCTAAAAGAAAAGTAATTGATCAATTAATGTTCGTTAATAACCTTTCAGCACCTACAATGTGCCAGGCTCTGAGATAAGCACTGGTACTTTCAAAAATCATCATGCTTGTTTACCATGTAGTCTACTCGACTACTAAAGAACTGGGCAGACATTTACTCTCTTTTTTTAAAAATGTTGTTTGTATAAAACCCATGCAAAGCTTTGAAATAAAAGCATTTTTTTTATTGTTTAAAGTTTTACATCCATTATTTTGACATTTCTCTTACTTTTGTCTGTATGACACTAACCACTTTCTGACCATTAGTTCTGGAAGGTAAAATAAAAAAGAAATACAGTTAAAGAAACACATTCATAAATCTGAGATGTTGTGCAATTGTTATTCATTATGTAAGAGCCTGTCATCGCTTGGCCAATCACTAAAAATAATTGTTATAAATATTATGTAATGATCTGACATGGAATTTATTATAATATTTGAAAATAAGAAAGGATATGAAATAGTCTGTATCATTTTGATGTAATCTCCTGGAAATAGAACCTTGGCACTGTGCTACAGTCATGCTTTCAATTACACTACTAAGTAGTCACCCATTAAAGTCTAATGGAAAATGATCCTTTATTCCCATGGTGCCCTGTCCTGTTGTTTTCTAAGTGGGTTTTGGAAATAAAGACTCAAACCTGAATGGCACTATTTATGGTGTTAAATTATCTTTTTTTATTCTTTATCACATACTATAAAGATTTTTTTTTAATTCAAGCATATTTTATTTTAATAGTTGAAAAAAATACTTAATTCTAATGACAAAATTTCCTGGTGTGACTCATAATATTGTCAGGCTTCTCTTATAGAAAAAGTTGTTGCAACCTATAATTATCCTTGAAGGAGTTAGTTTATTCATTTTCTTGGGGACATACTAATGGGAATGGGTTTTGCAATGGATTAGTATGCTGATAACCCTGCCCCAGTTGATGAGCTTATAATTAACTCTATACTTATTCTCCCAATAATGCGCGTTTGCGCGTGCGTGCGTGCGTGCGTGTGTGTAGTTGAGGGAGAGGATCAAAAGATTATCATTGATCCTTAATCTTTCCTTAGAACTGGCAAACTTTAAAGTGGTTACCATATGGCATGAAGTAATAGTCAAATGGTCTCTTCAAAAGCATATAAGGATAAATCCTAGAGATAAAAATATTGCCGTTATTTTAATCATAAGTCACTAACATTGTGGGTTTGACAAATTGAAAAACAAGGTGCCCTGTGCGTTAAGGTCTTATTTTGCAAGGCCTTTGTTCACATAACCTGTAACTAGTTTAAAATGGTAGTTTAACTCTATTTTGTCTAATCACAATGGTCAATAAAATAATATCTGTGTATATTCTCTTTCTATTTTTCAGGTTTAACATAGCATGTAGCTATCAGCCTCTGATATCAAAGTTTCCAAGATCTTATGAATATATGCAAAAATCAAAATTGGCAACAGCAAAGCAAACAAATAAACAAAAAGAAAAACAAAGAAATAATACTAGCAGTGACCCTATTACCAGAATCTGGGAGGGCGACACTCTAGCAACCGTAAGGAAAATGTACCTGGACTCAAAAAGCAAACATTGTCCAATCTTAATAAAAGTAATTCCATTTAAAGTGTGGAGATACACTTTTCTCCAGTGAATACTTCCTTGTGAGATAACTGCCCTGCATGAACAGTACTCTTTGAGACAGTGTACTGGCCACATGTCTTATTTCTCCACTAGTCAGAAATACCAAACCTCACAAAACAACCAGACAGAAAGTAGCTGAGGTTGGACAACAAGTATAAACACATAGCTTTCTGGGTAGCATAGTTGCCACAAGAAAACACTGGGTGCGTGTTGGGGGGTGGCATTTTGTACTGATGATTATAGCATTCTATGCCTTTCACTCATCCAGTGAAAAGAACCAGGTAATGGATGTGAAGTTTAGAAAGACTCCACTAGACAAAATTCTACTAGAAACTGGTAGTTAGACCCTGTAGCTTCAGGAAAGACATACAACCAGAGAGAGTAGATTAATAGGTAAAATACTTTTGCTGCTCATTGGTAAATATTGAATATATCTGCAGTTATCTCCTGATTACTAGATGAATAAACAGAAAACAACACTAACAAAAACAAAACATATCGGAACTGCAGCAAACACTTTCACAACAAGGAAAAGGAATCATTACTCTGAAAAGTCAGACTAAGTAAATTATGAAAATAATTTGTGCGTGTAACTAGATAAAATAAAGCTACTTAGGCATCAACAATATAGCTTCTCTGAATAGCCACAGAAAATCACAAGAAGAGTAAGTCTAAATGAGAGGAAAACAGTGCACAGTAAGTAAAAGAGAGAGAACATAAAGATGAATTCCTGTACCATGATAAATTTAGTAAGATAATTAACACCTGAATTGGGTGCAATGAAGGGCATAACTGACACTTGGAAAATACACCACTGAGCTAAGGAACAAATTTGGGAAGAGCTTCTTTTAAGGCAGGTGAGCTAAAATCAATTTACATATCTTAAGAAGATGGTCTATCTAAAGAATAGAGAGTGAAGGTTTAAACTTAAGAACTATTGCCACCCCTAATTTGAAAAACAAACAAATATTACGAATCATTATTGACAATTTTTATAGTAGAAAAATGATCTAAAGATGCAGATCAAAATGTTTCTGTGTGTGTTTCAGTGAACGTCAGTGAATAAGGGGATCACAGATAAAATACATGGACTGCGCAAAATCTTACCTGTAACAATAAATTTAAAATTAATCCTTAAAACATCAGAAAAAAACCAACAAATTTAGTATTGAAAAAGGAGCAAATAGCCCTGACCAGGTTGCTCATTTTGTTGGAGCACCATCCTGTGCACCAAAAGGTTGCGGGTTTGATCCCCCGTCAGGGTGCATATGGGAGGCAACCAATTGATCTCTCTCTCTCAAATCAATAAACAGATCCTCAGGTGAGGATTATAAGAAGAGGAGGGGGCAAACAAGCAGATTCAGACATCTCTGCAAAGCTAAATGGCTAAGGTAGTGGCAAATCAGCCATTGAACATTGAGAAGAAAATATTCTCTCTCAACAATTGTATACCTGGCCCTATTATCTTTCTTTTGTCAAAGTAAAAGACAGATATCCTGTATTAAACAAGTACTTATATTATTTCATGTCAAATAAAAATTACTTCCATTGCTGTTGGGATTAATCCACATTAAAATCTAAAAACGGGGAAGATCCTTGACTCTATCTTAAGAAAAGGTCAAAAATGTAAGCAATGCTACTGATTAAAATTATTTTACTGCTATAGACATCATAAATATTCAACATCAGGAAAAGTTTCATACAATTGGGCAACACAGGCATAAATTTATCATGGCAGAAAGGTTTCCCCACGGCACTGGGAAAGCTTGCAATGTAATTAATATACTGTGAGCTCCACGAGGGAAGGCCCCACATTTGAGTCACCATTTTATCTGCAGCACTTGGCACAATTCCTGGCACAATAAATACTTTCTGACTATAATAGGTAAAGAATGGTTAAATGTGGCAGAATAAAAAATTGTATATAGAATATCATTTCAAGTATGTTTGCCACTGGAATAAAACCTTGGTTAAGGAGCCTCCTATAGTTCCTTGTTATGTTGGACACGTTAGCAGCTGAGAAACCCACAACCAGGGCTGGCGGGCAGAGGTGAAGGTGTCTGGAGCCAAGTGTTGCTCATGACAGCAACAGGAAGGACAGACATCCATGACACGTTGTGCATGTCTATCACCACACTTAGCATATTTTTTTTCCTATTATGTGCAGATAAGTCTAGAATGTGAAGTCCTTCAAATGCTTTGTTAAAAAAGAAAAGCAATCAGATATCTGTGCAATCAATCAACTCTCATAGGGTGGCAAATGACTTATTGCACATTATATAGTAGAAATAGGCCATATCTTGTTTCATGTTAAGGATGAAATGTTCATATTCCCTCAAAAATAATAGGTTGAAGCCTTAGTTTCAGTGGGACTGGACATGGAGATAAGGCCTCTGAGGAGGTGATAAAGGTTAGATGATGTCATAAGCATGGGCCTCTGATCCTATAAGGTTAGTGTCCTTATAAGGAGCATCAACAGAAAGCTCACTGCCAGAAATGCCATTCACTGAAGTAAGGCCATGTGAGGCCAAAGCAAGAAGGTGGCTGTCTGGAAGCCAGGAAGAGAACTCTCACGAGAAACCAAATTTGTAGACATCTTGATCTTGGACTCTAACTCTAGAACTGTGAAAATATACATATGTGTTATTTAAACCACCCAGTCTGTGGTATTTTGTTATGATAGCCAAGAAAACCAAGGCAATTAATTAGTAATCTTTGCTTGGGTATGTGGAATCATAATTTTATTCACCTCAGATATCTCCAAAACCCTGAGACCTCGTCCAGCTATCTCGGATGAGGTTAGGCTCTAGTCCCTCCATTTTGGTTATGGTTGAGCATACTGTCTTTCACATAATAAAGAATGCCTTAGTAAGTAGATATTGAATGGTGGAAATAGAAACAGTAGAAATAGGTAGAGTCAGATCTGAGCTCTGCTTCTTTCTTGTTTTAGGTCATTGAGTTTCTCATTTCTGGTCCTTAGATTTTTCAGTAACATCTGCTTTTTTTACATCAGGAGGTCTTTGGATGATCAAATGAGACTGTATATGTGAAACTGTTTTGTTTATCATGAATGCTATACAAAATAAATCTTCTTTTTTTTGTTACCCTTTTTTTATTTTACCCAAAATAAAAAAAGATTTATTTTGTATAACATAACAAAAAAAGGTGGGATAAAATGTCCCACCTTTTGCCCTGGAAAAGGAAGGCCCTGTCTAAGTGAACATGCACCAGAGGACCTGCTTTAGCATTTTCTAATCCTGACCCTCACCACAGCAACAGAACCCTTCGGGTCAAGGAGAACTGCCAACTCACTGCTCAAGCACCAGCTTCTGCACCATGATCCAGGTACTTGAGACACTGAATTTCCTACCCAAAGAGTCCTTAGCTTTCAGAGCCTACCTTGACATCATCTCCAGCCTCACCCTCCAAGCCTGCACTATGTAGTGGCTCACTACTAGGTCTGAGGAGAGAAAATAGGGGGTGGTTCTGGGGACAGCTCTTGGGCAAACCTTAGACATGTGAGCTGTCTATACCTGTGTGTGCCATGTGGATGTGCAGGTGTGTGCATGCATGTGTGTGTGTGTGTGTGTTTGCCCTCACGATGCAGAAAGGAGCTTGGAGAGGGAAGAGAAGGGAGGCAATCAGGACTGAGGGCTATGTTTTGTGTCTTTGTCAAGCCCTGACCACGTTAGGGCAAGTCTATGTAAGAATCCCAGGTTCAGTCTAACTGTATGATTTGGTGTTAATGAATATGTATATCTGGGTCTCAATTGCCTTAAATTATTCAAAATATATATGATTCGAACCCTGTTAACAAATTTAGATACATAAAGCCTGTTATATTTATAAAGTACTGTCTCAATTCTACTTCTGCTGAAATTCTGGCTTAGGAGATATTAGTGCTTAACTCTTATTTATAGAATAAATCTATACATGAATTTTATTGACTTTCCAATATCCATCTCATTGCATGTATAAAAATCACCTCTCTGGTTTTTAAATGTCCCAATGAATTTTGTAAATTGTCTTTCTTCTACCTTATCTACCATGAATTTTGTCTTTGTTTTCATTTTCCAGGTTCCATAATTAGCATTGGAGATTGTTATCATATAAATTTTTTATTTTTATCAATATTCATTATATCTGATTTTTTTATTTCAAAAATAAAACAATATTTCTTTTAATCTCTGACTATACTTCACCTTTGCTTTCATCTTTTAATAAGATTTATGCGTACATTAATATCTCTTTTAGGCATAGCTTATCTGTGGTACAGACCATTGTAATGCATTCAAAATTTGAGATTTCAAGGGGTGAATTGAGATTGAATTTTTTACTTAATTTGGTTACAATAATTGAGGTGTTTTATGAATAAAATTACGACATAATCAAAAAATGTTTTAAATGGGTAACTTTGTTTTAACTTAAATTGACATAAGGGAGCCTATGAGCTGGCCTAAGATTCACAGCATTTTTTCTCTAGGAGAATCCCAAGAGATCAGTTTATAAACAAGTAATTATTGAACACACCCAAGAGGATCTGGGCCTTATTCCCAGATCTGCCATTAAGCAAATTGCTTAATACCCTTGTCTTCATTTGTACAAGGTTGCATTGAGGATAAAGTTACAGACAATAGATGAAGTGATACATTAGAAAGCTGGAAGAGTCTGCTGTTACAATTTGTCATTACTATTAATAATAAAATTATTACACAATGCTCATAATGCATAATTTAACCTATGCAAAACTAAATAATATTTTTATTGTGAAAATACTTTACAAAGTTAAAGGCTCTATTGTAGCATATGTAATACAGATCTTACGATTTCCTGATCTGTTTAGTATAGTCAGTTTATTTCAAGCAGGGTTTGACTTAAAAGCATGCATTTTTCCCCCTGCTTGTATGATAGGCGAAGGCTACACTGTTAAAGAAACTACAATTTTTTTATGTGCATTATAGCTAGAGATTGGTGAGTAAAAGCATAAATGAAATAATGCTTATCACATATATTATCTTGGGTAAGATCTTATAGACTCATATGGAAAAAGGTATTAATGCTAAGAGCATGCACTGATGAGCCAGACTGCTTGCATTCGAATCCAACTCACTACCTACCAGAAGTGTATTATTGGGGAAATTTGTAGCCTCCTCATGTCTGCTTCATTATATACCAACTGTGGATAATACCAATATATCCCATCGATTATGGTTAGAATGATATAAACAAAATATCTTAGTGCCTGATGCATAGTATTGAGGTCTATAAATGTTAGTATTTCATGGTTAATAAAAACTTGAAAATAATTGACTCTTCTCTCTAGACATCAATATTTATAAAATAAAAAAATTGTTTGAATTGTGCTAAAACATGGAAAATGTAACATTTACCATTTAAATCATTTTAAGCATAGGATTCAGTGGCATTAAGTATCTTCACAATACAGGGGTGGGCAAAAGTAAGTTTACTGTTGTTTGTATGGAAAACACAATAATGAAGAAATAATAGTACAAGAATAAACTCTGTGTTTCATATAGTCACAACTGAAAACCTACTTCTGCCCTCTTCTGCATTGTGTAACCTTCACCAGCATCCATTTCCACAATTTTCTTATTACTCCAAACTGAAAATGTATACCCATTAAACAATAACTCTTATTGTTCCCTCAATCCAGCCCCTGGTACCCACCATTCTACTTTCTGTCTCTGTGAATTTGTCTACTCTAGGCACCTCATATGAGAGGAATCATACAACATTTGTTATTTTTATTGTAGCCATCCTAATGGGTGTGAGATGTTATCTCATTGTGGTTTTGATGTGTATTTCACTGATGTTTAGTGAAATGTGCATCCTTTTATACGTTTCTTGGATATTTGTATATCTTCTTTAGAGAAATAGATATTCAAATCCTTTGTCCATTTTTAAAATTAGGTTTTGTTGTTGTTTTTGTTGTTGAGTTGTCAAGACCTCAATATTTTTAATGAAGAAAATATTTTCTCTATAGTTATCCAGATGCCTGATAAAGTCTAAGAATATTATGCTAAGCAGAAGGTAGTATCAATTCAACATTCCTGTATTAAAATGTATAAATATTGTAAAACAAATATTTTCACAGATATAATGTCTTTTTGTCTTCAGAGAAACTTCCTTTGACAAGTACTTTATAAAACAAGTCATATCAACGAACTTGCCTTTCTTTATGATTATTTGAACATTAGCCAAAATTAGATATTACAAAATAAAGCATGTTTTAATTTCATTTTATTTTCATATAGCATATACATTTTTTCAATTAAAATATGAATTTTTTTCATCAAGAGATTTTTTTTATATAGTTGAGATATTGTGGAACAACTTTAGAATTTTAAAACTTAATTTGATACAACATTTTAACTCTTCTTTTAAAATTTATTCAGTTTCTTACTTTTGTGGGCACAAATTTTGATGACATTCTATTTTCAATAATTGCAATTTGAAAAAGCTTCAAAATCTTATATACCCTGCTGGGTCAGATACATAAAAAAAAATATGACCTGCTCTTTGTGTTTAAGAAGCTAACTATCTGGGGTGGCTGGTAGGGTGGGGTAGATGGGGAAGAAGGTGGATAAGCAAATAATTATAGTAGAATATGACAATAAGAACTCAGAAATATCAAATTTATGGTAGTAAACAACATGATAAACCACATCTTTGTTTTCTTTGGCCTAATGACATATATTATGATTCAAAATATTTTACTTTTTGTGGAGTTCTGAAGTCCTTAGAGAAAGTTGGGTAACATTATATAGATATTTTATATGAGGTGGCACTTAGGAAATGAGTTTAAGACAATGAAATAAGTACAGGGACCAATACTGGAATGAGTAAAAAGGTAAAGTGAATAGCAAACCTCACTCTAGAAATGAGCCAGGGTTAGAACAAGGAATTTAAAATTCATCAAATTAAGTAATAGTTTTTAAGCCGATATCACAGTTAAGAAGTGACATAAACCGGAAAAGGGTAAACTAAGAACACTCAACGAGTTCCGCTTTGCTAGAGCGTGTCTTTCCTCACAGGGTTAGGATCACTGTTTTGAATGACAGCACTTCAGCCATGAAGATCATCCTATGAACCCGGTGGTGAAAGGTGTCCCTGGGCATGCAAAGCCTCCAAACAAGGGCCTCTGCATCTGGTAACTGCTTCCAACATTCTTCTCTGAGGAATGTTCAATTTCTTAACACCACCTTTGTCACTGAGGAGTGTTGCCTACCACATATTTATGAGTAGGTGAATTTAAATTAATGTTTTAGGAATTGCTTTAGAAATTGTCAACCATTTTGTACTCCCTAGAACTACCCAAGGTGATCTCAAAAAAAGAAAGAAAAAAGAAAAAAAGAAAAAAGAAAGAAAAGAATCCAGGCTATTCTCAAGGATTTTCCTAGACCTTTTCTGAGAGAAGTTTGGATCTAGACATTGTTATTTTGTTTTTAATTTAATCTGATATTTAATTTCTGAGAGAAAAGCAAAATGCTATATGGTACCCATATACTATTATACCTAGAAAATCTATGACCTGCTAGATTTTTCTCTGAACTAGAAATAAAAAACCTGTTGCCAGGTTAAACTAATTTTATGCAAATTGTGAAACCATCCATCAAACAGAAACTTGATTCTAATAGAAACACGCAGTGGTCAACAGCACAACAGAGATCTTTCAGATTTAGGAATGAAAATGTAATAGGAACAATATGAGGTCATCGAGGGAAAGCCCAACCATAGTTAGTATACTGAGAACAGTTTTTGTGACATTGATGTAACCTAGCAGCCAAGAACAGTAGATTGGAATGCACATGTGCAAACGATGACAATTTCACTGTACTAGTTTGAGTGAGCATGTGTACTATGTGGCCATCACATTCAAAATCACTGAGCAAAGAGAGCAATGAATCTGTATCAAATTTTGCATTAAACTTGAACATTCCTCTGTGGAAACTATTCCAATGATTCAGAAGGCCACAGCTATGGGCAGCTGGTGATTAGCAGCTTCATCACGACAGCACACCCGCTCTGCATCACATCTCATGCAGAGTTTTTTGGTGACACATCAAATCACCCAGGTGACTCAGCACTCCTACAGCCCAGATTTGATGCCCTGTGACTCTTGACTTTTCTCAAAACTAAAATCACCTTTGAAAGGGAAGAGATTTCACACTGTTGATGAGACTCAGGAAAATATGATGGGGACCAGCTGATGGTGTTTGGGAGACCTGTGTGAGGGCCCAAGCATCTACTTTGAAGGGGACTGAAGCATCATTGTCCTATGTATAATGTTTCTTGTATCTTGTACCTTCTTCAATAAATGTCTCTATTTTTTATATTACATGGCTGTATACCTTCTGGAGAGACCTTGCATGGTACATAGCTTATTGCATTTTAGTCATCTGGGAAAAATATCTTCCTTGTTCTGGAACACACATTTATCTTAGGTACAAACTTTAGTAATTAAAGTCTAACAAATGTATTTAATATATGTGTATGCATGCATAGAAACATATGTATATACACACCCACATATATATACTCATGCATTTCATAAATATATATAATGTTATTTATATATTTATATATATATTCCCAATAAACATATTTAAAATGTTTCAGCAGCCAGCTCTGGTATTGTGCCTATCAAATTACTCAGTTTTTAATACTTGCAAAAAACAATGAAAACAATTCCAAAGTGTGGAGAGACCTGAATTTATAGATGTATTTTTCCAAGGGTTTGTCAATTATTCATAAGTCTCAGTAGGCAGTTTTAAAAATATGTATGAAATAATGAACCTGAATCTATAAATCTTCAGCCTATTTGCTTAGAATTTGCTGAGCACAGCTTTTGCATTGATTAGCTAACTAAAAGGGGAGAAGAGCATGTATAACATGATGATGTCAGCCTGAACTAGGAGAGCTTTGTGGGAATGAGGAGAATAAACAGACTTGAGAAAGATTAGAAGGCAAGACTGAACTTGCTTTTTGATTGTAAGTAGGTGAGTAAATGAGAAGAAAGACTCAGTAATTATAGAAGGGTGTCCAGTTTGGAAAAACTGGAGTGAGTGTTGTCACTGTATCTGAGAAGAGGGAATACAGGTGAGAGAGCAGGTTTAGGGAGAGAAGAATGATGAGCCCACTTTTGCATCTGCTGATTTAGAGGGGCTCATGTGATGTAGCAGAGATTTCCAATTGGCCAGTTAATAAGCTGGTCTGAAGCTTATGAGACAGGCATGATCTGTAATAAAATACTTGGTATTCAATAGCTGGTAGATGCTAAAGTCTTGAGAATGAGAAGAGTGTTCAAGGGATATAGAATAAAAACAGAATATTGCTAGGGCCTGAGAAATACCAATATTTAAGATGCTGAAAATGGAACAAGAACCCTCAAAAGGCACTAAGAAAATAAAAGGCTGGAGAAGGGGAAAAATAAGAGTAGAATTTTTAAAAAATCCAAGGTCTATAATATTTGGGGTTTTAGAAAATATAATGCCACATAAGATAGTGCAAAGAATGAAATATATTTGACTTAAAAGCAATGGGAGTTCCTTTTTTTTTTCCTATGTGCAGTAGGGATATATGAAACTCTTTGCTTGATAGATCAGAATTATCAGTCATCATGTTTCTTAAAGCCACGACATTAAACACAACTTGAATAATAACTGATAGATCATGAATTTATTTACTTTTGAAAAGTTATAATTGACTACCTCTGAGTGGAGACCACATGTAGATTAGACACTATTTTTGTTTCAAGGAAGTTGCATTTAAGTGGAAAATAGACTCATATGGAAAAAACCGTGTGAAATGTGCAACAAATACATGCATGAGTAGTTATATGGAAGTATTTTTATAAAGGTGATGATGATCTTGATGAATTAGAAGGACCCTTCCCACCTTCCAATGAAGCAGGTTTCACAAACAAGTTATGTTGGGGAACTGTTTGCTGAGCTGCCTTAATACACTGCTTCTTTCAGTAATTTTTAATTTTGGGGGGATCATGGGTGCTTTTTTTGGGCCCACATTTAGCCCTGACATTTTTCCGGCTAATTAGCAAGAACTTGTTTCTCTTTCTTCATTGTTAAATCTCACAGTTTGAAGATCCCACTTGAGTTGCCATACTTATACTCATAATTTATCACAAGGTAAAATGGCTCTGCAATTAAACAGAAATTTGATGTTCCTCTCTTATCTAAGTCAGTTCTTCATTCAAAAATGACATGTGAACTCATTGGAGACTACCTGATTATCATTAAAAATATTCCTAATTCTATAACTTTAAAGATGTCCCATGTATTCTATAGGGGGTCTAGATTTTAGGATAACTGTTAAAAGCATAGCGTGAGAAGATTATTATTCTCTTATAAAAATCCTGCAAATGAGGGACTATCTATTTTGGGGAGCTATCTTTTCTTTAAGTACTTTAACTGCTTTTTTAGATGGCTGAGGCTTTGTTTATCACAATCACGGTTGATTTAGACCTTTAGATGTTTTAAACATGGGAAATGTTATGGTAATGTACAAATTTCTGATTAAATTGCAGAGATGGATAGTTACTAGCAACACAGAAAACAAGGCTAGGATAACTTATTGTTAATATCATCAAGAAAACTCCACTAGTTGCAATTATTTTATAATAAATGCATACTTACGATTATAGAATAATACAATTTTACTCACAGTCCAGGGAGGAGGGCTCTATGTGCCATGCAGAGCTGCACAGTGGTTGCACTCAGGAGCAGGGTAAATCAGGAGGGGCTGTGATGTGTACGTATTACATGTATACTGTGTAATAACAAGAAGGTGAGGTGACCTCTGATTCCTGGGGGAGAACATGATTGGCTTGTTTGAATAATTCCTAGGCTCACAGGCAAGTGAAACCTGTTAGGTTGAGGACTGGATGGAATGCAGCTGATAGCGGAACTAGCTGGGTGGGTGTCCTTTCCCAGTGGGCAAAATGGTGCCATGTCTGGTGAGAGTGGGGGAACTCATGGTTTAGCCTTTGGAGCTTTGTGAGTCTCAAAGATGTCAAGCCAGCCCCTGCAACTTTAGAACTTATAATACGGAGAGCTGATACAAGTTTGATTGAACTGTAAATACTCACCTCAAATGGAAGCATACAACATCTATTAGAATAGCTTGAATGTTGTGAGGTGTAACTTCAAAAAATTAAATGGAAAATTTAACTTTTTTAATATTTGTTTTTTTTAAAAGAAAGTCACTGTACTGAAGGTGACTGATCTTGCACTTTATTATGAAGTGTTTTTCATTATGGAAAGGGATGAAGTTTTACTTATAAATATTCCATATTGTAGGTAATCATGATATTCTGTGTTCTCTAATTATAGACAAGATCCATAAAGATTAGACTCCATGACACTGAGAAATTGTAAGAGCCTCCAGGGATGTTTCAGATATAAGGAAGAGCAGTGAGCCTGTCTATATAACTGATCACACCTCAATGGGGCTGCTTATTCAGAAATCAATGCCACACACAGATATAGTAGCCCAATTTCAGATGAAAAGGGGATGGGATAAAAGATATGCAATAGATATTTAGTCTTTTAGTTTTTAGATCTACATATGACAATTAAAATGATTGTTTCAATATGATATGTTTAGAAAGAGAAAGGAAGCTGGGTAATTGGCTCCATTACATTAAATGGTTTATTTGCCTTGAGTAACATGTCAATAGAGTGAAAGATTATAACAAAAATGAACAGTTGCTTCAAAGTCATTATACCAATATTATAATTATATAAAATTAAATTATCTGAATATTTTAATAAGGCTTCTGAATAGGATACCTATGGTTTTAATTAAATAAGTCCTTTGATTTCCTGATAAAGTGATAACTCACATGTTATAACAACCAGCAAAGCTAATTTTTAATGAATATTACCCTCTTTTCCTCTCCCTCTTAATGTCAATAGACCCTAAATTTCAGAGCTTTTACTATATTTACTGGAATTGTAGTGAGTTTTAAATCTATTTTACATAGATTTCATGTAATCTAACACCTAATTACAGGTGTACCTCACTTTGCATAACAAATGTGCTGCTGAGTAATATAAATTGAATAGCATTGTAAATGGACTCAGGAAACTAATAATTTGAAACATACTGTGGTGAATTCTTTGATATTACAATTCAAGTCTTATGTAAACTTGTACTAGTGTTGATTAAATTTTATTAAAATTATTAGTATCAGCACTGATAAGAGAAATAATTTATAGCAGACTATAAGACTTCGATGAAAGTAATTAAAGTGCAGAGTATTTAAATTGGCAAAGGATACTTTCAACTCTAAAAGAAGTTTAAACACCTGTTTGTATAAAGGGCCCTTAAAGTCAAGTTCAGGTCTATAGTACCTTTCCCTATTTTATAAATTACCTATCTTTCTAGTTGGACTCGTCAGTGTAAAAAATGTTCAAGCTTGTAGAGAATTTTTATGAGTTTATTTGAGCCAAACTGATAACTTATGCCGGTGAGCAAGATCTCAAATGCTTCCCAGAATGGCAGTTTTACAGCTTATATATTAGAATCAAAGGAGAAGACATAAGGAAGCTGCATGAAATGTATTGGTAGTAAATTAAGGAAGCAGAAGGAAGCAAAGCAGGAAAATCTTTAGGACCGAATAAAATGCAAAATTTTACATTGGTGGAGACAGGATTGTTAACTTTTATAGCACACAGAGAGATGGTATTCGGGGAATGAGGTAGTAGTGGGATGAGGGGTTCTGTGGTCTTGTGCTCTGGTGTCTACAGTTTTGCCTTCGATGGGTAGGAAAAGAAAATTACTTTGACATTTCACAGGTATGCTACCCTAAATACATAAGAACAATGGACACAGCTCACTTAAGGTAAAGACTGACCTTTGCCAAGGAAGTTATACGCCTGGGACATGACTATCACTGTGACCGCAGTTAAGGATTTGTGAGCTTGTCAGGCCTGCCATGTGTCCCCCAACTCTGAACTTGTCAGGTGTATTACATAGCCTCTTTTTGGTTCATAGACCGCTATATAGTCCTCTCGAAGCAGGAGATTGCCCAAGTTAACTTATCTTAAAATCTTTATAACTTTTTTGCAGTCCTGACAAAGAATTTTTTTTTAAAAACCTCTTTTTACATAGAAAAAAGTGAAACCTCTAAAATGGCATCTTAAAGAATCTTTTAAAGATAATGTTCCTAATAATTATTATATTGTCCTAATTTTATTGACTCAATTTATATTTATGTTGTAATTAGATGGTAAAATACCTCAAAAGCACTTTTCAGATTTTTTTTTAAACTAAGACTGAAATTATTAACTAATCATCATGCCACAATGAAAAACATCTGATTTAAGGAAGGTGGCTTTAAAACTCTGTTATCATATCAGAGTCAAGATGGTGGAGAAGTGAGTGGAAGTCACATTGACCTCCTCCCAGGACCAACCTGGAATTACAACTAAATTGTGGAGAAATCACTTGGAACGAACAACTACAATAGCAAGAAAGGAGGCTAATAATCTCAGACAGGCAGAAGAATCAGCTTTAGCACAACCTAACTGGTAAGGACTGTGGTAGAGACTCGAGAAGGCAGGCAGGGCATCCACGGGCAACAGCACCAGAAGGATATTGAAATGGCCAGTTGGATTCCCCTGAGAAGAGTGGGGTCTAAACCATAAGAGGGGATCTCTAGCCAACACAAGCCCAAAAAGCACACAGATAACAGCCAGCTGTGAAAAGCAGCAGGGTTACTCTCTGCCAGAGACAGGCAGCTGGAGATGCAAAGAGTCGTTTAAAGGGCCATGACATAAATATTTATTTGCAGCCACTTTACCCTGGTCTCCAGAAAAGGTGGGGGCAGAGTAGGCTGGAGAATCTTGGGGAAAGGCTGGTAAGGAGGCTTTCGGGAGAAAACTGAGAGAGTAGCTGGCAGGATCCCAGTGCTGACTCATCGCCCATACAGCAAAAACTATCTTGCTCAGGCAGACCACTCCCCTGAGTGGCAGCAGTGTGAGAGGACACAATAGCCCAGACCCAAAGAGGGACTCAGCCCTGCTAAGCATAGAGTGGCAGCCACAGGTAGTAGATCCCTGGTTAAAGAGGGCACAGAAAGGTCCAGAGACACCTGAGGAGAGACTGTATATGAAAGCTTGGGGAGAGAACAGAGAAAGTAGCCTGTGGGATCCCAGTGCTGACTCCTCCCCCATACAGTAGCAGTAATCTGGCTCAGGAAGACCATGCCCCTGAGTGGAAGCAGCGTGAGAGGACCCAATCACTCCCCCAACCCCACCCCAGGAGGGACTCTGCCCTATCTGTGGTATATCGAAGTCTGAATGCTGAGTGCAGAGTAACTAGATTAACAGATGAAGGAGACAGCCACAGACAGGAGATTCCTGGAAGTCTCCAACAGACTGCCTAAGGTCATACAGGGTCAACCTCTGACATATTCAGAGGCAGATCGAGAGAGAAAAAAACAGTGGTCTCCTACCATGGAAGTTCACACCACAAAGTCAGGAAATCAAGACAGATCAACTTAAGAAGCAGAAGCAAAAAAGAAGAGTCTCACAAATAATGGGAAGACAAAGAAACACCCCCTAGTTGAAGGGAAAGGAGGAATCCCCAGAAAGAGAACTAAATGAAAGAGAGGCAAGTAAATTGCCACTTATTGAGTTCAAAACAATGCTTCTAAGGAAGATCAATGAGCTCAGTGAGCTCAGAGAGAATTACAGAAAACTACAGGGAAACTACTAGGAACTTACTGCAAACTGTATCAACATGAAAAAGGACATAGAAAGTATCAATAAGAGACAAAAGGAAATGAAAAATACAATTTCTGAATTGAAGAACACAGAAGGAATCAAAAGCAGGCCACATGAAGCAGAGGATCGAATCAGTGAACTGGAGGATAAGGTAGGAAAAAGCTCCCAGAAAGAGCAAGAAAATGAGAAAAGACTCAAAGAATGAAGAGGCATTTAGGGAAATGCAGGACAACCTGAAATGTAATAACATCCATATAATAGGGATACCAGAAGGAGAAGAAGAGGAGAAAGGGATAGAGAACCTGTTTGAAAAAGTAATGATGGAAAAGTTCCCTAACTGCAAGAGAGAAAAAGTCACACAAGTCCAGGAAGCATAAAGGGTCCCATTCAAGAGGAACGCAATGAGGCCCACTCCAAGCCACATCATTATTTAAATGGCAAATATCAAAGACAAACAGAATCCTAAAGGAAGCAAGAGAGAAACAGGTAGTAACATATAAGGGAGCCCCAGTATGGCTAACAGCTGACTTCTCAACAGAAACACTACAAGCCTAAGGGAATGTCCAGAAATGTTCCAAGTCATGAAAAAGAAAGGCCTGCAACCAAGACTGCTCTACCCAACAAGACTCTCAATTAAAATAAAAGCTGAAATAAGGAGCTTCTCAGACAAAAGAAGGCTAAAAGAATACACCTCCACCAAACCAGCATTTCAAAATATGCTAAAGGGACTGCTTTAAGAAGATGAAGAAAAAGTGTCTATGCATACCCAGTTGCCTTCACGGTCACCAATACTTGATATTACTAATATTTTTAATTATTAATCTGTGGCAAAGATGTGTTATTTTAGTTATTACTTTATTATTTATTGAAAGCAAACCTGTTTTTGTATATTTCTTGCCTATTTCTATTATTTTTTTTAAAAAGCCTCAATGGCTTTTTGGTATTCTTTATTCATTTTTTGATTAAATGTTCGTAGAATTTTTTTCCCTAAAAAAAAGCAAAAAAAAGAACCAAACCCCTATTAACCCTTTTTTAGATATGTTGAAAATACTTCCCTATTCTATTATTGTCCTTTAATTTTTTTATACATATATTACTATATAGTCTTAAATGTTTAATATGGTCATATTGTCGATATCTTTCTTTATAGCTTATGGGTTGAAAGTTACTTCAGGGTAAGGAAAATATTATTTTGTATTTTCTCCTAAAACTCCTTAGATTTTACACATTGATTTTTAACTCACCTGAATATTTTCTGTATAATGTTGAAATAAGGCTATTTGTTTTATTTCAATTAATAGTGGTCCATGCACCTTATTTGTTGAATAACGCTTACTTTACCCATTGATTTGAAATATCAATTTAATCATATATTACATTATTAGATAATACATTTGTTTCTAGAATGCTCCTTTTATTTCATTGATCTACTTGATTATTTCTGTGCTGACGTCATGTTGTTTTAATTGCTGAGACTTTATAATAGATTTAAATTTTTTAATATTTTACAATGGATCTTGACATTTAAAAAATAAATAAAATCAATCTGCATTAAGAAAAAGAAAGAAAGAAAGAAAGCAGGAACTCCTACCTTTTGCGACACCATAGATGGAACTGGAGAATATTATGCTAAGTGAAATAAACCAGTCAGTGAAAGACTAACACCATATGATCTCACCTATAAGTGGAATCTACTCAACAAAATAAACTAATGAACAGAATAAAAAACAGGCAAGGAAACATGGAGCAGACTGAAAGTGACCAGAGGGTAAGGGGAAGGAGGACAATGGTGGAAAGAAGTGGAAGGGACTAGACAAAGAACATGTATGAATGACCCATGGACATGGGCAACAGAGTGGGAATTGACTTGGGGAGTCGGGGGTGGTGGTGGGATGGGTGGAGGAGGGCAAAGGGGGAAAAATTGAGACAACACTAATAGAATAAACATGATTTAAAAATAAAAAAGAAATTAAAAACAAGTACAAACTGGCAGTTACAAAATAATTATGTGATATAAAGTACAGTATAAGGAAAATAATCAATAATATTGTAATAACTATGTATGGTGCCAGGTAGGTACTATACTTTTCAGGGTGATTGTTTCATAAGTTATATAAATGTCTAACCCACTATATTGTACACCTGAAACTAAGATAATATTAAATGTTAACTGTAACTGAAAAAAATTTCAAGTGAAGACAAGGAAAGACTATTATTATAGCTTACATTTACCTTACCAATAAAATATAAGAGATTGGAACAAATTAAAATTGCAATCTGAGGGGCAATTTTATTTGTGATTTTTTTAATTTAAAATTTATTTCTAAAGGAAATATTTTCTAATATTCTAAAGATGAATATATCATTTCATCCAACAATATATATGTATTCACCCAACAAATGTTTATTATTTAAACCCTGATATTTGTTAGATTCTGTGAATCACACATCGATGAACCTAGCATGGTTACCTGACTTCAGAGAGCATAGAGTCAGTCAGTCTACTGAGAAAATAAAGGACATGTACAAATTACAGACTATTACTGCTGTTAGGGAATGTAGATATTGTGCCAAAGAAGGGAGACGTTATCTACAGCTGTGGGAAACAGGAAAGAGTTCCCACATCTTCAGGGAAAGCATTTTCAGTGGAGACCATCCCATAGACAAAGGCTGAAGAGACACATGTAGGAGTCTTCTGGAGAGCAGACAGGCATTAATGGGGGAAGTGGGAGAAAATTCAGATCAGTGGGTCCTTCAGTGCCAAGCTGAACAATTTTAATAATTTTCTATAAATTGGGAAGTTATAGGAGGCTTTTGAGTAGGAGAAGATTATGGCAAAATATGTGTTTCAAGAAAATTAATCCTATATTGAGGTATAGCATGAGTGAAGAAAACAAAAAGGGCAACTCAGAGGTGAGGAAATAGCCAAGGGATATCACAGTGACCCAGATGAGAGAAATTAGAAATGAATAGATGAGTGTAGGATAAACACACTGAGTCAGAAGCGTTAAACTGCTAAGGGGATTCAGTATGTTACAGGAAAGGTGGAGGGACAAGCTAAAAGGCTTTTAAGTACTCATCTCCGTGCCTAGGAGGGTGAAGGTGATGTGGCGTTAATAAAAATGGGAAAAATGGAGCTAGAAACAGGCTTGGGAATAAAAAGGTAGCCTTACAAATTTGTAATTTTGAGTTATATGCCCTATCCAGTGTTTGAGGTATGCGGTTCATACTTGCTGCCAAAAAAGATTTTTGCAATTTATTATTCAAGCATTTATATATTAATATTTTTTAAATTTTTTTCTAAATTTGTGCAAGGAGTTGTTTAACTTGCTAAATTACATTTCTGAACTATGGCAATTCCTAAATATTGAAAATTTACATTGTTATTCTTTCTAGATATTCACTACCACTCAATACCCAAATTCCTAACACCTTAACTCTTACTTAGAGAAAATAATAAAACGAGAGTAAATCACTTTCTATTTCTCGAAACTCTGTAGTCCATGTGTGGTTCCTCATTGTATAGTTATTTAAAAAGTATCCAGAATTAGTTTATTATGCACAAGTGTACTTGTAATGGTCTTAAGAGATATTTCATTAGAACAGGATTGCCATCAAATTCTGTAAAAGGACTAACTGTGATTTCTCTGAATTTCTTTTTTTTTGATGAGTAAAGAACAGATTATAGAATTAGAAGCATTTCTTATAAATGTAACATTTATATATAGAATTTCCATAAATTTGTTAGTCATTAATGCTACTGTGGAAAATTGAAACACCGGGCATAAATTGGTGTGTCACTTTGTGCAAAGTAGTATAAATACATACAAAGAAAATTGTATTATTTAATTATTTAGCAAAAAGCCTAAGGACCTATTTTAAATGATTGCTTAAGCATATTTTTAAAAAATTAATATTTTAAACACCTCCTCATAATAAATGCAGCATAATTAAGTATATAAGAAGGACTGGGATTATGTTTATTCATTTACAAGGAGGGGACCCCCAAAAAACCAGAATTATCTTCTGGAAGATGGGCCCCTTATAGTACAGGCTTCCCCCACTAGGTGAGTGTTCTAGGCACCCATCTGTATCAGTGTACCAGCTGGTGTTATTGTGAGAGGCTGTATTTGGCTTCAGTGAATTTTTTTTCTAAAAATTGTTTCAAGGCTTTTGCCATTTCATAATGAATGATTTACAAGTGCACCTACCCTCATTGCACTGAGTTTTCAGCATTTTTTGACCAAAAATAGCATGACTCCCTGGCCCTACCCTCCCTATTCATCTGATCTCGCCCCAAGCCACTTTTTTTTTTTTCATTTGTTTCCTCAGATGAAGAAAGTCCTTAAAAGAAAATGTTTTGTCAGTTTGGGAGAGGTAGAAAAAAAATGACAGAAGCACTAAAAAACATCAAAGTCAACGAATTCATAAACTGTTTTGAGCAGTGGAAAACAATGTCTTGATAAGTGTATTGCATCAAATGGAGTGTACTTTGAAGGTGACTGAAGTTTAAACATGTAACAATAAATACCCATTTTTTTATAAACAAATTCTTTTCTCGGGGAAATCCCACCTCCTAAATGGGTTAAAACAAAAATTAATTGTTATTGATTTCAACAGGCTGTTCTTGCTCTTTTCATTGCTTCTCTTTTAATTTTCTTTTATCATTTCGTTTTCTACTATCCTTTTGTTAGTGATCATGTATTGACTTCAAAGGACCAGATTCCAATGCTTGCTCCTTTGCAGGAAAGAGATGCAAATTACAAGAATTTTCCTAACCTCACTCCTGACCCATAGACCATGAAGTACTGTTCAAAGGGTCTACTTTGCACCATTTGACATAACTCTCTAAGCCACATGATTGACCTTAATAGAATTTTCTAAGTAATCTGGCAGTGTTTGGACAGTGCCCACTTGAGCACTGTATTTTATGATAACTGATTTAAATCCTCTTTATGGTACAGCTGGATATGGAACATCTTTGTTTGGAGTTCCTCAAGTTAAGTAAGCTGTTTCACAACTAACTTCATAAAGAGAATATGGAACATGGAAACATAAACATATATTGTACAAATATCCTTAGGTGGCCAGGTATCACATTCGCTTTGGGAATCTTAAATTAGTGTTATATCAAAATTAAGGAAAAACACCCTCATTTATTAAGTGCCTAACTTTTTGTAGTAAGTACCAATAAGACTAACAACCTGAAAAACCTACCTCAACCTGAAAAGCTTACGGCTATTCTTCTATTGAGTAAAACTCAATGTGTTCCACAGATAATGTATTTCATTGCTGAAATGCAGTTGATCTTACAGAACATAATTCAATAAATGTAATGCCATTTTTGTACTGTTTCAATTATATTTTAATACTGGAAGAAAAGTCTGAGACTTAGTCAATCAATTTTGCCATGATTAAAACTTAATTCCATATATTAATAGTCATTGTATTCTATTAAGTCTGGTGGAAAAGATTTATAATGCCACTTATTTCTATTCTTAATCATTAGAATAAAACAGAACATATCATTAAGCTTCTTAAAATACTTGGATTTTGAATTAAATACAAAATTATGCCTGAAAATACAGTACAGAAATATACTTTTAAATAGTTTACTAAAAAATTAACAAAAATGTTAAAATAGTGATGGCCTGAGGTGTGACTGTTTCCCCCCACCTTATCCCCTGACTTCTTGAAAAACATTTCAAACACTTGCACAATGTGATGTAGTACATTTTGGGAGCAATAATTATAACCCTATTTAGCTATAACTTAGCACCAAGTAAAAATGATTTAGACACATTATAGAAGAAAACAATAGATTTATGGCTGACGCATACAATTTTTTAAATTAAACTTTTAATTTTAAGACACAGGTAGATTCACATGCAGTATAAGAGGTAATAATATATACAGGTACCATGTGCCCTTTACCCAGTTTACCTTAATGATAACATATTATAGCACCATAGTACATTCTCATCGTCAGAATGTTGACATTGATACAGTTATGACAGAGAACATTTTCATCACCACAGAGACTTTCTCATATGCTTTTATTGCCATCCCCTGTCCTTCCCACTCCAACTCCCTCCTTAATTCCTGGTTACTATTAATAACATGTTTATTTCTATCATATATATAATAGGATATATATATATATTTTATATAATTGTATAATTGATCAATAGTTTAAAAGCTATTCTTTTAGGGCAGTTTTTAAGTTCATAGCAAAATTAAGAGGACAGTACAGATGTTTCCTATTATCCCCCATCCCCCAAATTCATGACCTTCCCCGTTATCAATATTTACCACCAGAGCAGCACATTTGTTACACCTGGTGAACCTGCATTGACACATTTATAACTCAGTGTCCATAGATTACATTATGGTTCACTCTTGATGTAGAATATTCTATGTGTTCAGACAAATGTGTAATGACACATATCTATCATTGTGGTATCATATAGATTATTTTCACTGCTTTCAAAGTCCTTTGTGCTTTGCCAACTCATTCCTCTCCTCTCTACCCTCCAAATACTTTTAACCACTGATCTTTTTACTGTCTCATATATGCAGTATGTAACCTTTTCAGAGTGGCTTCTTTCACTTTATAATATGCACTTGCATCCCCCATGTATTTTCATGGCTTGATAGCTCATTTTTTTTCATGATGAGTAATAATAATCCATTGTCTGGATATATGACAATCTATTTATTCATTTACCTACTAAAGGAGACCTGGTTTGTTTATGTTTTGATGATTACAATTAAAGCTGCTATAAACATGCATGTGCAGGTTTCTGTGTGGCATGACTTTTAAATTCCTTTGAGTAAATACCAAGGAACATGATCACTTTAGACAGGAGCATCTTTAGTTTTGTAAGAAACCACCAAACTGCCTTCAAAACTGATTGTACCATTTTACATTTCCACCTACAATAAATGAGAGTTCCTGTTGCTCCACACCTTCACCAGGTTTTAGTGTTGCTAGTGTTCTGGATTTTAGCTATCATAATAGGTGTATAGTGGGTGTTTATATATGTAATATTTTCATTTCAAGAATACTATATAAAGGAAATCATGTGGGATATAACCTTTTGGACTGTTTTTTTTTCACTAGCATAATTTTCTGGAGATTCATCCAGATTGTTGCATGTATGAGTAGCCTGTTCCTTTTTATTACTGGAGAGTATTCTATAGTATGGATGTACATAGTTTAACCACTGACCCTTTGAAGAACATCTGGGTTGTTTCCAATTTCAGGATATGACAAATAAAGTTGCTATGAACAATTGTGTTCAGATTTTTGTGCGAATGTAAGTTGTCATTTCTTTGAGATAAATGTCCGAGAGTGCACTTGTTAGGTCATAGGAATGTTGCATGCCCTTGACAACTTATTCTGCACTCATAAGTATGTGGTACAGGATTTGGCAGATTATCACCTATGGGCCCACCATTAAATAATGAGAGGGGAACCAATGTGTTAATAAGTTCTTGTGTTTCCTAGACAGAAAAATTTGTGATGTTTTTTAAAGTCCCCTCAGAAGAGTCTGATGAGACCAAGCACCAGTTTGTTTGTGTGTGTGTATGTATGTGTGTGGGTGCATATTGTGTGTATATATACATACACACATACACACACACACAGACAGAGAGAAACAGAGACACAGAGAGACACAGAGAGAGAGTTGACTCTTGTGATTATGGAGGCTGAGAAGTCCTAAGACGTGTAGTCCAAAGGCCTGAGACCCAAGAGAACCAATGGCATGTATAAATTCTAGTCCAGCTCTGGATCCAAAAGCAGGAGGAGACAAATGTTCTAGCTCAGCAGCCAAGCAGGCATTTAATGTTCTTCCTTTCTTTACATTTTTGTTCTATTCAGGCCCTCAAGGTATTGGATGAGGCCCACCCAGATTGGGCAGGACAATCAGCTTTACTCAGTCTATGAATTCAAACGTTTATCTCACCTAGAAACTCCCTCACAGACACTCCCATAATAATATTTAACCAAATATCTGGGTGTCCTGTGACTTTGTCAACTTGACACATAAAATTAACCATCATATTTCTCCAGCATGCAATTCTTCTACACAAGATCACAATCTTTGATGAGCACCTACAAGTAAAACTTTGTCTTTGGTTTGGCTTCTGGGGAAACCCGAGTTAAGAAAGAAAGGCTCTCCAAAGATAGCTTTAAATTGAAAGATGTCATTGCAAAATAGGTAATTCATCTTTCCAAACTGTAAATACCCTTTTTAGGTTATTATACAAAGTAAACAAACATTAAAATTTTTATTTAAATGTCTTGACTCCCAAGGATATGTGGGCTCCAATTTGAGAAATAATAGTACAATGAATATAAACTGTGGGTAAGAGAGGTTAAAAGGCAGAAAGATCAGTAAGTTGATGACAACTGTGGCAGATCACAGAAATGGTCATAATTCCCTACTCCTTCCTATATCTATACACTTTATAGCTCTTTTATCAAGATTTGCTTATTTCTCTATTTCCTGGATGTGGCCTGGCCTTGTGACTTGCTTTGGCCAAGAACATGTGGTAGACCGGTGGCAGTTGCAAGGCCAGGCCTTTAGGGATCTTGCTGTCTTTGAACTCTGGGCCAGGGCCATGTAACCACCTGTGATAGACAGCTGTTGCTGAGTGATTATGTGGGGATAGACAGCTGTGGCTGAGAGACTATGGGGAACAGAGTTGACTCTATATACTATACAGATCAGCCAGTCATTGTCCACAGAAGCATGAGGGAACTGTGCAACTGAGAACAGGACAAGTTGCTTAATTTCAGAATTGAAATTAAGAATCAATAAATAATGATTATTGTCTTTAAGTTACTAGTTTTGGGGGTTTGCTGGTTAAGCATCTAGCTAATCTGTAACACCATGGGCTTACGTGACAAGGATCTGAAATAGAAGGGTAATTATTAAAGAAGTGGAAAGAACTGATATAAAAACCATGTCAAATGAAATAGAAATAAAAAATCCTATATAGAATAGCTTCCTTTTGTCACACTATGTCAATTCTATATACTTTATCTCATTTAATTTTCAAAATACGCCTATAAAGATACAATTTCATATATATATCTATATATATATATGACTAAGCTTTGAAGAAATTAAATAACTTCCACAAGTTTATGTTAAGTTAGAATTTAGATCAGGCCTGACTTGAGAGCCTTTATTCCTTCTCTCATGTTATAACTGGAAGAATATTAAAAATTTTACCAATAATTCCCAGCCTTGTTTAATCTTTTTCTCTAACACAGGGTCAGTGTTCCTGAGTTTTAAGTGAGACCTATGCAAGCCTAGAAACATTGGTTAGAAGCCCAAAGAAGGACTTTATTGTTAGAGGCTATGTAGACCATGGTGACACCAATCAGTCAATGGGGAGACTGATGACAAAATTATTTTGTGACACAAAGATGCAAAGTTCCCATTTAATAGATATAAACTACTAAAAAATACTCTTCTGAGGGAAAAATAAATAAGAAAGGACAAAATGAGATATAGGACATTTGCACATTCAGTATTTATTCATATAAATATAAAAGCCCTGATATAAAGATATAAAGAGCCCTGAAAATTTAATCAGCATTTGGGCAACTATTTTCAACTTACCTGTAAGTGTGCTCACCTCCCAGTTACACACAATAATAAGGCCCTGTTAGCAGGACAAATCTCAATAGCTTAGTATGTCAGGCTGGGTGAATAGCAGAGAACACAATCTTGCTCAACCCTCATGCCTCATAAATATATACCCAAATATTTGTAGAGTCCTATTTAATAAGATATAGGGAAAAACAAAAACACAAAACTTGTGAATAACACATATCTATTACTTTATTCATAAGCAATACTATATCCCTTTTATTTAAAAAATGACATAATTACAACATTTTGTATTTTGTGGTGGGGGATATATCAGTTTGAAATGTTTTATTGTATACCAAAAGACAAAAAGACCATGAGAAAATAAAAATAACCTACAAATATAATAATTTTTATTTCCCTCTCAGAAAAATAAATCAGAGTGAGAACCTTCTATTAAATCATCAGCTACCCAGGCTCTTTCTTTTCATATTGTCATTTTTAGCATGTGGTTTCAATTTTCAGAGTTGCCTCATAGTTTAAGGAGGCTGCTGGAAATTCAGCTACCACACCTACATTCAAGACATTGAAGGGAGAAAACAGAAGAGAAAAAAAACAAAATAAGAATAAAAGAAGTCAGCTCCCTTTTTAAAAGAGGCTTTTCAGTAATTTTATGGTACCTTCAGAATGACTGATAACTATTGATAAGAAGTTAGTCATTTGTTCTTATCTAGCTGCAAGATATACAAAAGGGGCACGATGTCAATCATTAAACTACTAAAGTATATGGAAATGGCTATTGGATGGGCAGCCAGCATTATGAAGATGGGACAAAAATGATTAATGTTAATACATGCAACTTTTCCTAAAATGTTGTTATTAAATATTTATACTTGCTCGGAACTAGAAATAGCCAAATGTACTGATTGGTAAATACTGTGTTAATGACATATAAACATGATTAATACAGTTTAAAAAGAAATAAAATTTTATATTTCAAAATCTGTCTAGTTTCTGCATGTTTTGATGTGACTTTGAAAAGAAATAAAACTGGCTTTTAGGTTTTAGTGATTCACATGTTGTTAAATGAAGCAGCTTGATGTTGCAATATTTGAAACTAAGAAAAATATAAATAGCTGTTGTGTGTTTGTGGTTTGCATTAAGTAAACTAAAAATATTTTTCCTTTGATTATTGGCAATTGAATAATTGCACATTTATCTGTTGTGTAACTTGTTTAAATTTATAAGAGAAATTCAAGTACAATCAAACAATGAATAAATATGAATTTTAAAATTCTAAAGAATAAAGTCAAGTCTACAAATAAGAAAAAATAATAATCACTTGATTGTTATGGGCCATCTGAAGATAGTTTAACTAGAAATTATTTACTTTCAAGAGGCAAAAAATAAAATGACTCTCATGGTAAGAAAAAAAGAAGCAAGATCTAAATCTTAATCAAATGTTGTCCAAATCTCTATTGCTAGGGGCTGGCTTTACAGGGAGCTTCAGAAAGTTTTGTGTATGTGTGTGTTTTTCCCTCAGGTCTCAAAGGTTGCTTTGAAGATCTCATGGAGGACACGATTGCATTCAATAATTTCATATAAGTTAAATAGAAATTCAAAGCCAGTGACAAATATTTTGTCCTCTTTACAAATAAAGAATTTTATCTTCATGGACTGATAAAAGGAGTCTTTGAACTTTGTGGTAGGCGGTATTTTTAAGCTCTAGGACCACACCTTTGTAGTGTCTACATGCAAACTTTAGTTGAAATTACGACCCTAATTGACAGGATTTTTAAATTAGAGCACCCACAGGCCACTTTGCTACATCATCATTTTCTTCCACACTAAATTAATTTTCAATCAACATTGTTTTAAAAAAAAATGAGCAAGAGTAGAAACTGGCTACCAATACTCTAATGCTATTTCAAATCCCGAAGCACAAGGATTAATTAAGAACCAATTAATATAGAGAGTATACGTCAAGAGAAGATAAAGAAGATATGATGAGGTCAAGGTAAAAGTCATTTTTTGTTTTCTTTTGAAGCTTAGATATATCACAACTATGAAACCGGGGAGAAAATAAAACATTAAATTACCAAGTCTGCATTATTTTTAAAAAATACAAATAAAAATTGCCTTTGATGTTATTTACCCACAAAATCATTTCAGAAGAGAAGGCATCAGAAGCATTCAAGAAATACCTCCTATAATTTCTTAAAGAATTAGCACAGTGGATAAAAGTGCAGACCTGTGTTCAAATCCTGACCCCATCTGTGTGATTTTAGGCAAGTATTTTAACCTAACTCTGCCTTGGTTTCCTTACTTGCAAAATGTATTTATAACTATTTCTATACACATAGTCTTTGTAAGAATTGAATGTGATATTATGTATGAAATATTTAGAAAAGAACATGGAATATAGTAACACTAAATACATATTATTTTTGCTATTAATTCCAAATATGAATTTTATAGGAACTATAGAAAAATATTATATGAAGTTGAAGCAAATGTACTGCCTTTAGAGTATAAATTTATTACTACTTTATTGAAATTTTAATTTAATTTATCCTATTTGAGGTAAGTACAAATTACATAGTATTCTCTTGTCACTTTTAGAAAAACAAATAAGAAAATAGTCATGCTATTTTAGCAAGTTCAATTCTATTGTACTTATTCATTAAAGGCAAGTTTTACACTAAAATGAAAAACTGAAGAATTGTGCCTGAGATAAGGATGTCATGCACAGGGTAAAATGGGAAATGTACCCTTGACTGCAAAAATGTATGATACAAAAGTCATCAATTTAAAAGGAGGAAATAGAATTTAGAAAACAGTGTATTGAGATAAATTGGGTAAAAATGAGAGTGTAATGTGAAAGAAAACTGCACATGGCTATTCAATTTTTTAACAAAAATTATTAAATCTTTAAATGTTAATGGGCTGAGAGGAGAGAACAACGAGCTGACATTGTCTTCATGGGAAGAGCATTGGACTAAATAGTTTGGAGACCTGAGATTTTTTGTTATTTAGCTGTGTGTGGATAAGTCAGTTCTCTGAATCTAGCCTTCTTGTCCTTATAGCAAAACTATTTCATTTGATAATTTCTAAGGTGTAATATTTAAACTGAAAAAGAAACCAGAACAGAAATGTTGATGTATAAATGTACTCTTGCTTTTTTTCTGAAAGTGTGGCAGTCTTAAAGATGATCTTTTCAGATTTCTAGCTTAATAAATGGTTCCTAGAGGGCAGCTAGGCTGTCCTCCTCACCAAGAGCATTAGGAGCATACTGGTGGTGGTAGGAGGCAGGGCTGGGAGTGCCAGAGGCATGTCAAGCATGAAGACATGCTATGTTAAATCACTAAACAGGTGCTCCTCATCTAGCCAACAGGATCTCTGGGTCTAACCTGTAAATGAACTCCATCCTGGAGTCAGTGAATAAGCCATGTACCTTGACTATCTACCTATGTTTATGTGGTATACAATCAGGAAAGGCTTTTCTTTCTGAGTTATTTTGGCTTGATAGTACATTTATGTCTAATTATAAGTAATGCAATTATATTGCAGCAAAATCATGTGCCCAACTACACTCGCCTCTGCTTCTGACATGCTCTTGGCTTATACATCATCTATCTTCAATGCTGCCTAGCATACTCTTTACACTTTCTTTTCCTAGATATTCTCTAACCCAAATCTTTGAATGTAGGCAAAAGTAAATTTAAGTTCTTATATTTTTCTCTTATGTTGGTGTTTTAATTTATTCAGCCATTGAATAGATGTTTACTGAATGTGTTCTCTTTTCCTGGCACTATTGGAATTTGTACCAAGGAACTGATTCTGAATTAAAATTTGGAAGATTGATAGTGGTGACTAGGACAGCAGGAGCAGAGAGGCGCTGATGGAGGGAACCACTCCAAGAACGGAGCAACCACCAGGTTGCCTGGGTAACCAATCTAGCGTGCATCAAGACAGATTACATGTGCAGCAGAAATCATGTACAAGGCCAGAGAGAGTGACTGACAGAGAGAAAAGCCCTCCTACCCTCTTCTGGTCCCTGATTGAAGGTGAGACCAGGGGACACAACCACACATGTACCATAAACATCAACATGGCAGCAGAAGGAGGTGGTGTCCTGTCAGTCTAGCCTGGGAAAATGACGGGACAGGCTAGAGGAGCTGGACTCTCCCCAAGCTGCGGAAGTTTGGGCTGGGAGATTTAAATCAAGGGAACGCAGAGACATGCTCTCTTCCTCTAGGACCCACTGGTACAAACATGTGGGCCAGGACATTTGTGGGATTGGTAGGACCTGGAAGCTGCATGGGGATGGCGGTGCTGGTCCCACACACAGACCGTGGGGAGGGAGGGAAGCCTGAAGATGGAGGGCCACCCATTTAGCATCCTTTTCTGCTCTGGCTCCTAAAGACAGATAAGGATGACTCTTAAGAGTGGGATTCCTAGACACTGTTTTGGGTTTTAGTCTTTTTGGGAACAGATGGGCTTTGTCTGGACTTTCTGGAAGAGATGAACCTGGAGCTAAGGAGTCCCCGTTCTCTCCAGTTGCACAACCTTTTAATAAACACCTCTTTCCTTCCCACCAAATTTTGTCTTCGAAATTTGCTAGTGGGTAGTGACAGGCAACCAAATCCCATTTTTGTTTGCTAACAAGATGAGTAGGAGATAACTAACAAGAGAAGAATGAGTGCCATGGACTGAAGATATACTGCAAAGTTCCAGAGGTAAGAAGATGCATCCAAACGTGCGAAATGGAAAATTAGATGCAGAGATGTGAAGGCTGAGGACAAGAAAGAGAATGATATGACCTGAAGCTCACAAAATAATGAGGAGATAGAGTTTTGCAAACCATGTAAATGAGGTTAGTCCTTATTTCAGGATCAATGGGAAGCCACTCAAAAATTTTAAACAGCAAAATTACATTATCAAACTAGATATTTGAAGTCTCATGTCTGCTGTGCAGATAAGTGTCAAGTGGGGAGAGGGAGGTTGCAAGGAAGCCAGCTGATGTGTGACTGAAGTTGTTCAGGAGAGAAATCAAGTCACTTTTGTCTAGAATTGGGCAATAGAGTGAAGAGAAATTATATTTTGAGAAGTACATATTTGGAGGGTTAAACTTTTAGGGCTAAATGGATTGTACATTATAAACATCACAGTTATTTTTTTCTGTCCAATAAATTTCAATCATCATTAAGCAGATGGATGCGGTCTCTTTAGTTCATTTTATCTAGTTTTTTATTTTTTTAGAGGAATTTCTGGATGTTCCAAAGCCACACTGAGGATGGAGTAACTATTGGCACTATCTATGTATGAGTCATGCTTTCTGTGCCTCAGTTGAGGATATTAAAGTGCAGTTCTTCTCAGTAGTGTCTGTAGTAGCATAAGTTATTGGTGGTATCCTAAAGGCAAAGCAAGGGTGTATAAAACCAAGAAATTGAGAGAAGAAATTAAGTTTTTCTAGTGAACTAGAAGGAATTAAATAGGTGATTGACACCATTAAATAATTATTAATTCTCCCTATTGTACTTAAGACATATTAAATCAGTTTTTTAAAACCTTAAAATGTTCCAAAGAGTGGTCATAAAACTTGTTTTTTACATCTAATTTGACAGCCTAACCTGATTTAATAACTATTTAATCACAATACACTGTGAAATTGAGCTGCAACTGTTATTTTCTATGAAGAGAGTATTCAGAGGAACATTTAGTTTGCTACTTTTTTATATTTTATTTTCTATTCATTATTTCACTAATATTAGTGATATTCTTTTTGGACAGTTTAATAATCAATTATTCTCATAGTGTTTGTTGTTGGAATCCTGGCTCTCACACTTGAATGTGAGCATTTAATTGTTATTAAGAGAATATAAAGGTGAATCTCAACATTAAATATATACATATATAAATAAACTTAGATGAAACACTTTTCTAAGTTTGCACGATGAATAACTGGGGCACAAGATATGAACCTGTGATAGGATATGTTTTGCCATATACATTAGAGTGCTGTGAACTATGGTATACATATATAACTTAATAAAACATTATACTGTAAGTCCCAATCCCATTCTAAGTGTACTTGTAGTGTAAAATGACAACCAGGTGTTCAGAGTTTCTATCAAATTTCTATTTTATATATATATTATAGACACACACACACTCACTTAACAAAAATTCTAGCAAATCCCTATCATTGCCTAAGAATTAGTTTCAGTGTAATATCATTCAAATTTGTGCCAATAAAAAGTTAAAATCTCTTTGTTCTTATAGTCTTATACATCTATAAAGTCATAAAAGTTACAAAAATAAATAAAAAAGTCACATGATTTAAGTCAAGTTTGTTCTAAACTATGAAAACACTAGTACTTGAATGCTGATTGATTTATTTGGGAGATGATGCTTTGCTGAGACTAAGTCGCCTTTTGCAATGTGTATATTAAATTGGGTACTAGTGTGGATTTTCAAGTGTAAGCCTATTTAACTTGCCAGAAATGGATCAATTTCCTTCCCATTTTGATCCATTCAAACTATTATGGAATGTTTATTCATTGTGATTGTGATTTCCTTTAGTTTTCACTTGGTATTCACACATGAGTTCCATGCCAAGTGCACCTCTGTGTTCATCTTTCTAACCTGTGACAATAAAGGAGAAAATAATATGTTGTGAATGAGATTCTAAGTGCAGACAAAAATGGAAACCAAATGAGTGTGGTGAATTAGAAGTCAAGTGAAGAAAATATTTTAAGAAATTGGCAGTAATTAACTGTATTGTCTAGTAAGATAAGTGCTGGGAATTGGCTTATGGTTTTGGCATGTTGAGGTTGATTCTCAGACCATTGGAGGCCACCACATGACAGGGTATCTCAGAGGGACACTATGTGGGATTGAGACCTTTTGCCATAGTCATAACCAGCTCATTAACAGACCTTTTGGGATGTCTTCTTTTCTTCTCTCACTTCCACCTCTTCCTCACTTGTGCATCCTGAAGTCAATTTTTCAATAAACTACCCATATCCAGGGTCTTGTCTCAGGGGCTGCTCTTAGGGAAACAGAAGGAAAGAGGTATGACTAACAGTAAAACTTATGATCTAGGCTTTATTTCCCTCTTTAGCTATTTTCTTCAGTCAACAATCTCTTCATTCTCACACTACCCTTGTTTTCTTGCCATACTGATTCTTTGAGTGTATCATGCTCTTTCTAACTTTTTAAGACTTTTCATACTCTTGCCTACACCTTAAATGATACCTCCATTCCCCTGTGGCTAACCAAGTGCCTTGTTCAAACGGGTGTTCAATGAATTCTCATTCAAACAATTGGAGTCTGAAATTTATTCCTGATCATGTAATTCCACAAAGAAATCTATTTTTTCATTTTATTTTTATACAGTGTGGTATGGGAATCTTGTAAAAATTCTGAAAAAATGTATAAGCATAATAGTAATATATTACTTTTAAAAATTCCAAATACATGTTTTTATTCTTTTTAAGGGATTTCAAAAAACCAAGTACAAACTATCAACTCTTTCCATTTGGAAATAATGGAACATCAGCTGTCCAGAGAATAAATTTGTTTGAATAACATTATTTTTTAATAGTCAATATTAACTTATTCTTTTTATAATAAGTCCAGTTCTTTTTATGGTGGATTATCACATTATTATTCTTAATATAGCTTTTCTGCAAAAAAAAATCTTCCCTGAAAGTACATTTGCTTGGTTTTAAATAACCTTTTAAATTGTACTAGAAAGAGCCAAGGTAATGATAGAATTAGACTCGTTATGTTTTTATTTTACTATAGTATCTTTAGCAAGAATTAGATCTCATCCAGAGTATATAATTAGGTCATTCAAAGTAACCCATGCTTTAACATGATTTGAGACAATAAATATCAATTACAACAAACATGTTACTCCTTTTACTGCTATTTCTTCTCTCTTTCTCACAAGCACGTATAACTTGGGTTCTTTTTTCTACAATGTCTTAATTTTGATAAGATTAACAAAAATCTAGACTTCCTATGGACCAGTACCTTCTATTAACCTGACAATATTTGGAAGAACAGGTGGTCTTCCGACTCCAGGATCAAAATTTACTAGTGGTATTACTTATACTATAAATTCACATATTTTGTATTTCATATGTATGAAAAATTTCATTTTCATATTGACATATTTTAACTTAGGTCTGAATAATTCCCACTTATTGCTCAGAACTCAAAGAAACACTCCATGCCTGCCCACACCGCTGCAACAGACTTGTGCTTCCATGCACCATGAGGTTCTTCTTTACAATCCATTTTAGACATTGGTAATTATGTCTTTAATGTGTCTCTTCTTCACTAGGCTACAAACTAAATGAGGATCCAAATTGCATCTATTTTTTTCATCATTATGTCCCTAGCTCTTAACACAGGATACATCTCTGTTTATGTTTTCTGTATATATAGGCCTTCAATTGATCACTTCATTTATGCATACTTTACACGCATTTAAATTTACTTAAACATTTAATTATTTTACAAACTTTTGTTAAGCTATATGCTGTTAGGTTAGGTCAGTATCTTAGACATAAAAGACAGAATCCTTTTATTTAAGAAAGGAAAGAAGTAAAAAAATAATTAAAATAGAGTGCGCAAGAAAGAAGATAAACAAAACAAAACAAACGAAAAACCTGTCCCTAAATTCTAACTTCTTGTTTCTTCCTTCTAGTTTTAATATAGAGATTGAAAATCTTTATTGTTACAGCATGGTTTATGGTTTAAAAAAACAACAACAGTGACTAACTACTATTCACACTGTAAATAGGAAAAATAAGGAGCACTGCTGAGATATTTCAGAAATATTCAGAATAGTGGTCACATAGACCAGCCTACCTCTATGGGCAGGGGTCTCCAAAGTGGCTTTACCCTAAGCCAGTAGCACTCAAAGTGGGCTCGAAGGACCATCACCCGGGAAGTTAATAGAATTGCAAGTACCGTACTAGGCACCTCCCCCGACCTATTGAGTCATAGACTCCAGAGATGGGGTTCAGCAGTCTGTGTTTTAAGAAGCCCTTCTGGTGATTCTGACACCCACATGCTTATGCTGGGGAACACTGGTTGAGATACCACAGCCCCCATCTTTCCCAGTATCGATTTCTTCCATCTGCAAGTACTACCAAATCTGGAGTTAATTTGACTCCCTTGTAGTTCAGAAACACATGATCTTGTCTAACAGTTGCACAGATTACTGAACAGTGTGATTTTAGATCACTGGCTGGCCGCTTAACAAGCAAGCCTGAAAACCGAAAAATCCTCCATGCCCTGTTCTGACCTTGTTCTCCTTTGGCTTCCTACTGTTTATCCTCTATTTTGTGTTAGCAAGGGCTCATAGTGAACCTACTTAAGTTGTGTTATATATAGACTTAATTAATGGTAAGGAGAGTAGAATGCACTAGATTAAAGGGAAAGCAATAGGAATTTAGAACAAATTTAGTTGTAGATAATTGTTAGTAGTAGAGTACTTCAGCAAATAGCATGATGGTGATATCAGGACATGAGTTTGAATCCATTAAAGACCATTCCTTTTCTTTGTCAATTTGAGGGTTATTGACTATAATTTTAAGCCATAGCATTTTGAGAATATGTAACTATAATTAAAATGGGTAAATGTAAATGTAAATGTAAAAAAAAGTAATATAAAATGTAATATAGTTACATATACATATGTAAATGTGGATAGATTTCTTCCTGGAATAAGAAGTATGTGGGCATACACACACACACACACACACACACACAACTATTTTTGGTATTTAATATATAGTGTTTTTTCAAATGTATTTGTGAATTGTTTTTAAGATTTTAAAAAGTGTTAGCTGTGTAATGGCTGGCTTAATCATCTTAGTTTACAGCTCTGGAAATTCTGACTTTTTCCTTATTGCTTAATTGTGGTTTTTCAAAGAAGAAAGGCTTGCTACTTTTTAACTCAAAACAACTTTATTTTATTGTTCTATTTTGTGCACCTTTTCAAAAGCACATCTGATAGCAGTTCAAATGGTTTTTGAAAATTAGAATCGTAAAAATATGAGGAGGCTCTCAATTAAAAACATCTTGCTTTGTTCTTTGTTTTTGTAAGCTTTGTTTTTTTTAAACTTACTAGGACCTTATTTAAAGTTAAAAATTAATTTTAATACTCTCCAGAGAATATGAGTACTGCCATGTAGAGAGTTGAAATTTTCTAGCAAATTCTAGAGAATACCAATCTACGAAATAAGTCATTCCATAAATGTTTTAGAAATGTCAGCTTCATGCAAAACACAGCTTTAAGATTCTGGGGCGGAATTGGAAGTACCACTTAAATTAAACAAATAAAGACACATGAAAAAAGCCAGTTTATGATGGCAACATTAATGATAACTTGCTTTTGTATAACTTATTTAAATTGTATTATTTCAATAATGCAGAAAGGGAAATAATTTTTATCCTTATTTCAAATAATAAAACTGAAGCTGAAATTTGGAAATAAGTGCCTTACTCAAAGTTTTGAAATCCTGTCCTATGTGGCAAAGCCATGATCAATACTAGCTCTTTGGGCTCCTAATACAGAACTTGTTTTATGACTCCACGATGCCCCTTGTAAGAAACATAACAAATTATAACAACAACAACAACAATCACAATAACAACTAATAGATAGTGCATGATGGAATTGTGAGTTATATCAGCAAAATGCTTTTATGTGACAGTGATGGTTGGGAATTCCCTCTGTGAAGAATATGATGGTGCATCTGATTTGCGGCCAGTTGATCTAAAAGTGGAAGAGCCCAGTCTTGGGGAAATGGTATCATCAGTGGTGAAAGAAGGAAATGGATGTGAAGAGGCTCACAATGGATCAACAGTCTGCAATGAATGAATGCATCCTTAAACGTTAATGGATATCTTGACATTGCCTAGTCCTGGTCACCTATATGTGAAAAGTCTGGTTAGCTGTCAGAGTCTAGCATGGTTAAACCTTGAGGACCACTTTAATGCTAATGAAGTCCAGTCAGTTCCCAGCAGATTTGTTTTCCTACAGTTAAAAGAGTGAGGCAATGATTTGCAATCAAGACTTCTTGGGTCTATTATCCCACATATCATTTGGTGGTCCTAATTATTTTAAAAGAAGGACTATAGCTTTTTTACCCCACATGAGGTCAAATAACGTGGTTTTGGTCCATGTACATTTTATGTGATTCTGAACAGTGAAAAGTGGTATTGTTGGAGAACATAAAAACAATCAGATCCAATTATCATTAAAATAGAACTCTGAAATAAGAGTTCATAAATTATGCTCATGGTTGTTGAAGTGCTTGGTGTGTGTTCCTTTTTCCTAAAATTTATTCAGAGCGCCAGGCATTAGACAGTAGATGGCAGTGTGAGATGGGGAATTTAAGCCTTGGCAGCAATTTTGTTTGAAACTAGCCCAGTAAAAATGGCTTTTTGACTTGGAAGCATTTATTAAATGAACCTTCCGTCAGAGTTTTGTCTGGCGGCCAGGATCCCACCCTGGAAGGCTCTGTCAGCCCACAGGTGCAGCTGTGTAAGTGCTTTGTTTGAACTGGGGCTGCTATCCTGCTCGGGAAGCAAGGTAGGGATCATCTCTGCACAGTTCATAGTCACAGATGCAAGCAAACTTGCCACTCGGCTATCTTGGCACTCCTGTGCCTCCTGGTGAAGTTAGCATCTCTGATCGTTGCCTTTCTGGGAAACTCACTATGTTTAAATGTATAAGTAGAAGCTTTGATATGTTCAAAGGGTTAATGGTGCTTCAGGTTTTTCCTAATTTTCACATTTCTTTCTGTCCTAAACCCCTGAAAAATCTGAGGCAGGGAATGAGGGGATTTCCAAACTGAAAAGAAACTAATTACATGGGAGGATTTCTCAGTCCATCTGAAAAGATACCATTTCTCATGCTTGTCAAACGATAGATTTTATTCAGAATTTTTAAGACATTATGGAAAATAAGAGTGTTTAAGCTGGTTGGGCCTTCTTTTCTATTGTAGACTCTTAGAAGATGCAGGATTTGGTATCTGTGATTAGTTATATAAATATGTATCCCTATGGGACACTTTAATATAAGAAAGTATTTTAAGCAGGGGAGAACTAGCTAAAAACATTTTACTTAATGGAGAGGAGGTCAACAATTCTGAGAGGAGACTTGCTCTACTTGCAGTAATTGTAGTATTAAAATAAAGCACATTATCAAAGTATTATAATATTAGTAACTATTTTGGTTCATGGAAATTTGTAAAAACTACATTCCTAAATTTAGGTGTAAATCCTAAACTAGTTAATTTCAGCTCTTATGTGATATAATATCATTACTTAACCTCACTAAGTTCCATTTTTTCCAACTGTAAAAAGGCCATAATAAAAATTCTTACTTCACAGTCTGACACACAGGAAGCATTCGTTATTATAATACAGCCTGACACAATAAATATTAACCATTATTATTATATGGCTAATTTGATGGGTGTAGGTGTATTTTCAAACAAATTTACTTTTTTCCTAACTCCTGGAAATTAAAAAATATAGTCAATATTAATAATACCTTTAACCAAACAAAACTAGGTAGGTAAATATGCCAAAAATAGAATGCATGCCAAAGGAAGTGCAGGAAAAGTTAGGACGATCTGTAAGAACACTAATTTCATCAATTTGCTGAAGAAGAGAAAAGTAAGATATTATAGAAGACTTTGTGTGTGTGTGCACACATATATTTTAACTCATTGCTTAACCAATAATTTGGATAGTTAGTGAGGAAGCTACATTTTCAGGAAAAGGGGAAATAAAGACATTAAAATAAAGTATTTGCCAGAAGTCATATAAAACCTGTTCCTTTTAATAGGTAAAGCTTTTTCTCAAGGAGAATGGTGGTCAGAACTTAAAGGATTAGTATTTTGACATGAAAATAACAATTGGCTTCATAAAACTGAAACCTTTTTTTAAGAAAGATGTTCAGCAAGCAGAACTTATTTTTTTTTTAGGAGAAAGGTAAGTGTAGAAGAGTGGACCTAATAAATTGTGTTGAAGTATCAAGTTCTTCCCCAACTCGAATACTTTTTACCTTTTTATATTTCTCTCAAGTTCTTTTAAAAATTTTTTTTTGTTTTAAATTAGCTTTTTTAAGGCAATGTGTCTGAGTCCCTCTGGCTCTGCCATTTCCAAGATCTTGTGAGATGAAATTAGTAAATACATAACCATGCTCCCCCTCAGTGTTGGGACATGGTAAGTCCTCATGAAGTAGAAGCCAGAGATAAAATGATCACTTGATGTGACTGTTACAGAATTAGAAAACTAGAAAGTAATGACTGAAAGGAGTTTAGAATTAGTTAAAACCCCTTATTTTACAGATTAGGAAACTAATGGCTAGAATGATTAACTAAACATTTATAATACTGATTTTAGTAATATTAGGGTTTTCCAGAGAAATAAGATAGACTTATTTTATTTACTTTTGATTTATTATAAGAAATTGATTATGGAAGCTGAGAAGTCTTAATTTTGGCCATTGGTGGGTACAGGTTCCAGTCTTTGCCTGAAGGAGGAGCACGTTTTCTGTCTGAGTCTGAAGTCCATGCAGCCAGACAGGAGAAGTTCCCTCTTGTAGCAGGAGGGGTGTTCTGTTCAGAAACCTTCAACTGATTATCTAAGCCCTACCACCTCAGGGAGGGCAATCTGCTTTACTTAGTCTACCAATTCAAATATTGATTTCATCCAGAAACACCCTCACAGACACACAGACACACACACAAAATAACATTTGACTAAATATCTGGACACCCAAATCCAGTCAAATTGACATGAAATTTACCATCACTGATGTAAATCTAGTTTGTAATGAATGACATTTAAGCTTCTAAAAGAATCAACTCAAGGGAAATTAAATATAGTCTAGTTGTCCTACTTGCTAAAGTATAATATTTGAGTTTTTTCCTCAAGAAATTATGCTATTTTATTGCTCTGGCTGCATGGCTCAGTTGGTTGCAGCATCATCCCATATATTAAAAAGTTGCAGGCTTGATTCCTGGTCAGGGCATGCATCTAGGTTGTGGGTTTGATCCCCAGTTAAGGCAAACCGATTGATGTTTCTCTCTCTCTCTCTGTCTCTCTCTCTCTGTCTCTCTCTCTCCTCTCTAATTAATAAACATATGCCCAGGTGAGGATTAAAAGAATAAGTTATGCTATTTTCTTTTTAAGATAAATGCATATTCTCAGGCTTTGAAAATGTTGCTTTGTTAATTATCTTTCCTAGGGCTTTTGTTTTTGTGTTATGCCCTTGAAGCAAAGCAGTTCTGCATGTATAGGGTTAGCCATTAATTTATACATATATAGGAGGTTCCTCTAAAATTTTCTCGTTTTGGAATTCCTTTCTTGGTATTATCCCTAACTTAAAGTGGCATAAGGAGGCAGCAGCATGTTGTCTTTTACCTGCTAAAATTCTGGTCACCAAATCCAATGTGCAACTCATTTCTTACATTATCTACTGAGAGATAACATCAGATCCTAGAGGTCAGGGACTTAATCTCCTTAGACTGTCTTTCACTCCAGATGCCAGTTGCAAGCCCAGGTTGTCACCTGTGCTTCCTTCTTACCAGCTGACTACAGATGAGAGGTTTCCACAACCTGCTAGAATTTCAGCACCAGTTGCAAGTCCAGGTTGTTATCTGTACTTTTGACTGACTTTTTATAAATCAGAGATTTCCATGATTTCCACCTTGGGTTGGATTAATTTTCTAGAGTGGTTCACAGAACTCAAGGGACCTGTTTACTCACTCGATTACTAATTCATTACAAAGGTGTCAAAGAATACAAGTCAAAAGCCAGATAAGAAGATGCATAAGGAAATGTATGCTGCTAAGGGTGTGAGGTGCTGAGCTTCCATGCTGTCTCTGGGTGCACCACCCTCCCAGCACCTCGACATGTCCACTAACTGAAAAGCTTTCCAAACCTTATTTTTTTTTTCTGGAAGCTTCATTATGTAGTCCTGATTAGTTAAATCATTGACCATTGGTAATTGATTCAACTTCCAGCTTCTCTCCTTTTGCAGAGAACTGGCGGGGGAGGGGGGGGGGGGGGGGGGGACTGAAAGTTTCAACCTTCCAATTACTTGTTTGTTTCTCCTGGCAACCAGCTCTCATACCTAATGTAGAGCCCAAAATGTCCTCATTAACATAACAAAAGACCTTGATGGCTATAATTGCTTAGGAAATTCCAAGGGTTTTAGAAGCTTTAAGTCAGAAATTGGATGAAGATCACAATATCACGCCTGCTTTAGTGAAAGCTCAGAATTGGTTATCTGTCTTGAAAGAACTTTGGGATGACAATCCAGAGAGATTATCAATCTCACCATCTTGCTTTAAGAACACCCCCCAGGTCACCAGGAGAAAATGAGCCAGTAAGGGTGTGAATTTGGATCTAAATTCACACCCTTACCATGGCAACTAAAGCAACGGTATTGTTTGGGGAAGAGTGTTGAGATGGAGGCAAAAATCAGTAGAGAAATATTGCTTATATTATCAAAGAGAAGCAGATGATCAGCTTGTATTTATTAATAGGACTGAGGTGTACATAAATGAAGGGATTTGGGGGCATCTCAGGGTGCTGAACAAAGCTCTAGATTCTTTTGGAGAAAGAAATCTGGAGCCACCCTAACACCAGGCAGGACCGGCAGCCAAAGTCTATACCAAATTTACCAAAATATTTTCTCCTCTTTCTTTCTCAGCTACTCTCAGTAGAATGTTATGCTTGTTAAGCTGAATTCTTTCAGTAAGTGTTGTACACTTTAAGCATTTTAATTTTTAGGCTTTTTCCAAGGTATCTTTCTTGCTGATAATGAAATAAATTGAAAATTTAAATTAATTGATATCTTGGCATTCTGAATTTTTGAATTCTGTTTCTACTCAGTTTGAGGATTTAACATAAGATACACTTTATATTTATATTATAAATTATACCTTATATTTATATTATTGACATAATTTTCAGTGTTTCCACTAAATACTCTCATGAATATTATTGTATACTTACAGCAAGTTACAGTTTTCCAATATCCATTCTAAAATAATGAGTAAGACATCTTTTCTGTCTTCAATAAACTTATATTCCACTACTATGTATGGACAACTAAAGAAATTATGATCAGAGATCAGTTTATCATACAAGTATAAATAAAACATTGTTAATACAGGGGAGGAAGCTACACATTTTGTGTAGGGAAATGGAGAAGGATCAAGGAAGGCTTTGCAGATAATTCAGTATTTTTAGATGAATTGGAAAAGATGCAGAGTTGTCCAGGAGGGGAATTTAAGGAAGGATATTCTAGGGACGCACAAGTTGTAGAGGCATGTAGGCAAATAAGATATTGGAAAAATTAGGTAGAGATTAGGAAGCAAAAGGGGAAAACTGAGATTTACATCTGGGATAAAAAAAAGATCAGAGCTTTCACATTATTCTAGATATATAAAGCCAGGAGCTTTTACCTTCATTTATCTTCCAGCAACATTAAGGGGGAAAAAATGTGAATGATCTCGTATATGGATGATCACCTAGAGAAACAATATCCAACCAGATACTAGTCTTCTAATTTCTGCTCCTGTGCATTTAAAATATATTGCAAATAATACCAGGTTTATTTGAACTGATACTAATACATCAAAGAATAAACAAAAGAAAGTAGCAAAGGGCAAAGATTTTTGTCTAAATTGTTTACTAACAATTTCCTAATTGTTTTCTCCAAATTCCTAATGTGTTGCCTATTTCAAATTGGTGGAACCAGTGAATGGCAAACATTTATTAGGTGTTTATGAAAAGTTCTGGATAATAGAATGAAATGTGGTCTAAGATGACACATATTGTTGAGAAGAGAAATTTTATTTAAAGGGTAAGACTTGTCTTCAAGTATTTGAAAACCTATTATGTAAAAGAAGTAGACCTATTTTGTAGAATAATCTATAGAGAGTTTACCTGGGGTCAATGCATGGTATCTTAAGGTAATATATTTTGATTTAACATATGAAGAAATTTTCTGAACTTCTGACAATTTGATTCAACGCAAAAGTTAACAGGATGAAATAAGTTCCATTTACTCATGATATTCACACCAAAGTTTGAGGGTAATTGATATTATAGAATAGACTAATTTTTTTTCCCCTAGCTTTATATTTAATGTTGATGTTATTACCTATGTCCTCATTCCAGCCCCACTCCGCCTCCCTCTCTTTGCCTACCCCCTCCTATCCCCGAATCCCCTTTCCTTCTGGCTATAACCACACTGTTGTTTGTGTCTATGTGTTATGTGTTGGCCAAAAAGTTCATATTTTTTTCTGTAAGATGGCTCTAGTAGCACTTAGTTGTCTTTAACTTCATTCAAAACAATTTGGTTAGATTGTATTGTGACAGCTGTCATATCAGCATGCATTAAAAGGACATATCAAAATCGGTGAATTTTTGTGTAACTATTTTAATATTGAAGATGGAAGAAAATGCATTACATTTTTGGCTTATTATGCTTTATTATTTCAAGAAAGGTAAAAACACAACTGAAACACAAAAAAGGATTTGTGCAATTATGGAGAAGGGGCTGTGACTGATCGAACATGTCAAAAGTGTTTTGCAAAGTTTTGTGCTGGAGATTTTTGTCTGGAAGATGCTCCATGGTCAAGTAGACCAGTTGAAATTAAGTGTGATCAAATTGAGACATTAATTGAGACAAATTAATGTTATGCCACATGGGAAATAGCTGACATACTCATATTATCCAAATCAATAAAATTATTGGTAAAAATGAAAAATGTGTCTTTTATTTTATGGGAAAAACTAAACTGAATTTTTGGCCAACCTTTACCTTCTTTCATCCGGTCTACCACCACACCCCTCTCCCCTGACAGCTGTCCTTCTGTTACATGTAGATTCATTTTCTGAATGACAGATTGAGCGGAGCTATATGATATCCAAGGTTATAAGTCTATTAAAAAAGTTGGTAGATCTGCTGAATTATTTTGATTGATGAGAGTAGAATATCAGTCTATTAACATGTATGTCTGAAAGCAGTTGGCCTGTTTCAAATCAACTTGAAACATCAATTAAAGAAAAAAAATATCTCTGGCTTTTTCTCAATGTCCTTTCCAAGTCAAAGCAGATTATTCATAGTTTCCTTTAATGTCTGCTATTCTGTTTATGAGAAATGACTCAGGGGAAGTTTTTCTTTAATTCAAAACAAACAGATTTGTTACATGTTGAATGGCTGGCCGATACTTAGATGTTTCCAGAGAATGTTTACTGCTTGTCAGGTGTTGTATTACCTGAACTTTTGGTGACTCATGAGAAGGAACAGACACCAGGTCATGAACTTTGGCTACTGACTTTAAGATCCCTTTATGGGCTGATTATGAATTTTATGAGGAAAAAGAAATTTTTATATAAAGTATCAAAAACAACTAGTAGTTTAGCAAACCAAGAAATTATAGGGTGGACTCTAATGGTTTAGAGCATTGATAAGGGAAAGCTTATACCTCTATATCTGGAGCTTTTCTTGTAGGAGGCTCTGGATCACAGGGTTGCATTATTTTTCTAAATATATGGACCAGGGGTTATGAAACATTAAGTTTGGACCAGATCTTCTTTCTGTTTCCTGTTTTTTCATCTGAGATCTTATTTCAGAGGCTACTGCTAGTTTGCTCCCATTGTTGGCTGAAGGGAATGAAAACTAGATAAACTCATGCTATTAAGTCATGTGGACACCCAGAGATGGTGACTTTAAAGCAACCATTCTTTTGTTCTTCTCCATGCACACTACTGAATGGAAAACCTGGTCAGGGCAGCTAAGGCTCAAATAATCATAGTTATTACTCACTTTAGAGGGTAGAGAGCTAAACAGATATGGAGACAGAGAGATGGACTGGCATCATGGATTAAGGCTGTCTGACATAGTAAAGGCCACCAGCTCTTCAGTGCTTTGGGCAAGCTTAGAATTTTTATGAGGAAATTTTGAACTCTTAAATTCTTCCCTTTTAATTTCTAATCAGCATACAAAGAGGACAAGTGGAGCTTTTATTTATTTATTTTTTTTGCATTAAAAATTGAACAAGAATTCTAGTTGGATTATTATTATTGTTTTATGTTCAATACTAGAAACTATAAACCCTGAGACTACTAGACAAGCGAATTAGAGTTGCATGATTGTATTAAAGGGTTATGTATGGGTGGAGGGTTAAAAAGCATTTTCTGGGCAAAAAGATTAGAAAAATCAGCAATTTCTTATAGTATGTATTTCCTGAATAGCATTTCTATAAATATAATCTTCTCTCATTGGTTCCTACAAATAATCTGCTACATTTTTTTTTTTTCAGATGTCATATAAAGATTTGGAGGTCTGGTTCTTGGCTTTTTATTCCAAAAGTGGTTAGTAATAGGTCTACCCTTAAGTTTAGGGACAAGGGAGCATTTTTTCATAAGTGCAGTTTCTCTGAAGCTTAAAATTGTTAGCAGCTAGTATAGGGGATAGACTGTGAGCATGGATTCAGTAGGAATGGGTTCCAACGTACTCTCTGCCACTAACGGCCAGCTTGTCAGGATGTAAACAACTACCTCTCTCTGCTAGTATTCTCGTCAGTAAGAATTCAAAAGTAGACCTAAATGTTTTACTCTTCCTGTAAACTCTAACAACTATGTTTATATATTGACAATATTTTTGTAGAACAGTAAAACTACGTTTTGAGACTAGAATATATTACATAGCATTTAAAATAATATTAATAAAAGAATGTGGTTACACTTAAGTAAAATTTCAAACAAATAATGTCTTTCCAAATAGCAAGGTAATACCAAAATAATTACCTTTGGAGATACATTTTCATAAGATTTGTGGGTTTTCTTCTTTATTTGTTTTGTTTTACATTTTTAATAAAGCACTTTGATGAAAAAATGAAAGTCAATGTCCTTTCAGAGCATGTTATTTGTTGAAGTTATAGTTGAGGCTTGACAGTTTTTTAAGGTTTTCAGAGTCAGCCACTTTTAGAGAGTTTTGTTTGTGTATTTATTTCAGGTTTATTCTTGTAGGCTGTCCATCCCGGAGAGGAAATATTGGAAAGGAACAGATAATTGTTCAGATAAAAAGCTTTGCTTTGTCCTGTGTTAGTAGTTTCTCCTCTCTTCTTATTTTTTCATATATACCAGTGTTCATCATGAACCTCTCTTTTTGTCCATTCCAAGACTGAAAGCATCACTTGATGTTGCTTCAAAGAGTACCCCTCCTACTTACTCTTAAAGGGAGCCAAAAACACATACACAGTAAGTCTTTGCTTAACATCTTTAATAGGTTCTTAGGCAACTGCAACTTAAAGCAAAGCAATGTATAACAAAAACAATTTTATCACAGGTTAATTGATATCAACAAGAGTTAAGTTCCTATGGCATATTGCTAGTTATGAAAACATTATTCTAAATAAAGAACGAAAACACTTCTAATGTTAAACAGTGAAAAAAATGTGAGCAATATATCCATTTAAGAACATTTAATAAAATCAAGTTAAGAAAATCTTTAATCCACTTATTCAAATTCTGCGGGGGCAAGGTGCGACCCACCCTGAACAGGACGCTCTTGCATCACAGGGCCACTCACCGACACACACACTCACTCAGATGGGACAATGCAGACATACCCAGTCACCTTACTTGCACATCTTTACGATGTGGGAGGAAACCAGAGGACCCAAGAAAACCCACGCAGACCTACACAAAGATGGGGAGAACATTCATCCTCCAAATATACAGTGGCCCCGGCCAGGAATCAATTATTGTTTTCTAATCTATGTTAAAACAAAAGGACATTGAACAAAATAACATTATTCAAGGATCTGCTGTATTTGACTATGCATGGTTTGGACTGAGAATTAACTAACAACACATGGCTTCCCACAGTTTTCTCTGGGAATTTTGTAGGCCTCCTGTGTGACGTTCTTTCTCTTAAATTTAAGTCAGATTCTTTCTATTTCCAAGTCTGCAATTTCTCTTTGGTAGTGAATTGATCACTCAGGTGCACACCCTTTTTTTTTTGCAAAATCAGAGAAGGACTTGTATGTTGTGACAGCTTTGAGTCACTTGGCATTCTGTCACCATTACTTCTTGTTGGCACTAACACCCCTTTTCCTTAACGCTCTTCTCTTCCTTAATGCTCTTCACTTCACTCTGAGTTCACAGTCCGGCTCACTGCATCTGTTTTCACTTGCCCTTTTCACTATTTTTAAGAACAAAGTAATACTTCCAACCCCCACGGGGGTCAATTACCTTCACTGAGTTTACCACCATGTGTTTTGTTTCCAATACAAGCTGCCATTTTGCATTTGGCTTGTTCACATCATGGCGAGGGAAGGGAGGAAGGGAGGATTGGAGTCAGCAGGGAGGCACGTATTTTGAATAGATTTATACAAATCTTTCAGTGCACCTGGAACAACTATACAGCAGAGTAGACATAGCATAGGTATTATTATCGAAACTAGCATTCAAATATAGGTTTTACTACTTATTAGCCACTTGGCCTTAGGAGGTCACACAACCACTACAAACTCAGCTTCTCTATGTAGACAATAATAAAAACTTACTGTTATTGCTACATAGAACCGCAATAATAGATAATTCACTGAAAGTTCCTGGCACTTGAGAGAGAGGCACTAAATAAATTATATTAATTATTATTAATTCTACAGTAAGTTAACACCATCTCTTTGTTTATGATATAATAATATGGTCCTTAGTGCAATTTGATAATTATTCATTGAACACCAACTGTATGCACTAGTCTGTGTATTAGGGTCATAAAGCATATAAAATAGGTATGAATTGTAACTCTTCACCTTTGCCTCTTCTTCACTTCTGCTGAGTGTACAAAGTCCAATACTTTAACAAGATATTTAGAGCTCTTCTCAGCTTTTCCTCAGCCAATCTTTCCAGCCCTACTTTCCCTCTTGCTTCCACTGTCTGCATTCTTGCCAATGCAGATGACTTACATCCCATAGTGTCTTTGTGCTCTCTTGGACCTAAGACAGACCAAAAGGAGGCAAATCTTACTTAATTTAAGATCCAAGATAATATAACTTTTCCTGTGGAGCCTTTTTTGATTGGCCTTTCTACCACATCCTCAGAGGAGGGGTGATTTATAAAAAGCACACAACATAGTAAACCCTTAATAAATATTGTTCTCTTATTTCTCTTTATCTCTCTTACTTATCTTATTGCTCTTATCCATCACTATTGTAAGTTTCAGCCAGCAGGATCTGTATCTTAGATGTCTTCTTTAGCAGAAGAAGCAAGAAGATAATTCTAGCTGTTTCATATATTACTGTAGCTACATGACAATCACTGTGCCTACCAACTGTTGGCTAAAAGCATGCATGCTTGCATGTCTTTCCTTCTTTTCTCCAAAAATACTGTGTCACCGAGGACTCTCAGTGGCTCCATCTGCTATCTGAGTGTACGGACACTCAATTCTTCAGCTTCAATTCAGAATCTCATCTTAAGCTCACAACACCCTCTAGCACTTATATAATCTTGTTGGTTCTTAATTGGTCCTAAAATTAAAGTGAGAAGGTTTAAGACATTTCTCATATTTCCTTTTATTTTGCTTCATCTTCTTCACTCACCGAAGTCTTTTGGTTCTGTAAGCAGGGTTTATATAACTAACTATATACCTTCCTCTTCATGGGAAACTAAAGTTTTGGTACAAGCTAAACAATAAGCTACAATGGAGAAATATAATTCAAAAAAAAAAAAAAAGCAAGCTAATTGAATACCTTAGCTCACCATAAAGGAAATTAAAGTTTTGGAATCAATTTGAAAAAAGTAAATGAAAAAGACATTTCTGCATTCTGGCTTAGAGAGTTTTGTGGTACTGCTTTGGCTTTTAGAGTAGGGTGACCACTTAATGGGAGAATATATGCAAGTGAGGAAATGAAGAAAGTATTCACTAGAAATGTCAAAGTTGTTTTAAGAAAGATGTTAAATACATAGTTTGTCTCTAGTTCTGAAATGTTCACTCACTTGAGTTGGTTCACACATTTTTGGAATGTCAGCATGTCTTTCTCTGAAGTGGAATTAATACAAGAACTGGAGCTCTACAAACCTAGGTGGTTTTTATTTGCATGTTTTCATAAAAGCATTTGAATTTATTCAATTCATTTTGTCACCCCCCCACCCAACCCTGCCACCACTGAGTTCCATTTTCATCTCGACCCACATGGCAAAGCTGTAAATGACACGTGCAAACAAGAATCCATCTCTAGGGGAAAAGTCTAAACAAATGCATGCTCTCACTTGGTGTGCATTGTCAACCATGTTCTAAGCTAGGTTTCTGGGCTGTGACCCCAATAAAGGGAGCTTGTCTTGTTTTTTCCCTTATCTTTCAATATTAGTGTCAAAATATTGCATTTTACCTATATTTTGAAGAACAAGGCATGACTATGAAAAATGATTTTCTATTAAAATTGAAATAAGAGTGTCTATTTTAGGAATTCTGTGGGTGGTATATTCTGTTCTTTCTTAATAATGCTCCAGGATATATAAGAATGTCTTTACTTTGACTCAGGTGTCATCAAAACTCAAGCAAATATCTTACACTAGGCTCAAATTTTTCTAGTTATTGTTGCTTTTCAATTAAAATGATATTTTATAAAAATGGGATTAGAGTATACTAAACCTCAACATGATTAATTATCTGCCTCTCTATGGAGAATTATTTTTTTAAGACTCAGATAAAATTTTTACATTATAAACAAACAAAATGGAATGCTAAGTGAATAAAATGAATATTTTTAATATGATTCTGGAGTCTTTAAATTTAGCACATCTAATCATGACAGCCTCTTGAGTTTCAGTTTTCTTCTGATTTGCAAACTGAAATAAATACCACAGTCCTGCAAGCATTTCACTGTGCCCCAATATCTCTCTAGGGCATCAAATTAGATTTGTTACTGAATTTAAAGTTAGAACTCAGTTCAGTACGCAATACTACCATGATGAGCTCTAGGACAGGCAAACAGGGCTTCAAAAACCAAGTCTGCTACTCAAAAACTCTGAGACACTGGTCAACCTCCTTATCACCTCTGGGTCTCACTTTATCATCATAAATGGTTATACTAATGCTAATTTTGCAGAGTGGCTTTGAGAATCAATATTTTATGGTACATAAAGATCTTCAACAGTGCATGGAAGATAGTGTCATGGGCTAGTGTGGTCCTTGGACCACTAGCATGAACATCAGCTGGGTAATAGTCAGAAATGTAAATGACTAAATGACTATACCTGACCTATTCAAATAGATACCTGGGAGTGGGCTGAAATATCCATATTTTAACAGGCCTTCTACGTGATTCTGATGCATGCTTGAGTTTGAGAAAGTGTCAACAGTGTATCATGAACTGCATATAAGGACATTTACTAACTCAGGTAAAAAATAATTTAGAATTACCCAAGAAACTCAGTAAGTAAGGTGTCTCATAAAATCTTTTAAGTTTCTAATGGGAAGAAAAATCTTCCTTACAAATATAGAATTTTCAGCTATGAATAAAATAAATAATAATTATTGAAAACATTATCTTCTAGTGTCTATGACAGGTGCAATATACTATTTTATCTAAACCTGGTGACAACTTTAAGAAAGAGGTGCCGCACTTTACTTCCTAAGCAAGTAACAAGGATTACAGAGGCTAACATCAGAAAAGTCCAGTTGGGCCTCTCACTTAAACAAATTTCAGAAACCTGATGCTTAACCACAGATAGAAAAATATAAAAATCAACCTGATCATAAAGGCCTTTTTTATTTTGATGGAACTGTTGAACAGACATTCACAACTGTATTCAAATTTTCTTTTAGTTTTTAATTTTTAAAACAGCTTTATTGAGACATCAACATAAGAAAAATATACATATTTTATGTACACCATTTGATGAGTTCAGACATACACATACCCCATGAAATCATCACCACAATTAAGATAAAAGAAATATCCATTACTTCTAAAACACTTTTTGTCTTTGATTTATTCTGTTGTTGTTGAAGAACAATTAAGGTGAGATCTATTCTCTTGACAACTTTTAGGTGTATAACACAGTATTGTTATTTTATTCCAATTAAAAAAATCTGTCTACAGAAGGTCTTCTGGTTCTATGTACAGTCATCTCAAATTTATAATCTGTATTATATGTTAGTGTTTATACATACACACATACACTTATATATGTGTTTTATATATATTTACATATGTATGCATGTATGCGTAAGCTTCTTGAGGGCAGAAATCACATTTGTTTTATTAACACTTTGTAGTTCAGTGCTTAGAATAGTGCCTGGCCTACAATTTGCACTCAATAATTATTAATTTAGTGAATGAATGATTGAATGAATGCATCTCTACTGGTGCTGGAAAAAAATATCGAAGGCCTACTGCTTTAGCAACCAGGATGTTTTTTTTTTTTAACTTTATTTATTTATTTATTTTTTTTTTACTGCCCATTGTTTGGGCTTTTCTTTCTTTTTTTCTAAATTTAATTTTAATTTATTTTTTCAAATACATTTGACTCTGCCTCCTCCCCATCACTTTCCCTTGCCCCCTCCCTCCTTCCCTCCCTCAGCTCTTCCACTTTGGTTTTGTCCATGAGTCCTTGCTATATGTTCCTTGACTTGCCCCTTCCCTTCCTTTTCCCTGCCCCCCCTCCCTCCTTCCCTCTTGTCTCTGTTGTTTTCTTTTCCTTTCAGTGTTGCTGGTCTTATTTTCTTTGCATCTTTGTATTGTTGGTTAGGTTCTGCTTATAGGTGAGATCATATGGTATTTGTCTTTCGTCCCCTGGCTTATTTCACTTAGCATAATGCTCTCCAGTTCCATTTATGCTGTCGTGAAGTTATGCTGTGTGACTTATATTTAAGTGAATTGGCAAAACAGCAGAATACAAAGTCAACATTCAGAAATCAAAGGCATTTTTGTACACTAGCAATGCAATAGAAGAAGAAGAAATCAGAAAAAAAATACCATTTGATATAGCAACAAGAAAAATAAAGTACCTAGGCATAAATTTAACTAAACACATAAAAAACCTGTATGCAGAAAACTATACAACATTGAAAAAAGAAATTAAGGAAGACACAAATAAATGGAAGCATATAGTGTGCTCATGGATTGGAAGAATTAATATCATCAAAATGTCCATATTACCCAAAGCAATTTATAGATTCAACGCAATCCCTATTAAGATACCAATGACGTATTTCACAGAAATAGAACAGACATTTCAAAAATTTATATGGAACCATAAACGACCCCGAATAGCCTCAGCAATTTTGAGAAAGAAAAACAAAGTAGGAGGGATCACAATACCGGACATCAAACTCTACTACAAAGATACTATACTCAAAACAATCTGGTACTGGCACAAGAACAGACCCATAGACCAGTGGAACAGAATAGAAAGCCCAGAAATAAGCCCAGGTCTTTATGGGCATCTAATATTTGACAAAGGGGCAGAAGCATAAAATGGAGCAATAATAGCCTCTTAAACAAATGGTGTTGGGAGAGTTGGATGGCTACATGCAAAAAATTGAAATTGGATCATCAGCTGACACCATACACAAAAATAAACTCAAGATGGATAAAAGACTTCAATATAAGTCGCAACACCATCAAAGTCCTAGAAGAGAACATTGGCAGGAAACTCTCAGATATCCCACACAGCAATTTTTTCACCGATATGTCTCCTAAAGCAAGGGACATAAAGGAAAGAATAAACAAGTGGGACCTCATCAAAACAAGAAGCTTCTGCACGGCAAAAGAAAACATCAGCAAAATGAAAAGGGAGCCGACTCTATGGGAAAATATATTCGCTAATGATACATCAGATAGAGGTTTGATCTCCAAGATATATGAAGAACTCACTCGACTCCACCCCAAGAAGACAAACGATCCAATCAAAAAATGGGCAAAGGACCTGGGCAGATGCTCTTCCAAGGAGGAGATACAGAGGGCCCAGAGGCATTTGAAAGGATGCTCAGCATCACTAGCCATCAGAGAAATGCAGATCAAAACCACCATGAGGTACCACCTCACACCGGTCAGAATGGCCATCATAAACAGATCAAGAAACAACAGGTGCTGGCAAGGTGTGGAGAAAAGGGAACCCTAGTCCACTGTTGGTGGGAATGCAGACTGGTGCAGCCATTGTGGAAAGCAGTGTGGAATTTCCTCAAAAAGCTGAAAATGGAACTGCCTTTGATCCAGTGATTCCCCTGGATGGGGAATTACAGAATGATCAATAAAAGGCATTCATTTCAGTAGAGCTTCTTGTAAACTAGAAAGTGTATTTGAAAATAGAATAGTTGCTGAGAATCTGGCTTAATTATTTATTTTTTAAAAAAGACTAAGACAGTTTTCCTCTTTGTTTTAAGTTTAGATTTCTGTGTATAGATTTGATTTCCTTTTGAGGATGCAGAAAAATGCACACTTGTTCCGCATAGAAAGATCATATTCACACTTTAAGACAGGGAAAAGACCTTGTTGAAGGCCACACTTTGCTATGTTGGCATAAGATGGAAACTTGAAAATTTATTCTGCAGCTTCCATTAGAAGAAGGGAATTGTCAATTATCCACAGTTAATATTTACTGAGGACTCACAGAGACAGTAGCAGGCATGAAGAAATGTCAAATAAACCCACAAAAAGTTATGTTATTTCAAGTTAAATACAGGTTTGACTGCAATGTTTTCCCACTGGTATTGTATTTTTTTCATTTCTTTAGAAATCTAGTTATATATTTTTAAAGAAGGGTTGACTGTATATTTTTAAACTTGTTTCTTTTTACTTCTCCCTGGGGCAAAAAGAAGCAACGATAACAAAAATAAAAGTTTTTCCGATTCTGCTGAATCAAGGTACTAAAACATGAGTTAAAGGAAGACGTGTGGTGGTTTTAATGAAGAAAAATAAAACAATGTAAGCATTGCCAGGTGGAAGTGGAATGAGTAGGAGGGAAAAGGCACATGGATGCCATGGTGTTGGGTCTGCAGGTCCACTTTCACTCTTGGTCTAAGAGAAAAAAAGTAAGAAGAAAGCTATTACTGGTTTTAATGAGAAAAATCTCAGAAAATCTAGAATGACTATAGAAAAACAAATACAAGAAAAAACTGTTGATTAAAAACAGAAAACATACCTTAAAATAAGAAGTCAAAAAAATACTCCCCCCTCCATCTCTCACATATACACGAACCATCCCCAAACATCATCTCTATGAAATGCTTAACATGTTGTCCATCTAAGGTTATACTATTATTTGTTATTCTATGAATATATTTTCAATGAGTAAGCTTTTCTCTCTTTTGAAGATTAGGTATTGCTTCTAACAGATTACTTTATTATTCACACAATTCAACTTCTACAATTAGGTTAACAACCATCTGCCTATAGGATATGGGCCTTGGAAATGTTTTCCATTTCTATTTTGCTGTTAGAATATAGCCAGACTTTTTGCATAGACTGGCTTTTACGTGTGAAAACCACATTGATATTAAATAATAAGAGACAGTGACATTAGTTTCTCTGTTTGGTGTGTGTATGGCAAACAAAGTTGACTTGAAAGGGTACCTTTATACCCCAAGTTAGGAATTTTGGACAAAAATAAATAAAAATAAATAAAATAAAAAGTAAAAAATAAGATAAAAAGTTGTCCGAGCTCCAGAACATGAAAGGGAAACTTGAGTCACAAATGGAAAGGAGATTGAAGGTCTGAGAAATGAGCCATAGTTTGGGTGAAGGGCTTCAGGCATATCAGGCTAGATGTTGTTATCAGGTTTTTGGGTTTCAGTACCGTTGAAAACCAGGGTCTAAGCCACTCTATGGAACTAGGAATGGCTATTTTGTCTTTCAACTGGAATAAAAACACCAAATCAAATGTTTCTGGAAGTCTCCAAGAAGCCATACATTTATTCTTAATCATAGATAGAAACAGAGTCCTCTGTGAGAAACTGGAACTTTGAGTCCACTGTGAGATAGGTTTAGTAACATATCCAAGAAGCTAAAACTAAAACCCAGATGAAGACATAAAACTAAATGCAACCAAAAGGAAAATTCATACACTTGGCACTATAGGTAACAGAAAAATCTGAAAGAGAATTTAAATAATATTAAATTTTTCATAGGTGAAATAATGGATGCCATTGGTATTATGGAAACAAAGAAAGCAGATTGGAAAATGAACCAAACAAATTTTTAGAGTGGATTTAAAGTTAAAAATTTAAGAGTAAAAATATATTAATATATTCCTTTGTGTGTGACGTGGGAGGGGGTAGTGGAAACTAAGCTAGTATTTTATAAAGAACACTTACTCAATGACCAACATTTTCTCAGTTTACTTCTTTATAAAACAATCTAGGCAACAAATGTACTTAAATTATTTAATTCCTTAATAGGCTTTGGGTACTAAAATTTTGATTTCTCATGACTACAATGTGTAAAAAAGAGTCAGATGTCTGAAGATGATGGCCCTATTTTTTCTCTCTCCCTCTGCTGGGTGTCAGTTCTGGGGTTTGATTTTATTCAGTTTATAAGTTATCATTTCATGAATACTCACAGAAGACATGAGACTCATGGGTTAGAGATAAAAGACTATTTTACAACACGACAAACAGCATAAGCATCAGTGTATTTGCACAACTTCCATGGAGTGATGCAGGTGGCCTAGATGTATGCCTGCACACACCATGGGCAGGAGAAGAACGCTAAATCTGGGAAAACACAGTCTTGTAGCGAGCAGGAATCCTGCTCTTTGCCCTAAAGAAGGATGTTACCTTCTCCCTCAAGACTTCTCACGGCAAATATGATCCTGTGAAGTAGCCCTGGTGGAGTGGTGACCAGCTTGCATCTTTAGCATACCCAGAAAGACGTGTAGCACCTCAAGAGAGCCATGTAGATTGTCTCTCACAGAGGAAAAATCATTTAACTTCTTAAATCCTCACTGTCTGAGTTCCAACACTGGTTAAATGAATCAATAGAAATTAGTTACCTCCAAGAATTGTATTAGACCTAACATTCTATGAATCTTTGTTGAGAAACGTTTTGTTCTCATATAAAAGAGGTTATAACTGGGAATGGGAACTGAGATTTCTGACTCCAGTATAGAAAGAAAATTAACATTCAGAAGAAGTTTGATCTAATAAGGAGAAAAGATCAAATAGTTTAAGAAAATGTTAGTACAGTCAAATCCATGAAGAGTGGAATCATAACAGGAAGTGATACATTTCTTTTAATGTCAATGGTCATTTGGATGTATGTATTCTGATAAATTATTAATATTATGGACTGTTACTTCCTTTGGGACCTAAAGATTTAGTTATTAATTACTCTAATATGTCTATTTTGCTTAATGTGAACAAAAGTATAGACATTTCATTTTGCATGTCTAGGCTTATCCAAAGATTTTTTTCAGGGTTGGTTTGAGTGACATATGCAATTTGTTTCTATGCTTTATGAAGCTGTAGGTTAACACCACTATTTTTTGCTATCTTGATGTTCCTTCTGATGGTCTACTTCAATTAACATGGTTCAGAAGGACCTTTTTGCCTTGAGAAGAAAGCTTTGGTTGTCCCATATCACATATACATGCCCTTGTTTCACCCTTCAACACTAAAGTTGTCATCCTTTCCTCCAGACTTATAGCTCAGTAGGACCTGTGTTATGATGAGGCATTTCTCATAGGTCCAGGGTGGTCTCTTTGTCCTGATCTTTGAGAACTGAGAATGGTTTCTTCCCTTTTTCTATAATGCGATGAAGACATGCTCAAGAGCTTATTACGCATAACTTTTTCAGACATCTTTTATCTGTTCTGTCCTAATAAGCAAGGGAACTGAAATAAAGCAAATCTCCTGACACTGCATGTCCTTGTTCTATTGTGCTGTTTTTATAGAAAAAGTTTCTGTACTTTTTGAGTTCGGTTCTATAGTGCAATCAATGTTAAACAACTTACTCTAAAATAGGAATACTGTATGCATGTTTTTTTCTCCAGCTCTTTTTTCCATATGTTGTTCTTTTTAAGTGCATATCAGCAGCCTGCTTTCACTTCCCTGAATACTCATTTGTTCATAGGTTCACTCTAAACAACCATAATGTCGCTTTCCTGGGACATCAATAAATCTGATGTATTTTGACTATTTATCTCGTGGGCAATAAATATCCTTTTACAAAGTGCATTTCATGAATTAGGTCAAATTACATTTGGGCTGCTTCAGAGCTGCAGAGAAAGGTGCCAAACATTTGATATAACACAACACTGTATTTATCTTCAGGGGAGAACAAAATTTCTGATTCTCTCATTAAAAGTAAAGGTGAAAAGCTTCCATTTTTTTTTTACAGACATCAAGCCATTTATTTTCATTTAACTGTCACTTTTATTAAAGGATTTCATGGTGATGTATGTTTCTTGATGTTTAAGTGTGAATCAAAGTGAGCCTATGCATTTAGAAGTGTGTATAACATATCTTTTAGATGTTTATTGTCCACCATTGATTATGAACTATTAAAACAAACATGAAAAATTGGGAAACATTAGTGCAAGCTGTGACTTTGGCAACCTTATATTTTGTCTTCATATCTTTGTCTCCTCTTCATTTATTTGATGTTTTCTGCCTCACCATAGACCATTTTAGTTGGTGACATTGTTATAAAGAAATTATCTGCCAGTTTATATATATATATATATATGTATGTATGTGTGAGTGTGTGTATAGTCTGTTGGGAAAAAGCCCAGCCATTGTTAATATAATGAGAAAGATTTGCACAACATGGATGTAATTGGGCAGGTGAGGAGAGTGGACTAGATTGTGTGTGCATGAACAATGACATCTTCACTGTACTAGTTAGTGGGGGCAGTAGACACCATTGAGTGAGCATGTGTACTGCATGGCCTTCACATTCAAAATGACTGGGCAAGTAGAGCAATGGATTTGCATCAAATTTTAAGTTGAGCTTGAACATTTCTCTGCAGAAACTATATGGATGGTTCAGACTGTCACAGCTATGGGCAACTGGTGATTGGCAGCTTCATAATGACAAAGTGCCTGCTCATCTATCACATCTCATGCAGAGTTTTTTGGTGAAATATCAAATCACCCTGGTGACTCAGCCCTCCTACAGCCCAGATTTGATGCCCTGTGACTCCTGGCTTTTCCCAAAACTAAAATCACCTTTGAAAAGGAAGAGGTTTCAGACTGTTGATGAGACTCAGGAAAGTATGATGGGGACCAGCTGATGACTATTGGGAGAACTGTGTGAGGGTCCAAGATGCCTACTTTGAAGGGGACTGAGGTGTCATTATCCTATGTACAATACTTCTTGTATCTTGTATCTTCAATAAGTGTCTCTATTTTTCATATTACAGACCTTGTAAAACTTGCTCTCATTATGATTTGTTTCACTATGGAATGGCTTAATAATTTTTTCCATCAACTTTTTCTGTGTATGAATACCCAGGAAGTGTTATGAGAAATTCTTTTATAAATACAACTTAGCTTCTGAATCTGGGGAAAGAGGATACTGTGTTATTTAGTCAAGTTACTGATTTTTCTAGTTTATCTCTTTCTGATAACTAGAGACTTCAAACCAAAATGTTAACTAGCAGGCATTTCACAGAGAGAAAAAAGTTAAAAACTGAGTTCCTCAAGATGTAGCATGTTCTCTTTGGAATTAATAAGACTTTCAAAATCTGTGTTTTTTTTTCTCTCTTATCATGACCCTTACATATAATGACAGTAATAGGTCCTCAAAGTTGGATATGAATCTACCATCTCCTAGATATAATAAAAGCAAACATAAAAATCTTGATCATTTCATGACAGCTCAATCATAAATTGCATACTGTGCATAGTCTTCCCCCCCCCCAAATTAATGAAAATTTGTTGAGCATGTAAGATATGAAAAGCATTGTACTCACCACTGAGAAAATATGTGTACATATAATTCAGGGTTCTACCTACCATCAACTTTTTCAGGCATGGGAAGTCTCTGCATTTTACACTGTGCCTATATTTAAGGTTAGTCATTCTATTCTGCCAGTTATTTGGGGGTGATATTTTAATTATCTGCTTGAAAAACGTTGTTTAAGAAAATTGTATTCATATAGAAATAGCTATGTGTTTTGGCCATTTCTGCATCATTTTAAAAAAATCGAAGATGTCACCTTAAAAAAAAGAGATGAGCAAAGTTTTCAGTTAGAGGTATATGCAATTAGTCACTGATAAGATTGAATATTATCATGACAAAGTTATTGGGGTCCTGTGGTAAATTCCCTTGCTGATTTTTTTTCTGGTATAATTATTATTGAACAAATCAGGTATTGTTTATTCTTCTATTATTTAGCATGGTTTATGGAAGAATAAGCTTATTTCTTTATCACATGTTTGAAACTTACTGGTACACTTCTAAGTCTGAATATTTCCATTTGGTAAATATTTTAATAGCAGATTCAATTGATCTGTAGATACAGAACTACTCAGATTTGTCATTTCTTCTTGTGTTAGTTTTTAATGATGTTTTTACACATCAAAATTTTCAAATTTATTGGCACAATGGTGTTCACAACATATTATCATTTTAATATATTTTAAATATCCATAGGATTGTTGTAATGTCCTCTTTTTATTTCTGGCATTGGTAATACATTTTTTCTGATTCTTTTATTTTACTAATGTTGCCATGGCTTTATCTCTTTTTTGTTAATTTTATTTACTTTGGATTTAATTTGATATACTTTTTGGTTTTTTACTTTTTTAGTGGATGCTTAGAGAATTAATTTCAATCTTTCTTGTCTATCACCATAAATGCCCATATGTTATAATACATAAAACATAGTTTTATATCTATATATTTAATATATATTCATATACTATATACAATGAAAAATATATTTTGATTATATAGTGATATGTTAAATCTATTAATATATCTCTCATGTATTTATAATTTATAGGAGTGGGCAAAAGTAGGTTTATAGTTATGAATATGTGAAACAATTTATTCCTATATTATTATTTATTAATTATTGTATAATTTATCTATATTACAACTGTAAACCTACTTTTGCCAATCCTTGTATAAAAATGAATATTTTAGCAAAGACAAATCAATTATCTAAATATCCATATTAAAAAGTATTATATACAAAGTTTAAAATACAATATATCAAAACTTGCATATGGCAAGGGGAACTTTTATCTCCATCTGTCAATGACTGAGTTGCCTCGAGTCAAGTTTCAGTTTTGATATGGCTTCAGTCTCTGGTCACCCTGTCTCCATGTGTTGGTCCTCATAAGATCGGGGTGTTTACTATGGTCTCCAAGTCCTTGGTGGATTCTGAACTACAAAATTTATTTTCTAAGTCCTGCAAAGCTGCTGAAAACTCTGTCTGATTTTCAGAGTGCCTCAGCTTAGCTTCTTAACCTCTTGCTTCACAGCTAAACAATTTGTTAAAGGTCTTGAGGAGAAAATCCCAAAGGTTCCATTCACTTCTTTACCGATCTCATTTCTCCAGGATCTTGGCCTCTCAATACTTAGTTGCCTTCGAGACCCTGAACTCCAAATTTTGTCTGTGACACTGTGAAACTGACAGACACTTTGCTAGCCTTTTGCCTCATGACTGAAGTGTTGCACTCACATTTTCAGCCTTTTACCCAATGCCAAGTATGAGCAAATGCTACAAGGCGAAAACCAAGCAAAAGGAATAGGCTTATCTCTCCCAGATTTTCTTCTTTCTACCATCTTGGTCCTTCAATTTCTGGTTGTCTCACCAGTTTTGTGATGCCTTCCAACTCTTGATGGTGTCTTTTCTAATTACTTTTAGTAGAGCTATTCTTGTACTGCCATGTGCTTAACATTATCAGTAGTAGGAACCCTGGCATGACTAACAAAATTTTTCACCCAACTGTTCTAAATGGTATTTATAGCATTAAGTTCTTTTTTTAATTAACAAAATGTGATTTTATGGTTTTGTAATTGTAATTTTGATATTGTGTTACATATGGTAATAGTGAACATACATTGTGTAAGTGTTTAAACAAGGATCTAAAAAACTTACAGATTTGAAGTTTCATCCTTTACCTTCACATACACACACATGGCCCAGGGTCCTTACTGAAAGTCTGGGCACCATCACCTTCCTTGTGCTGGCCCTTCCCCTCTGACCTGGGTCAAGTTCAGGGTGGGTATGTTGCCTCTTCTCAAGAAACAAATGAGCCTCTGCCCCTGCCACCAAGCCAGGCTGTAGATTCTGGTCACAACAGCATAGATAAATGCAGTACTTGGAATCTCTCAAACCGCATCAAAATTACAACTAAACTACAGAACAACCATCATTCAGAACCACCTAAAATCTAGCTGAACAGAAGCCCTACAACTGAGTATGTAAAGCAGAAGCCACACTGAGAGTGGTGATGAGAATGGGTTGGGTCCACATCCATGTGTGTCCAGTAAAACTCAGGGGGAATATCTTGAGTGCAGAGGTCCCCCAGAGGAGCAGGAATCCTAGCCCCACATCAGGATTCCCAGCCCAGGTTCCAGTGCCAAGAAGAAAAGGCCCCATAAATTCTGGCTGTAAAAAACAGTAGAAATTGTGGCTGAGCAAGATTGATGGCTACTGGAATCCCAGGAGCCCCTTTTAAGGGACATGCACACTGACTTATTCAGACTTACTTGTTCTGAGCTCTAGCCAGGCGGCACCAAGGACATACGGGGAAGACTTGGGTCATCAGGGCAAGAGCTGGAGGGGCAACTTTCTCCCAGACAGAAGTGTTGGCAGAAACCGTTAGTCCTTTTCTGGTTCATCCTGCCACAGAGCTAGAGGGTAGGTGCCATATCCGTGTCTCTATCAATCTGGCTTACATTGTGAACTCTGCCCTGGTGATTCCCTGAGACCTCACTTGACCTAACCTGCAGGCCCAGCCCAAACCATTTCCAGTAGCTTATCCATACAAACAACCTATCCTGGCTCATGCTTTGAACTTTCCTAAAATCTATTAAAACAAACAGCATCTGGCTCCAGCATGCCACCCACCTCACTAAGTGGCCCAGGACAAGCACTAATGACAGTTGTCCTTGGTTTACAGCTTGGCCTCTTGTGGGAACCTCCAAACAAAGCATATGTAGCAGCCATCTGCATAGCCACAAGATGGCTGACTTTGGCCAGCACCTCCTGGGAGACCTCAGAGTGAGCATACCCAGTGAAAAGCTTCAGATTACATTGAAGCATCACCCAATCTCCTTCACAAGTGACACATTATGGCAGCAGACTCAGCAGGCACCAGAACTCTGCTGAAGTAAGACTTGTTCCATGGGGTCAGCCTCTGCACAGTTGGTCTACCACTTTGGTTGCAGAGAGTCCTCACAAGCAATCAGCCTGGGGGAAAAATACTTTCCTATGTGGTGCCAACAATAGTCAAGGCTCAATTACAACAGGAGGATAAATACAACTCCCATGGTGAGGGGTGTACCTGGAGTGCCTAGCTTGAGTGATCAGGAAGACTGTGCCACTGGACTCTACAGGACACCTACTATATAAGACCGCTCGACCAAGATTGGGAGATGTAGTGGCTCTACCTAATTCATAGAAAAAAAAAACAACACAGGGAAGAAGACAAAAATAGGAGATAAAGAAATGTGTCCCAAAGAAAAGAACAGAACAAAACTCCAGAAAAAGAACTGAATGAAATGGAGACAAGCTATCTAGTAGATGTACAGTTCAAAATACTGGTTATAAGGATGCTCAGCGAACTTAGGGGAAGAGTAGATGAAGTTAGAACATCAACAAAGAGATAGAAAATACTTTAAAAAAACAGTCAGAAATGAAGAATACACTGAATACACTATCTCTAAAACTGAGGATAGTATAAGGAACCTGCGAGACAACTTCAAGTGTAGCAGTATTCACATCATGGGAGTTCCAGAAGGAAAAGAGAAAGATAGAAATTGAAAACCTATTTGAAAAAATAGTGATGGAAACTTTCTAAACCTTGTGAAAGAAATCGATAGTCCAGGAAGCACAGGGAGTCCCAAACAAGATGAACTCAAGAAGGCCCACTCCAAGACACACCATAATCAAAATGCCAAAGGTTAAAGACAAAGAGAGAATCCTAAAAGCAGCAAGAGGAAAGTAGTTAGTTACCTATGTGGAAGTTCCCCTCAGACTGTCAGCTGATTTCTCAACAGAAACTTTGCAGGCTAGTAGGGACTAGCAAGAAATATTCCAACTGATGAAAAACTAAGACCTACAGCCAAGATTACTTTGATGCATAATGGAGATTCTACTATGTACAGAATGCCATGCAGACAACTGGGGACTATAAAGAGAGAAACTTAAAGCTTGCTGTGCCCACCAGGGACCTATGCACTTTCTATATTTATATCAAAACCCCATCTTGTCATTTAAGGAAGTTAGAATTAAAAAAAAATCCAGGTTTAAATCTTTGATTTTACCTATTCTTTACCCTCAACATATGGTGTCATTTTTTTTTATTGACAAGAAGAAGCAGAGAGTGAAGGCCATTAATTTCAATTTTGTATAAATCACTGCATCCATTCTTTTTTGCTTAATTTGCACACTGAGGGGGATGTTCAGAGAAGTGGCAAGAATGATTTTCTCCTCAAAAGAGGTAAAGAGATTTTATAAGAAGTTTTCCACTTTGTAAACAAGCGTATTATGTGACGCAGCTTTCTAGCATTTCTTAGTTGACTTTGCTCCTGTGACTGCTGTTCTGTTTAAATTTCCTTCCCACCATTTGCGGGGAAAATAGCTTCCACTTTTCAGTTACTTTAGCTATAGTAAAATTGTGATGTGAGCGATTTAGGCAAAAAATAAGAAATATCAGAGAGGGAGAATGAGTTAACTGGGTAGCAAGAAGGGAAGTCTACCCCATTCTCATACATCTAATAGCATCTCTAATGTCAAGATGCACCCTAGGGAAAACCACTAGACAGGAGGAGAAGCTTTCCCTTCTACTACCTGCAGAAATCTTAATATCCAGAGAAACCATATTCCACCTTTACTATTTCCTCCTTACCCACTCCCAAATTATTCCCATAGTCTCTGGACACACCAAGGAGAGGGTTCTAGGCTGGATGGCTATAGGTGGGAAGATTTAACTGATGGAGGTGTTATTTATTATGTTGACATCTAAGACAATGCCCTTGGAAACTTAAGTGATGGCCTAGTTCTGCAGGGGTGTCCAGCCTTTGGGAGTCTCTGGGCCACACTGGAAGAAGGGTTGTCTTGGACCACACATTAAATACACAAACACTAATGAAAACTGATGAGAAAAAAGGTTTTAAGTAACATTACAATTTCATAGTCATCCTGGGCCACATGCAGCCTATGGACCCACGGGTTAGGCACCACTGGCAGAGTATGCTGATGTTGCAAGCAGAGTTTGCAAGAAAAATGTGCATGAGTTTAGATTTTTTTTCTTTACTAATTTGAGTTTTTGATGGACAACAAAAAAAGAAAAAATGAATAAAAATACAAGTAGCAGAGAGGATAAGCTAGTTCGTGAAGTTTCCATAGTAAATGAGAAATGCAACATAGTTCAAGTTCAAAAATCAACAAATCATTTTATCTAGTAAACACTTCAATAGTACTTAACTGCTGTGCTGCTCTGTTCTAAGCTCTACTAATGTTAACTAATAACAATTTTAGGTAGATCAGTTCTGTTAATTGCCCTTATTTATAGGGCAGAATAAAGAGGTCAAATAGCTTCCCAAGGTGTAGGACCAGAAAATTGCAGAGCCAGGATTTGAACTGAGCAGACTGCTGCTAGCAGCTTTGTGCTCTGAATCATTACTCTGTGCATCAAGAATAGCCCTTAAACAAAAGTTAGGTGATGGACCTCAAGTTTAAGTAGAACAGACAATTTCTCCAGGACTAACCATTCTGGGAACATTAACTCAGCTCTGGTCTTGGGGGTGGGAATGTTCAGAAATCCCAAAAGAATTAACAATCATCAGATTTATCAAGAGAAGGGTGAAATCAGGTGTGCCTGCAAAGGGGCCACTAATGGAGCAATATGAAATTGAATACCTATCACTTACAGAATTTGCACAGACCTTGGGTTTCTGGCATTTTGACCTTGAGCTGATTTCAGAGTACCTCTTTGTGGGAGAAGCACTGCAAGACAAGTGGTGTTAAAGAGTAAAAATGCTTTAAACCAAAAATGTACAATCTGGGAAAAGAGCATACCTCAGTGGCCTAGCAGAGGGGCAATGAAAGAAGAGCTAGTGAAATAGATGGGGAACAGATGACAGCTAGTCGGGAGGGCATATTTAGGGGATGGAGGGACTGAGCTAAAAGGAAAAAGACTCATGGACATGGACAACAATGTGGTGATTGCTGGGGGGAGAGAGGTATAAGGGGGTTAAATGGTAATGGAAAAAATTATAATAAAGATGATATATTTAAAAGTAAAGTAAGGCAGTAGGGACTGCTTGGGGTCCCTCTGTGGCAGGGTTGTTTGAGGCACATTTTTATCCCTATGTATTTGCTTACTGACATCCCTTCAAACTACTGTTCTAGTTACTGTGACTTTTTCCTGAGTCAGCCATGATTCAATCACTCCTACAACCCCTGAAGTCCCTTCTCCCATCCACACAACCTGCACTTGGCCTCCATGCCACTATCTCTATTTTTTTAAACAAAGTTGTGGATATTTAAGAGTGTCTTTTAAAATCTTTTTATCTTAGGAAGACAGGGATTAACTGAAATCTACTGACTACAAAAAAAACAAATATATGGCAATTAGGTGAATAAATAATAACCACAAAACAACAATGTCATTTTTAGTATCATCTTGTTGTTATTACTGTTATTATTATTTAATAGGTAACTTTATGAATACTTACTAAAAAGTGTCAGATAGTTCACAGTTAACTTTAACAACAACCCTGGGTGGTAAGCACACTTCCCATATTTCAGATGAGGAAACTAACCTTAAATAGTTTAAGTAACTCATCAGGAGAGGTAAGTGGATAAACCAGAACTTAAACTCAGATTTACCTTATTCTCAAGTCTTTGGTCTCAACCGCTAGATTATACTAGTTCAGATATAAATTTAATCATAAGAATATATGCCCAGGAAATATTTGTTGTTAAGTGAAATTGATTATTATTTCTACTTATACAGACTTTTTAAAATTGCTAAAATGATAATAAAAATTACTAGGTTCAAATTGGACACTGTTTATGGAAATGTCTTATAAACTATAAAGGGTAAATGATTATAAAATACTATGACAATGGATTGATAATGGGTATGGAAGGCAGGCATTGGAAATCCACAGATCTATGCCATATCCGTACACATAATCATTAAGTTACAACTTGCCTGAATGAAATGTTAAGTCATTCATAACCAGTCAGTTAAATGTGCAATCCATACACATTTCTTCTGTAGAGAAAACAAACAAAACCAGAATTTGTAATGGAGTATAGAATGCATAGCCAATGAATTGGGGAAAAATAAGAAAATATAACTTATAGAAAGGGTTTTTAGCCAGTTAGTTTAACAAACTGGTCAAAACTTCATAAAGAAATTGAAAAAAGCTTGTCCAGTGTGACTCAGTTGGTTGGAGAATCATACCATAACCAAAAGGTTTCAGGTTCAATCCAGGTCTGAGCACGATCAGGAGGCAACCAATTAATATCTCTGTCTCCCATCAATGTCTCTCTCTCTCTCTTTTCTGGTTTTTAAAAAAGAAATGAAAAAAACATATTCTTGGTTGAGGACAAAGAAATTTTAAATAAAAAACTTTGGAAAGTGATTTAACTAATTTGTAAGAAAGAAAACTTTTGACAAATTTTATTTTACTTTATTTTATTTTATTCTTTAGGAATTTTTCAAATCCAGCTTTTTAAAAATCTGTACTGCATTTTTTCCATTACTAATTAGTTGCTTTTTTCTTCCCTCTCCCCAGTAGTCACCACACTGTTGTCCATGTCTATGAGTCCTTTTTCCTTTTCACTTTCTCCATCTACCCGCCAACTAGCTGTCATCCTGCTCTCCATCTATGAGTCTGACCCCATTTTCCTTGTTAATTCAAGTCCTTCATTAGGTTCCACATGTGAGTGAAATCATATGGTATTTGTCTTTCTCTGGCTGGCTTATTTCACTTAGCATAATGTTCTCCAGGTACATCCATACTGTCACAAAGGATACAATTTTCTTCTTTTTTATAACTGAGTAGTATTCTGTTGCATAAATGTCCCACAGTTGTCTTATCCACTCATCAATTGGATGGATATTTGGGCTGTTTCTGTATCTTGGCAATTGTAAATAATGTTGCAATGAACACAGGGGTGCCTATGTTCTTTCAAATTAGCATTTTAGGTTCCCTTGAATGTATTCCCAGAAATGGGATCACTGGGTCAAAATACAGATACATTTTTAATTTTTTGAGGTATCTCCATACTACTTTCCACAGTGGGTGCAACAGATGCATTTCCACAAACAGTGCAAAAAAATTCCTCTTTCTCCACATCCTCACCACTACTTGTTGTTCGTTGATTTCTTCGTGATAGCCATTCTGACAGGTATGAGATGGTATCTCATTGTGGTTTTAATTTGTATTTCTAAGATGATTAGTGGTGTTGAGCATCTTTTCATGTCTATTGGCCATCTGTATATCCTCCTTGGAGAAGTGTCTACTCAGGTCCTTTGCCCATTTTTTAATTGGGTTGTTTGGTTTTTTTTGGTGTTGAGTTTTGTAAGTAATTCATAAATTTTGGATATTAACTCCTTATCAGATGTATTGACAAATATGTTCTCTCACACTGTGGGTTGTCTTTTTATTTTGTTGATGACTTCCTTTGCTGTGCAAAATCTTTTTATTTTGATGTAGTCCCATTTGTTTATTTTTTCTTTTTTTCCCTTGCCAGAGGAGATATATCTGATAAAATATTGCTATGAGCAATGTCTGGGATTTTGCTGCCTATATTTTCTTCTAGGATTTTTATAGTTTTGAATAGAACATTTAAGTCTTTGACATATTTTGAATTCATTCTTGTGTGTAGTATAAGAAGGTGGTCTAATTTCACTTTTATGCATGTATCTGTCCAATTTTCTCAACTCAGTATAATGAATAAACTATCTTTAGCCCATTGTATATGCTTGCTTCATCAGTTGACTATTAATTGACTATAAAGGTGTGGGTTTATTCTGGTCTCTATTCTGTTCCATTGATCAGCGTGTATTATTTTATGCCAGAACCATGCTGTTTTCATTGCTATGGCCTTACTGTGTAGATTGATATTAGGTAACGTGATTCCTTTAATTTTGTTCTTCTTTCTCATGATTGTGGTTACTCTGTGGGGCCTTTTAGGGTTCCATATATATTTTTAAAATATTTGTTCTAGTTCTGTGAAATATATCATTGGAATCTTGATAGGAATTGTATTGAATCTATAGATTGCTTTGGGTAGTGTGGGGACATTTTAATGATGTTAATTTTTCCTATCCATTAACATGGTATATGCTTCTTATATTTCTTTCTTCAATGATTTATAATTTTCTGAGTACAGGTCTTTTACATTCTTGGTTAGGTTTACTCCTAGGTATTTTATTCTTTTTGAAGCACTTGCGTGAGGGGAACCCTGTCCCACAGAGTTTTCCCAGTCACGGAAGAAGAAATGAGTCATCCCAGACACAGTCTGTCTGATGAGAAAGAGGGTGGTGATTCCCTCTAGTGGAGAATGTACTGAACCCTTCCCTGAAGGGGATTTTATTGGAATCAGTAAGTGCAGGGGTATACAGCACGCATGCCAATCTATCAATCCATGCCTAAAGGCTATATTTATAGAAAACAGATATGGCTCACAAATAACAATTGAAGAAACACAGATATTTGCCTCAAGTCAGGGACTGCTAGACATGTTGATGCCAGATGGTCTTTAAGGAATGGCTCCTGAATTCAGGAATTCACTCCTTCTGTGTGGACCTTAAACATCTGGTTTATATTAACAGAACTATACAAAGCAAAGCAAGCTTCGAAGGGTACAATGCATTCTTCAGGCCTGATTTCCCACAGGAACCCCCAGTGCTAGCAGCGGATCATACCTGACTCCTGCATTGCGGCGTTCTGGTCAAGACTTACCGGCCTCTTTCAAGGCCTGGCTTACATGGGGCTACAGTTTCCGATACCACATAAAGTGGTCCCCCACATTTGTGAATGGGATTATTTTCTTAACTTCCCTTTCTCTTAGTTTATTATTAACGTATAAAAATGCAACTGATTTCTGGTTACTAATTTTGTAATTCATTGAATAGTTATAATAGTTTCTTGGTAGAATCTTTGGAGTTCTCTATGTACTGTATCATGTCATCTGAAAACAAAGACAGTTTTACTGCTTCTTTTCAAATTTGGATGCCTTTTATTTATTTTTCTTATCTGGTTGCTCTAGCTAGGACTTCCAGTAGTATGTTGAATAAGGGAGATGAAAGCGGACATCCCTATCCTGTCCACAATCTTAAGGGGAACAATTGTAGTTTTTGCCTATTGACTATGATGATGGCAGTGGGTTTGCCATATATGGCCTTTGTTATGTTTAGTTATGTTCCCCCTATTCTCACTTTGCTGAATGTTTTGATCATAAATGTGTGCTGGATTTTTCAAATGCTTTTTCTGCATCTATTGATATGCTAATGTGATTTTTACCCTTCATTTTGTTAATGTGGTAAGTCACATTTATTGATTTGTGAGTGTTGTACCAACCTTGTATTTCTGGAATAAATCCCACTTGATCATAGTGTATAATCTTTTTGATGCATTGCTGTATTCAGTTTGCTAATATTTTGTTGAGGATTTTAACACGTATGGTCATTGGGGATATTGGCCTATAATTTTCTTTCTTTGTAGTATCTTTACCTGGTTTGGAGTTAGGATAATGCTGGCCTGATAAAAAGAGCTTGAGAGCCCTACTTTCTTTTGAATTGTATGAAATATTTTGAGAAGGAGAGATGTTGTTTCTTCTTGGAATATTTGGTTAAATTCACCTATGAAGCCATCCAGTCCAGGGCTTTTGTTTGTTGGGAGTTTTTTGATTACTGCTTCATTTCCACTAGGTGTAATATGTGTATTCAGAGAATCAGATTCTCTGATTCTTCCTGATGTAGTTTTCGAAGACTGTAAGTTTCTAGGAATTTATCCTTTCATCCAGGTTGTCCAGTGTGTTGGAAAATAGTTGTTCATAAGTTTCTTACAATCCTTTATATTTCTTTGGTGTAAGTTGTTATTTCTCCTCTTTAATTTATGATTTTATTTATTTGGGTCCTTTCTATTTTTTTCTTGATGAGCCTGGTTAAAGATTTGTCAACCCTGTTTATTCAAAGAACCAATTCTTGGATTTATGGATATTTTGCATTTTTGGTTTAGATTCTATTTTGTTTTTTTCTGCTCTGATCTTTATTATTTCCTTCCTTCTAATCACTTTAGGCTTTGTTTGTTGATTTTTTTCATGTTTCTTTAACTGTAGAGTTAGATCGCTTATTTGATTTTCTTTTTTTTGTTTTTTAATTAATTTATTTACTTTTTAAATACATTTGTCTCTGCCTTCCCCCCCCCTTTCCCTTGCCCCCTCCCACCTTCCCTCCCTCAGCTCTTCCCCTTTGGTTTTGTCCATGAGTCCTTGCTATATGTTCCTTGACTTTCCCCTTCCCTTCCCTTTCCCTGCCCCCCCCTTCCCTCTTGTCTCTGTTGATTTCTTTTCCTTTCAGTGTTGCTGGTCATATTTGCCTTGCTTCTTTGCATTGTTGGTTAGGTTCCGCTTATAGGTGAGATCATATGGTATTTGTCTTTCGCCCCCTGGCTTATTTCGCTTAGCATGATGCTCTCCAGTTCCATCCATGCTGTTGCGAAGTTTAGTACTTCTTTTTTTCTTTCTGCTGCGTAATATTCCATTGTGTATATGTACCATAATTTTTTGATCCAATCATCTACTGATGGGCATTTAGGTTGCTTCCAACACTTGGCTATTGTAAATTGTGCTGCTATGAACATTGGGGTGCATAGGTTCTTTTGTATTGGCGTTTTGGTGTTCTCAGGGTATAGTCCCAGCAGGGGAATCGCTGGATCAAAAGGCAGTTCCATTTTCAGCTTTCTGAGGAAATTCCACACTGCTTTCCATAGTGGCTGCACCAGTCTGCATTCCCACCAACAGTGGACTAGAGTTCCCTTTTCTCCACAGCCTCGCCAGCACCTGTTGTTTGTGGATCTGTTTATGATGGCCATTCTGACCGGTGTGAGGTGGTACCTCATGGTGGTTTTGATCTGCATTTCTCTAATGGCTAGTGATGCAGAGCATCCTTTCAAATGCCTCTGGGCCCTCTGTATCTCCTCCTTAGAAAAGCATCTGCCCAGGTCCTTTGCCCATTTTTTGATTGGATCGTTTGTCTTCTTGGAGTCAAGTCGAGTGAGTTCTTTGTATATCTTGGAGATCAAACCTCTATCTGATGTATCATTAGCAAATATATTTTCCCAAATGGTTGGCTCCCTTTTCATTTTGCTGATGTTTTCTTTCGCCGTGCAGAAGCTTCTTATTTTGATGAGGTCCCACTTGTTTATTCTTTCCTTTATGTCCCTTGCTTTAGGAGACATATCAGTGAAAAAATTGCTGCCTGGGATATCTGAGAGTTTCCTGCCAATGTTCTCCTCTAGGACTTTGATGGTGTTGCTACTTATATTTAAGTCTTTTATCCATCTTGAGTTTATTTTTGTGTATGGTGTCAGCTGATGATCCAATTTCAATTTTTTGCATGTAGCCATCCAGCTCTCCCAACACCATTTGTTGAAGAGGCTGTTATTGCTCCATTTTATGCTTCTGCCCCCTTTGTCAAATATTAGATGTCCATAGAGACCTGGGCTTATTTCTGGGCTTTCTATTCTGTTCCACTGGTCTATGGGTCTGTTCTTGTGCCTGATTTTCTTTCTTGTTTTTTTTTGTTTTGTTTTTGTTTATTTTTTTAAAAATAGGCCTATAAGCTATGAATTTTCCTCTTAGGATTGCTTTCTCAGTGCCCCACAGATTTTGGATTGTTGTGTCTTCATTTTCGTTCTTTTCAAGGTATTTTTATATTTCTTCCTTGATCTCATTGTTGACCCATTCATTGTTCAATAACATGTTATTTAGCTTCCATGTCTTTGCATGTTTTTCAGTGTTCTTTTTATGATTGACTTCTGGTTTCATAACACTGTGGTCAGAGAAGATGTTGATATGATTTCTGTCTTCTTAAATTTATGAGACTTGTTTTGTGTCCTTACATGTGGTTTATCCTAGAAAATATTCCATGTGCACTTGAAAAGTATGTATATTCTATTGCTTTGGAGTGAGATGCTCTGAAGACATCAATTAAATCCATTTGCTCTAGTGTGTTGTAAGGCCACTCTTTGCTGATCTTCTGCCTGGAAGACCTACCCATTAAAGTCAATGGGTGTTAAAATCCCCAACTATGACTGTATTTCTGTCAATCTCCCCCTTTATATTAATCAAGATTGGCTTTATACATTTAGGTGCTCCTACGTTGGGTGCATACATGTTTACTAGGGTTATATCCTCTTGTTGGATTGTCCCCTTTATCATTATGTAGTGTCCTTTGTTTCTTACTATAATCTAGGTTTTAAAGTCTATTTTATTGGTATAAGTACTGTTGCCCCAGCTTTTCTTTTCCATTTGCATGAAGTATCTTTTTCCAAACCTTTACTCTTAGTCTGTGTGTATCTTTCAATCTGAGATGGTACTCCTGGAGGCAGCATACACATGGGTCTTGTTTTCTTAAACATTCAGTTATTCTATGTCTTTTTCTTTTTTTTTGGAGCATTTAAGCCCTTCATATTTATAGTGATTATTGATAGGTATGTATGTAGTACCATTGTATTGTTAGACTGTTTTCCTCTGATTTTTTTTCTTTCTTTTTTTCTTCTTCTTTTAAGCCCTTTAACATTTGTTTCAATACTGGTTTTACGTTAACAAACTCCTTTAGCTTTTTCTTGTCTAGGAAGCTTCTTATTTCTCCTTTGATTTTAAATGATAGCTTTGCTGGGTAAAGTAACTGTGGTTATAGGTCCTTGCTCTTCATCACCTTGAATATTTCACATCATTGTCTCTGTCCTGAAATGTTTATGTTGAGTTATCTGATGACATTCTAATTGGTGTTCTCTTGTAGGGAACTACCTGCTTCTCTCTTGTGGCTTTCAGCATTCTCTCCTTGTTTTTAAACCTTGTCATTTTAATTATGATGTGTCTTGGTATAAGCCTCTTTGGGTCCAACTTGTTTCAGACTTTCTGAGCTTCCTGGACTTGTGTGTCTTTTTCTTCAACAGATTAGGGAAGTTTCAATCATTATTTTTTCAAATAGGTCCTCAATCTCTTTCTCATACTCTTCTCCTTTTGGTATTCCCATGATGTGGATGTTGTTACCCTCATGTTGTCCAAAATGTTTCTTAAGGTCTCTTCACTTTTTTAAAATTCTTTTTGCTTTTGCTACTCTGCTTTGGTAGGTTTTACTACCTTGTCTTCCAAAACACTGATTCAATCCTCTGCTTCATCTAGCCTACTGTTTATTCCTTCTAGTCTATTATTTATTGCAGATATTACATTCTTTATTTTTGACTCATCCTTTTTTATGGTTTCTATATCTTTTTCATGCTGCTGAGAATATTTATAATTTTTACTCTAAACCCTCTGTCTGATAAATTGCCTGCCTCCATTTCTTCTAGTCATTTTTCTGGAGAATTATCTTGTTTTTTCATTTGGGGTTTGTCCTTTGTCTTCCTGTTTTGGCTGCTTTTTTGTATTTCTGCCTTAGTTGTTAAACAATCAGTTGTTAAACTAATCAAGCTATAATCTGCAGCCTGGCTTAAACTCCACAGGGTGGGGCAGAGTAATTCCTGTGGGCAGAGCTATTGCCCCTGGCTTTCTCTAAGGCTGATGCTATTCAGAGAGGAGTGCTCTGCCTGAGGAAGATGGCTTCTGAATTATGGGGAATGACTCAACACAGGGATCCTGACAGCAGTTGCCCCCAGTTCTCCCCCCCAGAGCTACAAAACCCAGAGTCTCCTCACAGAAGAGACTCTCGCCCTCCTATAGGTATCTCTAGTCCACTCTGCCCTCCCTCTGCCAGAGCCGAGGGCAGTGGATGCAAACAAAAGATTGTACATTGGCCCTTTAAGTATCTCTAAGTCGCCAGCTATCTCTCCATGGCAGACAGAAACCCTGCTGCTTTTCAGAGATGGATATAATCTGGGTTTCTTTCTGGCTCTGATGTTGTAGGCTGGGGACACCACCTTGGGATTTAGACCCCTCATGTCTCAGAGGATTCTCTGGCTGTTGAAAATCCCTCTGAAACTTCAGCTTCCACCCATGGGAACCCAGCCAGCCCTCTCATGCCTCATCTGTACTCCCTGCCAGTCTTGTGGTAAAGTGGTTTCTTCTATCTGTCCTTGGTTATAAGGCTTCTTTCTCATTAGTTATCAGTTGGTTATTCAGGGTGATTTCTCTAGAATTTAGTTGTAACTCCAGATTGTTTCTGGGAAGAGGCTAGTGTAACTTCCACATATTCTTCCGCCATCTTGGATCTTGACAAATTTTAAATGGTTAGCTGATTTAATAAATAAGAAAATCATACCTTATAGTTTACTTGACAGTAATAAATATTAATTAACTTTGAACAAATAACTGATCACTGTATAGTTTGCCCTTTCCTCCTATTTAGAAAATTCTTTAGGTGATTCAATTTCAACTCAAAATTTGCCATAATCAAAAACTCCCAGCAAATAAATTCTTGGATAAGAGAGCTTCGCAGGTAAATTTTACCGATTATTCAAAGAATAACTAAGACCCCTCTCCCTCAAGTTAGTCCAAAAAATTCAAGAAGAGAGAAGACTTCCAATCTCTTTTTACAAGGCCAGCATTATCTTAATTCCAAAACCAGGTAATGATGCAACAAAAAAAGAAAACTATAGGCCAATATCCCTGATGAACATACAAGGTAAAATCCTCTACAAAACATTAGCAAAATGGATTTGGCAATATATCAAATAGGTGGAATATATCCTGGGAATGCAAAGTTGGTACAATATTTGCAAATCAATAAATGTGATACATCATATAAACAAAATGAAAGAAAAATCACATGATCACATCAATAGATGCAGAAAAAGCATTTGATAAAACCTAGCACTCATTTATGATATAAACTCTCAGCAAAGTGGGAATAGAGAAAACACACCTAAACAAAATAAAGACCATGTAGGACAAGCCCACTGCCAGCATCATACTCAATGGGGAAAAATTAAAGCATTTCCCCTTAAGATCAGGAACAAGACAAGGATGTCCATTTTTACTGCTCATATTCAGCATAGTACTAAAAGTCCCAACCACAGCCATCAGACAAAAAGAAGAAATAAAAGACTTCCAAATTGGAAAAGTGGAAGTAAAACTGTCATTATTTGAAAACATCATAATATTGTACATAGAAAATGCTATAGGCTCCACCAAAAAACTACTAGACCTAATAAAAGAACAGAAAAGTAGCAGGATACAAAATCAATACTCAGAAATCAATGGCCTTTTTACACACCAATAATGAACTACCAGAAACTAAGGAAACAATCCCATTTACTACTGCAACAACAACAAAAAATAAGGTACCTAGGAATAAATTTAACCAAGGAGGAAAAATACCTGTATTCAAAAGACTATAAGACATGGGAGAAGAAAATTAAGGAAGGTACAAATAAATGGAAGCATATATCTTGTTCATGGATCGAAGAATTAACATTATTGAAGTGTCCACACTACCCAAAGAAATATATAGATTCAATGCAATTCCTATTAAAATGTCAAATGGCACATCTTGCAGATATAGAACAAATATTTCAAAATTTGTATGGAACCCTAAAAGACCCTGAATAGCCTCAGCAATCTTGAGAAAGAAAAACAAAGATGGAGGGATCGCAATACCAGATATCAAACCATATAGTAAGGCCACTATAAACAAAACAGTCTGTTACTGGCATAAGAACAGACCCATAGATCAATGGAACAGAAGATAGAGCCAAAAATAAACCAACACCCTTATGGTCAATAAATATTTGATAAAGGAGGCAAGAACATATAATGAAGTAAACACATTCTCTTCAATAAATGGTGTTAAGAGAATTAGATTAGTACTTGTAAAAAAGTGAAACTAAATTATCAACATATAATATAATAAGATACACTCAAAGCTGATAAAGACTTCAATATAAGTCACACTACTGTAAAAATTGTAGAGGAAAATATAGGCAGTAAAGTTTCAGATGTCTTGCACAACAATATTTTCACTGATATATCTCCTAAGGCAAGGGAAATTAAAACAGTAAACAAATAGGACTACACTAAATTAAAAAGTTTCTGCATGGCTAAAGAAAACATCATCAAAAAAGGAATGAACCTATGGGAAAACATATTTGCGAATGATACCTCAGATAAGTGTTTGATCTCCAAAATATATAAAGAACTCATATGACTCAAGCCAGGAAGACAATTCAATTAATAAATCGGTAAAGGACCTGAATAGAAACTTCTCCAGTATTTCATACTGATGGCCTATAGACATGAAAAAATGCTCATCACCATTAGCCATCAGAAAAATGTAAATTAATACTACAATGAAGATATCACATCATACCTGGCAGAATGGCTATCATTAATAAATCAACAAACAACGAGTGCTGGAGAGGATGTAGAGGAATGGGAACCCTAGTGCATTGTTGGTAGGAATGCAGACTGGTGCAGCCACTGTGGAGAACAGTATGGAATTTCCTCAAAAAATTAAAAATGGAATTGCTTTGTGACCCAGTGATTCCCCTTCTGGGAATATATCCTAAGAATCCTGAAACAGCAATACAAAAGAGTATATGCACTCTTATGTTCATAGCAGTGTCATTTACAATAACCTAGATTTGGAAACGGCCTAAGTGCCCATTGGTAGATGAGCGGATACAAAATTTGTGGTACATTTACACAGTGAGATACTATGCATTAGTAAAAAAGAAGGAATTCTTACCTTTTGCTACATCATGGATGGAACTGGAGACTATTATGCTAAGTGAAATAATATAGTCAATGAGAGACAAATACCATATGATCTCTCTTATAAGTGGAATCTAAGGAACAAAATAAACTAATGACCAAAATAGAATCAGAGGCATAAAAACATGGAACAGACTGACAGCTGTAAGAAGGGTGGAGGGAAGTAGGGACTGGCTGAAAGTAGGTGAAGGGTATAGTCAAAGAACACATATGCATGACTCATGGACATGGACAGTGGTGCTGCGGTTACCTGTGGGAGTGGGGGGCAGGCTGGGTGGGGGGGGCAAATGGGGAAAAATTGGGACTAATGTGATAGCATAAAAAATAAAATGTTTAAAAGAAAAACAAATTTGCCTAGCCTGTGCCTTTTGTTTGTTGGTTTATATATTTATTTATTTTTCAAGAATCAAATTTCTACCACTCAAGAAAACATAAAATCCAATAGGAATTTTAATAAAAATAATTCTCCTTAGTACCTTTAAATGTGTGGAGCAGAACTTAAAGTTTCTAGTCAGCACTTTTCAGAGATCTTACACCAAAAATTATCTACCTATATCCAACCCAGCTCCTACCAACAAACTTAACTTCCTTAACTGAATGCTGAGAAATATGAGAAATAGGCCTTAGAAATCTGCAACAGCAAATCTGCCATGAATGCTTGTTTCTGGAGCCTGGAGAACTGCACCAAATTTAATAGAGCCATTGCTTTCTTACTAATGATCATTTTTACTGGGCATTTTCCTCCCATATCCCCTACTTTTGGGTTATGTAAAATGCTTTTTTAGAAACAAGAATTAGTTTTCAAATTCTTTTCTGTCATCTAATAACTCTAATAAATTTTGACTGGTGTTTGCTAAGGACAGATGGTAAGAGCAACATATGAATAAGATTTTCAAAAAGGGATTTTGCAGTTACCATGGGCTCCTGTTTTCTTCCAGCAGGTAGTAAAAAGAGAAACATCTAAGAGTGAGAGTTGGTTTCATAGCTCACCAAATATCAGGCAGAGCAAAGTTACTCCTTAGAACCTTGGCTTCCCTTTGAGTCTGGGGGAGATCTTGTAAGTTTTCCTCCTGGGCATGGAAGAGAAAATGCTCTTGTTTCAGGGTGAAAGGAAGGCCTGGTGACTGCAGCTTTGCCCAGGGCTCACTGTGTGGTGGGCAGGCAGCCAGCAGTCACGTCAGGCTTACTGTGGATGTGCAGAGTGCTGCAGAAGAAGCGTGCAAGCAATAGTCAGAAAAGGACAGATCGGGACGCTGCATATGGAACTTTATTCTTTGTAATTACCATGTTTTTTTGACTCATAAAATCTTCTTTTGAAAATGTGGTGAGTCATTGCCTCTGACTGTTGTTAGTACATTGTGAAAGTGCTTGAATCATGGAGGGGCAAAGGAGTAAGTGCCATCTGGGTTTTAATTAAATTTTGAAAAACATTCAACCATATCCTGTTTCTTCCTTCCATCAAGGATCCTACAATTATTAAATTTGGTTGATGGTGTCCACTTTCATAATCATGAATTTTTATCAGTAGATAATGTCTTTTTCCTATTGTGGGATATTTTCTTGGTGTATATATGACTATCATCTTTGCCACAGCTTTGTTTATTAATCCATTTATGGATTTTTACATGGATTCTGCTTGGATGGTGAGTTTATTACCATGGAGGCTTTTTGGTTTTTGTTTTATTTTCAAGCCACTGAGTACAGCTTGCTTTCTCTATTTTTCTGCCCATAGTATATGTTTATGTCTCTCCTGCATATTAACCCTTTGAAAATTTATTTCAGGGTCTGGCTGGAATGGTATTAGGTGAACATACTCATACAATGGACATACGTAGTTACAGAGTTTTGTACTTTTGAGTTGATTTACTTAACTTAAAAATAATTTTTTCTTAGATAGTAATGTATCTACACATTATCTATCTTTTTATATGGCTATTGCCTTTCTAAGCTCAGTGAAAAACTCACATAAACATACTCACATACACACCAACTGAAAAATATACCATTTTAAAACTCTACTAAATAAAGAAGAATTATCACCAGTCCTTCTCAAACTCTACCCAAAAAAACAGAAGGGAAAGAAACAGTTCTTACCTCATTTTGATGTCAGTGTTACCTTGATATCAAAGCCAGACAAAGACATCACAGGAAAAGAACTATAGATCAATATACCTTATAAAAAAAGATGAAAAATCCCCAACCAAATACTAGTAAATCGGTTTCAATGACATAGTAAAAGGATTGGACAGGTGGAATTTATCCCAGGAATGAATTGGGGATTCAACACACTAACATCAATCAATGTAATACTCCACTTTAACAAAGTTAAAAAAGAAAAAAGAAAAAACTCATGATCATCTTAAAGGATTCAGAAAAGGCATCTGACAAAATCCAACACCCTATCATGATTAAAAACAACAACAACAAACTAGAAATATAAGGGAACTTCCTAAATAAGAAGATAAGGGCATTTATAAAAAAAATCCCCAGCCAATAGTGAAAGAGTGAAAGCTTTCCCCATGAGATCAGGCACAAGGAAAAAAATAACTGCTTGATCCACGTCTATTCAACATTACATTGGACTTTTCAGACAGAACAATTGGGCAAAAGAAAGAAATAAGCAGTCATATTTGAAGGAAAAAAACTAACTCTATTTACTGATGGCATGATCTTATATAGAGAAAATCTTAAGAAATCTCACTCTTCCAACTATAACAAAAATTATTAGAACTAATAAACAAAAAATTGAAGTATACAAGATTAATATACAAAAATTGTTGTATTTCTATAAACTAATGCTGGACAATCCAAAATTAAAATAAAAAAGAATTCTATTTACATTAGTTTCAAGTATAAAATACCAGGAGTAAATTTAAACAAAAAATACAAAATTTGCACACTGAAAACTATAAAATGTTATGAAAAAATTTAAAAAGAGCTAAATAAATAAAAACACATCTTGTGTTAATGGACTGAAAGAGTTAATATTGTTAAGATGACAATAGTCCCCAAATTGGGTGATACATTCAATAAAATACCTATCAAAATTCCCCAATATTTCATACAGATATAGATAACCTGATTGTAAAAAATGTGTGGAATTTCAAGGGACACCAAATATCCAAAATAATACTGAAAAGGAACAAAGTTGGGGAACTCACATCTCAAAATTTCAAAATTCACTACAAGCTACAGGACTCAAATCATGGTGGATCTAAGGATGGAGATAAATGAAATAGAATTGAAAGTCCAGAAATAAACTTTTTAATACATATATGTTATATATGTGTGTTTATATATAATACATGTTTTATAATAAACTTCTATATGTATATAAATATATATTTGTATATATGTAGGTGTTTTAGACTTAGGAGACAAGACTATTCAGTGGGGAAAGAATATTATTTGAACAAATGGTGCTGAGGCAATTGTATATTCGCATGCTAAAAAATGAATTTGGTCCCTTACCTAACAGTTTATACAAATATTAACTCTAAATATATCCATGATTAAGTATAAGAGCCAAAAACAAAGCTGTCAGAGGAAAACCCAGGAGTACATCATGACTTTGGAATTGGCAATGGTTTTTTAGATATGACATCAAAAGTAGAAGCAACAAAATTAAAGATATATACATTGGACTTCAACATTCAAAACTCTCATGCATTAAATGACAATTTCAAGCAACTGACAACCAACAGGGTGACAGGAAATATTGCAAATCATATATTTGATGATAGTCTATTACCAAAACATGTAAAGAACTCTTACAACTCAACAACAAAAAGACAATTCAACTTAAAAATAGGAAAAAAGCTTGACTAGACATTTCATCAAACAAGATATAGATGGCCAAGAAACACATAAAAAGTACTCAATATTATTAGTCACTAAGGAAATGCAAATCAAAACCATAATCAGATACATTACACCCAGTAAAATGGCTATGATAAAAAAAAACCCTGAAAATGTGCAAATGCTGTCAGTAATGTAGAAAAATTGGGAACATTATATATTGGTGGGTATTGGTTAAGCTGATGTGAGAAATAGTTTGATGATTCTTCAAAACATTGAACATAAAATTATCATGTGTCGTAGAAAATCTACTGCTAGATATATATTTCCAAAATAACTGAAAACATACATTCAAATGAAAATATGTACATGGATGTTCATAGCATCATTTAAAAGAGCCAAGAGATGGAAAACAATTCAGAAACTCTTGAATGCATAATCAGTTATGCGATATCCATTCAATGGAATATTACTCAGCCATACAAAGAAATAAAGTATTTATACATGCCACAACATGGATGAAACTTGAAAACATTATGCTATATGAAAGAAGCTAGACACAGAACTTACATTTTTTGTGTGATTCCATTTATAAAATGTTCAAAATAAGCAAATCTATAGAGAAAAATGTATATTAGTGGTTGGCAATGTCAAGAAAGGGGAAATACAGAATGACTGGGTAATTGGTACTTGGTTTCTTCAGGCTGATGAAAATGTTATTGAACTAGACAGTAGTGATGGTTGCACAACTGTCAATGTACTAGAGGCCACTGACTTGTGACAGAATAAACATACATCGACAACTGAGTAGAAGCAGTCCTCACTTACTTGCAGGTGTGCAACCATAATATGGATGTACAAACTGAATTTTCCTGTGCAAAGAGATCTTTTATTTTTGCCTTTTTTAGTTTTATTGGGGTATACTTGACAAAAAGACATTGTATATATTTAAGCTGCACATTAAGATGATTTGATATACTTACACATTGTGAATGATCACCACAATCAAACTAGTTAACATCCCCATCAGCTCACATTGTTCCTTTTTTTGTGGTAAGAACACATTTACTCTCTTTCCAAATTTCAAGTATGCAATGCAGTATTGTGTGCTATAGTATTCATGATATACATTTAATATCTAGGATTTATCTTGCATAATTAGACTTTGTACTGTTTGACCAACACCTTCCCATTACCCTTTTCTTCTGGCTCTTAGCAGCCACCATTTCCTTTGGATATATACCCAGAACTGAGATTTCTGGGTCATATGGTTGTTCTAGTTTTAATTTTTTGAGAAACCTCCATACTGCTTTCCACAATGGCTGTACCAATTTACATTCCCACAACAAAATTACCAATTTTTTACTCCTACATCCTCACCAACACATTTACCTTCTTGATTATTCTAACAAGGATGAGGTGGTATCTCTTTGTGGATTTGAATTGCATTTCCCAGAGGATTAGTGGTATTGATCTCCTTTTCATGTACATGTTGACCAGTTAATATCTTGTTTTGATAAATGTCTATTGAGATCTTTGGCTCAGTTTTAGTCAAGTTATTTGTTTTCTTTTGCTGAGTTGAGTGCCTTATGTATTTTGGATATTAACCCCTTATCATGTACATAGTTTACAATGATTCCTGTCATTCTGTAGGATACATTTTACTCTGATGATAGTTTCCTATGTGGTACATGCAAAGAGATTTTAATAATCAATAGGAAAAATTAAGCCCTGGCTGGGTAGTTCAGTTAGTTGTAGTGTCATCCGATACACCAAAAGATTTCTTACTGGTTTGATTCCCAGGCAGGGCACATATTTAGGTCATGGGCTTAGTCCCTGGTTGGGCCATGTACAGGAGGCAACCCACTGATGTTTCCCTCTCACATCAATATTTCTCTCTCTCTCCCTCTCTCTCTCTGTCTCTGTCTCTCTCTCTCTCAAATCAATGATAATATCCTTGAGTAAGGATGAAAAAAATACCATAAAAATAAAAAAAAAAATAAAACAACATTGTTCAACAGCATTAAAATACTTTGTTAAAATATTGAGAATTCTTGTACTGCAGAGGGAAATTAAAATTAGGAAACATAGTACTTATTTACTACAGTGTATTTGAAAAAATTAACAATATTGTGAATAAAATATTTATTTATAAAAATTATTAAAAGTAATTTGGGCAGTGCTTGCTTTTTTCCTTTTAGCATCCTTTTCTCTTCTATGACTTGGCAAATATTCATGCTCTTTTCTAAGTCTTGATCAGCTTCTCATATTTTAGCCTTTGCCTTTTCAATGTCTTGAAATAACTGGGAGGTGTTTTTTGTTGTTTTTGTTTGTTTGTTTTGCCAGCTCCTTTATCCTTTCATTACAATCACATTCTTCATTTGTGTCAATAATTCTCTTTCACTTATTTCTCTGGCTGCATATATAGAATATGTTGGAAAATAGCAGTGTCAGTTTCCCAGGGTCAGCTATTTTTTTCCATTAACTCCACTTATATCTTATTCTACTTTTACTTCCTGCATTACCACTTTTTATTTCTTTGTTACATGTTCATATTTGCTAACCAGTTCCCTCTTTTTGTTATCATTTTTTGTAAACGTCACTTGGTTTTATCACTGATAGAAAAGGAGTCAACACAACTACATACTTTGCTGTCTTTTTCTGAACTGATACCAGATGCCCAGTGACCAATCACTAACAGGCTCTAAGGGAAATGAAGTGGTTGGTCATTGATCATCATGCACATCTCTTATTTACATATTGATTTGTGTATTAGAGAATTAGCAGCAGTTTTAGTTTATGCAATTACTCACAGTTAATGTGCCATGCTAACTGAAATTAGAACCATGTTGTTGAAGAAATTGGTGTTATTTAACTAAACCATGATAATTGTAACTGTGAATATTAGAGCTGTGCAAAGCGAGACCAACACATACTGAAATTGGGCGGTACTGAGGAAAATGCAATAGAATTTTAGAGATTAGATTCATGATGAGTTCCATTTAAAGATTAAGGTATTACTTTAGGCTAACAGCATGAACTTAGGCATGGAGGAGGGAGGAAGCATGGTATAAGTTTATCAATAAGCAGGATTACCTGAATATGCTAAAGAAAGTGTCTATTTAATCAAAGAGTAGACAAAAAATGGAAAGACTGTGGTAGTGTGCCCAATTTAAGCAGAATTGTAAACTAGAAAAAAATCTACTGAAATGAAAAATTACAGTAATAGAGATAGAAAACCTGAGTTTTTATGTAAACTTTGTCACTCATTTTATTTCTAATCTTTGGCAAGTCAAGGGCAACATTTTCCTCATTTACAAAATGAGGATAATCATATTTGGTCCACAAAGCTAAGGATAAAGTTCCCTGCAAGTAGAAAAATACACAAAACTTTTGCCTGTGTTAATTCTTCAGACATTTGCTGAAATACCTGCTTTGAGACCGTAATTGGGCTAATCATTTCTATCACATCTGATAGGACATTGTCCCATGCTCTAAAGGCCGAGAGATAGAAGTGGGGAGTAGATAGACATGTAAGCTCAAATATTGCTGAATGATCTGATAGATGCTGTCAAAGAAGTAAAATGAACAAAAAACAATTTTGGTAAAATATTACTGCATTTCAGGGAGAATTTTATGGCAATTATTTGCAAGATGAATTAAAAGAGATGGATGCTTAGTTTTAATAAAGAGTTTACAGCTCCCTTTTATTATCCCAGATCTAGGACCAAACCACTGGAGTAAGGCAATATAATGGTCTAGAGAAAACATTTGAAGGAAGGTCAGGGTGTTCCATGGTGTTCCCATGAAAGTCCTGGGTGTTCCATGGATCATCTACATACATACTGAAGTTCAAAGAGTGGAGACAAGGTGAGTACTCTTCTATAAAGATACCCTTTACAGAAATAACTTCTTGATATTTAAGGGAATTGACTACAATCCTTGGTTAGTTATCATAGCTTGGAGACAGATTCCAAGAAGCAGCATGAGTGCTCATTACCTCTTCATCAGTGTTTCTCAAACTTTAATGAGCATACAAATTACCTAGAATCTTATTAAAATGGAAGATTCCATTTCAGTAATTCTGTAGTGGAACCTGGGATTCTGTATTTCTAAACATCTTTCATATTAACTTCATTTGAGTAACGAGATGTATGTTTTCCAATGATTGTTTTGAGTTGAATAACTTATTCTCAAACCCATGTTTCCCAAATTATGACCAAGTTATGTGTGTGACCATAATTTGGAAAGTAGAGGAAAAGCACTTGTTTTGTATATTACAACATACCTATAAGAATTTTTAAGTAATCATTTCTTTTTAAGGTTGTCATCATAGTAGGCACAGGTTTTATTTCCTAATGTTTACCAATAGAATTTATTACTTAAACATTATTTTTATTATGTGTTTAATATTCTTTTGGGCATTGTATTCCCTTAACTATTAAGTTGTTATTGAATGCATATTATATCAGTTTATGCTTATTGATAAATATAAATATTTGTATATATTTTAAATATTTATGGTACTTTTGTTTACTCTAGGATGAATTGGGAACTGATAAAAGTTATAGGCTTTATTATGATCCTTAATTCTTAATGAAAAATTAGATTAATTGGCTATTGTATTATTTTATCTACAATAAATAAGTTTATTTATTGGATACTATAATCTTTTAAATGTTTACTAATGTGATGAGTGACAAATAATAACCTCTTTTGTTTTAATTTGACTATGATTCTTTGATTAATAAGGAAGTGGGGCAGTTTTTAACCAGCAAATGTAATGGCAAAAAATAATTTCATGAGCTGTGCATTCAGACCACTTGAGTTCAAATACTGACTGCCAATTACTAGATGGTGTACTTTACTTCTCTGTGATTCTTTCCTGCATTGCAAAGTTCAAATATTTATAGCACCAATGTCATAAATATTCTGTGTATTAAATCAGATAACATATGTAAAGACCTTAGAATATTGCTATGGACATATAGATGGTCAATGGTTCTTCTCATTTTTATGTTTTCCATTGTACATAGTCTGTTTGTGTCCTTTGCTTGTGTGCATTTGTTACTGAAAATGTCAATACTAATTAATAATTAAAAGTCAAAGATGGAAGCAATTATTTAGATTTGTACTATTCAATACTGTAGCCACTAGTCACATTGACAATTTAAGTAATTAAAATAAAAATATAAAGATATAAAATAAATTAATTAATTAGTTAAAAATTCAGTTCTTCAGCCATGCTAACCACATGATAAATTGTTGTAGCCACATATGTCTAGTGGTTATCATGTTGGACAGTTCCAATTTTAAGAAACTTTCATCATCACAGATTGTTTTATGAACAGTCTTGATCTAGGTTTTGGGGTAGAATCAAGTTGCCTGGGGAGTGAGTGGAAGTCACACTGACCTCCTCCCAGGACCAACCTGGAATTACAACTAAATAGTAGAGAAATCACCTGGAATGAACAACTGAACAATAGTGAGAGAGAAGCCTTATAACCTTGGACAGACAGAGGAATCAGCCTTAGCCCAACCTAACTGGTAAGAAGTATGGTAGAGACTTGAGAATGTAGGTGGGGTGCCCATGGGCGGCAGCACCAGAGGATATTGAAATGGCCAGTTGGATCCCCTGAGAAGAGCAGGATCCAAACCATAAATGGGGATCTCCAGCCTACAGCACCAAACCCCAAAAAGTACACAGATAACAGCCAGCTGTGAAAAGTGGCAGCATTGCTCTCTGCCAGAGATGGGTGTCTGGAGACATAAAGAGCTGTTTAAAGGGCAGACACACACAATTTTTGTTTGCAGCCAGTTACCCTGGGCTCTGGCAAGGGCAGAGGCAGAGTGGACTGGAGACACCTGAGGAGAGATTGGGGACGGAGGCTTTGGGGAGAGAATTGGAAGAGTGGCTGATGGGATCCCGGTTCTGACTCATCCCCTAGATGACAGCAGCCATCTTGCTGAGGCAGAGACCACTCCCCTGAGCAGCAGCAGTGTGAGAGGACCCAATAACCCTGCACCCAGGAGGGACTCTGCCCCTTCCTGTGGCGTCTAAGCCTGCCTGTTGAGTGCAGAGTGACTAGATTAAGAGCTGAAAGAGACAACCACAGACAGGAAGTTCCTGGAAGTCTTGAACGGACTGCCTAAAGTCAGACATGGTCAACATCTAAAATCATCAGAGACAGATCCAGAAAGAAAAAAAGCCCAGAGGACTCCTACCATAGAAGTCCACACCACAAAGTCAGGAAATCAAGGCAGATCAATTTAAGAAGCAGAAGCAAAAAAGAAGAGTCTCACAAATAATGGAATAACAAAGAAAACCCACCCCCCTCAATTAAAGGGAAATGAGGAATCCCCAGAAAGAGAAATAATGAAAGAGAGGAAAGTAAATTGTCACTTCTTGAGTTCCAAACAATGGTTCTAAGGAAGATCAATGAGCTCAGAGAGCTCAGAGAGAATTACAAAAAATTACAGGGAAACTCTAAGGAATTTACTGCAAACTGGATCAATATGAAAAAGGACATAGAAAGTATCAATAAGAGACAAAAGGAAATGAGGAATACAATTTCTGAATTGAAGAACACAGCAGAAGGAATCAAAAGCATGCTACATGAAGCAGAAGATCAAATCAGCGAGCTGGAGGATAAAGTAGGAAAAACTTCCCAGAAAGAGCAAGAAAATGAAAAAAGACTCAAAAAGAATGAAGAGGCATTGAAGGAAATGCAGGATAACCTGAAATGTAATAATATCCATATAATAGGGATATCAGAAGGAGAAGAAGAGGAGAAAGGGATAGAGAACCTGTTTGAAAGGTAATGATGGAAAATTTCCCTAATTGCAAGAGAGAAAAAGTCACACAAGTCCAGGAAGCATAGAGGGTCCCATTCGAAAGGAACCCAATGAGGTCCAGTCCAAGACACATCATCATTTAAATGGCAAATATTAAACAAAACAGAAAAACCTAAAGGAAGCAAGGGAGAAACAGGTAGTAATGTGTAAGTGATCCCTGGTGTGGCTAACAGCTGACTTCTCAACAGAAACACTACAAGCCTAGGAGAAAGGCCAGAAATGTTCCAAGTCATGAAAAAGAAAGGCCTGCAACCAAGACTGCTCTACCCAGCAAGACTCTCAATTAAAATGAAAGCTGAAATAAGGAGCTTCTCAGACAAAAGAAGGCTAAAAGAATACACCTCCACCAAACCAGTATTGCAAAATATGCTAAAGGGACTGCTTTATGAAGATGAAGAAAAAGTGCCTATGAATACCCAGTTCCCTTCACGGTCACCAATACTTGATATTACTAATATTTTTAATTATTAATCTGATTGTGACAAAGATGTGTTATTTTAGTTATTACTTTATTTGTTGAAAGCAAACCTGTTTTTGTATATTTCTTGTCTATTTCTATTGTTTTTTTTAAAAAGCCTCAATGGCTTTTTGGTATTCTTTATCCATTTTTTGATTAAATGTTTGTAGAAATTTTTCCCTAAGAAAACAAAGAAACAAAAAACCCCCTATTAACCCTTTTTTAGATGTGTTGTGATTACTTTCCTGTTCTATTACTTCTCCTTTTACTTTTTACATGAATATTACTGTTTAGTCTTAATTGTTTAATATAGTCATATTGTCAATATTTTACTTTATAGCTTCTGGATTAGAATATGTTACTTCAGGGTTAGAAAAATATTATTTTGTTTTTTCTCCTGAAACTCCTTAGATTTCACATATTGATTTTTATCTCACCTGAATATTTGTTGTATAATGTGTGAAATAGGGCTCTCTATTTTTTTTTTTATTTCAAGTAATAGTGGTCCATGCACATTATATGCTGAATAAGCCTTATTTGCCCCATTGTTTGAAATACCAATTTAATCATATATTACATTGTTAGATATATGTTTGCTTCTAGAATGCTCATTTTATTTCATTGATCTACTTGATTATTTCTGAGCATGTGTCATGATTGCTGAGACTTTATAATGGATTTAAATTTTTTAATATTTTATAACAGATTTTGACATTTAAAAAAATAAAATCAATCTGCATTTAAAAAAGAAAAGAAAGAAAGAAGGGACTCCTACCTTTTGCAACAACATGTATGGAACTAGAGAATACTATGCTAAGTGAAATAAGCCAGTTGGTGAAATAAAAATATCATATGATCTCACCTATAAGTGGAATCTATTCAAGAAAATAAACTAACTAACAAAATAAACCATAGGCAAGTTAACATGGAGCAGCCTGAAAGTGACCCGAGAGGTTGGGGAAGGAGGATAATTGTGGAAAGGAGAAAGAACTAAATAAGGAACATGTGTGAATGACCCATGGACATGGACAATAGAGTGGGAGTTGACTGTGGGAAAGGGGCCTGGGTGGGATGGGTGGAGGAGGGTAAAGGGGGAAAAAATTGAGACAACTGTAATAGAATAAACATGATTTAAAGGTAAAAAAGAAAAAGAAAAAAAAACAGTGCTGATCTAGATAATTCAGATTATTGAGATAAGCGTCTTTTGAAACTTGAATTATCTCATTGTTTACCTTCAATCCTCACTTCACTTTGTTACTATAGTTTCTCATAAATTTATAGTTCCATTATTTCAGATTTTCAGATGTTTTTCTTAATTTCTTAAAGGAACTCTGGTAATAAATAAGAAAGACATCCACAAAAGTGTCAGGAATGGTTATTGATGCTATATTTGGATGAGAAGAATCAAGGGCAACTGAAGTGCTAGAAACAATGTTTTACAATTTTTGAAAGGATTGTAATAAAACAAAAATAATAAACTAGATTACTTTTATTTTATTTTATTATTTTTCAATAATAAATCAAATATATGAATCTTAAAATGTTTGAAATTATTCTGTTCCTATGTTATTTGTGTATTCTTTATAATTATCAGATAGTCAAGCTACTAATATTTTATTCTCTTTTTCTTATTATAAACTTACTTGCTCAAGCCCTTGACACAACAGACAAAAACTAATACATAATAAATCAAGTTCAATCAGCTTTAAAAATTATAAAAATTAACAGAAATAGAATACTCAAAATTTTTGGTCTTCTAAGGTATTGATTCTCCTGGAACTTTCAGGGTTTAAGAATGGGTCATATCCAAAAAAACTTACATATATTTTCAAGGACATCTTAACCTCTAGACTAAATGATTTTATGAATCATAACCATCCATAGTATTAGATGCATGTATATTAAGAAAAATAGAATACTAATAAAGTTAAAATGTTATAGGGATTTAAAGGAGGAAGCTAACCAAGTTATTCAAGGGAATCAAACAATGATATATAAACAAACTAACTTTAGAAATGGATCTTAAAGAACAAAGAAGCTTTTCTTATGAAATTTAAGAATATCATTATAAACACATGATTTCTTCTGGTTTTGCAATTTTTTTATGATATTGCCCTTTTTGGCTAGCTGGAGCTCTGTCTTTGGCTAGTGAGGACCCTTCATGTTGCTCCCATGTCTTAGAACATGACCCAATTAGTCCTTCATGGCTTCCTTGCTTTCCTAACAAGATGTCTGGGCTTATATTAAATATTTCCTTATCTAGACTTGGAATGATAATGGGCAACATTAAAAAATCTGAGATAATAGAGAACTTTGGAAGGTTGAGCAAAGGTATTAATAAATGTTGAGGGAGGAGGTGAGGTAGGAAAATGCTTCTGTAGGTCTACCTAAAGAAGTAAATAGTAGGTAGATTAAAGACAGAGTATGGTCGTGGGGAATGGGTTCTAAAAACTACGTAATGATGAATTATTTCATCATTATCATTTAACTTTTTAAAACAAATGGATAACTTTATTGCATTTGAATTTTAAGAAAGCAGATTTAAAAATAGTATTTTAGATGAGAAAACACTGCAAAGAAATTAATTATAAAGATATTATAATAAATGCAATGAAAGCTGATGAACATTTCAGTAGAATCTGGCAAGACTACATAGATAAGAAGGCTGTATTAGAATAAAATCCACAGTACTTGGCTGCTAATTGGATATAGGAGTTTGGCAAAAATTTGTAATCAAAATGTTAATGAATTTTTGAGACTTGGAAAAGTCTTTATACAGGTAAAGGAAAGTCTATAAAAGCAACTGAATGTGTGAAAACACTAACATTGCAACATATTGAGGTATATAGGCATCTAAATAAAAACACCCAGAAGACAACTGGAAATTTAATTATAAAGCTGAGCACAGAAAAGAGAAAGAGAGATTTGGCAGTCTTTGATATTCAGATTGCTATAAATTCATAGAAGGGTATACAATTTAAGACATAGTACAAAGAGAGAGAAAGATTGCTTATTAGAGAACCTTGCATAATCCTTATCATGTAGTGAGAAGGGATATTCTAAGGAGATGATGAAGGGGGTGAAGAAAGAAAATTCATAGTGTTAAGAGAAATAAAGATAGTTTTGCAGCATGCAAACAAAGAAATGGGGGTTGCTCAAAGATGAGTCAGTACTCAGTGGAAAGGTTCAGTAGGAGAGGAATTGAGGAAAACCATTTTTATTTTGCAATTGTGTAATCATTGACCTAATAAAGTGTGCAATATAGGTAAGAAACTTCAAACACAGGGCTGACCAGAAATGAGTGATACTTGCTTCAAAGAGTCAAGAGGCCAAAGTCCGGTAATCCTTTGTAGCCAATAGTACCTGAGATATGATGCATTTTTGATGTTTTATCATAAGAGAGACAGTACCTAGCATGAAAAGCAACCAAGACTAGATCCAGGATATCAATGTGTTGTCCAGAGCATAGGCACATATAGGCATGGGAAGATTCACAAGGTCAGGAGTGCACAGGCTAAAAAATGTCAAGAGATAAGACATATCTTTGCCAAGTGACATGACTGAAAATTCCTTAGTTGTCCTTTAGTGTCACTTCCCAACAGGAGCTCCTGTTTATTAAGCACAATACTGGAAGAGGTGGAGAGGAGGTCTGCATTAAGTAAACAGATGAGATACGTAAGTATTAGCAAGGCTGAATTCTTTTGCAAGAAATTTTTTATTGAAGAAAAGAAGAGATGGTGGCTTCAGAATGAGGTAGGATCAAATAAAGCTACGTTTTATTAAGTTATGGGGGAGCCAAAATTGTTTACAATCAGAGAAAAACGATTTCTGGAAAACAAAGAGGATATGAAGATGGAAGCAAGAGGAATTAAGTTTGGAAAGAGACAAACAAAGAAACAAACAAACAGAAAGACTTAGCCCAAACCAATGTACTTTTCCAGGCATTGGGCATTATTTTCTCATTTGGTTTCTAAAGTTCAGTGGTGTTTATTATGACATAGGACCTGATTTATGAGTGGACTCAGTTCGTGTTAGTAGCATCAATTGGCAACTGGCTCAGACTCCAGGTGATGGGAAGTTTGCAATAAACCAGACACACTTTCTTAATTCAATTTTCCTATAGAAAAAGGACATGAATTTTTTTGTATAGTTGCCAAAAACTTTGGTACATTATATAGTCATGGAAGAGAAAAAAGGAACTCTTTTTGTTAGAGACTGAATATGAAAACTCACCTCAGGAGCATGATGTCTTATCCACAAGGCAGTTTTCATTGGGAAGTAGAAAGTTATCATCATCACACTTCAACCACTCTTCAGTAAGTCAACCAGAGTCTTCATTTAGCTGGTACACAATTCCCAATTTAACTAATTAATTAAAATATGCTTATTTTATGAATCATATACTTACTCCACAGAAATCTTTCTGAATCATCCTTCTTGATGCTGGATTTAAAGTTAACCATCTGAGGAATGGCTGAAATTTCTCCAAGTAGGTTGAAATATTTACCTATCCAATTAGAAGGCATAGTTCATTTGACAAGAATATTAAAGCTAAGAAATTTCTCATGAACAAAAGATTATCTTGTATTATCCTTAAATTAGACTTTCCATATACCAGAATTCCTGAGTTTGTGAAAAAGAAAAATCTCTTCTTATTGTGTTTCTTTCTCTGCTGGTGCCATTATATGCATTCCAAGAGAATTGTGATTTCAGAAATTACTCACTGGAAAGACAAACTTGAATTCTTTTCTCCAGCAGATACTTAAAATTCATTGGGAAGGGTGATGACCTTGGACACATTTATTTAATTTATTTCTTTATTTTTAAATGAATTTACTTGCAGAATTTCTACCTTAGGATTTTTCTTTTTTTTAATTAATTAATTAACTTTTTCAAATACATTTGTCTCTGCCTACCTACATTTTAAACTACCTGGTAATCTGTAGGCACTCACAAAAGATATAAATAGAAGCCTGAATGGAGGAATCTTCTCCCGTTCACTGTGTCTCTTTAACCAAGTTTAGCTGAAGCTGCTGGTGGGGTTAATTCTTTGACTGTTCTGTCAAATGCTAGGTTCCACTACACATACTTGTGTATATATGAACAACTGTTTTTTAATAACCTGCCAAGAAGCTATAATCTTCCATTGTGGTTCCCCTGGGATTTAATTAGAATGGTTTTCCACAGCATGACATGTTTATGAGGCATAGGTAAAGAGACAGTTCATAAAACTGTCAATTTTCTGAGAAATTAAAGAAAAATTGGGCTGCTTAGTGCTTTGGCAATTCTGTGCTTCTTATACTAGTATTGCAAACAATGAAATCAAAGGAAACATAACAAGATACTGATGCATTAGATATGGGTGGGTTAAAAATAATATACAAGGACATTTGTCAATTTGAATGCATAAAGAAGCAAGGGGAGAAAGCAAGACATAAACTGGAGTATTCTGACTTACTTTGGGGCATTTGGGAATAAAGGAGGTGAACACTGAGCAACAGTTTATTTGCATCTGGAAGATTTATAATTTTGCTGAATAGACAAGATCAGTAGATGAATTATCAGACAAAATCAATAGATGAATTCTCGGGAGAATGTAGAGTCTCCTGAGGGGAATGGTAAGGTGATAAGCAGGGCTTTCATTTGGGAATTCTTCATTTAAACTATCTTTTCTTCCTTAAGGTAAAAGTTATTAATCTAACATAGACTTTGTATTGAGACTCAAGTTTGTTGAAACAAATGAAGCAATTGTACCCTCATCAGGTCTCTCTCTGAACAATATCTTTAATAAATGTGCTCATTGCCTTTTCCTGGGCCCTATCTATGGCAGCCGTTCATGATCATGTCACTGAATTTGCTCAGGTACTACACCTGGATGGCAGTAGAAAACTTAGCACTGCGGTGTGCCACATCACCTAAAATATTAAACACGACCTAGAAATGTTCTTACGATTACTAAAGGGAGGGCTGATATTCAAGTTCTTTTTCTCAAAGACTGTAATGGGCAATTTTTATGCATTTCTCCATATAATTATCCCAATTACTCTCTGAAGTATGTATTGTTAATATTTTTTACAGATGAGAAAGAGGGCACAGAGATGTTGAGCAACCTGTTCAAGGTCATTCAGCCAGTGAGGAGCAGAGCTAGGGTGAGAGAATCATTATTAATATTTTTTTCATAACATCATGTTGTCTTTCCAAAAACATATGAAGTGGTGGAATATGTACAAAAATATCTAGGTTTGTAAAGAGACGAAGTCCATCACTGAGTGCTGCCAAAATGGCAGTGGCTCAAGAAACAATAATCATTACCCTGCCCTGGGTCTCCTAGAGATTGGCAACATCCTGTACACTAACTCAGTGCAGGGTTGGACTGGTAAAAGGCAGAGCTTGGGACCTGGATATCACTATGTTGTTCTCACCTTGTTCCTTGAGAGCTCCATCTGTACCGTCTCAGTAGTTTAGTTCATGTCCTAGGAGTTTTGTCTACCATCTATTTGTTGATCTATTGTTATTTTCCAGGCAAAGGACTCGGGGTTCAAAATGAACTAGAAGAAATTATGTTTGTACAAAGGGAGGTCATAAATTTTGGAATCAGATGGACTAGGATTCGAGATTTTGCATCTGCTATTTACTAACTATATGATATTGGTTATTACTGGACTTCTATGTCACCCAGTTTCATTCCAGGAAAAATGGGGAAAATACTTCTTATTTCAAAGTCAGGTAGACATTTAAAACTATTAGTTTTATCTTCCTTTCCTCTTCCTCAAAACCTCCTAAGTTAATAGTAGACGTAGGCATGATTGATAGGAACAAAAGATAAGATTATAATATTAATAAGTGCTTGACAGGGGTATAAACTACGCTTTATAGGGGAATAATGGATGGACTTCACTTGGGATGTTGTGGAAGTCTTTGTGAGAGATGATATTATGGAGACTAAGGAGAAGGAAGTTTACGACTAATCAAGGGAACGTGGGCCATCCTTACGTTCTTGAAACACTGTGTGTGTGTATGCCTGTGCTAACACCCTTGTGCAGGTAAGGTTGAAGAAGTGATAAAATGGAAAGACCAGAAGTTGAACATAGATTGGGTCTCAAGGTTAAAAAGCTCTTTCACATTAAAAATTAATTATATTAGATTAAAAAGCCATTAAAGAGTTTTAATTTAAAAAATTGGAAGAAAAGCTTTGTTTAGCTTAACAATTCCTTCAGCAGGAGTTACTATATGATAATAATAGTGTCATTCCGAACCACTTAAATTATGTGTTGATGCCATTGACTCTGTAAGCAAAACAAAACAAAAACCCCAACACTGTTAATTTCAGTATAAGAAACATAAAACAATGCTGGCAAAAGATATAAAACCAATGAGGTAATTTAATTAATTCCAGAGTTACTTCCCATGACAGAACCTTATTGAATTGTTGAGAGAAGAAATTTGGAAGAAAAAAAGTTTATAGTGGAACTTGATCTTGATTTAAAAAGACATTAGAAATTTATACTGAATCAGAGGCACTATGGGTTAACAAAGTCCATAACATAGCATTTCTAGCAACAACAATTTTTCATGACTTCACATATTAAGAGGCCTGCCAACATTGAAATTATCTCCAGAGTTAAATGCCTTGTAATTATACTCTATGTAAAACTATAATTAATGCAATGTTATAATTGTTTTATTTTTAAAATTTGTTTTATTATTGTTATTCAGTTACAGTTGTCCCTCCATGCTCTCCCCTGCCCTGTCCCCCGTCCACAGTCAATATCCCTCATTGTCTGTGCCCAGGAGTCCTCTATTCATGTTCCTTGACGTGCCCTTTCCCTTTCTTTACCCCGTTATTCCCCTCCATACACCCCCGATCACTGTCAGTCTGTTCTTTATTTCATGTCGTTGCTTATATTTTGTTTATTTGTTTGTTTTGTTGATTAGCTTCTACTTATAGGTGAGATCATATGGTATTTGTCTTTCACTGCCTGGCTTATTTCACTTAGCATAATGCTCTCCAGTTCTATCCATGCTGTCATGAAGGACAGGAGTTCTTTTATTTCTGCTGCATAATATTCCCTTGTGTAAATGAACCACAGTTTTTGATCCACTCATTTTTGCCACTTAGACTGTAGCATTTGGCTATTGTAAATAATGCTGCTATGAACATTGGGGTACATAAGTTTTTTTGAATTGGTGTTTCAAGATTCTTAGGGTATAATTTCAGGAGTGGAACCGCTGAGTCAAAAAGCAGTTCCATCTTTAGTTTTTTGAGAAAATTCCATACAATGGCTGCACCAGTCTGCATTCCCACCAACAGTGTACTAGTGTTCTCCGCATCCTCACCAGCACTTGTTGTTTGTTGATTTGTTAATGATGACCATTCTGACCAGTGCTAGGTGGTATCTCACTGTAGTTTTAATCTGCATCTTTCTGATAACTAGTGATGTTGAGCAATTTTTTATGTATCTGTGGGTCTTCTGTATGTTCTTCTTGGAGAATTTTCTATTCAGGTTCTTTGCCCATTTTTTAATTGGATTGTTTGTCTTCATGGTATTGAGTTGTATGAATGCTTTATATATTTTGGACATCAAACCCTTATCCAAGGTATCATTTGCAAATATGTTTTCTCATACAGTTGGTCCCCTTTTCATTTTGTTGATGTTTTCTTTAGCTGTGTAGAAGGTTTTTAATTTGATGTAGTCTCATTTGTAGTATATGATATAGTATTTGACAAAGAGAGCATGAGCATACAATGGAGTAAAAATAGCCTCTTCAACAAATGTTATTGGGAAATCTGGACACATACATGCAAAAAAAGGAAAGTGGACCACTAATACCATCCACCAAAATAAACTCAAGATAGATATACTTACAATTTTTTTAATGATGATAACAATTTAATGTACTGTAGTTTCTTCCATCTAAAGGTCTAAAATTATTCATAATTTTAAAGATTTTATGTATTTATTTTTAGAGAGAGGGGAAGGGAGGGAAAAAGAGAGAGAGAGAAAAACATTGCTGTGAAGAGAAGCATTGATTGGTTGCCTTTTTTTATTGTACATATCCTGACCAGGGATCAAACCCACTACCCAGGCCTGTGCCCTTACTGGGAATTGAACTGGTGACTTTGTGCTTTATTTTATGGCACCCAACTAGCTAAGACATACTGCTCAGGGCTGATTCATAATTATTAACTAATTAAAATTCTTAACAGTATCCCAAGGATAAGCCAACTGGACTGTTCAAAACTCAATGTTTACTGTAAAGTAAGATTAGTTTTCATTTGAAGCTACTGGAAAATAAATGTCATGGGGAGGAGGAAAATAAAGTGTGTTGGGCTGGGTTAATCAGAGTATTGATATTGACCTATTTTATATGTATCACTTGCAGCAAGTATGCCATAGCAAAGTTGTCCTGATTTAAAAGGATGAATGATCTCATGGAATAATAACAATATTATGAGTATTAGGTGTTAAGAGGTCACTTATCTACATTTGACAGAGTTAAGTTCTTTTAAATGAAATGTTTTGTTTTCAATACGTCATATGAAGGTAGGGGCAATGACGTCCTTTGTTATGATTTCTGAACTCATCATAAAATAATAACTTAGTTCTGGATGTACATTTATATTATGTGACTATTATACAGGTTATTTATTTGCATCTCTAAGTATTGTCATACTTTTTTATTGTAATACTTGGCCAAAAAGTGAATTAGGTTTGTAATGTTTATAATTTATTTTGGAATGCAAATAATATAAAAATATACATTCAAAGAGTATTACTGTTCTGAGTTTATTCCAAACAGATATTTTTTTCCCTCTCCAGAAAAATAATTTAGCTTTTAGGATTTTTTTTAAAAGACGAAAACCTGTTAAAAGTTTTAAACTAGCCAAATCTTTAAACCTGTTTCATAAAACAGAATAGTTCCAAAAAAGAGTTCTTGCTTATTATTAGATATGCTTTTGACCAAGATATTATTACAATATATGAATATATTGCTCATTGTTTTATATTATTTTTAAGCAATGGATTGCATAAAATTGATATTAAATGTAACAATAAAGTAATAGACCATAACTGCTAAAAAATGAAACTTAGCATCATTTAATAAATGATACTATTATTATTTTCAGCCATAATACAAATTAAATAAGTATATCTATTATAATAAAATTGTTAAAATAACCTTACATGTAAGAAGTATACTATTGGCATACCCAATTCCTTTTTGTGTTGCTGTTTCATTTTCTTTCTTAGGAATGAAATAACAGAATCCTCTTTGTCTGTATAATTTGTTTTCTCCTTTTTTACTCTATGTATAACCTTTCTATTTCTATTTGCCACAGAGTACTGCCTTTATTTTTATTATATACGTTGTTGTTTTCTTTATATATTTTGATCCATATTTTCAAGTTTTCAAAATCTTTATCACTATTTCTAGGAAAAGTATAAGTTATTCATTACAAATTTTGGTGATTTGTCTTTTATAAACCACAAAACCCTCAGAGAAAGAATATTCAGGACATTTTATCTTTATTTCAGCCCAATGTGTAATATTTTTATTTCTTGTGTCTTTATCATGTTTTCAAGTTTTTAAAACACTTATTTGTTTTTATACATTCTAAAATAAAACAAACTAAATAATAGATCTCTCTCTCTCTCCACACACACACACACACACACACATCAGTGATAATGAACATTTATATGCGGAAATAGAAAAAATAGAAAAGAATAGAAGTCAAGGAGAGATGTGTTAGGGGTCACCAAACTAATATCGAGAATTCATTCAGATCAAAGGAATTTGGGAGTTATTTGACAGTGTTTAATATGAAGCAGCTGCTTTGGGAAGTCCTCTATAATAATTTATTCCTCTTTTGACTTGCAGACTACTGAGGTGCCTCCAAAGAATTCAGATTATTGAATATGGCCACGACTTTCTGATTTCCTTCTCCTATTTAGTTCAGGAGATGTTATGCAATGTGATGTGTCAATGTTTGTATGATCAAAGTGTCAGTCTCTATAAGTACTCCACTTTTGAATCCTGGGGTGAAATGCTACAAAACACATTTTGGTGCAGCAGAAATAGCGCTGCCTTCTCTCCACTTCCATGGCTGTGGTAGATGGAAAGCAATGAATTCAGAATTCTCAAGTTGGCCATCTTCTCATCCAGCTCTGCCTCAGGCGCCTTGAGTATGCCACATGGAAACTATATTTTATTTGTTCTCAGGTATTTGCAGCTAAAGGGCCATGTCATAGGGCTGAATCTCTGCCACAAAACCAACCTTACTAAGTTCTACTAACCATAAAAAATATCCATCAGCATTTGCTAGAATTTATTGCAAAGATAGCCGTCTGTTTCATGAGTTACCAGTATTGGGAAGCCTGGTTTTCCCAACTAAGTAAAATAATAAATTCAAGTCATCAACTAATAGTAAACAAAAATTATTAACAGGTTGAAAGAGCTCATATTTACCAAAAGATGATTCTTGGAGAATATTTGTGAGAACTTCTACTAGATGTTGTGAGAAACAAACAAAAAAAAAGAATGAAATACTTTACAGTGAAAGTAATCACTGGCCTTCAAACTAATTATCAGAAAGTCTGAAATTCAAAAGATAGAGGTTCTATTATCTGTCACTGACATCAGAAAAACTCAGATGTGACAGACTTGTAGGGAGAGACTTGCAGACCATCCGGTTAATCCCTCTTCCTCATTTACCTCCCTTTTTTTCAGAGACAGAGGTTAGGGGAATTGCTCACAGCATTCAGGCCTTCCACATACCCTCTTTTCCCCCAAGGAATACACGTGTGAGTATCCTCCCACTTTCTTCTTTTCTTCTCTCCCATTTCCTCAAGTGCAAAGTGCAAGGCTAACCCTCCCATGGAGCCCTGGCCCTAGCCTCTCCTGCTTACTCTGGGGTCTCCCTCTAACAGTGACCTTTTCTCTTTTGACTTGTTTCTTACTTCTCCCAAAACAATTAAATTGCAGTCCATTCAAATCTGCCATCAGCTTTGTGATCTTTGGAGAATATTTTTAACATTTTATTATGGGAAATTTTATGTATATACAATAGTGGAAAGAATTGCATAATGAGCCCCATTTATGCAACACTCAACTTCAACAATTACTAACTCATGGCCAATTTTGTTTCATCTATACTTCTACCTACTGCCTCCTGTCAGATTATTTTGAAACAAATTCCAGATACTATATCATCTCTGGTATTCATCACAAAAATAAGGGACTCTTATTAAACATAACAACATCATGGTCACACTATAAAATTAACAATATGCTTTAATAGCTATTAAATATATAGTTATATTCAAATTGTCTTAAAAGTCTCATAATTTTAGAATGTTTCAATAAAGATTCAGATAAGATTATACTATGCAGTTATTTAATATATCTCTTAAGTTTCTCCCTTTTCTTTCTCTTTATGTCTCTTTCTCCCCCTCTTCTGTCTCTTTCCCTTTGTCTCTGCAATTAATTTATTAAAACTCTGTATAATTTTTATGTGAAATTTCTCATAGTCTGAATTTCTCCAGTTGAATCTTATGATGTCATTTAGCAGATTCTGAACCATATGCTTCCTACAAATTGGTAGTTGAGTCTATAGGCTTGAGCAGAATCAAGTTTTTTATTTTTTGCAAGAAATACCATTAAATAGTCTTCTATACTTTAATTGAGAGGTCATAATATCTGGTTGTCTCTTGTGTGGTATTGCAGTCATTTGATCAGATCTGGCATTATGTCACTAAAGGTACAGACAGGGGGAGTGACCTTGTTGTAAGGTACAGGAAATAAGGGGTGCATTGCCTAGTGTAGTTTGAGTCCTGAAGAAGATTTAAAAACAATGATAAAACAAAATAAAAACTAGCATACCTTTTATTATTACCAAGGCCACCAATTCTAAATAATATTTCTGACAGAAAAATATTTTGTTCAACTAAGTGCTAAACAATTATTGTGGAGAATATAATTTTAAAAATATATTTTATATATAAATATTTATATGTTATAAATTATGTATTATAAATATATGTTTAATATATATTATATATATATAAACTTTGAATTAGCATGTTTTTATTACTTATCCTTTAATAAAGATTTTCTTCTACATGGAAGTTAGTTTGGAGAAGTCCACTTTCATAGTTTGTCTTGACACATGAGGACTTGGAAAAATGTTTTCATTTTGACAATGAATTTACAGGATTTAAATTCATTAGAGCTTGCTTTGGGTGCAATCCCCATTGGGCCACATACTCCTGTGTTTAATTGGAAATCAATAATGATATCACAGTCAATGTAAAGAGGAACAGACAGAATGCAAATGCCTTTAATTCTCAAGGGATCATTTCATGTGGCCACTTGAAATTATTTGTTCTTGAAATTTAAAAAGACTGAAATAAGGATGTGAATTGCAAAGTATAATAGTTTTGTTTGGTATGTGCAAATTTTAGCTAATATATTAAATTTTACTGTATTTGATTTACTCATTAAAACTTTAATCTTTTTAAATTGCCATTTTAAAACTAAAGAACATGTTTTTATGGAAGAGCAGGATAAATATGATTATTTCTCTTTACTTATTAGATTTTAAAATAATGATTCTGTTCCCTATAATCCTCTGAATATAAGCAATCAGTTTTTTGTCATTATAGATTCATTGACTTAAATATATTTGATGTGTTTTGCAACACATTAAATTATTGCAATTATATTGCAATTATCATCCTTACTGATGGCTCAAATGCTCATGTTTGTTTGATGTGGGAGTCTCTTCAGGTTAGCTCCTGAGTCCCTTTGATACAACCATGATTTTTTTTTTTGCTTTCTTGTTTTTTGGTATAACAAGATGTTTCAGGCTCATTTTGTACATTTTCTTCCCCAGGTTTGCCATCAGTCATTTCTCTGAAGGACACTGGTTTCTTTTAATGTGAAGTAGTGTTGAGATGCAATAATCTGAGCAACTAACGGTGTTTATTGATAGGGTGTTGATAATGGTTTTGATGAATTTTCAGTGGACAGTGTTAAGTTTTAAAAAATGGTAAGCTCTGGCCAGGTGGCTCAGTTAGTTAGAGCATCATCCCATACACCAAAAGATTGTAGGTTCGATCCATGATCAGGGCACATACCTAGGCTGCAGGTACCATTCTTGGCCAGGGCACATGCAGGAGGCAACCAATCGATGTTACTCTCTCTTTCTCTCTCCCTTTCTCTCTGTCTAAAATAAATAAACATATCCTCAGGTGAGGATTAAAAAATTAAAAAAGAAGAAAGTAAAATAGTCAATAAGTTTCTACTGATATTTCCAAATCAAATTTAAGACTTCAAGATTCTTACTTGTCTTCATCAATATTATGTCTCTAACTCACAATGAAAATTCCAGTTCTCAATAATGTCAAAATAAATACTGATTTGTTTTATTATATAATTCAAGCACAATAGTCTCAGAATAAAAATATAAATACTACCACCCACAATGTGATTAAAAAAGTTGAAGTTTATTTCATGATTATTTTTGTTTACAGGGTTTCTTCTGCTAAGAATATACAGTCACATTGCTATGTTTCAAAATCAATTGAAACATTTTCACTTTTTCTAAGTGTGTCAACTTGATGCATATTTATTCAGTTGTTTCATGTGGCTATAGATTAGATTTCTTTTTAACATTTAACCTTGGATTATGTTCCTGCAAACTATTTACATAGTTCCAAAACAAATTCTACGGAGCAAGGTATATTTTAAAAAGTTAAGCTTTTATTTCTACTTCCTTCACCTCTCACCAGGTGTCCTTCAAAAAACTATAATAGTCCTCCTTTTTTAGTATAAGCAAATTTTGATTTATGCTCCCATTTTTAATATTTACATTATAAACAATTGTATATGATACACAATTTTCTATACTTTCGGCATGTTTCTTAAGATGTTACATCTTATTAGACCATCGCCAATGTAAGGGTAATGATCTCTATTTTAATTTCAGAGTATATTGAATAATACAATGTATATAAAGTACTCAGTATAGTTCTTGGCACATAGTAAGCATGCACTAATTGTTGATTTTCACTTTTCTCAGACCTCTATCAATCGATATTTCCCCTGAACCTGGAGGGTCTCCTCCATGAAGTCTGCTCTGCCAACAAATTCTGTGAAAGGGTCAACTGCATTTTTCAACTTCAATCACTCACACTAATGGTTCCTCCCACAATAAATGAGAAATAATGAAATTTTCCTAATAACATAATTAAGAGCACAAAAAACAAATATTAAATTTACCTTAGTGTGCTATTTTAGTTTATTTTAGTTCCTCTGAACATGTCTATATACAAATTGGAGTGAAATATTTTTGAACGCCAGACCTTGTTTTTAACTTAAAACATTCAAAGGAACAAGGATTCTAATGTGGGTACCCTAAACTTCCTAAGAGGTAAAAATCTGAAATGGGAGTTAGTCTCACAATATTCTGGGTAAATCACAGCACTATGGGAAAGATTTATTTATTTATAATGTTTGGTGCATAAATTCTTCCAAATCACGGAGTAAGTGGAAAGATAGATAATTTTTAAAAATGTTTTAGTGGGTATGACTGGGACTACTATCTATTAACTTGTCTACTTTCATTTGTTTATTTTATTTTTATATTTATTTATTGATTTTAGAGAGAAAGAGGAAGGGGGAAGTGAGAGAGAGAGAAACATCAATTTGTTGTTACAACTATTGATGCATTCAATTGTTGCTTCTTGTATTTGCCCTGACTGGAGTTCAAACTCAAAACCTTGGTGTAATGAAATGATGCTCTAAGCAACTGAGCTACCCAGCCAGGCCTAGTCTATTATTTTTTAAGATAGAGGCAGTGAGACCCCACTTTGCATAGGTATTGTAACAACTGGCATTATATCTACTCATCATCTGATAGCCCATCACTCTACAAAACTGCATTTGACTATAACTATAAGCCAAGAATAATCCGTCCTTGGTAATGATAGCTAATTGTTGAATGGGTGCCATCATTGCTCAGGAGGGCATAGTATAGTGACATTAAACTGAGCATTTTACACTTCATGTTCAAGTAACTGCTGAGAAGGCCGTATGTTTGTCAACACATGCAATGCTTGCAGGAGACAAGACTAGGTACATAATGCTCAGTAAGCCACCCAAGCTACTACTGATACTGTGCAACTCACTTTATCGCTCTGAGATTTAATGTGTATGTTTGAAGAATGCAGCCATTGTGCAAAGTAAGGAAAATTTTTTCCAGCATTGAAATTCTATGACTCCTGCATGAACTTAATGAACATACTCTCATTTTTCTCACAAGATTACTTTTATTTCAAATTTATTTATATGTATTTTTGTTTGGAAAGCAACTTCAGTAGTGCAAATAGGTTAATATTTATATTATTTTATCCCAGTGTGTATAGAAAGAAAAATCTATAAAAATAATGAATGAGTAAAAAATTGGATTTTATTGTTTAAATGATGAATTTGAACACTTTGGTGCTCTTAAATATTCAAACCGATGAAGTTCCTCTTTTACATGAGGATATTGAAAAATTCTGAAATCATATAGAAAATATTGTATAGGAAGATGAAAATGAAAATATTAATTGAACACTTACATGCTGAATGCTTTCAAATAGATTCTCTCATTTAAACCTTACACAAATTCTGTGTTATATATTACATTCCCATTTGTAACCTGAAACTCAGATACATTAATTACTTTAGCCCCCAAAACAACTGCGTATAAGGAACATAAGTAAAAATTGAACTTCACAGGCTGGTATAAATTAATACAATATATTTAAGAGCATAGGTGAGTGCTCATATCCAGTATGGATTATAATGGTGACCTCCTCCTTTTTTCCTCCTTCTCTTCTAACCTCTTCTTTCTTGAATGCTCATTATCTTTACCTTGTGACGGACAGTTAGTGATTCCATTTTAATACACACACTGTTGGTACCTAGGTGTGTGGTAGAGGGCAAACTATTTTATCTCCTTGCTCCCTGTGCCTCAGTTTTTTCATCTATAAAGTAAATATGAACAAATTATTTGTAAGTTGTTTGTGAGGATTAAATGAATTCTTAAATGTAAAATCTTAGAAAAAACACTTGGCATATGATACACACAATAAATACTATTTTTATTAATTGATTTCTCTTGTCTGCATTAATTTTGTAGAAATAATTATTCAAAAGCTACTATTTATGGTGTCTTTATAAGATAGTAGAATAGATGCTAATTAGAAAAATAGAAAATACTGGTAACACTTATTATATTGGTAAAATTCTGCAATATGATGGAGCACAGAATGACCTCTCGTTGCCTTTATGCCTTAGAAGATTAAAGTCAGTTTAAGTTTGTTCCTGTCATGGTTTTTATAAAGTAATTCCTCTGAAAGCTAGTTAAAATGATGAGGAAAGAGGAAATTCTAAAACAAGGTCCACTCTTTCAGTTCCTTTTTTTCTACATTGAAATGAGACACATAATTGAAATGTGATCATTTCACTTATCCATCCATTTGTTCATCTATTGATCCATCCATCAATCCATCCACTCATTCAACCATCCATCTATCCATTTATTCAATTATTCCTTTACCAAGTACTCAGAATTGCTCCACACAGTAGAAAGAAAATCAGCCTTGGAATCACATATATAATACTGAAATGACATTTTATCTTTTGCTAACTGTGTGATCTTAGAAAATTTATTTAACCCCTCTGAACCTCAGTATTCTCAAGTGAACAATCAGATTGGTAATACTTTTTTTTAAGTTAGTCGAACACAAATGTATGGAGAACAAAAAATTTATTTCCCCCCCTGAATAGGGTGTGAGCAAAGCCAAACACAAAGTTTGTCGGGATCATTGTTTAGCTTTTTATGGCTTGGCTCACAACTTTTTCTTGCCTAGAGTAGAGGCATCACAGAATATTATAGAGCTGGAAAAGGCCTTGGATATTAACCTGTCCAAGTTTCTTATTTAATAGACGAGAACATTTTGGTCCAGACACAGTAAAATAGACTTACCTTAAAATCAAATCGGCTATATTATAATGCATTATATTGTTTGCACTTTTATTTTTACTTTATCCTTTCCTTCTTATTTCGCAATAAAAAAGAGTTACCTTCACTTATCTATCTCTATAAAATTATCTTTAACATTCAATGTTCAAAAAAAGTATATTTTTCCTAATCCACTTTATTATTCTTACAGTGTATTTTGGGATATTGAAAATATCTCAATTTTACAAATAAATCAATACATTTAAAGAAATGTCCATCTAAATCTCCAAAGTATACTTTATGAAACTTTATAAGTAAATTGTAAATATTATATACTGGAAAGAATGCATAGGAATATGCAAGAAAAAATTTAAAAGAGAAATGAGGGGAAACTTTTTCTACACATACCAGAATATAATATAAAACTACAGGCAATAAAATTATGTGGGTTGGGCATGGAAATGAAATAATAAGTAGATCAACATAATAGAGTAGATTCCAGAAAGAAAGTATGGCTGATAAAAAAAAATGGCTTTTTAAATCAGTGGCAAAAATCTTCTAATAAATGTTGTACAGATTATTGGATATACTAGTGGATAAAAATTTACAACACCACCTTATACATAACCTGCACAAAAAGAAAGTCAATATACGGTTAAAAATAAAGAATAAAGCAAAATTGGTCCTATACATATGTGATGAATATTGCAATCCTGTGTGCATTTTAAGTAGCATACGTGTGTGTGTGTGTGCGTGTGTGTGTGTGTGTGTGTGTAATGTCAAGGAAGGAAATCATCAGAGTAAAGGGAAGAACTTAGAGAAACTTTTATTCTTTTTACCCTCTATGGATTTCAATTTTTAATATTAAATTTTTTTCTATTATTTTTGTAATTATGTCAGAAACGGTCCAATGCACAAAATACCCCAACTGAATTGCACACTTTCTAAAATTTTTTGGCAAATTGTATGTTTATGTGTGCATTTTGCAAACCAAATCACATTTAAAATTAATTATGGGGATTTTATGTTCTGGAAAGTTAGAGTGGTTCCTTTCCAAAAAGTAGAAAGCATCCTCTTATCTCTCCCGTATTTAGGTTTAGGACTTGGTACATCTGATTTTCTTTAATCATGCTTATTTCTACTTACCCGTGGCAGCTGGGTGATCTGATTTAGATTAACTGTATCATGCTGATTTCTGAAAGATGAGGTGTATCATGGACTCTGTTACCTGCTTCTACTTAAGCTTTAGTTGAAGTAAGTTTTCTGCAGCTGAAATAAAGTTTGAAGACTTGATAATCTAGTGGAGCAAGAAATAATTAAGTTCTTATGCATAAATATATTTATTTTCTGTCATGTTGTGGGGACAGACTCGTATGGTTAAATAAGGATAGGTTAAATAAGTATAATAATTAAAAATAATATAAAATATTAAATGTGGAGGGCTTAATCCTCAAAATGACATTGTGAAGTTGTTTTTGTCATGTAGAAACTATAGTACAAAGACATTGGTAGCTTGCCCAAATTCATAGAGCTAGTTAGTATTGATACCAGGATTATAGCCTAGGCAATCTCATTCTTGAGTTAACTCTCTAACTATAATAAGTAATGCAATAAATATTCTTGTATATGTTTTCTTATATCCACATCCTAGGCTTCCCTCAGTGTGGAGATCTGGGTCCTAGTGCTGGTTCAAAACTGTGGAGGTTTCCATGGTGAAATTTGATACTGGTCCCTACATAAGAAGGGCAAGGAGAGATGGAAGAAAGAGGCAGACCACTCCAGTTTGGTAACTGGCGGTTTCAAAAACAAGGGAATTTACATACAAGGCTTGGAAGTTGGGGCCACTGTAAGACAAGTAGATCTCTGCGCCCATGCACTATAATCTTAAGAATTTATATAGAGGTCTTATCAGAGTTCAGTTGTATAGTTAGTCCGGATGTTTGCAACAACGCATTACTCTCTCAAGGTTGTATCTTTGAAATGGTTCCTACTGCAGAACTGTGGTGGAAAGTACATTGTAATAACAGGGGTGAGCAAGGAGCCAACTATTGCCCAGGTCAGGCTCAAAGGTCAACTGGAGGTCATGTCCTCTCGATAACCTCCTCCCACATGTGAGTTATACCCTTTTGCAACTGTCCTATATTTCACCTATTTCTCCATATTCTTTCTAACACTTTAAAACAACTTTTAATATTGGTCAGTCTGATTAGTGTGGGAAGATATTTTTTAATTTTCATGTCACTTAAAACTAGGGAGTGTGAAATGTTTCTTCTGGGTTTTTTCTTCAGATTTCTAAGATTTCATTTTTATATTCTGAATACTAAACCAGACACTCCATATAAATATTGCTGGATTCTTCATTCTATTCCTCTGTTCTATCTCACTAGTGCTACACCACTACAAATTTTCATAGTTACATGAGCTTATTTTTTCTCCTCCCCCTCCTTCCCTCTTTCTCCTTTTTCTTCTCTTGGATCATCTTTTATCTGATAGGTCAAATCCCTCACAACTTTCTTTTTCAAAGTAGAATCGACCATTGGTGTTCTTTTAGTTCTTTCATATAAATATTAAGATACAGTTATCAAGTTGTGGAAAGTAAATTTGTTGTATTGAGTATACAAATTAATTTGGGATAATGGATATATTAGTTCTATCCAGCCTGAACTTTAAGCAAATGTTGGAATCTCTAATTAGATTTACTGCTGTATCTTAATAGTTGGTAGATTTCACTGGTTTTTCAGTGGCTGTTTTCACAAAGGTTAACAACTTCTAAAGTAACTATCTCTGGGTGTGGCCTCTGTCAGATGTCAAGTGCTATGGCTAAAGTTTTAAAAAATGTATTGTTAACTTTAACAAATATTGGGGTATTTATATATTGTGTTTTTAATTGATGTTATTGTTAGAATTTCTCTAGAAGAATATAAATGTTGTAGATACCAGGGAGACACATTTGGGCACTGAAAGCTACCATTATTTTACCAAGACCAGGTGCTTGGGATTATCTAATAAACCATTTGGCACTGATTCATACACATTAGGGTACTCTTGAGCCAAGGCTCTGCTGAGCTGGAGCCAAGTGTTGCCATGAATATTTTAAGCATTTGTTAAGGTTGAAAGTTTTCTACTTAGGGGTTAGAATTGTACTTTGTTATATATATTGCAAATTTATTTAAGTTTAATCTATAACGTAAGGCTATGGCAATTCAAGTGGATACCATCTGAGGTAAACAGGCTGAGAAATCACACAAAAGCTCTGCAGGGTTATATAGCCTGGCCTTGCTACCTTCAAAACCTGTATAGAGAAGAAAATAAAACTCTGAGGTTTAGTCCTTTTTTCAGACTTAAGAACATCCTGCTTTTGGAAAAACAAAGTTAATTATTTAGAGTATAAATATTACCACTACTTTTAAAATTTATCTTGGGCCATGATTTTAAGAAACAGCTTCTACCACATGCCATATACTGTGTTTGGCCATCTCATATCAATTACCTTATTTGTTCTTCACAGAAATCTTAGAGATTAGGAATTTATCTCCAATTTATGGGTGAAGAAACTGAAGCTTAGGAAAGTTTCCTAAGCACTGTAGCTAAAAGCAACAAAATTGTGTCTCAAATACAGTTCTATTACATTCAGATCTGTGTTATTTCATAGCATCCAATTTGTTCTTCCTTTGGCTTAAGAATTGAATGATAAAAAAAACAACCAAAAATTGATGAATGTCAAGTGCTGATTCTTGAGTTAGACACTAAATTCTAAAATGTAAGAGCTCTTTCTTTTAGCCAGCCATTGATGGTCCCATGCAATGTTTTTTACTCTGTGAATATTGTTACTTAATTTTGCTGAGAAACACAAATGACATGCTAATAAAGGCAATAATGTCACATGATTGGACAATCCTAATATTAGTTGCGTTTAGAGGTGATCTCATTCCTCTAAACGTTACAGATTTGGTTGCCTGTCTTAGAGGCTTTATAAAATTCTTTTAGTACTCTTGTCCTTTAGTACTTTTGTCTTCTAAATATTAGGTGGGCACAAGTAGGTTTATAGTTGTTCATATGGTGAATAATACAATAATTAAAAAATAATAATATGAGAATAAAGTGTGTTTTGTGTTCTCATAACTGTAAATCTGCTTTTGCCACCCCTGTATAGACAGATTAACCATGCACAGGGTTGATACTGGTGAACAGGAACCATTCCATTAGGTTTCTCACTTTATAACCTAATTGACCTTGGAGATTGAACTGAATAGATTTGAAATTGAGATATTTTTGATAGAATAGTCCTAATTTCTGTATTTAGTTCTAAGTTTTAAAGTAAAGCCCATAGCACAAAGAGATTTAACATGGTTCATCACCTTTTACAAGTAGAAGAGTACAATTGAAAGACCAATGCTTTTTTGAAAATTGGTATAACGCTAAAATAAAAGAACTAGAGGAAAGATTGGAAAGGATGGTGTTCAATTCATGAGGCTTAAAGAACAAACTTTCTTTTCATATGGAAACTTTTGTGTGGTTGACTGTAAAGAATGATTCCAAAAGAACACAGGAAGGCACAGTAAACCGATGCTGACATCTTCTGCACCCAGCTACATGGGCTAAGGGACTAGGGTCACTTTAATGCACATTATTGTCCAATGTGCAATTTTATTTTCACTTCTCAAGTATAAACTCATACATAAAATATCAATCCCCAGCTTAAAAATTCTGTCTTAGAGTCAAAGAAGAGCTGTGCTGGGAGTCGGTGACAAAGTGCCCTCTGGACTCTGTGACTTGTGGCGTGACAGGGGCACTCCTGCGCCTGCTCGGTTTTCTCTGTGTGGTTTTCATGTAAGACTCCTTATGGAACTGACTTACATTCCATAACTTGTCCACTCACATTCCCTCCAAGGATTTTTCCAACTCCAAACCTCTGTGGTTCTGGGTCAGACTGGGCCCTAGGGTACAAAAAGTAAGAAATGAATGGCCCTAAATCCTAAATTTGAGTTGGAAAACCATCAAACTTTTCCTTTAAGTGTTATGTATCTCAGAAACACTAGAAAGAATAATAATTGGCCCTCTCTTTTCCATGAAACAAAAGGCAGATTTTAATGCACTGGAGCACTTTGGATACAAATACCAAATACTAAATATCTGAGTTCAAGTTTGGATTCTGTCATGTACATATGACTTTAGACAAATCATTTAATATTTCTTTATTTGGTTTCTGTCTGGTAATCAAAGGGATAGTATTATGTGATTAAACTCAATATCTACAATCTAAAAATATATAAATAAGCAGTTCTCAGTTATTTTGTATGAATTGCAGATAAAAGTTGGGCAGAAATGTAGAGTTAGCTGATAAGATGGAAGAAAGGTCTCTCTTTATTGAGAAAAAAAGAAATGCTGGAGATTATAATAAAAGCACATTGTCAGATAATTTCCCATATGCTTAGGAACCACTCTTCAAACCCTCCTCAGACCGCAAACATTGCAAACATATATCTGAAATTCTTAAGATTGTGCATGCGCGTGTGTGTGAGTGTGTGTGTGTGTGTGTGTGTGTGTGTGGTTTGTTCAAGAACATTTCAATTTTATTGCTTATATTTGCTGGGACATTTTAAATATGTATATTACATGAGAATTACTTAAAATCATAGGGTAGACCCCTGTCATCCTGAAGTAGTCTGTAGCTCTGCTTGGAAGCTGGTGTATGGATTATACGAGTCCTTTAAGCTACTGCATGTCCCAGTAATGTATGGGTAATTGGTTTTAACAATGCTTGAATAGCACACAGTTTGAGTATCGAGTAGGCCGAATTTGACCATAGGAAGACAGACATAATGTTAATTTTCAAAAAACAAGGGCATGTGAAGAAAGCCAGAAATAAATTTAGAGTTGCTATAAATAGGGCAGAGAGAGGCTTACTCAATGCAGAGAGAGGCTTACTCAACACAGAGAAAAGTCAGTCTCATTAAAGAAAGTAATTATTACCTCTGACATACAGAAATGTGTGCTGCTTTAAATTAAGGTTCTTAACGAAGCATTTCATTGTATGTCCTTAAATGAAGGATTTAAGGAGTTAGACTTTGTTCCAAAGTCAAAGTAAATGGGAGGTCTATGTTCAAGAGTTTTACTAGAGGAAAATTTCAGGAAAGAATAATTCAGGAATATTAAATACACAAATATGCACACAATTTTGGAATTGATTGCTAGTGTGCTGAATACCCATCCAAGCCCTGTGCTCCGAAGTGAACATGTGAACTTTGCCACGTGCTAGTGATATGCTAATGATATTTATACTAGACAGATAAAAACATTGCCTTTGTTCCTTTTCTGTTAAAGTAATAAATCAGTTCAAATAAGCAGTTTTATGGGAAAGTTTTAAATGTTTATTTTTTCCACATATTTATTAGTTTCTGTTTATTTCACTTATCTTGCTCGATAAACATTTTTCTCTATTTTTCCCCATTTCTGTTTTGTATTGCTTATAGGATTTGGGATGGACTGCATTTTATTTGCAATCTTAACATACTGTAATCTTTTCATAAGATAAGAATTTGTCTTAATCACCTAAAATAAACTATACCTGTCTCTTAAGCAGTCCCTTTATCAAAAAGTCTGCATCGAACACCATTAATAAGAAAATAAATTGCTTTTCAGTTGAATACATTTATTTAAAAAAGATATATTTTCTGGCTCTGCTTTTCAAAATGTAAAAATACCTCACCAAACCACGCTGCTATTATAAGAAGTGGATGGGGGTGCTGCTCAAATCGAAAGTTTGCATTCTACTCTTTCCAAGCATATAGCTAAATTCTGGAAAACCTGTAGCCCATTAACATGATTTCCCTAAGGATCTTTACCTGTTCCATCTAAGAGCAAGTGATAGTATAGCAATTTTGTAACCTCATTTTCTGTATCAGAAAAGTAGCAATGTCTACCAAGCACCCAGGAGATATACTAGTCCAAGATAGAATCTCTGATCTGTACCTACCATAGAGAAAAAAGTCTAAATCTTTCTAAACTTCAGCATACGGGAGCATTTGAGTGTGACCCATAATATTACTACCTGGTTAAAATCCATTTCCAGTTAAATTACAAAGTCCTATTGTTATTCACACACACCTCACCCTGGGACTTTTAAAGTTGGTTCATGTCCTTGGTAAGTATTCCAAATGTTCTCCAAAGTCAAATATCCTGTGACATGAACTGTTATGTCAGTGTTTGATGCTGACCCAGACTTAGTTAGATTCTATCATAATGTCATGCTTAACATATGGTTAGTGTGTCTTTAAAATAAACACAGCCCTGGTTGGTATGGCTCAGTGGATTGAGCACCGGCCTGCGAACCGAAGTGTTGTTGGTTTGATTCCCAGTAGGACACATGCCTGGGTTGCAGGCCAGGTCCCCAGTTGGGGGCACCTGAGAAGCAATTCAAACATATTGCTGTTTCTCTCCCTTTCTTTCTCCCTCTTGTTCTTTCTATCTAAAAATAAATAGAATCTTTAAAAAAATAAAAATTAAAAAATAAAATGAAATAGATACATCATTTTCTGTTTTCTTTATGTACTATCATACCAATCTTGACAATTGGTGCAGTCTTTATTCTTTGCTGTATTTCTCTTTTGCATTATTTGTAGCTTATAGGAAAGATGTCCTACCATTAGCCATTTCAGTTAACCCAGTTTCTCTTTATATGTTGCACATCTTTTAAAATTGAAATTCAGGATATAAAATTTGTATTAAATGTTATAATTATCAGGAAATTTGTAGCAGTACAGTTGTGATTAAAATATTCAGAACATTATAAAAATACAAATAAACCCATATGTCCATGACCTATGTCCAATATCTCAGTTATTTGATTTTTAATTGAAAATTTAGTTCTATTCACATATAATCTATTCCTGTAAAGGGACCTATTAAATTAATCAATGGCCACATCTTCAGTTCTCAATTTTGTGTGGTCACCTAGAGACTACAGCTTCAGCAAAAGCATGCCTCAGATATGTATCTTCAAGAATATTTCAGTCAAATGCATATCAATAATAATTTCACTAAATTTCAATATTCAGTCACTGAGAGATTTTATTGGTCTCTCCCACATTCCCCAGAGTTACCATATCCTTAATCTAAATCACATTCTCATCTATGTAATATGCTTACATTCCTTTTTAAGTCTCTTTTCTCACCTGTGAGCTGAAACTGTTTTAAGTGTCCTTGTCATATTTTGGGATTATTAAAAGATTCCTTTGATGATGTCCTTTTATAGTCATAGTTATAGCTCAAATTTACAGATGAGAATATGGAAATTTAAAGAGTTTAAGATGAATTCTAAATGAATGTAAAATTTTATCAATAGTTTAAATGAAAGAAGAAAATTTCATGAATTTTTATCCTCTGATTTGATGTAATAAAATAAATCTGGATTTATGACAAAGTCTCTAAATTATTTAGTATAATCTAATGTGCTCTTTCAAATTAGACAGACTTAAAGTTATCAAACATCATAGCAAAATCTCATTTCCATGTTTTCAGAATTTTCATTTGTTAACAGTTTCTAAGAATACATGGCAGCTAAATTTTAGAGCCATTCCATGAATGCTGGAACATCAGTTTGTGACATCTTTTAAAAGCTTTCATTTTACATTTTTGTCACTTCCCAAGCACAGCTTGTGAAGTTTGAGAAAATCGAAAGTAAACTCTCCAAAAGACCTTCAAAATTGTTCTCACATTTAACTGTCCTTATGCTGATTAAGGACAGTTAATCTCCTGTCTCTCAGCAAAGGCAACTGGACTAATGCTTCATATTTGCTCTGCACCTCATTTTTATGTCCTTTCTGGACCTCATCTACAATTGCATTTTAACCATCTCTGGAACTCCTTCTCTCTTTAAACATAAAAAACCCCATTACTAAATCTTGCTACTACTCACTACTGCTATCATGGGCACAGTAGTATTTCTTGCCAAATTTAAAAACATTCCTTAATTCATTGGTGTATTGATTCATTTGTTCTTAGATATGATACTAAAACTTCTACTTGACATCAGATACTGTGCTAATGCAATGAGGAAAAACCTGTGCATGTCATTGATCCTGCCACCAACACACACTTGGCAGAATATTTGACTTAAGTAAATGTTAAACAAACATGCTTCCTTCTATTTATCCTCTTCTATTTTCTCTTCATATTCACAAAGTGTTTTTGCTGTTTACTTAAATTTATTTTATTGGGGCAAAAGTCATTCTTTCATGGTATAAATGTCACATATGCAAAATATGCACAGGCTTTTATTTTTTAAATTATCTCTCATAATCATACTATCTTAATATCGCTGTATTTTTTATTATTCTCTCCAGGAATTACTTATATGCACAAGGTCTTTCCAGAAGGTATCCAGCCACGTACTATGAAAAATAGAGACATTTATTGAAGAAGATACAAGATACAAGAAACATTGTACATAGGACAGTACACTTTAATCCCCTTCAGAGTAGGTGCCTTGGGACTTCACACAGTTCTTCCAGTGCCATTAACAACTGCACCTCCATGTTCCCTCTGCTATAGTAGCAGAAGCCACAGAACGAATTTTGCCATTACAAAGTTCATGCTGAGATCCTGCATCAAAATCTTAGACACAGTGGTTTTTAGAATCCCCTGTGCAGCTTCTAGTTCTCACAGTGTCAGTCACCAATTTTTGTTGATTGCAGCCATACACGTTCAACATTCTCAGGTATTCTGCTTATTGCAGGCCTTTTAGGACATGGATCATTTTCAACAGGTTCTTGGCCACTTTTGAAGCATTTGTGCCACACTTTATTTGAGCTGCACTGATTGAATGGTCTCTGAAAGCCTTCTGAATCATCCAAATAGTTTTCATGGAGGAATGTTCAAGATTAATGCAAAATTTGATGCAGATTTGTTGCACTACTTGCTCAGTAATTTTGAATGAGATGGCCACACAGTACACATGCTCACTCAATGGCATCTACTGTCCCTAACTGACTAGTACAGTGAAGTCGCCATTGTTCACACATACTCATTCCAGTCCACTCTCCTTGGCTGCCAGGTTACATTGATGTTTCATAAACCATTCTTGTTATATTAATAATGGCTTGACTTTTTCCATACAGACCTCATATACTTACTCTCATGTCACAGTTTTATATTTAAATCATTGTTGCTGTATACTCACGCATACTAACTTTAGCTTTAGCCTTTCCAAAACCTCAAATACTAAGAAGGGCAAAAACATATAGTAAAATTTAAGTGAAATTCCACCACCGTGAGATATCATTTTGATATTTTACAGACTATGATTTTATACACTTACCTATGTATGTACACATATAATTTCATATGTATTGAATATTATTTAAAGTGTTCATATATTTAAAAATCATACTTGTAATATTCAAAGACATTGTAAAAAATAAAAATTTCAAGGAATCAAACCTATATTGAGTTAAGTCAAAGTTCCTTCCATTGGGTCACCATGCCAGTTTGACGTGGCTCTTGAATTTTTCTCAACAAGAATACATATATGAGTGAACAGCTAAATACAAAATTTTAACAAGAGAACTGGGATCATAGTTACTGTATTTTCCTGTAGTTCACTTAATAAAACTTATTACTTTGAGTATAATACCACATCAATGTATTTTTATTTACCATATCCAATGTTTTTAATTTTATATTTAGCTAAGTAGTATATATATGTCTATATCACCCATCTATCATCTATCTATATTTAAAACTCCCACAAACATAGGGTTGAAAATAAAAACAGCAAATGATGACTCTGTCCTGCTCTTAACTGCTCCTCAGAAATTCTTTTGGACATGTCTTTTACACTAAAGTATGTTTTTTCAAAAAAAACACTTGTATACTGCTATTTTTAGAGTTTCTTATTTGAGACAGTCTATTGATTTCTTACAACAGAAGAATGCAATTTATCATTCCTAAGAAGTTTCCCAACCCCCTTCATCATCTATTTCCTAATCTGCTATATTTCAATAGCAATTTTTGTGTTAATTCACTAGTTACTGTTTACACTATTGTGTCTATATTCATATTTTTCCAGTTAAGTAATGTAGAGTACTACCATTACACTTTTTCTTATACTGTTCTGGAAATTAATAATTGCCTTATTATGTATTATTTTCTTATTTTCCCTGTATATTTATTACTAATTTATTTTCAGATTTTCTGACAGGACTATCACATTAATATGGTGAACTTTTCTTTGAAGATATCCTCTTGTGAACATTCAAGATCTTTTTACTCTGGTGGCCAAAAATTTTTAATGATGTGGTTTAGTTGGGTTCTTTCTTATTTGTTGAGGATTCCACAAACCCTTCAACATGGTAATCAGTGTTTTGGGCTATTTTTAGTTCTGAGAAATTTATTTGAATTATTTTTTAAAAATTCCTTCCTTCTGATTATCTTTTCTTGTAACTCATTAATTGATTCTCTTTTATACATTTATTTTATATTTTATTTAAAGTATATTTTATTGATTAAGCTATTACAGTTGTCCCAATTTTCCCTCTTTTCCCCCTTCATCCAGTACCCTCCTTCCCTCCTGTAATCCACCCCCCTTAGTTCATGTCCATGGGTTGTGCATATGAGTTCTTTGGTGTCTCAATTTCCTATACCGTTCTTAACATCCCACTGTCTATTTTGTACCTATCAATTATGTTTGTTAATACCTGTACCTTTTCCTCCATTCTCCCTCTCCCCCTTACAGCTGATAACCCTCCAAATGATCTCAATATCTGTGATTCTGTTCCTGTTCTAGTTGTTTGCTTAGTTTGTTTTTGTTTTTGTTTGTCTTAGATTAAGTTGTTGGTAGTTGTGAGTGTGTTGTCATTGTAATGTTCATAGTTTTGATCTTCTTTTTCTTAAATAAGTCCCTTTAACAATTCATATAATAAGAAATTGGTGATGATGAACTCCTTTGACTTTACCTCATCTAGGAAATACTTTATCTGCCCTTCAATTATAAATGATAACTATGGTGGATAGAGTAATCTTGGTTACAGGTCCTTGCTTTTTATCACTTTGAATACTTCTTGCCTGCAAAGTTCCCTTTGAGAAATCAACTGATAGTCTTATGGGAACTCCTTTGAGGTAACTCTCTTTTCTTGCTGATTTTAAGATACTCTCTTTATATTTACCTTTGGCATTTTAATTATGATGTGTCCTGGTGTGGTCCTCTTTGGATCCAACTTGTTTGGGACTCCCTGTGCTTTCTGGACTTGTATGTCTATTTCCTTCACCAAATTAGAGAAGATTCTTTCATTATTTTTCCAAATAAGTTTTTGATTTTTTGCTATTCTTCTCCTTCTGGCATCCCTATGATTCAGAGGTTGATATTCTTGGAGATGTCCCAGAGTCGTCTTAAACTCTCCCCATTTTTTTTAATTCTGTTTTCTTCATTCTCTTCTGGTTGAATGTTTATTTCTTTCTTATGTTCTAAATTGTTGATGTGAACCCCAGCTTCTTTCCCTTCACTGTTGGTTCCCTGTGGATTTTTCTTTATTTCACTTAGTGTAGCCTTCATTTCTTCCCTTATGCTTTCGCCGTACTCAGTGAGTTACCTGAGCATCCTTATCACCAGTGTTTTGAACTCTGCTTCTTATAGGTTGGCTATCACCATTTTGTTTAGTTCTTTTTCTGGGGCTTTGTTCTTTCACTTGGGCCGTATTTCTTTGTTTCCTCAATTTGGCAACCTCCCTGTGTTTGTTTCTTTGTGCTAAGTAGATCTGCTTTGACTCCCTTTCTTAGTGCACCTGTTAAGTTGTATGGGGCATTAGTTATTAACTAGGGTGGCGCAACCTGCTTCACCCCTTTTTCTGATCTGTATGTGGGGGAGGGGCCAGAGAGGGGACAACGCCATTGTCTGGCTGCTGGAGGCTCACTCATCATTGATCCCTTTTCTAGTCTCTTCACCCATTTCCCATGTGTGGCTAGCGTCCTTCTAGCTGTTGTCCTGTTGTTTGTTCCCAAAGTGGGTAGGTTTGCATATATTCTAGGACCATGCAGGACCTTTAAACTTACTCTCCTGAAAGACTGTCAGTTTCTTCCACTACCCCAACACCCACTGATTTTTACAGCCAGAAGTTATGAGGCTTTATTTTCCCAGTGCTGGAACTCGGGGCTGTGTGGTCTGGCCTTGGTTTGGGATTGCTCGCTCCCCAGGTGTCTCTCCTGATTTTTATCCATCACACATGAATGTGGGACTGCCTGGTTTTGCTGGCTACCACCACTGCCTTTCCATGTTGCACCATGTCCTCTCCACTCAGGCTCTCTATCTCCATCTCTCCTACCACTCTGGATGACTATGGCTTCTTTAAATCCTTGGTTGTCAGACATCCATAAGGTTCAATTTTCTGGCAGTACTAGGTGTTTTCTGGTTTGAGGTTGGTTGTGATAGTTCTTGTGGTTGCATAAGGAGGCGAAGCATGCCTACCTATACCTCCATCTTGACCAGAAGTATACATTTTTTAAAAAATTTTCATACATGTTTGTTTTATTTTCTAAGAGTTCTTCCATTTTATCTTTCAGTGCTTAAACTGAATTGTTGACATCTCTTGTGCTAATTATTAATTTTCAAAGATTGCTATTTTTTAATATTTCTGTTCATTAATAGTATCCTGTCCTTCATTGTTTAATAAATATCTCACTTTACTACTTTTTTACTAGGTTATCAATTCCAAGGATGTTTTATTGTTTGCTTTTTTTTTTTTCAGCTTTCCCTTTCTTTCTTCATGGTCTTCCAATTGAAACACTCAATAGTGGAGGGTAGTCACACCTAAGTTTGTTATCACACAGTTATCAACATTTCAACTTCCTGATATTCTTAAAATTTCTCAGCTGCTGTCATGTTTCCTCCAATATTTAAAAAAAAATTTGTGGTGTTTTTAATGTGTATAGTCATTTTAATATAATTTCATGAGAGCAAAGATAACTATATCTCTGTTCAACATGCTGTGATTAATCAAATGTCTCCATTCCATTCTTTTCTCAAAGGTTAATAATGGTTTGTTTCTCCTCGAATCATTGCTTCATTGCCTTATTAGTCTTTGATCTTTCCATAGCACTTGATAGCACTTACTATTGCCAGGAAAAGTTCAGTGCTACCAAACTAAAGCCAACAAAACCCCTAGTCTGGGGTGCAGAAAAAATAGAGGCTTTATTCAGGTAGACAGTTTGTAAACCAGGGAAATGCAGTCTCCAGAGGAAGCCAAAACTGTACCTTCTGAGACAAAGGGGAGGCCCACTAATGGAGAGGAAGTGGCCACCCTGGTTCTCTGATTGTTCCATTTTAATGAAATTAAGGAATTCAAATTTGCACAGTTTGATTGGTTTAAATAGTACTGTCCTGATTTGTTGGAATCTTATTTCCTGATTGGCTATTATGAAGCCACTCAGATTGATTCGTAAAATTGCAAAGGAGGAGATAGCTATGTTACTCTGACTGGACAAGGCAGATCTTGCTCATTGGTTGAAATATGATTCCAGGAACTCCTTTTTAAGCGTTGACTCTCACAGCAGGAACAGAATTCAGGAGACTGGCAGCTTAGCATGCAGTTTTTCCCTGAAATGCAGTGCATGAGTGATCTCTGTCAGCAATAGCTGCAAGACTCTGATTATGAGTTTGAGCCCAATTGACTAGTCATTCTTGGAAGGAATATTTCTTTTAAGGGTCAGTACTATTTACCTTTGAATTGCATGACCTAATTTTATTTCCTCCATGTCAATTTGTTCTTGGTCTCTTTTGTAGAATTCTCTTCAACTGTTGTAGGTTTTCCAAAGACCATTTCTTCTCACTTCTCAATACATCCTTCTTATTTCTGCGGATTAAATAAAATAAAGTAGCATTTACTTATTGTGCTCAGTAATCAACCCTTGGGACTTACCTAACATAACTTTTTACCAAATTGGGTAGTAATTTCTTTGAGGTCAAGATCTGTATTTAATTTGCATTTGTGTGTTCAACACCTACAACTATGACCAACATGTAAGTACATAAAATTATGTAACATTGTCAATGGACATTTGTGAAAGAAAGAAAGGAGGATTGGAAGAGCCAAAAAAGAAGTTGATATTATTTGTTAAATTTACAACTTAATCATGTAACATTTAAAAATAATTATGATGTTTATTTGGTTTGATAATGAATCTCAGTGATAAAAAAGCAAAAACTTACATCGTGGGGCCTCTATTTCAACTATGGGAGAAAATATCACCACAACCATTATAACCACCTGTAGAGAAAGATTTGCAGTTCTATTCAGATCAAGGCTTACCCTCAATGCTACAGTTGGTTTTACTTCTTCTAGACTGTGTAGAACAAAATATGTCACAAACACATAAGCAAAACAATTAAAAAAACAAAACACCATTAATAAAAACAACAACAAGACCTTCCAAAATAACTACAGCGTACTAGAAATAAGCCTTCTGCCCTGATTTGTACAACAGGCCTGGACTTCCAGATGCCTCAGACTAACCATAAATTGTGGTTTCCTTCAGGAAGAGGACACAACTTTGGGTAAGGCAGCTCCGGTGGAGGCCAGGTCCCTTCCCACAGAGGCTGGATACCTTGGTGTTTCCAGTGCAGAGGTTATCAGTGGCAGTGTGCAGCATACAGCTCCGGAAGGACGCAACTCGTGTCCATCTGAAACAGGCAGATCTTGGAAGCGATCTTTTTGTCTTGGGGATGATCTTCATCTGGTGATGATTCATTTGCATTCCAGCAAAGTAGTGTTTTAATTAGTCACATGCATGGGAAATAAAATTGATTATATAAATAAAGTTTATCGTTTTGAAATTGCATTGAAATGTCTAACAAAAGAATATATCACAATACCCCCCCACCATCCTCCTCCAACAAGAGGTCATGGAAATTACTCCTAGAGGGGAAGGATGGCTAGGTCAGGCTCATCTGTGTCATGGACAGTAAGTTGTAGATTTTATGAAGAGAATCTACTATTCAATTTATTAAAATGCCAGCATTATACAAACAAATATAGGACACATTTCCCATTCTATCTATTTATATCTATTTAAAGTATTTGAACATCATTATTGTTATGAGTATGCTTATATTTTTTTAGCTATTTCTTGTCCATACATCTTTTGGTTTTGAAGTGTTTTGCCATAGCAGAATGCTTTTAAGGTGCTAAACAAACACTTAATAACATAATAAAGATACTTTTAAGTATGCTTCCTTCCTCCTTTTTGGGAATGGTCTGGGTATGTCTGCTCAATTTTGGGCAGAAAACTTCTGGGAAAAGACAGTTTATAATATCTCTTAAAACAAATGAGTTCTGTGAAAGGGGATATTTAGAAAAATCTTTAAAATTCCTGCAATGTGTATTTATTCCCAAGACCCAATCATACTCACTCATCTCTCAAGCTAACTAACTTGTTGCAACCCTGGGCATAGTTTTCTAAAGATAAAGACCTGATGGCAGGGTCTTCATCGGTGACACTGGGACCAGTGTGAAGACATTGAGCAGCCTCAAAGTGCAGTCTTACTGAGCCTGGCCATTTCATTTTACAATTTTTAAATCAAATTATTCTGCATATATATTGTGCCCAGGGTGTTATTTTTCTAACCACATCATGACACTGAGATATTAGCTTTAGGAAAAGTCCTGAACAGTCCTGTTTTTTCTTCTTCTTCTTCTTCTTCTTATTATTATTATTTGTTTCTGAAAAAAAGTCCTCGACTAAACTAAATCCTGTTATTTCCAACATTTTCCTCAAAAATATGAAAAAACATTTTTTACCCTTGCTTTTCTCTGCATATGGTCCTCTATGCAACATTCACAGGTACTAAGGGACATCAGTGAGAAATGGATGTGACTGAGAAAAGAGAGGCAGTAATACTAATTTTCATGATTATTAATTTGTAAATTTTCTTTGATAAGAAAGGTATGTATTTAAAAGTCTCCTGTTTGTTCACTGACATATTCTATAATTTTGGAGTTGGATCAGCCACAACAGGTTGTCAGAGTTAGCACTCAACACTGAGGAGTACGTCCATGTGGAATATTTTAGTAGAAGACAACATATATCTGAGGAAGGGGCTTGGAACACTCTCTCCTGAGGAATTCAACTTTGTATCAGCAGAGGAAAGTGGATAAAAGAAAAATGCCATGTGTGTGGAGAGCATTAGGAAAGGTCATATATTTCAAAAAAGAATATTGTTTACAAGGAGTGTTAATAGGTTTCAGGGGAAATGTTAATTTTTTTTTCCTGGATGAAATAGCTACTGTAAGTTTTTAATGGTTAATCATTCATTCTTGAATTTTTATATTAAGCATTTTATATTACTTTATTGACTTAACTTTTATGCTCTTCTTCATTTTGACAGTAAAGAATGACCAGGCAATACTCTTTGAAAATTGGAGACCATTTGCAGCTGCTCTGTGTTGAGGAAAGTGAATAATAGGGTGCCCTCAAGGAATTTCAAAGGTATCACTCAACAGAAACTTTTGTGTCTGAAGAAAACTAGATCATTTTATCATGGTAGGCATACTGATATGTTTGCTTTAATAAAATGCCATATTTCTGCCTTTAATCTCTTGTCAACCAGCTATTAAAAAGCCCCAAAGTGCGTGCGTGCAGCACATGTAAACACTTGTGGTTTTGAGGTTTCCACAGAACATACTAATAAAGCATGTAATTTGTGTTTTGTGCACAGACTGTAATAATTTACTGAGTGATAGAAAGAAGATAGAAAAGGATTTGCTCTAACTTTAGCCAGCAAGTCAATTTGAATTTAAGGCTCTATGCAAAGACGCATGTATACACATGTTCATACAATGAAATCATGTTTAAAAAGCATCAGGAAGCCTTCAAAACAAACATGGGGAAGATGTAAATTAACTTTACACCCATGAAACACATTCTATTAAGTATCCTAACGTTATTCCTTTAAGCTAGTCAACTAGGAGCTTGTGATGTAAATTCTTTCCAGGAGTGTGTGCATGCGTGTATCACACACTCACAATACATTGACAAAATGTAACTTAATTCAAGTAAATGAAGAGAAATCATGACAGCAATCACTTTTTTTAAACTTCATGAACATTGTCTCATAGCTCCTGTGGAAAGAGGACAGAGAACAGTTTTGTTCCTCTTTTTATTCGGAGTAACAAAAAGTGGAGATGTTGAGTCATTCCTACAGAAGGGCTCATTGGCTAGCTAGCTTCTACCATGCTGATTTGAGTAGCTAACACCTATTTTACACAAGACCATGTAGGTAAGGATTGAATGTTACTTGGCTTCAAAGTCTCACTCCCTCCTTCAACAAGTAATCAGTACAGATCATTTGAACAGAAAACTCCTGAGTATATGGAAGAAATGAGATCCTTACTGAATACATGTCAGATTCTGGGAAACTTGACTTTCTGTAGTTTGGAAATAAGACTATATTTACTCAGACAAACAAAAATATGTTTAGTTTAGAGAGAATGTCTGTTCCCAGAAGAAATGGGTGTTAGGGACTCTAAATACATTTATTCCAAAAAGATGCAAGACTTCTCTCCTGGAAAACAATTCACCTTTCTCTATGATTTTTAGAAAATGTATATATACATACACGCATTCAAAACTCAAATTAGAAGACTAATTAAAATAAATCCTTTTGTCACCTACAAACAATAACCCACTTCTTCACTTTGTACATTTATTTAATCAACTGGTCTTGACTTACAACTAGGGACTGAAGAGCTTCCTGTGGCCATTGGAAGGCAGAGGTATTTTGAAAATCTCTAAGGAAAGAGCAAGTAAAGAGTAACACGTGCCTGAGGGCCCTCATGTTTGAAGTAGAATTGAAATTGCTCCCAGGTATGCAAGGCTGATCAAACCTCGAAAGAAGTTCCTGTAAGGGACTAAGCCAGTTCTCCAGTCTTATGAGAAGGAAACCATGAACCTAGTGGCCATTCGATCATTTCTGTAGTCTGACCTGCGTCACTGTGTAATCATTTGTTCATGTAACAGGGACATACAGAGAGAGGAGGGAGGAAGAAGAGGTAGGGGTAGGGGAGATCAGTAGAAGGAAAAATCCAAAGAATAACTAGAAAATGACATCATTCAAATGTTTACTTGTACATGTTTTCTGGTAGTTATTTTGTTTTGTGGTAACAGAGGTACTGGAATCAATGTTAATAAAAAGTTGGAAATATATTTTCAGATTGATAAAAGTTGTAATTCGGAAGATTTTTGATTGGCATAAAATGTGACAGATATAAAAAATGAATTAACTATTTAAGTAGCTAAATCAAAATAAGCTTAATTGGGGCACTTTTGATTAATATCCTTTTTTGTATTATATTTATCTGTAGATTTCTAAATCATGTTTCACATAGTGTCTTTTAACTCAGCTGATTTCTTACACACACGCACGCACACTCACACACACACACACACACACACACACAGGAGGAGGGGCCAGTGGATGCAAAAGATGCAGAATCAAAAGAAAGACATTTCCCCAGATTATGTTTAAATCTGTAACTGTAAGTCTGCACAGGTTCTTTCATGTTAAAACTTACATTGTTTTATTAGAATGTGATGATCAAAACAGCTATTGAAACATTTTTAGATTAAATGACAATGGTCAGATTTGAAAAATAATGATGAAAGTGAATCAATTTAAAGCATTAAGTATAGGATACACACACACATACACACACACACATATGAGAGAGAGAGAGAGAGACATTTATTTGTTGTTCCACTTATTTATGCATTCATTAGTTGAATATCGCATGTGCTTGTATGTGCCCTGACCAAGAATTAAACCCAAACCTTAGCATATTGCGATGATGCTCTAACCAACTGAGCTACCCTAGCCAGGACAAATATGGGATTTATTTTAAATAAAAATTATTTAATAATCAAATTAAAATCCACTTTCTTTTTTAGGACATTTGTCTTTTTTTAAAACTAAAATGTCATACAGATAAGCTATAGTAATTTCTTCTTAAAGTGGTTAATTTAATATCCCATGATTTCACTAGAACCACAAATGAAACGAAAACCCAGCATTGACATCACAGACAAGATTAAAGTTGTAATTCTCCTCATACCTACATAAATGTAAGGCCTGTATTAACCAGATTTTTCCCTCAGTAAGAAGAATGAAGGAAAGAACACTTTTAACTTTTTCATTCCCACAGAGCACACATGTATATTTTTTACAAAGAGAATTATAACGAACTGAAGAAACAAAATCCAGAGCTAAGGAATAATGTCACAAGTTCAAGTTCAAAAGAGTTAGCTAATGTCATTTATAAGAACTTGTGAATTTAGTAATTTAGGATCACAATCTTTTAAGATTTGAAATTAAATAATGTCGAATATTTAGGTATAGTTTCGGACACATGCTAGATGTGACCTCTGAAATAAAATACTAGCTGCATTTCTCAGATTATTATTATTTACATTTGTTCAACTTTCTCCAGTGTTTATTTTTTATATTTAAAGCAATCATTAGTTCTGGATGAATATTTAAAAAATCATTCAGGACTCTGTAAATTTTGAGGCCAAACTATTTCAAAATATAAATAAATTCAAATGTAAGACCTCTTAAATTCTGGTATTTAAAAACTTCATTCATTCACTCCATCCCTTTATTCCTCCATGCGCCTTTGCTAGGTTTTAAATAAAAATTGAATTGACCAAAAAGTCGGTTTAGTTTTTTCCGTAAAATAAAGACACATTTTTTCATTTTCACCAATGACTTTATTGATTTGGATATTTCAAGTATATCGGCTGTCTCCTACATGGTATAATATTGATTGTTCTCAACGTCTCGATTTGATTGCTATCAACTTCAACTGACCTACTCGACTATGGAGCATCATCCAGTGAAAAATCTCCAGCACAAAACTTCGCAGAACACTTTTGACATGTTCGATTAGTCACAGCACCTTCTCCACACATTGCACAAGTCTTTTTTCTTCTTTCAGTTTCATTTTTACCTTTATTGAAATAATAAAACATAATATGCTGAAAATGTGTATTTTCTTTCATCTTCAATATTAAAGCAGCTGCACAAAACATACCAATTTTGATAAGTTTTTTAAATGCATACCAATATGACAGCTGTCACAATACAATCTAACAAATTGTTTTGAGTGAAATTAAAGACAACCTAACGCTACTAGAATGCAGCGTTTCTCTTAAAGGAAAAAAACAAACTAATGTTTTGGCCAATCCAATACTTGCTGAATGCAGACAGTAAGTATGAATGAAGTTCCTTACATCTGGAATTTACCTCTCTTATGACATCATTAACTCTGAATAAACAAAAATAATCAGTCTAGATGCAGATGATTGTGTAATAAACATGAGAGAGTGAAATCTTGCCCTCATGTCCTGGCTGGTTCTTGGTTGGAGTGTTGTCTCATAAACAAAAGGTTGTGGGCTCAATTCCTGGTCAGGCACATGCAGATCCAGGCACATTCAGGAGGCAACCAATTGATGTTTCTCTCTCTTACATCGATGTTTGTCTTTCTCCCTTGCTTTCGCCCTAAAAGCAATGAAAAGAAAGTGTCCTCAGTTGAAGATAAAAAACTAATCTTGCCCTCATGGAGATTACATTCTAATGATGATATTTCAAGGAATGTGCATTTCAAAGTAAACTCCAAGGCAATTGGCGAGATAATGTTTCTTTTTCTCTTTTAGAGGTCACGGTTTCATTTGTTTTTCACCAGGAATAAATTGGGGATGCCAGCAAGGTTAGAATTAGCATGTGACCAGCATTCTAGGTGAGGGCTCTTGCTGCTTGGCAACAACTCAGCACATGCCAATGGCTGGCTGTGCACAGATATCAATACAAGGCATATGCTATTCTTGTCTTTGAGATTAGACTAAACCTGACCATCTGAAAAAGGGAGGAAACAATGTTTTCCTGTAACGTGGTTTCCTCCAAATTTTTTGATATTAGTCGCAAGCACTCTGGCTGCATTTTGAAATCATATTTTATTTTTCTAGCAAGGATATTTGTGCCTAAAACTCCCACTGTGGATATCACTGACTTACATCACAAGAGGACGGACATCAAATGTAGTGGGGTCCAGGATTCAGACTTAACGTAGTCTTATTTGAAGCAGGTATTAAAGAATCTTCCTAACAAAGCTCTCTTTCAGGATGGGAGAAATCATAGCACAGAAGCGGGAGCCAAGGAGAATGCCTCATGGTCAGCAAGGTTGATTCTGAGATTGTAGGAGGACTTGTCGTCCGCATCACCCTTTGGTCGAACCCCACAGGCTCATGCCTGAGTGTTAGGAAGGGAGCAATGAGAGAAGGAAAGAAAAATCCAGAAAGAAATGTTTCTGTGTTGCAGGAGCACAGCTGCATGGCTATAAGGGCCTTGGGGTGGGTGATCACATGGTAGCAACAAGCTGTCCCCTGGTAGCAGAAAGCTCAGCCCATAGGTGACTCCTCAGAGGCTCCAGAGGACCCAGGCCTGACTTGTACACATCTGTCGTACAGATTTGCTTTGGAGAGTTTCAGATTACAGAGTTAGTGCAAGGAAACTTTAGCAGCATCAACCCCAAGAAAAAATTATTAAGAGATACAGACCTCCAGGTTTAAAAAAAATACCATGGGAATATATGGACCGCACAGGGAAATATTACTATAATAAATTTTGTTTGGTGACAGATGGTTACTAGAGTTATTATGGTGATCTCATCGTAAGTGATAAAAATGTTGAATCACCATGTTATACACCTGAAACTAAAATAATACTGTATACTAACTATACTTTAATGAATACATAGAAAACAAACAAATAAATGAACACTAAAACCAGGTAGGGGGCTGTAGCTGAATATTGAGGATAGCCAGTATATGAGCACTGATTATGCACCTGGAAATGCTCTGCATTCTTTACCTGTATTAACTCTATAATCCTCAAAACAACTCTGTGAGTTAGGTCTTTTTATTATTCCCATTTTATAGGGAAGGCAATGGAGGCACAGAGAGGTTAAATAACTTTCCCAATGTCACACAGCCAAAATGGGAGAGCCACTATTTTAATATGGGTAGAAGAAGAAAATCAATTATTTTTCTGGGATCTGAGAAACATTTAAGGTGCTTAGAAAGGGAGGATTTTGCTTTGAAGGTGGCATCAGGGTGTACTGAAATTGCCTGAAAGAATGGGCAACGTATTTTTTTATTTTTAGTCCTAGGTTAATATGGCCTGACAACACAGCTCTAAATCAGTGTAGCAACAAATGCCTTTCCTGTACTTACCTGCTTTGTGAGCTGCTCTTCAATTAGTGACAAGAGAAAAGGACCAGAGAGGAGCATGTCAGAAATGCCTGTTAGAGTCAGATGCTGGCTCAGGTGTTTTACCAGGTGTGAACAATGTTACCTCATTGTTCAACGTTCACAGCAATCTTGCCATGGACTGTTTTCACCTCTGTTTTATAGTTTAGAAAACTGGCTCAGAGAAGCTGAGCAACATTCTCGAAGTCCCGCAGCTACAAATCTGCAGAAAAAGGATTCACATGCAGGTCTGACCATTCTAAAGGCCGTGCTCTTTTCAGAGTATGCTATTGTTCCTTCCCGGAAAAGATTTATACAAGAAATGGGAAAAACAGTGAATTCAAAGCAGTGAATTCTTTAGTGTTAAAAAGTGAGATCTATACCAGATATTCAGTATTAAATTTACAATTCACTTGGATAAAACATTCCTCAGAACACAACTGAGATCTCACTATTTACAACTGCATGGAAAGAAAATCATAATCAGTGTTGCAAGGGATTCCATTGTTAGCCAGGGGTTCTCACTAAATGCACTTGGGCTGCTTTTTATTAGGACAAGGACAAAATTAAAGGAGCTCACTTTGCCAAATGCTTGGGGAGCCCTTATCAAAACAGATTGTAATTACTTTGTACAAACTGGTAGAGTTTGTCAGAATCTCTGATGCACAAAGCCTGCTATGAGATTCACTCATTCAATGATTTTCTAAAATATTTGTATTAGTGCAATGGCTCCTTTTGCTATACAATGTTTCCCTGTTTCTTCTCCCTTAGCCTGCATACTATGTTACAAGTCAGGTATGCCAAAGCAGAAGGTAGTCCCTGATTTTTATGAGTTATATTATGAAAATTGTTTAGGAATCAAATCCATTGTCTCAGAAGGTAATTGCTATAAGGGTGGCTAAATTCAAAGTTAGTACACTTAACCTATCTGGCAGATGAAGAGAACATTCCAGAGGCAGTCTGAGGGAGTGGAGAGAAGATGTTTACTGTCATGAAAACAAGGTTTTGAATCTTTGAGTAAAGGAACAGCACTCCTCACAAAATCATGTTTTATAATCTTAATTTGTTAGTCATGGTAATACCAGCAGCTGTGTTCCAGCTCTTTTTATATGCCAGACATAATTATTGGTGTTTAATACTTTTATTACTATTTACATTTCTCTAAGGTAAGTACTATAATCAGTCCCATTTTATCAAAGAGAAACATGAGACACAGAAAGGTTAAGTAATTTGTCCAAGGTCACACAGCTGGTAAGTGGAACCAGGATTCTTAAAATAAAAAAAAATCATATCCATTCTCACAGTTCTGAAATTCAGTTTAAAGATATGTATGAAAACATTCAGAAAATGCTTAAGGTTGATACAAGTTTTTTTAATTGTTGAGTCAAATATCATGAAGAGTAAGATGGGAAAGAAAAATTTTCTACTTTTTTCATGAACACAGAAACAGCCCTATTAATATTTTATCTTCAATCCTCTGTACTGAAATACAGATAATTCTCTTGGTTAGTGTCAGTTCAATGTGTTAAAGTAATTACCATTACATGCAGTGAGAGATTTAAGACCAAATTTAATATTTATTTTCTCAGATAACCTTAATTGCTGAAAACAGAAAATTCAAATTATTTTTCTCTCTAGGCGATACCAATGAAATCTGTGTGTGTGTGTGTGTGTGTGTGTGTGTGTGTGTGTGTGTGAGAGAGAGAGAGAGAGAGAAAATGAATATTTATTACAAACCGTCCTCTGGAGTCTTTCCCAACAGATAAGTTGCTCACTATAAAATATGTCTCCAGTCTTTTCCCTGGACTCACTGGCAAACTTTTGAACACTTCTATTTAGTTTCTTTTGAACACCATATTAAGTTTTTAAAATAGTTGCCACAGATAACGTAGCAAACGTGGACCTATGAATAGTTTCTCCCTTTCCCCCTTTTTCTTTGTGGAATAAATTTTTATTTTATTACCCTAGCAAAAACTAAAGGACAAAAGACAAAAAAAATTTAAATAAAACAGGAAACTCCCTTTATCTTGAAATTGGTGAAAAACTAATCCTTCAAAAAACCCTTGAACGTGAGATCACTGTTACATTTTTTAATTTTTCGAGGTAGCTCTATACTGCTTTCCACAGTGGCTGCACCAATCTGCATTCCCTCCAATAGTATGTGAGGCTTTCCCTTTCTTCACATCCTTGTCAACACTTGTTGTTTGTTGATTCATAAATGATAGCCAGTCTGATAGGTGTGATGTGAGGTAATATCTCACTGTGATTTTAATTTGCATCTTTCTCATGAGCAGTAACATTGAGCATCTTTTCATATGCTTATGGCTACCTGTATGTCATCTTTGGAGAAGTGTCTCTTCATGTCCTTTGCCTATTTTTTTTATTGGATTGTTTGTTTTTTGGTGTTTCACTTTATAAATTCTTTATAAATTTTGGATTATTAACCCCTTATCAGATGTGTTAGTGAATATGTTCTCTCATTCAGTGAGTTGTCTTTTCATTTTGTTGATGGTTTCTTTTGTTGTACAAAAACTTGTTAGTTTGATGTATTTTATTTTTTCTTTTGTTTTTCTTGCCCAAGGAGATATATCAGAAAAAGCATTGCTATAAAAAAATGCCTCAGATTTTACTGTCTATGTTTTCTTGTAGGATTTTTATGGTTATGAGTCTAACATGTAAGACTTTAATCCATTTTAAGTTTATTCTTGTAAATGGTGCGAAAAGGTGGTCTAGTTTCATTTTTTTGCATGTATTTGTCCAATATGCCAAATCCTATTTATTGAAGAGCCTATCTTTACCTCCTTGTATGTTATTGCCTCCTTTTTCAAATATTAATTGGCTATAAAGGCATAGGCTTATTTCTGGGCTCTTTATTCTGTTCCATTGATCTATATGTCTGTTTTTATTGTAAGTGCCATGCTGTTTTGATTACTATGGCTTTGTAGTATAGTTTGATATCAGGAAGCATGATTCCTCCAACTTTGTTCTTCTTTCTCAAGATTAGTGTTATTATTCAGGGTCTTTTGTGGTTCCATATAAATTTTTGGAATATTTGTCCTAGTTCCATGATAAACACCATTGATATCTTGATAGGAATTGCATTTAATCTGTAGATTGCTTTCAGTAGTATGGCCATTTTAATGATGTTAATTCTTCTTACCCATGAACACAGTGTATGCTTCCACTTATTTGTATATTCTTCATTTTCTTTCTTGTGTCTTATAATTTTCTGAGTACAGAATCATAGGTAGAGAGCAGGCTGATAGCTGTTGGGGAGGGTAGGGGGCACTGGGTTGAGTGGGTTGGAGGGATTGAGCAAAAAAGAAAGCAAGATAAAAAGTTGGTGGACACGGACTACAGTGTAGTAATTGTCAGGAATTGTGGGGTAGCGGGAGGTCGAGACAGATATAGGGAGATAAATGGTGATGGATGAGACTTGACTTTAGGTGGTGAACACACAATACAATATGCAGATTATATGATGTAGAATTGTACACCTGAAACCTGTATAATTTTATTAACCAGTGTCACCCCAATCAATACAATAAAAAGGAAAAAAGATTCAAAAAGAAAAATCCTCAGATATTAATGTGGTTAAATAAATTCTGGTAAAAAAAAACAGTGGTGATAATTGGCACCTACAGGCCACTCAGAGCCACCTGAATATCTAGTGACTATCTATGGGGACACCGTAAGTCTATTGGCCTTCATAGTGCATTTTTGAAGAATGAAGCTCTTTTAAGGATTAATAGGCATTTGAAAACCAATATTTGTTTGGCTGCATGAAATTTCTCAGTGATCTGTTACTAGATGCTAAAGAGAAATGATTACCCGGGACAGAGTAATCTAGTCAACTTTGGGTATCCAGGCACCCTGATCTCAATATTCATAATACATCACAACAGCTGTAAGTGAAAGGAACAAACAAGTTTATGAAACATCTATCTGTGGCCACCCAGAAGACTCGTGATTAAGTACTAAGTGTGCAAAGGGTTCAATGTCCAGTGTTTTGAATTTCTGAGGCTGTGAATGGTAATGTAGTAACACTCTCAGGGTAAAGGAACAATGGTGCTTCAGGTAAACTTCAGCCTACCCAAATCATAGACATTCATCTACAGATTGCTGGGCACAAATCTAGTAAGGCATAAAGATTTTATAACACATTTCCGGAAACATTTTAAATGTTTTTTCCCTGCTACAACTTTAATACTACTCTTTTTCTATTGAATTTCTATGAAAATGAAAAGGTAGACTCTTATCTTCCACCAGGGAGCCTTTTGGGTACATAAATAATAGTCACAGCAATATGTTTGATTTATGCCTCAGAACATGGTAGCATTTTCCATGGCCTTTGGTGCTCAAGGCTTAAGTGTTGCATATCTCCTAGTGGGACTATTATATTTTAAGTACAATGCGTTTTTCCCCTTCTTCCTCTCTATATTTATTCTCAGATTATATCATAAAGGTAACCAGCTGTAGATATGGAAGAGTGTTCAAAGTCCTCTGGAGCGGATAATCTGAAAAAGACTGATAAAATCAGCAGAGCAAAACCAGAGGACAGTGTATGGTTAGTTTTATGCTTACCAGAGTGCTCTTCTTTCTTTTCACACCAGAGTCAATCCTGTTAAACTGAGGATCCGGTGTACTGAATGTAGAGAAGCTGTCCTTTGTAAATTACCATGTGTGAGCAAGCCTATTTGCTTAATTACAAAAACATGATGATGCTAGAAATCTGCTAAACTATCAAGAGATAAAAAATCAGGTTTTGGGAGTGTCTGTTTCTTCTGATGCTTCCAATTCCATTGACAGAACATAGATTAATCTGGAAATCCCTGTAGGCAAATTCGGTCCTTTTCTTAGTTTCCTCCAAATACCAGGATTATTTTATAGCCTTGGATTATTTGTGCAATACCTTTCCTCTGTATATTAGTTAATGAAAAAAAATCCTCTAGAGAAAGTACACTTATATTTTGCTCCTACATTGTTCCATCTAATATCTTTTCTCCTCTTTTGGGAGGGAACTTAATTTAGTGTATGGTGTCCTTGTCTGTGACAGCATGACTAAAATAAATCTGAGTTTCATGGGAGGGGCAGGAAGTATCTGGAGACATGTGTCCTTATTTAATCTCTGCCAATAATTAATTGTGTGATTTAGAAAAGTCATTGAGTGTTCTGTCTCCATTTTTCTATTTGCAAGAAAGACCATTCTTGTGGCTAAATTCTTAGAGAGGATAATGAACTACATATGGATGAGGAAATACCTTCAGTTGTGGAACCAACTTATTTGTTCCCACATTGCCTACTTATATTTCCTATTTTTCTACACAATTAATTTATTCATCTTTTGACAATTTTTTTTTTTGTATTCCAATTGTGTAGCAAGCTTTGTACGAGGTAGTGGAGATAAGACGTTCCATTTATCAGAAAATTTACATTTTTCAAGAAATATAAACAACTATATGAAGCAAATAATAAAATGTTAGGTGCCTTCATAGGTACCCTACTGTCAACTGGATTAGACAGACCTAAAATACAGGTATTTGGGGGGCACATGGTGGGTCTGTCTAATCCAGTTGACAGTATCGGGAAGTCCTAGAAAGGGGCACTTGGACAGAAACCTTAAAGATGAGTGAGAATTACTCAAAAGGCATTGAATTGTCTTACACTGAGAGTACTGGTGTGCAAAACTGTAGAAGTGAGAGAATATGTTCCAGGAAACACAGTTTAAAAGAAATTTTAAAACTTGAATAATCGAGTATAAAAGGGAGAGTCGTAAGAGATGGAGTGTCTGATTGACCATGGCAATGAGAAGGCTTTGAATTTGAACATGAAAAGCTTAATTAGTTCTAAGGTTTAGAATGGTACCTCTGGATGTGGTGTGGCGAACAGAGGAAGAAGTTATCTCTAGGGTGCCTAATACACATTTGTTGGTGCATAGTAGCCTTCAAAGCCTGAGAACAAAAATCTTTTTATTCTCACACAAGAGTTATTGGAAATGGATTCTTGATCTAAATTTTTTATCATCTTTTTTTCAGGGAAGTGTATAATAAAAGCATTTTTATTTTTTCCATGATACTAATAGGAAAAGAAGCTCAAATGAAAAGTACACCTTTGTGAGTATAATTGGGTTTGTCACCTTCATTATCATTATCATCTTTATGCCCATTAGGTTTCTCCCCTTTTTCTCCTACTCACTTAAATATCTGTATCAAGACTATGAGAACTGCAGTTTTAGAAGTTCCCATATCTTGCATAATTGGGAACAGTTCTCCTTGGCATCTTACCTACTTTGTGAGCTGATTTATTTTCTACTGCTTTATATGTACCACATATAAATTCAGTTAAAAACAAAACAAAATAAAACAAGACAGGATGATCCAGGTCTTGACTGGAGATAACTTGGAAAGGTTTGAGAGGCCTGCTGGGTAATCAAGGGGGCTGTTTATAGAAGAATGACCAATATCCTGCTGTGCCCTCAGTGAACAGTGAACAGTGTATCAAGGAAGAAGGCTGCCCATGGGCTTCAAGCCAATGTGTCTCTCCTGAGGACTGTAGGTAAATCAAAGCTGTGTCGAGTTCTCATGTCCTCAAAATGCCCCTGCTTGTTGATAGTTTGTTACCTGGAATGGTTACTGGGCACAAGTCTTTGCCCTACAGTTTAGATTAAAGGTCTGCTATTTTTGAATCCATCTCTCCTCCTCCTCATCTTCCTCCTCTTCCTCCTCCTCTACCTTCACCTTCTTTGTTTTCTCTAATTTTCAAAGATAGTCAATTTAGGAGATTCGTATGATTGAACAATAGGATGAACTTTAGAAGGCCAATTATTTTCTGGTCAGGATTCTCAGAATGGCAGAAATCCAACTTTATATTAAAAATGTGAGGTAAAAAAAAAAGTTAAATCCCAGTACCCATTACTCAGAAAGCAAGTGAAGACATCTTTAAAACATAATTATTAATTAAACAAAGGAAGATCAGAGCAGTGCTTGAAGAATCCATGTTTGAAGGTGTGAATAATCTTGTAATTGCCACTTCTCAGAAAAGTTCTGGGTATATATAGGAGAAAGTCATTATTTAAATTATAGAACATTACACATCAAAGCTGTTTTTGTCAAGGATATTTAGTTGCTTTAAAACATATAAATACATAAAAAGACAAGACTTGGGACAAAATTTTAGCAGAAGCTGAAAAATGGAAAAGAAACTTTCTCTCTATAAAGAAACAAAAATTAAAACAAAATTTCTTTGTATTTCTAAGTCTATTCTTTTCTATCACATAGAAAATGTAGTCCTTTGTGATGATTCAAGATGCAAAGGCAACATTTCCTAGGAGGGGTAAGAGTATTGCATCTGTCTCTTCATCATTTTCCTGCCTCCATTATGGGCCCCTTTATGTGGGCCTGCCACATAGCCATAAACATGCAGGTGGAATGAAAATCTGATTATGCCATTTGCCTCTAAAATCCCACAAATGTCTTCCTGTCATATATTTTTAAATTTTCATGCCACTTAATATGAGGTAGAAGACACTCAAAATATTTCCAACTTCATGTTTCACACTAGTAGATACCGGGCATGTTTTTCCCTCTCTCTGCAAGCCATTCGTCCCCTAACATACGCAGACACTGCTTCACTCCCTTTTAACCAAGTGTCTTAGTCCATTTAAACTGCTTTAACTGCAGCATACTATAGGCTAGGTGGCTCATAAACAACAAAACTTTATTTCTCACAGTGTAGAATGCCTAGAAGGCCAAGATGAAGGCATTACTGTATATGGTGTCTACGAGAGCTTCCTGTTTCAAGATGGTCATCTTCCTACTGTGTCCTGACATCATGGAAGGGGTGAGGGAGCTCTCTGAGGCCCCTTTTCTAAAGGCACCGACTCAATCTTGTGGGCTCCAGCTTTATGACCTAATTAGCTCCCAAAGACCCCACCTCCTAATACTATCACTTTGGGCCTTGGGATTTAACATGCAATTTAGGGGGACATAAATACCAAGCTAACTTATACTGATTTCTTCATGTCTAGTGAGCCATCCTTAAGCCCTACTGGGTGTACCAGTTTTCTCCACACATCTCTATCAAAGACCTTACAACAGGAGCAAGAATTATCTGTGGACTCATCAAACACTCCTCTGGACTAAAAGGATTTTGCCCTTAGAGAGCAAATCCACATTATCTACATTTCTCAAAAACTCAATACACAGTAAATACTCCAAATTAAATTCATCTTTCCAGTTATTCTACCTCCATTATCATGCTTTATCAACTCAAAAATAAGTCCCTCAGTCCATTGGACCTCAGGAAATTTGGGGAACTGAATACTTTTTAGAATTCTCCAGGAGACTCTTGGGATGTTACTCATGTCATCTCTGTGAAGCTCCTTTAAGCAGTAATTAGATTTCGGAACTAACTTATAAGAGGGTACTATCATAATAGACTTTTAATCTTTCTATGGAGGATATAGGTTTTTAGGCCATCAAGATGTCTCTGGTATCTTTAAACATCCCAAAGTTGTTGACAGGATTTATGGGTATATGCATTTTCTTGGTAGAGAGCCTATAGCTTTCTTGAGATATTACAAGTTGTCTGGAAAGAAGAAAAGAAAAAGAAGAGAAAAATTACCAACTTCTCAGGATTTGGAAGTATTTGCATTTTCTGAAGAGTGAACCTATAACTTCATCGATATATTCCAAGTAGTCTGGAAAGAAGAAAAAAAAAAGGAGGGAAAAATTACCAAATAAGAGGAAAGAGTAGATATTTAAGGAATGCAGGAAGGGGAAAGGATATTTAAAAAGTGAAAATGATACATAAAAAGAAAATGAATAAAGCCATGAACAAATTTTGCTTAATTAAAATTTGTCCAAACATAAATGCAGCAAATGTTTCATGATCTTTAGCCCCTCTTTTGGGGAGTACATGTGTCTGAGTATAAACACATTCCCTCCATCCCCACTAGAGTGAGAAATGTCAACAGAGGGTTTAAACTTAACATCTTGGTAAGCACTTATTTTTCTAAGTTACAATATCCAATGAGTCTTAATAAAGAGAACATATTTATAACATACAGGCTTTTGATCAAAATGAATATAAAAGATTTGGTACTTGGGCATAACTATCTCCAGAAGAAAGATATTTTATTAAAAAGGAACTGAAATTAAAATACCAAAAGTCTTGTATTTTTGTTCTCAGGTGAAATACTTATGACTAGGATGAGGACAAATCTCTATAGTCTCCCAGTGACAGCATATCCAAGGAATCAGTTAGTATATCCAAAAGTGACTTGTGCAGACATTTATTCTAGGGAACTTCTTCAGACCTGAAGGTTTTTGTAGCTGTGGAGGGACTAGCCATAGAATTTAAAGTTCCAGAGAAAGAAGAGAAGTGAAAAACTATGCCTTGATGTCTACTTCAACTAAATACAATTAACTATGAAACCAATTGATCCTAAATGAGCTGGCAATTTTAACTCACCATTGAAAACAAATAACAACAACAACAAAATCAACAAAATTTCAAGATTCAAACTCAAAGAAAGAAACACAGCGTTTATAAATAAAAACCAAGACATTTAATCAACTCCAAAGCCACATTGTCTGCTGTTTTGAGAATGTTTATCAGGCCACTGGTTGGTTGAATGCAAGTTGAAGACTTTTGACCACAGATTTTAATTTACTAGACTCACATATGTGTCGGTCACCCATGTAAGGAGTTCAAGTGAAAGTATTTTTAGCAAACATTCCTGCAGTGAGCATCTTAATTCGTTGTCTTGTAAAGGATCAGGAACAGCAGGGCTTGTTTGCAAACATTCCGATTTTACATGCATTTTTAATGCAATATGTTTCATAAAAACCTTATAGAGTGGTTACATCTTGTTAGTAATGGTCCTTCATCTCTAGTCCCCGGAGGATTCTTTATTCTGGGAAAAAAGAGTATCTAGGCACCCTCGGGTACTATTTAGGAGAAATGACTGCATGATCATCTACTCCTGTGTCAGTTCAAGTTAAAATATTTTATGGCACTGTCAAAATTTGGTCAATAACAAATAACTTATTGTCATAGTCTATTGCAATAACAAGTAAGTATTTGTCAATAATAATGCAAAGAATAGCTTATCCATCCTGAGTTCCTGTGTGGGTGAAGCTAAATCAAATGTCTACAAAGAGAAGAAAAGAAGGAGATATCTAAGATTAAATCTGGTTATGGAAGGCATTTGGTATCTCCGTCAATGGGAAGATTCATGTTCTTAAATAACATAGAAATAGAGCTTTAAAGAATAAAGAAAAATAAGTCTCTGAGTAAAGATTTTCTCAAATAGACCAAAGATTTTTTTTAAGTGTACTCAAGTTAGGAGAGCATAGGAAATATTTTACAGAATAATTTAATACTCATCCTATATACAGACTTTTCACAGTGAGGTTATTTTTGTGATGCAAATTTTAACAAAACTATAATGTTTATGTGTGCACAGTTGTCAGGGATAGAGGAGCACTTTACAGAGTCAGAAGCCCTTATTTTTATTATCCATGTCTGCTGCTGTCACTTTGCCTTCTTCACCTTGTGATGGTTCAAGAAGAAAACTTCTGCGCCTGAGCCATAGCTGGGGCTCCAGGAAATGGACAGGGTTGTTTGCATGTTTCTTGCCTCTAGATGTCAAGTCCATTATATAGCACTACCTTCTGAGACTCAGCAAAGCACTCTAAAGCATTATTTCCCTGAAACATGAACAGATCATGAAGTCTGAGAGTTAGAATGGCATTTGGGATCATATAATCCCATACTTCTTCTTAAAATAAGACTCTTCATACCAACCCCTATGTGGCATAGTACGCAGCCTCCAGGAATGGCATTGTCTCATTACTGGGCAGGCATTTTTATTGATGCTAATGTTCTCAGTGTTGAAGAGAGTTCCTTCTTTCTGTTGGCATTGGTTATGCCTATAATTACATTTATCTACATTTCTCCATCACAGTACTTTAAGGTAGCTATTAACTCTTCCCCCCTCCTCCCAATTTCCTCTTATTTCTTTTTATAAGGGCTCCTTATATAGTATGCTTTCAATCTTGATCAGCTTCTTCTGAACATAATTCAATTTCATGGTACCTCTCCACACTTGGGGCATCATCTTCCATATGTATTATGACCATTGACAGCAAAGGCCCTCACCCTTATTTATTCAAGCACTATAACTACAACGGAAGTTTCCCTTATCTTATTATTAGTTTTAAATGATATAGATTCATGGGGGTACCAGTGACATGAACTCTAGAAAGAGTGAGCTAGATCTCTATTTTTTTCAACAAAGACTGGGACATTGGACATATTATCAGCATAGGAATTCTAGAATATGGACACAAGCCAAGCCCCATTAGGAGAAATAGTGAACAGGGGATAAATTTGAACCCAGTTAACAATGTAGAGCCATTGTAGAAGTAATAGAAAGCTTCCTCAGAGTCTGGCTAAAAAGAAAACTTTATTCATAAAAAATATAATTTTAATCATACTGATTGTTATTTTTTAACTTCATGTTTCATTTACTTTATTGGTTTTGAATACTTATTACAGTCCTGAGAGGTAGATATCATTATCCTGATTTTAAAAATAAGGTAACTGGAGTTCAGAGTAGTGAAGTACATGCCCAAGGTCACACAGCTAGTCAAGCTGGAATCCAAGCCGGTCAATATGATTCTGAAGCCCTGGTTTGTAAGTGTGCACAAAGCCTCTTAAGAATGGCTTCCTCCCTTTGGGATTAGCTGAGGGATGTAGAGGCTGTCTTGAGAGAGAAGATAGAGTTCAGTGGACAAGAAGTGGTTATAAGGACAGAATGTAAGAGCTGGGGACTTGTGGAAACTGAAGTTTAACACAGACATGCAAGGTAATTTATATCGACTAGTCAATGTGTCATTACTGAATCACAAAGATGACATGGGTGCCTTGTACAAGACAAACTGTTAACCACTCTTTACTTTCTACTTGGGATGTTAGTTTCAGTGGAAAAGATTAGCATAAGCATGGATTAAGACATAGAAATATGTCTAAAGAAAGTTTTTCTACCCACACAAAAGGAATTATAAAATCTTAGAAATACAGGCTTTTTAAAATAAATTTTTGAAAACTGACAACTCGTCATTGTTTAAAAATAATAATTATAATTAGTATTATTCAAGCAAGCAGTTATTATGTGCTTTCTACTCTTCTATGTGTTTTTCATGTTTAATTTCTTTTAATGCTCCTGATAGCCACATGAGCTAAGCATTTTTACCACCCTCAGTTAAAGTCTGGTTCGGCTGAGGCACAGACAGGATAAGCAGCTTGTCAAAGTCATGCAGTTGCTAAGTCATGGAGCCAGGTGTCTCCAGAGCCCCTATTCTTATCCCTACATTACTGAGTCCTTCTATTCTGCATGCCATATTATTTCAGTCTCCTAATAGACATTTCTTTGGGAGAAAGCTCCTATAAGACACCAAGATAAATCCCCACTAAACGTTGGCAATGAACCTCCCTTACCCCCAGTCTCTGTCAACTGTTATAAACAGATGATTGAGTCTCTGGAATAAACATCTGATTTGGGGCTCCTAGTTTTAAATCCTGGATGTAACTAAACATGCTATCTTATTTTTTTTAATATGGAATTTCTTTATGAAGAAATAACTGATACCCAAATAGTCCTACATATTTCTCCCAGAAGTCTGTTCTACGGCAATCATCAATGCTCTAGCTATTTTAGAGATTTCTTTTTCTATAGCTAACTTACATCTACCATTTCTTAATTTTATTGATTTCAATTTCCATTATAATTTCTTCCTGAAAAATAACTTATCAGCTTATTTTGACTTTTCATTATTTAAAGAAGACTTTAAAGAATTACTGTATAATAAATTTCAGGAGAAATGAGTAGGTAAATAGTTTTAACTATGGTCTATTTGCTATTTTCTTTCTTACTTCTCTACCTTAGCCTATGTTTATTGAACTCATAGAATGCCGAGACAGCATTTGTAAAGGGGATTTATTTAACTCTGGGTGAGTTGTACAAATTCAATAATGTGGCCCAACTCTTGTTTAATTTTGAAGGCTTTCTCCTAGACAACATTGTTCATAATGGACGGTTCAAGCTAAATTATCCATTATTGTTCCCAAAGTTTACAATTAAACTATCGATCAAAACTGGCAGCGATTCCTCCAGCAGCCTGAGTGAAGAAACACTGATTACATCAGAACCTGAGTGTGTGGAGCCAGAAGAAGGTGCTGCAGACAGACAGGTAACAGACTGACAGACACACCCTCCACCAATCGTCCTAGGATACAGCCTTTGGGATTTTTTGTTGAGCCACGAAACAGGCCACAACCATGAATACGTAGTGTGGGTATGCAATTTCAACAGCCGGAGGTCCCCGCAATTTGTGACCCCTATCCCTGGCTGTAAAAATTGGAGATTAACAGGTTCGTCTCCATAGGGAACCAACCTCAGCTTTCAGGCTCCTTCAGACACTGCAGAATGCATCTTTTCTGGGGAATTCCACAATAAAATGACTGTTATTTATCATTACAAACCTCTTTATCATTTAGTCAATAAAAGGCCTCTCTCTCTTTCACTTTTTTCCTGTGGCGTGCTCAGAGTCAGAAATCGGTATTAGTCTCTCCTGGCCTGAAGGCAGGAGATGTCAAAAGCTAAATCATGATCTACCCTGGCTTCCTGGCTAAATTGTGTATGAAGGCCTGAGGCAAAAAGGTGCACATGCTCATTATTTGAAAAAGAGAATTTTTTCTCTCTCTTTTAGTTTTTCTTGCTTTTTCTCTTTCTTCTTTTTACATATTGAGACCTGATAAATACATGTATGACTCAGAAAACATCAGACATGAAACAAGACAATAAGAGCTTAACATGTTGCTTTCATATATTTTCTGATCAAGAAATAAAAATGGATTGTCATCCAAACAAAAAAGAACAGTAAATTTTACCCATTGAACTTTTTGATCAGAGTAAAAGAATAAGTGTTGTTTATGATTGGGTGTCAGTAACAGGCTCCTTCAAAAGGGAGGGCAGAACTCAAGAATGGCAGATTTTTAGATAAACCTTAGTAGTATTTTTATTTGCATGGAGACCCTGCTGCAGACAGGTAAGAGGAATCCATTCCTCTGCACCAGCAAACAGATTTTGCCTCTAGGATCCTTCACTTCCCATAGCACCTCAGTGATGGCCATGTGGCATGAGTGGTCAGTGTCACACAAGGTTAGTAGGAATGTCAAGATAGGAATGTCTCTGGATATAACACATCTGAGTAGTTCATGCTAAGCCAGCTATCCTGAGTAGAGTATGAAAACAGCACAGTCTAACAAAAAATACTATTTGGTGGCCTTAGGACACTTTTTAAAATAAATTGCTGTGGGTATGCTCTCTCTGCTGATTTTTACATATGCCAAATAAAGAGAACACTCTGCAGGAGTATGAGTTCATTCACTTCTTTATTGTCTTATTTATTCAACACATAGTCTGAGCTCATCCTATGTGCAAAATAGTATGGTAATACAGCTGTGAGCAAATAAGGGATTATTGAGAGTGATGAGATGGGCTAAGGAAGAACTTTTGATGATTGCAATTATGTAGATCCATGTCCAGTTATTTCATTTAAAATAGGTCAATTGACAAATGAAGAAATACAATTTCACAATATCTCTCTTGCTAAAAACTTGGTATTCTCTCCTGTATATCTAATTCCTAGAGGAAATAACATCTAGAAGTATAGAAAGTAGTATTTTTAGAGCTGAAAATACTTAGAATCTTGTTCAATACTCTTATTGTTATAGGGGAAGATGCCAAGACTTAAAAAGATAAACCAGAAAAAAAGCCCAAATTTTATAAACATTCAAGTAGCAATTGCAGTGTAGAAGATGAAACTTCGGTTCCTATTCATATATTCAGCTTGCTTCTTGTATGATATGTTTATTATTTACTTTCAATTTTCTTTTAATATCTTTATTGGTTTTAGAGAGAGGGGAAGAGAGAAAGAGGGAAAGACATTGATGTGAGAAACATTGATTGACCGTCTCTCTCTGAGTCCTGACTAGGCATCTAACATGCAACCTTGGTATGTGACCTGATAGGGAATCAAACTCCCAACCTTTTCTTGTACAGATTGACACTCCAGCCATCTGAGCCACACCATTTACAGTCTCAGTGGTATCAAATACTTGGACTTATTGCCATTATTTGCTCATCTGTGTCCTTAAAGATGAGCAAGAAGGTACAAAGTTTTAATATGGCTCCGTTGGGAAGTTCAGTTTAGCTACAGAATATATTTTTATCTGGTATATATATTTAAAAATAACATTTATTATTATTATTTGTTTTGCTTTACTATGGGTAGGCCCCTAAAGACACTGATGCTTACTTATCATCCTTGATATAATGTGGGTGGAGATTAAAAGGATTTGCTCTTGTTCCGGCCTGCCAACCTTGTTTGACTAGCCTGTGAGCTGCTCTTGGACATAATCTCCAGGATAGGGCGATTGAATGGGATATTATTTTGCAAAGCAGAAGAGTCAATCCCAAAAGAACTTAGTTTTAAATAGACCCCTGCTAATCTTTGAGCTATATAAACAAGTCTTGGGGAGAAAACAGATCATGTTGTATGAATTCAAAAAAGCATAAAGCAGAATTTCTATTTTGCTAGAAAATGATATGAAGTCAAATACTTTCTCCTCTTTCTCAGGAGACCATAGGATTGCTCAAAGGAATTTGATCATAGTTGACAATCTTCCAGTTATTAAGTGTTTGTATCTAAAATGGCCTAGAATATCTTTAAACATTTATGAAAATACTGCTTCTACACTGACACCTTATGTTCAGAGTGAAATCTGAAGTGGTTTATAACCACTTAAAAATGAGAAAGTTTTTGATAAGAATACAAATTGAAGGCTTACAGGCACTTTGCTACAGCTTGGCATTCCCAAAACAAAGAGGGCTACTTCAGCTTTGTTTGTTCTTCCTGAACATGATATAAATCAAAGTTTACCTCTAAAGAGTGCAGAATTTGAAAAAACAATATATGTATTTCTATTCCTTTCATCTTTTTTCTATTTTTATTCTTTGATACTATTTAAAAATAAATAAAAATAAAGGCTCTAACTTGAGCCTGCCAGCTCTAGCTTGCAAATTACAACAGTATTTATGTTCTAAGTAGTTTAAAATTATTCAAATTATTTTCCAAACTTATAATTGTGCCTCTTTTATCAATTAATTCTAAGTCCACATCTCCTGGCTATAACTGCTACACAAGCATGAAGCCATGGCTCTTCTGTATAGTTAGTAAGTAAAAGACTCCTAGAGTATTAATGAGTTTACTTAAGCATCTCACACTTCCATTAATAAGTGTTTATTCCTTTCTCAAGTAAACCATTGGTTTCTTTGGAATCATGTGGTGTGGTGCTTACACACGTACAGTTCTGTTTCCTAACAAAGTGAACAAATACTTATTTCAGGGTGTCAGACAGAAGGGTGACATTGGAGCACCTTCCTTAAGATTATTGAGCATATTTATGCTGGGAAGAGAAAGCAGCCCGGTGGCTCTAGCTAATGGGGAGGGACGGCCTTTGCCTGCCTCTGTGGGTGCCGGAGTGTTCTTCAGTGTGACCTTGGTGCCCAGCTCTGTCTCACTGCCACGTTTCTTGATTTCCTTTTGAGAACATGTACTCTTTTAGAGAAGGGTGTTCAATATGTGCTTTTCAGATTAAGTCAAATTAGGCATCTTGATTTGCTGTGGTAGACTATTCAAATTGATAACACTGTTCACCCTAAACAGGGTTACTGTTTTGAATATTTTATTTTTAACTTATACCAATATTTAACTTCATAAAATTATTGATGGACTATACTTTTGATATTGATAAAAAAGATTGTTCATACTTAGGTTCCCACTGATGGTAACAAACTTTAAATTTTTTAAAAACACAGGAGAATTTTAGGATTTTATTCTTCCTAATTACATTTTACATATATATATGTATATATATATATATAAAATACATGTGTGTGTTTTATTTAAAGTTCTGTGTATGATCAATACATTTTACTTAGTCTGGGAATTCCCTCAAAATCGTGTAGTTATACTCTCTGATAGATGTTATTTCAATCAATATCATTACTTTCTCCGGTACCCACTCATTGCCATGTAACTGTCTGTGCCTCCTATGGGCTCCAGAATTTGGACTTGGTCCTGTGACCTAGCAATGATGGTGAGAAGGTGGTTATAAGACAGGTGTGGTAGAAACTTGGTAAGCTAGAGTACGTTTTGCCAATTCTCTTGCTCTTTCTCTTGGCCATGAGGATAGACTGATCCAAATAAGGAGTGTTCCTTTAGCCAAGAATTTTGAGTTCCATGAAGAACCATAAGAACCTCAGCCTCCAACATTTGATATGACTGAGAAAGAGTAATTAAAAGCCACTCAAATTTTTGAGTCATTTTTCTTGTAGCAGAGATGACTTATTGATTGATTGATTTATGTATTTATTTAAAATCAGATTTCAAGACACAGAGATAAGAAAATAAACAAAATAGTCACTATTCTCTAAATTAGATGGCTTTTGTTAATGTGTTTATCCAGTTTAGAAAATTGAAGCTAAACAAAAATATAAATATATTTTTAATTTGTAACAATTTTGATATGGTAAAATGTATATTTTATTATATTTTTAAATATATTATGTTACAGTTATATATCATTAGAAAATTTATCCTCATGCTTTTACATATGGAAGGGGACCCAAACAACTGGATTTTATTCATAATAAATTGTGTATTTATTCTTACATATTTAAACCAGTCTCTTTCAAAATACTCTCCATTTGATTCAATACACCTATTGAAACATTTTTCCCACTGCTCAAAACAGTTTTGGAACTTGTCAATTTTGATGCCTTTTAGTGTTTCTGCCATTTTTTTTGTTTCACCTCTTCCACAGCAGCAAATTATTTCCCTTTGAGGACATTTTAAGACTGGGGAAACAAGCAAAAAAAAAAGTCACTCAGGGTGAGATTGGGTAAATAGGCAGGCAGGGGCATGGGAGTCATGCCCTTTCTGGTCAAAAATTGCTGAACACTCATCATAGTATGGGCAGGTATGCCTGTAAATCACTCATAAAATAGGCAAACGCATTGAAAGTATCTTCCAAAAAAAAAAATTCACTGAAGCCAAATGCAACCTCTCATAACACCACCAGTTGGTACACTGATACAGATGGGTTCCTAGAACATTCGCCTAGCAGTGGAAGCCTGCACTACAAGGGTCCCACCCTCCAGAAGATAGTTCTGTTTTCTTTGGGGCTTTCCCCCCTCACATAGTTTATCTGACATTCTTATGTACAGTTAATATTTGAAAGAAATAAATGATGACAAGTGGATACATAATATTTCTTATTTATTTTTCAAAGCTGATATGGTGCCTATATTTATAATATCTATATTGGGGAAAAATGTTTCTCTACAAAGATGTTGAGATTTATTTTGATATTGTTTTGATTTATCCATATAAACTAAAATTTTCCTTTCACCATGAAGGAAATGACTTTACTTGCTTTGTTTTTGTTTTATTTTGGAAAATAATCATTTGAGATTTTGAAACTGGCCTGACACTTTATTCCAAAAGATGGGTACTTTCTGAGAAATTTCATTAAAATTCCAAACCTAATTCTTACATATAGTCCATTGTGGTAGGTTTGCAAAATAATGCTAGCAGAAAGTCTTTCCTTTTTTCTATTCTTTTTTCATTGTCTATATCTTGCTTGTCAAAAGATATTTAAATAATGAGGGTCCATTTCTTTTTCTGAATGCATGTTGCTTATGTATACAGAGTACTATATTCATAAAACTTTTGTCTTTGAAAATTAAATTTGGACCACTAATGGTGTTAATGGATAAGGATGATTGAAGATTTTCTGAGAATTAGAAAGTGTGCATTTTGATACTGGACCTGGATATTAAACATTCTACATACAAGGCATAAATAGATAGGTAGATAGACAGATATATAAAATAAACATATTATATATGTTATATATTAATAATTGTAAGTTGTGTGTAAAGAAGTAGAGAATTTGAAAAGTAAAAGTGCATATCACAACCTCTTGGACAATGATTATTCCAAATTTCGTACTTACTTGAAGTGTTATCACAACTGATAGAAGGCTTTTTCCCAAGCAGATTATTGTATTTACAAGGCATTTAGTTCAGTTTTAATTTGATAATATCTGGTTTTGTATACATGCACAATCACTGCATATTCACTCTTGCATCTCTGAGGATGCTATACAGCTATTCCACATGTTTTAACACAGTTCTTGGCTTATAGCAGGGTTCAATTAATAATTCATGATTATTCTGATAATGTGACGGTATGATTATTACATTGGTCCAATCAGAATTATAAATAAACCCAGAAGCATAATTGCAGGGTTCCGTAGTCTTCTGCTTTAAATTATTGAAGGAAAGAAGAATAACATGATTGAATGTATTATTTGTTGTTTCAGGGGATATAACAAAAAAATAATAATTCACAGGATAAAAAAGAGTTTTCTAGTACTGAGACTTCCCAAGTTACCCTTCATTGGGCTTACCCATTTATTAGGAGTATCAAAGTGAATTTCTATCCTATGCTTGAGGTTAAACTAAGTGACTTGTACAGTTTCCTCCAACTGTTTTGAGATGCTTTTCGCTAACCCTATTGATTATACTATACATTTGGTGAACGTGAAGATCATGTTTTATATCTCTTGGTGTCATTAGTATCTGAACTCTGTCCCACATAGCAATTGCTCAATACATTTTGTGAAATGAAATAATAGCAGATTCCTCAAAGATAAGGCAAGACTGAAAATAGTGTGTGGCTCACTTGTTGTGGGACTGGGAATAGCTTGGCCATCAGAAAGGATGAATGCAATGTGGTACCTTTCAAAGGAGTATGCAGTGGGAGCTGTCTTGGCGTTGGGGTACAGATTTAGAGAGGAGATTATGGATTTGATTTTGTACTTGTTGATGTTGATGTGCCTGAGTAAGATGGACAGCAGGAACCTGTACAAAGGGTCTGGAGCTTAGGAGGAAACTACAGTTTTGTAGCCCTGAGGTCCAATCCTGGTTCCAACACTGATTAGCTCTGTGTTCTACACCACTTATTTCGATACTTTAGATCCCAAGTCCTTATTTGTAAAAGGAAATAATTTTTTTTCTACTTTTTAGTGCTGCTATGGAGATATTTTCAGAGTACTTTCCACTTAGTATTATTTAATGCTGGTTTCTTTACCATTGCAATTATTATCATTATTAATTTTATTCTAGTGATAACCATTTCTGTACAGTGAGTACAGAAATCATATTACAATAGTTGAAATAACTTAGATTGTTGACTAGTTCTTCTAAAAAACTGAAAAATTGAGAGACTATAATAGGTGCAAGCAAAGGAAACATTTTTTTAAAGATGAGATTAATAAGCATTTTTATATGCTGAGGAGAAGGAGCCAGGAAAGAGAAAGAAGTTGAAGAGAAGAAAAATTAAGGGACAAAGATCTGTTGAATTAAGCAATGAATGAATGATGGACAAAATTTGAAGTAAATCTAGATGCATAGGCTTTGTCTAGGAGGAAAGAGGTCACATTTTGGTGATGGGGAGTCCAGAGTTGGGGACATGGGGCGTGGGGAGGTAAGGGATATTTTAGTTTATACTATGTTCAATAATTGAAAATAATTAAACTGTATTATGCATATTCCAAATTAGATTTACCTGTATTGCTTTTATTTCCTACCTCTGACTTCTAGGTTTGGTATCTGAATTTTGCCTGTTGTCACCATTTGTTTCCCATGGCCCCAGTCTTTTCTTGGTCAGCCTTTTGGATTTTTCTTATTATTTGTATGGTATAATAACCTTGGATTCAGCCCAGTAAAACCTAAACCCAGAACATGGTCAGGTCAACCTTGAGCCTCTCTCTGCTTGATAAAGTCAGTATGGTTTTAATTTACAACTAATTAAAGTCATAAACTGAATTAGAACTTAGGTTCCCTCAACCCACTGGGGGCTGAGACATACATCACTTTAATATACAATTGTGGGTATTTGTCTCAGCCAGGTTTCAGTTCTGCCAATGGAAAACACTGCCATTTAAAGCTTCTACAACTTGAATAGGACGTGGCTGCTTCCACGTAGAGAGCGAGCCAAACGGTTAGCTGATCTTTCCTGCATTCATTTTTACCTTCCTATTTCTAGAGATAAATACTCTCTTCCTTCTTGGATAGAGGGATTGCTTTTTTTCTTTCTTTCTTTTTCTTTTTTCTTTTTTTTGTCATCTTTTCTTACATCACTCACTTTGCTTTCTGGCAAGTTTGGATTTATTCAAATTAGGTGTTGCTCTGGAAACTGTTTGAATGACTGTTAGTCAGCAGACTCTCCCACTCACACTCAGGCAACACCTCTAACCAAGTCACATGTCCCCATATACAAAATGGTATCATTTAAATTATGTCCTTTATATTCTTGATGTGCTTGGAACAGTCTGCTAAATCAAGTTGTGTTGAAATTGTAACATTAAGATACTGCTTGTTTTTAACAATGATTACATTATTAGGCACCATGAGAAATATGCAGAGAAGAGAATTAAAAGACCTCAGAGTCAAATTCACCATTACCTATGCCTGGAAGACTAGGCATGAAATCTGTCCTATAGACAGGCTGAAATGATATGCCCTCATTGATAAACAGAGTTAGAGTAAGAGGGACTTCAGACTTTCACAAGTATTAAAACTAAAGTACTCTAATTTTGCAGTTATATGATATTCTGAGGTTTCAAAAGTTTGGTATATACTTTAGGCAATTTTCTCATGCTTGCAGATGATGTCTAGGTATTAGGATATCAAAATTTTATTTCAATTATTTTTATAGTTCACATGTGGCTTCCTAATTGTGCAGCCCTCCAAGATTATAGTTTCCATAATAAAACCAAAATAAAAACACATATATTACAGCTATATGTATGTATTGTTTAAAATGTTAACTTATTTTTAGTCTACATCCAGTTTGTTTTAGACTTTATAATTCTGGTTTAATACCATTCTATATGTTCTTTTCTCTCCTAGAGTTAAAGTCACTTCCTGTTCCTTTCCTAATAAAGAGGGAACAAATATGATTATATAAAGTCTATTTCTTTATTTGACAAAATTTGTAAAGTAAATGGTTTTTCTTAAAGGTTTTATTTATTTATTTTTAGAGAGACGGGAAAGGAAGGAGAAAGAGAAAGGAAACATCAATGTGTGGTTGCCTCTCTTACACCCCCTACTGGGAACCTGGCCTGCAACCCAGGCATGTGCCCTTACTAGGAATCGAACCAGCAACCCTTTGGTTTGAGGCCGGCACACAATCCACTGAGTCACACTAGCCAGGGCTGTAGAGTAAATGTTTATACATTTTTTTCTAATTGGGTAGATTGTAGAAAAATTTAAAATAACAATTCCCCTTTTTGGATGCAACAGCTTTACTTATATACTTACAGATAAATATGATAAACATCTTTTACCATTGAAATAATCTTTGAGTTAGTTGAGTTTCATCTTTCTATATGTAGCTTTTAATGAAAATACAGTATTTTTTTAAAGTATGATATTCAATTTCCTGGTGTAATTTATTATTGGTAACAATTAAAAAATTAATTCTTTTATAATAACTCCATGGTAGATATTCTAGTAAATAAATCTGTACTTAGCTAATTGACTTTTAATGTAAATTCATACAGACATAAAAATGCTATTAATAGTATAATGGCTGAGATTTTGGATTTTAGAGTCACATAGACTTGGGCTAAATGTCAGGATCACCAAAAAAAGAAAAAGCACCCAAAACATGATATTATGGGAAACTTAATCTCAGCCTCTCTGAGCTTCAGTTTTACTATCTATTAAATAGCAATACTTATGCTTGCTTCCTAAGATTACTAAGGACAAAAATTTACATATAATTATATATATTATGGTTACTCCTTTTAAGATATTGTTTAATTGTATTACATGTAAAATCTCAACGAATACTCGTATTTACAATGAATCTATGAGGTAGTACACTTAAGCTTATTTTATGGTCAATTAATAATCTTTACTTAAAAACATAGGAAATTTAATTTTATTATGGATATAGCATCCTAAATCTATCACTTCACAAATCAATAATTCCTTGTTAAAGTTACCCTTTCCCCTTGATACATTATAAAATTTTCTTTCTTGACTTCATATTTATAACTGTTTGATTGTTTTGCCCCTTAGGTAGAGTTATCAGAATTAACAAGTCAAAATACAGACTGCCCATTTAAATTTGAGTTTCTAATATAAAACGAATACTTTTTTAAAGAATAAATATGTCCCATGAAATAATTAAGCCTTACTGAAAATTTTCTTTTTAACTTAAAATTCAAATTTAACAGGACATCCATTATTTTATATGACAATCTCAACTTGGCGATTTCATGCTTCACCTCTACAGAAGACTGGACTTTCTCAATGTAGCCCCAGAGGTGTGCCTGGGTCAGATGAGCCACAAGCTTGGCAGTTCTTGAGCCTTGCAGCAGGTGGCAGGGCACCTCAATTCTTACCTCCATTTTACTCTGTGAGTTATATGCATCTCATTTTCTGACCTTCAATTTCCTTATTTTTATTTTTTTTGTAAGTGAGAAGGGTGTACTAGGTTATATGTAATTGCCCTTCTTGTTCTAGAACTCTCTTCCTCCTTGACTTCATCATTCTATACAATGAACCTTTTCTGATGAGCTTTCTAAACTTGTCTTTAAATAGCAAACATTTAAAAAGGAACCATCAATTAAAATATTTTGTCTCTATCTCTACCTATAGCATTCTATACCAATAACACTCAAAATAGTATGAGGAAAGGAAACAAAACAGAACACCAATCTCCCTTCTCTGGGGTGACCTGGACAATGAGAGAACAGAACATTAAAAAGGAGTGTGTGGTCAGCTTTTATCTCTCACTTGTCCTGGCTTGATTAAAGGAGTGAGAAACACAGACCTGCACCATATACACAGTTTCTCAATATGCACTTTAATACCATGGCTACTTCTTTTGCTAGCATACCAAGACTTTCCTCTTCTCCTTCTAAAACTGTTGCTACTATTAGGTCTCAACATATCTTTCTACAGCATATTTCCCATGTGCAGGTTGAATTCTTCTGAAACACAGGCAAGAAGTGCTTGGGAGTTCAACAGTCACGTTGCTTCCATGGCATGTGCAATGACCTAGATCCATGTCGTGCTATTTGAGTTCAGGAAATAATTTAAAAAACAAATTCTACTGCAGTGTTTATCAGTTATTCTTTTGTTTTTGTTGCCATACTAGACATTTTGCTTTGGAACTAGAAATCCTTGCTTCCACTTTGAAGACTTTTCTCCTTTTAACCAGGAACAAAGGAATAACCTCGTACCAGGGGTATCCAACATTTCGGTGTCTCTGCGTCACACTAGAAGAAGGGTTGTCTTGGGCCACAAACTAAAAACATTGTGACATGCAATCACAAAAAAAATCTCTTAATGTTTTAAGTAAATTTACGACTTTGTGTTGGGCCGCATTCACAGCCATCCTGGGCTGAACACAGCCCAAGGGCCGCAGGTTGGACACTCCTGTACATAAACAATCAAGAGAAGGTGGGACTCAAATAGATGCCTTGGTGTAGTTGAAGTTGAATGATTGAATTATTTCACTTTTTAGTCAATTGATTTGCTAATCAAAATAATAATTCTCAACTCTAAATATAACAGATAAAGAGATGTGTTAATTGATCATTTTAACAGACTTTATTTTTTTCTGATTATATATTTCATACATGTACATTAAAGTATTAAAAATGTGAATGCCAAATGATAAATGTACAAGAAATAATAAAATTAGAAGGTCATCATTTGGTGACCATTATGGAAATACTTGATTCAGACCAGGAAATGTCGGTGGATGCTAACACTAGTGAATAATTCTGATGAGAAACATGATATTTAAATATCACATATTTCCAAATATATCAAAATGTTACTCTGTAAGATCTTTGTTAATTAAAAAGGAAAAATAGCAACTTTGCAATGGAAAAAACTGACAAACGTCTTCTTAACCAAATAATTATAGTTGAAATTATCAGGAATGGAACAAATTGACATCATATAATTTCTAACATCTGACTGTAAAGGACACAACATTACAATAATTTTATATTCTTTTACTTATTTTGCTTTAATATATTTTAGTGGAATGTATAATGTGTATAAAGATACATTCTCATAGAAAGATACACTGCATAAAAAACTTTGTTCTAGTTTCATAAATGGTTTTTATAATTGAAGGTAATGTATTAAATATAAATAGTAAATAATTTTTATTGTATTTAGTTTTGTGATTTGCCCCTTTTAGTATCTTGCTTATTTTTCTTTAAAAATGTTAGTGATTTTTAAATTAATTTCTATAAATTATTTTTACATAAATATATCAATCAAATTTGTTGCAAATAAACAACTTGTGTACTTGTGGAGTTCTACCTGCTTTTAGTTTGTCTCTTGTGTGTGTGCGCTAGCCAGGCTGTTTAATTGGTTGAGTGAAGAATCACAAGTTCCTTTTCTTGCATTCAATGCTGAAAACATGTATGAATATACAAATAGCAGGCAAATCCAGTGGTTATAGGCCCAGAGGTCTTTCTTTAGTTATCTGAAAACCAGTGAGGAAGAAGACTGATTATTTTCATCTTAGAGGCTCATTTCCCAGGCCAAGATAGCAAAACAAATAAATAAAAAAGAAAAACCAATCAACTAAACAAACACATGGTAACAACAATAAACCCTGTCATCACAACTGGCAACTCTGAGTTTCTCTGAGGGTTTTTTGTTTTTGTTTTTAATCTCTCCTCTGCATGTGTATTTTGTTTTATTTTTTTCCTGTATTTATCAATTTCGCTTAGTTTTTATATGTTGGTGGAAGCTCTTGGAAGACCTGAATCCTCTCTAGTTTATATATATATGTGTTCCTAGTACCCAGTGCCTAGCATATCTTAGGCACTTAATGCTGAACAATTCACTCACTCCGTAACAGGCATACTGGACTCTGAATGATGAAGGCGCCTGGGAAAGAGGATAATTTGAAAAGAAAGAGGGACTGAAGAGAGATACAGAAAGGTGACAAAGAGAATCTTGACAATTTTGCCTAAAGCCAACTCTCCTCTCAAGTTTTAACAAGATTTTCTTTCACTGCCCAAATGCCTAGGATTTTATTTCTAATTTTTTGTTTTGTGCAAATAGTTTCCACTTGGGAGAGAGAGGAAATTCGCTTGAATAACAATGAAGAGACTTTAAGATAGTTTGGCTCAGGCTTTACTCTGTAATTTATTTACTATCCCATGGGATCATCCTTATAAATTTTTCTATTTCTCCTCTGTTCTTTCTTTAATGTGTCTTGTCAAAAATGCAGTTTTACGAACGTCACAGATTTCCATCACAATCCGTGTATTTTCATAAAACTTTAGCTTATGCACAGATTATATCAACAGCTACAGGGTGGACATCTGTTGTCCAGCACATGGAAAAGGTGGTGCCCAGTCTCAGAAGTAACCTTGGTTTGGAGTCACCGAAGTTGGTCCCCAGAGAAGAAAACAAAGCAGTGGCCTAAGAATCAAACCTCTCAGCCCCCTCCTTGGGAAGAGAACTCTGCCCTTATTTAGGAAAATCACTTTGTTGGCATTTATGGTAATGAAAGAGGCCGTTTCCCTTTTCTATATTCAAACACATTCTGAGCCAGGAAAGCTAAATTACTCTGTCTTAAAGTGAGAGGAGGTTCTGATAGAGGCTGAAAAGTCTGAAGGATATTCCTTCAAGTCCTAGTGACAGAGAAGAGAACACTATTACGTCCTAAGATTTAGTGCTCAAAGGAAACAGGAAAAGGAAGTGACAGGAGAACATCATATGTAACATTCACTGAGTGTTTCCAGACATTTTTCTGATCGCTCTGAATGTATCGCTAATTTAACGCCTGAAGAATCTTCAGGTAATATTGTTTCTAATTTACAGGTAAGAAAATAGGCACATAGAGCTTAAGAAATTTACTCAAAATCACACAGCTGTAACTAGCATCTTATGGACTCAAATACAATCTGACCCTGGAGACTTGCTTTTAAGCTATGGAGCTCTACTGTGCTAAGTCATCAACAATAATCTTAGGGAGGACATTAATTCTCCCATTGTTCATGGGATGATGACCCTAGTTATTTTATTTTGTTTTTAAAACAATGTGGAACTCCAAATGTCTAGAAGGCTTGGGACCATCCAAAAAAGTATGTAATTGAGTTATATGTAGAATTATCTGTTTACTTATTAGTATTAATTAATAGGTACCCCAGACTATTCTAAAATCTTTGCCCTGATTCTAAAATGCAGTCGCCATGAGCCAAATGCAGAGACATTCAGTTATTTATTTTCCAATCTTTAATATGGGTAAGAGCTGAGCAAAGACTTTATTATAGGATTTCTGTTACCTTATTAGGTGACTCTAATCCCAACTCTTAAAAAGCACTTTAGGGAAAGCCCAATGACTCTAGAAGACAGTAAATTATATTAGAATGAGTAGCAGACTGGGAATCAAGGTTCTGTGTGTAACTTGGCTTTCCTACTGATGTTTGACTAATATTTATATAGTAAATTGCCTACTTGCTGTATTTTTGGAAGTCCTACAGGCATCCAAACTTCATAAAATATAAATGTCCAAAAACCCTTTATGCCCTTGCTTTTAAATACACTTTTTTCACATGTTGTATTCAGTTCAAATCACCACCTTCTACCTAGTCATCCAAATAAAAGCCTTGAATTCTATCAACATTATCTTATTTCAATATTTCTTCAATGTGACATCTCACCTTCGTTTTCATTCTCATTGCTTTTATTTTATGCTTGGATGACTGCACCAGGCTCTTAATTGGACTTAATGACTCCAGGCTAGACCTTTTCAAATGTGACCTGCGTTTCATACTACTATACCATCTCTTCTATTTACTGAAGAAACAGGTATGGCCTGTCCACTTCTACATTGAAAACTACCCAGTTGCTATCATTGTTGATTCTAACTCGTTGTGGTAGCTAAAGACCTTCCTATTCAGGCCTTTGTAATCTATGTAGCCCTTGTCTTCTCTTCATGTCTTGTTCTAATACATCAGACTGCTTCCATTCTTTAAGCTCTATGTACTTTCTTACATCCATGCTCAAGCGAGGCTTGCTGGGATGAGATCTTCTTTCTCTTCTCCTAGTTAAATTCTTGTGCCCCTTCTTTCTGTTTTATAGCATGCTGCAAATTTTACCTTCATATCTCATCTTAAAGCAGTTGCCTGAATTCATTCTGCCTCTATGACAGATGATAAACTGTTCATGGACAGGGACATCATCATCCTAGTCGCCCTTTCGGCTGCACTGTATATTTCGGTCTAGCACATGGTAAGTACTCAAAAATTGTCACGAATCATCAAACTGAAATGATCATAAATGAGTCCCATCCAACTTAAAAAATTAATACCATTATATATTGCAGATAATACCCTGCTTAGAATCATAAGCAATATGCCATTTTCAAAATCCTCTTTGTATGTGTATGTGTTTGAATGTTCAATTAATAAGACACATTTGGTACTTTTACTCAATCTTGTTAAGTCTCACCAATCATAATCTGCAACTCATGTGTTCACATTTATTTAGTGATGCCAAACTCTTCCTTATATTTGCCCTTTGAAAGAGTTTATAGAAAACTTTCAAATCAAATAGTAGTAATGAAAAAGTTAAATAAATGTCTGAAGTATGTAACACTGATTTGGGATTTGAGATTTCAAAACACAATAATACCCATTTAAAGCAATAGTAGACACCTGTTGTACTCAAAATGTATATGATGAGCTCACAGATTTTGCAATAAGACTTATTAGGTTAAAATATAGAATCTGCCACTCATCATCTAGTTGACTTATGCAAGTTAAAACATGCAAAGATCAATTATTCATATTTTTTAACTTTATTTTTATGCTAACACTATTACAGATGTCCCCATTTCCTCCCCACCCCTGCCTATATCCAGCCAACCCCCACCCCGTTTACCCTCTGGCCATCACCACACTTGTCCGCATCTATGGGCTACGCATTATGTTCTTTGGCTAATCCCTTCATCTTCTTTCATTCAGTCCCCCTCTCTTCCTCCCCTCTGACAGCTGTCTTTCAGTTCCATTAATGCATGCCCCTGTTTCCATTTTGTTTGAATTGGGTCCACTAATACCACTCTTTCAAGAATATACTAAGTTTTAGAGATGACTTTTAATAGCTCTGCAATAATGTTAATGATGATAATGATGCTAGCGATGCTGGTGGTGATGATGCTGGTGGTGATGTTGGTGTTAGTCCTTCCTAACTTTGTGCCTTTACACATGGGTTTAGTGCTGTTAGGGGAGGTTCCCTCATTCAAAGGGTTAGCATCCCTTCATCAATCCTCCTTCACCTAGCTAAGTCTTATTTACCTTCAGGTTTTGTCCTAACATCATATTCTCAGCAAAGCAGCCTCTGATTTTTCAGACTAGATGAAGTACCCTGTTATCTCTCTGGAAAAAAATCTTTTTATAGTCAATTTTCATAGCTTTTACAACTATAATAAATTTATGTCTTACAAAATATTATTCTAATATCTTTCCCCACTTGAGTGTGTTCTAGTGTGCTGATTTTTATTCCTGTATCCTCACAATTTAGCACTGTGCTAATTCCAGCCCCTCAATAAATACTTTTGAATGAGTAAAATGATGACAAAAATGACAGTTACTATGCAACTGATGTCATTGTGAAGAGAAAGTGTAGTCTCTTGTACTCAGTTCAAGGAGTTGAGACAAGTGACTGTTTTTGCCTGCAATCTAAAAGCATCCCCAATATGAGGGCCATTTTAAATTAAAGTTAGACACTTATGTAAAATCCATATACATAGAGTCTCAGGTGAATATATATAAGTATATTATTAAAGGTTACATTGTAAACAAAAAGAAAGAAAGAAAAGAAAACCCCCAAATATTGGTGGAAAAGTGAAGAAAAGTAATTAAAAAGAAGTTCTCCTGATTGTTTTCATTTTCCTGGTTTGCTCTGTCAAGGAAAGATCTCTAGGTAATAATGTGCTGAGAGGTAGTGGTTGCTGGACATCAGTGAATCCCTTTATGCTTTACTGTTGTCTTAGGCCACAGTTGCTGTGCAGGACACGAAAGGTCCATAAAGATGACATGTTTACTCAGCAGCTCCCTGTTGGGGCTTCAATGTATTACCTGGATCTAATTATCTCATCTTCAGCTGACAGAGGGGTTTCCGTGGAACGTTTCCATCACTACTGCCTCAGCCCAGCTTCCAGGGAGCTGTCTAAAAGCTTGATATATTTTTGGATCCCCTGCTCATTGGATGAACAAGCTGAAGCAAATATGTATTGACCTCAAAGCATTTATAAACTGTAGAACATTATATTCTCATCAGGGCCATAGGGGCAGTAAACTATAGTTTCTCTGCTGTGAAACATGGTTTTGCTTATGCACTGTGTTACCGGGGTTGTACCTAAACAATAATACATCATTTGTGGCACATGTCGCCTTCTTTATTGAAAGGCAAAACAAAGAGTTGAGGACAAAAATCATTACTTCTTTAGCAATTTTTCACAAAATGCTTTTCTTTTGTACTTGACACACAGATGGGACATTGTACTGCAAGGGAAATGATGTATGGCAGTGTGACAAATTTCATTTCCTTTCTAAAACCAGAATCAGGAGGATGCACAAATTTTGGAAAGTTGTGTTTTCTTAAAAAATCAAATAAGCTTTTTAAAAGGAATTGGGAAAGCATTTGTGTGCTTTAATTGAATTGTTGGATATTGACCAAAGTGCTTAAGTGAAAATGTGGGTAAAAATAAATTGCCTTGTGCTAGAGCTTTTGTATCATCTTGGAAATGGTCTCCCATGACCGAGGCTGGAATTAACAAAGTGCAATGCAGCCCAGTAGGACTTGGACTGACAAAGCCAAGGAACCCAGAGTCAGCTCCCTTGGGCTCAAGAAAAGTTTTATATGTGAACTTTCTGAGTGGTAGAAGAAATAAGACAGATGCTTTCAGATCTTGCTATTTCTTCTCTATTCTTTTTCTTTCTTCACCTCATCCTAAATACAGTGTTTCCCAAAGCTTACTCACCACTACCTGCTTCCAAGCTACTGAGATTCTTCCTACAAATGAGAGATCCCGGCACCACTGCTGCACTTCTGAGTCAGGGTGTGCGGAGCTGGGCCAGAGGATCTGCATGGTGCGTATGTCCACAGTGATTTGTTTGCCTTCCGCAGTCCGTGAGCCACGGCCATTCATCTTATCCCAGGAGGTTGTGAGAAGAGTCATGATTAACATCGACAAAGGACTGAACTTCCTTCCCTGACTTCTTCTCTATCGGGGTCCCTTTCCCTCAGTGTCGTACTTTGTGACTTTTAAAAGTGTTCATATCTACAGCGGGTTCTCCAATAATATGCTTTGGTTCAGCATCGTTTCACTGTGACATTGATGAGATGCCATAGGAATTTAACTTTTTTTTATATCAGTCAGCCTACGACAGAATTGTGATTTCATTATACATCTTTTCCCACCTTTTCTATTGACGATAAGTGAAGACTTCCAGTATATTTTAGTGTATCTCTTCTAGATAACATGTTTGCATTTTCTCAGAATCTCTTTGTTTCCGATCTCATTATTTCATACATTGTTTGGGGCATTTATTTATTTAAATTAATTAATTAATGGTTCAGCTTGATTTAAGAAATGCTGGGTTAAATTTAGTGGAAACATCTTGACTACATGACTTGTCAGGCCCTTCAATATAGGCATGCTCACTGGGAATCTTCAAATAAAAGTTTCTTAAACATACTTGACAGGAAACTACTTTGTCCTAAAGAATTTCTGGAGATTTGTGTTTCAAAAACCAACTTTGGAATGTACTGCCTAATTTATATAGAATATTAAAGTGTAAATGGGAATTGTGGCAGAAATGGGACAGAGATTATAGCAGAGGAGATATTTGACACTTCTTAAATGTTAAACTTTGTTAGTTTATTATGTTCATAGAGAGTCCTGCTTTTATGTGGAGAAAATTATATGATACTGAGTAAAGAAGAATACATATGTCTTAGTCTGTTTGGGCTCTTATGACAAAAATATTACAGACTGGGTAGTGTATAAACAACAGAAAATTACTTCTCATAGTTCTATGGGCTGAGAAGTCCGGTATCAAGGCACTGGCAGATTTGGTGCCTGATAAGAGTCTTCTTTCTTGATCATAAATAGCTGTCTACCTGTAGAGGAAGGTGCTGGGAAACTCTTGGGCTTCCTTTTATAAAGGTACTAATCTTATTCATGAAGTCATTGCCCTTGTGACCTAAATACCTGCCAAAGTGCCACATCCAAATACCATCCCATTGAGGGGTAGGGTTAAACATATGACTGTGCGGAGGACACAAGTACTCAATTTACAGGAACTTTTCAGAGAATTTAATGTTGACACCAAACTGATTCACACTACCAGAAAATATTTCCAAGGCAATGTAGGACTTGTTTAAAAAAAATCAAATTGCTACATTTACTTAAATATATATCTATAATATATAAAATGCTGTAATTTTCCTTTTATTCTTTAAACTTTACATCAGTTACTTGAATAATGAAAAAACAACAACAAACTTTTTAAATATTAATGCCAACACCGGGTAACTGCATCTATTTTCTTTCATCTCTGGGATGCTTCTGCAAATATTGGGTCTGCTTTAATCTCAGTAGTTTCTAACCACCTTGGGGTCTTCATGGACTCCTTTGAGATTTCTGATGACGTCGATGGGACTTTTCCCTAACCATTACAAATCCACATGCAAAACCGTCACTGCTGTAGTTTCCAGGCCTCCATGCACCATCTGAAGTCTGCTCCAGAAGCTGTAAAGGTGCCTTCACAAAGGGTCCCTGGGCTAGCATCTCCCTCAGGAAGATGGATTCTCCCTCAGGAAGACAGATTCTCCTTACTTGCCAAAGCTCATAAACTTTCTACTTAGATATCTTATTTTTGTCCACCTTTGTGTAGTTTCTGGCAACTGCAGACCTGAATCTATAGCTATAAATGCTCAGTTACGACCAGCTAAAACTTCAAGGCAAGTCCATTAGCCTTTTACATCAGAAAACATAGCACTATTTTTTTTTTCACTTATCCATTTATTCTGGGTAGTTAGTGTTCATAGTTAGAGACTGACCAACAGTGATCACAAACAATGAAAATATTTTGCAACAATTGATACAGAGAAAATATTTTCCCAAACTGTCAAAAATGCATGAAATTAGCTATAGACACTACAAAATGTAAGTTATAGTTCTACTTGTGAGGTGACAAAATAAAATTGTATTTCTTCAAAACCGAAGCTGTTATAATCACATAAATTCATCTGTGCATTGATTCCCCAAACATTTGTTTAACATACTTTTTTAGAGCAGTTTTAAATTTACAAAAAAAAAAAATTGAACAAAAAGTACAGAGAGTTTCTATATATTCCCTACTCCCTACACATTTACAACGTCCTCCATTATCAATATCCTACACCAGAGCTGTACAGTTATTATAATCAATGAATAGACATTGATACACCATTATCACCCACAGTGGTGGTGTACATTCTATGAATTTTGACAAAGGTAGAATCACATATATTCACCACTATAGTATCATGTAGGATAGTTTCACTGCCTTTAGAATTTTCTGTGTTCTATCAAGTGATCCGTCCCTTCCCCCTAACCTATGGTAATCACTGATTTTTTTACTGTGTTCATAGTTTTGCCTATTCTGGGGTATAGCAAAGTTTGAATCATACAGCTTCTTTGGTCCATACCTCCCCCTGCTGCCATTCTGACGTCTCTGGTGCACGTACCTGCCTTCCCCTGGTCCCACAGCCGGCCAGGTACTGGGAGTGGGTACGAGGGCTTTACCCTCTATCTAATTATCTTGCTAGCCTTGCACATGCTCAGTGCACTACTTCCTCCTGCTGCCGTCTTGCCCAGGGGCAGGGGATGTGCTGACAGGAACAGGATGCTCAGCTCCCTGGGCTGCGTGGAGTGTTCACAGGGCAGGAGTGCAGTTCCTGGGACAGCACAGCCCACCCTGCTCCGGGCAGTGTGTGATCTCCTCCTGGAGCCCCTCCCGTGCCCTGCCCTCTGCCTGCTCCCAGTGGTCTGGCCGGTGGGCTGTTAGTATCGGTAAGACTTAGTCTACCTTGAAACATTAGATTATATTCCCAAGTATACCACTTATCAGGGTTTATTGCTTTCAACTAAATATATATTTTATTTCATCTTTCCTTCTCTTAATTTTTAAATAAAGTGGCTGTGATATAGATGATGCACATGAAAGGAATTATGCTAGAAGTTTTATGGATTATGATTTTTCTTCATATTCCAACTAGATAACCGATAGAATGAAATTATTAAACTAACTTTAAGATGTGTCCTAGTTGGTAATTTGGCCTTGAATCTGCTTTAACAAGTTGGAATAAGGTATCTTCTATTACACAAACCTCCCGAAATCCCCAGATGTGCTTTGGTAACACACAGAGAGGATGCAAGCCAATATTATCAGATACTGATTATCGACACTTGGTGACCTTCAGATGGTTGATTCACGGCTACATAGAGACCTGGCCAAAGCTAACTCAGTAAAACCCTAAACTTGTAGATACAGAGCATCACTACAGCTTAAAACAACAACAAACAATATTGTATATGTTCTTTTCTGATCTGAGTTCAAAAGAACATTTCTAGATATGTGACATGAGGTTTAGTTTCAGGCATTGAAAGTATATTGATCACATGAGCACTTTGCTATGGCCCTTGAGGGGTGTCTGGTTCCAAGTGTGCAAAATTCACCTTTCACAGTCATTTATGTTGGTGTCATGGACCACTGAGGTCAAGTATCTCAGCTCATCTACTCATCAAAGCTTCGAAGACTGTATCAGCAAAAGTAGGAAAGCATGATTTTCTTGGCTCAGTCAGTTGGAAATGCCTCTAGCATCTGAGTGGTGCTTGTATCCTATACAGCCGCTGTTTAATTCTTGCATGAAGGTGTCTATAAAGTTATTGGATATTTTTTGCTTGTTTTTTTCCCTTTTGAGGGTCCGACTCTACTTTTATTTTTGTTGCATTGATTTAAATTATTACTTCCAAATGTTGTTCTTGGTATGCCACCATTTGTTAAAAAGAGGAAATACCCTGGTTATGAGAATATTTAAGGCTGATCTAAAAAATACATTCAGTACTATTTTTAGCATGGTTAAACCGGTTTTATACAGTAAATGAAAATGCGAAGAGGACAGGAAACAAATACTATTTGCACAAAATAAAAAAAGTTTCTTCTTCTTTTTGAAATATTAAAATGTGAATCTTCCTTGCCTTATTCACGGTCCAGCCATTGAGTTGTGTATGGTTTAGTTAAGATAAAATGTATGTTGTTGTTTCATATATCAGTTAATCAAATATTAAACCCATTAGGACTATAACATTTAGACAAGAGAGAATAATATTTTTTTAATGTCACACTCAAAACCACATCTCTTTTAATCAACATCTGCTCTGCATTAAGCTGCCTATAAAATCTGGTGCCCTGTTGACAGTGGAAGATGAAAACAAACAAATAAGAAAACTACAAAAGCCATGGTATTAACATCAAAGTAGAATAACCCTGCTCTCTTCCTTTGGCATTTGAAAAACGTCTTTACTTTGACCCCAATTGGATTTTCTCCTCACCAATCTTGATTTTGGAGTTTTGGATTAAGAAGACTTGCATGTGAACTGAAATTTGAGAGTAAAGGGAACTGGAAATGAACAAGGGACTGTTTGAACACATTAAACCATTTGCAGTTGTAAAACCTCCTTTATTGTTTGGGACAATGAGAAAACAGGCCCACATTTGTTTGTAAATTAAACTCATGCTCTTTAGCTGTGATGACAGGTACTATATAGAAGGCAAACCAATCCCAACTGTAGTTTTATAACCCTTCAAATAAAGTAGTTCAAAGGTCTGAGATTATGGAGAAGAAATGAGAGATCTCTTGGATTTTTTGGGTTACTGGAGTTTCGGAATATCATTCCTTTTTTTAAAAATTGAGAATGATGATCTAGATTTGTCTTAATACTTATGACTGTCTGTGTCTATGCTAAAAGAAAAATAAAATTAATGCATGAGATGTCTCCATTTAGAGTCTTGCTGATTATGAATATGTCCACTCACAGGAATTGTGCCTATTGTGGAACAAGCATGTAATCAATAATGTTTATGTGGGAAATAGTAGTTTGCCATAAATGTGTTTATTAACTTAAAAGTAAATATATACTATTAGCCCAGTGGTATGATATATGTTAGGGATACAGAAATAAATAAATTACAATCTTTGATTTCATGGAACTGGTTAGAGAAAACAAACTAACCACCATCACTAAGGACAAGCACAATGAAAGGATTACCATCCAGGATATGAGAAGGTATGGAGATTTTTCCTCCAGGCATGACATTTCTCAGAAGATGGTACATTCTACTCTCACCATATGATTAGGAGATTCATCTATGATGTATGGCAGGATAGACTAGCCACAAAAAAGAAGAAAGCATAAAGACCATTTTTCCTCTCAAAAATAGTTTGAAATTTTTTTATTTTTTTTGATAATTTTGCATTTTACTATCCACTGATAGGATTTTATCCTACAGTATTTGCAGCACATTCATTACAAACATGAGTGGATACATTTGCAGGGTTATCCCGAATTCTTTCTTCTATTCCAAATTTGTTCACTGCATTCCAGACAATTCTTTATTCTTTTTTAACATCTTCAAAGTCTCTTTTGTAAAGATTCTGTAGATTGTCATTTGGAGGGCTGTGGTAAACTCAGGTTCTGTGTATCTTTTTGTTCAAAGAAATCCAAGACAGCTTCCTGGAGGAGAGCATTCATTAAACATATGGACCAGAATATAGGTTTTCCAGTGCCACTTCTAAGACGTTTTCTCCTGTCTTCATTTCTTTTCCTTTCTTTTTCTGAGATAAATGTGTTTGTCTTACCTACCCACATATCTTGGGATTTCCTGTTATAAGCATGGATTGAGAGAAAGCTATGGAAGTGAAGAATTTTTTAGACTGGTAGCTGCAGCCAGGAAGTCAGGACGAAGATGGGAAAACCTGTGTTTTGTAGAGAAGGCAGGTGGCACAGCAGGCAACTGAAAGGTCAAAAGCATTCTGTATGGTTTTATTCGTGCATTTCTTGGATTTCATCCTTGGTCTGGGTCACTAACGGGCCAGTCATGTAATTGAATTAATTCAACCTTGCCAATTTGCTTTGTCCAGCTTAGTGCACCAGTATGGTGAGTTTCGGTGCTATGGGAATAATGACTAAGGCGGAAAAAGGAGGGGAAGTATTTCACAGACCCTTAAGAGTCACTGGTATGGGACCTATAAAAGTCACCTACTCAGAGCAATAGCTGTAGCCGCACTAACTGCACCAATCTCTTTGGCTTTTTCAGCTACTTTTTAAAATCATTGACCTCGAAGTTTATTGACTTTGGGTGCATTGTAGTCATGCTTCAGCAGCTGCATTTATGTTGTTCAAGGAGGGCAATTCTGAGGAACTGCTCAGCCACAGAAAAGAGTGTTTCTTTGTGAGGTGTTTATTTTCAGATCTTGGAGTAAAGCTTCAACTTTGAACACAGAAGACATTATTTTACTCCAGTGTTTTTTGTTTGTTTGTTTGTTTAATTATGGAAGGAGGAAAATTTAGTCCATTGAAACTGTTGTGTACCTATAGATACAAAAAAAAAAATAGATTTATAGATGTATGTACCCTAAATGTGAATCTGGTTAATGCTATATATATACACACACACACATATATAATGCTATATATGATACTATAATATATAAATATATAATATATGTATAAATATATATATTTCTCCCTCATAAAACCAATTTAATCTTTAAATCAATCTGTTTCTCTCTCCTGCCTGCCCGAATTCCTGCTTATGCATCTTTCCTTCTCCCTTCTCTGACTTCTCTTTTTCTTTGTTGTCATAAATTAAATGATAGCTACTAGGCATCTACAGAACTCATGAAGTTCAATTTTAGTTTTACAATCATATAAAGAAGATATAAAGATTACATATATATATAAATATATATATAAAGGAGATATTATGATTATATACACACAGACATATACATTTGATATGTTGATAATTCCATGCAAAATTATAGCATTTAATGGGTAGGAATACACAAGAGCTTTTCCCACTTCATACCACTAGAATAAGCCCCTTCTAAGGTAATCCATTTTCTTTCATGCTATTTAAAAATAAAACAAAGCACATTTTTAAATTATGCACGTGAAGGCAATATTCAGCTAGCTGCTTAACATTCAGAGGAGATTTCTGTGATCCACCCTGTCATTGCCATTCCTGCCTTCTCTCTGCAGTACAAGAAAACACTGTTATTTACCCTGGGACACAGGTGACTGAACTTATAAAAATCACTACAAGACAAGATGTATTGAGGCCTGGCATGGAATGACAAATTCTGGTGAGGTTCACCAAGAAGAGACATATTGATTCTTAAATGATTAATAAGGAGAATATAATTGTATTTCATTAAGATGGATGGGATTTCATTTAGTCTGTCTTCTCCCTTTCCACTTCAGATGCGAGAGGAAATCAAGTCATCATCAGTGGCACCTCGTGTTAGCCTGCCATGGCAACAAGCTCATTGATTGAGCAAAGAACTTTCAGATGCACTCGCTGGTCTTTTAATGGGTTGCTGAGAGCACAGATAACACAGCCAAGGGAGCCAACTGAGTTTCCATGGATGTATAAAGAACAGAAATTCATAATAATATTCTTAATGGTTCCTAACAGGGTTAAGCCCTTTTATAATTATAAGATTGGTTCATTCATTTGGTTATAGCTATTACTTTGGGGGAAGAAAGAGGATTTGCCTTAGTCAGGTCTCTGGATTAGCAGAGCACTTTGCACTAGGATTTTACTCTATTAAATTAGTTATAATAATGGCTAAGGCATTTAGCATGTATAAGACTTTTTTTGCATATTCTCAATTATTTTTCAAAATAGTTCTCAGTGCTATTTTTGAGAAAAATTTTTAGGTTTAGAATATCTCCTATCTAAAAGGGATAAAGATTCAGCCTTGAATTTATACTCTGATCCTGTTTTAAAGAAATGCTTGGTTTCTGAAGGCAGCAATGTGGTAATTGACTATGTATAATTTGGAGCCAGACTTTCTGAGACTAAGGTCAGCACCACCACTTAATAGTTACAAACTAGTAAGATACTGAACTTATTATGCCTCCATCTTCTCCTCCGTAAAATAGGGCTGTTGGGAGGCCTAACTAAGTTAATGGATATAAAGTACTATGAATGTGCTGTCTCCATGCATGGCACATAGGAAGCACGCAAAATGTGTGAACGCTTCTAGGATCTTGACTTCTACTGTTGCAATGACAGATGCCCAAGAGGACAAGCTACCCTATGACAGTGCATTTGAAGTTCAGCTTCCCTTGTTCCAAAGCAAGTTCTGAAGCCAAGTCCACCTTCAATGTTCACGGGAAATACATTCTTTCAATTACATGTGAGGTGACAAGAATAGCTGCTGAGCAATAATTCAAACTATTCTAATTGCTTAACTGTTGGCAGGACTCAAATTCGTCTTCTGTGAAAGAAAAAGTAAAAATGGTAACCCTTGCAACATGCAACAAATATATGAGATGAAGCATGTAAACTGCTCAGCTCAGGGCCTTGGATATGGTAAATACTCTACAAGTGTTAGCTATTATCATTATTATGATTATTGTTATTATTAAGGCAGCACAGTATAGTAGTAATTATAACTTAAAAAAGATCAACCTAATCCAAAATTCTCTTTGATAAGAGAATTATTAACTACAGCTTCTATGGTTTCCAATTTTCAAAGAGTTAGCAAATAAAAATACACTCAGTGGTAAAACTAAACTGAATATATTATAATAATTTGATGAGGCAAAAGATTTTTGGAACTTCTCTATTACCATTTTACTTCCCATATTCAAAAGTATAACATGGAGATTACCAATAGATAACATTCTGACTAAGCCAATTTACAGTAGAAGCAGACAATTTTTCAGATTCTCTTCAAGTATAGGGTAACAAAATAGGAGGGTTTTTTTTTTTTTTTTTAAGAAATCATTAAGCAGCATGAAAGCAGTACAACTCTTAACTTAAAGTTATTATAAAACCATTTAAAATGAGACAGAAGACTAAGAAGACAGTGCATGGCTTCTTGCTAAGAGGGAAACCAAGGCAGGAATGAGAAATGATGGTAGTTAATGTTGAAGCCAAAGTTCTGTGCTCTAATCCCTACAGTTCAGTGATTCGACTATCACCATGTCCAGAGGTAGAATCTGCTGGTCTATAAGGGTGCATGTGATTCTGACCTTTGCTTTCTTTACAAATAACTTTGGAAAAACCAATTCCTCTTCCTGGACCCCTGGGATGGTAGTAGAGTAAGAAGCAGAGCAGTTGGGCTTCTAAAACCAGCTCGCTGAGGCCTGGAGGAAGGTGCCTCTGGAGAGAGATCAGAGCTTCTTTAGCATTCACAGCAGCTAGGCAGCCCTGCAGGCGTCTAAAGGAACAAACTCCTGAGTAAGTCACTGGACCAGCAACTGTGCGCCTGACCTCCCAGGAGGGAGTTAGAGACACCAAGCAAGTGTTTATCAGAGAATGAAGGATGTCTGTGCTTGAGTTTTTGGCAAAATGAAGACAAAAGAAATTCACAATTAGCTCTTTGTTCCTATGTTTGGAAGAGGAATTCACTCATCAAGTGAGCTAAAACTGCTCACCAAGGAAAATTTACACCAACATGAAATGCAAACTTGTCTGGAATCACACCAGAAAGCAGTACTCACGTCATCCCCGGTTTAGAACCCATGTTGGGGGCAGAGTGAGGCTTCTCCTAAACTTCAGAGTTACCGTATGTTAGGCAACAACAGGAACACTTTCTTTTAAAAAAAAAAAAATTATTAATAAGAGAGAGAGACAGAGACAGAGAAACAGAGGAAACACCGATTTGTTGTTCCACTTACTTCTGCATTCATTGGTTGATTCTTCTATGTGCCCTGACTGGAGATCAAACCTGCAACCTTGGCCTATTGGGATGACGCTTTAACCAACCGAGCTACCCAGCCAGTGCAATAGTGTACTTTCTAATAAAAATAAAATGCAGTTTAAATTGCACAGGAGTCTCCTTAGAGTTAAAATCATTCCCATAAAGTAACATTTTGATGATTTAAGTGGAAATGAATCAGGGCACAAAGATTAAATTTCCTTGAAAAACACGTTGGATTTTGCATTTTTTAAAATTAAATTCTCATTTCCAATATTAAAGTAGACTCCAGAAAAAATTAGAAAAAAAAAAGGTAACAAAAGCATGTATTCAGCTCTAAACATGATGTTGTTTCATAATAGTTTCAGTAAATAAGAGAAATTGGAAAAAAATTTAAGCTAGTATAAGTACTTGTGGTGCAATTCATACTGGTTATATTATCCTTGAAAACAAGGATAATAGATTTGGAGTATTACAGAAAAAAAAGAAAGAAAACAAAAACAAACTGGTTAGAACATAAAATTTTATATACAATATTTTAAAAACACATAAATGACCTTCCTTTAAAAAAAAAACAAAACATAGCTTCAAGAGAGTCTCTTATATAGGGACATTTTTACTTATTTTTTTAAAAGATTTTATTTATTTATTTTTAGAGAGAAGAGAAGGGAGGGAGAAAGAGAGAGAAACAGTGATGTGATCCAGTTGCCTCTCACATGCCCCTATTTGGGGACCTGGACTACAACCCAAGCATGTGCCCTGACTGGGAATTGAACTGACAGCCTTTCAGCTCACAGTCCAAGCTCAGTCCACTAAGTCACACCAGCCAGGGATATAGGGGAATTTTTACATTTTTATCCACATGATAAATTGAGATACTTCAAATTGAAACCAGGTTTTCAAGGTTAGAATGGATACAATGCTTACTAAAGAAATTTTCCTAATAAAATAATAATCATCAAAGGACATGAAAAAGAGAGAGGCTTATGAAAAGAAATAGTGATGGGCCAACATCATGAATATTTACAAAATACTAACTCAATTAAGGATCACTGTGCATCATCTCATTTTATTCTCTCAAAGACCACACTGTGTTATCTATTGTTATCTCTGTTTTATTAAAATAGAAACCTAGGTTCATGGAGGTAAAGCAATTTTCCCAAGTTTGTATATTTAGCAGGGAGTGTACTGGTTAAGTCTCATATCATGCCATAACCAGCTTGCCACATACCACTCTTTCTTGATATAATCCCTGTTTTGTGTGGAGTACAAGCTCTAGTAGTTTCTTCAGCAAAGGGGCATGAAAGATAGACTGTTGAGCTTTCCAGGCGTGAAAATATCTTTTATTTGCCCTACATGTGATGGGTAGGTTACCTGGGTATAGAATTATAGGTTAGAAACTATTTTTCTTCCAAATTTTTAAACTGTTTTATTATTTTCTAGCTTCTATATTGCCATTAAGAAAATTTCAAGGACATTCTGAATTCTAATCCTTCTTGTGTGACTTTTTATTTTTTTTCTCTGAAATTTTTTGGTGTTATTTTACCCCAATTTTTTCTGTTCTATATGTTTGGAATCTTTATTTTTGGGAGTAGTGAATTTCCTAAGCTGCTTATCTAATAAATTTATATTTTATTCTTCTATATTCATCTCTTGTCCTTTTAATTTTGTAGAAATTCTTTAGCTATCTTATAATCCTTTTATTGAATTTTTTTCCTTGGACTAATTTTCTATAGGCATGTAAAATTTCTGAGAGCTCTCTTTTATATTTCATTTTTTCATTGTCCTTTTCCAATAACATTTTGTTATTTGTGGTTGCCATAATTTAAGAAATCTTTCTGAAGGTATTAGCAACCATGTTTGGGGGAAAGGTTTCTTCTGCTTTCACAATTTCAGCTTCTTCCAGGTTTTTATCAGTCACTGAATTTTATGTCAATGGCTTCCCTCTAATATCTGTTAGACCTTATTTTATTTTAATGTGTTTACAAATGATGATTAAGCTGAGAAATGTGATCACCTGGGTGGAGTTTGTCGACTCAGAGGCACTCTGTCTGAGTCTTGGATTACCCGAGAAAGCTCCAGCCTAGATGATAATAGCCTGCCTGGGCTCTACACATTCAGTGAGCACACGCTCCCTCTGCACCTTCAGCTGTCAACTATCAATTGCACTATCAGATGGGTCTTAGTCATCCAAACAGAAAAGCTACTTCATCCTCTCCAAAGAATAACCCGCTGGGTTCTGTGGGGCTGAGTAGGAAAGGAGTCTGTTGGGAACTGTTCAGCCTGGTTTCAGACACTGCAGCCTCACCAACAGGCGAGAGGGCTCCAAGGCTAGAGCTGAACAAGGAGGCCTTGTGAAAATTTGCCACTGAGGAGACAAAACCTGTCCCCCCGGGCAAGACTGCAGCCCCTGCTTCCCTCACATCACCCTGCTTGGCCCTGGAGGATGGCTGGTTAGTCAATGACGGGTAAGACCCCTCTATGGCAGGGGCAACCTAAGACGGCACAGTCGCAATAGGGGCCATGAGGGAAGGACCTGGGGGACACGAAGAAGGGGCAAAAGACCCTCACCCCTTGGCTTTGTCAAGGCCAGAGTCCTCATTCTATCTGAAAGAAGCCTCCTTATCTCTTGGCTGCTCTGCTCCACCTGCCTTGCTCAGGCTTGAAACAATACCAGAGGCAGGTACAGCCCTGATCCGGATCAGGTAGTTCCCAGGGGCAATTAGGCCTGGAAAAGGAATGCATTAAATCCTATGAAACCTACTTTGCTAAGAATGCCCTCAAGGTAATGAGTACTGGCGTTTGGGGTCCCAGCATAGGATAAGTTTATTTTCCCAGGTTTTAGGGCTGAGTAGGTGTCACCTTGTCTTCCAGACCCCGACCCGAGGTAAATCTGTGTTCCTTCAATTGTTATCTATGATCTCTGTTTTCTGTAAATACAGCCTTTAGGCATTGATTGATAAGCTTTGCATGCCTGTTGTATACCCCTTCTCAATAAAAGCCTCTTCAAGAGAAGAGCTCAGGGCATTCTCCACCGGAGGAAATCACAGCCCCCTCTCCTGATGGCAAATCCTGTCTGGCACAGTTTATTTCTTCATTCGTGGTGGCCAGGGGGACTCTGCAGGACAGAGCCTCCCTCAGGAGTCTACCAAAATTTGGCAGGAGAGTATTTAGAGCTGGAACAGTTTCTTAAGCAGTATTTAGTCATCCCTTCTTACTTTAGAACAATCTCTACCCTCATTTACAGAGGTATGTGGTACAAAACCCCCTGAAATACTTGGATTTTCTCTGTTGTAAATTTTATTAATTCTTAGTTTTTTCCCCTCATTGCTAGCATAGGATTCAGCTAGGCTCAATTACTTATCATTCAGTTTCTAGCTTCTTTATTTTTTCCCTTTTTCCTTTTGGCACTCTCTTATTTCTCCTGTCCTTTCAAAAAACATTTTCTTTATAATAATTTTAGTGGAGCTCAAAAAAGCAAAATTGAATGTATGTTTTTAATCATCCACCTTTGACTGTAGGCCTGTGAATATGTTTTCTTTCTTCTTACAGTTTAAAGAATTCTCGCAGATAGAATGTCTACTTTCTGTAGCAATGTATCTGTCACAGCTTTAAACGTAGAAACTTGTACATAACAGGTGTTTAATAAATGTGGAATGTGTTGAATTTAATTCTATAAATACTCAGAGCCTCAGCCTATAATAAGCTAAACTGAGATTTAGCCAATGATAGAATAAAATGAATTAAATGAATTAAAATGAATAAAAATTTTCAAGATACACATTTATTGCTCTGATACACATTGTCTTTTATTAAAAATAGACATAAAATACTGCAAAAAAATCTGATTAGAGTAATAGATCATTGAAAATTCTGTATCTTCAAATAAACTGCCTTTTTAAAAATAATAATTTTTTTATTAAATTAGTAATTCTCAGATTTAGTAACAATTTAAGTAAAAATAAAGAATAGCCCTTAACTTTTAATACTGCACAGTGGGACTCTGTATGTTTGTTGAGTTCCCATACAAATTAATATTATGCGTATTAATTATCAATTTACATACCCTTTGCCCACTAATCTTTGAGCTTTTTAGATCTTCAAGCTCTAAATGTTATTTGCTTTTGCATTCCTATCATGATGTATGCACCCAATGGCTGAGCGAGCAAATTTGGACATATTCATAATTAGTCTTCTGATCAGCAGTGTAATACTTTAACATGGTAACTGGGCGATCTTTCTCAAAAAGTTTAAGATACATGTCAGTCTGTTACTGTAACCCCACAGAGAAGGACACCAATACAGCACATTTAAAAGGACTGAATACTTCTAAAAATTCCCAAGTTAAAAATACTGTGGAGTAAATTATAATTATCTTTTAATAATAAGACTGTCCCGGTTGCCTGGGATTAGGAAAGTCCATGTTGTATACTCTGTTGTTGCTATTGAAATAAAAGTAGGACAAAAAGCAAACATACTTGATATTGTTAATTTTCAGTGTCCTTGCCCATTGGCAAAACGTCAGGACATTTTTCTTATGTATATATGAGAACAGTTGAACTATCTTTACATGTAAACATTTAAAATATACAAAACTGTACTATGAAATTACAAATAATATTAATCTCCTTAGAGATAGTTTTCTTGCTAAATCGATAAGTGAAAAAGCACAGGTAAAAACGTATTCTTGAAAGAAGAGATTCAACATAGTTTCTCCTTTTAATTCTCTTTTAATATAGTTTTAAGCTGTAAGTTAATTACTTTTATATGTTTATAAAATGCTTTAATGATCAATAAAATGTTGACACTTTATCATTAGGATGGATCCAGTTTTCACTGAAAACAGTTAAAATCTTTAAAAACATATTTACTCTTAAAATGTAAGGTTCCTCCCCTCCAAACTTACATTGTTTCACAGTGTTAAGAAAGCACATAGGCTTCAAACAGGGTACCTCTTTGATCTTAGAAGTCAGAGACTGACAAGAGTTAGAAACAAAATCCTTTTTGTTTTTGTAACAGGTGATGATTTCCTTCCAAGTGTAGTGCTGGAGTAACTCTTACTTTCCCTTAGGAATCTCACCATCTCCTCTCCTTGTCTTATGTTATGACTGGAATTACAAAGGTTTTCAATCAACTTCAATTCAGTTTATGAGGCATTATTGAATTACAATCTTGTGATAACACTACGAAAACTATGGAGAATTATAAACCAGGAACTTTATCCGGGTAGGCTCTTCCCTTGTTCATTTCTATATTCCTAACACTCAATATTGCACACGACACAGAGTAAGTACTCATTGAATATCTCTTAAATCAACAAATGAGTTTAGATTTCAAAAGATTTGGAATCTAAGTAGGAAGACCATCAAGAAATTCTCTAGAAAGTGAAGTAGGAGCTTCAGATGGTATGAAATGTGCTGAGAAGTCTTTGTAGAAGACACAAGGCTCAGGGCAGTCCCTTAACTCATCAATCCCCAGTTCCTATTACATTAAAGTCACTTTTTGAAAAAAATTGTTGAGATATTTATCAAGTGCCTACTGTCTATTCTTCAGAAAATTAAACAGGACAAAAAAAAATCCCTAGTATTTAATTTGAACTGCTTAACGGATATATTAAAAAACACCTCACTCAGAAGTTGCTTTACACACACACACACACACACACACACACGAAAGTTGTTTTTTATATATATAAATATATATATATCTCATTGATATATATAGAGATATATATATCTACATATATATAATCTATGATGAAAAACAAAACAAATTAATCACATATAATTTAGTATCATCTCAGACCTTGGTCAAGCCCAATTTGCTTATAAACTCCTTGAGGACAGAGATGGTATCTACATGTTACTACTTTGCTCCTGCACAGTAATTGTCATCAGGTAGGTGACCCCTCAATGATCTGAACTTCTTATGTAGCTGAATAATGTCTTATTGTATGCATAATGCTATCTTAGCTGTCTTACTTCATTCAGGCTGCTATAACAGAATACCACATTAGGTAGTTAATAAGGAAAAGAAATTTATTTCTCACAATTCTAGAGGCTGGGAAGTCCAAGACAAAGGTGACGGCAAATTGAGTGTCTGGTGAGGGCTCCTTTCCAGTTCATAAACTTCTGTTTTTTCAGTGTCCTCATGTGGCAAGAGACAAAAGGAAGCTCTCTGAGGTTCCTTTTATAAGGGCACTAATCCCATTTGTTAGGGATCCATCCCCATTACCTAATCACTTCCTAATACCATCCCACTGGAGGGTAGGTCTCAACATGAATTTGAGGAAGTATAAAAATAATTTATAGCACGAGGTGTTTAAGTAGCTGTAAAACACTTTTTATGTTTAACTATTCTTCTCTTAACTATTCATGTTTAACATGACCTAGGGACTAACAGAAAATTTGTGAATTGAACAGGGAAGTATTGACATATAGCCTTTAAGAGTCTTGTAAATTCAATATAAAATGTCCCACAGTTACTAAAGCTTAACCCTCTTCTGTCTCTGTCTCTGTCTCTCTCTTTCTCTCTCCCCTTCTCCCTCTCCCCACTGATGAGCTATTTTCATAGCAAAGGAACAGAAGAATAATATAGTATGGGCCTGTCATGCGTGTGTTATTATTGTATACTTGAACAGATGCTTGGGATGTTTTGCTCCAGATTCCCAGTGCCAGAACCTTTTTAGATGGGCTTTGTGCTTAGCAACATTTGTCCTTACGGGCAGCAAAGCATGCATACATTGCATAATAAGGGATCAAATACTTCACACTTGCCAATGCATCCTTAGCTCTAACAGTAAAGGTGAGGAGTGTTGGGGCAGAGGCTTGGGGGTGGGCACGGACGGTGTGGCACAGGGGAGCAGAAGAGTATTTAGCATGTCACAAAGGCCCTGAAGAGCTAGGCACAGTGTGTTTCCAGGACAAGAATCAGTATCTGAAGCTGATGACTAGAGTCTTCTCTACGACCTGGAGTAGTCACACCTCTACTTTAAGTAGTTTATGATTTGATGGCCGTCTTTTAATTACCTGTGGAATTGCAAAGATACTCTGTGCTCAGTCCATGCACCAGGGTCCGTGCACCGGAGAGGCACGACGAGGAGTAATTATGTGCAAACGAAGTTGCTGAATGGGCAGTGGAAATGGGAGTTTCAATTATTTTTTAACAACCTGTTTACCGATTTTCTGATGTTTAGTATTTTTCGGGCTTATTTGTTTCTCATTGATGGCTTCAGGCAAGAAACCTACAGAAAATTGATGGAGAGGATCAAGGATGCCTTGGTACATGGGCAATATTTTTCACTCAGGAGTGTGATTACAATCTCTGAGTTTTACAGAGTTTTTAAACACAGGTGCAGAGCTTTCTGCTTGTTTGAGCATGGAAAGTACCCCATTTGGTAAAAAATAAAAATGCAGTTCTCATTTGAGTGAGAGTTTTTGGCTTGACGTGGCCATGAGTCTCACTCAAAAGGCATAGAGAATAACTACTAAGTCACACTATATCCCACTCAGGCGGTCATTAGTCATGCAAATGCTTTGTCTATCAGCTTATGCATAAAAAATGCAAATCATGTTGAATCTTCTAAAGAAGAAAATAAAAGCACTGTTTTTAAAAAAGAATAGCAGTTATTTAATATAGAATACTGATGTATGCATACATTATTATTCCTAGAAATAACGTATATGGTATTTGAAATGTATATTTAGTTTTCTTCTAAGATATTTATAATACTCTATGTAGCTTCATACACTTACATTTGCTACCCTAGTAAATTTGCCCAGTTACTTAGAAGTACTGGTATTTCTCTTTTACAGATGGCAATATGGAGGGTTGAATAAGCTCTTTGGTATTATGCTATACATCAGAAGTCATGGCACACATAGGAGATATAATCCAAGCTACTTATTACCAAATAAATGTTCATGTGAGCACACAAACTAATTCATTTTTGCAGCATCACTCAAAGTATTTTTCTCTTTGTTAGTAGTGAAATATGTCAATAGGTTCAAATCTGAGTTCTTAAGAAAGAGATTACTTACTGTCTTTAGATAATACAGACCCCTTCTTTTATTTCAGTTTTTCTTTCCCCTCTGTGTATAACTAAGATATTTTGTGATGTTTTAGTGCTTCCATCGGGTAGTAGAATGTATTCAGGCTGCATAGTACGTTAGCAAAGTCTCATTATGCTTATTTCTGATCTCTGGCAGGGGAAGTATCCTGTACCACTAGTGAACTTGGAGTAGGAAATGAATCACATAACTCTGGTCCAGACCTTTTCTCCAACACTGGCTCATCTACGTTCTACTGTCAATCAAGAGGCAAACCATGACACAGTTTGTTTCCTAGCACTCTATCCCTTGAGAATAAATGCATCCCTTAATTCTGCTTTGGAGCCCTCTCTCTCCACACACATGCTTTCTTTTTAAGTCAATAATTTGTTTTATTGGTTACAGTGAGACTACGCTCTATCAGGCTTTTCCACAGCCAAGCACAGCTGCTCATGCTGGCTATTGATTCCATATGTTAGCTCAAAATTGTGTAATAGTCTCTTCTAATAGTTGCCTTTGGCTTTTCCTCTCCTCACTCGGAAAAGTGCCCTCTGCCCCTGGCCTGGTATGCCAATAACTAGAAATGGATCCTAATTATATCAACCATTCTTCACCCAAAAAGCCCAAATAGCTGTCTCATGTTGGAATAACTCACAATCACTTTGGTTTACATGGCTTCATGCTGCTCTATGGAAAAAGCATCAAGAAACCAATGCTAAATTTGTTGGAAGAAAGAAAATGTTGCAACTATGGAAGGTTTAGTGACCTCTAACTATAAGGAAATTTTCTTATTAAATTAATGCATGAGAATTTAAGCTTTTATTCTCTCAAGTTATCCTCATCTCTTTTCATTCTCTTTCAGCCTCATTACTGTACATAAAACTGTGAAGTACACTTTTAAATTGTACATCAAGCACAGTAGTTCCCCTGGAAAAGACAACTGGAATAGCACCAAGTGAGTTTCACCATTGAAAGCTTTGTGGAGGTAGGAAGTTGCTGCACAGAGCTGAAATACTCAGTCTAGCAGTGAGGTTTTGCCCCTGATTCTCTGGGCATCTGACTAATCCAGAAGCTCCTAGTCAGGACCACAGAGACCCTTCATGATGTCTTTTTCTAATGCTCTAGCAGCGTCTTCTGTCACAGTGAGCAAAAAAAAACTAAACACTCTCTTCTTGTTCTCAGAACCCAAGTTGCTGAAGGAACAAGACATGGACTCTAGGCTCATAAGGATCTGTTCATCAGAAGTATGAAACAAAGTTCTTGTCTTTCACAACAGCCTTTCAAAATGTATCTCCATGAACAAAGCATCTGCAACTTTGCTAGGCAGATCCCTGAGCCGAAATCAATCAGCTGAAAGAAAGGAGAGGAACATAAATTGAATACAGTTTTGCAAACAATCTTGGAAACCTGGCAGATTTCCAAGAGTTTAGAAAGGTTTAAGCAACAAAACCTCACATCTTGGAATTACTTTTAACTTTCGGGTACTTCTCCATCCAGTTTCTGAATTCAAGACCTCTTGATTTTTCCTTTGCTGTAGTCCCTGCCACTTCTCATATACAGGTCCATTTCATCTCAAATCTAGATTAATAAAAAATTTCCTACACATGTTTCTAGTCTCAATCCCCTTTCGATACTCTTGAGTTAGATTAGTCTCTGCAAGATATCCTAGTGATTACGCCACTATTCTACAAGGAAAAACAAAACAAAACAAAAAAACCCTCCAACTTTTCCATTAGTAGCCCCAGAGACTACTAATACTGTGTGTGTGTGTGTTGATGGATGTGGCAGCAAGTTAAGCAAATCACCCAAAAGAGCCTGAGTTAAGTGTAAAATGTCTTTAAATCTCATATTTTACCTGAATCACACTAAACAGGATAGCATTTAAATCCCCAAGTGTTTGGGTAGAATTGATGCTCCTATAAACAGTTCCTTGTTTATCTATAGCTGCACAGGCTGCTCCTCCACTTTTGCCTCTCTTTCTTTGCACAAAATGCACAGACTTAGGCTTGAAAGCAAAACTCTCAGTCGGTGGTCAAAGCTCTACAAGTTGGCCTTTGGTCCACTCAGTTGTTGCATGCCCAAGCTTTGCAAACACACTTCCTCTCTTTGTTCATTTCATTATTTCTGCTCCAAATGTTTACTATGACCACCCATTTAAAAATAAATACTATCTTAACTACCAAGTAGGATATTCTGTCATTTCACATTTATTTACTTAGGAATATTGACTAAACCCAAACTGTTGACTGAGTACTCTTATGGACCAGAGCACACATTTTCCCGAGGCACCCACAGATTCTTGGCCACATGAATGTGCCAAAATTCTCTAAGATTACCAGGGATTTAATAATAAAAATATACACCATTCCACATTTTAATTCCCATGAATAAATTCTTACATTGTTCCTCCCTCAATGCTTCCATATCTCTATTTTAAACTACTAGCACTTTTAGATTTTTCTTTATCTCCCTCATTGGGCATCAAGTGCTCAGCCAACTCAATGCTTGACATGGAATAGGTGTTTAATTAAGACATCATGAAATATATTGAATGAAGAATAAGTATCGTGCAAGGATGCATTTTAAAGGTAATAGACTGTTTCAAAATTTGAGTGTGCTCAACATTCACCTGCTTTTGGGCTTGTGAAATTAGACATCCTACCCACAAGCAAACTGCACAGTTCTAGGAAGAGGAAGGTTATTGTTGATAGGACCAACATACACCAGGTACCTGGCTGTATGCATGGCAGATGTGTCAGGCTTCTAACAGCAGAAACATGCGAGTGGGCTCTTGCAAGATTTTTAGGAAAATAAATCACTGCTATACATTTTATTAAATATGGGTTCTGTAAAAAAATGCTCATCCTGATCATTCTAATGCATTATCCTCACTTTCAAAATATACATATTTCATTTTACACAGGTTTTTCCATAAGTAAGATAATTAAGGATCCTGCCCCTTCAGTTTCAGAGGAATTTGAATTAAGCATTTTAGGAGACCATGTGGGTACAGTTTGAATCTACTAAAGAAGGAAATTGAACATTAAGCATTAACACCTTGCTCTCCCTCTACCACACCTTCCAAAGGCCTCGCGTACAGAGAACACTTGTGATGGAGTGCCAACTTTCTGTGCCGCTTTGCGTAGCCAGCTTACATTTAAGACTCCTATTAACTTGAAAGAGAGTTCCAGGTGCATTCAAGTTCTGCTGAAGAAATGGAAATTTGGAAGCTTTATTATTAGCTTAGGCTATTTTCAACTCACATGTATAAGAGATGGAGAATAATTATTAGAACTTCTCAATTTCTTTCTTCCTTTCCTTTTTTTTTTTTCTTCTTTCTTCTTAAATAACCACTGCCTTTAGGACTGATGTAAATCTGAACATAGATATAAGTGTTTAGACAAATATGGACAGCATATTTTTCTTGTGTGACAAAACATGAGTTTCTATTTTTTTCCTCAACACAAGTTTCATCATGACTTTCTAAATAAATTCATATATAGATGTAAAACATCAGCTCCCAGGTAACAGGATTGCTTTGGCCTTAAGTAGTAGAAACAGAAATCTATTTTACCAAGTAAAAGTGGGAGTTTGTTGGAACTCTACAAGAATAGCTTGCAGAATCCAGATAGGAGGTGAAGCTGGAAACAAAAAGTCACAGTACCACACAGCTGATGATAGGTGTCTCTGCTTTTTAAATGCGCATTGAGTTCCTTTTTCTCCCTCCATTGGGATGTTGCTTTCTCAACTATACCTACAAATTACACAGCATGAAAGCAGCTGCACGGTACCAATTTCACTTGGTCTCTTAGTTCAAGGGAGTAGAAAGACCACCTACTATTTCTTTGTGTCCAATCCAAACTTACTTTAAGAGGTATAATTTTATTGGTGTAGTTCACACTTCAAGTTGAACACCAAACCTTTCTCAAACATGGAAGGAGTATGGCTGTGTGGTACATATATGGTTTCAGGAGATTTTGTCTTTTTTCTTTTAAAGTTTGCAGTTGCCTATTCCAAAGGCAACCAACGTCATCAAGAAATTTGTACTTCCCCTAATCAAAAATTCTGCAGACAAGAACTGAAATCTATTGAAGTCCATTGACAAACGAAAAAGGGGACCTGCCCTCCTCCCAAAAGTTTTTCTTTTCTTTCCTTATTTGTATCTACTAGATCCTCTGTGTGCTGGTGTCTGCATTTCCAGTTGTTATTCTCATTCCTTTTCTCAATCCCCTCCCCCCGCTTGCCCTCATCAAGGGAAATAGTGTTGAACAAAAGCAATGATTCTCAAACTGGAGCCTACATCAGAATCACCTGGAAGGCTGGTTCAAGCGCATAATGGTTGGCCCATGCTAGAGTTTCTGATTCAGTACGTTTGCAGTAGATATTGTATTCCTAACAAGTTCTCAGACGATGCTTATGCTGCTAATCTAGTGACCACAATTTGAGAACTGACCGACTAGAGAGCAAAAAGAAGTTATTGAAAATTCAATCCTCTCATTAACGTATTAAGGATTGTCCTCATTTCAGCCCTATTTCTCAGGTTATCATGAACAACCGCTACTGGCTGAGTAACTAGTTAGTAAATCTATCAGCAGGATTAAGACAGTGTTTCCCGTCCTCAATGATCTAGTTAAAGAAATAGGACGTCTTCATGACCTAGAAATAGGAAGAAATATGAAATATGATGTCTTCAGACCATGATGTAGCTGAGTTATTCCTTTCATTGTCTTGGGCATCTCCTACTTCTATTAAATCAATCCCTTTTTTCAGCTGTAAGCAAGGACGATAAACATCATCTCTATTTTGCAGAGCTGTTGTGAGAAGTCAAATAGGTGATACATATGTAAATATGAAAGTGCTAATAAATATTAAATATTACGGCTTATTTTTAATGTGCTTGAAGCATCTGGTTCTTAGTGTGTGGGCCCCATGAATCTTCTTGCTTATGGATGGCCCTTAGTTCATCTTCTTGCTTACCCAACTATTCTACCTTAAGGGAATTTCTGACACACCATTAGCATTTTCCAGAGTTGCTGCACCCCTAGATTCTTACTATGTTCTTCTTCCTACCCACTTCTCTAGTTCTCTATAATCTTGATGTTCCTTAAGCTGCCAAATTTTTCTGTTATATGCTAATTTCATATCTTGTCTGGACTACTGCTTTGGCTTCTCTTTGAGCCCTCTCTACACAGCAGCACAAGAGTCTTTTTCTGGAGCAAGTGATGTGGTATTACTCCCCTGTTCAAACCCTTTAAAAAAACTTTCCATTGCTGTTATGTCTATAAGATCTTGTGTAATTTGGGTCTTATTTCTCATTCTATGCCATCCTTCTCCTTGCTCTTTGGATCCACTTGAACTTCCCTTCTGTTTCTGGAACAAAGTCCTTGCCCTACTCAGCTTTTCCCTATACCTGAAAAATTATTTTTTCCCGCTTTGCCATAGCTGATTCATTCTCTAGCTTTGTGATTCAGTTCATTGTCATGTCCTCAGACATTTCCTCTATCATTATCACCACGTTAATTTCCTCTTTAGATCATATAATGTTTTTATTATTTTTCTTTGTTTATTCACCTTTAGCTCTTCTGCTCGGCGATAAGTGCCCTTGAAAGCAGCCATCCATTTGGTGAGCACTTTCACTGCCGCAGCAGCCACTCAGCGCAGCCTCGTGGGAAGATGAGTGTTCCTCTCAGGAAGTGACAACGAGATACCCATATAGATGATTTCCTTGCTTTTTTTTCTTCTTTAGAAAGCCAGCCCAGTATGCCCAGGTTTGCCATTTTTTTAAAGTACTGCTTTTACTGTATCACTTTCTGTATAAAAAGCCTCCTGAACTCTCTCTCTCTCTCGCCTTCTCTCTCCCTCAAGCAGCATATCAAGTATAAAGTCCCCCAGTTTTTTGGCGTGTGAGGGTCAGGAGTAAGAGCTGACTTTGAGGTTTTTAACTCTTTGACCTTGAGCAAGTTATATAACCCTTGTAAGACTAGATTTTCTCTCCACAATGGGGAAAGATGGCTTAGAGTGACTTGAATGTGAGTGACATACGCAAAATTTTTAGCATGCTGCTGCTGAGCACAGAATGGGGGCTAACTGGAGTTCAGCCACATAACTACCATACATATCTTCTTAAAATCAGGTCTGCTCCTCAATCAGGAGCCCAGTCAAACTTTTCCTCCTGTTGCATGTGACTTCAGTGGCACTGAGTCATGTTGCTCCTTGACCTGAGCAGTACCAGCACTTCCCTCTGTTTCCTCGCGCCCCCCAAAATTTAACTCATCCTTAGATGCTTAAACACCTAAAATGCTACTTCTACTCTAAAGCCTACCCAGAGTCCACAGTGATCATCCCCTTACTGAAGGCTGATGACTGTTTGGGTCAATAGGGAGAGGAAAAAGAGTTTTAGCAGCCTCTGAATTTTCACTTTGTGTCAGGTTCAATGCAAGAAGGTACTTCCATTTATGTTATCTTATGTTGCCTCTGTGAGTCTTCACAATAATTCCACTTTATGGGTACCACTCTCCCAGGTTTCCAGATGAGAAGGTTGTGGCTCAGGAGATGATGGAATGAGCTAATAATAATGGCTCTAGCCTAGTTCTAACCCAGGTTTCAATAATAAATATAAGGAAATTATCACCTAATTACAAGGTTTCATGATTAAAAATGAAAGAAAAAGAATCTAGTTTAATGGAGAGCCAAAATGCCACAAGAAAATGCTCAAGAATAGAGTGCAGTCTGGAGTCAGGTTCGGTCAGTAGATTGTGGTTACACACACATGCACACAGGTGAGTGTGTTGACTGTAGATGAAGCAATCTAATGAAAAATGAGGATAAGAGCAGAGGGTTTTAAAGTTAGATTTCTAAGCCTAAGCCAAAACAACAGCATGTCAGAGTTAGGAGGAAGCACCTAACTTGAGGGGCTCAGGCCTGCACCCTGCCACAGGGCAGGGGAGAGGGGCTATCTCCTTGGGGCACTGCTGCCCTGGCTCTGCTTCCCTGCTGAACAACACAGTGTTCAGGTCGTTTGACTTGCTTCTCAGTTTGGGTCTTTAAAATTTAGAGCTGGATAGAATGTTAAAAAATAATAGCATAACTTTAAAATAAACCCCACCTACCGTTGTATATGGTTGAAAATCTGCTATGCAGAGACGCCCAAATTTTCTAAGGTATTTGATAGCAAAGCAGAAGCTAGAGTTTGAGCACTTTGGCACGTGGTCCAGTATGTCTTCCTTTCCAAGGATGGAGCCCTGCAGGCACACGTGGTACATGGGCAGGGAAACCAAGGGTGGAGGTCATTGAATCAAAAGATAAGAGTCGGGAAAGCAACAAAGGGAGGACAGAAAGCTGAGAGTTAGAGGACAGAGAGATGGACAAGTATGTTGGAAACAGTTGGCCTGTAGTAATGAGGTGTTTTAGGTGCTGAGCTCAAAGCAACTGAAAAAAACAGGTTTGAGTTATATTAATGAATCTCAGCCCTGTGTGCACATCAGAATCATCTAGGTATGTAATTAAAATGCCATTTTCTGAACCCAACAGTAGACCAGTAGACTCATTGACTTAGTCTGAGTTGGAGTTCAGATACTATAGTTTTAACATTCCTCAGTAAAAACCTTTGAGTTACAGGGAACACTAGTTCAGGAGCTCTCAATGTTTATTTCTGGGACCAAAAGCATCAGCATTGGTACAAGAACAATACCTGAAACCCTACTGAAAAATGCAAATTTCTGCCCCCATTCCAGTAATACCAAGTCCAGAAACTCTAGAGTTGTGGCCAAGGGACTGCGTGAACTAGACCTCTAGCTGATTTGAATCCTCGGGAAGTCTGGGGACTGCTGCTTTAGGCAGAAGCCATATGTTTAATTAAGCTGTTATATACTAATATATTTTACCTTTAATACACATCAGGGCATTTTTCTTCTCCCTATTCCAAAGCTTTATGAAATTCTTCTTTAATAATTGTAGGTGACATCATCAGAAGAGAAACTAATGGTATCTGTAATTGAAAGTAAGTTTTTTTGTTTGTTGACTGCCTCCCCCAAAATGTTCATTTCCTAGGATTAGCCGTAGATATGTGTGGCTTTGTCCTTACGCTCTTAACAAGGGGGTTGGTTATAAGGCAACTGCAATTGCTCCTGCTTTTAATATCTTTATGCTGTTATTTAATACCTGTATCCTGTGGGTTTTCAATATATATTAACTCAATTAAGCAACTTACACCTGTTTTGGTGTCTCTAGAAAACCACCAGGAACATCCAGTTACTTCAGAATGACAAAGTCAGCTGTTATAAAAGAATAAATTTCCTGTAAAGAATTTTGTAAACTGTGCTAGTTATCAGATCAATTTTAGGTATTATGTAAGGAGTTGATTTTGATCAGCTCCAGGTCTTTTTATTTCCCAGTTTTTTAAGAAAACTTTTTAACAAATGTAAACAATATTAGATAAATTTCAATGTAATTCTCTGAAGTGAGTCATCATTGCACTTTAACATCTCTTGACAGTGTTGTTTTCACATCTAACAATCAATGACTTTCTCCAAATGTCAGTATTTCATGGTTTTATCTCCCAGTTCCCTGAGAAAAACACATCAAAATGAATAACTGGTGTAATATAAATTATATTCTTAAAAAGTTCTATATTGTCTTAGATTCCGTAGCAAACACATACACACAATCCTATTAATTTTCCACTGATGAACTTCTTTTTAAAAAGGCTTATTTCTGATTCTACTCTCTCTACACCCCTTCTAGTATTTGATTTTATTTTCCCTTAATTTATGCACAAAATTTTGCTCTTTAATTTTACTTTCCATTGAGTTAAGAGTAGCAAGTCTATTTAATTCTTAATGTTTATATACATATAAACATATTTATATTATACTATATAATTATAATATTTATGTATCATATCTAATATATACATTATTTAATTTATATAATATCATGTAATATTAATGTATATTTAATATAATAATATTAATTTGATTTATATTTATATATTTAATTTATATATTATTTATAATATAGAAATATATTATTTATATTGTATATTATTTATAAAGTATATATACTACTTTTTCTGATTTGAGAAACAGTTTTCAAGGATTAAAACATACAAAGTAATATAATACTCTTTTTAAAAACATGTAAATGTCAATTTTTTTAAATAAAATGCAAGATGAAAGAAAAATATTTCATAAAATGTAATGTACTATGAGATAAATTTAGTATCTTCATTTATTAACATACAAGGGAATAAAATACAAACGTAAAGTTAACCATGGAAATTGATCCAAGTTCTATGTTGGTAGAGGTGGTTTGGTGGCAAGTCTGAAGCTGAGATGAGTAGGCTGGAGAGATTATAATGCATGCAGGGTTAGAGCAATGGTTTCTTAGACTTATCCTCCTCTCAGATGTCTCCATTCATGTTCATTACAGTATAGAAATGGGCAGGTTGGCTTTGGGGATGAGGTATACAAAAATACAGAGAACTTAATGGACACATGTTGGTTATACAGCACATTTTTGTTGAATCTGATTTTGTTAAACATGACCCTTGCTTTTGAAAAACTTATACAACCAGAGGAAAAAAAGGGTCAGTAAGGTAACCCTGTGGTAAGCTTACCACTCCCTTTATTCATTTATTCAATACATCTATATTAAACCATTTCTAGGTGGCAGGGTCTATGCTAAGTGCTCATTTCCTACCCTTAACCAAGGACAGGCATGTAAAGTTATAATTGTATTTTTAATTCCTCTTGAGGCCACACCAGACTCACATCTGTTGGAAGTTCTTCACATAATCGATTTCTAAGGAGAATATTGGAGCCACATCATAGCAAAAGACATCAAAGGACGGTGCTGATCCTCTACATCATTGTAGCACCAGGAAGGAGAGTGCTCAGGTAGTTCATCTCACCTGAGAAATGGTTCTCTCAATTTCTATATTGCTTTGGATTGAAAATTATGGCCACAAAATTATTGCATTCTAGAATGAACCTACCTTGTGATTTGTCTTTGCTGTTCCTTTCATTCAGTGGTGGAGTTTATTGTTCCACCTCTTAAATATAGGCTGGACTTGTGACTGCTCTGACAGACAAAATGTGGCGGAAGTTACATGTTAGAAATTCCAAGAAATGACCTTAGACTTAGGAAAACCTTAGAAATTCGTGTAGCTTTCACCTCATTAGTCTCTTTCAGTGTACCATGTAAAGAAGCTAATCTAGCCTCTTGGAGGACAAGAAGCCACTGGATAGTAATGGAGGTGCCATGACCAAAGGCCAGCACCAAAAAGCCAGGCATGTGAAAAAGCATCTTGGACCTACCAGCCCAGCTGATCCTCAAACTACTTCCTATAGCCATATAAGTGAGCCAGCAGAGGAGCTGCCCAGAAAACACAAAATATACCTGCTTTGTAACAGTATCTGTTTTGTAAGATCTATCATAGATACCCTTACACTTAAAGCTGTCACTATGAAATCAGTCTCTCCTGGCACAAATCCCCATATGTTTTGGACCATAGCTGGCAATTCCAACTTTTTCTACAGCACCAATTTTTGTAAGAAGAATGGCCAGGAATGGTATGTGTCTGTGTGTGTGCATGCATACATGCATGTGTATGAGTATGCATGAGAGAGTAGGTGATTCTGCTGTAAATTAGCGAATGTGAGAGACATGGTGGGTTTACAAAGCCCAGACTGGTTTTGAGAAGTGACAATACGTATGATCTACTCTTCTTCTCCAGTGTTGCTCCAGGGTTGAAAGTAGCAAAGAGCATCCATAACAAGTCAAATCAACCCTTTGTGGAAGTTGTCCAACATCCCAATCAATTTTCATTCTTGTTGAGGGTATAAGCCCCATCATTAAAGCCAGTAACAGCAGGATAGATGAAGACTGGCAAAACATGTACTATAGCAGTGTTCACTTTCCAAAAAAGGTGAAGTCCATTTGCACTAATTTAACTGAATGAGAATGAGTCATTTACTTAATGGATAATTTTAACTTGATTTTCAAAAAGTGGATTAAGTAATTGAAGACCTTCAACATGCAGCAGAATAGTTGCTGTAGCAGTATTTGGGAAAGAAACCAGAGCCAGGTCTGTCAGCAACTTAAGATGGAAAATTCCTATTAGTCAACCTATCAATAAGGCTTTATTATTAAGCAACATTCTAATGGCTTGGCTTCAGTGCTGACATGCTTCAGGCATTTGCACTATTACACCAAGGTTGTAGGCTATCCTGATAGGCCTCATGCTGTTAGTCCACTTTGTTAAATAGAAGTTGATTTTATATTTAGCTGTGCATGGAGTGTACAGATGAAACAAATCACTTCTATAAGCTCAACAAGATGAATAGTTGCTGTTGAAAGCTAGCAAGGAGCTGGATGCAAGATTAATATGCAGTCCCAAGTTCCACTTCCCACAATTTTTATTGATTGTGTGAAAAACTACTAAAATTCATGATTTCTTAGGTGAGTTAGATTGAACCTCTTGCATAGCTGTAGTAGATGTAATTTCTCTGAAATGTATCATTTGTCTACAAATATAGCTTTTCATTTGGGACCACGTGCAATGAATTCTGTGATGAGAGCAAAGCCTTTCTGATGGCACCCTTTGCCACAAGTATCCAGTTCCCAGGCTTGCCTCTCTGCACTCTGGTCTTTGCCAAATTGCCTCCTTGAGAGAATTTTCTAAGTGTCCCTTACTGCCACGGTCCAAATACCAGGACTTATTTGGTATTTGTTTTTTCATTCCCACAAACCACAAAAGATTAAATGTTGATATATCTTAGAAGATCTTTGTACTAACATCTGAATGACATTCCAGCTATTTTGACACAGCATTCCATCTTCTTTCAGTAGGGTTGAGAAAGAGAGAGATGATATGAAACCTGCCCTTAATTATTTTACTTTCGTAGTTTAGACCTAGATTTTGGAAGAATGGAAGAGGATTAGGTTAGGTTTGTTTCAGGGCATATATTCCAGTTTTATTACAAGTCAGTAGTTTTAGAAAATATGGGGATACATTTCAACTAGTATATTTAGGTATTTTTCTTTCTATTGAAAGCCATTGTTTTAGTAAATTCTTGAATTTAATTACAATACTAAAATATTGATTTGGTGAGGTTCATAACTAAGTTATATTTTAGACCCTGTAGTCTTTAAGTGAGAACATAGGTGGAATGATTGTTCTCCCCTCATTTTTTTTGATAATTATGGTATATGATTCTAAGTTTTACTCCATCTATAAAGGCTGAAGCCTGTTAATGCATATAATTCTTCACCTTGATTCTTCAGATGAACCAAGTTTTGCAATAAATTTGGGATTTGATTTTCCTAAATTGTCCATTTACATCTATTGAGAAACTTGAAACTCTAACTATCCCTTTGGTTCAAAGTCCAGCAAAGGTAAATTTTTCCTGAAGTTTTGACTTTGACTATATAACAATTTTATTCAAGATCAGACTTCCAAAAAATGTTGAGATATAGTGACCATAGCTACTATATTTCTTATATTCTAAGTCCACTTCTGCTTAGACAATAGTATTTTTAAGACCTCTAATTACATAGTACACTTACGATTTCTCAGAGGCCTAGATACCAATGCAAATTTCAAAGCTATTGATAATGAGTTTGATAATACAACACTGAAATAAGAGAATAAGAAACTTATTTTTTAAAAATCAGTGATGGTGATTTTTTTAGTATCTCTTCTCATGCTCTTTGAGGGTTCTTGGTGCTTCCTTGGACGGGTGTCATAGAAGGCATAAGTAAAAACATTATGATTCCACATGAGAAATAGCTGCTAAAAAGGGAGCTGCTTAGAGCAGTCTGGCCCTGCATCCCAGGGAGTCTGAGCATGGCTGGTCTATGGCTCGAGGCTTCCCGACCTCCAAAACAGGCAGAAGGTGACTGAGTGGTACCCTGGATCTGCTCTGAAGACAAGCATCTCCCTTGGACCATGAGCAGCATGATTTGGAATAGAGACATTTCTGACGGTATTCTCCATTTCAAGCTCTGCTCCCGCCTCCGTTTCTGGTCTTCATGGTACCATTTAAGGAATGTACTTCATGCTTCAATATTCTGATTTCCAAAATTAATAAGGCTGATTTTCTGACTTATGTGTATTAAAAGTCTAAATATTTATTTGGTTGGGCTAATGGTCCCTTGGTTTCTTATGATTGGAATATCATTATAAAAATAATAATGAAATACCATTTCTTGTAATAATTTTTAATCCTGAATGTGTGAACATATTATAAAACCCTCTCTTAAACAGGGCTTTATAATATGCCCTGTTTTAAAGGCATATTTATATGTGCCTATATATATATATATATATATATATATATATATATATGCGGTTCAGTTGGAAGTTGCTGAAAAACATTGCCTCCTTGCTACTCTCAGCAATGAATTATGTACTAAAATTAAACTACATTTTAGAAAGATTTATCCACCTAAAGATTTTAAAATCATTGGGCAGTGTACAAATTATCTAAAAGGTTGCTTATTTCCCATATTGTCTCCAGTGTGCTTTACTGCCGAGTTTTAAATTACTTGTTTAAATGGGCCAGCATTTACATGGCTGAAAGACGAATTGTGCTAGTTTAGGCACACATTTATAGAAATGAAATGGCGCTTGTATACACATAATAGGTGTGCTTTAGCTGTAGAGACAAAACATAAATATAAAATACACAAGGTAAATCTGTCCCAAGAGAATTCTAATTTTCCCAAAATACATTTATGCACAAATATCACATTGAACGTTTTCCATGGGCTGTATCATGCTAATGTTGCTATTAAAAACATGTTATTTTGTTAGTCCACTAAACTAAGGTTACTGTTTTTAGTGGCTTATGTATTTACATGCTCATATTTATATCATGGCACAATACATAAAACATTTTAGATATTTGTATTATATATATTCAATATATAAAATATGTAACATAGTTACATAGAATATACCTGATTAATCCAGGACCTATCATGATATTGAAAATATAGACAAATATAAAACATTCAGTGAAAAATCTTTTAATGTATAAATCCTGTGCTAATCTTATTGAAGGGGAATCTACTACAAATGGAATTGCTTTATCTCCCTCTCCTTCCTATGTTGCATCTTTCTACAACATTTGGTATCATGGGAATCATCACAGAAAATTAAAAATAAATGTGACCACTTGTAAACCCAGTGATGTTACCTTACAATTATCATGCAAGTGGTTGTCGGGTAAATCTGTCCCAGTTTGTCCGACTCTGGGTTGGAGGACAGTGGCACTAGAAATGCTCATTTAAACCCTATTAAAAAACATTTACAACTGCCTTATCTCTCTCTCTTCCTCCCTCCCTCTCTCTCTTTCAAACACACACACACACACACACACACACACACACACACACACACACACGAGGAGACACCAGTGGAGAGACCAAGCTTGAGCCTTTCTGCTACATAAAATTTAGCAGCCGTTAAACAAATAATTGCTTTATTTTAGAAGCTTGTTCTAATTAAACATTAGTCACACACTCTCCCTTGACCTCTGCTTCCTGAGTTAAAAATCACCATCCTAAAAAGCTTACTTTATGCATTCCATAATTATAAAAAGTTACCAGAAGAATGTGGTTTTATTTTGTTGTTGCCTTTTGTAAAGGAAAAATATATATACATATCTGTGTGTGTGCCTGCATAAATTTATATGTACGAAGATACATGATTGTTTTTCACAAAATTTTTGCAGTCATGTTCCAAAAAGCACAAGAGAGATGAGAGAATATGGGTGATGCTGGGAAAGAGAGGCTGGAGAAAAGAAAACAATAGGTACAAATTTCTACCAGTTTCCTGGGGCATCCATAGCAGCTGCTTAATGATACATGTATCATTATATCCTGGAGTAGTTGGAGGGCAGAAACAGACTTGATTACACTACAGACAATTGTTTCACAATAATTCTAGGCCATTTTTCATTAGCTGTCTCCCCTCACAGCAAAACACGGGGTAATTTTTTTAAGGAGCAAAACAAAACAAAACAAAACACCCTTATACCACAGAAAGGTTGTCCGGCAGTTAAAGATTTTTAATAATTCATCATGCGAAACATTTTAAGCTAAATGCTAAATTTCTCATATATGACAACAAAGATGAGCAGAAAAAAAAACAGAGCTTAACTTGATTTTATAAAAACAACAGGGTAGATGAAAGAAATTGCATTCTCACTTTTCATGATTACACGATACATTTTTTTTATTACCTTGCTTTGTCTGACAGGCTTTGTCACTGTTAGGTAGAATAAAAAGGGGTTGTTTTGAGCAAATTGATTAAGAAGCTGATTTCTTTTTAAAAGATGCATGGAAAAATCTCTCCTCACTGTCACTTAAGTAGTTTTACATATCAGCTAACTGGCATCATGCCAAAGCCCCTTTTTAAGTTTTCTTTCTAAGCAAGAGGAAGGATTTCAGTCAACATGTATATCTTTCAAAGTAACATTAGGTACATTAGGACTTTATTTTTACTTGAGATGATAATGACAAAGATCAGTAACAGCTGTAAGAAGCTATGTCTCAATTAGCAACTACACTATCAGAGTTCTTGATATGTATCAGCCTATTTAGTCTTCACCACCACCCTCTGCTGAAGGCACCCCTGTTACTCCCATATGATAGAATCCAGGTCAGGGGCCTTCAACCCATCCTATGCACGGCTCCCTCGAGCAGTCTGGTGAGGCCCTTGGGGCTTTGCTCAGAATCATATTTTACATGGATAAAATAAAATACATCAGATGACCAAGAAAATCAATTATATTGAAACAGTTAAAATATTCACAAATTATTATATACTTATATGCAACTTCATTAATGCATCCAAGAAGAATATCTGTGTGGGAAGTCTAATAACAAAGAAAATTTCAAAGCAGTGATGAATATAAGCAACATTTTAAGATAACTTCAACAACTGTAATGGAATAGACCCCTGGTGAGTTCTCCTGGTGACTTAGTCACAATGTTGTTAATACTAATGTGATTGTTTTTTAACTTTTGGTTAAAGATTAGTGAAAATAAAGAAGTACTCATTTTTTTCCATGCAAGTCATGGACCCCAAATTATGAAATGTTGATAGTCTCACTTCATGCCTGTCCCTGTATGAAACTCAGAGAGAATTTAAATTAATCATCAGATTCATTAAAAAGACATGGCAAAAAGTGTCAGGTAAACAAGTTTAGAGAATTTTGGGGCTATTTTTAGAAAAATATAGTAACCTCATCCTGGCTGGTATGGCTCAGTGGGCTGAGTGCCAGCCTGTGAATCAAAGGGTTGCTGGTTTGATTCCCAGACAGGGCACATGCCTGGGTTGCAGGCCAGGTCTTCTGTAGAGGGTGCTTGAGAGGTAACTACACACTGATGTTTCTCTCCCTCTCTTTCTCCCTCCAGTCCCCTCTCTAAAAATAAATAAATAAAATCTTTAAAAAAATATATAGCAAGCTGTTAAACAGTGTCTATTATGGAATCTTTCAGGTTTTAATATAAAGTTTAATTTTGTTTCTATGCATTTTCATATTCTTCAGGATTTGGCTTTTTTTTTTTAATATGAGCTTGAAAAGAAAAAGGTATAAATGCCAAAGGTCAAAGGACCAATGTTGACTGAAAAGGATTTCACCTGGAATCTGGCTGCCTTTTACCTGAGAAGTTCTAACTCATACTGTTCTCTCCAAGCTGGCTGATGCCCTAGTCAGTGCCCTTAGAAGCCACATACCCCTGGAGCTTACCCCTGGAGCTGCTTTCACATGGTCTATTTACCTTTTATATTGGTCTCTTCTCCTCAAAGCCTTTCTGATGATGTCATCCTTCCCTCATTCTCTGCTTTCCCCACATTATTGCTACTGTTTGGAGCAAGTGTTTTATATTTCATGATGTTATCTTGTGTTTTTTGCCTGATGACAGTCTTTTTGAAGTTATCAATTAATCACATTACATGTTTCCTATGCATATTTAGCATAGAATGCATATGGAAATTTCTTACTAAATTTTGTCTTGCAACCTTGATTTACAGAATTGTGTGTGCGTGCAGTATACAGTTAATCAGTTTATAATTTGTGGTTTAGTGTAGAATCATAATACCAGTGTGATCCCCAAATATTTGATTAAAGCTGCAAATTTTATTTCTCTACTCACATTTTTAACAGTATACTTTTCTGTTTTCTGCTTTTTTACTCTGTGAAAACTCAGTACAACATTTCATTATATCCACCAAAAATCCACATCTTGATAGTATCTATCCTGTGATTGTAACAAAAGCACTGGGTTCTTTTGCTCTGGGTTCTGTTGCCCACCGCCAATAAGAACCAAGATTCCCAATGCCAGAGTCTTATGAAAAGGAAAGGAACTATTTATTCAAAAGTTATACAGGTTTAGAATAATGGCAGAATTCTGCCATTAAATCCTACTTGCTTTGGAAACAAAAAACACCCACAAACACACAGCCCTGCCCCTCCTTGCCAAATCAGGCCAGTCAGAGGTACCATCTCTTAGGAAAAGAAATAGAGGCCTCTGGCTTAGCTGGGCAGATACACGTCAGTATTCCAGCTTCTTCAAGTCACCTCTGCTTGGCTAGGCTCATTCTCTTAATCCAAAACTGCATTCTCATGGTGGGCCAATAGGGATCCTTCTGCCTCCTTTCAAACTGCATGACCAAGACAGCATGGCTGCCCCATGCCTGAGTTTAAATCTCAGCAGGGATCTTCCTCTGTAACCCCATTTCCAACTTTTCCCACACTGATTTGCACCTACCAGTAGTTTGGACCCTCCTACCAGTTTTCTCAGCTGCCATTGTTAGGCAAGGCAAACATGGCCCCATGATGTAGGAGCGACCTCCAAACCTTTCCTGCAAACACAGTGAGCCCTTCCTGTTACATCCTGAGTTAGAGGCACACCCATCTCCCTGGCTTCCAGTGCTGCAGGCACAACTACTTAACATTACTAAACACTGGCCATGTTCTTCAGATATGCAAAGCAACTCTCAATGGCTCTGCTCCACTTCCTTTTTCTCTAGCCAGGTTGTGGAGGCTTTGGGATTTTTTTTCTACATTCCTGGGGGCAGGGAGCTTCTCTGGTTTAGGGTGTCCTCTAGCCCAAATACCCCAAGTTCTGGACCTCATTCCATACCTGTTACTTGATGAATCATGTTAGAGACCTGAATTGATGCAGCAGCAAGAATATGCTTTCTACAATTTGGCTTCCTGCTAGTTTCACCAGTATTTGTGTCCCCACTGCAATCATGGTACTGGATTCTCACAGCATCTTCAAGAACAAGGTGATTCTCTTGAGCAGAGGAGACTGATTATCTCTTTGAATCAAAATTGGTTACTGGGGTTCATGTAACTAGATATTCAAACAAGAAAAACCTAAAATGTTAAAGACTATTTTGACTGCTTCAGGTTGAAATTGGCATAGTACAATGTTGGCATTCGATAAATATGTTGAAAGAATAAATGGATAATTACAAAGCTCTGTTTTGACAGATAATCTCCCATTCTTATTTTCAATTTTTCCAGAAAGGAATAAAATATAGCCATCGGAATTCAAATTTAAAACACAGTAAGAGATGGGTGTGACAACTAGTTTCTTAATTGGAATGGTGGTCAAACTTTGATGTTGGTGTGTTCTTAATTAATAAAAATCTTACATTATGTTTGATTTATCTTTAGAGTAACTTTTAAAAAGATAATTCTATACTCTGGTTTCTCTTCAGATCGTATAAATCTTTCGCCTTTTACTAAAAAGATAATTCTGTATATTTGGAGCAGCATGGATGTTTTACCTGTCCCTGCAAAACCTTTAATTCCTGTCATCAGAGAACCAGTCCTGTGATGTTGATTTTCCCCACAGCAATGTTATTTTTAACGTAATATTCTTTTCATGAAAGTTGTCTGTCCTCATTTATCTAGATCATAACAATGCTCTCCAAGAAAATTTTGTAATTTTTTTCATTAGAGTCTTACACTTTTTCGTAAGAGTTAGTTTTAATTATAGATGTTGTTATTGCAAATAAACATAAAATTTAATTTTATTTTTTTGGAATTTTGAATTCAAAATGTACTACTTCCATCTCTCTAAAATAAACCACTAAGGTGGCTGAATTGACAAATTAGCTGAGCCTTATTAACAGTTACTAGAGAAGAAGGAGGGAGAGGAAAAACAGTTAAGAACAATTGAAAAATATAGTGTAACCTCTGCAGAAGTATATCCAGAACAATCCTGAAAGCTCCTGCAAGATTTCAGCCTGACGAAGGATCATGGTTCAGAATTAAGGTTCTATTTTAAAGAAGGTTCTGCCTGTTTATCCCTAGATGAACAATTGGGAATGAACATACCCCAGCTGTAATTATGATGACATCAGAATTCACATAAAAACCTGGCAGGGGATGGGCATGGCAATATGTTTCTTTGTTGTAATGATGGTGAAACTTGCTTTGATTTTAGTTGCTGTTTAAAACATTCACTCTCTAGTATACATGGGGCAACAGATATGAAATCAGATTGTTAAGGCACACATTACTGTTTGTTAATGTGGAAGGCACAAAGAAGACATCCATTTAACATTGACAGGGCCATAAAGGATGAAGATTATATATAGATATAGATATAGATAGATATAGATATAAATATAGATAGATATAGATACATATTATTTTAAAAATATATATATATCATTTAAAAAATAAAATAGCATCTCCAAATAATAATTTAAAAAGCAGAAGGATCAACCAAAACTTAGCTGGGAAGTGGTGACTTGTTGTGGAAAAGAGATGCTCAGTGAACTGTAGGAGAGGCTGAAGGAGAAGCATCTGTAGAAGTAGCCTGAAGCTAGACTTTGAAGTGCCTTATCAGCCATGCAAAGTATTTGGGTTTTCCTTCTAAAAACCAAGCAAAACAAACAAAAAACAAAAAGTCCCTTCTTAGAGATCTTGAAGCAGAAGAGTGAGATAATTAGATCTACTTTATGGAAAGATTTTAGCAACTCCCTATTCAAGCATTTAGAAAAGTATGTCTCTGGCATATTTTTCTCAATATTTCAAGTCAAATCTGTTCTACTTTTCTTTGTCTAACACACCCTTTCCCCTTTCCTCCATTCATGAAGCCAGAAACAAACTGAATTCCACAACAAAAGCAAAGTCATTACCTTCCCACAAAAAGGTAATTTTATATTGTCCCTACCATTGAGCCCACTGCATTTTATTCTATGAATATGGCTCACCATTGGGTCAACAGCAGGCAGCTGAACAACCACTTCTATTTTGTGTAACCTAATGCTGTCTGAGAAGCCTTCAAAGTCTGGCTTCATTAGACTTTTGGGGACACTTTATTGTGAATAGAATATGGAGTAAGTAACTCAGGAGGTCTGAGATCTTCAATATTCACAAATAAAGTTCTTGGAAACTAGTTCTTTGCAAAAAATAACTAAATCTTTGTTCCAAGGAATTAAAATAGGAAATGTATCCCATAAAAATAGTTATTAAACGTTTCAGAGATACTTTGTAAAGAAAAGGGGAGCTAAGCCAGAGAACTTGAAATGTAAGAGATGACAGGATAAGAGAAATAGCTATATTTTGTAACTTTATTCATCAATTTCTGACATCTTTGCACACATGTTTCAGATGCTGTTTGATTTCTTTCAAAACAAAATTTTAAAATATTGACAAAATTCAAACTAAGCAATAGTTTAGAATGCTTAACTAGTTATCCTAGAGATAGTATAATATAAATGTTAGCAATAATTTGCCTTTCATATACCCCAAACTCTTAGTAGATAACAGATATTGCTTCCAGTTGGACTTATACAAAACATTCAACAGATGACTAGGAGAATGAGAAAAGTAGGTGGCAGGTCTGTCTTCTTTAATGATAATACAGCCAGGGACAAAGTGGCCCTGCTGGCCATTCTCTGGTGTGAGAGTTCTCCCTCCTTGTCCCTGTGAGAGCAGAGTCTCACCCAGAGAAGGTAAGCCAGGTGGCTAGAAGATCAAGAGAGCCCAGTATTCCAGATTTCTACAACTCTGGAGTAAATTTTAGGGGTTTAATACAGGAATTCTAAGAATACCACAGGTAGGTGATGAGCAGAGGTCGAATGCAGAGATAAAAGTATCAATGTCTAAAAGCAATTAACAGTAAGGCTCAGAGTAAGAACCAGTGTTACGGAGAGCCAGACTCAAGACACGATTCAGGGAACGGAGTAAGCCTTTATTCACACGCGCGGGCTCAGAGGAGGCAGTCTCCAAATTCTGAGCCCCGAATCGGGGTTAGATAGGGGTTTATAAGCCCTAGCATTCCGGGCGGGAAACGGATGGGCTTCCCAGGTGGGGGAAGGGATTAGCATTCAGGTGGGAGACTGATGAGATTGATGTGCTACCCAGGCGGGGGAAGGGATGTGAAAATGGGCTACAGGAACAGATAAGCAATGATTAACAGTTAACCTGGGAGGGGTCTCTGGCTAGGCTGCTCCTCCCAAGTCATCTTGCCCTTATCACCAGCATCTTGGACCTGACTAAGGACAAAGTGTGGGAAGTTAGGGAAGCAAACAGCATGTTTAATAGCCTACAAAACTATTTGCAAAATCTTAAAAGGATGCAACTCTTTGACCTGCGTATAGCATACCTAATAACCTCCATTCCTCTGAGTCTGGGTTCCTGAATCTAGTGGTGGGATATCTGGATGTCCACTCAGCATAGGTAAACTTTATTTATTATTTTTTTTGAGACTTCTGCAATGAAAGTAGTATAGATGTTTCATAGGTGTCTGGGAAAATTCTGAGTTTCCTAGAAGAAATAAAAATAAATCTAGTGTCAGAATGTTTGTGAGATGGGGGGTATAGATTACTTTGGGAAGGTGTCACCTTTCATTTGCTCAAGCCCTGACTTAGACATCAGGAAAAATTGTTTTAATGGACAGGCTAACAAGCTACCAACTTCTTCACAACTTACAAGCATAAACTTCAAATATCTAAAATCAAGGGGAAAATAAACATTATTAAAATATTCAGCAACAGGAAATCTTATGGAAACATATGACACATTTGAGATTACGTTATTCATAAGCAACTCTCAGGAAGTCAGATCCTTCTTTTCTCATTTAATGGGTTTGCTAAACCATCTTCAGCTAGTCTGCTTCAGTGTCTTCCGACTGTAGCCTCATTTGGCATCAAAGATGCTCATTGATTTTTCTGAGCACCTCTCAAAAGAAGGGAGGAACCGGATAGCTCCCTTCATGTTTGCCCTATCATTTAAGCTGCTCCCCAGAGACCTGGCAATTAGGTGACCACGGAAAACTCTCTCCCTCTAGAAGTTATGTATTTTATAACTCCACTGACTTTACACATGTACACACACATGCATACCACACATACATAGTAGGATGGCAAGATTTAACAAATACAAATAGAAGACAATCAGTCAGTTAGACTTGAATTTCAGATAAACAGAAAGTAAGTTTTTAGTTTAATTATGCCCCAAATATCACATGGGCAGATTTCAGGGATTTTGCTTATGCTCATACATGTGCCTCATTTGAGCAAGAAACTGTGCTAAGGATAATGGGTTGGTATTGTCTGAGAAAGATTCTGAGCTAAGAGACAGAAGGGGATGTTAATACTGATATGGAGCAGTGATTAAAATTAGACAGAGTGGCTTTGTATCCCAATTCTGATAGTCTTATGAAATTCAGGAAGTGGTTTAACTTTTCTAAACCTCAGGTTCCCTATCTGTAAATTGGAAATAATTACAAGAGTGTAGTAATAACAACTTACATTTTCTGAGCGCTTACTAAGTAGTAGGCACTATTTTATAGGCTTTACACTTACTAACTGATTTTATTTTTACATTAATACTATGAGAAGGTTATAATTATGAGTAATATTCCCTTTTTATGTCTGGGGATCCAGAGCACTGAGGGGCTAGGTAACTCACCCTAGGACAGAGGTGCTCAGTGGTGGAGTTGGGCTAGATTTCAGTCCAGGAAGAGGGTTAAATCTACAGTGTCAAGAAATAAAGTGTGTATGACACCATGCCCATTGATTGGTAGCCAGTCAGTGCTTAATCTGTGCTGTTACCGGTCTCATCAAAGGAACAGGTCTACCTGGCCCCTTGTAAAAGTAAGATTTATGATAAGAGGTGATAACCCAAAAGAAAAATTGAGCCCTCTCCCCGCTGGAGTGAGTGACTAAAATCCAAAGGGGGATCCTTGTGATGGTTCCCACTCCCCAGCAACCCTCACTGGCTAGAATAAAGGAGAACCAAAAGGCTGGGGCTTCTGCTGAGACGAGCTTACACGGTCATAGTCGTTTCTAACCTGGATCCTCTCAACGGCCTGTGACTTATGGGCATGTCCCATCCCCATCAGCAAGACTTCCAGGCCTGCCCTTCAATGTTTTCAGTTAACTTGCTTGGTGTTTGTTGTTGTTGTTTATTTATTTGTTTAATTATTTATTTATTCAAAACTATTGATTGAGCTCCTTGTATGTTACACATGTTGAGCGATGGTCTAGATTTTCAAAATACCCATATAAACACAGCAGACCTCTGGCCATGATCACACAGTTTATAGAGAGACAAATCTATAAATGCATGATTTCAATGCAAGGTGATGCATGTAACAACAGCAGAGGTGGCTCAGAATGCAGAGTGGTTAAGTCTGCTTGAGGTGGTGGAGAAGGCTCACGGGAGAAGTGGTGAGATGACAAGACTCCATAGGGGCAATGCTAGGAGATGGGACTTGAGGGGGAACACTGGTAGCTCCATTTTTTTGAGCTCCTATTATGTCCAAGTCTGAGAGTTTTACATGTATTAACTCATTTAATAAGAAAGGCACTGCTTACACCCTCATTTTACACATGAGGAATAATGGAAATAGAGATAATCAAGTTCAAATACCTTGCTCCAAATTACACAACTGTTATGCAGCTGAGCTAGGATTTCAATCCTGCTATTCGGCTCTGAAGTCTATGCCTTTTACCATCATACTGTTCAAGTCAAATAATGAGCTTACTGGTTAAAAAGGAGGACCAGTTCCAGAGCTAAGGACTAAAAAATACAAAGCAGTGTGAAAGTGAGGGGTGGGGACATTCTTGGGGGTTGTGGGCATGAAACTGGACTGCTATACTGTACAGGATCTCTGCTTTGATGGTTATTTGTATTCTAAGTTTTAAACTCTGAGAAGTCCTAGAAGGATGTGAAACAATGAATAAAAGTATCAACTTTGCATTTCAGAAAGATAACTCTCTGAAATTGGGAGGACACATTGGACAAGCGTCTTGCTGGAGGCAGAGGGATCAGTTATGAGATTCTTGTAGTGATTCCACCAAGGCCAGAGGGATGGACTCATAACTGTGTGTGTAGTATCCAGCAGTGCACCTAGGAGACAGGAGTCTTTCAGGGATAGGCTGTTATTTGAAAAGACTATTAAAATGGATGTGAATGCATGTGAGTGTGTTGGCACTTTATCCAAGAATTCTACTTCCAGATGTCAATACAGTAAGGCAATTAATTGTAACTTAAGATGATCCAATCACTGAAAGTAGATGTTATGGACTTTAGTTCCAGTTAACTATAAACCCTTAATCCTTTCTAAATGTAACTGCAAATCTTCTTTGCTTTTTATAAATATTTAATAATAGGGGACTGTGAGGAGTCTATATTTCCAAAATCTTCATTGTTCTAAAGAAAGCATCTGCAGACTTAGGTATTAACACACCCAATTGCTGTCAAAATGCATTAATCAACCTAGATAATCACTGAGATGCAAGTGATAGTCTTCTAATCTTTGGATGGATAGAAACAGAAGATTGATAGCTTTAGTTAGATATAAGTTAGGTTTTACAGATAGGCTGTGTAATGCAATCCAATCCTTCATTTCATTAGAAGAGTGTAGAATTTTCCCTTTTTTTAAAATTTTGTTTTTAGGTATTCTCTCACATGCATTCAGAGCTCACTGTTGAAGTCATAAGTAACTATTGATGCCTTGTCTTAGTTATTTTTTATTCTACTCAGTTCATTCAACAAATACATACTCAGCACCTCTTTGGGACCAGGCACTATTCAAGTCACTCAAATAAGCAGTGAACCAAATAGATAAAGTCACTGTCTTCATCAGATTTGGACTCAGGTAGGGAAAACATAGAAGAAACAAATCAGACATGTAAAAATATGGGAGCCAGATCACTCAGACACTTTTCAAGCTTTTGGATTTCTTTCTAAGCCAAATGAACTCAAAATGGGTGAAATTTTTGATTCTTGCTCCTTGATTTATCTCTTGATTTTATTTAATAAAAAAGTATGAATGGTCTGGAATTGGTGATAGGATTTGGGTGGCACACAGACAACACAGAAAGTCAAAGGATTCTCATTCTTATCTTTTCCACCAATAATTCTAATTTATTTGAAAGTAGCTATAATTATGTTATTTGAAAATATTTTTGTTGTAACTTTCCCACATTCCATCTAAACAAGAAATAACACTCAAAACTTAAATTTTTGTAATACATGAAATAGCAACTAATATGTTCAGAAAAACAATCAATATTTTCCAGAGAAACTATCATGATTCAAAGTTAATCTGTTACAAGGAAAGGAACTGGAATTGGTTACTGACATGCAATCATTCATTTCTTATTTTACCAACAGTAATTAAATTGCCCGGAACTGTTGTCATTTAACAGCCTATTAATTGACTAATGTGCATTACTTGCATTCAGAGGATAGGTAAAATCCTGGGATTAGGCAAGAAATAAAAGAGATTTGCAAACTCTGCCCGTCATCCTCAAAGGGGTAAATTTACCTCACATTAGAAGGTAATTTATAAATGCACAAGTAGCTAGTGTTTCAGAAAAAAGGAAACATGTCAATCTGAAATCACAGTAGCTACAAGGAAGAGACAGCCCTCCTGAGAGCTATGGGAGCTGATCTCTTAAAACCTTTCTTATGAGCAGAAGAATCCACCATCTTTTTTTCTTTTAAGATTTTATTTATTTACTTTTAGAGAGAGAAGAAAGGAAGGAGAAACAGTGGGAAAGAAACATGCTGGGTGAGAGAAACAGTGGTCAGTTGCCTCTTTCATACCCCCAGCTGGGGACCTGACCCTCAACCCAGGCATATGCCTTGACTGGGTATAGAGCCAGCAACCTTTTGGACAAAAGGCCAGTGCTCAATGCACTGAGCCACACAAGCCAGGGTGGATCCAACATCCCTTGCCATCAACCTGATGCCTTCTTCTGCTGTAACTTCTTTTCTCATAAAAGCTTTCATTCACCCTTGCTAATTCATTAGGTTGCTTCTGAGATGTCTTGCATTCTTAGTTGGAATCATTCTTATTTTCATAACATAGAACTTTGCTGTACATCTACTGTCTCCTTTCTTTTCCACTTTTAGAATTTTAAACATATATAATTTACAGAAACCTGTAGACTATTTTGAGGGCCTAGGGTGTGTGTTTGTCAGAGCTTGAGATCTTTTCATCTTTAAGTCTTCAGTATATTAAATAGGACTGAAACATGGAAGAAGTCAAAAGGTATTCAAGAAATTCAATTGAGATAGGAAATAATTTACTGTAAGTTAGGTTAAAAGGAAGTGACAAAACTGACATGCAAGATCTATTAAAATTCTCAGTTCCAGTGTCTCATGATCCTAAATCATTGGCAATCCAAAGGCAAGCATCTCTTATGCTCATGAGTTTTCTTCAAAGGGTCTTATTACCAAACATTTCTATAAGATTTCTCTCAGAGAACATTAAGAATCTGTGTCTTCTTTCTGAAGTCAGAGAACTTCTTTCTCCTTTTGGACTTCAGGCAGAAATTTGCTTTAAAGATCACAGGACCCTTGCCAGGAAACATTTCTGTCTAGGCCCATTAAAGTCCCAGGAAGCATTTATACTTTTTCTTGTTTCAGAGTACGGTGTTCTGTTGACCTTGCCTGAGTAATGTCTCCCCAGGAGCAAATGCTCTGCTGCCCAATGCCCCAGTCTACTTTCTGCAAAATGGAGCGAATTACACTTTTCTAATTTACTGACACATAATGAAGTTGGAGAATTACTTTGGCTTAAGGTATGAATGGGGTAGAATAAAGCAAGATGTCATGGTTTTTCTTTTCATTTGGGATTTTTGATAACCCGCACCTTTTGCTTCTCATCCACTGTGGATAACATGAAGTGGTCTCAATTCTCCAATAGAATTGACCCACAGAATATTCTATGGTCTCTTGTTTCTGAACATTGGTTCTTTAGTGACAATGTATAAATAAAACACAAGGTTTAAGATTTAGTTCTGTGTTCTCAAACATAAATTCAGAACTGACTATTTATACTTGTTTAGTTGTCATTCTCTAATGGAAAGATGCTTTTTTTATAAACAGAAAACTTGAGTGGTATGATAGGTATGAATTAGTATAAAATGAAATTACCAATTTGTTTGTGCCCATTTAGTCTGATGTGTGATCTTTGGTAAGTCTGAATTTCAGTTTATTCATCCATGATATGACAAGGTCAAAACAGGGTACCTTTAAGAAATTCTTGTATGAATCTTTGTAAATTAAATAGAACTGATTGTGCTGATGGAAAAGGAATTCAATTAGGTTCATGCATTTATCTGAGACCAAGTCCAGCTCTAATCAAACTTATCTAAAGGGGGTAAAATACTTTTGGTCTTGTGTGTGTGTGTGTGTGTGTGTGTGTGTGTGCATTCTATGCACAGAATTTTAATGCTCCTCACTTCCTCCAAACCAAACTAGCCATAGATTAACTTCAGCAGGCTCTCTATGTATCCAAACTATTAAGTTTTCTTTTTAAGGTTAATTTTGTGTGACAATGTAAAATTCTTAGCATCTTGTCTGTGAAAAGCTGGTAAAAGAAAGAACAATGGTTAAATGGTCTATCCTGGATTCTTTCAAAGCATATTCTACCAGAATTCATAATTCTGAATCCCTAATATATGATTTATTGTGACATATGACATTTTACCATTAAACAATACTCTTTAAGTATAGGTTTTGAACAAACATGAATATACTTATCTATATCCTATTATCTAATTAGTTGAAGAGAACTTTATTCAGTACTTAACACTAAATATACAGCATGTTGTGTCAAGGGACTTCACATACGTTGTCTCTGCTCGAAGTCCAGAGTGGGTGTGTCATTTCTCTTACTTCAAAGATGTCATGAAAGACTCATCAATAGGTTTCCTTTCTCAGGGGCGTTTAATTCTGAGCCTTTTTTTGTAATTATGGAGTGAAGGCCTGATTATATAGTGAAGAGATGGCTGATGTCAGGAGAAAAATCAAGGAGGCCAAAAAGGGCTAAGGGGCACTTTCTAATTTGCTGGATATTAAGCAGAATAGACCCTTTCCTTTGACAAAGACCAAAAGGCATTTGACAAAAGAGACTGTTGCCTGATACAATGCAATCTCAGTAAAAGCAATAAATAAACACATTCAGCTAACATATGGATATATTCTCAAATTTAAATTCAAAGGACAACACAGTGCATTTTCATAACAAGTTATGAAATTAATAACCTGAGGATTTTCTAAAAGAATTCATTGTGTATCATAAGTTGATGATTCACCTAATGCCTCTGTAGAACTATATAATCAGAACAGCCAGACTTGGCTGGCTTACAAATTGCAACATTATTTTTCCTAAATCCCCAACATTCATGATTTCATTTCAGTAAAACAGTAATTTAAACAATGACTAAATGTGTAAGGAAAATGCATTGAAGATTATAGAACAATTTATTAATAATAGTAGGACATTTTCTGCAGCACTTTTAATGCATCACTTAGGACCATATTGATTCAGCATCAAAGTTCTTAGAAACAAGCCTCTTACCAATATCTAAGATTCTGATGTTGTAATTGAACTAGAAAATGTAAGATTTCCACTGTTTCTGCTGAGAATTCTTCCCAATAAATGTATGTTTTCCACTGGGGCTAAAACCACTGCTACTTGTGTTTTTAATTTTTCCTCCTGTTTCTTTTTCATATTATTCAGTTTTCTTTTTTCTCTCTTTTACCAGAAAAACAGATACATTAGACACTATTTATTCCTCTAAGACAACTTGCACTTTAGGGGCCCATGTGAATGATAAACTTTGTTATAACTTATAGCCAGAAACTCACCAGTGTGTAGTATGAAAGAATGGGAAAGTGTATTAATTCTTAACTCCATAAGGTGGCTGAGTGAAACTCTTAGCAGAGATGGTCTTTCACTATTTCTCCCATTGTTTTACGTATTTTTTGTAAAATGTTTAAGAAACATCTCAGTTTGCAGCCTTACTGAGGAGACAGGACATCTACATCTGAACTTAATGAGTTATATATTATGGCATTAGCATCACACCATTGTTTGCTGAAAGAACAAAGAACACTCAATTAGGATTATGGTTCTGATCTTAGTGCTAAGCAGATGAGTGGCCTTGGGTAAGGTGTTTCATCTTCGAACATCTGAAAATGAAGAGACTGGGCAAGGTGGTCTCTAAGGATCCTCTACTGCTACTATATACCTTGGCTGTGGGTTTTCCAAAGCTTGAGAAAAAAAATAAAGAACTACTTGAAGACACCTGAGTAGAAGCATCTAACATTAGGAGAATTAAACAATTTCCAGGGAAATGGAATCATTCTACTAAGAGGGGTATTTGCATAAGTAGTATGATGAGTTTCACTAGGATAAGAAGGGATTTGGCTCACTTTTCTGACAAGGTGGCTGTAGAACTGGTATCTCCTCATCAGGGCATTAGGATTGTATATCCCAGAAGTAGTGGATGCTGTAGTGTGCTGCACAGATGCCCCCTCAGGACAGAGACATTCATTCAATAAGAAACTGGGAGTGTTGGCTCCTTGTGTCTGAAGCCCAGCTCCTCTCTTGGAATTACTCTTAGCTTAGGGAGTTGCTGTTTTCAAGGTTATACTTTCTTTCTGGAGATGGTCTGCTTCGAATGACTGTTCATGTAGGGCAAATACAAAGGCTCAGCCCCTGCCTCACTTGGAGACAGCTCTGAAGGATCACCTCACCTTAGAGTGCCCATGATGCTCTGGGGTCCTCAGAGGTCTCTGTGGTAAATGCATCACGATTCACTTTCTTTGCCAGATTTTGCTTCCTTCATTTCCTTTTGGATAATGTGCACGAGTCCACTCTCCAGTAAACCTCCTACACCCAAATTTTCCTCTCTGAGTCTATCTCTGGGTAACCTACCCAAGGTATCAGAAGATGGAAAATACAAGTTTTTGTATTAAATTGAGTATCATATAGTAAAAATACCTACTGAAAGATGGGTTGAAGTGGGAGACAGTAGGGTGACAGGGAAGGATAGAGCAAAACCAAACTAAACGAAGCCAAACCTAAAAGCTGAGGCAATTACAAGATTTGACCAAAATTGAATTAGTGTAGAAAATATATTGGGATAAAGTGCTTTCCCTGCCCAAGATAGAAATAACACATTTAGACAATTTTTGGGCCTGTGTTCAAAGGACTCTGTTAGAAGTCAGTAAACATTTTAATAGAGGCAGCATGAGAAAACAGTCACAAGTTATTGCCATGGTATTTTCCACTGACAATAAAGTCATAAACTGAGGACAGGAGCCCAGGGCTACTTCTTAAAAATGAAGTTCATGGAAGCACATGACATTCCTGAGGAAGAGCAAAATCCAAATCACTAGGTTGAGAAATAAGAGCATTACAGAATCCCAACAACAAGCATCACCTCCTGACAAGAGAGTCCTCAAGATTCTAAGCCAGAAAGTCATTAGTTCTGACAGATATCTATTACCTATCTATATATCATCTATCTATCTATCTATCATGTCAGAGAGAGAGAGAGAGAGAGAGAAAGTGGGGGAGAGAGATGGGAAGATAGTTGTTATTCTTTGAATAGTGAGACAGAGTGTTTCTTAAGGCAAAATTTCAGGAGACATAATTAGACATTTCCTTTTCCACTTTTCTTTCAGTGGAAGTGACTGGAAGAACTTCTTAAGAAAACAGATATACAAGTAGCAAGTGACTTGGGAAGGGGAGATTTATAGTGCAGACACATTCAGGGGTTATTGTCTCACTTCCACATCTAGATCTCTCTCTCTCTTTCTTTTTTTTTTTGTATTTTTTAAATTTATTTTTTAGAAAGAGGAGAAGGAAGGGAGATAGGGAGAGAGAAAGAGGAGAAAAACATCGATGTGAGAGAGAAACATCTATGGGTTGCCCCTCGTGCGCCCCTAACCAGGGACTTGCCTCGTAACCCAGGCATGTGCCCTGACTGGTAATCAAACTGGTGACTTTTTGCTTTGCGGGCCAGTGCTCGATCCACTGAGCCACACCAGTCTGTGTGGCAAGATATTTCTTTAAAAAATACTGTGATTAGTCACAGTTCTCCTGCCCTTTCTTTCCCCACAGTATTATACCTGTGTAGCTGCTTTTTTACCATATTATATTTCACATTTATATTTATAATATTTCATTTTATTGTATCTGGGCTTTGATTCTAGCCAACTGTGAATCTATTTCATTCTGTTTCAGTCGTTTGCTGTGTTATGTAACCCCCACTCTTTCCCCTGTTCTGCTTTATGCTGTCCCTTATTTTGTTACACGTAACACTTCAGGCATCCACTAATATAATTTAATTGATTATATTGTTTAAGTGTCTTAAAAAAACATGACCTTTTTATATAGTTATACATACAAACAAACACAAAAACACTTAGGATTTTTATCTTTCCTTCTAATCACAGCATCATAGTACTGTATATTTTTCTTTCCCATTTATACCATGGCAGACACAAAAGTGCTGAACCTACATACATACTTATATATTAGTGAAGAGTTTTAGATACAGCCAAGAGAAGACAATCCTTATTAACTTAAGCTGAAAATAAATTTCAGGTAATCCATAGAAATAATGGGTGATTGGAGGTATATTAGGTGATCCTTAGAAATAATGGAGTATTGGAAAGTCGGGTTCAGAAAACGTACAGGAGCACCGACAGGCTAGACACCTGGCACCACAACTGAGGTCACCCTGCAGTCACATTCTGTTTAGGGAGCCCTTAGAGGCACTATTCCATTAAGGCTAGAAGCTGATGCTGCCACATTGAGTTTGCACCTACACTGATGGATGCTATGACTGTGAATGGACTCACGTGGTGGGGACTTCCTCACAAGGTGCTTTCTAGCTGGGCTGCCGATGTCAACCACAGTCACCCTATTTAGTTGCCCAATCTCCAAATATATATTTCCTCCCATAATTTTTTAAAAATAATACCTTTCCCAATATAATACCACTCCTTGAGCAACCAAACACATTTCCTCTCCCTTCCTAAGGAGAGCTTTCCCAATTTCTCGCCCATATCTGCTTACAACTCCAAGTTCTGACCTCCCATGGCATTGCCATTCCTTCCCTCGTCCTGCTCTGACACTGGTCATTCTGAAACCTATGGGGCAACTAAAGTTAGCCACAGCCAACTCATGCTATATACCACTGTTGAGGATAGTGATAGGAACAAAGATGGAAAGTAAGATATCTAAAAGCACAAATGCACAACAGAAAAAGTTAAGGATAGAAGCTCTAGAATTTATGGAGAACAGGTGATAGACATAGCTGACATTTAGTACTTTCCTTCTCCACATCAATTTATATTCTCTCTGCCTCTGGCTAACACCTCATTTGATCAGATTTCTTACCCAGTGTGGAAACCCTAATCTTGGTGATCCTCTCACTATGGAATTTCAATGGTTTAATCTTTTGCCACTGGGCAAGGTAACATGATGAGAACCCTGAAAGCCCCCCTAGATTCGGCTTACGTGCTCCTATTCATTGCACAAAGCAATTCTAGTTCTTCTTGGTAGTCGGTATCAACAGAAAACAACAATGTAATTACCATTATGTTGTGCTGGTATGCTCATGAGTTTAAGGCATCTGAAATGTCTAAGTAGCAGTCTCAGATTCTAACTTAATGAAAACATTCTCATATCAGTGAAAGTTCTTTCTTCATTACTAAAGCCTCTAAACTTAGAGGACCTCAAAATAGAAAAAGCTGAATGAAAATATGTTGTAAATGGGTCATTTCCCTAAAAGTGAACATTCACACTAATATCCCTTGACTCTTAGAAACCTATATCCTAATTATGGAAACACTGTATCATATATTGTTTATAGTGGTAGAGTAGTTATTGCATATTTTAAGACCACATCCAAATTTGAGAAGGGGTTCTCTACCTAATGAGACTCTCACTGAGTCTAATATGGATTATTTCACCACTCCACAAAGTCATCTCATCTTGTTGATGGTGTGTTTTAAGACTTTAAATTTTATGGGCATTATCCAATAGCCTTCATTTTTTACCTGTAAAGTGAATTCCTGAGTGGCGTTCTATGCTTTGTAAATGTGTAAAAAGTGTTCAGTAGGTTCACGGGTGATGTTGCTTGCGAGAAAATGATGGGAGGAAAGAGACATTTAAATCCAGAATGCCTATATTCCTTTCAAGACAAATTATTATCCCCTTCTTGACAGAATGAGGCCAAGTAAAATCAATGTGCTGTTGGGGTCCTTGAGGTATGGTACCAAAGAGGAGCTCTGACTTTAGTACTGCTTGTTGGGAATTGCACATGGGAGATGGAATAACCATCTTGGCCAAGTTTAAATCCATGTTACTCAGCCTATGCTTAGTCTCTAACAACATCACTGTGTCCTCTTTGTTCACTGGAGTGTTTGGGAAGGGAGCTGACAGATATACATAAGGTAGGTCATCCTGTCCATATATTTATTTTAAATTCATTTATTTCATGGGATTTTTTTTGCCAGTACTCACAAGGCATACAAATATTTTCAAACTTTGGGCCCATTCAAATAGATCCACTCACATATCTGTACCATAATGTACTTTTTGAAAATTCTGCAGTCTTACTGTAGAACACCTGGTGGAACCATGTTACTGCCAGATTCTCTTTGCAGGTAGAATGGATGAGATATAATCACTGACATTCTATTCAATGCATTTCCCTTCTCCGAATCTTCTGGGGAAACTTGTGAATGTGGCTGAAATGATATTGGAGACATTTTGTCTACTGTCAACATCATTGCCTATCTGCTGAAATCAAAATATTTTGATTCTCCTTGGAAACTTTTCAGGATGCCATAGGCAGTTTAAGAGAAGGAAGAATTGTTATAGAAGTATATATGCTGGGAGTGCGAACAACATATATGATGCTTGGTTTGCCTTTTGACCTGCTTATATTAAATATCACAAAAATCACTTTAACTTAAGATGGACTCCTTCTGGGAAAAGTTGAACCTGTGAACAGATGAAACCAGAAATGTCAGGCACTACTAGCCAATTCAGGTTGCCTGGTCACTTTGTATCCCGTGATCAGTTGTCCCATCCCCAATAAACCACAGATATAGGCCAAGAACTGTTTATAAAAATGAGAATAGTTATTTGCTAAAACAAACATGGATTTATTCTGAAGTTCTAGTGTCCTTAGTGTCTACCCAGCTATTTTGTTGCATAGATATTATGAAGGATTAAATACTCCCAAAGACTTCTGTGAATAAAATCATTTTGATTGCCACAGTGGTTCTGGTGCCCTCTCTGATGATTATTCCCATTGTGTATTTAGTGTCTAAGGGCTGTTCACCTTGGACTCTGACACCCTTGACTCCTCCCATTCCATTAAAATTAGGAAATGCACATATGAATGGTAGCATTGCGTTACTAGGGAAACTGTCAATAAAGTGTTTAAAAACTGCTTGCTTGGAGAATCAAGATGGTGGAGGAATGAATGGAAGTCACACTGACCTCCTCCCAGGACCAACCTGGAATTACAGCTAAATTGTGGAGAAATCACCTGGAACAAACAACTGAACAATAGAGAGAGAAGAGCCTTGCAATGTCGGAGACAGAAGAATCGGCTTTAGCGCAATCTAACTGGTAAGGAGTGCAGTAGAAACTCAAGAAGGCTGGTGGGGCGCCCACAGGTGGCAGTGCCAGAAGGACATTGAAACAGCCAGTTGTATCCCCCTGAGAAGAGCACGGTCTAAACCCTAAGAGGGGATCTCCAGCCTACAGCACCAGAGCCCAAAATGTACACAGATAACAACCAGCTGTGAAAGTAGGCAGGGTTGCTCTCTGCCAGAGACAGGTGACTGGAGATGCAAAGAACTGTTTAAAGGGCCAACGCATAAATTTTTATTTGCAGCCACCTACCCTGGGCTTCAGTGAAGGTGGGGGCAGAGTGGGCTAGAGATGCCTGAGAAGACTCTGGGGAAGAAGGCTTTGGGGAGAGAGCTGAGAGAGTAGTTGGCAGGATCCTGGTATTGACTCATTCCCTCATGCAGCAGCAGCCATCTGGCTCAGGCAGACCATTCCTCTGGGCGGCAGCAGCATGAGAGGCCACAATAATCCCACTCAAGGAGGGACTCTGCCCCTCCCTGCTGAGTGCAGAGTGACTAAATTAAAAGCTGAAGGAGACAGCCACAGACAATAGATTGCTGGAAGTCTCAAACAGACTGCCTAAGGTTAGACAGGGTCAACATCTGAGATCATCAGAGGCAGATTCAGAAAGGAAAAAAACAGGAGACTCCTACCACAGAAGTTCACACCACAAGGCCAGGAAATCAAGACAGATCAATTTAAGAAGCAGAAGCAAAAAAGAAGAGTCTCACAAATAATGGGAAGACAAAGAAACAACCCCCAGTCAAAGGGAAAGGAGGAATCCCCAGAAAGAGAACTAAATGAAATAGAGACAAGTAAACTCTCAGATATTGAGTTGAAAACAATGGTTCTAAGGCAGATCAATGAGCTCAGTGAGCTCAGAGAGAATTACAAAAAGCTACAGGGAAATCATGAGGAACTTATTGCAAACTATATCAGCATGAAAAAGGACATAGAAACTATCAATAAGAGACAAGAGGAAATGAAGAATACAATTTCTGAATTGAAGAACACAGTAGAAGGAATCAAAAGAAGGCTAGATGAAGCTGAGGACCAAATCAATGAGCTGGAGGACAAGGTAGAAAAAAGCTCCTAGAAAGAACAAGAAAATGAAAAAACACTACAAGAATGAAAAGGTGTTTAGGGAAATGCAGGACACCCTGAAACATTATAATATCCATATAATAGGGATACCAGAAAGAGAAGAAGAGAAGCAAGGGATAGAGAACCTGTTTAAAAAAATAATGATGGAAAACTTCCCTAATTGGAGGAGAGAAGAAGTCACACAAGTCCAGGAAGCACAGAGGGTCCCATTCCAGAGGAACCCAATGAGGCCCACTCCAAGACACATCATCATTTAAATGGCAAATATCAAAGACAAACAGAGAATCCTAAAGGGAGCAAGGGAGAAAGAAGTGGTAACATATAAGGGAGCCCCAATACACCTTGCAGCCGACTTCTCAACAGAAACACTGCAAGCCAGAAGGGAATGGCAAGAAACGTTCCAAGTCATGAAAAACAAAGACCTGCAACCAAGACTGCTCTACCCAGCAAGGCTCTCAATTCAAATGGAAGGCGAAATAAGGAGTTTCCCAGACGAAAGAAGGTTAAAAGAATACACCTCCACCAAACCAGCATAACAAGATATGCTAAAGGGAATTCTTTAAGAAGATGAAGAAAAAGATCTATGAATACCCAGTTCCCTTCATGGTCACCAATACTTGATATTACCACTATTTTTAATACTTAATCTGATTGTGACAATGATGTGTTATTTTAATTACTTTATTTGTTTAAACTAAATCTGTTTTTGTATACCTCTTGCCTATTTCAATTATTTTTTAAAAAACTTTAAATGACTTTTTGATATTCTTTATCCATTTTTTGATTAAATGTTTGTAGAATTTTTTTATGAAAAAAATACTATTAACCCTTTTTCAGATGTGTTGCAAATGCTTTCCTATTCTAATACTTGTCCTTTAACTTCTTTATGTGTATATTACTGTATAGTCTTAAATGTTTAAATGGTCATACTGTCAATATTTTACTTTATAGCTTATGGGTTTGGATATGTTACTTCAGGGTAAGAAAAGTATGATTTTGTATTTTCTCCTAAAACTCCTTAGATTTTACAGATTGATTTTTAACTCACCTGCATATTTGTTGTATAAGTGTGTGAAATAGGGCTCTATATTTGTTTTGTTTCAAGTAATAGTGGTCCACGCACCTTATTTTTTGAATAAATTTTCCCCATTATTTAAAATATCAGTTTAATCATATATTAAATTATTCAATATATACATTTGTTTCTACAATGCTCATTTTATTTCATTAATTTTCTTGATTATTTCTGTGCTGGTATCATGTTGTTTTAGTTGCTGAGACTTTATAAATGGATTTAAATTTTTTAATATTTTATAATGGATCTTGACATTTAAAATAAATAAATAAAACCAATCTGCATTTACAAAAGGAAGAAAGAATGAAGGAACTCCTACCTTTTGCGACAACTTGAATGGAACTGGAGAATATTATACTAAGTGAAATAAGCCAGTCAGTGAAAGAATAATACTATATGATCTCATCTATAAGTGGAATCTATTCAACAAAATAAACTAATGAACAAAATAAACCACAGGCATGGAAACATGGAGCAGACTGACAGTGACCAGAGGGAAAGAGGAAGGAGGACAATGGTGGAAAGAAGGAGAAGGGACTAAATAAAGAACATGTACGAATAACCCATGGACACAGACAAAACAGAGTGGGAATTGACTGTGGGAGCGGGGGATGGAATGGGATGGGTGGAGAAGGGCAAAAATTGAGACAACTGTGATAGAATAAACATGATTTAAAAATAAATAAAAAAACTGCTGGCTTTTTCTCTGAGTTATTTCTTATTGTTTGGGAATGGACACAGGGACAAGGGAATGGATACCCTGAACTATATCTAGTTCAGTATTTTGATCCTCAAAAATCATTGAATTCCCTTGTTTCTTCCTTTCTAATATTATTGAGGAATAGTTGACAAATATAATTGTGTCTATTTAAGGTAAATGATTTAATATACATATATGTTGTGAAATGATCACCAAGATCAATATAGCTAACACACTCATAACCTCATGTAGATCAGTTTTTTGTGCATGTGTGGTGAGAATACCTCAGATATACTCTCAGCAAATTTCAAGTGTGCATACCCTATTATTAACTATAGTCAGTTAATAGATAGTTATTAACTATCAGGCTGTACATTAAATCCTCAGAACATATTCATCTTTTTACTGAAACTTAGCTTCCTTTGACCTACATCTTCCCATTTCTCCATATTATTCTCTTTCTATGAAACTGACTTTTTTTAAGATTCCACAAAATAGGTACCTTCGAGATACATTTGCACTCCTATGTTTGTTGCAGCATTATTCACAATAGTCAAAATATGGAAACAACCAAATTGTCCATCAATGGATGAATAAAGAAAACATTGTATATGTACACACACACACACATACACACAACTACACACACACATACACACACACAAATGGGATGTTTTTCAGACATAAAAAGAAGTAAATCTGCTATTTGCAACAACATGGCTGAACTTGGAGGGCATTATGCTAAGTGAAATTAACCAGGGAAAGAAAGACAGATGCTATATAGTATCTCTTGCATGTAAACTCTCTTTTCTATATTCAGCCAATAGATTTTTAGTAATTTGCCTTTTCTTAGCTGGGTTATCATGACATTGCTTAATATAGACCACACTTACCTAGCAGACTCTCTCAGATAGATGTCATCTTGGATTTAGGGTTATATTTGTACATTCTAATCTAGCATCCTCTGAATACATTCCAATAGCCATTAGTTGATTTTACAATAATCTAGGTCAGCCAATTTCAGTAATACGTTGGTGTATATAATATTTCTCCTACTCAATTTGGCTTTTAATTAGCTCCTAGAGCATGCTAGGCTTTGAGTTTGATTACAGATATTGACATATTGAAGGGGCTAGAATGCTAGTGCTGGCTTCCTTCTGAATGAAAACTAACCACATAAGACAAGAGTATACATTTTTTACAGGCTAATACTTGCCTTGGGCCTTGAAGTTTCAATATTCTTTTCAAATTCTAGGAGTTCTACTCACCCCAAATCAGTGTCCTTATTTTCACTGATAAATGGTAAGACGGAATTCAATTGCTGTAATCAGCAACTGGTTGTTGTTATAATTGAGTTTAATTGAAGCAATCTGAGACATGTAGGATGATATGTAAGATATGTGGGCAAGTTCTATGCTTTAGTGAAGTATGGGGACTAAAATTTGTTCTTTTCTTTAAGCCATCAAGTGCTGTTAAGAAAAGTCACCTTAACCTTGTTGTTCTTATGTTCTTAGACTCCTCTTACAGCTTTTTTTTTTCTTTTTTGCATTTATTGCATAGATTCTTAAAGTTTTATTTGTAGGGAATCTGATTCCAAGTTACTTATTTTTTTAACCACTGTGTGTCATGCTACTATCCTGGAATATTGGTAAGACTTTGAATGCCTTTTGTGTTATCTAAGGCAATCAATGTCTTAATCCCCACATGTTTTGAGATTTGTTTTTCTATAACGCATACTTTGGGTTCATGAGTACAAGCAACAGATTATAACTATAGTAAATTGATCTAAAAACTAACTTATTGGAACATTATTTAATAGCTTACATAAACAAACAGAAGGCTCATAAAATTAACAGAAACTAAGGAATGTTTCGTGGTAAAAGTAAAAGGGTTCTACCAAAGAAGCAAACTGGCTAGGGTGCTACCTTTGGTGCTTTTCCTCCACTCCTCCTGGACATTTCAGCTCCCACCGTTCGGAACAGCCCCCCTACTCTGACCACTGTGTGCTGGCACTATTAATGGATTCTAAGTCTCATTTCATCTAAATATCACTTATTTAAGTTTCAGACTTCTAGCTGGAAGCATCCAATTGTTCTATTCTAGGTCACATGCCTGCACCTTATTTCTCAGAGGTGAGATGGAACATTTCATTCTTTTTGTCATTTGTGTAGAAAAGTGTGACTTCCGCTCACAGTCACTCTCACAATGGAGAGTCCTCCAAAATAGGAATGAGTTCACATGCTGGAAAGCCCAAAATAACAAATTTCTACTTAATAAACAAATACAGTTATAAAAGTAAGAAAGATTAATTACCTTTCTTTCAAATTGATTACCACAACTACTATTTTTTAGTAGTTAACCATTGAGTAGTTGCTAGAGAGGCAATTTATTATAACTTTCTTACAGGTAGGTCCACCTAATTGCCATTATTATGTACCAGGTCCTGAATCTGCTCTATGTTATGCTACCTATATAATTTTTAACAATATTAGGTGTGCAAGGTTTTTTTTTGTTTTGTTTTGTTTTGTTTTAAGTTTTCTGTTCAGTACAGAGAGGGCTGGTAACTTATAGTGCTAACGTTCTGAATTGTTTAATTTAATCTTTATTTTATTTTTTCCATTACCATTTAGTCCCTTTATACCTTCTCCCCTCAGCAATCACCACACTGTTGTCCATGTCCATGAGTCCTTTTTTCTTTTTGCTCAATTCTTTGAGAAATCTTTCTTTTCTTACTATGGTTTCAGCTGGTTTATGAGGGACTGTGGGCTCTGATCATGGACTCCAGTGGGGCAAATATAAGATTATATTGTAGGGGCTGCTGATACCCACCTTTTAGAAGCCAAAACTGAAGGTCTGTACCTCAAAAATAGGGTTTTAACTTAGCCTTCTATCATCTGTCCAAGATGCAGGACTGCACTGGAAACCTACATGTGATGAGAGAGTGGGGATGATTTATTCAGTTGCAAGTCCATCAAGATTGGAGGGCATGGGAGAAGCTTTGAAAGCAAATTCCTATAGTGGGAAAGAGTAGGTGCCATAAAAATTCAATTTTACCAAGGGCTAAATGAGTGTTGTGTTTTTCCCCTTATTCTGAATTAAGTTTGTTCTGAAATAGAAATCCTTCTCTTTTTCCTTTTACTTCATTCTATTCTCAGCTCTTGTCTAGGGACCCTATTTAGGATTAAAATAAATGGACCATTTCAGCATAAATGTAGCAGTGCAGGAAAGAGTGTGGAAAGTGCTTACTGCATAAAACACATCCCTTTCTGATTCATTACATCCCTTTTCTGCTGTATATAAGTGGACACCTTTCACTAACTCTCTACAGGGTAGCTGTGCACATGCATTTCGAAGGGAAGAGAAGTCCTCTCCCAAAACACATAGGACTAAACCATAAATCAAACAGGCTTATCAAAACCAATCAATTAACAAAAGGGGCCTTCAAAAACTTGTTCCAGCCAAGCTTAAATCCTTGTTTTCTATTAAGTCAGTCCCAGGAACAGGTATATTTTCATAGAGTATGAGCATTCTTCATATCCAAAAGATGCTCTAATTAGAAAACAACTTACAGAAGAAAAACTAATCATTGATAATAATTAGCTCCCCTAAAGAGTAAAACTTTGAAAAAACAAACTAGAGATTGAAGTATGAGATTAAACTGAGATAGTGAGGGAGTCACTAATATAACACATCTGTTGTCTGCATTTTAAAGCCTGCAGACTTTTCAGAAATCTTTGGGTGCTGTTAAAAAGAAAGATCCCAGTAGAAGTATTATTAACAAACTATTAACGTTAAATTATTTTACTAGGAACTTTAAAGACAGAGTAGCGATGTTTAATCTGATTTTTATTTTAGATGCAATAATATACAAAAATGAAAGGAGGGGACAAGATAATACTTAAAGAAATAGTGTGTACATTATCACATAATATGTCCAGTAACAGTTCCTGAAAACAATGACTAATTCAGCAAAACAAATTTGTACTTATCCAGGCAGGTAGAGGCAGGGAACTTGGAATGGATATATTTAAACTTTCAGTTAGTCAATAGGCTACATTCAGAAATATGTTCATTTAGAGTCAGCAGGCCTATGTAAAACTCATTAGGGAAAAAACCTTGCAAATATGCAGGGATCTTTGAAGGTTTTCAGTATTGTGATAGTATACATAATCAATCTAGGTTTTAAGAGTTCGGAATTGATATTTATTTACCTTGAAAAACTAAAAAGATAACAAATGAACAAACAAACAAACAGAAAAGCTTGGTGATAAGTAAAACAGAATGGTGGTTCCCAGAGGGGGAGAGGGAAAGGGGAGGAAGAAGAGCATAAAGAGAACTGAATACATGGCGACTACGTGGTGACAGAGGATTAGGCGTGGGGCGGTGAGCACCCAAGAGAGTATACAGATGGCGTATTATAAACACCTGAAATTTTTATAATATCATTAATCAGTGTTAGCCCAATAACTTTAATTAAAAATGACAAAATGAGGAAAAAACAAAAAGATGCCATGGATTTTCTTTTGAATAAAAATTTGTTCTGTTGCTGTTCCAACTTGGAAGAAATAATGTCTATTTATATGATTCCTAACATTATCCATGGTTCCCCTTGCTTTACAAATTGACTGTAGTGGATTCTGTACTTCTCTTCAAATCACAGAACCCCACATGAAGCGCATAACTCATTCATACACGGCAATACCCCCAGCAACATCTTCAGAGATTTTGAAACTTCATTTGTTGGCCTCTCACATCAGAAATTGTAACTCTTTCATCAAATCTATTCCTCTTTCTTAATACCTCCAAATATAGAAATACAGGATATCTAAAATATGTTAAACTCAGTATTTTAAAAATATTTTATTTACTTATTTTTAGAGAGAGGGGAGGAGAAGGTAAAAGACAGGGAGAGAAACATCAATGTGTGGTTGCCTCTCAGGTGCCCCCTACTGGGGATCTGGCCCACAATCCAGGCACATGCCCTGACTGGGAATTGAACTGGTGACCCTTAGATTCACAGGCCGGCACTCAATCCACTGAGCCACAACAGCCAGGTAAAGTCAGTATTTTTAATGTTAGCATTGTTTCTTTTTTAACAAAATCTTCACAGTATACAACTATATTGCATTGTGCATCTTTATTTCAGTCGCAGTTAAGTATTTTTTAGTAATGTTAAATTTCCTAGCTCCATTTTATTACATATGTCAGTGAATTTTCAAGCTGCAAAAGAACCTGGAGTAATCAACTAGTTCATCTTTTTGTACCCAGACATCCTAGACTTTAGACCATCTTAAAATGATCAATTATTCTTGTCTGATGTTATTGCAGACTTAGATCATTCTACAATGATAGATTACTCTTTCTTGACATGAATACTATATAATGAACAAATAATGTACATTCCTGCTATATATCATTTTTATTATCACTTCACATGTGCTTTTTTTCCTACTGCATTTCTTAAAATTGATAATAACTACATATAAAATTATTTTAAATATCTTTTTGTATGTTCATATATTTACATATTGGATGTTTTATTAACTAAGGAAACATATTAGTTTTATATATAGTTTAATATTTTTCCCATATACTGTAGATTGAATCATACCCCCCCCCCCAAAAAAAACATATGCTGAAGTGTAACCTTGGTATCTGTGAATGTAATGTTATCTAGAAATAGGGTTTGACTGTGTAAATATGATGGAGTTAAGATGGAGTTATACTTGATTATGATGGGCTCTAGTTCAATATGACTGGTGTCTCTCTAAGAAGAAAATCCCACATGAAGACAGATGCTCAACAACAACATCATGCAATAGCAGAGGCAAAGACTGAAGTGATGCATCTGCAAACCAAGAAACACTAGTTTTGATGTCCACCACCAGAAGCTTAAAAAAGGTGGGGGAGGATTCTATCCAGAGTCTCAGGGAAAACATGGTTCTGTTAACATCTTGTTTTTGGATTTCTAGCCTCTGGAACTGAACAAATTAATTTCTGTTGTTTTAAGCTGTCAAGTTTGTGACAGTTTATTACACCAGTCCTGGGAAACTAATACACCATGCCAGTCACAGTTTGTAGTAGGCTCTCAATTAATACTTGTTAAATGAATATATGATGAGTGAATGAGTTAAAGAATGAATATTATTACACAGTGTAATTATATTTGTAGATTAAACTTTCTAACCCTCACAAATCAGAAATTGTAATTCCTTCATCAAATCTCTGTCTCTTTCTTCATGCCTCCAAATTTACAAATACAAGGTACCCAAAATATTTTAAACCCAATGTTTTTAATGTTAACATTGTTTTGTTGCTGTTGTTGTTGTTGTTTTTGTTGTTGTTGTTAACATTGAGTTGACCAAGAAAGGGAGTTTATAAGTACATACATACCTGAATAGGTTCATATATAAGGCGATGTTGAACTACTTGTTTAAGAATAAAACAAGGCTAAGCACAAGTCAGACCTCTGTTTGGTTGGTTATATTAAATGATGTTTAAATTTTAGGTCAATCTCCACTACCAATGAATAATTGTTCTTAAGGTATTTTCTTTACATTCAAAAAGACAAGCAGATCTTTAATGTTGGTTAAGCCAAAGTTAAAATTAAATAATCATCAGACCATCCTATGATATTTTTAATAAAACAAAAATATAAAAAATATGAAACACAGAGAAACAAATATGTACTATGTTCAATTTGAGAACATAAAAAAAATCAGAGACACATAACAAGCATCAGAGCAGTGAATGCTTTGTTATTATTATTGTACATTTCTCTGTGAGGCTATATAAATGTTTCATTGTATAAAACACTAAGGATTTCTTTAAACACTATTTCCATTTTAGAGGTAGTGCAACTAAGGCATTTTAATTTCTAAATTAGGAACTAAATGTGTCAAAACTAGGTCACATTTATCTTCGACTTTAACCCTCATACCACAGGGAAAGACTTGTTTTGACAAAAAAAAAGGATACTTCAGAATCACTGTATCTCCTTAAATTACAACTTTAATTACTGGCTAAGCTTAATATAGTTTAGCACAAATAATCTATGTTGTAAGGTGAGACAATGAGATATAAAGACCAAAAGAGATTTGAACAAATAAAGAAATACCGACAATTCATATGTTACATGCACATACACACATACCTGAAGATGGGAGTGCAAAGGCAGAAGGAGGATATACATTTGCTTTAGAAAACAAGTCTTGGGAAAGCATGATCTACACTTTATAACTCCTAAAATATACTGTCAGGGGTGTTGAACTTAATGCGTGCTGCTTAGTAATAATCGCCTGCATATCAATAATACCTTTTTATCTCTGCTCTCTCTGAGCAACAGTTGACTTATTGGTGACAGGTAAAATAACTACACACTTAGAATTATTCTGTGTCTATTTTTCAATTATTGCAATAAGCATATTTTTTTACAAATAAACTCTAGAAATTTCCCAACAGGTCAATGAAATATTCTGCAGCCTTGCATGAGAGCCTTTGGGAATAACTTCCCCCAAAAGGTAATCTTATTTTGGCCATATGTACATAAGTAAGTATGCTGATGGCACTGAAATTTCCTGACACATAGAGACATTATTGAGCTTTGGTTTGAGGTTATTTTATGGACTTTAAGAAAAACTCATTCTTATTAATGTGAAAATATTTACGAGTACATATTTTACTTGGGCATTTATTAGCTGTCAATTTTGTATGTACCTATTAAGCAATCAACAGCTGTTTGATAACCAATAAAAAAGCATCTGTTATTTCTGTTGAAGTGTATGAAATTGTTATAAGAAGGAGATGGTGATATCTGATGAGTGGTTTCCCTAAACATGACTCCCCACATGTAGAGCCCAGGGCAAGAAAAAATTTTACCTTTACTCTTGTCTTCTGCTGAGAATACCTCATCTTCCTTTCTCCTCTGCAAAATATCCTGATATTGCCAGCTTATAATAATCTCCCTCTTCTCATTGATGTTTAAAATATTTTGAATTAAATTTGTTGGCGTGACATTGGTTAATACACTATGTAAGTTTCATATGTATAGTTCTATAATACATCATCTCTATATTGCGTTGTGTGTCTCCTGCACAAAGTAAAAACACTTTCCATTACCATATATTTGACCCCTTTCACCCTTACTACTCCTTCACCCCCTTCCCTTTGGTAAACACTGTACTAAAAATCAGCAACTTGCGTACGACTCTAGCCACTTGCTAGCTTTTTTGTCTTGTGGGCAGATTAACCTCACCCTGTCTATGATTAGTCTTCTATAATGGAAATATTAATGTTTGTCCTGTCTATCTCTTCTTCCATTTACTGATTAAACCATGTGTGATGATCAAATACTTATACTATAGATTAAAGTGCTTTGAAAAAATGTAAAATATGTTAGAAATGTGAAGAAGTGAGCTAGTTCCAAAAAAATGGACATTTTATTAGATCTAGCAATACAGTTGTTTATATCTCTCTATAAATACATTAATAAAATTGTATGTATGTATGTATGTATCTATTTTATATTTATATATGCAACTATTTTGTTCTCTTTGTTGCACCTGCCCGGATAACACAATGTTAACCTGATCATGAGCTCCCAAGGGTAGTGGCTTATATTCCTCTTATGTCCCTCACCATATGTAGTACAGTCCTGGTCACAGAGTACACACTCAATAAATCCCCATTTAATGACTGACTCATGACAGTATTCATTTCTATACCCCCAAGGATTTTTCTAGAAAGCCAAAGATGTTCTTTTGTGGTAGCTTCAAGCAACTTGTTCAAGCCGTTTGTGTGCACAGGCATCTGCAAGGTGACAGGCCATTGTGATCATGGAACCCAAGGAACCTGAGAGCATAGTGGACTCCAGTTGTTTTAAAACTTATCAGCTGCTTTGCACTCATTGCGTTCGATGTGTGACAAAACTGATAATACTTCTTTTAAGTGTGCTTGGAGGCAGTACAAATTTTGGGAAAACATCCCTACTGTGTTGTTCCATCTGCTGCCCTCAATGTAGCAGGAAAAACAACAGTTTTATGATTGAGGGAGTGGAATGGCTACCTGCATACGTGCCTGTGCACAAGCATGGAACACATAGTGTCCTTCAATTGCACTGGAGGCCAATCTGCCACAGTGTTAAGCTCAGAGCAGAGGGGGTTAAAAGCTTTGGTTTTCCCTCAGTAACCGTTTAGAAGTACACAACGCAAGTCAACCATCATTTAATTTATTTTGCTTTGTTAGATGGTGGCGTTAATTAATTTTGTTTTGTCGCCTCGCTTTCCTCTTGATAACATCATTCTTTTTAATAGCAATGGAACCTTGCAAATGTCAAGCAGCCTGCCCCAATCACAACAGGCTGCAACATAAAAACACATTAGAGTTTGGAGGCACCACAAGTAACTACTTTAGGAAAAAATGTAATAGCTGTAATTATGTTTGTGCCTGCCAGTGAGCTGCCCTTCTCCTTTTACTCTCTCTCTTTCCCAGTGTCCTTAATGGATTTTTGTTGTACAAAAATATCAGTGTCTTTTGTCAAATGCTCTGTGACCGCTGCCTTTTGGACAGTCAGCTATTTATATCTGAGTTGACCCACCTGCTACATTTTTACACTCCTGGGTGCTTTCTGACTTTCCATGTTGAGTCTATTTGATTGACCTACTTTTGAACCATTTTGTACTGTCTCCATAAATTCAGATGTAATTTTCTTTTATTATATTAAAGCCTGCTTGTATCCCCAAACAATATCAGGGCTAATATGACATTTCCTCTCTAAGAAACTCTTACATGTCCTTCTGTTACTAGCAGGTACTGATTCCTCAGACTGTCATCAAGAAGAAAAACAGAAGGAATCATTGCTTCATACCTCAGTCTCCAGAAACTTCAACCCATTTCCTGGATTCATGCAATCTGGCCTGGCTTTGTCTCAAAGGTAAAAAGGTAAAAAAAAAAAAAATCTCTAAAAGATAAAAAGAAAATTATTTTATTTATTTATTTCTATTTTGTTTTTTAGAAAGAGGGGAGGGGAGGATGAAAGAGAGGGAGAGAAACATCCATGTGAGAGAGAAACATTGATCGGTTGCCTGTCTCACTGGCACCTGATTGGGCACCTAACTCGCAACCTAGTCACGAGTCCTGACCGGGAATCACACTGGTGACCTTCCAGTTTGTGGGACAACATCCAAATAACTGAGCCATACTGGCCACAGCAAGGTAAAAAGAAAATTAAATTAGTAAATCTCATACCAACCCCCCCCCGCCCCGGGAATAGCAATTTGATACTTTCAGGGTGATAGTTGCTGTGGACTTTCTGTGGAGTGGTAATAAATTAAAACGGAAGCCGTGATAACTAAGAACAAGAAGAAAGACTTGTTTTACATTTTCAGGCATAAAATTAGGTAAATGAGGAAACAGGGGAGGACAGTTTTTGTATGCATCTGTGTGTATGTGTACAGTTGACCCACACAGAGGTTAGTGGTGCTGATCCCTGCAAAGTCAAAAATCCGTCTAAAACTTTTTTGCATGACTCTTAAATTTGACTATTAATAGTCTACTCTTTACTAGCAGCCTTACCGATAAAATAAACAATTAACATATTTTTATGTTTTATGTATTATCATACTGTATTCTTACAATAAAGTAAACTACAAAAAAGAAAATGTTATTAAGAAAATCACAAGGAAGAGAAAATACATTTACTATATTCGTTGAAAAAAAATCTGCATATAAGTTGATCCATGCAGTTCATATGCATGTTGTTAAAGGATCAACTATTTATCTAGATAGGTAGATGACACATAGATAGATATAGATATATATAGATATAGATATAAATATAGATATGTAGATATACATATATATCAATATAGGTATAGATATAGATATATAGATATATAGATATAATTATATATCTATGCATATACCGTACTATGTGCCAGGCCGGATACTGGGAATGTAGCACTGGTGACCAAGACAAACTACTGCTTAATGGATCTTCTTGTCTAGTCGGAAAGTATTGATCAATTTTATAAAAGGGCTTAATGCATTTGGTACCTGCGTTCCTCTGGAAGTTGATAGAAATGGCCAACAATAGAAGATATGCCTGAGGATAGAAATGGTACAAGCTAAGACTTATTGATAAGAAAGTTCCAGGCATGTTGGAGCAGTTAAGTAGAAAACATACTGGATGCAGAGGAGGATTGTGTCCACAGGTGCTAGAGAGAGATGCAGCTATGAAGACAAACCAATCTATTTGGCATCTATTTGAGGATTTTGACTACCACATGAAGGGATTTCTATGCTATTCTATAGGTAATGGAAAGCAGGAAGGCATTTAAAGATTTTGAGCAGAAGAATGGTATGAGGAACACAGCAATTTTGGAAGAATAACTTGGAGACAAAGTATATACAGGAGGGGAAACTGCTGGGTACAATAAAATATGAAGAAGCATGCTTGTTATGAATAAAGTATACACAATACAGGGAGCTACTCTGAAAGATGAGACTGGAGAATAAATAACAAGCAGTAGGTAATTGAGAGGTTATCTGGTATAATAGAAAAGATTGTAGTCTTCAGAATCAGACCTAAGTAGAGTCAAATCTCTGCTCTACCTTTTATATCCTCTGTGAGGGGGAAAAAAAATTGCCTCATTGATTCTTACTACACATACTTTTGTGTACATAAGAAAGTGTCTGAAATAAATATTCTTGAGTGTACCTAGTACTCAGTTTAGCTTCTTTCACACATTCAGCAGCAAACCACTGCTAGTTGTTATTGTCAGATAGGTCTTTATGATATTTAAACTCTCACTCACATATTTTCCTTTCACTATTAAGACTATCCTTTTATATTTTTCCTGACTCTTGAAAAAAACTGAGTAATAGAAGGGGTTGGAATTTCTAGGGTTCTCTATATACAGTATTGTGTCATGTGCAAATAAAGGCAGCTTTACTTCTTCCTTTCCAGTTTGGATGCCTTTTATTTCTTCTTATTATCTGGTTGCTCTAGCTAGGATTTCCAGGACTATGTTGAATAAGAGTAGCGAAAGCAGATATCTTTGTCTTGTTCCTAATTTTAGAGGAAATGCTTGTAGTTTTTGCCCATTGAGTATGATGTTGACTGTGGGTTGTCCTATGTAGCCTTTATTACACTGAGGCATGGTCCCTCCATTCCCACTTTGCTGAGAGTTTTATTATAAATGAGTGCTGGGTTTTATCAAATGCTTTTTCTGCATCTCTGATATGATTCTGTGGTTTTTATCCTTTATTGTGTTTATGTGGTATATCATGTTTATGGATTTGAGCATTTTATACCAATCTTGCATTCCCAAAGTAAATTTTACTTGATCATAGTGTATGACCTTTTCAATTTATTTCTGGGCCTGGTTTGCTAATATTTTGTTGAGAATCTTAGCATCTGTGTTCATCAGGGATATAGGCCTATAATTTTCTTTTCTTCCTCTTCTTCCTCTTCCTCTTCCTCTTCTTCTTCCTCTTCTTTCTTCTTCTTCTTCTTCTTCTCCTTCTTCTTCTTCTCCTCCTCCTCCTTCTTCTTCACCTTCTTTTCCTCCTGCTTCTTCTCCCTCTCCTTCTTCTTCTTTTTGTAGTGCCTTTATCTGGTCTTTCCTTAATGCTGGTCTTGTAAGATGAGCTTGAAAGTCTATCCCCTTCTTGAATTTTTTGGAATAGTTTGAGAATGATGTGTTAGTTCTTTGAATGGTTTGTATAATTCACCTGTGAAGCCATCCAGTCCAGGACTTTTATTTGTTGGAAGTTGTTTGGTTACTACTTCAATTTCACTAGTTGTAACCTGCCTATTCACAGTCTCTGATTCTTCCTGATTCAGTTCTGGAAGATGGTGTGTTTCTAGAAATTTATCTATTTCTGTTCAATTCTTTTGGCATATAGCTGTTCATAATATTTTCTTCCAGTCCTCTGTATCTTTTTGGTGTCAGTTGTTACTTCTCCTCTTTAATTTCTGACTTTATTGATTTGGGTCCTTTCTCTTTTTTTCTTGATAAGCCTGGTAAAAGTTTTTTCAGTTATGTTTCTCTTTACAGGGAGAGAGAGCTCTTGGTTTCATTGATCCTTTGTATTGTTTTTTTAGACTCTATTTTGTTTATTTATGCTATAATTTCATTGAAACATTACTAACACTAAGAAAAATGAATTCAATAAAGTATCAGGATACAAAATAAATATCCATAAATCAATTATATTTCTATATACCAGTAATGAGTCTTTGTGCTTCCCCATAGTCACCTCTCTTTTTCTCTGAGTTCATGGAAGCTCAAGGAGGTGATTGAAATGGAGGGCTCTGGAACCTGAGTGCAGAGTTTCTCATTCTGGCTCCACACTGCCTGGCTAGGGAGTTGTAGCCAAAACAGAACAGAGAGGTCTGGACAGATTGCTGCGGGGCGGGCTGAATTCCCAAGGCACTAATGAGTCTGCCTTGCCAGGGAGGAAAACAAGGGGCCTTATGAGGAGGAGGAGGAGGCTGCCCAACAGTAAACAATCTAGTGTAGCATTCCAGTGTGTGTTGCTCCAGCAACTGAGCAGCATGGCATGACATAACAGTAGGAAGGTTGCACTCCCCTAAGTGAAGGACGGGTTGTAGGGAACCCCAAGGCAGCAGATTGAAACAGCAGCCCATACAGGACTCCATGCCCCTGGGGGAGGATAAACAAGCCAGTGTGTGACACCCTGGGCCAAGCAGAGATGTTGTGCACCTGCGTGTAGCTAGAAAACTCTCCCAGCTATTTCCGGATCATGGCAGCAGGAGGAGGGGCAGAGACTAAGCATGGGCTGACACTCATGGTGGAAGCCAGCCTAGATTGGCTGGGAATTTGGACACTTCCGTCCCTGCATGGGATTTTAAAGTGGAAGATTTAAAACAGGGTGCATGGAAACTCTCCCCTTTGTGTGTCCCCCTTGCCCTGCCTGGATGCCTCCCAGATGCCAGACCACTCTTAGTTCTTGCCTTCCCCGACTTGTCTGGTCAGGAGCAGAGTCACTGGATAGTACCTTGCCAGTGGTGGGCTGGTGGGACTCTGGCCCTGGACCGCACATCCGGGTTCTGACCCACTCCTATTCTCTTGCTCTGAAAGCAGCACACAGACTTGCACCTTTGGAACATTTGCCAGACCATGGGTGCAAACATCCATGGACATGAGGCCCTGTGGACAGAGCCCCTGGCAAGACTGGCTGCAGTGACCTCAAAGTTCACCGAGCCCTGGGAGAGGGAAGAAGCTGTGACAAGGCAATAGGGATGTTGACCCCGCAAGTTCTCATTTCAGAGAGAGAGAGAGAGAGAGAGAGAAAGAGAGAGAGAGAGAGAGAGAGAGAGTCTGGAGCTCGTGAGATGGAGACCTATTTGTGTAGCAGCCTTAGGACCCAGACGGATAAGAATAGAATGGAGTATCTGGACACATATTCTGGCCCTGAGGGTGGCTGGCTTCTTTCTGTATTTTGCAGAAAAGAATGGCTTGGAACCAGGCAGCCCCTACTTCCCCAAATTGGGCAATCTTTTAATAAAAACCTTTTTCCTCCCCCACCAGTTATTGTGTTGTGCTTGTGTATGGTGGCAGGTGGCCAAATCCTACTTTGTTTGGTAACAAAAGGACTCAACCACTATGTGCTTCAGTTTCTTCATCTACAGAATGGGGTTGTAAATGATGCAATCTCAGTGTATCAATTTGAGGACTAAATGACATAGAATTAAATCCTGAACAGAATTTGGAAGCACACCAGAGACAATGTAGAAGGTCAATGACCTTTTGCTTCTCTTATTATCTTTGGCTTTCTTTCAAAGTCCAGGATAAAAATCACTTCATTTGAAAGGCTGTCCTTGACCATTACAGCCCAACAAATTACTTACACATAGAAATTCCTCATTTTCACAGAGGTTATTTAGCATTTACTTCATGCCTTGTGTTGTTATCTAGCAAATGCACTGTGTGTGTGTTCTTGATTGTAAGCTACTTGAGGGTGGAATGCTTTCAAATAATGTTCTCCAACTCTTAGTGTATCAAATGTAATCCTTGCCAAATACAATGTTCTCAGTGACTATTTGTTGATGATCCCAGCAACATTATAAATGATTCTGTCAGGTATAAACAAAAGTAATAATTAAGCTGGAGAATCTGAGGGAGGATATTCATTAGTCAACCAAAGGAGCATTTTCAATTTGTCCCAGGTTTATATGAGCCTGACATTTGAATGGCTAATAAGATCACAAGAACATGCTGGGTGGGGCAGAGACAGATACTGACTGCATCGCTTTGGTAATTGCAGTGTTCTGAATAAACTTTTAAGGTCATTTACTCTACATCTTCTTCCACTCGCTCTTTTATTATCCTAAAGAAATCTATTTTTAATAATCAATTGAAATTAAAGAAGACACAGGCATTTCAAATTAAGTATCTTAATTAAATGCACATCTGAGAACCTTAATTTAACATATTACCTAAAGCTTCATGCTCTCAAGACATCTTAATTTACACTGAGTATAATCTTACCTTATTCTTTAACTTCATGCAGCTAATGGTGCAGGTAGCTCCTATGCTCCTTAATGGAGAGCAAAATTTCTATTATAAAACAGCCTCTATGTATCTTCAAGTATAAACTGTTTGTCCTAGGCAGGTCATTAAAACATGAAAAATGTTGAGGCACCCAAGCCAAGCATTCATAAATAGAACAGAATAATATGTATCATGATTTTAGACTCTAGGATAATTAACAGTGACTTAGTTTAATTGAGTAGCTAAAATAACCTTAAAACTACAGTAAAATTTTTAAAAATTCTATTTCCTCAGAGGAAAAAAATGCCTTATACTAATGACCAGAAATATAGATAATAGGAGGATATATTAAAACATGTACTAAATTCTATATTTTGTTTTACAAAAAATTAGCTTTATGTTAGCATGCTAATTTTTTAAATGTAAAGAAAAATACTTATACTTTCACATATAATTTTTTAAATATAGGATATTTGCTTCCTATTGGATAAAATAAGACTTCCACACTTTAAACACACTAAATAACTTTTTCTTTAATAAATGTGCATTTCCTTCTTTCTTTCCTCTCTCCTTCTGGCCATCTTTTTCATTCATTCTTTCTACTTAGTGGATCATTAATTTTTTTAATATTTCAGTAAATTATATCAACATCATTGCTACTACTTTGGCATTCAAGAATTTTACTTTACTTTTTTATTGCAAGTAGTTAGATAAAATATAATAAGAAACTGAAGGAATTAAAGATTGTACTCAAATATAATAAAAGAAGCTAGATAGTTTGGAAGAGTATCTTTAAAACCAACTATGCCACCCTCATTGAGCCAATAAGATATTTTTGGTGTCTTAGTTTCAAACAGCAGGAAAGAAATAATAAATGATGAAAAAATCCTTGGGCATTGTCACAGAAAAATGTATTACACTAACAATAAAACCCTCAACAATTAAAAAAAATATTTAGATGCACGACTTCTCACATAATAAATGCCATACCTGACATCATTGTAGATATATTTTATACTTGATATAAAATGATAAAGCATGCATAAGATTTGAGAACTTGAAGATATAGGAAAGAAGCAATATAGAATAGCAGTGCTTAAATCAAAACAGAAACTATTTTCATCTATTTTAAATCTTATCTCTTTTTCTTCCAATGTCATGCCATACAATTCATTTAGATAAACTGGTTTACTTGATTTATATGCAGTTGTTGTGTTTATGGGTGATGGGGAATTTTTCCCCAGTGTTACAATGAGCCTTAAAAAAGATTATATTCTACGGGCAAGCAAAGAATGATGTTTAAACATGGCTTTCTCAGCATTTATCTCTGAGTGATTGAATTTGAGTATCTCCTAGGAGTGAAATATTTGATTATGAAAGTTTTGGGTTGCACTTCAAATTCCACTGCATAGACATCTGTCCCAGGCTATGTGAACAGCTAAAATGCAGCACACACTCAAAAGTGTGCACGGTGGCCTGAAGAAAATGCTTATTACTAGTAGTTGAAATATCCCGTGATGCAAAAACCTGGAAATGTTAACAATGAACAGGGGGCATTATGCACCTCTCTCACCCACTGGGCTGGCCTAGTTTCTGATACCTGTCTTTGAAGTCCCTCATTCAGTTTTAGTTTCTGGAATATCTAACACTCTTGCACCCTTCTATTCTACTTCCCTCGGGAGGAGTACAGTGCAATGTTATCTACTATAAAAAGCTAATACTTCTTGAAAATGACTGGTCAATTGCGTCTCTTAACAGGCTGAAAATAATGGGGCATGGAATGTGCTGGGTTGGAGCTGCCTGACAATGTCAATGCTAAACAAGCCCTCAGCTGCAGTCGCAATGAGGGAGACAGCTGAAATGATTAAGATCTCTGTCTTGATCAGTTAGGTGATATAGTCCACATTTCTCAAATAATAATCATTATCTGTCATTTAACAGCTCCCATTGTGAATTCAGTTGTTATCTGTCTAGCACACAAAGCATCATGCAAAATAGCTGCCCTTTGTCATGGATTATGAATATTTCCCACATGAAAGAAGATACTGATGTCTCTGGAAATTCTAAGACATTTCCCATTTAAGAGAGTATGCCGACTAATATGTAGGCTAATATGTAGAATGATGAGGTCATTGGTCTTGAGCTTTTGCTCACTTTTTCTTTCTCTTTTTAAAATCTCATTCTCTTCATTTTCTTTATTACTAAGAGGGAGGCAAACTCACAAAAACCTGTTATCTATTATCCCTGTTCCAAATTTTGCTGGTTCTCAGTCCCTAGGGTTCGAAGTCAATATGTTTGGTAATGACTTTTTACAAAGAAAAAGGAAAAGGAACAGAGATTGGATTTCAAGTGTTATGATAAATGCATATCTGAACTTTCAGCTGAGTTGGGCTTAAAGAACCCAACATCAATTGTGTAGGAAGGCATATCTTCTGAGAAACTGAAATCTGACAGAACACTGTATATATAAAACATAATATAATTTTTTCTTTCTCTTTCATATTCTCTCTCTCCTCTCACATACACTACACACAAAAACACATATACAGACAGTTTTAGTCCTAATTTCAGTAAATACTTAGGGAGCTACTTACTTATGTTGTAAACAGAAACCAGCCACTAATTGAGTTTGCTCTCAGTTTGAAAAGACAGTCCATGTTGCTCACATTTTTCCTCCTTCAATTGACATACTAATTGGCTTAAAATTAGCTTTATTGCTTGCATTTTTCTGGCTTTTCTGGGTGAAGATATATAAAGATGAGTGTTTTATTTCAACAAAGTATACTAAAATGTGTTAGAAACATCATTAGCAAAAAAAAAAAAAAAAAAAAAAAAGAAGGAACCCTAAATGCAATGTGTTTCAGAAACACATAATTTAATACACATATTAATTTGTTATGTGTAAACTCTATGTAATATCTGAACATAAACTCTCCATATTTCTTTAAAAAGTGTTTTATGAATGTGTCAGTTTCACCAGTTCCCGTATATAAATAAGGTAGATTTATGGCTTACCAAGGAAAACTCAGGAAATATTGTTACTTTTTAAAATTAAAATATAGGGCTTTTTCTCTTAAGAATTTTCCCCAGATAGTTTATTCTTTATTTTCTGAAAGATTATATATAAAAAAGGGGTGTATGTGCACATGTATATATGTGTGTGTATATATATGTGTGTGTATGTATAATTATGTGCATCTGCGGGTTTTTTTCCTAATGGGAAACTAAATTTTCTGATAGCTGTAACCAGCTTGGGTCTCAACATCAACAACTCCTGAAAAGTTCAGGATAGCAGTGGAAATTCCCATAGTGCTTGTGTTACATTTTTGACCCCAAATCCAAAAACATAGCACTTTCCAAGGAATGCAGATAAAAGGCCTCATGGAGTGGCTGGCCTCATTCTTAAGAGGATAGTCCTGAGCAACCTGGCCCCTGCCTCCGGTCTTCTGTGGGAAGCATGCAGCATTCCTTAGCAGGCAGGTTACTGGGGCTGTGACATTGGGAGCAAGGGAGAAAGAGGGTGAGAAAAGGCTATTGACCAAAGAAACTCTAAATGCAATGTGTTTAGTGCTAATACTGTACTTGCTCTATCTGGCAAGGTATGCCATGCTGGACCAGAAGTTCTTTCACCCAAATCTGACGGGACTCCACCAGTGAACTGCAATGTGCTTCTCATACAGGTGGTCAGCGGGCAGGCTCTGAGCGTACCATCATCTGTTCATCAGATTGCCCCCCAGATCTGACTGTTTTTGCACCAGCGGGAATGTGTGCAGACTTTCTAGGCACAGTCGATGGGGGCACTGATAAAGTAGTTCAGATCAGAACAAAAAATTATCTTAAACTTCTAGACTTGAAAAGGAAAAGCAAAACACTCTTTCAGCCAGGCATTCGCCAAATGTCTCTGCTCTGATCTGAAGGCAAACTAGAGCAGAGCTCTGACACCAAAGGCCCTTGAGCTCCTACTGTAGATCTGTTATTAATTAAAAATTCAGCAAGGGAAATCTCAGGTTCTTTAAAGGAATGTTTTATCTATTTCCCCATATGAGGATGAACTCTTATAAATTCTATTTTATGATACTCATATTGATGGTTTGGGAGAACGAATTAATTGTTGGGGGAACAAAGCAAGTGAGTGAACACAGAAAAAATGTCTTACCCAAAGAACAATTAAATGAGATAGGTCATATGATCAGAGTTGAATATACTCCTGATGATTCTCCAGGTTCCTTTCTTTCTGTATGAGGGGACTTAGACAAAGCACAACTTTCCCAAGGACTATTATTTAAGTGTACAAGTGTATTGAAAAGTTTAAGCTATGGAAATCAAAATTTGAATGATTATTAGGGAATTAAGAGTTCCTTCAGATAGCCCTTATCTGAAGTTGATTCATGATTCTAATACCTGAAATTTCAGTAGTATTTTTCCCCTTAATTCAATTCAGTTGTTTAAGGTACATTTTTAAATATTTTTTTGGTGTTATAATTAAGGGAATCAAAGAACTCACAACAACAAAACAACAATAAAATAAAATAATATTTGCAATATAGTCACTACAAGAGTAAAATGATGTTTCCCATTACCATAAAGCTTTGAATTAACAGCATTTTTTTTTCCTTCGTCCAAGTTCAATGCCCTTTGTGGTTTTGGTCAACTCCTTTACTGACCGAATGTTGTTTTAAACTTCAGAATGTCAAGTTTTAGTTTTTCAGTAAGAAGAGATTTTCTTTGATGCCAGCTTAATTTTAGAACCCTGGCTTGTCCATGTCATATAACCATAGCAACCCATGCTGTCTTATATTACACTTACAACTTTGTATAAAAAATAGAATTTTACACATTTATGAGGTATATGTGAATATGTTAACTTGTCTCAACTCACAAACAGAGATACTTGGAGTAATCAATGCATAACACAATTCATGTAGAGACTAACACTTTTCACAATGCCAGCACTTGTACATATCCACCGTAGAGAAAAGAAACATGTAGAAGAGGATAGAAGGTATGAAATGTGACATGCCTTCATGGTTGAGTATACACAAGCAAGAGCAAAAGTATGTCTGTGAGTGATAGTGATCTTAGAATCACATTAGAAACAGGTGTCTAAGTTGCCACGCAGATGACAGGAAAGGAAGGGCAGAATTCAGCATCAGGACCTTATAGGGCATGAAGGAGAAGAAAGTGTTTATACATTCTAGCTTTGGAGAAGTAATAATACTAATATCACACATAGAAAATTAACATTTGGCAAAAATGATGAATTATGTTTTGAAATATTGACAGTTTGGACCTGAAAGAAAAATGGTAAGAAATGAAATCTATCAATTGCTCTGATAGTAATTCTAAACATAATATCATTATTAACAGAAATTTTGTATAATTATTTATCAAAAAATCTTCAAAATATTTGTAACCCAGTTGCACCTTCCTTGACCTAGAATTCAGCTGCTATATAATATATTTCTTCTGCCTCTATGTCCCAGCAACACAATTGCCTTCTCTTAGGGAAATAGTGTTAGAAATATTCTTTGTATGTGCTTTTAGACATGATCTAAAATAGTTATATTAATGTCCCATTTTTTCACATAAATTATAGCATGTTATAATCACTATTTTATAGCTGGCTTTCTTCATTTATACTTTCTCTCTCACTCTGCCTTCCCCCTTCTCTACCCACCTATGTATAATTTATAGGACACTGCTAATCTTTTCTAGGATAAGATATTAATTTACCTAATCTTCAATGGAGAAATTTTAGAAATTCCAGGGTGGAAAAATAAATTTAATCTTCACTCATCTCATCTTGACTCTTTAATCATCCCATCTTAAATGACCATCTATAGCCTTAAGAAAAAACATAGGACAGTGGTTGAGAATACAGACTCAGAGCAGGTGAGCTGTGGTAGTGTTGGAGGTGTGTTGCTCAGACCTGCTTTCCACAGAGCTAATCTGAGGAATGCAGTTAGCTGACAGCCTCCAGCTGCAGTGTTTTTGGGATCTGCAGCATATTCAAGCTCCAGCCATGCTTTCTCTGGACAGCTGTTAGCCATTGACTAAGTATGGCAGCATACTAGCTCTTGTCCATTTCCAGTCAATTGAGAACCCCTCCATGGGTTATTTTTGGAGCCTCCAGTGGTCTCTCTGAGAGCTCCTCAGAATTATATCATAGTCTGAGACTCTCCTACTCTGTCCTTTTTTTTTTTATATCTGCTTTCCTTTCACAGTATCAGAAGGGCAACACTTTTTGAAGACTGTCCCAGCCTACTCTTGTTTCCTTTTTTTTTTATCTTTCACAAGCATCATCTCCCAATAAATCTCTGCATTTCTGCTTTATATTGACATCTGCCTCCTAAAGGATCCAAACTGATGCACATGATTTACATCTGTCTCTCACCTGTCCTAGTTTTGTAAATATGATTTACATAATTTCTGTCTTCTCTCACTACTCATGCTTAATTCTTATAGTAATAACACATGTATAAAAATCATATAATTAATAAAAAATTCTTGCCCATTTTGCTAGAGCATCTCCTTAATTGATTTCTCTAAAAAAGAATAACAGGTGATTAAATTCTGAGCTCTTACATTTTGGACACATCTTTATTTTGATATTGCATTTGATTATTTGGTTACAGAATTATGAGTCCAAGTTCATTTTATTTTCCTAGAAATTTGAAGGCATAACTTCTAGTAACTACTGTCACTGTTAAAAATCTAATGACAATGTGAAACTTAGTTCTCTGTGGATAAACTATATTTGCTATAGCCAAAGATCATATCTGCACAACCCATAGACACAGACAACAGTGATGACCAGAGGGAAGGGGGGATGAGGGCTGGGCAGAGGTGGGCAAAGGTTGGGAAAGGGGGACATCTGTAAGAGTGTCAACAATAAAAATAAAGTTAAAAATTTCATATGCTTATTATTTAACATATATTTAAGATTATTTTGTCCAAAGGAAAAAAACATTTCATATGCTCTTCTTGTTTGAAATTTCACTGGAATGTTTGCAAGCACAAGTTGGTTTTTGTTTATTCTGCTGAGTACTCAGACAACTTGCTTATTCTTGTGACTAATTCATAACTATGTTCAGTTCTGGGAAAATTTCTTCTATTATTTCTTTATTTCCATCACTTTGATGTCTTTCTACTCTTTTTCAACATTATAGGAATGTTGAATTTCTTTACTACTCATCTGTGTGTATTTCTCTCACAATTTTGCAAATTATTTCTTAGTCATTTTATGTTCTGCATAAATACCTGACTTCTATTGACTTTTATATATATATAGTTTTAATTTCTAATAATTCTGCCTAGTTTTTCCTCTGGTTATTTCATTTTACTCTAAGCTTTCTGGGCTTCATAGATATAATGGCCTATCTTAGTGGGCAGTATTGAGTTAGATGAGGTAAGAGATAAATCTGGGCTGAAATACTTCATATTATTATGAATTGGATTCATATTTTTCTATTCTGTTGGCTTCTATCTTAGTGAGTCTTTAAAATGCACAGTCAGACAGGGTTTATTTAAAATTAAATATTTAACTCTTTCCCAGGATTTACTTGAAATACTCATTTAACTTGGATTTTGTTTGTTTCTTAAGATTATATTTCCCTCCCCAACACCTGTAACCCCTGTGTTTATAAATTTACTTATATTTTAATGACCCAAGATAATGTTTCCTTAAAAACTTCACCCACTCAGTGTGCATTTTTCCATGAATGATTAATGATGATAATTTATATAGAATCTTCCACTGAAAATCACATTAAATAACAACTTCATATTTTATTACAGTGGAGAGCAATACTTGGAATAAATGCAGCTACTTTAATCAATTGCAAATCTCTTAGGTTGCATCTATGAAGAAACAGAATAGGTAAGAGAAAGTATTTTAAAAGATTTGCATGCTGGCCATATTTTCCCTATTCACACAGGCAGTATTAAGTAGTCACTGAAAGTTCACATCCCTGAGATAACAAAGTGGGTTCAGACCTCAATTCAACCATATGCTTTTGGGAAAACTACTTAAATTTTCAGAACTTGTTTCCTTATTTTGGGGGGAGCAAGGATTAACAAATCTAATGCATATAAAGTATTTTGCATAGTACCCAGCACAATGGAGGCATTTCAAAATTAGTTCATATTATGGAAGCATATTAGGTCTTATGATCAATGAATAAATTGGCAATCTCTCCAAGGAAAACTATTGAATCTATTTTATCTCATAAGCGATTGCATCTTTTTTATTTCTTGTTACCTCTTTGCATTTCATTTTTACCTCTAGAATAGTTCTCACTATACTCAGCCTATTTGTGCAAAAGTTATTTTTCTGTGTTCTTAACTATACTTTTAAAAGCAGGCAACCAGGGACTGTCACTTTATCCCTAGGTTGACTAACAGGAACTGTGCATATTTTAATCCATCAATGAACAAATGGTGATGGCACAGTAGGATAAAGATATAGTTTGATCCCTAGAGTTTCTAAGAAACAGAAGTTTTTAAGTTACAAACTCATTTAAACTTCTGTGTCAGAAGTTGAGAGCCCCCTTCATGGAATAATGTACGCCATCACTGGGGAAAGAGATCAATCCTACTGGCACTTTCTTAAAGGGAGCAAGTACATGGTGGCCACCAATAGTTTCCTTCCAACCCTGTGGCAAGATTCAAAACTGCCCATAAGAAGTGCAGGTTGGTGAAGTAAACCCATTGGAGTCTTCAGCTAGACTCACTAGAGTGACAGAGAGGAAGGCTTAGGTCTGATACTTACATGAATGAATGGTCTACAGCCAAGTCTGAATTATGATAGGTTGACGACTTTCTTGCTGTGAGTTTGGTTCATATCTACATTCATGAGAATCAGGTAGCCCTGTCCCTGGACTTTATTATGTGTCAGATCCAGTCCCTCTCAGATGTCCATTTACTGTCATTCTCATACTCATTAGCACTTCCATCAAAGAAAGAAAATAGAAAATAAAAAGGAGTGCATCTTAAATCCAACACTTTTAACATGTTTTAATAGGTTTGGCATAAAAGAAAGATAAAAGTATGGACTAAATAGTTTTTAAGTTTTGCATGTGTTTAAAGCTTTTCACAATGAGAGATCAAAATAATCTTTACTATTTTCCCCACTCTTAAAGTTTTAGTGTTTGTTATTCCAAATTCACTCTAATGTCTCTCTTGTTTACTAATTTCACTAACAGCTAGAGTTCCTTGGGATTTAGAAACAGCCATATCCCAACTCCGAGTCCCACTTCCTGCATCCAGTGTAGACTTGGCAGAGTAGGTTGCTGCTGCTGTTGATGTGCGGAGCCTAAGGACCACTCTGTGGGAGGCTGGGAGGGTGTGGAGCTACAGGATTGGGACCTGAGCTCGGCTTGGATGGCACAGGAAGGAGCCTATTAGTGTATCGCAAAAGCTGCTTCCTTCCTTCTTGGCAGGAGTTGTTGCTCGGAGCCAGCAGGTGCTTAATGCTGTTAAATTTATGAGTAGTGAAAGCTGTTGGATTTCTTAACATCTGGGTAACATAAATTATCAGAATTTTTTTTTTGGTCCTGCATAGTTGGAACGTGATTTTGCAATCCATGGAAAGCCATTAAGTAACCTTTACTGGAATGTGTTTATTTCTGAACATTTACCTCCATGTCTGCGGGCTGTACCTCGATGAGCTGACAGACCTCAGCCAAGCAGGAAGTGACAGGGTCAGAAAAACTAAGCCACAACAGCCTCCTCTTGAGATCTCTAGTAAGACACAGAGCACTTTTGATTTTTCCATTCATAGTCTTTGTTTTATACTTTTTCTTGTTCAGAATTACCAATGAGCTAAGTGCAGACCCAAAGTATCAATTTGTAAATGACTTCTATTAGTTATTTTTTATTTTCTGCTAAGTGTAATATTGAGAGCTGTTTCTTTATCCCCTTTTTCTTCCTGCTACTCTATATCTTCATCACAATAAACAAGGAGTTTATGACCTGTCAAGAGAATTTTAAAAGTAAAAGAAAAAAGAAAAAAAAAGTAAGTGGCCTTTTCTTTAAAGTAACAAATTATCCATGTAACAGTTTTTATCTATGTTGCTATTGCCTACCAGGACTGCTGAATGCCGATAGGCTTTTCTTAAAATTCTAGCCACTGTTGATTTTGAGTGGTACTCTCCATAAAAAAGTTCACACTATGTTTCTATATTGTGAAGGGGAGCTTTGGGACTTAAGGTGTATTGAAAGGTTGTTTTCATACCCACATTTTATTTTCTAATAGAAATTATGGTAGTAGTAATATTGGCTTAAAATATAGCTGTTTTTTTTCCCCTGGCCAGGTGGCTCAGTTGGTTGGAGTGCCATCCAGTGCACCAAAAAGGTTGTGGGTGTGATTCCTAATCAGGGCACGTATCTAGGTTGTGAGTTCAACCCCCAGTCAGGGCATATACAGGAGGCAACTGATCGATTTTCTCTCTCACATTGATGTTTCTCTTCCCTCCCTCTTTCAGTCTCTCCTTTTCTCTCTCTGTAAAAATTAATAAGTATATTCTCAGGTAAGGATTAAAAAGATAAAAATAAGTAAATATATTCCTAGTTTTTATGCTTCACATATCAATTGCAAACTTATAATTGGGTTTAATGGATCAAAAACACAATACATAATATATAGTGTATTTTTACATGAATAGTGGAAACAATAATGGACTTGTTAGAAGAAATGCTGGGTATAAACACTGTCTCTGCTGTTTTCTTACTCTGTGACTATGGGCAAATTACGTCAAAGCCAGCATTAGAGTTTTTCTTCACTAGAGTAGGATTTGCAGTGGACAGAGCGTGTGGCAGTACAGAGTCCTCTGCACCCTTGCCCTAAAGATCAATAGTTTGGAAACTTAATGCAAGGTAAAGGGAGGATCTGATTACCCAAAGAGTTATCCCATCTCTTTTTGCTAGTAATTTTTTACTGTGATAAATGTGTGACCTAATTCTTGTAAAAGAGACACAAGAAAACATTTTCTGGAGATTTCTGACAGTTGTTTCATTTTTTAAGAAAAAGTCACCAGAAACCAGGCTCTCCACATATGTGTAAATCTGGAAGCACAGTGTCCCAGGTGCTATCCTAGCCATCCTGTGACCTTTGAAGGAAGACAGACAGAGGATAAAGCTGAAATTTCATGCAGACTAGATCTGAGTAGATCATGGAGAAAAGAAGCTACAGCCTTGATCATATCTCCCCTGAATTTTATACCTAATCTCTGAATTTGCCAGTTTTGTTGGCCAATGAAGGTATGCATTGTTTATATGACAGTTTTAGGTGGGTTTATGTTACCCACACCCAAAAGTATCACAACTGATAGAGGAAGAATTTAATCTGTTCACCAGGATTGAGGGCTAAAGGAAGAACCCATGGGAAAATTGTTGCTGATTTTAAGTACACCATTAAAAATGGTTCCTCTCTTTCACTTTTAGCTTTACCATCTCATCCTAAAAGTCATTGGAATCAAGAAATTGAAACATTTAGGAAACAAATTTGAAAAACAAACTATATTCCAGTTTTATATGGAGAAGTAATAAAATATAAATTAAGTTATAAAATGAATATTTTAAGACTATTATTTATATTATTATAAGTTATATACTCTTTATAGTCTTAGAATATTAATCTATATATTCATATATGTGTGTGCGCATTTGTATGTACACATGTGAGTATGTCTTAAGGCATTACAAAGCACAATCAAACAAATTCAATACAATAGATACAATTGGTCTATTGTATGTAGCATTTTGTGGACTCCAAGAAAGAATGCATTGTTTCCAAAAGTGTGTTTAAGTAACATTTTACCTTACTTTGAAACTTCAGTTATTCCAGATTTTCCATTTTGGCTACTTGAGAAAATATGCTCTTAAAAGTGTGTGTTTTCTAGCACAACACTTGCTCATATGTGTATAGATGTTTGCTCTGAATTGTATTCATTTATGAGGATATTTTAGCGTGTTTTCATAAAAGGAAAACAAAACCCTAAGCTTTCAGATAGGATCAATAATAATGCTTCACAACTGAAGACAGTTTTGGGGGGATTTTTTTTGCTCCTTCTAAAAAAGAAGAACAATAACATGCCAGAGACCCCAAAGGGAAATATATTGTTAATGGAAAAAATTGCCTTCATTCACTCTTTCTATTTTAGGGAACTCTTGCTGCCAGGTTATAATGAAAACATAAAGGTCTAATACAAAACTGATTAGGGGGAAGGAGGCAAGGGAAAGGAACCCAGAAAATGCAGCATCTAATCCAGATGTTAGCATAGTGAGGTAGGTTTTATCAAATCCAGCAGCAAACTTCATCCTCTGTGAGGTCCCCACTTATGGATCAAACAAAAACTATTGATCAAAAAATGCTGTTTTCTAGGTTCTAAGATTTTTTTTACATTGTTAAAGTGAATCTATTGATAAGAAAATCTCAAGTGTGAAACATCAGTGATGTTTGACTTAATTGATATAAAGTTCTAGAGAAAGATACAAGCAACACCTAAAGCTGATTTTGTTCAAATTAGAAAAATCACCTAAAATTCTACCTTCATATTGTCAATGATTAAAGTAAACATTTTCCTGACTGATAAAATTAAGAAATTAAGTGAGGGATAAATCTTTAGAGTTTGTTGTTGCTGTTTAAGATTCATGTGTAGCTTGGGAAAGATGGTTTATCAGTCAATTTGCAACGGCGGGGGGAGGGAGAGGTTTCTAAAAGTAAGAAATAAATTAGTCTCACAGAGGAATCCAACAGACGATAATTAAATAAAATAACTGAAAAATGTTAAATGAGCATGCATTTAGAGAAAGAAATGAATAATATTTTGACTATATATATCTTTGCCTTTTCATAACTTTTGTGGGTGCATTTTGGGGAAGTAGTCATAAAACTTCACAGAATTAAAAAAAGATTCCTTTGAACTGCTTTGTGTAGTCTGTAAGTCCATGCCTTTCTGAACGGTTGTAATGCATGATGCAGATGCTTGCCCTTCTGCACGCACCCAGTAAGAGAAGGTACTCTCAGAGTTATTGTTTATCCTCTGTTACTGATGGCAGTGTTTGCATTGTTTACATTTACTCTTACTACAAAATTTATGAGATGATTTTATTAAAGTACTTGATCGAGATCCCATATAAAGTATTATTATAAACTGTCCTAAGCTTGTACTTTTCCCAAATACATTAATGTAATTTTACTAAAGCTAAACTTTGTTTGGATTATAATATGGTAACATATTACATTTTGGTTTTAGAACTTTTGTCTTAGTTTCTATTCCTCCTGAACTAAACTTTGAGCCAAGGCTGTCAGTGCAAGTGGTTGATTTGAGGACTGCAGGAAACATCAGTAGGGGATAGCGAACACATTCAGTCAAGGCTGTGGTGGAAGACTGGGGCTATTTGAAGAAGAAATTTGGAAATTAGTGTAAAACAGGTGAGAGAATTAACACACCTGGGGAGTGCGGAGTTACACACAAACCCCTGCTGGCTCTTTGCTGATTGCTGCATTCAGGCCGCACTGACTTGCCTGCTCGCCCAGCCTGCTGCTCATAGGCAAGAGAGGCATCGACAAATCAGTGATAAAGGGAAATTAAAACATGATTATCTAGAGATTATCAAAAAAGGTTTTTTAATTTTTTAAAATTTTTTCAAATAAATAAATTACCAAAAATTAACAAGAACTACTAATATAAACATAGTGCCACCAGTAATGATAATGAGTTAACATTTATTGCCTATATAATCTATAGATGAAAGGATAGGGAATTTTCGATTTCTTTATACTTTTCTGTATTTCCATATTTTAAAACTACAAAGCATATTGTTTTAGTATAAAAGTCACATTAACTATTAAGTATCATGAAAATATATTATTTTGTATATTTTTAGTACATTAGCTTCTTATAGTTAGTACTTATAATATTGGTTCAATTTACAGTATGAAAATTATTAGAAGAATTATGTAATTTTCTTGCTTTATAAAAAAAATAGCAAACCACACAGATTTACTAAGGTCATCAAATAATGAATAAATGGAAACCTCTTAAGGAAAAAAATAATTTTCTATGTGAGATGAATTGTTTCTATTTGATTCATTTAGGTATTTTTATGTATTTTGCTTTCAAAATTCTATAACAACTATATCTACCATAAATTTGCTTTTGATTTGCATTTTGCACTTAAAATAAAGAAAATATTTTAATATTAGAAAATGTACAAGACTGAATTTTAGGGAAGGAGGATTTTAATTGCTATTATCATATTTCAGTGGTCTATGATATACTAAATTTCAAAAGAAAGTTTATAAGAAAAAATTAAGCTCTCTACAATGGTGAGATTATAGACTCACCAACGTGTGGGAGTCACATAGAATCTGAACAATGCATTGTTTAACTTATATTCAGAAAACTCATTTATTATTAATCTATTGTCAATTTATAGCCAAATATGAAAACTTGGGTGCAAGATTTATGCCCACTTAACTTTCCTAAAACTGAAATGCAGATCTTACATGGTTCAAAAATTATTATCAGTTTGCACTACTACCACAGTTTGTGTTTTCACTAGCCTCAACAAGTAGAAGAATAAGTAGAAGAATAACTTCTATAGCCAATTTAAGTTTTTCCACATATTTTATTTATTTTATTTCTATATCACTTTTATTAAAGCAAATAAATACACTGTTCATTTAATTTTACATTTACAAAATAAATGATTAAGAATTATCTATCTATTACTTTCTACACCAGATTATACTGAATACATTTTTTTTCTGGGACTAGTAAGAGTTTCTCTCAGTAATTACAAATAAGACAGTGGTTATTAATAGCCTAAAATAAGAGTTGAAAAATTATATTGACTCCTTGAAAATATCTTTGACCCTATGGCACAGTGCTAATGCCCATTTATAAAATAACTAATTAAAATGTTAAATATTAATTTGTATACCTATAAATATATCCATTCTTTTTTTGTGATTCTATTGCCAATGATCAGAAAATGACAGTTGAGTCAACTATCCTCAGGGCAACTGACTTTTATGATGTAGAGTATGAAGTTAAAATATATTTAAAAGTGTTGATTTAAATTTTATTTTAAAAGGTAAAGTCTAGATATAATGAAGAGCTGGAAATTAGGTTCTCTCTCTATATGTACAGAATATATATATATTACACTTACTAGTACCTCTGAAGTAAATTTTAAAACAAAGCCTACCTTTTAGTTACTTTTTTACTATGATTCAATACTTGCTATACTGATATTTATTCACTGATTTTTCCTTTGTAAGAAAAATCCAGAGATTTTCCTGGTAATGGTTCACGATTGCCCGGGAGAAGAGTAACATTTCTTAGCTTATCTTGATGCTAGCTGTGCTTATGTCATTCCATTTTGTCCAAAGACATGTAAGAGGGTATATTGTGTGCAGCTTGAGAAAGTATCTTTAAAGGGTGGAAGACACATCCTTAAACTTTACCTCCTTATTCCTGAGGGCATGGCTAAAGAGATGAAGCTCCGGAGCACAAGTAACTAACGCCTTAGGCCCTGAAGTGGAAGTTTCATGCTGAAGACAGCAAAAACACAAGGCAAAAGGAGATGGATTTTTGCAGGTTTTAGAGCCAGCATAATACTCTTATGCTGTCTACTGGCAGACTTGTTTTTCATGAGGAAAAACAAACTTCTCTCTTGTTTAAGCAACTGGTTTTTATTTATTTGTTTGATTTTTGTTTGATATAACCAAACCTAACCTTAAGTGGCACACAGCTTCATTATTGTTCTCTCCCTCTTTATCAGAAATTTTAAATAAAAAGCTTTTTTTTTTTCCTTTGACAGAGAGCAACCATAATAGATTTCCCAGAGCCAATATTTGGAGACCTCAGAAAAATCAGCATTCACAAGGTCAATTTTATTTTCATGGACTTTTTTCTCTTTTGCAAAATTCCTTGGTCATATAATACCAATAATGAGAATGAAAATTTTTCACAGTGAGATAACCATCAACATCAGAAACTTTTGGATATATAAATGCTCTATCAAACACATTTTGAAAATTGCTGACTTTTAAAATCTAATATATGGAGACTGTTCTTGAATTTGAAATGATTATGCAATGTGTATTTATTCTTGCTAACAAAGTATAAAGCATGACCATTCTTGTTAAAAAAAAATATGTTGTCATTGAACTCCAGTCCTTCATCTCCTAAATAATAAGAATTTGCCCATAAACTCTGTCTTTTATCTTTCTGGAGGAAGAATCTCTTTGTCCAACAGAAGTGCTCTCTCAGAAGAACTGAATAATCCAGGTGTCACTGCTGCCCTCTACTATTTTATTGTCAAAGTCAAAAGCTGGCAAATTCCTGATGCCAAAGTTGTATTTGCTAATGTCTTACTTCAGTGTGAGGCTGAATTAAATTACATTGCCAAGATTATCATCCCCTTTAAACACCAGCTGGTTGTTACTAGTCAATATTTCCTTCTCGAGGCTCAAAGCCTTCTGGTTTGGAAAAATGCAGTCCTAGCCTTCTTACAGCTGGCTCCATTATAGTGGGACAGTGGCCCTCTGCCCAATGTATCAGGCAACATATTTGCTGTAGCAATTTTTTTTCTCTTCACTATCCAAGGCCTTTATCTATAAGTGCTCTGACCTCCTCCTTGGGGGATTTTACATGGACTGTAGACAAAGGCCATCCTGGCATCTGCTGTCTCCGCCTTCTCTCTGTGGTGTTCTTTCTACCTGATCATTACACTGGTGCTGTCCTAGGCTTTGCTATCAAGTGAGTCATTCTCAGTGGGTGATGTCATGCAGCTCAGGAAAGAACAGTTCCAGACCACAGAGAACCAACCAACCACAGGTTGCCTGCTCCCTATCATTTCCTTCTTGTCTCCAACAGCTGGACCCCTCGTTCTGCTCTAGAGCCTCAGAATTCTGTCCATTTCCTTCAGAAACCCTTTCCTTTTCACCCCTTCTCTAAACAGTGGCCATACAGTTTGAAACTGTCAAGGATTCCTAGAGATCATCTGGTCCAGGTACCTTTAAACTGTGCTCTGGGGAACTTTGGTGATTGTTGCAGCGACCAGCAGAGGGAGAGGGAAAAGGTGGGTTCCTGGCCTCCAACTCTCCTTCCTCCATAGCGCCGTGTCTCCGATTCTTACATTCTTGTCTCTCATAAGATTTCAGTAGGAAAAAAAATGTTGCTTAGCCAAAGAAACAGTTTGCAAACCATTAACTTAGTTCATATAATTGTCACAAAGGGAATTAATGAAGAGGCATTTTTCCTAAGTTTATATAGCCCAGTTGTGGAAGAACTAGAGCTAGAACTGTTCGGTTGAATGATATTTTCACTATACTATTTAGGTTCTAAGTAATGTATATACAGTTTAACTTAGCAGCAACCACAATTTCACCCAAAGGAATTAAAAAAAAATTACAAGAATTTGAGAATTTCAGACAGACTGAGATATTTTGTTGAGAGAAGAAAGATTTTGAGAGTACTGGGGTCCCTTGAACCATATCCACTAAGTTTATGAATAGCTTTGCTTTGGCAATAAAAAATGCTAATTTTTCTTTCTATTTGTAAAAAAAAAGAAAATTAGGATAATTCCCTGGCTAGTGTGGCTTAGTTGGTTGGGTGTTATCCCACAAACTGAAAGGTTGCAGGTTCTATTCCTGGCCAGGGCACATGCCTTTGTTGTAGGTTCATTACCGGGTTGGGGCATGTATGACAGGCAACCAATTGATGTTTCTCTCTCACATACATGTTTCTTTTCCTCTTTTTCTCCCTCTTTTCCCCTCTCTCTACACCTTCTCTCTCTTCCTTTCTATCTACAAGCAATGAAAAAAGAAGTCATCATGAATACTTGCCCAAGTATTAAAAAATAATTAAGATTAAGACAGGAGTGGAAATTAAAATACAAAACTAATACATTTTTGATATTTATCTTGTCAACTCATCCTACCAAATTTTAAACTTTATTGGATCAAATAATTCACATATAGGTAGAGTGATTTTGACTCAATACTTAAAATATGTGTGCTTTTAAATAGTAAATTACAATTTTTAAGTTAATTTATTATGTTGGAATCCTGATGCTTGATTTTTCCAGTCAGGTAACAGTATGCATCCATGCTTTATAAATATATCTCGGAACAATCTTGTTAAGCTTTGACTGGTCAGATATTAAATTAGTCAACAAGGGAAAACAGTTTTGTTGAATTTACAATATTTAAGAAGATTTAAAAAGGGAAAGAAAGAGAGACTGGCACAATTGATTTCTAATTGACTTTCAGAAATTGGCAAAATTTTCAAATAAATAATCTAAAATATTGCTGTGCTATTTAAATTAAGTAAACTCAGTAGTACGTGGCATGGATACATCACAGTTCCTTTAAAAGTTCACTCATTAAAAAATGTCTAGGTAGCCCTGGCTGGTGTGACTCAGTGGGCTGGACACCAGACTGCGAAGCAAAGGGTTGCCAGTTCGCTTCCTAGTCAGGACACATGCTTGGGTTGCAGGACAGGTCCCTGTTGTGGGGCGTGCGAGAGGCAACCACACATTCATGTTTCTTTCCTTCTCTTTCTCTCTCCCATCCCTTCTCTCTAAAAATAAATAAATAAAATCTTAAAAAAAAATCAGGGTAGTTTCCAATCTAGGGTTACAAATAAAGCTGCTATAAACATTCATGTAACAAGTTTCTATATGAAAACAAGTATTTTTACTTCTACAGGGTAGATTCTCTAGAGTACAATTCCTATTCGTATGATAAGACTATGAGTAGTTTTAAAAAAATTGCCCAACTATTTTTCAGATTGGCTGTTCCATGCCTCCAGTTATGTAGGAGATCTAGGTTCTAGTTTCTACTTTCTCTGCTTATTCAACAGCGTTTAGTGTTATCACAATTTTTTATTTGAGCCATCCCAGTAGGTATATACTGGTAATTATAATATAATTTATCTTTTTAGTCTCATGGCAGTGTGTTTCAAAGAGATAAAGTTTGTAAATTGACAAAGTATAATTTATCAATATTTTTCTTTTATGGGTTGTGCTTTTTGGTATGAAGTCTGAAAATTCTTTGCCCATTCCTAGGAACAAGACAGTTTTTTAAATTATTTTCTCCTAAATGTTTTACATGTTAATGTTTTATATTTAAGCTTGTTATCCATTTTTGAATTAAGTTTTGAATAACCTGTAAGTTTTAGATTGAGGTTCTTTTTCTTTCTCTGCTTTTTCCTCATTCCATCTTTTCCATCCTTTCTCTCTCCCTCCCTCCCTCCCACTCTTCTCTCCTTCCTTTGTTTTCTTCCTCCATTTCAGCTTTTCTTTCTTTTGCTTTTTTCTTTTCTTGCTTATGAATAGTCAATTGCTCCAGCACAGTTTGTTGACAAGATTACTTTCCTCTAAAAACTTAGATCTTTTACTTATCTAAATAAGTAAAGAAGTATTCAATGTCCAAAGATAGGAAGATTCAGTGTTGTTAAGATAGTTTTTCTTAATTTGATTTATAGATTTAATGAAATCTCAATCAAAATTCTAGTAAGGTATTTTATAGATATGAACAAACTTATTCTAAAGTTTATATGGAAATACAAAATGCCCAGAATAGCTAACACAATATTGAAGAAGAACAAATCAGCGAGCTGACACTATTTGTCTTCAAAATTCACTGTAACATTAGAGTAATCAAAACATTGTGGTATTGAAGAAAAAAAGTTGACAAATAGACCAATGGAACAAAATAAAAAGGCCAGAAATAAAACCAAACAAATATATTAAAATGACCTTCAACAAAAGATTTAAGTCAATTCAGTAAAGAGAGTCTTTTAGATACCAAATCTGCATATATATATATATATATACACATACATATATATATATGCAGTATATATGTTCAGTATACAGATTCTCTACATCATTTTTAAAATATATTTTTATTTTTTAAAACAATAATAAATATTGTATTTTTATTTTGATTTCTACTTGATCACTGTTAATGCATAAAAGTGCAATTTATTTTTTGCTTGTTGATCTTACATCCAATAACCTTACTGAATTTACTTAATGGTTCTAAGAACTTTTTTGATAAATTTCTTGGAACTTTTTACATAGAAAATCATGTTTTCTGCAAATGGAATGGCTTTATTTCTCTTTTACCAGTTTGATTTCCTTTCACTTATTTTTCTTGCCTTATTGTACCAACTAGAACTTCTGTTGAATAATAATGGTGAGAGCAGACCATCTAACTTGTTCCAGATCTTAGAAAGAAAGCTTTCAGTCTTACAAAATTTAGTGTGTTAACTGGAGGTTCTTTTGTAGATACTCTTATGGGTTGACAAAGCTCCTCTCTGTTTCTATTTTGCTGAAAGTTTTATTTATTATGAATAAGTGTTGAAATTAGTTTGATTTAGCACCCATAATTATAACTTATCAGTAACCTTTTTATCACTCTTTTTAAAATTTAATCTTTACTGTATTTTTTCCATTACCTTTTATCCCCTTATACTCTCCTCTCCCCAGCAATCACCACAGTGTTGTCCATGTGCATGAGTCTTTTTACCTTTTTGTTTAATTGCTCTACCCCCTAACCTCCTACCCACTAGCTGTCATCCTGATCTTCACCTATAAGCCCATCTCCATTTTCCTTGTTAGTTCAGTTTGTTCATTAGATTCCACATATAAGTGAAATAATATGGTATTTGTCCTTTTCTGGCTGGCTTGTCTCACTTAGCATAATGTGTGGTTCAAGTGTCTATAGACAAATGAGTCGATAAAACAACTATGGGACATTTACACAATGGACTACTACTTATCTGTAAAAAAGAAAATTTTACCCTTCGCAATAGTAGGGATGGACCTGGAGATCATGAGCCTTTTGATAGGGAACACTATACTGATTTAAAAATGTTTAACCAGACTTGCCTATTTGGAATTATGTAATTTAATAGCAGCACATTAATTTTTGATGCATTGGTGAATTCAATGTTCTAATTTTTGGAGGATTTTTGCATTTCATTTTATGAGGGATATTCATCTATATATATTTTTTCATTCTTTCTTCTTTTACTTTTTTGTGCTATGTCTGGTTTTGATATCTGGTAATATGAACCTCATAGTATGAGTTTGAAAACATTCCTTCCTCTTTTTTATGTAAATGATTGTTTAAAATTGGTATTAATTCTTCCTTTAATAGTTTAACAAAATCTTTAGTGAAAGCATCAGAACCTGTAAATTTCTTTTTTGAAAGAGTTTTTAATTACAAATTCAGCTTATTCAGTAGTTTTAGGATTCTTCTGGTAATCTCTTTTATCTTGAATGAGTTTTTACAGTGTGTGGTTTACAAGGAATTCATCCATTGCTTCAAAGCAATTCAGTTTCTGAACAATGGCTGCAGGATTTGTTATAATATGCCCTGCTCTTTCTCTGTCACTTTTAAAATATAATCATCTTAACTAATTCCTCTAGATATATTAAGTACCACATCAGATGGTATTATAATTTTTGTTTCAAACATAAAAAAAGTTTTAAAAAACTCATTTGTTGAAGAGTAGTCTAGAGTATTCTATTTACCCTTATTTTTACTCATTCTGTTTTTCTTTTACTTTTAAAGACTTTTGCTTTCTTATAATTTTCTTTCTTTTAAAGAACTTTTAACTATGAAGGAAGGATTTATCTTCTGGTGTCAAATTTCATTAGTCATCTTTTCTAAGCATATATTCAACTCACCTTCATTTCTGAAAGATATTTTCACTGGAAAATGGGTCATAGGTTGATAATTCTTTCAAAACTTGAAAGATGTTTAAACATTTCCTCTGTATTCAGTAGTTTCAGATGAGAAATCAACCGCTATTTGAATTAAAGTCTCTATAAATAATGTGTCCTTTCTCTCAGTTTAATTTCTTTTTCTTTGTATCCAGTTTTTATTTTCATTACTTAAAGTTTAAAGATATTTTACCTTAGTATGGCTTTTTAAAAATTTATCTTATTTGGGGTATATTCATCTTCTTGAATCTGTAGAAATATTTTCACTTAGATTGGACATTTCAGCCCCTCTCTTTTCTTTCTTTTTCTTTCTTTCTTTCTTTCTTTCTTTCTTTCTTTCTTTCTTTCTTTCTTTCTTTCTTTCTTTCTTTCTTTCTTTTTCTTTTTCTTTTGTTACCTTATTTATTTTTAGAGAGAGGGAAAAGGAGGGAGTAAAACATCAATTGGCTGTCTCTTGCATGCCCCCAATTGGGGATTCAGCCTGCAACCCAGTCATGCACCACAACTGGGAATGGAACCTGTGACCTTCAGTTTGCAGGCCAGAGGTCCAATCCACTGAGCCCCACCAGGCAGACCACTACTATTTCTTCAAATACATTTTCAGCCCCACAATCTTTCCACTGTTATTCTGGGGTTCTGGTGATACAAACATTAGTTCTTTTGTTATTGGCCCATTATTCTTTGAATTTCTATTCCTTTCATTGTTAGTGTCATTCACCTCTATTTTCCTTCTATTGTTTACAATACACAAGCTGCTGACTTGTCCTAAATTTCTTTGATCCTGCCCTCTACCTCCAGTTTGTTGTTGAACCCACTCAGGAAATTTTTTATTCTAGTTATTCTATATTTCACTTTTATCATTTATACTTGGTTTATTTTTATAACTATTTCTTTGTTATAGTTTTTCCCATTTTTTTAAAACAGAATTTGTAATTGTAGAAGTGTTGATATGATAGGTGCTTTAAAATACTATCAGATAATTCCAACAACCTCGGTGTTGACTAGTTGTTTTATTTTGTGCATGTATGTTTTTCAATGTTCTTGGTATAATGACTGATTTTTTTTAAATTAACACATATCCTGGACATTTCAGCTATTATGCTAGGAGACCCTTGATCTTGTTTAGATCTTTCTCAGATGGCAGTGACTCTATGTAGACTTAGTACATAGGTCCTCTCTTATTTTTAGAAGCTGTAGTTTCAATGACAATTCCATTTTCAGGAACAATGCAATGCTATTATTGTCAGTTTTGTTTTTATGTTTCTTCTGGTGTTCCTTACTGATCCTCGCTAGTGCCATCCACACTTCCCAGTGCTAGTCAGTGGAAGAGTCAGGAAACACTTTGCCTTAAACACTGCTGACGTAGTGGATTGTTAATACTGCTCTGAATGCAGGCAAAAGCCACGCTAGTGCTGACACTGGCAGGGCAGACCTGCTAATGTTCACGGTGTGGAGTGGACATCACCAATGCTCCTGTTGGGAGTCTGCTTAGGAGAGTGAGGAAGAGTTCCTGAATAGGATCTCCTTGTTAGGTCTCTGCTAGGCTGCTCCTTTCCCACTCCTTTGCTCAAGAAGAGCAAGTTCTGCTTGTTTGTTCTTTTCTATACTTCTTGGCTGTTCCAGGTTGTAGGCCTCTCCTCAATCCAGTCTGCAAATGTGGGAGACAAAAAGAAACTCCAGGAACTCAATTTGACTTCTTTTCTGAAGTCATAAACGCCTTACTCAGGCCTCATTCTTTTGTCCACCTATCAGAGTCCTTTTGTGATCATCTGCTAAAATATTACCAGGTATACAAACTCTGGAAAAAGCTCAAGTATTGTTAATATAACAAGGTCTATGTGACATCAATGTAACCTGGCAGCCAAGGAGAGTGGACTGGAATGGCATGCATGAACAATGACAACTTCATTGTACTAGTCACTGGGGACAGTAGACACCATTGAGTGAGCATGTGTACCTTGTGACTGTCACATTCAAAACGACTGAACGAGTAGACCAATGACTCTGCATCAGAATTTTCATGAAGCTTGAGCATTCCTCCATAGAAACTACTTGGATGATTCAGGAGGCCACACCTGCTCATGCAACACACCTCATGCAGAGTTTTTTGGCAAAACATCAAGTCATTCAGGTAATTCAGCCTTACTACAGCCCTGATTTAGCACCCAGTGACTTCTGGCTTTTCCCAAAACCAAAGTCACCTTTGATAGGAAAGAGATTTCAGACTGTCAATAGATTAAGGAAAATACAATGGGGCAGCTGATGGTGATTGGGAGAAATGTGTGAGGTCCTAAGGTGCCTGCTGTGAAGGTGACTGAGGTGTCATTGTCCTATGTACAATGCTTCTTGTATCTTCTTCAATAAATATCTCTATTTTTCATAGTATATGTCTGGATACTTTTTGGACAGATCTCATAAAGTAGTGTTTAGAAGAAAGGCAAATAAAAAAAGGAGCCTAGAGCATTTTGTCTTGCCATACATTTTCAAAATATTTTATCTATCTATTTTATCAATTTTTTCTTATTAAAATTGAATATGTACTAACTTTAAAATGTTAATGTTCTTTGTAGAGATGTTTATTATTATAATGCTAGTTATTAGTGATTATTTAAGTCTCTCAAATTTATTTCATACTTCTGCCATTGATTCATTTACTCCTATTTCCTTAATAGCCACCAAAAGAACAAACTAATTTTGTAGTTTCAACCTCTGAGCTTTGCTCATGGTCTTGTACATAATCATAAATGCCCCTTGCATCCGTTCTCCATGCCTTTCCCTTCCACAAATCTATTTATTCATTGATGGATAGAGCTAACCTGTTTAAATTATTTGAGGAGTTTTTATTTTATTTTTTTACAAGTTAGGGTATATTTATCCAAAATAATAACTACGTTATTTCAGCAATCTAAAATACAATTGGGTAAAATACAAAAGATAACCCAAGGGTGGAATGAAATGCCAGCTATGAAAGTACCATATAAATGTTAATTATTATTAAGCAATGTGAGAAAATTCAACTTTACCTTTGCTTTTTATTCAGTTTTTGAGTGATCAAGGTCAAAGGAACCATTACAGACTATTATGCCAAATATTAAAAATAATCTTTCAAACTCCTGCTGCCATTGTCAGCTTTTCCTTATAGTATCAGAGGGGTTTCTATATTAAATAATAGCAAATGATTTTAGATAAAATGTTTCTGCAATAGTTAATCATAAAAATATTTTTTACTACATGATGCATTGGTCATTTAGAAAAAGAAAACTCTTGACTAATATGTCATTATGAAACTTTTATCTGCTTACTATTGACTGCAAATATTACTAATATCCCAAACCTTTTTGTTTTAATTTTAAGAAACTCAATTTCCAATAATGGTGTCTTGTAACATTCATATATCAACCACTCTAACCTTTACATCAAGCTATATTATATTTTATTATATTAATTTATCTGTGCCACAGTATTTGTTAGCTGAATGGGTCCTAATTGATAAATAATTTTAGTTTCAATTTATTCTTGGAGTATCCAAGTAAAAGAACACCCTGGATTGTCAATATTTCTTTTAGTTTGTATTTGTATCTGAGTTTTGTTTTCCCCTATATGTATGGAAAGAATCCTTTATTTTGATCTTCACTATGTTCTAGCAATCAGCAACTTGTGAATTAGAAAAAAAATTATTAGATAAATTGAAGGCAGTGGAAATGACTATATCAGCTTCTTAGAATATGTTGTAAGTTAATTATTTAAGCTCTTTGAGGCATAAGCTGAGAGACTTATTATGTTCTCTGCCATGAGATCATTGGACATATAAACACTCTAGGTTCATTCATTCTTTAAAATAACCAATTAGAAGATATTTTTGAGATCCACTCGGTATCCGGTAACTTAAGAGAACAATGCATATTTTGGTGAATAAAACACAGGTCTTACTTTTAGAGACTTTAAAAATTATCATGAGAGCAATAACAAACAAGAAAATAAACTAATAAACATACAACTGTCAATTTTCTTAAGTATAAATGATGGAAATCAGCAAATGGAGTGATGACATATCTGATTAGTATCAGGGAGTGGAGAAAGGGAGGTTGTATTTATATGGGTACTTTCTAGGATGTTACGTTTCAGCAGAAACCTGAAGGGTAAGAATGAGTGAGGCACATTGACCAGAAGAAATCTTTGCTATCACAATGTCCTCTAGTTTACTTACAACTTGAGTCCTACAGAGAAGTGCCTAGTGATATTTTTGCCCATGAACTTGGATAAATTTTGGTGTAAAATAGTCTCTATCATGTATTCCCTCTAAGGGATGGTAGTTAAGAGGGAAAAGGAATTGCTGTTTTCAAAGACCAATTTCTACCTAGGTTAATTGTAGTTTGTTGAATGACTTAGTGGTTAACATGTATTTCATAAAACAAATGTAAAGCCTAATATCTTAAAATGTTCCATAAAACAGTCTTCCTTTCTATGCTCAAGACACATATATTCCCATAAAAGTGAGGATGGAACCCTAGAACAACCTAGCAGGTGTAGAGTAAGCCACATGCAACATGTTACCAGATCAACCCTGCAGCTCCCCGACTTGAATGAAATTGAAAAAAAAAGTGGCTTGGCGTTGTGGGTTGGGGTTGGGGCTGGGAAAGTACTTAAACTACCTATTTCAGTTTTAAAGATATTTTCTTCCCATCTTCCCCTTCCTTAATTGTTACAGTGATGTGGGGGGGGAAGAAATCATGGGGCAACAGAAAACAATATAAAGAAAATCCTGTCAGATTTTAAATCAACAGTTTTTAAAAAGTCAGCCATAATTCATGGGGGAAAAACATGATTTTTTTATATTCCTTTTATTTCTACAAATGCCTAATATAGTGCTCTATAAAAACACAGCTAGTGTTCTGCAAATGACATTCCTTTATGATCTTCACAAATAATTTCATGCCTTTGAGCTTTACTTTCCATCTTTAAAATCTCTTAAAAAAGTCCTTAAGGATCCAACCAGTAGCTACTGTTTAGTGTACACTTACTACAGTATATGCCAGTTACTTATGTACACACATTATCTTATATAACAATAACATAACCCTACACTAAAGATGGTATTATTCTTAATAAAAATAAAAGTTTCAAAAATATTAAGCAGCTTGCTGAAAGCCACACAACTAGGATTGCCAAAACTGAATTCAACCTAATACTGTTTCTTAACTGTGTGAATATGACTTTTAAGTTCTATGAATTGCATTTACACCACAGTTAGGAAAATATATTTTATTTTTTAGAATAGATTTAGATTTCTGAAAACCTGAGAAGGTGCTGTACCAACAGTTCCCTCTCCCCTGCACCATTTCCCCTATTATTATTATTAACATCATGCATTCATGTCCTGTATTTGTTATAATTAATTAACCAATATTGATATACTATTAATTATAGTTTATAGATTGCATCAGGCTTTACTACATATTGTGTTGTCTAGTTTCATATGTTTTGTAACTGCCTAATACCATGTATCCACCATTATGGCAATATACAGAGCAGTGTCATGGTTTTCAAGTCCTCTGTACTCCACTTGTTAATCCCTTCCTCTCCCTGAGTCCCTGACAACCACTGATATTCTTACTGCCTTCTTAGTTTTGCCTTTTCCAGAATGGCATAAAGATGGAATCATACACTATACAGCCTTTTAAAACTAGCTTCTTCCACTTAGCAATATGCTTTTAACGTTCCTCTACATCTTTTAATAGCTTGATGACTTGTTTCTTTTCGTCACTGAGTAATCCAGTATGTAAATATCCTGTACTTTGTATATCCACTGACCTATTGAAAGCCATGTTGGTAACTTACAATTTTGGGAAATGAGGAATAAAACTTCTATGAATATTCATGTGCACAATATTTGTGTGGATATAAATTTCAAATCATTTGTGTAAATATTTAGTAGCATGATTGTTGAATTGTATGGTAAGACGATGTTTAGCTTCGTAAGAAATGGCAAACTGTCCTCAAATGTTTGTACAACCTTGCAATCCTGTTACCAATGAATGAGAATTCCTGCTATCCTACATCTTTGCTAGCACTTTTTATTGTCAGTTGTTTGGATTTTAACCATTCTAATAAGTATGTAGTATATCAGTGTTGTTTTCATTTGCAAATCCTGAATAATGAAGGCTTCTTTTCCATCTCTATGTCTTCTTTGCTGATGTCTGCTCTAATATTTTGCTCATTAGGGTGTTCATTTTTTATTAAGTTTTAAGAATTCATTTCATATTTTTGTTACAAGTCTTTAGTTAAATAAGTGTTTTGCAAGTATTTCTCCTTCTATGTGGCTTGCATTCTCATTCTCTTAGGCTTACATTTTAGTAAAGCCCAACTTATCAATTTTTCTTTCACAGATGATTTTGGTATCTAAAATTTCTTCGTGTATATATATATGTGTGTGTGTGTGTATATGTGTGTGTGTGTATGTATATATATATATAACTTATTTTAAAATTAAACAAAAAGGAAACAATTTATGTATATATACACATTATGCATATGTGTATATAGATACATTATGTATATATGTATATACACACACATAAATCTATGCGTGTGTGTGTATGTATATACACGTTTATTTTAAAATTTCCTGAAAGAAAAAAGATTCTGGAATAGCAAAGCCAATTTTGAAAAATAAGAATAATAAGTAATTTATAATATTGGAATTTTTAATATTATGAATTATTTATAACTTTACTAATCAAGACAGTACCGTATGTTGGAGAGATAAACATATAGATCAATGGAACAGAATAGAGAACTCAGAAACAGAACCATATAATGTGCCTGACTGATTTTTTACAAAGATGGAAAATAAGTAAATACTTCAGATCTTTGATCTCTTTTATCAGATATTTTTTAACAGTTTTTATAGCAATCTAATACAAAGTTTGTTGGATTTATTATAAAGTATTTAATTTCCATGAGTGCTTAGGTAAATGTCATTGTACTTTGAACTACAAAATCCAACTGTTCTTGTTAATATATAAAAAAAAAATTGAATTTTATGTTAGCCTTGTATAATGCACACCTTTGTTTTCTTGATTTTGTGGAATTTTCTGTGTGGAAAATCATGTCATCTGTGAACAAAGACAGTTTTATATTTTTCTTGCCAATCTCTATGTTTTCTTGTCTTATTGCATTAGTTTGGATTTCTAGTGCAGTATTGAATAGGAGTAGTAAGAAGTGATATCCTTGCCTTATCACCTCTCACTTATTCCTCACCTTAGGGAAAAAGTTTCTTATTTCTTACCATTTAGTATAATATTATCTGTAGCCATTTTTTTAGGTGGTCTTAATCAAGTTGGGAAGTACCCTATATTTCTAATTTACTGAGGGTTTTGTTATAAATGAATGCTGGATTTTGTCAAATTTCTTTTCTCCATGTTGATATAATCATGTGGTTTTTCCTCTTTATCCTGTTCATATGATGAATACTTTTACTCTGAGTGTATTTCAAAATAGTTATATTTCCCCTCCTCTGCTGGAATCCCAAGGGGATTTTCCTCTATGAGAATCTGATGGAGTTCCTAATATAAAACTCATAAAAATGTGGGTGCCTCCCTAAGACTGTGCTTTTATATATTTTTAGTTCTCAACCCAGTCCACATTTACCTTATAGCAATTCATCAATTATCTAAGCATTTTTACTAGTACCTGTTTTGAGCAGCTTATGTTCACAGTAAACCAATTCTCTGTATTCTATTGTCTTTCCAGTTTTAAGGATAACTGTTTGTCCTGTGACCTTAATTCTCTGGTAAGTCAAAGAAAAGTTTTCAGTTTGTTCAATTTTTCTCTTCTTGTGAGGATGAGAGTTAGAACTTCAGAGTTAGTACTGAAAATTTCAATTAGTTTTAGAGAAAATGTATCAGGAATTAGCACTTAGCACCTTAAGTCTATTTGAGCAGAAACTTGAAAGAATTTTGTGAATTAGGGGTACCTTGCTTTGTATGCCAGATTTCTCTTTTCTGAGATATGCAATATTTAATAGAAATTCTAATTTTCTGCAGTAATACTAAAATAAAGAAAAATAACAATGCATGAATAGTCAGCATGTCTTAAGAGTTATGTCAAATTATTTCATCAAATTATTGACCATTCTGTCAATAAATGTTGTCTGTGCTTATACACTTCTCTACGACTGCAGATAGTAGCTGTCTTCTCAAATTATTGGATCCCACCAAAATGTCTCATAATTCAAAGAACATAAAAGAAGACTTATTTATACTTTCCTTCAGCAGTGACCCAAACTGCATTTTTTCAATCATTTTTCTAATTTGTAAATCCAAGATTGAAATCAAAATCGATCTCTTAGCATCTTTTTTGCTTTTCATTATATATCCTGGATTTTGTCATCCTGACTCCTATTTTTCTGTTAGTTTTACCTGAGACAGTCATATTAACTGTCACTCTGTTTCTGATGCTTGGTAACTGGTTCTCACACATGGTGGTTGCACCTGGCTATACTGTTGGCCTGTAACCTAGGATCATGACCCAAATATGGCAATGATCTAGTTCTGCTCAACCTTTCTAGCAAGGCTATGAAGTCAAAAGACCACACTTATCTTTATAATTGATTCCTTTAAATTATGAATATTGAAATCATAGATAACAAAAGGATATATACTAAATGATAGAATACAAATTCAAAATCGTGACAGGTAAGAAGAACCATGAAAAATAAATTGGCATTCAATTAAGATACTTATGATTTTTAATATTTTTTTTACTTTGGATTTTAAAATTTTATCAAATATATTTTAGGACATACTTGGTGCATTATTAAAAAGTATTAGTTGATTAGTAATCTCAAATTAAGCCAACATATAATTACTGAAAAATTTGGATAATAAAAAATATTTGGATACCATGCACTGACCAAGAAGATAGCCTCTGTATATTAAAATAAAAAAGAAAAACAACCCTAGCCCTGGTAAATTTTTAAGGTAAAGAAGATACAGATTTCACATTGGCTATACAATTATGCTGACAGCATACTATTGCTACCTCATAAAATTCTACAGTTTTAATGATGCAACAAAATTGAAGTCTTTGCTGCCATTTAACTTCAGGGATTGTTTAGGAAGGAGTATAATTCTTTGACCATAAACTTCAAGTGAAAACAAAAGAACCACAATATATATTCAGTACATAGGCGTCAACTTGCTTTCAAATGTGAGAACTTTATCTCACTTAATCTTGTATATTGTTATTCTGGTCTCTCATATTCTATCTAAATAAACTGAGACTTAACAAAGTTGTGTCACTTTTTCAAAGTCTAATATTTAGCTGAGTCCTCTGCATTTATCATGAGGTCTGTTATAGCTCTTCTTTTCTGGTTATATTCTTAATGATTAGGAGCATATGATAACTCTTGTCTCTTAATAGTTCCAGTCTGTCCTTATGAAACTGACTTTTCATGGATACAACCAAAATGTGACAAAATATTTTCTTAGGGAAATAACAAAATTAAATTCATAAGGATAATTGGCTAGACTCTTCAATTTGTTATTAATGTTCCCAGAGCTAAACTTTGGTTTGGTAATTCAGAGGAGTCAGTTAAGTTATAAGTAATTACATTTATTAGCCTGCATTTTAGTTTTGCTTATTGGGATCTGTTACATGGACTATAAAGTTAAACCCCCAAAACATGCTTGTTCTCAACTTGTAAAGAGAAATTATCTTGTTTATTTCACAATAGGTACATTCCTTGCACCTTAGGTCAGTCATTATGCCTGCTTTGTGCTGGATCCCTGGTGACCTAACTGCATATTGAGGCACAAGAGGCAAGGAATAGCTGAGCTGCAAACCTCAGGCTGTCTGCCAGCTACCCTCCTCGAAGACCAGGAGTAATCTGCAGGGAAATTTCTGACCTATCCCTCCATTTTATTTTATTTATACTTCTATTTTCAACAGTAAGTAAGTCTGAAACTATACTGAGATACATAATGATTAATGGTACGGTATCTGCAACTATGCTGCCTGGGTTCAAATCCTGGCTTTATGTTTTTAATCCCTTGAAGCCTATGACATCTCATGTGCAAAAGAGGGATAATAATACCTCCCTCAAATAGTAAGTAAATTAGCATGCAACAAGGAGGTCTTTGCACTTGGAAATAACCCAATAAATATTACAATATTTTCTTCATTTTATTATTGTTATTCAAAGGGATATATGATTGCATATGACAGTCTCTGGTTTCCAGTGTTTCTTTTTTTGGTATACTCTCACTTCTTTTTTCTAATCCCTCCCTCCCTCCCTCCTTCCCTTTCTTCCTTCTTTCCTTCCTTCCTCCCTTCCTTCCTTTTTTCTTTCACAAATATTTTTGAATCCACAATGCGGCAAGTCCACATGTATACCTCTACAGCTTCTAACCTAGAAGTCCAGCTGTTAACTCTGCTACTTTTGGATTTTGTGAGCTAACAGAGTATTTCAAGGGAAATCTAAATGTGTTTTATTTACCATATGCTGAAGATTGAGGCTCACTTCAAAGGAATTGATAGGAACTATTCCCAGTTGTTTTGCCACAGCAACATCAATCTATTAAAAAGGCAACTATATTGGGATCAGGGCAGTCCCAAGATAAAACATGATCTTCATATCAGCATCTGTTTTCTAATTAGGATTGCTTAACGGCAATTTTCATCCAATAATTTAGTTAAATTTCATTCCTAAAGTATAAATCTCTTTTGAAGCCACATGGGTGACGTTAGATCAATAACAGCACTATTGTAAATTACTTCATAATTATATATTGATAAACAGAATAATGTTATATGATATCTATTTTCCATATCACTTCATACCACAGACAACTTAGTAGAAAATTGTATTCTCATGTTGTTTTTAAAACAGCTTTGTTTTATATGAGATATTTTATGATTTTAAAGCAATATAATTTCAGCATAACATTATTTGTTTGTTTAGATTTTCACACCATGTCAACTCAGGATATCTGAATAATATTTTGTCTCTTTAAATGTTCTCAGAGAATTTTATGTTAAAAAAATTTAATGATGTATAAGAAAAAATTGCATTTTGTTCTATGATTTTAGGCCTTGCTAGAGAATACTGGGAGACTATAAGATGTTAAAGTATTTCATGTCAATCTGCCCTCCCATCTCTCTCATAACCCTGACTGACCATCAGTTTAGAATGTTCTCTTTATCCACTTATCTTTCTTCTATATGTGGTCTTTTCCTCCCACATACTATTTATTTATCATGTACTGATTTATGCTACCCATGTGCCTTAGAATGTTCACACTCATCTGATTTAAATAAAGCATTCTGTCTTATTTTCTGTAAAAGGGGCCTAATTTTTGGCTGATAAAAAATGACCCCTATACACATACCTATGAATTAATGTATCTCTTATTTCTTAACTAGAGTTTAAGCTCATGCCTCAGATATGTCCTTGGTATAAGCCTGTTCTGTGCTGACTCTGTTCCCTTCTGGGGAAAGACACTGGGAGGATATGTGGATAGCAAAAAGAGGATATGTTTTAGATGCAGGCAAATTTGCCTTGGAATCTGTTTTCAGCAGTTACTAGATTTTCTCCTAGCCAAGTCATTTAATCTCTTCCTAAAAGTGATTGAGATAATACTTCTCCCTCTCACTAAAAGTGTTTAAATGAGATTAAACATTCATGACTACCCTGAAAACAGTGGGTATTCATTATGTGGACCCTGGAAAAGAAAATACCTCCTATAAAGGGCTCCTATCGGCTAAATAACCTCAAAGTAAACAAAACAAATCGAGACAAACAAAAAATAAAAAAAAAAAAAACAGAGCTGAGCAGCTATTTCTACACAGGGGCCTCTCATGCAAACTGTACTTCAGGGAGACAGCTTCACTGACTAATCGGAGTGACTCCATTCTGACCAGTTAGTACAGGGCCTTTTAAGCTAATCAAACTGTGAGTATTTGGAGTCCTATTTGCATGAGGACAAGCCAGTCAGGAACCAGGGATGCGGATTTCTGTGTACATAAGTGACCTCCTTTCTGGCTCTGATAGTGCATGTTCCCTTTCACTGAAGACTTCATTTTCTTGGCTGGAACTGAAACAAGAAAGACTTCTTCAAGATATCTTGCTGGATCAGAGTAGGCCAGCACAGGTCAGGGCTCTTGAAGGAAATTTGCAGTGTCAGCTATTAGAAACCTGCATATCAGATGTTCCAGGTAGGACCAATTCCAAGCAGTAGAGACTGAGAAGATTATATCATGGGCCCTTCACACATGTCATTTTTATGTCATTATAATTATGTTCATTGTCAGGGACAATGAACAACAAAGGCATGTTCTAAATATGTATCCTCAAGGCTGTCAAAGTGGGAAATTTTTTCTTGACAGGCAGGCCCAGCAAAGCATAGCCTCTCAGCGCTAATTGTCTTAGGCCTTTCCGTTTCCCTTTCCATAAGTCACCATTTGGGAGAACTATTTCCTTTGTTTCAGTCATCACCTCCTTGAAGATGATTCCCTTAGCATCATGGAATCACCCAAAACATTCTGCTTCATCAGTGTTATTAAGCATTTTACATTGTGAATTGTTGGTTAGCAGGCCTCTCATCTCACTATAGATCCCAAGTTAAAAAAAAAAAAAAAAAAGTAGAGGAAGGGTACTGTAAGGGTGAATGTGATGTTTAGGCCTCATTCATAGTTACTTTTTAATTAGCTCTAGATCCAGGTGTAGAATCATAATTTCTAGGTGTTTGACCCATTATGTTTATGTTTATGTTTATGATGATAAGCTTTTGCAATATTTTTTAACTGTGATATACCACTAAGAATTCCACAGAGAACATTTGCAATGTACATCAAAAGGAATTCTGGTATTAGTACAGTAGTGCCTTCTATACTTTGTGAGGATAAACAGGGAACAATTACTAAGAACCATGAGGACATGCTTCAAAATTAAGGATTAATTAACTTATTCATTCATTTATTTACTCACACCCATCACCTTTTTAACAATCATTTATTGAGAGTCCTCCTATGAGCAGAGTGGTGTTCTATTTAAACTTTTTTTCAAGGAACAAAACAGACAGGTTATCTTTTCTCACTGAGCTTACATTTTAGTGAGAGAAAGAGGTAAATAAGAACAATATCAAGCTAAATTAATTCTGCAAAAATCTTTATATTTAAAATCTTATTGTGTCCAAGTCTAGAAAGAAGTCATACAAATATATTTTTAAAGCTAGTGTTTAAAGATTGTCCACATGTGCAGGTTATTCATCCTTTCTCTTTTTATTAAAAAAAAAGCACTTATCCCTGTAATATTGAAAGGAAAACAACATCATGAAGAGTAAAAAATTTCGAGGTAATTGCTATTAAACCCACTCCGGTGGAAGAAGCTCCTTTGATGGCTTCCTGCTGTCAGGGTCATCCCAGCGAAGAGTCAAACACCTTTTTTCTTGTTCCCTAATTGTTCTCCTTACCCATTTCATCACATGCACTTACTCAGGTCACCTGAATGATTGCCATTCGCCTTTGTTCCCCTCTTTCTAAAAGGGCACTTCTTTGTCGTTAGTGACTCAAGAGAAGCCCATTATTTTTAGCAACTGCTGCAGAGAAAAAAGCAGAGATGACTGAAATACTCAACACCCAGAAATCTTTAGCTTCCAAGCATTGGGTTTTCTCTTCCCATAGACATATAGTAGCTTTGGTTAGTTAAAAATATATCTTTTTATTTTTTTTAATGAAAAATAATAATGGTCACATAAATGAGCGTCAAACCAATTTGTAGGTTTTTTATGGTCTAGCCATAATTATTGAAGCTAGTATTATATATTTGCTTATCATATCAAGGAGGTTTAAAGATCAGCCAAATTCCATTCCTGTTAATCCAAGCCACATGTTCTATACATGGGATATCAGTTTTTAAATCTCTTCAAGTTATTTAAAGCTACACAGGTAGCTGTGTATTTAGGAGACAAAATCTGCTTTTGAAACTTGCAGAAGACATTTATGTAAAGAAAATAGAGTTTTTAAATGAACAATCTAATATTTAAACACAGAGGCATTTTTACACATACTAACACTGATAGTAGTACAAGTAATGCTCCCACCTCTATACAGTCTTCATTCTATACAGAATACACCATGTGGTATAATGTGGTTATTGTCTGCAGTCAACGAGTGGTATTGAAAGATGGAAGTTCAGCAACATGCAGCACTTGTCCATGTGCTGTGTAGATTTGTTTTTTACGAGTGGTGAAAAATGTCTCAGTAGCACATCAACAAGGTTTTTGCTGCAAACCAAGCACAGTGGAGCACTATCAGACCATAGGTAGCAATAAGGACCAGCCAGCTGAGGAGGAGAAATTGATGCCACAGATTACATAAATGGTAGCTCTTCGAGGGAACAAGGTATTTTCTACAGTTCCTTCCTGAAAATACGAAGGAAGCTAAAAAAGGTGCCTCCTAGATTCCTCTCATTTTACAACTTCCCTGTGTTTGCGTGGGCATGTGTTCATTCAGTGCTTAGCCTGACTGACAGTGACTTCCTTGAGAGGGAAGGACAAAAATGCTCAAATGTTAATCACTGGTATGTAATACAGTACCTGGAAAAAATGCTTGTGAAACTAAGATGAAATGAGTTAATAATAACAAATATGAAGTTATCATTTACAATAAAGGCTCTTTTTGTAAGGAAAGTCTCTGTCATATTATGGTAAAGGCTTTTTGTTTTATTTATTTTCTATTCTAATTATACACTGACAGATGTTTGTTCAAATACATTAGCATCCCCGTGTTTATGGACTCTTTGGTAAGAAAAATCACATATATTTGCCTATAAGTGGGCTCACCTTGCCCACATCCCAGCATAAATGCAGAGTATTGTATTGTTTTTGCATTTGTGTAACAACCAATTTATAATATGGGATTTCTCTTTTAATTTTTGGTCATGCCCTTTATGATGCCAATGAAATTCTATAGATTTGCAAGCATTACATATGGAAAATTAAAATATTGGGAAAGTGTATTGAATGAGAATATGTTTGAAAATTATTAGTACATAAACACTGTCATCTTGTTTTCTACAAAAAGATAAGTACACGCTAAGATGACATTTGAGAATAGTTTCATCTTCTCTAGGAGGCTTTCTCGGGTCTTTGCCTGCTCACACACATATCTCTACCTCATACTCCTGGCTGGGTTATGTGCCCTTTTCTACAGTTTCCTACACAGCATATTGTGTGGATCTTCGTCCTGCTGTTTACAATGCACTCTTGCACTCTTCATCCATATGTCTCCTAATTGACCATAAACACCTCAAGGTAAAAGACCAGAGCTTATTAGTGTTTAAATTCTATATTTATCACAATATTTGGCTAATAATATCCTTTCAAGAGATGTTTGTGGCATTGAATTGGAATGGCTTCCACTTGAGTTTAACAATGGCATACTCATTACTTATCCAACTTACTTAGGGGACAAATTTCTGGCCTCATTTTCATTTGCTTCCTGGTCATGATTTGCCCTACTGTCAATCATCATGAAATAAGTAGACTGGGCTATACTTAGCCAAACTAAATTGATCTATGATATCTCGTTAGCAAAGAGTCCAGGCAGTCCGATGAGTTAATTGCAACCTATCCTATGCTTATTATGAAAAAATGGTTATGATTTTGATGTTAATTCATCTTGCTGAATCTGTCCTTTTGTTTGAAATATATTTATGATATAGCAAATACAAAAATAGCAACAGTAAACATTTATAATACTCCAAACACCTAGAAATACTGTATTTTTATTTTATGTAAAATCCTGACAAAATCCTTTCTCAAATAAAAAAAATCTTTACCTGTGAGATAGGTGGTTTTATTTTTTGAGTAGTAAAAGGTAAAAGAACTCACTAAAGGCTAAGTTAAAAAACATGAGCTATCTTTTTAATAACCATTGTCCATAAATATATTGTTGAATAAATAATCAAATGTATTTTGATCAAGCAAATGGTTATTTTAAATAATACAGCAAATTTTTCTTATTTCATTATTATTTATTGTTCACTTGGAAAAATACAAGAAAAAATCTTAAAAATAAAAGGGAAAGAAAAAGAGGAGAAAGAGAGTGGGGGTGGAGATGGCAGAGAGAGAAAAAGAGAGAGAAAAATAAGGATATGACAAAGTAGCTAATATGACATCATTATTTCACATGTTTATTTTTTGGGAAAATGGTCTGAGCATTCTTTAGTGATTTTTTTTGTATGTGGGAGGTAGTCTTTGGTCAGGAGAAATGATTTTAACATTTTTACTATTGTTAATATATAGAAAACTCAAGGGTAAAGAAAAGTGAGATTTTGTTTATTTGCTTGTTTGTTTGTTTAAAATGAATTATTATTGAGTAGACCAACTTGCTTCTTGTTGGCATTGGGAGAAAGTTTGTTTATATGACTATATAGAGAACAAAAATATTCTCATGGCCTTTCAGCAGTCTATAAAGTCCAAAGGGAACGATCATTTCCAGCAAAAATAGGAGATAAATATTCCTAAAAATAATAGAAAGTAAATGTGTTAAGTGAAAGAATAAGCAAGTGAATTAAAGTTGACTGTATTAGAAGTGGTTGCCCTTGTTGCATTAGGAATGTCATCGCACGTGGACTAGTAGTCCTTGCATTTTCCTTGAGCTAGCTCCATGAACTTAGACAAAGCACTGATACTCAGTTGCCTCATGGGTAAAATGAGGCCAATAATATCAGCCATGCTTATCCCTTAGGATATTTTTAGGGTTAATAAACTAATATACGTAAATAAAACTTATGAAAATAGTTATACACTGGATAGTTAGCATATACTTAAGTATCATGCAAATAAAATTAAAATAGCATAGCAGTCTAGGTACTTATTAACTGCAAACAAATGAAGTATTAATTAGAAGGATATTGTATTCTCTTCCCAAAGTATAGTTTTGGTAAGTAGAAATCTTTTAGGGTTAATATATTTTTTTAAATTGATAGCTAGAATCCAGAGTGTTAACTACTTAAGCATATCTGGGGTGGCTTTCCTTTTCCTCATGACATTGCCTTGTTTATCCCTCTGATTTTTCCTTCTACCCCACTTAAGCAAGCTATGCATTTTAATGCCACCTCATTTATGGAGACAAATAAAATAAATTTTTTTTTGCAGTGGAATATTTGCTTTATATAAAGGCAAATTAAAACTATATTCTTTTAGCTATAGGCCAATGATTAGGAACACATGCTCTTTAACAATTTAGGGTAAAAGTAAGAATTTTTTTTCCTTCCTATAATTTAATATAACTGATTGAGTTCTTGTAAATGGTACAACTAATTCAGCTGTGACATTTATATCATCTTCTGTATGTTTTATGCTGCTTTTGCAAATGGCAAGTAATGTATAAGAAATTGAAAAATTAAGTTGCTAGACTAGTAAAGAAATTGACTAACATAATTTTAGGAGACAGATATATCTTTCTGTTTTACTGTTCAACTGCTATGACTGAACAAATATAATTCTCTTATGCCTTTTTTATTGTAACTAAAACATGGTAATACTTTATCTCAAAAGCAAATTCTAAGAACCAATGCAGGAAGTTGCCAAAGACATTTAAGTTCTGGAGAAGAATGATGAGCCTGGTCAGTCTCTGTAACCAGGTACAGTGAACTTCCTTCTTTTAAAACTCACGCTGGCAATCATTGGACATTAAGGAAGCAAAGAAAAGAACAAATAAATACCTATAGCTTGCCCAGAAGGTAATGTGTTCTCAGAAAGGATTAGGGTTGTACGTACCTAGGCAATGTGATTTAAAAAAGTGAAATGGGCCAAGAATTAAATAAAAAGATCTAACAGTGTTTTTTTCCCCGTTCCCTTCTTCAAAATAGATTATGGTCCCCAGAGGGAGGGAATTGTACTTCTATTCTCTTGTAACTTCACTACTGAAATTGTGATTATTCCTACTGGAATAGAGAACTTTTATTCTTGGGTACAAGGACACATTCTACCACATTCTGGAGGACACATTCTTCTCTCCAATCATATCCTTAAATGATTGCTTGTGACGGATTTTGGGACCTACATTTGCTGACACTATGAAACAGGAACTCATGGCAATAGTACAGCAGCTCAGTCACTAAATAAATTGTTTACTTTTAAAAAGAAATTTTATTGTATTTTTTCTCCATTACCATTTAATCCGTAGTCTATCTTGTACTTATTGAGAAGATTTTATTGTTATTTGTGTTAACGATGGAAAGTGATTGAATAAAATGAATCATTCTTACCTGTGCAATATGACAAAGATTATTTAAGGTTAAATTTATAAATTAAAGTAAAACTTGGAAGAACATACTCTCAGAATCAAATTTCACAGTAGCCTGACATAAAATAGTGTTCCCTACCGTGTCTTTTCAAGTTCAGTTTGTGCTAAGAGGTCAATTTTTACAGAACTGATCATGCAATAATTAGGGAAAGCAAAGTATTTTGATTACAAATAGAAATAATTTATGAAAATGTTAAAAATATGAGACATATTCAGTAAAATCATAGCCTTTCAATTGGCCTGGCCATTACCTCAATCAATAACTTTTCTACTCTGTATTTTTTTTTTCATGGTATAGATACAATGGCTATTATAGTAGGTATTTCTTTTTATAGCATTTTTTTAAATTGTTGTTCAATTACAGTTGTTTCCATTTTCTCCCCCATAACTCCTCCCTTCCCTTCCCACTCTCCACCTTCAATTTTTTGACATTTTCTAAAAAAAATATTACAGTTGAGAAATTTGATTTTAAAAAGATTCCATGTCATGTAACTCTGTAAATAGTTTATGAGTCTGTTTTATAATTATTTTGAGAATAAACATCTTGAATGAGAATGAGCAATATTTTCCAGTTAATGTTTTAACAAGATGATGTTTATTTTGAAAGTTAAAGTATTGATTATCAATTGAGAAAAATGTCGCTTGTAAATAAATATTAATTAACAACAGCTAAAGGAAGAAAGCACATGTCTCAAGAAGATCACTCAGCCAAAAGAAAGAAAAGCAACAACAACAACAAATATTTATTGTAAAGTCACTATTTTACTAGGCAACTTATGTGTATTATTTGATTTAACTCACATTGCAACCTTGTAAATTATGCATTATTCCCCACTTCCCATATACCACTACCAGTTTTCTTGATAAGAAAACTAAGATTAACTTGCCCAATATTCATGAGGCAGAACTGAACAGTAGATCTGACTTTAAACCCCAGGATCTCCATGCTGTAAGCTGTTTGACATCTAAAGACAAAATTATGTTGAATGTAGCATTATAGGAAAATATTAGTTTTAATTCTCGCTTTTATGTAGTAGTTCTGTAATCTTTGATAAAAAAATATATAAACTCAAAATATTATCCTGAATTATATTGTAGATTTGTCTTTTTCAATATATGAATGGCAATTGCATTTTCACATGTCCTAATTATGAAAAAAAATTTCTAGACAGATTTTTTAATTTCTTTTATATGTGGATCAGTTGGTAATTTACCAGAACTTATCTATTTGGACATTGCTACTATATGCATGACAAAGCCATTTCTTGCTACTGTGACTCCTTTTATTACACTGCACGACTGGAATTTTAATTAAGGAGAAACAGAGAACCATTGCCCTAAATTAGATTAACCTTTGCACCTTTGGAAGCTCAAGTTAAGACCGAAACTACCCTGAAGATCAAGTGGGATCTGGGGCAAAAAGACTTTCCTTCAACAGGTTAGGTTAGAAAATTATTTCTAAGTAAAATGACGGACAGAAAAAATATAAATGTGTACACAAGAAATTACTTTTCACTGAATCTAAAATGTTTAAACTATTGTATAAGAGGTGGAAGAGATAACAACTAGCTGTAAGACTCGGATGAGCTATAATGAGCACATCAGGCTTAAATTATAATTAGAGTAAATACTAATTATTAATGTGCTCAATACTTATACTGATAGTAGCAACAAAAAAACTACATTTGCATAAGTAATTGACAGGTGCCCATTATGCTCTGGCAAATGAAAAACATTAGTGACTAAAAAACTGCTAATTCAAGAACTTTCCCACAGACTTAAAATGTAATTAACTCAACAGATTAGTTATATGATAGAAAATTATGTTTGCAAAACACAGTAGCATAGATGTGTCAGTGTCAAAGAACTTAATCATTAAAATTATATTATTTTAATACTTAAAATTTCCTTCATATTTTTATAAAGTGATGGAAAAGAATGAATATTCCTAAGTATTATCATATGTGTGTATATATGTATATGCACACACAATATATTGTATTATATATGTCTCATGAATTATAACATGTATATACGATCTATTTGTCTGCATGTTGATATGTATCATGTATGTTATATATCATATATCATGTGTATATATGCTTTAATATATAACATGTGTGAATTATATACTCAATACTTAAGTGTAAATTCAGTCACAATAGCGTATTATATCTTGTATCACTGGCTAATACTGATTCTGTTAAAAACAGCAGTTGAAGAAGCAAAAAGATATACTGGAATGTATTAAGCGCAAGAGAGTTAACAGTAAAAATATTTAAAAAGCACACAAACAGGAAAAAAAGCACATGACATCAAGTGATATATGTCATTAATATTTATGAGTCACAACTAACACAATATAAGTTCCCAATATGGATTGAATTAATGACTTCAATATACAAGGTGAATTGATTTTCAAAATTTCTATTTAATACCATAAGATTCCATATCTTTTGAAAAACATGCTATGTGATTGTATTTTTTCTACTGAGACATTTTTAAATTGGTTTAATAGGATTTATACATTCCCAGTAGTTTAACTGAAAGCATAGTTTAGAGTTGCCTGTTTATAAAAAATGATGTGGGATGTTATTTATTTAAAAAAAGAAATATAAAGTTGTAAATGTTATTTTGCAGTTATAGAACTGTTTTGGGTAGTTGTACAAAGATAATGAAAAGAGTAGAAAAAAAGGATCAGTATGAAAAGATTAAAGGGACTGTCATTTTTTCAGCCTAGGGAAGAAAGAGGGGCCTGGGAGCCTTCAAATACATGGTGTTTTAAACATTGGATGGTGATTAATTGCTATTAATTTATGTCAGCAAAGGATTAGGGGAAATATTTAAAATTGCATGATGGAGATTTAGATTAGACACCAAAAATATATCTGACTATGGCATGAAGAACTAAGGAATATATTTTTATTGGGATTATAAAATTATTTCTCACTTGAGTATATAATTTCCTGACCAAGATGTCTGGTCATTTCGTATACAACATTTTCCTATGAAACTTTATAAAACATATGTCCATTACATAAAACTTCAAAGCATACAAAAATACAATTAAAAAAATCACCTTTAATATTATCTGTCTAAGAGAATTTATGTTATCATCATATATTCATTACTGCAAATATGTCAATGTGTTCATATATTTGTGTGCTTTAACAACAAAATTTAATAGAAATTAAAAAATGGAAATGGCAAAAATAAAATAAAAAATAATATAAATAATTTCCATTTTAGCATATAGGAATGTTCACTCATTGTGTAATACTTTCGAAAATATCCTAGCATTGCATTATATGGACATGACATGATTTATGTAAACAATTTAGTTTTAAACTTTTAGATTATTCTGTTTTGTGATCATTAACATAAGTGTTCCTGAAGTCTTTTTATGTATATTTTAACACTTTTTTTTGTTATTATTTCCTTTACCTAAACTTCCACAGGTAGAATTACTTAAACAAAGGGTATGCACAATTTTAAGGTTTTTTACAAATCTTGACATATTCTGCAGAAAAAGATGTATCTTGTTAACATCATCATTTTTAAGTAACTAGTTACCTAAGATAAAAGTAATTGTGTTTCCTTGCATTTAGTCCTTGTTCTGTAGAATCATGAGAGACTTAAAAATTTTTCCTTTAGAATTATTTTGAACACTTAGAAAAAAAGAACACATATCTAAACGGAACTTAAAACCTGGCATCAGCTGAGGTTTACTAAACTGTAGCAATACGATCACGTCATTCTCAAGAAAAGCATGTTTCAAATAAGAAGGAAATGTCAGCCTGGAGTGTTTTTATTAACCATCTCCCCATCTTGCCTTCACATTCAACTTTAGCTGACCACTTCCTCTCTCTGGTTTATTTGTATTAGAAGTAAGTGGATTCATTAACTGTGCCACTTGGTGGGTAGGCCAGGCCTCTGAGTGTCCAATAACAGGTAATGGTTGTATTTTTCATGGGGTGAATAATGTTTACTTTGTTGATGGCCCCAGGAGCTGATGTAATGTGAGATAGGTCTTTGTTTACTTCTTGTTTTACTGATAATGCTGACCTATTTGAAACCAGCGAGAAAGAAAAATAAACATTCTGGAATATAGTACCTGTAGTAACTCTTTGTTTGGTGGCTATTTTTGGAATCTCTTCAAAGACTTTTTTTTTAACCCACTCTTTTTCCAACCAAAAACCTTTATCTTGCATCTACTCTCCCAATTAAACCCAAAGTAATCAACATCCAAACAATTAAAGAGGCAAACTAAAAATATGAAAGACTAAAATTATGACTTAAAGTTTTTATCTGGCATTGAATTATCTGCGTGCTCAAGTGTTTTGTGTCAGCTGTTTCCTAGTGACATTAAAAACTGAGCCTATCTCCAGAAATTAAACTTCAAAAACAATGTTAAGTTAGAGTTTTCTATACTGACTTGTTTGTTCTGTTCTTTTAGATTTGTTGAATTAATTTTTTAATGGTGATGTGAAATAAATATGAAGTGAAAGTATTTTATTACTACTATTAACACATTAATAAGAATTATTATTGTGCCACACAGCTTATTAAGCTATCTGTTACATTATTTTCAACTATACAGCGCATATTCATATTTTACATGTGCATAAAGTAAGATATAAAGAGGGTAAATAGTTTCCGAAGGGCAGAGGGCTAGCAATTGGTGAATGTAGACAAAGACCATCCACACCTGCCTAAGTCCGGAATCCATGTTCTTAACTATAACACTCTCCTGACTCTATTCTTTATGAGGCAAATTATGCATAAAAACTAATGCCAAGCAAATATATTAGAATCTGAACAGTCAAATGAGTAATTGGCATATGTCCACTCAGCTAAACTGAATGTGTGCCAATTATCTTAATTTACATAGCAGCTAGCTTAGAAATGGCCAGGCATTTATTATTTGTTTAATTGCTTGAGCAGTCTCCTTGAAGAGCCAGTTTGCCACTATTCAAACCTTTTTTGCCATTCCAATTTTGGAATTAACTTCATTTGCAATTAGAGTCATGAGTAAAAAAAGTCATTATTTCATAACTCATACATTTATAATTATATATGTATATTTTTAAAGTATATTCATATTATACACACAAGATCTGTCCAGAAAGTACCCAGCCATATAATATGAAAAATTGAGACATTTATTGAAGAAGATACAAGATACAAGAAACATTGTATGTAGAAAAATGACTCCTCAGTCCCCATCAGAGTGGGCACCTTCTCAACCAAAATACATAATTAGCATGGTCTTCATCTTGCTGTGACTTTGCCAGGCCTTCTTTCAGCACAGAGGACCAGGTAACTTCCATTAGTACAACTGGGCATTTGTTTCTCCATCACAGCCAGAGATCCACAATCCATCTTTGGTTTTAACCTTCTTGAGGAAATCTGGTTCATTAGTAGTGGTTTGAATGAAGAGTTAGCAATCGCAACATGATGTTCCTTCTGCTCCGATAGCAGAAGCCATGGAATCAATCTTGCCACAACACATTTCATCTCTAGATCCTGCATAAAAATCTCAGACACACTTTCTGGAATCCCCAGAGCAGCTTCTAGTTCTCACACTGTCAGTCGCCGATCTTTGTTGATTGCAGCCCATCCACGTTCCACAGGTGTTCTGCTTGTTGTAGGCCTTCCAGAATGCGGATCACTTTCAACAGATTCTCAACCATATTTGAAGCATTTGTGCCACACTTTTATCTGTGCTGTACTCATTGCATCGAACCCCAAAAGCCTCCTGAATCATCCAAATAGTTTCCGTGGAAGAATGTTCAGACTTAATGTAAAATTTAATGCAGATTCGTTGCTCTACTCGCTCAGTCATTTTGAGTGCGATGGCTGCACAGCATACATGCTCACTGAATGAGGTCTACCACTCCCACTAACCAGTGTAGTGAAATCGTCATTGTTCAGACATGTGCATTCCAGTCCACTCTGCTTGGCTGCCAGGTTGCATCCATGATGTGCAAACCGTTTTCATTATATTAACAATGGCAGCACTTTTTCCAAACAGACTATATATATACCACTTCATTACCAAAAATTAGTCGCCATATTTCCCTCTTACGTGTGTGTTTTCAAGAATTATATTTAATTTAAAAGAATTACCATCATTTTGCATGGTGGGTTCTGAAAGAAATTTCAAAAGAATTTGAGGAATTACAACACTATGCCTTTCCTTAAGCATAGCCTCTAAACAAACCATTTTTAGGAACTATTCTTTGTATTAAGTATGAGAAATAAAAATGTATTAAGAAACATATGTTACTTTGGTCTTTACTTGGATACATTGTATTCACAGCCTGTATATACTTTTAAAAATTGAGTTGCAAGTACTTAAACTATGATGTGTTCCGGAGACTAACAATTACATCCCAGAACAGAATTTATCAGTTAAAAGTCTGATCAATATGATAACGAAAATCAGAGGCACTCCCTTGGAGCTGCATTGGTCTGTAGCCTCATCAGTATGATGTCATATCCTCTGCTTCTGATTGTTTGTTTTCAGGAATTTTGGCAGATGCACCAACAACAGCCTGATGACTTAAACCATTCTTCATAAGAAGGTACTTGGCATAGAAAAAGGTTTTTGAGGGCTTTTAAAAAATAAATAAAATGAAGATGTTGCTAAAAGCTATCTTCTTAGATTCACAAGTCTGGGAGGAAAGCAAACTTCCAACTCAAAAATCATCATGAACTAGCCAAATGCTTTGCTCTGTTGCGGAAGGAGGGGATGTTGGCACGCACTGTTAGGAAGGAGGCCAGGCCTTCAGTTCAAATAACACATAGGTTCTTAGGAGAAAAAAAATCCATTTTAACTATTGCATTCATTTTCCAGGAATATAATCCAGAACAGCAGGGAGCATTTGGAAACAGTTCTCGATGACTTAGTTGAAAAAACTCAGAACATGGGAGCATTAATGTAGAGTGTACCCAAACAGAAATAAAGGGTTAGCAAACCGGGGCTACAGTAACAGTGTTTACTTGGTGTGAATATTTGTGTATTTCTGAAGACTTACAATGAGAGAGATTGTTATGATGATATCAAAAAGCAGCTGATATGAGTCTGATATTATTTTCACCTCAATAATGAAATGGGAAACCCTGAGACAAGTGTGATACAGAGAATTATCACTATTTTTTGTGCAGTGTTTACTTCTTTTCTTCTTGAATTACATTTTGCTCATTCTCTTCTATGTGTTTGTTCAAAAATTGTTCTTTTCCTATGTCAGCATGTATTAAGATGAGGTAATACAGGCATAGTATTTGGGGTCTATGAGCCTTTTAGGGATGTGTGTTCTTGTTGAAGCTTGGGTAAAAGTAATAATAGTTACAGTAACAACAACATGCATGGAATGTTACTCTGTACGATATAAGGCACAATATAAGAGTTTTACATCCATTAACTTTTCTGATCCTGACACCAGCCTCTGGGTTAGGTGCCTTAACATTCACTATTCTACATATGTTAAACCTGAGGTGTAGAGAAGCAAAGTAATTCTCTTAAAGTTAGATGGATAGTAAGTAGCAGAGCTGGGCGGTACCCCAGGGAGTGTGGGAGAAATGCACTCCCTGCACTGCCTCTCACACATTTGATCAGGAACAGAGCATTCAGGAAAGGGCCTTAAGCATTCTGTGGTAGAGAGCCCAAAAGGCTGTCAGAACTGGGCTCCTCTGTGTTCAACCATCCGGTCAGAGAAAAGAGCCAAGGTCTAGATGTAGGGGGAGATCTGTTTAATGGAGGAACTGGAACCTGGCAGATATGGATGAAAACCAGGTAGGAGACAAAGGTGGCATGAGCGAGAGGTGCAACACTTGGAGCCTTACAGGCCAGGTCCAGGTTTCAGTCATCATTATCCTTGGAACATGGCGAGCCAATAAAGCATTTAGCTAAATAACATTTTTTAAAGTTCACTCTGGAAGCAATTAGAAACTTATCTGAAATGCAGGGAGTAGCGTAGATGCCAGGAGAAACCTGAGGCAGATTCAGTATCCTAGGGAGTGATGAAGGGTCCTAGATTAAAGGGTTGCTGGTGTAGGAATGTACTATGAAGCCCAAGCAGCCTGTACCCTCCCTCTGGCCAAGACTTGAAAGTCAGCTAGAACTGGTTGTTCATGTGTAGACACCCTGAATATGATACTTTGGCTTATGGGTAACTTCTTTCATTCCAATTTTTAATGCAAAGTTCTATTTGTTTTACATGAAATTCTTGGCTTTTAGTCTTGATTTACATGATTTAGGCCAGTTGAAATTTATAAGAAAATAACAAAGGAAAAAATTGCATGTTAAATTTGGCATAATAAAAAAATGCAAATAATAGAATTAGTAATTTGTTGTCTTGGATTCCCTCCTTTTATAATAAAAAATGAAATAAAATCTTCTCTGAAACAACAATGAAAAATGTAAACTAACACAATATCATCAGTCTGTTTGCCTTTGCTGAGTTCAACCCGATATATGACTTCAATAGTTGTAGAAGGGTTAGGATCACTTTCTATGTAAATCCACATTGTACCATTAGTTTTCAGGTAGTTGAAATGCTGTAGAATGATATGAAATAATTTTGACTTCATAAATTTCCTATGTGTACTTAATTTGCTAGTTTAATAATAGTGTACAAAGAGTACACTATATTTAGTATACAAACTAGTGTACAAAATTAGTCTAATTTTTCTAAATAGCAAAAATAGTAACTTGTCAAAACTTTATGTATTCAAAATGTATAGCTTGATTATAAATTATAAGAAATTGAAGTATGGGTTTCATTTACTAAATACTAGATAGCATTAGCCTATGTTGTGACCTAATAGCCTGCTGAATTCACTTCAAGTAAACTTAAACACTTGTTAAAAGAAGTTTATGGAGACTTCCATTAGGAATGACTCTTACTGGGAAATATAATTCATTAGACTGTCTCTTATAGAAATAAAGAAAGCCAGATTGATCCAAAATTCAAAATAGCACTGTTTGTATCCTTGATAAACCAGTAAAATATTTCTAAATGTGTTTATATTTACATTTCCTGCAAAGATTTTTGGGAAGCGGAAAAATATGTGACTTTTCTGTACCACTCTTTAAGAGCAGGATTGCTAGTGCTGCATTCTTGGACATTTGCTTACAGGTAATGTAAAAATTGTGCTCAAAAAACCAACTAACTAAAATCACTATATTGGTGATAATAGAAGTAACCCAAGGTAAAACACTGAACAACAACAACAAAAAGGCAAAAGACGATGGTCTCACATTCTAACTACAATTTTGGAAGAACCACTCTTTTCTTTGTCAGCTGAATTCCCTGAAAGCCATATGTTTATTTTTGGCCTACAGGGGATTTAGTGCCACTCATTGTTTGTACAAAGTTTCTTTAGTGACTGATGATTATTAATTACCCTCCTGAAAGAATTTCAAGTCAAGTCTTCAATTTCAAAATTAACATATATATCAGCCTGTGCCATTTGAATAGGAAGATCCTATGGATGGCTCTTATAGGTGCCTGGCAAGGCCTCAACAACCATCCTGAGCTCAAGCCTTCATGTGCTTTCCCATGCAAGCCCTAGTTAGGCAGCTACACTTTCCTAACCTGAGAGACATTTACCTAGAAATTTGACTCTAATCTCCATGAGCTTATTATTTATTGTATAAACAGCTACATAATTGTAAATTAAAGGTGGTGTTGTTCATAACAATGCCAGGTCAATGAGTATAAATTAGAAAACAACTGAGAACTAAGAAAAGTAGAAAACCATGGAGAACCAAGAGACAAAAAGTCTTATCAACAGTCCAAAAGGGTATAAAGAAAAGATGAAATACTAAGGTTTAAATGGCTTATTATAGGAGATAATTTCATTTATTTATTGATTTCTTTTCTTCTTCTTCTTTTTTTTTTTTTGAGAAAGGGAAAGGGGGCGGGGAGAGAGACAGACAGACAAACATATATATTATTTCCACTTATTTGTGCAATCATTGTTTCATTCTTGTATGTGCCTGACTGGGATGAAACCCACAACCTTGGCATATAGGGATGATGCCCTAACCAACTGACCTACCCGGCCAGGGCTATGAGAGAATATTTCAAATCTTTATTCAGAATGGAATTTCTCTTATTTTAGATACAATTTGAATAATCTTTACTGTTGCTTTATTTAATGCCCACGGGCTGGTAAATGGCAGTTGCAAATTTATAGAATGGAGTGAATTCCTTAATAAGAAATAACAGTGGCTGGCCCACTAGAAAATATGAACAGAAAAACTACCCTAAAAAATTGGCATACTATTAAAAGAAAACAAAAATTTAGTTGTTGTGGGTTATTTTATAAGTGAAAATGTAGTAAACATAACATAGAGGGTCCATTTTGATTGTGCTACCTCAAAATAGTAACTTCATCTCCTAGCTTTACATCTGTCCAGAAAGTATTCAGCCATGTAATAAGAAAAATTGAGACATTTATTGACGAATATACAAGATACAAGAAACATTGTACATGGGACAATGATGCTTCAGTCCCCTTCAACGTAGGCACCTTGGGACCTTGCACAGTTCTCCCAGTCGCTATCAACTGCCCTGTTGTATTTTCCTGAATCTCCTTGTCAGTCTGAAATCTCTGCCCTTTGAAAGGTAATTTTAGTTTTGGAGAAAGTCAGAAGCCACAAGGTACCAAATCTGGGCTGTAGGGAGGCTGAGTTGCCTGGGTGATCTGATGTTTCACCAAAAACCTCTGCATGAGATGTGATGCATGAGCAGGCATACAGTCATCATAAAGCTGCCAATCATCAGTTACCCATGGCTGTAGCCCTCTGAATCATCAGAATAGTTTCCACAGAGGAATGTTCAAGCCTAACACAAAATTTGATGCAGATTTGGTGCTCTACGCACTCAGTCATTTTGAATATGGTGGCCACATAGTACACATGCTCACTTAATGACATCTCTTGTCCCCACCGACTAGTACTCTGAAATCATGATTGTTCAGGCATATGCATTCCAGTCCACTCTCCTTGGCTACTGATGCTGCACAAACATTATATTAATGTTCTCATTATATTAACAATAGTTGGATTTTTTCCAGACGGACCTCATATATCAAAATATTCTCATCTGGATGCGTTTTTCTTTTCTGCTAGAACAATTTAAGTCAATCTGTAAGTATTCATTGAGTATCTAACACTGCACTAAGTGCTGTGTAATTTTCTGAGTGTGCTTAGCATTTTTTTGTTGTTGTTTAGTTTCAATAGTCATCTAGTAAGAGAATTAGATCTAGTTCAAATATGTGGTTTGTTTTACTCAGAAAAAAATTTTAAAACTCTCAAATATCCCCTTCTCCTCAAGGCTTTCTACATTATCTATTTATCTATCATCTATTCAAAGATGTAAGGTGTTGAAGTTCATAAACAGAATGAATAAATAGGTAAATGATTTCTGGGTTCTTCTTTGTTGTTGTATCCCTCTGAGTCAGTTGGGTAATTACTGCTCTAATTCCTTTTGGGAGAAGATGATCATGCTGTGGTTTGCAGTGTGACCACACTGTGAAAGGAGAAAGCCCATGAAATGACTTTGTCCTGAGGATACAGGACAAAATTCCTTTCTTAAAGAGACTACTTAACAAAAATAATTCCACATATAAGAGGAAGGAATAACCAAAATATTTTTAAAGAGACACACACAAACATGCATTCTTACTAAAGCTCATACAGGTTATCTTAATAGAATTTCTGTATATGAGAATAAACGTTTTGTACCAATTCTTCCTATGGATAGGTTTTAATACTGGGATTCAGGAACTAAGTCACAAATGGTAATAGATAAAAGGAGCTGGATATTGTTAAGTGAAAAAGAGTGGTAATGAGAGGAAGTGATAGGAGTAGAGCTCCTTTTACATCTATGATAAAGTCTGGGGAAAAGAACTTTGAGGAATTACAACTAATCTCACGTGGAGGGGGTGGGTTGATGCTGTGTGAGGGGCCTGGTCAGGGTGAGCTTCAGCATAAAGTTATCATGGACCTGATAAGAAATTTGAGGATTAATTACTCATCTATGACCAGTAAATTAAACAGAAGCTCCCTAAAACTTCTCAAAGTTACTCTTAGTTTCAGGATCAAGGAACCAGGATGTGGAAATTAAAAACTCCAAATTATAAAATTCAACAGACATTTTGACAAATTTCCAGATATTGAAAAAAATCCCTAAGAAGGCATATTATCTTGATAAAGCAAAACAAATTTGCAAGCATGTTGTTGAAATTACAAGAGAGAAAAGAGAATATCTGGTAAATGAAAAATGTATTTCATTGTAACCTTAACATTAATTTAATAGATATATTAGTAGTAGCATTTACTCTTTTTATTATTTCATTTTAATAACTATATATATATAATAATGTATATGGCTTCTTACAAGTTAATGCCTATCTAAATTTTCCAACTGGCTCTCTATTTTTTAATTTGTATTTTTTCTTCTTGAATTTCCAAAAATGTCTTCTTTTTACCCTGCATAATTTGGAGGTGAAGTACCTGTAGCTAGCAGAACTTCTTTGATACACACCATTGTTGATTTTGTTAAGACCACAGAAATAATTATTATATATTGAATTGACTTGTCATTTAGGAGAACATTCTCTTGTTCTTACTTAGATGACTGGATAGCAAAATCTGAATACAAATTATTTAGATCTTTTTGGAGCTATCTTATGATCACATAGACTTGGGAAAATTGATGAGAATAAATAGAATAATATATGTTTATTATCTAAATATGGTTCCTCAAATTTATCTATTTGATCTATGTATTACTTTGCTAGGGCTTCTGTAACAAAGTATAATAGTTCCCCCTTGTCCATGGTTTCACTTTCCATGGTTTTGTTAGGCAGAATAGATAGCAAATCAAGGGAGGGAGGAAAAGGGAGGTGTATCTCACCCATTAATTCAGCAATCCTGACCCTGGTCAGATAAGATTGCCAGGTGTTCTGACTACTTCAAGCACAAAAGAAGGGGAGCCTTTGAAATGTTGTGTGTGTTGTTTCCACTATCAGGGAAAGGAAGGCTTTGAAACTGTACGTTAATCCTAAAGTCTGGAGAAGGAGGGAGGAGAGGGAGCCTGGAGGCTGGCTACAAGCCTATAACCCCTGAAATCCTAATGGGTGATGCACTCAGAGTAGCTTGGTGCCCTCTTGAAGCTTCATGCTCAAGTGTATTTCATAAATAAACTCACTACCTCATTTCCACTATACTTTCTGTCTCTTGCCTGAATTCATTCTTGAGAGTGTGACAAGAACTGATGAGAGGAAGCCCCCCTGACTTAAGTGTCCCTGACCTGCAGACAAAAGCAATCCAAAAATAGTAAATAGAAAATTCTAGAAATAAACAATTCATAAGTTTTTAGGTTGTTTGTTGTACTTTGTAGTGTGATGAATTCTCTAGCCATCCTGCTCCATCTCAACTGAGACGTGAATCACCCCTTTGTCCAGCATATCTATTGTATATGCTCCTCGCCCATTTGTCAATTAGTAGCCATCTTGATTGCCAGATCAGCTGTCATAGTAACATGGTACTGTGTTCAAGTAGCCCTTACTTTAGTCAATAATGATCCCAAAGTACAAAAGTAGTGATGCTGGTAATGTGGATATGTCAAAGAAAAGTCGTAAATTATTTCCTTTAACTAAAAACATGAAAATTCTTGACTTAAGAGAAGGGAAAAAAAGTATGCAGAATTTGCTGAGGTCTATGGTGAGAAATAATCTTCTATCCATTAATTTGTGAGGAAGAAAAAAGACATTCATGCTAGTGTTGCTGTAGCACTTCAAATTGAAAGTTATCACACAGTGCGTGAAAAATGCTGAGTTAAATGTAATTCATGAGTAGAGGAATGAACAAAAAATACATAGATGATTCTGTACCATTGGTGGTGTCAGGCATCCAGTTGGGGTCTTGGAATATAGTTGCCTCAAATAAGGGGACTACTGTACCATAGACTGGGTGGCTTAAACAACAGAAATTTATTTCCTCACAGTATAGGCAGCTAGAAGGCCAAAATCCAGATGTTGAGAGTATTGGTTTCTTGAGACCTGTCCTCTTGGCCTGTGGTTGGCTATCTTCTCTCTGTGTGTCTTTGCATGGTTTTCCCTCTTTGAGAATCTGTGTCCTAATCTCTTCTTAGAAGGATATTATTTATATTGGATTAGGCCCTAGCCCAAATAATCTCATTTAGCTACATCTTTAAAGAGTCTATGTCCAAATACAATCACATTCTGAGGTACTGGAGGTTAGGAATTTAACATATGATTTTGGAGACACATAATTCAGCCCATAAGAGTGCACATATAACACTTTAAATATTAATCTTACAGTTAGTGTCAGGGTAACTTTGTAGACCACTTTAGTGTTTTGATAATTATGTATTTTTGCACCAATTTATCAAATGTTTCTTTCTCAGACCAAATTTGGGGAAAAAAATATTAAGCAAATCCCCCTCCTTCATGAACTACTACCAGGAATAGAGCCACTGCCAATGACTAATCTTGATGCCACCTGAGGTTAAGACACTGGTGCCCTGCATGGCACATTAGCATCAATGACAACCATTTAACACATAATCTATTCCTTACATTGTATGGCTCTGAGCTACGCACACCAGGAAAACAGAGTCCTGGGGTCCCTGTTGCGTTATTTACCTCTTCTTTGAGCTGTTAAGTCCACCACAGCCATTTAGTAAATTATCAGTTTTCTTATTGGCCCTAAATCGTGCCTAATTAAAAATCTGACCTCCACAAGCTAGTCCTCTTCCTAAAGAGACAGAACATAAACAGGAAAAATCAGCTAATTGCTACAAAAACTGCTTTTGTGGCACTGTAATTGGACCTCAGTGAAACAAATGAACCCACTGGGGATTCCTTAATGAATGTTTAACTGCAAACGGTAGTCAGGCACTTAAGCAGCTAGGCTGATGGTCCCTAATGAAATCAAATAAAATCAAATAAAAGAATCTGGCATTTTTACTAACCAGATTTCTTGGCACTATGACATGAAGAATAATATATTTCTGAATAAATAAATATAGGAAAAGTTATAAATGGAGCGGTGAAAACTTAGTTGAAACTGCTCATATTACACTAAGAAAAATACAACCCACAGAAAAAACCTCAATAAATGACACATGCTGTTTAATTTCACACATGGATCTCTCTGTCATGAAAGTCACTTGAGGGAACTACTGAATTTGAGTTGGACTATTTTCTTATTGACATGGAAAGTGCAATTTCTTTTCTTTACCTTTCTTTAAATTTTTAAAAAAGATTTTATTTAATTGTTTTTGGAGAGAGAGGGTAAGGAAAGGAGAAAGAAAAGGAGAGAAACATCTATGGGAGAAAAAAATATTGATTGGTTGCTTATCGTTGGTACCCTAGCCATGTGTAACAGTGGAAAACTACAACAGTGGGAAATTGTAGCCCACTCTACCATTCTTTTGACACTGTTTCTGTAAGTTCTGACTCTGACTAATATGTAGCTTATAGGTGAACAACATCATTATACAATATAAAAATCCTAGTAACTAATTTCAAAAGATACGGATACAGACTTTGACCTTCAAGCATCCCAGCTCTGGGAGATTTGCTGACCTTCCACAGAGCCAGGATGACATGAAGCCGCGATAACATGAGACCAGGATACTACAAGGATGACGCACACTGGACCATCACTTGTCTTATTGGAATGAACTGTGCTAGTCAGCACATAGAGAACACTTCACAGTCCCCTCCTTTGATCTTTTTGTTCTGTTCTCCTCTCCCTCATTATAAAAACCTCTGCCTCCACTGAGAGGTAGAGATGGGCTTTGAGGCAGGAGTCCCCCAACTTCCCAGGAGATGGGCTTTGAGATGTGAGTCCCCCATCTTTCACATGGTTGGCATCTGCAAATAAACCACTTTCCTTTACATCAGCACCTACCTCTGAGTATTGGCTTATGTAGCAGCAGGCATCCAGACCTGCTTTCGGTTGTGGTACTGAACACACAACACAGGCATGTGGTCTGACTGGAAATTGAACCAGCGAATTCACTTTGTGGAATAACTCTCAACCAACTAAGCCACACTGGTCAGGGCTTAAGTTTTTTATTTCAAAGAATATTTTAAAATTGGCCAACATGAAGATTACAGTTCTCGATGTTATCAATGTGCTTCCTCAGGGAGTCAATGACATTTCTATTTTATCATTTCCTTACTTAATAGGTGATAAATTAATTCTAATGACAATTAAATAGCTCTATAATTTATATTTCTTTATAGATAATATCGATATTAAAGGAAACCTTAATAAATTATTATCATTATAAATACTTTAATGATGTGTACACACCAGTTGTGACGAGGGCTGTTCATGCCCGCTAATGTTTGTGGGCTTCCACCTTCCTCAGCATGCTGCTAGTGTCAGCTCCTTTGTTTGCATCTAGGTGGAGGTCACATAGGGGAATACCGAGGGAATGCAGGACGAGTCATATGCCACTTTCAGGCCTGCCTCATACCTAGTCCCCTTCCCTTTCTTTTGCTGCTACTTGGTAGATGACCATAGAAGATGATGGAGTATGACTGTAGTTAACAAAGATAAAAAAGAATAGAAAATTGTGACCCCCAAATTTATACTGTCGCAGCACAAGCATCATCTGGAAAACAGTTATAAAGTATTTTTGGGACCCCAACCCCAAACTACCAAATTGGAAACTTTGGGCTTACCTCCAAAAATCTGCTTTTGCAAGCCCTCTGTGTGATTCTGATGCATCTTATAGCTTGAACACTATTCCTCTTCAAAAAAGTTACTAACTGGAAGAAGCTGGGGTCCCTGAATAAATGTACAGATGAGAAACCAATCCTTCCCTGTTCCAAGTCATTGGAAAGTGACACTGGCAAGAGACAACTCTCAATTATGCTAAAATGCTGGAAGTTTTGTATTGGCTATTATAGAAGTTAACATAATTTACCTGCACTAATATACCATAAAGAAACCATTTACATAAAATTTACATCCTGTTAGTTTCAGCTTCCTTTGTACCTATGCAGGGTCCTATGATACATATGAAAACTCCTTATAGATGGAATGTAGGAAGTAGTGACGTATGCTACTTCAAAACTTCCCTGAGTTTGTCTATATGGTCTTTATTTTCTCTTTGCTCTTTGGATGAATGTAAAGACTATGCAATCCTGGATGATCAGTATTTTTAATATCTGCCTTTTTAAAATGAGGAAAGTGATATCCAAGTTAAGCAATTTAGCTGAAATCACAGTACAGTTTTGTACAAATCAGGTAGAAAACCTATGTATATTACATAATAAACAGTCAGTGTCCTCATGGAAGATTTTACCATTAAATTTTCAACATAATACTTCATATGTTTTTTCTTTATAAATGTTTTTATCTTCACATATTTACTTCATTAGAGACTTATTGGTAATAAAACAACTCACATAGTTTTGGATGCTTTTATACTATTCATTATTTCTACTCTTATATCATCAATACAAATTTATTGACCACTTGCTATTTCCTAAGCACTATCCAGAAAAATAAGTTCTTTTTTTTACAATTAATTATAAACTATATTTATTTTACTGAAGTTAAGTAGACTTTTGAAGAGAGCTTTATTCCAGTAATTACTTGAAAAAATATTTGTAAAATGCTTTTGTGATTTGCAAATAGTATGTAAAGCAGGGTGTTATGAAAAATCTAGAATGAGTTAATAGATCAATTTGTGTGTGTGTTTTGGTTATGCCCGAACCTGGCTGTGTAAAATTTATGCAGTTGTTTTAGACCCCAGCTCTCAGCATTGTCAAGTGTAAAATTAAGGATTGTGCTAAATGAACTAAAAAATTTCTTCTGCTTGTAGATCTACGATTCTAATTAAAAAATCCTAAATTTAGAATCCAGGTAGGATCAGAAAAGATTGCATTCAATGGGATGGAGTTTGCAGATAGTGCTTTTTGGAAAAGAAAACAAACTATTCTGTTACCTTGGGATGTTGAGAATAATGTAGAAGACCTTAGTCAATTTCAGAATAGTACTGCAGTCTTCACTGTTAAAAATTGTATTACATGAGAACAGTAAGTATTTCAATTGTTTTAAATATGGTCAGCCAATTAGGACCATTGAATGACCTCATGAAATGAATGGGGACCACCTGGAATTATGCAGCGTGGCAACTGTGGAAACAAGATCATTTAGAGTCATTCTGGTTAAATCCTGATTTGTGGGTTGAAATAGCAGCTGTCCCACTGGGGCAAGTTTCCTAAATAATTAATTGTTGGGAAATGCCCCATCTGTTTTCAGGGACTGTAGCCCCACCGACAGGCGAGAGGGCCCTAAGGCTGGAAATAATCAAGGAGGCCTTGGCAAAACAGGCCACTGAGGAGACAAAACTTGTCCCCCTGGCAGGGGTGCAGCTCCTGTCTCCCTCACATCAACCTGCTGGCCCTGTGATGGTCGGTTAGTAAAAGATGTGTAAGATCTCTCACAAGGAGGTACGACCTAAGACAGACACGGCCAGTATGAACAGCAGACGAGGACTTGGGGGACACGGAGAAAGGGCAAACACGGCCCACACCCCTTGGCTCGGCTTGGACGTGGCTGGGGTCCTCATTCTATCTGGAAGAAGTCTCCTTATCTCTTGGTGACTCTGCCCTACCCACCTGACTCAGGCTTGAAGCAATACTAAAGGCAGGTACAGCCCTAAATTGGATCGGGTGGTTCCTGGGGGGAAATCAGGCCTAGAAGTAAGTTCCTTGAAGCACGCTTTGTTCTTTCCTCAAAAGCTATGATAACTGGCTCATACTGGGAAGGAGATTTACATTATTCATAGACCCTGACCTGAGACAGATCTCTTGTGTTCCTTCAATTGTTATATCTGATCTTTATGTGTTTTCTGCAAACATAGCCTTTTGATATTGATTGATGAGCTTTGCTGTATGCCCCTGTGCATATGGTTCTCAGTAAAAGCCTTTGGACATGGGAGCTTGGGGCCTTCTCCACTAGCAGGAAAAGCCATGTCCCCTCTCCTGGAAAATAGAGAAGTGTTTGCAATGGCTCATGTTTATTCCCCTCCTCCGTGACAACCCCGGGATGGGCTCTGCAGGATTCAGAGCCCCACTCCCTCCTCAGCTCGCACTACAGTAACCCTCTCAGATCCAGGAGCCCTGAGCTCCATGATGGTGCTCCCCATGACACTTAATCTTCATTTACGTTATCTTATTAATAAATATATTAACAGCTTTACTTCTTGTGTCTACAACATTTTCATTTTCACTTTAATACCTTAAAATCAGGTTAAAAAAGAGATTAAGTCTGCAATGGCAGTAAACTCTGATTCAGATTAATTATAGAGATCTGTTGGAATTGGTAACTTGAGTTACTAAATTAATTTAAAACACAGTTTATTATTTTCCGATTGAGTATAGTACTTGAAATAACTGCTAGCAAATTGTTTTCAAGTAGATATCCTTTGGGACTACTTAAATAAATAGTTAAGACTCATTTGAAATTAGCAGCCTTCATTTGCATACAAACAAAATAATGTGTTAAAGCCTTTAAAAACTGTTTAGTGGTATGAATTTAAATTCTGGGCCCTAAGGAACAGTGTGTACACCTGTAATTCATGAAGCCTAGCTGTTTACCTGTAGCTCGAAGCCACAAACTCATTTCTTTAAGTAGTGAGTGAACTAGTTCAGGCAAATGTATCTTCCGGGTTTTTAGGACCCAGTGCACTTTATCTTAGTTTCTTAGTGTCTGGTTCTCAGTTTCAGACTTTTCCCCTGGTTTTGTTATCATTGCCCATAAAGTATGGGTAAAGTCTGGAGGCTTTGGCAAATAGCAATAGGATTCTCAGTACAAACGAGATGTTAGCTGAAGCAGCAGACCTCGCCACCCCGTATGTCCATCACCCCCTTCAACCCATATCTCTGACTGATTTTGGAAATTTCTGAGTCTGTCTTCATTGTATCCCACATCCTTAGAGATTGAAAGTAGTTGCTGATATTGGGATTTAAAATTAAATCTGACATCTAGCTAGCAGCTCTTTCATCCATTCAATTAATTTCTGTTTACTGAACATAGATTATTGCTGTTAGTACTGCAATGCAATTTCAGTCATTTTCACTGAATTGAACACTGACAATTACTGAGGAATTTTCAATGAAGTCTGCTAAGGACTGCATTAGGAATAATCATAGGTTACCATGGTAGCAAATAGGGAGCTCTTAATATGACATAAGGAAATTCAAAAATATTGTCTGCAGAAGGTCATCGTAAGATCTAAGCAAAGATCTGAAAGACACGTAAGAGTTATGTGGGTAAATGTATTAGTGGACAAGAATTTTCCCAGTACTTACAGAACATCTAAGGCAAGAGGAATCATGGCTACAAGTATTCAGTGATAGTGCCCCTCCCATCTTTATGTAAAAATCATTGTGAAGACAGATAGAAAAAAGTTTTCTGTTTTGGATATGAGTCTACTTTTTGAGAAGCATAGAGTAGTGTTTACATTGACTCCAAATTTACATCCAGTAGCAGAGAAATATTGTTAGAAAACTAAAAAGATGGTAGGTCTGAAAGGGGCAAAAATATCTCCAGGGAGTTTCAGTCTTCATAATTAGAATATTGACCAAATGAAGATTTAGAGATAACAGGAGTTCTGTTGACAATATGATGGTGATTGTAGTTATTTGTTGTTTGTTTCCTAATCTATTGATTCACAGTCCCACAATAGTTTCAAATGATCTCAGGTGAATCTACAATGTTGAACTAAAACTTGATACTTTTACTTGGAATTATTCATTATAATCACATCTCTTTGAAGATCTAAGACACATTCAACTAACCACCATGGAGCTGCAATAAAACCAAGGAAACAATGTATGTAGTCTATGGTAAATAATGTGTGCAGATATATTTTTTCCCTCATGTAAAGATAAATGTTGGAAAGGAAAAACTTAGAGTAATGAAAGTTATAGAAAAAGGATCACCGTTTCAAATTCTCAAAGAGCAAGCAAATCTGAAAAGGATTCATTGGATTAACCAGATAAAATTTTTTGAGCTATTTTCAACAGATGCTACAATATCTAAAAAACACCTGAAGCAGATAGTGCTAAATACATAAAAGAACAATGTAAAAGAGATGACAGCAATGGGCTCACATAAGAAAGGCTCAAAGTGAACATACTTAAAAAAGCCAAAATTGCAGTAGTAGAACTTAAATATACCTTGGAGGTAGCAAGAAAAGAAATAACTGTAGAAAAGCAAACAGTATTAGATAAAAACCTGAGAAAATCTCCCGTATGAAGAATAGCAAAGGACAGATATTAAAGTGGTAAAATAAAATTTATCAGTTTTACAGGACACATGATTAAGAATAAAAAATAAAGAAGATCAAGAGGGCTAAAAATAAAAATTGTAAGGGCAAATTGAAAATTTCTCAATTATTTGCATACATATGGCAGATGTTGTGTCAATAAGTGTTCATAAAGAACAAATTCTAAAGTTGCTTACAATTACATAGAAATTACCTAATACATAGAACCAAAGAAAGGGAGGCTTCCAAAATGAGGAGACAAAAAAGCATGGCCTAAATGAAAGGACAGATCAAATATTCAGAAAAAGAACTAAACAAAATGGAAATAAACAATCTATGAGATGCAGAGTTGAAAATATTGGTTATAAGTATGCTCAAGGAACTTAGTGAGGACCTCAGCAGCATAAAAAAGGTCCAATCAGAAACACAGAATACTCTAATAGAAATAAAGAACAATTTGCAGGGAAGCAACAGTAGAGTGGATGAAGCCAAAAATCAAATAAATGGTTTGGAACATAAGGAAGCAAAAAACAACTAATTAGAATAACAAGAAGAAAAGAATCCAAAAAAATGAACATAAGGTAAGCAGATTCTGGGACAACTTCATGTGTTCCAATATTTGCATCACAGGGGTGTCAGAAGCAGAAGAGAAAGAACAAGAAACTAGAAATCTATTTGAAAAAATAATGAAAGACAACTTCCCTAATTTGGTGAAGGTAATAGACATGCAAGTCCAGGAAGCACAGAGAGTCCCAAACAAGATGGATGCAAAGAGGCTACTCCAAGACACATCAAATTAAAATGTCAAAGGTTAAACAGAAAGAGAGAGCCTTAAAAACAGCAAGAGAAAAGCAGTTAGTTACCTACAAGGGAGTTCCCCTAAGACTGTCAACTGATTTTTCAAAGGAAGTTTTGCAGGCTAGAAGGGATTGGCAAGAAATATTCAAAGCTGTGAAAAGCAGTGACCTATAACCAAGATTGCTCTACCCAGTGAAGATATCACTTAGCATTGAAGGGCAGATAAAGAGCTTCCCAGACAATAAATAAATAAATAAATAAACAAATATGTTCATCATCACAAAACCATTATTATATGAAATATTAAAGGGACTTATTTGAGAAAAAGGAGATGATCAAAACTATGAAGAATGAAATAGCAAAAGGTATCTATTAACAATTGAATCTAAAAAACAAATGAACAAAGAACAGAGAATCAGAGATATGAAAAGTGTTCTGATGGTTGCTAGAAGGGAGGCGGGTATGGAGGAATAGGTGAAGAGGTGAGATGATTAAGAAGTACAAACAGGCAGTTACAGAACAGCCATGGAGATGTAAATTACAATTTAGGAAATGGAGTAGCCAAAGAATTTATATGCATGACCCATAGACATGAACTACAGTGTGGAGATTGCTTTAATGAGAGTGGGTTGCTGGGTATAGTGGGGCAAAAGGAGAAAATTTGAACAACTATATAAGTATAATAAATAACATATATTTAAGAAAGAAATTCTAGAGTTTCTTCTTTAAGAACCAATGAAAAGCACAAATGTAATTAAAACTTTATTAATTGGATATTAAAATATTTAAAATAAATCTCAAGGAGAGGCATAATATTAAATAAGCTATTCATCATAATCTCATATTCTGTTAACAAAAATAAGGGAGGGAAAGAATGAGATTGAAGTAAAATATACTAATATTAATTTAATAACATTAAGGAAAAAATCACAAATTTAAACAATATAAAGCAAATTACAAAATACAATAAGTTATAAGAGATGTCATAAATCTACTTAATCATTTAAGAAGTCATATAGACAATAAGTAATAAATTATTTGGATATCATAATGGATGATGTATACTTAAATATTTATCATCTATCTTCTGCCTAGCTCTGTCTATATCTCATATCTTGTTTAGTAATTAATCTTATGTCCTATAATAGGCAATATTTATTTGTTGAATAAAAAATATTTTATCAAATAGAAAATATCCACTTTAAGAGACAATATTATACTAAAGATAAGTAAAATCTTTGTAAATTCTAAATGGAAAATATGAGCTATAGTGTGTGCCAGTAATTCATCAAAATTATAATCACTATTTGTAAACAAGAAATATAAAAATAGTATGTATGAAAGGAAATGAGATGAGACCAAAGCAATGTTTGGAGGGAAATTTCATGCTTTATTATTGCTTAAATGCAATGATCAAGTTATGAAAAGAATCATAAAAACTGTTGTAAGCTAATGAAAATAACAAATAGAAAAAATAGTGATTGATACAATGAAAAAACAAGTAATTAGAACTAATATATTATATGTAAAAAATACTTTGAAATAAATTGTAAAAATAAACTTTCATAACTGTAATTAAAAATAAAGAAATAAACTCTAAATATAAAACAGAAACATTTGTTTGTCTTTTTTTCATATGGATGAATATTTCTATTGGGTGTGTAACTATATAATGGAATTTCTGAGCAGAGGTATGCATATAAACTCAAACAGGCAAATTAATCTGTAATGATTAAAGTCCAGATAGTGACTCATCTATGGAGAGCAGGGATAAAGTAGTGACTACCAGGGCCTTAAAGGAACCTTGTAAAATACAAGGTCTATTCTGTGACCTGGTGCAAACTTCATGCTTAGGTACACTTTTAATACTTCACTGAACCATACATTTTAGGTTTTTGCCTTTGTTTATGTGGGCATACACTTCAAAATTTTAAGAAAAAGAAAATATTCCATGTTTATTATATAACAAACTTTCTCAAAAATATGATATTCATTATTATGTTAGTGAATTTGAAATCTCAGATACTTAGAAAAATATGACAATATAATTCACACTAAATGTGGAATATTTTAAAAGATAAAAACAATGAATAAATGATTTTATCTATCCTGACATATATTGCAAAAAATGGTCAAATTTCAAGAATGATCATAGAAGTACACATCTTAATAAAATACCACTCAATCAGTTATGCAGGACTCCAGAAGTATACTCAATTAAGAAAAAGAAGGTATAGAAATTTTATTCAATGCAACTATCATTTTAATGTAAAGTCAAAATAAAAGTATTTTTATACATACAGAAATTTAGAAACTTAACCATCTGTAGATCACTTAGGGTTTATTAGAATACATTCTCAAGAAGAATAAAATGAATCTGCAGAAGAAAAGATGATGCAAGATGCAACGATGAATAATAATTAGCACATTATTTTTAATTATTGAATTTTTAAAAAGTGATATGACAATATGGAAATAAAATTTCTAATTTGGTATACCAAGAGAGGGAAATGAGAACAGAGCAATAAAAGTATGTTGAAATTTTTCTTCTAATTCTGGCAATGATGTAGATACTGATTAACTCTAGGTATTAGAAGATAAAAGTTAAAAACAATTACATATATCCCTGAAAAAATTAATATACAACATATGTCTTAAACTAGTACAGGAAAAATGAAATCAGACCAAGAAGTCAATCAAACCAGAGGAAGTGAAGATGGGGAGTTGGAGAAGGATTGGGAGGGGAAAAAACAAAAAGAAATCAAGATAATTCATAAATGTAAAACAACAGTAATCATAATAAATGTACATAGGTAAAAGTATATGCAGAAAAGAACAAATAAAATACAGAGACATATTAATGGAAGTGAAATTACTCTTGTAAGAGCTATATTTAAATAAAATGACAGTAAAATTGAAATAAAAGTCTGAGAAAGCTGCACCAACAAAATACAAATCAAAGTCAAGTTGATAAACCAATATTTAAGTGACAGAATTAGAATTTTGAGAAATTAAAGAAACTGCATGCTGAAAATCTTCTCCAAGGTATAAAGGATCTAATCCCTGGACTTGTGATATTATCTTATATGGTAAAACTGACTCTGCAAATATAATTAATTAATGAACTTGAGATGGAGAGATTAACCAGGTGAGCCCTAAATACCATCATGAGTGTCTTTAAAAGAAAGATTTTGAGGGGATTTACACAGGTGGAAAAGGAGAAGTTAGTGCGATCACAGAGGCAGAGGTTAGAGTTATACAGCCATAAACTAAGGAATGCTGGCAGGCACCAGAAACTGCATAGAATTTATTCTCCCCTAGAGCCATGAAGGCAGTGTAGCCCTGCCAACACCTTGATTTTGACCCAGTGAAACTGATTTTGCATTTCTGTTTTCCAGAACTGTGAGAGAATAAATTGTTGTTTTAAACCACCAAGTGTGTGGTAATTTGTTGCAATAACTATGGGGAAACAATACAGAAACTGATAAAAACATTGTTTTCCTTCTTGTTTGCTTAGTTTGTTTTTTAGATTCAATTGTTTACACTTAAGCATTTATTGCCATTTTATTATTTATAGTTTTGATCTTCCTTTTTCTCAAATAAGTCCCTTTAATATTTCATTTAATAATAGTTTGGTGATGATGGACTCCTTTAGTTTTCTCTTGTCTGAGAAGCTCTTTATCTGCCCTTCAGTGCTAAATGGTATCTTTTGTTGGGTAGAGCAATCTTGGCTATAGGTCCCTGTTTTTCACAACTTTGAATATTTCTTGCCAATCCCTTCTAGCCTGCAAAACTTCCTTTGAAATATCATCTGACAGTCTTATGGGAACTCCCTTCTTGCTGCTTTTAAGATTCTCTCTTTATGTTTAACCTTTGGCATTTTAGTTTGATGTGTGTTGGAGTGACCTCTTTGCATCCATCTTGTTTGGGACTCTCTGTGCTTCCTGGACTTGCATGTCTATTTCCTTCACCAAATTAGAGGAGTTTTCTTTCATTATTTTTTTCAAATATTTTTCCAAGTTCTTGCTCTTTCTCTTCTCCTTCTGGCACCCCTACAGAATCATGGATATGGAGGGCGTTTTGATAGTTGCCAGATGGGAGGAGGGTATGGAGGAATGGGTGAAGAGGTGAGGGGGTTAAGAAGTACAAATAGGTAGTTATAGAATATCCATGGGGATGTAAAGTACAGTATAGGAAATGGAGTAGCCAAAGAACCTATATATGACCCATAGACATGAACAATGGTGTGGGTATTGTCTGAGGGAATAGAGAGTTCTGGGTGAAGAGGGGCAATGGTGGAAAAATGGGGACAACTGTAATACCGTAATAAATAAAGTATAATTAAAAAATAAAATCATTATTCATAAAAACCAAAAATCAGTTTTTCAAAAAAGGAGAAATGCAGCCCCAATATACATCACTAAAGGAATTTAAATCAATCAAATAAAATAATCTTAATGATATGTATAGTTATATGCCACATAATGATATTTTTGTCAATGATGAACCACGGATCACATATATGATGGTGATCGCATAAGTTTATGAAGGAACTGATAAATTTCTGTCACCCAGTGGAGTCATAATTATCATAATGTTGTACAACATATTACTCATGTGTTTGTGGCGATGTTGGTGTAAACAAACCTACTGCACTGCCAGTTGTGTAAAGTATAGCACACACAATTTATATATAATACATAATACTTGATAGTGATAATAAGCAACTATACTGCAGGTTTGTGTATTTACTACAATACACTTTTAAAAATTATTTTACAATGTGACCTTTCTACTTATAAAAAACTTTCCTGTAACACAGTATGCCATGTGACACCAGCAACAGCCTCATACTTCTTTTTTCCACATTTCTTGATTGCACCATTTTATCTTATGCTTGATTTAATCACCTTTGGTTCATATAGTAACACTATACAGGCTTATAGCCTATGAACCATCCCCGACATTAAGCGTCACATAACTATAAAGTAAAATTAATAAAAGTACAGTAGGAAATTGAAAAAGTCATAATCAAAATGAGAAATTTTAGTACTTCTTTTATGGTAAGTAAATTTAAATGAATTATAACTGAAGAATTCAATTCCCATGATGAAAAAATCTATTCTAATAGACCTATGTAAACTCTTATATCCAGGAGAAGCTCATTCTTTTCAAATACGCATGGAGTCATTTACAAAAATTGTCATGTAACTGCCACAAAGCAAGTCTCCATCATATATACATTTTGTAGATCATTTTTCTGGTCAAAATACAATAAAATTAGAAATTAATTTTAAAAAGGTAGTTGAAATGTAATGTTATATTTGAAAACTGGAAAAGATCATTGCAAGTAATTTTTACAATTAAGGAGAAAATGTAGAAAGTATGAAATACTACAGACTGAATGACAACAAAAGCATGTAACTCAAAACTTGGAAACAAGCAGAAAAAGCACTTACATGGAAATCTGTATCCTCAATGCATTTAATTTTTAAAAACGACTGAAAATGCTAGCATATGTATCAGAAGAAAACTATAAAAAGCACAAATTAACGAATTAATTCAAATAAATTTTAAGTTACATTAATTTAAATTAATATTAATTTGAGAATATAAAATATATATTGTAACTTATCAAGAATGCAAAAGATAATTCTTTGAAAGAACTTGAAATAGACAAATTGGGAACACTAATCAAGAACATAAGTGAAATAAGTGTACTCTATGTGAAAATAGAAATAACTATAATTATAATAAAGATTGAAAATATGTAATAGTATGAAAAACTATATGCTAATGCATTTGAAAGCATACATGAAATGAAATTTTTCTAGGAAAATAAAATTTACCAAAATAATAAAAAAGAAAACTGAATACCCAAATATATCTTTAAGAAATTAAAATGACTCTTAAAACACACCCCACCCAAAAACCCCTAAAAGCAATGAGGTATTTTACAGGGGAAATTAACAAAATTTTCAAGCCATAAACAGTCCCTATTACAAACTATTTGTGATTACATTCTAAGTAAATAAATTTAAAAGCCTCATTTTATGAGATCAGTGGAAATTTCGGAGGTGAATTCAAATAATAAAGTGTGACCTGATAAAAATTTTACCAGCAAAGCTAAAATAGTTCAACTTAAAGCTACAGTAATGGTTAAACAGACATTAAACCAATAGAAAGAGTTGTAAAAGATAGAAAACAAAGAATCAATAAATTGTAATATTTGTTCATAAAAGTACCCACCCAAAAAAGTGTTTTGGAGAGAGATCTTTAATAATTAGAATAGAATATATTTACTTAACATCAATTGGTATCATTGTACTTATTGGCAGAATTTGAGAAATAGCTGTATTAAAAGTAAGCACAATATAAATCCCATTTGTCATTTATCACTTTACTGGAGATTCTAGTCAGTTAAACCAAAGAAGAAAAAAATATATATACTGATTAAAATTTTAAAAAACCTAAATTTATTATTTTTGAGAGATATTTTGCATTGGTAAAACAAAAAATTACTAATATAGGGTCAGTAAGAATTTATTAAGATTGCTAGATACAAGCTCAACCCACATAAGTCAGTAGCATTAAACAAATGTAGGAATGTAAGTTTTTATTACCTCACTGATTTTTGGGTTCTAATGGACTGGGCCAAACAATGCAAATATAGAATATTTCCTCATCATTTTTGCTGTTTTTAGGAATTTGGGAAAGGGTCAAAAATTTACTCAAAGTAAATTTAAGTAAACTTATTTTTTAAAGTGATTTGTTTATGAAATTCTACTTCATCCTCAAGAATTATTTTTGAAAAGATAGAAATAAGTACTAGTTAAATTTCACTGAATATTTTCTTCCTTTCTAAAATTCAATAATTGTAACTATAAAGTTCATTTCACACAGCTGGAGAAAAGTTTACATTGCGGTGAGCTGAATACCATGACCGCCTTCAGAGCAGTAAATAGCAGTTCATTTTTGGTTTCCTCTTTGATCTATTTTAGAGGCTGAACTAATGACTCATGCATATCTGGCCTTTCTTCTGTAGCAATGGTCCTTCAAATATCTTAGATTTTCTGTGATTAAAATAATCAAGGGCTATTGTTTACACTACTTGAAAGTGCAGAAATATCAACTCATGGAAAATCAAGTGTACTTATGTGGTATGTTTTAAGATGCCTTAATAATCACTTTCAAAGAGACTTTCCTAATGTATAACTTTGTTTTTAGTAAACAATGACTAAACAGTGAAAATACTGAGATGATTGTACGTTGTCCTAACAAGCAGATCCTATTCTACAGTTATGGCGTACTCTTTTCATGGTTACATTAATTAATTTATATGGCAAAATTTGATTAGTCTTAATAGCTTTCACTTGTCAGTACACGCTCTTTATAAAACTTTTGTATCTCAAGTTTTAAACCATATATTTTATGCATGATAAGCCAAATTTCTAAATGAAAAAGAACTACTAAACTTCGCGACAGCATGGATGGAACTGGAGAGCATTATGCTAAGCAAAATAAGCCAGGGGGCGAAAGACAAATATCATATGATCTCACCTATAAGCGGAACCTAACCAACAATACAAAGATGCAAGGGCAATATGACCAGCAACACTGAAAGGAAAAGAAATCAACAGAGACAAGAGGGAAGGAGGGAGGGGCGGGCAGGGAGAGGGAAGGGAAGGGGAAAGTCAAGGAACATATAGCAAGAACTCATGGACAAAACCAAAGGGGAAGAGCTGAGGGAGGGAAGGAGGGAGGGGGCAAGGGAAAGTGGTCGGGGGGAAGCAGAGACAAATGTATTTAAAAATAAAGAAAGAAAGAAAGAAAGAAAGAAAATTTTGAAAAATTATAATCAACTATTTTCTGTCACCTATATCAAATAATATAAACTTTCAATGCATATTTTTCTTTTGTTGTTAGTAACTCTATAGGAATAGATAGTATAAGAGAAGAAAGAGCCTTATCTCTTTGTCACTTGTGCACCCACATCAATCTATGTCCTATCTAGTTGGCTCCAAGTAAACTCTGCCTAAGTGGAAACCACTTATTGTAATCACGTCTTATTTTGCAACTAACTAAAGAACTTTCTAAATAATTTTTAATACTTTTAACTTTTTATTTTTAGATATTTTTTGAAAAAATATTCACATTTTCATAAAAAGGATAGAAATTTTCTGCAAAAAGTCAAGCAATGTAAAAAAAAAAGACAAAAAACATAAACTTGCATTTTCTCAGCAACTACAATACCTGGAAAAAATGCAATGTTAACACTTGTATGAACGTTATCATCTAGACATATCAGAAGTTAATTTGGATGGATGTGTAGATCGGTATGTGCATATAGAAAAATTGCAATAATTTTACAGAAATAAGAAATTTGGATGGTTTTTTTAATTTCCATACCTTTACCTTCAATGACTCTAAATATAGTGTACCTCACAGTTTAGTTGTTTCTTCTTTTTTTTGTTTTTATTTCTTTTGCCTGCCATTTAAAAAGATTAGTTGAAAATATTTGAAATTTCATTTTGTTCCAATTTCTTGTTAGCTTTTTTCCCTTCCTCATGAATGATTTCTCTGGGAATTACAATCAACATCTTTAATTTTTCACACTCCACAAGTTAATATTCATGTAAAGTATAAAATTTAATAAATTTCCCTGCTTTTTTTGTTATAGTTAATATGTGTGATACATTTACTTATAAATTTCACAAGACAATGTGGATTTTACATTATATAAGATGACATATTTTAGTTTAAACATTTGGTGGCTTACAATAATATTAAGAAGAAAACACCCTCCTCAGAATAAACATAGCCTTTTTGCATTTACACAAACATTTACCATTTCTGATAATATTCATTTTCCCCTCTGAAGATCAAAGTTTACATGCAATATGATTTTTCTACAGTTAACATTTCATTTTATGTAAGTTTATGATCAGTAGCAATAAATATTCTTAATTTTCTCTTCATTAAAAATATCTTTATTTCACCTTCATTGCATAACTGGGTAGTGATGGCTGTAAACTAGACTTAACTATGGGGATTATTTTGTGATATACAAATATCAATCATTATGTCTAAGCCTGAAACTAATATAATGCTATATGTCAATTATACCTCAATAAAAAATAATTAATTTAAACACACACCCCAGAGAATGTATTGATACTTATAAAATTAAAGAATTCAGAAGAAGAAGAAGGGGCAAGTCAAGGAACATGAATAGAGGACTCATGGGCATGGACAACGGGGTGGGGATTGACCGTCGGGGTGGGGGCAGGGGAAAGCAATGGGAAAAAGGTGAGACCCCTGTCACTGAAGAACAATAATAAAAAAACAAATCCGAAAAAATTAAAAATAAGCAATATAAGAGCATTTGGTTTAGTAAGATAGAAACAAAAGATATTTATCTTTCCTGATAATATCTAATCATGTTTTGAAAAACAGTTTGATTGTAACTTCTAAACTTTCAAAGTGTATATTGCTCAGAACAGAAAGCCACAGGAAGAATGAGGATGTGATGTTTTTATAAACCTAATAACAAGAAAACTCATACTTAAAAAAATTAAGCTTTATTGAGACTGTTGTTTCTCTTTATGTAATACATTGTCTTTTATTTGTCCATTTCAAAATTCATTGCTTATCTTTGAACAGTTTTACCCAGTGTGACTCTGCGTAAGCCTTTTTGCTGTTCATTTGGCTCATTCTTTGTTTAGCTTCTTGTATCTGCAAATTTCAGACATTTTCAACAATTGCTTCCTCAAGTTTTTTTTCCTATATATATTCTTTTCTCTCTGGTTTCCCATTACAGATATATTTGTCTACCTGATATTATCTAACAGGTCTCTAAGATGCTGTTAATTTATTTTTAATTTTTTCTTCTGTTTTTCACCTTAAATAATTTTTACTTTTCTATCTTTAATTTCACTTACATTTTCTCATATTCATTTAGCTAAATTACACAGTGAATTTTTACTTCATAAATTTCTTTATTATTACTAGAATTTTTATTTGGTTCTTTCTACTGAGATTTTCATGCATTGAAAACTTATTTTACTTCACTGAGGATAGTTTAAAATAGCTGCTTTTAAATTTTTGTTGCAACATCTGGTTTATTTGTGGTTGGACTCAACTGATTTTCTTATCTCCATATTTTTCAGTTTTTCACATGGCTAACTTTGGATTACAGTATGCACATTATGAATACTAAGTAAAGAGGATACTGGACTCTGTTATTTTTCAATGATAACTATTTTTTCCTTTTGTTTTAGCAAGTAGTTTTCATGTCTGAGATTGAGCTGCTTTAAGGATACTTCCTCTGGCTCTTTCCCTATCAAGATGCCCCTCTCTCTTCAGCGTTCAGCTGACCAGGTAGGCTGGTGGATTTCTATGGGTGTTGTACTGTGTGTTCAGGGGACTGCAGTTAGCCTCAAGGTACAACTGCAGATAAAAAAACAAGTTCCTCATTAGCCCTTCTTCACATTTCCACTCCTCCAAAATCTGTCTGCTTATGTTAAGTATTCAGGAAAGCAACTTTCAGGATAGGAACATCAGTCAGAGTTCATTTTTTTTTTTCTTTGAGCTGCTGTGATTCTGTTTCCTCCATACACAGTTCAGGTATGAGTGAACAATGGAATAAATAGAATTTAGGGATTCTGGCTCTATCCCTTTCTCTTTTGAAATTTCCTCCATTCTTTTCAATATTCATAATATCCAGGCTTTCTTTTTGTTTGTATCCCAGACAGAAGGATGTTGGAGTTTTCTGTATGCATCGCATTCCACTATTGCTTGACCAAAGGACTAAATTCCTCAAGGAAGGGAATAATTGGTGCACCTGTCTGTCTCCGTCCTCCTGGGAAACATGGATTGTCTGCTAGATAATACCTGCCTCTGTTCACTGTCTAGTTCCTTGAGGTAGCTCCTTTTAATCCAGGTTTTATAGTTATTTTCAACAAGGAGGTTCATTCAGTACAGTCTAAATCCAGCATATCTAAATGTGAAAAACTTCCACTGGCTTTGAATGGATTCTGTTTACTATTCAGTCTGATTTTTTTTTTTTTGCTATTATTTCTTGATAATTTTCTTTCTTTTTCTTTCTCTGTTTCTGGACTTATTAATTATATTCTGGCCTTTCCTAGCTTAATTTTCTATGGCTCATCTTTTTTTCTCAAAATTTCTTTTGCAAGACGTTCTGGGGATTTTTTCCATGTTACTTTGCAGTCCTTTAATCCATTTTTATTATGATCTTTATTATTTTATATTTAAATATATACGTTAAATATAAAATACGTTAAATGTAAAATAACGTATAAAGTTTTCTCTTATTTTTTCTTTTTTCATAGCATCCATTTATGAATGAAATATTTTCTCAACTTCTCTTTTATTATACTAATTAGTATATTTAAAACTTTTAAAAATTTTTCTAAATTATGTTTAATTTTGGGTTAGTTTTTTCTAATTATTTGGTAATTTTCTTTCTGGCAACAGAATATCTTCCTTGATTTTCCATTTATGTTTTAAATTGAGGTAGTAGAAGACCTGACTGTTATCTTTGTAATTATGAAAAGCATTTGTTGTCATTGGCTTTTTTTTTGTGAGCAGATAGGGAAAAAGGAGGAAGTATTTCTATCACCTAGACTGATGGCTACAGTTCTGTAGTCTGTTCAACAGCTTTAGAGAAGAGTCTTTTAATTTTTTTTCCGAGATTAAATTCTGACTACCTTATATTCTGTACACTAGAGTAAGTGAATGGGTGAGGATTGTCATAGGATAGGTAGGGTCATTTTTTTTTAAACAGATGTTTAAACATCTTGTTTTCATCCTTATTTCTCATGTCTGTTCATGTGCCCTTTCTATTGATTTTATGACTGGAGCTTCCCAGGATTCTTTTGATATTATTTCACATTTCGAGGTAGCCTTCTCCATGTTGTGCTTTCTATTTAGTTTATACTGTATTCATCTTCTAGAAATTTATTGCGCTTTCTTTTATGTTCATAGCCACCATTCTAATTGATTTTTCCATTATTTATTTACACATTTTGTATTCCTCAAACTATTATTTTCAAGTTATTTTTCTTTTTTTACTTCTTTTTTCCCCATTTCTTTTCTCTCTTGCCTTATTTGTGAGAGCAAAGGGAGGCAAATTCTTTCTCAATTGGCCATCTCAAAACTTACTGTTTTTGTATGTTAGATAATATATGCATACTGTCAATGGTTTCTTCTTTCTATAACCTAATAAATTTAGCTTCAAATAAATATTATAATTCTTATTTAAAAAGTTATAAGTGTTTCCAATAATAAATGCATGCTTATTAGAGTAAATGCATAAATGTTCAAATTTAAATATGTTATTATATTTACTAATAAAAAGTGTTATTATTTTACAAAATATAATAAATTAACAATAAAAATTTAATCCCTTAAAATCTTATATTTCAAAGACTAACAGTATGCACATAAATGAAGTGGTATCACAGTGCACATGTGCTTTTGCAACTTTAATGTATAAATGAATATAGGAGACTTTCTGTATTTAATCAATGTACAATGTAACTAATTACAGGGAAAAGGGAAATCTAACATGTTGAGTCATTTATAGATTCATCAGAATAAATATCATTGCTGAGAAAAGAATTAGATAGACAAATGAGAGAGAGAGCATATTGGAATTTGTGGGACCATTACTTTATAGGCTATTTCCCTGGAGTGTGTTTTACTTATCTTTTTCTTTCTTGGAGAAATCTGTTTACAAGCATATGATGTGGACATACTTAAAAACAGATCAGACTACAGTCTTTAAGAATATTTGAAGACAGTTTTAATTCTTCTTTTCCAATTTGGATGTCTTTTATTTCTTCTTGTCTGACTGCTGTGGCTAGGACTTCCAGTACTATGTTGAATGAGAGGCGAAAGTGGACATTTCTGTCTTGTTCCTAATCCAAAAAGGAATGCTTGTAGCTTCTGATCATTGAGTATGATGTTGACTGTGGATTTGTCATATATTGACTTTGTAATACTTAGATATGTTTCTTCTATTCTCACTTTGGTGAGAGTTTTTATCATAAACGGCTGCTGGATTTTATCAAATGATTTTATTTGCAAATGACAAAATACTGCACATAGAAAACCCCAAAGATTCCACCACAAAACTACTGAAACAGATAAGTGGATTTAGCAAAGTGGCAGGATACAAAATTAATATCCAGAAATCAGTTTCATTTTTATACGCCAATAGTGTACTAACAGAAAGAGAAATTAAGAAAACAATTTCATTCAATATTCTACAATAAGAAAAAAATACTTAGGAATAAACCTACCAAAGATGTAAAAGACCTGTGCTAGGAAAATTATAAAACACTAAAGAAACAAATTGAAGTAGATACAAATAAGTGAAAATACATACTGTGTTCACAGAAAGAAAGAATTGATATCTTTAAAATATCCATTCTACACATAGTAATCTATATATTCAATGCAATTCCTATCAAGATCTTAATGATGTATTTCACACAATTAGAACAAATATTTGAACAATTTATATAGAATCACAAAAGGCATCTCTAGCAACAGCGATCCTGAAAAAGAACAAAGTTGGAGGAATCACTCTACCTATATGAAAGTACATGATAAAGTCAGAGTAATCAAAAGATTATGGTGCTGGCATAGAAGCAGACCCAGATCAATGGAACAGGTACAGCACCCAGGAATAAACCCACTCCTGTATAGGTCATTTACATTTTACAGAGGAAGCAAGCACATACAATGGGCTAAAGACAAGTTCATTAAATAAATGATGTTTGGAAAAACTGGTCAGGTATGTGCAGAAAAATGAAACTACACCACCTTCTCACAAGACACACAAGAATAAATTCAAAGTGGTCTAAAGACATATGTTAGACAGGAAACCATAAAAATCCTAGAAGAAAACATAGGTAGTAAAATCTCAGGCATTTCTCATAGCAATATTTTATCAGATATCTCTCTCCAGGCAAGGAAAACAAAAGGGAAAAAAGTAAACAAATGGGACTTCATCAAACTCAACAAGTTTTGCACAGCAAAGGAAAACATCAACAAAATGACAAGACAACCCATAGAACTGGAGAACATATTTGCTGATACATCTGATAAGGGTTAATCTCCAAAATGTACAAAAAAACTTACAAACCTCAACACCACAAAAACATACAATCCTAATAAAAAATGGGCAAAGGACCTGAATAGACATTTCTCTGAAGAGGACATACAGATGGCCAATAGACATATGAAAAGATGCTCAATGTCACTAATCATTAGAGAATTGCACATTCAAACCACAATGAGATACCATCTCACACCTGTCAGAATGGCTATCATCAATAAATCAACAAACGACAAGGGCTGGCAAGGGTGGGGAGAAAGGGGAACGCTTTACACTGTTGGAGGGAACGCAGACTGCTGCAACCACTGTGGAACCTAGTGTGGAGACCTCAGAAAATTAAAAATGGATCTGCCTTTTGACCAAGTAATCTCACTTCTGGGAATATATCCAAAGGAACCCGAAATGCTAATTTGAAGGCACATAAACACCCCTATGCTCATTGCAGTGTTATTTGCAGTTACCATGATATGAAAGCAGCCTAAGTGTCCATCAAGAGATGATGGATCAAACAGCTATGGATCATTTACACAATGGAATACTACTTTGCCATGAAAAAGAAAAAAATTACCCTTGGAAACAGCATGGATGGATCTTGAGAACATTATGCTAAATGAAATAAGCCAGTCTGAGAAAGACAAATACCATATGATTTCACTTATATGTGGAATCTAATAAACAAAATGAGCTAAGAAGGTAATTAGAAATGGACTTAAGATAGAGAGAAAGCTAACAGCTCTGTGGGGGAGGTTAGAGGGTGGAGGGATTGAGCAAAAAGGAAAAAGGACTCCTAGATATGGCAAACGGTGTGGTGATGGGAGCAGGTAGAGGGATATAAGGTTCTAAATGCTAATGGAAAAAATTCAATAAAAAATTAAAAATGAAAAAGAAAGGGGAAAGTCAAGGAACATATAGCAAGGACTCATGGACAAAACCAAAGGGGAAGAGCTGAGGGAGGGAAGGAGGGAGGGGGCAAGGGAAAGTGGTGGGGGGAGGCAGAGACAAATGTATTTAAAAAGTAAATAAATTTTAAAAAAATTAAAACAAAAAAAAAGAAATTAAGGAGCACTGACCAGTGAGGAAATGGTCACTGCCTCATTGTTAAGGCATTGTCCTGCAAACAAAAAGTTCATCAGTCGGATTTCTGGTCAAAGCACATGCTTGGGTTGCGGTGCCTCGTCCAGGCGTGTGTGGAAGGAAGGCAAAAAAATGATGTTTCTCTCTCACATCAATTTTTCTCTCCCTCTTTCTCCCTCCCTTCCTCTCTCTTTAAAAAAATAAAGTCGTAAACAATATTTGAAGAGGTTGTTAGCATTCTCATTTTAAGGGGAAAGCTGAATTTTGAAAGTGTACACAGAAAAAAATTTTTTATTTATTTGTTATTATAAATGTCTGCAATTTTTGCTTAAGGAAAATTTTTAATCAGAGATCTTTAATCACAGTGAATGTCTAATCAATTGGAAAAGTAACTAAAAGCACTGTATCTCAATTTTAAGCTCATGATATTATTAATCTTGGTGTTGTTACTAGAAATAAGATAATGTCTAAAATTACCACTCTTTAGAAAGTAGGCAATATATTGTTATTTAATAGGAACTTGCTGAGGTCAGAACTTGGTCTAAAGCTAGGAGCTACAACTCTATAGGATGATATGAGATGTAATTAAAAAATTCATTTCTTACCTCGCTATTTAATTTTTATATGTATATGCTTTATCTCTTTAATCAGACCAGAAATGTCCTAATTGATATATTAATTATCTTTTTTCCATTCATTTTTTTACTTTGCTTTCTGTAACATACAGACTATTAAACAGGACTTCTTGCACAAAATGTTCCTCTCTCTTCCATAACATTATTTACAATTAAGACTCCCTTTATTTCGGACTTCATAAGCCTTTGTCTCTGGATCTTTTTTTGTCCTGATCTGCCTCTCAGATCCATCACTTTTGTTTTAGTCTCCTCATATGACAAATGAAAGTCAAGAGATCCACTGACATAAATTCAACTTCCACTTATATGTGCATGGTTTATGCATATTTCTAGACTTCACTTTTTTGTGTATTTTCCATTATTATTTATACACTTAAACACTCCCCCAAATTACCACACTGTTGCAAATGTCCATGAGACCATTTTACATTTTGCTCACTCTTTCCATCCCCTAACATCCACCTAACGGAGCCATCATCCTGCTCTTTATCTATGAGTCTGTCTCTGTTTTGCTTGTTAGTTCAGTTTGTTCATTAGATTCCCTACATGATTGAAATGATACGGTATTTGTCTTTCTCTGACTGGCTTATTTCATTTAGCATAATGTTCTCAAGATCCATCCATGCTGTTTCCAAGGGTAATTTTTTTCTTTTTCATGGCAAAGTAGTATTCCATTGTGTAAATGATCCATAGCTGTTTGATCCATCATCTCTTGATGGACACTTAGGCTGCTTTCATATCATGGTAACTGCAAATAACACTGCAATGAGCATAGGGGTGTTTATGTGCCTTCAAATTAGCATTTCGGGTTCCTTTGGATATATTCCCAGAAGTGAGATTACTTGGTCAAAAGGCAGATCCATTTTTAATTTTCTGAGGTCTCCACACTAGGTTCCACAGTGGTTGCAGCAGTCTGCGTTCCCTCCAACAGTGTAAAGCGTTCCCCTTTCTCCCCACCCTTGCCAGCCCTTGTCGTTTGTTGATTTATTGATGATAGCCATTCTGACAGGTGTGAGATGGTATCTCATTGTGGTTTGAATGTGCAATTCTCTAATGATTAGTGACATTGAGCATCTTTTCATATGTCTATTGGCCATCTGTATGTCCTCTTCAGAGAAATGTCTATTCAGGTCCTTTGCCCATTTTTTATTAGGATTGTATGTTTTTGTGGTGTTGAGGTTTGTAAGTTTTTTTGTACATTTTGGAGATTAACCCTTATCAGATGTATCAGCAAATATGTTCTCCAGTTCTATGGGTTGTCTTGTCATTTTGTTGATGTTTTCCTTTGCTGTGCAAAACTTGTTGAGTTTGATGAAGTCCCATTTGTTTACTTTTTTCCCTTTTGTTTTCCTTGCCTGGAGAGAGATATCTGATAAAATATTGCTATGAGAAATGCCTGAGATTTTACTACCTATGTTTTCTTCTAGGATTTTTATGGTTTCCTGTCTAACATATGTCTTTAGACCACTTTGAATTTATTCTTGTGTGTCTTGTGAGAAGGTGGTGTAGTTTCATTTTTCTGCACATACCTGACCAGTTTTTCCAAACATCATTTATTTAATGAACTTGTCTTTAGCCCATTGTATGTGCTTGCTTCCTCTGTAAAATGTAAATGACCTATACAGGAGTGGGTTTATTCCTGGGTGCTGTACCTGTTCCATTGATCTGGGTCTGCTTCTATGCCAGTATCATGCTGTTTTGTTTACTAAGGCCTTAAATTAAAATTTGATATTTGGTAGTGCGATTCCCCCAACTTTGTTCTCCGTTCTCATGACCACTGTTGCTATAGGGCCTTTTGTGGTTCCATATAAATTTTTGAAATAGTTAGTATAGTTCTGTGAAATATGTCATTGGTATCTTGAACAGATTTGTGCTGAATCTATAGATTGCTTTGGGTAGCATGGACATTTTAATGATGTTAATTCTTCCTGTCCATGAACATGATATATGCGTCCACTAATTGTATTTTCTTCAATTTCTTTTTTCTCTGTCTAATCATTTTCTGAGTACAGGTCTCTTACATCCTACAAAATGATAAAGGGAACAATCCAACAGGAGGCATAATCCTAGTAAACATTTATGCACACAATATATGAACACCTAAACATGTAAAACAAATCTTGATGGACATAAAAGACTCAACAGAAATTCAGTCATAGTGGGGGATTTTAACACCCTATTGACTTCAATGATTAGATCTTCCAGGTAGAAAATCAGTGAGGACACAGTGGCCTTAAATGACATTCTACAATAAATGGATTTAATTGATATCTACAAAGCATTTCATCACAAAGCAATAGAATATATGTTCATCTCAAGTGCACTTGGAATGTTTTCTAGGATAGACCACATGTTAGAACACCAAACAAGTCTTAATGAATTAAAGAAGATTGAATTCATATCGCGTGTCTTCACTGACCACAATCCTACGAAACTAGAAATCAATCATTAGAAAAAACCTGAAAAATACCAAAGACATGGAAGCTAAATGACATGTTATTGAACAATGAGTGGGTCAACAACGAAATCATGGAAGAAATCAAAAGATACCTTGAAATAAATGAAAATGAGAACACAACAACCCACAATCTGTAGGACACTGGGCAAGCAATCCTAAGAGGGAAATCATAGCATTACAGGCCTTTCTAAAGAAACAGGAAAAAGCTCAAAGAAAAAATTTAACTTTACTCTTAAAGGAACTTCAAAAAGAACAAGAGACAAAGCCCAAAATAAGTAGAAGGAAGGAAATAATAACAATCAGCGCAGGAAAAAAATAGAGTCAAAGAAAAAAGAAAAAAGGAATAAAAAGATCCAAAGCTCAATGAATCCATGAGCAGGTTCTTTGAACAGATAAACAAGATTGACAAACCTTAACCAGACTCATCAAGAAAAAAGAAGGATGACCCAAATAAATATAATCAGAAATGGAAGAGAAGAAATAACAGCTGACACCAGAGAAACACAAATGTTTTTAAGAAAATATTATGAACAACTAAAAAAGTTGGACAACCTGTACAAAAATGAATAAATTCTTAGAAACATACAGTCTTCCAAAACTAAATCTGGAAGAATTTGAGAATCTGAATGAACAAGTTACACCTAGTGAAATTGAAGCAGCAATCAAAAAACTCCCAATACACAAAAGCCCTGGACTGGATAGTTTCACATGTGAATTTTACCTAATAATCTGAGGAAAAACAATACCTCTCTTTCTAAAATTAGTTCAGAAAATACAAGAGGAGGGAAGATTCCCAAGCTCTTTTTATGAATCCAGCACTATCCTAATTCCAAAACCTGGTAAATACACTAAAAAAAAAAAGAAAGAAAAAAATTATAAGCCATTAAACCTGATGAACATAGATGCTAAAATCGTCAACAAAATATTAGCAAACCAGATACAACAATACCTCAAAAAAGTCATTCAATATGATCAAATGGGATTTATTCCAGGAATGCAAGGTTCGTACAACATTCACACATCAATAATTGTGATACACTACATAAACAGAATGAAGGATAAAAGCCACGTGATCATATCAATAGCTGCAGAAAAGCATTTGATAAAATCCAGCACCATTTATGATAAAAACTCACAGCAAAGTGGTAAATGGAGAGAACATATATAAACATAATAAAGGTCATATATGACAAATGCACTGCCAGCATCATATTCAACTGGCAAAAACTACAAGCTTCTCCCTTAAGTTTGGGAACAAGATAAGGATGTCTGCTTTCACTTCTCTTATTCAACATAGTACTGGAAGTTTAGCTATAGCAATCAGACAAGAAGAAATAGCCCTGGCTGGTGTGGTTCAGTGCATTGAGCACTGGACTGCAAACCAAGGGGTTGCTAGTTCAATTCCCAGTCATGGCACATGCCTGGGTTGTGGACCAGGTGCCCAGTGCCTGAGAGGCAACCACACATTGATATTTCTTTCCCTCTCTCTCTCCCTCCCTTCTCCTCCCTAAAAATAAATAAAATAATTAAAAAATAAGTAAAGAAATGTTTTTTTTTAAAGAAGTAAAAGGCATCCACATTGGACAGGAAGAAATAAAACTGTATTTGCAGATAACATGCTAAAGATTCCACTCGGAAACTACTAGAATTGATAAATGTACTAGTAAAGTTATAGGATACAAAATTAATATCCAAAATCAGTTGCATTTTTATATGCCCATAATGAACAATAAAGAGGGAAATTAAGAAAACAATCCCATTCACAACTGCTTTAAAAGGAATGAAATACCTAGGAAATTTTAACTACTTTAAATACAAGAAAGTATTTTGAAAAGCTACTATGCCTCTAAACATCCTAAATTCAATGTAGCAGCAATTTAACTCAATATTAATTTTTCTCTTTTGTCTTCTATTTGATAATTGTATTACCATTTATTCTCATCTAGATTAGCAGTAACTGCATTATCCACTAACTTTCTTCCAGCTTGTGCCCTTATGTCTAATCATGATTCAACTCCTCTTGGTTCTACCTGCAAAATTTCTCTTTGATTAGTTGCTAAACTGCCCATTTCTATGGTATTTCTCCTTATTCAAGTCTCCAAATTGTTTTCTTTAAGTTTTTATTTATTTATTTTTTTGCTTCAATTATCCCTCTCATTTTCTGAGAATGCGGATGATCATGTTCAGCATGCCTATGCTTCTTCAAAAGCTTCATGATTCTTAACCACAACCACCAACTCTGCTTATTTTCAGGTGTTAGGCCATCTTCCATACATACTCATTTTCTCTTACTCCACTTATATTAAACAAAACATCATCACCTAGAGAAATACTATAAATATTTGGGATTGTTATCACAATGTTTTCTCTATCTGGAATGATCTTCATCTAACAAGTAAAATTTTACCAACACTACTAGACCCAATTACAATTCAAACTTTGTCAGTTCTATCTTACAGTTGTAAATTAATTCATATCTTGAGTGTATTAGCATATATTATTATATTCTACAATGTATAAGTAGCTGTGTACTTTGTTTGAAGGCATTAGATGGTCAGATCACCTGGACAAGAGCTCTATTGTTTAATATTTATATTCCTTACCATGTTACATTATCTTGTTAAATCATCAACTATATTGGCTTCTTCTATTTCAAAGTAAATATTTTGGCCTTGGACTTCCTAACTTGAGACCGGGAGTTAAGGTGGGATGATAAATAAAAGTAATTGATAGAGCTTGTTTACTTTTTGACATTAAATATCTATATGGTAAGAGAAGATGTGATACGTTGAATATTACAGGTGAAAGAGATTTCCTCATCAATCAGCATATGCTATTATTTCACACAGAAGGTAAACTCAATGAACTGAAAAGACACATGAAAGGTCTTATACTTTATATTTTATTAATTCACTTTTTGATTTATTAATTTATTCTTTACATATAATACATCTAATCAATAAGTGTACATTTTGACAAATTTCGTTGTCATACAATCAGTTAAATACCTCCACAATCAAAATATGAAACAGTTCCCATATCCTACAAAGTTTTCCCTTGTCCCTTCGTAAATATTTGATCTCCTTTTTCCACTTTGGGCCCCAGGTGAGGAATTATCTCCTTTCTCTCTCTATAGTTTTGCTTGTTCCAGAATTTTATATCAGTATAATTACATGGTATTAGTCTTTTATGTTTGACTTATTTTCCTTAGCATCATGTTTGTGCAATTCAACCATGCTTTCACATGTATTAACATGACATTCTTTTTTGTTTCTGAATAATATTCCATGTTATGGATATACCTCAATTTATTTTTCATTACTTGATGATTATTAGGGTGCTTTGCAATTTCTATCTATTATGAGTAATGATGCTTTCATTATTTATATGCATATTTTTGTTTGAACATAAGTTTTCCTCTCTCTTGGATAAATACCCAGAAAAAACATTTTTGGAAAAGACATCCTAAACTTTAAAAAACACAGCCATATTGTTTTCAAAGGTAGTTGTATCATTTTACACTCCAATAAAAATAGGCAAGAGATCTAATTTCTCCACATTCTCTCCAAGGCCCTTTTTATGTTTAGCTAATTTGGTAGGTTTTATTGTTATTTTATTGTAGTTTTAATTTGTATATATAAGAAATAATGCAACATATACATAGCTCTTTAATGACTAATAAGGTTAAGCATCATTTCCTATTCTCACTGGCCATTTTTTAACAGCTTTATTGAAATAGAATTCATATATCGTACAATTCACCTATGTAAAGTATAATATATTGTGTATTTTTATAGGTAAGTTTATAAGATTATGGCAAATTTTAGAATACTATCATTCCTTCCAGAAAAACCCGATAACTAGTAGTCGCTCCATATTTTTGCTAAACACACAGAACCTGTCCTTGTGCAAACACAGCTTTCTTTTATTTTAGACTTACTAATTCTGGGCATATCATTTAAGTGAAATAATGGAACATGTGATCCATTGTGACTAACTTCTTTTATTTAGCATAGTATTTTTGAAGTTCTTCTTTATTGCATTTTATATCAATATTTTATTTTATTATAGAATAATATTCTAATATCAGGATATACCATATTATACTTCATTTATCTGTTGATAGACATTTGGGTTTTGTGTATTTTAGGTATTTATGCTTCTATGAACATTTTTATACAAGTTTTTGTATGAACGTATGTTCCTTTCTCTTCTGTATATACTTCAGAGTGAATTGTTATGTCATATAATATATAATTTTATGTTTAATATTTTGAGGAACTGAACAATTGTTTCCTGAAACAGCGGCACCATTGGGCATTTCCCACAATAATGTGTAGGAGTTTTAATTTTTCCATATCTTCACCAATGCTTATCATTTCTTGCTTCTGATTACAGTCAATGTAATGAGTGTAATGAATATAAAGTGATACGTTATTGTGGTTTTGATATGCATTTTCCTGATGGCTAATGATGTTGTACATCTTTTCATTAGCATATTTGTTATTTGTATAGCTTCTTTAGAGAAAAAGTTATTGAAATACTTTGCCTACTTAAAAATTTTTATTTATTAATTTTTAGAGAGAGGGAGGGAGAGAGAAACATTGATTTGCTGTTTCACTTATTTATGCATTTTTTGGTTGACTCTTGTATTATCCCTGACCTGGGATGGAACCGCAGCTTTGGCATATTGGGACAATCTTCTGTCCAACTGAGCTACCTGGCCAGGGCCATTGCCCATTTTTAATTGAGATTTTTTTTAATTGAATTGCAAGAGTTTATAGATTTTTAGATACAAACCCCTTGTCAGGTATATGACTTGTGATTATCAATCAGTGGGTTGTCTTTGCACTTTCTTTTTATTAATTTTTTCTATCTTTATTGAGATACAAATAACATAACATTGTGTAAGTTTAAGGAGAAAAGTGCAGTGATCTTATATTTGTTCATATTTCAAATGGTTAGTGAACACATCCAACACTCTGCATAGTTACAATTTTATTTTTGTGGTGAGAGCTTTAAAATCTTCTGTCTTAGTCACTTTCAAATGCACAAACCAATGTTGCTAACTACAGCGATCTTGCTGTGCATTTTATCCCCAGAATTTATTCATCTTGTAATTGGAGGGTTGTACCTTTTGACCACCTTCATCCTTTAATCCTATTCTCCCACCCCCACCCCTGGAAACTACCAATCTATTCTGTTTTTATCAGTTTGTTTTTCTAGATTCCACATATATGTAAGATTATACAGTATTTGTCTTTCTCCATCTGACTTATTTCACTCAACATAATGTCCATTTACATTCCAACCAAAAGTACATCAGATTTTCTTCTCTCCACAATTTTACCATCAGTTGTTACCTTAACATATGCAAGTCAATAAATATAATATGTCAAATTGATAAAATGAAAGATAAAAATTACATAATCATCTTGGATGCAGAAAAGGATTTGACAAAATTCAACATCTTATTCACGATAGACTCTCAACAAACCGGATACATAAGAATGCATTTCAGCATCACAAAAGCCACATATGAAAAGCCCACAGTTACTTCATACTCAATAATGGCAGGTTGAAATAGTTTCCTCTAAGACCCCAAACAAGAAAAGGGTGCCCATTCTCATCACTCTTACTCAAACAATACTTTAGGCAAGAAAAAATGAATTAAAGGCATTCACATTGGCAAGGGAAAAATAACATTGTCTATGTTTACAGGTGACATAAAGTTATACACAAAAAACAATGAAGACACTATCAAATAACTCTCAGAATTAATGAATTCAGTAAAATTGCAGGATACAAAATCAATATGCAAATATCAATTGTTTTTACACATTAACAATGATATATCAGAAAGATAATTTTTTAAGTTTAATTTTAATAGCATCATAAAGAATAAAATACCTAAGGGTAAATTTAATTAAGGAGGTGAAAGATCTGTATACTGAAAATTGCGAGACATTTATTTGAAAAAATGAGTAAGACACAAATGATAAAAAGATATTCCATGTTCATAAAAAAATTTCCAGCAAGCTTTAAACATTTTTATGTTTTTGTAGTATTAATTATCCTTTTATTTCTGCCTTAAGAACGTCCTTTGGCTTTTTTTGCAGGTCTAATGTTGGTGAATCCCCTCACCTTTTATTTGTTTGGTGAAGTCTTTATGTTCTACTTATGAAAGAAAGCTTTTCTAGGTATAGTATTCTATTTGAAAGTATTTTCCTTTTGATATTTTGAATATATCAATCCAACTCTCTCCTGGTACGCAAAATCTCTGTCAAGAAATCTGCATATAGTCTTATGGGCATTCCCTTGCATGTGATGGGTAACTTTGTTATAGCTGCTTTCAAAAACCTCTTTTTCCTTTGACTTTTGACAATTTAATTACAATATGTTTCAGTGTAGCTCTTTTAGTTTTAACCTTTTGGGATTTTTCACTTCATAAATTTGGATGTCCATTTATCTCAACTTGTTTGCCAAATTTTCAGTTATTATTGCTTTAAATATATAGATTTCCTGCCCCTTTCTCTTCTCTTTCTGGGACTACCATGATGTGTATTTATTTCTTTTGGCGATGTCCCATAAACCCAGCTGGCTTTTAAGGTTTTTTTTTTCATTAATTTTTCTTCTTTGAATGGACTTGAAAGTGGGAACCGTAATCAGGCAGAACTCACCGCAAAGCTCTTTGGCCAAAGAGGGCACAGACTTGACTCTGCAGATGGACAGAACCATGGATACGACTCACTGCTTTGGCATAGTTATGAAAAGAATGCTGCCTTACAGAACTTGATTGCTGTAAACCTTACCCCCTTTTTCTGTTTTTATCTAATCCTTTGTGGTAAAACCAGGCAGATTTTCCCTGTAAGGTGAGACCTAAGTGGACTTCCTGGGAAACACTGTGGAAGGATGGAAGACCTGGATGTCAGTATTATGTCCTTTTTTTGTTTTCCTCACTGGAGAAACTAGAGGTTCAGGGGGACTCTTTTGGTATCGTGCTTTGCTGGCTGGGTTTTAGTGCTATCTGGTCAGAAAGTAGCTTCCTGTTTTATCATTCTAATATGGTCCTTTTTTTCTGGGGTCCAGACTCAGGCCTGGGTTCTGAGGTTTTTCCAACGATGTCTTGTCTGTGGCTGGTTGCCTTTTTTTGTGTCTTTGTGAGGTGGACTGAAGTCAGAACAAACTATATAATCATCTTGATAACATCACTCCCTCTTTTCACTTTCTTGGCAGTATCACTTGCAGAACAGCTCTTTGACTTTTGATCCCATTTTTACTATTTATTTTTTCTTTTGTCAGTATGCTTTTGGTGCCCTATTTAACTATTTTCTAAGCAAGGTCACAAAAACTTGTATTTACTTGTAAGAGTTTTATAGAATTAGATCTTACAATGGGGTCTCTGATCCATTTTAAAGTTGTTTTTGTTTTTTGTTTTTTTGAGGCAGCAATCCAACTTCACCTATTTGTATGAGGATTTTTTGTTATCTAAGCACAATTTCTTGAAAAAAACTATTCTTTCTCCATTGTATTGTTTTGGACCCTTGGAAAAAAAATTTGCCATATTATAGAGATCTATTTCTATATTCCTAATTCTATACTTTACACCAGAAATATATTTGTTGATTACTGTAACTTTGTGCTAAAGTTTGAAATCAGAAAATATGATTGCACCAAATTGGTCTTTATCAGAAAAATTTGGCTATTATAAGCTACACATGAGGTTTGGCTTCAGTTTGTCAATTTCTGCAAAAAAGGAAAAGCATATGGGGTTTTAATAAGGATTCCATTGAATCTGTAGATTAATTTGGTGATATTCCTGTTTTAATGTTTATTACATATTCTGTTTGATGAATATATCTTTCCATTTATGTAGATCGTTACAACTTATTTTACCATATTTTGTAGTTTATAATCTTTAAGTCTTTACTTTTTTGTGAGATTGATTCATGTTTTAACCTTTATGTTGTTATTGTAAGTAAAATTATTTCCTTGATATTATTTTTTGATTATTCATTACTAGTGCATTAAAATATAATTGATTTATATGTTGATTTTGTGTCTGAAATTTTTTTCTGAACTAATTTATTAGTTCTAATAGAGTTTTACTGGAGTATTTGGGAATTAAACATATTTTTTTTCTTTTTCAATTTAGATTTCTTCTACTTTTTAAAAAGTGCTTACTTGTCCTGGTGAGAGCTTCAGGTACACAGTTGAACAGAATTTATTGGAGCAAACATTTTTATGTTGTTTCTGATATAAAGGAAAAAAATCCAGTCTTTTACTATTTTGTATGAGATTAATTGTGAGTGTGAGTGTGTACAGATAGATGTCAATTATCTGGTTTAGAATGTTCATGTCTATTCCTAATTAGTTGAATGTTTTTATGATGAAAGGCTTTTGTGTCTGTCAAATTATTTTTATGAATCAATTTTTATCGCCATATGGATCTACCTTTTATTCTATTACTATGGTATATTACATTAATTGACTATTGGTATTAATCCCATTTTATATTGTAAGATAAATCCTTCTTGATCAAAGTGTATCATCATTTTTATATGTTGGTGAGCTTCATTTGCTAATATTTTCTTGAGGATGTTTTTGCATCATTACTCATGGGAGGTATTGATTTGTAGCTTTCTTTTCTTGTGATATACAATATTTCTCTGGTGTCAGTATTAGGATATTCTTGACCTTAGATAATGAGGTAAGAAGGGTTCCCTCTGTTTGTATTTTTCTCAAAGAGATGGTGTAAGTATTATTTTTCCTTAAATATTTGGTAGAATTTACCAGCGAAACTATCATAATCATCATGTTATAGCTATTATTCTATAAATGCCCTTTAGACTAAGTTGATTGACAGTGCTATTCAAGGCAAATATCCTTGTTGCTTTTCTGCCCGCTTAATTTTTCAGATAGCAATAGAGGAGTCCCCAACTATAACAGTAAATTTGCCTCACATTTTTAAAAAATGCTCCCCACGGATATGTTTTAATGATTTTTGAAGAGAGAGGAAGGGTGAGAGAGAGAAACAGGGACAGAGAGAAAAACAGTGATGTGAGAGAGAAACATCAATTGTTTGCCTCCCTTAGAGGCTGCTTCCAATACGGTCGTCCCGGAATGGGTTACCTTTTGGTGTACAGTGAGTGCAACGCTCCAACAAATAGAGCAACCCGACCAGGGTCGCCTCAGGTATTTTGATGCTCTGCTACTATGTGTATGCACGTTAGATTTTTTTTGAGAATTGACCTCTTGATCATTATATAATATACCTTCTTACCTCTCATACACTTTCTTGCTCTGAAATTTGTTTTCTACAAAATCTATATCTTATTATATCTTTCTTTTTGTTAGTGTTAACATGATATATCTTTCTGATTCCCTTTCTTTTTAATTTGTCTTTATATTTTAAATGTTTTTCTTTTTATACAACACGTAGTTGTCTTATTTTTTTCTGAAAATTTGTGCTTTTTAATTGATATATGTTGACAATTTACTGGTAAAATTGATATAATTAATACCTATCATATGTGTAACTCCCTTCTATTTTTTGCAGTTGTGTTTTGTTTCTTCCTCCTTTTTTTTTACTAACTACTGTGATTTTAATTGAGATTTTATATGATTCCATTTTATCTTCTATTTTAGTACATTATTACACTTCCTTTAAAATATTTTTATTAGCTGCCCTAGAGTTCACAATATGCACTTAAATAATCTACTTAAAACTTCAAGTAACACTATACTTTTTCATGTGAAATAAAGGAACCTTATAACAGAGTTTTTCCAATTATTCCCTCTTTATCCTTGTAATATTTGTGTCATTCATTTTATATTCATTGGGAACTCAGTTGAGCTGAGAAAAAATTGAGCTACCAGATGTTGGAGTAGCCAATTAAAACAACAAACAAAAGATAAATGAATTAAGACTTTATTCTTTTACCAAGATGCTTGTAATCAAGAGGCCAAAACTGGAGAATGCTCTAACACCCCTTGTCCCATTTTTCCTGATTGGAACAGTATACCAGTCATAGGTTAGTGGGACGAGCACAGATGTGGGGTTCATCTCACCATAGAAGGAGCTTTGAATAAAAGACCCTGGCAGTTATGGATCTTGGGACTGTGGGAGGTGTGATGAGGGAGGCCTAGGAGTAGAAAAGTACTGAGTTAGAATAAGGAAAAGTACCTTCAAGGTTTCCCCTTTCTTCCCCCCCCCACTTCATAAAGATACTCCTCCAGTAGAGGTGCCTGAAGAAGATCTTGGCCCAAGGTTGTAGGTAAAAAGCATCAGAGCTAGGAAAGCTACTATGTAAAAAGCATGACCAGCCAGAGGGTTCTGAGTCCTTAACAGCAACTCTCTTTAGAGTCTGCAACGTGTTCTCTGTGGACCAGTCCTGGTGTGGGGAGGGAAGTTTTGCCCTGCAAGGCCTGCCTGGAAAAACCTCTGTAAAGGACTGTGGTCAAGCCTGAAAAAGGTGTGAAAGCCAATGGTCAGGCCTAAAAAGGGTTTTAACCATACCCTGACTCAACAACATCCATTTGTTATAATTGGTCATATCATAGTGTTATTTTAAACAGTTATCTTTTATATCATGTAAGGATAAAGAATTGTATTATTTTACTTTTATTTATTCATTCTTCAACACTCCTTTTGCACAATGTTACTCTTTCTCTCCTTTTGTCGAACTGTGAGAAGATTTTCCTTAACCCCTCAGTTTGAGAATTTGGTTGGTTTCTAGAAGTCAAAATCCACAAAAGAGGTTTGGGTCTCTGGGCCTGCAACCCTTAAAAATTTCTCACCCTCGCCCTGGCCAGTGTGGCTCAATGGGTTGAGTCTGGCCTAAAAATGGAAAAGTTGCCTGTTCAATTCCCAGTCAGGGCACATGCCTGTGTTGCATGCCAGGTAGCCTGTTGGGGATGTAAGAGAGGCAACTGATCAATGTTTCTCTCACATATCACTGTTTCCCTCCCTCTCATTCTCCCTACTTTTCTCATTCTTTCTAAAATATAATTAAAATCTTTTAAAAATCTCCACTCAAGTGAATCTAAACTTGGTCCACAGCAATTTGTAAAAACTACCATACAATGAATGTTTCCAACTATTTATATGTCCAGCAATTTTTTTCCAGATAAGCTTATCTTGACTGTATGCTCTTGTTTCACCTGTCTCTTTTGATTTGGAGGGTGGCAGTGTTCCTGTGTCCTTTGTTCTGTAAAGGATCCAGGAAAAGTTGATCATTTTCAGTTATTATAGCCTTTCTTCTTGTAAGGATAGAGATAATGACATCCAAGATTTTTACATGTTAGAAGCGATTAGAAGAAGCTGATTAGAAGTACCAGCAATTTCCTTTTCCCCTTACCATCTTTTTGACTCTCAAACCAAAGAAAAGCACAAATTAAGGAAATCCTATGTAAAGCATTCAGAAGGAAGTGTTGAGGACCACTTTGTGTGGTATCGAGAATTGCAGCCCCACGCAAACTAGGCCCTGCCTGTAAGTCTGGACTGGAAAGCCAGGAATGCTGGGAGGCGCATGGGCTGATATTAACACCGAGTGTCCCCTAGGAGATCTGACCTAAAGAACACAATATAATTACTGAAGCTTGCTCTGCTTCACACTGCCCTGATAAGGAAAAACCGGGTGTTTTACCTCACAATAAGGAGATACTTCCTACCCCTGATCTTAGCCAAAAGGCCAAGAAGCGATAGGAGATAATTCCTGAGCCCTGAAACTGTCTTGAAGAGCATCTGGGGCCAACGTGTCTGGCAGAGCTTGATTTAAGACAAACCTCTGTATTTCTTCAATTTATTATCTATAGCCTTTTTGATATAGATTGAGAGGTTTTCCATGTATGCTGTTCACCCGTACATGCATTTCGCTTTCAATAAAAGCCACTTCAAGAGAGGGGCTCGGGACATTCTCCACTAGAGAGGATCGCCACCCTCTTCTCCTGACAGGCAATTGTGTCTGGTACAATTTATTTCTTCATCCACAGTGACCAGGAAGACACTGCAGGACAGAGCCTCCCTCAAGGAAGAGCGGTGGAGGGGCCTTTCCTGCTCATAGTCAGGTGCCTGTCTGCAGTCCAACCAGGCCTTGGGCGTGGTCAGCGGGACTCTCGGCAGTTCCTGTCTGATCACCAACGGGACACTGTGCATCCCACTAGTGACCCTGAAAATGCAATCACACACTATTCACACACAATTAGGGTGCTTTCCTGGCAGCCCCCAAAGAGTCTCTGCTTCTCTTCGTCCTCCCCAGTCTCCAAATCAGATGTTCTTTCTAGCCTAGATTTTTATTTTTCAAGATTTGTAGAGCCATGAAGTGATCCCATCTTTGACTTCCATTGGCAAACCCAGGTGATCAGGGGCACGTGCACCTGTGGCTGGATGTGGCCAAGAGCATGAAGTATCCCTGACGACAGACTGACCGCAGAGCTATCTAGGCTGGTTTTTGACTGCTGTTATTGGTTATGTTTTGAGAGCTCTGCCTTCCCATAGAGAGTGTACAACTGAGATCAGGTCACCAGGTCTGAGGGGTGTTACTAGGGAGACTTTATATTTCCTTTCTATTTTTTTTAACCCTTCATTCCAAGCTACTGTCCACTTAAACCATTGGCATTGTAATTTCTTTTTGAATTAAAAAACAATGTACCAGCCATAAAAAAAAATGCCTTTTTATTCCTCCAATTCTGAAACTCAATTTTTTTCTGTTAGACTATTTCTTATTGTATTACAGCACTTGAGGGAAATATATTTTCATTTTACCTTTATGTTTATGTTCTCATTTCACTTTCATCTTCATTTTTAGTAACTTTTTCCTCTTTTACATCAATTTGAACAGTTTTTATTGACATATTTCAAGTCCACTGATTCTTTCCTTTTCTATCATGTTTACTAAATAGTTTGTAAAAGGAATTCTTCATCTTTAATATGTTTTTTATTTTTTGCATTTTCATTTGACTCATTAAATAGTTTCTATCTCCCTGTGAAATTTCCTATTTTATCATAAGGTTTCATGTGAAAATTACCTGAATTTACATCCACTGTCAAATCAGATAATTAACATTTGTTAATATTGTATTCTAGTCCTTACATTTCTATTTTAAAAATAATATAATTCAATATTTTGTCTTGTCTTTTAATTGTTAATTTCCCAGTAAAACTTTCTGAAAACTAAATAACAATAATCATGAAAATGAAACTTAGACTGAACTTGTAGAAATGGATAGAAGACATTTCATTAAACTTTTGCATGGACAAAAATTATTTATACATCTACTTTAACATTTTTCAGGGAAAACTGGTCACTTCTGTTCTATACATACATACATACACACAAATGATAAAAGCTTTCTATCTTTGAGGCAATTGTAAAAATGTTTGAATGTGCCTCAGCTGGAAATTTCTGTTTTGCCAAATTAAATAATCATTTTCTTCCTGCCAAAAAAAGAAAAGAAAAGAAAGTGTTTTCATCATGAAAAGAGTTTGAGGATAGAGTATATTTGAAAAACATGCAAAAAATCTAAAATTTCACAATGTTTGACATGCAAATGTATGTGAGAACTCTTATAAATAAAGAAGAGAAAAAGTCTGCACATTGGTGGTGGGAGGTACTTTTCAGGTAGCATACTTGTAGAAGGGAGTGGTTAGTTAATTATTCCTCTTTCTTGAAAGAGCTTTTAAGAAAGTTTCACTTCCCTTATTTCACTGGTGGAATAAAAAAATAGATTTCTAGAATACCATATGTTGAAAATTTAACTTAACAAGATTATGATTTATTTTCTATTTTACTAAATAATTTCAGACTTATTAAGTGTTAAATAGGATTATATGTGGTTGCATTACTTCCAATTTTTTTCTTTATTCTAAAATTGACAATATAATATTTTAAGGTAGTTTTGAAAAATTAACAATTATTTAAAATTGACACTATAATATTTTAAGGTAATTTTAAAAACTAATAATTATTTGTCTAATACTGTTATAATACTTGATATTTTAAAAGCTTTTAAAATTATATCCTGACTACTACACAACCTGTTAGAATGGCCAAAATCTGGAATGCAGACAACACGAAATGCTAAGGAGGACATGGAGCAAAAGTGCTGGTTAGAATGTAAAATTTAAAACCATTTTAACAGACAATTTAGTGGTTTCCTACAAAACTAACCATAGTTTTAATGTATTATCAGGCAATTGAGTTTTATTATTTGTGCATAGGAATTGAAAGCTTATTTCTGCAGAAAAACCTGCACATAGATGTTTATATCAGCTTTATTTAGAACTGCCAAAATTTAGAAGCAACCAAAATATCCTGTAGTAGGTGAATGGATAAATAAACTTTGGTACAACCAGGCAATGGACTGCTGTTCAATGTTAAAAAGAAATAAGCTAGCAAGCCATGCAAAGATTTGGAGGAAATGTAAATGTAATGAACTGAGTGAAAGAAGTCCATCCAAAAAGGTCACAATCCTGTATGATTCCAACTAAATGACACTATTGAAAAGGCAAAACATAGAGACAGTAAGAAGATAGTGGTTGACAGAAACTGGGAGGTTAAAGTGATAGATGAATAGGCAGAGCACAGATAATTTTTTTAGAGCAGAAAAAATACTCTGTATGATACCATAATGATGAATACATGTCATTATACATTTATCGAAATTCATAGAATGTACAAGACCAAGAGTTAACCATGGTTGTAATGTGATCAGTGGACTTTGAAGGATTATGATGTGTTAGTTTAGGTTCAAACCATTCATTTTAACAAGAGAGGGCACCCCCAAAAAACAGAATTATCTTCTGGAGAGTGGAACCCTTGTAGTAGAGACTTCCCCCCAATAGGTGAGTGTTCTAGGAACCCACTTGTATCACTGTACCAGCTGGCCATTGTTGTGAGAGGTTGTTTGGGCTTCAGTGAATGTTTTTGAAGACTTTTTCAATGTGTTTGCCCATTGCATGATGGGTGATTTATGAGTGCACCTGCCCATACCATGCTGAGTGTTCATCAGTTCTCGACCAAAAAAAATGGCATGAACCCTATACCTCACACTTCCTATTCACATGATCTCTCCCTGAATGACTCTTATTTTTTGTTTCCCTGATAAAAAAAAGTCTTCAAAGAGAAACATTTTGCTAATGTGGAAGAGGCAAAACAACAAATGGCAGAAGTACTAAAAGGTATCAAAATTGATGAGTTCAAAAACTGTTTTGAGCAATAGGTGTATTTCATCAAGTGGGGAGCACTTTGAAAGTGATTGAAGCTTGACTATGTGCGAATAAATACACAAGTTTCATAAATGAGTTCTGGGGATTTTGGGGGGTTCCCTTCTGTGGCTCTACTGAAAGATGATGATGGGAGGGAGTGCATGACTGGGGAAAAGGAGGCTATGGGAAATCTCTATAACTTTTACTCAACATTAATGTGAACTTAAAACTGTTCTAAAATTTTGACAAAGGGGGAAGAGCACACAATGGTGTAAAGGTAGTCTCTTCAGTAAATGGTGTTGAGAGAACTGGTATATGCAAAAAAAAATAAAAAGAAAAGAAAGAAAAAAAAAGAAAAGAAAGAAAGAAATTAGACCATCAGCATACACCAGAATAAACTAAAAATGGATGAAGGACATAAATATAAGTTGTGATACTATAAATGTCTTATCTGAAAATATAGGCAGAAAAAAATTCAGATATCTTATGTAGCAATGTTTTTGCTGATATATCATCCAGGGTAAGAGATACAAAGGAAAAAAATAAACAAATGGGACTACATTAAATTAAAACGCTTCTTCATGGCTAAACACCATCATCAAAATGAAAAGGGAACAGACTGTATGGGAGAACATATTTGCCAATGATACATCGGACAAAGGTTTGATCTCCAAAATATTTAAAGAACTCATATGATTCCACATCAGGAAGATGAGCAATCTACTTTAAAAAATGGGCAAAAGACCTGAAAAATACTTCTACAAGGAGGACATACAGAGGGTCCATAGGCATATGAGAGGATGTTCAACATCACTAGCCATCTGAGAGATGTAAATTAAAACCACAGTGAGATATTACCTCATACTGAACAGAATGGCCATTAATAAATCAGCAAACAACAAGTGCTGGTGAGGTTGTGGAGAAAAGGGAACCCTAGTACACTGTTCGTGGGAATGCAGACTGGTGCAGCCACTGTGGAGACAGTATGGAATTTCCTAAAAAAAAAAAAATGGAACTGCCTTTTGACCTAGCAATTCCACTTCTGGGAATACACCTTAAGAATCTTATAATACCAATTCAAAAGAACTTATGCACCCTTATGTTTATAGCAACACTATTTACAATAGCCAAATGCTGGAAACAGTCCAAGGACCCATCAGTAGATGAGTAGATGAGAAAGCTGGTACATTTACACAATGGAATACTACACAGCAGAAAGAAAGAATTCCTGCCTTTTGCAACAGTGTTGATGGAACCAGAGACTATTATGTTAAGTGAAATAAGCCAGTCAGTGAAAGACAAATACTGTATGATCTCAGTTATAAAAGGAATATAATGAACAAAACAAACCAACGAGCAAAATAGAACCAGAGACATGGAAACATGGAACAGCCTGACAGCTACAGAGGGGAGGTAGGAGGAGGATAATGATGGAAAGAAGGGGAAGGGACCAGTCAAAGAACATGCATGAATGACCCATGTCCATGGACAACACTGTGGGGACTGATGGCAGGAGTAGGGGATTGGGCTGGGCAGAGGAGGATAAAGGCTGAAAAACTGGGACAACTGTACAGGATAATAATAAAAATAAAAGCTGTAGAAAAATAAAATGGATATATAAAAAAAACTGTTTCAAAAAGTAAAGCCTTGCCCTAGCTGGTGTGGCTCAGTGGATTAAGCACCACCAGCCTGCTAACCAAAGGGTTGCTGGTTTGATTCCCAGTGTAGGGCACATGCCTGGATTTCAGGCCAGGTCCCCAGCAGAGAGTATGCAAAATGCAATCACACATTGATGTTTCTCTCCCTCTTTTTCTCCCTCACTTCCCCTCTCTAAAAATAAATTAATTTAAAAAATACAATAAAAAATGTAAAAAAAAGGAAAAACTAAAGTCTTAAAATTATATATTTTTCTTACATAAAAATCTTACATTGACATATTTGGTATCATTTCTATTCAGTAGAGGCAGATTTTTATAGTTAAAATTTTTTTAAATGCTAAAATTTAATTTAAAAAATCACTACATTGCTAGAGTTTTAATAGTGTTTCTAGGGAAGCCAGACAAAGGCAGATATTTTGTGAGTTTTGGGGTTGTTATAAGGTGAGCTTTTCAATATGTAGACCTGACTATGACTGAGTGAGGTTTATGAGGTAATAATTCAGAATCGTAGACATAGAGACTTGACAACTCTAAGGTGAGAGAATAAAGCAGGTCTTGGAGAGTAAATAGGTCTTGCTTTGTATTAAAGAACATTTTCTCTTATCCATACCAGTTAAAGGGGATGCAAATTGAGTTGCATTACAATTTAAATTAAAATCTCTTTACCAATTAATTTTAAGCAAATGTAATCTCTTGACCATCACAGATTTTTCTAAAGCCTATCATGAGATAAAAAGTGTAATTGACATTTCATTCTCTTTTTACATACCACGTATATATTTTTATTTTTCATGCAATTAAAGACATAAAAATAATAACAATTTTTATCAAAATATTTGTAAAAATAATGAGATGCCTATTTGTGGCTCTTTGGGAAAAAGGCAAAATGTATCTCAACTCATGGATGTTTCTATCCTGTACTGTAATTTAATAGCAATAAACCCATTATCTTGGATAGCTTGCTAGTTAAATTGTTCATATTTTATTTACTGGCTTTCTTATTCTGGATAGAGGGTGAAAGTAAAGTACTCTTAATTGTCAAAAATTAACATAGCTTCTTAGTTTTTTGGAGAAATTCTTTGTTAGGAAACCACTTTAAATGTGTTTCTGATAACTTTCTTTCATGAAAAGGAAGTCCGTATATGATATGGGTATATTTGTTTACAGATTTAATCATAGCATTTATATTAATAACATGAAAGGAAAGCTTCAGCCCTATTTTTAAAAGATTCATCTTAGACTTCTGAATTAATAAGGAATGAGGATACTTATAGTTCAAAATTTTCATGTTAAAAAGCTCATATGAAAAATTAAACAAATGGAAGAAAAATAATTTATACAAGGACTGCAAATCCAGCTGTTTTGCTTCTGGGTTTAATTCAATTTACCTAAAATTGATATTTAGTGTCAGCATGTATTATATATTCAATGCAAGCAATAGTTAACCAACATAAAAGACTTATGAAGAGAAGTCTAAGGTTAAAAACCTTAAACTGAAGACATATTAATTTATTTGACTCAGTCATAGCATAGACACTTTTTAGTCATGTGTGTTAGATACATAATATACCAATTTGATGTTATCTTTCTACATTTCTATCATTTATATTTATCTCTTAGACAGAGACAAATAAAGGAAATTAGAGTCCAATAAAATGGCCTTGAAAATCTTTACACAGCTTTTTTTCTTCCAAAAGGCAGCATCTTGACTCTTGTCTCTAAACACAGATGTGCAACATCTGAATTCAAAAGGTAGGTACACTTGATTACAAGGCCTTTGCACAAGTATTTATTTATGTATATTTTATTCCATTTGTCCGCAAGAAGTTAAAATTAAATGTTTTCAAGTGAGTATCAGGAATATTTTAGGAAAAATATGAAAAAGATTACCATTGCTTATAAGAAAAAAAATCACTAGAAATGTTGATATATACATATAGCAACCTCAAATATAAATATATTTTACATATAAATGCATATCCATACCATACAAAATGTGACACATTAAATATGTCTTGCTGCATATTTCTGACATTTTTCACTATTCTCTACCCTGTTTGGAAATGCACCCCTTTGTTTATATCAGCACTCTTGATCTTCCATCTTGTTCTACTTTTCTTTTTCCTATTTCAGTTATCACTAAATATGTTAAATAACAGATTTATTATGTCTGTTTATTACACTCTATTTTCTCCTCTAATTAAACTTCATGAGAACAAAGGTTATTTTGTTCACCGATATTTTCTAGTTATCTATAACAGTATGGCATAAAAACAGTATTGCTTAATAAATGAACATGCAACAAATATTTTGTTGTGTACATATTTATGTGTGTTATTGAATGTGAGGATAGATAGATTTGTATGTTCAGAAGTTGAAATTGTACTTTTCATGTCTTTTCTCTAATTTTTCTTCTTTTAGTGTTTGAGCCATGCTTTGTCAATTAAAGGGGTTATGGAATGCAAATGTTTACAAATTTAATTCAAAAGATCCAGCTTAGCTCTCTAATATTCTGACATCTGAGACATGATAAGCATTTTACTAAGCAAAATGCTTGAAAAAATAGTTTTTTTTAAATTTTCTCAACTTATATGTTGCTGCCATAGTGCTCTTAGCTAGGTTGACCAATATTTCTTCCAAATCAAATGAAATGAAAAGCCACTCCTGAGCTAAATGAAACAATCTGTGTTTCTTTCACATCTTCCAATGAAATGGTCAGCAGTATCATCTAGGCCAACATAGCTCAGATGAGTCTGAGTTAAATGCAAGCTTTACTACCCTAAAGCAAAATAGAAAATTATTCCACACAATCATGTTGTAAGCAGGCAAACCTAAGGTCTGGAAAGCTCATATTGAGCACTTCCATCACCAATGGCAAACTGGTTGGGCTGTCACAACTTATCAAGCTGGGGAGATGAATTCAACAGTATTTTGAATTCTCTTATGAAAAAATTTTAGTATCTGATTAAATATTTAGGTCTCTGCTTTAACTGTTCATCCTGGTGATATCTAAATAGTACCATCTTCATACCATTTTTACTGCCTTCTATTAATTATATTCATTTTATTTGATTATTGGGTTTCTCACTAGACTATAAGCTCTATGAAGGACAGAACTTTGTAGGTTTCATCCTTGTTTTCTCAGTATTAAGAAAAAAAAGCCTTATAGAGTAGGTGCTCAAGTAATTTTTGTTGAACCAATGAAGGAATGAACTCATGAGCAACAACAGAAGGGGCTGTTTCTTCTAACGGGAATTTGGGGATTTCCAAAGCCCTTCTCATCCTCCAGCCCCACTCCATGAAGTGCTCTGAAAAGTCTCTGTATGGAACATTTAAAATGATAAATATATTTTTTTTCTGAAAATATGTTCTGAAAAACATTTATTATCTTTCCTAGAAACATCTCCACAATGTGACTTAGAGTAGATATGATCTTACAATGACTTGCTTAGTCTTCAAAAATTACCTGATTTTTTTAAGTATTTTGTTTTTGAAACACTAGACTGAGTATTAATATAAAAAATAAATATGCAAAAATGTCTCTTGAGGAAATGGATGAAAGAAGAAGACTGCACAAGATGCAGACTCTGATGGTGAAATAAATAGGAAAAGATCAACATTTCAATTTTTGGCATGTTAAGGTGTCTTTTATGGATTTGGAGTATATATGGATTGGAGTATATATGATGGTATTCTCGTTATCAAATAAAGAAAAAGATTTTTGAAGGCCTGGGATTGAAATTCTGGACATGAAATATATTGTTTTCCATGGTATTTAAAATTACAGTTAGTTCCATTTTTTATTGTTAAGTCTACAAGTACAAAACAGATGAATTAGGAAAGAGAAAAAATTAATTCATATTTAAGTTCAGTAAAACATGAGCAGAAATTTATTAAAAGACCTAAAAGCTACTATTAGTTAAGTTTGATTCCTTCCAGTTGATTTCCTTTTATGCATAGGTCTAAATAAAGTACTAATACTATATGCATAAATTTTATCAAGCTTATACATTTTACATTCAACCATAAGCATTTAAAATACTGCCTACTGACTACCTTTTTTACATTTCTATGGAAATATAATTCACATGTAACATTATATATTGAAGAGCCCTGGCTGGAGAGGCTCAGTGGATTGAGTGCTGGCCTGTGAACCAAAGGGTCGCAGGTTCAATTACCAGTCCGGGCACATACCTGGGTTGCAGGCCAGGTCCCAAGTAAGGGGCCTGTGAGAGACAACCACACATTGCTGTTTCTCTCCCTGTCTTTCTCCTTCCCTTTCCCTCTCTTTAAAAATAAATAATAAAATCTTTTTAAAAACATTATATATTGAAGAAATAATAATCCATAATAGATTAAACTGTATTTCTTAACCTCTTATTGATGGATATTCTGATTTTATCTTTCAATTAAAAACTATTTTTGAGAACCAATTAGTGCCAGGTACAGTATAGAGAATAATGTTCTAGAGAAAAAATATGCAAATTAGTAAGTAATTACAAAATAATACAAAATTTAGAAATTCACATTTATTATGTATCAACTATAATTCTGAGTGCTTTATAGACATTATCACATTTAATCTTACCAAATCTTGTATGAGTACAAGTATGTGCACAGGAGTGGAAGAGCTTGGGGTCGTTAAAACACTTCCACTAGCTTGTGTAAACATGCCAGGGGGCTAGCTGGTGGCAAGCAGGTTGCTCTGAGGACATTGCCTTCAAGAGTTGCCTGAAGGGAAAGGCTAGGACCATTGTGACTTTTCAAAATGCCCATGTGCTGTCTGAAACAGTTCCTGGAGATCATAGAAGCTGTCTAAAGCCTTTAGAAACTGGAATGGCATGAACAGGTTTATGATTTAGAAAAGAGTCACATTAATGAGACTAGAACTGCATAAGCTACAAAAGAGGTTGTCGCAGTGGTAGACGTGAAGAATGAAGCAGGTCTAGTGGAAGCATGTGTTTCCATGCCTATGGATACTTCTCTTATAACTGAGTAAATGAACATGAATTTCAGAATAGAAGTTGATTATTTGGAAATTTTTATTCAAAAGATTTGGCAACTGTGGAGTGCAGGTACATGATTTTACTTTGATAGTGTTTAATTTTTTTGTTTGTTTATTAATATCACCTGGCCAAGTTCACAGTAATTGTCCACTATCATTTGTATTTTATCTTCATCTTTGACTTTAGCAATTTTATTATGATGTGTCTAGGTAAATGAGTATTTGGTCTATTTTAAAGTTTCCATTCTAAATATCTCTCTGAGATTCACTTTAATGATAATTACTATTTTTATTATTATTAATGTCATTAGTACCATTAATACATCTATAATATAATACATTAATATTTTCAGTATTATCTCATATATGGAGGTATTTCAATATAAATATACAAATAATGCAGATAGTTTTGAGAGAAATTTCTATTTCCAATGCTAATTATCTATAATATACAGGTAACTTTAAAGTGAATATTGAGCCTTTGTTTTTGAACAGTTCCAGGAATCTTCATTTGTGAGTTTTAAGTTTTCAACTAATATCATACTCCTTCTGCCTGAAGAAATTTCCTTTAACATTACTTGACACACAGGTGTGCTGACTATGAATTCTCTCATCTCCTTGGCATGTATTGTTTCTAAGGAATGTCTGATTGAGTTCTTACCCTTCTTCTCTCGTATGTAATATTTCTTTTTTCATTGCTGCTTTCAAGATTGTTCTATTCATCTTTATATTTCAGTTTTACTATGAAGTGTCTAGCTGAGTGCTTGTTTTATTTTTATTATTTGAAGTCTTCTGAGGTTTTTTGGAGTATGAGTAGATGTTTGTTCTTTTTTATATAGAATTCTCAGCTATTATTTCTTCAGACATTATTCCTGCTCTGTAATCGCTCTCTTCTCCTGTGAACTCCACTCTCATGCATAAACCATGTGATATTGTGTTCTTTTATTCATTTTGGGATTTTTTTATACTTTAAAAAAACTATGTTTTCATCTGAATAATTTCTGTTGATCTAAGTTCAAATTCACTGAGTCTTTACTCATCTGCATCCATTCTACTACATGAGTTTGCTAAGAGTTTACTTTTTAATCTCTGATGTGAAATTTCTTAAAATTTTATAGAATTTTACTGTTACTTTCTCCAGCTGCTGAAATTTCTCATTCGTTCATTCATCACGTCCACCTTTTCTAGGTTCCTTAATATTTAGTGATAAGTACGGTAACATTTCTTTCAGTTAGTTTCAATATCTGAGTTCTGTTTCTTGTGATATTGATTGCTTCATCTTTCAAAATGTTTTTTCTGGGTTTATTTTTTCTGCGTGTATCTCACAATTTTTTATTGTATATCCAATATCAAATATAGAACATTACAAATAAAAGAAATTAATTTTTAACCTTAGCAATGATTCTACTTTTGTTAGGCAGTTATTGTGTGGGGTTGAGCCAATCTGGGCTGGGCTTTTGGTTGCTATGGTTACCTTAAATGCACAATGAACTTCAAATTCCCCCAGCTACTCAAAATAGAGTCTGTGCTCCCAAGTTTTTCTCAATATTCATTTTCTCTCATCAGCTTTTGACCCTCCCTACACACCTGTGACCACAGAGAGGAAATATGATTCTCTCCATGTTCTTGACACTCTGAAGGGTAGAGTGCTGTGCTGGATAGTCAGTATACGGCTCACAATGGAGCTGAAGGGGTTCCTTGCTGTTTTGGTCCAGGCTCAGTCTCAGGTAAGACCTATATCTCTGTGCCTGAATGGTAGGGCATTTTGCTTCCCATGGCAGCAAATTTTGCTTGTATCCATGGCTGGTATTATTTGAGAGGCAATTCCTCATCAGTATCTTGTGCTTCTGAACAGCAGAGGCAATGATGGTGTTTTTGTTTTTTGTTTTTTAATTTCTGGACTATCTTTAAAAATATATTTTAAAAAATATATTTTTAAAGTGAGACATCTTGTTTTTTAAAAAAACGTCTTTCTCTGGAGCAGAGAACAGATTTGTTGTCTGTCCATTATAATAAAGCCTCCTTCTGGGGCAAAAGTCAGGTAGGTCTGCTTGCTGTTTACTAGAGCATATTAAAGTTACTACTAAATTGTAATTCACATTTTTGCAAGGCAGCCCACCACACATGTGGGCATCACCTAAACTTCATCATCTCACCTTATGGGAATTGGGGTTCGGGGACCCGGTGAACAAAAAATAATGATATTCTAATTACCACTATTGGTGTGAGGATTAAAGTATCCTGTGTCTGTGGTGTAGGAGCCGAATGTTACTGTGCTAGCATTTATGAAATTGTGTCAGGTCACCTTGTTAGCTTGTGAGTAGGGTAGAATCTCAGATCCTTCATAGTAATTGACAATCTTGGGTAAAGTTTTCTGTCTCTCTCCTGGTATCAGGCCTCTGCTTGAAATTAGTGTAGAGTCCTGAGTCTAAGATAATCTCTAATCCCCAGGGGTACAGAATTCAACCTTTTTCTGGTAACGTAGACTTTTGTTTGAGTTCTGAGAATTCACTTCCACTCCCTCAGGGTCTGATTTGATTTTTTTTTTTTTTCCTCCCTCAGGAGCACAAGGCGTTTGCTCTGTGGCAGAGGTCTAAAAAACTGAGCAGGCATTATGTTATGTCCCCGCTGATGGTAATCATCAGCTATACCTGTGCTACTGAAAGATTTTTTTCTAGCCTTTCGATAAGTCCCCATCTTTTTCCTGAGCGCCTATAGAAGCCAATGGAAAAAATATCTTAGACACAATAGAAAGTAGTGAAAACTTTCCATTGTGTCTAAGGCCTATGGCTATTCAAACTAATATACTAGCCCACTCAGGACCTTTAAGGATTCATTGAAATTTTTGCTTATATCTTGTGTATACACTTCTATGATGGTCATCTCTTTGTCTCATGTTCAACTAAAATGAGGTAGCCTTCCTCTCTTCACATGGGTGTATTCATCTTTGCAATTTGGTTTACTTCTTTTGTCTTGAGGAATCAGTTCTCTAACGAATTCAATAAAATTTATGGTATTATAAATAAGCTAGCTTTTGCTCTTCACTAGATTTGAATCAACATTCTTTGCAGCTTTCCACTCCTAGAAGAAATGGAATCATATCTAATTCTTTCATTTAACAAATATTTTCTAAATTCTACTAATAACAAAGCTGTTAAACCAAGAAATGTTGTGGGTGCCCAAGAATATATAAATCATAATGGAAAAATAATGTTCTTCTTACCATCAAGGCAGTATTTGGAGAAATACCTGCTTGTTTATCCCATTGGCAAACTTTTTATCCCATTTTGGGGTCCAGCTTTCTAGACTCTGAGCTTTATCCCCAAAAAAGCCTCATTAGTCTAGTGATTTCTGGTTCCCACCTCTCTATACTACATGAGTAACCACTACCATATTATTTCTTTGCCTACTGAAGGCACTCAAGCTTCCTCTTTGTTCTCTATTTCTTCACTCAGCTGGTCAGGTGAGAGCCAGAGGGCCTGGAGCAAACTGAAACTGAGCCCCTTAAAGGTATTAGAGCACAGGGAATAGTTCTGGCAGGGACAGTGCCTCTCAACTCTTTGATTTCTTTTTCAGTAGCATAGTTCTTTCATGTTTAAAATAAGAGAGTTTTATTAAAGAACCTTCAGAGTTTTATCCAAATTATAATCTGTGACTTTTTAATTTTGTCATCCTTAAACAAAGAAGGTAAATTATATAAAGTTTGAGGGCAACAAAGAAATATATACTTTAATTATTTGGTTGTAAAAATCAGAAAACTGAGACAAAACAAAGTTAAGTAAATTTCTCAAAGCTACATGTATGTAAAATGAAACCAAAATCTAAGAACAAGGTCTAAGTCATTGTTGCCTGAACCCACGGAGGGCTTGGAAGAGTAGATACCGGCACAACTTAGAGAGAATTTGTTCAAATCCTGAGTCATTGCTTATTTATCTGTAAATCCTAAGCAAAGTGGGTCAACTTTTCTAAATTTCTATCTGCCTTTTTGTGAAATATAGATGATAATGACAAAATTGGCTTCCTGGGGCTGATGTGGGCATGAAATGACATTGTTGACATTGCTTGGCCAAGTGCTATCAATAAATGCTCAAGGACTATGTTATGCTATTAATGCATGCACTCTAAATTAATGAGCAGAGAACACTGTCAAATCAATATTCTTTGCATTATTTTGAATGGAAATATGTTCTATTGTCTCCTAGGATTCAATTATATACAGGAAAGTTGAGCAAGTTGCATATTTGGTTTTATGCTATTATTTGGACTGGGCAGTTTTGAAAAATTATTAACTAATCTAATTAATATATTTGTTGGAAAGTGTGTGGAAGGTGATATTGTTCTAATAAACTTGCAACACTTCAGATAAAAGTGTACATATGGGGGTGTATGTGTTTGGGGGGAAAAATAAACTGCAGAGTAACTGCTATAGAATTAGTTTTATTTTTCCCGAAGGAATAGCTGTGGTGGAGAACAGCGCCAGCTTGGAGTTTCTAAAATATATTTTCTAAGCAATGCTGTAATTTTTATTCTTGTTTATTGACGGAGAACTGCTTCATTTACTGAGCTAACCGCGGTGTGCAGCAGTTGCCTTGCCCTGTGGTTTTGATGAACGGGCTGTAGGCGTAATGCCCACTGCTCTCCCATAGATGGCAGCATTTCACAAACAACACGGTGACTGGTGACTGCTCCCGGGTCTTTCTCATTCTTTCCTCTCAAAGAGAAAAAGGGCTCCAAAATCTGTTGACAGGATTAAGGACTCCTGTTGTTTTACAGGAAGTAAATAAATCCTTATGGTATTCTGGAAGCCTCAGAAGTGTATGAGAGTGGTAAGAAATTGTTTATTCTATGTAAAGGTATCAAATGAATATTTACAGCATTTATAACAATTACCTTAGATTGATGTGGACTAGTGTTAAAACCCAGCCTGTATGCATTATCTAGTTTAGAATATTTGTTAAACGCTTACACAGTAGGTTTACTTTCTGAGTACAGAATTTCCTGCTAGCATGCGTTGATGGTGAACACTAAAGCAAAGACGACAGTGACATTTTCTTTTTAAATTCAAATAAGGCATCTAGAAATTACAAAATTATCTATTGCGTGTAAATCATTGACTAAAACATATGCCACATGATACTATACACTATATAAACACAATAACCAAAATAAAACATGCAATACAATAATAGAAGATAAATTGTATCATAGTGGGTATATTTAAGCAAAAATTTATCTTCGACGTGAAAATCCATTGAAATTCTCGATTTTGGATAAACTTTAAAGTAAGCATAGAAAAGTACTCACCATAAATCTAGATCATTGATGCTGCATTAAATGGTTTTAGTTAGCATTCTTGTGTATGTTTCTTAATAATTAAAAAAATGATACAGGGTAGCAATCTAAGTCCATCAGTGAAATTTATCTGGGGTCAATTACATGACCCTACTAATTAGGTTTTCTGCTACTTTAGAGTGCACTATTCTTTTAACTCCTAATTTTTTCTGCAATTTTGTTTATTGTATATGTTTCAAGAAACTCATGATTTCTTAAAAAAAAAACCATTGATTTGTGGTCATAATACTTTATTAACTAAATATTTTTTATATTTATAGTTTTTTGTATTTTTATGTTCAAGATTTCCAACAAGAAAATAAAGACAGTCTTGTAAGTGATAGTCTATAAAATATATGATCTTTAACAATAGTAGTCTGTAAAACTTAATCAGGCACTAAATACAATTTTTCTTTAAATCCAAATGTTAAATTGAAATGTCAACTATCATTTCTACTCTTATTTTTTATGAAAAATAATTAGATAAGTTGGCCTTCATAAGTAATAAAACTCACATTCAAAAACTAAATACTAGATATAGGATTAATTCTGCCTCAATTGGACTTCTCAATTATTCTGGTCTTCAGTTGCTATATTGGTAAAGTGTGAAAATAACTATTTATGTAAAACACGTAATGTTAATTTAGTAAGTAGTCATAAATATTATTTCTGTAAATTGAATACTGAATACTTGCTTGAGTAACAATCCAGAAAAGGCTGTAGAAACTGGATAGGGTGGCGGGTTTCTTTCACTTACCACTCCTGCTTCTTACACTTGATTATGTTATGTGATTGTGTAGATTCACAGTGCAAATTGAAGCTATCAATAACCAGTCAATGCTTGTGAGCCAGTCCAGATGTTGCCCATCAAGAGTATTAAGCTCGACAGAATTCATTTAGCAACCAAGTATAGTGAGAACATCACACACTTATGTAGCATTGGAAACATAATTCAATAATACACAATAACAGTGATAAAAAGATGGTGAAAACCTGACCAGTAATTGCTTTTTTAGATTATGGTAAATAACTTGATGCTTTAAGTACTGCTGCTGCTCAAGGAAAATAAATAAAATAAAACATTCTGCTATGTGCCTTTTTTGTGTGTGGTAAGAGCACATAACATGAGATCTACTCTCTTAACATTTTAGGTGTACAATACAATATTGTTAATTATAGGCATAATGATTGCTAAAACTTTTTCATCTTGCTTAGCTGATACTTCTCATTAAACAACTTCTTATTTTACTTTCCCTCCAGCCTATGGCAACCATTATTCTATTTTCTGTTTCTGTGAATTTGACTAATTTGAAGTATTTTAGATACTTCAAATAAGTGGAACTGTACAGTATTTGATTTTCTGTGACTGACTTATTTCACTTAGAATAATGTCCTCAGGTTCATCCATATTGTTACATAGTGCAGGATTTCCTCTTTTTTTTTTTTTAAAGCTAACTAATATTCTATTGTAAGTGTGTAGATTTCATTTACCCATTAACTCATCAGTAGGTTAGTGGACATTTAGGTTATTTCCACATATCAACTGCTGTTCAGCAGCAATAAATATATGAATGCTAGTGTTTGTTTGAGATCCTGATTTTAGTTCTTTTGGATAAAAATCCATAAGTGGAATTGTTAATTTATATGGTAGTTCTATTTTTAATATTTTGAAGAACCTCCATATTGTTTCTCATGCACCATTTTAAATTCCCCCCACAGTGTTCAAGAGTTCCAATTTCTCTGTGAACCCACTAACATTTTTTTTTAGTAATGGTTATCCTAACAGGTGTTAAGTGGTAGCTCATGTGGTTTTTGTATGTATTTTTCTTATGATTAGTGATTTTGAGCATTTTTTCATGTACCTGCTGGCCATTTGTATATTTCCTATGGAGAAATGGCTATTCAAGTCTTTTGATCATTTTAAATCAGGTATTTGTTTATGCTATTTAGTTGTAGGAGTCCCTTATATAATTTGGACATTGACTTTTTTTCAGATATGTGATTTGCTAATATTTTCTTCTATTCATTCTGTTTATTGTTTTCTCTGTTGCGCAAAAGATTTGTAGTTTGATATAGTTTCATTTGTCTATATTAGCTTTCATTGCCTGTGTTTTTGGTGTTATATAAAAAAAATTGTCAAAACCATTGTCAGGAAATTATGTTTTTTAGTTTCAAGTTTATGTTTTTAAGTTTTTAATCCATTGTAATAGGTTTTTATGTATACAATGTATTTTTAAAGTCATTATTTTGTATTAAATTTTATATAATAATTGATCTTATATATGCAACAAATCTGTACACACCCTGCTCTTTAAATTATCTCTTTTTGCCAGTGGTTGCACCACAGCCACATCCAGCCACTACCCTCTCCCTGAGTGACATCGAGATGGAGTTGTCACTTCTTGGTTAGAAAGGCCTGTTAAGCAGTTTCTGCCAATATGCAAAATTTCCTGTTTGCTTACCTTTATAGCGTTTGTGCATTTTGAAAAGGTGTGCTTTAGGACAGAATGTTTTCTTAGATTCAGAATATAAGTTTATAAATGACATGGATCACACATTTATTACCATATGTCAGGTTAGGAGTAAGGGCTTTATTTTTGATATACAAATTGGCAAACTGTGAATCATTGTTGTGATCCAGAACAATATAATGGTTTTAGAGTAGTAATATCTTTAGCTACATGAAATAAGTTTACATTAAAATAGCTAGAAGCAGTGGATAGATAGACCCATAGATGAGTAGATAAAGATAAAATTGGCCATTTAAGAAAATTTTTTTCAGTTACAGTTGGCATAGTGTATTATGTTAATTTCAGGTATACAGCATAATGGTTAGAAATTTACAAAAAAACACAGTGTTCTGCCCCATAAGACTAGTACTCATCTGAACCATATATAGTTATTAGAATGATGTTGACCATATTACCTATGCTATCCGCAGCTGGTCTGTTACAGCAGAGACAGGGACAGGAACTACATGTCCCACCTGAAGATGAATGGATAAAGAAATGTGTATATATATACATACACACACACACATAAAATTGGTCACTTTTTGTTTTCCTTATTATATTTAGTATTTCATTGTGTAGATTATAAAGATATGTACCTGGATTTGCTCATGTTTTTCAAGAATGTTTGAGAATGTAAAACACAGTGAATAAGAAAAAAATAAATGATCTCTTTTTGACTTTTGAAGTATAATTAAAATTTGTTTCAATAGCTATAAATAATCATGTCTGTTTTAAAAGCAGTTTTATCGGTGTTTTGAATTGCTTCTGTGATATCATGTGGTTACATATAAATATGTGAAATGGACCCATATTTTTGAAGGAGTATCATATTTTTACAAATATAGAAAACAAATCAAAAGATTTATCTAAAGTTTAGTAAAATGCCAAAGATATACTTTCCATGTATTATGTAACTTCTAGAACAAACCAAAAATAAAATATGGAGGCAGAGACAAATGTATTTAAAAAGTAAATAAATAAAAAAAATAAAAAAAATGTTTAAATTAAAAAAAATAAAAAAAATAAAAAAATAAAATATATTATAATAATGGTAGCAAACAATTAACAAACATTTAAATGAATGTGATTTAGTTTTTCACCTTTGTATGTGTAAATGGATTAAAAATCAGGAAACAAAATATTTTTTTATCCTGGAAATAAGGCCACCCTAGTCTGTTGTCTGTGTCTCTGGGGTTCCTGCCTCAGTTAGTGAGATGCTGCCACTGCCGAGCCAAAGCGGCTGGCATTCTTCTGCATGTGGGTTTGTTACTCTGTTCTCCTGCATGCTTCCAGGTTACTCTGTGGCTTAGAAATACTGCTATTCCTGTCCTTATTTCTGGAATAAATCAGACACTTTGTTCGGGCGCTTAGGTAGAATTTCCCTTTGGTGGTAAAAACAAACAAAAAAACTAACTTGACATTGTAAGTTTTTGTATTTAACAGCTCTGGCACTTTTCAGTTCCTACTGTCCCCAAATCATTACCTCACATGAGAATACACTTCATAACTAACAGAATTCTGTTCCTGGTGTCATTGCCTTTTAATGTCACCAGGGAAATCTTCCTAAAAACCCATTTTAAAAGCCTTCGTTTGCCAATCCTGTCAAAATCCTCTCTTGATTTTCAAGATGGGAATCTCACCATATCTTGTCTAACCAATATGATTTCACTTCTTTCAAACAGGAGCTCTGCAGATCACCCTGATTCTCAGCAATCCCGGAATATGGCATTGTAAACTTAATTGCCAGTCTCCTTTTCCTTACATTTGGAATTTTCTCTCCTCTCCACTGATTGTATCCAAACTCTACCCCTCTTTTAAGTGCCCACTCTGATTTATTTGTTGTTATATCCCTGAGAGGAAGACAGCCTGCCACATGGTAGATACTCAGTAACACCAGAGCCTGAGTGAACCCAAAGGTCACTTTACCTGGGAGTGGTGTCTTATTAATTCATATAACCTAGAACTACACTTTTATTTGTTCTTTTATATTCATTGGTAGAGCTTAATAAACACTGTGATTAATAGTGATGTGCTGGCCCATGCATACTTCCTTCTACATTTACCATCTGTCTCATGACTTACTATTTGTATTGCAAAATGAGTTCCCAGGAAGGAAGGAAGTACACAGTGTGATAGGTAAGCCCACCTGTATTAAGTTCAGACCAATGAGAGTTTGAATCATTTCTCTATTAAAAATTAGTTCTGTGACCTTCACTTTCTAAGTCAGATCTTTATTCATGATATGGAAAAATGTTTGTCTCATATAGTAAGCACTAATGTTCAATAAAATCATGTGTGCAAAAAGGTAGAATATTATTTGCCACCTTGCAACCATTCAAACATGACAGCTGTTATTTTTATTATTGTTGGTATTTCATTGAATTCTAGCTTTGGATCACTGGTTTTATTACAAACTAATGAGAATACGAGTTTTAATAATTCTCATGTACTTTGAGATATACCTCAGCTTTGTGAGAATAGGGTTAGGGAATAGCAACTTCAAAATTACTTGGCTCTGTTGTTTTTGAGGACAAGGTTTTCTTTCTTTTTGTTTCAGTTTAATTATCTACCACATGAAAATCAGAATACTTACATTAGAGAGATGAAGCAGAAATCTACAAAGTTTTGTTTTTTAAACATTTTGAAAAAGTGAAATGACATAATTGAGTAGTATATATTTTAATTAAAAATTAACTTACATAAAGAGATAACAGTACACACCGATGCAGCACTATTTAAAGTGTGAGACTGTGGTCTCTTAACTGAGGCTGCCCAGAACTACGGAATCAGACTGACCTGTGTTTGAATCCAGACTCTTTATTTGAGTTGGAGAATATCTTACCTACTATGCTATGCATCAGTTTTCTCACCTGTAAAATTGGGGAATAAACTCTAACCTCTAAGTTTGTTTTAGAGCATACCTGTATGTATTAATGCTCAATAAATAATGATACATAATACTATATTTAATCATCAAGTCAACCTATCGAGTCAACAATGACATCGACCACATGGACTTTGCCGCAGGTTAGGCTGGCTAGGATTTAGGCACAATGAGATTATTTGAAGGTTATTCAACAAACATTTATTGCATATTTTGTGTCTATTTCCTCTCAGAAGCTCTTCTAGGCACCATGATAGAGTAAACAAAACACACTCCCTCCGTCATGGAGCTTATATTCCATTGACTGTGAAAAACGAGTAACAAATGCTTAAAAGATATTATAATTTGCCTTAAGAGTCAAATAACACAAATTTAAAATTTAAAAAAGTAGTAAAGAACAGCAAAGTCATATAAAGGTCCAAGGTAGCATTACAAAGATGTCCTAAAAGAGTAGATGATTAATTGCCAAATGAATGTTATAAACGCGTCCAAGAAGTTTAAGGCATGACAACTTAGTATGAGCTATATAAATAATAAATAAGTTTATAAGTTTTCCCCAAACTAACTTCACTCTGAATTCAATTTTTATGCTGAACGAGCACAGGCTGTTTTATGTCACGTGTGCATAAAAAGAGGAGACTGCTTGGAACATTGTGTCAGGAATGAGTGCTTTGGGACACCTAATAAAAATCAATGATTTGCACTCCTTTATTCTGATGGCTAATTTTTAAAAATATCCACATATACAATTGCCAATGTTCTAACAAGTATGACTTCCAGCCTTTAAAATCAAGCTGAAGTTCTTTAAGGTAAAACAGAAACCTTTGACTAGTCCACTTACTTTTACATAAAAAACTTTGATCAGATACCTCACAAGAGAGGAAGCATGCAGAGTCCAATATTGCTGAGCTGACATCAGCAGGCAGGATTTCTCCTTGTACTAAGTGGAAGCTTATGATCAGGAAGGAGAATTTTTTTCTAGGTGTCTTTTGAGGAGCTTCCTATCTTTCCCTTTTATCTATAATGAAACAGCTTTTAAAAGAAGATGGCATGTGAGATGAGGTCAGGAGAATAGATTCTTTATTTCACATTAAGAGAGAGCTGCTGTTCCAGTTAACTTTTGCCTTTATTTTGTTTTGACACAATTGTCAAAACGTTTAACTCTTCCTTTCCCAGAATTTGTCATTTTTGGAAAGAGAGTAGTGACTGGCAAAGAAATTCTACTGATGTTATTGGACACAGCTCTGATTAAGCAAACTCAGTGCTATTTTGAGATAAGAAAATCATGCAGAAATAAACAACTTGACATTTCACTTCCTTTTTACAATCTGGCTCAGATGCAAACCACATGAGTTAAGCCTATTGATAGAAATATGAAACATGACAAATCACTGTTTTTCTAAACTTGAAACCAAAGAAATTGTACACTTCCTAAAGAATTACACACTTGAGATCTTCCAGGTAATCTCTGGATCTTCAGAACCCATTTCATGGCTTTGAAGGCTGTTAAAACAGGTTGGCAAGTGTTTATTGGGTCAAGGTGTACAGTTCAAAGAAAACAGTACCAACTGGCCTGCTTGTATAATGGTGTGAAATGACTAAATCATTCTAAGCCAGATTACTCAGAAGGAAAAGTGTGTTAGGGAAAACATCTGTGAGTAACAAAGTATGCATGATGATTGCATTGAGAAAGAAGAGCTAGTGTCTTAAAAATAGAATAATGGGGATATTGTAATAATTGTCTTGCTTTCTCTTAAACACATGAGCACAAGAGTAAAAGGTAGTTAATGATTGGTTTGGGAAGAGTAAATCACAAAGAATATAGAGTGCAAATTCCTTCTGTGCTAAAGTGTGTTCAGAGAAAAATGAAGGCAGTACCTCCAGTGGAGAATGAGGGCCAGGAGAGAGCCTGGAATGCGCCACCAGTGGGGAAGATAAAGGAGTGAGCAGACAAAGTCTGGAAGATTCCTACTTCTTCGAACATCATTGAGGGTGGGAGAACATTCCAAAGGTTAGGTCTTCAATTGCAGAAAACCTTTTGCGCTGGTATATTTTCCCTGTAAGCTTGAGATTGTCAAAGGAGTAATGAGTGAACTGAAAAAGGGCGGGCAATACACATTTTGGAGAAAGAGTGGGAGCTGAGGAAAGGGATTTGGTGACTCTGATGAGCAAATGCAGTATTTCATGACATGAACTACCCGAGAAACTGGCATTAGATTGTGATGACACAAATGTTTAATTGTATGCTTAAGTTTTCCAAGTTTGCCATCAACAGTTTTCACTCTCACATATCCTTACAGTTTTTGCTGTCTCACAGTTGATGAGTTTTTTACTATTTACTGTCCTTTACATTATATACTTCTGACTTCCAAATGCTTTATTTGGTGCAGATTATCTCAACCTCATCCCCATTGACATTTTGAGACAGAAAACTCTTCAGTGTGGGGGACTTTCCTGTCAATTGTAGGATGTTTAGCAACATCCCTGGCCTCTACCCACTAGATGGAAGTAGCACTCCCTCACAGAGCAGTGACAATCAAAAATGTCTCCAGGCAATGTTAAATGTCCCCTGTGGGTCAAAATTGCCCCAGGTTGTGTATGTGTGGGACAGGGGGCACTGGTCTTGTGTGTATTTATGTAATCTGAAAAAGTGTATGCCAAAAATAAATGAGCTTCCCTAGAAATATTTTGCAAGTGATTATGGGTGGAAAGAATACCTCACCTGTTCATTATTTAATCATTAGTTAACTGTTCTGAATTGGTACTAGGTATCACGTTTCAAAATCTGTAATTTTTTTTGTCCTAGTGTTTTGATGGATGGATTCATCTTTTCTTAGAAGTCAATTCTGTGTCTATATATTTGTCTCTGTCTAACAACCTACCTACTTACTTATCTGTATGTTTATTGCCTTGTAAATGACATTTAGAATATATGCTTTCCCCACACTGGCTAGGTCATCAGTAAGTAGCTCATAGAAAAGGTCTCAGAAAGAGTACAGTTTAAAACACACTGAGTATTGGGGGAAAAAAACTCTTTATAAATGCCAACACTTACTGGTTTGAATTCAGAAGTGGAATAAATTTGTTCCAAAAGTACAATGGTGATGATAGATAACCACATTTAACAATGCTGAAGAGATACTGACCTACCTTTGGTATAATTTTGGGGATCTTTGTTAAAGTTCTAAGTGTTAATGACATGAAGCATCTGTGATGGAATGGAAAGTGCACAGAGAGAAAAGTCTAATGACCAAGTTTCAACCTTTCTAGATGATCACTCTAGAGTCCCAAGATCCTCATTAAAAAATGTGGAGAATAAGAATTCCAGAGAAGGTTGTTGCACAAATGAGGTAGTGTAGATTGGAGGCTGAAATTCCTGATCAGTGAAAAGGTGTTGTGAACATGATTCAATTGTTGTTTATTAAAACATTGCAAAATATAGAATATAAAATGATATTTTAAAGTTGCCTTAAGCAGTATGCCAAGGCAAGCATCTAAAACAGGCTTTAGGTGTGCTACGCCTTAACAGAATATCTGTAGGCCAGTAGGATACATGTGAGTTTTACAGATCAAGTCACACTTTGACCACATTAGGGGAAATGGATATAAGGAAGAACTGTATAGATAACTATTTTGTGACGTAAAATATCTCCACCAAGTTTTTTTGGCAGTAGAAATAATCATTCTATTTTACCCATTTTGTGAATATATTTAATACTGAGAATTCATGATATCTATGTATAATGCAAGTACTACCTCTAAATAGTATATTTTGTTGATGTAAAATAAAATATAAATTCATTTTTATTTAACATTACTCTCACCTCCACCCCACCAACCAGATCAAATGTTTTGATTAAATTCACAAGAAAAAAAAGAACTGGCAACTCAGAGTTGATAATTCACACCATAAGACTTCAGAAAAGGAGATTTAAAAGAGGAAATACTTATTGAGCTATGTAAAAACATAACATTACCATAATATAATAGGTTCAGGTGGTATTATTACAACAAGGACAAATAGTGTAAATGACATGTTTAAGTTTGACTATGGCTTTAAAGCAATCTTTTTTTATCTGCTAAATAGTTTCTAAGAAGACTATTTGGTGGTAGTTAAATGGTGCAAAGAAAGGAATGAGAGATCCTGTTGGAGGATATATGCCTTTTTCCCCAGGAATAACCTATATACAAATGGCAAGTGATGGACAGAACACCATTTGCATTAGAAAAATAATTAGTTACTTTTTCCACTTTCCCTTTTCCTAATCTTGTATGAAAAATTGTCATTTTACAATATAGGTATACTAGCTCATCAATTACAGGATAGATTCAAATTAGTTATTAATATACACAATGAAGAAATTCTACTGTATATTCAAGCTGCAACTTTGACATAAGAATTATAAAGGTTTTATGTTAAAATTAATGTATTTCTCTTGTACACTATAGCCTTTTGATGTGTGAATTTGTCCTAATCTTTTTGGAAATATGCTTTCAAATGCTGTCATGGAACACACCAACGTTTTCCTTTTAAAAATTCTGATCTAACTGGTTACGTGCATAGAATTTATCTTTTCTTAAACTGCAGTTGTTGGGAGGAGGGGAAGGGGAAAAGGAGAAAGCCCAGAGTATATTCTTCAAAATGTGGATCTCTATTGCCACACGTGAACTGGCTGCACTTTCTGGAGTGAAGTGTGTTTCCAGCCAGTTTCTGGCTAAGACATTTGATGGCTCAGGTCCTTCAAGGTCAGTTTTCTCATATGTAGCAATAAAAGGAAAAAACAAACACTTTTCAGGTTGCAGATGATTTCTCTAATAGATATCAAATGCTTTGTTGGTACTGGATCATTCCTTCGTCACTTTACAATGTCTTTTTTTGTTATTCATTTTTAAAATTGTTCAGTTAGAGTTGTCACCATTTGTCCCCCATTATTTTCCCTTGCCCTACCCATCCCTCACTTCCCACTTCAATCTTCCCCCCATTGTCTTTGTCCATGGGTCCTTTACACATGTTCTTTGACTTGACCCTTCTCCTTCTTTCCCCCATTATCCCCTTCCCTCATCCTCTCTGGTTACTGTCAGTTTGTTCTTTATTTCCAAGTCTCTGGTTCTATTTTTCTCGCTCATTTGTTGATTAGGTCCCACTTATGGGTGAGATCAGATGGTATTTGTCTTTCACCACCTGGCTTATTTCACTTAGCATAATGCTCTCCAGTTCCATCCATGCTGCCATGAAGGGTAGGAGTTTCTTCTTCCTTTATGCTGCATAGTATTCCACTTTGTAAATATACTACAGTTTTTTGATCCACTCATTCTCTGATGGGCACTTAGGCTGTTTCAAATACTTGGCTATTGTAAATAATGCTCCTATGAACATTGTCTTATTTCAAGTTTTCAATTTGAATACCCATTCAATTTCTTGGTTGTGCATATTAATAACTGACACAAAATTTATATTTGATAGGTTGGTATAAACTATAATGTAAAATAATATTATTCCCTGCTTTCAAAGTATTGATAGAAAAGTTCTAGAAGACAGTTTTAAATCTTTTGTTTGAATACCATTATGTCTGATACCCAGGAATTTCCAAATTCTAAAGCAAAAGATAAATATATACTTTGAAGACTAAATTTGAAAACTGGTGAATATGCTAGTTTCTCCTTTTTTTTTGCTTTTTTTGTTATGGAAATGACGGTTGTTTTAATTGAGCTAGATGCAGGAAATTAAGATTTCTGCCAGACTGGTCCTTTGTTCCCTTTTTCATTCCTTCTGTCCATCCTTTCCTCCTGTCTGTCCTTCTTCCTTTTATTTCTTTCATGACACACAGGGAACACCTACTGTGGAGCACCTACTGTGACCAAACACTGTACAAGGTAATTTGAATAGAAATAGGGACATGTTAAACAAGACCCCAATCAAATGAAGGATCCAGTCAAATAAACAAACTATGGAATGACTAGAATTGATAGGGGAAAACAGATCACATAGGAGAAACATCTAGTCCAGGCTCCCATGAGCTCTCTCTCTCTCAACCCTCATATCCCTTCTTACTTTTTAGGGAGTTCCAGAGACTAATAGTTCTTAAATGAAAATGAATTAACAAAAGATAGAAATGTGAAAGAGAGGTTAAGATATTTTTAGATTAGTTTTCAAAGTTGATCATTTTTTCTCTAATAAATAGCAATATTTTAACAAGTGACATCTTAGCACTTTTCTTTCTTAGTCTGCAGAAAGACACAATATAGAGATTTTTGAAAGGGCATTTTCCTCCAACTTTTCAAACAAATGATTCATTTCTCAGCTGGCTTTTGCTACAATACATACATATGCCCAGAGAGTTCTGATTGAGATCTACTAAATCTCCTGAAAATCCTAATATTGATTTCTATCTTCTCTTGAAGAAATCATTAATACAGATTAATCTGAGGCACTTAGCTCAATATCAATTGAACTCATTTAACAATGAAAGCAAATCAATTGTGGTGCTTAGAAATTTTTAGTAGAGGTTTTTTTTTTGTTTGTTTCTTTTATTTATATATCTAGATGAGATTTGACCTTAGATAAAATACATTTGAAAAATTCAAGTTAGACAAAGTCAAAATATTGATATAGGTAAGTATACTTGGAAGCAACCAAAACTTCTAAAACTAATATTGGACAAAATGGCATAATAGGGAAAATAATTTTAAAAGATACAGTCTTCAAAAGTGATTTGAAAATAATATGTCAATTTGTGATGTAATTTAGCAAATAACATTACATGAAAGAATACTATGATTTGTACAAATCTACAGGTGAATATATGAACTAATCAAAGTAATGTAAGAATTGTCTTTGTTTTTTAAAGAAAACAAATATCCTGTACCCTGCGCAGATGTTTAAATGATTGTATATTCTATTTAAGAAATGTTTTTGTATATGTCAGAGATATTTAAAAATGGCAAGTAAGAATTAAGTTTATTCTAGATTATTCCACAAATTTTATTATTCATTTTAGATGAGGAAAAATTTAGTATAATCTTATTTATAATATACAAAATTTAGAAACAATTAATGCCCAATCACATAATATAATTAAAAGAATATCATAGCCTTGACCAGGTGGCTTAGCTGGTTGGAACATTGTCCTGTACACCAAAAGGTTATGGGTTCAGTTCTTTGTCTGGACACATGCTTAAGTTGCAGGTTTGATCCTCGGTTGAGGTGCCTACTGGGGAGCAATTGATGGATGTTTCTCTCTCATATCGATGTTTTTCCTCTGTCAGACTCTCTTCCCTTTTCTCTAAAATCAACAAACATATCCTTGGGTGAGGAGTAGAAGAAAACATTATATATTAAATGGGATACTAGGAAAAATTCTCATCATAGAATGTTGAGTAAGAAAACGATATACAAAAACAGTCTGCTATAGCTAAAATCAAATGTTTAAAATTAGTTGATTATATTTCCATAATGCAACACAGCAATATCAGTTCAATGATCATATATTTGTTTTACCAAAATCATATAGAAAATTTCTACTTGTAAAACACAAATATTAATTCTCTTCATTTGTTTTTCTTGTTATCTTGTTTTTGCAATGGTATTATGTATATTTTTCTGGAAGTTGTACTACATGTATCTCCTAATAGTGCTCCCAACCATGAACCAGAAATGGCCATATCCACTGAGTATGCACATTCATCGCTAAATTTTATGCAAGGATGGATTTTAAATTATATAAGCCTGTTCAGTGAATTGTTCATTGTAAATTATACCCAAATAAGACTAAGTCCTACTCTCCATTCTCCTAAGCATGAGCAACATTTTGCAATTGCTTTCAGCTCTTTTGACACAAGGCACTGAGTAAGTTTGCAGAAGGAAGCTCCAGTACTGGGGCTTTGAAGGCAATAGGCCTGGAAATTGGCTATTTTACACAATAAACTGGAAAACAGATGAAGAGCAGGTTGCTCCTTTTCTTTTCCCCCGTATGTGGTCAACACATTTCCTTAATTGAATAGACTTGTACCCTGAAGGAGCAATAAAAACTTATACAAGGGAGAGACTGAGAAGATAAGACTGACAATGAGTAAATATTATTATTATTAAAGGTAATGTGGATAAGGATGTGTGCGCTGGACAGATTTAGCGGGCTAGTTCAGCAAAATGAATGCCTATGGCATCTTTGCATGTTGGTCTATTGAGCTGGAACTCCAGACAGGGAGGCCAGGTGAGTCCAGTAATGTTCCATTGATCCTGCTTGCTCTCTTTGGCAATGAAACGGACTCAGCAATGTGTCTGGGTATGGGCTGCAGCAACCTTGCAGGTAGGCCAGAGCACCAGGATAACACTTCTGCCCATCCTATTGAAGTAGATGGGGGCATATACAATGGTGCTCACTAGCTCCTCTGACCTTGGAGAATTCCTGCAGTTCCTAGATAGCTCCCATGGCTTTTTAGCCTTCTCTGTGTGGCCTCTCTCTTGTTTGTTTTAGATAAAGTGTCATGTATAAGCAAACTCTGTGGAGGCTCTGTATGCCAAGTAGTTTTAGCAGGCAGGTAGGAGCTGAGTAGGTGCCTAAAGTACCTCGCCCACTGACCTGGAGAAGCTCTTGGCATAGGGACTGGGTATATGAGTTTATGACTTGTTGATACTGCTTGCACCATTTGCTCAGAGCCAAAATGGGCTCTGGGTAGTGTGGTTAGGGATGCTATGCTGTGATTATACAGGTAAGCCGAAGCACCCAGACCCAGCTTCCTCCCACCCTGTCAAGATAGAATGGAACATAAACAATGGACCTCTCTTTATTTTTCAGAAGCTGTTCAATCAGCCCTCAGTTGACTCTTGGGAGTAATTGATTTCTATATAGTTGTATATTTAGTATGCTCGTGGGAAGATGTGAGTTGAGTAACCCTATACGCTGCTGCCATGACGGAACTCCAGAAAAAATAATTTAAGAGGAAAAAAGGAAGAAACAAAGTGAAAAGAAACACAACTACTATCATCATCTCCTCTACTTCTATCCTCCTACAGCAATAGATGTTTCTCTTGGCATTTGGCTTCTGTCTTGGTGATTACAACAATCAATGATGTATGGAAAAGAGAGTGATAGGGTTCAAACAATGAATTTTTATTTTCCTTGTTAAAGATGCGTGAACAGAGATTTCTGGGTTTGCATTCTCACTTGGGAAAATCCATTTGCTTTTCTGTGCCATTTTTTTTAATGTGAGAATGAGCCAAAATACTTGTCATATATCAACTGTCCAGGACTGACTCTAAAAACCTATTAAGTTTACAATAATTGTACCTGTTTTGGAAAAAACAAACAAACAAACATCCTTTTATTGTTCTTCTCTAGGATTGCCAGTTTGTTTTTTTATAATTATTTATATCAGTATGAATGGTGCTATCAAGAGATCACAAAAACTATCTACCTTCCCATGATGACTGGAAAATTTCACATAGAGTCCAACATACAGAAAATACCATAGCAACAAGAAGAAAGGAAAGAGGTTATTAAATTTACAAAAAAACTGTGATACTGATTGCTCTTTGCTATATTCTCTATATTCTCTCTCTTTCTCTCTTACTGCACCCTCCCTTTCCTTTGTTTATAACATAAGTGCACATTTTTTTAAAAAATTATTACAAAGTTTCCATGAATATTCTTCAATAGGTGTGGGACTCATAAAATTATCTGAATCGTTGATTATCTAATACTCTAGTTTTAGAGTCCTTTGAGAATGCAATTTTAACAAATTTAACTTTTATTTAACTCCATTATGCTAAGTGAAATAAAGCAGAGAAAGATTAAGTACCATAAAATTTTACTCATGTATGGAATCTAATGAACAAAAATAACTTACAAACAAAATAGAAACAGATGAGAGGAGTGTGTAGGGGAGCTGGGTGAAAAAAGTGAAGAAATGAAGTAAAAATCCCTTCGTAGACACAAACAGTATGGTGGTTACTAGAGGAGAAGAGGATGGGAGAGCTAGAAGAGGGTATAGGGGGCAGAAGTGGTGATGGGAGGAGATGAGATGGGGTGGTGAACACACAATGCAATATACTCATAATGCAGTATAGGATTGTACACCTGAAACCTATGTAATTTTATTAAAAAATGTTACCCCAATAAATTCACTAAGAAAGAAAAACAAACAAAACACTCACAGTAATAACTACACCTTAGATTTTTATCATTTGAAAATTTTTGTACTCTTTTATGGCATTTTCTGAAATTCTCATCTCTGAGCATAAACTATTATCTCTTTAACTTTTCCACATCCTCACATTCCCTGAAGCTTTCTAAGCTATTTCTTTCAGCTCTCTAATTATTTCACTGGCCTCCTTTGTAGGTCCCTTTTCAAAATAGTTTATTTTCCCCTACTTAATCTGGATAATTGATATTCCTTACCAATTATCTCAGTGTTCTATCTTCTCACTCCCATTAAGTTTTCCTAAAGAAGAAAGGTGCAAGCTATTGGTCAGCATCTGGAAATTTTGCAATGAGTTTTAAATCCTGAAACTTAAAAGTATGAAAGCTAGATGTGAGGAGGAACCAGTTGAATAGGTTCAAGCTGGAGACAAAGAAGCAGGCAGAAAGTGGCAGGAATTTACTCCTTTGCTTGGTTGCCTGCCATTGCAGTAGTAGAAATTGAGGGGTTAAAGCTATTAAGCTCAATTGGACATTTAGTGGCTATGTAGAAGGGAGTTCATTACTCACTCACTGATTTCCTCACTGTTCCAAACTCCCTAAATTTAGATATATCAGCAGGATTTTGATTTTTATTTTTTGCTATCTTGTTACTCACTTTTATTCATTCCTGTTGAATATTTTCTACTGGAGCTCTTTAAAACATTCTGACTCTCTAAAACAGTCACTTTTTCTTTTTTTCTGACACTATTGTCTCCTACTTCAATGAAATGACAAAAGCCAAAAGACAGAAACTGGTAATTCATTCTTCCTCAATAATCCCTTTCTGTCCCTGAAGAAGTATTCCTATGGCCTAAATGATTTCGCTATCACTTCTCATGTTTTGAAAGCTATTTCTTCCCCTATTTTGGATATACCCCCAGGGTTTTCCTTTCTAATGAAAATGTTCTTACTATGGATAAAAGGTTGGTTTACTTTTGCCCACTTGGAATCTCTAGAGAGAGTACAGAGTAGAGGTTCAATAACAGTTCACTAACAAATGGGTGTTTTCTAGAACTTGGTTTACAAGATAGAAACTGTGTATGAAGACCCCATGTTAACTTCTCTCTCCAAAGACTCATCCACATATTTTCCTCCTTGAGGACATCTTTTTTTTTTTTTTTTTTTTAATCTGAAGGGGATAAGAAGAAATACTGGTTCAAATAGTTCAGTTTCTCTTTAAAACACTTTCTGACACCTGGATAGTATCTTTAGAATTTAGAAGTCAAAAGTCATCATCTTTATACTTAGGCTTTGTTGTATCCACTTTCCTCAGAATGAATCATATATTTTCATTACATGTCACTGTAGAATACATGGGAACTCTCTGTACTATTCTAAAATTAAACACTTATTACAAATCATACAATATCACTAGGTCATAGTTTCATTTCTAATTTTCTGAGGAAACTCCAAACTTCTCCACAGTGGCTGCACCAATCTGCAATCCCAACAGTGCATGAGGGTTTTCCTTTCTCCACATCTTTGCCAGCACTTTATGTTTGTTGATTTATTGATGGTAGCCATTTTGACAGGTATCAGTGATACCTCATTGTGATTTCAATTTGCATTTCTTTTTTTTCTATTAATAATTACTTTTATTTTATTAATTTAATTTTATTTTTTCAAATACATTTGTCTCTCCCTACCCCCCACCACTTTCCCTGATGATGAATGATATTAAGCATTTTTTATATGTCTTTTGACCATCTGTATGTCCTCTTTGGAGAATTATCTCTTCAGGTCCTCTGTCATTCAATACTAGAGTGGATTAAAAAAGTAGTGGTACATATATACAATGGAATGTTACCAGGTTATAAAAAAGAATGACATTTTACCATTTGTAACACCATGGATGGGCCTAAAGAATGTTATGCTAAGTAAAATAAGTCAGACAGAGAAAGATAAATACCATGTGATTTCACTTTTACATGGAATCTAAAGAGCAAAATAAACAAACAAAATAGAAAAAAACTCATAGATACAGAGAACAGACCCATGGTTGCCAGAGGAGAAGCAAGTTGGGGGGTTGGGTTAAAAACGTGAAAGGATTAAGAACTAAAAATTAGTAGTTACAAAATAATCATAGAGTACAGCATAGAGAATATAGTCCATAATATTATAAAAACTATTCACCGTGCTAAGTGAGTACTTGAAATATCAGGGGAACTACTTTGTGAAATATGTGACTATCTAACTACAATGCTATACACCTGAAATTGATAAAAAAAATGTTAAATGTTAATTGTAATTGATAAAATTTTAAAATTAAATGAAAAACTTTATAAAAATTATGATTTGGATGGAATAGATTTCTAGAAAATACAAATAAAAAGACTGCTTAACAACAACAAATACATTGCTCAAAATTCACAAAATAAAAAGTATACAGAAATTGAAACGATCAGTTCAAAAAATTGGCAACACTTATACTCCTGAAGTTGTTAAAGCTTAAAAGTACATTAAGACTATTGGGACAATCTGTATTTATGTATATATAAACATATTATTAATATATAATAAATATATTTAAATAAATATATAAAATAAATTAATATATTTATTATATATCACATATCATATAATAAATAAATATATATTGTTATAAATAAATACAACAATAACTATATTAAATTTACTCACTGGGATGAAAATAGCTATTTAACTATTTTTTCCTTAATATTTTCTCATGAATTCTACATGATTGTGTATATTTTACTTTATAATCTTAAATGTTCATTTGATAATTTACCTTATTAACAAACACTTTTATTCATTGTTAAGCATTTATATTGTCCATTTAAAAATAATTTTAATAAATTTGTAATAATTATAACATCCTATCAATGATATTTTATTACCTTAAGAGTGGACCTATATATAGTGTGCTTCATTGTAGATTTGTGATATATATTACCATCTGGTTTTCCTGAGTTTGTCCCAATCTATGTTTTTACTGGCAGAATATGAGTGAGATTGGTAGGGTTAAAAATGCCCTGCCCCAAGGATTTCCACATTCTAATCCTTAGAAACTGTCAATATTACCTCATATGGAACAATATTGTCTTTACAGATGTGATTAAGTTAATGATCTTGATAGAGGAAGATTATCCTGTATTACCCATGGGAGCCCTAAGAGTAATCACAAGCATTCTTTTAAGAGAGAGAAGGAAGGAGATTTGACTTCAGATAGAAGAGGATAAGTCCCATGACCAAGGAGGCAGAGATTGGAGTGGTGAAGCCACAAACCAAGAAATGATAGCAGTCAGCAGAAGGTGAAAGAGTCAAGAAAAGATTTTCATCTAGAACACCTGCAGAGAGTGGCCTTGCTGAAAGCTTGATTTCAGCTTGGTGAGACTGATACGCATTTCTGTCTTCCAGAATTTTGATAGAAAAGTGTTTGTTGTTTTAAGATATTAAATTTCTGGTAATTTGTTACCCATGCAATGAGAGGCTAACATAGAGCTCTTACTACTAATGAATCTATACAAGATAAATATTTTCACAATTTGAAGATAAACGTAATTATTTTGCATTTATTTGATTGCTAGATCACAAGAAAAGTTCATTTTGATTGCATCTTTATTATAAATGTTCTTGTTATTTTGCCAGTTTTACTCTATTAGATTATTAGTGTTTATTTTACTTTAACTTATGGTATATTGAGACCATTAATATTTTATCAAGTTTATCTCAACTAATTCCCCCCATTTCTAATAATTTAATTATATTTGTCAATTTTTAGTTATATAGACATTTTAATTATTTGGTGGTCTGATATCTCTGTGTGTGAATTTTTCCAATTACCTTTTGAAATTAATTGTATTGAGGTAACATTAATTAATAACATTATATAAATTTCATGTGTTCCACATTTCAACTTGACATATCTCTATTATGCTCACTACCACAAGTCTAATATCCTGCCACTACTATGTATTTGATTCCTTTTTATTTTGCTTAGTAAGAATCTCTCTATCAATTGCCAGTATTCTCATTTAATTTTTTACATCGTTTTTTTTTACTCTACTTTGAATTAGTGTAAAATAAAATATCAGTTGAGTATCTGATTTTATTTTTCCAAAGTTATTGCTAAATGTCCCACACCACTTAATCCTCTTTTTCCTCTCATTTACTTGTGTGACTACCTTTTTCATAAGACGTTTTATGTGTATAAGGGTTACTTTGTACCTCTTGCTTCAGTGCTGTTTAAAGTTTTTAACTTTTTTAAAAGGATTTTATTTATTTATTTTTAGACAGAAGGTAAGGGAGAGAAAGAAAGGGACAGAAACATCAATGTGTCGTTGCCTCTCGTGCACCCTTTACTGGGCATCGGGCTTGCAAAACAGGCATGTGCCCCAAATGGGAATCAAATTAACGACCCTTTGTTTCATAGGCTGGCACTCAAGCCACTGAGCCACACCAGCCAGGGCTAAGTTTTTAAATTCTTAAGTTATATTAATATGTACAAAAACAAGTTTGCCCTAAATATTCGCCTTCTTTCCAACAGACTTTAATTATGTTACTTATGCTCAATTTGATATCTTGAAATCAGCTTAGATCTTCAAGTTCTCAAAAAAAATCACTGTTAAAGTTTACTTCAAATGACATTAAACAGGAATATATTTGTAAAAAATTAGCATCTTGACAGTATTTTAGCCTTCTCATCCAGAAATATGATATGTCTCTCAGTTGATTCAAATCTCTTTTTTAATTTTTCATATCACTTTACAATATGGATATTCAGATGCACTAGATCCAGGTAAAAGCCAAAAAAATGAAGACAAAATAAAAAATAAACAAATTTGAGATTTTTAGATTTGGATATGTAACAAAAGCTCAATGAGATGAGAAAAAATGAGTAAAGATAAATATCCTAAAGTAAGAAATTACACAGTGTTAAGCATCAATATTGAATTGTATTTATTTTATTCGTGAAGGGGAGGAGGATCATATCAAACTAAAAAGCTTCTGTATAGCAAAAGACATTGCCAACAAAACAAAAAGGCAACCAACCAAATGGGAGAAGATATTTGCAAACAACAGCTCCAATAAGGAGTTAATATCTAAAATAAGAGGCCTGCCCAGAAAAAGTCCAGCCAGTGCTAATATGACAAGAACACAACACTGATGTAACCTGGAAGCCAATGAGAGTAGACTATAATGCACATTTGTGAACAAAGATGACTTCACTGTACTAGTCAGTGGAGGCAGTAGATGCTATTGAGTGAGCATGTGTACTGTGTGGCTGCCACATTCAAAATGATTGAGTGAGTAGAGCAACAAATTTACATCAAATTTTGCATTAAGCTCGAACATTCCTTTGCAGATGGTTCAGATGATTCAGAAGGCTGCAGCTATGGGCAACTGGTGATTGGCAACTTCATCATGACAACATGCCTACTTGCGCATCACGTTTTGTGCAGAGTTTTTTGGCAAAACATTAAATTACCCAGGTGGGTCAGGCCTCCTGCAGCCCAGATTTAGTGCTCTGTGACTTCTGGCTTTTCCCAACACTAAAATCACCTTTGATAGGGAAGAGATTTTAGACCACACATGAGATTCAGGAAAATACAGTGGGACAGCTGACAGCGACTGGGAGAACGGTGTGAGGTCCCAATGTACCTACTTTGAAGAGGACTGAAGTAACATTGTTTTATGTACAATGTCTTTTGCATCTTGTATCTTCCTCAAAAATGCTCTATTTTTTAACATTACATGGCTGGATATTTTTTGGATAGGTCTTCATCATATATAAGGAAATCCTACAACTCAATACAAAAAAGCACACATTGTAAGGGGGCTGCTTTGAGTGGTATCAGAAACTATATTTCTGCGCAGGCTGGTGCCTGGGAGAGGACCCGTAAGTCTTGGCTGGAACACTGGTAATGCAGAGGCAAGCAAGACCCAATAATAACTCCAAGGGCCCTCAGGGGATTAGGCCTAAAAGTAAATTACACTCCTTGAAGCATGCTTTGTTTCTCCCTCAAGCTGTTAATCTTATACCAGGTAACCAGCTCAAGGTTGGGAAAGAAATTTACAAAATTCCTGGACCCTGACCCAAATCCTACCTGGCTCCATAATGTTTGCTCAACTCAGATTGAAGTAGTTCGGTGTGTTCCTTTCTTTGTCTTCTTTAAACAACACTTATTCTCTGTAAGCTTAAGTTACTGATGTAATTAGATTACTTATACATTCTTGGTACCTATCCCCCACTTGTAACCTTCTCAATAAAAGCCATTGAGCACAGGGACTTGGGGGTGTTCTCTTTTAGGGAGAATCACATTCCCCTTTCTTTGACAGGCAGATGGTATCTAGAATGACTCATTCTTCCATCCACAGCAAACCAGGGGACTTTATAGGGTGGAGTCCCCATACACAATCCAATTTAAAAATGAGCAGAAGACCCAAACAGAAAATTCTCCCAAGAATATGTACAAATGGACAACAGATATAGAAAATCATGTTCAACTTTATTAGCTATTAGGGAATTATAAATCAAAACTACAATGAGATAACCACATCATGCCTGTTAGAATGGTTACTATTAGCAAGACAAGAAATAACAAGTTCTAGAGATGTTGTAGAGAAAAGGGAACACTGATTAACTGCTGGTGGGAATGTAAACTGGTACAACGACTATGGAAAACAACATTGAGGTTTCTCAAAAAATTAAGATTATAGTTACCATATGACTCACCAACCTATCTCCTGGGTATCTACTCAAAAAAATTGAAAACATTTGTTTTCAGAAATATATGTACCCTTATGTTCTTTGAAGTATTATTCACAGTGGTCAAGACATGGAAACAATCAAAGAGTTCTTTGATAATTAATTGAATAAAGAAGATGTGGTATATATATATATACAAAGGATACTACTCAGCCATTAGAAACAATTAAACATTTTCATTTGCGACATGAATGAATCTTGAAAATATCATGCTAAGCAAAATAAGTAGACAGAAAAAGTCAAGAACCATATTATTTCACTCATATGTGACATATAAAACTGAAGTAGCAAATGAACAAACAAGAAATACAAACAAACAAAAACATATATAGACAGACAACTGTGTGGTTGTTACCAGAAGGAAGGGGGGTGGGGATGGTAAAGGGTGAAGGGGGTCAAATTTATGGTAATGAAAGATTTGATTCTGAGCGATAAACACACAACTCAGTACACGGATGATGTGTAATATAATTGTGCACTTGAAACTTGTATAAGTTTTTTAACCAATGTCACCCCAATAAATTTAATTTAAAAATATTAAAAATTAAATAGTGTTAGGAAATGCCCGATTCTCTAGAGACTTGTCATCACTGATGTTAGGAATATTTCTAAGCCACATTATAAAATGTATTAAAAAACAAGTAAGTACATAGAGGCATGCACAAATACAATACATCTAATTCAGGTGGAAATGTTGGGACAAATGTTGGGAAGAGCTTCTCCCTTTAATGTTCATAGACATTTAAGTGTATCAGATTTGAAATATTTGCAATAAATTGACACATTATTATTTAATTTTTTGTGTTTTTGAATTTTATTTATTTGTTTCTTTGTTTTACTTTTTTATTGTTCAAATACATTTGTCTCCATTTTCCTGCCACCACTTTCCACTGCCCAACCACCTCCACCTCCTACCCTCAATCCTTCCCCACTTTGGCTTTGTCCATGGGTCCTTTATACATGTTCCTTGACTTAATTCTTCCCTTTCTTTTCCCTGTTACCTCCTCCCTCCTGCCCTCTCATTATGATCTGTTTGTTTTTTCTTTCAATGTGGCTGGTTATATTTTCCTTGCTTATTTGTTTTGTTGAATAGGTTCCAATTATAGGTGAGATCATGTGGTATTTGTCTTTCAACCTATGGCTTATTTCACTTAGCATAATGCCATCCAGTTCCATCCATGCTGTTGTGAAGATAGTAGCTCTTTCCTTCTTTTTACTCTGTCCTATTGTGTAAATGTACCATCGTATTTTGATCTCATTTACTGATGGGCCCTTAGGTTGTTTCCAACATTTGGCTATTGTAAATTGTGCTGCTATGAACATTGGAGTGCATAAATTCTTCCGAATTGCTGTTTCAGGATTGTTAGGGTAAAACCCCAGCAGTGGATTCGCTGGGTCAAAGGGCACTTCCATTTTTAGCTTTTTCAGGAAATTCCAAACTGTTCACAGTGACTGCACAAGTTTACATTCCCACCAACAGCGTACTAGGGTTCCCTTTTCTCCACAACCCCAACAGCATTGTTGTTTGTTGATCTGTTTATGATGGCCATTCTGACCAGTGTGAAGTGGTATGTCATGGTGATTTTAATTTGCATCCTTCTGATGGCTAGTGATGCTGAGCATCCTTTCATATGTCACTGGGCCTGTGTATGTCCTCCTTGGAGAAGTGCCTGTTCAGATCCTTTGCCCATTTTTAAAGTGGCTTGTTTGTCTTCCTGGAGTGGAGTCATGTGAGTTCTTTATATTTTGGAAATCAAACTGTTGTCTGAGGTATCATTGGCAAATATATTTTCCCAAACAGTTGGTTCCCTTTTCATTTTGCTGATGTTCTCTTTAGCCATTCAGAAGCTTCTTATTTTGAGGAAGTCCCATTTGTTTATTCTTTCCTTTCTGTCCCTTGCTCTAGGAGACATGTCAGTGAAAATATTCCTCCATGGGATATCTGAGAGTTTCCTGCCTATGTTCTCCTCTAGGATTTTTTTGGTGTTGCCACTTTTACTTAAGTCTTTAATTCATTTTGAGTTTATTTTTGGGTATGGTGTAAGTTGGTGGTCAAATTTCATTTTTTTTGCATGTAACTGTCCAGCTCTCCCAAAACCATATGTTGAAGAGGGTATTTTTACTCCATTTTATGCTTCTACCCCCTTTGTTAAATAGTAATTGCCCAAAGAGACATGGGTTTATTTCTGAGCTCTCTATTCTGTTCCATTGATCTATGTGTCTGCTCTTATACCAGTACCAGACGGTTTTGATTACAGTGCCTTTGTAATATAGTTTGATGTCAGGTATTGTGATCCCCCCTACTATGTTCTTCTTTTTTGAACTTCCTGTGGCTATTTGGGGTCATTTATGGTTCCATATAATTTTTTTTAATGTTTGTTCTGTATCTGTGAAATACATCATTGGTATTTTAATAGGGTTTGCATTTAATCTATAAATTGCTTTGGGTCTTATGGACATTTTGTTGATGAACTCCTTCCAATCCATGAACATGGAATATGCTTCCATTTATTTGTGCCTTCCTTAATTTTTTTCCTCAGTGTTGTGTAGTTTTCTTAGTACAAGTCTGTTACCTTCTTGGTCAGATTTATTCTTAGGTACTTTTCTTCTTGGTACTATAGCAAATAGGATTTTTTTTCCTGATTTCTGATTCTGATATTTCATTGTTGGTGTACAAAAATGTGTTTGATTTCTGCATATTTCCCTTGTTTCCCGCTGTTTCTCCAAATTCACTTATTAGGTCGAGTAGTTTTTTTAGTGGAGTTTATAGGGTTTTCTATGTACATTATCATGTGATCTGCAAAAAATGACAGTTTTATTTCCTCCTTTCCAATTTGGTTGCCTTTTACTTCTTTTTCATGTCTGATCGCTGTGGCTAGGACTTCCAATATTATGTTGAATAGAAGTGGTGAAAGCAAGCATCCTTGTCTTGTTCCCAATCTTAGTGGGAAAGCTTTTAGTTTTTGTCCACTGTGTGTGATGTTGGCTGTAGGCTTTTTATATATGACTTTATTATGTTGAGATATGCCCCCTTAAGTCCTACTTTGATGACTGTTCTTCTCATAAATCGGTGCTGTACCTTATCAAATTCTTTTTCTTCATCTATTGTTATGATCATGTGTTTTTTGTCTTTTCTTTTATGTGAGGTATTATGTTTATTGGTTTTCAAATATTGAACCATCCTTGCATCGCTGGGATGAATCCTACTTGATCATGATGGATGATCTTTTTAATGTATTGCTTGATGTGGTTTGCCAATATTTTGTTGAGGATTTTAGTGCCTATGTTCATCAGCAATATTGGCCTGTAGTTTTCTTTCTTTGTTGTGTCTTTATCTGGTTTTGAGATTAGGGTGATGCTGGCCTCTAAAGAAGAGTTTGGGAGTCTTCCCTCATCTTGGATTTTTTGGGATAGTCTGAGAAGTACAAGGGTTAGCTCTTCTTTAAATGTTTTGTAGAATTCTCCTGTAACACTCTCTGGTCCAGGGCTTTTGTGTGCTGGGAGTTTTTTTTGTTACTGCTTCAATTTCCCCAGCTGTTATCAGTCTGTTCAGGCTTTCTGCTTTTTCTTCATTCAGTGTTGAAAGATTATACTTTTCCAAAAATTTGTCCATTTCATTGAGGTTTTCAAATTTCTTGGCATATAATTTCTTATTGTAATTTCTTACAATCCTTTGTATTTCTGTGGTATCAGTTGTTATTTCTCCTCTTTTATTTCTGATTTTATTTATTTGGGTCCTCTCCCTTTTTGTCTTGATGAGTCTGCTTAAAGCTTGTTGATTTTGTTTATCTTTTCAAAGAACCAGCTCTTCTTGGATTTGTTGATCCTTTGAATAGTTCTTTATTCTATGTCATTCAATTCTGCTCTATCTTGATTATTTCTTTCCTTCTACTTACTCTGGAATTTATTTATTGTTGCTTCTCTAGTTCTTGAAGTTTTAGGGTTAGGCCATTTATTTGAAATGTTTCTATCTTTTTTAAGTAGGCTTGTGTTGCTTTGAACTTTCCTCTCAGGACTACCTTCGCTATATCCCATAAGTTTTGGAATGTTGTGTGTTCATTTTCATTTGTTTCTAGAAAACTTTTTTATTTTTTCTCTTATCTCATTATTTACCCATTCATTGTATAACAGTGTTTTATGCAGTCTCCATGAGTTTGAAAGTTTTTGAGTTTTTTTCCTTGAGGTTGGTTTCCAGTTTCAAGCCCTTGTGACCTGAGAAAATGCTTGTTATTATTTCAATTTTCTGGAATTTGTTAAGGCTTGTTTTTCACCCTATCATGTGGTCCATCTTTGAAAAAGTTCAATGCACATTTGAAAAGAATGTGTATATTGCTTCTTTGGGATGAAAGGTCATATATATGTTAGTTAAGCCCATTTGATCTAATGCATCATTCAGGTCCACAATATCCTTGTTGATGTTTTGTTTGGAAGATCTATCCATTTTTGACAGCAGGGTATTAACATTCTCTTCTGTCAGTGTGTTACTGTCTATATCTTACTTGAAGTCGTCCAAGATTTTCCTTATATATTTGGGTGCTCCCACGTTCGGTACATATAACTTTACAATGTTTATGTCTTCTTGACAGATTCCTCCTTTGAGTATTATAAAGTGTCCCTCTGAGTCTCTTTTTGTGACCTTTGTTTTGAAATCTATTTTGTCTGATATAAGTATGCTACTCCTGCTTTCTTTCCTTCCATTTGCTGTAATATTTTTTTCCATCCCTTTAGTTTCAATTGGTCTAGGTTCTTTGTTCTTAGGTGGGTCTCTTATAGGCAGCATATGGGTGGGTCATATTTTCTAATCCATTAAGCTATCCTGTGTCTTGCTTGGGGTGTTTAGTCCATTTATATTTAGAGTTATTATTGGTAGGTACTTATTCATTTTCCCCTTTGTACCTGTGTTCTTCTCTTTCTCATTTTTTTTAATCTTCTTAAACCAGTCCCTTTAGCATGTCTTGTAGTGCTGGTTTGGTGGAGATGTATTCTTTTAGCCTCTTTTTGTCTGGGAAACTCCTTATTTCACCTTCTATTTTAATTGAGATCCTTGTTGGGTAGAGCAGTCTTTGTTGTAGGCCTTTGCTTTTCATTACCTGGAATATTTCTTGCCATTCTCTTCTGTCTTCTAGTGTTTCTGTTGAGAAGTCAGCTGCTGGCTGTATTAGGGGGTCCCTTGTATGTTACTACCTGTTTCTCCTTTGCTGCCTTTAGAATTCTCTCTTTGTTTTTGATATTTGCCATTCTAATGATGATGTGTTTTGGAGCGAGCCTCATTCGGTTCCCTTTGAGTGGGACCCTCTTTGCTTTCTGGACTTGTATGACTTTTTCTCTCCTCAAATTAGGGAAGTTTTGAGACATTACTTTTTCCAATAAGTTATTTATCTCTTGCTCCTCTTCTTCTCCTTCTGGTATCCTTATAATATGGATATTAATACGTTTCAATTTGTCTGGCATTTCTACCTTGTCCTCCAGCTCGCTGATTTGATTGTCTGCTTCATCTAGCCTGCTTTTGATTCCTTCTACTGTGTTCTTCAATTCAGAAATTGTATTCTCCATTTCCTCTTGCTCTTTATTGATAGTTTCTATGTCCTTTTTCATGCTGATATAGTTTGCAGTAAGTTCCTTGTATTTTCCCTGTAGTTTTTGGTAATTCTCTCTGAGCTCACTGAACTCATTGAGCTTCCTTAAAAACCAGTTTTTTGAACTCTATATCTGATAATTTTCTTGCCTCTATTTCACTTAGTTTTCTTTCTTGGGATTCCTCCTTTCCCTTTGATTGGGTGGGGTGTTTCTTCTTCTTCACATTATTTGTGAGATTCTTTTTTTTTTTTTTGCTTCTGTTTCTTAAATTGATGTCTTGAGTTACTGACTGTGTGGTGTGAACTTATATGGTAGGAGACCTGTGAGATTTAGTATTGCAGTTTCCTAGATCTCCTGAACTTCTTGCTCTTTGGATGCCTTTTATGTCATTTATGTTAACTCCCTGGAAGTAGTTAGGTTTTTAGTGTTCTTTGGTCATTCTTTGGTAGACCCACCCTCCAACTGCTTGACTGATGGTATCTCTGCCACATCTTGTATGTTTGTGCAGGTGCTGCCAGAACAAAACCACAATACTGAAGAAACAAACCCAGATTTGCAAAAAAACTCCCCCTTACAATCACACTATGAACAGCAAAAGAACCAGTATTAATAAGGCTGTAGAGAGATTTAGACTACTATAAGAAAGGAGATAAATTAACTATTAGTATACAATCTAATGATTTAATATGCAGAAACTTGATGGAACTGAAAGGGACATTAAAAAGCTATGTAGTAAAGAAAATATCGCAAATCATGGAGAAGACCACAGTGGATTTCATCTCTGTAACCTCTAGTATTTACTGCCTTTTTTTTTCTTTCTGAATGCCTCTGATGATGTTAGATGTTGCCCTGTGTGACCTCAGGGAGTCTGTTTGAGACTTGCAGGAATCTACTCTCTGCGGCTGCCTCCTTCAGTTGTTAAGGTAGTCACTCTGCCCTCTGCAATCAGGTTTAGGTACCACAGGGCTGGGCAGAGTCTCTCCTGTGGGCAGGGCTATTGTTTCTTCTCATGCTGCTGCCACTCATGAGATTGTTCTGCCTGAGCATGATGGCTGTTGCCTTATGCAGAATGACTCAGAACCAGAATCCTGCTGGCTACTCTCTCAGTTCTCTCGACAAAGGCTTCATCTCCTATCGCTCCCCAGGCATCTCTAGCCCACTCTGCCCCTTGTCTTTGCCAGAGCCCAGGGTAAGTGGCTGCAAATAAAAATTTATGCATTAGCCCTTTAAATGCCTCTTTGTATCTCTAACAGCCTGTCTCTGGTAGAGAGCTACCTTGCTGCTTTTAGCACCTGGCTGTTATCTGTGTACTTTTTGGGCTCTGGTGCTGTAAGCTGGAGATTCCCAGTTATGGATTAGACCTCATTCTTTTCAGGGGGATCCAACTAGTTGTTTAAATATCCATCTGGCACTACTGCCTGTGTGCACCCAGCCCACCTTCCTCAGTCTCCAGTACACTCCTTACCAGTTAGGTCATTCTAAAGCTGGTACTTTTGTCTGCTTGAGGTTATAAGCATTCTCTCTTGCTATTGTTCAGTTGTTTGTTTCAGGTGATTTCTCCACAATTCAGTTGTAATTCCAGATTGGTCCTGGGAGGAAGTCTGTGTGACTTCCATTCACTCCTCTGATGTCTTATCCACTTCTGTCCCCTCAGTAATTGACCCATTTTTGTTTCGAGGTGATAAATAAGAGGGGATGTGGTTCTTATCAGTTGATATACTGGTGAAAGAAAACACTAATTATAACTATGAACTAACTGCATGGCATATCTAGGGGTCTTGTTTTTGTTTTTGTTTTTGAAGAGAGGAAGGCAGGATACTGCAAAGAGAGAATGCCAATAGAAAATAGTAAAAAGAATTTGTGAATTTTTTGAAAGTTAAATGAAAACAGAACAAAATGGTTTTGCTGTAATTTTTATAATTAAAACAAATTAATTAATTTAAGCAACTAAAATACCATATTTTTTCCTAGAAGAGGAAGTATGAGCACAGTGGTCTGGGAACAGATAATTACAGTAAACCCATCTGAAATGAATATCTAAATGGTGCAAGGTCACACTTTATTCTTTTCTCACATACTAAAGAGAAGGAACACTGATACTCAGTTAAAGTTGTCAGAGCCACTGCACTTGTAGACCATTAACATCATGTCCAAGCTTACCACATCCTTCTGATCTAATGACACTGCCCAAGCTGTGCCCAGGAGTTCAATGCTTATTGTTTCTTTCAGCTTAATTATGGAGCTACCTGGCCCATGCAGTGAATTAATATAATGGATAATAAAACTCTCCAAGAATCTTGATACAATTATAGAGCAACAAGTCATATGAGGTAATAAAAACCTGCAAGGCTTCATGAAAAAAAATTCTCAAAAGCCAGTCTCTAAGGAAATGGGGAGTCATACACTGTGATGCATGTTCTCCAAAGCAGCAGTTCTCAAGGATATAGGGACACAGGACTAACTTTCCATGAGAGACCAGACTACTAAATTATTCATGTTCTATGAATCTACCAGAAAGAGAATTAATCCATTAAGAAATTTGTTTTTCTTGTTTGCTTTGTTGCTTTAGGTAGAAATATTCAAATACTCAGACCTGCAGAATCTTGTTCAATCCACCAGAAACTGAGAGGGTGGATGAACCTCTCTAATTAATAACTAGGGAGTGGTTCAGACTTTGGAGATTAAAAGTTAGGGCAAGTTATGAAGCTGTATTTATTACAACACAATCATAACATTCAGTATGTGGTTTTTATTCCTAAGGTCATTCAGAGACTAAATAAACTTCCTTACTATCTAATGCTGAGGTAAGACTGATCTCAATCCTCAGTTCCTAAGCCTATGTCCAAGGTTTCTCAAGGAATTCACATGGTTTCCTTTGCTGCTTAGAAATCTGAGTACGCACAAACACACACACACACACACTATTATATACTATATATACTATATATTATATATAAATTATATATTATATTATAAATAGAGAATATGTATATTTCTCTATTTATATTACATTATATTTATATATAATAAAATATACATATTCTCTCTCTCCTCCCCCCTTATTCTCTTATATATGCACACTCTCACACCCACGATTCTTTTTTTGGTCAATTTATCGAGGTGACAATGGTTAATAAAGCCATACAGGTCTCAAGTGCACAATTCTATAACACATTATCAAATTCAAATTAAAGTTTGAATTTTATCCCATAAGCCTGGCAAAATATTGTAAATATTAAGCTTGAAGATTATAAGATCAGATATGCATGTTAAAGACATCACCCTGCTTGTCATATGGAAGATAGATTGTGGGGTAGGATTACTAAGAAGGGTGATGAGAATGGAGATAAAGGCATGATGAGGTATTTGTTCCAATAATTCAAGTCAGAAATAGAAAGGATGAAACTAAAGAAGAGGGAGTTGGGATGAGAATGGGATATATAATAAATAGTTTTAGGAAGTCAAAAATTTCAAAGTATTATTATTAAACAAAAAGACAAGGAAAAATAAGAAAACTCTGAGATTCCTGACTTGGGTATTAGGATTCAGAATGATCCTGGCCACCAGTCTAGGAATGTGAGAGCAAAATTAGACCTGAGCTCCTGGGAAGAAAATAACTGTGGTTTTGCAAATTTGAGTCTCAAGTATCTATGCAGATGACCGAAAAGCAGTTGAGATTTATTATTTTTTAAGATTTAGAGAGTTTGGCCAATTCATCCATAGTTACAGAATCAGCTGATTATGGAACTCATACTCCCTGCTTTATCTTTCCTTAAATTTATCATTGGCACAAAATTACCAAGTTACATGCATAGAACTCCTAAATTTATGTCATCTGTCCATAAATGTGATAAATGTGCATATTCACATTTGTGATTTCCCCTCCAAGTTATATGAAATGACTGACCAGGTAGTGGTTTCAGACTTCACCAATGAAGCAGGGTAGAGCTGTCTCTTGGTGAAAGTGACTCTATGACTTTGGTTTCAAAATTCCCGTTTCTAATCAGCTGAATTTGGAGACCACAAATAGTTGTCATAATATGTGGGAAAGAGTGTGATCCAGTCAAAGAAATAAACTGAACTAGATTCTGTGTTTCAATCAGTTTTTAAAAAATAAAGACACAGCAGGCAGACCACTCCCTCAAATTCCTTAGTCTTATGAAGCTAAAAAGCAAGGACTATTTCAAGGAAGTCTAAGGCGATTTATATCATCTTAATAAGAAGAAAGTGTATGTAAAACTTAGTATTCTGTTTGTGTGTGTGAGAATGATACAATTTCTTTAAGGATATTTCTAATGCCAAAGAAAACCAATCCTTGGTTTGTTAAAGACCAAGTATTTCTGATGTTACCAAAAGTTGCTCATTTTGTTGCTGAAGCTGATTTGGAATACAAGGACCTGTGTCTAGAATATTTACATTCTTTCTCAAAACATATGTACAAGTGGCTAAATTGAGAGAACTAATGAACAGAAGACAGAATGGATGGTAGGAGGACTCTGAGCTTCAATCTGACACTCCAAGTTCTCTACATGCCTGAATTGCTTCCCTTGGAGTACAAACCAAGAGTCAGACTCAAGGATTTCTACAGCTTATCAATATACCCATCCACTTCCTTTAGTCTCCTTATGAGACAAAATTTTATTTGGACAAAAGACATTATCCCCTGTAATTTTTTTATTATGATTAAGGAAAATAATGCAACTTATTTTAAAGGCCAAATTTGAATACCTTTTAATGAGCCTTTCAAACATGATATATTGCTAAACTTCCAAAATCTATGAGTTTGAGTTTTTAATATAGCTTTTTATTAATTTATTTTACATTTCCTCTTCTTTTACAGTGCAAACTCCATAAAACCAGAAAATGACTTTTATTCATCTTTACATATATTGCAATAGTCAGCTCACTGACTTATATGCAATAAGAAATAATATTTGCTGATTTAAAAACACATTAACTTTCCCTGTGAAGTTGGAGGAAGAGGCGTGGTGTAATTATTCGTTTAGCTTTACTTATCATCTGAAACATAGAAACAACTCCCACTTATTCAAGGTTATATTAGAAATACAAGGGAATATATGTGAAAGGACTTTGTGCCATACAGAAGACTATACATGTAAATAATTAGTATTTAATCCTATAGATTTCTATTATTATTATCAGAAAACAAAGTACAAAAGGAAATTCAATTCATCCTTAGTTCTTAGTGCATTTATTTTGTATGTATTTTTAAATATTGAGTGATTTCCACAATATTAAGAATCACAGAACTTTCCTTGAAAGAATAATAAATTGAGTCAGAAGACTGTGTGGCCAATTATTTAATAATTAGAATGTTTCAATGACCTGTAAATTAGAAAAACACATAAAAACATGGTTCATTCCTTTAAGACCAATGCAGATAAATGCTTTGGCTTTACTAATAATTATCTTTTAAAAATTAAATGCCAACCTTCCCCAGATGGTTGTAAATGCTTCTATATACAATTTTATGCAGTTAAATAAGTTGTGCAACTGATTCAATGTCTAATCTTAGTCAGTCTCAACATCCTTTCTATCTAGTTCTTCCACTTTTCTTTCTAAGGTTTGTTGAATTATTTTAGCACACTAATAAGAACTTTTGAGTTCTCACTATATTTTCAAACACTATGAATAGAAAATATTGTAGAAAATTATTTAACAAAAATATTATATTTTTTAAAATTTATCATGCTATATTGCATATATAAATACACAACTCTAGGCAAATATTTTGTTACTTGTGTCCTTTTTGATTACACTACTCTTATGTTTGAAAAAAAGTGATATTGTTACATTATAAAAATAAAAAGGTATTTTACATTAAATAAGTTGGATGGAGACAAAAGTTCTCAGCTGGTTGGTAATACCTACTTTTTATTTTATTAATCATGTTCTTACAGGAAGTTGGGCTGGATTATATCAAAGAATTGGGATTGATCACTTAGCAACTCATGAACTATTTATACACCATCTTCAGCAATTGGAGTAAACTTTATAGTTGAAATGTTGCCCATCAAACATCAACATTGATTTCCTTTTACTACCTTTTATCAAAATATTTCTAAAATAAACCACACATACATTTAAGTTCAAACATGAGAATTTCTTATGCGGCAGACCCTAGCCTGGGTTATGTGATATAATGATGACTAAAATAGCCATTTGACTTGTAGGAACACAGGGATGGTTTGTTTATATCTTACAAAAGAAACTATATTTTTGTGGTGACTTTGAGGCCCCAGTCCATTATTAAGAACGTCACTTGAACTAAGCAGAAACATGAGAGGTCTCAATAGTGAGCATCATTTCAGAGAAATGTTGGGGTCTGCCTAGGCCCTAAATGGTTCAATTGTCAGGTTTCTCAGGTGCTCATCTATTCTCTGGCTTTCTGTAATAAGTATTTGAAGTAGTGGGATTTTTTTAACTGAATATGATAAAAGTTTAAATTATTCCCAATAAGAAGAAAAACTGGATTTTATAGACTCAATATCCAGGAAGCCAGGAGTTAGCTCTTCGAGAGATCTGGCTCCAGAGGCTTAAGCAAAACTATCAGGCCACTCAAGAGCTCAAAGCTCAAAGCTCAGTTTTTGACTTGTGTTGTTTTATTCCCCGTGCAAGCTCTCTCTGAATGTTAGACCAAGATATCAAAACACCTTCTATACTAGCTTAGCAACTTCAGCAGGAAATGGAAGTCTGAACTCTCTGTATGCATAAATCAATCCCAGAGATTGTCTCTGTGTGCACTGCTTGCCTATCCATGAAACAGTCATTGCAGCAGGGGCTTATACTATGTATGGCAGGAACGTAAAAATGAATTTAAGCAGCTCCACCAGAACAATGTGAAGCTGGAGAAGACTTTCTGGAAGGAGCAAGGAGAAAGAGTTTAAGAAAGCACAATGAGCAATAGAGCGTCCAAGACTTGACCTACATGCTTTACAAGTAAGAAATTTAAACCTGATAAAATGTGAGTAACTCTTGCTTTACTAAGCCAAGAAATTTAGAAATAGACTTTACTTCTTTATATTATATTAAGAATAGGGACACTAAACCAAACTGTTGAAGACTCCCTATGCGGAGGCTCGGGTCATGTGGATCCAGCTATTTCTCCATTTCTCCAACCCTCTGAATCTCTAGGAATGCCCAGGCTAGAGCCTAGATTGTGTGATGGATCTTCCCACTCACTTGGTTTCTGCCAGAACTCTGCTGGTTCTAATTTCCACTGTCCAGCATTATGCTATGCTATTGGCCTATCACCTGGCTGAGGTGGACAACAATGAAGGAAAATATTTTTAAAAGAGGGTTCTTTCTTGGGGAAAAAGAAAAAGAAACTCGAGGCTGACTTCACTTTCTTGAACTCAGCTAAAGTGGGTGGGAGTCTTCATCTCTCAGGCTGGGGAGAGATTCAGCTCTGGTCCCGAGTTTCCCAACTCTACTTTTCCACTTGCTCTCTCCATAAAATTCAGTTCTTCTCCTGTTCCCAGGATAGTTTATGGAGAGGGCTACACATGAGTAGAAACAAAAGTCTGCTTCTACTATATTTTTAAAGTTCAGTGTCTAATTTTACCATTTTTATTCCTTCTCTCGCAGTTTGCATTTCAGTTTGTCTCTCTTATGTCCCCTATTATCAACTCAATTTACTCTACAATTCTGGGCTTCATTCTCATTACTTGTAACATTTTGGATAAACCTGGATATAAAAAATCAGAACTATTGAGATAGTAACAAATTTCAACTTTTTAGGTGAATACTTGTGAGTTGATATTGCAGACAGAGAGGCAGAAAATTCGGGAATTCTGACCTCCTGATTCCTGAGAATAATTATATTAAGGAGAATAAAGAAAGTTACATAACTGGCTTTGTAGAATTATATTAACACAATATAACAATAGACTACATACAGTATCTCCGAACTTGGTGATGTGTGAATCAATTCCATATACATTTTCTTTTACTTGTGGTGATCATTGGGTTACTCTGATACCACCTGTCTTCTATCCGAGTTCTTACCTTCCAGGAATCTGAGAAACTTGACATTCATCACAGAACTTGGTGATCACCATCTTGATGTATTTTATGGATTATCAGTCACAAAGTTTTTCTTGGTTTATGGTCTTCTCATCCTGCTTCTCTTTATTTACCTAGAGTTCTATTTGATGTCAATAATATTTTTCATCAGATTATTGTTTTATAACAAATTTTTAGTTGGTCAAGTTCAGAAACTAGAGGTTAGGAAGGTATGACTGTAGCTTTTATTTTTTAATTTCTGATTGCCACAGACTAATAGTAACAGAAGAAACCCAAATTATCCAAAGGATAACATATTATATCATTCCTTGGAAATAAAAAAATGTAAAAATGAATTATTATATTTTTACTTTCCAAAAAAATCTTATTTTCAGAATTTTAGAACATAGTGTCATTAATATATAGTGTTTTAACTTCTCCTAAAATAGTATTTTTGTGTATGTATATGGAGATACAGTACTTAAAATGAAAACTTTTTAATTTAATTACTACATATTATTTAAATTAAAAAATATTTAATTCTAAAAGTTACAATCCATTATCTTTAATTACTTATTAAAATTAATGTTCTAGTTTTCTAAAGCTGTATAACAAGTCATCTCAAAACGTAGTGCCCTAAAACAGCAACAATAATTTTTACTTTTGTTATGTCTACAGCTCAGAAATTTTACAGGAAATCAGAAGGGCTTTTGTGGCTCAGGGTTCTAATTCAGTTGGAGACATAGTAGCTATAGCTGGAACAGAGGTAGTGAGAAGTAAGTTTGGAAAGGCTGGGGACTGTCTGAGCAGTTCTTTCTCTCCAAGTATCTCAGAAACCTTCCATAGCATCTCCACATGGCTAGATTTGGCTTTCAAATAGCATGGTAGGCTCAGGGCAGCCAAACTGCTCATTTGGCCAGTAAAGATTTTAAAAGCAAGTATGCCAGTAAGCAAGATAGTTGTCTGGTTCCTTAGCATTGTAATGCACAGAGCACCATTTCTGCTCTGCCTCATTGGTTGAAACAGTGACAAAATGCTCCCCTGTTTCAAGAAAAGGAGATGTAGATCACATCTTTTTTAAGGAATTTCAAAGAACTTGCATATTTTAAAAAAAACTGACATAATGAAAACAACACGGCTGTTACTACACGCACTTGTCTAAGGAATGAAAATCCTATCTCCCATAAATTCAAATATTCAACAGTTATTGAGTGTTATAAGTGCTGTTGGTTAAAAAAAATGAATACATGGTTTCAGTCCTAAAGTACTTGTCTCCTAATAAGGTTAAAAGGCATAAACTGATATCTATAATATGTGATAGATACTTGCATTGTGATGACACAGAAGGGGAGAGCAAGAGAAGACTGCTTGTGCATTCTGTAGCCAGTAACCTTGAATGGAATTCTAAATGATGAGTGATGATTATTATTGATTCCAGGGAGCAGGGCCAGGAAAAAGGCACAGACACAAAGACAAGAAACAGCAAAACATGCGCGTGTGAGCGCGTGTATGGCCACAAGCAAGTGATGCTGGAACATATGCTTGAGTCAGGGAGTGGCAGAGGGTGACGCTATAGAGAAAGACAAGGGCTAGATCATTCAGTTACTTGTGGGCCAAGTAACTCCTTAGAGTCTTGCCTGTAGGTCATGCAGACTGTTGAAGGATTTTAAGCAAAAGAGTGATAGCATCACATTTATTCAGACAGCTGTGGAGAGGGCAGAGTTAACAGCAGCAACAAAAAGAACCAGTTAGAAAAAGTTTGCAATAACTTTGGTGACAAATACAGAGATAAGTAATAGTTACAATGAAGAAGGTGATACCAATGATATATATAAAAAGTTAAGTCTACAGAACTTGATGTTTGATTGGATGAGGAACCCGAGAGAAAAGGAATTAAGTTTGCTAATAAGGGTAACAGGGTGAATAGCATAGCCTCTAAGTTAGCAGGAAAAAAAAGGAGTTCTGGGAAAAATCAGTTAAGCTTTGCTCACATATAATTTGATGATCCTTTGAGACATCTGATCCAAAAATGACTGGTGTTTGTGTTTTGTTTGTACATCACTCTTCTTAGCAGTTACAAAGTTTTGTGACACTTAGCAACCCAGTAGTGGCAACGCATACATCCCAGAGATTCTTGTCAAGAATACACCCAGGGATCCCCCACCTTAAGTTTAAATGCATAGCTTAATTAACCACACATCAATAGCCCTAAAGAAAAACTAAACAATAGAATAATATCAACAGATACAGATAAAGATAAGGTACTTTGATGGCTATTATTGTTTTTCTCTACAAGAAGAAAACAATAGTAGTTTCTTTTGCACAAAAACTTTTGTGCTCATGTGCATCCTAAGTTGCAGATTTTTTCTACATCTCAAAGTCTTCAGGATTTCAAGAATTTATTTTTGATTTATGGAACTATGTGTGAACTAAACCTTTTTATAATTCTCTTAAAAGTCTGAATGAAGATAATTTTGAATTGATGATATAAATAAATTACGTTTGACAAATCTTACTTAACTTTTAAAACTATAACTTTATTAAATGTTAAATTTTATCCATTTATTTAATCATTCAAAACATCACAGATCATTGATTGAAACACATGAATAATAGAACCAGTTTACTTTAATTTTGCCACTCAATTATTAATAGGTAAAGATCTGTGATAAATCTTAGTAAATGTTATTTTACCATCTTTTTATTTTTATCACATCTATGAATTTAAAATATATATTTGAAATAACAGTTTATGGATGCCTCTTGTTTTTATACAACCTGATAATTTTGGCCTGTTGGAATGCCTAGATCATATACATATTTCATAATTATTAATCTGGTTGATTTAATTTTACCCTCTTGCTACTTACTTCCTTTTTGTTTGATCTGTTTTCGGTAATATTTCCTTATTTTATTTTTTTTAATATTAGAATATCTTTATGGTTCTATTTTTATCTCCACTCTGGGTTATTTGCTATAGTTTTCTGGGAAGTTTTTCAGAGGGTTGGAACAGAGGTAGTGAGAAGTAAGTTTGGATACAGTACACATCCTCAACTCATCAGAGGCTCCCATTGGAAAGGTAAACCCAGTTATAGTGTAGCTTACAGAGTGTTTTTCCATTTCCCCCTACTATCATGCTGCTATCATTACATATTTTACTTTTGTATCTATTTTAAACCTCGCAGTACATTACCACTACTTTTTTTTGCTTTAGACAATAGTATTTTTAAAGGACTAATACCTAAATAAATGGCTTTTGTATTTACCTACAACTTTATACTTCCTGGAGATCACTATTCTTTTTTGTAGATCCAACTTTTATTTAATATTTTCTTTTTGTCCAAATAACTTTTAAATGTTTTTGTGTTACAGGTCTGCTGATAATAAATTGTTTCAACTTTGGTTTGTTATTTTAGACTTCATTTCTTGCAAGATATTTTCAAATAATATAGAAGTCTAGGTTATAATTTTCTTTGAGTACTTTAAAGATATTTTTCCATGGTCTTGTGGCTCGTACAGTTTCAATCAAGAAGTTTCTTCTCATTTTTATCTTTTTTTTCCTCTACTGGTAATGTACCTATCTCTCTAGCTGATTTCAAGATTTTATCTTGTGCTGTCAGCAGTTTGCCTACTAAATGTACCTGCCCATGTTTTCGTCTCATTTTTTTATATTCATCCTGCCTGTGTTCCTCTAAGCTTCTTGGTTTGTGATGTATTCTTTTTTTTTTTTTTAGTTTTGTATTTTTTTAATTTTATTTAAATTTATGTTTTCAAATACATTTGTCTCTGCCCACCCCCCACCACTTTCTTTTCTGATACATTTGGTTAAATATAAATATTTAAATTTTACTTTTTGCCCTTAAGTTTATAATATGCATTTTAAATAATTTTGGTCCACCTTCAAATACCACTGTGTGTGTGTGTGTGTGTGTGTGTGTATGTGTGTATGTGTGTTTAGGTATAGTACAGATACCTTATGATAGTATTTCCAAATCATTTTTCTCATCCCTTGTGATGTTGCTGGTATTTATTTCATTTATGCATGAGATATAATTATCCAATACATATTTACTATATTTATTTAGGTAGTTGTTTTGTTTCAGTTATCAATAGGAAGTATAAATTTGCACTTTGCTTTTATTTAGTCCTTTGAGATTCTTCTCTTTGTATCGGTCCCAGTTTATGACCTACAACATTTTTTTGTTTGCCTAATAAGATTCTCTTTACATTTCTGTTAGCACACATTTGCTGGAAATGTTTTGGTTTGTCTAAGAAAATCTTTATTTCTCCATAATTTTTGAAAGTTAATTTCACTGGGTGTAGAAAGATGGATTGGCAATTATTTTCTCGAACAATTTAAAGATTTCCTCCTACTCTTGCTTAAATGGTTTCTGGTGAGAAATCAGCTGTATTATTATTATTTTTTTATCTATAAGTAAAGGTATTTTTTTTTGCTCCTAATTTTCTTCAAGTTTTCTTTGTCTTTAATTTTCTTCAGTTTGAGTATAACTTGATGTTTTTTGAGCTTCCTGGATCTCTGGTTTGGTGTCTGGCTTCAATTGCACATTTCTGAGCCATTAATACTTCAAATATTTCTTCTGCCTCATTCACACTTTTTTCACCTTCTATTATTCTAACTATGTGTAGCTTCACTTTCTATTATTCTAATTAAGTGTATTTTATACCTTTGATATTATCTCACAGTTCTAAGATGTTCTATTCTATTTATTTTCATTATTTTTTTCCTCTTTAAATTTAAGTTTGGGAAGTTTCCATGAACTCATCTTCCTACTTCTCTCTTCAGTTGCATCAGTTTGATGAGCCATGGAAGGCATTCTTCATAACAGTAACTGTGTTTTTTATTTCTGTTACCTTTGGATTTTTTTTTCCTTTATAGTTTCCATCTTGCTGCTGACATTACCCATTTAGGTTTCCATTTAGTCTATTTTTTCCATTAAATTCTTTAGTGTCTTGTTCAGAGTTACTTTAAGTTACTTGTCTGATAATTTTAGTATCTGTGTCATATTTGAGTATAGTTCGGATATGTTCTATGCTTTCAAACTGTATTTTTACTTGCTTTTTGGTTTGCCTTGAAACATTTTGTTGAAACCAGATATATTCCATGAGTGTAGGTTCTGGCTTTAGCAAGCCTTTATGTGTTCATCTAGCTGGGCTGTGTTTATTGTTTTTATTGTTAGGTGCCTGAGGCTTCAAATTTCTCTAGTGTCCTTGTTTTTGTCTCATTCCTTAGCTTTGGGCTTTCTTATTGTTCTGGTCCTTAGAGAGAGTCAAAGTCTTACAACTCTCCAAGCTATACTTCACTATTATTTTTCTGGGCTCTTGCTGTGGTGGTAGAATATGGGAAAGGAGAAAAGTTCCATAACCTTCTGATTAAGTTTTAGTCATCTACTAGACTCGTGTCTCAGAGGTATGATTTTCACGAGCATTTCTGTCTGTCCTCTAGGGATACAGTTTATTTTTCTGCCTCTGCCTCCCACTCCCTTTATTAGCTGTAATCGTCCCAATCCATTTCCTTGAAACCCAGTCCAGTGTGAAATTTGTGTTTTGTTTTGTTTTTTAATTTCTCTCTTTAGGTGAGGTAGGCAAGCAAATGTTGGCTATAGTGGGGAAGAATTCTCTTCTCCTTGGTGGGATAGATTTCAACATTGCCCACTAAAAAGCCTTTTCCAAGGAGCGTATGCTTTTATTATGAAGAAGGTTCTGGAAGGGTTTCACAATGGATACTTCTCACCTTTCTTTGCCAGGACTATAAAAAACTATTTTTTAGATCCTTTCAGTGAGAAATTGGTGGATTTCCTGGGGCAGAAGCCCAAGGAAGTATGTAGACCCCATGTGACTACAGTCCTAAGAGTTCCTCACTCTCATGTTAGTCCACACTTGTCCTCCAGTAATATATCAAATTTAATAGGAGTGATTGTTATATGATATTCAGTTGTTTGGTCAAATACTAGTCTAGATGGCTGTGAAGGTATACTTTAGATATGGTTTACATTTATATATACATATATATATACACACATATACACACACAAACACACACACACTGACAAATGTAAATATATATAGTTATATATATATAGCAAACACATACACATATATATTGTAATACACACACAAATATATGTATATATCTATTTCTTCATTTTTCTGGAGAACTCTTACTAATACAATGTTATTTACCTTTCTGCAGGATGTTTTAATATGTTAATAGAGTTATTTTAAATCCCTGTCTGATTGTTCCCACCTCTAAATCCAGTTTGGTTGATTATTTACTCTTTTGCTAAAGGATAATTCTCTTATTCTCATTTTTTTTCATTGCCTCATAATTTTTATTAAATGCTCTGGACATTGTGTAGAAAAGCAGAGAAAAAACTGGTAAAGAGTATTTATGCTCAAAAGTAGGCATGGCCCTGGCTGAGTTGCTCAGTTAGTTGGAGCATCACCCCATGTACCAAAAGGGTGAAGGTTTCATCCTCAGTCAGGGCACATACATAAATTGTGAGTTCAATCCCCAATCTGGGCACATATAAGAAACAGGAAACAACCAATGTTTCTTTCTCACATCAATGTTTCTCTCTGTCCCTTTCTCTCTCTCTCTCTAAAATCAAATATTTCCTTGGGCCAGGATGAAAAAATAGGCATGATGTCACCTCCATGAGACTGTTAGTGTATAGGATCAAGTCATATGTTCAGCAATTTGGCTGAATATGGTTTTTGCTATTGTCCTTATCTTCAGTGAATCACAGGCTCAAAAACCTCCTATGAAGTGCTATCACTGTCTTGTGCTTATCATAAGGCTGGAGTGCCAAAGAGTTTTTCCTAAAATCCCCACCCCACATTTAGCTTTCAGTAGGCCCTACACATCTACACCAGAGGTTTCTCTTGTATCTTTGCAAATAACAAATGGCTTTTATTGTTATTCAGTGAAAACTTCATGGTGGGTCAAGGGTGGTTTATAGTTTTTCTAGTCCAGCCTCAGCTATAGTTATGCTTTTGTACCTGAGACTCAAAAATAATCCTTCCTCAACATTTCTACTCCTCTTTGTATTGTTGTTTCAGCAGGACCTGGGTAAGAGCAGTTTTTCTGCTTCTTACCCAGAGGCTTATAGTTCTTGCCAAGTGGTACCGTAGGTGAGAATGTAACATGTGGGTGTGGCTCTCTGTCTACTAAGTGAGAGTGGGCTCTCATAAGCAAAACAAAATAAAAAATCTGTTAACTTATTGTCAATTGTGCAATTCTGAAAATTCTCTATTTTAGAAAAAAAGACAATGAAAAAATAGAAATGAACAATTTTCTGTAAAATGACTAATGAACTAAACCAATTAGTTAAAAACGCCAAATAACTCACTTTGATTACATGGTGTTCAGTCTGGACCTGTGAGCCATCAAGATATGACTTCATTCTGGCCACTGCAAATGTTTTAGAATCATGTTCATCACTTAGATCTAAGTTTTCTTATTCTTCAATGTTATTGAGTTTTTTTAGGAACAGTAAATATATATAGTGTTTTGATACAGCACATTTAATGCCACAAAAACTTGGCATGATGTTAGACCCAAAACAATGGTGTTTTATCAGGTGTAAGGTGCTGGATTCTTGTTTTGACAGCGTGTTTATTTTATTTGGATTTCATCATTATATAAACACCCTTTTTTTATACTAACCTCTGATTATCCACATCCTTTCTTCCTTACATGTGCAGTTTTAAAGTGGCACTTCAATGGTCTAAAATAAAATTACTGTGCTACTGAGAATTATTTTTTGATGGGACTGTTTGAATGACAATTTAAGAATTGTGCACATTCTTTTGCATCTTCAGATCTTCATTACACAATTTCAATTATTAAGTCCATATATAATACTGTACTTTTACTTGTGCTGCTTCTGCTTCTACCTTTTAGTCATTGACTTATATTTGACTCTATCAGAAAAATTTGAGATAAAGAAAATAAGTAAATTTATTACATTGTTGTTACTTTCCAATAATTCTTAGTAATCTTCCTTAGAAAAACTTTTAAAATTAAATTTTTATGTATTTAAATGGAAAATATGTCAAATATTAGTGTTTTTACACTTACCTGTGTATTTCTTCAATGACTGTATTCTCATATGTTCTTATTAGAATAGTTAACTGATAACTATTATTAGGAAAATTATACAACTCATAATAAATCCTAACAACTGATAAGAACTGATAGCTTATAGTAGGCTTATAGTATAAGAAATAATAGCTTAATTTATGATACTTAATAAGCAAGATTATATCTTAACAGTTCTTCAAGATGATTTAATGAGACACTGGACAGGACGCCAGGACACTTTAGTTCTGTCCTAGCTCTGCTACTTTTTATACGCTTCATTGGGAAATTCCTTTGCTTCTCTGATTCTGTTTCCTTTCTCTTTATATTCTATGAATGCCGTGTGTACATCACAAGACATCTGAGAACAAATGGATTAATGTGTTTGTACCTAATGCTATTAAAATGAATGTCATTACTATGGCTCACATAGGTTAACATTATACATTTGAGGACATTGACATGTAAAAATTCAAAAGATATAAAGAAGGGCCTATTATGAATTCAATACGACTTCATGGTAGAATTCAGAAACTCAGAATTTCATTCAGTCTCACTTTAGGGATTGGTCCTTTCTCAATTCCAACACATATTTTTTCTATTTAAAAGTTTATTTTCAATATTTCAATATATTAAACAATATCAATTGTTTATTCACTCATAATTTATAAAAGAGTTTATTGTTTTGATTGTGCCATCTAGACAATAAATATCTTTATTCTGCTTGTGGATTTGAAAATAAAAGATCTTTTCTAAGAAACCCAGACATAAATTTTGAATTGCCAACCTTCTGGCTTTAAAAAATTTTAATTCAGAAAATAATTTCCATGTGAATATAGACTCTTCCAATTATAATGCTGTCCTTTAAAGCTTTTCATGTATCAACACATTCCTCTAATGGACCACACAACAACTCCATTCTTCACAAGATTTGCAGAGAGAACCATATCATTAGTAGAAGCAGGAAAAATAATTATGGTAATAATAAAAATTTCCCACAAAAGTCTGCTCATAAATCAAAGTAATTTGGAAGACATTTGATGATTTTCCCCCAAATGCTTGTACTTTTTTTGAACAAGAGCACAGTGGTAATTATGACTACAAATCAAGGCAGAAATTTAATTTTCTCTTAAAATATTATTCTCCAAAGTTGAGAGGAGATATTTCTTCACGACTTCGGTGTTCATGACACTGGGCATTTGAATTTCTGGAGAGTTTGAAGTTATTTGCTTGATTTTTGTGGATATTCTTAATAAATACATATTTAATGATTGTGATCTTTAATAATGTTTCCTCATCTGGTGGTCATTTAAAATCTGATAGTTCCAAAATCTTTCTCTAGAGGGCATAGTCAGGCATGAATAAAAGCAAATGTTTACATGATTAAAAGAATATAAGTTCTTTCTTTTGCCGAATGAATCCTGAAATTCTCTTTAGATGTGATATATATGGTGGTAGAAACAATATAAAGTTCAGTGTGAAGCACTATCAGTATAGCTTGCAGATCCACTCACTGTGGGGAACCATCCCAAGGCTTCGTCATGAGATCAAGGCTTTCTAACTAGGCATTTCTCCTTAAGGATTGCTTCTGAGCAAAATCGTTCTGTTTAAATAGTACTTTTGCAATGAATGTACACCAAAATTTGGAAGCAGCCCACGTGTCCATCCATAGATGAGTGGATAAAACAACTACGGGATATTTACACAATGGAATACTACTTGGATTAAAAAAAAAGAAAATTTTACCCTTTGTGACAGCACGGATGGACCTGGAGAACATTATGCTAAGTGAAATAAGCCAGTCAGAAGAAGACAAATATATGACTTCACACATATGTGGAATCTAATGAACAAACCGAACTAACAAACAAAATAGAGACAAATTCACAGACAGAGAGCAGCCTGACAGCTATGGGGGGAAGTTTAGGGGGTAGAGGGATTGAGCAAAAAAGTAAAAAGGATTAATGAACATGGACAACAGGGTGGTGATTACAGGGGAGAGGAGGTATAAGGGGGTTAAATGGTTATAGAAAAAATACAGTATCTTCTTTAAAAATAAATACTTTTTAAAAGTAAATGGTAATTTAAGTATCAGAAAGGAGGGGGTTATCTATGATGTCTCAACACTGCTGTCTCATTAAGGAGGATGACTAATTCCTCATGCTCTGTGGTTGTCTGTTTATTTGAATATAACCTGCCTTGTACATCTCTATTATGTTCTTATTATATAGACAGTAGAAAACATTCTTTGTTCAAAATCTAACATTTGCCAAGTAGATACTTGCTATTGTGAGCTATGATTTTTTTTCATACATTGTGCAATGAATGAAGGGGGTAACTTACAGGACAGCACTTAATAAAATATCTAGTGTAACTTTTCAATAATAGTACATGTATATGTATGTGTGTACATGCATATATACATACACACAAGTGACTAAACATAAATGATACACACATGCACACACACAAATATGTATGTAACCCAACAATGGTGTGAGGTCTGTGATTAGGATTATGGAATTGCTAATTGTATGCACTGTCAGGAATTAGCATTTAAGTAGTGGTAAAAAGTCTCAGTCATTTATTGAAAAAGGAAGGAAATGATTTTATTGCATCTTTATATGTATTTTCCAGTTTTTATTATTTGAAGATATTCATTATATGACTATTATTCTTTATTTTATGTTTTTTGTCTAATAACTATATATATCTGAATATCTCTTTACAAAAAATAAATGAATAAATGTGCTGGAAAAAACTTTCATTTAAATTATGTCAGCAAAGTATTTTTAAAAAAGAACTATTATAAAAAACATGATGGAAAAAATAAGCTGTAAATATATTGTGTTCATTTGTTTAAGTAGAGATAAAAAAATTAACATTTGAGAATAAATTTTTTTATTTAAGAAACTGTCATTTATCCTCTTTCTTTTATGATATAAAATAAAGCCAGATTATTTTTAGACAGACTTCACATTTAAAAAAATTATTATCATGGGCATAGAAATTTGGTTGATAATATAACAACTGAAATTTTTGAAGTGACAGATGTGATAAATAAATATATTACATTTTGTTGTCAAGTATTAGAGAACAAAGATATTACTAAATTTTGGTTTACTAATTATAGGTTCATTTTAAAAGGACATATACATGCTGATTGTTACAGAAATTTTAAGGAACAGGATACATGAAAAACTCCTGCAACTCTCTGGAGCTATGCTTATTGCATTCATTCATTAATTTCTTCTCTCAACAAACACTAGGGAATGCCTGTTAGATACAAAGCAGTAGACAAGCTCTGAGTAGAGAAACATGACTAAAAAAACGAGTCAGGAAATGTATAAGCACACATTATTTAGAATATCTAACTGGGAATTATAAATTCTGTCTGAACGGAGACCATATTGTCAAGTTTTAAGTCACTGTCCCATTAGTAATTTAATACTTAGTAATAGAAGTGGGGATCACTTTAAAAACTGGCAAGTCTTTTGGCCCATTTCTTCTCTCCAGATGCTTCCCTCACTGAGAGCAGCCTTATTAGTCCACAGTATTATGTCAGCCTCATCATTTACATATAGTCAATGAGGCAAATACCCATCATTCAGATAAAGTTTCTAGGTAAAAATCTAAAAATTTCCTCATTTGTACTGAAATAAATTTAGAAGTATCATCAGAACTGATAGCATCTAACAGGTCATAATTGATTTAGAACTGTTTTGACTTTTTCATGACTTCTAATCTCTCCAGTGATGTAGAGCCAAAGAATATGTCTGCTAGAAACCCAGATCATTAGTAACAGATCTCATTTTCCCAGACCAAACATTTTCTAGTCATCACACACAGAGTTGGCCATGTTCCCTTAATACAAGCCAGAATTAACATGGAAAGAGCTATTTTCATCCAGAATCTTCACAAAAACACTTCCTCTAGCTTCTTGTTTGAACCCTCAGCCACCCAACTGGTGTACAGGAATGGTTGGTATAAAATGCTGCGATGTGGACCCACTTAGACCTCTGGTTGGCTATGTGGGACCTTGCTGGTCACCAGAAGCTACCTTCTTTGAAGCTAGTGATCTAGAAACATATTAAGAAGAGAAAAAAATTCCTTAACCAGAAGAACATCCTTTTCCAAAGAATTCCACAGCCCCTAAAGCCCTTCCTTGTAGATGCTTTCATTTTTCCCTACCTGACCTACCTTACTTCTGCACTGTTTACTAAAATTGCCACTCATTTGTGGTCCTTTCATATGAACTACAATACCACCTGTTCCCATTGCTGCCACCTAAAAATAATCAGTAGATGCTGGCTCACTGACCTCTTCTCTGCCTAAATTCTTGCTATCTTCCTGATTCAATTCTAAATCCACATAGATGATCTAATCAACAGCCTAACCCCATGTTTCTAATGGTCTCTTCTTGGTCAATGAACTTCAGCTGCCTCCATTTCAGCCAGATACTGTCATGATCACCTCATGCTTGTGGTTAACCACAGTGGTCCCACTGCTAAAATCATTGCTTTGGACATTCTCCTTTATGGTCACATCTGCCTATACTTCAAACTTTTAACTTCATTACTTTTTACTCAGTCTTTGCCCTAATCTCTTAATTTCTTCCCTATCGAGAACTTTTTTGTTCTCTTTAACATAGACATCTTGATTCATTATTTTTACAACTTACGTAACAGTGTCCTTGCTTCATCATCTTATCAACCTTCAGATCTAACTGGAGTTCAGGATCTGTTGTCTTTTCACAATCGGCTTCTAGGAGATAATGAAGAAAAATTCACACTGAAAAATAAGTTTAAAAAAAGATTGGGCTGCAAAGATAATAAGACCCACCCCTCTACTTACATTTATACCAAAAAGCTCTTTCTTTGTCTTCTTACAGATGTGGCACCCTCCCTCCTCCTTTCTAAGAGGAAATTATAGTTAAGCCAATTGTCAAGACTGAGATCTACCAAGTTTCAGTTAGCGGGAATCTACTTCTGAGTTTATGCACATGGTAGTGTGAAGACCTCAGTTCTTCACAAGCAGTTGGTAGAGGCCTCAGGTTTTGCCTTTTGGACCTCTCCACAGGCTGTCTAAAGTGGACAGCTTCTCACCACCTAGCAGCTGACTTTCTCCAGGGAGCATGGGAGAAAGAACAGCATAGTGTCTTTTTAAATATAATCTCAGATTGATGTAGTCCCATTTGTTTATTTTTTTCTTTTGTTTTAATTGCCTGAGGAGATATAGCAGATAAAATATTACTACCAGCAATGTCTGAGATTATACTGCTTATGTTTTCTTATTGGATTTCCATGGTTTTGCATCTAATATTTAAGTCTTTAATCCATTTTGAATTTATTCTTGTGTATGGCATGAGAAAGTGGTCTAGTTTCATTTTCCTGCATGTATCTGTCCAATTTTCCTAACACCATTTATTGAATAAACTATCTTTAGCCAATTGCACCAAAAAGGAAACCATCAAAAAAATAAAAAGGCAACCCATTGAGTGGGAGAACATATTCACTGAAACATCTGATAAGGGGCTAATATTCAAATTCATAAAGAACATATAATACTCAACACCAAAAACAACAAAAACAACAACAACAACAACAACAAACAATCCAATTAAAAAATGGGCAAAGTACTTGGATAGACACTTCCTCAAAGAGGACATACAGATGGCCAATAGACATATGAAAAGATTCTCAACATAACCAATCATGGGAGAAATGCAAATTAAAACCACAATGAAACATCACCTCAGACTAGTCAGAATGGCTATCATCAATAAGTCAACAAGCAAGAAGTGCTGGGGACATTGTGGAAAAAGGTGAACCCTTTTGCTCTGTTGGTGGGAATGCAGATTGGTGCAGCCTCTGTGGAAAGCAGTATGGACATGCCTCAAAAAATTAAAAAAGGATCTGCCTTTTGACCTAGGGATCCCACTTCTGGGAATTTATCTGAAGAAACCAAAAACACTAATTCAAAGAACTCAAGCACCCCTATGTTCATTGCAGTATTATTTACAATCACCAAGGTATGGAAGAAGCCCAAATGTACATCAATAGATGAGTGGATAAAACAACTATGGGATATTTACACAATGGAATACTACTTGGCCATAAAAAGAGAAGAAAATTTTGCCCTTTGTGACAGCATGGATAGGCCTGGAGAATATTATGCTAAATGATATAAGCCACTCAGAGAAAGACAAATATCATGATTTATTTCATTTGTGGAATCTAATGAACAAACTGAACTAACAATCAAAATAGAGACAGACTCATAGATGGAAAGGAAGCTAACAGCTCTGGAGGGAGCGTGGGTTGGGGGTGGAGGGATAGAGCAAAAAGAAAAAAGGGCTCATGGACATGGACAGCAGTGTGGTGACTGCGGGGGTAAGTTGGGATGTAAGAGGATAAACAATAATGGAAAAAATACAATAAAAATAAAATATAAAAATTAAAAATAAATATCTCAGAAGTGATATAACATTACTTTTATTACTTTCTATTGGTATACAGAACAACCCTAGTAAAATGGAGGCAATTATGTAAAGGTATGAATAGTAGAGTGTGGATATCATTGGAGGCCATCTTGGAGATGGCTACTAAATGTGAAATATTCTAAATTCTTGATTTTCTTTCTTCTCTCCTATATTGTTAATATAGGGTTATTATTACAACATTCTTAGGTTCCCTTTTATTAGCCTTTAATACTTAAACATTTTCAAATTTCCCATTTGAAAAAACCCACATGCCTTTCTATTGTAAACCTGATTTTTGTTCATACTGCTCTGCTGAGACTGTGCTTGCCAAGGTCACTGCAGGCATCACTGTGGTTGGATCTTGTGAACAATTCTGAGTTTTAGATCTTATTTGAGGACTGAGAAGTATTTCATATTGAGAACTACTTTTTCTCTTTTTATTTTTTGTTTAGAGAAGTGTTAAATTCCAAGTAATATTGAGCAGAAAGTACAGAAATTTCCCATATGTTGCCCATTCTCCCCACAAATGTGGACACAGCCTCCTGAACTCTCGACATCTCCCACCAGAGTAGTACATTTATTATAATTGATGAATCTTCATTGGCACATCATTATCACCCAAAGTCAATTTACATTCAGGTCCGCTCTTGGGGTTGTACTCTGCTTTTTGATAAGTGTATAATGGCATTTATCCACCATTATATTATTATACAGAGTATTTTCACTGACCTAAAAATCTTCTACACCCATCTTCTTATTTTTCCTTCCTCTTTAATCCCTGGCAACCACTGTTTTTTTTGTCCCTATCATTTTGCCTTTTTAAGAATGTCTGATAATATTTGGAATCACAATATTTATCCCATTCAGATTGGCTTCCTTTCCTTAGGTATGTACCTGGAGAATTTCTCCATGTCTTTCATGACTGATTGCTCATTTTATTGTTTGTCTGTTCCACAGTTTGTTTGTTTTTTTTTATTTACTTACTGAAAGACATCTTGTTTGCTTCCATGTTTTGGCAATTATCAATAAAGCTTCTATAAGCCTCCCTTACCCTGCATAATCCAGGTTTTCTACACATTTTTAGAGTCTGTCTCTTCTTGGTGTTATTTAGAGTTCTGTTTTGGTCCTCTTTTCTCACATTATATCTTCTTCACAGAAGACTTCACTTATTTTCATGTATTTAATTATCACCTACATACAAAAAATGGTACAGAAACATCAAATCCATGATCATAGCTGATTATCTATTCAAAGAAAATTGGGACTAAGTTTGATTCAGATACAATAATACTAATTACTCTTCATAAGTTTTTACTTATAAATATGCTTCTTAATTTTCTTCTTTTGGAGCATTACTATGTCATGAAGTTTTTAGAAATTGATTTCATGAAGTATGTATTGTTTTCTTCACAAAACATTTTCAAATTGTCTTATTTCATATATGGTTCTTGTATGTGAAAAAATTATGTTTGTTCATTTATATTGGTTTTGTTACATATTTGTCCTCAAAAGTGTTGTATCAAATTCTACTCAAGGAGCTAGTATTTAACAATATTTATGTTCTTTTTGATGCAGTAAAAAATATGTACTATTCAGGTAATCGGACTATCCTATTTATATCTATTTATCTATTTAAGATGTCTGTAAAATACTTTCATGAGGATAGTGATTATGTCACTAAAATGTTAATGACATAAACATTAACTACATATATAAATTCACAATTACATTTTAGAAGTTATTTCTCCAAGAAAAATTTTTATTAATTCATATTCTGAGCCCCAACAATTTTAAAATAGCCCACTTTATTTGACATCTTTCTATTTGAATCAAAGATATTGACATTTCAAAGCATATGAATTTCAGGAAGGAGACTGACAAACACTTTCCATCCAAATTACTGTAGTAATTGTATGAGGTTTTATGTGGTACCTAAATATAAGTTCTATGATTAGAACTACATCTTGTGTTTGCATGCCTGAAACTGTTAATTTTAATTTTAAATGTTTTTCTTTTTAATTACAGTTTTAAAGGCTCCTATCATTATTAATTCAGGCATTGGTATAGCAATAAACAAAAGATGGCCAGGTGCTTAGAAAATGGACAAAATTATGGAAAATTACCTCCAAAACCATCTTCGCACCTGACATGCATTTGTGTATACACGCATACTCACTCAACCATTCACTCCATGTGTTGTAAGACCTCAAATCTATAGTGCTCATTAGGACTTTATGGCATATATTTACTTTTTGAATAGATTTCGCTACTATTATTTGAGGGCAGGGGCTACTTAGAGAAGCACAATAACTTCTGGATTAAAATACACACAAAGTTACACATCATTGTCAACATCTTCCATAGATTCACTTAGGATCTGATTAATAGATCTACCAAGGATTTTGCAAGCATAACATGGCAGAACTCCTCCTTGGACAGCTGTATTTCATCTGATTATGTGAGAGCATGCTAGAGTGGTGTTGAGTTTTAGAGAAATTGTAGGAGATGAAGTTATCTAAGGGTCACTGGGCCCAACATTGTCACAATAAACCATGGTATAAATAACTTCACACAGGTATAGTGAGTGGTAGCCATTTTGCAGCTATTATTAAATTCATGCATCATGCCCTTCCTCTAGCTGTTACGGGAGTAGCCCTTGCAATAAATTACCAAAACTCAGCTATTTTAAGGACCTACAAATACAATTAGGCAGGTTTTGGGGTGCTTATTTGTTTTCCTGTACTTTGTTTGTGGCAAGTTGACATACTGTGTTCCTATAAAAAGTGTGTAGCAAATAATAAAACTAGTTTATACCAAGTTGGCATTCAGATGCTAATTAACTCTTTCAGTCCTCTAGGATATCATTTGGTAAATGGGAGAAACTTAGTGCTACATATCTATATAAATTATTTGTTTAGGATACTAAATACTTTCACTTTGGCCCAGAAGAATTATTTCACTTCTGAAGTGCCTTGATTTATTCAAGGGGATATCTTATATAATGAAAGAATATAGGCCAATGTGGATTAATGTCCACAGAAAATACAGTTCATAATTGATGTCTGCTATTTGTACATAGTGTTATTTAGACAAAATGATGGTCAGGTATTGCAAAGTAGAAATGAAACCCAAACCACATCTAATCCTTAAGTCATATTTTCATCCATGAACATCTAGCATATTTACCAAAAAAAATACACAACTGATTAGATTCAGTCATTGTGTCAAAATTTTCATTTTTAAAATTGAGTAAATGCTAATTAAAATAGTAGTCTAATATAAATTCACTCAATATCTCACTCTATCACTTCATTAGAATCTGGTGAGCTAATCACAGAAGTCATTTAAGACACAAAAATAAGAAAAATGAACCATACATACATTTACCTTCACAGTTGAACCTAAAGCATATAAATTCACATTTTGTGTTTGCCAATCTTTGAAGAAGATATGTTTCTGAATACCAGCTACTTAGTTGAAGTTTCTTTTATTTCCCTGTAGTCTTTCAAACAAAAACACAAACATGCTGCATCATCCTTCATAATTCCAAGTTTTCCTTTTAAATGGAGTAATGAATATCATGAAGACTCTTGTATAGCAATTTGAGTGCAAAATATTTATTGGCTTTTATTCCTTTAGTCTTAAATTTTTAACACTTCATTAGGGCATATTTTTAGCAACTTTAAATCATTACCTTTTAAAAATTATTTGACTTAGATTTTATTAGGGAAACCTAAAACTTCTCTTAACATTCATGCTTCATTATTTTATGTAGAATGTAGTTAAATAACATAATTACAATACTAAGTACACTTGACAATAAGCTTAGCAGGAAATATAACTGACATTTAATAAGTGAATAACCACACCTGTGGGACCAGAAGAGAACAGTTACACTAGATAATGGTTAAATGAAAATATCCACCAATATTAATTTTAGAAGGTGTGGTCAGCTTTGATGTATCAGCCAGTGGAAGCTTAAGAACTTCTATAAATTTTATCTAATATTTGGAATCAAGACTTTGAGTGCTAATTCCATGTAGTTTTGCTGCTCAGATAAATTCCTTTTATCTTTATTTATCAGAAATAAATAAAGAAATGTTTTGATCTTGCTCTGTCACAATTTTTCATGTAATTTTGCTCTTCACTGTTACAAGATGGTCCTTGTATCTCCAAACATCGCATCTCTGACCTGACTTTTGTTCAAGATGGTGACATAGGTAAACACAGCTTGTTTTTTTGTACAACCACATCAGAATTACACCCAAACTACAAAACAACCATCATTCAGAACCATCATAAATCAAGCTGAATGAAAGTCCCATAACCAGGGAATTAAAAGAAACTACACCAAACATTTATTATATGAAATGTTAAAGGGACTTATCTAAGAAAAACAAGAAGATCAAAAGTATGAACAATAACATGACAGCAAACAAAACTATCAACAGCTGAGCCTCTAAAACAAAAACAAACTAAGCAAACAACTGGAAGAGAGACAGAATGACAGAAATGGAGATCAAATGGAGCATTATCAGCAGGAAGCGGGGGCGGGGAAGGTACAGGGAATAAGAAGCATAATTAGTATGCACAAAATAAGGTGCTAAGAATAATATAGGAAGTGGAGAAGCCAAAGAACTTATTTGAATGACTCATGGACATGAACTAAGGAGGGGAATACTGGAGGGAAGGGGGTGTGGGGTGGAGGGGGGAAAAATGGGGAAAAATGGGAAAAAAAGGGACAACTGTAATAGCATAATCAATAAAATATATTTGAAGAAAAGAAGATGACGATGAAGAAAGAAAGAAAGAAAGAAAGAAAGAAAGAAAGAAAGAAAGAAAGAAAGAAAGAAAGAAAGAAAGAAAGAAAGAAAGAAAGAAAGAAAGAAAAAGAAAGAGAGAGAGAAACAGAAACTACATCCAGATGGGTAGGAAGGGCAGAGACTCAAAATAGGCTGGTTTCACACCCACATGCGGAGGATAAAAATCAGGAGGGATACTCGAGAGTAAGGGTGCCAGCCACACAATATGCCCCCTAGCCCAGGGTTCCAGTGCCAGGAAGAGAAGTCACCATAACTTCTGGCTATAAAAACCAGTGAAGATAAAGGCTGTGGAAGACAGAAACTGATGGATTCCTTGGCTGTCCCTCTTAAAGGGCCCATACATAGATTTACTCAAACTCATTCCTTCCAAGCTCCAGAACAGGAACAGCAGCTGGAGAGGCATCAGGGATCTAATGGGAACTGAACTGTTCCACATCAGGGTGAGAGCTGGGGTTGGCGGGGGGAAGCTTTCTCCCAAACAAAAGTGCTAGCAGAGGCCATTGTTCTCCCCTTAAAAGTGCTCTCCCCTTAAAGCCACAGAGCCAGCAGGTGGGTGCCATATCTAAGACTCCAACTGTCTGGTTCACACACTTTGCCTCACCCTGGTGATTCCCTGAGGCTCTGTCCCACCCAGCTTTCAGGCCCACCCAGGCTGTTCCCAGTGGATTTTCCATACAAATTGCTTGTCTTGGCTTATGCTTCAGGTTTTCCTAAATTCTCTCAAACAAACAGTGTGCCCCAGCCTCAGTGTACCCCATGCTTATTGCTGAGTGGCCCCAGGCCCAGCACTAGAAGCAAAATAGTTGGCCTTGATTTACAGATTAGACTTGCTTGGGTACTTCCAAGCCCAGCACAAGTAGAAGCCAACTTCAGGTTGCTTTGTAGCTTATTTGGGTGGCCCCAGACAGAACACAGTGGGTGGCTGACCTCGGCCTGCACCTCCTGGGAGACCCCACAGCTTGTGCACCCAGTAGACAGCCACAAACCATGTTGGAGCATCACCACCCAACCACCTCCATAAGTGACACACTCGAGGGGTGGATTCAGTGGGTACAAGAGCCCTGGTGAAGTAAGTCCTGCTCTGTGAAATGGGCTCCCACACAGCTGAACCTCCATAGTGGTCAGAGGCCGGTGGTCTGCGATCACTGCCAGTCCTTGCAGCTAATTGGCTTGGTAAATCCTTCCCATTGGCCTGCCAACAGCAACCAAGGCTCAGATGCAGGAAGGGAGTGTGTACAGCCCACATAGTGGGCACACCTCAAGTACCCAGCTTGGGTGATAGGGGAGGCTGTGCCACTAAACCCTACAGGGCACTTACTATATTATGCCACTCTACTAAACCAGGGAGTTGTAGCATTTCTACCTAATATGTGGAAACAAACATGGGGAGGCTGCCAAAATTAAGAGACAAAACAGCATGGCTCAAATGAAGGAATGGAACAAAGTGCCACAGAGAGAACTAAACAAAATGGAGATAAGCAGCCTGCTAGATGCAGAGTTCAAAACACTGGTTATAAGAATCCTCAGTTAACTTTGTGAGAACTTTAACAGCAAAATAAAGAGCATGGAAACTATGAAAAAGAATGAGTCAGAAAAAAATGAAACACTAACTAAAATGAAGAAAAACTTACATGGAATCAACAGTGAAGGACATGGAGCTGAGGATCAAGTCAGTGATTTAGAATATAAAGAAACAAATAAACAAAAAAAACCACCCAATCACAAGAGGATAGTGTAAGGAGTCTTTGGGACAACTTCAGGTGTATCAACACTCACATCATGTGGGTGCTGGAAGGAGAAGAGAGAGGCCAGAAATTGGAAAACTACTTGAAAAAATAATAACAAAAAACTTCCCTAATTTGGTGAAGGAAATAGACATAGAAGCTCAGAGAGTCCCAAAGAAATTGGACCCAAAGAGGAACACACCAAGACACATCATAATTAAAATGCCAAAAGTTAAAGACAAAGAGAGAATCTTAAAAGTCCTTTTAGCAAGAAAAAAGCAGGTAATTACCTACAAAAGAGTCTACAAGACTGTTAGCTGGTTTCTCAAAAGAAACTGCAGACTAGAAGGGATTGGAAAGAAATATTCAAAGTAGTGAAAAGCAAATACCTAAGATCAAGATTACTCTATCCAACAAAGCTATCATTTAGAATCAAAGGACAGATAAAGGTCTTCCCAAATAAGAAAAAACTAAAGTACATCATCACCAAACCATTATTATGTGAAGTGTTAATGGGTCTTCTTTAAGAAGAAGAAGAAAAAAATATGAACAATAAAATGGTAATAGATACATATCTATTAAAGATTGAATCTAAAAAACAAAATAAATGAACAAGAAGAACAGAAGCAAAATCATAGATACAGAGAACATTCTGATGGTTGTCAGATGGGAGGGGGGTGAGAGGGATGGGAGAAAAAGGTGTAGGGATCAAAAAGTACAAATTGGTTGTTACTAAAGAGTCATGGGGATGTAAAGTACAGCATAAGGAATAGAATAGCCAAAGAACACATCTGCAGGACCCACGTACAGGACAATGGTGTGGAGATAGGCTGAGGGAGTGGGGGGGATTCTGGGTGGGAGGGTGCAAAGGGGGAAATGGGACAATGGTAATAGCATAAACAATAATATATAATAAAAAACATCCTGGCTGGTGGTGTTCAGTGGACTGAGTTCCAGCCTGAGAACCAAAGGGTTTCTGGTTTGATTCCCAGTCATGGCACATGCCTGGGTTGTGGGCCAGGTTCCCAGTAGGGGACACTCGATCGGCAACCACACATTGATGTTTCTCTTTCCTTTCTCCCTCCCTTCTCCTTTCTAAAAATAAATAAATACAATTTAAAAAAAAGCAAATGAAACATTGTATCTCTATTCCAGGCAGGGAGAAAAAGTTTGTGACAGAGAAGTGCAACACATATTTCAAAAATAAAGTTTTGGAGTGTTAAATTAGTAATTTCTAATTACTAATTACTAAATTAGTAATTAAATTACTAATCTAATAAGTGTTCTAATTATTTCTCATGAACAAGAAATTTGCTTTATATGTACCTTTTGTTGCAAAAAATGCGGGAAATTAGTTACTCAGTTGAACATATTAATGGCCAGAAAAAGGGAAAAAAACATATATATAGATATATACATATCTATATATATCTATCAGTATTCTGCTAAGAAAAAAGAATGAAAGTTTATATGTGGTACATGAGACCAGTAGGGTCTTTGTGCTTCTCTCCATTGTCAACTCAAATAGCTCAACGTCTACTTCCTTATGGGAGCCTTCACAAACTTCCCACCCAATTCCCTCATTGTAAGTATAGCCTCAGATATATTTTCTTCAAATAATTTTGCTTTTATGTTTGTGTTGATTTCATTGCTACTTTCTCTTCTATATAAGGATGACAGAAGCAATGTATTTCTATTTTTACTCACTAATTTATACCTTGCACCTAACATACGGTTTAGCACATAGTAAGCACATGACAAGTTTATTAAAACAACAAATTAATAAGTTATTATATTACTTTAAAAGGTATCCAAGGAAGAAAGTCATTTAGTGTTGCTTTGTAGTCTACTTCAGTATTTAAAAACCTTCAAGATTAGATCTATTAGCTTTTCCTCCAATTATTTTTTTTTCCTTCTAGAAACCCATTTTCACTCTTCATTTTTATGAAATAAGAGAATACTGGGTCATTGTCTTCATCATAGTGATAGGATTTATTTTCTTTATAATGAGTTCTTGAGTAAGATGTTTATATATTTTCCAGAAAAAATACCCATATTTTCTTTCTTTAGAAATTCTATTTTCACTGTTACTGCTTTCTTCAGTCATAGCTATAAAACACTAATGTGAGAAGGGACCTCAGTTCCTTTATCTAGTTCAACCCCCTTACTTTGAAGATAGAGAAACTGAGACCCAGAGAGAATAACTGAGTTTCCAAATGACCTATAACAAATTATTGGGAGAGGCAAAATACAGCCCTGGTTTTCAAATTAATTTCTTGTTTTGTGCTCTATTCTTTCGTAAGGTGTGGTTTTATAAACCCAAATTAGAGAATAATAAAAAGGCCCTAATATCATGTATCCAAAATAATTATATACTATCATTAGTTGTTCTACCTATATTGCAGTTGACAAAAGCTGAATTTGTTTTATGTTTATAAGTAGAAAAACATTTAAATATATTAATTAATATGTAATGTCTATAGTAGTTATTATATATAAAGTAAAAATTACATTTGTATATTCAAAATTCTTTAAAATGCAACCTTCTCTTTCATTTATTATCTCTAAATTATATCCTTGCCAATTAGTAAGAGTTTTTCTTTTAATTTCATAAATATGGGCATAAAATTCTGTACTAGTTTTCAAAGGCTGCCTTTAGAGATTACCACAGATTAAGCAGCTTAAAAAATAGAAATTTACTTTCTCAATGTTCTGGAGAGCAGAAGTCCAAAATCAAGATGCTATCATGGCTGATTTCCTAGGCCTTTCTCTGTGTCTTGCAGATTGCCATCTTTTTACTAAGTCCATCCATCTGTGTGTATGTGTGTCCTAACCTTCTTTTCTAAAAAATATACAAGTCTGATTGGATTTGGGTCTAGCCAAGTGGCCTTATTTTAAGGGCCCTACCTTCAACATGGTCATTCTGATATGCTGGGGGTTAAGATTTCAGCACAAAAATTCTGGGGATGCAAATCAGCCCATAACAAATGTTCATCAGGCAATTCCTACAAGTAGGCTGTAAAAGGACCTAAGACTCCAAGATAATATGTCTTTTTAATTTTTTTTATCATTCAAATACATTTGTCTCCATTTTCCTGCCACCACTTTCCCCTGCCTGACCCACTCCCACCCTCAATCCTTCCCCACTTTGGCTTTGTCCATGGGCCCCTTATACATGTTCCTTGATGACACTTCCTCTTATTTTCTCCACTACCCCCATCCCATCTTCCTTCTCGTAGCTGTAGGTTCTTTTTCCTTTCAATGCTGCTGGTTATATTTTCCTTGCTAATTTGTTTTATTTGATTCGGTTCCACTTTGAGATACCACTTCACACTATTTTGAATGGCCATCATAAACAGATCAAAAAACAACGGGTGCTGGCGAGGCTGTGGAGAATAGGGAACCCTAGTACACTGTCGGTGGGAATGCAGACTGGTGCAGCCACTGTGGAAAACAGTTTGGAATTTCCTTAAGAAGCTGAAAATAGAACTGCCTTCTGATCCAGTGATTCCACTCCTGGGATTATACCCTAAGAATCTCAAAACACCACCTCTAAAGAACCTATGCACCCCAATGTTCATAGCAGCACAATTTACAATAGCCAAGTGCTGGAAGCAACCTAAGTGCCCATCAGTAAATGAGTGGCTCAAAAAACTTTAGTACAGTTAAACAATGGAATAGTATGCAGCAGAAAGAAAGAAAGAGCTACTACCCTTCGCGATGGCATGGATGGAACGTGAGAACATTATGCTAAGTAAAATAAGCCAGACGTGAAAAAGAAATACCATATGATCTCAAGATAATATGTTTTTACTCTTTAGTGAGAAGAATAAATATGCTTTAATAGTAGCATTTTATACATTTGATATCAAATATATGACAATATTTGATAATATTGTTCATGAAAAACAGAAAAATGTTCATTGTAGATCGAGATCCACTATTTTTCAATTTAAATATTTAATTATTTATGATATTATAGTTGTCCTAATTTTCTACTTTTGCCCCCTGCCCCCCAGCCTGTCCCCACTTCCACTATCCCCTCACCATTGTTGATTAACTATGACCTCCAAACTATTTTCTAAACATAAATGTTACCCAGTTGATGTATAATTTAGCTATCCATAAGAATGAAAACTGTGGATTTCCCCTGGCCAGTTGGCTCACTGTCCCCTACACCAAAAGGTTGCAGGTTTGATTCTCAGTCAGAACACATACCTAGGTTGCAGGTTCAATCCCTGGGGGACCTATATAGGAGGCAACTGATTGACGTTTCACTCTCACATCTCTCTCTCTCTCTCTCTCTCTCTCTCTGCTCCTTGCTTTCTCTCTAAAATCAATAAGCATACCCTCAAGTTAGGATTTAAAAATAGAACCAAAACTATGTATTGAGCCAAATATCACCTTTTCTAGCTTTGGGGCCTTAGGAAAATTTCCTAATCTTTCTAAACTTCATCATTTATAAAATAGAGAGAGTGCTTACCCCACATATTGCTAAGGTAGCTTCAATTAAAGAAAATCACAGAGACACAGTGTTACCCTTCTCTCATGATCACACCAAACTCACAACTAACCTATATAAGAATCACCACTGAGAACCACCTGAAGACTAGCTAAACAGAAGTCCTATACCTAAAGATACAGGACATAAAGACAGAAGAAGCCACTCTGAGACTGGTGGAGAGGCAGAGATGCAGGCTGCGCACTTACAGATTGGAGGTTAAGAAATAGGAGGGATAAATTGGCTGTGGAGGCCCCCTCCTGAGCAATGAGTGGTCCCAACTCTGAACCTGGTTCCTCATACAAGGGTTCCAGTGTTTAAAAGGAAAGTCTTCATAACTTCTGGCTGTGAAAACTAGTGGAGATTATTGCTGAGTAAGATGGAAGGCTTCTGGAGTCCTAAGCATTCTGCTTAAGGACCTCTGCACAAACTTGCTCATGAATGAACTCACTTGCTCTGAGCTCTAGCGCTGGGGCAGCAGCTTGAAAAATGCCAAGGATATAATAGAAGAAATTGAATTGTCTGTCTTCAGGGAAAGGGTTGAAGGAGCAGTTTTCTCTCAGACAAAAGTTATGGCAGATGTTATTGTTCCCCTCGAGGCTTCCCCACCTTCTACCCTGCAAGTGCTGATGGGCACCAAGGCTGAATTTCCATCAAAGTGTTTAAAACCTTTTGTTTAGCCTTGTTGATTCCCTGAGACACCACTCCACCCAATTTGCAGGCTTTCCCAAGCCACTACAAGTAGGTTTTTGATACAAATGCCCTGTCTTAGCTCCTGGTTCACCTTCCAAAATCTCTCAAAGATTCACAAACCACAAGCCATGTCTGGCCTCAGTGCATTCTGTACTTGCTAATTGATCCCACACCTGACACTGGTGGCATCCAGGCTTAGTTTGGAGCTTAACCTCTACCAGGCACCTTCAACCCCAGCACAAGTGATCACCACCTACATATCACTTTGTAGCTCACACCAGGAGGTGACAGGCTGGGCACAGACAGTGACTAAATTTAGCTTGCATCAAAGCCTTTTGCAGGAGGCCCCAGAAGCAAAACATATAGTGGCCAGCTTCAGATCATGCCAGAGCACTGTCTCCACAAGTGACACATCCAAAAGGTAGACTTGTCAGGTACCAAAGCCCCACTAAAGCAAATCCTGCTCCATGGTGCCAGCCCCTGAACAACAGCTCTTCCACAGTAGTCATGGCCATACCTCATTGTCAATCAGCAAGCAGGTCAGTTCCTTCCACTGACACGCCGACAGCAATCAAGGATCAACTATAACAGGAGGGCACACACAAACCATGTAAGGGACACACCTGGAAAATCTGACGTAAGTGACCAGGGAGGTTGCACCAGGGAGGAGTCCCACAGGACATGTACTGCATAAGGCAACTCTAAGAAGACCAGGAGACATAACAGCTCTGCCTAATACAAAGAAGTAAACACATGGAGGCAGTCAAAATGAGGAGAAAAACATGGCCCAAATGAAAAAATAGAACAAAACTCCAGAAAAAGAACTAAAAAAAATAGAGACAAGCAATCTACCAGATGTAGAGTTCAAAACACTGGTTATAAGGATGCTCAGTGAAAAGGAAGAATACATGAACAAAGTGAGAACTTCAGCAAAGGGATAAGAAACATAAACATGAAATATAAAACATTAAACAGAACCAGTCAGAAATAAAGAATACAATATATGAAATGAAGAATACTTTAAATGGAATCAACAGGTGATTAGATGAAATAGAGGATGAAATCAGTGATTTGATAGATAAGGTAACAGAAAACACCCAATAGGAACAGCAAAAAAAAACCCCAAAACTAAAAAATGAGGATAGTTTAAAACTTGAGGACAGACATCACGTACACCAACATTCACTTCATAAGGGTAATAGAAGCAAAGGAAAGAATGCAATAAATGGAAAACATAGTTGAAGAAATAACAATAGAAAATTTTCCCTAATATGGTGGAGGAAATAGATATACCAGTCTAGGAAGTTCAGAGAGTCCCAAACAATATGAACCAAAAGAGGCCCACACCAAGACACTTTATTAAAATGTCAAAAATTAAAGACAAAAAAGAATTTTAAAATCAAGAAGAGAAAAGCAGTTAGTTATCTACAAGGGAGTTCCCATAAAACTGTCAGCTGATTTCTCAAAAGAAACATTGTAAGCTAGAAGGGATTGGCACAAAAGATTCAAAGTGATGAAAAGCAAGGGCCTACAATCAAGATTACTCTACCCAGAAAGGCTATATTTTAGAATCGGAGAAGAGATAAATAACTTCCAGAAAAGACAAAGCTAAAGGACTTCACCAAACCAGTATTATAAGAAATGTTAAAAGGATATTTTAAAGAAAAAAAGGGAAAAAAGATAAAATATGAATAATATAGCAACAATAACTACATACTTAGCAATAATTACTTTAAATGTAGATGGCTTAAGTGGCCAATCAAAAGACATAACGTGGATGAATGTATAAGAAAGCAAAACCCATATATATGCTGTCTATGAGAGACCCACTTCAGACTGTAAGACACATGCAAACTGAAAGTAAAAGAATGGAAAAACATATTTCATGCAAATATAAATGAAAAAAAGTGGGATAGCAACGCTTATATCAGACAAAAATAGCCTTTTAAAATAAAGACTATAACCAGAGACAAAGAAATACCCAGCAATTCCATTTCTGAGTATTTATCAGAAGAAACCCAAAACACAAATTAGAAAAGACATATGCATCTCTATGTTTATTGAATTATATACAATGGCAAAGATATGGAAGTAATGTAAATGTTCACTGATAGGCAAATGAACGTAGAAGCGGGGCATACGTACAATGGAATATTACTCCACCATAAAAAGGAATAAAATCTTGCCATTTGTGACCACATGGATGGACCTGGAGGATACTACACTAAGTGAAATAAGTCAGACAGAGAAAGACAAATACCATATGATTTCACTTATATGTGGAATCTAAAAAAACAAAATAAATAAATAAATGGAAACAAACTCATAAATGCAGAGAACATTTTGATGATTACCAAGTGGGGGGGGGGTGAGTAAAAAAATAGAAAGGGATTAAAATTTGCAAATTGCCAGTTTAAGAACAGTCACAAGAATGTTAAGTACAATAAAAGAAATCTAGCCAGTAACATTGTGATAAATATGTATGAGGTCAGAAGGGTACTAGACTTATTGGGGTGATCACAAGTTATACAAATGTCTAATCACTGTATTTCACACCTGAAGCTAATATACTAATGAATGTCAACTGTAATTTAAATATAGCTTATATTTTTTTAAAATGAAGAAATACAATATCTGAATATTACTATTTTAATATCACTTTCACATTGAATTTTATCAATTTGTTAGTGCATTATACTTTTATTAATAAATTTCACATTCCAGAAAGCTTTGAAATTTTAACCCTTAACTTTTATAACCCTAACTTTAATTTTAATTTAATACATCATGTATTATGGCAAACAGTATTCCAGAAGGTAACCAGCCCATCAGATACAACAGATAAATTTCTCACTCATTAAAATAAAAAAGTTACCTTTTAATTTTTCATGTGAGACAGGACAGTGAAGTGGAAGTTCTTAATTCCTGATCTCATCTAGTAAGGTTTGTCTACTGAGTTTGGCATTATCCCAGCTCCCTTGGAAATGGCTAGGGGACTGAAAAATTGTCAATGTGTTGCTTAATTATCTGCACCTGTCTATGTAAGAACATCTTATACAGTAATTATGGATCTGGTGAAAACCATCATGCATGGGGCTTTATTATGCTTCAATTTCCCTTCATATCTCAATCCATTCCCAGGGCTACCTTTTGGCTTATGAGCACCCCCATTCAGCACAAAATAAATTGGTTCCACTCAAGAAGATTAGAAATGGTGGGAAATATTTCCTCCTCATTCTTGGCAATAGTGTGTGTTATTCTGAACCAGCAGAATACACACAAGGAAAAGAAGAAAATAGATTATTCCTTTAACAAGGTTGAAGTTCCATCAGCAACCTGTCCTAACACTGACTCCAAAAACCATGCTGACACTTCGCTGTGATTCTGCTCTCCTGGGGCTTCAAAGGCAAGGTTGAAGGTGGTATCCAGCAGAAAGCTTGATGTCTTCTCTTGGCAACAACTCCATGCTTTTAATTTCAGAAAAGAACAAGCAATAAGCAAATCCAGAATCTCTTGGGTTGTTTGAAAAAGGAAGGAAGAAGATAGTTCCAAGTGGAGTTGAAGCTTCTGCTTCCTAGCTTCCTCACGTTGCTCCATCTGCCTCTTCTGAGAGCTCTCATCTCCCACTGTGTGCAGCTGAGTTTCAAGCACTCCTTGTGGCATAATGCTGGAGACAAAGATATTTCCTCCAGTTGTCAATGGCACTTGTATCTTGAAACTGTCCCAAGAACCACATCCAAGTCTCCCTCCTTCTCATCCTGGGTCTCTGTAAACAAGAGGGAGGAATCATCACACTTTTTATTGATGATCATCTTAGTGTCAAGGTCATGTACATGAAATATAAAATAATATTTTTATTTTAAAATGCAAAGTCTTTGGAAGGTCTTTCTCTTGAAGCTTGTAACTATTCTTGTAGCCAGAAGAGAAGATCACTACCCAGAGGAAGAGGCAGGCTGCTGTGTCTGAATACTTAAAAAGACATTTGGAGGGGGAGAGCATCTGCGAATGTTGATGAAAATGGGTTTGGAACTTCTCCTTTGATCAGGAAATAGGTGGACCATAAAGTGTCTGATGCATGATGCTGCCTGCAGCAAACCCGCATTCTGAGACCCAGTCATCTTATTACTCTAAAAAGCACCAATAGAAAATGGAAGAAGGCTTAAAAGACCCAACACTTTCCAGTTGCAATTGATGTATAATTTTGAGTTAACCAGAAGTTGTATTCTGCAAAGTAACTGGTCGTTTTTATGTCAAATTTCAAACCAGAAACTTCTTTGATCAATGCTATAAAACACAAACCGCTACTAAGGAATGCAAGCTTGCTATTACCTATTTTGTTTTCTATAATTATTTGTGTGTCTCCAAAGGGCAGGGACCATGTATTTTACTTCTTGCATATCAGATATTTTCTTGCTTATAAGAGATGCCCAACATGTTTCTCAATCAATAATAAAGGTGATGTGAACATATCAGTAACACAGGCTTAGTGCTGAAAGGAATATTTTATCATCCACTTTTTGTTTTGTGTTATTTCTGCATTATCTACTCTCAGACCCATACATTGCAAATGAGAAGACTTAAAAGTGATTAGTTTCAAGATCTGAGATTTGATGAGGATCACAGTAAAAACAATAGCAATCAAGCTTTACAATAAAGCAGTATAACACAATGGAGCAAGCTTCTGATTGAGGGGTGGCAACGTGGTTTAGTGGATTGGCATTGGCTTGGAGTCAAAATGTCAAGGCTGTTTTGTCATCTCAGTCATGAGTGGAAAGGGAGTCTGTCGGGAGTGAGCCAGCTCTGAATAGTAACCATACATTACAAATTGACTGAGTCCTCAGTAGACATCACTGTTATTGACAGAAAGAAGAATTCTTTTTTCTGAGGAAATCTAGGGTTTTAGTAAAACACTAGCTGATTAAGATGAGGGTTTTTTTTGTGTGTGCTTACAACGCAGCAAGAAAAAAATATAACTTCCTTTCTAATATGACTATTGAATAATGTCTTGATGGAATATGACACAATATTCACAAAAGAGGTCGGCTAATCTACAGATATTTTAAAAATTTCTTGGAACTTTTTCAAAAGAAATTATAATGCAAAATTCAAAAATAATTATTTACCAAATCTAGATTTGTATGATTACACAGAAAATATATCCCTCAGTGGTGTCTCTATCCTATTTCCTTCATTTGTTAACACAATTTGGTTTACAATAGGAACTTTTTGGCTATATCCAGAAATTTTTAATCTCAAATTTCTTCACGAATGAATTTCTTTTAACAAGCCTAATTTGCCAAAAAGAGTTCCACAGTACTACATGATGACAGACTTGTTCTATCCTGAGGTAGCTGGGAGCTGGAAAAACAGAAGGAGACTTTTTGGCTTATCACTAACACTTCAATTTTGTAGTTGACATTTATATGAACAGGGCTTGAACAGACATCATAAATAGCAGAGAGGAAATACTTCCTATATCCGTTTCAAAAGAAATATTTACAAGCATACCTTAAGTTTTTTTTCTTTACTACATATGAAAGTTTGGTCAATAAAGATAAATAGTAGAAATTAATATCTAAATGCAGTTGGCTAATAGAACTTAAAAAAAGAAAATAAGGGCATTTATTAGAATTACATTAAAAAGAATATAGTTGAAAAATAATATAAATAAAATGAAAATAATTAAAAAGTCCTTTTAGTATTTACTATAAGATATTGATGAAAGAAATTAAAGACACAAATAAGTGAAAAAAATGTGTTAATAGGTTGCAATAATTAATATTGTTAAATGTTTTTCATAAAATATCCATACTACCCAAGCAATTTAGAGATTCAATAGAACCTTCATACAAATTCCAATGGCATTTTTCACAGAAATAGAAAAAAATATTAAAATGAATATGGAACAACAAAATACCCCAATAGACAAAGCAATCATGAGAAAGAAGAACAAAAATGGAAGCATTACATTTTCTAATTTCAAACTACATCACAAAACTATAGTAAACAAAACAGTATGGTATTGTCATTAAAACAGACATGAGTACCAATGGAATAGAATAGCAAGTCCAGAAAGACTATATACAGTCAACTAATCTTTGATAAGAGTACCAAGAATAAATATTGGGGACAGGATAATCTTTTCAGTTAAATGGTGTTGAGAAAACTACATATCCACACGCAAAAGAATGAAACTGGACCCTTACCTTACACCATACAAAAAATTAACTTGAAAGGAATAAAGGCTTAAATATCTGAAATAAAAAAACTTCTAGAAAACAACGGAAAGAAAATGTTCTTGCACATTGCTCTTAGAAATGATATTTGGATATGACACTAAAAGAAAAGGCAACAGGATTAAAAAATAAACAAGTGGGATTACCTAAAACTAAAAATATTTGCATAGCAAAATCATTAACAAGATGAAAATGCAACCTATGGAATGGAATAAAATATTTGCAAATCATATGTCTGATAAGGGGTTAAAATGTACTGGGAATTTATACAACTCAATAACAACAACAACAAACAAAAACTATTATAAAATGAGCAAACATCCTGAGTAGATATTTTTTCCAAAGGCATACAATGAACAACAGGTACATGAAAAGGTGTCATTGATGATTAAATATCAATAATCATCAGAAAAATGCAAATTATAACCACAATGAGATATCACCTATGCTTGTTAGAATGTCTATTATCAAAAAGTCAAAGGATAAGTGTTGATGAATATGCAGAGAAAAAGGGATTCATGTACACTGATAGTGAGGATATATATTGGTACAGCCACTACAGAAACTGGTATGAAGGTTCCTCAAAAAAATTCAAAATATGATCCAGCAATCTCACTCCTGGGTATATATCCAAAAGAAATGAAATTAGTATATCAAAAAGATATCTGAAATTCCATGTTGCCTATTGGTTGCCTAAGTGTCCACTGAGGGATGAATAGATCCAGAAAAATATATATTTTCTTTTTTTATTATGGCTGAATGATATTTAGCCACAATGAGAAAGGAAATCCTACCATTTGCAATAGCATGAATCAAACTGCAGGATACTATGTTATGTGAAAAAACCACAGAGCAAATACTGAATAGCCTCACTTTTATATAAAATCTACTAAAGTTGAACTCATAGAAGCAGTGAGTAGTTTTGGTTGCCAGGAGCTGGTGGGTGGGGGAAATGGGAAGGGTTAATCCAAAGGTACAAACTTTCAGTTAAAAGTTCTGGGGCTGTCCTAGCTGGTGTGGCTCAGTGGATTGAGTGCCAGCCTGAAAAACAAAACGTGATGGTTGGATTCCCAGTGTAGGCCACATGCTTGGGTTGCAGGCCAGGTCCCCAGCATGGGGTACATGAGATGAGATGCAACCACGCCTTGATGTTTCTCTCTCTCTCCCTTCTTTCTCCTCTCTAAAAATAAATAAATTAAATTTTAAAATCTTTTTAAAAAAAGTTCTGGGGCTGCCCTGGCTGGGTGGCTGTTTGTTGAAGCATTGTCCCATACACCAAAGGTTATGGATTTAATTCCCAGTCAGGACCCATACCTATGTTGCAGGTTTAATCCCTGGCTAGGGCCTATACAGGGAGGCAACCAACTGATGCTTCTCTCTCACATTGCTGTTTCTCTCTCTCTCCCCTTCCCTCTCCTCCTTCTTCTCTCTCTAATATCAATAAACATATTCTCAGGTGAGGATTAAAAAAAAGAAGTTCCTAGGATGTAATGTATAGCATGGCAATGATATTTAATAATATTGCATTGTATACTTTAAAGTTGCTAAAAAAGTGGACATGAGGTGTTGTAACCACCTTCCCCTCCAAAAATATTGGTAATTATGTGAGGTGACAGATGTGTTAATTAACCTGACTCCAGTGATCAGACCATGATGTACACAGTTATTAAATCATCACATTGTGTACCTTGAAAGGCATCACATTGTGTGTGGCCTTCCGATAGAGATTACTGCAAACCACAGGCAGGTGTTCTGACTTCTTAGAGTTAAGGATCATTTCAAGAAATGTCTCAATGGTAGGAGGTGTGTTCTTTGCAGGGAAACCCAGTGAGTCCTGCCATATAACCATCCATACTCTTAAGAGGGTAGAGTCTAGACAGATTATGTTTAGTCCAATTGAGTTTTCTTTAGCTCTCTTTTCCACTCTATTTGTTAGCAGACAAGTACACCACTTTTTGTACAAGAACTCAATTTTTTAAATGTACCTAGTTATAGAATATCCTCCAAATACCTTGTCTCGATGTTTTCTTACATGCAAATTTTCAACACTTGCACAAAATGATTCTGAGGCCTTATTCATATGCCAATCATAATACTGCAAAATAAAAATGACAAAAGTGGAAATAGTGAACTGTAATTCCCCATTGCTATATTCAGAATAGAAATGCACAGCATTATCTCATGTTACTTATGAATTCCTTTGGTTTTCATTTTTTAAGAAAGTGTTTCTTTTTATGATGGGAGGCCACCTGATATTTTTCAAATGTCAATGTTTATTTAATTTCCATCACTTTTGAAACTATAATAATACAGAAGCTAGTTTGTTACATGCCATAGTCTCTTAAAGAGGCAAAGGAAATGAATGCATTACTGAGCATAGGAATCTTAGCAGAGACTCATTCAGCATTTCATTATCCTTAAAAAAATAGAGCCACACATCACTGCATGGTGAAATAGATAAGTTTGACTGTTTAAAAAAATAATTCTGAAGAAATATTACATTACAAATTCAAACAGATTGAGAAAGCTGAGGTTGCTCAGTATGTATTGATAATATTAGATTATATCTCTGCATTCAGAGTAATAAGATTCAAGTTTCTAGGAAGGGAATGAAAATTTATATACCATTTTATTTGTTTATTATTCAAACAAGTTGGTGATTTATATCACTTTCAAGGAAGTAGGAGTAAGAAAAAACTTTCTAAGAATAGGAAATATAGGATATAGGACTTTTAACATGTAAACATTTAAAAAAATGCTTGCATATAAGATGAAAATATATGAATTGGTCTCACATGGGAAAAAAGTGAGAAAATCATGTATCTCATGTAGGTGAACAGGTTGTTTTAATACAGCTGTCTAAACAAATATTTCTTCATGACTAAGGCGAAGGCTTGAAACTTCTCATTATAACTTATGGCATGCCTAGATATGTATTATCTAGGTTTGTTTGGGAAAAAAGTATAATATAGCTTCACTTTCATAAAAGTGAGAATGAGCCCACTTACAGTACATTTCCAACTCTGTATAAAACATTTACCTGTAAATAATTAGGCATGCAATAGTCATTGTTCTTCCCTTATTCCACCTCAATCCACCCTTGTCATAATTTTTAAATACATTTTTAGGAATAGAGATAATTTTATGGAAAAAAATGAGAGGCAGGGAAAAGAAATAGAAAATTAAAAATATTGTGTTTTTGAGCTAACAGTAGAAGAACTCTCTTGGAGAGATATACAGAAGCAGAGCCATCAACCACAGTTAGGAGCAATACACGCTGATAGCCTGCAGAGAGACATTTCAAAGGGTAGATAAGTCAAGAAAAAGATATTAGTAAAGCCGGTAACATAAAATATTATCTCTCTACAAAAAGTTGTTGTATGTTAAAATAAAATCAAAATAACCAGACATGTTCTAATACAATCTAGGAAGAAAACAAATGAAGACCTAGTGAGAAAACAAAGAAATACCTTGTATTAGACCAAATACCCATTTGAAAACAATTCTAAAAGCTAGCAGTTTGATAGCAACAGAAGTCAAAGAAGGCAAGCAAGATTTGAGAAGTCCAGATTTAGAAGGGAGAAATATATAATTAAGTGAGCTCAAAATTCTTTGCTAAGTGTTCTCAATTCATTCAGTGATTCCTCAATTTGAGCATGTCAAGTTCCACCAGAGGGTAAATAAGTGATAAATCTAAAGGATTGTTGACAATATAAAAGACTCTTCTTCATAAGTAAGATTGGCTTATGATTATCTTGTAATATTTTTAGCAGTATTCAGTATCAACATAATACCATCCTCACCATTCAAAAATGCACATGGTGTAGAGCTTTAATTGAGATAGTGCATTTCAAGGAATTTAGCCTTCTTATGAAAAGCATATACCCCAAAAAAAGTGATGTTGTAAGGGAAAAGGTTTAAAACTCTTTAGATTTGAATTTTAGTGACATAATTTACTATCTATACAACTACTTCAGGACAGTTGCTAAGTCTCTTTGAGTCTAGCTTTCCATATGTATAAAGTGAGAATAAATACAATGTCATTAAAATTTATATTGAAAGTTAAATGTTCAAATAAATATTTTTGTTAAATGATTAGCTCAATGATTGGCATTGATTTAGTGGTCAAAAACTGAGGGTTTTTGGGTTTTTTCCATTTATCTTTCTTTTATTCCTTTGTTCTCTCTTTTTCTCTTTCTAAACCCTTTAGGTTGGGTTTGTTAATGCAGATACTAACTTGAAATTTAGAATGTAGTGTCTGTATTAGAAATTATCATCTGGAGAAGAAAGTGGAGATGAGAAGCAAGACTGAGCAAAGGAAGTAGTTGAACTGAAATGCAGTTCTGAAAAAAAGCTAAACAAAACAAAACAAAACTCCTCAACCAATCTCCTGAACATCTCTAGGATATAAATATAAATGATATAAATTTAACCCATGTTGTAGTTAAGGAGGCTAACTTAGTTAGGAAGTTTGGCACCTTGGATAAATATGCCCTCATGGTGGAGGGAAATCCTGCCCCAGACAACTGGGGAAATGTCTCACTTGAAGGCATTCAGGTAGGACATCTCCATGTCCACCACACTATCATCTAATTATCCCTCTCTCTGTTCTTCCTTCCTTTTCCATTTTCTCCCTTAACATACAAAAAAAAAGACATTAATTGAACTTTCTTATCATTCAAAATTAGGGCTGTGTGGCAGAATTTTATCATAGTGGATACCTCCACTATGCAAGTGGATATGGGAACCGCAGTCACAATTTGCTCATTATAAACATGAAAAGTTGAAAAAAATTGGATTATTTATTCCAAATAATAAAATCACCTTGACCTTAGAATGTGACTCTCACCTTTCCTAGGATTTATACCTATACCCTTTAGTATAAGTTCTTGATTTTCAAAATAGATACCAAAATAAAGCCACTTTTGTGTTTTAACTTAATGACATTAATATTAATATTAATGCATTAAATAATACATGAAAGTAGTGTTAGGCTAGAATTTTAAACATGTGTTTAATCTTCATAATAACCACTAAAATAAATTTTATTATTTAAAAACTATATAGTTATGTTGTTCTCGATTACATAACTCAACTAAAATTTGAAAAAATGTTTACTGTTATAATGCTTTGAAAATATTAAAATATAGTGTTAGGAATATGGGAAATTAAGACTTTTATTAGCCCTTTGAAATCTTTTGTAGTATATTCTTATGCATTATATTTTTCATAGAGAAAATTGTGTGTATCTAGATTTTGTTTTCTGATGGATAGTTATTAAAATTCACTTTTCAAAAAAACTTTTTGTGCCCCAACCAAAAGACACAGGATAGCTGAATGGATAAGAAAACATGACCCACACATATGCTGCCTACAAGAGACCTACCTCAGAGCAAGAGACCTACATGGACTGAAAGTAAAGGGATGGGAAAAAAAATATTCCAAACAAATGGGCAGGAAAAAAAAGCATGGGTAGCAATACTTATATCAGACAAAATAGATTTCAAAACAAAGGACATAAAAAGAGACCCAGAAGGACACTTTATAATGCTCAAAGGAAGAATCCATCAAGAAGACATAAACATTGTAAACATATATTCACCCAACATAAGAGCACCCAAATACATAAGGAAAATCTTGGAGGACTTCAAGAAAGATATGGATAGCCACAAACTGATAGTAGGGGATTTTAACACCCCACTATAAAAAATGGATAGATCTTCCAAACAAAACATAAACAAGGATATTCTGGAACTGAATGATACATTATATCAAATGGACTTAACTTACATATATAGAACATTTCATCCCAAAGAAGCAAAATGCACATTCTTTTCAAATGCACATGGAATATTCTCCAATATAGAACACATGATAGGACACAAAAGAAGCCTCAACAAATTCAGGAAAATTGAACTCATAACAAGCATTTTCTCAGGCCACAAGGGCTTGAAACTGGAAACCAACCTCAAGGAAAAAACTCAAAAACTTTCAAACTCATGGGGACTAAATAGCATGCTATTAAACAATGAATGGGTCAATAATGAGATAAGAGAAGAAATAAAAAAGTCTCTGGAAACAAATGAAAATGAACACACAACAGTCTAAAACCTATGGGACACAGCAAAGGCAGTCCTGAGAGGGAAGTTCATAGCAACACAGTTCTACCTCAAAAAGATAGAAACATTTCAAATAAATGGCCTAACCCTACAACTTCAAGAACAGGAGAAACAACAGTAAACAAATCCCAGAGCAAGTAGAAGGAAGGAAATAATCAAGATCAGAACAGAACTGAATGACATAGAGACTAAAAGAACAATTGAAAGGATCAACTAATCCAGAAGCTGATTCTTTGAAAAGATAAGCAAAATTGACAAGCCTTTCTGCAGACTCTTGAAGAAGAAAAGGGAGAGGACCCAAATAGATAATATCAGAAATGAAAGAAGAGAAATAACAACCAATACCACAGAAATACAAAGTATTGTAAGAAATTACTATGAACAGTTATATGCCAAGGAATTTGAAATCCTTGATGAAATGGACAAATTTCTAGAAAAATATAATCTTCCAACATTGAATGAAGAAGCAAAAAGCATGAACAGACCGGTAACAGCCGGTGAAATTGAAGCAGTAATAAAAAAACTCCTGTTACACAAAAGCCCTGGGCCGGATGTTTTCACAGGAGAATTGTACAAAACATTTAAGGAAGAGTTAATCCCATCCTTCTCAGACTATTCCAAAAAATCCAAGAAGAGAGAAGACTCCCAAACTCTTTTTATGAGGCCAACATCATCCTAATCCCAAAACTAGATAAAGACTCTACAAAGAAAGAAAACTACAGGCCAATATGGCTGATGAACACAGATGGTAAAATCCTCAACAAAATATTGGCAAACCTAATCCAGCAATATTAAAAATAGTCATCCACCATGATCAAGTGGGATTGATCCCAGGGATGCAAGGATGGTTCAATATACACAAATCAATAAACTTAATGCATCATATAAACCAAAGGAAATACAAAAACCACATGATCATCTCAATCTATGTGAAAAAAGCATTTGATAAGGTACAGCCACTATTTATGTTAAAAATATTCAACAACGTGGAAATAAAGAGGGTATATTTCAACATAATAAAGGCCATATATGAAAAACCTACAGCTAACATCATACTCAATCGGCAAAAACTAAAAGCTTTCCCATCAAGATCAGGAACAAGATAAGGATGTCCAGTTTCACCACTTCTAGTCAAAATAGTATTGAAGTCCTAGCCACAGCCATCAGATAAGAAAAAGAAATAAGGGCATCCAAATTGGAAATGTGAAGATAAAACTCTCATTTTTTGTAGATGACATGATAGTGTACATAGAAAACCCTACTAACTCCACCAAAAAACTCCTCAATCTAATAAGTGAATTTGGCAAAACAGCAGGATACAAAGTCAATATTCAGAAATCAAAGACACTTTTGTACTCCAACAACGAACTATCAGAAGCAAAAATCAGGAAAAAGTCCTATTTGCTATAGTAACAAGAAAAATAAAATACCTAGGAATAACTTTAAGGAAATAAAAGATCTGTACACAGAAAACTATACAACACTGAAGAAAGAAATTAAAGAAGACACAAATAAATGGAAGCATATACTGTGTTCATGGATTGGAAGAATAAACATCATCAGAATGTCCATACTACCCAAAGCAATTTATAGATTCAAAGCAATCTCTAATAAAATACCAATGATGTATTATTTCACAGACATAGAACAGATATTTCAAAAATTTATATGGAACCATAAACAACCCTGAATAGCCACAGCAATTTGAGAAAGAAACACAAAGCAGGAGGAATCACAATACTGGGCATAAAACTATAATACAAGGTCAGTATAATCAAAACAGTCTGGTACTGACATAGGAACATACACATAAATCGGTGGGGCAGAATAGGAAGCCCAGAAATAAACTTATGTCTCTATGGTCAATTAATATTCGACAAAGAAGGCAGAAACATACCTTGGAATGAAAATAACCTCTTCAACAAATGGTGTTAGGAGAGCTGGAGATGCAAAGAATTGAAATTCGATCACTAACTGACACCATACACAAAAATAAACTCAAGATGGATAAAAGACTTAAATATAAGTTGCAACACCATAAAAGTCCCAGAGGAGAACACTGGCAGGAAACTCTCAGATATCCCACTCAGCAATTTTTTCACCGATATGTCCCCTAAAGCCTTGGACATAAAGGAACGAATAAACACGTGGGACCTCATCAAAATAAGAAGATTCTGCCTGGCTAAAGAAAATGTCAGCAAAATGAAACGAGGACCAACCTTATAGAAAAATATATTTACCAATGATACATCAGATAGTGGTTTGATCTCCAAAATATATAAAGAACTCATATGTCTCCACTCCAGGAAGACAAACAATCCAATTAAAAAATGGGCAAAGGACCTGGGCAGACACTTCTCCAAGGAAAAGATACAGAGGGCCCAAAGATATATGAAAGGATACTCAGCATCATTAACCATTAGAGAAATGCAAATTAAAACCACAATGAGATACCACTTCACACTGGTCAGAATGGCCACCAGAAACAGATCAACAAACAACTACTGACGAGGTTGTGAAGAAAAGGGAGCCCTAGTGCATTGTTGGTGGGAATGAAGACTGGTGCAGTCACTGTGGAAAACAGTTTGGAATTTCCTCAAAAAGCTAAAGTTGGAACTGCCTTTTGACCCTGTGATTCCACTGCTGGGATTATACCCTAAGAATCCCAAAACACCAATTCAAAAGAACATATGCACCCCAATGTTCATAGAAGCACAATTTACAATAGCCAAGTGCTGGAAGCAACCTAAATGCCCCAAAAACTATGGTACATTTATACAATGGAATACTACGCAGCAGAAAGAAGGAAAGAACTACTACCCTTCGCGATGCCATGGATGGAACTGGAGAGTATTATGCTAACTAAAATAAGCCACGGGGCAAAAGACAAATATCATATGATCTCACCTATAAACAACGAAAATATAACCAGCAACGGTGAAACAAAAAAGAAACCAACAGAATCCAGAGAAAAGGTCGGGGGGGGGGGGGGGGGTGTGGGAAGGGAAGAGTTAAGTCAAGGAACATGGATAAACGACCAGTGGACAAAGCCAAAATGGGAAAGGACTGAGGAAGTGAGGTAAGGGAGGGGGGCAGGGGATGGTGGTGGTTGGAAGGTGGAGACAAATGTATTTGAAAAATAAAAAGATAAAATAATAGTTTAAAAAAATAAAAAATGTTAAAGACTTTATTTATTTAGTTTTAGAGAGAGGGGAAGGGAGTGAGAAAGAGAGGGAGAGAAACATCAATGTGTGGTTGCTTCTCCTGTGCCTTCTACTGGGGACCCAGCCCGCAACCCCAGCATGTGTCCTGACTGGAAATCAAACCAGTAGATCCTTTGGTTGGCAGGCCAGCACTCAATCCACTGAACCATTCTAGCCAGAGAAAAATTCACTTTCTTATTGGTGAAGTGGGCTCAATTAGTCCTTCTTTTTTCCCTTTTTTGCATGGTTCAGCTGTTACATGAACTTCTCAAAAAATTGATTCTTTGAAAGTATAAAGAAAAGAGGATAGCAAAGAGTAAATTTTTAGAAAATAGGAAAAAGATGGTGAAAAAAAAGCAGTACATTTTTCATCTGCTCCACACAAGGCCTCTGAATTAATCCTCTACAAAAGCAGTAAGAATTAACTTCTCTTGCATTTCCTCCATCCCCAGACACTAAGCCTTCATTAATCTTTAAGTTAAATCTCAGGGAAAGCTCTTAGATTGAAATTGAATTGTTTAGGTTAGTTGGAAAACTTTATCTATGCCATAGATATAAGCATCCAGATATTAGATATTAGCAGATTTGATTTTGCACCATAAAATCATGTGCATCCACGCTAACAAACTTGTGCGGAAAGATTATGCATACACCTATTTCTTGGCTGTTTGCCGTGACTCTCATTTGAGAGCTAATACTAAGCATGTGTAGGATATGTATATAATGATACCATATATGCCTAGGCCACAATGTCAACCTGAGACATTTACTCTAAGATAATAGATAGAACAATTACTGTTCATGTTTTTTTTCCTGCTACTTATTGAGACTCATGTAATTTTAATGCTTTCATAGTAACTCAAAAAAGAAAAACACTTTTAGACTCATCATATTCATTAATAAGGAGAAAATTCATTAAGCAATATTTGGACTGTATATTACTAGAATACTTAAAAAGATATTGTTTCTTCTATTTTATTATTATAATAAAATGCAGTCTTTTTATAGAACATATATAATTAAATAAAATTGTAAAATGAGTTTAACTTGTGTAAACCATTTAACAATATAGGTTTCTCTGACTGTAAAATCTCAAGGACTTCGTACTAGCTGCCTGAATTAGCCATGGAATTGGCAAAACAAACTTAAAATATAAACAATATACTTTTTATTAGCATATTTACTTAACACTATAAAGAGGAAATGAAACATTTTATTATTTAGTGATAGCTACATACACTACTTTTTCTTCATAAAATAGAAAACAAAAATCTTCAACGGTAATGTGTTTTCTGAAAACATATGGAAAGCTTTATTTACTTATTTAACAAATATTTATTGAAAGTTACTGTGATTCAGAGACTATTCTCAGGACTGGTGATATACTAATGAACAGACAGATAAAGCACCTGTCCTCATTAAGTTTATACTCCATGACAAAGAAATAAAGAAGCAAACAAAAACAATCAACTAAACATATTTGTGTAACACATAATTTAGGAAATGATATATGATTTATCAGATTGATTTTAGTCAAAGTTCGAAAAGAGCATCATCTAAGGAAAAACCTTAGTGACTGTGTGATTTAAGAATTTACTATAATAAGAGGTCTGTCCAGAAAAAGTCCAGTTATTGTTAATATAACAAGAACAGTCTATGTGACTTTGATGTAACCTGGCAGCCAAGAAGTATGGTTTGGAATACACATGTGCGAACAACGATGTCACTATACTAGTCAATGGGGATGGTAGACGCCACTGAGTGAGCATGTGTACTGTGTGTCCATTGCATCCAAAATGACTGAGTGAGTAGAAAAACAAATCTGCATCAAATTTTGTGTTAAGCTTGAACATTCCCCCACAGAAACTATTTTGATGGTTCAGAAGGCTGAAGCTATGGGCAACTGGTGATTAGCAGCTTCATCATGATAATGTGCCCATTCATGCATCATGTCTCATGCAAAGGTATTTGGCAAACTGTCAAATCACCCAGGTGACTCAGTTCCCCCTACACACCAGATTTGGCACCCTGTGTCTTCTGGCTTTTCCCAAAACTGAAATCACCTTTAAAAAGGAAGAGATTTGAGATGGTTGATGAGATTCAGGAAAATTTGATGGGACAGCTGCTGGTGATTGGGAGAACTGTGCGAGGGCCCAAGGTGCCTACTTTGAAGGGGACTGAAGCATCATTGTCCAATTCACATTGTTTCTTGTATCTTCTTCAATAAATGTCTCCATTTTCATAGTATATGTCTGGATACCTTCTGGACAGACCTTTTATATACAACATGAAAGAGTTTAAATAATGTAAGAAATTCTGTGTACATGAATGCTGAAAATATTATAGGACAGAGACCAATAAAGAATACATTATAATGCCATGAATAATTTTTTTTCTTTATTTCTATAACATGACTCCTGAATATACTTCCAACCTTTTGAATCACTAGAAATGTTCAGAAATATTCAACCCAGAAATATCAAATCTCTCAGTCAAATTACAACTTTGAAGAATGATCATACTGGAGAAGTGAGTTTCATTTAACTGGAATCATGCTGGCAAATTTGCCCAGAAACAGCCACATTATGCAATGGCATGCCAAGGGAATTAATAACTGATGGATGATCAGACTTGCTCAAAGTGGTGGCAATCATCTGCTACTTAAACCACTACATTTTGTCAAATAACAAGTCTTTACTGGTGCCAAATCTGTAATTATTTTACTTAACAGTGATGACATGTGTGCCTATTCTGCAAGATCCAATACTGATGTGTCTGTTTTTGGCCAAAAACCACCCAGTATTTGAGATAATAACCTTATTTCTACATCTGTCTCTCTGCAGGATGGGGTTTTAATTCTATTTTTCCTTTTCATTTTGTTTTGGTTTTTGAAAGTTAAAAAATTTAAACCTTATTTTACAAGAGGGCTTTGTTTGAACAATGTCATAATCTCAAACATAACTTTTTAAAAAACGTTGTTTGGGGCTCCACATGATTATTTTAGATAACAACCTTGAAGTGACAGTCTGTCACTATATGGATATTAATATGCATGTATATGTATATTCCTGTGACCAAGTGCTTTTGCTGTTAGAAAATAGGGCAAAATTTCCCCCAGTGACTTCATCATTTCCTGGTAATAAGTCCCAATTTCAGGCCACTAGCATAGGGCAACAAACCAACAGTGGTGCCCTAATGGACTGAATGAAAATTAACTCCATTATTGTCTAAATGCCTACATTACAACAAGGGAGTGATATAGGTCATTGAAAGAATAAATCCAAATATGTAGAATCTCAAAAGGAAGGTTTCCACTGAGGGAAGGAATAATCCAGGCAAATTTACCTAAAAAGCATGAGAAAATAGTTTCCAACTGATGAAAGGGTTTCATTCTAAAAAAAGTTTTTCTTCATTTTCTAACTTTTAAAATTTATTTTTATTTTTTTTTAAATTGCTCAACTTCAGTTGTCCCCATTTTCCCCCCAATACTCTCCTCTGCTCCACCCACCCCCACCTCCCACCCCCAATCCTAATCCCCCCTTGTCTTTGTCCATGGGTTCTTTATACGTGTTCCTTGATGACCCTTGACTGTCTTTCCCCAGTTATCCCCCTTCCCTCCTGTCTCATTACTGTCAGCTTGTTCTTTTTTTTCCAAGTTATTTTCTGGGAATAGAGTAAAAATATTTTTTTGGATCTTAATATAGCCACTGCAGTTTCTTTGGCTAGTGTTTATATAGTATATACCTATTTTTCTATACTTTCATTTTAAATCAGTCTGTGTCTTTATATCTAAAGTATGTCAGTTTTAGTTAAGTAGCTTCCTTAGAGCAGAATTGTGCATTTTTGTACACTCTGACAATTTGCCTTTTAAAAGTGATGTGTAAATTATTTATATTTAATAATTAGTATGGTTGGGTTTAAATATAACATTTGCTCTTTTTTGTTTGGTCTATCTGTTCTTTGCTCCTTGCTTAATTTTTTTACTGCCTTATTTCAAATTATTATTATTTTATGATTTATTATATCTCTATTGCTGAATAAACACCAATATCTCATATGTCTGTGTGCTTGCTCTAGGATTTCAACATGTGTCTTTAATTTATCACACAATCTATTTTAAGTAATATTATACCACTTCACATATAGTATTTCACACAAACATACAATAGTATGCTGCTACTCCTTTCCTTTCTTGATGTTTGTGCTCATATTGTCATGTATTTTAAATCTATATATGCTATAATTCTTAATACATTCTTTGTTTTTGCTTTAAATAGTCAAAGATTATCTTTGAAAACGAATAAACATTGAAAAATATATATATAATATTAAATCCAATATGTACATTTTTTGCATTCTTTATTACTTATTTTTAACCTAATTTCTTTCTGAATTATTTTCCTTCTCCTGGAAGAATTTTCTTAAACATTTACTATAGTGTAGGTTTGTTACTGATTAATGTTCTTAACTTCATGTGTGTTTCAATAATTCTTCATTTCACTCACATTCATGAAGATTATTTATTCTGGGTATAGACTTCTGTATAAGTAAGTATTCTCGTTTTTTTTCCCCCCCTACTACAATACTAAAAAAGAATCACTCCATTGTTTCATCTTTACATAGTAACTGATAAGAAATCTGATGTCACCCTCACCTTTGTTCTCCTTTATAATAGGTTTTGTTTCTCTTTATCATTCTTTTTTCAGAATTTGTTTATATTATCTCTTCAAGTGGTTTTTCCCATGTTCTTCTTTTTTGGAGCTCTTTCAGCTTCCCTAATATATAAGTTGCTAGTTTTCATAAAATTTGAAAAAAATTATTTTTTTAGCATTTTTGGCTCTTCCCTTCCCCATTCATTCCTAATGAGACTCCAATGACATGATGGTAGGTGATTATCCCACAAGTCACTGATGTTCTGTTTATTTTTAAGACTTTTCTCTGTGTTCCTAATTTTTGATGGTTTTTATTGCTATATTTTCAAGTTTACTGAACTTTCCTTCTGCAATATACAATCTGTCATTGGTCCCTTCTAGTGTACTTTTATTCTAGATATATTTTTTCCATTTTTAAAAGCTCCATGTATGTTTTAAAAATATCTTTTATTTATATCTTGGTATGATCATGTCTTTCCATACCTTCTGTAATCTGTGGCACATATTTATAATTTTTCAATTATTGTTTATGTCTTCTTATTTCAACAACTCTGTAATTTTTAATTCTGTTCCTGTTAATTGATTTTTTTCTTAGTATGGAATTATATATTCCTGCTTTTATGAATGCTAGTTAGCTTTTAATAGGATGTCAAACATTATGAATTTTGTATGGTTTTATGCTTGACTTTGTTATGTTTCTTTAGCATCAAACTTTGTTCTTGCATAAAGTTAAATTATTTGGAATCAATTGGATTTTTCTGCTTAGATTTTTTTACTGTGGTCCAGGGAAGGCTTTAGTCTAGGACTGATTAAATCCCAATACTGAGGTGAAGACATGGAGAACACTATCCGATGCCCCCTGTATTTAATTTAGTCTCCTTTCTGGTTGGGGGAACACCAAATAGTCTCATTCTTCTATGAGTTCTAGAAATTTTTCACCCTAGTGATTTCTGATTGTTTTTTCCTCCATCCTTAGATAGTGTGTTCTCATGCATGTTCTGCTTACTGTGTCAGTCAAAGACTTAGGGGAATCCTAATAAGATGGATTTTAAGAGCTCTCTTGTACAGCATGTTCCTTCTCAATGCTTTGTCATACAAACATTAGCTATCTTGGCTTTCCCAAACTCTGATTTCTCTCCTTAGTTCAGCAAGGCTACTGGCATCTGTTCTAGTTCCCCTTTCTTACAGTACAGTCTGTGATGAGTACCAAGGTAGAAAACTTGGGAAATCTTGTGTTCATACTTTTGTTTTCTTCCTTTTAGGAATGCCCATCCTGCACCTACTGCCATTCTATATTGAGAAATAGTTAACAGGAATTTATTAGAGGAAGGACAATAAGACATGTTTATTTAGTATGGTTGAAAACTCTCAAAACTATTTTTACATTGTTTTCAGTGAGAAATTGTCAATGATAATCAATGTTATCAGTGTAATTTTAATACAGGCACTTACACTTTTAAATAAGTCTGAAGGAATGGAAAAAGGATAGATGTCATTTTTAATTACTTTTTGTACTCAGTTATTTTTTGGTGGTTAGTATTTCTAATTAATATATAAAAATTGTTATTAATTTGCTTCTACATAGCATTTTATACTATGGACATACCATAGTTTATTTAAACTTACATATTACTGTTTAGGTGGTTTCTTAAAGGTGGCTTCTGAAAGGTGGTTTTTATTATCAACCACATTGCACAATGAACATACAAATTTCTTTGTAACATGCTATTATTCTTATAAAACAAATGAAAAGAAATACTATTATTTCATTTATAGGTCAACACATTTTAATTTTATAAGTTATACAAAATTGTCTTCCAATAAGTTATATGGTCACAACAAATCACATGTATATTTATTTTCTCACAATCAGCCAGTCACTAAATATTATCAATATTTAAAATATTTTCAATATAATAAAAATAGTTAAATTCTGATACATATCTATGATTGCTCTAAATATCATGTATAAATACCTACTTCACCGTATAGATAATTTGTTACTAAACAGAGTGCATTTGGCCACTTACTGCCAAGCACAGAATAAAACAGAAATTGGTAGGGAAGGAAAAAGCTCTTATTTAAATGTTTCCAAATTTGGGAAAGTGGGTGACTCTGCAACTGCAGGCTAATCTCTTTCACAAAACACAGAAATAATTCAGCCAACCCCTAGAATTAGAGTTGGTGTTCTGAGATCCCAATCCATTCTTATCTGTCCTTCTGGATCCCAAGGATTCTAGGCACACCCACTCTCCAGCTTCTGGCTCCTCTCCTGGAGTGCACAACTGTGGGGCTGCCATTGTCTCACCACAGCTTCTTCCTCATTTGGTGCCTGAGGCTACTGCTAACCACTGCAAGCCGGGGGCTCTGTCTGTGGTGCCCAGCACCCAAGGCTGCTTGCAACCCCATGCACTATGGCCCATAAACTGACATCAAAGCAAAAGAAGAGGTCAGTCCAGGACCCACGTGGCATGGAGTTAGGGGACACGTCCCAGTGGAGCAGCCCAGCATGCTGGAACTAGCATTTGGTGTGAGCTGACCCTTGATAAGGCAGGCAAGAGGGTGCAGAAGGGGAAAAGAGGGAAATATTCTGCCAGCCTTTTATTTAAATCTCCAGCCCCAAAATCCTATGTGCTCCAGAAATGTCCCATTTTAGTAACCAGTTCCAATTAGACAACAGGTCTGCCCATCCTCTTGTTGTCATGTTCCAGGAGTGGGTAGGAGGATTTATATCCATGCGTAGCATCTCTCTTTGTTGACTCTACCTGAGGTTATGAAAATCTATCGTGCGCCGCGCTGCAGTTTCAGTCCTGCCTCCTTCGACATTTCCCTATCCTCCCTTCTTCAGGGAACACAGTCTCTCATGCACTGCCTCAAGGATCCCTCCCTGCTCCCCAGTGATCTTGCCAGATCATCCTGTAATAATTTCCCCTTTAATACTGCTGAACCTTTGTAATTTTACAATGGCAAATGGGCAAATGTTTCATTCATCTGCAGCTGCTTCTTGCTGGCCATGAACATAGTCCTACCTACCTTGGGGTCCAGAGAACAAAAAGATAGGTTTGTAGTGAAAAGTAGACTTTATTTAAGGGAGGAGGATCCTATAAAGTCCAGGTCAGTTGGCCGTCCCTGAAAAACAGCATATACGATGTCCAAAGGATGGTGTTGCCAGACAAGTTGGCAAATTTGTTGTATTCTGGAGGTGACAAATTTGGCAAGAAGGTTAAAAGGCACAGTCAGAACAATAACAACTAAGTAACAAAGGGAAGCACTAATTTTACAGGCTAAGAAAGGAATGGTTTCCTTGGAGGAGGGTGTGCAAGGGATGTCACACTCTTCCAAAGATATTTTGTCCAATGTGACCAAAATTAGGTTCAAGGAATATTCTAATATTTGTCTCCTCTGAAAATTGTGGACCCTTTCTGTCTGAACAATTAGGACATAAAATAAAAGTATTATTAAGTGAAGCCAATAGACTGCCCCATATTTCACCAACTCAACCATCTAGTCTAGCCAAAATACTGATTCATGGGAGATGGCAATGGAGATGGGCTTCTAAAATATTACCTTTTGTACCAGGACGGATGGACCGAGAGGACATTATTCTAAATGAAATAAGACAGTTAGGGAAAGACAAATACCACATGATTTCACTTATATATGGAATCTAATGAACAAACTGAAGTAACAATCAAAACAAAGACAGACTCATAGATCAAGAGTAGGATGACAACTAAGGTGGGGAGTATGGAGGTGGAGGGATTAAGCAAAAGGAAAAAGGACTCATGGACCTGGACAACAGTGTCATGATTGTGAGCAAAGAAAGGTGGGTATAAGGGAACTAAATGGTAGTGAAAAAAGATACAATAATTTTTTTAAGTAATTAAAGTAAGGCCTATACGGTATAAATAATCACTCAGATAATGAGGTCATAGGCATTTACCCAATGAAAACCAAGAGAAAAACACAAAGGCTAATTCACAAAACAAATTATAAAGATGCTCTGACTCCACAAGACTATCATTTAAAAAGACGTTCAGTTGCAACCACTTAGCTAAAATGATATTAAAGTGACAATTTGACAAATTCTTCTTGCCTATATATTGAACAAGTATAGTAATAGATCTAGTGCTGGGGTAAAAAATGTATGAAGAAACCAGTTCAGCTCCCCAGTGAAAGCAAAACTTTGAAGACAGATAGTTGCACTAGAGTCCGTTATCGACCACTAATCATTGTGATTTTCCTTAAAAAATATTTTTTTTCTTAAGATCAACCCATTGTCATAGAAGGGACAGGATTAAATCCTGTTTGTAAATTTTCCTTATTACTTACATATACACAACAAGAATAGAAATTAATCACATAGGCTCTTGTAATCTGCTTTCCTGGGACTTACACAAAAAACTTTTAGATTTAGCTTTAGTTGGCTTTTCATGCCACAGAAGCCAAGCCCCCCGACACCATTCATCCTTGCCTGCAGTACCTACTTTGCAAAAGTGCTTGAGGTTCCTAAATTTCTTTTTTTGTTTATTTATTTTTGTCCAAAATGTTTATTCTAAAAAAGTTAATCTTTCTCCAAACTGGGATTGAGATAAATTCCCCCACAACTTTATGGATTTGCATGCTATTCCAATGGCAGTCTTTACTGAACCATTCTTATTTATTTATTTATTGTTTGAATACATTGACTTCATATTCCTGCTACCACTTTCCACTGCCCAACCAACCTTCATTTCCCTGCTCAATCCTTTCCCACTTTGGCTTTGTCTTTGGTCCTTTAAACATGCTCCTTGATTTGACCATCTCCTTTTTTTCCCCCATTACACCCATTCTCCCTTCCCTCTTATTACTGTTGGTTCATCGTTCATTTTTTCTTTCAATATTGCAGGTTATATTTTTCTTTCTTGTTTGTTTGGTTCATTAGGTTACACTTACACATGAGGTCATATGGTATTTGACCTTCACTCCTTGGCTTAATTCACTTAGCATAAGGCTGTCCAGGTCCATCCATGTTGTCGTGAAGGGTAGTACCTCTTTCTTTCTTTCTGCTGTGTAGTATTCCACTGTGTAAATATACCAGAGTTTTTTGATCCACTCATTTGTTGATGGGCACTTAGGTTGCTTCCAGCACTTAGCTATTGTAAACTGTGCTACTATGAACATAGCTCCTTTTGAATTGGTGTTTTGGGATTCTTAGGGTATAATCTCAGCAGTGGTACCAATAGGTTAAAAGGTAGTCCCATTTTTAACTTTTTGAGGAAATTCCAAACTGTTTTCCACAGTGGCTACACCAGTCTGCATTGCCACCAACAGTGTGCTAGGGTTCCCTTTTCTCCACAGCCTCACCAGAACCTGTTAATCTGTTTCTGATGGCCATTCTGACCAGTGTGAAGTGGTATCTCATAGTGGTTTTAATTTGCATTTCTCTGATGGCTAATGATACTGAGCATCTATTCATATGTCTCTGGGCCCTCTGTATATTTTCCTTGGAGAAGTGTCTGCCCAGGTATTTTGCCCATTTTTTAACTGGACTGTTTGTCTTCCTGGAGTGGAATCGCGTGAGTTCTTTATATATTTTGGAGATCAAACTGCTGTCTGGTGTATTATTGGCAAATATATTTTCCCATATAGTTGGTTCCCTTTTCATTTTGCTGATATTTTCTTTAGCCATGCAGAAACTCCTTATTTTGATGAAGTCTCATTTGCTTATTTTTTCCTTTATGTCCCTTGCTCTAGGGGACATATCGGTGAAAATATTCCTGCATGTGATATCTGAGAGTTCCCTGCCTATATTCTCCTCTAGAACTTTTATGGTGTTGCACCTTATATTTAAGTCTTTTGTTCATCTTGAGTTTATTTTTGTGTATGGTATAAGCTGGTGGTCAAATTTCATTTTCTTTTCATTTATTTATTTATTTACTTATTTATTTATTTTTTCAAATACTTTTGTCTCTGCCTACCCCCCACCACTTTCTCTTGCCCCTTTCCTCGTTCCCTCCCTCAGCTCTTCCCCTTTGGTTTTGTCCATGAGCCCTTGCTATATGTTCCTTGACTTTCCCCTTCCCTTCCTTTTCCCTGCCCCGCCTCCTTCCCTCTTGTCTCTGCTGATTTCTTTTCATTTCAGTGTTGCTGGTCTTATTTTCCTTGCATCTTTGTATTGTTGGTTAGGTTCCGCTTATAGGTGAGATCATATGGTATTTCTCTTTCGCTCCCTGACTTATTTCACTTAGCCTAATGCTCTCCAGTTCCATCCATGCTGTCGCGAAGTTTAGTAGTTCTTTTTTTCTTTCTGCTACATAGTATTCCATTGTGTATATGTACCATAATTTTTTGATCAAATCATCTACTGACGGGCATTTAGGTTGCTTCCAACACTTGGCTATTGTAAAGTGCGCTGCTAAGAACATTGGGGTGCATAGGTTCTTTTGAATTGGCGTTTTGAGATTCTTAGGGTATAGTCCCAGCAGGGGAATCACCGGATCAGAAGGCAGTTCCATATTAGCTTTTTGAGAAAATTCCACACTGCTTTCCACAATGGCTGCACCAGTCTGCATTCCCACCAGCAGTGTACTAGTGTTCCCTTTTCTCCACAGCCTCGCCAGCACCTGTTGTTTGTGGATCTGTTTATGATGGCCATTCTGACCGCTGTGAGATGGTACCTCATGGTGGTTTTGATCTCCATTTCTCTGATGGCAGGTGATGCTGAGCATGCTTTCAAATTCTCTGGGCCCTCTGTATCTCCTCCTTGGAAAAGCGTCTGCCCAGGTCCTTTGCCCATTTTTTTATTGGATCATTTAACTTCTTGGAGTGGAGTCGAGTGAGTTCTTTATATATCTTGGAGATCAAACCTCTATCTGATGTAACATTAGCGAATATATTTTCCCATACGGTTGGCTCCCTTTTCATTTTGCTGATGTTTGCTTTAGCCATGCAGAAGCTTCTTATTTTGATGAGGTCCCACTTCTTTATTCTTTCCTTTATGTCCCTTGCTTTAGGAGACATATCAGTGAAAAAATTGCTGCGTGGGATATCTGAGAGTTTCCTGCCAATGTTCTCCTCTAGGACTTTTATGGTGTTGAGACTTATATTTAAGTCTTTTATCCATCTTGAGTTTATTTTTGTGTATGGTGTCAGCTGATGATCCAATTTCAATATTTTGCATGTAGCCGTCCAGCTCTCCCAACACCATTCATTGAAGAGGCTATTATTGCTCCATTTTATGCTTCCGTCCCCCTTTGTCAAATATTAGATGCCTATACAAACCTGGGCTTATTTCTGGGTTTTCTATTCTGTTCCACTGGTCTATGGGTCTGTTCTTGTGCCAGTACCAGACTGCTTTGAGTATAGTGGCTTTGTAGTAGAGTTTGATGTCCGGTATTGTGATCCCTTCTACTTTGTTTTTCTTTCTCAAAATTGCTGCGGCTATTCGGGGTCATTTATGGTTCCATATAAATTTTTGAATGTCTGTTCTATTTCTGTGAAATACGTCATTGGTTTCTTAATAGGGATTGCATTGAATCTATAAATTGCTTTGGGTAGTATGGACATTTTGATGGTATTAATTCTTCTAATCAATGAGCATGGTATATGCTTCCATTTATTTGTGTCTTCCTTAATTTCTTTCTTCAATGTTGTATAGTTTACTGCATACAAGTCTTTTACCTCTTTGGTTAAATTTATGCCTACGTACTTTATTTTTCTTCTTGCTGTATCGAATGGTATTTTCTTTGCTGATTTCTTCTTCTATTTCATTGCTGGTGTACAAAAATGCCTTTGATTTCTGAATGTTGACTTTGTATCCTGCTGTTTTGCCAAATTCACTTATTTGGTTGAGGAGTTTTTTGGTAGAGTTCACAGGGTTTTTATGTACACTATCATATCATCTGCAAACCAGGATAGCTTTACTCCCTCCTTTCCAATTGGAAGCCTTTTATTTCTTTCTCTTGTCTGACCACTGTGGCTAGGAATTTCAGTACGATGTTGAAAAGAAGCGGTGAAAGCAAACATCCTTGTTGTGTTCCCAATCTTAATGGGAAAGCTTTCAGTTTTTGCCCTTTGAGTATGATGTTGGCTGTGGGTTTTTCATATATGACCTTTATTATGTTGAGGAATGTCCCATTTATTCCCATTTTGCTGAGTGTTTTGATCATAAATCGGTGTTGTATCTTATCCAATGCTTTATCTGCGTCTATCGAGATGATCGTGTGGTTTTTGTCTTTTCTTTTATTTATGTGATGTATTACGTTTATTGACTTGCATATATGGAACCATCCCTGCATCCCTGCGATGAATCCCACTTGATTGTGGTGGATAATCTTTTGAATGTATTGCTGGATGCGGTTTGCTAATATTTTGTGGAAGAGTTTAGCATCTATGTTCATCAGCAAAATTGGCCTGTAGTTTTCATTCTTTGTAGGGTCTTTATCTGTTTTTGGGATTAGGGTGATGCTGGCCTCATAGAAAGAGTCTGCGAGTCTTCCCTCCTCTTGGATTTTTTGGAATAGTCTGAGAAGGACAGGGGTTAGGTCTTCCTTAAATGTTTTGTAAAATTCTCCTGTGAAACTGTCCAGCCCTGGGTTTTTTGTGTGCTGGGAGTTTCTTGATGACTGCTTCAATTTCCCCAGTGGTTATAGGTCTGTTCAAGCTTTCTGTTTCTTCCTCCTTCAGTGTTGGAAGATTATACTTTTCTAAAAATTTGTCCATTTCATCAAGATTTTCAAATTTCTTGGCATATAATTGTTCATAGTAGTTTCTGACAATCCTTTGTATTTCCGTGGTATCAGTTGTTATTTCTCCTCTTTTGTTTCTGATATTATTAATTTGGGTCCTGTCCCTTTTTTTCTTGGTGAGTCTGCTTAAAGGCTTGTCAATTTTATTTATCTTTCAAAGAAGCAGCTTCTGGATTGGTTGATCCTTTGAATTGTTCTTTTCATCTCTATGTCATTCAATTCTGCTCTAATCTTGATTATTTCCTTCCTTCTACTTGCTCTGGGATTTATTTGTTGTTGTTTCTCCAGTTCTTGAAGTTGTAGTGTTAGGTCTTTTATTTGAAATGTTTCTATCTTTTTTAGGTAAGCCTATATTGCTATGAACTTTCCTCTCAGGATTGCCTTTGCTGTGTCCCATAGGTTTTGGACTGTTGTCTGTTCATTTTCATTTGTTTCCAGAAATTTTTTGATTTCTTCTCTTATCTCATTATTGACCCATTCATTGTTTAATGGTCTACTGTTCAGTCTCCATGAGTTTGCAAGTTTTTGAAGTTTCTCTTTGAGGTTGATTTCCAGTTTCAAGCCCTTGTGGTCCGAGAAAAAGTTTGGTATTATTTCAATTTTCCTGAATTTGCTGAGGTTTGCTTTGTGTCTTATCATGTGGTCTATCTTTGAAAAACTTCCATGAGCATTTGAAAAGAATGTATATTTTTCTTCTTTGGGGTGTAAAGTTCTATATATGTCAGTTAAGTCTCTTTGATTTAGTGTGTCATTCAGCTCCACAATATGTTTATTAATGTTTTGTTTGGAAGATCTGTCCATTTTTGACAGTGGGGTGTTGAAATCCCCTACTATCAGTGTGTTGCTGTGTATATCTTTTTTGAAGTTGTCCAACGATTTCCTTATATACTTGGGGGCTCCTATATTGGGAGCTTATAAGTTTACAAAGTTTATGTCTTCCTGATAGATTCTTCCTTTAAGTATTATAAAGTGCCCCTCTGGGTCTCTTTTTATGGCCTTTGTTTTGAAATCTACTTTGTCTGATACACGTATGGCAACCCATGCCTTTTTCTCTTGCCCATTTGTTTGGAATATTTTTTTCCATCCTTTTACTTTCAATCTATGTAGGTCTCTTGCTCTGAGGTGGGTCTCTTGTAGACAGCATATGTGTGGGTCATGTTTTCTTATCCATTCAGCTACCGTGTGTCTTTTGATTGGGGCATTTAGTCCATTCACGTTGAGAGATATTACTGATAGAAACTTACTCATCTTTTCTCTTTGTACCTGTGTTCCTCTCTCTTTCATTCTTTTCCTTCATCTTCTTAAACCAGTCCCCTTAGCATATCTTGGAGTGCTGGTTTGGTAGAGATGTATTCTTTTGGTCTTTTCTTGTCTGGGAAACTCCATATTTCCCCTTCTATTTTAATTGAGAGCCTTGCTGGGTAGAGCAGCCTTGGCTGTAGGCCCTTGCTTTTCATGACTTGGAATATTTGTTGCCATTGCCTTCTGGCTTTAGTGTTTCTGTTGAGAAGTCAGCTCCTAGGCATATCGGGGCCCCCTTGTATGTTACTTTCTCCTTCTCCCTTGCTGCCTTGAGGATTCTCTGTTTGTCTTTGATAGTTACCATTTTAATTATGATGTGTCTTGGAGTGGACCTCCTTGAGTCCCTCTTGAGTTGGGTCCTCTGTGCCTCCTGGATCCATGAGAGCCTTTCTCTCCTCAAATTAGGGAAATTTTCCATCATTAATTTTTTGAGGAGGTTCTCTATCCCTTGCTTCTCTTCTTCTCCTCCTTCTGGTATCCCTATTATATGGATATTATTGCGTTTCAGGTTGTCTTGCATTTCCCTAAATGCCTCTTCATTCTTTTTGAGCCATTTTTCCATTTCTTGTTCTTTCTGGGAGCTTTTTTCTACCTTATCCTCCATCTTACTGATTCGATCCTTGGCTTCATTCAGCCTGCTTTGGATTCCTTCTACTGTGTTCTTCAATTTAGAAATGGTATTCTTCATATCCTCTTGTGTCTTCTTGATAGTTTCTATGTCCTTTTCCAGGTTGATATAGTTTACTGTAAGATCCTGATAGTTTCTGTGCAGTTTCTCATAGTTCTCTTTGAGCTGGCAGAGCTCATTGAGCTTCCTTAGAACCATTGTTTTGAATTCCATATCTTATAGTTCCCTTGCCTCTATTTCATTTAGATCTCTCTGTGGGGAGTCACCTTTTCTACTCATTTGGGGGGAATTTCTTTTTCTTCCCATTTTTGTGAGAGTCTGTTAAGTAATTTACTTATTTTTTAATTTATTTTTGCTTCTGCTTCAATTGGGCTGCCTAGATTTCCTGACTTTGTGGATTAAACTTCTATGGTAGTAGGTGGGTCTTTTCATTTATTTATTTATTTATTTTTCCCTTTACTTTTCTTTCTGGCCTGCCTCTGATGATGTCAGTTGTTGACCCTATATGACCTTGCATCATTTGTTTGAGCCTTCCATGAGTCTACTGTCTGTGTCTGACTCCTGCCTAGGGCAGCTCTGTGAGCCCTTCGGTCAGGGATGGACTATTTCTTTGGATCACTCTGCATTCTCACACTGGCTCCGTGAGTGCGCTCCCCTGGCCTGGCAGGATCCCCCACTCGCCTGGGCTCCCGCGTGCTTGCCCCAGACCAGGGGACTTATTCGCGACCTCACATACTTGTCTGACCCCCCTGGCCAGGGGCACCCCAGCATTGGTCAGTTTAGGGTCTTCTATTGTGTGTTTTCCCTGCTTTTGGCTCTTTGCGTGCGTTGCTTGCCCTCACCAAATGGAGACTAGGGAAATGGGAGGAAGTCAGCTCCAGGACTCTCTGGTTAATCCTGTCTCCAGTCTCTCCTCCAGGGACTCTGGGCAGCTCTGTGACCCCTTTGGCCCAGGATCTACTAATTCTGTGAGTCGCTCCACAATCAAGGGCAGCGCGGGTCAATTTTTGCCTGCCCTTGCCGCTCTGCGCACTCCCTCGCAGGCCATATAGGTGCCAATCTGTGGGAGGCCTTGCCAGCCCATGCGAGCCCTCGCCAGCCCGCGTGGGTCCACATACATGCTCGCCAACCCTCGCTGGCCACTTCGCCCAAGTGTGCGCTCCTGCACTGGGTGGTTTTGGGGTGTCTATGTGTGCTTTTCAGGTTTTGGCTCTTTGGGGGTGTGGCCTCTTCCCACACAATGGAGACTACGGGAAAGGAGAAGGAGTCGGGACTCCCCGGTTCCTCCTCCCGTTCTTTCCCCAATGCCTCCGTTTCCAGTGTCTCCTCAGTGGTCTCCGGGCAGTTCCGTGACCCCTTCGGCCAAGGATCCACCCCCTGTGTAGACTGCATTCAATCGCAGGCAGTCTGGTTCATGCGGGCCCCGCTTCTGCCTCTTTGGGGGCGCGCCTTTCCAGCCCACGATGGAGAGACTATAGAGCAGGGAGGGAGTCCGGACTCCCCGGTTCCTGCTCCCATTCTTTCCTCAACACCTCCATCTCCAGACTCTCCTCAAGGCTCTCCCAGCCAGTCTACAGTCAGCCCTCCAGCTCACATGAGCACAAGCTGTGTGCGGAGTGCACAAAAGGCAGGTTAATTGATTCCCTTATGCCTGAGCGAGATGGTAGCTGCAGAGTGGGAGGTGCGTTATCACTGGGGCTCCGCTGGCCGCCGTCTCAGTTCTCTTCACAAAGTTTTCCTCACCAGGCTTTTCGCAGGCACCACCCCACCCTCCAAATTTCATTTTTTTGAGTATAGCTATCCAGATCTCTCAACACCGTTTGTTGAAGAGGCTATTTTTACACCTTTTTACACTTCTGCCCACTTTGTCAAACATTAATTGACCATAGAGACATGGGTTTCTTTCTGGGCTCTCTATTCTGTTCCATGGATCTATGTGTCTGATCTTATGTCAGTACCAGATGGCTTTGATTACAGTTTCCTTGTAATATAGTTTGTTGTCAGTTATTGTAATCCTTCCTACTTTGTTCTTCTTTCTCAAACTTGCTGAAGCTATTCAGGGTCATTTATGGTTCCATATAAATTTTTGAAAAATTTGTTCTATATCTGTAAAATACGTCATTGATTTTTAATAGGGATTGCATTGAATCTACAATTGCTTTGGTTAGTATGGACATTCTGATGATGTTAATTCTTCCAATCCATGAGCACAGTATATGCTTCCATTTCTTTGTGTCTTCCTTCATTTCATTTTTCAGTGTTGTTTAGTGTTCTGAATACAGTTCTTTTATCTCCTTGGTTAAGTTTATTCCTAGGTACTTTATTTTTCTTGTGGCTACAGTAAATGGGTTTTTCCCCCCTGATTTCTGATTCTGATATTTCATTGTTGGTGTAGAAAAATGTTGTCAACTTCTGAATACTGACTTTATATCCCACTACTTTTCAAATTAATTTATTAGGTCAGGTCAAGTGGTTTTTTGCTGGAGACTATAAGGTTTTCTATGTACACTAACATGTCATCTGAAAACAATGATAGTTTTATTTCCTCCTTCGAATTTCAATAACTTTTATTTCTTTGTCTTTTCTCACCGCTGTGGCTAAGACTTCCAATGCCATGTTGAATAGAAGTGGTGAAAGCAGACAACCTTGTCTTATTCCCAATCCCAGAGGGAAATCCATTAGTTTTTGTCCATTGACTATTATGTTGACTGTAGGTTTTTCATATATGGCCTTTAGTATGTTGAGTTATGCACCCTTTATGCCTACTTTGCTGAGTGTTGTATCATAAATAGATTCTGTACAGTATCAAATACTTTTTCTGCATCTCTTGATATGATCAGGGTAGTGGGGAATTCTGGGTGGAGGGGGGCAAAGGGAGAAAATCAGGACAACTGTAATAGCATAATCAATACAGTTTGTTTTAAAAATTAACTTTGGAAATCTATTGAATAAATAAGCTTAAGAAAATCAACCATTCAAAGTGTAAGTGTTAGAATCATTAATTCATAGTTTTCAGAATCAAGATGGTGGAGGAATGAGTGGAAATCACAGTGACCTCCTCCTATGAACAATCTGGAATTACAACTAAATTGTGGAGAAATCACCTGGCACAAACAACTGAACAATAGCAAGAGAGGAGCCTTATAACCTCAGACAGACAGAAGAATCAGCTTTAGAACAACCTAACTGGTAAGGAGTGTGGTAGAGACTTGAAAAGACCAGTGGGGTGCCCACGGGTGGTAGCACCAGGATATTGAAACAGCCAGTTGAATTCCCCTGAGGAGAGCGAGATCTAAACCATAAGCGGGGATCTCCAAGCTACAGCACCTGAGACAAAGAAATACACAGATAACAATGAGCTGTGAAAAGAGAAATAGTTGCTCCCTCCCAGAGACATGTGGCTGGAGAAGCAAAGATCCATTTAAAGGGCCAACATATAATTATTTATTAGTAGCCACTTACCCTGGTATCTGGCAAAGAAGGGGGCAGAGTGGCCTAAAGACGCCTGAGTAGAGACTGGGAAAGGTGGCTTTGGGGCCAGAACTGAGAGAGTATCCATCAGGATCATGGTGCTTGCTCATCCCCCATGCAGCAGTAGCCATCTTGCTCAGGCAGACCACTCCCCTGAGTGGAAACAGCATGAGATGACACAAAAGAACCCCATAAGGGACTTGGCCCTGGCCCAGTAGTACTAAAGCCTAACTGGTGAGTACAGAGTAGTAGCCACAGGTAGATCTCTGGCTAAAGGGGACTCAGAGTGCTCTAGAGACACTTGAGGAGAGACTAGAGATGGAGGCTTTCAGGAGAAAACAGAGAGAGTAACTGGAGGTATCCCAGTGCTGACTCCTCATCCATACAGCAGCAGCCATCTGGCTCAGGGAAAGTGCTCCCCTGAGCAGCAGCAGCATGAGAGAACTCAATTACCTCACCCCCCGGAAGGACTCTGCCCCACCCTGTGGTACCTAAGCCAGCCTGCTGAGTGAAGACTGACTCGATTAACAGTTGAAGGAGACAGCCAAAGACAGTACATACGTAGAAGTATGGGACAGACTGCCTAAGGTCAGACAGGGTCAATATCTGATATCATCAAAGGCAGATCCAGAGAGAAAAAAACAGCTGTCTCCTACCATTGAAGTTCACATCACAAAGCGAGGAAATCAAGACAGATCAATTTAAGAAACAGAAGCAAAAAAGAAGAGTCTCACAAATAATGGGAACACAAATGACGGGAAAGGGGGAGTCCTGAGGAAAAGAACTAATTGAAATAGAGGCAAGTAAACTATCAGATATTCAGTTCAAAACAATGGTCCAACAGAAGCTCAATGAGCTCAGTGAGCTCAGAGATAATTACTAAAAACTCCAGGGAAACAATGAGAAACTTACTGCAAACTATGTCAGCATGAAAATGGACATAGAAACTATCAATAAGAGGAAAGAGGAAATGAAGATTGCAATTTCTGAATTGAAGAACACAGTACCAGGAATCAAAAGCAAGATAGATGAAGCAGAGGAACGAATCAGCGAGCTGGAAGATAAGGTAGGAAAAAAGCTCCCAGAAAGAGCAGAAAATGGAAAAAGACTCAAAGAGAATGAAGAGTCATTTAGGGAAATGCAGAACAACCTGACATGTAATAATATCTGTATAATAGGAACACCAGAAGGAGCAGAAGAAGAGCAAGGTAAAGAGAACCTGCTTGAAAAAGTAACGATGGAACAGTTCCCTAATTTGAGGAGAGGAAAAGTTATGCAAGTCCAGGAAGCACAGAGGGTCCCATCCAAAAGGAACCCATGAGGCCCACTCCAAGACACATCATCATTAAATGGCAAATATCAAAGACAAACAGAATCCTAAAGGCAGCAACAGAGAAAAAGATAGTAACATACAAGGGAGCCCCGATAAGGTTAACAGACGATTTCTCAAGAGAAACACTAAAAGCCAGAAAAGAATGGCGATAAATATTCCAAGGCATGAAAAGCAAAGGCCTGCAACCAAGACTCCTCTACGCAGCAAGGCTCCCAATTAAAACGGAAGACAAAATAAGGAGTTTCCCAGACAAAAGAAGGCTAAAATAATACACCTCCACCAAACCAGCATTGCAAAGTTTGGTAAAGGGACTGTGTTAAGAAGATGAAGAAAAAGTCTACAAATACCCAGTTCCTTTCACAGTCACCAATGCTTGATACCACCAATATTTTTAATACTTATTAATCTGATTGTGACAATAATGTTATTTTAATTGTTACTTTATCATTTGTTGAAACTAAACCTGTTTTTGTTTATTTATTGCCTAATTCTATTTGCCTTAAAAAGCTTTAATTGACTTTTTGATATCCTTTATCCATTTTGATTAAATGTTTTTAGAATTATTTTTCCTAAAAACACCAAAAAACTCTAACGCTTTTTTAGATGTGTTGCAAATACTTTCCTATTCTACCACTTGTCCTTTAACTTTTTTTATATGGATATTACTACATAGTCTTAAATGTTTAATACAGTCATATTGTCAATATTTTACTTTATAGTTTCCGGGTTTGAATATTTTACTTCAGGGTAAAAAAATATATATTATTTTGTATTTTCTCCTAATACTCCTTAGATTTAACATGATTTTTAACTCACCCGAATATTTCTTGTATAATGAATAAAATAGGGCTCTATATTTGTTTTATTTCAAGAAATAGTGGTCCATGAACCTTATTTGTTGAGTAAGACTTATTTTCTCCATTGATCTGAAATATCAATTTAATCCTATATTACATTGTTAGACAGATATATTTGTTTGTTTCTAGAATCCTCACTATATTTCATTGATCTACATGATTATTTCTGTGCTGGTGTCATGTTGTTTTAATTGCTGAGGCTTTCTGATGGATTTAAATTTTTTAATATTTTATAATGGATTTTGACATTTAAAAAGTAAATAAATAAAATTAATCTATATTTAAAAAACACAGAAAGAACTCCTACCTTTTGTAACAACATGGATGGAACTGGAGAATATTATGATAAGTGAAATAAGCCAGTTGGTGAAAGACAAATACCATATGATCTCACCTATAAGTAGAATCTATTCAACAAACTAAATGTAGGGACAAAATAAACCACAGGAATGGGAACATGGAACAGACTGAAAGTGACCAGCAGGGATGGAGAAGGAGGACAACGGTGGAAAGAAGAAAGAACTAAACAAAGAACATCTATGAATGACACGTTGAAATGGACAACAGAGTGAGAACTGACTGTGGGAGAGGGAGCCAGGGTGGGTTGGGTAGAGGAGGGCAAGGGGAGAAAAATTGAGACAACTGTAATAGAACAAAAATGATTTGAAAATGAAAAATTAAAAAATATAAATGATCATGTGATTTTTGTCTTTCCTTTTGTTTATGTGATCTATTACATTTATAGATTTGCAAATATTGAATCATCTATGAATCCTTGGGATGAATCCCACTTGATCATGGTGGATGTTCTTTTTAATGTATTACTGCATGAGATTTGCCAATATTTTGTTGAGGATTTTTGCACCTATGTTCATCAGCGATATTGGCCTGTAGTTTCCTTTCTTGGTTGTGTCTTTATCTGGTTTTGGGATTAAGATGATGCTGGCCTCATAAAAAGAGTTTGGGAGTCTTCTCTCTTCTGGGATTTTTTGGAATAGTCTCAGAAGGACAGGGGTTAGCTCTTCCTTTACTGTTTTGTAAAATTCTCCTGTGAAACCATCCCATCCAGCTCTCCTGTGTGCTGGGAGTTTTTTGACTACTGCTTCAATTTCACCAGCTGTTATTGGTCTGTTCAGGCTTTCTGCTGCTTTTTTATTCAGTGTTGGAAGATGATATTTTTCCAGAAATTTGTCCATTTCACCCAGATTTTCAAATGTCTTGGCATATAATTGTTCATAGTAATTTCCTACAATCCTTTGTATTTCTGTGGTATCGGTTGTTATTTCTTCTCTTTCATTTCTGATATTATTTATTTGTGTCCTCTCCCTTTTTTTCTTCATGAGTCTGCTGAAGGCTTGTTGTCAATTTTGTTTACCTTTTCAAAGAACCAGCTTCTGGATTTATCGATCCTTTGAATTGTTCTTTTAGTCTCTATGTTATTCAATTCTGCTTTGATCTTGATTATTTCTTTCCTTCTATTCGTTCTGGGCTTTATTTGTTGTTGTTTCTCCAGTTCTTGAAGATGATCTAGGGTTTAGGTCATTTATTTGAAATGTTTCTATCTCTTTTAGGTAGGCCTGTAAAGCTATGAACTTTCCTCTCAGGATTGCCTTCGCTGTGTCCAATACATTTTGGGCTGCTGTGTGTATATTATCATTTTTTCCTGAAACTTTTTGATTACTTCCTTGATGTCATTATAACCCATTCATTGTTTAATAGCATGCTATTCAGTCTCCATGAGTTTGAATGTTTTTGAGGTTTTTCCTTGAGGTTGGTTTCTAGCTTCAAGCCCTTGAAGCCTGAGATAATGCTTGTTATGATTTCAATTTTCTTGAATGTTTTGAGTTTTGTTTTGTGTCCTATTATGTATCTATCTTTGAAAATGTTCCATTTTTATTAGAACAGAATATGTATTCGGCTTCTATGGAGTGAAAAATTCTACATATGTCAGTTAAGTCCATTTTATCTAATGCATCATTCAGTTCCTCAATATCTTAGTTGATGTTTTGTTTGGGAGATCTACCCGTTGTTGATAGTGGGGTGTTAAAACCCCCTACTATCAGTATGTTACTGTCTCTATCTTTCTTGAAGACCTCCAAGATGTTCCTTCTGTATTTGGGCCCTCCTATGTTGCGTGCATACAGATTTGCAATGCTTATGTCTTCTTGATGGATCCTTCTTTCGAGTATTTTGAAGTACCCATCTGGGTCTCTTTTTATGGTCTTTGCTTTGAAATCTATTTCATCTGATATAAGTATTATTACCCTGGCTCCTTTTTCCTGTCCATTTGCTTGGAAAATGTTTTTCCAGCCATTTACTTTTAGTTTGTGCAGGTCCTTTGTTCTGAGGTGGGTCTCTTGTAGGCACCATATGTGTGGGTCATGTTTTCTTTTCCATTCAGCTACCCTATGTCCTTTGCTTGGAGCATTCAATCTATTTATATTTGAAGCTGTTATTGATGGGTTCCTATTCACTCTTTTTTCTTTTACCTGTGTTCCTCTCTTTCTCGCTCTTTTTCTTTATCTTCTTAACTCAGTCTCTTTAGCGTATCTTGCAGTGCTGGTTTGGTAGAGGTGGTCTTGAATTATGATGGGTCTCGGAGTGGGCCTCATGGGTTCCTCTTGGATGGGACCCTCTGTGCTTCCTGGACTTGTGCCACTTTTTCTCTCCTCCAATTAGGGAAGTTTTCCATCATTATTTTTTAAACAAGTTCTCTATCCCTTGCTCCCCTTCTGCTTCTTCTGGTATCCCTATTATAAGGATATTATTATGTGTCAGGTTTTCCTCCATTTCCCTAAATGCCTCTTCATTCTCTTTGAGTCTTTTTTTTTATTATCTTGCTCTTTCTGGGAGCTGTTTTCTACCTTGTCCTCCAGCTTGCTAATTCATTCCTCTGCTTCATCTAGCCTGCTTTTATTCCTTGTACTGTGTTCTTCAATTCAGAAATTGCAATTTTCATTTCCTCTTGTCTCTTGTTGATTGTTTCATGCTTATGTAGTTTGCAGTAAGTTCCTCATAGTTTCCCTGGGGTTTTTATCTCTGAGCTCACTGAGCTCATTGAGCTTCTGTTGGACCATTGTTTTGAACTCAATATCTGATAGTTTACTTGCCTCTCTTTCATTTAGATTTCTTTCCGGGGATTCCTCCATTCCCTTCAATTGTCTGTGTTTATTTGTGTTCCCATTATTTGTGAGACTTTTCTTTTTTGCTTCTGCTTCTTAAATTGTTCTTTCTTGATTTCCTTACTTTGTGGTATGAACTTCTATTATAGGCTTGTGAGATTCTTGCAGTCTCCTTGATCTCCTGATCTTGTTGCTCTTTGGATGTCTTTTATGTTATTTATGTTTACTCTCTGGAAATAATTTGTTTTTTATTGCTGGTTGGTCATTCTTTGGTGAGTACTATCCTCCAGCTTGTTGACTGAGGGTCACTCTGCCCACCATGTCTTGTGTTATTATGCAGCTACTTCCAAAACAAAACCACAAAACCCAGGACACAAACCTACATCCACAAAAATAACTTCCCCCTGCAATCCCACTATCAATAGCAAATTAATAAGGCTTAACCAGTATTAATAAGGCTGTGAAGAGATTAAGAATATTATAAGAAAGGAGAAAAATTAACTACTAGTATAAGATCTAATCACTTAGCATACACAAACATGATGGACCTGAAATGAACATTAAAATGCTATGTAGTAATGAAATATCACAAATCATGGAGAAGACCACAGTTGTTTTCATCTCAGTAGCCTCTGTATTTACTACTGTTTCTTCTTTCTGGATCTGCTTCTGATGATGTTAGATGTTGATCCCACCTGACCTTAAGCAGTTTGTTCCAGGCATCCAGGAATGTACTGCCTGTGGCTGTCCTCTTCAGTTCTTAATCTAGTCACTCTGCACTCAGCAGTCAGGCTTAGGCACCACATGGCCAAGGAAGAATCCCTCCTGGGTGCAGGGTAGTTTGTCCTCTCAAGCTGCTGCCACTCAGGGGAATGGTCTGACTGAGTAAGATGGCTATGGGAGATGACTCAGGACTGGGATCCTGCTGGCTACTCTTTAACTGCTCTCCCCAAAGATTCATTCCCCTGTCTCTCCTCAGGCGTCTCTAGTCTACTTTTGCTCACCTCTCTCTGGAGCTTTGGGTAAGTGGCTGCAAATAAAAATTCATGTTTTGTCCCTTTAAATGGCTCTCTTTGTCTCCTGTCACCTGTCTATGGCAGAGCAACTATGGCTGTCGCTTTTTGCAGCTGGCTGATATCTGTGTACTTTTTGGGCTCTGGTGCTATAGGCTGGAGATCCCCACTTATGGTTTAGACCCCAGTCTTTGCACGGGGATCTCACTGACCATTTATATATTCCTCTGTTGCCACTACCCATGGGGGCCCAGCCCACCTTCTCAAGTCTCTATTACACTCCTTACCAGTCAGGTTCTGGTAAAGTTAATTCTTCTGTCTGTCTGAGGCTATAAGGCTCCTCTCTCACTATTGTTCAGTTGTTTGTTCCAGGCAATTTCTCCACAACTTAGTTGTAATTCCAGATTGATCCTAGGAGGAAGTCAGTGTGACTTTTTTATTCAGTCCTCCACCATCTTGCCTCTTGAGATTCCCAAAGTTCTTAAGGTTTCCTCCTTGCCATCTCCAGGAAATCAACCTTCATTCCTTTCCTGAAAAAAACTGCCATGAACCAAATGGCCAAACAATGTACCAGGGAATTTTCCATTGTTCTTCATTAACTGCGAAAGTCAATCTTCGTTCCCCAAGGCTTTCTGGTAGCAATATCTCAGGCATGCCTCCATCAGGCATGTCATTCCAGTCAAAGTCTTGGTTAATGAAACCACAACTGGAAACTTGTCTTATTGGTTTTATGCAAAGAAACCTTACGCCATTACTCACTCATTAAGAATGCCAAATTCTGATATTAGGTAGGATGAAAAACACCAAGCAAAAAGGGAAATCTTGTCATTTCAATATCCACCAAAATTGTAACTTCATGCTTCATCCCATCTATTACTAAAACCATAGAATTTATTTCCAACTTAATGTGAGTTGGAACATAATTCTTTTTCAAAACAGAAACAATCAAACAAAATCAAAAAGAAAGTCAGAGTTTCTATTAAAGAAAGGGGGTGTGAGAAGATAAGTACCAGCCTTAGGATCTTGTATCACACCAACCAGTATTTCAAACTGTATCCCGAACAACATTTTCTAGGTCCATATGGCCCACAGCCCCAAACAACAGAGACATTCTCTCACAAAGTGGTACACAAACCAATCCCATAATAGAGTCATGATCTCTCACCAGCCATTATACCTACTGGCACCATGACACAAAACCCCAAATAGCTGAGACAGAGGATTCTGGTGTAAACAAAATAGCAAAGATCAAATCAAATCCCAAAAAGATCAGAAAGCAAGCAAAGACTTGTAACCAAGAATTGAGGTTCCTTTTCTTTGCAAGTTAAAACTTTCACAACCTTTTATATACATTTACAACTTTCTATGCACCTTCTACGGTCACTCAGAAATAATCATATTAGCCTAATTAACTTTCAATCTTTGTCCTTTTTAATGATGGAAAGGACCATACTCTATCTCTGTATTAGGCAGCTAAAATTCCCTAGATTTGCAAACACGTTCAATAACTTCTTTAAACAGAGGCCTTTGATCTTATTCCTCATTGCATCCTTGTTCTGAAACAAGGCTTTTGGTGGCACCTCCCCTTCACCACAGCAGAAGAAATTTGCTGAGTCAGCTACCACCTGGGAAATGCGAAAAGGAAAGAAAAGACTTGGCTATTGGAACCACTGTCCCTTTCCAAAAGAGGAATCTTAAATCTCCTTCAGGAGTGCATGTCCAACTTTCCCTTTCAACATCAACCACTGCAGTAGGTCCATGTCCTCCTCAGGTGATGCCTGTTTTATCTGTATCCTCCAGGTCTTTAGTAAAGATGTGTCTGCCAGCCAGAATTGTTGTAAGTATCATCAGACAGACAGATGGGCCTGCAATGAACAAACTTATGCAAAATGGTTAGTGTTTACCCTAAATGTTGCACATGCTATTTAATTTTCGACAAGTGCTCTAAATCTTAGGTGGACATCCCTAAAATAGAGATATAGATAAGTCTCCTATATACTATTTCAAAAAAGCTCAATTTAACACCACTTCTAGGTGTTACCCTAATTCAGAACAAGGCAACACAGAGTGCCTGATCTCATTTCAAATGAGTTTCCTGGAATATTTTTTGCCAGGATCTTCTTCATTGAATGGTTTATCTTCTTATCTTTCCTGCAGATTGAATCTGGATCTGAGATCCCTATAGTTTCCATGGGATATGTAGTACCTGTCCAGTCTTCTAGGAGATCTCTGGAGTGAACAAAAGTCCATTGTCAACTTGAATGCTGTAAGAAAGTCCAAACCCAGTTCTTTATTGGACATTTTCCATGAAGCAGCTCCCATCTGTATATAACTGCTAGTCAGGTGCTGTCAGCAGCTGGTCTGAACCATAATGTTGGAAGGCTGAGTCTCCCTCTGAGTCCAGGAGCATGATGGTTATGTTCAAGTTTGTGGTAGTCTGTAAGGCAACATTTGGGTTGTCGAATGAAATCGCAAGGTTGGGCACCAGAGGATGAGTATCCAGGATGGGTTGAATATTGACCACTTCACCTGGGGTCCCTTCAGTCCAAATGAGTTATCAACCTGCTCATATAAATTGGGTTGGAAGAGTTTACCTCCACATCCTTCCAGGCAAGTCAGGAGGGCCTGGATCTGGATGGCATGTTCCAGCTGGACTTCTACACATAGGTGCTGCTTCTCAGGAGAAAAAGTTTCTGTGCATGCAATTTACAAAGGAAATCTCAGCCCAAGAATGGAATTGGTCTATCTGGTAGTTAGAGAAAACTATATATATAGGTTTTTGATCCTCCAGCTGGCATTCTAGGAGCTGAAGGATCACCTGTTTTAGAAATTCTCATCATTCCAGTAACCATTACTGCATATGAACGTTTCTTGGTTAATTTTGTCTTTAGCACTGAATATACGACTGCTGTTTGTACAAGGAAATCAGTTAGCCTGTTTCCCACCATCAGTTATACCCAGGGCTCCTGGGGGAATTAGTTGTGAGATGTCTAGGGGAGCTCTTGAACCTCTGCATTCATCCTCAGATTTTCCTTTCCTTTCTAGTATTTCTCAGTGAGGATTTCTATCTTCTTTATTTTCCCTTTTGAGTTTCAAGAATTCTCTTCTCCAATGACCCTCCTCCTTATAATAGGTACATTGATTGGTGCCTAATGGGTCTTTCCACCTTCCTTTCAGGTTCCATCTCTTCTTCTGGTTTCCCTACACTGTTTCTAAAAAAATGGTGGCTTGTTTAATTTCCTTATTTTCTGGGCATGTGAATTTTAAAGGCTATGTCCATCAGCTGAGAAGGATTCATTCCCAATGCCCTATCTAAACTCTGGAGTTTCTTTCTGATATCCAGGGCACTTTGCCCAATAGAATAGTTCACCACCTGCGTATTTTTCTGGTGCTTCTGGGTCCGTATCATTATGCCTTCTATAGTCCTGATAGAGCCAATCTAAAAACTCAGAAAGATCTTCATTTGGTCTTTACTGGACAACCAGTATCTGATTCAGGCTGTTTTGCTTAGGCACCCCTTTTTAAGACCTTTCATTATTTACCTTCTTTAATGTTCTGGGAAGGCTAGGTCTCCATTATTTTGGTCTCAGTGGGGCTCTATCAAATGAATTGCCCCTGCCGGTCTGGGAATCCCTTTGGGATTCTCTTGGTGGTGGCATTGAGCCTCTTCATTAGCCTTATTTATAACCAACTGCCTTTCATCCACCATCTTCAGGGTGTTAAGGAGAGTCTGTACATCTGCTCAATTTGTTTAATGAGTGGCAATAACCTGCCAATTTCTGAGGATCCTCCTTATATGAGGGGTTAGAATTCTTCCAATTCAGTAAGTCTGAAGTGGGAAATGGAGGATGGGCCGAATAGTAGCCAGCAGGCTGGCCTTCCTGATTTATTCCAACTGTAGGGTATTGCCTCAAAGGAAACTTTCTTGATTTGGCTAGGGATTTCCCCTGGCTAAATTGAGTGATCTGACAGGTCTTTGAGGCGAGATCCTTCCTTTGCCACAAAGGGTTAGGGCCGTTTGCTCTCTGGGCCCTATTTCAGGGGTAGCTAGCAGTGGGATAGTGATGGGAGAGGTCTTCCTCCTAATAACTCTGTGTCCCCTGGGTTCAGGGCATTAATGAGACTCATTTTCTCATTCTCCTTTTCTTCTTGTGTCCCACTATCAGGGAGGGGATTAGAGGCCATTTCCCTTGTATGCACCATCAAACAGTTCTCCATCCCTGGTGAAACCCTATTATGTAATGACATAAACATCTTGATATAATGGATTTGTTCCCATTTTTCTAACCATTGGCAATATAGTTCCAGGTGCATGATGGTACAGTAATTTAGGGAAATATTTAGGGACCATTTTTCCCACAATCTAAAATATATGTAGGCTATACATTGTTACAACAATTATCCAACCCCTGCTTAGACTTTGGATAATGGCTGTACAGAGCCTAGTCCTCTAAAGTTCTACCCAGTGGGCTTCCTCCAGGAACCAACACAAAACAGGCCCTGATGGTCCACATGTACTGACTCATAATTCTGAGCACAATAATTCCTCAGACAAACTTGGAACAGAGAAACAAAACGTGCAACCATGAATCCTTTATTCCAAATGGGTGCTCACAAGCAAGTTTTCTGCCACCCAATCTTCCAAACAGTGGCCTCAAACAATGGCCTCCCCATAGCTCAGCTTGTCTTCACCTGGACCCTGACTTGCAGCCACAAAATTTGGGTGGTCCTCATCCCTCCTTACGGTCTATTTCCTTCCCAGACCCATTTCCTTTCCACCTGCCAGGTGTATTTAAGTAGCTGACACCTTGCACAAGCATGCAGAGAAATTCCCGGAGACTGGAAACACCAGCACAGTCCCCCTCTTGAGGGGGTTGAAGTGCCACAGGCAGCTATGGCTCCGCTTTGAAGGCCATTACAGTTATTAAACAGTAATTGGAGTTCTACTGCCTGCTGCCCAACAGGGAAACTCCAGAGGCAGAGGTTTGGTGAAAAGGGAAAGGATTCATTTATTCAGAAGCTACACAATCTCGGAAGAATGGCAGACTTCTGCCTCAGAGCCCTTTCCTTCTAAAACACCCAAAGAAAAAGGACCCTGCCACCCTCTGCCAGGCCAGAACAGTACTAGGTTGTGCCTGAAGTTCCTTCTCCCAATTAAAAATACAGTCCTTTGGCAAATGTAGGTGGCTGCAACACTATCATCCAGGTGGGTTAGCTGGTTCCTCCTTGCAGTCCAGCTTCAGACATCTTTCTGCAGCCCGTGAGCGCATGGCCTGCATGGCTGCGCCACGGTCACTGTTTCCCATGCCAGGAGGGGCCAGGACCTGCTGCTTACAACTGCAGCCCGTAGGGCAGGGCCCCCATCCAGTGGGAGTTGGCACCTGAGGCTGCTTGCACCTCCAGGGTCAATGAGCACTCTTGCCTGTGCATCCATGTGCTGATCTCAGAGGCAGAGAAGGGCGTCGTCCGGGAATTTCCATGCTGCATAGAGCTGAGGCATCCTGCATGGGTGGGTCAACCCCCTGGGGACACATTTCCCAGGGGTAGGCCCAGCATGTGGAACTTTGCTTAGGAGCAAGTTGGTCCCAACTGGGCACGCAAGGGGAAACCAAAGAGCTAAAACTTTGCCCTCCCTCCATTTAAATCTTCAACCCTAAATTCCCATGCATTCTGGAAGCAAGGAGGAGAACCTTTTTCGCTCTGTCCAAACATTGCTCCGTTCAGGGACTTCTTCCTGCCGCCAGGTTAACCGCCACGGTGCACAAACTCCGTGTAAACTTCCTCCAGCCACACTACTTTGTTCGCCCTTACCCAGGGGTAGGGGAATTATCACTTGCCACGCCACGGTTTCAGTCCTGCTGCTTTCCGCGCTTCCTGGCCCCTCCCTTCGCAGGGGACACAGGCTGACATGCTCCACCTCGGCGGCGGTCCATCCTTGCTCCCCGGTGATGTTGCCAGATCCCTCTGTAACAATGTGGCCTTTTTTTCCCCCCTAAATGATGGCTCTTTTTAACTTAATTCTACTAATATTTAATCAGTTTTAATGAGCTAATTCTTTAAAAAATCTTACTTTGAGAAATTTTGTAAGAAACATAAAAGCCAGTTACTATATATTTGCACTGATGTAAATGGTTGCTAGTCACTTATTCCACTATTATGTACTCTGATCAGACGTGCTGCTTAAGCTGCTCTCAAATCAGCCTCTCCTGTCACATAAGGGATTACCCACAATAGAATCAGAAAAATAAGTTTTGCAATAAAAAATGGCCAAAGAGAGTACAAAGGGGTAACTTGGCTGCATTTCTTCAAGGAAGCTTGGAAACACTTTAAGGAAAGCATGTTTTTGGAGATAGAATTTTAGAAGAGAAGGGATAATTTTCAACAAAATGCATGAACAATGAAGGATGTAAATTTTGACAAAGATGAAGTTATTTTAAAATGAAGGAATGGCATCCATTCCAGAGGAACTGTTTTGTATGTCTTGCTCCTTGAACTTTTGGGATATTTGCGCTCTGGGAAATACAACCTTCGGGCTAGGTCAAGACAGCATTATCTTACAAACAACTGTTTATAAAGCTAACAGGAAAGCAAGCATCCTGACCACAAGGACTGATGCTTATGGAATATCTTTCTGCAGATAGAATTAGTAACCAGCCATGTGTAGCTAAAGGGTAACTCAGCTTGTTAGCACAAATAAAAATGTCTTTCTTTTATTTATGTAATTATAGCTTTTCTTCTCTCGTAAAACCCCCTTACCCTCACACTGTAATGAGGACAGCGTTTGTGTATCTGCCTGAATCTGTGCTTCCCAAATTGCAATTCTTCTGATCCCAAATAAACGCTTGTCACCCCTTATTTTATCTTTTTGTTTTTAGGATAATAGAAAACATACTTCAAGTTTATGAAACACAAAGATCAAATCTATAAAAATATTAATGAAGATTTTTTTATTTGGACAATGGAGAGAAATCTAGATTTTTAAAAGGCTATTTCAGTCTGTAAAAGAAAAGTAGCAGTAACCTATATTTCCCTCCATAAAAATAAAAATCTAGCAATACTTATGAACACCAAACTGAATTATTTTCTAGTTTCTTTATGAATAAAAGAAATCATATATTTCTAGTAAAGTTTGGACTCTTTAATGGCTGAATCTGGGTAATAACTGAAGAGTCCTTTTCATTCCATACTCTATTGAACAGAGTGACTAATCAATCACAAAATAATAGGTGGTTAAATATAGTCCTGCCATGTTATATTAATTCTATTTTTATTGTTTGTTTTTTGATATCACTGGGTTAAAATATGGTTAAACTTTGAAGATGATATTTTTCTGAGTGTTACATGGGAGATCTGGCCAGATTGCTGGGCAGAGGGGAGGGATCCCCAAGGCAGAGGGAGAGGTTGTGGGCTTCCTGAAGTGAGGGAAGGATCTGGAATTTCCAGAGGCAACAGACCAGAACTACATGATAGATTTCCACACACAGGTAAGGGTAAACCAACCAGCCTAGCATGCCAGCATGTGGTTGACCCAGCAACTGAGCAGTGCAGGTGAGATGCAGCAGGAGATAGTTTGCACAGAGTATGCTCCAACTGAAAAGGTTTCAGCACGCATACACTGCGGAGGTTAACATGGTGGCATTAGGATGGGCAGAGAGGCTGCACAAGCTGACAGGTATGATTGACGTAAGTCTGAATGGTCTGAGCATTTAGATGCTTGTTCTAAATCCCATGCATGGGATTTGGGGCCCAGATTTTTAAATGAAGGTTGTGTAGAGATTCATCCCTTTCCCCCCTCCCCTTTGCATGTCTTTTTGGGGATCCAAGCTGGTGTGCTCGGGAGACCTTGTGGTCCAGCAGCATTCCTGAGTCCCTCCTGGCACAAGAGGCAGTGGCCCGCAGGATGCTGCGGCTCCATGCTGCATGGACCCCCAGGCTGCACCCCTTCTCTCACTCTGAGAGCAGCTGGAGTGTTTGTCAGCCCCAGGGGTCCCATGGACGGAATCCCTGCATGACTGGCTGCAGTAGAATGGATATGACCCCAGAACCTGGGAGAGAGGAGAAGCTGCAGTGAAGGCGTGGATGCACCAGCCACAGGAGCGCACAGACTCCAGAAAGATGCCTGAAGCTGGACAGTGACGGGGAACCAGCTTAACCGCCTAGATGATCCTTCTGCAGCTGCCCACATTTCCCAAAGGGTTACATTTTTAACCCTGCAGAGCTCTGAATTGATAGATACAAACAAACTCTTTTCTTAAATATTGTTACATAGAACGGGTGCATAGATTCAAGGTCATGACTAGCTGTGCATTTGTACCTGACCAATGTTAAGCCATAGCATTTAAGCCATCAGTTTGGTTATAACATGTTTTACACAGGGAGTGCGGCATTTGATAGTAAATTGTACCTGAGAGATACCACAAACTCCAAAATCAGTGTTGGTGTAGTTTTTTTTCTCGCAAACTTCTAAGTCGTTGTTGTGGGGCTTTTTATTTTTTCATTTACCATTGAAAATGGCTGTAAATATATACTGATTCAATAATCCAAGAGATGTTGAAGAACTATAGAAAATGCTACTTGAGTCCAATGATGAGAATGATAGAGTTGAATGTGAAAATGAAAGTGATTTAGAAGATGAAGATTATGTGGAAGTTTGTTCAGAAGATTTGAATACTGAGCAAGATATTTCTAGTGAAAAAAGCAAAGATGAATTAGAGATAAATAAAGAGTATTTTTTGAAAGTATTAAAGAATCAAAATGGAGGAAAAATCCAACTAGAAAACAAATAAAAAAACAGCCACAGAATATTTTGTGTCAACTTTGGTTAGTTTGGCCAAAGGCCAAAAAAAAAAAAAAAAAGAGCCAAGACAGAACTTGAAACTTTGACCCACTTTATCACAAATAATATTTTAGATCTAATCTTATTATATAAAAATAAATACATTGATTCTCTCTTGACCCAGTTTTCAGGAGAAAGAGATGCTAAATGAATAAACAAAACTGAATTGAAAGCATTTTTAGGCCTTGCTTCTAGTGGGTTAACACCAGAGCAATCAGATAAATTTTCAGGATTTATGGGCTATAGATGTTAATGGGATTGAACTTTTTAGACTTAAGACAGCTTTACAGAGATTTAGATTTATTAATAATTGTACCAGGTTTGATGACAAACTTACCTGCTTATAACTAAAGCTAGAATGCCTGGAAGTGGACAAATTAGTGGCTGTGGGAGACATTTTCTCAGCATTTGTAGAAAGTCATAAATGATGTTACTCTATGGGACAGAACGTAAAAATAGACAAAATGTTACCTGGATTTAGATGCAAATGTGGGTTTAGACAATATATTCCATCCATGCTCAGTAAATATGGTATAAAATTTTTTTCTATGAGTAATTTAAAAGTATTTTCCATAGGAAATCTTGAACTATATTCTGGTAAATAGCCCAAATTAATAACTTAATTAGTAATAAACCAGCAGACACAATCAAGAGACTTGTAGAACCCATTTACTCATCAGGACGTAATGTTACAGCAGGTAACTGGTTCACTGATATAAATCTTATCTCCTATTTGAAAAAGAAACAATTTCCATATGTGGGTACTGTTCATAAGAGTAAATCCCAACTACCACCAGAATTTGTGTTTTTCAAAAACAGGCCCCAAAAATCCAACTTATTTGTTTTCAGTGCAGATTGCATACTTGTATCTCATATATCCAAAAAGGGAAAAAACATAATTTTAACTTCAAGTATGCATTTTGATGATACTATAAATTTAGATTCACAAAAGCCTGACAAAATAGAATTGTACCACCAAGTGAAATCAGGAGTTGACGCTGTGGACCAAATAATAGGTACACATAATGTGGCCAGGAACACCAGAAGACGGCCTATGGTTATATGCTACACACTTGAATATTGCAGGAATAAATGCTCAGACTATTCATATGCTGAACAGCAATGTGAACATAATATATAGAATATTTATTAGAAGTCTTGTAACACAGTTAGGGTTAGAACAAATAAAAAGGCACTCAGAAATCTCTACAGGTGTGCATAAGCCTTTACACCTGGAAATTTCATCAGTTTTGAACACAAATTGAAGGACATTCTAACAACATAGGTAAAGCGCCTGTGACAAGCAGAAAAAGAAAAAGATGTGTTAGGTCCTATGCATCGAAAATAAGTTGCTTATCAAAATACTTTTGCAAGTGTTGTAAAAAATACTTATGCCTTGAGCATAGCAATATTGTTTGTGATGACTGTTACAAACGTTTTGCAAAACCAACTATTGAAGATTGTAATGAATTAATGTTAGAGACTTTTTTTTGGTTGCATTTTTTCTAGCAATATCCATGTTTCCATTATTTGAAAAGAAAAGTTTTTATGTATGTTTTTATAATTCTTTGTTTAATAATTTCTAGATTGTAATAGAAAATAAATAAAAATCATGCATTTTATTATATAAATACAATAAATGCAAATTTGCAGTGTTTTAAAATTTTTCTTGCATTTCAGCACATACTAGTAATGAATATATCCCTCTGATACAATCAACCTACACCGTAATATTTTTCCTACAGTCTCTGAAGGGTTGAATGGGAGAAGGGACTCTGGGCGAAGCTTGGGACTAGCCTGGCCTGGCAGAGGGTGGCAGGGTTATTTACTTTGGGCATTTTAAAGAGGAGAATGGGCATTGGGGCAGAAACCTGCCACTCTTCCAAAATTATGTAGCTTTTAAATAAAAGACTCCTTTCATTTTTCATGAAACCTCTGCCTCTAGAGTTTGCTTACTAGACAGTGGGCAGTAGAACCCCACTTGCTGTTTGATAACAGAGGTTTCTGAATTTAGACAAGAGCAGAAAATATTGCACTGTTGCTTTTTCCACCAAAAATTTTAGAGAATAATTTTTGAGAGCAACTAACATGCTTCTGAGATACAGAGGAAATCCTGGTGAACTTTTATGACATCTTTGACTTTGTTAACCTCCTTTCTGGTCCAAATGAACTAAATAAAGAAAAAAGGTCCTTGATGTAACTGCTAGAACACAAGAACTATCTATAAAACACTTAAGTCTTCTGAATCCCTTTAATCTTTTCCCTAGATTTTTCTTTTTCTTTTATATACTCTCCTGACCTTATTGGATCTAATTCTAACATTCATAACACACTCCACAAGTTGATTATATCACTAAAATAAAGAAGTGATTCCTGCATTTGAAATATTTAGGGGATCCCTATGGTTTATTTGTTTGTTTGCTTTGTGTTGCTTTGTCTTATAGCTCCAAGGCGTGAGCCTCAGTGCTTTCTTTAGGTTAAATGTCTTCTTTTATACTCTACTGTTCAATTGCTTTAGGACCCAACTTAAAATTCATGATGAAATTCAGGTTGAGAGTTAACAAAGATTTTTACCCATGCTAGGAAACTCAGTGAACTAAAGCAAAAGACAATATTTCTGAACTATCCCTGTAGGCTCTTGGCAATAATTAATTTAACTAGCCAAGTAGCAGTTTAATTACATTTTTTCTCTAGTCTGTATAGACTCCTCGCCACAACATGTCATCTGTTTTTTTACTTCTAGTTCTATGTATTTTTAAGGAAATTATGAAAATAATTTCCCCACCCTCTTCTCCTTGGCAAGACCTCTGAGGTATTCAGAATGAAAAAGGAAAGAAACTATACTTGGTGATTATATTGACGTGCACACACATGCTAAACCTTGACTTAAAATGTGTTTATACTCATTCGTGAGGAAGGTGTGTCAACCTATGTCTGCAGTTGTCACATGTAAGTTATTTATTTCTCCAGCCTTGTTTGCCCATCTGGCTTATCCTGCAATGGCAAAACTTGTTTTAAATGGCTTAGCTAGAAGTTTTATCTGTTTCAAAGTGTTTATCCTTTTCTCAGGTGCACTGCCTGCTATTATTGTTTTGTTATTGTTTATGTTGCCTGGGATTTTATCAGAGGGTGTAAGATAGAAACTCATGTGAGGTAGGATTCATTTAAGTTTTGGATTTTAGACTGTTGTACACCTCAGTGTGTAGATCAGATGTTAGCTATTGATAGAGGCTACTTATAATGAAGGTGATATGTTATTACAGATTTGTAAATTCACAATAAAGAATAGTTTGCTAAAAATATTTAAGAGACAGTAATGGTGTAATATTAGACTTTTTAGGTACATTATCACAAAACAAAATATTCTCAAAGAATGAAGCTAAACATGGTATCCTTTTATGCAAAAATATACCTTTGAGTGAGAGCTTTTGCTCTGCTTTGGCTCTTAGATCCTAGCCAAACATTATACCTTTTAATTAAAATAATACAATATAATATTGTTTAATTTTGATTTCGCTAAATATTGTGACATTTTTGATAATGTGACAGAGTTGAATAGAGTGAGTAGACAACTATTTTTCACTTAAGAAAAACTGTACTGTACAAATCAATCAATAGCTAGGCTGATAAATAAAATGATAAATATGTAAATATATAAAATAAATATAAGAAGAAATAAGTAATTATTAGCAATGAGATTCATTTAGTCATTTATTTGTTTAATACCTACTATATCCAGGCACTCTTACAGGCTCTAACGATATAGAGTTGAGCAAAAGACATTTCCTGTCATCATGAAATTAATGTCTTAAAGAAGTAAAACACTGCAAACAAAAGCTGATTTTCTCTCTCTCTCTCTCTCTCTCTCTCTCTCTCTCTCTCTCTCTATGATTGACCTGTAGGTAGGCAGGTAGATAGAGATTTAGTCGCAGATAGTGACAAATGATAAAGAAAAAGAAAGCAGGATAAAGGGGATGGAGGTTTTGAAGTAGGTAGGCAAGTTCATTTCAGGAGGATTTGAGAAAGACTTCCAAGTAGATGACGTTTCAGGGGTGATTCAATGAAGGGAGTGAGAAAGCCCTCTTAATACCTTTTTTGGGGGGGCAAAGGTATGATAAAGTTTTTTTTTATTGTTGTTTAATTACAGTTATTCCAAATTTTTCCCGTTGTTCTTCCCTGCCCCGTCCATGCCCTCCCCGCCACTTCGCACCACAGTCAATCCCCAGCCAGGCTGTTGTCCATGCCTGTGGGTCCTCTCTACATGTTCCTCAACGTGCCCCTTCCCCTACTTTCCCCCGTTGCCCCCTCCCTCCTCCTATATCTAGGAGAAGAACTTCCAGGGCGGAGGCAACAAGCACCGTAGAAACACTGGAAGCAAAATGTGCCTGGGATGGTGAGAAACAGCGAGGGAGCTTGTTCGACTGGAGCCCCGCTGAGCCTCAGAGTTTCACTGACAGAAGAGAGAGAAGAGGAAACGGGGCAGCTCTTGAAGGGCCGTGCATGCCGCAGACAGGAGTTTTAAATTGATTGTAACTGGGGAGATGAGAGTAGCAGTGTGAGGAGAATTATTTGGCTTTAAACATTAATATAATAGTGAAAAAACAGACTTGTGCATGAGAGACAAGAGTAGAAGCAGAAAGACCTACTAGGAAGCTACTGCTTTTATGGGCCAGATGTGGACCACTAATCTGTAAAATATATATATCTTATATTTTAAATATAATGCATATAATATACATTATACATGTTAATCTGTCTTTTATTACAGGGGCCTCAGTGAACTCAGAAAGCTAGAGGGAAAATTATTTTTCCTCCCCTACAACTCCAAACATGAGAATTCAGTTATATCATGTGTTGTCAGTGGGTCTGAAGCCCAGAGGTAAAACTTAATCTTATGAGACTTCCCTTTCATTTTCTAGTATCAGAAATTGGGATAATTAGGTGATATCCTCATTTCCAGAACTCAAACTAAGCCACTTACATGTTTGGTAACCAGTCCATGAAGGATTTCAAAAAAAATGAATGAAATGGGTTTCAGTGAATGTAGGAGAGATATTTTGCAGTGTAAAGTCTTCCTGGAAATCCCCTAAATTGTACCTTTTGTAGGTTCTTATTTTATGTGCAGGACAGGGCAGGAGGCAATCTGAGCTCATTTCTGCAAGATATGTCTAGCACAGAACTCCCCACAGGAAGCCTGGTGGGTTGGTTATATCCTCCTCCCACTTTTACATCTGCAGTTGCCTTAGTGGCCTAAGGACCTACATGAACATTTGGGGTTAGAAAGTGCCGCTCTTCCCCAAAGACAAATGCTTTTGAACCTTTGATTCTGCTGGGAGAAGTCTCAGAGTTAGGAAGTAAGAATGAGCAGCCTACTTATATAAAACTATGCCTACTCACCAGTCAATTTTGTTAACAAAATTCAACAAACCAAACTAAACCAAATGAAAGCTCTGCTTTGAACACTTCAATGCAAATACAATTTTGGTCAAAGTTTTAAACTGTCATTTAGTCATGTCAGTATCCTACAGTCAGAAACAGCTTAAAATTCTATTTTTCGCCTGCTCTGGGATTTCATTCAATCCAAAATCTATAGTCTACAAGATCAATGTTCACTTTTAGCATATGTCTCAACATTTTATACCTTATTTTATACATGATTCAAACTTTCTTGATGGAAACACACTTAGATAAACACAATATAACAATTATTATAAAATATTACCTTCGAAATCTACCCTTTCAAAATAATTCTGTAAGCATGTTCTTTTTGGTTCAGAACAAAATATGGCTAACGTTTACTAATCTGTTTCTGTGTCTACATATGAATAAGTATGTGTGGTTAGCACAGCTAACTCATTTCACAATTTTTTTCTGACTTGTTAGAACTTGGAACTTCTCCAAACATCTTTTTTTTTTAATGCTTTAATCACAAGAACCTTAATAAGCCATTTAAAGTCTTTCAAGTTGCTTTCTCCTCTATATAAAAAATGCCATGGGTGTGGAGAATAATTTATTTCCAACACAGTCATCATCCAGGATAGAAACGTTTGTACTTTGATTCCATATTGCAGTATTTTCTCTCTGTTGAATGTAAACAATACTGTAGTAGTGCTATGTTAATTTTCAGAATCAGCATGGTGAATTAATACTAGAGACACAATTCTCTAAGATTACAGAGTAGGAAGAGGTACGGAATATTACAATATATGCATTGTTCACTAATCTGAAAAAAGGATACTTTGGATGCAATTGTGATAGAAAAAAGGAAAGGAATTAAAAACAGAAAATTATTGTTCAGTTTAAATATTGTTTTTGCTTTCATTCTCTAGACCATTTTGAGGAAAGGTTTTAATATTATGGACTTGTATGTTTTTGCAGCACTTACTTCAGATTCATCCAAAGAATTTATGCAGCCCAACACCTTCTTTGGATGAATTATACCAGTTAGTGTAAAGTGAATATTATTAGTTAGGTAAAAAAAAATCCATCATTAATGAGAAAGTAGTTTTCTGTACATAGTGTTGACTTTATAAGGTTATTCTGTGTTGCTTGAGACATGATAGCATGTGGTAATTATTTTATATATATACTCTCCTTACATGACTCAAAGTACTTTCTATTTTGAAATAGAATTAATTTTTTCTTTATCAAAACAATGAAACCTGGGACATGCATCACAAGCAACTTTTTTCTAAGTTTGAAAATAAATTTCTTGCTTTAGTTATGGCTATACTGGTTTACCAGAGTTGCTATAAAAATTACCATAGACTGGGTAGTTTAAAAATCAGAAATTTATTTTCCCATATTTCTGGAGGCTGACATTTCAAGATCAAGGTGTCAGCAGGGTTAACCACCTTTTTGAGGAGCATCTCCTTGACTTGCAGGTGGTCATCTTCTCTTTGTATCTTCATATGGCCGTTTCTTTTGTGTGTGTGTCCTTATCTCTAAATAACAGTCACAGCCTGAGGTTCTGGGAGTTACAGTTTCAACATCTGAATTTTTGGGAACACAATTTAGCCCATAATGCTGGATAAAATAAAATGTGCTTCAAAAACCAAAGAATTAACTAACCTTTGAGAATTTTGTCACCTAAATGTTCTCAACATGGTACCATGAGTTTCTGTGAGAATGGACTGTTCTCCATTCTCATATGGAGTATTCATGTAGAATATGGAGTATTTGTGTACATGTCTGCATGTCTATCTGTTTTATCAGTCTAAAGAAGAATGCTTTAACAAAATTAGTGGGAACAACAGTAATTTTATGTGGCTTGTAGATACGTTAGAAAGATTGAGAGAGAAAGCTGAAGAGTTAGCTTTCAATACAACCTAACATTTTCAATGCAGAGCCTTCACTACAATTATAATAAGTTAAGAACCACTAGAGTGTGAACGAGTGTGAACAGGCTGTGTAAACAGAACAGCAGATAAGGCTTGCCCTATGTTTTTGTCTGAGTATCAGACATTCTGTCTTAAAATGAGATTCATATTGTAGAAGTCACCATTTACAACTTAAGGAAACAAAGGCCCGTAGAAGACACCAATTTTATTACTACAATTAACAGGAGAATCAAAATCAGAATATAAGTCCCAGGAAAACTATTTCTTTTGTCTTACTTTATGTTCTCTTTATTGAATTAACTTCAAATTCTTCATTTCTTTAATGATTTCATTCCTTGGTTATCAAAATCCTTGTGTAATAAACATTGTTTTATTCCTCACCTAGTGTCAGACCTATCTTTGGCTTGAGAAATTTTCCCTTCCCACCTGGCAAGGCAGGGAGTGCTCTGTCACTCCAGGGGCCCTCTCTTTGCTCCTGCATAGGCCGGCACATTAACAAAGTTTGTGATCAAAAGACTCTTGAAAGAATCGACATTGCTAGGAGACAATGGTATCCTTCTTTCAGAAGTTATGGTCTTTGGGGACCTTGTGGGCCTTAGAACTTGTAAAGAAATATTCTAATTGAAAAGAAGGGAAGGAGAGCTAAAGAACTGAAAGGAAATAAGAAAGAAGGGAGAGAGATAGAGACAAATAGAGATAGAGATGATAGAGGTAGAGACAGAGATAGAGCTAGAAGCAGGGGAAGAAAAGGAGGCAGGAAATAAATACCTGGTTATGCTGTTTGAGACTGGATCCAGTAGGGCCTAAAAGGTATGCTGCTTCTGTAGTTTTTACTTAGTAATCTGGTGACTTTATTTTTATTTAGCCTAAGGGAGAGTTTGAGTTAGATATTTTTGCCACTTGCAAAGAAAAAGAAATATCACACTACTGAGAAAAATTCTGCTCTGGATAAAGAAATGGAAGTGGCCACTTTTTAAACAGAAACCTATTATGAGATAAAGGGCTATCTAGAATTGAAAGACTAGAGAATGAATTGTTTGTTTGACCTCTTTTTTTAGGTGAGATAAGCAATTTCTATCACATTCTGTAAGATCAGGCACTTGCTTCATGGAAGTAGGCAACATCCTCCAACTCTGAATCCTGGTCCTTGAATAGATACATAGTTCTACAGGGCAAGGGAGAGTAATGACTGACTTTGCACATTTAGGATTGAACCACCAGAATGATTGGCTGCACACAGTAGTGTGCTTCTTTAAATACATAATTAGAGAACTTTCAATTTATCAATTGACTAATCCCTTGAGGATTTTTATTTTAGGTCTTTTTTCATTAGAATTACTATGAAAAACAACATCAGTGAACAAAATACTCTATTTGAATAGAACAAAGAACAGTCTTACTTCTCCAATATAGGTTTCAGGTTTTAAGTACATTAAATGATATCACAGCCTTTTAGCCCATGTGCCTTCAGAGATGTGACATATAAATATGGAAGAATCGAATAGATAAATGTCTGGTTAGCTCCATTTCAAATCTGATACATTGATTCCACCTTCTCCATATCTCACTCCAAACAAAATATCAGAATAAGTGTGTACTCTATAAGTGGAATAAAATTTACCATAGATCCTATAAACCCACATCCATGGGCTCATTCTCATGGTATAAAGCAAGTAGAGCAGAAGATGGATAATGAGCTTCAGGCCCATGATTTATTTTATATAGTTGAAAGGCTGAATATCCACATGATGATCAGTAGGAAATCATATTTAGAGGACAAGATCCTATGGCCAATGTTTTCCATAGTGAGGAAATCTGCCAATGGTTAAGTTGTGACTTATCAAAGAGTATTTTCTTCTCTGGCTCAGGGAAACCACATACTAGGTTTCATTTTCACAAAATGAATTGATTCTTGATAAACTTATTTTAGTTATAGATTCAAAATTCCTTCTTTCTGCATTTATTATTGACCCCAGTGAATCCTTTCATTTTTCATGGCCTCCCTATGATCTTTCTCTTCTAACTTAAGTTTCATAGAAGTATATGTAGAAGCTTTTTTGATTGATCCAAGAGATTCTATGAGAAGTATACAAAACATAAACTGTTGAACCCATATCAAGATTAACTTATCTTAACAAGGTCATTTTGTTTTAGTTTTTGTAAATCTTATTCAGTATTATTTTTAAACAATGTTCATAAAATACTTTTGATCATATAAAATGTTAGCAATGGTACTCAAAACAGAAAATTAAAAGTGTGTATGGGTATATGCATTCTATTTTTGGAGAATATATAGTAACATAACATATGTCAGTTCAGCAACTAGTGAATAATTGTTTCAGTTCTGAACACAGACAGTGCTAATAGCTTCCAGAAACATGGATGTAAAATTATCCTGAGTATATGAGGTGACAGAGTTTAACATGAAAAGAGTGTCTATCAATATAATCAAGAACATTCATATATATGTGTATATATACATATATATTGCATATATATATGAAATTTCTTCTTCTTTGTATTTTTGAACATTAAGAGCAAAGTGTTCCTTTTCTCCTTGACTGATATCCTATGTGCTTTGCAGTAAGGTACTCAAAAAGAAAATAATCCAATGTCAGATAAAAAAATAAAGAATGTTCATAGTACCAAAATGATGTTTTTATTGACAAAGAAGTAGCCAGTTTTTTTAAACAAAAGATTATTATTAGATAAAAAGACTATCTGGAATTTTAAAAAATAAGGTTGATTTCTTGCAAAAGTCTAGTTGGCTTCTTTTAGATGAGATAAGCAAAATTTCTGTCATTTGGCTTAAAATTTTGCCTTTGTAAAAATGACAATGTTTTCTGTAAATACTGTACTAATTACACAAATTTTCTTAGTGATTATTGAACAGCAATGAGAACTAGATTTTTCATTTAAAAGGTAAGCTGAATTCTAGTACATTTGCCTAATAAAAAGTCATACGATCAACAAAATGATTTTTATTCCTTAACATTGCTGTTAAAGAAAGGCACTCACCCTAAGAACTGTTTTGCCTGATGACAAGTAGCAGTTGCATTTACTTTGATAGTGTCCAATACATTGCTTTCTCTAATTTGCATTTATTCACTAAATGGTTTAATTAACTTTGCATTGTGCTTACTGACTAGTTTTAATCAGTTCATGTAGGGTAGGTGTTTCTATGAATGCAAATCATAATGAGTTCTTAGGGCTCAATTCAAAAACTGGTTCCATGCCATTGATGTTGGATTTCTTTAGGCTTTGCTTTAAAATACATTCTATAGCATAGTTTCTTCCTGCATAAATTATAAACATTTATCATTCACTGTGTGGTCTGCTTCTGCTGAACTCCCCCAAGTTTTGTATTGAGAAAGTCTGTACATCAGACTAAAGGTGAAGACCACCCAGGAAGGTTCTTCTGTACTTCAGTAAAGACACTTCTCATGTGTGAGTTCCAGAAATGGCTTTTGTAGTTCTGGTTGCAGTTGTATTTTCATTGATAAATTGTCACCAGGCAACAATAGTATAGGATGCCATTAATTTCTCCAGAGGCGGTTGGATGGTTAGATAGTGATTCAACAGAAACTGTAATCCTGATGTCGTCCCTTGGTAAGTTAATGTTCAAGGAAACAAAATGAGATGATTCGATATTTAAATCTCTGTTTAACCTCTAAAATCAATAAATTCTTTATCCACTGATTTAGCTTCTATATAAAAAATAGTCAACCACAAACAATAGAGCTTTTAAAAAAATCTTATCAGCCAAATATTTCTAATTTATAAAAAATATTTTTTACAATTCCTAGACCCTTTGATTCATTGGAAAGTGCTCTGCTTTAAAAAAAAGTTTCTGGAGAAAAAAGCATTGAAGAAAAAAAAGACTTTACTGACTAATTTGACTTGAAATTGAAGATATCTCTAACGTTTCAGAAAAATCAGAACAACAGGTTTTTCTAACCATACAATATAGTGAAAGGAAATAAAGAGCAGTTCAGTAAGTTGACAACTTAAAAACTATTTACTAAAAATCTGAAAAGTAAAATTCTAAAACATATATTTCCCTCAAAGGTAAATTTTAGAGCTTTCACTGTTTAAATAATGATTTTAGTTTTTCCAACCACTTTTTGTGTTGACAAGTCACTTGTGCACTGTTGAAGAGGTATTTTAGCAGTAACATCTTTCTCAATAATCTCCACCTACAAGCATCTTCCAGTCTTACTGTTAGGAACGCAAGCTTTACAAATCCCACAAGAGAAGAAGGCACCTAAGAAAATGTTATTTATTTGAACAAATACACTTTTTTTATGTTATACATGTTAATATATTTTGCAATGTAAGTTGAAAAATATATTATGTAATACAATTCGATTATTTGCTCCTTACTAAAGAATAATTTCTGAACACTTAATTCATCTGAGGTACAAGGTCAAGGTTGAGATTAATTGTGGTACGGAACAAGTGGGACTAGGAAGCTGGGACTGGAACAAATTTCACTAACAATTGTTATGATGGATCCTTAGGGATTTGGTTGCAAGCCCAGGAAACCATGAAAAACAGTTTCCTACATCTAGCAACCAGAGATAAAGTGAAATATTTTTGCCTGAAAGTGGCACATCAATATATGTTCTAGTGTATAGGAAATTCTGTTCAGCAACTGATTATGATGAAAAGAAAGTCAAAATACCTACTATTACCATGTCTCACTGGATAGCTAGTTTACTCTTCAGAAGTAAAATTATGAAGTAACTTTATGCATATGCATGCATAAATGCATAAACTATATATATGTTTTTTCAATTAAATTTTGATTTATACTATTGTAAATGTACATAGAGAAAAATATATCAAAATAGTAGGAAATTATTAATTTAAAAGATCATTATTTACAATTGCCAAGATACAGAAGCAGCCCAAGCATCCATCAGTAGATGAATGGATAAAACAACCACAGGACACTTATCCAATGGAATACTTCCTGGCTATAAAAAAGAAGAAAGTTCCTCCCTTTGTGACAGTATGGATGGACCTGGAGAACATTATGCTAAGAGAAATACACTAGCCAGAGAAAGACAGATACCATATGATTTCACTTATATATGAAATCTAATGAACAAACTGAACTAACAAGCAAAATACAAGACAGAATCTTGGACAGAGGGCAGGATGAAAAGGAGTAGGGGAGACTAGGGTGTGGAGGGATTGAGTAATAAGGAAAAAGGACTCATGGACACCGATAACAAGGGTGGTGATTGCAGAGGGGAGTAGGTATAAGGGGACTAAATGGTAATAGAAGTAAATTAAATATTCAGAAAAATATATATATTAGGAAGAGTAATATGAAGGTAGGTTACCATTGCAGCACATTTTATGATTATGATTAAAATAACAAGGAACATAATTATTATAAGACTTTACCAAATTACTATTTATTAGTTTGTTTGAAGCTTTAGGTATAGTAAGTATGGAATGCAGAATATAGAACAGATACAGTCTCTTGTCTCTCCCCCTGTCCACCAGCAATTTTCAGATTTAAGAGGTTGGTTGACGGTAGAACAATTCCTGACATTTCTATAGTACCTTTGCAGAAGGCCTTATAGTATGTTATCAAACCCACCTGCCACCCCTTGTTAAAAATCTCTACATTTTAAAAATAGAAAATAAAAATTTAATTCTGTTAAAAAAAAATCATACTCAGTAAGTTTTCAATTTTTGAAATTTATTGAGACATAATTTATGGCCCAGCATATGATCTGTTTCAGTGAATATTCTATATACAATTATGTATTCTACAGTTGCTAGGTGTAGTGTTCTGTAAACATCAATTAAATCAAAGTGGTTCAGATTTTGTTCAAATCTATTTTATTGATTTTGAATTTATCTCCTAATTATGAATTGATCACTGGGAAGTGGTGTTTCAAAAACCAACTATGATGGTGGACTTGTCCATTTATTCCTTTAGATTTATCAATTTCTACTTCATACGTAGTTTTTAAATTTTTTGATTCTGTTATAAATATAGATTCACAAGAGGTTACTAAAATAGTATGCACAGGCCTTTGAACCTTCACTCAGTTTTCCCTCATGGTTACATCATTTTTAATCTGAAAGTTATTATTCAATATAAATTTATTACATGATTGCTGAGCTAAAAAAGACAAAATATTTATGATGTAAATGTTTAGTTATGAATGTACCCCACAGACACATTTTATTCCAATATTGAAAACCATACATTTCAAACTGGACATGTTCAAATAAACAAGTAATTCTAAGAAGTATTTTATGTCTTACTGATTAGACTACTTTTTCTTTCTTTTTTACAGCTTTATTAAGATATGATTCTCATAAAGTCAGATTCACCCATTAAATGTATATGGTACACTGATTTCTAGTATATTCAGAGTTGTATAACCATCAATACCACTGATTTTAGAACATTTTTATCATCCCTGAGAGAAATGCTATATTAGTAGTTATTCCCTGTTCCCACCCATCATACTCTCAGCCTTAGGAAACCACCAGTCTAATATCTTTGTCTATAGATTTGGCTGTCCTGGACTTTTCATGTACATGCAAATATATAATTCACAGTCTTTTGTTCACTTAATGCAATGTTTTTAAAACTCAGTCATCCTGTAGCATGTATCATTATTTCATTCTTGTTTAATGCTGAGTACTATACCATTGTATAGATGTTCATTCACTTATTAATTGATTGCTATTTAGGCTGTTTGTACTTTTTTCAGCTATTAAGAATAGCACTTCTACGAATATTCAAGCACAAGTTTTTGGGTGAAAATCTTTTCATTTTCTTTGGATATACATCATTTAGTTTGTGTGGAGCTCTATGTTTACTATTTTAAGAGGCTGCTAAATTGATTTCTAAAGCAGCTGCCCCATTTTACATTCCAACTAACAGTATATGAAGGTTCCAATTTCTCCATATCCTCACCAAGACGTTATTTTATTTTTTTCCTGTCACCTGAGAATATGTTTTATTGATATTTTTAGACAGAAAGGAAATGAGAGAGATACAATGATGTGAGAGACAAACTTTGATTGGTTGCCTCCTGTACATGTCCTCATAGGGGACCATACTGGTTCTAATCACCTGAGCCACCTGGCCAGGGCATTCTGGGTTTTTATTATAGCCATGTTAATGGGTGAATTATCTCATTATGGTTGTGATTTTGCATTTCTCTAATGGTAATGTTGAGCATCTTTTCATGGGCTTTTTGGACATTTTTTATATCTTATTTTGAGAAATACTTATTCAAGCCATTTTCTCATTTCTCACTGTGCTATTTGTTTTATTATTGAGTTGTAAGAGTTTTTACATGTGATTTTTTTTCAGACTCATTCATTTATTTATTCTAAAAACATATATAGCAAACTATGTGTTTGGTGCTGGAGAAAGAATGATAAAAAGACATTTCTTGCTCTCTAGTTGCTCACTTGTGACCAAGATGTTACGCAACAATTGAGTAGTTATAAGGCTGTTCACTTCTGCATTATTATAATAGTATTATTCATGATCTTTCTACCATTCCATTTCTATCTGCTCTTGTTCTTCTTCCTCCACCCCTAGCTACTGCCAGCTCCTATCTATAATCTTGTTCATCCAATATATCCAACAAATCTGTTTGTGTCTGCTTCCAGGTATGTTCATAAAAAAGTCCTTTGTCAGTTCTCCAAATATATTCTCTTATTTTATTTGGAGACATATACAATCTCCAAATATATTCTGTTATCGTGTTATTTGTCTTTTCACTTTTGTGGTAATGTCATTTGAAGCATAAATGTTTTTACTTTGGATGAAGTCTCATTTATCCATTTTTTTTGTTTTTGGTGTTATGTTGAAGAAATCATAATCCAATATCATGAAGGTTTAGTGATTTGTTGAAAAAACGATTCTTTCCCTCATTTAATTGTATTGGCACCTTTGTGAAAATCAATTCATCATAGTAAGGGGGCTTTTCTTTCTGGATTCTCAATTCTATTCCTTTGATACATATCTCTCCTTAAGCTAGTACTACACAGGCTTAGCGTAATTTTGCAGAAAGTTTTAAAATTGAGAAATATGAGTTTTCCATTTTTCTTTGTTATTTAAAGACTTTTTGGCTATTCTGAATCCCTTGAATTTTCATATGAATTTTAAAATCAAAATGTCAATTCCAGCACATACTATAGCTGTAATTGTAATAATGATTGCATTGGATCTGTAGCTCAGTTTGCAAAGAATAGTCATCTTAATATTCTATCTTTAAATATTGTATAACTTATTATGTAAGTATAAAATCAAAACTAGAAAATTGACAGTAGTAACACATTTGTGCATAGTTCTGTATCATCCTTATTCCACGTGTAGATCTGTGTAACTACCACCACAATGAAGATAGTAAGTCACTCCATTCCCACAAAGATCTTTGTTGTTTTATTCATTTTTAGTCACAATCTTCATCTTCCATCTTCCTTAAAACCTGGCAACCACTAATCTATTTTCCATCCCTATAATTTTATTATTTCAAGAATGTTATATAGAAGGAATCATAGAGTTTGTGACTTTTTAAAATTGTCTCTTTTACAATTAGTGTAATGACCTTGAAAGCCAACCAAGTTTTACATGTATCAATAATTTGCTCCTTTTGACTGCTGAATAGTAGTCCATGGAATGCATGGATTACAGTTTGTTTAACCATTTAATTACTGGAGACATTTCTATTGTTTACAGGTTTTATCTACTACTAGACAAGCTGTAACAAAATTTTATGTGCAGGTTTTTGTGTGAACTTAAATTTTAATTCCTCTGAGATAAATATCCAGAAATGCAATGACTAGTTTGTACAATAAATATATATTTAGTTATTTTAAGAAAATGCCTATATTTTAGTGTAGCTGTACAATTTTACATTCCAATCACCAATATACAAGAGATTCAATTATTTTGCATCTTCACAACTCTTTGATAGTCACTATATGTTTTAGCCATTCTAATAAGTATATATTGTAGTTTCAATTTGCTTTGCCTTGATAGCTAATGATGTTGAGTATGTCATTGTTGTTTATTGTCTATATTTCCTCTTTAGCGAAATATCTATTCTTGCTTTTTGTTATTTTTTTCAGATTTATTTATTTACTTATTTTTAGACAGAGGGGAAGGGAGGAAGAAAGAGAAGGAGAGAAATATCAATGTCTGGCTGCCTCTCACATGCCCCTACTGGGGACCTGGCTTGCAACCCGGGCCTGTGCCCTGACTGGGAAGCAAAACTGTGACCCTTTGGTTCTCAGGCTGGCTCTCAATCCACTGAGCAACGCCAGTCAGAGCTTCTTTTTGTTATTTTTTTAAATTAAATTGTTTGTTTGTTTACTAACAAGTTTTGAGAATTCTTTTATATTTTAGATACTAATTCATTGTTGGATATCTGGTTTGCAAATATTTTATTCCTGTCTATGGTTAGTTCTTTTATCTTCTTAATAGGATCTTTCACAGACACCAGTTTTAAGCTTTGATAACATTTTTGTGTTAATGTTATCAAAGTTTTGTATTAATGTTTAAGAACTCTTACAGAATTCTAGATCCTGAAGATTTTCTGTGTTCTCTTCTTCAAGTTTTATGGTTTTTGATTTTTTTATTTTTAAAACTATGATCTATTTTACACAATATAAAACATGTAAATTATAACATCAATAACCTAAAATGAGAAAGGAGAGAAGTAAAAGTAGAAAATTTATGTATGCTTATCAAAGTTAAGTTTTTATCAGCCTAAAATGGAGTGTCATTAATAAAAGAGATTATGTAAGCCTCAAGATAACTACAAAAAATACTGTAGTAGTTACACAATAGATTATGTTAAAGGAATAAAAGCATACCACCACACAAAGTCAACAAATCATCAAAACAGTAAGGTAAGGAACAAAGAACAAAGGAAAAATAAGATCCTTGGAATACAGTTAACAAAATGGCAATAGTATGTCCTTACTTATCAATAATTACTTTAAACTAAAATGAATTAAATTCTCCAATCAAAAGACACATAATGCCTGGATGGATTAAAAAATAACAAGATCCAATGATATGCTGCCTACAAGAGACTCACTTTATCTTAAAAGACATACATGAATTGATTGAGAATAAAGGCATAGAAAGAGATATTTCAAGTAAATGGTAATCAAAAGAAAGCAGGAATAGCTATAAACAAAATATACTTTAGGCTAAAATGGTAAAAGAGACAAAAAAAGTCATTGTATAACAATAAATAGGTCAATTATAAAGAAGATACAACAATGTAGAAGGGGGTAGGAGGGGTCAAATATATGATGATAAAGACTTGACTTTGGGTGGTGAACTTCCCATGCAATATACAGATGATGTATAATGGAATTGCACTCTTAAAACTTATATTATCTGATTAATCCATGATACATTTAATCAAATTTTTAAAACCAGTATAATAAATATAAATACTTGTGCACCCAATATAGGGGCACCCATAAGTGTAAAGAAAATAATAACAAAACTAAAAGAAAAATAAACCACAATACAATAGTTGAGTACTTTAATACTTCACTATGAACAATAGATATACCATCAGACAGAGAATCATTATTGAAACATGAATTTGAACAACATGATAGATCAAATGGACTAGCCCACAGCTAACATCATACGCAACAGTGAAAAGCTGAGAGCTTTTTCTTTTATATTAGGAACAAGAGAAAAATACCCTTGCTTATCATTCCTATTCATCATAGTACTGGAAGTTGTAGCCAGAATAATCAGGTAAGAAATAGAAATAAAAGGTATTCAATTCAAAAGGGAAATGTGAAATTGTCTCAATTAGCAGATGTCATGATTTATATACAGTCAGACCTCAAAGACATTGCAGGTTTGTACCAGGAAACCACAATAAAGTAAATGTCACAATAAAGATAGTCACAGAAATCCTCTGGTTTCCTAGTGCATGTAAAAGTTATGTTTACACTATACTGCAGCCTATTAATTGTGCAATGGTATTATGTTTAAAAATGTAAATACATTAATTAAAAATACTTTATTGGTAAAAATTGCTAACCATCATCTGAGCCTTTAGCAAGTCATAATCTTTTTTCTGGTTGAGGGTTTTGCCTCAGTGTGGATGAAAATGAAATACCTGTTAAGTGCAATAAAGTGAAGCCAATGAAACAAAGCATGCTTGTATAGAAAACACTAAAGACTCCACCAAAAAAATCTTAGAATAAATGATTTCAGTAAAGTGGCAGGATACAAAATTAGCATACAAAAGTTAGTAGCATGTTTATACACTGGAAGTAAGTTATCAGAAAAAATAATAAACTTATTTGCAATATCATCAAAAAGAATAAAATACAGAGGAATAAATCTAAGAAGGGGAAATATCTCTACAATGAAAACTATATGATAAAAGAAATTGAAGATACAAATAAAAGAAAGTGTATTCCATATTAATGGATTGACATAATTTTGTTAAAATTTCCATACTCCTCAGAGCAATCTATAGAATTAATGCAATGTCTATCAAAACTCCAACGGCATTTTTTCACATATTTTTTTTTAAATCCTAAAAGTTGCACAGAATCACAAAAGGTCCCAAATAGCCAAAACAAATGAGAAAGAACAACAAAGCTGGAGGCATGACACTTCCTGATATAAAACTCTATTATAAAACTATATTTATCAAAACAATATGATGTTATAAAGCAAACACATACATTAATGAAACAGAATAGAGAGCCTAGATATAAACATATGCATATATAGTGAATTTATGTCAGAGGAGCCAAGAACATGCATTGGAGAAAAGATAGTCTGTTTAATATGTGCTGTTGGGAAAAATTGGACAGCTACATGAGAAAGAATGATATTACACATTTACTTCATACACAGTACACAAAAATTAGCTCAAAATGACTTAAAGATAAATTTAAGACCCGAAACCATAAAAATTCTAGAGGAAAAAATTGGGAAAAAGGTCTTTGACACTGGTCTTGGCAATGGTTTTATGGATATGATACTCAAAGCCCAAGCAATAAAAGCAAGAATAAACAAGTTCAAGTACTTCAAACTAAAAATCTTCACAGCAAAGGAAATGATGAACAACATAAAAAGATGCCCTCTAATATAGGAGAAAATTTTTCAAACTGCATGTCTGATAAGACATTAATAATCAAAATATATAAGTAATTTATATAACACAATAATAAATATTCAATTTAAAATGGGCAAAGAACTTTCATGTTTTTCCAAAAATGTTTCCAAATGGTTAACAGAAACACAGAAAGGTGCAAAGCATCACTAATCATCAGGTAAATGCAAATCAAAACTAATGAGATATCTTACACCTGTTAAAATGACTATCATCAAAAAGACAAGAGATAAGTACTGGTGAAAATATGGATAAAGGGAAACATTTCCGTACTATTCGTGGGAATATAAATTCATGCAGCCACTACAGAAAAATGTATGGAAATTTTTTTAAAAAATTAAAAAGAACTACCATATAATCTGGGATTTCCACTTCTGGTGTATATCTGAAGGGAAAGAAAAGCACTAGTTCAAAGATACGAGGAAGCACCCTCCAAAAACTGGAATTGTTTCGGGAGCATGGGCCTCTTGTTATACTGGGTTTCCCCACCACGTGAGTGTTCTAGGAACCCATCTGTATTACTGTACCAACCGGCATTGTTGTGAGAGGCTGCATTGGGCTTTGGTGAATTTTTTGGAAGACTCTTTCAATGTGATTGCCCATTTCATGGTGGGTGATTTAGAAGCACATACGCCCATGCTGTGTTGAGTGTTCAGCAGTTTTTGACCCAAAATGGCATGATCCACATACCTCACCTTCCCTATTCACATGGTCTTGCCCCAGGCAACTTTTGTTTGTTTGTCTCCCTGGATGAAAAAAGTCCTGAATGGAAATGTTTTGCTGATGTGAAGTGAAACAAGAAAAGGCAGAAGCACCAAAAGCCATCAAAATTGACAACTTCAAATGCTGTTTTAAGCAGTGGAAAAATCATCTTGATAAGTGTACTGCATCAAGTGGAGAGTACTTTGAAGGTGACTGAAGTTTAAATATGTAAATAGAAATAAACAATTTTTTATAAATTCCGGGGTTTTTTTGGATCCCTCCTCGTAATTCTATTTTTCATATTCACTGAAGCATGATTTACAATAGCCTAGGCATGGATACATCCTCAGAGTATATCAATGGATAAATGGATTAAAAAGTTGTGTATTTGTGATATATCTGTGTTACATATGTATACATATATTATTTAACCATAAAAAGAAGAAAATCCTGTGACAACACAAATGAACCTTAAGGGCATTATACTAAATGAAATAACAGAGAAGGACAAATACTATATTATGTCACTTAAAAAAAAGAAAGAAAGAAAAAAGAACAACTCATAGAAACAGAACAGACTGATGATTGCCACATAGGTAAAATTTTAGGGATTTTGGGAAATGGATGAAAGAGGTTAAAAATACAAACTTTTAGTTATATAAATAACTTCTGGAGATGGAATATACAGCATAATGACTATAGTTAACAGTATTGTACTACATATTTGAAAGTTGCTGATAGCAGCACTGAAAGGAAAAGAAATCAACAGAGACAAGAGGGAAGGAGGGAGGGGGGGCAGGGAAAAGGAAGGGAAGGGGAAAGTCAAGGAACACATAGCAAGGACTCATGGACAAAAACAAAGGGGAAGAGCTGAGGGAGGGACGGAGGGAGGGGGCAAGGGAAAGTGGTGGGGGGTAGGCAGAGACAAATGTATTTGAAAAAATAAATAGAAATAATAATAATAAAGTTATTGGTGAAAATGAAAACAAAAAGGAAGTTGCTGATTGAGTAAATCTTAAAAGTTCTCATCACAAGAAAAATGTTTAATTACATAAGATGGTGGATATTAACTAAACTTATGGTGGTAATTACTCTGTATTATATACAAAAATATGTTCATCTTAAAATTGTTATATGCATTATAGCTCAATATAGATTTTAGTCCATTTACTTTTTAAGTAATTATTAATAGATAGTGACTTATGGTTGCCATTTGTTAATTGTTTTCTGGCTGCTTTGTAATCCTTCATTTCTTTTTTTTTTTCTCTTGTTCTTTCCTTTTGTAATTGATTTTCTATAGTGGTAGGATTATATTCATTTCTCTTTATTTTGGGGATATCTATTATAGGTTTTTTGTTTTGTAGTTATCATGAGGCTTATAGGAAACATCTTAGAAATAAAACAGTACATTTTAATCTGATAATAAGTTAACATATATGAAACATATACAAAATAACCTAATGTATACCAGAGGCCTACATTTTACCCCACATTCTATGTTTTTAAATCACATTTACATCCTTTTACCTTGTGTATCTATTAACAAATTATTTAGTTATAGTTATTTTTAATACTTTATCTTTTAACCTTCATAATAGTGCTGTACATTATTTACTCACCACCATTACATTAGAATATCTGAATTTAACTATATATTCACATTTCCCCGTTGAGTTTTATACTTTCATATGTTTTCCTGCTACTAAACAATCACCCTTCATTTCATCTTAAAGAAATCTAAATAGACCTCTTTCAGGGAAGTACTGAAAAATGGGCATTTTTCATGTGGTCCCACTGTGCTTAGGCCTGGGGGGAGAGCCATGGCTAATATTCATGAGCTCATTAAGAACTGGTTCTTGGCTAGTCTTGTGGGTATTACAGTGATTGTGTGTCTCAACCTTTTTTACACATTTTGAGATGGGTGATATGGGTAGTTTCTTACTCACCCAATGTGTAAGAGTTGTTAGCTAGTTTCTGGATTTCTTTCAGAAGGAATTGTCCCTTGTGCAACTGTAGATTTGGTCAATGGAAAGAAGTGAATTCAAAAGGCTGCTGTGTCATCATCTTCAACTGGACTTGAGTTTCATATTGATATAGTAGGTAAGGTTCTCTGCCAGAGGGGCAGTTTTGGAGACTGTCTATCAGATTTCTCTAGAGGTTTATCTTTTCTTTGCTTTTTTATTTCCTCTTCAGCTATGGCATTAGCCAACTTAGACATAGTATGTGCATGACGTCTTGCTTTTATGAGATAAACAGCCTGAGAAATAGGGAAGATGCTACTATAACCATTATGCATTGCTAAATTCTATTTGCTAATATTTTGTTAAAGATTTTTGTCTATATTTATGGGGGATATTTGTATAGTTGTGTGTGTGTGTACATGCTTCACCTGGTTTTGACATGAAAGTATTGCCCTGAAGGGTGTTTTAACAATGTTGATTTGATCCTATTAATTGAGTTGAGTTGTATACTACGGCTGATTTTCTATCTAGTTGTTCTACAGATCGTTGAAATAGAAATATGGAAATCTCCAAATGTGATTGTGACTTTATTTTTATTTGAAGTTCTGTTTTTACTTTACATATACTTTTACTCTGTTGCTTATTGCATGTGCATTGAGGGATGTCATGTCTTCTTGATAGATAGTCTTTTATCATTATGTAATGTCCTTCTTTGACCCTGAAAATTTTCTTTGCTCTGAAGTCTATTTTAGTCTGATGTTAATGTAATCATTGCTTTGTTATTTTGACTAATGTTTACACAGCATATTTTTCTATTATTTTATTTTTAATCTATATCATTATATTTGAAGTCAGTTTTATGAAGACAACATATTTTTGGGTCAAGTATTTTATCTACTCTGCTTATCTTTGCCTTTAATTAGTGGGTTTAGATCATTTGCATTTAACATCATTATTGATATGGTGTGGCTTAAGTCTGCTATCATTTATGTTTTGTTTTCCACTTGCTCTCTCTGTCTCTTTTCTATTTTTTATGCTAATTCTGAGCTATCTGAACATTTTTTAGAATTGCATTTTGACTTCTTTATTATATTTTTAGTGCATCTATTCATATAGTTTTAGTAGTTTCTCTAGAGATTATATTATATATACACAATTTTCCAAAGTTAGTAGGTATTGATATTTTCAAATTTGAGTAGTCTAAAAAACTTAACTTTTTTTGGTCCTGCCTCCATTTATGATATAATTAGCTTAAATATTTCTTCTATATACATTGAGAAGCATATGAGTATTATGATCTTTTACAAATTAATGATTTAAGAGAGAGAGAGAGAAGGAGATAGAGGCATCAACTTGTTTCACTTTTTTATACATTCATTGATTGATTCTTATATGTGCCCTGACAGGGAATCATACCCACAACCATGGCATAGCAGGATGACACTCTAACCAACTGAACTACCCAGCCATGGCCAAGAGTGTTATAATTTTTGTTTCAACCAATCGAACCTAATACTAAAAACTTAAGAGGAAAGAAATATGTATTTACTTATATTTTTGTTCTTATTGCATTCTTCCTAATATTACAACAGTTCTTCTCCTTTCTTTCTTTTTTTCTTTCTTTCTTTCTTTTTGGGACACTTCCTTTACTTCATCCTTTTAGGTAGACATTCTATCAAAAGAATTTTCACTTTTCTTGATCTCAAAATATTGACTTCTCCTTTATGCCTGATAAATATTTCCAAAGGATACAGAATTCTGAATTGACAATTCTTTTCTCTAGGCACTTGCAAATAGTGCCTCTCCTTTCTGGCTTCCATGCCTGCTGTCTGTCTTTTTACCCCTCCTCTTCTCCCTCCTTCTCGTTCTCCCCATCCCTCTTTTCCTCCTCCCTTCCCCTTTTCAGGTAGTGTGTGATTTCTCTTTCACTGCCTTCAAGTTTTATTCTTTTCTTTTTAATTTCAAAAATATGACTGTGGTATATCTTGGTGTGGGTTTATTTGGCTTTATTTTGTTTTAGATTTTTCAGCTTCTTTATTTAGTTAGTTAATCAGCCAATTTGGGAAAGTTTCAACCATTATTTACTTAAGTATGTTTCCAGGTCCACTCATTCTTCTCTTCATCTGGGAGACAAATGACACAATTGTTAGATCTTTTGTTATAGTTGCATATGTTTCCGATATTATGTTTGTTTATTTTATTAGTCTTATTTCCTTGCTGTTGTTTGGATTAAGTAATTTTTATTTTTGCATCTTCAAACTCCCTTATTCTTTCCTCTGTCCTCTTAATTTTGTTATTGTGTCAATCTGTTTTTATTTCAGTTATATTTGTTTTAGTTCTAAAACTTCCATTTTATCCATTTTATATTTTCCATTTATTTTCTAAGACTTTCTGTTTCTTTGTTCAGTATTTTTAAACTTGTTCAAATATGCTCTTAATTGCTCATTGAAGTATTTTATGATTGCTTCCTTAAAATTCTTGCCAGATAATTCCAATACCTGTATGCTGTTGCTGTTGGCATCTATCAATTATTTTTTCATTCAGTTTGAGATCTTTCTGCTTCTAGGTATGATGAGTAATTTGTCTTTGAAACCACTGTGGTTTTTTCCTATATCCTTAAGTCCCTAGATATTCTCTACTCTTTTCTCTAATTTGCAGTCTTGTTACATTTGTTTTGTATACAATAACCAGGGATTTTAGTTGTACTTAGCAGGAGTAATATGAAAACTTACTTCTACTTTGTCTTCTTCAAGTATTTTAAAGTTTCTCCACAGTTATCTTTGCTATGTCTTCTTGACATACATACCTATACCTTATTATAACAGAATAAAGTCAATAATATGGCTATTGTGAACATATAGAAGAGGTAGGTATGTATATTTTGTAATAAAAAAGGATGGTACAACACTTAAATGTTTTCAGATTACCAGTAATTACCAGTTCCAATTCGAACTATGCCACACCTATCCTGTAACTAGCAAATTCAGGACTCAAAAGTACATAGCTGAACAGCTTTCTGATTCTATGTGAAGTCATCAGATTGCAAAATTTGGATATGTCTAGCAGTAGAGCCTCAGTTAGGCACTTAAATACACGTCTGTATGAATATATTGTCAAACCTTTAAGGTCACAGTTCAAATTACTGGATTTAATTGTCTTCATTTTATCATTCACAGTGCTCCTTGATCATTGACCTTGAGAAACAAGATAATTTTACTAAAACTTAAAAACAGTGGTGAATATTGTTCTCTGCTAGTTCTTCAGGTATGCCTTTCATTGTTGTTAATTCTATTGTTAAATCTAATATTTAGTAAAGGCCTCATCTTTTCCAGCAATTATGTTAAGCCCTGTGATACTACAATGAACTTGAAGAATACACTCTCTGGCCTCCCTGAAACTTAGAGTCTACTCAAACAAAATTTTTTACTTTGTTTCTTAATGTACTATCCCTGATTCCTGTCACTAGAGTCTGATGTTAAGTCTAAGATTGAGCCTGGGAATCTCTGTATTTTTAATAAACTTCCCAACCTGATTCTGCTTCATGTGTCCAGTGTATGGACTTTGAGAAACTCTGCTCTTATAAAACAGCTCTCAAGCTTTTCAGTCAGCAGGAATTGTATGGAATTAAATAAAAGTCATAATAGAGATAGTATGTTATTGGAGCCTCATTTGTTTTCAATTCTCCCTACCTAAACCAATGACATTCCAAAAGAAAAATCAGTGAAGGACAGAGTAGAACTGCTGAGCACAATCTAAAGAAAGATTGCTCTAGTGTATAAGTGAAGCAAACACTGTCCTTGGACCAGAAATTTAGATTACAGTTGTAAATCTAAAATAAATCTGAGGAATTCTGGCTGAGATGGAAGCATGGGTAGCTATGCTTTGCTTCTTCGCACAACCAAAAGAAGGACAACAACAAATTTTAAAAAATAACCAGAACTGCCAGAAAAATCGAACTGTATGGAAGTCTGACAACCAAGGAGTTAAAGAAAAAAACATCTATCTAGACTGGTAGGAGTGGTGAAGACAGGCAGTCAGGGGGCAAGGACACATGGCAAGGCAACAATTGGAGGACCAGGCAGGCAAGATGGCAGCTCACGGACCAGGCAGTTCCACATTCATGTGTGGATAAGCTGGGAGGAACAACTGGGGAGAGAGACAGACAGAGCAACCCTGGGTTTCACCATGGGAAATTAAATCCTCAAAATCTCTGGCTGTAAAAATCTGTGGGGGAAGCAGCAGAGGGAAAAACTCCCAGCCTCACAGGAGAGTTCATTGGGTACACCCATGGGGTCCTAGATCATATACAAACCCACCATCCTGGGAACCAGCACCAGAAGGGCCCAATTTGCTTGTGGGTAGCAAGGGAAGCCACTAAAAAGAGCCAAGCAAGTGGCATTGTTCCTTCTCTGACCTCTCCCTCACATACAAAGCCACAATGAAGTCAAGTGGATTGTCCAGCCCTGGCGAATACCTAAGGCTCTGCCCCTTACAATGTAATAGGTACACCCAAATAAAGAAATATGGCCCAAATAAAAGAATAGATCAAAACTCCAGAAAAAGAATTAGCCAGCTTATCAGAGGAGACAGCCAACTTATCAGATACAGAGTTCAAAACACTAGTAATCAGGATGCTCACAGGAATGATTGAGTACGGGTGCAAAAATAGAAGAATTGAAACCTATGCAAAGTGAAATAAGGAAAAATATACAGGGAATCAACAGTGAAGGTAAGGAAACTTGGACTCAAATCAATTATTTGGAACAGAAGGAAGATATCAATACTCAGCTGGAACAGAACAAAGAAGCAAGAATTCAAAAAAATGAGGAGAGGTTTAGGAACTTCAGGGGCAACTTTAAATTTTCCATCATTTGAGTCATAGAGGTACCAGAAGGAGAAGAAGAAGAGCAAGAAATTGGAAACTTATTTGAAAAAAAAATGAAGGAATACTTCCCCAATCTGGTGGAGGAAATAGGCATGTGAGCCCAGGAAGCCCAGAGAGTCCCAAAGAAATTGGACCCAAGAAGAAATACACCAAGGCACATCATAATTAAATTACTGAAACTTAAAGATAAGGGGAGAATCTTAAAAGCAGCAAAAGAAGAGAGTTACCTAAAAAAGAGTTTCCTTAAGACTATCAGCTTATTTCTCCAAACAAACCTTGCAGGCAAGAAGGTGCTGGACAGAAATATTCAAAGTCATGAAAGTGAAGGACTTACATCCAAGATTACTCTACCCAGAAAAGCTCTCTTTTAGAAAGGAAGAGCAGATAAAGTGCTTCCCAGATAAGGTAAAGTTAAAGGAGTTCATCATCGCTAAGTCCTCATTATATGAAATGTTAAAGGGACTTACCCAAGAATAAGAAGATCAAAAATTATGAACAGTAAAATGACAACAAACTCACAACTATCAACAACTGAACTTAAAAAACAAAAACAAAAAACAAACTAAGCAAACAACTAGAACAGGAACATAATCACAGAAATGGAGATTATATGGAGGGTTAGCAGCCAGGACAGGGATGGGGAAAATAGTACAGGGAATGAGAAGCATAATTGGCAGGTACAAAATAGGCAGGAGGAGGTTAAGAATAGTATAGGAAATGGAGAAGCCAAAGGACTTATATGTACAACCCATGTACATGAACTAAGCAAGGGGGATGCTGGTGGGGGAGGGGATGCAGGGTGGACAGGGATAAAGGGGAGAAATATGGGAAAACTGTAGTAGCATAGTCAATAAAACATACTTAAAAAATAAAATAAAAAATCTTAGACCTCAAATGAATCACTTAATAATAATAATGACCTTTGATTAGAGTTTACATTTTACAACTATAGTTCCTAAATTTAAATATTACAACAATCATGAGTAGTCAGTATTTCTACTATATTTCTATTATACATAAATAAATTGCAGCTCAGAAGTTAAGTGATTAATTTGAATCACATAACTAGCATGTGGAGAAAAGTTCTGAATTTATTTACTTTTTAATGGAAAATTTTTATTTTAAATAGACTATGTGATGATAAAATTCATAAATCCCTCTTTTCCTCCATAGTGATTACACATTTTACTCTCCCACTAACAATGTAGGGCAGCACCTGTATCTCCACATCCTTGCTAAAAATAACATGGCATTTTTTTTGGAATTTTATCAATCTGATGGATAACAAAAGAATATTTTTACAGTATTTTATTTGCATTTTTCTTTATGAGTAATTTTGGCCATCTTTCCACATGTTTAAAAGTCAATTAACACTTAATGTTATTTTTGTGAATTCTCTTTTCAGCCTCTTATCCACTGTTGGATTTTTTTCCTATATTTCTAGAAATTCTTATTTTCCAGAAGAATTAGCCCTCTATCATTTTTTTTGCAAATATTTTCCCACCTTATTTTTAATTTTGAAATGTTTTATGGTTTACATTTCTTCCTTATTTTACCATTCTGATCCTTTCAAAAATGTAGTTGGACATTTCTTACATTCAGGTAAAGAAAGTCTTACCTATATCTTCTAATACCTGCATGGTCTCACCTTCTTTTCATTTTAAGTTTTTAAAATTTAATCTTTATTTTACTTTTTCCACTACCTTTTAGTCCCATTACACCTTCTCCCCACCCAGCAATCACCACAATGTTGTTCATGTCCATGAGTCCTTTTTCCTTTTTGCTCAACCCTTTCATCCCCCTCATCTCCACCCTCCAGCTCTCATCCTGCTCTCCACCTAGGAGTCTGTCCCCATTTTCTTTGTTAGTTCAGTTTGTTCATTAGATTCCACCTGTGAGTGACGTCATATGGTATTTGTCTTTCACTGACTGGCTTATTTCACTTAGCATAATATTTTTGATCCATTTGGAGTTTATCCTCTTCACAGAGTGAGATGTGATTTCAATTTTACTTTCTTTCCCCAAATGATCACCTATGTTCCCCAAAACCAATTATTTAAATTTCCACCTCTACTTCATTAATTTGAAATCTCTATTGTATCTTACAGTGCCTTGTGTGTGTGCTAGTTTGCCCCTATATTTTCTATTCAGTTCCTAAGTTCTCTCTGCCTACTCTTGTATCACTAGCACACTGTTAGAATTGTGAATTCTTGGTGTTTGAGCACCTAGTAAGGTTGCTCTATCCTCAAAGCACTTCATTTTCAGGATTTTTATTGCTAACCTTGCCTATTTATTTTTCATTTTTTTGTATTGGTATATTAATTTGAGACACATTACATGTCTATGCTAACTTAAAGAGAGTCAACACCTTTATAATATTCAGTTTTTCTATTCAAGAACATTCTAAGTGTACATTTTATTTATAGATCTTTCAGTATAGTTTGATTTTTAATTGTCTACATAGTGTTTATACATTTATTATAAAAGTTTATTCCAAAATATTTGCCATATTTTGTCATGTATAAGGTGCACTCTTTTGCCGGAATTTTTGAGGGAAAAATAAAGATGCACATTATACATGGGTAGTACTAATTCCATATTTATATAAATGTTTTTAATTTTTTTATTTATGCTTATGCATTAAAAGTGTAACTCTAGAAAGTAATAATGATATCTGTATGCAAAATAATACCCTGGAATACGATAGTTTTACTCCTACATATAAATAAGTAAATAATTGAAATAAAAAGTTAGAACATGAGGTTTTTTCCCTGAAAGTTTAGGCAAAAAAAAACATAGATATTACCATTATACATGGGAACACATTATGCATGGCTTAACATAGTCATCTCTTTCATTACCTCTCTCTCTCTCTGGATTTGAGTGTGTGTATGTGTGTATACATATACATATAAATACATATGTATTCTAACTAGTTGTTTGTTTAATAAAATGCTGTTGTTTCTATCTAGTATTTTTAAATCTTATTAATTCTCTTATTGCCTGCAGTAGGTTTTCAGTTAATTTGTTAGGTTTTTCAGATCGACAATCTCATCTGTGTATAGTAGCTGCCTTATCATCTCTTCTCAGTATATCACTGATTTTGTTCTTTTATACAATGCTTTTGGCTAATACATTCAGTATACTATTAAATAATATCAGTGTAATGAATACCATTGTTTAAATCTTGCCTTTAGGAGAAATGGTTTTTATATTTCCTCTTAAGTACGATGTTGACCTTTGACTAAATAGTTATATTTTATAATGATAAGAGATGTTCCTCTTTAAAAAAAAAACTTTTTTAAGGATCAAACAAAGAATTTTGAATGGACTTTCAGCATCTGTTTTGACTGAATTCTCTAGAATTTGGCCTTAAGATTAGTACTTATATGTAATTCATTTATTAAGAAAATGTCCCCACAGAGTGATAAGGGAGTGGAAGAAGCAGAGCAGAGGGGAAGAAGCAAGCCAGAGTGTAATTGCAGGCCCTAGTCCTGCAGAGGGTAGGCTTCAGCTGTTTCCTGCAGGGAAAATCTGGAATGTAAATTATGCCTCTGAATTGTCTCAATCTGAAGCAGAAAACTGACTTTCATATTCTCAAACTTTACAATCACAGGTTAATGGCCACAAGGATTGTGGTAGAGAGAAGGGAATTTAAAGTCACAGACACTTTCAGTTATCTGTTCAAAGTGACTGAAGTAGAGCCAAGGAAAGTCCTCTGAACATCAATAGCATTTCCTGGCTGTTGAAAGCCCGTGAAGGGGTGGGAGTTCAGAAATGGTAAAAATATGTCTGAGGGAATATAAACAAGGCACATTGTGCCCTATAGCATCTATGGAGTTGATTGTAATTGTAATTTTTGACCTTTTAATATGATAAATTATATTAATAAATCTCCTAAAAATTGAATACCCTTCATTACTAAATTAAACTCATTGTATCATGGTAAAAGCTTGATACAATGACTTGATGATTTTTGGTGATGGCAGAAGTAGGTCTTATAAAACTCTCTTATTTCTTCTAGGAAAAAAAGTGGCCTGTTTAAACTTTCTATATCTTCTGAAGTCAGTTTGTTATATCACATTGTCTCTAAAAAGTATCCCTTTTATCCATGGCTAAAATTTAATTTGCATTAAATTATATAAAGCAGATTCTCTTAAATGAATACTAAAATTATTTAAGCTTTGTTATTTATTTTTTAAGTTTTTTAAAGACTATGTATTTTCAGAGAGGGGAAGGGATGGAGAAGAGAGGAAGAGAAACATTGATGCGTGGTTGTCTCTTGCACGCCCCCTACTGAGGACCTGGCCCGCAACCCTGACATGTGCCTTAGACTGGAAGCAAACTAGCAACCCTTTGGTTTTCAGGCCAGCACTCAATCCGCTGAGCTACACCAGCCAGGGCTAACCTTTGCTATTTCTTATTTTATATATTTGTACTTTCTTCCTTTTATGCTCAATTAATTTATCTAAAGTAGTGTCTTATTGATTTGTTTTTTTGGAAACACAGTTTCCAAACACGAATTTGTTTTGTTTTTAAATTTAGTGAGTCTCTTTTTCTGAGACTTTTTGTTTGCTTTCTATCACACTGATTCCTTACTTCTATCTGTAGTTCTGTTTGCTTCTGTTTTCCATTCCTTCTGCTGCACAACTCTGTTAAATCAGTTACAATGTAATCTTAAATATTTCTAGACTTTCTCTTGGCTCTTAGCTCTTAAACATTAGGCAATCAACAAGGTTATTCTGTTTTCTACATTCTCTTACCTTTCTTGTGGCATCTGTGTTATATTATTTCTACATTGTTATTGCAATTATATATCATTTAGTCACTCATCTCCATCCTGGTATTTGTTTCAGATGTATAGAAAAATACATTTAATGGTTAAGTTTTGCCTATAAGTCTTGCTGCTTTGGGTATTATTTTCTATTGGTTGCTTCCATTAGAAAAAGATTCTTCTATTTCCTTATGTTTAAAACCTTAATCAACAGACTTTATATTTCAACAAGATCTTAGTTGTACATAAAATTCTTAGTTGTACATAAAATTTTATATATATATATATATATATATATATAATGTATTCTTTATACATTTTGATTCAGTCTTTTTCTGGACTGTTGCTTTGAAGGAATCTGATGCCAATTCTTTTCATTACAAGGTATTCATTGTTTTCTTTGTTAGCCTAAAACATTGTTTCATTTTCTTTTAAAAATAATAACTTTACTAGGATATTTCTTAAGTTTGAGGTTTTTGGGTCCCTTATGCCTGGGATTCTTTTTTTTTCTTTGTGAATGCAAGTATTCTTTTATATAAAGATATTTTTCTTTTTTATTTATTAAATATTTAAAATTTCATTATTTTAGTACTTTCTTTAGCGGCTCCATAATACATATATTAGATTTCTTTTTGCTTGTCTCTATATATATCAGTTTCCCTACAAGTCTTTATAACTTATTGTTTCACTTCTATTTTCTCGGTTTTTTAAATTTAATTCTCTCTGTCATTTTATGCATTTTCTATGGTCTCTTTTCATTTGTGTACAACTTGGAGTTTAATTTTTTTGAAAATGTTGCATTTTTTTAGTTTCCTTTCTTAAATTTTTCCAGTTCCCATTTTACTTCTCCTCACTGTTTGGCCATGAGCATTTATTTTCTGGCCACCAACTTTCATAAATCTTGCACCTCTGTTTTGTGTATATTTTCATATAAGCATTTTCTAGCATTTTAATACAATTCATATTAAGATATTGAGCTACATTTTTCATATATTTTGTGGGAAAGTGTTTTTCTGCCCTATTTTCTCTTTTTTTAATAAGAAAGTTTGTTTTCTCTTTTAAACATTTTTCTTAAAATATCTCTATTTGCTTTTTGGGTTGACTTATGTTGGGTTACTGCTATAAATTAAATATTTCTGATCTTCCTTCATTCTTGTTTAAACCAAATCCTCAATGTGGTGGTATTTGGAGGCGGGCCTGTGGGAGGTGACCAGGTCATGAGGGTGAAGCCCTCCTAAATGAGATTAGTGCCCTTACAAAAGGGACCCAGAGAACTCCCTTGCCCTTCTATCCTGTGAAAACAATAAGACAGCAGTCTACATGCCAGGAAGTGGTTTCTCACTACACACCAAATCTGCTGGACAGCTTCAGAACTATGAGAAGTAAATGTTTGTTTATTGAGACACCCAATCTTAAACTTTTTGCAATAGCAGCTCAAATAAACTAATATAATTACTTATATTTGAGTAAGTTGAATTTTATGGACAAGAAATGCTTAATATGTTAAGAAGAAAGGGATAATGGTACTTTTGCCAGGTTTTTCTTTCCATGAACTGTTCTATTGCTAGAGTGTGGAGTAATTCAACTACATATCATAAATGTGTATTTAGGTCACCAATATCTCTCAGAATCTAATTTGTTTTCAGAAGGCTTATATCAACAGTCCTGAGTTTCTCAGGCTGCTTCATTGTCTATTGCTAACAGGTCATACAGCTTCTGTTTCCAAGTTGTGTTACCCTTGGTCAACTCTGTGCCCCTCACCCATCCCCATAAATTTACTTTTTGCGGCATTGTTTTCTTCTCTTCCCCAGTTATTGCTCCACATTGCATTTCCATCTTGTTGATACCAATCCCAGTCAGGGTAGAGCCCTCTCCTCTAGGAGTAAATATTCACTTTGATTTACAGAATCTGCCCCATTGGGCCTTCTGTACACTCATCTTTTTCTCCTCTATCAACTCTTTGTCTCAGAGTGTTTTTTTTTTTCTTTTGTTCGGGTTTTGCTGATTTTAGGAACTTCAGGCTACAGTTGCCCACAATTTAGAATTTGCAGTTTTTTGTCTCATATTTCATTATAGACTGATTTCAAGTGAGTTACTTGTTGTTCTTGTTCTCTATTTTGCTATGCATGGTTTCTAGGGGAAAAAGTGGAGAGATGTAGACTCAAGTTGTTATTATGTTTCTGCCTAATCTTAGGTTTCTTTCAGTAGTGTTCTTTTAACCTCAACATGTCATTGTCTTCTTTCTCAAATCTGGTTCTTTTCCTAGAATGTTATGAATAATCCCATTATCAATTTTCTGCCTAAATAAGTTATAGAAACCTGGTCCAGTCATAGTATATAACATAAATGACTAATTTCTGATATCTCCTAAAGAAAAGCCCAATCTTCTTTTTTTGAGATTTTAAAGGGATTTTTAATGTATAATTATTCTATAAATGAAAACTAAAGTATCAAGACACAAGGAAATTAGATATAATGTATATGCTTCAAATAAAAATAAATTCTAGATAATGCTTTTCACCAATTATATAACCCATCCCTCCTTCACCTGACTTAAACCTATATACCCTTAGGTTCCCCTAGGGCTTCTGGGCTTTCCCCATTCCTATTAATATCTTTTTATTTTTTTATTTTTTTAAATTTATAAATCATGTTTATTCTATTACAGTTGTCTCAATATTTCCTCCTTTACCCCCCTTGACCAATCCCATCCCCACTCCCCACTCCCACAGTCAATTCCCTCTCTGTTGCCCATGTCCATGGGTCATTCATACATGTTCTTTGTCTATCCACTTTCCCTTTTTTCCACCATTGTCCTCTTTTCCCCTTCCCTCTGGTCACTATCAGTCTGCTCCATGTTTCCGTGCCTGTGGTTTATTTTGTTCATTAGTTTATTTTGTTGAATAGAGTCCACTTATAGGTGAGATCATGTGGTATTTGTCTTTCATTAACTGGCTTATTTCACTTAGCTTAATATTCTCCAGTTCCATCCATGTTGTCACAAAAGGTAGCAGTTCCATCTCTTTCTTTCTTAAATGCAGAGTGATTTTATTTATTTTTTAAATGTCAAAGTTAATTATAAAATATTTTAAAAATTTAAAACCATTATAAAGTCTCAGCAATTAAACCAACATGACACCAGCACGGAAATAATCAAGTAGATCAATGAAATGTAATGAACGTTCTAGAGACAAACATATATACCTAACAATATATGATTAAGTTGATATTTCAAATCAATGGATAAAATAAGGCTTATTCAACAAATAAGGTGCATGGACCACTATTATTTGAAATAAAACAAATATACAGCCCTATTTTACCCATTATATAAGAAATATTCAGGTGAGTTAAAAATCAATATGTAGAATCTAAGGAGTTTTAGAAGAAAATAGAACTAATATTTTTCATGACCCGAAGTAAAATATTCAAAAACAGAAGCTATAAAGTAAATATTGACAATATGACTATATTAAACATTTAACTATATAGTAATATACATATAAAAAAAGTTAAAGGACAAGGAATAGAAAAATATTTGTGACACATCTAAAACATGGTTAATAGGTTTTTGGATTTTTTTGAAAAAAGTTCTACAAACCTTTAATCAATAAATGGATAAAGAATACCAAAAAGTCATTTAAAGCTTTTTTTTAAAAATAATAGAAATAGTCAAGAAATATACAAAAACTGGTTTAGTTTCAACAAATAGTAAAGGAACAATTAAAATAACATCATTGTCACAATCAGATTAATGAGTATTAAAAATATTGGTAATATCAAGTATTGGCAAGTCTGAAAAGAACTGGGTGTTCATAGAAACATTTTCTTCATCTTAAAGCAGTCCCTTTAGCATATTTTGCAGTGCTGGTTTGGTGGAGGTATATTCTTTTCACCTTCTTTTGTCTGGGAAACTCCTTATTTCGCCTTCCATTTTAACTGAGAGCCTTGCTGGGTAGGCCTTTGCTTTTCACAACTTGGAATATTTCTTGCCATTCCCTTCTGGCTTGCAGTGTTTCTGTTGAGAAGTTAGCTGCTAGCCATATTGGGGCTCCCTTATATGTTACTACCTCTTTTTCCCTTGCTGCCTTTAGGATTCTCTGTTTGTCTTTCATATTTGCCATTTTAATGATGACATTTCTTGGAGTGGGCCTCATTGGGTTCCTCTGGAACAGGACCCTCTGTGCTTCCTGGACTTGTGTGACTTTTTACCTCCTCCAATTGGGGAAGTTTTCCATCATTACTTTTTCAAACAAGTTCTCTATCTCTTCCTCATCCTCCTCTCCTTCCAGTATCCCTATTATATGGATATTAGTACATTTCAGGTTGTCCTGCATTTCCCGCAATGCCTTTTCATTCTTTTTCAGTCTTTGTTCATTTTCTTGCTCTTTCTGGGAGCTTTTTTCTACCTTGTCCTCCAGCTCACTGATTCGGTCCTCTGCTTCATCTAGCCTGCTTTTGATTCCTTCTACTGTGTTCTTCAATTCAGAAATTCTTCATTTCCTCTTGTCTCTTATTGATAGTTTCTATGTCCATTTTCACGCTGATATAGTTTGCAGTAAGTTCCATGTAGTTTCTGGTAATTTTCTTTGAGCTCACTGAGCTTCCTTAGAACTGATGTTTGGAACTCAGTATCTGGTAGTTTACTTGCCTCTATTTGATTTAGTTCTCTTTCTGCATATTCCTCCTTTCCCTTCAAGTGGGGCGTATTTCTTTGTTTTCCCATTAATTGTGAGACTCTTTTCTTTTGCTTCTGCTTCTTAAATTGATCTGTCTTGATTTCCTGACTTTGTGGTGTGAACTTCTATGGTTGGAGACTGCTGTATTTACTTTCTGGATCTGCATCTGATGATGTCAGATGTTGACCCTGTCTGACCTTAGGCAGTTTGTTCAAGGATTCCAGGAATCTATTGCTTGTGGCTGTCTCCTTCAGCTGTTAATCTATTCTCTCTGCACTCAGCAGACTGCCTTAGACAGCTCAGGGTGGGGTAGAGTCCCTCCTGGGAGTGGAGTTATTGGGTCCTCTCCATCCCCAGTCTCTCCTCAAGTGTCGCTAGACCTCTCTGCGCCCCTTTTAGTGAGGGATCTACTGTATGTGGCTGCCACTCTGCACTCAGCAGGCAGCTTAGACAGCACAGGGTGGGGTGGAATCCCACCTGGGGGTGGGGCTATCGGGTCCTTTGACGCTGGTGCCCCTCAGGGGCCGTGGTCTCTGCCTGAGCAAGATGGCTGCCGCTCAATGTGGGATGAGTCAGCACTGAGATCCCGTCGTCTACTCACTCAGTTCTCTCCCCAAAGCCTCCTTCCCCAGTCTCTCCTCAGTGTCGGTAGCCCACTCTTCTCCCGCCTCTGCCAGAGACCAGGGTAAGTGGCTGCAAATGAAAATTTTGCATTGGCCCTTTAAACAGCGCTTTGCGTCTCCAGCTGCCTGTCTCTGGCAGAGAGCAACCCTGCCGCCTTTCACAGCTGGCTGTTTTCTGTGTACTTTTTGGGCTCTGGTGCTGTGGGCTAGAGATCCCGGCTTTTTGTTCAGACCCCACTCTTCTCAGGGAGATCTAACGGGCCATTTCAATATTCTTCTAGTGCTGCCACCGGTGGGTGCCCCACCTGCCTTCTCAGGTCTGTACCGCACTCCTTACCAGTTAGGTTGCACTAAAGCCGATTCTTCTGTCTCCGATGTTGCAAGGCTCTTCTCTCTCTATTGTTCAGTTGTTTGTTCCAGGTGATTTCTCCACAATTTAGCTGTAATTCCAGGTTGGTCCTGGGAGGAGGTCAGTGTGACTTCCATTCACTCCTCCACCATCTTGATTTCCCCCAATTTTCTTCTGCCCTTTATCTCAGTATACTCTTACCTTGCATCTTCTGGAAGTAAGCTCCCCTTGCCCTTTGTGCATGCTTTTTCCTCTCTCCCATTCTCTGTTGGTAAAGACATATTCATAGTGAAATTTTTCCTCTGGGAATCTTGCTGATCCATGGCCAACATCAACAAAATTAGCTGTTCCATTTTTAGTCATTCCTTTATCAGAGTAGATAGCTATCCTAACATTTATAGTGCTTAATACATTTGAATATAATATTTTTCTTAACTTTTTGTCCCTGGCATATTGTAAGCTCTTTCATGGTACATCATAAGTCTTTAATGAAATTAATGTAAAATTAAATTAACTTACACCATTTAGTAAGATTATTTCCCTCTGTAATTCACCATCCAGAATATAATGTTGAATTAAATTATTTTTCTGTGTGGTTTCCCAACCAGAATAAATGCTCTGAAAAAGTTGAGAGTCAAGTATTTTTATTATTATAGCCAAAGAGTCTTGCACATCTCCTGTAGCACACTATGCCCTTCATGTATTTATGGCAAGAGTTCTACTCTTTCATTAAACGATAAATCTAGAAACAGAGTGTCATTGTGGGTAAATTACATAAACAACACACCTATGTTAGCTAGGGACAAACTTATATAATTCATATCTCATTAATTCCAGAGAGCATGTATACCTACTTCCTGCTTTCTTCTCAATTTTTGCCAGTCAAGAGCAAGGTTAGAATAAATATAATGAATGTTTAAAGACAAAAGATAAGAGAAAGGGGAAATGAGAGCTTTTGAAAGGAATTCCTCACTCAGAAACCTTCTGAGTATCAAATAGAAAACAGAACTTTCATCCCATTCTCAACTTCTTTTAGGGTTTCTACATTGCTCATGATTTTAGTAGAGAAGGTATTTGCAATTGTTGATATTTTATGGACATGCCAGAAAAATTAATTACAATAATTTCTTTTTCAGCTGTGATTACTGGTATAGAAAATGTTTTTATTATCATATGCATTCCAGTTAATTCCACTTGAACTGGTATATGCAGAGCCAATTTATTAGATGACCACATATAATGTCAATCATATAGAAAGTATGAATTTGCATCTGTAACAGAGATTCTGGATAGGAATTCTATCCTTGGGAGCAAAGACGATGAATGAGTGAAAGTATGATAGATACAAATGGCAGGGTTTATTACACAATAAGAGGATCTTATCAGACATGTGATGAAAATTCTACTGAATATCAGGAGATTCAAGTTATTGCCTCTAATATATCATCTTGTTAATGTTATTTCTATGGAAACATTAAAAGAAATTAAACTACTAAAACCCAAAAACACATTTGACAGCTACATATAAAATAAAAAGATGTTGCTGAAAAATGTGCTATACTTTAGCAAGTCATGTTAATTACTGAGAGTTAGTGTTTAGGTAATCTTTCCAATGCAATGGGTAAACAAAGCTCTATAAATAAAGGTGCCATCATTATTATTGTTACAAATAATAAAGGCTACATATTTATATAAATATATTAATTCATAGGAAATTTTTGATTTAAGGGTTTTTGTTATTATTGTTGTCCTAGAAGGAACATCTCAATTCACCATAAAGAGAGCCTCCATATCTTTACAAATTTGTGTAAAGGCATTAATATTGATGTAAACATAAACTTATGTTTATGCAGGTGTTAATAATCTGCATGGCCTCCATTAACTGATGCAGATAGGTTGAGTATTGTGTATGGCTACTTGTCTTGGATGTGGCATAGTTTTATATGGGTGTGTAAAGCCTGTGCCTCCTGTTTTGCACTCTCACAATTTTTAGAGAAGGAAGATGATGCAACCCATACCTCTTTACATGCACGTATGTGGGTGTCTATGTATGCATATGTGTAGGAGGAAGTACTTATGGCCCTCAGATGCTTCTTACTGTAACAAAGACAATTTCTTTTCCAAAGAGATCCAATTCTTTGTTTTTCTACTTACCCTTACTTTATATGAACAATAAAAACTGAACAGAGAGGAAAGTATATCCTCTCAATTTTTTGTTCTTCTAAATTATGTAGAAAATTAAGCTATTTATCTACTCATATATAGTTTTAATCATTAGTAAAACGGAATGAAAATTAATTTTAACTTTATTCTGTGATTTGATATAAAAACAATTAAGGAATCACAGTTTTTTTTTAATCTCTATTCATCTATTATGAAATAAATGAAGTTCAACTTTTCTTAAACATAGGATTGTAATAAGTTCTATTCTTTGATATTTATAACAAACTTTGTAAAGCTCAGAGAAAAGATGTTGAGAAATATAAGTGACAAGCACTAATAATATTTTTTATTCCCAGAGATGAAGTATTTAAGTTTTCCAACTTGAAGAATAAATCATGAAAAGGATTTCACAAAATGGCTAGATTTTTTTTAAACATGGATTCCACAACGGCAACAGGTTAAAGCCAATCATTATTAGAAGACTGAATTGCTGTGGACAATAAATCAGTGGAAGAAAATAGCCTTTCACAGTGATAGCTTATGGAATTTTTAATGTGAGTGATGTTATTCCAGAAAGATTTATTTTTAAAACTGGTCATCAGTCTCTTGTGAGTCTGTGGTACCAAAAACACATGTGATCAAAACCCTTCCCCAAAGCAGAAGTGAAAAAATTGTGTGTGCTGCTGCCATCCAGGAAAGTTTGTTCTAAATCTATAAATGTTTTTAGATTTAGGAGTTGTCAGTTTAGTGCTGCTCAGTAGTATAATCTTGAATACCTTGATGATTCCCACAGAGACTATAATTACAAGTATAAAATAAGTCTGGAACCAGAGTCCAAATTTTGAAAAAAAAAAAAAAAAAGCCAAGCAATTTAAATCAAAAAAACTTTCCAAAAAGTATGAACTCTTCCTTTGATCAATAGGCCATTTAAAACTCCAAATTATCAAGTAATTGTTTTATTCGTCCACATGTTTCATGTAGATTGATATATTTTTTGATGTCTTTGACTTTAGACCTCTCACAAAGCTGAGAGAACCTTGTTAGTTCATATAATTTTGGGCTGTGGAATAGTTCCACTTAAAATCTGATATCACATTTTAGGCAGTAAACACATTTAATAAATGATTACTTATTGTTGATTAACATCAGTTACAGACTGAAATAGTGAGCACTAGATTGTAATTTGAAGAGGGGGCCAGAAGACTATATCTATTGAGTATATTTCTCTGCATTAGTCACCAAATGAGTCTTTCTTTCTTACAAATATTCTCATTTATTTTTCTCTAGGAAATATATTTTATTTTATTTATTTTTTGTTCAGTTACAGTTGTCACACCTTTTCCCCATTGCTCGACCCTACCCCGTCCCCCGTACTCCTACAATCAATCCCCCCTATTGTTCACGTCCATGAGTCATCTATTCATGTCCCTTTTCTTGCCCTTTCCCCTTCTTTCCCTGGTTTCCCCCCTCCTCTGTCCCCTCTCTTCATTGTCAGTTTGTTTTCTATTTTCAGGTCTCTGGTTCTGCTTTGCTCATTTGTCTGTTTTGTTGATTAGGTTCCACATATAGGTGAGATCATATGGTATTTGTGTTTCACTGCCTGGCTTATTTCACTGAGCATAATGCTCTCCAGTTCCATCCATGCTGTCATGAAGAGTAGGAGTTCCTTCTTTCTTTCTGCTGCATAGTATTCCATTGTGTAAATGTACTACAGTTTTTTGATCCATTAGTTTATTGATGGGCACTTAGGCTGTTTCCAGCATTTGGCTATTGTAAATTGTGCTGCTATAGGTTCCTTAAAAGTGGTGTTTTGGGATTCTTAGGTTATAATCCCAGCAGTGGGATCACTGGATCAAAAGACACTTCCATCTTTAGTTTTTTGAAGAAATATCATACTGTTTTCCACGGTGGCTGCACCAGTCTGCATTCCCACCAACAGTGTACTAGGGTTCTTTTTCTCCACGACCTTGCCAGCACTTGCTGTTTGTTGGTATATTAATGATGGCCATTCTGATCAGTATGAAGTGTTCTCTCATTGTGTTTTTAATTTGCATTTCTCTGATGGCTAATGATGCTGAGCAACCTTTCATATGTCTCTGGGCCCTGTGTATGTCCTCCTTGGAGAAATGTCTGTTCAGGTCCTTTGCCCATTTTTTAATTGGATCACTTTCCTTCCTGGTGTGGAGTCATGTGAGTTTTTTATATAATTTGGAGATCAAATCCTTGTCTGAGGTATCATTGGCAAATATGTTTTCCCATACGGTTGGTTCCCTTTCCATTTTGATAATGTTTTCTTTAGCCATGTAGAAGATTTTAGGTTGATGTAGTCCCATTGGTTCATTCTTTCCTTTATATCCCTTACCCTAAGGGATATATCAGTGAAAGTATTGCTGAGTGGGATATCTGAGAGTTTCCTGCCTATGTTCTCCTCTAGGACTTTCATGGTATTGTGACTTATATTTAAGTCTTTTATCCATCTTGAGTTCATTTTGTTGTATGGTGTAAGTTGATTGTCTAGTTTCGTTTTTTTGCATGTACATATTCAGCTCCCCCCGTACAATTTGCCTCCTACTTTTAATTCATAAAAACTAATTGAGGCTCTAATTGGTCTTTGCCATTAAAAATCAGTGTGGTTGGGTAAATAATATTACCTCTCTCAGCCTTCGTTTTTCATCTAAAAAAACTGAGGAGGCTTCAATCATCTTTAAAGCCACTCCTTAACTTCAAACTTCCATTGTAAACAGTTGTCTTAACTCTGCAACTATTCTTTTATGGCTATATAAACTCCATGACCTTTCATGCTTCTATATTTTGTCCCCCAGTTTTAACTATCATCAGTGCTAGCATTTTTCATAGTATATGTAGCTATGTAAGCTCTTGAAGATATTGCTATCTATCAAAGCAAGAAAAGAAGGCACACTAGTCCTGTAACACTGCCATCCATGACTTCCCTCCCTTCTAGGTCCTTTCCTATGATCCAAATCAGCAATAATGGGTGGTGTTATTTAATTAGGTTTTGTTGCTCACCTCATATACAAGAATCATCATGAAAGAAACTTCTGCTTTGGTTTCTTTGAAGCTGGAATAAAATTATATTTATTTCAATTATGTTATTGTCATATTTGACAGGATAATCAATGACAAGTCTTGTCATTTACATAAAAGATGTCTTTGAAAGTTTCAGGAGGAGGTGGTATTGCAATCAGGTATAAGGATTTTAAAAATTATAGAATTTTCCGTGACTATGAAAAAAAAATTTTATGCCTTTTTTCTTAACTGCAAATTGAGATAACAACAGTATTTTTCTTACTGGTTTGTTGAAAATATTAAATAAAATGATGTGTATAGAATTCTTAGAATACTAGTCATAAATAACCAAGTTATAAATAGTGTACATTAAGATTTGATGTCATATTTCAACTATTAGATTCATTAATTAGAATATTACTCTTGTTCAATTTACTTTCTCAAATAATTCAGGTGTTTAAAAATAATAAAAGGATTTGCAAATAAAAATAGAGAACATAAGTAAGAATGCAACATTTGGGAAATCTCTGATCCCACACTCAATACTATGGAAATACAACTTCATATAATTTTTATATAGCTTCCTTAGTCAAAGAGCTTCTTTTATGTTGGATTCACCTTTCCATTTAACCAATGCTCGAAAGCAAGTTCTGGGGAAATCATCATTTAGTGTGAGCCTGCAGGAGGTACTCTTTCACGAAGATTCACAGTGCATTCCTCTGATAAGAATTCTCATTGTTGACCTGGACACTTTGTTGTATCATAGCCACACTTCTTCCACAGAACTCCACCTGAGGGCACTTTCCAGAAGGAGGTTTACATTGTGCATCACATAAAACATGCCATCTGATGCCAGAGTGCGCATAATAAATGGCCTCCTGGAAATCAATCCCAGGATCTGTAGCAAAGAGGCGCAGGTTTAAAATCATAATGCTGGCTTGTTGTCCAGGGCCTGGGCTATATCACATGAAGAACTCCCCAGCATCACTTGTAGTGACCCAGGAAACTGGAAAGAAAGACTCTGCTCCTCTGGCCAACAGAGCTTTCATAAGCTAGCCTTTCATTTAGTGAATTCCTAAATGTTGACCAAATTCTTTTAGACATAGTCAGCTAATGGCTCAGGGTGCATGTGATACACTGCTATTACATAGACACTGATTTAAAAAAAAAATGAAGGAGAAAAAGAAGAAAAGAAAAACCTTCAGGCTGCTTTTCCAGAGTATTCACATGCTAGGGGTGGGGGCTGGGCAGAAACATTTCTTCAGTGGTTTCTTTCATGTCCCAAGAAGGATGGTCATGTGTTTTAGTTTAGCTGATACATTCCAATAAAATGATTTTCAAAGAGACAGGACAAATAATAGGCGTTTTACATATGGTGGCTATGGATGTCACATGGAGCTAATTTTCTCATACACAATATTTGTTATTCCACAAGCTGGGTATAATTCATTTACGGCCCCTTTATTTTTAATTTTACCTAATAAACTAATGAAATGGTCCAATGAAGTCTTTATGGTCAATATAATTTGGGTGAGTGACTTAGCCTACATTTCCTTTAGGATATTAAAGATGTATCATTACTCTCCTGGCTTTTTTTTCCTCTCCCAAAGCTTAAGGAAAAGAAAGCATCTCAAGTCTGGATAACATTATTTTATTTTTAAAAAACATTCTTGATGTCAAGATTTTAATAGAAAAAAAATCAGCTTTAATTTTTTTCCTTGTGTACAAATATAATTACTAGCAAATGATTATCCTTATTTCTTATGATGCCAACAGCAGTTATCAGCTGCCATTTGTCTACCTGAAAATACTTAAAGAACATGCATTAGAATGCAAAAGTCACTACAAGGAAAATTAACTGGGAGCCTATAGAATGACATACCCTGCAACAACACAAGATAAAAACACGGTCCATTATGTAGAAATTCCCTTTATATAAAAGAGAAAAAAAAAACATGTCTTTATTTCTCTGTTGCTAATCAAACAAAATCTCAAGGTGGCTTTTTTGACCATTTTTATCAGTCCCATGGCATTCTTCCTCACAGTGCAGTGTTTTTCACCTGCTTTGCACTGCTAAGAGGTAACTTGGCATAACTCTGTGTGAACGATGTGTCCAAATGCCAAATGAAGAAACCAGGCATTTTTTTCTGTCACAGGCAAATGTATTTGAGAAACAATGTGATACAATTATTTAACCAGAACTAGTACAACTTAGAGATGTAAAATGGTCAAAGGAGGCTCCTCAGCATTGCAGGAAATGCAGCCCAATTAACTAGGGTCAAAATGCAGGGCATCAGCATTGCTGAAGGCTGCAGCGAGATCCACAGCAATGAAAACATCACAGTCGGAAGGCCTGTTGTCTCTCTGGAAGGTTTAAATTTACATCCTCAGTTAAACAAATGAGCAACCAGTCCTGTTCCAATACTGACTCATCTGTGACTTACTATTATTCTTAAGTTTGAGGTAGAGCATTTCCTACAGGAAGACATTCAATGACTGCTTATGCAGTAAGTATCATGTCATTAAATGTGTGAATATGGACACTAACAAATGTGTTGACACATTTGAAATAATTTTCCCAGTGTTTTTCTTTTCAAGATTCATTAAAATGAATGTTTATTAGGTTGGCAAAAAAGATCATGTGAGAGGAGTAAATATTTGCATTTCCAGTTTAATGTAGTATTTGTCTAATTTTGAAGACTTCTGTTTGTATAGAAAAATCTTAACCTACATGGGTTACCCAAATTACATAATTTGCTAAGTATTAGTATAATGTATCTTATGATCCAATTTTGAGTGTTTACATGGTGAGCTCAGTACCCATACAAAGCCAACTAATTTAGAGAGAGCTCAGAAGAAAACAAAAGTGAATAATGACTAATTTATTTCATCCCTGCCCTGCATGCTGCAGATACCCCTCTTCTACACTCCTTCCAGTTTGTAGGATCAACAGAACCCTTTAGATAAGCACAATAGAATTTTAAGAGCTTAGTAGTTTACTCAAGAGACAGGTTCAAGAATGACAGCTGCCTTCTAACTTTTGGCTTTGAACAGTTCACATCTAAGGTCATTTCTTTACCTACAAGACAGAATTTGGGCTAAATAATGTTTAATGTCCTTTACTGCTCTGAATTTCAATTTTACTATGTTACCATAAGCTTGAAAATCATAACAAGCCATAGTTTCTTTTAAGCTCACATATATTCTTCAGAGGTTAATGGAGAAAAGTGAAACACGTTGTCATCTAGAAGGAGGCTCCGTACGCTGGCAGACAGAGGAGAATTCACTTCCCCCTCCAAAGGAGCAGGGCCCTAGATACAAATCCTTGTCAGGTCACCAAGCACAACCTGTTAATACAAGTTGGTGGACTTATGATGTCAAAAACTTCTATTAAATGACACAATCGTTTTTACTGATATTACTTATTAAAACAATTGATTTTTTATCTTGGGTTATAGACAGAGATTAATATGAGGTGTTATTAGTTCAATTAATTTTATTTCAGAAGCTTTGAAATTTTGTCCAGTATAATTTCCAACTGTCATTATTTAGCAATGACTAAAAGAGCCATTTAATTCATGCATTCACTACTATTGAAATGACTAAAGCTAAATTTTAAATGTTTTAAAATAACAGTTAACATACAATGTTCTATTAGTTTCAGGTGTATAATATCGTGATTAGGTATTTATATACGTTGTGAAGTGATCACCCTGTAAGTCTAGTGTCCATCTGACACCACACATAGTTATTATAATAAGGACTAAAGCTATCTTAATAAAGAATTCAAAATATCAGTCCTGTTCATCATGACCCAAAATCATAGTAAACAGAGTGTTCACATTGATATTTCCAGCTCCATTTAGGGAAATCTTATTTATTGTAATTTCAGTTACACAAGAAAGGAAATGCCTTTTTTGAAATTTTTAATTGATTTTAAGAGAGAGAGACAGCTATATGTTTACCTCTTTATGCATTCGTTGGTTGTTTCTTGCATGTGCCCTGACAGAGGATTGAACCGGCCACTCTGGTGTATCAGGATGATGTTCTAACTAACTGAGTAACTTGGCCAGGGTGAAAAATACCATTTTTAAAAGACATAAATGAGAGGGCTTTTTCTTCTGAAATAGAGGCATTATCAGGCATATTATGCAACTGAAACCTAGGTAAATATCTTTAAAATACCCATCCTCCACAATAGAATAAGATAATACCTTTAGAAGAGTCAACATATCTAAATTCTAGTATTAGATCTTCCATTTACTGCCATAAAATCTGGAATAAATCAGTTAGACCTTAATTTATTGACTAGCAGAGTGAACATGAAATGGTGAAATATACATGATAGCACTTTCAAAATTATACCTGCTATACAAATGAAAGGCATTTATTTGATATAAATGGATATTCATGGTAATGAAAAAATCTCAATGAACACTTATTTGTTAGAACACCACAATTTATTTCGAGTATTATATTCATCCCATCTTTATGCATTTTGATCACTAGAAAAAGCAACATAGCAGTTTTTATGCTTTGTTACCTTTGCAACATTGTATTTACTTATAATATCTTCTTTAAATAATTGGAATAACAGGTCGACCCAGAACCCTCCCATTTAAATTTGACAAAACCCACCATCAGTGAAGGGGAAGTAATTCATTCAATGAGAATCCATCCTTAGGGTGGATACATAATAAAGTCCTCCTGGCAAAGGATGGTTAATGCATTTACTCTGGTCCAAGTGGAATCAATTTAATAAAGGTGTCTTTGTTCATTTTGATATAATCTGCTACCTGTGATGAGATCTGTCATAATCATTTTTTCACAATTGACACCTGTTGTCTTTGAACATGTTGATTGTGTTATGCTGCCTTATGTACAATGCTGCAATTGGTTAGTAATTTTTTAAAATGTATTCCTGAATCTCTGGGAAGATTCATAAATAAATTGGTTTCTTAGAGAAAACAATTCCGGTACAAAATAAATTTTATTTCTCTGGCAAAATTGGGGGTAAACCTAAGTTTGTTAGTCTTGTAAAACTGAAAGATTTTGTGGTTATACTTTGAAGTTTAATGTAAGAGTTTATAAAGAAGTGAAACAGTTTTCATGACTAAAAATATTTCTTGAATGAGTAAAATTTATATTTTATTATGGGAACTTATTTTTTTCCAGGGGGAAAGAAACATTTTAGCCAAGTGTATGAAAAAAAAAAATTCACTGGTGAAGATGTAAAACTAACTATGTTACAGATGTGAAGAGATATGTGGATGTGGTAATGTTTCATGAGGATAATTGGGGTGGAATTAGACATTTTAAAAATTTCTCCATATTATATGAGGAATATCTGAGAAATTCTACCTTGTTCTAACACTAATGATGAACTGCATTTTTCAATTGCCAATGTGGAACAAACTATTCATTTTGTAGATGGTATATGAATTCTTGCAGGCCAAATAATGTATGAAATTGTTTCTTTAGCATTGTCTTACAAGTTCTATTTATATAATCAATATTTAAGCAATCCATTATTAGATTAATGAAAATGTATTAAGCAGTCTTTCATTGGCTGTAACAAGTTCAAATTTGGCTTGAACACCTGCTTTGCTTGTAGTGAGGGGCTAAATACTGAGTTGAAAAACATGGATTTGCTCCCTTCTTCAGCCACATTCTCTATGTTGTCTTCAGTGATGCTATGCAAACAAGAGTCTAAACAAGGCAAAACTGTTAACTATCATTCTTACCTTAGAAACCATTAGGACGTCCAGTGGCTACAACATAACAAGACTAGAATAGGCAACTCTGAGGTTCTACAATCACCTTTAAATTTAGAAGTCAAGAAGTCAAGAAGTCATCCCAAGAATGCATGTGTCCAGTTTTTCTGTTCAAAAATAGGTGGCCTGTTGCCATTCAACAGACTTATATAGGATTTGAGTAATGTGGTTTTGTATTAAGTTTATTTTGACTTTAATGTCTATATTTCTCTGGGAAATTGCTTAACTTCTCTTAGCCTGAATGTTCTACAGCATTTAATTGAGGTTAAATAAAAATTATTTATAAAATAGTACTAAAATTATGACACTTTAAAATATATGTTATGATTATAAAAATTCTCTAACACTTGCATTAACAACAATGCTATAATATATCCTGAAATGTATGAGTCAACTAAAGTTGACAGAAGTATCAGTTAGGAAGATATTTAATTTTAATTAGTTGGACATTTTCTAAAAATCTTTGAATAAAGGAGGCAATCTCTTTTGTTCTAAATCTATTTTGATATAAATTAACAAACAAACACAACAAGAAAATGTGCTATCTATTCTCATTTAATTAAGATTAATGACTTCAAGTACACAGTTTCATCACTTTTTCCATTTTCTCAAAATTATTTCAGGCATTCTAGTTATTATTTTACACAAGTATTGGTAATTTTAGATGTAAGAACAAAATCAATCAGGCCCCAAATTCCCTTTAGAGACCGTCATGACCCACATTAGCTGTAGAAATACATCACATTTTTAAAAATTATAGCTTGTTTTTTATTTTGTCAAGAACAATCACAACCTCTAAAAAGTTTTTTTGTTTTCTTTTACAGAATATTTATATGCATAGATACATTTTTGCTTTACAGTTATCCTTTCTGCCAAAGCAGTATCAAAACCTTACCTTAAATGAGTTGAACACACATGTTGTATAAATCTGCCTCTAGGAAATTAGCTACAATGCTTCTGAAGTATTTTGTTTCTCATATATAGCCTTTTTCTAGAAAATAATGTATGTCTTACTTTTCCTATAAGCAGATCTACAGTGTATTTATTAATACAACAACTAATTTGGTTCAATAGATATCTTTTACAAGGGAAAAGCAAAGAAAAGGCTCAAATTGAAAATTTGAACTACACTATGATTATGTTTGTTTTTTATACTCCTTCTATATGGTGGGATCCATGGTTGACTAGGTGGTCAAGATGTTCAATTACAGCTCACCCTGAATAACTTTTTTTTAAGAACAAGTTTAGTTCAGAGAAAACTGAGGAGAATGCATAGAGATGCCCCACATACTTCTTGCCCCAACACATGGACAGCCATCCCCACTATCAATATCTCCCACTGAAGTGATACATTTTTTATAATTGATGAAACCACAGTGACACATCTTTATCACTCAGAGTCCATTGTTTACCTTAGGGTTCACCTTTTTATCTTGTATAGTCTATGAGATTGGACAAATATCTAATAATATATCCCTCATTACAGTATCATATAGAATGCATTAAGAGCATTTTCACTGCCCTAAAAACCCTCTGTGCTCTGCCTATTCATTCTTCCTTCCATCTCCAACCCCTGAGCACTACTGATCTTTTTTACTGTTGCCACAGTTTTGTTTTTCCCATGTCATTTACCTGGAATCATATAGTATGCAGCATTTTCAGATTCACTTCTTTCACTTAGTAATGAGCATTTAAGTATCATTCATGTCTTTCCATGGCTTGCTAGTTGATTTCTGTTTAGCACTGAATAATATTCCTTTTTCTGGATGTACTACAGTTTATCCATTCACCTCCTGAAGGATGTATTAGTTGCTTCCAAGTTTTGTCAATTACAAATTAAGCTGCTATAAATATCTGTTTGCTTTCATCTTCTTTGGGTAAATACCAAGGAACACAATTGTTTAGTTGTATGGAAGAGTATGTTTTGATTTATTTTTTAAGAAACCACCAAACTGCCTTCTAAAGTGGCTGTGCCATTTTGCACTCCCTCCAGCAATGACTGAGAGCTCCTGTGGCTCCCCATCCTTCCCAGCACGTGACGTTTCAGTGGTCTGGATTTGGACTGTTCTAATACTAGGTGTGCAGTGGAATCTGGTGGTTGTTTTAATTAGAATTTCCCTGATGACACATGGTGTGGCGCCTCTTTTCATGTATTTATTTATCTATATCTCTTCTTTGGTGAGATGTGTGCTCACGTCTTTGATCCATTTTTCAATCAGTCATTTGTTTTCCTATTGTTGAGTTTTAAATACTGCCTTAAAAATTATTACTTGCTGTTTTTGCATTGCATCTGAGGAATTTACAAAAAGAATTTTTACTAATATGCATTTTGGAATATTCAAAGCTCTAGATATATCCCTGTATGTTCATTGTCAGACATGTATGAAGAACTTACAGAGTGTTTGCATGTCTAAAGAGAAGTGAGGTTGTTTATTGTCTTAATTTTTGATCCATTAGAAGTACTACAGAGTAACAAAAGGGCATCATTGGAAAATGGGGATTTGGGAAAAACCTGTGTACTCATGTCTGAATTCAGCCTATCTTTCACAGAAAGGCTCATAATTTCTGGATTTACTACAGAAGTTCCCAGTGTATAAAAGGCCCCCTATGGAAAGAAGGTTACCTTGCCAACTTGATACAAGACGATAAAGAACTGTGCCAATCTTTTTGTGCCAAGGTACCTAAAGTGCACTTACCTCCTACTGAACACGGTGTAGAACCCAGGCAGGTTTCAGATTGCAACACTGGCTCAGCTCTCTTCTAAGTTACTGCTTCACAATATAGTGAAAAGCAAAATCAGGGACACGTGAGTTACAATCACAATGAACTTGCTTATGGTTGTGAATTGTCAGGTGGATTTTTGCTCTTGAAGGGATGTAAAGCATTTTATGCGTCCCTGGTTTCAAGGCAGGATCCATTCCAGATACATGGAAAGGTGGGTTAGTTTACTTCTGTGAACCTCCGCTTAACCATCTTTCCCGGTCCTTATTTTCCTCAGAAACTTCCTCCCCTTAGATACTTAATAAAATAAATGCCCCTAGAAAACTTCAATTGTCTGGATATTCTGTTAAAAAACAAACAAACAAAAAAAAACCCTGCCACATTTAGGATCTATCATGTCCACCTGCCAATAAATTCAGGCCCCAGAGCCAGGATTACAGAAAAATTTGGACCACCTGTGAAGTCAGCGCAATCCTTACCGAGGTGAAAAGCTATAGCAAGTTAATTAGTACATCGGTTTTCAAACAATCTCATACAATTTCCTTCTGACTCAGGAGCTCAGCTCCATCACTGGCTTCAGTTAGATTCCTGTATATTAGACAGAAAGATTTCAAAACATCAGTTATGCAGTGTCATTTCTAGAATATAATAAAATATAAGCATTGCATTGTACCACTTCAATCTTCACTGAAGCTTCCCTTTGAGTCTCAATATATGCAGGATGCAGCATATTTAGGGGGGAGGGAAGATAACAGATTTATTCTTAGTTAGTAACTTGGAAATGAAATGAGTAAATATACAATTAAAAAGAAACTTAAGAATTTCATTTTTTTTGTAAATGTTCATGAATCCCAGACATTTTTTGGAAAATAATTTTCAGGAGACAAGGGCCCATTTTTAATTTTATCTTTAACTTATTGTTAATTTATTCAAGCAATATATACATATTTTTATTAGAAAAAGAAAAAGTCCTGCCAACAACTTTTATTTCCATTTCCCTCCCCTAGAGATAACCACTGTTTTAATTTGGCAAAAGCACTTCCAGTTTTTTAGCATACATGTCACAAATAAGATCAAACAATTTTCATTCAGTTCTTTTTCTTCTAATCTAAGATCTGTACAGGACTTTCAGCATGAAACCTTAACTATGTCAACAGTGTTTTCAAACATAAAACTAGTACTCTTGAGGTAAAGTGGTGATATCTGATTCCTTCAAATCACATACCCTAAGAAAGTAGAGAATAAAGAAGAATCAAAGCCAGTTATTAAGTTAGAGCAATTTACATATTTAATAACTTTGAGAGTTTAGACAGTGTCATATTTTAACTGAATATCTAGCAACCCCTCTGTGTCTGTTTCTTTCTCTATTTGCATAAGCAATTGACAGCTCATTAAGAGCTCATTAGGAAACAGTGAAGACCCTGTGATCAGGGGAAACAGGAAAAAGAGCAGTGCTGAGAAAAGTCTTAATTTACAAACGTCCTCAATATTTCACAAGAAGAGGAAACATTTCTATGATATCTGATGGTGAAGGCAAGTAAGGTATACAAAAAGAGTAATAATATTATTATTCACTATATCTTAGGCTATTTGCCTTAATAAGATGATACAGGTAATCAAATTTGTAATTATAATTTTATCACAAAAGAAAAAGCTTAAAAATTCAACATTCCCAAACTTAGTTTTTCTTTTCTCCTTTTCTTTTCCCCAAATTTTATCTACCTATCATCAATCTATCTCTTCTAGAAGAGTATCTAAGAGAAACCAAATAATCACATTGTTTAAGAATAGTCTATATGGGGGGGGGGGGGGTGGATTGACCATGCTTCTTTCGGGTAAAATATGTTCAGAATATACATTAATTCTTTTTTACTTCCTAATACCCTCTGGATCCAAACAAGATAGACAGAAATCAGACCTCCTCTGAATAAACATTTGCCTTCTTACTTATAAACCTCTAGATAACAAAAATACATTATAAAATGAAAAGCAAACGCACAGTGGTGAGCTGGTTATTTGTTTGCCTATTGCATTGCATTTTTGTTTTTTTTTTAATTAATTAATTTATTTTTTCAAATACATTTGTCTCTGCTTTCCCCCCACCACTTTCCCTTGCCCCCTTCCCCCCTTCCTCCCTCAACTCTTCCCCTTTGGTTTTGTCCATGAGTCCTTGCTATATGTTCCTTGACTTTCCCCTTCCCTTCCTTTTCCCCCGCACCCCCTCCCTCCTTCCCTCTTGTCTCTGTTGGTTTCTTTTCCTTTCAGTGTTGCTGGTCTTCTTTCCCTTGAAACTTTGTATTGTTGGTTAGGTTCTGCTTATAGGTGAGATCATATGGTATTTGTCTTTCGCCCCCTGGCTTATTTCGCTTAGGATAATGCTCTCTAGTTCCAACCATGCTGTTGCGAAGTTTAGTATTGCATTTCGTAAAATGCATGAATGCAAAGAAATTTTAAACATCCAGGAATCAGTACAAAGGAAATGGTGGGAACACTTTTATTCCTGTTTTATTTCATGGCAGGGCTGCTGACGTTTGCTTGACCAGATGTAGCAGAGTTTCAAAGTCTAATCTGTTCATGCCCTGGCTGTCAGATAAAGGGTTCTTTATCTATAAACTTTAACACCTTCAATCTACTATCATGTTTTTTAATATTCATATTTTATGAGAGTTCCACTTGAGGGAGAGAGAACCAAGCATTTTTCAGTGGTTCATCCTCTTTCCTATCTATTTGATTTTGTTGCCTTTTGGAAGAAAAAAAAGAGAGAACTTCAGTCTATATTTAGGTCATTTGTATGTTCTTTTTGGGGGTATGTTTGAACGCCTAATTTGATCTTAATGGCATGTCCTTTGTAACATAAAATAAAACATGGTGTTCAAGAAAAGTAGCGACGTATACATCCAGGCCTTTTCATCGCAGTTGGAAAAGCTTATGCCTTGCCTCTCTGTGTGGCAGTTCCCCTTCTCTTTCTTTTCTTTCACTCTGACAAGCAGCCATTGTCCCCTCAGTGAGATCTGCAATATTACTTTGACCCCAGCTCATCAATCTGCCTCAATTGGATAATGATCTGTAATCACTTTCTTTCAGGGGAGTCTATAAATTTGCCAAGGCCCCATTCTTTTCTGAAGGACTCCTTATGTTCATTCCCATTTGTGCAAATGCACCCTCTTTTACAGGGCTAAATAGCCATGCACATGGTCCATTCTGTGAAGAGGCACCGGGTGGGTCTCTGTTGATTTTCCATGCTCTAGTCTCTTAAAGAAGACTAAGTCTGACATGCAGGGATGCAGTGGGGGGTGGCCACGCCAGGCCACATCACAGGCAGCCGCTTTTCTCATTACAACGGACCCATTTTTAGGTCACTTTGTGCCATCCTTGTAATCAATGAGCTTAATGTTTACTGCAAAATAAATTATAAAGCATGGAACTTGAAAGTGGAAGGGGAAGGAAAATGGTAGAAAGAACAGAGAAATCCACCACTTCTTAGTCTTAGGAATATACTTTGCTAGCATAAGGTATAAATAACTTAAATATTATTATTTGATATCTTAAATAACCCTTTCTGATCCTGTTTGTTTTCTATAAAACATAAAAATTATCAGACCCTACTTTCCCCAGTGCCCTCTCTACACCTCTCATTAAGTAGGATAAAAGGCTCTAACACTGAGACTAAACCTACATTTGCTAGCGAACCATGTGGTGAGGACAAAAGCAATCAAAGTTCATAAACATTTGGGTGACTTTGGAGTGTTCAGAGAATTTGATTTAACATTCTATGAACCCAAATAGATTCATGACCACAACAAAATGGGACAAATGAACAACAAAGAAGATACCTAGAAAATAATCTAAATTGCTCCTGTGTAAAGAAGGTTTACAACAGTTTTCTGGGTCATCTTATTTCCAACAGAGAATGAAAGAGTATCTCTATGCACAATGAGAGGTATAAAAATAAACACCTTTTAATCAAGACAAGTATTAATATGAGCAAATGAGCTAGATAAGGTTCTGTTCCTTAGACAACATACATTGGTAGTAACAATTATTTTCAAGAACACATACTTCTTTCCAAATTTCTGTGCCAAATTAGTTTATAGTAAACTAATGATGGATTTGCTGTTAGGTTTAAGGAGGACAGTTTAGGAAAACAATCAGAGCTACATCACAAGACTGGCAAGGGAATGGCGGGTGGGGGGGAAAGCAAAAATTTAAAAATTTGTGTTTTTGTGCCATCTGTAGGAAAAAATACGTATTTTGCTTTTTCACATTGTTATACTTATTTTGCCATTTTAAACTTCTAAAAATAAACAATCACATAACTACACCATTTAAGAAATGGACATTCATGATTGAAATATTTGAGTCTGGGGTTGAAAAAAAATAACTCTTTTAGACTAGTAGGGCCCTATCATGAATCATGGATTTTATAAAGCCTGATGAAACCCTTACAGGTGACACAGTCAACATGATTCTGCCATGAAAGAAGAGTCTAACACCAACAGTGTTTAAGTGACGTATCTAGCATGTCATAGCTATAATAGGGGCTGGATCGAGGCTGCATCCCAGGCTGCTTAATGACTTTTCCATTGCTTATTGCATCTCATCAAGGACCTTGGTGTGGAAATCTATAAAATGTTTCTGCAACACAAAAACCTTGTTTCTTTACTTACAAATAAGTCTCTGTGCCTAAGTTTTGCCACTATGTAGTGAAGGAAAACTAACTCAATATTATAACTATGCTCATTTTACCAATGCAATCACACACACTGGAAAAATATTTTGTTTTGCTTATAAAATGATCATGCGTAAAACAGTCTGACAATTTCAACCACAAAACCCAGAAACATACTTAAGCTATTTTGCTATTACTAATAGCCAATGAATAGCATTGCATTGCACCAGTTACAGGCCATTATTATTCAAATTATAAAATGTGTTATGAATGTCTAATTTCAGTTTAGCTTTTTTCCACTGTGATTCTGTAGTTAAAAGGTAATTAAGGAGTTATGGGAACTATAAAAACCACCACATATAACAATATATACCTTTTTAAGACTTCTTTCCTGAAGAAAGTAAACTGTTTCTTAAGGTTTGTTGTGCATTGTCTGGAAAAGTACATAAAGAACATAGGGTCAGTATAAGTTAGAAAATTTCTCCAAAAAATTATTGATAAAAGAATGATTGACTGAGAAAATGAGCAGAAGTTTTGTAGTCCTCCTAGTACAAGACTACAATTTTCCTTCTTATTTTGATAGTAAAGATAATCGCTATTTTTATTAAAGCTTTCTTATGTGCAAATAACAATCACAAAATAATCATTTTATAAAAGAAAGAAACTGAGACCCATAAAGGTTGTTTTTTGCCTAAGGTCATATAGCTGGAAAATAACTGGATTAGAATTTGAACCTCAGTCAGCCTGGCTCAAAGGTACATTTATTTTATGTTATCTCCAGAACTTCCCCTTATTAAATTTAATGAAATATTAATTTGTTTTAATATACAAAATAAGTATGTATAAAAATAAAAATTATTATTGTTTTCTTTATTCACAGTTATAGACACTACAGATAAATGGAGATGTCTTAAAAATAACTCAGGGACTGTTTCTAGGTCACTGAGTTTCATCAGAGGCTCCACATATGTTATGCATTTTTATTATTCTAAGTCATTGTTAACTTATTGTTAGAGAGTTGCTCATACTTTCTTTCACAAAACCTTTTTTAAGATATAGTTAGTATACTGGAAAGTATATGATTAGAAGCCATCCTTTATATTTCTTTATAATCGCTCTAAAAGGTAGATTTCAACCCCAGTCATGGTTCAATATGTTATGTATACCATGTTTTTTTGTTTGTTTGTTTCTTAAAGCCCTCAAAATGTCTGTGGGCTTCTCAATAAGGTCTGCTTACTATCAAAATACCCTGTGTACTATGTGTGAACTCTTTTAATCATACCTTTATCTGTCTTGATATCTCTTCTAATTTTTCTATTGCTCTCCAGAGTTTCTCTAGACAATTGTTGGATCTGATATTTTCATATACCTTGAAAGAATTTTCTTTCCTATCAAGAAGTAAAGTCCTCTCCTCCACCAATTTAAGCTAATATATAGAAATGTAAAACATTTCTTGCTTTATACATAATTGCCTTATATTTTTTGAAAGCATTTTCACAATTATGTCATTTGTTCTTACCTTCTTATTTTGGCCATTTGCATATTTCTTTGTTTGTGTCTAATGTGGTTCCTAGTGAATATCCCATCAAATACATCTTTCAATAGACACTGTAGCGTTAATTTTATTTCATATCCTTCTTTAGGTTCTTTACTTCCGGACACATTCAGAGAGAAAATTGGCACTAAGTAAAATTTGAGATTATCTATCTTCCCATGCCAACTGTTTTTGTTCCCATAAAGAACATGAGGCAAGGAGAGGTTGAATGATATCTTTTTTGTGTTACATTAGAGACTGGCTCAGGCACCTTTCCATGTTATATTAAGAGAGGACTTAAAAGAGTGCTCTCTATTGACCGCTATTATTTCTGAGTATTAGTCAAATCTTTTAGCTACATTTTTATTGTAATTTGTACTTCTTTAAATTTCACAACTAATGTATGTTTTATTTCCCTCCTTGATATGTTTAACATGGTCATCTCTGATATCACTTTCCCCGAGGTGTTCAAGAGTATTTTTAGGTTCCTAGATAACTCCTTTTTCCAGGAAACTCCCTGCTGATTAATCTTGGTTCTCAAATAGTGGATATAAAGCCACAAAAATAAAGATCACAGCTTCCTGCAATAGCACTGTTAGGACTTTATTTTCACTTCGGGCAAATGAGGAAACTGGATCAGAGGGTAGTTCATGCATCCTCTCAAGATGATTTTTAAGCAATAGTAAAATAATATTAACAGCTGAGGAAAAAGCAAAGCTTTGCCTCACCCACATGGCACTGGTTAGCCCCTTTCAACTATGCCTTAGATTGTTTTTTGTTTGATGGTTCATTTGTTGTTGTTGTTGTTGTTTTAATTATCTGGGATTAGTCTGAATAATAGGCTTGCAAAATAAATGACCCATTAGCTGCTGTGACAACAGAAAAGCAGAATTCTGTAAATTCAATGGTTTGGCCTAGAGTCACCTCATTCAGGTTTGAATATTAGTTTCATCTCTTATGATTCATTCCAGAGATTTTCAACCAGTGTGCCACAAGAATTTTTAAAACATGCAATACCTGGCTATTTAGTCAAGAACATTGGCCTCTCTTCCCTTAGATTGTCAAATACAATAATGACAACAACCAACATACAATAGCCACCCATTGTGAATGAATCAAAATTATACCTATTGTTTGTCAGATTGGTAAAAAGATATACTAGATTTTTTGATGTGTCACAGAATTTTGGTAATTAGTTTGTGTGTGACACAAGATGAAAAAGTCTGACAATTGCTGATCTATGTGAATACCAGCAAGCTAATGTCACTTTCTGAATTTTCTTTATACTACCCTGTGAACAGGGATAATACTATCAACTTCACTGGCTGAAGTAAGGATAAATAAAATACTGTGAATGGAAGCATTTCCCCAGTATCCGGCATAGCATTTCCATGTGATGAATATCTACTGTGATTAGTAATATACACTTTTCTGAAGTACCTTCAGACAGTGCCGTGTGGAAAGAGTGCTAATTGTACAATTGTATGAATATGATGTGGTTGTTCCTTGGCCTTACCCTGAGCCATTGTGCTCCACTCATTTTTGCTATGGAAGCTTGGAAAATCTATATCAGAATATGCTCTGCTAGACTTGATGCCCATTAAGAGTATGGGGCCATATATTAGGTCATAGCACCTGGCATATAATAAAGACAATAAATGTTGAATAAATGACTAAATACATAGTTTTATTCTGTTCATACATAGGTGTATAACAGCTTTCTTGGCTTTTCTATATATAAAATAAAACCCTTCTACTTGTTCAGAGAAACCTATTCTTTATAATTTAGAAGCATTTTTCATTATCTTAAATAATCTCAGAAAATTCTTTTTAAACAACTTTTCAAAATGTTGGTAAGTGATGACATATGAATGTTACAGTTGTGTGATATCCTGGAATGGGAAGAGAAGGGATAAAGAAAGAGAGCACATCCCAAGTTATGTTATAGTTTTCTCATATTCAAAAATAATAGCTACTACTTTCAAGGTTCAGAATGGCAAAAATAGCAAAAGTTAAGGAAGATCCTTTGGTTTTTCAGCTGTCCTTTGGACATTCCTTTGACAAGAGGGAATGTGCATTAACTAGTTTAATATACATTTTCAGTGGAGGTGTTATCTTTGTCTCTTAAGAATTATTAATTTTAATATATTTAGAACTTTGGCGTGGCTTGTTCGGGAAGAAGCAGATGTGTAAGAAAATGTTCTGAGTCTGCTGAAATATTTCACCAGCAGCTATTGCTGTAGCTATAAACTTTTTATGAGAATTCTGCTAAGATTGTATCACCATAATGCATTTTCAAAGGAAGCCTCTCTCTCTCTTCCCTAATTTTGCACTTTTCCCTTAAAAAAAACTCACTCAGATTCATTTGATTCAAAACAAAGCCCTTGAACAAATCAATTCTATCTAATTGTCAATGTTCTAGAGAAATATGAATTTTCTTTGTGTGTCTCATATTCATTCTTCTAAGTGATTAATGTCTCAAAGTTTGTTTCACTTTATGGAAATTTTATTATTTAAATTTTTAATTAAATTTAATTTCTACTTAATATTTATTAAATAATGACATTGGAGAAAGATTGCAAGGGGAGTTAAGTGGGAAAAGTCAGTTTCTTTCAATCTTTCAGTACTTTGGGAAAGGAAATGACCAGTGGAGCCTTCCTAGGGGTAGTTTCTGAACGTTTTGCTCCTCATTCATAGAAATCTAACAGTTCACCAGTGTCACAGGTGTACGAGAAGGAACTCTATTTTAGAAGACCTAGGAGGGACCAATGTGCTATTTTTCACTATTAAGGCCAAGTACTGTTTCAAAATAGGCAGAGCTGTCTAAAAATAAAAAATAAAGACTTGTATCTGATAAAAAGATAGAATATAGACTCATATAGAGTTTTATATGGAGAGACTCGAGAGAGTTATTGCCCTTCCCTTTTTAAAGACTGCCAAAAGCCAGACAGAAATGGATCCTTCTATGATGGTATTACAACATGTCAGTTGATAGGTGATGCAAAATAATATATCTGACAGTTTAAAAAGCCAACCAAAACCTCAAGTTGCTTAAGAAAACTAGTGTTTTTCTTGGAGAAGCAAAAATAGAGGATGTTTTCAACTCTGCAATGGAATCATTGCAGTTACAAAGTTCTTTATAAATAGCCTATACATTATTTGTCAGATAATAACTAAGTCTGAAACCAAATGAATTAAGTTTGCAGTTAAAAGGTTTGAAGATCAGAGGAATAAAACCCCATCATATGAGAAAAGGTAAAATTCAAATCTTTGTCATGTTTGTATTATTACTTTTTCTCACGTTTTAACACATTTGCTTTTTAATTATTAATAATAGATTCTTTTAAATTTTATTTTTAACATGAAGAAAGCTTTTACAATTCAAAAGTTAAAACTATATAAACACTGTGTTGGAAAATTTTATTTTCTTCCCCAACTGCTCCTCTCCATCCCTACCCCAGAAGCAATCATTTTTATTAAATTACAATCTATAGTTTTGGGTGTCTTTAACATTTTTTTAATCTTATTTTTATCACACAGAAATTTAGCTTACTTTATATGCAATTTTGCATGTAAAAAATCAATCCATTTCAGTTCATTTTTGTCTTCCTCATTTGTTTCAGGTCTATTGTACTTCGTTGGCTTACCTAAGAGTTCTCTACTGGTGAGCATTTAGGTTGCTTCTGATATTTTCCTGTTACCACAATGAATAATTCTTGTGCATATTTTGTTTCATAATTTAGAAGTTTACTTTCAGTTACATCTTTTAAATAAGTTTCCTGAATTAAAAGTTAAATGTTATGCAAAAATTCCTCTTTATATGGATTGTGTTATTTAGGGCTCTTATCACTAATAAATGAAAATGTCTATTTTTTTGTATGTCTTTACTAACAGAATGAATGAGTGTAAAGTCTTGAATTACCTGACAAGTGAGATGTGATAGTTTTAGTTTTTATTCCACTTATTATCAATATGTGTGTATTTCTTATAGGCTACTTTTATGATTTCTGTCTATTTTTCTTAGCTTTTAGGTCTTTTTTTTAACCTCAATACTATAAAACACTTTTTATATTAGATACATTAGACTTTTATCAATGATAAACATTTTTCTTTTAGTTTGTTATATCTTTATATATGACTTTTTAAAATCTGTTTTTGTCATACAAATGTATTTATTTTTATGTAGTTGAATTTAATATATGTTTTTATGTTGTTGAAACTGATTATGAGTTGTGGTCATGGCTGTGGAGATGCTCAGCTCAGATCTTCCTTACAAAGAAAAGCTGACTGGACAGTCTCTAGTTACCACACTTATGGTTCTACAGTGACATATTCTGTGATTATTGCTCCCCAATACTGCTCACAACCAAAGACTGAACAACTGGGTCATTGGGGCCTGCTGTAAAATTTCACCTACAGACAGCTTTGGCTTTGAGATCCTCCATCAGCCTAGTCAGAACTTGAGCACAACTGCTTTGCATTCTGAGATTTCCTACCCATGTTCTCTTCATTCTATCTCATTTTTCTCCATTATTATATGCCTGAATGTCCTTCATGCCCAATCTTCTTCCCTCCCACTTCATCCTTTGAGGAAATTTTTATTATGTAATTTTTAGATATGTAAGCTTTTGAAGCTTTAGATTTTTCTCTGATCAATATTTCCCATAATTTTTGATATGCAGTTTTATTATCGTGTCTTGAATTCTGCAATATTGGTTTGCTAAATATCTTTTTCCCATGGTTTACTTGTTCAAGATTTTTTTTGTTTGTTTTAAAAAAGAAATTCTGACTTTTTATTTTCTGGTTTTATTATTTATTTTTTTAATTTTATTTATTTTAAACAGATGTTTTTGTTTAAATTGTTTATACTTTATGAAATGTATTAACATTTTTCGGTGTGATAGTATATGCAGTCAATTTTAAATATTCCGTGTGAAATCAAAAAGAAAGTATGTCATATTTTACTGGGGTATAAAGTTTGATATATTCATAAGATATACTTTACTTATAAGGCTACAAAATTTGCTTTTATCCTTACTTACTTGTTTCTATTAGATTAATTAAAGCCACAAAGTAGTATGTCAAACATGTTATTATAAGTGTATTTGTCTTGATCTGCCTTAATTTCTGCTTTAGGAATATATTATTTGCATAGGTTTTATAAGTTTTACTTTATTATAAATTAATGAATGTAATTATTTTAATATAAGGATTTCAGCCCAACAAAGCACACAGGTACAATGTTGACAGAAAAATGACAGACTGGAAAAAGTATCTGCAATACTTAAAACAACAAAGAAAAAATATTTTGATTATGTAAGCGATTATTATAAACCAACAATAAAATGAAAGAAGAGATTAGTGAAAAAATGGAAAAATACATAACCAGGGAAAAAGAAGAAACACAAAAAGCAAAGAAGGAGATGAAGATATACACAAATTTATTCATCATACACATATCCATATTAAAACAGAGAGATCACTTTAAGCCTATTAGGATAATAACAATTGGAAAGCAGGATATGTCAAGTATTAGGATGTGATGATGCTAATGAAGTCTTCACACCCTCATGCACTAAAAGCATGAGGGTGGACTGATAATCATTTTGCATTGTGTTCAGTAGTACATAGTCTTAATTTATATTTAAGTATAGTGTAACCAAGCATATATGCCAGTAAGATTCTCAAACAGGTTCATAAAGAGAGTAAGTGTGCAAGCTCTTGACAATATTGTTTGTGTTTGTACAATATTTAGGGCAAAATGGAAGAAACATATTGAGCCTGTGGTTTAATATACATTAGAATGCACACATCTGGGAACAAAAAGAAGAGAGGAGAGAATGGACTTGAGAGGTAAAAATGATTTAAACAAGAGAGGAGCTTTGCATCTTCAAATGATGATGGGTTGTCATGAACAGAAGGGTATAATTAACTCAACTGTGCACCCAAGGGCATCTATACATCAACGAGTAGAAAGGACCTCAGAAAAGTCTGGAATGAGGCACTACATCCCTCCAGAACTCTAATTCCCTGAGGGTTTTCATTCAATAAAGGTATATGTGGTGAAAGAAGTGAACAATTCCATTCTCCAGAACAGCTGTTTAGAAGTTGTGGTTCATCTAAGGACAGACCTGAAATATGACTAAGATTAGGTCTTCATGACCTAAAGGAACACCATTTTAAAATTTAATTGACATCTAAGGTAAATATGTATTATTTTTATTTAGAAAAGTAAACTATTTCCAGCAGCAATAAAAGTAAAAATTTTTAAAAATGATCCATTAATGAGTTAATTTTCTTTCCTGATATAGAACATTAATTGTAACATTTCATATTAATTCAGATATAACTACTTAAATATGTTAAAGCCATGATTTAGCTTGTTGCTTAAGCATAGACATGGCAGAGAAGAATTAAAAAAATTATATTGCAATCAGGATATGAAGAATTTTTGTCATTTCATCAAGGGTTTGCATACCAGGTTTCAGATATTTAATTGGTGTCTATGTTCATAGTAAATATATATTATCTAACTTATAAGTAGTTATTTTAGTGCATCAGCAGTAACTATTATATCACTACTGTGAGCATTTTTGTCAGATATGAGTTAAAGTATAAAAGAAAAAAAACTCTCACAGTACCCAGGTGAAAAATAACAAATGCCTGAAAGTCAGGGTTATAGCAAAAGATATTAGAGAATACAGCTGCTAGTAAAACAAATCCTTGTAAATTAGTTTATGAAAATGCAATGAGACATCAAGACAAACCTAAGTGACAGATATTTATTGACCTTTATGCTATCATTCTGTTTTCACTGACAAAGCTCTCAACCCTTAGTCTTAACTTTATCTTAAATGAAACATTCCAAGACATAGAGTTTTGAAGGCTCAACATTGCTCAAGGGATGCCCATATCTTTCCCAACCACATGCATAAGGGAAATGTAGGACAACATGAAAAGTAATAACATCCGTAAAATAGGGATATCAGAAGGAAGAGAAGAGGAGCAAGGGATAGAAAAGCTGTTTGCAAAAGTAATGATGGCAAACTTCCCTAATTTGAGAAGAGAAAAAGTCACACACTCCAGAAAGCACAGAGGATCCCGATCAAGAGAATCCTGAGGAGGCCCCCTCCAAGGCTATCATAATTAAAATGGCAAATATCAAAGAAAAAGAGAGAATCCTAATGGCAGTAAGGGAGAAACAGGTAATAATATACAAGGGAGCACCAGTACAGCTAGCACCTGACTTCTTAACAGGAACACTATAAGCCAGAAGGGAATGGCAAGAAATACTCCAAGTCATGAAAAGCAAAGGCCTGCAGCCAGGACAACTCTACCCAGCAAGACTCTCAATTAAAATGGAAGGTGAAATAAGGAGTTTCCCAGACAAAAGAAGGCTAAAAGAATACACCTCCACCAAACCAGCACTGCAAGTTATGCTAAAGGGACTGTTTTAAGAAGATGAAGAAAGAGAGTGAAAGAGAGGAGCATAGGTACAAAGGGAAAAAATGAATAAGTACCTATCAATAATAACTTTAAGGTAAATGGATTAAATGTTCCAATCAAGAGACAAAGGGTGGCTGAATGGATTAGAAAACAGGACAGGTACAAACTCTGCCTACATGAGACTTACCTGAGAACAAAGGACCAACACAGACTGACAGTAAAGGGATGGAAAAAAATATTCCAAGCAAATGGACAGGGGAAAAAAAATCAAAACAAAAAACCAGGGTAGCAATGCTTATATCAGATGAAATAGATTTCAAAACAAAGGCCATAAAAAGAGACCCAGAAGGACACTCCATAATACTCAAAGGAGAAATCCATCAAGAAGACATAATCATTGTAAACCTATACACACCCATCATTGGAGCACCCAAATATATAAGAAAAATCTTGGAGGACTTCAAGAAAGATATAGACAGCAACACACTGATACTAGGGAATTTTAACACCCCACTGTCAACAATAGATTGATCTTCCAAACAAAATATCAATAAGGATATTGTGGAACTAAATGGCATATTAAATTAAATTGACTTAACTGATATATGTATGTCAGTTATAAGTCAGTTTATATATATATATAAAACTTTCAAAGAGAGAGATATATGTGTGTGTATATATGTACATATATATATATATATATATATATATAGCTTTCATCCCAAAGAAGCAAAATACACATTCCTTTCTAATACAAATGGAACATTTTCAAAGATAGACCACATGATAGCACACAGAACAAGCCTCAACAAATTCAAGAAAATTGAAATCATAACAAGCCTTTTCTCAGACCACAAGGGCTTGAAACTAGGAAACAGTCTCAAGAACAATACTCAAAACATTCAAACTCATGGAGTCTTAATAGCATGACATTAATGAATGTGTCAATAATGAAATCAAAGAAGAATTTTAAAAGTTTCTGGAAACAAATGACAATGAACACACAACAGTCCAAAACCTATGAGATACAGCAAAGGCAGTTGTGAGAAGGAAGTTCGTAGCTGTACAGACCTTACCCAAAAAACATAGGAACATTTCAAATTAACAACCTAACCCTACGTCTACAAGAACTGGAAGAACTACAACAAACAAAGCCCAGAGCAAGTAGAAGGAGGAAGATAATCAAGATCAGAGCAGAACTGAATGACACAGAGATCAAAAGAAAAATTCAAAGGATCAGTAAACCCAGGAGCTGGTTCTTTGAAAAGATAAACAAAATCGATAAACCTTTCAGCAGACTCATGAAGAAAAAAAGGAGAGGAGTCAAATAAATAATATCAAAAATTAAAGAAGAGAAATTACAACTAATACCACAGAAATACAAAGGATTGTACGAAATTACTATGACCAACAGGCCTAACTGCTGTGGCTCAGTGGATCGAGCACTGGCCTGGGAACCAAAGGGTCACTGGTTTGATTCCCAGTGTAGAGTACATGCCTAGGTTGCAGGCCAGATCCCCAGTAGGGGGTATATGAGATGCAACCACGCATTGATATTTCCCTCCCTTTCTCCCTCCCTTCCTTTCTCTAAGAATAAATAATTAAATAAAATCTTTTTTAAAAAGGTATAATGAAGAAATGATAAAGGAACTTAAACAAAAAAGAAATTACTATGAACAACTATATGCCAAGAAATTTGAAAACCTGGGTGAAATGGACAAATTTCTTGAAAAATATAACCTTCCACCACTGAATGAAGAAACAAAAAGTCTGAACAGACTTATAATAGCTGGTGAAATTGAAACAGCAATAAAAAATTCACAGCACACAAGAGCCCCGGACAGGTTGGTTTCACAGAAGAATTATACAAAACATTTAAGGAAGAGCTAACCCCTGTCCTTCTCAGACTATTCAAAAAAGTCCAAGAAAAGGGAAGACTTCCAAATTCTTTATGAGGACAGTATCATCTTAATCCCAAAATCAGATAAAGAAACAACAAAGAAGGAAAGCTACAGGCCAATATTGCTGATGAACAGAGTCTCTAAAATCTTCAACAAATATTGGCAAACCACATCCAGCAATACATTAAAAAGATCACCCACCACAATCAAGTGGGATCCATCTGAGGGATGCAAGGATGGTTCAATATTCGCAAATCAAAAAATGTAGTACATCACACAAACAAAAGGAAACACAAAAATCACATGATCATATCGATAGAGGTGGAAAATCATTTGATAACGAACAGCACCGATTTATGATAAAACACTCAGCAAAGTGGGAGTACATGGGGCATACCGCAACATAATAAAGGTTATATATTAAAAACCTACAGCCAACATCATACTCAATGGGCAAAACTAAAAGCTTTCCCACTAAGATCAGGAAGAAGACAAGTGGTCGCATTCACTACTTCTATTCATCATAGTGTTGGAAGACCTAGCCACAGCAATCAGAAACATGAAGAAGTAAAAGGAATCCAAACTGGAAAGGAGGAATTAAAACTGTCATTATATGCAGGTGACATGATAGTGTACATAGGAAACTATATAGACTCTATCAGAAAACTACTCGACCTAATAAGTGAATTTGGCAAAACAGTGGGAAACAAAGTTAATATGCAGAAATCAAATGTATTTTTGTACACCAACAATTAAACATCAGGATCAGAAATCAGGAAAAAAAACCCATTTGCCATAGCAACAAGAAAAATAAAGTACCTGGGAATAAACCTAACCAAGGAGATAAAAGACCTATACTCAGAAAACTACACAACACTGAAGAATGAAATTAAGGAAGACACAAATAAATGGAAGCATATACCGTGTTAATGGATTGGAAGAATTAATATCATCAAAATGTCCATACTACCCAAAGAAATTTATAGATTCAATGCAATCCCTATTAAAATGTCAATGATGTATTTCACAGATATAGAACAAACATTTCAAAAATTTATGTAGAACCATAAATACCCCAAATAGCAGCAGCAATTTTGAGAAGGAAGAGCAAAATAGGAGGGATCACAATACCTGACATCAAACTATACTACAAGGCCACTGTAATCAAAACAATCTGGTACTGGCATAAGAATAGACACATAAATCAATGGAACAGAACAGAGAGCCCAGAAACAAACCCATGTCTCTATGGTCAATTACTATTCGACAAAGAGTGCAGAATCATAAAATGGAGTACAAATATCTTCTTCAACAGATGATATTGGGAGATCTGGACAGCTGCATGCAAAAAAATGAAATTGAATATGAACAAAAAAGTAGCTGTTATGGCTATGTTAACAGAAAGCAAACTAGACTTTAAGACAAAAAACTTTCCTGGAGGTCATGAGTGACAATACATACTGATAATACCAGCAACTTTATCAGAAATAGTACAGCTCTAAATCTGTATGCAAACATAATATTCAAATTACATAGAGCAAATACACATTAAAAAGTGAAAACAATCACATAGTGAGAGAATTTAACATAATTCTGCCATAAACTGTTAGTATAATCAGACAAATATTAATGACAGGATAGAAGATCATGAGTAACAAACTTCATTTATGTTTCACTGAGGACCCAGCAACATGAGCCATGTTTGCACCAAGATCAGGAAGAAGATGGCTGGGGTCATCATCAATTCATACTACATGCACCTGGGCAGTGACTTCTACACCAACAAGCTGGTGTGCAAGAGATTGCTATTATCCCCAACAAAAAAACAAGACAAAGAACAGATTCGGAGAGACCCCATGAGAGGTATCTCCAGCATACTGAAGGAAGGGGAGAGAGAATGGTGAGATAATTATGCTCCTGATGTCTGGACCCTGGGTCAAAGGATCATTGAAGTAGATCCTTACACTAAGGAAATCCTGAAGTTCTTGGACTTAAGCAGTCTATCCAACCTGTAACTCAGCCTACAGTTGGGATGAATTTCAGAATACCACATTTGAGCCTCTCCTGTGCTATAATATTTTCAATAACACATGGACATCAAAAAGAAACAAAACAAACAAAAAATAACTTGATCTAAGTAACATAGCTAGAGCCCTGCACCAAACAATCAAAAAAAATTTACATTTCAAGAGTACATAGGTCTCATGCAGACTGACCACATGCAGTGTGGTAATGTACTCCTAATTGCTTTTTTAATGACTGGAATCATTCAGAGGGTATTTTCTGACCACCATAGAGTTAAGTTAGAAATCAATAACAAAGAAAAAACAGAAAATACTTAGCAACTTGGAAATGAAACAGTCCAATTCTGAATAACCTATCTGTAAAATTATAAAGGACCACAAAACACAAAATTATTTTAAACCAATGGCATCATAGGCAATTTTAATATCATGCATTTACAAATTCAGAAGAAACTGAAAAATTCCTACATGAGAAGCAAGTTTCTGAAGGTAATACAAGAAAAAAATTGAGAATTTGAATTATTCTACATCAATTATAGCAATTGAAAATATAATTGAAGACCTTTTCACAAAGCAAACCCTAAGCTCCGATCACTTCAATAGTTAATTCTCAAAATACTCAAAAGTACCACTTCTCAAAGCATTTTATGAGGTCAGCCTAATCTTGACATGTAAACCAAATGGAGATTATAATAAAGATAATTAGACCAATCTCTCTCATTATAGAGTCAGAATATTAGGCAAAATGTCAGATGACTAAATGCAAAGATACATAAAAATTACGATACATCAAGAGCAATTTAGGCCTTTTTTTCTCAGAAGACATTTTGCTTAATGTTTGAAAAATAGTAATTTATTACATGAATAGAAAACAGAAAAAAAAGCATATGGTCACTGGAATAGATACAACAATGATTAAATTATTTAACAGTTACAATACCAATTTTTTGGAAATAAAGATAGAAAAATATTCTATAATTTCATAAATGTATTAGCAATAAACCTATATAGAGAATAATGCTTAATAATGCAATATTGCAATATAAAAACACAACAGTGCAAGGCTTTAGGTATTTATATATCGTAGGCATAATTTAAAATCTTTAAAATTTATAAAGAAATAAAAATAATCAAGAATAACTAAGATAATCTTGAATAAGGAGAATAAAACCAGAGGACCCACACCTACCTAGTCATGTGATTATGACAAAGAGGAAACTGCAGGGAAAGAATAGTCTTTTCAATTAATAATGCTGACTCATTGGAGATCATATGGAAAAATAATGAATCTTCTTATCTCACACCAAATACAAATGCAATTTTCAAGTAGATTCTAGGTCTAAATGCAATTGGTAAAACAATAAATCTTTTAATAGAAAAAGTAAAAGAATATCTTCATGACATTTAATTTAGCAAAGATTTCTCAAGCAAGACATAGAAACTCCTAATCCTGAAGGAAAAGTATGACACATTGGCTTACTTGAAAGTTAAGAATTAATTTTTCTCATAAGACACTATTAAGAGAGTGCAAATACAAGCAATAGAAAAGAAGTATACATTTGAAATGCTTGTCCCCAATGAAGGACTCATATTCTGACCATATAACGAATTCCTATATGTCAATAAGAAAAAGACCTCCTCCCTCAACCTGTCAGAAAAATGATGAAATATTTAAAGGAGTACTTTACAATAAAAATAAATTCAAAAATTGCCAACAAAAATATTTTTAATATTGGTCTACTAGACTTGAAATTTCAAACAGAGTATAAACCTACTGCACATCAAAATGACTAAAATGAGGCACAAATCATATAAATGATGGTGAGGATATGCAACCAACTGTAGTCCTCACAAACTGAAGAGAGAAAAATAAGCTGGTACAACCATTTTGAAAAACAGTTGGAAATATCTACTAAAAGTGACTATAAATACAGTGTGATTTATCAGTTCCACTCCTAGATATTTATCTTAATATTTGAACCAAGCGATATTTGCATAAAATCTCATGGCAGCACTATTTTGATTAGCTCACCCATAATGAATATCATCCATAAGTAGAATAGATAAATTGTTGTATGACCATGCAATGGAACACTGTGGTAACATGGAGAAAGAATTAATTTTTGCTACATGCAACAACATGGCTGGATTCCAAAAACATAATATTGATCAAAAGATGCAAGATAAAAATTTAACATTATGAATTACTCCATTTATATAAAGTACTAAAAACAGGCAAAGTTATTTTATGTTGCTAGAACTCAAGATAACAGTTACTTTTCTGGAAAACATTGAGCTTAAGGAGAACTTTTGGGTTTGTTCTATTTCTACATCTGCCTACTAGCTTCTAGGTATGTTTACTTTGTCATATTTCATCCATCTGTACAGTTATGATTTATGTACTTTTCTGTATTTTTATTGTAGTTCAGTTTTAAATAAAGAATGGGCAGCTTTCTTAAAAAAATTTCCCTTACTGGTGATAAAAACACAGAACTCAATAGTGAAACTGGATGTGTATGCATGTATATGTGTATATATCCAGGCATACTATTGTGACATTCAGTTCTTTCCAAACTACAAAACACCAACAGTTTTATTGTTCCACAATAAATGCCTCTAAACACTGCGACATAAAAAACTCATTGATATGAAATATAATCCTGATGTTGGACTGTGGGTGAGTGATTGAGTGTGCGTGTGTGTGGGGGAGGGGGAACTGGGAGGTTAGGGGGTGAGCAAGCACGTAGAACCAAGAGAATAAGGGGAAGGTTATTGGAGTGTCAGTTTACCTCTATTACACATAATATCAATACCTAATTCTAATGTATAAGTAACTAAAAGAACATAAATTTAATAATCTAATATTTTCTAATGTGATTATATGATTCAAAATTATCCAATTATTATGCAAGAAAATTAGGTCTTGTGTAATAATGAAAAGCAGGAATGGCTGAAGTCAGCTAACACATTTTATGTTTAACTATGGTTCTTTGTTGCTCATTTCTTAAGGAGCCATTAATATTTTTTGTTACATCCTGAAGAATATGAAAGGCAAAGAATATGAATTGAAAGAGCTAAAATATTTTTAATTCACAAATCCCAAGTTTTTCTTAAATTTTGTTTGAGATATAAACCAAGAGTTATGTATATTTTTCTTTGATGAGAAAAGTGAATCATAGAACAATTTAGTCTTAGGTTGGCGAAGAAATCTAATAAATTGAGAAGAGCTTTGATTTTTAAACTTTTTATTCCATTATTTTTTTAATTAATAAAATGTTAGAGACTATTTTTTTTAAGAAATAGAGTTATAAATTTATGGTGAGTGGTACTATGGGAACAATAAGAACATATTTTCAAAATAGTTTTGTATACCAATTAAAATAGCATTTGATTATTGAAACAACTAATTTTTTTTATTTATGCAGAAAAACTACCAAGAAGAAATTAAAACACAAAGCAGGACATAATTCCAGAACTCATACCCATGTAAGCCAGTTACCCTGGAAAAAAAATTAAAGCGAAGAAACAGAACCTGTATTCGTTAATTTTTGATCTACAGGTAATCTTGATATATGTTGTATCAAGCCTGATAGTAAAAATGGCACTTTCATATACTGTATCATTAGCAAGAAATTTTACTAACCATATTACTTATTTGAAAAGATTACAAAAGAAATAAAGATTTAAGGTATTGACTGTAAATATGCAGAGATTCAGGAGAATACTTGGAGCTCCTCTGTCCTACTGTACTTAGTTGCTTCTTGTCCAGGGCAAGTTCCTTGCCCCATTACAATTTCACATCCTGTCAAAGCTCTGTATTTGTCTGGAAGCTGTCAACTCCCTATCCAAAAGAACATTATGATGTTTTCTTTTTACCACCTAATTATTATTATGTTAGACAATGTATTTATTCCTAAGTGGCTTGGGGTAATTGATTAGGTTGTTCCATGTCAGGGAAAGCACAGATGTGGGGCCAGTGGAGACTGGGGCTGAAACAAAGGCCTCCCTCCAGTCTCCAGGAGGCAAGAGCCTGGCAGTGTGGCTGTGCAGGCAAGACAAAACCTTCTTGTGGTGGGTGGTCCACTGGGAGGTAATTGGAGATCTGCAATACGTCCACTACAATCAACAAAAGGGCACAATAGCTTCTCTGTAGGGAATTGGGGGAGAAGAATTTGTTTAAATAAAATTGCAAGGTTGTCAGAATGTGAAAGCCATTCTTAAATGTTCTGTGCGTTGTCTAGGGAAATGCATAATGGGAATCATTTACTCTTAGGCCAACACACTGATAAAAAGAGAAGTTCACTTAAACAGTTTAATATAAAATAACAGCACATATATTGTTACTGTCAACATTTTAGGGGCATGTAACAAACTCATCTAGGAGGTACTTCAAAGTAGTTTACAATTGTGAAGTTTTGTTCTTATACTACCCCCCAACACAAAAATTAGATGGTAAAACTGTCATTAGTCTTTGATTTCTATGCCAGATATGATTATCAAGTGTAAAAATACCCATTGTAAGGAACAGTTATAGAATAAAATTCCCAGTGGTACTTAGTCTAACATTTCATTAATAAAATACAGTATGTCAGTTGGCTATCCCTGCATGATTTTTTTTTTTATCAACAACATGGTTCTATGGACATGGAAATTATTGGAGGCCCCTGGGCTCAAGCCTCTAAAAAAAATTAAGTCATGGCTAAACCAAATTATGTCCTGAGAAAATAAGAATGAAAATCATGGCCCTGGGCAAAGCACTCTAAGTCATTAGGTTAATGCTGCTCACTGCCACCCAGTGATTCTGCAGTTGGATATTAAGAAGAGCAGCAAGGGCCACTGACAGCATTATGGACAAGAACAGAAGTTCTAAGGACACGGCACCATTTTTTCTACCACAGCAAAATCAATCTCTTAACCAAAACCAATTTCCTTTGATATTCTTTTCTTTCCTTTTTTGTTCTAGGGTTCGCAAAGTGTTTATAGTTTTATAGGAGAACAGGACAATTTCCTGTTGTATTATTTAAGTCTGCAATGAAAAAAAAAGTAAAAGTAAAGAACAAATGGAAACAGGCAAAGGAAACCTTTTAATATTCTCTTCCTATCTCTAATTTCTGTTGATATACCAAGTCTTGTTTTGAAAATTATATCTAAAGAAAAATATTCTCTATTTTGCTTTGAAGTAAGGTGGTCTTCCATTAGGTAGTGTAAATAGGATGCTGTAAACTCATGCCAGCCTATGGGGTCACAAGAGTATTTGTTCTGCATGCAATTACATGATCATGTTGCTTTCCTCAAGCCAACATGTTGATCCATACAGGGAATAATATAACGAGGAAAAACAAATGGCTTTGCAAACAGTCATTTGTAAAAGAGCTTATGAAAAGTTGTTAGAGTAGAAAAGTTTCCATCTTTCAAACAGGGAGTAGACACCAGTTCAGAACAACTTTCTCCATCCACAGATCTCTTTTGTTGTAAAAGAACAGCGATGTGTAAAGATCTACAATGTCCCTTACTTATAACTTTCAATGGCATTCTTCTTCTCTAACTGAATGTCCCCTGAGCAGAACAGAAGAGCTGCCTAAAACTGTGAACAAAAACTGCCCATTGAGAAAAGGGTTTTTGAGAGATTTATCAACGATCATTTTAAGGACAAATTCTCCTCACATTTGATTGTGACTTTTAGATTTGTTGTACAAACTTGTCTGTTGAAAATAAAAAGATGCATTTTGTCTACTAGTGGAGTAGAGAAAAGCCTCCCTCAGCTCATCTCATCATATCTGGAGTATAGAATTATAGGTTATTTACACTGAACCTTTAATAAATCACATGTATTAACAATTATTATTAGGAAATACTAAACTACCAATTTAACTAAGACAGCAATGAGTCATTTTCTGATTATAGAAATCCACTTTTATATTACAAGTATTGAAAATAAAGGAAAATATAAGAATATATTTACATTTTAAGTAGATTTTAAAGTTCTAGTAATTAAAATTTCAAATTCCAAGTTAATGAAGAAATTTATGGCTGAATTTAAAAGTGGTACAAAGCTCCATTTTGAGTAAAAATATGCCAGTAGGCTATTTGCAAAATAATGTCATTCCAAATCCTCAAACTGATGTTACTTACATATTTAGTTCTTGGAATAAGAAAATGGCCTGAAAATTAACATGATTTTTCTAGCCTCTATTCCACCTATGCTGCTTTACGAAAGTAACGCTAGATATAGTCCTCTGCTTATCGTTTTGGAATGTTAGTTAACTTTCATTCTGGAACTCCATATATAGTAATTTCTCTGCAATACACTTCATACTTTGTATTTTAGGCAGCATATTTTGATGAATATGAATTATCTTCCTTCCCTAGAAGAACACTTCACACAGAGGCCCATGTGCCACAGGAAGATAATGTTTTCTAGGGACACACTTTCAAAATGCAAAGCCCTAGGCCAAGTTGCCTGCGACTCCCCTTGAGATCTTGGGGAGAGAGATAACTCACATGAGGGAGGGGTGCCCTACAGCCAGGCAAGATGCCAGCATGGAGAAGAGGAAAACACAGCATCTCCCATAAGTCTAGTCATAGGGCTGCGGGAGCAGGAGGCTCCAGACAACCATCAGTGTCCAAATCCAGCAAGGTCACTCACTGCTCTTTCAGTAAATACTATTGTGCTGTTTGTAGCTTAGAGGGAAGCATTTCTGTGAAGCCTAGGAGCTGGGTACTGGTACTTAAAAGCATCGACCATCTCTTTTGCCTCCTCCACTCTGTCTAAGAATGTCTGCGGAACAATGGAGAGCAGGATGTTCAGCACCAAAGCTGCATTTTGATGTGGGCTTCTGCTGCTGATTACTGACGTGGGGAGCCCTGTTCTCCTGGTCGTGACTCACCCATGCCCTTTGATTAAACACAGACATGGATTCAGTTACCACAACATGCATGGGCTTTGTTGTGCTTCCTCCCCTTCTCACTTCCTGCTTCAGAAATGAATTCCCACAGTCCATAGTCATTCTTTCAGTCCCATCACAAATGCAGAACTGAGGAGAGCAAGGAGGGGTTGTGCTTTCTGATACAGTTGGGAAGCTTGAAAATGGAACTTATAACTCTTGATCCTAAGACTGTGGTCTTGTCAGCCCTCAGATTTGACAAGCGAAACCAACCACGGACAATAAAGTTGGGCACAGCTGATGAAGGGATCTGAAATATGTCAAAGTCTACTTTGATTAAAATTTCACCTCCCCCTTGCAGTCCTGAAATGTCTTAACTTTCAAATTTTTCAGACATTTATTTGTACATAAAATCTGAGTCTGCCAGATTTATTGTCTGCAACTAGATCCTGCTAGTCTGTGTGGTTCACAAGATCTGAACCATATTTGCCTTGGTCAAAACACAGAAGGTGCTCAATAAGTCTAGATTGCATGATTACAGAAATTTACCTCTGCCTAGGCCTCTCCACTTTAAAAACCTTTCTCTAAAACTCCTTTATTTTCTTTTTAGAAATGTGATTGTGGATTATCAGTTAGAAGACATCTGCTTTAAGGATGACTTCTTCAATAAAATCATAGAATTTCTAGTCAAAAGACAACCTTGATGTCATCTGTTTAATTTCCTGACCATTGCTAAAATCTATCCCACAGTAGGTGATACTCAGCAACTTCTATAGTGGTTGGAAAGTTTTTCTTTTATTTTATGGAACTTCAACGTACTCCTTTAAAATTTCTATTGCACTTTTTGGCCCTAATTTCCTAATTAATTCTGGAAAAACAACAACAGTAACAATAAATAAGTTCTTGCACAGTGTTTCCTTCCTCATTGATGGATTACACAAGGCTCTAGTGGAATGTTTCTGAAATGCCCTTTTGTTCATTTGTGTGAGAGTGGCTGAGAACTGTTTCCTTAGAACACATGGGGATATCACAGTGACAACACAATCATAGGTCCTCTCCCCACCAGTAATACAGTAGAAGAGCACAAATAAGGAAGAACTAATTACGCACTGAGCTCTGACTATAGGACTTACTTCTTAAAACATAAAGTTTATTATACTTATCAGAAATCATAATACTTTAAGAGAGTTTAGAAAATTTTAGATAAAATTCTAAGATGGCTATCTCTTTAATTACTCAGCTTTTATAATATATTGTCTTTTTCATCATTTGACTGATAGATACTGACTTAGGAGCTTTTAGGTTTCTTCAGTCTGCTATTGTCTTTGACCTTTGGTTGGGAGTCACGTAAACTGAGTTCAAATCCTGATTTTGCCATTCAGTTATGAAACCACAATTAAGTTAATTTATTGCTCTGAAATTTAATATCCTTATCAGTAAAGGGGAAAAAATGACTAACTTACAGGATTAATATGAGAATTTTATAAGGCAAATACCAGACAGTGCTTAGTACCACATCTGGCATTATTAAATATTCATTCAGTTCATTCCTATTTTGCTGTAGTGGAAATGTCCCCATTTAGGACTGTTTATAAAGAGTGGAAAGATACTGGGATATTCCTATAAAAATGCTTCTATTCATTTCTGTTCGACTTAATTCAATTCAACCAAAGTCTATGAGCACCCTACTGAATGTTAGGCACACTGATGTAGTGATTATAGCAAAAACTAACTTCTTTTGAGTGTTTACTGTGCTTCAGGCACTGTGTTAAGAGTTTCATTACCTTACATACATCATTCTCGTGGTAACTACAGGTAGACAGGGATTTATTCAAAATATTTTATAAGTAATATGGTCCTACCGAAACACTGTACTGGGAGCTCAGGGGAGCCCATTCTACAGAAGAGGAAACTAAGGATGTGAGATATTAAATTAACTTTGTTAACAAATGGCAAAACTTTCAGGGCTCTTTAAAATAAGTGTAATCAATGTGTTAGTTTTGTTAATCATGACAAATTCTTCTCATCACTGTAGTTTTCAGTCCTTATCCTTCTCTTATTTTTGGATTCTATTCTACAGCACATTCATAGATCGGTGTATCCAGAAAGCCAAGGGTTCAAAAGAACCAGTTTATTGATCAGAAATCTTTGCCTCTTCTTGTCATTGTCATTAAAGTTTCTGGCACATGACATTGTCCAGCACCTATTATTACGAAGAACAGTCCAGCAGTACCAAAAGGAAGCTCGAGCACAGAGCAGTGGAGATCTCAGGCCCCCTTCAGCAAGACACTCATCCTTTCATAGAGATCCTGCTGGTGCCTTAAGAGTGCTTCTGGGATTTGGTCCTTTCTCCACACACATTGTGTGTGCCTGAATGTTTTTTTCCAGGTTAGAGCTTGGCTTATAAGCATAGGAGGAAGGTCCAGCATAGGACTTTATTTCCATCATTTCCATCTGAGAACACAGGCACACAGGGCAGTCCGTGATGAATCTTGATGTGCCCAAACTGTATTCACAGACCATTAATCAGCTTCACATTGTCTCAAATTTACATTCCCATCCCAAGTATCAGCCTTGCATTGATCACTGCAAATGAAAATGGCTTATTTACAGGGAAGAAAATGAGAGTGGAAGGGCCAATTTTAGGGGGTTGGAAAACACATTGAAAAATAAGCTGAGAAATATTTGACTTGTATGATAAATGTTCAGGCAAAATATAGACATTGAGATTCATGTGTTGATTTGTATAAAAAATTAAGATCAAAGGGTAATATTATTGCTTAATTTCAACCACATATAATCCATATAGCATCATATATATCTCAGAACACAATGGGAGATCTCAGATTTCTACAAATGACTGCAAATCCTGGTATCGGTTACCTTGTTAACTTCAGTATGTCTATCAATCCATAGTCTAGCCACAAAAGGAACATTCTGTTCTCTCATCAAATGATGCCAATTTGAATAGTTTGCCCTTTTTGAAATGTAAAATGACCCTCAAAGCAGTGACATGTTTTAAGAGGCCAACCGAAGGATCAAAACATATTTAAGAGATAAGATACAAATCACAAGCATCAGAAAACATTTATTTTTTTTTGGAAAGCTATTGATATTTTTAAAAATCTTTTATCGTTGTTCAATTAATGTTGTCACTGTTTCTCCCTCATTACTTTCCCCTGCCCGACCCACCCCTCCCCTCCCACATTCAATCCTTCCCCATGTTGTCTTTGTCCGTGGGTCCTTTATACTTGTTCCTTGACTTGACCCTTCCTCTTCTTTCCCTGTTATCCTCCTCCCCTCTACATAAAACATTTTAAAAAGTCAGAGAATAAGAGTATATGGAATAAGGAGATGAAGTAATCCATAAGTCATTGTTTCAAATTAATTGTCAAGTCAGCTTTATTTGTATTTTTTCTGCGTAGCTTCTCAGGAGTAGCTGTCTCTAAAAATCTGCTGACCACTTCTTAGTTAAGCTATTCTAATCATGATGCTAGGGAATCTCAGTAGAGACAAAACGAGAATCACATGTTGAGCAATTAGACACTGGATCAAGAATGAAAGTTTATTGTATAACAGCGTTATCATCAGTGTCTCTTGCTTACAGCATATTGTGACAAAGTGAAATCCATTTTAGCTGTTATGTAGCAATGGCTGTTATTTATGAAAAATAAAAAGATAGTGAAATACAGAAGGGCTTGAAAAGACCAGGGTAAGATCAGATAAAAAAATGAGAAAGAAACAGGCATCCTGGGATGGTAACTACTCTGCCATGTACTGACAGGGAGGTTGTATATTTTTAGAATATAGTGAAAGGAATGGTGCTTTTACTTAGGTTTTTATGGTTTACCACGAGATGCAATTTTCTGGCCTTATATGCAGTTGTAACAAAAGTCAGAGACGTTTTATGATAGCTGCCACAGTTCATAAATGATGGGATACACTAAAATATTTATAGAACTGTAAAATCTTGATTTCTCTCTGGTTTAGCAGATGGGGCCCTAAAACCAGTTCCCAGACTGTCACATTTCTTCACCCTTTGATGACAAAGATGCCTGTTATCAGTTTTCTTTGCTGGAGAACAAATTCACTGGAGTGAACAAGGTCACACTTTCAGCCAGTTATCTATATTTGAGTAATACCAGCTAAGAAAACTATGAACAGAAGCTATAAAGACTCCATACGTAGTTCTGGGTAAGAGACAGTAGGGTAGTAGAGAGCAGATGCCCCCTGAAGTACTTTTTAGCCATTCCATTGTCTTCATCTCTGGGAAAATTCACTCCTAAAACTGTATCATTCATGCTGGTAAGTATTATTGCACCATTAAGAGTAGTTTTGTTTATTTATTGTAGTAATCACATTGTAAGGTATATAAATGTTGAATCATTATGTTGTATACTTGAAACTAATATAATATCATATGTCAACTGTACTTTGATATAAATAAAAGAAAACACTAGTCTGTTTAGGTGACAGAGAATTTCTGCTACCATGTGTATATGCTTCTTTTCGGAACTGTGTATCCTAGAATAAAATCATTGGTCTATGAAAGGTCACCAAATTCAAGTACTCTTTACAATGAAGAGAAACATGCAAACTGGACAGTGGTGATAAGAAATCTAAATTGAAAATTTGATGATGCTATTATTCTTAGTTTAGAAGATCGTTCAATCAAAGAAATAGAAATATTTATAAAAATGGGTTTGCAGGGAAGTTTGTAAAGAAGCATTATAGGAAACGCAACCCAAATCCAATTTTGGACAAGCAGGAGATAGGTAGAAAGATAGATGGATAGATGATTGAAACATAGATAAGTAGATAGATAGATAGAAACATAGATAGGAAAAATACTTGCATAAGTTTGTAGTCAGAATTTGCAAATTTTCTGTTTTTTCTTATGGAATGTTACTTAAATTAATAAAATAAAACCCCTAATTAGGATCTGTAAACTGATGTTGGTCCTTTTATTTATAACAAATAATTATAAATCTCCCTAACGCCTCCATTTTCCATCAAATAAAGTGTATACCTAAAGAATAAAAACATTTGAAATAAGAACCTTCATGAATGTTTTCATAGATGGAAATAGTGTTAAAATTAATCTACTTAGTGGTGTCCAGTGTCAACAAAGAGCCTGGGAGCATGGAAACTTCCAGACCTACTGAATCCAAATCTCAAGATGGTCAGAGATAGAGAAACTTGTAAAACAACACACTGCCAGGATGACAAAAGTATTAAATTTGTGGACCAAAGTTCTATCTCATTCTTGGTGAGGCGGCAGCTCAGCCATTAATTAGGTGTAGATATGTTGAATGTTTCATTTTTAATCTATATTTTCAGTCTTTCTTATACAATATTACACAATAACCTTAATTTATATAAAATTTTGACTTGGTGTTACTATTTAAGTAAAAAGAATCTGCCAATATCTTCCATTATAGCCAAGGTATTAGATGTTTCTTTAGAGTTTATTTGAAAGACTTTACTAGAAGGAATGAAAACAATGTGTGAAAATGTTTAGGTATCTACTATCTAAGATCAACAATATAAAGAGAATAATGGAAATGAAAGGATTAACACCACTCATATGGCTAAAGGAGCATTTTGAGAAGGTATTGGTTAACTCTTAGAAGGAAATGTTTATGTCCTTTAATCCAATGGAAATCTGCTCTGACTTAACTTTGGAAAATAGAAATACCTGCCAAACAAGAAACACTTTAGGTGCAATGTATCAAAAAGTAAATGAGTAAACTGTAACTTCCGTGAGTATTTATTTGGTGTTAGTCAATCCCAGCAGGAGGTGAGGCTAAAAATTCCATTAGCAGAGAGGCCAGCTAAAAGGGTTTAAAGCCATGTGTGTTTCAATATGAAGGGTGCTTGTCAGAAACCCACAGAGAATTAAGTAATTATCTTAAATGATGTTGCACTGCTCACAGCATAGAAAGTTTCGGTCTGCTGTCTTTGGAAGAAATCAACTTGGAAAAACTGTTTAAGTGGATTCTAAAATGGGTTTGCAAGATCATCTTCCTAAACAGAAATTAACACAGTAAATTGACAGCTGGGAACATTAAGCATCCATGTATCTGTGTTTATGTCTAAAGATTCAGTAAATTCATTGAGGGCAAGAGTAGATGGTATGACCTGGTTTATCCCCAGAAATGCTATTGGGGAAATTAAGTGTGAAGTTCATATAATTGCCTAAGTTTTTTTTCAGTTTGCTATCACAACCCAAATTTGTAGTATAGTGTATACCTTCTCCTTTATGGTGGCTATGGACGCACAAGCAAAGGGTTAGAGGCCAAACTGTAATTGCAGTTGCATCACTGTTAGTTGTGAAGCCTTAGTATAAGCAGTTACCCTGTCAGTTTCCCTGATTTCATCTGCACAATGAAAGCAAGACAATAACTACTTTTTGTTGAGTGTACTCATGGGGCTTATCAACTTGGCAGGCTTTAAACTGAAATGGGCCATCCTATAAATATTAACACAGTTATGTATAGAATAGAGCTGATAGGAAGCAGAATACATTTTAGTTTGGTGTAGCCTTCCTTCCTTCATTATTGGAACATCTGCCATACTTTGCATAAGCTACCCTGAAGATATACCTGAAATACAATACTCATCTATGACAAAAGGCAAGCAGATTACTGACTAGGACATTGAAGATCAGGAATAACAACTCATTTCTTTAAAAAACACAAGTTCTTTAGCAATTTAATGTTTTAAATAGGAAAAAACTCTCCACAAAACTTAAAAATGTCATCACTTAGTCTTTACCAAGGAAATGCCGTCCCTCCCGCAAATTACACACACCCACACACACAAATGTTGCACCTCTTGCATTAAAAATAGTTTACATTTCGATTTCTCTTTGCTCTATAGAAGATAAGATGCTATATTTTGTTGATTTATATAATTTATATCTGATGCAATAATTCTTTCTCTTAGAAAGGAAATAATTTTTTAAAAAGGTTTTATAGCTTAAGTAGGAGTACTGTGGTAAACAAGGTTCTGAGATGGCTCCCAAGATTCCCACCACCTACTGGTGGTGGACATGTCTGTGGAAGCCTCTCCCTTTCAGCAAATGTGATTACTAGCTTACCTTACATGAGCAAGGTGGTGAGACAGTCACTCTCATGACAATATTGTGTTACATAAGGTTCAGTCAGTGCAGATGAAGGATAACTTCCCCTCCTGGTCTTGAAGAAACAAAGAGAGGTCATGGTCCAAGGAAGATTTATAACTTCTAAGAACTAAAAGAAGCCCCTAAGCTAACAGCTGTCATGAAAGTAGAAACTTGAGTTTTACAACTCCAAGTCTTCAACAGTTGAGTGGGCTTGGAAGAGAGCTGTGAGCTCACATGAAATGGAAGCACCACTGAACACCTTGATTTTGGCCTGAAGTGATCCTGGATAGAGTCCTAGCTAACCCATACTGAACTCCTGACCTTGAAATATTGTGAGGTGTGGTGATTTATTATGCAGTGATAGAATACTAACACTAATGCTGTTTTTGTTGAGGGAAACTTTTTTTATTTTTTATATATATATTTTTTACCAGATGCCTTGAAATCACTATGGATGAGAAATGGGCAGGGAGAGGTAGGGGAGCAATGTGTTCCCACAATAGGAGGTTTGCTGTTAAGCCTAAAAGCGGAAAAAAACCAAAAAACAAAAAAATAAATTATTTTACATGTTAAAATTATATTCGAAAAAATGTATCAGCTCAAAAAGATATTCAATTTTAATTATGTTAAAGAAATGTCACAATATTGCCATACAAACTGCAATAATGCCATGATGTTCTTAGTTTTAATCATATATATATTAGACTAAAATCTATCAAAATAAAAGCTGTAAAAATCACCATTTGTAAAGAAAACTACTTCTTTTCCTGCCATTTGTGTGTTTTTTGACATAGGCAAGCATAGTATAGAGAAAGTGTACCTTGTTGCATTTTATTTTTAATAGTTCAACAGCTTAACAGCTAAACTGTTATCCAATTTTCAAAGTTAGTACTTCTAAACTATTTTAGAGGTTGTATATTCAATATGATAAATCATAATTATCTTCCTTTGTTTTTGAGCATTTAAACAGCATTCAAAATTTTTATTTCTGAAAACAATATAGTAAATGTCTTTGAACATGGACCATTTGATTTTTTTTTATTTTTCCTCATTATAAATAGTTAAAAGGGGGTTATTATAACATTTGTCACATACCACAGAAGAAAGCAAATGACTTGCTTATAAAACCACATGAGCAGATATTTTTAGAGTGATGATCAGGAAATGACATATCTCACTTTCCAAAAAACTTAATTGTTCATTCAGGAAGCATGACATATCACCCAATTACATATCAGTAGATAACATTACTGTATTCTTGTACCTATGTGTGGAAATAACAGAAATATTAAGTGTTAAGAATGCTAATTTAAGAATGTTTAGTAATAACAGAACTTATAAAACCTTTTTATATATGATTATATGTATATGTACATTTATATGTGTATATGTATTTATTTCATTGGTCTGTAATAATGACATATTTTCTTTTCTGGAAAGGGATCAATTAGAACTTGCACTAGCTTCTCGGAAACTGTAGATAAATTTCCTAAGTTTGATCCACAATTCTGATGTTGCTTGTCAAATACAGAACCTAAACTTATAATTTCAAGAATAAGAAGGATTCTGTAGTCCCCATTACTTTTTTGATGGAATTAATGTTCAGATTAGTGCTTTTGGGGATGATTGCACATGTCACCATGTTATGCAAAGAGCTGTCTGAGCACTGGTGTTTCATGTGCTGGAGTTATCTACCTGCTTATCATTAGGGCTGAATTGAACACAATGAACAGTCCTGGAGAAAAATGAGAAGAAAAAGGAAGACGAGGATGAGGAGGCAGAGAAGGAAGAAGAGGAAGATGAAAAACAAGGGAGAAAGAACAGGGAGAGGTAAAGCATGGGAAGAAAAGGGAAACATATAGATTTGCACAGCCACCAAAATCATGAGGAAATTTGTTGCTTTTTTAGTGCGATTCAAGATACATTTCTTTTCAGCCAAGCCTAGCAACATCATTTCTGAAGAGTATGAATCAAAAGTCAGAGAGATTTTCCCATTGGTTTTCTCTTGACTCATGTGAAATACTTAAACACATAGTGATAATGATAGCAGAAATGAGCACACCACTGGCGTCTGCTGTGCTGGCACAGGTCAAATAATTTTATTTGGGAAACAATAGGACATGAGAGATCAGATGTTATACTGACATGAAATGTGGAATTCATTCTTTATCACCATCTCACTTTAATTTATTTCCAGGAGTTGATGGTGATTTCTATGCAGCAAGTTGTGACTGATAATGCTGATTGCTTATAGTTTTAATTATATGTGAATGGTCCAGTAAAAGCGAACCCCTTCACCCCATTAAAACCACTTTTCACTCTTAGACTTTCTCAGGAACTATGAATAGCTGATAAATCAACCTGATTATTATTTTATTCCAGAGGACATGTAATAATTTACATTTATATGCCAGCAATTTCTTTCTTGTTGCCCCAGCAAGAGCTGGGAAATGATTTATGTGGATGCAAGGATTTGGCCCAGATGTTATACAGCTTCGGCATGTTTGCATTCCAATGTGATGGACTTGTTCTCTTATGCACTGGTGCTCCCAAACAGGTAGCACATGATACAAGGCTAGCGCCTTCAAATTACGGATTGTTTTAGTACAGGGCCAGCACCAACCTTTGTGATAATAAATGTGCTTGGAGTTTATCTTTTTAGCAGGTCAATTGTGAATGCCATCCTTAGGGGAGGGGAGCCATTTAGCTTCTTGTAATTAGATTACATGCCTCTGTTGTATCCCTAATGGACCCCTGTACCATAAAAGCATGCATTTCTGGAACAGTTGGCAGTTTCATTTTGTTCCTGCCCTCTTCCCAAACATTCCCTCTCCATGCTCATCTCTCCCTGAGAAAAAAAAGCAAAAGGATTCAAACCTGAAAGATTAAAGTGATAACAGAAGAGAAAAAATATATCTCACTTTATTCCATAAATTTACATATTCCATAATCAGAATCAAATGAAAAATAAATCTCATGTTTTGTTGAACTTACATTGTACCTGGGGTTATATTTAAAAAAAAACAAAACAAAAACAACTTTGAACAATACTAAACTTTGGCTATTTTCCTTTTCTCAGGAAATAATCTCAGGGTAAGTATTCAGCTATCAAGGTGAAAATGGTCACCACAATTCACATCACTTCCCAAGATGATATGATTGTTATTATTTCTTATTAGCCAAACAAGATAACAATCACAGGTGGCACAATTTTATACCTTATGATATCAGCACTTTTAACATCCTATTCACAATACAATCAAATCTATAGAAAGTACCTCTACTACCCCCTGTCCAAATAGGGCAATCCAGATTGCAAATACATTGAATCTAACAAAGGGAAATTTCATATAATTGTAGGACTGAAGCTTTGATGATGTATCAGGAAACTCTTAAGAAGCCCTTTAAAACTGTGCAAAATTGTTCTCAAAATTTAGTCTGCCTGGATAACTTAGGATGTTTATTTAAAAGCATAAGACCATGAACACCACAGAAAAAAATCTGATTCGGTAGGTATGGCAAAAAGTCCAAGAATCTGCATTTCAAAAGTGCCTTGGGTAAATCTGATGAGGTAGTTTATAGAATAATCTGCAAGATAAACAGTTGCAGTTCTTTTAAAAGAGCAGAGATTTTTTAATTCTTTTGTTGACCCTCACCTACAAATTGTGGCCAGTTTTTCTGAAGCCTTGGGTCTAAATTACTTTTCAAAGAAAAGAGACAAAATGAATATACTGTCTTGGATGATTGTCATTCCTCCATTAGTTCTTGGCAATTGCAAAATTTCTTCTAAGAATAGTTTTGGAATATTTTTGTGTGTTTCCTTTTTAGTAAACAGTCATATTTTTGTGGCTTTTACTATGCGCTTTATATTTTAATAAAGAAATATTTTAGACTATGAGTGAACATTTAAAAACTAGTAATTATATACTTCTGTATTTAGTTTTATCTGACAATCCATAAGTGAAAGTCAAGGGCAAAATGTGGGCACTACTGTCTGTGGGGTTTTTATATATTCATTCATCCATTCACTGTTGCTTTCATGATTCTCAAAGTGGTCTATGTCTCAAGAAATATTAAAATTTAATATGCAATAAAAAGAAAAATCATAGAAATGCAAAACCTCATTGTTAAAGAAATGACTTGCCATCTTTTCGTTAGTAATGTGTCCCACTAAAAGGGATTAATAGGGTCTAAGGGGAGAGCATTATTTCTTTATTCTCCTCTCAGCCTAGTGAGATACTGTGCTACAAAGTGGTTGCTTAGTAACTGGCCCAGTATGATGATTTTTTTCCCTCTCCCCATATGCAGACATAGTTAATTGCTAGATTTTGAGTTATTCCAGTAAATTTCTATTCCAGTGACTTTATTGGTATAAACGCTACAGAATTTCTGAAGTAAAATTTTTTGGTCTAGTGCATCATATAGTAACAACACTGTATTCTGGATACATGTAAACTACTCATTAGCAATAAACAAAAAGCGTTGACTTGGTAAAGATCACTCAGATAGAAAATAGTTGAGCCCAGGAGATTTAAAACCAGTTCTACCTTCTGTCTCAGCCTATGGCATGTCTTTTCCCACCAACCCAATTATATCTGAATTTGTTTTTCCTCATTATTAATTTATTTTCTTGATAAATGAAGACTAAAATAATTTAAACACTTTCCCTTTTATTTCAATTTATTAAAAGCTTAAAAGCAAATTTGTAATAAGAGTTTCTTTTATTAACTGATGTACTAAAATACAGGCAAAATGAGCATTTCTCAGATGTTCTGCTCCTAAAAGAACAAGAAGGCTCAAACACCCCAGTGACTGAATTCTCTCACTCTGAATAGACTTTGCTATTGTGTCAGTCTTTAGTCTATATTTGGGGAACTTTATCCATCTGACAAGATAGTCTGAAGTCCATTTCCATAACAAAATCTTTTTTATTGTTTTTTATCTTTGCCCATTGCTTTTTAATGTGATTTCTACATTAAAGGATTTTTCATTATATGCATATAACTTCTTGATAAAGGAATTTGTCCTTCTTTCAGATTTCTTTAGTCCATGTTTTTAAACAAGGCATTTTTTCCCCATCGTCTGCCATGTTTTATCCTTAGTCTTATCCGATCTATTGAAGTCTGCGGTCTTTTATTCTTTCTAATAAAATCCAAACCCAGTAAGTTATTTATTCTCTATGTAGAAGCTTTTTATAGCTTCTGCAGGATTCTGGCTATACCTCTACACACACTTGCCTTAAAGTTTTCTCAAGAATATTTTTCTTATGCTTACTTAAACTTTCAGTTTAAAACATCCATTTGATCTGGTCATTCTCTTCCTTGTTTTTGCCAGTTATTTTTAAGCCCTGCTAAGCTTCCATCCTTCTAGAATAATCCAAAAAAAAAAAATTAATTCCTGTTTTGATGGCATCTTCATAAAGAAAGAAGTGGCCCATTTCCAGAACTTTTTTCCCAATTCACAACATTCTGTTTGAAGTTGCTTTCATATATTTGGGGTTTTTATCCTCCTGGTTTTCTTTACGTAACTCACTAAATGTAAAAAATGCTTTATTAAGTAATCTCTTCATTAAGTAGACTCTTTACCAGTGACCTGTTTATCTATCAATGAGCTATGTCAGCCTACACACACCCAGGTCCATATTTCTCAGCAAGGAGTCCCCAAACACCATAAATACTTGTTTTCTTCCTCAGTTTATAATTTTATAACATCAAGTTCTAAGATTGTTGCTTATATCTCAGAACATGTTAATGGATCCGTTTCAAAAGCAACTCAGATCTGCTATGGTCTGCTATAAGTGCTCTTTTATCCTTTCTGTGTTACATTCTTCCTGCCACTTTTTAAAAAAGACACAGATACCTATGTGTCTTTTCTAAAGCACTCTCTTTGGCTGTCTTCTCAGTCCTCTCCAAGAGTTCTTCATTTTTTATAATAACTCAGGGTATGAAAAGACTCATATCTCAACTCCTTCCCCAATAGGAAGAACAGTCCCTCACTTTTATGCATATAACCAATCAGGAAGACAATATGAGTACAGTCCTTACAGGAATTTGGCAATTAAAGGAATAGAGTTTTACCATTTATGCCTTATAAATATAGAGACATTCTAATACTTTGTAATTCTATCTGAAGCTTTTTCTTAGAGGTTATCACTTCTGATCAACCATCCAAAGAGGAAGACCCTGAAACTATGCCTGTATAATAACTGGACTATCCCTTGATAGTCTTGGCTTCTGAACTGAAGTGTTAGAAATTAGAACTCATCTGCATATCAATGATGTTTTAGTACAGTGTCCTATCAAGAGAACCATGGAAGTCCTTGCCCTAAATAACCATCATTCCCTTTGAAACAGAACAAAAGAATGGAAAATTCAACTTGTGTTAGAGGGGCTCTTGGAAACTCAAAACAACAGGGAGGACCAGTAGAAACCCTCCAGTAGCATTATTCCTCTCACCATTTATATAATTGTTTAATGCTAAGGTCTTACTTCCCTTTTCAGGGTCTAGCATTATAGAGATTTCTTCACCGTTCCAAGATATAAAGAAACATGAAAAGCTGATTTAGAGATTCTCTCAACTCTCTACTCTGTGGTTTAGACGCACAAGACTTGAGATATTTTTATTCTATTGTTTCCAAAACTTCTCAAAGGCAGCCAGCCAGTGGCAAGGGAGCGTGGGTGGTGACAGACTAAGGTGGTCATCTCACATGGTTTGAACTATTGTATTGCACAGAAAGGGACCAGAGACAGCCCTGTTGCACTCATGAGTTCTGTTTTGCTTTTTGCCAAAGGCTAAAAATCTCAGGGCAGTGTATGTGTATGTGTATGCACACACACATATGTGCACATGTATGCAAGGAAAGAATTGTTGAGATTGGCGAGAATACCCCAGAGAAAACACTCCAGATTGTTTGCAAAGCTGTTTGTCATAAAACAGCAAACATTTTAATAAATATGGTCAGTTCCAGTGTTCTCTTTAGATTCTGAAGTTTTTAAACTAAATCCTCCTGGTGAGCACATGAATGGAACTATGTCATGAATATACGTCAAAAAGTCAGTGATCTATGTAGGAAGACACCACCTCCAGTGAAGGGGACACACATTTGGCATAGTAGATGGAAGGAAAGACTCTGGTGACAAAAGAACTGGGGACAATTTCTTGCTCTTCTCCAAGCATATCCCCAAACCAGAAGCTTATTCCTATAGAATTTTCCAGTAGAGGAGTGAACACTAGGGGAAAAGAGGATAAAGGATAGGTTAAATATTACCTTGCAGAAACAATTCTTTAGTACCACATAATGCCAAGGTTCTGAAAACCACCATATTTGTCATGGCATCTGCTCACACGCCCATCACTTAACCTATCTCAGCTCTTCCTGGATTCAGACTTCACAGCACTTTTATTCTGTGTTGTTTGATATTACCATCAGATTTGACACCAGAGACAGTTATTTTGTCTCTGACCTTATACTCTCTCCTTTCAAGCATGGTTCAAGCTAGACATCTATCATTCTCCTACCTGGATAAAGAGCTCACTTATTCTGACCCAGGTCTTAGCAACCACAGAAAATGCATTCTCATTTGTTTTGTTCCAGTTAGAGTATAGAATCTAAACAAAAGTCTTACCGCATAGCAGGAGCAAATTTACAAGGTTCTGCAACATTTTCTTCTTATACATATTTTTCATTTGTTACAATCAGTTAACCAATTCACTCTTTCTTGGTAAACTTTGGTCTTCAAATATTTATGTGGCCCATTTTGCCTGTACATTAAAATTTTATTGAGTGTGGTGTAAAAAGGTGGTCCAGTTTCATTTTTCTGTACATATCTGTCCAATTTTCCCAAAACCATTATTTAATAAGCTACCTTTAGTCCATTGTATGTGCTTCCTCCCTCTGTTAAATATTAATTGACTATAAAGGTGTGGGTTTATTTCTGGGCTCCCTATTCTGTTCCATTGATCTATGTGTCTGTTTTTAGGCTAATACCATGCTGTTTTTTGATTATTATAGTCTTATAGTACAATTCCATATTAGGTATTGTGATTCCTTGAACTTTACTCTTCTCTCTCAGGATCAGTGTTGCTGTGCAGGGCCTTTTGTGGTTCCATACAAATTTTTGAAATTTTTTTCTAATTCTGAATATGTCATTGGAATCTTGATATGAATTGCATCAAATCTATAGATTGCTTTGGGTACTATGGACATTTTAATGATGTTAATTCTTCCTATCCATGAACACGGTATGTGTATTCACTTATTTGTATCTTCTTCTCTTTCTTTCTTCAGTGTCTTATAATTTGGGGGGTACAGGTCTTTTACATCATTGGTTAGGTTTATTCCTAGGTATTTTTCTTTGAAGAAATCATGAATAGGATAGGTGTCTTAATTTTCCTTTCTCTTAGTTCATTATTGGGATATAAAAATGCAACTGATTTCTGGATATTAATTTTGCACCCTGCTACTTTGCTGAATTCAGTAATGAGTTCTAGCAGTTCCTTGGTGGAATCTTTGGGATTCTCTATGTACAGTATCATGTCATTGGCAAACAAAGACAGTTTTTAACATTTCCTTTTGAATTTGGATGGCTTTTATTTTTTCTTCTTGTCTGATTGCTATGACTAGAATAAATTCAAAATGGATTAAGGACTTTAATGTTACACCAAAAACCATAAAAATCATACAAGAAAACATAAGTAGCAAAATCTCAGATATTGCTCATAGGAATATTTTATTAGCTATATCCCTCCAAGCAAGGAAAACAAAAAATAAAAAGATGGGACTTCAACAAACTAAAAATTTTTGCATTGCAGAGGAAAACATTAACAAAATAAAAAGACAACCCACAGAATGGGAGAATATATTTGCTGATACATCTGATAAGGGTTTAATATCCACAATTTTTAAAGAACTTACAAAACTCAACACCAAGAAAACAAATAACCCAATTAAAAAATGGGCAAAGGACCTCAATAAACACTTCTCCAAAGAGGGTATACAGATGGTCAACAGACATATGAAAAGATGCTCAACAGCACAAATCATCAGAGAAATGCAAATTAAAACCACAATGAGATACCACCTCACTCCTGTCAAAATGGCTATTATCAGTAAATCAACAAACAACAAGTGCAACATGTGGAGAAAGAGGAACCCTTTTGCACTGTTGGTGGGAATGCAGATTGGTGTAGCCACTGTGGAAAGCAGTATGGGGATATCTCAAAAATTTAAAAATGGACCTACCTTTCGACTCAGAGATCCCAGTTCTGGGAATATATCTAAAGGAACCCCAAACACTAATTTGAAAGAACATATGCACCCCTATATTCGTTACAGCATTATTTACCATCTCCAGGATATGCAAGCAGCCCAAGTGTCCATCAATGGATGAGCTAATAAAATAACTATGGGTCATTTACACAATGAAATTCTACTCAACCATAAAAATGAAGAAACTTTGACCCTTTGTGACAGTACGGATAGACCTAGAGAACATTATGCTAAGTGAAATAAGCCAATCAGAGAAAGACAAATACCATATGATTTCACTCATATGTGGAATCTAATGAACAAACTGAACTAACGAGGAGAATGGAGACAGACTCACAGGTGAGGAGCAGGATGGGGAGGTGTGGGGGGGAGGGATTGAGCAAAACAGAAAAAGGACTCGTGGACATGGACATCAGTGTCGTGATTGCAGGTAGGGGGAGGTGGGCACTAAATGTTAATGGAAAAAATATAATAAAAAGGAAAACGATTGAGCCTAAATATTTTTAAGAGGATACTTTCTCCTTCGTTAAATCTTTATCATGCTCTCAGTAAGGTAAGTCTCCTTGGGTGAGGTGCAATAAACCATGGGGCTCCATGGAAAGTGATTCTCACTAAATCATCATTCCCTTTGTTGCTTTGGGCTAAGAACCTAGTTTAGTTCCCTGAAGACCCTTTCCTTTCTTCTACTTCTGCATCTCTGCAAAGGCAGCCCCCTCCACTCTCTCTACACTTGGCATGTCTGTTCTTTCTTTTTCGCCTATTCATACCCTTCTCAACTTCAAAAGACAGGTAAGCCACATCTTCCTTCCTCTTTCCTTGAGTGATTTGCCCTCTGAATTTCTATAGTTTTCAAGTTGGTCCACATCACCATATGTAAGCTGGTATTATTGTGTATGTTTCAGCATATATCTTATCTCACCAAGTAAATTTTAAGTTCCCTTTAGGTAAGAATTGGGTGTTTTCAAAAATATTACCTGCAGTAACTGATACTGTATCATACATACATCATTAAGCAGCAAAATGTCATCAGTACAAAATCCTGGTTTGGGATGAACTCAAAACAATCTTAAATACAGTTTTAGGGAAAAATACATAATTGATACATTCATACATTTCGAACCCTATTAAAAATATAAATCCAGAAGGTAATCAGTAAATTGTGGTCTTCTCTGTAAAACACAGCTGGGAAAAATAAAATTTCTAACAGAAATTGTGAAGAGTTTAGCAAACAGGCATTGTTGTATTGAATGTTGCCAACCCAATCCATTGCTCAACAAATGCCTATAAATAAGGCCATACTGAGGAAGAGTTAGAGATGAAGTGGGCAATGAGGTGGAAGGAGTCACAGCTGTTTCTTTTCATTCATTCACTGAATTCTCTGTAAATATTGGTACGGCTTGCAAAGTGCGAAACAGAATTTCCGTAAATTAAAATGACTGCTCTTGTCTTGGCAAGAATATCAGAGTCTGAGTGTTGGGCAGAGCAGACAATGACATCACGCACTGCGTGAGCTTTCTTTTGGCTTCCCCTAACACTCCAAATTCATTTGCTCTGTAATATTTAAATATATATTTTAAATAAGCCAACTCTTTTACCCAGAAGGTATTCAATGATTGTTTTAAAATTATTTTTCTGAAACTTCAGTTTTGCCACATGAATTAGGGATTGTTTACACTTTTATTTTAAGGGCTCTTTTTTTTTTTTTTTACACTAAATTTCCAAGTAAACAGATGTCTTTTTGTAAAACTGGAAATGCACATCAGAGTTTTAATGTTGTCTTTTTTGGATTTGCATATTTAATTACTTGTTTCACATTTTATTAGTATATTATCTTATGAGGAATTCTGACTAATTAATTTCACCTGGAATTGCATGCGGCTGTATGAAAAAAGTACACTTGGCCATTTGTAGAGACCAGCTGCGTATTAGAAATATCTGTTCCCCATCTGCAGGATTTAAAAAAGAGAAAACAGCTGATTGTAAAAAACTGCCACTTTTCCTTGTGCCCTGGGGGTATTGTTATTGGCAGATATCCTTATTACTCAGCCTATATTCTGAACATTAACTCAGAAGTTTACTCTGAGCGTCGTTCACTGGGAGGACTTGACTTTCCCTCATTTTGGTTTTAATTTGTAGAAATGCTAATGTATTGGGTTCCACCCATATGCATGCACTCCACTGCCTTCAAGTCCAGCCCGGCTCACACACAGCCAAATTCATTTGGACCACAAATTGTTTTGGCCTAGCCAGCAGTGGAAACCAATAAACAAAAATCTGGGAGTGGGGATATTGTATTAAAAGATAACCTTCAGGATCAAACATGGCCTCTTAGAAATGCAACCATGTCCTGTAGTAGGACGTCAGCGCACACATGCATCCGCTCACTTTCTCTCCATTTCTGTCTTGCTCCGAATTTCTGTTTGGATTCTTTGTCTGCCCTGACAACAGATGGTGTTTTAATAAAGTCCAGTAGGAATATTACTGTGAGTAAACAATGCAGTGCATGCCAATTCCATAATTGCTGGGTACTGATTCAGCCTCTTACCTGCTCTATCCAAATTGGGAGGGAACCAACTGTGCTTGCACCTCGGGCAGCAGCCGGCTCGCCCGCAGCTGCGGAGGGCTTCGGCAGCGAGCCTCACTGCGGAAGGTAAATTGCGGCTCCTGTCATGCTTCTTGGCACCGGGTCCAGAGAACCGCTGCCATCTGGCTTGTCATCAAACATGATCATTGAATCTCTCAAAGATGAAATGGCTTTTAAAAAAAAATCTTGCTATTAAGAAAAACCTGACACATATAAAACGTATTATCTTTCTCTTTACAGGCGCAGTGTATTCTAAAATAACAGTTTGAGCTTATTTGAGCATTAGCTTGCAGAGTGTTGTTTTTTCCTCACTGATTCCCACGCTCAGAGGGATTTATATTCTAAACCTATTATATGCTAATGGAAAATTTAAATTCATTGGATCTGGCCAAGAAATGCATGCTCTCATTTGTTTCTCTCATAGGGAAGGGCAAAAAGTTAGGTTCACTGTTGGAACTGTTTTAATTTGCTTCCTTCCTCCCTTCCTTCCTTCCTCCCTTCCTTCCTCCCTTCCTTCCTTCCTTCCTTCCTTCCTTCCTTCCTTCCTTCCTTCCTTCCTTCCTTCCTTCCTTTTTTTCTTTTTTTTTTTTTGTCTACAGATATTTTCTTAACCCTTTTATTGATTCAGAAAAGGGGAAAGGTGAATATGATAATCCAAATGCATACTATCTGTCTCTGGCCAATGATCCCCTCAAATTACCTGCTAACAGGAATGCTCCAGGAGAATAAAGGTAGCTTTGGCAGCCAGGAAGAAATAAACTCAGTACTTGCTCATTTTGTAAGGAGGCCAGCAGCACGTGATGTTTACCCAAGGATCATATTTGAAGTGACATCCAGTTCCTTCAAATACTGCTATTTTCAAGAATGCTCTAAACATTTTTGGTAGGGCCTGCAGTTATAATGGCAAAAGGCAAAATGAACTGCAGAAACTGCAGAGTAGCATTGACATTAGAGAAAGGTTAATGTCAACTGGCTGATGTAATAAGAGAGAAATCTCTTGTTTCCTGGTTTATCTGTTCAAGTAAATAAAACATAAACTGATGTGACTATTAGAGTTTATGCCAATTTTTTTTTCAGTTGAGGCCACTAATTCCCCAAAGAGATTGTCACATGAAAAGTAAGTATTGCATTTTCCTTCCCATAGCTATTTACATAAAGTGTTCCTATTTTTTTTTTTTTTTACCTTTTTAAGAATTTGAAACACATGCAAAAAGCGGGGAGGTAGTATATTCAAACTCTTTTGCATGTGGGTCATTTCTACACACCATTAATCCATGGTTAACACTGTCCCATTCATACCCCACAACTCACTTCCTCACTTCTTCCCTATTTTATTTGAAACAAATTGTATAGATTATATCAATTTATTTGTGAACTCTCTCTCTTCCTCTCTCTCTTTAAAAAGCCAACAACCTTTTATTTTTTGGCATCCCTTTTCATTTTAATATTACTTCAAACAAAAAACAATTTGCAAGAGTAGTACAAGAGATTCTTAGAAACTCCTAACCAAAATTTACTAATGTTTTATATTTGATTCATTTATTTTACATTACTTCTAGGTATAACTTCAAATAAATGCACACTTTTTTAAAATCATTCCAGAGTGAATTAGGTTTGTATTGCTGCTGTAGCACATTACCATAAAGATAGTGGTTAAAAACACAGATTGATTTATAGCTCTGGAGCTTAGAAGTCTAAAATAGATCTTCTGAAGCTAAAAACTGTGTCAGCTGGATGTCATGGAGAGCCTAGGGAGCATCTCTCCCTTGCCTCCTAGTGTCTAAAGGCTGCCACAATTCTTCCAGCATGCAGAGGCTGCTTGTATTCCTTAGTTTGTGATCCTCTTCCACCATTAAAGCTTGTAATTGTATTACTCCAAACTCCACTTCTGAATTTACTTCCGGGGTTCTGACTCTCCTGCCTGTCTCTTTCACTTATAAGACCTGTTTAATAGCATTGAGAACACCATGCTAATCCAGGGCAATCTCCTCAATCTCAAGATCCACATTCAATCATATCATTAAAGTTGCTTTTGTCATGTAGGAAAATGTTCACAGGCATCTGGGGGCCATTATTCTGCCTAGCGTACATAATGAAATGAAGTCAGTGCCACTCTGCCTCTAATATTTCAATATGAACTTTCTAAGAATGTGAACTTTCTCTTACATAACTACAGAAAAATTATCAAATTAGAAAATTGTCTAAACCACAGTTTATAATCAAATTTCATAAACTGTCCCAATAATGTTCTTTATTCAACACTGGATGAAATCCAGGAACCATATTAAATTTAATTGTTGTATGCCTCTGGTCTACTTTAGTCTAAATCAGTTTCTTAACCTTTCTTATATTTTGTTTTTTATTTTGACATTCTTTAATAGGCTTGTTGTCTTATAATATACCCTTTCACTTATACTTATCTACTATTCTTGTAAATACATTTGGGTTATGAATTTTTGTCAGGTGTAATGGTTAAGTTTTATGTGACCACTTGACTATGATCTGGTGCAAAGTTATTTATCAAGCACTAATCTAGTTGTGACAAGGTGTTTGTAGATGTGATTGACATCTATAACCAGTTAACTTTAAATAAAACTTATAACCCATTATAATGAGGGTGGGCCTCATCTAATTAGCTGAGGTTTCAAGAGCAAAACTGAAATTTCCTAAGGATGAAGTAATTCTGCCTCAGAACTATAAAATAGAAATCTTACCTAAGTTTCCAGCCTGCTGGTCTGCCCTAAAGAATTTGGACTTGCCATTACCATAGCTGCATGAACTGGTTCCTTAAAATGCATCTCCTTATATAAACATATCCTGTGGGTTCAGTTTCCCTGGAGAAACTGATACAGAGAGAATGGCAGAGAAGTGATGCTGGTCCTCCCCAGTACATCCTAACAAGATGTGCAAGAGAGAAGTCAGCATTTGTCTCTTTGTAATTAATAAATAATTTGTAGAGTGATTCCTTAAATTGTGTATATTTGTGATTTCTCATTAAAGAGTCTCTTGCTATTTTGGCTTCCATTAGTTATGTTTTACTCCTTCATTCTTCTATACTTATTAGTTAAATTTTTACTGAGAGCAATAGCTTTTTCCTCTATTCCATTAAGTGATTTAACCATTTTGTTGATATCAGTGTAAATATATGTATCTATATTTTATTCTATGGCTACAATTAATGGTGTACTGTGGCCAACTCACACTCATAGAAAAGTGATTTTAATCATCTCTTCCCAAATTTGTATTTAGTGGCATAATGTTGGGAGTTTGAAATAAATCCATAAGAGGAGTATTTACACTGTAGAAATCAGCAAGTATTGTTAATCGCCAGCCCCCACCTGCCCTTCTTTATTTTTTGGAGAGTTGATTTACTACCTGCCATATGCTATACTCCATTATTATCACATTTACTTACTTACTTACTTACTTACTTACTTGGTGGTATTATAGAACATATTTTTCTTTTATTTGGGTTTTGTGTGTGTTATAGTGCAACTAAAAAGAACACCTTTCTGCCTAACAAATGTGTACTTCAAAGGCCCCTATCCTACAGAATAAATCCATATCTGGCCTATTATATTCATTTTAATGATCAAATTGTCTCAGATCTGACCAGCAGGAGCTTCCTCAAGTTGTATTATGTATCTTTTTGACATTTCCACCATTTTTGAGTACCTCTTTTTCCAGTTCAATATGATGTTCTAGAACCATCATCTGATACTTGTCTTACTCTAGCCCCAAATCATTTTTTATTCCCAGAATATCTATTTCCTCTTAATGGAGAATCATGTTTAGAAATAAGATGGGCCCTGGGTCTTTGTCAATGATATTGATATATCAGTTGCTCCTTCAGCAGAAAATATATTGACATATCAATATATGTTCATTTCCACATTTACATTAAAAAGAGTGAATTTATTCTGACATCTTCAGTTATAATCTAGTACCACAGGGTGGATTTAATATTCCTCCTTTCTTCATTTGCAACATTTTCCTTCAAAAATGAGAAACTTAGTTTCTATTATCTTCAGTATATTTAAAATTTTTCTCATCCTAGACTATATAGAAATATACAAATATTACAAAAAGTTATTTCAGAATTGGTAACTCATCTCACTGTGAAAAACAATATTAATACTTAAAATTTTATATCTGTTTGTAGTTCTTAGGGAAAGTTTATGTCAATAACATGCACACATTTTAAGTTAAAAATTTGATGAGTTTTAATAAATTCACAAACTCATAACCCAAACACACCTCTATAAAGATAGGGGATATTAGTATGTCACAAGAACAATGTCATTTTTCCATTTTCAATAAATTTCCACTTTTAGAAGCAATTAGTTTTTTATTTTTTTTACCATAAATTAGTTTTGCCTGCCATTGAACTTCATGCAAATGCATCATAGAGCAGATAGTATTTTGTGTCCTACTTCACTCAGCATAGTATCTGTAAAATATATCCATGTTGCTGTTTATGTATGTTATTCCTTTTATTGTTGAGTAGTACTTCTTATATGAATATGCTACAACTTATTTATATTTTTTCATGTTGATTGGTATTCGAGTTGTTTCTACTTTGGGGCCTCTATGAATGAAACCACCATGAAATTTCTCATACAAATGTTTTTGTGAGCATATGTTTTCATTTATCTTGAGAAAATATCTACAAGTAGAATCCCTGGGACACAGTATTCGAATAGATTTATCTTTAGCTGAGAAAACTCTTTCAAAAGTATCTGTACCATAATTTTTTCCAATATGAACTAATAGGGACAAAATTTACCATCTAACCTTAAACAACAAGCTAATTTGGGTAAAATAAGTGAAACAAATAATTTAAACTTTGGACAGTTGGCAGTACAAGGTGGAAATCCCTGAGAGAAAAAAGAAAGCATGAACCCTATAACTTCATCAGTTTATTGCTTAGAGGATAGATAACAAAAGACACACTTAAGTATTGACGTAATAATGAAAGAACAGAAAATAAGTCTGAGAGAATTCCAAAATGTCCATAATTCAAATAAAATTACATAACATTCAAGTAGAATATGGCACATAAACAGGATATATGTCAGTTAATAGAAATACTCAGAATTGAGTGTTGATCAAAATAACAGACAAGAACACTAAAGTGGCTGTTATAAAGATGATCAAAAAAGTCAAGGAAAACATGACTATGGTAAAAATGACTCAAATGGAACTTCTAAAAATGATAAAATTAATAAATGAAGAATACTCTGCATTAGATTAACAGTATAGCAAAAGAAGACAAAACAAAGGAAAAGAAACAACAGTAGAAACTATCTCAAATGAAGGAAATGAGAGTGAGAGAATAAAAAAGTAAACTAAGTATCAGTGATCCGTGTGTCACCATCAGAGAAATCTAATATATGTGAATGTAGAGTTCTAAAATGAGAGATAAGAGGTGGCAACAGAAAATATTTAAGAATAATGAACAAAAATGTTCAAAATTTGATGAACACTACAAACCCACAGATCAAAGAAGCTCATTAAATCCTAAACATCATAGACATAAAGAAAAATAAACCAAGGTATGTAAAATAAATCAAATGGCAAAAAAAAGCAAAGAAAAAATAATTAAAAGTCTGAAAATATGCAAAACAGAAGATAAAGCAGAAACATCTTGATCTGGGAGAACAACATTATTTACCTAGACTTCTTTATTCAGAAAAACATGTCTTTCAAAATTGAAGGTAAAATAAAGATTCTTTACAGATAAACAAATGTTAAGAGAAATAATTTCCTTCATTCCTATTCTACAAGAAATGTTAAAAGTAATTCTTCAGGGAGCAAGAAAATGGAAGTCTGAATCTACAAAAAAATAGAAAACATCAAAAATGGTAAATATATGGTAACCATAAACTTTCTTTTCCTTTATTATAGCTACAAAAATAATAACAATGTATTATAAAGATAGTTGCCTAGGAATAATTAAAATGTATGACAACAATATCACAAAAGATACATGCAATACTGTATTTGAAGGTTAACTGTAATGTCACTTCAATAAAGTCAATAAAAAACCAAAAAAATTATTATTGTGATATACTAAACATGTATCTTATGAGACCTAGAGCAATGATGAAAAGTTATAAGATTGAAATCATACAAGGTATGATCTTTGGCAAAACTGGAATTAAATGGAATTAAACTTGAAAACAATAATAGTAACAAACTGAGAAACTTCCAAATATTTGGAAACTAGAATATTGTAAATAATCCAAGGGTCAAGTAAAGGATGAAAAACAAGCACACAACAGCTTTTTGGAAATCTAACCACAGTATGGGATACAGTTAAAGTAACATATCATTTAAATTATATATATACATATAAATTTTGGTAGTAGTTAATAAATGAAGGACCCATGTGCCCTTCGTTTGGAGGAGAAGTCATAAAACAAGGTCTGGATGCTAGGTATGTTCATTGAAATTGGAATACACACACACACACACACACATGCGTGGACATAATTATGTATATACCTATGCACACATATCTATATCAATACCTAATCTATCTATAATCATTATTTGTCTTCAGTAAAACCTGTGAGTTTACACTGAGGGATTTTTAGTAACTTCCCACTTAATTTCTGTTTCAATTTTGACTGTCAGAAAACTTTCTTTCATTATTCAAATATATTCATTTGCTCAATCCTAAAATATACAAAAAGTTTTAGAAGTGATGACCTATACCCCTGAGAAAAATAAAACCGCTAATAAAATTTTTAAATTATATTTTATTGATTATGCTAATTTTTCTGGCTTTACCCCCTGCCCCCCCACTCAGCACACCCCACTCCCTCAGGCAATCCCCACATCTTTATTCATATCCAGGGGTCATGCACATATGTTCTTTGGCTACTGCATTTCCCATTATGTACTTTAATTATTCATGGCTCTTTGGTAATTACTAATTTGTATATCTTAATCCCTTCATCTCTTCACCCATTCTCTCAACCTCTCTTCCATCTGGTAAACCATCAAAACACTCTCCATATCCATGATTCTCTCTCTGTTCTTGTTTACTTAGTTTGTTTTATAGATTCAAATGTTGACAGGTATGTATTTATTGCCATTTTATTGTTCATAGTTTTGATCTTTTTCTTAAATAAATCCCTTTAACATTTCATACAATAATGGTTTGGGGTTGATGAACTTCTTTAGTTTTTTCTTGTCTGGAAAGCTCTTTATCTGCCCTTCAATTCTAAATGATGTCTTTGCTGGGTAGAGCAATCTTGGTTGTAGGTCTCTGCTCTTCATGACTTTGTATATTTCTTGACAGTCCCTTCTAGCCTGAAGATTTTCTTTTTAAAAACCAGCTGACGGTCTTATGGGAACTCCCCTCTAAGCAACTAACTGCTTTTCTCTTGCGGCTTGTAAGATTCTCTCTTTATCTTTAAGCTTTGGTATTTTGTTTATGATGTATCTTAGAATGGGTTTCTTTGCATCCATCTTGTTTGGGACTCTGTGTATGACTATTTCCTTCACTACATTAGGAAAGTTTTCTTTCATTATTTTTTCAAATAGATGTCCAATTTCTTGATCTTTCTCTTCTCCTTCTCACACCACTATGAGGCAAATGTTGGAATGCTTCAAGTTTTCCCAGAGGATTCTTCCAGTATTCTCATTTTTTTGGTATTGTTTTCTCTTCTTGTTGTTCTAATTAGTTGTTTTCTGATTCCTTATGTCTCAATTGATGATATGATTTTTGACGTCATCTACTCTACTGCTGTTTCTTTGTAAGTTGTTTTTTATTTCAATTTGTGTATCCTTCGTTTCTGACTGGATAATTTTTAGCAGTTGATGTCCTCACTAAATTCCTTGAGCATCCTTACAACCAGTATTTTGAACTCCGAATACGATAGATTGCTTATCTCCATTTTGTTTTGTTCTTTTTCTGGTGTTTAGATCAGTTGCTTCATTTGGGCCTTGTTTCTTTGTCTCCTCATTTTGGCAGCCTCCCTGAGTTTATTTCTATGTATTAGGTAGGACTGCTATGACTCCCTGTCTTGGTAGCATGGCCTAATGTTGTGAGTGTCTTATAGGGTCCAGTGGCACAGTCTCCCCTATCACCCAAGCTGAGTACTAGAGGAATGCCCTTCATGTGGACTGAATATACCCTACTTTTGTAGTTAAGCTTTGATTGCTGTTGGCAGGTTGTCAATGGGAGGGATTTACCCAGGCCAGTCAGCTGTAAGGATTAACTATGATCACTGACCACCAGCCTCTACCCTCCATGGAAGATCAGCTATGTAAGGAAAAAGAGGAAAGTGTAGTGGTGCTCTGACGTGGTCCATAGCTGTCCACTGGGTATGTAGGCTTTGCTGTTTCCTGGGTAGTGTAGGCTCAAGTGTTGTAAGCCAAGGTCAACCAGCACCTGTGTTCTGCCCGGTGCTACTCTGCATGAGCTATAAAGCAATCTGTAGATGTCTGCTACTTGTGCTAGGCTTGGAGTTTCCCAGGCGAAGCCAAACTGTGAACCTAGGCTGGCAGCTGCTAGTCCAGGCTTGGAGCCCCTTAGAGGTATGGGGACTGGGCCTTACTGTGGCCACCTGTTGCTTATTTGAGAAGATTTAGGAAGTTGTGTGGCATAAGCCAAGACCAGCCATTCATATAGAAAAGCCACTCTTAACTGCCTAGGTGGGCCTGTAAGTTGGGCAGGGCACAACCTCAGGAAATCAATCACCAAGGTGGGGCAAACAGCATTAGCCAGGTTGATGGAGTGTCAAATACAGCATCTACCTGCTGACTCTGTGGCTCCATGGCTCTGTGAGGGGAGAGTTCAGAAAAGAAAAGATGACCTCTGCCTACTGGAACCCTGGGAGGGGGGCTTGGTTTGGGGCTAGGACTCTCACTCCTAAGATATATCTCCCAAATTTTTATCCACCACACAAGGGTATGGGACCAGCTCATTCTGTATCTCACCATCTCCGCCCCTCCTACCGGTCTTGATGAATGTGGTTTCTTTAATTTCATAGTTGTTGGACTTCCATTCAGCTTGATTCCTGATGGTTATAGATGATGGTTATTCTACAATTTAGTAGCAATTTTGATGTGGTTATGTCAGGAGGCAAGCTGTGTTTACCTATGCCTCCATCTTGATCATAAGTTCCTAAAAATGAATTATTTATAGTCATTTCTGTTTTTAGCCTGAGCGCATATCCAAATATTATGTTGAAAACTTTCTCGGGTTAGTACTTCTCTAGCCCTTTAACTATGGTAATGTTAACCATTTGAAATGTGGTTCAGTTCATTTGTTTCTTTTTATAAATATACAATTTTAGGATTTTTCCCACATCTTTGTGCCAGTATTGTGACAGCCATGTATGCAATTTTGCCTACTTGTGAGGTAAAATATTATCCTGCCATAGTTTCATGTATGCTAGCAGAATACACAAGAATCCCAATTCATAAAGAAGAATTGATTTCTAGTCTTGGCAGTCAGACAAGAAAAAAAGATAAATGATATTCGAATTGGAAAGGAAGAAGTCAAACTGTCATTACCTGAAGATGACATGATACTACATATAGAGAACCCTAAAAAATCCATTAAAAAGCTATTAATCCTAATAAATGGTTTCAGTAAAGTAGCAATATGTAAAAATATTTAGAAATTGGTTGCATTTTTATGTATCAATAACAAACAATCAGAAAGAGAAATTAAGACAATAGCCACATTTACTAATGCATCAAAAAGAATAAAATAACTAGAAATAAATTTAACTAATAGGTTAAGACCTATACTCAAGAAACTGTGAGAAGGGTCCCTAACCCCTGGGCCATAGGCTAGTACCAGTCTGTGGCCTATTAGGAACTGGGCCAAACAGCAGGAGATGAGTCTGAATATAATGCACTTGAGTCATTCTGAAACCATCCCCCAGCCCTGGTCCTTGGAAAAATTGTCTTCCATGAAACAAATCCATGGTGCCCAAAAGTTTGGAGACCACTGCTATAAGACATTTAAGAAAGATATTGAATAAGATATAAATAAATGGAAGGATATGTTGTGCTCATGGATAGGACAAATTAACATTGTTAAAATATCCATACTACTCAAAGCAATCTAAGATTCAATGCGATACTTATCAAAATACCAATGGCATTTTTCACAGAATTAAGACAAATAATCCTAAAATTTATTTGGAACCACAAATACTCCAAAAAGCCAAAGCAATCTTTAGAAGAACAAAATTGGAGGTATCACTTTACCTGATATCAAACTATACTGCAAGGCTACAGAAATCAAAACAGCATGGTACTGGCATAAAACAGACACATAGATCAGTGGATCAGAACGGAGTCCAGAAATAAACCCACATCTATATGGTCAAATAATCTATGAATGCATGATGAGGTAAAGGCAGTTTCTTTAATAAATGGTTTTAGTAAAGCTGAACAGACACATGCAAAAATGGGACTACATCAACCAAAAATTTATGCACCACAAAAGGAAACATTAACAAAATGAAGACACCCCACTGAATTGGGGAAGATAGTCACCAATAATACACCTGATAAGGGGGTAATATTCAAATTATATGAGAAACTCGTACAATTTAATACCATAAAAGAAAAAAACACTTGAGTTAAAAAAATGGGCAGAGGGCCTACATAGGCATTTCTCCAAGGAGGGTGTTCTGATGGTCAGTAGACAGGCAGCCATGCAGCTATGCAACTTAGGAAATATGAAATGTAGAAGATACTTTTTTTTAATGTTATACAAGCAAACATACCTGAATTTTGCTCTATTTGTCTTTCTGGCAAATGTACACATGAGTGTACCATTCCATCAGCCACTCTGATTAATATGACCAACAGAGCCTAGAACTAAATCTATCCAACTCATCTCATACTTGATATTGTCACAAAAATCTATTCATTTTTTTAATACTTTTAAATCTTTGTTTTCATATTGTGTTATGTCACTCATATATCTTCATACTCATTGACCATTCCTTTTGCTGCCTTTGATCTGTTGTAAACCCAATCCAGTAAATTTCTTCCTCATAGTTATTGTAATTCCATTGCAGTATTTTCACCTTTATTGTGTTTTATAGTTTCTAACTTTCTACTGACCCCACCATCTGTTCACTCATTCAGAGCATATATTTTTTTGAGTTGCTATAACAGGGGCTTTTAACATATTTTTCTTCTATTTTAACATCATCATCTTGGGGTTTTTCAATTTATCTATTTTTTCTTTTGATTATGGATTCCATTTCACATAACTTTATTCCTTGTGATTTTTTTAATTTTACACTAGAAATTAAAATAATATTTAGCAAGAAGTATGGATAATGGTATTCCCACTAAAGACAGTTGGTTTTCTTTTGGTAGGCAATTAAGTTATGAACAATTATTTGGAATTCATCTTGCTTATTTATATTTTTGTCTTTTTAGAGTTGGTTTATTTTAGTTTTTAACTTAGTTCTGCAGTATTCCTCTTAGGGCTATGGCTTCTTATTAGGTGTGGTTTGCTTTAGTCTCCATTCATTACCTGTTCAGACTGGGCTAATATGTCAAATTCTTCCAGCTCTACATAATCTCTTACATCATACTCAATCATGTTCCATGTGATATATTCTAGGCCTTGTGAAATTTGTTGATATATATGTTTAGTCAGGCCTTCAGCTATGTCTCACCATGCAGGTTTCTGGATTATCCTCTCTGTATAGTTTCCTTTTCTGATACCTTTCCTCCACATTCCAGCTACTTCAGCAGTCCATGACTTGATATGTCTCCTCAATGCAGTAATGCTGCCATGATCTGAGCTCCTCTTCTGTGCTCTGGCAGCATAGTTATCCTAAACAAAAACCCACAGTGAATTGAGGGTTTATTGTGGAGCTCAGGCGACTTTTTACCCTCCTCTCATTAACCAAAGATCTGAAATGCTTCTTGCTCAATATGTGAAAAGAGATTTCTTCATATTTTATCTAATTTGACTGTTTTTCTTTGGTATGAGGAAAAATACCAGTTAGACTATCATGATCTGAACTGGAACTCAGATGGTTCTCTTTCAAAATGAGTAACAGATAACAGAATATTTAGCTTATTTTGACTAATTGGTGTGAGATCTTAGGCATGTTGCTTATTCGTTGTCTCAATTTTGCACTTGGAAAGGATTTGATTTAATAATAGCTGATGCCATGTTTTAACTTTAGAAATTACAATGCAACAATAATTTTCAACCATATATTTAATGTGTGGAAGGGAAATCAATAAAACTAGTGTGCTGAGATATATTGAAAAGATTGTTTAGTTAGAGAAATGTGACCTGTTTTGGGTAATTCTGTCTATTTTATAGTTTAAAACCAGTGATTGAATGAAGCTATGCTGGTTGGTATATATCCTTGGATTCAAAGGCAAATCAGAATAATTGGCTGAATAGGTCACTTCTCTTAATATAACATCCATCAGTTATGTTAGGATAGAAAAAAGAGTTACACGTTTCTTAAAATATAAATGGTAGGCCTGAAACTTTTATATATATGTATATATATAAAAGTAATATTTAGCAAGATGGATATTTAGCAAGAGTGTTGGTTTTCTTTTGGTAGGCAATTAAGTTATGAACAATTATTTGGGATTCATCTTGCTTATTTTTAGTTTTGTCTTTTTAGAGTGGGTTTATTCTCCTTGAATGCCAGGTTACATTGATCTCGTGCAAACCATTCTTGTTATGTCAACAATGGCTGGACTTTTTCCAGACAGATCTCATGTGTAGTGATTTAGCTTCATTCTTCTCACCAATCACAAATAGGAATCAAGGGAGATCAATTGGTTCAACTTGTATATCATTATTTTTTCTAATGGCCTTTCTCAACCGGGGTTCCTGATATGAATAACATAACAAAGAATAACATAACATGGATTTGAGTGACCATTTTCTCATTTGTCTCCCAACAATAGTGTACAATTGAAACCATTTGTGATGCAAAACAGACAAAAAAAGTCAAATGACAACATACAAATGATGCCTTAGGTTGTTGGTGCTTAATTGTTTCTTAGAAGGAAAGATTAAAAGATTTGCAGAAATCAACAGCAAGCTGAAGAGAAAAACAGCATGAAAAATGAGCAAAGAATTTAGAAGCTTGCCCAGTGGAGCCACCAACATCTGAGCAGAATAATGTGATCCATTTTTTCTGGTTCCTTTTTAAAGTGTTTTCCTATTTGGGAAATACTGGAACTAACCAAGCTGTATGATATTAAACATGAAATAACACAGAAAATCCCAATTTCTTTGCCTGTCACAAAATAAGTACTCAATAAACAGTGATTCTAATTAATGTTGATGTTGGATAAACTACTGAAAGAGAATAATACCTATTTTGAAAGAAAATTATATGTATATATTTTCAAAGATTTGATAATTTTTGTTATTTTACAAATATTTTGAATTTATTGAATAAAATACTTTAAATTTGTTAAATATGTTTTTCCCTCTCACTAACTGGAGAATAACTAGGGGGATTCTATTTCTGTAATTTATCCTCTTCCTTCAATTAAATTCCCCTGAGGATATCTAAGAACAAATATTAAAATTTTCACCTTAGCTTGGAATAAATAAATCTGACAACTTCATATTTCAAGAACATCAGATAACTTTGTGTATCACTGATTAGAACCATTATTAGTGCAGTTGAGATTTACATGAACTTTCCATGTTTAAAAATGATTTTTCTATGTATAATGATCTGCAAAGTTGTATGTTTTATGAAGTTTGGCACACATAATTAATAGGCCTCTCTAATGGCCTATTAAGAGATTCTCTTACTCACTAGTTCTGAAACTGTTCAAAATTATATTTTATATACTTAGAAAAATCTGACCATTTTCTTGCTTTAAGTACTGGTATTCTAAAAATTCTCAGAGTAGTCTTATGATTTCTGGTCTCCTCAAAAATAGAATTTCATGTGATCACACCAGTATCCATGTCTGTTGACAGTTACAGTAATGATATGTCAACATTTTATGAATAGTTAGCTTTGAGAAACACTCACATGCCAGGATGTGGATTTTTCAAACAATTTATTGTGCTGCCATCTGACAGCCACATAGACCTCTGTAGAAAAATGTTTTCTTTCTTCTGTATTGACCTATAGTGAAATGAAGATTTTACCAATATGGAATTTCTGATAACTGGCTCCTTACTCTTAGGAAAAGAAAGCTCGATAACTCACTTATTTAATCTCTCTCTCCCAAATACTCTGTATTGCTGGGACTGAATGATAAATTATAGTTCATTCCTAATTTAGGACTTTGAAATCCTTTCACAAAGATCAAGGTTTTTGTTCCTCTTATGACTATTTTTTCTTCTGTCCAATATTGGAGTGTTTAGAAATTTTCACTATAATTTCTGCAAGTGAATTGTAACAGTGGTATTTCTGAAGATTCTTTTTCTAAAATTGCATTTAGTAGTACATGTAGATGTCTGCCATACTTTTAATTAATCAACATTTGTGAGGATGACAAGTTTTTTGTTCTATACAATTTAGACTATCTTTTTATTCATTCTTTCACTATTGTTTTTATTTTTAAGAATAGAAAAGGAAAAACAAATGACCTTATTGGATATTATTGTTCATACATGGTTAAAGATGTTGAAACATTTAAGTTGCAGACTATTGTGCATTCTATTATTAACTAAATATTCCTGCTCTTGAGGAGATGAACATAAAGTGTTCATACATTTAAATTATGCTTCTCAGATTTTACCTAAATGGTGTGTAGCCCTTTTTCTTATAAAGTAGTCCTGCCCGAACTTTCCCTGATCCCTCACTTTTGAGCTTATATTTTATTTACAATCAGCATTTTACATTTGGTACTTCTTATAAGGTGTTCTGGTATCATTTAATTTTTTTCTATGGCACATATTCTAAAAATAGCAAATTGTATTTTTTAACTTGCTAAAGATAAAAGGTATATTTGCTAAAACATGTTGGAAACTTCCAGATTCTGCTTAAGATATAAAAAGCTAGAAAAGCTTTGCTCCTAGGATATCAACAAGAAGACACAGATAGTTTATAAAAACTTAAGTTTTTTTAATCCATCAGAGATGTGAGATCAAGGAGAAAAAAAAACTAATAAAATCTAATGAACGATAGGGACCTCCATGGAGAGAGAGAGCACATTTTCTTATCTAGTTTGGGGCAGATTACAAACAATGCAAAAATTAACAGAAGAATTTAGCTAATTTTTCAAATAAATTACTAAAGGCTAAGTGTGGAATAATATGAGAAGTTAGAGTCTCAAAGCTGCTCACCCAGGGATATTCACACCCATAAGCAGGGTCCAAACAGACCGTACTGGGTGCTGATAGAGAATGGGAGCAGAGTCAGAGCCCAGAAAGCCTTCTTTGCTGTGTGGGCCTGACAGAGGAGAACAGTACTGCCTTGGACTGAATTGTGTAGCTCCAAAATTGGAATATTCAGGGTTTAACTCTCAAGGTGATGGCATTTGGAGATGGAGTCTTTGTTAGGTAATTAGGTTTTGAGGAAATAACGAGGGTGGGCCCTCATAATGGGATTATCGTCCTTATTAGAAGAGGTGCCAGCGGCCTTGTCTCTGCTGTCTCTCTGCCAAATGAACATAGAGCAAGAAGTTAGCCATTTACAAGCTAGAAAAAGGCCCCCACAAGAACCAGGCCATATTGGCCCCTTATCCTTAGACTTCAAGCTTCCATAACTATGAAAAAAATAAATGCCTGTTGCTTAAGCCAGCAATCTATGGCATTTTGTTATGACATCTCAATCAGAATAGCCAAGTACCCACTACAAGAAAGATTTCAAAACCATCCAGTTCGTTCTATTTTATCACCCCCATGGAACAAAAGACTAAGTTCCCTGTGAAAGGCAGACACCCTGTCTCCCTAAGAGCCCTTTGAAGAGCTCTGTGAAGAGCCATTGCCTCTGGGGATACAGAAGAAAAAAAGCAAAAACAAGACCAATAGGAATGTATCCTTAGATAAAGGGGTTGCTGCCTTTGGGGAAGGGACAGTAACATGTCCTAGAGCCATATACTCAGATGTCCTCTATTGCTGGGACAGTGCAATATCACTGAGAGTGCCAGACTACTGAACCTCAGGGACAAAAATCCTTGATAAGACCAGTAGTTAAACATAATAATAAACTGTTTCTTCTCTCCTTTTTCCCAGGCTAGCAAGCATAGACTGAAAAATGCTGCAGGAGGGACTCAAGAGCATGGAGAAAACTTCCCTGAGGCACAGGCATAAAAGAAAGAATTAAAGCAGAGACTGGACGGTGAGAAAAACCCTCTAGCAAACCAATCTTTCCTTAATTACAAATTTTAGTCTAAAGGAATCTAAAGCCCAGGATGCACTGATGATTACAACAATGACAACAAAAAATAAACCAAGCTTAATTCTTGGTGAGATCAATTCAATGTACTGTACTAAAAGCCTGATACAGTTGTTGGAATCTTAGAGAAGGAATTTAAAATAATTATGGTTAATATGCTAGTTTTTAGTAGAAAAGGCAGACAGCATGCAAGTTAGATGGTGATCTTCAGCACTGAAGTGGAAATCATAAGACAATAATGGAAATCCTAGAAATAAAAGTAATTATAATAACATTTTATACTCTCAGTAAACTGAGGAGTAGATTCAACACAGGTAAAGTAGTAATTACTAAATTTCAAGATTGATCAATTAAAATAATACAAACTAAAACACAAAATAAAAAAACTAAAGAAAGCAAATAAAATCATATAAAAATAAAACAGAACAAAAACAGGCAGAGCAATTAAAGATGAAAAATTTTAGGTTGGACAAAAGTTCATTTATTTTTTTTGGTAAGATAGCTCTAGTAACACTTAGTTATATTTAACTTCATTCAAAACAATTTTGTTATTTGCTTGTGAGAGCTGTCATATCAGCATGCATTTCAAAAAACATTAAAATTGGCAAATTTTTGTGTAACCATTTTAATATTGAAGATGGAAGAAAATATGCAAAATTTTTGGCATATTATGCTTTATTATTTCAAAAAAAAGGTAAAAACGCAACTGAAACACACAAAAAAAGATTTGTGCAGTTCTGCAACTGATTGAAAATGTCAAAAGTGGTTTGCAAAGTTTCATGCTGGAGATTTCGTGCTGGTTGATGCTCCATGGTTGGGATAGAACAGCTAAGTTTATAATGATCACACTGAGATATTGAGGACAATCAACATTCTACCATATGGGAGATAAGTGACATACTCAAAATATCCATTTCAATAAAGTTATTGGTGAAAATGAAAAATGTGTCTTTTATTTTATGGAAAATTAAATGAACTTTTTGGCCAACCCAGTAATACTTGAAATCTTAAAACTCCCAAAAAGAAAACATAGGAGGTAAGTTCCCTGAAATCAGTCTTAGCAATCAGTTTTTGGATTTGACACCAAAATCAAAGATGATAAAAGCAAAAATAAAGAAGTGGGACTACATCAAACTAAGAAGCTTATGCACAACAAAGGAAACCATCAACAAAACGAAAAAGTAAACTACCAAATGGGAGAAAATATTTCCAAATCATATGTATGATAAGAAGTTAATAACCAAAATATATTAAAAACTCATATAGCTCAACAACAACAAAATAACAATCTGATTCAAAAATGAGCAGAAGAGATGAATAGACACCCCCTCCCAACCAAAAAAAAAAAAAGAAACACATCCATATGTCCAACAGGTACATGAAATGTGCTCAATATCACTAATCATCAGGAAAATTCAAATCAAAACCATAATGAAATATCATCTCACATCTGTTAGAATGGCTGTTATTAAAAAGACAAGAAATAATAATAAATGTCAGTGAAGATGTGGAAATTAGGGGATAATAGTGCACCATTGGTGGAGTTGTAAACTGGCATAGCCACTCTGGAAAACAGTCGGAAGGTTTCTCAAATAATTAACTGTCAACTTAGAATTATATAGCCAGTGAAATTATCTCGGAAATTTTCAGACATAAACAAAGTCAACTATTACCATGATACCTGCTCTAAAGAAAATATTTTTATTTATTTATTTTTAAATTTATAAATCATGTTTAATACAGTTGTCTCAGTTTTTACCCCTTTACCCTCCTCCACCCATCCCACCCCATCCCCCACAGTCAATTCCCACTCTGTTGTCCGTGTCCATGGGTCATTCATACATGTTCTTTGGCTAGTCCCTTTCCCTTCTTTACACCATTGTCCTCCTTCCCCATCCCCTCTGGTCACTTTCAGTCTGCTCCATCTGTCCATGCTTGTGGTTTATTTTGTTCATCAGTTTATTTTGTTGAATAGAGTCCACTTAGAGGTGAGATCATATGGTATTTGTCTTTCACCAACTGGCTTATTTCACTTATCTCAATATTATCCACTTCCATCCATGTTATCACAAAAAGTAGGAGTTCCATCTCTCTCTCTTTCCTTCTTAAATGCAGATTGATTTTATTTATATTTTTAAATGTCAAAGTTAATTATAAAATAGTAAAAAATTTAAAGCCATTATAGAGTCTCAGCAATTAAACCAACATGACAACAGCACAGAATTAATCAAGTAGATCAATGAAATATAATGAGTATTCCAGAGATAAATGTATATATCTGTCTAACAATATATGATTAAGCTGATATTTCAAATCAATCGGTAAAATAAGGCTTATTCAACAAATAAGGCGCATGGACCACAATAACTTGAAATAAAACAAATAAAGAGCCCTATTTCACACATTATACAAGAAATATTCAGGTGAGTTAAAAATGAATATGTATAATCTAAGGATTTATAGAAGAAAATAAAACTAATATTTTTCATGACCTGAAATATTCAAACCCAGAAGCTATACAGTAAATATTAACAATATAACTATATTAAACATTTAACTGTATAGTAATATACATATAAAAAAGTTAAGAGACAAAGGATAAAATAGAAAAGTATTTGCAACACATCTAAAACATAGTTAATACCTTTTTTATTTTTTTAGGGAAAAAAGTTCTACAAACCTTTAAGCAATAAATAGATAAGACTACCAAAAAGTCATTTAAAGTTTTTTTTTAAATAATAGAAATAGGTAAGAAATATACTAAAACAGGTTTAGTTTCAATAAATAGTAAAGGAACAATTAAAATAACATAATTGTCACAATCAGATTAATGAGTGTTACATTATACTTGATACTGGTAATTTCAAGTATTGGCAACTCTGAAAGGAACTGGGTATTCATTGAAACTTTTTCTTCATCTTAAAGCAGTCCTTTAGCATATATTGCAGTGCTAGTTTAGTGGAGGTGTATTCTTTTAGCCTTCTTTTGTCTGTGAAACTCTTTATTTTGCCTTCCATTTTAATTGAGAGCCTTGCTGGGTAGAGCAGTCTTGGTTGCAGGCCTTTGCTTTTCAATATTGGAATATTTGTTGCCATTCCCTTCTGGCTTGTAGTGTTTCTGTTGAGAAGTCAGGTGCTAGCCATATTGGGGCTCCCTTATATGTTGTTACCTCTTTCTCCCTTGCTTGCTTTAGGATTCTCTGTTTGTCTTTGATATTTGCCATTTTAATGATGATGTGTCTTGGAGTGGGTCTCATTGGGTTCCTCTTGAATGGGACCCTCTGTGCTTCCTGGACTTGTGTACCTTTTTTTCTCCTCCAGTTGGGGAAGTTTTCCATCATTACTTTTTCAAACAAGTTCTCTATCTCTTCCTCATCCGCCTCTCCTTCTGGTATCCCTATTATATGGATATTATTACGTTTCAGGTTGTCCTGCGTTTCCTGCAATGCCTCTTCATTCTTTTTTATTCTTTTTTCCTTTTCTTGCTCTTTCTGGGAGCTTTTTTCTACCTTGTCCTCCAGCTCACTGATTCGGTCCTCTGCTTCATCTAGCCTGCTTTTGATTCCTTCTACTGTGTTCTTCAATTCAGATATTGTATTCTTCATTTCCTCTTGTCTCTTATTGATAGTTTCTATGTCCTTTTTGATGTTGATATAATTTGTAGTAAGTTCCTCATAGTTTCCCTGTAGTTTTTTGTAATTGTCTCTGAGCTCACTGAGCTCATTCAGCTTCCTTAGAACCGCTGTTTGGAACTCAATATAGGATAGTTTACTTTGTTTCATTTATTTCTCTGTGTGGGGATGTCTCCTTTCCCTTCAAGTGAGGGGTATTTCTTTTTCTTCCTGTTATTTGTGAGACTCTTATATTTTGCTTCTGCTTCTAAAATTGATTTGTCTTAATTTCCTGACTTTGTGGTGTGAACTTCTATGGTTGGAGACCGTTGTTTTTTTTCCTTTCTGGATCTGCCTCTGATGATGTCAGATGGTGACCCTGTCTGACCTTAAGCAGTCTGTTCAAGACTTCTGGTAATCTACTATCTGTGGCTATCTCCTTCAGCTGTTAATTTATTCACTGTGCACTTAGCAGGCCACCTTAGACAGCTCAGGGCTGGGTGGGGTCCCTCCTCTGGGCAGGGTTATTGGGTTCTCTCATGCTGCTGCGTATGGGGGAGGAGTCTGCACCCAGATCTCGCTGACTACTCTCTTCCATTCTCTCTCTAATGCCTCCGTCCACACTCTCTCCTCAAGTGTCTCCAGACTTCTGTGCGCCTCCTTAACGAGGGATCTACTGTCTGTGGCTGCCACTCTGCACTCAGCAGGCAGCTTAGACAGCACAGGGCGGGGTGGAATCCCACCTTGGGGCCAGGCCACTAGGTCCTTTAACACTGGTACGGTTCAGGAGCAGTGGCCTCTTCCTGAGCAAGATGGTTGCTGCCACGTAGGGGATGAGTCATCATCAAGCTCCTACTCTCTCAGTTCTCTCCCCAAAGCCTCCTTCTCCAGTCTCTCCTCAGGCATCTCTAGCGGACCCTGCCCCTAGCGTTGCCGGAGACCAGGGCTGCAAATAAAAATTCATGTGTTGGCCCTTTAAACAGTTCTTTGCGTCTCCAGCTGCCTGTCTCTGGCAGAGAGCAACCCTGCCTCTTTTCGCAGCTGGCTCTTTTCCATGCACTTTTTGGGCTCTGGTGCTGTGGGCTAGAGATCCCCACATTTGGTTTAGACCCCACTCTTCTCACGGGGATCCAACTGGCTGTTTCAATATCCTTCTGGTGCTGCCGTCTGTGGGCACCCTGCCCACCTTCTCAGGTCTCTACTGTACTCCTTACCAGTTATATTGCGCTAAAGCTGATTCTTCTGTCTCCAAGGTTGCAAAGCTCCTCTCTCGCTACTGTTCAGTTGTTTGTTCCAGATGATTTCTTCATAATTTAGTTGTAATTCCAGGTTGGTCCTGGGAGGAGGTCAGCGTGACTTCCACGCACTCCTCTGACATCTTGATTCCCTTCTAAAGAAAATATTAAAGGACATTTTTACAGATGGAGAAATGTGACTGCAGACAAAATCTGGGATCTATACAAATAATAAGGTATGCAAAGGATATAAATAAAGATAAATATGAAGCTTATTTCTTCTTTGTTTTAGATGCTATAAATAGTAAATTAATTCAAAAGCAAAAATAATATTGAAACACTGGCTTTATTGCACATATAGAAATAAAATGAATGGCAAAAGTAGTACTAAAGTCCATATAATGTAAATAAAGTGACATAATATTATTTTAAGGTAGACTGTAATTAATTAAAGAGATATACTATAATCCCTGATCAAGTCACTAAAAACATTTTTCAAGGATATAAAATGCATAACTCAACACTGGAGATAGTGTGGTATCAAAAACTCAGTAATAAAAAGAAAAAGAGAAAAAAATAAACAATGATGTGATGGAACAAACAAAATAACTAGCAGTATGATTTATTTTATTATCAATAATTATCTTAATGTAAATGGACTAGTTACACCAAAGAAAAGACAGAGATTTTCATGTTGAACACAGAAAAAGCAAAAACTATATGCTCCCAAAAGAAAACGAGTATACATGTACATATATGTATATATTCATGTATATATGTATGTATATGTATTCATGTATATATACACATATAAAATATACATACATATGAAAAAAGGTATAAAAATTAGAAAGTACAACTACAAAAAGTTATACACCCATGGAAACATCATCAATTAAGATTATTGAAGTGATGGTTATACTATTGTCAAATAAAATAAATCTCAGAACAAGGAATATTATCAGGGTTAAAGAGAATCATTGCATAATAATGAAAGGATCAATAGCAAGACAAAATGGATATCATAAATGTAAAAACACATAACAGAGCTTCAGTTTAAAAATTCATATAATTAACAGAATAAGAAAATTTGTAACAATATTTATAGTTTCTAACACTCTTTTAGTAATCATTAAAATAAATAGAAAATTAATAAAGATATAGAAGACCAAAGAGCAACAACCAGTTTTACTTAACTGTCATTTCTAGGACATTCTACCAATAATAGCAGAATACACCCTTTTTTCCATGGGCACAAGGACTATTGAACAAGATAAACCACATTCTGAGCCAAAATAAAACTTCATGAAAATAAAAGAATTTAACTTATACATAGTGTATTTTCTTAGCAGATCGTAATTAAAATAGAAATGAACCACAGGTAGATATTTGAGGAAATCCCAATTATTTAAAAATTAAAGTGGTGGTGGGAAGGTAGAGACAAATGTATTTGAACAATAAAAAAATTTAAAAAAATTAAACAGCACATTTCTTTGAAAAGCTCATAAATCAAAGAGAAAAAATCACAACAAATAGTTTAAAAAAGAATTAAATGACAAGAAATAACAAAATAAGTGAGATGAAATTAAAGCAGTGTATATATAAAATTATATATGAATATAATAAATTACATATGATATATATTATGCACCACTTATTACATATCATATAAAAATATTTTATATATCACATATAATTATAGATATTATATATAATAAAGTATTTTATATATGATATATGATATATAAATATGTTATGTACAATATATAATTATATATGTGTGAGTATATAATATATAAAATATTTTATATATTTTATATAATATATATGCATATGTAGTTATGCATATATAAAATAGTTTTATATGCATATATAATACAATGTTCATTTTAGAAGAGAAGATTCGAAGATATAAGAATCCCCTTAACAAACTGAAAATAGAGTAAACCCAATGGAAGTAAAAATAAAATATTAATGAGGATTAGGCAGAAATCAATAAAATTGAAAATGAGAAAGCAAGAAAAAATAACAAAATTAAAACAGTCCTTGAAAGATAGTAAAAGTATAGTCACAATCAAAAACTATAATTCTGGGATGGATGGGTGGAGATGGCGTGCTGGGGTGATGGAGCTGGTGATTGGTCACATAGTTGTATGTTTTTGTCAAAACTTCTGAACTATACACAACAAATGGTGGGTTTTGCTGTATATAATTATATGTTAATTTTTAAAAATGAAAAAACGTTTGCCATCATGCTGAGCACAAAATATTATAAAAGGACTGTTAACTTTTAGAGATATATATTGAACAATTTAAAGATGAAAAATAATGTTTAGGATTTACTTCCAAATAATATAGAGGGTAAAAGTGGATGCAGGTATGGATGAAACAAAACTGACCATATATTTTAATTATTGAAGCTGAATTATAGGTTCATAGAGGCAAACAGATCTGTTTTTTTCCTTTACAAAATATGAAAATGATCATAACTGTCACTTATTAAGCCTTTATTTATGTCCTGACTTTAACCCTGATGACAAGCAGACTAATGTTTATTGGTCTAAGCTATCTCTGAGATTGCTAAAATCAAAACGCTTGCAGTTCATAGCGGGTGAAGGACAGCAGCTTAAGGCCCATCTGATTCCAAAAGCTGTTTTCTTTCTACTCCATGGGACTGCAACTAATTCCGACTTCTTTTTTTGGAACAAAGAAATGTGTGCTATTCACACACATTGACATTGCCCTTTGGTTTGCATTCACAGATATTATTTACCTGTCTGATATTTTAGTATGTCTCTTAAAACTTCTGCCATTATAAAATGTCAGAGTAGCTAGTTTGTTAGCAAGTACTATCAGATTATCAGCTTGAATTGCTATTTTTCTTTTCTCCTTATTTTCTCTTCTACATAGTGTTGGATACAATAAAAAGTATTGAGAAGGTGTTGCTTTCCTCTAATGTTTCACTGCTTAATTAGTGTCATGTACTAATTGCTACAAATAATGGAGCCACAATGTTCTTTTTCATAGAAAACTTCCATTACTACCTGCTTTGTAGTGATTGGACTGCTTACTAGTACACCCCATGTCTCAGTCGTTTGCAGCAAGGTTGTATGGCCTGTTTCCCAATGCCTTTTGAAGGGAGACAACGCATTGCAGAGGGAAGAACCTTCAACAGCTGTGGGACAAGGCCTGCTTCTCTGCTATTTTTTGTGTTTTACCTGGAGTAAGTCAAGTTAAACCAACTGTTTGATTACACACATCTATGAAATAAAGAATTGGGCAATAAAGAAGTTCCCTTGCAGCTTTATTTTTTTCCTCTTATATTAATATATTATCCTATAATTATATTAATAGCATTGCACCTTTTAGTGAATGATCTTGTGTTCCATTCTCTGTGTTAGTTCCTAAATTGCTAGATTATCTATGTAAGGGCCAATTGAAATAGGTCCAAATGAAGAAAAAATTCTGATTAACTATTGTTTGCAATGTAAATTTTATACAAGAGTGATAGCACAGCCTACTGCTGTGGAAAAACGAAGAAATGATGCTGTGTACTCTGCAAAATGGGTTCTGACAAGTGAGCCTGAGCAGATTAGAAGTGCGGATTTCCGGGCTGTTATCAGCACTTGGTGCATTGTTTAAGCATTTATGAATATATTTGTTTAAAAAGATGGTTTGTTTATATGTTACTCAAGTCAGGACATAATGGCAAAATCACTGTATCATCTCTTATTACCAATTCCTCTGAACCATCCAGTTCCCATAGAAGCCATTTCAGACACATTAACTACTCCCTAAAGGGAGAATTGTAGAGGAACCTACATTTACAGGTCATTAGTTACCTTCCGAATTGCATTACCTCAGTTATTTTTAGATAATCTCACTAATCTGGCATTCAGGGTAATTTCTAAATAATTTAGTCCCTGATGTATTTGGATTTCCAAATTCAGACCCTTAAGAAAATACACAGGGAAATCTCAGAAAAGGAAAAATTTATGACTCATGCCAAAGAATTTCCCATTTTGAAATACAGGGTAGTTAATCTAGTGTAGAACTTTATGTTCCCCCTGTTTGTTTAAACCAGCAAAAAAAACTAATATTTCTTTATATTCAATTCTTAAAGTATTTGATTCTATAAATTCTAATTTTAAAAAATAAATACTATGTAATGGGCTTCTTAAAGGCAATCTTTGACTGCTGTCCATTGCCCAGGTCAGTATATGAAAATGCTACAAAAGGAGTCTGCCTGAAAGGATGTGTACTGGGAAGACAAAAAATCAGTCCGTGCTTTAAGGAGAACAGGGAGCCCTGATTTTACCCATTTTTGGGAAATATAAAATGAGGATTGCTTTTCTCTTTCATACAGGGATTGCCATCACAGGGTCTTGAGGATGAAGGATCAAGAATAAAATAATATTCATATATGATCATGTAGGTCCCTGGTGCTCAACCACCTGAGCAATTCCTTTGGGGCTTGATGCAAAACAAACAAATGGCATAACACTTAGGAGGGATGTCTGAGCAAATGTCTGATTTATTTAATTACATTATTGGTTATTGTTTTTCATGTCTCTGCCTATACTCTAATAAAACTCCATATGTGATTTAGCTCACATTTTCCTTGTGAAGTATAATACAGGGTTTTAGATTTAACGTTACTAACAATCAAAGAGAGTTTCCAGTTGTCCATGTTCATTATTTTAATTTTTTTAAATAAACAAAAACACAACTTTCTAATTTTAAACCATCTTCCATGCCAGTTCTGTTTTTTTCCCCTTAATTTAGCATCTTTATTTTTGCAAATTATTTCTGCTTGGAATGCAACATGCAGGCTGTATTATATAGTCATGGACATTGAATCTATTGAATAGGCATAGGGTCAAAATCTAAGATCTTTCAATAAAATCTTACCCTTTGCCATCTCCACCACCCATTATCCCCTAATAAAATTAATGTATAGACTAAATGGAGTCTTTGTGAAGACATTTGTAAAGTGGTCTCAGAGGTCAGGGTTGTCCATATGTCCCCTGCTTCCTTGTTCTGGCCTCCTGACCAGTCCTGGGGCTTCCATCCGTGGCCCTACATGTCCTGGGAACTGTAACTATTTTTTCAATGGCAGTTATCTCCTGTTCTGTTGGCCTCACCATACCTGAATAGTAATAAAGCCACCATTTTGAAGCAAAGAGCCTAAATGGTTATGCTGTGTAGACAACTGGCCTTGAACTTACCATAATCTTCTGAGAGGCTATACAGAACCTGCCTCTTGAGAACTGAGGAGGGAGCATTTACTCCCTGCCTCCTGTCCCCTATTGTTAAGACTCTACATTGTGCGTTAACACCCCATGCTTCCAAGATGTGCACGTGTGAGTATCGAGCAGGTTTTCACAGATGTTTTCCACCCTGGCTTCAGAGCAGCCCCAAGGTGGAAAGCTAGCACTCTAGGCATGTGAGGCAACAAATGCAGCCAGATTACACCTTCAAAAAGCTGGTTACTACATCAGTGGCTCAAGTAAACTGTGGGTCCCACCCCTTACACAGCTCAGATTTTCTTGTGTTCTTTACTGAGTCAAAGCCCTCACTGTGTACATGGTAGCAGATTGCAATCTCTACAACAGGTATAAGGTTTGTGGAGCAAGCTGTAATCTCTCCAATTGGTCATGAGGTAGCAATTTATATGTATCCTGCCCTTATCCACCATCTGATCTTCCTTACCCTCATTGTTCACCTGGTTTAGGATGCCTGCCTGGTAAAGTGACCCAGGCTTTAATCTCTGAGAGAATGAGCCTCTATTTGCCTTTTAGTTTTTGTTATTTTGGTTGGTGCAATTGCCTATATTCAATTACCACTGGACATGAAGTGCTCAAGGCCTCCTCAATGAATCTCTGGGGTTCCAGATGTGCTATTCCTGCCCCCATTATGAAGCATCAAGCTTAATTCTTTAGGATAGGCAGGGTCAATTACCATTAACAGTCCTGTAACTCTTCTTTGCCTCTTGACCCAAAGACAGGAGAAGTTCAAAGTGGCCAGTTGGTTGTCATAGCTTTAAGTCCATTGAGGGTTGTTACTGTGTGCCCAAGTGGAAGTTGTTCTCCTAAAGGCTAGTACATCTAGTATGGCAGTGTCTTCATGCTCAGAAATGGGAAATCTGTTAGAAATGACAGTGAGAGAGGCTAATCTGCTTTATCCTTTGGCTCCAGTGCATATATATTATAGCAATTGGAATCATCTAGAAAAAAGCACCACATATCTGCTGTGAGCTCAATGTGTGTACCCCATCCTGGAGCACAACACCCAAACCCCAGAGTTTGGTCCCTAGATACACATCTTAGTGAAGCCTTTAACTGGCCAATATATCATGCTTCCAGATGATATATTACAAGGAGGGGCCAGAGAATACTGTGTAATGGCCAGTATGATACTTCTGTAATAAAGGATTATTTTATTTAAGACAATATTGCAAGAGGTAACATACTTAGAAATCAGGTATTTTGTAAGTCTTCAGATAGTAAGGTTATCCAGGATCCATGCCCACTACCAATTTTGGTAAGGATGGCAGGGTTCAACTATAATTAGCCTCCATCAAGTTGCTAATCCACCTTTCTGAGGGATGTTTTCATTTAGAGGGCCCAGCACCAGTCTCTGATGACAGATTTGCCATACAAGTGTGGCTTTAGCTAGATCTGACTGGCAAGAGGACACCCATGTTGATATATGCATGTACAATGTCCCTCCCTTCCTCTACGGTTACTTGATTTCAGAGCCCTTTGTCCTAGCACTGTAGTAGCTGACAAGTCATATGCTGTGTTGAACGTCTCCTCATTTTAAGCTCTTTCTAGAGGATGCAACAAGAGAGAGTGGGCTTTGGACTACTTCCATCCATCCATACATATGACTGCTCTAAAATACTTTGTTTCCTATCTTCCAGTCTTGCTCCCTCCAATCCCATGATGAAACAGCCAAGACATTTGTTCTAACCAGAGTTTATATATATCTGTACCTTAGTCATTTCTCTTTCCATTCAAACTGAAAGACCAAGTACATTTCTTGTAGCTCTGCCCACTAGGAGGATTTTCTTTCACCTCTATCCTTTAGGTTCATACCAAGTGGGACAGCATGTGGCAGCAATCCTTTTCTGACAAGCAGGAATATATTTAGCTAGCCTATCCTTGAAAAGGGCCTGAGACTATATATATGTATATATATGATTATTTTACATACGTGTGTGTGTGTGTGTGTGTGTGTAAGAAAACAATTCTTAACTGAGCAAAAAGTATCATTTTAAAAAGAGAGATGCTGTGGGAGTCTGAATCAGCAGTTTCTGTGGTTTTCTTTTGTTTTCTGGATCTATTTGGGCTTGATCCTGAAAGTACTATTTCCACTGTACAATGAATTGTGGTGGTTCCTGACTCGGTGCATAGCATAATACCTAACTCATAATGGGAAACTGTAATCACAGAGTTAATTGATTCTGCATAATTAGATCCTTAGTGTCTACCAGAGCCCAGTAGCATACCAGAAGCCATTTCCCACTAATGACATGTGTCTTTTTTGTATGTATAGTATACTTCAATAAAAGGTTTGAAAAAATTCAGTGATTCACCACTAATCACTGTACCTTTTTCTTATTAAGAGGTACAAGGAGCAACAACTGGTTCCTCACATGAGAGGGGATATCTCAGACTACCTATCAGACCATTTGTACTAGACTGCTCTGGCTGCCACAATAAAATACCATAGACTGACTGGCTTAAACAAGATTTAGTTTCGCACAGTCTGAAAGCTAAAAGACTATCAACAAGGTTCACATTCCCGCTGATTTAGTTTCTCATGATGATTCTCTTGTTGGCTTGCAGACAGCTGCCATCTATGACCTCACTTGGACTTTTCTTAGTCCTTTCAAGTAGAGGAAGGAGGAGGAAGCTCTCTGGTGTCTCTTTGTATGAGATTAATCCTATCAAACCAGGGGCCCACTCTTACAAGCTCATTTAACCTTAATTACCTCTTTACTACAAATAGAGTCACACTGGTCATTAATTAGAGTTTCAACATGAATTTAGGGGAGACATGTATATATTTAGCCCATAATACCATTCAACCTCTAAAAATCACTCATATTGCACACTCTTTGATGGGGGAACTGCCTATTTTTGTTTAATTTATTTTTTTCTAAGAATACTTTCTTGCAATTTACAGAGAGAAAATACAAAACAACACACAGACTTAGTTTCAAATACATAAACAGTATGCTGGTGTTTAAAGCACTAATGATAACTATTTTACAGAAGAATGTCAGTTTACTCCAGGGCACTTTAGTATTCCTGACGAATGCGGAGTAAACATGCTTTCTCTTTTCCACCCAATGGCATAAGTATTTTTCTGTTTTCCCTCCCATCCTGTTGCGGACATGACTCTTACTACGGTGTTCAAAGTCTTTGCCGTATCTCACTCACTATTCTGTAGAGAAATCAGTGTCAGTCAAGGACTTCTTATCAGTCCTTTCCGCTGCAGCTCCTAAGCCAGAGAATCAATATGAAGGTTCTACTAACTGTTCAGTAAATTCATCCCATTATGCTCACAGAAACTAAAGAAATAACCATGCGGAAATTTAAAAATGTTGATTCTTGGCCTCCACACTAGTTGGTAAATAGTATAACCTACATATCAAGATTTTTGAAAGCTCCACAGATGACTTTAATGAGTAGCAGGGTTTGGGAACCACTGCTATATATAAGTGGACTCAGTGAAATAGACTACGTTCATTACCTGATCTTCCTAAGCCACTGTGGCATTTCAGGCCCTCCTATTATTATCAGCTTATGCTCTGCTTCCAACAGCCATTGAATAGTCTGTGTTTCCCTATTTACTCAGTACACAGCTGCATGGCTGTCTATCACTTTTGGGTTGATTTAGAGAGCTCTACCTCACGGGGTCCCAGTATGACTCTTAATGATGGGATTCGGGCATCAATGGAATAGTTCAGATGTGAAAACTGGGTAAAAATCTTCAGTTTTTCTTTTCTGTTTTTTTGTCATTTGTTTTATTGTTCCCATACATTTGTCTCCATTTTCCCACCGCCACTCTCCTCTGCCCCACCCACCCCAAACTCCCACCCTCAATCCTTCCCCACCTTGGCTTTATCCATGGGTCCTTTATACGTGTTCCTTGACCCTTCCCTACTTTTCCCCGTTTCACCCCTCCCTCCTCCCCCTCTTGTTACTGTCAGTTTTTCTTTCAATGTTGCTGGTTATATTTTTCTTGCTTGTTTGTTTTGTTGATTAGGTTCCACTTATAGGTGAGATCATGTGGTATTTGTATTTCACCCCTGGGCTTATTTCGCTTAGCATAACGCACTCCAGTTCCATCCATGCTGTTGCAAAGGGTGGTAGCTCTTTCTTTCCTTCTGCTGTGTAGTATTCCGCTGTGTAAATGTACCGTGGTTTTTTGATCCACTCATTTACTGATGGTCGCTTAGGTTGCTTCCGGCACTTGGCTATAGTAAATTGTGCTGCTATGAACGTTGGGGTGCATAGGTTCCTTAAAAGTGGTGTTTTGGAATTCTTAGGGTATAATCCCAGCAGTGGAATCTGCTGGGTCAAAAGGCAGTTCCATTTTTAGCTTTTTGAGCAAGTCCCAGACTGTTTCCCACAGTGGCTGCCCCAGTCTGCACTCCCACCAACAGTGCACTAGGCCTCCCTTTTCTCCACAACCTCACCAGGACTTGTTGTTTGTTGATGTGCCCGTGATGGCCATTCTGACTGGTGTGAAGTGGTATCTCATTGTGGTTTTAACTAACACTTCTCTGATGGCTAGTGATGCTGAGCATCCTTTCATATGTCTTGGGGCCCTGTGTATGTCCTCCTTGGAGAAGTGTCTGTTCAGGTCCTTTGCCCATTTTTTATTGGATTGTTTGTCTTCCTGGAGTGGAGTCGTGTGAGTTCTTTATATATTTTGGAGGTCAAAACCTTGTCCATGGTATCATTGGCAAATATGTTTCCCCATACTGTTGGTTCCCATTTCATTTTGCTGATGTTTTCTTTAGCCGCGCAGAAGCTTCTTATTTTGGTCAAGTCCCATTTGTTTATTCTTTCCTTTACGTCCTTTGCTCTAGGGGACATGTCAGCGAAAATATTGCTGTGTGGGATATCTGAGAGTTTCCTGCCTATGTTCTCCTCTAGGACCTTTATGGTGTTTCGACTTACATTTAAGTCTTTTATCCATCTCGAGTTTATTTTTGTGCATGGTGTAAGTTGGTGGTCAAATTTCATTTTTCTTCATGTAGCTCTCCAGATCTCCCAACACCATTTGTTGAAGAGGCCATTTTTACTCCATTTTATGCTTCTGCACCCTTTGTCGAATAGTAATTCACCAAAGAGACACGGGTTTATTTCTGGGCTCTCTATTCTGTTCCATTGATCTATGTGTCTGTTCTTATGCCAGCACCCAGACGGCTTTGATTACAGTGCCCTTGTAATATAGTTTGATGTCAGGTATTGTGATCCCCCCTACTTTGTTCTTCTTTTTCGAACTTCCTGCGGCTATTCGCGGTCATTATGGTTCCATATAAATTTTTGGAGTGTTTGTTCTATATCTGTGAAACATGTCAATGGTATTTTAATAGGGATTGCGTTGAATCTATACATTGCTTTGGGTAGTACGGACGTTTTGATGATGTTAATTCTTCCAATCCATGAACACAGTATATGCTTCCATTTATTTGTGTCTTCCTTAATTTCATCCTTCAATGTTGTGTAGTTTTCTGAGTACAGGCCTTTTATCTCCTTGGTTAAGTCTATTCCCAGGTACATTATTTTTCTTGTTGCTGCTTTTTCTGCATCTATTGATATGATCATGTGATTTTTGTCTTTTCTTTTGTTATGTGATGTATTACATTGATTGATTTACGAATATTGAACCATCCTTGCATCCCTGGGATGAATCCCACTTGAATGTGGTGGATGATCTTTTTAATGTATTGCTGGATGCTGTTTGCCAATATTTTGTTGAGGATTTTAGCGTCCTTGTTGACCAGCGATGTTGGCCTGTAGCTGTTTTTTTTGGTTGTGTCTTTACCTGGTTTTGGGATTAGGATGATGCTGGCCTCATAAAAAGAGTTTGGGAGTCTTCCCTCTTCTTGGATTTTTTTGGGATAGTCTGAGAAGGACAGGGGTTAGCTCTTCCTTAAATGTTTGTAAAATGCTCCTGTGAAACCATCCTGTCCAGCGTTCTTGTGTGACATGAGTTTTTTGATTACTGCTTCAATTTCCCCAGCTGTTATCAGTCTGTTCAGACTTTCTGCTTCTTCTTCATTCAGTGTTCAAAGGTTATATTTTTCTAGAAATTTGTCCATTTCACCCAGGTTTTCAAATGTCTTGGCATATAATTGTTCATAGTAATTTCTTATAAGCCTTTATATTTCTGTGGTATCAGTTGTAATTTCTCCTCTTTCATTTCGATGTTATTTATTTGGGTCCACTCCCTTTTTTCCTTCATGAGTCTGCTTAAAGGCTTCCCGATTTTGTTTATCTTTTCAAAGAACCAGCTTCTGGATTTACTGATCCTCTGGATTGCTGTTTTAGTCTCTACGTGGTACATCTTGATTTTTTCCTTCCTTGATCTTGATTATTTCTTTCCTTCTACTCTCTCTGGGCTTTGTTGTTGTTTCTACAGTTCTTGAAGCTGTAGGGTCAGGCCGTTTACATTAGGCCGAAACATTTCAAAATGTTTCTATGTTTTTTAAGTAGGCCTGTATTGCTACGAACTTCCCTCTCAGGACTGCCTTCTCTGTGTCCCATAGGCTTTGGACTGTTGTGTGTTCATTTCCATTTGTTTCCAGAAACTTTTTGATTTCATCTTGGATCTCATTATTGACCCATTCATTGTTTAATAGCATGCTATTCAGTCTCCATGAGTTTGAATGTTTTTGAGTTTTTTCCTTGAGGTTGGTTTCTAGTGTCAAGCCCTTGTGGTCTGAGAAAGTGCTTGTTATGATCTCAATTTTCTTGCATTTGTTGAGGCTTGTTTTGTGTGCTATCATGTGGTCTAGCTTTGAAAATGTTCCATGTGCATTTGAAAAGAATGTGTATTTTGCTTCTTTGGGATGAAAGGTTGGGATGATATCCATTTGATCTCATGTGTCATTCAGTTCTACAATATCCTTGTTGATATCTTGTTTGGAAGATCTATCCATCTGTTGACAGTGGGGTGTTAAAATCTCCTACTATCAGCGTGTTGCTGTCTACATCTTTCTTGAAGTCCTCCAAGATTTTCCTTCTATATTTGGGTGCTCCTATGTTGGGTGCATATAGGTTTACAATGTTTATGTCTTCTTGATGGATTCTTCCTTTGAGTATTATGGAGTGTCCTTCTGGGTCTCATTTTATAGCCTTTGTTTTGAAATCTATTTCATCTGATATAAGCATTGCTACCCTGGCTTGACTGGCTGGTGGCTTGCTTTCTTTCTTTCTTTCTTTCTTTCTTTCTTTCTTTCTTTCTTTCTTTCTTTCTTTCTTTCTTTCTTTCTCTTTCTTTCTTTCATCTTTTTTCCTGTCCATTAGCTTGGAATATTTTTTTCCATCCCTTTACTTTCAATCGGTGTTGGTCCTTTGTTCTGATGTAGGTCTGTTGTAGGCGGCATATGTGCCGGTCTTGTTTTCTAATCCATTCAGCCACCTTATGTCTCTTGATTGGAGCATGTAATCCATTTTCCTTTAAAGTTATTATTGATAGGTACTTATTCAGTTTTTCCCTTTGTACCTGTGTTCCTCTCTTTCTCTCATTCTTTTTCTTCATCTTCTTAAAGCAGTCCCTGTAGCATAACTTGCAGTGCTGGTTTGGTGGAGGTGTATTCTTTTAGCCTTCTTTTGTCTGGGAAACTCCTTATTTTGCCTTTCATTTTAACGGAGAGCCTTGCTGGGTTGAGCAGTCTTGGTTGCAGGCCTTTACTTCCCATTGCTTGGAATATTTCTTGCCATTCCCTTCTGGCCAGTAGTGTTTCTGTTGAGAAGTCAGATGCTAGCCGTATCGAGGTTTCGTTGTATGTTACTACCTTTTTCTCCCTTGCTGCCGTTAGGGTTCTCTGTTTGTTTTTGATATTTGCCATTTTAATGATGATGTGTCTTGGAGTGGGTCTCATTGAGTTCCTCTTGAATGGGACCCTCTGTGCTTCCTGGACTTGTGTGACTTTTTCTGTCCTCAAATTAGGGAAGTTTTCCATCATTAGTTTTTCAAAAAGGTCCTCTACCCCTTGCTATGGATATTATTATGTTTCAGGTTGTCCGGCATTTCCCTAAATGCCTCTTCATTCGTTTTGAGTCTTTTTTCATTTTCTCACTCTTTCTGGGAGCTTTTTTCTCCCTTGTCCTCCAGCTCGCTGATTTGATTGTCTACTTCATCCAGCCTGCTTTTGAGTCCTTCTACTGTGTCCTTCAACTCAGACGTTGTATCCTTCATTTCCTCTTGCCTCTTGTTCATAGTTTCTATGTCCTTTTTCATGCTGATATAGTTTGCAGTAAGTTCCTTGTAGTTCCCCTGTAGTTTTTAGTAATTCTCAATGAGCTTCCTTATAACCATTGTTTTGAACTCAACTTCTGATAGTTCACTTGTCTCTATTTAATTTAGTTCTCTTTCTGGGGATTCCTCCTTTCCCTTCGATTGCAGGGTACTTCTTTGTCTTCCCATTTTTTACGAGGTTTGTCTTTTTTGCTCCTGCTTCTTAAATTGATCTGTCTTGACTTCCTGACTTTGTGGTGTGAACTTCTATGGTAGGGTACCTGTGAGATTCAGAGGTGCAGTCTCCTTGATCTCCTGAACTTGCTGCTCCTTGGATGCCTTTTGTGTTGTTTATGTCGGCTCTCTGGAAGTAATTGTGTTTTGGTTGTTGTTTGGTCATTCCTTGGTAGGTCTTACCCTCCAGCTGGTTGACTGAGGGTCACTCTGCCCACCACGTCGTGTGTGTTTTTGCGCAGGTGCTGCCAGAACAAAACCACAAGCCCAGGAAATAAACCCACATCCGCAAAAGTAGCTCTCCTCTTTTATCATCAGCAAATGAACCAGTAGTATCAACATCAAATTAACCAGTATTAATAAGGTTGTAAAGAGATTAAGAGTATCATAAGAATGGAGAGAAATTAACTGTTCGTGTAAAATCTAATGACTTACTATGCACAAACTCGATGGACCCAAAATAGATCTTACAAAGCTGTGTAGCAGAAAAAAAATATCACAGTTTGCGATGGAGAAGACCACAGTGGATTTTTGTCTCGGTAGCCTCTAGTATTTACCGCTGTTTCTTCTTTCTGGATCTGCCTCTGATGACGTCAGATGTTGACCCTGTCTGACCTTAGGCAGTCTGTTCGAGATTTCTAGGAATCTACTGTCTGTGGCTGTCTCCTTCAGTTGTTAATCTAGTCACGCTGCCTGCAGCATTCAGGCTTAGGCACCACAGGGCCAGGGCAGAGTCCCTCCTGGGGGTGGGGTTATTGGGTACCCCCCACCCCCCCAGGCTGCGCTGCTGCTCTCACGCTGCTGCTGCTCCGGGGAGTGGTCTGCCTGAGCAAGATGGCTGTGGCCCTATGGGAGAGGAGTCAGTGCTGGGATCCTGCCGGCTAGTCTCTCAGGTCTCTCCCAGTCTCTCTCGGGCGTCTCTAGCCCATTCTGCTGCTGCCTTTGCCAGAGCCCAGGGTAAGCGGCTGCGAACAAAAATCTATGTGTTGGCCCTTTTAGTGGTTCTTTGGGCCTCCAGCCGCCCATCTCTTGTAGAGAGCCATCTTGTTGCTTTTTGCAGTTGCCTTTTAACTGTGTACTTTTTTTTGCTCTGGTGGTGTAGGCTAGGGTCCCTGCTTATGGTTTAGACTCCATTCTTCTCAGGGGGGTCCAACTGGTTGTTTAAATATTCCTCTGGCTCTGCGGCCTGTGGGTGCCCACCCATCCTTCTCAAGTCTCTTCTGTACTCCTTACCAGTGGATGTGCTAAAGCTGTTTCTTCTGTCTGTCTGAAGTTATCAGGCTTCTCTCTCACTATTGTTCAGTTGTTTGTTCTGGGTGATTGCTCCACAATTTAGTTGTAATTCCAGATTGGCCTGGGAGGAGGGCAGGGTGACTTCCATTCACTGCTCTGACATCTTGAAAATTCTCTGTCTTCTGTTTTTCTACATGTCAACTCATTTTAGTCTTTTGTTTGCCAGCTCTTAATTTTTATTTTTTGAACAAACTAGTCTAGCAATATTGTTTTGTGCATCTATCTTTTCCCTAGAGACACCATAGAGTATAGGCCATCACTGCAGATCTACAGGATCAAGGCAGCTTGGTTGCTACTTAGGCATCTGTGGCCATTTTATTCATTCAGTTCTCATTGTGAATAAAGTTTCACCACCTGGATTTTGCCTTTTTGGAACCTTTCATGATATTAGGGAGTCCAGTTGCTTGGCAGGATCTCGTATTGTCATCTCCAGCGTATGATATACAACCGTCACCAATCTTATCAATATGCCAATACCTTTTTATCAGCAACTTTAATTTTCATAATGATAGTATGCATTTTAGATCCTCCCAGGGAACAACGTGAGATGGTGAGCTTTTTTGTCTTGCAAAATAATTTTTTTATCACATCCATACATCCTAAGCCTCTTTAACTTACTATGGCAAGAACGTTCCAGCATCTCCACCTCATTTACTATAGCTGGTGTTCCCAAGTTTCAAGGAGATCGCTTAGCATTGTAGTATACTCAGCTTCTAGTGTGCTTCCTGGGAAGTTAAACTCAGAGTCATATGAGCAAGTTCTCAAGTCAATGAATTTGTTATTTATCTTCATATTCTACATTCCTTCATTCCATTTCAACATCTATTTCCTAGTATTTACTAGAAGAGAGTAGCCATATTCTTTCATTGTTTTTGAGTGTTTGCATTTCTTCCAGAACAGGTTTTCTGTTTTCCCATTTGGCCTATAATGAAACCTGATTTCATTAAAACAAGAGGTAATAAACAGAGGTGAAGCTAGGCTTGGGGAGGATGAGTCTCTTCATGTAGAAAGGTATCTACCACGGGGGATATTTTTATAGAGACTCAAGGCATCAGTATGCAGTTCTCCTCTAGCCAGGAAGTTTTAGAATCTAAGGATCCAGGATTCTCAGGCTCATGGACGCATCTAGGTATCAGGTACCCTTCTTTATCTTGATACTTTCACATAGAACCCCACTGAAGCACTTAGTTTCCTCATTAGATATTCTACCCTCATAATTAAATCTGAAGTCTGGTTTAAGTACAATTTGCTGTGCAGGTGCAGAAGATATAAAGCTTTTTAAACACGAGGGCCTGTGGCTTTCACAGCATGTCCGGACTTGATATTATCAGATAAAAATCTGTTATTTTATTTTTACAAAGCTTTTAAAGCAGATCATAAAAGTCAACCAGCCTATATTTACCATAATGTTCAAGACCCATCAAAAGTTGACCTCTACCTGCAAGTCATTCTAATCTACCACTGGTGAGAGCTCTAGCAGTTATAACACTACTAATTGTAGTGTTATATCCTGCCTGATAACCAGAAATGGCATCTTTATTGCCATAGAGACAGTGAGTGGTCCAGTACCAGAATCTCCTCTTTAATGTGTGCTTTCTAGAATATTTTATTATGAATTTTCAGTCTTGTTATGACCTCACCTAAAACAAAGACTGACCCATTAGATTATGTACAGGTAGTTTGTTTTGAAAATGGTCACAGAGCACAGGAGAGGGAAACAGAGAGGTCGAAATGGAGATAAAGAAGGATCCAGTACACAGTGTTTATTATTGAGCTGATTATTGTGGAGGGCATCTGTGACTCAGTCCCTCTGGGGTCCTCTGAGAAACTGTACAGAATGATCTTCAGCCTTGTGTTTCCAATGCATGAAAACAGGACGTTATCTATCTGATCCTTTTCCCATTGCTCATGATTACTCTATGGGCCATTAACTCTCCATTACTTCCAGTCTGTCCATGCATGAGTTTAGTGAGTTTCAGCATGATTCCCATGCCACAACATTCCCCAGCCACCCAGGAGCCTTGGTATAGAAAGCAAGAAGTGCAGTTGAGAAGGGGAAATAAAAAGCTAATGGCCACAGGAGTGCAGAAGTAATTATGTTTTTTATTTATATTTGCATTTATTAAAGCGTATTTATGCTAATAAGTAAAAATTATAATATCCTCTTCTAATATCATTTTAAGGATCTGTATTTTCAGTTCCTTGTGGTTTGAAATATTACCAATTAGTGTAAAGTAAGATTTTGTACTGATGTGTTTATATGTGTATATAAGTCAGCCTTTGGCTGATGGAAAGCAAGAAAATGGGAAGCTCAGTCTTATAACCACAAATAACTGAATCCTGCTAATAAGTTCAAAGAGCTTGTGAGCAGATTCTTCCCAAAAATTTCCAGAGTAAGGCACAGATTAATGAGTGTTTTGATTTCAGCAGCTAATCCAGGTGACTATACCTGAATTTCTCACCAACAGAACTGTCAGGATATAAATGAGTATTGTTTTAAGATGCGTAATCTGTGGTTATGCAGCAATAACAAACAGATCTATGTGGAATATAGTGTACAGGGTTCAGGGCAACGGATTCCCAGCAATATAAGAGAAAGCCCCACAAACCGTGGTTGGGGGATTGGGGAGAGCCAATCAAAAGATTGAGATATTTTGCATATCTATAGCAACTTGGTAGCTAGTTTAATAGCTGTGTTAATAGCTGTGCTGCTACTTAGGGGCAAGGCCAGCATGACTTTTAGGGTGTATCCTCACTCATGTCATAGTCAGAGGAGGCAGTATCCTCTTGATCACAGAGCCACCATTGCATTTGGTTGACTAGGGATGGCAGCGAAACAAATGTAAAATATACAAGAGAACTGACAACTGTCAGCTCATTGTAGAAGGAGTCGGAGATGAGGTCATACAGGAACTCAGGAGACTCTGTGTCAGGATTTAAAGAAAGGGGCAGGCAGAAATAAGAAATTCAGCCACGCATCTTGGTAAGGAGTGGAAGAGCCATGTGAGAGGGAGAAGTAAGCAAGCAACTATGTAGCTGGTAGTCAGGACCTAGCCATGCAGCCTGGTGTAGTAAAGGGGAAATATTACCACTCTGATTGTGCCTACTCTGGCTGAATCTGAAGACTTTCCCTTACAAGATGCTGACCTGCTGCCATGCAAACCCTGACTTTATTTGGACTCAGGACGTATGTTTTTCCTTGACCTCACCATGATCCAGTGCACCATGGCAGATGCTTTTTTGGACTATTACACCGAGGCTGATGATCCTGAAGGAGAGAAATGCTGTGTGAAGATAATGACTTTGGTACCTTCCTAAGAGACTGGAGAATTGTTTGGCAGCTAGCTCATGATAAGAACCTGGGAAACTACTGGGTTTGCTTTTGGCTCATAGTCTGGTGGCAAGCAAGAGAAGTGCTGGGACTCATGGGAAAGGAAGGCCCCAAGCACAAGTGCTCTGGAATATTGTAAATAAAGACCTCTTCCTTTGATTGTTGGGCCATGCCGCAAGACACCACATGTATGGGACACTGTCTGCTCAGATACAAGAGCTCCAGGTCAGGAACTGAGAGGAAGTATGAGAGGTCAGCCAGAGATTGTATCCGTTAGGGAGTTCCATGAGTTTTTCAAAGATATGGGGAGAACTTGTGGGAAAGCTACAAAAGAACTGTACTATAAACGAGCCCATATGTAAACATCTGCCACATATAATGCACAAGTACCATATTATAAACATGGACCAGTAAAATCTTTTTTACCTCCTCCTTCTGACTTCCCTCATCTTCAAAGAGCTTATAGCACCTCAGGAAATAGAAGAGAAGGGGAACGAATAAATGGAGAAAATGTGAAAGAATAGAGACCTCTCTTTTCCTTTCACTGAGTTAAAGGAATTCACAGGCCTTAGAAATTTTCAGTTGGTTGAGAAATCTTCAAATGGTTCAGATTACATTCCAACCAAGAATTTTAAAGCTGACAACGACTATTCTAGTGCCTAACAGTGGCTGGATTAGCTACCAGCCATAACAGGGACATAAATTAGAGACAAGAAAGGAAATTTTGATGGAGAGAAGTGAAAGGGCAGTTTCATGAGAAAAATAATGCTCTTTAATGAATTCACTGTACCATACCAATTGCATTACAAAATTATAACTGTTAGGAGGGGAAAAGGGAGAGTTGAAAACAGGTAGAACTAAAATACCTGTACCCCTAGGGTACTGCACCAATTGTTTGTTTCCTCAAATCTTGTCTATAACTTTAAATACCCTCTTTTTTTCTCACCTGTTTTGATTATTTGTTTGTTTTTATTATACACAAACTAAAAATGTTTTTTTACATTTACTTTTTTAAAATTTATTCCTATATAGCAACCCCTTCCCTTTGGCAACCATCAGCTTGTTCTGTGTACCTGTGGGTCTGTTTCTGTTGTGTAAACAGTCTATTAAAATTTCCTCAATTATTTTAGTGAACCATCTATTTATAGCCAGGAGCCTAACAGATATCCCCACAGAAGGGATCAGCTTTATAGCAATACTTAGAGTAGAACAAAATAATATTTTAAACAAAAAATATATTATGAATATAGAATCACAGATAATACATTTAATAGTTCATTAGAACAAAAAAAACTTTTACATGCCAGAAAGCATTGCTATTATATATACATATATATCCAAAATTTAAATAATTATAAAAATAAAGTTAAAATCCAAAATAATGGTGAAGTATTTAATATATTTCAGTATAAAAATATCTAACCAAAAATAATTATTAAGAAAATAGAAGTATAAAACAACAAAACTCTCAAGCTTCATCTAATGAACATGTGTAGTACCCAGGGCCAACTACATAATATTCATGTTATTTTGACATATTATTATTAAATATTTTGGACATCCAAAACATATAAGGAATATTTAAAATATCGACACATGTTTAGCATGTGTCAAGAGACAATTCTCTATGAATATGTGTTTTTCTGCTTGTCTTATGACAGCTTTTGTTCTATGCTAAAAAAAACAGTCTTTGAAGGTAGAGATGGTATCTCCCTCTGAAGTAGAGGGTATGTTTATTTGAAATCCAACAAAATAAAGAGAATGTTTTTATTAAGGAACAAAATTTGGGTGGGTTTATTAGCAGCTTTCTTATAAGGTTAAGGTCTCTTAAACTTGAGGTTCTTCAACAATGACACAAACCCACTGTGTGTGCAATATCTACTCAGGCCCACCTCCATGTTATGCCGTGGGACTTGAGAGGTAAGAGGAATTGATATGTGCATTTAGATCTAGGAATAGTGACAACTTCCTAATTTTCTAGGTCCAGAGCACCTCACTGCCCCTCCTTGTTTGCTGCCTTAATCCTATTGACATATCTGAAAATCGTGTATCAGGTTTTACCAGAATTAAGATGAAAAGTCACTGAAGGGTTGAACAAAGATGTAACATGATTGATGTCTTTAAAAAGGAGTATCTTGGTTACTCTCTTGTGGATAGATAGACAGGATGAAGCATAAGAAGAGGAACTAATTAAAAAGATGTTCCTTTAATATACAGATAAGTGAACAAGATCATATGGTTGTGGAGGTTAGAATTTAAGAATTCTCATTTGTGTATATAGTAAGTGGGACCTAGTGTGTCACAGCACAATATCTGGCAGATCTTTTCCTTCTCAACTTTTAATAGTCATGATATGACCATGTGGTGAAGACTTGACCAACTGATTCTAAGGCCTATGACCAAAGGTGGAGCAATAGCAAGGACCAGTCACAAGGGCAAATGGGAGCACCAGCAGCCATGGTTTACTGCATCAGTGGTGGTGTCCAAGGTCAGTTTCACCCCATCCTGGAGACAGCTTGTCCTGAAGTGAAAGAGCAATAACCTGCTCATACTGATTCTCCTGTCCAGCTTTCAGAGTACTGCTGATTTCTGTACATTTCAGTTCTGTGAGTCCCTGTATTTTCCTTGTAAGAGGGGTAGCTTTTTTCTTTATCTTTTTATGTATCCAAGAATATTAAAGGCTTTAGACATGAGCTCACATTTGACTTCCTCTTGTTTCCAGAGATGTGGTCTTGGACAAAGTACAGAGTCTAGACCTCAATTACCTTACCTACAAAATAAGGTTATTCAGATCTCTTGTGAGGATGAAATAAAGTTAAATAAAGTGTTTATCTCAGGAACTGGAACATGAGAGACACAATCTGAAGGCAGGTTCAATTGTTGTTCTTGTTAATGCTCTTTTAAAATAAATTTACCAAGAGTTGGTCAGTTGTGACTTGTCCAAGTAACACATTTTCTCTGGAGTTGTTGTAAATGCAATTAAAGATGAGTAAGTGTAAGGATAGTACTTAGATAACTTTTTTCTTTACTATTCATTATAATTTTTTTTATTTTAGAACTCAGAATTTTCTTAAGAGTTGTATAAACTTTTTTTATCTTGAAAGCATAAAAATAAAACCGAAAAAAGAACCCTCAGAGCATGCTTCAGTATTCTAGAGTCTTAAAGATAGTTATGCCCTATTGACTATTTCCTTTTATGGCCAATTGTCCTAATATTTCATGAGCTCAGAGGGCAGAAATCTCATTTTTCTCAAATTGTCTCACAGTATGTGAAACAAATTCTTTGCATATAATGTAGATTCTCAACCTTACAAGAACTGAACTGTAGTCCCACTGCTCTCATTCTGCCCATTGAGAGATATTTCAAATAAGAATAAACACAGACAATCTTAACTTTTGGCATTTTATTTCAATGCTTCCAAGTCTATTTTAATCAAACCTTTCAAAGTGATGTCTCACAAATATTGACTTAATTATTGTTTTATGGATCAAAAAGCTGAAAATAAATTCATGTTTTTTCGTGAACATTTCATTGGCAATAGCCTGTTGTCTACAGTGTCTAAATATGAGTACTCAAGAGCACTGCTTTAGTAAGTTTTCTGTGAGCCTCATGTCACCAGACTTAAAGTAGAAGAGCTTATGTTCAGTTAGAAAATCCCCACAGACATGAAACACTGGAGGGGAAATGGGGGCTAACAAAAAGAAAGAAAGAAAGCCCCCTGTGAATCAAATGCATCATGTCAAATATTTTGGGGATGCTCAACAAAGAAGCTCAAAATCAACTTCAAAATAATATAAAGTAACTTTTAGCAGTACTCATTGTTCTTTTATGCACTTTACAATGTAAGTTAAAATTTCATCAAATCTCATTGACACTAATATAGCTATAATTCAGTGGATAGGCTTAAACACAAACTCACTGAGGAAATATAAAATGTTCTTTATTTTATGTTAAAGAAATTTTATTAATTAATTAAATTGTAGATTTTTGAAGTGGTGTGAAATATGTCAAAAAAACAAATAATGAAAAAAATTAATAGATCCGAGAAATATTTGTTGCTTAAAAAATGGACACATTTCAGAAGATAAGTGTTAAATCATTGGTTGGCAGTGAGGGATGGAGGAGAAGGCATTGACTATAATTGCATTTGAGTGTTTATCTGACCTACTTCTAAGTACACCATATTCTTATCCAAGCATTTATGAGATCCACTGGGAAACAAAGAAATATAATTCTAGTTAGCTTATTTACTTTTTGACAGCTTTAAAAACTTTATTTGAAATTTCCATCATGGAACACCCATTATTTGATTAGGAATGCATTAGCTGAGCAAACATTTCTGTAAAAATAAATATAAATCCGATTGCATTTGGTGGGTTTAAAAAAGCACTCAAATTCTTAGACTAAAACCTAATGTTTGCTTTTCTTTTTGTTTCTTTTTCTAGTATCAGTACCCTAAGCACACTTGACTTGTATCTAGGATTTATATTGAGGTAAAAATTTCAATTCAATTCAGAAACCTCATAAATACCTCAGTGGAACAAGATATTTAACATTCTCTACGAAGTTGTATTTTTCCTTTATATGAAAAAATAAGTGCATTTTCTACTATGTGAACAATGTACCCTGAACATTTTTTCTAAAGCGGTGATGGATTTATACTGACCCAGAAGCATCAGATCATTTATTTTACACATTAAAAGTATTTACTTTTTTGTCCACAATGTTTCAGGTGGTATTTTAGTTACTGATGGCTCAAAGAATGAGACAAAAGTCATGTCCTCAAGAATGTCAAAATCTAGAAGAAGAAAAATAAATGTTAAAACAAAAATATAAAACCCTTAGGGTTTAGTATGATGTGTTCAAAATGCTATAGCAACACAGAGAAAAAATGATTACAATTGTCTGGGGGTAGTTACAGAAAGTAGTATTAAATCTGAGTTTTGATAGATGAGTATAAATTTGTCAGTGTTAGCCAGAAAAAAAACAGATGACAGAGCATCATGCTTTTCAGGAAATTAAGCAATTCATTCTTGAGGAGTAATGAGAGAAATAGAGACTGAGCATAAATTCTTAAAATCATGTTAAGGAATGGCAACATAATATTTTGAGCAATTCAGGTTACACTGAAAAATATTATACTTTTAAGATTTGGGATAGATTACAGAGAAAACAACTCAAGGAGATATTTAAAAATGAGGCCCTCTCCTAATATAAGAAAGAAATTTAATACCTGAACAAAAGAAATAGCACTGAAATTAAAGAAATGGGAAGAGAGAAGAAAGATTTTTAGACTGAATTTCTTTGTCAGATAGATAATGATAGGTAGACGATAGATAGATGATAGATAGAGAGTTAGACAGACAGACAGACAGGTGGGTAAGAAGGAGTCAGGTTCAAGATGGTGACATAGGAAGACTCTGAACACATTTCTTCCCACAGACACACTGAATATATATCTACTTATAGAGCAATTCTTCCAAAAGAACAACTGAGAGTTAATGGAATAGCTTCTGCATAAGAAATGAGAAAGAAACCCCACAGAAAAGGTAAAAGAGAAGAATAGTAACCACAGGAACCCTTCTCCAATGAGGTAACCTGCAGTAGGGAGGAATATCACTGAGGTGCTTAAGTGCAGACTTGTCTGCCTTGGGGCATAGAGATTAAACAGTAATTTAAAAGACACCTAAACTACACCTAAAAGAAATCTATTTACTAACTCTGAGGTACCTGCCAAACAGGTGGGGATCTGGAAGAATCAGATCCCCATCAGATATGCAGGGGAGTGCCAATGTTTACATTCCCCTCCACCTACCTAGATTGCATAGGCAGCAACTCTGTCCAAGCTCTCTGGCCAGCCTGCAAGGCTGCCACAGCGTTCCCTGGGCCACTTACGCCAGCACCTACTCCCACCCAGGCCAGCTGGTCTACCACGGCACCCCTAAAGTTGTGTAGCCTGGGACACTTGGCCCATGATTACTCCAGTCCTGGCCAGCTGGGCTGCCAGGGCATCCCTGGCATATGCATATCCACTTGACATCCAGCCACCTTCCCAAAGCCACATAGAACATCTGGTCTAAACAGAGGTTGCTGGTATACAAGGCTGCTCCTTCAAGATCAGGAGAGGAAGCTGTTTCCCTCTAATTCATAGATACAAAGACACACAAAAAGTCTACCAAAATGAGGATATAAATTATTAAAATGAAAGAATAATAAGAATACCAGACAAAAAATTAGAATGAAACAGAGATACTTAATTTTCCTGACAAACAATTCAAAGTAATGGCATAAAAATGTTCACCGAACTTGACAGAAGAATAGAGGAACAATAGAGGAACACAGAACTTTAGCAAAGAGTTAGAAAATATAAAAAAGAACCAATGGAAGCTGAAGAATACAATAAATGAAATAAAATAATGTAATAGAAGAAATTAAAAGCATTTTATATAATAATATATGATTATGTAAACAAACTTGAAAAAGAAATTAATGTCCTTGAAACAAAATAGTGGATATCACACAGTTAGTAGGACAAAAAGATAAAAACAAAGATAGGATAGTTTCAGGGACCTGTGGAAAAACATCAAGTGTACTAATATTTACATTATAGGATATCAAAAGCTGAAGAGAAAGAAAAATGAGCAGAAAACTGATTTTGTAAAAATAATGACTGTAAAAATTCTAACCAAGGGAAGGAAAAAGGCATTAAAACAATATGGTGCTGGCACAAAACAGACACATAGCTCAGAGGAACAAAAGAGAAACCTCAGAAATAGACCCACACTTATATAGTCAATTAATTAATGACAAAGGAGGAAAAAATATAAATGGGAAAATGACAGCCTGTTCAATAATGGTGTTGGGAAAGCTAGACAGATATATGCTAAAAAAGTAAGACTGGGACATCTTTGTTACAGCATATACAAAAATAAATTCAAAATAAATTAAAGATAAATGTAATACCAGAAACCATAAAATTCCTAGAAGAAAACATAGGCAGTAAACTCTTTGAAATCAGTCTTAGCAACAGTTTTTTAGATCTGTCTCCCAGGGAAAGGACAACAGAAGCAAAAATAAACAAATGGGGCCACATCAAACTAAAAAAATCTTCTGTACAGTGAATAAAACCATCAACCAAACAAAACAGCAACCTACTGAATAGGAAAGGATATTTGCAAATTAAACATCTGATAAGGTGTTAATATCCAAATTATATAAAATGTTCATACAACTCAACACCAAAAAAAAATCTGATTTTAAAATAGTCAGAGGTTATGAATACGCATTTCCCCAAAGAATACATATATATGGCCAATAAACATATGAATTGATGCTGAACATGATTAATCATCAGGAAACTCCAAATCAAAATCACAGTGAGAAATCACCTCATACCTGCCAGAATGACTGGTATCAAAAAGAAAACAAATTATCAGAAATTGAAGAGAAGATATGAAGAAAACAGTAATTCTCATGCACTGCTGATGGGATTGTAAATTAGTGAAGCCACTATGGAAAACAATATGAAGTTTTCTCAAATAATTAAAAATAGAACTACCATACAATTCAGCAATTTCATTTCTGGAAATTTATTCAAAGAAAATGAAAATACTAATTCGAAGAGCTATATGCATGCTTATGTTCATTGCAATGATATTTACAATAGCTAAGATGTGGAAACAATTTTGGAGTATATTGATAGATGAATAATAAAGAAAATAGGTGATAGATATAGAAAATGATGATAAAGACAGATATAGATGTAGATGATATAGACACTCACACAGTTGAATATTACTCAACAAGAAAAAAATAATGGAATTTTGCCATTAAGGACAATATGGATGGACCTAGCGTGTATTATATGGAGTGAAATAAGTCAGTCAGTGGAAGACAAATGTAATGTCATATTAGTTATATGTTGAATCTAAAAAACTAAAATAGGCTCTAGCTAGGTAGTTCAGTTGGTTAGAGACTTGTCCTGATATGCCAAGGTTGTGGGTTTGATCCACAGTCAGAGTACTTACCAGTCAAAGATGTAACCAATGAATGCATAAATAAGTGTAGCAACAAATTTATGTTTCTTTCTCTCTCGGGTAAATAAACTGAAACAAAATAAAAGCAAATTCAGAGGATAAACAGATGATACTGGAGGGAAAAGGTAGTCAGATGGCTGAAAAAGATGAAGAGGAATAAGAGGTACAAATTTCTGGTTATAAAATAACTCACAGGAATATACTGAACAACATAGTTAACAATATTGTAATAACTTTGTACTGTGATAGATTGTTATTAGATTTATTGTGGTGATTACATCATAAATCTAATAACTTGTACACCCAAAACTAATATATTGTATGTCAAATATACTTTAACAAAAATTATATCTATATAATGTATATATATGATTTTATTAATTTATATATATAATATTACCAATAAGAAGAAATCCAGAGGATTGATAAGTGTCCTGCCTGTGGAAATGAGCACAGATATGGTGTAAATCATTGATAATAAATACTATTAGGTGGCTTTAAGTGAAAGCATCTTTTTTTTTTAAATACATCTTCATTGAAGACCTTCTCGGAGAGAATAACTCAGTTATGAAGAGAATAAAAATGAGATAACAGGTAACATTCTTTTTTTCTATAAAAAAAATCAGAAGAATATTTTTTCCTTCATATAAAAGCATATAGCTAAAAGTTGTTAGGAAAAGGGAATTTTCAGCTTATCACAGTAGTCAAAAGTTGTTCCTAAGTTCCCAGGATATGCCTGTCTCCTTCATTGCCATAATTATATCAGAAATAATACCCTCTTTCTGGGGGCACCTGAATGTACCAACTTTTGATCACAATAAAAGCTAAAAAAAAAAAAAAAAAACTAATAGAGTGTCATAATTTTGCTATCAAAACATTACCAGTAGTCGCCTTGGCTGGTGTGGCTCAGTGGATTGAGTGCCAGCCTGTGAATCAAAGGATCTCGGGTTTCATTCTCAATCAGGGAACATGCCTGGGTTGCAGTCTATGTCCCAGTAGGGGGCGCACGAAAGGCAACCATCAATTCCTCTCTTCCTCCCTCCACTCATTCTAAAGACAAATAAATAAATAAATAAAAATTGCCAGTTGTCATTGGAATAATGTGCAATAAGCTGATAGTCAAATGTAGTGACAGAGTTAGAGGCTCACAACTAGTTAGAAAGGGTGGAAACAAACAGCTATCACCATGTTCTTCCTATGGACAAACCTCTAGAACTAAGAAGACACGTATCTTTATTTTATCATTCAAGTAATATTGATTAGAAAAAAATGGTAACAGGATGAGAGTCTTTAAAAAGAAATACTGGAGCATAAGAAAAAAACCACTAAATATTAAAGGAAACAGTACATTTTCAAAAATCAGAAGAAAATACCTTCGTCAAAAGGGATGCTCTCTACAGAGATGGGCGGCTGGAGGCCCAAAGAACCACTAAAAGGGCCAACACATAGATTTTTGTTCGCAGCCGCTTACCCTGGGCTCTGGCAAAGGCAGCAGCAGAATGGGCTAGAGACGCCCGAGAGAGACTGGGAGAGACCTGAGAGACTAGCCGGCAGGATCCCAGCACTGACTCCTCTCCCATAGGGCCACAGCCATCTTGCTCAGGCAGACCACTCCCCGGAGCAGCAGCAGCGTGAGAGCAGCAGCGCAGCCTGGGGGGTGGGGGGTACCCAATAACCCCACCCCCAGGAGGGACTCTGCCCTGGCCCTGTGGTGCCTAAGCCTGAATGCTGCAGGCAGCGTGACTAGATTAACAACTGAAGGAGACAGCCACAGACAGTAGATTCCTAGAAATCTCGAACAGACTGCCTAAGGTCAGACAGGGTCAACATCTGACGTCATCAGAGGCAGATCCAGAAAGAAGAAACAGCGGTAAATACTAGAGGCTACCGAGACAAAAATCCACTGTGGTCTTCTCCATCGCAAACTGTGATATTTTTTTTCTGCTACACAGCTTTGTAAGATCTATTTTGGGTCCATCGAGTTTGTGCATAGTAAGTCATTAGATTTTACACGAACAGTTAATTTCTCTCCATTCTTATGATACTCTTAATCTCTTTACAACCTTATTAATACTGGTTAATTTGATGTTGATACTACTGGTTCATTTGCTGATGATAAAAGAGGAGAGCTACTTTTGCGGATGTGGGTTTATTTCCTGGGCTTGTGGTTTTGTTCTGGCAGCACCTGCGCAAAAACACACACGACGTGGTGGGCAGAGTGACCCTCAGTCAACCAGCTGGAGGGTAAGACCTACCAAGGAATGACCAAACAACAACCAAAACACAATTACTTCCAGAGAGCCGACATAAACAACACAAAAGGCATCCAAGGAGCAGCAAGTTCAGGAGATCAAGGAGACTGCACCTCTGAATCTCACAGGTACCCTACCATAGAAGTTCACACCACAAAGTCAGGAAGTCAAGACAGATCAATTTAAGAAGCAGGAGCAAAAAAGACAAACCTCGTAAAAAATGGGAAGACAAAGAAGTACCCTGCAATCGAAGGGAAAGGAGGAATCCCCAGAAAGAGAACTAAATTAAATAGAGACAAGTGAACTATCAGAAGTTGAGTTCAAAACAATGGTTATAAGGAAGCTCATTGAGAATTACTAAAAACTACAGGGGAACTACAAGGAACTTACTGCAAACTATATCAGCATGAAAAAGGACATAGAAACTATGAACAAGAGGCAAGAGGAAATGAAGGATACAACGTCTGAGTTGAAGGACACAGTAGAAGGACTCAAAAGCAGGCTGGATGAAGTAGACAATCAAATCAGCGAGCTGGAGGACAAGGAAGAAAAAAGCTCCCAGAAAGAGTGGGAAAATGAAAAAAGACTCAAAACTAATGAAGAGGCATTTAGGGAAATGCCGGACAACCTGAAACATAATAATATCCATAGCAAGGGGTAGAGGACCTTTTTGAAAAACTAATGATGGAAAACTTCCCTAATTTGAGGACAGAAAAAGTCACACAAGTCCAGGAAGCACAGAGGGTCCCATTCAAGAGGAACTCAATGAGACCCACTCCAAGACACATCATCATTAAAATGGCAAATATCAAAAACAAACAGAGAACCCTAACGGCAGCAAGGGAGAAAAAGGTAGTAACATACAACGAAACCTCGATACGGCTAGCATCTGACTTCTCAACAGAAACACTACTGGCCAGAAGGGAATGGCAAGAAATATTCCAAGCAATGGGAAGTAAAGGCCTGCAACCAAGACTGCTCAACCCAGCAAGGCTCTCCGTTAAAATGAAAGGCAAAATAAGGAGTTTCCCAGACAAAAGAAGGCTAAAAGAATACACCTCCACCAAACCAGCACTGCAAGTTATGCTACAGGGACTGCTTTAAGAAGATGAAGAAAAAGAATGAGAGAAAGAGAGGAACACAGGTACAAAGGGAAAAACTGAATAAGTACCTATCAATAATAACTTTAAAGGAAAATGGATTACATGCTCCAATCAAGAGACATAAGGTGGCTGAATGGATTAGAAAACAAGACCGGCACATATGCCGCCTACAACAGACCCACATCAGAACAAAGGACCAACACCGATTGAAAGTAAAGGGATGGAAAAAAATATTCCAAGCTAATGGACAGGAAAAAAGATGAAAGAAAGAAAGAGAAAGAAAGAAAGAAAGAAAGAAAGAAAGAAAGAAAGAAAGAAAGAAAGAAAGAAAGAAAGAAAGAAAGAAAGCAAGCAAGCCAGTCAGCCAGGGTAGCAATGCTTATATCAGATGAAATAGATTTCAAAACAAAGGCTATAAAATGAGACCCAGAAGGACACTCCATAATACTCAAAGGAAGAATCCATCAAGAAGACATAAACATTGTAAACCTATATGCACCCAACATAGGAGCACCCAAATATAGAAGGAAAATCTTGGAGGACTTCAAGAAAGATGTAGACAGCAACACGCTGATAGTAGGAGATTTTAACACCCCACTGTCAACAGATGGATAGATCTTCCAAACAAGATATCAACAAGGATATTGTAGAACTGAATGACACATGAGATCAAATGGATATCATCCCAACCTTTCATCCCAAAGAAGCAAAATACACATTCTTTTCAAATGCACATGGAACATTTTCAAAGCTAGACCACATGATAGCACACAAAACAAGCCTCAACAAATGCAAGAAAATTGAGATCATAACAAGCACTTTCTCAGACCACAAGGGCTTGACACTAGAAACCAACCTCAAGGAAAAAACTCAAAAACATTCAAACTCATGGAGACTGAATAGCACGCTATTAAACAATGAATGGGTCAATAATGAGATCCAAGATGAAATCAAAAAGTTTCTGGAAACAAATGGAAATGAACACACAACAGTCCAAAGCCTATGGGACACAGAGAAGGCAGTCCTGAGAGGGAAGTTCGTAGCAATACAGGCCTACTTAAAAAACATAGAAACATTTTGAAATGTTTCGGCCTAATGTAAACGGCCTGACCCTACAGCTTCAAGAACTGTAGAAACAACAACAAAGCCCAGAGAGAGTAGAAGGAAAGAAATAATCAAGATCAAGGAAGGAAAAAATCAAGATGTACCACGTAGAGACTAAAACAGCAATCCAGAGGATCAGTAAATCCAGAAGCTGGTTCTTTGAAAAGATAAACAAAATCGGGAAGCCTTTAAGCAGACTCATGAAGGAAAAAAGGGAGTGGACCCAAATAAATAACATCGAAATGAAAGAGGAGAAATTACAACTGATACCACAGAAATATAAAGGCTTATAAGAAATTACTATGAACAATTATATGCCAAGACATTTGAAAACCTGGGTGAAATGGACAAATTTCTAGAAAAATATAACCTTTGAACACTGAATGAAGAAGAAGCAGAAAGTCTGAACAGACTGATAACAGCTGGGGAAATTGAAGCAGTAATCAAAAAATTCATGTCACACAAGAACGCTGGACAGGATGGTTTCACAGGAGCATTTTACAAACATTTAAGGAAGAGCTAACCCCTGTCCTTCTCAGACTATCCCAAAAAAAATCCAAGAAGAGGGAAGACTCCCAAACTCTTTTTATGAGGCCAGCATCATCCTAATCCCAAAACCAGGTAAAGACACAACCAAAAAAAACAGCTACAGGCCAACATCACTGGTCAACAAGGACGCTAAAATCCTCAACAAAATATTGGCAAACAGCATCCAGCAATACATTAAAAAGATCATCCACCACATTCAAGTGGGATTCATCCCAGGGATGCAAGGATGGTTCAATATTCGTAAATCAATCAATGTAATACATCACATAACAAAAGAAAAGACAAAAATCACATGATCATATCAATAGATGCAGAAAAAGCAGCAACAAGAAAAATAATGTACCTGGGAATAGACTTAACCAAGGAGATAAAAGGCCTGTACTCAGAAAACTACACAACACTGAAGGATGAAATTAAGGAAGACACAAATAAATGGAAGCATATACTGTGTTCATGGATTGGAAGAATTAACATCATCAAAACGTCCGTACTACCCAAAGCAATGTATAGATTCAACGCAATCCCTATTAAAATACCATTGACATGTTTCACAGATATAGAACAAACACTCCAAAAATTTATATGGAACCATAATGACCGCGAATAGCCGCAGGAAGTTCGAAAAAGAAGAACAAAGTAGGGGGGATCACAATACCTGACATCAAACTATATTACAAGGGCACTGTAATCAAAGCCGTCTGGGTGCTGGCATAAGAACAGACACATAGATCAATGGAACAGAATAGAGAGCCCAGAAATAAACCCGTGTCTCTTTGGTGAATTACTATTCGACAAAGGGTGCAGAAGCATAAAATGGAGTAAAAATGGCCTCTTCAACAAATGGTGTTGGGAGATCTGGAGAGCTACATGAAGAAAAATGAAATTTGACCACCAACTTACACCATGCACAAAAATAAACTCGAGATGGATAAAAGACTTAAATGTAAGTCGAAACACCATAAAGGTCCTAGAGGAGAACATAGGCAGGAAACTCTCAGATATCCCACACAGCAATATTTTCGCTGACATGTCCCCTAGAGCAAAGGACGTAAAGGAAAGAATAAACAAATGGGACTTGACCAAAATAAGAAGCTTCTGCGCGGCTAAAGAAAACATCAGCAAAATGAAATGGGAACCAACAGTATGGGGAAACATATTTGCCAATGATACCATGGACAAGGTTTTGACCTCCAAAATATATAAAGAACTCACACGACTCCACTCCAGGAAGACAAACAATCCAATAAAAAATGGGCAAAGGACCTGAACAGACACTTCTCCAAGGAGGACATACACAGGGCCCCAAGACATATGAAAGGATGCTCAGCATCACTAGCCATCAGAGAAGTGTAAGTTAAAACCACAATGAGATACCACTTCACACCAGTCAGAATGGCCATCACGGGCACATCAACAAACAACAAGTCCTGGTGAGGTTGTGGAGAAAAGGGAGGCCTAGTGCACTGTTGGTGGGAGTGCAGACTGGGGCAGCCACTGTGGGAAACAGTCTGGGACTTGCTCAAAAAGCTAAAAATGGAACTGCCTTTTGACCCAGCAGATTCCACTGCTGGGATTATACCCTAAGAATTCCAAAACACCACTTTTAAGGAACCTATGCACCCCAACGTTCATAGCAGCACAATTTACTATAGCCAAGTGCCGGAAGCAACCTAAGCGACCATCAGTAAATGAGTGGATCAAAAAACCACGGTACATTTACACAGCGGAATACTACACAGCAGAAGGAAAGAAAGAGCTACCACCCTTTGCAACAGCATGGATGGAACTGGAGTGCGTTATGCTAAGCGAAATAAGCCCAGGGGTGAAATACAAATACCACATGATCTCACCTATAAGTGGAACCTAATCAACAAAACAAACAAGCAAGAAAAATATAACCAGCAACATTGAAAGAAAAACTGACAGTAACAAGAGGGGGAGGAGGGAGGGGTGAAACGGGGAAAAGTAGGGAAGGGTCAAGGAACACGTATAAAGGACCCATGGATAAAGCCAAGGTGGGGAAGGATTGAGGGTGGGAGTTTGGGGTGGGTGGGGCAGAGGAGAGTGGCGGTGGGAAAATGGAGACAAATGTACGGGAACAATATAAAAATTTAAAATCAAACTAAGATTTGACTGAATATTCCTAGTGATGTTTCATGCCTTTTTCCTGTAGAAGATACTGTCTCTCAAAGGATTCTTTCATTTAAACAAAAAATCACTATTTTACTCAAGAAACAATCTTAAAATTTTTTAAAATGTAGGACTGTTAAAAGTCATTTTTTTGTCATAATAAAATTAAACGAAGAAAATATAAAAATATTTGTTTTTTAAAACTAAACCCAGTCTTTTATGAATTAAAAATCTAATATTAATTTGAGTCAATAATAAACAGCAGATAAAATTACATATTGTTAGTAATATAAAATATATATATATATGACTTTAGCAAAGCCAAAAACAGTAGAAAATCTATAGATGTAAACTATCTCATTATTAAGTAAAGCAGTATTATATTGAATACCTCTGGTTCTATCTTCTATATATATTTAGAATCCAAGAAGTTCTCATTGTAATCTACAACCTCTGTTCTAGCTTTGCCCAAAATGTCATGACACACATAGGAACTATTATAATGAGTCCCCTAATTGTTAACCCTGCTTCTCATCTTTGCCATGCAAATACTATTGACAACACTAACCAGTATAATCCTGTTAATTGTGTCATATAACATCACACATCTGCCTAAAACTTGTCAGATGGCTTTCCAACTTACTCAACTAAAAATCAAAATGTGTATATTAGTATAAAAGGTCCTTTTAAGTCTCTCCTAAACATCCGTACTTTCTTTGCAGTGATCACCAGTTTTCTCTTTGTCTTAGATTCCTCTCCCTGACACTCACCTTGCTCCACAAACATGGCATCCTGCTGTTTCTTTAATTTGTCTGGATACTCCAGCCTCAGGGCTACCTAGAATTCCATTTCTCCAAAGAGTTCTATGGCTTATGTCCTTTGATTGTATTAAGTTTTGGGCCAAATGCTAACTTTTAAGTGAAGTCTTTACGCTTCACCTTAATGAAAATTACAATGTTCCTTACCACTACCAACCTCACAAACTTTAGCACACTTGCATTCTAACTATACTAATTGATTGATTTTTCAAATTTTATGCTTCCCTATAGTAAAGTGAAAAACCATGTGATGATAAGGATATCTGTCATGAGTTTTGGTTTTGTTTTGTTTTTAACTAATTTATTTTTAGTACATAAAACAGTGCTAACATCAAGTAGCTACTTAACAGAGATATTGAGTAGATGAAATTAAGAATTCATTACGTGAGTTTTAATAGCCAACTTGATAAATTGAAAGGCACTAGTATTAGTGGACTGGAAGACAGGTTAATAGAAAATATCCAACCTGAACCAGAAAAAAAAGTGAAACTTCATAAAAGAGAATTAAAGAAACATGAAAAATTGCAGATAACATGTATGAAAGTAGAGTATCCTAAGCAGAAAAGAGAAAGCTGGACAAAAGCAATATTTGAACATATAATGGCCAAAAATATTCTAAAAGTAATGAAAGACATAAACCCACAAATTTAATAGTCTTAAAAGTATAAGTACAATCAATCAATTAATAAAAAGAGAATCACAACTAAGCTTATCTTTGAAAGATTGGTGAAAACCAAATTAAAAAAAAAGTTTTAACTGCTGTTAAAAGCAAGAAATTTTATTAGAGATAAAGAAGAATATTTTATAATGATAGAGGAGTAAGTTGATCAGCAGGGCAAAAATTCTAAATTTGTGTGTAACCAAAACATAACTTCAAAATTTATAAAGCAAAATAAAATTTATAGAAATAAATTATAAAACAAAATATAAGTTATAGAATTAGGAAAAATAAATTCAGAAAAAGTGATGTAATTTTAAAAAAATATATGTTTATTGATTTTAGAGAGAGAGAGACATCAATGTGACAGAGAAATATTGATCTGTTGCCTCTTGTACTTGCTTGGACTGGGGATTGAACACGCAACCTAGGTATATGCCCTGACTGGGGATCAAAATGCAACATTTCCGTGCACAGGATGATGCTTCAACCAACTGATCCACACTGACCTTAAGGTAATTTTTACGTACCTTTCTCCATAGGTAATAAAATAAGGATTTAAAAATTTTGTACAAATATAGAAGTTGTAACAATACTATATTTAGTTATTTGTTGCTGCATAAACATCACCACAGATTTAATGTTAACCTATATAACTTATTATTTCACAAATTTTGTCGGTCAAGAATCATGGCACAGCTTTTCTGGGTTCTCTCTGCCTCATAGTCTCCTATGGAAGCTTCAATCAAGGTGCTGCCCTGTTGCCCCAAGCTGCAGTCTCACCTCAAGGCTTGATTGGATATGGTTCCAGGACCACACATTTCTTAGCACTGTTTTGTTTCTTACAGCCAATTGTACCAAAAAACCCAGTTTCTTTCCAACCGTTGATTAGAAAATGATGTCACCGTCATTTTATAGCTGTTTGTTACTTCAGTGACATGATGTCACCACATGATGCTTGCTTTATCAAAACCAGCAAAGGAATGTCTCCTAGCAAGACCGATGATACAATCTTATGCATCATATTCTATGGGCTAGAAACAAGTAACAGGACCCAGCAACCACCAAGGGAGGAAATTACTGAAGGGCTTTGTTCTCCAGAGGCCAAGATAATTGCAGGTCATCTTAGAGTATGTTCTTCACAAACACAATTAACTAACATATATAATTGACATCAGAACACTTCATCCAATGACAACAGAAGGCATAAGGAATGTTCACCAAAATTGGCCACGTACTGGATTATAAAACAAAACTCAACAAATTTCAAAGGTTTTAAAGATATTCAAAATACATTATTTGACCGCAATGAAATTAAGTTAGAAATTAATAAGAATGAGAAAACTAGAAATCCCCCCCTGCTGCTTGGAAATTAAGCAGTGAATTTCTAAGTAATGCATGGATTAAAAAATAGAAACTGGAAAACATTTTAGCTGAATGACAAAGAAAATATAAACTATCAAACCTTAGGGAATACAGCTAACAATACTTATAAATTTATAATCTCCGATTCATATATTTAAAAAAAGAAAGGTTAACAATAAATGATTTTATCTTCCATTTTGAGCAATACATAGAAAAAGAACACATACAAACCCAAAGATAGTAAAAATAAAATAATAAAAATGAATTTAAAACAAATATTCCTTTGAGAAATTCTAAAAATGTGATGGTAAACGTCATTACTCATCAGGAGAATATAATGCACATACACTTATTGTACAGCACCACAACATAGGATGACTAACGTGAAAATGACAATAAAATGTTAATGAGAGTAAAAACTCTTATAATCACATTGCATTATTTGTTGATAATATCCACTGACGTTGTATACCCTGTGATCCAGTGATTTCATTCCTAAGCATATGTTTGAGATATATATATATATATGTATACACATACACACCTCGCGCGCGCGCGCGCACACACACACACACACACACACACACACACACCCCTCCAGAAGCACACTTGAAGTAACCAAAAACTTAAACACCTTAAGTGTCCTTTAACAATTAATGAATAAATAAATTATTGCTTTGGACTGAATGCTTGTGTTTCTCCTCTAAATTTACTTGTTGGAATTCTGATGCTCAATGTGATGATGTGAGGAGGTGGAACATTTGGGAGTGTTTATGCCATAAGGGTGAAGCCCTCATGGAAGAGATCCATGTTTTTGTAAAAGAGGCCCCAGAGTGCTCCCTAGATCCTTCTGTTATATGAAGATACAAAAATCCGAGACTCGAAATAGAGTCTTCACCTTACCAAACTCGTAGCCTGATCTTGGACTTGTACCCGTTAGAACTGTAGGAAATAAGTTTATGTTGTTTAAAAGCTATCAGATGTTTGGTATTCTACCATAGCAGCCTGAAAAGACTAAGAAAACTATGATACATTAATACATACAGCATTGAGAATAAATATACTAATGCTACATAGAATAGCATGGATGAATCTCATAAACATAATGTTGAGCAAAAGAAGCCAAATAGCTAAAGAATACATACTCTATGTAACTTTTAAAAATCAATATAATTTTGTAATGTGCAATAAAAATAATAAACATTAGAAATAAATATATTTATTTAGATTTTTAAAAAGCAGGCATAACTACAGTCATACATTGGAGATGCTGCAGGTTTGGTTCCAGGCACTGTAATAAAACAAATAACACAATAAAGTGAGTTGCACAAAGTTTTTGGTTTCCCAGTGCATATAAAAGTTATGCTTACACTCTACTATAGTTTATTAGGTATGCAATAGCATTATGTTTAATAAAACAATCTATATACCTTAATTAAAAAAGTACTTTATTGCCAAGAAATGCTAACCATCAGCAAGTTTTAATCCTTTTGCTGGTGTAAGTTCTTGCCTCAATGTTGATGGCTGCTCACTGAATGTGATGATGGTTCCTAAACTTTGGGGTGATAATTTCTTAAAACAAGACAGTAATAAGGTTTGCTACATCAACTGATTCTTAATTTTACAAATAATTTCTTAAAGATCACTGATCATAGATCATTATACAAATATGCTAATAAAAAAGTTTGAAATATTGTGAGAATTACCAAAGTATGACACACATACAAAAATAAACAAAAACTGTAGGAAATAGATGCTGATAGAATTGTTTGACATGAGATTGTCACATCTTTAATCTGTAAAACAAACAAACAAACAAACAAACAAAAAACCCCACAAACCCACAACATCTGTGAAGCACAATACAATAAGGAGAGATCCAAAAAGGTAATGGAGTAAGTGGAAGCCACATTAACTGCCTCCAAGGACCAAACTGGAATTACAATTAAATTACAGAAAAATCATTCTGAATAACAAACTGGACACTAGCTGAAGAAAAGCCTCATAACCAAGGACTTACAGAAGAAACCACATCACCCAACAAGACTGGTAGGAAGTGTAGAGGGGTTGTCTGGATGCCCATGGGTGGCAATTGAAGTTATGGAAGAATTTTTAAGCAGCTGGGGGATTCCAAGCTGGGATCCCTAGCATATCGTACCAGAACCAGGAAAGAACTCTAAATAACATCCAGCTGTGAAAAGCAGTGGGGCTTCTCTCCATCAAGGAGAGATGGATAGAGATGCAGAGAGCCTCTTGAAGGGCCAACATACAAAATTTCATTTGCAGCTACTTAACGCTGGGCTCCAGAAGGGGAAGAACAGAGTGGACGAGAGCCAGAAGAAGAGAGTCTGGAGAGAGAGTTGAAGGGCAAGCTGCCAGGATCCCTGTACTGAGTCATTCACCATACTTCAGGGGCTATCTTTCTCCAAGTGGCATCAGACTGAAGGGAAGCAATAGCCTCACCCACTGAAATTACTCTAAGTCTGCCTGCAGGGGAGTACAGCTGGAAGCAATTTCTGGGTTTAAGCCTAACAACTAAGGTGGACCTCAGGGAGCTCTGAGGTTTTAGCTGACCCTCCTCTGGACCCAGGACTGATAAAAGCCCATCTTGGTGTGCAGGCTGGTCCTTTCTGCCCACCCGCAGGCCCAGCAGAGGGAGCCATTAACTGTGGATTGTGATAGTTCTGAACAGGTTACCCAAGCCCAGCCACAGACAGCATCTGACATAGGTCTGCACCACACTCTATGAGGACCTACCTAATAGAGAAAACCAGACAAAAAGACATAACTAAAATGGGAAGACAAAGAAACAGGCATGAAAGAACAAGAGAAGAGGTAAATGAAATGGAGGCAAGCAATCTATCAGACATAGAGTTTAAAATAATGATTATAAAGATGCTCAATGACATGAGAAAATACACAGAAACAATAAAAAAGGATCAGTCAGAAATACAATTTGCAATATCTGAAATAAATAATACACTGGAAGGAATAAAGAGTAGATTAAATGAAGCTGAGGATTGAATCAATGACCTGAAAAACAAGATAGAAAAAACACCCAAGCAGAGCAGCAAAAAGAAAAAAAGAATTTAAAAAAATGAAGAGAGCTTAATAAAGCTTTGGGACAATGTGAAGCATAATGACATCTGCATTATGGGAACACCAGAAGAAGAAAGTGAGCAAGAGATTGAGAACCTATGTGAAGAAATAATGACCAAAAACTTTTCTAACCTGGTGAAGGAAAAAGACACACAAGTCCAAGAAGCACAGAGAGTCCCAAACAAGATGGAACCAAAGAGGCTCATGCCAAGACACATTATAATTAAAATGGCACAGTGTGAAGACAGGAGAAAATCTTAAAAGCTGCAAGAGAAAAGCAGTTAGTTATCCATAAGGGAGCTCCAATTAGATTGTCATCTGATTTCTCAACAGAAGGGAATGGCATAAAATATTCAAGGTACTGAAAAGCAAGGACCTAAAACCAAGCTACCTTATCCAGCAAAGTTATTATTTAAAATTGAAGGAGAAAGAAAGAGCTTCCCAGAGAAGGAAAAGCTAAAGGAGTTTGTCTGAATGTCCAGGGTCTTGCTTTAAGAAGAATAAGAATTTAAACAAAAAAGGAAAATAGTTAAAAAATAAAATGGCAATAAATACATATCCATCAATAACCACTTTAAATGTAAATGGTTTGCATGTTCCAATCAAAAGACAAAAGGTAGCTGAATGGATAAGGAAACAAGATCTATATATATGCAGTCTCCAAGAGAGGCATCTCAGATCAAAATATATACACAGACTAAAAATAAAGGGATGGGAAATGATATATCATGCAAATGGAAAAGGAAAAAAAGGTGGGGTAGTAATACCTATATCCAACAAAATGGACTTCATAAACAAGGCCATAGAAAGTGACAAAGAAGGGCACTACATAATGATAATGGAAACAATCCAAAAAGAGGATATAACCTTAGTAAAAATTTATGAACCCAACATAGGAGCACCTAAATATGTAAAGCAAATCTTGATGGACATAAAGGGAGAGGTCAACACAAATACAGTCATAGTAAGAGATGTTAACAACCCATTGACATCAATGGATAGATCATTCAGACAGAAAATCAGCAAGGACACAGAAATGTTAAATGACACACTAGATCAAATGCATTGAATTGATATCTACAGAGTGTTTCACTCCAAAGCAGCAGAATATACATACTTTTCAAGTGCACATGTAACATTTTCTAGGATAAACCACATGCTGGGACACAAACCAAGTATCAATAAATTTAAGAAGGTTGAAATCATATCAAGCATATTCTCTGACCACAATGCTATAAAACAAGAAATCAATCACAAAGAGAACACTGAAAAACACACAAAGACATGGAAGCTCAATAACATATTATGAAACAATAAATTGGCTAACAATGAGATCAAGGAAGAAATCAAGATACTTGAAACAAATGAAAATGAGGACACAGCAATCCAAAATCTGAGGGGCACTGGGAAAGCAATCTTAAGAGGGAAATTCCTAGCATTACAGGCCTATTAAAAAAAAAGGAAAAAAAAAAAGAAAAAGCTCAGATAAATGATCTAACTTTACTCTTAAAGGAACTTGAAAAAGAACAACAAAAAAGAAGCTCAAAGTGAGTGGAAGAAAATAATAAAGATCAGAGCAGAAATAACAAAATGGTCTAAAAAATGATTCAAAAGAACAATGAATTCAAGACCTGCTTCTTTGAAGATAAACAAGATTTACAAACATTTAACCAGACTGATCAATAAAAAAAGAGAGAGGGACCAAATAAATAAAATTATAAATGAAAGAGGAGAAACAGCAACTGACACTAAAGAAGTACAAAGATTATAAGAAAATCTGAACAGAAAACTGAACAACCTGGGTAAAATGAATAAATTCCTAGAGACATACAATCTTCCAAAAATAAATCAGGAAGAATCAGAGAATCTGAATAGGCAAATTACACCTACTGAAACTGAAGCAGTAATCAGAAAACTTCCAACAAACAAGGACCATGCACCAGATGGCTTTACAGGTGAATTTCACCAAACATTCCTAGAACTAACACTTCTCCTTTTCAAACTATTTCAAAAAATTCAAGAGGAGGGAAGACTCCCAAGCTCATTTTGGGTGGCCAGCATTATCCTAATTCCAAAACCAGACAAAGACACTACAAAGAAAAATATCATAGGCCAATATCCCTGACGGACATAGATTCTAAAATCCTCAACAAACTATTAACAAAAAAAAATAATAATAATACAGCAATGCATTGAAAAGATCATACATCATGATTAAGTGAGATTTATTCTAGGAAAGCTAGGCTGGTACAACATTCATAAATCAATAAATGTGGTACACAACATAAAAATTTGGAGGATAAAAACCACGTGATTATATTAATAGGTGCAGAAAAAGCATTTGATAAAATCCAGCATCCAGTTATGATAAAAACTCTCATCAAAGTGGAAGTAAAGGAAACAAACCTAAACATAATAAAGGACACATATATTACAAACTCCCCACCAACATCATACTCACTGGTCAAAAACTACAGGCATTCCCCTTTAGATTGGGGACAAGTTAGGGATGTCCTCTTTCACCTCTTTATTTTTTTTAAACAGTGTACTGGAAGTCTTAGCCATGGCAATCAGACAAGAAGAAGAAATAATAGGCATCCAAATTGGAAAGAAAGAAGTAAAACTGTCTTTATTTGCAATTACATGATACTGTACATAAAGAACCCTAAAGATTCTACCAAGAAACTACTAGAACTGATAAATGAATTCAGTAAAGTAGCAGGATATGAAATTAATATCCAGAAATAAGTTGCATTTTATAAGACAATAATGAATATCAAAAAGGGAAATTAAGTAAACAATCCCATTCACAATTGCTTCAAAAAGAATAAAATACCCAGGAATAAATCTAACCAAGAATAAAAAAGGCCTGTACTTGGAAAATTATAGACCCTGAAGAAAGAAATGAAGAAGATGCAAATAAGTAGAAACAAATACTGTGTTCATGGATAGGAAGAATAGATATCATTAAAATGCCCATGCTACTCAAAGTAATCTGTAGATTCAAAAACATCCCTATAAAGATTCTGATGACATATTTCACAGAACAATGATCTTGAGAAAAGAAGAACATAGTTGGAGGAATCATGCTACCTAATAACAAACTGTACTATAATGCCATACTAATCAAAAGAGCTCGATACTGCCCTAAAAACAGGCACATAGATCAACATACAATAGGCTAAAGATAGTTTATTCAATAAATGGGTTTGGGAAAATTGGACAGATATGTGCAGTAAAGGAAACTAGACCACTTTCTTGCACCACACACAAGAATAAATTTAAAATGGATTAAAGACTTAAATGTTAGACCTGAAACCATAAAAAAATCCTAGATGAAAACATAGTAAAATCTTGGACATTGCTCATAGCAATGTTTTATCTGATATACCTCCCCAAGCAAGGGAAACAAAATAAAAAATAAACAAATACACTACATCAAACTAAAAAGTTTGGACAGCAAAGGAAACCATCAACACAATAAAAAGGCAACCCCTGGAATGGGAGGACATATTTGCGAATACATATGAGAAGGGGTTAATATTCAAAATTTATAAAGAAGTTATAAAACTCAACACCAAAAAAAACAAACTATCCAATTTAAACAATGGGCAAAGGACCGGAATAGTCACTTCTCCAAAGAGGTCATAGACAGCCAATAGACATATGAAAAGATGCTCAACATCACTAATCATCAGAGAAATGTAAATTAAACCACATGGGATATAATTTCAAACCTGTCAGAATGATTATCATCAATAAATCCACAAACAAGTGCTGGAGAGAATGTGGAGAAAGGAAACTTTTTTGCACTATAGGTGGGAATGCAGATTGGTACAGCCACTATGGAAGTGGTATGGAGATACTTCAAGAAATTAAAAATGGAACAGCTATTTGACCAAGTGATTCCACTTCTGGGAATATATCTGAAGAAACCTGAAACATTAATTCAAAAGAACATAGGGACTTCTATGTTCATTGCAGCGTTATTTACAATAGGCAAGATATTGAAGCAACCCAAGTATTCATCAGTAGATGAATGAGTAAACAACTATGGGTTATTTACACAATGCAATATTACTCAGCCATAAAAAAGAAGAAAATTTTACCCTTTGTAACAGTATAGAAAGACCTGGAGAACATTATGCTAAATGAAATAAGCTAGTCAAAGAAAGCCAAATACTGTATTATTTCACTCATGTGGAATCTAATGAACAAACTGAACTAACAAGCGAAACAGAGACAGACTCAGAGAAAGCAAGCTCATAGCTCTAGTGGGGGAGGGTTAGGGAGTGGAAGGATGGAGCAAAAAGAAAAAGGACTTGTGGACATGAAGAACAGCGCATTGATTGCAGGGGGAGGTGGGTATAAGTGGCATATATGGTAATGAAAAAATGCAATTAAAATACATAAAAAATAAAATGAGGTATAACTAGAATGTATTCTAGTGACTTTACCTGTGGGGATGGGATGATAGTGACTGGATGTGTCACAGTGAGAAGATATTTTTGGAGCAGTTTCTTGCTTTGGATAATACTTACAAATGAGAATTTAATTCATTTAATGAAACTTCATTTATATGTATACACATCATGTTTGAACTTCAGGTTGTATAACACAAGCTTTTGGAAAGCAGGTGGTACTTTTCACTTTATTACCATTTCAGTTTACCAAAAGGTGTCATAGGAACAATCTACTTTTAAATAGTAGGAGAAAACTGCATTATTTATTATTTTCTTAATTATTAGAAGGAACTCTGCTTTATCATAAAAATATCAATATTATGGGAAACAGACAAAGGATATGAACAATTTTTCACAGAAGCTAATACAAGTAGGTTTCTAAACATTTTATGGATGGTCCAGCTCATTGATAATAAGAAGAAAGCAATAAAATACCATTTGCCAACTCTCATTTGTCAAGTTTAAAAAGTCTGATATGCTGTGTTGGGGAGGGTGTGGAGAAACAGAAGCTCTCAAACCTGCAGGTCAGAGTATATACTTTGCTATGGTACCACTTAGAATAACAATTTAGTAAATATAAAATTAATAAATGCACATAATAAATGACCCTGAAACTATACTAGTACAAATAAACACTAGAGGTGTGCCCCTGAGTACAGCCAAATGTTGCTTAATGACAGAGATACGTTCTGAGAAATGCATGGTTAGGCGATTTCATTGTTGTGTGAACATGCTACAGTGCATTTACATACACCAAAATGATATAGCCTACTACCCACCTAGGTTACATAGTATAGTCTATTGCTCACTGGTTATAAACTTGTACAGTTCAGTGTTACTGGACTGACCGCTGTCTAAACATGTAAATACAGAAAAGGTACAGTAAAAAGTGCAGTATAAAAAATGGTAACCCTTTATAGGACACCTACAATGAGTAAAGCTTACAGGACTGGGAGTTGCTCTGGCTGAGTCAATGAGTGAGTGGTGAGTAAATATGAAGACCTAGGATATTACTGGACATTACTGTGGACTTTTTTTAATTTTACTTTTTTATAAAACTTTTTAAAAAGAGTTTCTTTATTTTTAGAGAGAGGGGAAGGAAAGGAGAGAGAGAGGGAAAGAAACATCAATGTGTGCTTGTTTCTCTCACTCCCCGAACTGGGGGCCTGGCCAGCAACCCAGGTATGTGCCCTGAATGGGAATCAAATCAGTAACCCTTTGGTTCGCAGGCCAGCACTCAATCCACTGAGCCACACCAGCCAGTGGGTCTTTCTAATACTGTTCCACAAGCCGTTCCAGCAGGGTTAGAAAAAGAACATTGAAGCTGTCAGCGATGCTCCGTGAGCATGATTTGTGCTGCAGTGATTGAGAATATCAAGGAGAAACTGGCTGGGTAAGGTGTAGATCACTATGGTAGTGACTGTCAGGAGGGAGTAAAAGGTGGCCTGAGGGTCAGTAAGAATAAGAAATCAAGATGGAGATATAAAAGAACACAGAGATTGCCGTGGCAATGAGGTTTTGGTTATTGCATGATGCAGCAGTGATCAGATTAAGGGAACTTGTGGTATTCATAAAAAGAAGGGTATTTAATATGGAGAGAGCACAAAACTGAAGATTCAGTATTTTAACTTTGGAAATTTATTTTTGATTCCACTGACTCTACCTGGCATGAGGGGCTCTCTCTGGCATTGAATTAATGGAAGAAATAAAAGCTGTCTATGATTTACATCACTATAACCTGAAAATATTTCCAAAGTGCAGTGACAGGCTGGCCCCACCCTACTACAGAAAGCTTTTACTAAAGTGGCAATAACGTTTAATACTTGTCAAGATGGCACCTGTGGACCTGTGTCCTTGCCTTGGAGCTTAGATCATCAGCCAAGAATTTGCAAACACGTACTCTGAAGACCATCTGACTGGATCTGGGAGGGTTGTAGCACCCTCTGAATATGTATTGCTGGGAGGCCAGGCTCATCTGTGGTAAAACTGGTCAGCAGTTGACCCATTGAGATTTAATCTGTGTGCTCAAAATTGAGGTGGTGCGAGTGAGAAGGAACCTGTCAACAAGCTCCACAGATGTTGGTCTCATCAGAAAAGAAATTCCCCCTGAACCACGTATCTCTCCATTTCTTACAGGAAATAGACATCATTATAATCTTAGGGTACCACTGTTGTATGTATGGTCTATTTTTGAACAAAACATTGCTATGTGGCACTTGATTATATATGAAATAACTTTTGTAAGCTCACTCATTGCAGTATTGTTTGTAATGGCAAACTGGAAATACTCTAAATGAAGGGGTATGGTTAAATGATGCAATAGTTAATTTTATGTGTCAGCTTAACTAAATAATGGTAGGTACCCAGTTGTTTCTAACAGTAGTCTAGATGTGTAAAATAATTTTTTTTAGGTCTGATTAACATTTAGTTCAGTAGACTGAGTAAAGCAGATTACCTTTTATAATGTAAGTGAGCCTCATCCAGTCATTGTAGGCCTTAAGAAAATAATAAATTTCTAGAGGAAGGAATTCTTTCTCCAGCCAACATTTTAACTCAAATATTAACTTTTTCTGGGATTTCCAGCATGCCAGTTCCTCAAAATCACAATCTCAATCTCCTTCTCTCTCGCCTCTATCTATCTATATCTATATCTATATCTATATCTATATCTATATCTATATCTATATTTATATCTATATCATCTATAATTATATCTATATCTATCTATATCTACATCTATATCTAACTATATATCATCTATATCTATCTTAATCTATATCTTCTACATACCTATATCTATATCTATCTAGATCTATCATCTATATCTATATCTAATCATCCATCTATATCTAGCTGTATCTATATCTATAATCTATATCATCATCTAAATTATCTATATCTATCTATCTATCTATAGTCTTTGGAGAATACTAATAGAAATAACTGGTGGATATATTGACTAAAATGATTACACTTTTGTCATTATAATGACATGAGCTAAGATGAGAATGGGAATCTATATGTATAATTATATCCATATCTATATTTATATTAATATATAATTTTGCAATGCAGGTATTTATATGTTGAGTATGGTATGATTATGATTATATGGTAATTAGTAATTACTTCTATAGCAATAGAGAAGGGGCATTTGCTGAGAGTGGATGTCACAAAAGGAGAAGTTCCTTGAGATACATAATTAATTGACGATAAAAATCAGAGAGAGAAGTAGGGAATGGAATTCTAGGAAAATAAAACAATGAAGAGAGAAGTGAAAATGTGACTAGGAAATCACATCCTAGGGTCATTTTAAGCTATTGGATTGCTCTAAAGAAAGTTTCTCTAAAAGGAACAGTGGGAGCTGATAGTGAAGAGGTCAGTCAAGATCAGATGATGAAGGTCTTGAACCCAGAAGTCATTTTTTAATAAAAAATGGTCACTATTAATATTAAACACCCATCAAGACTTAATCACCAGAGTCAAAATGATTGCTCCATGGTTTTGTGTTGCAGAGGACTGATTCACTGGGATTCTAAGTGCAAATGCCAGTAGGGATGAGCTGTGCTATATTTTTACTAGAACAGTTATTGTGTGCTGTTTTTGTTGTTATTGTCCTGATTCCAAAATTCAGTGGGATTTGCTTAGTCTGCCACCAACCTGTTTTTCCCAAAATCCTTATTAATTTTAGTGCATCATAATACAGAACACAAGGTTTTTCAGTAACACACATATAGAATAATAACAGAAACACCTACACATTGTGTAGGCATCATATTTTATTTTTAAAATTAAAAAAAATATGAATTCTGAAATTATCTTGCCCCAAGGATATTCTATAAAAATTGTGCACGTGAATACACATATGTACAAAATTTCTAGATGTCTTAAAACAGAGAAGAACAGTGAATTCATTTGACGATAAAATTGGGCTCTTGCAACTTCTCAGCAGGCTTGAGCAATGAACTAAATCTAACAAGATAATGTACAGCAGAGACACATGCAACATTCTCCATTTGAGTAAGATGGTCAACTGAATAAGTAGGTATTTAAAAGTACCACGTGTTAAAAGACTGTGACTTTAGTGAGCACAATTATAATCTGCAAACTAACAGATTCTTGATGATGTCACAGGCTCCTATAAACCCTTTTATTCCATGTTTCTATGAGGGTGACTTCAATCACATATGTGTGAAATAACTACTAAATATCTGGTGTTTTTTGGGTTGGTCTGTTTTGTTTTGTCTACCACTCACCTTCAATAATTAAGCAGTGGCTTTACCTATAAAAATAGCAACATAAATAATGATTCTTTAAAATCTTAATTGCCCTAGAGAATATTCCAAAATTTTAGAAATTATCTATTAGTTTAAAATTTATTTAAATATGTGTTCTGGGATGGACTGTTTTAAACCTACTTATGTTATCATGGTATATGTTGTTACAGACTCACACTGACCATTTAATTTTTATCATGATCTTTTTAGGTAAATGTAATTGAGATTTTGAATTAATGTAAATTGGTGTGAGAAATAATTATAAGTGGTTTGTGAAATGTCTGTTCCAGCTCTGCTCCTCCCTTCTTTTGCTGTCAGGGGGCCTCAGTAATCTCAAATTCAGAGCAGTGCTTGATAAATATTAGCGCTCATTAGAATCATCTCAAGAACCTCTTACCCCAAGGCATTCTGATTCAGTAAGTGGTAGGAGAGGACTGGAGTAATTTGCATTTCTAAGAACATCCCAGTGTTGCTGATACTCTTAATCAGTGGACCACGCCTTGAATAGCAAAGTACTAGATCTAGGCCTTGCATGTCTTCAATTCATTGTCCCATTAGGGTGTAAGTGTTTCTGATTCTATATCAAAGGACCTCTTCTCCATTAATATGATAACTGAAGATAATGAGCATAAATATATTTATAGTTTATTCATCTCAGGTATGCATGTATCTGACAAAGCTCTTTTGAGATGCTATGATTCAAAGAAGTTAAATTAACGATGGCAATTTTCTATATCATAAAGGATATATAATCTGGGCACATAAGACTGAAAGTGTTTCCAACAGTAGTCATGAGTAAATCTAGGTGGACCAGCATGTGAACAACAGTGTTTCTTGGCATTTGAAAAGGCTAAGAAGATGAAGTTATGTCTGAACATAAATCATAGCAGTACTTACATACAGGGTCCAGCACAAATAGCGCTTCTTTTTTTATTACAAAATCTTTTATTACAAAATCATAAGCATGTAATTCTGTAACATGACAATATTACACTTAAGCATACCATATGACATTTGAGGTGAAATGTTTAAATTAAAACTATAAATTATTATGCTCATGTTATTACCTTACCAACCACACTCAAACAGGCTTTACTTCTTCTGCCAGATCCTGTATGTGTGTGTGTGTGTGTGTGTATTTATAAGCGTGTGTGTGTGTATTTTTTTCCCCCTAACTAACCACAGATAAGATTGTGCTTTGCCAGAACTTCATGTGTCAGGATGTGTAACAGATGTCAACTGAAGTGACAGGGTTTAGGATGATATTGGTGAATTAAAGGGCAGATGTCAGTTTTAAGTGACAGATTTTCTGTAATCTACTGTCTCTATTTGCTTATTCTTCAGATGCAATCTATAAAACAACTGTTCTTCTATTTAGTCTTGGGTAAGTCCTGGGAATGCAAGCAAGGTCTCAAATTTAGTTTGTCGTTTGCCTTCTTGAAAGAAGATGTGATTTATGTTTATAATAAAGTATTTGAAATGTCATTTAATAGGAAAACAAATGGCAGTAGAATTCCCATGAAGAAAAAAAAGGAGTTTAGAACTTTGAGATAGACATTTTTATTTCACCACGCTTTAAGTTACATAATTTTATTCTAATTGTAAAAATTATCTTTCTTGATATATCTTTTCCATTATTTTTTCAAAGAGAATTTATCAGCTCTGTTAATGATGACACAAAATTTTAATATATGCATTAAACATTTAAGTTTTAATATGTTAACATGTCATAGATGTGAATAATAACAATGTTTTATATATGAAGTGAAAACAAATTTTATGTTAGAAATAGTTATAATGCATGGAAAGTGACTTATATCCATAACAATGTAATTTAAATATTGCTTTTGCTCCCCATCTATCTTAGATGCAATTTTATGGTCCTTTTAAAATATTCATTTTAGTGTGACCTCTTTGAGGCTGCAACTTAGTGCCTGTAGCCTACGCATCCAATTGCACTTTATACTTGTTCTTATTCAATTACCTATTACCATACAGAAAACAGTTAATACCCAGGTTTGAACTATATTTATTTTACCATCCTGAACTCTCCAAGAATTACAACTTTGGTTTGGTTTCATTGCAGTAAGACTGAAGGACTAAAAGGAATCTTTCAGCATATGCAGATGTTACATCTCCTGGATAGTTTTATACATCTTAGGTCAGAAGATATTTCTTATAAACCTTCAAAAACATTATTGTGCAAAGCATGCAAATACATTCTTAATGGAAATCTTGGAGCATCTCTATGGTTCTCACATTGTGGAACAGAGAAAGAGTTGCTTATTGAGGCAAAAACTATAATATCATAGAATACAACTAGACGCTATCCCTTTCTTCAAAGATTTGACTGCCACAGTGTGAGCCTAAGACTCAATTATTACATTTATGAAAATGGATGATGACAATAATGTTTTCCTTTATGAATCTGTGATAATAAAATGAGCATAATATTGGAAAAGATCTCAAACTATAAAGAAAGAAATTCAGGCATTATTACTATAAAACATCTTGTATGAGCCACGTTTGAGGATTGTCACATATACATTCTATAGATTAGATTTTCATCTCTAATATTTTCATAGTAACTGTAACACTTTTGACAGAAAACTCATCCCTTTTTTGTGTACTATAAACTGAACTCAGAGCTGGATCAACATCTAACTGCTGCCTGGACATTTTGCATTTCAACGGAGGAGAAAAAATAAAATTAACTCATGAAACTCACACCAACAGAAACTGTGCCAATATATTATTGTTTGATTTTTTATTGGGTTACAGATAATAACCAATTACAGAATTCCTTTGACAGATTGCTTTTGGCATTGACTATGAGCATAGCAGAAATTTCCTTTTTACTATTATCTTTTTTTTACCTATGTAGATGGAATCTTGAGCAAATAGAGTGTATTCTTAAAGACTTCTACAAATATATCTAGACTTATCAAAACTCTGAAAAAATAAAAACAAAATCCATCCTCCCCCATTAAAACTCATCATCCCAGAGAAGAATCTGATACACTTAATCACTAATGTTAGGTGAAGGATTACTGTATTTCTTTTCACAGGATTATTTGAATTGTTTTAGAAGACAAGTCTTTACTAAAAGAAATAAATCTCTAATTATGGATTTCAAGGTTTCAGTGACAGCCTATGTGAATATAGTCTCAGGAGGAGCCACGTTGTGATGACACTAGTAACCACTTATTTCAGCTGCATGGAACGCCGCCCCTCTGGCTATCCTTTTCTCACATTACTTCTTTCTGGCTGTGGCTACTTTGGCTGGGCAGTAATTGAATAGATGTTAATTCATAGATTCAGCCTGAAAACTCTGCTATTATCACTCTACTATGTCAGGGCTGGCTTCCCTGACTAAGAATACAGAGGTGTTATCCATCAATATTCTTATCTCATTTAATCACTCTCACAAATTTACTAAGTAGAATTCTCTCTTTCTCTCTCTCTCTTTAGAAATATATTGCATTTTGGGTTGGTCTAATCATTAAGTGCATCTTAACTAATTTCACTTAGATCAATATAAAGATGTATAACAAGCCTAATGATCATACATGTTCCTTCTTCATTAATTATAAGTCCAAATGTTTTCTTCATTCACAAATAGAAAATAAAACTACTCCACGACTGCCTTGTACTGATTTGTCCCAACTCTTCTCTCTTTCTTACAATACTTTATAATGTTGTACTTAGGGTCTTATGTCAGTGGTAATAGTGCAGTTAAGAAATAGGATATACAAAGAGGCAAAACCTGAGAAGATTCTTTTCTTCCAGATTGTTTTGTAATCCTTTGGCAAAAATTAATCATTGTGTTTTATAACGAGAATTAAAATATTATTAAAATAGTTCAAAAGACTTCTTTAGAACAAAATATCATTTAGAAACAATAATTCTCTTTAACAATTAAGAGTTGATGAATAAAAACATATGGGTTAAATTTTCCTTAAAATTACACTCTGATTTCAAAACTAAGTGAAAATTAAGTTTGGGAAAAATTTATTTTTGAGTATGTCAAACCAAAATTTGACTAATGATTCAAGATATTCAACAAGTTATAAAATAAAAAAGATTAAAAATGTACATTAATTATATTGTTTTACATATTAAATCAGAAGCACCAGTAAGATGAAACACGAAAATCCCAGTCTCCTCCTTCTGGCAGGAGATAGTAAAATAGCTTAAAGTAGCATCATTTCCAATGAATACAAATAAAATTAAATTAATTTTATTATTTCAAATTTTAAACATTTTTAACCATTCCAAATGAAAAAGCTCTCATTTATCTACTTACTTTTATTTGCTGCTTAGTAATCATTGCCCAGTAATTTGTTATTTTTGCCATGTGCAGTGATACTTCATAGTACTATTATTAGCTCTTATATAGAAGGGATGTAAATCCTATACATGTTGTGCCTGTTCCCATATATAGTATGTTGTCAGGTCCATAGAACATATAAAATCAAGATTTGTTTTTTTAATAGATCTCTTTAGTTAAACTTTAGAAAATTTTAATCACACATTAAAAAGAAATTTTAAAATTTTAAATCTAATATTTCAATATTATATACATATTTAAGTGTAAGATTGATAAGATTATGTTTTAACTTTATTGTCTCATTTTTATCAAACCTTGTCTTGAATTTTATTTAATATACAAACAATTACTTATAATATGAAACTTAAAAATTAAGATATTCTGCATCTTTTGTTCTGGGTCGAATCATTGTCAATTTTATGAATATCTTGTCTTGAATCTTCCAACTCAGGCTGATAGTGGATTTGGGCCACCGAAGTCTGAGACCCTTCATCTCAAGATATTAGCATTCTGTTTTTTGTGAAAGAATAGAGAATAAGAAAGGAAAAAAATGGGGATACAAGAAGAGACAGAAGAAGGATGAGGAATAATAATAATGAGGAAAAGGAAGAGGAAGAAAACAAAAGGAAAAGGAGGAAAAAAAGGAAAGGAAGGAAAGAAGAGAAAGAAGGAAGGACAGAAACAGAAAAGGAGAGAGGGAGACGGTAGATGGAGAAATGAAATTATTGTCTTTGTATTGCGAGCAGAAACATTTGTTGATGGTAACTGGGTAAGAAAGTACCAGTGTTCTTTGTTCATTCAATTCTTTTTGCTTTACCAAATAAAATAGTAATACAGCCCATTCCAGCTGCTTTCTGATGGGTTTTGCTTTTCTTTGTTTTTAATATCTTGCATTCCTATTGTAGAGGAAAAAATCAGGCAAATGTATCAGTTAGTTTTTTATATCATATTATGTACTTACGATCTCATGATATTTGATGTTCTACTATTATTCAAGAAGACATTCTTTTATGTTCCCTAAACTCCCTGTTACTGTGATCAATATCTGGCATAGAGTCTGATGCAAGTGGAGACAGTCCACTGAATAATTTTCGCTTCAAGCTTTTATCTTAGTAGCAAATATATACATACTTTCTTCCTGAGGAGAAATCAAAGAAGGTGTTTAACTCTGTAGTTAGAGGGATAATTTTTATAGCCACATAAAAATCTTTTTAAGTGAATATTTTATGACAGCATAACTATTTTAATCCAGAACATTTCTTTGCAATTGATATTTACTGCATTGTAATTTTATATGAAATATTTTTAGGTTAAGCAACAATATTTAACTACAGAGATTTTATCTCTCAGTTAAATAGTAAATGGATATGTCTCTACAAGAAACTTTCCAAATATGAGTAAATCAGAATTTTATCTTGGGACTGCTCCATTTCCATCCTTACAACTCTATTAGTTCAAGACATAAGCATGGGCTATCATGTGTTGGGCTATAAAAGATGATTCAACAAATTTCATTGGATTGAAATCATACTCCTACAAAGTATATTCTCCAATCATAATAAAATTAAATTTGAAATACAAAAGATAATGTAATTTGGAGCATCTACAGATAATTGGAAATTAAGCAAAGCTTCTAAATGATCCATTGGTTAACAAAGATTGAAAAGAGAATTATACACTTGTTTTAAGTAAATAAAAAAACCCCAAAACACATTAATATTTATGGGATAAAAATAAAATAGTGCTTAGAGGAAAATCTACAGCTTTAAGCACCTATATTAGAAAAGTAAACTTTTTCCTTAGGAAAATAGAATAAGAATAGAAAATTAAACCCAAAGCATGTAGAAGAAAGGAAATAATAAAAACTAATACAAAAACTATTGAGAAAGGAAGCAGAAAAACAATAGAGAAAATATTGTTTTGATTATATTTGATTAATATAATCAAGAGTTGAATTTTTGATAAGATCAAAACAAATAACATCTTAGCTAAAATCATCAAGAAAAAGAAAAAACAGCAGAGATCCAGAAAGAAAAAACTGTGGTCTCCAACCATAGAAGTTCATGCCACAAAGTCAGGATATCAAATCAGCTCAATTTAAGAAAAGAAGCAAAAAAGAAGAGTCTCACAAATTATGGGAAGAAGAAAAAACACCCACCCCTAGTTGAAGGGAAAGAAGGAATCCCCACAAAGAGAACTAAATGAAATAGAGGCAAGTAAACACATATTGAGTTCAAAACAATGGTTCTAAGTAAGCTCACTGAGCTCACTGAGCTCAAAGAGAATGACAAAAACCTACAGGGAAACTATGAGGAAGTTACTGCAAACTATAACATGAAAAAGGACATAGAAACTATCGATAAGAGACAAGAGGAAATGAGGAATACAATTTCTGAATTGAAGAACACAGTAGAAGAAATCAAAAGCAGGCTAGATGAAGCAGACAATCAAATCAGTGAGCTGAAGGATAAGGTAGAAAAGAGCTCCCAAAAAGAACAAGAAAATGAAAAAAGACTCAAAAAGAATGAAGAGGCATTGAGGGAAATGCAGGACAACTTGAAATGCAATAATATCCGTATAATAGGGATACCAGAAGGAGAAGAGGATGAGGAAGGGATAGAGAACCTGTTTGAAAACGTAATGATGGAAGATTCCCCAACTGGGGGAGAGAAAAAGTCGCACAAGTGCAGGAAGCACGGGGGTTCCCATTCCAGAGGAACCCAATGAGGCCCACTCCAAGACACATCATCATTAAAATGGCGAATAGCAAAGACAAACAGAGAATCCTAAAGGCAGCAAGGGAGAAAGAGTTAGTAACATGAAAGAGAGACCTCCGAAACAGCTAGCATCTGAATTCTCAACAGAAACACTACAAGCCAGAAGGGAATGGCAAGAAATATTTCAAGTAATGAAAAGCAAAGGCCTGCAACCAAGACTGCTCTACCTAGCAAGGCTCTCAGTTAAAATGGAAGGTGAAATGAAGAGTTTCCCAGACAAAAGAAGGCTAAAAGAATACACCTCCACCAAACCAGAATTACAAAGTATGCTAAAGGGACTGCTTTATGAAGATGAAGAAAAAATCTACAAATGTCTAGTTCTTTTCACAGTCACCAATACTTGATATTACCAATATTTTTAACACATTAATCTGATTCTGACAATGATATGTTATTTTAATTGTTACTTTATTATTGTTGATACTAAACCTGTTTTTGTATATTTCTTGCCTATTTCCATTATTTTTAAAAAACTTTAAATGACTTTTTGGTATTCTTTATCCATTTTTTGATTAAAGGTTTGTAGAATTTTTCTCTAAAAAATAAACAAAACCTATTAACACCTTTTTAGAGATGTTGCAAATATTTTCCTATTCTATTACTTGTCCTTTAATTTTTTATATGTATATAACTATGTAGACTTAAATGTTTAATATATTTTGTCAATATTTTACTTTATAGCTCCCGGGTTTGAGTATTTTACTTCAGGGTATGAAAAATATTAGTTTGTATTTTCTCCTAAAACTCCTTAGATTTTACATGTTGATTTTTAACTCACTTGAATATTTTTGTATAATGTGTGAAATAGGGTTCTATATTTGTTTTATTTCAAGTATGAGTGATCCATGCACATTATTTGTTGAATAATCCTTATTTTCCTCATTGAATTGAAATATCAATTTAATCATATATTACATTGTTAGATATAGACATTTGTTTCTAGAATGCTCATTTTATTTCATTGATCTACTTGATTATTTCTGTGCTGGTGTCATGTTGTTTTAATTGCTGAGACTTTAAAATGGTTCTAAATTTTTTATATTTTATAATGATTTTGACATTTAAAAAAATAAGTAAAATCAATCTGCATTTAAAAAAAACGAAGGAACTCTTACAAAAAAAAGAGATAAAAACAGCAGGCAAATTACCCAAATTGAAAATGAAAAAAAGAGACATTACTACAGATCTTAAAGAAATTAAAAGAATTATAAGAGATTGCTAAGACCAACATTATACCAATAAATTAGGCAAGTAGAAAAAAGTGAAAATTTTTAGAAAGACCATCTACTAAATTGACTAAAAATGAGAAATTTAAATGGATATTTTATAAATAATAATTGACTTAGTAATAAAAATATCTGCCTTCAAAAATAAAAAATCTCAAACTCAGAAGTTTTTACTGGTAAAATTCTATCAAACTTTTAAAGAAGAAATGACAATTCATTACAAACTCAATCAGAAATATAGAGGAAGAAGAAAGGCTTCCCCACTCATTCTATGAGGTTAGTATTACTGATAATAAAGTCAAAATAATGTATTCCAAATTATAGAACAATATGTTAAGAATATAGATACAAAAGTCTTCACCAAAATATTAGGAAACTGAATTCAACAATACATAAAAAGAATTATAAACCTTGACAAAGTGGGGTTTATACAACAAAATGGAAGGCTTAGTTTAATATAACAAAACCAGTAAGTATGATATACCCTATTAATAGACTAAATAACTAAAAGAACATGATAATCTCAAGACATTTGAAAAGCAAATTTAACAACCACTTATAATAAAAAATCTCAACAGATAAGAAGAAAATTTCTTCAACCTGATAAAAAGCATCTTAAAAAAAAGATCCTACAGCTAACATCACCTATAACTGTGAAATATTAAATTAATTTCCCTTAATATCAGGAACAAAGAATGTTCATTCTTACCACTTATTTAATTTTGTATTTGAGATTGTGCCCAGTGTAATCAGGCAAGGGAGAGAAACTTAATATTCTATATTGGAAGAAAGAAGAAAAATCATATTTATTTGTAGATGACATGATCCTGTATATAGAAAATCCAAAGAACTCCCACTCCTACCTCTACCTCCACCTACAAAAATATCAATAAATGAGTTCAGCAAGGTCACAGGACACAAGATCAATATACCAAAAAAACGGTATTTTTTGTGTACTAGTAATAAACAACATGCAACTGAAATTAAGAAAAACAATTGTATTCTCAATAGCAATAAAAAGCTTTCAATATTTAAGGATAAATTGAACAAAAGAAGTGCAAGATTATACAACACTTATATGAGAAATTAAAGAAGATCTGAATAGCATTTAGATGGAGAGATATTCCATGTTTATGAAAGACTCAATATTGTTAAGATGGTAATTCTCCTGAAATTAATCTAGAAGTTCTCTGCAATTCTTAATATCACAGTAGGCTTTTTGTAGAAATTGACAATATTATCCTAATATTCAATAGACTCATAATATAGCAAAATCAAGTTTGAAAAAGAACCAAGTTGAAAGATGTATATTTTACCATTACCAAAAAATGCAGTGCAGACTAAACTAACTGGAAATAGTCAAATGCATAGAATCAAGAAATGGCTATTGCCAAAGGCAGAGGGGAGAGAAAACTGGGAAGGTAATGATGAAAGGATACAAAGTTTCAGTTTTATAAAATAAGTTTTGTAGATCTAATATGCAGCATAATGCTTATTTATAATGATGTTGTATTATATTAATTGAAACTTGGTAAGAGAGTAAATTTTTCATTAAATATTTTTTACCACACATCAGCATCATCATCATTATCATCACAATAATAAAAATAATATTAAAGAGTGCAGGAGGAAACTTTGAGTGGTAGGTTTGTTTATGGCTTTGATAGTGGTGATGGTTTCACAGGTATATATTTATCTTCAAACTCACTGAGTTGTACACTTTGAATATGTACAGGTTTTCACACGCTCATCATACCTCAATAAAAATAATTTAAAAAAGATAATATTGGCATAAGGTTAGGCATATAGATAAGTAGAACAACTGAGTTCATAAATAAACCATTACATTTATGGTCACTTAATTTTCAAAAAAAAAGTGCCTAAGAAATCCAAAGGGGAAATAGGATAATATTTCAACAAATGGCTAGGATAACTGGATATCTACTTACTTAAAGATAAATTTATGCCATTATATAACACAAAAATTATTTTAAAATGAATTGCTGAACTTACTGTAAGAGCTAAGACTACAAAAATCTTAGAGGAACATCTAGGGATAAATCTTTTGGACCTTGAGCTAGGCCAAGATTTCTTAATTATATCATTAAAAGTACAAGTAATATTAAAAATATTGATGAACTGGACTTGAGGAAAATGCAGGATTTGTACTTCAAAAATCACCCTTGAAAAAGTGAAAGGCAAAAGAGAAAATATTTGCACCACTGTATATAAAAAACTTTTATAATTTAATAATAGACAACTCAATTTAAAAATGTACAAAGAACCCTGACCAGTGTCATTTAGTTGGGTGTTATCCCACAAAGTGCAATGTAACCAGTTTGACTCTTGATCAGGGCACATGCCTAGGTTTGCAGGTTCAGTCCCTAAGTTGGAGCACTGATCAAAGTTTCACTCTCACATTGACGTTTCTCTTCCTCTCGTTTCCCTCCCATCTCCTCTCTCTGAAAAAAATAAATAAATAATTAAAAAATGTATGAAAGATTTAAATAGACATTTTATAAAAATGAGATACAGATGGCTAATAAGCATCCAAAAAGTTCTCAATATTGTAAGTAATAAGGAGAAATACAAGTTGAACTACCATGAGATACCACTTTATAGCCACCAGGATGACTATGATCTAAAAGCCAGACATCATCAAATGTTGGTAATAATATGGACACAGTAGAAGCCCTCATAACTTCTTGGTGGGAATGTAAACTGGGCTACCTCTTTGGCAGTTTCTAAAAAGCTGAACATATGCCCTTGCCAATGTGGCTCAGTTAGCTGGAGTGTTGTCTTATAACCGAAAGGTTGTGGGTTCAATTCCTGATCATGGCATAAATCTAGGTTGTGGATTCCCTGCTCCCAGCATGGTCTGGTTTGCATTTGCGAGGCAACCAATCAATCTCTCTCTCTCATATTTACGCTTCTCTCTCTCCCTTCCTCTCTTTCTAAAAACAATGAAAAAAAACTTTGTCCTCGGTTAAGGATAAAAAAAAGCTAAACATAAATTTATTATATGACCAATAGAGTCCACTACCAGTAATTTATCCTCTCCAAATCAAAATATATGCAAACTTGTACAGAAATGTTTAAAGCAGTAATATTCATAATAGCAAAGAACCTGAGACAATCAAAATATTCAACTAGTGGATAAACACAATGAAGTATATATAGATGTGTTGGAATACTATTTATTAATAGAAAAGAGAAAGTTACTGCTATATACAACTGTGGGGGCTCAGAATGAATCATTCCAAAATATGCCTCTGTGGTATGTAAACTATTTTGAACTAAGGGTAATTTTAGCCACAGTTTTAAAAGAAACTTCTGCCCCTCCCTTAAGTACCTAGAACTTGAATTTGGTGCCTTGTCCATAATAAGAGATTATCAGGGATGACCTTCTTTGACCTATCTTTAGGGCAGGACAAATTTCTATTGTCTTGCAATGGCTTTTTGAAGCCCGCAAGGTACATTGCCTCATCCCTACCTCAGAGTGTTTTATGTACTCACACTTTCTATCTCTGAACCTTCCTGCATGTTCAGGGTCTCTAACTCTCATGTATGTCAGGTTCCCATACCTATGCATGAATTAATATTTTTTAATCTCTCTTGCAAATCTATCCCATGTCTACCTTTTAATTATATTTTATTGATTACTATTACAGTTATCCTGATTTTTCCCTCTTTGCCCCTCTCTACCCAGCACTCCCTATTCTCTCAGGCAATTCCCCAATATTGTTCATGTCCATGGGTCATACATATACGTTATTTGGCTACTCCATTTCCTATACTGTACTTTACATCCCCATGGGTATTCTGTAACTACCTATTTGTATTTCTTAATCCCCTCATCTCCTCACTCATTCTCCTCCTCCCCTCCTTCCATCTGACAACCTTTTGGTAACTAACGTTTCTCTTGCTTTTAAGAGTCTCTTAAAAAAAAAATAAAGAGTCTCTCTTTATCTCTAAACTTTGACCTTTTAATAATTATGTGTCTTGGAGTGAGTCTCTTTGCGTCCATCATAATTGAGACTCTCTGCAATTCCTGGATTTCCATAACTATTTCCTTCACCAAATTAGGGGAGTTTTCTTTCACTATTTTTTTCAGATACATTTCCAATTTCTTGCTCTTTTTCTTCTACCTCTGTGAGGTGAATGTCAGACCTCTTAAAGTTGTCCCAGAGGTTGTTTATACTATCCTTATTTTTTTAGACTCTTTTTTTCTTCTGTTCTGATTGGTTATTTTTTGCTTCCTTATGTTCCAAATAATTGATTTGATCCTTGGCTTCATCCATTCTACTATTGTTTCCCTATAAATTATTCTTTATTTCAATTAGTATATCCTTCATTTCTGACTAGGTCTATTTTTATGCTGCTGAGGTCCTCACTAAGTTCCTTGAGCATCCTTATAACCAGTGTTTTGAACTCTGCAGCTGACATATTGCTTATCTCCATTCATTTTAGCTCTTTTTCTGGAGCTTTGATCTGTTTTTTCATTTGGGCCATGTTCCTTTGTCCTCTAATTTTGGCAGCCTCCTTGTGTTTGTTTCTATGTATTTTGTAGAACTGCTTTGACTCCATGTCTTGGGTGTGTGGCCTAATGTAGTAGGTGTCCTATAGGGTCCAGTGGAACAGCCTCCCCTATTGCCCAAGCTGGGTACTAGAGGTGTGTCTTTTGTGTGTACTGAGTACACCTTCCTCTTGTAGTTGAGACTTGGTTGCTTCTAGCAGGTCAATGGGAGGGATTTACCCAACCCAGTTGGGATTTACCCAACTGGCTGTGACCACTGACCACCAACCTCCACACTCTGGAGGATCATCTGTGCAGGGGCAGGTTGGTGATGCTCCAATGTGATCTATTACTGTCCACTGGGTGTGTTGGCCCTGGGTTCCCTGGGTGGTACAGGCCAAGGTCAGCCCTACCTGAGATGTAAACAATCTGAGATGGCTTCTACTTATGCTGGGCTTGGAGCCAAGCTGTGACTCTAATTTGGGCTGCTGCTAGGGCTCACTCTGTCCAGCTGTTGGAAAAGCAGCTTGGGTAGGCCTACAAGATGGGTGGGGTAGAGCTTCTGTGGATCTCAAAAGCGAGTCCCACAGAGTTAGCCAGTGTGGTGGAGTCTCAGATATGGCACCAGACTACCATGTCTGTGAGAGGAGGGCTCAGTGACAGGACAATGGCCTCTGCTCATCCCAATGTGACACTTCAGTCTCTCGCTGTATACCACTAGTTCCTGTCAAGCTGCCACCTTGGTGCTGGAGCTCAGAGGGAGTGAGTCTGAGTAGGTGAGTATGTGTGTGGCTTCTTTAAAAGAAACTGCTTGGGGATCAAGAAGTTTCATCCACCAACTCAATCCACACTGGTTTTTGCAGCCAGAAGTTGAGGGAACTTATCTTCCTGGCAATGGAATCTTGGGCTGGGGGTTCTCATGTGTGTTTGGGGCTCCTTGCGCTGGACATATCCCTCCCAAATTGTTATCCACATGAGTGTGGAGCCAACCCCTTCTAATTGGTGCCCTGCCTCCAAGTCTGGATGGATGTGGTTTCACCAATTCCACAGTTGTCAGATTCCATTCAACTTGATTTTATAGTTGTCAGAGGTCCATTCAGCTTGATTTCTGACGTCCCTGAGTGATGCTTGTTCTGTATTTTAGTTGTAACTTTGATGTTGTGCAGAGAGGCGAGCCATGTCTGCCTACACCGCCATTGTCTGTTTAATTATTAGACCAGTCAGAAGGATCTTCAGGGTAGGGAAAAATTTCTTCCTCTCACATATGACGATATGACTGAAACTCGAAACATCTATTTTAGAAGCTGATGCAAAAGAATACATATTGCCTAACTTTATGTATATAAAATGTCCAGAATAGGAAAATTTATGGAGACATAAATCTGATCAATCTTTGGCTGGAGATAGGAGTGGAAGCAGAGATTGACTAAAAATGGTTATAAAGTTTCTTTTTAGGTTATGCAAATATTTTAAAATTTAATTGTGAATTGAACAACTTTGTAAATGTATTAAACAACATTGATTTTATACTTAAAATTGGTAAATTTATGATATATTCTACTTCAAACATTCAAAATATATACTGAAATATTTTACTAGATATTCTGCATCATAATCTTTAATAAGTTAAAATAATTATTTTGTTCATTTATTGTATTTTTTCCATTACCATAAAATATTTAATTTTATAATGTAGCTCCAAAAAGTTTTAAATAAGTAATGTAAATCTGTGTTATATATCATTTATAAATTTTGAAAATATAATCTATGACTATGTAATAAAGAATAAATTAAAATTTACATATAAAGACAAACTTGTTTAGCATAAAACAATTTATTAAATTATGTCTTCCTGACTAGAGATTTAAATGAACTGGAATAAAATAAAATTCAACCTATCTATGTAAAAGAATCCCCAGACCTAATTTTAACAGTGTGTATGGACACTTTCCCACATCAGCAAGCAATTCTTGGACATCAACAGGATATCTGAGACTTCAACTAAATTTTGACAATATCCACCCAGATATAGAATCAGATTCCACAGGTAAATGGCTCAGTCCTACATGATAACCTTCCACTTCAGACACCAGTTATAAGCCCAGATTTTTTACCTCAGCTTTTGACCAACTGCTAATAAATTTCTTGAATTCACTTAATTTGTTAGAATAACTCACAGAACTCAAGAAAACTTGTTCATTCACTGGATTATTGATTTATTACAAAAGATATTTAACAATATGAGTGAACAGCCAGATGAACAGAAATACTTGGTAAGGCCTAACTAAAGAAACATCTGTCCTCGTGGGGCTCTGGTTCTGTGGCACATGAAAGCATCCTAGTTCCTCAATGTGGAAGCTCTATAAAATAATAATAATAATAAACAAGTAAAAAAGAACAAGGAGCTGTTCTCTTGGTTATTTATGAAGGCTTCGTCATGTAGTCATGATTGCCTAAGTCAGGGGTGTCCAGCCCGCATCCTTTGGGCCACATGTGGCTCAAGATGGCTAAGAATATGGCCCAACACAAAACTGTAAATTTACTTAAAACATTATGATATTTTCTGTGATTGCATGTCACAGTGTATTTACCTGTATTTTGCTGCGTATACCGTGCACCCACATTTTTGGCCCAGACTTTTCAGGAAAAAAAATCTTTAATTTTTAATTTTTTAATTCAATTTTTATTTATATTTAGGTACTTGTTTTTTTGTATTACAAAGGGATTTTAGCATTTATTTTTTAACATATTATGGTACAAGAAATTTTATGTAACAAATAATTACAAAACACAAGAACAGATACAAGGTATTTCAGATACTACCCATGAATAATGCACATCCTTATTTTTCCCAGAAAAATTTGGGCAAAAAAGCCACACTATACATGGCAAAATATGGTAATGTGTGGCCCAAGGCAACTGTTCCAGTGTGGCCCACGAATGCCAAAATGTTGGACACCTCTGTCATGGGGAGTGATGTGTTGCCAGGAGTATGGGACCCCTGAATCTGAGGATTACTGCCCTGGGCCAGCAGAGGAGGTAGTGGGGCTTTGAATCCCACAGAGCCTGTCCAGGGGTTGTTATGGATGGGAGGAATAAACATGAGTCATCGCAAACACTTCCCTGTTTGCCAGGAGAGGAGACACAGCTTTTCCCTCTAGTGGAGAATGCCCCAAGCCCCCCATCCAAAAGCTTTTATTGAGAACCATATCAGCAAGGGTATACAACAAAGTTCATTATCAGTGTCAAAAGGCTATGTTTAAAGAAAACAGAGATCATAGGTAACAACTGAAGGAACACAAGAGATCTGCCTCAGGTCAGGGTCTATGAATAATGTAAATCTCCTTCCTAGTAGGAGTTGGTTATCATAGCTTTTGAGGGAAGAATAAAGTATGCTTCAAGGAACTTACTTCTAGGTCTGATTTCCCCCGGGAACAACCTGATCCAGTTTAGGGCTGTATCTGCCTTTAGTATTGTTTCAAGCCCAAGCCTGGCAGGCAGGGCAGGGTCACCAAGAAATAAGGAGACTTCTTTCAGATAGAATGAGGACTCCAGACACATCCAAGCCAAGCTGAGGGGTGCGGGCCTTTTTGCCTTTTTCCGTGTACCGCAAGTCCTTGTCTGCTGCCCATACCAGCCAATGCCTGTCTTAGGTTGTCCCTCCTCTTGAGGAATCTTGCCCATCTTTGACTAACTGACTATCACAGGGCCAAGCAGGGTGATATGAGGGAGGCAGGAGCTGCACCTCTGCCAGGGGGACAGGTTTCGTCTCCTGAGTGGCCTGTTTTCTCAAGGCCTTCTTGATTATTTCCAGCCTTGGGGCCCTCTTGCCTGTCAGCAAGGCTACAGTCCCTAAAACCAGACAGGACGTTTCCCAACAACTCCCCCTTTTTTGTTTGTTAGAGCAGACATTTAGGTAAGTCCAACAAAACCAGCTACTTGTTTTTCCCTCACATTATCTCTATGGAATAGCTTAAAAATGCATTGCAAAGAACAGAAGATAATAATGATTAATAAACATCCTGCAGCACCCATGACCCATACATGGAGATTTAGACCGTCAAACCAAGTTTTAGGATTGAGCCATTGCAAATTATTATGAGGAGTCTGGAAAACATCCTTTTCAGTAAGTCTCTTAATGTCCTGGAGTTGTTGACGTAGCTCAAGCTGGAGCTGGTCGATTTGGCCTTTCAAGTTGGATGAGAAGGCTCCTTTAAGGCAATGTTGCACTTCTGCCCAAGAGTGTTGACTGGAGTTCCATTGGAGTGGGGTGATGCACAGCTTGGAGAAGCTGGGATCACAGGTGAGCTGCTGGCAGGTGACAATGGCATCCTGGCGTTCTCCTAGCTATATCACAGCTGATTAGATGTGTTGTTTCTGTATGGTTTATTCAGAGTGGTTGCACACAATGATCCTGTTGGGACTTAAACACAAACATATCCTCTTCCCCTACATTAGTAGTTCTACCGGTCCCTCCTAGTTTCTATTTCCTAGGGGGTCCCAATACAATACCAAGGGATGAGGCCCTTCATTGAGCTTACTCTGGCGGAAATGTTTCTCTGTAGGAGCATTAAGTGAGTTGTCACAATTAAGAGAACTGTAAGTATACATGGCCAGCATTATCAAATTTTTAGTAAGTTTTTAGTAAACTTTTAGAGGAGGACTCCTGACTCCCTTTTTTTGTTTGTTAAGTAAAGTTTTAAAAGTATGATGAGCTTCTTCCACAAGGGCTTGACTGATAAGATTATAAAGAATTTCTATTTTCTGCTGAATTTTCATTAAAAAAACAAAACTCTTGAGTTGACTTTGCCTTGCAACCTGGGCCCTTATCAGTGTTGGAAGTAGGCTGAAGTTGCTGGCCTTAGGCCTCAGGCACAGCTGAAAAAACACCTGAGTTTAAAAGTGTCCCTTTTTTTCCTACAGTCTTGGAGAAGCAGGCACCCTGCTGTTAGGATTAGCAAGTTAATTACCCTATTGTTCTTAGTATTTAGTAGCTTCCAGATCTAAAATTTCACAGTATTTCAAAAACTTACACACTTATTTTTCATTCATTCATTTTCTACTTCTAATGTCCTTCTTTCCCGTGCCATGCATTGATATGGCTATATATTTTTTTCCTTCATTCCTTTACAATCCTTCATTTCCTTAATTCCTTCCTTAATAGCCACAGCCAAAACACTCAGTTTCTATTATAACAGCTGTTAATAGCGAGGCACGGTGTTTCTCCTTGCCTATTTTCTGGCAGGCCCTAATGAGTTGACTTGATGTTAAATGGTTATTAGTTTGATAGAATTGAGAGCACTTTATAATTATTATTTGCATTCTTGCAGGCTAACTGTAATAGAAGAGTTTCAATTGCTTTATTAATTTAGTTATTTAGATATTTAGATTCAAAAATCCAAATAATTAAATTTTATTTATTTATTATTTATTATAAATTGTATTTATATTGTTTCCTGTATAGTTATTATTTTTATATTTACATATTTATATACTTCACATATACATCATATATAAAGTATATGCACATATAAGTATATACATACATATAAATATATAGTCATATACTTATTAATTATTATTATCATTTTATTATTGTTATTTAACCTTTATCTAAGAAGTATACTATAGAGTGGGGAACTTAAAAATGAAATTTATAAATCTGAGTAAATAAATGGCATAATTAGGAGGAAAAAACCTGGAAAAACCATCCTTTTCCACTTAGGGCTAGAAGCAGGTGATTTCCGACGAGTCTCCTTACTGTGGTTGCTTTAATATACAAAGGAGCTAATGTAATTCTTATCAAGCTTCCAGTAGGAAGATTCTGATGGCCAAAATTAATTTATTTTTCCTGAAGCCAATTTAGTTTCTGTCCGATTTTTTTCCATTTCTTAATATCTAGTGGTCCCTTGTCAGGGAACCACAGACAGCATACTTTCACTGTCTGCTGACAACCCGCAGCTTTAAGAAGCTGATGTCTGAGATATACCTGCTGCTCCTTAGAGAGATCGGAGCCCATTTTCAAGGCTGGGAAGTCCTTTGTTCCTATTTTCCAGTTCCATCTTTCTCTCCTTGCCTGGACTTTTGCTTCCAGCTGTGGGGAGACCTAGTATTCTGTCCCAGCCCAAGCTCCGCTTATCCTTTCATGGGAGGCTTTTAATGATGAGTGCCCTATCGGCATTTACATGCTGGACCCGTGCCCGCAAGCAGCAGAGACTCTCAAGGGAGAGAAAGCAAGATGGCAAAGAATTTTTGGATTCAAACTGAACTGTCAGATGTTATCTGAGGGAGGAAAAAAACAGGACAGAAAATCGAATTAGACCGTTGGACTTAACGAATGGGCATGAGAGATGGCCCTAAAAGAAATACCCTTCCCCTTGGAACTATGCCTGCAGCCTGACCACCAAGGGATGGGACTGCTGAGTCCCTTACCAGGGATGAATGGCTAGCGGATACTCTCATCCAGTGGGTGTGTGGTCCGTGACGGTGGCTCGTAGTCACTAGCAGCTGATCGAGGTTCTGTAGGTCCCTGTTCAGGCGCCACACTCCTGGACGAAGTCATTGGCCATTGGTGATCAATGCACCCTCAAGCTTCTTCTCCTCTCTTCCCAGAAATCGAGGGCTGGCACTGAAAGTTTTAAACCTCTGACCACATGATTGGCTCTTATTGGCAACGAGTCTCACCCTTCGGTGAGGTTCAAAAGTCACCTCATTAACATAACTAGTGACACTATTTTTGCTCTCATCACTTAGGAAATTCCAAGGGGTTTGAAAGTTGTGAGCAAGGAACTATGAATGAAAACAAAATATATCTGCAAAATATATTTAAGTCATCTGAATGACTGATTTCAACAATTGTAGATTAAAGTAAATATATATTTTTATTTTTAGAAAAGGTTATAAAGAAATGCTGAAATTCTGTTATGAACATTTGCTTATTTTGTGACTCAGCATGTTACATACTTTAAGTTAAAATCTCAATTTACCTCTGGCTGGTGTGGCTCAGTGGATTGAGTGCTGGCCTGTGAACCAAAGGGTCGCTGGTTTGATTCCCAGTCAGGGCATATGCCTGGGTTGCAGGCCAGGTCCCCAGTAGGGGGCATGAGAGAGGCAATTGCACATTGATGTTTCTCTCCCTCTCTTTCGCCTTCCCTTCTTCTCTCTCTAAAAATAAACAAATAAAATCTTTAAAAAAAATTTTTTTTAAAAACTCAGCTTAGATGTGATATCATCACTAATAAAGAAAACAAGGCAATATTCTTTTTAAAATAATCCTCAAAAGAAAAGGTGTAAAATCTTGAAAGAAGTCTAAATCTAGGGTTTTAGACAAGCTCAGATTTCTAGCTTTGTGGTTTCCTCTACCTACTCTGCTCTGTAGGTATGGAAAAGGCAAGTATCCTTGAGCTAACTTAGGAAGCATAAGTAGTAAATGTATAAATGGAGAGAAAAAAGTCACTAATTATTTGACATACATTTTTTGCTAAAAAAAAGTAGAAAAATGTTATAATTATATCCATAATTCCTTTTAACAGCCTGATATTAATAAAGCATAGAGACAATTTCTAAATCACAAAGGTGGTTTGGTCTATGCTGAGAAGACAGAAAAATTTAGAGGTAAATAGTTTTAACTCTGAGAAACATCCCCTGTGATGCTATTTAGCAGAAAAATTATCTCTGTCCCAGGCCATGGGACTGGCAGATGGCCTTGGCTACCATTAAAGGATGAACTTGAGATCTAAGGACATTACGAAAGAAAAACCACATCTGAGAAGAAGGTAAGATAGATGACTATGAAGAGCAGTATAATTTTCATTCATAATTGGTCCTTCCATTGATACTTTAATTTGGTGCTGAACCTCATCCCAGCAATTCTTGTTTTACCAGCAAGTCCTGGTAGAACCCTCTGAAAATTTTCACATTCCTCAGGTCCCTCTCTAAATATTCAGCCACTGCCTGGGAGGCATAGGTAAGCTGTGTAAGGAAGTGGCCCAAGTGACTATGGCTCCTATTCATGCGATACTACTTTCTGTCTTCCAGCCTGCCATTATGGCCTCATGGAGAGCTCCTCAAAGGCAATTAACGAAGACAAAACCCTCCCAGGTTACAGATGGTTCTGGCATGATATGCTTGTATCACCCAGATTTGGACAGCACTAAAGCCCCTTCCTGGGACATTCTTGAAGGAAAATAGTAAAGAAAAATCCTTCCAATGGGCAGGAATTTTGGCAGTACAGCTGGTCACTTACCTGGAAGGAGAAAAAGACTATGGCTGAACTGACTACAATCACTGTTGAGTACCCAATCTGGCAGCCTTCACTGGGGTAATCAACCACCTAGCTGGTGGTAGCTTGGTTCCACTGAACTATTTTCATTATAGAAGAGGCAATGGTTTGTCTTTACTGGAACAGATACTTATCTTGGCTATGGATTTTCCTGACCTGCACATAATGCTTCTGTGAAAACTACCATGGATGGACTTAACAGAATGCCTTTTCCAATATCATTGTTACACACAGCATTGTCTTTAATTAAGGAACTCACTTCATTGAAAATAAAGTTTAACAGTGAGCTTATGTTCATAAAATTCACTGATATTATGGTGTTTTTCATTACCCTGAAATAGCAATCTTGTTAGCATGATGAGGTGATCATTTGAAGACTTGGTTATAGCACCAGCTAGGTGGCAGCAATACCTTGCAGGACTGGGGCAATGTTCTTCAGAAGGATGTGCATATGCTTTAAAGTAACATCCACTATATGGTGTTCTTTCTCCCATTGCCAGGATTCATGGGTCCAGAAATCACAAGGCAAAAATGAAAGTGGTACCGCTCACTATTACTGCTAGCAATAAATTAGAATTTTGTTTGCCATCCCTGTGACCTTGGGCACTGCTGGTCTTAGCTCCAAAGGGAGAAATGCTTTCAGCATGAGGCACAACAATGAATCCTTGAATTGGAAGTTAAATCTGACATTCGGTCATTTTGGACTCCTTACAACTCTGCATCGACAGATGGGGGGAAAAACACACTTCCAAGTACTGGATGGAGTTATTGATCCAAATTACCAAAAGAAAAATGGATTGCTACTGTACTATGGAGGTAAGAATATGTCTGGAACATAAGAAACACTTTAGAGAGCATCTCTGTGTTCTATCATGTCCTATGTCTTAAAGCCAATGGAAACCTAAATAACCCAATTCAGGCAGGACTTCTAATTGCCCAGGCTTTTAAGGAATAAAGATTTGAGTCATAACGTAAGGCAAAGAATCATAACCAGCTAAGGTTCTTTCCTAGGGCAAAGTGAATATGCAGTGTGTGGTAGAAGGAGTGTTATAAATACAAGTTATAGCCACATGACCAGCTGCAGAATGAATATTATTTTTATTATAAAATATTCATATAATTATTAATAAAATGTTTTTACTTTGCTTACTCTCTTCCCTTATTATCTGACATAAGATATATTGATATTAGTTAACCTTATATCACAATATTTAAGATACAAGACATCAGAGAAGAATGAACATCACCTAAGGACTTTTCTTCCTTTCTTGAAGAAAGAGTTAGTATGTTTGGGTTGTACTGAGGATAGTTGCATCATGTTAGACAGAAGCATGACTTTGTTTTTGCTTCTATTTGGAAATTAACTATAATTTGATGAGACATTTATGGGTGCCAGGTTGACAAAGTGTGGACTTTCATGGTCATTTTTACGTGTCAACTTAGCTAGGCTATTATCCCAAGTTTTTCAAACAAACACTAATCAAGGCATTGCTGTGAAGATACTTTGTAGTCTACAATCAGTTGATCATAAGTAAAAGGTCTGGATGGACCTGACTAAAAAAGTCAAAAGGCCTTCAAATCAATACCGATGCTTCCCAGAACAAGAAGGAATTCTGCCTGCGTGCAGCAACTCCAGCTTGTTCCCAAGACTTCTAGCCTGCCTTTCTGACATACAGTTTTCAGACTTGCTTTGCCAGCCTCAACAGTTGTGTAAATCAGTTCCTTACAATATATCTTAATATAAATCTCATACTGGTTCTGCTTCCCTGGTGGTATACTGATTGGTATGACAGTTTAAACAGCAGATACATTTGGGTAATGGCAAGTAATACATGCCATGGAGAGAGGAGGGAGCAGGTGGGAATTGCTGACCTCTTAGACTGGGAGTGGTAATGGTGGGCTCTGGACAGGCAGGAAGTCTGTAGGAGGGTACAAGATTAAGGAAAGAATAATTAGGGATAAAGTACCTGCATAATAAGTAGCAAAAACAGAGTTTATGATTTTACCAAGAGCCCACCCTGAATATGAGGTCAGAGTAAAATTTTGTAGTTATGGGAATGGAGCCTTGGAGCCTAAAAGATGTGTCAGTAGGGCAGAGCCGCAACTGTGACTCTATTGTACTTGCTTTCTTGCTTCTTTTTTCTCTTCCTACTCCTTCTTTTCTCTTTAATATTATTGTTGTTATTGTTATTAACAATAGCTACCATTTCTGAAAACTCAACAGGACTAGCAACTGAAGTTTGAAATTTTTAAAATATTTTATCTCATTTAATATACTCGGTGATTCTATGACATAGAATTATTCCTTTGAAGATTAAAGAGTATAAACCCACAGAACAAGGTAATTGTTTAAGCCAACTACAAGAAGATACTTGCCTGGTATTAGAAGAAAAAAAAATCCTCACAGAAAGAGGGACAAGACTGACAGTTGCCAAAGGCAGATAGTGAGATATGGGAAAAATGGGTGAAGGTCGTCAAAAAGTACAAGCGTCCAGTTACTACATAAATATGTTCTAGGCATATAACATACAGCATAGTGACCATAGTTAACAATACCATCTTGTATATTTAAAAGTTACTAAGACAGCAGATCTTAAAAGATCTTGCTATAAGAGAAAAATACGTAATCATGAGAGGTGGTTGATATTAACTAAAATTATGGTAATCATTTTGTATCACTTACATGTATCAAATCATGTTGTTCACCTTAAATTTATACAATGTTATGTGTCAATTACATCTCAATAAAATTAGAAAAATAGTTACAATTCATACCTCACATAAATTGTTACTCTAAAATAAAAAACATTTTTATAATAAAAGTCACTTGATAGTTATGTATTTTTTTCATTTTTTTCCTTATCTAGTTAAGGATACTGGGTTACTTTAATATATACCATTGGAACAATGTGAATGGACTTTTCAAAAGCTCTCAGGCCTCCTATGTTACCAAAATTTTTAATTTACAATTATAATCTTGGGCTTGAAAATTCTAAATTAATCCATTTCACTACATTCAGACAGACATTGGTTTAGGTCACAGTTAAAATCATAGCACTTACACATACTGTGATCTGCCCTTCCCTATACCACAGTTGTCCCATCCATAACAAATTAAAATATTACCTCCTTTGGATTTGTCTTAAGGGTAATACTAATAAACATCTTAACACAGTGCTTAGCACATATAAAATATACAATATTTTCTTAATGAAACAACGTTCTTTTTCTTCTTCACTTCTCATTATTTTTCGTTCTTTACCTCCTTCTTCCTTCTTTTCTTTCTTTCAGTTCCTTGACTGCCTTCTATTCCTTTCTATTTTATAAACTGTCCGGTCCTCATCTGCTGGATTTTTCTTTTTCATTTCCTATGCCATCAGTCATTTACTGAGTACCTCTCATATGGTTCTTGAGAAGAAGGTCCACATAGAGATGACAATATGCAAACAACACCATGTCAAAAAAAAAAGACCATGTGTAATGTGAAGGAACAAAAGCCAACATAGCTAGAGTTCAGATGATGAGGAAGAACGTGCAGATGGAGTCTGGAGATGGCATGGTTGACCATGCTGAAAAGATTGGTTTGTCCTTAGTATGATGGGAGGCTATAAAAATAACATGGATAATTTTTTTGAAGATTGACACATGTTAAAAACCATTATTTTCATTGTAGTTTGGAGGAAAATCAGAGTGGATGCATATAGACTACTTGGAAGCAAACTCTAGTCATCTTTGAAAAAGACATTGAAAGCATGGTATGAAAGTGGTGGATTACAGGTGGTAAGAACTGTACAAGAAAAAAAATCAATGAGATTTGCTGATAAATTTAGAAATGGAAGGTATAATGGATCACTCAAGATTTATGGCTTGGGTAATAAGATAGTGTTTTTGGAGAAGCATGGAGAGGGGAAGTGCTTCAACGAGACATTTAATGAGTTCTTATTGGAGAATTTTAGTTTTAGTTGTTTTTGAATCTCCGAAAGAAAATATCAAAATGGCCATTGGACATATTGGTCCAGAAATAGAAGATATATGAGCTGGAGCAGTGTATTTGTAGATCATTTATAAATATGTTGCAACTCGAGCTACAACTATGCTTGAAATAATTAAAACAGAAAAAAATACGTAAGGAAAAGAGAACGTTTAGGATTAGCAGATTACCTCAAAGACAGATGATAGTGCACCTGAAAAGAAGACAGAAATGAACAAGAGGAAAGTAAAAAGTAAAACCTGGAGATGGTAGTCTCTAATCAAAAGGAAAAGAAACTTTTTTAAAGTAGTCAAAACTTTGCAGCTGACAGGACATGTACAGAATGACTGGAAATCTCTTTTAGATTCTGTTTTAGGATATGAGTAATAAAAATCATTCCAGTGGTTCATAAAGTAGACAAATCCATATTGGAATAAAAAGAAATAGACACAATGGCAAAGATAATTTTATTGAGAAGTTTGGCTACAAAGTAGAAAGAAATAAAGATGGAATTTATCAGAAGGAGATGAGAGGCCTTGAGGTTATTTGTTATTGTTGATGCTTTGTGAAGGAGACATGAGCACATTTAAAAGCTGGTGGAAAAATTCCAGAGAGAGAAATTGAATTTATAAAAAGAGAACACATGTTTAAAATTTAGGATTCTTGAAGATGAAATTTACAGCACAGATGTAGAAATTATCTTTAGGTAGGAGGAATTAACTTTTTTAATTTAACAAGAAGGAAATAAAATAATAAAATATGTCCATAAATAACTATTATAGATATTTATAAACATACAAAATATTAAATTCTTCCATCTGGGCTTTCTTCCTAAGTATAACAATATTGTGGAAAGTTTTTAAAAAATGATTTTGAAGAAGTTTAATGAAGTATAGAATTGTATGTTAGAGAGTGTGAATCTGTAATCATCTCTGCCTTCAACAAAGACATATGGAATGAGATGCAAGATATTCATATATTTATAGAAAATCTAGACATGAGTAGGTAAACAGAGCAATTTAATTAGCATGATCCTCTAAGTAGGAGTAAGTAGTCTATTTGTGTTGGGTTAATGAAATAGAACCATGATGCCTTCAAAGGACTCACTGACCTTACAGGAATGAGCACTTTTTTCTATCAGACAGTTCTTTATTTACCATTCTCTATACACTGCAGGAGAAGGTCACATGTTCAAGAGGTATCAGTTTTTCAAAGATTAAAAAAAAGTTTATCACAGGTTTTACCTTGAAACATACAAAAAACATGAGAATTTCTGGCAGAATTGTTATTTTTCCTATGCATAATTGCAGTGCTGCTATATAGCAGTCTTTAATTTTATCAGTATAACACAGATCCAAAATAATGATAATTTTCTATACTAGGTTACATCTCTAAACTACACCTGGATGTTATTTAATATTAAATAATCACTGGTTGAAGTCAGAATAGAGGTAAGCCAGTGGCTGGTGTTTTTTGTTTTTGTTTTTTTTTTTTAAATCTGTAGAGTTGTTGCTGCCTGTTCTCTTGAAATGAGATGTCGCAATACTTATTTGTCATCCTTCTGAACAATCAACAAATAATAAGCACTTAGGAGTTCTTACTGGATGTTAAGTAAATATTACTCTGAGCCATGATGAAGACAAGAAAAACAAAAAGCATAGCTAAATTCCTAATCATTTATGTTAATTGAATAATGCAAACATCTGGTTTTATTTGAAGTGATCTCTCTGCTTTCTAGGTCTAAGCCAAGATAGATTGGCAGGGGGAGGGGGCAGAAAATGATCTAAATCTTTACACCTTGATTTATTTAACAATTATCCATGGCTCTCTCATTTTTCTGTCTTTCCTATTTGCATAGGGGCTATCTTTCCCAGCCTTACAATTTAGAGATAGACTCCTTCTCTGGCAAAAAAGGCTAGACGTGCTTTTGGTCCCTTATAAAACACCGATTTCCTAATGTTGGGGTTTCTCAACTGTAACACACCCACTATGTGTGAAGAGCCCACCAGTAGGACCATCCAATATCAGTTCTGTAGAATTTGGGTGGCAAGGGAATGCAGCCAATGATACTCATAATGTTTTGTATCTCTGACCCAGGAGTCTCATGTCTTTTGCCAAGATCCATGAAACCATGGCAGGCTCACTTGTTAGTTTTCAAGTATGGAAAAAAATCTCAGAGACATTGCAAGTGTTCACAGTACTTTCCCCTTAATTTGTTTATACAGTTTACAAGTATCTTTCTTGGGATAAATCTTGTAAATTATTCAGAATGCCTGCCTCTCAGAAGAAAGTTGTGTGAACAATTTGAAAAAAGAGGCCTATGACAGAACCAGGTGATCTTGATGCCCTTCAGGTGTAGACTGTATCTTCAAACACCCATCATGTTTAAGGCTACAGTTGGGGAAATTTAGAAATAAGAACTCCTGAGAAATTAAAACTATAGAAAATATTTTGTATTGTGTTAAATTTATAACATTAATTTTCTGAAACAATGTTTAGAAATCATTTTGCTACTCTATTTTGTTGATTGACATTAGTATATGTAATTAAATATATCTCCAAATACTAATGATATGTTTTGTCTTACCTTGCTTGTGTGTCTTTTGGGTGTACCTTTTAAAGCTTCCATAATTTCTTAAGGCAGAAATTACGACAATGTTCCTTCTACTGTTCTTGACTAGTACATTGTCAAAAAATTTCAGGTCACAAGTGAAAAAATAAACTCCAAGGTGTCTTTTTTTTTATTGCTCAACAACTGTCAAACAATGGAGAAATTTGTTTTGGATGGAGCACGAGCATTCCTTCTTAGATTCCCACCTCTGTCCCACACAGTCTGCAGCTTTTCAGCTGATCCCTTATTAATGTCAACGTGAAGATTTTCAGACAGAAGACAAGAAATATGTCATGAGTACTTCAAGCTTCTGATTAGGACCAAAGCCAGCAATTACACACACTTAGACCTATTATCCTCATGAATACAGAGAAAGCAGAATCTCTTTGGAGTTGCAAGAACTACTACTACTTTATTTCTCACACAATATGACTGAGCCTCCACACTTGTTTAAAAAAACATGGCCTAATGCATATCATAACAAGGAAGGGTGCAAAGTTATTTATCTATCTTTCTTCCATATTCTTTCATAAAAAATCCTCAAGCTTACAAGGATTTCCTATTGGAGCTTGGCACACTGGGGACAGCTTACCTACAGGAACCAATACAGTACCATTAGAGAAAAGCATCCCCATCAGTCAGTTACTCAACATATATTTTTTAGTGCCTGCAATGTGACTATCTACACTGGATTGTCCAATACGTTGGATTGTTTACACTGTTGCATATCCTAGAGAAACACTGCATCACAAAGTGAGTAAGAATCTTAGCCTCCTTAAACCTACTGTGATGCACAGCATAATGACAGTTCAGCCATCATCAGACTGCATGTACATGACGGCCCATTAAGAAGAAAATTTCCCAAGAAAATTCACAGTAAAGATCTAGCTAAGCTTTTGTAGACTTCAACAAGTTCTTCAAAAGTTGGAAAACATGAACCCTGATACTAAAAGATTTTCCTTAATAGAGGGGAATGTTCCTGGTGCATTATTTGTTTACAAGCAAATCTATCATGAAAACAATTTTAAAAACAAATCAAGCAAACCACCTTGAACATATTTCTGAAAAAAGTGGTACCTCCACAAGAAGAGCCTTAGGCAGGACCTCGAGGAGGTCTTCCAGAAGAAGGCATTGTCTTCAGAGGAGATGACAGCTCCATGTGTGTTATTGTCCCTGAAGACCTTCTGGGGGGACAAGAGGTGGAGGTGGAAGACAGCGATATTGATAATCCTGACCCTGTGTGGGCCTCGGCTAATGTGTGTGTTTGTGTCTCAGTTTTTAACAACAACAACAACAATAATTAAAGTAAATCTAAAATTAAAAATAAAAAAAATGATAAAATAAGGATATAAAGAAATTAAATATTTTTGTGTATCTGTACAATGTGTTTCTGTTTTGAGTGTCATTATGAAAGTGTCAAAAAGTTTTTAAGAAATTAAAAAGTTTATAAAGTAAAAATGTTACAGTTAGTTAAGTTTAATTTATTATTTAAAAGTCTTTTTTATAAATTTAGGGTAGCCTAAGTGTAGTGTTTATAAAGACTGCAATAGCATACAGTAATGTCTGAGGCCTTCACATTCACTCATCATGCTCTCAATGACTTGCCCAGAGCAACTTCCAGTCTCTCAAGCTCCATTTATGGTAATGAATAGATATATATATAGTATTTGTCTCTTCAAATACTTTCTTTATAATTTTTCAAGTATAGGTCTTTTACATCCTTGGTTAAGTTTATTCCTAAGTATTTAATTCTGTTTGAAGCAATTGTGAATGAGATTTTCTTAATTTCCCTTTCTCTTAGTTTGTTATTGGCATATAAAAATGCAACTGATTTCTGGATATTAATTTTGTATCCTGCTACTTCGCTTACTGCATTTATCAGCCCTAGTAGTTTCTTGATGGAATCCTTGAGGTTCTCTATGTACATACAGTACCATGTCATCTGTACACAATGGAATATTTCACAATGGTATGGATGCTAAGGGTTTCAATAAGGAGGTGGTTAAAATGAGGGAATTGTGCTCAGTATCAAGATACAGACTAAAAAATGTTGACCTACTAATAAGAAAGACATTCATATTATAAATAAAAAACAAAAAAGATGTGAAAAGCGTTTAAAAAAAGACAAGAGGCAAGGTTACGACTTGAAAAGAGAAACCACGATACCACTGAAAATAAAAATAGTTTACAAAGGAGTGTGTAAAGGCTGCGGCAGAAAATTAGATAAAGGAATCAAAGATTCTCTGATCCAGAACCTAGGAACACAACACAGACAAGTGACTTTTTAAAGTCCCTTCTTTTATATTTACATATAACAGCTTCTAAATGTTATAATATCACTTTTAAATTATCTTTTACTGAAACATATTCTAACTAAATTAGAGTAAATCAAAAGTAGATTAGAAGAAACAGGACTGAATCAACATTTTGAAGACATAGTAGTGGAAACCAATAACCAGAACAGCAAATAAAAAATAATTTTAAGTAAATGAGGACAGTTTAAGGAGTCTCTTGGATATCATCAAGTGTACCAACATTTGCAACATCAGGGTCCCAGAAACAGAAGATAAAAAGCAAAGAATTGAAAACCTTTTTGAAGAGAAATGATGGAAAATTTCCTTAATCTGGTGAAAATACATATATACACACACACACAAAAGTCCAGGAAGCATAGAGTCCCAAATAAGATGAACCCAAAGAGGTCCACAAGAAGACATTATGATTAAAATGCCAAATGTTAAAGACATAAAGAGAATCTTAAATTCAGCAAGAGAAGCAGTTAGTTACTTACAAGGGAGCACGCATAAAACTGTAAGCTGACTTTGCAACAGAGACCTTGGAATCTCAGAAGGGATTGATATGTAATATCCAATATGAAAAGCAAAGACCTTAAACCAATATTATTCTACTCAGCAAGGCTTTCATTTATAATTGAAAGATAAAGAGTTTCTTAGATAAGAAAAAAACTAAAATAGTTTATCATCCCTAAACCAGTAATACAAGAAATGTTAAAGTGACATATTTTTAAATTATATTTTATTGATTTTGCTATTATAGTTGTCACAATTTTCCAGCTTTGTCACCAAGCAATCTCCACTCCCTCAGGCAATCCCCACACCATTGTTTATGTCTTTGGGTCATGAATATAAGTTCTTTGGTTATTCCAGTTCCCATATTGTACTTTATATCCCCATGCCTATCATGAACTACCTATTTGTATTTCTTAATACCCTCACCTCTTTGTCTAGACCCCCATGACTCCCTCGAATCTGGCAACCATTAAAATGTTTTTCATATCCATGATTCTGTCTCTGTTCTTCTTGTTTGCTTAGTTTGTTTTTTACATTCCATTGTTGATAGATATGTATTTATTGCCATTTTTGTTCATAGTTTTGATCTTTTTCTTAAATAAATCCCTTTAACATTCCATATAATAATGGTTTGGTGATGATGGACTCCTTTATTTTTTTTTTCATGTCTCAAAAGCTCTTTATCTGCCCCTCAATTCTAAATTATATCTTTGCTGGGTACAGCAATCTCGGCTGTAAGTCCTTGCCATTCATTACTTTGAATATTTCTTGAAAATTCCATCTACCCTGCAAAGTTTCTTTTCAGAAATCAGCTGACAGTCTTATGGGAACTGCCCTGTAGGTAACTAATGGTTTTTCTCTTGCTGCTTTTAAGATTCTCTCTTTATCTGTAGCTTTTGGCATTTTAACTATGATGTATCTTGGAACAGGCCTCTTTGCATCCATCTTCTTTGAAACTCTGCTGCCTGAATCAACATGTCTATTTCCTTCACCAAACTAGGGAAGTTTTTTTCATTATTTTTTCAAACACATTTCCAATATCTTGCTCTTTCTGTTCTCCCTCTGGCACCATTAGGATGTGAATGTTGGAACACTTGCTTTCCCAGAAGCTGCTTACACTATCCTCATTTTTTAAATTTTTTTCTTCTTTTTGCTCTGATTGGCTGTTGTTTGCTTCCTTATATACCAAATCTAGAAGAGAAAAGTATGAATAAGAAAATATAGGAAAGAAAACAAGTCTCACTGACAAAGGCATACAGTAAAAGCAGAGGTTCAAACAGCTATTAAGCTAGTATAAAAGTGCAAAGACAAAATTAGAAAAATTAGAAAAATTAGAAAACAACATTAAATTAAGAGATACACACAAATTCACAGAAAATTTAAAAAATAATGACAAAAACTTAAGTTTTGAGAGAATGAATAAAAATTATACTAATTTCAGAATATGATCAAATTTAAGCTACCATAAACTTAAAAAAAGCTGTTATAAACATATATTGGTATATATGAAAAACATGATAACTACAAACTAAAAATCTGTAAAACATATACAAAAAACAGAAATAAATCTACGCATAGCATTATATACTCTAATCAAAATACAAAAGAAGAGAATAAGAGAATAAGAAAAAAACTATAAAAACAATCAAAAAACAATAAAATGTCAACAACTACATACGTAAAAACAGTTACTTTTATTATTTTATTGTATATTTTCCATCATCATTTATCCTCCCATATCTGCTTCCACTCCACCCACTCCCCACCCCCTCACAATCACTACACTGTTGTCCATGTCTATGAGTTGTTTCTCTTTTTTTCTTTTTTGCTTGATATCTCCACCTCCCCCAAAACCCCCCTGAGCTGTCAGCCTACTTTCTATTGCTTTTAAATGTAACTAGAGATATGGGATGGATGAATGTATGATAAAAATAAGGTCCACACAGATGCTGCCTACCAAAGATCCACTTCAGATCAAAAAACAAATTGAAGTAATGAAAAAAAGATATTTCGTGCAAATAGAAAAACATCTGGGATGTTAATAATTGTGTCAGACAAAATAGATATCAAAACAAAGGCTCTAACAAGAAACAATGATAGCTATTACCTAATAATAAAGGAATCAAACCAATTAGAGGATATAACTCTTGTACAAATATCTGCACCCAATATAATAGCAACAAGTATATAACGCAAACATTGATAAACATAAGAAGAAATATCTGTGGTAATACAGTTAAATAATAGGAAAATTTAACACCCCCTTGATATCAATGGATAGATTATCCAGACAGAAAATCAACTAGGAAATTGTGGCCTTAAATGACACATCAGACAAATGGATTTAATTGATATTTTTAGAACATTTTAGCCAAAAGCAGCAAAATATACCACCTCTTCAAGTGCACACAAAACACTTTCTAGGATAGACCATAAATTAGAACACAAAACAAATCTCAATAAATTTAATAAAACTGAAAATTTATCAAGCATCTTTTCCAGTCATACCAATGAAACAATAAAGCAACTTACAAGAAGAAAAATGAAAAACACGCAAACAAGTTAAGCCTAAGTAACATACTACTAAGGGATGAATGGGTTAATGAGGACACAGAATAAAACAATAGACACCCTGAGACAAATCAAATTAAAAATAAAATCCAATTACTCAAAATTCTGTGGATCACTGCCAAAGCAGTTCTAAGGGAGAAATTCATCTCAATAAAAGCCTACCCAAATAAACAAGAAAAATCTCAAGTAAACAATCTGACCTTACATCTAAAAAAACTAGACTAAGAATAAATAAAGCCCAAAATGAATAGAAGAAAGGGAGTAATAAAAATCAGAAGAAAAGTAAACAAAACAGAATCTAAAAATTACAAAAAACAATAAAATCAACAGCTAGGTCTTTGAAAAGATAAACAAGATTGTTAAATTGAATTAGAGTCATCAAGAAATAAATACAGAGAATCCAAATAAATAAAATCAGAAATAAAAAAGAATAGCTGATACCACAGAAACAAAGAAGATTATATGAAAACAGTATGAACAATTATATGCCAAATATTAGACGATCTGGAAGAAATGGATAAAAGCTTAGAAACATACAATCTTTCAATACTGGATCAGAAGGAAAAAGGGCTAATGGACATGGACAACAATGGGGTGATTGCTAGGGGGAGGGATCACAAGGGGACAAATGGTAATGGGAAAAAATACAGTAAAGGTTAAATAAAAATAAAAAAAATTTATAATAAAGGGGGAAAAAAGGACTGGATCAGGAAGAAACAGAAAATATGAACAGATGTTACTACTAATAAAATCAAATCAGTAATTTAAAAACCCCAAAACAAAAATCTTCACAGGTACATTTTACCAAACATTCAAAGATGTTTTAACATTTATCCTCAAATCATTCCTCCCAATATTCAAAGGAATAAAAGGCTCCAAAATTCATTTTACAAAGGCAGCATTACACAGACACCAATAACAAAAACAGTACAAAAAGTAAATTATAAACCAATATTGCCAATGACCACTGATACAAAAATCTTAACAAAATATTAGCAAATTAAATCTAGCAATGCATTAAAAAGATCATACACCACAATTAAGTAGAGTTTATTGCTGAGATGAAAGTTTGGTTCAAAAATCAATTAAAGTGGTATACCACATAATCAAAATGAAAAAATAATTACATAATCATGTTAATAGATACAGGAAAAGCATTTGAGAAAATCCAACATCCATGTATAACAAAAATTCTCAACAAAATGGAGATGGAAGCAAGCTACTTCAAGATAATAAAGGCCATTTATGATCCAAGATGGCTGCAGAGTAGCTGGAAGCTTCATTCACTTGCTCCTACACCCAGACCAGTCTTGCAGATAAACCACAGAGCAATCAACTCCAAAACCCAGTGGAAAATGAGTGAGAGTGTGTGTCGGTGAGTGCATACACGGATGAGAATGCAGGGAGTGTGTGTGAGCGAGCAAGGGCCTGCCTCCTTACAGGCCCCCAGGAGCAGGCAGCCCAGGCTCTCAAGTGGAACAATTGCCACCACTGTCACCCAACCATGCACTTCTGGCTGCACAGATTCAGGGTGTCTGTGGGTCTGCTTAGGAGCCACAAGCTCAGGGAGCAGAGAGAGAGAGACAGACAGACAGGTGGGTGCTGGCTCCAGAAACTGCGTGGCAGGAATAAGCCAGTCCCAGGCTAAAAATCTCTGGTGGGAGTGGGGACAACACCCCACCACTGTCCTGTGTTACAGTACCCTTGAGGGACTCTTCCCATGCCATCCAGGAGAGAGTAGGAGGGTAGCTTTATCTAAATCTGTTGGAGGACCTGACAGGCAGTGGCGAGCCTGACTGAGAGAGACTCTGATTTTTTTGGGGAGGGGGAGTGTATGGAGGACAGGTCCCACAGGGCTCAGTGCTGCATTATGGGGGCCACAAAGAAACTATTTTAAAAAAGGAGCTCAGGTGAGACTAGAGACTCAGCAGGGACCCAGTGTCTGCCTGTGTATGTGCGCATGCACATTGGCTCTGCTAACAAAGAACTCAGAGAAAAAGGGTCATACTGAAGGGACTATGAGACCCAACTCAGCACAGCTGGTGAGCAGGGGACTGTTCAGAATGGAAAATTTGGATCCAAACCTCCTGCAACAGAGAAGATGGCTGAAGACTGTACAGCCAGGAGCTGAACACCTGAAATTTGCTGCGGCTCGGCAGATCCACTCACTGACAAGTGAGCCCAACTCCCACCTGCTGAAATACAGGCTCTGCAGATCAGTGAGGCCACGCTCAGGAGTCCCCTGCTGGGTGCATACCTACAGAGGAAAGAAGGTAAAACTCTGAAAGGTCAATGTACCAGACACTAAGAACTATACTGTTCCTTAGGTCCTGGTCCAATAACCACAGTGGAGCAGAGAGACTAGAGACAGGCACTACAGGGAGGGTTCAGGGCCCCACACAGCCTTGGGGTCTAGACAGAGCTGTTCTCTGCTCCAAGCAAGAAAGAGCTGCCCCTTTTACACAGATTGGCCCTTCATAGGAAATGGACAGCTAATTCACCAGATTTCATACATTATTGGAAAGTATCTGGGACAGAACAAGATGTGTGGTGAAGGGCAGGGAAACACTCTCCTCATCTTCCCTGAAGACTGAATAATGCTACCCAGAGTGACCCAGGGTTCCCAACCTCCCAATCAGACCAGAGTCCCCCTCTGGAGGCAGGTGGAGAAGGTGCTGGCAGTCTTCTTGGGTCACGCAATGAACCACTCTTGGGTCCCTCAATGAACCACTCTTGGGTCCAGGGTTGATTGAAAGCTGTCAGGGCAAAACAGTTGTGCCCAGCCAAATCTGAAGGAGACAGCCACAGACTATGGGTCCCTTCTAATCTCAAATAGGCTGCCTAGGGCCAGACTAGGACACAGTCTGACATTACCAAGGGTGGATCAAGAAAGAGAAGACAGTGGATTCTACTGAGACAAATTCTGCTGCAGTCTTCTTCATGATTTGCATTATTTTCTCTTCTGCGAAGCTTTCTAATATTCATTTATTTTCCTTCAAGTTTGTGCCTACTATGTCACTAGTTTTTATATTTTAGTTTATTTCAAGTCTCATATTTTGCTCCTCATTCTTCTCACTCCATTTACCTTCTTCCTTCCTCTTATTTTTGTTTTGAATTTTATTTTTTCTCCTGTTATACTGCTTCTTATTCTGTACTGTTTCTATTTCTACCCCCTCCAGCTCCTCAAAACCATTTTTCTTGTCATTAGTCATCTGTAAGGTAGGTGGAGGCAGACTGACTCCCTCACCCAGATGCATGGGTAACTGGAAAGAGCAGATCCTCAAAACCTTGAAGGACTCTGATAAAGCAGTGTTCTCACAGCCTTGAGCTGTCTCATGGACTTAAACCTGGGTGCAATAAACTGCCCTTGAGTAGGCTCACATGCACAGCTCATGGTAGTTACTTCACTTTCTGGCCTGTAACCTGCTTTGTTTAGGGCTAGTATTTAAAGGGCAGGAGCTTTGGACAAGGTGGAGAGTTGGGGCACTAACTTGGACTTGGGTTTGTGGCCTGTGTGATTTTCCTAAACATGGGTTTGTGGCCTGCGTGACTCTCCTGAATAAAGGCATATCAAGCATCCCCACAGCTCCACGCATCTTCTTCCATCTACCTGAGCCCCAAGTGGACCTGCCCAGCCTACAGAGGCTGCAACACATCATCTCACATTATTTTTCCTGTTCTTAAAATACTCTTATTTTCTCTCCACCTTTATCTGTCTTTGCTCATTGATTGTGGGTATGGTGGTTGTTGTGGTGTTTCTTCAATTTATTTCTAGATTTTCATTATGTTTGTATTTCAAATATCAAATGTTACTGTTACCCTCTCCTACTCCACTTGGCCTTCCATTTTTTTTTCAATTTAAATTTTAATTATTCCCTGTCTTAGCCTAGTTTTAATTCCTCACTCTTAGAATTCCTTCACACTCTATCCTCTCAAAATCACTTTTCTTTCCTCTACACATCTCTTAACCTTCTATTTCTTTCTTTTTTCCTTCTTATTTCTTATCCAAACTATATTAATATTTGTTAATTTGTTGTTGATATTGCTATGGTAGATCTTTTTCTCCAATTTGGTCCCTATTTTTTTCAGTACATTTTAAAGTTTTTTTGTATAAAACTAATATTATAAGCTTCCCATTTCTTAACCCATTTTGCCTTCTTCCCTCTCTTCTTATTTATGATGTAAATTTCTTTCTCTCTTTGCCTTGTTTCTACTTCCTACTCTTATTATTTCTCCTCCCTCTACTCTCTGAAATAATTTTTTTTTCAGTTAGTCATCTCAGATTCACCTTCCCTTTCTCACAATAGTCTTACTCTCTTTACATCTTTATTAACATTTGTTCATTTGTTGTTGATAGTGAAGTTGTAGGTGGGGGTTATTTTTGTGAGTGTGGGTTTTTTCCTTAGTTGTTAGGTTTTCTTCTGATAGCACATATACAACAACATACAAGACACAGTGGGTAATGTGACTCTCAGTCAACCAGTCTGAGGGCAGGAAACACCAAAGAATGACCCCCAAACAACCTAAACATAATTACAGTCAGAGATACCACATAAATGGCATAAAGGGCATCCCAAGAGCATCCAGCTCAGAAGATCAAGGAGACTATATAACTGAGTCCTACTGATCTCCTAACACAGAAGGTCACACTACAAAGACAGGGAGTCAAAGCAGAGCATCTAATACAAAGAAAAAAACAAAAAGAGTCACCTAAAATGGGAAGACGAAGAAAAATTCCCAGTCAAAAGGAAAGAATCCCCACAAAGAACACTAAATGAAATTGAGGCAAGCAAACTATCAGACACTGAGTTCAAAAGAATGGTTAAAAGGATGCTCAAGAGACTCAGTGAGAAGTACAAGGAACTCCATGGAAGTTACAAAAAACTTATTGCAAATTACACCAGCATGAAAAAGGACATAGAAACTATCAATAAGAGACAAGAGAAAGTGAAGATATAGAAACTGAAATTAATAAAACATTAGAAGAAATTAAAATCAGGTTAGATGAAGCAGCTGATTCAATCAGCAAGCTGGAGGACAAATTATAAAAACATTTCCAGAGAAAAAGCAATGACAGAAAATTTCCCTAACTTGATGAGAGAAAAAAAATCATACACATTCAAGAAGCACAGAGGGTCCCAATCAAGAAGAACGCAGAGAAACCCACTGCAAGACACATCATAATTAAAATGGCAAAATTTAAAAATAAAGAGAGAATCTTAAAGGCAACAAGGGAGAAACAGCTGGTAACATACAAGGGAGCTCTGATAAGAAAATGTGCTGATTTCTCAACACAAACACTACAAGAGAATGGTAAGAAGTATTCCAAGTAATGAAAAGCAAAGGCCTTCAACCAAGACTATTCTAGTAAACAAGTCTCTCATTAAAGTGGGAAGCAAGATAAGTAGTTTCCAAGACAAAAACAAAAGGCTAAAAGAATACATCTCCACTAAACCACCACTACAAGGTATGCTAAAGGACTGCTTTAAGAAGATGAAGAAAAATAATGAGAGAGAGAGAGGAACACTGTTACAAAGGGGAAAAAAATGGCAATGAACAAGTACCTATCAATAATAAGCTTAAGTATAAATGGATTAAATGTTCAGATCAAAAGACATAGGTAGCTGAATGGGTAAGAAAACACGACTGCATATATGCTACCTATAACAAATCCACCTCAAAACAAAAGACCTATACAAACTGAAAGTGATAGGACGGAAAAAAATATCCCAAACAAGTGGACATGAAAAAAAAGCTGGTGTGTGACAAAATAGATTTCAAAACAAAAGCCATAAAAGAGATAAAGAAGGACATTACATAAAACTTAAGGGAATAATCCACAAGAAGATATAATCCTTGTAAACATATATGCACCTAATATAGGAGCACCTCAAAATATAAGGGAATTCTTGGAGGACTTTAAGAAAGATATAGACAGAAACACAGTCATTGTAGGGGATTCTAAACCCACTGTCAACAATAGATAGAGCTTCCAAGCAAAGAATCAATAAGGATATTATGGCATTGTACAACACTCTAGATCAAAAGGACTTAATTTATATATACAGAAACGTTCAACCCAACGAAGAAAAATATACATCCTTTTCAATTGTATATGGAACATTTTCACAGACTACATGGTAGGACACAAAACAAGCTTCAACAAAGTCAAGAATATTGAAATCATATCAAGCATCTTCTTACATATAAATGACTTGAAACTAAAAACCAACCTCAGGGAAAAAACTCAGAAACATTCACACACTTAGAGACTGAATAGCATGGTATCAAATAATGAATGGGTTAACAGTGAGATTAAGGTAGAAATCAAATGGTTTCTGGAAACGAATGAAACTGATCACATAATGGCTCAAAACCTATGGGACACAGCAAAGGCAGCCAGAGAGGGAAGTTCATAATAATACATATCTACATTTTTTAAAAAGATAGAAAAATCTCAAATAAAAAACCTGATCTTACACCTACAAGAACTAGAGGAACAACAAAAAACAAAATCCAGAATGAGTAGAAGGAAAGAAATAATTAAGATCACAGCAGAATTAAATGACATAGAGACTAAAAGAACAGTTCAAAAGATCAATAAATCCAGGAGCTGTTTCTTTCAAAAGATAAACAATCGACACAACTTTAACCAGACTCATAAAGAAAAACAAGAGAGAGGACCCAAATAAATAAAATCACAGATGAAAGAAGAGACGTTACGATTGATACTACAGAAGTAAAAAGGATTGTATGAAATTACAACAATTATATGCCAAGATATTTGAAAACCTATGTGAAATGGAGAGATTTTAAGAGAACTATAGTCTTCCAACACTGAATCAAGAGGCAGAGAGTCTGAACAGACTGATAATAGCTAGTGAAATTGAAGCAGTAATAAAAAAAATTCGTGGCACTCAAGAGCTCTGGACAGGATGGTTTCACAGGAGAATTTTCCTAAACATTCAATGAAGAGCTAACCCCTGTCTTTCTCATAATATTCCAAAAAATCCAGGATGAGGGAAGACTCTCATACTCTTTTTATGAGGCCAGCATCATCCCAATCCCAAAAACAAATAAAGACACAACAGAGAAAGAAAATTACAGGCAAATATCCTTGATGAACATAGATGCTAAAATCCTCAACAAAATATTGGTAATCTGCATCCAGCAATATATTAAAAAGATCATCCAGTATGATCAAGTGGATTTATCCTATAGATGCAAGGATTGTACAACATTCACAATGCAAAAAATGTAAAACATCACATAAACAAAAGGATTGAAAAAATCACATAATTATATAAATAGATGTAGAAAAGGCATTTTATAAAGTATAGCACACATTTATGATAAAAACATTCAGCAAAGTGGGAGTAGAGGAAGCGCATCTCAACATAATAAAGGCCATATATGAGAAACCTACAACCAATATCACACTCAATAGGGAAAAACTAAATACTTTTCCCCTAAGATCTAGAACAAGACAAGGGTCTCTCCTTTTACCACTTCTATTCAACACAGTATTGGAAGTTCTAGCCACAAAAAAATCAGACAAGAAAAAGAAACAGAAGTTATTTAAACTGGAAAGGAGGAAGTAAAACTGTCATTTGCGGATGGCATGATAGTGTATATGGAAAACCCAATAGTCTCCACCAAAAAACAACCCAAAATAATAAGTGAATTTGGCAAAGTGGCAGGATACAAGTCAGTATTCAGAAATTGAAGGCATTTTTGTACACCAACGATGAAATATCAGAGACAGAAACTAGGAAAAAATCCCATTTGCTATAGCAACACGAAAAACAAAGTATGTAGGAATAAACCTAACCAAGGAGGTAAAAGACCTGAACTCTGAAAACCACATAACACTGAAGAAAGAAATTAAGGAAGATACAAATAAATGGAAGCATATACTATGTTCATGGGTTGGAAGAATTAACATCATTAAAATGTCCATAATACCCAAATCAATGTATACATTCAATGCAATCCCTATTAAAATACCAATGGCATATTTCACAGATTTAGAAAAAATATTTCAAAAATTCATATAGAACAAAAAATGACCCTGAATAGTCTCAGCATTTTTAAGAAAGAACGAAGTATGAGGGAATCATAATACTTGATATCAAACTATACTACAGGGCCACTGTAATCAAAACAGTCTGTCCCTAACCTAAGAACAGACACATAAAACAATGGAACAGAATAGCCCAGGAATAAACCCATGTCACTATGATCAACTTATATTTGACAAATTAGGCAGGAGCATATAAGGGAGTAAAAATAGCCTTTTCAATAAAGGGATTTGGGAGATCTGGTCAGGTACAGGCAGAAAAATGAAACTAGGCCACCAACTTACACAATACACCAGAATAAATTCAATATGGATTAAATACTTAAATATAAGCCATGATACCATAAAAGTACTAGAGGAAAACATAGGCAGTAAAATTTCAGATATCCCATGCAGCAATATTTTTGCTTATCTCTTAGAGCAAGAGAAATAAAGGGAAAAAAATAAACAAATGGGACTACATTGAATTAAAATCTTCTGCACAGCTAAAGAAAACATCATCAAAATGAAAATGGATTCAATCATTTGGGAAAACATAGTTGCCAATGATACCTGGGACAAGGGTTTGATGAATGAAATATATAAGGAACAAATTAGATTCAACATCAGGAGACAACAATCCAATTAAATAATGGACAAAGGGCCTGAACAGACACATCTCCAAGGAGGACATACAGATGGCACATAGATATATGAAAGGATGCTTAACATCGCTAGTTATCAGACAGATGTAAATTAAAATCATGAGATACTACCTCACATCTTTCACTTCGCCCATCATTAAGAAACCATGAAACAACAAGTGCTGCTGAGGCTGTGGAGAAAAGGGAACCCCAGTGCACTGTTGGTGGAAATCCAGACTGGTGCAACCCCTGTGGAAAAACAGTATGGAATTTCCTCAAAAAACTAAAACTGGAACTGCCTTTTGACCCACCTATCCTGCTGCTGCTGGGAATATACCTTAAGAATCCTGAAACACCAATTGAAAAAAACCTATGCACTCCAATGCTCATAGCAACATTATTTACAATAGCCAAGTGCAAGAAACAGCATAAGTGCTCATTGGTAAATGAGTGGGTCAAAAAAACTGTGGTACATTTGCACAATGAAATACTACACAGCAGAAAGAAAGAAAGTACTCCTAGCTTTTGTGACAGCATAGATAGAACTGGAGAATATTATACAAAGTGAAATATGCCAGGTGGTGAAAGACAAATACCATATGATCTCACCTATAAGCAGAACCTAATGAACAAAACAAACACATGAACAAAATAGAACCAGAGGCAGGGAAACTAGGAACATACTGACAGGGACTAGAGGTGTAGGGGGAGGGAGATTAAGGTGGAAAGAAGGGAAGAAGGACTAGTCAAGAAACATGTATGAAGGACCCATGGACTTGGACAAGAGGGTGGGGATTGACTGTGGGAGTCGGGGGTGGGCAGGTCAGTGAAGAGCAATGGCGGAATAATTGGGACAACTGTAACAGAACAACAATAAAATATTCAATAAAAATAATAAAGGCCATATATGACAAACACACAGCTAACATGGGTGAAAAACTGAAATGTTCCTTTAAGATTAGAAACAAGATAAGAATGTCTACTTGCACATTTTTATTCAACAAAGGTGGAAGTCCTAGCCAAAGTAATCTATCAAAAAGAAATAAAAGGCATTTGAATTAGAAAAGAAGAAATAAACTGTCTTGCAGATGACATGATAATATACTCTGAGAACACTAAAGATATCACCAATAAACAGATGTAATAAGTGAATGAATGAAAGTAGCAGGATACAAAATTAATGTTGAAAGATCAGTTGCATTTTTATACAAGTAACAGACTACAAGAGAAATTAAGAATATAATCCCATTTATAATTGCTTCAAAAAGAATAAAATACCTGGGAATACATTTAACCAAGGAGGTAAAAGACCTGTACTTAGAAAACTATAAGACATTGAAGAAAGACATTGAAGAAGACACATATAAATGAAAAGATATACCATGCTCATAATAGAAAGAATTGGCACCAATAAGATATCCATACTATACAAAGCAACCTGCAGATTCAGTGAAATCCCTATCAAAATGCTAATGGCATATTTCACAAAACTAAAAAAGGAATTCTAAAAGATATGTTAAAAAATAAGAGGTCCCAAATAGCCAAAGAAATCTTGAGAAAGAAGAACAAAGTTGAAGGTATCACTGATACTAAAGTATACTAAAAACCTATAATAATTAAAACAGCATGTTACTGGAATAAATATAAATATATTCATGTAACAGTGTAGAGAACCCAGAAATAAATCCATGCCTATAACATCAATTAATGAATGATAAAGGAGCAAGAATATACAATGGAGAAAAGACAGTTTCTTCTATAAATAGTGTGGAAAACTAAAAGGATACATGCAAAAAATGAAACTAAACCTCTTTATTATACTATATATTTAAAAAAAACTAAATAAGTTAAAGACTTAAACTTAAGACCTGAAACCAAAAAACTAGGAAAAAAACATAGTCAATAAACTTTTTCACATCACTATTAGTAATATTGGTTTTGAATATACCTCCCTGGGAAAGGGAAATGAAAATAATAATAAGAATAAAAGAAAGGGAACACATTCAGCTAAATGTTTTGCACGCAGTAGGAAACAATCAACAAAACCAAACCACAACATACTTAATGGGAGATTTTCACCAATGATACATCTGTTAAGAAGTTAATACCCAAAATTTATAAAGAACTGATACAATTCAACATATTAACACACACACACACACACACACACACACACACACTTAATCCAATTAAAAAGTGGGCAAAGTACCTGAATACACATTTCTCCACAGAGGACATACCAATGGAAAATAGATGTATAAAAAGATGCCCAACATAACTAATCATCAGGAAAATACAAATTAAAGCGCTAATGAAATACTATTTCGCAGTTGTCAGATGGCTATCATCAATAAATCAACAAACAAGTGTTATATTAGAGAGGATACAGTGAAAGGGGAACCTTGTTCACTATTGGAAGGATTGCAAATTGGTACAGCCACTTTAGGAAACTGTATAGAACCTGCTTAAAAAATTAATAAAACTATCAGATGATCTAGCAATTCTACTTCTGGTTATTTATCCATTGAGATTCAAACACTAATTTGAAAATATGTATGTACTCCTATATTCATTGCAGCATTATTTGCAATAACCAAGATATGGAAGTACCCTAAGTATTTATTGATAGATGAATGGATAAGAAGAAATAGTATATATATTTAATTGAATATTAGTCATTAAAAAGAATGAAATCTTACCTTTTGAAACAACATGGATAAAACTAGAGAATATATGATAAGTGAAATAAATCACAGAGAGATACCATATCATTTTACTTATATGTGGTATCCTAAAACAAAATAAGTGAAACAAAAAACTCTTAGATAGAACAAACTGGTGTTCACAGGGTGTGGGCAGGTTGGGGAATGAGTTTCAAAGGTGAAAGGCATTAAGAAGTACAAATTGCCAATTATTGTAAGAGTCACAGCATGTAAAGTACAGCATAGAGGATCTAGTCAATAACATTGTAATAACTATCTATGGTCTGTATGGGTACTAGATTTATTGGGGTGATCATTTTGTAATGCATATAAATATCTAATCTATATGTTACACATCTTAAACTAATATAATATTGTATGTTCACTGTAATTAAAAATAAATTTTAAAAAATTTAAAAGTTAAAAAAATTAGCACACCTGCTTGTAAGTAGAGAGAATCAAAAGAGCTAAAGTTAACAAAAGACATGATTTGTTTCAATTTAGGACAATAAAAATGAATACTTATGTAATTAAGTCTCATTCCAATCTACTTCAATTCTTAAGTTTTTTTTTTGATGGACTCTCTCTCTCTCTCTCTATTTTTTTAGTGCTGCCTAACAAATTCTCGCTTAAGACAATTAATTATCTCATAGTGCCCTTGGGCCAAGAAACCAGATACAGGTTAGGTGGGTGTTCTGCACAGTGTCTCACTAGGCTGAAATCAAGGTTTCACCTGGTGGTCTCATTTGGAGTTCTCCTCCAAACTCATTGGTTATTGACATAATTCAGTTCCTGGGGGTTGTAGGGCTGAGTTATCCTTTTTCTTTCAGGTAATTAGCTGACAGTCATTCGTAGCTCCTAGAGGCTGCTTGTATAACTTAACAGCTTACTTCGTGAAAACCAGATGGAGAATCTTCTCCAGTTGGTTAAGAATGATTCCTATATAACATAATGGAATCACGGGAGTAAATATCCTGTCATATTCATGGGTTCTTTCCATGTTGAAGTAAAGACAAATGCATAGGCCATGTACACCAGAGGGCAGAAATCTTGAGAGCCATTTAATAATTCTGCTGACCACAGTTATCTTCTTATCACATAAGATGGCAATTCATACAATGAAAATGACCCTGAGATTGTTCAACCTTCTCCCAGTTGTAATAAACCAGCAGGACTATGCCAAATAATCCATCAGATCAATAGCCTTCCCTCTACTGGAAAAACAACTCAAAACATCTCTAATGAAATTCCATCTTGAGATATTTTTTTTGCTATCAGAAAATTACACATATTCTCTTTCTGTTTTCATTTGACCAGATTTGGATGTAAATTAGAAAAGGACAACTCAGCCAAAAAACCTATACTGGAGAGCAGAGCACTGCCTCCACTTTTATCTGCATTCATTGCCTTGCCTGAGCATCCTAGGGCAAGAACAATCCACACAGTTATGTGTGGAGATCCTGTAACTGCAGGAAGCTCTGCACTCAAGGCCAGAGACACCAGCTCTGCTTCTTTACAGCTATGTGACTCTGGCCTGTCCAGTTCGTTTCTCTACAGCACTGATTTCTCACCGGTAAGCAGGGAATAGTAATGACTTCTATACCATGGTGATTATTTTAGATATCAAATTAGATAACACATATTAAAACTCCGGCAAATATAAGGCACCATAAACATACAATATGACATATTTCTTTGAGTCAAAGGGGCAGATGAATTATATAAAATGGACATTTTATAGGTCAAAACAATTGAGTATCAGCACCTTCACATGACTCTATGCAATAGTAGTTGTTTTGTGAAGTCTCTCAGTCCCAGGAAATGTTGGTAAATATCTCTTTGAAAAGTTATCCTGTGGTCCTCTTGTATCACCAGAAGTCATTTTAGGATTGCAACATTCAAAACTCAGAAGGAAATCTTTTCCAGGAAAGGAGGGGAAAATTTTTGTGCCTTCTGGAGTTTTCTAATGATAACCATACAATCTAAGTATCAGTAAAAGACTATTCCCCCCAAAATACTGAGTGAACACCCTAATGAATAATTAAAATAATGTTTCAAACTTTATTTTTATAATTAAAAAAAATTTAATTGAATTTTTAGACTCATAAATTATGTTAACTTGTTAGTATCCTCAAGCTTTCTTTAGCTAAGGGTGTGGTTTGTGGGAACAAAACATCTGTTTTGGTGTATCATTAATTTAACTTTAGAATAATGCTCCACAGCACATGCCATCTAAGTACAACTGAGGAACTTTTAAACAGCAGTTATTTGTTCAACTGGACTTTCAACTGAAACTTTTTAGTTTTAAGGAAGACTGTAAAAAAGTCAGGGGGATTAAGATACTATCTCCTGAGTTGGGATGGAGGCTAGATTTCATAGTGGCATGTAGATGGGATGATGGTCTTCCTGAATCAAGACCCTATGGAAAGATATATCATTCCTGACAGCCTGGAAGCTCCATTCATTGACAGACATGAATGTCAGGAGAGACTATAGAGGTCAGGGAAAAGCCACTCATCAGAGTGTGATCAGACTGGGTATGTGGCCTATTCAATCAGAGTGCTCAGGAGATGTTAGAAGTGGGGTCCATAGGACAGAGTGTCTAGGACTCTCAAATGTTTACCTGTTTACCTTCTGTTGGGGAGATCTTAGTCACATGGTCACACATTATTTTATTCCAGAAATTTACTATAGTTTTGTTAATTTCAAATATTTATAGCTCTCTTGTATAAGAATTAAGGCAAAGAAAAGGTATATGTCCTAGGACTCAAGCAGTTAACAACACACTGGCTATTAACTGAATGGGGATTTAAATGATGAAGTCTACTCTGGCTTCTAGCAGAGAGACCTCACCTCTGGTGACAGGTTTTGTGGTGAGCACTGGGAAACAGATGGAGGAAGGTTTCTTAGATCAGTCTGAGAGTTAATGAAGAGAAAAAAGAAAAAAAAATGGTTAGACAAAGGCAGGACTCCTGTAGGTGACTGGCAGGAGGGAACTTACTAGTCCTTCCTGTAACTGAGATTCTGAAGCACGACTCTAGCAGGTTGCTGTAAATAGTAGCGTCCGGAAGGCAGAGTAACAGTCCTCTTCACCTGGTCGTGCTGGACCTTCAGAAATGGGCTAACTCAGATATCTTAACCATCATCCTCAGAATGTTTACCTTGCCCGCATCTTGCAGCTGGCTCACATAGATCCAGGGCTGGTTGTGCAAAACTGGATTGGCCGGTAGAAATAGAAGGTGACAAACGCAGGCTCATTGACAATCAGACGATTGAGAAGGAAATGAGACACTGAAACTTGGGAAAAGCCAGAGTCCCTCTCATAAGAACGGTTCCCCAATTAGACCATAGTACTTATCCTGTGAGACATTGCATGCCATGGGTAGTATGTCTCAATCACAAGGAAAAATGGAAAAAAAGAGATGCATCTGAAATTTTGAACATTTCTATTTGGAAGCCATTTCTGTTACTTATGAAGATGCATGAGAATGTCACAAATATTGAACAACTAAAACTTTGTTGAATGGTCTAGAGAGAGCATTATTGAGCCTGACTACAAAGGATATAACACCTTTTGCATCTGAGGTTTGTGGCTAGAGATTACTATTTCGGAAGTAGTTCAAGAACTGAAAAGTAGGATCTCGGATCCAATGCCTATGTTGTTCTACCGCTTTCAAGGATTAACTGCACTTACTTGTGCATCTTTTTTTAGATACAAGGTAGCGTGCTTTTCCTAGTTAAGATGAGTCTAACAACATACTTTGTAACCCAATTTGGTTTTATGTTTTTTACGTTTGCTTTTATTTTTCTCTCTTCGACTTAATCATATTGTCTTGGAGCTACAAAAATCTTCTTACTTGTATATCAATCCTCATTTCAGCTTTTCTTGAGGGACAAGACATTACAGAAAACAGCTTTCAAAGGACAATTCCTACACTTATTCTGTATTGGATCATTTTACTTTATTTTTTCATGCAGGAAGGTTCAAATCCAAATTTGAAACTCAGGTAGAGAAATCATATTGACCTTTGTTCCAGTTATTGAGATATCACAGTTTCAAGCCCCTCTTCTATGGTGCTTTGGGAGACAAGGTGGGACTCCACACCCCAATTCTGTTTGCCAGCTGGTTTCTTTTTAGACTGTAATAGAATATTCAGGGGGAGATAGCAGAGTTGGAGGAAGGAGAGGGCACTTGCTCTTTCTTATTTTTTGTTGGCTCCCTGTCAGCCTTTTGTTTCTTCATCTCAGCACGGGCAATTCCTTCCTGGAGCAGCAGCCAAATCCAGTCTGCAATTTCAACACCACTTGAAGAACAAGTTCCCTGCTCAGAGGCCCACAAGTTTTAGTAATTCTTACTAAAGTAATAGCCTTGGGGGTTGCAGTCGCTTCTAGAAATTGTATCTTGTAATGATTTTTGTTTTCATCTTTTAGTTATCTGATTTACAACTTTATGCATAGCTATGAATTCTCCACATTAAATTATCTAAGTTACTGCTGTGGTTTCTGCTTCATGGCTGGACACTGCCTAATACAGACTTGATAGTCTTCAAATCTATATTCTACTTCCTCCTACTCATTTATGTATATTTTTCTCAGTCCTGTTTTGATTTAAGTGTATATGTACCTTAAAGTTAACAGAAATATTTTACCAATTACAGTGGCCTTAAAAAATAAGCACTAGTGTTTAATAAAAATATAATTTTAAAATGTCAATCAATCATGATAAGGAGAAATCAATCAATGGTTTTGTCTGATAAAATTATTATTCATTCAGCTTTTTCCTATTGTACAGGCTCTGGGATGAGCATTCCATATGGCTTCTTCACCCATACTCTGTGAGGTAGATGTTATCATTGCTTCCTGTTTTACAGAAAGTCTTTCTAAAGAGTCTCAGTAAGATTAAGTAACATTCTGAAGATCACAGATAGTAAGAGCAGAACTGAGGTTTGAATGCAGGCTAGCCCATACTCTATGCAATTTTGCCCTCCCTGGATTTAGATTTTTCTTGGAGGTAATATGTGTGCCCCTTGAGCCCAACCTGATACTGGTAATTCAAATAAGGAAGACTGTGGAGATCAGTGAAACTCAGAGGGTCACAGTTAGATAATTTGCTGCAGCTATACTCATTTACTACCATGTTCCCCTTCACTGAGATATTAGGTGAAATCATTCTCTTAAAATATTTACTAAATAACAATATATATACATTTTTGTTGCTTAGAAACCTATAGGTAGTTCTTTCACTGTATTGCTTTTTTCTTCTCATTTTTTCTTACTTTTGCACTCTAATATCTCAGAACTACACAAAATGTCCATAAACCCAAGCAGCCTCGACTCCCTCAGCAGCATCCAATACAGAGAGACTCCCCTACATTCTACCATACAGTAGATCTGCTGAATTGTCACAAACAGCACCTGTGCACAGACTTGTCATCAAAATCCCCTTTCTCAAAAATGTGACCTACTGATTTTCAAAGACTAGGACAGGCTCCATTCTGTTTTGCAGACTTGGAGCTATGATTGGAAACAGCCTTGACTTACTGTTAAATATTCATAGGTGTGCAAGGACATCTTAATAAAGATGTACACAAACATTGACATATGCCTTGGAAATTAAACGTACACAAATATATAAATGAAAAATGCAAAAGACTTTCTGGAAAAGAGGAAATATCTGCATAAGCACTATGAATTTCATCCAAAGGTAAATTTTAATGCTGTTGCTTTATTTAACCCTCTGCTGAGCACTGTATGTGCAGCATTTGAAACCAATATCACTTGAAATGTGTTAGAACCATCACCTGGTAATTGACTTCCCTGGAAGTCAATGTTTTGTGGTAAATAAACAATGGGCTCTCCTTTGGAAAGTAATTAATTTTTAAAAAATTAATGCAGGGATAGTAAGGAGAAAAGTCTAGGAAATAGATACAACATGTCAAAGAATCTCTTTGGGGATGAAATGAGGGGGAAGGAAGAGGGTTGTCATTGGCCTTTAGTGTTTTGTTGCTGAGTAAGTGAAAGTAAATGGAAAATGAGGTTCTTCCAATTTCAAACTGTTACAATATGGTTACTTTCATACCCTACAGAGAATTCCTAAAGGCACCAACCCAGTCACAAATCGGTAAGCATCAGCATTTTGCATAAAAGGAAACATCCATATCTGACTCAAGCAACGATGAAATCAATACAGAAACATTTCCAGAGAAGTCCTGCAGGTTTTTTATGCATTTGCAGCTAGTATATTGTGCAAATTTTTTTCTGACTGTGTAATAAATCAACTTTAGATCCACAGTCCCTAAACTTTCATGATTTTCTTTATTCATTTAGAGAGCACCCTGCAGACATTAAGTCACATTTTTACCCCTGCTGTTTCTATCCTTATTAGATGGTTTATCTCTCTGCTATTTTTTGATAGGTTTAAATATAGTGGTTAAATTAATATCTTACAGTTTTTCTAAGACCGCCTCCTCCAAAGCCAGCAGAATGTTATAAAAAGACCTTTTGACCAATTTCAGAGCCAAAATACAGTCTTTAGCTATCTGGTTCAATCTAAACCTCTCTGTCAATAGAATTATGCCCATTCACATAATTGCATTTGATTTTATTTACCACTGAATGTCTGAACTACTGGCATGTGTCAAATAATTAACGTAGGCACTGAAAATATTATACTTGGAAAGGATTTCACAAGTATATTAACTAAAGACAGCATTTTTAAAAGTTCAGAAAATTTTGAATATTATTTTAAATTTTACTGATACAAAAATCTATTGCCCTAAATGTCATTTAAAAAATAAACGATGCTTTTAACAAAAAGGGGAACATTTATTTAAATTATGACTGGCATATCATGTGAAGATGCTATTATTGGACAAGAAATAAAAAAATATTTTCCCCTTAATAACTTAACAGCCATGGTCACATAAGGAGATCAAGAAGGAAACCAAACAATCAGCATGGCTTAAGCCACCATGCTGATTTTGGGTTACACCCTCTTGTTATACAGTACCTAACTATTGTAATGCCAATCATACTCTTTTTATAGTAAATATATCCATGTAATTCTCCAATCGCGCCTCTGTTTCCTCATCTGTAAATTGGCAATAATATTGGTTGCTTGAGGGCATATATAAAATAAAACTTAAAGTTCTGTTTTGATCAATATCTGGCATACAGTAAGTACTCAATATCTGTTACTATTTCTAGTGTCTTATTAGATTTAAAAATCCTCAAGGGTTTAAACTCCATTTTGTTTACACTGTGATTTCCTGAATTGCTAAGCAACTAACAGACCCTTAACTAGTGTTCGTTAAGTTAATTGGTACTCAGAAATTTTCGAAGTCCGTACTGAATTATACAATGGACAAATAGCCTAATTTTACACTTAGTTTAGATAATACTTAAATAATAAAAACATGCACTTAAAAACCCACCTGTATAATATAACCTAAAAGGGCCATAAGGAAACTCCCAATTACTGGTAATCTGCCATCCCGCTATCAAGGTCCAGTTCCAGTTGCCATCTCCTCTATTACATTTTCTTTGACTAGCCCTCACCTTTTTTCCCACAAAACTACATCATATTGTATATTTTTTCTTTGAAAGTAAGAACCATAAAGTATTTACATATGTTTCCTCTAAGACGCTTAGTTGAATGCCTTGTTCATGTTAGGTACACAATAAATGTTTGCTGAGTGAATAAATGACTAGGTGAAACCACGTTCAGCCTGGCCAGGTACCTTGATGGTACAAAGAATCATGTTACTCTCTATGCTGTTAACACTATTGCATCCTCATGTGAGTTCGTGCTTCTCTGTACATGGGCCAAGGATAGGAACCAGTGGTTGAAATGGCATGTGTCCCAGGAATCACAGATCACTAAGTGCTGCAGAGGCATGAACTCAGGTACAGGGGGTTAGTCCTGAATCCTGAGAGAGATGTGGGTAAAAGGAGGAACAGTCTTTGAGGAGTGCTAAGTTATTGAAGTATGAATGAGTGCAGGCTCTTTAAAGGTATAAGGGGTTTGTGTGGCTACAAGCAGTATTATCTAGCAAAACATTATTTGACCACTACTCTCATGGGAGATATTATCAGCTAGCAAACAATTGGTATCAGATAATTAAATGTGGCAATTCTGCAAAGTAAAAGTCCATGAGCAAAACAAGAGACAAAGGAAATTGAAGTAGAGTCGCTTCTTAGATGAATAAGTTGTGGGAGTAGGGAAGTAGGAGGGTAGTGTAAACAGAGCGATATATTCCAGAGGCTGCTCCAAGTTCAACACAGCTAGTCAACAGTTTAATAGAAATTTTGATGCAAGTCATACATGTAATTTGACATTTTCTAGTAGCCACATTTTTAAAAGTAAAAAGAAAAAGAGTAAAATGAATTGTAACACTAAAATTGTTAGCACTTAATATATAATCAATATGAAAATACTGAAGAGATATTTTACATTTTTTTATACTAAGTCTTTGAAATATGGCATGTGCTTTACACTTAGAGACATTTCAACTGAAACAACCCACAGTTCCAATGCTAAATGTACATGTGGCTAATACGTAACATATTTGACAATGTAAGGCTAGGTAGTCACTTACAGCCTTTTACTTTAGCCTAGGGATTTAATACTTACGATATAAGGTGACAAGATAAAAATTGCATTTTAGAAAATTCACCTACCACTGTAGCTGTGAGAAGGATGAACTAGATATAGATGATGAAATGCTGGAAGACAGGACTCCATGGGGAGATCATGGCAGGGGACTTGGGGTATAGAACAAAGTTGCAGAAACAAGGAGAGAGTGAAGAATGGAGTGGAAAGATAGCAAGGATTGCAAGGGTTGTGTAACTGACTACACATGGGGCTGGGAAAGATGAGGGCTGAGAAGAAAAGACAGGTTTCTTAAGTTCGTGCCTGAGAGCCTGGGTGGTGGTAGTTGCTCAGTCAGGAAATGATAGGGAATGATGATGAGCTTTGCTTAGACATTTTGACTAAGTTACCTATGGTTTTGCCAAATTCAGGTTTCCAACATATTTTTAACTGTACATTCTAACCATAAACAGAGGTAGTATTTTTTGGGAAAGCAACTTACTGTTATGGGTGAGCACTCCTCAAAAAGAATATTTGCTGTAAGGTAAGAATGCATCTTAAGCATTGGCTTAATTAAAATTTTAAATTCAAGCAGAATGCCTGAGTTGAAACTCCAGCTCCGCTCCTTAATGTGGAAACTTGGGCATTACTTAATATCTATGTGCCTCAGCTTCCTCAGCTGTAACATAGATTGGTAAAATATTCAAAATGATTCTTAGCATATGTTAAGTACAATTTCAATGTTTTTTTTTAAAGAAAAGTGCTTTAGGCAGCCTTACAGCATGTCTTCAAAAATAAGGTGACTTGTATCTTCATTATCTAAAGCATTTAAATATTTTTAAATTTATTTTTTTATTTCATTTTATTGTATTTTCTCCATTACCATTTATCCCCCGATACTCTCTTCCACCTCGAATAACCCCCTTCTCCCCGACAATTAAAGCATTTAGATTTTAATTGTATACCAAGCGATTAAAAAATGCTACTCTATTTCAAATTAATTCTTAATATTTTCATTACAGTGATTGGTCAGAATTTTTTTTAGCTCTATTTTTATCTTCTGAATATAGGCTATATCAATGGCAAAGAGCCTTTAGTAACTGATAACTTTATCATATTTTAAAAAATATTTAGTAAAGAACAATGATAAAAAGTAACAGATAAAAGTAGGATTTGATTTGCTTTGGGTAGTAAACACAGAATGCAATATACAGATGATGTATCATAGAATTGTACACCTGAAACCTATATAATTTCATTAGGCAATTTCACCCCAATAAATTTAATAAAGTTGCTTTAAAAAACATTTTTAAATATATTTTTTTATTTCCCTAGAATTTAGAATGTTTTCTTTATTCTTAGTTTTTGGGAGACTAAAAGCATTAATATAAGAAAGTGCCCAACTTAATTTGTATTTTGTTCTGTTTTATTAAATACCCATCACATTCTATACTAAATACCACAAGATATTTAAGTCAGGAGTTAAAAATATATTCTAGTACCCATTTTAAGATACTGTGTTCTTAATTTTACATTATAATGCTGTGTAATATGTACCAAGCTCCATATTAAGTAGTTCATGAAAGTGCTGTAATATCACACCAAGCAGGTTGGAATGTGGTTAATTCTGTTTGGGATGTGTGTGTCAAGGAACAAAAGAACACATACACACATACTTGCAAGAGCTGGGCCTCTCAAGCTGAATGCGCATTTCCTTTGGGGGTTGAACGGGGAGAGGATGGATATTCCAGGTAGACAGAGCCTGTAACCATAGAGAAAGAGAAATACTTTGCCTGCCTGCAATGAGCCATTGGGTAATCGGACTGTTAGGTGCAGGCTTATAAGTAGCTAATTACAAGACAACCTAGTCTGTGTTTGATAGACGGGACCATTATCTTCTATGTTAAAAGAGAAGTCGGGGGTTAGTGGGAAGGGGTACTGACTTTCTGGGGAAATTAGGAAAGCTTCACACGGAAGACATTTCATACATTCAAGGACTTTTGATCGCTAATGCTTACAGCAAAAATTAACTCTAACTGAAGAAGTCAAAGCATTTTATACAGTCACATCAACTGTCTCTCTGATGTGATATTAGGGATAAATCCCTGCAGAGGCCTTTCCCTGGGTTTTCCCACGAATCTTCTTATGTTGAAGAATATGTGTGCTCTAGGTAAAGTAGCCCCCCATCCATTAATTATATGTAGGAATTAAGGTGCCTTTTGAGTGACATAAATCTAGATGGTTCTTTTATGTCCTTTCCAGAGTCTGAGGGAGGAAATTCAGGGAGAAAATGAGCAGCAAGCTATTTCAGGATGCAAACTGAAAGCAGCACCAAACAGAGGCAGGTGACATGGAGCAAGGAAAAATTACTTTCTATTTATTTGTGGGAACAAAAGGTTGGAAAGGGGGAGCTAAAGGAAGGTCCTCTCATTTGACTTTGGTTTATCTTGGAGACCTCAGCCCTCTTGTTTTCAGTTGCTTGTGTTGAATCAGATGCATCCATTGCATCTCTTCCTGTATTCTCACTGCACCTTCTCCTAGTCAGGAAAACCCTTCAGAGATCTAATTTTCTAGACTGCCTCCCTGTTGGACATGTAATTTTAATCTGAGCATTAAACTACCTTCAGTGCTGCTATTTCCAGCGTAGATAAACCAGATAACTGACACAAAGTGAGGAGACAAGTTGATAGGCATAACCTTCACTGGGTTCACACATAAGTGTTATTTATATCTACCTTCAAAGCCACTGGTCCTAATAGTTAGCTCTCACTCTGTAAACACATATAGTAGGATGGGGCAACAGTAGCTTTACAATCATGAATACACAAAACACAGAGTTAATTCTTGTATTATTAATTATTGTATTATTTTCCATACAAAAATCTGTAAACCTATTTTTGCCATACCCTGTATGGAGTTCTTTATCAAATAGATTTACATCTGGATTTGAAAAGAGTTGAATTTTAGTGTAAATAGGTAAATGACTCTTAATTGTAGTTCTGTCAGAGAACTCCATCAAATTATGACTATTATTTATTCACCTTTAAATTACGTGCAGCAAAATAACAAGCCCATGAAGCCTGAAATCAGGAATATTGGGTTCACTGTGTGATATTGAACAAGTCACTAGACCTTTTCAACAGGAAGATAGAATAAGCTTGCTGTTTACTAAACTTAACTTCAGTCCTGCCATTATATAAGCAAACTAGAAAAAGCTTCAGTGATTGCCAAATCTTAACGCTGCAAATCTAGTAGCATTATTATAAATACAAGGTTTCTAAATTCAAGAAAATATAATTGGTATCATTTCTGATGTGTTAATTTTATAACCTTATTTATAAACCTAACCAATTACTAATGATAATTTTAGGGTTTTTGTAAGATTATGGTAATAAATTAAATAAATAAATATAAAATGTAACTGCCTTATGACCCAGCAATTCCACTTTTGGGTATATATCTGAAGAAATTCAAAATAAAATCATAAGAATATTTATACCTCTATATTCACTGCAGTGTTATTTATAATATACAAGCTATGGAAGCAACCCACATGCCCACCAAAAGACGCATGGAGATAAAAAGCTTTGGTAAATGTGCAGTGGAATATTATTTGGCCATAAAACAGAATGCAATCTTAGATGGACCTATAGGGTATTATGCTAAGTAAGATAAGTCAGTCAGAGAAAGAAAAATACGTACCATATGATTTCACTTATATGCAGAATCTAAAGAACATAAATGAACAAACAAAACAGAAACAGACTCATAGATACAGAGAACAGACTATTGATGGCCAGAGGGGATGGAGGTCGAGGGACAGGATGAAAAATGTGAAGGGCTTGGGAAGTACAGATTGGTACTCACAAAATAGTCATGGGAATGTCAAGTACAGCATGGGGAATATAGTCAATAGCATTGTAATTACTATGTAGGGTGCCATTTGGGTACGGGAAGTATCAGTGGGAACACTTTGTTAAGTACATTATTCACTACTATGCTATATATCTGAAACTACTACAAAATAATATAGAATGTAAACTGTAATTGAAAACGATCAATTAAAAATAAAATTAAAAAATAAGTTAAATAAAATTATGTTAACTTACTAAATTAACTTTTACCTAAACATTTTTGGCATATTTTGTCTACTTTATGATCTATCAATGACAACCTAATCCAATTACAACAAGAAATAGTTGGCTGCTTGAAGTAAGCATTTAGGAACCTAAATCAGGGGCTTGGCACTAAAAATTAGGTGCGTGAGGAATCAAGTACTAATATGAGATTCTAAATATAGAAATGTGTTCACTAATAAGGTCTAGAGCTTGAAAATTAGGCCAGCTTTGTGCTTTACAAGTTAAATAACCACAGTTAAAACTGAAATTGGGAACTTTGGAGAAGCATTTATGTTGCTTCTTTGAAGTTTAAAAAAAAGTAATATGAATAACTGCAAACAAATGCCACATTGATTTTTATTTGGGTTAATTACCAAATATTAATGTGCTTTTATTTTTATATATACCATATTTTGAATGAGTAAGTCTTTGAATGATTATAGAACTCTCTTACTTAGTTATAAGTACAGAAAAATTGTACTTTTAAGTTTAATATATATTTTGTTATTTCATAAAGAAAAACAATTTATTGCAAGCACTTAGGAAAATAAAGTGGTAATATTTTTAGTAAAACCTTACCTATAGAAAATATAAACGAACTAGACATACAGAGAAGAAGAAACTATTTGGTCTGTATTTATAATTTTATTCTAAAGCACAACTTTTCACAATTAAAAATATAAGAATCAAATCATTTACACCAAGAATCTTTTACCAATAGAGTAAAAAATAATCCAGACTGTGTGCTTTAATAACATGTAATACATTTACAAATGGAACATGGATGTTTGAATCAGACATATCTGGATTTAAGTCAGAGATATACTACTACTTAATAATTTAATTTTAAGTAAACAATTTCTCTGTGCATTAGTTTCCGAATCTACAAAATGGCTTACCATTTATAGAATAGATGAAAAAACATAAGGGCCTAACGAAATTCTGGCACACAGAAATGCTCAACAGAGAGAACTTTTAATATTGGCTAATAGAACTCTACTAGTAGAGTCCTATTTCTTTAATACCCAAGTAATTTCTTATAATACCTAAGAGCTTCAACTTACGTTGTATATTAAAATACATAGATAATTAGTTTTGATATGTGTCGTCTATGTACCTCCCTGAGTATTTTGCTTAAATGCTGAATGAACACTTTGGCTTCACTTTACTATATGGACTTCTGTCTTAACCTTATTTCACTGAGCTTAACAGGACCCTCGAGAGAACACTGGGCACTTCTGTCCAGTTAATGGGAATCTAGTTTACAAACTAGTTAACAATGGTGTTGTTAGGGGTATGTTAACTGCCAAGTATCATTTAAGATACACTTTTCATTCGCTCTGAAAAAGCCACATTGCTTTGAAAGTCCTTCCAGATTTCTTTAAATGAAATCCAGAATATTTTAAATTGAAACCATCCCTTAAAGATATTGATTACATACTGATCTTTTAGCAAAGCACACAGATTAAGCCAATCTTGAGATCTGTAAAAAAAACAAAACAAAAAACAAACAAAAAACCCGCAAAACCCACAATTATTTCAAATAATTTCTAATAATGAAAAGAACCACCTAAATGTACCCCTTCTTATCAACTACATAGGCTGATTTAGGCACTTATTTTATTTCAGAATTACATATGCGCAATATATGGCCAAAAAGCACCAGCTAGCTGGGCTTGCTAACAGCCCCACTCAGAGCAGGGTGCTCTCCACTGTGGAATTTGCTTGCTGTTAAGTAAGGCAAGGCAGAGTACGGTGACCCGGGTGCCTGAGACAGGGCCATTTATTTAGGATTCTGCCTGGGGCTGGACTAGTGAATGAGTGATATGGTGTTTGGGACACAGTAGAAGATAAAGGCTAATCCATTTTATCAATATGTTTATGATCCTATTTGTTCTTTGTCATTTAAGGTGTCCTTTGTTATGACCTGAATGATGTACATATTTTGATCACTATGTTCTTTTGCTAGGGCAGATTTTAAAACCACATGCTTTCATTAAATTAGAGAAAGTTTCTTAGGTGAAATTAATTCTTTCTAATGCTTAGTGAGATGGACTCCTGTTCAGGGCTGCAGGTTTTTAATTGCTCTTATTATTCTTTTCTATTCTGGTAGATACTTGAAAAGCTTTAAAATAAAATTCCATTGTAGAATGCAAACTTCTTTTTAACAAATCAAATTCTTACATTTTCTTCTGGATAATGTGGGATTCTGGATCTGGCACCAGTTCTAAGCCAATCATTTTCACAAAACTGGTGAAAGGATTGTTTTTGAGGTTCCGATAGAAGCATGTTTACATAGACATTGGTACATTTCTCCAGATGTAATTTTGGATTAATAGCTTACAATTAAATTTGCATTTTCAGAAAAGTACTGAAATTTTGGTTTTGAAATGACTCATTAAAAATCTTGCTGATTTAAGATTATTATTTTCATGACATTCCTGGGAGAAATAATAGTTATTATAATCCTTATTTCATACATAATAGGTAAGAATATTCCCTTTTTTTTTAAGTTAAATAAGTTAGCGGAGGCCACAAAAGTGAGCTCCAGTTATTGCTAGGGTTATAACTCCTAGGGGTGTAACTTTCAGTTCTGATTAAGGACAATAGCCTAAAATAAATTAGAACAATCCATAAATGTTGTAAATCTTAAATTACAAGTTCTTTTTACATGGAAAACACAATGCGTAATAGCACAGTTACATTTGAGAAATAAGATTAAATCATTTTCCAAAATTTATTTTACTCTTTTGTAGTTTTAAACCAATCCCTTAGTATGATTTAATTTTGACTTTGGCAATTAAACTTCTTATAAAATGAAAAGTCAGTGGTCGTTCATCGAGAAGAGAGTAAGGGATACAAGGGGTATTACCTATGGAAGTTTATGAGTCTAAAAGTCAACAGAATAAAAGATTGCAGTCTTAAAGGGAGGTCATGCAAATGTGTTACTATTGTAGTTAAGAATATAAATGACCTTTCTACTTATATATACTTCTACACAGCTCCTATATATATCATGCAAATATATAATTAGAAGAGAGACCTTTAAGAATATATCATACCTGATAACTTTTACTTTAGTTATTTTAAAATGTATGTTATATAAATTATCCATATGTGGAAAATTATATTACTGTCAGAATTAGCCAGAAATAATTGTATATTTTTTAAATAGATATTACATACTTCTATGAAGAATGGGTTTGCCTCTCACATAACTTTAAAAATAGAGGTCAGAAGAAAAACAAAACAAAATGATACCCTCCCCCAAATTATTAAAAAATAAACCTATATGCTCTCAAGCTGAATGATTTTTGCCATTAAGGTCTAGCCTAGTTTGTAGAAGAAATGCTCCATTATATTTTTAAGGTGTTGTTTTATAAAGAAAACAATTTTATTTAACCAATATCCACAATATGGAACATGAAACTCTGTTTAAAAGTCTTTTAAAAATGTCTTTGCCCATCTCACAATTAGTTACTAAAGATTGTCCTAACAGTCCTAAGCTAGTTTGTCCCATTTGCAGTGTTGCTGGATGACAATCTTCCTCTCACTTATAAAGTGAGATGAAATATTCATTTGTACCTGAGCACTTCTTCTTTTGGTTGCTGTAAACATGGGTGGAGTCAGTTGGTTGAAAAAGATAGACGCATGTATGCATTTAGGGCTATCTGTTCATTTAATCATATTATTAGGATGATACGGTCTGTTATAGCTGTGTGTGTGAAAAATGGCATAATTTTTACTTAGATCTACTATTTTTGAATAAATCTTAAAAACATATAAAGTGCATCAAAACTGTAGCATACCCCTCTTTCCCTTCCCTTATTTTTATATACCACATATGACCCAATTTATGAGCAAGAAAGCTGATATTCTCCAGGTTTTCACTTTTCTGTAGAAAAGGGAGATCATAAATGTATTAGCATAGACAAAGTCCTGTAATCAGTAAAGCTTGAAGCTGACACACTTATAGAGCCCTGCTTGCCAAAAATAGGATTTCATTTGTACTGTAATTTTTTCCCCTGAACCAGTTTTGCCAATGCTATAGGAAATGCCAACTTTGGGTATGCGGATCTGGGGAACACAGCGTTTCAGTAGGTGGCGCTTCAACACAGCCCACCTGCTGCAGCACTTAAAGTGTAGTCAACTTTCAAATACCTGTGGTGCATCAAAGAGGCTTGGCCCAATTTGCTAACAGTGCAGCTAAATTGTTGTTTTCAGCAATAACTACCTCAAATGCAGCTGAAACATCTAGGCGCTCAAGACTGTTAGCATATCTTTGCATATCAAGCATATCAAGTGCATATCTTTGATAATTATTTTAACACATACACACATTCATATATACTAGCGTTACCTATGAAAATAAAACCCAGAGAAAATTTATCTTAAAATTTCAATAGTATTTCAGTAATTTCAGCTTCACATTTATTTATATTTTGATCGGATTATTGGTTTATATCATATTTGCATGTATGCATATATTATCATTTTCCTTAAAAAACAATGTTAAAATATTTTTGTAGCATTTGATCTTGGCAATAACAGAGAATTTCCTTTTTCAAATAATTTTACTATTTAAAAACTAAAAAATATATGAAAATGTCAAAAGTTATTTTTATTAATTTAGTAAAAGGCACAATCTACAGCAATGCTTCCTAATATGCCTATAAATTGATAAAAACTTGTATGATTTAGTGGAGGACAAGCCTCACGTCATTGACAAAGAGGAATAGAGATGCCTGGAATGATATGTACCAAAAAGGGGCTTCACTGAAAAAAGAAATCTCTCCATGGTCATTAACCTAAACATATCTGCAAACTTCATTCTAAGAGATGAATAAAGAGAACAAAATATTTTAGCAATAACTAGACACTCATCTCTAAAAAGATGATAAACTGATAAATATTCCATTTTCACCCAATGTGTTGCCCAACATTCAGGGTTCAGAATACCATTATAGATATTTTATATTGTGATGTAATAAGCTAATGTTTTCTTGAAATCTTCTAAACATGCATAAAATAGACTTTCCACTTGAAAATATGGTATTTTTAAGAAAATACATCCTGCTTTTTTTCATGAACTCTTTGTCTTTCAATATGCTTTCATATAAATTGAATTAAAAGATACATTTCAGGATATTGGCCGGAAGAGTCTGTAAATATAAAATAACTTGGCACAACTGTTATTTATCATATTGATATGAAACTAAATCTATATATTAAATAATGGGATTTATATGAACTAAACTAATTAAATGAATGAAATAAAAAAATAAAATTAAAGTTTTTGCTTCTCCTAAATCATCTGTTTGTTCTATAATTCATAGAAATTTTAAAATATTAGCAGAATAAATTTTGCATTGTTTTATATTTTAAAAATTTCTGTAAATACAACATAACATAATAAATCATAGCAACATAATGATTTTAAAATAATCATGATTCAATTATTGAACATGAATTTCTCTTCTTTGAAAAGACCAATAGAAAAAAAATCAGCATCAGCTGTCTTATTTCTTTCCTCTATATTTTTAAACCAGGGTTATTACTGATTTAAAAGAAATAAACTGAAATTCAATTTTGAAAATCCTTTCTTCCTTAAATGCACGGTATTTATCACTGTTTTAAGATAAGATTTATATTCTTTTTTATAAGAAACCTATCTTTCCTATGCATGTGTCTATTCAACTTTAACATTCATCCTCTATTTTTGTGTATTTTTAACATAACTTCTAGAAGAAGAAAAAAAGCACTCTAAAATTTCACATCTTTTTTATTAGAATATATTGACATCCCTTGCTTCGTTGACTTTTTATTACAGTCCTGAGGTTTAAAAAAAAAAAAATGCCAATGTCAGCTCAGCTCTTTGCTGTAGTTCCAAGTGAAGATTTCTGGCATTTTCTCCTGTTTTCAGCTTCGTGGGTTTTCTTCATTCCATCTTATTTTCAATAGAAGTAGCTTAAAAACAAACTTGAAGGGCTTAGTACTTTTGTTTTTCTTTTTTACGAAGGTTTCATGTCATAAAATGCGAACATAAAGAATGGTCTTGCATCCGGCCCCTTCCCCGCGCCGCCTCCACTGCGGCCCTGGCATCTGTCGGAGAGGAACGCTCCAATCTGGGCTCCCCGCGGAGCTGAGATGTAGCTGCTTCCCCCAGTCCAGGGCCACACCGCTCCGGAGCCAAAACACGAGACCATCTGATGCGAGTCTGGCCTAATGAAAGTCCAGCATGGGGCTAAATGAGTTTCCACCACTGCTGGGTGAGGGGCTAATGATAAAACAGCTCCCTGGGCGCACTGCTGCTGTTGGTATCTTTGTCAGGGCATATGGCAGTTGGCTGAGTGCCTTGTGAGATTTTCTAACGGATATATCCTGAGAACGCAGGATGCATTCTTGCTCTCTCTCTTCCATTCTCTGTCTCTCCTTGGCCTGCTCTTTCCTTCCTCTTCTGTATTCCGATGGCTTCTCGGCATGATTGTTGGGTCATAAAGACTATCTTTTGGAAGTATATTGTGAAACTGTAATTATTATTATTATTTTTAATGTGAGTGGAAAAGCAGAAAAATGGAAGAGAGAATGATATTGACTGTTACACCCAGTAGGTGGTTCTGTTTCCTTTGGAACATTTAGCTAAAGGCATAAACTATAGAACCAGAGAAAAAATCAGCTTGAAACTTGTTGAATACAGAGATGCGAATTAATAACTCTACCTTTTTGGTGTGCCCATCCCCCACCCACACCCCACCTCCCTCCTTTATGCCTCACCACTCACATGCAAGCCCTCATGCATGCATTTAAGATTTAATAATATATGATAAAAATGTGATTTCAGAATTTTTTTTCATTAAAAATATTTAAGCCAATTTAATGTTAGGTTAAAATCAAATATTAAACAAAGCAATACTTTCATTTATTCACTCTTTATTTGTAAAGCATCTGAAAAAGAAGACACATTTTGAAAGATCTAATTTATGGGTACATTGAAGAAACAAGTTTTTTTTTTTTTTTTGGAAAATACTTGTTTGATAGATGTAGATTCCCATCACATTTTGAATTTCTATGTGAAATGTCTACAATAAAAATTAAAGCAACTTCACAAATGCTAGAAATATTTGAAAAATGTATGTTCTACACTTTTAATACTTATAACTCACTAAACATAAATAAAATCTGAAGTCAATTCTTATATTTTAATATTGTCTATTATTGTATCTGAATTTAATTTGTTCAAATACATGATTTGTTGTTAGATACTTTCTTACTGTTGTTATTAAATTACATGGAGGCTAATAGTATATTTTATCCTTTGCACAAGAAGTCACACATCTAAGAAAAAGAAGGTGAGGTAGAAGATTCTAAAGTTTAGGTATTTTCATATATAAAAATCCCAGCTTTGGGTTCTCTTTGCTAAAGCATCTCATCCACCCCCCTCCTCCCATTCAGTTTACATTCTGTCAGAAAACTCCAGGACTTAAATACAATGTGAAATTTGCATAGCTAAAAAGGATTGCCCATTCTAATCTAAATATAAATGATCCTTTCATAAACTTCTTCAGAGAAATTCTTAATAAAATCTTTTAAAAATCACATGTTTCTTCCAGAAAGAACCCAGTCACTTTGGGAGGATTCATATGAGCTCCAGGTGAACCCCTGGGTGAGCTACATGGTCAGTGACAGCATTTAAATGAGATTGTTTTCTTGTAAATTACATGGTGCAGAAATACCCTCACGTTCCTCATGCTGTATGCCCCATTTTAATTTATTCCCATGACAAAAACTTCATTAATATAATTTTGGAACAAAGTGAAAATGATAGGAATTTTCTGTGTCACTGAAAAACTAATCCTTTCTTCTTAAGGAAATATAGCTTTAAAAACTCAAAGATATTACATTTTTAATTTAGAAAATTCTTCTTGGTGCAAACATTATCATGAAATATATTCAAGTATGCAGGATTAATATAAATTATAACTATTTTCCCATATTTTAAACATTAATTTGTCAATTGCTCAGAATTTTCCAAAAGCTTCATAATTTTTTGTTTTTTCTTAACAAATTTATTTAATTTAAAAAATATGCTTATACCTTTTGAGTTTCACCATGAGTCAAAGAAAAATACATCTCTCAGCAGTTATAATTGTACATTACTATATTATTACTTATCCCCAAACAAATATGAGATCATATGGAATTGTAAAAGAGAAAAATAGACTAAATGTCAAGGAAACTGAATTATCATCACAATTATGTCACCTAAAAGGAACATGGCCATTTCTATTAATTATTATAACACTCCTGAATTTACACAGTGCATCTGCACTACACACTTCTTTCCCTCCATGATCTCACTTAGTCATCACAGCTACCCTTTGAGGTATGTATCGCCATCCATATTTTAAACAGTTACTGAGGTTTAGAGAATTTTAGACATATATATGCAGCGCCACATGTAGTAAGAGAGTATAGTGTCAAAGTTCATACATCAAAATCTTCAAAATATTTTCTTATTCCACCTTTAAATATCCTTAATCTCTACAAAGACATTTGAACAAGAGAAGTTTAGGGTTTGGACTAGAAAATTTCTTCTTTTCATCTCAATTTTAAAAGTCTGAACCTGCTATAATTTGCAATTACTACTTGTCAGTATAATGAAGTGAGGGATGTCATTGTGTAGAAGAATTATCCAAGTGCCTTGATAGACCCAGGGAGTTTACAGAGAAAGTAGGATGGGATTAGCAATCAACTACCAAGTGACTGACATCTTGATAGTGTAATCATTGGTGTGAAATTCATTGAGAATACTTGAGACTTCTTAACTTGATGATTTTTTTATCTTTCTTTTTTAAAATTTTTACTATATTTTTTTTCTATTACCAGTCTCTTTATATCCTCTTCCCCGCTGCAATCACCAGACTGTTGTCCAAGTCCATGAGTCCTTTTTCCTTTTTGCCCAATCCCTCCATCACCTAATCCCCACCCCACAACCTGTCATCCTGCTATCTATAAGTCTGTTTTTATTTTGCTTCTTAGTTCAAATTGTTCATTAGATTCTGCATATGAGTAAAATCATATGGTACTTGTCTTCCTCTGACTGGCTTATTTCACTTAGTACAATGTTATTGAGGTCCACCCATACTGCCTCAAAGGGTAAAACTTTCTTCTTTTTTACAGTCAAGTAGTGTTCCATTGTGTAAATACCCATAGGAGTTTTATGCACTCCTCTACTGGTGGACACTTGGGCTGCTTCCATATCTTAATGATTGTAAAAATGCTGCAATGAACAGAGGAGTGCTTATGTTCTTTCAAATTAGTGTTTCAGGTTCCTTCAGATATATTCGCAGAAATGAGATTGCAAAGGCAAATCCATTTTTACTTTTTTTGAGGTTATCTCCACACTGCTTTCCACAGTGGCCGTACCAGTCTGCATTCCCACCAACAAGGCAAAAGGGTTCTCCTTTCTCTGCATCTTCACCAGTACTTGTTTGTTGATTTATTGATGATAACCATTCTACGTGTGAGATGATATCTCATTGTGGTTTTAATTTGTATTTCTCTGAAGATTAGTGACATTGAGCATCTTTTCATGTCTATTGGCCATCTGTATGTCCTCTTTGAATAAATGCCCATTCAGGTCCTTTGCCTATTTTTCAATTAGGTTGTTATTTAGTATTTGACAGAGGAAGCAAGCACATATAATAGGCTAAAGATAGTTTATGCAATAAATTGTGTTGGGAAGATTGGACAGAAATGTGCAGAAAAATGTAACTAGATCACCTTCTTACACCACATACAAGAATAAATTCAAAATGGATTAAAGACTTAAATGTTAGACCCAAAGCCATAAAAATCCTAAAAGACCCTTTCCCTGGAGAAGGGTCATCAAAGAACATATATAAAGGACCCGTGGACAAAGCCAAAGTGGGGAAGGATTGAGGGTAGGAGGTGGGGGTGGGTGGGGCAGGGGAAAGTGGTGGCGGGAAAATGGAGACAACTGCACTTGAACAAGAATTTTTAAAAATCCTAGGAGAAAACATAGGCAGCAAAATTTTGGACATTGCTTGTAGCAATATTTTATCTGATATATCTCTCCAGGCAAGGGAAACAAAAGAAAAAATAAATGAATGGGACAGACAGCATCAAGACAAAAAGGTTTTGCACAGCAAAGGAAAACATCAACAAAATAAAAAGACAACACACAAAATGGGCGAACATATTCACCAATAGGTCTGACAAAGGGTTAATATCCAAAATTTATAAAAACTTGCAAACCTCAACACCAAAAAGACAAACCTACTGAGGTTTTTAAAGTTATCTACCATTTAATGAGTTAGTCTGCCTGGGATAAAAAATCAAGAAAGAAAGGGAAGGGAATGGAAAGAGGAAAGTGGAAAGGGGAAGGAAAGGGAAGGAAAGAAAAAAAGAAGGAAAGGAAAGAAAAAAGAAAGGAAAAGAAGGGAGAGGAGAGGAGAAGGGAGAGGAGAGGGGGGAAGGAAGGAGAGGAATTCCCAGCTAATGCTAATTATGCCAGCTCCTCCTAATTTGACTACTTATCTATAAAATATGAGTTTAATAAATGAAAAACAGCATTTATTCTATAATTACAGATCAAACCAGTAAATTTGAAGAGACATGGGTCTTCTTTTAATAAAAGCCTATTTTTATGACCCCTTCTAAACATATAGCTGATCAGAACATCTTTGTGGTAAAACTGCTTACAGCAAAAAAAATTACAAAGGTTGTAGTTAATTTTTTGCTCTCTTATCAAATTACTTCCTCATAGCTTCTGGAAATATATAATGACCCTACTAGATGCATAATGTGTTTTTAGTGTGTTTTTGTGATATATTTGCATGTGGAGAGTTAACATATGACTTACTTTCTCTAAAATTGGAAGAAAAACAATTCAGTAAGTTAATATTTGTCTTCATTACTAATTAATTATATGTGCATATATATGTACATATATGCACAAACAGTATGACAGCCAGGTTTTACCTGATACAAGTAAGTTTGGCAGTAAAATCACTTAATGCAAAAATATTCTTTTAGTTTTTATTTAACTTGGGATGATCTTTCCAACTTCTCCTTTAGTTACGTTAATGTGCTTAGTAACAGGGTATTGCCCAGACTAATTTGAAGGTGTTTTAAATATAATGTATAGTATATGCTCTGTATTACCCTTTTAAAAATTATGAAAAATAAATCAGAATTCCAAAACATATCCAGCACCAAAGATTTCAGATAAGAGAATGTAGATCTGCATTTAGAAAACCTTAAAATCAGTTACTGATACAACACAATGCAAGTGTTTGATAAAATAAATATATGAATATCCTAGTGAAGTAAACCATATATCTAATGTATATTCTATATTTATAATTGTAAATAACTATAAAATAATACATGAAATATATAACAAGAGCTGGGATTAATTTCATTTTTGAAATCTCAGAATCTAAAGAGATACTTTAACCCTGAAATAATCTCATATACCATAGTATTTATTGCATAAGTAATAAGTAAAATAGATCATATATAGATTGAATTTTAAAAAAAATTTTCTAGTTATTGGTATCCAGTAGATTGTGCCTACATGAGATTTTATAGTTTTTGTGAGTTTTCTTCATTTAGAGAGGAAATATTCTAGATTTTGAAACCATGGCTTCAAGAAATGAAAACATGTTAACCAAGGAGATGTGTAACTTATATTACATATATTACAGTTATTTTAACACCTCAACTTTCAACTGATTCAGATTTGGTATTTCTTTTCAATTAGAAGATTTGGAAACTCTTAATTTTCATAAAAAAATACATTTTATGACTTGAAGATCATGGACATTTCTAAATGAAAGAAAATCATTGAAGAAGCAGAATACAGAAATATTTATTATCGAATTCTATGTGAGAGAGGGAAATACTATTTATTGTTTTAATCTATGAAGTTGCAGAAGAAACAAAAACTTACCTTTTTATGAAAAAATCTGTAATGCTTCATATAGGTGCATTTTTAGTTGTTAGCCATGTAGAAACACATTAATCTACCAGATATGAATTTGAAGCAATTAATTTTGGATCAACAGCACTGAGTAGTGTTAATAAAGCAACAAGGTGATTTTAAATTAACTGTGTGGCCTGCCACTCAGATGGTACAAAACTTCTCTTAGTTGTTTAATATAATAAGGCAAGTGAGAACAAGTAAAAGCATGGATGGCAAGGCAAGTTTCAAAATCACAGATCACAGAAGTTCAAGGAGAAATGGGAGGTACCTTGATTATTCAGAACTGTATCCAATGATCATACCATACAACTCTACATTTTGGATACAGATGTATAATATAAAATAATGCCTACATATTGCATTTTTCCTATTATTTTTATCTTCTTGATATGTTTCTGCCTAGAGAAGTTGAGACATTCTCATGATTAGACAAACTACAATGCACTAATTGCTGATTATACTTTTACCTTTCTATTAAGAATCTTTAAGAAACTTCCTAATATATTTTTTTCTATTTAAGGTAAACATTTTTTTGTTATTCACTACAGAGTGCACAGAAATTGCTTTGAAGACCTTTTAAATTCTTTTCCATACATAACACAATTTCTCATTTTAAAATTTCCACATATTATCTTATGTATGGGACACCATATTTTGCTTTCAGCCAAGAATTTTAAGGCTCTTTACAAACACTAATATTTCCTACATGCCTACTAACAGTCATAACATTACTCTGGGGCATGGAAATACTATATCTGTTCTTAATAAGTTGAGTGATTTGTTTATTTATGCTTATTAATTAGCGACAGTTCAGTGTACAAAGACCAGGACTTAATAATATCCCATTCAGAAATTCATCATGTTTCCTCTTTGTAGTCAAATACTAGACTTATTCTATGCATTAGGCTTTATAGTCACAAGTGGGATATAAACTTGTTTTAGGAGTGTTATAATCACAGCCCATGTGAATAATAGTGAAATCTTTTTCAAAACCAGGTTAACACAGCCACATTACAACTCTACCAATCAAGCTTGCAACTTCGACATAGTTCCCAGAGGGGTGGTAAATGAACTCTGCTATTCAAAACCCTGAATGAGACCACTCCTAGGCAAGATGCGAGTATAACTACAAAACCTCTGACATTAATACAGAGCAATTAATGTTTATACAGTGTTTTACAGTCATCATTTTATATATAAAATAGCCTTACAAGCTAGGTATTATAGCTCCATTTCACAGCTGTGAAAATTAAGAAAGGCATTTCTGAAGAGGTGGCAAAACCTTTGTCCCTAGCTCTCTTGATGCTAATTTTTTTCTTTTTCTTTGTATTGATTTTAGAGAGGGAGATGAAGTGTGTGCGGGAGGGGCAGTAGGAGAGAGAGAGAGACACACACACACAGACACACACACACAGAAATATTTGTTGTTCCACTTATTTATGCATTCATGGGTTGATGCTTCCATGTGCTCTGAGCGGGGATCAACCCATGGCCTTGATGTATGGTGACAATGCTTTAACCACCTGAGCTACCATGTCAAGGCTGATACTTGTTTTAAAGCTGTGATAAAGTACTGAATAGGAAGAAAGGCTTCCAGAATTGAATGATAATGAAACTAGACACATGATATGGGATGATGTAAGTTTTAAGAATTCAAGTTCCTTCCTGTTCCTACAGAGTTACATTGTTTAATGCATTCTCTCTAGTGGAGGGACCAAGGAAAGTTAGCTCTGTTTATCCCATTTGCTTTCTGTTTTTATTATTTTTGCTACTCATTTTTCTACATTCCTCAAGAAATTAACCTTTTTCTTGGCATTTTTTGTAGGCTAAAACATAATCATTTTAAATGTAATGTATAAATTCAAAAACATTTGAGTGACAAACACCAAAATTGAAGTGATTTCCTTATCAAATTTGTTTCTTTTATAAATTTCATATTGGAGGAGTTAATTTGGTTTTAAAACACTGATTTGTTTTTTCTCTGATTCATGATTTTAAATTGCTAGAGCTGACTGAACTAATATATAAGATACAATCTTCATCATATTTTGAAGCACACTCATTTTAAATTACGGTTTGTAGGCAAAGGTATAGAAATACCCTATGTTAGGTCTTGGACTTAGTAATAGAACATTCTCTGTGATGCTTTTTTGTTTAACCTGTTTGACAAGTTTTGTCCAGCTAGTAAATTGGCAACATGACCAGATCCTCCATGACTCCTGTTCATGGACAGCTCCTGATTCAAAACATGAGACCTTAGACCTTGGACTATGCTTAGAAGGTTGCTTCTTGTTATATTGATTTAAGTGAACTTGGATTTATTTCATATGAGCAGTATCAAATTGTGATCCCAATCTGTTTAGGATAAGCAAACCAAAACAAGAAATATTAAAGGCTATTATTAGGAATTTGAAAGTTATCTCACATTAGAAAATGAATTCTGTTGGGTTGAATATTTCAGACAACTTTAAGTTAATTTTACATTGTTTTACACACACACACACACACACATATTTAATGTCTCAAGTTTTCTGTAAGGTGCATTTTTATAAATTAGATGTTTTTCATCTGATAGAATTTTAATTATAGTTAATATCTATTAACATTTTAACTGAGAGACTACTAATTTTGTTCAGTTCATGGCTTTTTATTACCATTTTAATAATAAATGCTCTGGAGGGTATCTTTAAAATAAATCAGAAATAAAAGATTTTATAGTGTAAACATCTTAAGATGAAAAGAACTTTTTCATGATCAGATAATATTTATTCTGTAAAGTTTGTTAGTCTTATAATGTTGCTTTAATTTAAATGGGGTATATTTATATTTGTAATATTTTAATACTTGCACAGTTAAACAAATTGTTTACCATGAACTTTATTATCTTACAGCACCCTTCATAGAACCAACCATATTTTCCACACATGGATCATGCTCATCTTACTTCATTTCTTGTTTAGCTTTTCTCTCATTATTGTTTGAAAATTCACTCAAACAAGTAGGATGAAGAGTTACTTTTTGGGGCAACTACTTATGTGTGGACCACTGTAGTAAGTTCATTGCATACATCATTGCATCAATTCTCACAACTCAAAGAAGTGGGAATTATTATGTCCTTTTCAGAGAGCTTGGGTTACAGAGAGATTAACTATTGCAATTATGGTCAAGTGTAGAAAGTGGTAGATCCAGTTTGATATCAGGTCCAACTGACATTAAAGCCTTTGCTTTTAACCACTGCATTATTCTAAGGTCAGTTCATCTTTGTAAAATTTAATTCAGAAAAGAATAGATAAGGTACTAAATTGAGGATATAATGATTATCTTTGTGTTTTAGAATAAATGATTTAACCTGTCAGATTCCGAAGTCATTCTCTTAAAAATGGAAATAATCTCAAAACAGTTTGCAAGTCCTAGCAAATAATTTAGGAAAGTGTGCCTGGAATTTATTAAGTTAATAATTTTAAGCTTATAAATTCCATCATGTATTCAACAAATATATACTTAACACATAGCTAGTGCTGTGACACAGGCTCTATAAAATATGTGTGACCAAGATTGAGGAGAACTTGACTTCCATAAATCTTGTGTTCTGGAATGGGACTGATATAAACAAGTAATACAAATATCATCAAGATAATTTCAAATTGAGAGAAGTCTTACACAGAAAATAAAAAGGGTGATGTGCTAGAGAACAATTTGTATAGAGACTATTTTCATGAAGGTGACAACAATATTCTATTATACAACCAGGAATCATGAAGGTAAATAACCCTAAATAGATAATATATAGTATATTTTATATTTGTATCCATATGAATTTGGCACTTTGTATTTACTTTCATAGCAAAATTATTTTTGAGTTACTATAGAAATTACTGAAATTCCTCTTCTAATATTGTAATAAACTTCATGACTGAGGAAGCTGAGTGTTGCTTATCTTGTGACTTCAACTACTGCTTCTATTCTGTCTGAAAGAGTGTGTTTCAGAAAGGATTAGTAAGTATCCAGGTGTTGGCAAAGGAATACTCTCTGCTCTTCTGTAGAGATCTTTCCTAGAGAGATACAAAGGCCAAATATAATTAAAGTGGTTTTAATTTTTATTATAAGATTTTCACAACTAAAGATAATCAATTCTTAAGCAAATATAACATTGTGTATTCCAAAGCGGTAGGGACATACCTATAAGACTACATCCTTTTGAAATGTGAGTGTATGTGTGTGGTGGTCTTTAAAGTTTGGCATAAAATAAACAATGTCTTAAAATATAATATATCTATCCATATAAGACATATAAAACACAGAGGGGATGACTCTCATCTCCATTTTTTTATACACAGACTTAAAATGCTTTCATATTTAAAAGTGGCTCATATGATGATAAGTTTACAATAAATGGAAGGTTGACGAGTATGACATTTAAATAAAGAAAAATTTAAAAATAAAAGAATTGTTGAGCTGGAAACATTTTTTCATAATAAATTTTCAGAGGTGTAGCACATTTTTCATTAATTAATCTTGGGACTGTTGATTGTTGATTTTCCTCCAAGAAAAGCTGCAGGGACACTTGCCTCTCTACCAGATCATCACTGTTGATTCCATTTAGATTCTGACTGTGATTACTTGCAGCTGGGGTCCATTTGCAACAACATTTTAATATCGTGTACAAGATTAGAGCAAACAAACTACTTTGACTATAGTATTCTCCAATTACATTAAATTTGCCCACTGATGTCTTTTATTTCCTTCCTTTCCAATTTAGCTGTGTAATGTGAAAATTGGCCCTATTTTTGTGCTTATTATGATGTTTTTAATCCTCTCTTTCTTCTCACATGATGTTAGTTGCATAAGAGGACTTTACAAACTCCTATAATGGGAATGAGTGGATTTTTCTCCTTGTGGAAGAAATTCCCAAATGAATACTGCAGTTAATTTTCCAAGCTTTGAGTTGGAAGAGACATATTCTTCATCTATTAAGAAAGCATGTAGCAGTAGTATCACCTATCTCACCTACACTTGTAACTTTTCCATGTCTCAGAAAGAAATTGCAGCAATCAACCTGACAAAATGGAGAAAGTGCTCCAGGGAATCATGGAATTAAGCATTGCAAATTTTGACTGAAAGATTAAAATACAAACATTAAAAAGATAAAGGAGACATAAAAAGAAAGAGTAAATAAAGGAAATACTTAAAAAGAGAATAAAGGCAATAAGCAAAAAATGATGTTGCATATTTTGTCGAGTTGTAGAGAATCAAGGTGGGTAGTCTATTACCTGAACAATGATACATGACTAAGACAGTAAGGGAACCTTCTGAGATATAGTGAGTGCTCCTTTGATGAAGAAACAGAAGAAAATACCACATAAGACAAATTGATGGCAAAAAGTAATTAAAATGAGACGTTCATTTTAAGATTCAAGAAATATATGTTAAATATACATGTTAAAATACTTATGTGTGATGACTATAGTTAACATTGTTGCATGGTATGCATGAAAGTGGCTAAGAGAGTAGATGCTAAGAATTCTTGTTACAAGAAAAAAAAAGTATTGTTTTAGTTTTCTTTTATTTTGTATCTGTATGAGATGATAATGTTACCTAAACTTATTGTGGTAATTATATCACAACATATGTAAGTTAAATCATCATGTGGTATAACTTAATCCTACACAGTGTTGGAAAAAAATAGCTGTGTGATATATCATTCACATATATGTGTGTATATATGCATACATATTTTTTAAATGGGTAAATGTTCAGTCAGAATTCAAGTATTCTTGTATTTTGCATAAGGAAACTCAGACATGACTTGCTGGATTTCTTGAGTTTGGAATGCTATTTTTTTAAAGATTTTATTTATTTTTAGAAAGAAGAGAAGGGAGGAAGAAATGGAGAGAAACATAAATCTGTGAGAGAAACATCAATTGGCTGTCTCTGCATGTCCTCATCTAGGGATCTGGCCTACACCCAGGAATATGCCCTGACCGGGAATCAAACCAGGAACCTTTCACTTCGCAGGATGATGTGCAACCCACTGAGCCACACCAGTCAGGGCTGGCACACTATTTTAAAAGAAGATTATCACATAGTAATTAGAAGAACAATATAAATATGCCAGTTCCCTGTAAATGTTATATAATTTTATCTAATAAATCTTTTAAAAAATTAGATAACATTTTTTTTCAGGTTAAGAAACGTGTTAGTGTAAGCCGTGCTGAACATAGAGATTCAGGCTCAGTCTAAGCTCCCCTATGCATTTGGTGTCTCACTTTGACAAATCACTTTGATTTGAACCTCACCTGATTACATCCTGATACTTTAATGTTCCTGTCTTACAGGTAAGAATCTGTAGCTACTCACATCTGTAGTAAAAATTACACAATTATATCCAGATTTGAGTGACTTCAGTGTCAATACATTTATGTTTAATAATTGTTTCTCAGTTAAAAAGATATGACTCTAGTATTTGTGTTTGCAAAAAACTGGGAAGGTTTTTCTTTACTCTGAGCATGGTGATGATAGAATTATATAGACATGGATAATAAACAATTTTAAGAGTTCTTATGCTCTATCTCTCTGTCACTTCCCCTGGATTATTGTGGCTAAAACACTGAATGGGTAGTGGATTCCACAGGCTTGGTTTCAAATTCAAACTTTACTAGTTACCGACACTGTAGCCTTAGGAAAAAACCTTACTCTTCCTGATATTCACTTTTGACTGTTTCACAGGTTTGCTGGAAGAATGTAAGGCAATAACATATATCAAGCTGCTTACCAGGTATGGAAGTATTGGAAAAATATCTACCACTTATAAGGATCAGAATATATAAAATATGCCAGCTTAAAGTCACCCTCTGGTCTTTACAGTCATCTGAAAGCATCAATTATAGTCTGGTTGCAACTATCTGCATTGTATTTAGAAAAGCAAATCAAATTTCTATTGTTGCTGGTGTTTTTGAAACTTACCATTAGCATTGTAGTAAGTGGAAGTTCTTCAACAAGGAAAGAGGCCTAGAATTTGGGTTCTGAAGCCTGAGTTTTGTCCTAGATCTACCTAACAACTTAACAGGAAGGTTCAGGCCTCAATTACTTCTGTATAAAGAACGTTTCAATTGTAGTCCAAAAGTTGGAATTTTCTCCCATTTTGTCCCTATGTTTCTAATAATATAATTGTAAACAGAGTAAAATATGATTATTTTAGAGGGAAGTATTTTCTTCTTTAAGTTGTATTTCTCTTTCTCCTTTTATTTCCCTTTGTTTTTTATTGCATTCTAATTTTCTGAGAGGTCTTATATTTGAGGCTTTATAAATCATAACTATTATAAAGAAATATAGATCACTTGATCTTACTGTTTTAATTTTCTTCAATATATATATTGTTCTAACAAGTCTTAAGCTATGAATATGGAGAAACTTTCAACATGTTGATATTATTAAAAAGTAATTTTTTTAAAAATGAGACTATATTTTTTAAGAAAAGAAAGCTGTAAAGACAGAGCCTACTCCAGGGGATTTTAAATTTCATACATAAAAATAATTATCTACCTAACTTGTTATAATAACACTTATTTATCTTTATTCATGGCAGAAGAAAAAATATAATCAGCTCTAAGATCCTGTAAGAAATTGCCCAAGTTTTAACTCACTGTCTCAAGACTAAAACTAGTTCCAATATTTTTTATGGCATATTTTCCAAAGCTTTCAAATGATGATTGATCTTTCTAAATGTTTTTTGATGAGCTCTAGGGATCCTGATATCATAGATTTATAAAACCAGTAATTACAGTTTCACAAATAAGACTGCCTTTGATTTGGTTTAGGATTATACTACATAAGGACTGTCCAAACATTGTTTTTTTTCCCTAATTATATTTTATTGATTATGCTATTACAGTTGTCCCAGTTTGTCTCTCTTTGCCTCCCTCTACCCAGCACCACCCACTGCCTCAGGCCATCCTCACACCATTGTTCATGTCAATGGGTCATGCATATAAGTTCTTTGGCTACTCCATTTCCCTATGAAGTACCGTACTTTACATCCCCATGGCTATTCCGTAACTACCTGTTTGTGCTTCTTAATTCCCTCACCTCTTTACCCATTCTTTCAAACCCCCCTCTCATCTGGCAACAACAAAAATGCTATCTGTATCTATGATCTGTCTCTGATCTTGCTTGCTTAGTTTATTTTTTAGATGCAATTGTTGATAGTTACATATGTATTGCCATTTTATTGTTCACAGTTTTGATCTCTTTTTTCTTAAATAAGTTCCTTTAACATTTCATATAATAATGATTTGGTGATGATGAATTCCTTTAGTTTTTTCTTGTCTGGGAAGCTTTTTTCCTGCTCTTTGATTCTAAATGATAGCTTTTCTGGGTAGAGTAATCTTGGCTGTAGGTCCCTGCTTTTGATGACTTTGAATATTTCTAGCCAATCCCTTCTGGCCTGCAAAGTTTCTTTTGAGAATTCAGCTGATAGTCTCATGTGAACTCCCCTGTAGGTAAATAACTGCTTTTCTCTTGCTGCTTTTAAGATTTTCTCTTTATCTTTAACCTTTGGCATCTTAATTGTGATGTGTATTACATTGGGTCTCTTTGCATCCATCTTGTTTTGGACTGTCTGTGCATCCTGGACTTCCATGTCTATTAGTTTCACGAAATTAAGGAAGTTTTCTTTCATTATTTTTTCAAATAGATTTCCAGTTTCTTGCTCTTCTTTTTCTCCTTCTGTCACCCTTATGATGCAAATATTGGACCTCTTGAGGTTGTCCCAGAGGCTGCTTACACTATCTTCACTTTTTTGATTCTTTTTTTCTTCTTCTTGTTCTGATTGGTTATTTTTTGCTTCTTTGTGTTCCAAATCATTGATTTGATTTATGGCTTCATCCATTCTACTGTTGTTTCCCTGTAAATTGTTCTTTATTTCAATTAGTGTATCCTTCATTACTGACTGGATCTTTTCTATGCTGTTGAAGTCTTCACTAAGTTCCCTGAGCATCCTTTTAACCAGTGTTTTGAACACTGCATGTGATAGATTTCTTATCTCCATTTTGTTTAGTTCTTTTTCTGGAGATTTGATGTATTCTTTCATTTCGGCCGTGTTTCTTTGTCTCCTCATTTTGGCAGCCTCCCTGTGTTTATATAGAGCTGCTATGACTCCCTCTTTCTTGATAGTGTGGATTAATATAGTAGGTGTCCTATAGGGTCCAGTGGCACAGCCTCCCCTGTCACCCAAACTGGGTACTCAAGGAGTGCCATTTATGTGGACTGAGTACACACTCTTGTAATTGAGCCTTGGTTTCTGTTGGCCTGTCAATAAGAGAGATTTACACAGGCCAGTCATTTGCAAGGACTGACTGTAACCACTGACCACCAACCTCTGCCCTCCATGGAGGATCAACTGTACAGGGGCAAGGAGGTGATGTTCTGATGTGGTCTGTGGCTGTCCACTTGTTGCACAGGCTCTGGGGTTTCCTGGGTCGTGCAGGCCAAGGTTAGCTCTCACCTATGTTCTGTCCAGGGGCACTCTGTGTGAGCTATAAAGCAATCTGAGATGGCTGTTACTTGTGCTCTTCTTGGAGCATCCCAGATGAAGCCAGGCTGTGAATCTAGGCTTGCCGTTGCTACTGCAAGGTCTGGGCCACTTAACAAAAGGTATAGGGTCTGGGGGCCAGCTGTTACTTGTTTGCAGGATTTAGGAAGTGTGAAGCATGAGCCAAGACCAGCCATTCATATGAAAAAGTCACTGTTAACAGTTTGGGTGGGCCAGTAAGTTAGGTGGCACACAGTCTCAGGGGTTCTCCAGGCAAACAGTGTTAGCCAGGCGGATGGAGTCTCAGAAATGGCACCCACCTTTTGGCTATGTGGTTTTGTTGGGGGAGGGCTGAGAAAATGAACAATGGCCTCTGCATGCCTTTCTGCCTGGGAGAAAGCTATCCCCCAGATTCTGCCCCATGTCAGAAACTTCAGATCTTTCCTGTATGCCACTGGTGTCTTTCAAGCTGCTACCTTGCTGCTAAAGCTCAGAGAGAATGAGTCTGGGTAAGTCTGTATGTGGGTTCTTTAAGGGGAACTGCTTGGGGCTCCAGAAGTTTCTTCCATTGACTCAATCCTCACTGGTATTTGCAGCCAGAAGTTATGGGGAATTATCTTTCTGGTTCTGGTATGGATATGGGGCCTGATGTGGTACTGGGACTCCTTGCCCATGAGATATCCCTCCCAAATTTTTATACATCACACGTGGATGTGGGGCCAGCTTGTTCCATGTCTTTACCACTTACTAGTCCAGATGGCTGCAGTTTCTTTAATTCCATAGTTGCCAGACTTCCATTCTCTTGACTTATGATGGTTCTAATGGTTTTTCTATAATTTTGTTGTAATTTTGATGTGGTTATGTGAGGAAGGGAGTTGTATTTACCTATGCCATTCTTACTAATATTTAACCATTGTTAATTAATGAGAATGATCTATGTGACATAATATAACTCGACAGCCAAAGAGTATGGACTGGAATGCACATGCATGAACAATGTCAACTTCACTATACTAGTCAGTGGGGGCAGTAGGCACCTTGAGTGAGCATGTGTACTATGTGGCTATCACATTCATAATGACTTCATGAGTAGAGCAACAAATCTACATCAAGTTTTGTGTTAAGCTTAAACATTCCTCTGTGGAAACTATTTGGATGATTCAGAAGGCCACAGATATGCGCAGTTGTTGATTGGGAACTTCATCAGGACAATACGCCTACTCATGTATCATGTCTTGTTCAGTTTTTTGATGCAACATCAAATCACCCAGGTAACTCAATTCCCTTACAGCCCAGATTTGGTGCCCTGCTACTTCTGGCTTTTCCCGAAATTAAAATCACTTTTGAAAGGGAAGCGATTTCAGACCATTGATGAGATTCAGGAAAAAACAATGGGGCAGCTGATGGTGATTGAGAGAACTGTCTGAGAGGTTCCAAGGTGCCTACTTTGAAGTAGACTGAGCTGTCATCATCTTATGTACAGAGTTTATTGTGTCTTATATCTTCCTCAATAAATGCCTCTATTTTTCATATTACATGGCTGGACACTTTCAGGCACATGATCTATATTTAATACTCAAGATCAATAAAGCACCTTTGACAAACTTTTTACTTACTCCACACATCCTCAGTTTCTTTATTGTCTGAATTCTGAACTTGTCTGATTCACAATCACACATTTTGATTCCCAAACTCATTATTTACAACCTTGAGAATTTAGTGATGAAATTTCACTTTGGACTTTTATTTTAATTTAAGAATAATGTATTTTTTTCTCATTCATAGGCATATTTTTATTTCAAGAATTTCACATACCTATTCACTGTGTCATATAGATAGTACTATGGCTTAAAATTAATTAGTGATTATGATATTGTATAAACCTTCAAAGGCTCAATATTGCCCTTAGCTTCTATTCTTTCCAGCACATGGTAAACAAGACAACATAAATGACACAAATGGAAAAGCCTTGAATGCAGACCTCTGGCTCATGGAATCCAATTCCATATATATAAGAAATTACCTGGAAAACCCTGCAACTTTTCTTTAATTCTCTGTAAATTCATAATGTCTAGAAGAGGTAATCTATAAAGCACTTTCTATGCTACAGGTTTGGATTCTATAATTCTCATTGACATATTTTATTTCAGTCTCTTGTAATATTTCAATCAATCTTCATTTTCTAGAAAATGTAACTACTCCTACACTATAGTTTTATCTACAATACCAAACTGTTTAACTTCTGCATTATGCCAAGCAATATTTTCTTCCTTCAATAATAACCATTCCTGGTTTTCATCACATTAATCATTTTTTATTTTTTAACTGTATTTTTATCGTTACACTACTGATGTTTCAACATGCTCCTCCTTTCCCCTCCTCCACCAACCTCTCCCTTCCTCCTACCCTCTGGCTATCACTACACTATAATTTGTGTTTATGGGTTATACAGATATGTTTTTTGGTTAATCCATTCACCTTCTTTCATTTTAATGATCAATCCAATCTACCACTTTAAGTATACTCCTTATGCATACATAGTCTTGTTGTGTATTTTTTTTCATTGTATCCAGTTATTCTCTTTAAAAATAGCTCTTAAATGTATGGTTGCCTCAAAATTCTTATTGTAACTTTTTCCTGTTATAATAAAGTATTAAGGGAAGACTATAATTGTTATTTTTAGACATGAATATTTTAGTAATTATATCTAATAGTAAAATACCTTGTTTCTTATTTTTTTTATTTTTAAATAGTTTGTTTATTTATTTTTAGAGAGAGGGAAAAGGACAGAGAAAGAAAGGGAGAGTTACATCTACATCTAAGAGAAACGTCAATTGATTGCCTCTTACACATGCCTCAACTGGGACAGAGCCCACAACTCAGTCATATGCCCTGACTGGGAATTGAACCAATGACTTCTTATTTTGCAGGGCAATGCTCAACCACCTGAGTCATGCTAGCCAGAGCTTGTTTCTTATTTTTTAATATTCTAGACTGTAGAAGTTTTGTTTGAAAACTTCGTTAAAAAGATGAAGTGATACTGTCAAAGACAACATAAAGTTGCTGATTAATCAGATAATTTGAAGAATAATATACACTAAACTTTGAAATTGAAATTAAGAGTATACTTATAAAAAATTAAGAGATTCTTAATTTTTTAAGTATTATTTAATTTTAAAAAAGAAAAAAATAGAGCCAGAGAGTTGGGATGTGAATGTCTGGACCACAATATGAGAGAATAATCTCTATCAATAATACTGAAAATTTTTTCAAAGGGGAACAGTGACTTATTCATCTCTGTATCACAAAGACCAAGCCCGGCGCTTGGCACATAGTTGGTTCTCAATAAATAAAGTGCATTCGGAGGAGGGAAAAAATCTCAAAAACTCAGTATCACCTACCTAATTTGCACTTGAGTTTAATTATATGTTTATCTAAGTACTTACTCCTTGATATATCTGTTTATTTAAGCACTTATACTGGAAAAATGTCTGCTACTTCTCTTCTAACTTTTTAAGAAAGCTCTTTTTAATATAAGCAGATATGTTATCCTACTCAGCTTATGTATATAATACCAGAAATTTTCTACTCAAAACTTAATGCAAACATGGATTCAGGTATATCTGTATGTTAAACTGGGTCTTAAAAATTATAGGCATTGAGAAATTTAGACTGACATAAATAGTATTTTCATATGACTTTACCTAATATGTAATTAGATAATTCTGAAGCAGTAAAATATGTAGGTGTGTAAAACTCAGTTGTTTTATTATACCTATATTATGTGGACAAAGACCTTATGAGAAAATCTTAATTGGAATTTGGTTCAATGTAGAAGAAGGAGCCATGGCTTTAGAATTGACTAGACTACGGTTTAAATAGGCAGTCATGTGACCCCCATTAAAACTAATTGATTTTCTGAAATTTAGTTTCCATTCATAAAATGGGGCAGTAGTATTTTTATGGGGTATGATATAGATTAAATAGAATTATTTATCAAAATATATCTATTATGTATTTAAAAAAGAAATAAAGCCTTTCTGAAACAAACTAATATTTCAAACTCAAGACAATTTGTTAACATCAGCTAAATTTCCAAATAATCAAAATGAAGACAAGATAATAGAAAGCTCTCAAGAAAGAGGAATAAACCATAATACACATATACACCCACACACTCATCTAGTGACACCTAGCCTTATATTATGAATGTCAAATGATTGTGACAGGAAAAATGAGGGGATGAGGGTTGATAGGATATGATTTTCTCTAAATTAATGAGTTCCCTATCATTGAAAATGATCAAGAAACAACCAAAATTTTTACCTGCCATAGACTGGTAAGAGGTATTCTACTTTGGTTGGAGGTTATGATAGATTACATTTAATGTCTCTTTTACAAAATGAGGTTTTATGATTGCACAAAAAACTTAAGAGCTCACTTTAGAACATCAAGTAAAGTATTTTCAGTTTTGCAAAACATACTTCAAAGAAAATGAACAGACTGCCGTAAAGGGCTCAAATGATTTCTTAGAAATCAAATAGCTCTTGCACAAGAACTGTTTGATGACTTACATATAAATGAATTAGAAACATATGGATTAAATCTCTCATGAAATACAATAAAAGGGAAGTAGTGCTTGGCAAAATCTTCTTTTGGGCCTCTTGATCCAAAAAATCTTTGAAAAATTCTTCAAGATGTTTTAATGACCCCCAAAATCAGTTGAATTTACGCTGGCCCACTATAAGCAATTTGAAGCCTTTCATTTCCTTTTCCTATTGTCTCTTTATAAAGTTCTATTTAATTTTCTACCAGCTGCTGACAGTCTCTTTTTAGTACAATTACTTTTTACTGTTGTTTTGTTAAGTATGTTTGCTTGTTTTACACATTTGGAAAAAATGACTAAAATGTCTTGACTGTTAAATATTTCAAAATATTTGTCATTACTATTTAAATCTTACACCCAAATTTAGTCTTTTGCCAGATCATTTGACTTGAGTGAAATTCATAAGATCAAAATAGAATAGAGAGTTGATAAAATAGAAGAGCTTGCAAATCAATCCTCAGGGGAAGTGCAATATTTGTTGCAAATATTTTTGGCTTGAAAATTTAATAGAGAGAGTGGGAATTTAGAAATAAAAATGCCAGTGGGAAATATCATTATGTTAAAACAGAAACAATGTGTCAGTTAAAATTAACCCTGAATAGTGGAGTAACAACTGAAGTTTTTTTGTCAAACTTTTAATTTATGTATAAAGATGATTTACTTGATTTTATTTTTTTTAAATATCATTCACCAAATATTTAAAATTTTTCTTGTACATTAAGTTTGCATAATATATTATAAGTATTGTTTTGGGCTTTCTTTCCAAAATGATACCCATTTGACTAGCAGATTCTCATCAATTAAAATTTCCCATAGACTACAGTGTATGATATACATTATGCTTAACAATGTTTAAATTTTAAATGGACTCAAACATATTTTGGATGGCTCAACATAATGCTAATTTAAATATTGTTACATACAGGTTTTTTAAAGATGTTAATAAGTTTAATAGGATGTGAATATTGCAAAAGCATGTCTTACATGTTTAGGTCATGAGTGTTTGGTGTGGAAAGTATATAGGAAACAGTGTAGATTATACTGCTGGTGGAAGCAAGGTTGGGGAGTGACAGCTTATGCTCATTTGGTTGGAATGGATTGTGGAGACCAACAGAATTGTCTAGATGATAGAAGAGAGGATCATTGAATTATTCACTGAATTTAAAGAGTGTGAGCAAGATGATAAATTAAAACATGTATTGACTAAAATAAAAGTATTATAGAGTCTCTGTCCATGAGAATTTTCTTGCACATGAGGTCTATCCAGAAAAAGCCCAGCCATTGTTAATATAACAAGAATGGTTTGTGCAACATCAATGCAATATCTCCTGGCAGCCAAGGAGAGTGGACTGGAATGTATATGCATAAACAATGACGGCCTCACTGTACTAGTCAGTGGAGACGGTAGATGCCACTGAGTGAACATATGTACTATGTGGCTGTAGCATTCAAAATGATTGAGTAAGTAGAAGAGCAAATCTACATTAAATGTTGCATTAAGCTTGAACATTCCTCTGTGGAAACTATTCAAATGATTCAGAAAACCTCGGCTATGGGCAACTGGTGATTGGCAGCTTCATCAGGAAAACATACATGCTTACTCATCACATCTTGTGCAGAGTTTTTTGATGAAACATCAAATCACCCAAGTGACTCAGCCCAAAACTTCTGACTTTTCCCAAAACTAAAATCACCTTTGAAAGGGAAGAGAATTCAGACCATTGATGAGATTCAGGAAAAAATGGGGCAGTTGATGGTGATTGGGAGAACTCTGTGAGGTCCCAAGGTGCCTACTTTAAAGGGGACTGAGGAGTCATTTCCCTATGTACAATGTTTCTTGTATCTTATATCTTATTCAATAAGTGTCTCTATTTTTTATAGTACATGGCTGGATACCTTCTGGACAGACCTCATATATAATAATCAGCCTCATGCTTTACTCATTTTCTTCCATCCGTCAAGCAAACAAACATAAAACTGCCATCTTAAACTAAATTCTTATAGGATCTTCTTATTTTTCAATTATAGTTTGTTGTTTGTTAAAAAAGAATACTCCACTCAACATTTGTGAAATCCAACATTATTTGCATTGGGGGACATAATGAAAAAAATTAAAAATATTATAGTAACTATGCTATCTTAGTATAATCTAGCAAAAAGTCTCAATTGACTTAATTAGTGAAAAAAAATCAATACAGCATGTGGGTTCAATTTTATATCAGAGAAAAGTACACACATAAACTTTGTACCAATGTGTGATTTCCTTATCATTCAGTAGCTTTAAGAAAAACATAATGCATATTCAATTATATAGCTAAATATGTTAGTCTGGACACAGATTTTTAAAAAATATATGCTAATGGTAGCTCATGAAAAATAAACTGGTTTGAGATGTATCAAAAGATTCAGTTAGATTATACATTCCTCAAGCTGTCATTAGCTCCTAAAATAGTCTTTTATAGTCAAGTAGGAGTTTAATGAAGATTCTTAGGATAGAAAAGACTTCTATCCTTTTTTCAATTATTTAATTATTTAGTTTAAAATTTCTCTCAGTATTAGGGAGTGAGAGTTTGGAATAGTGGTGGGAACACTGGGTTGCAAAGGCCAGTCACAAGTATGTATTTATTAAAATCTACTGGGATCCTACCCACCATCCATCTAATCTTTCACTCACTCATTAACCACAGAATTATAGGCCAGGTAATGTGAGTGATAGGTGCTGTAAACGCTGAAACAAAGAAAATAAAACTCTTGCCCCTGAGCTTACTATTTAGTAGGAGAGACTAAGAATGTTGATTATAATGATGACATGCAATGGTAGACATATGGAAAAAGTAAACGAGTGGTAGAAAGGGGGGTGCAATATAATTCTACCAGGAGTAGGGCTGGGTGGTCAGGAAAAGCCTCAGAGTGGCAAATCTTCAAAGCTGCGTAGCTAACCCCTAAGTGGATGAAGAGGAAAGGAGCATTACAATCAAGTAAACAGCTTGAGCAAAAGCACAAAAGCAAGACACAGCTTATTTGGGAAACTCTGTACTTCAGTATGGCTGGAACCCAAGTTCATACACTCTAAAAATATACCTGCATCTCTACTGCTGATGTTATTAACCTCTGCATTGCTTCACTATATCCCCTTTGTCTCTTCAGCTCTCTCATCATCGTGGGGAATAAAATTGAATGTCTTCTGCTTTTTAAGTCACAGAGGTGTTTCTAATTTTTTGAATGAGCCTTGATTGACTCAGTTAATTACAGCCATATTAGAAGTCAAAAATTTCCCATTTCATCATATGGTATGCAAGCGACTTTCTTCTGTATTTGCTGAAGAAAAAAAATAAAATACTGACTATATTAACTTGCTTATATATAAAATATTTTGAGAAACACTAGCCCAAGATTTTTAAGAGTTCTTTTCAGTTTTTGTCCATGAAAATTTCAGCAAAATATGAAATTAAACATATAAATTATTTTGATATTCTTCATTGTACACCGCTGTGAGGAAAGTGAATGGAATGAGTTCTAGACTTGATTCTACAACAGTTCATAATTAAAAATAGTTTGCCAGTAACTCAGGTGTTTAATTCAGTTGACTGTGCTAGCTCACAGTGTCAGGCTTCAATACCTACTTCATTCTGTTTAGCCAGTACTGGACAAAGTTGGCATCTCATCGAATATCCCAGTGTTATTCCCTCTCAGAGAAAAATGCCAAGGTTGGAAAGGTGTGATTTAGATAATATAAAGAGCATAATTTAAGTAATTGTATTTTACTAGAATATATGTTTTTAATAATCAACAATGCTGTCATCCATCTGTCTCTAAAGTTTTATGAATTACTACTCAATATCTCGTGGAATTTTTTTTCAATGCAATTAAGTTTGCTGATAATAGCTCTATAAGGTATTAGTTATCTTTTCAGGGAGGAATTTGAAATAAAAGTTATTTAAGTATATTCAATATTTCTAATCTGGTATTCAACCATAACAGTTATCATTGGCTCTAGCATATACTTAACAAGCATTATCACTGAGATGCTGAAGTGGTAAAATTCTGAAGAGGGTACTCTTATGACCTGTCAATTTTCAAATACATTGCTTGGCACATGTTCTCCAAAAAAATCTTTATTACTTATAAAGATTAAGCTAAAAAATCATAGTTAAGTATGAAAGTTAATGGACCACACTGTGAAATTTAGTATCTGTTGGACTTATCCATCCAGCTATGTTAATAATGACCAGGGCTGGCCTCCCCGTCTATCCCCCCTCTTTGGGAGCATAAATTGCCTCAAAGGAAGAAAAGCAAAATGTTTGTTTTCTGTGAAAGTCTGAGCCCCAAGAAGAAAATCTGGGAGTCAGCCCACATTCTCAAGAACAAAGTAAGTCAGGAAAAGTAGAGAGTTCTGGAATTATAGCCAACTGAGTTCTCTCTGCTTGGAATTAATCCTAAAATGTAGAGCAGAAACATTCACCCCGGAATTTGGTAGACAAGGATTTCCAAAGTAGTTTGATATGTCAGAAAATATGCCAATGCTAAGTAGTTTATACTACATGCTCACCACTATTCCAAAATATTTTTACTCATTTAACTTACTAACTCTCAAAATAACTGTATGAGGTAAGTACTTTTTTTTAACTTATTTTATAGATTTGGAAAGTGAGAGACACAGAAGTTAAATAACTTTTTTAAGATACTACATTTCACGAGGGAAGAGCTTGGCTTCACATTTAAACAGTCTGGCTCCAAAATCTTTAAACTTCAACCCTACACAATACGTATTCATTCTATAACAACACATAAGTATCAAAAGAATTCCAAATAAGCAGAAATTACTTTTCCTTGGGTTTTCTTTGTGGGAAATGGGGAGATTCTACCAGGCAGTGGAAAATGGAGAGGAAGGCTAAAAATAAAGTATTTTGATGAAGAGGAAACAATTTTCAAAGATGTGTGCCAATGGAAAAGCCAAGAGTAAATTCAGAAGTTAGTGAGTAAATTAATTTGAATTGAGTTGAATTCCTGAATCTAAGATTAGTGGAAACTTAGATTTAAGAGTTTTATGTCAGATACTATACAGGGTGTTGAATGCTAAACCAAGGGTTGGGTTTTACCATGTAAGAAATATCTATTCAAAAAGAGTGTTTAATAGGAACACGCCAATGACATAGAAAAATATTCTTTTAGAATATGAGAAAACTAAAATTTATAAGCAGAAAATGGCAGAAGTGAACATACTTATCAGAATCCAGAGCCTGTGATCTTTTCTTATAAAAATATTTTCACTAGCATGACCATACAAATAATCTCCCAAACTGGGGCACTAAGAGAGAACTGAATTGCAATTCTTTTTTTTTTTAATTGTTCAAATACATTTGTCTCCATTTTCCTGCCACCACTTTCCACACCCACACCCACCTCCTACCCTCAATCCTTCCCCTCTTTGGTTTTGTCCATGGGTTCTTTATACATATTCCTTGATTTGATGTTTCCCCTTCTTTTCCCCATTACCCCTTGTCTCCTCCCCTCTCATTACTGTCTGTTTGTTCTTTATTTAAATGTTGCTGGTTATATTTTTCTTGCTTGTTTGTTTTGTTGAATATATTCCACTTATAGGTGAGATTATAAGGGGTATTTGTCTTTCACTCTCTGGCTTTTTTTGTTTAGCATAGTGCTCTCCAGTTCCATCCATGCTGCCACAAAGGGTAAAAAAACCTATGGTACATTTACAAAATGGTATACTGTGCAGCAGAAAGGAAGAGCCTGTGATCTTAACCTTGATGTTATCAAATAGGGTATCTAGAAGAGGAGAGCAAGAAAAGAATCAGATTATCAATAGAGAATAGGTGAATTTTTTCCAGAATAAATGAAAGATATGAATCACCAGATGGTAAGAAAAATTTGAGTACCAAATAGTTGGATTAAAAATAAATCCACCTCTAAATATTTGGTTTTAAAATAATAAAATGTTGAGGAAAAACATTAAAAGTTATTAAAAAGGAAAGAAACTTTTTATCCAAAGAATAATAAGACATTTGGAAGATATATCACAAGCAAAAATGGATGTCAGAAAACAATGGAAAAATATCTTACATTGCTAAGGGAAAAATAAATATCAGTCTAGAAATATATATTCCAGCTATTCTGCAAGGGTCAGTGCAAAATAAAGGCATTCTGAAATAGTAAGACTAAGAGATTTTACAAATGAAAGAATTGCTGCAGAATGTTCTTTAATAAGAATTAATTAAATAGGCATAATGTCCTGAAAATAGAAAAAATAGAGTAAAACAGAAAACTCAGGAATTGACAGCATTTTAATAAATTAAGAGAACTCTTAGTATTTGAATATGAATATTGGAGTTAAAAAACATTGAAATTTTGATTAACGCTACTAATTAGGAATGTGATAAATAAAAATTCAAGCAGGCTAAATTCTACATCATCTGCGGTAAAAAAAAAGTGCAAAATAATTTTAAATTTTGTCTAAAAATGTTTTCCTATAACTGTATGTCAAACACTTAACAATAACAGTTAAAAATAAAAATGTACTCTCTAGGTTCTAAACTATGGGAGAAAAAAATAATAAATAAAAATTTACCAAGCAGAAAAAATAGTTACATAAGCTTAAATACAATATAATTACAAAAAAAACCCCAGAATTAAACACACTATTTAAGAGTGTGAATATTAACTTAGATTTTTAAAATACTTAAATTAACAAATCCAATTCTATGCTCTTGAAAGTGACACACATAAAACTGAACTTCAGGAAATATTTAAAATCAAAGAAATAGAAATTATAACAGAAAAATGCTAAGAAAAGTTAAGCTACCATAGCAATTATTAATATCAGACTAAAGGACTTTAAAGTGAAAAACATTAATAAGGATAAACAAAGAAAATATTAAGTTGGTAGAATATCACAAACATATATATAATAATATAGCATCATAGTATCACAATGAATAAGCAAAATCTTTCAGAATAACAAGAAATAGATTATTGGCAAGATGGCAGAGGAGTGAATGGAAGTCACCCTGACCTCCTCCCAGGAAAAATCTGGAATTGCAACTAAATTTTGGAGAAATCACCTGGAACAAACAACTGAACAATAGCAAGAAAGAAGCCTTATAACCTCAGACAGACAGAAGAATCAGCTTCAGTGCAACCTGACTGGTAAGGAATGTGGTAGAGATTTGAGAAGGCTGGTGGGGCACCCACAGGCAGTAACACCAGTGGGATATTTAAGCAGCCAGTTGGATCCCCCTGAGAAGAGTCAGGTCTATACCATAAGTGGGGATCCCCAGCCTATACCACCAGAGCCCAAAAAGTACACAGATAACAGCCAGCTGCGAAAAGTGGCACGGTTACTCTTTGCCAGAGACAGGCAGCTGGAGATGTGAAGAGCTGTTTAAAGGGGAAATGCAATATTTTCATTTGCAGCCACTTACCCTGGGCTCTGGCAAAGGTAGGGACAGAGTGAGCTGGAGACACTTGGGGAGATACTGGGAATGGAGGCTTTGGGGAGAGAACTGAGAGAGCAGCTGCCAGGATCCTGGTGCTGAGTCATCCTCTACATATCAGCAGCCATCTTGCTCAGATAGACTACCCCCTCCCAGCAGAAACCTGAGGGAAAACAATAGCCCTGATCCCAGGAGGGATTCTTCCCAGCCATATGGTGCTTAAGCAAGAACTCTGAGTGCAGAGTAACCAGACTAACAACTGAGGAGACAGTCACAGACAGTAGATCTCTGGAAGTTTCAATCAGGCTACCTAAGGTCAGACAAGGTCAACATCTGACGTCACCAGAAGCAGATCCAGAAACAAAAAAAATGGCAGTAAATACTAGAGTCTACTGAGATGAAATCCACTGTTTTCTTCTCCATGACTTACAGTATTTTCTTTACTACATAGTTTTTAACTTTCATTTCTTGTTCATCAATTTTGTGCATATTAAGTCACTAGATTTTATACTATAGTTTTTTTCTCTCCTTTCTTATATAGTCTTAATCTCTTTACAGCCTTAATACTAGGTTATTTGCTGTTCATACTGGGATTTTTGTGTGTGTATGTGTGTGGATATGGGTTTGTATTTTTGTGGATATGGGTTTGTTTCATGGGCTTTCTGGTTTTGCATTGGCAATGCCTGCAAAACAACACGCAAGACGTGGTGGGCAGAGTGATCCTTAGTCAACCTGCTGGAGGGAAGGACACACCAAAGAATGACCAAACAACAATCAAGACCCAAAAATTTCTAGAGAGCCAACATAAATGACATAAAAGGCATCCCAAGAGCATCAAGTTCAGGAGGTAAAGGAGACTGCACCACTGATTCTCACAGGTTTTCTACCATACAAGTTCATACTACAAAGCCAGGGAGTCAAAACAGATCAATTTAAGAAGCAGAAGTAAACAAGAAGAGTCTCACAAATAACAGGAAGACAAAGAAAAAAAGCCCAACCTAAAGGAAAGGCAGAATCCTCAGAAAGAGTACTAAATAAAAGAGAGGTAAGTAAATTATCAGATACTGAGTTCAAAACAATGGTTATAAGTAATCTCAATGAGCTCAGTGAGAATTGCCAAAAACTACAGGGAAATTATGAGGAACTCACTACAAACTATATCAGAATGAAAAAGGACATAGAAACTATCAACCAGAGCCATGAAGATATGAAGAACACAATTTCTGAACTGAAGAACACAGTAGAAAGAATCAAAAGCAGGCTGGATGAAGCAGAGAGTCGAATCAGAGAGCTGGAGTACAAGGTAGACAAAAGTTCCCAGAAAGAGCAAGAAAATGAAAAAAGACTCAAAAAGAACAAAGAAGGATTAAGAGTCAAAGAGAATGCAGGACCACATGAAACACAATAATATCCATATAATAGGGATACCAGAAGGAGAAGAAGAGAAGCAAGGGATAGGAAACCTGTTAGAAAAAGATAATGGTGTAAACCAACCCTAATTGAGGTGAGGAAAAAGTCACATAAGTCCAGGAAGAGTGTCCTAATCAAGAGAAACACAAAGGGGCCCACCCTAAGACACAGCATAATTAAAATGGCAAATATCAAAGACAAAGAGTGAATCTTAATGGCAGCAAAGGAGAAAAAGGAAGTAACATACAAAGGAGCCCTAATAAGGCAAGCAACTGACTTCTCAACAGGAACAATACAAACTAGAAAAGAATGGCAAGAATTATTCCAAGTGACGAAAAACAAAGGCCTGCAACCAAGCCTACTCTACCCAGCAATGATCTCAATGAAAATAGAAGGTGAAATAAAGAGTTTCCAAGACAAAAGAATGCTAAAAGAATATATCTCCTCCCAACCAGCACTGCAAGAGATACTAAAGTGCTTGCTTAAAGAAGATGAAGAAAAGAGTAAGAGAGAGAGGAACACAGGTAAAAAGGGAAAAAAATGAATAAGTATCTTTCAATAATAACCTTAAATGTAAATGGATTAAATGTTCCGATCAAAAGACATAGGGTACCTGAATGGATAGGAAAACACTACCTGCACATATGCTGCCTACCAAGGATCCACTTCAGAAAAATAGTTCTATACAGACTGAAAATAAAGGGTTGGGGAAAAAAAGTATTCTAAGCAAATGGACAGGAAATAGAAACCAGGGTAGCAATACTTGTATCAGACAACATAGACTTCAAAACAAAGGCCATAAAAAGAGACCCAGAAGGACACATCATAATATTCAAAGGAAGATTCCATTAAGAAGACAGAAACTTTGTAAACCTATATGCACCCAACATAGGAGGACCCAAATATAGAAGAAAAATCTTGGAGGATTTCAAGAAAGATATAGAAACCAATGCACTTATTGTAGGGTTTTAACACCCCATTATCAACAGCAGATAGATCTTCAAAACAGAATATCAACAAGGGAATCTTGGAACTGACTGACACATTAGATCAAATGGACTTAACTGATATATACAGTACCTTTTAACCCAAAGAAGTAAAATACACATCACTTTGTAATGCACATGGAACATTTTCTAAAACAGACCACATGACAGGACTCAAAACAAGCCTCGACAAAATTCAAGAAAATGGAAATCATAACAAGCATTTTCTCAGACCACAAGGGCTTGAAACTAAAATCCAAACTCAAGGAAAAAGCTCAAAAACATTCAAACTCATGGATACTGAATAGCATACTATTAAACAATGAATGCGTCAATAATGAGATCAAGGAAAATTCAAAAAATTTCTGGAAACAAATGAAAATGAACATAAAACAGTCTAAAACCTACGGGACACAATGAAAGCAGTCCCAAGAGAGAAGTTCATAGCAACACATACCTACCTATAAAAGATAGAAACATTTCAAATAAACAATCTAAGCCTACATCTACAAAAACTGGAGAAACAACAACAAACAAAGCCCAGAGCAAGTAGAAGGAAGGAAATAATTAAGATCAGAACAGAACTGTATGACCTAGAGACTAAAAGAACAATTCAAAGGATCAATGACTCCAGGAGCTGGTTCATTGAAAAGATAAACAAAATAGATAAGCCATTAAGCAAACTCATCAAGAAAAAAAGGGAGAGGACCCTAATAAATAATATCAGAAATGAAAGAGGAGAAATAACAACTGATACCACAGAAATATAAAGGATTGTAAGAAATTACTACAAACAATTATATGCCAAGACATTTGAAAACCTGGGTGAAATGGGCAAACTTCTAGAAAAAAATATAATCTTTCAAAACTGAATCAAGATGCAACAGAAATCCTGAACTGACTGATAACAACAGGTGAAATTGAAGCAGTAATAAAAGATCTCCTGGCAAACAAAAGCCCTGGACCAGGTACTTTCACAGGAGAATTTTACAAAACATTTAAGGAAGAGCTAAAGTCTATCCTTCTCAGACTATCCCCAAAAATCCAAGAATAGGGAAGACTCCCAAACTATTTTTTTTTGAGGCCAGCATCATCCGAATCCCCAAACCAGATAAAGACACAACCAACAAAGACAGCTATAGACCAACATCGCTAATGAACATAAATGCTAAAATCCTCAATAAAATATTGGCAAACCGCATCCAGCAATATGCTAAAAAGATCATGCACCGTGATCAGGTGGGATTCATTCCAGAGAGTCAAGGATGTTCAATATTCAAAAATCAAGAATGTAAGAAATCACAGAAACAAAATGAAAGAAAAAAAAATCACATGATCATACCAATAGATGCCAGAAAAAACATTTGATAAGGTACAGCATCCATTTATGATAAAAACACTCAGCAAAGTGGGAATAAAGGGGGTATAACTCAACATAATAAAGGCCATATATGAAAAACCAGCAGCCAACCTCATACTCAATGGGCAAAAACTAAAAGCTTTCACCACTACTATTCAACATAATATTGGAAGTCCTAGCCACAGCCAACAGACAAGAAAAAGAAATAAAAGGCAACCAAATTGGAAAAGAGGAAATAAAACTGTCATTGTTTGCAGATGACATGATAGTGTACATAGAAAACCCTATAGACTCCACAAAGAACTACTCGATCTAATAAGTGATTTTGGAAAAGCAGCAGGATACAAAGTCAACATTCAGAAATCAAAGGTATTTTTGTTCATCAACAGCAAAATATCAGAAAAAGAAATCAGGGAAAAAATCCCATTTGCTATAACAACAAGAAAAATAAAGTACCTGGGAATAAACTTAATCAAGAATGTAAAAACCTATATTCAGAAAATTACACAACACTAAGGAAAGAAATTAAGGGAGACAAAAATAAATAGAAACATGTACCATGTTTATGGATTGGAAGAAATAACATCATCAAAATGTCCCTACTACCCAAAACTATCTATTAATTCAGTGCAATCCCTGTTAAATACCATTGACATATTTCACATATATAGAACAAAGATTTTAAAAATTTATATAGAACCATAAGTGACTCTGAATAGCTGCATCAATTTTGGGAAAGAAAAACAAAATAGGAGTTATCACAATACCCGATCAAGCTATATTGCAAGTCCATTGTAATAAAATAATCTGGTACTGACATAAGAACAGACACATAGATCAATCGAGCAGAATAGAGGGCCCAGAAAAAAACCTATGTCTCTATGGTCAATTACTGTTCAACAAAGGGGGCAGAAGCATAAAATGGAGTAAAAATAGCCTCTTCAACAAATAGTGTTGGGAGAGCTGGACAACTACACACACACAAAAAAATGAAACTAGACCACCAATTTACACCTTAGAAAAAATAAACTTAAGATGGATAAAAGACTTAAATATAAGTCATGATACAAATGAAGTCCTAGAGGAAAACATAGGCAGGAAACTCTCAGATATTCCACACAACAATATTCTTACTGATATGTACCCTAGAGCAAGGGACATAAAGAATAAATAAATGGGATTTTATCAAAATAAGATGCTTCTTCATGTCCAAAGAAAACATCAGCAAAATGAAAAGGACACCAACTGTATGGTAAAATATATTTGCCAATGATAACTTGAACAAGTGTTTGATCTTGAAAATATAGAATAACACAAAATACCGCAATGCCAAGCTCTGAAGGCTAATCAGGATTGTAGTTTAAAGTAACTTCCTATCAGATGACAGTCCAAGTGAGCATTGATTCTAATCCGGGAAGACAAAGAACCCAATTAAAAAGTGGGCAAAGGAGCTGAACAGACACTTTTCCAAGGAGGACATATGCATGGCCCAGGGACATGTGAAATGATGCTCAGCATCACTAGCCATTAGAGAAATGCAAATTCATACCACAATAAGATACCACTTCACACCAGTCAGAATGGCCATCATAAACAAATCAACAAACAACGGGTGCTGGTGAGGCTGCAGAGAAAAGGGAACCCTAATACTCTGTTGGTGGGAATGCAGACTGGTGCAGCAACTGTGGAAAACAATTTGGAATTTCCTCAAAAAGCTAAAAATGGAACTGCCTTTTGGCCTAGCAATTCCACTGCTGGGATTATACCCTAAGAATCCCAAAACACCACTTCTAAGGAATCTATGCACCACAAAGTTCATAGCAGCACAATTTACAATAGCCAAGTGCTGGAAGCAACTTAAGTGCCCAATAGTAAATGAGTGGATAAAAACAATATTGTATATTTACACAGTGGAATATTATGCAGCAGAAAGAAAGAAAAAGCTACTACCCTTTGCGACAGCATGGACAGAACAGGAGAGCTTTATGCTAAGTGAAATAAGCCAGGGAGTGTATGACAAATACCATATGGTCTCACGTGTAAGTGGAATCTAATCAACAAAACAAACTAGCAAGCAAAATATAACCAGCAACATTGAAATAAAGAACAAATTGACAGTAACCAGAGGGGAACAGAAAGGGAGATGATGGGGAAAATAAAGGGGTCAAGGAACACGTGTAAAGGACCATGGACAAAGCCAAAGTGGGGAAGGATTGAGGGGGGAAGTGGAGGTGATTGGGGCAGGGGAAAGGGGTGGTAGGAAATGGAGACAACTACTTGAACAATTAAAAAAATAAGAAATAACACTATATGTCCTTAGATTTCATATATGTTTTCCTAAGTATTAGTTGAAAAAAATAGCTATTTTCTCAGTAATTAAATTGCCCCCAGTAACCTTCAGTCAATGCTCACTTGGACTATCATCTAATAGGAAGTTACTTTAAACTACAATCCTGATTAGCCTTCAAAGCTTGGCATTGTGGTATTTTGTGTTATTCTAGATGGCAGCAATCCATATGTTCTTCTTCAGTGTAACATTGATACTCCTCCCACAGAGAAATGAGGTTCACGTTTCATTCCCTGTAAGAATCAGAACTCTACTGTCATAGAAGAGATACTCTTTGATGCTGTGTCCAATGCTAGGTCATAAAAGGCAATATAGCATCTGTCTGGTATTAAGGTGGTTGCTCTTGGAACCTAGTAAAAATGCTCAGAAGCCAGGTCATGTGTAGATGCGATATGTAGGTTTTATTGCTGACAACCCTTGTTGAGGTCCCAGACATGTGAGCATTTCTTAAAATTGCTCTAGCCCAGTCATTGTCAGACAGCAAACGCATGAGAGAACCATAACCATCCCTTGGAGTCTAATCAACTCTTCCAAATAATAAATATATAATAAAATGAATCTTGGTGTTTTACCTACTAAGTTTAGGGTTTGTTTATTATATAGCAAGAGCAATTTTGTGTTGAAATGTATTGTTTCTTCTTCTGGCTACAATTCTGTAGGATATCTCCTAGCTGCCTTGTACAAAAGTGTCCAGCTGTCTTAGATGTTTCCCATCAGATCTTGCTGCAGGTTCATATATACTAGTTAAATTTTCTCTATAATACTGACACACTTTATCTTACTTTCATGTTCTCCTATGTCATTAATAATATTATTTTAAGAATAATATCAATACGAAGCCACTAGCTAGTGATTTCCAGATGATAGAAATTTTAAGATGTGATCAAGCAGTTTTCTCTGTATTAATTATACATGAATACATCAAAAAATAAATAAGTATTTACAATTTTTTTTGTCTACTTTGTTTTTTTGAGATATAGTTGACATATAGCACTTTTAAGGTATCTACCATAATGATTTGATATGCATATATTGTATATGATTATCACAATAAATTAATATCTATCACCTTATATTTATAACTTATATTAAATTATTATGATAATAATGTCAAATATATGTGGCATGAGGTGGAGTTACAATGTTAAAAATCCCCCTTCCCTACCGAAGTTTGATCAAGTACTAGGTATATGAATTTGTAGAAATATGATAGAAAGTTGATTTAAAGTGGAAACTAGGAGAGGAGAGGTGCAGTCTATTTTTTCAGGTTTATGTCCAACATGTTAATTGTGAATAATTCATCATCAATGGCATTCACTAAGAACAAAGATAATTACATCCTCAAAGGAGAGATACAAGCCTTCTCCTAACAAAGTTACATCAGTATTAAATGGCAAAAGTGAATATGAAATGTAACAAAGTGAAAGAAAATAACATAATTTGTCTTTTTATAATAATTTGTAGGTGACAATTTTAAATTTTTTTTGTCCAGATGAGAAGACTATACTCTCTCCCTTTTTATTTCTCTTAGGCTTTCTGCCTTTGGGTGTTACATATTTTTCCCTACTTTAACTAACCATGTCTGAGCAGGACAGCTGACCTTCAAAAGTAAATATGATTAAAGCTGAACAAATCAGGTAATTACAATAAAAACATGGTTTGACAAAAAACCTCTGGACAGAATTACAATTCTGTATACACACTACACATTCAATTAAGGTGATTGGGAATGAAAAATCTAATGTCTTTACCTAAGATTTTAAAGTGCTGACATTCTACCTTCTGCCATGGATTAGAGATTAGGAAACAAAAAAAGAAAATATCCAGTGATTTTAAATAGGATTGCTGTACTTTATAAAATGTAGAATGTGATTATAAGAGCCTGAATAAATCTTTTGATTCTAAAAAAATTATTTATTGTCTCATATTCTACATGGTTTCTTCATATTAATATTATGTGTTAATAATCTATAATTACATAAGATTTCATATAGATTTTGCCTTATATAAATTTTGTGCCATGTTTTATAGATATAATCACATATTCTGCTATTTTGACCAATGGCAAATAGGTATATATTTGACTATTAGAATCAAATCTGCATGCAAACACCAGAGAAAATCTAACTCACCCTTATTTAAAATATATGTATAATAATATCTTAACAAACCAATTGAAATCAACATTATAAAATTATTTGTCCATACTTAATATCTTATTTTATTATTTTTCTCTTCTCCATGAGAGCACACAAAAGAAAAATATTTTTTATTGAAGTATTGTCTTTGCAGTTTAGGGTTGCATCAGCATAAGAACATAAATTCAAACCATATAAGTTAATTTCTTTAATACAAAACCACATCTTGTTGAGTGTTTGATTTTTTTCTTTATTTTGTCTAGATTCTGTTATTATAACTTTGCATAGTTTAAAGGCACTGTTAACTCCTAAATATTTATATTATACTGGTACAGATACAGTTATATGGACACATCTTTCAAAAATAGGTTGACAAGATTGAGGTCAGGGTGATGGATCATGAACCTTTTTATGATAGACCAATAAATGAACTTTATTATGTAGTGCTAAGTACAAATGGAGGAGGCTGTGATCATGTTTCTATGTAAACTATCTAAAGATTCACTTTTTAGAAGCCTAAAGTTATCATCACCATACTATCAAATTTTTTGGAAGATTAGAACAATACTGACAAAGCCTAAAACTTTCTAAAACATTCTCAGAATTGACACAAGTGTCTGAAATTCTAGGCCTGATCATTTGAAAGTAAGAACAGTCTTTTCTCATAATTTTAATTTCATTAGTAAGTAAGTCCCTGTAGATGTGTTTTCACATAATCACAGTAACATTTGCTAATGTTTTTATTTTCTAATTACTTCATAAAACATGCCTTATTTCACCAGTTCGCTGGTTGCTTAATTAAAATCTGTATCTTTTCTTTCATAGCCCTCTCCACCTTTTCAGTAGGGCATAGACAATCAGTGTTCTGGGCCAATATCTGTTTTCTATTTTTATTACTTCTGTTAAGTCATCATATTTCTCTGGCTCGCGGCCTCATTTTTAACATACAGGTAATATTTCCTATCTACCTTTCTTCACTTTTATTAACTGAATGAGGCAACATATGTAAAACTACCTTGTAAAGTGATATAAAATTGTATGGTATCATTATTGTGGTGTTGTGAGCATTTAATACATGCCCAAAATAGGAATGACTACTTCATGAAGGGGAAATATATGTTAATAATTTACTTGAACTTTAAATCCATCCATCGGGGTGTTTAAAAAATTTCTTCTACAAACCAGTTATCTAAGCTTAGATAAGTCTTTTCCTTTCTCATTTACATCTATAAAATGAAGCTAAGAAATTCAATTATACTTCAAATGTCAGTTTAAATACTAAATAATGTGAATACATGTATCCATTTTATTTATTTGTGTTTTCTATTTCTGGGCTTTCTCTTCTGTCTTATTTTTTAGTGTTTTATTGTTCATGCTATTACTGGTGTCCCATTTTTCCCCCTTTGCCTCCTCCACCCAGTCGACCCCACACGGTCATAGTCAGTCCCCACACCATTGTCCAATCCATGAGACCCTCCTGTATGTTCTTTGACTAATCTCTTCACCTTCTTTCAATTAGTCCCCACCTCCCCACTCCCCTCTTACAGTTGTCAGTCTACTCCATGATTCCATCCCTCTGGTTCTATGTTGCTCATTATTTTGTTCATTGGATTCTTCTTATAAGTGAGATCATATGGTATTTGTCTTTCACTAACTGACTTATTTCACGTAGCATAATAGTCTCCAGTTCCACCCACGCTGTCGTGAAATGCAGAAAGCCCTTTTTTATGCTGCATAGTATTCCATTGTATAAACGTATCACAGTTTTTTAATCCACTCATCTACTGATGGACATTTTGGCTATATCCAAATCTTGGTTATTGTAAATAGCACTGCTATGAACATAATAGTGCATAAATTCTTTTGAATTGTGTTTTGGAATTCTCAAGGTATAGTCCTAGGAGTGGAATCACTTGGTCAAAAGACAGTTCAATTTTTAATTTTTTGTGGAAACTCCATACTGTTTCCCAAAGTGGTTACACCAGTCTTCATTTCCACTAACAATGAACTAGGGTTCCCTTCTCTCCACATCCTTGCCAGCACTTACTATTTGTTGATTTATTAATGATAGGATTTTGGCAGACGTGAGGTGATATCATGGTTTTTCTTTTTCTCCATAATTCTAGAATTTATTTTTTTTAAATTTATAAATCATGTTTACTCTATTACAGTTGTCTCAGTTTTTACCCCTTTATCCCCCTCCACGCATCCCACCCCTACCCCCCCACTCCCACAGTCAATTCCCACTCTGTTGTCCATGTCCATGGGTCATTTATACATGTTCTTTGTCCAGTCCATCTCCTTCTTTACACCATTGTCCTCTTTCCCCATTCCCTCAGGTCACTCTCAGTTTGCTCCATGTCTCCATTCCTGTGGTTTACTTTGTTTGTCAGTTTATTTTGTTGAATAGAGTCCACTTAGAGGTGAGATCATATGGTATTTGTCTTTCATCAACTGGCTTATTTCACTTAGCTTAATATTCTCCAGTTCCATCTGTGTTGTCACAAAAGGTAGCAGTTCCATCTCTTTCTCTTTCTTAAATGCAGATTGATTTTATTTTTTTTAATGTCAAAGTTAATTATAAAATATTAAAAAAATTAAAACCATTATAAAATCTCAGCAATTAAACCAACATGACACCTGGACAGAAATAATCAATCAGATCAATGAAATATAATGAGCATTCTAGAGACCAATGTATATATCTAACAATATAATATATGATTAAGTTGATATTTCAAGTCAATCGGTAAAATAAGGCTTATTCGATAAATATGGTGCATAGACCACTATTACTTGAAATAAAACAAATATAGAGCCCTATTTCACACATTATATAAGAAATATTCAGGTGAGTTAAAAATCAATATGTAGAATCTAAGGAGTTTTAGAAGAAAATAGAACTAATATTTTTCATGACCTGAAGTAAAATATTCAAACCCAGAAGCTATAAATATTTACAATATGACTATATTAAACATTTAACTATATAGTAATATACATATTAAAAAAGTTAAAAGACAAGGAATTGAATGGAAAAGTATTTGCAACACATCTAAAACATGGATAATAGGATATTTTTCTTTTTTGTTTGTTTTTTTATTTTTTAGGGAAAAAAGTTCTACAAACCTTTAATCAATAAATGGATAAAGAATACCAAAAAGTCATTTAAAGCCCTTTTTAAAAAATAATAGGAATAGGCAAGAAATATACTAAAACAGGCTTAGTCTCAACAAATAGTAAAGGAACAATTAAAATAACATAACTGTCACAATCAGATTAATGAATATTAAAAATGTTGGTAATATCAAGTATTGGCAACTCTGAAAGGAACTGGGTATTCATAGAAACTGTTTCTTCATCTTAAAGCAGTCTCTTTAGCATATTTTGCAGCTCTGGTTTGGTGGAGGTGTATTGTTTAGCCTTCTTTTGTTTGGGAAATTCCTTATTTTGCCTTCCATTTTAATTGAGAGCCTTGCTGGGTACAGCAGTCTTGGTTGCAGGCCTTTGCTTTTCATGACTTGGAATATTTCTTGCCATTCCCTCCTGGCTTGTAGTGTTTCTCTTGAGAAGTCAGCTGCTAGCCGTATTGGGGCTCCTTATGTGTTGTTACCTCTTTCTCCCTTGTTTGCTTTAGGATTCTCTGTCTTTGATATTTGCCATTTTAATTATGATATGTCTTGGAGTGGGCCTCATTGGGGTCCTCTGGAATGGGACCCTCTGTGCTTCCTGGACTTATGTGACTTTTTCTCTCCTCCAATTAGCAAAGTTTTCCATCATTACTTTTTCAAACAGGTTCTCTATCTCTTCCTCGTACTCTTCTTCTTCTGGTATCCCTATTATATGGATATTATTACATTCCAGGTTGTCCTGCATTTCCCTCAATGCCTCTTCATTCTTTTTGAGTCTTTTTTCATGTTCTTGCTCTATCTGGGAAATTTTTTCTACCTTGTCCTCCAGCTCGCTGATTCGGTCCTCAGCTTCATCTACCTTGTTTTTGATTCCTTCTACTGTGTTCTTCAATTCCAATATTGTATTCTTCATTTCCTCTTGTCTCTTATTGATCGTTTCTATTTCCTTTTTCATGCTGACATAGTTTGCAGTAAGTTCCTTGTAGTTTCCCTGTAGTTTCTGGTAATTCTCTTTGAGTTCACTGAGCTTATTGAGCTTCCATAGAACCACTGTTTGGAACTCAATATCGGATAGTTTACTTGCCTCTGTTTTATTTAGTTCTCTGTGGGGAGTCCTCCTTTCCCTTCGAGTGAGGGGTATTTCTTTGTCTTCTTGTTATTTGTGAGACTCTTATCTTTTGCTTCTGCTTCTAAAATTGATTTGTCTTGATTTCCTGACTTTGTGGTGTGAACTTCTATGGTTGGGGACCACTGTTTTTTTTTTTTTTACTTTCTGGATCTGCCTCTGATGGCATCAGATCTTGACCCTGTCTGACCTTAAGCAGTCTGTTCAAGACTTCTGGTAATCTACTATCTGTTGCTATCTCCTTCAGAGGTTAATTTATTCACTGTGCACTTAGCAGGCACAGATCAGGGCGGGGTGGAGTCCCTCCTGGGGGCAGGCTTATTAGCTTCTCTCATGCTGCTGCATATGGGGGAGGAGTCTGCACTCAGATCTCACTGGCTACTCTCTCCGTTCTCTCTAATGGCTCCATCCACAGTCTCTTCTCAAGTGTCTCCAGACCTCTGTGCCAAGGGATCTACTGTCTGTGGCTGCCACTCTGCACTCAGCAGGCAGCTTAGACAGCACAGGGCCAGGTGGAATCCTACCTGGGGGTGGGGCTATTGGGTCCTTTGAGGCTGGTACCGCTCAGGGGGCATGGTCTCCGCCAGACCAAGATGGCTGCTGCCGCATGGGGGATGAGTCAGCACCGAGATCCTGCTGTCTACTCTCTCAGTTCTCTCCCTAAAGCCTCTTTCCACAGCCTCTTCTCAGGCATCTCCAGCCCACTCTGCCCCTGCCTTTGCTGGAGACCAGGGTAAGTGGCTGCAAATAAAAATTTATGTGTTGGCCCTTTAAACAATTCTTTGGCTCTCTAGCCGCCTGTCTCTGGCAGAGAGCAACCCTGCCGCTTTTCATGGCTGGCTGTTTTCTGTGTACTTTTTGGGCTCTGGTGTTGTGGGCTAGAGATCCCTGCTTTTGGTTTAGACCCCACTTTTCTCAGGGGGATCCAGCTGGCCATTTCAATATCCTTCTGGTGCTGCCACCTGTGGGTGCCCCGCCCACCTTCTTGAGTCTCTACCACACTCCTTACCAGTTAGATTGCACGAAAGCTGATTCTTTTGTCTCTGAAGTTATAAGGCTCCTCTCTCTATATATTGGTCAGTTGTCCAGGTGATTTCTTCTCAGTTTAGTTGTCATTCCAAGTTGGCCCTGGGAGGAGGTCAGTGTGACTTTCACTCACTCCTCTGCCATCTTGATTCCCTGTTGTGGTTTTAATTTGCATCGCTCTGATGGCTAGTGATGTTGAACACTTTTTCACGTCTATGAGCCATCTGTATGTCCTCTTTGGAGAAGTGTCTGCTCAGGTTCTTTCCTAATTTTTTAATTGGATTGTTTGAAAGTACCAATTGGCATAGTTCACAGATATAGAACAAATATTTCAAAAATTTATATGGAACTATAAATGAAAAAAATAAAAAGAACCATAAACGACCCTGAATAACCTCAGCAATCTTGAGAAAGAAGAACAAAGTAGGAGAAATCACAATGCCTGATATCAAACTATATTACAAGTCCACTGTAATCAAAACAGTCTGGTACTGGCATAAGAACTGGCACATAGATCAGTGGAATAGAAAGAGAGCCCAGAAATTAACCCACATCTTTATGGTCAACTAATATTTGACAAAGAAGGTACAAGTATTTAGTGGAGTAAAGGCAGTCTCTTTTATAAATGGTGTTGGGAGAACTAGACTTGTTCATGGAAAAAAAATGAAACTTGACCACCACGTTACACCATACACCAGAGAAAACTCAAAATGGGTAAAAGACTTAAATATGTCATAATACTATAAAAATTCTAGAGGAAAACATAGGTAGTAAAATTTCAGATATTTCACATAGCAATATTTTAGCTGATATATTTCCTAGGACAAGAGATATAAAAGAAAAAAATAAATAAGATTACATCAAATTAAAAAGCTTCTTCACAGCTAAACTGTCATCAAAATGAAAAGGGAACTGATTATATTGTAGAACATATTTGCCAAGACACATCAGATAAAGGTTTAGCCTCCAAAATATATAAAGAACTCAAATGACTCAATGCCTATAGGTATCTATTTTATATACCAGTACATTATTATAGAATATTATTCATCAAAATTATATTTTCAAATATTTATTCATGAATTTTTAAAAACTTAATATTTTACTATACTTTATCACATATGTATTTATTCACCAATTCATCAAGACTTCATTCTAATAAAAATACATAATTTTATACCTAGAAAGACCTCAAACAGTGTGTGATCCAGCCTCTTTCTATTATACATGGTAAAGCTGGAAGCCAGAGAGTAGAAATAACCTGCAAACTATAAACTGCTCATAGCTGAGAACTACATTTTGGAATGTTTTTGTTGTTTTTCTTTAACAAGTATTTAAGCTTCAGCTACATGATCAAATATATTGTTAAGTAAAAACAAGCAGAAAAGGTTTTTCCTTATCTATACTATGTACTGGGTTTTCAATAGAGAGCAGGATGTGAAAGACCGAAACTCATGCCTGCACCCCATCAAGCAATTTCTACAAATGTACCTGCATTTCAGTGACAATCCACTTTCCCAATTCTTCCCATCATTCAGCTGACCACTCACTGTGTGAAAAATTGTATCTGTCAGAAATGTAAAAATAATTATGCCCACCTTGGTCTTTTCTATTTAATAATTTGGGCCATGGTTTGGTAACCTTTGTTTTGCCTACTGTGCAGTCATAAATTACTTTTATAGATCAAAAGAATTTGAACTTTCAAAAGTGCTGTTTTAGCTTAAAATGTTATGATTTAGATATTCTATTTATGTAAGAGAAAACTAGTGACAACTATAGTAAACGATTTTTCAGTTCCTCATTCAAACTGTGCCATAACATAGGTTTTCTTAAACTGAAGTCATATTGTATCTATAGATGAGTGACTACCTATTCAGGCACCAGGCATTTAAATAATCATAAAACAATAATCTAGGACTTTCATAGTAATATAAATAGCCTGCAACCTCATCAAATTACTACATTCATCACTTAATAAATGTGGATTTCAGGAGACCCATTTTAAATTTTTAAATCACAGTCATTCAAATCTATATTATGATATTTGGGAAGTTAAATAATCCTGTTGTTTTCCATGAAGTTATAAAAGGATAATCCATTTTTAAAAATCAGTTTAAAGGTGATATGATTTAAGCATTCTAGATTACTACTTTTTTCCAGATTATTGACCTAAGAAGCCACATAAATGTAAAAAGAATGTCTATTTTTTAAATTCTACTCATATCTACAATTTAACTGTTTACTATTTAATAATTTAAATTATAACCATATTTTGATTTAGTTTTACTAAGCCATTTCGGGCTGCAATATTTAATAACTTTTCAATAGTATGGAATATAGTTTCTTTATATAAAAGTAACTTCATATGACGAACACATAGTCACTCTTGCACAGCCACTTTACTGCTACAGTTAAAGTGTGTAAGATATAAGCTATTTACATGAAAATGTGTTGTTTTTACTTTCTCATCTGATAAATGTGATATAACAATTTTTCAAAACATGTATTAATTCTTCAAAAGAGCTAAAGTCATCTTTCTCATAAGCCCTCAAATATTCCCACAAAGTAGGTAAAAACTGTGAATTATCAATTTTATTTTGTTATTGGGGAAATCAAAACATTAGCATAAGGCAAGTATTACTTGACCATAGGCCAAAGATTACTCATGAAACGTATGGGAAATCATCTGAAAAAGACAATCTTCCAGCATTCAGAGGATATGTCATTATGTTTCAACACATTCATCATAAAGCTAACATAATCCATGTATTTTAGAAGAACCATTCAAGAAAAGCATCATGATCTTTAATGGAAAGAGCAAATCTGTTTTTCTCCTTAATCCATAGCATTGTGTTTACCTTAAAAAAGTGATGATTGTTGGATCAGCAAATGTGAAACAATGCATAACAAAAAGAAGAAACAAAGAAGTGAAAAAGCAATCTGAGTGTATCAATATTCAAAACACTCAGACATGTATTTGGAAGGGATGACTTGTTCTGAATTATAACAGTTTTTTTTTAACTCTCATTGCATTTACATTAAAGGTGACCATGTTTGATAAAAAAGACAGTATTTACTATTCTTTACCTCATAACCTCTGGTTTTGCTTATGAGAAATCCTTTACTATGGGAGAGCAGGGTCAGAAAAGAAATGTTTATGGGAAAAATTTGAGCAATTCTGACAGGATGCCAATTTTACCCCATTTATAACACTGTTCCCTGAAAGCAGGAAAATCTATATTCCTTGAGACACTAGATCCTTCAAAAGGAGAATGATGAAAAATGACATATAGAAAAGGAAAATTTCAAGAACAGTACCTTGGATTAATTATCTGATTAACAGAGGCCCACCCCCTCAAAATAATGCAGGGGCTTTCTAAGACTGGAGAAGTATTAAGGGAAAGAAAGCTCTTTAACTTCCCATACAGGTCAATTTTCGTGTTTGGTACTACATAGTAGTTTTCTTCTTCTAACTTTGTGATGGCAGATGTCTGGGCATTGACCAACAGTAGCATCCCTGACCAAGATCTTGCAACACAATTTCCTCAGGAAATAATATTTGTTTGTGTAGAATTCACTTACTCTGTTTGGTCCAGTGGATCAACAAAAAAATTATTGTTAATTAATTTGTTTGCAATTCTATTCTGAACCACAAATCTAAGAAATAAACATATCAAAAAGTCTTTGAATATATTAACTATTAATCGGCCTTAAGTTTTCATAAGTATCTTAATTCATAGCATTCATTTTACAAAATATTTTATGTCTGCCACACACCACGGATGATCAACTTAAGTTTCCCATTGCCATTCAAGTTTGTTTGGTTTTCTTTTTTTCAATGTATTGCACACCTATAGAAGTTTAACAAAATATTGTTTATTTGTCTCATCCTGGGGTGCCTTGGTCTCAAGCAGTGTTGGTGATTTACACGATGTCATTTGCAGAATGTATGCTAGGATGTTACATCAGATAGGAAAAAGGGGGATCTAAGACTTGACTGAGAGAATCTGAAAGCAAAACATATGAACTAAATTTCTCTCTTACAGTTTCTATTTTATCTGGGACATTCATCATGAAATTAAGTTATGACCTATATAGTTTTACTGTACTGTATTTTAGGATGCAAACTTTGATCAAATATTTTCTTTTGTGTAATAAAAGCTGGCTTATTGCAATGAATTTTACTTGCCTTTTAGAAGGTAGAGAATATTTTTTTTATCTTTAGAAAAAATACTCCTAGTATATATATGATATCTATTTATGTATATTTGAGGATATTTGAAAGGAATAAAATGCTTCTTTTAATCTTTCTTTTTCTCTTGCTTTCGTCAATAAATTTAGCTGCTTACCAACCAGTTGCTTTTTATCTGACTTTTTTTTAGTATTCATGTGAAGAAAATAGATTGTGTTCCTTAAGTAGTTATAATAAATTAGAGCACTGAATATGCTGTTTTGAATGACATTTATGTTCCAGTATTTATACTGTTACAATGAAACTAGCACTTTCCGGGTGATGAAGGTCAGGGTACTTCCTAAGAGATTGGCTTTTTCCTTACACAGATGTATTCCCCCCTTCAACCCAGATTTCAATAAAATTTTAGTGCTTTATTTCATTTTGTTTTGTTTGTGTGTCTGTTTTAAAGTTCAGGAGTGATGCTGGAATATACCTACCTCAATTCTGTAATACGCAGGTAGCAAAATTAAATTCTAGGAAGCAGTATTGCTTAAGATTTCACAGGTGCTGAATGTCCATTAGTTTACCACCTGCTGATTCTCAATAAACTCCGTGTTGTAGGTGCTCTATGAGTGTGTATCAGATGATTTATCTAAATGTTTGGACAATATGACCCTTTTTCTAATGCATACAGCTAGCAATTAAACACTCAAACAGTGGAACAAATGCTGTTTGCGTAAGAACTACTTAATAATGACTTCTATTGTCCTTAACGTTCTGATGACTAATGTGCCACTGGTGAGAAAACCTCTGGTCACAGCCAAGCATAGGGAATAATTGTGGTGAGACTAATTCTAAATGTCCAAGGTACCCGTGAAGACATGAAATGGAAAAGAAATATGAATATGTGAGGTGCTTGGTCGGTATTCATTTTATCATTAGCTGATAAATTTATGTAATATCCAGAACAGTTATGTTTCTATAGAAATGTTTCTCAATACTTTAACATTCCTCTTCTCTTTTAAATACCTAAAATTCTTATTTTGTCCTTCTTTTCAAAGTATGTATCAATGACATGCATACCCTACATTCTTACTGGTCATGACTCACTGGTATATACACTTCAAAGACTGTCTTCTACAACTCACATTTTGTCAGAAAGAATTTTATAAGTTTTTATTTCTCTAGGAGATATTCAAAGACTATACATTTTGCTTTGTTTTAAAAATAAAATGCTTAATATAATATTTCAAAGTACTATTAAGCTGAGTCCAACTAACCCCGGGCTTGCATCGATGGTTAAGTGTCTGTGCCTTTGAATTTGCATCATCTTCTGAAACTCCTCTTTCTTCTTCTTCTCGTTAACTTATGATTTCATGGGAAAGATGAGATGGTTCCTAGTTTCTGAGTGATTTTAAGAAGTTTTAAAATTCAATTCATTCAACTCATGTTATTGAGCTTCTCATGGGTTTATTGCAAAAATACCCACCTAGGCAAAAAAGGTAAAAAGACATTTTTTCCAGGTTAACTGAAGTAAAAAGAAGTCTTTCAAAGGTGATGTTCTCTCCTTTTGCCTCTTTCATGCACGATCACTGTTTTCTACAAACTCTCAATTATATAGTTATTTTTTATTAGAATAATATAGCTCATCCAAAGGTTTGCTTTGCTTAATGTGTTAATATTGTTTCTAGAAAAAAGGATTCTATGGTTAACTAAGGGATAACATGATCAATGAAATAATAACAACAGAGAGACAGGTTGTTAAACTACTGAATGTCAACAAAAATAAGCAGGATTCTGTTTACTTCAGGATTTCTATATAGTTTTATTTCATTTTGCTTCATTGTGACTCTGCCTAGAGTAAGGATGAGGAGATAGATAATCCACAGAAAATTGTTCAAATTCCACAGAGCTTTTTTTTCAATATATATCTTAGAGATGTAGTATTTTGCAGGATAATGTCAAGAAGGACTTGACGAACCCCTTCACAGCCCAGATTTCTATTTTGTTTTCCCTATTAACATCTTATATATGTACTATTTTTTTCCTCTTCATGTGCAGTAGTTTCTTGTAAGTGTAAGTGATTATCTGGCACTCCTTTTTACACACTTCTGGAACATGCAGTGATTGCTGTTTTAGAATTTTGAAGAGTAAAAAAGAACAAGGTCTATCCACAGTCAAATATCTCTCAAGGTTGATTTATGCAAGCAGAGTACAATGGATAACATATATAAAGCTAGATTGTTTATCACTTCCACTAAGTTATGATATGCAATTGATAATTTCTCATTCTGCTGAGAAAATGTATACACAGCATGTACACATTCACGTACATAGTTCACTTTTGTATATTATTAGAATGCCACTCACAATATTCCAATAGATAATTATTTGAGTTTAAAAGCTTGGTTTACTTTTTCAGTGTTGATAAATAAAAAATACTATGCTGCTTTGCAGCCAATTAGAGAAAAATTGTATTCGACATTTTTAATATCTGAAGGAAGTAAACTTTGTCTTTAAAACTGTATTTTTCAACTATTAGTTTAAATTAGATATATCAAAAATGCCTAGTCAAAATCCATTTGTTTTTATTAAATCTGAAGTATTTTGATCTAAAATTTCTCAAGAAATGGAAATCTGGATAGAGCTTTTCTTGATGGAAGTACCTGCCTCTGCCATCTCTTCTCTTAAAAAATAAATAAATAAATAAATAAATAAGAATGTATGATAGAATGTGCCTCATCTAAATTTCTTTAAGGAAGCATTATACTGATATGTGGTACTAAAGGTACCAGTTACACAGGGTTCTATTGCTAAAGAAAGCCCAAAATGATGTTTACAAAGCTATGGCTTATTTCAGGGTCAGGATAAACTGTAACTACAGTTAAATAAAGGTGTGCATTACAGTCAAAGACACCTCACAGCCAGGGGGCAGGAGAAGTCAAGGAGAGCCCACATTGTCCACCCTCTATGAGGAAATTACCCAAAGGAGGTTTCTCTCTGGAAATACCAACTAGAGAATTGTACATGAAATGTCTTGAACCAGGGAGCCCAAAATTAAGTTTTGATCATGTTTCTGATATCCTGATAGTTGTGCATGTATATTCTTTCTATGTATCAAGCCTAGCAAGTGAGTCTCATGGAGGCCAGCGGTAAATCATCCATTTCATTGTTATCAAAAACCAATGCTGACAAACTCACATGAGCCACCCGTTGGATCCATGCTTACAAAGCCACACTAGGAATCAGTGCTGTTCTTGTCAAGGAGGAAGTGCCATGCAAGTACGTGGACAATACAAGTCAAGCTGGTTCTAGATCTGTTAGAATTAATCCTCACAGCACAAACGTATTTTGATAATTACTGATTTACACATAGATTGTGATGTGGCAAAATATGACTTAATATTTTTAGTATTTTAAAAATTGTATCTCCTGAATTTTTTAAAACCCACTTATTTAGCACCTATTATATGCCATACACTATTTTAGTGAATTTTCAAATATTATCTAATTTAATATTCTCAGAGTATAAACCTAAGCAATGTGATAGTAAATTGAAATTAAGACATTTCTCCCAACACTGTATTATGAATATTTTAAACATACAATAAAATTGAAAGTGAATATGCTTATATTCACTATATAGTTTCTACCATTAACAGTTTACTATAATAGTTTTATCATGTATGTATCCATCTACCCAACTTTCACTTCCTATCCATCATTCTATTTTATTTTCATGTATTTCAAAATAAATTGTAGAAATTAGTACTATCTCCTTAAATATTCAACATGTGTTTTATTAATTAGAGTTTAATATTTGTTTACCAGTTTAATTTTGTTGTAAAATTTACTGCAGTAAACATGAGAAAAATCTATTCATTGCCTCCCATACATGCCCTGGATGGGAATTGAACCTGCAAACTTCTGGTGTAGTGGACAATGCTCCAACTGAGCCACACTGGCCAGGGCTATTACTTAGTTTTAATAGTAATTTTATAAATCCCTTACGATTGTCTACATAAACAATCATGTTATCTGCTATTAGAGAGTTTTATTTCTCTCTCGTGTTTATGTATTTATGTATTTATTTATTTATTTATTTATTTATTATCCTGGGAGGAATATTTGGTTAAATATTAAATGAAAATGGTGAAAATGTTTATTCTTTCTCTCATTCGAAAGTTTATGGGAAATTTGTGTAAAATTCATTACAGTAAAATATTACCTGGGAGTATTTTATAGATGACTTTTATCAAATTGAGAAAATTCCTCCTTTCTATTTGAAAGAATATTTAACACGATTGGGTGTTGCTATTTATTCAATATTTTTGTGTATTTATTGAAACAATCAAATAATTATTCTTTATTTATATACTATGGTAAATTATATTGGTTAATTTTGAATGTTAAACCAATCCATCATTTTTGTAGTAGACTTCACTTGTTCATGATATATTGTCATAGATGGATTCTATTTACTAATATTTCATTAATGACTGAATTGCTAAGGGTTATTTTCCTGTAATTTTATTTTCTTATACTATCTTTTACAGGTTTTGGTATTAAAATTATTCCTTTTTTCACAAAAGGAGTTGAGAGGTAATTGATCTTTTTCAATTGTTTGTGTTTGTTAAGACTAATACTCTTGTAATGTTCAATAGAATTAATTCGCCAGTTAAAGTATCTGGCCCTGGCCTTCTATGGGTTGTGTGTATGTGGGTGTACGTATGTTGCAGATTTCACTAAGTTGTTCATAACATGTTTATCATTATTTAATATTATTTACAAGGTATAATTGTCACTTTATAATTACTTGAGCTAATATTTAACAATTATTTATAAATTATAATTTCATATGATGGTGGTGATATTTATAGAGAAACCCCTCTTTCATCCTGATATGACTCTTAACTTTGTTAATTTTCTCCTTGTCTGTCTTCCATTTTATTAAATTCTACATATAAATAATGCAGCCAACTATCTAAATGCCATACCAACTAAAACACCAAATAAACCTTGATCAGTGAAAAAAATAATTAAATTCTACTCTTACTTATATTTCTTAAGATTTACTTTGCTATTTTTCTAGTTGCTTAAGATAAACCACAGTTTACGTATTCTAAGCTTTTCTTCTTTACCCGTATAAGAATATTAAGCTATAAGTTTTCTTCTAAATATTTCTTTAACCTCATCCTAAAAATGTCGATATAGAGTTTTTATTACCATTTATTTAAAAATGTTTCTAATTTCTTTGTGATTTTATCTTTGAGAATCATGAATTATTGAGAATCATGCTGTTTAATTCAAAATTTGGGATTTTTCTAGATATGCTATTGTTATTTGTTTTTGGTTTAATTCATTGTTGTCAGAAAACATCATTTCATTCCTTTTAATTACAAACAGACTTGTTTTTATTGTCTGGCATATATCTATCTCAGTGAATGTACTATGTGCATTTGAAAAGACAAGGTTGTTAATCTAGTTCATATTATCTATGTCTCCACTCTTTTCCTTTGATATAGTTATTCTATCAGCTGCTCAGAAAGTGACATTAAAATCTCCAACTGTTCTGTGAAATTGACTATGTCTCCTACATCATTGCGCCCATGTTTGCTTCACAAATTTAAAAGTTTTATTAGGAATTTATGACTATTATGTATTTCTGATACTTTTATTTTATGAAACATCTCATTTTATCTCTTGTAACAGTTTTACCTCAAGTTGCTGTCATATGATTATAATTTAGCCACTCTAACCTTCTTGTTCTTACCATTTGCCTGGTGTAACTTTTTCTATCTGTAAGCTTTCAACCATTCTGTGTCTTGATTATTAGGGTGCCTTTTGTAAATAGTATATAGTTGGAACATGCTTTTTTATCTATTCTAAAAATTTATACCTTTTAAGTGGAGATTTCAGACAGAGCTTGTCTGAATTATGGGATCGGGGGCTGTATGAGAAGGGTGAAAGGATTAAGCAAAGAAAAAAAGAGTCATGGACACAGACAACAGTATGGTGATTATCAGAGGGAAGGGGAGTTGGGAGGAGATAGAAGAGGGTAAAGGGCAGGTAAATGATGATGGAAGAAGACTTGACATTTAGTGGTAAACACAAAATACAATATACAGATGATGTATTATAAAATTATATACCTGAAACCTCTACAATTTTAATAACCAATGTCGCCCCACAAAATTCAATAAAATATTTAAAAAGTTAATGTAATTATTTATATTTTAAATTTAGATCCAACATTTTCTATATTTTGCTTCTTTTTTGTATTCCTATTTCTCTCTTTTTTTTAAAACTTATTTTGGATTATTTAAATATGGTTTTAGAAACCAATATTATGTAATGGCTATCTAGACAGACCTTTGGTATTATTTTATTGTGGTAAATCTCTGAATTGTAATGTGCATCTTAACTTTTCACGGTCTAGTTAAATTTAACCATGTTTTACTTCTCAGAGTCTAAACCCTGTGACTGTGCAGGTGCATCTCACCACGCTCTGCCCTGTTATTCATGTGTAATTGTCATAACTATGACATCAACCATCACTATAGACTCTGAGATATAATGCTATAATCTTTGCTTTAAACAATCACATCTACTATTTTAAAGAAATTAAAAAGAAATGTGTTTTAAATTTATCCACATACTTCTTTTTCCACATACTATTTGCTTTTCCTTCATATAGATTTGAGTTTCAGTCCAGTGTGATTTCAGCTTGAAGAACTTCCTTTAGTATTTCCTTAGTATAACTTTTTGGCTTCCAGTTATTTTAGCTTTATGTATGTGAAAAATTTCTTTAGCTCACTTTTACTTTTGAAAGATAATTTTTCACTGAATATAAAATTCTGACTCTTTTCTTCCTCAGTGCTTTAAAAGATGTTGTTCCACTGTCTTTTGGACTCCATATATCTAAATTAATGGTTAATATCATCTTTATTTTTTTCCTTTTTATTGTATTTATTGGGTGACACTGGTTAACAACACTATACATGTTTTTCTGTTCCACAACACATTATCTGTATATTGTATTGTGCGTTCAACACCCCAAGTCAAGTCTCCTTCCATCACCATTTATCCACTCTTTTACCCTTCTTCGTCTTCCCCCAACCTCCTACCCTCTGCCGCAGCAATCAAAGTTATTTTGAATTACTGTTTCTCTGCATATAATTTCCCATATTTCTCTGGCTGTTTTCAAGTTTCTTTATTTTTGGCGTTTCAATATTTTATTTATGTTGTGCTCACTGGTGATTTTTATTTATGTTGTTTAAGATTTGCTGAGGTTCTTGAATCTGTAAATTTTAGTCTTTCTCCATGTTGGGGAGCATTGTTTCTAAGTACACTATTTAGGCATTTCTGGGTTTGTTTTTATTGACTAATCTTTCTGTTGAGAATAAATTAGGTTTTTCTTCTTAGTCGTCAGACAATTTGTAATTGTATTTTGTTGTATCCTAGACATTGTAATAATACATTTGGTAGATTTTTAATTAATTTATATTTCTCCAAAAGTTTAAAAAAAAAAAAAGGCCGTCCTGGGCTTCAAACTGCAAACTCTTTGGATTTCTGCAGTGTGTCTTGTATGGACTGGTTGCAGGTTCCCAGTGCAAAGCTCCAGAATCTGACCATGTTTTTCATTATCTCATGCATTTAGGTAGTTGGGAAGTTGGGTAGTTTTCATTTTTTAAATATAATTTTTCAGACTTTGTTATTATAATCTTCAGGAAGGCCTTTTTATTAGGCACTTACTTGGCCATACTACAAACAAATTTCTGATTATATAGACTTGAATTCAGAAGTACCTCAAATCTCACCCCCGCATTGTGATTGAGTGCCTTGAGTAAACTACAGAAAGTTTCCGTCTTCTTATCTGCAAAATGAGACAGAGTTTATTCTAACACTTGTAGTGAATGTAAAATAATGTACAACATGTCTGCTATATAGTACATACTCAGTAATCAATAGTTTTATTATTATTACTGCAGTTGGTGGCTCTTCTGAAATAATTCTCCCTCCTGAATATTGTATTTATTGTATTATTCTTTGTCTTCAATTATTTTCTTCCTCTCAGAAGCATTTACCAAATATTATCTTCCAATTGATAAAATTTAATAAACAATCCAAAGAGCATAGATCCACATCTCACCCATCCTCCAGTCTCTCTTATCATCTTATATTTATGAAAGATAAAGGAATATTTTCAAGGTGTGGAGAATAAACCCAATAGAGGTTCCAACTTCAGGACAATTCACTGAGGAAATTACTGCTATCAAATCTTTAACATGTTCTCTTTTGTCATAATGAGTAACAATGTTAATTACTTCTGAAAGAAGTTTATTTTTGTCTATTTCATTTGCTCCCCATTTTTCCCACAAGGAGAATTGTTATACTTAGGAGCATTGCTGGTCATAACTTTAATTTTTATATTAAGAGAAAATGTCTTCATTTGTATGTCTTCAACTATTTAAACAGTTTGTCTTGCAATTTATAGCATATCATCAAAGTTGAAAAGATGTTAAGAATAATCATTAGTTTATTATTTGTTCACTTAAAAGAATTTATATTGAAATATAGTTAGCAATTTTTTTAAAACAATTACTATGTAATTTATTAAAATTTCAAAATCAAAGGACTATTCTTAGTTTGCAAGTTTTTTTTACCAGGAGGAGTTTGGGGTTATTTATTGACTACTCAGACCATTTCAGACAATGGGGACATGGACATTTATATTACAATGATGAAAAGGAAAAGATGAAAATTACAGTGATAATAAATACCTTTCAATAAACACCTTGCATTGTGCCTAGCTTGATCTATCATCTATCTATCACACATCTATCTATCTATCTAGCTATCATCTACCATCATCATCTATCTTCTATCTTTCTATCATCTATCTATATATATTTATCATCTACCTATCCATTCATCCATCCACTTCTCCCTATGTTTACTTACTCTATCTTTCTCATGCTTACAATCACTGAGATAGGTAATACTTTCATCCAAATTATAAAAATGAGAAAACCAATATAAAGAAATTCATAAGCTGGGTATTACCCATCTACAGGTGTCAGTACTGGTATTTAATCTCAAAATCTGTAATTTTGATGAGTTTGATAACTCAAAATTTGTGATCTATCACATAAAATAGAGATATCCATTTTAAATCTCTGATTTTTACCAGAGGAGACATTTTCACGCGGATTTGTTATAGGGACATTTCTGTGTTATGCTGCTTAATAGTGAAAATTACTCTCTACTGTGCAAAGGAATAAAAGGAAAATACAAACTACCCTGGAAGGTTTTTAAACAAAGTGATGAAGGCTGTTGAATCCACCTTTTCTTTGATAACTATGTTATATGGTATTTATGTGATTGTGTTTCAGGAAAATGAATTGTATCATAACACAATATAATTAAGTTCATAGTAAAATCTCATAATAGACTCTGTGTTATGTGAGTGTGTGTGAGAGAGATAGCAAGTGAAAGAGTAAGAAAGAGAAGAAATAGGTAGAACAGCCTTGGAATTTCCTCAAAAAGTTCCTCTAAAAATTTTTTATTATTATTATATATGCCCATGATATTCTGTTATAACAATTCATATAGATTCTTTTGTACCTAGACTGTATACTGAGTACATAATGTAGCTAACATACAACTAGATTACATTTTTATAAAACTACGAAATTTCTATTAAATATAGATCCATGTAATAACATATATATTTTTAATTTGTTATTTCTTTACTTTCCTAAAAACTGATTTAGTGATAGACATACAGAAAGACAGAGATTTATTATACTTTTCTTATTTTCCCACTATATATATAATTTTATTTTAACTGATGGAAATTATCTAAACCTTAGAAAATTTCTCCTCTTGACGTTTCCTTTGTAATTAGAAAAGGGAACATGATTGTAACAGTATAATCATTCAGAATAGAATTCAGTAGGACTTTGTTCCTATGATAAGGACATAAACCTAGCTCAAAATTTTAGGGTAAATATGTTTTTTAAACCTAGAAAAGCTTATGGAAACAAATTATAATTTATATTTGACTAGTCCTAATTGATTTTCTTCCAAATATATTAAATAAAATGGTTTTAAAAATACAGTTGACTCTTGAACAACATGAAAGATAAGAGGTGTAGTCAAAATCTGTATATGTGTTGAATTCTCAAAAACTTAACTACAAGTACCCTACCATTGATGGGAAGCCTCACCAATAAATAGTCAATTAAAATATTTTGTATGTTATATGTACTATATACTGTATTTTTAACAATAAAGTAAACTATAGAAAATGTTATTAAGAAAATCATAGAGAAGACAAAATACCTGTATAGTACCATAATGTATTTATTGATACTATAAGTTTACATAATCAAGATAAATTGTCTGTCAGTACCTACTTCAATATTGTCTTATATGACTTAAAACACTGTAGATGTTATACATATTACTGATAATAGATATAAAAATGAAAAGTTAATGTCAAAAAGACATTCATATTTATTTACAGCTATAAGGATCCATGCATCAATAATAAAGAAGTAGTATATAATTGCTTTATGGTAGCCTAGTGTAATCAATATGATTAGTTTAATGTAGTAAGAAAATATCCAAAGACTGGATCCAAGATGGTAGAGGAGTGAGTGGAAGATACATTAACCTCCTCCCCAGAACAATCTAGAATTACAACTAAACTGTGACGAAATCAACTGGAATAAACAACTGAACAAAAGCCTTATAACCATGGACAGACAGAAGAAACAGCTTCAGCACAGTGTAACTGGTAGGGAGCGAAAAGGAGACAGAAGAGGGCTGGCTGGGCTCCCACTGGCGGCAGCTGAAGTGCCAGAGGGCTATTTCAGTGGCTGGGGAGATCCCCCTGAGAAGTGCGGGGTCTAAACCCTAAGGTGGGCTCCCCAACTTACATAACTACAGCCCAAAAAGTACACAGATAACATGCAGTTACAAAAAGCAGCAGCATTTCTCTCTGCCAAAGATGGACAGCTGGAGGCGCAGAGAGCCATTTAAAGAGCCAACTCATAAATTTTCATATGCAGCCCCTTACCCTGGGGTCTGGAAAAGTGGGGGCAAAGTGGAATAGAAATGCTTGAGGAGAGATTGGGGATGGTGGCTTTGGGGAGAGACCTAAGAGAGCATCTGCCAGGACTCTGCTCAATCATCCTCCACACTGCAGCACCCATCCTGCTCAGGCAGACCACTCACCTCCCAGCAGCAGCCTGGGGGAAAACAATAGCCCCACACCAGAACTTATTCTGCCCCATCCTGTGGTGCTTAAACCTGACTGCTGAGTGCAGAGTGACTAGATTAACAACTGAAGGAGTCAGCCACAGACAGTAGATCCCTGGTAGTCTCAAACAGGCTAACTAAGGCCAGACTGGGACACCATCTGACTTTACCAGAGGCAGGCCCAGAATGAAAAAAACAGTGGTAAATGCTAGATGCTACTGAGACAAAATCCACTGTGGTCTTCTCCATGGTTTTTGATGTTTTCTTTCTTGCATAGTTTTTGAACACTCATTTCTTGTCCTCCAAATTTGTGCATATTAAGTCACTAGATTTTATATTATAATTTATTTCCATTCTTGTATTTTGCTCCTCCTTTCTCTTACACTGTTTTACCTTCTTCCTCCTATTTTTGTTTTAAATTTTATTTTCTCTTTTGCTGGAACATGTTTCTATTCTGCACTCTTATTATTTCTCCCCTGTCCAGCCTCTCAAAAACTATTTTCTTGCCAAAGGTCATCTCACGTTCTTTTTCACACTCTTAAAATACCTGCATTCTATCTCCACCTTTATCAGTCTTTGCTAGTTCATAATGGATATGGTAGTTGTTGCATTTTTTCAATTTTATCTCTAGATCTACATTATTTTTGTATTTCAGACCTCACATTTTACTCTCCTTCTCTCCTACTCCATTCTGACCTTCATCCTGCCCATTTTTTATTCATTTCAAATTTTATTTTTTCCCTACATTTGGTTTTTTCTTTTCTTTTTTCTTTCTTTTTTTTCTTTCATCCTGCTCTTCCTTTTTTCATCTCAAATTTTAATTTTTCCCTGTTTTAGCCTGGCTTTCATACCTCACTCTTAGTATTCCTTCTCCCTCTATCATCTCAAAATCACTTCCCTTTCTTTTAGATATCACTTAAGCTTTTCTTTCTTTTTTCCTTCTTATTCCCATACCACCTATATCAATCTTAGCTCATGTATTGTTGAAAATGCTGTGGTGGATCTTTCCAGTTTGGTGCCTATATTTTTGTTATTAGTTTTTTCCTTCTTCTTTCTCTCTCTCACTTTATTTATTTATTTATTTTTAATTTCTGTTTAGACTTGCCCTTGTTGATGTGGCTTAATGGATTGAGCACCAGACTGTGAAGCAAAGAGTTGCAAGTTTGATTCCCAGTCAGGGTACATGCCTGGGTTGCTGGCCCGGTCCCCAGTAGGCCTGATGTTTCTTTCCTTTCTCCCTCCCCTCCCCTCTCTCTAAAAATAAATAAATAAATAAAAATAAATAAAAGATTACTGAGATTCTAAAAAAATTACTGAAAAAATATTTGTTTAGACCTAATTCTATATGCTTCCCTTCTCGCTTCATTCTGCCTTCTTCATTCCCTTTTTTATGTACAATGTAAATTTTACTGTCTTTCTTCATATTTTTCTGATTCCCTGCTGTTATTAGTGCTCCCCTCTCTACCCTCTCAAAATCATTCCTCTTTCAGTTAGTCATCTCATATTCACTTCTCCTTTCTTACAATAATCTTAATCTCTTTACACCCTTGTTAATACTGGTTCATTAGGTTGATAGAGGGATTGTGTATAAGAGTTATTTTTGTGGGTGTGAGTTTGTTTCCTGGGCTCTGTGGTTTTGTTCTGGTAGCACCTGCACAACAGCATACAAGATGTGGTGGGTGAAGTGAATCTCAATCAATCAGCCAGAGGGAAAAAGACCCATGAAAGAATGACCCAACAACAATCAAAACTCAATTACACCCAGAAAGCCAACATAAGTATCATAAAGACCATCCCAAGAGCATCAGTCAGGAGATCAAGGAGAACTCACACAACTCCATTCCAGGGAGACACACAACCCAATTAAAAAATGAGTAAAGGACCTGAACAGACACTTCTCCAAAGAGGACATACAAAAGGCTCAGAGATACATGAAAGGATGCTCAACATCACTAACCATCAGAGAGATGCAAATAAAAACCACAATGAGTTACCACTTTACACCAGTCAGAATGGCCATCATTAACAGATGAATAAACAAGAAGTGCTGGCAAGAATATGGAGAAAAGGGAAACCTAGTACACTGTTTGTGGGCATGCAACTGGTACAGCCACTATGGAAAACAGTATAAAATTTCCTCAGAAAACTAAAAATTGAAGTGCCTTTTGATACAGCAATCCAAATGATGGAATTATATCCTAAGCATCTTGAATCACCAATTCAAAGAAACCTATGCACCACAATGTTTATAGAATTTTTATTTAGCCAAGTGTTGGAAAAGCCTAAGTGCCCATCAATAAATGAGTAAATCAAAAAACTGTGGTACATTTACACAGTGGAATACTATGCAGCAGAAAGAAAGAATACCTACCCTTCATGACAGCATGTATAGAACTGGAGAGTATTATGTTAATTGAAATAAGCCAGGCAGTGAAAGACAAATACTATGTTGTCTCATCTGTAAGTGGAACTTAAACAACAAGCAAACAAGTGATCAAAATAGAACCAGAGACATGGAAATAAGGAACAAATGGACATTAATCAGAGAGGAGCATAGAGGGAGATAATGGGGGCAAAAATGGCGAAGGGTCTAGGAACATGTATAAAGAACCCATGGACAAAGACAGTGTGGGGAGAATTGAATGTGGGATGCAGTGGGCAGAGAAGGGGAGAGCAATGAAAGGAAAATGGGGATCACTGTAATTAAAAAAACAATAAAAAATTAAAAAAATAAATCTCAAAGAAATTCCTATATATTTATTGACAAAATTCATGTATTAGTGGACCCAGGCAGTTCAAACCCTTGTTGTTCAAGGGTCAAATATAGTGTCTGCTCCATTCTTCCAAAAAATAATTCTAAAACAAAATGAGAACAAGTTTCCAAAAAATTAAGAGAACTTAAATGAGTTTCTGGTTATTTGCTAATAATAAAAGTTAACCATTTAGACTTTCTAGATTCTGTTAAAGATCTTGTAAACCTGAAGTTGGAATAGAACTTGGGTGATAAAGACCAAAGTCACCTTCTGTTCTAAAATGCAATTATAATAGAAAATTATAAACTTTTCTGATTTTTACTTAATTCCCTTTTCTCTGGATTTATGTATTTTTTTATGAAACATTACCAGAGTTGAAAACTCATGCTAGATCTCTAAGAATGATCACAAATAATGATTACTTTAATAATACTGTTATTGGGAGATACCTAAATACATTCTTTTTGAAAGAATTCCTGTAATGGGATTAGGAAATTGTTTCATTAAATAATTTGATGGAGAAACCTGTACTTTGGGAGGAAGTTAAGAGTATTCAGTAACTATATAAGGATTAGGATAACATTCCTTGAAATTTAGGTAATAATATTTTTGTGTTAATAGAAAGCCTATGCAATTCCTTGGATGTTTGACTTAGTGGTAAAAGATAATTTTAAAAGGACACTAAAAGGTAATGTAAAAATACATTAAAGATTTTTTTTCAAAAGAATTTTAAATATTGGTGGAACTTTTCCCTAATGATCCTTAAACTGTGTAAATTAACTACTATAATAAAAAATGACTGTGAGTTGTGCCAGTTATCTTTTTTTTTGTGTGCATCTTATTTGAAAACTCACCCTTCAGTATCAGTTCTGTAATAATGTACTGGACTTTAAGCATTTCTCTTACAGAGTGACCACTGTAAAGCTTGGTCAGAAGGAGCCACAGTAAGATCATTTTAGGTGGGAAGTGCTTTTCTTTCTGTTTCTGGAGGGCAATTGTTTTTTTTTGTTTGTTTGTTTGTTTTTCATTTAATGCTCCTGCTATACAGTCAATAGGTCATGTGGTGGGGATATCAGGTGGTATACTGGCCAGCTATGCACTCAAGAGCACTACCCTCAGTGACTTCCCAACCTTGACCTGGATTTGGAAAAGACCTTGCCTTTAGCCCTCTCAGTGAAGATACCACATGCTCCAGGACCCCTTCTTGCAGAAGTTGGCTCCCACAGAGAAACCACCCACTGTGCTTCAGTATCAGTCTGTGTTTCTCTGCAATCCAGAGATTTGTTTTCTGTCTCCCTCCCAGTGGGAGGACAGCAGAGGGAGACCAGCATATCGTGTCCTGCTGGTCTCCCACTCAAGAGCACCTTAACTTCCTTTCTATGCTTGCTCATGGGGTGAAGAAATCCTAAACATAATGGTTGTTTTCTTCCATATTAACCTATCACCTCTCTCTATATTTTTAAAGATTTTATTTATTTATTTATTTATTTATTTTTAGAGAGGGGAAGAGAAAGAGAGAGGGAGAGAAACATCAATGTGTGGTTGCATCTCACATGCCCCCTGCTAGGGACCTGGCCTGCAACCTAGGCATGTGCCCTACCCTGGGAATCGAACCAGTGACCCTTTAGTTTGCATGCCGGCGCTCAATACACTGAGCCACACCAGCTAGGGCTGATCTCTATATTTTTTAACCTGTCTCCAACTATACTGTCCTGAATGTCTATAATACAAATAAGAAAAGATAATACAGAACTTAAACTTGTGATATATTTTTTCATGCAGGAATAGAGAGTTAAAATAATAAAAATAACCATTACTGACTAGCAGTAAATTTCCAGTCCATAAGTGTACTGTATGTTTTAAATGAACATGTTATCCAATAAAAGTTTTTGAGCAAGACTGAACAAAATGCCAGGAAAAAAATAATAGGAATAAACCTGCATGTACAAGTAGACAGACTAAATGACTCTCCTTTGACTGATATCTCTAAAAGTAATATGAATAAAGGAAGGTAACTTTGGAAGGAAAGCCTACTCTTCATAGTCATTAATGAACATATTGAGTATTATGTGTCTAGCAGTCTGAAATAGTGGAAAGAACACAGATTAAAAATAAGACTTAACATCGGAGTTCACCCTCTAGCTTGCTGAATTTTTTTTCATCTGTGCGATGGGGGTAGTATAAGCCATGTAATATTTTTCTGATAAGTGAAATAACATGTTAAAATCATCTACCACTTCTCCTACTGTGCAGCACTAAATGAAAAAGAATATTTATGGAATGTGGAGTAGAACATTTAATCTGTTATTTTATTGACTTCCCAATCAGAACAGTAATTTAAAATTATTTTTAGAAATATTTGTCTCTACAGTAAACATGAATTTACAAGTGTAAATAAAATTTCAAGTCCCACTATGATAAAGGTATTTTATTTCCTTTTAGAATATCATCATCATAAGGCACCTGAAAATCCAAAATCAAAATAGTCAATGAAATGTCCATTATCTTAAACTAACTGTGGTTTTAAAAATAATGGAATAACATGAGCATGATTGTTATAATGTGTGTCATTAAGTTAAATGAACTATATATTGCTTTAGAAATAAATAGTTATTTCATGACCATTATCTTTTTTCTTTTAGCTATTGTGGAATCATTTGAATTTTGAACAGTACATATGTAATAGAGGAAATGGATTGTCCTAATAACTCTTCTTTCCCAAATCCTAAAGCTCTTTCTAGAGTCTGTCTGTCAAGACGGCAAAATTGTACCCCCATGAGCAATCCGTGGCTCATGAAAAGCCAAATTAATTAATTTAACCATTTAAAACATCTATTAACTATCAACCATCTCTTGTTTTTATCTGGTACCCTGATAAACCCAAGGCACTCACTTGAAGTTGAAAAAACCTGTTCATTGGAGCATCCCTTTCCTTTTCCAGCCCTCTCTAGTCAAGCTTCTAATAAATATGTTACAAGATTTGCAAGCAAATGTACTCCCACTTTTATTTTCTTTCAATAATATTAAAATAAAGAATTGTCTGGTAATAATATGGACTATTTTATCTAGGGTGATATGATATTGGCATTAAGAAGCTCTTTTATTCATTATTAAATGCCTCTTTCCACACTGCAACACCTGGAAAAGGATGGCAACTTTTAAGCAGCTTCATGGAAAGATATATTTCAATAAATGCACTCCAGGAATATTTGCATATGCCTATTTCACTCTGCTAATGAAATCACTGCTAGAAGATTTCAATTGTTTTAACACATCAAATTTCACATAAGTATGACTTATGCAAAGAATTTGAAATACCTTAAAAGAATATCTAGTAAAGGTATATTGATATATGGAATATTGGGAGAAAATTAGGAAGAATATTCTTTCTTTTGAAAAAGATTGGATTAGTAACACCACCAGGTTGTTTGTTGCTTTCCTTTTTAATCTAAAACAAAATATATACACAGGTACTTATCTGAAAGTTGAAGTGATTTGGTTTAAAATTTTCTATATGGTCAAAATAGAATAAAAGATGATTATCCAGAATAGTGTGAATGCAAAAACACTCTGTAGGAACCAACTGTATTAACAAGGCTCATCATATTTGAGAGTGATGGAAGTTTAGTGCAGAGGTGAAAGAAAGAGATAAACTTTTAAAACTCAACATGTAATTTATGTCACAATATGCATATCTACATAAAATCATATACTCATGGTGAAAAAACTTTAAATGAAACAATAAACTTTCTTATGTATTTAATTGGTAATTAAAAATATTTTTACTATTGAAAAGCCTACTATTCATGCTTATACTGAAAGTATTGTAGCTTTGCAAGCTATATTGCTATTCAGATATTAAAGGCTAAAAACACTGGCAGGATATTAATTTTCTAAATAAAGTACTAAAATTTTAAGTCTCCAATACTTTAAAGTATTGTTTCTATCAAATAATTTGTGTATTTGAGAACAACTTTTTCTCTCTTTGGGTTAAAGTTACCACACTATTCCTAGATAATCAGTTGAAGTTTAGATAAAGCCACTCTGAGCAGTGGATGTGATTGTTTTTACTATAGTCTCTATTCAAATGATGAAATGTTATGCACAGAACTAGATAACGCCTGGCCATATTGTATGAAGTTCCAAGCAAGTAGAATGCTGTAAAAATTTATAATTTAGAGGCACCTGCAAATTATGTTTAGATGCATTCAAAATAGTGAAGCCCATTATTAGAACTGCATGCCCCTTTTTATAATATGTTCCTCATTTGTACAATATAAACTTCACCTGATTTGGATTATTTTTAGATTTTTGGTTGAGCAATGACCCACAGATATTTCCCCTGCCAGAAGCATTCAAGTAGTCACAAACATATTCTCCTGTTTTCATTGTTTCCTGTGCATTTTGCAAAAAAAAAGTATTCACCCTCTCCCAACATTCTATCAAAGTGCCTATCAATCAGGTGAGTGTTTCAAAGAAATTATGTTTTTATTGGGAAAAAAAGGTTAATATGTGTTGAAATGATAAAAGAAATGAAATTTTAGCAAATCTGAACTTTTTCCCTTGATTTATAAGAAATGAAAATATGTTCTCATAGAAAAATAAAATCTCAAGATGGAGCATAACAAAATCAAAATCAAGGAAATTCTTATATTAAGATTTATTTTGTACTTTTTGGAGAAAATCAGTGGTAACTATACATATTTGTTATTTTTCTGATGTAGGAAAAGCAGGGCTGTGGTCACTAATGAACCTTGAAATATCAACAGAGTAAGAGTGGAGGTTACTTTCTTTCTTTCATTGTGGTGAGATGTGTCTGGCAGCTCCCCTGGGCAGCTCTCTTTCAGGTGGTGACTCAGACTTTGAGGTTCTTCCACTTTGTAGCTCAGCCACTCCAGAATTATTTTCCCTCACATTTGAAGAATGCAGACAAAGATCATGGTGGTTCAGTACATGATAGCTAGACCCTGAAGTGGTGTATATCATTTATGCTCATGTTCCATTGTCTTGAACTAGTGCCATTTTCCCAATCTAAATGCTAGGACAGTTGAGAAACTTAATTTTCCTGTGGCCCCAGGAAGACAAATGGGATTAGTGAGAATCTAGTGTATGTCTCTGCCAAAGTGCATGTCATACTAAAAAATTCAAAATTAGAATTCTATTGTACGTACTTAGTCTACTATAGAATCAAGTTCAGGTTACTTATGTTTGAAGAAAATATCCATGCATATGGAAGAATGTATATAAGTGTGTGTGTGGGTGTGTCGGGGAGTGTGCACATGTCTAATCACATTAGGGTACAGGTAGATCTACATTATTCTTTTAAAATAACTAAATTATTCCATGTTATCAGTCTATCTTTTTATAGTTTTTTCAAATTATAAACTGTGCTTATATAAATATCCTTGAACATATTCTTTCATGTAGATTTTCAAGTGTATTTTAGGTTTACAATCTTGGTCTAGTGATATGTGAATGTTAAAACAGTGTAAATATTGCTAATTTTAGTCACAAGCAAGTTATACAATTAACATTCTCAAAAATAATTCATGATGTGAATATTTCCTCAAACTAGTCTCGGTAATACTTTGTCACATCAAACTAATTTCATAATAAATAAAGTGTTATGCACTTATGTTTTACATTTTAATTAGTGCTATAAAATTATGACCAATTTTAGCATCTTATTATTTTGTCTACCAAGTACATATGTGTTCTCTTCTAATTTTGTACACACAAAAATACAAACACAAATATATGAATAAATATGTATAAAACTGAATAACTTTATTGTCTCTGATTATTTAATAATTTATCAATGACCTTTATTGAACATTACTGTTAGTATTTTTTGTGCCTTATGTGTAACAACTTTTTTTCATTTTGTTGTTTTAGATATGATTTTGTTTATGGTTTCTTGACCTACAGGTATGTTTAATTGTTATGAGAATTTATAGCATTTTCACTATACATAATTGGAATATTATGACCTGGTAAAAATATATTTTTGCCCATTTATTAAGTAATATGTTTTCTTGTGGTATATTTATGATGTGATGTATTAGTTTAAAATCTACTATGGAGACATTAAAATATTGAATAACAAAATCTGGAGATCATCATTTCACAGCTAAGTTTAAGTCAACTTTCATACATTAAAAATATATCCACTGGCACCTGGATCTGTCTTGACCTTCTCTTCTTCCTCCTAAGCTAGTCATTTAACATCACTAACCTATTTTAGTTATTATAGCTCTGCCATACATTTAATGCTTGGTAAATAAATCTATTCACTAGTCTTAGTATTTAGGTTTTTGTTCACTGTCCTTTAACATTTTTTGTTATAAAAGAAAAGCATTAAGAGTGATTTTATTTATCATACTCAATTTACACAATAAATCTGAAATATTGTATTTAAAATAAAAATTACTAATACACATTTTACACTAAAATGCTAGAATTAACTTAAAATATATTACATATCATGCAATCTGAATGTAAACTTTATAAAATACTTCCATGTAAGTGAATATTATTGCATTTTCTGCTATGATATCATATAAATATTTCAAATATATATATTTAAAGTCCAACATCTTCTCTGTCTCTTTCAAGTGGTCATATATTTTATAATCTCTTTAATAAAGACTTTTTAAAAATCTACCAAATATATCACAAATGATTCTTCCTATGTTCATTCTGTTGGGATAACATATAAAATTGCTTTTCATTTCATTGGCTATTGTTTTTCTTTTCAGAATTTTTTAAATTTTCATTCAATTACAATTGTTCCCATTTTCTCCCCATCACTCTCTCCCACCCCACCTCCCAGATTGAATCCTCCTCTCCCCACAGTTGTCTTTATCCATGAGTCCTTTATATGTATTCCTTGATGACCCTTCCCCTTCTTTGGCCCATTATCTCCCTCCCTCCTCCTCTCTGGTCACTGTCAGTTGTTCTTTATTTCCATATGTCTGGTTCTACTTTGCTCGTTTGTTTGTTTCATTGATTAGGTTCCACTTACAGGTGAGATCATATGGCACTTGTCTTTCACCACCTGGTTTATTTCACTGAGCATAATGCTCTCTAGTTCTATATCTTCAATTTGGTATTTCATGAACAAATGTATTTTGCATTGGCCTTAAAAAGACAACATAAAATTATGTATCTTCTAAGAATATTCTTAGAAAAATAATAATCATTATAGTAAATATAAAAAATACAATGAAATATAAAAGTAGAAATTAAAACATCATGGTTTTATAATGATAAGAGACGGTTTCATAAGAATACTTTACTGTGGTTAGGGACATAGTCCTTGGTTTCTTACTTTCTGAAAGCCAAGACATAAAATAAACAAGAGTTTTACAAGAAGTATTTGTAGAATCAAGATTGTTGTCATCAATATTCTGAAAACCCGAAAGCCAAATTTTGTAGGTGGACATCTACAGTGGATGCCATATATACTTCTTGCTCCAGTTAATATGAGGGTTTGAGTGATAATAAAAGTTATCCCATTCTCCAGAGAATTGGCCTGAACTGTCCCACTGGGAGGGTATGTCTTCTTACTACCTTTCTTAAAGGGTATGGCTGACCTCAGCTGAAAACTTACTGGCTTGGTTATAAGAGTCCCAGAACCGCATTGTCTGAAGGTTGGACTAATTCTCTGTCGATTTAGCATCAGAGCTTCCCATGGGATCAAACTGAAACTGTTCTCCAGCTGGGGCCATATTCTTACTAGCCTTCCTACTTCTAATCCTGTTGCTCTAAATCTACTTTGAGACCAAACCCCTATTAAATCAAATATTCACAAGGAATATTATGAAACAAAGTTACTTTTGAGGCACTCATTGAATCCATGACTTCTTTATTCATGTCCTGTGTAGTCCACTTGTATATTTAATTTGAGCTTGGCCTGGTGTCTAGTTTTGGCCAATGGAATATTAGAAAATAGTGCAAACAGAGATTTGATAAGCCTTCAAGAATTGCAATGTGTCTTTGTTCCTTCTTGGAACCTACAAGAAAAACCAAGCCCTTATGAAGGAGTCAAGTGGAAAATGAGATGTTCTCAAATATTTCCTGTCAGCTCACAGGAGTCAGTCAGCATCAACTGCCAAACAGGTAGGTTCAGGAGACTTATTGGAATTTTTTTTTTTTGGCCATGTAGGATGATAACATTAGGGAAAAAAGGGTGAAGAATATCTTGTGTGTGTGTGTGTGTGTGTGTGTGTGTGTGTGTGTTTAAATCTATAAATCATGTTTATTCTATTACAATTGTCTCAGTTTTTACCCCTTTATGCCCCTCCACCCATCCCACGCCCACCCCCGCTCCCACAGTCAATTCCTACTCTGTTGTCCATGTCCATGGGTCATTCATACATGTTCTTTGTCCAGTCCCTTCCCCTTCTTTTCACCACTGTCCTCTTTCCCCATCCCCTCTGGTCACTATCAGTCTGCTCCATGTTTCTGTGCCTGTGGTTTATTTGTTCATTAATTTATTTTGTTGAATAGAGTCCACTCATAGATGAGATCATATGATATTTGTGTTTCATCAACTGGCTTATTTCATGTAGCTTAATATTCTCCAGTTCCATCCATGTTGTCACAAAAGGTAGGAGTTCCATCTCTCTCTCTTTCTTTCTTAAATGCAGATTGATTTTATTTATTTTTTTAAATGTCAAAGTTAATTTTAAAATATTAAAAAACTTAAAACCATTATAAAACCTCAGCAATTAAACCAACATGACACCAGCACAGTAATAATCTAGTAGAACATTGAAATATAATGAACATCCTAGAGACAAATGTATATATCTAACAATATAATATATGATTAAGTTGATATTTCAAATCAATGGATAAAATAAGGCTTATTCAACAAATAAGGTGCATGGACTTGAAATAAAACAAATATAGAGCCCTTTTTCACACATTATACAAGAAATATTCAGATGAGTTAAAAAATCAGTATGTAGATTCTAAGGAGTTTTAGGAGAAAATAGAAAAATTTTTAATGACCTGAAGTAAAATATTCAACCCCAGAAGCTATAAATACGGACAATATGACTATATTAAACATTTAACTATGTAGTAATATACATATTAAAAAAGTTAAAAGATAAGGAATTGAATGGAAAAGTATTTGCAATGCATCTAAAACATGGTTAATAGGTTATTTTTCTTTTTCATTTGTTTATTTTTTAGGAAAAGAAGTTCTACAAACCTTTACTCAATAAATGGATAAAGAATACCAAAAAGTCATTTAAAGCTTTTTTTTTAAAAAAATAATAGGAATAGGCAAGAAATATACTAAAACAGGCTTAGTTTCAACAAATAGTGAAGGAACAATGAAAATAACATAATTGTCGCAATCAGATTAATGAGTATTAAAAATGTTGGTAATATCAAGTATTGGCAACTCTGAAAGGAACTGGGTATTCATTGAAACTTCTTCATCTTAAAGCAGTCCCTATAGCATATTTTGCAGTGCTGGTTTGGTGGAGGTGTATTGTTTAGCCTTCTTTTGTTTGGGAAACTCCTTATTTTGCCTTCCATTTTAATTGAGAGCTTTGCTGGGTACAGCAGTCTTGGTTGCAGGCCTTTGCTTTTCGTGACTTGGAATATTTCTTGCCATTTTGGCTTGTAGTGTTTCTCTTGAGAAGTCAGCTGCTAGCCATACCGGGGCCCCCTTGTATGTTACTACCTGTTTCTCCCTTGCTTCTTTTAGGATTCTGTTTGTCTTTGCTATTTGCCATTTTAATGATGTGTCTTGGAGTGGGCCTCATTGGGTTCCTCTGGAATGGGACCCTCTGTGCTCCCTGGACTTGTGTGACTTCCTTCCAGTTGGGGAAGTTTTCCATCAGTACTTTTTCAAACAGGTTCTCTATCCCTTCCTCATCTTCTTTTCCTTCTGGTATCCCTATTATAAGGATATTATTACATTTCAGATTGTCCTGCATTTCCCTCAATGTCTCTTCATTCTTTTTGAGTCTTTTTTCATGTTCTTGCTCTTTCTGGGAGCTTTTTTCTACCTTGTCCTCCAGCTCACTGATTTGGTCCTCAGCTTCATCTAGCCTGCTTTGGACTCCTTCTACTGTGTTCTTCAGTTCAGAAATTGTATTCTTCATTTCCTCTTGTCTCTTATTGATAGTTTCTATGTCGTTTTCATGGTGATATAGTTTGCACTAAGTTCCTCATAGTTTCCCTGTGGTTTCTGGTAATTCTCTCTGAGTTCACTGAGCTAATTGAGCTTCCTTACAACTGTTATTTGGAACTCAGTATCTGATAGTTGACTTGCCTCTATATCATTTAGTTCTCTTTGTGGGGATTCCTCCTTTCCCTTCGAGTAGGACATATTTCTTTGTCTTCCCATTATTTGTGAGACTCTTTTTTGCTTCTGCTTTTTAAGTTGATCTGTCTTTCCTGACTTTGTGGTGTGAACTTTTATGGTTGGAGACTGCTGTTTTTACTTTTTGGATCTTCCTCTGGCTTATTGGATTTCAAGTACAAAAAACAACACAGGAACAAAAAAAATAAATCCTCCCAGTTAAACCCAGATAACCGAGAGGATGATAAAAGATATTAAAATAATCACCACTTTAAGACACTAAGCTTAAGAGTGATTGGTTACATAGCAATAGACAACATAAAAAGAAACCAATTTAAGAAATCACATAATTTGAACAAATGGATTCATAGTGGAATATTTTCTTAATGCTGTAGTGGAACCCAGACACTTGCTCCCATTTTACCCTATATTAAATCTTCCTAACACTGTGTATTCTTGTCTCTCTTTTCCAAAAGGCTGGCTAGATATCCCCATTTCTCTTTGCCATTATTGTTTGCCAGTCAATTCAGTGGGCATTGGCAGATTATGAAAGTAGATTTCCACATTTAGTTTCTAAAACTTGACTATACTTCACTTTATTTATAACTTAAATCTTTTTTGTCTGATTCTTAAAAATGAGCAATGCCATATACCAACTGGGATGTAAAGTGATTTTCTAACAGAAGTTCCTTGTAAGTGGTGAGCGCTATCTCTTATAATCAGGCCTGTTCAGCTTCACATCTGAAGTGGTACTTACTGGAGCACCTTTATATTAAACAATAAAAGCTTGGTACTTGGACCCATGTATATGTATTTTTATTACACTCATCAAAAATTTCTTTAAGATGAGTATGATAAATTTCTTTAAGATGAGTATAATAATGCCATCATTATTATTTCTAAACATTTTTAAGATAGGGAATCAGTCTTTAAAAAAAAGTCAATAGCAAGGAAAAATAATTCCAATCTTATTAAAAATTCTGAAAAATGTATAGATCTGCATGAAACACATTTTAATATACAATTATATACATATTTATGTATAGTTCTTAAACACACAAGTCTATAATATATACAAATGCATATAATAAAACAAATATTAAGTGGAAGACAAACATTTTTACTATTTTATAACTTTTTTTCATTTTCTGAAATCAATTCTACCATTCCTAAATATAAATAAACTTAATGTTATCCTCATATGGAAAGTAAATATAGCCTGGAAAGCTCTAATAACATTTCTAATCACATTTAACAATGAATAATAAATAATCACAGTAAAATTGTCTACAAGCATAAACTTGCACTAAAGGCACTGTACTACTTAAGAACAAAGACTGCACTGTGAGATCCCTTCTTAAACAGGAGTTGAAGTGGTAAACAAGTCTTTAGACATATTTTTTCCCCTCAGACAAGCTTCTGTTACCACATTATCTTGTCAACTCGTATGAGCTTTGGATGGATCAATACTTACATGGTAACTTCTAAAGAACACCTGGCCCTCCAGGAGGTGACATGTTAATTAAGTAGATAACATTCTTTTTCTTAATGTACAAATGCTTAAATTTTAGAGCTTCTTTGGGATTCCTTTGTCTTTGTTTTAATACTTTTTTGAGCTGGAGGGCTAATGGCAGCCAAGAAACCTGATAAAACGTAATAATTTCCAAAATGTTACTAGTGACATTTTGACTAAAGAAAAAGAGAAAATGAAAATTTTTCCTTTGATCTCATTTGACCTTTTTATATTCCTAGCTCACCACCTAAGCATGATATATGTTTCCGAGTGTTAGACCAAGTATTTTATAACTTAACTTTGCTTTCAGAAAGTACAATGATGGACCTTATCTGATAACTCAACTGGCACTTTAGTGATATGGTAAGACAGAATGTCACATTTGGCTACATTGTAGATCTTCAGTGCAGAAACAGAATTGAGTCAAAACCCCACCAGGAAAAATTTGCTTTTACTCTAACCAGAAAGAATTCACCGCTTCTGTCTGCAGCACCAGATGAAAAGAGTCCTGACCATCAGGTAAATTGTTGAATAAAATGTCCCTGTCAGGAATGATTGAGAGAGATTTTACAAATAATACACATATCTTGGGTACTCATTCATTTATTTTCACATTTATTTGTAGTCATTTTTTAAATCAGAGGTAATTTTAATTAAAAGAAAATACATATTTTTAAGAGAAGTGTTTATTTTTAAGTAAACACTTAGTTGCTCCATACACTTACTTTACCTTTAGTTCTTGAAAGTTGTTTTGTGCTCAGTCATGCACAGCAAACTATAAAGTGTAGAAACAGAAAAAAAGAAGATATTGGCCCCTTTTTAAAATATTGTCCTGTATTTATACTACAGTACTTTTGGAAATTTGCATGTACAACCTAGATTTTATGATTACATACTGGGTCCTTGTCCTATTTATTTAAGATTCTTTTTTAGAAATCCAGAGCTAATTTTATTCTAAATAAAATGGGTAACAATTTTTAAAGAGAAAATTATAATACTTTCATACAATTTTAAAGAATAACATTATATATATGTGCATTCCTTACATAGCATTGAAATTATCTGTAAATAAGTATGTATATGTGTAATAGAGATTATAAGCCACTTAGTTCTACATGTAAGTATATATTTTACTATTTTCCCATTTAATGCATAGAGATATATAGCATTTGTATACATGTAGGGAATATATATCAGTCTATAATCTAAATACATATATACACATATATACCTCCATATCCCTAATATCAAAAAAATTATATTTGGATAAAAAGCTGATTTTCTTCTTAAAATAAGAATACTAGGATCAGTACTGAAGTTCAGTGTTATCACTTTTGCAACTTTGAAACAAACAAAAAAAAACACTTTTATACACTTTAAAATTGCAATTTCCCTCACTTGTATTATGGCTTATGAGCATCAAACCTCAAAGCTTTATGTGATATAAGTTGGCATTCTGTGATGAGGCACCTGATATTTGAAGAGAAAAATGAACCTAAAAAATACCTAGATTCTCTAAATTTATTCAGAAACCATTTCTAGTTCATCAAAATTTAAAATATTTGTTTTGCCCTGTCACTTTTTTGTAATTATATTTTTAGGCAAATATCCCTTTTGTTGTTATTAAATTAATTCATTATAATATTCTTGGTTTTCAACACTTTCTAAAAAGTGGTCCTTTGATAGGACAATGCCCTCCCACATTACCTTTTACCATTAAGTAAGATAAACTATTATTTATTTAAAATTATACAATCAAAAGAACATAGAATTTGAGGTTAAAATTGATGTTGACTTACAATGATACTACTTAGTAAATGAAAAATCCTACAAATCTTACTTCAACTTTCTGAGATTTAATTTACTCAGTACAATAATAGTAAAATCCCAAAATAGTTGTAAGAATACATATACAGTACATGTTAAAAATGTTACTTTTATTTCCTTCATTCTTAAAAAATTTCATCACTATACTGTTTTATAAAATAAGACTTTCTTTTCGGCTCTTGCTTGTATGGCTCAGTTGATTGAGCGCCGGCCTGCAAATCAAAGTGTTGCCAGTTCAATTCCCAGTCAGAGCACATCCCTGGGTTGTGGGCCAAGTCCCCAGTTGGGGGCACTCGAGAAGCAACCACACATTGGTGTTTCTCTCACTCTCTTTCTCCATCCCTTTCTCTAAAAATAAATAAATACAATATTTTTATAAAAACTTTCTTTTGCATTTTCAATTGGCAAATTTTTATTTTCCTTCCTGAAATTCAAAGAATTAAGAAAATAGAAGATTGCCAGTTTTCTTTTTCTAAATAGCTGAAACAGGAAGCTATAATCAGTTCCTCCATGATTAAAATCACTAATTGATTAGATGTGAATTAAAGGAATGCAGTTAGCAGAGACTTTAAAATAGTCTATGTTATAATGGGTAGAATGAGACATACATTCATTAAATACTAGTGAAAGTTATATGTACAACTTTTCTGGAAACAATTTTGTCAATATGTTTATGAACCATCAGAGAGTTTATATCCTTTTTCTTCCTTCCTGTATTCTTGGTAATTCTACTTTGAGGAATCTATCCTAATAAATTTAAAATAAGCACAAAGGATTTTATACAAAGATATTTATTCTAATATTATTTAGTATACCAGAAATTTGGAAACAAAGTGATCTAACATATCTGGATTTGTAAAATAGATGATTGTCCATCTATGTGTCAGACGTTAATTAGTTATTTAAAACATTTTTTCAATTAAAAGAAAAATATGCTCATGGTTTAGTGTTAAGTTAAAAATGAAATTTGCAAAACTACCTACATATGAAGAAGTTATATACATTTGTTCCACCTTTTGATAAGGGCAAGATGACTTAAGAGGAGCAGCCTAGCCAGAGACCCCTCCCAGGTTAACTGTTAATCATTGCTTATCTGTTCCTGTAGCCCGTTTTCACATCCCTTCCCCCGCCTGGGTAGCACATCAATCTCATCAATCTCCCACCTGAATGCTAATCCCTTCCCCCACCTGGGAAGCCCATCCGTTTCCCGCCAGAATGCTAGGGCTTATAAACCCCTATCTAACCCCGATTCGGGGCTCAGAATTTGGAGACTGCCTCCTCTGAGCCCGCGCGTGTGAATAAAGGCTTACTCCGTTCCCTGAATCGTGTCTTGAGTCTGGCTTTCCGTAACACTTTCATAAAAGGAAATAACCAAAACCACTCTAGGCATTGATAGTTATTTATCCATTAATCCATGTTGATTCTAATGGCATTTAAAATAAAAATTCCTTTCTTCTAAATTCTGTATGCACTGAGAATGTATCATTTTCTGGGTTTTATTTTATTATATTTTTTATAGTGAATCACTTCCAGTGAATTCTAGGTAAAGCAAACTCTACAAAGTTCTTTAAACTTTATGATAGAGGCTTAGATAAATAATCTTATTACTTTTCCAAAAGTCAGGTATTAGCTACTCATCTTCCAAACCAGAAAAGCCACTTCTTGAAGTCAGATATCAGTTAAATTCTCCTAAATGTAGGCAGTTTAAAGTCTCTGCAACTGCTTTCATTATATAAGGTAATATGTACGTTTGAGATTTTAATGGTTTCACATAGTTTTGATGAACCAGGATATGGTGTAGGCAGGGGCTGGGAAACTCATATTTCACTTAATGAAATCTTGGTCATCCCTTCTTTACAGAACACATGCTGGAACTTCCTTCTCAAGTGCTGAGCTTCCTTCACTTACACTTTCCTCAGAACACTGTTGCCCAACCTAGATTGCATATTGGAATCACCTGAGGGTCTTTTACAGCACTAAGGTCTGCTTTCCACCTCCAGATATTCTGATTTAATTGCTCGGGATAACCCCTCAGCATCAGGAGTTTTAAAATTTCCTTAAATGATGCTAGTGTAGGGCAAGTGTGAACTTAGAAGGAGGCATAATTAGCTGTTGACTACCAACTTACCCCAAACTGATATGGAGGAATGAGGAAAGATAGAGTAGGATATATTTATAAATCAGTAATTATTTAAAGGAACATAATTTACATGAAAGTTTGATTTTTTTTTAAGCAAGAGAGACTAAATACTTTTTTAAAAGATAATAAATAATCAACCTGAGGGAGGTAAGGAAAACTATTATTTTATTATTATTATTTTTTTTATTGTTCAAATACATTCGTCTCCACCTTCCTGCCATCACTTTCCCCTGTCCCCCTCCCCCCACTTACCTCCCTCAATCCTTTCCCACTTTGGCTTTGTCCATGGGTCCTTTACACATGTTCCCTGACTTAAGCATTCCCTTCCTCTTCCCTGCCACCTCCTCCTTCTCTCTTGATTCTGTTGGTTTCTTTTTTCTTTCAATGTTGCTGGTTATATTTTCATTGCTTGTTTGTTTTGTTGGATAGGTTCCACTTATACGTGAGATTATATAGTATTTGTCTTTTGCCCCCTGGTTTATTTCACTTAGCATGATGCTCTCCAGTTTCTATCGCTTCTCGGCCTTTTGGCTAAGATCAAGTGCAGTTCCATCCATGCTGTCATGAAGGGTAGTAGCTCTCTTTTACTTTCTGCTGCATAGTAGCATTTTAAATTATTTTTTTAAAATTTTTTATTCATAAAATACATATGTCTCCATTTTCCTTCCTCCTCTTTCCCCTGTCCCACACACTCCCACCTCCCATCCTCAATCCTTCCCCACTTTGGCTTTATCCATGGGTCCTTTATACACATTCCTTGATTTGACCCTTCCCCTGTTTTTCCCCATTACTGTCATTTTGTTTTGTTGTTTTTCAATGTTGCTGATTATATTTTTCTTGCTTGTTTGTTTTGTTGATTAGGTTCCACTTATAGGTGAGATCCTTTGGTATTTGCCTTTCACTGCCTGGCTTATTTCACTTAGCATAATGCTTTCAAGTTCCATCCATGCTGTCGCTAAGGGTAGTAGCTCTTTCCTTCTTTCTACTATAGAATTCCCTTGTGAACTTGTACTATAGTTTTTTGATCCACTCACTTATTGATGGGCATGTAGGTTGTTTCCAGCACTTGGCTATTGTAAATCGTGCTGCTATGAACATTTGGGTGCATAGGTTCTTTTGAAATGGTGTTTTGGGATTCTTAGGGTATAATCCCAGCAGTGGAATTGCTGGGTCAAAGGCAGTTCCATTTTTAGTTTTTTGAGGAAATTCCAAAGTGTTTTCCACAGTGACTGCACTAGTCTGCATTCCTACCAACAGCGTATTAGGGTTCCCTTTTCTCCACAACCTAGCCAGCATGTGTTGTTTGTTGATTTATTGATGATGGCCATTCTGACCGGTGGGAGGTGGTATCTCATTGTGGTTTTAATTTGCATTTTTCTGGTGACTAGTGATGCTACACATCCTTTCATATGTGTCTGGGCCCTGTGTATGTCCTCCTTAGAGAAGTATCTGTTCAGGTCCTTTGCCCATTTTTTAACTGGATTGTTTATCTACCTGGAGTAGAGTCATATGGGTTTTTTACGTACTTTGGATATCAAACCTTTGTCCAAGGTATCATTGGCAAATATATTTTCCTATACAATTTGTTACCTCTTCATTTTGCTGATGTTTTCTTTGGGCATGCAGAAGTTTCTTATTTTGATGAAGTCCCATTAGTTTTTTTTTTTCCTTTATGCTCCCTGCTCTAGGGGACATATCGGTGAAAATATTGCTGCATGGAATACCTGAAAGTTTCCTGCCTATGTTCTCCTCTAGGACTTTTATGGTGTCGCAACTTATATTTAAGTCTTTTATCTGTCTTGAGTTTATTTTTGTGTATGGTGTAAGATGGTGGTCAAATTTCTTTTTTTTTTTTTTTGCATATAGCTGTCCAGACACCCCACTGTCAACAATGGATAGATCTTCCAAACAAAATATCAACAAGGATATTGTGGAACTTAACAATGCATTAGATAAAAAGGACTTAACTGATATATATAGTAAGTTTCATCCCAAAGAAGCAAAATACATTCTTTTCAAATGTACAAAGAACATTTTCAAAAATGGAGCACATGATAGGACAGAAAACAAACTTCAACAAATTCAAGGAAATTGAACTCATAACAAGTATTTTCTCAGACCACAAGGGCTTGAAACTAGAAACCAACCTCCAAGAAAAAAGTTCAAATTCATGCAGATTGAATAGTATACTATTAAATAATGCATGGGTCAATAATGATATCAAAGAAGAAATGAAAAAGTTTCTGGAAAAAAATGAAAATGAACACACAGCAGTCTAAAACCTATGGGACACAGAGAAGTCAGTCCTGTGATTGAAGTTCATAGCAAACAGGCCTACTTAAAAAAGATAGAAACATTTCAAATAAATGACCTAACCCTACATCTTCAAGAACTGGAGAGACAATAACAAATAAAGCCAAGATTGAGTAGAAGGAAGGAAATAATCAAGATCAGAACAGAACTGAATGACATAGAGACTAAAAGAATAATTCAAAGGATCAATAAATCCAGGAGCTGGTTCTTTGAAAAGATAAACAAAATAGACAAGATTTTAAACAGACTCATAAAGAAAAAAAGGGAGAGGGCCCTAATAAATAATATCAGAACAAAAAGAAGAGAACTTACAAATGATACCACAGAAATACAAAGGATTGTAAGAAATTACTATAAACAATTATATGCCAAGACATTTGAAAACCTTGGTAAAATAGACAAATTTTGAGAAAAAAAATAACCTTCCAACACTGAATGAAGAAACAGAAAGCCTGAACAGACCAATAACAGCTGGTGAAATTGAAGCAGTAATCAAAAAACTCAAGGCACACAAGAGCCCTGGACCAGAGGGTTTCACAGGAGAATTTTACAAAACATTTAAGAAAGAGCTAAAGTCTGTCCTTCTCAGACTATTCCAAAAAAGTCCAGAAGAGGGAAGACTCCAAACTCTTTTTGTGAGGTCAGCATCATCTTAGTCCCAAAACTAGATAAAGACACAACCAAGAAAGAAAACTACAAGCCAATATCGTTGATGAATATAGATGCTAAAATCCCCAACAAAATATTGGCAAATCTCAGCAAGAAGTATATTAAAAAGATCATCCACCATGTTCAAGTGGGATTCACTCCAGGGATGCAAAGATGGTTCAATATTTGCAAGTCAATAAATGTAGTACATCACATAAACAAAAGGAAAGATAAAAATCACATGATCATATCAATAGATGTGGAAAACACATTTGATAAGGTACAACATCCACTTATGATTTAAAAAACTCATCAAAGTGGGAGTGTGGGGGGCATACTTCAACATACTAAAGGCCATATATGAAAAACCTACAACTAACATCATACTCAATGGGCAAAACTAAAAGCTTTCCCACTAAGATTGGGAAGAAGACAAGCGGCCACTTTCACCACTTCTATTCAGCATAGTATTGGAAGTCCTAGCCACAGCAATCAGACAAGAAAGAGAAATAAAAGGTATCCAAATTGGAAAGGAGGAAGTAAAACTGTCATTGTTTACAGATGACATGATAGTGTACATAGAAAACCCTGTAGACTCCACCAAAAAACTACTCGACCTAATAAGAGAATTTGGCAAAACAGCAAGATACAAAGTCAATATTCAGAAATTGAAGGCATTTTTGTACAACAGCAATGAAATATCAGAATCAGAAATCAAGAAAAAAATCCCATTTGCTATAGCAACATGAAAAATAAGGTACCAAGGAATACACTTAACCAAGGAGATAAAAGACCTCTACTGAGAAAACTACACAATGTTGAAGAGATGAATTAAGGCAGACACAAATAAGTGGAAGCATATACTGTGTTCATGGATTGGAAGAATTAATATCATCAAAATGTTCATACTACCCAAAACAATTTATAGATTCAATGCTATCCTTATTAAAATACCAACAAAGTATTTCACAGATACAAAACAATCACTTCAAAAATTTATATGGAACCATAAATGACCCCAAATAGCTGCAGCCATTTTGAGAAAGAAGAACAAAGTAGGAGGGATCACAATAGCTGACATCAAACTATAGGCCACTGTAGTCAAAACAGTCTGGTACTGGCATAAGAACAGGCAGATAATTCAATGGAACAGAATAGAGCACCCAGAAAGGAATCCATGTCTCTATGGTCAATTAATATTTGACAAAGGAGGTAGAAGCATAAAATGGAGTAAAAATAGTCTTTTCAGCAAATGGAAGACTGTATTTATATTAAAATATAAATAGGTGATATTTTCCCATTAATGATTTTAGCATTAGTAATGCTTTTAAGATATAATACTTTTTTTTTTTTTTGTTAACACATCCCCATTTTCTCCCAACTATCAAGTACCTATATAAGCCTTGGACATAGTTCTTAGTAGCTCAATTGAAAAAGTAACATACCCTTCAACTTTTGACTCCTAAATATAAATATTTTTCCAAGGATTGGTTTTTAATCATCTTTTCACCAGTTATATTTTTCCATAAACAACCTAATTTAAGCTTATGGTTTCAACTAAAAACTTGCACAAATGACAACTCCAGGCAGACCTGTCCCCCATCTCCCTGGTTTCAGTCCTACCCCTTCACCCTCTAGGCTACCATCTCAGCATTTGAAAGTTTTCATAGCTGGAGGACCCCTCCTGAGCTCTCTATTATCCCACCTAATCTTCCTCTCTCTGTGAATTCTAAATCTATCAATGACATGGGCATCTTCCCAGTGACACAGTTTTTAAAGATTGTCATCTTTTTCTTTGCTTACTTCTAAAATCTGTTGGGTCTTTTTCAACTTCTCTCGCTCCCTCCTGTTTGCCTAACTGGGCAATATGGGACACCCTCCCTCCATTAAACTTGGATACACAACCAGGAAACATGGGCAGGAGCTATTATTGACCAAAAAAAATCCCCAAAAAGCATCTAATAAAATTATTGGTATAGGCTGAGAATGTTTATACATTAATGAATGCAAAACTAATTGAAATCCTCTGGCATGGCATATAAAGATGATTAAGGAATGCTTCTGTCTTTGGGGAGAAAAGAATAAATAGATATATGAAAATAAAAACAATAGTAATGTTAACAATTGGAAGAATAAACAAGCCTGTGCTAAGCACGCTGCATGCACTCTCTCTTCTCAACTTTATTATTACCCTGTAGGATAGGAATCATAAAATTAAGCTTCAGAGAATTTGAGTAATCTACTGAAGGTCACCAGGCTAAGTGTCAAAGCGGGGATTTAAATACAGATCTTTCTTAGTATAGAAACTAATATGAGCACCTATACTATATAGGTAAATCCATGCATATATTTACTGAGCACACATTACATACATGAAAAACTCTCTACTATGCTGAGCAGATACAGTGATAGACAAGTCTACAATAAATAAAATAAGGCTGTAAGTACTAAAATGAAAGCATGGAGACATTATTGATTATTCTTCATAGATTATATACACGTCGTTTTGGATGGTAGAGAATTGGTGCTATTTTTGAGAGAGACAGAGAGAGAGAGTCACAGAGAGAGAGATTCGTTATTAGTTATAATCTTGACTCACCCAGTTTATTTCTAGAAGTATTTAAGTATGTGATGAGCATATAATTCAGAACCCTGATTAAGAAGTTAAGACCCCTGGTTTCCTGTCTCTAATCTGTCACAAAGTTGTTGTCTGGCTTGCAGTGAGTCACAAACATAGAGGGTCTTGATTCCATTGCCTTTAAAATAGAAAAACAAAAGTAGCTGATATATTTTATTTCCTGCCCACTCAGCTCATTTGTGAAGATAATTTTATTTATTTATCTTTTTAGTGGTTTCTGCTTTCTCTTCAATGTATGCAACGTTCTAGTTTTTTTTTTAATTCTATTTTCTGATGCTTTTGTTGTTATTTTTTTAATTATTGTGGTGACAATGGTTAACAAAATTATACAGGTTTCAGGTACAAAATTCCACAACACACCACTGTATTGTGTGTTCACTACCTCATCTCCATCCATCACCATTAATTCCCCCTTTACCCTCCTCCAATCCCTCTACGCCCCAATAACTGTGAAAATAATTTTAACAGAAAATGATACAAATTATAATAATATTATAAAATATGACATGGTTGACAAATATTAAAATATAATTTACCTTATGATGCAATGTTAATCTTTAAATTTTCTTTTGAAGTTAAATCCACCCATATCCCCTCATTCAGCAATGAGAAGTCAGGTCCACAGAAATGAAGTGACCAGCCTAGGCTCACAAAGCCAGGCCTTCTGATTCTCAAATTAGTACTTTTTTTCACAGCATATTTCTCTCCTGCTTCTAAAGTCATAAACATCATGGAACCTCGTAAAATGAGCACTGGGAGATTTAAAAAGTAGACAGCATTCTGGGATCCATGTTGAATCATGCCTAGAAAAATGCTCTGTCTATAACTGGAACTCAAATATTTCCTGAAAGACAAATGAGGTGCACCAAAGAAAAGGGGAATCCATCCCAAAGGTCCCATTTGCAGACTCAAGCTCCTACTTAAATCATTATTAAACCCATTAGGATTCTTTTGCTTGCATATGACAGAAATCCTAAGTTTAACTTACTTAAAAAATTAATACTAGAGAAAGTCTTAGTAGTACAGAAAAATTTAGCCTTCGTTGAGAGGTATGAGTAAGACTGTATAGTTATAAAAAGAATTATGATATCAAATGTCTTATTAAACACCACACATTTTATTTCCACTTTTTTGTCCTATACAATAAAGAAAACCTGAGTCAGTATGAGCTATGGAATGTTTTTTGAGACTTTATCTGTTCTTATGCAAAAATCCTCATTTCCTTTGTTGTTTTCTTTTCCACATCTGTTCCTTTTTTTTTTCAAAGAATTCTTTCTAGTAGTCTCACATACTTAGGTCATAGTCAGTATGAGATTAAAATCTATAAACAGAAAACAAAGCTGACATTTTCCAACATTACAGCTAGATATGTTATATATATTTTTTCCTTTCTTTCCATTGATTTTAACAACTGGGATTTTATTTTAAAACACAAAAAGAAATCAGCTCCTAAATCTCTTTAATTTCTGAGGTTGAATTCACAAAATCTGATGTTTGAAAAACTAAGGAAACTTTTTGATAGTTCATAGTGTTATGTGCATATTTAACATGAAAGCCAGTATATGAAGTATTGTTTCTCTTTTAATTATTAACCTTCTAATAATAGATACATTTTGTTCTTACATGTGTCAATGTGCTTTTATGTGCATTATCCTGTAATTTAGAGGCTTCTGTCAGCATTTTAGAGACATTTTTCTCAGCCTACAATCTGTCTTTCAACTAATCTGGTCTTTGTCTAACTATCTGACTCATCTGCTTTCTGAATTCTTCTGTGAGCTTTCAATGCATGTTAGGAAATATGCATGTGTGTTATGGTCTGCTTACCAACCTTATTTTATGCAAACAACTTAATTAAAATACTGGGCTATTGTGAAAAGGATAACATGAGTTGTTACTTTTTCTAAAGGTTTTCAGTATTTTAAAATAATTGGAAAATGTTCTGTAATAAAAAGGACTAAATTAACCCTTGATACTGCTTTTCGTCTCATTTCAGAAAATTTCTCAGGCAGAAAAAAACATGGTAATTTTTGTTTGAAATATTATGAGTCTTTATGCAAATATGGCCCTTAAATTTGTATTTTGTGATGGAAAGTAGTATTTTTAGAACTAATAAAAAAGTGCTACTTTTTCACTTTTGAATTTATATTCATCTTGCTTCCTGTCATTCCCACTACTCCCATAATCATCTTCCTTTGGGGAATGTGGGTAGGAGGATAAGCAGTTGATATACATTTTAGAAAAACCCTGTGTTTTGTTAGCTCTGCTTTAGGCCTATGGCCTTTGAAGTAATTTTTCAGTGGTCTCTTACTAGTGTAAAAGTTTGGTCTTCTGTTAAATTGCCACCTGTGCTAAGGAGAGCTAATCCATTAGCGTTGAGCAGCTCTAAGGTGCCATGGTGCCTGGGGCAGTCTCTTGAGTTTCAGTTATAGCAGCTGCTGGGAGATGAGTTTGGGATGGTCCTTGTTACAGAAATTAGAAGGATCAGGAAGTAAACAGAGGTGCCTTTCATCTGACCCAGCTCTGGGACAAAAGGGTGGGGCATGGGGGAAATTCCTTTTCTAATTACTTTATGGGTCAGTTCTCTGAGACTGATGTCAATGTCTGACACTCCTAATCTTTAGGGGAAACTTGAAAAAGAGAAAGGAAAAAAATCATAAGCAATTGAAGCTGTCAAGTTTTTCCTTCTGAAAACGTCCTACCCTCTTGTGTTTGCAGAGCTGCTGCCCTCTATGGGGTCCTGTGTGTTCTTCCACTGAGGATTTGTTGGAAAAGGGAACTTTCAAGTGCAGTGATCCTGACCTGAAAACTCTCATAACTCCCCTAAACTTCAAGAATACCTCTTTTTTTATATCTGTTGCTTCTTTTAGAGTTTTTTTACTGAATTTTGTTGTGCTTGTTAACTTGGAGCAAGTCTAACTGCTGTGTTCCTGTTGGTTTTATCAACTCTTTTGAGTTAGCCTGTCAGGATTTCAGCAATATTGAACAATCAAGTGTCTGTTGGTACTTTGTGACTGACTACAAGGTTTAAGGAAAGGTAAATAGAGAAAAGGAAAGATGTGTAGACTTGCTTGAGATAAAAGAATAATTCAAAGATTAGTCCAGGCAAATAATCCCCAATTTCTGATTATTCATTTGCAATAATATCAAGTATATGCTTATTTCTTTGTATATGATGGATTGTCTGTTATGTTTTGTTTTTAGGACAGAGATTCCCAGCGTTTTCTTTTAAACACACAAACTGTAAGCTATTTTTTTATCATTTAAAAAGTCAAAACATTCTATTTCTTTATAGGACATATTCTCTTTAAGGAAAACATAAACAGCTTAGGTAATGAGAAAAAACAAATTTTAATATCTTGAAATATAGTTGTATAATAATTTTGGTAAATAATTGTATATTTCATAAGCACGTGCAATATTGAAACCACACTTTTACTTAGCAGTGACAAAGATATTTAAATGGTCAGTGATACTGCACCGTGTGGTGCCTGTGCTGCAACTTTGTGCGCACTGCTTACTATGTAATTTCCTTAAGGGGAAAGACAAGCTCATTTCTATGCTTTGCTTTGACATAACTCAAGAAATAGGGGGAAGATGATGGTGATAATTAAATGTTGTTTTTTTGGTTGTCTACCTTCTAAAATTTATATTTAATTCAATATTTTAGTTTCCCTATAACCTTTTTGGATCAAAGAAATAAATTTGGGTTGGTATTTGATATTAACAAGGCTAAGAAGGGAAAATATTCTGAACGAAGATAAATGCCTACTTCCCATAGCAAAAAATTACTTCAAAGATTATTTTTTTCTGAATAAATCTGGGGGAAGATCTGCTAGAGGCAACAGAATTGGTTACAAATTTTGTTTTCTATGAAAACTACAAACTATGGAAGTGAAATCTTACTTGTTAGGCAATTTAGCTTTGGCAAGTAAAAATAGAAATTTTTATATGTTGCATAATCTTTATTTCAAGTGAAAAATTTCAGAAACTATAAAACATTTTATTTCAAAGTCCATTGAAAGGCTAAAGGTCCTTCAAGAAATTGATCCCTGTGGCTTAAACATCCGTTTCTGATCTTGTACTAAGTGACTTGTCAGAATAATAAAACTATTTCCTTCAATTTGGAGTAAATATTCTGTAAATTTTATGGCCTAAGTTTCTACCTACTCTCAACTTCCCTTGGACTGGTATTTGAGTGCAATGTAAAAAATGAGACATTTCATCCCTTACATAATACAGTCTGTGTATAATAAAGTTGGATGTAGAAACATATAATTTGAAGGCTTAACACATTTTTCAAGCACAGAATATGTACTCAAAGCTTACCATGCTTATTATAATTTTGTAATGATCCTTATTAAATACATTTTTAAACCATAATTCTAATTCTCCTAGCCTTTTTGCACTGTGATTTTTCAGAACGTTACAATATCACATATGTTTTATGATTACTTATATTTTCATTTATGATTTTATGGATATATTTATCTGTCTATAAATATTTAACAAAATAATTATTTATAATAACTGAAATGAATATACTCCATTTACCAACAGTACTGTGGAGATAACTCATTGTCTCCTAGTACATATAATGAGTATTGCCAAGATTAAGACGAGTTACTTAACTGCCCGACTACAGACTTCATGTGCACACACACAACAGAGATACACAAGAAACCATACAGACACACACACAGAAGCATGCAAAGATGTATACATATACATTGTCATAAGAGAGAAGACTGAAGAAACTAAAGAATTATACCGTAGTTATCTCTTGGTAGTAGAAATAATTCTCTCATTTGTTTTTAATTTTTCTTTTACTTAATTATATTTGGTATTTCTTTGAAAGTTCAATTTCTAGGTATGGTACAATAAAACAGTATTATTATTAAATACATACAATATGAATGCACATTTTAAAATAGCTAATGGAATAATATCAATTTTTATTTTAATTTCCATCAGTATAATAGAATTACTGGAGAAAATAGATACTTAATGGGGTAAATTTTCCATCTTAAATTGTATTTGTGTAAGCTGGACTAAGATGTTATAAAACTGTAACAAAGAAAACATGATATTCTCAATGAAAATTGATCATTTAAGGAAAGTCCATTTGTTGTAAGATGCCATTAACCTCTTTTGTAAGAAAGGCATGTAGAGCCCTTGACATTCACTCAATCTGTTTTTAGAAGGCACTCAATCTATGTATAAAAAATGAGCCATCACCCTATTATAAATGGATTCTAAAAATATCCTCTTATTAAGAGATACAAGAAACTAGATTTTTTTGGGGGGGGAGAAATATGTATATACAGTTTAACAATCCAAATCCAAAGAGTATTCTTCTATATTGTTAATTTCCTTCACTAGTTAAAATGAGATTTGATGTCAGTATTATCAGAATTTAATAATAAATGAATATTGTTATTTTATTCCTGGAAAGATTATGCATTCACTTTAACAGAGAAACATTTATTCTCTTTGATTATGATGGTACTAATCAATTTTTCATTTCTCTCATAAGTGCCCATGATGAGGATAATGAAGTCGAGATAGGCAATTCATCAGTTCCTGATAAAGATTTGTTGAGGACTTCAATTATTCTAGAAACTCACCCTCATTTATTCAGTGCAACACTAATATTAATTGCTTTCCTTGCCTTAAATTTTTCTTCTTCTTTTAGAAATTGATAAATGAGATAATGTACATAAAAGTGTTTTGTAAACTTTGAAGTACTACACAAATATAAAGTATTATTATTTAAAATTATGATGTATGCTTGGCATTTGGAATGGTGCTTTTTATTTAATAATGATGTCTAGTTTTTCTCAATTGCTTGGAGGATCAACTGAAATGGCTCATTGATTGGTAAATTAATGCTACAGTCTTCCATTTGTATAGGCTTCTGAGATAATCATTTTTCCTGTCTTGAGGGTTTCATGTGATTCAGAAAAGATAGAAACATGGCTTTATAGCATTTCATGACTGTCCTCTGCCAGATAAAATGGCACTACTTTTAGAACTGCTTCTGTGCCTCTTATATTCTCTCTTTAAATCCTTTTGAAGCTGATGGACATTTAAATGTTCTATAGACTCTCATCTAAAGAAAACTTCATCTTATGGGGATTCAGTCCCTCACAGTATCTTGCTGTTTGTCCTTTTTTTAAAACCAAAATATATTTTAGTATGAAAGTAAACAGAATCTTCTGGGCTTGATTTTTTTTCCATGCTGAAAATATCCTTCTCTTTGGTACCCACAGATATTCTAAATTAATTTTTGTTCTGAAAATCCTTAGTAGGATCTTATGCAATTGCCTTTAAGGCAAGTAATCTCTCTAAATTCATCTATTTTTTTCATTAACTTAATTAAGCATCCTTAAAACCAGTGTTTTGAACTCTGCATCAAGTAGATTGCTTGTCTCTATTTTGTTTTGTTTTTTTTTCTGGAGTTTTGTGTTCTATTCTTTCATTTGGAATGTTTCTTTGTCTCTTCATTTTGGAAGCCTCGCTGTATTTGTTTCTATGTATTAAGTAGAGTTTCTATATCTCTCAAACTTGGTACAGTGGCTTTATGTAGCAGGTGTTCTGTAAAGTCCAGTGGCACAACCTTTCCAATTACCCAAGCTAGACACTCCAGGACCACCCCACGCCATGTGGGTGTGTCCACCTTCCTGTTGTAGTTGACCCTTCATTGCTATTGGCACATCAGTGAAAGGGATGTACCGCTAGGCTGATTGACTTCAAGGACTCGCTGTGGGCACTGACCACCATGGAGGGTCAGCTCCACAGAAAGTGCAGGAGCCCAATTCTCAGAGCAGGGCTTACTTCAGTGGGGCTTTCTTTGTTGCCCACTGAATCCATTCTTTGAATGTGTCGGTGTGGAGGTGGTTGAGTGGTGCTTTGATGTGGTCTGAAGTTGTCCTCTAAGTGTGCTGGCTCTGGCGACTCCTAGGTTGTGCAGGCCAAGATAAGCCTCTGCCTTTGTTCTGACCAGGGCTATCCAGCTTGAGCTACAAAGCAATCTTCAGATGGTTGTTACTTGTGCAAAGGCATTCTATATGGTTATGCTATACTTCTTGCTTATTTTGTGTTGTTTTGAGACTTTATATGACTTCAGCTCTGTTAAGTAATATGTGAAAGTATTGTTACAAATTCTAAAATGTTGAGAACTACTACTCACCAGGATTAGCAAACTTTAGTCCTATTCATCCAGAAGATAGTTGCTAAAGGAGGAAGATCTTATTATGTAATTGTCTTATTTATTTGCCTAAAACTTTTTAATGAAATGACACTTGTAACTGGTTTTAGTCAGTCTTATAACTTACATTTCCTACAAGTAATTTATTTCAAAATTGAAAGGCAAAGGCAATATTATTACCACCTATTGAAAGAGTAGACAGTAATGCACCACTTAACAATATTTTAGTCACCAACAAACTGCAAATATAAAGCTTGTCCCATAAGCTTATGATAAAGCTGAAAACTCCTATCACCTAGTGACCTCACAGGCATGGTAATGCCATAACACAATGCATTACTCACATGTCTATTGGTTGCTGGTGTAAACAAACCCGTGCATCCAGTCATATAAAAGTATAACCCATTCAATTATGTATAGTACATAATACTTGATAGTAAATGACTACATTACTGGTTTATGTATATATTACACTATATTTTTTATTGTTACTTTACGGAGTATACTTTATACTTATAAAAAAGTTTGCTATAAAACAATATTTCATGTTATACCAGCAGCAGCATCATAAAACCTCATGTTTAACAAGTATCTTAATTGCATCATTTTCCCTTTTGTTTGATTTAATTTCATGTTGTTTTCTTTACTGTGGGTCCTAAGCATACAAGATCCACTGATACATTCCTGGTGAGGAGCCACATAGAGTGATTGACCTGGAAACAAAATTAAAAGTGACCAAGGACCATGAAGGTGGAAAATTAGTGACAATTATCAATCACCAGTCAAGCACACCCCATTCCATCATAGCTATGATCTTGAAGAACAAAATGACAGAAGTTGCAAAAGGATGTGCTTCCTTGAAGACAATGAGACTAAACCAATTTGAGAAAGTCCTCTGTCAGACATGGAGAAGCTTCTAATGTCCTGGATTGAAGACCAGACCCATAAGCATATCCCTCTCAGCACCATGACAATCATGGCCAAAGCAAAAAGATTGCAATTTTGAAAGAAAAGTCTGGACCTGACTAATGACAAATTTACTGCTAGCTCTGGGTGGTCAAAAGGGTCCATGAATTGTTATTCATTACATACAGGAAAGCGAGTGGTGAGTCTGTGAGTGCTGATGTGAAGGCAGCTGAAAAATTTTTGGAAAGTTTAGATAAGTTAATTGTGATGGAAAATTACTTGCCATAAAAATCCTCATTATGAATGAAAATCCTCTATTCTGGAAATAGATGACTGAAAGGACTTTCATCCACTAGGAAGCCAAGTCAATGTCAGATTTCAAGGCTTTTAAGAACCAGAAAACAGTCTTTCTTGGGGGCAAAGTTTCAGGGTACACAGTAAAGCCCTTTGTAACCTGGCATGGTGAGAACCCCGGAGCCTTCAAGTATATCAGTAAGCACACACTGCCAGTGTATGGTAGGAGCAATAAGAAGTCATGGATCACCCAGCTCCCCTTCCAAAATGCCCTTCTGAATTACCATGCCAATGAAATGGAGAAGTACTATTGGAAGAATAACACACCTTTTGAGATTTTGCTAGTTGTTTATAATTTTCCCAGACATCCTTCTTTTACTGGTGATCTTTATCCCAATGGCATCAGAAAGAAGACACTGAAGAGGTTAGTCCACGACTTCAAAAGATTTGCAAAAGATGAGGAGGATGGAAAAAGCAACAAGGCTGTGGTTGAGATGGCAAACAACTGCAACATGGATATGCATGAGGATAATATGAGGGGCTCCTAGATATGGTTCCTGAGGGATTGACTAATGAGAAGCTGTGGAAACCAGAATGGAATGAATAGCTGAAGAAGAAGCAAGAGAATAAAGAAGGAAAAGAAGAAGAACCTACAAGAAAATTCATAGTGAAAGGCTTAACAGAAGCTTTCAAAGACCTCATCAAACTCCTTAATGTGTTTGGAACCAGGGACTCCAACACAGGAAGCTTTTTATTAATAAAGGCATGATCATGGTGTATTATCTGCTTACAAGAAAATCTATGATGCAAAAAAAATAAAAAAGGAAACAAACCAAGTAAACCACCATGTTCATATTTCTGGAAATAGTGACTTTTCCTCAAGAAGAGCCTCAGGCAGGTTCTTCAGGAGGTGTTCCAGAAAAAGTCATTGTCATCAGAGGAGATGACAGCTCCATGTGTGTTGTTGCCCTGAAGACCTTCCAGTGAGACAATTTGTGGAGGTGGAAGACAGTGATATCGATGATCCTGACCTTGTATAGGCCTGGGCTAATGTGTGTGTTTGTGACTCAGTTTGTAACAAAAACATTTAAAAAATAAAAAAAATTAAAAATAATAAAAAATATTATAGAATCAGGATCTAAAGAGCATACTTTGTGCATTGTGCAATGTGTTTGTGTTTTAAGATATATTATAAAGGAGTCCAAAAGTTAAAAAAAAAAGTTTGTATAGTAGTTACAGTAAGCTAAGAATAATTAACATTTGAAGAAAGAAAAATATTTTTATAAATTTAATGTAGCCTAAGTGTACAGTGTTTATAAAAACCACAGTAACATATGGTAATATCCAAGGCCTTCACATTCACTCACCACTCCCTCACTCGCTCACCTAGAGCAACTTCCAGTTACTTCTGCAAGCTTCATTTATGGTAAGTAGCCATATAAGTGTATCATTTTTTATCTTTTATACTATACTTTTACTTTACATTTTCTGTTTAGATATGTTTAAGTATACCAATACTTACTATTATATTACAATTTTCTATGGTATTCAGTACAGTAAAACACTGCACAGATGTGTAGCTTGAGAGCTATAGGTTATACTTTATAGTCTAGGTGTGCAGTAAGCTGTAACTTCTAAGTTTGTGTATGTAGAGTCTATGATATTCATTGCAAAATAGCCTACTGACATATTTCTCAGAATGTATCCCCATAGTTAAATGGCACATTCATGTATTTTCCTTGTGTGTTTATATACTTGTCAAAGAACATTTGATTCATTTTTAGCCACTATAAATTTGGGCACACTTTATATTTTCTTGGCACATGTATTTTTTAGAGGAAGGAAGAACTTTATTTTTGTGAAAAAGAAAGCAAATTAATCTTCTGAATGATGGCGCTGTGGGGGCATGAATAGTTTGTGATATGAGGAGAGAAAAATGGTATGGGAACATTGCTGAAATGTCCCACTGGGACTGAAGAAAACTGTCAGGAACCTGGCTCAAGACTGCAGAAACATATTGTGAGTTCCAATGAAATTATAAGCCATGTGTCTCAATGCACTATGTATCAATTATTTAAGTTGGGTAGTGTAAGTTACTGAAATGTCTACCTTACAATCTTGGTGGCTTAACACAGTATAAACATATTTCCTGCTCATACTAATTCCCGGGTGGTATCTTGCTTGACCTTTTTCATATTTCTTCAGCCACCCAACCTTTTTTTACCTTGAAGTTCTCTCTTACTTGGGACCTTAGAGACCTTTGCTGGATTCTCTGCAAGCCAGCTCATAGGTAGAGAAAGAGGATGAGCTTGGGGAATCACAGAAAACATTGAAGCCAATCTTAGTTGTCTTGACTAGAGGTGGTACATTGATTTTAGCCCATTGGACAACCTCAGTGACATGGCCATATAGAGACGAATGAGAAATACTGGAAAATGTATAATTTAGCCAGGAATGGTTCACATCAATAAATTGACACCGCAGAAAGGCAGCGCATCTCTTGTGCAGATAGGTAGCCACTTTTTCTCCAGAACCACTAAATACTTCAGATGTAATAGTGGAAAATGTGGTTGGTTGATTTCATTTGTGTTTAATTTCTTCTAATGGGTTATTTTAGAAGAACAATGGTAACAAGAATAAGGTTCAACTAGTAATAATCAAGTGTCAAAATATGGAGGAAAGAAATGAATCCATGGAAAGTCAATCCACTTGGAGGAAAGGGCATGCACATTGAGGTTGGAAAAATATCATCAGGGAGGGATAAATTTGGATCAGATAAAATGATTTATTCATTAAATGTGTTCTTGCAGTTCAGATTGAGAGTTGGGACAATAAAAGCTGTGGATGAGGCTATAGGAATTAGTAGGAGAGTTGACAGATACCATAATGACTCAAGAAGAGAAGGCACTGTGAGTCTAGGGTGTTAGGTAATACATATGGACTTTATCTCTCGGATAGTGACTAGAGGACTCATGGGCACATACAATGGGCGGGAGGGATTGAATATGTGAGTGGGGGGACAGGGTAGGGGTGAGCAATGGGGAAAAAGATGGGACAACTATAACTAAACAACAATAAATAAAATATAAAAGTGCTTTCCGTTCTTCACACCCCCTATATGACCCTTTGATCTCTCCATTGTGAGTAGGATGTTCTGCCAGTAACTTGATCTGGGTTCTGCTACATTATTTGCTTTGGCCAATGACATGTTAGAAAATGTGACACAAGTTTAAGCTGAAAAAGAACACATGCTTTGCTTTCCCTTTCTTGCTTCTTTGCCTCTTCCCTGAGAACACGTTAGTGTCAACTTGCTGGTTGATGAGAAGTTCTGAGCAGAGCTGAGCTGCCCCACATGAACTGAGGTCATTGGAGAGCAACTAACAGCATGAAGAACTCAATCAAGATCAATAAAGCAGTCTAGGCTATCCCTGCTGGCTCCAGATGAGTAAAGAATAAATGCTTATTTTTATATGATATTGAATTTTTGCAGTTGTTAGGAAGCGTCATTATGGCAATAAACAGCTGAAAAAAATGAGCTCCACAGAGAACAGTGGGATAGTGATCTAGAAACCAAGTAAGTGGCAACACTGTGTTCAAATGCTTGCTACAAATAAATCCATTTAACTTATTGGCTAGATTAATTGAAATTTACATACCTCTGCTTCAGTTCCAGGTTTATCTCATGTTTGTATCTATAACTGTTAATGTTATTACAATTATCTACTTTGAGCATCATGTAAATAGAAGACATGAGTATAAAAATATACCACATGTTTAAAAAATGTTTCTTTGGAAACACATTTTACTGTTTTTTGAAAAGTCTAGAAAAAATGTCCTTAAATTTTTGCTGTCATATATGAAGAAATTTAATAAAAATCTAAGATTAATTTCTGAAATTAATGGACAAATTCATGGTCTACCTTAATAAAGCCAAAACATGTAAGCGGCTAACGCAAGAAAGTAACAGAGACCTCAAGTAAGTCAACACAAAAACAAATAATTGACCTAACATCAAAATGACTGTAGAATAACTTGTACAATTATTTTTATGTGTAAACACTTCAAATAAAACAAAACATTTCAAGGATATGTGACTTGGTCTTTATGCCAAATTATTTGGCTAAGAAAGCTTCTACCAGCTAGTCATAGTCACCCATTTTGAATGCTTGAAATGCCATAGCTGTCCTGCATTTTAGCCTTGGAAGAGTGGGCTTTCTTTATCAGGACAGTTTAGTTTATGGCTTTGTTTTTAATTTAAAGACTTATGAGGGTATTTCTCAGAAATAAACAAGAGTATGCCAATTTATTATAAAACATTTTCCAGGTTTTGAACACATGTTAAATTTTTGAGTCAATTTATTTGTTTATGTAACAGCTTTTTGAGGTATAATTCAGATGCCACAAAAATTAACCCATTGTAAGTATACAGTTGAATGATTTCTAGAAAATATAGAAAATCTAATAACCATTATCACATCTAGTTTTAGAACATTTCTATCACCCTAAACAGTTCTCCTATGCCCTTTCCCAGTCAATTTCTACCCCCAACTCCCTCTTCCACCCCCAACCCAGGCCACTCTTGGCCTGCTTTTTGTCATGATAAATTTGAGTTTTCTGGACATACGTAAATGGAGTTAAGCAACACGTGATTTTTGTATTTAGCTTCTTTAACTTAGAATGTTTTTGAGGTTCATCCATGTTTTAGTATGCAACACAAATTATGTTATATGAGTTTTCATTTTTAGTTACTTTAAAATATTTTCTAATTTTCCTGGTGGTTCCTCCTTTGATGTATGGATTAATTAGAAGTATATTGTCTGATTTCTAAAATTTAGGAATTTCCCAAATGTCTTTCATTGTTCATTTCTAATTTTATTTTATTATGGTTAAAAAACATACTTAGAATAATTTCAGATTTATTGAGAGTTGTTTTATACCCTAGTTTTTGATCTAGCTTAGATACTATTTTATATGTGCTGTTTTGTTTAAGTGTATTGTGTTGTTGCTGGGCAGAATGTTCTATAAATATCAGTAAATTCATGATGGTTGAGATTATTGTTTATTTTATGTCTAGTTCTGTCAAATATTGTGAGTTAGATATTCAACTCTGATCCTAACGATTGAATTGTCTATTTCACTTTTTCTTTCTGTCAGTTTTTGATTCATGTATTTTGGATGCTTTTCTTTTAGATAGATATACATTCATGATCATATATCTTCCTGATATATTGACACATTTTATCAACATAAAATGTCTCTATCTCTAGTACTATACTCTATCTTAGAGGATATCTTTTCTGATATTAATTTAGGTACTCCAGTTTTAGTATAGCTATAGTTTGCATGGTATATATTTTTCTATCCTTTTGCATTCAACCTATTTGTGTGTATCTGATTTAAACATTTTCTTCTTACAGAGAATTGGAGCTTGATTTTTTTTTAATCCAGTCTTATCATCTGTGCTTTTTTATTAGAATGCCCTGTTCATTCACATATAATGTGGTTATTGATATGGTTAGAGTCACCTACCAATTTTTAAATTTATTTCCTAAGTGTCTTAATTTTTATTTTGGTTTAACTGCCTTCTTTTATGTTAAACTATTTGTTTTGCAAAATTTTAGTTCCCTATTGATGTTTTTAGGTACTTCTATAATCATTGATGTAGGAATTACAATATGCCTCAACTTTTAACAATCTATTTTAGGATAATAATATATTTGTTTCTCTAATATAGCTTCAGTATAGCTACTTTGTTCCCTTATAACTTCTTTTTCTTCTCATTGTCACATATTTTCATATATTGCATATGCATATGTTATAAAACTGTAAGCATATTGCTAGAATAATTGCTCATGGCTTGGAAAGAATTTAAGGAAAAAATGAAAAAATAGCTATTTTTTATTTTACTCCCATATTTTCCATTTCCAGTGGTCTTTATCTTTTTCCATTGATTTGAGTTACCATTTGGTGTGATACTTTTTCAGTGTGTAGGACTTTTTTATATATTTTCTAAAGAAATTCCACTACTATTCAATTCAGTCAACCATGACTTATCTAGGAATGCTTTATTTTTCCTTCATTTTTGAAGGACAGTCTTGTTGGACATAAAAATTTTGGTTGACAAATCTGTTTTTATTTGTTTTTCAGGACTTTGTTTTCCGCTACCTTCAGACGTCCACTGACTTTGATGAAAAGTCAACTTTTAATTATATTATACTCCTGTGCACAACTAATCTGTTTTTTCTTGATGCTTTTAAGATTTTTGTTTTTGTCTTTCAACAATTTAACCATGATGTGGTTGATATGGATCTCTTTGTATTTGTCCTTGTTAGTGCATTGAACTTCTTAACCTGTATAATATTTTTTCATCTAATTTTGAAAATTATTAGCATTTATTCTGTAAATACATTTTCCTACTCCTTCCTCTCTCCCCTTTCTTTTCAGGCCTCTTATTACACCAATATGTTGTTAAGTGTGTAGATGTTTTACAGTCTCTGATTCTCTGTTTGTTTTTCTTCATCTTTTTTTTTTCCTATGATTTTCAATTTGGGTGGTTTTTAGGATTCTATATTTAGGGATACCAATTCTTGTTTCTGTCACCTCAAATCTGCCACTGGGCTCAATGTAGTAAATTTTTCATTTCAGTTATTCTATTTTTCATCTCTAGCATATCCATGTGGTTCTTTCTAATGCTTCTATATTTTTATGTGAGCCATATTTGCTAATCCATCATTATTATATCTTTATTTCTTTAAACATGCTTATATACTGTAGCTGTTTTTGAAGATTTTATCTGCTAAATTAACATGTTTACTTATTCATGGACAGCTTATATTACTTTTTTCTATATATGTTTCACACTTTCCTGCTCTTAGCATATCCTTTAATTTTTGGCTGAAAACATTGAAATTTTAAGTTATTATTATAGCAACCTTAGATCCTGATTATTTTCTCCTATGGGTTGTTATTGTTTCTGTTTTGCTTTGTTTTTTAGTAACTTATCTAGGTTATATATCAGTGACGTTTTTTTCTCCCTGCAATGTGAGGCCACTATGTTCAGTTTTTAAAAAATATATATTATTTATATTATTATTTATGTTTTAGCTTTCATCCTAAAGATCACACCTGTTTCTGCATAGCTTAGTAGTTAGCCAATTATTGACAAGATTTTGTGCTCAAGTGCTTCACTCCAAGAGGACTTTCATTTTTTCCTGACAGATCTGCTTGTGGTTTAGGATGCACATTAAAATGTCTTGCAGCCTCCTAGTCAGTCAGGCACATGTGCAGAGCTTACTTAGAACCTCTATGACCTCCAGCTCCAAGATCTTCTTGTTAAGTGCTTGTCTAGTACATTATTCTGCTGTTCACTCAGGCAGGGCTCCACCTTTTTGTTTACCCTTTCTGCTTTCTACTGAGTTTGCTGCTTTTATTGACAATGCCACTTGCAGGATTTTGGCCTGTGCCAAATTAAATTGGCCTCCTCAAGCAACAAAGCTACTCATTTTCACAACCAGCCCACCTTAACAGCACTGCTACCGCAACTGAGCCGAGAGGAGAAAATGGGACATCCCCAGGCAAAACTACCCAGGTGAGACTGTACCGTTCTTACTTGGAATTCAAGGGCTTTTAATGAATAAATATTCCTCTATTTGTTGCTTCCTTTGGTCATTTTCCAAAGCTGTGGTCATTCTTGTCCAGTTCCAACTTTGTTTTCAGTATAGGATAATTGCTGACATTTTATTCTCACTAGAAGCCTCCAGTTTTGTTTATATTTTTAAAATTACTGACCTGGAAACTTCTACTTATGAAGCACTACATCCTGCTCCTCATACTTGCTAGTTAGAGCCTTCAGTGTGAATTCCATCCCATATCTGACTTCATATGTTCTCTCTGCTTGCTATCACATGGTAGGAAAATTGTTAAATATATTTTGTCTGACCAACAGCTGAGTGATAATTTGAGTGAGAACCTTCTAATGCTGCAAAGAAGATAAAAAAGATTCCCTACCACCATAATGGAATCACAGTCATCTGAACTCTGTATAGACATTTAAGTAAATCACTATTAATTAAAAAACAGCTCTGTAGTTCTTTTGTATTTCTGATGCTCTGTGGGTCACATATGGAGCTGTCACTGTCTGGCCAGCAATGGCCAGAAAAGGGAGGTATGTTGCAGTGCATAGTGATTGACGGCAGAAGAACCTGATCATGACAAGAACACATCTTTCAACTTCATGGAGTGGTCCTGCTGCAAAAATATTCCTGTGATTCAAAGTAGTGGATCTTCCTCTGGACAAATGGCAGATGATTTGGACTATATGTTAGAACCTATAAGAAAGGTAAGGAAGGAAATATTTCAAACACAAACTTCTGAACAGAAGCTCTTAGTAGCTTTGTCAGAGTTAGAAAAGCTTGGGTAGTTTTTTAAAATACTGTGAATAAATAGAGAGGAAATAGTGATGAATATTGATAAATAAGTGCATTACAGAAGCTTCATAACAGAAGAGATTATTGCACATGGATTGAGGAGACATTCTCCTTTGGTTTTATGGTTAAGGGGTTGGGCTTGTGAAAACAGAAGCCTTTCAGTAAAAGGACTGATTATAACAAAACTTATGTTTGAATATATTTAACACAGAAGAGAAGGAAGTTTGTGTGAAGAAACAGTACAGAGGTGCTAGCCTACAGATGAAGACTCCAAAGGACATTGTCAGACATGATAGAGCCTGAAAGGTTGGCAGAAAAATTAGAGGAAGGGTGAGAATTCTCCACACAAAAATGTAACCTGAGGACCTGGCATTTGCAAATGAAGGTCAAAGAAAAAATGTTCTCCTTTTCCGAAACAGTTACACATAATCTCACATACACACCTACATGACACATTGTTTTCTAAAATACTAAACATACCTTTAAGAGAATCAGAAGATATGTACAAATTGGTAATTAACTTTGTCATCATTATCAATATATCATTTTTATATTAATTGAATAATTATTTAGGACTATAAAAGCACTCAGTGTTATGAAAAGAGTTTATTTCACATTTAAATATATATATATATATTGTTAATGTGAAAACCCAAGTGTATACCTGTAGAGGCTTTCTTCTCAGGTGATGCCTCTCTACCACCTGTCTAACAAGTCATTGTAGCCCTGAGGCACTTTTCAGAGTCAGCTATTTGTAGTAAAAAGGAACTAATGAATAGTGCAAATGCCACTTAAAAAATTATCAGAAGGCACAGATGTTAACTTATCAGATGCAAGGAAAGGAAACTCTTGCTAATTGGATCTTATTCTCCCTCTGTCAGTTTCATTTAAGGAGACATTTAAAGAGTACACAGCTGGAATTGGAAGTTCTCTTTAAACAAGACCACATAAAGCCAACCTAGTTTAGAGTACTTTTGTGTCTACTCCCTGTTTCTTTTATTCTAGATTGGCTCATCTGTTGACATAAAGTTGTTAGTAGCATTGGAGTAAATTATTAAACAAACGGATAAAGTTTCCAAAAGATATGAAGGTTTAGGAAATTGACACCAAGAATAAAATTTGCTTAATTCCCAATTTCAAACAAACTCAGCCAGGCAAGGTTACACACACAGACACAGACACATACACACACACACACACATGTATATATATATACACATATGTATGTGTGTGTGTGTATTGCTAACCCAATCTCCAATTAGAACTGATTTTAAAATATTATAAGACTTTAGAATTGAAAGTGACATTTGATATCATTTAATTGAACTATTTATTTTACAAGATAGAAAGCCAATACTCCGGGAGGCGTAGTGGCTGGCTGAAAATTAGAAAGAAATATTCATGAAAGACCCTCACTATGACGACGCTCCCTTTAATTTCAGGTTACTGCTGCTTTTAACATACCATCTTGCCTCCTTCTCAAATCACATGAGAAGAGATGTTACCAATTTTGATACCAGTTCCAGAGTGTGTGAGCTTTTTCCCATACCAAGTAACTCTTTGGCACCAGCTGGGTGTTCTATAACTCAATTTTGACACTGTTGACCCAGAGTTAACATCAGGTCCCACAGGTTGGGGTCTCAGTCCCACAAAACTGCTCCCCACCTCAGATGCCAAATACAAGCCCAGGTTGTTATCTGTGCTTCTGACCAACTTGCTGTAAATCAGTTCTCAGGACCCAATCCTTGGGTTTGATTAATTTGCTAGAGCAGCTCACAGAACTCAACAATTGTTTACTCACTAGATGATGTTCTTATTATAAAAAGGTATAACTCAGAAACAGCCAGATGGAAGCGATATATAAGGCAAGGTTTGAGAAAAGGACCTAGAGCTTCTATGCTCCGTCTGGAAACACCACTGTCCTCAAATCTCCTTATGTACGTCAACTTGTACCCTCTCCAAATCCCATCCTTTTATGTTTTTATGAAAGCTTTATATCATGGGCATGATTGAATAAACCATTAGCTTTTGGCAATTGAACCTCCAGCTCCTCTTTCTTCCTCAAAGGTCAGAAGGGGTGGGACTGAAAGTTCCAAACTTCTCGCAAATGAGATCTCTACAGAGGATACATTAGGAAGATCAGGGATGGCATCACTGAAGCGAATGACCTATTTTATAAATTAGACTTCAACTAGTGTAAAAGTGGCTGAAGTAAGGGAACCAATTGTTTTGGTAGCCTGCCGGCAATTGTTTCAAATCTGACAGGACACTGAGCAGTTGCGGTATGATCTCCCAGCCTTCAGCTCTCACGCTGGGACAGAAGCAGAGCGCACAGTAAACAATTATCCTGGAAGTTCCATGGCCAGATCCTGATGCCCAGCATCGCTGTTAGCGACGTTCACCACCACCACCCTCTTCTCCACGCCCCTCTGCCCTCCGTAACCACCCTCCCTCTCTTGGTGGGTATAGAATTCAGTCTTTTGTGGAATCAGAATGAGTTTATATAAGCAATAGCAACAAAAATAATATCAAGAGAAATAATACCAACGTCACACCATCTCATAATATCATTAGGACCTAAATTAAAGCAAGATAATTGCCCCAGAAGACAACAAACAGCCACGAGGAATACCAATAATGCCGGAAGCAGGTTCCAGCACTCTGTCGGGGGCCAGGCTCCACCGTGCTCCTGGGATTCATGCTTCGATTGACAGTTTTTTTCCTCAAATTAAGAAAAATAAAACCATTGAAATTCTCCTGTGTGGTTTTTGCTTGTTGTTTTCAGGATCCTTGTTGTTAAACTAATAAAAGCAGATTTGGAACCCTTAAAGCTTCACTGAATTTTGAGTAAATCACTGTAGACAAAGTCTGAGAAATGCCAAATAAGCCATCGCTTAATGAGAGAAGAAAAACACTGTGATTTCTGACATATAGGTCAGTAGAATATTGGTTGTGATTAACTTAATTTTCTGTAATGAATTGGCTAAATAATTTCACTTCATTGTTTTAATCCTCAATACTGTCAATTCTAACAATTTTGTTTCATATCAACAACTTATTGTGCTTGTGCCTAATGTTAAAAGTAGATAAATATTGAATGACCCTACTTTTTTCCCTTTATATTTTTCTATGGTCATTAATGTGACACTAATACATTTGAATGAAATAATTGACAATGATTTCATGACTTGGGATGAGCTCATTTCCTCAGCCCCATTTGAGAGGAGTAGCTGGGTAAAAACTTACTCTCTTAAGTTCTCATGAGCCATACCTGGTGGGATTAAAATTGGAAAATGAAAATCCCTCTTAACAAATCCAATAGGATCCCTGGGCCACTATTTAAATGATAGGCAGACATATGTCACCCATGATAAGTTAGGCTTGTGGAGGAAATGAGGATAAGGTATAAATAAATGTCTATTAACAAACCTAAGAATTTTTATTTCTGCCCTGGCTGGTGTGACTCAGTGGATTGAGCACCAGCCTGCGAACCAAAGGGCCTCTGACTCGATTCTCAGTGTAGGGCACATGCTTGGGTTGCACGTCAGGTCCCCAGCAGGGGGCACGTGAAATGCAACCACACATTGATGTTTCTCTCCCTCTCTTTCTCCCTCTCTTCCCCTCTTTAAAAATAAATAAATAAAATATTTTAATAAAAGAATTTTTATTCCTTATACTTTTCATCTGAAAGGAGATTGAGAATACAAATGAGTCCAGTGTAAACCTTTTCATGATTGTCTTCACTCATTTCATTTTCATTCTCCATCTGCTTTCTCAGGACAAGAGAGTCTGTCCTGCAGGCCACTGCCTGCATTGTTCTCACAGATGCTGAAGGGACCATGGACCAGGGTCTTCGCCAGGCGATGGGTGCTGACCAGACTGCTAAACTCCCTTAGGTGGGCAGCCAAGATCTAAAAACTTATTTCCTGGAACACTAAGCATAATGATTGACAAATCAAAAGTGCTCCATAAAATATTTTGTGGAGAGAAACCTAGCAACCTGGCATATGCCCATACCTGTGGAATGTTGTCTTTGTTTTGATTAATTGAATAGAAAAATAAAACCTCATGTTATTGCAAGATAGCTGGTACTGACTTCCGTTCTCCTCTTCATGATCATTTTTTGTCCTCCCAGGAGTCAACTTTGGTAAAACTGAAGACAGATATGATATAGTGGGGAAGGCCCTGGCTCTAGGCAGCAGGCCTGGACACTACTGTGGAACTTTGGCAGGTTACGCAATGGAACTGAGTCTCAGTATCTCTGTTTTGAAAATGGAAATAACATCTTTCTCGCAGAGTTGATAGGAAGGATAAAGAGATAACATATGAATGTAGGATCATTCTTAAAAACTATTAGATAAATATCAGTTACACTTGATTATGACCAACATGTAATAATTGATAGTAATATAAAAAGTAGAGGTCACCATAGAGATTATATGGCCTACCAGCCTCAGTTTACATATTAGAAAATAGCGCCAAAAAATTTAATGACTTCCTAAGACTGCACAAATAAATGAGTAATAGAAATCAGACAACAAGCCACGTCTCCTGAGTTCCGATCCCAGCTCTTTCTAGTACACCACAGTGCCTTATTACCAGATCACTTCGTCTGAGAGTGACAGAGCTCATTCTGATGTATCAAAATTTTGACACCACTGTGGAATGTGTATCTTTAATGGAATGCACTGTGCAATAAATGTTGTTTTTAAAGTTGACAAAAAAATATTTACAAATGATCAACTTGAGGAGTGGTTCCAGCCTGAGGGCAATTTAGCCACACACCCCCAAGACAATTGTAAGTTCAAATTTTCACAACTTGGGGGACAGGGTACTACTTCAGAGCATCTAATGGATAAAGGCCAGAGATGCTGTTAACATTTCATATGCATAGGGCACCTTCCTATAGCAAAGAATTATCCTGCCTATATTATCACCTGCCTATATTTCTCACCTGAGCAACAGTGCTCAGGTGAGAAAAGCCTGAAATAAATCCTTCCTGATTCCCAAATTATTTGCACTTTACTTATAAAAATAATTTATTCTTACTAATTCCATCTTCATAATTACTTTGACTTCATTTGATTAAATGATGTATTAAAATAAGTAGAAAATAAATAAAAACTGGTAACAATTGTTTAGTTGTATTTGCTATTTTTTTATTACTTGAAATGACTTGGACCAAATTTGGGAATATTAGGCCTGAAAAAAGAACCTCTTTAATTAAGAACTGGGGGATTCATCTTAGTTCAGTGGTTCTCAAGCTTCAGTGTGACTCAGAAACACCTGGAGTCTTGTTCCAACAACATCAATGGCCCTGCTCCGGGTTTCAGATCAGGAGGCCTGGTGGGGAGCAGGGAATTTTGTTTTCCTAGTTATTTCCAGAGGCTGCTGCTGCTGTTGCTGAGGGGGTCCTCACTATGAGAATCACTGTACAATGTCCTAATGTCACCATTAAGCTTTCTTTTTCATTCTTTCTACTTGGTTTTTTATACAAATAAGCAAGCCAAATAGCCATTTGATGTTGATGAAACATTGAACCCTAAACTGGAACCTAAAATGGACCAAAAAAATCCTATTCTTTAGGCTGTTTAGCTTAGCATACCAGAATATATTAATAAAGTCTTCTGAGAATGCTATTGAAATCTGGAAATGACAATCTTCCATAACTCCTTTCCTATACTCCTAAACTCTTTCTTATGTCTAAAACGTGTTACTATTGATTCAATGAGAGATTGGACATTTAGACAACTGCCAGTCTGACATTAACAGAGTTAACTCTGAGAAAAACATCTATGTAGGTTCTGTTTATTACTTTTGCAATTGGATTTGCATACCATTGATGCCTGCTGTCTGGGGTGCATTTGTGACATTAGAAGGTAAGGCAAAAATGAGGCCAGATTTATGACGGGTTCCTTCCTCACCTATTCTTCACCCTCTTGTTTACCTGTCCTGTGAATCAGATGAAAACCAGGAAAAAACAAAAGTAAACAATAATAGTACTTAATTCTAGTCCAAAACAGCAGGCCTGCTTTTGATTACATCTAGTAATCAAGCTGTGTACTGTATGAATTGACTTAATGTATCAGGAAATGTTAATCTGCACATGGAAAGTTTGATACTTAAGAATGTATGATACATCGATTTGGACAAGAAGTCACAGTTCATCATGTTTTGTCAGTTATCATGTTATTCTTTTCAAAATAGAAAGGGCCCCTTAAAATAATTGGAAAGTTGGCTAATAATTGGGTAATATTTGTTTTCTAGGCATGGGAAAACAGGAAACAGTATTTTAATGCTGCCCATTTGAGCTAGATAGCTGTGAGTCTTGCTGCATATCAATTATAAAGTTCAACAGTAATTAACTTTGCATTTCAAAATACAGTAAATTAGCCCTGGCTGGGTGGCTCAGTTGGTTGGAACATTGTCCCATACACCAAAAAGTTATGGGTTCAGTCAGGGCAAATACCTCGGTTGTGGGTTTCATTCCCAGTCGGGGTGCATACAGGAAGCAACCAATCAATGTTTCTCTCTTGCTTGGATCTCTCTCCCCCCACACCACTTTTTTTTTCTCTCCAAAATCAATACACATATCTTTGGATGAGGATTTTTTAAAAATCAGAATAAATGATATGTTTTTGGACTTTGTTTATGCCTTTTTGAAATACATGCATGGGCCTACATGAATGAACCTTGTACTCTGTGAGAGAAAAGGCCAGAGTTCATTGCTTTGTTATGATTTTCAGGTCCAGAGGATGACTGTCAGTTCTGTGCTAAGCACTTTGAAACTTGTATTAGTACTATTCCTAATGGTTATGGCCTAGAGAAATCTGTCTCTGAATGCAGGGAACACTTCACCGGTATTAGGCCACCAGAAGAGCACACTGTCTCCTTCTCCCTCACACACATACACATTATCTATTAACATATATAACCAGGAATATAAGCAGCTGATTATTCCAAACACTTAATTTCTAAGTTGCCAACTTATTATTTAGTAAGGTCATAATCTGGATCATGCGTTACGTTGGTTCATTTATTTAATCACTTGTTCTTTTGCTCATGCAGCATATATTTATTGAATAGTATGCATCAGATACTAGCTAATGTTCTAGTTGTAGCTACGCAGGTTCCTCCCAGTAAATTTGTCTTTATACATTGATTTATTCATTGGAATTCAGTGTTGCAAATAAGAGCTTTTCATATAAAATGAGTGAAACCATACAAACTCTAACTATAAAGTAATGAGACTAACTTTTAAAGTCATATTCTATCCCATATGAGTTGTTTGGCATTTAGTAACAATGGGAGATTACTGTATTTTGGAGGATCACCTTGAGGAACAGTTTATAAGCATTCTTACTTAACTCATCATGATCTTCTGGAAAATATAGAGTATGAAAAAAAGTATTGCTTTTAAAAATTACATTTACTCTTCAGAATAGTCAAACAAATATCCCAGACCATTTAAGAGTTTTCAGCAATATTTTCTCATTCTCAAGGGATAATGTAAAACATAATCTTTAATATTAAAAGTAAAAAAAATCACTGTCAAGAGAAAAAAATGAAATCATGGTGCTCTTTGGAAACCTTCTGGGTTTTGTAAAAAGCAGGTTGGAAACATTTATCTAGAATAATAGTTTAACACAAACTTGAAAACAGAAATAAAATTAAACTTTTTATTTAACAAGAACTCTGTAACAGACCCTCTAAAAGGTTCTTCGGGGAAATAGAAAGAAAAGTAAGAGACCCTGCTTTTAGTCACTTTTAGAGACTGACTGATAGAGAGTGATCTTTATCACATTCATTTAGAACTCTGTCTCCTAAAAAGAGAAAATCATATTGGTGTTAACACCTTGGGAAAAAGGAAGACAAGAAAGAACATGATGTATTTTAGAATACATTTTTTGAGAAAATGAAATAAAAATAACTTGACTTTTGACCATCATTTGCCCAATAACAAAAACTCCTTGACTTCCATTATTAAGCTTTATCTCATTAAGACCAAAAGAGTTCAAATACATTTTAGGAATAAGTAGTACAATGAAAATAAATTCTCACTTTGTATAACAATTTGTCAAATACAGATAAATGCAGTCACCCTAGGATTAGTTATAAGTTGCCCCTTTCAAACTGACCTTGAGTAAGTAAAGAACAGAGGAGAAGGTGTTGCATAGGAAGGCTGCTCTAAAAACGTTATCCTTGGTATTACTCACCTGTTCAGGTGATTCACAGGAGGCATGATTCAGCAACTTTGATGCCTGTGGTTGAACAAATTACTGATTTTACTTATTTTAAATAAGTAAGGTAAAGTAAGTTTACTTTAAAAAGATTTTACTTATTTATTTATAGAGAGAGGGGAAAAGAGATAAAGGGAGGGAGAGAAGCATGTGTGAGAGAAACATTGATTAGTTGCTCCCCAGCCGGGGACCTAATTGGCAACCCAGGTGTGTGCTCTGATTGGGAATTCAACCAGAGGTGTTTTGCTTTGCGGGATGATGCCCAACTAACTGAGCCACACCGGTCAGGGTAATAACTGATGTTTCCAAGAGAAACCACTAACACCCCATTTTGACTAATCTGATTTAGGAGTGAGAGTGTTAAAAATCCTCAGAAAGCTTGAAAAGGAAGATCTCTGTGGTAAGATACTTACTGATTGAGTATAAAGGAAACATCAGGCACTACCTTGTCTCCAGGTGGAAGCCATTTTCTACAAAATTCCTGGACTGGTGTTTCAGAAATCTTTTTGTGACCTATGAGAGATACTGTGTCTCTGGCTTTTTAGAACCAAGACTGTTATCCTCTTGACTCTATTTTCTTTGTCCTCCTCTCACTGCCTCACTTTTTGCCCTACCTAAGATTCCCTGGATTGACACAGAGGGCTGTTGCCCAAAATGCATTTAAAGGACACTGTCTATCAGTGGAGAGTCAGAAACAAATATTCTGCAACCTGCAACATCTTACAGGATGTACGTGTGTGTGTTTGCATATATATACCTGCACCTTCCTCCCAGCTCTCCTCTCAGACCAAACAAAAGACACAAGAATGTTCACCTTAGTCTTTATTTTAAATTCAATCTTCATCTACAAAGAAATTAAGGAATATTCCTATATACAGCACTATCCACAGTATACCAGACACTTTGGGAAATGATTAACACTGAAACGGGGACTATCCAACTATTTTAATCAGTTTAACAGCTCTGTTGAAGTTGTATTTATCTACAAGTTTTTATAAAGTTGTAGGCTGAACTTCTGATACTCTCTTTGGTACAAATTGTTATTTTCTTCTGCATACACATTCCGCTTTTTCTGCTCTCAGAAATTCCTTTGAGATGAACAAATAATCAATTTGCTAAAAGGTAAATGGATTGAGCACATGGATGGCACTATGGTTGTTAATTTACCATAGAATATCACCATAAAATGAGGATTTCTATTTGCCTGGGAAACATTGAGATTTTTTTTAAGTGAGGGCAATTTCCCTCACCTTTGAAAAAGAATTATTTACTAGACTCTAATGGCTAACAGTGTAAAACCAAGTGTTTTTAGCCTTCTCACTCACTCTGGCTCTACACCCATAAGAATTGTGGTTTTAGTTTTAAAAAGGCTGATTAATCATAAGCCCCCTTCGCCTGCCTGAATTTAAACAAACCCATCTCTAAAATGTATACAAATCCAAGTCAGTGGAGACCTGAATCATATCAGAAGTGTTTTATTCAAGTCAACTCTGCTACTCAAAAGATTAGTGAAAAACAAAGTATTGCACTTGGAAAATTATACACATTTTGTTTAATTGTGTATAAGTGAACTAAAGGGAGCATAATTCCATAATTTTCTAACCAGAAATAGAGGGAAATAGGTTTCTAGGCATTTGACTAATACAGTAGTTGTACTAATGACATACGTTATCCCCACAATTATGGAGCCAAAAGGCAGCCCTATTCCACTTTGTATTTTGTTAGTTGTTATATTGGAAACTTTTTCATCTAAGAAAATTTCTAAATGTGGACTATGTTTAGTCTTTCAATACAAGTCAAAGAACCATAAAAAGAATAAGAAATAAGAAACAACTGGTTTATTTTGCATTTTAAAAGACAAGTTCTTATTGTGAAATTTTATCTGCATTTTTTGCCAACTATATTCTAAAGGCAACATATAAATTTTCAAGTGAAAAAATTTTTTTTTCACTCGAGACATAATGCCAAACTTGATCGAGCTACATAAAACTGTGTAAGGGACATAGCAATTCTATACATGCAGCAGGAGCTTGATAGTTGATTGAAATAGGAAATTTAGTTATGTAGAAATAAAGTAACAAATTTATGTTTCTAACAATTTAAAATTTTATAGTAAGGAGCTTTGAGGCAGGGTGAAGAGAAGCTAAGGAAAACTCCCCACAAGTAGAATGAGGAAGTAGGAGCCGACATCCTCCCACCAGATCTCCCATCTCTGGGCGTGATCAAAGAGAAAACAGTTTATGGCAGGAAAACCCCTGTGATGGTCACAGAAGTCAACAACAACAAGGACTGGCTAAAACCAGATCATTCCAAGATGGAGAAAAACATTGAACGGAGATTGATCCCGATGCTAGTTATACCATCATTGTAATGGAAACTGACACCACAAGTATAATGGGGGGCAAAGAGAAGGTTGAATGCCATAACACTTCTGGAACAGACCATACTAGAAATAACCCCCTCCCAATACAAAGGCATAGTGAGGATTTGGTGTGACAAAATTCAGAAAACACCTATCCTTGGAAACATAAAATCCTAGGAACTGACTCACCCAGCACAGAACTCACTCTCGAGTTTGCCAGCATCCACTCAGAAGTGTACTTTCACTTTCACAGAGGCAACCTGTGAGATTTTCAACCAGGGGAGCAGTGGGTAGCACAGCACCCTGATCATGTCTCTGGGAACCCATGTCTTAGCCTCTTTTTCTCTACTTGAATAAAACCCGATTGCTCTCACTCAGACATGTTCTTGAATTCTTTCTTGTGCCAGTCAAAAGCCTGGAGGTCTCGGAACTTGCTAGGGCAGGGTCAGCCCCTGACATGGAACTGGTCCAATAACAACTTGAACCAATCAATGAGATCAAAACATAGTTTATGAACTGTCTTCTTTGATTTTAGCTAGAAAGGAAGGACTCTATACTTGAATGTGGATTATCTGGTTTCTTAATTGGAAGTTGTGATATTGTGACTATAAGAAGTATGTTTTTGATCTTCCTTCATGATGCTTGTCATGAGAGCTTCTAAAACTTGAAGTTTCCTGAGTGATAGAAGTGAGAGAAGCATCTTTTGGTATTTAAAATAAGTGCCTTTCCACCATATCTGAGTTTACTAATGAGGTGACTCTTGGTGGGCCACTTCAGGATGGGGGCTGGTTGCCAGAGGAATCAGCCATGAGATTAGAGGTTCTGGAATTTACAGCCCTACATCAAGACTCCAGGGAACAATAGGATGGAGATCGAAGGGACAGAGACTGAGTTCATCTTCATTGGCCAATGATTTAATCAATCATATTTTTATTTTAAAAATACTAAAAAATGAGAGAGAGAATTTCCACATTTTTGAAGGCATAGATTCTGGGGAGGTGGTGAGTCAAGAAAGGGCATGAAAGTTCCATGCCCCCAACACCCCACCAAAATTCTTTACCCCACACATATTGCCCATTTGGTTATTTCTGAGTCTTTTCCCTTATAATAATCCAATAATAGTTAAGTAAAGCACTTTTTTGAGTTCTGTTAGCTATTCTAGCAAATTATTTAACTTAGGAATGGAATCATGAGAACCTTCAAGTTATAGTTAGTCAGAAATAAGCAAGGTCCAGGAATTTTGATTAGCATCTGAAATAAGGGTGGGAGGAATCTTATGGGTCTCAGATTTTACCTGCAGGGTCTGGGCTAATTCCAAGTAGCATATGAATTGAATCCTTGGACAGTCAGTGATGACCAGAGAATTAAAAAGTAGTTGTTGGTTTAAAAAAACACACATTTGGTGTTCAACATGTTGTAAAAATACAAGTCACGGGAGCCACCTCCAAATCGCTTTAAATTACGTAGAAATAATATCTTGAGGTCTTTATATACTCAGGTTGCCAATGATTCTTACAGGAAAAATAAGAAACTGAAAACCAGTATTTTTAGCACTGTATACAACTGGTTACTTTTCCCCCAAGACAGGCAAAAATGTAGATTTCAGAATTTTATCATAATTCTAAGTGTCCTAGCCCTCAGTAACTTAGCAAATGTTCAGCAGGATAACAAATGATTGTTAGAGGAGAATATATGGAGAGCCCAAACATGGCATGTCCTGAAATAAATCTATCAGTACAAGAGGAGAGAATATAGATAGATGATCCTATACCATATGTCACACTAGAAATAGGGATGGGAGGAAGGAAGCATTTGTAGTATTGAACGTGAAATTTCTGCAAAAGCAAACACAAATTTACAAAACTAAAATTGGTGGATTTTATTATAGTGGATCACTCTATCACATACATCTAAGTATCACCACATACCCAATGGACTGATACTAGACATTGCTTTGCTGCTATGTCCTTTCTTATCAACTATTTCTATTATTTTATTTTTTAAAAAAGTCTTTATTGCGTGTCTGCTGTGTATCAAGTACCTCTTTTAAAATATATTATTATATTATATTATTATATTATTCAGGTCAACAGATCAGAATACAATTGTTATGGAAAAAATGGTTTCTCACTCACGGATCCCAGTAACAAAGGGAATAGGTCATTGGGGGGTGTCACATGGGGAAGTATCAGACTCAGACAGGAGACAGAGGGAGGAAGGAATATTCTGGCAAGCGCCTTTATTATGTTTTTTTGCAAGAAGGAATGTTTGAGATGAGGTAGGCAGATTTACAATTGGCTAGTTTGAATAATTTTACCAGGTTCTGGGGTGTAGGAGCTTTCCCTCTTTGAGCAATACCTGGCTCTGGAGTAATTAGGGCAGGGGCCTAGTGGCCCAGAGTTAAGAGCTCCATAAAAGAACTGGTTGTGGTAAAGCTTCTGGACTGATTATCTGCACATAAAAGCCATGCTCCCAAACAAGTGTAGGAATTAGCTAGGTTTGGGAAAACAAGTCTTTTCAGAATAAACAAAGCCCCAAGATGTTAAAGCATAAAATATACAGAATATAACTAAGTCATTAATACAGCACCATGTTAGGCACCAAAGCTGTAAGAATTAATAAAAATGTATAGAAAAGAGCAGCATGCAGGGAGTTTAAATCTCGGGACTGCACTTCCTTATAGAGTGAAATTACATAAATTATAATCAATTCTAGCCTGTTTTTTTAATTTGCATAATGAAAAGTATATCCACCTCTAGGGTTGGTACAGGGATTAAAAAACTATATTTGCAGATAATCTATTTTACATATGTATGTAAAGTGCAGTGCCTAGCAAATAGTAGATGTTTAATAAAAGTACGTTTTTCTTCCTTGAAGCTATAGGAATTCAGAGAAATTCAACATAATGGGGAGCTAAATGTGACTTGTGTCAGTAATGGGGTTGTTTGTGCAGTGCTAGAGACCCCAGAAAGGAAGACATTGATTTTAAAGGCATAAGCATTTCATCATGAGTACGAGTGTGTAGAATATGATTAAAAAATTTTGTTTTAGAAACATTATGAAGTCATTAAAATTTTGGGTAATTAACTACCTTCATTTAAAAAAAATAACTTGCAATTACATTTGTTCAGTAAGAATCTGAAAATAATAAAACTTCCATCAGAATAGACAATTTCACAATAAATTTTATAAACTCTTGCTATAACAAAGAAAATTGAGTCTAAACCTTCTCAACTATCTTTATCAACCTACACCCAAGAATATCTATACACAGACCATACTTTAACAGCCTGGCCTGAATTTCAATTCAAATTCCTAATAAATATTAATTCCTAGGCATAGTGATAACTGCCTATCTTAGGATATATTTATGCATTTCTTAAAAATCCCCTCAGCCATCTATTAACTACAATCACTGCCGTATTAACAAGGCCTAAATAATCTTTGGGCAGGTAGTATCTGAGAAGACCTTAGTTCAGACACATGGTCAAGTACTTCTTCCTTCCTGCCTAGAAACTCCTCTGATTTTTACAGCATGAAACAGCTCTTTGAACTCATTCTACACTCACATGTGCACAACATCAAGTGGAAGAGTCAATGCTTGCATCAAGTTGACCAGGAAGGCTTGGGAGCTGATGCATAAATGCTTCTCCCTTTTATCCCTTGAGGGAACAGTTCTGAGACACATTGCATTAGGAGACCACAGGAATAAGAGCTTATCATCTTGAGTGATGGTGAAATCAGGAACATATATTTGTATTGACTGCTCTTCCTTCCCTGTTTCACATTGCTGTCTTTCATTCCTGCTTCTTGACATCTTTTCACAAATAAAGTTATCTACAGTCAAGATTTTGTCTTTGCTCTACTTTTGAGAGAAACAAGGCTAAGAAAATTGGTACTAGACTTGTCCTCAAAAAACAGACTCTCCTAATGAAATGATGCTGTTGCGTTTATGTGCTGGTCAGACAATAACTGGAATCCAATGGCAGTGGATAGTGGGTGGTGATCCTTTCTGGCAAGCAGTAACAGCAAAATTATGAAGACACACACCTGAGGTCTTAGGATGAGGTACAAGGACAAAGTCAAGTGTTGGGTTGTGTAAAAGCTATGAGACACTAACATTAAAATTTTACCTTTGTTACTTTGCCTTTGTTAGCCACCAAGGTTTATTATGCTCAATGGATCCTTGCTATATATATTGTCCATCCATTTACTTGTAATCTCCCACCATTACTCCCAGTAAACTACTTTTAGAATGTGTGTGTCCTATCTTCACATTTTTAACCTCTACCAGAAAGGAATTCCAATTCCAAAAGATGGAAAATGCTTTTGCCAGGAGACACAGTATGTGTTCCATTGAACTTACAGCTATGATTACCACCTGGTCACTTTGGGAAAGAAAAAGAATTGTTCTGCTGTTATTCATTCTAATAGTCTTAACAAGATAATATTGCTACTACACTATGAGGACCAGGATGGTTAAAACTGTAACACATCAGATTCACCAGAATATCTTTTGTCCCTCTGTTCCTGGTGATAATGGTAAATGAAAAGTTGTTGCAACTATGGCCCAACAAAAGCAAGATACAATGATCTTAGGCTATTCAGGAATGAGGATCTGGGTTCTGTAACAATCAAGTTACTCTGATATGCCTAAACAACAGTGGAAAGCATAGAATTTCTAGAGTGGGTGGTAGGAGAGAGAGATGATGCACATCAGTTATGGCCTCTAGACCAAATAAGACAATAAGAACTGAAGCTGGTTCTATTAACCCTTAAATCTTTGCATTTATTAGAAAGACTATTCTTTCTCCAATGTATATTCTTGGTTCTTTCATCATAAATTCATTGACCATCTTTGTACAGGTAATTTCTGGGGTCTCTATTCTGTTCCTTTGCTTTATATGTCTTTTTATATGCCAGTACTGTACTTTTTAAAAAAAATTAAAAAATATTATTTATTAATTTATTTTTAGACAGAGGGAATGAGGGAGAAATAGAGGTTGTGGTTGCTTCTCTCACACCCTCTACTGAGGACGTGGCCCTCAACACAGGCATGTGTCCTGACTGGGAATCAAACCAGAGACCCTTTGGTTCACAGGCTGGCATGCAATCCACTAAGCCACACCAGCCAGAGCTATAATGCTTTGATTATAATGGTTTTGTAATATAGTTTGAAATCAGGAAGTGTGTTGCATCCAGCTTTGTTCTTTCTCAAAATCACTTTGGTTATTCAGAATCTTTTGTAGCTGTGTACAAATTTTAAGTTTTTTTAAATTTCTGTAAAAATAGTCTGTTGGGATTTTCACAAGGCTTGCATTGAAGCTGTAGATAGTTTTAGGCAATAAGGACATTTTAATATTAATTCATTCAAAATATAAACAAGGGCTGTCTTTTAATTTATTCATATTTTCCTTAGTTTCTTTTCCAATGTACTATAGTTTTCAGTATAAAGGTCTTGCAACTCCTTGGTTAATCTTTTACCTAAGTATAATTTGTTTTTGATGCTATTGTAAACAGCATAATTTTTTTCCTTTCTCTTTCTGAAAGTTCATTGTGAGTAGATAGAAGAGTAACAGACTTTATATATTGATTTTATATCCTGCAAGTTTACTGAATTTATGTATTCTAACATAATACATTGTGGAGTCTTTAGGATTTTTAGTATATAATATCATTGTGTGTAAATAGAGACAAGTTTACTTCTTTTCTGATTTTGATGGCTTTATTTATTTTTCTTGCTTTATTGTTTTGGCTAGGGCTTCTGGAAGCATGTAGAATAAAGGTAGAGTTGGCATTTTTGACTTGTTTCTTATTTTAGAGGTAAAACTCTCAGATTTTCACCATTGAGCATGATGTTGGCTGTGGGCTTGTCATACATGACCTTTATTATGTTGAGGTATGTTTCCTCTCTACCCAGTTTGTTGAAAGTTTTTATAAAGAAAGGATGATTTTCTTCAAATGCTTTTTGTTCATCTATTAAGATGATCACATGATTCTTATTCTTTATCTTATTAATGTGGTATATCACATTGATTGACCTTCAGAGGTTGAACCATCCTTGCATCCCTGAAATAAATCTCACCTTATCATGTGTGTGACCGTTTTAATGTGTTTTTGAATTCACTTTGCCAATGTTTTGTTGATTTTTGTATGTTTATTCATCTGGGATATTGGCCTGTAATTTATTTTTTCTTATAGTGTTCTTGACTGGTTTTGGTAAAGGAAAATATTAGTCTCCTAAAATGAGTTAGGAAATATTCTCTCCTATTTCTTTTTCTTTTCTTTTCTTTTTTTTTAAGATTTGAGAAGGATCACTATTAATTCTTCTTTAAATGTTTGATAGAATTCACCAGTGAAGCCACCTTGTATTTATGTTGCTAGATTTTGGTTACTGATTTAATTTCTTTACTAGTAATGGGTCTGTTCAGATTTTCTATTTCTTATAATTTAGTCTTGGTGTGATGTACATTTCTAGGAGATTATGAGTTTCTTCTAGGTTGTCTAATTTGTTGGCATGTAATTTTTTTAGTCTCTTATGATATTTTGTATTTGTGTGATATCAGTTTTAATATCTATTTCATTTATAATTTTATTTATTTGAGCCCTCTCTTTTTTCCTACGTGAACTTACCTAAAGGTGTTTCTATTTGGCTTGTCTTTTCACAAAAAGCACCTCTTATTTTTATTAGTGTTTTCTATTGTCTCTTTGGTCTCTAATTTATTTACTGCTGTTCTAATCTTTGTTGTTTTTTTCCTTCTACTACCTTTGGGCTTACTTTATTCTTTTTCTAGAACAAAACAAAAGCAGAAGAGATCAAAGAGATATCCACACTACCATGTTCATTGCAGCATTTTTCACAATAACCAAGATATGAAAATAAGCTAAGTATCTCTGAACAGATGAATGGTTAAAGTATATGGGAGGTAAAGAAGTTAATTTTAAAAATAAATTACATTCTTATTAAAAAATTTAAAGTAAGAGATATAATGAAAAAAGAAAATATAAAAATCTATATAATTATATAAATTAACATAGATATAGATGCATAGACATAGACATAGCCATCATAGACATAGAGATTATTCATACATGAGAAAGGACATCCAGCTATTTGCTGCAACATGAGTAGACCTTGAGTGCATATGATAAGTGAAATTAGTCAGAGAAAGACAAATACTGTATGATATCATACATATGTGGAATCTAAAAAAGCTAAACTCATACATGGAAAGACTAGAATATTGACTACCAGAGAATAAGGTGAGGTATAAAAGGGAGATATTAGTCAAAGAGAACAAATTTCCAATCATAAAATGAATAAGTTCTGGGAATTGAATGTACAGCATAGTGATTATAGTTAAAAATATGTTATATATTTGAAAAATGCTAAGAAAGCAAATCCTAAAAAATTTTACCATAAAAAAGAAATGGACAAAAAGAAAAAGAGTAGTTTGTGATACGATGCAGGTGTTAACAAACTGCTGTGGTGGTAACCATTTTGCAATATGTAAGTGTATTAAATCAGCATGTTGTACACCTTAAATTTATTAAATGTTATATGTCAATTATATCTTTTTTTAATTTTTTAAATTTAATCTTTATTGTACTTTTTTCTATAGTGCTTTATCCATATTTATTATTTTTCTTTATTTTTCAAATACATTTGTCTCTGCCTTCCCCCCACCACCTTCCCCTTCCCCTTCCCCCCACCTCCCTCAATCCTTCCCCTTTGATTTTGTCCATGAGACCTTGCTACATGTTCCCCAACCCTCCCATTCCCTTCTTTTCCCCCATCCCCCCTCCCTCCATCCCTCTTGTCTCTGTTCGTTTCTTTTCCTTTCAGTGTTGCTGGTCTTATTTTCTTTGCATCTTTTTATTGTTGGTTAGGTTCCGCTTAAAGGTGAGATCATATGGTATTTGTCTTTCGCTCCCTGGCTTATTTTGCTTAGCATAATGCTCTCAAGTTCCATCCACGCTGTCGTGAAGTTCAGTAGTTCTTTTTTTCTTTCTGCTGTGTAGTATTCCATTGTGTAAATGTACCATAGTTTTTGTTTTTTTTTAAATTAATTTATTTACTTTTTAAATACATTTGTCTCTGCCTTCCCCCCCGCCTTTCCCTTGCCCCCTCCCTCCTTCCCTCCCTCAGCTCTTCCCCTTTGGTTTTGTCCATGAGTCCTTGCTATATGTTCCTTGACTTTCCCCTTCCCTTCCCTTTCCCTGCCCCCCCTTCCCTCTTGTCTCTGTTGATTTCTTTTCCTTTCAGTGTTGCTGGTCATATTTGCCTTGCTTCTTTGCATTGTTGGTTAGGTTCCGCTTATAGGTGAGATCATATGGTATTTGTCTTTCGCCCCCTGGCTTATTTCGCTTAGCATGATGCTCTCCAGTTCCATCCATGCTGTCGCGAAGTTTAGTACTTCTTTTTTTCTTTCTGCTGTGTAGTATTCCATTGTGTATATGTACCATAATTTTTTGATCCAATCATCTCCTGATGGGCATTTAGGTTGCTTCCAACACTTGGCTATTGTAAATTGTGCTGCTATGAACATTGGGGTGCATAGGTTCTTTTGTATTGGCGTTTTGGTGTTCTCAGGGTATAGTCCCAGCAGGGGAATCGCTGGATCAAAAGGCAGTTCCATTTTCAGCTTTCTGAGGAAATTCCACACTGCTTTCCATAGTGGCTGCACCAGTCTGCATTCCCACCAACAGTGGACTAGAGTTCCCTTTTCTCCACAGCCTCGCCAGCACCTGTTGTTTGTGGATCTGTTTATGATGGCCATTCTGACCGGTGTGAGGTGGTACCTCATGGTGGTTTTGATCTGCATTTCTCTAATGGCTAGTGATGCAGAGCATCCTTTCAAATGCCTCTGGGCCCTCTGTATCTCCTCCTTAGAAAAGCATCTGCCCAGGTCCTTTGCCCATTTTTTGATTGGATCGTTTGCCTTCTTGGAGTCAAGTCGAGTGAGTTCTTTGTATATCTTGGAGATCAAACCTCTATCTGATGTATCATTAGCAAATATATTTTCCCAAATGGTTGGCTCCCTTTTCATTTTGCTGATGTTTTCTTTAGCCGTGCAGAAGCTTCTTATTTTGATGAGGTCCTACTTGTTTATTCTTTCCTTTATGTCCCTTGCTTTAGGAGACATATCAGTGAAAAAATTGCTGCGTGGGATATCTGAGAGTTTCCTGCCAATGTTCTCCTCTAGGACTTTGATGGTGTTGCGACTTATATTTAAGTCTTTTATCCATCTTGAGTTTATTTTTGTGTATGGTGTCAGCTGATGATCCAATTTCAATTTTTTGCATGTAGCCATCCAGCTCTCCCAACACCATTTGTTGAAGAGGCTGTTATTGCTCCATTTTATGCTTCTGCCCCCTTTGTCAAATATTAGATGTCCATAGAGACCTGGGCTTATTTCTGGGCTTTCTATTCTGTTCCACTGGTCTATGGGTCTGTTCTTGTGCCAGTACCAGATTGTTTTGAGTATAGTGGCTTTGTAGTAGAGTTTGATGTCTGGTATTGTGATCCCTCCTACTTTGTGTTTCTTTCTCAAAATTGCTGCGGCTATTCGAGGTCGTTTATGGTTCCATATAAATTTTTGAAATGTCTGTTCTATTTCTGTGAAATACGTCATTGGTATCTTAATAGGGATTGCGTTGAATCTATAAATTGCTTTTGGTAGTATGGACATTTTAAGGATATTAATTCTTCCAATCCATGTGCACGGTATATGCTTCCATTTATTTGTGTCTTCCTTAATTTCTTTTTTCAATGTTGTATAGTTTTCTGCATACGGGTCTTTTGTGTCTTTGGTTAAATTTATCCCTAGGTACTTTATCTTTTTTCGTGCTATATCGAATGGTATATTTTTCCTGATTTCTTCTTCTTCTATTGCATTGCTGGTGTACAAAAACGTCTTTGATTTCTGAATGTTGACTTTGTATCCTGCTGTTTTGCCAAATTCACTTATTAGGTTGAGGAGTTTTTTGGTAGAGTCTACAGGGTTCTCTATGTACACTATCATGTCATCTGCAAACAATGATAGTTTTACTTCCTCCTTTCCTATTTGGATGCCTTTTATCTCTCTCTTGTCTGACCGCTGTGGCTAGGACTTCCAATATGATGTTGAAAAGAAGCGGTGAGAGCGGACATCCTTGTCGTGTTCCCGATCTTAGTGGGAAAGCTTTCAGTTTTTGCCCGTTGAGTATGATATTGGCTGTAGGTTTTTCATATATGGCCTTTATTACGTTGAGGAATGCCCCATTGATTCCCATTTTGCTGAGTGTTTTGATCATAAATGGGTGCTGTACCTTGTCAAATGCTTTTTCTGCATCTATCGAGATGATCATGTGGTTTTTGTCTTTTCTTTGATTTATGTGGTGTATCACGTTTACTGATTTGCGTATATTGAACCATCCCTGCATCCCTGGGATGAATCCCACTTGATCGTGATGGATAATCTTTTGAATGTATTGCTGGATGCGGTTTGCCAATATTTTGTTGAGGATTTTAGCATCTATGTTCATCAGCGAAATTGGCCTGTAGTTTTCTTTCTTTGTAGGGTCTTTATCTGGTTTGGGGATCAGGGTGATGCTGGCCTCATAGAAGGAGTCTGGCAGTCTTCCCTCCTCTTGGATTTTTTGGAATAGTCTGAGAAGGACAGGGGTTAGCTCTTCCTTAAATGTTTTGTAAAATTCTCCTGGGAAACCGTCTGGCCCTGGGCTTTTGTGTGCTGGGAGTTTCTTGATTACTGCTTCAATTTCCCCAACTGTTATCGGTCTGTTCAAGCTCTCTGTTTCTTCCTCCTTCAGTGTTGGAAGATTATACTTTTCTAAAAATTTGTCCATTTCATCCAGATTTTCAAATTTCTTGGCATATAATTGTTCATAATAGTTTCTGATGATCATTTGTATTTCTGTGGTATCAGTTGTTATTTCTCCTCTTTCATTTCTGATATTATTAATTTGGGTCCTCTCCCTTTTTTTCTTGATGAGTCTGCTCAAAGGTTTGTCCACTTTATGAATCTTTTCAAAGAACCAGCTTCTGGATTGGTTGATCCTCTGAATTGTTCTTTTTGTCTCTATGTCATTCAGTTCTGCTCTAATCTTGACTATTTCCTTCCTTCTACTTGCTCTGGGATTTATTTGTTGTTGTTTCTCCAGTTCTTCAAGTTGTAGTGTTAGGTCTTTTATTTGAAATGTTTCTATCTTTTTAAGGTAAGCCTGTATTGCTATGAACTTCCCTCTCAGGACCGCCTTTGCTGTGTCCCATAGGTTTTGGACAGTTGTCTGTTCATTTTCATTTGTTTCCAGAAATTTTTTGATTTCTTCTCTTATCTCATTATTGACCCATTCATTGTTTAAAAGTGTACTGTTCAGTCTCCATGAGTTTCCAAGTTTTTTGAAGTTTCTCTTTGAGTTTGATTTCGAGTTTCAAGGCCTTGTGGTCTGAGAAAAAGTTTGGTATTATTTCAATTTTCCTGAATTTACTGAGGCTTGCTTTGTGTCCTATCATGTGGTCTATCTTTGAAAAACTGCCGTGAGCATTTGAAAAGAATGTGTATTTTTCTTCTTTGGGATGTAAGATTCTATATATGTCAGTTAAGTCTCTTTGATTCAGTGTTTCATTCAGCGCCACGATATGTTTATTAATGTTTTGTTTGGAAGATCTGTCCATTTTGGACAGTGGGGTGTTGAAATCCCCTACTATCAGTGTGTTGCTCTCTATATCTTTTTTGAAGTCATCCAACAATTTCCTTATAAACTTGGGGGCTCCTATATTGGGAGCATATAAGTTTACAATGTTGATGTCTTCTTGATAGATTCTTCCTTTAAGTATGATAAAGTGCCCCTCTGGGTCTCTCTTTATGGCCTTTGCTTTGAAATCGACTTTGTCTGATACAAGTATGGCGACGCCAGCCTTTTTCTCATGTCCATTTGCTTGGAATATTATTTTCCATCCCTTTACTTTCAATCTGTGTAGGTCTTTTGCTCTGAGGTGGGTCTCTTGTAGGCAGCATATGTGTGGGTCATGTTTTCTTATCCATTCAGCTACCCTGTGTCTTTTGATTGGGGCATTTAGTCCATTCACATTGAGAGATATTACTGATAGAAACTTACTCATCTTTTCTCTTTGTACTTGTGTTCCTCTCTGTCTCATTCTTTTCCTTCATCTGCTTAAACCAGTCCCCTTAGAATATCTTGGAGTGCTGGTTTGGTAGAGATGTATTCTTTTAGCTTTCTTTTGTCTGGGAAACTCCGTATTTCTCCTTCTATTTTAATGGAGAGCCTAGCTGGGTAGAGCAGCCTTGGCTGTAGGCCCTTGCTTTTCATGGCTTGGAATATTTGTTGCCATTCCCTTCTGGCTTGGAGTGTTTCTGTTGAGAAGTCAGCTCCTAGGCATATCGGGGCCCCCTTGTATGTTACTTTCTCCTTCTCCCTTGCTGCCTTGAGGATTCTCTCTTTGTCTTTGACATTTGCCATTTTAATGATGATGTGTCTTGGAGTGGACCTCCTTGGGTCCTTCTTGAGTGGGGTCCTCTGTGCCTCCTGGATCCATGAGAGCCTTTCTCTCCTCAAATTAGGGAAATTTTCCATCATTACTTTTTCGAGGAGGTTCTCTATTCCTTGCTCCTCTTCTTCTCCTTCTGGGATCCCTATTATACGGATATTATTGCGTTTCAGGTTGTCCTGCATTTCCCTAAATGCTTCTTCATTCTTTTTGAGCCGTTTTTCCATTTCTTGCTCTTTCTGGGAGCTTTTTTCTACCTTATCCTCCATCTCACTGATTCGATCCTCAGCTTCATCCAGCCTGCTTTGGATTCCTTCTACTGTGTTCTTCAATTCAGAAATGGTATTCTTCATATCCTCTTGTGTCTTCTTGATAGTTTCTATGTCCTTTTCCAGGCTGATATAATTTGCTGTAAGATCCTGATAGTTTCTCTGCAGTTTCTCATAGTTATCTTTGAGCTGGCTGAGCTCATTGAGCTTCCTTAGAACCATTGTTTTAAATTCCATATCTGATAGTTCCCTTGCCTCTATTTCATTGAGCTCTCTCTGTGGGGAGTCCCCTTTTCCACTCATTTGGGGAGAACTTCTTTTTCTTCCCATTTTTGTGAGAGTCTGTTAAGTATTTTTGTCCTTTACTTTTCTTTCTGGGCTTGCCTCTGATGATGTCAGTTGTTGACCCTATAGGGCCTTGGGTTGTTTGTTTGAGCCTTTCAGGAGTCTAATGCCTGTGTCTGACTCCTGCTTGGAGCAGCTCTGTGACCCCTTCGGTCAGGGCTGGGCTATTTTTTGGGATCTCTCTGCGCTCTCACGAGAGCTCCTTGAGTGCGTTCCCAGCGCGGCAGGGTCCCCCACCTGCCTGGGCTCGCATGTGTTTGCCCCAGACCAGGGGGCTTATTCGCGACCTCCCGTGCTCATCCGACCTCCCTGGCACGCGAGCTTCGCGGCACTGGTCAGTTTAGAGTCTTCTATTGTGTGTTTTCCCCGCTTTTGGCTCTTTGGGTGCGTTGCTTGCCCTCGCCAAATGGGGACTACGGAAATGGGAGGAAATCAGCTCTCCGGTTAATCCTGTTTCTGGTCTCTCCTCCAGGGACTCTGGGCAGCTCTACTTATTTTGTGGGCTGCTCCGCAATCGCGGCGGGTAGGTCAATTTATGCCTGCCCTTGCCCCTCTGTGCAATCCCTCGCAGGCCGTATGGGTGCCAGTCTGTGTGAGGCCTTGCCGGCAGGTGCAAGCGTTCGCCAGCCCGCGTGGGTCACACACACGCTCGCCAACCCTCGCCAGTCACTCGGCGCAAGTGTGCGCGCCTGCTCTGGGTGTTTTGGGGGTGTCTATGTTTGCTTTTCAGCTTTTGGCTCTTTGGGGGTGTGGCCTCTTCCCGCGCAATGGAGACTTCGGCAAGGAGAAGGAGTCAGGACTCCCCGGTTCCTCCTCCCGTTCTTTCCCCAATGCCTCCGTTTCTAGTCTCCCCTTAGGGGCCTCTGGGCAGTTCTGTGACCCCTTCGGCTGAGGATCCCACCCCTGTGCGGACTGCGTTTCAATCGCAGGCAGTCTGGTTCATGTGCGCCCCGCTTCTGCCTCTTTGGGGTCGCGCCTTTCCAGCCCACAATGGAGACTACCGAACAGGGAGGGAGTCGGGACTCCCCGGTTCCTCCTCCCGTTCTTTCCCCAACGCCACTGTCTCCAGTCTCTCCTCAAGGCTCTCCCAGACAGTCTGCACTCAGCCCCGCAGGTCACACGCGCACAAGCTGTGTGCGGAGCGCACAAAAGGCAGGTTAATTGATTCCCTTATGCCTGAGCGAGATGGTAGCTGCAGAGTGGGAAGTGCGTTATCACCCGGGCTCCACCGGCCGCAGAGTCAGTTCTCTTCACAAAGTTTTCCTCACCAGTCTTTTCCCAGGCACCAGCCCACCCTGCTGCCGCCTGTACCCAGCGATCAAGGAGGGTGGCTGCCGCTGCAACTTTTGCGTTTGCCCTTTAAATGTCTTTTTGCATCCCCAGCCACTTGTCTCTGGCAGAGAGTGCCCCTAAGCTTTTTGGGGTTGTGTTTTGTCTGTATTTTCTCGGCTTTAGCTGCTGTAGTTTAGGGGTTCCTGTTTATGATTCAGACCCCGTTCTTCCCGGGGGGACGCTAAGTGGCCGTTTCAATGTCCCTCTGGTGCCAGTGCCCGTGCGCACCCAGCCCACCCTCTCGAGCCTCCACCGCAATTCTCACCCGTTGGGATGTGTGAGAGTCGAATCCGCTGTCCGCGGCACCAAGGCTCCTCTCCCACTATCGCTCCACTGCTTTCCAGGTGATTACTCCATTATTTCGTTGCAATTCCAGTTTGGTTTTGGGAGGAGGTCAGCGTGACTCCCTTTCACTCCTCCGCCATCTTTTTCTACTTCTGTACCATAGTTTTTTGATCCTATCATCTACTGATGGGCATTTAGGTTGCTTCTAACACTTGGCTATTGTAAATTGTGCTGCTATGAACATTGGGGTGCATAAGTTCTTTTGAATCGGCGTTTTGGAATTCTTAGGGTATATATACCCTTGAAAAGATTATAAGTGTCCACCATTTTGAATGACACTTAATTGTAATGGATAAGACTTAATAGAGAAAAACGCAGATCTGAAGAGTAAAATAAGATCACCGTTTTGGATTCCTCTTGTGTGCCATTCTCCATGGTCTCTCCTACTTTGGGAATCACTTAGCAATTAAGATCTTGCACACAAGTCTTTATCTCAAGCTCTTGTTTTTGGGAGAGAGGGTGAAAGAGGCAGAGGGATAGTTGGAGGTAGAGCACAGGTTATATCAGTGGTTCATATACTACATTATTTTATTTATTTTCCCATGATAAACTTACAACTTAGATACCATTATGATTTTTATAGAGGAGGAACTAAAGCTTAGAATGTTCTCCAACCTTCTGCTTTAATTAAAGCAGAGCTGTATTCTAAAACACAGCATACATTTCATCCTTCTTGGGTATAGTTTCATATCCAGTATAAAGCTCTCCCTACCAAGCTATTTTGGTTAGCCTATTTCATATCCATTAATTCAATATTCCATCCATTTTACATTCATAAATATTTAATGACTGGTCAATAATTACCAGACACTCTTCTAGGTATAGAGAAACAGTGAATGAAACTAAAACAATCTATTTTTTATTAGAGTTTATATTCTATCAGTGGGAGACAAACAATAAAAAGATAATAATGGAATTCCAGGCAGTAATAAAGGCATTTTCAGATGTTTTGGATTGGTTTTGTCAAAATCTATTCAGTGACCTATAGTGTGTTTCCCTATATTGGAAAAGCTGAAAAGCTAAAAATTACTTACTTTCACGAAGGCTACTAATGTGACTTAGATGTTATTGTAAGTGAAATCAGAAGAGAGCCAAGTGGGAGAAAGAGTGTGAGGTATCCATTTTATTGATACAAATCACAACAAAGGTATGGACCTTGAACTTTAAACTTTATTGCTTTTTTCATATATATCAGGTAGCTAGTTGGCAGCTTCCTGATTTTAAGAGGAGCAGCAGGTTCTTTGTTGATTTAGTAGTGCAGTAACAATAGTAATAGTAGTAGTAGTAGTGGTAGTAGTAGTAGTAGTAATAGCAGAAGTATGCCTACAAGTAACCCCTCAAAACAGGAACTACTATGGTTTAGTTTAAACTTAAGTTACTACATATGTTGAGCTGCTAGTGAATGTGAGAAATAACAGCAGAGAAAAATTGAATGCTAGAAATGTAAGTTGGGCATCCAGATCAATGATACATAATCTCTGCCTTTGCAGAATTTAAAGACTAAACCCAGACCAATTTAAGGTTATCTATGTGACACATAGAAACTCAACAACTTTGCCCTGGAGCAGCATGAGGGGAAGAATAATTGTTTGCTTTTGCATGCTCTGAGCATCTCTACCACCTCTCCTGACTAAAGCCTGCACAATGTCTTTCTGTTAAAAACAAGATAGCAGGTTCTGTCATATGATTGGTGCATTAGAGCATCGCCATTTCTCTTAAACATGCCACGCCTAATCATGCATACCAATCATTAAAATGCCATCTCTAATAAGCCCCAGAGAAGAGCAGACCATTGCTTTAACTCAAGACTTAAAGATACATCATTCTGACTTCATGTCTTAATATTTGTCATAATGCCTATTTTCTTCCCTGTCAATCAGTGCCCCAAGGACATCTGATAGGGATAACACTGTGGAAAGCTCAGATTTGATTACTCTTCTTCTTACTTGCCCTGTGCTGCCTAAAAGCCCCCTTTCCAACTATGTTGTGGGATGAAGAGTTCTCCATAGCCTTAGGAGCTAACAGTCTGGAGTTATTCCTACAACTCTTGTCAAAGACAGTAGAGGTTTCCACCCACTCTCACTCTGGAGTTAATCTGCCTTCATGACTTGTTAGCTGCTAGAAATTACCTAATGTCATCTCAGTGGTAACATGGATTCATGAATGGCAACTACTTCAAGGCAGCGGCCACATCAGCTCCATCTGCTCTTGACAGACTTCAAGAAGATGGGCTGTGCTCTCACTACAGCCACTTATATCCAGAAAGGTCAATCACATATTATTTAAAGACGAAATACCAATTGATAAAAGCTGTCTTCTTTGCATTGTTTTAGGGGACAACTTAGTTGCTTAAAATTTCAAGTAACAAAATGTTCCATAACATTTTTTTTTTTCTAATAGGGAGAGGAGCAGAGTGGGAAAGATACCAGGAAGAGGATACACAACATCCTTCTGGGAAGTTTTTGGTGATTAACTAAGGGATAATTACTGACAGTTTGATTTTGACCAAACCTTTTCCCATACCTAATTCAATTAATTACCACAATAAACAATGATATAATTATTATTTCCATTTTTAAAAATTTGTGTATTTATTTTTTCAAATACATTTGTCTCTGTCTTCTCCCCACCACTTTCCCTTGCCCCCCCAACTCTTCCCCTTTGGTTATTTCCATTTTTGAAAGAGAGAGTAGTTGTTCTGAGAAGTTAAATGACTTGCTCAAGACCTTACAGCAAGTGATGAAACCGGAGTATGGGTCCTTGAGCATTTTGGGGTCTGTTTCTTCCTCTTTTGATAATTACAGGCCCCTGCTCTTAGCATAAGTCCCTTTGCCAAACATCAGAATACAAAGGGAGAAGACTCGGTGGCTCAAATTTGTAGGATGCCAGGTTATATTAATCTGTCAGGGTCACAACTTCACAAGTTCAAAACTGCAATAATTCTCCTGATCTGTGTCAGAAAACTAAGCTTCATATTATTGCTTCCTTTTAAAAATGTAACTTTAAATCTAGAGCTTTTCACAACAATAATGCTGAATTTGAACTTGCATTTTAAAATGTTGTTGTATAATTTTTGCTTAACATTGCTTGCTAAAATAAAGTATGTAAAGGGATTCTATATAGAAAGCGTGTTATGTTAATTTTGTTTTTAAAAAGTCTGCTTTCTTATAACCTCCTTTACCCAAACTGGAATGTGGTGTGAGTTGACCCACAATGGTCTCATAAAGGACAAGGAAAATGAATGTTTTTTCATGCCAATTCCTTAATGATTGATGTGGTAAATGCATCATTTATAGTCATTGAATAAGTCAACACATGTACATTGCATAGATGAATGAGTAAAGCTCTTATTTACTCCTTCAACTGACTATGAAACCAGTGTAACTTATCTTTTCTATTTAATTTTCAGAGAAGAGACCCCAGAGCTTGTGAGATATCCAAGGAAGTAATCAAATATATATAGCCAGTGGACCTATATCCCTTATGAATATATGAGCTAGAGAACACTAATGCTTGAAACTAATAGATGCATTTAAAAGCTCATAAAGGAAAAATATTTTACAAATTTTATATATTTTAAGTTATAAATGCCACACTGATCTAAAATAAATTCAGATGTGTGATTTTTTAAATAAGGATAAATTTGAAAATGTAAGTGTACTCTATGTTAATATGACCATACACTAGTTGTTTGGAAAGGTCAGTATACCCTGTAGTACAACCAGATCAATTGAAGGACAAATTCAGTTTCCTACATTTTCATTTCATTTGTGTCTAATTAATGGTTTATATGACAGGAAACAGATACCCTCTACTGAACAAATAGTTTGCTTATAAAGGATTGTGAAATATTTCAGCCTTGGCCTGAAAAATCTTTTAATTATGTAAACTCATGAGTACAGCAGATTTTTTATGTTTTTTTACATTTTTTGGTATCTTTTCTAATTATTAATGACCTCATCAGATAATGAGTATTGTTCATGTGGTTGTTATTGCCAAAAATAATGATGTTGATATTTTTAAAAATGACTGTTTATTTAACATTGTGAAACATCAGGTACAAGTTTATTAATTACAAATATTATATATAATTGTGCCCAGAAAAAGTCCATCCATTGTTAATATAATGAGAATGGTTTGTGTGACATCGATGTAACCTGACAGCCAAGGAGGGTAGACTGGTACGTGCACATGTGAACAATGTCAGCTTCACTATACCAGTCACGGGTAGTAGTAGATGCCATGGAGTGAGCATGTGTGCTGTGTAATGTTCACATTCAAAATGACTGAGACAGTAGAGCATCAACTTTTGTGTTAAGCTTGAACATTCCTCCATGGAAACTATTTGGACAGCTCAAAAGGCTTTTTGGGATGATATAATAAGTGCAGCATGAGTAAAGTGTAGCACAAAAGCTTCAAAGGTGGTCAAGAATCTGTGGAAAGTGATCCATATCTGGAAGGTCTGAAACAAGCAGAACATGTGAGAATGTTGAATGTGTATAGGCTGTAATAAAAAAAGATTGGTGACAGACAATGCAAGAACAAAAAGGTGATCTGGGGATTCCAAAAACAACTGTGTCTGAGGTTTTGACATAGAATCTTGGTGTGAAAGATGTCTTGGAAAAATTTGTTCTGTGGCTTCTGCTACCAGAGCAGAAGAAACACCATGCTGTAGTTGATAACGACTTGATTCAAACTGCTACCAATGAACAGGATTCCTCAAAAAGGTCATAACTTTGAAGGGAACTGAGGCATTATTGTCTTACGTACATGTTTCTTGTATCTTGTAACTTCTTTAATAAATGTCTCTATTTTGCATAGTAAATGGCTGAATATATTCTGGACAGAATAGTATTACTGTTCATGCATATTCTATACGATGCTTCTAAAACCAAGCTATTAAAATTCCAGTCTCAGGGAGGTTAAGAAATTCTCTAATGCCACTGCACTAGGAAATGACAGAGCTAGGATTTGAATACTGTGCCATATTCTCTACACCCACACAACACTTAGTAGAGACTTACATACTAAACTATATGCCAACAAACAGTGAACACAAAAATAAAATTAATGTTGAATTTTAATACTCAGAGTAACATTTCTAAAGTATAGTTTAACATAGTTTCATTTTTTATGTGAATAGATCATGTATTTAAGTATGAATCACCTAATTTATGGGAAATCTCCTGGCATCAGCAGCACTTTACATTGCATCACATTTATGAAAGATGAGACAATACAATTTGAGACATATTTTTCCTGTTTAAAGCAAGCAAAGTACATGTTAGAATAAAATTGCTCACTAATTATAAGTCAAAAAGTACCTGCAACTTCCCTGATGTCACTCTGTAACTTTTACTGTGTTATAATGACAAGTATAGTAAAAGAGAAGTTTTACTGGAATTTCTTATGTTTTTATTTGAATTTTCATTGTTAAGGCAATTTTGGATTTGCAGTGCATCTTATGTGTATAAGTGATGTCATGGTCATGAATATGTACCAGTCATGGGAATAGTTAAGAAAAAGAAATCCTTCTACTTCCTTCTAGATGGTGACAATGAAATTTTGAACCTAAACCAGGAAAACAGAATTGGCCTTCGAAATGAGGGAGCATACCCAAACGTACAGGAATAATAGACTGGCATGAGAAAAGTACGGAGCATAATCAAACATATAGGAATAATGGAATAAATTGGCATGAGGAAAATTTCATACTTCTAGATTAATCTCCCTCAGAGGTTCTTTTCTTGTATCTAGAATTGCAAGCTTAGTTAATACTGCAGTATGGTATGTTAAATGTTGCTAAGAGAGTAGATCCTAAAAATTCTCAGCACAAGGAAAAAAAATGTAACTTAATCAGAAGATGGATTTCAGTTAACTAACATTTGTCAGTATACATATGTCAAGTCATTATGTAGTACACCTAAACCATACTCAGAGCTGTATGTCAATTACATCTCAATGAAACTGAAAAAATAAAATAAAATAACATGATAAGCTTGTGCCTGAAGTTCTTCAAGGTAAGTTAGAGCTTTACAACTGTGATCCTAAAAATGATGGCAGTGGTTATTCGACCAAGTTGTGATCCCTGCAATCAGAAAACCAACGGGAAACAGAGATAATGAAGGGGGATTGCTATATTTAGTTCTCTGACACTTACTTTAAAAAACAAGTGTTGGCCAGTCCCTAAAAAGTGTTTTAGGGAAAGATATATGTTAGCAAATGGATTCTAGACTTGTCTCTACATTGATAAATATCTTCAAAATAATAACGTTGTTTTCCTATAAACATCTATGTTATTTAAATATGTTCATTTTCCATTGGGAAAATTTTCATCAAAACATATTTTGAATATATATTTTGTTGCAACAATTCTTGCTTTAACAAATACTTGTTTTAGTATAAATGTGATGTGAATACATTGGGAAATACCTCTACACATTATTACTATAGGGTTGGCCAATAAGTTGGTTCAGTTTTCCATAAACTGGCTCTATCCAGCAGTACATAGTTTATTATAACATCACTTGAAATATTTTGTTAGATTGTATTGTGACTGCTGTCATCTCAGCATGCATTAAAAAACATAAAAATTGGTGAATTTTTGTGTAGCCATTTTAATATTGAAGGTGGAAGAAAATATGCATTTTCAGCGTATTATGCTTTATTACTTCAAGAAAGGTAAAAACACAACTGAAATGCAAAAAAATATACTTGTGCAGTGTATGGAGAAGGTGCTGTGACAGATCAAATGTGTCAGAAGTGGTTGGCAGAGTTTCATGCTGGAGATTTCTTGCTGGATGATGCTCCACAGTTGGGTAGGCCAGTTGAAGTCGATAGCGATCAAATTGAGAGACCAACTGAGAACAATCAGCATTATGGCATGCAGGAGATAGCTGACCTACTCAAAATATCCAAATTAATAAACTTATTGAGGAAAATGAAAAAGTGTGCCTTTTATTATATGGAAAAAAATACAGACATTTTAGCCAAACCAATAAAAAGAAAATGTTTTTAATATTTAATATTTAATAATGTTAATATAACAAATTTTCAAGTAAATTCATAAATGAGTCAAAAAATTGTTTTTGGAAAAATAGTTTTTTTTCCACTTTTAAGTTCTTTTCAGTCACTTAAAATGTTATATGATGCTTATTGATATAAAAGATTGTGTCATACTTAATATTCTCGTGATTCTAGAAAAATAAAATTTAGCTTAAGATTGTATTTCAAGTTTTTTTTTAACCTTGAAGTTGACATGATAATTCTACATATTCAAAACAACGTTGTACTCACTTAAAATACATTTTATTATTAATTTATTGAAGAAAGTTTTCATCTAACATTTATTTGAATTAGCTATCAAAGAGAAAAGATCAAAAAGTAATAAACAATACTGGCTAAACATGGCCAAATAGCAATAGAACTGCCTTTAACAATTTTATTATCAATATCAAGCAAACAAAGTATTTAAAACATTGCTCCCACTAACCACTAACAAGTTCTCAAAGTTGTGAGATTAGCAATTTTTGCTATCTTTCAAATATCTTAAATAAGTAGTAAATGCTAATTATGTTTATGCTCATTTAAATGGTTATAAACACTGTTTGGCACCTTGCACAATATAATAATGAAGCATCTTATTTACTACTGAAAAAAAACTTTACTGTGATGATATAGAGACCCAAGACAGGAGATTGAACAAAGGGACATAGTTGGGCGGATTAAATTAGGAACTTGCTTATTTTAGAAATTCATCATGTTAACAGGCAAACTCAGCTTCCTCTTTTGGGCTTGGCTTTCCAAATACGCTCTGCACCAGGTTTGCACTTAGTGACTGAAGCACCAGCTCTTAATATCCTCACCTGTGCTGTATCACCCACTGATCCATGAGACCATGTGAACATGTGTTGGTTTATGTTGAATACACAGAAAGTTACATTAAAATTTCAAGACTTTCAATAAGCAATATATTGAATGTATCATTAGGTACCAATTAGCATGTCTTGCATTCCACTTTTATGATCTTATTATAATATATTTGACCTTCATTGAAAACTTGAGAATGTAGTCTATCATAAGGTGAATTTATAGAAGAGTTACAGAATTGAAGACAAGCTTGGCTTTAAACTACACACAATCTTTCTGTTACCATAAAACAGAGTGACAGTGTAGTCTCTGCCCAGTGGCCAAGATGAACGCACTGAACGCACTGAAGGCTAGAAATATGAATGCACAGGGACCAAACATGCATGCAAAGATAGAAAAGGTAAAAGGATAAGGCTTGAGCATGCTAAAAGCTAGGGACATGAATATATAGGACCTGAGCATGACAAAAGCTAGAAAGATGATTGGATTAAGAAAAAAGCCCTCCTCTCCCCATCTCTATAGAACAGAATGCTAGAGCAAGAAGATTGAGATTTTTTTTTGTGACAGGAGTCTAATATTCTCCTCAGTTGTGTGACATCTGAATAAACTTCCTTCCTTGCACCAGTACCTGCCTCACAAATTTGGCTCTTGTGCAGACAAGCAGCTAAACCTCCTTTTTTTTTTTTTTTTTGTTTGGCAACAGTTTTGGTGATTCCAGATAGGAACGTGGAACTCAGTAAGTCTCAGATGGCTTGGGCTGGGATTCCAGCTGCTTGTGGCAGACCAACCCCAGGAGGGCAGGACTGTGGAGACTTCCCAGCAGCTACTAAGAGCTTTTCTCAGAAAATGGTTCTGCACTTCTGCTCAAGGCATCAGCCACCTGAAACAGCTGGCTGCTGAAAGAAAGGGATTTGGGGAAGAGATGGACTCCAGGACTCAGTAACTTGAGCCTGTGTGCACACTGAGGATTTTCTATATCCCCGTCACTTGGGCTTTGTGCCACTTGCGTCCAGTTAGGACCACTTGCAATACTGGTTGGCAGGAGATCAGGCACTAAGACTTTCTTGACAGCACTCATTTGCAATAATGGAATTGTGGATTCAAGTCTTGTTTATATGTTCCCAGTTTTTCTGGGGTATTGTCTTAGTAATGGTTTGGGGTTTGTACTTTTGTGCCATCAGGAACTGTTCTGTTTTGACTCCTGAAGAGAGCCCACTGGGCCAAACTTTAGCATATTGGTCCCTGTACAGCTATTATCCAATGTCTAAGATGGAATTGGTTTTCTGTTATAACATTGCTTGGCCCATGGATACTTTAGACATTTATACTTTAGGCCATGGAGAAAAATGCCCCTTAAATGGTTCCCTAAATTACTACACCATCATACAACTGAAATTGTTTTGCCAAAGGTCAGAGATACGGGATAAAATTGCTTATGTCCAGGCACTTTTGTCTTTACACAATAAGGATTTGGTAAGGAAAGGGAACTAACTAATTATGCAGAGAAGGAAATTGGCTTTAAAACATCTTCCTGATAGTAAGACACAATAAGGAAAGAAAAATGAATGAGGAAATGAGTCTCTTTAGTGTCCTGAACCCATGGAACTCAGGATTAGCAGCAGAAAAATTTCCCCTCCTCCTTCCCTACTGCAAGATACCCCTGATATAAGGCCCAGAGGGTCTGTACGATGAAGGGAGAGTCTCCCCCTAAAAGACCCAGCAGGAAATCCAGTTGGTCAGGGAGCATCCCTATCTGGAACAAGACAATTCTCTTTGAGAAAACACCTTAAATGTGGAATAAACCAGGAAGTCCATCCCACTGGCTACTATTGGGCTCATACTTCATTTTCCACTTTAGATTTACTGAATTGGAAGAATTCCAACCCCTCATATAGGGAGGGTTCTCAGAAAATGGCAGATCTTATCACCTCCATTTTTACCACGCATTGTCCAAACTGGGTAGATATACAGGCTCTTCTTAACTTCCTGCTAACAGCAGATAAAAGGTTACTAGTTATAAATAAGGCTAATGAATAAGCTCAATGCATCCACCAAAAAAATCCCAACAGAATGCCCAACACAGCCAAGGTGATTTCACTGACAGGACCTGACTGGGATGTGAATAGTAAAGATTTAGCCTTCCTAGAACATTAAAAAAGGTGCTTTGTGGATTGGAAGGGATTATGAAAGGGTGCCTAAACAAAAGAACTTGTATATGATATAGGCTGTTGAACAGAAACTATGAGGCCTGTCGAAACCACACTGAATCTGACCCATAGGAACCAAACAATGTTCAGGTGGTAAACATGACTTTGATTGGGCAAAGTGACCCAGATATCAAAAGGAAGTTTATATGGGGAATTGGGAATGAACCCCTTTTTGGCTGGTGGACATAGCCTTTAAAATTTACCATACCCAGGAAACAGGGAAATAAAAATGGGTCACTGTTTTCTTAGAAACAATGCATGAAAAACAGAAGGAGAGGGGCGATCTGAAAGGAAAAGGGTAGGGCCCACCAAGTGCCAATCAATGTGCCTATTGAAAAGAGGAAGGCGATTGGAGAAAGGACTACCTGGAACTCAAAAAGAAAAATAAAAAGGATGGAAACCCTCATTGATAAATATAGGAAAACAAAATGAGTCTGATGAGGAATAAGGATTCCCAGCAACTGCCCCAGATACCTCCTGACCTATTACTATTTCCCCACAGGAGCTCTGGGTACAATTGACAGTGGGGAACAAGATAATCAATTTCCTTGTAGGTAGGGGAGCTACATACTAAGTACTAAATACAAAACGAACCAATGGCAACAACTGTACTTGAACAACAGTTTTTAAAAAGATTTAAAATAAAACAAGAAAAGTTCAGCTATAGTAATGGTTACTGGAGTGACCAGACAATTACAAAAACAGGCATTCCTTCAACCTCTAGAGTGCCAGCTTGGGAATCCAAAACTTATACATAGTTTTTTCTACATTCCAGACTGCCCATTCCATGGTTGGAAGGAGATTTACTTTGTAAATTGCATATATGAATAATCTTTTCTCCTAAGAAGAAACAATAATGTTTAAAAGTCCTGCTGAAACATACTCTCCAGCTCCAGGTGCTCCTGATTTGCAAGGAAGGACCCAGAGCTGAATTCTTTTTACCCAAGATTATTCAAGCCATTTGAGCTGATGGAACCCCAAGTAGGGCACTTAACATCAAACCAGTAAAAATTAACCTAAAAGAAGAGGCACAAATCTCACAGAAGAAAAAAATACTGCTTTAAAAGGGAAGTTTTAGAAGGAATTCAACCAGTATTGTAGAAATTCTTAAAATCAGGATTAATTCAGCCATGCCAGTCTCTCTATAACACTCTCATTTTGCCAGTCAAAAAGGCTTAGTCTGACAAATGTTGATTTGTACAGGATCTTAGGGTCATGAATGACATTGTCCAGTACATTGTTCCTATAGTGCCCAACCCTTATACTTTGTTGATAATGGTGCCCTGGGATAGCAAATGGTTTTCAGTCCTAGATTTGAAGAATGTCTTTTTCTGCATCCCAATAGATGAACAGATTCCACTGTTATTTGCCTTTGAGTGGCAGGACCCAGAAACTAACGTCATGCTCTGATACTATTGGGCTGTGTTGCAACAAGGATTTGAGAATTCCCTGACCATATTTGGGGAAATGTTAGCAAAAGATTTAAGGAATATGCAACTGAAATTAGAAATTCTTCTGCAATATATAGATGACTTACTAATAGCTAGGAATATTTATGAAGACTGTTTCCTCAACACCATCATCATAGAGATTCACCTCACAAGACACAAATTTGCAAACAGGAGTTGGCCTACCTTGTATTCAAACTGAAACAGAGCACTAAGAATATGATGGCTGATAAAAAACAAACCATTGATAGAATAAAACTCTCAGAGAACCAGAGGCATCTTTGTGGATTCTTAGGGATTATAAGGTTCTGTCAAATTTAGATTACAAACTTTGGACATACAGCAAAACCATTGTATAATCCTTTGAAAGGATTAGACTGAAAGTTTTGAATGGACCAGAAACTGTCAGGTGGCATTTGACACCTGCAAGGAAAAACTGATTTGTCTCCCCACACTAGGGTTGCCCAATTTTCACAAATCTTTCAAATCATATAGTCATGAATGCAAAGAATTGGACTTGGGGTACTAACTCAAACCATGGTAAGTAACCTTCAATTCTAGTTTAACTCACAAAGAAACTAGACCACACAAAAAAAGACAGCCACCATGCCTTTGGGCAGGAGTATACCTGTGACATTTTATAAGAAGCAGAGAAATTCACTCTGGGGTAACCTATTATGATATTTGTATCACACCAGTTCCTAACTCTATTGGACTAGAGAGGAGGATATTGGCTGATGGCAGAGTGCATGGGAAAATATCAAGCCATTTTATTAGACAGCCCAAATGTTATCTTACAAACTACAACTACTTTAACACGGCCACCCTTCTCCCATACTCACTGGGATACTCAGATCTCCAGCATGATTGCTTAGAAATCATTAGCCAAGTTTATTCCATCAGACCAGATCAGTTGTTAACAGAACCTGATTGAGAATTATATATGGGAAGTGGGGAGCAGCTTCATGGTTTATGGTTAGTGATGAGTTGGATACATGGTACTCACCATAGACAAGGTGATAGAAGCCCAACCCCTTGCCATAGGAAACTCAACACAAAAGGCTGAACTGATAACCCTTACCAGAGCCTTCAAATTGTCTCTGGGAAAGAATGCTAACATCTACACTGACTCTAAATATACCTTCATGGTAGTCCACACACATGGGGTAACATGGAAATACACGGGGATCCTAATGTTGGAGAATAAGGATATCAAACATGAAAAAGAGACTTTATAATCACTACAGGCAGGGAATCTACCAGACCAGATTGTGTAATGCACTGCCCAGGATACCAGAAAAATGGTTCCCAAACAAGCCAGAGAATCCAAACTGCTGATAAAGCATCAATACAAGCTGCCAGAGGAGTGCCACTTCTTGGAATTTTGATTCCCTGCCCGGACTAGTTAGAATTTAAACCCCATTACACATAAGAAGATGAAGAATGGACATGTGAATAGGGGTTTCTAATATTGACCCTAACTGTATATGGAAGACCGACATCTGTGGTATGATTTTACTCCCTGAAGCTCTAGTAGGTGTATATTCCATCCTCGAACACCTACATAAAGGGACCATTAGGGAAGGGATGCTTTATTGGACCTCATTAGACCTCATTAAAGGGCCCTCATTTACAAAGGACAATTCAGAAGATTATCCAAGTCTGTCAGATATGCACCAGAAATAATCGTAAGACAGAACGTGCCCCAACCGGAAAGAGAGTACAATATAAAGGGATATGCCCATTTTAAAACTGGTTAATTGACTTTACACAGGTGACTAAAACCATAGGAAACTAAAATTTTTATTAGTTTTTATAAATTTTTCTGTATGGATATAGGAATACCCTACTAAAACTGAGAAGGCAATTGAGGTAGCAACACTTCTACTGAAGGAAATAATCCCTAAATTTGAACTCCTTTCTAGAATTCAGAATGACAATGCACCATTATTCACTTCAGAAATCTTATCTCCCAGAAGACAGAACAGGCACTACAGATTCAAAGGCAGCTACATGAGCCTTGGAGACCTAAATCTATGGAAAAGAATGAGAAAATGAACCACACAACAAAAAAAAACCCTGGTGAAAATATGCCAGAAAACATTTGAAATGGGACCAGGAATTCCTTATTGCCTTGCTCTGGATTAGGGGAGTATCTCGAAGTAAGTTTAAATTAAGCTCTTTTGAAATAGTTTATAGAAGACCCTTCCAAGTTTCTGTTTTAGAAGCACCCCCTTTAGATTTAGAAGATGAATCAGAAATCAAACAACATATACAAAATTTCGGGCAAACACTAACAATTTTGTTCAAGCCTGCTCATTGCAGGTCCATCTACCCAAATCACGAGCCCTTACACCCATTCCATCTGGGAGACCAAGTCTTACGAGAGACCTGGAAGACTCAAGGTCCTGAACAGCAGTTAGCAGAGTAATTGACCAGTTCTTGTGATGTACTGCCGACAACCACATTTCTGTAATGGTCATATGAATCAAGCCTTGGGTTCACCACACACAGAGAAGGCAGGTACCACCTAAGGAGAACTCAGATCTACCTATTGCTGTTGCTACTATAAGAGAAAGCAGGAACTGTACTCCTGTAGGAGATTTATAGCTCCTCTTTCTCAAAGGGACAGTGCCTCCCAAAGCTAAATGACAATGTTTCTTTTTATTTTATTATCCATTTCTCAAAGAATGGAATCTTCAGCAAATTTATTTATTCTTCTGTTGGGTGTGCCACCACCCAGGATTAGATCATGGGGATCCTTTAGTCTCTCCAATTTGTGATTTCATTATAATTGCCCATATACTGCTTGTCATACCATTCACTAAACACTTGTTTGCTTGCACAATAGGTCTCACTTTGGAAGCCCATCTGCAACACTTTTCTTGAACATAAAGCAGCCTACCAACTTTGATTGTTCAGCAGTGCTACGCTTAAGACACCACATGTACATCTAAAGGCTTCCCTCCATTCCCAAACCCTCTTTCTTTGTTAGATAATAAGACTCTCTGGATCTGGATATAGGTAAGATTAAGCTCTTTGCCAGCAGAAAGTACCTACAAAAAAATGAGACCGTTGTCCATTTACCCGTGTAAGATTATAAAGGTCAAGAGTTTTGAAGCAGGGAATTTTATTGTAAAACAGTCAGTTGGAGCACCAGTGGAGTCACCACATTTGGCCAAGATGGCAAAGGAATACTTACATTGAGTGAACTGAAACATAGAAATATGAATGCACAGGGACCAAGTGTGTATGGAAAGCTCAAAAAGATAAATCGATAGGGACCAAGCATGCCCAAAGCTAGAAAGATGAATGGATTTGTTTTTTTGTGGGTTTTTTTTTAACCTTGTATTTTTTTCTATTATCATTCAGTCTCCTGATCCCTCTTCCCCCAGCAATCACCACCCTGTTGTCCATGTCCATGACTCTTTTTTCCGTTTTTACCCAATTTCCCCTAACCTCCTACCACCCACTAGCTGTCCATTTATGATTCTCCATTTATGATTCTGTCTCTGTTTTACTTATTAGTTCAGTTTGTTCATTAGATTCCACATATGAGTGAAATCATATGGTATTTCTCTCTCTGACTGGTTTATTTCACTTTACATAATGTTCCCCAGGTCTATCCATTATGTTGCAAAGTGCAAAATTTTCTTCCTTTTTATGGCTGAGTAGAATTCCAATGCATAAATGCCCCATAGTTGTTTTATCCACTCCTCTGTTGATGGAAACTTGGGCTGCTTCCATATCTTGGTGATTGTAAATAATGCTGCAATTAACATAGGAGTGTTTATTTTCTTTTGAAATGGTGTTTTGGGTTCTCTTGGACATATTCCCAGAAGTGGGATCACTGGGAAAAAAGGCAGATCATTTTTAATTTTTTGAGGTATCTCCATACTGCTTTCCACAGTGGCTGCACCAATATGTGTTCCCACCAACAATGCAAAAGTGTTCCCCTTTCTCCACATCTTCACCATCACTTGTTGTATGTTGATTTATTGACCATAGCCTTTCTGACAGGTGTGAGAGGATATCTCATTGTGGTTTTAATTTACAATTCTCTGATGATTAGTGACTTTGAGCATCTTTTCATATGTCTGTTGGTCTTATGTAGGTCTGTATGATAAGTGTCTATTCAGATCCTTTGCCCATTTTTTAATTAGGTTGAGTTTGGTTTTTTTCTTTTTTTTTTTTCTTTTTGGTGTTGAGTGCATAAGTTCTTCATAAATTTTGGATATTTACTCCTTATCAAATGTATCAGCGAATATGTTCTCCCATTCTCTGTGTTGTCTTTTTATTTTGTCAGTTATTTCCTTTTCTGTGCAAAATTTTTATTCTGACATAGTCCCATTTGTTTATTTTTTCTTTTGTTTCCCTTGCCTAGGAAGATATATCTAATAAGAAATGTGTTTGAGCGATGCCCAAGATTTTGCTGCCTATGTTTTCTTCTATGATTTTTGTGGTTTCAGGCATAACATTTAAGTCTTTGGTCCATTTTGAATTTATTCTTGTGTATGTGCTATAAGAAGGTAGTCTAGTTTCATTTTTCTGCATGTATCTGTCCAATTTTCCCAACACCATTTATTGAATAAACTCTCTTTAGCACATTGTATGTGCATGCTTCCTCTGTCGAGTATTAATTGACTGTAAAGCTGCAGGTTTATTTCTGGGCTCTCTGTTTCTGGGTTCTCTATTCTGTTCCATTGATCTATGTATTTGTTTTTATGCCAGTACCAGGCTGTTTTGATTACTATTGACTTGTAGTATAGTTTGATATTGGGTAGCATGATTCCTCCAAATTTGTTATTCTTTATCAGGCTTGTTGTTGCTATGTGGGGCCTTTCATGCTTCCAAATAAATTTTTGAAATATTTGTTGTAGTTCTGTGAAGTACATTATTGGAATCTTGGTAAGAATTGCTTTGATCCTATAGATTGTTTTGGGTAGTATGGACATTTTAATGACAATATTTCTTATCCATGAACACATATGTGCTTCCACTTATTTGTCTCTTCTTCAATTTCTTTCTTCAGTGTCATAATTTTTCAAGTGCAGATCTTTTACATCCTTGGTTAGGTTTATTACTACGTATTTTATTCTTTCTGAAGCAATTATGAATAGGACTGTTGTATTAATTTCCCTTCCTGTTAGTTCATTGTTGACATATAAAAATGTAACTAATTTCTGGATATTAGTTTTATACCCTACTACTTTGCTGGATTCCTTTACCAGTTCTAGTAGCTTCTTGGTGGAATCTTTGGAGTATTCTATGTACAATATCATGTCGTCTGCAAATAAAGACAATTTTACTTCTTCCTTTACAATTTGGATGCCTTTTATTTCTTCTTTATGTCTGATTTCTGTGGCTAAGACTTTCAGTATTATGTTGAATAAGAGAGGTAAAAATGATCATCCCTATCTTGTTCCTGATCTTAAGTGGAACACTTGTTTTTGCCTGTTGAGTATGATGCTGGCAGTAGGTTTGTCATATATGGCCTTTATTATGTTTAGGCATGTTCACTCTATTCTTGCTTTGGTGAATGTTTTAATAATAAATCTGTACTGGATTTTGTCAAAATCTTTTTCTGTATTTATTGATTTGATCAGGTAGTGTTTATCCTTCATTTTGTTTATATGATGAATCATATTCATTGATTTGCAAATGCTGTACCAACCTTGTATTCCCAGAATAATCCCACTCAATTATGGTACATAATCTTTTTGATGCATTGCTGTATTCAGTTCACAAAATTTTTTGGTGAGGATCTTAAAATCTATGTTCATCAGGGATGTTGGCTTATAATAATTTTTTTTCTTCATAGTGTCTTTACCTGGTTTTGGAATTAGGATAATGCTGGCCTTATAAAATGAGTTTGGGAGCCTCCGTTCCTCTTGAATTTTATGAAATAGTTTGAGAAGGAGAGGTGTTAGTTCTTCTAGAATGTTTGGTAAAATCCACTTGTGAAGCCATGTGGTCCAGCGCTTTTGTTTGTTAGGATTTTTTTTTTTATGACTGCTTCAATTTCATTAGGTATAATCTGTCTATTTGGACTCTCTGATTCTTCCTGATTTAGTTTTGGAAGACTGTTTATTTGTAGGAATGTATTCATTTTATCCAAGTTGTCCAGTTTGTTGGCATATAATTGTTCATAAAATACTTTTGCAATCCTTTGTATTTCTTTGGTGTCAGTTGTTGTTTCTCCTTTTTATTTCTGATTTTATTTGTTTGGGTTCTTTCCCTTTTTTTCTTGATGGGTCTGATTAAAACTTTGTCAATCTTGTTTATCTTTTCAAAAAACCATCTCTTGGATTCACTTATCTTTTGTATAATTTTTTCAGGGGATATTTCATTTATTTCAGCTTTACTCTTTATTATTTCTTTCCCTCTACTCACACATGCTTTGTGTCCTAACATGTGGTCTATCCTAGAAAATGTTCCATGTGTACTTGAAAAGTGTGTATATTCTGCTGCTTTGGGGTGAACTGCTCCAAATACATCAATTAAATCCATTTCATCTATGATTTAAATCCAATTCATTTAAAGCTGCTGTTTCCTTTTTGCTTTTCTGCCTGGAAATCTATCCATTGAAATCAATGGGGTGTTAAAGTCCCTAACTATAATCGTATTTCTGTGGTCTGTCCCTTTATGTCCACCAAAATTTGCTTTACATATTTAGGTGCCCCTATGTTGGGTGTGTAAAAGTTTACTAGGGTTATATTTTCCTGTTGGATTATTCCCTTCATCCTTATGTAGTGTCTTTCTTTTTCTCTTATTATAGTCATGGTTTAAAGTCTATTGTGTGGGATATAACTATTGCTACCCCAGGGTTTTTTTATATATACTCTTATTTTATCCATATTATTGTTTCCTTCTGTTCCATTTTTCTTTCTGGTTGGAGAACTTAAGCTATTCCTTATAGAAGGTGTACAGATGACAAATTTTCTTGGTTTCTTTCCTCTGAGAATGTATTTATCTTTCTGATTATTCCTGAAGGATATTTTCAATTTGGATAGTACCACAACCAACAGAATCTAATAAACATTCATATAATACTCCAACCAAAAGCAGTGTAATACACATTCTTTTGAAATATGTTGTGTGTGTGTGCAGGTCTACCATAACCACACAAATACAAAATGCTAAGAGAACAAAAATACAATGTACAGATTAGGAAAATACCCTAGCATTTTGTCTTCCATTTACATGAAATATCTTTTTTCCAACCATTTGCTTTTAGTCTGTGTGTATCTTTTAGTTTGAGGTGGGTCTCCTGGATGCAGCAAATATACAGGTCTTGTTTTCTTATCCATTCAGCTACTCTCTGTCTTTTTGTTGGAGTAAGCCACTTACATTTAAGGTGATTATTGATAGATACATATGTAGCACAATTTTATTGTTAGATTTTTTCCTGTTTTTTTCCTTTCTCTTTTCTCCCCCTCCTCTCCATCTTCTCCTCTTCCTCCTCTGCCCTCTTCATTTCTTCTTCAGATAAGCCCTTTAAAATTTTTTGCAGTACTGGCTTGCTGTTAACACAGTCCTTCAGCTTTTTCTTGTCTGAGAAGCTCCTTATTTCTCTTTTGACTTTAAATGATGGTCTTGCTGGGTAATGCAGCCTTGGTTGTAGGTCCTTGCTTTTCATTGCCTTGAATTTTTCACACCACACCCTTCTGGTCTGAAATGTTTCTGTTAAGTATTCATACTCCAGTCTGGTGCTCCCTTGTAGGTAACTACCCGCTTTTCTCTTGTGGCTGTTAGGATTCTCTCCTTATCTTTAAGCCTTGTCATTTTAACTATGATGTGTCTTGGTGTAGGCCTTTTTGGGTCCAACTGGTTTGGGACTTTCTGAGCTTATGCTACTTAAGTAACCTAAGCTCAGAGAGTAGCTTAAGTCTCCAGGATTTATGTTATTTTTCCCTTCACTAGTTTAGGGAAGTTTTCAGTTACTGTGTCTTCAAATAGGATCCCTTGCTCACTCTCTTCTCCTTCTGATATTCCCATGATGTGGATGATGTTACACTTTATATTGTCCAAAATATTTCTTCAGCTCCCTTCATTTTTGTAAACTCTTTTCCTTTTGCTGCTCTGCCTGGGTATTTTTCTACCTTGTTTTCCAAAACACTGATTCTATCTTCTGCTTCATCTAACCTACTGTTTATTCCTTCCAGTGTATTATTTTTCAGATATTGCATTTTTTAATTTTTGACTGGTCTTTTTTTATGGTTTCTATGTCTTTTTTTTTCATGCTGTTGAGTATCCTTATAATCATTACTCTAAACTCTCTATTTTATAAATTGCCTGCCTGCATTTCATCTAGTTCTTCTGGAAAATTTACTTGTTCTTTCACTTGGGGTCTATTTTTTGTCTTCTCATTTTGTCTGCTTTGTATGTTCCATCTTAGTTGTTAAACTAATCAGCTGTTAAACTTATCAGTTGTTATTCTAATCAAGCTGTAATCAGCAGCCATGGACACAGACACATGTGACGATTGCTGGGGCAAGGGAATTAGTGGAGGAAGATATAAAGGGGAATAAATGGTGATGAAAGGAGACTTGACTTAAGGTGGTGAACACATAATACAGTGCACAGATGATGTGCTGTGGAATTGTGCACTTGAAACCTGTATAATTATGTTAACCAGTAACACCCCAATAAGTTCAATACAAAGGATAAATAAAAGAATAAATGAATGAATGAATGAATGAATGAATACATAAATAAATAATACCCTTAAAATAGTGGTTTTATTTGACTTACCTGACATCTGTCTGTACAGATCAGCTTTATTATCTGCACTTAAAGCTGAGGAAACAGGCATGAGAAGGTTAAAGGAGCCTAAAATGCTATGACAAATTAGGGGGCTAACAAAGCCTAAATGCAAAATTAACTTTTGTGACTTCTGCTTAAGAGTTTAGGCACAAAGTATTTTAAGATAATGTAGACTGAGAAATGAATAAGTGAGTAAGAGTAAGGACAAAAGCATGAAAGTAGACACTCTTTTGCAGTAAATTATCTGCTATGTCCTAACTATACCCAAGTGAGGAAAAACAAACATTCAAAGCCTGAGCCCCACAGGATACTTTCATTTTGTTTTATGATCATTTTATAAACACATTTCATTAAAACTAATCAGAGTTTTCATAAAATATCATCTTGCTCATTTTATTTCTATTTTGTTAAAACTGAATTTAAAGGATTCTAGACTTTCAAGTGTGTTTCTAATTCAAAAGCATCCATAGGATTTCTTGGCAATAGAAACATTAGTATATCTCATATATAATCTTTTTCTACATATCCGTTTACCCAACCCAAAGTTTTTGAAGTCTTTTGGTTTTGCATATTCCTTTACAAGTCTTCCAGGTTTTTAAATTCATGCTTTCCTAACTGAATTATATGACCTCCAAGATAAATATTGTACTTGTTCTAGATAATTCTGATCCTGTGTTTTACTATTGTCTTACTCCCCTTCATTATTTTCTTATTTGAAACCAAGAGCCAGTGACATCTGGTTTTCACCTTAAAACACATACTCATAGATGTAAATACTATGATTAAAACATACATACATGTCTCTTTTTATTGCTAAAATTTTCTAATTATTTTATACTTTCTCAGAGGAGCTATTTCCAAATTCTTTCATTCTTTTTAATGCTATTTTGGACTTTGTCCAAATTTCAATATCTCTCTGAAGTAAAATGTTGTATATATTGCTTAACACATGTGTCTAGTCTTGTGTAAAGTACTAAGTGTGGTGCTTAAATAAAAGTGAATTGTAGGGTATAACCAGACCACTATGATATTATTAACATCTAACTTTATCATTTATGCTATTATATTATATGTATTTAATGTCCCATTGATGTATAAAATGAGTAAAACTATAGAAAAAATGGTGTATTAAAAGTTAAAGTCAAAATTAACCTGAAAAAATATTCTTCAGAAATGAAAACTACACTTGGAGTCAAATGCTTAATATTTAGACACTGAGAATACAGACAATAAATCTAAAATTCCCATGCAAGTTTAGTAGAAATGGATTTTATATAAATACTACAAATGTATTTTTTCATCTGCTAGGTAGAAGAGATATTCTTGACTCATTTTTTTTTGTTGTGTTGTGGCAAGATGACAATTTGTCCCAAATATCCTGTTTTTCATTCCTCCATTGAGAGTGAAGCCCTGCAGTTTGTTGGGCCCTTTGGTCAGTCATATTCAAGATGACATTCGCCAGGAGCAGCAGCAGCAAGAAGTTGCCACACAACCAAGTTCTGGCCTATGGAAAGCAATTAGCATATGCCTGTCTTTCTTCCCTTTAGATGATGTGATGCAGTAGTAGAGCCCTGAGCAGCCATCTTGGACAAGGACATGAAGTGAATCATTGAGGATGGCAGAGTGGAGAATAGAGGGAATCTGGTTCCCACACCTCCATGAAATATGACACCAGTCTTACGTTATTTATTTCTAGATTGCTACCTGGGTAATGGTCAATTTCGATTTGGTTTAAGCTATTGTGGGATCTTCAGTAGAGTAGCCAAACATCACCCTTAACTAACATACTGTGTAAGAAAAAATATCTTTATCCTTACATTTTTAAACTCTTATTTTTTAATGTTATATTTGCTTTAAAAAACTTTTAAACAGAACTAGAATTAATCAAGAGAGCATTAATACTTATTCATTGTTTTTTGGAATTTTGTACTATATCTTTAAGGTTTTATACTTCACTTAAAATCTAGAATAATTTGAACACAAGCACATAGAATTACTAGACTCATTTGGTACCATAGTGTTTCCTTGTGAATTTGTCAGACAATGTTCACGATGAGACACACTATGTTAACTATTGGCAATAGATTTATTTTAAATTTCATAGCATAGGTGAAAATGGAAAATAATTACCAACTGTTAAAAAATAACAATTTGAAATCTTACAGCAGGCTTTTTATAAATAAAGAATAAACAGTTATAAGTTTTTGCAGAAATAAAAGAGTACATTGTTTGTTATTTAACTATACATTTTGTAAACTTCACAATAAGAAATGTATTAAATTCTCTTGAGCCTCTATAAGATTAAAGACTAGTAAATATTATTTATTCCAAGGAAATTGAAGGCTTTGAGACCACTTGTGATTATAGGTATTTGTTTTATTGAAAAAATGTTTTGAATATGAAAACAGAATTTATGAAATTGCAGCAATGGAGTTCTTCTCCTGCACGTTAACTTTGGCTAAAGAAATGTAACACTCTGCTCACGAGGGACAGAGGTAGTCCCTAATGGCAGAGTCCTCCTTTGATCTTATTGGTTGAAGTTTACATTAAAATAAAATTTTAAAATAGTATTTAATTTTAAAAATTCTTTAAAATATTTCACAGTGAAATACATGGATATAATTTATTTATTTCAAGTTTCCTTTGTTATTGATTTTATTAATTTTCTAAATCTAGCAGCATTTTTGTGCCAGATGTACAAAAATATTCAAAATTCATTTCTGCTCAAAAAATATCCAACCTTCATTCCTAAAACAATTTTATTATTTGATGTACAGTGAAATTGCACTGTATAATTACATAATGCTACCAATTTATTTTTTGATGTACATTGGTAGTTTTGAATTTAATGCATATAATCTAACTTGAAATGTGGTTAATTGGAATACTCAGGTTTTCATTTTCTAGACTTAGAAAGAAAATTTGTTAAAGTTGGGGTGTTAAAATAATGACCAATACTTATATATAAAAATAACAAATTTTATATATTTTGAATGTTCTTAGAGCAATTCCCTGCGTTAAATATACTCCAAGGATTTTCTCTATAAATTAATGTGGACTAGGAGCTAATTCTTTTTCAATAGTTTTTATGCCAAAAGATAATCAACAGCACATAGGCACTAATAGAAGCTTTCTCTCTTTTTTGGATCAAACAAGTAATAAGCAAGCCACTAAATGGAATGTGGTCATAAAGAATGAATTCTAGCCAATAAGCCTGCTGGCATAGGCAGAGGAATGCATTCTCAGTGGAATCTACAGGGCTCAGCGGTGATTATTTCTCACCTGCTGTGGTCCGCACATCTGAATCAATCCCTCTCTGTCTCGCCCTCTCTCTCTCACACACACACAGACACACACACATTTGTTATATACTGAATTCCAGCTGTGTGTCAGTCTCTATTGTTGAGTTCTAGGGATATAAATTCAATAAGGAGCATTACTTTTAAAAATTTAAAATTTAATAATGGTAAGAGGAGGATAGATTATACTGTGTTGCAAAAATTATGTATGTATTGTTTCCTTACTCTCTTATAGGATCCCAGCATCACCAGAAAACTCTTATAGCAATATTTGGCTCTGATATCATTCTAAATAATATTTAATACTTACACCTATTATTTACTGAGTGTTTTTTATATGACAAGCACTCTTCTAAGCACTTGAAAGTCATTAACTTATTAAATTATTATAACAACCTTAAGAGGTAGCCACTATTATTATGCCCATTTTTCAAATAAGGTAACTAAGGCACACAGAGGTGCCATAAATTGCTCAGTGTCATGCAGGTAATAATAATTGGGAGAGGAGGCATTTGAGTTCAGGTGGGCTAGCCCAAACTTTCTCCATTAACTGTTACCTTCCTCTCCTCTACTATGACCTTTCGTTTAGTTCATGGACAGAACTGCTGCTCATTTTTTGTTTCTTATTATGGTGTACTGAATGCTGATGTTACATAGCTGTAACTGAACGTAATATTAAAAATAAGAAAGCTTGAAATGTTATTCAGATGTAATGTCTAAGCAATATTTCAATATTTTGTTACACATTATTTTTTAAAAAATACAAAGCCTAGAAGCCTTAAATATTTCATTAAACATTTGATACATAATTTGGAACAACCATAAACAATATAATTTGATAATTTTTCTCTTCTTCCTCTATCACTGATGACTAGTGTGCTTCCAACTCGGCAAGTATACAATAAGCCAAATAAAAAAGGAACTTGGCATCAGTTAGATTCATTCCTAACTAGTGCTTGTAGAGATCTGCATTTCTATTACTGATGGATGCGCTGAATATACATACCACACCTCTCTGGCCCACTGGCTCCCAGAGATCTGAGCTGATCAGTGAATTCTCTTATTTCATAACTATTGCTTTATTTCATTGTTTCCTGTTTGTTTGCATGCTATCTTTTCTAATACCTAATGAGCCTCTGGTAAAGGAGAGCTTGATCAATGGAATATTTGAAGGTGTATTCAATGACATTGCAGTTTATTTTTCATTCCTTTTACAATGATCAATTAAATAGTCTGAAAACTCCATCTTCGGAAGCCAAAGAAATTTGGGATATTATGTAACACACTCTTCTTTTAATGCATATTGGAGTTTTGAAGAGGTAAGGGTGTACAACATCAAGATTGAACCGTAATCTGAGCTATGAGTTTTAGGTAATAATGATGTATCAATGTTGGTTCATTAATTGTAATAAAAGTATCACTCTGGTGGAGGATGTTAATAAGGGGAAAGGCTATGCGTTTGTGGAGTTTGGAGTACATGAGAACCCTTCTGTTTGGTTTTGCTATGTACCTAAAACTGCTCTTAAAAAATAAAGTCTATTTTTTAATTTTTTTTTGTATTCAATGCTATTTTGTATTAGTTCCATCTGTACAACATAGTGGATAGACAATCCATATACTTAAAGTGTTTCTCCTATATTTCCAGCACTCACCTTCCACTATACATAATTATTACAATATTATTGACTATCTTTCTTATGCTGTACTTTACACCCTTGTGACCATTTTGTAACTACCAATTTGTACTTTTTAGTCCCTTAACTTTTTTTTACCCAGTCCCCAAACTCCCCTTCCATCTGACAACCATTAATCTTTTCTCGGCTTCTATGAGTCCGTATCTGTTTTATTTACTTGTTTATATTGTCATTTAGGTCATATAAGGGATATCATAGAGTATTTGTCTTTCTCTGACTACTTATTTCACATTACATAACCCCTTAGATCCATGCATGCTGTCACAAATGGTAAGATTTCATTCTTTTTATGACTGAATAATATTCTATTATATACATGAACCACAGCATTTTGTTCACTCATCTATTGATGGGCACTTTGATTGTTTCCATATATTGGTTATTGTAAATAACAATGCAATGAACATAGGGGTGCATATATTCTTTTGAATTAGTGTCTTGGGTTTCTTCAGATACATACCCAGAATTGGAATCACTGGGTCATAAGACAGTTCAATTTTATAAAAGCTATTATCTGAAAATTATATAAAAGGAATCTTCAGAGACCATATATAACAAAGGAACTAAAAACTATAGTTGAAAGCTCCTGCTAAATATATTTTTCTACTGAGGGGATTTGCCAATAGAAATAATGGAGACCCATAGAGTTTAATAATTATTTAGGGGCAATAAGAAAGGCTTAAGCCTGCAAAAATGAAAAGTTTATCATGGAAACGCATCCAACACAGATAATTCCGACCTTTCTAATCACTATTCTTCCTGCCGAGATATTACACGTAAAGTTAAATCAGAGCCTGGGCTCTGTGCAGGAAAAAAAGATTTTCTAAAAATTTTGATTGGTGGTTAATATCTTTGAATGAGTCTAAGTGAGGTTCAAATGTATAGTACCCACACAATTAAAGAAACTCAAACCAAAAAAGTCAACTCAAAGTGTCACTTATTTTCTGGTCTACTTTAAGCACATTAAAATAATTGTGAGGTGACTGAAAAAAGCAAATGCCAGCTCCCTCAAAACGAATGTTCTCATTCTTCAAGGATTCTCATAGATAAAGCTGTTGGGAAACGCCCAGCCTGGTTTCAAAAGCTGTAACCCTACCCACAGGCTAGAGGGCCCCAAGGCTGGAAATAATCAGGAAGCCTTGGAGGAACAGGTTCCTGCGGTGACCTGACCTGTTCTCCCTTAGCCCCTGCCCTTCTGCTTTGCCTTGTGATTGTCCGTGCCAAGGACAGGTAAGACCCCTCAGGGGAGGGGTAACCTAAGCCAGGCATTGACCAATATGGGCAACAGATAAGAGATTGGAGGACACGGAGAAGGGGCAAAAAGGACCCCACGCCTCTCAGCTTGGCTTGGACACGGCCGGAACCCTCATTGCAGCCTAGAAGCAGTCTCCTTATCTCTTGGTGGTTCTCTCCCCGCTCCTGGCTGAGGCTTGAAACAGGACAGGGGTCAGCTCTAAACCAGATCTAGCGGTTGCCAGGGTAATCAGGCCTAAAAGTAAATTCTTTAGAGTGTGCTCTGTTCCTCCCTCAGATATCTAGTCAGCTCAGGCTGCGAAGGACCTTCACATTATTTATATGCCTTACCCTTTATCATTAAGGCGCTTGCCCCTATCTTCATTCTCTTTTGTTCAGACTGGTCTCCTCTCAGACCCATGTAAATCAGTGAATACCTGTCACTTGTTTTCTTAAAGATACCTATTCTCTGTGAACCTTAACATGCTAATGCAACATGTGTACATATGCATTCTTGTTACCTAGCCCACTGATAAGTTTTTCAATAAAAGCCTTGGAACAAAGGGCAACAGGGTTTTCCCCACTAGGGGGATGTGCCACGGCTTTCTCCCGTAGAAGGGAAGTACTCCGTCTGCTCTCCAGCAAACAGAGAAGTGTTTGCAACGTTTTCGGTTTATTCCCCCTCATCTGTGACAACTCCAGGTCAGGTTCTGAGGGTTTCAGAGCCCTGCTCTCACCTCAGACAGCCCCAGGTGGTTTCCCTCAGGTTTCAGGGAGCGCTGCGCTCTCTGCGGCCCTCCCCTGGGTCAGTGTGCCCCTATTGCCACCTGGCAGTATGACATAAAACTATATCAACAATGAGTTCACAGTCCAAAATTACAAAATACAAAGGAAATAAACTGTCATTTGCAAGAATCAGTGCGTTGGACACCAAAGGACTGGTGATAGTACCATTGAGTTCTGAGTCCAGAAAATATGCATTATTCTCAAAAACATCCACAAAAAACAATAACTTCAAAACTGGTAAAACATATTTTGAAATTTATCAGTGAATTTCCCCATAACTCAAAGATCAAAGGAAAAATAAAAGTGAAAACCTGAAAATACATAGAACTGAATAATACTAAAATATTAACTCTGACAATGTAAGTTACTACTTAGACTGAAATGTTATTAAACATTTTAAAATATTATATATTCTAATTGTATATAATTATATGTCAATATATTAAACATAGTATAAAATATACTTATACATAGATATATATTTAGAATATATTACATATATTATTTTAGAAAAGAGGGGCTAAAATTAATTAGCTAATTGTCAAAAGTAACAAGCTGGAAAGAACAAACAAAATACAAACCAGCAATCCAAAAAAATCAGAAGAAAGGCTATAATAATAAAGACTAGAGCAGAATGCAAAGGTAAATTGGCAACAGTCAACAAAACTAAAAGTTGGTTCTTTATAAAGATTAAGTAAGTAGACAAACCTTAAGAATTAAAAAGGTAAAAATAAAGTAGAAATTATAAAAATATAAAAATAATTGGAAAATTTACATTAAGTATTTGCTAAAAATATAACTTTCCAAAAATATATCAGTAAAAAATAAAGCCTTATTACCAGATATTAAATTAATCAGAACACATACGCATATTGACACAACCTCACAAATCAGATGGTTTTAGTATTAGGTTCTACCACACTTTCAAGGGAATAAAAATTGCTAACACAAACTGTCTTAGAAAATAAAGAATTAGCATTGAATAACTCATTTAATAAAGATTTATAACCTTGATATCAAAACTATATAAGGACGATATAAGAAAACATCACTAGAGGTCAGTCTCTTTATTAATAAATATACATCCAAATATTTTAAAATATTAATAAGCTAAATTTTTCAAATAATAATGTATAAATATATAAATTCATCTGAGTTAATATGTGTTAGCTTAGGAATTTCAAGGACATATTTGCTCTCAATAAACCATTATTGTAATTTAGTACTTTACAGATACAAAGAGCAAAAACAATTACTATTTTCAAAGATACAAAAATCTTTCAATAAAATTCAACACCACTGATGGGACAAAATTCTTAGTAAATTAGAACCAGAAGGATAGGAGGGAATGTCTTGATAAATAGTATCTTGATATATAGTATCTAACAAACACTGAGGGTGAAAAGCAACAAGGATACTCTTCAAAGCAGGAAGGAGGCAAGGAAGTTCATGATCATCACAGCTATTTCACATGGTATTGATGAATTCATCCAAGCAATAAGACAACATTCAGTATCAGGGTAAGTAATAGGATAGAAAGGAAGTATTGTGATTATTAGCAGAAAATATGTTTGTCTACACAGAGAAAAGAATCTTTAAGCAAATCATAATAGTTTAGCAAGTTTTTTAACATACACATAAAAACTTTCACTCATATTGTTTGTTGTTGTTCACTATCAACCTTCTTAACAATCATTTACATATAATATTTCTATATTCTGATTTCCTGTTCATTTGCCAATATATTTTAGAATGACTTCTGTCCCATTCCTTTCTATCAAAATATTGATATTTTTTTAACCTGGTTTTTTAGTACCATTTGATGTTCCTATTTCTTCATTGAAATACTGTTCTGTTTCACTGTGATACCACCCTCTTTTGCTTTTTCTCCTAATTGACCAGCAACACAATTGAATTTGTGTATCTAAATATATCTAAATATTGAAATGGTATGATACTGTGAAAATACAACATAAAAGATTTAAAAATGTATATGGCATTTACCATGAATGGAACTTGCATGACCGGATGTTACTCTGTGTGAGTCAGTGAGTGAGTGGTTACTGAATGTGTAGACCTAGGACATTGCTGTATATCACCATGCACTTTATGAACACTGTATGATTAGGCTACACTAAATTTATAAAAGTATTTTTCTTTCTTCAATAATAAATTAATGCTAGCTTATTGTAACTTTTTTACTTTATAAACTTTTTAATTATTTTAGTTTTTGCCTTTTTTCAACAATATTTAGCTTAAAAGAGAAAATATATTGTACAAAATATTTTTCTTCATGTTCTTATTATGTAAGCCTTTTTCTATTTAAAAATTTTAATTACTTTTTATTATTTTTTTAATTTAACACATAAACACACACATTAACCTAGGCCACACAGGGTCACAATCATTGATATCACTATCTTCCACTTCTACATCTTCACTCGCTGGAAGGTCTTCAAGGCAATAACACACATAAAGTTGTCATTTCCTGTGATAACAATGACCTTCTTGTGGAATATCTCCTGAAGGGACCTGCCTGAGGCTCTTCTTGAAAAGGGGTCATTCTTTTCAGAAATAGGTCAATGGTGGTTTGCTTGGTTTGCTTCTTTTTGTCATCATAGATTTGCTTGCAAGCAGATAGTGCACCATTAACATTTCTCTCCATATGAAAAACTTCCAGGTGTTGGGGTCCATATTTTCTTTTTATTTTAATTTTCTTTCTTTTTTTTAAATTTTATTTTAATTTATTTTTTCAAATACATTTGTCTCTGCCAACCCGCCACCACTTTCCCTTGCCCCCTCCCTCCTTCCCTCCCTCAGCTCTTCCCCTTTGGTTTTGTCCATGAGTCCTTGCTATATGTTCCTTGACTTTCCCCTTCCCTTCCTTTTCCCCATCCCCCGCTCCCTCCTTCCCTCTTATCTCTGTTGATTTCCTTTCCTTTCAGTGTTGCTGGTCTTATTTTCCTTGCATCTTTGTATTGTTGGTTAGGTTCCACTTATAGGTGAGATCATATGGTATTTGTCTTTCGCCCCCTGGCTTATTTCACTTAGCATAATGCTCTCCAGTTCCATCCATGCTGTCGCAAAGTTTAGTAGTTCGTTTTTTCTTTCTGCTGCATAGTATTCCATTGTGTATATGTACCATACCTTTTTTATCCAATCATATACTGATGGGCATTTAGGTTGTTTCCAACACTTGGCTATTGTAAATTGTGCTGCTATGAACATTGTGGTGCAGAGGTTCTTTTGTATTGGCGCTTTGGTGTTCTTAGGGTATAGTCCCAGCCGGAGAATCACTGGATCATAAGGCAGTTACATTTTCAGCTTTGTGAGGAAATTCCACACTGCTTTCCACAGTGGCTGCACCAGTCTGCATTCCCACCAACAGTGTACTAGGGTTCCTTTTCCTCCACAGCCTCGCCAGCACCTGTTGTTTGTGGATCTGTTTATGATGGCCATTCTGACCGGTGTGAGGTGGTACCTCATGGTGGTTTTAATCTGCATTTCTCTGATGGCTAGTGATGCTGAGCATCCTTTCAAATGCCTCTGTGCCTTCTGTATCTCCTCCTTGGAAAAGCATCTGCCCAGGTCCTTTGCCCATTTTTTGATTGCATCGTTTGTACAAAATATTGTTCCATATTTTCAAACATTTTAATGAGCTTGGTGAAATCTTCAATAGCTTCTGTTAAATCATTCACTCTGATTTTTTTTAGATGTTCTTTTTTTTTTTCTAACATTTTCCTTTTCAGTGGAATGAAGGAAACTGATAGAAAAGAAATAAAGTATGAAATCAAGAAACCTGGGTTCAACATTTAGTTTTTCTAAGCAGTTTTGTGATAAGCACAAATTATTTTTCCTAGGTTAAGTTTTTAATTTTTTCCCCACAGGTGTTTTTTTATGTTGTAGGTGTTGGAATATAGGGCCAGACATTTATTATTCTATGTTATCTTTAACCTTTTGTACAGCCTAATAATTCATGTTTCTAACTTACTTATTCACTAACTCTGTTCCAGTCTCTTTGCTAGGTACTGTAATGGATAGAGTGAAAACTTAAAATCAATGATCAATGGAATTCTATCTCCTGCTAGAGAAAACTTTGAACTTCGTTAATAAGTTATGTGCTCCCACCTCTTCCTATTTAAAGTAGTTAAATGCATTGCAAATATACCATTTGTATAGGACAGTTAAGCAAGACAACAGAATTCTGAAAATCTGAAAACTGTCATTAAACCTAAGAATAATATAGTTACAAATGTTCTTTTTTTCCTCCAAGCAGAAGATTGACTTGCAAGAATTATTTCTTCTCACCTTTGTAATGTCATCATATTCTTTATTTATGGTTTTCCCACTTACTCTTTTATCCCTCAGAAACAATCAGGGATTGAACCTATCTAACTGTATAAACACATGCACTAGTGTCCCTGAGGTCAATGGCTCTCTCAAACCGATTTCCACCTGTTAGGCAGCATGTGCCTTCAGTGTGTGGTTGAACTAAAGAACTTAGGTGGGAAATTTCCACAATCTATGTGGATTTTGAATTCTATTTCAGTATGGAGTATTTTCTACTCATTGATAACTTAGGCAGATGGCTTTCCCAGAGCAGTCAAAACACATTTCTTTCATAACAGGCTACTGAAACTAGCAAAAATTCTAAGAAAGAAAAATAAAACCCACAAATCAACACAGTCACACCTCAGAGTCACTGTAATTAAGAAATTGTTCTTGTGACTTACCCTAACATGGAACCACTAGATCATATAAACTCAGGTAAAGGCAATGAAATGTGAGGTAAACTATTTGAATGAGCTACACATTTCCCCTCAAGAACAGAGTGCATTCTATGACACAGGTGTTTCAGTAATTGCAGTACATTAGGAATATATCATGTTTAACAGACCTTGTACACACATTTCCACCTGTGAGAGGTGGTGGTCCAATTTCAGGACTTCAGGCTGAGTATCAGATATACATAAGTCCACGTTGTTTAATAAGGCTCAGCATGCTGAACGAATCCTGTAATTCTTGTCTCCTCCTTGCTCTGCTATTGATTAGTTGTATGATGGAGGTAAATCACTTGGCCTTAGCATGTCTACATTTCCTCATGTACAAGAGCTTAATATTACAGAAGAGTTTTGCAGACCCTTTATGGGAAGTAAAACTCAGATTTTCCTTCAAACCAATGAAAATTTAAAAATGTAAACTCTTGAATCCAGAAAGAATCTCTGGTTGATTAACTATTGGGTTAATATTCTGACAAAAGAAGAATGAATTACAGAAGTATGAAGAAGTTTTATTATGATACTGTTATATCAGTTGAATTCCTGTAGAAACCTCAACTCTAGTTATTCCACTAGAAGTCAAACACCAAGGAGGAACTCAGGACATGACTTTTTGTCCCAGTATTATAATATAGTATATTAACCATTTACAAAATATAACCTACCAGCTTCATTAAATGTTTTAAAATCAATTTATGTAGCATAAAAAGTATAATATCATATGATTAAAACTGCAAGCTGAAAATTGCATGAAAGGAAGAAAAGAAGTATACCAAAACTATACTTTTGTTAAAAAAAAATTATATTTAGCTTAGCATTTCTTGACAGCTAAGTACTGGAAGTACTTAGTTCTGAAATTGGTTACATGATTCACATGTTTGTTTGCCAAACAAAGGGAAGAATAGTATTTCTACAAGTAAAGCAAATGTAATTTTTGTGGTTCAGGTTTGTCATTTCTTTGTGTTCTTACACAATAAACATTAATAGTATTTTTCTGTAAAGCTTTCTTGATTTAAAATGTAATTAAAATCTATATTTTGTCACAAATTGAAAGACTGGTCCCAATTTCACCACCCTGGCTAGAGGAGAGACATGAAGAGTGGCCCTGTTGCCCCAGTCTCCATGGCTGGGCTCTCCGAGAGGAAGCACCAGCTAGCCAAACCCTGGACCTTTCTAAGAGCACAGCGAGATTCAGAGGAGGTGTCCAGTCAACTTCCTGGATTGTTTAATCTCACCCTGGTATGCCACTGGGGGTTTTGTGGTGGCTGATTTGACAGCAAGCACTAAATGATGTATAACTGAGGTATTCATTCCTCATAATCATAGGCACAAGACTTAATTTTTAAATTTATAAAAATAAGTACATTAGTACTTCAAGTGCTAATGCTGCTTTTGATCATTGAAATATGCCACCATCAGGATTGTTTGCCTTTTGAGTTATTTTTCTGGTCTATGATGATGTTTGCACTCTTTTATGCAGACCACATCAATGAAAGAGATGCTGCAGTGGACACCAGTTTGATTTTCCTACATCTTTAAAGTATTACCTTTCACTGTGCTGACTGAGAGTGCTTCTTTATTCTAGGCTGAGGTATTCCTTAAGGAGCTAAGATGGCTATTGGATCATCTCTCAGGTAGGTTAAATTCACATAAGGTCTATTAAAGAGACCCATAATTATTTACACATTCATATATCACATTTTTCTCTGCATAGAGAACATATTCAGAGGGGCATTGGCCAAAGGCAGGGACCTGGACAAAGTGTCTGCTATTAAACCTGCATCATTCAGGCCACTTTGCTGTTTAATAGCTATGGCCAAGTGAAATGAATGGTTACCATTTGGAGATACAACATAAAGAGGATTCTGTTTCAGGAGGTATGTTGATATTGATTATTGCTTTCCAAAGTTTTTCCTGCCATGACACACTCAGAAAATTATATTATTTGTTTAGTGTGCTATAGAGAATAAAGAAATCTGTTAATATGCATGGGCCACTTATCCACAGGATCTGGAGACCCCAAACCCCATCCAGAGACCTTTGGGAATGAAGAGACACATATGTAATTTAGATATTATCTGTTTAGCCTGATGACGGTTGAGGACCTTGGAAAGAGATGACTCCAGTGACCCCTTTGTTTGCCAGCTTCTGTAAGATGAGGCACTCTTGTAGTTAATGGAGAGGTAAAGTGTAGAGGAAAGGTCATGATATTGGAAGTTTTGGCTTCTACCAAAATGACCCAAAGGTCTTTTGATAGATTGTTTAACCTTGTTAATTTCAATTGGCATTAACAAGGTTAACTGAAGAATTGGAGAACTAGAAAGAAATTGGTCTTCGTTTTTCTTCCTTATGTTAAATGTTATAATATCAGCATGTACAAGGTCTGTCCAGACTAAGTCCAGCCATTGTTAATATAATGAGAACAGTTTGCATGACATCCATGTAACCTAGCAGCCAAAGAGAGTGGACTGGAATGCTCAACTTTGAACAGTGTTGACTTCACTGTACTAGTCAGTGGGGACAGTAGACACTGCTGAGTGAGCATGTATACTGTGTGGCCATCACATTCAAAATGACTGAGTCAGTAGGGCAACAAATCTGCATCAATTGTTATGTTAAACTTCAACATTCCTCCTTGGAAATTATTCGGATGATTCAGAAGGTTTTCCAGGATGATGCAATGAGTGCAGCATAAATAAAAGTGTGGGAAAAATGCTTCAAAGATGATAGAGATTCTGTTGAAAGTGATCCACATGCTGGAAGGCCTGCAACAAGCTGAACACCTGAGAGTGCTGAAAGTGTACAGGTTGCAATCCACAAAGATCGGCACTGATAGTGCGAGAACTAGAAGCTGATCTGGGGATTCCAAAAACTACTGCGTCTGTGATTTTGATGGATCTTGGCATGAAACTCATCATGGGAAAATTCATTCTGGGCTTCTGCTATCAGAGCAGAAGGAACATCGTGCAGCAGTTCTTAATGACTTGATTCAAACCATTACCAATGAACCACGTTTCCTCAAGAAGGTCATAACTGGAGATGAATCTTGGGCCTATGGCTATGATCTAGAAACAAAGGCCCATTCATCTCAGTGGAGGTCACCTGGTTCTCAACGCCAGAAGAAAGAGTGGCAAAGTCACAGCAAGCACAAGACCACATTAACTGTGTTTTTTTTTGTTTTGTTTTGTTTTTGTTTTTTTAATTAGGAAGGTGTTGTCCATCATGAGTTTACTCCTCCAGGTCATAAAATTAATAAGAAGTACTATCTCAATGTTTTTCTTGGTTGAGCTGCAATATGACAAAAAATGCTGCAATTATGGGCAACTGGTGACAGGCAACTTCATCACAACACACTGGCTCATGCATCACATCTCAGACAGAGATTTTTGGCAAAACATCAAATCACCCAGGTGACTCAGCCTCCCTAGAGCCAAGATTCCGGGATCTGAGATTTCTGGCTTTTCCAAAACTAAAATCACCTTTAATGGAAGAGATTTCAGATCATCAATGAGATTCAGGAAAGTACGACAGGGCAACTGATGGGGATTCCAACAAAGAATGTTGCAGAGTGTTTTGAACACTAGAACTGATACTGGGAGAACTGTGTGACATCCCAAGGTGCCTATTTGGAAAGCAACTAAGACATCATTGCCTCATGTACAATGTTTCTTGTATCTTGCATCATGAAAATGCCTATTTTTATATTACACGTCTGGATACTTTCCAGACAGATGTAGGATATTAATGCCTAAATATCACTGACTAAGTTTATGTGATTTGGGAGTGGAGAGAAGGAAAAAGACATTCTATAGTATATTTAGTAAATTATTATATAATATAACCATCTGAACTCATTAGAGATATTAATTTTAGTTTATTGATGATAAACCTATTATTAAATACTAATTTTCTACAGCTTGCTGAAATCAGAATAAAGTAATTTTTGAAGAACAAAACAAATGATCACCTCTAAGTGTAATTAAGACCAAATTTATTTATCTCATCTTTACTTCAGTTCAGAAATAGAGAAAGTGAATTAAATATTAATTTAAGATATTTAAAATCACTTGTTTATATTGTATTAGGATTAAATTATGCAAAAATAGAAATATGCCATACCTCAATACCCTTAATATTAATTAATATATATTAAGACGTGTGGTGTTTTCAAAAAGCAGTCATTATAGCTTTGGGCCGTGTGCTCAGTTGGTTGGAACATTTTCCCATAATGGAGAGGTTGTGGGGTCAGTTTCTGGTTTGGACACATACAGGAGACAACCATTCAATGTTTCTAACTCTCCCTCCCTCCCTTTATTTCCCCCTTCCTCTCTCTCTAAAAGCAATGAAAAAATTTTCTGGGTGAGGATAAAAATAAATAAATAAAATAAAAAACAAAAGCCATCACTGTAGAGACTGTGGAAAATTAGCTGGTAATTTTATTAATATAAAATTTCTATGATTATAGTAAATTATCAGAAACCAAAATGATATGAAATTTTAAAACATCAGGAATCAATATTTATTAAAATATTGGTTTTGTTCTATGCTTTTAAATAATTATGAAGATTTCTATTGCTCATCTAAGACATTTATAGAAATAATTGTTTAATATTAAAAACACAGAGTTCAGTTTTTTAGCCAGTATGATTCAAGAAAAGTTAACTAATACTGAAAACACATGCTAAGAAATTAAGTTTAAAAATAAATAATAACATTAATGTCATATTTTATATTATTGCTAGATTAAGCCAAAAGAGTAAATACTAGAAATTTCATAAGTATACATCACTAAGTAACCCCCAAACTACTTATAATTTAGGTTTTTATACATTTAATCCTGTGAGTATGTGTTTTTATAATATAAATCTTTTGTTAGGAACTCAGGCTCTCATTCCCTTTGAGTCTCTTTACCTGCCTTTAAGCATCTGCCTTGATCTTCATCTTTAAATTAAAGAACCTCAAGACAGGACTAGTGTGTGCTGGGTTTCAAAGGGTACTCACTCTTATAAAGTTCAATTCTTAAAATAAGTGCTCAGCTCAGAGTCTGTTTTGATCCAGTCACTTTGCTACAGAGAGTTATGAGCAGTAATAATATACTCTGTCCTCAAGAATATCCAATTTATTGATTGATTGAGTCATTCATTCATCTATCCTTGCCTTCTGCTAACTTACCTTTTCAAAAAACTTAAGACTGATGGCTGATGCAATGAAAGTCAACAGAATACAATCTTAGTCCTGGGTTTGCACATATTCATTTATCTCCTGATGGCCACTCTTTCTTCCTCCATAATATACAGAACCTTGACTTTATTCTATTTGAAATGCTTACTTTCTCCCTGAAGCTTGTGGTGATCTTGGTATTCAGCACCAGCCAACGGGATTCAAAAGGAATGGGCAGAACTCAACTGGAAAGAGCTTCTGGAAAAACATTTTTTTTTCCTGCTAAAGAAACAGAATCAACGTAGACCTATACGCCTCTGTCGAGTCACCATTTTTCCTTCTTCCATCCTGGAATGAAGCTGTAATGCCTGGAAGTGAAGCAGCTATAATGTGAACACGAGAACAGGAGCCACAAGCTAAAGATGGTAGATGAGGATGCTGAAAGAACCTGAGACTTTGAGAAGCTTTCAAGTAGCTCTGACCAATTGTCTAACCATATCTAGAGATTTTTCTGATGTCAAAAATATTATAGTATTACATTCCTCATCTACTCTACTTTTCTCAGGATACTCTAGATTTTTTGGCTCTATTTCTCCCTTTCTTTAGGTTTACATAAATTCTGTCTCCAGGAATTCAGAAAAATAACTGGGCATTTTCTGATGAATACAAAGATAGAAAGAAATCATTGATTTGAGGAAATGTTAGTATACAGACTTGCCTAAGACTGGTGTTAAGACTGGGAGAAAACTAAAGTTTTTAAAAGTCAGTTATGTTTGCTACTTGACCACATCATATATTTATGATATATAAAAAGATACTGTGAAAAAAAGACAAATATGATTCCCCATATTAGTTTAAATTTATATTTCCCTTAATGTTAAGATGTAAGCCAGCTTTGCTATCATTATTACCAAAAGGAAAGAGTGGGTTTTTTCTTGGCCTTTCTTTTTACATAATCCTTCCCTGGTCACAGTAAAATGAAGAAATAATAACAAAAAGCCAAACACACTCTCACACAAAGTCTCAGTAACTAAATGAGAAATTCAAACATGTTGTTTCATCTTTAAAATGCTACGCTATATTTTCCTCAAGTAATTAAATAATTTCATATATAGAAACTTGCTCCTGATTTACTTATTGAATATTATAAATCTTAATGAAATCCTATTGCCTATATCTTTAGAAAGACAATATGTATTTTGGTAAAACTGATATTTTGATCCCAGAGGGTCCTTGGCTCAAATTCCATCAGAGAATGCTTGTGCTGTTCAACTTCATATGTTATTGGTTAACATGCTCTAATTTTCTTTTTTAAAAACTGATCTTATTGGTGACCCAAAGGCCTTTTCTTGTTTTTCTAGTAACATAAGGGGCAGGTAAGTGGAAAAAAATATGTGAGATGGGGGATAAGTTGCAGACTTTCTGAATTTTGATAAAATAGAACGCTTTCTAGGATTTCCTTCTCCTCACGCTCTTTCAGAATCTGAAATCTTTAACTTGCGGGGTCTGGGAAAATATTTTTTAATTTAGTTAGTTAATGATTCAGTACTTTTCACCATATTCCATTTTGGGAGGTCATAATTACAAACATTCTAAAGTCATAATTTAGAGAGTTTTGTGAGAGATTCTTAAAAAAATAACTTTTTAGCATAAATAAATATTCAAAGAAACTTACAAATTTAATTCTTTCTTTACTAAGTAGCCAAGTTAGTGTTTGTTTTAAAACAAAATGCACCCAAATATTTATATGTTTCCCTTAAAGTATTTTAATAATTCTTGTTGTGGGTTGTGTGTGTGTGGAAACAATTATCATGTTAGCACATGATTCATAGCATATATGTTTGCAAATACCTTCAATACTTACATGTTATTTCTTCTGTATGAGGTTTAACATTCCAGGCTGTGTTTAAAAATATATAAAAGAAGTAATAGGAAAAACATGTGTTCACACACCTTGCTTTGCATAATAATTTATTAAAGTGAAAAAATATAAGCAAGTAAGATCAATCTGACTAGTGCTAATTATTTGGTGTGCAACAGTCAACCATAGGAGAAAAATATTTGAATATTTAGACTGGCAGTTTTAATGCTGCAAGGTAGATGTTTAGTGGGGAAAACACCTGCTGCTAATGTTTTCAATTAATGTGCCTCTACAGTAGATTTTTATGAGTTCAGACATCACACCTTTACATTGCCCTATGCATCCTTAACACCGCAAAACCAAAGATTATCAACATTAATGATGATTTACAAGTTCTCTTATAATGCTTCAAGTAAACATTTTTCAACTTCTCTTTCCTTACTTATCCTATCCCTAGTCTTCCCTTCTCTCTTCTCCTTGTATATTCTCCTTCTTTCCCACTCTCCATCATTTCTCCTTCTTTTCTTTTTCCTTCATCTTCTTTTTAAGTATACCATCCTGGCAAAGTTAAACTTTTTAGATTCAAATATTAATGGTAAAACAATATTTTGTCCCTTACTACCTCATAAAAAGCGAACTCTTGTCTATGTTTTTATATCAAAAAGAGATTGTTTTGCTTTGATAGATTTATATGTTCCTTATATAGCAGTAACATAAAATTGGCCACACAGAGAACAGTTTAAGAAAAGTGGGATCTTAGAATTTAAATTTTTTATTCATTTTGTTTTCTGTCTTTATTTTTTAAAATATTTTACTGATTTATTTTTAGAGACAGAGGAAGGGAGGGAGAGAAAAAAGCATCACTCTGTGGTTGCCTCTTGTGTGTCCCCCACTGGGGACCTAGCTCAGAAACCCAGGCATGTGCCCAAACCAGAGACCCTTTGGTTTGAAAGGCTGGTGCTCAATCCACTGAACCACATCAGCTGGGCTCTCTATTTTTTGTACTCAGAAACTTAGGACAAAAAGAATATCTGCTGGGTAAGAGTTTTAAAGACATGTTTATCTAGATATTTTAATGTACAGTTGGAAATTTTCCTATAAATAAAAAGAGAAAAAACCTGGAAATAGATTTAATACAATATTTCAACAAAGATTTTGGTACTTTCAAGATTCAGCCTCTAAGGTTAGTAGTGTATTGCCAATGGAAAGTAAAGTAACTATCTCCTCAGTTGCGACAGTACCCTAAACTCAATTTTTTTAGTTTGGTTATTTCAGATCAATTTTATTTTGCTTTTTATGGGCTCTAGCAAAGATCCTGTTACAGTCTTTTACAAAATGGAGGCATTCCTCAACATATTGTCTATTTTATTTTTAATATAATGGCACTGAGATTGTGAGGCTGGTGAATTGCTGTTCTTGACTCATGAATTCTGTGGCATAAACTTTACTGGGTTCTTTTGTGGAGTAGAAAGCCTAATCCCATAACCACAGATGCTGTTCATCTCCCTGTCGTTTCCTTCCAAAGAACAAACCACAACTGCAGTATAGCACTACACAGAAAAATGCACACATTTCATTCAGTTTCAGAAGGAATGCTTTAGGAGGATGTGGTTTAATAAAATGTTGAGAGTCTAAAGAAGAGAAAATGAACAGACTTGAGTGATAGCTAAAATTAAAGATAAAAAATCTAAAAAGTCTCATAATTATTCAAAGTCCAAGGCACAGTTTTATACATATTCACTCTCTGGTAATTAAATACTTAAATGCTTATGTATAAATTATCTACTCCAGTTAATATAAAGTGTAGTGAAAGCTATTTATAAAATCAACTAGATTAGAAACTTGGCTCGAATACCTATGAGAACAGAACAGAATAGCTTCATGATATTCCTTTATTTCCCACTTTAAACCACTAAGAACACTTTAAGAAAGTATGGCTTGTCAAATAGTAAATACTGTCAGGTATGAACTAAAAAGGGGAAAAATAAATACTTACTGGGAAAAAAATGTGGTTAACTGTTTCAGTTATCATTTATTATGTGGTATGGACTGTCATAAAAAATAATTCACTGTTCCATCAATAAATAAATGGACAAAGGACATATGCTACATATATACAATGGTATGTTACTCAGCCATCAAAAAGAATAAAATATTGCCATCTATAATAACATGAATAGATGGACCTAGAGGGTATTATGGTAAATGAAATAAATCAAAGAAAGACAAATACCATATTATTTCACTTATATGTGCAACCTAAAAAAACAAAATAAACAAACAAAACCAAATAGAAATAGACACAAAGATACAAGAAACAAACTGGTGGTTACCAAAAAGAAGAGGAGTTTGGGGGTTGGATGAAACCCATAAACGGAGTTAAAAGATACAAGCTTCCAGTGAATATAGTTATTAATATTGTAATAACTATGAGTGGTGACAAATATTAACTGGAATTATGGGGACCACTTGAAATATACATACATATTGAATTATTATGATTACATATGAAACTATAAGATATTGTATGTCAACTATATGTCAATAAAAAAACCACTGTTTTATAATTTTCATAAGAAATTTAAGGATATGTGTCAATTTATATCTGTTTTCACATCGGTGCTATCCATTGAGAAACCATAACTTGAATGTGGCCATTAGTAGTAGTGTCATCTTAATGAATCATTGAGAAGCAATGGACAGTCCATGTAGTTTATGATTATCATATAATCACGGTATAAAAAGAGATCTAGTGCAAGTTCCTTCCATTAAGCTTCGATGCTCTTTTGGTTTTTTTTTTTTTGAAATACAGACCACATGTTATTTTATGTTTTTAAGTTTTAATGAGATATAACGAGTATACCAAAAATTTGGTGAGCTTAGATATATTTATATACTAATGCTACAATTAACACAAATAAGGTAATAAAAATATCCACTATCTCCAAAAGTTTTGTTTTTTTCTTTTTATTTTTTTTGTTTTTCGCTTGGATTTTCATGGAACAAACATTTAATATGAGGTCTATCTTCAACCCATTTTTTAAGTACACCATACCTTATTGTTAACGATAGGCACTATGTTGTACAGCAGATCTCTACAACTCACTTAGCTTGTATAACTGCAACTTTATTCTCATTGAACAACAGCTCCCCATATCTTTCTCCATTCTCTGATAATGACTATTCTATTTTCTGCTTTTATACATTTAACTATTATAGGTGGCTCATATGAGAGGAATAATACAGTATTTTATATCATTGGTTTGAACAACTACTTTAATTAAATTCAGAGAAAAAAAAAACAAAACCAGAGGTATTAGACTTCTTGACTTTAAATTGTACTACAAAAGTACAATAATCAAAATAGTATAGTATTGCAGAAAAACAGACACACAAACCAATGGAACAGAACTGGGATCTCAGAAATCAACCCACATGTGTATGGGCAATTAGTTTCCCACAAAGGAGCCAAAAACCATACAATGGAGAAAAGAAAGCCTCTTACATAAGTAGTGCTGCAAACTTGAAAAGCCACATGCAACAGATTGAAAGTAGACTGCTATTCTGTACCATGCACTCAAAAGGGATCAAAGACCTAAATATAACACCCAAAACAATAAAATACACAGGAGAAAACATAGGTGCTAAACTTATGGATCTTGATCTCATAGAGGATTTCATAAATTTGACCCCAAGGGCAAAAGAAGTAAAAGTAAAAATAAATGAATGAGACTATCAAACTAAAAAGCTTGTGCACAGCAAAAAAAGAAACTCTTAACAAAGCAGAAAGCTAACTGAATGGGAATTATTTGCAAACAATTCCTCAGATAAGATGCTAATATCCAAAATATGTTGTATAAAGAACTTACACAATTCAACATAAAAACAAAAAATCCAATTAAAAAATTAGCAGAGGAAATTGACACTTCTTCCAAGAAGAAAGTACACATGGCCAATATACCAAAAGATACTCAATTTTACTAGCTATAAGGCAAATTCCAATCAAAATCACAATGAAACAGCACCTTACACCTGATAGAATGACTGTTATGAACAAGACAAGAAATAACAAGTGTGGCAGAGATTGTGAGGAGAAAGGAATTCTCATGCAGTGTTGGTGAGAATGTAAATTGGTACAGCCACTTTGGAGAACAATATAGAGGCTCCTTTAAAACTTAAGAGTAGAATGGCCATATGACCCACCAACCCCAGTTCTGGGTATCTGTCCACCTGCAAAATTTAAAAAATTTATTCACAAATATATATGTACACTGACATTCACTGCAGCATTATTCATAATTGTCAATATGTGGAGACAACCGGTGTCCTTAGGTGGATGATTAGATATAAGAGGTGTGGTACATATATACAATGGAATATTACTCAGCCATAAGAAAAGATGAAATACTGTCACCTGTGACAACATGAATAGATGTTGAGAGTATCATGTAAGCAAAATAAATAAGTAGGAAAAGGACAAAAACCATACGATTTAAGTAATATGTGGGATATAGAACAGAAGCAACAAACAAAAAATGAAAAAACCTCAGAGACAGAAAAAACAGTATAGTGGTTACCAGAGAAAAAGGGAGCTTGGGGATAGTTGAAGAAGGTAAATGGGGTCAAATGCAGGGTGATTGAAGGATACTAACTTTGGGTGATGAGAACACAATGCAGCATACAGATGATGTATTAGTATTGGACACTTGTCCAATATACAAATGCCATCCCAGTAAATTTAATGAAATTTTTAAGAATTAAAGAATTCAACATAATAATGTACTCTAATTTCAGAATGCTCTAATTTGTTAGAAATGAATCTATGACTTCAATCTATTATTTCTTTTAATTTTGCCCAACAAGATGGTCTTATTAACCAATGTCATCCCAATACATTTAATTTAAAAAATAAAATAAAAATTTGATCTTAAGAAATAAAATTCTTCATTAGAAAAGATGTTAAATAAATGGATTCATATAGTATGTCAACTTTTAGGACTGGCTTTTTTCACTCCACATATGTAATTGTCTGGGAGCTAGCCAGCTTTTTGAATCAATCGTTTCTAATAGTAATCAATGAACGGTTATGTTTCATAGTTTGTTTTAATCATGCAGTTCTTGAAGGGCATTTGGGCTGCTTCCAGTTTTGGGCTATTATAAGTAAAGCTGCTATCAACATCATGTACATGTTTTGTGTAAACATAATTTTTTTTTAATTTCTCTGGGATACAAGCTTAACAGTACAATTGGTGAGTCATACAGTTATTGCATGGTTAATTTTTAAGAAAATGTCAAACTTTCTGAGAGTGGCCATTCCATTTTACATTCTCACCAGCAATGCATGGGTGAAAAAATTTCTCATCATCTTCACCAATTTTTGATAATTGTCAATATTTTTTATTTTAGCCAATATGACGATTATGTAATTACATATTATTTTGGTTTTGACTTGCATTTATTCTAATGACTAATATATTGAACATATTTTGATGTGATTATTTGAAATCATCATATGTTTTTGGTGAAATATCTCTTCATCTCTTTTGTACATTTTCTAATTGAATTTTTTAAACTATTGAGTTTGAGAATTTGTTTTATATTCTTGATTGTAGTCCTTTATTGTGTAGAGAGGCAGAATTTTATCTATATTCTCAGGGGTTATTTTACATAAGGCAGATTAACAGGAGAAAGGCATACCAATTTATAAAAATTTTATATTATATGGAGCCCTCATAATGAAATAAAACCCCAAAGAAATGGTAAAATCTATAGAATTTCTAAGTTGAATAAAAAAAGGCAATTATGTGGGGAGGCTAATAGATGATAAGAATTATTTTAATGTCTGTTTGTGTAGAATTCTCTCAGTCTCAACTCTTCACCCTTGATAATAAGAATGTTACTTTCTTTTTGGTACAAGGAGGATATTTTTCAGTGAAAGTTCTTTTCTTTTTGTTCTCTTTTTAGGAAAAAAAATGGAATATTAGAATGCTCATCTAGCATCTGCTGTTTTTCAAAGGCCTAAGTGCCTTTAGCTGAAAATAATCCTATGCCACAATAGCATATTTTAGGGCAACATACTCTGCCACTTTTCAATTACATATGTATCTTAAAAATCTTTTCTCCCAGTTGGAGGCTTGTGTGTTTTTTGTCTGTTTGTTTATTTTATTTTCTCTTCTTTTCATGTGAGCTTTCACAGAGCAAAACTTTTTAAATTTGGAGGAGGTCTAATTGATTTTTTTTTTAATGAATTACACTTTTGTAGTGAAGCTTAAGAACTCTGCTTAGGCTTTACTTCCTAATATTTTCTCCTACTTTTTTTAAGAAGTTTTATAGTTTTACATTAATTTCTGTGATCAATTTTGTAATAATTTTGTGTAAAATGTCATGTTTAGGTTGAAGGTTGTTTGTTAGTTTTTCCTGTAGATGTCTAGTTGCTTCAGTACCATTTTCAAGGCTATTCTTTCTCCTTTGTATTTTTGTCAAAATCAACGGTGCATGTTTATGTAGCTTAATGGTTTATCTATTCTGTTCCATTGATTAATATATATTTTCTTCACCAGTATTAACATTGTTTTGACTGTTGCTACATAGTAAACCTTAATTTCAGCGGAGTAAATTTTTGCATTGTATTCTCATTTATCAAGATCATTTTAACCTATTCTTAGGGCTTGTGCATTCCCAGATAAATTTTAGAATAATCTTGCTTATTCTACAAAATGTCACCTTTGATTTAGATTGAAATTGCATCAAAACTATAGATAAATTTGAGGTGAATTGTTATCTTCACCATGTTGAGTTTTCTAGTCTATGAATACAGCAAACTTCTCCATTTATTAGGTCTTTAATTTATTTTATCCACATTGTATAATATTCATCATGATCATGTACATGCTTTGTTAGATTTATACCTACATTCTTTTCTTTAAGCAATTTTAAGTGATATTCCATTTTTTAAATTTAATCTCTATATATCCTTTGTTAGTATATACAGGGTGTGGCAAAAATAGATTTACAGTTGTTCAGGTGAGAAATAATAATTCAAGAATAAACTCTGTATTTTTCCTACTTGCAACTGTAAACCTACTTTTTCTCCATACTGTGGAAATGCAGCTGATTTTTGAGTGTGGATATTGTATCTCTCAATTTTGCTGAGCTCATATTATTTCTAAGAGGTGTGTGTATATGTGGGTGTGTGTTCCTTCGGATCTTCAGTTTAGACTATCATGCACTGCAAATAGGTTTATTTATTCCCTTCCAATATGCATGCTTGCATTTTATTCCTTCTTATTGCAAGTAATTAGAACTTCTATGTTAAAAAAAAAAGTAGAGTGATATCCTTGCCTTATTCTAGATCTTAGGGAAAAATATTCAATTTTCACCATTAAGTATAATTAAGTATGATGTTACTTGTGTAAGATTTTTTTAAATTAGACTTTATCATGTCAAGGCAATTCTCTTCTATTTCTTACTAGTTGAGAGTTTTTTTTTTTCTTTTTTTCATCATGACTTGGTATGGGATTTGTTCAAATGCTTTCTCTATTTCAATTATTAAGATAACATAATTTTTCTTCTTTAGTCTGTCCATTTGATTAATTTAATAGTTAATTTTTAATTATTAACAAAGTTTGTATAATTGGATTGAATGCAATTTGGTCATGGTATTTATATTTTTAATACATTGTTGAGTTCAGTTTGCTAATATTTTGTTGCTGAGTTATTTTCTTTCTTTTTATTATTTATGCTATTACCATTGCTCTACTTTTTCCCCTTTTGCCACCTCCACCCAGCCTGCCCCCCCCCACTTCCGTAGTCAATCCCCACACCATTGTCCATGTCTATGGGTCTTTCACATGTGTCTTTAACTAATCCCTTCACCTTCTTTCAATTCCTTCCTCCCTCTTCACCTCTTACAGCTATCAGTCTATTCCATGCTTTTATCTCTCTTGTTCTATTTTGCTCATTAGTTTATTTTTTTCATTAGGTTCCTCTTATAAGTGAGATCATATGATATTTATCTTTCACTGATTGGCTTATTTCACCCTGCATAGTAGTCTCTGATTCCATCCATGCTGTAGCAAAAGGCAGGAATTCCTTCTTTTTTCTACTGCATAGTATTCCATTGTATAAATGTACCACAGTTACTTCATCCACTCATCTACTGATGGGCACTTATGCTGTTTCCAATTCTTGGCTATTGTAAGTAGCACTGCTATGAACATGGGGATGCATAAATTCTTTTGAGTTGGTGTTTTGAGGTTCTTTGGGTATATACCTAGCAGTGGAATTGCTGGGTCAAAAAGCAGTTCCAGTTTTAGTTTTTTGAGGAAATTCCATACTGTTTTCCACAGTGGCTGCACCAGTCTGCATTTCCACCAACAGTGACCTAAGGTCGTCTTTTCTCCATAACCTCATCAGCACTTATTGTTTGTTGATTTGTTAATGATAACCATTTTGGCAGGTGTGTGGTAATATGTCATTGTGGTTTTAATTTGCATTTTTAATGGCTAGTGATGTTGAGATATTTTTCATATGTTTATGGGCAATCTTATGTGTTCCTTGGAGAAGGGTCTATTCAGGTCTTTGGCCCATTTTCTATTGGATTATTTATCTTCCTGGTGTTGAGTTGTATGAGTGTTTTATATATTTTGGAATTCAAACCTTGTTGAATGTATCATTGGCAAATACATTCTCCCATGCAGTTGGTTGCCTTTTGTATTTTCATGATGGTTTCTTTAGCTTTGCAGAAGCTTTTTTTTAATGTAGTCCCGTTTGTTTATTTTTCCTTTATTTCCTTTGCCTTAGGAGATAAATTGACAAAAATTGCAGAAACATATCTGAAATTTCACTGTTTATGTTTTCCTCTAAGACGTTTATAACATCACAACTTATACTTAAGCCTTTCATCCATTTCGAGTTTATTCCAATGAATGATATAGCATGGTGGTCTAGTTTCTTTTCTTTTCTTTTCTTTTTCTTTCTTTCTTTCTTTCTTTTTTTCTTTTTTTTTTTTTTGCATATACCAGTCCAGTATTCTCAGGACCATTTATTGAAAAGACTATATTCACCGCATTGTATGCTCTTGCTTCCTTTGTCATATATCAATCAACTGTAGAGACATGGATTTATTTCATGGCTCTCTATTCTATTCCATTGATCTATGTGTCTGTTCTTATGCTAGTACCAGATTACAGTGGCCTTGTAGTATAGTTTTATATCAGGTATTATGATCCCTTATACTTTGTTCTTCTTTTTCAAGACTGCTGAAGCTACTTTTGGTATTTTTTGGTTCCATATAAAGTTTTGGAATATTTGTTTTGGGTCTGTGAATTATGCCATTGGTGTCTTAATAGAAATTGCATTAAATCTATTGATCACTTTGGGTAGTATGGACATTTTAATGATGTTAATTTTTCCCATCCATGAACACATTATATGAGGTCTGTCTAGAAAAAGTCCAGTCGTTAATGTAACAAGAACTGTTTGTGTGGCATCATTGTAACCTGGTAGCCAAAGATAGTGGACTGGAATGTGTATATATGAACAATGACAACTTCACTGTATTAGCCAATGGGAATGGTAGACAACCATTTAGTGAGCAAGTGTACTGTGTGGCCTTCGCATTTAAAGTGACTAAGTGAGTAGACAGACATGAATCTACACCAAATTTTACATTAAGGTTGAACCTTCCTCTGCAGAAACTATCTGGATGAATCAGAAGGCCACAGCTATGGGAAACTGGTAACTGGCAGCTTCTTCACAACAATGCACCCATTCATGCATCATGTCTCATGCAGCTTTTTTTTTTTTTTTGATGAAACATCAAATCACCCAGGTGTCTCAGCCCTGCCAAAGCCCAGATTTGGTGCCCTGTGACTTCTGACTTTTCCCCAAACTAAAATCATATTTGAAAAGGAAGAGATTTCGGGCTATTGATGAGGTTCAGGAAAGCATGACAGGGCAGCTGATGGTGATAGGGAGAACTGTGTTATATCCCAAGGAGCCCACTGGAAAGGGACTGAGGTATCATTGTCCTATGTACAATGTTTCTTGTATCTTGTATTTTCTTCAATAAATGTCTCTTATTTTCATATTACAAGGCTAGATACCTTCTAGACAGACTTTGTATGCTTCCAGTTATTTATATTTTCCTTAATTTGTTTCTTTAGTGTCCTATAGTTTTCCAAATACAGGTCTTTTACCATATTGATTAAATTGTTGCTGAGTTCTTGAGATATTATTCTATAGTTTTGTTTGTCCTGTCATTTTCTGGTTTTGTATACAAGTTATAGTGGCCTCCTAAAACGAGTTAAAAGTATATATTTTATTTTCTGGAGTGTATAAAATTGGCATTAATTTTTCTTTAAATGGTTGGTAGGATTCTCCAAGAAAATTGTGTGTGCCTGAAGATTTGTTTTTAGGTGCTTTTAAATTACAAATTCTTTTTAGTTGATGGTTATAAGCCTATTCAGATTGCCTGTTCAATGTTGGCTAAATTTGGTAGTTCATGGTTTTTGAAAAATTGGTCCATTTCTTCCACATAGATTGAGTTTACTTTCTATCTACATATGTCATTGAATTCAATGCAAGATTCTTGTAAGCACATATAGTGGAATAATGTTTGTTTGTTCATTTGTTTGCAAATATGGTAATATTTGTCTTTTGATTAGTGTTTTTGTGTAATTATTGGTATGTTAGTGGTTACATCTGCCATTTATTATGTGTTTCGTCTTGTTTGTGTTAATCTGTTACTCTTTTTTTGGGTACCTGTGAATTATTTTGTAGGATTTCACCTTGATTTATTTGGAATGTTTTTGGGTGTATATGGTTGTGTAGTTTTCATACTGATTGACTGGATATTACAACATATGACTTTTACGAGTATGTTAGTATCAACATTTTACCAAAGTGAAGTGTGAAAAACTTACTTCTATTTAGGTCCCTTTACCTTCTCCTCTTTTAAATATTCTTGTTTTAGATATCAGGTACTGTAATCCCTCCTTGTTCATGGTTGCCTCGGTGGTTGCCTGGCACCACAATTAGTACTGACCCCTATTTTCACTATAATTTTTCTTATACATATTTTCCTATGATAAAGCTTAATTTATAAATTAAGCACAGTAAAAGAATAACAACATAAAACTAATATTAAAATAGAATAATTATAACGATTAGCTATAATAAAAGTTTTATAAATGTGCTCTTTTTGTCTTTAAAAATATTTTATTGTATGCACTTTTATTCCATAATGACATGAGATGATAATATATCTACATGAGATGAAGTAAGGTTTATGGTGTAGGCATTATGATGTAGCATTAGGTTGCTACTAATCTTCTGACAATATAACAGAAGTAGACAATCAGTTTCATGTATTTTTGGATCATTGAGCCATATGAAGTAAATAGTTAAATGTCAAGAGTAGACAATGTGTATATATTTTTTACCTTGAAACCTTTTGAAAGACATTGTAATCCATAGTTGTGTATTTCTTTTAAACTCATTTAAGTGTTGTTGTAGAGGTTGTGATCACTCAGTGAACATATATGTGATTTTAATGCTATGTTCCATCTAAGGATCATATTCCAGAATTCATTTTGTAAAATAATGGTTACTTGAACACAAACACTGTAATACCAAAACAGTCAATCTGACAACCAAGATAGCTAGTAAGTAATTAACAGAAGGGGAGGGTATGTAGTGTGGAGACTCTGGTCAAAGTTATTGGGTGAGATGGAGCAAGATGGCGTGATATGTCATCACACTATTTAGAAAGGTGGGCACTTTAAAACATATTTAATATTTTTAGACTGCAGTTGACAGTGTGTAAGCAAAACTTCAGATAAAAGGGGATTATTGCAGTGTTAAAAATTTATTTCAATTATCGACCCTTCCATCCTTATTCTTTAAGATTCCTATCTTTCCATCTCTCTTTCTGTTTGTTTTTCCAAAGAACTTACATTAGCCTTTAAAGGTAAGTCTGTTAGAGACAAATTCTTTTTGTTTTGGTCTTTCTTCCTCTTTATTCTTTTTAAAAAGATTTTATTTATTTATTTTTAGACAGAGGGAAAAAGAGGAAAAAGAGAGGGAGAGAAACATCAATGAGTGGTTGCCTCTCATGCACCCCCTGCTGGGGTCCTGGCCCACTACCCAGGCATGTGCTCTGACTGGCAATCGAACCAGCAACACTTTTGTTCTCAGGCTAGCACTCAATCCATTGAGCCACACCAGCAACTGTTCTTCCTCTTTATTCCTGAGCAATAGCTTTCCCAGATATAGAATTCATAGTTGACAGTTATTTTTCCTCCAACACTTGAAAAATATTATGCTACTTTCTTCTGGCCTCTATGGATTTAGATGAGAAATATGACAGATTACATAAATATAATTTTATTCTGGCTGCTTTTAAGCATTTTTCTTTATCTTCAGTCATCAAACTTTAATTACAATGTCTTTGTGTATATTTATTTGGGTTTAATATTTGGAGTTTGCTCAGTTTCTTGGATCTGAATGGTATATCTTTTGCCAGATTTGAGAAATTTTGTCATTATTTCTTCAAATACTCATTTGGCCCTACTCTATTTCTTCCCTCCTTCTAGGACTCTGATAATACAAATGTTACATCTTTCATTATTGTCACACAGGCTCCTGAGGCTCTTTCCATGTCTTTTCAGTCTATTTAATTGCTTTCATTTAAACTGATAAATTCCATTGTTTTGTATTCAAATTTACTGATTCTATCCTCTGTCATCTCCATATACTCTTGATAACATCTAGCGAAGGTTTTGGGGTTTTCTTTATAATTTCTATTATTGTATTTTTTAGTTCTATAGTTTCTATTTTTTTTTTATAATTTTTACTTTTTCACTGAGTTTTTGTTTAATTTTTTTGTTTAAAGGCAATTCATAATTGATTTTTTGAAGATTTTATTTATTTTTAGAAAGGGAAAAATTTATTTATTTATTTATTTATTTAAAAAATTTATTTATTTTTAGAAGGGAAAAAGAGAGGGAAGAAAACATCAATTTGTGAGAGAAATATTGATCAATTGCCTCTCTCAATCCTTCAACCAGGGACCCCAACCAGGGAGGAACCCCAACCAGGGACCAGGACCATAACTCATCATATGCCCAGACAGGGAATTGAACCAGTGATCGTTCATTTTGCAGGATGACACTCAACCATTGAAGCTACGCTGGTCAGGGCTGTAATTGATTGTTGAAGCACTTTTATGCCAACTGCTCTAAAATGCGTCTCAGATACTTCCAACATCTGATTGATATTAGTTGAAAGTCTTGTCACATTCAGGTTGTGATTTTCTTGGGTTTGTATGACAACAATCTGGACATTTTACCTATTACCTGGGAGATTCTGGATCCTGCTTAAATATCCTATTTTAGCAAATGATCACCACATTTACATTTAATACATGGATCTTGCCCTAGTTTTGTAAGCTGTTGTTTGAATGGAAGTTTTCATTTCTGTGTCTTTGTGGGTTTATTTTGGACTGCCTGGTTTATCTGGTACTGTTGGAGGCTCCTGCTAATCCTGGAAAGAGTATTACCTAAACAGACATTTGGCTATTTCTCTGCAGAAAAAGAATGTGTAGAATTTCTATACAGTTGTGCTTCCCTGCTACCATGGTTTGATATTTCTTTGTAGAGGAAGGATGGCCTGAGCCTTCAGTGAGAAGGTTTCCTAGATGAAGCTACCTGTTATAGCTGGGTCATTTGTGCTGTCTCTGCCTCTCATTTTGGCTTGTTATCTTGTAATGGATATAGGTTGACAACAAAGATAGTGCCTCCCCTAGATACTTACTTTATGACAGGACTCCCGGTCAATACTTCTTGCTGGTGGTACGATAAGCCTCATTTGATGTCAGAGTAATATCCATTTGAGTTAGGGAGGAATATGTCTAATTGGAATGCTTTGTGTTGCTAGGTTTGGAGGAGGGAAAAGATATATCTATATATTTCTCTTGGTTGATAGACAAGGACACCCCACTATGCTGCTTTCCCAACTCTGGGGTCCCAAACCAGATTGCCTTTCAGTTTTCCTTTGTTGGTAATTTGTGCCAATGTCAGAGTTCACTGTTGTTTTGTGGGGTGAGGAACAAGAGAAAATGGGTCTATAACATCTTGTCCTTGGTATTATTTTTTCATTTTTTAAAAAATGAACTTTTTAAAAGAAGTATTAAGTTTACAGAAAAATTTAGTCTATAGTACAGAGAGACCCCACATACTCTGCCATTCTCCTTCGCTTTCCTTTATTATTGACATCTTACATTGATGTGGTACATTTGTATAATGGTGAGCCAACACTGATGCACTGTTATTAACTAAATTTGAGAGTTAATATTAGAGTTTATTCTGTGTGGTACGTTTCATAGGTTTTTGACAAATATATAATGATATGTATCTAAATCTTGGGGTTTATACAAAATAACAGTTTCACTGCCCTAAAAGTTCCCTGTGCTCTACTCCACCTATTCATCTCTTCTTCCCTCTAAGCTTTTGGCAACCACTGAGACTTTTACTGCCTCCTTATTTTTTCTCTTCATAATTTCATATAGTTAGAATCATATAGTATATAACTTTTTCAGGTTGACTTTTTTCACTTTCCAATATGCATTTAAGTATCCCCCATGTCTTTTCACAGCTCAATGACTCATTCTTTTTATTACTGAATAGTATTTCACTGTATGAATGTACCACAGTTTGTTACTCTGTTTTTCTATTGAAGGACATCTTGGTTGCTTTCAGGTTTTGGCAATTAATAAAGCACTATGAACATTCATGTATAGGTTTTCCGTGGACATAAGTTTTGGATGAGTACTAAGGAACATGAAGCTGGATCACACAGTAAAAATACGTTTAGTTTTATAAGAAACTTCCTAACTGTAATCGGAAGTAACAGTGCTTTTCTAGTCTTTCTGGCTTTCATATATGAGAGATGAACAGAAAAAATTAACAAAAATTTCTAGGAAATAATAATTATTAAAATTGAAATACACTTTTTTTCTAAACTGTCAATACTATTTAGAATGAGACCCCTCCCTGTCCATGACTAGAAAAATAATTGACTATGGAAGAATACTAGAGGAGTCTGGTAATGATAATAATATTATTGTAGAAGTAAAAAATACATTTCCCTCCATCCTTTTGAGTTCCCAGTAATGAAAAAACAGATTAACAAGAGTGAAACTAACAAAAATTAACATAGATACCTCATGCATGCATGGGAGATACCCAGGGAAAAATGAGTAACTATTTAAGGAGGTTTAGAATTTACAGTCAAAAGTCATCTTAACAGTAAAAGGGGTGGGGACATGTAGTTCTCTCTTATAAAGAGTAAGTGCTTTTTAGGAAGGATGAATGAACCCTTAGAAGAGTAAGTGGGATGTATGATAGTGTGTGGCAAAGTTTGTCTGGGTGTGGTATTGACTTCTGGGCTCCTCTCCTCATTACAAATGTCAGTCTTCTTAGGTGGATTAAACTTCCAGGGAGTTTTTCTGTGACAATTCAGTCACTTTTGGAGGTCCTGTCTTTAGGCAGATAAGGGGAATTCACAGAAAACCACTCCCTGTATTTGCTGTTTTTCAAATTATTTCAGCTCCAAATAATTAATATATCAAAGTGACATATTTTGGGGTGGCATGTCTTGTTATCCTTCATCAGCAATATCATCCATCTCTACCTCAACAATAACCATATACTCAGCACACATTCCATAGTAGAAATTACTAATTGTCTACATCTTGCTTAATCCCCAGCATGCACACTATGTATAATAAACACATCTAATATAATCTATATAAAATGAAATCCTCATAACAAAGGAGGTATTTGTTCATTTTAGTGGTGAACATATTAAGGGAAAGCAGAAAAATGTAGTTAATTTGATCAAATATTTTAGTTACATAGTTTTGGAGCAAGGATTATAAACCTGAACCCTTCCTAGTCAGTAAGTCAGCGACCCACTGAATTGCATTAGTGTGGGTAAGAACTCAAGTCCCAGAGGTGAATATGTACAGGAAATAAACCAGAAGTCTTTTTACCTAGGTTTTACCAAATTGCTGGGGCATAGTAGACTATACATTTTGTTGACATATAAGAACCTGGGCTTGCTGCAACAGGTATATTGGGTATACAAGGTCTGTCTGGAAAAAGTCCAGTAATTGTTAATATAATGAGAATGGTTTGTGTGACATCAATGTAACCTGGCAGCCAAGGAGAGCGGACTGGAGTGCACATGTGTGAACAATGACAACTTCACTACACTAGTCACTGGGGGGCGGTAGATGCTGGTTTGGTTGTACTGTGTGGCCCTCACATTCAATATGACTGAGCAAGCTACGAAATCTGTATCAAATTTTGTATTAAGACTGAACATACCAGTAGTTATATTTTAAAATAATAAGTTTTCAGAATTATGGAAAATAAGCTAAGCCAATATTCCAAGGTAGAGGAAAGTGCTTGATTTCAGGGATTTCATTCTTTTCATGTTGATTCATGAAGTCAACTCACATAGGTAAATTATTGTTCATATAAACTAAAGAGAAAATATTGGAAGTGAGATAAAAAAATAACTAAAAAGTGCATTTGGAACTACCTTACTCAAGACTATTTTTGTTTTGAAAATTTATTAAGACTCCACAATTGTATAAATTTCACAGTTCTTTTTATTTTATAAAATATAAAATGATTACAATTTTGTTTAATGTATTGTACAGGTTTAATAGGATTGTACTGTTGCCAAATACTGTAGTAACAAATAAATGCAATAGGAAATTGCTGACACAATAGGAAACTGCTAGTTCAACAGAAATGCTTTTTGTAAATATATCTAGGATAATTTCCTTATACATCTTGACTACTGCTTTCAGCTCTTCTCACAGGAGAGCAGTTACATGGTGCTGGCAGGAATTCACACTTTTGCCTTTTGTGTGCATTTACGGCACAGCAGCTCAGACATGTTGGCTACAAACACGGCAAAACTCACCAAAGGAAACTGAGACACAATGCTGACTCTGGATGTCTTCCCCCCAAAATTTTTTTGGATGTCTTACCCAAAAAATTATTGCCAGAAAGTTACAGGTACATCAAAGAGAAAAAAACACAGTGCCAGAAATGGACAATGGTCCCCGAGTCCACTTTCTATTCCAGTTGTGGTAAAGACAAGTAGTTTTCAACTTAGCACTCTTTGCCTACATTAATACTTCACCTGTATTCAAACAGTGTTATGTATTCCTCAATATCATAAAAAATAAAAAATAAATAAGTGTAATATTTAACAAAAGTGATAACAAATAACATTATCAATAAAATTATTTTAAATATATTTTTAGTCTATTAAATCATTGATATCAACTGATCTAAGGGAAAGTTTGGAAATTAGAAAAAATAATAATATATATATTCTTTTGTATTGAAACATACATACTTTGGGCAGTTACATGGTACATCTTCCCAGCAGTTTTGGAACAATATTCCTCAGTAATTGAATATGAAAAGAGCAGCGCAAGAATTTAGAAATTTTCTCAGGAAATTACTAAATTCAATACTTGGATAATACTTGGATAATACTCAATACTTGAATTCCAATACTTGGAAATCAAGCATAGAACTAAAGATAATAGTATACAATCATTTATGAAATATCAATCATTAAACACATTTACTGAGTGGTCATTATGTGTTCGATATTGTACTGGTTGCTGGCACACAAAAATGAGTATATCTTGTTTCTGATCTGAAGCTTCATTGCATAAAAGAGATGGGTTTAATAAGAGAGGTGGGAAGTAATTAATGAATAATTACAATATAATGGGTTAACCATTACCATACAAGTATATGAAATATATTGTGGGAAATGTCAACTGGTCTACCTGATTTTCTTGGGAAATAAAGAGAGGGCAAGAAAGATATTCCCAGGGAATGAAGCCAAATAAAAGACACATTTTTTTAAATTTTCACCAATAACTTTATTGATTTAGATATTTTGACTACGTCAGCTATATCCTACCATTGGCTTCTAGTGCATAGAGGCCAGGGGTGCTGCTAAACATCTTCCAATGGAAAAGACAGCCCATGACAAAGAACCATTTGGGAAAAATGTCAATAGTACCACAAAACTTCACAAATGACTTTTGACACATTAGATCAGTCACAGCACATTCTCCATACACTGCATTAATCTTATATTTTTCACTTCAGTTGTGTTCTTGAAATAATAAAGCAAAATATACCAAAAATGTTGTATATCTTCTTCCATCTTCAATATTAAAATGACTGCACAAAAATTAGCCAATTTTGATAAATTTTTTTAAATGAATACTGATGTGACAGCTGTCACAATACAATCTAACAAAAGTGTTTTGAATGAAGTTTAAGACAATGAAGCACTACTAGAGCTGTTGTACAGAAAAAATGTAAAGTACTTTTTGGCCAACCCAATATCTTATGGACATATTGATTGGTTAGAGTATTTCATATAAGTTCTACTTTTCTGATTTTACAGACCAAACGAGTAAATTGTTCAAAAATACTATCTGGTTGAGATTTTATTTATAAGACTGTTATGTTAAGATGTAACTGAGTCAAAACTAGAGGTGAGTATTGTTATTTTGTCCATTAATTTATACATTAAACAAATACTTATTCATGTATTTTGCCCGTTTTAATTGGATTGTTTTTCTTCCTGGTGTGAAGTTGTGTGAGTTCTTTATACATGTTGGAGTTCAAACCTTTCTCTGAGGTATCACTGGCAAATATATTTTCCCATACAGTTAGTTCCCTTTTCATTTTGCTAATGTTTTCTTTAATGGTGCAGAATTGTTGGGAACCAACTCCTCTGGTTTCAGGAATTGTAACTCTGCCGACAGGCAAGAGGGCCCCAAGGCTGTAAATAATCAAGGAGGCCTTGGGAACACAGGCCATTGAGGAGACAAAACCTGTCTTCCTGGCAGGGGCATAGCCCCTGCCTCCCTCACATCACCCTGCTTGGCCCTGTGATGGTTGGTTAGTCAAAGACAGGTAAGATCTCTCATTAAGAGAGACAACCTAAGCCAGACATGGCCAGTATAGGCAGCAGATAAGGACTTGGGGGAAATGGAGAAAGGGCAAAAAGGCTCGCTCCCCTCAGCTTGGCTGGACATGGCCTGAGTCCTCATTATCTCTGAAAGGAAGTCTCCTTACCTCTTGGAGGCTCTGTCCCTCCCACCTGGCTCAGGCTTGAAACAATACTAAAGGCAGGTACAGCCTTAAACTGGAAGGGGCAGTTCCCAGGGACAATCAGGCCTAGAAGTTCTTTGAAGCATGCTTTGTTCTTCTCTCAAAAGCTATGATAACCAGCTCATCCTGGGAAGATTTGCATTATTCAAGGACCCTGACCTGAGGCAGATCTCTTGTGTTCCTTCAAAATGGTTATCTATGATCTCTATCTGTTTTCTGTAAACATAGCCTTTTGACATTAATTGATGAGCTTTGCATCCATACCACTGTGCATTTGGTTCTCAATAAAAGCCTTTGGACATGGGGGCTTGGGGCCTTCTCCACTAGAGGGAAAAGCCATGTCCCTCTCCTGGCAAACAAAAAAGTGTTTGTGGTGACTCATGTTTATTCATTTGTCCCGTAACAACCCCGGGACAAGCTCTGCAGGGTTCAGAGCCCCACTCCCTCCTCAGCTGGCTCCCGACAGTAAGCCTCAGATCCAGGAGTCACTCGCTCCACTGTGGTGTTCCCCACAACACAGAAGCTTTTTAATTTGATGTAGTCCCATTTGTTTCTTCTTTCCTTTATGTCCCTTGCTCTAGGGAACATATCAGTGAAAATATTGCTGCATGGAATATCTGAAATTTTCCTGCTTATGTTGTCTTCTAGGACGTTTATGGTGTCATGGCTTATATTTAAGTCTTTTATCCATCCTGAGTTTATTTTTGTGTATGTTGTAAGTTGGTGGTCAAGTTTCTTTTCTTTTTTCTTTCTTTCTTTCTTTTTCTTTTTTTTTTTTTTTTTGCCTGTATCTGTCCAGATCTCGCAATACCATTTGTAGAAGAGGCTATTCTTACTTCATTTTACACTTCTGCCCTCTTTGTTGAATATTCATTGAGCACAGAGATATGGGTTTATTTCTGGGCTCTCTATTCTGTTCCATTGATCTATGTGTCTGTTCTTATACCAACAAGCAGCAAGTGCTGGAGAGGTTGTAGAGAAAAGAGAACTCTAGTACACTGCTGGTGGAAATGCAGACTGGGGCTGACATTGTAGAAAACACTATGGAATTTCCTCAAAAAACTAAAAATGGAACTTCCTTTTGACCCAGCAATTCCACTACTAGGATTATATACCCTAAAAATCCTGAAGCACCAATTCAAAAGAACCTATACACCCTAATGTTCATAGCAGCATTATTTACAATAGCCAAATGCTGGAAACAGCCTAAGTGGCCATCAGTAAATAAGTGGATCAAAAAACTGTGGAACATTTACACAATGGAATACTACACAGCAGAAAGAAAGAAGGAACCCCTATCCTTTGTTATAGCATGGATCAAACTGGAGAGTATTGTGCTAAGTGAAATAAGCCAGATAGTGAAAGACAAATACTATATGATCTCACCAAAAGTGGAACCTAAGCAACAAAAGAAACAAGTGAGCAAAATAGAACCAGAGATAAGGAAATAAAGAACAAACGAACATCAACAAGAGGGCCAATGAGGGGGATAACAGGGGAAAGAATGGGAAGGGTCCAATCAAGGAACATGTTTAAAGGACCTATGAACAAAGACAACAGAGGGGAGGATTGATTGAATGTGGGAGGTGGGGTGGGTTAGGGGGGAGACTAATGGAGGAAAAATGGGGATAACTCTAATTGAACAATAATAAAAAAAACAAATTAATAAAAAATAAAATTTAAAAAAATTAAGAAACACACTTATTAAATTTTGACGTGACAATTGTGTAGGTTACTGATATTAAGGTATAACCTTGTGTTCAAGAAGTTCTCAACCTAAGATCAAGACAAATACACAAAGAATACATGAGAAAACATAAATATTTTTATTTTCTTGAGGAATCATGCAAACATAAATGAGAAACTTATTCAGTCTAACTGAGTTTGGTAGAATTTCCACAAAATATTCACAGAATATTATGAATTTTCTACCAGACTCCAAGGCAAAAGAATTTGTGGGAAAAACAAGTATTTATATAGAACAGAGTGAATGTCCATGCAGATAACATATTGCAGTGAGGAATGATGTGGCAGTCCTGTCTATGGTTATATAGGATGTGTGCGGCATCACTCTGACATCGCCATTCATGTAGGAAGCCCCTCCCTAGAATTGTGCAGTACACACACAACCTGCACAACTGTACGTGACAATTGTGCTCTGACAAGATGATCTCAGAGACAAAGTTTGGTCTCTGATGAAGAAGAGCTGCCATTCTGTTCCTTTGGTACCCACAAAATTGTTACCTTCTGGCACTGTTGATTCTGCCTCCACTTGTTGGCCCATTTTGTGGACTCCACTTTTTTCACTGCTACTTAACTGTTAATGATCTTCAAGGTCCTCTATTTGGTAGACTATTCTGTTTTACTGTCTGCCTTCTTCTAGGATAATACCATCTACTCTCATGTTACCAACCAGCCCGATACCCCAACCAGCTTCATATTCATAATTCTAAGGAAGTGCACATACGTAAGTAGTTACAAAAAAACCATCCTAACACTAGGTTGGCCAAAATTTTGTGGGGTTTTTTTCCCCCATTAGATGGCTGTAGTAGCACTTAGTTGTCTTTAACTTCATTAGGAACAATTTTGTTCTCTGTTATATCAGTGTGCATTTAAAAAAATCAAAATTGGCAAATTTTTGTGCAACCATTTTACTATTGAAGAAGGAAGAAGTACACAACATTTTCAGCATATTGTGCTTTATTATTTAAAAAATGGTAAAAACACAACTGAAAAGCAAAAAAAAAAAAAAGATTTGTGCAGTGTATGGAGAAGGTGCTGTAATTGATTGAACTTTCAAAAGTGATTTATGAAGTTTCATGCTAGAGATTTCTCGCTGGGTGGTGCTCCATGATCAGGTAGACCAGTTGAAATTGATAGCAATCAAATTGAGATATTAATAGAGAACAATCAATTTTATACCATGCAGGAGATAGCTGACATACTCAAAATACCCAAATCAATAAAGTTATTGGTGAAAATGAAAAATGTGTCCTTTATTTTATGGAAAAAACTAAACAGGATTTTTGGCCAATCCAATACTTATTAAATACTAGTAATGTGTCACAAGCTGTGTAAGAATATTATATATACTATTTAATTCTCCTGGAAATCTATTAGAATATTATCATTTCTAATATATAATTAAGAACACTGCAACTATGAAATTAATTATGCCAAATCACACATGTAGAAAGTGAGCAGATTAGGATTCAAATCCATGACTGGCTGACTTCAAGGGCCACTTTTTGGATAGATGGTGTTGCCTCCAAGTGCCTACTTCTCTTCCAAACTGAAACTACTTTCTTGCTATCCATCTTATTCTTTCCCCACCTCAGAAAATAACCACACCATTTACTATGTTATGGTTACTCCGATGTAGCCAAATAATCACTATGGCTAGCAGAATTTACTCTATTTGAGATTTAAAATATTTTTATTGGTAAACATAACTCAAGTACTGAAAACTGCATAAAACAAATGTACAACTTTCCAAGTCATTATAGGGTAAATACCCTTGTAATAATCCCAAGTAATGAGAAAATGATACTGCCAGCCACCCCAGTGCCTGTCATGTACTGCCACCCAATCACAACCTTGTCTCTCCCCATAAAAGTAACAACTTTCTGACTTTTGTTGTTCAATTTCTTATTTTCCTTTGTAATTTTATCACCAGTATGTTTTTAAATACTGCTGTATTTTTCTCCTAATTTCTTCTTTGAAATAGTTTTTTTTTGTTGTTTTTGTGTTTGTTTTTCCTGCAAAAAGCTTTATTATTTCTATTTGGTCCAATGCATGGGAGAGAGTTTCAGGATGGGGTGGGGTGGTTTCAGAGAGAGACTCAGGGAAAAGCCACACACCAAGGAAATGCAGAGGGGCCCCTTAAAGACCTCTGAGCTCCAAAGGCTTCCTAGTTGTGCTTGAAGGTAAGCCTTTGAAGAAATTCTTGCCCACCCTAGGCTGGGAGCCAGATAGCCTGTGGATGTTAGTCAGGTGTTCACCCACCTTCTTGATGAGTTTCACTTCCTCATCCAGGAGTGGTTCTCCAGGAAGTTACAGAGATGAGGGTCTGTGCGGGTAGAACCCAGGACATGCACATCCAAAAGGGCCTGGTTCATGTCCTTGTCCAAGGCCAATACTGCTTCCAGGGTGTCCTGAGTTTTACACCACTCATCTTTGAAAGGTTTTGCCACGTCCTGGAGAAGAATGTGGCCGCCATGCTGGTTTTGCAGCTTTAAGAGATGCTCAGAGCACTCATGCTTCTCCTTGGCCAACTCTGGGGAGCAGGGGCCCACGCTCTGCAGAGCCACACCCTCACGGTCAGAAAAGAAACCCAGAGAGAGGTAGGTGTAGGAGGTCCGCAGATGCAGATGCAGATGCAGATTGCCCAGACAGTTGATGGAAGCCTCCAGCTTGGTGGAATAATTCTAACAAATTTGGGAGCTCATGGTTGTTCAGCAATAAAAATTAAGGTAAAAAAAAAAATGGTGTCAGCTGGTCTTGGAGGCTGAGGATGGTTGAGGCATTTTCCAAGGTGGTGAATATAAAAGAGTTTGGAGGGTAGTTGGAAAGAAGGGGCATCCCTATTTCTATTTCATCCAAACTCTGTTGAAGCAAGAGACAGATCCCAGGACCTCCGAGGGCACTGTTTTTTGTTTGTTTGTTTTTTTAATAATTATTGTTCAGTAGCATGATGCAAAAAAAAAAAAAATAGTACAGAGAAGTCCCATGTAGATAGTTTTTATCCAGTTTCCTCCAATGGTAACATCTTACTTAAGTTCAGTACAATATGAAACTAGAAAATTGACATCGGTCTAATCTACAGAATTTGTTTTATTTTACATACACTGCTTTATTTGTGTGTATTTGTTCATTGGCTGCATACAATTTTATCACATGTGTGGATATTTGTGAGCATCACCACAGTCAAAATACAGACATGTTTTGGCCCCTAAATATTCCACAAATTACGCATATTGCACTCAGATAGACTACTTCTTCCCCCTATCATTAAGTCCTGACACTCATTAACCTGTTCTCTTTAATTTGTAATGCTGAGAATGATGTATAAAGAGTATTTTACAATGTCTAACCTTTTAAGATTGGATTTTTAAAATGCAGCTTATTTCCTTAGAAATCTAGCCAAGTTGTTGCATACATCAATATTTTGCTCCTTTGTATTCCTTAGTAGTATTACATGGTATGGATGTACCAAAGAGCTAAGTCCCATTACAAAACATTTGGGTAGCTTTCATTTTGTGGTTATTATAAACAGAGTTGCTATGAACATTTTTGTAAATGTTTCTTTATGAACATAATGCAACTTTAGTTCTCTAGGATAAATGTCAACAGTGTACTTGATGAATGTATAAGTATATATCTATAATTTACATATATAGTTATATATATAACATACATACACATGTATAGTTATATATGACATTAAATTTTATTCTACCTTTTTAATGTAGTTATTTAAGAAATGATTATTTTTCTTGTAGAATTTTTAAGCCTGTATTTTGCTAGTTACATTCTGACAATGTAGTTTAACATGTTCCTCTTCATTCTACATTTCCTATAAATTAGTTATTATATCCAGAGTTAATCCTATACAATTTAATTGATTGGTGGGAAAGGCAAGGGGATGTTGTCTTCTTCAACAAGAGCTGTGTAATATCTGACTGTCTGTTGCTAGTATTGACATCTATGCCTAGATCTTTAATTCATTAATGGCTGCAAATGATAATATTCTACTTAATATCTAAGAAAGATTAAATATCTGTCCCAATTTGTCACCATTCCCTGTATCCACGCATTACCCTTGCCTTGACATCTCAAAGGCTAATTATATTTCCTGTCTCTTGATCTTGACCTTGTTATTTGCTTTGGCCAAAAGTATGTGATTGGCCTTGACAGTATGCCAATTCCATGCCTAGGTTTTAAGAGCCTCCTGTGTTCCCATTTTCCATCTTGTGCTTCTGTCATGAGAAGAGCTTCCCCTGAAGGCACACCTGTGGAGCAGCTCTGGCCAGCAGCTCTAGACCTGGGCTGCTGAAGATGAGCTGAGCTAAGCCCAACCTAGGTCAGCCATCACTTAGCAGACCCACAGGTTCATGAGAATAAATGACTGTTATTTTATGACTTGGGAGATTTGAGGAGGTGCTTTATTATGCTTTATGTTTATGGTGATATTTAACTGATAACACTTTCTTTGCTGGGGGACTTTTACAATGAGAAATTTGTAGCCATCTTTTATTTGGTTTCCAAGTGGATATACTTGGTAAAGGAAATGCAGAGTAAATTTTTGATCCTATCTCTTTATTTACTCTTTTTGTAATAATAGGTTTTTTAGTATCTTCCAAAGTGACACATTAGTATTTTTGTTCGTTTTGTGTGTGTGTGTGCGTGTATATCCTCATGAATGTGTGTGATTATAAACTCATATATATATATTTAATATATAATGTGTTTATAGCTCCTGCTGTTATTATCCTGATTAGTACTTAATTTGTCTAATATTTGGCCAGTAAGAGCTTTTTCAAGTAGACTCCCACATCCTTTTCATAATCTCTGAAGACTTTCTTGTTAAATGGAATGAAAGCATGCCCCAGGCTCCTTAACTTGCACATTTTCTACTCCAGACTTGCAATTAATCATTTTTTTCAAGAAACCTATGTGAAATGGGCACTGGGGATGAGATGCTGATCACTACTGAATTGGGCAGTCAGTATTACTAGCCCTTTTAAGTGAAGGAAATGCCTTGAAATCTGAATTTAAATTTTTATTTGAAAACATGTGTGTAAATATACACACATATATACACTTTGAATGCTAAATTACAATTTTTTCCTTACTTTTAAGAGAAATATTATGTTTTTATATTCATGTTTCCATTTAGAATTCAGGACGGTAGCACATTTTATAAACTATTCTCTGTAACTGTAGCTCCTTGTTCCCTCACCATATTGATTCTTAATATGCCAGAGATGGCAGAATTATATTATTACATAAAACATTCTCAAAATAAGATGCCAGTGCTACCACCACAATATGATTATTAAAAACACTAAAATAAGTTTGCATATAACACTCCCATTATCCCCATATTGTTTATGATTAAGCTGTATATACATATAGCTCGTAGTTATAATCTCTATCTTATAAATGTTAAAACTTTAGTCTCAATTCTATAAATAAAGATCTACTTAAATTTACAGCTAGTTTTTATGTTCATATCTCTACATTCATTTTGGTTTGCTGAAATTTATTTTCTAATTTGTTCCTGAGGAATAGCTCATGAAAACAATATTGTTTGATGTTTTTCATGTGATGTCAATTTGTCTTATGGTCTGTACATATCTGAACACTAAACCCTTTATTCACATTTTCTATTGTTGGTTATTTTATAATTCATATCATTTTGTCTTTTCTTATAAACTGATGTTAGAAAGTATGATAATAATCTGATTTTCTTTATCTTATTAGTTACTGGACACTTAAGTTATTTTCTTTTTCTTTAATGTCTGATGGTTTTATAAATATAATAATTTTACTAAACTACATGTCAGTTATGGTTATTATCAATTTATTTTTCCAGGAATGGATTATACCTTTTCAATATGTTTTTTTGAATCTTTTATTTTCAAAAAAGCTTTTCTAGATTTATGATTTTTATAATTGTTATATTTCCTGGTTTTTGTATCTTTTTTTAGGGACTTCCATTACCTGTGTGTTGGGATTTTTGATTGCCTAGTTTCTATATGCCACTTCTTCAGTCTTTTTAATCTTTGTTCTTTTTTATTTTATATATTTTTCTTCTTTCATCCTCTATATCTTGAGACATTATCTATTAAGTTTGTTCATTTTGTAAACTCTTTAGTTAGTGTTCATTTCTGAAACAACATTTATTTTATTTTTTATGCTTTCTGGAGATCTGTCACCTCATATCAGAGCTTTTTAAAAATTCTTATTTGTAATATTATTTCATAGTTTCTCTCTCTTAAAGATTTTGTTTTTAGTTCTTTTAAAAATATTTGGTAATAGTTTTTTTTATGTTTTTATGGACATACCTTTCAAGGAGACTTTCATTGTCTATGAGAATTTCATTCTTATTTAGGGTCCCAAATAATTCAATGCAATATTTTAGAAAAAACTTTGGTAAGTATTTAAAAATTCATTCTCTATCTAATATCTTTTTCCCTAAGGCAATATTGTACTGGTTGATCTTAATTATTTATATTGCTTATTTTTAAATAAAATTAATTCTCCTTAACTTTTATAAGAAAAGCTTGTTTTAAGATACTTTTCTTAACTTCTAGGAAACTTATATGTATTCTAGAATTCTCTCTTCTTCTGTTTTTGTGAAATGTTTAAAAATATCACACTTAACTTTTTAAGATCTCCTTAGCCTATTCTTAAACATGTACAATTTTATTTAAATATTTTTTCTTTTATTTCTGTTGTCATTGGCCTGTCATAGTTCAGTTTCATTTCTAGCAGTTTTCCTTCATGTGAAATACATTTCCAGGAAGGAAATTTTGGCTGGTTAATAGTGAGGTTTCCCATTCTCAGAGTCCGTTCAGCCCAATGTGCTCATGCCACTTCAGATCAACCATATTCATTCTCGGTGGAGTGAATGCTCATCCCCATGCTAGCAGCTATTCTCACATTGCTTCACTGAGATTTTTCATGAGTATCTATAGTTTCTTCTTAGTTCCTGAAGACATTCTACTGTTTTCTTCAGCTTCTTTTGCATGGATAATGAAAACACAGACGTTATAACTGTCTGTTGTTTTTTCAGCACATACTTGTATATTAGTGTTAACGAAAAATTGAAATCACAAAATAAAAAGTGACTGAGCCTTCGGTTGATGAAACAGTAATGTCAGAAAAGCATTAACAATGACTCACTGTAAGGACACATTGGACTTGAGACTCCCCCAAATCCACAAAGCCACTTAATTATGTATTTTGTTTGTGTTTTAAAACCAAATTCTTACTTTCAGATGACATTGGGACCAAATTTAGAGTAAATTCCTCAGCAATTTTTCTTAGATTATTACACATTATACAGTTAACAGTTTTACCAAATGATAATTATCTCTTTTTAATGTTTACATTTTCAGGATTGTGTTTATAATAATTCTCAAAGGTCATACCATTCATTGCTTTTTATATCAATATGCATTCTGAAAATCTATTAAATCATTCATGATTATATTCTCAATGCAAATAATTGCCTTTTGTGGTAGAAACATATCTGAAAGTTAGTTTTTTCCCTTTTTTGCATAAATGGCACTGTTTCTCAACTTAATAGCTGGATAATACTGGGGGAAAAGTTCTCTTATAATTAATTTCTACATTTATATTGCTTTACCTTAGTATAAATTGTCATTTTGGTCTTGTTTAAAAGAGTTTAGGAATATTGGAAATCCATGATAAAACCTACTGCATCATACTATTGTTTATGAGTACCTGATAAGGATTACTAAACTGAATTTTAATTTGAGCCTCTTTCAGCTATGTATGTATGAAATTATTTGCAATATTATCTTGAGACCATGGAATATATGAACCTACCTATTTCAGACATCTAGGACTACAATGAAGAAATGACAACTCCCTGCTGTGTCCAAATAGCAGACAGTGCTATTTTTTTCATTGTTTTCTGCTACATCTAGACATAAACTCAAAATCTTTCTTAATGCCATGCTGTAAACACCATGAATTAGAGTTAACCCAGCAATTTCAATCTATTTGTTATTCCTGGGACAGAAGAAAGGAATGACAGTTCAGAGGTATATTCTTATGCTGGCTATGTAGCTGGTGGGCCAGCCGAGCCCAGTGGAAGCTTTTTCAGCAGCAGGCCTATGCTCCCTGGCACCTGCGGGCTTGTTAAACAGCCCAGCCTGATATCTTCACCTATTACTCTGAGAGAGCACTTGAATGACAGGCACCGAGCCAGTGTTTACCCTGTGGGGCTCGTGACACACACAATGTCTGTCAACACTCCCTATCACCGACCTGCTTATGCAGACTTTTTTTTTTGCCTGATGTATTCATCACCAGACTGCAGACACCTAGTTAATCCATTTAGAACCTATCAGCTCTGTTCATCGGCTCATAAACCTATTACCTTGGAGGCTCAGTGCTGAGGGACACAGGTGCCAGACCAGTGCACAAAACCCAATTGAGTTATGTAGCAGGCAGTGAGGGGCTCCTAATCATGATTCTGACTGCATGGGGAATTGCCCGTGTTATGTGGTAGCAGCCACTTTATTAAATATCGATTTAAATCACAGCCTTTAATCAAATCTGATAGAGGACCTTTTTCACCTTCGTCCCTCTTCAGCTCCTCCTCTCCCCCTCCCTTTCCAATCAGCCTGTCTAGTGACATCGGAGCTGAGGAATGAATAGTTAGCGAGTAGTTCACCAGAAAACCCTTTCCAACAGTAATGAGGCATTTGTGATAATCGAGTGATGAAATGTAAATGGGCAGTAATGAGCACAATTACGTCCACTGGGGAACCATCAACGTGGCTTCTTTCCTCACAGATAGATGAGCTCTTGCTCTGTCACTGTGCATTGCTGACTTCACAGGGAGCAGAAAGCCTAGCCCAAGCTGGGGCAAAAGCCTTGGGAAGTCGGACGAGGGGGGAGGGTGCGGGAGAGAGACAGTGGCTGAAAAATAGCAGATATAACGCGAGGCTCTCGGTGGTCAGCTGCAGAGCATGAACCACTTTGGCCTTTAACAACCTAGCCTTGACATTTATCTGTCAGTTTCCCACACCCTCCCCTCCTCTCCTTCCCTTGCATCCTTGGAGGATGCTAGGATTCTATTGGCAGCAATGCTTGAAAGCTGCCTCCCGCTAATGAGCTTGCAAGAACCTCAGCCTGTTTGTTACACTGGAAAACTGGGTGGCGGGACTGAGGCCGAATAGATGTGAGCAGAGACTACAGCCAAGAATGGGACACTTGCCAGAAACACCAGTGCGCACTGTTGTGTCATCTTTGTAGTCAGGGAACTAGCAGGGAGAAAGACGCTGGCACTTTCAGGAAACAGGACAGCTCAGCACATCTGTTCTGGCTCCACTCAGAGTTCACACAACCTGGCACTACTTGGCAGGATGTTTTCACAACAAAACCAGAATGCTCTACCCATTGCAGAACAAATCCTAGAGTAGAGAAAATGGTTTGTGATTTTCAAAATTCAACACTAATTGGAGAAAAAAAATAGCCTACACTTGACATGGGAAATATATTATTGATATGTTCTAAGAACTCATATTACATGAACTACTGGTTCACTAATGTGACTATATAATGTACATATAGTCACATTAAAATTATATACACGTGTAATTTCTTTTAAAATAACTTTACTATGTAAATGACTTAAGAGTAGATGTACAGATGGAAGGGGTCACAATTAAATTATGAAAACTGGTTTCATGAATTTTTATTAATTAAAAGACTGCTAACATTATTATCTATTAGAAGTTTCCAAACGCACAGGGTGTTAATATTTTTAAGGTTGTATTCCTGCCTTTGTAGTAGAGAATTTACATGTTTCTTTGGTTTTGTTCTTTGAAATTTGCATCATTAACAGGTATTTAACCAAACTTGCTAAATTTTAATAAAATATTAGACCAAATTCTGGCAATAGGCTTAACTATTAAGTACACATGCCTATTGATCAATTGATCAGTATGAGAAATAAATATGTGATTTAATAATTTCTATTTGCTCAAAGACAATATGACAACATTAGCCACTTTTTTTCCCAATTTTTCAGATACTTAAGAACTTTTTTTGGAATATTGATTTTAAAGAGTGCACAATTTTTGAAAAGCTAAGGTTGATGGGTGATTCATCTTCTTATTCTTAAGTACATATGGGAAGTTTGGCAAATTGGTTCACTCAGGAAAATTGATAAATTGCCATTTGGTGAGCTGGTCATTTGGTTTACCACTTATTTAGTAAATAATCTAGAGTCAAGCTGACTTTTGTTAAATAGACTTTCAAAATTTTGAATGCACCTAAGGAAGAAGCCAAAGTCATTATTGAAAACTGCCAATCTGCCCTATTTAAAAAGAATGTCATCTACTAACTTACTACAGAAAGGCTATTCTCCGATTATGACCCTGGGACACTCAAGAATCTTAATCTTATGACTAAGATGTGTACCTGAAATTTACTGAGGCAACGATTATGGAAGGAATAAAAAATTTTAAAGCATCAGTATGGAATAAAACATTCTCTGTATGCCTTAAAATAATCCTCTCTTCCTTTCTGGTATAATAAAGTCTGATCTGCCCAGTATAATTGTTTTCCTGAGCATCTGACATAAACATAGGTCTAACTCAGTCAAAGAATGCATTATTTGTGGCAATTTTTCCAAATATAAAAGATGCAAAACATGCAAATATTAACACAAGGAGAATAGCTGACCTACTTAGGAGAGCAAACTGTTTTAAACAATATGGAGCCATGTATTTGAATTTAAAATTGCATGATAATAAATACTTTTACATATATTAATTGAAATAGATCCTCCATTTAGCAAGAAAAAGATGACTACTTTGGTAAGACTTTTTTAAGCTGGTTAAAAAGCCCATAATAGATGTTACTCCAATTCAGACTTCTGTTGCCCACAATTCTTTCTTTTCTAGAGGGATGGAAGGTATTAGTGTTAACTATTTCTTTCTTCATCTTTCAGGGCTTTTACTTTCACACTGACTTGTATTTTGTTTCACTAATGTTTAGCAGGTCTACTACAAGAAAAAAATGAAAACTTAAACCAGTCAATTCTATTAATCTAGGGCTGGGAGGAAAGAAAAAATGCTTAATTTAAAAAAAAAAGGTTGGGAGAATTAGATGGAAATTTTGAAATTATAACTTTCAGTCAACCCATTATTTTGAGCTTGCTGTACTATATATATAATTCTGAAGCATTCTTAATTTTAAGTGGACATATACCATTTTATTCATTTTTATTCACTATTTTGTAAAAAGCTGTTAACAGTCAGCCTAAAGGCCATACTTATACTATCACTCTAAAAAATATAGAGAAGATCATTTGAGTCCTTTAGAAAAAACATTGGTCTATTGTAGATGGCACATATCAACAATTCATTTCACTTTTAACCCATCACATAACCCATCCTGAAGTTATTCATGGATGTGGTTAGGAGAGGTTATTTTCCCCCTGACAAAAATGGGCCATTTTTTCCTGTTTAGCGAAATCTGGAACACTGATCATTATAGTGCTTTTGGCAGCTAATTTGAACATCAGTGACTCAACTTGGAGAAGAGTCTTTTTTCTGCCCTAAAGAATCTCTGAGTTTTCAGACTCCAGTAATTGAAAAATCCCCAAACACTCACTCACAGAGGAGATACACATTACTGCAGGAACAGTCTACAAATTGTAAAGTATTCAATTTACATCCCCAGCACCTCAGGGCAGTTCTGAAGAATTTATATCTTTGGGAACCTTTGAACTAACAAAAGATAACATTTCACAGTAAAGTCTACTTGCATAAAAGTTTTTAACTCCCTTCTTTTCTTTTATAAAGGAACTACTTCTGTTGCCCACAATTCTTTCTTATCTAGAGGGAAGATAAGAAAGCTCTTGTCTGGGAAGAGCTTTTATTCATTAAGATGCAACCCATGAAAAAAGTTGGACCAAAAAATAAAAAGAAATTTAAAAAATTTTAAATGGAAAGAAAAACAGGAGCATCTTATTTTGTCAAGAAATGATGCCTGAATTTGTGTTAATTATTCCTGAGCCATTGTGTCAGTTATTATAACTCTCTGTTAAGATAACAGAACCAAGAGTTTTATTTTTTTTTGGCTGTCTTTCCCTTCAAATTTGAGGAAAAAAATGATAAAGGTGTTGAATTTTTCCCCTTTTGAGATTTTTATCTGGGCACATAGTTTTTGATTAATAAATGTATGTTACTTTTGGTATTTTTAAGGAAATTTAAGAAAAATTCTTTGATAGAAACCTTAAAATCTGGAGTATTCATGAAATCAACCCTTTGTCAAAGTTTCAGATTAACAAATAAAATCACTTCTCCTTGTTAATTATCAAGTGTACTTTCACAGCCAATGAACTTTAAATGATTTATTTAATTTAAAAAATATGGCGAATATTTGGTTCCCCTTGTTTTCCAGCTCTGGTAAATGAAGCACTAAGAAATTTGCAATGGGTTAAATAGAACCTATATTTCCTAGGTAGAAAACGATCTTTCTCTGCCCCTTCCTCTGGCTTTATGATCAAAGATAATTTTTTTGTGGAGTAATTATTAATCTTCTGATGTCTGTGGCTCAGATCAATTTTGCATTTGCATCAAAAATAGAAAAAGCAAAGAAAAACTCCTTTATTAAACCTTTCTTGATTATTTAATTCACATATTCATTACCAATATTATGGTAACAATATGAAACATTTTAAAAACAATAATTTGATAAGTTTTCTCTTAGGTTAAAGATTGATCAGTGTTTCTTTTAACTAATAACCTAGGAATCAACAGTCTCATAAAACTGGTTTGCTCAGCCCAGAAAATTAGGCAATCCATCATGACTGATTTGCTCACATTTCCCCCTGCAAGTAAGTGAGACAGAAACTTTAAAACCAATAAGATAATGCACTTTACGAATTCAACTGAGAGAGATGGGTAAACTAAGATGCCACTGGCATCAGTTACAAAAAATCTGTCATGTTTTCAATTATTTGAGCAGATTTTCGTATCCCAATTTGCTGCCAGCCCGGCTGCATCTAGCCCCCTCCTCCTGTTTTTTTCAAACCCAATCATCAGATCTTAAATCAGAACAAGCTCATCATATCATACTATGAAAGGCCAACAGGGGATAAAGGACACCAGATGTTATATGAGTTTTCTTTTAGGCTTTCATTTCAGTCTTCCTGCATTCCCCATGCTGCTTTTTACTTGTCAGAAATGAAAATGTGCTTTGATAGATAACAACCCTGTTTTCTTCACTGACTGAGTTTAGAGAATACCATTAAGTATTGATATCTAGGGTGTTTAACTAGGGAATGCAATCACAGCAGTCCCAAAATTGGGGTTCTGTTGCACTATTTTACATGCCAAGATTTTTGAAAGACTCCAAATTAATTTTGTTTTCCTTAGGAAAAAATGTCATAGAGCTTAGTTGTGAGAGATGACAGGATGGGGAACCAAGGTTTGTCCTTAGCGGTAGCTCTACTTTCTCTTGCAGATCTCAGCTTATGTTCAAGAGTCTAAAGAGCTCTCGGAAGCTGTGCAAAGGTACATTTTTGAGGTGGCATTTTAGCCCCAGCTTGCCCAAGCAAACTATTGAACTGCTTTGTATTTGAGAGCTTAACATTTGTACAAATGTGGTTTTATTAACAAAGAAGAGAGGATATTCAATAATCTGCAGTCACAGAGACTATCTCATCATTCTTGATGATGATAACAACTCTGACACAGGGCAAACTAGAGCAACTGGATTTACTCACAAAGGGGTTCAAGGTCAGCCTATACTAGCCTATACTAACTAAAATAATATAGCCACATTATTTGATTTGATTCAGGAGATGAGATCACTCTACTCTGGCTTCCAATAAAATGATATTTAAAAAATACTTTCATAGCCATTGCAGTATACATGTTATAAAGGATTATGCACTAATTCTGCTTGTAGTGTCCTGGACTATGTGGCTAGCATATGCTTTGTCTGAGAGATAGATGAATACAAGTTAATTTGAATGAGAAGAGGTATTTACCTATAGAATCCTTAGGTCATGTAGATGGAGGAAAACCCTTGAATCATGTTTTATGAGAAAATACCGCTGTGACTAAATCTAAAGTAGTGTTTTTAACTGGAGACAGTAATACAAGTGACATTTAGCAAAATCTGAGGACATTTTGATTGTCATAAGTCAGGGGTTTGAGAACGTTCTTGGCATCTATTCAGTAAAGGCCAGGGATGCTGCTAAATGTTCTGCAAAGCACAGGACAACCCAACAACAATTATCCAGTCCAAAATTCCAATGCTGGCAAGGTTGGAAAACTCTGGTTAAAAGATGAAAATGGTAAAATGAGGATTCATGTCAAAGGCTGGGACAGTGAAAGTGCGGAGGTGGTACCAGAAGTGGCCAGGGCCATCAGTTCAGTAAAACCTGGGAATTTAACAAATTGGGGCCTTCTCATGTGATTCACTTAAGTGAATTGAACCTAAAGGAACTTTCAGGGCTTTTCTATCCAGCTTGGAAAGTATTCAAATTATCTGGTAATAATAAACTGTGATAAAAGAGAACACAGCTGGTTAGATTAAGTCCCTCATTTTATGTGGTTCCACATAAATGAAACAAATTTAAGAGAAATAAGGTAAAATATACACAATGTTTTTGTGTAAACTGTATAGAACAATTTTCCTGATTAGTAATCATGATAATCCACTGTCAGTCTCAGTTGACCCATATGTATACAGGGTGGGGCAAAAGTAGGTTTACAGTTGTGAGTACATGAAACACCAAGTTAATTCTTTTATTACCATTCATTATTATATTATTTTCTATATGAACAACTGTAAACCTACTTTTGCTATACTATTTATATTCTACTATACAGTTGTAAAATAGGTGCTGGGAGACAATAAGGGCTAGGAGAGATAGCAATCTGGAAAAAGAAGTAGAAATTCTAGTCCAAAGAGTAAAACACCCTGATAAGGGCCTGTTGTATTAAGGTCAATTCCAGGCTGTTACATAGATCTGATAAAGTTTGGATCTTATGGTTGGCTAGAAAATCTGGACATTAATAATATTAACTGTAGCCTCAGGTACAGTATTGAGTTTTGTTTGGAGAATCCCACTTGAGAAGCATATGAATAAGTGCTGGGCTCTAGTTTACAGTGAGAGTCCCTAAGGCAGAAACATGCAGTAAAGTAGAACAGACTTCATAAGAAATATTTAGGAAGGTGTAAAAGGTGAGTTCAAATCATCTCTCCAAGACTCTTTTTCTTGAGCTTCAGTGCCAATTCTCACTTCTTTCTTTCTTCTGAGCTCCCTGACCACTACTTTTCCTTACCTACCATATTCTTTAACCTTAGGATTCCTCAGAAAACAATCCTGACAATCTGTATTTCCTGTTATAGTTTTAATAGGACCAGCTCATGCTACATTCATAATTCTATTTTTAAGTGTATGCTGCATACTGATAACTCTTTCTTAAAATGTTTTCTCAAACCTTATGCTTTTTGTTGGCTCCAGGCATGAGCAGCCAATAATATATCTAATTCTTATAATTCAATATATTTTGCAAGTTAACTCAACATCTCTGTCTCTAAGTCCTTTTCTTGCTACCACAAATCCCTCTTTACTTATACCTTTGGGGCAAAATTAAGTTCACAACCTAAATTTTTTAAGCCTGTTCTTGCTCTTCCACTGCCACCACAATTTTTAATTGTGTGACCATGGACTCGTTATTTAACCTCATTAAATCTTTAAATAATTTCACCTAGAGAAGACTCTTACCGCCATTAAATTAATTCTTTGTGTTTTAGCCAGAGCTATAGCCTAGTTATAACACAAATCTAATCAAAGCATATCTGTACCAAGAATATTTATCAAAGCCCCATTGTCTATATGCTAAAGTTCAGTTATTAGTATTGTGTTCAGCACCATCTCTGATCCCAAAATTGCCTTCCTCTGCTCCCTAATTTTTAGCCACTTCCTATTACTTATAATATCTTATAAATTTCCTTTTCCTGCCCCCATGTGTTGTTTTCTACCTCCAAATCTTTCCTCATACTCTTCTCTTGGCCATTAATAACCTTCTTACTACTACTATTCCGGTCAACTCTTACTCATACTCTACTCCAGACATCATCTTCTCCATGTAGCATACGCCATACCCTGTATTTAGACCAAATGCCTTCTTTTTCTTTTCTTCAGTAGCATCCTGCACCTTCATTAAGTGTATGATATTATGGTGATCCTCAAGTTTGCACTAAACTATTATTTTGTTAAAGTTTCATAGTAAGCAAAATGAGGGAGAGAAGAAAATGAGACTGTGAGTTTAGCTTCACCTCAAATATGGAAACTTTGCTTTCATAGGTTTTAAAATTGACCTCCCAAGTAAGATTTCATTTAATGAAAATTCTCTGCAGCAACATCCGCAATAACAATACCCATTGAAAATCATCACTATGTGATACTGAAATTATCTGCCTGTGACACTTTTGTGAAGTCTTTATTGTCATACTCAAAACATAATGCTTAAAAACAAAGGGTAGTCATTGAACAAAACAGATTTGGCCCATAATAAGCATTAAACAAATGGTAGTTGATGGTAGTAATAATACTTTTTATGCTAAATATTTAAAACTTGGTGTTTTCATATTTGGAAAAATTCAACTAAATAATACATGTGTATGCAAATACATAAATTTTTGTATGCAAAATATATATAAAAGACTTCCTTGACCTTACTTTACTCTGGTTCCTTTGAGTCTGCCACTGGACTGGGCCTGACTTTGGCTTTCTACTCTTTCTTTGCAGAATTCAGTTGAATAAGAATTCTGCTAAGGCAGTTCAGGAAAAATCCTATACCCTTGATATCTGATTACTGTTGATATCATATCACCCTGGCCTGCCTTTAGCAAGAATTCTGCTGAGTAGATAGTAAGAATCTCCCTTACTCCTCATGTCTCCTCTTAGTAATTTTTCATCCACTAACTGCCGCCCTGATCTTTCATTGTAAATCCCTACTTGACTTTATTGGAGTTGGAGTTGGGTCCGATCTCTCTTCCACTACAGATGCTACTATAGCGGTCCTACATCCAACAAGATACCAGCCTCATGCAATAAAATCTGCTTTGCTGTTCTTTAACAAATGTAACAGAAAAAAATGTTTTCTTTACCAGTTAGAACAGTATATTTTCTTTAACATGAGCATACATACTTTTAATTCATTTTTTAAAAGATTTTACTTATTTATTTTTAGAGAGAGGGAGAAAGAGATGGAGAGAAACATCAATGTGTGGTTCCCTCTTGCACACCACCTACTGGGAACTTGGCCCACAACTCAGGCATGGGCCCGGCAACCCTTTGGTTCACAGGCCAGCACTCAATCCACTGAGCCACACCAGCCAGGGCTAACATGAGCATACATATTTATACTGATAAGTATACTTATAATCTGCCTATAAAAAAAGGCATCTTTACCTAAAGTTGCATAAAGTAATATGTTTTCCTTATTTATTTGCTTTTGGTATAGGAATTTTGTCACGTGTTTACAAAGCCATGTTCATAAAAGGGCTAAGTGTTGTAGCACTTGGAAATTCAACATAATTATCTATTATCATCAGAATAGATATGAAAAATTATAGACGTTCTTTCTGTCTTTAATCCAATGTAGATCATACCACATGGATATCAATCTACAAATCAGGCACAAAGAGGGGAAAAGGAGATTTATTGATTATACAACCAGAGATGCTCTACATATGCAAGTGTCACCTCTGGAAACAGACTGACTTGGAGGCAACCTGACATCATCATTCAAACAAGTTCTGTGAGTTTTCATAAAGGGAATCTGAGATGACAGCTGATTAATACATAATTAAGTAAGCTGTGGCTCAAATTATGAAAGACTGACAAGTAATTTATAAGTCAAAGTGTAAATATGCAAAGTCCAGGAACTTGTGATTTAAGAGACAAAAATTTGTGACTGTCTAAGCAGAAGATACTGGACAAGAATTTCTGTGATATTGAAACTCATCATCCTAAAATAGAACTCAGGGAAAAATTAAATGGATTTTTAAAAATCAGTTAACATAATGTATTACTTATTAAATTCTTTCATAGAGCAAATAGAAGACTAATTTCTCTGGAGCCATTCATGCCCCCAAAAGTTATAATTAAAGACACAAATTGAATGAATTTAATAATGATGAACGTTCACCTTTTTAGTGCTTAGGTATGGTAATATGAGAGTCACAAAAGGACTCCATCTTTCATTTTCATTTAACTTTCTCTCTTGGGATTTATAAGGGCACTTTTCCTCATTTATTTATTTATGGACATTAAAATAATATCAGGAGTTGAGTGGCTGTTTTTTTTAAAGATAGAATTAGTGTCAACCATGCAAAAAAAAAAAAAAAGAAAGAAAGAAAGAAAGAAAGAAAGCGTAGTGGGGCTCTGCAACTGCAGAAGGATTTCTGAATTTCCCAGTGTGCACTCAATGCCTGTTTACCTCTACATGTCTTTCCAGTTGTCTGGGGGCCTGCCAGGAACAAGGATTTGCACGTATGTTGGCGCACTGCCTCTGTTGTTTTCCTTTTCCCAGAACACAATTAGTGATTATTGACACATTTACAGAAAGCATTCATAATGTAAAAATGAAATAAAACATATTCTTTAAAGATGGTGGCAAATGCAATGTTAATATTTGTTAAATAAATAAGCAACCTCTATAGTCAGGTTGGTCAGAATATTTACATTTTTGTATAATTTAGGAAAATCCTATTATGGTGTAGCCACAGACAGATCCCTAGTGTTCAAGATAGAGACAGTTCATAAAACACACAGAATTTTCAGCCAGAAATAGGACAACCTATTGCTTTCTATAGATGGCTGTTATACTCTCGTTCCCATCAATTGAACATAATCTCATTGCAGCAGGCAATATTTGGTATCAATGAAACATGAGTATTTTATAAATATGTGCTGACTGCTCCTACCTAAAGGACAAAAAAAGATTCTGTGCTTTGCAATGACTAGTGTCTTCAGGACACATTTAAACAACAAGATAATAAAACAGGTACAGTAGTTAAACACTGGAACTCAGATAACTCTATCTCCCTTTTTCCTTTTCTGTTCAATCTTTCTTCCTCTTTCTCTTGCATAAACTGTCAATTCTCCAAATACCATTACAAAATGATTTGAGTATGGTTTCAGATATATAATTAATCCTCCCATCAGTGGGTGCCAATTTAGATGTCTGCTTCTATAATGCCCTCTCCCTGCTAGAGTGGGGAAACGTATGTGCATTCGACCGTTGATCAGGATAATTCCCCAAAAGAGTGCGACAGATGTCAAAACCCCTAAGCCTGTGTGTCTAATATTAGAAAGGCCACACACTCGATTTGGCCCATCTCCACCCCTACAAAATAAAATAAATTTTGCTGTGCTGTTATCACAATGATTAAATATAATAAGCTAATGAGATTACAATAGCTGATTGTGAACAAGACCAATTGTGTTAATTGGAAGCTCCTGAATGGCAATTTTAGCTGCTGCTGAGTTTTGAAATATAATCAGTTTTGCTAATTTTATCTGATTTCTTAATGAAGCTTGCCCTGAGCAATTGTTCTATGTGTTCTTTAGCAAACAGTGTGTGTCATAACTGCTGACATTAATCTCGATTACTTTAGTTAAAATAAATAGTTATACTTGGGTGGCTTTCAGAATATACATAACAGTCGATGTAATGCTGAAAAGCAAGGAGAACTCAATGTTTTGCTTTGTTTGACTACATTTTATATGATGCATTCCAACCATGAAGATAATCTCTTTAGTGTTACCAGATCTTTCCTAGGTCTAAGTGCATAAATCAAGAAGAGCTACCATTTGTTGTTTTGTCATAGTTCTCTTTTATCAGTTGAAGAATGAAGATAAGATTGCAGTGAGGAGAAGGTAACTGATATCAAATGTATCCTATGCACAAGACTAGGAGAAAAAAATAGTTGTTGAAATGTTCCTTTCTGTTTAGGGAGAATTTCCTTCCACAAGTCTTTGCGTTGGCAGCACGCAGATCATACCATCAATACCAACCACCAACGTTAATGGCTGAGACTGCAGGAGAGCAAGCACTCACGTTATTTGTTTTCACAGTAGATTAATATACATTGAATGGCTCCTCTGAGCTTTTTAAGTGCATTGGATGACTGCCATGCCATACAGCCCGTTATAAAAGACTGGAAATTTGAAGGGAAAATAAAGTTTGGGGCAACCAAAAATGCCATTTACACAAACTAAAGAAACATCTTTCATCCTTTTGATTTTTTCATTCACAGTCTTTCAACATCTGCAATTAAGATTGTATATTTAGACTATTTAATGCCTGTGAGCAAAGGTTAAATGGGTTTTTACAGGAACACATGAGGAAATGGGATAAAATATTTTTAAATCCCATGAAACAACTAAAATGAGAAAATGTATATTAAAAAATCATAAAATTAAGTGGTTACACTAGCAAAGGTGTTATACTGCTCACTTCATCCACAGTAACACTGAAAAACTTTTTTATTGAATTACAGTGGTGCATGCAGGTAGATGCATAAATTGCATGAATCTTAAGGATGAAACTGGATGCAATTATATACAGAGCCATGTAATTACCACCCAATGAGGAGATCAAAAGCTAGAACACTTTTAACACCCCACATTCACTTTATAATTATTTTATCGTCATTGTTGTTTAATTTTATCTATGTTTAAAAAGTAAATTAGTGACTGCATTTTTTTGTACTGTCCTTCGCTAGATTTGATACTGAGGATACCTAGGTTCTTGTGTTAAAGATTTCCAAGTTTTTCTGTTCCTATGCTCTGGAAAAGTGTGTCTAAGTTATAGATTATCTGTTTCTTGAATTTGATAAAACCATGCTGGAAAACCATCTGTTCCCACTATTTTATTGCTCTGTATTTCTGTGGTCATTTTTAGTTATTTACTTTTTACTAGAAAATTGGCAGTTTCATCTAATTTTCATATGTATTGTTCTATATTTACTACTCAAAAGATTTTCACATTTATTTACTTTTATAAAACTTTCTGGGTTTATTTTTTGAAAAATTCAATTAAACGTGTCTAAAACTTGAATTTTAGAGTCTGCACGTTTGTTGTTAGTAAAGGTGATAAGATTCGTTTACACATGTAATAAGATATGGATATGGAAAATAAGCCTTTAATCAAATGGTATATTTACCCATAGATAAAAGTAAGAAATGTATTTGATGTTAGGACTGAAGAAAATGAAAACCTCTCAATTCAAATTCTTGAAAAAGAACACTAGTTTAAAAAACAAAAAGAAAATGACTTTGTTACTACTTGCAGGAAAAAAAATGCAACCTGCATTATACAGACAGTTCAAGTAATTGTATATTATTTACATAACCTGTTTTGGTATAATTTCAAACTTAGAGAAAATTTTCAAGATTCTGTAACAGAACTTTCATGCACACTTTACCATTCACTATTACTATTCACTATTGGTTTACATTTTGCCCCATTTGCTTTATCATTCTCTCTCACTCTTCTAATGTCTTTGGATATAAGATAGATGAGATATTAAATATATAGACAAACAGACAGATATATGGATATTTACTTTTCTGAACCAAGTGTGTAAATTGAAAAAATCAAGTCTCTTTTCCTGTAAATTTTTCAGTCTGCATTTCTTACGATGAGCTAGGGTACGTTCAGGGTAGTATGGCCATAGACTACATTTCTTAACAACAAAGAACATTCTACGATATAACCGTGTACAAATATCAGTATCAGGAAATTTAACAATGATGTATAGGGATGGGCAAAAGTGGGTTAAACTACCAGCCACCATTACCTAAAAAATAAAAGTAAAGATATAAATTAATAACAGTAATAATAAGACAAATAATACAAATACAACAATAATAAATGATAATACAAGAATAAACTCTGTTTTGTGAATCCACAACTGTAAATCTACTTTTGCCTACCCTGTTTTACTTTTGTCTAATTTATAGTATATATTCAAATGTTATCAATCATTTATAGCTACTTTTTTTTACCAGTTCAAGGTCAAAGTCATGATTACGCATTTCATTTAGTTTAATAACATCTTTTTAATCACTTTTAATCTGGAGTATTTTCTCTTTGTGTTTCTTATTTTGTAATGTGTACTATGCTTTGGGTTTTCCTAATGTTTCCTCATAATTCAACTCAGATTATTCATTTTTGGGAAAGTTGCAAAGATGCTATTTCCTTCTCAGTTTACTGGAAGGTGCATGCTCTCAGTTTGTCCAAATATTAGCAAAATACTGTTTAAAGACTTGATTAATATAGTGTTCACTAGCTTTCTACATTATAAAGTTGATATTCCCTCCATAATTAATAAATTATTGGGAGACACTATGAGTCTATATAAGCATCTTTTTCCTCATCAAATTTTTTACCACTAATTTTATTATTTATTAACATTTTTAATCACGTATTTGTTATAAATGTATTAGTTAGCATTCTACTTAGGGAATTGATTTTCCTTCTCTTTATTGACTTACTTAGTCATTTACTTAATTTTATTTATGTGAGATAAAGGGTTTAATTTTCTTTAATGATTTATAATCCATTTTTATCATTTATTTTGATGTTAACGTTATCTAGATTTTATTTTTCAGGGCTCTTCAAATTGGTTCTTGTGTCCTTTTAACACAACTTTTAGCATGATTCTTGGAGCTCTGTATTAATTTCTATGGAAACAATAAATTCTAGCCTCCTCTCACATTTTTTACTCCTAATATAGTCTTTAAGATATAAATAATCATTTGAGGTATTCATATAGACTAGTCCTTATGATTGCATTCTTTGATTTTGAGAATAATAAAAATATATATTAATCTCTGAATTTTTTCTTTCCCCATGGACTGAAATTTCATCCTCAGAGCTTCATCTTCATAGTACCCCTAAATGACCATGATCTTCAAAAGCACAGGAACTGTGTCTGGTCTAATTACTAGTATATATGTTCATCTATCACAACAAAGAAATATTTAGTAAATTAATAAATGCATGGAAGAAAAAATGAATAAGAAACCATAGAAGAAGAAAAAACGAGGGAACAGCCAACTCTAATGTTGCCCCTAATTTGTTCTCATTATATCTCTTTGTTAAACATTATTCATTTATTTCAGTGATCTTATGATTAATAAATTTTCTCTCCTGAATCCCGTGTGTTCTAAGGTTTATCTAACAAAATAATGGCATTTCTCAATGATCTGGGGAAGTTTGCCAGCTATCACAAGTCTGTGGCTACAAATGGACCCCTGATATCACTAACCATTCAAATGTCAATGATCCCACATTGCTGATTTTTTTTAGATTTATTTATTTTTGGGGGGGGGTGGGCAAGTATGCTTTATTTTTTTATTTTTATTGTTCAAATACATTTGTCTCCACCACTATCCCCTGCCCCTCCCACCCCCACCTGCCTACCTCAATCCCTCCCCACATTTGGCTCCATTTGTTTATTCTCTCCTTTATGTCCCTTGTTGTATGTGACATATCGGGGAAAATGTTGCTGTGTGGGATATCTGAGAGTTTCCTGCCTATGTTCTCCTTTAGGACTTATATGGTGTTGTGAATTACATTTAAGTATTTTGTCCATCTTGAATTTATGTTTGTGTATGGTGTAAGTTAGTGGTCAAATTTCAATTTTTTGGATGTAGCTGTCTAGCTCTCCCAAAACCATTTGTTGAAGAGGTTAATTTCACTCCATTTTATGCTTCTGCACTCTTTGTTGAAGATTAATTAGCCACACAGACATGGGTTTATTTCTGGGCTCTCTATTCTGTTCCATTGATCCATGTGTCTGTTCTTATGCCAGTACCATACTGTTTTGATTACAGTGGCTTTGTAATATAGTATGATGTCACTTATTGTGATCGTTCCTACTTTGTTCTTCTTTCTCAAAATTGCTGCAGCTACTTAGGGTCATTTATGGTTCCATATAAATAGTTTAAATGTATGTTCTATGTCTGTGAAACATATCATTGGTATTTTAATAGGGATTGAGTTGAATCTATAAATTGCTTTGGGTAGTACGGACATTTAAATATTAATTCCTACAATCCATGAACATGTTAAGTGTTTCCATTTATTTGTGTCTTCCTTAATTTCTTTTTCAGTTCTATAGTTTTCTGTGTACAGGTGTTTTACCTCCTTGTTTTAATTTATTCCTATGTATTTTATTTTTCTTGTTGCTATAACAAATGGGATCTTTTTTCCTGATTTTTGCTTCTGATAATTCATTGCTTATGTACAAAAATGCCTTTGATTTCTGAATATTGACTTTGTATCTTGCCATTTTGCCAAATTCAATTATTAGGTTGTATAGTTTTTTGTTGGAGTCTATGGGGGTTTTTTTTGTACCCTATCATGTCATCTGCAAACAATGACACATTTAATTTCTCCTTTCCAATTTGGATGCCTTTTATGTCTTTTTCTTGTCTGCCCGCTGTGGCTAGGACTTCCAATACTATGTTGAATAGAAGTGGTGAAAGCAGACATCTTTGTCTTGTTCCTGAACTGAGTAGGAAAGCTTTTAGTTTTTACCCATTGAATATGATCTTGACTTATTTTTTCTTATATGTCCTTTATTATATTGAGGTATGCTCCCTTTATTTCCACTTTGCTGAGTGTTCTTATCATAAATGGGTGCTGTACATTATAAAATGCTTTTTCTACACCAATTGATATGATCATGTGGTTTTTGTCTTTCCTTTGGTTTATGTGATGTATTAGGTTTATTGATTTGCGAATATTGAACCATCCTTGCATCCCTGGAATGTATCCCACTTTGATCATGGTGGATGATATTTTTAATGTATTGCTGGATGTGGTTTGCCTATATTTTGTTGAGGATTTTAGTGTCTATGTTCACCAGAGATATTGGCTTGCAGTTTTCTCTCTTTGTTGTGTCTTTATCTGGCTTCTGGATTAGGATGTCGGCCTCATAAAAAAAGAGTTTGGGAGTGTTCCCTCTTCTGGATTTTTTGGACTAGTCTGAGAAGGACAGGGATTATCTCTCCCTTAAATGTTTTGTGAAATCCTACTGTGAAACTTTCCAGTCCAGGGCATTTCTGTGCTGGCAGTTTTTTTATTATTGCTTCACTATCACCAGCTTTTATCGGTCTGTTCAAGCTTTCTGCTTCTTCCTTCATTGTTGAAAGTTTATATTTTTCTAGAAATTTGTAAATTTTATTCAGGTTTTCAAATGTCTTGGTATATAAGTGTTCATAGTAGTTTCTTACCATCCTTTGTATTTCTGTGGTATCAGTTTTAATTTCTCCTCCTTCATTTCTGATATTATTTATTTGCGTTCTCTACCTTTTTTTCTTCATGAGTCTGCTGAAAGGCTGTTGATTTTTTTTATCTTTTCAAAGAACCAGCTCCTGGATTTGTTGATCCTTTGAAGTGTTCTTTTACTCTCTGTGTCATTTAATTCTGCTCTATCTTGATTATTTCCTTCCTTCTACTTGCTCTGGGCTTTGTTTCTTGTTGTTTCTCCAGTTCTTGAAGCTGTAGGGTTAGGTCATTTATTTGAAATGTGTCTGTCTTTTTTAGGTAGGCCTGTATTGCTATGAACTTCCCTCTCAGGACTGTCTTCACTGTGTCCCATAAGTTTTGGAATGTTGTGTGTTCATTTTCATTTGTTTCCAGAAAATTTTTGATTTCTTCTTTCATATCATTATTGAACCATTCATTGTTTAATAGCATGCTATTCAGTCTCCATGAGTTTGAATGTTTTTGAGTTTTTTCCTTGAGGTTGGTTTCTAATTTCAGGCCCTTGTGGTCTGAGAAAATTCTTGTTATGATTTCGATTTTCCTGAGTTCATTGAGGCTTTTTTTTGTGTCCCATCATGCATTCTATATTTGAAAATGTACCTAGTACCTTTGAGAAGAATGTGTACTTTTCTTCTTTGAGATGAAAGGTTCTCTTTATATCAGTTAAGTCCATTTGATCTAATGTGTCATTCAGTTCCACAATATCCTTGTTGATGTTTTGTTTGGAAGATCTATCCTTTTTTGACAACAGGGTGTTAAAATCCCCTACTGTCAATATGTTGTTGTTTATATCTTTCTTGAAGTCCTCCAAGATTTTCCTTATATATTTGGGTTCCCCTATGTTGAGTGCATATAGGTTTAAAATGTTTATGCTTTCCTGATGGATTTTTCCTTTGAGTATTATAAAGTGTCCTTCTGGGTCTTTTTTTATGGACTTTGTTTTGAAATCTATTTTGTGTGATGTAAGTATTGCTACCCCTGCTTTTTTTTCCTGTCCATTTGCTTGGAATATTTTTCTTCATCCATTTACTTACAGTCTGTGTATGTCCTTTGTTCTGAGGTGGGTCTCTTGCAGGCAGCATATGTGTGGCTCATGTTTACTTATCCACTCATCTATCCTATGTCTTTTGACTGGGACATTTAATCCATTTACACTTAAAGTTATTATTGACAGGTACGTATTTATTTTTTCCCTTTGTACCTGTGGTCCTCTCTTTCTCACTCTATTTCTTCATCTTCTTAAAGCAGTCCCTTTAGCATATCTTGTAGTGCTGGTTTGGTGGAGGTGTATTCTTTTATCGTCTTTTGTCTGGGAAACTCTTTGTTTTGACTTCCATTTTCATTGAGAGCCTTGCTGGGTAGAGTATTCTTGGTTGCCAGCCTTTGCTTTTTATGACTTGGAATATTTCTTGCCATTCCCTTCTGGCTTGTAGTGTTTCTCTTGAGAAGTCAGCTTCTAGCCATGCTGGGGCTCCCTTATATGTTACTACCTCTTTCTCCCTTGCTGGCTTTAGGATTCTCTGTTTGTCTTTGATATTTGCCATTTTAATGATGATGTGTCTTGGAGTAGGTCTCATTGGGTTCCTATTGAATGGGATCCTCTGTGCTTCCTGGACTTGTGAGAGTTTTTCTCTCCTCCAATTATGGAAGTTTACCATCATTACTTTTTCAAACAGATTCTCTATCCCTTGCTCCCCTTCTTCTCCTTCTGGTGTCCCTATTATATAGATATTATTATGTTTCAGGTTGTCCTGCATTTCCCTAAACACTTCTTCATTCTTTTTGAGTCTTTTTTAATTTTCTTGCTCTTTCTGGGAGCTTTTTTCTACCTTGTCTTCTAGCTCACTGATTCGATCCTTGCTTCATCGAGTCTGCTTTTGATTCCTTCTACTGTGTTCTTCAATTCAGAAATTGTATTCTTCATTTCCTCTTGCCTTTTATTTATAATTTCTATGTCCTTTTTTATGCTGATACAGTTTTCAGTAAGTTCTTCCTGGTTTCCCTGTAATTTTTGGTAATTAACTTTGAGCTCCCTGAGCTTCCTTAGAACTGCTGTTTTGAACTCAGTACTGGATAGTTTATTTGCCTCTATTTCATTTAGTTCTCCTTGAGGAGATTCCTCCTTTTCCTTCGATTTGGGGGTGTTTCTTTGTCTTCCAATTATTTGTGAGACTCTTCCTTTTTACTTCTGCTTATTAAATTGATGTCTCGATTTCCTGACTTTGTGGTGTAAACTTCTATGGTAGGAGACTGCTTTCTTTCTTTTCTTCTTTATGGATCTTCCTCAGATGATGTCAGCTATTGACCCTGTATCATCTTAGACAGTCTTTAAGAAACTTCCAGGAATCTACTTTTTGTGTCTGCCTCCTCCAGTTGTTAATCTAATCACTCTACCTTATGTGTCAGGCTTAGGCACCACAGGGAGGGGCAGAGTCCCTCTTGTTGGTGGGGTTATTGTTTCTTTTCATGCTGCTGCCACTTAGGGGAGTGGTCAGCCTGAACAAGATGGCTGCTGCCAAATGAGGGAGGAGCCAGCACCAGGATCTCCCCAGCTACTCCCTCAGTTCTCTCCCCAACGCTTCCATCTCCAGGCTCTCCTCAAGAGTCTCTATACCACTCAGCATCCCCTTTAGCTAGGGATTTGCTACCTGTGACTGCCACTCTGTACTCAGCACCCAGGCCTGCGGAACAGGGCAGGGGCAGAGCCTCCTCAGGGCGGGGCTATCTTGCCCTTTCACGCTGCTGCCACTCACAGGAGTGGTGTGCCTGAGCAACATGGAAGCTGTGGAATGGGTGGTGAGTCAGCACAGGGACCCTGTTGGCCATTTTCTCAGTTCTTTCCCCACAGCCTCCTTCCCCAGTCTCTCCTCAGGTGGCTCCAGTCCACTATGTCCCCGCCTTTGCCAGATGCCAGAGTAAGCATTTGCCACTACAAATTTTTGCATTTAAATGACTCTTTGCATCTCCAGCCAGCTGTCTCTGGCAGAGAGCACCCCTATGCTTTTTGCAGCTGGCTGTTGTGTGCGTGCATTTTTGGGGGGCTCTGGTACTGTAGGCTGGAAATCCCTGCTTATGATTTCAACCCAGCTTTTCTCATGGGGATCCAACTGGCTCTTTTAATATCCCTCTGGTGCTGCCACCCATGGACACCCAGCCCACCTTCTCCAGCCTCTACCACAGTCCTTACCAGTTAGGTTGTTCCAAACCCTATTCCTCTGTTTGTCTGAGGTTCCAAGGTTCCTCTCTCGCTATTGTTCCATTGTTTTCCAGGTGATTTCTCCATAATTTATTTGCAGTTCCAGTTGGGTCCTGGGAGGAGCTCCCAGTCCCAATGTGACTTCTACTCATTCCTCCACCATTTTGAAGTCTCCACATTGCTAATTTTTCTTATTGAATCTCAACATCCTTCCAAGTCTCAGATGTGGAATGCATATTAAAGACAGGACACAGAAATTTCCTAGAAGCTTCACTCGAAATTTTCTGTGTGTTGATTAGGATATCTTTTTTTTTTTAAATTTAGGACATCTTTTTAAAATTTAATACCATGCATTATATATTTATACTCTTGTTCAGTTATCTGAATCTGTCATAGAACAAGCATTTAATAGAATTTGTAAGCATCTGTCAAAATCTCCTTTCAGTCAAGAGCTAAACTGTTGGTAATAGACTTATGTACTATATGCAACATATTGAATTGTGTCTTATCTGAAATATTAAAATTTGTATCAATTTGGAGAAAAATATTTTCAAAAAGTTGTCATTTGTTACCTTTTTCAAGTTTAAAATAGTTGTCAAAATTTATTGTATGAAGAACAGATTTATTGAAGGCTCACACTTTTCAGCAGCTTGACTCTTTCAATTTGCCTTTTTTTCTTTTTTGTTTTCAATTAAAGCTTACATTCAATATTAGTTTGCATTAGTTTCAGGCGTATAGCATAAGGGTTAGGCAATCATATACTTTATGAAGTGTTCCCCTTGATAATCTAGTACCTACCTGGCACCATATATAAATATTAAATATTATTGACTATATTTCCTATGCACTTTATATCTCTGTGAGTATTCTGTGATTACTGATTTGTATTTCCTAATCCCTTCACTTTTTTCACCCAGGCCCCCAACTTCCTCCCTCAATTTCTCTTAAAAAAGTATGTCTCGCTTTTTTCCCACACCTGGAGAAAATTAATGGCCTCCAGGATACAGAAATCAACTGAGACCACAGCTGTCCTTATCAACTTTAGTATCCAGTAATGCCAAAGGATTACACCTAGAACTCTCTTTTCCCTGTATGCAGAAATATTCCAGTGTATGAGTGATCTAGGACAGTAAAATAAGCAAGACTCCAAGCACCTGAGTCTCTGCCTGCCTAATCTGGTAGGCATTCCTGCTATGGTCTGAATGTTTGCGTGCCCCCCAAATTCATATATTGAAATCTAATGTGTGATGTGATGGCAATAGAGGGTGAAAGCTTTCCGAAGTCCTAGGTCAGGAGGGTTGCACCCTCATGTGTAAGATTAGTGCCCTTATAAAAAAAGACTCCAGAGTGATCTTTGTCCCCTTTTGCCATATGCAGATACAAAGAGAAGACCCAGGGAAGAGCTGTCATAGCTCACTTACAAAGAATAGACAACAGTAGTACAGAGACCCCCATTTGCTTCCCATGATAAAACAAAATTATTATTGTTGGTGTCAGAGATAGTTTATAAAGGGGTTTTTCCAAAGTCTCCTTTCTTGGACAATGTTTTGCTGCTTCAGTTGACTTCTCTGTATGCTATAGAAATAATAGTGAATTTGTAAATCAGCATGCAGATTAAATGAGATTAAGATTATAATGGATTTAACCTTTCCAGATTGTATACTTAGTACATAATTGAATACACCCACACACATTCATAAGGCTAACATTTCTTCAAGGTTCATCTGTGTGTGTTGTTTTAAGTATATTTTCCAAAATTTGTCTGTCAGTGATTTTCAATCTGTGTCTATGTCATAGATTTTTCTCTTATATCACTCTAGGCAATGAATGCCATGTAATCAATGATCATTTTAAACCTTACCAATTATTTAATAAATACTGCCACACACAGGTAATAAATGATCGATGAGCAGTCATTGTAGGCAATTATATCAGTGCTTTTAAAGTTGTATTTGAAGTTCTAGAATGTGAGTTATTAAACATAGGACATCTTTTTAAATTTAATCCAATACATTATATATTTATATTTGTTCAGTTACCTGAATCTGTCATAGAACAAGCATTTGATAGAATTTGTAAGCGTCTGTCTAAATCCCCTTTCAGTCACAATTGACTCTATATCGCCTGTTAAAAATTCAGTAATTATGCTTATTATGTTTTATTATTGACAATGAATTTGTGATTTTTCCAAATAAATAAAGTTAATAAAATATAGGAGGAACACAAGATCTGCTACAGCATCATCTTTATATTACAAAGAAAACACACAGTTATATTCCACTCAACAAATTTGAATTATTTTTAAAGTTTATAGTAGCATATTACATAGATAGAGTTAAACTTATTTTTCTGAGTTTACCAGGTATGACTTACAGTGTAAATGTTTACTTTGAAAGGTCATTGTCTATTGAAGTTGCACTATCCTCAATATATAATCCAATTATATTTTAAGCTTAGGCCTCCAATGCTGGAATTCTTGGTTTATGTTCTTTTCCAACCATATGTCACCCAGATTGCAAATTATTCAGTATATTTTTGTTAAATGAATAAATTATATTGCATAAATAAATTGAAGCAAGAAGAGATAAAGAATCTGTCAGAATTTCATTTTAAAATAATATTAAATGGAAATGACAGGAAAGTAATAGGAACACGTGGATGTTGTGTGTTCAGCAGTGTCTCAGTGCATGTGATTCCCCTCCCCTTTGACTTAGAAACTTATAGGCATAATTTGAAGTATGAGATGTTATAGATAGGTTTGTTATCTTTAAAATGTATTGACCCTAGATCAGCATACATTATTGCCTTCCTTGCCATTGGTCTTCTCTCAACTGTATTCCTTCTCTGGTAGAATTATCCACAGTTAATGGTGGCACTTAGAATTTATTTCAAAAAAAATATGGAAGGTAAAAAGAAAACTGTATATAGAAACATTTTATAAATGCTTAACATTAAAATCAAACATTTGCCATTCTTTCTGAAGTGCTCTATTCTTCTTTTTCATACTGCTCCTTCTCCTAGTTATCCACTATCCTAAACACCCTCAAGTTACTCAGGAAAGGTCAGCCCTTACCCTCAAAACACCTGCCACTAATAATACAGGGTCAGAACCTAAATGGGTTAAACTCAACCAACCAGCCCTTTTCTCTTTCACCTACTTTCATGTTTTAAAATCAACAACTTTATATTTAGGTTGTTCCAAAACTGTAGCTAAATAGCTAAATGATCTGAACTCTGTTTTTCTCCAAAGCATGTATTAAATTATAAAATATAATTTTGAAGATGTTTTCTTTCTCACAAAATGCCAAAAGGAGTTTAATGAGATCCCACCGATTTCCTTAGCATTTCCCAAGTAGAAATAATGCAATATTGTATCTCTGATTTCAGTCAGTGGGAGAACAGTATTAGTAGCTCTTTTCAACAAGAGAGAGTCACATTTCACACACTAAAATATATTTTCATATTCAGCTCTCAGTTTAGGGGTTGTTAAAGGGAAGTAACAAAGGAAGGAAAAGGAAGTATGTCAAGACCTTTATGTAAAGAGAATTGTACTAAAAATTGAGTTGTGTGATTTGAGGCAAGTCTTTAAGCTTTGTGAAACTCAAGTTTCTCACTACAAAATCGAGTGATATCATCTATGTCTCTCCTTTAAAAATCCATCTTTAACACAAAATCATGTTCTTATCTACCACCAGAATTTCACTACTGAATGTTTAAAGAATCCCCTACTTACATATATGTTAATAGGTTCTGAATATTTCAGCCTTGAAAAATGCCACTCCTTATCATTGTGCTGAGCATATGGACACACTCAGTGGCTCAGGTTGCAGGATTGACTGTACACTGAAGCTGGTCCAGCATTGGAGGGGATGGGCTGCGAGGCACAATGCCTGATGCTTCAGGGATGGCTGGGGACAAAGGCTGTTTTATGGGTACAATGAATAAAAAGAGATCTGGAATAAAATTGATTCTTTTGTTTTGAACCTTGTATGATCTGTTTTTCAGATGTTTTAAATCTGTTTCTCTTTTGCAATAACATTTTAATGCTAAAAATAATAGATGCTCATTTAAAAAAAAAGAAATCCAAAATAGTAAAGAATAAAATATGACAATAATTGGCTCATCTTCCCCAAGTCCCACCACCCAGAGTAGCCATTGTTAAGAAGTTGATGGAGGCTTCCTTCTTCCTATGAAACACATACAGAAAGGACAGAAACAGTTTAATTTTAATGTGATTTATCAAATCACACAATATTTTGCAACTTGCTAATTTTACTTAACAATATATTACCATTTTTCAATGACAGTGCATTTAGACCTCATTCATTTAAAAAAATGTATATTTGTAATATTCTGTTGAATGGATAAATCAATATTTATTAAACCATCACTGTGTTGATGGTCATCTGCTTTGTTTCTAATATAATGTGTTAGCCAACAACACTGGCCTGCGTATTCACTTTTTACAAACTTAAGTACCTATCAGTAGCAGGGTACAGAGTCCTAGAGCAGGACTTACTTGGTTAACATGTAGTCACTTTAAATATCATTATTGCATCTATTTATATTTTGCCCCCTTCAAAGCTGAATGTTAAAGATATAGATATTAAAAAAATTTATTGAGAAGAATATTAGGTTACACTGTTCTCTTATTTTTAGATGTACCTGCATGGATTTTGTAAATTTCTTATTTATTTTACTCCTAAACACTTTGTGCTGATATTATAAAATAAGCCATCTTAGTATTTATTATTAGGATAATTGAATTTTTAAATAAATTATACTATTTTTATATATTTTCCCAAAGCAACAAAATTTTAATATTTTAATGTTATTAATATGTTGAATTTTTAAAAAAATATTAAACAAGTGGGTACATTGAGTGCAATGACACAGGTGGAAAGGTGCTACAATAAATCTAATTGCTGTTAGGATGCCTGGTAAGTTCAGGAGAAAAATAGTAGTATCTGTAACTGTTAAATAATTACTATAATTAAACATATCTTTCTTCCTGTTACAAAACAGCAAAATAGACCACTCTATTATATCAGCCTAGGTTCTGGAAATATGCAGACTTTCTCATGTAGGTGATGCACTTTATTCAAACTGTCCATGAATTTATTCACCAATTCCAAATATTTGGAGTACCTAAATCTAATTGCTATTCTTGCTTTGGTAGATTAGGAAAACAGTAGAACACAATCGCCAATAACAAAAAAATCATAGTTTTTTACATAGCATGCTTACATCAGTCTAAAATAATATAAATGCAAGATTATTTTAAAATAAGTGCCAAAAGATTTCACTTATATGTGGAATCTAAAAATATACAATAAATGAACAAACAAAACAGAAACAAACTCATATATACAGAAAACAGGCTGATGGTTGTCAGATGGGAGGGAGAATGGGTGAAAAAATAAAATTATTAAGAAGTACGAATTGCCAGTTATAAAAATAGTCATGGGATGTAAAGTACACAGCATAGAAAATATACTCAATAATACTGTGATAACTATATATAGGGCTGGAGAGTTTCTAGACATCTAGTGATCATTTTGTAAGGTATATAAATGTCAAATCACAATGTTTTATGCCTCAAAGTAATATAATATTGCATGTGAACTATAGTTGAAATATAAATTTAATTTTTTTAACTTTTAATGAATGAATGAATGTTTAAATTTAATTCTTTTTCTGTGTTAGTAAAATCCACTTTAAAGAATACGATTGTAAAGAAAACATTTTAAAGAATACATGAATTTATTTCCTTAAAAAAAGCCTGAAACCCAGTCCCTCATTCCTATTACGTCCACTTTCCTAAGAGATGTCACTGTTCAAGCTAATACTAAATATTCCTGGAGTGCAGGTAGTTTCTTTCTTCCTGGTGGGATGTCTTTTTGGCTTCCTTCACAAATTTGGTATTGAGAATGATAACCAAGAACACAAGCAATAATGCCCAACCACTACACAGAGCTATGCGGGCTGGTGACAAAGACCTGTTGAGTTGTGGTGATGATAGATCAGATCAGAGGACCAAAGTACACAATTGCCATGAACCGGAATTGAAAACAATTACAGTTCAATGCAGTTCCCACTCAAGTATATGTTCCCTCTATAAATAGGAAATGAGATATAAAATTTAATTTCTCTCTTTTAAGGGAAATACTATTAACAGGGAATTTATCTATGGAAAAAATAAGTTGTCTATTATCTGCTGAAGCAAACAGTTTTTGTACATCAGAGCCTGGCTGATTATTAAGTAAAATTATTTCCCAAGAATGATGCATTGTTCAATTTCATTCTATGAAATCTCTTCATAATACTTGAGTGCCAACTATTCTTATTTATATAGTAAATGCCTCCAGTTTAAAAACTAAAAGGAAATTATATAAATTAAATTTTTCTGCACTTGGTTATGAAGTTTGTATTACCTGTTGATCATAATAAAGAGGTTGCTAAAGCTACCTCTTCATATTCTTCATTCTTTGTAAAAAGTTTCTGAGCTCAGCTTTCTGGAGTATGCTGTATTTGTTTTTGTGTTTATATGTGTTCATGTACATTTGTAATACTAAAATATGTAGATTTTTTTGTATTTATATATAGAAATTGTCCTGAGTGAGACCAGAAGACACAATTAAACTTCATTGCCAGGGTTCTTTCCTTTGTATCACTGATCAATTCTTCCTCACCTCCCATCCATGGCTGTATTGGTAGTGCTGGTGTTGGGAGTGCCTCCTGATGACCATCTGATAGAAGAGGAAAGAGTCTGAACTTGGTTCAAGAATGGGTTGGATTGCTATGTGAGGGAGAGTAAAAAAGTGTATATATTGCTACTGCTTTATTGTTCCATTCAATGGTGGCTATGAAAGACAGAGATGAGGCAAATGCCCCCAGTAGGTAGATCTTCACACAGCATATCTAGGCATCTCCCTTACATGGGAAGAGGACTTACTTGTGGAAAAGATATGTATGAACTCATGGGACTTTGCAAAATATCTGACTGACTGGTTCGGATTTTGGGAGTATTAATATTTGAAGATTTAGGACAAGGAGATCTTAGCTAGAATCATGTGGATAAATATTGGAAATGAAGGCTCAAAGTGAAATAATCTTTGTATGTATCACATGTTAGCTTTCACCAATGGGCAAGGACCATGAAGAGGCACTAAACAGCTACTAGACAGAATATCTCAGCCAGTACAGGTCAGTCATTCTCTGCCACTGGCTATCCCAGTGCATGGGCTTCCATTCAACAAATTTGACCTTGTTTCTGATGCTTCTGAATGACCAAGCTGCCTACTGAACCCCTTAAGTTGCATGGCACCTCCAGGAGACTAATTAGCAACATAGCTGCAAGTTGATTAGTTTGACCCTAGTCTGAAAAGAGCAGAGAGTTATCTTGACTGAAAATGACAGAGATTTCAATTATCAGTTTTTCTTTCTTTCCTGCAGGTATTCAACCACTCCCATTATGTTAGGGCTTACAAGGTATTTGGTCTATTGGAATCCCATGTGAGATGCACAAAAGGACCTTCTTTCTGTAAAAGGAGGTATAACAGTGGGTACATGATCATGGAATCTAGTTTTCTACCCTATACTACCCCATTAAGAATATGCTAGTCTGATAGAAGTGATGAGTTTTAAAAGTATTCTTTTAAGTAAACTTTTAGAAGACAGATGAAAAACCTTTTAGAAATACACCTAAGGTTCAGTTTTGAGATGACACCTAGAAAAGATAAGATGTGATCCTCCAGATGCAGTATGCACCCAAATCAATAATCACTATGTGATACTGTGCCCCAAATTTGGTAGGATACAAAAAAGTCTGAAGGTATGGGCTCTATTTACTTTCACTTCCAAACATCCACTTAAGCAGGTTATGTTTCTTTTCCTTGCAATTTTGGGCTCTATGAGGCTAAGGGTCCTGTTTTCCAGAGAGGAAATTCTCTCACTATGGAAAGGAGCCAAAGTCTCAGAAACTTTACACTATGACTCTCACCCATTTATTTCAGAATCCCCATGCCAAGAGATCATTAGTCAAGTAAAGGAATCTCAATCCCAGCAAAGGTTATTTATTCTCACTGAGAAGTAGTTTTGCTGTTTCACAAGAATGACAAAGAAGAACATGTTGGCCCTCAAATAATCAACTGGCTTGATTCTTGATAGTCTCTTTTTGACAGAGAATAGGCATGTGCAGCACCCTCATGCTAAGATCATGGTGACCAGTGTCTCAGACCCCTTAAAGATCAAGATTCAGGTAATCCTACTAGGTAACTCACCTACTTCAAACAGTTGCTGTCCAAAGGTGATGGGAATCTAAATTGGGTAATAGAAACGAGAGAAGATGAGTATTGATTGTAATCTGTAGACTAACTGCAGCATCAGATCTGAAATTTCTCCCAATAAATTTAGCCATATTATTTTCCTCAGGTAAAAGACCAATCAGAAATTCTAAAAGAGCTGTTGCCACATAGGATGATCTTATCATACAAAACAAGTAGATCCTCTCCATATGCAGTGTAATTCACGGATTGCTTTTTCTCCACCATTCTGCATTCTGAAAATGCATCCATTGTGTTGAACGGTTGCCCCCCACCAAAAATATACCCATTTCTTAACATAAGAACCTGTAAACATTATTGTTTTTATCAATATTTTTTGTCTACTTAGAGAGTGTTTTTGGATGAGATTTATACTTGAAACAGGGGACCTGAGTAAAGCAGATTGTCCTCCCTATGGTGATGAACCTTATCGAATCAGCTGGGGGCCTGAATAAAATATGAAAGATTGACACCTCCAGAATAAAAGAATTCTCCAGAAGACCTCCCTGGTCTTGTGCATCATTAACTACTCCTGGTTCTATAACAGACTGCTAGGTCTCCAGCCTATGGGTTCACCATGCAGATTTTGGACTTACCAGGCCCATAATCATGATCTCTGGAGAATCCTGACTGAGTAATACAATTATGTTTTACAGTGAAATAAGAATGATCACCCTATATGGTAAATGGTATAAGTCAACAATTTTGAGTGGAAGATTTATCCTGGATTCTCTGATGGGTCTATATATTGAATGCCAAGTGTCCTAATAAAAGTGAGACAGAGGAATATTTAACAACAGGAGGAGAAGGAGGCAATTTCAATACAAAGACAGAGATTGGAGTGATGCATCCACAAGTCAAGGAATGCTTACAGCCACCAGAAACCAGAAGAGGCAAAAGAATGTGAAAAAATAACTTTCTGTTGCTTTAAGCTACCCTACGCTAACAATCCACTGAAACATTTCTTTATTGTGTGGTATTATGTACTCTTAATTTTCTTTAAAAATCAAATTCAGCACCTCACTTCCAGAGACCACACAAGCACTGCATCACTGGTTTGGGATAAATTCTAATAAGGGACCTAAAACCACCATGTCTTTATGAAACTCAAGCTCACTTTTCTATACTTCTTAACCCACTACCATGACACAGTGAGCTCTTAACAACCGAAAATATTTCTTCTTATGTTGGTATAATTGAAAGCAGAAACAACAAGCAAGAAACACCATAGAGAAATGGTAAATAAAATAAGCAACTGCAATAGTACCATGTACAACACACTTTACAGATTTGGCTATATTTAAGTTTTAAAGTAGATATAGGGATAACAGTTTCACTGAGTTTGTTCCTATACAACTCCTTTTCAGCACACTTTTTTTCTAAACTTTAATTCCAAATCCAGAAAAAAAACACAATTACTTTTATATGGAAAATAATTGTATGTCAGTGTAGTCACTTGCACTTAGTCTAGCTTCAGATCCCAGACCAACCACCAGCTAAACTACTAATTTCAGTGAAGCTACTTACCAAGACCCAGTTCCTAGAAATAATAAAATGGTGTTAATTATATCCACTTTATTAGGATGTTATAAATCTGTAATAAAAGTATGAATACAAAGCATAAGAAACAATCTATAGCATATAATAAGCATGCAGCTAATAATAGGTGTTATTTATTCTGAACATTAAAACAGCTCCTTTCTTTTTCTTTCTCCATGATCGCTATTTTCTATTAACAATGAAAATATCTCTTATTTAATTCATTATTATGGTTAGATAAGGAGATTGTAGATACATAAGGTTTCTGGGGAGACTTGGCAGATATTTTGGTGTGTTAGGTTCAAATCCAATATTGGAAGGTATCTCTAAGACAATGATTTTTCATCTGAGTAATTCTGTGCCATTGGATCAGAACTGCATAAAGTGCTTCTGTTAGAGCTGGAAACTTTATGGATAATTTAGTTAATTTACTTTTGCTATGGGTCCCATATTTGTCTTTATGTCTGTCATTGTTGTTGTAGTGTGATTGCTAAAATTTTCCTGGTTATACGTGCATTCATTCGGATCCCTTGTTGTATGTTGGGTCCATGCAACCATGTATGATTAAGTATTTACTAAGATGATCAATGTTAGAATGTGAATATGCTAGGAAAAAAGCAAAACAAATGAACAGAATAAAATAAAAATATAATCTATGATAAAGACATAAAGAAAGAACTGGAAAAGATATAAAAATATAAGTGTATTAAAATATTTAGAAATATTAAGAAATACAGGGAATGAAAACTAGCTCTTCCTCATCCATAACACAGTAGAAAAAAGAGAATTTACAGTGTAGCATTAAAAACTGTAGGTGGAATTCCCTGGATAATTGGTTTATTGAAACATTGTAGTGAATAAAATTATAAGGAAAATGATACAGTTAAGTGGGAGAGTTAAGATTTGAACTCAGTTCTACTACACAGTAAAACCCTTGAGTCCATTCATGTCATGCAGTATCATTTTAGAGGAGAGATGAGATATTTTTTCACTTGGAGATCTTTGAAAAATAGAATAAACTAATCTATCTGAGGTCTTACCATTGTGTGAAAAATGAAGGCGCACTGTGTAAAGGAATTTTTATTGAATATTTTGTTGTTCTCTTACAGTTGGCCCAGTTTTCCTCCCTTTGCCCTCATCCACTCACCCCATTCCCCACTCCCATAGTCAATCCTCATGCTGTTGTCCATGTCCATGTGTCATTCATACATGTTCCTTAATTAGCTTCTCCCTTTTCTTTCTACCCTTTCTCCCTCCCTCCCTCCACCCCTCTATTTGCTGTCAGAGTGTTCCTTGTTTCCCTGCCTCTGGTTATATTTTGCTTGTTTGTTTGTTTGTTTTGTTCATTAGGTTCCTCTTATAGGTAAAAACATATGGTATTTGTTTTTCACCACCTGGCTTATTTCATTTAGCATAATGTTCTCCAGTTCCATCCATGCTGTCAAAAAAAGGCAGGAATTCCTTCTTTATTTCTTCTGCATAGTATTCCATTGTATAAATGTACCACAGTTTTCTGATCCACTCAATTTACTGATGGACACTTAGGCTGTTTCTACCACTCAGTTAATGTAAATAATGCTGCCATGAACATAGGGGTACATAAGTTCTTTTGAATAGATGTTTCAGTATTCTTAAGGTATAATCCCAGCAGTGGAATTGCGGAGTCAAAAGGCAGTTCTATTTTTAGATTTTTGAGGAAATTCTGAACTGTTTTCCACAGTGGCTACATCAGTCTGCATTCCCACCAACAGTGCACTAGGGTTCCCTTTTCTCAACGTCCTCGCCAGCATTTGTTGTTTGTTGTTTTGTTAATAATGATGGCCATTCTGACTGGTAGTATCTCATTGTGGTTTTAATTTGCATTTCTCCGATGGCTAGTGATGTTGAGCAACTATCCATATATCTATGGGCCCTCTGAATATCTCCAGTGGAGAAGTGTCTGTTCAGATTCTTTGCCCATTTTTAATTAATTTGACTGGTTGTGTTGAATCATATGAGTTTTTTATATATTTTGGATATCAAACCCTAGTCCCAGGTATCATTGGCAAATATGTTTTCCAATATAGTTGGACCTCTTTTCATTTTGATGATGTTTTCTTTATTCATTTAGAAGCTTTTAATTTGATGTTGTCTTATTTGTTTATTTTTCCTTTATTTCCCATGCCCTAAGAGATATATCAGGAAAAATATTGCTGCATGGGACATCTGAAATTTTACTATTTTCTTCTAGGACTTGTATGGTGTCACAACTTATATTTAAGTTGTTTATCCATATTGGGTTTATTCTGGTGTATGGTGTAAGTTAGTGGCCTAGTTTTATTTTTTTGCATGTATCTGTCCAGATCTCCCCAAGCCATTTATTGGAGAAGTTATTTTTACTCCCTTTTATGCTCCTGCCCCTTTTTTCAAATACTGTTTTACCATGGAGACATAGGTTTATTTCTGGGTTCTCTATTCTGTTCCACTGTTTTATGTGTTTGTTCTTATATCAGTACCAGACTGTTTTGATTATAGTGGCCTTGTACTATAGTTTGATACCAGGTATTTTGATCCTTCTTACTTTGTTCTTTTTCAAGATTATTGAGGCTATTCGGGGTCATTTTGGTTCCACATACAGTTTTGAAATATTTGTTCTAGATCTGTGAAATATGCCACTGGCATTTTATAAGGATTGTGATGAATCTATAGATTGCTTTGGGTAGTACAGATATTGTAATGATATTAATTCTTCTAATCTATGAACAAAGTATATGCTTCTATTTATTTGTGTCCTCCTTAACTTCTTTCTTCAGCATTGTGTAGTTTTCTGAGTACAGGTCTTCTGCTCCCTTAGTTAAATTTTTTCCTAAGTGCTTTATTTTCCTTGTTATTATAGTAAATGGGGTTTTTTCCCCCTAATTTCTATTTCTGATATTTCATCCTTGGTGTACAAAAATGCCTTAGATTTCTGAATATTGACTTTTATCCCACTATTTTGCCAAATTTTTAGGTTGAGTAGTTTTTTGGTGGAGTCTATAGAGTTTTCTATGTACATTATCATGTCATCAGCAAATAATGACAGTTTTACTTCCTCCTTTCCAATTTAGATGTATGTTATTTCTTTTCCTTGTCTGATTGCTTGGGCTAGAACTTCCAGTATTATTTTGAATAAAAATGATGAAAGCAGAACTCTTGTCCCTGATCTTATCGGGAAAGATTTTAGTTTGTCCCCGTTGAGTATGACATTGGCTGTAGGTTTCGCATATACGGCATTTATTATGTTGCGGTATGCTCCCCCTGCTCCTACATTGCTGAGTGTTATATTATAAATGGTTGCTGTAGTTTATCACATGCTTTTTTAGTATCTATTGATATGATCATGTGATTTTTGTCTTTCATTCTGTTTATGTGATGTATTACGTTTTTTGATTTGTGAATCTTATACCATCCTTGCATTCCTGGGATGAATCCCACTTGATCTGGTATATGATCTTTTAATATATTGCTGGATCTAGATTGCCAGTGTTTTGTTGAGGGTTTTACATCTATGTTCTTCAGAGATACTGGCCTGTAGTTTTCTTTCTTTATTGTATCTTTACCTGGTTTAGGATAATACTGGCCTTGTGAAAAGAGTTTGGGAGTCTTCCATCTTTTTGAATTTTGGGGAATATTTTGAGAAGGATAGGAGTTAGGTCTACTTTAAATATTTGGTAAACGTTTCCTGTGAAGTTATCCATTCCAGAGCTCTTGTTTGCCAAGAGTTTTTTGATTACTGCTTCAATTTTTCTAGTGGTTATTGATATATTCAGGCTTTTTGCTTCTTCTTGATTCGGTTTGGAAAATTTTATGTTTCTACAAATTTGTCCATTTTACTCAGGTTGTACAATTTCTTGACATATAGTTCTTCATGGTACTTTCTGACAATCCTTTATATTTCTGTGGTATTGGTTGTAACTTCTCCTATTTCATTTCTGATTTTATTTATTTGAGTCTGCTCTCTCTTTTTCTTTATGAGTCTGCTTAAAAGCTTGTTGATTTGGTTTAGCTTTTAAAAGAATCAGCTTCTGGATATATTTGATCCTTTGAATTATTTTTTTAGTCTCTACATCATTTAATTCTGCTTTGATCTTGATTATTTCCTTCCTTCTACTTGCTCTGGGCTTTGTTTGTTATTGTTCCTCTAGTTCTTGCATATGTAGTATTAGGTTGTTTAACTGAGATTTTTCTATCTTTTGGGAGTAGACCTGTATTTCTAGGAACTTCCCCTTAAGGACTGCCTTTGCCATGTCCCATGGGTTTTGGGCTATTGTGTGTTCATTTCCATTGATTCCAGAAACTTTGTGATTTCTTTGTTGATCTTTCTGTTAACACATTCCTTGTTTACAGCATGTTATTCAGTCTCCATGTATTAGAATGTATTTGAGTTTTATCATTGAGATTGGTTTCTAGTTTCAATCTCTTGTGATCTGAGAAGATGCTTGATATGACAGCAAATTTCTTGAATTTGTTATTGCTTATATTGTGTCCTACCATGTGGTCTATCTTTTAAAAAGTTCCATGTGTAAAACAGATCAATAAACAACAGGTGCTTGCGAGGCTGTGGAGAAAAAAGAACACTAGTACACTGTTGGTGGGAATGCAGACTAGTGCAGCCATTGTGGAAAACAGTGTGGAATTTCCTCAAAAGGCTGAAAATGGAACTGCCTTTTGATCCAGTGATTCCCCTGCTGGAACTATACCCTAAGAATCCCAAATGCCCATTCAAAAAAACCTATGCACCCCAATGTTCATAGCAGCACAATTTACAATAGCCAAGTGTTGGAAGCAACCTAAATGCCCATCAGTAGATGATTGGATCAAAAAATTATGGTACATTTACACAATGGAATACTACACAGCAGAAAGAAAAAAAGAACTACTACACTTCGCAACAGCATGGATGGAACTTGGGAGTATTATGTTAAGCGAAATAAGCCAGGGGGCGAAAGATAAATACCATATGATCTCACCTATAAGTAGAACTTAAACAACAAAACAAAGATGCAAGGAAAATAAGACCAGCAACACTGAAAGAAAAAAGAAACCCACAGAGAGAAGAGGGAAAGAGGGAGGGGTGGGTGGGGGAAAAGGAAGGGAAGGGGCAAGTCAAGGAACATATAGCAAGGACTCATGGACAAAGCCAAAGTGGGAAAGGATTGAGGGAGGGAGAGGGTGGAGGGGGGCAGCGGAAAGTGGTGAGGGGAAGACAGAGACAAATGTATTTGAAAAAATAAATTAATTAATTAAAAAAATTGTTTAACCAACGAATGTGGAGTTTCTGAAGTAGAGCTTTGGCAGTGGGCATGGAAGAGAGTAATTTGACAGAAGCTACTAGTGAGTAACTAGTGTATGAGTTGAAGATGACTCCAGTGTTTCCAGATTGAGTGATTTTAAATAAGAAGCAAGATTTCTGTCTAGTAAACAGTTTTTTTTCTGTTTGTGTGCAGCCCTCTTATGCAATTACAAAAGTAGTTACAGAGAGTAGAGATCTCATTGATCCATTTTAATTGATTATTGATATTTTTCAACATGTTATTTACATTCAGTAGTCTAAGGTTGTGTAACTCAAAAATTCCATGGGTGCCCATAGCTTAAATTCTCCAAGTGGAATGGAATAATAGAAAGAAAGAAAATGACTTTATAGAGTGTTTTAGAAATAGCCTTTTTTGAAAGGTGGACAGAGTGAGGATAAAATCAACTTGGTATTATCTGTGTATCAAAAATTAATGACTATTGTAAGAGAAAAGAGTGATTTTTTTAATGGGAGATTTCAGCTCAACTTGCCTTTAAAATCTCTTTATTGACTTCAGTAACCATAAACGAAAAAAAAAAGTTCCATGTGCATTTTAAAAGAATGTCTTTTTGCTTCTTTGGGGTGAATTATTTTAAATATATATCAATTGAGTTCATTTGTCTAAACTGCTGTTCAATTCCAGAATATCCTTGTTGATTCTTTGCTTGGAAGATCTATCCATTGTTGACAATAACGTACTAAGATCGTACTAAAAGGATGACTATGCTGCTATAGATATTTTTCTTGAAGTCTTCCAAGATTTTTATACTATATTTAGGCACTCCTATGTTATTTGCATATATGTTTACAGTGTTATATCTTCTCAATGGGTTAGTCACTTAACTATTAAGTAGCAACCATCTTTGTCCCTATTTATGGGCTTTGTTTTGAAATCTATTTGGTCTAATACAAGTATTGCTACCCCAGCTTTTTTTTTTTTCCTGTCTGTTTGCTTGGAATATTTTTTTCCATCCCTTCATTTTCACTTGTGTAGATATTTTGTTCTGAGGTGGGTCTCCTATAGACAGCATATATGCAGTTCATGTTTTTTCATCCATTCAGTTACCCTGTGCCTTTTGACTTGAGCATTTAATCCATTTACAGTTAAGGCTTTTATTGATGGGTACTTATTCATTACCATTTTTCCCTTTGTGCCTGTGTTCCTCTCTCTCTCTCTTCCATCTTCTTCTCTCTTTCTCTCATTTTCCTACAGCATTCCCTTTAACATCCTTTGCAGTGATGATTTGGTGGAGATGTATTCTTTTAGCCTATTTTTTGTCTGGGAAACTCTTTATTTCACCTTCCATTTTAAATGAGAGCCTTGCTCGGTAGATTAGTCTTGGCTGTAGGTCTTGATTTTCATTACCTGGAATTCTTGCCATTTCCTTTTGGCCTATGGTATTTCTGTTTAGAAATCAGCTGATAGCTTTATTGGAGCTCCCTTGAATGCTACTAGCTGTTTCTCCCTTGTTCCCTTTAAGATTCTCTCTTTGTCTTTAAATTTTGCCATTTTAATTATGTGTCTTGAGGAGGGGTTCTTTGGGTTCATCTTGGTTGAGATCTTCTGTGCTTCCTGGACTGGTGTGACTTTTCCCTCATCAAGTTAGGGCACTTTCCTATCATTACTTTTCAAACAGGTTTTCTATCCCTTGTTTCTCGTATTCTCCTTCTGGTAGTCCTATGTTATGAATATATCATGTTTCATGTTGTCTTGAAGCCCCCTTAAAGCCTCTTCACTCTTTTTTAGTATTTTTTTCATTTTGTTGTTCTGACTGGAAGTGGTTTTCTACCTTGTCCTCCAGCTCACTATTTCAATCCTCTGCTTCATCTAGCTTGCTTTTAATTCATTCTAATGTATTCTCATTTTAGATATTATATTCTTCATTTTCTCTGGCTCTTTTTGATAGCTTCTCTGTCTTTTTCACACTGGTGTATTTCCCAGTAAGCTCCTTGTAGCTTCCAAGGAGTCCCTAGTAGATCTCACAAAGTTCCTTGAACATCCTTATAACCATTATTTTGAATTCAATGTCTGACAGTTTGCTTGCCTCAGTTTTTATGCATTCCTCCTTTCCTTTCGATTGAAGGTTGTTTCTTTGTCTCTCCATTTTAGGTGACTCTTCTTGTTTTTCTTCTGTATATTAGATACTCTGCTTTGACTCCCTGTATTCATGGTATGAACTTCTTTGTTAGGGAACCTATGGGACTCAGTAGCATAGTTTCCTTGATCTCCTGAGCTGGATGCTCTTAGGATGCCCTTTATACCATTTATGTGGGCTCTCTAGTTGTAATTGGGTTTGCTTGTTGTTGGGTCATTCTTTGGTGGGTACTTCCCTCCAGATGGCTGGTGGAGCATCACACCACCCACTTCATCTTGCATGCTGGTGGACACGTGCTACAAGAACAAAACCAAACAACCCATGAAACAAACCCACACCCTCAAAAATAACCTCCACCCACAACCACATTATCAATAGCAAATAAGCAAATATTAGTAAAGGTGTAAACAGATTATTTTAAGAAAGGAAAAATGAATATAAGATTACTAATTGAAACAAAATTATTTTGAGAATGTAGAAGGAGGAGAAATAATAAGAGTAGGGAATAGAAACAAGGCAAAGAAAGAAAGAACAAAATTTACATCATTAATAAAAAAGAAAGTGAAGAAGAAAGGAGTAAGAAAGGGAGGAGTATAGTATTAAATTTAAACATAGTTTTTAAATATAGTGGAAAAATGGGAACCAAATTGGAGAAAAATCTCTGCTATATTAATCTTTTTCATTTGTTCATATCAACAACAAACAAAGATTAATATAGTGAAATGGGAATAAGAAGGAAAAAAGAAAGAAAGAAATGTTTATGAGGTGTCTAGAAGAAAGAAAAGTGATTTTGGGGAAGATAGAGGGAGAAGAAAGTTAAAAGTGAAGAAGAAAACCAGGATAAAACAAGGAATAAGAAAAATTTTAAATAAAAAAAGAGGAGGAGGAAGGCAAAATGGAGTAGGAGAGGGTAATGGTAAAATTTGATATTTGAAATACAAAAATAGTGAAGATCTAGAAATAAAATTGAAGAAATACAACAAGCGACCACCATATCCACAAATAAGGAGCAAATAAAGATAAAGGCAGAAAGAGAATAAGGGAATTTAGAGAATGGGAAAAAGAATGCGAGAAGGCTAATGACATGAAAAATGGTTTTGAGAGGCTGGAGGGGAGAAATAGTAAAAGTAGAGAATAGAAACAACGCATAGCAAACAAAAATAAATAAATAAAACTTAAAACGCTAATAAGAAGAGGAAGGAAGAAGGTAAAATGGAATAAGAGTAAGGAGGAGCAAAATATGAGATTTGAAATAAACTAAAATATAAAATCCAGGCAAATATTAGGCACAAACTTGAAGGAAAAAAAAAACTGAATGTTAAAAAACTATACAGGAGAGAAAATAACGCAAATAATTAAGAAGACCATGGTGGAATTCATCTTAGTAGAATCCAGGGTTTACCTTTCCGGATCTTTTAGGATCTACCCATGGTAATGTTAGATGGTGTCCCGGTCTGTCCCTAGGCAGCCTGTTTGAGACTACAAGAGATCAACAGCCTGTGGCTGTCTCCTTCAGATTTGGCTGGCTCCCTGTGTTCTGCCCTGAGAGCTTTCCATCAGCCCACAGCTCAGTCGTGGTTCATTTAGTGCCCTGAGAGGACCACCAGTACCTTCTCCACTTGCTTCCAGGGCAGGGGTTGAGGGGCAGCTCTTGCGCAATTAGGAGGGTGGGAACCCTGAGTCACCTCAAGGGGACACTGTTCAGTTTTCATCAGAGATGGTCAAAGTGTTTCCCAGCACCCTGACCACACATCTTGGTCTGTCCCAGATTCCTTCCAACAATGTATGGTTTAGGGTGAATTAGTTATCCTTTTCCTGTGATGGCCCAATCTATGTAAAAGGGACAGCTCTTTCCTGCTTGGTGCAGATGGGCAGCCCTGTCAATATGTGTTAGGGCTGGGCAGGGCCCTGAACACCCCTTGTTGCACCTGTCTCTAATCTCTCTGCTCTGCTGGTTTCAGTGGATCAAGACCCCAGGGACAATGTAGCTTTTAGTGTCTGGTAGAAAAGGTCCTTTCAGAGCTTTACCTTCTTTCTCCTGTAGATATACACCCAGCAGGAGGCTCCTTCCTGATCCTGGCCTCACTGATCTGCAAAGCCTGTAATCCCACAGGTTGGGCATGCCTGGCTGCTGCAAATCTCAGGCCTTTGGTTCCTGGCTGTCTAGTCCCAAGCTTGCTGCTCTGTCACAAGAGCCTCTGGCCTGAACTTTCCACTCTGTACAGTCCCTGCTCACCAGCTGTGCTGGGCTGGGTCCCACAGTCCCGTCAGTGTGACTCTATCCCTCTGAGTTCTTTGTTGGGAGAGTTGCTATGCATGCCCACATGCTCATGCGAGCACTGGGTCCCTGTCAAGTCTCGAGTCAAGCCTCAGTTCTTCTTTTAAAAGAGTTTCTGTGTGGTTCCCATGCTGCAGCACTCAGCCCTGGGCAGCCTGTTTTCCATGCACTTCCCCTCCCCCAAATCACAAAATTTCTATTGTCAGGGCTGGCCACCGCCTGCGAGGGCCTTTGACAGTTTTAGGTAAAGTTTCTCTTTGGATCTCTTCCGGATAGCACTGGGAAGAGTGCCACAGTGATACCATAACACTGGGCGGTGGTACAGTGCTCTCCTTATTCCCTCCAGTGATTCTCAGCATCAGGTAGGCCTGCTCCCACCACAGTCAGCACCTCCCTAGCCTCCCTTTCCTCTCCTGAAGCTCTTGGCTCCTGAGCCAATTGGCAGCCACCCTGAATCTGTGCAGCCAGAAGTGCCAGGATGGGCAGCGGCAGCAGCAGTAGCTCCACGAGGAGAGCCTGGGCGGCCGGCTCCCGAGTTCCCTGCAGGCAGGCAAGCTTTTGCCCACTCATGAACACTCCCAATACTCCCATCTGCATACGCACTCACACATGCTCTTACTCAGTCTCCACTGGATTTTTAAGTTGATTGCTCTGTGGTTTAGCTGCATGGCCAGTCCAGGTCTGGGAGCAAGTTGCTGGAGCTTCTAACTACTCTGCAGCCCTGTTGGATCTCTGTGTGGAAAATTTTGCTTATGTTAATTAAAATTACATATTGTGGATAATAAAATATGCGAACTTTATTTAAACCATCTTATTAGCTTCATATGAGTCTAGTTTGAACACTTTTTGCCAAGATCTAAGACAGCTTATGTACAATCTTTTTGAAAAAGAGGTAACTCAGTATTTCCTGCTCAAGTACCTTGACTCGTTCCTCATGTACTGCACAATGAACAGAAGTGTCTAAGTATATTCATTTAATATTCTAGACCTTTCACAACCTTGCCATCATTCTTTCAATAAATATTTATTAAATGCCTACTGTGTACCAAGCTCTAGTGTAATATTAGGAATAGATAGTGATTTAAAACAACAGTGCCTTCCAAGAAATTACTTTCTAGTCACCGTCTTTACTGTATAGATTGCCAGAACTTTGAGGACAGTAACTTAATTGAATGTTCTTTGTGTTTATCTACAGCTTTTATTGTCATGTTCCATATGGAGTGAAGTTCAATAGACTTTTGAATAAATAGAAATCCATAGAAACATCTGATCTTGGGACTACACAAAGCTTCAGAGCCTTTGACCCACGATGTCATTTTACTAGAACTTTGCTATAAAATAACTTTGGAAATATAGCATAAAATTCCTTTTCTCTGGGAGATACAAAATGTACATTAATATATTAAAGATCCTTTGAATTCACACTATCAATAAATTCCTAACATTTCCTAAACAATTTATGTAACAGAACTATTTTTGGGCATAACACATTAATATCCTTTAATTCTTTGATACTTATTTTCTTGATTACTGGTATATTGTAAAAGTATCTTTTACATTTAGTTATAAGACAAACACTTCTTAATAAATAACCAGTAAAGCTTGAAAACTAACACCTTTTCAAATTACTTGGTGAATTTTAAATTTGTATAAGAACATTAATATGTTACTTTATGACTTTATAGATAAGAGATGGACTAGATAGCATTCCTTTCTTGCTCACATTACTTATTGGTATTCTATGTGACTTGAAACCATGCAAGGAGATAGTGATGGTAATCTCACCCCTCCAAATTACTTTTATTTGTTTCTTTGCTCAACAGTTTGATCAGCTCCCTCCTGATTATTCTCTTTTATATAAGAAGAACTCCATCTTCTCTTTATGAACCCATATTATGTGGCATTTCATCACCTCTTCAATGCAACCTTTAACTTTTGATGGATCAAGTGCTTGTAAAGCAAAGCAGATTTAACACTTCTCAGATTACAAATGCAGGACTATAAATGTAAAACAACCTGGTATGTAGAAAGTTTATGTCATAATTAGGAATGGAAAGCAAAGCCTTTTAAAACCTATTCTCAATTATCTACAATTCCTTCAAAGTAGAAACCTGGAGTCAGGCTTGGCAGAGCATTTTTTTAGCCAAATGATTATCAATATACACCTGCACTGTTAAAAGATGGTGTCCCTAAATAGCCCATTTTCTTCTCCCTCTCCATTTGGTACACCAGATGTTTGGCTTTTTATTTGTTGAAGAATGCATTGAGTTCCCATATGTCTTTAAAAAAAATCATAGCTTTTAAAAATACAGCTCTCTTTCTAAATGGCAGTGGGCCATAGATAAAAACCAACATGTGTTGTAACTCAGAATGTCTGTTGCTGTGGCTACACTTTTGTGATTTATTTGTAAAGTACTTGATATACATATACTTTATGTCTCTTTAAAGGAAAGGTGGGTTTAGACTGTTCCTTTAATTTTGTAAGAAATGGGGTACATGTGGAAATTGAATCAACTGGTCAGTGGTAAAGCTGAGATGAGATCTCCAAAAATCTCTTGTCTTTACAACATCCGTTTTAATTCACTTTAAGTAATGCAGGTCTCCACATATTATATCTCCCATTTCCAACCATCATCAGTTTGTTATATTCGACTGTGTGATGACTTTAAGCATACTCATTTTACTCAATGAACTACATTTTTTTAACTGAAGAATTTATTGTATGAGATGTTGTTGTTCTTATTTCAAAAGACCTTTTCCTTTAAAGTTGCAGTTTCTTTCTCTAGGAGTAACATAGTTCTTTAGGGAAAGCGGTTTACTCTATGCCTCACCTATCAGGCCTATCTCAAAAAACAAGAAAAATCTCAAATAAATAATCTAACTTTACACTGAAAAAAATTGGGAAAAAACTATAGAAATGTCCAAAGTGAGCATAAGGAAGAAAATAATAAAGATCAGAACAAAATCAAATGAAATAGAGTCTAAAAAAATACAAAAGATCAATGAAACCAAAATCTAGTTCTTTGAAAAGATTGACAAATTGTTAACCAGACTCATCAAGAAAAAGATAGGACCCAAATAAAAACATTCAGAAATGAAAAAGGAGTAACATCTGACACCAAAGAAATACAATTATAAGAAAATATTACCAAAAAATCTATATGCCAAAAAATCAGACAATCTGGATGAAATAGATAAATTCCTAGAAACATAAATTTTTTCAAAACAGTAAAAATCAGAAAATCTGAATAGGTAGATTACAACCAACAAAATAAAAGCAGTAAAAAAAAAACAAAACCTCTCCCCCCCCCAAATTTTGGATCATATGCATTCACAGGTGAACTTTACAAAGCATTCAAAGAACTAAAACCAACACTTTTCAAAGTATTCCAAAAAATTCAAGATAAGAGTACACTCCTGAACTCATTTTTCAAGGCCATCATTATCCAAATTCCAAAACCAGAAAAAGTCACTACCAAGAAAAAGAATTATAGGTCAATGACCCTAATGAACATAGATGCTAAAACCCTCAACAGGTTATTAGCAAACCAAATCCAGCAATACATTAAAAAAGATCATATACCATAATCAAGTAAAATTTATTCTGAGAATGTAAGGTTGGTGCAATATTTACAAATCAATAAAAATAGTCAAAATGAAGATTAAAAATCACATTATTATATTAATAGATGCATAAAAAGCATTTGATAAAATCCAGCACTCGTTTATGATAAAAACTATCAGCAAAGTGGGAATAGAGGGAATATATCTCAGTGTATTAAAGGGCATATATGACAAATGCACAACAAATATCATACTCAATAGTCAAAAATTACAAATGTTCCCTTTAAGATAGAGAATAAGAAAGAGATGTTGGCTTTCACCACTCTTATGGAACATACTACTGGAAGTTCTAACACAGCAATCAAATAAGAAGAAATAAAAGGCATCTAAATTGAAAAGGTAGAAGTAAAATTGTCATTATTTTCAGATAATATGATACTTTGGAGAGAGAACCCAAAAGATTCCACCAAAATATGAGAGACAAGCAGGATACAAAATAGATATTCTGAAACTGATTGCATTTTTATACCTCAATAATAAACTATCAGAAAGGGGAAACTAAGATTCTTTTAAGTTCTGGCTTAGATGGAGGTGTAAGTAGAAACACTTCACTTCCTCATACAAGCAAAATAAGGATAACAACCAATTTAAAAACAAAAAACAACCAGAACTATCAGAAAATCAAACTGCATGAAAGTCAGACAATCAAGGAGTTAAAGGAGAAACATTCATCCAGACTGGTAGGAGGGGCAGAGAAGAGCAGCCAGGGTGAAAATGACAAAAAACAAGACCCAAGGCTGCAGACTGGGCAGGCAAGGAGGTGGCTGGTGGATGGGATTTCCCACGTTTGCATGCAGATAAGCAGGGAGGAACTACTGGGGAGAGAGACAGATCATGCAATGCAGCGTTTCAGTGCGGGAAAAGAAAGCTTCAAAACCTCTGGCTATAAAAACCTGTGGGGATTGCAGTGATGGGAGAAACTCCCAGTCTCACAAGAGAGTCCATTGGAGAGGTCCATGGAATGAATCCTAGAACATACACAAGCCAGCCCCCAACCTGGGAATCAGCACCTCAGAGAGCACAATCTGCCTTGGGAAATGAGAGTGAGGTGAGAGCCAAGCAAGTGGCATTATACCCCATGTGACCCCTCCCTCTCAAACAGTGCCACAACACAGTGACATGAGTTGCCCCACCCCAAGGAATACCTAAGTCTCTGCCCCTTACAATGAAACAGGTGCACTGAAACAAAGAAATATGGCACAAATGAAAGAACAGATCAAAACTCCAGAAAAAGAACTAAGTGATGAAGAGATAGCCAAAATGTTAGATGCAAAGTTCAAAACACTAGTAATCAGGATGCTCACAGAAATTGTTGAATATGGTTGCAAAATAGAGGAAAAAGTGAATGCTATACAAAGTGAAATAAAGAAAAATATACAGGGCACCAACAGTGAAGGGAAGGAAACTGGGACTCAAATCAACCATTTAGAACAAAAGGAAGAAATAAACATCCCACCAGAAGAATGAAGAAATAAGAATTCAAAAAAAAAATAATAAAGAGGAGAGGCTGAAGAACCTCTAGGACAACTTTATGTGCTCCAACATTTATCATAGGGGTGCCAAACTATAGTGCAATTCCATCGCAATCAAAACAGCATGGTACAGGCATAAAAACAGACACATAAATCAATGGAACAAAATAAAGAGCCCAAAAATAAACCCACACCTTAATAGTCAATTAATATATGACAAATGAGGAAAAAACATACAATGGGATAAAAATAATCTATTCAAATAATGGTGTTGGGAAAATTGGACCGATATATGCAAAAAAAAAAAAAAAAGAAAAGAAATTAAACCAACTTCTTACACTATACATAAGAGTAAACTCAAAATAGATTAAACACTTAAGTGTTATACTCTAAGCCATAAAAATCTTGGAAGAATTCATGGGCTATGAAATCTTGGGCAATCTTGTAGCAATACTTTTTTTTTTTTCTGATATATATCCTCTGGCAAAAGGAACAAAACAAAAAATAAACTAATGGAGCTATATCCATCTAAAATTTTTTGCACAGCAAAGGGAACCTTCAACAAAATGAAAACTCAGTCTACTGAATGGGAGAACATATTTGCCAATGATACTTTTGATAAGGGGTTAACATGCAAAATTTATAAATAACTTAAAAAATCTACACCAAAATAACAAAACAAATAACCAAGCAATTCAATTAAAATGGGCATGCACAGAGGACCCATATAGACACTTCTCTAGAGAACACACAGATGGCCAATAGACATATGAAAAGATGCTCAGTATCACAATCATCAGAGGAATGAAAATTAAAACCACAATAAGATGTCACCTCTTGCCTGTGAGAATAGCTATCATCAATAAACAAACAAAAGTGCTGGCAAGGAAATGGAGAAAAGGGCACCGTCCTGCACTGTTGGTGGGAATGCAGATTGGTACAGCCATTGTGGAAAGCCATATGTAGTTACCTTGAAAAATTAGAAGTGGAACTGCCATATGACCCAATGATTCCACTTTTGAGTATATATCCAAAAAAACCTGCAACACTAATTGGAAAGCATATATGCACACCTATGTTAATTGCAGTGTTATCTACAATAGCCACAACTTGGAAGCAGTTGAAATGTCTATAATTGGCTGAATGGATAAAATAGGTGTGGTAAATTTACAGGATGCAATACTACTTGGCCTTTAAGAAGAAAGAAACCTTAACTTTTGCAACAGTATGGATGAAACTGGAGAACATTGTGCTAAGTGAAATAAGCCAATCAAATAAAGACAACTATCATATGACTTCACCCATATGTGGAATCTAAAGCGGAACAAACTAACAAAGAGAAACAGACTCACAGACACAGAGAAGAGACTGACACCTGTTGGGTGGGAGTTGGGGGGTTGGGTGAAAAGAGTAAAGGGAGTACTCAAAAACAAATAAACAAATAAGGAAAACCTCATACATACAAACAGTGTGGTGATTACCAGAGGGAAAGGTGGAGTGGGATGAGGTGAAGAGGGCAAAGTGGGAAATAAATGATGTTGGAAGGAGACTTGACTTGGGGTGGTGAACACACAATACAATATACAGATTATGTATTATATAATTGTACAATTGAAACCTACATAATTGTATTAAGTAATTTTCCCCAATAAATTCAATAAAATTTTTAAAAATATTAAATAAAATTAAAAAAAAAAACAAAAACAAACTAAGCAAACAACTAGAACAGGAACAGAATCACAGAAATGAAGACCGGGGTTGGGGGAGAGAATGGGGGAAAAAGTACAGGGAATAAGAAGCATAAATAGTAGGTACAAAATAGACAGGGGGAGGTTAAGAATAATATAGGAAATGGAGAAGCCAATGAACGTGCATGTATGACCCATGGACATGAACTAAGCCAGCGGGGAATGCTGGTGGGATGGGGGGTGCAGGGTGGAGGAGAATAAAGGCAAGGAAAAAAATGGGACAACTGTAATAGCATAATCAATAAAATGTGTGTATGTATATAAATAAGATAATACACAATAAAAATGTCAATAACTCTCATATACAAAACTCAACAGAAATATAATTGATAAAGCGAATCATATATATAGATATATACAAACAGAAGTGGGCAAAATAGATTCACAGTTGTGAGGATGCAAAGCACAGAGTTTATTCTTTTATTATTACATATTTATTAATTATATTATTTATTATTAATTTCCTTTTGCCTATATATAATAAACAGCTATATAGAAAATAGAAAATAACTCTGCTATTTGAAACAACATGGATGAATCTGGAGGGCATTGTGCTAAGTTAAAGAAGTTGGACAGAAAAAACAGAAAAAGGTAAATAATCTATATGCATATTTATATTTGGGATCTAAAAAAAAAGTTGAACTCATAGAAATAGATAGTAGAATGGTCGCTGCCACGGACTGGAGGGTGGGGGAAATTGAAAGATGTAGGTCAAATAGTAAAAATTGCAATTATAATATAAGTTCTGGGGATCTCTAATGTACAATATGGTGAGTATAGTTAACAATACTATACTGTATACTTTAAACGTACTAAGAGAGTAAATATAAAGCATTTGCACCACATAAAAATTGTGATTTTGTGAGTTAATGAATGTATTAGCAAACTTGATTTTAGTTATCATTTCCCAACCTATTTGTATATCAATTATCATGTTGTATACTTTATATTTATACAATTTTATTTGTTAGTTATACCTCAATAAAATTGGAAAAAATATAATGGACAGAAAGATTCAACTTATAATAATGGCAAAACTATGCAGTGCCTTGTATAAATTCAACAAAAAAGTGTAATTTTTATATAAACATTTATAATTTTACTGAAAACATTTAAAAATTGAATAAATAAAACTATCCTATGAGGTAAGCCTAAATTATAACACAAATTATTCCCTGTAATTAATCTGTACAAGTAATAAAAGTCAATAAAAATTATTTTATAACTACTTCAGCTAGTCAAAAATAAATATTAAAAAATGAACAAATAAAATTTCCAATAAATAAAATATAATAATGTAAATATTTAATATAAACTAAATCAGTGGTAAATAATGGTTTTCAATAATGGACCCCAACAAATACAGTGGTTTATTATAAAGATGTTATTCATATCACTGGGGTAAAGTGTATGGAGTTACATGTACATAATGTCCACCTTAAAAAATACAGCTCTCTTTCTCATTACTCAAAATTTTAAGCACATCAATTATTTAAACATAACAAAAGCATATCTTTATATTTTTGTAATACCAAAAATGTGGAAACTTTTATAAATGATACAAAATCCAGAAACTATATTTGACTGTTTTAAAAGCTAAATACTTGAAAATTTTATGAAAAGCTACAGTGAGAAAAATATACAGAAGAAAGGGTATGTTTTGCTAAATACAGATTTTGATATCCAATTATACCTTTGGAGAAATTCTCTTATAAATAATAAAGACACCAGTAGATAAGTTATGCGTTCTAAAGTTTATGCTTAATTGATGCAAAGTCAATATAAACATAGATAGATACAGAATTTTTAAATTATTTGGAACCTTTTTTTGTCTTAGAATAAATGTTCACTATTCTGACACTCAACATTCTTTCACTCAGTAATTATGTATCAATATCAGTGTGCATATAAGAGATCCATCCAGAAGAAGCCCAGCCTTTTTTAATATAACGAGAACAGCTTGCATGACATCGATATAACCTGGCAGCCAAGGACAGTGGAATGCGCAAACATGGACAATGAAGATTTCACTGTATTAGTCAGTGGGGGCAGCAGACGCCATTGAGGGAGCATGTGTACTGTGGTTGTCCCATTCAAAATGACCGAGTGAGTAGAGCAATGAATCTGCATTGAATTTGTGCTAAGCTTGAATGTTCTTTCCTGGAAACTATTCAGATGATTCAGAAGGCCACGGCTATGGGTAACTGTTGATTGAAAACTTCATCACAATAACATGTCCACTCATGCATCACATCTCATGCAGAGATTTTGGTGAAATATTAAATCATGCAGGTGACTTAGCCCCCTTACAGCCCAGATTTGGCACCCTGACCTTCTGGCTTTTCCCAAAACTAAAATTTCCTTTGAAAGAAAAGAGATTTCAGACCATTGACGAAATTAAAGAAAATACGATGGGGCAGCTAATGGTGACTGGGAGAACTGTGTGAGGATCCAGGGTACTCACACTGAAGTGGACTGAGGTGTCATTGTCCTATGTACAATACTTCTTGTGTCTTGTATCTTCTTCAGTAAATGTCTCTTTCTCATAGTACATTGCTGTATACCTCCTGGACAGACCTCATATCTGTGCACATGAATGCAAGGGGAGGAAAGATTAAATATTATGTTTAATCCTAGCTATTTATATTTTCTGTATTTATTTTCTTACTAAAAAATTCACTGATTTTTGTTATCATAAATTATTTCACTTATTCAAACTTAAAAACAATGGCCCTCCTGCCTTTGCAGTTTTTTCTGTTATGTCATGTGATGGTATACCCTATAGTTTTGTGCTGTAAGAAACCAAACACAGGACTTGGCTGCTGAATTATTTTCCTTGTTCAATTAGTTTGAAATTTTGTAACAGAAGAGTAGCTAATTAATATTTTCAGGCACTTATTCTAATCATAAGTCCACTCTGGGAATCAAGATAGCATCTATTGATTATTATGATTTCTATAATTATCACTGGCTTTTAAAATAATTAAAATTCATGTCAACTGGAAAATCTTTCCAATAAAAATTAAAAAAAAACAAGAACTTTCCATTTATTTAAGTAATTCAAACAGTAGCATTCAATTTGAATCCATTTTAGTCATATTTTTGTGATAAGAAAATCTGTTTATTTTGCCTATTGATAAAGACAATTTTAAGCTTGTATAAACAATTAGCACACCATATTAATTACTTTGAATATCATTTAGCAATTCTTTGAAAACTTCCTTAAATATTATATTTCCCTGCTCATGCTTGACCCTTGTAGGGTTAGAAGTGCTTCAGTAAATATTCTTCTGAATTAGATTGAACAATGATGAGGCATATTTTTCACCTAATGAATTCATTATGTTGAAAGCCTGCCATTAGTTGAATACTGCACCTTAGGTACTGATGTTAAAGTACTATATCATACTACGATGTGGTGTGGGCATCTCACAAACGGCGTTTCTCATTTTCTAATTCAAAATGTAGTGTTCTGCTTTACTTATCTTTCTTTTTTAAGCACCTCTGTGAGTAAGTACTGTGCTAGGTGCATGACGTATTTTATTGTTGCAATCCTCCCAACAGACCTATGGGAACATTTATCCCATTTTACTGATGAATAAACTGAGGCCCAGAGAAACGTACCTCCTCCTCCAAAGTCACCTAGGTGATAAAGATTAGAGCAATGATTTAAACCTACATCTGTCTCATGCTAAAATCATGTTTGTTTGTTCCAATATATTAATTGCTAAGAACTGCAATCTCTATTGAATTGCATTTCCACAAATATGTTATATGAAGTATTGTCTTCTTTCTAGAATGGATTAATATTTAGACTTCTTGCAAGCTTATATCTTTGATTCATGCAAAGCAAGTTGACCTTGACACTCCTAACCACCACAAGATCTAAGAGAGCAAGTGACTCAACAACAAGAAAAAAAAAACCCTTTATTTCTCCAGATTTCTCATTGTGACTCATCTTCTATCCGCTGACCTCCTCAGTTCATTATCAGACTCTAGTACCCGCTCTAAGTGGAGGGACTAAGGTAGCTTCGCGGTTGCTGTCCTTTGAAATTTTAGGTCATTCTGCACTGCACACTTTCTGACTAACACTTCTGGCATACTGTATATTAATAGAATTTTGATATAGCAAAACACTGTTGTGGGATTCATCATTTGGTAAATCCTCCACCGTCTGCAGTTTTACAGAGCCATTTAATTAGCAATTTTACAACCTCCTCTCATTAAATTAATTAATAATTAAGTTCAAATATAGGCATCTTTAATGTCATAATTATATTTCAGTTTTATGGTCACTGGAGTTTAGCTCATTAAGAGAGGCACTCATAAACCACAGCTCTGTTTAGTGGCTGAAGCGCTTCTATGTCACCATGCTGATTCCAGTTAGTATTTCCATCTCTGTTTCTTTAGTAGCACTACTATTTTGCAGGGAGCAATTTCAGTCTTTGTCTTCCACAAGCATAAAATAGCAATTCTAGTAACAATATCAACAAATGCATGACAAAAGGTGTATGATTGTCATTCTAAGAGTCTGCTTGACTTTTTTGATGTCTCCCTGGAATACTATTGTAACATTAGCCCTCCCTAGGCTTTCTGATTGGATCAAGTCCTCCCACCTTTACATTTGGCATTAAGCACAAAGTAACCATGTCAAAGACCCATGAGTGATGTCCTCTCATTGACTTTATGATTTACTAAGTCAGTTATGACATTTCACACAATATGGTGGGCTGTACATTACTTTGGATAGAGTGGATTTATTTCAGTCATTATCACTGATTAAACTGGCTTAGTTGAAGGGGCAAAACAAAACTTGCCTTTGAAATTGCTCTTATTTAATTTTGTTCGCCTTCACATAACCCAGGACAGTGCTAATTATGCCTTGATGGAGCTCATATTTCTAATGTAATTCATATGTAAATTCTAATTTGATTCATATGGGAATGTTTGTGTTCCTTGCTTCATTTCAGGCAAGAACACAAATACAGAATTAGAACTGTTTGGAAATAAAAACTTGATGTTGCCTTCTTTTGACCTGGCTTTGATTTGCTTTGCTTTGTTGTTCCTATAACAGAGCTTAATCACTTTGAAGGTTAAGGTTTTAAACTGTAGTTTAGGGGATAAAAAACATGTTTACACCTTTAAAGAATTTAAGGACATTTAAAGGTGCAAATTGCATTCTCTCATGCTAACAGAAGTTGTACCATTTAAACTTTTACTTAAGTTTTCTGTGAAAGAAGATTTTCTTAAGGATCTTAAGAGCTTTAAAATTATCATCTTCATAAATTGTATTAAAGGAAAATATGGTAATTATTCTACTATATTGCTGACAACAGTCTGTCATGAAGATAAAATAAGAATGGAGCAAATCCTAAATTAAAAATTTTTATTTTTTAATTAGTAATGGGTTTTTGTAAGTTTGGATAGTCTGTAGTATTATAACTGACAGCAGCTTTGAAGAATTGTAACCTAAGTAAGACAGGGTATGCTTTAAAAAATGTACTGTGCTGAACCAGTTATGTATGTCAATATATTAAATTGCCACAACCTCAAGAGCAAAGAAAAACTATGGGATGTTCTATCTAAAATACTCAGTAAACTATCAGTGTAAGATAACATTCAGAGAAGACATGCAGATGACAGGCACATTCTAAAGAACTAAGTGAGAAACTGAGAGTTGAGAAGATTGGAAATGGCAGTGTGGTTGAGAGAGTGGCTGGGGAGGAGCTGACACAGACCCTTCACCTGTCCTCAGGGGATGTCCAAGGCCAGAGACTGACAGAGGCTCTCAGCCTCACAGATGTGTGTGAGTGCACCATGTGAACACATGCATGTGCTCTCACTCTACAGTAAGAATGAATGCCAAATAAACATTTATGCATTGTATTTTAGATAAAATGTTCAAATGTAAGGATGTCTCCAATATAATTAAAGAAAAATTGGAAAAAATTTAAGATGAACAACCTAAGCTTAAAACAAAAACTTTTAATCACAACTATATCAACCTATCCTCCTCTTCAATACCCTTTTAAATTAAAAAAAGTTGATTTCAGTTTTTTTGTGTGATCTCTCTTAACATACATTCACTAGGTATTGCTTTGTAATGTATTTCACATAAGCCCAAGTATTCTATGATGTCTTCATCAAGTAAAAATTGAAAACTATAAAATGAATATGGACAAATAATGATTTATTTGCATTTTGGTATCTGATCATATCTGTACTATAGTCTGAAAGGGACTTTTCAGTCAAAATATCCTCACAAAGACTGACTTTGTAATATTTAGGACATAATTACACTCACATTCAATATGCACACACATACACACATCATGCCAACATTAGAGCTGTCCGAAACTATTTTCAATAATTGATTTGCCATTTAATTGAACAGCATAACTGACTAACGTAGCTCATTACTTTACTCATTAGTTAATTATCGAAGAAAGTAGGACAAGTCAATAAAATGGAAGGCAGTAAATTCCAATACTAATTAGCACCACCATTTCCTTAGAGACATATTTAAGGGCAGATTGGCTACCTGAATGTCCTAGGACTTTGCAGGTGAGGAAGAAGGGTAGATGCCCCATAAATCTAGATTACTGGGAATATGAGTAGACAATAAGGAGACACATGCACTTGTATTTAGCTACTGCTACCTCCACCATTTGAATGGAAATACTAAAACATGTAACTGCATAGGAAAGCATTACTAGGAGAGAGGAGGAGACTTCATTTAGAATACTTTGAACACGATTTGTAAAACAAACTTCCATCATTTTTTTCTTTTAAAATAATGTTTCCCAATTTGGTTTCCACATCCAGTTTATAGACATTTTCAGGATGAATGACATTTATGTGTGGATTTCTTATGAATGGATTCTATTTTCAACATAATTCAGTTAGAGGAAGAAGGGTTTTTTAAAACAAATCATTTTTTACTTACCAGCAAAATGTAGCCATGTACTTGTTAAAGCTCCATTAACCTTATGTAATCAAGAGATGCTATAGTGCATTCATCTTTTAATAAGTTACACACAAATTCATATGTGTGCACATACAAACATGTGTCTAGTTACATTTTATTGTTTTCATTACATAGAACCGAATTCAAAGCTCCTTATGTCAACATTATGTCAACACTAGTTATATGCCTTTGGAAAAATGGTTCATTCATGTATTAAGTCTCAATATCTTCTCATCTTTGTAGTGGGAACACTGAAACGTACATTTCTGAGTTGTTGAGAAACTGAAAGGAAGTAAGGTTTTGTTCTAACAGGGTCTGTCACAGCACCTTGAATTGTACTTCTGTCTCTGTCATTGGAAAAAATTCCTAATTAGCCTGTATGAGGTTACAAATGGCCCAGAAAAATGGCTGACTTAGTTACAATAGAAAATTGTAAAGCAAGGTAGCCTGGCCATGGAAATATTTTTTAAATGGTTGTAATTTATGAATTTATGGTTACATCTGATTTGTCCTGATGATATGATGGGGATTGTATACCAGGGGAGATCTATTAGTGAGACAGCACGATTCTCAGCCTGGCTGCTGTGGACATGGTCTTTGGCAGAACATTTCCAGTAAGAGATATTTAATTTACCTTGTGTTAACCGTGACCACTTCCACCTTCAGCCTCTCAAGGGTAGCTCATTTTTTTTCATGTTGTAGAGATACCATACCTAATAGGTTGCACACTGTCACACTGATTTTATACTTAGTTAAACTGAGTAATAAAGAAAGGAACTTCAGCATTCATATAGCCTGTGAAATAAAACCCTAGTTGTGTTCAAAGAGAGATGCTCAGAGTAGTTGCAGCTACTATTAACTTCTATTATAAATAATAAAATTGTATGAAGATTTTCAAGGATATGGAATTAATTAAAGGCAAAGCAATGATTGAAAATTTTCTTTCCCAATTTCCAATGTTCTTTTCATATCACAGATCTTATAGTCATTGAATATTATATTTAGAGGGACTTTCAAAAATGTCAAGTCAACTCTATCAGTTCAGAAAAGAAAATACCATCTCGGACAGTTTAAGCAAATTTTGCAAACTGTATGACTAGATGTTTTTATAGTTTGGTCTAGATTCTGGATTTCTTTACCTCATTTTCCAATGTCCCTTTATTAAACCATTTACTACTCCCTTAGAGATTTATTTTATTTTCAATCTATTCTTTCTTGACCACTATTCTCTGCTTCATTGCCTTGCATAGCTCTACAGAGGCTTGAGGTCAGTTCTGGGAAAAACAAGGTTGGCTCTAAGAGGAGAAGAGAGAAAATGTTTTGTCTGTTAAGGAAAGAGCTGCACATTCCTAAAATTTGCCTCTATAGATTTTTAACAGCTGACTTTGGGTAAATGTGTGTTTACAAGGCTTTCTAGTTGCAAAGATATATAATGAGAGAGAAGAGCTGAAAGAAAATTCTCAGCATGATCTGTATTGATAAACGTAGGCATGCTCTTCTTGAACTACACTCACACTACATGTCCAGCCTTATATCCCACTCTTGTCCCTATAGCTTCCTGGGTTCTTACCATGTCAAATCCCTCCTATTCACAAAATATTCCATGTGTATACAAGACTCAGGGCCTTGTTTATTCCAGGCACTCTACCCAACGTGTTGTTTTCTTTCCATTGCTACTGGACAAAACGTTATTCAGCCTAACAGGGCACATCATCAACATCAATATCATGAAGAAACTACCCATGACTCTAGGAGAAATCAATTATGTGATCTCATAAAGCATTTTGTTAAGACCAAAGTCCACATCCCAGAGCATTTAGTTCACCTGCTCCTCAATTAGATCACGAGGGCACTCGAGGCAGCTTGTTTTTGTCACAAGTACCTAGCACTGCACCTAGGACAAAGCTTGGCGCTTGACTAATATTAGTTGGATGATTAAGTTAAAAAATTAAAAATGAGTGAAATAATTTTAAAAGTATTTTGAAACTTTTTAAAATAATTTTTAAAGAGCTATAATATATTTAATAATAAAATAGATACAGGTTTTATCATACTTAGAAAAAGTATTTTTTTAAGGTTACATCTTTACATCTTAAAATATAATTTCTTAGTAAGTACATTAAAAGATTTTGGTTACAATTACCTCAGATTTATTATTAAAAAAAAATAAAGACTCTAAATGAAATTTGTAATTAATAAACCCAAAGTTAACATAAAGGGAAATCACAACTTATTTTTCTTTGACATATTATAGTTATAGTTGGCATTACTTTCAAACCACAAGCAATAATTTCCTGATTTTAAGCATGTTTTATAAGTACTGTATTAAGTTAAGCTCTTCTAAAGATTATGTGGAGAGTTTTTATCAGCATTCTTAAGAATCAGGCCTCAGGCGCTTATAAATGAAGGCTGAGATTTAAGGATGAAAATGTGCGGGATAGTTTAATGAAAAGCTCCTGGTTAAAATGTAAAAAAAAAAAGGTCTAATTGTTTTAGCAAAAACATTTAAAAATACACACCCTTTATGAACATTTGGAAATTAGGAACCTTTCAGAAGAAAATGGTCAAATGACAATATCAAATAAAATCAACTGGGGAGAAGCTGAAATAAACTACCTTTCTACTGTTGCACACTTCTTTTTTCTATATTTTTTAAAAATCTTTTTTACTTTTATTTATTTTTAGAGAAGGGAAAGGAGAAAGAGAGGGAGAGAAACATCACTGTGTGGTTGCATCTCATGCGCCCCCTCCTGGGGACCTGGCCTGCAACCGAGGCATGTGCCTTATATTGGGAATGGAACTAGAGACCCTTTGATTCACAGGCCAGCACTCAATCCACTGAGCCACACCAGCTAGGGCTGAATCCTTTTAATTCATAAATACCATCACGAGATACCTGAGTACTTGAAAAAAAACAATTGAAGAGGAAAGATGTTCTAACATTTACATTTTCGACCAACATGAGATTGCACAGTAAAATTAGTCAAGAATCCCCGAAAGGAAAATAAGAACTAAAGAGACAAAATGTTCTCTTCAGTATCTATTCATCAGATATCTCTTTCCATGGAAGACCTTATAAAAAGGTGCAGTACACAGGAAACCGGAATCACAAGTGATCACCAGAATAATATAAGTGTTGACTGAAATATAAATCTAAAATTCAAAGCTTTTACAAAAATGATTTCCTAAGCTTCATAAAGTAAAAAATAAGTTAATCACTATGTGTCATGAAATTATGATTACTCTCATTGGATTAACTAAATGTAAGCTCTTATTAAATAAGATATAGATTTAATAAGATAAATATATCACCCCAAATAAGAATATTTATACAAAGTAACATTTAAAGGCATATAATAAATAGGATCCATTATTTGAGTATATTGGTATTTGCTTTACCTAAGAATATTTATATAGTGGAAAAATCAGAAATTTACTGGAAGTTGAATATGAAATCGGAAGTTTTAGAATATTTGTCCTTTTGCATCTAGCTTATTTCGCTTAGGTTAATGTTTTCAAAGTTCACCTATGTTGTAACATATAACAGAATTGTATTCCTTTCTAAGGCTGAATAATACTACATTGTATATGCTGGCTTTTGTTTACCTGTTCATCTTGTGATGGGTGTAAGTTTTATTTCATCTTTTAGTTCTTGTGAATAATGTTGCAATGAACACATACAAGTAACTATTTGAGTTCCTTTTTCATTTCTTTTGACTACCTAAGAGTGGAATTTCTGGGTTATACAATAATTGTACTAGAGAATTTGGAGGAAACACCAAACTTTTCCCACAGTGTTTGCACCATTTTACATTCCCACAAGCAATAGATAAGCGTTCTGAATTGTCTTCATCCTCAGCAATATATTTAATTTTTAAAAATTATAACCATCACAGAATATGTGGAGTGTTATATTGCTGGAGTTTTGATTTGCATTTTCTGAACTGCTAATGATATCGAGCATCTTTTCATTGACATTTATATATCTTCTTTGGAGAAATGTCTCTTCAAGTCCTTTACCGTTTCTTTTGTCTTGTTGCTGATGAGTGGTTGACATCCTTTATATATTCTGGATATAAGACTTATCAGATATAGATTTGTAAATATTTTCTATCATTCTCTAGATTGTCTTATCATTTTCTTGATTATATCGTTGACTATAGTGAAATAGCTTGTCAGTTTCATCAACTTATTTTAATATCCTCATTTTGAAAAGTAGTGTTTGTTATAATTACCTGCCTTTTAAAGAATTCCTCAACAGGTAGTTATTAGATATATTTGTTCCAAGATGTGAAAATACAAAGATTGAAAATAGCATAGAAACCATAGCTTCTGTCTTACAGTGACTTAGAATCTTCAAATGGCATAGGGTACATAAATGTTTATTTGACATATGTATTAACAAGCCAAGTGGTTTCTGTAGTGTAGCTAATGCTTGCAGAAAGTGGTCTAAATTTATAATTATGAAATATAAGCACAAAATTTACATAAAGCGCAAGGATGGAATGTTGAAATAATTAATTATCAGCTTTGCCATGCAGTAGCACTTAAACTTACCTAAATTTGAGGTACTCATCTGTAAAATTAAGGTACTAATTCCTCTTCGGGTGCAATTATTATGTAAGATCAAATGAGGTAACAGATGTGAACACATTTTGGGTATTTAAAGGTGCTATGCAAGTGTAAGGTCTATTATTGGTATGTATTATTGTGTACCAATTAGTTAGCATCATAATAGTTCATCATAATCATTAAGAAGCATCATTAAAAATGTAGGCATGTCTGTAAGTCTTTATCTGCAGTTTTTTTGTTGTGTACAAAGCACACCTGTAAACTTGGGTTGTGCATTAGTATGTGCATTTATTTTGTTTTCCAATCTAACTAAGCATTTCTCTTCTAGTAAATGCTATTAAACAGTTGTCTTTCAGTCTGGATAGCTCTTGATGCTAGTGCAAGATACAGACATTCCCACTGTAGCCCAAATAAAACGTGCAGACTAGAATTGTTCAGCCAAGTTTTAGTGGTCTTCTAAAAACTGGGCCCTCAGGCCTCAGCAGCCTTTAATCAGCTGTAACTGGAGTGAAGCTGTCAGCCCCTGCTTGTTCTCTGTCAGCTTTAGTACCATTTAGAGCATCCCTGATAAATGTATAGTACAAATTTAACAGTCAACCTGTGAGAAAGAAAAACCAAACATCTCAGAAACACTGAAAGAAACTTTCTTCAGATTTGTCATAAAAAATCTATGGGCTAGGAATTCTAGAGCTAAGAAAACAGAAGTTGACAAACTGTGAATAGGTAAGATGAAACAATACAGTAATCTTGGTACATCTAGGGGGTTTAGAAAGTGTGCAAAAACAGAGGAAAAGAAAAGAAAAAGGAAAAAAAGTTGGTAGGGGCAAAGTTAATGAAGAGTAAAGTTTAAATGCCAAGAGAAATTTTCTGATTTTCTACTTGAGTTGAAAAAAGAAAATGCAGGGTATATTCTCTAGCCACTCTTGGCAGTAACAAGTATGTGGTTTGGGGAAAGACAATTAATATAATAATTTAGAAGTACTAGAATTTAAAGAAATGCACTTGAGTTATCACTACCTTATTTACACCTGTATAGTTTGTTCATCTATACAATGGGAGTAAAATAATTCTAATTTAGCAGAGGTTTGTGAAGATAAAATGAAATAACATGTGGCTTCATAAATTCTAAAGCATTCTACAAAATTTAGTTAAGTTAATGTCATACCAAGTTATTTGCTGGTGTACTAAGAGGCTAAGTATAAATCTACTCAAAGGAAAATTACATTTTTCTAAGAACTTTGATAGTAAACATGAACTTTAACTGAGTTGCTTAAATAGTGTTTCATTCACATTTAAAAGACTAGTCAAGTTCAATTATGCATGCCTTTAAATTCACAGTCAGACTTGATGTATAACCAATGATCAGTTTATTGCATTTTGGTATGCAAGAAGTGAACATGTTCAAACCTTGAAAGCAGCTTCTCCAAAATATCTCCCAGAGAATACTAGTGATATGAAATAAAAGTTTCCATGGTCAAATAAATAAATTTTATAAACATAATGCATTTTCTCCCTAATGGAAATTTACAACACATTTTTTTTTGCATATCAAAGTTCCTAAGTATTTGAGCAGTAGATAAATCTGCTTAACTTAAAAAAAAAAAACCCACCTCATAGACTGTATGAGAAAAAGATGGAGAGAAACATTGATGCAAGAGAGAAACATCTGTTGGTTGCCTCCAGTACACACCCAGCTGGGGACTGAACCTGCAACCCAGACATGTGCCCTGACTGGGAATCAAACCAGCAACCCTTTGGTTCCCAGGCCAGCATTCAAACCACTGAAGCACACCAGCCAGGGCTCAAGCTTTTTTTCATTCTGTTAGAATATTTAACACACTTGAATGAAAATTACCATTTGTATAATGTGAATAAAAAAGCCAATGTGTTTTTTCACTTCTAGTATATGACTTGAAAATTAAAAAAAAAATTTTGTTGCTATAATAATTAAAAGAAAAATAAGGAAAATACTACCTGTTGTTTCTGTTACTCTTTCCACCAACTATTGATGAAAAGCATGTGAATATTAAATTAGAAAGTTGGGGTCCTGGATAAAAAGGACTCCTAAGCTTGAGAGAGGAGATGGGGAGTTCGAAGGACTTCAAAATATAAAGATAACAAACCATTGAGTCTATGGTCAGCAACAAGGAACCTTGAAGGTCACCCCCCACCATTTGAGTGCATTTATGGTGGCTATATGATATGAGGAAGTCACGTCATTTACAACCATATGCATATATTTTATTGATGTCAGATAGACATTTCCTTATGTTCCAGCTCTTCCTTGGGATCTATACAGATACATTTTATAATGGCCCAGGACATCTGGAAGCTTTTCTACCCACTTCCACCCATTCCCCTTCAAAAGAAAATGTAAAGAAAACATCTTTTCAGAGAGTTAGATGTGGTATGGAATAGGAAGCTCCAGATCTATAAATTGAGTAAGGCTGGAAAGTGGTGCAATAAATTAGTGTTGCCAGGAGTGATGAACTGGGAATGGTACAGAATCTCTGAGTTTATGGAACAAAAGTACTGTGCTCACGCAGTACTGACTGCACTGAATTCATAAAGGGGAGTGGTGGCATATATATTATTAACTGTAAATGCTGCTCTGGTTGAGAAAAGTTTCTGAAATAGCATTTTGGGAGCTTTTGAGAACCATTTAGAATGTAGAAATTACATGTTATTTATCTTAAGGACTAAACAAAAGATAGACCTGTTGTGAAAGAGGTCATTGAATGGTTTACCTTTGCTTTTTTATTAAAAAGATAACTGTCTCTGAGATCATTGCATGGAAATACAAGAAGAGTGTTTTATGCCTTAGAACGTGAAGTCTGGGAGTGCTTCAACATTTACCAAAATCACACAAGGAGGAATAGCAGAGAAGAGATTCAGTCTTGCACACTCACACAGCATTTGCTAAACCAGAGTATAAAAGCTTTTTTAAATTTTCTTACTTTTGGCAGTAATGAAATGTTTAAGTTTTATTTTTGTAACTACTGAATTAAATATTTAAATTAAGTATCTTTTCCAGCTGTGAAAATATCTCCAACAAAATACTTTTCTCCATTTCTGATATTTGTACATTAAGCTTAGAAAGAAAATTAAGCTTTGTTCTTTTATTTTTTGTTTTTAATAAAGAACATATTCATTAGTATTTCCATGCTTTTATGCTTTTAAAATAAAATACCAAAATTTTGAAAAATTTTTTGCCAATTTAAATTTTAAGTAATTAAAAAAAAGACATAATTTGCGATGAGGTACATTGGTACTTTCATACTGAAAGAGAAAAAAAAACTTTAATATTATCTAATACATGTTTTAAAGTTCTTGTTTTCTATTTTGAATTATGGGTTAGGTTTCTTGAAAATCACATAAAGCACTGTTTAATAAATCATAATTTTATATATGGTTTATAGGTAATAAATTTTTGAAAATTTGAGAAAAAATTAATTTTGATAATCCAAATAGGGTGATATATTAAACATAGAAAGATGAGTACTAGGAGTACTTGTCTTTTAAAATATAAGGAAAATACACTAAGTAATCTTTTCTAAATTATCTGGTTATTTTGAAATTAACACATACTTGTTTAGGGGAGACAATCCTTAATAATTATACATATACAACTTTTAATTTATGATGTTTAACCACATAATTATGACATAACTAACATGAAAGGAGAATTCAACATTTTTTTAAGACCTATGGCTTGCTCCATGTCACAGTAAGAATCTATTAACAGAGAAATATCAGTGGTATCAAAACTTATGACCATAATAGCTACAACAATGAACATGAGAATCTGATTTTGGGAAAGGGAAGAGAAAGGAAGTGGTAAATAGAACAATATTTTTATTTTAAATTAATATTTCACTAAAATAAAATATATTGTTGGAGAAAAATTTATCTAATATCCCATCCCCCCAAAAGAGAAAGTCTATCCTAAGTGTAAAAATACTGAAAAAGTGTCCTAGTAAATAATGGCACTGATTACATGAGTAGCACTTTAAAATGCACAGACCTTAAGGTGATAGAAGAGAAAGGCATTGTTTCATGAGCAGTGAAGGGGAAATATTAAGATGGAGAAATTTAGAAATCTGTAAGTCGTAAGACAGCTGATAATCAGTGACACCTACCCCTCCCTCAGCAACATCATCTCAGAGAAAACTATTAATGAAATTTCTTTTTGTACTGATAAGTGAGAAAGTTCTTGAAATAAAAATTATATACCTTTCTAATAACTGCACTAAGTACATAGAGTTAAAGCTACTATAAGAGTATAAGAAGATAGCCCTGGCCAGGCAGCGCAGTTGGTTAAAACATCATTCTGATACACCAAAGTTACAGGATTGAACCTGAGTCAGGATACACAAGAATCAACCAAAGAATACACAAACAAGTGGAGCAGCAAATTGATGTTTCTTCTCTCTCTCTTTCTTTCTCTCTCATCCTAAAATCATTAAATAAAAAATATATAAGAAGAATGCAGGAAACCAAGATCAAAATATTTCAAAAACAAATATCAAAAAGACAACCATGTGACAGAATAAACTGTATCACAAACTAGTACTTGGAGATATAAAAGATATTAAAATGAAAATTAAAAACAAAAAGAATAAGGGAGAAAAGAAACAAGATGTAACTCAAGAAATGAAACAAAAGGATAAAATTATGTCAAAAATTGCAGAATTCCAAAGGATGAATAAATTGAAATAAAATCCAATAAGGTGAATCAAAGAAAAAAGAAAGGACAACAAAAGAAAGCAAACAACATAAAGAAAGAAGTAGAGAGAATCAGAAAAATATTAGTTGAAATAGAAGTCAGGCAAAGAAGATATATCAAATGTATAACTGGAGTTCCTGAAGAATGGTTGAAAAGCAAACAGAAAAATTATATTGCAAAAAATATATAAAAATTAAATAAATCTATTGATTGGAATCATCTTCTAAGATTTTTCCATATATAAATTTAACCCATTTTACTTTAAAGATTAAAAAATAATTTAGGGACTCAAGCCAAAATAGTCAAATACTTTATAAGTATGAGATTTGTACTGTCATCAGACATTTTTAAATTTTTTTAAAAAATTATTTATTTAAGATAGAGGGGAAGAGAAAAGCAAGAGAGAGAGATAAACATCAATGTGAGAGAGAAACATCAATAGCTTGCCTCTTGTACGCACCCTAACCAAGGGACTGAACCCACAACCTGGTCATGTGCTATGACCAGGAATCGATGGATGACCTTTCACTTTGTAGGAAAATGTCCAACTAACTGAGCCACACTGCTCAGGGATTTTGTCAAACCTTTTTTTAAGACAGTTTTTTAATTGTATTTTTTTCCATTACCATTTACCTCCCTTATACCCTCTTCCACCTTTACCCACCCACCCATCCCTACAATCACCACACTGTTATCTGTGTCCATTAGTACCAGTTATTTTTTTCTTGATCCCTGTACCCACAACACCCCCCGCCCCAAAGAGCTGTAAGCCTGTTATTTATCTGTGAGTCTGTGTCTTTTTTACTTGTTAGTTCATTCATTAGATTCCACATATGAATTAAATCATGTATTTGTCTTTCTTTGGCTGGCTTATTTCACTTAGCATAATGTTGTCTAGACCAATCCATGCTTGTCATCAAACTTTTTAAAAATAATATATGAAGGATTCTGGGAAGATGGTGGATTAAGAAGCACCAGGAGTCTGTCTTTTCATCTAGACAAATATTGTGCCTGCAGAATCTAGCTCATGTAAATATTTTGGAACTCTGAAGACTATTAAAGTCTTAAAATTTCCAGAGGAAGCCTTTGATAGTGTAAACAGGTTACTTTTGGTCAGTTTTTGCTTTTAGGTGGGCATTGTCTACTTGTCCCTAACCCTCCAGCCCCTGGCAAGCAGCAGGCATGTGTTGCCATGGCAGCTTGCACATAGCTTGTGCGAAGCACAAGGCAAATAGGACCTTGTTCTCCATATATCAAAAATCTGTAATTAGATCATTATTATTACTTCTAATCTCAAAGATATAGGCAAAGTTGTCATTATTTTTTAACCTTCCATATTTTTGCAAGCCACCCCCCCTCCCGGCTAAAGAGACATCTGCAGGGGATTTAAATATCTGTCATCCTTTTATCCTCTTTTTATATTTTCATTTTGTCCTTTTGGGAGCCACACATTAATGGATAAGACATCAAAAACAATAGTATATGAGGGGGAAATTATAGTTACTGAAAAGATTGAGGAAAAGGAACAGGCTCAGAAAAGACCTGAGAAGACCTTAAGCTTAAACCTCAGACCGATCCTCGATACATGGACACTCAATAAAAATTAAAACAAAACAAAAATAACATACCTGGAAAACCCTGGCGGAAGGGGAGATTCAGATTTCCAGAATTACCATGTTATTAGATTCAAATGTCAAGATTTTAATAAAATATGATGAGGCGTAGAAAAAAAATTTCCAATAAAAGAAAAATAAACAAACAAACAAACAAACAAACAGAAACTGTCACAGAGGAAGACCTGATGGTGGATCTATTGGACAAAGACCTTATAACTGGTTTGAAACATGCTTAGAAATTTTTTTTAAATGTAGAAAAAATGAAGACTAAGGTGCATAAAGAAAATTGAAATACCAATGAAGAAATAAAAAACTTAAAAAAGAAAGAATAAATTATGGAGCTGAAAAGTACAATAACTGTAATAAAAATTTACTAGAAAGATTCAAAAACAGTTCAGCAGGCAGAAGGGAAACAGTATATTTCAGTAGAGGACAATGGAAATAATCAACTCTGAAGAAGCAAAGAAAAAAAGTGATTGAAGAAAAATGAACAGAACTTAAGAAACCTGTGTGACATAGGACCAACACAGGCACTATGAGACTCAAAAAGAGAACAGGGGGCAAAAATTATTTGTAGAAATAATAGCTGAAAACTTTTCAAATTTGATGAAATGCATAAATATAAACATTCGCAAAGTTTAATGATCTCCATGAATGATAAACTCAAAGAGAAGGACAGTAAGACACATTACAATCAGATTTTCAAAAAGAAAAGACAAAGAGATACTTTTGAAAGGAGCAAGTGGGAAGTGACTCATTATATAAAAGAAATCCGCAATAAGACTATCAGATTTACAATCAGAAATTTTTGAAGTCAGAAGGCAGTGGTCCAATACATTCTAAAATTCTAAAAGTAAAAAAGTATCAACCAAAATTGGAAAAAATTTTTACATCTGGAAAAACTACCCTTCAAAAATGGATATATTAAAACATTCCCAGATAAACAAAAACCAAGGAAATTTACCATTAGACATGAGCTGTAAGAAATGCTACAATGAGTTTTTTAAGTTGAACTGAAATTATGTTAGAGGTTTACTTAAAGCTGTTTTGATATACAGACACCTGAGCAGATTACTGAAGAGGATGAAGAAGGGGCCATTACCTGAGTAATGGTAAAAAACTTAGGATTGGAATGTCTGAGAAGCTGAATGAACACCTCCAAAGCACATGGAATTATGGACCAGAAGATATAAAATAAAGGAAGGCAGAGACTTCTCTCTGGCTCTCTTCCTGAAGGATGCCTGGATGATTATGCTGCATCTGCCCGTGTTTCCCAAAAGACAGTAGAAGAAACTCTGGGATCAGGCTGGCCTGGCAGAGGGTGGCAGAGTTATTCTTCCTCAGGTGTTCTAGAAGGGAAGAGCTCTGAGGCAGGAGCCTACCATTCTTTCAAAACTATGTAGCTTTTGTATCTTATGTTGTTTAAATTTGTAAACTAATCTTATAGAAATAAGATAATTAAAAACTAATCTTATAGAAATAAGATAATTAAAGAGGGTGAATGAGAGTGGAACTCAAGAGTTAAGGATTTTAGCTTTTATTGATAGGCTTACATGAGTAATGAATGTGGAAAGCTGTCATTCCAGAATTGTGTTGCTTCTGAATAAAGACTCCTCTCCTTTATCTCCAATGTTTGTCTCCACAGTTTTGCCCAGAGGGTGGTGGTGGGCAGCAGGATCCCACTTACTGTTCTGTAACAGTTTGAGAAAACAAAAATTTTAGCAAAGGCGAATACACGGGCAATGAAGAAAATTAGTGTTATTGTAATCATAGTTTTTTTAGTCCACTATTTTATTTCCTCCATGATTTGGACATGATACATTTAAAAAAGAGGTTAATGATTTTCAAAGAATTATTAGCTTATGTTTTGGGACACACAATGTATAGAGATGTAACTGTGACATCACAACTGAAAGAGGTGGTGATTAAACTGTAAAGAAGCACAGTTGTGAAATGCTGAAGTTAAACAGTCATAAATTTGAACTAGAGTGTTATAGCTTTAGGGTGTTCAACATAATCTTGATAGTGGTAGCCATAAAAAACACCTAAAGAATATATACAAAGATAAATGAGAAACAAATTTAAATGTTTTACTTCAAGAAATCAACACTAAAGAAGATAGTAATGTGGGAAATGAGAGACACATAGCAATAAGATATATGGACAACTAATAGAAAAAAGTCTTTCCTTATCAGTAATTATTTATATAAATGGATTAAACTCTCCAATCAAAAAGCAGAGATTGGCAGAATGAATAAAACTACATGATGCAATCATATACTGTCTACAGGAAACTCAATTCAGAACCAAAAGTGATAAGATGGAAAAAGATATTTCATGCAAATAGTAACCAAAAGAGAGCAGGGGTGGCTATAGTAAGATAGACAAAACATACTTTAAATCAAAATGTTACAGGAGACAAAAAATGATGTTATATATTAATTAAATATTCAATAACAGCAAGAAGACATAACAATTATAAACTTTTATACACATAACAGATCATCAATCATTTAAAGAAATGAACAAAATCAAAGGAATAAATAGAGAGATCAAACAATAATTTGAGAATTCAATTCCCTACTCTCAAAAGATAGGACATTCAGACAAAAGATGATTAAGGAAACAGAAAATTTAAATAATGCAATAAACCATCTTGATATAACAGACATATATACAAACACTCTATCCAGTAACAGAATATACATTTTTCTCAAATGCACATGGGACATTTTCCATAGTAGATCATATATTAGACCACAAATTGTCTTAGTACATTTAAAAGATAGATATCATACAAAACATCTTTTCTGACCACAGTAGGGTAAAGTTAGAAGACAACAACAGATGTAATACTGGAAAAGTCACAAACTAGTAAACATTAAACAACATACTTTTTAAAACCCCAGCTATTTAAAGAATAAGTCACAATGGAAATAAAAAACACTTAGAAACAAATTAAAGTAAAACCAAAACATAGTGAAATTTATATGCACAAAGAAAGCAATTCTAAGGGGAAAATTTATAGCTATAAATGCTTACATTAAAACAAGAAAGATTTCAATACCAAAAACCTAACTTTACAAAGTAAGAAAGTAGAAAAAGAACAAATACAAAGCTAGCAGAAAGAAGAAAATAGTAAGGGTTACAGCAGAGATAAGGGGATTAGAGAATTAAAAAAAAACAGAAAGATCAATGGATCAAAAGTTTTTCTTTGAGAAGATTTGGACAATTGACAAATATTTAACTAGTTGAATTAAAAAAATAGACCATTCAAATTACTAAAATCAGAGAAAAAAGAGGATATTTCTATTAACTATACAGATATAAAAAGAATTAGAAGAAAATAGTATGAATAATTGAACATGAAAATTGGATAACCTAAAGAAAATGGGTAAATTGTTAGAAACACAAAAAGTAGAGAAGTTGAATGATGAAGATATATAAAATCTAAACAGATTATAGCTAGTAAGGAGATAAAATTGATAATCGACCCCCCCCCCCCAGCAAAGTAAATCTCTAGACATGATTGTTACACTGGCGAGTTACACCAAACATTTAAAGAAATAACACCAATCTCTTAAACTCTTTCAAAAAAAAAAAATCAAAGAGAAGGAAATACTTTCTGACTCATCTTTTGAGGGCAATATTGTAGGAACACCAAAGACAAGGACACTACAAGAAAAAACATAAACCGATACCCTTTGTGAACATTTATGCAAAAATCTTTATCAAAGTATGAATATGAACAATTTTAATTCACCAACATATTAAAATAATTATGCACTATGACCAAGTGGGATTTACTACTGGAATGCAAGGATGGTTCAATATATAACAATTGAACCATGTAATATACTACATTAACAGAGTGAAGGAAAAATCCACATGATCATCTCAATAGATGCAGAAACTGCATTAGACAAAATGTAACAACATTATGATAAAAACAAAATATACTTGGAATAGAAGGAAACTATGTAAACATAATAAAAGACATATGCGTAAAAACTACAGTAAGCATTATACTCAATGGTGAAATACCGAAAGTTTTTCCTTTAAAATCAGTAATCAGACAAGAATGTCATTTTTGCCACTTTACCCAACATAAAAATAGAAGTTCTAGCCAGCACAGCTGGGGAAGAAAAATAAATAAAATACATGCAAACATGGAAAGGAAATGGCAAAATTATTTGTTTGTAGATGATATGATCCCAATGTAGAAAACATAAATATTTCACAAAAAATATTCAAACTAATAAGTGAATTTGGGAAAGGAACAAAATATAAAGTTTTTAAAAACAAAATTAGGAAAACAACTGCATTTACTATAATATGGAAAAAATAAAATACTCTGGAATTAATTTAACCAAGAATATAAAAGACTTGTTCAATGAATACTACAAACCACTGCTAAAAGAAATTAAAGACATCATAAATTAGTGGAAATACATCCCATCTCCATGAACTGGAAGATTTAATATTGTTAAAATGTATATACTACCCAAAGTAATCAATAGAATCTTTGACATCTCCATTAAAATCCCAATGACATTTTCAAAGATATAGAAAAATTCATCTTAAATTTCATTCACAACCTCAAAGGAATTTCAATAGTCAAAACAATCTTGATATTTTTTTTTAAAAAACTAGTGGACTCACACTTTCTGATTTAAAAACTTCTTATACAACTATAGCACTCAAAGCATTATGGTAATAACTTAAAGACATATAAACCAATGGAATAGAAGAAATAGAATAGAAAACCCCAAAACAAACCCTCACATGTGTGGCCAAATGGTTTTAATAAGTGTGCTAAAACTATTTAATAAGGAAAGAACAGTTCTTTCAATAAATGGTTCTGGGGAAAATGGATACCCACGAGCAACAGAATAAAGTAGTGTCTTTACTAACACAAAAATTAATTCAAAATAGAGCAAAAACTAAAGTATAAGACATAAAACTATAAAGCTCTTAGGAAAAAAACAAAAAGCAAAAGCTTCACAACAATGGATTGAGCAATGATTTACTGAATATAACACCAAAAGTTATAGGGAATAAAAAGAACTAATAGAAAAAATAATGAACTTCATTATATTAAAAAAAGGCTTTGCATATCAAAAATACTGTTAACAGAATAAAACCCAACTCACAGAGAAAAGTATTTACAAATCATATATCAAATTAGGGATTAATATCCAGAATACAAATTCTGTCCAGAAAGTATTCAGCCATGTAACATGAAAAAATAAAGGCATTTATTGAAGAAGACACAAGATACAAGGTACATTATATAGGACAATGACGCCTCAGTCTCTTTCAAAGTAGGCACCTTGGGACCTCACATAGTTTTCCCAGTCACCATTAACTGCCCTCATATTGTTTTCCTGAATCTCATTGACAGTCTGAAATCTCTTCCCTTTCAAAAGTGATTTTAGCTTTGGAAATAGCCAGAAGTCGAAGGGCACAAAATCTGGGCTATAGTGGGGCTGAGTCACCTGGGTGATTTGATGTTTTGCCAAAAAACTGCACAAGACATGAAGCATGAGAGGGCACGTTGTTGTGATGAAGTTGCAAATTAACAGTTGCCCATATATGCAACCTTTTGAATCAACCAAATAGTTTCCTTGGAGGAATGTTCAAGCTTAACACAAATTTGACGCAGATTCATATCAGTACTTGCTCAGTCATTATGAATGCAATGAACACACAGTACTCATGCTCATTCAGTGGTGCCTACTGCCCTCACTAAGTAGTACAGCAAAGTCGTAATTGTTTACACATGCACATTCCAGTCCACTCTCTTTGGCTGCCAGGTTATATCGATATCATGCAAACCATTCTTGTTGTAGTAACAATGGCTGAATTTTTTTCAGATAGATCTCATATTTTACATTTAAAAATTTTTTTAAATAAAAAATTAAATCAACAAGAATGGGGGAAATCCCTGATGTGAAACACAAACATAAGTAAATGAACACATATTTTAAATGAATAGCAGCACAATCACCCTGGAGAGACAGGGTAAAACTAATCTAAGTAGCTTTTGAACACAATATTTTATTTAAATATTGTAGAAGAAATACTAAATATGTTTTTAACTCTAGTTAGTATATTTGCTTTTGTGCTGGTGTGGACTAACAATTATGATAGTACTTTCACTATGTTCTAGGATTGAGCAAGTGAGTAAACATATTGAGAAAAATGATAGTTACACAAAGGAAAAATAGCAAGCAGACTGAATTCTGGGATAATGGAATGGAATTAGAGGTATAACTATAAACTCAAGATGTTTATCTCTGTAGGTAGATTACATAGAAAGATAGATGATAGATTGCTATTGCTAAATAACACTATAAAAATAACAAAACAAACAAAATCTTCACTTTGGATGGCTTGTTTGTTTGTTTATGTTTATCTGCTTTTGCCTACCTTTTAAACATATTACTTTGTACAATTTAAACTTTCAGGGAAATGTAAATCTTTGCTCTATATCCTTTCTCTTAAGGACTTTGGCCCTTTATGTCTGAATTCTCTTGGGTGCCCCAAATTCATGCTATCACTCTTGAGCATCTCCAGTCAGCTGTCACCTAAGAGTCACCCTCTGGCTGACTTCTCAGCTATCCTCTTCCTAAACTCCATGCCAACAACTGGAAAATATTCTAAAGAGGTAAGTGTGATGCACAATATTGGTCTACCTTTCCTTTTACCTGGGGTCTTGTTCTCCAAAATCCTAACTGCAATGAGGCTGTTTAATATCTTCTATCAGATCATTTTTGTATGTCTCCTGGCTTCTATAGTTATTCTTGTAGTAAGCATTGGTCTGCACAAACTTTTCCACTTTAAAGCAGAATCTAGAAAACAAAACTTTGAATTTCACCACTGATTTTGATTTAGTTATTACATTACCAGTGTATGGTAGTTTTTAATTATATGTGGCCATGACTTACCTATATCTGAGTCCAAATCCTAGTTCCATCACTTACCATGCAACTTGGTAAATGTTTCAGATATTTATGAGATTTGTTTTTAACCTGTGGAATAAAGATAGTAATAATGACTGTCTCATTGAATTATTGTTGTGCATAAATGTAAAAATGTTCATAGTATTAAATATAAACTACTTCTGGTGGTCTTACAGTAGAAGTACTAAACTATACTTGAGATTAGTACAGCTATCATTGCTCAGCCTTTGCCATATGTTAACCTGATATCAATACTCAAAAGAGAACTTGTATTTCTTACACCCTGAGATAAATGAATCCGATCTATGAGTATACAAAAGAGATGTATATTCTTAAAATATCCATTAATAAAAAAACTTACATGGTTTGATTTGAATTTAATGCTATTTCACTTTAGAAACCTTGTGTTGAATAATTTCATTTAAAATAATATTTTTATATGGCAATACTTTAAGAATTATAGAATTATGGATATTTTATATGATTTTATATGATATAATTACAGTATAGGTCATTAAAAGATTGTTTACACTTTGAGTACTTCAGGAATAAGGCAACATTAAAAAATATGTTCTGCCCTCGCTGGGTGGGGTGGCTCATTTGGTTGGAACATCGTCCCATGCACCAAAATGTTGAGGGTTTGATTCCTGGTCAGGGCACATGCAGGAGGCAACCACTCATTGTTTCTCTCACATTGATGCTTCTCTCTCCTCTTCCCACCCCGCCTTTCTCTTTCTCTTTCTCTTTCTCTAAAATCAATAAACATATCCACAGGCGAGGATTAAAGACATTTTTTTAATTAAAAATTTTTTTTGTTTTGGAGGACTTTGTCCCAAGCTTTGTGTTATTTCATAATTTTATTTGAATAAGATACCAAGAATATTCTGAACAAATAAATTCAAAATGTCCTTGAAGTAACCAAAGGTAATAAGTAGACCAATGTAGCAATTTCTTTCTTAGCAACTTTCTTTAGTGTTAGAATTTACAGGAAGTTAGAGAGAGTATTAAAAATTACTAAAGAGTCTGTAAATGAACACAAGTTTCCAATGTGACACATAAAATTAGTATTTAATGAAAAGTTTATTATGTGAAACTTAGGGGTTTTTTTTTATTGTACCTGGAGAAGAAATAAGATTCTTCTAAACACTTTCCAATCCTTTACCTGAGAATTATTGGAATATTGAAATTAACATATTGGAAATAACCTTAATGCGTAACTATAGGATGGAAACCAGGTGAATATGTATTAGAATATTAGATAAAACATAAAGCATTAATTAAAAGTGCATGAAACTACACATAAAATACTTATGTGAACAGAAACAGGAAATAATATTGTATCAATTTAATAATTAAAATATATAAAATTGTGTGTACAACTTGACAGGGACTGGAAGGAGTTTAAAATAAAAGCATAATAATTGTTGTTAATATGGCTCTGATTGGTGTGATTCAATGGGTTGGGTATTGTCCCACAAACTGAAAGACTTTGGTTTGATTCCCAGTCAGGGCACATGCCCGGAATGCAGGCCACATCCCTCCCCTCCAATACCCTCCCCCTCCCCCAGCCCTGGTTAGGGTTGCATGCAAGAGGCTATGATCAATGTTTCTCATACATCGTTTCTCTCCTTTTCTTTCTCCCTCCCTTCCCCTCTCTCTAAAGATAAATGAATAAAATCTTCTTAAAAATAGTTGTCAGTATGGAATCTGGGTATTTTTAAATTTGTTTTGATTTCTGTTATTGCTATGTTATTATTGTGGCTCAATAGCTTGAAATATGATAATCCTAGGAATAAATCATAGTGGTGGGTAAAGGATGGGATAAAATCTTACTCTAGTAAAAATATCCTTTGGTTGTAACGCATTATATTGATACCAGCAGGTTCCCCCATATCAAGGTCTTCCAAAGGAAAAAAAATACTTTATGAAAGTAATTTTTATACTTAATTTAAATATTAATATCTAATCAAGAAAGTAAGTCCAGATTTTACATTAATTTAAACTTAACATATCTCATAAGAATTGGCTTTTAAGCTACTAGAACTAGGTGTAAGCCCTTATAATTTCCTATTAAACTTTCTATTGTCCTGCCTGGATATTTTACCTAACATAGAATTGGAAAAATATCCACTACTTTTAAATACTTCTAGAAACAAATGAACTATTATTTTTAAGTAATTTATTCTATTAAGAATTTGATTATTATCAATTTCAAACCAGGTCCCAGTATAAATAGTGATGCACTCTTCATTTTTCATAATGATATGTAAAGTCTATGGAATACCATTATTTCTTATCCTCAAACGCATGTTCAAATAGTATTCTCCTACATTAATCATTTGAAAAAAGAGGCCTAAATACAAAGCACAAAATTACCATGGTTTCACACTCCTGAGAAAATTTATTTCATCAGGTTGCTTTGAATAACCTTGCAGAACTGAGGAAAAATAATCCAAAAACATAAAATGATTATGCTAAACTTCAGATTTTTAACATAATTATCTTAATGAAAATTTATTTTTATTTACAAGGAAGAAATTTTAAAAATCAAATGCATAATTCCTTACATGATAAGTGATTTGAATCCTAGCTATAAATAAATAAAACAAGCATTTAGAATCTTAGAGAATGAAAGTTTCCATAAGGACTGACAAATGTTTTAATAACACATGAATTTTTATGCCATTGGTGATATAACAGGAAATCACGAAGTATGTTAAATATAAACAACATAGAGAAACATCATAGTTTATCACTTTAGTTTTTTTATTTCTCCATATCCAAACATATGAAATTTGAGATTGAAAACATCTCATCCATTATTCAAACCTTATTTAACACAACTCCGCACAAACCATGAAAGAGAAATTTTCACCTCTTTCTCATACAGTGATAGAGAAATAATGACTGGACTCGTTTATCATTTGCGTTGATTTCCAGGAACAATAAATAAAATTCAAGGCAAGAGCTGAGGTAATAAGTATATCAAATTTTAAGACACCCACTGAAAACAGAGAGCTATATGATATTCGGTTTACCCCTCATTCTGAAATAATATTTTTGAAGATATATTTATCTATTTATTTTTAGAGATAAAGGAAAGGATGTTAGAATAAGAAGGAGAGAAACACTGATGTGAGAGAGAAGCAGCAGTAAATTGTCTCCTGTACATGCCTTGACCAGGGACCGAACTCAAAACACAGTCATGTGCCCTGGCTGGGAATCTAACCAGCGACCTTTCACTTTGTGGGACTATGCCCAAGCAACTCAGCCACACTGGTGAGGGCTGAAATAATTTTTTTTCTGGAAATCTGCATTTCAGAATTCCTCAAATTTCAGGTTGTCTTAAAGCCTGACTTGACAAAAGAAACAAAGACGATTGAGTAGCTTCAGACATGGAGAAAAGAGGCAAGAATCATAAAAACACTAATCATAGAATTGGTTCACTAGCTAAAAAGAGATTCATACACCATCCATAAATTACTCATCAACATAAAAAAGTGTTAAAAGATTAAATATAAACAACCAAAGGCAAAACAGGTGAGAAAGAAAAACACAAAAGACAATGGCAGCAAAAAGAGATCTATGGATCTCTGCAGTGAGTATTTCAGAAAGGATGAGACAACAATCTAGAGTTTATGACTATGATCATGGCTAGTTAAGATGCCTGCCTTCAAGTAAATAATCACACTATTTTAAAGGAATTTTCACTGGTATAGTTGGGGGGTGAGAGTAAATTCGTGGGGAACAAGGAAAATCAAAATCCTTCCAATATGGGATCACAACATCCACCTGAGTCAGGCACTGCCTTATCCAGAAAACAGCTATCATGGTTGACATTCAGAATGTTTTTGAAACAAAAATAATTTAAATTGTTTTATATTGACAAAAGATAAATATTTAAATGTTGAAAACTCCATTAAAAATAGTAAAATAATGTATTTTTTATGAAAAGAAGTTAAATCCTAAACAGTCCATGAAAATATCTAACGCTTATCAAATGTGGTCTCTATCCTTTGAGATACCTGCTTCTCAAAATGGACTCTGTATTTCGTGAATATTGGGGAGCTCCTATTCCTTGCATTGTGCCTTGCATGTAGAAAATGCTGGAGGAGAGGGAACTAACATACAAATAAATAAAAACTTATTTAATCAAAAAATTGTTCAATTAACAACATAAGCTTTATTATTTGATTAAGTTGATGAATTACTTTTGTATATCACTCATTTGACATTTGCCTGAATTGTTAAAATAGAAATTATTTCTCAAAGTGGAGTTTTGCTCTCATCATTTGGGACAACTCTTTACATCATAACTTTATGATTCAGGAAAAAATGCATAATAGAAGATAAAAGGGATTATATCTTATACTTGGGATCAATATAGATAAAGTTTATTATATATTTTTTGAAAACCCCAAAGATCTTCAAATTATTACTGTATTTTACATTACTCTCAAACTGAGCTGGGGAATCATTTTTGGTTTTTATATCATATGGACTTACATCTTGCATAGTTGTTTTACACTTTTTTAGAGAGGGGGTCAATCCCAATTAACAAATTTGATAGAAAAGTCATTATTTTCAAATCATTAATGATAAAGCAACTCTGAGGCAGACAAATTATATAAAAAATTAATTAATGATTACTTCTCATAATACTTTCTTGAAAAGGTTTTGCCAATGGCTTCATGCTTTCTATTTATTTAAAACATGTTTTAACTTAAAATTACTAATGTTTGCCAAAATAGTCTTGTTTGGTAATTTGTACATTATTTTATTTGTTTACCAAAATCTCTATTTTGTAGTAATATACCTACATGTTTTAAAAACACTGAAACTCTCTTTCTTAACAGAAATTCAGACTTTGGCCTTAATAACTAAACTGTAGAAATATTTATCACTTAAATATTTCACTTATTACAGTGCAATAAGCTAAAAAATATTCCACAAAACATTTTATACATCACATATTTGACTTTCCAAGTCCAAACTCAGATAATACATGCTCTGTCTTTGGTGCCTAAGTGTTATCCATTTCCATGCATTTTCTGAAATCACAAGCTGCTATGAGAATTGTAACTTTGGTGTAACTTCCATAAACCAATTAACTATGGGAGTTTATCTGTTCCAAGAAAGAGAAGGGGGTGTGGTCGGAAGTAGAAGGAAGAGATACCCACACACAGAGGAGAAGGGAAGCTGGATTAACAGGCTAGCAGATTTGTAGACACAGAATAATCAGGTCTCACCCCTAATAAGCAGAATCAGGCAACCCTAATTCATGTTATTTTTTTTGTCCTCCTGACCACAAAAGGGAATATAAGACACTCTTTAGGAGAAGGCTAGATTAATCCTACATGGTCAAAGGGAACAATACTGATATGTTAGTTGATCAGAAAGATGTTTTCACACTGTTTCTCATAGAAGGTCCCTGGGGACAACTTCTTTCTCTCTCTGTCTCTTCTCTTCTCTCTCTCTCTCTCTCTCTCTCTCTCTCTCTCTCTGCCCCCCTCTCTCTCTCTCAATTACCAAGCATGACATTCATGGTTATTTCTTCTTTTCGCCCAGTTGACTACAAAGAGTCCTACTCTTGGGCCCCTTGTTGGCCAGGCCTGGGGGAGGAAGTGACAGAAGGCTCCCCTTATTTACTTTAGTAGCTTCCCGGTGTAATCTGGTTAATCATGTGGCTAATGGGAGGACACCATGGGTCCCCACACACTGTGCTCCACAATGAAGACTCATTCATATTTAATACAATAGAGTGTTTAAGTCATTCCATGCTTTGTGGTGAAGATTGGCTTTCTTTGTGTGTTGTCTCCTAAGAGGCCTTCACCCCCTCCTCCTCTTTCAGACAGGCATATGTTCCCGCTCCTGCCTGCTGCAGCTGGACAAGGAAAGAGCAGGCTTCTTTCTTTCTCTCTTTTTTTAAACCAATGAATTGATTACTGTGGTGTGAAATGCGGGCTGAAATGGCCCCCGCTGCCCCGTGGATGCATATATTAGCCTTTTGCTATTCTAATATTTCACAGCAAGACATCTTAAGAGGAAGCAGCGCTCATGTTCTTCAAGTTTACCATTGTGTGGACAACAATCTGTTGAACACAAAAGAAAAATAAATAAATAAAAACTGGTGAGATGTTGGCTTTTGTTCCTTTAATATTATACATGTATTCTTTAAGTGGAGCTCTGGAGAAAAGAATAAAGGGGGTGCTTGGAGGGTGAGAAATATTCTTACTCCATACAACATTTTAAAATAACTAAATTGAAAAGAGGATCTCATCAAGACACTACCACTTGCCCCGTGGATTTGATTTTAGAGAAAAAAAAATGAGGTCTCATTATTCCTAATGGGACTGACAATAGATACACAGATTCTGTCACACCCCACTGGATAAACTGACATTTTTGAGAATAATGGAAATTAATGACTTTTGATTTCTGAGGCACAGATTCTAATGTTCTTAATTCTTATATTTTTCAAATTTGGTTTAAATTATAAAACACCTGAAATATTATAGCTGTCATTGTCCAGCCAGTCAGTGAGAAACTGAGTCAAACAAATAAGAGATCTCTCTTTTGTACATAGTAGGACAGTTTAATATCTATTTGGATAATAAGAGTGGACTTTCAAAAGAAAAACATTAATTTTTACATCTTAACTCCCAAATAGTGTGAGATTACCAAAATCTTAGGGTTCTATTACCTGTTATGCATTTCAAGTCCCCTGGCTGCAAGATCATGTGTAGTAACTTTTTATAAAAAGGGTCATGATAAATATGAGTGTTTCTGTTTAGAATAACAAACCCCCCCCCCAAAAATCTGAGTTAATGAGCTTACATTTGCAGCTGCAGTGGTTTTGATTCAACCAAACGAATAATGTGTTCTGCTGAAATGACTATATATAAAGTAAGAGCTGTATACATATAAATAAGCCCCAGTCTCAGATTAATGAAAAATGGAGAATTATTGACTATTGGACTCTATAACCAAAGGAATTGATAACATTTGTTTTTAAAACAATACAGTTTCCCTGGCCTAAGGCTGGGTTAATGAAATGAAGCCCAAAACAAAGGATAGGATTGGCTGATTGATCCTATTTCTTGTAGCCTGATTCAGTGGTAATGCACCCTGTCCTGACAACAGAGAATGGTGGCTAGAAGCCATCCAAACAACTTTACATGTACCTGGGCAGTGGATACTTAGCTCCATCATGTAATTCATTTTTTACTTGCCAATGCTGAGAAACAATTGTTGAAAACATTAAAAAGTGCGTTTATATTAAACACACTATTAAAAGGGTAAATTTTACATATTAGCCAAAGCTACAAAAGAATTTAATAGTTGTTTTGACTTATTCTATAAACCATATATGAAGATTACTTGTGTTTTCTTTTATTTATGTAAGGCTCTGTTGCCTCTTATAGTCAGTAAACGATGTGACGTAAGATGGACACAGAATACAACTGCTTTTTTATTGTTTAATGTTCAAACACGTAACTAGTGTAAGTGGTGGGAAAAAAAAGCCTTGATTCCATATTTCCTTATATTTTATATAAGTGACTGGGAGAAAACAAATATTTAAAAAGCAAATGACAGAAGTTAAAATGAAAATGTACTTCTAAATGTAATTTATCAAAAACAAACAAGTTCAGGGTAGGGATTAACCAAAAAGATTTTTTTATGAATGTCAGAAAAAGCTAAGTAGAATAAACTCTGTAGGAAGAAAAGGCTTATAATTCTTAAATAACTTTATTTATTTAAATATAAGAAATCAAAATTAAGCAAAGACTTAACTGAAGTTTACTCTTGCAAGTCTCTATCCAGCCCCTACTACTTCAGACCTCCCAGCTGAGAGGCTTCCTCTCACTACTCTTCACTTCATTAGATCCTTAGCAATCCATTATCTGTTTCTTAATCCTCCACTGCTCCAAGGAGTGGGGTTATTAGACTACCTGAAAGGTTGCTGTCATTGTGATGGAGGTGTGAATTGATCAATAAGATGACAACTGGTGACAAGTGCAGTTTATTAGACTGCTATTTTGCCTCTAATTACAGCTGATTAGCCTGCCTGTTAGATCTAGGAAACAGAAGAATTAAATGCTTTTGTTCCTCTTATCTACTACATTACCTTATTGTTCCCATATCCTTTTCAATGTGACTCTTTATTTTCTTTATCCAAAGACCTAGAAATGTCCCAATGGCTGCAAGGAGGAAAGAGAGAGAGAATGATAGATAGATGATAGGTAGAAGACAAATAGATTTCCTTATCTATTTTAATCTATCTATTATGTCTGTATCAATCTATCCATTTATCTGCAGATAATATAGTATGATAGATAAATATATATACATAGACATTTAGATACCTTTTACTATTATAAAAAACTCTAGGAATAGGGCCTAAGGAATTTTATTTAAAAGACAACTCATTGATGGGAAAATATATTTGCCAATGATACATTAGATAAGAGGTTAATATCCAAAATTTATAAAGAACTTATAAAACTCAACACCAAAAATCAAACAATTTAATTAAAGAAAAAAAAGGCAGAGGACCTAAATAGACACCTCTCTAAAGAGGACACACGGATGGACAATAGATATATGACAAAATTCTCAAAGTCACTAATCATCAGAGAAATGCACGTTAAAACCACAATGAGATATCATCTCGCACCTGTCAGAATAGCTATTAACAAATAGCAAATGTTGGTGAGGATGTAGAGAAAAAGGAACCTTTGTGCACCATTGGTGGGAGTGCAGATTGAACATCCACTGTGGAAAATCGTATGGAGTTTCCTCTAAAAATTAAAAACAGGAACTGCCTTTTGATCTAGTGATCCCACCTCTGGGAATATATTCAAAGAAATTTGAAACACCAGTTTGAAAGAATATATGCACCCTCTGTTAACTGCAGCATAATTTACCGTAGCCAAGATCTGGAAATAGCCCAAGTGCCCATCACTAGATGAGTGGACAAAAAAGCTGCAGTGCATCTGCAACATGAAATAATACTCAGCCATAACAAAGAAAGAAATCTTACCTTTTGTGACAGCATGAGTGGACTTGGAGATTATTATACTAAAGGAAATCAGCCAGTCAGAGAAAGAAAAATACTATATGACCTAATTTATATGTGGAATATAATGAAAAAAATAAACTAATGAACAACACAGAAACAAATGGATGAATGCATGGAAGAGACTAACAGCTGTCAGAGGGCAGGGGCGTTGGGAGCCTGGATGAAAAGTTGAAGGAATTAAGCAAAAAGACCACACACACACACACACACACACACACACACACACACCAGTGTGGCGATAGAGGAAAAAGGGATTGAGGGATAAGTGAAGGTGGGCAAAAGGGGGAAATGGGTATAGAAAGTGACTTTGCTTGAGATAATGGGTGTACAATACAGTGTGCAGATGATGTTTTGTTGAATTGTACACTTGAAACCTGTATGATTTTGTGAACCAAAAGCACCCAGTACCTTAAATAAAAAAAGACTACATGCACCCTTATGTTCATTGCAGAGTTATTTGTAATAGCCAAGTTTTGGAAGCAACCCAAGTACCCATCAGTACAAGTACCCATCAGGGGATAAAAAACTGTGGTACATTTACAATGGAATACTATTCAGTCATAGAAAGAAAAAAAATCTTGTATTTTGCAACAGCATGGATGGAATAAGTGAAATAAGCCAGTCAGAGAAAGATAAGTACTATTTGATTTCATTTATATGAGGAATCCAATGAAACAAACTAAGAAACAAACAAAATAGGAAAAAGATGGCAGAGGCGTGAATGGGAGTCACGCTGACCTCCTCCCCCCAAGACCAAACTGGAATTGTGGAGTAATCACCTGGAAAACAATGGAACGATAGTGGGAGAGGAGTCTTGGAGCCACGGACAGACAGTGGATTCGACTCTCACAAATCCCAACGGGTGAGAAGTGCGGTGGAGGCTCGAGAGGGTGGGCTGGGTACCCACGGGAACTAGCACCAGAGGGACATTGAAACGGCCAGTTAGCTCCCCCCGAGAAGAACAGGGTCTGAATCATAAACAGGGACCCCTAGATTACAGCAGCTAGAACCAAGAAAATACAGAAAAAACACAACCCCGAAAAGCTTAGGGGTGCTCTCTGCCAGAGACAGGTGGCCGGGGATGCAAAAAGACATTTAAAGGGCCAACGCAAAAATTGCAGTGGCAGCCACCCTCTTTGATCTCTGGGTAGAGGCAGCAACAGGGTGGGCTGGTGCCTGGGAAAAGACTGGTAGGAAAACTTTGTGAAGAGAACTGAGACAGCGGCCGGTGGAGCCCGGGTGATAACGCACCTCCCACTGGGCAGCTACCATCTCACTCAGGCATAAAGGAATCCATTAACCTGCCTTTTGTGTGCTCCACACACAGCTTGTTAGCATGTGAGCTGGGGGGGCTAAGTGCAGACTGGCTGGGAGAGCCTTGAGGAGAGACTGGAGACGGAGGCGTTGGGGAAAGAACAGGAGGAGGAACCGGGGAGTCCCAACTCCTTTTCCTTGCCATAGTCTCCATTGTGTGAGAAGAGGCCACACCCCCAAAGAGCCAAAAGCCGAAAAGCACACATAGACACCCCAAAACCACCCAGTGCAGGCGCGCACACTTGCGCCAAGTGGCCAGTGAGGGTTGGCAAGCATGTGTGTGGACATGCACGGGCTGGCGAGGCCTCCCACAGATTGGCATCTATACGGCCTGCAAGGGAGTGCGCAGAGCAGCGAGGGCAGGCGTAAATTGACTCACGCGGCCACGACGGCAGAGTGGCTCACAGAATTAGTGGAGCCCGGCCAAAGGGGTCACAGAGCTGCCCACAGTCCCTGGAGGAGAGATCGGAGACAGAATTAACCAGAGAATCCTGGAGCTGACTTCTTCCCATTTCCATAGTCTCCATTTGGCGAGGGCAAACAATGCACCCAAAGAGCCAAAAGTGGGGAAAACACACAATAGAAGATCCTAAACTGACCAGTGCTGGGGTGCCCGGCAGCCAGGGGTGCCAGATGAGTACCCGAGGTTGCGAATAAGCCCCCTGGTCAGGGGAAAGCATGCGCGAGCCCAGGCGGGTGGAGCATTCTGCTGCGCCAGGGAGCTCGCTCAAGGAGCCGGCATGAGAGTGTAGAGAGAGCCAAAGAAATACTCATCCCTGACCAGAGGGGTCACAGAGCTGCCCCAAGCAGGAGTCAGACACAGACAGTAGATTCCGGGAAGGCTCAAACACCCAAGGTCATATAGGGTCAACAACTGACATCATCAGAGGCTGGCCCAAAAAGAAAAGTAAATGGGAAGATAAATAAATAAATAAATAAATAATAAGACCCACCTACTACCATAGAAGTTTAATTCGCAAAGTCAGGAAATCTAGATGGCCCAATTGAAACGGAAGCAAAAATAAGTAAATAAATAAGTAAATTACTTAACAGACTCTCACAAATATGGGAAGAAAAAGAAGTTCCCCCCAAATGAGTGGAAAAGAGGACTCCCCACAGAGAGAGCTAAATGAAATAGACACAAGGGAATTATCAGATATTGAATTCAAAACAATGGTTCTAAGGAAGCTCAATGAGCTCAGCCAGCTCAAAGAGAACTATGAGAACCTGCAGAGAAACTATCAGGCTCTTAGAGCAAACTATATCAACCTGGAAAAGGACATAGAAACTATCAAGAAGACACAAGAGGATATGAAGAATACCATTTCTGAATTGAAGAAAACAGTAGAAGGAATCCAAAGCAGGCTGGATGAAGCCGAGGATGGAATCAGTGAGATGGAGGATAAGGTAGAAAAAAGCTCCCAGAAAGAACAAGAAATGGAAAAAAGACTCAAAAAGAATGAAGAGGCATTTAGGGATTGCGGGACCACCTGAACGCAATAATATCCGTATCATAGGGATACCAGAAGGAGAAGAAGAGGAGCAAGGGATAGAGAACCTCCTCGAAAAAGTAAAGATGGAAAATTTCCCCAATTTGAGGAGAGAAAGGCTCTCATGGATCCAGGAGGCACAGAGGACCCCACTCAAGAGGGACCCAAGGAGGTCCACTCCAAGACACATCATCATTAAAATGGCAACTGTCAAAGACAAGGAGAGAATCCTCAAGGCAGCAAGGAAGAAGGAGAAAATAATATACAAGGGGGCCCCAATATGCCTAAGAGTTGACTTCTCAACAGAAACACTACAAGCCAGAAGGGAATGGCAACAAATATTCCAAGTCATGAAAAGCAAGGGCCTACAGCCAAGGCTGCTCTACCCAGCTAGGCTCTCCATTAAAATAGAAGGGGGAATACGGAGTTTCCCAGACCAGAGAAGGCTAAAAGAATACATCTCTACCAAACCAGCACTCCAAGATATGCTAAGGGGACTGGTTTAAGCAGATGAAGGAAAAGAATGAGAGAAAGAGGAACACAGATACAAAGAGAAAAGACGAGTAAGTTTCTATCAGTAATATCTCTCAACGTGAATGGATTAAATACCCCATGAAAAGACACAGGGTAGCTGAATGGATAAGAAAACATGACCCACACATATGTTGCCTACCAGAGACCCACCCCAGAGCAAGAGACCTACACAGATTGAAAGAAAAAGGATGGAAAAAAATATTCCAAGCAAATGGGCATGAGAAAAAGGCCGGGGTTGCCATACTTGTATCAGACAAAGTAGATTTCAAAACAAAGGCCATAAAGAGAGACCCAGAGGGGCACTTTATAATACTTAAAGGAAGAATCTATCAAGAAGACTTAAACATTGTAAACTTATAAGCTCCCAAAATAGAAGCCCCCAGGTATATAAGGAAATTGTTGGATGACTTCAAAAAAGATATAGACAGCAACACACTGATAGTAGGGGATTTCAACACCCCACTGTCAAAAATGGACAGATCTTCCAAACAACACATTCATAAACATATTGTGGCACTGAATGACACACTGAATCAAAGAGACTTAACTGACATATATAGAACCTTACATCCCAAAGAAAAATACAAATTCTTTTCAAATGCTCATGGAAGTTTTTCAAAGATAGACCACATGATAAGACACAAAGCAAACCTCAGCAAATTCAGGAAAAGTGAAATAATACCAAACTTTTTCTCAGACTACAAAGGCTTGAAAGCGGAAATCAACCTCAAAGAAAAGCTTCAAAATCTTGCAAACTCATGGAGACTGAACAGTAGACTATTAAACAATGAATGGGTCAATAATGAGATAAGAGAAGAAATCAAAACATTTCTGGAAACAAATGAAAATGAACAGACAACAGTCCAAAACCTATGGTACACAGCAAAGGTGGTCCTGAGAGGGAAGTTCATAGCAATACAGGCTTACCTAAAAAAGATAGAAACATTTCAAATAAAAGACCTAACACTACAACTTCAAGAACTGGAGAAACAACAACAAATAAATCCCAGAGCAAGTAGAAGGAAGGAAATAGTCAAGATTAGAGCAGAACTGAATGACATAGAGATGAAAAGAACAATTCAGAGGATCAACCAATCCAGAAGCTGGTTCTTTGAAAATATAAATAAAATTGACAAGTCTTTAAGCAGACTCATCAAGAAAAAAAGGGAGAGGACCCAAAATAATAATATCAGAAACAAAAAAGGAGAAATAACAACTGATACCACAGAAATACAAAGGATTGTCAGAAACTACTATGAACAATTATATGCCAAGAAATTTGAAAACCTTGATGAAATGGACAAATTTTTAGAAAAGTATAATCTTCCAACACTGAAGGAGGAAGAAAGAGAAAGCTTGAACAGACTGATAACAGCTGGGGAAATTGAAGCAGTAATCAAGAAACTCCCGGCACACAAAAGCCCAGGACCGGACAGTTTCACAGGAGAATTTTACAAAACATTTAAGGAAGAGCTAACCCTGTCCTTCTCAGACTATTTCAAAAAATCCAGGAGGAGGGACGACTCCCAGACTCTTTTTATGAAGCCAGCATCACCCTAATCCCAAAACCAGATAAAGACCCTGCAAAGAAAGAACACTACAGGCCAATTTCGCTGATGAACATAGATGCTAAAATCCTCCACAAGATATTGGCAAACCGCATCCAGCAATACATTCGAAAGATTATCCATGATGATCAAGTGGGATTCATCCCATGGATGCAGGGATGGTTCCATATACGCAAGTCAATAAACATGATACATCACATAAATAAAAGAAAAAACAAAAACCACATGATCATCTCGATAGACGCAGATAAAGCATTCGATAAGGTACAGCACCCATTTATGATCAAAACACTCAGAAAAATGGGAATAAATGGGGCATTCCTCAACGTAATAAAGGCCATATATGAGAAACCTACAGCCAACTTCATACTCAACTGGCAAAAACTGAAAGCTTTCCCACTAAGATAGGGAACATGACAAGGATGTCTGCTTTCACCACTTCTTTTCAACATCGTATTGGAAGTCTTAGACACAGCAGTCAGATAAGAAAAAGAAATAAAAGGCATCCAAATAGGAAAGGAGGAAGTAAAGTTATCATTGTTTGCAGATGACATGATAGTGTACATAGAAAACCCTGTAGACTCTACCAAAAAACTCCTCAACCTAATAAATGCATTTGGCAAAACAGCAGGATACAAAGTCAACATTCAGAAATCAAAGGTATTTTTGTACACCAGCAATGAAGTAGAAGAAGAAGAAATCAGAAAAAAAATTACCATTCGATATAGCAAGAAGAAAAATAAAGTACCTAGGAATAAATTTAACCAAAGAGGTAAAAGACCTGTACGCAGAAACTATACAACATTGAAAAAAGAAATTAAGGAAGACACAAATAAATGGAAGCATATACCATGCTCATGGATTGGAAGAATTAATATCATCACAATGTCCATACTACCCAAAGTAATTATAGATTCAATGCAATCTCTATTAAGATACCAATGACGTATTTCACAGAAATAGAACAGACATTTCAAAAATTTATATGGAACCATAGACGCCCCCGAATAGCTGCAGCAATTTTGAGAAAGAAAAATAAAGTAGGAGGGATGACAACACCAGATATCAACCTATACTACAAAGCCACTATGCTCAAAACAATCTGGTACTGGCACAAGAACATACCCATAGACCAATGGAACAGAATAGAAAGCCCAGAAATAAGCCCAGGCCTCTATGGGCATCTAATATTTGACAAAGGGGGCAGAAGCATAAAATGGAGCAATAATAGCCTCTTCAAGAAATGTTGGGAGAGCTGGACGGCTACATGCAAAAAATTGAAATTGGATCATCAGCTGACACCATACACAAAAATAAACTCAAGGTGGATAAAATACTTCAGTATAAGTTGCAACACCATCAAAGTCCTAGAGGAGAACATTGGCAGGAAACTCTCAGATATCCCACGCAGCAATTTTTTCACGGATATGTCTCCTAAAGCAAGGGACATAAAGGAAAGAATAAACAAGAGGGACCTCATCAAAATAAGAAGCTTCTGCATGGCTAAAGAAAACATCAGCAAAATGAAAAGGGAGCCAACTGTATGGGAAAATATATTCGCTAATGATACATCAGATAGAGGTTTGATCTCCAAGATATATAAAGAACTCACTTGACTCCACTCCAAGAAGACAAATGATCCAACCAAAAAATGGGCAAAGGACCTGGGCAGACGCTTTTCCAAGGAGGAGATACAGAGGGCCCAGAGATTTTTGAAAGGATGCTTGACATCACTAGCCATCAGAGAAATGCGGATCAAAACCGCCATGAGGTACTACCTCACACCGGTCAGAATGGCCATCATAAACAGATCAACAAACAACAGGTGCTGGCGAGGCTGTGGAGAAAAAGGAACCCTACTCCAGTGTTGGTGGGAATGCAGACTGTTGCAGCCACTGTGGAAAGCAGTGTGGAATTTCCTCAAGAACCTAAAAATGGAACTGCCTTTTGATCCAGGGATTCTCCTGCTGGGACTATACCCTAAGAACACCAAAACGCCAATACAAAAGAACCTATGCACCCCAATGTTCATCGCAGAACAATTTTCAATAGCCAAGTGTTGGAAGCAACCTAAAAATGCCCATCAGTAGATGATTGGATCAGAAAGTTATTGTACATATACACATTGGAATACTACGCAGCAGAAAGAAAAAAAGAACTACTAAACTTCGCGACAGCATGGATGGAACTGGAGAGCATTATGCTAAGCAAAATAAGCCAGGGAGCGAAAGACAAATACCATATGATCTCACCTATAATTGGAACCTAACCAACAATACAAAGATGCAAGGAAAATAAGCCCAGTGACACTGAAAGGAAAAGAAACCAACAGAGACAAGAGTGAAGGAGGGCGTGGTGGGGGCAGGGAAAAGGAAGGGAATGGGAAAGTCAAGGAACATATAGCAAGGACTCATGGACAAAACCAAAGGGGAAGAGCTGAGGGAGGGAAGGAAGGAGGGGGCAAGGGAAAGTGGTGGGGGTTGGCAGAGACAAATGTATTTGAAAAAATAAATTAAGAAAAAGAAACAAATAAAATAGAAACAACTAATAGATACAGAGAATAGACTGATAGGTGTCAGAAAAGGTTCACTTAGGGGCTGGGTGAAATAGGTAAGGGCATTAAACAAACAAACAAAAAAGAACAACTCAGATGCAAACAAAAGTATGGTGGTTACTAGAGGGAAAGGGGGTAGAGGGAGATAAAGAAGGTAAAAGGAGGATAAATGGTAACAAAAGCAGACTAGACTTTGAGTGACGAACATATAATATGATATACCAATGGTATATTATGGAATTGTACCCCTAAAACCTATATAATTTTATAAACCAATGTCACCCCAATAAATTCAATAAAAATAAATAATAAAGTTCTTCGATTACTTCTTATGTGTGGCCACTTCTGAGCTCCCTGTACTTGATGATTTCTTCAATCCCTTCAGTTCTTATATTTTCTTTTTTCTTTTATTGGTTTTATCCAAGAACTTGTAAAGAATTTGGCCTCTCATTGACTTCTTTTCTTTTTGTCAACTGTTCTCCCCAGTATCCCACTACCAGTTTGAGATTAAAAAAACATTAAGTGAACATCACATTCCAAATTTCACTTTTTCCTTTTTCGCTCATGTAGTGGTCTTTATCTTAGCTTTTGTCCCATTTTAAATTTCAGGGATGACCCTTCATATTTTCTTCCTTCTTGCACAATTAACGGACTGCAGCTGTACAAAATGCCGACATCAGGAAGCTACTGTAGTATCATATAGAACACACATCACTCCACTTCTGGTTTATTAAACTGCTTGCCAATCAGATTACAATTTTTCTTCAAAGTCTTTCAGCTTGCCAAGCTCTAATAAATCTATTTTCTCTTATGTGCCAGCACCTGTAACAGTTCAGGTGTCTGGACAGCCAATGATGCTGATTTTTATTGCAAAGACTTATAGACCAAGTCTATATTCTTAATTGTATATGGTCACCAACAGGGGGTTGCATAACAGTGAGAATTCCAAGGTAATCTCAAAGCCTCCTATTAATCAAGAATTGCAAACTACCTGCCTACCAAACCAGCATGGCTAATTTGCATATTATCCTTATAGTCACTTTATTAACTTCTGTCTGCCCTCTGGTGTGGTGGAGGTGTTAATGAACAGTGAAATGAACTAGGCATAGGAAGTACAAGGCATCAAGAGAAACATGATAATTAGAGCTAAATAATGGAAATTACGAAGGGGTTTACTTCTATACTCCTTTATTTTATTGTCCAAATACATTTGTCTCCATTTTCCTGCCACTACTTTCCCCTCTTCCATACTCTTTTCTTATTGCCCCTGTTTACTTCTAATTGAAGACAGCAAAGATACTCAACTGCATCAACAAATATTCTTTCAGTACTTATTATTGGTCAGGATTGTGCTCAATGCTGACCAGTTAGAGAAGTAAAACCTTTGCCCATCTGTACCCTAAGGAGCTAGTCATTGTAGTAAGAAGAATAAGATTCATAAACTAATGGTTATAATGTAAGATGAAATATGGGAATTTCTCAGTTCCTTACTGCTCCAATTTCTTTTCTCTAGAATTTAAGTGCTTGAAGAGTGATACAGCCATAGAGGGTATGAAAGTTCTGCATCTGTTCCATACATAGCTTGCTTATGAATCTCTTCCATTTTACTTTTCCTGTTTTGGATTCTTTACAATAAACCTGTAAAGATTATTAAAGTGTTTTCCTGTGTTCTATGAGCTGCTGTAGCAAATTATCCAAGTGAGTGTCATGAGAACCCTGATTAATAGGTGGTTGGTCAGCAGAAGGGGTGGCCTGAACGTTTGAAGTAGGGGCAGTCTTGTGGGACCGAGCCCTTATCTTCTGGGGTTTACACTAATTCTGGGTAGTGTTAAAACTGAACTGAATTGTAGGACACTCATTTGGTATCCAGAGAGATGGAAAATTCATGGTGTGTGGGAAAAATCCCCACATATCTGGGGTCAGAAGTATTCTGTGGGCAGAAACAAATATTAGTCTCCTCTTTTTTTTTAATTTTTAAAATATTTTATTTTTTATGCTGTTCCAGTTGTCCCACTTTCCCCCTTCACCTCCCTCCACCCAACCCACCTCCCACTTCCGTAATCAGTCTCCTCACCATTGTCCAGTTGTCCTTGTCCGTTGGTCCTGCATATATGTTCCTTGACTAATCCCTTCACCTTTCAATTGGTCCTACCTTCCCCCTCCCCTCTTACAGCTATAAGTCTGTTCCATGATTCTAGGCCTCTAGTTCTATTTTTCTCATTAGTTTATTTTGTTCATTAGATTCTTCTTACAAGTAAAATGATATGGCATCTTTCTTTCACCAACTGCCTTATTTCAGTTAACACAATAGTCTCCAGTTCCATTCATGCTGTTGCAAAAAGAATTCCTTCCTTCTTTCTGCTGCATAATATTCCATTGTGTAGATAAATGTACCATAGTTTTTTGATCCACTCTTCTACTGATAGGCACTTAGGCTGTTTCCAAATCTTGGATATTTGCTGCTATGAACATAGGGGTTCATTAATTGTTTTGAATTGGTGTTTCAGGGTTCTTAGGGTATTTTCCCATCAGTGGAATCACTGAGTCAAAAGGCAGTTCCATTTTTAATTTTTTGAGGAAATCCCATACTGCTTTCCACAGTGGTTGTACCACTCTACATTCCCACCATCAATGCACTAGGGTTCCATTTTCTCCACATTCTTGCCTGCACTTGTTTGTTGATTTATTAATGACAGCCATTCTGACAGGCATGAGGTGACATCTCATTGCATCTCTCTGGTGGCTAGTGATATTGAACATATTTTCTTATGTCTATAAGTCATCTGTATGTCCTCCTTGGAGAAGTGCCTATTCAGGCCCTTGCCCATTTTAATTGGATTATTTGTCTTCCTGGTATTGAGTCATGTAAATTCATGATATATTTTGGAGATTAAACCCTTGTCTTGGCATATATATTCTCCCATATAGTTAGTTCCCTTTTTATTTTGATGATAGTTTCTTTAGCCCTGCAGAAGCTTTTTAACTTGATGTAGTCCCATTTGTCTATTTTTTTCTTCTATTTCCCTTGCCCTAGGCGATATATCGGCAAAAATATTGCTACATGAGGTAACCAGAATTTTACTGCCTGTGTTTCCTCTAGGATGTTTATAATTTCATGACTTATATTTAAGTCTTTTATCCATTTTGAGTTTATTCTAGTGTATGGTGCATTTCCCTTATGATCAGGAGCAAGATGGGGTGTCCACTATTACCACTCTTATTCAACATGGTACTGGAAGTCTTAGCCATAGAGATCTCTCAAGAAGACATAAAAGGCATCCAAATTGGAAAAGAGGAAGTAAAGCTGTCATTATTTGCAGATGACATGATATTATACATAGAAAGCCCTATAGCCTCCTCTTTTAGAAATGCTTTGACAATGCTTCAGTCTCACTAGTTACCATTTATTTATATAACTATTTCTCCAGGTTAGCATAACCTTCATCAAAAATTATTTCTTTCTCCAAGTTCTAGAAAAAGACCAAATATTTCCTCTTGGGCAGACTTGAAGATGTCATCATTGACAACTATTACTTAATTAAATAAACATGTGTTGAGTGTCTGATCTATGTGAAGTAATATCTTCCATGATTAGGTTGCCATGACAACCAGAGCAAACAGTTCTCTGGTCTCACAAAGCTTAGATTTTAATGAGTGAAGTTATCTATGCAGTGTCAAAGCATGTCCAATTTTAGTCCTGAGTCTTGGATGACTGTGAATTCCTACTGGTCTCTGGGTAATCTGTTCTCCTTGCACCCTCTCTAAAGCATGGTCATCCTCTCCCCTGACACGATCTAGTTCCATTTGGTGCATTCTCCTACCAGCATCAGTGAAAAATAACTCTTTGAGTTCTCCTCCCCTAGTACCGCACCAACTCATTAGAGCTAAGATCCACATTGTGTATCAACAGGAAAATAAGGAACTAAAAAGGGGACACTCTTGTCACATGCCTACTTTATACACTCCGAAATACCCATTAAAGGCAAAATTTCACTTTTGATGAGTACTCTAAATATCTAGAAAAAATCATATTTCAGAATATTAGTTTATTTATTTTTGAAAATACTCAACTGAAACAGTTTTGTTAACGCCTCCTTTGAACTGCACGAATGAGGAGACAATCATTACTCTGTAAATAATTTCTTCATACATTGTAACTGAAGATTAAAGCTACCTTTTCAAATTATATAATTAAAAAAAATGGTTTTTCCATACACTCATGATCATGGAAATTTTTGGGTTTACTGTGAATATGTATGCTAAGGAAAAGTTTGTCATATAGACATCTGAAACAAGTTATCCTTGAAAGAACCTCTTCCCCAGGAAGGACATCCCTGTTCCCAGGGACCTGTGTTCCAATGGCACCTATCCATTGAATCCTAAACCTTTAGTCACTTTTCTTGCTTCTCTGTAGTCACCTAATACATCTCTCAGCTGGCCATGACAGAGTAGAGCTGCATATTTTCTCTGGGACTGAATGATTTCATGTGCAGGTAAGAATTACCTCATGTATCTCAATGAATCCAAAGGGATACTCTAGTTTCTGAACACCATAAAATGCTTCCAATGTTAACTTGAATTGGAAAACACATAACAAAATATATTTGGATGTGTTGGTGCATTATTCATATCTTTCTTTGTTTTCATTGTTATATGTCCTTGCTTGTATGTTCATTCAGATCTCTCATAAGCTTTTTTTTCTCATCCCTGTCTGTTGGAAGTGGGGAGTTTTGCTTCATTGTACATCTCCATGTGGGCTAGAGTCCTAAATGCCCTTTGGAGTCCACAGTGAACCCCATGTGGACATTTAAACTGTGAAAAGTAAACCTTGATCACTTTACATTGACAAGTATAAACAGCCTTAGCAAGGAAACATAGTTCTATATCTAGGAAACAATGTGTAGGAAAATAAATAAAAAAGACAAGAGAAAAGGCCCTGAAAAACAGATTATCTTTCCGTTCCAGAAGGAAATGCTCTTCATTTAGTTTAGTCACTCTCATGGAAAAATTGACTAGTTGCTAACCCCATTCTTGAGTGGTTATATGTACACAAGTTGTTGAATATATCCTGTTCTTGATGCATACGTTTCTCAGCATCATGGAATTTGAATATTGGGTAATCCCAGAAGTCAGGATTTATCTCTTTAAAAACAGCAGTTTTGATGTGTAAAGCTTAGAAAGTTCTGGTGAGATTGATGATTCAGCTCAGAACTCTGACATTTGGATTAAAACAGTACAGAAATGAATCTTGTATTTGACATTTAAAAGGGAGGCTTTTCGACTGCATGTAGTTTCCTAAATCACACCAAAAGGAACTGCCATGGCAGAACGGCTAGAGAAATCACTTTTTATTTGTTTCTGTAGTTTCCCACATTATGGCCGTATGGCCGATGAATTGAGACTCAGAGTCATTACGTATTTGGTGTTACAGCAACATACAAACTACTGAAGCAATTCACAAATACTAATGATTCCCCCCCCCCGTTTTACAGACATAATAGCAAAATTTGATTTGCTAACCACATCCACTGGGATTTTTAAGAAAGCATAACATTTGAAATGGCTTTCTTCATTCTTACTGAATTTGTGTACTTCTTTGGTTCTTTCTGAGAAATGAAGCAAGTTGTAGATAGGCATGAACTGCTACAATTTGAATGTGGAAAGAGAATTTCAATGAGTCTAATGGAATGTTTCATGTAAATAAAACATTTAGTGTCTTTACTCTAAAATGAAGCAATATATCAGCTTGACAGTTATATTTATAAATTCCTACAAGTTCAAGATCAATTAAACTTAAATTTAAAATGTTTATTAAATTTAATGAAATGGTTTTCAAAATTTTAGAATGGAAAATTTTGAAAGTATTTTCTATAAAAAGTTACAAGTACCTGAAAGGAAAAAATATGCTTTTCAAATACCATGGATTTAAGTTTTCAGTAATGATAAATAGATTAGAAAATATATATAAAGTACAATCATTTATCTCTGACAAGGTTATTCAAAAAGAGCCGCATTGTACTTATTTCTTTTTAAATACTTTATTGTTGTTCTATTATAGCTGTTCCAATATTTCCCTCTCTGTTCTCCTCCATCCAGGCCACAACGTACTCCCACAGTCAGTCCCCACACCTTTGTCCGTGTCCACAGGTCATTCATATATGTTCATTGACTAGTCCCTTCCCCTTCTTTCCACCATTATCCTCCTCTCTCCTCCCTTTTCGTCACTGTCAGACTGTTCCATGTTTCCATGCCTCTTGTTCTATTTGTTTTTGTTCATTAGTTCCTCTTATAGGTGAGATCATATGGTATTTATCTTTCACCACCTGACTTGTTTCACTTAGCATGATACTATCCAGTTCCATCCATGCTGTCACGAAAGGTAGGAGTTCCTTCTTTCTTTCTGCTGCATAGTGTTCCATTGTATAAATGTACCACAGTTTTTTGATCCACTCTCTACTGATGGTCACTTGGGCTGTTCCCAAATCTTGGTTACTGTAAGTAATCCTGCTATGAACACAGGGGTGCATAAATTGTTCTGAATTGGTGCTTCAAGATTCTTAGGATATAATCCCAGCAGTGGGATGACTGGGTCAAAAGACAGTTCCATTTTTAGATTTTTGAGGAAATTCCATACTTTTTTTCCACAGTGGCTGCACCAGTCTGCATTCCCACCAACAGTGCAGAAGGGTTTCTCCACATTCTCGCCAGCACTTGTTATTTGATGATTTATTAATGATGGCCATTCTGACTAGTATGAGGTGATATCTCACTGTGGTTTTAATTTACGTCTCTCCAATGGCTAGAGATGTTGAGCATCCTGTCATATATCTATGGGTGATCTGTATCTCCTTGGAGAAGTATAGATTCAGGTCCTTTGCCCATTTATTAATTAGATTATTTGTTTTCCTGGTGTTGAGTCATATGAGTTCTTTATATATTTTGAAGATCAAACCCTATGTTTTTCCATATGGTCAGTTCCCTTTTCATTTTGATGATCTTTCCTTAGCCATGCAGAAGCTTTTTAATTTGACGTAGCACCATTTGTTTATTTTTTTTCCTTTATTTCCCTTGTCCTAGGAGATGCATCAGCAAAAATATTGCTATGTGGGATATCTGAAATTTTAGTGCTTATGTTATTCTCTAGGACTTTTATGGTGCATTTTGTCTTGTATAATGCACACCCATGCTTTTTGCCCAAACTTTCAGGAAAAACATCTTTGGTTTTAATTTTTTAATTCATTTTTTTAAAATTTATATTTAGATACAAATTGGTTCAACAAAATTGATTATCACATTCCAGGGTATTATTGTGCATACAGATATCATTATTGTTTTCTAAAATTACACTTTTAATGCATAAACATAAATTAAAGAAGTAAAAACATTTTTATAGATATGGAGGTAGTACTACCCATGTATAATGTGCATCCTTATTTTTCCTCAAAAATTTGAGTAAAAAAGTGCACATTATACATGGGCAAAATACAGTATATCTAAGTCTTTTATCCATCTTGAGTTCATTCTGGCATATGATGTAAGTTGGTGGTCTCTTTTCTTTTTTTTTTTCTTTTTTTTTTTTTGCTTGTATCAATCCAGTTCTCCAAACACCATTTATCGAAGAGACTATTTTTATTCTATTTTATGCCCATGCCCTCTTTATCAAATATTAATTGACCACAGAGACATTGATTTATTTCTGGTCTCTCTATTCTATTCCATTGATCTGTGTGTCTGTTCTTATGCTAGTACCAGACTGTTTTGATTATAGTGGGTTTGTAGTATAGTTTGATAACATGTCTTGTGATCACTCTTACTTTATTTTTCTTTCTCAAGATTGCTGAGGCTATTTGGGGTCCTTTTTGGTTCCATATACATTTTTGAAATATTTGTTCTGGATCTGTGAAATATGAAATAAATTATCATATTTTTGAAATCAATGATATTGAAAGTATTCTGTGTATTTGATAAAGTAAGTTTTGTTTGTTTGACATGAGATTATTTATTTAATTATTTTAACTTGTATTTCTAATTGCTTATTCATATTACATCTACGAGTAAATTAATGCTACTTTAATACACACAGCTACTGTCCATGGCTTGTGAGAGACAGAGTACTTTAACCTGTTTCTTGTCTCTCTCATTTTGTCAGCTGAGACTTTTTTTTTTTTGGCTGTTCTTCTATTTCTAGCCAATAATACAGTGGCTTTTATGATCACCTTAAAAATATGTTTCACAGATTCTATAGTCAGCTTTCTCATCTTTTAACTACACATTTTTCCCTTGAAGACCTTATTTATTTCCCATAGTGTAAAATAGTGCCTCTCAATGCTAAGCCTCTAGCTTTTTCTCCTGAACCCACAAACCCATAAATTCAACCTACTGTGAAGGTCTTAGATAGCTGAAATTCAACATGGAGGAGCTAACCTGATTTCCACCCTCCCTGCCCTGCTCTGCTACCAAATTCATTCCATCCACCTCATTGAATGGCATAAACATCCACTAAGATATCCAAGAAAGATAGTATTTATTCTTTATTTTTTATTATTTTTTAATTGTATTTTTAAAAGAGATGCAAGTTAAAATCACAATGAGACACCACTTCATATCAGTCATCATAAACAAATCAACAAACAGTAAATGCTGACAAGAGTGTGGAGAAAAGAGAACCCTAGTACACTGTTGATAGCAATGTGGACTGGTGCAGCCACTGTGGAAAACAGTATGGCATTTCCTAAAAAAGCTAAATATGGAACTGCCTTTTGACCCAGAAGTTCCACTGCTGAGGTTATACCCTAAAATCCTGAAACACTAATTCAAAAGAACCTATGCATCCCAATGTTCATAGCAGCACAATTTATAATAACCAAGTGCTAGAAGCAACATAAGTGCCCATCAGTTAATGAATGAATCAAAAGACTGTGGTGCATTTACACAATGGAATACTACACAGCAGAAAGAAAGCAGGAGCTCCTACCCTTAGCAACAGCATGGATGGAACTGGAGAGGATTATCCTAAGTGAACTAGGCCAGGCAGTGAAAGACAAAACCACATGATCTCATCTATAAGTGGAACCTAATCAAAAAAAGAAACAAGTGAGCAAAATAGAACCAGAGACAAGGAAATAAAGAACAAACTGACAGTGACCAGAAAGGAGGGAGGATTGGGATAACGGGAGAAAGAAGGGGAAAAGTAATCAAGGAACATGTATAAAGGACCCATGGACAATGCCAAAGGGACCTTAGGATTGAGAGTTAGTGGTTGAGGGTGGATTGGGTGGGGAAAAGTGGTGGCGAGAAATTGGAGACAACTGTACTTGAATAACAACAAAAATAAATAAATAAATAAATACATAAATACATACATAAATAAATAAATATAAGAAAGAGAATTCTCTGAGAAATACATACTCTGTTCTTTCCTCCCTGGAGCAGCTTGAGTACATTATCAAGCTGAAAAGTGATAGCTTTATTTGTAAACAAACATCAGTTTTTAACTTACAGCTAAAAATGAGATAGTAGGCCCTCAAGATACTTGACTAATGGGGTGAATGTATGTCAGTCAGAAAAGAAGTAAAAGACACTAAGGAAGCAGAAGTGAAAAAAAAAAAAAAAAAGAACAAAACAGGGTGTGGTAGTAAAGATCTGAAGAAAGAATTTATGCATTCTAGGCCACATCACAGACCTGGAAAGGGGTGTGCCTGCACATCATCCATTAAGAAGATAATCTGAGGGTGTGGATTGGTAGACATTCAGAGGAAAAGGTTTACACTGATGCAGAGACCTTGCTATGAAATTCCTTGGATGTAGAGTCTGATGTCATCTCACCAAATGTGTGCTCAAGAACTGAATTTGTATAAAGTTGAATTTGTATAAACCTTTTAAATAAGTTCCTGAAATGTAAGAATGCCTTACTCAATGCCTGTGTATCTCTCCTTGAGATAAATGATAATAAATTTATTAACTCAGAGCTTAAGGTAAATCCCACTGATATTTCTGACCTACTGAGGAGAAATGACTGCTGTTTGAATGTAATGTTCAGAAACAAACCAAGAAATGTATGAGATTTCCTCTCTTGACTACTGGTTCCTGCTTTGACACAGTGTATATTACATACCTTCTAGTTGGAGCATCCCCCAGCTTAAATAAATCACCTTCTGCTTATTAAAAAAATGTATTTATTTGTCCTTAAATTCAAAATTAAATCTGTAATAATTTTATGCGGGATCTGTTATTCTAGTATCTCTCAAATAAGTCCTCTTATACTTCCGTGGCCTCTGGAATACAAAACAGTCTCCTAACAGTTTTTCCTCAATTTAGTGCCTGTCTTCTTCCAATCTTTTTTTCCACACTGCCAGGATGTTAGGTATAAAATGATTTTTCTTTTTAATTTTTCTACTTAAGACTTTTAAGTGACTGCTCTCTTCCTTTCTTTTCTTTAGGAATCCCATAAACCTTAGGTTGGCACGTAAGATCTTTTATGATCCAAGCCCTGCTTCAATTCCTGTTGCTCTCTCTCTCTCTGTCTTCTCCTAGAAGGGATTCAGATTCACCCTTAGTTCTGAGGGCATACCAGAGGGTACCAGAGTTCTGAAACTTTGTTTTGGCTCTTCTTTTTGTGTGAAAAATCTCTTCCCATATCCACTATCCCCAGACACCCCAAGTCTTACTCGTCCTTCAAACTCAGTTCATATTTGATCTCTTCCAGGGATCTTCCACTAATCTCCAGGAAGAGTGGGTCAAGAAGTCACTGAGGAAAAAAATAAAAATTAATTGTGAATTTCTTTTTCTTACCACCTTCATTTTTATAGAGTATATATTTTTTTGTTTGATTTATAAAGCTCTTTAATTATTATGTTACTCATTACTTGTCTTAATATCGTATACTATAAAAATTCCAAATTATGTTGCAAGTTCTTATCTAACATGAGCACTTTATTTTTTCTGTGCTATATAGAACTCAGGGGTTCCTTGATCATAAAACCAGCTGAATCCTGAACAGTAAGGCCATGGACCAAGGAGAAACCAAGATAGCATGGGGCTAGAGAAACCATTAACCTGTAGGACCTGGCACCCAGGAAGGAATATTCAATTCAACATACTATGCCCAGAGGACATGATAAAGATTATTGAACAACATAGAGAAACCCACAGGGACTACAGATATAAATGGTGCCCTTCCCCAGAGTTGTACAGAGCACAAACAGTACTACTCTATGCAGTAACCCTGCAACTCTGGACCAGTGTCAGTACCTCAGGAGTTCCAATGAAAAGGCTGGGCATAATAACAAAAGTGTAAATGCTTGAAAATCTCAGTAGGCAGCATTGCTAGAGAATAGGACCATAACCACTGGTGGGATACAACTCTCAGAGGATATTGGAGTTTTTTTTTAAAAAAAAAAAAGAACATACAGTTTTTTAGGGCTTTACACAAAATGGCTAGACTTTCTGCCAAATTCATGTAATTAAAGACCAAGTGCACCAATGGTAAGAACAAGGAAAATCTATAGTTTTGATTGGCCAGGTATCATTAGTTATCATTGTACATACAGCATGTTTACAGAAATTTTAATAAGGATTATTTTAAAAATATATTTAATAATTAGTATGACATGGTTATAAACCAATCAGAATAAACACTGGTTATAGCTAAGAAAACAAATCTTGGAGAATCTTGCTATGCCAAGAGTTAACTTCTTAATAGAGTTGTAATGAGGTTTTAGGGCACTGGTTCCCAAACATAGCTGTCTATTGGAATCAACTGTGCCATTTTTTTTTTGAATGCTGATAGTTATCGGGTCCTCTTATTAGAGATTCTGATTAATTTGTCTGGAGTATAGCTGGCGTAAAGGGTTTTAAAAGCATCCTAGGTAATTCTACTATGCAGTAAGGTATGAGAGTCACTGACCTAGCATCATACAATGAGACCAAGAATCAAAGAATAAGCTCACACACGTGTGTGAAACATTTGTTATCAATAACTTAAAAATAGTTTACTTCAGTTTCTAATAGATCATTACTATGATTTAATATTTATTTATTACCATTTTTACTCTTATTATCCACTCATCACTGCCTCAAAAATTCTCTCACCACCCTTCATCTTCCAAGTTCTGATCAATGTCAAATATTTGTCACTTGTCTTTGTTTTGTAATACAGGTTAAATTTGTTTCCTTACAGTTGACCTTTTATTTCACTAAGCAGTGTGAAGAGTTTATATTGCCATAAAGTATTACCACCACTTATGAAGTCATTTTTCTTTCTTACTTAAGATTTCTAGTCAACAGAAACTCCTTTCAGCCAGTTTCTCCTCTCGTAGAAGAAACTGTGCTTGGAAATTCTTTTTTTTTTACAAGCTTTAATCGACCCATCAAATCAGTATCTGAAATGTGCTCTATGCTAGAGAAGATTGTGCTTCAAGTTTTCTCTTGGCTAGATTCAGAAATTAAAGGTATGGGTCAATTTTTGAATAAGCATGAAATTCTTTTCTTATGTACATTATGAGAACATGCCTTTGAAACATCTTGCCAAAGGTTTTTTTCGTCTTCTGGTAGCTATACAAAAACATGGTTATCCCAAAGGAGTAAAAGAAACTGAACTGTGTTCCACCTTAATCAGATTCACAATCATGTCCTAATATAATTTGTCCTAATACATTTCAGAAGAAGACAACCAGTTATGATTCCCAGAGACATGTGGGAATAAATGCGGCTATATGGAAATCCCCTGGGTGTTCTATATACTATATTTACCAGTTCATAAAAAAGCTAATTACATTTCTGAAAAGAAGCTTTATGAATGCAGTATATATTCTAATGCAAAATCCAGCCCAGGCACCCCACAGTCAAATGGTCCTATTTGCAGGCTGTACACAGATTGTATTTTGGATTGCAGTAATTTATATCAGAATAAGGAGTGCACACATTACTATATTAGCCTGATCACATATGTCAATGTTTGAGAAACAGTCTTAATTTTAGTTTTTTTACTAGGAAAAAAATAGACAACACTTAGCACACTAATAAATTATCTTGTAGTAAAGTAGGAGCTGATTGGTCCCAGATTTTTTTTCTTGTTGCCTTGAAAGATAAATACATTAAGTGGCTTGTTAAAAGAAAAACTTAAAAAAATTTAAAAACACCCACTATATTCTTTTGTCTCAGAACGATGAAACCATAGTAGAGAATACTGCCAAGGGTAATAAATCTACAAGTTTATTTTGCATTGAAATTCTTTTTCTCAGATTTTATATTTCATTACAAACATGTTTTTACAAAAGCAATGTTTTCTCTAAACAAAACTGGTAATAGATGACACATTACTAAAGCAAATCAGAAATGTAAATAATCAAAAGATTTTTATTTATTTTTTGCAATAATGAAATCATACTGACCTAACCTCTTATTATTTATTTATTTTTCATCTGATGCATTTTTTGTTTGTTTTTCTGGTAGATTTTTATATTTATTTGTTACTAGTTAACTCCACTTTGCCTTCTTTGGTCAGAGGTGCTATACCTTTCATTTATTTAATATCACGTAGTTTCTTAGGCAAAGCAGCAAATCTTATGGATGTGGTAAGAGTAGTAGGGCTAGCTGTTCACTGTTGTCAGGGAGCATGATCTTTGAGGAGGCCTGGAAATCAGATCATCCTTCAAAGTATGATAAATCACAAATTAACTGATTGACAAATATTTTGATTGAACTAAAACAAAGTACTATCTAAATTTAAATAGCATGGAATCTTTGTGAATTTGGCAAAGCTTCTCTATGCCATGAGTAGAGGTGTATGTATGAAGTTATTTAATTTCTTAAAGTTTGACCATACCATTGGTCAATATTAGGGCTTAGGTTTCAGGCCCCTGACCTTCTAAACACTTGGCAAATAACCATTCTTTATCTTTCCTCCCTGCCCTTACTTATAACACCAAAGAAATACCTTAATTTTCCATCTAATAATCTTCTCTCTACCTTCCTCCTTTCTCTCAAGAGTCCCCAGTGATTTCTTGGAAGATAATTATGCCTGTAGCTCAGGGACCCAAAGTAATCACCAAGCTTGGCATGAGGATGCTGGAATGCAAACTGAAGTGCCAAGCAACAAAGATTCAGTACAGATATTTTGAAAAGGGAGTGCATTATAGCAATTACTCAGTTGGCCTGATTTCTGCCAGCCTACAGGATACAACAAAGAGACCAAAGCATAAACACCACCTAGTATTACTCATAATGACTCATTGAAATTTGTTGTTCAGGACCTAGTGGAAGTCTTTGCACAAAGATCTGTGCTGTGATAACAAAGCTTCCAGAAAAGAAAAACAAATCTTGCAGAATTTTTGGCTCTTATTCAGTCCATGATAAACTAACTTCTCTCTGTGTCTCCCTTTCAAGTTTGAGGTTACTATAAGGAGCTCTGTTTAGAGAAGCTGAATCATAAAGTATCATGTAAAGTCATGAAGTGCTGTTAGAATGAACAGTTTGCTCAGTTGATTAGAGTCTAATGCAGCTGAGAATGAGATTGCGAGTGTGATTGCTAAATGAGATGCTGGCATTCACACTGTCACAGTCTATAACCCAAATCCCCACCAGCCACCTATTAATGTTTGCTTTTTATCACAGGGGCCAAATGAAATAGCACAGACTCATCAACATAACTCTAGAAACAATTCTGAGGGCTGTAATAGAGGAAAGCTGTCACATCAGAAATGCAGCATGCATCATCAATAAGATATGACAAAGGGGGAAAGACACAAACTATAAATTCTCTGGGAATAAGTTTCAGATTTCACAAGACTGTCCCCATTCACCTAGGAAAGAAATAGATAATGCATTTTTTCCTGGGGTAAGTATTAATTTCATTCTAAAATTTACATAGTTTAGACAAAGAATGATATAGTCATTCTTGCTTTAGTCCATTGGACATTTCTCAAAAGTTATCAGAAAGTAAATCCATTTTGAAAAAAAAAATCATTGTCCCACATGTGCTACTTACAGAATCTATGTAAATTAAATTACTTAAACAAAGAAATACAACATGTTCTATTGAGTGCTGCTGATGCACAACAATGGATAGGCTTCACTGCATACAGGATCATTAATAAGAAAAAATCATGTAATTTAATCTGAATTTTTAGTATGGCTCTAGACATATTTCATAACCTATACAAAATTCCTGGGGAAGGAGTCTTAAAAGTGAAAGTTGTGTAATTTTTTCAAAATCCTAAACTCTAAATGGGCCAAATTTTTCTACTTGCTCCAGTGGCTAACATTCACACAGCTGACTGATGATAACCAAAATTATCACATGAACTTCCCATGTCCCATTTGGCAACTTGAATAATGGAATCCATTCAATGCTAAAAACACCAATTATCTATTTAATTTAGGACATTCATGGCCTATTATAATTGTTCTGATATGGGCAACTTCAACTCAGGAACAAAGTTGTAGTATTAGTAAAAGTTATGAATTAAAAGGCAATTGTTTCTGGTTTTCTTTTCAATAATATGGTTTTTGTGCGTGCAAGATATAAATATGCATTTTGCTTGAGATGGTTCCCTCAGACAAGGAATGTAAAGGAAGAATTATTCATGGTTGCAAAATGTGACCATAATACGCCATCTTCTCACTTATTACTAATTGTGAAACAATCTGCATTGACTGTTTAATTAGATAAAATATTCATCTTAAATGAAGTTAGAAACACATTTTTAGGAAAGCTTTTAGGGAATAGGAACTGAAGCCCTAAATAATTATTGTAATCAACATTGCTGTTGCTCATAACATTGGCTAATAACCTATTTGAAGCACATGTAAATAGTTTTTCTTTACTTTCTATCTAGCAATTCAGATATAGGGGTCCACATGTTTACATTACTAGTTTCCTCAGTTTAATTAATTAATTAATCTTTAAGAAACTAAATGTTTTTGTACTATGTCTTCCCTATGTTAAGGTCATTTATTATTAAATAGCATTTAGGATGATCTGGGGCCATAAACCACCCATTTTAATTGCATGTGTTGTTTTGCAACATGCAATAGTATTGATAACCTGTTACAAAGTTTTGCTTTCACTTTAGACATAACATCACTGGAGAAAAACTGAAGCAACTTGCTTTGATTTTATTTAAGGCTTTAGATACTAATCCATTAGAGAAGTGATGAATATTTAATTTTATTTCAATTATTTTGATTTTGAAACTTAAAAGAAGCTGTCACAAGGATTTTAAAACTGTTTTCTTAAAACCATGTGTAATCTTTGATATAATTGGGCCAATGAGAAGCATTGTAATATATGTACAGGACTGGAAAATTAGGTCAGTTGAATTGTCCAATAGTGACAGTACAATGTCATGCAGAATATTTTCAGCTCCTTAATGTAATAATTTTTACATAAATGAATCCCATGAAATAAACCTGAGAGTTGCCTGAGTACTAATTTATTTCACTTGCTAAATATGGATAAAGACTAAGACAGCTTTACTGTGCACTTTTGAAGAAAGAGGAGCCAGATTGTATTCTAAAACAGTTTTGATACCAATTACACCAATGAAGTCAATTGGGCATTCAATTCAGCAAGAAATATCATTCAAATTAAGAAATAAACTAGCCGATGAGACCAAGTAAAATAATTGACCTCATCGTCCCACAGACATTCAATTCAAAGCTAAATTAATATGAAGTTTCCTCACATCACTTAATAACTTGGCTATATATCCAAATACATATATTAATTTTGATGATTTAGGCCTAAAACTTCAGTTTTTTTACGTACTAATGTTCTTTTCCTTGTATACAGTAATCACACTATCCTCTATTTTACATTGTGTAGGCCGAGCATACTTTTTAGCAACAAAACAAGATAACTATTAATTCCCATATTTTATCATTTATATGTTATTTATTTATGTATAAATCAAGTGTTTATCAAGTATCTACTACAATACATGCTATCCTCAGTCTAGGGACAGAGAATAAAATGATGGAAAGGATAAACAAAGCTCCTGCACACTGAATTTCTAATCAGGTCAGGACAATGGGCAGTTAAGAAAATAGTAACAATATATTTTTTAAAAAATTAATAATGGATATCAAGGTTATATTGGAAGCACAAAGGAGCATCTCACCTAGTCTCAGGTGGGGAAGCTGGTAGGAGGAGGCTTCCTGGAGGAAATGACATTAAAGAGAGACTCGAAGTTTGTCAGGCAATGAGAAAGGAACAGAGCGGTACCACCTAGACACAGCTCTACAGTCGTTCATGTTAGATGGGAGCTTCCTCATCCCTGAGTTTTCTACATGCCAGTGATAACCTAAGAAAGTAGCCAAACCTGGTATTCTCACACGAGGTCCATCCTTGGTATAGGTGTGTTAGCTTACAGGGTTGTTGTTTATAAGTACAATAATTACAATATTTAAAAGTTAGGACATTTCACATAGAAAACCACTATTTTGATTTCTCTTGAAAAATCGGAAGATCTGGCATTCGTAGGCTTGCCTTCCTAGGTAGCAGTTAATCTCTTTAGACCAAACTGGAGCTACCCAGTACACCATAGTCCTGCCAGTCTTCTGTAATCCTCAGTATTGAGACTGTCAACTGATATTTCATTTTTCACTTCATCAGCTTCACTCATTTAGATTATTTTTTTAGTCTCTATAGGCATTTTAATTAGTGAAATAGGCTTAAAGTTACTCCAGGTTTTGAGTCAAAGAAACACCTGTTATTTCATTATTTTTTGGTTATTTGGTTTAGCTGGTCCTTCTTGATTGCTGGGAGTATATGTGTGAAGGTCGTCCATAATATTTAATTTGTGTTACTAATATATAGGAAACATCACCCTGGATATTTGTGCAATTATTTTTCTTGTTCATTCCTTGCACACATATGTATTTACATGCAATTCTGTTATTGTTCTCAATTGAACTGCACATAATTTGCTTAAACATGACACACACTCAAATACACAGTGTCATTTTTATATAAAGAGATATGCATGAACAATAATGAAAGTAATACTTTTAAAAGAATTTAAAACTACCCTTCGCAACAGCGAACTGTTGGATGGAACTGGAGAGCATTATGCTAAGTGAAATAAGCCAGGGGGCAAAAGACAAACACCATATGATCTCACCTATAAGTGGAACCTAACCAACAATACAAGGATGCAAGGAAAATAAGACCAGCATCATTGAAAGAAAAAAGAAACAAACAGAATCAAGAGGGAAGGGGAGGGCGGGGAAAGGGAAGGGAAGTGTATAAGGTCAAGGACCATGTATAAAAGACCCATGGAGAAAGCCAAAGTGGGAAAGGATTGAGGGAAGGAGGTGGGGGAGGGGGGACAGGGGAAAGTGGTGGCGGGAAGGTAGAGACAAATGTATTTGAACAATAAAAAAATTAAAAAATTTAGTAAAAATTAAAAAGAAATAAAACATACTTAAGCTTTACATATTTGTAGTTCGCCAATGATTCTCTCAAGCTTATCTAGGTGAGCAAGTTCACTGAAGAATTTTTTTGAGGCAGATTGCAGAAACTATCACACATGGATATGTGGATATGCAAATGACCAATATGAAGGGCATTACAAAGAAAAACAATTTGGTAAAAGACATCTGTACAACACCTGGGGGTACACTCATATACAACTGAGAAAATAATAATAAGGCAGTCTTAATGAACCCATTCAGCATGAAAGACACTAGTGTCTTTTTGTGAGACTTTACACTGTATAGTAGACATTTGGAATTAAATTGAGAATCATTGTGTAAGAGAAGGGGGACATTTCAAGCTTGTGATTTTTCTTGACTGTTTAAGATAAAGCAATAAGTAAGTCCTAGCCAAGTGAGAAAACTACTTTCTTACTGGCAAAGAACTCTGAATTTTTGCTACAAACATCATCCCTCCTAAATATCATGGAGGATATTTGACTTGACTGGAGTATGAAGCAGTAAATGGAGCAAGGTTCACTATTACCCATGCTTACAAGCATACACTGGGAGTCTTGAAACATGTCCCCTGCAGATAAGGGGACAGTACTGTAAAACTGATTTATAATAGTGAGGCTCCAGATCCCTTATCTAGAAGTATACCTTAACTCTAGAGAAGTGAGTGATATATGGCCTGACAATAGTAAGAGTAGCTCCAGAATTAGAGCAGTACTGAGATTACTGTTAGACAAAACAATTTAGGGGTTTGTTCCTAAACATGTACATTCTGTCCCAGTACAGTGATGAGTATAAAGAGACATCACGTAAGTTTGATATTTTAGAAATTATGAGAGTAGAGTAGGCAAAGCGAGATATAAGGGGTTACTAACAGGAGGGGCTGTGGGGAGTAGGAAGAGGAAAAGATAATATGGGGGAAATGACTGTAACTATTATTGAATCTTTCAAATTTATAACCAGAAGTCAACTGAAAGATTGCAAAATCGAGTGATCTTACTCTCCACAATGAGAGAATGTCCTCCAACCCATGTATAAAGGGCGGTGCTAAATATTTTGAAAGGATGAGTGTCTAAATTATCACCTTCAGCAGAACACTACTACCTAAAATCTTTATTTAAATATGTCTCTTGTTACTTTCAATTTTAATAATTTCTTATTTTGGAAGACATACCAAAAAAGTTTTCAAGCACTGGGTAAGGGCAGATAAATATTCAAACTGAGGTAGGAAAAAATCTGGATAGAAAAAGTAATCTCTAGACATTGTCCCTATTAGCTGAGTATGTTTGGACAATTAATTAAATGTTTATGGCCTCTGAAATTCCTGATAAGAGAGCCGCGTTACATTATCTCTAAGATCAAGTAAATATTAATTTTAAATTTTTTCTTTCAAATTTCTTTTTAAAAATGATTTGTTTATGCTATTAAAATTGTCCCAGTTTCACCTTCTTCTCCCTCCACTCAGCCTGCCCCCCACTTCCATAGTCAATCCCCACACCATTGTTCATGTCCATGGGTCCTTCATATATGTTATTTGATTAATCCCTTCACCTTCTTTCAATCGGTTTCCATCTTCCTCCTTCCTTCTCAACACTGTCAGAATGTCCCATGATTCTAGGCCTCTGGTTCTATTTTGCTCCTTAGTTTATTTTGTTCATAAGATTCCCCTTATAAGTGAGATCATATGGTATTTGTCTTTCACCAGCTGGCTTTTTCACTCAGCATAATATTCTTCAGTTCCATCCATGCTGTTGCAAGAGGTAGGAATTCCTTCTTTTTTTCTGCTGTGTACTATTCCCTTATATAATTGTACCATCTTTTTTTTGACCCACTCATCTATCGATGGGCACTTAGGTTGCTTCCAGCACTTGGCTATTATAAATCGCACTACTATGAACATTGGGGTGCATAGGTTCTTTTGAATTGGTGTTTTCGGATTCTTAGGGTATAATCCCAGCAGTTGAATCACTGGGTCAAAGGGCAGTTCTATTTTTAATTTTTTGAGGAAATCCCATACTGTTTTCTACAGTGGTTACATTGGTCTTCATTTCCACCAATGGTGCAATAGGGTTCCCTTTTTTCCACATCATTGTTTCCAAATCAGAACTTATTGTTGATTTATTAATGACGGTCATTGCATCTCTTTGATGTCTAGTAATGTTGAGCATCTTTTCATATGACTATGGGCCATCTGTATGTTCTCTTTGGAGAAGTGTCTATTCAGGTCCTTTGCCCATTTTTTAATTGGATTGTTTGTCTTCCTGATGTTGAGTTCTTTATATATTTTGGAGAATAAACCCTTGTCCTATGCATCATTAGCAAATAAGTTCTCCCATATAGTCAGATCCCTTTTACTTTTGATGATGGCTTCTTTAGCTGTGCAAAAGATTTTTCGTTTGATATAGTCTAATTTGTTTATTTGTTCCTTTATTTCCCTTGCCCTAGGAGATATACCAGCAAAAATATTCCTACATGGGGTATCCAAAATTTTACTGCCTGCGTTTCCTCTAGGATGTTTATGATATCATGACTTATAATTAAGTATTTTATTCATTTTGAATGCATTCTGCTGTATGGTGTAGTTCATGGTCAGGTTTTATTTTTTGTATGTATTAGTTCAAATTTCTATTTAAGTGAGCAAATTATTAAATGATAATACTCATTTCTCTCAATAATGTTAAGAAACATATATTGTGGTTAGTAATATAAATTTGTTCAAATTTTCTGAAAATAAATTACAATACATTCTAGGAGCTTTAAAAATGTATAATTTGAACAAGTAATGTTGTATTGTGAAATTTATTCTAAGAACATTATATGACAAAAGTATTCATCACAACATTTTTTAGTATTAGAAATAATACAACTTAAATATTAAAAATAGAATATTTAGGTTACTATAATAAATTAAAGAGTGTTATTCAAATACTAAAGTTATATGCAAATTATATCACAGTGCACAAAATTGCTTATAATGTGGTATTTCATAAAAAGCAAATGTAAAATTAAATACATACTATAACAACATAAAAATGGCCAAAAGAAAATTTTCTGTGGAAGAAAAATCCATAACCTTCTCATGTCCCTTGGACTTAGGGACCCGAGTTCCAAAGCAGTGACAATGGCTTCCAGAGGAGGACCCCATCTGGATATAGTAAAGTTTTGCTCCCCACAATTGTTTATCCTTCATTACTTAATGAAGAAATTGTCCATGGGGCCCTCCCTGTGAACCTAGCAGCCTCGTGAGTTTGCTTTCTGTAGTGTATCTAATCTACCATGTCCCCCTCTCTAAGTTTTCCTCTCCCTTTCTACAACTACCAGGTACTTTCAGCTTTTCCACCTCATTTCAGTTGGACGATGCCATGTCCAAACCTCTTGGCAGTCATCACATCAATGAACTAAGACATATTCATTAAGATATTCATGGCAGGATGTTAAATACTATGTCACAAAAAGTACCCAATAATAATAATAATCACCTTATCCAATATTATGTTCTGCACCTCCTGTGTGAATACTTTCTTTCATATTTTTTCATGTCCTCCCTGTTCCTGCTGGTACATATTACCAAGGACCTACAAATTTGGTGAATACTCCATGTAGGAACATACTTCTCTACTTAACTAATGTTGAGAACTGACTCTAGTTATTGGTCTTGAAATAAAGATGATGGAGGTAGATCATAAAGAAAATGTGCAGTATTTTTTGAGGCATCTGTTTTTAGTGAGCTCTTTGTATTACTTACAAGCAGTATCATTTCTATGATTCAGGTGATTCTGGGTATACAAGATTCTCAAAATCATTACCCAGATGCCTACTTAGGTCTCAAGACCCCTTTCCTTTCCCATTAGATTTGAATTTACTATGGAGAACTTGCTGGGACAGTAAATTGAGTATCCTTGTTAACATCACCAACATAATATTCAAATCTGAGTCCTGATTTCACTGTAGTCTGTTCTCTAGATGCAGTGTGAAGACCCCTTTAAACCTTGCCATGAAATCTTATAACGTTCACAGTGTAATTCTGAGGTAAGAGTTGGTCAAGCCTATTATTATTTTTATTAAGATTATTATTGCAATTAACAAAAGTCAACTTCATGTTCCTTTTAATGACCATTTGTCACTATGTTCTCCAAGTGCTGATATATCCCTCTTTCCTGCACAGCCTTGTATTTCAGCATAGATAAGATAGTTAGTAATTGTAACAGAGTTATCACCACTCTTATTACCACCAAGATAAGTCACTTGCTGCAACCATGTCACTGAGTGATTCAACTCCAGATTTTTTATCATAAGGATTTGCTTTCTAGGGCACTAATATAAATTCTATCCTGCCTAGATTTCCTCAACAATAGAGGTTAAAACAAGATTTTGTTCCCTGCAGTTTATTTAGGAAGTGCCATAAGACGCATGGTGATGATGTGACAAAGAAGCCAGGAAAAGAATGGTATGAGAAATAGGGGTTTACAGCTATGGGATATTAGGAAGTCTCATGAGAGACCCTTTAAGAGACTAAGTAATTGGGTAGGGGGAATGGGAACAACTGTAATTGAACAACAAAAAAATTTAAAAAATAAATTAAGTTGAACATAGATTCACCTCATGGAAGTCAAGGGAGCGGACATGTTTATCTTGCAACTCTCATCTCTCATTGGGGGACATTATGTCTCTAAAACTTCTAGTTGCTTCGATAGTCAGAGAATACTCTGGGATTGAAAAATGTAGAAAGTCATTGGCTTTTAATGGAATTAGCTAAAGAGAAATAGGTGAAGTATTAATAATGTCTACCAGAGCCACGAAGCTAATCATCAATGAAGAAAATTTACAAGCAATTTGCATTTACAGCACTCTGGGGTGTTTCATAATATTTGACAATGTAAAGTTGCTTAGCTGATGGACTAAAGATATTTGACATAACCTAGGAATCCCTGCAATGTCTTCCTGCAGAATATGAACAGCCTAACATATAAGAGTAAATGAACAATAGTAAAAAGGCCTTCTAGTTGGAGCTTTGAATCATAGGATGTGAGGATGGGCTCTTGCTTAAAGATTATGGAATCACTGAAAATGGATGAGCTTAAAAAAGAAAAAAAACTTAGGTAAATTCTGGTAGTGACAAAGAATGAATGAAAGTAGAGAAAATGAAGGATTTTAATATACTCTTTAAATTCCTATTCTTTCTGTTTAATACACGTCTATATTGTTTTCATGTGTATTTATGTGTGTAAGTCAAATATAAAACCATATATGCATTCATAATGCTCATCTCTGTTATAAATCAGTGATATATTTGCATTTTTATAAAATAATTTTGTGTACTTATGAAATCCAAAATATCTTACTTAAGACTCAGCTCAAACATGATGACCTCAACTTACTTTCTTTCTGATTTATGATCTAAAGGAAGTTGGATGGGTGGATGGATGGATGGATAGATGGATGGATGGATGGATGGATGGATGGCTAGAAAGGTAGGTAGACAGATATAAAGAATGGAAGTTTCATAGTTATATATCATTAAAATATAAAAAGGTCTTATGGCATTTCAAAAGATGGTGCAATTCCATGCATTTTACCTGAACATTAAATCAACAATTAGAATTGGGTATGCAGAGACTGGAAAAATTGGGGAAGAGATACAGAGTAGATACTACATGTGGAGAAAATAGCTTAAGCAATGAGTTCAAAGAATATAACAACTAAAATATAATAACAACAACAAGCAGCTTTGCATTTCAAAATTGCCTAAGAATTATTATACAAAGTTATAACTAAAATATATCCCATGGTCCAATGCTTACCTCTGATTTTTTTGAGACTCAGATTAGATAGCAGATACTGTATATAATTGTACATAATTACAGCAAATGCTAGTAATGGTAAAATGGCCACAAGGGGTATTAAAATAACAAAGGGCTAAGTACTGTTTCCTTGCTCCTTCTGCCTGATATACCTAGTTAGCTTTGGGGGTTTGGGGGATTAAAAAAATATGAGAAGTAAAGTGTTGTCCATTGCTGGTTGTTGTCCCCTTCTGGCTGATTTCCCTTTTGACCTTTTGGGGCTCAGACTGTTCCTAGGCTTTATTTGCACACCCTTTTCTGCTCTCTCTCTGACTTAGCACTCAGTGTTTCCACAGCAGATTAATGACAGCTAATAATATCTGATATATCTGGACATTGCCACATAATGAGTTGCAGTCCCACTGGGTCCCAGAAGTGTCACCACTAACAAATTCACCAGACCTGCACATAATTAGCATGTAAAGGGAGTGATCGCACAGTAAATCTGTAGGGGAAGATGGATAGCCCGGGAGAGAAAATATAAAGAGAAAAAAACCCTCTTTATCATGCCTTACTAAATATATGTTTCTTGGCAAGAATATTTTCTTGGTAACAAACTGTGGACAGGTTACCTTTACAGTAACATTATTCCTTCCATGGCTGATAGGCAGAATTTCATTATGTCACTGCTAATGTTTCAATATTTCTGCAAAATGTCACCATATGTAAATTAGGAGAGGTTAGGGTTTCCCTTGCAGTTTTCTTTAAAGATCCATGGGCCCCTTTTCATGCGGCCTTGGAGCTCACTTGCGTACTCTTTGACAGGCTGGAATTTAGTGATGAAACACATGGAAACTTTTCCTTCACCTTTACCAAGACAAAACAAAATGGCATATATATGCACAGCCACTGCCCTAAAAGCTACAAATGTAATGTGTACTATTAAGGGGAAATAGGAGGAATCCAGAAATCCACAGTGTACCGATTATAATTACCAACTTTCTCACATGATAATGAGCATTTAAATCCACATGGTAATTTTAGGATTTGTCTCATACAATCAGAACAAAACTGGAAATGTTTCTGATTACCTTTGACATAGTTAGAGGGCTTTGCCCTGATCCTTCGACTCCAACACACAAGCCCGCACTAGAGTAACTCATGCTACTTGATAACAAAAATATTGCTATGGAATCAAACCTGACAAAGGAGACACTTCTGAATTCTGGGTCACCGTTTTCTTACAAAAATATTGTTATGACACCAAGTCAGAAAACCAAGATAATGGTACCTTGATTTTTTTTTTTTAAAGCTACACAAATAAAATTCCTGCACAATGCCCCAGAGTGAACTGCCCATGGAGGCTCTTCCTTTATTTCCACCTTTGGTTTGGGGTGTGTGGTGGTGTCAGCTCCTGCATGTTATACTTCACAACGCTTCCAACAGCCACTGGAATGGGGGAAGGAAAACATTTCTCAAACTGTCATTCTGGGAAGACAGTCCCAAGTACTCAAGACAACATAGTAGGCAATCAGCACTTGTAATCTGATAATTACCCTACAAGGTGATCAATAAGGACCCTGAAGGCAGAAAAGCCTTTTTTGATCTTCATCTATATCTTCAACAGGCAATGTCTATTGCATACATGATTATCTTTATACCTGCTAATTCCCAAATGCATGCTTTCAATTTATACCTTTCTCCTGTACTCAAGACCCATTTAACCAATGGTCTATTGAACATCTACTCCTGAATGGCTCAAAGGCTTATCAACCTTAACAAAGTTAAACACGTATCAGCCAGCACAGTCCCAAGCCCTGCCCTGCTCCTTGTATAATGTTTCTTCTTCAATAGATATCTTTTTTCACCGTGCATGGCTGGATACTTCCTGAACAGACCTCATATGTCCCCTTGAATGCCCACGTGCCTTCCCCACATGAGTTCTGTCTAAAAAATTATCTGTGTGAAGATTCAAATTAATAGTCACTCTCTATGTGAAATCTTTCTAACTTTTTGAGGAGCTTGAAGAGTTCTCTTCTTTATACCCTTCTATATTTATAATGTTCATAAATATATGTATTATAACCTTCATATGACTGCCTTCTTTATTAGATGGTGAGCATCTTGTGGGAAGGAACTTGGCATGCTTATTATAAGAATTAATATTTTGCAGGTGCTAAAAATGTCAGTGAACAGAAATAAGTGAGTTATGTTAGCCTGAACCACAGCACCCTGGGTCAGTAAGTCCTAGTAGTAACAAGTGATATAGTTGATGGTTAGGTTTCAGAATATCATAGGGTCCCCTTAAGTATTGGCAGGAATGAAGAAGGACTATTTTTGTGTTTTCTAGAAAGTTTCTTGCCTAAGATCACCAAGTAATAATCACTAATTATTAATCACTTCCATCTCTTGTTCCCTTTCCCCTCTCACAATGCATAAACACTAGGAGAAGTGGCCTTTAAAGAAAAAATAATGCCTTATGTATCATGATGTCTAGCTCTCTTATTTTCCAAACAAAATGCTTTCCTCAGTTGTCTCGGCGTATTTCAGTCTTAGATATCTTTTAGAACACAAAGCGATGTCTAACTTACTTAATAGAGCCCCCTTACTGCCCAAAATGATTTCTTCTTTCTCTTGATTCTTTAGAGTAATAATTGCTGAATAGTTTGATATTTACATGGAAATTTACAGTATATAATCAGTAATACAGGAGAGTAAATCATTCTATAGCAAGAAGATTATAAGCAATTGTGATCAGGAGATATTTATTAGTCTTTTATCAAACCATGCCAACACCACCTGCAATGCCCTGCACACAGCAATTTTGAGGCAATATAAAAACAGTAGTTCTTTGAAAATGTGTTCCTCTTTTAGTGTCATATTAAAAAAATATGATTCAATTTTTTCAAAAGAAACAGACTTTTGAAGAATTCTGCAAAAAGAAAAAATAAGCAATTTATGTCCTTACAGTAAACAATAAAGATGAACGATAAATATATAAACCATTTAGTAAAAACAACAAGTATAAGGTAGAATTACTCTTCTATTAGCCTGAGTTCAAAAAAATAAACAAGTATCCATCATGTTCATCAAGTATCCAAACAAGTTCTTTTTGAGGAGGAAGAGAAATATTCACAAGAAGTTAATGAACTAGATAAATTCTTAATTCTTTGGATTAATTTGAGTTATTTATCAATTATCACCTACAACCTATTATTGTTATTATTTCATAATAATGCTAGCTATTATTTATTGAATGCTTATTTGTGCCAAATATTATAATCGCTTCTCCATGATACAAATTTATGATCAAACATCTTCCTCTACCTCATATCATCTTTCATTAATCCATTGCAAAATCCTCTCACTGATTTGCTATTTCCAGCATCTCTCAATAACGCTCAGCACAGCCCACCCCTCCATGTCTACACAACTGTTGCCCTATTCCCAGCCTGCCCTAAGTATGTTTTTCACACACTCTTCAGTACTCTTCAGTCAGGTCTCAAAACAGTATATCGAGTAGTCGTTTTCACCGCAATCAAAAATATGGCTACACAGACCCTACTTAACAAGGGGATGAAAAGTGGAAATTGGGAAAATATCCAGCAGCTTGCATGAAGGTCATTGTTGTCATTATGTTGTTATGATGGCCTCAAGAAGGCCACAATGCAGAGAACATTTTGAAGCAACAAATAAACAAAATGATAAAGAAAAAGTGAACAGTACAATGCATCTCAGCATGTAATGAATAAACAGTCTCATGATGTCTGTAATTAGAGGTAATATTCATGGAGCACAAACAACGAATTAAGGCTTACTTGAATTACCTTCTCAACAACCATATAAAGCATGTTCTCTTACTAATCTTATTTTACAGGTAATGCCAATGTTGCCCTGATTTAATAAGGACTTGTCTAAGGTCACTTAGCTACAAAGAACTACATTAGAACACAGGAATGACACTCATTCCAGAATCTGTATATATAGACCATGAGGTGAGTGATTCTCAGCCCCTGTTGATTCAACACTGTACTTAACAATGGATATTGTAATTTCTCCTTTACTATTCTGAAATAAAAGTCATAGATAATATAAGCAGCCTAAAATTGTAATTTAAAAATTAATACAAAGCTCTAAGAGAGTGTAAAAATAAAATAACAAAAAATAAAATTTAAAAATTGTGCATTTTATTTTGCCAATATTCAAGCACAGCAATGTCATAAGACATAACAAAAAGTCAGATGTTTAGAGCTGAATTGCCATAAATATGACAACTTTAAATGTGGAACAATACAGATGGGCTATATTGGTGACTGAGTGATGAAGAGTAGTATTGAGGCCAGTGATGTGATTTTTAAAAATGGTGAACAAATCATGGCAATTTTCCAAATGAAGCAAAGCAACGTCTTTCTCAATTTATGTAACAGTTGTATATCTAGAATGCTTACTATAGATTTAAATTAAATTAAAAAAATTAAAACAACATCAACAATAGCAAAAACTTTTTGTTTACATATTAAATGACTTAAGCTCTAGATTCAAATAAACAGAATTTTATCTACAAGAATATCCAGCAGGACAAACAGAAGTCATGTGATACACAGTCAACTCCCTTTAGAACAAGGCTGAACTACACAATGTAGTAATAACTATGTCCTCTCGTTTCTGCCTCGTAAGTACTGCATCACCCTTTCAATCACTGTGATGACTGTCAATTCCCCTACAAATATCCTAAATGTCTCAAAGGGTAGCACTGCCCCATTGAGAACCATTGTGTTCCACAATAGTCACTTTCATATAAACTGGTGGAACATGTGTTTCTCTTGATACACAAGAACCAAATTTCTTACTTTCAACTTAGAATCTTAGGCTCATGAATCATACAAACACATCATTGTATTATTTGAAACAATGAACACCTACTGCATAAATGGAACTAACTAGAGGTTGATACTGTAGAGAAAATGTGTCTCCACTACATTTGGGTTCCCAGAGGCTTCTTTGGAATAGAATTGAAAATGTCTGATAACCAACAGTTATACACAGCTAATAAAGAAGGACAGGGTATTTGAAACTTTTTGGATGTATTATATTTTCAATTAAATATAATTTTTGAACAAATGCGTAACTTTGAAAAGTTAATTATTTGAGGGTACTCTGTCATGCTTGATTGAACCAATATTATTTGGCATTAGATTCACAGAAAATTTCATTTAGCAAAGTCATACTTTCACAGGTCACGTCTCTGTATTTTCTAGCCTGAAAAGCCACGTATCCATTGCTTTGAAAAGTAATGATGTCTATTGTTTCTGCTTCATATTTATAAACACACATGTGTTCATATATATGTATGCCTATATATCCATGTATAAGTATAACAATAAGCTATTGTAAATAATCATGATGTCAGCGTACAGGGAAGGAATGTTAAAAACTACGAAATGCCAAGAACTCTTTGTAATTGCTTCCTTCAATCTTTACAACTGTCTTAAAATATGAGTAGTAGTCACTTAATTCTGCAGAGGAAGGAACTGATGCTTAGAGAAAATGGGGGGTTCCTCCAAAGCCATCAGCTAGAAAGCAGGCACACTGTTGGGCCAAGCCAAGCATGGCTGACTTTAGAGCTTATGCCCTTTCTCTGAAGCCATGTTATTACACATTTATCCAATAATGCTTATGTAGACTTGGGATGTTAACTCATCTCACTAAAAACAATATTGTAAGAAACAGAACCATTACAGTGAACCTAAAAACCCATAAAAACAAAGGTGGTTAAATGATGCCCAACCACGTACCCCCAACTGCCTGTAAGGCACCTCTGAAGAACCAGGATATTCCAAGAAAGATAATTTTAAAACCAGTGATCTACAACCTGAAAGAGAATCTAAGATGAATGATATTAATTTGGAGTTCAAAAATGGAAGATACACACTTTTTAGAACTTCGAAAACTGTGGTTATAAAAACTTTAGACATATACAAAATGAAGAAGATATTAGGGTTCCAAATTATACATACCTGATAATATATATGTATGAAAAAAATTAAACCCAAAGTGTTTAATAAGGACAGTGGCTTTATTGAGCATCTGCTATAGTCCAGTTTCTGTTCATACTTTAAAACTGATTTACATCTCAGAAGAATGCTCAAAAGTTGGTTCTACTTTATTCATTTTGCAGAACCAGAACTGAGGCTTAATGTGGCTATTTGCTGAATATTACACAATGTAATAGAACTAGGCCCTGAATCCAACTTCTACTCTAAAGGTGATGCTTGAAACAGTTGAATTGAGGGCAATTCTCTCTTTGCACTACTGTCTTTGTTTTAAAGCGATTTATATTACATTTCCAATTTAGAAAGATTTATAGTTAATGGTTTATCTTATGAAAAATAAAAAGAAACTCTAAATCTCATACCTCACTTATAAGTCAATTACTTAGTTTCTACAAAAAATGTAAAATAGAAGAATGTGCAAGGTCTGTCCAAAAGATATCCAGGCATGTACTATGAAAAACAGAGACATTTACTGAAGAAGACACAAAATAGTAGAAATATTGTACATAGGACAATGACACCTCAGTCCCCTTCAATTAGGCACATTGGGACTTCACACAATTCTCCCAATCCTATTACCTGTCCCATTGCATTTTCCTGAATCTCATTGATGGTCTGACATCTCTTCCCTTTCAAAGGCGATTTTAGTTTTGAGAAAAGCCAGAAGTAGCAGGGCATCAAATCTGGGCTGTAAGCGGGCTGAGTCACCTGGGTGTTTGATGTTCCGCCAAAAAACAGCATGAGACATGATGCATGAGCAGGCACATTGTCCTGATGAAGCTGCCAATCATCAGCTACCCATAGCTGCAGACTTCTGAATCATCCAAATAGTTTCTGTGACGGAATGTTCAAACTTAATGCAAAATTTGATGCAGATGTGTTGCTCTACTTGCTCAGTCATTCTGCATGCAATGGACACACAGTACACATACTCACTCAATGGTGCTTACAGCCTGCACTGACTAGTACAGTGGAGTTGTCGTTGTTCACACACACATTCCAGTTCACTCTCCTTTGCTGCTAGGTTACATCAAAGTCGCACAAACCATTCTCATTATATTAACAATGGTAGGACTTTTTCCGGACAGATCTCATTGTATATTTGTCTATTAAATTTGTTTCATGAAGAAATTTAGTTTCATTATTCTTCACAAAAAGTGCAAGCGAAATTCAAATGTTGAGGTGCTAATAAGAAAACCAAATTTGTTTTACAAGTTCTAATTAATAAATGCTAAGTACTTAGAATGGTGCCTGGCAGATCATAAGTACTCACAAATACTAGCTATGACTGCTATGCTAATTATGTAATGGGAATTCAATCTGTGGTTCATTCTTTTGGAGGATGACTTTCCTTAGTCATTGCCTATTTCTTCTAATTTGAAGAAACCCTCTGTGCCCTAAATAAAACAATGATCCTTTAATAAATTCTAAATAGTTATACACTTTTAAGCTCAAAAGCCAAAATCATGGGAAAATTATAAGTCCAAAGGTTTAATTTGTATTCTATAGACAAAGTGAGCAGCTGATTGGCAGGATATTTCAGAGAATTTGGCAAATAGTAAATTCTTTTGAAAGAATTTCAAGATGGGCTTGCCATCACATGGTTCTAAAATATAAAAGCACACAAAGTGGGTCTTTCTTCTGGGAAAAGCCACGCATAAGAAATAGACATATGATAATATGCTTGGAATGTGACCTCACAATAAAAATGCCTTCTTTTTATCTCAAGTTTGCAATTTGGAAAACAAAATGCATTATTTCACAACAGGAAACCACTGGGGATGATGAGTGGCATAAAATATGTTCAAACAAATTAAGCTTGTTTAATAGGTTTTGACTCCTCCATTTTTGATTTTTTCTCCTGAACATGTATTCCTTTGTTTATAGCTGTTGCACAGGAGAAAACCAGTGCCTTATATGCATGAGAGATCCATCATACGATTACCTGGAGGTAATTAAAATGATACGCAGTGTAATAAGGCAAATAGAATGTTAGGCAATTTTTCAGGAAATCTGATTGGCCAATGTACAGGGCAGTAATTCCTTAGACATTTCATTCTCAGGGAGATCTTATACTTCCTTAGAGAAGTCAAAAAAATCTCCTCATCTGTAGAACCCCCATGGGAAGTCAATGCAAATCAATGTACTTCCTCTCGTTCTTGTTCTGCATAAAGAACCTGAAGGGCAAGGAACAGTTGTCACAAAAGCACCTCAGGAGCATATCTTTATTATTACTAATAAGAATAAATGAAACCTTTGCATCTATAAGTAAATCATGTGAGGCACATACTTTTTTCAGCTGTTAAAATCAATAATAAGTATAAAGGCATTTCCTTGGGATTAATCACAAGCTGGAGTTTTGCTACTTTGATATGGAACAAAATTCAGTCATCAATCCTGAAGAAAGTTTCTGCCTCTCGATCACTGACATGCACCAACCTGTGGATTGCTCCCTCTAGATCTTGGGGTTGGTCCTACAAAGACAACACTCTAGGCACATAATTTAAAACAACAATAAAACAAAACAAACAAACAAACAAAAAAGAACTGGAAGAAAAACTCCTAGCCTCTTTTGGGTTATTTATAGAGTCAGAATTTAAATAGAATTTACCAATTAAATCTATTAGTAAATATTTTAGAGTGCTTCTAAGCTCAATGTTTTTTGAGGTCTAGGTTTGCATTTGCCAACCTGCCCAGACACCTTTTGCTTAAGTAGTTAATTGAATAATTCTAGAACATCAAAAGCAAACAGCATCAGTTGGCTTTTTGCCCAATGTGTGGCCACTGGTATTAATCCTCACCTACAGAAAAATCGATTAGGGAGGAGCTTATTATCATTAACAACTATTTCCCTGGGGACAACATGCATATGTGTGTGAATATTTATTAACCAGAATATGGCTGTGGTAGAAGAAGAATGATAATTTCAGGTAATATCTAAATATGAAGTTTACTGAGAATATTCAGTAACAATTGAATATGACTTTAAACACAAGGATTAAAGGTTGGTGTTTCTATGTGATAATTACATTTGTTATTTTATCTCTAATAATGAATACCTATACTATTAACATTACGCAGATATTTTTGGTAATTCTTCAAATACATTTAAGGATTAATGATGTAACATTTTTTTATTTTTCTGTTACTTTGAGGGAACTAATAAGTTGGTGTTTGGAAGTATATAACTATAAAATGAAGAGATAATATAAAGAATCTTCACAGAAATACTCTGAGCTCATTTTAGAATTTTTGATTTCCCTTCCCAAACTCCACCAGCCTTTCTCTCATAGAAGTTTCTCTTTTTGGATTAAAATATTCAGACACAAGTCCATAAAAGGGGTCAAACACCAATAATGAGAATGAATCAAAAAGTGGAAGTTGCAGAATAATTATTTCTCAAATATCTTTACTTGAAATGACAATTTTTCTGTTTCTTTCTTCATTGTTCAGGGCATTCCTACTTTAAGTAAGAAACTTTTAAATTCTTTCATTATCTCAGAGACCATGTGACAAAGAAGAAAGTACATTTTCTGTGAATACAAATGACTTAGCCTAGACACCAACTATTTTCTACCTGTGGGATTTCTCTGTACCTGTGATATGCTCTAAAAATGGCTAATAGTACTAGCTTGGACTTGAATGGCATTTTATGATTTTTGAACAATTTCTTATATAATACCAAATATACTTATTAGCATTTTTCTGATGAGGTCACTAAAATAGGAAAAACTAAAGGATCCTCCAATACCTAAAAAAGTGACAAATGCTGGGCAAGTTAGTATAGAGCTTAAATTAGCTGAGATCTTCTCACTAGACTAAGCTCTTTCTACCACCTTTAGGAAGACAATAGCTTAAGACACAGTCCTTAAAAATCTCTCTTCAGGTCCTTTGCCCATTTTTTAATATAATTGTTTGTCTTCCTAGAGTGGAGTAGTGTGAATTCTTTATATGTTTTAGAGATCAAACCCTTGTCCAAGGTATCAATCACAAATATATTTTCCCATACGGTTGGTTCCCTTTTCATTTTGCTGTTTTCATTAGCTGTGCAGAAGCTTTTTATTTTGATGAAGTTCTATGCGTTTATTTTTTCCTTGATATCCCTTGCTCGAGGGGACATACCGGTGAAAACATTGCTGCTTGGAATATCAGATTTTCCTGCCTATGTTCTCCTTTTGGACTTTTATGGTGTTGCGACTTATATTTAAATCTTTTATCCATCTTGAGTTTATTTTTGTATATGGTGTAAGTTGGTAGTTGAGTTTCATTTTTTTGCATATGTCTGTCCAGATCTCCCAACACCATTTGTTACAGAGGCTATTTTTACTCCATTATATGCTCATGTCCCCTTTGTCAAATATTAATTGACTATAGAGATATGGGTTCTCCAAGGAAGACATACAGAGAGATCAGAGACAAATGAAAAGATACTCAGCATCATTAGCTATCAGGGAGATACAAATTAAAACCACAATGAGATACCACTTCGCACCAATCAGAGTGACCATCATAAACAAATCAACACACAACAAATACTGGCGAGGATGGGGAGAAAAGGGAATCCTAGTATGTTGTTGGTGGGAATGCAGACTAGTGTAGCCACTGTGGAAAACAGTATAGCATTTCCTAAAAAAAGCTAAAACTGGAGCTGCCTTTTGACCCAGTCATTCTGCTGCTGGGATTATACCCTAAGAATCCTAAAACAGCAATTCAAAAGAACTAATGCACCCCTATGTTCATAGCAGTGCTATTTACAATATCCAAGTGCTGGAAATAGCCTAAGTGCCCATCAGTAGATGAGTGGATCAAAAAACTGGTACATTTGCACAGTGGAATACTATACAGCATAAAGAAAGAAAGAACACTTACCCTTCACAACAGCATGGATGGAACTGGAGAGTATTATGCTAAGTGAAATAAGCCAGGGGGTGAAAGACAAATACCATATGATCTCACCTATAAGTGGAACCTAATCAACAAAACAAACAAGTAAGCAAAATAGAACCGGAGAAATGGAAATAAAGAACATACTGACAGTAACCAGAGGGGAGGGAGATAATGGAGCAAAGAAAGGGAAAGGTCATTAAGGAATGTGTATAAAGGACCCGTGGACAAAAACAATAGCAGGGTGAGGAGGATTCACTGTAGGAGGCTGGGGTGGGTAGGACGGAAGAGAGTAATGGGGGAAAATGGGGACAGCTGCAATAGCACAATTAAAAAAAAAAGGAAAAAAATGATTAAAAAAAAACTCTCTTCAGATTCTAAATCTTATGATGGAGGGATAAAAGGAGAATAAGTTCCTGAAAGTTTATAAAACGAAAATTGTTTGTTTGTTTTTTTTTTTTTGTATTTTCAAAGGCAATTGGAAGAGTTATGTAAGAATAAACAGACTCATAATTGACTTACAAGGTGAAAAGAGCTTAAAAACTGCTCTAAGACCACAGATATGACTAAGGGAGCCTAAATAGGTGCTTCCCCTGTTTTTTCCGTATTTTCCCTTGTCTTTATCAATGACATCAGTATCTATCTGTCTCCCAGGATAGGAATATCCATATCATCAATGTTTTCTATCCCTTTACCTCCTGTTCTACTCAATCAGTTATCATGTGTTGATTCTTACTACTGCTTATCTCTCTGTCTTTGTGGTCTCAGTGGTAATACTAGTGTCAGTCCTTTAGTCTCTCTGCTTTGAATGACTGAAATAGCCCCTCTATTGCATTTCCTGCCTTTGGTCTTTCTCTAATCACTTCCCTAAAGTATAGGTCAAACTATATCATGATGGTTCCCGCCTTACTCAGAACATTGGTTTCCAAACTTTACTGTACATCGGAATCAGCAGAACTTTTTAATGCAGAGTGCTGGCCCCACTCCCATAGTTTCCAATTTATTCGGTCTTGGTGGGGTCTAAGAATATGCATTTCTAACAAGTTGCCAAGTGATGTTGATGATACCAGTCCCCAATGCCACACTTGGAGAACCATTCACCAAGAAAAACATATTCTAATTTCTAACTCTAATTAACATATTGCTAAGTTATTGGGTTGGCCAAAAAATTTAAAAATCACATTTTCCTTTTCACCAATAACTTTATTGACTTAGATATTTTGAGTATGTCAGCTATCTCCTCTGTGGCATAACATTGATTGTTCTCAATTAATGTCTCAATATGACCGCTACCAACTTCAACTGGTCTACCCAATGATGGAGCATCACCCAGTGAGAAACAGCATGAAACTTCGCAAACCAGTTTTGACACATTCAATCAGTCACATCACTGCCTCCATACATTGCACAAATCTTTTTTTGTGTTTCAGTTGCTTTTTTACCTTTCTTGAAATAATAAAGCATAATATGCCAAAAATGTTGCTTATTTTCTTCCATCTTCAATATTGAAATGGCTACACAAAAATTCACCAATTTTGATTTTTTTAGATGCACACTGATATGACAGCTGTCACAATACAGTCCAACACAATTGTTTCGAATGAAGTCAAAGACAACTAAGAGCTACTGTAGTCATCTTACAAAAAAGAAAATGAAATTTTTGGCCAACCCAGTAATTTATAATCAAAGTAATTGAGTCTAATGGGATACTTCTTATTTCTGTGATATGTCATACAATTTAATACTACAGCATTTACTGTTTAGAAATCTCTAGTCAGGTGCCTGTATTTAAACCCTGCCTCTAGGCTGCAAAAGCATTGTACACTGGAATGGTTTACTCAGTATTTTGCATCTTAGTTTTCTCCGTTGTAGAAAAGGAATTATAGAATGTTCCCACTGAGAGCATGAGCTCTTGGTTCCTTGTAAACATTAAATTAATGTTAGCTACTGTTATTATTTATAAGTTGCCTTTCAGATGGTGTGTGTTAATTCTGATTCTTACCATAATTCTGTAGTGTAGCTATTTTATCCCCATTTTAATAGTTGAAGTTGAAGTTCATAAAGGTTAATTTTTTACCTGATTTATTTAGTTCAAAAATATACATTTTTCCTGAATTATGTTGATCCCTTTATATGATCTTTGCTCATGTCATTCCTCCATTTCTCTGAATTCTGTTTATCTCTTTGTAAGGCCAATCAAGAAAAGTTCCTCCTTTAGTCATCCCTGGAGAGCCATGCGCTGCATTTCACACTGTAACACTGTTTCATTCTGCCTCCTATCTCCCTAGCCTAAAAAGCATATATTGTGAGAAACTTTCTGGTGGTTACAGTTCTTGGAAACCCTGCTACCTCCCACAGTAACTAAATTAAAGCTCTGCTTAACATCAATTCTCAAATGTTTGGTAAACTTGAAAATAAAAGTTAAAACAAAATTGAAATTAAATTTAAGTTTGTATGGCTTCTCCATTCACTATTTTAATTCTGATAATGTGAGTTGAAATTTACATTGTATTAAAAATGTAGTTGAATTCTGATAAGTCATTTAACTTGGACACACACAGTTGAAATCAATCAGTTCAAATTCAGTCATTGTGTCTGCGATGGTTTGCCTTCTCCCTTCTCAATTTAAGTGCATGACTAGCTATAGAGAAGTAAAAGTGAGATTAATCCCAGAAAAAAAAATGCTATTTCTACTCTTGACATCCAAGATAATACTTAAGTAAAATAAGTTTATTGCTCATAATTTTTTGATGTATTTGTTTAAAAGTGTTTCTTGGCCTGCTTCTTAACTATTACTTTAGTTCTCTGTCTTACTCTTTTTAAACAAATCTTCTAAACTAATAATCATTTCCACTGCTTTTAAATGGAAGTAGGTATGTAATTTCTCTATATTTGCTGTTTTAGGATATATGCTTTTAAAACCATTTTTTATATTTAAAATTATTTGATCTAAAGAAACAGTTCAGAGTTCACTTCTGTCATTATACTTTGCATTTTAAAAATCTATCTCTGATCTTCTATATTAATTTGAATATTTGAGAATACTAAATATCTTTATCATGGAATTTAATTCTGAATTTTAAGATGTATAGTGTGAACATTATATAGAATTTTACTTTAAATTTTTTTCTCCTACTTTCCACTAACATTTATATTCTTAATAGTAAGGAGCTCATATGATAAAGTCAGTAAACACATGTAGAACTTTTACATCTTGAAAAGAATAATATATAGTATCTTGTATCTTAATTAGGTAAAACAAATATGCTACAATTTGTAATTATTATAGCTATTACCATTATTTTTAATGAATCCATTCTTGAATTAAGATTCTCTTTGGTTTATTCATGGTATTGTAAGGACTGTTATAAAAAATGAGTAAGGCTTTCAGCCATTTATAATAAAAGCTGAATGACTAAACAGATCTACATTTTTTTATTTGCATTAATGAGTTCATCCTCAAATATATATGCAATAATATATAAAATTAAGTTATAAATGTAGGCATGTGCTCCAAGTCACCATGAAAATCTGCATGCAAATGCATAATAATCACAAATCTACAATATTACAATATTAAAAAATACCCACAATTAAATTATCATGTGGAAATAATCATAATGTTATTGGAAACTCAATTATTGTGGCAACCCTTGTCGGGGAATTAGCAGAGTATGGCAAAGGCAAGTCAGACCTGAATTCATCAAATATATATTATCACAATATTACATGTTCACTTCGATTCCATGCAAAGACAAACATCCTCTCTCACTAGTATCTGTTCAATGCATTTGTATTATTCATGAACAACTCTGTGATCTATTATACATACAAAACTGATTGTATGCTTCTTGCCTCAGGCTATGGTGCAGAGACACAGAATTAATTTTATTATATACACATGCATGATAATTGTGAAGGATTCGGTCAAATACCAAACTCTGCTCCTGTGCCCCATTATTCCACTTTCCAAAAAAAAAAAGGAGGTCTAAGGTCAGCAATTTCTCTTTGCGACAGTGAAACTCTTTGTCATTTACAGTAGAAAGTTCCTGGATATTAATGAGCTCCAAACTGTGAAGAACAGTCCATATATTTCTCTCTACCAAAGCAAATCAGTAAGTTCATTTTGTTGATAACTTAAAAACTTCGGTGAAGCATCACTCTAAGGACTATTTAATAATTACTGGTTGTGGCTGCCCTGTGTCTGGCCAGTGCCCTGCAGGGAAGACTGGGTGAGTTTTCCCACACGGACCAGGACTAAACCAGGATTCAATGGTAAAGTCAGTTTGCAATTTTAAGACTGACAACAGGACTACTTCCTTCATCAGCAAATGTCCTTCTCTGTTTCACCACTTCCTGTCTTGCACTCACTATAAACGTTTCTGTATCTTTTCCTAAATTGTAAATTTCTTGGAAGGCCTTGTTTATTTTGTTTTTTTATCCTACTGTCCCCTTACCTTGCAGGGTGCTATGACATAGGAAAAAATAAATGTATTTTTAATAAGTTTAAGCTATTATTCCAATACTGGAATCTGTCATAACCTTATTTTCTGGATTGTTTTATACTAGTACTGTTCAATAGAAATATAATGCAAGCCCAATCCAATTTTAAATTTCTTAGTGACTATACTTTATAAAATAAAAAAAATCCCACCAGATACAGCTAATTTTGGTATTTTATTTAGCCCAATATATCTAAATTTCATTCTTTCAACACATATTCAATGAGAAATTATAAATGAGATAATTTAATTTCTTAAAGTCTTCAAAATTTGGTATTTTATATTTATAAGCATTTCTAAATTAGGACTGGCCACATCTACTTGCTCAGCATCCACATGAGCTAGTGGCTGCATGTTAAACTGAGCAGGTAATTCGCCATGCTGGTAAATTAATGGAAACTGTTCTTAAAGCCACTGTAGGTGTTAAAGGGAGGATCAGACCAGATCGCTGGGAAACGCAAAATGATCCCCAAGGCAGCACAAAAAAGTCTGCCTTCCCCAGAGTAGGGGCGGAGTCAGGGATTGCCAGAGGTGGCAGGCTTGAAAGCACAGCCAGCCTTGATAGATTTCCATACCCCTGGGTAAGAGTAAACAAGCCAGTGTGGTTCGTGATGCAACAGGAGGAAGCTTGCACAGAGTATGGGCACACTGAAAAGGTCACAGCACAGGTGTACTATGGAGGTCAACATGGCCGCGGGAGGAGGAGCAGAGATGCTGCTCAGGCTGAGAAGCCTGATGGACACTAGCCTGGATTGGCAGAGAATTTGGATGCTTCCGCCAAGGCCTGAGAATGGGATTTGGGGCATGGACCTTTAAATGGAGGACATAGGGAGACTTGTCCATTTTTCCTTCCCCTTCAATCTTTGTGTTATGCCTGTGTTTGGCGGCAGACAGAGGAATCTCACTTTGTTCGGCTACAAAGCTATTGTATTCTGGATGCACTGATTATCAACTGCTGTCACCTGCCAGTTGATTTTTTATATGTCATGTAGGTATGATGTCAGATTCAGGGATAATTAGAGCAAATAAAAATAACTAAAAATAAATAATTTTGGGAAAAGGTACTATGTTGTCTTTGTCATAGATAATTCTGCTTGAAGTAGTAGATGAGAATGTCAATCTACACAATCACCCTTTTATATTATTTGAGTGTAATGTATATGGAAGAAAATGTGATATCAGATAAAGTAAGCATAATTTGGAATCATACAAATTGAGGATATAATCACATCTCTGTCCAGTGGGCCATTTTTCTGAGCCTTGAGTTCCAAATCTATAAAGTGAGGTAACAGTGTCCAGCTGTTGAGCATGTCATGAGAATTAAATAGATATAAGTTGTGTAGATCAGTATTTAGCATATACTACTCACCCAGTAAGAGTTAATATTGCTATTTTTATCACTGTCTTTATAATCATTTAATAACCTCTAAGTTGTCAAGTCTTCATAAAAAAGGGGAATGTCCAATCCTTCTGGATCCCCGCTGGAAAGATGAATCATTGGTGGATTGGATAAACTCTGCGTGAGAGACCCACAAAGTACCCTGTGCAAACTGCCTCTTAAGTGCTTTTTTATCTGATAATGTTTTACACCCTACATGCAGAATAGCCAATACAATTTTTAAGGGATGTGTTTTAGGATCATCATTGATTAGGACCATTATAAAGAAATATCTGATTGAGGCTGATCAGTAAAAAGATCTCCACTTTATGGTAATGTTTTGGTAACAGAGATTTGTACAAAAGCTTAGGAGAGTTCCACTTAAATGCATATGTTTTATTTTCTTCTTATTTTTAAGTAACAGAATACATTTGAGCATTTTTTAAAATAGAAGCACAGTTATAATGTATATAAGACGAACACTCTTAAATCCATCTGCACATTTCTAATGCAGCAGCAATTGATATGGTTTCTACCTCTTCACATAGCATGACACAGAAAAGAGGCTAGTATTACTTGAATAAAAAAGAATCTAGCTTTCAATGATTTTACTTATATGTGGAATCTAAAGAAGAAAATAAATTAACAAAATAGAAATGGAGTTAAGGATACGAGTAGAGGACAGACTGAGAGTTGCCAAAGAGGAGGGGCTTAGTAGACTTGGTTAAAAAGGTGAAGGGATTAAAGAGTACAAATTGGTAGTTGCAAAATAGTCACCAGAATATATAGTACAGCATACAGAATGTGGTCAATAATATCATAATGACTATGTATGGTCCAGGTGGGTATCTGAAATATTGAGGGAACGCTTTGCAAACATTACCACTGTGTTGTACACATGAAACTAATACAAAATTATGTTGAAAGCAAAGAGTAACTGAAAAAATAATTTAAAAGTGGAAAAAAGCAAATGACTGTGTGAGGTTTTCTTGGAAATTTTAATGGGGAATTACAAATTCAAGGACTTATAAAACATGTCTTTAAATAGTGTTTGCTCAACTTGACACCTTTATAATTTTTTTCATCTTCTTTAGAGGATGATCCTGTCACTCCATCCTTCCTTAAACTTTTGTCTCTCATGTGTACCTAAGAAAATGTACACTTGGAAAAAACTATGGGCAGGGGTAGGGACAAGAGAAGGGGCATAGAGTCCACTGCTAAAATCTGTTTAAAATAATAAATTCAATGTTGTAAGGTCAAAGTTATTTTTTCTGTGTTTTATATAGGCATATGTTTCAACAGGCTCAATCATGGTTTGTTGTAAAGCATTTATAACAACATGCTTTGAAACACTGCTGATATAATGAAGCTTTTCATAACAAGTAGCAACAGGATCATGGCAAAGGTGAGGCTCAGGGAGGAGGTTTTAGGAGAACTTTCCTGAAATTTAAGAGTTTCATAACCTTCTGACAAGCTTATTTGATGCTTCTTAACCTTTCACAAACTTTAAATATATTAAAAGACCCTGCCATTTTTTTTTAAATTTCAGTTTGTTTTTACCTTAATTCTCTGTATAATGGGATTCAGAAGAGTTCATAGCTTCTCTACCAATTATCTTGCATGCCACATGTGTGTACTCTCTGGTGTCCTTTCTAACCCCTTTTATTCCAGGAGCAAGTTCACTTAAAGTTAACCTTGGGTAAGCTAAGTTTCATATTAACTCTGGGCACTTAGATGTTCAGCAAGAAGACACACTTCAAGGTGCATAACATAGATTCCTATAAGAGAGGTCAGGCAACTAATGATACATTTGTATCTGTTGAATGATATTTGTAAACCCTGTATCTAGAATGCTGCTATATTTTGACCTACTGTATTACAATAGTCCTAGAAAAGCGTGTTTGTGTTTATTTCTTATTTTTCCTAGTTTTACTACATGGTATTGTCACACCATGATGCTTTGTCTCTCTATTTTTTATATGGTCTTCTCACTAACAGTCTCTTCCACATATAGTCAGTAATGGTCACAGGAAAGAAAATTAAAATACACTTTTCTCTTTGGCCAGTTTTTCTCTTTTCTCCTAGACAAGTAGCCCAGCACTTTCCATAAGAAATATAATGAGTCACAAATGTGAACCATATGTAATTTGTAATTTTATAGTATCTAGATTACAAAAGGAAAAACAAGTTAATTTCATTTTATTTAATCAACTATATCTGAAATATTATAACTGTAACATAACCCATATGAAAAAAATATTAATGAGATAATTTACATTGCCTTTTTTTTGTACTAAGTCTTTGAAATCCTGTATGTGTTTTACACTTAAAGCACTTCTCACTTTGGACTAGTCACTTTCAAGTGCTCATTAACATGTATGCTATCATATTGGACAGGCAGGTCTAACACAACTCTTTGGCCTTGCCGAGTCTAACTGCAGAATACTCCTACCAATAAACAAAACAAAAGCTTTCTTTTCCCAAAGCTCCATTGCTGAATGCTGACTGACATTTTAACAAAGAAAATGTCTTTATATTTAAGCATCGGAACTATTACTTTTCTAATAATGCACAACCTTTGGGTCACTTCAGGCCATTTCTCATGATTTGCATTAGGTGTTCTTTGAGACACAACATTAATCCAGTAATAATTAAAATGATATACTGTACTATTAACATTCTCAAATCTTTAAAGCAAAGTGATCTATGCCTGCAGCACTGCCCAGACTGGCTAATTAAACAGCATACAGTTGTAAATGGCTATTGTAAGTATTTCCCTATTTAAAAATACAGCTCTGGGAAGTGCAGTTTATAGTCGCAGAGGCACTACCAGGATTGATCAGCTTTAAACAGAGACCAGTACAAGCATAATAGCAAGTTTTACTTGAGAGATCAGTGTCTTCGTTTGCTGCCAGAACGGGGTCTTAGGCCACAAATTGGCCTCCTGTTAACTGGCAGGCCATGGGTCAGTGTAAACCAGAAGCCCCAGTAGCGGCTGAGTTACAGGATGGCGGTGCCCAGGGCATGGATCATCGCTATTCCTTCACATGTGAGTCAGCATTCCAGGGAGACACAGCCAATCATCCCAACAGGAGCAACACAGGCTCCACTCCGCCTAGCAACGCCTAATCTGCCGTGATCCGTCCCTGAGCCAAAGGATTTGGGTGTATAAACTATAAGAAGACTTGTCTTCATTTTCTCTCTGCTTCTCTCTTTCTGCTGAAATTAGAACTCAATTGTTTACTTCTTGCTCCACCATTAATAATCAAAGTCAGTCTCTTCTCAGGTTTTTAACACTACCTTTTTTAGCTTTGAAGAGCAAGCAGTATTTCTGTGGCCTTCATTCCTTGAAATGGAGCTAAAAATGTGGATGAAGAACGAGGGAGTGGTAACCTCTTTTGTGTGTTTCACTTCCTTTCAGGACCTCACAGAGAGCAAGTAAATCCTGAAGTAAACGCAGTGACGCCGTCTTCTCCGTTTCCATGTGCCAGTCACCCTGTGACCATCTTTATGTCATCAGATTTCATTTTCCTTACATCAGGAGTGTGTCAAATGGTCTGGCGGTAATCACAGAGGCTGGCACAGAGTTAGTGCTCAAAGGATGAATGACCAAAGTCAGACTTTCTGGTGATTTCTCCTGAGTCTCAAATTTGAATTTTGATATTTTAAATATTATATGAAAAGAATGTAAGGAAACTTACCGTAGAAACTAGTATGCCCTATGTTACTGATTTTGCTCTTTCTCTAGGTTTACAGGATTAAAGGTAAAGCGAAAATATGTTTTCCTAGATCGACTATGAAGTAGAATTGAGAATAAAGTACTGATATAACAGAAAAAGGACCAGATCCTTAGTTCAGGATGAAATTGTTTGAAGAGGCAATGTTGCTATTTTCCCAGGATAATAATTGTTCTTACAATCTAAGCATCCAGAAATGCTATTTTTAAAATATATGTCTGGATAAGTAGAGGATTTGAGTTACCCCCTTTCCTTTCCGAACCATATAACTTATATGAATATTTACCTGAAGTTTCTATTTAATCTGGATAGTATAGTAGAATAATACATACTCCATGCCAGAGTTTGATTTGGTAGGCAATGCACTAAATCTTAGGGGTGTTTTTACACCCTGCTCTCCAATGCCTCAAATTTTCCAAAAAGAAGAGTGAGCTGGTCACCAGAGGGATGCTCTTCAGTAATTAGATGAATAGTAAAAGACCAAAAACCAACCATATTTTATAAATACATTCTGGATGAACCTTTTTGATCAGAGTGCTTCCAATTGCAGTACTTCACACTGTCAGAACTGTTAGGGTGTCCACATCTAAATATCAGAGGATATGGTTACATCTAGAAGGGACATTGATTGTACCATATCCTCTTAGAATAGGCTTTCCCTGTCACATAATTTGCACAGTTTATCAACAGAGAATCCAAAATTCCACTTGGGCTTTAGCCATCGTGGTACAGATTGAAGTTTCTATGTAAAATACGACTTAGGTACAGCTAACATCTGAGGAATAAAAAGATGGAGAAACAATATTTAAGAACTAGGGTAATGAAGCATTAAGTCATCCATTTCCGATTAAGATCTCCTTTAGGATATATGTAATAATCTCTATATATCTATATATAAAATTATCATCTGTGTAATAATATCTACATCTATATCATATATATCCATATATATGCAGGTTTAAAACATTAGGCAAAAATTTTTTTATGGATCACTTAGCTCAGAAAATAGTTCATTTTTCAAATATATATTATGACATCATACAGATATGAAAAGTCTAAAATAAAGCAAAATGTGTACATTACAGTTTTCTAGACTATTAAGATACTTCTTGGTTGGATATGTTAAAACTATGTAAGAAAGGTAATCATACTCTATCACTTTCCCTAATTTACACATAACAACATTTATTTATTTTAACTGGTTTTAAACTATTATTCATCCTCTTTGTACAGTAGTTTTTACACAAGCATAAATAAAATGAACATCTATAAAATTAGGTATTTAAGGGAAATCCCAAACTGCCACTTCTTTGGACTACAACAGATGAAACAAAATTTTAAAAATTATATGTGTGTGTGTGTATATACACATATTATATATATATATAATATGCATAATCAATCACAGGAATAGGAATTTTACTTCACAATTATCCAATTATCTACATTTCTAATGATATTCAATGATCTGTCTTTATCAACATTTACCCTACTCCAGCCCTTTTCTAATATCATATTCATATTATGCTGATTTTACTAAAAAAATGTTTCCTTAGATGTTATTGGGGTTTTCTTTTTCTGCATTGAGGATTTTACCGTCTAAACATTGACTAAACTCACTTGGATATGTATTTCTAGCCATGACTAAATGTAGTGACATATTTGAACAGAAATTCAAAATAATCTCAACATCTCATAGCCCTTACCATCAGTCTTAATAAAAACAGATTCATGAAAAACAGTATAGGAAAGCAAGGAACATAAATACTGAAACTTTATTTGTAGATTGTTGCTATCAATGTAACACCTACAATACATGGAGAGGGATATTGAAAATAGCTTTTTACTTTTTTGGTAATAAGAATACTGCTTCCTGCAACAAAGTAACCTGAGTGTTATATACATTAGATTAAAATCAACACAATAAAGCAACTTCCTATGTGTTTTATACTTTCAAGTTTATATTGAACAGGAAATGTTTTTTTGAGTAATTGAACTAAAATTTCAATGGACATGATAGATGCTTGAATATACCCAAATGACATCAAATTACAGTATCGACTCAATCCAGAATTCAGTTAACTAAATTTTTTATATATGTGAGATAAAAAAAATCAAAATGAGAAGCAAATTGATCTGATGCTTTGGAAAAATATAGGTCAGAAGGTGGTTGTGATTGGTTATACCTTTTGGCTCTAAGACATGGGCAGCAGCAAAGCCACAGCCATATTGTCATAGGAACAGAAGTCTCGGCATTCTTTCAGAAAACTTCTCCTGCAGTAGCAACCTATTATTGTTCTGCATGCATTTCATCTCGTCTGTCTTCAGGTGACAATCTGCAATTAAGTCAGGAGTATGAGTCATAGTCTTCAATACCACCTACTTATGAGACAGTTTTCAGAAAGTGAGTCAGTTAACTTGACACTAAGTACTTTTTTTTTAAAAATCAGGAGTATTTGATTCCCAACTTCTAAGATCTTTTCTCAGAGACTTGCACAAAAAATACCAAAGTTTTTAACTCCATAAATAAACACAAGGCAAGATAGATTAACTAACCAGGCCCAAGATGGTAAATTTCGTCATATTTAGTCACAGAGGCCTGAAGGATGTGAGGCCTCTTACTGTCCTGAGTAACCATGACTTCATTCTCCATCCGCATAGCCACTGTCAGCCTCCTTGCGTCTTGTGGGACTTCCCTATGTAATATACAGAATTACTAGATCAGTGGAATTTTCCATCTCTGTCTCTGCATAATTTGTTTCTCCCCTTTATTACTTTATTTAATTCTACATCCAAGGCATGTAATTGTATATGCCAAAGGTACAAAAGGAAGAACACTAAAATAATTTAAGAACAAAAGCACTTCCTTTACACCAGATGCATGCAGCTATTTTAACATGGTGCCTTTCTTAATTTTCACCACAACCATGAGTGTTAATATAAACTGCACATGTATAAATGTTGCATCAATAAGTACAATTTATGGGGTATAATCATAAAGGAATTTTGTTTTGATCTTTCACATTCTTCCTCTATTCCTGTGGCTGTGGTGATCAGAAAGTAGTTAACTGTTCCCTTTCCCCTACATTATACTTTTCCTCCTGTTCCCCATCCTGCTGAGGTTGGTGTCTCGTCCTCCAGAAGAGGTCAGTCAAGGACAGAGAGAGAAGGTTGGGTGTAGAGGAACAAAGTGGAAAGGTCTTATCAGATAAGGGCTATTGTGAGATTGTGTTGGTTCTCACCGAACTTGGCAGACACTTTGTGGGACTCTGGGGGCCAATTTTAGTCCATCCCTTATGTCATTGTCGATTTCTCTGAGCAGTTATCTTGACTGAGGAAAATGCATCCCTTCTTTCAGGTCACTTGGCTGCTTCCCCAGCATGTGGGAACATCTGCCCTCACCACTGGAACTGGGCTGACCTCCCGCATCAAACCTTAGCTTACCCTTGTTACTTTCAAGACAGAACTTGAACCATCACGTTTGATAAACTGAGCCTGGTCACCTAAGTGAGAGGCCTCTCCTGAGTGCACGGCCCCTTGGAATCTCATGCCTACTGCTCTCCCAGCACTCATCACACGGCATTGTCAGTTATGGCTCTTTGCCTTTGCAGTGGGGCCCACACAAACAGAATCTAAGGCAATCCCAGCCCAGCTTTTCCAGGTAAACAACCCACATCTGGGAGAACTGGTAGGGCTCACAGTGTCCAAGATGCAATCCAAAATTATCTTTATTCTCTTGTATTTATGACAAATCTAGATGGTCAGAAAAATGCCACCAAATTGATTTTCCCTACTTTTTTTTTTTTAAATCCCACCTTTGTGGCCTTGTGCATTGCTTTGGTATATATCATTTATTAACTGGAATCATAGCTAAAATCATTCCCTTTTAACATCCTATTATCTTTTAAAACATCATGAAAAAATTAATAAAGATTTAGCAGTTTTAGAAGTGACAATATGTTTTCTAACTTTTGTCTGACAAAACAGAACTGTGGTTTTGTAATATAATTCACTCCTTGAAAATCATCACTGTTTTGTCAGTATTGTTTTCCTCTTTCAAAAAATATTTTGTAACTTCTTACATCTTCAAAGTATTTGAAACACAATAGTTCAATTTAATAACAATCTGGACAAAAGAGCAGTAGATTCTAGCATTCATAAAATGAAGAGACCATTGTCTGTTGGAAGCTAAGATGTGCCACTAGCTTCTGTTATTTTCACAAAGAAGAGATTTTTTCCATCAATTCAGTAAACAATAATCACAAATTTTTGTTTTAAACTTGGAACACATTTTCACATTTCCTAGAACTCAATTGAAGAAAATGAGACAACTTTAGCTAGTTTTGAGAAATTGACTTGGGAATATGTAGGCATTACATTGTTAGTAGTGTATTTATATGTCATATGTTCAGTATCTTGAGCATGGGTGAGTAATCTATGTTTAGGTGTGTGTGCATATGTATGTTGGCATCTATAATGTAAAAAGCCAACATATACACTGACAATTACTGTCAATATAAAATGAAACATAGAACCAAAATATAAACAAAAGGAACACAAATGTATTTGAAAAAATAAGTTAATTAATTTTTAAAAATTAAAAAACTGAAAAAAATTCATAAACTGTTTATGAGGATAAATTTTACTGTATATAAATTATTCCTCAATAAACCTGACAGAAATAAAAAAACATAGCTACCTAAAAATTAAGTAAACAAGTAAAGTTTCAAATATATGCAAAAAGCAGAGGAAAATAAGTAAAATATAAGAATTAATAATAATAAAACAAGAAAAGCTAAGAGGACACAGTCAGAATCAAAAACAAGATAAATATCTCCATGGCAAGAAAGAAAACAGATACTTAAATGAAAGGAAGGAGTAAAAAGCAAATGCAGGCAAGAAGCAGCTGAAAGTTCATCTCTTACAAAGTAAATGGAGACTAAACATGTCCCACTTATAATTGGGAAAAAATGCTTCCTTACATCCTTGCTAACTTCTGTCTGAAGGTATAATTTTTAGAAAATCATAAACCAGGGGGATTGGTGCAGTCTGTTGTTCCAGAAACCAACTCAATCTGCTCTCTGGTTCCTTAATTGGATGTATAAGTTTTCCAGCATCACTTTGAGTCACAAAAACTGTTTCTATGATTTGGCCTGTTCTGGATTAGGATCATGGATCTAAGCAGAGAATGGTTGAGGAGGGAGGGGTTGGCACCAAGAGGTAGAGGAAAGGCTCTGGGAAACTTACACTCAAGATTAGTATATAAAACAGGTTTCTAAGGCACACAAATAATCTAAGAAAGTTAAGAAAAGAAGTTAATAAAATCACTTGGATTAAAAATTCATTATAGATTACCATAATTGTACAGATGATTCTGACAAGTCTTTTGATATATGGCATATATGTTTAAAAGGAAAACATGGGTTTTATATTTTTTTAAATGATGGAAAAAAACAGGCATAAATGAAATAAAAACAGATGGATATAATAATTATATAATTTTAAATATAAGAAAAAGTAAAAATTTTTTAAAAACTCAACAACAATTTTTAAAAATGAGCAAAGGACCTGAATAGACACTTCTCCAAAAAGACCACACAGAGGGCCCATAGACATATGAAAAAAATCTTCAACATCACTAGCCATCAAAGATATGCAAATTAAACCACAATTATATACAATCTCACACCTGCCACAATAAATATGATCAATAAATCCACAAATAACAAGTGCTGGTGTGGGTGGGGAGAAAAGTGAACCCTTCTGCACTGTTGGTGGGAATGTAGGCTGGTACAGCCACTGTGGAAAACAGTAGGGAAATAACTCAAAAAATTAAACATGGACCTGCCTTTTGACTGGGCAGTTCCACTTCTGGGAATATACCCAAAAACCCAAAACACTAATTTGAAAGAATATAAGCACCCCCATATCCATCAGAAGATGAATGGATAAAAACAACTATGGGACATTGCACAATGGAATATTACTTGGCCATAAAAAAAGAAAGTTTTACACTTAGACACAGCATGGATGGACCTGGGGAATATTATGATAAGTTAAATAAGCCAGTCAGAGAAAGACAAATACCATATGATTTCACTTATATGTAGAATCTATTGAACAAACTGAAGTAACAAGGAAAACAGAGACAGACTCATATATGGAGAGCAGGCTGACAGCTATTGGGGGGAGGAGGTTAGGGGGTGGAAGGAGGGAGCTAAAAGGAAGAAGTACTCATGGTGTGGTGGTTGCAGGTGGAGGGGGACATAAGGAGGTTATATGGTAATGAAAAATATAATAAAAAGTTTTAAAAATAATAATAGCTAACAACAAGAACACAACCACTGAGTAAGATAGGTAATACTATCCTCACTTAAGTATGAGAAAATTGAGGTACAGTGAAGAAGTAACTTATATAAGTTCACACAGATAATATATGTCAGGATAATCTGGCCTAAAAATCATAGAATGTTTGAAAAAAACGTTTTATAAATAAAATGAATAAACTCTAGTCTATACACAATAGACCTGATAATTATTGAATTATAAGGTACTGCTAAAAAAGTCTAAGAGAACTCAAGACAAAAAAAAAAGGGGGGAAAGCAATGAAGGTAAAATATGAGATTAGTTAAGAATGCCAATATTTGTCATATAAGAACTAGAAGAAAAGAATGTACAGTATGTTAGGGAAGCAGTATATTTCAAAATGGCTATTGGTTTGGTTTTTTAATTTAATTTTAATAAAGCAAATATTAATAAAAAATCAAAGCATCTGCAAAGTTTTACACGCATGTCCATTATTTTTCAAAAATTTTATATGTATTTTTCCAACTTTATTGAGATACAATTGACATATGACATTTTGTAAGTTGGAGTTACACAATGTGATATTGCAGAACAATTTCTACAGGTGGTTTAGTTAACACCTCTATCACTTCACTTCACTATCAACTTCTTTTCAGTATTTAAGAAATACATAGCCTTCCAAACAGAAGACTATTATAAAGCAATCAAGGAGAAATGTATTACCTAGTAGGAAAACAACTAAAATCAACATCATTCTTCTTAGCAATGAAAAACATTCAGAAATTAAGGAGTAATATCTCTAAAGTTTGCCTGAAAAACATAGAAATAACCTCTAAATGTAGAAAGTTATTCTAGCCAAATATGCAAACCCAAGAGCAAGCTTTTCTGTTTCTTCCTAAGTACTTTTTACTCTTTTTCTTCCTAAAAAATGTCAGTCTTAAAGCCATTAGATGGCTCTGAGCATCACCGGTGTCCACACCTGGCATGGGGCGGGAGACAGTATGGGGGTGTCAGAGTCAGAGCAGAATGAGGCAAGAGGAGATATGGGGCAGGGAAAGGGTCCTAAGCAGCTCAGGAATAAGGGACCAGCACCCTGGAAGGGTGAGAAAACTCAAGCAGAGTAAGGAATGTTCCCACCGGGAGAAGTCAATTTGCCGGAGGCTCAGGAAAGAGTGTGCTGAGGATGGCATCTGCCTTGGATAACTATAGGAGATTGGTTATATTCAAGGGAATTCATCAGATAAGTAAACCCATTAATTCTACTGTGAGCTATGTTTCTTACTATTAGAAAATGGTTGTCAACATGGAAAAATAAGTCAAGGATAAACCTCATGTTTTTGCCTTAAAAAGGGAGCTATATTTATGGTTTTCTAGATAGATTGATAAAGATAATAAATATTTTCATATTTTTATCAGGGTCTGATCAGAGAAACAGAAGTACTATGAATAATATACACTAGGAACATCTTGCAGAGATTAAATCTCATATGCTCAGGACATTTAGTTATGCAGTTACCATATGGCTATTGCTTCTGCCCCTGATGTTGGGCCAGAAGTAAGCAGAGCAGGCAGTCACGAAAGAACATGGCTGTGAGGCAGGGAGGGCCAGGACAAGCGGAAGCCATGAAGATGGGCCCATATCTGTCTTTCACTGCCCCCAACACTCAGGCTGAAGTGATCTGCAGGAGGAGATGATGCCCTTCAACGTGGAACTAACATAACATGTATCTGGCATAGTTCCAGCAGGAGAAGGAAGAGCTGTGGATTCTGATGCTGGCTAATGTCAACCAGATGACAAAGCGGGTTTTAGAACTGGCCACAAACTTGAGTGAGATCTGAAAGGCACAGAGGAAGTGGCAGCCATGTTTATGGTCGGAAACCAGCATAGTGTCAAATGCTGCAGCAGTTCATGAACTTTCTCAAAAACCTGCCTTCTCATCTGGTTAGCATGAGCTATCATCAGAATCCACGGCTCTTCCTACTCCTACTGGAGCTATGCCAGTCAACAGAAACATACAGAGAAAGGAATTCTGTGAATCAAAGTTCAAGCTTAGTTATGGTGAAACCATATAAAGCCATCAAAATCACACACACATACACACACACACACACACACACACACAATGTAACCTTATACGGATAAACTTGGCAGATATCACTTTAATCAAGTTACTACTGTGAACATCAGTAAGGAGATAAACTGAGATTGTGTGCCTCCTGGTAGGATGTAGTGAGCAGTATCTCTACGGAAATATTCCTGTCAAGGTTTTGTAAACTGAATCTATTTGTGAGGCAACATCTGACGATTCCAAATTGAGGGACATTCTTCAAAAATAATTGACCTATAAGGCTAAAAGGTATGAAGGACATACAAAAAGTTTTAAAATGTATCACAATTAAGTGCAGCTCATGATTTTGAGCTGGATTTTTTGCAAAGGACATTTTGCAACAATTAGGAACACCTGAAAGGTGTCTGAGGTTTAGAATGGTAATATATCAATGTTCATTTTCTGATTTTGATGATGATGTTGTGACCATGTAAGAAAATGTCTGTTTATAGGAATATACACCGAAGTCTTGTAATATGCTCTCAAATGACATTCTAGTGTTACAACTTTTTGACAAATTTAAGATTACTTTCAAATTAAATCAATTTAAGGGGTAAAGGCAATGTACTAATAACAATAATAAATATCTAGTCCACATTTGTCATATTCCAGACACTGTCCTAAGCCCTTTATATGTATTACATTGTTTTATTTTTACAATCTTTATGGCCTAGAAACAGTTGTTATAACACTTTTACACTAAGATACCCAAATGTTAAGTAATTTCTCTGTGTCATATAGCTAATGATTACAGAGTCAAGTCTGAACCCAGTTTGTAGATGCTTTTAATCATTCACAAATCTCGTGATTTTCATGTAAAATGATTGAGAAGGATTACCACAGCTATATCCTCAACAAGAAATGTATTTTAGTGAGATGGGGGAAGTGAATATACAATAAATGAACAATAGTAAATGTAGAAACTGATAGAATAAATTAATTGACATTAATTACTGTGTACTGTGTAGAGAAAAATGAAAGAAAAACTAAATAACAAGACTGAGATTTTGAAGGTTTTCAAAGTATGACCGAGGAGTACTAAGGTTCTTCTAATGTCAAGAATGGAGAAAAAACTGAAAATGCTAATGTAGAAAAATTGATGCTGAAGCATGAATATTAAAAGTAATGAACTTTTAAAATAAAAAAAATACAATCTCTATACAATAATCTATAGCTTAGAGAGTGCCAAATGGAGAAAAATATTAAAAAATTACCAATGTGAAAAAAGGCAAAGAATGATGGGAAAAAGGATATCAATAAGAAAAATAATAAAAATAAATCTGAATATATTTATCATCCAATAAGTTAAACAAGTTAAACTCACTCAGTTAACAACAAATGTTCTACAATGGATTTTAAAAATCTAGTCCCTGTGCTGCTTACAAGGGATATAGATACATAATAAACACACCTAAAGTTTGAATGTTACGGAATAAGAAAAAAGAACACCAGATAAATTCCAAACAAAAGACCGCTGGCCATGCGAAATTATTACAGGATAATGAAACTCAAGGAGATAGCTTTGATAGTCACAGAAAAACTAGATAACTATGAAAACAGCAATATATCCATAAATTATAACAGTCATAGTACAGCAAGTACACAGAAGTATGCCTTCAAAATATAGAGCAAAAGTGACCAAATGTCTAAATTCTTAATTAGAGTGAGAGAAATTTTAACACATATTTCTCAAAATTATAATCCAAGTAGATTTAAAAATGGTACAGAAACATGAAATGTGAACATAAATACATTAAATTATATGTGATATATATTATGTGTATATGTTTATATCAAGCAGATATATTTATTCTTTTCAAGTACATATAACACAGTTATGAAATTATCACTTATTAAGCCACAATAGTGTTTTTAATAGTTTTGTAAATTTATTTTTTCATTACACGTTAAATAAAACATATTAGTTTCACATGTACAACATAGTGATTAAATATAAATCTTAAGAAATGATCACTGCAATAAATGTAGTACCCATGGCACACAGTGGAATCTTAAAACATTTTATATTATTTTTTCTTCTTTTTTTAATTTCCTTTTTTTAAAATTAATTAATTTATTTTTCAAATACATTTGTCTCTGCCTACCCCCCACCACTTTCCCTTGCCACCTCCCTCTCTCCATCCCTCCCTCAACTCTTCCCCTTTGGTTTTGTCCATGAGTCCTTGCTATATGTTCCTTGACTTTCCCCTTCCCTTCCTTTTCCCCAGCCCCCCTCCCTCCTTCCCTCTTGTCTCTGTTGGTTTCTTTTCCTTTCAGTGTTGCTGGTCTTATTTTCCTTGCATCTTTGTATTGTTGATTAGGTTCCACTTATAGGTGAGATCATATGGTATTTGTCTTGACCCCCTGGTTTATTTCGCTTAGCATAATGCTCTCCAGTTCCATCCATGCTGTCGCGAATTTTAGTAGTTCTTATTTTTTTTCTGCTACATAGTATTCCATTGTGTAAATGTACCATAATTTTTTGATCCAATGATCTATTGATGGGCATTTAGGTTGCTTCCAACACGTCACTGTTGTAAATTGTGCTGCTATGAACATTGCAGTGCAAAGGTTCTTTTGAATTGGTGTTTTGGGATTCTTAGAGCATAGTCCCAGCAGGGGAATCACAGGATCAAAAGGCAGTTCCATTTTCAGCTTTTTGAGGAAATTCCACACTGCTTTCCACAGGGGCTGCACCAGTCTGCATTCCCACCAACAGTGGACTAGGGTTCCCTTTTCTCCACAGTACCTGTTGTTTGTTGATCTGTTTATGATGACCATTCTGATCAGTGTGAGGTGGTACCTCATGGTGGTTTTGATCTACATTTCTCTGATGGCTAGTGATGCTGAGCATTCTTTCAAATATCTCTGGGCCCTCTGTATCTCCTCCTTGGAAAAGCGCCTGCCCAGGTCCTTTGCCCATTTTTTGATTGGATCATTTGTCTTCTTGGAGTGGAGTCGAGTGAGTTCTTTATATATCTTGGAGATCAAACTTCTATCAAATGTATCATTAGCGAATATGTTTTCCCATAAGATTGGCTCCCTTTTCACTTTGCTGATGTTTTTTAGCCGTGCAGAAGCTTATTTTGATGAGGTCCCACTTGTTTATTATTTCCTTTATGTCCCTTGCTTTAGGAGACATATCAGTGAAAAAGTTGCTGTGTGGGATATCTGAGAGTTTCCTGCCAATGTTCTCCTCTAGGACTTTGATGGTGTTGTGACTTACATTTAAGTCTTTTATCCATCTTGAGTTTATTTTTGTGTATGGTGTCAGCTGATGATCCAATTTCAATTTTTTGCATGTAGCCATCCAGCTCTCCCAACATTTCTTGAAGAGGCTATTATTGCTCCATTTTATGCTTCTGCACCCTTTGTCAAATATTAGATGCCCATAGAGAACTGGGCTTATTTCTGGGCTTTCTATTCTGTTCCACTGGTCTATGGGTCTGTTCCTGTGCCAGTACCAGATTGTTTTGAGTATAGTGGCTTTGTAGTAGAGTTTGATGTCCAGTATTGTGATCCCTCCTACTTAGTTTTTCTTTCTCAAAATTGCTGTAGCTATTCGGGGTCGTTTATGGTACCATATCAATTTTTGAAATGTCTGTTCTATTTCTGTGAAATACGTCATTGGTATCTTAATAAGGATTGTCTTGAATCTATAATTACTTTGGGTAGTATGGACATTTTGATGATATTAATTCTTCCAATCCATGAGCACAGTATATGCTTCCATTTATTTGTGTCTTTCTTAATTTCTTTTTTCAATGTTGTATAGTTTTCTGCGTACAGGTATTTTACATCTTTGGTTAAATTTATGCCTACGTACTTTATTTTTCTTCTCGCTATATTGAATGGTATTTTTTTCTGATTTCTTCTTCTTAATTGCATTGCTGGTGTACAAAAATGCCTTTGATTTTTGAATATTGACTTTTATCCTGTTGTTTTGCCAAATTCACTTATTAGGTTGAGGAGTTTTTTGGTAGAGTCTACAGGGTTCTCTATGTACACTATCATGGCATCTGCAAACAATGATAGCTTTACTTCCTCCTTTCCTATTGGGATGCCTTTTATCTCTTTCTCTTGTCTGACCGCTGTGGCTAGGACTTCCAATACGATGTTGAAAAGAAGCGGTGAGAGGAGACATCCTTGTCGTGGTCCCAATCTTAGTGGGAAAGCTTTCAGTTTTTGCCAGTTGAGTATGATATTGGCTGTAGGTTTTTCATATATGGCCTTCATTACGTTGAGGAATGCCCCATTTATTCCCATTTTGCTGAGTGTTTTGATCATAAATGGGTGCTGCACCTTATCGAATGCTTTTTCTGCATCTATCGAGATGATCATGTGGTTTTTGTCTTTTATTTATGTGATGTATCACGTTTATTGACTTGCATATATGGAACCATCCCTGCATGACTGGAATGAATCCCACTTGATCGTGATGAATAATCTTTTAAATGTGTTGCTGGATGCGGTTTGCCAATATTTTGTGGAGGATTTTAGCATCTCTGTTCATCAGCGAAACTGGCCTGTAGTTTTCTTTCTTTGTAGGGTCTTTAGCTGGTTTGGGATTAGGGTGATGCTGTCCTCATAAAGAGTCTGGGAGTCTTCCCTCTTAGATTTTTTGGAATAGTCTGAGAGGGACAGGGGTTAGCTCTTCCTTAAATGTTTTGTAAAATTCTCCTGTAAACCATCTAGGCTTTTGTGTGCCGGGAGTTTCTTGATGACTGCTTCAATTTCCCCAGCTGTTATCGATCTGTTCAAGCTTTCTGTTTCTTCCTCCTTCAGTGTTGGAAGATTATACTTTTCTAAAAATTTGTCCATTTCATCAAGGTTTTCAAATTTCTTGGCATATAATTGTTCATAGTAGTTTCTGACAATCCTTTGCATTTCTGTGGTATCAGTTGTTATTTCTCCTCTCTCGTTTCTGATATTATTAATTTGGGTCCTCTCCCTTTTTCTCTTGGTGAGTCTGCTTAAAGGCTTGTCAATTTTATTTATCTTTTCAAAGAACAAGCTTCTGGATTGGTTAAATCTTTGAATCGTTCTTTTCATCTCTATGTCATTCAGTTCTGCTCGAATCTTGACTATTTCCTACCTTCTACTTGGTCTGGGATTTATCTGTTGTTGTTTCTCCAATTCCTGAAGTTGTAGTGTTAGGTCTTTTATTTGAAATGTTTCTATCTTTTTTAGGTAGGCCTGTATTGCTATGAACTTCCCTCTCAGGACCGCCTTTGCTGTGTCCCATAGGTTTTGGACTGTTGTCTGTTCATTTTCATTTGTTTCCAGAAATGTTTTGATTTCTTCTCTTATCTCATTATTGACCCATTCATTGTTTAATAGTATACTGTTCACTCTCCATGAGTTTGCAAGTTTTTGAAGCTTCTCTTTGAGGTTGATTTCCAGTTTCAAGCTCTTGTGGTGCAAGAAAAAGTTTGGTATTATTTCACTTTTCCTGAATTTGCTGAGGTTTGCTTTGTGTCCTATCATTTGGTCTCTCTTTGAAAAACTGCCATGAGCATTTGAAAAGAATGTGTATTTTTCTTCTTTGGGATGTAAATTTCTATATATGTCAGTTAAGTCTTTTTGATTCAGTGTCATTCAGCTGCACAATATTAAACATTTTATATTATGAGCATAGAAGTAGAGTAGTGTGATTTGTTTAAAAACAAAAGTTTAAAAATAGTGTAAAGTTGGTGATGTTGAGAAATTTTCAAATACACTTATTAACTTACAGGTTAAGGTGGAAATGCTGGGAATGCAATGTAATTTGAGCTACACAGCAATGAAAATGAAATATAACAAAGCCAAGAGATCAGTGAAAATGCAGCTTAGGGATTATTTTATATCTTGAACATCATTTTTCAAAAAGAAAAGGAGAGATTGAAAAAATGATATGTTTAAAATGCTATGAATGAAGGAAAAGCAGTGGACATGAAGCGAGGAGAAAGAATAAAATAAAAACAGGAGCGTGTTAAATCTAACAAAAGTGAGAAACACAACAGGATCTGCATAAATAATCATATTTGTAAAAGTAATAAAAAAGAAATTTCAAGCAAAGCTAACAAAAGTGAAAAGTTTCAAGTATACAATATTAGTACAACATAAAAGAAAATGGTAACAATAGATTCAATATTTTTAAACAGTATGCCAATAAATATTACAACTTTGAAGCTAAGTTGGATAAGGTCAAAGAAATTTATAAAAATCACTCTCTTATACAAAGACACAAGTAGAAATCATAAATAAAATATTAGCAAAGCAAAGTCAGCAGTGCTTAGAAATAAAAGTACGGCAATCAAATAAGGTTTACCTCAATATGAAAAGATGACTCAACTTCTGAGAGTCTACGTTAATATAGCATATTTACGAAATTAAGGAGAAAGAATCATACTCATCCCAAAGATGCAGAAACACATATGTTCATTATAAAAGATGATTTAAATTTATGAAGTGAAAGGAACTCCTTAAATAATAAAACATTATCTACGTTAACAACAAGAAAATGCTTACTGAAGACACATTGGAAACGTGCCCACTTAAGAGGAGTTACAGGATTCTTCTATTTACACTTGTATTGGAGGTGTTAATCAACACACTGAGAGACAAAAAGAAGAATAAGCCCTGGCCGTAGTGGCCCAGTTGGTTGAAGCATTGATCCTTAACAGAAGGGCTGTGGGTTCAATTCCCAGTCAGGGCACGTACCTAGGTCGCAGGTTATGTCCCTGTTATGGGCGTCTATGGGAGGCAACCAATCAACGCTTCTCTCTCGCATGGATGTTTCTCTCTCTCTCTCCCCTCCTCTCTCTAAAAAGCAATGAAGAAATGTCCTCTAGTGAACATAAATAAATAAATACATAAATAAAGGAAAACAAATATTGGAAAAGACAAAAGTACATGAGGATAGTTTGTTTTTCTACATAAATCCAAGATAATGTACATGCAGACATTTAGAACTAATAAGGGGTGAGGGGAAGGAAGAGACAAATGTATTTGAAAAAATAAATAAAGTTTAAAAAGAACTAGTAAGAAAGTTAAACAGGTGGCTAAATGCAACCTAAAAATAAGAGGATTTCTAAACATCCTAATGAACTGTTGTGAAACAAACTAGGAGAAAACAAAGCTCACTCTCAGTAGGGGGAAAAGCAAACACAAGATGCATAGGAATAAGTCTCACAAAATATACTCAAGAGCTCTATGCAGAAAATTATAAAATATTATTGGAAGACAAAAACTTCTTTGAAAATGGAGAAGTATACCATATTAGTGTCTGGCAAGACAATGTCAGAGAAGGTGACATAATTTCCATTTTAATCTCTGAATTAAACTAAAGCTGATAAAATGCCCCCCCAAAAGTCCTCATGGAATTTTATACCCTGCTATTTAAAGTTGGAAATTAGCAAAAGATAAAAATGGCTACAAGCAGTCAAAATATCTCCCCAACAAAATTTTTATTGACAGCTTCATGGAAGAATCATCCAGCGTGGCTACCTTGGCACCTTGATACACTTGCCCCCTTTGTACCTTACTCCAGTTTCATGCAAATGTCTGAAGAATGTTTCAGGTTCCAAGAGTGCATGGATTTTAGAGAAATAAATGGGTAGACATTTGTCAAAACACACCATAAAAGGATAGTAAGGTGGGAGAAACTTTTGAAGACACATACTGAAGGTATAGTATATAAAATACTATAGTATTAACTCTATATTAAACAAAACCCCCACTGGAACAGAACAGAAACTGTTGAAACAGACACCAGTACATGCATTTGCATACAGATGCACATGCACACACATGCATATACACATGTTTGTATATTATGTGTACACATGTATATAGAGTATGGATATGTGTATATGCATTTGTACTATATATACTATATCTGAAAGTATATATATTTATACTACATATATCTATACTATATATGTATAGTCATACATATATACTCACAGCATATACATGTACATAATGGATATGCACATGCATATATATATATACTGTATAGATAGATACTATGTATATGTGCTTATGTACTATAAATATAGGTATATACATATATAGACAGAGGTATCTGTTTCTGCAGTTCATGTTGTGTTTCTGTGGTCTCTTTATGTGTACATATACATTCATTTATGCCTATATGAAAAGATGATCAATCTAACCACTCATAAAGAAATTATGAATTAAAAGAATAAATCTATTTTTATCCAAGTGGTAAAAGTTTTATGGTTAAAAAGAGAATACCAAAAGGTTTATTTGTTGTTTTTTTTTAAGGTGAGAAGTCATGCACTGCTAGTGGAAATATAAATGAGTTTGACCACATTGGGGAAAAATCTACAATGCATGAGTGCAGAAGGAGGAACCTTGTTACTGAGAGCACAATGTCCCAGACATTGTTAAATGAGTGGAATACTTTCTTCAAAAATGAAATGTCAACTATGTGGGTTGACCCTCTGGAGCAAATTTTGAGTGCTGGCTGTTTTCTGTCTCCTTCCACAGCAGCCAGTTGGGATAGTATAGATGCTTTGAACCACTAGCTGAGTCACAAGCTCTATACATCAGATAACCAGATGTAAGCCAGGTACTCAGCAAGCCACTTTGTTGTTCCCAAATACACAGAGTTTTTTTGCTGGGGTGACGTTTTACACCAGACTATTTCAACACATGTGGTAGCAAAATATCAAAACCAGTCTTGCAGTGACATTTGGCCAGTGATGAGAGGTGGGATTTTAATGTGGAAGCTTGATTGAAATAAGTTTCATCATTGCTATTTTGTTTTGATATTTTAAGTACAAGTGGAAAACAGCAGAGAGTATTGTTTCCTTGGAAGTAACACTCGACTCAATATTTTACATGCTCTCTGACACCTTGAAGTTTTCCCTTTGTGACAATTTCTCAGTCTGTAACTCTGTAACAGGCAAGGTATTTACTGAGCTTTTGTTGCAACAGCCCAGTGACAGAAACTTTCCCCCCATTACAAACATTTGCTGTTGAATATTGTAATTCTCATGTGTGTCCATTTCATTCACACTAAAGTCTGAGTTTGCTCTCAGGTATGTCTTATGTAGGGGTAATTTCAGTAATATGAACTTATATGAAGTGTTATATCATTATTTGAGCCAAACATTCATGTGTTTCAATCACAAATTTTATTGCGTGCCAACAAGGTAACCTGTCTTGACCCTAGTGCTGGATATAATAATAGCCAGCATTTATTGAACATTTACTATGTGCTAGGCATTGTTCTGACAGCTTTATGTGAATTACCTCATTTATTCTTCCCAAGAACTCTATGAACTCTAGAACTCTAACATTGTTATTAGCCCATTTTACAGGTGAAGAAACGGTTGCAAAGGGAAATTAAATCATTCATTCCAGATCCTCAGCTAGCCAAGTAAGGAATCCAAGATTAAACCTAGATAGTCTGGGTTTAGAGAATATACTTCTAAACTATATGTGATTCCACCTCTGGTAAAAAACCAATCATATTTCACACCATCAATATCTAAAAACAAAAGTAGGCATGGTAGATTTTTACTTAAATAAGGACACCATTTTCATAGCTAGAATTTAGCAAAAATTAATGAAATTTTTCTTCCTTTTAACCCCTTTTGAGTGCTGTCTTTAAAAAGTACTAGAAATTAACTCTTACATTTCAGACTTTTGGGTCTTGGCAATAGCTAAATTGTAGAGGTTTCAGAAAGTGGCCATGTTTCCCAGCAGGGAATTGGCTGAGATTTGGGTCACAGAAGCAGGTAGCCTGGGACAAGGCATGAATCGTGGGATTTCTGACATACAGTAAAACACCGAGTTTGAGTCACTCTGTCCCCTTTCTCAGTCCTCTCTTGCTAACGTCACTTCCATTAGGACTGGGATCTTGTTTCTACTCCAGTTCTTGCAGGGACCAGCATAAAATTGTTCAAGGATCATTTGCCTCATTTGTATTATTTCACTTTTGAATGGTAAGAAGCAGAGATGATTTTTTTTGACAAGCACTCTGTGCTTCAGAGGTGTTAAGAAACTTAATGATATTCTACAACTAGGAAGGTCAAACTTAGAGAAGAAGCCTGTAGGCCAGGCCTGTGGACTATCTCTTGATCATGCCATCTTTAGAGGAAGACAACACAAAAACCTCCATTGGAACTGCTTCCACTCTCACTTTTGGATCTTTTTTCTGCCTTCCTGCCTCACACCTTCTCTTCCACCTATTACTTTTAAGATAGAGCTTTAATAGGGATACCCAAAAAAGATGACCCCACAGTGTCCCTAACAGTCTAAGTTATAGGCTTCTCCTATATTTGCAGCCCCGTAGGATCTCATGCTTATTGGTCATCATAGTACTATGACATTGCATTTTAATTTATTATTCTTTTTTTTTTGCATCTTCATCCTGAACCTAAGTTCTTTTAGGGCACAGATGATGAAGACAATGGTTACTTTTTAAATTATTACTTTTATCCCCAGGGTATAGTAGACTTTCTGTCATAGAGAAGATGCTCACTAACTCTTTGTGAAAAAAAATAATTTTCAGTTTGAAATTACTTTTAAAATATTGTGATGAAGAGATATCATCTCCTGACCCTGTTCCTAGCAGTGGCACACAAGGAGGGCTGCTCACAGCCGAACACACTCGAATACCTTTGGCAAGATTGGTCTTGGTATCTCAGAAACAGTTGCGTTACTAAGAGAAGGGAGAGCTGAAACTGATGATTTCCAACAATCTTCTTCGAAGAGCATGTAAAGTACAATGTTGTGTGATATATTGTTGATACTTTACAATAATTTAAGGATTCAGAAAAAATGTTTTATGTAAAGAAGAGTTTAAATTATTAATATGATGTCTCTACGCTTTTTCAAAAAATGTTGACAGCTTTAACATTTAAATGAAGTAATCAAAATACTTTAAAAATAAAATAAAATGTAGAGAAAGCATATTGCTCTTGCCTAATAAGACATATTTTGAACAAAGAGCAATAAATGTTATTTTTTAAAAAAGAAGAGTAATATAGACCAAAAACATAATACAAACATGGAAATAATAGCTAATTCTCTGATTTACTAGAAAGTTAACACATACTTTTAAATTGGAAATTAATCATAATGTTTATTTGGTGGTTAGTTATCTAAATAAAGTTACCTAAAATAACATGAGTAGCAATTATTTAAAATATATGACAACTATTAAACTAAACATTTATAGAAAACATTTTGTTATATATTGTAACTGTGATTTTAGGGAAAAAAACCATCCCCCCTATAAAGATTTGCTGTTAAAGGTATCTTCAAGGGAATTGACACTTTTAGAAGTTTTGTTTTAGACAGAGATTCATACATACAAAGTGTGTATATACTCTTTGTCGTATTGTCTAACTACTTGGTGTGGGGGGGTGAATGTGTACTGGACTGTGTGTGCTTGTGTGTAAGCATGCATTCATACTCTTACATCTATGTTGGGAATTTCCCACCAGGGCTGGTACACAGCAAAAGGCAGTTAGAAATAGTAGGAAGTGTTTATTTGAAATCTAACTCAGCCATTCATTCATTGCTTGTGCCCATCATAAATTATTCAACCTCTCCGAACCTCAGTTTATCCGTATGTAAAATTAAAAAGATGAAAATAAGTAATAGCACATATATTATTATGTATGCATTATATGAGAAACATGCGTGTATGTATATATACATAAATATATAAATACACACACATGCACACACATATATTTGTACATATATACAATTATTTACAAAAATACAATTATTTATTGGAATGATTAGGTAGTGCTATTGTATTTTTACAAGTTTCTTTAAACATATGAAACTCTTTGGTCTTGTAGCAACTCGATAGAACTGGTGTCACCCTGTTTATTTTGCAGGTTAGAGGACAGAAACCTAGGGTGCTCAACAGATTACCCTGTGATAAGTTTGCCGGTACTGGAGCAGAGATTCAACGCACGTTTCAGACTGTGAACTTCTACTCTTCCTGTCTTTCTGTTTGGTCTCTAAGCCAGAAAACAACCAAGCACTATGTTGCAGGGGCAGAACTTATCATACAAAGCAGAACATATTGGTGGCTAAAAAGGGGTGCTATTATTAATTATGCTGTTACAAAAATGTAAATCAGGCCAAGCAGAATATAGGTTCACACTGGGGAGAATATAAAGAACAAGGCATGCTTTCACACTCCAGCTTTCTTAAAAAATAGCTTTGGAGTAGAAATATAATTAAAATAAACAAGCAAACAAAAATCAGTCAAAGTAGCATAGAAGAGACAGGTAAATGATAACAACTATAGATATTCAGCTAAAAGAAATATGTTCCTTAGGCAGAAGGAGATGCTTTATTCATTTCTAAGATCCCATACTTAATAGAGTGTCTAGAATATGGTAGAAACATATTAAATGTCTGTTAACATGACTTGGATTTCTTTAAGTTGAGGTGCTCGGTGCAAATGAGAGAGGAGACATAGTCAAAATTCACACAAAGTCTTTTCACTTGGCCCATGGTTGTAATAAATTTGTGATTATTATGTGCCCTTTTTTACATGGGCAAACTCAAAATATCACCATGCATTCAGGATATAAGGCATAGTGCCTACTAAGATATGACTAATTGTATTGTGGGGGAGGATGTGAGGCATAAAGGCAGAGATAAGGAAATTCATTTCCTGTTTATGCAAGAAATTTCTTTGTTGTAAATATTAATACAAAAAACAATTGGCTGATTTCATTCATATTGGTCAAATGGGTTATATAATTGGAATGATGGGTTCAATTCAATCAAAAAGGCCCTTACTGTATCCTTGGGTGGGCATAGCTATATACTTTGTATATGCTAATTATGTTTTTCTTTTCATGTATTACCACACCCGATGCCTCTATTAAGTAAATACATTACAGGTGCTCAAAAATACAATATAGTCCTGTATTTCTGGTGAGAGCACCTTGAATTTATTTTGAGGTGGGAGTTGATACATTTCGTAAAATATCTCTGAATGAGTTGTAAGTGGTTATCACCTGTAGGATCTGCAGGTGTGTCAGTTTGGTGGCTAAGGAAACTGAGGTGACACACAATAGCTCTGTGGTTGATTAGACACACACCTTTCAGTTTATGAGGCTTTGGGGGTTGGGTCTGGGAATATTTAGCTGATGACCCATGAGGTAGAAAGATTGGTCAATGGAAACTAGTCCTGGTAACCAGAGCCAGTATCAACCACTTCTCATTAAACCATTATACCCTCCCATGCCCCACTGCTTTGAGTGTAGTCTGCAATGATTTTCCTCTGGAGGAGAGCTTTTACCAGGGAAAGTATGGTGCACATACTGAAGTCAAACGTTTTGGTTTCTACATCTGCCTGAGACATTGAAGAAATGAAGGTCCTTAGTCAAGTCACAAAGATTTTCCGGGCTGAAGTTCCCTATCTTCAAAACGAGCGCTTGGCATAAAGTATGCCTAAGGTTCTTCATGTCGCTAATGACACTTCCTGGTCCACTATCTGCAAATATTTGGCATCTTTCTGTGATGTAAATAAATGTGTGAAAACTCACTTCCTCACTGCTAGCAGAATCAGGAGAACCTACTACGATCCAAAAATCTTCTAAAACAAGGACTGCTTCTGAGTTTCCACTCCTCCTCTGAAACTTTATTGTGAAGTTTTGCTCCAATTCTCTTCTGATTTTAACCAACCACACTAGTCCTGAAAATCAAGAAGCTGGCAATTTTGAGAGGTCTAAAGCGTTGGATAATTGTTAAGTAAAAAGTCAGTTTTATTAACTGCAATTATATGTAACTTTACTTAAGAAAGTGCTTTAGTTAATCTACTAGAAAGGTTTCACATTCACATTAAAATTCATGAAGAAATTGTTGCATACTTGGGAAGTGACCAAAAAGATTCCAAAGGTAAAGGTGGAAATTTTTCTTAATTGCACTCTCCAGCAGAAGTGAAAATTATAAGTTTCCTAACTAGCTTCTGCAGTGAACTGTGGCTAGAAGATCAGATGTGTAAATGTAAACACCATACTCAGGAGGGGAGAGAGCAGTCAGAACAGTATGTTCTAACAGGACCCAAACACAGGCAGACAAACAAGGACCTATTTACCAAGGATAAGAAAAAAAAATGCCTCAAACACCAAGGCGATCATAGGAAAGGGCACCCATCCATGTTTTGGCTATGGCTAATAGATTTCCTGTTAATAATTAAGTAGGAGGAATCTATGGAGCACAAGGCCTCAGTGATTTCTCAAATCCCAGAATGAAGTGTTTGCCAGGCGACTTGAAGGTCTGTTAATGATCACTGAAGGTAAAACCTGCTTGTTGACAGCTTCTTACTTTTTTCTTGAGAAATTATTTAGCTCCTCTGGGATAACTGTACAGAGCTTCTGATAAAAATATTAAAATTCTATTTAGATGTACAATGTTTTAATGCAAATTTTTAACCATAAAAACCAAACGCTCCATTCAGTTAAATTAATAGAATTACAAAAAGATGTAATGATAGCAATTAAGTCTTGAAAATGCAAATTTTATAGTCAAGGACAATTACCTCATTTATAGTATATTGGAATGGTGCCAGATGAAGGTAATTTAGATCCCCCCAGCTCACAGTTACATCATGATGGATATCTTCATTTCATTAGTACAACAAAGATGGGTGAGGAGTTAGATAATACATTAAAAAAAGAACTAAAGAGTATTTGACCTTTATAGTATAACTAGAACCAGAATTCATTCACTAATTTATCAAGTCTTTAATGAGTACCAACTATCTAAAATATTAGTGGTACAATTTTCTCTGCCTTCGAGGAAAAAAAAATCTTGTTTTCAACATCCACAAAACACTGGTTTCCAAAGAGATCAGATTTCTTCAAAAAATAAAAAGGACAGGTTTTTCATGCTTGGTGTGTATTTCTATGCACTGTGCAGATGACCTGATTTCATGTTGATTGGAGTGATACCAAGGCTCCCTGAAAAAGAACAATGGATTTTTCACTAATTATGTTCTCTTTTATTTGAGCATGCTTAAAGGAATTTTTGGTATCTTCAAATCATAGAGCTATGAAACTGTACTACCTAAATGATTATTTTAGACACTTTGATATTTTACTCTGTATTTCCTAATGCTCTTTATTTTAATATCATCTTGGCGACAATGCATTTGCACAACATTCAGAGCAGATTATCCTTTCCCCAGTACAGGAAGATGGGTAACTTTACCAAGAGAGAAAAAGAGATTTAATAATAGGAGTGTGTGTTTTTCAAACACTTGAGTCCATATTTCTTAATGCAATTTTTCTGTTTGTATGTCTGGGAAAAAAACAAAAAAAACCAAAAAACAACCTTGCCCATAATCTCCTCTTTTGATCTCTAGAGGGCACTAAATCACACTCCTACTGGTAATAGGAGTCAACTCTAAGACCTACTTGCTGTTAAAATTTTCTCCTTGACTCATTACCTCTGGAAAGAAAACTGCTCCTGTAAAAAAGGAGCCAATAACTATGAGGAGCAGGTGGTTTGCTCCTTACTACATAGTTCCTGGACAGAGGGAAACCAATGTTCTCAGGATGACAGAAGGGTGGTGGTAGTTAACAGGTGGACTTTCAAGACAGACTTCCCAAGTTCAAATATGGCTTAGGCACTTCCTGAATGTGTTATGCTGGGCAAATCATTTAACCATTCTGTGTCCCAGTTTTCTCATCTGTAATATGAGGATAATAACAACTGTTCTACAGTGTAGTTATGAAAATTGAAAGTAAGAGTACATATAAAATAGAACAGGGACTGCCAATAGCCAGCACTCAATATATATTATTATTACTATTTTTGATCTTTTTTTGGAACTTAATCCCCAATAAATATTATGTACTCCTGCCTCTGGGATTTATCCTTTAAGCCTGATGACTCAAATGGGCAAGCCCTTTATTTAGATTTTCTTTTTTCTTTTTTCTTTTTTTTTTAGGTTAAATCTTTCATAGGCTAGTTTTATTTATTTTTTTTAATTAATTTATTTACTTTTTAAATACATTTGTCTCTGCCTTCCCCCCACCTCTTTCCCTTGCCTCCTCCCACCTTCCCTCCCTCAGCTCTTCCCCTTTGGTTTTGTCCATGAGTCCTTGCTATATGTTCCTTGACTTTCCCCTTCCCTTCCCTTTCCCTGCCCCCCCCTTCCCTCTTGTCTCTGTTGATCTCTTTTCCTTTCAGTGTTGCTGGTCATATTTTCCTTGTTTCTTTGCATTGTTGGTTAGGTTCCGCTTATAGGTGAGATCATATGGTATTTGTCTTTCGCCCCCTGGCTTATTTCGCTTAGCATGATGCTCTCCAGTTCCATCCATGCTGTCGCAAAGTTTAGTAGTTCTTTTTTTCTTTCTGCTGCGTAGTATTCCATTGTGTATATGTACCATAACTTTTTGATCCAATCATCTACTGATGGGCATTTAGGTTGCTTCCAACACTTGGCTATTGTAAATTGTGCTGCTATGAACATTGGGGTGCATAGGTTCTTTTGAATTCATGTTTGGGGATTCTTAGGGTATAGTCCCAGCAGGGGAATCGCTGGATCAAAAGGCAGTTCCATTTTCAGCTTTCTGAGGAAATTCCACACTGCTTTCCATAGTGGCTGCACCAGTCTGCATTCCCACCAACAGTGGACTAGGGTTCCCTTTTCTCCACAGCCTCGCCAGCATCTGTTGTTTGTGGATCTATTTATGATGGCCATTCTGACCGGTGTGAGGTGGTACCTCATTGTGGTTTTGATCTGCATTTCTCTGATGGCTAGTGATGCAGAGCATCCTTTCAAATGCCTCTGGGCCCTCTGTATCTCCTCCTTGGAAAAGCATCTGCCCAGGTCCTTTGCCCATTTTTTGATTGGATCATTTGTCTTCTTGGAGCGGAGTGAGTTCTTTGTATATCTTGGAGATCAAACCTCTATTTGATGTATCATTAGCAAATATATTTTCCCAAATGGTTGGCTCCCTTTTCATTTTGCTGATGTTTTCTTTAGCCGTGCAGAAGCTTCTTATTTTGATGAGGTCCCACTTGTTTATTCTTTCCTTTATGTCCCTTGCTTTAGGAGACATATCAGTGAAAAAATTGCTGCATGGGATATCTGAGAGTTTCCTGCCAATGTTCTCCTCTAGGACTTTGATGGTGTTGCGACTTATATTTAAGTCTTTTATCCATCTTGAGTTTATTTTTGTGTATGGTGTCAGCTGATGATCCAATTGCAATTTTTTGCATGTAGCCGTCCAGCTCTCCCAACACCATTTGTTGAAGAGGCTGTTATTGCTCCATTTTATGCTTCTGCCCCCTTTGTCGAATATTAGATGTCCATAGAGACCTGGGCTTATTTCTGGGCTTTCTATTCTGTTCCACTGGTCTATGGGTCTGTTCTTGTGCCAGTACCAGATTGTTTTGAGTACAGTGGCTTTGTAGTAGAGTTTGATGTCCGGTATTGTGATCCCTCCTACTTTGTGTTTCTTTCTCAAAATTGCTGCGGCTATTCGAGGTCGTTTATGGTTCCATATAAATTTTTGAAATGTCTGTTCTATTTCTGTGAAATACGTCATTGGTATCTTAATAGGGATTGCGTTGAATCTATAAATTGCTTTTGGTAGTATGGACATTTTAAGGATATTAATTCTTCCAATCCATGTGCACGGTATATGCTTCCATTTATTTGTGTCTTCCTTAATTTCTTTTTTCACTGTTGTATAGTTTTCTGCATACAGGTCTTTTGTGTCTTTGGTTAAATTTATCCCTAGGTACTTTATCTTTTTTCGTGCTATATCGAATGGTATATTTTTCCTGATTTCTTCTTCTTCTATTGCATTGCTGGTGTACAAAAACGCCTTTGATTTCTGAATGTTGACTTTGTATCCTGCTGTTTTGCCAAACTCACTTATTAGGTTGAGGAGTTTTTTGGTAGAGTCTACAGGGTTCTCTATGTACACTATCATGTCATCTGCAAACAATGATAGTTTTACTTCCTCCTTTCCTAATTGAATGCCTTTTATCTCACAACTCTCTTATACAGAATAAATATTGCTCAAAGTACTTTTAAATAAGCGTATGATATTGATGTAATAGATATCATAATGGCAGTTAAATCTATTTAAATTCAGAATGACGTGATGACTTTGCCGTTTTTCTTTCTTTGTAACTTTTAGGCAATGAGCTCCAAACATCTAGAGTTTATTCTTGTGAAAGCCTGATTATAGGGACATATACAAAGAAATGAATATGCATGATAGAAATATGGTCTTTCTTCAGTATATACCATATTTTGCCATGTATAATGTACACCCACATTTTTGTCAACATTATACATGGGATTATTATACCTATTATTAAACCCATGATATGTAATCATTATAGCCACATATGATGCACATCCTTACTCTTTCCTCAAAAATTTGGAGAAAAAGTGCATGTTTTACATGGCAAAATACACTAGTTTCTGTTTATTTATTTTTTCTGTTTTTTAAAAATGTTATATATAATAGAGTGTATTATGGACTTTTCTTCCTAAAACTTATTAGCTAGAAGGGTCAATATGCTTTTATAAAGATGAATCTTTGTTTCTGGTTGATGTTGTTCAAATCTTTGTAGGTTCATTTTCTTGGTTAACTTAGCTAGTAACATTTTTGTAATGATATAAGGTGATCGATATTAATGTATTATGGCAATTTTATATATATATTTTTTCAAGCCATTATGCTATATACCTTAAACTTATACAGTGTTGTATGTCAATTATATCTCAATGAAACTGGAAGGAAATAAATTAACTAGTCTCATACAGTTTTCCCCAAATATTCATCTTAGTGATAGTTATGGTGATAATATTCTCTCTCTTTTCTCCTCTTGATATTTATATTTATTTTTGAGGTAAAATTATGAAAGATTCTTTTCAAATGTTCAAAAAGAACTGCTTAAGTAATATTCTGAAAGACATCTATTGATGGTGAATTCCCAAAGCATGACTTACCCAGAAGCAATGTAAGAATGTAACAGTGGAAGATTGTAATGGTGGGAAATTGTAACCTACCTTACCACTCTTTTGACATTATGCCTGTAAGTGCTGACTCTGACTAATATGTGGCTTGTAGATGAACAGCATGTTTGTATAAGAATCCTAGAAACTAAATTCAAAAGACACAGACCCCAACCTTCAAGCATACCAGCTCTGGGAGATTTGTTGACCTTGTACCATGGGGCCAGGATGACATAAAATCAGGATGATGTGAAGCCAGACTGACTAAACCAGGATGACAGACACAAGACCATCACTTGCCTTATCGGAATGGATTGTGCTCATCTGCACATAGAGAACTTTGCGACCGCCTCCTTGACCTCTTTGTTCTGTGTTCCCCTCTTCTGCGTTATAAAATATCTCTGCCTCAAATGAGAGTGGAGATGGAACATGGGTCCCGTATCTTCCAGGAGGTGGGCTTTGAGACGTGAGTCCCCCGTGAGATGGCTGGCATCTGCAAATACATCACTTTCCTTTACAACAGCACCCACCTCTGGAAGATCGGCTTTCATAGTGGTGGGCAGCCAGAACTGCTTTCAGAAATGAGAAGCCTTATAAATTTTTGGTTATATAAGGGTTCAAATAAATATTTAAAATAATTCATTTAGCAGTGATATGAATTCATTCATGAGCTAACTGATAGTTTGTGCCATAACCTTTAATAAACCTAACTTTGCCTTGGAAGCACATTTAGGCTAAAATAAACAGACAACCCTTCCCCTGGATTGCATTTCTACAACTGAATTTTTCAAGTGTCTTATAAACTTTTCAAATATATATGTATTGTTTTACAGAACTGGTTTAATCAGTATTAATGAATTAATTAATTATCTTAATAACAGACTATGTAGCCAGTTAGTGCAACCTAACAGTCAAATGAGTTCTCTATATAAATATCTCTTAGCATTCTCATGGTCTGATTCATGGGCAGGATGGCACCAATTTTTATAGATCCATTTAGAATCTATACACTAGATGAAAGGAGATTCATATATGTATTTACACCCTTTGTAAGGAATAATTCTGTATGAGGTAATGATGTCCAATATACCTTTATTCTCTTAACATCATGATGCAATCAAAAGCTACAATGTCATTGTCCTGTTCAAAAAGAGAAATGGACAAATGTCCTTACTTAATTTTTTTTTATGCAAGGCCACCAAATTTCTGGCATTAGAGAAAACAAAGGTATATTGGATACCCTAGATGCTGTGTCTCAGTTGTAAAATTTCCATCTGTGATCATAATAAGATATTGATTAGTTTCGATGTCATACAAAGCTGAATTGCATTTCTTGGTGAAGCACTAAAGGTCACTGTTTGATTCCTCAATAACTTTTCAAATATAATAAATGCTATTTAAAAGTATGCTTGAATGACTGAGCTGTGTTATAAGAGACATATAGGGAGGGGAATGGTACTTTCTTCATAAAGATAGGTGGTGGTTTCTTCATAAAAAGAAATGTTAAATTCACATGTATTTTATTTATTTATGTTTGACACTGTAATAAGTTATATGCTAGAACATTAAACATGAAATTTTAAATTATGAATTCAGTTTTTACGTGATCTGTGTGATATCTAACATATAAAACATGTAACTCAGTTGATATTTTTAGGCATTAATTGAGTTTGCCAGTGGGCTCATTTTATATTTAATAACACTTACTTTCTGTGGTCAGAAGTTTAAGTCATTTTGTATTGCATTATAGAAAATATAAAAATATAGAAATACATAAAGAATATTAAATTATCCATAATTCTAATATGCTGGTCAACTTTTTTTATTTTTAATTAAATTTATTAGGGTGACATTATATAATAAAATTATATAGGTTTCAAGTATAAAAGTCTACGATGTATTCTCTGTATATTGCATTGTGTGTCCACCACCCAAAGCCAAATTTTTTTTCATCATATATTTAACCACCTTTACCCTTTATTACCCCCACTTCCCTTCCCTCTGGTAATTATCATACTGTTGTCTATGTCTATGAGTTTTTGTTTGTTTTGTTTGTTCATTTGTTGCTGTCATTTTTATATCCCACCTTAGAGTAAAATCATATGGCTCTTGCCTTTTTTCTGTCTGACTTATTTGGCTTAGTGCAATATTCTCCAGGTCCATTCTTGCTGTCACAAATGGCAGTATTTTATCTTTTCTTATAGCTAAGTAGTATCTTATTGTATATACATCTCATACCTCCTTATCCAATCATCTACTGAGGGACACTTTGGTTGTTTCCATGGCTTGTCCACCCTAAATAATGCTATAAAGACCACCAGAGGTGCATATATTATTGTGAATAAATGTTTTTGAATTTTTTTCAGGTAATACCCAGAAGAGGGGTTGTTGGGTCATATACTTACTCTATCTTAATTTTTTGAGGTTCCAGTTTATATTCCCACCAACAGTGCATGAGGTTTTCTTGTTCTCCACAGCCTCTCCAGCACTCTTTATTACTTGTCTTGTTGATAATCACTATTCTACCCGATGTGAAGTAGTATCTCAAGGTAGTTTTGATTTGCAATTCTGTAAAAGCTAGTGAAACTGAACACCTTTTCATACATTTGTTGGCGATTTGTATGTCTACTTAGGAGAAGTTTCTGTTCAGGTCATCTGCCTACTTTTTATTTAAATTGTTTTTTGGGTTTTTTTTTTTTTTGGTGTTGAGTTGCATGAGTTCTTTATATATTTTTGATAGAAACCCCTTGTTGGAGTTTTTGTTTGCAAATATGTTCTCCCATTCAGTTGGTTGAACGGGACTTCAACTTCATCAAGATAAAAAGCTTCCACACAGCTAAAGAAAACTTCAACAAAACGAAAAGGGAACCAACTGTATGGGAAAATATATTTGCCAATGATACCTTGGACAAGGGTTTGATCTCCAAAATATATAGAAAACTCAAATGACTCCATTCCAGGAAGACAAACAATCCTATTAAAAAATGGGCAAAGGACCTGAACAGACACTTCTTCCAGAAGGACATACACAGGGACACATGAAAGGATGTTCAGCATCACTAGCCTTTAGAGAAATGCAAATGAAAACTACAATGAGATACCACTCCAAGTTTCTTTCTAATCATTGGTATCTTTGCCTCAGTCTTACGCTCACTGTTTGCCCAAACAAGTATTCATCTTTGATGGGGTGAACAACTTTGACCTGATTTGTCAAGATCATCTATTGAGTTTATCTCAGGGATAGGCTAATGGTATTATAGTTCATTGTTAGAATTCAAAACATATTTACTGAATACATGGATTACAGAATGGTAAGAAGCAGGTAGAGAAGGTAGAAAGCATGTAGAGAGCTTGTAGAGCATGTAGCGCAGGTAGAAAGAATGGAGCATTTGAATAGTGGATTATGAAAAAGAAAGAAAAATGATGGAGATATAGAAATAAAGAGAATGTGACAGGTGTGGGCAGGGGTAATAGAAATAGGATGGAACACAAGAATGGAGTGGAAGGATTGGGTGTTAGAAAAGAAGCAGTGTGAGGATTCATTGGTATTTTCTGTAGCACAGACTTCTTCCTCTGATGACCAGCACAGCAAAAATGTCATGAATGATTAAACCTTGACTTTATAACCACCAATTGAGATACAAGGGACTGCTTTTACATTAATTATTTTATTTATGGTATCACTAATATGATATACTTACTAATAGAGATTGTATGTACCTTTGAGACATTGAGAGAATTGTAACATCTAGAATAGGGGAGGCCATGACCTCTTTCTCTTCGTGCAATCAGAATCTCCTCACGCATTTGATTCAGGCCTGAAGTTAGACCTTTTGGGGGAAATAGACAATTTAATGTATCATGATGGATGATCAGCCCAGTGAAGGGAACCTAAAACAGAATCACCCAAAAAAGTTTAAAAGAAAGTTAGGAAAAGACATGATCCTGTAGCACCTAAGAGATGACTTTTCAAATAGAAGAGGAGCAGAGAGGCTCTGTTTGAATATAAGCTGAAGAGACATGGGGTAATGTGCAGACTTTTTAGGAAGACAGATTTTGATTTGTTCAAGGAATACCCACTAAGTAGTGGAAGTGTGTGAACTTGCGATTTGTTCAGCTTTGGAGAAGTTAGTCTTTCAGTACTGGAAGTGCTGAAGTGCATGAAGTTATTGGAGATTTTGTTGTGGATAGTCAATTTTATGTATCTTTCTATGTAATAGATAGAGTTAAAAAAGCAAATACAAACTTCTATTTATGTGACCTAAAATGCTTCATCGAAAGTTTGCATTTTTAAACCACATTAGGTTTTTTCTTTAATTATATTATTTAAAAAATAGTAAAATATAATTGGCATATGATAGTATATTAGTTTCATGTGTACAATATAGTGATTCAACATTAATATATTTTGCAATATGATCACCACACTAAGTCTAATAACCATTTCTCACCATGCAAAATTATTACAATATTATTGACTGTATTACCTGTGCTGTACACTACATCTCTGTGGCTTATTTATTTTATAAACTAAAAGTTCTAGTTTTAATACCATCAACAACTTTACTTTGATCTTCATAAGAAAATACTAGTAGTAGGGAAGAGAAGATGGCGGAGGAGTGAATGGGAGTCATGCTGACCTCCTCCCAAGACCAAACTGGAATTGCAACAAATTGGGGAGTAATCACCTGGAAAGCAATGGAGAGATAGAGGGAGAGGAGCCTTGGTGCCGGGGACAGTGGATTCGACTCTCACACATCCCAACGGGTGAGAAGTGCAGTGGAGGCTCGAGAGGGTGGGCTGGGTGCCCACGGGTACTGGCGCCAGAGGGACATTGAAACGGCCACTTAGCTTCCCCCGAGAAGAACGGGGTCTGAATCATAAACAGGGACCCCTAAACTACAGAAGCTAAAACCAAGAAAATACAGACAAAACGCAACCCCGAAAAGCTTAGGGGCGCTCTCTGCCAGAGACAGGTGGCTGGGGATGCAAAGAGACATTTAAAGGGCCAACGCAAAAGTTGCAATGGCAGCCACCCTCCTTGATCTCTGGGTAGAGGTGGCAGCAGGGTGGGCTGGTGCCTGGGAAAAGACTGGTGAGGAAAACTTTGTGAAGAGAACTGACACGGCGGCCGGTGGAGCCCGGGTGATAACGCACCTCTCAATCTGCAGCTACCATCTCACTCAGGCATAAGGGAATCAATTAACCTGCCTTTTGTGCGTTCGGCACCCAGTTTGTGTGCGTGTGAGCTGTGGGGCTGAGTGCAGACTGGCTGGGAGAGCCTTGAGGAGAGACTGGAGACAGAGGCGTTGGGAACAGAACCGGAGGAGGAACCGCGGAGCCCCGACTCCCTCCCCGTTCGGTAGTCTCCAGTGTGGGCTGGAAAGGCGCGACCCCAAAGAGGCAGAAGCGGGGTGCGCATGAACCAGACTGCCTGCGATTGAAATGCAGTCCGCACAGGGGTTGGATCCCTGGCCGAAGGGGTCACAGAACTGCCCAGAAACCCCTGAGGAGAGACTAGAAACAGAGGTGTTGGGGAAAACGGAGGAGGAACCGGGAAGTCCCGACTCCTTCTCCTTGCCGGAGTCTCCATTGCCCCCAAAAGCCAAAAGCAGAAAAGCACACATAGGCACCCCAAAAACACCCAGTGCAGGCGCTCACACTTGCGCCGAGTGACCGGCGAGGGTTGGCGAGCGTGTGTGTGACCCCTGAGGGCTGGCGAACGCTTGCCAACGGCGAACGGCACCGGCCGGCAAGGCCTCCCACATATTGGCACCTATACGGCCTGCGAGGGAGTGCACAGAGCGGCAAGGGCAGGCATAAATTGACCCGCCTGCCCGCTTTTGCGGAGCGGCCCACAAAATAAGTAGAGCTGCCCAGAGTCCCTGGAGGAGAGACCAGAGACAGGATTAACCAGAGAGTCCTGGAGCTGACTTCCTCCCATTTCCGTAGTCCCCATTTGTCCAGGGCAAGCAACACACCCGAAGAGCCAAAAGAGGGAAAAATACACAATAGAAGACCCTAAACTGACCGGTGCCGCGGAGCTTGCCAGCCAGGGGGGCCAGATGAGTATGCGAGGTTGAGAATAAGCACCCTGGTCTGGGGCAAGCACATGCGAGCCCAGGCAGGCAGGAGATCCTGCCGCACTGAGAGCGTGCTCAAGGAGCCCGCGTGAGAGTGCAGAGAGATCCCAAAAATAGCCCACCCCTCACCGAGGGGGTCACAGAGCTGCTCCAAGCAGGAGTCAGACACAGAAATTAGACTCCTGGAAGGCTCAAACAAACAACCCAAGGTCCTAAAGGGTCAACAACTGACATCATCAGAGGCAGGCCCAGAAAGAAAAGGAAAGGACAAAAATACTTAACAGACTCTCACAAAAATGGGAAGGAAAAGAAGTTCCCCCCAAATGAGTGGATAAAGAGAATCCCCACAGAGACAGCTAAATGAAATAGAGGCAAGGGAACTATCAGATACTGAATTCAAAACAATGGTTCTAAGGAAGCTCAATGAGCTCAGCCAGCTCAAAGAGAACTATGAGAAACTGCAGAGAAACTATCAGGATCTTACAGCAAACTATATCAGCCTGGAAAAGGACATATAAACTATCAAGAAGACACAAGAGGATATGAAGAATACCATTTCTGAATTGAAGAACACAGTAGAAGGAATCGAAAGCAGGCTGGATGAAGCCAAGGATCGAATCAGTGAGATGGAGGATAATGTAGAAAGAAGCTCCCAGAAAGAACAAGATATGGAAAAAAGACTCAAAGAGAATGAAGGCATGTAGGGAAGTGCAGGACAACCTGAAACGCAATAATATCCACATAATAGGGACACCAGAAGGAGAAGAAGAGGAGCAAGGGATAGAGAACCTCCTCGAAAAAGTAATGATAGAAAATTTCCCTAATTAGAGGAGAGAAAGGCTCTCATGGATCCAGGAGGCACAGAGGACCCCACTCAAGAGGGACTCAAGGAGGTCCACTCCAAGACACATCATCATTAAAATGGCAAATATCAAAGACAAGGAGAGAATCCTCAAGGCAGCAAGGGAGAAGGAGAAAGTAATATACAAGGGGGCCCCAATATGCCTAAGCGTTGACTTCTCAACAGAAACACTACAAGCCAGAAGTAAATGGCAACAAATATTCCAAGCCATGAAAAGCAAGGGCCTACAGCCAAGGCTGCTCTACCCAGCTAGGCTCTCCATTAAAATAGAAGGGGGAATACGGAGTTTCCCAGACCAGAGAAGGCTAAAAGAATACATCTCTACCAAACCAGCACTCCAAGATATGCTAAGGGGACTGGTTTAAGCAGATGAAGGAAAAGAATGAGAGAGAGAGGAACACAGATACAAAGAGAAAAGACGAGTAAGTTTCTATCAGTAATATCTCTCAATGTGAATGGATTAAATACCCCATGAAAAGACACAGGGTAGCTGAATGGATAAGAAAACATGACCTACACATATGTTGCCTACTAGAGACCCACCCCAGAGCAAGAGACCTACACAGATTGAAAGAAAAGGGATGGAAAAAAATATTCCAAGCAAATGGGCATGAGAAAAAGGCCGGGCTTGACACCGTGTACATTTCAAAACAAAGGCCATAAAGAGATACCCAGAGGGGCACTTTATAATACTTAAAGGAAGAATCTATCAAGAAGACATCAACGTTGTAAACTTATATGCTCCCAATATAGGTGCCCTCAAGTTTATAAGGAAATTGTTGGATGACTTCAAAAAGATATAGACAGCAACACACTGATAGTAGGGGATTTCAACACCCCGCTGTCAAAAATGGACAGATCTTCCAAACAACACATACATAAACATATTTTGGCGCTGAATGACACACTGAATCAAAGAGACTTAACTGACATATATAGAACCTTACATCCCAAAGAAGAAAAATACACATTCTTTTCAAATGCTCATGGCAGTTTTTCAAAGATAGACCACATGATAGGACACAAAGCAAACCTCAGCAAATTCAGGAAAAGTGAAATAATACCAAACTTTTTCTTGGACCACAAAGGCTTGAAACTGGAAATCAACCTCAAAGAGACGCTTCAACAACGTGCAAACTCATGGAGAGTGAAAAGTAGACTATTAAATAATGAATGGGTCAATAATGAGATAAGAGAAGAAATCAAAACATTTCTGGAAACAAATGAAAATGAACAGACAACAGTCCAAAACCTATGGGCCACAGCAAAGGTGGTCCTGAGAGGGAAGTTCATAGCAATACAGGCTTACCTAAAAAAGATAGAAACATTTCAAATAAAAGACCTAACACTACAACTTCAAGAACTGGAGAAACAACAATAAATAAATCCCAGAGCAAGTAGAAGGAAGGAAATAGTCAAGATTAGAGCAGAACTGAATGACATAGATACGAAAAGAACAATTCAGAGGATCAACCAATCCAGAAGCTTGTTCTTGCTTGAAAAGATAAATAAAATTGACAAGCTTTTAAGCAGACTCATCAAGAGAAAAAGGGAGAGGACCCAAATCAAAAATATCAGAAACGAAAGAGGAGAAATAACAACTGATACCCAGAAATACAAAGGATCATCAGAAACTACTATGAACAATTATATGCCAAGAAATTTGAAAATCTTGATGAAATGGACAAATTTTTAGAAAAGTATAATCTTCCAACACTGAAGGAGGAAGAAACAGAAAGCTTGAACAGACCGATAACAGCTGGGGAAATGGAAGCAGTAATCAAGACTCCCGGCACACAAAAGCCCAGGGTCGAACAGTTTCACAGGAGAATTTTACAAAACATTTAAGGAAGAGCTAACCCCTGTCCTTCTCAGACTATTCCAAAAAATCCAGGAGGAGGGAAAACTTCCAGACTCTTTCTATAAGGTCAGCATCACCCTGATTCCAAAACCAGATAAATATCCTACAAAGAAAGAAAACTACAGGTCAATTTCACTGATGAACATAGATGTTAAAATCCTCCACAAATTATTAGCAAACCGCATCCAGCAATACATTAAAAAGGTTATCCACCAAGATCAAGTGGGGTTCATCCCAGGCATGCAGGGATGTTTCCATATACGCAAGTCAATAAACGTGATACATCACATAAATAAAAGAAAAGAAAAAAACCACATGATCATCTCGATAGATGCAGAAAAAGCGTTCGATAAGGTACAGCACCCATTTATGATCAAAACACTCAGCAAAATGGGAATAAATGGGGCATTCCTCAACGTAATACAGGCCATATATGAAAAACCTACAGCCAACATCATACTCAAAGGGCAATAACTGAAAGCTTTCCCATTAAGATCGGGAACACGACAGGGATGTCCACTCTCACTGCTTCTTTTCAACATCGTATTGGAAGTCCTAGCCACAGTGGTCAGACAAGAGAAAAAGATAAAAGGCATCCCAATAGGAAAGGAGGAAGTAAAGCTATCATTGTTTGCAGATGCCATGATAGTGTACATAGAGAACCCTGTAGACTCTACCAAAAAACTCCTCAAACTAATAAGTGAATTTGGCAAAACAGCAGGATACAAAGCCAACATGCAGAAATCAAAGGCATTTTTGTACACCAGCAATGCAATTAAGAAGAAGAAATCAGAAAAAAAATACCATTTGATACAGCAAGAAGAAAAACAAAGTACCTAGGCATAAATTTAACAAAAAAAATACCATTCGATATAGCAAGAAGAAAAATAAAGTACCTAGGCATAAATTTAACCAAAGATGTAAAATACCTGTACACAGAAAACTATACAACATTGAAAAAAGAAATTAAGGAAGACACAAAAAAATGGAAGCATATACTGTGCTCATGGATTGGAAGAATTAATATCATCAAAATGTCCATACTACCCAAAGCAATTTAAAGATTCAACACAATCCCTAATAACATACCAATGATATATTTCACATAAATAGAACAGACATTTCAAAAATCTATATGGAACCATAAACGACCCCTAATAGCAACACCATCAAAGTCCTAGAGGAGAACATTGGCAGGAAACTCTCAGATATCCCATGCAGCAATTTTTGCATGGATATGTCTCCTAAAGCAAGGGACATAAAGGAAATAATAAACAACTGGGACCTTATCAAAATAAGAAGCTTCTGCACAGCTAAAGAAAACATCAGCAAAATGAAAAGGGAGCCAACCAAATGGGAAAATATATTCGCTAATGATACATCAGATAGAGGTTTGATCTCCAAGATATATAAAGAACTCACTCTACTCCTCTCCAAGAAGACAAATGATCCAATCAAAAAATGGGCAAAGGACCTGGGCAGATGCTTTTCCAAGGAGGAGATATAGAGGGCCCAAAGGCATTTGAAAGGATGCTCAGCATCACTAGCCATCAGAGAAATGCAGATCAAAACCACAATGAGGTACCACCTCACCCTGGTCAGAATGGCCATCATAAATAGATCCACAAACAACAGATGCTGGCGAGGCTGTGGAGAAAAGGGAACCCTAGTACACTGTTGGTGGGAATGCAGACTGGTGCAGCCACTGTGGAAAGCAGTGTGGAATTTCCTCAAAAAGCTTAAAATGAATCTGCCTTTCGATCCAGTGATTCCCCTGCTGGGACTTTACCCTAAGAACACCAAAACGCCAATACAAAAGAACCTCTGCACCTCAATGTTCATAGCAGCACAATCTACAATAGCCAGGTGTTGGAAGCAACCTAAATGCCCATCAGTAGATGATTGGATCAAAAAGTAATGGTACATATACACAATTGAATACTACGCAACAGAAAGAAAAAAAAAAAAACTACTACACTTCGCGACAGCATGGGTGGAACTGGAGAGCATTATGCTAAGCGAAATAAGCCAGGGGGAGAAAGACAAATACCGTATGATCTCACCTATAAGTGGAACCTAACCAACAATACAAAGATGCAAGGAAAATAAGACCAGCAACACTGAAAGGAAAGGAAATCAACAGAGATAAGAGGGAAGGAGGGAGCGGGGGATGGGGAAAAGGAAGGGAAGGGGAAAGTCAAGGAACATATAGCAAGGACTCATGGACAAAATCAAAGGGGAAGAGCTGAGGGGAGGAAGGAGCGAGGGGGCAAGGGAAAGTGGTGGGGGGGTAAGCAGAGACAAATATATTTGAAAAAATAAATTAAAATAAAATTTAATAAAAAAGAAAAATTTAAATTTTTAATAAAAATAAAAAAATAAAAATTTAGTTCTTTTTTTATAAAAAGAAAAAAAGAGAAAATACTAGTAAATACCATAACATCATTTTAACAACTGTCACCTAGAGTTTTAGTATGAAGATATTGCATAAGTTTTCTGAAGAAAATCTTGCTTCCTAAGTTCCTACATATATCATTGAAAAAGGCCCTTCTATTTAGTTCCTCATACATGAAATGCATTTAGAATGTAGAAAGGGCCTGAAAAAGGACCGCTTTGAAAATACATACAGGGAGACTTACTGGAGCCCAGAGAAAGAAAGGAGTTTATGGAGAAGTTGCCTCCCAAGTTGCATCTTAATTAAAAGCATGAATATGAACCAGGTAAAAGAAAAAGAGTGAAGGAACAGAGTGCTTTCAAGGTAGAAAGAAGAGAATACAAATAAGAAACTATAGGGAGTTTTTAGGTATCTATAAAAAGATACCTATGAGTCAGAGAGGTTTGACTTTAGCTTAGACATGGTTATTATGTAAGGATAATGAAATGTAGATTAAAATGGACTAGAAATAAAGACAAAGAACCAATAAGAGGTTACTACTGTGACAGCCCTGAGAAAAATTTTAACAGTCTAAGCTGAACAGTGGTAATTGGTATGGAGAAAAAGTGAAAGCACTACAAATTATTTAAAAAGTAAAAACCTGATTACTAATATTGACTGACAATATTAGGCATGAGGAGATGTAAGAGTCAATAATGACCCAAAACTTGTTACTAGGGTGAGAACAACCAAGACAGAGAACACAAGATTAAGAATATGTTTTGAGGGACTTCAAGATGGCGGAGGAGTGAGTGGAAGTCACACTGACCTCCTCCCAGGACCCATCTGGAATTACAACTGAATTGTGGAGAAATCACCTGGAAAACAACAGAACAATAGCAAGAGAGGTGTATTAAAACCTTGGACAGAAAGAGGAATCAGCTTTAGCACAAACTAACTGGTAAGGAGTGTGGTAGAGTCTCAAGAAGGTGGACTAGGTGCTCATGGGAGGCAGCACCAGAGGGATATTGAAACTGCCAGTTGGATTTCCCTGAGAGGAGCAGGGTCTAAACCATAAGTGGATATCTCCAGTCTAAAGCACCAGAGCCCAAAAAGCACACAGATAACAGCCAGTTGTGAAAAGCAGCAGGGTGCTCTCTGCCAGAGACAGGCAACTGGAGACACAAAGGGCCATATAAAGGGCCAACACAAAAATTTGCAGTGGCAGCCTCTTACCCTGGGCTCTGGTGGAGGTGGGAGCAGAGTGGGCTGGAGCCACCTGAGGAAAGACTGGGGAAAGAGGCTTTGGGGAGGGAACTGAGAAAGTGGATGGTGGGGTCCTGTCCAAGGGTTGACTCACCCCGCATTCCGCAGCTGCCATCTTGCTCAGGCAGACCACTCCCCAAGTGGCAGCAGCTTGAAAGGACACAATAGCCAAGCCCCTGGGAGGTTTGGCCCTGCCCTGTATTGGACAAACCTGACTGCTGAGTACAGAGTGGAAGTCACAGATAGTAGACCCCTGGCTAAAGGGGATGCAGGATAGTCTAAAGACCCTTGAGGAAAGTCTGAATATGGAAGCATTGGGAAGAGAACTAAGAGAGTAGTTATGGGGATCCTGGTGCTCACTCCTCTCCCATGAAGCAGCAGCCATCTTGCTCTGGCAGACAACTCCCCTGAGAGGCAGCAGTGTGAAAGAACACAATAGACCTGCCCATAGGAGGAACTCTACCCAGCCCTTACTGCTGAGGGCAGAGTGACTAGATTAACAACTTGTGGAAGCAGACACAGACAGTAGATTCCTGGAAGTCTCTTAAAGACTGCCTAAGGTCAGATGGGGTCAAGAGCTGAAAAACCTCAGAGGCAGATCCAGAAAGAAAGAAAAAAATAAAAGCGGTTTCCTACCAGCAAATTTAACATAACAAAGTCAAGAAGTCAAGACAGATCAATTGAAGAAGCAGAAGCAAAAAAGAACACTCTCACAAACAACAGGAAGAAAAAGAAACACCGCCCAATCAAAGGGAAAGGAGGAATCCCCACAAAGAGAACTAAATGAAATAGAGACAAGTAAACTATCAGATACTGAGTTCAGAACAATGGTTCTAAGGAAGCTCAATGAGCTCAGGGAGGTCAGAGATAATTACCAAAAACTATAGGGAAAGTATGAGGAACTTACCATGAACTATATCAGCATGATAAAGGACATAGGAACTATCAATAAGAGGCAAGAGGAAATGAAGAATACAATTTCTGAACTGAGAAACACAACAGAAGGAGTCAAAGAGGCTAGATGAAGCAGAGGATCAAATCAGTGAGCTGGAGGACAAGGTAGAAAAAAGCTCCCAGAAAGAGCAAGAAAATGCAACAAGACTCAAAAAGAATGAAGAGGCATTTAGGGAAATGCAGGACAACATGAAACGTAATATCTGTATAATAGAGATACCACAAGGAGAAGAAGAAGAAGGGATAGAGAACTTGTTTGAAAAAGTAATGATGGGAAACTTTCCTATTCGAGGAGAGAAAAAGTCACAAAAGTCCAGGAAGCACAGAGGGTCCCATTCAAGAGGAAACCAATGAGGCCCACTCCAAGACATATCATCTTTAAAATGGCAAGTATCAAGGACAAACAGAGAATCATAAAGGAAGCAAGAGAGAAAGAGGTAGTAATATAGAAGGGAGCCCCGATACAGCTAGCATCTGACTTCTCAACAGAAACACTACAAGCCAGAAGGGAATGACAAGAAATATTCCAAGTCATGAAAAGCAAAGGCCTGCAACCAAGACAACTCTACCCAGCAAAGCTCTCAATTAAAATGGGAGGTGAAACAAGGAGTTTCCCAGACAAAAGAAGGCTAAAAGAATACACCTTCACCAAACCAGCACTACAAAATGTGTTAAAGGGACTGCTTTAAGAAGATGAAGAAAAAGAGTGAGAGAGAGGATCACAGGTATTAAGGGAAAAAAATGAATACATACCTATCAATAATAACTTCAAAGGTAAATGGATTAAATGTTCCAATAGAGAGACATAGGGTGGCTGAATGGACAAGAAAACATGAGCCACACCTATGCTGCCTACAAGAGACCCACCACAGAACAAAGGACATACACAGACTGAAAGCAAAGGGATGGAAAAAAATATTCCAAGAAAATGGACAGGGAAAAAAAGCAAGGGTAGCCATACTTACATCAGACAAATTAGATTTCAAAACAAAGCCCATAAAGAGACCCAGAAAGACACTTTATAATACTCAAAGGAAGAATCCATCAGGAAAACATAAGCATTGTAAACCTAAATATAGGAGAACCTAAATATATAAGGAAAGTTTTGGAGGACTTCAAGATAGAGACAGCAAAACATTGATAGTAGGGGATTTTAACACTGCACTGTTAACAACGGTTAGAATTTCCAAACAAAACATCAACAAGGATATTGTGGAACTGAACAACGCATTAGATCAAATGGATTTAACTGACATATTAGAATATTTCATCCCCAAAAAGAAAAATACACATTCTTTTCAAATGCACAGGGAATATTTTCAATGATATACTGCATGGTAGGACATAAAACAAGCCTTAATAAACTCAGGAAAATTGAAATCATAGGAAGCATTTTCTCAGACCACAAGGGCCTGAAACTAGAAATCAGCCTCAAGGGAAAAACTCAAAAACATTCAAACTCATGGAGACTAAAAAGCACACTATTAAACAATGAATGGGTCAATAATGATATGAAAGAAGAAATCAAAAATCTTACAATAATAAAAAACATTTGATGGTACCACCTACCCCCTACAAGGCATACAATATAAAGGCAATAAATGGAAAGGAACACACAACAATCTAAAACCTAAGGGACATGGCGAAGGCAGTCCTGAGAGGGAAGTTCATAGCAACACAGGCTTACCTACAAAAGAGAAACATTTCAAAAAACAATCTAACCCTACAGCTTCAAGAACTGGATAAACAACCACAAATAAGGCCCAGAGCAAGTAGAAGGAAGGAAATAATCAAGATCAGAGCGGAACTGAATGACATAGAGACGAAAAGAACAATTCAAAGGATCAACAAATCCAAGAGCTAGTTCTTTGAAATGATAAACAAAATTGACAAGGCTTTAAGCAGACTAATCAAGAAAAAAGGAGAGAGGACCCAAATAAATAATATCAGAAATGAAAGAGGAGAAATAACAACTGATACCACAGAAATACAAATTATTGCAGGAAATCACTATGAACAATGATATGCCAGGAAATTTGAAAACCTCAATGAAATGGATAAATTTCTAGAAAAATTTAACCTTATAACATGGAATGAAGAAGCAGGAAGCCTGAACAGACTGGTAACAGCTAGGGAAATTGAAGCAGTAATTTAAAATCTCCCAGCACACAAAGCCCTGGCCCGGATGGTTTCACAGGAGAATTTCACAAAACATTTAAGGAAGAGCTAACCCCGGTCTTTCTCAGACTATTCTAAAAAACCCAAGAAGAGGGAAGACTCCAAAACTCTTTTTATGAGGCCAGTATCATCCTAATCCCAAAACCAGACAGAGACACAACCAAGAAAGAAAACTACAGATCAATAGCGCTGATGAACATAGACACTAAAATCCTCGGCAGAATATTGGCAAACCGCATCCAACAATACATTAAAAAGATCATCCACCATGATCAAGTGGGATTCATCCCAGGGATGCAAAGATGGTTCAATATTCACAAATCAATAAACATAATACATCCTATAAACAAAAGGTAAAGGAAAAACTACATGATCTTATCAATAGATACAACAAAAGCATTTGATAAGGTACAGCACCTATTTATGATAAAAACACCCTGCAAAGTGGGAATACAGGAGGCATACAATATAAAGGCAATAAATGAAAGACCTATAGCCAATCTCATACTTAATTGTCAAAATATAAAAGCTTTCCTACTAAAATCGAGAACAAGACAAGGATGTCCGCTTTCACCACTTCTTTTCAGCATAGCATTGGAAGTCCTAGCCACAGCGATCAGACAAGAAAGAGAAATAAAAGGTATCCAAATTGGAAAGGAGGTAGTAAAACTATCATTGTTTGCATATGACATGATAGTGTACATAAAAAACCGTAGAGACTCCACTAAAAAACTACTCTACCTAATAAGTGAATTTGGCAAAACAGCAGGATACAAAGTCAATATTCAGAAATCGAAGTCATTTTTGTACACCAAAAATGAAATATCAGAAGCAGAAATCAGGAAAAAAAATCCCCTTTGCTATAGCAACAAGAAAAGTACTTAGGAATAAAGTTAACCAAAGAGTTAAAAGACCTGTATGCAGAAAAGTATACAACACTGAAAAAAGAAATTAAGAAAGACAAGAATAAATGGAAGCATATACCGTATTCATGGATGGAAGGATTAACATCATCAAAATGTGCATACTACACAAAGCAATTTTTACATTCAACGCAATCCCTATTAAAATACCAATGACGTATTTCACAGACACAACATTTCAAAAATTTATATGAGACCATAAATAACTGTGAATAGCCAAAGCAATTTTGAGAAAGAAAAACAAAGTAGGAGGGATCACAATACCTGACATCAAACTATATTACCAGATGACTGTAATCAAGAATCTGGTACTTGTCTAAGGACACATAGATTAATGGATCAGAATAAAAAGTCCAGAAATAAATCCATGACCTTATAAAATTAATATTTTGTAATAGGAGCAGAAGCATAAATTGGAATAAAAATAATCGCTTCAACAAATGGTGTTGACAGAGCTGGACAGCTACATGCAAAAAATTGAAATTTGATCACCAACTGGCACCGTACACAAAAATAAACTCAAGATGGATAAAGACTTAAATATGTCACAACACCATAAAAGTCCTAGAGGAGAACATAGGTAGGAAACTCTCAGATATCCCACTCAGCAACATTTTCAACAATATGTCCCCTAGAGCAAGGGACATAAAGAAAAGAATAAACAAGTGGGACCTCATGAAAATAAGAAGTTTCTGTACGGCTAAAGAAAACATCAGCACAATGGAAAGGGAACCAACCATATGGGAGATACATCAGATAGAGATTTGGTCTCCAAAATATGTAAAGAATTCACATAACTCCACTCTAGGAAGACAAACAATCTTATTAAAAAATGGGCAAAGGACCTGAACAGACACTTCTCCAAAGAGGGTATACACAGGGCCCAGAGACATATGAGAGGATGCTCAACAACACTAGCCATGAGAGAAATGCAAATTAAAACCACAATGAGATACCACTTCACACCTGTCAGAATGTCCATCATAAACAGGTCAACAAATAATGGGTGCTGGTGAGGCTGTGGAGAAAAGGGAACCCTAGTGCACTGTTGGTGGGAATGCAGACTGGTGCGGCCACTGTGGAAAACAGTTTGGAATTTCCTCAAAAAGCTAAAAATAGAACTGCCTTTTGACCCAGCTATTCCACTGGTGGGATTATACCCTAAGAATCCCAAAACACCAATTCAAAAGCTCCTATGGACCCCAATGTTCATCACAGCACAATTTACAATAGCCAAATTCTAGAAGCAACCTAGGTGCCCATCAGTAAATAAGTGGATCAAAAAACTGCTACATTTACTCAATGGAATATTACGCAGCAGAAAGAGTGAGCTACTACCCTTTGCAACAGCATGGATGGAACTGGAGAGCATTATGCTAATGAAATAAGCCAGGGGGTGAAAGACAAATATGATATGATCTCACCTATAAGTGGAACCCAATCAACAAAACAAACAAGGATGGAAAATGTAACCAGCAACACTGAAAGAAAAAAGAAACCAACACAATGAAGAGTGAAAGGTGGGGCAGGGAAAGGGAAGGGAAGGGTCAAGTAAAGGAACATGTATAAAGGACCCATTGATGAAGCCAAAGTGGGACAGTATTGAGAGAGGGAGGGGGAACAGGGGCAGGGGAAAGTGGTGGGAGGAAAACGGAGACAAATGTATTTGAACAATATAAAATAAAATAAAAATAAATAGAAAAAGAAAGAAAGAAAGAAAAAGTGTGGAAAGAACAAAAGCCAAAACATGAAGCCAAAAACACAGTAAATGCACAAGACAATGATGAGATGGAAAGGACAGATAAAGGGAGACAGTCAAGAAATGTGAATGTCTGTAATGTTGGGACACTTGGGCAGCTGATTTGTGGGGCAGTACTTCTGCATGTTATTACGTCAGGTAGAAACAACAATAATCACACATGCATTTATGCATACATACACTCAAAGGAAATGTAAACATGGAGGAAGCTATGATGTCTTATTTATATTAAGATATGTAAGACAAATTGGCAGAGTTTATAGAGTCTTCAATGCTGTCCTTTGTCTGATCCATGTCTATGACCTCAGGACTTGATAATGATGTTGGGAATAATAGCAGTTACTATAACATAAACCAATTTGCTGAAGATGCTATAGAAAATTATGTATAAACCCAGTAATATTTAACATTAATTTTGATAGAACTGCCTTGGAGATAATAATTAATTGATTTGATTTGAAAAATGTTAACAAAAATGTTGATTTGAAAGTGTTAACAAGCATATAAGTTAAAGAACACCAACAAATACATAAATTATATGAGTAAGCAAAATATTTCCACAGGTCCATGTGGAAGTAAAGCATTAATTGGTCTGAGGCCTAAAGAGGCAGCAATGTCAGTTGGCATGTCTGTCACCAGCCAGAGAACTGCCATCACTCTCCCTGTCACTTACTAGGAAGGTTAAAAATGTTTGATGAACTCCTCTGGATTGATTTATTTAAGGTTTTATGGAGAGAGTTGTAGGAATTCAGAAACAGTTTGAATCATGGGCGGGGATTTTGAGCAACAAGGGTGCATTCCACAATAGAAGCACAGAGAACAGAGGTGGGAGTGGGAAGAACAGACGGAAGACCTCACCTAAAAGGAATGGAGATGATGGACAGGGGAGCAGGCAATTCCATATAAGGTTTAAATACATAAGATGTTTTTATTATACCAAGACAATGAAGTATGACAGCCAGCTGACTGCAGATGTTTATGATTAGCACAGTACTCCGTTCTCACTGTTCTGAACTCTGCTCTATTCCAAGTAAACCTGGATTGTTTTTGTTTTTATTAGCCTTATACAATTTATTCACGCTGAGGAGCTTAGTAAGCTATTTAGATAGACGTTACCTGTAGATATTATATCCTATAAGTTATTTGCATAGGTAAGGATGTGATGTCCCTAAGTAGGTAATGGTATTACTATATTCTGAAATGGTCCCTTTGGGACAATCCTTATGTAGTTTCCTGTTTCCTGTCAGTATGGTTTAACCTATACATTGAAGAGAAGAGTTGCAGCAGGTTTAAATGTTTCAAAGTAAAACTTGTTTGAGTTGCATAAAGTAATTGATACCTAAAGCAGAGAAAGCATCAGTCATGCTCAGTATTTTTTTGTTTTGTTTGTTTTTTTAAAAAAAGAAAAAAAAACCCTTAAAAACCTGGTTTTGTCACTTGATTGTATCATTTATGAATGTGTTCCAAATGGATGTAGTTTATAAAGTCCTGAGAAAGTAAATTCACATTTGTGAAGAGTGTACAAACTAAGCTTCCTTCCCATCCTACTTCTGTTTGCTGGGCTTTATTTTTTTTTTAATCTTTTTTCAGTACTTTAATGAGCAGTGAATTTTTCACAATTAATGAGAGCCAATCACTACAGTGGGGAATATACACTTATAAAATTATGACAAATAGTTACAAACCGTGCGATCGGAGTATACAAATTATAGCATAAGCAGAAAATAGTTATGCTTGATTGAAGCAATTAAATGTTTTCTTTAAAAAAAAGCTCCAGTGAGAATATTTGAGAAAATGGCTTTTTAATCATCTGTAGAACTGCAAATATTACTGTCTCATAATAGTTTTAAAGTCCGTCATGTTTACAACTAACTGTAATTCTTTGCATAGCCATGGGAGTCTTCCCCCAGAAACCTGTTTACTTGAAACTTATTTTTAATCACAGACTCAGCATCATCTCATTCTCCTTCTGAATGATATCACAATACTTTCTAGGACTAGAAAATGAGACATTTGTATTCCATGAAAAAGCAAGTACCGCCTGCTCTATGTAGCCTGATAATGGAAAAAAAAAATCCTAGATCAATAAGCCTGTCATCTTTCAGGTGAACTGTCTCCACCAAATTGGAACTTGACCAAAGGTGGGGATAAAGTTCTGCAGAGCCCTGACAGAAAACCTATGTTATGCTATGGAGTCACTTTAGACAAGAAGGAAGAGGCCACGTGGTCTCACCTGAGAATGTGCAGGTGAAACCAGGTTTGCAGGGAAACCTGGGAACCCTGTGAGGAAAGGGAGGCTGGGAAAGAGAAAATATCTCAGTTTTCTTTTGCTGTTGTTTTCTTTGTTTGGAGTGCAGCAGAGAGAAGAAAGGGAAGGGAAAGCTAAGATCTTACACAGGTAAGAGCAATGGGACAGCAAGACCTGTCACAGCAAGACCCAGAAACAAGATCTGAGCTCTGTTGAGTTTGGGTCAGTCTCCTTTGTTCAGCTCAGCTTTGCACCTTGTGAAAGCCTAGAGAATCTGACAATGGATCCATGTTCCTGGTGGACTGTTGAGCACACAAAGGAGCAGAGGCAGAAGCATAATCATGCCCCATATGCATCTAGTAAGAGAGACAAGGAAAGCACTCACAAGGTGCACACTTTATTCTAAACATAAATGAGATCATCTCAGGGACTTCCAGACATAATTTTAGAAACTTTTCAAGAGTTCTTGGTGTCTTTACCAAATGGATACATACCACCAGCAATACTTAGCTAAACAATGTTAGGGATATCTTATTCATAGGCATGAGCTGATCAAGTTTGAAAACTTTTACTTTTTGTCTGTTTATTTTATTTGTAGCAAAATTTGTATTTCTTGTAATAGTACATTTTTTTTAACTAGTACAGTCCAGAGGGCTCCCTGAATGAACTGAACACAAAAATTACTTTTTGAATACAAGTCCCAGAGGCTTTATATGCTGGCCACCAAGACCACATGCCTTTTGAAATACCCAGTTTAGACAATCATATATTGTTTGAGGATTTACTAGGTGATAGGCACTGTGTTTAAATGTTCTAAAACATTTAATCTTCAGAACAGCTGTTTTTACAGAAGCTTTCAAAGTAAGGAAACCAAGACTCAGAGAGACGAAATGAGTAGGTCATGATAGAAATCTAACAATATTAGATAGCATCTAGACAGAAACCAATTGTATCTGATTTCAGTTACCAAATTTGTAATAAAATAGTATTCCTTCAGGCTTGATATAATAGTATAACCTTTTTTTTAAATTAGGAAGAAATGTTACCATATATGTAAAATTTAACAGAAAAAAAGATATTAATTTTTATATTAACATTGCACTCAACAAAATTTAAAATTTTCCCACTGTCTTAATATCATAATAGTTTAAACCTTTAATGTGAATGTGTGCTTCTTTAGATCTTTTATGTATATCTACAATTTTATAGTCTCCTTTTTCATGTGATATTAAATTACAAAAATTTTCATAATTTGACTTTTTCTTCATGGTACCATCTTAGTGATTCCATAATTCATTTAATTAATCAAATTAGTACCAAGAGAGAAATGTATCTTACATCTGCCTAAAAACATGCCTTATCTTGATTATTTTGGTACTTTTCACAACTTTTTCTGATTTTTATTTCTTGAATTTTGTCTAGGGTCATGTCCCTAGGTGGGCTGCGGGAGACAGCCCACAAAATCACAGTGGACTCTTCATAAATAATCCTTTTTTCTGACTTTTGATGTATTCTTTAACTTTCACCAAAATATATATTGAAACATAATTACCTTAGGAAAGATGTTTTCCTTCCAGGATGAAAGTGCTGTCTCCAGAAGCTATGAGGTAAGGAATTTGGCCCTCCACTAGGTATTAGACAATTGTTCCTCTTGGTCCCTTTGTTGGTTCCTTCACTTTCACCATTCTTACAGCTTTTAGGTTTCCAAATTAAGCCATGGGCCTCATATTACATACAAATAATAAGGTATCCATTTACTTAGAATAAATTGGGTCTGTGACTTGACAGCAAACTTAGAAAAATCTCCAAAACAGATAATATCTACCGTTCTGAAAAAAAAAGAAAAGAAACTTGTAGTTTATAAAGTTTGATGTACTGACTTATTAAATATTTTGCTTTACTTGTAAGATTTTTTTCTTTCTTGTATTTCCTTATTCCTGGTAATGGCTTTTTCTTTTCTGCTAAAAGAAGACCCTATACCATTTCTTATTTAATGGAGGAATTCTGGATGAATTCTTATAGTTTTTGCTTATCCATGAAACTATTTATCTCTCCTTCAATTCTGAAGAATAACCTTGCTAAATTATTCTAAGTTGTATATTCTTTTTTTGTTTGTTTGTTTTTCAGCACTTTAAAGATGTCCTATAACTCCTTTCTGGACTGTAAAGTTGCTGCTGAGAAGTCACTTTCATGATATATTGATGATTAAATTTTAAAGCTTGATAAGTCAAATCTCACTTTAATTGCAAATTGTGTTTCATTGCAAATAGTTATACATTTTAGAAAAAAAGAAATAAAATTACTATTCCATAGAAAATCTTTACTATGTAAAATCCTTGTAACTGGCTTACACTGTTATGTTGCATGTGGTTTATACAGTTTCACAGGTTTTTATCAGTGGCTCATTCAATGTTTTAAAGAACACATTTAATTTTTTATTGAACACTTATTAAGACCCATTTATATTTAGCTCTTCCTGAGGTTCAACTTGTTCAGAGAAATTCAATTTATTAAAATATTGGAGTTGCAAAACTCTTGGAAGTTATCTAATCTGTTCTTTAATTTCTCAGTTTAAAAATAAACAAATAGAAATAGAAAGACATGACACTTACCTAAGTAGCACATAACTTTTTTGATTTGCAGAACTTCTCTTTCTGCCATGTTACCTGCTGATACCTTGAGTAAACATTCGCTGGTGTTATCTCAAAATGTTACTCTTTTGCTACACCTTTAAATGCAGAAGGAAGAAAGGGAGAGAGGGAGGGAGGGAGGGAAGAAGGAAGAGAGGGAGGGAGGGAGGGGAATGAAGGAAGACAGCATAAATGAATAGATTATCTTGTCTAATTGTGTGTGTGTGTGTGTGTGTGTGTGTGTGTGTAAGATCAATAGTTCACTCTAATGTCAATTTTCATCATCTCATGTAAGTCTTTGTAATCATATGTGCTTGCAAAAACTCCAATGTTTTCTTCCTATGTTGCTTTATAAAGAAGAGAATTACAGTTTTATTTTTGATGTTTAAGTGGTTAAAGTTAAAATTTATAAATATGTATAGTGAAATTTTTTTATTAAGATTTAAGACCTAGGGATAATGATGGATAACAGCTGGATGAAAGAGAACAGTTATATAATTTGAAATTTAAAGAATTTAAATGAATGGACTAGCTCCATTTATTTTACCTTTGTTAACCCTAATTCTGTCAGTACAGAAAAGAGATAATGCTAATATATTACAATGTGTGCATAGAATTATTTTGAGGCTTAAATGGGTTAATGTCTGGAGAAGTAGTTCTTGAAGTGGGACATGGTATAGATATGAAGAGTAGTTGTTGTTATCCATAATTTTCCAAGCTACTAAATAATGACCCTAAGTTATGTGTAAAGATTAACCTTGTGTTGGGCAGAATTACATAAATTACTGTCATTTTCTAGATGCTGAAATACTCACCTAATATTAATTATTTGTACTATTCTCTAATAGGGTCTTAACATTTCATCCAGGTTATCTCTCTGGTCTCTTTATTAACTACACAATAGAATTTATTAATGATAGCTAGAGAAAAGAGCCTGAAATTAATTCTAAAAATAAAAGCCTGGACCAAAGGCAAAAGTTCAGTATGTGAAAGCGATGAGATGAAAGCCTAGGGTTTTCTTCAGACAAAGCATGGATGTGTTTTCTCTACTATTGCTTGATCATCTTCAGCCCTAGGAGTGCAGTAGTTTGCACATGAAAGGAAATTAAAGGATAAAGTGTGTGGGTAGGAATTATCCAACCTCTTGAAGGCTGCCTTATCAGAAGACACAGCAACTCAGTCTAGCTTCTACCTGTCATCACGTCAACTTGCTGATGAAAGTTGATTCTTACATTGGCCATAAACTGTTACAATGCTCAGACTAGAACACCTTGTCTCGAATGGAATGTCTTGCTAGACTAAACCAATTAGATCTCTACCAAGGAGATGGTACACTTATTATAATTTCCAAATTTTCCAAGAGTAGTTAAAAATCAAGTAAGCACTGTAAGATTTAAAAGGGCATCAACCAATGGAAAAATCAAATCCACTTACTGCCCGCAGCTTCTCTTCTCCATCCCTTGCAGATCGGTGCTAGAGAAATTACAGTACTTTACATGCTTATGCGTGTGTGTATGAAAGCGTGTGTGTGTACGCACATGTGTGGGAAGGGTTTTGAAACGATTTACAACTGCCGGTTTTCTGATGAATGAAAGCATTAGAATAGCAGATGTAGAGTATGGGGCTAGAAAGTAAAAAGCTAAGCACTGCCTTGGAGCACCAGGAAATGGGGCCAGCATGGTGAAAGCAATCATGTTGCCTGGGCTGTGAAGGTTTTAATGTACAATAAAGCACTTTGATAGCTGCCTTTAAAAAAAGGACTGGTAATGTTTGCAAGTGTTTCCTAAAGCCGCACTGAAATACCTCCAGCAGCTAACAAAGGGGAAAGGGTGAGTCGTCATCAGTGATATGGGGAAAGGTGCTAAGTGACTCTGGCACATGGCACAATAAGTGGAAGGTGTGGGGTGATAACGCAGAACAGGACTGAATCCACAGGATGCTGCTCCTCCCTTGGAGTAATGCGGAATCCAGAAACAATTGTTTCTCTGCCTCAGTCTTATTAGCTGCTGCAGAAGACTTCTGCCCTTAGAGCTCAGTTATTCTTCAGTTCTGACCCTTCAATTTGCAACTTGAGTTTTCAGGAGTAATCTGTTGGGCAATGTAGAAAAATGGGATTCTGATGCCTGTCCATAAAACGTTTGTCTTCCAGTTAGAGAAGACTTACCCCAAGACCCTGAATAGAGAGAAATTATAGTTTCTTCCTGATAGTATAGGTCCCTGGGTGCAATGGAGGAAATATAGATACAGCACTCACAATATCTCACACATCATTCCTGATAGAAGGAAGCAGCCACTTCTACTCAGTAGTCCTATTAGTTTCTCCCTGTTCAATATCTAAAACTGTGCCTTCACTTAAGGGCAGCTTTCTTATAAATTAGTAGTATCGTTTATTTAGAGAACTAGCTGAGAGACTGTAAATGACAATCTATCATTACTTCTAGAGGAAACGTGGTTACTCAAACTCCAAATGTTATGGATAGCATAGGCATTTCATATCTAGAGAATAAATAATACTTTTTAAATGCTTATAGTATAGTCATTTGACATACATACCAGTAAGAGAACCAGCCACTATGTAGGTTCATGTCTCAAGTTTTTTGATACATTTTAATGAAGTCGACTCAGTTAATAACCTAACCACATTTTTCTTCCAAAATGTATATTTGAACAGAAGGGTATGCAAACAAATTCCTGTTTCTTATGAGCTAAATATTTTAAAAGAAACAAAAGCATTTTCTCAATATTTTTGAAATGTACATGCTGTTAAAATTCAAGACTATAACTTTAATGCTTCATCCTATAAGTTTCATTTCTGAGCTATTAATTTGCTATCATGTTTTGGGGGAACTTGTCAAGTTCAAATTTTTTTCTTTTTTCCATATCTGCAAAATATGCACACATTTGAATTATGACTTTCCTACAGGAACTAACAGCTGTATGTGCAAATCATGCATATAAATCAATTACCAAGGCCTATGTACTATAAATGCACCCATTAATTAAGCAATGTCAGATGCTATGAACCATGAAGTTCATTACATCTTTAGCATTCAAAACCATGGTTTATTTGAAGAAGAAATACTAAGTTTACCTAATAGTTAATGAAATTAAGCCGGATTGTTGCCAACATTCTTATTTTATGCCTAATTCAGTGTTTAAATGTTTATGAATAAAACACTAACTGCTGAACGCAGATATGTTGAAATGTAATTACTGGTAAGTTATAACGCACTTGAGGACTCATTATACCAGACTTGGGAGTTTTAAGATCACCAGAGTAACACACTCTCCAAAAACACAGTTTTTATGGGCTAAAATCTGGAAAGACATAAATGCTGTTGAATTTGTCCTGGCTGAGTGGAAATTTTGATGATCGTGGTGGTATGATTTATGAGTATAACATTTTCCAGTCATTACGTGGTTGCATTTCAGCATTGTGACGTGATTTGCATATATGAATATCCCTGCAAATTAACTTCTGATGACTGCTACATCTGCCTGGATAAAGAAGCCCTTATCTTAAAATCATTGCAGCTGCTAACTTAAAAAAAAAAAAAAAAAAAAAAACAAACCCTGCCTGGAACAGAAATGTTCAGTCCTGTTTCCCTTTGAAATCTACAGTCACTCACTTGACACACATGGGTTCAATTTCAGGGATAAATACATGCTTGAAATGACTAGGTTTACACATCTGTAGACATTTTAACATCCCTTAAGTTGTCTGCCTCACAAAGACTTCCTGGATGGTTCAGAGAAGCCTGACACCTTTTCCCACACCCCTTCATCTGGGCTTGGAAATCCCATGGCTCTTTTTGGTCTGTCCCCAGTATATTGCCTCTCTTGGTCTCCTCCATATAAACCATACTTACCTTTGACCTAAAGTATACCAACTCATGTTAACATATGTATATGTGTTTTCTATATGTCTATATATACGGTACCTATATTTCTATGTTAGCAAACTCTAAAAACTGTTTACCTCTGTGAGTTCAGTAACATGTTACTCAATTTTAGTGGTTTGGGAAATTTAATATATTTTTATTTCATCAAAGTGTTTGAATTATCTGAGTCTTACATTTCACACACACCTTCCAATATTTTTAAAGAGAAACAGCTTTAATTATCCAGAAGAAGCTAGTAACATAATTAATCTTTGAAAATGAAGTATATCCAAAAGTGATTTGGCAAGTTTTTCTTCCCTGCCATATTGGGTAAGTTTCTCTAGTTTTTAAATATGTGGCTGTTTCATTCTTACCTTTGTGTCATCTACTTATTTTGCTCATCTTTTTCAGACAGAAGTCCCATCCTTTCCTTCCTCACTTCCTTTCTACAATTACTTTAAGTAATTTTCTTTTTCTGTTTTTAACATTGTTTACAAATATTTGCTTATGTTAAAGATTTCATCATTTTAAAATTTCATTCTCTTAGGGTTTCTGAAAATGGGATTATACTTAATTTCAATGTGAGAAGTTTGTAACCTACTTTAAAAAATTTTGGAGTATGTTTGACTCACCCCACCATTGAATTCCTTTATTATTTTTCACTGCAAAGAGGAATAATCCCTTTCCCCAAAGAGTCCCATTTCCTTTGTGTTTCTGTATTTTTTAAATTAATAGAGAAATCAGTGCATAATAAAGGCAATAGGCAATTTATTAGATACTAACAGACTGCAAATTCTTGATGTTGGGCTGAAGTTTATCAGTCCATCTTTAGACCAATTTTCTAAGTAAAAAGCAGGTTTCAGATCCTCCAGCTTGCATGATTAACCAGGATCCAACAGTATCATTGGTTCTGTTATTATCTCCCATTTAACGCCATCCCAATCATCACAGGCTCCCTTCATAAAAATGCTGAACTTTTGACAAGTTTGGAATGTAATCCCAGTGAGAAGACAGACAAAACAGGGGAACAAAATGGAAAAGTAGTGGGGCAGGGCGGAGAACACCATACACAAAGCAAACAATTAGATCAGAAATGGAATCACAGAAATGGAGATCACATGGGTTAGCATGGGGGTTAGCAGGAGGGAGGGGGTGGGGAGAGAGTGGGGAAAAAAGTACAGGGAATAAGAACATAACTGGTAGGCACAAAATAGACACAGGGAGGTTAAAAATAGTATAGGAAATGGAGAAGCCAAAGAACTTATATGTATGACCCATGGACATGAACTAAGGAGGAGGAATGATGGATGAAGGGGGTGTGCAGGGTAGAGGGGGACAAGGGGAGAAAAAAATCATAAAACCATAATAGCATGATCAATAAAATATAAAATATACTTAAAAAATAAAAAATTGCAACCCTATAAAAAGAAAAAGCACTACATAGATGCATAAAAAAGTTGACTACTACTGCAAGGGATTGGTGCTTTATAGACCAGGACCTAGTAAAGAGACATGGAATGTGTCTCAGAACTGCCTGCTTGGGAGATGAAAAAAGGAAACATTTATCTATTATGTCACATCTTCTCTTGTTCAAGGCTAACACCTACACATTTACCCCCTATATCTCTAGGTTTCACTTGCATGAGTACTTAGCTGATTTCTGGGTCCCTCACAAGGGGGAAAAACAAACGAACAAACAAAAACAAACATACAAAAAAAAACAAAGAAGACAATGAGAGATACATGGTGCTGGTGCTGGTTGATAGTGATGATAATGAAGCCCTATTCCATTGCCCCTGCACAAAGTTGGTTGAATCCTGAATGGAACTGGTCAACTCCCAAGTGGCTGGAGTAAGAGCTGTGGTTGAGGAGATATTAAAATTGTACCTGAAAGTTATTAGATATAATACACCTTTTGCTCATGGAGACCAACTCATAACCTCCATAAAGCTTCACTAATCATAGACTTCCTATTTAAAGGAGGTCTGCTATAATCTCTCTAAGGTTTCAATATAAAGAGAGTTAAATGGAAACACCTACAGTCCTGACACCATAATATTCACCATCTCCTTCTGCCACTACTCTGCTAATTTTCTCTCATCATTGCTTAACATTTTAACCAGACTAACTTTCTTCTTAGTGGGATGACCCAGACATTAAATAATTAGGATCTATATGCTAGTAAATTCATTCCATCTCTAAAAACCAGATTCACTTTCCCAGAGAGCTATGAGGCCATGGAAGCACAAATTTCATAAGGGAAGCATTGGAGGTGATGGTGAGAGGATCTGTTATCTTGGTCCCCACTGGCTCATTTTTTTTCAAGGATTCCAAAATAGGAAAGAAAAACTTGTTAATTTCAAAATCTTTAAAATTTTAGTTGCCCTTATATATGTCAAATGACACAGCTACTTCATAATCCCTTGTTTTACCTTCTACCCTATCCAAATCCACATATAGGAAATTCTTAGTATTGGGGATGGGTTATGGGCCAGGAGTTACCAGCACATGCTCATCACAAATAAAGGAATTAATATTCACATCTGACTGGTGAATTACAGCTCCAAAATCACATCCTAAATGTTTGTTTTCTAGGACCAGTACAGATAATCATTCTTTTGTCCCAAGCTTCTCCAAAAGATGAGTCTGAAAATGAAGGAACAGGTAGTTTTAGGGACAGAGGGATTACAGGAATCAGGAATTTAGGGCAGAAAGAATTAAAAAAAGGACATTAGTGAAAAACAACAAAAGAATGCATGACCATTTTGGCCATGATTAATGGCAATTATGTTTCATACACTAGACTCTTCTGACATGGCTTACAAAATGTGTCACAGAACAGTCATTTTAGGTAAACACACACGTAGGAAGCATTTAACGATAGGATCTATTCCCCTCTTGATCAAGGGTGGATTTAAAGGCATTAACTTTCTCATACTCCTGGGTTAATCACTGATTACTCTATGACGTTTCCTGTGAGGATCCTTAGCAGTGCCATTTGAGAAACCTCAAAGCAGGATGCAAAATTTCAAATGATGGCCCTGAGGCAAGGCTAGTACTGCATGAAGCTTCTCAAGTCTTCCACAAAACTGATTGCCACAGCAGTGGCTAGAGTAAGAGATAGTGTCAAGAGGATTCTTAATTGGTGTTCAGAAGATGTCTAATTCATTGCTACTCTCCATCATATTTCACCTTTAGATGAACAGGTGTTCACACCCATGCCTGTCTTCATAAAATATGTTGTTCCTAATGACTCTCTTTAAGAGAGTCTGTTTATTTTTAATAGATATGTTCCTCCACTAATAAAATTCTCTTTATTGGTCCAGATTCTTCAAGATTTGTTAAAATATTTGGAACCCTCCAAGGTAACGGAGCTCTAGATGAGTGCCCATTACAGTCTATAAGGGACAAATTACTATAAATTCTTCCATTTGAAAATACATGTCAGAGATGTAAAGAAAACTGTGTGAAAAAAAATGCATTACAGGCTGGATGAAACCGAGGATCAAATCAGTGAGATGGAGGATAAGGTAGAAAGAAGCTCCCAGAAAGAACAAGAAATGGAAAAACGGCTCAAAATGAATGAAGAGGCATTTAGGGAAACGTGGGACAACCTGAAAGGCAATAATATCCACATAATAGGGATACCAGAAGGAGAAGAAGAGGAGTATGGATAGAGAATCTCCTCGAAAAAGTAATGATGGAAAATTTCCCTGATTTGAGGAGAGAAAGGCTCTCATGGATCCAGGAAGCACAGAGGACCCCACTCAAGGGGGACTAAAAGAGGTCCACTCCAAGGCACATCATCATTAAAATGGCAACTGTCAAAGACAAAGAGAGAATCCTCAAGGCAGCAAGGGAGAAGGAGAAAGTAAGCAGATGAAGGAAAAGATTGAGAGAAAGAGGAACACAGGTACAATGAGAAAAGATGAGTAAGTTTCTATCAGTAATATCTCTCAATGTGAATGGACTAAATGCCCCAATCAAAAACACAGGGTAGCTGAATGGATAAGAAAACATGACCCACACATATACTGCCTACCAGAGACCCACCCCAGAGCAAGAGACCTACACAGATTGAAAGAAAAGGGATGGAAAAAAATATTCCAAGCAAATGGGCATGAGAAAAAGGCCGGGGTTGCCATACTTGTATCAGACAAAGTAGATTTCAAAACAAAGGCCATAAAGAGAGACCCAGAGGGGCACTTTATAATACTTAAAGGAAGAATCTATCAAGAACACATCAACATTGTAAACTTATATGCTCCCAATATAAGAACACCAAAGTTTATAAGGAAATTGTTGGATGACTTCAAAAAAGATATAGACAGCAACACACTGATAGTAGGGGATTTCAACACCCCACTGTCAAAAATGGACAGATCTTCCAAACAACACATTCATAAACATATTGTGGCGCTGAATGACACACTGAATCAAAGAGACTTAACTGACATATATAGAACCTTACATCCCAAAGAAGAAAAATACACATTCTTTTCAAATGCTCATGGCAGTTTTTGAAAGAGAGACCACATGATAGGACACAAAGCAAACCTCAGCAAATTCAGGAAAAGTGAAATAATACCAAACTTTTTCTTGGACCACAAAGGCTTGAAACTGGAAATCAACCTCAAAGAGACGCTTCAAAAATGTGCAAACTCATGGAGAGTGAAAAGTAGACTATTAAACAATGAATGGGTCAATAATGAGATAAGAGAAGAAATCAAAACATTTCTGGAAACAAATGAAAATGAACAGACAACAGTCCAAAACCTATGGGACACAGCAAAGGCGGTCCTGAGAGGGAAGTTCATAGCAATACAGGCTTACCTAAAATAGATAGAAACATTTCAAATAAAAGACCTAACACTACAACTTCAAGAACTGGAGAAACAACAACAAATAAATCCCAGAGCAAGTAGATGGAAGGAAATAGTCAAGATTAGAGCAGAACTGAATGACATAGAGACGAAAAGAACAATTCAGAGGATCAACCAATCCAGAAGCTTGTTCTTTGAAAAGATAAATAAAATTGACAAGCTTTTAAGCAGACTCATCAAGAGAAAAGGGAGAGGACCCAAATCAAAAATATCAGAAACGAAAGAGGAGAAATAATAACTGATACCACAGAAATACAAAGGATCATCAGAAACTACTATGAACAATTATATGCCAAGAAATTTGAAAATCTTGATGTAATGGACAAATTTTTAGAAAAGTATAATCTTCCAACACTGAAGGAGGAAGAAACAGAAAGCGTGAACAGACCGATAACAGCTGGGGAAATGGAAGCAGTCATCAAGAAACTCCCGGCACACAAAGCCCAGGGTCGAACGGTTTCACAGGAGAATTTTACAAAACATTTAAGGAAGAGCTAACCCCTGTCCTTCTCAGACTATTCCAAAAAATCCAAGAGGAGGGAAGACTCCCAGACTCTTTCTATAAGGCCAGCATCACCCTGATCCCAAAACCAGATAAAGACCCTACAAAGAAAGAAAACTTCACACCAATTTCACTGATGAACATAGATGCTAAAATCCTCCACAAATTATTGGCAAACTTCATCCAGCAATACATTAAAAAGATTATCCACCACGATCAAGTGGGGTTCATCCCAGGCATGCAGGGATGGTTCCATATACACAAGTCAATAAACGTGATACATCACATAAATAAAAGACAAAAACCACATGATCATCTCGATAGATGCAGAAAAAGCATTCGATAAGGTACAGCACCCATTTATGATCAAAACACTCAGCAAAATGGGAATAAATGGGGCATTCCTCAACGTAATAAAGACCATATATGAAAAACCTAAAGCTAATATCATACTCAATGAACAAAAACTGAAAGCTTTCCCACTAAGATCGGGAACACGACAAGGATGTCTGCTCTCCCTGCTTCTTTTCAACATCGTATTGGAAGTCCTAGCCACAGTGGTCAGACAAGAGAAATAGATAAAAGGCATCCCAATAGGAAAGGAGGAAGTAAAGCTATCATTGCTTGCAGATGCCATGATAGTGTACATAGAGAACCCTGTAGACTCTACCAAAAAACTCCTCAACCTAATAAGTGAATTTGGCAAAACAGCAAGATAAAAGTCAATATTCAGAAATCAAAGGCATTTTTGTACACCAGCAATGCAATAGAAGAAGAAGAAATCAGAAAAAAAAAAAAGCATTCGATATAGCAAGAAGAAAAACAAAGTACGAAGGCATAAATTTAACCAAAGATGTAAAAGACCTATATGCAGAAAACTATACAACATTAAAAAAAGAAATTAAGGAAGACGCAAATAAATGGAAGCATATACTGTGCTCATGGATTGGAAGAATTAATATCATCAAAATGTCCATACTACCCAAAGCAATTTAAAGATTCAACACAATCCTTATTAACATACCAATGACATATTTCACAGAAATAGAACAGACATTTCAAAAATTGATATGGAACCATAAATGACCCTGAATAGCTGCAGCAAATTTTGAGAAAGAAACACAAAGTAGGAGGGATCACAATACCAGACATCAAAGTCTACTACAAAGCCACTATACTCAAAACAATCTGGTACTGGCACAAGAAAAGACCCATAGACCAGTGGAACAGAATAGAAAGCCCAGAAATAAACTCAGGTCTCTATGGGCATCTAATTTGACAAAGGGGACAGAAGCATAAAATGGAGCAATAATAGCCTCTTCAACAAATGGTGTTGGGAGAGCTGGACAGCTACATGCAAAAAATTGAAATTGGATCATCAGCTGACACCATACACAAAAATAAACTCAAGATGGATAAAAGACTTCAATATAAGTCACAACACCATCAAAGTCCTAGAGGAGAACATTGGCAGGAAACTCTCAGTTATCCCACACAGCAACTTTTTCACTGATATGTCTCCTAAAGCAAGGGACATAAAGGATATAATAAACAAGTGGGACCTCATCAAAATAAGAAGCTTCTGCACGGCTAAAGAAAACATCAGCAAAATGAAAAGGGAGCCAACCCTATGGGAAAATATATTTGCTAATGATACATCAGATAGAGGTTTGATCTCCAAGATATATAAAGAACTCACTCGACTCCACTCCAAGAAGACAAATGATCCAATCAAAAAATGGGCAAAGGACCTGGGCAGATGCTTTTCCAAGGAGGAGATACAGAGGGCCCAGAGGCATTTGAAAGGATGCTCAGCATCACTAGCCATCAGAGAAATGCAGATCAAAACCACCATGAGGTACCACCTCACCCTGGTCAGAATGGCCATCATAAGCAGATCAACAAACAACAGGTACTGTGGAGAAAAGGGAACCCTAGTCCACTGTTGGTGGGAATGCAGACTGGTGCAGCCACTGTGGAAAGCAGTGTGGAATTTCCTCAGAAGCTGAAAATGGATTTGCCTTTCGACCCCATGATTCCCCTGCTGGGACTTTACCCTAAGAATACCAAAACGCCAATACAAAAGAACGTCTGCACCCCAATGTTCATAACAGCACAAGCTACAATAGCCAGGTGTTGAAGCAACCTAAATACCCATCAGTAGATGATTGGATCAAAAAGTAATGGTACATATACACAATTGAATACTACGCAGCAGAAAGAAAAAAAGAACTACTAAACTTCGCGACAGCATGGATGGAACTGGAGAGCATTATGCTAAGCGAAATAAGCCAGGGGGAGAAAGACAAATACCATATGATCTCACCTATAAGTGGAACCTAACCAACAATACAAAGATGCAAGGAAAATAAGACCAGCAACACTGAAAGGAAAAGAAATCAACAGGTACAAGAGGGAAGGAGGGAGGGGGGCTGGGGAAAAGGAAGGGAAGGGGAAAGTCAAGGAACATACAGCAAGGACTCATGGACAAAACCAAAGGGGAAGAGCTGAGAGAGGGAAGGAGGAAGGGGGCAAGGGAAAGTGGTGGGTGGTAGGCAGAGACAAATGTATTTGAAAAAATAAAATTCAATAAAAAATAAAATTAAATTAAATTAAAAAAAGAAAAAACTGCATTAAATTAAAAACATTATTATATCTGCAACTAAATCCTAGAGAGTTCAGAAATCTAAGATATTTTAAAATATTTGCATGAATCCTCCTCTCTTCAGCTATTTGAATTTATATGTGTAAAATAATTTCATTTTTTAACTAATAACAATCTCTAAGGTCATGAAACATAATTGCTTTAATAATATTACCAAATATCTGATATTTTGACAATAAAATTTTAGATTTATATCACTAATTGGTTGTAGTTACAGAATTATCACTTTCAGGTATCTTACTAAATATTGGAGAAAGTGTCACTGAACACCTGCAGTTCTATATTACAATAATTTGAATTAATACTTGTTTAGTTTAAAAGTGTATTTAAAAGGAAGTTTAAAACACTTGTTAACATTTCCCACTTAAATATAATTTTAAAAGCTGAGCTTAATGATTCTTGGATAATAGTATTATTGGTCTTATGTCAATCATCTGATAGTCTACCATATATTTTTATAGTTGTTTTAAATACTATCTTACTTTTCCTCTTATTTCTGTATTTTGCTGTAAGAACTATATTTTTGAGGGGCTATTTATTTTAGTAAATTAAAATGTTTATACACATTTTTACTAGAATAATACCCAGAAGTCTTTTACTTCTTTACTTCTACAACATATGCAACTTTTTTTCTTTTTAAAATGATGAGGAACGACTATAATTATTTTTTGGAAATGTGTTGATGTATTTATAATATCATTATGCACAGGGTCTGGCACAAATAATGCCCTTATCTTATTACAAAATCTTTTCTTCCAAAATCATAAGCATGTAATTTTGTAACATAACAATATCACACTCAAGCTCACCATGTGAAATTTTAGGTGGAATGTTCATATAAAAACTATAAATTATTACACCCATATTATTAGTCTACCAACCACATTCAAGCAAGCCTTATTCTGCTGGACCCTTTACTCACAATTTAGTGATTTTCTTTAAATATACATATGTATTGTTGATATATATAATGTTTTCAAGTTATGAACTAAAAAACATATAGAAATTACCTCAGTCACTACCCTTAATTTCCATTCCTCAAAAGCAACCACTTTTATTCAACTCTGCCATTAATATGCCTATACTGTACTACTGTTACATGCAGTGCATGTGTGTGGAGAGAGAGAGAGAGAGAGAGAGAATGGGAGAGAGAGAAAGAAAACCATCAATCAGTTGTCTCCCATACATGCCGCAACCAGAGAATGAATCCTCAACCTAGGTACTTGCCCTATACAAGAATTGAACCTCCCAATCTTTTGGTGTATGAGATGGTATTCCAACCAGCTAAGTCATACCTGTAAAGACCATTATATGGTTCTTTGGTTTCAGCTTTTATTTCTTAACATTAAAAAGTATTGTTTTTTACATTCATTCCTTCCCTCACAAACATGTACACCCTTCCTCTCTCCCTCTCTCTCTGACTCTCATAAAGGCATTAAAATATAATTGGTTAAGTCAATATTGATTACTTACATTATTATGACTTTGTACATATTATTTATAGTGGAACCAGGTACTGTTCTATAATTATAGTTTATGTGTGTGTAAAACTTTTCATTTTATAGGAGATGATAATCATGTCTATTTATTTAACTTGTTTTACATTTATATTTTTTCTCTCTATTTATATCTTATATCTTCCCCTTATATCTCTCCCCTCAGCAATCACCACACTGTTGTCCAAGTCCAAGAGTCCTTTTTCCTTTTTGCTCAACCCCTCCACCCCTAAACCTCCTCCCCCACACTAGCTGTCATCTGTTCTCCATCTATGAGTCTATGTTTTGCTTGATAGTTCAGTTTGTTCATTAGATCCATTTATTTAACTTTCTGTGTAGCTATTACTAATTCATTTCCTCTAGGTACACTTAAGGATCTAAAAATCTTTCAATCTATTTTTTTTAATTATGACTTTCCTACAGAATCACTCATCACTTACTTATCACAGGTTTGGTTATTCACCAACCTGGAGATGTAATTTTTATTGGGGTTTCTTTTCATTTCACCTCTTTGTTGTATTGAATTCCCACACCAACATTAGAAGTGTATTTTGCCCATATCTATTTGAAAACTTTATATACCTCTGCTCTACTGTTCTATAAATAATGTCATTTATTAAGTCAAATATTTAAATACATACAAAAAAGCAAATAAATAACTCATTGTCAAGAAACAAAGTAATTAGCAGAATAAAACTGAAAAATGGCCCAGGTGTTTTAATATCAAACAGGTTACTTAAGTCTATTATAATTAACATGTTAAAAATTTCAGTGGAAAGCTAGACAGCATGCTTGTTAAAATGGGGGATTGCAAAAGAGAAATAGGAACTATAAGAAAAATTCAAGAGAAATTACTAGAAATAAAGATATGCAGTAACAGAGGTTAGGGATATCTTTAATAAGCTTGTTGGAAGACAACTGTCTATGGATTTCATAAATTCTTACATGGCCTGGGCCTTCTGAAAAGTGATATGTTTAAAAAGAAAACAGTGTTGAAAACTAGAGGTATCCTAACACTTCAGGGAGATTTGAAGACTCACTTAGATATCCCAAGGTAGTGAAAATGAAGTCCTTGTTTTCCTCACACCAGAGAAATTTGCTTATATTCCAGGGTAATTAGTAATCTCTCTCTTGGGAGAGGAAGGCAGGCAGTGTGCTAGCAGCCCCATAAAAGCAGAACATTATCTAATTTCAAAAATGTTTGCCTGTAGTGCACACCATTGTGCAGGTAAATGTCTGGTCCCTGCTAGATATCTCTGATCTTTGTGAGAACTGGGGTATGGAGAACCAACACAAGATATTTCTCTGGCTGTTATGTTTGCCAAAAGTAATAAATAAATAGCACAGTTTGTCCCAGGCATTTGTGTTCTTCTGTCAGTAGATCTACATTTAAGAGTGGCAAAATAATTTGCTAAGTTGCACATAGGATAAAATCTCAGATGCTTCACAGCTTCTTATTTAACAGGGTTCATCAGTAGACTTGACACAACAGAAGAGGAAATCAATGAACTAGAAGAGAAGTCCATGAAAATTACCATACTACACATTATTGGAAAAAGAGTTAAAGAAAAGTGAAAACAAAACATGCAAGATCTATCAGAAAATATCACATGCTTTAATATGTGTGTAATCTGAGTCCTATAAGAAGAAGGGAGAGAGAACAGAATAGAAAAAGTATTTGAAGAAATAATGGTAAAGAGTTTCCAAAAATAATGAAAGACATAAAATGACAGAAACCAAGATGCTCAGAGAACTCCAAGCAGACTAAGTAGCAAAGACTGAGGTGCTAGAAAGCACTGTATGCATTGACAGGGCTTTCAAAAGGTAGGTGTCACTACAGAATTATCTGCTTGAGCCATTTAACAAGGGAAACTCCAATGCTTATTATTATTTTTTATGTCTTCCTTTTTTTTAACTGATTTTAATCTATGATATGCCTGCCTAGCAGTGGTCTCAGAGCCAGATATTAGAAGCAGTCCCAAATATTTCACCATTCAATATTAAGTCTTTTTTAAATTTACCTGTCTGATAAATAATACTATCCACACTTGGTTTATCTGTTGTACTCAAAATCACGGTCTCTGCTTCAGGTTCACTTCTCAGAGAACAAACCTTTGTTATTATTCTGTTAATTACATAGAGTGAAGTTAGACCTCTAGAGTTCTAATTGCTTCATACAAAGACTTTCTGCTCTCACTTGCAAAGTTATATCTATTTTCTAATAATTCCAGGATCTGCAACATGGATCAGTCTGATTCTGGGCTTCACTTTCCAGTGAATTAAACTTTTTTAATTTATTTTTTTTATTTTATTGTTTATGTGATTATAGTTGCCACAATTTTTACCACGTCACCCCCCTCCACCCAGCCTACCCACCTGCTTCCATATCATTCTCCTCACCATTGTCTATGTCCATGGGTCATGCACATATGTTCTTTGGCTAATCCCTTCACCTTCTTTCAGTCAGTCCCCCTCCTCCCCCTCCCTACTTACAGCTATCATTATTTTCTATTATTCTATGCCTCTAGTTCTATTTTGTTCATTAGTTTACTTTGTTCAGTACATTCCTGTTATATGTCAGATTATATGGGATTAGTTAGTCTTTCACCAACTGGCTTATTTCTCTTCATATAATAGTCTCCAATTCCATCCATCCTGTCAAAAAAGGCAGGAATTCCTTCTTTCTCTCTGCTGTGTAATACTCCATTGTATAATTGTACCGCAGGTTTTTAACCTACTCATCTACTCATGGGCACTTAGACTGATTCCAAATCTTGGCTATAATAAATAGCACTGCTATGAACATGGCGATGCATAAATTATTTTGAATTGGTGTTTGGGGATACTTAGGGTATAGTCCCAGCAGTGGAAACACTGGGTCAAAGGGCAGTTCCATTTTTAGTTTTTTTGAGGAAATCCCATACTGTTTTCCAGAGTGGCTGCATCAGTCTGCATTCCCACCAACAGTGCACTAAGGTTCCCTCTTCTCCGCATTCTATCCAGCACTTGTTATTTGTTGATTTATTAATAATAGTCATTCTGACAGGTGTGAGGTTATATCTCATTGTGGTTTTAATTTGCTTTTCTCTAAGGGCTAGTGATGGTCAGCATTTTTTCGTATGTATGGGCCATCTGTATGACCTACTTGGAGATGTGCTTATTCAGGTCCTTTACTCATATTTAATTGCACTATTTGCCTTCCTGGTTGAATAAGTTCCTTATGTATTTTGGAAATTAAAACTTTGTCTGATGTATTCTTGGAAAATACATTCTCCCATACAGTCAGTTCCCTTTTTATTTTGATGATGGTTACTTTAGCCATGAAGAAACTTTTTAATTTAATGCAGTACCATTCATTTATTGTTTTCCTCATTTCTCTTGTCTTAGGAGATATATTGGCAAAAATATTGCGCATGAGATATATGAAATCTTCCTGACTATGTTTCACTCTAGGATTTTTATGGTATCATGATTTATATTTAAGTCTATTATCCATTTTGAGTTTATTTTGGAATATAGTGTAAAATGGTGGTCTAGTTTTATTTTCTTGGATGTACCAATCTGGTTTCCCCAACACCATTTTTTGAAGAGACTGTCTTTACTCCAATGTAAATGGATTAAATGTCTCAACCAAAAGACATAGGGCAGTTGAATAGATAAGAAAACATGACCCACATATATGCTATCTACAAGAGACCTACCTCAGAACAAAAGATTTACACAGGGTGAGAGTAAAGGGAAGGGGAAAAAATAGGTGAAAATAGAGGCAAAAGGAAAGCCAGGGTAGCAATATTTCTATCTGACAAAATTGACTTCAAAACAAAGACCATAGCAAGAGACAAAAAAGGTCACTACATTATACTTAAAGGGTCAGTCCAACTAGAGGATATAACACTTATAAACAAATATTGGAACATCTAAATATTTTAAAAAATCATGGAAGACTTTAAGAAAGAAACTAACAGCAATATAGTTGTTGTAGGGGATTTTAACACCCCACTATCAAGAATGAATAGATTTTCCAGACAAAAACATAAACAAAAATATAGCGGCATTAAATGACACACTAGATCAAATGGATTTAATTGATCTTTACAGACTATTTCATCCCAAAGAAACAGAATATACATTCTTTTCAAATGCACATAGACCATTCTCAACGATAGACCGCATGGCAGGACACAAAATAAACTTTAACAAATTCAAGAACGTTGAAGTAATATCAAGCATTTTCTCAGATCACAATATCTTAAAACTAGAAGTCAATCACAGGTAATAAACTAAAAAACATTCAACTACATGGAGGCTAAAACACGTATTATTAAATAATTAATGGGTTAACTATGAGATCAAGGAAGAATTCAAAAAGTACCTGGTAACAAGTAAAAATGGACACACAAGAACCCTAAACCTATGGGACACAATAAAGATAGTCTTCAGATGGAAGTTTATAGCATTAGACACCTACCTACAGAAGACAGAAAAATCTCACATAAACATCTTAACCTTACACTTAAAAGACCTAGAAAAACAACAACAAAGATCAGAACAAATAGAAGGAAGGAAATAATCAAGAGCAGAGCAGAAATAAATGACATAAAGACTAAAAAAACAATTTAAAAGATCAATTAATTTAAGGGTTGGTTCTTTCAAAAGATAAACACAACTGACAAAATTTTAACCACACACCTCAAGAAAAAAAGTTAGTTAGAGGACCCAAATAAATAAAATTAAAAATTAAAGAGGTGAAGTGACAACTGATGCCACAAAAATACAAATGACTATAAGAAATTACTATAAGCAACTATATGCCAAATATTGGACAATCTGGGCAAAATGGATAAATTTCTAGAAACATATAATCTTCTAAAATTGAATCAGGAAGAAGCAGAAAACCTGAATAGATAAAAAATAGTTAAATCAAAACAGTAATAAAAAAACTCCCAGCACATAAAAACCCTGGATCAGATGGCATCATTGACAAATCTTAGCAGTCATTCAAAGAATACCTATCCTTAAACTATTCCAAAAAATTCAAGAAGGGGAAGACTTTCAAACTCTTTCTATGAAGCCTGTGTTATCCTGATTCCAAAACCAGGTAAAGACACAAGAAAGAAAGACAATTAAAGGCCAATATCTGTGATGAACAGATGCTAAAATCCTCAATAATATATTACCAAACTACATCCAGCAATACATTAAAAAGATCGTACACCATGATCAACTGGGATTTATTCCAGGTATGGAAGGATGGTATAATATCGGCAAATCAATAAATGTGATACATCATATAAGCCAAAGGAAAACAAAAATCACATGATCATACCAACAGGTGCAGAGAAAACATTTGATAAAATCCAGCACCCAATTACGATAAAAACATTCACCACAGTGGGAATAAAGGGAGTATACCTCAACATAATAAAGGTCATATAGAAGAAACCTACTGCCAACATCATAGTCAATGAGCAAAAAATAAAAGCTTTCCCCTTAAGCTCAGGAACAAGACAGGGGTGAGAGGTGTCCTCTTTCACCACTCTTACTCAACATAGAACTGGAAGTCCTAGCCACAACAATCAGACAAAAAGAATAAATAAAAGGCATTCAAAGGAAAAGAGGAAGTAAACCTGTCACTATTTGTAGAGGACATGATATCGTACATAGGAAACCCTATAGGCTCCACCAAAACACTACTTGACCTAATACATGAATTCAGCAAAGTAGCCAGATACAGAGTCAATATAAGTCAATATTCAGAAATTGATGGCTTTTTTACACACTAATAATGAACTATCACAAAGTGAAGCTAAGAAAACAGTCCCATTTACTATTGCCACAAAAAAAAGAAGTACCTAGGAATAAATATAACTAAGAATGTAAAAGTTGGAAAACTATAGGACACTGAAGTACAAAATTCAAGATACAAGTAAGTGGAAGCATGGCTGTATACTGTGCTCATGGACTGGAATCATTAACATTATTAAAATATCCATACTACCCAAAGCAGTCTATAAATTCAGTTCAATTCCTATTAAAATATCAATGATGTATTTCACAGATCTAGAAAAAAATATTCCAAAAGTTTATATGGAACCAAAACAGACTCCAAATAACCTCCACAATCTTGAGAAAAAAGGACAAAGTTGGAGGGATCACAATACCTAATATCAACCTGTATTTCAAGGCCACTGTAATCAAAACAGGCTACTACTGGCATAAGGATAGACACATAGATCAATGGAACAGAATAGAGAGCCCAGAAATAAATGCATGATTTTATGATCAATTAATATTTGACAAAGTAGGCAAGAGAATACAATGAAGTGAACTAAGTTTTATCTTTCTCTTGGTTACTTAGTAAGTCACCCAATCTTTTCCTTTCTATCAATATTTTACCAAGTTTTGTTTTTAATGCTTTTATTCTCTTATTTACTTTACTTTTCATGTTTATACCTTTAAATATATATTTACTTCTACTTAGTGGCATTATCATAGATAGCTGCACTAAATACGTCAAACCTGTCCATATCCAGAGCCTTCCATCACTACACACTCTTCAGTTCATTGCTATATGTAATCTCAAAATTTTGAGCCAATTAGTTTTAAATTATTGCTTGTATTACAGACCTTCAAAGCTAGAAATTATTCTGACATGTGCATTATTTATTTCGATTGTATCTATTTTACTATATCCACTAGTTATTATAACTATTTATAATAACTATATATATTTATAACTATAAATAGTTACTTTCTCATTTAGTGTTCTATATTTTTATCAATCTTTCACTTTTTAAGCAATTATTTTATGACAGGTTGTACACTTACATATAAAAGATTGCCTTTCTGTCACATTTACCTAATGATGAGAGCTCTTTAGGTATAGGAATCTCTAAGTCTAAGGCTTTCTCACAAAATATAAAAGCATTGTTCAGGGTCATGTTTAATGTTAGAGAGAAGCTGTAAGCGAACTTGAATTTTTTCTTACTTTTGCATCCTGATTTTTCTTCTTAATCACATGTAAAATTTTGTCTCTTGAAATTTAAGACTTTTTCCAGTATATGGTTAGACCTTTATCTCTATTTGTGGAATATTGCGGTAGTCCTTAACATATGCAAATGTGAGATGTGGTCAGCCCAAAAGGGTTTTTTTCCCAAATTATTATTATTATTATTATTATTAAAATGTTTATTCTCCTCTACTCATTCTGTTAGCTCTCTCTGCAATTTATAGGATTCTATAATGGTCTTCTTAGGTCATACTTGATATTTCTTAACTTTTCTCTAACAAATTAATCTTTTAATTTTTTTCTTATAAATTGTGAATTACTTCACTTTGTCTTTTGCTTTGCCACTTCAGATTTGGACAGTAATCAAAATCTAGTTTTTTGTCTTCATAATAATTATTTAAATTAAAAATGATATTTGGCCTCTCAAATTTGTGTCTCTTCCATTGTCTATTTTGTTTCAATGGTTATATAGATTTCTAATGGTTATATAGAAATGGTTATATCTATATAACCATTTGTAACAATGGTTATATAGATTTCCTTGTGCTTCTGCTTATTTCTGATAGTAACTATATTTCTTTGAAGTCCTTCTTCTTATTTTTTAGTAAATCCTCTTCATTGGGACTGTAGTAGCTTTCCAACTGCTTGGCCTATTTTTCAAACTGTTACTCAGTTTAAACTATACGAAACCCATGTTTCCCTTTAGTTGATATTGGCCTAGTTACAAATAGAGTAAATATTGGAAGTAGGAAGGAGTCACAGTAATATGCACCTCTGGAGATATTGTAATTATAGGAGAATATTTTTTGTCATTTATGATATGGCAACCATATGTTATCTAAACTATGGCCCACAGCCTTTGCCCAATTTAACCATCCCCTTTATGAAACAGATGCAACAATGACTCTATTTGTTGGCACGACATCCTCCAAACTGATGAGGTGAGATACCTGTTAGGAATGGCAATTGTTGGTTTGGGATCTTTTATGAGGTGGAGAAGAAAAGAAAATCAAAGATGACCCTGGATCCAATTTTACCCTCCACTTTTGAGACTCTTCTTTTTCTTTTTCCTTTCTTTCTTTCTTTCTTTCTTTCTTTCTTTCTTTCTTTCTTTCTTTCTTTCTTTCTTTCTTTCTTTCTTTCTTTCTTTCTTTCCCCTTCTTTCTCTCCTTCCTCCTCCTCCTCCTCCTCCTCCTCCTCCTTCTTCTTCTTCTACTTCTTCTTCTCCTTTCCTTTCCTTTCTTTCCCTCCCTCCCTTTCTTCCTTCCTTCTTTCCTTCCTTCCTTCCTTCCTCCCTTTCTTTTTTTCTTTCTCTCTCTTTCTTTCTTTTCTTCTTTACTACTTTCTTCCAAAAGTTTTTTTTCTCCCTGTCTCACCCTCACTATATTTTTATGGAAATTAAGTTGTTGGCTTGTGTTGTTATTTTAGCAAGTATCATTGTAGCTAGATGTCTTTTGCCAAATTTTTAAAACCTAAATTCTTTCATAGAGTGTTTTGGAATAATTGTTTAGACATGTGGATTTAAGTTAATCTGGATGCCCATTTCTAAAGAAAACCTAAAATAAATTATTTACCTGACAAATATTAAGTTTATCTAAAGTGAATTCAAGTAGTTACCAGGTAAGTTTAAGGGAAATGAAAATATATCAAAATTTAAAAATTTTTGAAATTATTATGTTATATTCTGGGAGGCAATTCTGTTCATCCTGGTGAATAAGGAAAGCTAAAGATTTAGAATTTGTATGGTTCTCAATTCAGGGATGCATTTCTGTTGAACACAAAGAGCTTGGTACACAGCAAATTACTTTCCACAGAGCCAAAAGTCAGTGAAAAGGCAATGAAAATCTCAGAGGGGCTTAACTAGCTTTCAAAAGTTTTTTTTTTAATATGGAGATAGAGTTTTAGTGATTAATAACTGAATTATTAAAATGACCCAAAACATGTAAATAATTTAAGCCATTAGCAGACATAAACTTCTAATAGCTATCCCAGAAACTGTTTTCTAAAATATTGAAGAAATAATTGTAGTATTGCAAGTGCTAGATGATGTTCTCAGTTCAGAAAGAATTATATTAAAAAGTTGCTTTAAATCAACATTTGGCAAGAAATGTAACCCATTAATCTTAGCAGTCTCCAAGTAGTTTCGATGGCAAAATAGCTGAGCTGTTTGGCCACGTGACTTATATAAGGAGGAATTAGGTTCCTGGCTGCTGGTAGAACACCATGATCTGTCACAGCTGACTTAGTGATTGTGGTGCTAGACATCTGAAATAAATAGACCTAACATCACCTGGAACCTACTTCTGAAAACTTTCTTACCAAAGTCATACTATGGAACATAGTGTTCCTAATCCTCCACAACTAACATTAACATTTTTAGAAGCTAATCTAAGGGACTTTTTTAAGTTTGTAATACATTTCAAATTTCAATAGAGGATGATTCATTTTTATTTTCTCCATGCCAAGCTTTAAAAAAGTTTTTTGTTTTGTGTTTGTCTGTGTTTTGCATTTTTACAGTAGTTAACCATTCATAAGATGCTACCCATATTTACCCCAAATGATCAATATCTGTTTAAAATGTGCATTTTATTTTCTAGTCAACTGATTCTATTCAATGTTTCAGAGAAGGTTTCAGAGAGGATCTAAGATATCAAAGAAATATATTTCAAATGTTAAACCATATTTATAATAAAACATATATTCTAAATAATAGCTTGAATTAAAAATTGTTTGTTTCTCATTTACATAAAATTTATGTATTTCTTCCAGATGAATGCCATTTGCAGTCCCGCAGAGGTCCTTTTACTAGTGATTTAAACCCTGCTAGTTACTGCACTTAACTTCCTCTTTTAGAATAGGGGTTCAACAAAGAGTGAGTAGCTCAGTTACCAGCAGATGGTAAAATGCAAAAAAAGGAGTAAATGTCCTAGCATCAAAATAAGTCCTGTCATCTTAACTGCCTGTTTGCTAGGTCCACCATAAGAAAGTATCACAACCTAGGTGGCTTAAACAGTAGAAATTTATTATCCCACCATTCAGGAGGCCAGAAGTCTGGAATCAAGGTGTTGCCATCTTTTGCTTCTTCTGAAGGCCATGACAGAGAATGTGGTCCATCCTTCTCTCCTAGCTTCTGGTGGTTTGCTGACAGTTACCTGGCATTCTTTGGCTTGTGGAAACATCACCTTAATCCCTTGTGTTTTTCATTGCATCGTATTGTGCTTGTGAATGTGTCTCCAAATGTCCCCTTTTGTAAGGTCAACAGTTATATTGGAGTAGGGGATTCTGACCTACTACAGTATAAACCCGTCTTAACTAGTTACATCTTCAATGATGCTGTTTTCGAATAAGGTTACATTCTAAGGTACCAGAGGGTAAGACCAACATATAAATTTGAAGGATGTGATTCAACATTCTGGAACACTGCCAAACTTTTAAGTCCTGTGTACTCGGGCAGGTTACTTTATTCTAAGTCTCAGTTTCCTGATTGGAAAATATAGTAAAAGTAATACTACCCATTTCATTAGAGTATATACTGATTTAACTAGGCCACACACACATAAGACATGTAAATACATTTCAGTTATTATTAATAGGGGTTGTCTAGTATATCTTTTCTATAACGTGGTTTCCACGTGGCTGCTAGTTTTATTTAATTTTTTACCTATGCAGGAAAATGTACAAAAACTTTAAAAAAGAAGAAAATACTAGTATACAAGTATATTTCAAAAAACACAAAAAGTAATTGTAAATTTCCAGTTGCCTTTCACAAAAGCATTCTCTATATACTCATATATCTTTACATAGTTATCTTGGTTATTTAGTAGTAAAATTTTATGTATGATATACATTGAAAACTCACAGTTGCTTAAAAGTAACACAGTAGTAAGACTGGTATTCACATTTTTCCCATTGCATATTTAACAGGAGGAAATGTTGTACATAATAAATATTAAAGTTCAAAAAATGAGGTCAAATACACTTTTAAGTTTACTCTGTCAAACAGGTATACACTTTCCAAGTTTTAAAACATGTTAAATATTTTGTGATGTTTCCTGAAAATACTATACCAACAAGAGTTAAGTAACTTAACAGAAGTTATCTTACTATGTCATGAGAAGCCTCATTAGTTTTTTCTTTGATAATTAGCTATAACTGCATCAAAAATTATAAGCTATAATGAAATAAAGGGTCTCAGGGAAGTTAACCCTCATGAACACTTATTGTGAGTCAATTGAATTGAAAAAGCCTTGATTAAGCAATGTACACCTAATTTCACATAAAAATGCTGATTTCCCCTGAAAACAACTAAAGACTCTAATAAAATGAAAACATTACATATGAATAACAAAATAATAAAAGTGTATTTATATTATGGCCCTGACTAGAATAAAAATTATATACATCCTATACATATTCAAAATTCAGGTGAATTAATATTGCTGTCATGCATGAAACAACAACCAAACTATGAAATCTCAGTTAAACAGGTTCATTTAATAAAATATGACCAATTTGGAGACTTCCCTTATTACAGTCTTAGAATTTTCTCATATTATAATTGAATACATATTCTAATACAGTTGAGAAACTGTTAAGATTCATAATATATTTAAAAGTAACTTGGCTAAGAAGAATGAAATGGAAAGAGGACAAAAGAAAAACAATGTGAAATAAAGTGATAGTAACTGGAGAACATGCTTCCCTGTATTCACATCAGTTGGCTGGAAAAATGCCGCCTTAATGAGCATTCCAAGCACACTTTGGCATATGTACTTCAACAATAGTGTCCTTTTAGGGATGAGTTTTCAAGGAAGTTTTCAGATACGTTTCAGACCTAATTTTTATTACACATTTACAGTATACTGCATGGTGATAAGACACACATAAGCAAATAGTCGAAAGGATTTATGTGATGGATCTCCCCTTCCTAGGTCCCTAAGCCAAGCACTTTACTAATAGTGGCTATGGATCTGAAGTGGACTTTTGTCCCACCACTAATATCATTCTAACTCTTGGTCATGCTATGAGTTAAAGACAGATAGCAAAAAGACAAGGGAAAGAAATGCAACATTATTTGATCGACCTGGATATCTTCTTATCCAAGGCCAAACTTCCAGATAATTACGTTAGGCTGTTTTCTGTTTTGTTACGCCCATGGGATCAGCCACTAAGAAAACATTTCCATCTATGCTTCACTGATCACTTGATGACCATTACAATTTATAAATGCTATTCAACAGATACATATCCTATTTTTCATATATCTTGACTGCTCATATATAATAACTATTCAGAAGTAGAAATCTTGTGATGCACATAGTTGTAATTCCACATCACAATTTTTGGGTGTGGAATATTGTAACTTTAAGTGATTCACAAGAAAAATGATCACATTCATAATTATTAGCTGGTGACTCTCTGTTAAGTATTGCAGGGAAGGCCAACCAGTTTCAGGCTAGGATTATTAAAGGTAGTTAATATAATGACCATAAAACCTGTTTAATATCTCTAGTTATTCTAAACTAGGAGTATATTTGAAATAGTTCTTCTAATTTGAAATATTTTTCTTCAAAAAATCCCCCAAGATGAAGATAAATGGAAACTATGACATGCTAACTTCCCAAGATGGGCAGCAAAATGACTGGTTGTCATTTGCCCAGCCTTTGTTACTAAAATAAATGTTTGTTTGGATTTTTGTTTTTACCATCATGAAAATTATAGCTTTCCTGTTAAAGCTTTATGCATACAACTGGAAGTAAATAAATCTGGCCTGAGATGTAGGAATAAAATTATTTCTGTTTATTTGCCATAAATGAGCATTCCTTGCTTCTTTTTTCCTGTTGAAAAAGAAAATAGACTCAAATGATTTTCAGATGAGACTGGATTTCCACAAGGTCTAGAAAACAGTCACACTGTCTTCACAATCTCTTTTATGTTGTTAAGTCATCATGCTTCAATGGTCATTAGCCTTCCAGTCCATTCTACAGGATTTTCCTTGTTCAGGCCAATGGAATCAATAATATTAACTTCTTGCAATGTTAAAGGTGCTAAATGAACCCCCTCCTGAAGGAGGAATGTTATCAATGTGCCATCAAGGAAATGTGAGGTTGGTTAATGGAATCCCAGGATTGGAAAGGAACTCAAGGGCCATTTATTTTAGTCCACATTTCAATTGTGGAGTTCCTACCCCACTACCCCCCATAATATTTTCCAAGTACTCATGAGATTTAGGAAAGAAAATTTTTAATTAGTTCATTTATGTTCATGTGTAAGAAACAGAAGTATTGTTCAGCTCTCACAGTCTATGTCATTTTCCATGTCATAGTCATTAAAATCCACTTTCCTTTAAACTCAGCCCTGAAATCTTGGAAGAAGGCCTAGACAGAGCTAATAAAAAACTGGGTAACCTTCCTCCGTATAAGCTTTAAGCATATCCAATTTCCTAAAAGTGTAGGATTTCTCAGTTTAGAAACAGGAATTGATGTAGATCCTGTCTTATCCATTTGGTGTGATTTGAGCAGCTCAGAGAAGACTACCATGGCCCCCGAATCTTTATTCTTTTCAAAGTGCAAGGCTCAAAATTCCACCTTTGGAGAATCTTTCATTTTGTTAAAGTGTAGCTTCTAATTCTTTTTTTTTTTACAAAAAAAAATTGATGGAAAAGTTTTGTGCACAAAGTTGCTAAAATTATGTGTGTGTGAAAAGTTACTTTCTTACAGGAATAACTAGCCAATGTATAAAGAAACGGAACAACCAAAAAAAAACCCAAAATCTAAAGGATGAGGAGAAGATGAATCTGGAGAGAGAAGGTGCCTATTTAAAACATAGTGAATAGTAAATGGAAATTTTAGAACTGCAAGACTGGCCAGGTCTGCAGTCATTCTGAGTGGCCCAATAGCCTTACATAAGTGCTTCCTCTGTACCCTGGTCATTATAAAGCAAGGGCCCAAATCATTGTTAGTAGCTATTGCTTAATTTTTCTTACACCCCTGTGAAATCAAGGGACATAATACATAATAACTTCAGACAGTGGTAACGGGGGATTAAGTGTAATTCCTATTGATCACAGAGTCTCAGACATTGCTATGGTCTGGACTTCGCCTCTGCCTTTGCTACAATTCAGTCTCTTCAGCTCGTCAAATACCAAGTTTAAAAAAAAATCTTATATTTATTTATTTTTTGAGAGAGGGAGAGGGAAGGAGAAAGAGAGGGAGAGAAACACTGATGTGAAAGAGAAACATGCATAAGTTGCCTCTTGCATTCACCCTGACTGGGGACCAAACCTGTAACCCTGGCATGTGCCCTCAGAAGGAATCAAACCAGTGACCCTTTGCTTTTCAGGGCAATACCTGACCATCTGAACAACATGAGTCAGGGCCAGATGGTAAGCTTTTATTAAGCACCTGGCATGTGCAAGGTACAAGTTGGGCTTCAAGTCATGTTCCTGAAAGACAGAAAAGGACCCTGACCTCATGAGGCTTAGACCCCAGAGATAAAGAGGGACATTCAGTGAGGCATAGAGAGCCTATCCTAAGGACCATCTGATTTTTTTTCTTCCAACAATAATGTGGGGAGTGTTACCTGGGAGAAGTACTGGAGAGCCAGAAGAGTCCTCCAGGTAGGAGGAACACCATGCCCTGGCCTGAGGCAGAAAAGACAAAGATGCTCTCCAGGTGACTGAGAGTGTTTCCAGGGAGGAAGCTGGACACCACATCATGCAGGGCTTTGTGTAACAGGAATTTGAGATGTTAGCTTCAGCAGAATAAATGGCCATTAAATGACTGTAAACTAGCTGGTGACAATATTAGCATTATTTTCTTTTACTTTAAGGGTACCTCTGGCTATAATTTTCAAATTGAATTGAATAATGCAAAATAGGAGGTGGAGTCAGGGATAAAAGATTGGATTAGTCACCAAAGAGGATATTAATGACCTAAACAAGGAAAGTAACATTAGGAATAAAATGAACACATTTGTACATCTGTACAAGGAAAAGGACATATGGTTCATGATATAGAGAAGGAGAAATGATATGAGAATGAAGCCAAGGATTTTGAATAGTGGGTGAAAGATGGAACTATACATTTAAGAGGAAAGAGAAGGAGCAGTTTTGACAAGGAAGTAGGGAAATGTTCGAGTAACACTGGACACTGATTCAGATGAATTGTTGTGTGGACATTTGAATTTAAGAGGTCTTCAGTGCAGAATAGAGATCTGAAACCCAAATATACATTTGTGAAAAGGTATGTGGAGGGCATCTGAAGCCACTGGAAAGCCACTAGAGAGCTCCCTTATGGAGGGAGTATAGGACAGTAAAAGAGGAATCCATCAAACCAAGCCTGTGAATGTCAGCATTTAGTAACTGAGTTGACCTGGGAGAGAAACAGCAGAGATGTATGGCAGTAAAAACAAACAGAAAAAGAATCACAAACACTTGACATGAAGGTAATTTACAACCTAACATGTCAATATGTAGTGAGTGGTCATCTGTTTAGAATATTATGGATAGATTAAATTGAACACTAAAAAATGTCTAGTGGATTAAGTGACGTGGATGTCATTGGTGAACTCGGGAAGCTATGCATAATTAATTAGCAGATACGTGAAAAATTCAAATACTGAAAGAATGATCATTTTGTCCTCAAAGTCTGTTGACATAAACACAGGTTCAGAGCATTTGAGTAAGTCTCTCAAAGTCCCACAGCCATTGTGCAGCAGAACTTGAGCTGGGTCTTCTCCCACAGCTCTTCCCAGTACACTTGGGCCAATGATAATTTTTTACACTGAAGTGTCAATGTAAAGTTTTAATTAAAATGGACCCACACTTGTTCAAAACAGTAATAAAAGGGTTCAATTGTTTAAAACAATAAAAATTTTTCCCCCTAAATATTGATAGGAGTTAGTCAATGAGGATTTCAGTGCAGGAACTTAAGAAACGCTTTCATCAAAGCATCCACCAAAGATGATCAGAGGTGCACAGTCTAAGACTGGATGGAGTACATGAAAGGCATCTTTTATTCTGACATTTTAAAAAAGCCACCAAATGGCTCAGTTAAAATTACAAACAAACATCCTGTAAAACGTCATGTCAAAACAAAACAAAACAAAAAGCTCCAAACACCATCTTCCAGTGGCTTATCGGAAAGTATTTGAAAATGGTTACATGCCATTATTTTTTCACTTTGGTAAGATGAAAACAACAACACATTTTTTTTTATGTGTTAACAATGTACTCTCTCAGGCTAGGACCTTGTATTCCAACTTGAAGCCTAGGGCAACATTTTTATAGCTGAATTATAAATCCCTGAAAATAGAGATTTATAATGGAAATTCTGAAAACCCATACCTAATAGATCTCTACTACCTGGAGCCTCTCTAATGAAAGGCTGGCTCTAAGACTTTCTTTCAGAAAATTTTGCTAATAAGATTAAATGATGAAAGGGTGTTTGGATAAAATATTTAAGATATTATCCCTTTTTTTTGGTACCAGTCCATATTACAGTGGGTCCTACACATTGAAAAACATAAACAAAAGAATCTGTTACAGCTGGATAGAAGAATGTAAGATATGAAAAATTCTTTGGGGAAAGGATGGGTTATTAAGGTATGGACTATAATATCATCGCCAATCTATAAAACTTTTACAACCTAGTCTTATTTGCACAGAGATTACATCCCCAAAGCTCCGTGCCAAAGACACATGTTAATAAGCTCACAACTTTTAATTAAGCAATATGTAAAAGTAGATTCCCATTAAGCTGTGATTTGTGGGCTAGTTCATTACGGTGGGCCCCAACCACCAGACACATATTCAATACAAATCAAGCAGCCTGCATATTTTCCAGCTTAATGTGAGCTTACCAGTGATGTTTTATTGCCAGTTCAGGAGAGTGGTTCAGAGAAAGTATTTTCCCCCAAAAGACTAGGACAGAGATCAAAGCCTAATGACCCCATGGTGCTTGTTTAATGAAACGACTCATCTGCATTGTTTATTTGCATAACACAATAATTACTCATACAGTTAATCATCATACATATGATTATCTGACCTGAGGGGTTAGAGTTTTTATTGCCATAAACCCACAGAGGGCAGCCCTGGTAGTTGGTTTGGGTAGTTGGGAGCAAGATTAAATTCCCTTTCATTTCTGTTTGGTTGAGAAAAGAAGTGTTATGTAATTAATGGTCTGAGGAGAATTGGTTAAGTGAAAAGAAAATGAAGCTAAATCTTTCTCCATAAAATAAGTTTTCCAGGAATAAAAGTGTTAATTCTAAAAAATAAAACCATGGAACAATGTGGGGAGAATATGATCTCATGATTTAGAACATTTTTAGTGTAGAGAGGGGAACCAGATATAAGGAAAAACTATATCTAATTCCATACACAATAAAAACTTGCCATGTAAAAAATAATTAGCAATACTTTTAAAAAATAAATGAGATATAATACCCAGAGTAAAAATATTTGAATCGATCATTTAATCAATAGCTCAATTACTCACTGAATATTTATTTACTACTAGTGTGGCAGGCATTTCATCTGATACACATATGCATTAATATGCATACAATTATTTATTCATTTTTTGATATATATAGATCTGATAGATATATCCATATATATGTATCAGAGAAATGAATAAATAATTGTATGTGCATTAATACAGACAAAAACTCTTTACCAAGCCTCAAGTTCTTATACTTGGCTTGTGCTTATTTTAGGTTTTCTATTCAATTCAATCAATTTGTCTGCTTAAATCTATTCCAGTACCATATTTTGAAGTTAATACTGTTTTAAAATACATTTTAAATTTTGTTTGACCAGGTTTCCTTCACTCTTTTCTCTTCTATTTATTAATTATATACAGGGATACCTCAGAGATATTTTTGGGTGTTTTTTTCCAGATGACTGTAATAAAGTAAATATCACAATAAGACTATTAAAACAAAAATTTTCATTTCCCAGTGCCTAAAAGTTATATTTACATTATACTGTAGTATAGTAAGTGTGCAAAAGCAACAAATCTAAAAAACAATGTACATCTCTTATTTAAGAATATTTATTGCCACAAAAAGCTACCCGTCATCTGAACCTGTTAGAAAAGTGTCAACTGGCTTGATGCAGGGTTGCCACTCAACTTCAATTTGTAAAAAATATGGTATCTGCGGAGTAAAATGAAGCACAATAAAATGACTGTGCTTATATTTACTACATGTGTATTGCAAAAAGAAAATGTAGATACACAAAAAAACAAATCAGCTGAAACAACACCAACCAACCAGTGCTGAAATTTTGGTATGTATTTTTCTCTATTTTTAATGGAAATATATAGTTAAATCTATAAGTTCTACAAAGATAAATTTTTATAAACAATATATTTAGATTACAAATAACAATACATGTACTTTCTGTAAAATACATTACAGGTCTATTTCCAAGTCAATTATAATATGGTAGCAAAAAACAATACTTTGTAGTCTGAACAAGGAGTCAGGAAACTATGCTTCACAGTTCAAATCTAACTCACGACCTATTTTGATAAATAAAGTTTTCCTGAACACAGTTACAACCATTTCTTTACATATCATCTATGACCAATTTTGTGCTATAACAAGAGTTTAATATATGTCACAGAGACCATACAGTCTGCAAATCTCAGAGACTTATTATCTCATCCTTTACAGACAACAGTATTAGTCCCCTGCACTAAACAATTTCTTCTTAGGAAAACTATATTCCTAACATGTCGAATGCTTGGGACCATGTAACTGAATTCTGGCCTGTGAAACATGGGTAGAATTAATATAGTCACGTCCAGGCCTTGACATAAGAACACCTGTGTAAACCTTCAGCTCTCTTTTCTTCCATTTCAGTACTACCAAATAAAATAGATACAACATGGAAGCCTTTCAGTGAACGAGAAACATTCATTTGTGTATGGTATGGATAATTTGTTTTCATCTGTATTTTTCAAGACTGGAGAATTTTATTATAAGAACATAGCTCTAATTTATTTCACCAATTGTTTATTGTTAATTACATATTTACATTATTTTTGTTTTATATATTTTATTTTCTGTATTCAATTCTTTCTTAGAATTTTTAGCTAATAATAAAATTGCTTTGTTAAAGGATTTATATTTCAATTTATCTGGTGGTAATTTATTGAGAATTTTCAGTGCTTTCTGTAACAAATGGTGAACCAATTATCCCAATAATATTTTTTAAGATATTGCATCATTACTTTTTTTTTCATTCAGCTTTATTGAGGTAAAATTGACAAATAAAATTGTATTTATATAAAGTGTACAAGTGATAATTTAACATGCACATATTTTGTTAAAGGATTACCACAATCAGGTTAATAAACCCTTTGACCAGTATCTCCCCATCTCTTCCATTCCCAACCCCTGGAACCCACCATTCTACTCAGTGTCTATGAGTTTGATTTTTCTTTTCAGAATCTACACATAATTGAAATCATACAGTACTTGTCTTTGACTAAATTTCACTTAGCATAATGTGAATGACTTCCTTGATAATCCTCTCAGTTCATTCATGTTGCTGCAAATGGAAGTATTTCATTCTTTTTATGGATGAATAATATTCTAATGTATAATTACAATACCTTCTTTATCCATTTCTCTGTCAATGGACACAGGTTGTTTCCATATCTTGGCTATTGTAAATAATGCTGCAATGAACATGAGAGTGAAGATATTTCTTCAGATACTGATTTCACATTCTTTAGATTAATACACAGAAGTAGAATTGTTGTGTTATATGGTAGTTTTATTTTTAATTTTTTGAAGACCCTCCATACTGTTTTCCATAGTGGCTGTAACAATTTACAGCCTACCCAACAGTACTCAAAGGTTACTTTGTCCACACCACTGACAAGAATTATTATCTGTTGTTTTTCTGATAAAAACCATTTTATCCTAACAGGTATAAGGTGAATATCTCATTGTAATTTTTATTTGTATTTCTCTAATGATTAGTGATGTTGAGTACCTTTTCATGTACCTGTTGGCCATGTGTTTTTCTTCTTTAGAAAAAAGGTATACTCAGTTTTGTTGCCCATTTTTCAATCAAGTTATTTGTATTTTTTCCTATTGAATTGTATGAATATATATTTCATACAATATACATAAAATATTAATCCCTTATCAGATACATGGCTTGCAAACATTTTCTCCCATTTTAGAAGCTGCTGTTTCATTTTGTTGATAGCTTTCTTTATTGTGTGAAAGGTTTTAGGTTTGATGTGGTCCCACTTGTTGATTATTGATTTTTTGTTTATACTTTTGGTATAGTATATACCAAGACAAGACCAAAGTCAAGGATCTTCTCTATGCTTCCTTCTGGTATTTTTATGGTATTAGATCTTGTGTTTAAGGCTTTGGCGTATTTCAAGTTAATCTTTTGTGAATGGTCTATAATAGAAATCTAACTGTATTTTCTGCACTTGTTTTCCCAACACCACTTGTTGAAGAGACAATCCTTTCTCAAGTGGGTGTTCTTGGTTCCCTTGTCAAATATTACTTAACTGTGTATGTGGGGTTTTAATTCTGGACTATGTATGATTTTTTTGTTGGTCTGGTCTGTGTGTCTATTTTTATGCCAGTAACATACTGAGTATATACTTATCTTTATCAGCATATTTTATATTTTCAGGTTTCATTGTTACTAATTAGTGTCTTTTTGTCTCTGCTTGAAAGTACTCTGTAGAGAATTTCTTGTAAGGCATGTCTAATGGTGATGAACTCCCTCAGCTTTTATTTGTCTGAGAAAGCCCTTATCTCATCTGCATTCCTGAAGGACACTTTTGCCATGTAAAATATTATTGATTGCATTTTATTTTCTTTCAGCACTTCAAATATACTTTACTATTCTCCTCTAGCCTGTAAGGTTTCTGATGAAAAATCTGCTAGTAACTTCATAGGAGTTCCCTGATATGCGAGAAATCTTTTTGTCTTGCTGTTTTTAAAATTTTATTTGAATTTAGACATTTTTAATATAATGGATTTTGGAGAGGATATCTTTGGGTTGAATCTTTTGAGGGACTTAGGAACTTCATGAACTTGGATATCCAAATCTTTTTCCAGATTTGGAAAGTTATCAGCCATTAATTTTTTCAATAAGTGTTCTGCCTCTATCTCCTTCTCTTCTATTTTCTTGGACTACAGTATACATGTATATTTTTACTTGATGGTATATCAAAATTCACCTGAGATTTCTTCATTCTTTTTCATTCTTTTTTTCTTTGTTCTCTTCTAACTGGGTGCTTTCCAAAGACCTCTCTTCTACATCTTCTACATTCTAAGATTCTTTTTTCTGCTTCATAAAGTTTGTTGTTGGTGGTCTCTACAGTGTTTTCTTTTTCAATGTCATCCATTGTATTCTTCAACACAAGATTTTCTATTAGTCCTTTTAATGATTTCTATCTGTCAATCTACCTGTTTTTGTTCATGTATTGTTTTCCTGATTTTTATTAAATTGCTTTTCTGTTTTCTAATGGGTCAATGAGCTTTCTCAAAATAACTATTTTGAGCTTTAGTCAGGCAAAATGCAGATTTCTATTTTGTTGGGGTCAATTACTGAAAAAGTTTTTTTTTTTTTTTTGATGTTTTGACTACTTGATTTCTCATGTTCCTTGAAGTTTTGCATTGCTGTCTTTGCATTTGAAGCCATCAGCACATCCACTCTTTAGTCATTGACTTCAGGAAAGAAATACCTTCTGTCAATCCTCTCAGGAATTCCCCCATTTTCTAAACATTCTATGGATATCTCTGCTTCACACTTCTTCTTCCCTTTTGTTGGGAGAAATTCTTAAGAATGCATGCTTTCTCTAGAACTTTCAAAGTAAAGCCAGGTTCTGATAGCCATTTGTTTGCTTTCCCTAGAATAGAGATAAATGCTCAAGATTGTGTGCTTCCTCCAAATCCTACCATCAAGTCAGTTTTTGCACACGCTCACTAGCTGTCTGAAAATATTTGCTCTGTCTGCTCTTGGGAGAACACAAGGCAATATGAGCAGGAGGTGGGGACTTTTTGAGTGAGACAAATGGAGCACTGAAAGTGCCCATGGGCTACTTGGGAAGATCTGCAGGTGAGGGCATCCCATTTTTCATGGGTACAATTCCTCACTGAGACTGCAAAGCAATTCGGACCTGTGTTCTTTGATTATATCTAAGCCCTAGCTGCTGTTCTCCCCCGCCTTTCTTTGCCTTGCAGTTGTGCAGTGCACCTCATTATTTTGGCTGAAGCAAGAAGGAATAAGTCTCTTTGGACATCTGTGCACAGCTAAGGAAGCTGGACCCTCACTTGCAAACTTATTTTCCCATGGGCCAAATCAGAGTCTCTCCTGGCACTGAGTTGTATTGCATGTAAAGTGAAACTGTTTCTCTTACTTTCTGAAATGTGTCAATCTTGGATCCCCGCCCTCCCCGCCCCCCACCCCCACCCCGGACAACAGTGTGTTGTAACTTCTCCACTGGACTTCAGGATTTCTGCAAGGGATTCTTTCATGTGTTTGATTGTAAAAATTGTGTCCTTTGGGGTAAATATGGTAGACAAGTTCTATCCCACCGTTATGCTGATATTACTTATCTAAATCCTCCAGAAATGACTTAATGAATCATTCTTCCTTTACCAAAAAAAAATTGAATGGATAATAAATTCTATCAATTAGAAAATTGTTTTTATTTTTGCTGACTAATGTTATGCACTATACTAATATTTTTATTTTTTAAAGATTTTATTTATTTATTTTTAGAGAAGGGAAGAGACGGAGAAAGAGAGGGAAACATCAGTGGGTAGTTGCCTCTTGTGTGACCCCCACAGGGGACCTGGCCCACAACATAAGCATGTCCTCTCACTGGGAATTGAACTGGTGACCGACCCTTTGGTTCACAGTCCAGTGCTCAATCCACTGAACCACAGCAGCCAGGGGGTTAAGTCATTGCTCAATGATTGAATAAACCCTATTAGGAACAGGATATTTTTCTTAATTTAGCTCTATGCAAAACTTGCTATTTTCCTCAGGTCTGTAATTTTTATTAAAATTTGTAATTGGTATGTATGTGTGTGGATGTGTATGCATATTATTATTTGTTAGCCATTAGTCTTATATATACATATACAGATTATATAGAAGTAAAATGGTTAACAACTACTATTTTTTTTCAGTTATCTAGAATAATTTAAATACCATGGGATTTATCTGTTCCTTGATTTTATTTAAATTGACCACAAATTCACCTTGTCTAAATGATTTTCTGAAAGATATTTTGCAAAATACTTTAAAAATGTTTGTCATATTTATTAATTTAGGAATTCAATCTCTTTAAAATAAATTTGATAGTTTAAATAATTATTTATCTCATTAAAATATTGTTTATTATCCCCACAGAGCTACGCATATTAAATTCTTATATTTAACCTTTTCTTCATCTGTAATGTCATACTTCTCTGATTCCTAAAGTTGTGTGTTTGCATTTTTTTACTTTTCCTTTTCAATCTCACCAGAAAAGGAAACTAATATTGAGCTTTTTAAAAAAATTTTTCCTCACCAGAAAACATTTTGTTCATTGCTTTGAGAGAGAGAAGAAAGGGGAGAGAAAGAGGAAAGGGGAGAGAGAGAGAGAAACATTGAAGTGAGAAAGAATCATTTATTGGTTCTTTCCCATATGCACACCAACTGGGGATCAAACCTGCAACTTAAGCATGTGCCCTGACTGGGAATCAAACCTGCAACCTTTTGATGTACAGGATGACACTCCAACCAACTAAGCCACACCACCAAGGGCTACCTTGAGCTTTACCATTAAAAAAAAAATCATTAATATTAATTTGTGTTTATATTTACTAAATGTCTTTCAGCTTTGGAATGTTTAATTTTTCATATTTTCTTGCTTCTTGATATTAATTTTTTAAATAACAGAAGTATTTTTATCTGATTATGGCTTTGGTGATATAAATTTTCAGATATAGTATTCTAATTGCTTCATTATCATTAATTCCTTAAAAACTCATGATTGTAATTATTATATCCTCTTTGGGCCACAAGTAACTTTAAAATTTCCTCAACATGTAGCCTTTTGATATAAGCTTTCATAATTTTTCATTGTTTTCATGCACTATTATCTGTATGTGTATTGTACAACTTCTGTTGTATATGATTTAGTGATTTTCTTTTTTGTTTTGGAATCCTAATGTATGATGTATTCTTATAAATATATCATGAGCACAAGAAGATATATTATATTGACACTGTAAAGCATTAACATCCTTCTACACAATTATCCTGATTTACTGCATTACTAACGACAAATATGTTAGTGGATATGTAGAAGTTTGTCATAATTACATTCAAAGCTTTTAAAAATACAGACTTTCAGGAATCACCATGTCTTCCTAATTCACAGTCTTTAAGGATTGATTTTGGGAATATTTATTAAAAGCTTTCTTCATAATTCAATGAAGTTGGGGTTTTCTGGTTTGTTTTTGTTTGTTTGTTTTTTCCTCTGCTTCACCTCTACAAACTTTCCCAGTAGCTGGTATGAAGATTCCTCCTGGCAAGAATACTTGATGAGCAAATGCTTCCAAAAGCCTCTTGGCCTCTCCGGGGTTGCCACGGCAGCTGCTGTGCCCCTGGGAGAGCCTAATGTTGTGATAAATAAAAAGAGTTAAATTGATCTACAAGAGAAATAATACAAAGTTTAAGGGCTGTGGGACTAGAGAAAAGTTAATCAGATTGAGAGAGCTCTCTAATTGGTGGTCATGAGATTCAGTGCTAGCTGCCAGTGAGAAGGTGCCATTTGAGCAAAGATAGAGGCAAAAGAGTTAATCATATGGACCTTGAGGAAACTTACAGTGTGGAGACTAGCTTTAAAAGAAAGCCTGGATTGATCTTTTAGGCTGAAAGAAGAGGTATGTTTGGGGAACAAGGAAAACCCAGAATGATAGAGCATAGTAAATAAAGAGTATGTGTCAATGAGATAAAGAGAGGTAATGACTAGGGTGATTAAGTATGACTTGAGGTCCTTGTGAGAACTTCATCTTTATGCTGACCTAATGGAGAGTCTAAGCAAAAGAATCATATGATCTGACTTATTTTAAAATGGATTATGCTAGAATGGATTGAAGTGAAGTGAAAGTAAGGCAGGGAAACCAGTAAGGAGATTTGCAGAAATTCAAGAGAGCAGTAAGAGTGACTCAGATTAAAGCAGTAGTAGAAAATTAGGTAGTAAGTACTCAGATTCTGGGTTTATTTCCAAAGCATATCCAGTAGAGTTTCTGAAAGGTTGCTGTGGAGCCAAGAGGAGCTGTTAGAATTGATACAACTCTTTACATCTAAATGAGCCCGTCATGTCTGCACTCTCACCTTCCTGTGACTGTGGAACTTGCTTTGACCATGGAAGTAGACAGAACATGCTTCATGGCTTTCTGGAAGCTTTAAGAGTATATGATGCTGTCTTCTGTTCCACTTTATCCCCGCTGTTATGACAACAGCAGTGTTCTAGAAAGTTGTTACCTGATCGACCTGGGCACAGAGTGGGAATGATGACAATATTGTGCAGTGTCCCCAGGGGACCTATGATGGATTTCTGACAGCAGGTACAAGGTATAACATTTTCTTTTTAAACTAGCAATTGCTGCCAGCAATCACTTGAAATTATATCTAGTGATATTAAATATTCTAGGACTTGAAAAGATGGGAAAAACAGACTATCAGTAGCATGTGTCGGATACTACTGGCTGCATTTGACAAGCACTACAAAAGGATGAGCTTAAGAAGAAATTGTTGGTTAGCAAACATCAATGAAAGAGGATAAGAGAGAAGTGAAAAAAATTTGTAGATTTTTAAGACTGGAATAGGCAACTGCTTTTTGGTACCTACCAAATGTCTGAAAGCAAAGAAAGCCTTATGGCAAGGACCAAATCAATGGTAAGCCGCTCACTCTCACTGTTACTACCTCTGGGTAGATGATTATGGTACTCAGTTAATTTAGCAGAAAATGGCTCAGGAAAAAGATGTAGCTTTCCCACACACTTTAATAAGCTCAGGGCACCTGCAATTAAGTCATGTCTCAAAAAGAAATTTAAGTATGGTTATTGGGACATGAAACTGACTGGAATCAAATAAATTAAAAACTCAAAAGTTTTTGAGACAGCTGTGCTGTCAAAAAGAGAGGTAGGGGGGAGGCAGAGACAAATGTATTTAAAAAGTAAATAAAAAAATAAAAAAAATAAAATTAAAAAAAAAAAGAGCCACTGATATAAAGTAAAAGAAACCGTGATTGTTTGAGACTTAAAATAACCTTGAGGTCCCAAGGATCAGGAAATAGTTTGACAAAGGTGTTTAAGACTCCAAAGTGGACATATTCTCTGAAGCTCACTTCATATATAACTGCAAAGGATAATCTTAAATGAAGGAGCACCCAAAAGCTGGAGCCAAGAGTTATAGAGAAGAGTAAACTGGATGAACTTCCCCCATGAAGCAGAATTGAAGAACAGGCAATAATTATTTCCTAAAACCAAAGTAAGAGACCTTCCCAACTGTTTGGGGTTTCCAAATGGCCCGGTGATTTCCATGTCTCTTTTTGAATGGGATTATCTACTGTGGCTTCATCTCTATACAACCATCATATATTGGGTGAATGGGGAACTTAGTATCTTTACTTTTGTGGTTACATATTTCTCAATCAAGTAGAGCTATGTTCACATCTAATACAGAGGCTATCTGATATCACCTCTTCCTATTGTGTGTCACTCATCTTAATGCATTACTGTGAAAATTTTCACATATATTCAAAATTAGAAAAAAAAATCAAGCGAACACTCATATATCTATTACCTAAGTCCAATATTTCTCTTCATGTTGTGCTTTCTTCTCTTTGTTCTCATTCTTCCCATGTTGCCAGCAAATCTTTCTTAGTAGTATGCAATTTAATCATCTATGAACTACATTCATTAATGGAGCCTGATTTAGAATGGGAATAGACAATAAATCAATGGAACAACAACATTTTCTAGGAAAAATATATAACCTATATGTGCTTATTATGTAATAAAAATGACACTTCAAAAATATAGGATAATTGCTAAAGTATTAAATATGTCATATTACAAAAACAAAGAAAGAACTTTACAGACTAAACTACATAAAAATGTAAAGGTCTTTTGTAAAATATATGTTAAAGCAAACTGAAAAACTTGCAATGTTGGTATTCTTGGTGACAAGAAATATATACAGATTTTCATTGCACTTAGTATATAAATAAGAAAATGTCAGTTCCAAACACAAAACTATAAATTTTCATTAATCATGTAAGACATTTCTAATAAAATGATTTTACATTTTTAATAAGAAGTTATTTTTACTATTAATGTCTATTATTAGCATGGAGAAAGAAGTTATCACAATATGTGGATGAAATGGAAACTGGTACAATATTACTGAAATAAAATTAATATATACATTGAAATTTAAAATGAGCTATCCATTGGTTTTAGTAATCTTCTAGAAATTTATTTTTCTTTCCTTTCATTTTTCTTTTTTCCTTTCATCCTTCCATCATTTCTTTTATCCTTACTTTTTCCTTCTGTTTCTTTCCTTCTTTTTCAAATTAATTTGTTTAGCCAACCTCAATAGCTGGCAGATTACCTTCATCATCTGTTATCCCACAACGACCCTGTGAAATGGTCATTTATAAAAACCCTACATGAGAGCTAGATTGGAAACTATTGTTGATGCCTCATAAAGAGCAATGTTAAGAAATCATGCTACATACTCACATCCAGCATAGAATTAGTTGAATAACTAAAATAGGAAAACCAAGGTCATTCAAAGACGGGCTGAACTGAAAGCATAGTCAGCTTCAGAAGAAAAGGATACTCTACTGAATTAGTTAATAGTAATCTGTCTCTTTGAGCTCAGCCAATATCCTTTGAGCTCTCTTCCAGATCAAGCAGCTCTCCCCTCCCATGTAGTCAGCTCATAACCAGATGAGCCCCATTAGGAGATAGCCTTTCCTAGGACTAGGTAGACAGAATGCATCAGATAATCAGATATTCAGATATTCTCCTCAATCAAGCAAATTTCAAAAGCACCAATACTAACTTAAGTCCCTGGATTAGCAAATACTATTTTACATCTCTCAATGAATTTGAGTAACTTGTCCAAGGTCAAATAGTAAATTATAGAGCAGGATATCAATTTGGATCTAACTTCAGAGTCCCAGCTCTTAGCCACTACACTGTACTATTTCCTTCATTTATTTACTAATTTATCTATCTATTTGTACATAATTACTGAGTTCCTATTATGACCTAGATGTTGAAGAGGTTATTATTAAAGAACTTACACCATTTAAAAAACCAGGCTTGTCCCCGCATTTCATCAGAGTAAGTAAATCAATAAAACAAGTACTTCTAAATTCCAGTCTGTCATGGTGCTGCAAATGTCCTCATGGTTAGAGATCAAGCAGACCTTCTACCCACCAGACTTCTATAACATGCCACTAATATCTTACTGTATAATACAAATATTTGATGTTTTTTAAAGCAGTACATACATTGGTAACAGGTGAAAAATACAGTAGTCCCACCTTATCCATGTGGCAAATATTCCAAGATCACCTGGATGCCTGAAGCCATGAATAGAACTGAACCCTATATATGCATATATTATGTTTTTCATTTTCATACATACCTATGATAAAGTTTAATTTATAAATTAGACATATTAAGAGATTAGCAACAATAATTAATAAATAGAATAATTATAACAATATACTATTTTATGTGAATGTGGTCTCTCCCAAAATAGAATATTGCACTGTATTCACTCTGCTTGTGATGATGTGAAATAATACAGTGCCTACTTGATGGGACAAGTGAGGTGAATGGCATAAGTGTTGTGATGTAGTGTTAGGTTACACCAGAAGGAGGATCATCAAACCATGATGGCGTCAATGGTTGGATGTCAGGAGCAGAACATGTTGATGGCTGGGCATCCTCAAGACTTGAAGGTTTTAAAAATAATTTCAGACCATGGTTGACCACAGGTAACTGAAGCTGTTGATAAGGGGGATTACCACATAGTGTGTGTGTGTGTGTGTGTGTTTGGGCGCGCGTGCGTGGCATGGGGGAGAAGCAAGGAGGGGGGATGCGCTGGGCAGAGAGGCAATGAAACTTTTCCTGGATCTCTGTAGGGAGTACCCAGTGTTACCTTCTTCACCCTGGAGTTAAATCTACCCTCTTCACCTGCTTCAACTCTTCATCAGTCACCAAAAAAAATAAATAAATACAATTTATGTGTAATTGCACTGTATTCAAAATAATTTTACTTAAAAAAAAGGGCTTGCTTTATTTCACCCACTCAACTACTATTTAGTTAGGACCTACCATCTGCAAGGCTCTGAGCTGCTATATTTAGTAGGTTCTCACAAGGATCTCAAATCTGTAAGAGCTGTTTTCACACTATTAGGAGAAATTCCTAGTAGTAAGAGTACTCTAGTTCTCATTTGGAGTGGTGATTTCCCCGTACTTAAAGCTGTTTAAGCTTAAACTGTATGGACAACTAGAAGTGATGTCTGAAGTAGAAACGGTATTTGCTTCACATAGGTGGTTGGACTAGATGAAATTGTATGAGATTATGTACACACATACACACACAAACACTATATAAAGTATACTATAAAGTATACAATATAGTATACTTTATATGGTATATATATACTTTATATAGTATATATAGTATACTATATATACTATATAAAGTGTGTATATATATACTTTATATAGTATATTATATACTATATAAAGTGTATGTGTGTGTGTGTGTATAAAATGTGTGTGCATGTGCATGTGTGTGAATTCTTAGTGACTAGAAAAGACCAATTTGGAGACATCTTGAATAAATACTTTTAAAATGGAAATGCCATAATGCCATCAAGGATGTTTCCTCTGCTTATCCAACCATTATCCGTTGATTTATTTAACAAAACTGAGGACCAAGAAAGACTGAAAATACAGTTTCCAATAGAGTGCTCTCATGCTGTGATTGTTGAAGTGATAAGTAATTTGCTTTTAATGCTAGTGCATACCACTTAGCACCATACTTAACTTAAGAATGAAAATCACTCATTTTTCATCCACTCCCTTAACTGACACTGAGTATACTCTGTATAATCTATGTATTGTCACTGAGTTTAATACAAAGAATATTTAAAATAGATCTCACTTTTAAATTTACAGCAAGAATTTAAAATTTTAATTCCTTTTTTATTTCCATTTATTTACATTTTTATTCAACAACTTAATTTCAAATAGATAATGCATTTAGACAATTAGAACAGTAATTACTAATAAATATGATATGCTAAAATATTTTTAAGATACTGTTTTCAACTATAATCATTTTGTATCATGTATTATCTCTGTATGGTTGGTGTGGTTCAGTTGGTTGGAGCATTGTCCCATAACCAAAAGGTCACAGATTCATCTCCCAGTTAGGGCAAATACCTAGATTGCAGGTTTGATCCTGGTCCAGGCACATGCATTCCCTGGTCTGGGTACATGCATTCCCCGGTCTGGGTGCCTATGGTTCTTGATCCAGTCTGAGTGCATATGGGAGGAAACCAACTGGTGTGTCTCTCTCACATCAATGTTTCTCTCTTTCCCTTCCCCTTTCTCTAAAAACAATGAAAATAATGTCCTCCAGTGAGTAGTAGGTATGAATGGCACAAGTCAATCGCTATTACATAAAGCAAAGCTTGTTTTACTAGTATATTCTTAAAAATAATTAGTAGTATTATAAATTATCCTCAGTATACTGGGAGAAACTGATGGCTGAATTTTCAAATATATATATTCCCCCAGAAACCTATCTTGATTTTGAAATTGCACTTTGTCCCCTATATAAATATGTATATACTGCTGAGGGAATATTTTTTTTTGATTTTTTATTTTTTTATTTTTATTTTTTATTTTTTTAAGTATATTTTATTGATTATGCTATTACAGTTGTCCCATTTTTTTCTCCCCTATATTCCCCTCCACCCTGCACCCTCCCTCCCACCTGCATCCCCCCTTAGTTCATGTCCAGAGGTAGTACATATAAGTCCTTTGGTCTTTCCATTTCCTATACTGTTCTTTTTTTTTTTTAAATTAATTTATTTACTTTTTAAATACATTTGTCTCTGCCTTCCCCCCACCTCTTTCCCTTGCCCCCTCCCACCTTCCCTCCCTCAGCTCTTCCCCTTTGGTTTTGTCCATGAGTCCTTGCTATATGTTCCTTGACTTTCCCCTTCCCTTCCCTTTCCCTGCCCCCCACAATGCAAAGAAGCAAGGAAAATATGACCAGCAACACTGAAAGGAAAAGAAATCAACAGAGACAAGAGGGAAGGGGGGTGCTGAGGGAATATTATACTGAGAACTCTTATGTTAGATCTCTGTTCTAGTCAATCATTTATTTACAAAACCACCCATTTCTCCTTCCCTGTGCAATTATTATTTGCAGTTCATAAAGGGCCACAGAAAATAAGAGAAATTATCATAAGAATAAAAGTTTCTTTTTTATTTGCTTAATCCCTTCACCTTTTTTACCCAGCCCCCCCCAACATCTCTCCCTTCTGACAGCTGTCAGTCTGTTCTCTGTGTCTATGAGTCTGTTTCTATTTTGTTTGTTACTTTATTTTGTTCATTACATTCCACATATAAGTGAAATCACATGGTACTTGTATTTCTCTGATTGGCTTATTTCATTTAGCATAGTACCCTCCAAGTCTATCCATGCTGTTGCAAATGATAGTTCCTTCTTTTTTAATGGCTGAGTTGTAATCATGTTGCATAGTATTGTGTAAATGTACCACAGTTTTTTATCCACATATATACTGATGAGCACTTGTGCTGATTCCAAATCTCAGACAACAGTATGGTGATTCCCAGAAGGAGAGGATGGTCAGGAAGGTGGAAGAGGGTAAAGGTGGGATAAATAGTGATAGAAGGAGGCTTGACTTGGCATGGTGCACACACAAAACAATATACAAGTGATGTATTATAGAATGGTACACCAGAAACCTATAAAATTTTATTAACCGGTGTCATCTAAAGTCAATAAAAATATTTTTAAAAATATGTTAAATCAATTACCTATAAATGTAATCAAATTTAAAAAATAATGGGTCAATTAAAAGGTACTTTATATTTATTTATTTTATTAAGAAACTAATCATAAGTGTACATCCAAAAATCTAAATTAAATAGTTTATTTCAATGTCAATGCAAATGTGGTGTTCACTTCAAAAATAGGGCATTACCACAATCTTTTTCAACATTGGAGTGAATTACAGAACTGAGCTATCAGTTTCAACAAGAAGAGAGAACTCTTGAAAAAACATATTAGTAAATCTCTACCCACCACACACCTATATATATCTAACATTTTGAAAGTATTAAACTAAGTCATTTGTTGAATCTATTACTTGATACTTAATGCTCAGTAAGCTTGGTTCAATAGCAAGGAAAATAAATATAAACCAACAAAAGCAACAGAAAACTTTTATAGATTTGCATTGAAAAATATTAAACAACTCATGCTTTGCAATAGTATAGGGGGGAATCCTTGAATAAAGAAATATGCTGTAGCCATCTCTCAGGGACCAGAAAATACTACCTTTCTTATTTACACTCAAACTTCGATTGGGGCCACTGATTCCTAAAGAAAACACACATACAAAGAAAAGTATCAATTGATTGCTGATCTCCATATTGTTCAATTCACTGTTATATAGTACATTAAATATACAGTTAAGTAAAAGTTGGCCTATCAGTTTATTCTTTAATTTGAGAAGAAATTTCTTGAGCACTTACTAGTTCAACATATAGTACTAAAGGACAGGGAAGAGGAGCAGTAAAGAAAGCAGACCATAATTTCTGTCCTCATGGAGCTTAGATTTTAGTGAGGGAAGTAAATAAAAGTAACAGGCCGATAAAAAGGTAGTTATTTTTATTAATTCAGTTAATAAAATGTCAGTTCAGTAAAAATATTTCCATATCACTATTCAGATTACTTTGATTTATTAATTTGACCTAATAATTTAATTACAACTGTATTTATTACATAATACAGCTTAAGATGCAGAAATCTACTTACATGTATACATTGTTTCCTTCTAAGTATATTTCATATTGAAACAGGTCTATCATAAAATTTGATATACTGTACCTGACCCCACTTTTTTTTAGGGGGAAGGGCTTCTTCTTTATTCTGTAAATAACAATACAATAAAAACCTGGCCTTAATATGTGCCCCTTTCTCCTTCACATCGTCTTTTCCACAGTAAATATCTCTTGAGCCCACACATAGTGCCAAGCTCTAACTTTTGTACCTGGGAAAATACATTTGAAAAATTCCTTGCACAGGTAACTCATGCTTTAATAAGGAATGAAAAACCATGAAACTAGAATACAAATGTATTCAGTGAAAGTGTAGGTAAGTACCTTGTGCACAGAGCTATGAGTAATCATAGTCGCGAAAGTGGATGTGTGGAAGGAAAGAGGTCAGTGATAGTGACACTCAAGTATGGTCCAGAAGGGAAAGTCTAGGTGCATAAAGTGTTGTAGGCATGATGATTAGACTATTAAAACATGTTCAAAATATTTATTAGTTTCTGTAAAGTTAAAGTCTGTTGACATATTAATATATGTTGATCTGCCTTCAATAATAGCCATAAAGGATGAAAAATATGGACTTAAGTACATATGCTAATTCCTGCCAATAGAGGGAACACCTAGTGTAATTCTTACTATAAATGTCTTATGTTAGAGAGAAGATAATATAATAATATACAACGATTAAATCTGAGGACTGAAAAACCACAAGAATCATATGTATTCCCATGTTTCCTAATTATAGGTATCAATTTGACCCATCTAATAAAAATTGTTTTCTGTTTGAGAGAAGTGACTAAAATACCTGCTCATCTTCCTTAAGGGTGCAGAAGAAGAGCAGAGGACTGGCTATCCACCGTTTGTATTGCTCTATAGGAAGGACAAAGGATGATGTAAGATTTATTATGACCCATCCACCTTTTAAGCTTCATTGTCCATTTGTGGCCATAAATTCTATACCAAATCTTCAGGTGAAAAAGAAAGCAAGAGACTAAAGAGAAAAAGGGAGTATAAGAACTCGAAAGGCCAGTGTGCTACTTTGATCCCTTTAAAAGAGCTGAGGTATATGAAAACAGTCTAAATCTGAGACATCCAGTTTGGGTTTGGTTGTTACTATCTTAGAATGCAAAATATATGCTTTGAAAAACAACTCATTTAAGTGACTTCATTTCCTTGTTATACATTTATTTTATTTATTTTTTTGAAGTTGCTTCTAAGAAAAAAATATGTGAATTTTTCCAGCTAAATGGAGAAGGGATTCATTTAGACTTGGTTATATTGATTTTTAGCCATTCTCCTTATTCCTCCCAAGTAAAAGAGTACTATTATAAAAGAATGTGAAAATGGTATCCTATCTATCTTCAAATTCCACAGTAGCCAAGCAGCTCTTCCTAAACTAACAAAGATTAACAGGGTTTTATTCTGTCTGAAAATATATTTAGGGTGATAGTGACTTCTAGCTATTATTTCCAGTACATACAGCAATCAGTGGGAAAACTTACCTTTTAATTTTAATGGACTCTTTTCATGTCTCTTGATGGAACATCAAAGGAGTCTCCCAGTGTACTGTCCATTTCACTTATATGTTCTTGAATAGCTGTGACCACTTCACTGGGGATAAACTTTAAGCCACTGATAACACCAAACACCTGAAAAGTGGTGATACAACAGCATATTATCTTACCATGTTTCAGAGAAATATTTAGGTGGAACGAATAAAGGCTGCAATTTCATTTCTATTTTTCCCCTGAAAAAAAATACAGCTTAAAAATCCCATGAGATGTCATATTGTTAACCCAATTTTACAGTTTAATAGAAGCCAACAATTTGGGTTTTGTGGTTTGGTTTCGTCTCTTATTTAACTTCTTTTTAAGTTATTTAACTTACTATGTTTCAATTCCAATTGACATACAATATTATATTAGTTTTAGGTGTACACCCCAGTGATTAGACATTATATAACTTACTAAATGATCATCCCAATAAAGCTCACACCCATTGGACACCATACACAGTTAATAGAATATTATTGACTATGTACTTTATATTCTCATGACTTATATTCTTTAACAACCAACTTTCACTTCTTAATCCTTTTCATCTTTTTCACCCATCTCCCCAATCCTCCCCGCATTGGGCAACCATCAAAATGTTCTCTATATCTATGAATATGCTCTTGTTCTGCTTGTTTGTGTATTTGGTTTTTAGATTCAATTGTTGATAAATATATTTAATGTATTTATGACATTTTATTGTTCATATTTTGATCTTTTTTCCTTCTTCTTAAAGAAGACCCTTAATTATTTTATGTAACAATGGTTTGGTGGTGATGAACTTTTTGAGCTTTTTCTTGTCTGAGAAGCTCTTTATCTGTCCTTCAATTCTAAATGATGTCTTTGATCAGTAGAGTAATCTTGGTTGTAGGTTATTGGTTTTCATCACTTCGAATATTTCTTTCCAGTCTCTCTGGCCTACAAAGTTTCTGTTAAGAAATCAGCTGACTGTATAATGGGAGCTCCCTTGCAGGTAACTAACTACTTTTGTCTTGCTGCTTTTAAGATTTTTCTCTTTGTCTTTAACATTTTGCATATTAATCATGTGTCTTGGTATGTGCCTTTTTGGGTTCATCTTGTTTGGGTCTTTCTGTGCTTCCTGGACTTGTCTGTCTATTTGCTTCATTAGCTTAGGGAAATTTTCTGTCGTTATTTTTTCAATTAGGTTTCAATTTCTTTCCCACTCTCTTCTTCTTGCACCCTATGATGTGAACAATGGTACCTTTGAAGTTGTCCCGGAGGCTCCTTAGACTATTTTTCTGGAGTTTTGTTCTTTCATTTGGAACATGTTTCTTTGTCTCTTCATTTTGGCTGCTTCCCTGTGTATGTTACTATGCATTAGGTAAATCTGCTATACCTCCCAGGCTTGGTAGAGTGGCCTTGTGTAGTAGGTGTTCTGTAGCATTCAGTAGCACAGCTTCCCCATTCACCTGAGCTAGGCACTTGTAATTTTGATGTGGTTGTGTAAGGATGCTAATACTGCATTTACCTACTCTGCCGTCTGGGCCAGAAGCCTGGTTTCATTTCTGACTTTCACAATAATTCTATCAGACACAAAAATATAAATTAAAATTTGCATAATATTTTTTCATATATAGAACATAGGGTTTTTAGCAATGAGGAAATATTTGAAAAGTGAATTATCCTAACCTATAAAATAAAAAATACCCCAAAACCAAATATAGCACTAAGATTTCTTTTCAGCCTTTAGCAACTTTTGTGTGATGAACTGGATAGAAATTAAAAAAAAAAACAGTTGAGGGAAAACACAGGACAACATTCCTTTTAGTAGGAACTCATTGTCCCTAGAGAAACTCTTTGTATATACAAGACTAATTATCTTTGAGCACAACTAGCAATTATGCCAACATTCTGTTTCACTTGTCACACACAGTTTGGGTTTATTCCTGGGATGTTTATAATAATCATCAATTTCACTGACTTCATATGTCTTTTCTACATCTTGAAGGTATCTAACATTCCCAAGCATTCTGCTGAAGAGTTGTTTTCCACAGAACTCATTGCCTCTTGAACTGAAAGCTATCCTGATGAGAAAGGCAGGGAACCATGTCTACAACTACATTGGCAAATTGAATGCATTTCTCTGGATAACAGAGGATATCTGCTTATCAGACAAGCTTTTCTTTTGGTTACAGAAGCCATTTTCTCTTTCTGTAGCTACTTTTCCAGATGCCACTGGAGCTGCAAATCATGTAGCTTGCAAATCAGAAAGCCTCTCTCTACGGGTAGGCAACTGGCAGAATGGTGCAGATTGAGATACTGGGGAAAGAAAATGCCCTTCCAAGATACAAGTACTAGAAAAAATAAAAGCCTGCAGATTATGAAAAAACATACCCAAGAAGCCAACAGAGATGAAAACAAGAGAGAGAGAGAATCCTTTGAACTGAATTCAGCCATTTTATCAAAATATTTACTATGAGTTAATAGATATCTTTAATGATTACATAAAAATAGGTATAAAAAGGTATAAAATACTTTTGTATATGATCTTTTAATATTTGTTGCAAAACATTCTGTGCCACAATAGCATTTATTTATATGACTTCTTTTCTTTCTCATCAAGAATACCTAAAAATGCAAGTCATAATCACAATTCTCAAGCTTTGTCCATGCCTCTTGAGATACCCTTCCCTTTTAGATCCTCATATGGTGAATTATGCAGTTGTTCTTGGACCATCTGAAATGCACATTCCTAATATCAAATTTGGTAGCACCAGGACTTCAGCAGAGTCAGGAATTCCAAAATGACAAGGTCACTTTCTCTTAAGTGTTCTATCATTTACAATCTTCCTTTGTTGCTGAAAATTAGATTCAGAGTAACAACTTCAGTCACGCATTTATCTTCTAAAAATTAAGTATTAGGATATCTCCATACCATGTAATAGAATGTCTTTATTAAGAGGAGTCCCTCAAAGAGTCCATAATGTGTGGGTAGAGAAGGGACATGGGAGCAAGAGCAGTAATGCTTGCTGGAGGGTTGAGGAAAATCCTATTATCATCTGGACTAGTTACCTGGAAGCATTTCTCTATGGGGCTGCCCAACGGCAGGGCCAAGGACCAACAGCATGTAGCTTTTGAGTCACACTGATTCTTCTAATTTGCTCCTACTATTTTAACTGTTCCCCTTGTCCTCGTCACAGCTGCCACCATAAAGTAGCAAAATGTACTTCTGTAAAATGATTTGTATGCATGTGTGAATACATATCAAATTAACAAATATAGCTTTCCTTGATAGGTGTGGGGAGGAGGAAATAAAATATAACTAGCCTTAATTATAGTTGCTAAAAAACTTATTTGTTATCACTTCTGAGTTAACTGTTGTGCAAGATAGTTAACTTTTTAATTACTATGTGATTGTAAGTGATATTAGAATACTATTAACTTTTATCAATTTGTATACTCATTTCAAATAATTTGTGCTATAAAATAAACAAATAATATTATAATTAAAATTATTTTATTTTATGGGTTGCATTGATTACTGGGAAGAAATGTTGCTAAAAATAAATATTACATACACCTAAGAGCTCATAACATAGTTGTATTTAAATGGGCCACATAAATGTACACAAAACATGACCAAGTCATGTAGAATTTTTTAAAGACAGAAAGTGAGAGTGAACTATGATATGTCATATTTTGAGGACAGCACTATCTTATTAAGTTATAGACAGCATAATCAGTGTGGCTATAGGCAAAAAGACTGTCAAAATGTTGGGACACATTTCCATTCACTGCAGTTGTGACTATATACGTGTTCACCTTTTTTTTAGAGGGAAATTTGGAGATTATGCTCCTTAACATATTTATGATTATATTGTAATATATAAATCATAAAAGTATATAACAAATATACACATGCATACCTATCTTTTTTTAATTCTCACATCCTTTGGCTGAGCAATTTCACTGTCAGACTCTAGCTTTTAGAAATAATCAGGAACATCAATGAAAATGGCCAAGTAAGAAAATCTAAATTCTATCCTTTCATAAAAGCAACACAAAAATGGGAAAAAACTAATAATCAAATTTTCTGGAGGAAAACTAGTTCTGCAAACTATGTGAATGAGGCTGAAGCCACTGAGGACTTGACTAGCTGCTCACGTCTCCATTCCCTGGTGTTAGGTATTTATGTCTTTGAACAAATGGAGTGGAATCCTGGAATATCTCTGTGGCATTGGGAAAGGTAACGAATTCTACATAGGCAAACAAGGATCCTTCAGATCGTGTGGTGCCATATTCAACAGTGATGCCTACCGCCATGGTGACAACCGTGTACCTGAGTCCCTTCTGTCTTGTGCTTGAAGCAGGCCTGGCTCCCTCTGCTGTAAAGAAGTCCCTGAATTTCTTAGAAACTGTGTGACAGGCCTCAAGAAAGAGATAGTGAATTCTCTGCTAATAAGGCTGCATACATCCTCAAGCGTCTAATTGGAATAATAAAGCTGGTTTTTATTTACAGTCTAGCTGGTGAAATGGGCCATATCCAGCTGCCAAATATCCGGATTGACAAAGCTTCAGTGAGAGGACATTATGAATAAGGTAAGAAGGATAAAGAGGAGGAATAATAAAATAGATTCAACATTCCAGATAAATATTGTTTTACTTTGCCCACTTAACAAAGGCCTCACGTATGTATAAAACTAATTCACTGACTGCAGCAACCCAGCGATATTTGGAGGCCTAGTTAAACCTGTCATGGCTCTGTAATAAAATGGAATTTTCCCCCCATGGAATTCAGATTTCTATACATAAAGTACAGCAATACAAACTAAGAGTAAAGAGTCTGTTAAATTTAGATGACAACTGTAAATTTCAAAAATAGGACTAGAAATAATATGATGCTCTGTGTAATAGTTTAATCAACGTTATTTTAGAGAAGGAATGTTTTGCATTTTGAAAAAGTATAACAGGAACGTTAAATTCCTCCATCAGTTAATTCACAGCTGACATTAGCGACTTTGTGATGATGGCTGTTTGTGGTGGTGGTGGCTGTGTTGGTCATCACAGCTGCAAAATTTTAAGTCACCACACACAGTCTTTCATATTTTGCAAAAGTATACTTTACTTGGCTGTAAAATATTCAACATTTTTAAGATTAAATATCTGAATATTGTTTCTGAAGGAGCAGCTGTCACCTTAAATCTAAGGTCTAGTTTGTTTACTGACTGTATTTTATATCCTTAAGAAAATGACACAAAATGGCAATAAAATCACTTTAAGTATTCTACAAGGGAATATAAAGGTCCTTTGGTTACGGTGTGCATACCTCTATACATAATTCCAGTTTTTTTTCTGGAATTATGTTAAATATGTAAAAAGCCTTTTCTGATAAAGGCAAAAATGCTACATGTTTCCTTGTTGAAATTTAGCATTAGTGTCAAGATTGCTTCATAAAACAAGGTATTGTTACTTCTTCATTCTTTTTCAGTGTCATTCAGCATGCTATATGTGATTTGGGACATAAACTTATGTGATTTTTATGTCAGTGTTTTAGAAAATGCGAGATTAAAAATAATTTATAGGATTCAAATATGTAAAAACGACTGAATTAACCAACTTGTTTTTACGTTGTTTGATCATATCATCATTAAATAATTTTGGGAGATAATTATGGAACAATTTGTTCCATAAGCTCTAAAAGAGAAGCTAATGGCTCCTATATCTACAGATTCTCACAGAGAATAAATCAATACATTAGTAGTTTTTAGATTATCATTGAGATAATTACAAAAACCTACCAAATATTTTCATGATATTTCTGTGTATAAATATAAGGAAAAGAATTTTGTTGCTTATTTGTTTTTTCCACAAGTGAATTGTCTTTGATTTTTTAAGAAATCAGTCTTAGCCTTGTTAAATGGAGTCAAGATAAAATTACTGATTACTAGTATCACGGCATATTCTAAAAGTGCTCATGTCTAGTGTTCAGTTTTGGATGCATGGATTTAAAATATACTTATGAAAAACTGAAAAACATTCCAATTTTATAACAACAAAATTAATAAATAAAGAGAACCATAAAGATATTTTCCCACATTTAGAAGGTTACCCTTCAAGATATGATTCCCAAAATCCAATCCAATAAGTAATAAAAATACACAGAATGAAAGTGGATGTATTTTTATTGAAGGTAAAACATTTAATCTTTATTAACTGTGCAAAAAAGGTTAGAAATATGGAAGTAAATCTCAGAATAGGAAGAAAGAGTTGAGGGAATAAAGATGTGTCCCACTTGTTATTTGAAAAAAAAAAAGGTTTAATTCTTTACTTCTATAATGTGTTACATTAATACATTATAAATGTTAGACATTTACATTATAAATGTTAGACATTTAGTCCTATGTTTCGGTTAGCATGTCAAAGCTTTATCTTTTCATACTGCTGTTTTACACTTAATATTTCTTTTAAAACATGCCTTATGGTTTACAATCCCAAGGAATTTTTCTTCTCCGATATAACATATACATGCCTTATTTCTGGTAAATATGTGATTACAATACTAGAACAAATATTTTCTGTGGCTTTTGTAAGTTCTAATTATTTGGAGAGTTGAAATCTAAGATGCTGAAGATTATTAAGAATTTTCAAAAATATATATTTGATTATTCCTTTACTTATATACTCATAAAAATATGAGGTCTGTGAAAGAGAAGAACAACTCATAAGTGATTGTCTCAAATTATGAGTACAAATGAATTTCAGAGATGTTTAATATTTTATAATATTGAACAAACTAGTTATTGTAGAAAAGATCTGTAAAACTTCTAAAATGTTTCTAAAAATCATATCTCAATATATAATAGACTCAAACATTTCTTCATGATTTTCTGAAGAATTGGGCATTGTTATACTAAAATTAATTTATTAATTAACAGTTCATTTTGACCTTATGATTGAAATTGTTTTTCCTGAAAATGTATGAAAACTTTTGTATTTATTTCTAAATTACGATGTACTAATTTTAAAAAACTGTGGTATTTTTCCTCTTATTGGTTACCAATTTTATTTATATATATATATATACATAAATGAAAAATCAAGCCTAATGAGAGAATTACATAAATAACTTTTTTGAAAGGCAAATCAAGTTACATTGACTGTTTATTATGAACAAATAAAATAACTTAATTTAACACACACATAGGTATAATAATTTTCTCAAGTGATTTTTAAAGAGAGATGAATTTATATATATATTAAATTATTAGTAAATGTGTCTAAGTCTTTTCATGACAGGAAATGTCTTGGGACATTATATTCTAATACTAATCTGATAATTAAATTTATCTTTGCTTTCGCATTCTGTTTTTTAAAGATTTGCTAATAATAGGGTCTACATTTTAATATAACAAAATGATGACCCTCTATGGTTCACTAAAATAGCTAATCATTCTTAGTGAAAGGAAAATAGTATCAGAAACTTACGTTTAAAAATCAATAAAAATATCAGCTGTTAAGTTTGAATTTGAAAACCAGAAATAAAGATATTATTAGACCTGATATTTTAGCAATATTTTATGCAAAACCATACTATTGCTATTACTACTTCATTTTAATATATATTTCCAATATTTTCATGTAAGCAAGCTTACCCAGAGGACGTACTGCATCTTTTCCTGCAGGTGTTGTGTCTGAAATGTAAAGCCTTCTAAATTTGGGAAATGAAAACATGATTTCTTTCATTTGCATAAATGAATTAATTTTGCTACATTTTAGGGGTCAGCCTAAAACTATGCACAATGAGAAACACAAGGATGTTTTTGCTCTTTCCCATGTTCAATGACTTTCAACAAAAGAAATAATTGAACCAAGAAAATTTCCCCCTGAAATTGTAAGCAATCATCAATAATTTATATACATCTAATAAATATTTTCTATAGAATCCAATTTTTCTGTATTTACCTATTGACTTATCTTTCTCATTATTGTGTCCCTCTCTCATTGTTCTCTCTCTTTCTCTCTCTCTTTCTCTCTCTCTCACACACACACACACACAAACACACACACACACATTCCTCAAAACTGGTCATTGTAGAAGATGGATTGGGGAATTTCCAATTACACTAATCTTTCCTGAAAGATGTAAAATGGAAGAGTTAACAATGAAAACTTGCAGTTATTCCTATGAAGTTTGCCTCATACTTCATTGATTCAAGGACAAAATATGATCCCCACCTCTGTCCCCATTTATTCAAAGCTTCATGCAGTCAGTTTTATCTGCTGTCTTCTCATTGAGGGTAAAAAGGAGAAGTCCAGTCTTTCTACTACTGCTGTTTGCGCTTTATGGTCACTTAGTTCGATGAGCAGAAGAAAAATCCAGAGCTGACTAAAACCCACCTAATAATAAAATTGTGTTTCCATTTTTCGTTTTTACCTCTCTCCTCCTGCTGCTTTCTATCAGCAGAGCACTTAACAATCACTAATTGGTTAATCAGTTATTTAGGCAAATTTTAATATTCTCATTTTGCAGACAAGGAATCAGGCTTCCTGCTGTGTATCTCCTGGCTCTGGGTAAGGAGCTCTTCAGATGGGAGATTCAAAGTAGGTGAGCCCGTCCTCCTGAGGCCCAGAGTCTTGCCTGAAGCCGCACAGCAGGGCCTCGCAGAGCCTCCGTTAGATCGCTGAGTTCCTGACTCCCACTTCTCCGCTCAGACCACCAGGCGACACTGCCTCTAATGACAAAAAACCCTTTTCCCATTCCGCCCAACTAATGCTCCAAGGACTTTCTTAATTGCGACGGATACCTTGGGATTGAGAAGCTTATTTGTGACTTGATGAATCTGCTCTAGTCTTGCCTGGGTTTCTGGGTTTTGTGCACTAAAAACTTTAGAGTAACTTTGTACCTCAAATAAAAAAAAAAACCCTCAAGATATCTCTACTTTCTAACAGAGACAAAGCATTGCTCTGCTAAGAAACTATGTAATTCTTAATCTCAGAGAAGCTGATAAAAATAGAATTAGAAAGAGGTGCTCACCGCCTAATTGACCAATGACCATTTCTTACAAACGTGGAAATTTTATTTTTAAAAGCAAAATACATGGAACATTGTAAGAGCCTTGCCATTCTGGCTCACAGACCTGAATGAAAAAAATGCTGAACACAAATCCATAGGAAAGATTGTTTGTAATGTAACTTCTATTTCAGACTCGTGAAATCCGATCTCTTCAGTGCAGAAATCATTCTATTTCCAAAGCATGACTTTCCACAAAAATAAAAACTTGAACATGGTTCACTGAAACTCAGATTGCTAAAGTTTCATTGAGAAAGAATAAAAGGTTAATATATGACCTATATTTCATATTAAAATAAGGAGAGGTTTAGAAATCACTCTCATCACAAGTTGAACTGTGTTAAGTGCAAAAAGAACTTAGATAACTAGATACTCTATTTAATTAAAACCCACCATAAAACCTTTGAGATTAGAGTTCAATTTATAAGAGTGATGCAAAATTTTATTCATTTTCTTTCATATTTCTTGCCCTATGTAATTTGTAAATAAATTAGACCCAGACACAGCTGCCTGTTTCCTCCCATATCAGAATATTTAATCAAAATGTGGCATGATCCTTACAGGTAACTCTAAGTGGATCTAAGTCATTCCCTAGATGTAGATTCCTTCAATTCACATCATGTAGGCATTAGTGAAAAGGATATTGAGGTGCCTAATTACCAATCTTGTAGTGCACTTCATCATTCAGAAATTCAATGCATTTAATAGAGTTCCTTGAGCATTAACAATGTGCCTAGTACAGAAATAAGGAATTTAAGAGTAGAAGTCAACTTTAATCCAAGTAGTTGACTACTTATAAACTATAATTTTAAAAATCTAATAGGTGTTTTTTAATCCAGAAAATATAATCTACCTAGGTGTTAATATTTGAAATTTCTTAACAATGCATACATCTTTGGGAAAGATAATACATGAATTTCATTTCTCACTAAGCCTGCAAAAGACCATTCGCAAATCCCTTCCAATTTCAGGTTTTATATCTTGAAAAGCTAATAAATAGGACTGGCAGTACCTGTTAAGGATCAGGAGAGATATAAAGGAAAGTAGGAAGATCGTTGAATAGCTAGACAGGTGGCTGAGAGAAAACCTGCCTAATCTTTAATATGCTCTGGTATTATTTTTATGGTTCCTGCCTCCTAGGAGATGCAATTCAATGCTGGGAACAGGTTTAGAAAGGATAAGGGATAAAATTTTGCACATGCAGTAAGTATTAGAGAAGGTGCAAAGGGGCTAAGTTGGTTCAAAATGGATTTCATAGTGTTTCATAGAGTGGAAAACAGGCAGCATAAATATGAGAAAATAAATGAGCAGTGTTTAGACCGCAGGCTCAGGAGTGAGCAGGACCTGGTGCATTAGCTGGGACCTGAAGGAGGGGAGGAGCTGCCTTAGTAATTGCTAGAATATCAGTTGGGTAGAGGCTCAGAAGTGCCCAGCTGCACCCCCACCATTACTGAAAACAGGCAATGAAAGTGAGATGAGTCAATAATACCTACTGCCCCACCACTCACCTCTTCCAGAAGTGAGTTTATTTTTTGCACAATATTACTTTTAGTACTTGAAAAAAATGTTTACAAGTTAAATAAATCTGTGCATGATCCATATTAGTTTATAATCTAATTAAACTAATTAGTTTATAATTAGTTTATTGCACTGTTTTTTAAAAAAAAGCTAGAAGTATTTTGCAGATATTATCTCATAAATCTGCTCCAAATCCCTGTAAGACAGATGGTATAAATATTTGTAACCCAATTTTTCTGATAAGGATGCAAGCAGAGTAGTGGCAAATGACTAAGCCAAGGTTCTGAAGCAAATGCAGAGTGAGTGATTCAAAGGGCCTTGTTGATTGTTCTGCCCATGAGAACAGACCATCTTACACCTGCACTTCCCTCTCAGGCCCTACTGTCTATGAACTAAAACATATTCTATAAAAGAATGGCAGATACCCCTGGCTTCCTTGGCTGCTTGTTATTTCAGCACATGGTAGGTACACATATTTAAGCACATGCCAGTGCAAATTTTTTTTAAAAAGCAATAGCAATTTTGTTTCACAAGGAGGTTTCTAAAGCAAATGTTATAGAAGTCTGAAAATGGTTATATGCAGAAGTACCAACAGCAGCCATAACCCAAGCCCCCAAAGAAGTACATCAGTTGTAGTCACAGCCTGCCTACCTGCTACTTTGCTCCAATGTATGCAATTCCCTCTTATATCCCACCTCAGTATGGAAGAGAGGAGGTGAACTGACTGGGACTTTGCAAGCATATCTGTGCTTTTCTGCTTAGAGCATCGATGTGAATTATCCAATTACCCAAACACTATTTTGGACTAATACAATACAAAGAAACTCCCTAGCTGCAAGACTGAGTATAAAACAGAAATTTCTTTCAAAGTTATAGTCAAGGAACAAAAGGGATCTTTTATGAAGACATGCTTTTACCAATTTCATAACAAAAACAACAATGGCCAAAGACCACAGGGAAAATGTGGTGGGGACAGAAATATTTTTATTTTGCTAGTTCTTACCAACCTGTGACACTATTAAGTGATTTGCATGCCAGCAAGATCAGGCAACCAAAACCTGATATGTATCTGAATTTTCCTTGTCTACCTTTAACTTCCACCAAATATTGGGGAATAATAACAATCTCTCAGACTCCACGATTCAGCAACACTAATGCTAATGGGACCAAATCTCCGATTTTGACACATCTTGCAGTTTGGATTCTGAGAATATGGTGCAATGTGAGAGATATATTTTTCCAATCAAAGTCAGTTCTCCTAAAGACTCTGACTTTTTAAGGGGAAATATTACTTTAAGATCTTTGCCAAATACTATTTTAACAAGTGTTTAATCTTTAAGGATGGGATTTTTCTTCATTTTTTAAAGATTTGTCTTAAAGAAAAAATAAAGAAATGCCACTATCTCATTTATTTTGTGTGACATCACATTTACAAAGGGCTATGCACTTTGCTGAGGCATTGGAGTGTCTGTGACACCAGAGAACCCCTTTATATTCCTGCTGGTGTTTACAAATATTAACTGAGTCAAAGTTATCACAGGCTGAATGCTGCATTATTTCACTTTATTTGTATCCTGCTTCTCACATAGCTATGTGCAGAAGCATTGTTTTTTTCTTATAGCATACCTTTATTTTTCTATGAAACACTAAAATACGTCTTCAACACCACTATGGTATAGAAACTTTAATTAAAACATGTTTCCAAGTAGTTTAAAGTCTTGAAAATAAAGTATAAACACACACATACATTTGCGCACTACAACATACACAGCATTTGTGTTAAATATTTTCATAGATACATACCTCAATAATCTCCCCACCAGGGAGTCTGAGAAAATGGCGGTATAGCTTTTGGAACCCACTAGGATAAACGGTGTATATAGATACGTGAGAAGTAATACCTCCTGGACCATGTGCAGACACAGAAATATCATTTAGATGTTGAAGGTCACAGCTGGAGATGCCGGACTTGACACCATGGTTTTTCCACATATAATCATACACTGCCACCTAGTGAGACACAAATCCCCCCCAACCCCCCAGCCCCAGAAAAGAAGAGAAAAAAATTAATTAACTTCTGGCAAGAGTATAACCAATTTTAAATGATTTTACAATAAATCTGAACATCTCTGCCATCTGCAGTGTCTGCACTCCATTCCATGCATATTTTTATGACATCTATCTAAATAGTGAAGATAGAGAAATCCCCGGTGTGTGCTCCATAAAGTTAATTCTACACAGATGAATCTGTAATTGGTTCCCATATTAACCCAAAGTAGGAAGATCAAGCAGGCTGCGACAATGACAATGTTGATTAAAAAAAAAGAAAGAAAAGTTTCTGGATGGTTTTATGAATGAGTGTTTGTGCTTTCCCATCCAAAAATAAATCATCTTTGCTCCTTTTTCTTTATTCACATGTGACAAGTACTAAGTCTCTGGCATCCTTGAAAGAGTACCAGATAAAATAAAAATACATTGTATTGAAGTCCACTGGACAGGATTTTTGCATACTTTATATATTTACCTATTATTTTTCCTTTTTAGCAACCTGGCATTACAACTTTTGTTGTACTTTACTGGATTTTATTTTCTAGTTAGAGTTCTCAAGTAACAATTCCACTGTCTAGTACAATGTACCCTGCAGGGCCTTCATTAATGTAAGTTGATTTATGAATGAATTGAAAAGACACTGTCTCATTGTTTGTTTAAAATATCGATGATAAGGAAGGGAAGGGGGAAAGTCAAGGAACATATAGCAAGGACTCATGGACAAAACCAAAGGGGTAGAGCTGAGGGAGGGTAGGAGGGAGGGAGGGGGCAAGGGAAAGTGGTGGGGGGAAGGCAGAGACAAATGTAGTTGAAAAAAATTAATTAATTTATAAAAAAATAAAATATTGACAATGAAAATTAGGCTATCTGCTCTAAAATTTGTTTGAGACTGATAAACCTTCTGTTCTCCAGATATCCTCGTCATCTTTTACTACAACCACTGAATTACATATGTGCTTTCTACAATTTCTAGTTTCCATATTTGCAGATGCCGGTAGTCTCAGAAGTAGAGAAAAATATTTGATGGATTTCTTTCCTCATGGGCTCTGAGACAGAGAACATTTATCTGTTGTTACAGAAAGTCTAATCAAACATGTTTCCCAAAGTTAACTCCTCCTAAAATGATTTATTAATATTTTAAAACCTCAGAAACATAGAAAGATTTAATAATATGAAAGGATGTTCTGGCCAATTACTATTTAATCCAAGTCTATAATTGACAATAAACTCCCAAGATTCTAGCTAGCGATGAGTCACAGAAGGAAACTTCCTGAAGAGTTGAGGTTTGAGTTGGCTCTCAAAACCTCAGTAGGATTTTTTCCCCTCATTTTTAAGTGACTTTTTTATTTTAGCTATTTTTTTAATTTTTTCTTTCAATTTCATTTTGTATTGGTTTCAGGTGCATTCCTTACTGGATAGACAATCATATACTTTACATAACATTTCCCTTGATATTTCAAATATCCCATCCGGCACCGTCCGTAGTTATTACAATGTTATTGACTATATTCCCCTATGCTGTACTTATACTCCCGTGACTATTTTGTAACTACCAATTTGTGCTTCTTAGTCCCTTCACCTCTTTTACCCAGTGCCCCTCTGGTAACCACCAGTTCACTCTCTGTGAAAATCAGTCTGTTTCAGTTTTGTTTGTGCATTTATTGTGTTCTTTAGGTTCCACGTGTAAGTGAAATCGTATGGTATTTGTCTTTCTCTGATTTATTTCACTGAGCATAATACCTCCTAGGTCCATCCACATTGTCACAAATGGTAAGATTTCACTTTTTTAATGACTAAATAATATTCCGTTGTATATATGTACCAACGTTTAGTGGGATTCCAACAGGTAGGAAAAGGGATGTGAGTGTTTCTGGCAGGGAGACAGAGCTGGCCCAGCACTGAGATGCAAGAGTGCCCAGCAGCTCAAGGTCCAGTGAGAGATCCAGTGGACAGAATTATAGCAGAGACATTAGGACCAGGATATGAGGCTGGAAACATCGTTTGATACTGTGAAGGTGTGTTGTGCTGTGCTAAACTATTCTGAATGTAATCTATAAAAGGGAGAAGATGCTGGAAATTTTTGAGCAGAAAAGATGCTTAATTTGACTTGTATTCCAGAGTAATGAGGTGAAGACAGTGTGAAGAGTGGACCAGAAGTATGAGAGATTAGAGATCATCTTACCAAAAGTAGATGAAAAGACCCTGCACTTGGGCGGTAGGAGTTGAATTGGAAACAGAGTCAAACTTTTTTTTTTGAGGTAAAATCATTAGGATTTGGTTGCTCTGTAGATATGAGCTGTGAGTGAAAGAGACACCTCAAAGATGACAACAAGCATGAGAGAACACTGCCCAGTAATGCCACAAAAATAACTGTAACAAGCCGAGAGGGCAAGTTTTAGGAAGGACAATAATCAATTCAGCATTGAATATATCTGAAGGAGAAATTCACTATGTCAAAACTATGGTAACACTAATGAGAACATAAATCAATTTATATCATTAATCCTAAATCTGCATGAGAGTCTAGTGAGGATGTTCAATGACACCTCACATCCCCTGGCAAAATCAAGATGCAATGGTAGATGACAACAAGATGCATTGAGACAGGATCAGAACTGAGGCCTCCCAGCTCCCCACCCTGCACACAGCCCGAGGCCAGGCATTACATATGGCTCTTCTCTCCTTTGCAGTCAGCCCGTACACTGATGTGACCCGGCCTTAGGCTGTAAAAGGATAAACTTCAGGCAAAGTGGAGTAAAAGGAATGGGATGGGAACAAGCTTGCTCTGTCCTAGAGAACTATGGAGTCTCTGCTCATTTATATTATACCAAGGACTGGTGAGCCATGAGTTCGATGGGAGCCTTGATAGATGGGAGCCTCTGAGCCTTGGAAATGCAGTATGAAACAAACCCAGATTACATCCCTGGACACCATTTACACCTTTAAAGGTCTCTTAAAATGTATACATTTGTCTGAAAAAAAGCAACTCTTATTTTGGAAGCTGATTTCTTTTGAAAGGTAAGTGACCTTAAAATCTGGGCAGTAAACTGTGGAGAGTAGGTTTTTAAAATAATTCCTATTCACCTTGATATGTACTTCCTTCTTCCTCTCCTTTTTAACCATCTCTCATCTTAGGAAAGAGAGGAATGAATTGTCTTCTTCCCAGAGACACCTTTGACTGATTTTGGAGAAAAGGGGTTGGCTAGACTAGAAAGGAAATTAGTATTATTTAGTGGCAGGCCTTCAGGTGGGCAGTTAACATGCACACACATACACACATGTACATACATGCCCACACACATTAATATTTTTATTTATGCTGCAATTTTTTCAGATTTATATCATTATTCTCACTTTACAGATGAGAAAACTGAGGTTTAGAAATGCTTAATAACTTGCCCAAAGACACAGTTATATGGTGATATTTACTAACAGATAATCCATATCCCTCCAGCTTAGATTGCCCTACACTCCTGGCTATCACTCTCAAAGCTCTACTTACTCTCCTGCTATGGGTTTTGACCCAAGAAATTAGAGAAGTCCCCGTTATTCTTTCCCACATTTGTGTGTGCATGTGTGTGTATCTAGGCTGCCCCTAGGCAATGCCTATATTCTCTTCTTATTCATAGTCTAGTTTTAGCAAGAGTAGGCCTCTTCTGAGATAACTTTGCACCCCAGCTCTGTCTTTGGTACATTTCCTTCATTATAGAGTGATGAATTAGCAAGCCCACTTGGCTGCTGACCTAGAGCCACAATTTCCAAACAGCTTTATCAGGAATGAGGCTGACACTTTTATTTAATTTTTGGTTGGGCTCCTGTGTTTCCTTAATTTTCTCAAATAGCTCTGGTGGGGAAAAGAGGCTTGTAACATAGGAGCCCTGTGAGATTCCAATAGCAATTGGGCAGCTCTGATATTTGAACTCAGGTTGGTCTGACTCTACAATTACACCATGTGGTACACTGTTTAATCACATAGTATGCTGTTCTTGTTGTACATAGTGTGGAGGCAGAATGGGGATGTGTTCAATCATAATCCTGGATGCTGAACTCTCCCTAAAGTTAAGTCCTTATATAGAAAATATCTGAGGGAGGATTATTTTGTCCTTGGTCTGAGTGGGGACTTTGAAGACATCTTTATTGACTCAAAAGGAGTGTAGTTTGTCATGGAAAACAGAAATAGAGGCAACATCCAAATGATTACAGGCATTTGGTTTTACTAATATCCCATAGAAGGTTCTCAAGGTTCTTTGAATTGGGGATTAATTTGAAAAATACAGGAGTATATTTTTCTCCCATTTAGGGGATCATAAACTTCTAATACTAAAGCATTTGTGGTCATTTTCAGAATTTCTAGCTAGCAGTTCTTGAGACAGTTGGAATAATCACACACCTATCAACAATGAAGCATGTGTATCAAGTTAAACCCTGGTATTTTGCTGTATGAGTACACACATCCTTTTGGAAAAGAAGGTAGAACCCAAAATAAGTGAGGGAGTGACCCATAAAACCTCACGGAAATGGTTAAGAATCTGAACCAGATGCTCACTCAGAAGAGAATATTTTCAGTTACCTGCTAATATATTGAACATTCTCCCATTGGCCATGAACACATCCTACCCTACGGGTAATTGCTTTATATTCTGACTTACAACCAAAGGCAGCCTGAAGCAATTGGGGATGCTTAGCATTGAAACCTTCTTAAAATCCTCCCTAGGGCTAAGAAAGTAGGGCAAGGTAAAAAAAAAAAAAAAGAACATGGATGTTTTACAACAGGAACTAAACCTGAAGAGAGGCCGATCAGACGATGGATGTGGAGGTAAGGAACGATGAAGAAATTACCATCAGATTTTTCTTAGGTCCATAGTTCATTTCTGAATAATCTATGTTCTTTTAGCTTTTAACTCTATTTCTTTAAAACTAGCTATTGGGTAAAAAGGTGCGCAGCAAACTGACCTGTGATATTTGGTCACCAATTTAACTGTTCACATGTAATACTTTCCATTTAATTTTCTTTCAGGCCATGAAAGCAATTCATATAAAGGAAGGGGAAGATTTGTTAAGGCAGATACCAGACAACCTAGAAATTTCTCAACTAGAGTAGGTGAGGCACAAAAAGAAGGAAGCAGGATATGATTTGTGTATGAACTGTATTTTCTATAGATGCTTTTGTTTTCTATTTTCTAGTGAATAATGATTAAACTATTTGGCAGCCTAAATAATGTCCATGGGAAATTTGATTTCACTCAATAATTTTGCAAAATGATAAGCCAGAAGACAGCTACTGTGTCCTACAGTATCTAAAGTTGGCTCCACAAGTTAACTCTCCTGTCATCTGAAATTTCTCTCATTAAACTAACCAAATCTTTCCCTTTGTTTTCAGGAGAACCCAGAGTGAGTTAAATCTTTTGAGACAAGTGAGTCCAGAGACTACATATATAGGACACATCTGAGGAGCTAAAGCTGGCCTCAATCTAGAGACACAAAAGCAACCCACAAAATGCCAGACCACAAATAGTAATCCTTAAATGAAATTCATTGTTCAGCAGAAAAACAAGTTAAGGACAGTAATTCAATGGTAGACAAAACAGGCCGGAACAGGTTCAAATGCTACATATTTCACAACAGAGCTTAATTAAAACAGGACTATGAGGTTGTTAATTGCATTATAATAGTTCAGCATGAAATTAGGTCTGATGTGAATGTCCTTACAGTGAATTTGTTTATGTTGTTATAATTACACAGTGGTACATCAATTTACTGCATAGATACAATTTTGACAGCTCTTGGGTGGATTTCTGTTCTTTTCTCTCTCGAATTTGTAATTTATTTACAAGTGTGGAAAGTTGGCAAGAAGGAACCAGGGTCAGGAAATTAGGTCATACTGGATGATCCAGTTGTTCTCCCGTGTATTTGAAGCTTAAACTCTGAATATGTTGTAACTTAATGATTGTGATTTTATTCACCATTTTTTAGGAGAGAACATGTCATTAAAAAACTAGGTATAGTACATGTAAGTACTATATTTTGTCATAGAAATCAATGCTTTCTTTTAGAGTTAATGAATGCAAATGTCTGAATAAGATTGTGTTTGTAGTTCCACAATATCGTATACTTCAGCATAAGTAAAATAATGTCAAATTTCAGATATTGGTATCCAGTATAAAAGAAATGGTAATTTCTGTTCACAAAATGGAAGGACATAACAAGAGTTACTTTTTCAAGTAGTAAAAATTAATGCTCTTCCTTTATCCACTTTTTAAACAAAGGCATGATTGGTTCACATAAGGCTCTAACCTATGACCTTGACTTAAACACTGAAACTCTGGATAATGTCAGAAGTTTTGGAAGCATATATATTTGGTTATGTTTTCAATTTTCATCTAGATATTTTTATTTCCATGCAGCCTGCCTATATTGGCAGTTATGCATATTTCTTCATTTTGTGTGTTGTTTTGAAATAAAAGAGCTAAAAATTAATAGAAGATTACCTACAAATAAACTAGGTAAATAAAATGATTGTGCCTTGATGGTTCCTTCTTTAACATAACCATTAGCAGTATAGAACAAACACTTAAGTAAATTTGAACCAATTTAGAAAAAGGTAATAAACTCTGTTACATTGCCAGAAAGACATACTTCTAAACAAAATTACATGTGCTTAATTTAGATAGAAATTACGCAATTTGGGAAAAGCAAATGTATATCCATATGTGTTTGTATAAACATTGTATAGTAAGTTTTGTGATTGTGAACATCTCTAATTTTGGCAACCCTAACAATTTATATCTTACATCTATTAGCAGAAAGATGTGCTTTTACACTACTGTAAAATTTTAAGAAACACAGTAGGGAACCACAAAGAACTTCACTTCTGGCTATGAAATAGAAATAAATGCAGGGAACAGATACTAATTATTTAATGCAAGTAGAAAATCACAGGTCTTAACAATATTCCCTTAACAGTTTTGCATAAACTATGTCTGTACAGAAGGTATGCAGTGATATAATATGAAAAATAGAGACACTTATTGGAGAAGAAACAAAATATAAGAAACATTGTACATATGACAGTGATGCCTCAGTCCCCTTCAAAGCAGGCACCTTGGGACCTCACACAGTTCTCCCAGTCGCCATCAGCTGCCCTGTCGTACTTCCTGAATCTCATCAACTGTCTGAAATTTCTTCCCTTTCGTAGGTGATTTTAGTTTTGGGAAAAGCCAGAATTCACAGGGAACCAAATCTGGGCTGCAGGGGGGCTGAGTCACCTAGGTGATTTGATGTTTCACCAAAAATTCTGCATGACACATGATGCATGCGTAGGAACATTGCGGTGATGAAGCTGCCAATCACCAGTTGCCCATAACTGTGACCTCCTGAAGCATCCGATTAGTTTCCATGGAGGGATATTCAGGCTTAACGCAAAATTTGATGCAGATTCAAAATGAGTGAGTTGCTCTACTCACTCATTCATTTTGAATATGACAGCTACACAGTACACATGCCCACTCAATGGCGCCTATTGACCCTACTGACTAGTACAGTGAAGTCGTCATTGTTCTTGCATGTGCATTCCAGTCCTCTCTCCTTTGTTGCCAGGTTACATCAATGCCATCCAAGCTGTTCTTGTTATATTAACAATGGCTGGGCCTTTTTCAGACAGACCACATATATATGTATGCAAATGTTAGGAATAGTAGTAATGCAATTATACAGGGGTGGGCAAAAGTAAGTTTACAGTTGTTTGTATGGTAAATAATCAGATAACAAATAAAAACACAAGAAAGAACTCTTTGTTTTGCATACTCACAACTGTAAATTTACTTTGCCCACTCCTGTATACGAACAAGCTGTCGATTTGTTTCAGAGTGAGTGTAAGCATAGAACAACACCCCTCTGCCCCTCATGCCCCCTCACTCTGCATGAGAAGCCCAGACTACAGTATAAAGAGTGGAGGACCAGGGTGAAAACACCTTATTAAAGATCCAAAATTAGGAACTGAGAGGGAAATCAAAGGATGACAGAAAGGGGAAAGGTGAAGAGAAAAGCAAAACTTTTTTTGCACTGGCCACCCATTGCTCTTCAAGATAAATCCCACATGTTATAAATGCACTTTTCAAATGTAAAGTAGCCATGATGACATGTGTGGTCAGCAGTGCTTTCCACTCCCGTACTCCACTCTATTGATACAGGACAAAAATTTTCTAATTTTAAAGTATGATTATATAAAATAAAATATATACATCATGGCCAGAGAATTGCACAATATACTCAGACTTTCAAAATGAAAAAGAGACTCTTTTCCTTCCCCTGAATTCCAGAGAGAAGAAAACCATAAAGTTTGGAAGTTATTTATCCATTCGCTCTAATATTTTAGTTCCTGGTTTGACAGAACTAAAGAAAAATAATCGAGATGACCTAGTTAAAACAGCCAGTTTTGGTCCAATTGTCAGAAGGAAAGAAATCTGACTATATATTTTCTCTTCTTTATGGATAAGAAGAGTCCTTCTCTTTACAGGCTTTCCATGTGGTGCATAGACCTGGCTGAAGTTTTCTCAAATCCTTTAGAGCCACTAAGCCACTAAATCATTGGTAAAGTGGGTTTCACATATCTATGAATATGAAGATTACTTGCTTTTTCTTTTTAAAATAATTATTCAGCCAGCACCTCTCCATCTGCTTTGATGTAAAAGGCATTGAAACAGAAGGTGCCTCCTCCCTGTCAGGGAATTATTCAACCACAAGGGTGGCCACTACCATGCTGGTGACTAATATTTGGTTCTTAGCCCATCATTTGGTCTAATTTTCTTTAATAATAGAAAAATATTGAAGTGTAGAACAAAGAGAAGATGGGGAGAAGACTTGTCTTCATATGTATGTATGTGTATATTTTATCTTATTTTCATGACGGTAAAAACAGTATTTTGCTGTCCAAATATTTTTGTGTTGACTGAAATAAAGAAAACTATATAAATTATAATTTCTTAACCAAATTTATCCCAGAGACTAAATTCAGTTATATAAACTGGCTGAAAATCCAGGACGGAGCACTGGCAGCAGAAACAGTGAACTTACCAAACACCGAGCTCCTTGAGGTTTTGCAACGGCTATTGCATGAATCTTCTCCAGCTACACACTGAGCACACTCCCTTCTTTCAAGATGCTACTCAGATGTCTCCTTATCAGTGGGGTTTTTCCTGACTCTGATATGAAAAACCACCTGCACCCTCAGCCACATTTTATGCCTTTTTTCCTCACACTTTGTGTTACTACCAACCAGGCTGCATATGGCCTTGTGGGTGTCTGTCTTTCTGCACATGAATGAAACCTTCATGAAGAGAGGAATAAGGAACTTGGCTCATAAGAGGCACTAAATATACTCTGTTGAAAGAAAAAATAAATGAAGTATGTGATTTAAATAGTTTCAATATTTAAGGCAATCTGTTTTCTGTTTTGTTTTCTTTTTGTCATGTCTATCATTGAAACTGATGAAATTGATACATTCATGCCAACTGCAAAATTGGGATGCAGAACAACTGCTCTTTTATGTCAGTTTTCTAACTATACTAAGGCCATTCCTTTAGAAGTGTCAGTGAAGTGAACGCTCTACCAACTTTCCACAAAGTGAGTTTTAACACCCTATTTCTTAATTTACTGTGTTTGTTCTGCTACTATCTTATCACATGCCTTGCCAACTCCACCCACAAACCAAAGATGGCCCATGTCATAACTTTCATAAAATAATACCCCTTTGCATGCAATCAAATCTTTACTCCAGAGCTACTATGATAACTATTATATGCACTGTATGATAATTAATTGCCTCATTAAACAGCCCTACAAGTAAGAAAGCATTATTTTGATTTTATGGACAGTAAGTCTGATACAAAGGAAATAAAAGCCAAATTCCTACCTTTATAGGAATACTGAAGAGACAAGAAAAGATGAACTAAGTCTATCTTCATGCGAAGAGTTGATAGGGATGTTAACATTTTAATGGCAAAAAAAAAAGGTTGTATTTTATTTAAACCTCCCTCTTACATGAACAGGGATTATTTCCTGGTTATTTTTCACAATTATAAAAGATATCAGTATGTGTCCTTTGTGCTTTAAGACTAAATCATTTTTCATTATTCAAAAACATTTTCACTCATTTTCAAGTTAGATATCTTGAGCATACAGCAAAAAATATATTTTCTTGGCTTCCCTGAAACTTCCAATTTAATAAAAGAAGTGAGACACAGATTCAAATAACTATAATTTAAAATAGTCAGTTTTAAGTGTCCTCTGAGAGATTAAAAATTTTAAAGGCATTTAAAGAAGGATAAATCATGTTTGGCAATGCTGAGAATAGATGGCTTGTATTGGAAATCTTTCTTGGGTTGGGACTTAGAAGAAGGGACAGAAAAAATACCTCATATGTAAAGATACATTTTTTTTATTTAAAAAATAAAAAGAATGAGTGATTTGGCATTTGTCTTTTCTTTAGTGACTTTCAATGAGTCAAAGTTTCCAGAATGTTAACACTATTTTGAGGTTCAAAGGATAGTGTTAGTTTCCCATTTCATTGTCATACTCAAATGTTAGATCTTATGCATTATTTGGTTGTAGTTTTCTCTTTGAGCATGAAATTTCCAGAGCAGAATAAAAAGAAAAAAAAGAAATACCATACAGAAAATTGACCACAACAGTAACTATTTTGGGAAAAATAATTAAAAATAGAATTCTAAATAAACATACTTAAGACTCATTATGTAAAAAACTTTGTTCAAAGCACTTCACTTATTAGTTTATTTATTCAACCAATGTCTACTCAAACTTACTTATTGAAATCCTACTTTGTACCAAAGGAATATGGAGACATAGAATTGAGCCCAAGAGACAATGCTCTTGTTCTGCTTAAGCTTGCAAGGGGGAGAAAGCAGACAATAAGTAAGGAAACATATCATAAGTGGTATGGAGATAAGGGAAACAGGGTGGGATGGAGGGGAATGGGTAGGATAAAGGACAATTTTGCTGCCATTTTATCCTGAATTTCTATTTTATTAAGGGAAAGCCTTTCTGAGAAAGAGACATTTAAACAAATGTTTGAATAAAGTGAGGGTATGAGCCATGTGTCTAACTGGGAGAACAACATAAGAAGAAGGAACAAAAAAGAAAATGAACTAATGGACATGGACAACAGTGATTGTAGGAGGGGGATATGGAGGTAGAAAAGGGTATAAGACATATAAATAGTAACAGGAAAAAATACAATAAAAATGAACTACTAAAATAAAAAAATAAAATAAAAGAGAGAAAATAACAAGAATAATAGTTTTGTGGGGCGTACACTTGCCTTATAGTCAATAAAAAGCAAATAGGCCAAAACAACTAAAACCAAGTGAGCAAGGGGATGAATAGGAGGTAAGATAAGAGTGGAGAGAGTTGGGGAGAGGGAGGACCTGAGTGTTTAAGGATGTGTAGATCATTAAGGAATATGGCATCTATTCTTAGTGAATTAGGTCACCATTGGACCTTTTTGAGCAGAGTAATGTAATTGACATTATTAAAGGAATATCTGGTTGATAGTGAGTTGGGGAAAATGTTATATATTGAATTGTGTCTTCCTAAAAGGTATAGAAAGTCTTAACACCCAGTATCTATGAATATGATCTTATTTGGGAATAGAGTTTTTGAGTTGGTCAGTTAAGATGAGGTCAGTAGGGTGGGCCGTAATCCAGTATTACTGTGTCTGCATAAAAAGGGGAAAGTTAACACTGAGACAGACATGTACACACAAGAAAATGCCATATGAACATGAAAGCAAAGATTGGGCAGATGCACCTACAAACCAAGAAATGCTAATGATTGCCAGCAAATCACCAGAAGCATGAACAGAGTCTTCCTCATAACCATCAGAAGGAATCAACCCCAGCCAATACCTTGACTTTGGACTTCCAGCTGCCAGAATTGTGAGAGAGCAAGTTTTTGTTGTTTAAGCCACACTGTTTATGGCACTTTGCAATGGTAACCCCAGAAAACTAACATAGGCAATGACCCATTTCACATTAATTGTTGCATTCAATCCTCATTATAAAAATGTGAATAGTTATTAGCATCCCAAGTTTTAGGTAGAGAAACTCAAGTATAGAGGCGTCAAGTGGCTTATCTGAGAGTTTGTTAGTAAACAGTTAAGCCAAAATATGGCCACGAGGCCATCTGACCCCAGAACCCAGACTTTTAAACTCTTCCTCCACTTTCTAAAAGGCACTGTTTAAAATTGTGAAGGATGCAGAAAATATTGTCAAAGTACCCATTTCAATGGAACTAGGAAATTATATTACCTGTAACACATAACTATATGTTAAACACCTTTATCCATGCTTTTTATTATTAAGGCTGGGCTATGAAAAGCAAATGTTCAGAGAGGACTTGGCTGTAAAGAAGTACGTCTTCCCTTTTAGGAAGAATACTGCCCTGGAAATAAAGAACAATTATATTATACCTTGCTTCAGTTACTAATGAACTCTGGGTCTCAGTTTCTTCATCCATAAAATTAGGAAATTGGGTTAAAAAATTTCTAAGCCATCTTCTAGGTCATATATTTTGCCCTACATTTTGTTTTTCCTATGTTTCTTTTTTAAGATTTTATTTATTTATTTTTAGAGAGCGGGGGAGCAAGGGGGAAAGTGCAAGAAACATCAGTGTGTGGTTGCCCCTCATGCACTCCCCACCGGGGACCTGGCCCACAACTCAGGCATGTGCCATGACTGGGAATTGGACCAGGGACCCTTTGGTTCCCAGGCTGGTTCTGAATCCATTGAACCCCACCAGCCGAACTGTTTTATGTTTCTAAAACTTCTTTAAAAAGAAATGATATATTCACTGATAATTTCACTATGATTAAGATACACAGCATTTCCAGCTACTCTAAATTTTCCAGTTAATACCTATTACCAATCCCTGCCACTTCTGGAGCTTCTTGCCTGAGCCAACAATGATTCAGAGCTCCTATCAAAGCAATGTTTATTCTACCATCGAACTTCAGATAAATGAAACCACACAGTACATACACTTTTGTGCCTGCTTTTTCATTCAACATACTTTAAAGATTTATAAATGTTTGTGTGATCAATATCTTTTAATATTTGGTATTATTTGAAACATAATGAAATAGATTACATTTTCCATTATAACTATGTATCTTCAGGTTTTACTTAGCAGAATGCATGACAGAGATAACTGTGCTTTTATAAACTCTACATCCATTTCTTTTTAGAGTAAAACCACATAATTTTAAGACAATTCTTACTCTTCTCTTCATAACCAAAAATTGTTACATCCTTTCAAGAAAAAGGAAAAGCCTCTTCCTTCAGATTTTAAAAGTCTGTTGCCTACCTGTTCAATTTCACCACTCATCATCTTTACCTTGAACAAAAGGAACTAGATACAATCACCACAAACATGCCAGGTCTCTTACATTTTCTTCCTGCATGTGTTTTTCTTTCTATGTTGTAAAATGCTTAGCTCCCTTTTTGTCACTTGGAAAATTCTTACCAGTCTCTTCTAAACCTAGTGCAGGTATTGCCTTCTCTAGAAGCTGTTTCTTTACTCCCTTCTTTATAAAGGACTAATTGCTCTTGCTCAGACACTGTTTGTCTCCCAGATACAGCCTCATTAGCTTTCTCATCATCTGGTTTTCTATGTCTTTATTCTTAACTGAAAGTCAGCTCTCTATATTTTCAACTTAGATCTCTAGAAATTAGCAGAGGTCTTGGTACATAGTAAGTACTTAAAATTTTCTGTGGACACAAGAGTGAAATAAATACATTTGCAAATAAATAAGTATAGAGAATTGTCACCAGCAGACCTGCACTATAAAAAAGAATGTTCACTGGACTGTAAGTGAATGATTAGAGATAGGTATTAGTATCTATAAGATGGAATAAAGCATGCTAGAAGTGGTAAGGAAATGGATAAATATAAAATAAAATGATTAACTTACTTCCACAATATACTTGAAAAATAACTATCTGTTCAACAAAATGATAGGATTGTATATGTAGAAATAAACGTTATAACAAATATTTTACAAAGAATGAAGGGAAAGAGTAAATGGAATTATACTTTTGCAAGTTTACTACATTTGTGAAGAAACATCTAGTCAGTGACAAGTGCCAAGTATGAAGTAAGAGTGGGAAAAAGGGAAGGAGTATGGAGTGTCAGATGAGAGATGTGGAGTAAAAGAGGTAAATTATTGACACTTTGATTTTAAATAGAGTCTGATAACTTAGAAGTGCATGCTTTTATCTTTTAAAAATATCACAATATCTAATAAGGTAAACATAAAGGAACAAAATGTTAATCAAATATTTTTTTATTAACCCAAAAGAAGACAATAAAGAAGCAACAAAAGAATAGAACAACTGAAGATACAAATGGAAAACAAAGAGAAAGTCACTAACTTAAACCTAAACATATCAATAATTATATTATATGTAAATAGACTAAAAATGCTAAATTAAAAAGATGCTATCATAAAACTGAATTTCAAATATAAACCAAGACCCAAACTCATGTTGTCATCAACAGATGCATTTTAAATATGAAGATGCAGGCAGAGTAAAAGTAAGAGGGAAGCAAAGAAAAATATACCTTTTAAACAATAAGCATAAAAAAACACCGTGAGCTTGCACAGACAACATAAATGTCAAGACAAAACTATTACTAGAGGTAAAAAAGAATGCGACCTGATGAGAATGGAGAAATTGACTGGAAAGCCATAGGCATCCTAAATATGACAGAGCGAGTTGAATGAAAGAGATACGTGCTATTTCCAGGAATGTCGCTTTGGGAGTATATATTCCTGATCCATCCTCTCTTCCACCCTTAATAATGCTAATGACAGAACAAACTTAAATGCCAGCCGTTAAGCAACATTGGGTCTTTCCTACCTGTCCTCACAGCAAAGCAGCCTTCTAGTCAAGAACATCCCCCTCATACTGATACACAATAAGCAATACAACTCTTGTTCTATAAGCTACAGATTTTTAGAGACTGGGTGTTATGTTAGCAAGCAGGGCAGAGTCACTCTGTTATAACACTTAACTTTCTTAAGGCACTCATTTTATAGTTGTATATACTATGTCACAGAATATTTAGAATTATTAATGTGGTTAACAGAAATCTATAATGTGGCATTTCTTGATTTCTCAAAGATTGGCACAAATTTAACACAAAATTTTATACATGTTCATTTACAAGTTATTCTTATTGAGGTTCCCTGAGTTTCCTAATACATATTTCTTATAAAAATATCATTAAAAGGCAAATAAAGAAATACTGAACAAAATTTTCCCCTTGTTCCTTTCTTAGACTAAGGTGAAACCTAAAATACTTTAAACATGTTAACTTTGGATTGTATAAACACAGTGTAATAAAAATCTGTAAAGATAGATAATATTTAAAAAATTTATTTTAATATTAGTATCAATAAACCATTTATTTTTCCTATACTTCTGGCTTATCGCCCATTCTTATGTCTGGAAAGTAATTTCCTTCAGTAGCCATGAGAACAAACTTCTAGATCTGAATCCTCATCATTTGGGCAAAATTCTTCATTTCTTACTTTTCTCAGTAGTAAAATAGAGTTATTATACTTAATGATTTTTAAAAGAATTTCAATCTCTGAAATATAGTAAAATATATTAGAATAATGAGCATTAACTATAATGGGAATATATATATAAGATATCCAGCCCTGGCTGGTGTGGCTCAGGTTATTGGAATGTCATCCCATAACCAAAAGTGTTGTGAGTTCAATTCCCAATCAGGACATACACCTAGGTTACAGGTTCCATCCCTGGTCTGGATACATATGGGAAGCAACCAATGGATGCTTCTCCCTCACACTGATGTTTCTTTCTCTCCCTTTCTCTCTCTAAAAGCAATGAAAAAAATGTCTTTGGATGAGGATTAAAAAAAAGAAAAGAATCTAAATACGAGTGATATAGTATTACATAATTTAATATTTCTACTCTTGTTCCTAGAAACCCCCAAACCATGATAAACTTATTTTTAACAGAACATTTTTCTTCAACTTTGTTCAAATCTAAAAGAGTACAATGCCAAAATACTTGAACATGACCCATCAATGTCTCTATTTTAGAAGCCAGAAAATCAAGCCTTTAAAGACAAGACCATTATCATTAGGCATTTCTCACTTAGAGCCTACAGGAAATAAAATAATCAAAATATTTGTTAAAAGATTATTAATTAGCATGAGTTAATTTTAATAAAGTAGAGTTTTAAAAAACATATAAGTTGATTATTAAAAACAGATTTAAGTGTGGTTTTAATTTGCATTTCTTTGATGACTAATGATGTTGAGTATCTTTCTATATGTCTATTGGTCATCGATAAGTCCTCTCTGGAGAAATATCTATTCAAATACTTTGCCCATTTTTTAATTGGCACACCTGTCAGAATGGCTGTCATCAAGAAGTCAATAAACAACAAGGGCTAGTGAGGATACAGAGAAAGAGGAACACTTCTGCACTGTTGGTAGGAATGAAGATTGCTGCAGCCACTGTGGAAAGCAGTATGGAGTTACCTAAAAATGTTAACAATGAAATTGCCTTATATGACCTAGCAATTCCACTTTTGGGAATTTATCCAAAGAAACCAAAACACTAATTCAAAAGAATATATGTACTCCTATGTTCACTGCAGTGTTACTTAAAATAGCCAAGATTTGGAAACAGCCCAACCATCCATCAGTAGATAAGTGGCTAAAACAACTATGGGATATTTGCACAATGGAATACTACTCAGCTATAAAAAAGAAGAACATTTTACCCTTTGCTGCAGCATAGATGGACCAGGAGAACATTAAGCTAAGTGAAATAAGCCAGTAAGAGAAAGACAAGTACCATATAATTTCATCCATAGGTGGAATCTAATGAACAAACTGAAATAACGAGCAAAATAGAGACATGCTCATTGATAGAGAGCAGGCTGACAGCTATGGGGATGGAGAATGAGGGGTGGAGGGATGGACCAAAAAAAAAGAAAAAGAACATGGACTTAGGCAACAGTGTGGTGATTATAGGAGGGGTAGAGAAGTGAGTGGAGGTGGAAGAGGGTATAAAGGACATAAATAGTAATGGAAAAATACAATAAAAAGTAAACTATTGAAAAATAATTTTAAGGGGGATCCAAGATAGAGATGGAGTAGGTGGAAGTTATATTCACCCACTCATCTCCTCCCAGGACCAAACTGGAATTACAACCAAAATATAGAGCAATCAACCTAAATAACCAACAAAACGTTAGCTGAATAAAAGTCCTATAACCAAGGATTTATAGAAGAAGTCACATTGAGACTGGTAGGAAGGGCAGAAACTAGAAAAGGGCTGGCCCTATAGCCACAGGCAGTGGCTGAAAATCCTTAGGGACATCTTAGCTGCAAATTTTCTTCCTGGGGATCAGGGAGCTTTCAGTCCTACACTGGGTTCCCCAACTCAAAGCAATAGAGCTAGGAAGAAGGGCCCACAAAACATATGGTTGTGAAAATCAGTAGAGATTCTGACTACTGGGGAGAAACAGGAGTCTGTTAGAAACCCAAATGCCCTCTTAAAGGGTCAACAAACAAAATTCCATTCACAGACACTCACCCTGGGCTCAACTAGAGGGAGTATGGACTGGAAGAGAGTCCTGTGAGGAGAGATTGGGTTTTGTGGCTCTAGGGAGAGAGCTGAAGGGACGGCCACCAGGGTCCCTGTGTTCAGTCCCTATCCCAAATCACAAATATCATATTTCTTCTGTCGACCACTCTTCCAATAGTGTCAGCCTGAGGGGGTTCAATAGCCCCACCTTCTGGATTCCCTGTCACCCACCCTATGGAACTCTCCCACTGAGGAGGAATCAGTTACCTGAGCCCAGAGTGTAGAGATCCAGGTGGACTCAAAAGATGTCAGTGACAGAGTTTATGGCTCTAGAATGGTTCATTCTCCCCACCTTCTTGCAAGCCTGATCAGGGCCTCCCTCTTATGGGAGATCCACTAACCCCACTCTTCCAGTTCCCAGTGGCCATGCCCTGCCATGTTTGGGTTCTCCAAGAGGTCTAGGCAGCATCTCAGAGACTGAGTTGTGTGGCTCTGGGACAGCAGCCATTTTTCCCTCACACACCTGACCATTGCACACAGTCAAATATTGGTTTATTTGGGCCTGATAAACACTGCTGGTCTCACCCTGACAATTCCCTGAGATGCACTCTGCCACAAGTATCTGCAGGTATTTGGCAGGTTGCAGCTGGCCTTGGTGTATGATGAGACTTTTGCTGAGAGGCCTCAGACCCAACACCGGCTCTGAGTTTGAACCTGTATCAAGCTGGTGAATACAACTCAACTACCTGGTAACTCACAGAGAACCCATGTCATGCAACTCAAGTATTGCCAGAGGCTCTTTCAGTGACTGACCCAGACAGGAATCTGGCAGGTGGAGGGAGGTAGAAACAGATCTCAAGGTGCCTTGGGCCTTTTACTAACCTACCCCCAGGCTTGGTATTGGGAGAAGTCAACTTTTGTGAGCATCTTGGCATTTCCCATATGCATCCAGACCCATCAGAGGCAGCCACAAACTTTGGATCTCTGTAGCTCCTGGCAGGTTGCCCAGGGCCAGTCACAGACACTGTCTGACATTGATGTGCACCAGAGTCCCTCCTAAGAGTCCCCCAAAACAATATACCCAGTGGTGAGCTTCAGACAATATCAGAGCAGGATCTAATTAACTTCATAAGTGACACATACAAAGGGAGATCTCTGCATGCACCAGACCCTGCTGAGGAAAATTCTGCTCTGTGTAATAATAGGCACCCATGCAACAGCTCATACATGATTATTAGGGCCAATCCTCACAGTCAGTCAGTTTGAAAGATGGGCCAACAGCAACCAAGAATCAATTACAACAAGGAAGCTCACATAATCTAAACAAGAGACATTCTTGGAGCCCAACTCAAGTGTTCAAGGAGACTACGACACTGAATCCCACAGGTACCTACTACAAAAGATCACCCTACCAAGACTGGGAGACAGAGCAGAACTACCTGATACACAGAAACAAACAGAGAGGCAACTAAAGCTGAGAGACAAAGAAATGAACAGAAGACTAAACAAAAGAACAAGAGAAATCTCTAGGAAAAAACTATGAACTTCTATCAACAATTAGATATGGAGTTCAAAACAATGGTTATAAATATGCTCAAGGAATTGGAAGAAGAATGGATGAACTCAGTAAGAACTTAAACAAAGAAATAGTAAGCATGAAAAAGAATATAGAAATCATAAAAGATCCAGTTAGTAATGAAAATTCAATATCTAAAATAAAGAACACACTAGAAGGAAAAAAAACAGTAAGTTAGATGAAGCAGAGGATTGAATCAGTGATTTGGAAGACATGGTAGCAAAAAATACTCAGAGAAGCAAGAACAAAAAAGAATAAAGAAATGAGGATAATTTAAGAGACATTTGGGACAACATGAAAAGTAACAATATCTGCATCATAGGGGTTTCAGAAAGAAAAGAAAGAGCAAGAAATTGAGAACTATTTGAAGAAATAATGACCGAAATCTTTTCTTAGTGAATGAAAAAAGATGCACAATTCCAGGCAGAACAGAATTCCAAACAAGATTAACCCAAAAAATCCAACACCAAGGCACATGATAACTAAAATGTCAAAGGTTAAGCACAAAGAGAGAATCTTAAAAGCAACAAGAGAAAGACAGTTACCTAAAAGGGAGCTCTCATGAGAATATCAGCTTATTTCAGTAAAGCAGCAGGATATAAATTCATTGAAGTAGCAGGATACATAATAAATGTACAGAAATGTGGTGAATTTTTATACAGCAATAATGAATGATCAGAAAGAGAAATGTAGAAAACAATCTCATTTGCAATTGCATCAGAAGATAAAATAAAATACATAATAATAAATTTAACCAAGGAGGTAAGAGATCTGCACTTGAAAAAATTATGACACAGAAAAGAAAGAAATTGAAGAAGATACAAATAAATGGAAGCATTACTTTGCTAATGGATAAGAATTAACATTGTTAAAGCAAATTCTAGATTCAGATAATTCCTATAAAAATACCAATGATGTATTTCACATAACTAGAAAAACTAATGTAAAATGTTTTTAATTTTTATTTTAATAATTCATTTTTAATTTTTATTTTAATAATTCATTTTATTGTACTTTTCCATTACCATTTTTCTCCATAATACCCACTTCATCCTCCAACCCACATTTCCTCACTGCAATCACCACTAAGCTGTCCATGCCCATGAGTTCTTTTTCTTTTTGGCTTGATCCTTCCTAGAACCAAAAAGATCCCAAATAAACACAGCAATCTTGAGAAAGAAAAACAAAGTTGGGGGATTCATACTACCTGATATCAAATTATACTATAAGGTTATAATAATCAAAACAGCAGGGTGATAGCATAATAATAAACAAATAGATCAATTAGATAGAATACACATCCCAAAAGTAAATCCACACCTTTATAGTCAATTAATATTTGAGAGGAAGCAAGCACATACAATGAACTAAAGATAGTTTACTCAATATATGGTGTTGGAAAAATTGGACAAATACATGCAGAAAAATGAAAATATACCACCTTCTTATACCACACATAAGAGTAACTCCAAAGTGGATTAAAACTTGCATGTAACACTCCAACCCATAAAACACCCTAGAAGAAAATATAGGCAGTAAAATCTTGGACATTTCTCTTAGTAATATTTTTTTCTGACATACGTCTTCAGGCAAAGGAAACAAGAAAAAATAAAATGTGACTACATCAAACTAAAAAATTTTGCACAGCAAAGGAACCCAACAACAAGATGAAAAGACAACCCACAGAATGGGAGAACCTATTCTCCATGATACATCTCATAAGGACTTAATTTCCAAAATATATAAAGAACTCATACAACTCAATGCCAAAAAAGCAAACAATCCAATTAAAATGGGCAAAGGACCTGAATAGACATTTAATAAAGGACATAAAGATGGCCAATAAACATGTGAAAAGATGCTCAATGGCACTAATCATCAGAGAAATGCAGTTTTAAACCACAATGAGATAGCATCTCTGTCAGAACCACATCTGTCAGAAAGGCTATCATCAGTAAAACAACAAACAAGTGCTGGTGAGGATGTGGATAAAAGGGAACCCTTGTGCATTGTTGGTGGGAGGGCAGATTAGTGCAGCCACTGCAGAAAATACTATGGAGTTACCACAAAAAATTAAAAACGAATTACCTTATGACCCAGTAGTTCTACTTCTGGCTATATATCCAAAGAAACCCAAAACATTAATTCAAAAGAATACATGCACTCTTACATTCTTCACAGCATTATTTACAGTAGCCAAGGTGTGAAAACAACTAAGTGCTCATAGACGAATGTGCAATAGAAGAATGTACAAAAAGCAGTTGTACATATATACAATGGAATATTACTTGGCCGTAAAAACAAATAATATATTACCATTTGTGACAGAATCCTTGGACCTAAAAAGTATTATGTTAAGAGAAATAGGTCAGAGGAAGGCAAATACTATATGATTTTCACTTATATGTGGAATCTAAATAATAATATAAATGAACAAACAAAATGGAAACAGACTCACAAATACAGAGAACAGACTGATGGTTGCCAGAAGACAGGGAGTTTGGGGGATTGGTGAAAAAGGTGAAGGGACTGAGAACCGATTGGTAGTCAGAAAATAGTCATGGGGATATAAAAAACAGCATTGGAAATATAGTCAATAATATTGTAATAAGTATGCATGGTGCCAGGTGGGTACTGGAAATATCAGGGGGAACATTTTGTAAAGTATATGATTGTGTAACCACTATGCTTTATACCTGAAATTTATACAAATTAATATTGAATGCAAATTGTAATTGAAAAAAATTTAAAAATATATCACAAAACTGAGTTAAAACTAGTGAAGTTATTAAATGGCTTTACTATTTTAGCTAAAACATGCTGTCATTAATTTAACTTACATTGAATTAGCTCCATGGAGGATATTTATAGACTTTTAAGTTGTTTTTGTTGAAAATGTCCAATTTAAATTGGTCAGTGACTATGGTCTAATATCTTGAAATAAGGCAGGAATTTACTTGTGGAAAAACAGGCATTATAGATTAACCTAAAACCTAGCTTGAGATTTACAAACTGGGGAAGAAGGGCAACTGGGGAATCAGTTCAATCCCTGGAGATACTTTAAGAAAAAAGCTGGAAGGCTGGGCACCATGTGCATGAGGCGAGGCATTTCCGTCCCAGCCACAATTCTAGAAATGGCTGTGCAGAGCTCTTCAAACTGGCAGCTGCACTTCACATTTTGGATTTTTATTTTTTCAGGTGCTTTTAATTCCAAGGTCACAGAGTGGACACATAGATTTTAATGAGAACAATATTTTAAATAATTATTATATTAGTGAGTGTTTATACATAGAAAACAATAGGAAACATGGTATTCAGGATTATAAGATAATCTTCCACCTAAGTTTACTTTAGGTAACTGTAATTGGGTTGTTATAGAAATTCATAAAAATTATATATTTTTATGTGCTTTTTGCCCATATAAATTCTATTTTTGGGTGTGTAGATGAGGATGATAAAGAGGAATAGTTGAAGAAGAAATATATTAAATAAATTGGGGATACTTAGTTGGTAAGAACTTACAATTAGAGGCATTAAGGTAAATATCATTACAAGTATTAACCAAGGGATAACAAGAAAAGGAAAAAAGATTATTATGAAGAAAATCAGCCTAACTACTTATAAGGTGAAAATTCTGAATATAACCATATGATATGTCTTCAAACATGACATATATAATAGGAAAAACATCCCAGGAAGAAAATATTAGTGGCATTAGAGTATGACCATTGAAAACAGGTAGCTGTGGGTTGAAAATCATAAATGTGTATTTCAATAAGGGAAGGACCAGGCAGGTTAAAGAGGGTGGAAGTTCAAAATTTTGGAACTACCAGGTATCAACAAAGATTTCTCAAGGGCTGGAAAAGAAGAGAGAGGCGGAAAGCATGCAAGTTAGAGAAGAAACAAGCATTTAGAGATGATATGGAAGAGCTCAGAAAATGCTGTCATAAAATACACATTGCAACATACATGATGGATCAGTTCTATTATTTAACTCTCCAAAAGATGTAACAATGCAGAGATATGCTAACCATCATAGTCAGCATTAATTTACAGTGGGAGAAATAATTAGAATCTCACTTTTTGTGAAGAAATAGAGTGAAAATGTAAACAATGCTTCCCTCCAGGCAAGTGCTTTGTCAAGTTGACAGGTGCATTTGAATTTCCATGGGTGGGGGATATAATAGGTTATTTATGTGTCATTTTAATAGAAAGACCCAACCATCAAGATGGACAGCAGACTTTATCAGTACTGCTGTTTGCAACTAATCCACCAATTTAGTACCCCATGAAAATACCTGCAACAAAACTTGTCCATTTTTCTTTTACACTCCATTATGGAAAAATCAATATAGGCACTATTCATCGCAAATCTCCTACTTGGCGGGTACGTGAGCCACAGAATCTGAAAAAACCTGACAGTTCAACACTGTGTGTGGCCGAGCCTATTGCTTATAGTTTTATTCTCCCACCCTCTGCCATCCACAATGGCCCAACTGGCCTACTATATACTCTATAATCTAATATAGTTTGGCCAAAAACCCAGAATTTGATTACTTTAAGGTAAACTTCGTCTGGAGTTAGTTTTAGAGAAAAAACAAAAATTATCTGACTTCAAAACTTGACAGGTTTAATTTCCATTTTTAACATTCAAGCAATGAATAATAACTGGTATATTTTAAATAATAATTTAGTGAAGCAACCCATAATACAATGACAATACTTCACTTTTCAACCAGTGTTATCAAAGATATAGTCTGACTACCAATTTTCCAGGAAAATGTTTTTTGTGTTTCCTTCAAAATATCTCCATCAAATTCATATTCAAAATTGTATGTTCAGCGGGAATATTTCTACTACATCCCAAAGTAAACATGTATGAATAGAATGCCAGAGAGTCCATTACTGTCAGCTATAAAGATACAGGAGTCTAATTACCAAGTGTTTTTACTTCAACACCTCCTTTATGGAAGTATCTTAAAGACAAAAAGTTTATTTAGTTTTCCTTGCTTCCTTCCAAATCATCCAAATTAGATATTTGCCTGATAATTATCAGAGCAATGAGTGTTTAACAAAGCGAAGGTTTATACATTTATTTTTACTATTGGATATATAAGCAAAAGCTAAACATTATAGCAAATGCTAAAAATTCCTAAGTGATTCTTGTACCTCAAGATTTTAATTAACCTAAATTTAGGTCAATTGAGTATATTGTATGGAGCTCTGTATCAAATCCTTCAGATGGGCTCATTCAGCTACACTCCAGGCACTTTACAATAGAGAAAAAGGTAAGGCTATATTTCCCAGATTCCCTTTCAACCATAAGTCCTTTTACACATTCTTTTCTAGGTAAACTACCCAGGGGAATTCTGTTCTCTGCAACCCACGGCCCTGACCAATAACAGAGCCAAGGACTGCCCTCAGATATTTGCTAATCAAGTGATAAATTATTGCTTCCATTTTGAAGAAATAATTTTGTTGTCCTTTTGACTTAAAAGTTGGAATTCCACAAAAAAAGTTGGAATAATATTTCTTTATTAGCAACTTCTGTTACTTTAATGACTTTCTAAAAACTAAGTTACTATATTTTATCAGTGTCTTTCATTTAGTCATAAAATATCCACATATCTGAAGACTTGTCAGAAATAATCTGATGCTATTTACTAGTATTTGTCTCAATTAAATAGCATTTATTGAGCATTCTATTATATTCCAGACACATTCCCAAAGCATGCTGTATGAATTAGGACAGAGTTCACAAAAAGAAAACCTTTAAAATGTGTGTTTTATTTTCATGATATTTGATTTGAAAGCAAAACATGCAACCTCACGTATTTTAAAGAATACCAACCCCATAGCCTGGGTTTCCTGTGTGGATGTGGAAGAGAATAATTTGGAATATGATCCCGAGTCTTTCTGGTCACATATCACACAGGCAGAGCAGCTGTGCCAACAGGCCAGAAAAATTTATCCATGCACTCTTTTTATTGGCCTCAATTCTAAGGACTATTTGGTTTCAACAGTTCCTCAGGTGATAATAAAACTGATTCATTTGGAGGCAAATAAATTGTCTGATATAAACAAATTCTTTAAAAAGTGCTATTACCTCTGAAACTTTTTGATATGTAGATATGTCTCATATCATATAGGTACACATATTTCCTCAAGGATTATATATACACTTCAAAACCATACAAAACAAATTGAGCAATTAATTACAACTACTCTTTGTTCTATGATTGTTTTATGTGTTTAATCTTTGTGATACACTCCTGGCTAGTAAGGTCCTTTACTACATACTTTATATGTCTTTATATCCTCCAAGGTATTTACTGTAGAGTTGGACAGAACAGTAGCCCGATAAATGCCAAACTCACTGCCAAGGATATTTGATCCTTTCGATGATTTTTAAAGATTCAAGCAGGTATATAGTCCTGTGATGTCTTATTAGCAGTATTTTAGTTTCATTGCTGCCTTGTAATGACCTGCAGAATTCCTTTATTAATGAGCTAAAATTGCACATTCAAAACACAGCTTCCAGCCATATCAAGTATGTGATCAATGTCACCTTGAAGAATTCATGGTAACTGCAACCACGTCAGGAAAGGGCAAGTGAGGAAACACAGAAAAGAAGCTTTATCGTTTTGCAACAGATCATTTCTGGGTTTGCATTCATTTCGCAATCATGATTATTGATAGCACTGTTCAAATATTGCTGTATCATGAGATATCTTATTCTTGATTTTCTAAATAATTTTAATCCCTGCTTTTCCTGTCATGTGAATGATCAATATTGCCTGAGCACAGGTGATATGATTATTGTGGGTAGCTTCTGTGTTTTATTATTATGGCTGTTGGAAAGCACGTGTTTCTGAGACAAAATGAATCATTTTCATTGAACCATTTTGACACAATACTGTGAAAATAACATTAAGTGTACTCAGATCAGGATGATCAAGTTTGAAATGGCATTTCAGTACCTAACATTAAGCTGCCTGAACTTCAATTTCTCCATTAGGAAAATGAGAATTATACCCTACTTTTCATAGTTTTACAAAGATGAGATATGACAAAGCAAGTGAAATTGTTATGTTGATTTTTTACTATTATAATGATTGTCTTCATTATTTTAAAACAATTATTAATTTTTGTTAGGAAATAGATAATTATACTTAAGTAATTTAGCAAGTGAACATGTTTTTAACAATCCATAGGCTTCTGAAAATACAAATGTTTAATGCATAACATTTAAGTTGGAATTTTGTTTGCAGAATAATTTAAAGTATAACAAAGTGATATTTATCATCTAATTTTTTCCCAAATAGGTCTTCACCAAAACAATCTACCAGTATTGACATTGATGTTCAGTCTCTTTTTAGTGAATCTTGGGTTTCTTGACCGCAAAGCCACTGTTACTTTTATGCATGTTTCTCCTAAATACATATCTCAAGAAAATGTTTCTTTAGTTAAATTTTATAGTTTTAGTTGCACGCTGAACTCTGGTCTTCCTTGGTTGGAGGCTGTACGTTGGAGCTTACCTGTGTATATCAGGGGTCACTATGCACTCCTACAACACAAAGGCCCATATAGTCTCATAAGGCTCCTACTTTAAGCAGCATGGAAAAATGATAGAGAGCTTGTAGTGGTGTTGTTTTATGCTAATTATAAACTCACATACATACACACAGGATCCAGCAGGAGTAACTCCTGCTTGAGCATGGTTGGTAGAGTAATAATATGGGTATAATAATTTATAGCTTTAATTCGAATAATTCATCTAAAATATCATATGGAGTGATTAATATGATCCTGTTATGTTACAGAATTACATGCATATGATTTTGTAATAAAAGATATTGTAATAAAAAGGGGCATTATTTGTCCCAAATCATACACTGTACTTTGCTGTATATAATGCTTTCTCATATAAAATATGCACCCACATTTTTGACCCAAACTTTCAGGAAAAAAAATCTTTTGTTTTAATTTTTTTCTTTTTCAAAATTTTTTTTATTGTTAAAGTACATACATTTGTCTCCATTTTCCCGCCACCACTTTCCCCTGCCCCACCCATCCACACCACCCACCCTCAATCCTTCCCCAGTTTGGCTTTGTCCATGAGTCTTCTATACATGTTCCTTGATTTGACCCTTCCCCTTCTTTTCCCATCACCCCCCACCATTCCCTCTTGTTACTGCCAGTTTCCTTTTTCTTTCAATGTTGCTGGTTCTATTTTCCTTGTTTGTTTGTTTGTTTTGTTGATTAGCTTCCATTTTTAGGTGAGATCATATGGCATTTGTCTTTCACTTTCATGCCCTTGCTTATTTCACTTAACATAATGCTCTCCAGTTCCATACATTCTGTCACAAAGGGTAGTAGCTCTTTCTTTCTTTCTGCTGCATAATATTTCATTATGTAAATGTACCATAGTTTTTTGATCCACTCATTTACTGATGGGCACTTAGGTTGTTTCCAGCACTTGGTTATTGTAAATTGTTAAATGTTTTAATTTTTAATTTAATTATTTATTTATTTATATTTAGAGACAAAACTGGTTATCGTATTCCAGGGTATTATTTTGTATATGGATATCATAACTGTTTTCTAGAGTTATACTTTTAAAGCATAAGCATAAATAAAAGAATTAAAAACATTTATATAGATATGGAATTAGTACTACCCATGTATAATGTGCACCCTTACTGTTCCTTCAAAACTTTGGGCAAAAAGTGTGCATTATACACAGCAAATTACAGTGTATATAAAGAGATATGTGTGTGTGTGTGTGCACGCGTGTGTGTGTATAATCTCCTGCTTAATGGCTATCAACTTAGTCACTTTAAAAATATCTCTTATTTCTTACCTTACTTGTGCTATTCTAAAAGAATTTTGAAATAGAGGTCATTGAATTAACATTTTCTCACTTACTGTGGTAGGTTTCCTAAGGAGGTCATATCTTATATTCTAGGATTCAGGACTTTGGTAAACAGGTGAAACAATAAATGATGAGGCCATCTTTAATGATTTCTTTAAAATAAGCTTCTTTTCTCTTTAAAAATTCCTTGATTTGTGACTGTATACCCACACTTTTAAGTGGAAACAATGAGAATGCTCTATTTAAAGTCTACAGATTGTTTTTGTGTTTCTCTTAATGCACGTATTTAGATTCATGTTGCAAATAAAACTACTCTTTTGTCTTCAGGAAATCTTTTAATTGAACCATTACTTATTGGATGGGAAAAGTATGATTCCATTTGGAATGAAGGTCTCTGAAAATATTTGGGACAACTGCTGAGCCTAGCAATACACACTGTTGTCTCCATTGCATAGAGCTGCATTTCTCAGGCTGTTTCCTTTGGAGACTAATTTTATATTTTCTTTCTGTGAGTTTCATGGCAATGAGATACCAGACTGTATGTAGAATAGAGGAAGTATGTATAAAAAGCTAAACTATATTAAAAATAAAACTAATAATTTGTTTCTATCTCCCAAGACCACATAGACAAATGTAAGGGGATGAGTGGGAGAGAGAATAGAGTGCGCTTTGTCTTCCTGTTACATAAGGATAGAAAGTCTCTGCGTTATTCTTACATTGGTCTTTAAAGATATTAGGAAAAAACACATAGGTTCAAGTAATTTTCAATCTTAAACGTAGCCACTTAAAAAGTAAAAATAGCAATTAAACTTTACAAATCTCCAAGAAATAAGAAAATATATACAGTTCAGATAGCAAAAGACACACAGACTCCCTCCAAAAAAATTAAAGGAAGACATAGTATTTAATAGTTTATAAAACTTGATGGTAGAATCAATTAGTAAATAAAATTTCTGAGAATAACAAAGAATTGAATAAATTCTATTGAAAGAACTGAATTCCGACTAGATTTTAAAAATGCAAGTACAAGCTGCTCACAGAGACAAGAGGGAAGAAGGTAGGGGTGGGCGGGGGAAAGGAAGGGAAGGGGTAAGTCAAGGAATATATATCAAGGACTCATGGACAAAGCCAAAGTGGGGAAAGATTGAGAGAGGAGGGGGCAGGGGAAAGTGGTGGGGGAAAGGCAGAGACAAATGTATTTGGAAAAATAAATTAATTAATTAAAAAAAGAAAAAGCAATATGAAGAACTGTGGTGCATTTACACCATGGAATACTACACAGCAGAAAGAAGGAACTCTTACCCTTTGTGACAGCATGGATGGAACTAGAGAATATCATGCTAAGTGAAATAAGACAGCAGGTGAAAGATAAATACCATATGATCTCACCTATAGGTGGAATTTAATAAACAAAAGAAACAAGCAAACAAATAGAACCAGAGACATGGAAATAAAGAACAAACTGACATTGACCAGAGGGGAGGGGTGAGGGAGATACTGGGGGAAAGATGGGGAAGGACCAAGTCAAGGAAGATGCATATAAAGGACCCACGGATAAGGACAATGGGGGAAGGATTGAATGCAAGAGAAGGAGATGGGCAAGGCAGGAGAGAGCAGTGGGGGGAAAATGGGGACAACTCTAAGTGAACAAAAATTTTTAAAAAATTAAATAAGGGTAATAATAATAACATTTTTATTCATTGAGCATTCCCAATGTGCCAGACACTCTCCTAATTGCTTTAGCAAAATCCCCAATCCAATACAAGGTAAGTGATATTATCATTCATTGTTGATTTTTGTCCTTTTTGTCCTAATAGACATAATTTTTATTAGGTGATCAGACCTCCCATTGCAGCCTTGCTCAGAAAAACCTGACCAGACCTCTAGCTTCTATAAGTAGTCTCATGGAAACCCTACCCAACCTGTCACTTATGAGATGTAAAGAAAAGTTAACAAAAGAAAAAAAAAAGTTTTGTTGTTCCCAGAGATGAGACATCGTGGTTTAAAGATGTGAAGATTTAAACTGTAGTAATGTTTTGACAACTGTGCACAAGCCAGCTTGAAGATGAAGCCAACATATAGAAGAAGCACAACACAGGGCTTTTCAAAGAAATGAAGCAGAATAAAGTAAAACTAATTGTAGTTGGAATCAGCTAGAGATCCTAACACACTTTACAGATGAGGAAATAAAAGAAAGAATTTCGTAGGCAAAATCAGTTTTTAAAATCTGCTAGGTTATTTCCCCCCAAAATGTGTACTTGTAATTAGTATGATATACTAAGATTATGAAAGAATATAAACAGTAGCTGTGGAAATACCAATTGCATATTTAATTTAATAAAATAATATTCAAGGTAAAAGAAAAAATATCATTTCATATGCTAAAAGGTAAAATTATGGACTGGGTTATTAATTAGCTCTAGAAATATAAATCCAAAATCCTTAGATATATAAGGGAACTGAAATGTCATTAGAGTAGAACTGATGAGCACTCATTTGAGTTTTTAATATATTAAGAGTTCAAAATAAGAAATGAAGTATTTTAATATATTAGTAAAAATATTTGAGTTAATGGATACTCTAAAAAAAAGGTGTATCGCATTATAAATACCACAAATGAAGAGTACTATCTTTTCAAGTGTACATTAAACATTTATGTAAATAACCATGCATTAAACCATGAAGGGAAACCTCAATAAAATTTTCCGTAATACAAATATGTAAGCCACATGCACTGCTAGAATATTATACATTACAATAAGCAAGGAACTAATTGCGTATATTTTAATGGAAAATATCAAATGGTTTGGAAATTAAAAACATAACAATACAATAACAAATAGCAGCTTCTAAGTATATATTAGGTCAAAAAGTGAATTAAAACTACAATTAATTATACTTAAAAATAACAGTAGAATAACATAATGAAATATAAGATAATGGATCAAACGTATAAGTACAGATTCAATGTTATAGACAGATTCATGAACACAAATGTTTTAAATACCTAATGAAAAAATTCAACAAAAAAAGTGAAAAAAATCACATTTAAAGAAAATATAAATACAAAAGTAAACAATTAAATTCATACATAAAACTGAATAAAACAAAATAACATAGATAATAATTCTCTCATTTATGCGAAGGATAAATTTAAACTATAAATAAAAATAGAGATCTGTAGGATATAGTAGAAGAACGCAAGTTGTACATCAAATCTTGTCTGTTTTCCTCTGGGGTGATGATAGGTGCTATCTAGCGAATTGACATTATCCTCAGATTATAGAAGTCTATCTAAAAGAGGAACTAAGAAGTTTCTTAAGGATTTACTCATGGCAATGAGATACCAGACTGTACGTGGAGTAGCACAAAAAGCTAAATTACATTAAAAATAAAACTAATAATTTTTTTCTTTTTAAGGTAGGATGTCATGTTTTATTACATTGGGCATCCTTTTAAAAAAATTTATCATGTTTATTCTATTACAGTTGTCTCAATTTTTACCCCTTTACCCCTCTCCACCTATCCCACCACCATCCCTCCCCGTTCTCACAGTTAATTCCCACTCTGCTGTCCATGTCCATGGATCAGTCATACATGTTCTTTGTCTAGTCCCTTCTCCTTCTTTCCACCATTGTCCTCTTTCTCCATCCCCCCTTGTTACTTTCCATCTGCTCCATGTTTCCATGTCTGTGGTTTCTTTTGTTTGTTCGTTTATTTTGTTGAATAGATTCCACTTATAGGTGAGATCATATGGTATTTGTCTTTCACCAATGGACTTATTTCCCTTAGCATAATATTCTCCAGTTCCATCCATTTTGTTGCAAAAGGTAGGAGTTCCATCTCCCTTCCTTCCTTCCTTCCTTCCTTCCTACCTTCCTTCCTTCCTTCCTTCCTTTCCTTCTTTCTTTCTTTCTTCCTTCATTCTTTCTTCTTCCTTTTCTTTCTTCTTTCTTTTTTCTTTCTTCTTTCTTTTTCCTTTCTTTCTTAAATGCATATTGATTTTATTTATTTTTTAAAATATCAAAGCCAATTATAATATATTAAAAACTTTAAAACCATTGTAAAGTCTCAGCAATTAAACCAACATGACACCAACACAGAAATGATCAAGTAGATCAATGAAATATGAGCGCTCTAGAAACAAATGTATATTATACTAACAATGATTAATATATGATTAAATTGATATTTCAAATCGATGGGTAAAATAAGGCTTATTCAACATATAAGGTGCATAGATCATTATTACTTGAAATAAAACAAATATAGAGCCCTATTTCACACATTAAACAGGAAATATTCAGATGAGTTAAAAATCAATATGTAGAATCTAAGGAGTTTTAGGAGAAAATACAAAATTATATTTTTCTTACCCTGAGTAAAATATTCAAACCCAGAAGCTATAAAGTAAACTATTAACAATATGACTATATTAAACATTTAAGACTATATAGTAATATACATATAAAAAAGTTAAAGGACAAGAAATAGAATGGGAAAGTAATAATTTGTTTCTATTACCCAAGATCATGTAGACAAATGTAACAGAATGAAGGAGGGGGAATAAAGTGTGCTTTGTCTTCATGTTACATAGGGATAGATAAAATTCTCTGCATTGTTCTTACCCTGATCTTCAAATGTATTAGAAAAAAACACATAGGCTCAAGTAATTGAGTAGAGTCATTGTAATGGTACATTCTTGCTTTTCACCACTTTGAATATTTTGAGCCAATCCCTTCTGGCCTGCAAAGTTTCTGTTGAGAAATCAGATAATAGTATTACAGGAGGTGCCTTATAGGTAACTGTCTTTTTCTTGCTGCTTTTAAGATTCTTTCTTTGTCTTAAATCCTTGGCATTTTAATTATGGACCTTGGTATGGGCCTCTTTAGGTTCATCTAGTCTGGGACTCTGTGCTTCCCTGATTTGTAAGTCTATTTTTTTCACCAGGTTAGGGAAGTTTTCCATGATTATTTTTTCAAATAGGTTTTCAATTTCTTGTTCTCTTTCTTCTCCTTCTGGCACCCTTATGATGTGAACATAAGTACACTTGAAATTGTCTCAGAGGACAACTTCACTCTCCTCAGTTTTTTTAGATTAATTTTTGTCTTTCCTTTTCTAATTAGGTGTCTACTGCTACTTACCTTACATTTCAGTCATTGTATTCTTTATTTCTGACTAGTTCTTTTTTATGTTTCATATTTCTTTGCTTAAGTTCTCACTGAGTTGATTTATTCTTCCCCTGATCTCACTTAGCATCCTTATAACCAGTGTTTTGAATTCTGCATCTGGTAGATTGTTGTCTCCACTTCATTTAGCTCTTTTTCTGGAGTTTTGTCTTGATTTTTAAAATTTGGAACCTGTTTATTTGTCTCCTTATTTTGGTTACCTCCCTGTGTTTGCTTCTGTGAGTTAGGAAAAGCTGTTATGCTTCTTGGTCTCAGTAGAGTGACCTTACATAGTAGATGTCCTGGGGGCGCCCAGTGGCATAGCCTCCCTGATCACCTGAACTGGGTGCTCCAGATGTTTTTCTTGTGTGGACTGTGGGTGCTCTCTTGTTGTAGTTGAATCTTGATTGCTGTTGGCACATCAATGAGGATTGACTTTCAGGCTGATTGGCTGTGAAAAATGGCCATGACTATAATGGAGGAGCTGTTGTACAGAAGGTGAGAACACAGAGTCTGATTCACTTTAATAGGGCTCTGGTGCCTGAAGGGTTTGCCCTTGGGATGTGTCATTTGTGGAGGTGGTTAGGAGGTGCTCTGGTGTGGTCTGAAGCTGGTCACCAGGTATGTTGGTTCTGGGGCTTCTTTAAAGAGGATCTGGTGCAGACCAAGTTCAGTCCCTGCCTTTGCTCTGCTTGGGGTTACTAGGTATCAGCTACAAGGGGATTTGCAAATGGCTGTCACTTATGCTGTGCCTGAAGGTGCCTGGGAGAAGCTAAGCTGTAAACTGAGGCTGGCTGTCACTTTTGTCAGGCTTGGGGTCACTTAGCCAGAAGTACCAAGCCTGCCAAGGACAAATGCTGCTGTTTAGAGTTTGTGAACCTTTGAGAGATTTTAGGAATGCCTGAAGCATGAGCCAAGGTAGTTCATTTAAATGGAAAAGCCACTGGAAATGGTTTGGGTAGGCCAGCAAGTAGGGTGGGGCAGGATCTCAGGGAATCACCGTGGTGAACTAAATAGTGTTATTCAGGTTGATTCAGACTCAGATATGGTGTTATCCTGTGCCTATACGAGAAGGCTCAGCGAAGTAACAATGGCCTCTGCCAGCTCTTCTGTCTGTGAGAAAGTTGCCACAGTAGCTCTTGCCCTGAAACCAGACAATTAAGTTCTTCCTCATATGTCCCTTGAGCTCTGTTAAGTTGTGGCTCCAACACTGGAACTCAGAGAAAAGAAGTCCATCATCAAATAAGTCCATGTGCAGGCCCTTTAAAAGGAACACTCAGGATTCCAAACGTGCTCTGACTCACTCCGCAGCAATCTGCTGGTTTTCATGGCCAGAAGTTTTGGGGAGTTCTCTTCCCAGCACTGGAATCCTGGGCTGGGGAGCCTGGTATGGACCTGGGACTGCTCACTCCTCAGGATTCTCATGGTATCTCTCATGATTTTTATCCATCATACATGGGTGTGGGACCAGCCCGTTCTATGTCTCTGCCCCTCCTACCAGTCTCATGTGGCTTCTTCTTTTTATCCCCACTTGTAGAACTTCTGTTCAGCTAGACTTCAGGCAGTTATAAATGATGTTTGCTCTGTAGTTTAGTTGTAATTTAGTTGTGTTCGGGGAGGAGGCAAGCGTAGCATTTACCTCCTTCACCATCTTGATTGGAACTCTGAGGCAGTCCAATTTTAACGAAAAACATTGTGATATTTGTCATCACTAGTGCTATATAAATTGTCCTGAAATTATATATCCATTCAATCCTATAAAATATGAATTGAAAATAAGGAATATCATCATTGGAGAATAAGGTGTAGGCAAGAGTTGCCTTATTATTCCAGAAAACTAAAGAGGACAAATAGAAAAAAAAAAAAAGTCTTTTTTAAATTAATAGAATTTAGAAAAGAAATTAGTACAAGATAAATATCCTCCTATCAGTAACTTTCCTATTTAAGATCACAAGCAGTTAAAAGATTTAATGTAAAAAATTTTATTTAAAATAATTTTAAAATAACTAGGAAATATCTTAAAATGTGTCTAGCCTATCTAAAGAACATTGTATTATTTCTTTGATCTAAAAATGAAAACATTTACTTAATTAACTTATATCCCTAGAATTTAAATTGAAAGTTATAAATATTTTGAGATGAATTATGCTCCTGGATAAGATTATTAATAAGATATATTCATAAACTAATTTATATTTGCAGTTCTCACTTTACCCCGTACTATATTAATTCCACATTGGACAGAATCCTTGCTTTACACAATCTTGTGGTATCAATTTCAGTTAACTGTGCACATTGAGAACTGTCTGTAATTTTAAAGTAATTTCAGTTACAATTCTGATGACATTTTCTTTCTAACCTTGATAACATGATTTTAAAGTTCATCTAAAAGAACATGCAATTGTATGTAATAAGTTTGAAATGGCAGAACAATGAGAATAAGAATGTATGATTAGACATGAGAATTAACAATAAACAATTAAAATCCTATAGTCTACAAGGATTGGTAATAAATATTGTAGAATATTTAGCCTCCAAGTAGGCCCTAGTGTATATACATCTTTAATATTGAAGAAGAACTTGGCTGGTAGAGAAGTAATGGATTCTTCACTAGGTCCTCAGGATGCTATCCACACACCAAAATAAATTCCCATATACGTCACAGGTTTAAATGTGTAAATTAAAACCACTTTGTAAAACTATAATAATGATCTTTCCCTATTTAACTGATTTTGGATGTTGATAAAGACTTAGAGGCGATAAAAGCAAAGAAAACCTCAAGTCACTAAGAATTAAAGCTCATTTAAGAATCTAATAGTTATTATTAAAAGTGACTTTTTAGTGACAAACTGGAAAGGTGTTTGGAACCAAAAAATGATGGTCAAAACAAAAACAAAATACCTGTAATCAATAATGATATCTGAGGAGCTAAAAAGAATACCCCGATAAAGAAATAGCAAATGTCTTAAGTGAAAAATTCACAGAAAAATGCAAATAAGCATTACACATATGAAATACTACAGTCATTAACAATCAGAGAAACACAAATTGAGATTATGGAATTTTATTTCATAGGGGAAAAGGACTTTTTTTAAAGAATAATAATCCGTTACTCACTGTTGGTGATGATGGGTTAGAATGAACACTGAACTACACCACTGGTGAGAATGTAAATTATTACATTTACAGAGAGTAATTTCATAACAGGTCCTTTAAATTTTTATATCTTTTGTCTTGGTAATTTTACTTCTAGAAAATGAACCTAAGAATATTATCACATATGTAGAACAAGACATATGTGTGAAAATGTCCATTTCACAAGGAAACAGTAACAGTTTCCTTGTAACAGTAGTGTACAAGGAAACTGTACACTACTGTGTTACACTACAGTGTAACAGTAGTGTAAAATTAGAGAAAAATATTTAAATGCTAAATAATAAGAAATACATTATATCAATATTGACACTTCAATGCCATGGAATATTGTATACAAATATTAACATTTTATTTTTACAGAACCCTTTAGAACACTGGAAAATGATATAAGCATATTGAAACCACACATATATAATATATAGTATGACTCAAATTTTGGTGAGATTTGGATCATTTTTATTTTTTTCCTTTATATCTTTTACTTGTAGTCTAATTTTTTTCTAGATAGAACATGTACTACACTGATCATCAGAAATTCAATAAGAATATCCAAAAATAAATATTTCTTTCAAGGAACAGAGTTCCGCATTTTGAGGCACTGAGCTTATTTGTGTAATTTAAGAAAGAAATCCTGTTTCTTGTAAGTTCAAGTCCTGTGTTAGGCCGCCACTGGGAAGTACTGCTGAATTTCCCCCATTAAGCGGTTTCCTAAGGAGAAACCACCTGATCAAGCACTCATTGCACCATTTCTTTAGATTTTTAATTTCAAAACATCTCACTTGGCAGAGGCAGACCAGGGAGCCCTGTCAGCAACTGCTGGTATTTGGCAATGACAATGGAAACACAGGAAGGAACCAAGCTCCAGAGCAAGCCAACATACTTTAATCAGCTTCTAGTCATGGAAGAGCCAAGATTTACAAGGGCCTCACACCCTTAGGTATAAGCAAAGTGACACACTTCAGTGTAGCTGCAAGGTTTTATAGCAATGTTATCATTCAGAGAACAGAGACATAAATGCAGAGGGGTTGGAAGTAAAGTACCCAATGTTTTCACACACTAAGCTTAATTTCAATATTGTTTCATGCTCCTGGGGCTGCATTATGAATGACTATAAAACTCCATAGTTTTGAAAATCAAAGTGGATCACAAAGAAAATTTCACTTTGATGACTCTGGTGTAATGCATTGATGTACTGGTGGCCTCACCCCACACCAGGGCATGCTGAATTGGCCCTAGCTTCAGGAAAAAGAACTGCAGAAAATGATAAAGGATGAAAAACTTTTTTGCATGTAGCACAAACTATTTTTTTAAGAAAAAATAAAAAGCACAATGTCAAGAGTATTCTAAGGAGTCATGCCTATAATTTAAAAGTAACTCTAGGGTATTTCTAACATCCATGACCAGTATGTATTATAGGGCATTGGGTGACACGTGCAGCTTTTGAACTTGACAGCATTATACAGATAATGTTTCCACAAACCCTCCCATTTCTGAACAATTTCTTGTTGCATTATATATTATATCTACAGCTGTGCTATGTTTAGTGGCCATAAAACCATCCATTTGTGTAATCTCGGGGCAAAAAGCACCACAAAGAGAAGCAATGAGACTGGGAAAATGATCCATCTTCATTTATGCATTTAAAATTTTTCTGACTGTGATAGCCTGGTGAGGTGGATATCTTCTTGTGAAAACCACAGAGAGCCAGCTGCCTCTTCCTAGTCCAACAAACATCAGTAGAGACAATAACATTAAGGATTCATAATCCCACATAGAAGTACACAACATTACCCTAACTAAATTTTCTCCTTTTTCATACCCAAGACTTATTAATACACAGGATAAAAAGCTATGGGAGCTTGAGCTTCCACAGTGCGTGTGATAGATATCATATTCCAGCTGTTCAGTTTCGAAGCTTTTGTCCCAGATTCATCAAGTTCTAGTGGAAATAAACAGAATGTGAATATCTCATTCTCACAGTTTGTCTGAGCATGCTTTCTTCAACTCTCCTCTCTTATATGCCAAAACATTACCCAAATTGCAAACGCTGTCAATATCCTCAGTTCTACAGAATTTTATCTCCACAGAGTCTATGTTTTGCCACTAAACTGTGATAAATACCTCAAGTATTTTAAGTCCTTTCCTTGGGAAGATAGGCTGATTTTACAATAGTTACATGGTCACGCAGTCTCCTTCGCTCTTTCCTTTTCCTTCACAAGACCTGTGCACATTGTCTTTAGGACTATGGTCTTCTCCCTGTCAACTCTCAACCCTGTCTCGACATACTCTTCCTGGTCTCCAAATACTATGTACATGTTGATGGCACTCAGATCTATGTTGCTCTTCCAGACTTCTCCCCCAAGCAGCATCAGACTTTGTATTCCATAACTTGACATCTGGACATGTAGATCTACTAGGTATCTCAAACTTCACCTGGCCGGGATAGAGCTATCAGTTCCCACCCCACCCCTTGGAAGAAAAAAGTTTCTCAGGTCTTCACTAGCACCACAGTAAATGGCTCTGCACCATCTCCTAATTGCTCAGATTTAACACCTGGGTATCACCTTCCAGTTTTTTATTCTTCACATTTTAAATCTATCCAATCCATCAAAGCTACTTCACAAAGATCTTTCTCAATGGCTCATTCACCTGTTATTATTATTTTTAATTTTCCTCCTGTTACTTTGCTTCTCTCTGAAGAGTCAGAAGAGATACTCAGAGAATTGTGGGAATAAAATGTTTCAGGAAATGTGATGGTGTGAGGACAAAGAGCCATTGGCTCTCCTTGGCTTTCTTTCATGCCCTCTGGCTGTGGAGGCAATCTTCCTTACTGCCTCGGTACTGCTTGCCCTGCTGAGGTCAGCAGCTGATAAACTTAATATACAGCTCTCTGCTGGGTGGTGGAGGCCAAGTGCTTCTACTGATGCTGCTGTGCCCACCAAGTTTCTTTCATTACCTCTCTGCAGCGCCTGGTCTTGCTGTTTTACCTTGCAGGTGATGGTGGTGGAATGGCCACAATGGGCCTCCATGGAGGCCGTATGGCCGGATTATTGCCTCTAAACACAGCTGTCCTTCCAGCTTTGCCCATCAGGACGGGAAACCTTTCCAGGTCTGCCCCAGTGCTCCTAGGAATAGAAAAATCTCACTTCTACCCCATGCTTTCCCTACATTCTTAGTACAAGCTTAAATTTAGCTGGTGTATAGGAGAGATGGAGGCTTCCATTCAAGCTTCCATTAGCTGCTTTAACTCACTTCTCCTCTGGACCAAAGACTAGAACACGAGATAGGCAACTACATGTCACAGGACGTGCCTCTGTTGCTTCTAATGTTATACCTCACTCCTAGCTACCACTTCCTAAGGAACAAGAAGGGACAAGCTTCAGGTTTTTATCCTTTTTAAATATCTTCCCCTTTCCCAATTCTGATGACAAAGCTGAGCTTTTTATGAATTGTGTTCTAAAGCTAGGAACTAGCTTAGTCATTGGGGAGGCTAAATTAGGAAACATATCAAAACTTTTGCACTCTTGCAATTGTATGGCAATAAATAGTTATATTTATGCATATTATTTAGAATGTAAATTTTAATATTATTAACTAAATTAGGATACTGCATTTAAAAAATTATGTAGACAGCTTGAACGTCTGGAAATATGTGCTATTACAGTAGTACATGTACACCTGATAAGAATTTTGTTAGGTGATATGGCAAATAAACACCAATTATGATTTTTATGCCAGTATGATACCATTTATGAATGATGACATTATAACACTAATATAATCACTGTGGTTTTTTGGTAGTGTTTTGTACAGTTGAAGTGAGATTGTTGTTGTGCAAATAAAACAGATGTTAAATAAGCTGTATCAGAAGACCCTGGGCACTATGTTTGAAAATGACATAAGTAGAGATTTCAGAAGGCTTCCTCTGGCCATTGTGGCCCAGTAAGATGTATTTTTTAAATGAATGAAGGTACTCAAAGTGTATCCTTCAAAGCAATGACTGACCTGCACACACCAATATCAATCATGACCTAACCGAAAGCACTTTAAGACTGAGTCAAGGAATTGTGCTTGCTTTGTGTATGTGGTCAATATCTTAATTTTAATGTCATTTTTTTCTCTACATACAATCCATATAAAGCCACCTCACAACAACTTAGTAATAAAGCAATATTTGTAACAAATAATTCCCACTGCTTTTATTTTATTCAGCACAACAAACCAAAAATCACAATCTCTAAAATATTTTCCATCATCTTACTTGAAATCTATGTTATTATACTTAAAGTAGGTTTCTTACAGACAGCATATAGTTAGATATATTATGTGTTTTTCTTTTTCAGTTTGTTAATTACTGGATTTTAATTGGTATCTTTAGACCATTTAAATTTAATTTCATTATTGATTAGTTTTGGTTTAGATCCAGCATTTTATTAATTTTCTCTATGTCATCATTTCTTCTTATGATCTCTTCTTTTTTGACTTCTTTTGGATTATTGAGTATTTTCTGTATTCCATTTAATCTACATTTTGGATTTTTTAACTAATATTTTAGTATTTACCCTAAGGATTATAAGTGTAAATTCCTAACTTTTTATAATCTGTTACAGTTAATATTGTACCATTTTAAGTGAAACATAGAAGCCTTATAAAAAGTATAGATCTCTTTATTCTTCATCTTTTATATTATTGTTGCTGTACTTATTACATCTGCATACAATGAAAACTCCAAGACAACATTATACCTTTTCTTCATTTTAGCAGCCATGCATACTTTATGTAACTTTAAAGCAGGAAAAATAGTCTATTATATTTGCCAAGATATTGAATTTCTGTTGTTCTATACCATTATTCCTGAATTCCAGAATTTTTTAGTTTTCTTCAGACATCATTTCATCTCATCTCAGCATTTCTTCTATACATAATCTGCTAGATGAACTCAATTTTTCCACAAAACAAGATGCTTTATTTAACCTTCATTCCTGAAAGATATTTTAATTAGATATAGAATTCTGGCTTGACAGTTATTTTCTTTCAACACTTTACACGTATTCTTTGACAATATTCTGGCCTACATTTTTTCTGATAAGTAATCCCCTATAGGTAATGTGTTATTTTTTTCTGTCTGTTTTCATGATTTGTTTTTCTATCTTTGATTTTTAGCAATTTAATTATGTTTTGGGTTGTGTTTTACTTTGAGTTTATCCTGATTAGGGTTTTCTGAGCTTCTTGAATCTTACATTTATGTTGCTTACTAAAATGAGGAAGGCCACTATTGATTCTTTTCAATCTCTCCTCTCCTTTTTGGACTTCAGTTTCACACACCTATTAATCTTTTGATATTGTCCTTGAGATTCTATTCATATTTTTGTTTCCAATTTCTTTCTCTCTGTCATTCATATTGTATAATTTCTGTAGAACTATTTTTAAAATGCATTTACTCTTTTTTTCTCTCAATTCTGTTAATCCAGCCTATAGAGTAAATTTTTATTGCAGATATTATATTTTCAATGAAATTTCCAGTTTTTTTATTTTTATAGTTTCTACTTTTTCATGAAAATTACTATTTTTTCATTTGTTGAAAAGAGTCCATCTGTGCTTCCTGAAGGATAATCAAAATAGCTAATTCAAACCCTTCCAATATCTGGGTCATCATAGGGTTTGAATCTGTTGATTACATTTTCCCAGTTCTTGGTAGATTGTATAATTTTGCATTGCATCCTTGACTTCTTAAAATATCTCTGAAGAATATGTATTTTTGCTTTTGTTTCATCATATCAAGCAATCAACCCAGCCATGGTCTGAATGCACGTTCTGTCTCACCTTTGTGTGGTGGTCCTGATGGCAATTCAACTTTCTCAGATCTTGCAAATACTATTTTGAAATGTTGCATGCATGTGACATTCAGATTTTAGTCTACGATTTGGACTTACATTGCAGTTAATTTCTAAAAGCCTTTGCTATAGTTCTTTGAATCTGTTCCACACATACACATCTTGATGGTAGGCTCAGAATTATGTCAGCTCATACTCAGGATTCCATACTCTTTGCACACTCTTCAAATACTTGTTTCTCTATCCAGAGCCATAGTTATTTTTCCCCCTCAGGGTTTTAAGTGCTCTTTCTGGATGTTTCACATAAATATAATGATATAGTACATGACATGTTAGTTTTTATTGCTGTGTAACAAATTATACAAACTTAGTAGCTTAAATCAATTACAATTTCTGTAGGTCAGAAGTCCAGGCTAGTTGGGCCATTTTGGTCAGTGTAATATCAGTTTTGGTCAAGATATGAGCCAGGCTGCACTCCTATCTTGGGCCTGACTGGAAAAGAACACATTTCCATGCCCATTCAGATTTTTGGCAGAATTTAGCTGCAGGACTGAAGTCTGTATTTTCTAGCTAGCTGTTGGTGGGGGGCTGCTTTCATTTCCTTCAGTCCTTGACACATGGTCTCCTTCATAGGTGGTTCAAAACATGTTCCTTCAAGGATAATAAGAGAATCGCTATCACTTTGAATCTCTCCTTCATGAAGGGTCTGGACTAGCTTTAAGAAACTTATCCATGTGACAGAATAATACTTGACTTTGTGGTGAACACACAGTGCAATATACAGGTGATGTATTATAGAATCATATACTTGAAACCTTTATAACTTTAAACCAGTATAACCCCAATACATTTAATAGAAGATTAAAAATGTCATCTGAGAATATTTTTTTTCAAGTAGCATTTGAAGTGTTAATGACGAGACATGGGCTCTCTTCATAGCCACCTGTGCCAAGATGTCAAAAAGACACAGTACGCTTGCTGTGTCCCACAAATAAAACCTTTAAAACTACTTAGATTAATATGGAATTTTATTATGTAATCACAGAATTAACAAGAAAAAAATGAAAATTTAAAAATTGAGAACCCCCCCAAATACATTTATAAATAGATAACTCACCCAATTAGGTCAGGACGACCACACCTGCAAAATCTCCCTTTCGGTTAATTCAGAATAATGTGATTTGGAACCTAGATATATCTGCATAATCCCTTTACCAGTTGATGGACATTTTAATTATTTCTAATTTTTGGTTTTTCGAACAACAGATCTATAAAGATTAATGTACTAGTATGTTTTTGTATTTTTTAGATAAACATCCAGAATGAAAGTTCTGATTGCATGATAAATCTAAAGAGAAGCACATCTTGGCACCTCCTGACTTCATATCTCAACTTCATTATTACTAGTTGTGTGATCTTGAGCAAGTTATCTAATTTCTCTGTGCTTCAGGATCCTAATCTGTTATGCTATTTTTCTAACAGTATGACTCGGAGAACCAAATAATCCACATGAAGCAGTTGGGCATAGCTTGACACAAAATAAATACTAATTGTTAGCTATCACTAACATGTACTCTGACAACCCGGTAGGCATTCAGTAAATATTCACCCATTAACCAACAGGTAGAAGATGATTTTGCTAGATAAACTTCCCTGTACATAAAGTTTCTGGTATTTATGTTCTGTACAGCAAAGTTTTGGCTTTCTTCTTCCATTTCTTAGTCAAATTTCCTATGCTTTCAGTTAACTTTATAATTGATCCTTTGAGAGGCTTTTGTCAAATATCTAACACCTACAGATTCCTTTATAAACATTACATTTTTTTTTAACTTTCCAAATAAAAATACAAATAATGAGAACATACAGGCTTCACATTTCTGTAGAAACTTATATGAAAGGAAGTTTATGCATTTATAATCTTATTCCCACATGTGACTTTTAATATTCTGATTTATAACATCAAATAAACCCTGAGGTTTTTGCTATTGTATTTTTTTAACTACAGGCTGGTGGTCTGTCTGGGATAAATTTTATGTGTGAGGAAAATATAAAATTTTATTTGCTGCTTGCAGACTAAATAATTCTTTTAAAGAAGAAAGTTTATTGATGTTATAAGCAACATGATGCCTCTTGGGGCATGAGGGATGACCTGACTAAAGCACCGCCCCACTTTCCTTCCTCTCTTTCTTCACATTCTTTTAATTAAGAAGCCTGCTGATTAAAGTTCATTAGCAGACACATTTTCTATTCTTGGAAAAATAAGGTTATTTTCAGACATTTAACAGGCTCAATATATCATGTTAAATATGAGTGCTTCCTCTCTTATGTTGTATTTTCCAGGAAGCATATTAAAACTTTCATTCTTTCAAATTGTCCCCTTACTGTGATCTAACAGTATGGTAACCTCCCCCTGTTTCTTGATAATATAAATATATAAACCCTATAGTAGAAATAGCAAAATTATATAGATAGTATTGCTATATCACTGAATTTGTTATGGGATAATTCTGTTCTAAGAAAAAGACTTGAATTTCTCCCTGAATTCATATTATTCATCCTGTCAGTCAACATAGGTTTGCAAATCAGCTGGGGAAAGACTGTGTCTCCCAGACCAGAAATGAACTCAATGAAGATCCTAGTTTGCCATCATCAATGACCTTACAGATAATTTTCTATTTCATTTTGGCTGTAAAGAGTTTCCCATGTTTGGCAGCAAACTGAGAGCTAAAAAGCAGCAAGGAAGTAGGAAGTTCCTAAAAATTTATGTGTTCATCAGGGTAAAGGTGTGGTAGCTCTGACTCTGAAGTGAGGTTTTAATAGGTCAGGGTCTTCCCACCTAGCAAATTAGCTAAGTAGTAGGGTCATAAAGTACTCTGTAAGCTCAACACCTTTTACATTTTCCTCTTGTTTCTCTGTTCTTCTAAGTATTTAACCAATTATTTTTCATAAGTTAAAAGCTATTAGAGCTGTGTCGAAATATCCAAGACAAAGAAAGCTCATCTAGACTTCTGTTGGTTCGAACATGGGAGGAAGGCCACTCTGCATTTCAGCTGTTGGTAGCTGCTGTCATTCCTGTGAGAATCCCCAGAGGAAGATCACATCAGAGACGACATTTCTGGTGTCACATGATAAACACTGTCTCTTTCTGGGGATAATCATTACAACGGTAAAATCCCTAAAGTTTTTTGTGCATGTCTGTTTGTGTGTAATTTTTAAGAAGTAAACAATCTCTCTCATACCAGCCTAATCTACTGTGGTCTCTAATGATTCAATTTCTACAAAACTGACTGATTATTAAATTAATAATTGCCTTAAGTTATTTTCTATTTTAAAAATGTTTACAGTTTCTATCTATTTCAATAGAACAAGATGTTCTTTGAAGTTAAGGATGTGACTTAAAATTTGCTATTTTCTCATGAAGATTATAATATACATATTCAACATTTTTAATAGGTAGATTGTAACCTAGATTTAAAATAATTATTTTTAATGTTTAATTTAATAGTTTAAATTTAATAAATTGTATCTTATTCAACAAACTAGTAAACTCTTTTATGTAATATACCTTAATGTTATATAACATATTATTATAAAATTTCAATAGCTGTGGAGGAAAGAGTGCTGGAGACAAAAATTTGTTTCATTCCAGGTTTTGACACTTACTGGAAACTTGTCAAAGTCTTAGAGCCTCTTTGAAGTCTTCGTTTAATTATTAAATAGAAAAATAAAATATTGTTATTAAGGTATAGTATTTCAGTGACATTATATATGTAAAAGTGTTTTATTAAATTATTTACAATAGGAGAAGAAGCAGTAGTAGCAGCATCATTGTATTAATAATTATATCAGGAACTAAAAAAGCATTTTTATAAGGTTAGCTGGAGATGTTCTTTAATGGAAGGATATAAAAGTATTACAAGTAAAATACTAAACTTTATAAAAAGAAGTAATATAATACATCCTATATGTATTTTATAATATAAACTGAAATACTCATAGTCACATTCAATTATAACAAATGGCTTAAAGAATAAATCCAAATAAGTGCCCCCTATTACAAATTTAAAATTACAAAAAGAAAAGAAAATATATTGTGATCTAACCAGCAATAAGCAAGAAAGCTACTGGTAAAAGTGAAAAGACAAAACAGTTAAGCAAAAACCCTTTAAAATACAAATGAAAACGTCCCTGCTCCTCCAATGGGTCAATTCTACTTTACTCACTATGTTAAGTGTCCAAGTACTTGATCAAAATTCAGTAATATGCAGTTCTTAAAAAGAGTCATCTGTTTGCTATGAAATTTCTCTCCTTAAGCTACAATTGAATCTTGAAAGCAGTCTAATATGTTTCAAGTCTGGCTGTTTCACATGCAAAAGTACAAGTGTTGTTTTCAAGACCATGGCTTCCAAACATCCCAGCAATTGAAACCGTGTTCTTTTACTTAACCTATGCACTGCTTCAAATGCTGTTATTTATAAAGCAATAATGAAAATAACAAGTCTATAAACCTGTGCATAGCAGCAGGGGTTTTGGGTTCCAAGGTCTTCAGTCCTGTAGTTTATGCAGTGATTTATATCTAGTGGAATTAAGGAAACAGCATAAAGAAGGAGGGAACACTCAAAGGGGCCGTGTGTGTGTGTGTGTGTATGTGTGTATGTGTGTATGTGAAGTATGAGAGAAAGAGAGAGAGAGAGAAAGGAGTCATCATGGAAAGAAAATAGTGGCACGAATCAGATGATTCAAGAGAAAGAAGTTCAGAGACTTTTGTTCGGGAAACTACTTAGCTGTGGCCAAAATATCATATGGTATCTGTAAATATGCTAAAAGTCCTCAAGCAGCATGGGGAGAGAGAGCACACTTAGGGAGTGGCAACTGCAGATTTTCTATATACATAGAAAGGAATTGGTGGTGTTTCCTGCTTGAAAGTTGGCTAAGGTGTGTATTTTGAAAGTGTAAGCAGTTTTGAGTGGTTAGTTTTGCTGGGGCAGGGGTGTCTGGGGGTGAGAGGTCAATGAAGATTATTGGGAAGAGTGACATTTCCACTGAATCTTCATCTACATTTCGAGGTAAAGGGACTGAAGACAGCTGTACTGTGTGATTTCATGCATTTTAATGGTATTTCTTTCTTGGGCCTTGAAGTCAGCACACACACTTTATGCTGCACATTTCTGTTACTGGCGTAAAGATTCAAGAGTGCGCTGAAAGTAGAGGACAAGATTAAAAAGTATCTAAAGTTATACTATCCAAATCTTCTTCTGTTACCATATATAATCTAATCAAGAATTGTTATCCTAATGAATTTAATTTTAAAAAATAAAAATAGTTATACTATCCAGATTCCAAATTCTATTTTGTCAGCATCCTTAACTTCCAGTTAATTCAGTGACTATATGAATGACAAGATTAAAGTCAAATAACTGCTTTGATTTTCTTCCTTTGCACAGAATTGGCCATTCTTTTAATATTGAATGTCAGCCTTTTAGTTTATTTTTTGTGTGTGTTCATAGAATAAGTTTTTAAACTTTTTAGGGATTTCTTGTTTCAGGAAGATAACTTTTAAAATATTGTTTACTTAAATAAGTTGAGAAACAAAAATTAGGTATATGACTTTGAAATCGTCCTCCACCGAGGTTGCAAGATTCAGATAAAATATGCTATTTTAGTCCTTAAGGTGGTCTTCTGTCACCTGAGAGAGAACCTCATCAATGTCATCTACCCATAGAACCTCATCAATGTCATCTGAGTATTCTTTACTAGATCTTACCAAAGGAACAGACCCTGCTCCTGATTGGTGTTTTGGGAGCAATACTGCAATTTCAAATTGATGTCAAATAAAAAACTGAAAAGCCCACACCTTAATCTTGACTTGTGATGTTTTGGCAGATTAGCTGAGATTCCTGTGTTGAAAATCTAGCAGAGGCCATTTCACCATTCATCATTTTCTGATTTCAAATTGAGGGCAAACTATCATATAACCTATTTACATATTATTTACTATAAAGCATAAAATTAAAGGCAAAGGTTCTTATTCAGGAGGTTTTCATCCTTTTCCTGAATCATTCTCATATATATAAAGATCATGCCAGGAACAATGTCCGAGATTTTAGATCTGGCTGTAACATTTATGATGATGGGCAAGCAATCTCTCAGAATCTCTCTAATTTCCCTCAGTTGTGAAATTTCCTGACCCGCTTACCTCAAAGATTCTCTGAGGAGTAAATAATTATGTTGACAACATGTTTAAAACTCTAATGTGTAATATTAGAGTAAGGTACTATTATTCCTTCAATTTTTTAAGTTAAAATCTAAAAGTTGATTATATTTACATGGACTATTCAAATAACTTTGTTAGATGATAGAAGTAAAATATTTTAGGTGTAAAATTTAAAAGAGATCAAGGAAAAGACATACACTTCTCTAAAGAGGCTCCATTTTATTATAATTAGTTTTCAGCACTCTAAATTGTTAAGAAGTGTTCCCATCTATACAGTTGTATGACATTCCTATAATATAAGATGACTCTTCATAAAAAATCAAGTAGATATAAACATTTCCCTCCACTCTAATTACATAACAGCATAACTTTCTATGCTTCATCACTCATTGCAAAGCAATTATAAATTTAGTTGAGGCTGGAGAAACTGTTATCAGAAACAACACAACTGAATTACATAAATAAATATTTAATGAATGTTTCTGTTTTTTAACATTTAAAATCATATGTATGCCCCTTTTCACATATCTATTAATGAAAAACCAATTTGTCTATTTACACTACGTAGATTATTATTTGTTCAGCCTATAAATTCATAATCATTAGGTTTAGTTAAAAAATATCAACACAAAAGTGTCTTTCACCATTATATTCATATTCAGAAGTGTCAGGATTGGCTAAGCCTGGAGATTGGAACCCACAATTAATAAAGAGTTCTTTAATTCAATTGGTTAGCCATCATATTTCCTCACTACATTACTCTTAAAAAGCTCTACTAGTGGCGATTTTCCCTAGTACTGAACCGGGAAATAATACCAGTGGCTGACGGGATCATTTCAAAGAATGTGTAGGCCTTCCCAACATCATCATCATGGGATGATTTGCACAGCCTATGAGTGTGAGGATTGTGTGTTACAGCTTTGATTTCTGTCCAAAAATAAGAAAGTGGCTATGCAGAGAATTGCTCAAAGAGTGAAGAAAGGGGGAAGAAAGCAAAGAAAGAAGAAAGGGACAGAAGGAGGAAGAAATAAGGAAAGAAGGAAACATTATTACTGCCTAAGCTACTAAGTGACGTGGTTCATCTATAAAATTTCCACTTAGTGATAAAAATTAAACTTTTCTTTAACATTGATTCATGTAGATAGGAGAATATTTGCCTCCTCAGTGAATCCAATATGTCAAATACATATTATCCTGGTGGCGTAATCCCTACACCAAAATAAAGTAAAACAAACTGAAGAAATACATGATATCGATGTTGCTCTTTGGGATGACCGAATGTCACATTTTATTTTAGAGGTTAAACTTGATCTCAGTTATTCTTGGTGAGGGCGAATGAATTAAACTGTAAAGTAAATCAAGTTTTAAGTTACATGAGACAGCATACGCGCATGCCCTGCCAAGAATAATCGAAATATTTGGCACTGCAAACAGGACAGAAATCTTGAGAGCTTTCTCCTGTTTACATCAATCCCTTGGTAACAAACATTCCTTCGATGAATTTTCAACAGTTTGCCTGATGAATGCAAATGATCTTAGAGAAGTTGAGAAAAATGGAAGGCAAACAGAGATGCGGCATTTGCTGAGCACTGCTGTCAAATGATCTTGAGGGCAATTGAATACATTAGTTTGTGATGATAAAGCTCTTCCTGAGCTGTGGCAAGTATCAGTAAAGTGCACTGTTCCTTCACGGCTGTCCCAGGATCCTGATGAAGCACTTTGTCTATCTGTTTAAGTATTGCAGAAAATAATAACTCCCTTCCTGGTATGGTAATTAAGAGAATAATGTTAATTGGGTTAATTTTCGACATTGCTTATACATAATGTGTGTTACAACACTGAAATTGTTCTATTTTTTAATGGTATGAATTCAATTTATTAAATTACATAATCACATGCAGAGATAGTACACATAAATACATATATTTATGTAGCAATTTATTTTTTTATTTTTTATTGAATTCATTGAGATGATATTGCTTAATAAAATTATATAGGTTTCAGGGTTACAATTCTATAATACATCATCTGTATACTGTACTGTATGTTCACCACCCCAGATCAAGTCTCCTTTCCTCACCATTTATCTCCCCACATAAATTGTTCTACATTCTTTTAAAAAGGGAAAAAAAATAACATAATTTTGGCATTTGAAGTAAAACTATAGTAGATTTTGCCTATGACCTTGAAGTTAGGGCAATAAAATGAGAGCTTTGGAAAAGCACTATTATCATAACAGCCAATTCTCTTTTGATCCTGATGATCTCTAGCATCACTTCTTCTTACACGGTTACATGGTATGCCACAGTAGAACATCTTAAGAGCTATCATGAAGCTCCAGAGGAAAAAACTTCACACTATTAATAACTTCCTTCTTTTCTTGGCATTTATCATTGAACCTTGGGTTCAAATTCCTGTAGGCTATGATGTTCTAAAATCCCTTTTAAAAAATCTTAGGAAAAAAAACCTACTTGGGTTCTTCAAGTTAAAAGAAAAGAATATAGATGATGTACACATATAGTTTCTCATGAATTCTGAGTATACAAATACCGTATTTAATTGCCTTATTTCTAGAAGATGTGAGGGAGCAGAAAGCAATGTGTATTTATGTCTCTATGGAAGCCTCATGGGAATTTGCACAAGAGATGATTCTCTTTTGTTCACTAAGCCTTGGCACCCCAGCTGAACAAGAGAAAAGCCAGAGATGGCTTTCTCATGAGGAAGTGGGCCTCCACAAAGACATATTTAGTTCAAGTAAACATTGCTTGTATGTTTAATATATGAGTTCCTAATCTAGTATTGAGAGGGAAACATTCCAAAAACTTTTGATTACTAAAGAATGAGATGAAATTCATTGAAAAGACATAGAGTACCGTCAGAATGTGGTCAATATGAAGTTCTTAATTTCTCTGAATACAGAGAGATGGAGAAGTTGGTTTCTGTTGGACAGGTGAGGCAGTTGCTTAAAACCTTTACAGAAGAGCTGATATCCAGGCTTCCCATTCAACACTGAGAATTTGGATGAGATAAGATTGTGGGGAAGGAAACTCCATAAAGGAAATAAGTCTTCAAAGGCTTAGTGTAGAAATATTCAGTGTATATTTGCAGGAAAGCAAATGTCCGGGTATTTGCTTTGAGAAGCTTATATAGTGCAGAACTCTCTAGAGGTCAACACAGGTCTGTCCTGTACCCTTAAGTACCTGGAATATTGTTCCTTATACTGGGATCCAAAAACGTATTCTCAGAAATCTCAAGTTCTATGAGTTTTACTTTTAGATTAAAGTTTCCATTTCCCTGATAACATTCAAAGGCATTAAAATCTTCTAAAATAAAATTATGGTGATGATTGCTATGAAGACCACCGAATTAAGCACTTTAAATGGATGAGCATGACAATATATAAATTATATATTAATAAAGCAGTTAAGGTTTATTTTACCCACTTTAAGGCAAATGTATTTTAAAATAATGAACTAAGATTTTCATTACTTAACATTTTTCTTGGTAGGGTTGGTACTGACCAATGTGAGGGTCTCAGCTGTATTTTAAGAGATGCCCAAGGATTCCTTTAGAAGGAGTTTTAGGTGATTCCTAGGATATACAGGCCAAAAATGGAACTTGAGAAATGAAAACTACAGATTTTAAAAGTAGAATATTGATAGTAAAATAAGTTGGCAACAGAGGAAATTTGGTTTAAAAACTAAAGGGTTTTTTTTTTTTTGGCAATATATAGTATAGAGAAATGGTATGATTAGAACCAATATACTATGTATGTATCGGGATCTCTATCCCTGAGTAAATTGTGACTATTTTCTATGCAGACTGCACAGAGTTTGAAGTACATTACATCTCAGTAAAGGGTAGTTAATTTTCTCTACTTAGATTTCATTGATATTTTGTATTAGATTTTACAATCACAGAAATTTAAAAATTTAAAAAAAAAACCCTAAAGTTTTAGTTAAAGCACTATACTCTGTTTGAAAAAAAATGGAAATAAACTTATCAACATAGTTCATTCCATCCTAATGATAAAAATAAACTTATTGCTCATGATTTTTAAGGTGTTTTTTTTTTTTATGTGACTAAGACAATTAGAAGATCTGGGAAGGGAAGAGGACCTAAACATGAAAAACCAAGGATTTGAAGGCAACCTAGAAAAATCAAATGTTCAGATAGGACAAGATTTCTTTATTTAATAAATCATGAAATATTTACTACCCCACCCCCTTAGAAACATACTTTTTATATAAAGAAATTAAAAGTAAGCAAGTACCTAAAGCAAGGGAACAAATGAGTCATAAACTGATTTGGTGGCAGGCTGCAGAGTGACAAATGAGAGCTTATCTAACAGCTTGCCTGAGAAGCCAAGGGCCCAGCCTGGAACCCAGGAACTAAATGTAGATGGCAGTGTGTGTCACTTGGAGTGCAGCATGGTGACTCTGTTCCTGCCAAATGTACAGCAGGAACAGTCACAGAAGCTTAGCTGTGTTTTAGGACCTAATCGAGGCATAAACCACAACGGCTGCTGTTGGCGGTGACAATGGAAACCAAATGGCATTTCTAATTGGAAAGGAGTAATTGGAGACGAGAGAGCCAACCATCTAAATCTCTCATCTGGAGAAGCAAAGTGTGACCAGATTCTGCCACCAAGTTAAGCAAGATGTATGTTTCATCAAAGCTTGAAAGAAACTAGTCAGAATGTATGAAGAGACTTACTGTGAACACATTAGCCAATATGTTCTTACAACATGGATGGTCTCTGATATCTTTGCCTCCCTGTCTAAAGAGAGATCATGAGGCCATAACATTACACACAAATTGTCATGGCTCAGGCACCTGTTTGTGAGCATAACATGAATTACTAGTTGTGTCTGTCTCATCTTCTTTCTACAGAACAGGTGTTCCTCAATAGTATAAGATAGTGGCCTTTAAAAAAGGATTTTAAATTGTGCCTGATACTTTTCCTTTTCAAAGATCACTTTTATAGGCCTTTTTATAATTAATTCATTATAATCATTAATGAAAAAATCATTATGAAAATTATGAAAAGCACAAAGAAGATAAATTTCCCATACTCCTATGTCAAAGGAAGATGTGACCATTATGACAATTTTATATAAATCTTTGTAATTTTTTACTTCACTCCATAGTCTACCATGGGCCAGATATTTTTGCACAAGTTGATATTGAATTACTGAGAACTGTGGTTTTGAAATGGACACAAAGTGAGACACTAACATGTATCTCTTTATTTATCCAAACTTAGTGCTCCCTACTGCTTATATCAGTTATGTTCTAGCTGTACCAAACTCTTTTCAAGTCTCCAAAAAGCAGATTTCATCCTCTGCTTGGAGGGTCCCAATTTGTCCTTTAAATACTCCTTTTCTGTCCTTTACTACTCTTCATCTTAAAATACCTTTCTTAATTACATTTTACTTTGGAAGATTTTTAATGGCTCCTTCAAATGAGTTAATACTATCACTGTTCAAGCTACCACCATACCACCAGCACATAGCTCTATTACCCCCCTTATCTTACTGTATCACTATTATAGTCTCATCTGTTATCTTCTTTACTACACTATAAGGGAAGAGACACTTTTTCATCTTATTTTCACTTGTACCTAACAAATGGACTTACTTCATAAAATGATAAACAAAAACGTGGTGAACAAATAAATAAATGGATGAATGAATGAAGGGTTCTCATCTCTCTAAACCCCATTTTTTAATCTGTAAAATGAGAATAATAAAAAGCATGTATATTTGTTCTTTTTAAAATTGTCTTTGACCAATCTACTAAAAATGTGAGTGTTGAAAGTCAAACAAATTATTTCTCTGAACAGGTAATAATAATATGGTGATCTTTTTGTAATACTAATTTATCCAAGCTTTGTGACTATTAAAAGCTCAAAGAATACCCTACAGAAATTCAGTAGCAGGGGTGTCCAACCTGCAGCCTGCAGGCCACATGCAGCCCAGGAAGACTGTGAATGTGGCCCAACACAAAATCGTAAATTTACTTAAAACATCATGAGATTTTTGTTTGTGATTACATGCTGCAATGTATTTAATGCGTGGCCCAAGACAAGTCTTCTTCCAGTGTGGCACAGAGACACCAAAAGGTTGGACACCCCTGAAAGCAAAAAGAGTAATAAGAAAGAGAGCATTTCAGTAGTTTTAGTTTAGCCTCCTTAAAGTCTATACAGATGAGCCCTGGCCAGTGTGGCTCAGATGGTTGGACCATACCCAAAAGATTGCTGGTTCAATTCCTGGTCAGGGCACAAACCTAGGTTGCAAGTTTGATTCCTAGTCTGGGTGCAGACATGTGTGACCCCACTCTGAATGTGTACAATCCTAGGTCCCAACACCATTCCCCAGTCTTGGTGCTTTAGACAGGCAACTGCATGATGCTTCTCTCTTGCATCAATGTTTCTCTCTCTCCCTTCCTCTCTCTCTAAAAGCAATGAAAAAGTGCTCTCCAATGAGGATTTAAAAAAAAAAAGCCTATACAGATTCAAGTAATGTTGGAGAACTTGTGTTTATCAGATAACAGTGAGATTTGACTCTCATTCTTCCTGATAAAGAACAATGTACTCCCAAAGGCAAAAAATAAATAAAGAACATTGTTTAATGCTTTACATGAAATTCCATTTCCTACTACATAATTATTAAAAGATAACTAGCTCCTGCATTATTAATAAGAATAAATAGTAAGATGGCAATTAAATAACTCTCATTAATGACTTATCCATTAATATATTAGTAATTGGCTATTTTATCATGAAGAGAAATTAGAGTAAGATAGTAAGAAAATTCCGTAAATAATAAAACAGAAAGCTCTGTATTATGTTGCAGTTAATTACAAATATATCTGATTCTTAGAAAACTCTAAAAAATTTTGCATATTGAGAATAGAAGTAATTCAAAGCTAATAGGTGCTTTGTTACAAACAAAGCCTTCTCATGTCTTTTTGAGTTTAAATTTGTTTACTCTTAGAAAAACTTGATTTCCTGTGTCTGAGGAAAATAAGCTTATAAAAAAAGATGAAAAGGCTGCTGTATAGCACTCCAGTAAAGGGATGCTAACAAAGTAAGTGTTAATGAATCAAAAACATATGGATTACACTTCACTTCAAGTAGAAATGATTTTATAATCAAGGGTAAAGTACTTAACAAAATTTAAATGTCTTGGTCAATATTAAAACACAAACATTTGAGTTATCTTGAAAAAAACTGCTAGTTATCTATCATTTTCATTTCATAGAAGAGAGAAATTTCTCCATGAACAACTGACTTTTGGAAATTTTAATATATATTGGGTAAGTTAGAAATAAAATTCCAGAAATAAAGAGATAAAAAAAGGATCAAGGGAGAAATGTATGTCAATTAACCCAAAACACTATACCAATGCAGATCATTATCCTCTGCTGCTTGCTTATTATAATTAAAAAAAAACTTAGCAAGAGAGAAATAAATGTCAGTTTTCATATACCTTTTTGAAGTCATATTATACACACACATACACACATATCTATGTATCTTCATTGCCCAAGAACTGGAATTTATATAATAAATATTAATAGTTCTAATTACAGCCCACATTTATATAAAAGCCTTTAAAAGATAACTGTCTTCATGGTTCTCTATAATAGGGAATTTGTTCAATGCTGAAAGAACGTAATATTAGATATGGAATTCAGAATATTTATTTGATTACTGACAAGAAACCCATTTATTTAAGATAATCTAGGCATACTTCTGGCTGTATTTACCTAGGTCCCTTCTTTATTGAATAAATTAAGGTTTTTCTTCAATGCAACAAATTTATGTATTTAACATGCAGTGTACTAATTTCCCATCAAAGATGGTTTATTTATCTCCTATATTGCTGCAATGTCTCTTTCACTCAAAATTCTGTTCTGGACTGCAAAATGTTTATTTCTTATTGATAGATAGTTAATTCAGTGTATGATATTTAGTGTAGAAAACCTTTCAGTCAATTTGGAAGTAGGAGCCTCCAGAAATAAAGCTGTGAATGTAAAAGTCCAATGGAATTGCAGTCAGGGGACCTTCTGGTATTACATGGTATTACATGTAGATGGTTTGAGAGACCACCTTTTGTCCTCTTGCTAAGGAATTAAATGCTCCTTAGCTCTAATTGGGTAATGGCCCTGCTTCCCACTTTCTATAATCAAAGCAGCCTATTTACACTTTGAATCAACAAGATTCAAGCTTTCTTTTTTGTTGTTGTCACTTCTCTGTCATCTGTCATTTTGGATTCAGTTTGACTCCTGGCTTCCATTTCCACTATCTCCCACATTCCATTCCTAATTTCAGATATGGCTAGGTCCAATTCAGTTTGTCATTTATCTTTACTTACTTTCAAGTTTCCACCAAGCTTACAAAATGCTCAAAACCATGGAACTGTGCTGTTGTTACAAGTCAGGATGGTGAATACTTGGGGACACATAGAACACAGTCTATAAGTTATTGTGGTGTGAATTGAATGAGGAAGTGAGAAATGCCATGGATAACTTAGACCTTCTGTGAATAAACAGCTTTCAACGATGGAAAATTGAATTACGTGTTAGACAGAGTGCATTAAACTACTTACTTCCCAAGAGGCGAAAGTATTCATTAGAGCTTTAAAATAAGCAATTTATAGAGTTCAATTCAATGGCAAGCCAAATTCTTAACTTAATGAGTTATTTCTTTTCATTAAAATGTCAATAGCTTCCCATTTCATATGAAAAATATATAGTCTTCTCTAATTGCACATTGCCACTTTCCAATCTACCTCTCCAGGCTGATCTCTCTCCTTTCCTCCTTCTGTCTTTTCTAGTTAAAAAAAAAATTGCTTCCAGTTTTCAAACTTACCTTTGTATTTCCTGTCACTCTTCTTCTATTCACTGTCTCCTTATGTACAGAAAAACCTATGGTGTGTCTCCGCCCCCAATCTTCATCCACATGCTTCCATTTTATCTGTCTGCTCTCACTCTGTCATTCATGCCCCCATCAAAGCTTGTTTTCCTCCTTGACTCTGTTTTCCAAGTAGAAATGAGCAGTACTTGCAAGAAAACACTTTAGTCATACCAAGACACACTGTCCATAATTTTCTGTGTCAATAACAATGCTTCGTTTACCTCTTTATATAACTTAGTATTAAATGTAGTTTCTACTTCTTTACCTCCTTTTACTAAAAATTATAAATTGTGTATAACCTTCATAACAGAATTTCATGAAGAATGAGCTAAAGAATTCAAATAATTGTGGCCACTATGTAAGAACACAATAGTAGCAGATAAATAACAACTCTTATGTTGGGGTATGTTTCTGTGCATGTGTGTTGCTCTGTAAATGTTCATGATAAGAGGTGGGCAGCTCCTTATCAGAGTACCTCACATACTTCCATTGTGCAGGCATCTATTAATAAGAACTATTCTAACACAATAAAAATAATCATTAATTGCATATGGCAGTTCTCAGATAACATAGATGCTAGAGAAATAGACATTTTTGTTTTTATATTTTCCAATTATACTGCTCGAATAGATCTCTAAATTTATACTCCACTGTCCCATGAAGCACAACTTTCTCTAAACCTCCATCTCTGCCTAACATCCTGCTATTTTTATGAGCTCTGATAACCCATTTTAAAGTGGTAGTTTCTTTAAGAAAATAATTACAATGCAAATTAGTCTTCAACAAATAGTAAGGCACATTTTGGAATTAAATTCCCAAGTATTGAAGCTTTGCTTCTTGATATGTTTAAAACTGTTATGTAAGTTTAACCATATCCATTCAATCTATGTACCTAGAAATATCATTTCTTCTGTTGCTAATGAAGGTCCTACGGCACAAATTTATTAAAAGTATACATTTGCATGGGATAATAATTGGGTCGATAATATTAAATTCATAGGCTCATTATTTAATTGCAAGGGCAGCTTCTAAAATGTATTTTAATGAATAACACTACATCCTGACCTAATCATATCAACCTTATGCTATCTAATTAAGAATGCAAAAAATCATTAGAGTTGCAAAATATTAGTTCCAGCTCCATCAGGCTGTGAGCTGCCCCTTCATGAATATATATATTTTTTACTCCATGATAAATAGTTAATGAGGTAAAAATGACAAAATTTGCATGTAGGCAAATTAGTGTAATAGAATGGTGTCTTTTCTGACTACTGAAAGTGACCTTTTCCATCTAAAATTATGACTAAAATACCTAGAAATTATCATTCTGATGTCTTTGCACAAATGACAAATTATATGTATGAACAATATAAAAATTACAAAATGCAATAATCCTAAATTCTCATCACACTGTAAAAAATGTGTTCTGTTCTTTTGCATTTATCAATTTAATAAAAGGAAATTAAGCATATTATAAAGTGTCCATTTACATGACAATTTTTACTCCACAGCATAAAAATGAGAAACACATACTTAATCGCTAGCACTATGGCAAAGATTTAGATCAAAATTTTAAAGTGTGAGAATTCTAGATGACTTACTTGAAATACTTTTATATTAAAATGTCTGTTCCACTCTTAATTTAGCATTTTAGATTACAGATAATTGTTCTCAATTAAACTAGCATTATATGTTGAAATTAGTACATCAATTATTCAACAGGGTTACCTGTTGAAATAAACTAAACAAGCAAAATTTATGTACATCTGAAGCTGATATAATATTGTACAGCCCTGACTGGTGTGGCTCAGTGAATTTGGTGTGATCCTGCAAACTGCAAAGTTGCCAGTTCAATTCCCAGTCAGGGCATATACCTGGGTTACTGGCCAGGACCCCACATTGAGGGATATGTGAGAGGCAACTGATCAATTGTTTCTCTCACACATCCATGTTTCTCTCCTCTTTCTCCCTCCCTTCCCCTCTCTTTAAAAGTAAATAAATAAAATATTTAAAAAATATTGTACATCAACTACAATTTGAAATAAATTTTTAAAAATAAAATTATTCATTGTTTAATTAATATCTAGAAAAAGAACAAACATAAGACAGTTTAAAATTAATTATAAGTATGAGGAAGCTTTCGTGATGTAAATGCCAAGTCATGAAGAGAAAAAAGAAACAAATAAAATAGGTATGTCTATCCAGTTAAGTTTGAGAATGTTTCCATATGCTTATGAAACAAAACCCCAACAACAGGAAATAACATGTGCTTTGAAGATTTTTAAATGATTTGCATAAACAGCTCTAGAGTTTCATCACTGACTGATGCTGAGTCTATACATTGGGTTCAGCAGTTATTTATCTAGATATATTAATGTATCTAAATATGTTAATTTCTATTAAGAGCCCAACAGAACCTAAACCAAAATATTTACTTAAAACACAAATTTTTTTATTTACTTGTTTATTTTAATTACATTTAATCAAATTATCTTTTACCCATTTGAATGTGGACACATAGTCAGAATATTGGACATTCAAGGTTTGCAGTCTCTTCCTAAGCTCTACTCTTGTCCATCATGGGTCAGCTAAGACATTTTCCCAAGAAGAGAATAAATATTAATTTTAAGCAATTCACTCTGCAGAGGTCATGGCTGATCTGAGAGATACAAACTCTTTTCTTAAATATTGTTACATATATCAGGTGCTTAGATTCAACGTCATGACTAGCTGCATGTTTACATGTGACTAGTGTTAAGCCATACATTTAAGCCATCAGTTTGGTTATAACGTGTTTTGTACGGTTGTGTGATATTTGATAGCAAATTGTATCCTAGAAATACTACAAAATCCAAAGTCAATGTTAGTGTAGTTGGTTTTTTCGTGAACTTTGAAGTCATTGTTGCGTGTTGTTGTTGTTGTTGTTGTTGTTGTTCTTGTTTTCATTTACCATTGAAGTGGCTGGAAAAATATGTCAATTTGATGATCCAAGAGATGTCGAAGAACTTTAGCAAATGCTACTCAAGTCCAATGATGAGAATGATACAGTCAAATGTGAAAATGAATGTGATTTAGAAGATGAGGATTATGTTCATTCTGAAGATTTGGATACTGAGCAAGATATTTCTAGTGAAGAAAGTGAAAATGAATTAGTCAAGAATGAAGAGTATTTTTTTGGAAAGGATAAAGAATCAAAATTGAGAAAAAATCCAATAAGAAGACAAATTAGAAAACAGCTGCAGAATATTTTGTGTCAACTTTTGTTAGTTTGGCCAAACACAAAAAATGCCAGGACAGAACTTGGTATTTGGCACTGTTTATCACAAATGATAACTTAGATCTAATCTTATTATATGCCAATAAATACATCAATTCTACCTTGAGCTGGTTTTCACATGAAAGATATGCTAAAGGAATAGACAAAACTGAATTGAAAGCATTTTTAGGCCTCTTATATCTAGCTGGTTTACATTGCAGCAATCAGCTAAATTTACAGGATTTTGGACTACAGATGGTAGTGGGATTGAACTCTTTAGACTTATGACATCTTTACAGAGATTTAGATTTATTCATAATTGCATCAGGTTTAACAGCACCCTCTTAGAATGCCTGATAGTGGACAAATTAGTGGCTGAGAGACATTTTCTCAGCATTTGCAGAAAATTGTAAATTATGTCACTCTATGGGACAGAATGTAACAATAGACGAAATGTTACCTGGATTTAAAGGCAATGTGGGTGTAGACAATAGTATATTCCATGCAAGCCCAGTAAATATGGTATAAAAATTTTTTGCTATGGTCGATTCAAAAGTATTTCACACAAGAAATCTTGAAATATAAGCAACTTGAAGGTCCTTACTTGATAAACCAGCAGACATAATCAAGACACTTGCAAAACCCATTTACTCATCAGGACATAAAATAATAGCAGATAACTGGTTCACTGATATAAAATCTTATCTCTGCCTTGAAAAAGAAGTGACTTCCATATGTAGGTATTGTTCATAAGAATAAATCCCAAGTACCCCCTGAATTTGTGTCTTCTAAACACAGGCCTGAAAAATCCAACTTACTTGTTTTTCATGCAAACTGCACACTTGTATCTCATATACCCCAAAAGGAAAAAAAGGTAATTTTAGTGTCAAGTATGCATTTCTATGATACCATAAATTTACCATATTTTGTAATGTATAATGTGCACCTATGTTTTTGTTCCAAACTTTCAGGAAAAAAATATTTTGTTTTAATTTTCAATTCAATTTTTATTCATTTATATTTAGATACTTATTTTTCGTATCATAAAGAAATTTTGGCATTTATTTTTAAACATATTATGGTACAAGAAATTTTATGTAACAAATAATTATGAAACACAAGAACAGATACCAGGTATTTCAGGTACTATACATTTAATGAGCATCCTTATTTTTCCTTCAAAATTGGGACAAAAATATGTGCATTATACATTTCAAAATACGGAAGATTTGCAAGATCCTGACATAATACAGTATTATAACCAAATGAAGTCTGGAGTTGACACTGTGGACCAAATGATAGGTACACATAATGTGGCCAGGAAAACCAGAAGATGGCCTATGGTTATATTCAACATGATTTTTTTTCAAATCTCTCTCTCTTCCTCTCTCTCTCTCTCTTTTATTTACATTTCTATGGCACTTTATTGTGTTTTTTGTTTTTTTTTAATTGTTCAAATTTGTCTTCCATTATATTCAACACAATTTTGAATATTGCAGGAATACATGCTCAGGCTATTCATATGCTGAACAGCAATGTGAAAATAAGGTACAGAATATTTATTAGAAATCCTATAACATGGTTAGTGTCAGAACAAATAAAAAGACTTTCGGAAATCTCTACAGGTGTGCATAAAACTTTACACTTGAAACTGCATCAATTTCAAACATACATTTGAAGGAAATTATAACAATGGCATAGATACGGTTCCCTCAACAAGCAGAAAAAAAATGATGTGTTAGGTGCTATTCATCCAAAATGAGTAGCTTATCAAAATATTTTTGGAACTGCTGTGAAAAGTACTTATGCCTTGATCAGAGCAATATTTTTTGTGATGACTGTTAAAAATGTTTTGCAAAACCAACTATTGAAGATTCTGATTAATGTTAAAGACATTTTTGGTTGTATTTTTTAGCAATATCCATGTTTCTGTTACTTGAAAAGATAATTTTTATTCTTATGTTTTTATATTTTTATTTAAAATTTCTAGATTGTAACTGAAAATAAACAAAAATTAAGCATTTTATTATATAAATATAATAAGTGCAATTTTGCAGTGCTTTTAATTTTTAATTTTTAATTGTTTTTGCATTTCAGCATACACTAGTAAGGAATGTATCTTTGATACACGCGAACTATGCTGTAAATTTTTTGACCACAACCTTCACAAGGTGAAGGAATTTAACAATCTCCTTTAATTTTTCTTCTAGTACCTAAGCATTTGTTTTTTTCTTTCCTTTCTCTCTGCCCTCCTTTTCTTCTCCTTTCCTCCCTCCTCTCCGCCCACCATCTACTTTCCCTGGCTAAAATAACAAATACTGAAACAATTTTCTATTTTCCTCTGTATTCTCTTGTTAGGTACTATTGTCCAACTCAAACTAATTTGATACACAATATTGGACTGTTTCCAAATAGTTAAACTTCCATGTTGTGAAACTTAATAATAAAATAAAATGTACTCTATCTACCCCAGGCACTTTGTAATTATCTTAAAGAGAATGTTCTCTCTGCTTAATTTTAAAGATAATTTTCGCAATTTTGGCCTTTTAAAGATCATGCTGTTAGTTAAGAATTTTTGAAGAAGAAGAAAAAAACAGAATGAATATATGATAAAGTCAAATTTGTTTTACTTCAAGTCAGGGACTGTGGTCTTGCTGTAATGTTATATTAACTAGTACATTAACAGAATTCAATATATATTGAGTATATTAATAGTAACCCTGTGTGGGATTCTTAAAAAGCTACTATTTAGGGTTCTGTCAAGTAGAGGTCAGGATGAGATAGATTAGATGTTCATTGTATATGTAAACTAACTATGTTCATTTATGTAATGAGCAAATAGTAAAAATGTACCACATGCTGCAGACCCTGTTAGAGATTGAGGACACACAGATAAAGAAGCCAATCATCTATTCTATAAAAGATCCGAGTCTAAAAGGAAAAAGCTATATGCTAAGAGAATGTGTTTCTTTTGTTCAATCAAAAAACAAATCTACTTAAAACCAACTCACCTTCCTTCTTTCACCATTGATTCCTCTCCATTGCTGACACCTTTTCACGATGTAACTTAGCTCCTGATTAGAAATCTCCAAATCATAAGGCATGAAAAACTTGGTTTCTTCACTGTGGATGCGCTGAAATGTGTCTAATATCCGAGAATCAGTGTGCAATCTATGGACAGAAGCATCTGTTATCTGTTTTTTTCCCCAAATACTGTTTACTTTTGTCTCCAAAAATATAATTTGTTATTTTTTATCAATTTCTATTTATTTAGTTTATTATTTCCATTTCTTTCCCAAAAATTATTTGACTAAGATTCCTGAAATTGTTTAATAATTTCCTCCAGCAAATATCATAATCCAAAAACAACAATCTGGATTTTTGCAGTTATTTCCAATAAACCTACTATTTCTGAGTTTTGATGTCTTACTAAAAGACTATCAAAAATCATGAGCCCTGGCTGGTGTAGCTCAGTGGGTTGACCGCCAGCCAGTGAACGACAGGGTTGCCGATTTGATTCCCTGCGTAGGGCACATGCCTGAGTTGCAGGCCAAGTCCCCAGCATGGGGCACGTGAGATACAACCACACATTGATGTTTCTCTCCCTCTCTTTCTCTCTCCCTTCCCCTCTCTAAAAATAAGTAAATGAAATCTTTAAAAAAATAAAATTGAGAAATATTTAGGCATTAATTTGTATTATGACTATCCAAATTTGTTCAAATGTGAGTGATTTGTCACAAGATGTTTAAATTTTGATTTACTCTTTTTCAGCGAGTTGGTGTTAGTGCCCTGTAACAGAAACCCTACTGAACCAGCTCAGTCTGCACAGAGGTTTGCTTGGTTGGTTGTTTTCCAACATGAATGGTAAGTAGACCAATTTGGGAAAGCGTTTAGCCTGATGAACTACTTACTTAATCTTTTCCCAATTTCCAAAACAACTCCAAATATTGAGTAAAGTGCTGTTTTTCTTGCAATACTAGTATGGTGACAATGAAATAACATGCTAAAAATACAGAATTACTACTTCATTAGTAACATTTAGAGGAGTATTAGAAACATTCATTAGGCCAACGCTTGTAAAACCTTTGCATTAAATACCACTAATTTCAGAAAAGAAAAGTGCGCATTCTATTCCTTGTCAGTATATTTGCCCTGATATAATATGTATTTACTTTAGTAACACTGAAACTCTTGAGAAATATTGCTCATATATTTACTCTCCTGACCTAAAATACACTTGGCTCACCATAAACACCTGGAGCTAGTTTAAGAAGCACAGAATTGTTCCACTAAATAGTCTGTAGGTCAGCTCATGAAACCTACTGCATCACAGTGTCAATAAACCACACATTTGAAAAGTAAGTTTTTACAAAATTCCCAGTATATGAATTGGACTATCAAGATAAACCTCACATGGAAGTGCCTTTCCACGCAAAGTGATCAGAATAGTTATATCTTGCTTTAAATAGACTAGATAATTAAAACTGAAACTCATTGATTTCTCTTTATAATGGCAGACAATTTCACATTAATTGTGTTGTCTAACCTTAATTAATCCTGTCTTTTATATATTGAAATAACACAATCAAAATAGTCTCACTGTTTATGTTACAGACATAGAATTTAAACTTCAAAGCTAACTTCAAAGTTTATTTCATCCATCATCTGAATCTTCAGTGAAAGTAACTGATATAACTTACCTTCATTTAACAACCTCTATCTTGATTTTTTTCCAAAAGAGTAAAATAGGTTTTTTTTTAATTCGACCAGCCAAATAAGGTCTATGTGTCTTTACTTTTCCCAACTGTTTTTCATTCATCACAGAGGAGAAATAAAAACAAAACTGCCACCAAGCATCACTGATGGCCCAAGATAGGCCATCTGGCTTGGTGTCATCTTGAAATGCAACCACTACTCTTACTGTGCTTTGAGATTCTAGTTCGGCCATTTGAATGATTTGCTAGTTTCATTGTTAAACAAGAACTAGTCTTTACCATTCTCTTAAGCTTGTTTAATGTAACATTCATCTTTTTTCTTTTAATGGTGATAAGATTTAATGTAGTTAAATTACTGTCGATTTGCTGCCATAAACATTTTCTATATGAAGATTTTAAGTACAGGATTATCAACAATGCAATTAACTTTGAATTAATTAGGAATCAAAGTCCTGTTTCTTCTAGCTTCTGTTCATTTTGCCCAGAAAATGTCTGTATCCTCTTTATATCTCCTTCATTCTGTGTGAAATAATAATTATGTAAACATCCCAACTGGAATCTACAGGATGGTAAACAAATGTTCTAACAGAGCACAAAATGGCACATTGGAAAATAGAAAGCTGTACAAAGATTAATTGCATTTTAGTTTTAGTTAAAAAAACAAATTTTTTTTGCATTTTTAGTGGCATTTTAGTGAAAGTTTTCATGGTGGGATGTTAATGACTTAACTTACCAACCTCCATTAATTTTTAGCACATTCTCCAGCTCAAAAGAGCCAGCTTACACAGAGAAGGAGAGAATAACCTATAATGTTATATGCAAACTTTTAAAAAATCAATTAAATGTAGATAATTTTGTAATTCATTTAATAATATAATTAGTCAAACAATATAATATTTAGCAAAAAGTGAATTATTTCATCCTTTTGAATATTTATGTAACTCATACTGATCAAAGTTGGTGCTTATCTATTGAACTTTCACTTTGTTGGTTCTTACAGAAAATTAAAAGCATCCAACTAAGTGTTAGGAAAATTTATATAAAGATAAACATTGTAAAAACAGTTTTAATTTCATAAATAAACTGGACAGTGGTAGACACTGATAAGAAAGAGACTATTCTCTGAAAATACAACATTAGAATAATTCAATAAATATTAAGTTTAAACTTCCCATGATCCTATTTAGTTATGAAAGTTATTTTTTCTCAAATGGGTCAGAAATAACACACACATGCATGTTCACAAATCTTATGCCATTGGGGGGGTATGTGTCTTTAAATATAAGATTAAATTATATAAAATTAAAGATATTTGATCACTTTGGAAGATAGAAGAGAGAAAAGCAAACAAAAATATTTAATAATTAGTGAATCTAGTACAAAAATAAGTTCATTGTACTATATTTACAATGTTGGTAGATTTGAGTTGTTTTCCTAATATAATGCTAAAATCTTAAATATTCTATTGAAACATACATCATTATATAGTGATGGTTGCAAATTTGTGTTTCTTTTAACAATATAACTATTTAATATGTCTGAAATTTTTCAAATTATTTTGTCAAAATGTAATTAAAAAAGAAACTACATTCTACCTGTCTGTAAAGCCTTAGGCATTATTGTTTTTAGAAATAGGTCATATATTATGCCAGAGGTTCTGATGATGGCCAATAAAACAAAGTAATTTACAAAGTCCTCTGCCCTGTGTCCTACATTTGCTTAGTGAGTGGCAGAAGCTATAATGTTTGGTTCACATCTGAATGTGGGTCATTTAGAGAAACCAAGCATATGACATTTGTTTTAAAACTGAAAAGGACAAGTGTGAATATTTAGATAATATGGTATTATAAGGGTCATGAAAAGGATGGAATCTATAACTAAATTGCTTTAAATTAAAAAATATATAAAAATGAAGAATCAAATATGATTATGTATTTCTAACTCTAAAAGTTACACATAATTTTAGCAGTATGGCTATAGTAGTCAATGTGCTTATGATGTAAGTTGGAAAATTACGTATTTACTGGTATAATTATATTAGAATGCTGCTGGTATAGCTTTGAACAGACAACATATACACATTCAAAATCCATTTTAGCTTGACCAGCACATGCTTCCTAAACTTTGTTCTTATTTTTTTAATGTTAAAATCCATATATTTTTTAGCACAATTGTGAGCACTTTAGATGAAGTGAATGACATTAAAGTGGAATTTCTAGAAACCGTTGAGAATGTTCCATTCTGAATAATAATAATTGAAATTCAAATGGCTTTGGTTTGAAATTATACCAAATAGAGGGAAAGGAATAAAGAGAAGAAAGAAAATAAATATGGGGACATATGTTTAGAAAAAGGAAAAAGTTACAGAAAATAAAAATGTGCACACAATGGGAACTATTTAGTCAAAAACTGCACCCAACTCCCAATGACAGTCTTACTATAGATTCTTAGTTATGAAGTATGTTTCCTTCAATATATATGTAAGCTCATGTTTTTAAGGGGCAAATCTTTTTCATTCATTCTTCATTAATTTGTTCACACAGTCCATGCATATTCACATATGTCTACCAAATGCCAAGTACTTGGCAATTGCTTCCAGTAGGGGAGGGGACAGGTGAGGAATCCAGGCAGGGAGTGGAGAGGCACCTGCCTGGGGCCTTGAGGCTGATGGGGAGATGACAGTGATTAGGAACACACAGCATTAGGGTAGTTATATCTGGAGAAAGCAGGGATCAAGTCAAAGAAACTCTCATTTTAAGAAAAATAGAATGCCATTAAATGGATTTAAGGCAAGAAGTGGTATAATGTTATATTTTTTTATCCTCACTCAAGGATATATTTATTGATTTTAAAGCAAGAGGAAGGAAGAGAGAGAGAGGAACATTAATCCATTATCTCCTGTGTGCCCCCTTACCAGGGACTGAAACTGAAACTTATGTATGTGCCCTGACTGGGGATTGAACCTGAAACCTTTTACAGGATAACATTCCAACCAACTAAATCAGGGCCATGATGTCTTTTTTTTCCCCATTAAAATTATTCTGGTTATAGTGAGGAGAATAGATTAAAAGGGATAAGAGGAAATATAAGGAGACTAGTTTGAAGATTTGAAGATTAAGTAAGTCATCAAAGAGATTAGGGCATATTGGACAGGGCAAAAAGCCTGTGTATACAATGAGATAAACAAATTCAGGAGCTAAAGAACTGCCAGAACCTGGAGAACCTGGGTATGGAGGGTAAGAGAGAGGATGGATTGAGGATACTCTCAGGTTTCTTTCTTCCCTCCATTGCTCCCTTCCTCTCTCCCTCTGTCTTTCTCTTCCATCTTTCCTCCCTTTTTTCCTCCTTCCCTTCCTCCCTTCCTCCCTCTCTCCCTCCCCCCCTCCCTCCCTTCCTTCCTTCCTTCCATTTTTTTTCCAGAATAAGTGATCTTGGCATTTACTAAGATAGGGAACCCTCGATGAAGAGGTAATTTTGACAAGACAATGAATTCGTTTTCAGAATGTTGATTTTAAGTCTTGTTGACATATATATTTGAAGTTATCAGAGTTAATTAAAAGTTCTAAGTGGTTTAACTAAATGCATGTTTTCCTTTAAAGAACTAAACTAAATTTAGGTCTAAATTTTAGAAATAAACTTAGCTTCCTATATTATAAATTTATTAGAAATATACTATTTAAAACAATTAATTCCCAGGAAGCAGATCAAAGTTTTATGTTTGATTATACTATTCATATTTTAAAGGTCAGGGAACATAGTCATAGAGGTAAAACTATTACCAAAGGCCACATAGCATGTAAGTGACAGAGCCAAGATTCAAGACAGGCCTAACTACATTTCACCCAGGACTGAAACCAACACATCATACTCATTCTTTAGATGAAAATTAAACTCAAATGTAAATTTTAAGTAATCTTGCTAAAAATAAAAAATATGATATACAAGTAACGCTTCACTTTTTAGAGTTGCAAAGAATGCATGAGAATAGCAGCTGAGCCACTGGCCTGTTGTGCAATCTTAGGCAAATTACTTAAAGTCGCTAAGCCTTGGTTTCTTCATGTATGAAAGGAGATGATATTGATAGGTCCTGAATCAAGATTTATTGTGAGAATTAAGTGAAGTAACCTATACACTGTATAGAAATGAGGGTTTGTAGCATAGTAAGTGCTCAGGAAATGGCAGAAATGACAGAAATTACTATTCAGTAACTGAAAGAAAAATATTAAAAACCCTCCAAGTAATCCTTAGTGTGACAATTTACATGGCATATAATGGAAGATGTTTTTGAACCTATACTTTGAGATTCTCAGATGATTGTGAGAGCCAATAATATATTAGTGTTAGGAAGCTATCCTTTCTAATCCACAAGCATCAGTTTTACATTCCCATGTGGGTGCTGGCTCAGGTTATGTAAGCGGGTTGGTTTTCCTACAGAAATCCAAACTATAAAGAGTGAGGTGGAACTAGAACTATGGCAGTCTTTTCTCAAGTCAATCTCATCTGGGAGATACTAGCCTCGGGGAAAGTCATAGGACTAACAGGAGGTCCTGATCTCATGATCAGTGTCTATGGCAAAGAAGGAGCTTTTAAACATTTAACCCAGACTAAAGGTTGCAGCACCTTCTATCACCTGTGTCATTGCAGAATGACTGCTTCTTTGCAAATGTGACCAAGATCATTAGGAAACAATCTGCGGTTTTGAGCACCCTACCATGCCTCCTCGTCTTAGCTTCCTTACTAGATCATTAAAGAGAAAGGGCTACTTATAGAAGGAAGTAGAATATGGAGGTTGGGGATAGTGGAATTGAGATTTGAGAATACCAAGTCAGAGCAGAGAATTGGTAAGGCAGGAGTCAGAGAGCATTCTGCATCTATGACGTGTTTATCATCTCCCCATGTCCTTTGGATTTTTTACATAGAGTGCCTAAATGTTTTGCATTCTGCCACTTTGTACATGCTATGACTCTTTTAAGCCTCTCCTTCTACATTGCCTTGCAGTTTTTAAAGTTGGCTGTTGCTAAAGGATTCAAATGAAGAACGTGTTTTGATCACTTTGGTTGTCAAATTAACACCCACGAGAGCTGTGTGTATATATATTTTCATACTTCTTCATTAAAGTCCAGCTGAGAGTTCAAAATGAAAAATATTTGAGAACCAGTATCATTTGAACATACAGCCTGTGATCCAAATTTTGTTTGAAAGAGAAGGTGCATCTTCATCATAAAGAAAATGTATTTTCATTTATTCATGTTTTTAATTCAACAAACTTTTGTTGTGTTTATGTTGTGTGCTAGGCATTTTCCTGGGGAAGAGAATGGTGAATTCTAGAGTCAAAACAACCTTGCCCTTCATCCCTGGTGCAGAGTGTCATGTTATTTCGCCACTGTATTTTTTTATTCTAACTTGACTACTTACATAATATTAAAAATACATGGGTCAGAGAGTTTGACATACCATTTGATGCACAAGTAATGCTCTCTGGCTTTGGCAGCAAACCAAAATAATTGTTCTTTCTGCTTGATTATTTGTTTGTTCAATTATTTTAGTGATAATTATGATAAAAAGTCCTTCAGGAGGAGCTTCGTAGGTTCTACATAACGCTGACACAGAGGAGCAGGGATTGACACTGGCTCTCACAAAAGAACTATTCTGTCAGATGCAAATACCATGAAGTGGGAAGGCAATTTCTCTTCCCAGCAGCTGAAAACAAGCTCAAGCCAGGGATTTGAACTGTTCCAATAAGACCGTACGCATACCTTCCTGATATGTGCTTGCCTTTGTTCAAAATCCAAATGCCCAATTCCCACAAGTTTGGCTAAAATAGTAGTTCCTGTAGATTATTTTTTAGTTTCTCTCATCTTAGAGGTATTGGAAGCAAGCTAATTTACCAAAAGTCAATTCATGAAATGACCAATTAATGATTTATTCTTAACTTACCAGCTCTTGTTTTACCTTTTTAAGAGAACATCATATCAAGGAATGCTCAGTTTACCTCTGACCCAGCTTCTTGTGGGTCACTGAGGTAGAAACAGATCCCTCTGTTTGTTGAAGACGAAAGGGCATTCAGCATATAGTCAGCTGCCCATGCGAGAGCGCTTAGGGTCTGAGGAACAGTCAAGGGATACTAATGGGCACTCGGTAAATGGCTGATCAGAGAATTTGTACCACAGCAGTAATCTATTTTGGCTACAATCATTCAGTTACCATGTAACATCCCACTCTTTTAAATAGTCTATTCCTATACAAACATGTCATAGTGTGCACAGCACAGTACTGCCCATAAAGCTAGAGAGTGCCTATGACTAGGTGACAATTTCAAGGAAGGGGAAAACTGTTTAGCTCTACACTAATTAGATAATTTTTAGAATTTATTTTCTACATGATAAATAACACTTTGCCTTTAGTAAGGAACATTGTAAAGGAGATTGATTCAGAAAATGGAAAATCTTTGATTATCTGATACATATTCCCTAGACAATGAATATTCTCATAACATTCTCATCAAAGCCTGCCTTTAAATTATTTTAATCTAAATTAATTTTTCTAAGTAATAAATGACAGCAGCTAAAACTTATAAAGCTATTTGAAACTATTAAATCAATGATTAAGAAGGCATCGGCACCCCAAAACTAATTAACTCGAGTACCAGTCTTTGAGATTTGTGTACAGTTTCCAAGAACAGAAAAGCTGAAACAAATTGGACATTTAAATAGTGATTTATTTTCATTCTATGCATATTATAAAGAAAAACATAGCCTGTAGATATTTTTGACTATTCAGATAAAGGAGGGAGAGTTAAAGGGAGCATATAACATCAACCCAGGCTTTGCTCAGAAGGGCTCTGAGGCGTGCCGCCAGCCCACAGAGGAAGCAAACACCATGCGAGGTGCGGGGGTCCTCACAGCTTTCCTGATGCCATTGCCTATAGATGGCCGCCTGAAAAAGTTTGGTGAAAAGGTAAATTTTCCAAAAGAAGATCTAGAAAACAGCTTTGTCCATCACACTGGCAACATATGCTGATGTATTAAAATTATTTAAAATAAAACCCAGCAAGACAAAATGCCTAAACAGCTAATTTCTAAAGATAATACTAACTTAAAGAACAAACCAGTAAAATGAAAGGTAAAAGGATTTTTCATTTAGGTCTTGACACTATTGACCTCAAATGAATTCTACATGGCTTATAAAAAATTTCAATGGAAAAAATATTCAAACTTTATAAAAATAGAAATAAATAGTTGTAAAGTTTCTGAATGAGGATTTTTTAATTTAAGAAATATTTAAATAAGTCATAAAAATGATCAAAACACTTTATTGTATATGAATTATAAATATTTGTTATTTAAATATAAAATACATTTAAAATGTAAGTATCAAATGGAGAAATCACCTTAAAATATAACAGATTAATATTGTGTGTGTGTGTGTATATATGTGTGTGTGTGTGTGTGTGTGTGTATGTATATATATCTCTCACAACTAAGTAAGAAAAACATTTGAATACTTAAGGTAAAATGATACTTACAAGGCAGTTTACAAAGAAGAAATATAAATGAATGACAAGCATATTAAGAACGTTTAATTACTAGTAAACCAAGAAATACACTGTTAGAAAAGGATGAGATTCCTTATATTAGACTATAAAAGCTTAACACATGATATGAACAAGGTTTGGTAAGTTCCCTCATGCATTGCTGTGGAAGTATGAATCCATACAGACTCTCTAGGAAACAATTTTGCAAGTTACCTAGTGTGTTAGAAATATCATACTCTCTAAACCAGTATCTCTGGGTCTCTAGGACACCATTCAAAGAATAATTTAAAATGTGAGTAAGCCCCCGAGTCACAAGATGTTCACCAGAATTATTTATAAGATGCACAAAAGTGAGAAACAACTTATTGTCCAAGAATAAATAAATATTTAAATATTTTATACTGCCTACATAGTGTAAAATATTGTGTAGGCATTAAATGTTCATAAAAAATATGAGAATATTTATCACATATTAAATTTAAAATAAACAGATAAATTTATACTTACAGTATAATTTCAACTCTGTAAAAATAAACATACATGGGGAAAAAGGTGAAATAGATTTCCCAAAAGATTAACAGTGTTTTGTCTAGATGGTGAAATTTTTGGTTTTCTAGTTTACTTTTTGATTCTTTTCTATAAATTTTTTCTAAACAACACATTTTTTTTTACAATAAGGAAAGTTATTTTCAAAGGCTAAAGCTTCTTAAAATCCACAAAATTCAGTCCAAATAATTACACCCAGCTCAAGAACCTTCTTGAACAGAAGCAAAGACTAGCATACCAGTCAGGTCTCCCACTACAGCTACAGGAGTGAGAACTTTTCTAGTAGAAACTCTTCAGCAAGAAGTTACTCAAGCTCCTAGAGGAATGAGATCCAAATCAGCCAAATTCAACAGTTTCGAATGTGAAGCTTGCACAACTCTCCCCATAATGTGGAGCTTCCAGTGCCCAGGACTAGACAAAATTCTCTATTAAGAGCCTGCATAACAGACTTCATCCCCTCCAAACTCTTATAATGTTAGCACATGTTTGACAGCACTGATGCAGAAATCCCAGAAAAAATTAGCACTGTTGCTTTAACACTTGGATTAAGAATGTTAACCTAAATCAGTCCACAGACACAAATCCACATTGGCATTTATCACTAAAATAATTTCTTATAATTTCCATGTCTATTTGCCTACTTTTATATCAGTACAAAACCCCACTTCATTGACCAGATGCATCCAATAAGGACAGTGAGTGGTTCATGGAAGAACTGAGCTGCCTCACTCTACTATTTCAGAAAAAGCTATTTTGCAAACATCACTAAGGAGAGATTTTTCAGCCCACACATCAGAGTGACTTTATTTATTCACAAGGAAAATACAAGTATTTTCTCTGTAGGAGATTAGTGTAATTCTATCGTGAGCCAAAAAATCCTCAAGAGCATCTGTCTTCAAAAGACAAGCAAACCCTGCTTCAGGTTACTGAGCATTCCTTGTTCTGAACAGGATAGCATAAGCATGGAAGACAGTTACGAGCTAGGTTGAGAGAGTGAACAATACTTACTTATTAACCCTGGGTTTCTTCAGGTTCATTATCTATGATGTCTAGACACTTTATCTATCTTTGCTTTTTTCTTTATCAGTTCTCCATCCATTATAAAGCTTCCCACTTCTCATGCACACATTCCCCCATGGAGTAATGTTTCTGTTTTATTTTTAAAACACAGCTATTTGTTTTAGATAGCAAAAGGTTAAAATAAAATTTTTTAATGCATACGTACTGAGCTTATGTTTTCATACTTCACAAGTTATCCTGATAATAAAAATATAGACCTCTGACACAGAAAATTATGGTTGTAAACATCCACTTTAAGTGAAAACAGATGTACTGTTGTAGAAATAAATGATATATAATATTTTCTGATAATTTTTTAATTGTATGAAAGTCTGAAATACATGATATACTGTTTTATTTATTTAAATTCTCTAGGAAATTCTAGATAAATAAAACTTAAAATAATACTGATTCATGTAGAGCCTCTTGTAAGATCTAAACATATGTGTTATCTATACCATGATACACAAGAAAATGTCTGAAAATCTAGCAGATGAACATCTTTGCCTAGGGCCATATAACGGGTTAGTAGTTGAGTGAAAACTGAATGATCGTGGAAGACTTCCTTCCCTTTCTTAGGAAAGAAAGTGCTCTGGAAATATGACATGTAGTGCTTATGACATGTCAAAATATAAAGCAAGCCTGTGCCTAAATAACATATATCATCCAAAGAATGACTATTTTACTACGACTATGTTACTGATATGAGTGCCCCTTCAGTCTACTGAAGGAAGAATTGAGGAGTGAGTTCACTTCCCATTGCACAGATAATAATAAAGGCTGGCATATGTGAACTCCAACAGTACCCTGCCAAGAACCTCTGTGCATCTACATTCACCCTCATCTCTTTCCCTATCACAAGAAACAAGATCTTTTTCCTAAATCCAAGTTTGTCTCCACATGCGCTCTACCTTGTGTTTTCAGAGACCTTGCACAATCAATTATTCTCCCTTGTTTCTCCCTTGCATTTTCAATATTCCTCTCAGAATTTTCATATGAGGAGGGACCCCAAAAAACAAAATTTATTTATAAAAAATTGTGTATTTATTCTTACATGTTTAAACTTCAGTCATCTTCAAAGTAGTCTCCATTTGATGCAATACACATATCAAAATGTTTTTCCACTGTTCAAAACAGTTCTGAATTCACCGATTTTGATGACTTTTAAGTGCTTCTGCCATTTTTTATTTCACCTCTTCCACATCGGCAAAACATTTTCTTTGAGGCCTTTTTTCATCCGGAGAAACATAAAAAAAAGTTGCTCGGGGCAAGAGCAGGTGAATAGGGAGTGTGGAGCATGGGGATTATGACATCTTTGGTCAAAAACTGCTGAACACTCTACACAGTATGAGTAGGTGCATTTGTAAATTATCCATCATAAAATGGGCAAATGCGTCAGAAGAATCTTCAAAACAATTTACTGAAGCCGAATGCAGCCTCTCACAACAATGGAAACTGCTACAGTGATACAGATAGGTTCCTAGGACATTGACCTAGCTGGAGAAACCTGTACCACAAGGGGCAGGGGCCCACTCTCCAGAAAATTCTGGTTTTTGTGGGGTGTAGATATATGAATGTGTGTGTGTGTGTATATGTGTGTGTGTATACATTTATGTGAAATGGATTAAAGACTTAAATGTGGGACCTCAAACTTTAATATTGCTATAAGACATCATAGTGGGAAGGCTTCATGACATTAGTACTTGCAATTATTTCATGGATATAAAAATGCCTTTTAAAAAGTACAGACAGCCCTGGCAGGTGTAGATTAGAAGACTGGGTGCTGGCCTGCGAGCCCAAAGGTCACTGGTTTGCTGCTCAGTCAGGGCACATGCCTGGGTTGAGGGCCAGGTCCCCAGTTAGGGGTGTGCGAGAGGCAACCGATAGGTGTATCTCTCACACATCGATGTTTCTCTTCCTCTCTTTCTCCCTTCTTTTCTCTCTCTCTAAAAATAAATAAATAACATCTTTTTTAAAAAGTACAGACAACGGCCCTGACTGGTGTGGCTCAGCAGGTTGAGCATCATCCTGCAAAGCAAAAGGTTGCCAGTTGGATCCCTGGTCAGGGCACATGCTTGGATTTTGAGCCATCCCTGGTTAGGACATGTACAAGAGGCAACTGATTGATGTTTTCTTGTATATCACTGAATCCCTTATTTCTAGCATAAGAGTTGTGTTGAAGAAATGTTTATTAACTAAATAAAGATATAAACACTACAGAGGGGTAGAGGAAAAAGTTGATTCTAACAAAGAGAATGGGAGTGTCAAAAAAGGACTTCAGTCCTGACTGGTACAGCTCAGAGGATTGAGTGCTGGCCTGTGAACCATTCTCCAGGGCACATGCTGGGTTGAGGGCATGCAAGAGGCAACCGATCAATGTTTCTCTCGATCATCGACGTATCTTTCCCTCATTGATGTTTCTCCCCCTCTCCTTCTCCCTCCCTACCCCTTCATCTAAAAATAAACAAAATCTTCAAAAAAATGTATAGATAACAAAATCAAAATAAGACAAATGGGACTGTTTCAAACCAAGAAGCTTCTGCACAGCAAAAGAACCATCAACAGAGTGAGAAGACTGCCTAGCATTTTTTATACTGTCCTGCAGTTGTTATTTTTCTTGCCTTTCTTCAGAACATACATTGTTTGCTATATTAATGGCATGACAAGCTAAACTATAATATTCAAGATCAAAGCTGAAAAATGATTTCTCTATTGATAACTTTGTCAAGGGTGGGAGAGTGTGAAGAAAGCGAGTTTGAAGAAGGAGAAAAAGAAAATTTCACACAATCTTCTCAAAAAATTTTCCAGAATGTCATTGGATATCAAGAGATTACTCCTTATTTTCTTTTGGTCCCTGGTTTGAAGAAACAAGTATAGAGCAAATAAACTTATAGCAAAATCAGCTACCTCTATTATCAAAAAAACCCCAATTTCCTCAAGTCAAAAAAATTCTTGACTGGTCTTTATAAGAGTGGTTACATACAATTAAGAAGATTTCTACCTTAGCCATCTTTCTGCTCCGCTTTAGTATAACCGTGTAACAACAAGACGGGAAACTGAACACATGAAAGAGCCAAAATATTGAAGCACCTTACCTGAGACAGTACAAATATAAAATCAAAGAAGAAATGATGAGCAGGATAATGTAGATTAGCACTGTGAGCATTGCCCCAAGAATTCCTGATTGCCTGGTTCTTATAAATGCCCAGTACAGTTTTGCTGCATCAGCCATAGGAGTCTCTGCCCCATTATATGTAAGCCGCTGACAAAATAACATATAAATAAAAAAAAATAAGGATGGAAACACTGATCATCGAGTTAGATTAATTTAAATACACAAAAACCATATGAAACCTTAATTTGCTTTTAAATTAAATTTTCAAGGTACTGAAGATCACCAGATCTTCCGCTGTCACAAAGGAAAAGAAGAAAGACTGGGTTTGCGTGGTTGGTTTATCAAGTTTTTCTAATTTTCCCTATAAGCCTTTAAATGTGTGCACTCTATATGCAATTCAAAAAGTAAAAGCCATCTTTTATTTATGTACTATTATCTTCTGAATTTAATGAACAAAAGATATGAAAAAATTAAATGCGGTGATGGAAAGATTCCTCTCTGTAACAGATTTGAGAGGAATTTCATTTCTGTTCTGCACAAAATAGATGGCTTATTTTAGAAACTTATAAAAAATGTTAATAGGCTATTTAATATGGGCATGAAAACCAAAGTTTACCTTAAGTCAATTTAACAATAAGTCCTTATTTTAGGCAAGAAAAAAAATTCTACATTGGGTTTGAAATAAATTCAAGGCAATGAGGTCTTTAAAACAAATATAAAAAGCTATGAAACAAAAGCATTGCCATATGACATCTTTGACCTTTGAGTTTTATAAAAATGAATGTTATTTAATTATGACTCATAATATCAAGTGGAAGTAATATACAACATAAAGGTAAAGTATGATTTTTTCTCCAATGTAAGAGAGAAGAAAGAATTTCTTTACTTTTTAAACTGACAATTATATAAAAATAGCTTAAAAGGGCATGTTCAAAACTAGCTAATATAAATCACATACGAATAGGTTAAAACAGAAGCCTGGGGAGGTTAATCAGTATTTTCCCTACACCAAAATATCCTTTAGTGATTGGGCAGTGACTAGAATTTAGATGCTCCTACTTTCAATTACTGCTTTTTCACCACCTTAGCAAAAGTTCCCTTTTATATCTGTATGTGTTAAGTGGTCTACCTCGCAAAATGTGAGTCTGTCACTGAGACTTTAGGCAGCAGACCTGCAAGGGTTATCAGGTATTTCTCCTGTTCCACATCTTACCTTTCTGCTATTTTTTAAAGGTTAAAAAATAGGCATGGGATTCATCAATGAGAAAAACAAAATGAATGATATATGTTTGATGCTAATAAAATAATATAATCAATGGATGCTAATCATTTATTGACCCACATACATGGTATTGAGTGCCTACTATGTATCATTAACCTATAGAGAACAAAGAATTAATAAAATCAGACAAAGTCTTTTAGATTGCCATGAGAAAAATTAATTTATAACAAAATTATCAATAAAATTAGGTAGTATCTATTGTGACTGGCTGACCCGGATCAAACACAGGTGATCCTTAGCTTGTTAAAACACACAGCCTTTTCCCAGATGCTGGGCCTCTTTTCAGAGTTTTTCACTCCGGATATTTGGTTCAGGGCCTGAAATTTTGCATTTCTATAAAATTCCAGATGAAACTATTTCTGTTGGTCCAGCGACCTCACTTTGCAAATCACTGCTTTAGAGAAGTACTTCTCAAAGTTCAATATACTGCTAAGTTACTGGAAAGCATGTTAAAGCACACATTTTGATGAATTGTTGGAGGGTCCAAGTGTATAGACTCCAGTGCTGCTGATATGTGGATTATATGCAACTTTGGATGTTTTGAAAGACAGCAAAAGTAGATAGAAACAAAAACAGCAACTGGCATTGCTGATCTTAGCTGCTTACCATGGCACCCGAGACAAGGCCTTCATGAATGCAGTTTGGAAATGATTTGGTCTTTAATTGTAAAAGCACATTGTTAATGGTAGAATCCATTCAAAATACAGAGTCCATCAAAACACCCCATCACTGTGATCTGCTTGGCACAATGAATATAGTCTACATGTCTCAGTCGTAAAACTTTTTATTTTCTTCTTAAAAGGAGAAATATACCCATTATGGAATATTGTTGCATAAATTAAGATAATTTTATAAATGAATATTTGATCATATTGATTTATTTATAGTATCCATCTGCTCTCTTGCTTAGAGCTGTATTTCATAGCCAGATCTACAGTACAAAAATGTAATTAAAATTCAAGTTTTTGCCCGTTGAAATGGCTTCAAAATTTGATGACTCCAAATTAAAGTGGTTTTTTGGCCTGAGTCATTCCATTATTTGTTAGTATCTTTAATTTTTGGTTTGATAATCTGATATAAAGCTTTTGCCAATTTCCATGAAACCAGATAAAGTAAATAAATGTCAGGTTTTGGGTGGTGCTTAACAGGCAGGAGAGTAAAGCTTCCTCATTGAGCCTTGCTTTGCTGGAGCTTCGGCCCTTCCAAGCTACATTGGCGCCTGGGGTCCTCTCAGCATGTCTGCCAGCTCTTTCCTATGACGTCGGTAGTTTGGAAACTGGTCTGGGGACCAACAACAATGTCAGTGTCATCTGGGAACTTGTTAGAAATGCAAATTCTTGGGCTCTACTACAGACCTACCAACCAGTAACATTCACCAGGAAATCCTAGGCCTTGCAAATTCAAAGCAATAAGAGATTTGGATGTGGCAGTAAATTTACATTAATTTTACATTAATTTGGCCTTAAATTATAGTCCCAACATTCATTAGTAAATTGAATATTTTATTTCAATCAAATAATTGTCATCTAGAGTAATATACATTTGATTTCACAAACAATATATTGATTCAAACTTTGAAGGAGAAACTTTAATAAAAAAACTGCAGCTTTGTAATTCACAGATCTGGGTTCTAGTCCTAGTGTTGGTGTATGTTGGCTTTCTGGCCTGTGACAAACCACACAATTCTTTATGCACAAATCCTTCAGTTGTAGAGTCAGAAGAATACGTGTCCCACCTGTTTACAGAGGTATTATAAATAAATAATCAAATAAATTGTGTCAAGGTTCTTGAAAAATGCTAAAATACTCTTCAAATATAAGAATAACTTATTATTTATACATCATCATGTAGTCTAGTCCATCATTCATAAATATGAAATCCTTATACTATATATTGTAAGGTGAAAGTTTTTGTTATCTCATAAGAATCCAACTATATGGTTATATTTTTCTAAAAGTTTGCTATGAAAACCCGTAATATTCAAAATAGTTACAAAAATATTTACAAAATAAAGCTTCTTTGAAAATGTGCCAACTAGCTTGGATTTAATCTCCAATATTCTTTCTTGCTTATTTTGTAAGGTTTAATTTAAGATAGTTAAATTTATACTTAAACTGATTATGTTGGACATCCATAATTTTTATTATGAGGAAAAACTTAAAAACTTCACTTTAAGGTAAATATTGAATTGGGCATGATTATTGAAACTGCCTGTGTCAACTAATTTATTCACTAAAGCTAAATTCTATGTCAAGAACTCATATCCCAATTACTTTACTTGACTTACCCCGAGGACAGTATCCACTATAAACACTGCCAATGGGTCTAGAACTGTCCATAATCCCATGGTAATGATTAACTTTGACAAGACATCAGGGCAGGAGGCAAACATCAGCTGACAGCCCCATCTGATTAGAACCAAAGGAAATATCGTTGCATTCAGCATTAAAGGCCCCACCGTGACAACAAGCAACTCTTCTCTGATGTGAAGTGATGAAGGTGGGTAGCAAAGTTCCACTGTGAGAGCAGAAAAATGAAATCTGTGGAAAACAAAACAAATATGTGTGCTAGAGGAATTACACAAAATGCCAGCTGTAGAAAACATTAAAAGAATTATGTACTTTGTTTCATTTTTTTAATATAGAAAACTTGAAACTTACTAGTACTCTAAAATAAAGTGTTAGGAGTTTTCATCTTTTTCTGACCCCTTAGTACCACCTTAACAACCGACTTTCAAGAAAAAGGCAAATTCTACCCTGTTCATTGTTCTTGTGTACACAACCATAGAAAGAATATTAATTTCATCCACTGAGCAGATTATTCAGACTAAGAACTTTCCTGTAGTTCACACATACTCACAGGTAGGTTAGTGGAAATGAAAAATATACTATCAGACTTACTAATGGGTCCACTGCCAACAAATTAAATGTACAAGTAAATCTAACATTTTTTCAGAGTTTTGCTTGGGATTTCTCTAGATAGACTGCTAACTACAAAAATAATGACACTAACGAGAGAAATGTCAAATATATTAGTTGTTCTAAAAGGGGAAGCTTCGCACAACCATGCGGAGCCCAGTAATTCCAGCAGCCTAGACCAGGCTTTGGCACCTTCTTTCTATGCAAAATGAGACTTCATTGCACTCAAGGTTTTCCGTCCCCTGCACTGCAGCCTTATAAAGCTGTTTTGTAGTTAATCCTGCTTGTGGATTCTATTTATCAGTTGTCTACTGAAAAGGGTTCATTTTATCCACTCCTAATCTTTGCTTTAAGGAAGTTTTATGCTTTTTTCTTATGCTTTTGTGAATATCAAATAAAGTGTGTCTACTTTTTAGCGAAGAACCTAAAATAGAGTAAGAGCAGAAGAAATGCTCATTGCTGCTATCGTCATGTCTCATAACTACAGCGTGATGTGGAGCTAATATATGATTTAAGCTGGTGGACATAGACAATAGCCAGTAAAATATCCTATAACACTGCTGTTCCTTAAGGAATTAGATATACTGAGCTGTCAAGATATTTTTTGCAGTTTTATTTTATTAACCACCAATAAAGATAGAGCTTCCTTTTCTACTGAAGAAGTGAAAGAGTAAATAGCAAAATACAACTGGATCAAGCATACAACATTTGATCTTTTTGTTTTGGAAATCCTCACACAAAATAAAGAAAAAAAATGAAAGAGAAAATAGAAGGAAAGACAAGAAGGAATATAATATCTATATAAAAATTTCCCTTGAAGATACAGTTAATTTAGTATATATAAATTTGCATATTCTATTCAGATACTTGCAATTCAAATTTTAAAAAGATTAAAATGACTGTGTATGTGTGCACAGATGATGTACATATGTATACTCTTTTTCATAGTGTCTCAGAGTTGTTTGTTATCTTTTTTCATTACATTTGTAAAAAGTTTGACACTATTACAGATGCGCCCCTTTCTCCCTCCACCCAGCCCCCCCATTTTCACCACATTGATCTTAACTGAAAATATACGTGCATCTTTATTTTTATCTGTATCATCTACATTTGAGAAAATGAATTTTACTAGTATTGATATCTGTTTGTATACCTACAGTGCCTATGGAATCATGTTTATGGAGAGATAACCTTTAAAGTATCATCTTTTCCCAGAGGATAATGGCTCAGAAAGCTGCCTGGGCTTGAGTTTGGTAATAGATTGAATTCAATCATTTTGCAGAAGAAGCAATCTTTGCTTCTCTGAGTATAGGTGATAAATCATACTTACATTACTTGTAAAATACCTTTAGCCTAAGTCACTCTGATAAAATCAAAACAGAGTAATATATTGTTGCTAAACTCCTTTTGGATTTTGCTCAGATATTAGAACATATTTGAATCTGCTAAAATTTAAATACATATTGATGTACCAGTTATGTATTTGTATATACAAGTCCATAAGATGTGAATGTAATTGTAACAGACATTTCTGCTCTTCGATAAAAACATTTTTGTCTTTTCAAATGATACTTGCATTTTAGGTCTTATGGTAAATGGAGGGGAGAGGAGTTTTGTACTTTCATTTGCCCTATCAAGATGAAAATGCATTCCTTTCACTTTCAAGGAAAAGCACTCACTTTGTAACAGGAGTTGAAATGGCCTGGAGGAAAAGCCACTGGCTAAGGTAATGCAGGTAGAGCCTCAGGAACCAGAGAGAAGCCATCAGCAGAATAATGTACCAGAAGCCTTGGCTTCGCCATTGAGATAATTGAAGTTCCGAAAACACTGACACCAGTATAAAATGGAGATGCTTGAAGAATTCTCCAGATCCAGCAACTGAAGAACAGCTACAAACAAAGAAATAATAGATGAACTCTGGCCTTAAAGCACAACCAAAAGTAAAATATTTTTAGAATACTAATAGACATAGTATAAGTAAAATAAAATGAAATAATTTCTTAAAGACTTAGGACTCTATGCTTTTGGGGGTTTTTTGTTCTTTGTTCTTTGGGTTTGTTTGGTTTTTTTTTTTTTTGCTATAATTGATGACTAAAGGGGGACATAAAGAACCACGGATGTAGAAATACAAATCCAAACCACAATGAGGTATCTCCTTACTCCAATTAAAATGGCTACTATACAAATTTTTTAAAAGCCAAAAATTAACAAGCATTGATGAAAATGTGGAAAAATTGGAACTCTCATGCACTATGGGTGGAATGAAGAATGGTACTTGCCAGAGGATGGGAAGAGGAGAAAGAGGGAGGTTTGTTTTTTAATGGTATAGAGTTTCAGATTTGCAAGATAAAAGCCATAGAAATTGGTTAACACTACTAAACTATACAGTCAAAAACTTTGCAAACCACTTTTGACATGTTGGTTCAGTCACAGCACCTTCTCCATACACTGTACAGATCTTTTTTTGTGTTTCAGTTACATTTTTTACTTTTCTTGATATAATAAAGCATAACATGCCAAAAAATATTGAGTACTTTCTTCCATCTTCAATATTAAAATGGCTACACAAAAATTCACTAATTCTGATTTTTTTTAAATGCACACTAACATGACAGCTGTCACAATGTAATCTCACAAAATTGTTTCAAATGAAGTTAAAGACAACTAAGCACTACTAGAGCCCTCTTATGGAAAAAAATCAAATGAACTTTTTGGCCAACCAAATAATGTACCAAAAACTATACAAATTTAAAACTTATAAAAATTCTTAACACAGTACTGATATTTTCTGTTGAAACTAAATATACATGTTATTCTGTTTTAGCTCTCGTTGTCTCCAGACTTGGTATTGCGAGCAAGAGATGTTTACAAAGTTTCTAATATTAGTTTTGCAGGAGAGAAAATAAAAAGGCCATCTGAACATAACTCGAGTCAGAACCCATTCTCTACTCAGTCTCAAGAATTTGTTCAGAGAATATGCACTAGAGTTCCTATAGCTCAGCAACTCACAGTACAAGCTCTGGAGCCTGAATGTTTGGGTATGATCCCTCTCCATGCCTTAGTTTGCTCATATGAAAAAGGAGCATGATAATAGCACCCATATCCAGGCTCAGTATAACAACTAAGTTAACAGATATAAAACCCTTTGAAGAGTACTCACCTTGTGCTATCATCACAAAACAATAAATACACAATCTGTTGCTTAGACCTCTTTCTCCTCTTCCAATATTTACCAAAGCTATGTGGAAATAGGCTGGCCTTCCATCAGGCTCAAGAAGTCTAAAAGACTATCTAAAAGATAATGTGGCTCCTTTTATTCTTAAAGAGATATAAACATAGGCATATATTTGTTATTTAAATAATACCATAAATATTGTCAGTATATATCATTATCAGTTTAATAAAGTGTATGTTTCATTAAAGTAGTAACTAATCTTTATAATAACTAGGCTCCAAATTCCTGGATTAGCTCTTCTAAATCTGTTTTTGAAAGACATTCTAGAATAATTTGGTAAATGTCTACCTACATAGTCCTGATGATAAATATATTTCCAATGAAGAAGCTAGTGCCTTAGTAAGTAGTTCAGTGACACAGTGACTAACCAGAGAAGGTGGAAGCAATGTGAGAGCATAACAGAAATGGAACTCATAGACACATTCATGTAGGCAGATTTTATATAAAAAAGCTCTTATCCCCCTCTCTCTCCAAAGACTATTAGATATGATGAAAATCGTACAATGAGAAAGAAAAGATAATTTAAAAAAAAAGTCTTTGGGGAGGAAAAGGAAAAAAAACTAACAACAGAAAGTTAAAAAAAATAAAAAAATAAACTCACTCTACCCCATAGAATTTCAATCGAGGACTTCAGCGTTTCGGTCTACACAGGACTAAGAAGGCACAAAACTTGACATTGATGGTTCCTTTTTGTTGTTCTTGTGTGTATTTTGCCATGAAGGTGTAGAGCATCATCTAACTGAAAACTACGTGCAGTCTTTGTACTGAGCATGCTTTTCAATTACATAAATGAGGAACAGTTACACAGGAAACAGGCCCCCAAGAGGCTTTGGTTTACCAACGGCAATATAGTCAGGAGAGTGATTCTCTTATAGAAGGATTCCAGAGTATCTAACTACGTTTACCATCATGTGAAATGAAACCCAGAACTTTCTATACTGCTAAAGCAAAATATTCTGTGCATGATCTCCTCTTCAGTTAATTATTCTGTCACTGTTTTGCCTCTTCAAAGAGAAGAGAAAATCAAATACAGATTTAGCATTGTGTTGTTTGCAAAAAACTGGAAAATCTCAAATGATGCAAAACAGAAAAGACAGTAGCTTCTTTGACCTTTGGAAATTTCCTGCTCTTTTCATATCCATTGACATCAATGACTAGCAGTTTAAATGTTTATACACAGAACCCACTATAAAGTCATGCTTTTACCATTAGTTTCACTGGTAAAATATCTCCCACCCACATTCGGATACAAATATTTGTTTATGGGACATTTGATTTAGAACAAATAACACTAAAATTTCACTGTGTACTATTTATAATTTATAATTTATAATAATTCAAAATATTCAGTTATCTTGTACCTAGTCAACGAACTCAATATTTATTTGAATTTGTTTAACAATTGTAACCAGAGCATCAAGATTCAAAGAATTAGGAAAAACCTGGAATTAATCATTTTGAATTTAAGAAATATATACTGCAAGGTTAAAAATTAATAAAATAATTAGCTGATACTAGATGATGTCAAATAAATAATATGTAGAAAGCTCATTAATTGAACAAAGCCAGTTAGGTATAACCTTTTAAATAAATCCCATATGAAAAGAAAATATGGCAGTGATAGTCCTTTCCTCTTAACTATTTTGAATTTGCACCTGAAATTTAAATGTGTACTGATATAGAATTTTATCCACAATTAAGTTTCCATTTATTGTTCCTAACATATATTTCATTCAGAAGAAAATTCTGCATCTGCGTTTCAAAACTGTCTTGAAAGAAAGCACCTTTTTTATTGTTATATACATGCAAGGTATATTATAAAATGCAGTGCCCACATTTCAACTGTTCTTCCTTTTCTCTGTAATCTTTCTTGGTTATGTATAGAGTATGACCATCAAAAGGATAATAAATGGTCTCTGCCACTCGAGTGTGTAATATGTACAGAGGGAATTGATTTGTTGGTTATGAAGGAAGCCATAGAGCACACAGATCACTGTAAAATCACATTGAGGCCAGCAGCTACTCCTCAGTTCATGCAGACGGCTCCTCTATTGCTCACAGGGTGAGCTGTCAGAGGATGAGAAGAATGGTGAGGTCATCCAGTATTCAGCTATTAAATAAAACCTATTGCTCTGAACTTCAGCCACATTTCACGTACACACATACATCCCCTTTCCATGCCCAATCCTTATAGATACCTGAAACCAAACAAAATTTCTATGTAGTGTAATAATAATAATTTTTTTTAAAAGACCAAAGTTGGTTAGAGAGTCATCCCATAAACTCAAAGTTCCTGGGTTCCATTCTTGATAGGGCACATGCCTTGGCCCAGGTTTGGTCCCCTGTCCAGGCATGTTGGGAGGTAAGTGATTGATTTTTCTCTCATATTGATCTCTCTCTCTCTCTCTCCCCCTCTTCTTTCCCACCCTCTCTTCCTGTCTCTCTGCAATCAATGGATATATCCTTGGGTGAGGATTTAAAAATAGTAATAATAATAAATAAAAGACCATAGTTGCTTTGTAAAACAAAGTCTGAAATGCATTCTTAAACTACCTTCTACAAAGAACAGAAGCCTCTAAAATTTGTATACAAACAAAAACCCACATTACTCATCAACTGTGCATAATCATACTTTTTAAAAGTCACTAGAAACCAATGGAACCAAAATTTCCATATCTCCTTTTTCTGGTATAACTAATCTTACTATAAATGTTCCTTTTTAAAAAATTAAGTTTTACTTCCATCACAACAACCTATAACAATGTTTTACTTGATAGTTCTCACTTATTTTTTTACTATTTTTCATTCATAACCAAATTTTTGAACATACATATTTTCAGTGGCTCTGAGACTTTTCTTAATCTTTGTCCATGGATATGTGATTTGTTTATTGATTTTATAGAGAGAGGCACTGGCTTGAGAGAGAAATATCAATTAATTGCTTTCTGTACATGCCCCAACCAGGGATTAAACCCACAACCTAGGTATGTGCTATGACCAGGAATAAACCTGCAACATTTTGATGCTTGGTATAACGCTCCAACTAACAAGCCACCTTGCCAGGACTGGTGATACTTTTTCTAAGACTCAGCATTTCTAAGATTCCGCATTTCAGATAGCTACTATAGAGAAGGTATCAAAGAAAGATGCCTAGGTCATACCACATTAATGTTGGAGAAGACCTCATTATATTCCCTCAAACTTTTACAGAACCTTAATAAAACCCAAACAATTAGGTGATTTTCCCAAGTTAACACAACTGGTAGCAAAGATTTTTGTAACTATTTTCTCCTGACTCTCCATTGCAACTCTTCATCAGTCACCTATTGAATCACTTTAGCAAGTAACTCCAAGACTAACAAACTCTAGGCTGTATGAAAATGAGCCTCTTTATTTGAAATATGAAAGAATATTTCTTCCTTTGTAAAAGCTGGTTTAATTGGATACAACTCATTCAAAAAGTGATCATTAAATGAATATAGTACAATATGTCATGTGTTAGGGAGAATAATGCCACCTCCCCGCCAATATGTCTATAGCTAACACTTGTTACCTGTGATTGATATTAAATTATATGGCAAAATGGAGTGAAGGTAGTGGATGCAATTAAGTATACAAAACAATTGAGTTTAAAATTATTATAGATTGTTTGAGTGGGCCCAATGTAATCACAAGGGTCCTTAAAAAAAGTGCAAGATGAAAGCAGGAGAGACAAAAAGACAACCAGAAGTAATGACAGAAAGATAGTATGAGAAAGACTTGGCCCACCCAGACTTGTCTTTGAAGGGGGAAGGAGCCCATAAGCCAAAGAATAAGGGCAGCTTTTAGAAGCTGAAAAACATAAGGAAAGGGGTTTTCTACTGGAATCCAGAGAGAATGCAGCCCTGCTGACACCTTGATCATAGCCTAGTAAGACCCATTTCAGACTTCTGACTCCAGAACTGCAAAGTAATAAACTTGAGTTGCTTTAAGACATAAACATCCAGCCAAGATGAAGACACAGGTAGATACACTTTGCTTCCTCAAAAAACCAAAAGAAGGACAACCACTAATTTAAAAACAAAAAACAACAAGACTGCCAGGAAATTGAACTGTATAGAAGTGTAAAAACCAAGGAGTTAGAGAAGAAACATTCATCTAGACTGGTTGGAGGGGCAGAGACAGGCAGCCACGCTGAGAGGATGTGCTTGGCAAGGAAGTGGCTGGTGGATGGGGCAGGTGAGGCTGTGTATGGTGGACTGGGTGGTACCACATCTGTATGTGGTAAATCTGGAGGAACAACTGGGGAATGAGACAGATCTGGCAACCCGGGGTTCCAGCACAGAAAAAGAAAGCCTCAAAACCTCTGGCTGTAAAAACCTGTGGGGGTTGTAGAGGTGGAAGAATCCCTTGGAGGGACCCATGGGGTCCTAGAACATACACAAACCCACCTACCAGGAATCAGCACCAGAAGGGCCTAATTCCCTTGTGGGTCGTGGGGGAAGTGACTGAAAGTGGGGCAAGAGCCAAGCAAATGTCATTGTTCCCTCTCTGACCCCTCCCCCAAGTATGGTACCACAATACAGTGAAGTGGGTTGCCCCATCCTGCCTAATGCTTAGTGTTCCACCCTTTACAATGTAACAGGTGTGCTGAGACAAAGAAATATGGCCCAAATGAAAGAACAAGTCAAAACTCCAGAAAAAGAATTAAGTGATGAAGCCTTGGCTGGTATGGCTCAGTGGATTGAGTGCCGGCCTGTGAACCAAAGAATTAAGTGATGAAGAGATAGCCAATCTATCAGATGCAGAGATCAAAACACAGGTAATCAGGGTTCTCACAGAAATAATTGAGTATGGATGCAAAATAAAGGAAAAAGTGAAGGCTATACAAAATGAGATAAAGAAAAATATATAGGAAACCAACAATGAAGGGAAGGAAACCAGGAGTCAAGTCAATGGTTTGGAACAGAAGGAAGAAATAAACATTCAAGCAGAACAGAATGAAGAAACAAGAATTCCAAAAAAATGAGGAGAAGCTTAGGAACCTCTGGGACAACTTTAAACGTTCCAACATCTGAATCATAGGGGTGCCAGAAGGAAAAGAGGAAGATCAAGAAATTGAAAACTTATTTGAACAAATAATGAAGGAAAACTTCCCCAGTCTGGTGAAAAAAATAGACATGCAAATCCAGGAAGCTCGGAGAGCCCCAAAGGAGTTGGACCTAAGGAGGAACACACAAAGACACATCATAATTAAATTATCCAAGATTAAAGATAAGAAGAGAATCTTAAAAGCAGCAAGAGAAAAGGAGACAGTTACCTACAAAGCAGTTCCCATAAGACTATCAGCTGATTTCTCAAAAGAAACCTTACAGGCAAGAAGGGGCTGGAAAGGAGTACTTGAAATCATGAAAGGCAATGACCTACATCCAAGATTACTTTATCCAGCAAAGCTATCATGTAGAATGGAAGGGCAGATAAAGTGTTTCCTGGATAAGGAAAAGTTAAAGGAGTTCATCATCACCAAGCCCTTATTATATGAAATGTTAAAGGGACTTATCTAAGAAAAAGAATAGGATCAAAACTAGGAACAGTAAAATAACAACAAACTCACAACTATCAATAACTGAACCTAAAAACCAAAAACAAACTAAGCAAACAACTAGAACAGGAACAGAGTCACAGAAATGAAGATCACATGGAGGGTTATCATTGGGCAAGGGGAGAGGGGAGAATGGGGAAAAGGTACAGGGAATAAGAAGCATAACTGTTAGGTACAAAGTAGGGGGAGGTTAAGAATAGTATCAGAAATGGAGAAGCCAAAGAACTTATATATATGACCCATGGGCATGAACTAAGTTCGGGGAGGATGCTGGGGGGAGGGGGCGCAGGGTGGAGGGTGATAAAGGAGAAAAAAATGGGACAACTGTAATAGCATAACCAACAAAATATTATATTTTAAAAAGACATAAGCATATCTGTTACACCAGCAATAGAATACTAATATTGATATGCACTAGATTTCCACAGAAGAACAACAATGTCACTCACCCACATAATTTTTATTCCATTTGTATAGACAAACAAATAAAAAGACAAACTAAATACTGGCATAAAAATCCAATGTGATAAGTGCTATGGCAATACACAAAATGCTATGAGAAAACATAGGACAGCCGCTTGTCTCAAACTGGGCGAGACAAAACTTCTGTCCTGAGGTCTATGAGGTAAAAAGAAGTAGACCAATGGGAGTAAGGCAGTGGGCAGGAATCTGGAAGAGTATTTATTTCCATATACAATTCTCAGGAGAATGAAGTCCTATTTCTAAAACTGAAAATAAGTTTAATTGGGTGGAGAAAGTCCAAGTCAGTGAAGATGGTACAAGGAACCTGCCTGTGAAGGAGTTTGGGCTTTATCCTTCCACCATCAGTAGTTCTTGAAATATATAAGGGAAAGTAGGATGAGAAACATCGTGTTTGTATTTTAGAAACACTGATCTGAATGCAGATGAGATAAGGGTTGGAAGGATCCAGACAAAAAGGGATGAAGGATTACAACTTAGATGATGTGCAACCAAGAGCAGAACTGTAGAGCTCTCAGAAATGCAGGCATGCTATGTTTTGTTGTCACAATGGCATGCAGAGTGGCAAGCTTCCTGATATGGGCTTGAGAGTTTCAAACAAGGAAGACGTGGAGGTACAGAAGTAAAAAGGTAGTTTTGAGAGAGATTTGACTAAAATTAATAGGGTTTGGAGACTATTTGAATATGGAGCCTGAAAGAGAAGAATCAAAAATGGCTCCAAAGTTTGTGGCTTAGGAAACTCGTCCAAAGGTGACTGAACGTGGGGAGTGGGAAGGTGACTGAATTTTATGGGAAAGAGAAAAAAATGAGGAAAACAATAAGCTCATGTTTGTTTGCATATGGAAAATGCTTATGATATATCCAAGATAATTTGCCAATAGTCAGTTGTACTATGAAAGTGAAGTTCAAGAAATACAAGTTCTGGAAATACCAGTTTGAAGTCACCAATATAGTAATAAGGAGCCATCAGAATTGTTGAGAACCATCATTAATATACAAAATGGGGAAATGACATGAAACTTAAAAAAATATATACAAATTTTAGTCACTAAGTTTAATATAAATTTTATTTTTTGAATGACTGGCTACAATGACATTGAGCAATATAAACCCAAGCAATTATTGAACAGATTCTTTTCTTTTCTGATGGCTTATAGCTGCAAACCCACAGAATCTGGACAAAACCCTCCTCTTTCATTCAGTTCCTTGACAGTTTACAAATAAGAGTTTTAATATATTACCAATAAGATATTATTGGTATAGATGATAATAACTGATATAAGAATACCAGCTATTATGTGTTGAATATAATATGTAATGTAATATTGAATACATGTATGTTATACCTAATTTGTTGGGCCACCTTGGAGGACATGTGTTACTATACACATTTTACTGATGAGAAAATTAGAACTAAGAAAATTTAAATTATTTGCTTTAGATCATACAGATATTAAGAGTCAGAGCCAAAAGCAATATATAGATTTGAACCTAATTTTAGTCTGATACCTGTGTGTTTGTTTCTGCAAGCCTTGCAGCTTTAAGCATACATAGTCTGATGGGGTTGGAAGAAAGGAAGTTTAGAGCTCACTCACGTATTCCTGAAAGTTATACTGGAACTAAGTTAAAATGCAAACTGACATTCACATTAATAACTTAGTGAGGCTGTTCGCTTCATCTCCAGGTCCTAGCATTGTTTCTTGTCATAGTGGTGCTTGAAAATAAGCCTTTGTTAAATAAATAATGTTTATAAATGGTTAGGTAGAAACTATGATCTGCTTCAGTCAGGGATTCTATACCTTTAACTTACCCATTTCAATCAATATTCAAACAGTCCAATCCAACTTACTTGTTTAGTGCCTACGAATTTAGAAAACTGGGATGAGTCAGCACCGGGATCCCCCTGGGCTACTCTCTCAGTTCTCTCCCCAAAGCCTCCTTCCCTAGACTCTCCTCAGGTGTCTACAGCCCATTCTGTGCCCGCCTTTGCAGAGACCAGGCAAATCCCTTTGGACCCAAAATCTACCAGGAAAACTGGTCAAGATCCAAGTCCTCATTATATACGAAACTGAGAGAGCTGTCCCTGGCTCAATGGGCATTAAGCTATCTTTTGACCATATCTTCTTATCAGTGGAAATAAGGTTGTTCCACAGGATTACAAGAAAAGCCTGCCAAGGACTCACACACAGGAGACTGTGGTGGGGCAACATGGTTTATTCGTGCGGAAGGCTGCCCCTGTGTCTCACATCTGTCTCTCCCACATGACAAAAGTCCAGCTGTGTCTTCAATAGGCCAGACAAAAGCCAGAGTCCAGAGTTTCCTCCTCATCGTAAAGCTCAGTCCTCTGGAGCCCTCTCATCTGCTGCGGGCCCGGTAGCTGCCAGACCCACGTGGTCCATGCTCCCAGTTTGCTGACCCCGCCTCAGAAGCCAGAGTGTGGCCCCCTGTTGGGCGATTGCCACGCATGACCTCATCGATCTTGACCGTGATCAGGGGCTCTCACCATGGCAGGTTTGCGAAAGAGGCTGAAGCTTAGAGGCCACTCCAAGCGCCGGGAAAATGAGAAGGCAGGCGCCCACTCGGCCTTCCCTGCATCACGTGCACTGTCAAGCCACGTGATTCTCTTTAGGCCGCAGCATCTGCAGTGACAATGTGAAGAGGAGTTAAAACATATGGCCAAGACATCGTGGGAAGCGGCAGAGCTGGCATTTCGGAGCAGCACGTCTGAGCCTGGAGCCCAAGCTCATCACCGCAATGGGAAACCGCCGTGTGCTTAATAACAACTGAAGTATCTCCCGCTTAGAAGCCTTTTTATTTTCCCATTTTTAGGGATGAAAGATTTAGAAAGAGTGATATTACTGATATATGGCCAGTAAACCTCCTGATACCAGAGTTTCTTATTTTTAAATTTTGTCCATCTTCTTCTATTAGGATTGTTATGACCCAGGAAATGTTCCTAGAAACCTTCCCCAGCTATGGTTTAAGGCAGGGGTGCTGCGCAAATTCTCAGATGGACCCAAGCCCCCCCCCCGCCCCCGCCCCCGCCCCCGCCCCGCACGCTCATAATCCCCCGCATAATCACGTCCCTATACATATAGGTGGGACTTGTGACTAAGGAATTTCAATCTCCTGACTTAGGTGAAGGGATTTTGCAGCAGTAATTAATGTCCCTCTCATGAGAATTAATCACAGGAGATTATTCTGAGTGGGACTGACCCAAGCAATAAACTCTTTATAAGAAAGAGATTGGGTCTTGGGGAAGGTCTGTGAGAGGGTCACATGGCAGGAAACCACTAACAGCATTTCATAACTGACAGCCAGCAAGAAAAAGGGACTTCATTCCCAAGCTGCACAGAAATTAGTTGGCGCTCTCCTCTGTCAGACCTCTGATGAGAGCTCAGCCCCAGGCAGCCCTGGACCACATCCTGGTGCAACCTGGAAGGAGGGAATCTTGCTAAGAGAAACCATGAGATAACTAACGTGTGCTGTTCTAAGTGGTTACGTTTGTAATCATTTTTCTATAGCAATCAAAAATTATTACAGAAAGATAAACTGTAGTAGAACCATGGAACATATTTTTTCAACAGCTCATCGGAGGGAAGGAAAAACGGAAAACGTGCTACAAGCAGACGCGCCGTGGTTCTCAGAATGAGACCGTCTGGTCCTGGGCCACTGAGCTTGTCCAGGAAGTGACTGAGGCCCGTGGATTAGGGCCAGGGTGCTGCGACCACACCACCCTCATGACTCTGACTACGGTTTGTTAAAGTTCGCGGAGTGCGTGCTACATGGCAGGCACCCTTTATATAACATGTTGTTTTCATAGTAAGAAATAAATTATTATTGAAAGAGAAAAAAATTAGAAAACTACCGTTAAGGTTTTCTAAATGGTAACTTTCTGAAAAATGTCTCATAGTTGCACAGCAGTATGTAATTAAATAATTTGGCTCATAGGAAATCTTTGGGTTAACACATTGTGATACCCTGTTTAAAGAAAATGAGGTGAAAATAGCCCTGGCTGGTGTAGCTCAGTTGGTTGCAGCATCCTCTCATAAAACGGAAGGTTGCAGGTTGGATTACCAGACAGGGGACATGCCTAGGTTGTGGTTCGGTCCTGGTCCAGGCACATGCAAGAGGCAATGTTTCTCTCTCACATCAATGTTTCTTTCACTCTCTCTGCTACCCTTTTCCCCCACCCTCTCAAAAAAAAAAAAAAAGTCAATAAGCATGTCCTTGGATGAGGATTAAAAAAAGAGAAAGGAATGAAGTGAAAATATGTCAAGATAAGGAAATGCTTATTTGGAAAGAAAGAACATTAATAAAAAATAAATCATTATAATATTATAAGCAGGTGCTGATCATTGGATTAACATATAGAGGGAGTAGAAATGGCATTGGTTTTATTTTTCACCAAAGTTATTAAAATTCTCAAATCTGCTATTGCTTTGTCATCATTTCAACTACTTTTACAAAAGTATCTATACATACACATTTACCAAAATGTTTTATATAAAATTGTTATTGATTCTTGAAATTTTCAGAAAACTTTATGGAAAGGATAACTTCACAAGTTTATCTTGATGTTAACATTTTTAAAGTATTTTTTCCTTAAAATTTTATCTACATAGTCAATTTGGGTATTATACTTTTAATATAACACATTGCACTTTTAACAGGTTTAATTCAATTTACAACAAATGCCTCTAATTAAGTTAAAAGATCTTTGAAAATTGCTAAATCTTAGGGGTAATATTACCACTACTGACATTGAAATAATTGATCATTCCCACTGAGGCACAAAAATGTGAATGTTCTAATGAGAAAACAGAGATTGAAGTATGTTGAAGGAGTCCAAAGAGACTCCCAAACTCTTTAGGCTGTTATTTCCAATGACAGTCTCTGAATGGGAGTGAGAAGACTTGCAGGGGGGAAGGGACAGACAGAATGTATCCTACAGAAGGAATAGAAAATGCAATCAAACTTTGAAAACAAAATCACCTCTTGGAGGCAAGGAAACCAGTATCTGCTTGCCTTTCTGAAAATAATATATTTTTATTCAATATGTATGTGTTCTCTTTTAGAACATCAATTTTTTGTCATTTACAAATAACATTTTCTTTAATACTCTATGATAATAGATACTGGACGTGATATTAGAATGCATTTATTTTTCTAAGAGAAATTCTTTTAGGGTCAAGAATGGGTAAATATGTAGCTTGATGGTGCTTCATGGTAATTAAGAGGTATGAGAGTTAAGGACACCTTGTGTCTGAATGACACCAGAGTGAGAGTCAGAAATGTACAAATTTTGTCACAATTATTTTTGAAGCTTTCTTTTTGGCTGTAGGAAGTTGCTTAACATTGCAACTAAATTGTTAGCAAGAAGGATAACATTTACCTTTTTGGTATTTGCCTGGCCTAATTAGTTAAAATGTTTACAAAGCACTTATTAAGTGAAAATGGCAAATTACTTTATGCATAATGGAAGTTTATTAATAATTGCAACAATAATGTAAAAGCATTCAGCTTTGAAAACAATCGCATTGATGAGCTGCATAATAATGCATAAGCAGAGTGGCATAAATTAAAAAAAAAAAAAAAAGGCTTCACTGGTGAGGTGTAAGAATGTCATCAGGAGCCTTCAGGACTTGCCAGGCTGCCTGGAACTGCGGGATGAGGAGAGGCAGGACTCCACACGGGCTGAGAGCAGGCAGTCTGATTTAAACTCTTGCTCTTCTATTTTCTTGTTTTGTGATATTTTGAAAATTATCTAATCTCTGGGCCTCACATGCTTTCTCTAAAAATAAGAAGAGATTGTAATATCTACCTCTTCAAGTTATTATGATTAGACAAGAGAGCATGTCAGATTCCAGGGAAGGAGTTTGCCTCTGTTAAAGAAGAGTCGCTTTATGGTACAAAGCTGGGAAGGCACTCAAGACAAATTTCAAACCCCAACATTGGCTTCTGTTTTTAATTCCACTATTGCAAATAATAGAAAAATACATTTTAATTGAAGAAATCACATTGTGATTCTTCTAATGGCATCTATGGGTGGATCAGACATTACAATAAAAATATGTAACTTTGGATTCTCTGCCTCTTTCTTAAAACCAGAGTTTGGATAGTGTGTATTATATAAATAGGAGTTTTGTAGTAAGAAGTCCAGAAATGGAAATGCAACCCAAACTATTGAGAATACCAGATGTGTTGAAAACAGGAGAGAAAATATATATACTTGCTGTGTATAAAAGAGTTTAAACAGGAGGTTGTTAAAATATTAACTATCAAAAAAACCTTAATATTCTGTTTTTGTTATGTTTATTTTTGCCTTTTTTCACAAGATGTGGGCACACAGCACATACATTGTGAGTCTCACATCATGTCACCGCAACACAGCAGTCTAATTCAGGTATAAATCAAGTTAAAATGAAGATGAAGACAAATCTAGAGAAAATAATGACCAAATGTCGTCAAGAAGCCAAAGGGTGTTATCCCTGTCATTTTTGTCTGCTGCCTGGAGCAATGAGCAGGTTGTACTAGTGTTCAGGAAGATTTGGTTCAACTGAACTGAATCAAACTGAATTGAATTGAATTGAAAAATGCACATAGCATAAAGAATGAGCTTTATTTAGCAGTATTAGATAACATATACACATATATTTGATACATAGATAAAAAAATATGAAAAGAAAATGTACATTATGGTTTGGAAAATCTGAGTTTTTAAAATTAGGGACTTGGTTTGAATATCAACTCCATAACAACTTGTTTGAGTGAACATAAGTAAAGTACTTAATCTCCCTAAAATAAGATAATATCTGTAAGATATCTATGCTTATAATACCTACTCCAAATGTTCAGAAGGAAATTAAAAGGATAGTATAATATTAGTCTCATAATAACTGTCCAATAAAGGTGAACTAATAGAATTATTTATTTTATTATCATCAATAATAACAGCATTTTTCTGAGTAATGAAATACTCAGAAAATGAGTAAGTAATATGACTTTCACTCTTTTCTCCCTGGTTGCTTACAGAGAACTGTTCTTGCTGTAGAAATAAAATTTAAATCCTTGCAATTATGTCAAGAGAAGTTTTAGTAATTATTAATCCATAACTTCTTTTAAAACTATAAAATAAAAACCTGAAATAGAGGCACATATATCCTCATAACTTAGTACAACAAAATTCATAACATATTAACTCTTTTTCTTTCCAATTTAATCCTGAGTTGTTTTATTTAGCTACCTATTGCAAAAAGTAATTTGTGTTGATAGGTCTGAGGAAACCTAGAAATTAAGGAGCTAATTAAATTCTTTCTGAGTAATTTTCAAGTCGCTATATTAGTACGCATATGTGCGTGCACATATTCAAACGTCTACAAATCTCCAAATACCATTGGGTGTTTCTGGAAATTGACCTTCCATGATATCTATTTCAACTAACCACTTCCCCTGGGAAAAAAATCCAAACTTTGAGCCATATATCCAAAGGAATCATGATTATGCACCTGGTAAAACTGAACTAGAATGTGAGAAATTATGATCAAAATAGGAGAGAGATGTAATGAGAAAATGATAAATTGTTGTGAATTTACTATTTATAAAGAATCTTTAGAAAGTCTTTATGACATTTAGTTAAAAAATTATAAATATCCAATAAAACATCTAAATAATGGCCTACTTCTATAAATGGTTTAACATCGTCAAAGTTCAATTGAAAGGACAATTTTATAAATTATTTGCCTGCATATTTTAAATTTTATTTTATTATTTTATTTTATTTTATTTTATTTATTTTGTACAGGTAAAAGAAACAATAAGTGCAAAGGCCCTGAGGTGGGAGGGTGTCTGGTGTGTTCAAGGCACAACAGGGCAGCCACAGTGATTAAATCAGCAGGCAGAGTGATCTGGGGGCATGGAGAGAAGGGAGGTCAGGGAGGTTGTGGGGAGTCCAGTGCACTCCACTGAGATGGGCCTGACACATAGGAGCCACTTAACAAGATCTTCTACATATTTTAAAAGGAGTTTTTAAAACATATTTTAAAAGTATTACAGGAAAGCAACATCTGGTATAATAATTTCAGGATATCATCCTGAAATAAAAATATGCTCACAGCTTGCAAAAGACTTTACTGACTGGTGGTGTACATGCAGTATATTCCTATATTTCAAGGAATTTGCTATTTCTATCAGTTGGAACTCTGATATATAAAAATGATAGTTTTGTAATTTTTGCACTTACCAAACTATATTTTTTCAAATGGACATCTGAAAACATAATGCTGTTTATAATAGCAAAGAAAACATAAGTCACCGAAATGTTTCATTCTCTCCTACTAAGTAGTTGCCTTCCACTGTGCAACAGAGTTGCATGCAGGTCTTCTCAAGAGAAGAGATCTTGAGAGCCATAGCTATACTAAATAAAGTAAAGGAAGAGGACTAAGCAGAAATAAATCCTCTCCCACAAGGAGAATGTAACTGAGGATTTAACTAATGATCTAGAATTGGAGTAGCCCTTGAGAATTGTCCCAAAATGGGGCAAGGAGACAAAGCTTTTGTGTTTCCATATCAGTCAGACATTGACTACAAGTTGTCCTGTGGGAGGATCTGGATGAGGATATTTCCTGTGGCCAAAGAGAGCTGTCAAAGAGGGAATCTGGTCTGAGCCATTAGCAGCCAACATTCCCAGGAACTGAATGATATGGGGTTAGCCTGAGGAGGTATCTGGGTGAAACACCATAGTATTCATCACACCTCACATCTTCTACTGCTCAGATCCTTTTGCTTTTATAGTAAATTCATGCCTAAGAACAGTTCCTCCAGGATCATGGTCAGTCTTGTGTTCTGGGAAGCTTAGTGGGGAAGGGCTAGTGAGGACAACTACAGTGAGACACTGCAGTTGATCTCCAGGTTATAATTGAAACTCTTTATCATCCTCCTCCACTATACATCACAGATTCCCCTCACCGTCACCAGCACCTCTGCTGGTCTAGATAGCTTGCCTCATGGAGCAGTCTGAATGAAGATCACTGAAGGGCCTGAACTCCTAGATAGCATGCTCCTCTCGGGGTAGACAATTAAAGCTGGTCATGAGAAGACCAGAAAGTGCCTCAAATAGATCACCTGAAATTCAAACCTATTCTTCCCTGCCTCTAGTGTGTAGTAGCAGGTTGTCCTCCCATGGATGCTATGGGATAATCAGCCTTGCTAGTTGTGATGACTCCTTTCGTTGCCTGATAGTCTCCAAGCACGAAGAGCTTGATGTGACCTGGTGGTGGCTATAGCTTAAAGGTCTGTTTTCCCTGACGAAAATGTTCCTCTTCTCGAAACCAGGGCCTCTAGGATTATAAAATCTAAAGTTGTTGAGTCAGAAAATACAAATCTTCCAGTGGGCCACCAGCAGCAACTGTAAGTGAGGCCATTTCTACTTCATCTCTTGGTTTCCAAATATTCTATGTACTGAGACACCCCATATCATGATCATTGATTTAAGGTGTATCCTCCAACATGAAACAATGGAACCCTGGCCTTACAGAACAACATTTTCAAGCTGTCATCTCAGCTGTACTTTTAAGAAAATGTTTCATCAGTCTGTCAGATTGGAAACATCTGGAGAGTGGATGGAGACTGCATTAGATTGCATATCATGTGCCCATGACTGCAACTTCTTTGAAGTCCAGTAAGCCCCTTGTTCTGAGCAATGTTACACAGCATTCTAGGTTAAGAAACACTCCATAAATCCTAGATATTGATACTAGCCATGACTCAGGTGCCAATAAAAGCAAACCTGTATCTGAAAAATGTGTTGATTACAATGCTGCGTCTTCCAAGGAGAAAAGAGTACTATGTAGTTGACTTGCCACCAAGTGGCTGGTTGGTCTCCTTGGGGGATGGTACTATATCAAGGATAGTATTTATTTCTGTTGGAGGCAGATTGGACGTTTGCTCGCAGTAATTTAAGTCACAGTGAATGGAAGCGTAATTAATTAGGCCAATACCTAACTTCCATCTCTTCCACATGCCTGTTTGGGTCCTGAGTCCACTGTGCCAGCACCAAGGTGGTCAATAATAGAGACTGGCTGATGTTAAATAGCTGAGTTTTGTCTACTCGATTCTTTAGTGCCTCTTTCAGGTTGGATACCACTTACGGGTATTATGATGCAGTATAAAAATCTTCATATTTTATATCTACTCAAAGGTAAATCCACATTCCTCTTCTCAAAATTCTACATTCTATATTTTCTCATCTTATCCCTTTTAGGACCCTGTCCAACCAGATAGGATCCTTGTCTCTACCTTGAATCCTTATATATGTTTACCTTGGGTTACTTCACTTTCAACAAGAAGGTGATAACTAGTTGCACTAGGAAGAACTCTACCCACTGGAGAATTTTCCTTGTTTGCTCTCTAGTAGGGCACTCCTGAGTGAGTTGTAATACAGCAGCAATCCATTTGCTGTGTATATCTATTATCTGTAAACTATGCTTTTTCCTTTTCTATTAGCTGATAATCAGGGAGCCCTTCCCCTATGCTCAGGAAGGAACTCCAATGTATCTGTTCATGCAGCTCACTAAAAATATCATAATCAGAAACTGTGCTACAAAAAGAACAAGTCAGGACAGATAATGAGATAGCATGTTACTATTGCATGAACATGGAAGGCCACTTTTTCCCATTGGTCCCCAAATGAGATGGAATTAGCTACAGTTCCATGTCAGATTATGACAATCGGGAAAAGTATTTGAGAAAGAATGACTGAGTCCCTGGGTCAAGAATCATCCCCGAGGCCAGTAGGTCAGTTCTATTCTTTCCTTCTATCACTATCCACTGCTACTTTTCTTATTAATTTGGGCAAATTGATTTAAAGATGTTGTCATTTTGACAAAAGAAACTTAATATAAATTCTAATATGAATTCAACATATGCCATGTTTGACAGTTGAGGGGAAACCTTTATTCTGTAAATCAACAAAAGTAGCTAATTAAAATAATTGTAAATTTGCAGGGACCAAGTAGCAAATCTTACAATTTTTGATTAGTTGGCTACCCAAAAGTACTTTCCAATCTGTCTCTTGCCCACCTCCAACTATAGAGGCAAAAAAAAATCTACGCTTTCCCTTCTCCAACTCCCTGTTGCAACAGAGTAACTAGCTATCTGGCTCAGTTCTCGAAAATGAGATGCAAGAAAAAGGGTGCTCGAGGAATTTTGAGAATGCTAATAATCTCCCTAGTAGAAGAGTTAACAGGCGGAGGAAGCCTCCTCCTAACTGGACCTTCCTCGTGTCTTGAATGTGACCTTGATATTGAGAGCTCTTGAAATTGTGAGGGGTAGAAAAAGAATCACAGAGAAGCTGGGCCAGAATCCGTCCAGAGCTAAGCTGTTGAAACAATACCAGCAACTGCATTCTTACCTACACTTTGCTATATGAAAAAATAAAACTCCTTATTGTGTAAGCCACTGGTATTTGGCTTTTCCTTTTAAAATTATTTGCAATTATAAATTATCCATTACCAGAACTGACAATTTACTACACTTAGTTTCTACAATCTTCGAAAACCTAGAATAGGAATTGGCATTAAATAAAAATATACTAAGTAAACTAAACAAAACTAAAGTGAGTTAAAAAAATACCACAAGGAGGTAGAACACATTATGTTTGCCTTGATGATGTCACTCAAGTCACTGGAATAAAAAAGAACCTAAGGTTTTGTTAGTTTTGTTTTAAATACTCAATACCATTTTTTAGTTGAATGACAGAGGTGGAAAATATAATTAATTATATATTGATTTAGGCGTTGGTGCTTTGGTTGCTGCTACATGTTTGTATATTTTTATAGGTGACAGGATAATTATGAAATGCCCACATTACCCATATCATGAGTAGCAAGTGTCATTTAGAGAGGTTTCCATGAGATTTCCCGCAAAACATTTTCCCAGACAGAGGGAGTGAGGGGTGTGTGTGTATGTGTGTGTGTTCCAAGGCAATTCACAGCACTGGAATTGTATCTCCATGAATGCAATCACAAATAAGCACACACAATAAATTTAGAAAAGAAATAGGGTGAAAATATGTTATTACATGAAATGTAACATTTCCTCTAGTACTATTCCTTACAATGATGACATTAATTATCAGATCAAACTTAGTAAAAAAATAAATAAATAATATGATTCAATAGGTAAGTTAGGAGAATAGTGTATTAAATGAAAAGAAGGATGTGATATGATAAAAGTAAATAAAATATTTAACTGCCCTCTAAATTAGTTCTGAATGGAAACATAAAATAGTAAGTTAGAAAATCATTAATTCCTGAATTAGGGGATTTTCAAAATAAGGGGCAGTGCAATAATCCCCATGTTAAACAATCGTAACAGAAGACTCAGAAGTACTGGGCACTTGAACTCATGTAAATGAAGTGAAAAGGGCAATACCCCATTTCTCCCATGGCGAAGATCCACACAGAAGAATAGTACCTGAGATATCTGAAATCATCTGCTAGAACCTTTGAGTGTGTTTGGAAATTAATCCCCATTTATATAGTAACTCATCAGATAGTTTTAAAAACAACTCATTATCCAATATCCTGAAGTCATGAGCAAAGCTTATGAAAATAAAAACCCTCCTGTTTTCCTTTAAGATTGTTACGAAAGTGTTTCCATTTATTTTCAGGAAGCAGCAGAGAGAGAATAAGGGCAGATTGCCAAATTTGAGACTAGGGATGTCCTTGAAGACAGCCTAAACCAAAACAAACACAAAAACAAACATGTCTACAATTAAAAGATAGTAACACTGAATTATAATTAGTTGTCTCAGGAAGTAAAGATATTTTCAGTTAACTGAATGGGTGACAATTACTTGGATTATTGTCATACTTAAAATGTCAGTGTTAAATGATTGCTTTAAGCACATAATAATAAATTCTGCATTCTTAAGTGGCAAATACAACAAAGCTAAATATAGGGAATGTTTTTACTGGAAGCAAAATTAAACATTAACAGAAACCTGCAACATACATTTTTAAATCACAGGGAACAAAAGAGGAATAACCATAGAGGAATGAACCTAGTTCTGACACTTACCTCTTTGCTTAGAATTAGGAGCAGGTCAAAAACTCATGGAGAAAATCTGTTTGAGGGCACACCTGTCATTTGAGGAGCACATGCATAAGGCGGGATACTACAGAGAATTCTACAGAACTTTAAAGACCCCCTTCCTGGAAATCTGGGTTAATTATAGCATTTATGAAAATAGCATTGGTTAATTTCACACCTGCTGTTAAATCCTACATGATTTCCTGGGATATGTTGTGATTACATTATAGTCCTGCAAACCATATTTTCCTCATGTCAGTGTTAATTGTACAGGATTAACAAATAACAAGTGCCATTTGCTTATATTACTACTGTCAGTAACGTCTCCCTTTGTCTCCAGCGTAGGTTCTTACTTCCTTTTGAATCCCCATGTCTCCTGAGCAAGCATAAAGCCCTCTGTGATTCAGCTGTGGTAGTTTTTCATCCTCCAAACCATGCCACCTGGAAATTAATACCACTAAGCAGGAAGTTATCGCTAACCTCAATGCTGTGGTAAGGGACAGTTCTTGCCGCTGCCAACTAAAGTCTGTTTGAATATTTTAGAAATTCTTTTATTCATCACCTATGGTTCAACCAACAGTGTTTTGAACACTGAGAAGCAACAAAGCAGAAATAACATGGTCTCTGTTCCTCTTTTTCCCTAGAAAAAGAAGCATGTCCCATACCAATTGTGGATAGTCCAACTGGAAAGTTTTATCAAGCCTGGGGAAGAGAAAAGGCCAATGTAGCCAGGAATATTTAGGGACCATCTGCTTAGAAAATGGTGGATTTGAAGGACTAGGTTGAAAATATAAAAGCAGAATTTGAGAAGAAGGTAGTGGTAAGTGACCAGAGAAATTCTAGCTGCTCCTCGTCTTTCTTTACAAAGGGGAAAAATATTTTCCTTTAAAAAAGCTATAGAAAATAAATCTTTAAAAGACCCATTTGTTCTTAATTGTTAATATCCTGAATTACACACTCCTTAAAAAGGAAATTAAGAAGAAAAAGTTAACTATTCTTTCTGTTTAAAAAAATAATGCTTTATATTGTTCCAAATTATTATTGTTTTTCCTTCAGAATTTATATACCCAGGAGACCTAATTGTTAAGAGCTTTCAAACTCACAATTTTGAAGGAAAATTTATCCCCCTTTAAAGTTAAGACTTTCTTTGAATAGTTCTATTTAATAAATGAACAAGTCAAACAGTCAATTACACTAAATGCTTTCATGCAGAGGGTAGTATCTGCATGAAATTACTGCTCAGAACATGGATGAAAACAGATGCAGAATCATGTCACATCACAATGGCTATTAGTGGGCCAGTCGGAAATACCGATTCACAAATTGTAGTTAAGTGTTAATACGTGACACCACCACTGGATAGGTGTCACTTGATGTGGTCACATTTATTTGTGCCGGAATTTGGAATAGTATAAAAATAAAAATTAAGGTTGAGGTTGTCTTTTCAGAAGCTTTTGAACTTTTTCTGCCTCTCTAATGGAAAAAGTGTGGATTTTTAGCTTCAATCAGGATTTGGTTTCAAAACAATTAACCATTTACCAACCATGCAGTAGTGGGCAAATCAATTAACCTTTAGTATGGCAACTTTATGCTCTTTAAAAGTGGGGTAGGATTGAGTGTGGGAGGCAGGGGTGGGTGGAGTGGAGGAAAGCAGTGGTGGGAGAATGGAGACAACTATATGTGAACCACAATAAAAAATAAATTTAAAAAAATAAAATAATTTCTTAAAAATGGAATAATGAACAACTGAAACAGTTTGTACTGAGGAAAAATCTGGGAGGCAAATAGTAATGCTGACTCAAAACTCTCTTGTTATAACAGTAAAATAATTGAATCACTACTTACCCATTTAATAAATATGGTTAGAGCTCCTGCTATGTATGAAAACTACAGAGAAGTGAATATAGTTACAAGGCTATATTATGAAACTGGAGAAACAGGAAGCTTAAATTAACTGAGAGTTGTCTCTGGGCAAGTAAGATGATGGCTGAACACCCCAGTGTGGGCACCTATGACTGCTCTTTTTGTACAGTTTTTCAAAAATTTCTAGTATCAGAAAAATTTCATAGGATAATGACTCAATTCATAAAAAAAAGAGAAAAACATAAAATGGGGTTGCAACCATACAAGCCTCAATAGCCATGTGTTCTGCATCTGAATTTAAATCCATTTGCATTTGGATTCAACCAACTATGGATTTATAATATTTGGGGGGGAAAATACATAGTTGTTGACATGTCACATGTAGTTAGGCCTAAAGTGGCTGTATTTATTTGTACTGAATGTGTACAGGCTTTTTTTTTCTTCTCATTATTCTCTAAGCAATCCAATGTAACAACGTTTTGCATTGTATTTACATTGTATCAGGTATTATAAGTAATCTAGAGGCTATTTAAAAGATACAGAAGGGGCGGGGGATCCTACCGCGCTGGGGAGCACGCTCAAGGAGCCTGCGTGAGAGTGCAGAGAGAGCCAAAGAAATAGTCCATCCCTGACCGAAGGGGTCACAGAGCTGCCCCAAGCAGGAGTCAGACACAGACAGTAGACTCCTGGAAGGCTCAAACAAACAACCCAAGGTCATATAGGGTCAACAACTGACATCATCAGAGGCAGGCCAAAAAAGAAAAGGGGAAAATAAATAAATAGATAAATAAATAGACCCACCTACTACCATAGAAGTTTAATTCACAAAGTCAGGAAATCGAGATGGCCCAATTGAACCAGAAGCAAAAATAAATAAATAAATAAATAAGTAAATTACATAACAGACTCTCAAAAAAATGGGAAGAAAAAGAAGTTCCCCCAAATGAGTGGAAAAGGGGACTCCCCACAGAGAGAGCTAAATGAAATAGAGGCAACGGAACTATCAGATATCGAATTCAAAACAACGGTTCTAAGGAAGCTCAATGAGCTCAGCCAGCTCAAAGAGAACTATGAGAAACTGCAGAGAAACTATCAGGATCTTACAATAAACTATATCAACCTGGAAAAGGACATAGAAACTATCAAGAAGACACAAGAGGATATGAAGAATACCATTTCTGAATTGAAGAACAAAGTAGAAAGAATCCAAAGCAGGCTGGGTGAAGCCGAGGATCGAATCAGTGAGATGGAGAATAAGGTAGAAAGAAGCTCCCAGAAAGAACAAGAAATGGAAAAAAGACTCAAAAAGAATGAAGAGGCATTTAGGGAAATGCAGGACAACCTGAAACGCAATAATATCCGTATAATAGGGATCCCAGAAGGAGAAGAAGAGGAGCAAGGGATAGAGAACCTCCTCGAAAAAGTAATGATGGAAAATTTCCCTAATTTGAGGAGAGAAAGGTTCTCATGGATCCAGGAGGCACAGAGGACCCCACTCAAGAGGGACTCAAGGAGGTCCACTCCAAGACACATCATCATTAAAATGGCAAATATCAAAGACAAAGAGAGAATCCTCAAGGCAGCAAGGGAGAAGGAGAAAGTAACATACAAGGGGGCCCCGATACCCCTAAGAGCTGACTTCTCAACAGAAACACTACAAGCCAGAAGGAAATGGCAACAAATATTCCAAGTCATGAAAAGCAAGGGCCTACAGCCAAGGCTGCTCTACCCAGCTAGGCTCTCCATTAAAATAGAAGGAGAAATACAGAATTTCCCAGACAAGAGAAGGCTAAGAGAATACATCTCTACCAAACCAGCACTCCAAGATATGCTAAGGGGACTAGTTTAAGCAGATGAAGGAACAGAATGAGACAGAGAGGAACACAGGTACAAAGAGAAAAGATAAGTAAGTTTCTATCAGTAATATCTCTCAATGTGAATGGACTAGATGCCCCAATCAAAAGACACAGGGTAGCTGAATGGATAAGAAAACATGACCCACACATATGCTGCCTACAAGAGATCCACTTCAGAGAAAGAAACCTACACAGAGTGAAAGTAAAGGGAGGGAAAAACATATTCCAAGAAATGGGCATGAGAAAAAGGCTGGGGTTGCCATAATTGTATCAGACAAAGTAGATTTCAAAACAAAGTCCATAAAAAGAGACCCCGAGGGACACTTTATATTACTTAAGGGAAGAATCTATCAAGAAGACATCAATATTGTAAACTTATATGCTCCCAATATAGGAGCCCCCAAGTATATAAGGAAATTGTTGTATGACTTCAAAAAAGATATAGACAGCAACACACTGATAGTAGGATAATTCAACACCCCACTGTCAAAAATGGACAGATCTTCCAAACAAAACATTAATACGGATATTGTGGAGCTGAATGACACACTGAATCAAATAGACTTAACTGACATATATAGAACTTTATATCCCAAAGAAGCAAAATACACATTCTTCTCAAATGCTTATAGCAGTTTTTCAAAGATAGACCACATGATAAGACACAAAGCAAACCTCAGCAAATTCAGGAACATTGAAATAACACCAAACTTTTTCTCGGACCACAAGGGCTTGAAACTGGAAATCAACCTCAAAGAGAAACTTCAAAAACTTGTAAACTCATGGAGACTGAAGGGTGGACTATCAAACAATGAATGGGTCAATAATGAGATAAGAGAAGACATCAAAACATTTCTGGAAACAAATGAAAATGAACAGACAACAGTCCAGAACTTATGGGACACCGCAAAGGCAGTCCTGAGAGGGAAGTTCATAGCAATACAGGCTTACCTAAAACAGATAGAAACATTTCAAATAAAAGACCTAACACTACAACTTCAAGAACTGGAGAAACAACAACAAATAAATCCTAGAGCAAGTAGAAGGAAGGAAATAGTCAAGATTAGAGCAGAACTGAATGACATAGAGATGAAAAGAACAATTCAAAGGATCAACTGATCCAGAAGCTGGTTCTTTGAAAAGATAAATAATATTGACAAGCCTTTAAGCAGACTCATCAAGAATAGAAGGGAGAGGACCCAAATTAATATCAGAAATGAAAGAGGAGAAATAACAACTGATACCACAGAAATACAAAGGATTGTCAGAAACTACTATGAATAATTATATGCCAAGAAATTTGAAAATCTTGATGAAATGGACAAATGTTTAGAAAAGTATAATCTTCCAACACTGAAGGAGGAAGAAACAGAAAGCTTGAACAGACCGATAACAGCTGGGGAAATTGAAGCAGTCATCAAGAAACTCCCGGCACACAAAAACCCAAGGCCAGATGGTTTCACAGGAGAATTTTACAAAACATTTAAGGAAGAGCTAACCCCTGTCCTTCTCAGACTATTCCAAAAAATCCAAGAGGAGGGAAGACTCCCAGACTCTGTCTATGAGGCCAGCATCACCCTAATCCCAAAACCAGATAAAGACCCTACAAAGAAAGAAAACTACAGGCCAGTTTCGCTGATGAACATAGATGATAAAATCCTCAACAAAATATCGGCAAACTGCATCCAGCAGTACATTAAAAAGATTATCCACCACGATCAAGTGGGATTCATCCCAGGCATGCAGGAACAGTTCAATATACGCAAGTCAATAAACATGATACATCACATAAATAAAAGAAAACACAAAAACCACGTGATCATCTAGATAGATACAGAAGAAGAATTTGATAAGGTACAGCACGCATTTATGATCAAAACACTCAGCAAAATGGGAATAAAGGGGGCATTCCTCAACGTAATGAAGGCCATATATGAAAAATGTAGAGCCAATATCATACTCTACGGGCAATCACTGAAAGCTTTCCCACTAAGATCGGGAACACGACAAGGATGTCCGCTTTCACCCCTTCTTTTCAAGATCGTATTGGAAGTCCTAGCCACAGCAGTCAGACAAGAAAAAGAAATAAAAGGCATCCAATTGGAAAGGAGGAAGTAAAGCTATCATTTTTTGCAAATGACATGATAGTGTACATAGAAAACCCTGTACCAAACTCTACCAAAAACTCCTCAACCTAATAAGTGAATTTGGCAAAACAGCAGGATACAAAGTCAACAGTCAGAAATTAAAGGCATTTTTGTACACCAGTAATGCAATAGAAGAATAAGAAATCAGAATAAAAATACCATTCGATATAGCAAGAAGAAAAATAAAGTACCTGGGAATAAATTTAACCAAAGAAGTAAAGACCTGTACGCAGAAAACTATACTCATTGAAGAAAGAAATTAAAGAAGACACAAATAAATGGAAGCATATACTGTGCTCATGGATTGGAAGAATTAATATCATCAAAATGTCCATACTACCCAAAGCAATTTATAGATTCAGTGCAATACCTATTAAGATACCATTGATGTATTTCACAGAAATAGAACAGACATTTCAAAAATTTATATGGAACTATAAATGACCCCGAATAGCTGCAGCCAATTTTGAGAAAGAAACACAAAGTAGGAGGGATCACAACACCGGAAATCAAACTACTACAGAGTCACTATACTCAAAACAATCTGGTACTGGCACAAGAACAGACCCATAGACCAGTGGAACAGAATAGAAAGCCCAGAAATAAGCCCAGGTCTTTATAGGCATCTAATATTTGACAAAGGGGGCAGAAGCATAAAATGGAGCAATAACAGCCTCTTCAACAAATGGTGTTGGGAGAGCTGGACGGCTACATGCAAAAAATTGCAATTGGATCATCAGCTGACACCTTACACAAAAATAAACTCAAGATGGATAAAAGACTTCAATATCAGTCACAACACCATAAAAGTCCTAGGGGAGAACATTGGCAGGAAACTCTCAGATATCCCACACAGCAATTTTTTCACTGATATGTCTCCTAAAGCAAGGGACATAAAGGAAAGAATAAACAAGTGGGACCTCATCAAAATTAGAAGCTTCTGTACGGCTAAAGAAAACATCAGCAAAATGAAAAGGGAGCCAACTGTATGGAAAAATATATTTGCTAATAATACATTTGATAGAGGTTTGATCTCCAAGATATATAAAGAACTCACTCGACTCCACTCCAAGATGACAAACGAGCCAATCAAAAAATGGGCAAAGGACCTGGCGGACGCTTTTCCAAGGACATACAGAGGGCCCAGAGGCATTTGAAAGGATGCTCAGCATCACTAGTCATCAGAGAAATGCAGATCAAAACCACCATGAGGTACCACCTCACACCGGTCAGAATGACCATCATAGGCAGATCAACAAACAACAGGTGCTGGCGAGGCTGTGGAGAAAAGGGAACCCTAGTCCACTGTTGGTGGGAATGCAGACTGGTACAGCCACTGTGGAAAGCAGTGTGGAATTTCCTCAAAAAGCTGAAAATGGAACTGCCTTTTGATCCAGTGATTCCCCTACTAGGACTATACCCTAAGAATACCAAAACGTCAATACAAAAAACCTATGCACCCCAATGTTCATAGCAGCACAATTGACAATAGCCAAGTGTTGGAAGCAACCTCAATGCCCTTCAGTAGATGATTGGATCAAAAAAACTATGGTACCTTTACACAATGGAATACTATGCAGCAGAAAGAAAAAAAGAACTACTAAACTTCACGACAGCATGGATGGAACTGGAGAGCATTATGCTAAGTGAAATAAGCCAGGAGGCGCAAGACAAATACCATATGATCTCACCTATAAGTGGAACCTAACCAACAATACAAAGATGCAAGGAAAATATGACCAGCAACACTGAAAGGAAAAGAAATCAACAGAAACAAGAGGGAAGGAGGGAGGGGGGGGCGGGGAAAAGGAAGGGAAGGGGAAAGTCAAGGAACATATAGCAAGGACTCATGGACAAAACAAAAGGGGAAGAGCTGAGGGAGGGAAGAAGGGAAGGGGCAAGGGAAAGTGGTGGGTGGTAGGCAGAGACAAATGTATTTGAAAAAATAAATTAAAAAATAAAGAAAGCAAGAAAAAAATACAGAAGGATGTGTGTAGTTTACTTACAAATACTGTGCCATTTTAGGTAAAAAATTTGAGCCTCCATGAATTTTGGTGTCCCAGGTGGGGGGAGTCTTAAGACCAATCCCTATGTATACCTAAGGATGACTGTATTAATAACCTGATGTAAATATAAAGAATTCTAAATGAATGTGGTTGGAGGAATCATGCCTCCTAATATTAAACTGTACTATAAGGCCGTAGTAATCAAAACAGTATGATACTGGCCTAAAAACAGACGCAGAGATTAATGGAACACAGAGAAGAGAGAGATCAGAAATAAACCTGTACCTTTACAGTCAATTGACATTTGACAGAGGAAGCATGCACATAATGAGCTAAAGATAGTTTATTCAGTAAATGGTGCTGGGAAAATAGTGCAGAGAAATGAACTAGACCACATTCTTATGCCATAGACAAGAAAAATTTCAAAATAGATTAAAGACTTAAATGTTAGACTTGAAACCATAAAAATCCCAGAAGAAAACATAGGCAGTAAAATCTTGGGCATATCTCCTCTGGCAAGGGAAACAAAAGAAAGAAAGAAAGAAATGGGACTACGTCAAACTAAAAAATTTTTGCGTAGCCAAGAGAACCATCATCAAAATTCAATCTTCATTAAAAACTCTTATGACAAAGTTCAGCTTGTCTGCCAAAATCAATACCATGAACAAGCATCAGTAGCAGCAGTTCCTTTCAGCAGAACTAGGGTACCTACGTTTACTTTTGTTCACATCTCTGTATCCAGGGAAGGATCAAGTATACAATTAGCATTCCACAAATATCATTGCCATGGCATGGAATAGCATGTATTTGTTTTTCTAGGACTCTTTATGTATTCCTGTGCTGGTTATCAACATGAATGTTAGGAGTTATATTTTCTACATCTGAATCTACACAGTTTTAGGTTAGAATCACCCAAAAGCAGGGCCCACTTATCCATTAAAAAATCTGAATTAGCTACATAATTTTCAAGGACCAGTGCAAAATGCAAAATGAAAATGTAGGGCCCTGTGTTTGTTCATTAGGGCTGCCATAACAATGTACCACAGACTGGGTGACTTAAACAACAGAATTTTTTTTTCCATAATTCTGGAGACTGGAAGTTCAAAACTGAGTTGCCAACAGCATTGGCTTTCAAATGGCCTCCTTTTTCACTGTATCCTCACATAGTCTTTCCCCTGTGTTTGTGCATCTTTGGTGTCTTTATATGTCTAATGTCCTCTTAGAAAGACATCAGTGCTATAGGATTAAGGCCCACCTAACAATCACATTTTAACTTAGTTACCTGTTTAAAAATGCTATCTTCAAATACAGTCACAATTTCAGGTACTAGGTGTCAAGGCTTCAACACAGAAATCTTAGGGGACACAATTCAGCCAATAACAGATCCCTTGTTCAAGGAGCAGAAAAAAAGTGTCATTAAAGGTACTAAAATATAAAACACATCCTTTTCTCATGCCATCTTTCTCTCTCAATGTGGCGTATTTTTTACTTTGCTATTTAATGGTGCACTTCATTGAATATAGAAAACTCTCTGGCTTAATGCGGACTCACCCAGGCTCCAAGAGACTCTGCCGTGACTCGGCTGGGAGCCTGCCATCTGCCATCTGCTGGACCAATGCGCCAAAGCCCAGCTAGGAGCAGGAAAGTCATTCCACCTAGAGATGCCACCTGAGTCCCTGTGCCCAGATCACCACTTGTAGTGGAGGGCAGCAGTGGTCACTGAGCAGGGTGGGGACATGTAGGCTGACCAGGCCCCAGAGCAACAGTTACTACTTTCTGAAAGTCTTTTCACGGCCAATCACAGAAATGGTGAGACACAGGTGCTCGGTGGGATATAATTTCTTCTCATTCTCCTCTGCACTGAGGGTAGCTCTTCTTACAGAGTGCTGACCTTGTTGACCAACAGTGTTCTCCACTCAGAACCAGTTATTTGACCCAAAAAGCCACATCTCCCATTGGTGCTTCCATAAGTCCCTCTTGCAGTTCCACTTCAGTGGTTGGCTGTGCTCACTCTGTGCCTCGGCTTGTCTCTGAGCATGTGTTTCAGGGTGATTGGAAAGTGAATTCTCCTGTGGTACTCCTTCAGCTTTCTGCTTCGGGTCATCACTTCCCCAACTCTTACACATTTGTGCACAGTGTAATTCCTATCAGAAATCCAATATCCCTAGTATTTTCAGTGTCTCTGCTTTCCTGACTGAACCCTTGCAAAATCCTTCCCATACCTGTGCACATATCCCTTTGCAGTTTAACTTTCTTGCTATTCTCATCAATACATAGAGTTTATTTCCTTATTTTTGAATCATGGGCAGCCTGAGGCTTGCTTTGGTCAACAGACTATGTCAGAAGTGACATAGTAATACACGACAAATTTAAAAAATTTATTACAAGAAAATATGCTACCATAACAAAAAAAATCTAAAATCTGTGGCATTGGCATTGGTAGGAGATGGGATTATGGGTAAAGTCTGGAAAAGTAGCAAGGAAACCATTTGTAGAGGGGAAAGCAGTGAGAAAACTGATAGAGGATACTGGTTTCTAATACAACATGGAAGTTGAACAATTTGCAAAAGCATCACTTGTAATAAACATGATAGAAAATATACATAGGAAACTTGCAGATCTAGCTAAGGAGAACTTTAGAAACAATGATGAACTTAATCAGCAGTGCTTCTGGCTGTGTATAACAAAGTACTTCCAGAGAGGTAGGAACCCAAGAACGGACTATTCATTTTGGAAATATGGAAAGCAAAAACTTGCTTGGTTTATAAAGGAAAATATTTCTCACCTTCCGTCTCTTCAGCCAACAGAAGATTCTCTAAAAAATCATTTAAAAAAGGCTTCAGAATAAAGAATCAAGGATATGACAATAAGACCATTTGTTAAGACCTGAAAATGATTTTAGTAGATCCCCTTACAATATAGAGGCTCTCTAAGAATATTGGGAAAATCAGTCCTCAGCATTCAGACCTGCCATCCAAGGTAGAGCATAACTATATCACAAAGAATCGTGTGTGTGTGACTAATTAATATGAATCTAACAAAAGTGGACATATTTAATCTGCTACACAAGTTTTTAAGAAACTTTTACCAGCATGGTAAAAGCATTGAAGAAAAGCACTTCAAAATAAAAGGGGCTTCTGTGCCCCCAACTTTCTGTGGTCAGGAAGCAAGGTAAGAATGCCATTTGATTGCAAACATGAGCAATTTCTTAATAAACAAAAAGACATGCAGAAGGTGGAGTTCAGTGCTTAAGAAACTAAGAGCAGAGGAAAATACTGGTATAGGGAACTACTTACAGGAAAATAAGTGAACTCTACTCAAGAAATATTTCCTGCCCCTGGAAGATGGTACCCAACAACAACATATGCTCAGCTGGCTTTCAAAATTGCTATGGACCAATTATTTATATGAGCCACTGTTCCTCTCCTTTGGAAAAGAATGTCTATAATGGTTACCCTATCCTTCCAGATGTGTGTATATGGAGGCAAGATGAAGATAACCAGAACTTTTAGTTCATTGGTCACTGGATCAAGAGCAACTATATTTGACTAGCCGAATCAAAGAAACTTAATTCAGATCTGGCTGAGAATTAGATTATGAAATCCTGCATGATTTGATTCTAATGTCATGATGAAATAAGGTGGATTAGGGGAGTGTATTTTAAGGTAAAGGTGATTGTGCTTATATTTGAAAAGTATGTGAATAATTATGACCAAAGAGTGGACAGTGCTAGATTATCTCCACTAAGTAATTGATACATCTATCATATGTTTATAATTCTGGGGTCAGTATGCTAGTGGTTAGGGTAAAATAGTAAGTAAAAACAGATATAGTTCATTCCACTGTGGAGTTTTGAGTCTAGTGAGCATAGAGAGATATTAATAAAATAAATTACAAATAAGGATAAATTGCACCAATGGTGGTCATTAAAAATGAGAGATATATGGTGTTATAAGAATCAAAATAGGGATCTAGGAAGTCACTAAGAATGAGTAGAAGGCAACAGGTCAAGAAGAGAGGGAATAGTTTCTAAACAGAGGAATCAAGTTCCTCTGGAGGGAGGGCCCAGCAGAATATGTGTCAAACTCTGATGTTTTTTAAAAAAATCCAAACACTATCCACAGTTAAAGTTATTCTCAGGTACTGCTAGTAGATAGTCTCAATTCTAAATCTTAAAGAGCCTAATTGCTCAAAACTATGATTTTGAGGCAAAACAAAGAACAGATGACCATTAATCTAGTTCCTGGAATTGCACATTTAGAAAGAATTAAATTATTCCATGTTAAAGTAAACAAAACATGGAATCCTGAGCAGAAGTATGATGGACCCCTAAATGTAGATTGAGCTTAGTCATTTGCCAAAATATTACTAATAGCCCTGTTATTTACTAAGATAAAGGGGATATTTTACAAGATGGAGAGATATATTTCTTATAATTATAATTCAAAAACATAAATTTTATAAACATTAAGTTGTTTTTATAAAAAGCATACAATATTTGTTTTAATATTTTGGTTTGTGATTCTTTTTGAAAAACTGCCTTGTTTATAGAGATTGAAAGTCCATGTAAAGAACTTTATTGATTACTGTTGAGATTCAATTGTAATGTTTACAGGAAATTCTTCATCAGTGAGACTGAATAGAAGTAAGTCACAGAATTAGGTTTCTGTCCATTAAATAAAGAAACAGAACTCTTTCTAATTATAAAGAATAATATCTACTGGTTATATCTGAGGTAATTAACATCTCCCATAAGGCAAAGATTTATACCAAAGTGCAGAAATAAAATATAATAACAGAAAGTTCAGATTCTACACCTCAACAAAATATGACACTCAGAATCTACTGTTAATGTTCCCATATTGTGTATCATCTTGTATTCAAGTTATCATGATTAGAAACCAAAAAGTTACACAATTTTTTTAATGTAAAAGGAAAAAAGCACATAAATGTGTTGAGTATTTGCAATAGTATTTATAAAAATTAAAGTGCTACTTAACCTTGACAAGTGGAAGTTGGAAATTGAACCAGGCATTTTTTTTATCTATTGACAATATTGCCTTATCATGTGGCACTTTGTCAACATTTTAATGATTACTGAGATTTTGGAAACTTAGTTGTGATTGTGCTGGATCACATCTCTGAAGAACATCTTCTGCTTGTTGATATAGGGGTATCCATGGGTCTCTTATAAGTAAGTCAGTTCACTCAGAAGGATATTTATAATGTTGAGAGGTCGTGAGAAAAAAATAGAAGGTTTTCTAATTATGGACATCATGAAGAGAAACTAGTGTCACATAATCCAGGCTATTTTTTTCCCATACAAGCTAAGAAACTTTAACATGAAAGGGAGAAGAAAAAAATGGTGCTGAGGAAGCACTTTTTTAATCAAATTACAGTAGTCTTCCCCAATCAAGTATTAAGCATATATAAATAATAAAACTAAATAGTAAATGCAAGCCTTATGAAGACAAAAAAAGTCCTGTATAAATAAGGCACATAACTATCTCTGAACTGCAATTTATTACTTGACAAATGAAAACTGAAACACATTCTTCTATCATCGTTTAGAAAATTGAATAATATATGTGAAAGTGTAACTATCAAGTGTTATACAAATACTACATAACATTAATAAAATAAAATCATCACTCCCATTATCACCTCTATTAAAGGTACTATTACACAATGTGTACATGGAATCAACACTTGATCTTACTTGGGAAATGATTTTAAAATTCCCTGTTTTCAAGATCTGACTTTTACTGATATTAATGTAGGCACCTAATCACTAGCTAACAAAGCACATTGCCTTACAATTTCTTTATTTTATAATTTCTTTCACCTCTACAGTTTAACAATGCATCGGAAAGGTTCTTATGCAGCATGATCAAAGAAGTATGATAGTTTGTAATCTACTCAACACAAAAATGCATGCTTTGACCAGAATTATAACTTCCTGATATCGTCATGCCTTGTTAACTTTGTGAATGTGAGGGGAGAAAAAGCCTTTTTGAGAAACACTGATACTCAAAAAGCCCCCTCCTATCCTACGATGGAAACCCACTAGCTCATCAGATTTAGCTGAAAAGAGAAAAAAATTGTCTCTCTTGGATTTACTGTGGTACCACTGGTTGCAAAATAAAAGACGTGGCAAGAGTTCAATTGTGATGATAGAGATAAAGACACACAGTTCCTTTCTTAGTGTCACCCTTGGCCACCTTCAACTCCACTCATTATTTCCTTCTAGATTTTCAGGTAATAACCTTAAAACTCATTTTTAAGAATATTTTTAAAAAGCTTTCCAGGACTGGAGAGAAGTTTAAGAATAGTGATTTATTTCCTAAAACCTTAGAATTTTGTCTTAAGTTATTTTTTGAAAACTGTAGTAAAATTTTGAACTCATTTGTAAAAACATGTGAACTTCTTCCCAGGAATGAAGAGAGTACAAAAAACAAGAATCCATTTCAGAAATCCTTATAAATTTTGCTTTCAATTTTTTTTAAAATGCAATAAATACAAATGGAAATTATAAGGTTAAGTAGAGAAATAGTACAGCCATTTACATTTGGCAGTTCTTCCCTTTAAAAAACAGAATACTGGACATGTAAGGTCTTCCTTTATTGAAAGAAAACTTCAAAGTTAAGAGTAATTTGTGGATTAACTGGTAAACAATGCATAACAAATTACATTAATAGCTAGTTAAAAGCCCTATAAAGATGGTCTATCCTGTATCATTAAGCAACAGGATTGATCAAGAACCTCTGACACATTAAAATGCTGATTCACAAATGAAGTTCTTTTAAAGAACCAAATAAACTTCTCTGTACTCCCATAGGAAACAGATATTTTTTTTATGCCTGAGAAAACAGAGGCACAAAAAGTTTAAACTTATTCGAAGACATTATTAATTGATAAAGCCAAGATTTAAATGCAAGTAGTAAATTGCATAGCTTGTGCTCTTAATCACTGAGCCTGGTTATATTTCTAGATTAAAATGTCTCCAAGGGACATTCCACAAAAGTACAGAAGAATAAAACCACCATAAACCAATGGCAATTGTGAGTTAAACATTTTATTTTGCATAATTACAGTTGGTCTATATGAAGCATAATATGTTTTGTTCACTTGTGGTTGTAAATGTTCAGTTAGTAAAGTATCCTTTTCAAGTCTGAGGTTAGATGATGCTTTTAGTTCTTAAAGGGAAATAGTGCATGTTGATTTGATAAAAGCACTTATTTTGTCAAATCTATAAACAAATATTGCAAGGAAAGCATTCAAAAATATACATTTCAAAAGAAACTAGATAAAGGATTAAATTACCTAGTTTGTTCTACGCCTTCTAAACCTAGATTTCTAAACATAGTAACTGATCATTATTAAATCCCCATGGCCTGGCTCATCACCAGTCCCACTCCCAACTTCAAATCAATCCTAGAACCAGGAAAGGGTTTATAATAAAAATTCCAATGAAAGACGCTTTGGTGTAGGGAATTGTTGCTATGGGCTCTATCTGTCTTTGGTAACTATTTCCCTAGTAATTGTTTCTACAGTAAAAAAGTTTATATCCTCTGGATCCTCAGTGACTCAAGATCCTCTCTTAAAGCTCCATCCCCATTGAATGAAGTTCCTTATCTATTCCTACAGTTTCTTTTCTTTTAATCCTCACCCAAAGATATGTTTATGGATTTTAGAGGGAGAGGAAAAGAGAGAGACAGAGAGAGAGAAAGATGGACGTGAGAAAGAAATATCCCTTAGTTGCCTCCAACAAGTGCCCCACTGGGCATCAAACCTGCAACCAACGTATGTGCCCTGACCAGAAATTGAACCCACAACCTTTTGGTTTATGGGATGACACTCCAACCAACTGAGCACCTGGTCTGGTTTGGGGTAGCCGAGTAGTTGTACAAAGAGCACATGACATAGAATTAGAGGGCTATATCTAACTCCTAGATATGATAGTTAGTAGCTGAGTAAATTTTATTCAGTCACTCAACTCTCCTAAATATTAATGACTACCTCTGAAAGATAATAATAACCATAATAATAGACTAGTGTCCCTGGGTAAACTGTTGGTGCTATGTTGGTGGAGGCTGCACCTGATGCATATTTTGTATCTGTAGTACCCCCTCTATAGTCAATGTTCATAAGTATATGCTGTATCCATACATGAAATAATGAATAAACAATTTTCCTCTTGATTCTTTGGTTCTTCCTAAAACAAAATTCCAGACTTACCCAATCTGACATATCCCATTGGCTCCTAAGCCCTGGTCACACTTTGACATCTAAGGCTAAATTAGTATTGGTGCAGGTTTTTTGGAGCTCAGGCCATCTCACAAAGTAATATGGAGTATTAAACACTTGATCTGATATTTTCTTTTTCTTTTTGTTTTTATCCCCCAACTAATAATGCAATCAAAGCTCAAAGAATCATCATAAACATTAAATTCTGTCCTTGTTAACAGCTTTTCACCCCCACTAGACAGTCAGCCACCACTAAAAACTCTGAGGCAATCCTCCAGACAAATGATAATGATTGTGTGGAAACACATGAGTATACAGGCTCAGAGATAGGTTGAGAGTTTCCTTCCCAGAGCCACATCATTATGAGCTGGCAGGAAGTTAGGTCAGATATGGCCAACACCTGGAAAAGTCACAGACACATCCAGATACTGCCGTCTATGGCAGACAACCAAAGACTGGAGCTGTATTTCCTCCCTCCTGCAACAATGAACAGTTGGATAAGGAGATAGCAGCTCTCATTAAGCTTCTGAGTACATCACTGCAAAGCTTGTCAGTCAGGATGTGGCAAAAATGTAACATCAAGATACAGATGAAAATTCATGTCTCCAGAGCTCTTCTATCTGCACAATTACGTTAATGTGTCCCAGATTTGAACTCATCATCGATGTTCCCATTAGTTCCTGGACTTATTCCACTAGTGCCACCAAAGTGCCACTCTCCAAGTCAAATGGCAGTGTCAAATCACCACCAGCAAGCCCTGGAGTGTGTCCAGCCTTCAGAGGCTGTGGCCAATCTAATCAAATGGCAGCACTTTAGGGGAAGGGTTTGTCAGCAGAATGGATGAAAAACTCATTCTACAGCTTTTATGATAATCTACAGAGGGTAAAAGAACACAGAATGATAGAAAAAAAACTACCACAACTCCAACAAATAGTTACTGAGCAATTATATGTTCTAGTCATTGTTCTCAGTGATATTGTGCATAAAAACATGAAAATGTATAGCTTCTCCCTTCAAGAATATTGCAATATAGAAAGGGCCTCCTATAGAAAGCATAAAGCAAAGATAATTTATGAACACTGAGGTTAAGGAATATAGGTGAGAATCATAGCTCTGACTCTTCCTTGCTTATGTCGCCAGACAAATTACTGAAATTCCCAAGCTTCAGTTTGCTCATCTATGTGGTAAATAATAGATATACTCTTTAGTAGATAGAAAAGGGAAAATTGGATTCTATGTGGATTAAAAATAAAATGTTAAGTGAGTTTCAAATATATGAATGTATATTAATATATTAATTATAATGATTTAAGAAGAAAATGTAAGATAATATTTTGGATTTACAGTGCAGAAAAATTTTTAACTCCTAAGAGTATAAACCATAATGTAAAAAAGTGATAGATTGGGAGAATATTACAATTAAAGATTTCAATTTAACAAGAGCCAGCAGAGAAAATTTAAAAAACAAGTGACTGATTGGAAAAAGGTACTAGCAACATCTAATATCTAGAATGTACTAAAAATTTCCACAAATTAACAAGAAAAATACAGAATACTCAATATAAAATGAACAAAGTATGTGAAGAAGCTTCACAGATGGAGAAACCTAAATGGCAATAAGTATATGAAAGAAATATCTAAACTTATTCGTAACTAAAGAAAATCAAATTAAAACAACAAAACGCCACTTAAAATGGATCATGTTAGCAAAATTAGAAAATGGGGTAATATCACATGCTGGAGCATATGAGGGGCAACAGGATCCTTATATGTCTTTGGCGGATATCAGACTTGCAGATATAAGCACAATCATACAGTATAACTTGGCAATCTAATTCTAGGTATATTACTCAAAAAAAAAATTCACATTGGACCAGAAAGGGGCACATTTACTTCAATGTTTTGCTGAGAGTCATATTGAAAATTATATATAAAAATCAGGACAAAACAAAACAAATTTTTTTTACCATGAAATGGTATACAGCTATTAAAATTTGTTAGAATACTACATCTTTATAGTAGTTATTAGAATATTATACACACCAACGTGGAGCAATCTGAAAGACATTAAGCTGATTAAAAATATAAGAAACAAAATACCTATTACCCAACATCTTTAAAGTAAGCCCATTAAAAAAGAAAAAAAACAAAGCCAGCAGTATCACACTCCCTGACTTCAAATTATACAATACTGTAAAACAACAATAATCAAAACAGCATGGTATTGGCAGAAAAGCAGAAACACAGACATTGGAACAGAACTGAGACCCCAGAAATAATCTCACAAATATATAGGCAAATAATTTTAACAAAGAAGCCAAAAATATATAATAAAGAAAACAAAAAGCCTTTTCAATAAATGGTGCTGAGAAATAAGAAAGCCACATGCAAAAGAATGAATTTAGACTGCTATTTGTCCCTATATACCAAAATAAAACAACAAAAATAGCAAAACTGATCAAAGACCAAAATATAATACAGTGGGGAGTGTGGTGGTGGGGGAAATGGAGACAACTGTACTTGAAAAACAATTTCTAAAATAAAATAATAAAACACCTACTCCTATGCTAAAAACAAAAGGCCTAAAACAATAAAATACATACAAGAAAACATAGGTACTAAATTTATGGACTTTTGTCTTAGAGGATTTTATGAAATTGACCTCAAAAGCAAGGAAAGTAAAAGCAAGAATAAATAAATGGGACTATTTAGCAAACTAAGTTTCTGCACAATGAAACAAATCATCAACAAAACAAAAAGACAACAAACTAAATGGGAGGAAATATTTGCAAATAACACCTCTGATAAAGGGTTAATATCCAAAATATATATTTGAAAAATTCAATTTTAAAAAATGGACAGAGAACCTAAACAGACACTTTTACCAAGAAAACATAGAAATGACCAATAGATATATGAAAAGATGTTCAAATTCACTAGATTTTAGGGAAATACAAATCAAAACTACAATGAGATACCACCTCGTGCCTGTTAGAATGATTATTATCAACAAGACAAGAAATAAAAAATGTTGAAGAGGTTGTGTAGAAAAAGGACCCTTCATACACTGCTGTTGGGAATGTTAACCTGTACAGCCACCATGGAAAAACAGTTTGGAGGTTCCTCAAAAAATTAAGACTAGAGCTACCACAATACCCAGTAATGTTTCTTCTGGGTAGGTACCCAGAAAATTCAAAAAACATCTATTTGTAAAAATATATGTACCTCTATGTTCAGCACAGCATAATTTATAGTGGCCTAGACATGGAAACAACCAAAGTATCTTTTGATAGATGATTGAATAAAGAAGGTGTGGTATATATATACAATGGAATACAACTCAGCTGTTAGAAAAGATGAAAAATATTGCCATTTGTTGCAACATGAACGGATCTTGAAAATGTCATGTTAAGCAAGATAAGTCAGATGAAACAGTCAAGAATGAAATAATATCACTTGTATGTGGGATATAAAACTGAAAGCAACAAATGAACAAACAAGACAGACAAACAAACAACTCATAGACCCAGAAAACAGTATGGCTGTCAGAGAGAAAGGAGTAAGGAAGTAATAAAGATGAAGTGGGTTAAATATATGGTAACAGAAAGAGATTTGGCTGTGAGTGGTAAACACACAATGCAATATACAGAAGATGTATTTCAGAATTATACACGTTAAACCTATGTAATTTTATTAACCAAATGTCACCCCAATAAACTGAATAAAAAAATACAGCCTGGCTGGTGTGGCTCAGTGGAATGAGTGGAACCAAAGGATCACTGGTTCGATTCCCAGTCAGGGCAAATGCCTGGGTTGCAGGCCAGGTCCCCAGTAGGGGGTGTATGAGAGGCAAACACACATTGATGTTTCTTTCCCTTTCTCCATCCCTTCCCCTCTCTCTAAAAAATAAATAAATAAAAATCTTTTTAAAAAAGGCAGATCCATTTTTTAAAAATTAAGAAATACATGCTGGAATATGCCACCAAAATTCAAAAACAAACATCAAACGCATTATGATAGTTAAAAAACCATTTTAATCATCTTTGTATCTCCAGAATTGAGCACAATGGTTGGTGCCCAATGGTTGTTTTCTGAGTAAATCAATGATTCTATACAGAAAACAAGATAGGGAATTTTAGAGATTCCAAACGTTAGAGTGGGTACAACAGAACCACTTGCAAATGATTTGTTTCTCAGATTAGGAAATGAATCTTGTTGATTGAGAAGGTCAGTGACTTCAGGTAACTATCTTTTGACTTTGAAGGACTAATAAAGACCTAGCAGGCTATCTTGGTCTGAAATTCAGGAGGTATTTGGAATTGGGTCTTGGTTCCAAAAAGTTATCAAATAAATGACTTTTAGAGGTGAAAGGAAAAAAAAATGAAGTAGCAGGTGGATGGGCAATGGGATGAAGTAATGCAGACATATCATTAAAATTAGACAAGATGGAAGAGGGCAGTGTGTGCTTAAAAGGAAGGATGAAGTGATCAGCAGAGATAGAAAAATTATTTGCTAGCATCTGTGGAGAGAGGGATGAGATGGGATTGTATGAAAGGGAAATGGCAGTGAGAGTGGTATATGGAGAGTGAGGCTAAATTAAATTTGAGTTTTGGAAAAGACCCCAAAATAAGCTAAGCCATTTGTTTCAAACTGTTTGCTTACTATTTGCCTTAACTATTGAGTTGCAAATTTAAAACTGGTGAATTTGGGGAGAGAGATTAGGGGAGGAGTAAGTGCTTGCAAGCAGAAAGGTCAGAAATCAAACTAAAAATAAGTATAAAAATTTCTATTCCCAAATCCATAAACTGAATTATCTAGAGGAGATTCTAAAGTTGATGAATCCCCAATCAACTTTAATTTAAACTATCATGAGAACTGCATTTCTTAAGTTATTCCCTTGATTCCAATCTGCTATCAGCAAGAATCAGAAAGATACTCAAGATAAGAATAAATTTGAGATTTACTATTAGTGAGCCCAATTTTCCTGTTCTGCATCCATGGGGTGCAACAAATGTTTCTCCCAAAGGACTATTAAAAAAAAAGAAAAAGAATTTGTCAACTTGTGCCCTTATATGAGATCCCGCACTTCTAAAAGCCTCAGTACAGTTCACAGCTTTTCTCCAAGGCAGATTTATGACACATAGCTCATTGGTTATGTCTAAGAACTGACTTCTGGAGGTGGGGTCTCCTAAATAGTCCCAGCATATTATCTTCTGGGCTGAAGAATCTTATTAAAGTAGTCATTTTTTATTTTTACTTTCAGCTGGAGACAGCACAGCTTGGTGAATCAGGTTTGGTGTGCAGACTGTGTGAGTTATGAATGCCAGCCCAGTAAGTTGCCAGGTGTATGATTGTAACAATGTTAATTAACCTACTTTGGCATCAGTCTCATCATCTGTAAAATGGAGATGATAATATAACCAACATCGTAGGTTGTTACAGGATTGAGAAATGATACACACAATACTGTTAGAATAGTGACATATAGAAGGAACATTGAATTAAGTGTCATTAATTACTGACACCAAAGGGAAAGCATGAAGAAATTCATGCTTTGAAATCCATCTTTCTAGTTGGTGGCTAGGATACAGGATAAGATAGAGCTTCTGGAGGTCAGAAGATTCGAAGAAAATACTTCATAATTTAGCCACGAAAAAAGCAATGAAGAAAAGGGGTGTTCACTGGGGGCATTGCAAGGGAAGAATACTTGTATAGAGTGCTTAGGCACTGACCTGATATGGAGTTGGAGATGGAGGCAGACAGGTTGCTCTCTCAAATTTAAAACAGTGTGAAAAGGAAAATGGTATTTAAATACTGAAATATGGAGAAGAGGAGGAAGAAGGTAAAATTTTTATTTTTATTTAGAGAGTGGATTGATGAAAAGACGTCCTCTCATTACTGTCAGACAAACAGAAAAGTTAATGCTTACCCCTAATCCATGCACACTGATGCATTTATAGAATTGTATAAACTGTTATCAAATAATGTAAAAATATGAAGAAACATATATATCAGTTTCTGTCTACATAAAAGAAGTTTGCCAGTAACTGTTTTAAAATTAATGCTAGATTTATAATGGGCTTTGAAGGCCAAATTCTCTTGCCCTAAATTTCGGCACACGGTCTGTATAGGAAAGCAAGAAATGTGTCCTGCATAAGAATATTCCTGAGTATCAGGTAAACAAAAGCTATAATCTGGGTTTTCATATAGCTAAAAAGTGAGCACCACTGGGTAGCTGGCATTGTAATGGGTTACATTTCTCAAGCACTGAGTGATGCTGTACTAAAATTGAAAAGGTGCTTCTAGAAACCACAATTCTCATGCCCACTATTGCAAATTACTAACATTCTTGAGGGCAAGAAATTGGTGAAGATGATATTAGTTTAAAAAAAAGTTTCTTTTTCTTAATATAAAACTAAGCTGGATTGTTCCTAAGAATTTGAGCTGTTTCTGAGATGAATGCGTATGTCTGCATACATTGTGTTTTCTTTGCATCAGATACAATGGTTATTCATAGAATATCAGGCAAAAGAGGAGACAAAGCTATACCTCAAGCTTTCAGAAGCCTAAGATAAAAATGCACTTGGAAGGGTCAAACCTACCCTGAACTCTCTACAGCTATCAATACCATCTTTGGGAAACTTTCTCCTAAAGTGTATGGAGGCCTATAGATTAGCTGAGTGGAGAGAAAAGTCCCCATCTGTAGAGGGTAGTTTTCCTAGAGGAAAATGTTTAATGAAGGTTGATAATGAAGACTTTCTCAAAGAGAAGAAGAATCAGCCTAACAACCAAGGTCAAGATTAAGAAGTGAGGAATATTCATGTGGGAATTTCCTATAAATGGTTTAATTTAAAAGTTGTTTTTCCCCTTTGAAATTTGAGAGCAGTTATATTTAGCATTAATTTTTTAATTGATTCTCCTATATTGTATTCTCTTTAGTTACCTCAACTTTTTAGTGAATCAATTATATCCATAAGCCTCTCTGCTTGTATTATGGGGAATCTATGAAAGATATGAGAGGCGTAGTCTGAACCAGATCATTCTTCCAAGGGGGCCAGCACAAAAGTAGCTCAACACAGGAATACAGCAACCCAAAAGGCTGGGTGGTGATAGGCACACAAAAGTGAATGAGATCAAAGGGAGCTGGGAAGCTCCAACAGGAACATGGTTGTCTTGGAAAGTTTTGCCATAGATGACAACTCAGAAACAAGAGTGAAATGACTGCTCTTTTTCCAAAACATATAGAGGGAGATGGCTTCTGAGTATATAACTTAGGTGGAAAGATGAAGACATTAACAGTTGACTGATATAAGAATGTTACTACTATATATATATTCATTATCTTTCTCTTACTGCAATGTACACTTGGAAAATCTTAAATAATGCAATCAGAGGTTTGGGGAATTTTCCAAATTTAAAAATATTTCCACAGAAAATTATATGACTTTCATATTTGTAATATGGATATCATATTAACAACTTCATCCTGATGTCTTGAGGAATAAATAAAATCATGTATTAGGTATAGATATGGCAGTTTAATTAGACTTGCTCCCATACTTAAGTCTCATCACAAGTCATTTTCAAACAGTTTCTCAAGAAAATTGTGAATTTCTAGGGATGCAGACCCTTAGGGTTGATCATTTTATTAATAAACATAGACTAGATTATGCTATGGTAGCTTGAGAAAAGCTATGGAAGACTAGGTTTTGCTATGGTAGCTCACATCTCAATGACTTAACTCAATAAAAGTTTAGTTTTATACATGCAAAGTTTGCTACAAGACAGTTGCTCCCAGGATGGCATTCTTCCATATGAGAATTCTGTATTACAAGTTGCTTTGATCTATCATACCATCTCTACAGAAGGCCTCCTCCCATACCACCATGCAGGGGAAGGGAGAGGGCAGGTCCCACCTAGCAATTAAATGCTTTACACAGAAAGGATACACATTTCTTCTTGTGCTAACCAGTTGGCCAGAAGTATTCAAATTAACTGGCTCAATGCAAAGGGACTAGAGAATGCAATCTTCTGTGTGTCTCGAAGGAGAGAACTAGCAATTGGGAAGCAGATTAATTGTCTACCAAATCCGTAAATAAACTAAACCATATTTTTAATCAACAAATGCAAAGAATATACTCTATTATTTGGGCTCCTATGATGTGGGAACTACACCCTTGGGTTCTTCCAAAGCTTCTTTGTGGAGCTCTGTTTGTTTAGTGGCAAGTTGCTCATCAATATAAGAAATAATTGGGTAAGATGATGAAGGATATTGGAATTGAGATGTGATAATTTGAAACTAATTGATCTATATATGTTTAACAAATCTTTAAATTCTGAGATAGACATATGAAAAGATAGATAGATGATTGATGGAAGGAACAAAGGAAGGAGGAGATAAATAGAGCAATAAGATGATTGCTTTGCCTCTTATGTGGGATTTTAATGAATCAAACTGGTACTAATAATTTTAAAAACAGACAAGGATTTTAACTCAGTAACAGAAAAAACTTTTAAACTGTCAAAGTATTCAAAATAGACTAGGTGGTCTTGAAATATAGTAAGTGGTCTATCCTTCAAAGTATTTGCATAGATTTTTATGACAATTCATCAGGAAATTATCAACAAGCATCAAATTTTAGGTAGGGACAGAAGGTATAAGCCTTATAACATATTCCTGCAAAAAAACCTATAAAATGCCATAGAAAGAAAATATTTAGAAACAAAAAATCTTAAATATCTACATTATTTGTCCATTATTAATGTAAGGATTTAGTTATTAAGCTAGAAATAAATTTAAGGTAAACATAAAATTGTCTCTTTAAAGTAGGATTAGAGTATACAAAAATTAATGTTAATTGTTTTTCCTTTCTAACAATTCTGTACTCCCTCTGCATCTTTTCAACAAGACACAATAGTTTTACAGACCACTGATGTATATTTCAAAAATATTGTATATACCATCTGCCTATTCAGACCTTTCAGTTTTTGTTTGTATTTGAAGAGATGAGTGTAAGTTTTATATGCTGAGAACACCAATTGAATTAATGATTCTGAAATCATACAAGCTACTGCCATATTACAATTTGAGTAAAACAAAATTCAAAGCAGTTTAGGTAACATAAAATACTGAATAATCATGAAAATTAGTGGATTGTGAAATGAATGACCACCTACCGTCACCGATGAAGCTGGCCCAAGACTCTCCAGTTTATTAAAGAAGGCATAAAGTATATGAGAGTGAAAGAATTTACAATGCCTGAAGCTCAAAATACACCCACTCAATTGTTTTCTTGATGCTGTTTGCAAACTATTACAACAGAACATTATCTATTTTACTGGTCATTTGAGTTTTTGCATCAAATAAATCCCCACATCACTTTGTGCCCAGCTTTGTCTTTTCATCACTTAAATCATGCAGCTTGAATGTGGGCTGATTCATAATCTGAAGCTCCTGGACATTTAAACTTTATCACTGATGTCATCTTAGGTTTCCAGACAGTTGGCTAAATTAATTCTACTCACATCATTCTCCACCTCCTCAACTGAATCAGAGTGGTATCCATGGAGAATCTCCTGCACCATACTGTGCCCATTTTCCAAGTTGTACTAAACTAAAAAGCAACTAGTTACACACTATGCTTTGGTGGATCTAAGACAATGTAGTATTCTGATAAAATTATTCTGATACAGATTTAGGGCACCATGTAAACATGATAAATATTGAATGAAAGAAAGATCATCTGTTCCTCAATTCATCAGGACTATATTTGTAGAGGTTCATCCTCTCCGTAAGAGTGCTTGTAGCTATGAGCAACAGAATGTTCATCCAAGAGTATCAAACAATAACTGCATTTAATTATATCATGTAAAATAAACCGTGAGGTTGGTAGAAAGAGGTCATATGCAATGGCTCAACATAGTAGGCTGCTGGATTAGTTTCTCTCCTGATTTCTCCCTCTTATGCTACACAATGTCTTCAGAATCTGCCAGCATCACATCTTTGCAGCAATGACCAGAGTGGAAAGGAATGAGAGAGTGGCAAAATAGGGTTTCTTTTTTCTGCTTGTTTACCTTTTAAGAGGAAGAAAGCCCAAGATAGTAGCTTCTTACATTTTTATCAGACAGAACTGGGTCCATGCCCACCCACAGTACATGAAAGCTTGGGAAAGTATCTACCATTTTCAATCATTAGAAATGACATCACCAGTTAGAAAGAGAAAGACAAGAAAGAAGAATGGCTTCTATGGCACAACCTACATTGCCCATCATGACATAAACTCTGCTCTTGTTGTAGGGGAAGTCAGAAGAGTCAAAGCCTTAAATTAACCTAGGAAATATCATTGGTAAGTAAATCATGCATTGTAATTTACTTATGTAGACATAAATGAAGAAAAAGGTAATGTGATGTTTCTTATCAATCTAGTGGACTGTGGGGTCCAGGAAATGGGACCATTTATCAGTTTTTATGTCTTCTTATATATAAAAATATGCCAGGAAGAAACTCTATTAGAGAATAATATTTAAAGTGAGTTAATTGATCACCAACAACACTATTAAAAGTAGACATGAAACTTAAAACCCAAAAAGGAAAATGCTATTTATACAAATATAATCAAAATCAACCTGTATAAGAAATAGTGGGTACAGGCAAGAGAGGGGCTAGATAGGAAAATAATATTTCATTGTCACATGTCCAGGCATAAAGACAGTGGAATTAAAAAGTCTTCTGAGAGGAAGGAGGGAGCCTTCATTTCAGCCTCAGATGTACACATAAGAAAGTGGCAGGTGCAAATTTCAACTAAAAGGGAAACTAGATTTGACTCTTTGATATGCAGTGATTCATCTTATTGCTGGTGGAGAGAAAATTACCCAGCACCACTACAAAGATCAGGAGCCTGTCTGATCATGTTCCTATATGCACAGACAGATGAGGGTCCCCTGAGCCAGTCCCCAGGACTCCTGCCCCTCAGTTTTCATAGTCTGTATGACCCTCCCCTCCTGGAGTATGGGTGGGGCCCATGACTTGTTTCTAGCTGATAGAAAATGGCAAAGGTGAAGAGATTCTGTAGAAGTAATTAGATACCAAATCAGTTGATTTTGAGTTACTCAAGTGAGAGATTATACAGGGAGGTCCTGATTTAACAGGGTTCTCCCTGAGGTAAGAGATTCTCCTGTGGGATTCATTTAACAGGGTTCTCCCTGAGGTAAGAGATTCTCCTGTGGGATTCGTACAGTAGTGGTCACAATGGTGAGAAGCTCTAATTGCTCAGAACTACAGGAGGCCTCTTGCAACTGTAGACAACCTCTAGGCAATAGCTGGCAGAAAGCTGGGCTCTCCCTCATATGGCCACAAGGAAATAAATTCTGGCAACAACCTGAATGGGTATGAAGGGAGTTCCTCCCCCATGAGGCCTCCAGATGAAAACACCTTGCCCAGCCAACACCTTGAGTATAACTTGGTAAGACTGTGGGCATAGAATCAGCTAAACTGTGCCCAGACTCATGACCCACGGACACTGTGGGATTAAAAAAAAGAAAGTGTTATTTTGTGCCACTAAATTTGTATAATTTGTTATGCAGCAAAGAAAAGTAACACATTATGTTTACTCTCCTGGTATCGTTTTTACTATTAACATCCTATTTGCCCACTGCAGGTCTTTTAGTTACTAGAAAATACTCTGTTTCTTTCCTCAATCCCCAAAATACAGGTGGTTGCTTTGATAGTTAAATAAAGCTGGAAAGCATATAGCGATGAGGATAACAGAGAGAAGGGAACCTCAGTTAGTAATGCTAGCACTAATCAACCATTTAGTATCTGCTACGAGTATTTCACTATTAGCAGGTATTATTAGCTCCATTTCACAGAAAACTATTTTTACAGAAACTGAGGTACAAAGAGTTTGAGAAACTTGTCTAAGTTCCCTTAACTAGTAATTCATAAAGTTAATTTGTTTGAATTTAGTTATTATTACCCAGAGCCTGTATTCTTAGTCACTAGAATTTATTCCTTCTCAGTAGAAATAGAGGGACATGTTTTTGCCATAACTAATAAAATAAAGACATCAGTCAGTAAATGTATACTTGCATGTGGATCATTGACCAATTACTTTCAGGAATATTTCTCCATAAGAATTTTGCTCTGATGGGTATTCTATAGCTGACATGGCTTGCTTCCCCTCCATAGACAGCATCTTCACACCACACCCATCCAACTCTCTCAGGCACGCAAGGGGAATAGTCTTTAAAATATTACATTTTAAAAGCTGTGAAATGCACAAACTAAACTCCACATGTGCATTTGAGGTAGGTTTCATACTCTAGTGGAAGAACAGGATAGGGATACAACAAACTAGTTTGTTGGTAAAAAAAAAAAAAAGCCATCTAATCATTCTGGATTTGTTATATAATCTGTAAAATTAGGTTAACAATATCATATCACAAAGCTGTTGTGAGCACAAATGAAAAAAAGAAAGGCATGGGAACAAGATTAAGCAATTAATACACTGAAAAATTCTGCAGAAATAGATGTGATTAGCCTATTGTTATAGGAGTGAGGACAGAACATTATTTTCTCTGTATTAAGAATAATCCTGAAGAGATAAAAGTTGGAGAACTCAGAAAAGCTTTTGAGTACAAGATTTTTATATTTGAAATTCACTTGAGAAATAAAGAAATAATGAGGCTCTCCAATCCAGATGAGTAATGTTTTATTCTGGAAACAGTACAGATATAGTATTGAAGTATTAGATATTTGGGTTCATTCTTTGGGAAAATTCTGCCATTTGTTTGACTGTTGCATCTCAGGATATGTTTAAATGGTAAAAAGAAGTTATATATTATTGGTGATTGGAACTACCCTTTCTATTTTATGATATTGTATGTGTATTTCTATTTAACCCTTAGAAAGGGCGCATGAAATAAAAGGATCGTGAGTATACGATGCGAGTCTTTCCTAAAAGGCAACATTTATTTTCAAGTGTTTAGATTGCTGAGACAAGGATTTCTCTCCAACGTACAATTCATCATCCTCCTTACTCACTGTAAAATCAATCTGTTCTGTTTGTATGACATAAACAACAAGTCATTTCTCAGGAATGAGGCAGACCATATGTGAAGGTGTTTTGGAAAAGCACAATAGGGAATACGCCAATCAAAGTAGCATCTGCATTTTATTTCAATGTCAAATCACATGTGTGTTATAAAAAGAAAAGTGTATCATTTTATTAAAGAATAACTTTTCTATTGTGATGTTTATAGTTAACTCATACCTTCTTTAAGCAACAAATTCAGGTCAGTCTCATAAATTACTGGCTGAGAGCTCACAAAGATGTCACTCTGTGTGGCCAGCACCATGTGTGTTTTCCAAACATCTTGGCATCTGCCATTCCCCACCCCCATAGCAGAAAACATATTAATCCATTATATGCATTTTCTCAAAAATCAGCACTTTCTCACCCATGTATTGATAAATATAAAAAACTTATAGTTGATAGAAACAGGAACTATAAAACACTAGCAGAGTTCTAGGGAGAATTTAATTTTTATAATGGGACTGAATTGGGATGGAGAGGAAGTGAGTTCTAGTACTATTTCCATTACTTATTAGCTGCATGACCTAAGGCAAGTCACTTAACTTCTATAGGTCTCAGTTTTATACTTGTATAAACATAAGGGGCAGAAGCTGAACTAAAGAATTCCCAAAATGACTTCCTGCTCCAAAATTGTGTGATTCTCTGGTCGTTTACCTACCCAGTTGTATTTGAATAGTAATGGAAACATTTTAAGATTGTCTTGTTACTGAACCTTCTCCCCAGCTGGGTGTTAGGTAGCTCTGAAAAGAATGTTAACTTCTTTAAACCACTGGAGTGATATCTACTGTACTGAAGCATTCATTAGCACTACTTGCAGAGGAATTTCACACGTAGTCTGACTTACTTCTTTAGCAAAATCACTGTGCAAACATTAAGGCACTGCATTAGGAAGCAGGGAACCCAATTCACTCCACAGGGAAAGAGGTCTTACAGTTATGTTTACCCAGGCAAATGAGTGGTTATTTATGTAATTAACTGAATGGACATTGTAAACTTTCTCACTGAAGTCCCTCTCCTCATAAGAAAATAAATAAAATAAAAATTCCCAAGTAAACAATCTTTTTTAACTAAAGTATGTGTTCTTATGTATGCATATAATTTTATCCATATAGACTCATCATTAATGTGAATTTCAGTTAGTCTCTGACATAGCTCTTATTGGTTTTACTCTGTATAGAACAGAATATAAATGTGTCACCTGCAAAGCATTGTGAGACTCCTACATGTATTTGTTTCAAACAAGCCATAAATAACAAATATTAACAAGAGGAGGCAGAAGGAGTAAGGCTGGTAAAAAAGGGTGGCCATGGCCACAGGGAATATCAACCTTAAATCATTCCAGGTTAAGACTGGAAAGTAGAGAGAATTCCTTTTCCAAGTAACAAAATTTCAAATCCTGAAAAAAGGCTTGGGCAGGCTGGCTCAGATCACATGCCCAGTCCTGAATCAATCATAGTGGTCATAGAAACATAACACACATCACAGTCCAACCTATTGGGGGGGGGGGCGGTGCTTTGTTATCAGAAATAAGGATCAATAAAAGAATTCTTAGGGAAGAAGCATGCTCACTAGGTAGAAACAATTGCCCCAGTAGACAAACTGGTCCAAGAAATCCAAAGTTAAGTTTTATGTCATTGGTCTTTTCCCCAGATCTTTCTTCTGGAAATGCCAATATTCTTATTTTATCCTCATTTTTTATATATTAATGTAATAAATATGCATTAAGTGCTTCTGATTTATTAACCATTGTAGATAGGTCAGAAAGACCATAATTGATTTATTCTCTATTCCTATAAAATTTGTTAAACTTACAGTCTGATGTGGGGGGTGGAGCTTTGAACACCTAAATCATCATGTGCTGAGCTGCACAAAGACTATATGCACGGTATAATGGGACCATATGACAGGTGGAAATAAAGTATCTACTACAAAACTATCAAGGCATACTTTGGATAGCTTGTATTATCTAAAATATTAGCAAAAGATAGTCACCCTATTACATCATTGTATATCTAAATAAAAAAGGTAAACATCCTGTGGCCTAGAAAGATGGCCATGATGTGAAGCCCACCATGAACATCTAAGAGGACCCTTGCCTATCATCACATTCCACTGCTGGCAGAAGACCCACCAATGTGAAATGTTCTGGAATAGTGTTCTCATTTACACACTCACAGGCAGCTTAGTTGTGCATCTTTCCATTTTGTTTTATTTATTTTTATTATTGTTATTGAGTTTATTGGGGTGACATTCATTAATAAAATTATATAGGTTTCAGGTATATAATTCTATGATATATCAACTGTATACTGTATGTATATGTGCCACCCCAAGTCAACCATTTATCTCCCCTTTACCCTCTTCTACCCCCCACATACTCCCTTCCCCTCTGGTAAATAACATACTGTTATCGATCTATAAGGTTTTTTTTTCTTAATCCTTTACCTTTGTGAAGGCTAATGAACAAAATAAACTAACAAACTAAATAGAAACAGACTTATAGATACAGAGGACAGGCTGACAGCTGTCAGAAGAGATGGGGTCAGGGGGCTGGGTTTAAAAAGGTGAAGAGATTAAGTTGGGTACTTCTGGGTGAGAAAATGTAACAGTCTTAAATTATATTTTAGAAGTTTTATTTAAATTATTTGTAGCTATAAATGAGAAAAACATACATTCAATTAGCTTAAAGGTCCTACACATTTTTAAAAAATTCAAATCTGACTTACTGAAATTTTACCAGTTTACCAAATTTACCCAAATCAGCAAGTTCAGTTGAGGCATGGATAGAGGAGGGCCAGGGGGTGAGACAGACCATATAATAAGAGAGACAGAGACAGAGGCAGAGACAGAGACAGAGACAGAGAGAGCGAGCAAGCATGCATTTAAGCCTGCTGCACTGGGGCACATACTTCTCACACATCCTATACATATATATACCTTGAGTTGGTCAAAAAGTCCATATTTTTTTCCATAAAATAAAAGGCACATTTTTTTTATTTCCAACGATAAATTTATTGATTTGGATATTTTTAGTATGTCAGCTATCTCCCACGTGGTATAATGTTTATTGTTACCGATCAATTTTTCAATTTGATCACCATCAAATTCAACTGATCTACCCAACCGTGACGCATCATCCAGTGAGAAACTCCAGCACGAAACTTTGCAAATGACTTTTGGCACACTCGACCAGTCACAGTGCCTTCTCCATACACTGCACAAAGCTTTTTTTTAAGTTGCATTTTTACCTTTCTTGAAATAATAAAGCATATGCCAAGAATGCTGTGTATTTTCTTCCACCTTCAATATTAAAATGGCTACACAAAAATTTACCAATTCTGATAATTTTTTTAGTGTACACTGATACGACAGCTGTCACAATACAATCTAACAAAATTGTTTTGAATGAAGTTAAAGACAACTAAGCGCTACTAGAGCCATCTTATGGAAAAAAAAAAAAAAACCAAAGGAACTTTTTGGTCAAGCCAATATAGGTATCTTTGAAGATAGGTAGTACAGTATTCTGTGTTAAAAGCATTTTATGAGGAGCTGGGGAGGATTTAGGTAAAGGCTGCCTCAATAAATGATTTGCCAGCTCTAATAAAACATCAAGGAAATTGTTCAGATTGTATGCCAGACCATTTAAAACACAAGTTTATAGAGGACTCAACACCCTCCCCCCTCCACATATCCTCAAATCTGGTTTAAAAAGAAATGTTTATAGTGGTTAATTATCCCATCTTACATTTTTTTAATGGTAGCAATCTCAAGAGAAGCAAGAGATTGGAAATAAATAAACAGGTATGACAGCCAAGGGAATTGAGAGAGAGAGAGAGAGAGAGAGAGAGAGATGCGATGAATGATCATTCATTCATCTTTTTATTTATTTATTTATTCAATAAATATTTATTAGTGGTCTATTATAATCCAGGATTCTATAGTTAGGGCTCAGAGACTAAGGAAAGAGCAGTCAAGACCCTTGCCTGCCTATGGCTCCTATTTAGTAAGAGAAAACAGAAAGAAGCAAATAAATATTGGGTTGGCTAAAATTTTGTGTGTGTGTGTGTGTGTGTGTGCGTGTTCCTTAAGATGGCTCTAGCAGCACTTAGTTATCTTTAACTTCATTTGAAACAATTTTTTTAGATTGTATTGTGAGAGCTACCGTATCAGTGTACATTAAAAAAAAAATCAGAACTGCTAAACTTTTGTGTAGCCATTTTAATATTGAAGATGGAAGAATATATGCAACATTTTCAGTATGTTATGCTTTATTCAAGAAAGGTAAAAACATAACTGAAACAAACACAGGAAAATATTTGTGCAGTGTATGGAAAAGGTGCTGTGACTGATCAAACTTGTCAAAAGTGGTTTGTGAAGTTTCATGCTGGAGGTTTCTCACCGGACAATCCTCCACATTCAGGTAGACCAGTTGAAGCTGATGGTGATCAAATCAAGACATTAACTGAGAACAATGGATGTTATACCATACGGAAGATAGCTGACAGACTCAAAATATCCAAATCAATAAAGTTATTCTTAAAAATTAAAAATGTGTCTTTTATTATACAAAAAAAATGAACTTTTTGGCCAACCCAATAAATATAAATGATTAATTTAAATTCTTACATGTACTTTGAAAGAAACAAACAGGGTGATGAGGAACTAAATAACCAGAAAGGGGTAGGGACTACTTCATGCAGGATAGTTAGTAAAGGACTCATGGGAGGTAAAAATGAGGCTACAACCTGCAGTGTGTTGCTAACTATGCCACTGAGAACTGACAGAATATTTCAGATGAAGGAGGCTCCAAGTGTGAAGGACTTTGTGATAAACAGCTCAGTATGTTTGAAGAACAGAGAGAAAGATAGTTTTAAAAGTGAGAAATCATTCTAGGGTGACCTATGCCCTCTATTTTAACTTTTTAAAAATAAATTTTCCTCAAAATATATTATTAATGTTAATAATATTGGTTGCCTTTATTAAATATCTACATTTTCCAGTCACTGTACAGGCTATTTTATATACTTTATTTCCCAACTTTTATCACAACCATAAACTCTACAATACAGGCGTTATTATTCCAGTTTGATATGGAACAAAACAACTTCAGGCAAGTTTAAACAAATTGCCTGAAGTTACAAAGCAGTAACAAAACTGGAATTCATACTTAGGTTTATCTTCAAAAGCTAGTCTTTCATTTATTTTAGCTTATTTGTTCTAAGTGAGAAATATTTGTTGAACCTGATGCTAGAAGCTATACACACAGGAATGAATGAAGCAAAACTCAGTAGGTTAATATTTCCAAATATTTCCTCCACCCCAACATATTTCATCCAAAACTGCTTACATGCAATGTCACATTTCTACCCTGGCATCAAGAGCTACAGTCTGTTCCTTTTATATCTGACCCTGTGACTTGTTTTTACCAACAAAATATGGCAGAAGTCACTGTGTAACTCTGAAGGCTTAGCTTTCAAATAATTTTGAAAGGAGGAAGTAAAACTGCCATTGTCTGCAGATGACATGATAATGTATATAAAAAACTCTATAGACTCTACCAAAAAGCTACTTGACCTAATAAGTGAATTGGGCAAAAGAGCTGGATACAAAGTCAATATTCAGAAATCAAATGAATTTTTGTACGCCAACAATGAAATATCAGAAACAGAAATCAGGAAAAAAAATCCCATCTGCTATAGCAACAAGGAAAATAAAGTACTTAGGAATAAATCTAACTAAGGGGGTAAAAAATCTGTACTCAGAAAACTATACAACACTGAAGAAAGAAATTAAAAAGATAGAAATAAATGGAAGTATACACTATGTTCATGGATTGGAAGAACTAACATAATCAAAATGTCCACACTACCGAACACAATCAGTAGTTTCAATACAATCTATATTAAAATACCAATGATATATTTTATAAATATTGAACAAATATTTCAAAAATTTATATGGAATGATAAATGACCCCAAATAGCCTCAGCAATTTTAAGAAAGAAGAACAAAGGAGGAAGGATCACAATATCTGATATGAAACTCTATTACAAGACCATTGTAATTGGAACAGGCATAAGAACAGACACATAGATCAATGGAATAGAATAGAGAGCCCAGAAGTAAACGCATGACTCTATGGTCAATTAATATTTGACAAAGAGGGCAGAAGCATAAAATGGAGCAAAAATAGCCTCTTTAACAAATAAGTGTTGGAAGATCTGGACGGCTACATGAAAGAAAATGTAACTTGACCACCAACTGACACCATACATAAAAATAAACTCAAGATGGATAAAAGAATTAAATATAAGTTGTGACACCATAAAAGTCCTAGAGAACATAGGCAGGAAAATTTCAGATATTCCATGCAGCAATATTGTCACTGAAATGTACCCTAGAGCAAGTGGCATAATGGAAACAATAGACAAATGGGGCTTCATCAAATTAAAAAGTTTCTGCATGGCTGAAGAAAACATGAGCAAAATGAAAAGGGAACTGATTTTGTGGGAAATATATATATTTCCAATGATACCTCGGGCAAGGGTTTGATCTCTGAAATATATAAAGAACTCACATGACTCAACTCCAGGAAGACAAGCAATCCAATTAAAAAATGGGCAAAGGGCCTGAACAGACACTTAAAGGAGGACAAAGAGAGGGCCCAGGAACATATGAAAGGATGTTGAGCATCACTAGCCATCAGAGAAATGCAAATTAAAACCACAATGAGATAGTACTTTATACCAGAGTAACTATATATATATATATATATATCATAAACAAATCAACAAACAACAAGTGCTGGCGAGGCTGTGGAGAAAAGGGAACCCTAGTGCACTGTTGATGGGAATGCAGACTGGTGAGCCACTGTGGAAAACAGTATGGAATTTCCTCAAAAAACTAAAAATGGAACTGTCTTTTGACCCAGCAATTGCACTGCTGGGATTATACCCTAAGAATCCTGAAACACCAATTCAGAAGTACTTTTGCACCCCACTGTTCATAGTAGCATTATTTGCAATAGTCAGGTGCTGGAAACAGCCTAAGTGTCCATCACTAATGAGTGGATCAAAAAACTGTGGTACATTTACACAATGGAATACTACACAGCAGAAAGAAAGAAGGAACTTCTCCCCTTCACAATAGCATGAATGGAACTGGAGAGCATTATGCTAAGTGACAAAAGCCAACTGGTAAAAGATGATACCATATGGTCTCATCTCTAAGTGGAACTTAATCAACAAAACAAACAAGTGAGCAAAATAGAACCAGAGACATGCAAATACAGAATAAATTGACAGTGACCAGAGGGATGGATGGCAGAGGATATCAGGGGAAATAAGGGGAAGGGTGAAGTCAAGGGACATCTATAAAGGACCCATGAACAAAGACAATGGGGGAGAGGATTGAATATGGGAGGTGGGTGGAGGGTAGGGCAGGGGAGAGTAATGGGAGAAAAAAATAGGGACAACTGTAATTGAACAACAATAAATAATTTAAAAAGAAAAAGAAAAAATATCTGCAGTTTCCCCCCTCTGGGCTTGCAAGAATGTTGCTTGGAACACAGACACCATACTGTAAAGAAGCCCAAGCACCAATGGAGAGAAGTCCATGTGGAACAGTGAGGATCTTAGTTAGAGCAAACCTGAGGCCCCAGATACATGATCCCAATCAAGGCATCCCAAATGGATCCTAGCTATTTTAACCGCCTTAGCTGAAGCCTCTGGTAAAGCACAGACATACTTTCCATGATGTATACTGCCTGAATTCCCAATCCATAGAGTTGTGAGTAAATAAGATGGTTGTTTCAAGCTGCTAAGCCTTCAGTGATTTATCATGCAGCAAGAAAACTGAAACACACAAGAACCTGGCCTGGTAAAGGAGACAAGCATAAAAATATTTTACAAATAATATGAGTGTCATGAGAGAACAGAAACACATCAAAGTCTGTGTAGAGCGAGAGTGAGCAAACTTTTTAGTAAAGAGCTAGACATTAGACGTTCTAGGATTTGAGGATCAAATTGTCTTTGCCTTCAATTTCTTCAATTCAGTTATGTCATTCTGGGAAAAAATAGCCAAAAACAACACATGTCCAAGTGAGTGTGTCTGAGTAACAATTAAACTCTTTTTTTGCTAAAATGGAAGACAGAATTTGGCCTCGGAGCTGTACTTGCCAGTTCCTATTCTTGACTTTGAGAATGAGGAAGCATTTACTACAAGAGTAATGCCTCAGAGTTGCATCTTACAGGATCTATCAGAAAATGAATATTTGAGATCCTTGGAAACTCTTAAGCCTTTTAATTTTATCTGTAAAATAATAATGATATTGTGAAATTGCATACACCAGACTCTGAAAAGTCATCTCAACTGAGACAGGCCAATAGAGACCTTAGTCATCAAAGAAAATGTGGAGAGGCAACAGGGATAAATGGAGGAACTGGGGGCCTGAGAGTTTAACTGAGCTGCTTCTCCAGTTCAGGTGAACCTCAAATAGGGGTCAAGAATTTAGCATGCCCATCTGTCTCACCTGTACACTATAGTCAGTACCTTGTATCTGCTCTTGGCTGTCACTTCATTGAATGAAATTGAAAGTGTATTTGTAATCCTCCTCCTAAAAAGTATCACAAACTGAGAGTTTCTTAAGAAGAAGGACATTGTTTTTTCCTACATGAAAATTGCATTAATTGTATATTATTTCTTTTTTAGAATAGGTATGTATATTCTTGTCTTTGAGGCTCCTAGGTTCCCCTTCTCACTTGATATTCCTTAAGCATAAGTCTGCTTCTTTTGACCCAGAGAAGAGCTCACTGTTTAGCCTGGGTGCCACACTTCAGCTACTAGAGGAAAGCATTGGTGAAAGTATTTAGACTTTTAAATGTAAGTGAAAACCAGTATGAATTGCAGAAAATGTGACTGGATAAAGAAAACTTCAGCTGGAACCATGTCTTCCTAATGATGGTTGTAGGATGGAAGAGTAAGAGAAAGCTCTTTGGGAAGCAAGTCATAAGACAGACAGATAGCCAGTGGGAAAATCATCCAGGGAATGAATCTTGAGGTGGACAGAGGTTTGGAACAGACGACTGACTAGCTACTCCGTCTCTTCTCCTTCCCTAGGTTACTCCACAGGTCACTCACTGCTGCTCCTTCCTCCACCTTTGATGAATTCCACCATTGCAAAATTCTATTACCATTACTTCTGAGAAGCTCCATTGTTCAGCCTTTTACATATTTTTTTCATATTTGTTATATGCATGCTGGCATAGACAAATATACCTGTATACCCACCACCAGGTAAAGAGCAATAACTATAATCTGCTTAGATTGCCAAGTGAACTAAGGTTTATAGCATGTGTCAACACCAGCCATCCTTTTCAATTCCATCTCCGGATGCTGTCCACACCAAATCCTCACCATTTTTCTACTGTAGTCCTCTCCCCAAGTTTTGCCTCAAACTTTTGCTGAAAACTTTTCTCTATTCCTAAATAATTTGGCCATTAGTTTCTCCACATGTAAACATGGCAATTTGTGCATTAAAAAATAATGTTATCAAATCATATTAATATATTTAACACCCATATACTTCATTGGACTATGAACTTTCCCAAGTCAGGGCACAAATTGTATAGCCTGTAATAGGCATATAATCAACATTTTCTGACTAATAAAAGAATGGAATGAGTAAAGACTTGTTGAATTCAATAACTGTAAATTTTAAAATAGAAAGACAGAATATAACTACTCACCAAACTGAAAATCTGTGTTTTTCCAGTTCCTCTAAGTAAGATATATCCTGTGAATAATCTTTAATTTCTCCATTTTTCCAAGCAATTGTGTTTTCTTTCACAGAATGGTCAGTCAGGCTTTCTTCCTTATTGGTGAAATTAATTAAATGGAAAAAAAGAAGTATTTTATCAGGCAGCAGAAAGTTTACCTAGCTTCAGTGACACCTTCTGCAAAATGACATAAAATCATTGCTCAAACAGAAACATAGTTAGACATGGTTTTTGCATTGAAATTATTGCTTTACAGTCCAGATTCTCTCACTGAATTTTCATGCCAATCAGGACAAACTCTCATGTATACATTTGTATTATATTACAGCTTCTATAAATGTTAGAACAAAAACAGGATCATGGTATTTGTATTAAGTCAGGACTCTTGATTGCAAATAAAGGAATTGTAGCTTGAACTAGTTTTCAATAAAAAGAAATTTGAAGGAAGGTTTGAACTATCAACCTAAAGAGAAGGCAAGAAGGCAGCTGGATTTCAGGAACATAGGAGGCAGATAATTGAAGGTTGACCTCCTCTCTGTTTCAATAGGTCACCAAATTTCCTGAGTTCCGCAGTCATTTATATTATTTATATCTTGAAACTATAAAAAACACAAATTTAAGCTCAGAATCATGCCATGTCTGTGAAGCTAATTTACTAGAACTTGAGAGAACTGTGTGGCTGATGTTGATGTGTCCAGAAAACACATTATCCCATTGGAGAAATTCAGCCCTGCAGTTCAATAAGGCATTCTTAGGAGTGCCGCTGTGGTGGGAAGAGGGGAAGGGAGCAAATATTTTAATGAGCATTTCTTCCCTCTTCCACCAACATGGTTAAACTTTCAACTGTTTATATATTGAGGTCTCCTATAAGACTTTTATTACAAAATGCTACTGCAAAAAGTCACTTGAATATCACTAGCCTACAGAAGAAAATTAGGTATGACTTGTATTTATAAGATCATTGTGTTAAAACTCTTCTATTCTTTTTTATACTCTTCTCCAATGTTTTTAATTAACATTAGTAAGATCATAGTTGCCTGGAATTCCTTTATATCAGCTCACACATGGTTTTTCACAACAATGTAGCTGAAATATTTTGAAATTGCAAAATGTTGCTTTGGATTCACAGGTTAGAGTAATCAGGAATACCTTAGAGTAAAACTCAGGGGTCATAGATGTGTCATCAAATCTCTAAGTGAACTCGACTCATTTTTTATCATGAAATTAATGGATTTAATTACTTTAAGAACAAAATCCAGTTATGATAGCTGTCAATTTAAAGCACCTTTCATGTTTCTCAGCTCTATAGTTCCTGTACCAATAAAGGTAATTTAAATCAAAGTTTTAGTTGTTAGTATTTTTAAAACAAACTTAAATCACTTTATTTTTCTTATATAAAATTATGTGATGGTCACAGCTGGAGCCTGAGTCCTCTGCACAGCAACTCTGGTGTGGGTCCTGATAAGACGGTCAGTGAATTCCTGGTAGGAGTATTTGGTGAACATAATCTCTTTCCACAGGTCCAGGGTGAAATAGCTATAGGTCTTGAAGACGGCATCAAAGGTAGCCTTGGTGAAGTTGCCCAGAATGGCAGTGCAGCACCCCTGGCTGAGGTGTAGCAGTTGTCCATACCGGTCATTGGCAGCATTTTCTTGGGCACAGGGGTGAAGTCGATGCTAGTGGCCCTGGGGCAAGGGATGTGGCACACCAGCACAGAGCCTCAGAGGTTGGTCACCTTGCAAGGGATGGTGAGATCCTGCTCCCCTAGTAGTCTCATAGCACAAAGCAATAGAGATGTTGGCCAGGATGATAACCCCACAAATGGTAGTGGCTACCTCCTTGGAGCACCTAACACCCAGACCAACATGTACATTGTATTCTCTGATAGCGACAAATGCCTCAGGTCTTCTGGCTAGCGTGGGTCTCCTTTTGCAACTGCATAATCTTCAAAACCTCATCCTTCAGGGATGCCCCCCAGGAAAAAAGTCAATGATCTCAGGTTCCTTGATGGGCAGAGAGAAGAGAGATCTCTCCCAGGGACTTGATCTTCATATCCTTGACCAGGTGGCTTAGCTTGGTGACAGGGATCCAATCCTTGTCCTCACCCTTGCCTCTAAGAGCTCTGTGGCCTAGGCCCCGGTCCCCAACCAGGCTGCAACCTCAAATCTGCATACCAGCTGCCAAATCCTTCATGGAAGCCTCTGTGGCCTCCCATTCCAGGGCCCCAGGGCCCCAGGGCCCCAGGCCTTCAGGGCCCTACCACAGCACCCATGTCACCCCCCATTTGGCATTTTCTCAGAAACAAAGCCAATGTTAGTATTTTAATTTAATAATTAAAATTCCTGATTAAATTAAAGGTCACTAAAATTCTTTTAAAAATATGAGATTTGAATTAATCCAACTAAGAATATTTGATTTGTGTACCTTTTTAGACTGCTTAAAACATGCTTTTGGAATTACTTAAATTTTAAATTTGATGGCATATCTTCAGGAGTTGTTTAGATACTTTATTCAATCTCACTGATAGAAAGTTGAAGTTGCCACCAAAAATTATACCATATATTTATTTTACCCACCAAAGCTCCTAATGTTTTTAAGTATAGGTGTTTCATAATAGAATGTATTAAATTTCTTTCTATTTGGTTAATCTGTTAATATACCTTTTTTGTAATTTTAAAAACACTTTTTTAAATTTTTAAATGTAATCTTTATTGCATTTTTTCCCATTACCAGTTAGTCCCCTTATAGACCGTATTCCCAGCAATCACCACACTGTTATCCATGTCCATGAGTCCTTTGTATTCCTTTTTTCTCAATCCCTCCACCCCATAACCTCCCCTTGGCCTTAACTGTCATCTTGTTCTACATCTATGAATCTGTCCCCATTGCCTTGTTAGTTCAGTTTGTTCATTAGATTCCACACATGAGTGAAATAATATGGTGTTTTTCATTCTTTGTCTTATTTCTCTTAGTATTAATGTTCTCCAGATCCATCTATACTGTTGCAAAAGGTAAAATTTTCTTATTTTTTAGGGCCGAGTAGTATTCTGCTGTGTAAATGCCCCATAGTTGTTTTATCCACTCATCTACTTATGGACTCAGGCTCCTTGCATATCTTGGTGATTGAAAATAATGCTGCAATGAACACAGGAATGCGTATATCCTTTTAAATTAGTGTTTTGGGTTCCTTCAGATATATTCCCAGAAGTGGGATAGCTAGGTTGAAATACAGATGCATTTTTAATTTTTTGAGATAACTCTATACTGCTTTCCACAATGGCTGCACCAATCTGCATTCTCACCAACTGTGCAAAAATGTTCCCCTTTCACCACATCTTAGCAAGCATTTGTTGTTTGTTGATTTTTTGATGATAGCCATTCTGACAAGTGTGAATGATATCTCATCATGGTTTTAATTTGCATTTCTCTGATGATTAGTGATGTTGAGTCTTTTTTCATGTCTATTGGCCATCTGTATGTCCTCATTGGATAAGTGTCTATTCAGGTCCTTTGCCCATTTTTTAATTGGTTTGTTTGTTTTTTCATGTTGAGTTTTGTAAGTTCTTTATAAATTTTGGATATTAACTCTTTATCTGATGTAACAGCAAATATATTCCTCAATTCAGTGGGTTGTCTTTTTATCTTGTTAATAATTTCCTTTGCTGTGCAAAAGCTTTTTAGTTTGATGTAGTCCCATTTGTTTGTTTGTTTGTTTGTTTGTTTGTTTCTCTTGCTGGGGAGATATATCTGATAAAATATTACTAAGAGCAATGTCTGAGATTTTGCTGTTTATGTTTTCTTTTATTATTTTTATGGTTTCAGGTCTAACATTTAAGTATTTGATACATTTTGAGTTTATTTTTGTACGGTGTAAGAAGATGGTCTAGTTCCATTTTTATGAACATATCCATCCAATTATCCCAGTACCATTTATTGAATAAATTATCTTTAGCTTATTGTGTGTGCTTGCTTACTCTGTTGCTTACTTTATTGACTATAAAGGAGAAGGTTTATTTTTGGGTTCTCTGTTTTGTTCCGTTGATCTGTGTCTGTTTTTATGACAGTACCATGCTGTTTTGATTATTATGGCCTTATAGTATAGTTTCATACTAGTTACTTTAGTTCTTCCAACTTGTTCTTCTTTATCAGGATCACTGTTGCTATGCAGGGCCTTTTGTGGTTCCATATACATTTTTAAAATATTTTTTTTAGTTCTGTGACATATGTCATTGGAATTTTGATAGGAATTGAGTTGAATCTATAGATTGCTTTGGTTATTTGGATATTAATTCTTCCTATTCATGAACATGGTGTGTGCTTCCACTTATTTGTGCCTTCTTCAATATCTTTCTTCAGTGTCTTATAATTTTCCAAGTACAGGTCTTTTCAATCCTTGGCTGGGTTTATTCCTAGGTGTTTTATTCTTTTTAAAACAATCGTGAATGAAATTATTTTCTTAATGTCCCTTATGTTAGTTCGTTATTGTCATATAAAAATGCAACTGATTTCTGGATATTAATTTGGTATTCTTCTACTTTGTTGAATTCATTTAACAGTTCTACTACTTTCTTGGTGGAATCTTTGGGGTTCTCTATATACAGTATCATGTCATCTGCAGATAATGACAGTTTTACTTCTTCCTTTACAATTTGGATGTCTTTTATTTCTTCTTCATATCTGATTGCTATGGCCAGGACTCCCAGTACTATGTTGAATAAGAAAGGTGAAAGTACACATCTTTGTCTTGTTCCTAATCTTAAAAGGAACACTTGTAGCTTTTGCCCATTGAATATGATGCTGGCAGTGGGTTTGTCATATATGGCTTTTATTATGTTTAGGTATGTTCCATCTATTCACTCTTTGCAGAGAATTTTTATCATAAATGGGTGTTGGATTTTGTTTGTTGAGAGTTTGTTTTCAAATACTGCTTCAGTTTCACTAGATGTAATCAGTTTATTCAGATTCTCTGATTCTTCTTTACTTAGTTATGGAAGACTGTATGTTTCTCGCAATTTATCCGTTTCATCCTGGTTGTCCTGTTTGTTGGCATATAGTTGTTCATAAGATTTTTTTACAATCCTTTGTATTTTTTTTGGTGTCAGTTACTTCTCCTTTTTCAATTCTGATTTTATTTATTTGGATCCTCTCTCTTTTTTTTCTTGATAAGCCTGGTTGAAGGTTTGTCAATCTTGTTTATCTTTTCCTCTTGGATTCATTGATCTTTTGTTTTTTTTAGACTGTTAGATTTTTTTTCCTTTTTTTAAGATTCTATTTACTTAGTTTTAGAGGGCAGGGAAAGGAAGGAGAAAGAGGGAGAGAAACATCAATGTGTGATTGCCTCTCATGCACCCACTACTGGGGACCTGGCCCACAACCCAGGCATGTGCCCTGACTAGGAATTGAACTGGTGACTTTTGTTATGCAGGCCAGCACTCAATCCACTGAGCCACACCAGCCAGGGTGGTGTTTTTTGTTTTTTTTTTCTTCCCAGACCTTTATTATTTCCTTCCTTCTACTCACTTTGGGCATTGTTTGTTTTTCTTTTTCAAGTTCTTTTAAGAGTAAAGTTAGATTGTTTATTTTAGCTTTTTTTTTTTTTGAGATAAGCCTCTGATGCTATGAATATCCCTCTGGGAATTGCTAGGGGACTAGGAAGTGTCTCACAGATTTTGGGTTGTTGTGTCCTCATTCCCATTTGTTTCAAGGTATCTTTTGATTTCTTCTTTGATCTTGCTGTAGACTCATTCATTGATTAATAACATGTTATTTAGCTTCCATATCTTGTGTGTTTTTTAGTGTTTTACTTGTGGTTGATTTCTAGTTTCATAGCATTGTGTTCAGAGAAGATTCTTTATATGATTTCAATCTATTTAATTTTATTGAGATTTTTTCATATTTAGGTTTAGTTGTATGCATTAAATTAAAATATATAAGTATAAAGTTTTTGTGTTTCAATTTTTTTGTATTTAACCTTCATTGTATTTTTTTTTCCATTACCATTTTTGTGTTTTAACATGCAGCCTATCCTAGAAAACACTCCATGTGCACTTGAAAAGTATGTATACTTTGCTGCTTTGGAGTGAAATACTCTGAAGATATCAATTTAAGCCATTTAATATAGTGTGCTATTTAAGGCTGCTGTCTCCTTGTTGATTTTCTGTATGGAAGATCTTTCAATTTAAGTCAAAGGGGTGTTAAAATTCTTGACTATAGTGTATTTCTGCAAATTACTTCCTTAATTTCTGATTTACTTTACATATTTAAATGTTCTTATGTTGGGCATATAAATGTTTATAGGGTTATATCCTCTTGTTGGATTGTTCCCTTTATTGTTATGTAGTGTCCTTTTTCTCTTACTATAGCCTTGGTTTTAAAGTCTATCTTGTTGGATATAAGTACTACTACCTCAGCTTTTTTTTTTCTCTCTCTCCATTTGCATGAAATATCTTTTTCTCTCCCTTTACATTTAGTTTGTGTGTATCTTTTGATCAGAGATGGGTCTTTTGGATGCAGCATATATATGGGTCTTGTTTTCTTATCCACTCAGCTATCGTCGTTTTCTTTGAGCATTTAAGCCATTTATATTTAAGGTGATTATTGATGGATACATATTTAGTGCCATTTTATTGTTAGACTATTTTCCTCTGTTTTTTTTTCTTTTTCTTTTTCTTCTTGTTCATCTTAAAGTAAGCTCTTTAACTTTGTTTCAGCAGTGGTTTGATGTTAACCAAATCCTTTAGCTTTTTCTTGTTTGAGAGGCTCCTTATTTCTCCTAGGATTTTAAATGGTAGCTTTGCTAGGTAAAGTAGCTTTGGTTGTAAGTCCTCGCTTTTCATCTCCTTGAATATTACATGCTTCTCCCTTCTGGCTTGAAATGTTTCTGTTGAGAAACAAGATGACAGTCTCATTGGTCCTCCTTTATTTGTAACTGCCTGCTTTTCTCTTGCAGCTTTTAGGATTCTCTTCTTGTCTTTAAGCCTTGTCAGCATAATTATGATGTGTTTCAGTGCAGGTCTTTTCAAGACAAACTTGTTTGGGATTCTCTGAGCTTCCTGGACTTGTGTGTCTTTTTCCTTTTCAGATTAGGGAAGTTTTCAGTCATTATTTCTTCAAATAGGTCCTTGATTCTTTGCTCACTCTTCTCCATCCAATATTCTCATTATGCAGATATTGTTATCTTTCATGTTGTCCAAAATGTTTCTTAAGCTCTCCTCATTTAAAAAAAAATTTCTCTGCTCTCCCTGGGAGTGCTTTTTTCTGCCTTGTCTTCCAAATCACTGATTTGATCCTCTGCTTCATTTAACCTACTGTTTATTCCTTCCAGTGTATTATTTACTTCAGATATTGCATTCTTTATTTCTGACTGGTCCTTTTTATGGTTTCTATGTATTTTTTCATGCTATTGAGTGTCCTTATAGTCATTATTCTAAACTGTCTAATAAATCGGTTGCCCCCATTTCATCTAGCTCTTCTTCTGAAGAATTATTTTGTTCTTTCTTTTGGGGTCTGTTTCTTTGTCTCCCTATTTTGACTGCTTCTTTATGTCTGTTTCTATGTAGTAGGTAGATCAGCAAAAACTCTTATGTAGGCCTTTGTCAGATGCTGCTTGTGACTGGATCTGGTCCACCTGTTTAAGCTATCAGTGACTCACATCATGTGGTTCCTTCTGTTAGACCTGGAATGTAGGATGGGACCACCTACTTCAGTCCCCTATTGCTTGCTTCTAATTTGTTAATGTGTATTTTGATTATTCAACTAAATTCATGGTGGAAATGGGATGTAGTATATTTATCTTTTGCAGCATCTAAAATGGTAAAAGCACATAGTAAATAGCTATTAGAGGTTATTTGTTAAGTACTTATACTAAAATAATAACACTACATTCTATCTCCAGTTGTTTAGTCACAAGAAAAACCATCTGTGACTTCCAAAAATAGCAAAAGTTTTATGAATCTTAGGATTTCCTTTAAAGAATATATGTTAATGTGCTAAAAATTCCTTTAAATGAATGTTTTAGAAGACATAAAATCATGAAAACTAGTTCTTCTCCAGAGAAATGAGCCTAAACAGGAACAAAAACAGAAAGAATTGAGAATTTTAAATTCAAAAAGGAAGTAAATATCTGCAGGGAAATTCACACGTGAGTACCAGGGATTGTGAGCCTATTTATGTGGAGGAATTAATCTGTCAACCATGAACTTATATCTTGAATCTATACCTAAAAATAATGCTTTAACTAGGATATCATTAATATTTAAAAGATAGATAATAGATCCATTAAAACTATAAGTCCTAGGGACGGAATATGGTGGAGGAGTGAATGGAAATCACTTTGACCTCCTCCCAAGACCAAACTGGAATTTTGACTAAATACTGGAGAAATCATCTGGAAAACAACAGAACAATAGAGTGAGAGAAGCCTTGGGGCCGTAGACAGACAGTGGAATCAACTCTCACACATCCTAACAGGTGGGAAGTGCGGTGGAGGCTCAAGAGGGTGGGCTGGGCACCCACGGGCACCAGCACCAGAGGGACATTGAAATGGCCAGTTGGATCCCCCTGAAGAACAGGGTCTGAATCATAAACAGGGACCCCTGGACTACAGCAGCTGAAACGAGGAAAACGCACAGACAAAACACAACCATGAAAAGCTTAGGGGCACTCTCTGCCAGAGACAGGTGGCTGGAGATGCAAAGAGACATTTAAAGGGCCAATGCAAAAATTTGCAGTGGGAGCCACCTTCCGTGATCTCTGGGTAGAGGCAGCAGCAGAGTGAGCTGGTGCCTGAGAAAAGATTGGTGAGGAAAACTTTGTGAAGAGAACTGAGGCGGTGGCCAGCAGAGCCCTGGTTATAACTCACCTCCCACTCTGCAGCTACCATCTCGTTCAGGCATAAGTGAACCAATTAACCTGCCTTCTGCATGCTCCACACACAGCCTGAGTGAGCCAGGGCTGGGGTCCTGAGTGCAGAGTGGCCAGAAGAAATAGAGGATCCCTGGCCAAAGGGAACACAGAGCTGCCAAGAGACCTTTTGAGGAGAGACTGAAGATAGAGGCGTTGGGGAAAGAACTGGAGGAGTAACCAGGGAGTCCAGGAGCTGACTCCTTTCCCTTTCCTTAGTCTCCATTTTGCACGGGCAGACCACGCCCCAAAGAGGCAGCAGCGGGAAAGGAAATAATAGCCCTGCCCTCAGGATAGCCCTGCCGGGACAGGAGTTGCGTGCTGGCCTTGGTGCTGAGTACAGAGCTGCCCGCAGAGATAGTAGACCCCTGGCTAAAGGGGACACAGAGAGGCCTAGAGACTCTTCAGGAGAGACTGGAGGCAGAGGCGTTGGGGAGAAAACTAAGGGAGTAGCTGGGGAGATCCTGGTGCTGACTGCTACCCCAGTACATGTTCTCCATCTTGCTCAGGCAGACCACTTCCCTGAGTGACAGCAGCTTATAAGGACACGATAGTCCCGCCATCAGGAGGCACTGCTCCGCCCTGTGGTGTCTAAGACTGACAGATGAGGACAGAGTAATCAGATTGACAATTGTAGGAGACAGATACAGACATTAGATTCCTGGAAGGCTCAAATAAACAAGTCAAGGTCAAACGGGGTCAACAACCCCGTTAACATCATCAGAGGCAGACCCAGAAAGAAAAGAAAAATAAATAAATAAAAAGACCCACCTACTGCCATAGAAGTTTAATCCACAAAGTCAGGAAATCTAGATGGATCAACTGAAGCAGAAGCAAAAACAAAACAAAAATACTCTCACAAATAATGGGTAGAAAGAGAAGTTCCTCCCAAATGAGGGGAAAGGAGGAATCCTCAAAAGAGAGCTAAATGAAATAGAGGCAAGGGAACGATCAGATATCGAATTCAAAACAATGGCTCTAAGGAAGCTCAATGAGCTCAGCCAGCTCAAAGAGAACTATGAAAAACTGCAGGGAAACTATCAGGATCTTACGGCAAACTATATCAACCTGGGAAAGGACATAGAAACTATCTGGAAGACACAAGAGGGTATGAAGAATACCATTTCTGAATTGAAGAACACAGTAGAAGGAATCCAAAGCAGACTAGATGAAGCAGAGGATCAAATCAGCGAGCTGGAGGACAAGGTAGAAAAAATCTCCCAGAAAGAACAAGAAATGGAAAAAAAGACTCAAAAAGAATGAAAAGGCATATAGGGAAATTCAGGACAACATGAAATGCAATAATATCCGCATAATAGGGATACCAGAAGGAGAAGAAGGAGAGCAAGGGATAGAGAATTACTCTTTGAAAAAGTAATGATGGAAAATTTCCCCAATTTGAGGAGAGAAAAGGTCTCATGGGTCCAGGAAGCACAAAGGGTTCCATTCAAGAGGAACCCATTGAGGCCCGCTTGAAGATACATCATCATTAAAATGGCAAATATGAAAGACAAAGAAAGAATCCTAAAGGCAGCAAGGGAGAAACAAGTAGTAACATACAAGGGAGCTCTGATACAGCTAGCAGCTGAATTCTCAACTGAAATACTACAAGCCAGAAGGGAATGACAAGAAATATTCCAACTCATGAAAAGCAGGTGCTTACAACCAAGACTGCTCTACCCAGCAAGGCCCTCAATTAAAATAGAAGGGGAAATAAGGAGTTTCTGAGACAAAAGAAGGCTAAAAGAATACGTCTCCACCAAACCAACACTACAAGACATGCTAATGGAACTGGTTTAAGAAGATGAAGAAAAAGAGTGAGAAAGAGAAGAACACAGGTACAAAGGGAAAATATGAATAAGTGTCTATCAATAATAACTCTCAATGTAAATGGACTAAATGCCCCAATCAAAAGACACAGGATAGCTGAATGGATAAGAAAACATGGCCCACACATATGCAGCCTACAAGAGACCCACTTCAGAACAAAGGACCTACACAGATTGAAAGTAAAGGGATGGGAAAAAAATATTCCAAGCAAGTGGACAAGAAAAGAAAGCAGGGGTAGCAATACTTACATCAGACAAAATAGATTTCAAAACAAAGACCATAAAAAGAGACCCAGAGGACACTTTATATTACTTAAAGGAAGAATCTATCAAGAAGACATAAACATTGTTAACTTATATGTACCCAACGAAGGAACACCCAAATACATAAGGAAAATCTTGGAGGATTTCAAAAAAGATATAGACAGCAACAAACTAAGAGTAGGGGATTTTAACATCCCACTGTCAACCATGGACAGATCTCCCAAACAAAACATCAATAAGGACATTGTAGAGCTGAATGATGCACTGAATAAAATGGACTTAACTGGCATATATAGAACCTTATATCCCAAAGAAGAAAAATACACATTCGTTTCAAATGTGCATGGAACTTTTTCAAAGATAGACCAAAAGATAGGACACAGGGCAAGCCTCAGCGAATTCACGAAAATTGAAATAATACCAAGCATTTTCTCGGACCACAAGGGTTTGAAACTGGAAATCAACCTTAAAGAAAAACCTCAAAAACTTGCAAACTCATGGAGACTGAAAAGTACACTATTAAACAAGAATGGGTCAATAATGAGATACGAGAAGAAATCAAAAAGTTTCTAGAAGCAAATGAAAAGGAACAGAACAGCCCAAAACCTATGGGACACAGCAAAGGCATTACTGAGAGGGAAGTTCATAACAATACAGGCTTACCTAAAAAAGAAAGAAACTTTTCAAATAAAAGACCTAACACTACAATTTCAAGAACTGGAGAAACAACAACAAATAAATCCCAGAGCAAGTAGAAGGAAGGAAATAATTAAGATCAGAGCAGAACTGAATGACATCGACATGAAATGAAGAATTCAAAGGATCAACCGATCCAGGAGCCTGTTCTTTGAAAAGATAAATAAAATTGACAAGCCTTTAAGCAGATTCATCAAGAAAAAAAAGGGAGAAGACCCAAATAAATAATATCAGAAATGAAAGAGGAGAAATAACAACTGATACCACAGAAATAGAAAGGATTATAAGAAACTACTATGAACAAATATATGCCAAGAAATTTGAAAACCTCGATGAAATAGACAAATTTCTAGAAAAGTATAACCTTCCAACACTGAAGGAAGAAGCAGAAAGCTTGAACAGACCGAAAACAGCTGGAAATTGAAGCAGTAATGAAAAAACTCCCGGCACACAAAAGCCCTGGGCCAGTTTCACAGGAGATTTTTACAAAACATTTAAGGAAGAGCTAACCCCTGTCCTTCTCAGACTATTCCAAAGAATCCAAGAAGAGGGAAGACTCCCAAACTCTATTCATGAGGCCAGCATCACCCTAATCCCAAAACAGATAAAGACCCTACAAAGAAAGAAAACTACAGGCCAATTTCACTGACGAACATGAACGCTAAAATCCTCAACAAAATATTGGCAAACCACATCCAGAAACACATTAAAAAGATCATCCACCATGATCAAGTGGGATTCATCCCAGGGATGCAGGAATGGATCAATATACGCAAATCAATAAATGTAATACATCACATAAACAAAAGGAAAGAAAAAAACCACATGATCATCTCGATAGATGCAGAAAAAGCATTAGATAAGGTACAGCACTCATTTATGATCAAAACACTCAGGAAAATGGGAATAAAGGGGGCATTCCTCACCGTAATGAAGGCCATATATGAAAAACCTACAGCCAACCTCATACTCAACGGGCAAAAACTAAAAGCTTTCCCAGTAAGATCGGGAACACGACAAGGATGTCCGCTTTCACCACTTCTCTTCAACATAGTATTGGAAGTCCTGGCCACAGGGGTCAGACAAGAAAAAGAAATAAAAGGCATCCAAACTGGAAAAGAGAAAGTAAAACTATCATTTTTTGCAGATGGCATGATAGTCTACATAGAAAACCCTGTAGTCTCCACTAAAAAACTCCTCAACCTAATAAGTGAATTTGGCAAAACAGCAGGATACAAAGTCAATATTAAGAAATCAAAGACATTTTTGTATGCCAGCAATGAAATAGAAGAAGGAGAAATCAGAAAAAAAATACCATTCACTATAGCAACAAGAAAAATAAAGTACCTGGGAATAAACTTAACCAAGGAGGTAAAAGACTTGTACGTAGAAAACTATACAACATTGAAGAAAGAAATTAAGGAAGACACAAAGAAATGGAAGCATATACCGTTCATGGACTGGAAGAATTAATATCATCAAAATATCAATACTACCCAAAGCAATTTATAGATTCAATACAATACCTATTAAGATACCATTGACATATTTCACAGAAATAGAACAGACATTTCAAAAATTTATATGGAACCATAAATGACCCTGAATAGCCGAAGCAATTTTGAGAAAGAAAAACAAAGTAAGAGGGATCATAATACCAGACATCAAACTATACTACAAAGCCACTATACTTAAAACAGTCTGGTACTGGCACAAGGACAGACCCATAGACCCGTAGAACGAAATAGAAAGCCCAGAAATAAGCCCAGGTCTATATGGGCAACTAACATTTGACAAAAGAGGCAGAAGCATAAAGTAGAGTAAAAATAGCCCCTTCAGGAAATGGTGTTGGGAGAGCTGGACGGCTACATGCAAAAAATTGAAATTGGATCATCAGCTGACACCATACACAAAAATAAACTCAATATAGATAAAAGACATCAATATCAGTCGCAACACCATAAAAGCCCTAGAGGAGAACATTGGCAGGAAACTCTCAGATATCCCATGCAGCAATTTTTTCACTGATATGTCTCCTAAAGCAAGAATAAAGGAAATAAATAAAGGACATAAAGGAAAGAATAAACAAGTGGGACCTCATCAAAATAAGAAGCTTCTGCATGGCTAAAGAAAACATCAGCAAAATGAAAAGGGAGCCAATCCTATGGGAAAATATATTTGCTAATGATACATTAGATAGAGGTTTGATCTCCAAAATATATAAAGAATTCACACGACTTCATCCAAGAAGACTAATGATACAATAAAAAAAATGGGCTAAGGTCCTGGGCGGAACTTTTTCAAGGAAGAGATACAGAGGGCCCAGAGGCATTTGAAAGAATGCTCAGCATCACTAGCCATCAGAGAAATGCAAATTAACACCACTGAGTTACCACATCACACCAGTCAGAGTGGCCATCATAAAAAGATCAACAAACAGGTGCTGGCGAGGCTGTGGAGAAAAGGGAACACTAGTTCACTGTTGGTGGGAATGCAGACTGGTGCAGCCATTGTGGAAAGCAGTGTGGAATTTCCTCACAAAGCTGAAAATGGAACTGCCTTTTGATCCAGTGATTCCCCTGCTGGGACTATACCCTAAGAATCCCCAAACATGAATTCAAAAGAACCTATGCACCCCAATGTTCATAGCAGCACAATTTACAATAGCCAAGTGTTGGAAGCAACCTAAATGTCCATCAGTAGATGTAGTGGATCAAAAAACTATGGTACATTTACACAATGGAATACTATGCAGTGAAAGAAAAAAAGAACTATTATACTTCACGACAGCATGGATGGAACTTGAGAGCATTATGCTAAGTGAAATAAGCCAGGGCGCAAAAGACATATACCGTACGATCTCACCTATAAGCGGAACCTAACCAACAAAACAAAGATGCAAGGAAAAGAAGACCAACAACACTGAAAGGAAAAGAAACCAACAGAGACAAGAGGGAAGGAGGGAGGGGTGGGAGGGGGAAAAGGAAGAGAAGGGGCAAGCCAAGGAACTTATAGCAAGGACTCATGGACAAAGTCAAAGTGGGGAAGGATTGAGGGAGAGCGGGGAGAGTGGCAGGGGAAAGTGGTGGTGGGAAGGCGGAGACAAATGTAGTTGGAAAAATAAATACATTAATTTTTTTAAAAAAAGAGAAAAGATTAAAATGAAAGATTTCTCCCTGAAAGTTTGGACAAAAAACATGGGTGCACTTTATACAGGGTGAAATGCAATAGGTTTCAAGTGTACGTTTCTATGATACATGATCTTTATATTGCATTCTGTGCCCATCATCCAAAGTCAAGCCATATTTTGTCAGTATATATTGACCAATATCATCCCAATAAATTTAATAAAAATAGACCCAGATACTAAAAACAATTACAAATTTTAAAAAAGATTCTTCCAAGGTTTTTAAGGAAGCAAAGCCCAAGGTCCTTATCTTGCTGTTCAGAGTTTTTTGTTTTGTTTTGTTCTTTTCCCCTTCGCTATAGTTCTTTACAAGGATCAATTAGTTAATGGATAAGAGTGATAATGATGGAACAAGTGAGATGGTAAGTCTTTGTGTGGAGAAAGAAACTTGCAGTTCACAGGGCAATGACAGTGTAGTGGCAAAACACTAGGGTGCTAGGACAGCTAAGCTCCACTTAGCAGCAGCACTTTTCTCCCATATTTGGAACAGGGTCTTTGTGTAGGACTCTGAGGAGCACTGTTCATCTGCCCATCTGGCCAGATGAAGAGCAAGGGGATTCTTTCATCAAAAGAGAGAGCCTTAGAAAGAGGAAACAGTGAATAAAGGGCTGAATCCTGAGGATTACTAATGCTTTTGAACTGCCCTGGGAAGATCAGAAGTGAGCAGCATAGAAGCTTTAATGCCTGCCCAAGTAATGTGCACTATTTTTTTAAAAAGACATGGGAGGAAGGTTTGGGGTGAAGGTACTCTGCTAAGAGGCTTGTGTTAATAAGATCACAGAAATGCAAATCATAGATAACAACAACAAACACCAGGTGCATGTAAAGTATCAAAGAAAATAAATATGACATCATGTTCAATTCCACCAGTGCTGTTATTATCATCCAAAAAAAAAAACATCATAGGTCCAAATTATATCCAGCCTAAATCCTGAGACCATCCAGCAAGAATACTATTTCTTCTTTCTTTAATTCATGTCTCATGTGCTTATCAAAGAATTTTTCAGGACAGGCTTTGCATTAACAGTACCCAGAGGTATCCCTGGCTGAGTGGCTCAGGATTTACCTGAAGACAGCCCTCAAGTAAGTAACACCCTGGCTCTGTTTCCGTCATCTAGAGAACAACCTGCATTTCTGGCTACTTGGGACCACAAATTTCAGTTATTCTAAGGTCACCTGTTATTTGAAAAACTGATGTTTCACATGTGAAATTCAACAGTAACTATTTTTCCACAGCCACCTTATGAATTGTCTGGGTTAGAGTCTTTAATGTCAATTGATGATCCAAATCAATACCTAAAACCATAAGAAGATAAAAAAGAAAAAAGGAAAACACTTCAACTGAAATAGGCAGTCTCAGATTTAAGTTTAGTAAGTATTACAACCCTCCTAGTCCATAGCACTCCGTTGCTTGTAACTTGGGTGTGTTTTTGGCTCTGTCATCATACAAGGATGATCTCACTGAGACATATTCCCAGCACACACAAGCTATTTCCTAAAGAAATTCAGACTTAAGCCACCTCCCCACAGTGCTGGACCCCTAGTGGGGATCTTGCTCTCCCAAATAATTGACACAATTTTTGGAATATGTTCAATATTATTAAAAATAAAATTAAAATGGAGCTCCTTAATTAAGCATATAAACTCAGAAAATAAAAGAATTTTAGGTTTCTTGGGTAGTTGTATTCTTTTTCACCTTACCTACTTTAGCATTCCTTGCAGTGCCAAAAATTTTACAAAAGAAAATATTTAAAAGGCTAATATTCTATCCATAATATCTTAGAAGATTCATGGAGATATTCTTTGTTTAGTTTCCCAAAGAATATACATAAAGATACCTAATACATGATATGTATAAAGGACATGAACTTTTTCTTTCCAGAAAATGGTCCTTTGTTTCCATATCCTAGCCCTTAAGTTAATGTTATAAGACTCAGGAAGTAGAAAACATACTGGCTGAAAGGAAACAAAAATACACAACTTTTTCAAAATATTATTTGATGATAGATACAAATATAAGCTCTAGAAACAGCAAGTCTGGTTCAAATTCTATCTATGCACTTACTGACAAAGTTACTTTGGCTAACTTACTCCATCTCCCATGTCTTATTTTTATCACTGTAAAATAGGGAAAATGATGATAATAGTAGAATCTATCCCATTAAGCTGTGAGAATAAGATGAGTCATTTGAGACAGAGGACTGAGAACATTTTCTGGCACCTAGTAATTTTCTAGCACTCAGTAAATATTATCTTTAATTTTTACAAATTTCATCAAACTTTTGATTCCTATGCTTTCTTCTTTAATATAGACCAGTGTAGAAACAACCACAATTGTAAATACTACAAGTGTTCACCTGGACATTAAAAACACAGTCATTTATTTCATCAGTTGGTGGTTCACTATTTTACAATGAAAACAAAGCTTTAAATATAACGGCAAAATAGTTGTCTCCAAACATGTGTGCTTATTTAGTCAGAATAGAGGAGAATTAAGATAATGATTCAGGTCATTTGTCTTGGAAAGAGCAGAGTTTGAAGGTAATCCTTTTACTTCAATTTTATATCCAAGTTAAGTTTTCTAAATCCTTAGAACTCAAAGTCACATGATCTATGTAGACATAGAGTTTGAAATAGTTAGATATCTAAAAACTGGATCCAGTAATACCATTAAAATTAATGTAACCAACATTTGGAAGGCCAGTCGATGTAATTTATATACATTTATTAAGATAGTTTCTGGACAGGCTTCACAGAAGCCTTGATCATGCCAAATAAAACATAGTGCAATCAGCACATTTTCTAATCACCCTGCCCAAGGTGGAAAAAGGAATGTAGACTGATTAACTTAACTAATGTCTTCAACTGCTTACAGAAGTCTGATTCGGATGTAATAAAAATTTATTGGCATTACTGATTTCATAAACATCAGCTGCTTTAGCATGTCCCACACTTCAAAACCTCCTTTGAAGACCAAATTACCTTCTACATAGAAATATATTTTTTAAAATCATAGTTAATAATCAGTAACTGCTGTTTTCATGATCTTTTCAAAGCCAACTTCCATGCCTTCATCTTACCTTATTATGTAATTCCCAATCTTCTTTTAAGAGATTGTGATCACAGTCCATAGGGCAAGAACCAATTTTATTAACACTGCTTCCTAGGGTTAAAAACAAAAAATGCAGAAAAACATATTACAGATTTTCACTTTAGAGGATATGTAAGCTTACACTGTGGAAATATAAGAGCTTCTATAAGACCTGACAAGTGGGGAAGAATGATACTAAGAAGGAGGTTCATAGCTGTTTTATGCTCCCAGTTTTAATTCAATATATAAACTTGAAGTAGAACTCTACTATTTGCCACACCGCAGGGATGCAATTTAAAAGCAGCAGCTGTGTCTGAGCTGCTTTCCTACCCTCATCTGGGTAAGATTCTCTGCCATTAGCTACGTTTCTGGGATCAAGTTTTCAAAGAAACTCCCATGCACTTCCTACTAATGTTTCAACATAAAACCTTGAGACTTGAGAGTTCTGTTCTCTGCCCGTACCCACTGCTTCCTCCTGACATACTTTTTTCATATGTTTCATGACTTGTTTTATACCATAGTTTCTCAGCCACAGCACCATTGATATTTTGGATTGGATAATCCTTTGTTGTAAGGGCAGTGCTCTGTTTTATAGGATGGTTAGCAACACCCCTGCCTCTACCCTCTAGATGTTATAGCACCTTCCACTTCCCCATCCCTCCCCGAGCTGTGGTAACCGAAAGCATCTCTGGACATTGCCAAATGTCCCTTGGGGCAGCAAAACATCCCCATTAGAGAACCATGGTCTAGATCAGAAATGCCTTGCAAACAATGTGTCTTGTTCACCTTTGTTTCTCCTGTAATGTCTAACACTGTGCCTGGAACAGAGTTCAACAAATATTTCCTAAATTATAATCAAACAAACAGAGGTATCACATAAGCAGGTATTACTTCAGCTTTATGCCTCTTAAATCATTGACTTCACAACCCCTCACTTCAATAAACCCAAAGTCTACTCTCAGAGTCTTGTGACAATCATCCTGGCCCAGAAGCTGCTAGAGCTTTGAGTACCTCAGCAGAACAACAGCTTTGACAAAGAGGTTGACCCAACAATTTTTTTTAAGTATACATGTGTCATATACCACGAGCAGCCCAAGCCTTGCTGTCCTCTTCTCTCCCTCCAGGGTTTGAATGCTGCCAGCCCCTGCTCTTTTTTATCGAAATTGCCATAGTGTAAAATTTTTAGGACATAGTCTCCATGTCTGCAACCTTTTTCTACTTAAAAGATATGGCCAGTCTCTTCTCCCCACCCCAGGTCTGAGTGGATCAGGCATTTTGAACATTAATGCTTTCATTGTACCTGCTGACCCTGCCCCAGTGCACTGTGCCAAACTAAAGTCATAAACCAAAAATTAACTTTCTTCAGGGAGAGTCAATGGGTCAGGTGTCTCTTCTGTGAGAAGCCTGACACTTTGGTCTTTGAGATGAGGATCATGTAAACCATTGGAAGAGCTTCCTTTGAGTTGAAAACAGAATTCCTTGATGATGTTGACATGGATAAAACAAGGTAAGAAAGGGAGGAAGACAGAAGAAGGCAGGAAAAAAATCATTTTTATTTGGAGTTTAAATAAATTACTCTTTTTCAAGTCTTTTAATTTATCAAGGCATAATTGCTAGATGAAATAACAATTATAAAATAATAATAATTCCATTTTTAGTATTTTCTGAGAATTTTTTATATGTTATGCTCTATACACACACACAAAATAAAATAAAACAATAAATTGCTAGAAAAGCTATCATTACTCCATTTGACAGATTTAGAAATTGAGACTTGAAAGGATCAAAGAACTTCTCCCAAATCAGACATTAATCAGTGAAAAATCTGAAATTTAAACCCAAGTTTTGTTTGACTTCAAAGCCTATGCATATAATCCCTTCTATCTTATTTGAGAACTTCTACAGTTTTAAACATTGACCAATATATTAGTTTTTACTATTGCTGGAATAAATTTCCAGAAACCTAGTGACTTAATATCCATTTATTTTCTCACGTTGCAAGTCAGAAGTCTGGGCTAGCATGGCTCAACTGGCTCCTCTTCTTATGTCTTACAAGGTCAAAATCAATGTCTCACCCAGGGCTGCAGTCTGCACCTGAATCTTCAGATCCTCTCCTAGTCTTCCTGGTTTTTGGTAACATTCGTTTCCTTCTCATGCTTTCTACATGGTCTCCTCTATCTTTAAGCCAAGAGCAGGGTGCATCCTTCTCATGCTTTGAATCTCTCCAACTACTTCCTCTACTGCTACCGGCCTGAGAAAGTTCTGTGCTTTAAAGGTGTATGTGATTAGATTAGGTTCACCTGGGTAATCTTCTTCTTGATGTGTATAGATTCTGGAGATTAGATCTTAGACATTTTTTAATGTATTTTTTAAATTACCATTTATCCCCCTTATACCCTCTTTACCTCCATCCATCTTCCCCCTCCACCCCTCAATCACCACACTGTCATCCATGTCCATGAGTCCTTTTTCTTTTTTGCTCAATTCCTCCACCCCCTAACTCCAACCCCCAAGAGCCATCAGACTGTGCTCCATCTATGAGTCCGTCCCCATTTTCCTTGTTTGTTCAGTTTGTTCATTAGATTCTACACATGAGTGAAATCATATGGTACTTGTCTTTCTCTTACTACCTTATTTCACTTAGCATAATATTCCCCAGGTCCAACTATGTTGTTGCAAAGGGTAAAATTTTCTTCTTTTTTACGGCTGAGTAGTATTCTGTTGTATAAACATCCCGTAGTTGTTTTATCCACACACCTACTGATGGACTCTTGGGCTGCTTCCAAATCTTGGCTACTGTAAATAATGCTTCCATGAACATAGGGGCACATATGTTCTTTCTGAAAGAGTGTTTTGGGTTTCTTCAGATAAATTCCCAGAAGTGGAATTGCTGGGCCATAAGCCAATTCCATTTTTAATTTTTTGAGGTAACTCCATACTGTTTTCCACAGTGGCTGCACCAATCCACATTCCCATCAACAGTGCAAAAATGTTCCTCTTTCTCCACATCCTTGCCAGTACTTGTTGTTTGTTGATTTATTGATGATAGACATTCTCACAAGTGTGAGATGATAGTTCATCGTGGGTTTAATTTGCATTTCTCTGATGATTAATGACTTTGAGCATCTTTTTATAGGCCTATTGGCCATCTGTATGTCCTCTTTGGAGAAGTGTTTATTCAGGTCCTTTGCTCATTTTTTAATTGAATTGTTCATGTTTTTGGCGTTGAGCTTTATAAGGTCTTTATAAATATCGGATATCAACCCCTTATCAGATGTATCAGGAAATATGTTCTCCCATTCAGTAGATTGTTTTATATTTTGTTGATAATTTCCTTTGCAGTGCCAAAGCTTTTTAAGTTTGATGTAGTATCTATGATTGTTTGTTTTGTTTTCTTTTGTTTCCCTTGACTAAAGAGATATATCAGAAAAAATATATATTGCTATGGGCAATGTCCGAGATTTTACTGCCTATGCTTTCTTCTAGGGTTCTTATAGTTTTGAGTCTAACAATTAAGTCTTTAATCCATTTTGAATTTATTCTTGCATATGGCATAAGAAGGTGGTCTAGTTTCATTTTTCTGCACATATCTATCCAATTTACCCAACACTGTTTATTAAATAGACTGTTTTTAGCCCATTGTATGTGCTTGCTTCCTGAAAAATCTTAGAAATTATGCCTACTATGGTCAATTTCTGATCTAATGGAATTGACATTACCATATGTTAAAATGTAAGAATGTGGTGCATGCTCAGGTAATAAAGCCCTTATTAAAGAATTTCCTAAAATTTTTTAAAATTTTCTTTGTTCATTTGTAAAATGAGAACATTTCTTTGCTCTAAAAACTTTCTATTTATAAAAATGTATATAGTAATTATATATACATTAGATGATAATATATATTTTATAGTTACATATTATATAATAAATATACAACATATGAATGTGTACATAATACAATTTATCAAATTGTTATACCATATAAGCAGTTTGCATCCCTTTTTACACTAACATTGTGTATATTATTATTAATTCCTCAAAATACTATTTTAATCAGTACATAGCAGTACACCATGCCCCTTATTTAACCAGTGCCCCTTGATATTTAATAATATGAAACAAATTTTACAAAAATATTGATGTTCATCTATGCTTATTTTCACAAAATGAGTATCTAAGATCAAAATTTCAGGACTCATGAAAAGAACTATATCAAAATTCAAACTGCAACCCACAATGTATGGATATACCCTATTACCCACATGCTTGTCAAAACTAACCATGTTTTTCAGTTTTGCCTGCTTATGTACAAAAATAATATTATTTCATTGTTCTTTAAATTTTCAATACTGTAATTCTAATAAATTTGAATATCTTTTTATGTTTGATGAGCATTTATGCTTTTTTTATGTTATAACTTCCCATCTCCATTTTTTCCAGTTGGAATATTCAATTTTTTTTAGGATATTTACCTTTCCATATCAAAGATATTAACTTATTGCCTGACAATGGTTCCAAATATTTTTGTCTGTAGCAAGCCTTTTAATTTCTTTGAGAGGTTTGTGTATGTATATGTGTGTGTAGAATGTAATTTTCATTAGTATATAATTATGCATATTAATATTTTCTTTTACTGCTTTTCCTTTTGCTTATAAGCTTAAAACTCTGCACTATATAGTCAAATAAAGTATATATTAACAAACTATAAGTAAACAAAGAACTCATGAGGCTCTTGGATGATTTTCCTTATACTTTCCCACCCCTGCTTAGTCAAGCAACCGTGGCACCTGGAAGTCCTCCTGAGACCCCAGACTGAGACAAAACACAACAGGCCTTCATTTCTCTCGAACAGCTTTTTCTCTTCATTTCTTATTTCTTTTCATTATTTTGGTATCCTCCAAGTCATAGAAATTCAAAACCTCTCCGACTCCATAAATTCTCCTTCCCTATTGTCATTCACAGTTAATTGCTCACTGTTTTCTCTTCTACCTCATTAAGAAGCTTTTACAGACATTCCTTCCTCTTTTCATAACCCTGACTGAAGTCCATCACTTACCCAACTCCACATATACAAGCAGATAGACAGACAGGCAGACAAACAAATAGAAGATAGATGATAGATAGATAGATAGTTAGATAGATAGACAGATGATAGATAGATAGATAGATATAGATGAGGATTTTTAACTGAAACAGAATTATGCCATACACTTTTGTTCACAACTGTCTTTTCATACACTAAGTACTCATAGTCATCTCTACAAATCATAATATACACATCTAACTATCTTACTTAAAATGGATTTTTTCCCTTGATCTTCCTTCACATCTTTTCTCCATAATCCCTAAAACCTTTTCATTCCATCTGCCCCATATAATCCATTTATTCCATGCTCATTTAACCAAATATACACATGTACACATATATGAACACATGGACATATATAGATAAAGGTATTTTTCACTGTTGCACAGAAAAGGAGATTATACTGTATATGACTGCCCACAGACTTTCATACTAAAAAATATCATGTAGGATTCCCTTTAAGTGAATAATTATATCTCTATTTTACAGAATAAATTATTTAACTATTCCCTATTGAGGAACATTCACTTCTCTTTTTCATTTTTGATATTTTCTATCAAAATAATGCTACAATACAATCTTTGTACCTGTGTCCATCCATACTTGTGCTTTTATTCCTATGAATGGATTTTCAGGGGGAAATTGCTGGGTCAAAAAGTTTGCATATTTTAAATGTTAGTAGATATTATCACGTAAAAAACAAACAAAAAAATTAAAAATTCTCGTTTTTTCTCAAAATGGCAGAGGAGTGAATGGAAGTCACCCTGACCTCCTCCCAGGACCAATCTGGAATTACAACTAAATTGTGGAGAAATCACCTGGAAAACAACTGAACAATAGTGAGAGAGGAGCCTTAAAACCTCAGAGAGACGGAGGAATTGGGTTTAGTACAACCTAACCGGTAAGGAGTGCAGTAGAGACTCAAGAAGGTGAGCTAGGCACTCACAGGTGGCAGCACCACTGGGATATTGAAACTGCCAGTTGGACCCCACTGAGAAGAGCAGGGTCTAAACCATAAGCAGAGATCTAGAGTTTACAGTACCAGAGCCCAAAAAAGCACACAGACGACAGCCAGCTATAAAAAGCTTACCAGTGCTCTCTTCCAGAGACAGGAGGCTGGAGACGCAAGGAGCCATTTAACGGGCCAAAGCAAAAATTTGTAGTGGAGGTGGGAGCACAGTGGGCTGGAGCTTCCTGAGGAGAGACTGGGGAGGGAAGATTTGGGGAGAGGACTGAGGGAGTAGCTGGGGAGATCCTGGTGCTAACTCTTCCCCTACACAGCAGCAGCCATTTTGTTCATGCAGACTACTTCCCTGAATGGCAGCAGCATGAAAGGATACAATAGCCCCACACCTTGAAGGTTCAGCCCAGCCCAGTGTTGGGTAAGCCTGACGGCTGAGTACACAGTTGCAGTCACAAGTAGTAGATCCCTGGCTAAAGAGAATGCAGGGTGGTCTAGAGATGCTTGAGGAAAGTCTAGAGATGGAGGCATTGGGGAGAGAACTGAGGGAGTAGCCAGGGAAATCCTGGTGCTGTCTCCTCCCCCACATGACGCCAGCCCTCTTGCTCAGGCAGACTACTCCACTGAGTGAGAGCAGCATGAAAAGAACCAATAGCCCCATCCACAGGAAGGACTCTGCCCGGCCCTGACTGCTGAGGACAGAGTGACTAGATTAACAACTGGAGGAGACAGACACATGCAGTAGATTCCTGAAAGTCTCTTAAAGATTGCCTAGGGTCAGACAGGGTCAACAGCTGACATCATCAGAGCTAGATCCAGAAAGAAAGAAAAAAATAGGGGGTCTACTACCACAGAAGTTTACACCATAAAGTCAGGAAGTCAAGACAGATCAATTTAAGAAGCAGAAGCAAAAAGGAAGAGTCTCACAAATAATGGCAAGAAAAAGAAACACCCCCCCCCAATTAAAGGAAAAGGAGGACTATCCACAAAGAGAACTAAATGAAATAAAGGCAAATAAACTATCAAATACTGAGTTCAAAACAATGGTTCTAAGGAAGCTCAGTGAGCTCAGTTAGCTCAAAGAGAAGTACCAAAAACTACAGGAAAACTATGAGGAACTTATTGCAAACTATATCAGAATAAAAAAAAAAGACATAGAAACTATCAATAAGAGGCAAGAGTAAATGAATAATACAATTTCTGAATTGAAGAACACAGGAGAAGGAATCAAAAGCAGGCTAGATGAAGCAGACAATCAAATCAGTGAACTGGAGGACAAGATTGAAAAAGGCTCCCAGAAAGAGAAAGATATTGAAAAGAGACTGAAAAAGAATGAAGAAGCACTCAGGGAAATGCAGGACAACCTGAAATGTAATAATAGCTGAATAATAGGGATATTGGAAGAAGAAGAGGAACAAGGGATATAGAACCTGTTTGAAAAAGTAATGATGGAAAACTTCCATAATTGGAGGAGAGAAAAAGTCCCACAAGTCCAAAAAGCACAGAGGGTCCCATTCATGAGGAACCCAATGAGGCCCACTCTAAGATACATCATCATTAAAATGGCAAATATCAAAGACAAAGAGAGAATCCTAAAGGCAGCAAGGGAGAAACAGGTAATAACATATAAGGAAGCCCCAATACAGCTAGCAGCTTACCTCTCAACACAAACACTACAAGCCAGAAGGGAATGGCAAGAAATATTCCAAGTCATGAAAAGCAAGGGCATGTAGCCAAGACTACTCTACCCAGCAAAACTCTCAATTAAAATGGTAGGTGAAATACAGAGATTCCCAGACAAAAGAAGGCTAAGAGAATGCACCTCCAGCAAACCAGCACTACAAGATATGTTAAAGGGACTGCTTTAAGAAGATGAAGAAAAAGAGTTAAAAAGAGAGGAACACAGATACAAAATGAAAAAAATGAATAAGTACCTATCAATAATAACTTTAAATGTAAATAGATTAAATTCCCCAATCAAAAGATATAACATAGATGAATGGATAAGAAAACGTGACTCATACATATGCTGCCTACAAGAGACTGACCTCAGAACAAAGCACCTACATAGACTGAAAGTAAATTGATAGAAAAAAAATATTCCAAGCAAATGGATAGGGAAAAAAAGCAGGGGTAGAAATACTTATATCAGACAAAATAGATTTCAAAACAAAGGCCTTAAAAGAGACAGAGAAGGACACTTCATAATACTGACAGGAAGACTCCAAAATGAAGACATAAACATTTTAAGCCTATATGCACCCAACATAGAAGCACCCAAATATATAAGAGTAATCTTGGAAGACTTCAAGAAAGAGATAGACAAAAACACATTGATAGTAGGGGATTTTAACACCTCACTGTTAGCAATGGATAGACTTTTCCAAACAAAATATCAAAAAGAATATTGTAGAACTGAACAACACATTAGATCAAATTGACTTTACTGACATATATAGAGCCTTTCATCCCAAAGAGGAAAAATACACCTTCTTTTCAGATGTACATGGAACATTTTCAAAGATAGACCACATGACAGGACACAAAACAAACCTCAACAAATTCAAGAAAATTTAAATAATACCAAGCATTTTCTCAGACCACAAGGGCTTAAAACTAGAAACCAATCTCAAGGAAAAAACTAAAAAACATTCAAACTCATTGAGATTGAATAGCATGCTATTAAACAATGAATGGGTCAATAATGAGATCAAAGAAGAAATCAAAAAGTTTCTGGAAACAAATGGAAATGAACACACAACACTCTAAAAGCTATGGGACACAGAGAAGGAAGTCCTGAGAGGGAGGTTCATAGCACTACAGGCCTACCCAAAAAAGATAGAAACATTTCAGATAGATGACCTAACCCTCCAGTTGCAACAAACAAAGCCCAGAGCTATAGAAGACAGGAAATAATCAAGATTAAAGCAGAATTGAATGACATAGAGACTAAAAGAACAATTCAAAGGATCAACCAATCCAGGAGCTGATTCTTTGAAAAGATAAACAAAATTGACAAGCATTTAACCAGACTCATCAAGAAAAAAAGGGAGAGGAGTCAAAAATAATATCTGAAATGAAAGAGGAGAAATTAAAACTGATACCACAGAAATACTGAGGATTGTAAGAAATTACTGTGAACAATTATATGCCAAAAAATTTGAAAACCTTGATGAAATGGAAAAATCTCTAGAAAAATATAACCTTCCAACATTGAATGAGGAAGAAGCAGAAGGCCTGAACACACTAACAGCCAGTGAAACTGAAGCAGTAATAAAAAAATTCCCAGCACTCAAAAGCCCTGCACTGGAGAGTTTCACAGGAGGATTTCACAAAACATTTAAGGAAGAACTAAAGCCTGTCCTTCTCAGACTATTCCAAAAAATTCAAGAAGAGGGAAGACTCCCATACTCTTTTGATGAGGCCAGCATCACCCTAAACCCAAAACCAGATAAAGACACAACAAAGAAAGAAAATTATAGGCCAATATTACTGACGAACATAGACGTGAAAATCCTCAAAAAAAAAAAAAATTGGCAAACTGCATCCAGCGATACATTAGAAAAATTATCCAACATGATAAAGTGGGATTCATCCCAGGGATGCAAGGATGTTTCAATATGCACAGATCAATAAATGTGATACATCACATAAACAGAAATAAAGACAAAAATCACATGATCATATCAATAGATGCAGAAAAAGCATTCGATAAGGTACAGCACCCATTTATGATCAAAACATTCAGCAAAGTGAGATTATAGGGGGCATACTTCAACATAATAAAGGCCTGCATAATAAAAACCATAATAAAAACCTACAGCCAACCTCACATCCAATGAGCAAAAACTAAAAGCTTTCACACTAAGATTGGGAACAAGACAAGGATGTCCGCTTTCACCACTTCTTTTCAACATAGTATTGGAAGTCCTAGCCACGGCAGTCAGACAAGAAAAAGAAATAAAAGGCATCCAAATTGGAAAGGAGGAAGTAAAACTATCATTGTTTGCAGATGACATGAGAGTGTACATAGAAAACCCCACAGACTCCCCCAAAACACTACTCAACCTAATAAGTGAATTTGGCAAACAGGGGGTTATAAAATCAATATTCAGAAATTGAAGGCATTTTTGTACACCAATAATGAACTATCAGAAGCAGAAATCAGGAAAAGAATCCCATTTGCTATAGTAACAAGAAAAATAAAGTACCTATAAATAATTGTAACCAAGGAGGTAAAAGACCTGTATGCAGAAACCTATGCAACACTGAAGAAAGAAATTAAGGAAGACACAAATAAATAGAACGATATATCATGTTCATGGATTGGAATAATTAACATGATCAAAATGTACATATCTCCCAAAGCAATTTATACATTCAACACAATCCCTATTAAAATACCAATGATGTATTTCACAGATACAGAACAAATATTTCAAAAGTTAATATGGAACCATAAATGACCCCGACTAGCCTCAGCAATGTTGAGGGGAAAAAAAGTAGGAGGGATCACAAGATTTGACATCAAAGTATATTACAAAGCAACTGTAATCAAAACAGTCTGGTTCTGGAATAATAACAGACACATAGATCAATGGAACAGAATAGAGAGCCCAGAAATAAACCCATATCTCTATGGTCAATTACTATTCAACAAAGGGTGCAGAAGCATAAGATGGAGTAAAAATAGCCTCTTCAACAAATTGTGCTGGGAAAGCTGGACAGCCACATGCAAAAAATTGAAATTCAACCACCAACTTCCACCATAGACAAAAATAAACTCAAGATGGATAAATGACTTAAATGTAAATCATGACACCATAAAAATCTTACAGAAGAACATAGGCAGGAAACTCTCAGATATATCATGCAGCAATATTTCCACTGATATGTCCCCTAGAGCAAGGGACACAAAGGAAAGAATAAACAAGTGGGGCTTCATCAGAATAAGAATCTGCATGTCCAAAGAAAACATCAGCAAAATAAAAAGGGAACCAACCGTATCAGAATATATAGTTGCCAATGATACCTCAGACAGGGGTTTGATCTACAAAATTCATAAAGAACTCACATGACTCCACTCCATGAAAACTAACAATCCAATTTAAAAAATGGGAAAAGGACCTGAACAGATGCTTCTTCAAGGAGGACGTACATAGGGCCCGGAGATATATGAAAGGATGCTCAGCATCACTAGCCATCAGAGAAATGCAAATTAAAACCATAATAAGATACCACCTCACACTGGTCAGAATGGCCATCATAAACAGATCAACAAACAACAGGTGCTGGCGAGGCTGTGGAGAAAAGGGAACCCTAGTACTCTGTTGGTGGGAATGCAGACTGGTGCTGCCACTGTGGAAAACAGTGTGGAATTTCCTCACAAAGCTAAAAATGGAACTGCCTTTTGGCCAGCAATTCCACTGCTGAGGTTATACCCTAAGAATCTCAAAACACCAATTCAAAAGAACCTATGCACCCTAATGTTCATAGTAGCACAGTTTACAATAGACAAGTGCTGGGAGCAACCTAAGTGCCCATCAGTAAATGAGTGGATCAAAAAACTATGGTACATTTACACAATGGGATGCTATGCAGCAGAAAGAAAGAAAGAGTTACTCCCGTTTGCAACAGCATGGATAGAACTGGAGAGCATTATGCTAAATGAAATAAGCCTGGCGGTGAAAGACAAATACCATATGATCTCACCTGTAAGTGAAACCTAACTAGCAAAGCAAGCAGGCAAGGAACATATGACCTGCAGCATTGAAAGATAGAAGAAACCACAGTGACTTGAGGGAGGAGGGAGGGGGGGAGGGAGGAAGGAGGGTAGCGGGGAGGGAAGGGGAAGGGTCAGATCAAGGAACAGGTGCGAAAGACCCATGGACACAGCCAAGGCGGGAAAGGATTGAGGCGGGGAGGTGATGGAGGGAGGTTGGGGTGGGTAAGGCAGGGGAAAGTGGTGGCAGGTAAAGGGAGACAAATATATTTGAAAAATTAAAGAAAAACGTTTTTTAAAAAGAATCAAAAAAATAAATAAATATAAAGAAAAAATTAAAAATTCCCCAAGCAATGTATAATAAAATGTTTTCCCAAATCCTTGCCACCAATAAATCACCTTTGAATTATTGGTTTATAATATTATATTATGATCAGAGAGGGTTGCCTCTATTATTTTGTATTTTGTATACATACCCTCATATGCTTTTAAAAAATGTTAGGTTTTATAGTCAGCTGTTCTTTATTTGGTGCATATAAGTTGTGTCATATACCTTTTTTTATCACTAAGATACTGCCTTTCTTTTACTGCTTAAATATTTTTAAATCTTAAATACCAATTTACCTGTTGTTCACAGTTCCTCTCAAAATAGCTTTATTTTTGTTTTAATATCCTGATATCAGTTCATCCCTAGGTGTTCAACTTTTCTTTATCAGCCTCTTATATATATTTACTGTAAGTACTATGTAGCTGGATTTTTAAACTCAGTGTGACAGTGTCTTCACTATCAGAATCATTATATTATCATTAAATGATATTTTTTATTAATTTTATTTTTTTACTTTTTCCTTTCCTTAGTGTGCTGTTTAGCTTGGGGTAATATTCATTTCTCCTTTCATATCCTTTCTTAACGTGTGTTCTACTGTGTTTCTCCATTCAATTATGACTACTTTTTTTCTCTTTTTCAGCACTCATAGTCATATACATGGGGCACAAATTTAGAAGTGTACTTCCAGGTCTATAGTTTTTCTAAAGAACTCATAAAAAACCAGCACAAAATGAGGGACCATTGATGAAAGAAGGACATGGAAAGGAAATGTTTTAAAAAAGCATGAAAGTGTTCCATAAAAGAAAGGATCATCTTTTAAAAACCTAACAACTCCTGCAATTACCAGAAGTTGACAACACCAGAGAAATAACTCACTCTGCCTTTTATCCCTGCCCTGCTCTAGATCAAATTCTGAAGGAATCAATAACCATGATCCTCAAGATGGAGGAGATGGAGTAGAAGCATAACCCTCAGAAACAGAGAAGAATGTAAAAAAGTTCTGCCCTCCTTCTCAATTTTTAGGTCCACCCTGGGGAAAAGAAAAAAAGAGAAAGAGAGCATTTTTTTTTAATTAGCTCTGACTAGATATATGAACCAATTATTTAAAACTGGAGGCTGGTGTGCAATAAGATCAACAGAGGGCTAGATACTTACCTCATCACTCTACCTCTGTATGGTACGTTTATGGTTAAAGATAAGAGCAAGGACATCCTCATTCATTGCTTAGATTATAAATATTTGTATAACATTGTAATGTCATTGGCAACGTTGCTGCCACACACTCTACATTTCCCTGGCTAAATCAAGAATACCTGAATCAAGTATTTTATTTTAATTCAATAAGTTGTGACAAATATATGCATCTCTGTAATCGCAACACAGGTAAAATCTTAAACATTTTGCATGACACCCCGCCCCGATTTTTCCATGACCCTTGCAGTCAATCATCACATACACACACACAAACACACACTCCTAGCAACCACTTCTATCACTACAGATTAGAATTTTGTTATAAAACTTCATACATATAGTATAATATAGTATTTTTTCCGCTGGCCTCTTCCATTCAGAATAGTATTTTGAAGCTCTCCACTTTTTATTGCTAAGTAGTATTTCTTTTCATGAATGCCGTATTAATACATGTTTTGGTGTTTTAAAGCTTTCACTGTTTGAGAATAGCTGCTATGAACATTCAGGTCCAAGTGTTTTTGTGGACATGTGATTTTATTTCTCATGGTAAACACATAGAAGTGGAATTACTGGGTCATATGATATGTGTTTGTTTAATTTTAAAAAATAACTGCCAGTTTTCCAAAGTATTTGCACTATTTTTACTCCTACTAGTAATGTATGAAAGTTGCTGCCAAATCATCATCAGTATTTGGTAGTGTTAGTCTTTTTAATTTTAGCATATTAATAGATATGAAGTGGTAACACATTATAGTTTTAATTTGCATTTCCTGATGACTAAAGATTATTAGGCATTATTCATGAATTAATTGAACATTTCATATCTTCTTTTGTGAAACTTCTGTCCAAGTATTATAACTTTTTAAAAGTCAGTTGCTTTCTTCTTCTTAGTGAACTTTAAGAATTATATAATCTGAATACAAACTATTTGTCAGATACAGGTACTGCAGAGGGTTTTTCTCAGTTTGTAACTTGTTTTTTATTTTTCTTACTAGTGACATGAAGAGAAGAAAGCTTGATTTTGTTAAAATCCAATATATCATCTGTCTTTTTTAAGGTAAATAATTTTTGTGTCCTAAGAAATCTTTGCTAAGATTATGAAGATTAGTCCTATGTTGTCTTCTGTAAATTCTGTTGCACTGGCTAGGACTCCAATACATAAAGTGATGAGATTAGACAGCCCTCCCTTGTTTTTTTGTTTTTAGTTTTTTTACAAAAGAAAACATTTAATCTTCCTCCATTAAGTCAGAGAAGCATATCCTGTAGTATTTAAATTTTTTGAAATATATTAAGATATTTATAACCCACTCTGTGATCTATCTTGCAAAAATATTATGTTCCCTTGAAAATAATGTGTATATTGCATTTCATTATATATTACATTTAATATATTGTGTTTAAGTAAAGTGCTTTGTAAGATTTAGTTAGATCAACTTAATTAATGGTGTCATTCAGATATTTTATATCCCTTTTTATTTACATTTTGTCTCTCTGTTCTCTCAATTTAATGGAAATGACTGTTAAAATCTCAAACAATGTTTAAGGATTTGTCTAATTTTTCCCTTTTTATGAGTTTGTGTTTCATAATTTTTGAGGTACAACTGACATATGAGATTATATTAATTTAAGCTGTAAAAAGCAATAATTTGATATATTTATATACGGTGAAATGGTCACAAAAGGTCTAGTGAACATCAGTCACCACACATAGCTACAAATTGTTTTTCTTGTGATGAGGACTTTTAAGATCTACTCTCTTGGCAGCTTTCAAATATGTAATAGAGTATTATTAACTATAATGACGGAAGGGCTCATGTGCGAGTTCCTATACTGACTTCAGGTTCCCTCTGAATAGCTCCCTGCCCTGTTCTGCTCTGCAGATCCCAGCTGCTTCAGCTGCCCTGAATGACAAATTCTGTCTACTCAGTTCTCTGCTTAGATTCCACTTCACTGCTCTACAGTCACGATATGATGCCCAGGTAGAGAGCCAGGATTTGTCTCAAAGGTTTCTATTCTTATGCTTCCTGGTGGCCAATGCCCCAAAACAATTGCTTCCTACATACTGTGCAGTTTAATGGTTGATTATAGCAGGCGAGCTAGTCTGGTTCCAGCTACTCGGACATAACAAAAATTGGAAGCTGCAAAGTTGTTTAATTTTTTAATTAAAAAGCGGAAATGAATACATTCATTCGTCATGGGCTAACTAGCATCCATGTTTATGAGTTAGTAATACAAATATGGATTAATTACTTTGCAAGTCCATTTTATTTTATGAAAGTCACTCAATTTAGTTATCAGATTATTTTATGTGGAGAAAAAGATTAAATAATTACAAATAACAATAACCTCCTGATGCCTTTGGAATGTGTCAGCTGGGATCACCTAGAAAAAATAAATGAAACAATCATATTTTTAATAATGCATGAGGTGCACAAGGAAAACACTTGTCAAAACTGTATAACATTACAGTACCCTACCTATATATAAATACGTATGTTTATAAAAGTGTGTTTTCCCTGAGTTGTGCTAATCTTTTTTACTTGGCATATTTTTAATGGTTTTTCCAAATGACCTTTCTAAAATTAATCGAGGATCTGACACTGTCCTTTGGAGAAATACAAAGAAAGAATGCTGCTTTTAATAACTTATGCACAAAAAATAGCCAGAAAATGACAAAACAGAGAAAACATTCATACTGAAAAGAATTAGAGCTTGAAAGTGGAACTAACTGAAAAATGTTGCCTTTTTGTCATTAATATTTTTGTGGGTCACTGAAATTTCATTTTCCCTTTGTTTTCTATACCATTGTCTTATTACTTGAAATCAGATTTCCAGAAACAAGTAAAATATAGCATTATTTTTCAATAGCTCTAATGGTGAGAATCATCTCAAATTAACAATTAATAAAATGTACGGAAAATATGTATAAAAATACAAAGAACCAAGAAAAATGCCTGCAATTAGACAAGATGGAAATCTACAAAGGAATTAAATTTAGTTGAAATCCATTTCTTATTCTTTTCTTTGAGAAAATTACTACTGAAGTGAGGAATTTTTCCCCCTGTAATTTAAATGTTAAGCTGCCAGATGTGTGTCTCATGCTTGAAGAGTCGAAGCTTTGCATTATTTAGCATATTAAGAATCACAGAATTTTAAAAAGGGCTCCTTTATTGCCTCAAGGTTCTAATTAAGTAAACCTTAGCCTGGTACATTTAAAACTTGCAATACAAGAGATTTTGCTCTTTTTTTCCCCTGCAGTCAAGTCACATCTATATAATAAATATGGAAAATCTTTAACATGATATAATCTTTCTTTTCCTTGAAGAATTAAAGCTATCTATTATTTTAAGAAGTTTTTAATAGAGGCCAGCAATCTAGAAGACAACTAAGGATTCAAAATACTTTTTAATCATTGCAAGTTGCTTTCTTTATTTATACCAAAGAATATGTGTTTCATAAAGGCAGATCAATATTATCAATCTTATCCTCTCTTCCTTTCTCCGTCTCTGCTGAGGTCTCAACTGTTCTCCTCTTGGTAGACAAAGGCAATTCTAAGAAGCAACAAGATCATAGATCTTTGGATTGATATTATGTTTTTGTGTGTTTCTCTTTTTGAGCTTATGTTAAATATCTGATCACACAGCACTAATTAGTTGCCCTTTCAGCAGTTTGTGGAGAGTTTAGCAGCAAAAACAAAAACCATAATCAGATGGAAGTTCTGTAGGCACATGACATTCATAAATCATACCCTTAAATATAGTTATTTTTGCCATTTTAGAAAATGTCAAAGGTGTCAACTCTGTCCAAATATACCGCTTAACAGTGACTATTTTAGTAAATTGACTTGAAACGTATTTAGCTGACAGTTAGAAGAACATAATCTGGTTCACAGTACAAATGAACGGTTTAAAGGCCAAAATAAGCACCCCAGTATGAATTCTCAATGACATGTTACAGCAATGACCATGGCTGTATCCACAGACCAAAATCTTAGCTTTGTTTATCTGCATCAGAAATAGATGCTCAATTTTTTTGAAATGTGACATTTTACATCTAGTTTCTAGTTGAGCAAACAAGAATGTTTGAATCACTTTCTATATAATGGTAGAATTACCTATTCAAGTATACTAACAGTGAACAAACTAGAGTTGATAATATTCTCTGTGAGCAGCATGGTTTAAACTTATAAACAGTAACTTCTTAGTGCTGCAAATGTAAATAGATAATGTTTGTCATGTTGTCAAGAAGCAAGAACTTCTCTTTTCCACACAAGAATAAATCAACGAACTGATCTTCAAAAATCTAAATGTTGACAAAGAGCAAGTATAAAATTGGAGCATAGTTTGACCAGTCCTATTCCCTCCAAATATCAAAGGCTTTAGGCAAAGGTAAAGTGCACCTAATATTTTATTAACTTTTTTTTTATTGTTGTTCAAGTACAGGTGTCTCCATCCCCCCTACCCCACCTTCACCTTCCACCCTCAATCCTGCCCACCTTTGGCTTTGTCTATGGGTCCTTTATACATATTCCTCGGCGACCCTTCCCCTTTTCCCCCGTTATTCTCCTCCTCCTTCCCCTCTAGTCACTGTCAATTTGTTCTTAATTTCAATGTCTCTTGTTATATTTTTGCTTGCTTGTTTTGTTGATTAGGTCCCACTTCTAGGTGAGATCATATAGTATTTGTCTTTCACCGCCTGGTTTATTTCACTTAGCACAATGCTCTCCAGTTCCATCCGTGCTGTCATGAAGGGTGAGGGCTTCTTTCTTTCTACTGCATAGTATTCCATTGTGTAAATGAACTGATTTTTTTAGATGTGCCCAGCTTAATGGTTTTATATTAGAGGATGTTTCACTTCATTAGCAGTAGGAATGCAATAATCCCTATTTACATTACTATCCAAACCATGAAGCCACAATCTGTGTGCATGGAGCCTCAAACCCATGTGGCACTTTGGTACCTCTTATGAATTATCAGCAATCAGTTTATCTATAGTAACATACTATACATTATGTAATGTTTTTCAGTTTATAAAAACTGATTTGCATATGTTATTTATTCAATTCAAACTATTTTGATTAACTTTATTGCCAAAGAGAACTGAAAATATTTCTGAAATCATATCAATCCAGTAGCAATCTCTATTTTGCTTTGCAGAATAAAAATAAATTCATATATGTGTATCTTGCCTCATAAAATATTATTGTAACATAAAAGCAAAATATACTTGGTAATTCTTTTCAAGAATAATTTTTAAACATCACCCATTTCTGTCAGACCTAAGAAGACTTTACCCTTTTATGAAAATCAGCTTCTTTTTCCCTATTCTTAAAAATATTAAACTCTCCATCTTAAGCACAGTGAAAGAATTCAGAAATTTAATATGCTGCTCATGAGCTTTCCTTGGTTATCATCAATTAACACTTTTGCTGAAATTATAACATCCAAAGCTATTTAGAATAATAAATTATTTTACCCACACATAAGTCCCTATTGCTAAGAGAAAATCACAGGTAAGGATAGGGAGTTATTGCACAATACCACAGGTAAGGAGGATATAGGCAGACCCAAGTGTATGTCTAACAGTGTGGGAAATAACTGCATAACACAGAAGTGACTTAGTGAGCAACTACTGCACATATGACACTTTACATAAATTATCACTAGCATTCAAACAGGGCCTGTTATTTTCCCACTATAGGTAAAGAAACAAAGGTTCAGAGATTAAGGAACTTGACAAAGGACACTAAATGAAAAGAGTCAAGATCTGAGTTTGAGCCTCTCTGATTTCCATATCTAGTTCCACTAAGTTGGCCCTGATCCAATTTCTCTCTGCTGATTACCTTGTTGTACATTTCCAGGAGCAGACAGACAGTAGAGCCAGTTGTCATAAAAAGGAAAAAACAGACTGTGGCTTCAACACCCAAGCTGCTGACTCAGTTATCTGTGCTGGGGGGAAAAGAATAATAAAATCCAGCAGAAAATAATAGTAATTAGCTAACATTGTTGAGTTCATGTTACATACCAGGCTTTATAGATTTACAGTCCCAAAGTAGCTACTAATTTTAAAGTCTTCCCCTCAAAACTGCTTTAAAGAAATTCAATGAGTAATCAATTTTCCCAGTTTAAATTTCATTTCCTTCCTTAAGGACATTATGCTAAGTGAATTTAGCCAGTCACTAAAGGACAAAAACTGCATGACTCCACTTACACGAGGGACATGGAATAGTCAAATTCATGGAGACAGAAAGTGGGAAGGTGGTTTTGGGGGTCTGAGACAAGACAAAATGGGGAATTATTGTTTAATGAGTACAAAGCTTCAGTTTGGGAAAATGCAAACGTTTTGGAGATGGATGGAGGTGATGTTTGCACAACAATATGAATATACTTAATGTCATTAAACTATATTTAAAAGTGCTTAAAATGGTAAGTTTCATGTTATCTATATTTTGGCACAATTAAAATAATTTTTTAAACTTCTGTATTCCCCAAACACTAAATAAAATGCTAACAAAGTTTCAGAGTGCTTTAGGGCCCTAAAAAGAGGGAGGGGAACTTCTAATGAGATCACATGCACAAACTCAGTTCTCCCTTCTCCTCCCCTCTTAGTATAACTATACACCTTAGAAGGAATGTAGAGTCAGCCAAAGGAGGGTTCTAAAAGGTATAAAGAGGAAGAATAAGTGATCAGGGACCCCAGCACTAGAGCAACAACAAAGGGCAGGGTGTCTTATGCCTACCCTCACCTCTCCCAACAGAAGAGAGTAACCCAGACCCAGCATCTCTGATTCTATCCTAATGGTAGATAATGGTCCAGGTAGGCTCATTCATCCACCCATCCAAAGGAAATTCTACCAACAATACCAGGTAAGTCCAGCATAATGTCTTCAAGGTAGAGAGGAAGATATACCAGGCACCCAACTGAAATAATTATCCAAGGGATGTTCTCTTCTTTCCCTGCTGCTTGATGTAGTCCTCCCCAACCAAGGGACAACAGGGAGCTAAGTGGAACTGGCAGGGGGACCCCACCGCTAGTGCCTGGTCTAGGAAGCCTTTTAATATCTTGAGACTGGAGACTCCCTTCCTCATTCAGAAACACCAAGTGGTCAGCCCCGGGGAAGCTTCTTCTGTCCTCTCAGGCATCACCAGCAGAGCCAGTGGGAACCCCATATGCACAAGCTGAATTGTGCAAACCAAAATAGCATATTTTTCAAGTACTGAAAGAAAAATTGTCAACTACAAATTCCATATCCAATTGACTACCCCTTAGGAATGAAGGCAAAATACAGTCTCAGATAAAGGAATACTTAAAGAACTGTCACTAGAGACCTATCCTTAAAGAATGGCTAAAGAAAATTTTCCAAACAGAAAATAAATGATAAAAGAAGGAATGCTGGAACATCTGAAAGGAAAAAAGAAAAATGAAAAGAGCATCAGATATGAATATAGACAATATACTACTTTTTCTCCTATGATTTTATAAATCATATTTTATGATTGAAACAAAAATTGTAACACATGTGTTACTCAAGAAAATGATATTTAAAAGTGGAGAAGGTAAAGGGACTGAAAGGAAAATAAGGTGTTCACACTTGACTGAAAAAGGTAAAATGTTGATACCATGAAACTGTGATAAGTCACCTACATATGTTGCTATACCAAGAGCAAGTACTGTGAAAACTACACAAAGAAATCTGGTCAAAAACTATACACACACCAAAATGCAATCCTGAAAAGTGTTCATGTAATGCACAAGAAGCTAAGAGGAGCAGAGGAAAGAGAAACAGAGGAAATAATGAAAAAACAATTATTAAAATGGCAGACTTAAGCCTTAATGTATCATTACTTATCTTAAATATAAATCGTCTAACTATACCAATTAGTAAGCAGATATTGGCAGAGTAAATTTTTTAAATGACCTAATTTTATGCTATTTACAAAAATTGTATTTAAAATTCAATAATATAAATAAAAGTTTAAAAAATGGAAAAAATATGCCATGTAGACATCAATTTTTTAAAAGTAGAATTGGCTACATTAATATCAGATTAAATAGAAATCAGAGGAGAGAAAAATTATCATAAAACAGGAAACATTATATAATGATTAAACAATCAATATACTAATAAAACATACCAATCCTAAATACATAGGCACCAAACAGCAGAGCTTCAAAATACATGAAGTGAAAACTCATAAAGCTAAAAGGAGAAATGGAAAAAATCCCAATTACAGTTAAGGGCTTTAACACTCCCATCTCACCAAATAATAGATCTAGTGGACACCAAATCATCAAGGGTATAGAAGATCTAAATAACACAATTAACAAACAAAACCAAATTTAAACACACGCATGTAAAACACTTCACCAAACAACAAGCTCAGCATACTTTTTTTTTCCAAGTGCCCATAGATTATTCACAAATATCATATTCTGGGTCATAAAAAACTCATCAAATTGAAAAAAGTCCAAAACATACAGAGTATGTTCTGTGATCAAACTAGCAATTAATACCAGAAAGACAAGAGGAAACCATTAAACTCTTAGAAATTAGATAACGCACTTCTCAATAGTTGGTGGATCAAATAAGAAGTCTCAAAGGACATACAAAATAGAACTAAAATGAAAATACAACATATCAGCATTGAAAAGATGCAGCTAAAGAAATACTGACAGGGAAATTTATAGCATTAAATGCATCCATCAGAAAAGAAAAAAATATCAATAATCTAATACTTCATCTCTGGAAAAAGAGCAAAATAAACCCAAAGCAAGAAGATGAACAAAAATAATGCTAAATAAAAATAGAAATCAATGGAACTGAAACAGGAAATCAATACATAAAAATCCATGTAACAAAAGCTGATTCCTCCAAAAAAAAAATCAATAAAATTGATAAAATCTAACAATATTGAAAAAGAGAGAAGAAGCACCTCATCAATATAAGGAAAAAAACATAGTTACAGAAACTGCAGCCATTTGAAGGGAAACTAAAGGAACATCTTGAATAATTTTATGCCGTTACATTTAACAACCTAGAAGAAACAGACACTGCAAATAACCACCACTCAGCTAAGATAAAATAGATGGTCTAAAATCGGGTGTCCAACCTGCAGCGTGGGCAGCAAGCACCCCAGGATGGCTGTGAATGCAGCCAAACACAAAATCGTAAATTTACTTAAAACATTATGACCTCTGGGACAACTGAACAATCACACAGGTGTGTGTGAAGGAGGGGCCTTTGCAAAGGTAGGAGTGCTGTGACACACTCGGAAGTGTTGGAATCTTGTGGTCCCAGTTGCTGGCCAGCGCCCAGGGAGCTTGTTTACCCGATCCTTGAGCCAGTGGGTTCAGTTTGGGATCCGCAACCAGTACAAGAGATTTACCAACTGCAGGCCTTCCTGGAAGCTTCCCAACTTTACCTGCTCAGAGCCCGGGGCTCCTAGAGACAGCCTCGCCAGGTTACAGGAACTTCCTCAAATGAGTTCTGGTCAAGGGTGGCGGCAGGCAACTGTGAGAGCTATAGCTCTTCTGAAACGAACCACCGGGACCTCGCAGCAGGAAAGCTCCCTCCTTCCGACGTGGGCCTGGGGCAGGTCTCTGTCCGAAGCAGGGGCAGGTCGGGCAGCGTGGCCGAGGTACATGTGCCATGCTCACCAGAGCCCTCAGATCTGAGGCCATGGACATGCTGCCTTCAACAGACCCAAGGATGCTTTTTTTGAAGAGTGACTTAAAAAGCAAATAAATGTTTTGTATTCAAAGGAAAACATAAGTGATTCTTTCACTCTGTAAAGCAAAATCTGTAAAAGTAAAGCCTCGCTTTGACGATTGTCAGATGGGAGGCAGAGCCCCACGGTGGGCGTCCTGGCTCCAGGGGATATAGGAGCTGGGGTGTCACTGCGGGCTGAACAACGGGGATGGGCGATGGCCGAAGCCCTGGGCTCCGAGTCACAAAAGCCCCCACAAGGCCGAGTCCTACGCTGTTCTCCTCAAGTTGTCTCCACTGGACATGGTCAGTGGTACTTAGGCCTTGGGGTTGGCAGAGGGTTTTATCAACTCAGGACCCAGTGTAGTTTAAACCTCGGTAACTTGCGTGCTGTCCTTTTGTAATAATAATTTAATGCCAGAACGTTTAACCTGACTCATGGTATTGGCTGTTGTGGTTCTCCAATGCGTTGAGTGAATTCCCGAGACATCACAGTGCCATTTCCTTTTGTGATCTTAACGCTTTCAGATTCCATGTTTGTGGGAAAGTGCTGCTTTGTCACAAACAAGTGCAAATAAATTGTAATTACGGTCATTTAGACCCTAAAATTTGTATGCCCAATTAAATAAGTATTGGGTTGCTATAAGATGATTCCCTCTCACAGCCATATTCAAGTAAAGCATTTTTGTGGACTTCTAAATAATTGCAGAATAGAGGTTATCAATGATGTATTTTATACTGCGGTCCCCAGAAAACCTCTGTGATGAAGCTGAATGCTTCTGTTTTCTGAATTAAAAGTAAAATTTAAAAAAAAATTGTGAGTTTTGGGGATTTTTTTGCGATTATATGTCACAATGTTTTTAACATGTGGCTCAAGGTAACTCTTCTTCCAGTGTGGTGCAGAGACACCAAGAGGTTGGACACCCCTGGAGACAGTAAATAAATTGAATTAATAATTTTAAGATCCCAGACTCTGGTGGCTTCCCTAGAAAATTTTATAAAAATTTACAGGAGAATTAACACAAATTTTACACAATGTTTTCTAGAAAATAAAGGGAATGTTCTGTACTCATTTTATGGACCATTATAACTCTGACATCAAAATCAGACAAAGCCAGCATATAAAAAGCAAAACTACAAACCAATATCTCTCAGAAGCTTAGATGCAAAAATACCCAACATAATACTAGTAAATTGATTCCAAGAATGCATGAAAAGAATTATAAGCCATACTGCGCAGCTACAGTAATCTAGACTATGTGCTGCTGGCAGAGAGATCAATACAAATATCAGTGGAAGAGAACAGAGAAGCCAGAAACAGGTCTAGAAAACTATGCTTAACTGTTGAACTTTAAGTTGCAAAAGCAGGTCAATGCAGAAAAGATAACCCTTCAACAAATGGTGTTGGAGCAATTGAACATCTATAAGCAAAAATAAATAAATAATGAAAAGATAAAGACATTAAATTAAATAAAAGTTTACCTAAACCTCACTCTTCATATAAAATATAACACAAAGTGTGTTAGCTTTAAAAAATGCTGAAAATATGTGCTGTCTTGGGCTAGGCACAAAGTTCCTAGGCTCAATACCAAAAGCATGATCCAGTAAAGAGAAAATTGTTAAGTTGGGCTTCGTTAAAATTAAAAACTTTACCCTGTGAAGGACCCTGTTAAAAGTGTAGAAAGGCAAGCTGCACAGTGTATGAAAATATTTGCAAACCACATATCCAACAAATATTAGTTTTATGCAACATTACATGTTCTATGGAATTTTTTCTTTTTTAAATCAAGTGATGAACTCCTGGTCTCCCCAACAGCTAATTTACCACACTTGCTCAAAAGTGTATTTCATGGCAATTATTCACACACATGATGCCTTATATATGAAAGTCTGAAAAAGGGGGGAAAAGATGTTTTATTACAAGTCTAGATGAAGGTATAAGGAGAAACAATTAACTATGGTCCAAGAAAATCCTTACACCTTTCAATATTTGGTCTTAGGAAGTTTATGTGTTATTAATATCATTTTAAAGCTGGAGAATACATATTTGCTGATAAAAAAATACACTAGCCTAACTATAGAGAGACTAACTAATGAATCCATTTGGAGAGAGAGGGTGACTATAATGAAAAGAAGAAATTTTGTGCTTTAGCGTTCTCTTGTTTTTCACTAAATTATTTGTGCACAACTTACTTCTTTAAATCACAGGAGCCATCAGTACTTTTAAAACTAGACTCATGCCCTCTATATTCTTATTTCTATGCAAGTCAGAAATAATACAAGATGTTTTTCACTAAAACTTCAAACCTACAAAATTCTAAATGCTTAAAATTCTGGTGAAATGGTTATGGTCCAGTGTTCATTGAATTCCTAATTTAAATATACAACAACGTGATAGCAAATAATCTTAACAAAAAATAGCAGTAGATTTACAAGTAAAGGTGGGTCAAACTTGTTGACCATTAATAATACAAAATATTTAAAAACAATGTGATGTGTTGGTGCTACAGAGCACCAAAACCTTGTATCCTTCATTGGCAAGGTGTCAAGTTTCAAGGACAGACTGATTTCTCTAAGAAAGTAAATATATTTCCAAATGAAATTGATTTTCTCCTATCTCACACCAAAAGTGTTATTTAATTATTTGTTTGACCCAAAATCCTATTTTTCTAACATATTTTTCCTTTATCATATGTATCATCTAATTAGATTGAATGGGTTATTCCAGATATAAACACTGTCCTCTTCTGCCAAATTTGATTTCAATTATTTCCACATTAAACACAGTCAATCACATACTTATACCACGTTAGAAACAGGAAGAAAGAAAACTAAATCAGTCATACTATTAAAGTTTTGAAAGCCAGCCTCATGTTTAGAAAGAGTTAATGAACCCATTTATTTATGTAAGGTTTCACAATGTCATTTATTTTTTATTCCCACTTATAATGTCATCAGTTGACAAGGACCATACTTAACTAAAGGAAATGCTACCTGCTAAAGACTTTCAGAAAGAGCCTATAGTATGTCTTCTTTGGAGAAATGTCTATTTATAATTCCACTTATATGAAACATCTAAAATTGTCAAACCCATACAATCAAAGAGTAGAATGGTGGCAGCCAAGGGCTAGGGGAGAGGAAATGAGAAGTTGCTAGTCAACAGGCATAAAGTCTCATTTATGCAAGATGAATAAATTCTAGAGATCTGATCTACTACATCAGCCATATAATTTAAAGCATTGTACTGCACCTTTAAAAAACTGTTAAGATGGTAGATTTCATGTTGTGTTATTACTACAATAAAATAAAATTAAAAAAATAAAAGAGTCCATTGTGATAACCAATATTATAAACTAGAACAATTGGAGAGCCAAGTCAGGAAGGCTGCTGCTTCATCATGTCTAAGGAGTAAACTCTTCCCAGTCAGTCAGGGTTTCTTTCATCATAAAACTCACATGTTACTAAGGATAGAATAAAAATGCATTTTATCTCTACAGTTTCTTATGATCAACCTATCCAGCCTGTGTATTTGCTATGGGTACTTCTGGGAATGTTCTGGCTAAAAAATGGGGCCAAAGATAAACCTGTCTTTTCCTGGGTCCTCAGCAACTCTTCCTTCTTAAACCACTCCTCCAAAGCCTTAGTAAAAATGTCCACATTTTCCTAACCTGCTAGGTCACTTTTAGCATCTCATATTACATATTACATATTATCTTCATGGATATTACATTTGTACAAAAAATTGTTGAGTATACAAGCCAGGTTTGTGTTTGTTAACATAGTCGCCATAATAGATTAAGGAACACACACATCCACATCCACAAAACAAGGTAGAATGGGAGGAGAGTAAGTATGACTCTGCATTAAAACCTGCACTCAGAAAAGTATGGGTCTAAAAAAGAAGTGTTTCAAAAAGGAAAGGGAGTCTTTTCAAAAATGACTTTATTAGTAGCTCCTAAAATATTGATAACAGAGGATTTTTAAAATGGTCTAGGTTGATTCACTGGAAAGAAAAGTAAACCAGTTTGAATGATAATATACCCAATTGTCTTTATGTTCCTTACTGCACTGTTTAATAGCACAGATGCAGAGGAAAAATTGACTGTGATGAATATATGAGACCAAATAAAATGTTAAGGGTGTAAAATGTCCTGAAAACACAAGCTGTAATCTGATGTTGTGGATCTAATCCACACACACTCTGTAATTAGAAACATATTGGACGAGAGCAGCAAACGCACATTTGGATCTTTCCCTGAAAACTTTGTTTTGATCATTCACATGTAACACATTCATTTTTATTGCCATTTCCACTTAAAAAAAATTTAAAAAGGTAGCTTAAAAAATCCCATAATGTTTTGAACCCCTACAAATAATTGTCCAGTCTTCTCTCATGAAGAAAACAACACAGCCCAAGATTCTAACCTGCTGGAAACGTTTTGAACCCATCTCGTCTCTCTGTCCCCCAGATCCTTTTGACACACCCTCCTCCCTCCCTGCTTAGTGTTAAACTGCTTCTCTACTTCCTTTACATCAGTGGGAACACTTCCCTTATGGGTGTCAGGATCTCTCCAAGGGGTCAGGGGCTGCCCTGCAGAGGAAATGACAAGCTGTGAATGTAAAAGAACAATTCCTTCCACATGTTCCTTTGCTCCTGGAGCGGTAAGGGGTTGTCAGCTAGCATCACTCTGGAACCAAACAGGACTCTGTATCATAGTCTGTCAAAACTAATTTACAATTAAAGACCTGCACAACTGTTTAAACCTTTTTCAATTCCAGCAGTTGTCTGAAATGACTTTGAGATTCAAGTGGATCAACACAGATGATCCACTTGAATCTCAAAGTTGTAATTAACTGTAATGGCTGGTGAAGAAGTTCACCAAACAAGACAACACTTAAAACAAATTATAACTTTCTAAACAAATCAGTTCATGGCACAATCCTTACTACACCTTCAATTAACGTCTGTGTGGAGATTTCCCAGCTGAGGTCTAATTTGGTGAGTTTAATGCTGCAACTATTGGAAGTCTTACTCAGTTTGTAAATGAAGTTACAGGGTGACAACTTCATTGATCTAAAAGGGAGGGAGGGATGGAGAGATGGAGGGAAAGAGGGAGAAAAGAAGGAGGAAAGGAAGGAAAGGAGAGAGGTAGGAAAGATTGACCTACCGTGACCAACGGGTGCTTTTTTTAAAAAATGATTTTAAAAACTTTAAAATAGTCATGATATATTAAGTAAAGGCATTTAAAAAATTGCAGGTACTTAGTTTTTGTGCCGATTAATCACTTTGAAGCATACTGCGGTTCCCTCAGGCTGAATTTTGCACTCAGATAACTGACTCAGATCCACTTATGCTGTCTGAGAATAAAGGGATCTAAGAAAACAGATGTCATATCTAAAAATTGCCCCAACATTTCACCTAATGGTGATTCTGTAGTGGCCATTCCAAAGTCTTAAAATCATTGATATATTTTATAGGAGTACTCATTCCTTACAAAATGTCTGAAAGTAATTGGACACACACATAATAGAAATTATTTAGGACCATCTCTCCACAAATTCAACTTCACCTATCAAAAGCAAAGTTATGTGTATTATTTTCAAATATCAGATTCATTAATTCTTTCATAGAAGCAGGTTAATAACTGACTTACAAATTGTTCAGTAAAAGTATATCTTACCATGGTCTGAGATAATTATTAGTATCTGAAAACTTGTTTCCCTTCTCTCATATTAGAGGAAACAGTGGCCTAAAGACTTCAGACAACATGATGTGGAGACTTGTCGAAAATCAGGCATATTCTGAAGCTCTCACACTCACACAGTAGGTCTCTTAATGAATGAGCACACCAACGAAACTCTAGTAACCAGCCTGCCCATGGCTACCCATTGAGACTTTTATGGACCTTCAGCTTTTCTCCGTCTCTGCTTCTGCTCCCCCGCTGCTAGTTAGTTTGTCTTCCCTCCTTCCTCCCCTTCAGAACTTAGGTTGGGCAGCAGTGTATGTGGCCACAGCCCATTCACCAGGCCACCCGGTATGTCACTGAGACAGAACCATAGGATTAAAGTAATTCAGTGGTAAAAGAATAGCACTTTTAACAAATGGAGTCAGAACAACTGGACATTCTTATGCAAAAACAAAAACAAAAATTTCATCCTAAACCTCATACTTTATTCAAAAACTAAGTCCAAATGGATCATCAGTCTAAATATAAAATAAAAAACTATATAAAAGTATAGGAAAAAAACTATAAAAAAACTATAGAAAACTATAGGAAAAAAAACTATATAGAAAGGAAAAAACATAAGAGAAAAACCTTGTGACATGTGGTTAGACAAAAAGTTCCTACACATGATATCAAAAGTATGATTCATTTAAAAATGGGAAGTTAGAGTTAATCAAAATTCAAAACTTTTGCTTTGTGAAAGACAATGTTAAAAAATAAAAAAGCAAAGTATATTAGAGGAAAGGTTTTGCAAACTACATATCCAACAAAGAATTTGTATCCAGAATGTATAAACTCTCAACACTCAACAGTAAAACAAACAAGCTGAAAATCAATAAACAAACATCATTTAAGGGAGAATAAATGGTAATGGGGAAAAATACAGTAAAAAAATGGAGAAAAAATATTGGAGTCAGGAGGCCAGAAGAGAGAACTCCCATGTATGTCACTTAATGCACACTACTGACCCCAACAGGAAGAGACACACATCTCATCCCTAACAGGAAGTGATGTTGCCTTACCACCTCAGCAGGAGGAAGATTCCTCTTTGCCAAGTAGTGGCTCAGCATGTGGGAGACTGCCATAACTCAGCCAAGGAAAAGTCACTATACTTTGAACTTTTAGTTTCCTCCAATGTACTCCTTGTTTACAACTGCTCCTCCCAAGTCCAGAAAAGAGTGTTCCTCTTCTTTGTTTCACTGAACTTACAGTGGTTGGCCATTAAACTGCATATCCAAAATTGTAATCTTTTTTGTTCCCAAATAAATCCATTTTGCTGGAGAAATATCTGGCTTTCTAGTTGTTTGAGATCAACAAACCCAATTTCAATGGGCAGGAGACTTGAACAGATACTTCACCAAAAATATATACATGGTTGGCAAATAAATACATATAAAGATATTTAATGGCCATTAAAAAAATAAAAATTGAAATCATGACTTCAAATTTAATTTGTATACAAAGTAGAATAAATTTTTAAGTATTGACAATATTAAGTGCTGATGAAGATGCAGAGCAACTGAAACTCTAATGTTGCTGGTGGAAATGCAAATGAGACAACCACTCTGTAAGACAGCTAGGCAGTGTGATACTACGATTTATAATAAGAAATATATATATAGATTTGATATTTGTCCCCATTTCTAACACAGATCTCCTAAAAGCCCTTGGAATTTCTTAAGTGAGGAGAGCATTGAAGGTGTCCTTCATTATGTTAATGTGGCAAATTTTAGACCCCACTCAAAGATGAGAGCTGGTTTGCCAAAGAACCAACAATGTAATTAGAGGGTTTAAATTTTCAGTCTCACCCCTGACATCTAGGGAGGACAGAGGAGCTGGTGGTTGAATCAATCACCAATGTCTCATGATTTAATGAATCATGTCTCTGTAATGAAGCCTCCATAAATACTCAAAAGGACAGGGTTCAGAGAGCTTGAAGGCTGGTGAACTGGTGAAGATTTGGGGGGGCAGTGGAGCATTCAGAGAGAGCATGGAAGTTCTATGCCCTTTCCCTACATCTTACCTTATACATCTCTTCCATCTGGCTGTTCTTTAGTTATATCCCTTTTTAATAAACTCTCTAGTGAGAAAATGGGTTTCTTGAGTTCTGTGAGCCACTCTAGCAAATTAATCAACTCCAAAGAGAGGGTTTCAGCAATCTCTGATCTATAGCCCATCAGTCATAAGTACAGGTAATGACCTGGACTTGCAATTAGCATCTAACCTGAGTAAGAGGGTATCATTGGAACCTCCAATTTGTAGCTAACTGGTCAGAGGCACAGGTATTAACCTGGTTTGAGACTGGTATCCGAAGTGGAGGGTGGTCTAATGGGACTGAGCCTTTTACCTGTGGAATCTGATGCTATTTCCAAGTAAATAGTGCAAAAATTGAGTTCAGTTGTAGTACATCCAGCTTGTGCCCCTGAGAACTGCTTGTTGGTGTGGTGAAACTCTTCCTCCCACATATATACATACATTGGAAATTGGGTACAGAACCATATTAGTCAGTTTCTTATAAAATTAAATATGCATTTATCATACAACCCAGAAATTTTACTTCTAGGTATATATCTTAGAGAAATAAACAGTATATTCACACAATTTATATATGAGATATATAGCAACCCTATTCATAATTGCCAAAAATGGAAACAATCTGTATATCCTTTATTGATTGACTAGATATACAAACTGTGGTACATCTATATAGTGGAATATCATTCAGCCATGAGTATAAATAAACTGTTGATACATAGAACAATTGAGGTAAATCTCAAAGGCATTATGTTGACTAAAAGAAGGCAATGTCACCAAAAGATTACATAGTATATAAAAATTTTGAAAAAACACAACTACAGTCGTGGTAAAGAATTCAGTGGATACCAGGGCTTTTGGATAGGTGGTGGAAGTGAGGCAGTAAGGATGTGCTTACAAAGATAGCACAAAGGAATTTGTTTCATATAATAGAATGGTTCTTTATCCCAATTGTAGTGGTAGCTACCTACATCTATGTGTGCTAAATTACATAGAACTGTATACTCCAAAGAAGTCAACTTTGTTGTAGATTAGTTTAAAAAATAAAATAAATACACTCTTTGCTTGTCTTATTTCCATAAAAAAAAAATCTGTAAGCCCAAAGGGCACTCAGAGCCATATTCATTTAGCAAATATTTATTGAGGATCTATGATGTGTCAAATATTGTAGGCACCAAGTACATGAATAAGCAAAACATATATCCCTGTCTTCATGGAGTTTGGAGTATAGCCACTGCTCTTTTTGGTGAATTTTACAAGACTCAGCCAAATAAATGGGGGCTTAAATTTTGGATTATCTAATCCAAAATTGCCTAAGGAGTACATTAAATCACTTATTCATTCAACAAATCTTTATTGAGCAACTGCTATGTGCTAGGCACAATAGTGAAATAAGCAGACCTGGTACATACCCTCATGAGACTTTTAGTCTACAAGGGAAAACATATAAAGGGGCAACACATAAGTGTTATGAAGGAAAAGAATGGAGGCACTGATATTTTGTTTTTTTTTAAAGGACACTTTAGCCTTATTATAAAGGATGAAAAGATAGCCGCAGTTAAAGCCTCTTTCAGATAGAAGACACAGCAAGAAAGAATACCCTAAGGGGAAAATCACTTTGCTATATTTTAAGAAATTAAAGAAAACCAGAGTAATCAACAGCTGCACATCAGTGTTTCTTAACTTTGGCTGCACATTAGAATTACAGGAGGTTTGGGGGGGTTGTTTGTTCTGTTTTTAAAATAATAATAATGTCCAGGTCCTACACCCAAAGAATTTGATACATTTGTTCTAGGGCAGAGCCCAGACATGAGTATGTGTTAAGTTTCACTGAAGAATCCATGTACAGGCAAGATTAAGAAGCACTATTTTATTAGGTTTATTGAATGACAGATACAAGAAAATTTATATTTGAATATGAATACTATTTCAGATTTTGTTAACATTTTGGTTGATTTTGAGTGGAACTTAATGCTTTATTTTTTTATTCTTTAATTTTTTGTTTTATTTTTTATTGTATTTTCCCCTTACCAGTTAGCCTCCTTATATCCCACCCCTCTTGCAATCATCACAATGTTGTCCATGTCCATGAGTCTTAATGACTTTTTTTAATCGGTTAGTTTGGGTGATCGGTTTTTATACTGAAAAGCCACATAATATTAATTAATTTTCAAATCTGTGGTACAAAACATAATAACCAATGCTGGCTCTTTGTTTCCTCTTATATATGATAATATTTACATTATAAACAATGATGGGGAATCTCTAGTGAAAAAGAGACCATGGCACCGTCAAATATCTATACTCCCAAAGAAGTACACTTACAAAAATGGATGAATGTCCTAATGGCAAAGGAGCATGGCAAGTGTAGAGTAGCAATACAGAATCACTGGTTGAAGCAGAAAATCATCATATACCAAAATTAAAGTACATTATTACACGGTATATACATGGCACTATTCTTATGGGAGCATCAGAGTGTATGTATTTCACCTCCATATCACTGATACATCTTCAAGCAGTCCAACTTGTTCCCAATTTTTCTTAATAACATTAGATTAAGAGTGACCACCAGAATTGTCTCTACCCTAGGTAAATGCTTTTCTACACTTAGGTGGATCAGCCTTTCCAGAAGTCTCAGAGCCTAATTTCTGCATCCTTATTTTGTCCTCAAGCCAAAACCTACAGTAACTGTGAGAGCAATAGTTTATCTTACAAGAGGCCAGAAGAAAAGTTATTTAATAATATTAATATATTTAAAATTAGAATCCTAAGAAACATCATTATTTTCAATGACATTATTTTTCTTAAATTTTACAAAGGTATTTTAAAGGTTGCTATTGTTGCTTAACGTGTAAAATATTTTCTACATAGAAAATATTGGAGAGTTTTTCTTAATCTTCTCTGCATTATTTTCTCTTTTGTTCTTTTTTGTAAAATAAAATAAAAAAAAGAATAATTCTTTCTCCTACCCAGTCCTCACCTCTATCTTCTATCTTGCTTACAATGGGAAATCATCCCAACAATTTCCCTCTCTCTCTTTTATTTTGAATCTTTTCTTCTCCAGATATTTCTGCTTTGTTTATGAAGTGAGAGGCAAGTGTTCACCTTAAAAATTACAGACAGCAAATCTTCTCTCAACTCATGAATCCATTAAGCTTGCTCTTGAAAAATCTCTATTTCACCTCATATTCAAGAGTATTTCCTGTATGTACTGCCTTCATTTCCTCTTTCTTCCACCCTCCTGTGGTCATTACAGTTTGTTTGTCCCCTCATTTCTTATATATTCTCTCACAGAGCATCAAAATTCACTTTATTTTCAAAGTAAACTATCTTTTCATCTTTATTCTAGTCAATCTTCCCAGAATCTTGCTAAGGAAAAGAAAGGTTAACGGACCTGCAACATATGTACCACATGGAAACCGGAGAATCTACAGCCCCTCTCAGACCTACTGAATCTGCATTTGCATTATAACTAGATCCCTGGGTGATTTGTATGCATTTAAAGTTTGAGCAGTGCTACTACAGAATGTTTTGCTGATGTGACCACCCCTCTCTACTTGAGACAAAATTCCACGACTTCCATGATATCACTCCTCAGGGTTTTTCTCCTACTTTTTCAGATTGCGCATTTCCAAATAACTTTGTTCTTCTCTCATCTGTCTCTTAAATTAAGGTTTTCCTACAACATTTTTTTTCATTCTTCTTTTCCTTGGTAAACTCAATCATTCTTGTGCCTTTGGTCCCCTCCTCTATCAGGATGACATCTACATGTTTCTCCTGAGCTTTAAAATCCATTTTCTTAACCCCACACTAGTCATTTTCTTCTCAATTTCACTAACACTTTACACTCAGTTTGACCAAAATCACTGGTCAACATTTATCTGAAAGCAGCTCTTTTGAGTACCTCATCTCTAATAAGGGTAGGACTATTTTCCTGGACCTGAGTTAGAAATACTCTTGACTATAATTTTCATGTTTTTTTATTATGACATATCTGTTCATTTAATAAATCCTATTGATTCAACTTTAACATGTCTCTAGATTCTTCTTGATTGCATCCCACTGCCACTATTCTTTCTCAGTCCCCACCCATCTCTTCTTTGGGCTAATGCAATGTCCTCTTTATTGGATTTCTTATCCATATCCATCCCCTCATGAATGCTGAAATCCAGTGTTTCATCACAGCTACTCAGATATACTTGGTACCATTCTGACGACCTAACTTTTCTTATGACTTTTCTTTTACCCCTAAAATTTTCGTTATTATCTTTTGAACTCCAAGTTATGTTTGTCCAAAGCATAGACTATTATCCTTGCCCTTTTCTTTTGGATAAAAATACCCAGATTTTTACCCGAAAGAATTTCTATCTATGGTTGTGAAATTCACATATATTTCCCCAGATCTTACCAACATAGGATTTAAAGTGGGGTTATATTAAAAAGAATTTCAGGAAAATTTTAACTGCCCTCAAATGCTCTTCCATTTATTTCTGGGAGTTTGCCAGCCTTTCTCACATGAGCTCATAATCTACTCACTTATATTGTCCCACAGTGGCCTCTGTAACAGCTTGAATTACAGAACTGTAATTATATATATGGTATGCCTCATTGTCGCACAGGATAGTATGTGCTATAATAGATAGTATTCTTCCTTATCTTACAGAAATTCATTGAAAAGTTTTTCTCTTTTAGCAGGTTAGAGAGTGTTTCCATGCAGTTCCTTTCTCCCTGGGCTCCCCACAATGAGATGACTGAGATACAAAAGCAATCTGAGTGACATACACTTTCCATGATTATCCATCTCACCTAATAATTAAGTGTCTGCTATCTAGTCAATAACTACTCCAATTTTGGTCACTCCCAGAAAGCTTGGTGGTCTTGCACATAAATAAAGTGCTGATAGGTCCTCCCATCATCTATTCAACATATATGAAATAGGCTCGGACTCAAGTAAACCCTTGGGAGTCAGGGATTTCATGTTATTTTGGTTAATAACCCCACAGCATTTAGAAGCGTGCTTTCTTGATAGTGGTAGCAAAATAAAACCCTCTTAAATTAAACTCTCCATCATGAAACTGATATAGATCTTGCCAGAGACCATTGTTAATTCAACATAGGCATATATAAAACAAAATTGTCAAACATAACAAATATTTCCTTAATTTGCTTCCTAAAGAGTAAAACAGCCTAAAAGAGGTAATAACCCAGAAGTTATATCGTAGTTCTTTTCTTCCAGCCTTTCATGATTATTTTTGGCCTCAGGCATCCACCTATTTGCAAAGCTGATCAGCACTGAAAACATCAACTATGGGATTAAATTCAGAATCTTCTTAGGGTGTGTGCACACGTGTGCTGTGTGTGTGAGCACACATGCACGCACATGTGTGTTTAGAAGTGAACATTAAAGTCACTTTTTCCATGATCTGGGGGCTATAGTAGATTCAGCAGGTTACATCTGGAGCCTATCAGTGTGGGACAGCTTGTGGAAGATCATAAACATATTTTTCAGATAGAAATGTTGCAGCCATGAACACACACCACGTGGTTACCCTTTCCCTAATGCTTGCTCCTTTAATTGTAAATAGCCAGAAAGCCATCAAGCCAGAGTTTAATAAACTTTTAATTTGAAATGAATTACCACATGTTGTGTTTGTTTACCCATTATTAAATCTCTTAGCAACATATCAGTGGCAGAAACAGCATACTGTATCACAGCCCTGATATATTAGAAAACAAACCCATAGGGGATATTAACTACTAATAATATGTTTAAGAATCCTCGAAGAAAAATAAATATAAGCAATGTACCAGACACATATTCAAAGAGATTTTTTTATGTTTTATTTTTACATAAATTTATTCCATATTGTAGCAAAATGTCCCTGTATAGTCTTTGAATGTGAGGCTTCAGCCTCTGAGCTCAGAGCAGAGTAAATGATAATGGGCCTTTTCCAAAGCATTTTCCTAAAGCATGAAATATTCTTCCTCTCATGGTACATAGTGTTGCCTTATTGAGCCTGTCAGTATTCGTGTTTCTTAGAGTGTCGCCTGTCCTCCTTTTAAGGGAACGGGGAGCTGCATTTTAGAAGCCAAGTTCAGAGTACAGTGCAGTAGGTATGGAAAATATAGCCACAGTACCCTGAGGAAAAACTGAAAAGCAAAAATGATCTGGTGAAAAATGGTCTAAAAGTAATTGCTTCTAATCTTCTGCTCAGTATCTTAAAACTAGGTTAAAATGTCAGTATCACTGAAATATTATTACTAAGTCAGAACCTACTTTCTCAAAGTTAAAAATTCCAAAATAAGACTTTTACCTCCATGCTTAAATCTAAAACATTTTAGGGAACAATCGAAAAAAGGAAGGAATAAAGAGAGAAATCCACATTGCAAATGCCCATTCTTTAGTATCCCACATAGTGGCTTCAGAGTTCACAGGAAATTTAAAGTAAATATTTAAATAAAAAATTGTAGAAAATTTTAACATTCTCTACTTTTTTGTCTAAAGAAATCATAACTATTTATATTCTTTATTTATTAATTTCGTCTTAGGAAGATCATTTCCACTATTAGAAATGGTTTGTATGTTTTTCTTCCTCTTCTACATCTCAGATTCCCAGGTTACTGAGATTGTATTCTAAAGGTAAAGTAATTTGTCTTCACAGAGTGTGGACATCTCAAATCCCCCTGATGGAAGGCCTGACTGATCTAATTCAACATAATGACAGGAAAGACCTTGAGTACAAGTTATTCTCCTGCAGATACAACTGAGTGAGACTTAATGACAACATCCACTATGTCCTCAGCAGAGCTGGCCCATGAAGCAGTGTGGAAAGAGGCTGAATCTGACACGAGCTGGTAAGAGATGGCACTCTCTGTCATTTCTCAATCTGCCAGGGCTGTAGGCTCATTGTATCCCCCCATCTCCCCACTTTCCCCTTATTCACATGAAGCATGTTGACAACAGCATAACTATTGTTATCCACCCAGGATACTTGTACCCAAAATAGAAAGTTAAAGCCTTAAACCTATTAAACTCCAACAGAGAATGCTTTAAGTCAGTTTAAAGTTGTGCATTTGGAAGACTGCTAGCTCTACTCATTCTCCTACAAAACCAGATCATGATGTGGGTCACCTCTTACCTTCTCTGACGATAAGTAAAGCAAATCCAAGTTCTCAACTATGAGAAACATGTTCATCAAGTACTTTATAGTGTTAGCATTTATTACTTAGCTTCATTACAGATCTCATTTCTAATTTATTTTCATAAATATTTGTTTAAAGTCAGTTGGTATAATTTGATATATGAATCCTGTATATAAAATTTCAATACAACATTTTCAGGTATATGTGACTCTAAAAATGACATTTAGTTGTCTGGAGGTGGTGGTATCTTAGCAATCATTAGCTGATTGTAATGGTTTACACAAAGGGAAAGAGGTCAAGTGTGGATATGGAAGTCCAGGGCTTGTACTGGACCTGCCTCTTAATGTAGGAAGTAAGGGTTCTACAAATTGAGCCTAGCAATCAGTATAGTTTTACTTGAACCGACAATGCATAATTTCTAAGAAATTTGGAAAAATCCAGTCACAACATAAGAAACATTTATCACTGGAGACTGAATATGAAGCTCTGTCTTGACCAGCTGGTAGGCAGCACAGGAACAGAAGGCAGATGTCACCTAAAAAGTCAAATAATGCAGGTTTTGGTTCTGGCCATTATGGTAGAAACAACATCCTTATGCAAAACATTGCTGTTTCCTTAAATTATTCCCTACCCCCGCACGTCCATCACTCTACATTCTCTCCCTGATTGAACTTAACCATGCCAACTAGAGTTCATGTGTGTATGCTTCTGAAATAGACATATTATCCTTCTTTACTCTCCACCTCTCTCCTGAGCTTCACATACATTTCCCCAAAGATCCCCTGAACATTTTACTTGGATTCAGTATAATAACAGTAGGTTCAAAGTCAAGCACATGGATTTTTTTCCTAATCTTGTCCCCCCTTCTTTTACTTCTTACCATATGCTGTTTGATATTCATATCTATTCATGCTAAAAAATTAGGACTCATCTTTGATTACCTCTCACCATCCATATCCAGTTAATCAGCAAGAACACTCTTACTCTTAGTTCGATGGTCAGTTATATTGCACCTCTTTAATACTTTATAAATACATTCTCTTTTTCTCAACTTTAATATCTCTGCGCTAATACAGGTCCTCATCTGTTGCCTGGACTACTGTAAACTTTTTCTAATTGATCTGTTTCTAGATATGCCCTCCTCAAATAAACCCTCCTAAAAATTATGTAAGAGGTCTGCCTAAAATAGAAATTGAAATAAATCACTTCCTTTCTTAAAATCCTTCAGTGGCTACTCACTTAATAGCAATTTCTCATCACCCACAATAGACATAAAAAGATCGTGGATAAAATAGTGAGGAAAAATTAGCACTATTCTAGAATTTAATACATGGATAAATAATCTACCAACAGTTGAAAAAAATAACTACTTTTGAGGCATATATAATAGCTAAAATAGTTTATCACTCACAGATAACTCTAAATAAAAACTACTAAGTATTTCAACAAGAAAAAAAGAGAAGCAGAGTGAAGGCAGGCTATATTAAAAATATTATGAAGCATAGATATTGATCAAGGTATCAGTAAATTTATTTTCTATAGAGAATAAAAATAAAACTACATGTTTTACTTACTTAAAAAACAAAAACTGAAAGTCTAGCCCATACTTTGTGAGAGCACCTGGGGGTATTTAGCAGGTAGCTAAAGCACACCAAAAGTTCTTGCCACAGTCAGGAAGAGAAGTACTGAGTAAACTTAGATTTGTAAAGATAACATATTTAAATATGTAGATGAGAAAATTAATCATAATGTCTAAAATAATTAACAATAAAAACTATAAGTTATAAATATCAGAAGATAAATAGAGTAAATAAAATTATTCTGGGTTAAAAGAAATTCAGAAAAAAATAAAGTATTTTTGGAAACTAAAAAAAGAGAAGACAAAATGCAAAATAAAATGTTATCAACAAGTACAAATATAACAAAAAACAATAATTACAAAAAATTAAATGTACCTATTAAAATACATATTATCTACTTGCCTGGCACATAAAAATAAAATCTAAATGTATGTTGCTAAGACATACCCAAAAGAGCACCACAAATGAGTTTTAATTTCTTTAAATATAGCATAGAAAAATAATATATGCCATGAGAACATTTATCAAAACAATGCAGATTGTAGTGTTAATAACAGAATAACTACAAGATAAATCCAAAAGCATTTATAGGCATATAGAAAAAAACTATCTCTATGTAAAAGAAAAAATAACACCACAAAACTATAACAATCATAAACTCTTGAATTCACTTAACAATAGACTTAAAATATATAAAGCAATATCCAACAGAATTATAGGTAAAAATAAATAAAACCAATAATAATTGGTGAATTAACCCTTAACCACCAGATAAATAAACACTGAAGATAAATGAGTTAAGCTTTTTCATCAAGGAGATTTTAAAAAGTAAACCCAAATAAAACCTGAAGAATACAGGAGTAAGGAAATAATAAAGCTAAGAGTATAAATACATAGAAAACAAAATATCAATGAAGAGTCTTAATAGAAGCAAATGAACAGTTATTTTTTGTAAGTGATGAAAATATAAAACTCAAGGAGGACTGATATAGAAAAGCAAAATGTCATTCACTAATTCATATCAGTAATGAAAAGAGTAATATAACTACAGATTTAGAAGTATTTTAAAATTATAGTAATATATTTACATATCTATTGAATAATACACCAAAAAACCAAAAAAACTAAAAACAATTGATTTACTCAAAGGAGAAGAACTAGGCTGCTGGGGGTGGCCACAGTGGGAGGCAGGTTTTATTTTGAACAATTGTGAATGTATCACCTGGCCAATAAAAGTATAATGAAGGGAAATAAAGTTTTAAAATATAATATAATACTATGACTAAGTTAATCCAATTAGTTTTTTAAAATGAATTAATAATAGAGCAATTAAATAATCAATGACAATCAAAAATTGAATCAGAAATCAAGTATTTCCCACCACTCATCCCACTACAAAAGAAAGAAAGATGAAAGAAAGAAAGAAAGAAAGAAAGAAAGAGAGAAAGAAAGAAAGAGAGAGAGAGAGAGAAGGAGGGAGAGAAGGAGGGAAAGAAAGAAACAGGACACTTATAAATCAATGAGGGGAAAAAAAGTGATCCAAAGAAAAAGTGGACACAGTGTAAGAGCAGGCAATCCACAAAATACAAAACCATGGTCAACAGAAATATATAGGAAAAAAATGTTCAAATTTACTTGTATTCAAGGAGATTCTAATTAAAATAAATAGATATCATTTCACCATAACTGAACTAGCAAAAATTGACATTAACAAGAATTGGTAGAATATGAGCCAAAAAATTCTCCTACAGAGCTGTTAGGAGGGTAGACTAACACAACTACTTTGGATGGCAACTAGTCACTGTGCTATGAATTTAAGAAGTGTGTGCCCTGTGACTCACTATTCCTCTGCTGGGTCCATATATTCTAGTGAAATTCACACCCATGTGCACAAGAAGGACAAATCCAAGAATACTCATTAGACACTTGTTTGCAATAAACTAAAACTGAAAACAATAAAAATAACAAGAGTACACAAATTTTGTTAAAATCATGCAAAAAAATCTATGCAGAAATTAAATCAGAAATACAGAAGTGCAGAAATGACTAATGTGTGATGGTATATCTCAAAGATAGTGTTGATAGAAAATAAATTTGCAAAAGAAGATGTAAAGTGTGATATATTTATATAAACAATGAAAAGAAAAGATATGTATTGCTTTTTTTGTTAATTAATTAATTAATTAATTACTTTTTTCAAACACATTTGTCTGTGCCTACCCCCTAGCACTTTCCCTTGCCACCTCCCTCCCTCAACTCTTCCCCTTTGGTTTTGTCCATGAGTCTTTGCTATATGTTCCTACACTTTCCCCTTCCCTTCCTATTCCCCTGCCTCACTTCCCTCCTTCCCTCTTGTCTCACTTGGTTTCTTTTCCTTTTAGTGTTGCTGGTCTTATTTTCCTTGCATCTTTGTATTGTTGGTTAGGTTCCCCTTATAGGTGAGATCATGTGGTATTTATCGTTCACCCCCTGGCTTATTTTGCTTAGCATAATGCTCTCCAGTTCCATCCATGCTGTCGCAAAGTTTAGTAGTTCTTTTTTTCTTTCTGCTGCGTAGTATTCCATTGTGTAGAGGTACCATAGTTTTTTGATTCAATCATCTACTGATGGACATTTAGGTTGCTTCCAGCACTTGGCTATTGTAAATTGTGCTGCTATGAACATTGTGGTGCATAGGTTCTTATAAATTGGCATTTTGGTATTCTTAGGGTATAGTCCCAGCAGGGGAATCACTGGATCGAAAGGCAGTTCCATTTTCAGCTTTCTGAGGAAATTCCACACTGCTTTCCACAGTGGCTGCACCAGTCTGCATTCCCACCAACAGTGGACTAGGGTTCCTTTTCCTCCACAGCCTCACCAGCACCTGTTGTTTGTTGATCTGTTTATGATGGCCATTCTGACCGGTGTGAGGTGGTACCTCATGGTGGTTTTGATCTGCATTTCTCTGATGGCTAGTGATGCTGAGCATCCTTTCAAATGCCTCTGGGCCCTCTGTATCTCCTCCTTGGAAAAGCGTCTGCCCAGGTCCTTTGCCCATTTTTTGTTAGGATCGTTTGTCTTCTTGGAGTGGAGTCGAGTGAGTTCTTTATATATCTTGGAGATCAAACCTCTATCTGATGTATCATTAGCGAATATATTTTCCCATACGGTTGACTCCCTTTTCATTTTGCTGATGCTTTCTTTAGCCGTGCAGAAGCTTCTTATTTTGATGAGGTCCCACTTGTTTATTCTTTCCTTTATGTCCCTTGCTTTAGGAGACATATCAGTGAAAAAATTGCTGTGTGGGATATCTGAGAGTTTCCTGCCAATGTTCTCCTCTAGGACTTTTATGGTGTTGCGACTTATATTTAAGTCTTTGATCCATCTTGAGTTTATTTTTGTGTATGGTGTCAGCTGATGATCCAATTTCAATTTTTTGCATGTAGCCGTCCAGCTCTCCCAACACCATTTGTTGAAGAGGCTATTATTGCTCCATTTTATGCTTCTGCCTCCTTTGTCAAATATTAGATGCCCCTAGAGACCTGGGCTTATTTCTGGGCTTTCTATTCTCTTCCACGGGTCTATGGATCTGTTCTTGTGCCAGTACCAGATTGTTTTGAGTATAGTGGCTTTGTAGTACAGTTTTATGTCCAGTATTGTGATCCCTCCTACTTTGTGTTTCTTTCTCAAAATTGCTGTGGCTATTCGGGGTCATTTATGGTTCCATATACATTTTTGAATTGTCTGTTCTATTTCTGTGAAATATGTCATTGGTATCTTAATAGGGATTGCATTGAATCTATAATTACTTTGGGTAGTATGGACATTTTGATGATATTAATTCTTCCAATCCATGAGCACTGCATATGCTTCCATTTATTTGTGTCTGACTTAATTTCTTTCTTCAATGTTGTATAGTTTTCTGCGTATAGGTCTTTTACCTCTTTGGTTAAATTTATTCCTAGGTACTTTATTTTTCTTCTTGCTATATCGAATGGTATTTTTTTTTCTGATTTCTTCTTCTTCTATTTCATTGCTGCTGTACAAATATGCCTTTGATTTCTGAATATTGACTTTGCATCCTGCTGTTTTGCCAAATTCCCTTATTAGGTTGAGGAGTTTTTTGGTAGAGTCTACAGGGTTTTCTATGTACACTATCATGTCATCTGCAAACAATGATAGCTTTACTTCCTCCTTTCCTATTTGGATGCCTTTTATTTCTTTTTCTTGTCTGGCTGCTGTGGCTAGGACTTCCAATACGATGTTGAAAAGAAGTGGTGAAAGCGGACATCCTTGTCGTGCTCCCGATCTTAGTGGGAAAGCTTTCAGTTTTTGCCCATTGAGTATAATGTTGGCTGTAGGTTTTTTATATATGCCCTTTATTATGTTGAGGAATGCCCCATTTATTCCCATTTTGCTGAGTGTTTTGATCATAAATGGCTGCTGTACCTTATCGAATGCTTTTTCTGCATCTATCGAGATGATCATGTGGTTTTTGTCTTTTCTCTTATTTATATGATGTATCACGTTTATTGACTTGCGTATATTGAACCGTTCCTGCATGCCTGGGATGAATCCCACTTGATCGTGGTGGATAATCTTTTTAATGTATTGCTGGATGTGGTTTGCCAATATTTTGTGGAGGATTTTAGCATCTAGGTTCATCAACGAAATTGGCCTGTAGTTTTCTTTCTTAGTAGGGTCTTTATCTGGTTTTAGTATCAGGGTGAGGCTGGCCTCATAAAAAGAGTCTGGGAGTCTTCCCTCCTCTTGGATTTTTTGGAAGAGTCTGAGAAGGACAGGGGTTAGCTCTTCCTTAAATGTTTTGTAAAATTCTCCTGTGAAACCATCTGGCCTTGGGTTTTTGTGTGCCGGGAGTTTCTTGATGACTGCTTCAATTTCCCCAGCTGTTATCTGTCTGTTCAAGCTTTCTGTTTCTTCCTCCTTCAGTGTTGGAAGATTATACTTTTCTAAAAATTTGTCCATTTCATCAAGGTCTTCAAATTTCTTGGCATATAATTGTTCATAGTAGTTTCTGACAATCCTTTGTATTTCTGTGGTATCAGTTGTTATTTCTCCTCTTTCGTTTCTGATATTATTAATTTGGGTCCTCTCCCTTTTTCTCTTGGTGAGCCTGCTCTAAGGCTTGTCCATTTTATTTATCTTTTCAAAGAACCAGCTTCTGTATCGATTGATCCTTTGAATTGTTCTTTTCGTCTCTATGTCATTAGTTCTGCTCTAATCTTGACTATTTCCTTCCTTCCATTTGCTCTGGGATTTATTTGTTGTTGTTTCTCCAGTTCTTGAAGTTGTAGTGTTAGGTCTTTTATTTGAAATGTTTCTATCTTTTTTAGATAAGCCTGTATTGCTATAAACTTCCCTCTCAGGACTGCCTTTGCTGTGTCCCATAGGTTTTGGACTGTTGTCTGTTCATTTTCCTTTGTTTCCAGAAATTTTTTGATTTCTTCTCTTATCTCATTATTGACCCATTCATTGTTTAATAGTCTACTGTTCAGTCTCCATGAGTTTACAAGTTTTTGAAGTTTCTCTTTGAGGTTGATTTCCAGTTTCAAGCCCTTGTGGTCCGAGAAAAAGTTTGGTGTTATTTCAATGTTCCTGAATTTGCTGAGGTTTGCTTTGTGTCCTATCATGTGGTCTATCTTTGAAAAACTTCCATGAGCATTTGAGAAGAATGTGTATTTTTCTTCTTTGGGATGTAAGGTTCTATATATGTCAGTTAAGTCTATTTGATTCAGTGTGTCATTCAGCTCCACAATATCTTTATTAATGTTTTGTTTGGAAAATCTGTCCATTTTTGACAGTGGGACGTTGAAATCCCCTACTATCAGTGTGTTGATGTTTATCTTTTTTGAAGTCGTCCAACAATTTCCTTATATACTTGGGGGCTCCTATATTGGGAGCATACAAGTTTACAATATTTATGTCTTCTTGATAGATTCTTCCTTTAAGTAATATAAAGTGTCCCTCGGGGTCTCTTTTTACGGCCTTTGTTTTGAAATCTACTTTGTCTGATACAAGTATGGCAACCCCGGTCTTTTTCTCTTGCCCATTTGCTTGGAATATTTTTTTCCATCCCTTTACTTTCAGTCTATGTAGGTCTTTTATTCTGAGGTGGGTCTCTTGTAGGTAGCATATGTGTGGGTCATGTTTTCTTATCCATTCAGCTATCCTATGTCTTTTGATTGGGGCATTTAGTCCATTTACATTGAGAGTTATTACTGATAGAAACTTATTTATTTTTTCTCTTTGCACCTATGTTTTTCTCTTTTTCACTCTTATCCTTCATCTTCTTAAAGCAGTCCCTTTAGCAGAAGATATGTATTGTTTATAATGACATACATATGTAGGAAATATATTAAGGATCAGTAATATGTCTAAGAGGTCTCAGAGTACAACCACACTTTACTTTACAGAGGGCTTAATTACATGTAAAATGTTACTTTTTAAAAGAAAAGATATGAAGCAAATATGGCAAAATATCAATAATGGACAAAGCTAGGTACTAGGTACTAGTATACAATTTTCTGCACAGTACGTTTAAAATATTTGATAATTTCAAAAAGTAAACCTCTTATAATGCCGGGCACATTAAAACATGCAATGCATGTGATTATTATTACTGGTAATACTTCTAGTGTTAGTGAATGCTGATAATTGTATAATTGCTATTATTACTGCAACTACTAACAGTCTATCCCCTACAATTATTACTAATAGAAAATAATTATTTTGCAAAAAAATAATTGAAACTTGTGCATGATGAATATGTCAAAGAACATTATTTGCTTATTTAGCACTTCATTAAATCAATCTTTGAAAACAGAGGCTTATTAAATAAACAATATTATTCGAGAAACTTTTTCTAAGCGTATTTTTTCTTTCAAGGCCATTTGTTGGTTACCATGCTTTGGCATGAGAGAAAAATTAAAATCTATAACTAAGAGTCAAAAAATGTAAAATAGTCCCCCAGAAAACTATATATATGAATACAGTGTGGCCAGGGGAAAAAAACTTGTGTTTTTGTAAGGTAATTTTATATTTAATTATATGATTAATATTTAATATGTAAACTAATATTTTTATATCACTACCTTCTCTTTAAACAACATGGTATGGAAAGAATTGCATTAATAATTAAAATATTACCTAGTTTTATGTAATATAACACAACTTGAAATATCAGTAATAGAAGACTGAAATAAAGTCAACTTACCCTGCGGAGGGTGAAAGGAGGATTTAACCTTATTACTCATTGATGCACAAATGCTTTTCTCTTTTTCTTTCCCTGAAAGTCCAGTTGTATTTTCCATACCTGATTCTGTTCTCTTTGCTTCAGCCATTAAACAAACTGGAAATTCAGGGGGATGCTGAGCATGTCTTGCATGGGCTTTTTGATCATTCAAACACAGAGGAAGTTTAATTACCTATTAAAAAATAAATCTGTTATCTAAACTATTGAAAACATTACACATGCAGTAGTTTTGTCTGGAACAATGATACAATTCGCAAAGTCCAAAAGGTCAATTATGAAGTCAGTTTACCAAACATGATTTCCTTTTGTTTGTTTGCTTTACAGAGAATAAACTTTTTTGTATTACAGTTTTACCTAATTGTTTCAGATATTGCCACTGTTCTATATGTATTAGATTTTTCTTTATTTTACTTTATACTTTAATTTCTTCTTCCAAATAACATCTTTTAATATTCATATTGGGATGGAATTAGCAAATATTCATTTGCTATTTATTATCTCCCTAAACCATTCTAAGTTCTAAAATAAGTAACAGGAATAAAGAATCTAGTGGTGACTATATAGGTTTTCAGTGCAATTTTTTCAACTTTTCTCTATTTAAAATTTGAATAATAAAGGGCTTGGAGGAAATAATGACACAGGAAATGAAATATTCAAAAAAGCGAGAAATTGATAGAAAGGATTTTCTGGGAAAAAGTAAGAGGCTATCTTGCTTGCATAATTTTCTCCCTTGCATTTTTATCACACATGCGATGGAGGCTGAATCAGAGTAGTTCTCCAGTCTCCTCCATCATGCCTGTGGTCATTAGCCTGAGTTTTATCCCTGATAACACTATGTAGAACACACGAGGTCATGGCTAAGCCGCATGCCCTGGTTCTGCCAGGTTCTCTCAGACTAGAAGTTCCCATCCCATAACAGATATTGGGGGTAAATTATCAGGATTTTTATGACTACATTGGTTTCTTTTAATCTAAGGTTACATGGCCAGTAATACTTTTCTCTTCCAATATCTATTTTTTCTGTCCCTATTCTATTATTTTTGTCTGAGTAACTCCAAAAGGAGTATTCAAATCTACATTTCTTTGTTCAGAAATTTTGCATTTAGGAAAACTCACATCAGAAAAATCTACACATAATCATATGCCACATAACATTTTAGTCAATGCCAGATTATAGTCAATGAGATCTGTCTGGAAAAAGTCCAGCCATTGTTACTATAACAATAGTTTGTGTGACATCAACATAACCTGGCAGCCAAGGAGAGTGAACTGGAGTGTACATGCATAAACAATGAAAACTTCACTGTACAGGTCAGTGGGGGTGGTAGATGCCATTGAGTGAGCATGTATACTGCATGGTCATCACATTTAAAATGACTGAGCAACTAGAGCAACAAATCTGCATCAAAGTTTGTGTGAAGCTTGAACATTCTTCCACGGAAACTTGATAATTCAGAAGACCACAGCTATTGGCAACCGGTGATTGGCAGCTTGCCTGATCACACATCACATCTTCTGCAGAATTTTTGGCAAAACATCAAATCACTCAGGTGACTCAGCCAGGGCCCTACAGCCCAGATTTGGGCCCTGTGACTTCTGGCTTTTCCCAAAATTAAAGCCACTTTTCAAAAGAAAGAGATTTCAGACTATTGATAAGATTCAGGAAAATATGAGAAGGTAACTGATGGCAGCTGGGAGAACTGTGTGAGGTCCCAAGGTGCCTACCTTAAAGGGGACTGAGGTGTCATTGTCTTATGTACAATGTTCCTTGTATCTTCCTTAATAAATGTCTCTATTTTTATATTACATGGCTGGATACCTTCTGGACAGACCTCATATATAACAATACGTAGATTAAAATGGAACTAAAAAATTCCTATCAATTTGTAATGTCATAGTTGTTGAAAGGTTGTAGTGCAACACATTACACATTGGTTGTGGTAATGCTGGTGTAAACAAACCTACAGTGCTGTCAGTAGTAAAAAAGTACGGCACATGTAATTATGTAGAGCACATAAAACTTAAAAATGACAATAAATGGCTATATTACTGGTTTATGTATTTACTCTACTACACTTTTTATCATTATATGATAGTATAATCATTCTATTTATTAAAAGATTGCTATTAAACAGTATGTCATATTATATGAACAGTAGTCTCATATATCTTGTGCTTACTATGTTTCTTGATTGTATCATTTTATCCTGTGCTTCATTTCATCTTGTACTGTTCTGTACATTAATATGCAGTACAGGTTTGCAGCCCAGGAGCAATAGCATAAATCTGTGCATGTAGTAGGCTGTACCATCTAGGCATGTATATGTGCACTCTGTGATGTTCGAACGACAAAATCTCCTGACAAATTTTTCACAATGTATCCCCATTGTTAAGTGGCACATAGCTGTATTTCAGAATTTCACATAAAAGGAAAATGGGATTTCAAATAAGAATTTTTGTTTTCATCCTAATGAAAGACAAACATCTATATTTCTACTTATTCTGCATTATAATCAGAAAATAATGTCTTGCATAATGGCACTCTCTTCATTAAGATGGCTCATTCACTATCCCCTTAAACTTAAAAAGGGAGAAAATTCCTGTTATTCTCTATCATATAGAGATGTAGTAGACAATGACGTCCATCTGCAAAGGCTAATGACTAAGTGGACTCTGAAGATAAATCATAATATTACCTTTTTATAAAGGTTTCTTTTTAAGTAGAAAGTCAAAGATAAAAAGAGGAAAATGTTAGTAATGTGCTCAAAATCAAGTAGATTTTAGTGAAACAAGTTATTTTAATGTTGTTTGTCAAACAATTATTTTTCTTGACTTTGTAAATTTTAAACATCACTTCTTGATTTTAACTCAAACATAAGATATATAGATATATATATATCTCTTTATAATTAACACCTCTACTACATAAATTATTTATTACAAAACAAAGTTAGTGTTCATTTTCCATGCCATAATTTATGGAACATTGAATTTTAGGTACAATTAGTAAAAAAAATGGAGAAAGTTTATAGATGACTTTCATACTAGCTAATAAACTATACCAAAGTATATTTTCTTTTATGGTGATGTTTTCTTTTTCATTTTATTTTGATTTCTTGTTACAGTACTTAATCACTGATTTGTTAAATATTTTTTGTGGCTTTTCTATAGTTTTCTCCAAAGTTTGGGAGATTTTTCAGTGTTCCTTTAGGTTCATATGAGTTGTTTTCTTAATAGTATGTCTAGACTGCCCAAATAAGATCTTTAAGCAAAACTTCAGAACAGAATTAGCTTAAAGAAAAAATTTCTAGCTAATTAAACATGAAATAAGTAGGAAACAGAAAAGCCACCACATTAGCAGTTTTGATATCAAACTGCTAATTTTTAGGCCAAAGATGTGTTTCCTGGTAGATCGACTGAAAAGGGAGAAAACATCAATAGCATTTTAAGATACAACCATGCTGGAAAAATATCATTATCAGGTAGGACATATTTAGACATATGGGACAAAAATAGACTAAAATTGTGCTGGAATACTTTATACTTAATGTATGCTATCATTTTCTTTTTTGGATCCTCCATGATATTTGCCTTGAATAAATTTATGCAATGGTATTTCTGCTAAAAGACTTGCTTAAAAAATAAGACTGCAAATATATATAAATAAATGGTGTATGCCCAAGTTCTGGGTTTTTTTGTTTGTTTGTTTGTTTGTTTGAGGTAACCAAAGGAGCCTGCTTTGAAATATATGTATGGCAAAAGGAGCTTTGTGATGTCCACTCACATGCTGTGGGAATGTGGGTCATTGATTCTCTTTTGTATGAATACATGTCTGTCTCATCAAATAAATGGCAAACAACTTGGAAGACAGACACCACATCTTTTATATCTTTTGTATTGTGAGAACAAGCAATGTCCAATACAGAACTAAATCTCAATAATTTCCTTCGATTAAAAAAATAAAAATAAAAATAAAAAATAAAAACATAGCTTAACTCTAGCTTCATGTTGAAGAGACCAATCTGCTCCAGCAGCATAAGACTGTAAACTAAGAATCAGGGACTTGAGTAGCCATCTTAACCCATTCATAACATAGGAGCCTGATTAAATTATCTTTAAGATTCCTACTAACTCTAGAATTATATTCGTTATTTATAGACATCAATTTAATCTTCATTATCATAAATCAGCATTAAGATATAACTAATTTTAAGGGTTTATGAACTTTTCAATAGCATGAAAGGAAGCTAAAGGCTAGAGAGCAACTTTGGAAAAATTGTAAATTATTTTTCTACTTACTAAATCATATTGCAAACCTGAAAATAGAGATTGCACAGCCAGTGGTCCAAATCGAGACAAATCATATCTTCGATTTTCCTGAAGTTGTTGAGTTTCCGGTCATAATGTCCACGGAGAAGGGGACACTTGAATTTTCCTTCCACTATATCAAAGTTGTTATCATATAAAGGGAAGGCTGACCAGCCCACAACACAGTTGCAACAAGCACATTCCCCGCGAAGGAGAAAGAGTTCAAATAAGAAAGCCATGTCAGGTTTCACATCTTTCTTAGGAGGAAGTACCTAGGAAAGATATTAGACAAGGAGAGATTGGGATGCTTGCATTCAGAAACACATCATATTCAGTGATGCTATAGATAATTTAAAATTAAGTAAAAAGTTGGTTTGTTCTTCTATTTTTGTCCTTAAAAACTCTCCATTGGATGTGTTTATGTAAATAACCTTTCCAGCCCAAGGTAATTGAGCAATCATAACAGAATTAAAATGGGACCCAAACTACAAAAGACAAATTTGATCTTGCCAGTTCAAGATTCTGCACTTTATGATCTTTAGGAATTGAAGTCATAATATGTTAACAAACATGGTATACTGTACTTTCCAGTCCTTTTTGCTTGAACTGATAACTCTATGGTGTTAGCTGTTTCTATATTTCATCATAGTCTTTGCTTTATTCACCTGCCATTCATCTTTGTAGCATACATGTACCCAGCATAAGTGCTTTGCACAGAAGAAATACTTTGTTTAAAAAAAAGTGTAGTTGGCCCTGGCCAGATAGCTCAGTTGGTTGGAATGTCAACTTGACACACTAAAGGTGTAAATTCCACCCCTGGTCAAGGCACATATAAACAGCAACCAGTGAATACATAAATAGGTGGAACAACAAATCTCTCTCTCCCTCTCTCTCCCTCCTTTACCTCCTCCCCCCAACTATTCTATCTCTAAAATCAATACACAGAAACTTAAATAAATAAAATTTAAAAATGGTTGACTATCACATTCCAGAGAAAATAATCCTAGACATAATGATAGCTTGATTTATTATTATAAGGTCTACCTCTTCAATGAAAGATAGTGTCCCATTTAATTGTGTAACTATCCTGTTAATTTCTGTTGACACTATAATGCACATCATTGTATAAGAAATTTGTCATTGCTAAATAAATGTTGTGAGGCATAAAGATAGATGAAATAATCAGATTGACCAAGCCATTGCCCAAATTCCCAGATGCTGAGATGGAGTCTACACTTCAGCCCTTAAAAACATTTTTAGGAAAGTGTAAGACATATATAGTTTTTTTAAATAGAGTACACTTGAGGATTTTTTAATGCTATGTGAATAATTATAAATGGGCAAAGATAAGGGCTTATTTAAGACTATTTTATAACAATATATTTAGCCAAAAGTGTGTAGGCATATTTTATATGATTTATGTAAATTTCCGAGACTTAGTTTATGTTTAAAATGAAACAGAAGCATCTGTTGAAAAATGCCATAACCCTGTGGCAGCTGCTATTAAACCATTAACAGGATCAGGTTTCATTTAAACCAGATTTACCATTTTCTACAACAGCCCATGGGAAAGCTAAAAACATTAGGCACAAATTACTTGACAAGAGAGATTCTTAATCAAGCCATACTTTTCATTTGGCTAGCTGGCTGTGAGTAACCTCTGTGATAAGAAAATAAAGCTAAATAAGGAAGAAAAATAAAATCCAGAACCTATTTTGAACCATCATTTAAAATAAAGCTGAGATGATATTACTTACAGTAATTTCATCTATTTCTATCCATACTTTTAGAAGTGAAAACTAATGTTCCTTTCATACTAACCTTATCTTAGTGAAATGTTCAAAATAGATAAAATAAGAATTTGACTAGTTCTGACATGACTCTATCATTAATTTTCTAATGATTTTGGGCAGGTCACTTTTCTTTATGTATGTAAGTTTCCATGCATTCAAGTTTCCTTATCAGTAAAGAACAAGGATATAATAAGCATCTTTCTCACAGAGTCGATGCAGTCATCAACTTGGATAATAAATATAAAAATGTTCATAAACATATAAAATGCAGATAACTGTTATTATTTACTTTATCCCAACCATTTCTAAGATAACTTACAGTTCATTTTAATAATGAAGAGAGGAACTTATTAATGTTTAAGCTCATCTATAAACATGTAAAATACCCAGTATCATTTTGTGCATGAGAAACAATTCAAGGCTACAAATAACCTAGGAAGACCACACAGCATTGTGTCACCTGTAATGACATAAACTGAAGTCAGTGCTCACACACGAAAGGAACTTGAACTTGTTTTACAAAATAGAGTGATTACATGCAACTACCCTGACAGTCCTGAACATATAAGTATAGAAACATGACTAAATCTGGCCATTGCTATTCATTGAAAAGGAGGATAAGAGCAGTAAGTTATCAAGTAAAGGAATTTATCTGACAACAGTTGTTTTACCTTACTTATTCTTTTAGTGCCCTTTCTCTTGCTGAATATCATAGCAGAGATATTTTTCCCTGTAATGTGTAGTTTGGGATTCATTCTTTTCCTCTCTGGCAAGACAAGATCACTAAGCTTCATTGTACCTTTCAGAGGACCCTTTCCACACACCTGAATATTTCCACAACTGTCCAATGCAGTGGTATATCCATGCATATTTCTCAGTAGTTTTTAAACTAGATATGATATATTAAGGAAAATAAATATATCGGTTTCCAGTCAACTACCAAAGTCATCTCATTATTAGAGTCTTGGTAGTGGGGAGTCATAATGTCCTCACAGTATCTTTACTTTCTGAGTACCATGAAGAGCATTCTTTCTAAAGGAAGAGACTGCGGACCTGCATTTCACTGCATAACATAATGGTGATACATTTGATTTTCCATATCATAGGCAGTGTATGTGAAAGGATAATGGAGAACAAGCAGAGTCCAGGAAGCAAACAAGAATTTTGAAGGCTGAGTTTTGCATGGAAGATTGAAAGAAAAAGAAAAATTCTTTCAACATGGACATCAAATATTTTTAAACTTCAGCAACTCAGAGAGGATTAGGGTAGTCTTACAAAATAAAAATGCCTATTATATGAAGTATTCTTCAGTTTTCTTATCTCTCTGAAATTTTTTATAATGAGTATTGCTTTTATAATCAGAAAAAGTTAATAAAGTTGACTTCAAAAACAGAAGGCTTTCAAGATTCTGCTTCTAGGTATAATGGACATGGTCATGAATTCACCATAACATGGAAAAAACACTTAAAATTATATATATTTATTAACCCACTGGGGATTTGAGGGCCTGAGAAAATTTAGGGGAAACTAAGTCTCAGAGATAACCCCTTCATACATGAGCTAGGACAGCACTAGGCAACTTTGAATCCCAGAAAACAGGTGACAGAATAGAATGGTTATTGGGTAGGAGATTTCCAGTAAAAGGAGAAACTGGATGAACTTTTAACAGTCTTGGGCTAATATGAAATACTAGATACGCATGAGCCCCAAAAGAGGGAAAATCTTTACTACCAATTCTTACCCTTAGTACTTCCATCAAGTGCTCACCAACTTGTGAGCAATTAGGTCCAGGCAGCGAGGGAGTCAGAGAGGGATCTCCAGTGGCACTGAAACCTTGAGGCAGGGCCAGAGACCTGAGCAGCATCTTGGCTACATGCTGTTTGGACACCAAGCCTATCTGAAAAGAGGAACCTTTTATACCTCAAAACTTTTGAAAGCAATGATGAATTAAAACTAACTAGAGCTACAACCTAACCCCAATTTAGTTTAATTCTAGTCAGAGAGATCAGCTTCTTAGCCCAGCTGCCTGACAGAGACAGGCTTTTTTTAAGGGGAGGATATGGGGAGGAAGCAGGAGAAATGAATATTTTTTTATTTCAGTATTTACAGCTCATTTATACACAATGCCTGGCATACAACACACAACTATGAGACATCCATAAAAACAGGAAACCGTGATGCATAGACAAAATGAAGCAGTCAATGGAAACTGAACCACAGATTATTGAGTTGTAGAATTAACCGACAAAGACTTTAAACAATCATTATAATTAGGATAAAGAGAAAGAATAAAACATGAAAATAATCAATTAAATGGATGAAAAATTCAGAAGAATGAACTTAGAGAACGGTTTTAGAACAGAAAAAATTTTCAAAATTAAAAATTGATTCAATGGGCTTAACAATAGAAATGGACAGAGTAGAGAAAGGATAGGTCAAAAGAAATACCCCAACTGAAGCACAGAGGCAATAAGAATTTTAAAAAGAAAAACATTAGAGCATGCAAGACCTGTGGTACAATAATAAATTCTAACACACATGCAACTGAAGTTCTAAAAGAAGTACAAAACAGTGGTGCTGAATAAAAAGTATTTTAAGAGATAATCACTGATAATTTTCCAAAATTGATGGAAGACATCAGCCCACAAAACCAAAAGACTTAGACTCCTTAGAATAAAAAATAAAAAGGAAAAAATATCTAGGTATATCATTGTCAAAACAATAAAAATGAAAAATAAAAATAAGGGGTCATCTAAGATATCTAGCAGAAAAGTTCATTATTGGCTGTCAAAGAGTCATACTTTGTCAAGTATTCACATTGCCTTATTTGGAAATTCTGAATTTAATAAAAAATATTTTATACTTGTAAAAAATTCTATTGTATTGGCCAAAAAGTCCATTTAGGTTTTTAGGTAAAATAAAAGATACATTTTTTATTTTCACCAAATCACTTTATTGATTTGGATATTTTGACTATGTTGGGTATTTCCTGCTATTGGCTTCTAGTGGGTAGAGACCAGGGGTGCTGCTAAACATCTTCCAATGCATAAGTTAGCCCCACAGCAAAGAATTATTTGGCCTAAATGGCAATAGTACCAAGAAACTTCACAAACCACTTTTGACATGTTCAATCAGTCACAGCACCTTCTCCACATACTGTACAAATCTTGTTTTGTTTCAGTTGCATTTTTACCTTTCTTGAAATGATAAAGCATAATACTTTGAAAATGTTGGGTATCTTCTTCCATTCTCAGTATTAAAATGGCTGCACAAAAAGTCACCAATTTTGATAAGGTTCTTTTTTTTAATGCACACTAATGTAACAGATGGCATAATGCAATCTAACAAAATTGTTTCAAGTGAAGTTAAAGACAACTGAGTACTATGACAACCATTGTACAGAAAAAATTAAATGAACTATTTGGCCAACCCAATACTTTTGGTTTTTGTCCTGCCCCTTTACTAAACACTCATACAGTTATTTTTATATCTGGCACTGAACAAAAAGTTTCTGAAAATTTTGGTTCAGTTTAAGTATGTTTATTTCTTACTTAAGTAGCATCACAATATTACTTTAAATTTACCATATAAATTGCAATGCAGCTTCACCACAATGTAATCTTCTAGTTTTATTTATTAAATATATATATTTGAATACATGTTAATATTCATAATATATCTAAATACATTTAAATACTGTGATGAAAGTTACTGTTTCAAATGCCTGCCCACCATACACATACACACGCATATACATAGTCAATGCTATGACAGACTCTTTATCACAAAATCCTTCTTCTTCCCCTAAGTTTCACTTATTATAACTAAAGTTTCTGGGGATCTTCTCTTTGGACATTACCTTTATGGTGATGCTTTCTAATCTACATATTCCCAAACAGAAGCACAGGCACAGGTACTGTGGAGCCTGGACATAGATTGAGGACTTACAAGTTTTCAAGGCAATTACTAAGATACTCTAAGGGTTTTAAAGTACTTAATATTTAAAGTAATAAAAAGAAAAGTTGCAAATATACAGTGACCTCAGAAAAGAGCATTTAAAAACTTTTGTTGAAAAATACAGATTATCTAATAAAAACACTGGTGTTAAATACAATACAAATTTTGAGAAACAATGTTATATTTAGCCCCTTGCTCAGACATCTTTTCTGTAATGTACTAGATAGTTGTTCATTCTTTACCTGAATTCTACACTGATTGATAAGGTAAATCAATCCATGTGAGAACAGTTAGGTTAGAAAGCTCCACTTCCTCCTCAGCAACCATAGTGTCATCAATGTTATTCATCAAATATTTTCAGCTCTTCACCTTTTAAACATGTTGTAGGGTTGCATTTTCACCCTCTTTTGTAGTTGGGTGGTCCATTTGACTAGTTCTGGCCAATGATTGGCGAGTGGATATAACATGTGCCAATTCTGGGCCACAGAATTTGTTGTTAGTTGTACATACTCTGGACTTCTTTTTACTTCTCCTTTGCCACAGTGACAATAACACCCTAGATACTGATCTTTCAACCAGTCTTTAACTTAGAATGAGAATGTGTACAGCACACTGTCTAACTGTCCTGAAGTGAACATGCAGTTTAAATGGAAAATAAACTTCTATTACATTGTCACTGAGATGTTGGGGTTCCTTGTTACTGTAGAATAACTGAGCTAATGTTGGCCAATTCACCAGCTCTGCACTCTATTTACTCAAGTACAATCTTAACTGTTCTATGGACATAATTATTGCACCAAGATAGCTTCTTTGCCATAGGTCTAAGGCACAAAATATAAAGTCAAGGGCCTAGTGATTTTTTGTCAGGGTACTGATAATTCCAATAGTAGAGAGAAACAGGCAAATACTCATATATATCCACTTAGGTAGAAAAGCATAATACCCAGTAATGCTTAAGTTGTTCGTAGTAAGTATACAATAGTGATGTTTAGACATTTCTTTGGTCGCAATTCCTCTAAATGCATCTTAAATGGTTCTTCTGACTTTATAGATAGGTTATTTCAATCCTAGTTGTTCAATTAAGCCTGTTTAATCTATATATCCTAGTGGTTAAAAACATGAGCTTTGGCATCAGACAAACATAAGGTCAAATTTCAGTTTACCACTTAAGTGAATAACCTACCATCTCTTACCCTTGGTCTCACCATTTATAAAATATTGGTGGTGATAGTGGAAGGTGGGGGGTAGGGATGACAGCGATGACGAAGGGAAAATAGCAAGCAGGGAAAATGGAAAGTGAACCAAATGGCTTCTTTCAAGTCTAACATTCTATAGGGAATAAGGGTAGTCAAGGAGGTAAATAAATATACTTAATTTGCATTAAAAATAGCAAAATAATCTTTTTATTAAAATTGACAAATGAATGTAAATTAATGCCATAGCACAGGGTAATCTAGGTTATCCAATGAGAGTGTTATGGTACCATTATTTTCCTATCCATTCCCTCAGCCAAGATAAGTAAATAGGCAAATTAGCTCTAAACCCCAGTCTTTCCACTGTGGGAATAAAAGAATGTAATTATTCTTGGAAACTTATCTTGGCGTAGGGATCAAGAACAGAGGGTGGTAACAGCTACAACTATCATGGCTTCTGAACAGAAAAAGAGAGAATCTTACTTCCAACACCATTGGAACCAGTGCTCTCATTTGCAAGTGTAGTAGTTCCAGTTTCCTGTTTTAGATTTTTTTAGTTCCTTAATCCTAAAAGTTAGTATAATATCAACAATTAACATTTATTTAAAGCTTATTAAATGCAAGGCACTTTTTAAATCACCAATCCTTATCAACTCAATCGCCACAATAATCTTATGAAGTAGATTCTACCCTGCGGAGGACGCGGTCAAAAAAATGTTTAAGAAAAGAGTTTGTATCTCTCAAGTCAGCCACACTCTCCACAGAGTTAACTCCATTTTTACAAATTAAATAACTGAGATAAAGAGACCTGTCCCAATGTCACACAGAACATAGACTTACAAGGTATAATGGAATTTGATTTTCAGCAATCTGCTCCAGAGACACTCATTCTATGTTTCCTGAATGTGGGAAGTGCAATATCAGACAGTTTACTTTGGATTCATGGTGAAAAGACTCAACGTCATTCTTTTTTAACCTTTTTACTACTATTCATGATTCCTACAAACTAAGGAACTAGGGCTCCTCTTCCTTATGTTTTTTTTTTTTTAATTGGGCCTATTTTTAAATTCCTCACTTTGGGTTCAGGCATCAAGTAAGAAAAAACAATAAACTCCATTATCCAGAATCCTTTAAGAATGAGTTTTGCTGGAGGGTTAGATTCACCAGATAGCTTACAAATTAATAATTATAAATAAAAATCTTCTGGAAATGAGGGCACAGTTCTATGATCTTTCAAACCAAAAGTCTCCATAATTTTATGATTTCTCAAGAACTAATTTAATCATTTGAGAAACATCAGCAATTATACAATGGTGTCCTCAAGGCCTTAGACTATAACCAAAATTTAGTTAGTAAAGGAATAACTTAAGGGTACTTATTCAACTATAGATTTTCAAGCTTCATTCTCATCCTACAATCAGTAAGTCTGGGTGGTGCCTGGGAATCTGAATTTGATCAAGCATGGGTGATGGTAATTCATGTGGTTCTTCAGAACACACTTTGAAAATCAACATCCAGGAGGGCAGCTTCTGGTAAAGATGGCAGAAGAGATAAATGTGGTGGATGCAGCCTTTCACAACCACACCAGAATAACAACTAAACTGCAGAACACCCATCATTCAGAACCACCTGAAATCTAGAACTGAAGTCCTACATCTGAGGATATAAAGAAGCCACATTGAGATTGGTAGGAGAGACAGAAATACGAATAGGATGTTTCTCACACCCTCACATGGTGAATAAACATCAGGAGGGATATATCAACTGTGGAGGTCCCCTCTGAAGAAGGAGGTGTTCCGGCCCCACACGAGGATCCCAAGCCCAAGGTTCTAGTGCTAGAAAGAGAAGTACCCATAACTTCTAGCTATAAAAACTGTCAGGGATTGTGGCTGAGTGAGACAAAGGGCTTCTAGAGTCCCAGGGTAGTTCCTGTTTTTCTTTCTTTTATTTGTCTCCATCACCATTTATCCTCCATATACCTTCTTCCACCTGTGCCCACCTTTCTCCCACCCCATCACAGTTCCTCTCAAAGAGTCCTGCACACATACTTACTTGTACTCACTCCCTCTGAGCTCCAGCATTTGTGCAGCAGCTTGAAAGTCACCAAGGACATACGGGGAGAAACTAGGTTGTCTGGCATCAGGGCGCGAGCTGGAGAGTCAGCTTTCTCCTAGACGGAAGTGCTGGTAGAGGCTATAGCTCCTTTTCTGAGTCCTTCTTCCGTAGAGCTGGCAGGTGGATGCCATACCTGAGTCTCCATCAAACTGGCTATCACTGTTCACATAGCCTGGTGATTCCCTGAGATCCCACCCCACCCAGTTTGTGGGCTCATCCACAGTGGTTTTTCCATGTGATGGCTCATTTTGTCTCAAGTTTCAGACTTTCCTAAAATCTCTTAAACAAGCAACATCTGGCCTCAGCATACCTCATACCTCTCACTCAGTGGCCACAGACACTGCAATAGTGGCAGTGGGCCTTGGTTCAAAATTTGGCCTCTCCCAGGCACCTCTAAGCCCAGTAAAAGTAGCAGCCATCTGCAGATCACTTTGTAGCTCATATTAATGATACCAGGCAGAACACAAGCAGCAGTTGACCACAACCTACACCTTCTGGGAGGCCCCAGAGCCAATGCAGCTGGTAGACAGCTTCAGACCATGTTGAAGAACCACCCAACAACCTCCATAAGTGACACACTCAAGGAACAAACTCAGCTGGCACCAGACCCACACTGAACTAAGTCCTGCTCCATGAGGTAGGTACCTGCACAGCTGATCCACCACAGTGGTCACAGCCAGTTCTTATAGCTGATATCCTTGGGGAGAGGGTAAATACCTCCCACTGACATGCCTTCAACAATCAAGGCTGAAATATAAAACAGGAGGGTATACACCATCCACATGGCAGGGGTAAACCTAGAATGTCCAGCTTGGGTCAACAGGAAATCTGTGCCACTGGACCCTATAGGACACTTCCTACTATTAAGTTTGGAGATGTAATAGCTCTACCTAATATATAAAAACAAACAAATGGAGGCTGCCAAAATGAGAGACAAAGAAATATGTCCCAAATGAAAGAACAGAACAAAACTCCATAAAGAGAACTGAATAGGATGGAGACAAGCAATATACCAGATCCAGAGTTCAAAACATTGGTTATAAGGATTCTCAGTGATCTTAGGGGAAGAGTGAATGAATTTAGTGAGAATTTCAATAGCATAAAAAAAGGACATGGAAACCATGAAAAAGAAGCAATCAGAAATGAAGAATACACCAACTAAAATAAAAAATAATTTATAAGGAATCAAAAGTAGGGTAGGTTAAGCCAAGAATCAAAACAGCATTTTGGAATATAATAAAGCAAAAAACACCCAATCAGAACAGCAAGAAGAAAAAGTAATCCCAAAAAATGAGGATTGTATAAGGAGCCTCTGGGACAACTTCAGCATACCAACATTTGCATCATGAGGGTGCCAGAAGGAGAAGAGAGAGAACAAGAAATTGAAAACATATATAAAAAAATGACAGAAAACTTCCCTAACCTGGTGAAGAAAATAGACATATGAGTCCAAGAAGCACAGAGATTGTCAAACAAGATGAACCCAAAGAGGACCAAGGTATATCATAATTAAAATGGCCAAGAGTAAAGGCAAAGAGAAAATCTTAAAAGTGGCAAAGAAATGCAGTTACCTACAAGGGAGCTCCCATAAGACTGTCTGCTGATTTCCCAACAGAAACTTTGCAGGCTAGAAAGGAGTGATAAGAAATATTAAAAGTGATGTAAAGCAAGGATCTAGAAGCAAGATTACTCTACCCAGAAAAGTTATCATTTAGAATCAAAGGATATATAAAGAGCTTGCAGATAAGAAGCCAAAAGAGTTCCTAACCACCAAACAAGTACTACAAGAAATGTCAAAGGGTGTTCTTCAGTAAGAATGAAAAAAAAAATCAAAATATGAACAATAAAATTTCAATAAATACATATTTATCAACAAGTGAATCTAAAAAACAAAATAAACAAAGAAGCAGAATAGAAACAGAATCAGAGATGCAGAGAACATTTTGATAGCTACCAGACAGGAGGGTGGTTAGGGGCTTGGGTAAAAAAGGTGAAAGTAATTAAGAAGTACGCATTGGTAGTTATAAAATAGTCATGGGTGGAAAAGGTGAAGGGATTAGGAAGTAAAAACTGCCATTTCTAAAAATAGTCACAGGCTGTAAACTATAACACAGACAATATAGTCAATAACCTTGTAATAACTATGTATGGTGTCAGATGAGTAAGAGATTTATCAGGATGATCACTTAGTTATATAATGTCTAATCACTGGTGTGTACACCTGTAACTAATATAATATTATATGTCACCTATAATTAAAAAATAAAAAATTTTAACTCTGGCTGGCATGGCTCAGTGGATTAAGTGCAAGCCTGTGAACCAAAGAGTCACAGGTTGGATTCCCAGTCAGGACAAATGCCTGGGTTGCAGGCCAGGCCCCCAGTAGGGGGTGGACAACAGGCAATGTTTCTCTCCCTCTCTAAAAATAAATAAAATCTTTTTTAAAAAAATAAAAATAAAATAAAATAATTTTTAAAAAAGGGAAAAAGAAGTGATGGGGCAATTTTTGGAAAAATAATATGTACTGAACTCAAAAAAAGAAAGAAAAAAATTCAACGTCCAATATGGATATAAAGATAAGACAGGCTTGTAAGTCTTTGATCATATGTCCAATTGACTTCCACAGATTAGAGCAACATTAATGTCTAAAATCCAACTGATTTATAACTGGTGATTACTGACTAAAAAAATGATCTTTCCACCATTTTCTATCAAATATGACTGAAATCAAGAGAAAATATATGGCATGTCATCATATTACATCGCAACTCCATTATTTGACCTCAATCTCAATATGTCACAACTCATCTCTTCACATGCTCCTCAAATGTTCAACTAAGAATATTTCACTCTAGGGAGATGGCAAATCTAATTGAATATTTTAATTTAGAAAATTTAGTTCTGGGATTTCTCCCCCAACCTCTCTCTCTTTTTTTTTTTTTTTTGACTGTGAAAACAAAAAGTTGAATTTTCTTTTCAGTTTCTCCTTGTTAAGCAAAAGATAGATCTTTCTCTTCATTGTCCCTGAGAGTTGAACGCATTGGAGAAAAATTGGGCACAGCCCATTACTTTTACAGACCCCAGTGACTGAGCCTCAATGCACAAAAAGATGGCATTTCTGAACATCTGTAGCATGATTAGATCAAAGACCAACAAATTAACCACAAATGGTTTTACAAGGAAAAGGCAAATATATCATTGGGAAAGGGAAAACTTTTGGTAATAATTGCTAAATGCCCTGGCTGGTGTGGCACAGTGGATTGAGAACCAAAGGGTAGCAGGTTCAATTCCCAATCAGGGCACATGCCTGGGTTTCAGGCCAGGTCTCCATTAAGGGGCGTGCGAGGGGCAACCACGCATTGCTGTTTCTCTCCTCTTCCTCCTTCCCCTTCCCACTCTCTAGAAATAAATAAATAAAGTCTTTTAAAATAATTATTTAAAAAATAATTGCTAACCAACGTTTCCCTTTGGGCAAGCCACATTTTACCAAAGACACCTAGCAATAATATTAATACTTGTGCAACATCAATCAGTCATTCATTCACATCAATAAATGCTCATTTTGTACTTAAGCACCATTTTTGGCACCGCAGAAAAAAATAACCGATAAGACAAATAAGCGTCTTATTCTTATTGAGCAATCATTTGGTGGGGAAGAGGATAGGCAAGGAATAATAAGACAATATCAATAATTATAAACATTCCAATTACTATTGATATTTAAATAATGATGATAAAATAGTGATGTGCTAGAAAATAACAAGAGGAGGAGCTATTCTGTTCAGAAAGTTTTGTCTAAGGAAGTGATACCCTGAGACTGGCTGTGTCAAGGCTTACAGAGGAACCCTTCTAGGCAGGAAGCAACAACTACTACAGTGGCCCTGCAGCAAGAATGAGCATGACAATAGAAAGTGAAACTGGAATGAAATACACAAGCAGAAAACTGATATGAAATAAAATAAGTGAGGGAGATAGAAGCCAGATCACATAAGATTTGAAGGTCTAGGGAAGGAATTTGAATTTTATTCTAAATACAATGGAGAGCCACACTGGGAGATCTTAAACAGAGGCTTGAAATGATATCTAATTTGCAGTTTTCTAAACTAGACTTTATTGGTCCTTAAGATTAGTGATGTTTTTGCTTGAACATAAATTTCTTTCCTATCACCACCACAATTTAAGAATCCCATCAATTCCAAGTCATTGCTTATTGCTTGGTACATGTGTGAGTAAGACAAATAGAAAAAGACAGCCCTATGCTTTGCAATTAACAGGCCATGTGACCTTGGAAAAATTCTTTACCACACTCAGCCCTTGGTGACTTTACTCAGTGTTCATATAAGAATTAATGCCTTAAAAATAATTGTATAGCATTTTGTGTAGATGTTGAAATATTAAAACAAATTCCCTCTGAATGTGAGTTCAAATATAGAAGCAAGTTCCTTCTCTTTAGAGAATTCAAAATGATTTGATTGTTGAATTGCATGCAAAGTGAACAAGAACCACTATTGTGTAACTAGGGCATTCTTAACTCTGAATACATCAGATATGAACAAATGTAGAGAACAGGTGCAAGGGCAAAGTGTGATTTAGCATTTTGAAAACACTTTCAATAAAATAAAAAATGCAAGTCTGCATAAAATGCCAAATTTTTAAAAAGTTGAAACATTTTTCAATTGAAAAAACAGTCATTAGCTATCTATTTGAAAACTGCAATGTGATTCTTTGGAGGTTAATTCATTTAAAAAAAAAACATTTATTGAGACATATACATTTCTAGGTGCTAGATACAGCAGTGGACAAAATAGATCCAAGTCTCTACCCTCTAGAAGCTTACATTCTGCTGCTGCCAAATATTCTTAAGTGACCACCTGCCAATATCATGGAATATTAAAACCTCATTCTCAAATATTGGTTTACTACTTGAAGAGATCATGTACTTTAAAGGACAGAAGGAAGAAGCTATAAAGAGAGAGAAGAATTTGGCTTTAGAAGTAGAAATAAGTCTGGTAAAAATACAAAAGAAGTCAAAAGAAGACTAGTCAAGATAGAGGTGTAGGTAAACATGGCTCACCTTCTTGCACACCCATATCAAAAATACAGCTAAACTATAAAAAAACCACCACATCAGAAATTGAGCTGAATGGAAGTCCTACAACTACAGAATTAAAAAAGGCACTGCATTGTGACTGGTAGGAGGGGCAGAGATGTGGAATGGGCTGGTCCCATACCTACGTGTGGAAGATAAAAATCAGGAGGAATATTCAAGGGGAGAAGGATCCCAACCTTACACCAGGCCCCCCAGCCAGTGCCAGGAAGAGAAGTTGCTATACCTTCTAGCTGTAAAAACCAATGAAGATTGAGGCTGTGGAAGACAGAAGCTGCTGGACTCCCACACAGTTCCTCTTCAAGAGCCTGTGCACAGATTTACTCAGACTCAGTCTCTCTGAGCTCAGATTGAAAGACATCAGAGAAAAAATGGGGAGGAACTGAATTGTCTGGCATCATGGCAAGACCTGGGGGTAGCTTTCTCCCAGAGAGAATTGCTGGCAGAAGCCATTGATCCTTTTCTGAGCCCTCCCCCCACAGAGCTGGCAGGTGGACACCATATGTGAGATACCATCAGCCTGGCTCACACAGTTTGCCCCATCCTGGTGATTCACTGAGGCCCTCCTTCACCCAACTTTCAAGATGATTCCAGTGGCTTTTCCACACAAATGGCTGGTCTTTGACCATGCTTCAGCAAGCCCTGTACTTCTTGTTAAGTTGCTCTAGGCCTAGCAGGTTTATTTCATAGCTTGACCTTGCCTGGACACCTCTAAGCCCAGCACAAGGAGCAGCCACCTGCAGATTGCTTTGTTGCTTATACTGTGTAACCACAGATAGAACAAAAGTGGTGGCTTACCTTGGCTGTGCCAACAGCAATCAAGGCTCAACTACAACAGGAAGGTGTACACAGCCCACACAGGGGCACACCTTGAGTACCAAGCCTGGGTCCTAGGGAAGGCTCTATCACTGAACTCTACAGGACACCTACTACATTAGACCACTCTACCAGGCATGGGATATATAGTAGCTCTACCTAATACTTAGAAACAAACATAGGGGGGATGCCAAAATGAGGAGACAAAGAAACATGGCACAAATGAAGAACAGAACAAAACTCAAGAAGAAGAATTAAACAAAATAGAGACAAACAAGCTACTAGTTGCAAAGTTCAAAACACTAGTTATAAGGATGCTCAGTGAATTTAGTAAGAACTCCAACAGCATAAAAAAAATGGCATGGAAACCATAAAAAGAACCAATCAGAAATTCAAGATACACTAAAATAAAGAACAATTTACAAGAATCAACAGTGGAGTAGATGAACCCAAGAATCAAATCAGCAATTTGGAATATAAGAAAGCAAAATACACCCAATCAAAACAGCAAGAAGAAAAAAGAAAAAAAAATGAATGTAGTGTAAGGAGCCTCCAATTCAACTTCAAGCATACTAAATTTGTATCATGGAGGTGCTGAAAAGAGGAGAGAGAAAGAAATTGGAAACTTATTTGAAATAGTAATGACAGAAAACTTCTCTAAGTTGATGAAAGAAATAGACAGGAAGCACCAATAGTCCCAATCAAAATGAACCCAAAGAGGCCCACCCCAAGCAACATCATAAGTAAAATGCCAAAGGTTAAATATAAAGAAAGAATCTAAAAAGCAGCAAGAGTAAAGCAGTTAGTTACCTACAGAAAGCCCCCATAAGATTGTCAGCCTATTTCTCAATAAAAACTTTGCGGGCTAGAAGGGATTGGCGAGAAATACTGTAAGTAATGAAAAGCAAGGACCTACAACCAAGATTACTCTACTTAACAAAGCTATCCTTTAGAATCAAAGGACAGATAGTTTTTCAGAAAAGAAAAAACTAAAGGAATACATCACCACCAAACCAGCATTATATGAAATGTTAAAAGGGTCTTCTTTAAGAAGAAGAAAATAAAAAATATGAACAATGAAATGGCAACAAATACATATCTATCAACAACTGAATCTAAAAAAACAAAATAAACAAACAAGCAGAACAGAAACAGAATCATAGATACACAGAACATTTTGATGGTTGCTGGATTGGAAGTTGATTGGGGGATGGGCAAAAAAGGAGAAGTGATTAAGAAGTACAAATTGGTAATTACAGAGTAGCCATGGAGATGTAAAGCTTAGGAAATAAAGTAGCCAAAGAACACATATGCTTGACCCACAGATACGGACAACGTTGTGCAGATTGCCTGAGGGAATGTGGTGGGGGCTCAGTGGTGGAGGGCAAAGGGGGAAAAATTGGGGCAATTGTAATAGCATAATCAATAAAATATAATTAAAAATAAATAAAATTTATAGTTAAAACAAAATAAAATAGAGATTTATGAGTAGTTCACAAATATAGAATACGGATATAAATAGTCATGCTGCTTACTTTAAGGTGGATTGTGAAACTTGATGTTGAACAATGGAATTCACATCTGACTTGGAATCTCAGCTTCAAACACCTGGGAAAGTCCTCATCTCTAAATCTTGGTTTCTCTCATCTGCAAAATGTGCTTAATGGTGGCTTGTGTTGTGTGATATTTGTATTGATACTCTATGTTAAGTGCATGGCAATGTAATTGGCATACCAGGGGTGTCCAACCCATGGTCCACAGGTCGCATGAGACCTAACACAAAATCATAAATTTACTTAAAATCTTTTTATGCTCATTGGGTTTTGTTAGTGTTTGTGTACTTAATGTGTGGCTCAAGACAGCCCTTCTTCCAGTGTGGCCCAGAGATGCCAAAAAGTTGGACGCCCAACTCTTAATACACATCACTCTTCTTCTCTGCCAGAGAAAATGTGACATGGTGATAAAGTGACTTCTTACACTAGTATCCTTGAAATCCCTCACATCACCCAGTAGTGAGGGGTAGAAGCAAAGTAGCATTAAATATATTTAGTGGAAACTGAGCTTTATTAGAGAAGAGAATCAAGAATGGATTAACTATCACTTCTTGAAGAAATGTTTAGAAAGGCTGGAGAAACTTAATCCACTCAGGTTTCCAATATAGGGTTATAATAATAAAAATAATTATAGCTACTAAGATAAGGTTATAATAATAAAAACAATTATAGCTACTAGTTATTTTCTATGATAAGCAATTTTTTTTATTTTTTTACTTTATTTTATTCTCAGAGGCAAAGGGAGGGGGAAAGAGAGGGAGAGAAGCATCAGTGTATGATTGCCTCTTGTGAATCCCTTACTAGGGACCTGGCCCGCAACCCAGGCATATGCCCTGACTGGGAATTGAACTGGCGACCCTTTGGTTCACAGGCCAGCACTCTATCCACTGAGCCACACCAGCCAGAGCTATGTTAAGTAATTTATATATCACAATATTTAATGCCCACAAAATCCTATCTGAGAGATGAGGGAACTGAGGCAAAGTTAAGAGATTTTCCTAAAGTTCTGAATGTTGGAGAGTAACAGAACCAGACCACTGCTGAAAGAAGATTGCCCAGTAATCTCCCATGCCATTCAGGAAAAGCCATTTGCAATCAAGATTCTCACAAGTCTGGGGAACCCCTTGACCAGCAGAAGTTACCCTTTGAAGAATTGACAAAAAGGGACTTCCTCAAACTGAAATAATGGAAAAACTTTCTAAAGCCGCATGATTTAATATACTCCAGGTCTATCCATTACTAATGGTAATAATCAATAATCAATAAAAGTAATCATGCTCAGCCTCTATTTTCCCTAAGATCATTCCTTCCTGTGAGTTATTAAAATCATTTCAACTCTTTGATATTAAATGTCACATAGGAAATAACCACTTGTAAAATGCTGGAAACATCATCTTTTAAAGAATTAATACTTTAGGTCATTTTAATCAGTTTCTGATATATGCAGTTTTCTGAAAGCACTTCAGGGAAGAACACTGTGGCCATGACTAATAATGACAAGAATATGAACTATATTCTTCATATACATATTGGAATCAGAGTATTACTGAAATACTTTACCATCTTAAGTATTTAGAAAGCTTTAAATAAAAAATAAATTTGCCTATTTCACTGAAATTAAGCATCTCTTTTTCAAGCATAAAACTTCAAACTTATTAATTTCATGGCAATATTTTAAAGTGAGTGCTAGTACCAGCTAAATGACTGCATGATGAGTGTCTTAAAATTTCAGGGAAAGGCACTAAATTTTTCACAGTATTTGTGTTTCATTCCCAGTGTAATAAAAATATGCCACCCTTTTAATAATGAATAATAGATTCTCAGTTTGATTTATATGCATGGATTAAATGTCATATTTGAAAAGTTGCTATTTTATTCATATTGGATTTCCCTTCAGTAAAACAAAAATGGTGCCCATCTACTATTATAATAATGATACCTAGCCACACTGGTATATAAATATTAACTAGTTGATATACTCCTTAAAATTCTATAGATGCATGAAATAATCTGCTGGCACAGTGAGTTTAAGTGAGGCTTTCCCCAGATCTTCTGAGGTGCCTTTGTGCTCTCCATATGATGTGGCTCCATTAAGGAACAGGGGAGCCAGACCTTATGTTAATGATGCCAGATTTACATACTGAATTCTGAAACGTTGAAGCCTATTGTTGCTGATTCTTTCCCACTAGAAAAAAAAAGATGATTCATTGTCACCAGCTCTTCATGGGCCCTGTATTAGTTCTCTAGGTCTGTCATAACAAAGTACCACAAATTGTGTGGCTTAAACAACAGGAAATTATTTTCTTACAGTTCTAAAGGCTAGAAGTCCAAGATCAAGGTCTTGTCACAGTTGCTTTCTTCTGAGGCTTCCCTCCTTGGTTTGTCTCCTTGCGTCCTCACATGGTCTTGCCTCCTTTTGTCTCCCCTCTGTGTATTTTTTAATCTTCTCCTCTTATAACACCAGTCATATTGGATTAGGGCCCACCCTAATGTCCTTATTTTTACCTTAACTTAATTACCTTTTTAACTTAATTACTTCTTTAAAAACCCTATGTCCAAATACGGTCACATTTTGAGGTACTAGGATTTAGAACTTTGGCATATGAATTTTGGGGGAAACACAATTCAGTCCATAACATCCCCCTCTCTATTCATTCACACCTCCTCTACCTACTTTTTTATATGCACAAAGCATAACTAAAGGACAAGTCATTTCACAGAAGACCCAAGTGGCTTTTTGGTGATCCAAACCTGAATTTAGAAATAAAATGACTTTTTTTTAAAGCACACAAAGTTCAATTTGCAAAAGCTGCAAAAGGAATTTAAGGAAATGGCTCTGACTTTATTTCTCCAGTTCTCAATATAGTATTTGATCATACAGGAGGCTAAATAAATTCTTAAATTATCTATTGCTCTAGAAAAAAAATTACTCCAAAATTTTGTGGCTTGAAACATTTTACTGTATCTCCTGATTATGTGGATCGGGGAATTAGGTGTGACTCAGTAGAATGACTCCTCTACTCCACACAGCATCAGCTGGAGCCAACTTACTGCTATTTAGCTGGTTTCTGAGCTGACCTGGAGTGCTCAAGACAGCTTCACCTGCACCTTAGCAAGAACAAGTGGAAGGCTAGTCTCTCTCTCTCTCTCTGCCATGGTCACATGGCCTCCCTTCTAGTCTCTCCATCAGAATATTTGGACTTTTTACATGGAAACTTAGGTCTCTAAGAGCAAGGTTTCCAGTAAAACACGATATGAAGTTGCCAGTCTTTTAAAGTCTGAACTTATACCCAGAAGCTGTAACAGCATTATTTCCATTGTATTCTATTAGTGGAGTAATCACAGACTCCTCCCCATCAAGAGGAGGAAACATAGGCTTCACTTGTCAGTGGGAGGAGCAGCAAAGAATTTATGACCTTCTTTAATCTACCACAATAGGTTATTGGTAACTTAATGAATGAACAATGTAAAATATATCATGTAATACAAATAAAATTATCTATTTTGCCATGAACATTGCAGTGAACTTTGACTAACCTAGTAACTTCCTCTGAATTAACACTAGACATGAAAGATTTCCAGTAACTCAAACAAGATAATGTAAATTCAAGAACTGCCAAATTTTCATATTTTTGACTCTTCAGTTGTATGTATTTCTCTTAAGTTTGATGTACTTCTTTCTTTCTTTCTTCTTTCTTTCTTCTTTCTTCTTTCTTAAACATAATTCTCATTTGCACTATAGATGAATAATTCAACCAACTTAGGTTAGATAACAATGACTTGACAATTTTTATTTATATATATTTATATTTATATGTGATAATTATATATAATTCTCCTAGAATTCCTAGTAACTAGGATATCCTAGTATATCCTAGTATATAATTATCATATATAATTATATATTATTTTATCTATATTATATATAATCTTATTTTCTTAATAAAGAGCTTCTAATTGTCTTATATCATCAGAAAAACCAATACCACTATTTTCATTAGACATATAAAAATCATCTGGAGAAATTTTTGTTTGGTGTTTAAAATAATCAAGGTTGAAATTAACTTCAAAATGTTGATATTGGTGAGGTCCCTATACATGCTTAAGTACTCTGAAAATCTCAAAGGACATCTCAGAAGGCTTTCCTCCACTTTTCCATTTGAGAATGAATGTTGTTGAGTTTGCATATGCCTCAAGGAAGTTCTTATAAAATGTATACCTAAAATATTGTTTTTGTAGATTAAAGAGAAGAGACTAAAAAAGCATGAAGCTGTAAAACCATAAAATATTGACGTTTGTTTTCTTTTCAGTTACCAATGATGGGTTTCCCATTTTTGAGTAAAGTTAAACTAATACCTCTTCTTCTGAATTGTTTTGTTTCTGCTTGATCAAATCTATTTCTATTTTAGAAAATGTTGATACCAAGGTTTGTATCTTAAGATTATTTTAATACTTTCTTGTACTCCTTTTTGGTAAACTAAATTTATTTTAAATTTGTTGTACCTCTATAACTAGAGTTTCATATTCCGTTCTTAGTTTTATTTTAGAAGCAACTATCGAATACCTATATATATAAGTACTATTTGCTCTGCATAACACACCAGCACATATGGTGTGGTCTCTGCCATCAAGCACCTGAAATTTTGTTGAAGCTAATTAATGTACATAAACAATAGTAAAAGTGACTGACTTTGGAATTTAAAAGACAGGTGAGAGTTAACATGGGGACAAATGCCTGATGGCATGCCAGAAATTGTAGGATGTACAGAACTTGCATATGGCTTGAGCTGAAAGGGTGGTTGGACGTACAGAGGGAGGTTGGCTCCACCTGAGGAGGGTAAAGACTGTGGAAAGAGACTGAGGCTACATTACAAATGTCTTTGAGTCCATGGCAGGGAGTTTGATTTATCCTAAGATCAATGAGAAAACGCCACCATGGCTTTAAAAGGGAAATAATAAAGTGATGTGATGAGACTTTTTTTAAAAGGAAGAGACTTTTAGTTAATGACGACTATGGGGACATTGGTAGTGCCCCTGGGGTTAATATAAAGCCATTTTTGGAGTTATAAAGTTAGAAAAGACTGAGTATCCAGAATTATAAGGCAGAGGTTTTATTCCCAGCATTTCCCTAATAAACTATGTAATCATGAGTCACTTGCATTATTTCTCCAAAAATCAGTTTCCACCTATGACATAAAAATATTTATGTCTACCACACCCATTTCTTTTTTAATATGTTTTATTGATTATACTATTACAATTGTTCAATTTTTTCTCCTTTGCCCACCTCTGCCCAGTACTCTCATTCCGTCCAGCAATCTCCCCTCCCCGCTTAGTTCATCTCCATGGGTCATACATGTAAGTTCTTTGGCCTCTCCTCTCTCTATACTGTTCTTAACTACCCCTTGTCTATTTTGTACCTACTGATTTGTACTTCTAAATCCCTGAACCTTTTCCCCCATTCTCTCCTTCCCAGTTGATAACCCTCCAAATGATCTCTATATGTATCATTTTTCCAGTATTATTTGTTTGTTTAGTTTTTTAGAATCAGTTGTTGATAGATGTGAATTTGTTGCCATTTTAATGTTCATAGTTTTGATCTCCTTCTTTTTCTTATATAATTCCCTTTAACATTTCATATAATAATGACTTGGTAATGTTGAACTCCTTTAGCTTTACCTTGTCTGAGAAGGACTTCATCTGTCCGTCCATTCTAAATGATAACTTTGCTGGATAAAGTAATCTAGGTTGTAGGTCTTGCATTTTATCACTTTGAATACTTCTTGCCAGTCCCTTCTAGCCTGCAAAGTTTCTTTTGAGAAAGCAGCTGACAGTCCTACAGGAAGTTTGTTGAAGGTAACTATCTGTTTTTCTCTTGCTGCTTTTAAGATTCTCCATTTATCTTTAATATTTGGCATTTTATTTATGATGTGTCTTGGTGTGGTTCTCTGAGTCCATCTTGTATGGGATTCTCTGTGCTTCTTGGACTTGTATGCCTATTTCTTTCAACAAATTAGGGAAGCTTTCTTTCATTATTTTTTCAAATAAGTTTTCAATTTCTTGCTCTTCCTCTTCTCCATCTATCATCCCTATGATTTGGATGTTGGTAAGTTTGGAGATGTCCAAGAGGCTCCTTAACCTATCCTCATTTTTCTGAATTCTTTTTTCTTCTTGCTGTTCTGATTGAATGGTTTTATTTCTTCCTTGTGTTCCAAATTGTTTAGATTGTTGGCTTCATCTCCTCCATTGTTGGTTCCCTGTAATTTTTCTTTATTTCACTTCATGTAACCTTCATTCGTGCCTGGGTCTTTTTTATGTTGTTGCAATACTCAATGATTTGTTTGATAATCCTCATAAGCAGTGTTTTGAACTTTGCATCTGACAGGTTGCCTTATCCCCATTTCATTTAGTTCTTTTTCTCAAGTTTTGTTCTGTTCTTTCATTTTGGTCATATTTCTTTGTCTCCTCAATCTGGCAGCCTCCCTGTGTTTGCTTTTTTGTGTTAGGTAGAGCTGCTCTGACTCCCTGCCTTAGTAGCATGGCTTATTGTAGAAAAGTACACCTGTAATTTGTATGAGGCAGAGCCTTAGGTAATCGCCAGAGTGGGGCAACCTATGTCACCACTCTGGGTTCTAGGTGAGGGAGGACTCAGAGAGGGGACAATGCTGCTGCCTGGCCTCTGGAGATTTGCCTGGGAGGATGCTATCTCCTGGCACTTGTGCTGTTGCCAGTCACTTCACTTTCTCCTTGTGTGCCACTGATGCCCTTCTAGCTGTTGTCCTGGTGCTGAATCCCAGAGGGGGTGAGTCTATGTAAGTCCTGATACCCTTGTGGGCCTTTTAAGAAAAGTTTCCTGAGAATGCTGCTGCTTCTTCTGTCACCCCAACTCACACTGGTTTTTACAGCCAGAAGTTATGGGGACTTAACTTCCTGGTTGTGGAAACCTGAGCAATGTTGTCTAGTCTGGGGCTGGGATCTCTTGCTCCTGAGGTATCCCTCCCAATTTTTATCCACCACACATGAATGTAGGACTTCTCATTCTGTATCTCCACACCTCTCCACATCTCTGCACCTCTCCATGTCTCCACCCCTCCTGCCCATCTTGATGAAGGTGGCTTCTTTAAACGCATGGTTTTTGGACTTCCAATACAGCTCGATTTTCTGACAAACCTGAGTGATACTTGTTTTGTAGGCTAGTAGTAATTTTTGCTAGAGTTGTGCAAGGAGGTGAAGTGTATTTACCTATGCCTCCATCTTGACGGGAAGTTCACACCCATTTCTTTTGAGGTTAAGTGTCATAATATTGGTAAAACAGCAAACCCTACTTTAGTCTAAAATCATTTTACTGGTTTTAGAAAGGACAAACTTAAGATATAAAGATACATATAAAGTTTGTAGATACTTATTTTTTCCTTTCAAACAATATAATCATGGGCATGTTACAAATAGAAATAGTAACAATATATTTTATTTACCCAAAACTTTATTTAAGGTATGTATATGGTTTTGCATATTGTTTATTTCTTTAAAGCTGGTTTGTTCTTAGTTTAAAAATATTCTAGTCTTTATAGCATATGGGAAACTGAGTGACACTGTAACATTTACTCTGGGTCACTACTCTGTTGGTGGTAACATAATAATATCAATGAGAAGGGTTCTTGTGATGACTATTACATGGTTGAGATAACACGGGCACAGGGAGATTGGGAAGCTGCTCTCAGTTACTTTGCTAACTAGATTTTGAACCAGAACTCAAGTCAAGGTGAAGAGCACACACTTATCTACCATCCTACCATATGTTGGTCTCCAGTATTTATTCTCTATATTTAAATCTACATAGAGAAACTTTCTATGATAGCATTAACAAAAGATGTTATTAGTAATTAAAATCTCTTTTATTTTCCTTATACAAGGAACAAGACTTATTCAGTCACAAATAAGTAAAGAGCAGATTAAAGGAATCCTCAAGATTGCTACAATTTAGTATAAGGCAAATCATTTTTTGCTATTAAACTAGTCTTCATAAATGTTTTTCATTCACACATTGACACATGACCCAAAAAAACAGATGCACTTAAATAAATAAAATGAGGTTAAGTACCATCGAAATAAAATGATTTCTTTTTAGTGACACAGACACTCAATCTAAGACATAGCTTTTTTTTTCTTTGTGGTATAGGGAAATGGGAAAATGAGAAATGAAAGCCTAAATTGAAGGAGACCATGGTCTTAGTGGAATCATTAGAGAAATTGTTCCATAATACTACATCCTTCCAGAAACAATAGCCCTGTAATGTCAGCAAATTTGGAGTCAGCATGGGTTACCTGCTCCACACGGAGGGGCCTGGTCATGCTTATTAGATCTGCCTGAGGCTGGGCCCAACTTGAGCACATGACCTTTCAGAATTTTTAAAAAATTCATTAATCAATGTTCTTTGCTTGAATTCTGCTGGTTTTGCTTCTTTAACCTATTATTTTTGTCTTGTTTTTAAGTTGGCTGACTCCTGTACCCACTGAAAATGAGAATTATAGACATAGTGGTTCTATCTAATAATTAACAGAACTTTCTTTAGCTCAGATACCATTGCCAAAGTTCAATAATGATATTTGAAGATGTCACCCAAAAAAGAATGGTCATGCAAGACAGTTATAAGACACTAATCATTACAATTCTTAATTTATGATTTTATATATTTTTACAAGTATTTTTTTCACTTCTAGTCTTCTATAAGCTCTAAACCTTCCATCTTTAGTTATTCATATTAATGTATTACAAACTAAGTACAGCTGAAGAAGGGGTAAAATCTTTTACAACCTTTCAAAGGATTTGCGTGATTTTCTTATAATAACATTTTCCTAACTTAATGCTTTTGTGTAGTAATGTTAGCTATAATTTTGTATCTTTCCAGTTGTAAACAAGATGTATTCTCACACATATATAAATGGTTTACATTAGTGATTTCCAAACTGTAGTATACATGTTGTGTAAAAGTGTAGAAGCTTTAGCCTTAATACATGATTTAACTTTGAGTTTTTTTTAGTTAATTAGTTGGATAACAATAATTTAATTATGCAAATTATATGACCATTTATTCTTTCTTTTGCTGTTCAAATGCTCTCAATTGTCTAATATTTTACTCATGGACACAGTGTGGTGATTGCTAGGGGAAGGGGGGTAAAAGGGGACTGAATGATAATGGAAGAAAAAGTACAATAAAGATAATAAAATAAAATAAATAGAATTGAATAGAAAACTTTACTGTCATTTGTAAAATACAAATAGATATTGAGAGTATCATGCTAAGCAAAATAAGTCAAACAGAAAAAGGTAAGAACCATATTGTTTCATGATATGTGGGATATAAAACTGAAAGCAGCAAATGAACAAACAGGAAAAGCAAACAAACAAAAACTAACACCATAGAAAACAATATGGTGGTTACAGGAGGGAAGGGGGGCTGACAAAGGGTAAACAGGGTCAAATATATGGTAATAGAAGAAGATTTGACAGCGTTGTGGGCACACAATGTAATATACAGATGATATATCACAGAAATGTACACTTGAAATGTATATAATCTTATTAAACAAAGTCAACTCAATAAATTTAATTTAAAAAATAAAAAGTAAATAAATTTAATGAATAAAATATAAAAGATAAAAGCTTTCTGCCTATATCTCACCTAGAATTTCCAGGTGTTTATAGAAAATAATCTGAAAACAAAATATATCTTTAACTTCTAATTTTGGCAGAATGGTAAACTAAGAAAATCTGAACATTTAACTTAGTTTATTATCCTGCCAGGACTGGAAGTCAGAAAACCTATTTTTTCACGTATTTCTTCCTCCAAATCCTGGACTATTTGCTGTCAATGAACATGATCTACAAGGAAAGCAGTGTTTTCTATTTAAAATATTTCCAGGATAAATGTCAAAAGACAAAGTAAGTTCCAAATTTCTATACCAAAGAATTATTAAAAATATTCAAGCAAGATACTCAAAATTAATGAACTTAAATTTAGAATCTATAATTTAATTTAATATCATTCTTATAGTAATTCAAATAGGGAGTTCTTATTACCTCATTTTACATGAAGGTACCAAAGCTCAGACTTGTCAGTTAGTTCATCATATTTGACCACTATATAATATAGAAAATGTTAAGATGTGGTATTATTTGAAACAAAATCTAAGCAATAGTATCCAAATGTGGAATTATGTATGTCCGGAGTGATAGATCTTTGGGCTCACTCATATATTTGCTGCCTCCCACAGGGAGCCTTCTCAAATCCTATAAGCAATGCTTTAACCTTACCCTTCAAGTGTTTGCCTCCTGGCTCAGCCCAACACCAAAGGGAAGTTTGACCCTTTGACCCTTATTCTAAGATTCATTAGCAATTTAACCTTACAGGTATATAATTCAAATATATCCTCGGCAGACTCAGTGCTTCTCCTGTAATTAGGATTTGCCATTTCATTTGGGCAATGCCTTTTTAGTTCCTCCTTTCTGCATGGGATAGACACCATCTCTTCCCAGTCACACTCTGAAGATGCCCTGCATTCTCAAAGAACTCTGTGAACCCAATTTCTCCTACTCATGAGATAAGAATAGAGGTGACCCTGTCTTGATCTTGTATTTTAAAAGTAATGATGTATAGCTCCTTCTTTTTTATGGCTGAGTAGTATTCTATTGCATAAATGTACTCCAGCTTTTTTATCCACTCATCTACTCATGGGCACTTGGCTGCCTCCAAATCTTGACTATTATAAATAATCCTGCAATAAACATAGGGGGGTACATATATTCTTTCAAATTAGTGTTTCAGCTTTCTTTGGACACATTCCCAGAAGAGGAATTGCTGTGTTATAAGGTAGCTCCACTTCTAATTTTTGAGGAAACTCCACACTGCTTTCCACAGCGGCTGCACCAGTCTGCATTCCCACCAACAGTGCATGAGGGTTCCCTTTTCTTCACATCCTCACCAGCACTTGTTGTTTATTGATGATAGCCATTCTGACAGGTGTGAGGTGATATTTCATTGTGGTTTTAATTTGCATCTCTCTGACAGTTAGTGACATTGAGCATCTTTACATGTCTATTGGCCGTCTTTATGTCCTCTTTGAAGAAGTATCTATTCAGGTCCTTTATCCATTTCTTAATTGAATTGTTTATTTTCTTTGGTGTTGAGTTTTATAAGTTCCTTATAAATTTTGGATATTAAGGCTTTATCAGATATACTGGCAAATATGTTCTCCCATACAATAAGTTGATTTTTCAGTTTTTTGATGGCTTCCTTTGCTGTTCAAAATTGGAAAGTACTATGTTAAGAAATCACCAGTCAGAGAAAGACAGGTACCATATGATTTCACTCATGTGTGGAATCTAATGAAAAACTAAACTAAAAAACAAAATAAAAACAGACTCATAGATACAGAGAACAGACTGACAGCTTTCTGAGGGAAAGGGAGCTAGGGGCTGGGTTAAAAAGATAAAAGATGAAGCAAAAAAAAAATAACACTAACACACACAAACAATGGTATGGTGACTACAAGACGAAAAGGGGGAGGGGAGAGAGAAAAGGGTAAAGGGGGAATAAATGAGATATGATAAAATAAATGATAACAAGAGACTTGACTTGGGTGGTGAACCCACAATACAATATACAGATGATGTACTATAGAATTGTATACCTGAGACTTGTACAATTTTATTAACCAATGCCACCCAATAAACTCAATTAAAAAATAAAATGTATCTAACAAAAATAAATTAAATAAATAAAAGTAATGGCATATATATCTTAAAACTTTATAGCAATTATATATACAATATGCATATATGAGTTTTGTCTGTCTATTCCTATTATTTAAAATGTACATTACATGAAAACTGTACATTACATGGAGTCTGTTTTAACTGTCAGTCTCCAACAAACTGCTAGCAGAGTGACTGGCAGGTAGAATTGTATGGTTAGTGAAAAAATTTGCTGTTATTGGGTAGAGCCCAATGGAATGAACAAGACTTTGAGTAACAGCATTTTTATTCTGAAATCAAACAGCCTCAGATGACTTCTCTTTCCTGTCAAGTTGTGGAAGGTTTGGTGCTTTTCTTATTTTTGTTTTTGGCCTGAGTTTTGTTCATTTCTTATATACACTGAATGTGAAATAGCCTAGTGTATTTCTTTGGGGACCCAGGATTTTGCTAGGAGATACCCAAGGATGGATGTAATTCAGCAATATTTTGTCAGGCTGTTAAAGAGTAAATTTTCCTTTACTGTGGCAGGAGGTAATTATTTTTGTTTGTTTGCTTCTGACACAGGGGAAGAAAATTTGGGGTTGTTATTTCAACTATTCCAAGATATTCTTTGTTCCATTTGGCAGGAAGGGAAAAAAAGCATTTTGCTCTTGGAGGAATAACAAGCCTCTGCTCTCCCCTACGGACCTGATGTACTTTTTAACACAGTGAATGGTTTGCAACCACAGTCTCTTCACCATTTTCCCCTTCTCCCTGAATGGACCTTTTCGTCTTCCTGGCATTGATCAGTAGAATGTTCTGTTAGGAATATTCCACAGCATGCATGGAATATCCTCAAAGCAGAAACAGCCATCGACGGGGCTTCTGCACTCAAGAGTTCACACTCTGATGGACAGAGACAGGGGTGAACATCTAAACCAATAATAACAGTAATAAAAATACTTATCTTTCCATGTAAAACAGTTGTTTATGCAGATGGTTCTAGAAAGGCAGCTCTTTGAATAATATTTTTGTAGCCTAGCTCCCATACTTTAAATTTTTAGGTACTGTACTAATTAAAATGCACCAAAGAATGTATTCCTATTCAGTACTGATTGGGCCCTTTTTAAAATCATTAACTAAAATCTTAGCTAACACCACATTCCTGAAATTTCTCTGAGGTAAATGGTAAGAACAAAGAACTCAGCTCAGGGGCTGAACTATGCCTATTGCCCCCTTGGTACCTGTCCTCAAAGTCTGGCTTTGTAGAGGCAAAGGGCTCCCCAGGGGAAAAGTGCTCTCCATCCCCACCCCAATCTGACACCTCTCACATGTATCTTACACTTCTTAACAAGACCTTTGGGATGACTCATTAGAGGAAAAAAATTGTTAACCTACATTGTTCGCAAGCAAGGTTAATTCAAAAGTTATCTGAAATATGAGCATTTTTCATATATATTAAAATGAAAGTCCACTGGGTAAGAATTTATGGGCTTCACTAGCAAAGAGACAGAATAATTATAACAGTGTAATAAAAGAAGCTTCTGGATTCTTACTGCGTATTGGCACTGTGTATTTCCACAAATATCTCAGTCATTCCTTACAATGCCACCAGTAGGCAGGTATTATTATTCCCATTTCACAGATGAGCCAACTGAGGCTCGGTTCCTAAGAAATCCTTGTCATCCCAGGATACCTTTTCCATTAGGATTTTTTTTTTTCCAATAGGGATAGTTCAAGTTTCTTTCAAAAGGACTTCTGGTGTCACCAACACCAGCATCACTACCAATTCAACCAGCTGTGTATATTGCTGGCAGAGGGTACAGCATGGGGTTACTTAGGGCTCAGCTGCTGTCTTCCCTAAATGTCTGTTTAGTATATGGCTACCAACAATAGGTTGTTTTTGTTTTTAACCCTTATCAACTTCCAAACAACATGGAGTTGGGAAAAAAAAAAACTGTCACTGTTCTCAAAAGGTCATAGTTATCTAAAACTAAGGTGGCAAAAAATTTCATCTTAAAACTAAGATGAAAAATCTGTTTTCTTCTCAGATATTAGAGGTAAGTAATAACATCCTAAGTTTATAGTTTTTAAATCTGCATTGCAAAGTTGTTCATTTTTTTACTGCTACACTTTCCATTTTAATATCAATTCATCACTCAGTGGCCAAAATAAATGTAACACCAATAGGCAGGTATCTGAATAATACATTCATGCAAATAATATATTCCCATCGTTAACAAAATATCACATAGTAAAATTAATTAAAGAGGTACCTTTTAACACAGACCTAAGGGAAATGGGGAAAGAAAGCATACCCCTGCATTTTGTAGAGAGAAAATTATTTTCTTCTTAAAAAATTGCTTTGTGATACCTATGCTCGCTCTTATAATGTTTGTTTTAGTCATTCAAGTTAATAGTGTGAAAGGCAATTCAAAGCCTAGCACCAAATGCACCAGCATGCAATTAGTTCTGGGACTAACCACAGCCCTTTATTTTTCCTGGGCTGGAGTGCTCCCTCTCTGCTTCCACAGGTAACTTGATGACCTCCTACCTCTGCTTCTTATCCCTGCATCCATGACAACTTTTTAATCTTACTCATCGCTTCCTCTCTCCCCGAACAGTGTCTTCTCCAATCCCTTTGCACTGTAAGCACACTCCCCTATATTCATAATACATTCTCTGGACAATCCCTTCAACATCTACTCTTACCTAAAGCTTGGTTCTCACCTAACATCAGTGTCCTTGACTGCCTACACACAGGCAAAATACACACAAAAATATACAAGTCAAAATACATGTTACATACAAAATACATATATTAGTGACCCCTTAGCATATAAATCCTGAAAAGGTGAAAAACTATACCAAGAATCCATAATATATGATTTTTATATATAAGGATGGTATTTCTGTTTTACAGAGGATGGGGTGTCTATGTACTAACCACAACACAACACTGGCACAAAGGGATGGTTATTGAGCATTTGCTGAAGGAAAGAATGACAGAAGGAAATTATGTATACTAATGAAAAGTTGAATACCTAAGGGTACATGGATAGCGGTGAAGAGGCAGATAGACAGAGAGAGCAGGGAAACTAAATAAAAAATGATATATGTCTAAAACCCAGCTTACCACACAAAGGTTTTCATGGAAATACAGCCCCACATCATAAAAGTTTCCGTCATGCCTCACTGGGCAGGTTCTAGTCTTCAGTTGCACTGTTTGCCACCATTGCAAGACACAGCCACCTAGGTGACTAAGCAGGGACACTTTGATGAAGTAAGAGCCTTGGGGAGCCTTGTTCTTCAAGCCCCTTATGCATTTCATCTCTATTTGAAGAGGCTGAGGAGACTGAGACTGTTCAACCTAAAGAAAAGATGGGGTTCTTAAATTACACAGGAACTGGGTAAAACCACACAATTAGCCACAATGCTCTTCTCAGAGGGAAAAAGTAGACAATTATTTTTACTCAACCTATAATTGTAAGGTATTAGCAATGATAACAGAGGAGGACCCATGATATATAATTAGGGGGTCAAAAGGCAAGCCTGCCAATTATGTGAGGGAAAGTTTAGCCAATTTTTAAGCATGGTATGTTAATGATCTGTGACATCAGAAACCATTCATCTGTTATAATAAGAAAGAATTAACAGGAAACCAACACTTCTGAAAACCACACAGCATGCCTGAGATATCTGGGATGGGTAAACATGGGCAGTAAGCTTCAAATTCCGAGTCTGAAAGGTGACAGCCCTTACCTCTAACACTAATCACAGACCAACTGCCATGTCGGTGAGTGTAGTGCAAAACAGGTCAGACTAACACCTCACTGGATTGAATACTTTGATTGCATTTCAATGTGAGGTCAACTTACCCCATAGCTTCAAAGGAGAATCCAAAATAAAAAGGGGGACAGAGCATTTGTGTGTGCTTTAACCTAAAACTCAGTCTAAATTACATCTAACTGAAGAACAGGACTCAAGAATATTTTACAGGACATTTGAATTTCATTGCTTACTTTCAGCAAGAGAAATAGGCCATTTTCATTTTTAATAAGTGCTAAAAAGTTTATACAAATTGATAAGATTTTTAATGGACTATTGTTTCAGATTAAACAAAAATTAAACTGGGATTATTAATAACTCAAATGTCATTAAGTCATGTTTTTTATACTCACAAGTCCCTAACAGTCTTCAGAATAATTTGACTTTGAAGAATTCTCTATTACATTGTGCTTTAAGCAAAAATAATGTCATTTTTAGAAGCAGGTTACTCTCTTGGCTACCTGAGTCATAGCACCACTCATTACTCCACAGCCAACAGTAAGTACTTTTTAATCCTGCCTAGACTTTATTCTGTGAAGGACAATATACGTTTCCTTATAGACAGTATACTTCTGGAATGAAATCACAATTAAATAAACAGTGAAAGTTGTTAAACTTTCTTTGTTTTTTCATCTGTCATACTTAAAAACTAATCAGAATAACAATTATTTTTCGTTTAATTAGAAAATCTTAATTAACAATAAAGACTTAACCTTAATATTTTGGTTCCCAAAAATATTTTTAAAATTAACACCATGTGAATAAATAAGACAATCTCTTTAAACCTCAAGGCAGGATTACTGATGCAGGCAGACTGAGTTATTAAACACATTTTAAATTAAACGCCTCTATGAATTTTATACTGAAATATATTGTGATAGTTTTGCATGCCAAATGTGACATTTTGTATTTTAGATTCATCTTCTCTAGTAATTTTAGAAATGTCACACAAACAAAGATTTTGTCATTTACCAATGGAATTATTATGCATGGCCGCTTAGCCATCTCTTCGCTGGCTCTTGTGGTTGTTTCAAGTCAGCAAGCCATAAAAAATCTTTATCTCTCTGAAACACAGCAATTTGGAAGATAATCGAATAGTGACTAGGGGGCACAAATGCCAGTCTGAGGAATTATACTACAATCTTTCTTGCATTTACAACCTTCCTCAAAGCGAGTGTCAGACAAGTAGGAAAAGGAGATAGAAGATTCATCAAATCTCAAGCCTTGTCTCATTTGCATGGTGGCAGACAGGCCTATTGTCTAGTGAGAACCCAGCCTGGTACAATGGGCAGTTTTCAGAAATTCCAATGGCTTTGAAATTGAGAGTTTTTGTCATTCTATTTGAGCACAGAATTCTTCTCAAAAATATTTAAGACCTGTTAAAAATCTGTTTCTCTAAAAGTCCCTACAGGAAGAAAAGCACAACAGGAAAGTGAGTCAATACAATTGACCTCATCATTTAACATTTTACATCAGAGAAAAAGAAATTCACAAGAGTCCCACCTTCCAGCAAGGTCCTGCTGCTCCCTTTGATTCATGAGTCCCTTCTATGACAGCACCAAGCTTGGCTGTGCTGTCTTCTTGACAAACATTTCTGTCTGCAATTAATAGTTGACTTGGAGCTCTGCAGCAGTTATAAGAAGAAAGGAGATAAAAGAAAAATTAACAATAGGGTATAATGAAGAGGTTTGCCTCTGGAACTACAACATGATTTGATGTTTTCCGTAAACATTTTGTCAGATTCTCTGGGAATTAGAGAAACACTGCATTACAGATGCTGCAGTTGATTAAAATTGGGAGGTGTGTAGCTTTTGAAATGCGACCCTATAAAAGACAGGACTCACTATATAAACTACTGATCTCACAACAGTTAAGATATGGCTTGTTTCAGAAATTACCAGAAGATCAAATATTTATTAAGACTTACTGCCACTTCATTTTCTACTGCACCCCTTCAATCTTATAAACTGTTAGGGAAACTCTAAGGGGAAAACCATCATTTAAATAGATGAACAGCTGATATACTGAAAACTTTTGCTCTTTTAATGCAATGGCCAGAGATCAAGATTTATTTCTACCTCTACAATGTTCCTCAGGCTTTTTTTTTTAATTTGAGGTTTGTTTATTTTCTTTTTGTTCATTTTTTAGCCTCACAAGACCTAAAACATTTGCCTGCTTTCCCAAATTCATTTGAATTAGGAAGGATCTTTCATTTCACTTCTCCTAACTTAAGCTTAATTCCATGAGCAGGGCCATCTGTGACAATGACTATACCCCCACCAGAGGAATGGCCTTTTTGGATCTCACAGCTGATTTAGTTTCCTGTAATAGAAATGATTTCCCTTAATTTGGTTAGAGCTACATTGACGCAAGGGTTCATTAGGACACCCATTTGCTAGCAATTCAATTTCAAATTAAATACACTTTATTGTAAAGTTTATTACTTTTAAACTACTGTATCTATTGTCTTTAATGGCCCTATTATACAGTTATGAAGGTAAACAGATTTCATTAGTAAACATAAACATGTTATGTTAACCACAGTGAGATGGTTTCCTCAGTTTCTTTGTTTCCTTGGCAAGAATTGTAAGGTATTCATGAAATATCCTAAAAACTTAATAATTAAATGCTAAATTCATATGGGGAGGGCAAACAAGTTCTTTTGTTGCAATTATAGTTTTTTGTAATTAAAGATTTTCTGAAAATACCTTCATTAGTCAAAAGGAACAGAATGCACATCAAAAGGTTTATCATGATACCAGTTACTAGAGATACACCAAGCAATCTGTGTTCCCTTGGAGCAGTCACACTCTAAAGTAGGAGCCAGGCCAGACCTTGGCTTACTTTGAAATTTTATTCTGTGACATATTATTATTATTAGTTTTTTCTTCCATGTAGCACATATATACTTATTATTCATAGCTAGGTAGCTAGATACACTCCTTTATCCTTTACAAAATGAAGCTGATGTTATAAATATTATTTTGGAGCCTGTATATTTTACTTTGTATACTATGGGCACTTTCAATAAAATTAATTTATTTTCAATACCATAACTTTTAGTGAGGACCTAGTATTTAAGGTTAAACCGTAATCTATTTAAATAATGTCTTATTGTTGAATATTTAGGTTAGTTCCAATTTTCACTGTTATAAGTTAGCCAATAATTAGCTCTCTTGTCTATAATGTCCTGTGGACCTCCCTGGCCATTTTCCTGGTATGAAGTCCTATCATTAGGAATGTTGGGCATGGGAGGCATGCTTTTAGACATCTCACTGCTATCGAGCTTGAGCATTAAAATGACACCTCATTAATATATAATCCTGTCCAAATGGACTACTCTCTCAGGAACTGAATAATCTTCATGGAGATATAGGTTCCACTCCAGCTAATCCCTTACTTTCACTGCTAGTGGGATTACAAGTTAAATAAAATGATGATGAATAGCACTGGTGTACTACAATATGGTTTCTCAACCTCTGCACTGTTGACATTTAGAACCACATAATTTTTTTTGTAAGGCCTAGTCTCTTCTTTGCAGAATGTTTAGTAAGATCTCTGGCATCTGCCCACTAGATGCCATTAACAGATCTTCCTTTGTGCCTCTCCCAGTCAGGACATTCAAAGTGTCTTCAGACATTGTGAAATATCCCCTAGGGAAAAATTGATCCCTGTTAAGAAACACCAGTGGACAATATTAACCAGCATTTATTGAGTGCTTAGCATGCTTGGGCAAACCTTTAAATATCTTGTGTTTATTATTTCATTTAATGTTTACAATAATTCAACAACGTATTATTCTTGCTTAACTGAAAAGAAACTGAGTCTAAGTCATGTTCAACATCTTATTCAAGCTCAGATAGTCATAAAGAGTAAATAAATCCTGATGTTCAAAGTTAGACCATCTAACTTGAGAATCCTTCTCCACCTATACCAGTACTACTACCTCTGCCATACTGGGATAGAGGTATAGCAACTGCCACAGCCAGATCTTGGAAGTTCCTACACTAGACCAAGAATTAAGTTTCTTTTTTTTTCAGAGATAAATACATGACTCCCAGCTATACTCCCATTACTGTAATGTCCCGTCCCCAAATTCTCATATGAGATTTGTCCAGAAAAAAGTCAAATCATTGTTAATATGAAAGGAACAGTTTGCATGACATTGATATAACCTGGAAGCCAAGGAGAGTGCCCTGGAATGTGCATGTGTGAACAATGATGACTTCACTGTACTAGTCAGTGGGGGCAGTAGATGTTATTGAGTGAGCCATGTGTACTGAGTGGCTGTTATATTCAAAATGACTGAGTGAATAGAGCAACAAATCTGCATCACATTTTGCATTAAGCTTGAACATTCCTCCATGGAAAATATTTGGATGACTCAGGATGCCGCAGCTGTGGGCAACTGTTGATTGTCAGCTTTATCACAACAATGCGCCTACTCATGCATCATATCTCATGTTTTTTGGTGAAACATCAATTCACCCAGGTGACTCAGCCTCCCTGCATCCCAGATTTGGCAACTTGCAACTTCCAGCATTTCCCAAAACTAAAATAAAGTCACCTTTGAAAGGGAAAAGGTTTCAGACTGCCGACAAGATTCAGGAAAATATAACAGGGCAGCTGATGGTGATTGGGAGAGCTGCTTGAGGCCCCAACGTGCCTGCTTTGAAGGGGACTGAGACGTCATTGTCCTATGTTCAATGTTTCTTGTATATTCTTCAATAAATGTCTCTATTTTTCATAATACATGGCTGGATACCTTCTGGACAGACCTTGTATATGGATGAAGGGGGAGAAATAAATCCCAGGAGAAAATGAGGTCATGGTTCCCACAAACATGACCCTTGAGATAAATAAAACCATGGAGTGACTGTCACCTATAATTGGCTTGTATTTAATCCATACCAAACAAAATAAAACAATATACATTAAATCTACCATTAAAGGACCTACTTCTCAAACGTTTTGTCAGTCTTTAAACATGACATAGGAATGTACTGATTGAGTTCTTCCCCTTCAAATTTCAAATCCTGCATGGAAAAAAAATAGAAATAAAATAAAGTTGATTCAAAACACACTTGAAATGTCTTTGTAAGAGTTGGCTTTTCTAAAAGGTTAAGGTTCTCAGAAACAAATGAGAATGTTGGAATTATCTTTAGCAGCCACATGATTATAGAATCTGACTTTTCTCACTCAGTTACTTTCTGGCCACAAAGGTAGAGAAAATAGTAAACACCATATAAAAAAGAAAGAGAAATATTTAGTCGATGCCAATACAGCTTTGCCTCTTTTTTCTTCTCTATCCTCCCCCACACACACATACACACACACATTCATACAAACTACACAATGATACAGTTTAATAAAATGTAAATGGACACATGGCTGGATGTGTTGGATCCTAAAGATGTTAATAATAATTGCGATCATATATAATTTATCACCCAATCAAGGATATATTGGAAGTAAAGGGAGAAATTTAATTATTCTAGGATAACAGGCATAACCCAGGACTATCCCATGCAAACTATAATGTATAGTAACCTTATTAATGCGAGAATTGACTGTGGAAAAGGGGTGCGAGGTAGGATGGTGGAAGAGGGCAAAGGGGGGGAAAATGTAGACAACTGTAATAGAATAAACATGATTTAAAATTTTTTAAGAAAAGGAAAAAATTACTTCTCCAGATGTTCTGAAACGGTATCATATAAGCACGTATCAGTGTATTTAGTGTAGGTGAATGATAAGAGAATGAGAGAGAGAGAGAACTAAGTTTGGAAGCTGCAGTTCTTTATAACTTAATCTTGGAAAAACATACCACCATTTCTACTGCACAGTATTGGTCACACAGATCGACTGTGATACAGTAGGGGATGGAAAATACACAAAGCTTTGAAAAACAGGAGGCCAGAATCATGGGTCCATAGCAATAATGAAATCCAGGCAAGCAAAAGTTGGAAGTTCCTTGATTAAGTTTCAAGACCTGAGAGTAACCCTCCAAGGCTCTCCACTCTGTCTTCTGGACTCTTGACTCCACACTCTGAATCTTCCTTCCTTTCTAATGAAAAGTAGCAAATATTTGCAGCTAATCAGTTTTCCCAGCCTGCTTCCTGCTAGTAGAATTTGGGAGCCCAAAGGCCTCTGTTCATTTTGTTCTTTAATTCTATCCCTTTTGGTCCAAACAGGTGATGTTTTGCTTTTATTATTCCATTTAAAACTTTGTAGGTCTTCCTTGCATTTTATTTCAGGCCACTTCATTAGACGAAAACAAAGCCCACAGATCTCTTCCAGATATGAGCTTCTGCATCACTGACAGAATTAGGGATAATGACCTCCAGCCCCTTAGAAAACCTTTGGTGATTCAGAGGATCTGTGAGGCAAGCTCTTAACCTGTTAGCATGCCTTTCGTCTGAGTGGATAGTATTCTAAGGCATTACCTTTAATATTGCTGAAGCCTTTACAAAAGATTTGACTGTTGCACTCTTGACTTCAACCTTGAAGCTTACTTTCCTGGTATTTGATCTTTGTTCAGAAGCCATTTCTTCATTTTAGCATAGTCTACATCTTGGAAGGTCAAGAATTTTCAACACCATCAAGTCATGACTCACTTTAATAGTCCTTCCTTTAATTTACCTCTCTACCCTAGCATTTTACAATAAGCAATAAGAAGAAACCAGGAAGCATTCACAGTCCTTTGGTTAGAAATCTCCTTAGCTGGATCACACAATCCGTTAGGTACATTTTCTACTTTCCACATAACCATAGGCAATAGTGATGCTCAACTCTCTGACACTCCCTAATAAAGATTTCCCTTACTCTAGTTTCTAATAAGATTTTCTACACTTTCCTATAAGTCCTTACTTCACATCATTCTCAAAGATCATGAGGTTTCTAGTAACATTTTCAAGGTCCTTCAGCCTTCACCAATGCTCTCCTCAAAGTCCACCGCACAGCGCTAAAGCCGCTCTCACATTGATGTTTTATTATGGCAACACTCCACTTCCAGGTACAAAAATCTGTTTTACTTAGCTACTGCTCCATAACAAATTTTCCAACAATTAAACCAGCCTAAAACAGCAAACATTTGCTATCTCACACACTTTTGGAGGCTCAAAAGCCCAGATGCCAGTTAGCTGGGTTTTTCTGGCTCAGGGTGCCCTATTAGGCTGCAATCAAGCTGCTGGGTAGTACTGCAGTCATCTCAACTATCAGCTGAGGCTAGAGGATCTGTTTCCATGCTCAGCCACATGTTTGTCAGCAGGCCTCAGTTTCCTGCTAACTGCTGGCCAGAAGCTGTGGTTTCTCACCATGTGGACCTCTCCACAGGCTGCTCACACAGGGCAGCTTGCTTATCCCAGGGTGAGAGATGAAATATTTCAATTAGAAAGCCTCCACACATATCCATGAAAAAATATAGAAATCCAAAAGACATATTTATGTAGAGAAGAAAACTTGCCAGGTCATGTCAGCAATAGATGTCATGTTATATTATATATTGTGGTTGGCTTGGCTAAGTAAATTTCTTAATAGGACTCTACTAAAAGTGCCTCTAAAATAGGTATGAGATCAAATAAAAGTCTGATTTTATCCAGTAGATGTTTTCAAGTTTATCACATACTAATTAGAGTAAGATTTCATAGCAACAATGCAAATCCAGATTTATTAAGTACCTATACCATACTAGGTATGATACTTCATTCATTCTCTCATTCTACCAGTATTAATTGTGGGTTTGTTTTATGCCAGACACTGTGCTAGAAGCCAGGAATACAGTGGTATACAAGAAAGCCAACTACACCTGACATTAAAAGCCTTCCTTCTGGTGGACATGATAAATAAAACAAATAAACTTAAGACATGAATAAGACAATGGCAAGTACAGTAATCACAATGGAGGAAATAGTCCAAGAAACACTGTAGAAAATAATTTTAGGGACAGGTTTGTGGGGAAGGCGGTAAGAGGAGACAGTAGATTTTAAAATGAGAGCTGAGGATAAGAACTGTAGCCATGCGGAGAGTGGTAGAAATTGATTGTTCCAGGCAGAGAAGTGCATATACTCCTAAAGTAGGACAGTTTCACATATGAAGAAAAAAATACCTGAAAGAAGATCAGTGTGACTTAAGTACTGCCATCAGGTGAGAATATTGGGAAGTTAGGTTGGAAATATAAGCAAGAGCCTGATCCCACTGGACCTGCAGGTAATGTTAACAAACCTCCATGTCACACGCAATTGGGAGGCCTTGAAAGGATTTAAGAAAATGAGTGATAATGTCTGATTTACATATAACTGGTGATGACATGTTGAAAATATTAAATGCATGTTTATTTATGCCTTTCTCTTATAAATCATGTTTCTCAGCAAAATCCAGCTATTATAACTCCAGAGAATCAGAGAGAGGAGATGCTTTCTGAGCGTGGAGGACATTAGAAAGAAATCACAACCAGAAAGAAAGAAGTGAGGAACCTTCCTGCTTTTGTTTCCAGTGACTTGAAAAGGAGAAGGCAAAAGTAAGAGAAGGAAGCAGTCAATTGTATTCATATCACGACTTTTTCTTCCCACCCCTCCCCTTCCTCTCCAAGGTAGAAATCCTGTAGGAGTTGCAGAAGTTTGAGGAGGAATTCAGGAACAGAGGGGTTATGTCAGGTTTCCACACAAAACTCTGAGAAGAGACTGCTCCACATTGCCCCACATATAAACACAGTGGGTGTAATGTTACCAATGAGAGTAAAAATGGGTGCTTTGTTATAGTTAATCACAGAGAAATCTCAAGTTCAGTATCTGCATCAATGAGGATCCCAGTAGAGACAGAAATTCTCAAAAGTAGATGATTTTAAGAGGAAGATTTATTTACAAAAGAATTATTACAAAGCTGTACATTTAGGGGCCACCCCTAGGCTTGAAGGGATGAGGAGACAGTGTTGTCACCAGACGCTGGAAAGAGAAACAGTCACATAGAGCCTTCAGTCTTGATTAGGACAGTCACCAGTCACCGTAGGTGGAGGGATACAGAGAGCTCAATGCAGCAGCCCTCCTCACTGGGAGAAGGGCCTACCACATGACTTCTCTCCTCCCTTCTTCCTAACTCTTACCAAGGTCCTCTTTTTCATAAAAAGCAACCAGAGGCCAAAGGGCACAGGAGCAATATTGATATGTCTCCACAGTTCAGCTTGAGTAGCAGAGAACACCATGGATGTGGGCTAGTAAGCTTACAGAGGAGAAAATGGGGCATGTAAAGCAAACTGTAGTGTGAACCACTAGACTGAACTATAAAGTTTTACTGATTAGTTGGATGAGGAAGATGAGAGAAAATAAAGAACCAAAGGTGAATTTCAAGTTTCTGGCCTACATATATTGGTAAACTATGGTACCAGTTACTGAGATAGGAAAGATAGTTTAGGTCATGCAAACAGGATTATGAGGAGTAAAATTTAAGTTCTCATGTGGGACATGCTAAATCTGAGCTGTTTTTGTGACACCCACATGGCGATGGTAAGTAGGTATGAGGCCCATGAGCCTGACAGTAAGAGGTCAGAGCTTCTGGCTGTCACCACCAAGAAGGAAATTAGGTGATGGAAATTAATGAAGCCACCCTGAGAAACATTTCTAGGTATTTTTGTAGGCATTATGTCATTTAATCCTACAATGGCCCTATAATGAATAAGCTATTAGTGTCATATTTATTTTTCAGATGGGCAAATTGAGGCCTAGAGAGCTGAAAGCTATGGCACAATATTACAGTATGAGGTAGAGTCTGGAGTCAGCTGACTGTGATTCCAAAGCTCAATTCTTATCCTGTCTTATCAGTACTTCATATAACAACATTGCCTTCCTATAGGTTCCATTCATAGGTGACAGTTTTCTCACTCAATTGACCCCACGTATTTTCTGTTACTAGACCATAACTAGTATCTTTGTAACAATAATTAAGTCTTAGATCAATAGACTTATACGGGAATGAATAGAAAGAGCTAAACAGTAAAAACATTTTAAATCTTATGAAATTTTTCTTTGCACAACTAATTTTCTAAAAAATGATCAAACACAAAGCATGGTTTGCAAAGATAGGAATTTCCTCACAGATCCAAGTATTTTCAAATTCTCTAAGTATCTAAGAAGCATCAATTTTTTGTTAATAGTTACTAAACTAATTAAAATGCATCTCTTTAGTAAAAAAAGATTTTATCACCAAAGTTTATTATACAATTATTTTACACAGTTTTACTCATATTTCTTCTTTTACATAAAAATTATTCTTTTGTATAAAATTTATTTCGAACTACTTTGCAACTCAGACTCCCCACCATATTTTATTACCTTAAATAACTGATAGTTTGCTACAACTGGGAATTACACATGGAACAATATTTACTAATAACAACAATGCTTAGTAAATATGTTCATAAACCAGATTTTAACATAATGATTATCTATTTATTCATCTAACATCTAAACAAAATTCAAAATATTCCTAACTATCACTAAAAATTCAAATATTGATTTTCTAAAAGTATCCCTTTGATTTTCCTAGCCTGAACCACCTTTTGTAAGAAAAATATGAAAAATTTACACAAAGAGGGCAACATTGTTTCAGATGCTTCCATCTTTAAAAAAACTCAGCATAATTACTCCCAATATTATTAGATTTTCCATAAATATTAATAGGTTTTTAAAAATTGTATATGGTTTCTTAACTATCTCTATTGACAAGTTATAAAAGTCACCAAACCAATTTGATTCTGCAAATCATATAGATGCCTATTTTTTATTTTATCTACAACTGAATGTTTTATTTGAATGTTATTACTCAAATTAATGGTCTTCTTGTCTACGGTAATGGTTAGCATAGGAAAGAGAGAAGAAATAAAGGGTATAATTCAATTTTAGTTAATATTTGTTGTGTACCTATAATGTAGAAGACACTAACCTAAGGAATTTATATGTAAAAATCCACTGAATCCTCACATTAACTATTTTAGATAGATACTATTATTATTCCCATTTTACAAGTTAGAAAAATAAGTAACAGAAGGTTAGATCAAGCCTAAAGAGTTGGTTTCCAAAGCACACATTCCTAATCCCTACACTAATGAATTCTGTTTCATATTGTATACTTATATATTAGATGATTTGAACTAACTCTATTTATTAAAAAACAATGGTTAATAGGCAAATACACCATATGGGAAATCATTGCCACACTGCAATTCCATAATTAGAAAAAACAATTACCTAATCTATGTGGAAAATCATCTCTACATTGGAATGCCATATATCAAATTTATAAATCTCAGCCTATATTAAAACAATAATATTAAAATTGCATTTAAATTTAATGTCAACTTTTTAATTTTCTTCTAAAAACTAAAAATTTTCAGTAGCCATGTCATGCAATATAAGCAATAAATTTAAATAAAACTTTGCATGAAAATGTACGATCTCCTACATTTCTATGTAAAAGTGCTCTCTCTGTGGTGATTTTGCTATTTTAATTTTCCCTCAGTGTTCAGAAAAATTACATACACAGGTACCAGCAATGTTGACAAATGTCAGCAATTAACATATTTATCAAGAATGTGCATGTGTGATTTAGTAATTCTACTATGATGATTGAAAACATAAACGTCACTGAAATGAGAAGTCAAAGTCTAAAATCATAGGTAAGATTAGAATTTTCCTTGGAAGGGCACAATCTTATTAAAATAATTCACTTTAAAAATGGGCAAAGCACTTGAAAAGACACTTCCCCAAGGAGGACATACAGAGAGCCCATAGACATATGAAAGACTGCTCAACATCACTAGCCATCAGAGAGATGCAAATTAAAGCCACAGTGAGATATCACTTCACACCTGTCAGAATGGCCATTGTAAACAGATCAACAAACAAGTGCTGGCAAGGTTGTGGAGAAAAGGGAACCCTAGTGCACTGTTGGTGGGAATGCAGACTGGTGCAGCCACTATGGAAAATGGTATGGAATTTCCTACAAAAATTAAAAGTGGAACTGCCTTTTGATCCAGAAATTCCACTGCTGGGATTATACCCTAAGAATCCTGAAACACCAATTCAAAAGAATCTATGCATCCCAATGTTCACAGCAACATTATTTACAATAGCCAAGTGCTAGAAGCATCCTAGGTGCCCATCACTAAATGAGTGGATCAAAAAACTGTGGTATATTTACACAATGGAATACTATGCAGCAGGAAAGAACAAGGAACTCCTACCCTTCATGACAGCATAGATGGAACTGGAGAGCATTATGCTAAGTGAAATAAGCCAGGCAGTGAAACACACATACCATATGATTTCACCCATACATGGAACATAATCTACAAAACAAGCAAGCAAGAAAATATAACCAGAGACATGGAAATAAAGACAAACTGACAGTGACCAGAAGAGAGGGCAGAGGAAAGAAAGGGAAGGGTCAAGTCAAGTAACACATATGAAGGACCCATGGACAAAGACAAAGGGGGGGAATTGCATATGGGAGGTGGGGGTGTGAGGAGGGCAGGAGAGAGTAGTGGGGGGAAAATGGGGACAACTGTAATTAAACTACAATAAAAAAATTTTTTTAACAAAAAAATAATTCACTTTAAATATAGTATTCATAAAGTGACTGATCGAAGGATTAACCTGATAGGCACCAAGCTAGAGAATATGCAGTGTCTTGGAAAAAGTTAGTTTAATCTTGCCAGAGGAAATCTATAAACATGTTCAGGTACTTCATGCTGGATGGTATGGCTCATTGGATTGAGTGCTGGCCTGTGAACCAAAGGGTCACCAGTTCAATTCCCAGTTGTGACAAATGCCTGGGTTGTAGGCCAGGTTCCCAGTAGGGAGCATGTAAGAGACAATCACACATTGATGTTCCTTTCCCTCCCTCTGCCTTTCTCTGAAAATAAATAAACAAAAATCTTTTTAAAAATCCCTCTATGTTATGTTTCTAAACAGCAGAGTAAGAAGTGAAGACCCTATGGTCAATAAAGAAACCCCCAAAATTATTTCTCTGTATATAGATCATCATCAAGGGGCTTGACAACTGGGATGTAAAATATCAGCCACATATTAGCCACAATCAATGGCATTTAGTCTTTTTCCTTTTATATCTTCTACTTTAAAAGACAGAAAACATTAAAAAAAAGTGAAAAAAATCTGTGGTTCCCAAATATAGAAGTAAAAGTACTGTTCAAATTTTTATTATGAAACAATGAACATTATCTTACTTTTTTTTCAATCTATACTACTTTCTACTCAAAGCTAATGTGAGTCATATCCCAGTTCCTTATAAGAATGGGTTTTCTATTAACATGTAGGGGGATATGGAAAAAAGAAATGAGTTAAGAAGAAATGTTATGTAATTCTATGAAATATAAAATCAAATATGAAACGAATATTTGGTCTGACACAGAGCATCAGGGATATAAGGCCTGAGGAATAATGAGCACACTTTTTTATTGTACAAACTCATGACAGTGTTCATAACTGAAAAGTTCCCTGAACTTAATTTTTAAGCCATTTTAAATAACTGCTTTGTTGAGCTATAGCTTAGAGTCATGAGGAGAAAAGTATGTTTCTAACGTTAAGTATAAAATCATGCTTCGTGTTTTTCAACTAGAAGGAAGTGTTTACCAATAATCAGGTATCATGAAAACTGTTCCTACATGTATCCTGTATTTTTAGTAAAAACTATCTCAGGATACCAAAATAACTACAATTGGTCAAGGAAAGTTCTACTTTACCAAAGTTTTATACTGAATAAATTTATAAAAAATGGTAGAATATAAATACATAATTCTGTGATCCTTAATAAACTTATTGCTTCAAGGAAAGATTACCAATTGATATAATAATCCTAAAAAGTGAATAATCAATGAAGAAGTGAATATCATTTAATATTGAAGTAATATGATGTGTATTTATTTTATTTTTGTCTCAGTGAGAAAACAATAGATGGATGAAGTTACCAGCACCTTAAAACAGTGATTTTCAACCTCTTTCATCTCTTGGCACACATAAACAAATTACTAAAATTCTGCAGCATACCAAAAAATATATTTTTGTTGATCTAATGAAAAATAGGTGTAATTTTGATTCATTCACACTGGACTACTATTGTTGTGTTGGCTGATGTCATTTTTTTATTTGGAAAATTAATGGAAAAGAGGTCATTACCCCTGACTAAATAGTCAGTTATTGTACGTTTTAAATATTCTTGCAGCACACTGGTTGAAAGTTGCTGTCCTAAACCAATGATCAATTTTAGCATCATAAATTTTGCAGAAATTAGATATTATTTATCTTTTGGTGTATCAACTTATAGAGTATATAATACTGTCTCTGATGTATTCCAGTTGAATGTATTTTTCTTGAATCCAATCAGCACTTTTAGATCAACCTCCATATTATTGGAAATGCAGAGAGTAAGAGAACAACCTAACATCACTGGGAGGAAGCAATAGAACGTATTTGTCCATAGAATGTCTATGATACATATGACCCAGTCAGTTGTCAGGCTTGACTTACAGGATGGAGGACCAGATGCAATGTATGGTTCTGAATGGGTCCTGGTTTGGACTTCAAATATGTAGTAAAGGATATTTGAAGAATAATTGGTGAAACTGAAGTATAGACTGGATATTAGGCAAAATTAAGGAATTATGATGAATTTTATTAATGATGTTGATGATTATGGCTATGTTCTTATTTTTTTAATGGCATAATGAAGTTTATTTAATTATTTTTTGGTTGGCTCTGCATGTTTTTTACAAAACTAACAATCATAAGAACATTTATGAGCTCCCTCTCTTCTGAGGCATGTTCACTGAGAAGGCTAGTAGTTTCTTATTATAAATCTGCCATCAAAAAGGAGCCATAAATGCCCTGGCCAGGGTGGCTCAGTTGGTTGGAGCATTGTCTGGTAGACTAAAAGATCTCAGGTTTGATCCCCAGTCAGGGCACATACCTAGGTTGCACAGATTCAATCCCTGGTTGGGGGGGACATGTATGAAAAAGCAATCAATTGATCTCTCTCTCTCAAAATAAAAAAAAGGCAAAAAATAGTCATTAATAACCATTGTTATTTGTTATTAAAATAATTTGTTATTAAAATAATATTATTAAAATAATACTATGGTAGCCAGGAGACTGGAACCATAAGAAAAAGTTTTCATATTTTATTTCTGACTCAAAGTTTTAAAGTACTTTTTTAAAAAGTTTGAGGTTCTCAGGGTAGAATGTTGGCTCAAAGAGTCCCATACAACATCAATTCATAATTATTATCCTAAATTCAGTATTTTCACTTTAAGCATAATTCCTTAAAGACATAATTCCTTTTTTTCTTATTTCTCTAAGATAATTCTGCTGCATTAGTTCTCTTTATTGAATTGACCCAAGAGAGGAAAAATGTAGCTGGAGAAACTGTTAGTGAACTTAAGAATATATTTTTAAATATGAATTTCAAAAGGGGAGGATTAGACATCAGTCTCCTATGTATGCTCTCCAATTAAACCTTCTTCATATATATTACATTCTTGTGAAAGAAATGGAAAATTAAACAGAAGTAAAATCATTGTCATTATAGGCATGGTAATACTTTAAAAGCTCTTCAATCACCCTAGCAAATTTGTTGTATCTGTGAAGCCTTACTGAACAGTAAAATGAGACTGAATCATAGTTATTAATTTTTTTACCTAAGTTTTTAAAAATATCAAATACTCAATATTTCAGGTTCCTTTCACAAAATATCTATGAACTTGTGAGAAATCTTTTACAGGAGTATATTTCTAAAAACATAGAAAAGATTTTAAATTTAAATTATTCACTACATTGTGTAAGTTTTCTTTGTTCACATTTAACAAATCTCAAAGTTGGTGATGTAAATTTTAATTCACACTAATTACCTTAGGGGTATGGTAACTAAGTAGGTAAAAGCAAGAGGAAAAAAATGCATTTTAAATATCAAAAAGCCATTTACTAAATGTTTTTTCACTACAAAAAATGTATATTTTCTGAAATAAAGTTACTAAATATAAATTAGAAAAGTCTTGTAGGGCAGGAATTTTTTGATATTTATAATTTTTTTTCTCTAAGATTATGGTATTTGTTAGAATTTTCAAACATATGGGTTATTTTGTTGGAACTTTCACTGATTAATGATTCAGTTAATGATTCTTTCAAGAGAAGCTTGATATTCATTTGGGATAAACAGGCTGATAGTCCAAGTTGGATAGTATGCCTACTTAGTATTTTACCATAGAACAAGGAGAAGCCTTCAGAAGCTTCAAGGATGGAGAGGTGTTAAGTAAAATAACAGATGAATAGAGGAGTAAAAATACATTCTTTGAATATGTTATAAATTCATAGATATAAATTATTTATAAATTATTTTATAGAAACAGGTAAAACCTTAAAGGGACCCTCTGGCATCTACACCAAATAGGTGAGAACCACTTTAAATAATAATGACATATTACACACACACACACACATTCTGGTCTTTCAATGCCTTTAGTTCACACAAAATGACTTTCATGTTGTAGGTGCTTAATAAGTGTTTCTTTAACAGATATTTCTAAATCCTCAGTATATAAGAGATATAAGAAAAGCCCTTGTCCACAAGACAATTGGGCTTAAAATTGTGACAAAATACATCTGAATAACACAACAAGGTATAGGATCAAATGGGACTTCCTGAATCATAAAGGTACTGGATTGTTATAAGATTTAATAGTTAATAGTTTTTATTTTAATAGAAATTATTGGATTTCTATTAAATCTCATATAATAGTAGTGGCAGCATTATCTGATAAGAATCATAACCCCCATTTTATTGAAAATGAATACCCTGAGAGCTTAACGGAGCCTGAGACTCAAATGTCTTAAGATTCAGAGTCTATTTGTATGCATAACTCTGACTATAAACCCAAGTTTATCCATTATACCATGATGCTCCTCTCAAAAAAAAAAAATTACCTGAGCAAGGAACACCTGTGAGAAGCTAGTGAAGGTTTTTGACTGAAGAAGTGAAATTAGCAGAGTTACACCTTAAACACCAATTCTGGAATGGACTGGAACAAAAGGAGAACACAAGCAGGGAGAGTGGCTAAGATTCTGTTAAAATAGCTTATGATTGACATGTGTTGCCTGGTACGCATTGAAGTTCTTTAATAAAGGACATTTTGATAATATTTGCACAACTGTTCAGCAAGGAAACACATTTTTACATTTAAAAGAATGTATTTATGTCAAAAGGTATTTAATCACCTCAGGAAATATCCTAAAATGATCATATATTTATGTATCTCTTTTATAGTTGAGTTTTAGAAAAACTATCTTCTGAGGTAATTCCAGGGGGCTTCCAAAATGCATCTTCATGGGCTTCAGATCAGAAAGTGTCTTTTTTTCCTCCACAAACTGCCCAGCTTTTCTCATTTTTTTAAAATTCCTGCTTTTGCATTTCTAACTTCCATCATTCAGCAAACAGTCCTTTAAAATTATATATTAATGACAAAAATGATGACACCTCAAATCATTTAAAATTTTATAGACACCTATGATCATGCAGCCTGCTAAAGGAAGAAAAACCACATTTTAGGAAGAAGGAAGAAAGAGAAGACAAGGAATTAGAAACATATCCCACAAGAAAAGCTGAGAAACTATTTTAATGACAGTTCTAATACATATTTTTAATTCTTACAAAAAATAAGATGTTGTTCCTGGAATTTAAGTATAATATTTGGGGGTTGCATGCCCCACACCAAGCTCTTGTGCTCAGGAAGCTGAGGCCAATCGCAGCCTGAAGCAATTGATCGAGGACTGAGCCAGTCAACATAATCTCAGGTTGGAGCCCAGGGAGGAGTTTGGAGATTAAACACCCAAACTACGGTTGTCCAATCAGGTGAAAGTACAGGGAAACTAAAATGTGAATAAGAAAAGCCATCCCACATGAATTTTAGAAACATAAAATCATTCATTTATTTATTCACTTACAATTCTAGGACCTGTTCACTGTTTGACAATGTTTTGCGTGTTAAAGCCTTAGACCTTGAAGCAAATAAGCAGATAAAGCTGGCCCTGAGGAGCATTACAAAAGATCTTGAATGGCTCTAATATTGTGATTTCTCATGACTTAACTGCAGTGGGTCAATTATTAGAGGGGCATCTACTCTACAAGACAGTAAATCCATATCCTATGCTGCCACATGCCACAGTTCTACAGCTCTGGCAAAATTTTATTTCTCTTTTCTTTTTTTTTATTTCATCATAGATTCCAGATGCTTAATTCTAAGCTTTATCTATTCATTTCATAAAAAGGAAATATCTTCCAAAATGTGCTACATATTTTGGATTTCAAAAAATATTTGACAAACTATTTTTAGTTTCCTCTCCGTAATTGGTATATTTCTCCAGACCGTTGAATAGGTTTTCTTTCAATGGTTGTAATTGTGAATGGCCACTCATTAACTTATAGCATGGTCTCATGTTTTCTCATAAACCCTCACATTTACTTAAGCCATACATACTTGGGCACATGTGTTAGAATAATCTAAACTGAAAGCATTAAAACAAAATTCTCATGCAAGAGGCACTTCAATGCATTCTTTTGGTTTTAATTCTCTATGTGATAATCCTATTTGATTTAGAACCATAGAATGATAGAAATAAAATGTCCATATTTGCATGTTTCTTTCAGGAATAATTAATTCAACTTAACCATTACTTTGGGACACTGTGTGCATTAACATTTAAAACAATAATTCAGATTATCCCACTTCATTGATTTGCATTTTTTTAAACTGCCAGAAATGTCACTTGATAGATATTTGAGTTTATCAAATATTCTACTATTCTGCTGTATCTCAATATGAATTTGTATCATCACTCACCTTTCTCCAGCAACTAACTGGGATTAGTTCTATTGCTTCATAGTGTGGGCATGATAGCTAGGTCAATTGGAATTGTTCAGATTCTGGTCTGCTCTTCTTAGTTATGACCTTAGACAATTACTTAACATCCTACATTTTGGTTGCCTCATTTGTAAAGTAGAAGTGCTAATATTTATTTATCTTATAATGTGAACAATACATCAGTCAAGACATATAAAATACTTAAGTTGTGGCACTCAATAATGAGTATCTATGTCTAATATAATTACACATAATTATTATTATCTGTAGCACCACAGAATGTCAGACTTGGTGTATATATACATATATGTATACTTATATGTGTATATATATAAATACATATATACATAGATAAAAGTCTGTATCTATAAAAAGACTATATATACACATATACCAGGCCTTTTTATTCCTTTACCATTTATTTCCCTTATTTTACTGAATAAGAGGAGTACAGGGGAATAAATGAATGAAACTTTTAGTACTAACCACAATGCTCTCTGAACATCTTACCATACTAGCCATTTATCCATTTTGGGTAAGTGTTTTTAGCTTGAGAAATGACAGACTGTTGAGAAAACAGATCTGAATAGGACTACTTATGGATCTACCAATCTTAAATCTGGACAAAGTGCCTGGCTTTACAAAATTTGCATTCCCCAAAGCAACAGTTCTTTTCAGACCTCATTGTCAAGGTCCCAGCCACTCTTCTAGAGTAGTCGCGGTATTTTATTTCTGAGAGCTAATCTTTATCTTATGCTTAAAATGACTCAGGTACTTTAGTAAAGGTTGATCTGAATTATTTCATTTATTATTTCATTTTAATATAAACTTCTCACCAACCTATAAGGTAAGTATTATTATTATTCCTATTGTACAGATTGAAAACAAACAAACCAAACAAAACCAAGCATAGAAAAACAACTTGCCTAAGGTCACACAATAGGATATAATAGAACTGAAGTCAAACTCCAGCCTCTCCCAGAGCCTGTGCCCTCACCTATGCAATCAAATGTCATTCTAAGAACTCCCCCTGAGGGACAATTACAAGAGTCCAGAACCTAGACTGTAAAAATGAAAATAGTACAATGGTAACTGACTTATATGTAGCATTTTAAATTATTCAAAAACACTTTCAGATACTTTATTAAGTTTGTCTTTCACAACGTTTTGAAGACAGACAAGTATCATTGTTTTACAGAACTTTGAGCTACAGAGAGGTCAAACAACTTTAAGATCACACAAGTGGAACAAGAGATATAGGGTTTCCCAGTCAAGTACATTATTTTGTAATTAGGTGAATTTTTTCTCATGTTCTTTAATATGGCAGAGAGCCCATGTGCTTGGCTTATAGTTCTGAAAACAATAGCTTAAATGTCTTTAATTATTTTACCTAAAGATATTGCACTTTCTTATTTTCCTGGTTAACTCATATCTGCCTTCAATCCAGAATACAGAGGGCCTCCGGACAGGAGCCATTCTCTTCCAGGAACCAAGCCTGGGATGCCTCAGTTATCATTGCCTCAGGTGGGGCGCTGCAGATGGATAAAGAGGAAGAGGGGATAACAATATCCAAGAAAACAGACCACACCAGAAGTACTGTTTGCAATTCACAAGGTCAATAATTACTGTGCTCTGATTACTCTCTTTCAGAAATGTATCAACATATAAAAGAAAGCTAAATTTAAAGAACTGGGAAAGTACCTTATCTCAGCAAGTCAGCTGCTACTAAGTTATTGCTGACATACCCTTGCCTTTTCTCTCAACTCTTTTAATTCCTGCATTTGTTTACATACAAGGTCTCCAGGTGTTAATTAGACCTAGACTGTCCAAACCCTTCTGGCAAGCACTGAAACTAGGAGAACTTCCCTTGCTGCCTGAACTATATTCGTGATAGACTATGAGATTTCTTCCTGTTCATACTCAACCTTCACTGTATAGCTAGGCTTTTAAAATGTCTTCAACTACTTTTCTCTATTAGTTCCACAATGGAAACAGAAAAATAGAAATAGAAAAATTATGTTCCTAACATCTTCTACCCCTCATCACTGTCTCTCTAAATGTGTTTCCAGTCTTAAATGATTTCCTCCCAAATAAGAAAAAGTATCTATTATAAATAATAATAAAGCCAACTCCACAGGCTTTTTATGTCACAACCAGTTCCTAGTTTAGTATAAAATAACATGGTTTGAATTCACACCCTTTTATTTTTACATTTTTTTAAACATGTATTGTATACCAAACAATTTACTAGATACTGAGGTAATAAGTAGAAAAGACAGTTCCCCCTTATAGGAGTGTATCATTTTTTGGAGCCTAATCTGTAAGCAAACAGGTAATTAATTGCTAGAATGGAGATTTTGAAAGCTTAGTTTCAAACTGAAGGAAACGACAACTTGAGTTTTATTGGGAGAGGCCAACAAGGCAGATGTCTCAAAATAGGGAAACAACATGTCAATGGCAAGGAGCTCTATCCCTGGAACTATAAAAGATTTGGTCATTGCTAGAATATGAAGAGCAAAAAGCACAAAAGTAGGAGGCCGAGTTGGAAAAGTTGACAGGAATCAGAGAACAAAAGGTCTTGAATATATTTCAATGTAACTTTGAGTTTTACCTTTCATTCTTTCAAAACTATTGTTTCTATGTGTTAGGTATTGCAGATGAATGGAAAAAAATGACAGGTTTTAAAAAGTGGGGCAATCCGATCATATTAGAATCTCTGGCAGCAGTGTGGAGAGCTGATCAAACTGCAGAGAGAAGGGTAAAGAAAGTACAGTCACAGTGACAGGTGGAAGGAGTCATAACTTTAGGGATGAGACAATGGGGTTGGAGAGGAGAAACACGATTAGAGAAATGCATGGGAGGTAAATGAATAGGACTGGGTGATTTATTTGATTAAGGAGAAGACAGGAATTGAGGATGACTTCGAGGTTTCTAGTTTGGATAACCACATAGAGGATGGTGCAATTTCAGTGAAATAAAGAATTCAAGAAAAGGAGGTTTGAGGTAGGAGTGGGGAAAGAAACAGCCACATCCAATGGTCTGCCTTGAAGGCAGTTTAATATACAGCTCTGGAAAGCAGAAAAGAGATTTGGGTGGGAGATATAAATTGCATCTTCAGTTAAAAGTCGAAGCTGTTGAAAACATGAATAAGATGACCCACAGCATAAAATGAATCTAAATAAGAAAGAGCTCCAGGAAAAACAACATTTTAAAGATGAACTGAAAAGAACTTAAAGGTGTAGGAGAGGTCATAAAATTAAGCAATATGGGGGTTTCAGGAAAGTAGAAATTTCTAATATTTTGAATGCAATGGGTCAAATTAAAGGCAAATCAAAAAGTGATTGATTTGGCAATTGTAGGTCACAGAAACAGGAATAGTCTTGGTAGTGGCTATATTAGAAATTAAATATTAGTTGGGTTGAGGAAGGATTGAGGGAAAATAAATGGAGAAACCATGAAGATATTATTCTTATAGATTGGGGTTAAGGAGAATAAATATTTATGGCCAGTAAGAAAAAAGGACATATGGTCAAGAAATTGTGTTAGCTTTTTCCTAAACTGAGTGTGAGTTGAAATAATAGTTTGGAGAAGAGAAAATCAAAGGAAAAGAAGAGTTTGAAGATATAGCCAAGACAGACTTTTGCTTCTACTTAGGACATAAAAAGTCACGAGAAAATGTCGTTCCCACCCTAAAAATAAAACAAATTTGCATAAGCTACAGGATGATAGGTTTCTAAAGCCCGTTTGAGAATTGAGCTCACAAAAAAACATATCAAATAAAATCCAGAAAATTATGATTCTGTCCTAGGAGAAAAGAGACCCATGGCTACTTTTATTTTCAGCAGAGCAATGGAAGGAGACAGAAGCTGCCATAGACATGGGTAAGAAAGACACAACTGTTTAATTTTCTAAGAGCAGGGGTGAGCCAGCATAAAGCTTTAGAAGTACTTTGAGCTTTGGACAAAAAAGGGAAAGGAAAGAAAGGGAAAGGGAAAGGGAAAAGAAGGAAGGGAAGAGAAGAGAAGGGAAGGGAAGGGAAAGAATCTTCATTCAACCACCAATTCTTTCCCATGGACCTTCTTCGAATATTCACCAAAAAAATGAGGAAAGAGGCAAGAAGGTTTAGAGACTGCCTGTGCCCAAAAAATAAGGCACAAGATCCACTGAATACTGAGAGCAGAGCAGGAGAATGAGAAAAACTACAAACTATTCTGGATCATAGATTGAGTTGTTAGAGAAACAAGTAAAAATGCTAGGAGAGACCATTTGCCCCACATTGCAAATATATAGAGGCTATTGAAAGATGAGGATGGAAAAACTGAGACAAACCTTTCAGGCACTCACATCACAAGCCCCTTTTAAGGGAAGTTCTAATCTCCTCATAGAATAATTTGAGGACTGAGGTGAGCTGAATCTACTTTATGCAATCACAAAACCCAGAAAGACCCGATTATAGTTTGAGTCAATTCCAGAACCAATAATGTGACAGAAAAGGGAAATGCATTTCTTTGGAATAAACATTATTTTAGTCTAGTGTTATTTTTCACAGAATTCTGGCATTTAATTTAAGAAACAAAGAACTACTAAACTTTGCGACAGCATGGATGGAGCTGGAGAGCATTATGCTAAGCGAAATAAGCCAGGGGGCTAACGACAAATACCATATGATCTCACCTATAAGCGGAACCTAACCAACAATACAAAGATGCAAGGAAAATAAGACCAGCAACACTGAAAGGAAAAGAAATCAACAGAGACAAGAGGGAAGGGGGGTGGGCGGGGAAAAGAAAGGGAAGGGGAAAGTCAAGGAACATACAGCAAGGACTCATGGACAAAACCAAAGGGGAAGAGCTGAGGGAGGGAAGGAGGGAGGGGGCAAGGGAAAGTGGTGGGGGGGAGGCAGAGACAAATGTATTTGAAAAAATAAATTTAAATAAAATTTAAAAAAAAAAGAAACAACAAATGCACAAAAGCAGAAGAATGTTACCTATTATCCAGAGAGGAAGTAGTCAATGGAATCAGACTCAGAGATGGACAAGATGATGAAATTATCATATGGGGATTTAAAACAACTATAAAAAATAAGTTGAAGGGACATATTAAAAAAGGTAAACAACTATCACAAGCAGATGATTGATAACTACAAAGAAGAGTCAAAAAGACATTCTAAAAATAGATAAATAAGATATCAACAATTAGAAAACCTCTTTCAATTAACTTAATAGACTGGATGGAGCTGAGGAAGAAAAATAAGTAAAATTGAAGACAGGGTAATATAAATGCAAACTAAAATACAAAGAAAAAAAGTACAAGAATAAATAAACAAAATCAGCATCCAAGATCTGTGAAACTCTCTCAAGTGGTCTAACATACATAGAGTCCCTGTAGGATAAAAGAGAATGGGACAGAAGAAGTATTTGAATAGAGAATGGCTAATAATTTGCATAATTAGTGAAAGACAGAAACTAAGGTCAGTAAATGTCACACAGTAAATGCACACACATGCACATACACACTTGGTGCAACCAAATCAAAATGATAAAAAGCAAGTAAATAGAAAAATCGTGAAAGTACCTAGAAAAATAGACGTATAGTTGATTCTTGTTGTTTGTGGTAGTTGTGTTCAATAAAGTCACTGCAAACACTAAAGTGGTGAATACTGAACTATCGTTCCCAGAGGATATGCAGGGTGAGGTTCCTGCAAGCCTCTGATCACATTTACATTAATTGAAACACTATTTGTGCTTCAAATTAAACAAACCAGTCTCATCAGCATTGAAAACCTGCCCTTCCACATAACCTTTTCCACTATAACACTTAGCTGATATGTCTAAAATTCTTCCACAGCCTTCTGATCTGCAGAACCTGCCTTGCCTGCGTGTTTAACATTGTTTAAGTTCTATCATTTAAAACATGAGAATTTTAGCACTAATCAAAAAGGTTTAACCATTTCTTGAACCTAGAAAACATGACCATAAATTTCCTCAGCTTTTAGACTCAAAATAATACTGCCTATTATGCTTTTTAAATCAATCATTACCTTATGAATCCAAAAACTTAGCTACATTTCCATTTTTTTCCTATAACTTCAGTAAGCATAATAGAAGCTAGCTCTTTCTGGAGAAGCCTCATATAGTGTAAATAAAAATTATTTTCCTTTTTCTAGATTTAATGTATTGTTGATTAATTAATATTGCACTTAAAGCCAATGACACTATAACTCATGCTTGAGTGATGCTTATCTAATATACATTATTTCCTCCATAAGACAAATCATATCCTTCTTGTGCTCAGAAGTACCAGATAGAATTAAGTATACTTGGGGGCCATTTGAAACAGTGAATTATCAATAAAAAGCTTAAAAAAATCAAAGATCACAACACTAAATATATCACAAAAGGAACTCTTGTTTACAATATGAGACCTGAAACAAGAAAATAAGGAGTTGACATGACCACTGCTGGGAATCTGCACATCAGGGGACTCCATTCTTTTGCCACTGTGCACATATCCATGAATTACAAGTGTGACAATCACTAATGTAGGAGATACAAATAAACTTTAGCAAGTATATAAATTTGCAAATACAGAATCTGTGAATAAGGATGATCAACTGGACTTCATATAAGGAAACAACAGTAAGAACTACAACCAACTTTACAAATGAGACAATGAAGGCCATAAGACTATAAAGTAGCATATTTAAGGTACAAAAATACTATTAGTCTAGAATTTTATATTTAACAAAAGTATTCTTTAAAATGAAGACAAAATAAAGATTTTTAACTAAATAAAAGCTGAAAGAATTCATCTACAGCATCCCTAGACTAAAAAAAATACTAAATGAAGTTCTTTAAATAGAAATGAAATCATAGCAAGGAACATATAGCAAGGACTCATGGACAAAACCAAAGGGGAAGAGCTGAGGGAGGGAAAGAGGGAGGGGGCAAGGGAAAGAGGTGGGGGGGAGGCAGAGACAAATGTATTTAAAAAGTAAATAAATTTAAAAAAATAATAATAAATAAATATACTCAAAAAAAAAAAAGAAATGAAATCAGATGAAAATGCACTTTTGAAAGAAAAAAAAAAGACACCAGAAATAATATGGTAGAAAATATAAAGGACCTTAATAATGAATTACCATTTATATTTTTAAAGATATGTGTCTTGATTTCTATAAGAGCCTATTGAATATTTTAAATGAAATTATAATAACAATATGTTGGAGTTTGTAGCATGTATAGAAGTAAAATATGTAACATCAAGAGCACAAGCATGGAGATTCGCAATAGGAAATATAGTATGAAGTTATTAAGAATTTGTGAAGCAATAAAATATTTTTGAAAGCATAGTGCAAAATTAAAGATGTATACTGCAATCTCTAGAACATCATTTTAAAAACCTCAAGGGTCATGATAAAATAACATAATAGCATAGCTAAGATGAATACAAAAAACCCCACCTGATCAACCGCAAAACAATCCTCCAAAAAGGCAAAAAAAGAAACAGAGAAACAAATCACAGACAAATAAAGTTTTTTTAAAAAGATAATATATTTAAACCCATATATATTAGTGATTTTATTCAGTGTAAATGGCCTAAATATCTATGCAAAGACAGAGACTGGCAGACTAAATAAAAAACCAAGACCAAATTATGTGTTGGTAACAAGAAATATACCTCTAACATAAAATATTAAAGGTAAAGAAATGGAAAATATAAACCTTAAAAATACTAAACATGGGGTATTAGATGTGGCTATTTTATCATCAAAGTAGACCTTAAGATTTCAGAATACAACCAGGAATAAAGAAGGACATTTCATAATGATTAAAGGGAAGAAACAATAATCTTAAAGGTATTTGTATGTAATAATAAAGCTTCCAATCACAGTTGACAGAACAACAGCTTACAAAACTGAAGGGAGAAGTAGACAAATCCACGATCATACTTAGAGAGTTTAATGCCTTTCAATAATTCATAGAAAATGACAAAAAAAACAGTGAAAATGTAGAAAATTTTAAGTGCTATAAAACAACTTGACCTATTTGCCATTCATGGAATGCTACATTCAAAACAGCATAACATATTGTTTGCTCAAGTGCACACAGAGCATTCAATAATATAGATCATTTGTCAAAACTTAAAATAATTTACAATAAATTTCAAAGTACTAACATGGTATTTTCTCTGGTCACAATTATATTTAATTAGAAATCAACAAGATAACTAGAAAAATTGCCCAAATATTTTGACTTAAACATCATACTTCTAAAGAATCCATGGGTCCAAGAAAATACTTAAAAATATGTTGAAATAAATGATAAAGCACAAATATCCAAATTCATGGAATGCAGTAAAGAATTATATAGAAGAAAATCATATCTTTTAAAGTCTACATAGGGAAGGAAAGATATAAAACATAAAATTGCTGATGTATGATTTCACTTTAAACCTAAAAAAAATTAAAAACCAAATTAACCCCAAAGTAAGCAAATATAGATATAATAGAGTTTGAGTCCTTTTTTGATGTTTGTTGACAGCTATCAAGCCCCATCCCTTTCTCCTTCCCTCCTACCCCACTTGTGGACAAATCAATAAGAAAGCCTAGGTACTCATAACCTTGGTACCAGTGGGAAATTGAAACCACAAAAGCACCTGCTTCATGTGAGAACTTCTCCTTAGTCCCACCCCCCAATCATGATAAAAGCCAAGCAGCTTCATCTCCCAGTTCTCTCAAGCCATTTTTGGACCCACTTGTGAGCCTGTCTTGCTCTCCTCAGTAAGCCTAATAATGTGAGTAGAAAACCTCTTCATACCCCCTTGGAGTATATACGTGACACTGTAAATCTCAATACATGAGATAAATTTGGGGTGGGAGTGTGGTCTATTGCACATCTGTAGGGTGATACAATGGGCAATAATAAAGATAATATAAGAAACTAATTAATTAGAACATAAATAATATGCAAAAGCAAAAAAGCAATCCTTACAAAGGTTATGAAGATAAGAAAAATAGAATGAACATTTGGTTCAGAATGGTATTTGAGGGAAATGGGGAATTTGGAGAGTAGGGAAAGAACTATATTCCAAAGAAAGAATGAATTCATTTTAGGATCAAGGATGCTTCTTCCATTGAAAAAGTTCCCTTGTTTTTCCTTTTTCTCTATAAATGTTTTACATTATAATATACACTTTGAGTCAAAATAATTTAAGCAAATTATTCAGTGCTTTATATATGTAATCAAATTATTTAAACTCATGGATCACCAGTATAAAAAAAGTCAAGTTCCCTCTAAACAATGTTTCCTGCAACCACCCCACCATTTATGATTATTTTTTATTTTTTTAATTATCTTTTATTGGTTATGCTATTACAGTTGTCCCAATTTTCCCACTTTGTCCCACTTCAACCAGCACCCCCACTCCCTCAGGCAAACTAGACACCATTGTCCATGTCCATGGGCCCAGCGTATTTAATCTTTGGCTAATCCTTTCACCTTCTTTTGACCAGTCCCCACCTTCCCACCAGCCTTCTTACAGCTGTCAGTCTACTTCATGTTTCCATGCATCTGATTATTCTTTGCTCATTAGTTTAATTTGTTCATTAGATTCCACATATAAGTGAGACCATATGGTATTTGTGTCTTTCACTGACTGGCTTATTTCACTTAGCCTAATAGTCTCCAGGTCCATTCATGCTCTTGAAAAAGGTAAGAGTTCCTTCTTTTTTTACTGCTGCACAGTACTCCATTGTGTAAATGCTCCACAGCATTTTATCCACTCATCTACTGATGGGCACTTAGGCTGTTTCCAGTACTTGGCTATTGTAAATAACACTGCTATGAATATAGAGGTGCATATATACTTTTGAATTGTTGTTTTGGGCTTGTTAGGATATATTCCCAAAAGTGTAATCACCAGGTCAAAAGGCAATTCCATTTTTAATTTTTTGAAGAAACACCATATTGTTTTCCACAGTGGCTGCGTCATTCTGCATTCCCATCAACATTCTGCATTCCCACCTAGTATTACACTAGGGTTCACTTTTTTCCACATCCTTGTCAGCACTTGTTGTTTATTGATTTGTTTATGATGGCCATTCTGACTGGTGTGAGGTGATACCTCTTTCTGGTTTTAATTTACATCTCTCTGATGAGTAGTGATGTTGAGAATTTTTTTCAAATGTCTTGGGCCATCGGTATGCCCTCCTTAGAGAAATGTCTCTTCAGGTCCTTTACCCATTTTTTAATTGGATGGTTTGTCATCCTAGAGTCATCATATAAGTTCTATATATTTTGAAAATTAAACCTTTATCAGATGTATCATTGGGAAACATGTTTTCCCATACAATAAATTCCCTTTATATTTTGATGATTGTTTCTTTAGCTGTGCAGAAGCTTTTCAATTTGTTTATTTTTCCTTTGTTTCACTTGTCCTAGGAAATATATCAGCAAAAACATTGCTATACAAGATATCTGAAATTGTATTGCCTAAGTTTTTCTCTAGTATTTTTATGGTAACCTCACTCATATTTGTCTTTTTTCCATATTGAGTTTATTCTGATGTATGGTATAAGTTGGTGGTCTGGTTTCTTTTATTTATTTATTTTTTTGCATGTACTGGTCCAGTTTTCCCAATACCATTTATTGAAGAGACTGTCTTTATTTCATTATATTCTCTTGCCTCCTTTGTCAGATATTAATTGACCATAAAGGTGTGGGTAGATTTCTGGGCTTTCTGCTCTGTCACAGATTATATATATATATAAAATATATCACATATATATTATATATATGTAATATATTACATATATATTACATATATGTAATATATTACATATATATATATATATAAATATATATATATATATATATATAAAATCTGTTCTTATTCCAGTATCAGGTTCTTTTGATTTCAGTGGCCATATAGTATAGTTTGATATCAAGTGTCGTGATACCTTCAACTTTGCACTTCTTTCTCAAGATGTGGAGGCTATTCAGGGTCTTTTTGGCTCCATATAAATTTTTGGAATATTTCTTCCAGATCTGTGAAATATGCCATTGGTATTTTAATAGGAATTGCACTGAATATATAGACTGCTTTAGGTAATGTAGAAATTAATGATGTCAATTTTTCCAAACCATGAACACGGTATATACTTCTACTTGTTTGTACGTTCCTCAGTTTCTTTCTTTAGTGCCCTGTAGGTTTCTTAGTACAGGTCTTTTACTTCCTTGGTTAAATTTATTCTTAGGTACCATATTTTTTGTTGCAACAGTAAACGGGGTTGTTTACTTAGATTCTCTCTCTGATAGTTCATTATTGGTATATAAAAATGCCATCAACTTCTGAGTATTGATTTTGTATCTGGCTTCTTTGCCAAATTCATTTAGTAGGTCTAGTTGTTTTTTGTTGGTGAGTATAGGGTTTTCTATGTACAATATCATGCTGTCTGCAAATATGACAGTTTTACTTCTTCCTTTGCAATTTGTATGCCTTTTATTTTTTTCTTGTCTGATTGTTGTGGCTAGGACTTCCAGTATTATGTTGAGTAAGAGTGGTGAAAATAGACATCACTGTCTTCTTTCTGATCTTAAGGAAATTAATGCTTTTAGTTTTTACCCATAGAGTATGATGTTCACTGTAGGTGTTTTGTTTATGATCTTTATTATGTTGATGTATGTTTCCTCTATTCTGACTTTGCTGAGAGTTTTTTTTTTAACCATAAGTGGGTGCTGGATTTTATCAAATGCTTTTTCTGCATCTATTGATATGATCAAGTGATTTTTATCTTTCATTTTGTTTATGTGATGTATCACATTTATTGATTTGTGAATATTATACCAACCTTGTGTCCTCAGGATAAATCCCACGTGATCATGGTATATGCTCTGTTTAATGTACTGCTAGATCTGGTTTGTTAATATTTTGCTGAGAATTTTAGCATCTATGTTCATTAGGGACATTAGCATATAATTTTCTTTCTTTGTTGTATTTTTATCTGGTTTTGGAATACTGGCCTTGTAAAAAGAGCTTGGAAGTCTTCCCTCCTCCTGAAATGTTTGAAATAATTTGAGAAGGATAGGTTTTAGTTCTTTGAATGGTAAGATTCACTTGTGAAGCCATCTGATCCAGGAATTTTGTTTGCTGGGAGTGTTTTTGATTACTGCTTTAATCTCATTAGTTGTTAAGGGTCCATCCAGATGTTCTGCTTCTGTCTGATTCAGTTTTGGAAGATTGTATCTTTCTAGAAATTTATCCATGTCACCCAGGTTGTCCACTTTGTTGGCATATAGGTGTTCATAGTATTTTCTTACAATCTTTTATATTTATGTGATATCAGTTACTTCTCTTTTATCTCTTATTTTATTTATTTGGGTCATCTGTCTTTTTCTTTTGATGAGATTGTTTATTTGAGATTTTTTTTTTTTTTTTGCTTTTTTAGGTAGGCCTGTAATGCCATGAACATCCTTCTCAGAACTGCTTTTGCTGTATCCCATAGCTTTTGAACTGTTGTGTGTTCATTTTCATTTCTTTCCAGGTAATTTTTGGATTCTTCCTTGATGTTATTGGTAACTCACTCATTATTTAGTAATATGCTACTTAGCTTCCATGTATTTGAATGTTTTGAATTGTTTTCATTGAGGTTCTTGCCATTGTGATCTAAAATGCTTGATAGGCTTTCAATCCACTTGAATTTCTTAAGACTTATTGTGTGCCCTCACATATAATCTATCATTGAGAATGATCCATGTACATTTAAGAATAAATGTGTATCCTATTGTTTTGGTGTGAAATGTTATGTAGATATGATTAAACCTACTAGATCTAGTGTGTTGTTTAAGGTCTCTATTTCCTTTTTGATTTTTTTGTCTGGAAAATCTGTTGATGACAGCAGGGTGTTAAAATCCCCTAATATGACTGTATTGTCAATCTCTTTCTTAAAGTCAACCAAGATTTTGTGTATATATTTGAGGGCTCTTATTGGGTGCACATATGTTTACAGGGGTTATATCCTCTTGTTGGATTGACCCCTTTAATATTATGTAATAACATTCTTTGTCCATTGTTATGGACTTTTTAAAAAATCTATTTTGTCAGGTAGAAGTATTGCTACCCCCAGCTTTTTTTTCATCTCCATTTTCATGCAATATTTTTTCGAACTCTTCACTTTCAGGCTATGTAAGTCTTTTGACAAGAGGTGGATCTCTTGTGGATAGCCTGTATATGGGTCATGTTTTCATGTTTTCTTATCCATTCAGCTGATTGGAACATTCAATCCACTTACATTTAAGGTTAATACTTATGGGTACTTATTCATTGCCTTTTTTTCTTTATACCTATGTTCCTCTCTCTATTTCTTCTAATTAAAGTAGTACCTTTAATATCTCATGCAATGCCATTTTGGTGGTAATGACCTCTAGCCCTTTTTTTCCCTGGGAAACTCTTTATTTCACCTTCAACTTTAAGTGATAACCTTGCTAGTTAGAGTAGTCTTGTTTGCACGTCTTTGCTTTCATTATTTTGAGTACTTCATGCCAATCCCTTCTGGTCTGAAAATTTTTTTGTTGAGAAATCAGCACACAGCCAGATGGGAGCTCCCTTGTAGGTAACTGTTTCTCTCTTGCTGTCTTTAAGATTTTCTCATTGTCTTTAAACTTTGCCATTTTAATTACAATGTGTCTTGGTGTGGGTGTCTTTGGGTTCATCTTGATCAGGACTGCCTGTTTCCTAAACTTCTGTGACATTTTCCTTTTCCAGGTTAGGGAAGTTTTCTGTCATTATTTCTTTAAACAAGTTTTCTATCACTCGCTCACTTTCTTCTCCTTCTGGTACCCTTATAATGTGTATATTGTTATATTTCATTTGTCCCAAAGTCCTCTCAAACTATCCTCAGTCTTTTTAGGTCTTTTTTCTTTTTGTTGTTCTCATTGGGAATTTTTTCTACCTTGTTTCCAAATCTCTGATTCAGTCCCCTGATTCATCTAGTTTAATTTTAATTTCTTGTAGTGTATTCTTCATTTCAGATATTGTATACTTTATTTGCAACTGGTTCTTATTCACAGTTTTTAGGCCTTTTTGCATAGTGACATAGTTCCCACTAAGTTGCTGGTAGTTCCCAAAAGGTCCTTGTAGTTCTCACAAGGTCCTGGAGCATGAGTATAACCATTACTTTGAATTCTGTGTCTGATAAATTTCTTGTCTAAATTTCATTTAGCTCTTTACCTAGAGATTCCTCTTTTTCTTTTGGTTGAGGGTTAATTTTTTTTGTCTCCCCCTTTTAGTTGTTTCTTTGTGTTTATCTCTATGTATTAGATAGAACTCTTTTCACTCCCAATTTTTGTGGAGTAGCCTTATGTGGTAGGAGTCCTGTGGGACGCAGTGATACAGTCTCCTTGATCTCCTGAGCCGGATGCTCTAGGAATATCTCATGTGTGGGTTATGTGAGCTCTCTTGTTATAAGTGGTTCTTGGTTGTTATTCTACCATTCATTGGTAGGGTCTCCCTTTTGGCTGCCTTGCTGATTGAGAGGCTGAACCCCAATCATATTTTATGAGCTGACATAAACAAGTGTCAGTACAGGTGCTGACAGAACAAAACAAAAGAAAACAACACACAGACTTTAAGTGGTGGAGGGGTGAATGGAAGTCACAATGACCTCCTCCCAGGACCAACTTGGAATTACAACTAAATTTTGAAGAAATACACAGCTGAACAATACCGAGAGAGGAGCCTTAAAACCTTGGACAGAGGAATCGACTTTGGCACAACCTAACTCATAAGGAGTACAGAAAGAATCAAGAAGGTGGGCTACCTAGCCCACAAGTGGCAGCACCAGAGGGATATTTAAACAGCCAATTAGATCTCCTGAGAAGAGTGGGGTCTGAAGGCTGGGACTTCCAGACTACAGGACCAGAGCCCAAAAAGTACACAGATAGCAGCCAGCTGCGAAAACCAGCAAGGTTGCTCTTTGTCACAGATGTGGACTGGAGATGCAAAGAGCCATTTAAAGGGTCAACACATAAATTTTCATTTGCAGGCACTTACTCTGGGCTCTGGCAAAGGCAGAAGCAGAGTGGGCTAGAGCTGCCTGACCAGCCCCACTGGTGCTAAAGCCTGACTGCTGAGTATAAAGGGGCAGCCACAGATAGTAGATCCTTGGCTAAAGTGGGCACAGAGTGGTCTACAGACACTTGAGGAAAGTCTGGAGATTGAAGCTTTTGGGGGAGAGAACTGAGGGAGCAGCCAGCACGATCCCACCACTGACTGCTCCCTCATATGGAAGCAGCCACCTTGCTCAGGCCAACCACTCCACAGAGCAGCAGCAGCATGAAAGGATACAATAACCCTGCCCCCAAGAAGTACTCTGACTTGGCCCAGTGTTGCTTAAGCCTGACTGCTGAATATAAACTGGCAGCAACAGATAGCAGATCCCTGGCTAAAGTGGGTGTTGAGTGGTCTAGAGACACGTGAGGAGAATCTGAAGATGGAGGCTTTGAGGACATAACAGAGACAACAGCCAGCAGGCTCCTGGTGCTGACTCCTCCCCCTTATGGCAGCAGCCATCTTGCTCAGGCATACCATTCCTCCTGAGCAGCAGCAGCATGTAAGGACACAATAACCCTGCACCCAGGAGGGACTCTGCCCCACACTGTGGTGCCTCAGACTGACTTCTGAGTGCAAAGTGACCAGATTAACAACTGAAGGGGACAGCCACAGACAGTAGATTCCTGAAAGTCTTGAAAAGACTGCCTAAGATTAGATGGGGTCAACAGCTGACATCATCAGAGGCAGATACAAAGAGAAAAAGCAGCAGTCTTCTACCATAGATGTTCACACCGCAAAGTCAGGAAGTCAAGACAGATCAATTTAAGAAGCAAAAGCACAAAAGTAGAGTCTCACAAAGATTGGGAAGACAAAGAAACACCCTTCAATTGAGGGGGAAGAGGAATCCCCAGAAAGAGAACTAAACAATATTGAGGCAAATAAACTATCAGATATTGAGTTCAAAACAATGTTTCTAAGGAAGCTCAGTGAGCTCAGTGAACTCAGAGAGAATTACCAATCACTACATGGAAACTATGAGGAACTTACTGCAAACTGTCTCAGCATGAAAAAGGACATAGAAACTATCAACAAGAGACAAGAGGAAATGAAGAATATAATTTCTGAATTGAAGAACACAGTCGAAGGAATCAAAAGCAGGCTAGATGAAGCAGACAATCAAATAAGTGAACTGGAGGACAAGCTCCCAAAAAGAGAAAGAAAATGAAAAAAGACTCAAAAAGAATAAAGAGGGGTTTAGGGAAATGCAGGACAAACTGAAATGTAATAACATCTGTACAATAGGGATACCAGAAGGAGAATAGGAACAAGGGATAGAGAACCTATTTGAAAAAGTAATGATGGAAAACTTCCCTGATAGGAGGAGAGAAAAAGTCCCACAAGTCCAGGAAGCATGAAGGAATCCAATGAGGCCCACTCCAAGACTCATCATTAATATGGCAAATATCAAAGACAAAGAGAGAATCCTAAAGGCAACAAGGGAGAAAAGGTAGTAACACACAAGGTAACACTAATACGGCTAGCAGCTGACTTCTCAACAGAAACACTACAAGCCAGAAGGAAATGGCAAGAAATGTTCCATGTAATGAAAAGCAAAGGACTGCGACCAAGACTGCTCTACCCAGCAAGGCTCTCAATTAAAATGGAAGGCGAAGCAAGGGGTTTCCTAGACAAAACAAGGCTAAAAGTATACACCTCCACCAAACCAGTACTGCAAGATATGCTAAAGGGACTGCTTTAAGAAGATGAAGAAAAAGAGTGAGAGAGGAACAAAGGTACAAAGGGAAAAAGTGAGTAAGTACCTATCAATAATAACTTTAAATCAAGAGACATAGGGTGGCTCAATGGATAAGAAAATGTGACCCACACCTATGCTGCCTACAAAAGACTCACCTCAGAACAAATGACCTACACAGACTGTAAGTAAATGGATGGAGAAAAATATTCCAAGCAAATGGACAGGGAAAAAAACAAAGGTATAAGGGTAGCAATACTTATATCAGACAAAATAGACTTCAAAACAAAGGCCTTAGAAAGAGACAGAGAAGAACACTTCATAATACTCAAATGAAGACTCAATCAGGAAGGCATAAATATTGTAAACCTATATGTACCCAACATAGGAGCACCCAAATGTATAAGGAAAATCTTGGAGGACTTCAAGAAAGAGATAGACAGCAGCACATTGATAGTAGAGGATTTTAACATGCCACTGTCAAAAATGGATAGATCTTCCAAACAAAGTATCAGCAAGGATATTGCAGAACTGAACAACGCATTAGAGCAAATGGACTTAACTGACATATATAGAACCTTTCATCCCAAAAAAGCAAAATACACATTCCTTTCAAATGCACATGCAACATTTTCAAAGATAGACCACATGAAAACACACACAAAGAGCCTCAACAAATTCAAAACAATTGAAATCATAACAAGCATTTTCTCAGACCACAAGGGCTTGAAACTAGAAACCAATCTCAAGGGAAAAACTCAAAAAAATTCAAACTCATGGAGACTGAATAGCACGCTATTAAATAAAGAATGGGTCAATAACGAGGTTAAAGAAGAAATCAAAAAGTTTCTGGAAACAAGTGGAAACGAACACAAAACAGTCCAAAACCTATGGGACACAGTGAATGCAGTCCTGAGAGGGAATACAGGCCTCTGTTCATAGCAATACAGGCCTACCTAAAAAATATAGAAACATTTCAAATAAACAACCAAACCCTCCAGTTTCGAGAACTAGAGAAATAACAACAAACAAAGCCCAGAGCAAGTAGAAGGAAGAAAATAATTAAGATCAGAGCAGAACTGAATGACGTAGAGACTGAAGGAACAATTCAAAGGATCAAAAAAATCCAGGACCTGGCCCTTTGAAAAGATAAACAAAATTTACAAGCCTTTAACCAGACTCATCAAGAAAAAAGGGGAGAGGACCCAAATAAATAATATCAGAAATGAAAGGAGAAATTACAACAGATCCCACAGTGGTACAAAGGATTGTAAGAAGTTACTATGAATAGTAGTTATGTGCCAAGAAATTTGAAAACGTGGGTGAAATGGACAAATTTCTAGAAAAATATAACCTTCCAGCACTGAATGGAGAAGAAGCAGAAAGCCTTAACAGACCAATAACAGCTGGGGAAATTGAAGCAGTAATCACAAAACTCCTGGCACACAAAAGCCCTGGGCTGGATGGTTTCACAGGAGAATTTTACAAACTATTTAATGAAGAGCTAATGCCTTATCAGACTATTTCAAAAAAATCCAGGAAGAGGGAAGATTCCCAAACTCTTTTTACATGACCACTATCATCCTAATCCCAAAACCAGATAAAGATCCTACAAAGAAAGAAAATGACAGACCGATATCACTGATGAACACAGATGCTAGATTCATCAACAAAATATTACCAAACTGCATCCAGCAATACATTAAAAAGATCACCCACCATGATCAAGTGGAATTCATCCCAGGGATGCAAGGATGGTTCATTATTCACAAATCAATAAACGTGATACATCACATAAAGAAAAGGAAAAACAAAAACCACATGATCATATCAATGGATGTGGAAGAAGCATTTGATACGGTACAGCACCCATTTATGATAAAAACACTCAGCAAAGTGAGAATAAAGGGGGCATACCTCAACATAGTAAAGGCCATATATGAAAGACCTACAGCCAACAATGTATTCAACAGGCAAAAACTAAAAGCATTCCCACTAAGATCAGGAACAAGACAAGGTTGTCTGCTTTTACCACTTCTATTCAACGTAATATTGGAAGTCCTAGCCACAATGATCATACAAGGAAAAGAAATAAAAGGCATCCAAATTGGAAAGGAGAAAGTAAAACTATCATTGTTTGCAAATATGATAGTATACATAGAAAACCCCAAAGACTCCACCAAAAAACTACTCAACCTAATAAGTGAATTTGGCAATATAGCAGGATACAAAGTCAATATTCAGAAATTGAAGGCATTTTTGTACACCAACAAGGAAATAGCAGAAGCAGTAATTAAGGAAAAAATTCCACGTGCTATAGTAACAAGAAAAAGAAAGTACCTAGGAATAAACTTAACCAAGGAGGTAAAAGACCTGTACACAGAAAACTTTACAACACTGAAGAAAGAAATTAAGGAAGATACAAATAAGTGGAAGCATATACTGTGTTTATGGATTGGAAGAAATAACTTCATCAAAATGCCCATACTATCAAAAGCAATTTATAGATTCAACACAATACCTATTAAAATATCTATTTCACAGATATAGAACAAATATTTCAAAACTTTATATGGAACCATAAATGACCCTGAATAGCTGCAGCAACTTTGAGAAAGAAAATAAAGTCAGAAGGATCACAATACCTGACTTCAAACTATATTACAAGGCCACTGTAATCAAAACAGTCTGCTATTGGCATAAGAACAGACACATAGATCAAAGGAACAGAAAAGACAGCCCAGAAATAAATCCATGTCTCTACAATCATTTAATAATTGACAAAGGGGGTAGAAGCTTAAAATGGAATAAAAATAGCCTCTTCAACAAACGGTGCTGGGAAAGCTGGACAGCTACATGCAAAAAACTGAAATTTGACCACCAACTTATGTCATACACAAAAATAAACTCAAGATGGATAAAAGACTTAAATATAGTTGCAACACCATAAAAATCCTATAGCAGAACATAGGCAGGAAAATCTCAAATATTCCACAAAGCAATATTTTCACTGATATGTCCCCTAGAACAAGGGACATAAAGTAAAGAATAAACAAATGAGACTTCATCAAAATAAGAAGCTTCTGTATGGCTAAAGAAAACGTCAGCAAAATGAAAAGGGAACCAACATATTGGAAAATATATTTGCCATTGTTACCTCGGATAAGGTTTTTACTTCCAAAATATATAAAGAACTCGCACAACTCCACTCCAGGAAGACAAACAATCCTATTAAAAAATGCACAAAGAACCTGAACAGACACTTCTCTAAGGAGGACATACACAGGGCCCTGAGACATATGAAAGGATGCTCAGCATCACTAGCCATCAGAGAAATGCAAATTAAAACCACAATGAGATACCACTTCACACCGGTCAGAATGGCCATCATACACAGATCAACAAACAATGGGTGCTGGTGAGGCTGCGGAGCAAAAGACAACCCTAGTACACTGTTGGTGGGAATGCAGACTGGTGCAGCCACTGTGGAAAACAGTTTGGAATTTCCTCACAAAGCTAAAAATGGAACTGCCTTTAGGCCCAGTAATTCCACTGCTGGGATTATATCCTAAGAATCCTGAAACACCAATTCAAAAGAACCTATGCACCCTAATTTTCATAATAGCACAATTTACAATAACCAAGTGCTGGAAACAACCCAAGTGTCCATCAGTAAATGAGTGGATCAAAAAACTATGGTACATTTATGCAATAGAATACTACGCAGCAGAAAGAAAGAAAGAGCAACTACCTTTCGCGACAGCATGGATAGAAGTGGAGAGCATTATGCTAAGTGAAATAAGCCAGGGTGTGAAAAACAAATACTATATGATCTCACTTATAAGTGGAACCTAATCAACAAAACAAACAAGCAAGGAAAATATAACCAGCAACACTGAAAGACAAAAGAAACTGATAGCAATGAGAGGGAAAGAGGGAGGGGGTAAAAGGGAAAAGAAGGGGAAAGGTCAAATCATATATAAGGGATCCATGGACAACATAAATGTGGAGAAGTATTGAGGGTGGGAGGTGGGGGTGGGCGTGGCAAGGGATGGAGGTGGTGGGTAAATGGAAGCAAATGTATTGGAACAATAAAAAAATTAAAAAGAAAAAAGAAAACAACACAAAATAAAAACAAGCAAAAAAAACAACCCAAAACAACAGCCAAAACAAACAAAAAAAAAGGAAAGATAAAAAGAATAGTATAAGAAAAAGGGATATGAGAAGAAAAAAGGAAAAAGGAGATTATGAGAAAGAAGAAAGAAAAACAGTAAGAATAAGGAATAGAAAGAGGAAATGGTAAAAAAGAACAAAGAAAGAAAGAGTGGAAAAATAAGGAGAGGAAGAAAAAATAGAGTAAGAAAAAGAGAGAGTAAAGTAAGAAATATGAAGGAAAAATAGAAGAAAAAATAATAATAAATCTATGGAAAAAAAGTAATGAAAAAGAAGAAAGTGGAATTCATTTCAGCAAAGTTTATTACCTGCCTGCTAGGATCTCCCTTTGGATACTTCTCCTTCTGGTACTCTTATGAAGCTGGTGTAAGCAATATCAGATGCTGCCCATATCTGGACCCTGGCACTCTTTTCAAAGCTACAGGTAATCCACAGTTTGTGGCTGCCTCCACCAGTGAAGGCCCAATCTGCACTCCAAGATCAGCTTTTACCAGCACAGGGCCCCAGTGGTCCCAACGTACTGCAGGATCTGCCTTTGCCTGCCTTTGCCTGCCTTTGCTTACCTCTGCCTGCCAGCCTGCTGTCAGTCTTAGTCACTGAAATGGCTATATCTGAAAGGGCTTCTGGTGGAATATGGAAAATGGCACCTCTGGATCTCACATGAGGGGGAGGTGCCGTTTGGACTTCAGGGTAGATGGGATGTGTTCCCCTACCCCAGAACCACATGTCTGATTATATCCCAGATTCTTTCCATGAACTTGGCATGGCAGAGCCCCTAGCAGGCAGGAGGATAGGGCCTCTGGAGCCCAGAGTTTGGGTCTGCTAAAAATCAGAATGTTTCTATGGGGTATTTCTATTGGCTCTCCAATGAGAGAGAAGAATCTGTCAGTTTTTGGAAAAGTGTCGGGAATGGCTGTGCCCCAGAGTCAATCTCTAACACCCTCTCAGAGTGCCTGTTACTGTCTCCTTAGCAGGGGTTAAGATGCAGGGTGGGGAAAAATATATACAGGATGGGGCAAGCAGCACCTCATTCCAGAGGGTGTGGGTGGTATCCCAGGGGGTAGGGGTGTTATCCCAAAGGGTGGGGTAATTCTTTTTACCCAGACTGATTTCCCTGGGAGAGACTTGCTGTTCTCAAGAAAAATGGCTACTTTGATAGAGGAGGATGACCCTGTACACGGATCTCAGCAGCAACTCCCCCATATCTCTTCCCAATGTCTGCCACTCCAGACTCTCCTTAGGTGAGTCCAGTCCATACCACCTACCCTTCACTAGAGCCCAAGGTGAGTGGTTGCAAATGAAAAACGTGCACTTTGGCCCCTTCAAATTAAGCAGTTTTGTCTCCAGCAGGCTCTGTCTCTTCCCCACAGATAGAAATCCTGCCACCTTTCACTGCTGCACGCTGTGTGGGCAGCAGATCCCTGCTCTGGAGCTCCGTTCTGGACAGCCTGGTCTGGAGTCCAGGCTACATCTCTCTCAGGGGAAAGTTCCCACTGCAGTGTTATCCCTCTATAACCTCTGCCTGCCACTTGTGGGAGCAGTGCCAGCCCCTTTCATGGCCCTGCCCTTCCTACCAGTCTCAACGTGGTTTCTGCCTATTATTGGTTTAAAGTCTCCTCTTTAGGTAGTCTTCGATTAGTAATTTCAAGTGACTGTTCCCCTATTTAGTTCTATTTCTAGTTTGGTTCTGGGAGGAGGTGCAAGAAAGATATTCCTACTCCGCTGCTATCCTGTGACCCCACCCAGCTTTAATAACCTCTGCCCCACAACTATTTAAAGCACCATTTCTGAATCACCTATATGGCTATCCAAATTACACTCTGATATTTTTTTTACTGATCACTCTATCCTCATCTACACTGACAAAACCCTCTCCCTGAGTGAGAATAAGTTTTATTAATAGTGCAAGAAAGCCTGTTCCTTCAGGATGATTATATAGTAAAGTCTGAGAATCTTTGTTTAGCAAGAATTATAGGCAAAACAGTCCCCTGAGTATCATCTGAGCACAATTTGCATCAGAATCACTTAGAGTACTTATTTAAAATACATATTCCTGGTTACATTCTAAACCCAACAAACCAGAACTTATACATTAAAATGTTTCTCAAATGATTTTAATGCTTACACAAATTTTAGAAATACTGGTATGAAGTATAACCCAGGAAGAAGAAAATCATCACCAAATCATGAGTTTTGGGTTACCTGCTATCTGCTTAATAACTTGTGTTTATAAGGTAGCATCATTAAAATTCTAGATAAAAGAACCTTAGAGGTAATCAAATCCATCCCTCTAAGTGTGCAAACATGAAAACCAATTTCCAGATTGTTTGAGTGTTTTGCCCAAGTAATACAGAGCTAGTTTGAACTTTGGGGCTCAGACCTCCTACCTAGTAGAAGTAAAGTCCTCATACCACAACTCATGTCTCCTTTTCAAAACAGTAGATTCCCACCATTTGCAATTAGAATATTTTATTCATAATCTTATGCTGCCACAAATAATAGAATTGAAACTAAATGAAAACTGAATTGACTAAAGAACTAAAAAATAAGTCTCTCTGTGCAATCATAAGCACAGCCAAGCACTGCTGAAAATCATACGGTCCACCAGAAGAGAGCTTTGGGTAGCTGAAAGGGAATATATCAATTCTCTTCCCTTTTTGAACTTCTGTAAAGGCAGCTTTATGTATTAATATTCCAAACCATTACTTAATGTGGAACATACTGAGCTTTAACCCATGGGCTGCTACGTTTTTATTTTCATTTTCAGTCTTTTCACAAAAGGAATGTGTGGGAGATGGCTATTAGAGTAATTTGCTCTGCCTGAGGGCTAATTACTCTATTTGGTTCATTTTTGAAAATATTATGTTACATCCAAAGGCAAAAAAAATTGATGTAGGTTTGTTTCAGGTTTGCTCATGCAATTTTGTACAGATTAAATTAGTTAATCAGAAATTATGCTAGCTAAAATAGATCTGTTGGTTTCTAAACCTACAGTAGAAAATTGCCTTTTAAAAAATAATTTGAATGGCATGCTGTTTAAATATATTTTAGTCAATTCTCTCATATTTGATACTTGGGTTTTAATGACCCTAGAAGGAAGCCAGGAAGAATGAAAGAATCCACAGACATAAAGATTTGAAAGAGTATTTATGTGTGACCTCCTACAACAAAATTTTATGACCTCAAAGAATGGAATGAAAGAAATTCTGAAGAGTCAAGAATAAAGGAGACCTAGGAATTCTCGGTGAAAATGTGGAGAGAATAACACACTCTCAGCTTGTTTCTTCATCTGCAATACAGGGATCATCACACCTGTCTCCCATGGTTTTGTCTCCCATTTGTGCAATGACTAAATAAGTAATTAAATAAATGAAATTTCCTGCCACCTCTGCCCCACAACTATTTAAAGCACCATAGTATACAGTTCTTTATGTACTATGTAATAGTACATAATATTTATGTACCAAAGAATACCAAAAAGTCATTTAAAGCTTTTTTCAAAAAATTAATAGAAATAGGCAAGAAATATACTAAAACAGGTTTAGTTTCAACAAATAGTAAAGGAACAATTAAAGTAACATCAATGTCACAATCAGATTAATGAGTATTAAAAATATTGGTAATATCAAGTATTGACAACTCTGAAAGGAACTGGGTATTCATAGAAACTTTTTCTTCATCTTAAAGCAGTCCCTTCAGCATTATTTTGCAGTGCTGATTTGATGGAGGTGTATTCTTTTAGCCTTCTTTTGTCTGGGAAACTCCTTTTATCGCCTTCCATTTTAATTGAGAGCCTTGCTGGGTGGAGCAGTGTTGGTTTCAGACCTTTGCTTTTCATTACCTGGAATATTTCTTGCCATTCCCTTCTGGTTTGCAGTGTTTCTGTTTAGAAGTCAGCTGCTAGCCATATTGGGGCTCTCTTATATGTTACTACCTCTTTCTCCCTTGCTGCCTTTAGGATTCTGTTTGTCTTTGATATTTCCCATTTTAATGATGATGTGTCTTGGAGTGGGCCTCATTGGGGTCCTCTGGAATGGGGTCCTCTGTGAGTCCTGGACTTGTGTCACTTTTTCTCTCCTCCAATCAGGGAAGTTTTCCATCATTACTTTTTCAAACAGATTCTCTATCCCTTCCTCATCCTCTTCTCCTTCTGGTATCCCTATTATATGGATATTATTACATTTCAGGTTGTCCTGCATTTCCCTAAATGCCTCTTCACTCTTTTTGAGTCATTTTTCATTTTCTTGCTCTTTCTGGGAGTTTTTTTCTACCTTGTCCTCCAGCTTACTGATTCGGTCCTCAGCTCCATCTATCCTATTTTGATTCCTTCGACTGTGTTCTTCAATTCAGAAATTATATTCTTCATTTCCTCTTGTCTCTTGTTGATAGTTTCTATGTCCTTTTTCATGCGGATATAGTTTGCAGTAAGTTCCTCAGGAGTCTACCAGGACTCCTACTTCCAGGAGTCTACTGTTTGTGTCTGTCTCCTTCAGCCATTAATCTCATCAATCTGCACTCAGCAGGGTGCCTTAGACAGCTCAGGGCAGGGCGGAGTCCCTCCTGGGGTCGTGGTTATTGGGTCCTTTCACACTGGGGCATATGGGGGAGGAGTCAGCACTGGGATCCCGCCGGCTACTCTCTCAGTTCTCTCCTCAAAGCCTCCATCCCCAGTCTCTGCTCAAGTGTCTCCAGACTTCTCTGCACCCCCTTTAGCCAGGGATCTACTCTCTGTGGCTGCCACTCCGCACTCAGCAGGCGGCTTAGACAGCACAGGGCAAGGTGGAATCATGCCTGGGGGCAGGGCTATTGGAGCCTTTGATCCAGGGCTATTGGGGCCTTCAGGGGGAGTGGTCTCTGCGTGAGCAAGATGACTGCTGCCTCATGGGGGATGAGTCAGCACCAAGATCCCACGGGCTACTCTCTCAGCTCTCTCCCCAAAGCCTCCTTCCCCAGTCACTCCTCGGGGTCGGTAGTCCACTCTGCCCCCGTCTTTGCCAGAGACCAGGGTAAGTGGCTGCAAATAAAAATTTATGTGTTGGTCCTTTAAACAGTTCTTTGTGTCTCTAGCTGCCTGTCTCTGGCAGAGAGCAACCCTGCCGCTTTTCGCAGCTGGCTGTTTTCTGTGTACTTTTTGGGCTCTGGTGCTGTGGGCTAGAGATCCCTGCTTTTGGTTTAGATCCCGCTTTTCTCAGGGGGATCCAACTGACTGTTTCAATATCCTTCTGGTGCTGCCGCCTGTGGGCGCCCCACCCGCCTTCTTGAGTCTCTACCTCACTCCTTACCAGTTAGATTGAGCTAAAGCCGATTCTTCTGTCTCCGAGGTTACAAGGCTCCTCTTTCGCTATTGTTCAGTTGTTTGTTCCAGGTGATTTCTCCACAATTTAGTTGTAATTCCAGGTTGGTCCTGGGAGGAGGTCAGTGTGACTTCCACTCACTCCTCCGCCATCTTGATTCTCTCTCCATAGAGCATCTTTTAATATGCTTATCATGTTGTTCATTTTCTTGTTTAGTTTAATAACTTCATATATTGTGGATAAAATTCTTTATCAAATATGTCTCTTGCAAATATTTTACCCTAGAGTATTACTAGTCTTTTCTATTTTATTGATCCCATTATTCATTAGCAAAAGTTTTTAACCTGAATAAAGTCTAGCAACTATTTCTTTCTTGGATTGTGCCTTTGGGGTATTGTATCTAAAAAGGTATTGTTATACTCAAGATTGTTTAGATTTCTTCACCTGTTATATTTAAGTAATTTCATAGTTTTTAATTTTACAAATAATCTGATTCATTTTGTGTTGATTTTTGTAATGAATGTAAAGTATGTGTCTAGATTATTTTTCCCCACTTTGGCATGTGGACATCCATTTGTTTACCATGATTTCTTGAAAAGTCTCTCTTTTTCCTATAAAAATTTACTTTGCTTCTTTGTTAAAAAAATCAGTTGATTATATTTGTAAATCTATTTCTGTGCTCTCTATTCAGTTCCATTGATCTATTTGTCTATTCTTTCACCAATTCCATGCTATCTTGATTACTGTAGCAGCACTAATTTTTAAATATCTTCTAATATCATGTTCATACTCAAACTTCCTCCATTGTCCCAAAGTATCCTTGGAAAAAAATGTTTGACTTTAAACAATTATTTATTTATCTATTACAGTTAACACACAATACTATATTAGTTCCAGGTGCACAACCCAATGATTAGACATTATATAACTTACTAAGTGATCATCCTAATCTCATAGCCATCTGACACTATACATAGTTATTACAATATTATTGACAATATTCCCTAGGCTGTACTTTACATTCCCATGACTATTCTGTAGCTACATTTTGTAGTTCCTAATCCCTTTACATTTTTCACCAATCCCCCCACTCTCCTCCCATCGGGCAACCATTGAAATGTTCTGTATCTATGAGTCTGTTTCTGTTTTGTTTGCTTGTTTATTTTTTTCTTAGGTACATCATAAAAGTGAAATCATATGGCATTTGTCTTTCCGACTTATTTTACTCAGTACAGTACCATCTAGGTTTATCCATGTTGTTGCAGGTGTCAAGATTTTATTCTTTTATATAACAGTCATATTCCATTACATATTTACCCCATATTCTTTATCTATTCATCTATTGATGGACCCCTAGGCTCCTTCCATATCTTGGTTATTGTAAATAATGCTGTAATGAACATATGAATGTATATGTCTTTTTAATTTAGTGGTTTGTGTTTCTTTGCATAAACACCCAGAAATAGAAATGCTGGGTCCTCTTTTGTCTCTTGCTATTTAGCTTTTGATTTAAAGTCCATTTTGTTTGGTGTAAGTATTGCTACCCCAGCTTTTGGTTTTCCTTTTCATGAACTATCTTTTTCAATCCCTTTACTTTCGGTCTGTGTGTGTGTTTCAATCTGAAGTGAGTCTCTTACACACAGGTCTATGTAAAGATCTTGTTTTGTATCCATTCATCTTCCATTTGTCTTTTGATTGAAGCATTTAATCCATTTGGATTTAAAGTAATTATTGATAGATATATTTTTTTATTTTCATCGTATTATTCATATGTTTCTTCTTCTTCTAAGAAGATCCTTTCATATTTCTGTAAATCTAGCTTGGTGGTGATGAACTCCTTTAGCTTTTTCATGTCTGAGAAACTCTTTATATATCTTTTGATTCTAAATGATAGCTTTGCTGGGTAGAGTAATCCTGATTGTAGGTCCATTGCTTTTCATCACTTTGAATATTTCTGCCAATCCCTTCTGACCTTCAAAGTTTCTTGAGAAATCAGCTGATGGTCTTATGGGAGCCCCCCTGTAGATAACTAACCACTTTGATTTTGCTGCTTTTAACATTATCTCTTGTCTTTAATCTTTTGCAATTTAAAAATTATAATGTGTCTTAGTGTAAGCCTATTTGGGTACATCTTGTGTGTAACTGTCTGCACTTCCTGTATTTTTATGCCTACTTCCTTTACCAGGTTAAGGAAGTTCTCCATCATTATTTTTTCACATAGGTTTTCACATCCTTGTTATCTCTCTTCTCCTTCTGCCACCCCCATGTTGTGAATGTTGGTATGTACAAAGTCCCAAAGGCTGCTTATACTATTATCATTACTTTAGATTCTTTTTTCTTTTTGCTGTTCTTATTGAGTGTTTTCTGCTTTCTTATCTTCTAAATCTCTGATTAGATCCTCTGTTTCATCTACACCATTGTTGATTCCCTGTTTCATTTCAGTTAATATTTTTCATTTTTTTTTACTGGTTCCTTTTTATGTTTTCTATTTCTGTTTTTACAGTTTCTATGTCTTTGTTTAAGTTCTCACTAATTTTCTATACCCCTAAATTTATTGAACATCCTTATAACCAGTGTTTCACACTCTACATCTAGTAGATTGCCTGTCTGCATTTTGTTTAGTGCTTTTGCTGGAGTTTTCTCCTGATCTTTCATTTGGACATGTTTCTTTGTCTCCTCATTATGGCTGCCTCCCTGTGTTTGTTTCTATGTATTAAGAAGAGCTGCTATGACTCCTGGTTTTGGTTTTGGTTTTGGTAGAATGGCCTTATTCAGTAGGTGTCCTGTAGGGTGCAGTGGCACAGCCTTCCCAACCAAGCTGGGTACTCCAGGTGTGCCCCTGTGTGAATGATGTATACCCTCCTGCTGTAGTTAAGCTTTGATTGCTGCTGACACCTCAATGTGATAGATTTACTCCTAGGGTGATCAGCTGTGAATATTGGCTTTAACAACCATGGAGGATCAATTGTGCAGGGACAGACCCCACAGAACAGGACTTACGTTAGTGGGGTTCTGGTGCCCACTTAGTCCACTCCTTCAGTGTGTCACTAATGGAAGTGGTTGGGTGTTGCTTCAACGTGGTCTGAAGCTGTCTGCCAGGTAGACTGACTCTGAAGCCTCCCATGAGGTGCAGGCCAAAATTAGCTGCCACTCATGCCTTGCCTACTGCCACCCAACATGAGCTACAGAGCATCTGCAGATGGTTGCTACTTGTGTTGGGCTTACAGATACCCAGGAGAGGCAAAGCTTCCAACCCAAACTGGTCATTGCTAGTGCTAGGTCTGGGGCCACTTAGCAAGAGATGCTGCTAATTTGAGAGATCTTAGGAAAGTCTGAAGCATGAGCCATGATAGGCCATTTGTATGGGAAAGCCACTGGAAACAGCTTGGTTGGGCCAGAAAGTTGGGTAGGGTGGGGTCTCAGGTAATCACTAGGGTGGTGCAGTTTTAACCAAATTGATGGAGACTCACATGTGCCCACCTGCCAGCTGTGTCGGGGGGAAAACTCAGCAAAGGAACAATGGCCTCTGCCAGCACTTCTGTTGGGAAAAGGAACAATGGCCTCTGCCAGCACCTCCAGGATTCACTCTGATGCCAGACAGTTCAGTTCCTCCCCATATGTCTGTGGTGCCTTTTGGGATGCTGCTCAAAACTAATGAATCTAAGTTTGTGTGCAGGCCCTTTAAGAGGAACACCTGGGACTCCAGCCATAGCCCATCTTACTCAGCCTCAATCCCTGCTGATTTTTACAGCCAGAAGTTATGGAGACATCTCTTCCTATCACTGGAATCCTGGGCTGGGTCCTTGATATGGGTCTGAGACCCCTTGCTCCTCAGGTAGAACCTCCATAGTTGAGACATCCCTTCCAATTTTTACCCGCCACATGTGGGTGTGGGACCAGCCTGTTCTGTGACATCACCCCCTTCTACCAGTCTTGATGTAGCTTCTTCTTCGTATCCTTAGTTGTAAGTCTTCTGTTCAGCTAGACTTCAGGCCATTCTGAATGATCATTGTTCTGTAATTTAGTTGTAATTTTGATGTGGCTGAGGGAGGATTCAAGTACCTCATTTACCTATGCTGCCATCTTGACCAAAACTTCAGAAAAATTCTTTGTTGATTTTTTTAAAATAATTTATTAATAAGCAAATTTTAAGAACCTAAAAATAAAATTAACAATGGAAAAATTACTGTAAATTCCAAAATATTTCTGAACATAAGCCATTATGTATAACTGAGACCTAAAGATAAATCAAATAAATCCAATCAACCATGCAATAAGACTTCAATGAAATAAACTTACCATTCTGGTAATAATTTTTAAAAAGCAATTCGATCTCAGTGGAAGCTAATCAGGACCTCTTGTTTTTGCAGCTTCTTATCAATTAATTCTGAAATAGGCTTTGTTGTCTCATTTATGAGTAGTATATTTCAAAATTATATGGAAGACAAATACCATATGATCTTACTTGTATGTAGAATCTAATGAACAAAATAAACTGAAGAACAAAATAAAACCATAGGCATAGATACATGGAACAAACTGATCTCAGAGGGGGTGGTGGAGTAGGGGGAACTGAAAGAGATTAACCAAAGAACATATAAATGTATACACATAGCCCATGGACACAGACAACAATTTGGTGAAGGATGGGGGTGGGATTGTGTGGTAGAATGCATGGGGGTGGGGAGAAAGACATCTATAATAGTGTCAAAAATAAAAAGAAGTATATGGAGAACAGTAATTCATGTTCTTAACAAGATACACTTTTTAAGCCATAATATCTCCAAGGTTTCTATGAAAATTAAATGACTTATCACACACAAAGTACTTACAAGAATGCATGGCATATGGTAATGTAGTAGAAATATTATCTATAATTACAAGACTGGAAATTATTATCTATAATTACAAGACAAGTTTGACATGTATAACTAGCTCCTAAAGAGTTTGTGTTAAATATATGCATTTTGGGGCTCCAATCACAGAGATTATAGGACAGTTAATCAGTGTTGGTACCTAGGAAGAAGCATTCTAATTAGCATCTTAGGTATCCTGAGAGGTTGATGGGCCACATTTAAACAAGCAGTGACATTAGGTTTCATCTGAGAAACACTGATATAATAAAAAGGGAGTCTTGTTGAATCATAAAAATAAAACAGTATGACAAAGATAAACCCTCACCCAAATAATGAGGAAATCAATGAATAAACAGTCTTAAATGTGTACTGTGTATAAAACAGTAGAATACTAGATAACAGGGAGTGGGTACAAAGACATAAAATATAAAATGTGTGCATTGGTGTGTGTGTCTGTGCATGTGCAAACAAGGTAATCCCAGCCTTTATAGACTCTGCCACTCTACAGGGGTCCCAAGGCCCAAGCCTTTGAAAATTTCAGTAACTATAACCAAGTAAAGGGGCAATGAAAAATAATCATGTGAAAAATAAATGTTTAATCTTCCAATAAACCACACAATGAGGTTTCTCTTGAGACAAGTTTTGAAGAAAATGCTATTTGCCATCCTCTAAGCGTAATTTCTAATTGGAACTAAAAAGTTGGCTTTTGAAAAATAATAATAAAATTGTAGTCTATGCTTTCAACCTCCATTCACATGAAAATCGTAGTACAGTAGAGCATAGTATCTTTTTACAGAATGTTTTTCAACATCAATAATTGAGATAGACTGATATTTAACTGACTAAACATATATAGGTATGAATATATATTCATAATTATTTACATCTTTTTCCTAGTAATAATTAATTTGGACTTGTTTCATTGAAAATATAGACTAGTTTTTCACACAGAAAAAATACACAACAGGAAAGTCTCAAAGAAATTCCCCAGTATTAAGGGATCTAAATAGGAAGCCATGGAGAGTTCTCCATTACTAAATGGAGAAATAATTTAAATAAAAACTAAATGAAAAGCATGTCTTTTAATGACATGTTTATAGGCATTTGTTACATAAACTTCCTCAGTGATTTCTCAGTAGCTACTGGTTTCTGTTGAACACTGTTTAATCTTTGCTCTCATTATATATGGTTATAGAATATATCCCTGAATTTGTCACCAAAAAATTGAATGACATTGAGATAGTTTATTTCAAATGCCTCAGTTTCTCTGTTTACAGATGGAGGGTAGTGAGCCTTAATACCTTTATACTTCACTGAAGTATGTAAGAGATTAATGAGTCATGAAAGCTTTGAGCTGCTCTGATCAAAGGCTCTGTATAACTACAAAGAATTGTTATTATTTACCAGTAGCTCCTTTTTATTGTGCCACTAATGAGCATTGTGGTTAGTAATAACTTATTAGAGAAAAATAGGAGGTGAAAGTTAAAAAGGCTGTATCTCTCCATGTTCAGATATAATTCTTGTTAATATTAATTGCTGTTACATAGCCATATTGAAAATGGGGCTTCCTGCTGTCTAACAGTTCTTTCTGGACAAGTCTTCATAAATATACCTACTTAATGTCATTGGTTTAGAGGATTGCGCATACTTGGGGCTTTCCTCAGATTTGCGCAGTCTCCACCGAACTCACATTTCAATAGACTTTGTTGATAGGACACAGCATTAAAATGTGCTCAATATTATTTTCTCATATATCTCTTTTTTCTCATTTTATTAATCCTTAAGCAATTGTACTGATCACTCTCTTGCATACACTCACAACTCATATACCGCACATACATTTTGCCTCATTTTCTTGGGGAATGAGGTAAACCAAATTTTCACTTAGAGAAGGTAAGAGCCAAATCATTGGATTTGCTGTAAGTTTTCAATCAAATAGATATAAATTTATTTTCTGTTCCTTCTCAAACTATGTTTTATTGTACCTTTCTATATTCTAACACATTAAACACTCAAAGTAAGTGATCTAAATAGCAAAAGTGGTACATATTCAGCACATGTTTGAAAAAACTTCATCCTTTCCAAATTTATAAATGGCACAGAATTACTATGGTAAAAGCTAGACTTTCAGATGTCAAATGATTGAAGGGAAGTTTATAAATATTACCAATAAAATAAGCAATTTTATTTTACTTTGTCCCTCCTAGAAGTGCATGTCGAAATCTTCTCCGAGGAATATTTAAAAGCACTTTGGGTCTCTGATAGGCAAGAAGGAGCACAACTTAGAGCCGTGGCAGTCCAGCCATCTCTGAGCAGTGTTCTCCCTCAGCCTCAGGCCTCTTTCCCATTCAGAGCTCTATCCTAAAATAAACGAAGCACTCAGCCACTAGAAGCATTTCAGCTGAAATGTGTGTGAAACAAGTACATTCTTCAGTACTCAGGGTAAGTGAATTTTTCATGAGCTAAGATCTATATAGAAAAGTTTTTATGAAAATCTAGTATTTTTTAAGGAAGAGTTCTATAGGCTGAATTGTGTTCTGAATAAAATCATGTTTAAGCCCTACTATCCAGTGTGACTATAGGTGAAGATGGGGCCTTTGAGAAATAATTGGATTTAGATGAAGTCGTTAGGATAGGGTCTGCTTGATGAGTGCCTTAATAAGAAGAAATACTGAAGATTTTCATTCTCATTCTCTCTCTCTCCCCCATTCCCCCTGCCTCTCTCTCTCTCTCTCTCTCTCCCCCGCCCGTACCCCCTTCTCTCCTCTCCATATGGAAATACAGGGAGAAGATGACTGTCCACAAGCCTGGAAGACGGTGCTCCCCAGGGACCGTTCATGCTGGCACCGTAATCTCAAACTAACATTCAGCTTCCATTTGCATTACGGTAGTTATTGCTGAAGAAAACAAACAGCAGTGCCAACAATGCCATGTTGATTACACTGTGGCTCACTTTGTTTAGTCTTAACCTATGAAAATTCTAACTGGATTCATGACTTTATAAAGATATAAGTTAGGAGGTGAAATGTTCATATTTTCTACAACTATTAATTTACATGATGTAATTTATCAAATGCCTGTTTAATAAAAATCTAATTAGCAAATATTAAACTCCAGGCTGGGTGTTGGGTAGAAAGACACACAAACAGGACAGAGTTCCCAACTCCAAGACATGCAGAGCATGATAGAGATGTATCACTTAGAGAAGAGAAGAAATGAGTGACTGGGCTTCCTAGAGGAAATAAGAGTAGGCTGTGACCAGGGCTTGTGGAGAAGAAATGCTTTATTTTTTTTTTATTTTAATGTGGCATATGTATATTTAAAGAATGACAGTCCATTTTTTTTTAAAGGTGAAGTATGTAAGGTATGAATTCAGTAGTAGGTAGGGTGAAAATGTTAAAAATATGAAATGCTCTGTATGTTAAAAAATAAAGAAATGACTATATTGTAATTCTTTTTTGGACATCGTTTTACCAACTTCGAGGAATGCCACTGAGTCTTTAAGCTACTATAAACATGTCTCAACTTTTTTTTCCTTGCTTCTACCAAATACAAGATAAAATAGTTATCCCTGACCTCATAAAATAAGTTGGTCGACATTGTCTACAGAATAATTTAAAGGACATCAGAAGCTTTTAATTGGTCTGTATTGTCACTTCCTTCAAAATGTAAGGTGCCAGATGAATGTTAGCACATTTTAGGTTTAAAAGCCATATTCTTTGAATACTGTAAACTGCCACTAACAATATATTGTTGTGGTTTAGATCTCCTAAGTTTGAATCTGGACTCAGAAATTTATTAGTTGTAAAACCTTTCCCAAGTTACTCAGCCTTTCTGTGCCTCAGGTTGCTCTTCTATAAAATAGGGATATAAACACTATCTTTTCAAGGCAATTGTAAAGTTAAAAAATGCCAAGTGCTTAGAATAGTATCAGTAGGTATGACAGGAATTTTAGCTATTGCATTATTAAAGAAACCTTTTCTGACTTGGATGTATTTTATTTCATTTTCTTACCTAATGGCTCTGGCTAGGACTTCCAGTACCTTTTTGAATAAAAGTGACAAGACTGGGTATTCTGGTTGTTTTGCTCATCTTAAAAGGAAAGTTTTCAGCCTTTTATCATTTAATGTGATGTTGGCTGTGGGCTTGTCATAAGTGGCCTTTATTATGTTGAGATATGTTATCTCTATACCTAATTTGTTGAGAGTTTTATACTAAGTGACATAAGCCAGACATATAAGGACAAATATTGTATGGTATCATGTATATGTGGAATCTAAAAGAAATAAAGTCAAACTCATAGAAACAGAGTAGAATGATAATTGCCATTCTGCTGGTCGGGGAGTCTGGGGAGATGTTGGTCAATAATACAAACTTTCAGAAATAATTTGAGTAAGTTCTGAAGATGCAATAAAATATACAGCCTGGTAACTATAGTTAATAATATATTTTACACTTGCAATTGGTTATGAGAGTAGATCTTAGGCATTCTCACACACACAGAAATACATACATCAAATTATAACATTGTAGACTATAAACATTACAATTTTGTCAATTATGCCTCAATAAATCTAGAAAAAATAAAATGTTTATTTCTCTATTCTATGACACTTAAATATTTTTAAAAGTGCTTTAGATGATATGCATGAGAGTACCAAATCAAAATTTCCACAGTAGATTAGAACTATATTAGAGAAAAGCTATATCAGAGAACACATATATATGTCAATGATATCTGTGATAATTTTTTCCTACCAGTTACCTGCAGCATGCATTCACTCATTCATTCATTCATTCATTCATTCAAAAAACATTCAATGAAGGTAACTTAATGTTTCCTGCCAGGCCCTCTACTTGATGTTAAAAATAAAATAGTATGGTCCTTCAAGGAGCCAATATAATAAAACATACAAGTAAGTATTTTGACTTATTTATCAAATATTTAAACACTATTATTAGTGTTTAATATGAAATATGGGGTTTCCCTTCTCTTGGAAACACTGTAGTCTCATTTTTTCTCTTTTTTAGCACAATTTTTCAACTGCTGATGTATAATTGAGGGTTGAGTTTCTGAAGGAAGTTTGGTTGTACAAGAAACTATAAGGAAGTGAGATAAGTGGGCAAAGAGAGTGGAGTTACTAATTCACTTGTCAAACTGATGTTGAGGGTTGTTTCATTTTAAAACTAATTTGAGTGTGGCGTTCTCAATATGGTAAAATTGAAAAGTGTTATAAAAGATAGTATGCTTGCTTGAAAACAAACAAACAAGGAATCCCTTCATCAATAACTTTGTTTCAGAAATGTTGATATGTTTTACTACAACTAACAAGATCTCTGGTCAAAATGTTAATTGACAGCCAGTAGAGCTTTCCTTAAATTTTGACAAAACTCAGTTGGTGGTGGTGGTGGACCATATATAAATGAAAGATAAAGGGGAATGGCTAGAGAGGTTGTGAACCAATTTACCATAATTTTATTCTGTTTTTTTCTTCACCTGAGGACATTTTTTTCATTGATGTTAGAGAGAGAAAAGGAAATAGAGAAACATTGATGTGAGAAAGAAACAGAGACTGGCTATGTCCTGTATATGCCCAGACCAAAGGTTGTATGTGCCTGGACACAGGATCAAGCCCACAAACTAGGAATGTGACCCAACTGGGAATCAAACCCACAACCCTTCAGTTAGAGGACAACACACCAACCAACTGAACCACACTGGCCAGTGCCACTTAGGTATAATTTTAAATAAGAGTTTAGAATAGGAGTTAAAATTTTAATAGAATGACAATCTACTGAAGATTATTCAGCTCTCCTACTTTGTTTTTTCCTACATATGATTCTATAAGCACATATAAACCTATGCTCCAAATCATGACAATACACATCCTCCTTCCTTAGATTAATTCCATGCAGAAGGGGAGTGGCTTCTTATTCTAGCACATGTCCTATTAGGCTCCTGGACCTCCATAAAAGCACATTAATCATATCCTACAGCTTATTTGAACACTAAAGAAACTATATCTGACCTTAATCAGAAATAAAGAATTTCTGCACTTCAGGTTTGTGCCCAATAACAGAATCTCAAACTTTCTGACAGTCTCCTGAATTTATAGGTCTAAGAAATTATGTTCATAGAGGTGTTTCTCAAGTATGATCAGCCCATTCGATATCGAGATACATAAAATGTTATCCTTGGATCATGTCTAACTACCAGAGATAATTTCTGGGACCATCCTATTTTGCCTAATAGTAGAATTAATTGCTTTACTCATTCATGGGTTGCTGTTATGCTGTGGGAACATGCATTTCTTTAATGACATAAATTTTTTTCAGTCAACTCAGTTGCCTAGCTATTAGGTTCAATAGATCCTACTATCAGGAAGGAGGAAAGTAAAGACAGAGACTATTTTGTTCTAATATTAATTTAAAAATATTATCAACTAGTGCAAGAAATAAGGTGATATGTAAAATAAGTCTCAAACAAAAAAAGTAAAAGTTGCCTTAGTTGGTGCTGCTCACTTGGTTGGAACATCATCCCATTAACTGAAAGGTCATGGTTAGATTTCAGGTCAGGGCACATGCCTGGGTTGTGGTTTCCATCACCAGTCAAGGCAACTTATCGAAGTTTCTCCCTCACGTCAATGTTTCTCTCCCTCTCTCCTTCCCTTCGCCTCTCTAATCAATAAGCATATCCTCAGGTGAGGAGTAGAAAAAAAATTTTAAGAAAAACATCATTTTTGTTTTGTAAGTAAAAAAGAAAGCTTCTCATTTAGAAGTATTTATAAAATGTGAACTAATAGTAAGTAAATAAGCAATTAATTATGAGTGCATTAAAGATTCTCAGAGCAAAGATACAGCATTAAAATATGCTTTTTCATTCTAGATAGTAGCCTACTTTTCCTTGAGTGACAGTCAGCTTTGGCAAGAATGCTTTCACATGAATCCTATTGTTTCTTGAACATTCTGGGATGTTCAAAAGGTATGCCAAGTAACTAATGAGGAATTTAAAAATAATAAAATGGAGACTAAATAAGAAAACAAAGTGAGTGCCATAAATTAGACAGTAAACTTTTGTTATGTAGACTTAACCAAATATTAAAACTGAAAAGGATTCCATAGCTTTTGTTTTTATAAAATTATCTTTCTACTCTGTAGAGCCATCTTTCACATTTATAATAATATGGAATTTTTCCTGCCTACCTCAGAAATGTCCCTGGTTGTGACTGACACTTAATGAACTATAAACCATGACAGTGCCATTATTTTTTCCTTTGAATTAACACATAGGAACTCACAATTGCTTTTCTTTACTATTAATTAATTAGTGCCCTGCTTTCTTTTTCTTTATAGTATCATTATATCTTTTATATTTATATTTAATATATTACTTAAGGAGTGATAGATGAGTCCCTGTATTGGTTAAGTAAAAAAAAGAATACACAGAAGCTTAACTCATGTAAATGTCTCTAGCGATTTTAAAAACCCACTCTCCAGAAAGTTTTCTCTCTTTTTATATGTTTACATATAATGTCTTTGGAATAACAGAGTAGAATATATGTTTTTGGCTTACAGAAAATATACAAGTTAACCTGTTAAAGTATCTTATGACATCAATCTTTTATTTATAGAGCTTATATTATGAATTTTACATTTTCTCTCATGAATCAGGTTTCAGAGTTGACTTTTCCTCACACGTAATGCTAGATTTGATAGCTGCCAGTATCCTGGGAAGCTTTTTAGGATGTTTCCCTGGAAGTGGCTCAGTTCAGGCTAACATATTTATTCCAGCATTACCTTGAATGTATTTTATCTTTATTATAATGTATATTATACTATATTTTATTTTTTAAATTAAGACTAAAACAAAATATTTTTGGGTATATTACACATGAATCGGTAAAAAAATAAAACTCCTTAAAGCATAAATTCCTAATTGAATAAGCTAAATGTACAGACTGTTCATAATTAAAATTCAGAAGAAAACCTAATTATCTGAAACTGATTAGAACAGGTAAATAACTGAATATAGTAAATATTATGAAATGTCCAAGAAAACCCTTCCTCTTGGTAGCTAAAAAGTAAAATGAAATTATTATGTTTTCTATTCAATATTTATTTGTAAAACAATATATTGTTTCTCTGGATTTTCTCAGTAATTAAATTTGTTTAAAAATATGCACTTAATTGATTAATTTTATTCCTTACTGGAAAACTCTCAGACCTAAATAATTTTATAATGTCTTTATTACAAGCTTTCCAATGCCAATGAGATATAGAGTCAGCACAAATATTTCTAAACTAGCTTTATATACCTACATAATTAAACTACCCTATGATAATAATAAAAATAATATTTCACTATTTACATGCCTGTGAAATGTGATTCTCTCAGTTGACCCCAAGAGTGTATGTCCCCGAAATCTACCACAGTTCTTTGTTCCTCATAATCTCATCCTGTCCTGAGCTGCCCTGCTGCTTCAACGGCCTTAGACTGGGAATGCCAGTTGTAGCCTCCTTCTGAAATGGTTACAGAACCCACCTATCCCATGTGGACTAATTCGAGTGGACTAATAAGTGGTCATATTAATGACCAGATTTCATGGACTTCTTTATAACTTTGTCATGAGACCTCAGCCATGTGCAAAGTTATCTTCTAAGTACTTCTGGAAGTCCTTAGTGGGTGACTTACCTAAACTCACATAGGTAAGGTTACCTAGGGGTGACTCACTCTGGTTGATATTCCTTATTTTTTCAGGTATAAATGTGTCACTGCTAACATCGCTATCACCCCCTTCCAGCTAAAGGTGGACTCTATAAGTGATTTTCTCATTAGTTTCACACTGGATCTATGGGAAATAAGTGCTGCTGGTCCAGCTGGGCTCTGAAACAACCCCCATCCCACACACACACAAGAACACATAATGCTTTTGCAAAGTGAGAAAGTAAACTCTAATCCCTCTGTTCTATTCTGTCTAGAGAGAAATAAAAGGATCCCACAGTAGACATTCTTGGGGATGCAAAGTGTCACAAAGTTTACTAACAGAGTTCTTTCTCTATGCACATGACAGGGGTTTTTTTTTTCTTGTTTCTATTTTCATTTTATTTTATTTTACTTTATTTTTTAGTCCAAGATGTACATCAGTTGTCAGGATTGACAGGTCTGATGAGTTTTCACACAGTAGTCTCTGTACCAGATAATTCCTAGCTCAGTCCCCTGACAACTTCTTAGTAAGGGCCCCTATAATCTCCTTCTGTAATCTAGGTTCCTTTGCCACCCTCACATCCACCATCGCCACAAAGCCCTCTAATGTTAAAATGAAAAGCAATCACCACCATCCCCATAAAATTCTCTGTTGTAGATAAATAGTTTAAGAGAAAGGACTCATCTAACAACACTCATCCCACCTGGGATCCCCCAAAATCTCCATTTAAATACCTTGACTTTAATAAGTATGATAGCAATATTATAATTGCAGTAAAAAATAAGAGTAGGTAACAGTCTCAACAGATATAGAAAATGAGCCATAAGAAAAGGAAAAGATGAACTATCAGGCACTTGGACACATCTTACTAATCCTCACCACAACCGTAAGAGCTTCAAATCATTTAGCCCTATTTTACACAGAGGTTCAAATTGACATAAATATCAGAACCAAGAATGAAAGTTATGAGCTCTAAGAACAAATCTGAAGCTTTTTCCTGCATATGATTCTGCCTAGGGAACTTCCTGAAACAGTGAAGGTAAGAACATGGTTGGTATTAGCTTGTAAGGGGCCTTGGAATCTTTTCTTTCTATAGTGCTCATACAATTTAATGAGCATCTGCTTTGTACTGGACTCTTTATGGATGCCCCCCAAACCCTGCCATCGTCCTAACAATGCACTGAAGTTGATATCACTCCTTGATTTATAAATGAGGAAACAGAGATCAGAGAAATCAAGTGACTTGCCTATGATCCCACACTTTATAAATGCCACAGTCAGGGCTTGAAGAGAGTTTTGACGCCAAAGCTCAGCCCTCTTCTCCTCTATCAATCTGTCCACATGTTCTTTCATCAGCACATGTGTTTTCATGTAGTTATTTATTCAGTCAGTTTAGGTCACATTTCACATCATTTAAGACATAGATTAGGACAGGAAATAGAGAGGACCATAAATTTTGTCATTAGAGGGGAATAATGGTCACATTTTTGAAACACAAATTCTCATGAATATTTTTACCTTTTGCTGATACTGACACATTGTAAAAATGTCACCTTGAGTTCTACTCTTATTGGGTTCCTAGTCACTAGGCTGACCTTTGCGTGTTAGCCTTACCACCACACAGCAGGTGAGCATTCTGCTCCTCAGTTTACCTTTCAAAGAATGAGTATATAAAAGATATCAGCCACATATGTTAAAAGAATCTGTGTACTCATTCTTAAAAGCTTGGGGTAAATTGAAATGCCTACAATGGCACCACGTCGTACCCAAAAATGGAAATGTTGAACTGTTAATGTATCAGAATACATCTGAAAATAACTGTTAAAAACAGAGCTATTCATCCTTTCTCACCTCAGTGTCTTTTGAAGGCCTTGCCTTGATAAAGATGCCAGCCATGTTAAAACATCAGTGAAAACACATAGCTTCTCTTATGAGATGTCCTACCTTTGAAACTGTATCAGTTGCCTACTGTTGCAGTAACAAATCCACACAAACTTGGTGGTTTAAAACAACAGAAATTTATCTCACAGTTCTGGAGGCTGGAGATCTGGTAAGGGCTGATTTCCTCATGAAGCTCTAGGAGAGAACCCCTTCTGTCTCTCTGCTAGCTTCTGGTTCCTGTGGCAATCCTTGGCGATAACTTCAATCTTTGTGTCTGTCTTCTTATGGTTTCTCCACTATGTGTCTGTCTGTGTTTTAAATCTCTCTCCTTTCTCTTAGAAGAACACTAGTGATTGGACTTGGAGTCCTCCCTATATTCAGAATGATTTTATCTGGAGATCCTTAGCTGAATTACATCTGCAAAAACCCTATTCCCAAAACAAGTCACAGTTACTGGTGCCAGTGTTTAGGACTTGAATGTATCCTTTTGGCAAACGTAGTCCAATCTACTAGGAAGCCATCAAGGCACCTGTTACAAAAGCCTATACTTGTAAATTAATATTATTTACTTGAGAACACTCAAAATAGTTGTAAACAATGTGCCCAGAATATTCAGATTTAAGTAGCGCAGATAAAGAAAATAAACTCTGTTATGAAATTTCCATACTCCAAATTACAGAATACCTCCCCAAACTAAGCTATTCCCCTCACTTCTAAATGGAAAATGGTATTTCCACTTGTGACTTCTTATTACAAAAGACTTCATTGAGACAGTCTGTTTTACCTAGTGATTTTTTTTTCTTTTTGGCCTGAATCAGTTTACCTTTCACATAAAAACACATATACATGTGCACACATACACACACACAAGACTGGAGCTAAAGATGGGATTCCTGTAGTTTCATTTGAGGTAGGTAAGAGGATTACACAGAATACTTTTGCTCTCTTTGGTGGGCCTCAGCACATTTTCTACATTACACATTTATAGAAATTACTAGTGAAGAAACAGAAAAGGTGTCTCTGAACCCCACACAATTCATGGGCTAAAGACTCCCTTTTGTGGCACAAGTCACAACAATTAAAATGCATAAGTTCAGTTCTTTAAATAGTAATTTCAGAAACACTAGATCATTCACCTATTACTATAGTGCTTATGCAAACAGGTCCAATAATTTTTTAATGTTATCCAAGTAGAATGTGTTGGTTACAGTTTCCATTGAAATGTCTTCACATTATGCTAGAAATTAGTACTGGACACAAAACCAGATGAAGTGACCCTAAATTGTTCAAAGCTAGGGCTGACACTGATAAGTACTGTAAGTTCTGCATAGTAAAATGGGTATGAAAAAACAAAAGCAAAGATGCAGGGAAGTCATGAGTTATGTAAACAACATGTAGGACTTAGAGTTCTAAGTTGCTATATTAAAAAACATTATCTTACATTTCTTGATATATATTTTAATGCTCACCTGTTTTAATGAAGGGCTTCTAAGCAAAATTATGTCTTTCTGAGCATATCTTTTAAAATTTTCGTTGCAAACAGAGGTGGCTTCCCTGTCCTCTTTGTGGAGTTCAAGAGTCTTACTGGAACTCATCAGCTCTCCAGATCTCGAAGGCTCCTTTTCCATGCTTTCATCTATTTATCCCAAGAAGATCACATGACATTCCACTTACTCTCTGTCACATTAACATTGGCTAAGCACACAATAATCTTAGCACTTTTTTTCCTACTTAGAATGAAGTTTGACCTAGGGTGGGACAAATTATTTTCTGTTCAATGTGCTGGGAAATAAATAAAGCCCAGAACAAGTTTTAAAATTAAGACAACCACAGCCACAAAACCTTTGTTCATCCTGTCAGGATTACAAAGTGAGCCAAGTACGATTGTACATTAGAGCCTTCTGCCCACTTATCAAATATATCCTGAAGTGTAGAGACCATGCTTTTCTAAATATTGCATGTTGTTTATTTCAAAATCTTACCACTTGCTGTTTTGCTGAAAACAGCTTGGGAGATGAATAGGTTTAGGAGAAGCCAGAGCTCTTGGGTTCATTTTCCAAGTTAGAATGCCTACGAACAGATCCTGATCTCTGCACACACACAGAAGGCACTCTATTTGGACTGCTTTGTTTATTTGCATAGAAATGCCAGCATTTATATAAATGATATGTGTACTTTACTCCTCTATCACCTGAAAATAGTATCATCTGCAAAATGTAGCTATTCATCTAGCTAGATGCATGCTGTAAATATAAAATAATCCTTTCTCTTCCAGTCTCTAAAAAAAAATACTGGAAGGTAAAATGTGGAAATTTCCATGCCTCCAATGTTAGAATTTTAACATACTTTTAACCAATAGAAGACAGCTTTCTTTTCAGGAGGGAAACGGAGTCCTGGAAAAAGGACAGGGCTGTGGCATCTCGAGGACTGCTGGACTGCCTTCTTTGTTCACTGCGATGCTGTATTGCCTTGCATAAGTCTTTAAACTTTCTAGGTCTCAGCTATATCCTCATGTATAAAATAGCTGGTGAAGTGCTTGACTATTCTATAAGTTCCATAAGATTTTTGTAAACCTGTGTATGATTTTAGAAGATCCAACAGGTGCTGCTTGTAAACATGCAGTTGTTGGTTTCAAGGGATCCAAGCAGCAGAGAGTTGTCAGAGTAGAAGGGACATTATAGGTATAAAAGTGCATTACTTGATGTCTAGCACAAAAAAAGAAATTAAAAAAGGAATTTGCTGACTCAGAAATTAAGCTAAACATATATAGAGGCCTGATGGATTTAAATATAACCACGTGTTATATTTAATTTTATGTATCAGTTTGGCTAGGCTATGGTGCCCAGTTATTTGTTCAAACAACATTCAAGATGTTGCCATGAAGGTAAATTTTAGCTGTTATTAACACTTCAATAATAGATTTGAGTAAAACAGATTGTGTATATGTGGCCTCATCCAATCATTTGAAAGCCTTAAGAGTAATGACTGGGATTTCCAGGAAAAGAAGACATTTGGTCTCAAGACCCTAACACAGGAAATCTTGCCTGAGTTATCTACCTACTGACCTGCCCTGTGAATTGTGGACTCAAAAATGTAACATTAACCATTATCTGAGTTCCTGTCCTGCTGCCCTGCCTGAATTTCATATCGGCTTGTTATCCGAATCTGCAGCCTGCCACTCATCCCTAAGTATCTCAGACTTCTGAGCCACACATGTTGGGAAACATCCCATCTGGTTTCAGGAACTGTTCCTCACCGACAGGCAAGAGGGCTCCAAGGCTGGAGCTAAGCAAGGAGGCCTTGGGAAAATAGGCCACTGGGGAGACAAAACCTGTCCCTCACATCACCCTGCTTGGCCCTGAAGAATGGCTGGTTAGTCAATGATGGTTAAGACCTCTCAATGGCAGGGGAAACCTAAGACAGGCATAGTTGCATGGGCAATCATGGGAAGGACTTGAGGGACATGGAGGAAGGGAAAAAGACCCTCACCACTCAGCTTTGATATGACCAGAGTCCTCATTCTATCTGAAAGAAGTCTCCTTATCTCTTAGCAGCTCTGCTCCCTGAACCTGGTTCCGGCTTGAAACAATACTGGATACAGCCCTAAACTAGATTGAGCGGTTCCCAGGGGAAATCAGGCCTAGAAGTAAATTACACTCCTTGAAGCATGCTCTGTTTTTCCTTCAAAAGCTATGATAACCAGCTCATGCTGGGAAGGAAATTCACACTATTCACAGACCCTGGCCCTAAACCTTTTAGCGCTCTTACGTTTACACTCTTATGTTTACTTTTTTCTTCTCAGACCCATGTAAATCAGTGAGTTCCCACCATTTGTTTTCTTCAAAACATTATCTATTCTCTGCAAAACATTAATATACTGATGTAATGAGACCACCTGTACATTCCTACTACCTAGCCCCACTGATAACGCTTTCAATAAAAGTCATGGAGCACAGGGGCTTGCGGTGTTCTCCACAAGAGGGAATGAATCATCACCCCTTTCCCTGGAAGACTGAGAAAAGTGTCTAGAATGGCTTATTTTTATTTCCCCATCCATGATGACCTAGAGCAGCCTCTGTGGGACCAGAGTCTGCCTTCTGCCTCAGCTGGCGCCCGAACAGGGACTTTCAGAGTCCGCCCTCCACCTCACACAAATTCACAAGCCAATTTCTTAAAATAAATCACTCTTTCTCTCTGTTGATTCTGCAGGATTCTTCTTCTCCAAAGAATTCTAATTCATCATTTGAGTCAGGATCCCTCAAAATGAGAGATCAAGATGGCTTGAAAAGTGAGTTTGCATGGTTTATAAAGACAAGAAGAAACAAAATGTTAGCTACACAAATTGATAACAAAAAAGTAAAGAGATATTCATAAGAAAGGCAGGGATAAAATTTTGGGGGGATCCTATTCAGTAAATGTAGATAAAAAATGGAACCTAAACTTTAGAGTTGTTAGAAATATTAAATAAGTTATTTAGAGCAATGCTTAGGACAGTGTCAGACACCTAGTAAGCATTCAATAAATGTTTAGCTAGTATTAATATTTTCATTATCACCATCAATCATCCTCATTATTCTTTATATGTGATTATCATATCTGTTTGTATAATAATTAATAATTTGTTCCCCACAACTACTCCATTGTGTCAGGTATTATGTGTTCCTTTCATGGAAATGACAAAGAAGTTTAAGAAATTAAAAGTTAAGACAAACTTTTTATGAAATAGTGGTCTATAGCCTCATATTAGTTAATCCAAGTATGTCAAAATATGCCATACCTCTGTAGGATCTTGCAATAGTAAGTCTGTTAAATGCTGTTTAGGGTTTTAGACTCTATTCAATTATAGGAAATTGGGCCATATTTACTTTTCCCCCGGCCTTAGCTATATGTAATATTTGCAACCATCTAAAACACATATCAGTTATCAATAAATGCTTACATTTAGAAAAGACAGATTAGTATTTGCAAAAACCACCTCAAAGCATTTACAAGCAATGTTAATATAAAAGATTGACAATAACTGGTCTCTTACCTTGGGCTCCTCCAAGTCCATTCTTGTCAAACAGCCTCATTAATTGATCACCATAGAGCCTTCTATTAGCAACTTGTAGGGGTGCTGAAAGAGCATATTTAGGATAACTTTCTCATCTGTTAATTTATAGACATGCAAATGTAATTGCAAAAGAAATTATTCATCACCATGGCTATTTAAGTACATTATAGGTCAGAGATACAAATTCTATCCAATATGCTATCTTGCTCTGGAAAAAAAAACAACTTTTGTATATCAATCATAATTTGAACAATGATTTTTAAAATGTTTGTTGCAGGGTATTTATAATAGGATACTTCTCCAATCAAAAGGATCTCATATTCAATGATTATGTCATCTAATACACAAGAACCATTTCAGAGAAAGTCGTTATGATTTGTCAAATCAAACAGTAGAATATATAAGCATTTGATCAAAATGAATGAGTGTTTTCTATTGGCTACTCTCTATATATCATATTTTTAGCAACATATATATAAAAAACACTGACCTTAGGTGATCTCAGATTCTTTTACATATGCTATTGCAATATAGTAGAAAATGCAAGGGCTACTTAGTTCTTTTGTGAATTTGAAGCAACAAGGTTATATAATTACAAAAAAAGTAATAACATAATCATAAAAATGTGGTTCTGGAAGAGGGTTTAAAGGGTCATCTGGGTGGATCTCTTGCCACTATAACCAAACATAAATGATGGCAAGTTGGATGACCATCCCAGTCTTAGAATTAGAATTATAATATGTATACCAAACGTGTTCCCTTTCCCAGGGGAGGCAAGGAACTAACTGGAGTGTGGCTGTACTTTTACTGTGGTGCTTTTAATATTAATATGACCCATATATACCTATTATTTATCACTTTATACTCCATTGATGAATCAACTCTGAAGATGATAGTTAATTCAGCTACTCACATCTGAAAATCCCCCAGCAAGTGTTCTACAAGAGCCTTCCGGTGTCTTGACTGTCCAAGTTAAAAGCTCCTAAAAATTCTAGATCCCTCCTTCTAATATCTTTGAACATCAGTGCTGGAAAAATCCAATATAGCCTATAGTCATGGACTTGAAATTTCAAAATAGGAAAGCCTAGGCTCCTGGAGCCAAATGGAATGTTTGAACGTTATGTTATGTATAACATAAAAAGGTCTTTGGAGTTAGTAGCTTCTGTTCATTGCATTCTGCACATGGCTTTTTCAAGTGTCGTTTGACCTACAAATGTTCTTTTCCTGCCAAGAACCACAAAGACCTCCTACCACACCAACATTTGGAGACAAGGAACAGAGGCCACTCCTGACAGACAATTTGCAGATTGTGCATTGGGGAAGCATGAACTTTTATTTCAGCATTGCCTGGATGTTTCCTTCTCTTAGTGGGCATAACTACAAAATTTAGAAAGCTGATATATGGCTCATAAAAGAATCTTATTTGGAAGTTAACATCAAGCAATAGTAGATGCATAGATGGAAATTTCTTTGTAGATGTACTGTAAGGACTTGACAATCTTGGCGGACCAATGATGGTCACAGATAAGAATAAATAACCATACATTTGAAATGTAAAAAGAAACAGAAGAGGTAAATAGGATTGCTATTGGGACACCATCTTCAGAAGAGAGGCTGCATGACACAGGTTTGACATCAGCAAAACCTACACTGAAATCCCAGATCCTCCACTTTTTAGCACTGGAATCTTGGAGCAGCTTTTTTAGAGCCCCTGAGCTTTAATCTTTTTGCCCCCAAAACAGGAAGGTTGTGAGAGTTAACAAAATAGTATATATAAAGTACCCAGTTTCATGCCTGGCATGGAGTAGGCACTCAGCAAAAGGTAGCCAACCCATTTGTTTGTTGTTAACTACTTGGTGATTGTATGAAATGCATAATTTTTCAATAGTATGGATTCTATCACCCTGAACCAGTATTTGTGTTTTTATAATGAAATAATGAGTTCTAGACAGCTTTTGGGGGGTTGTATGAAAGGAAACTGAACTAGAGAGACCTAACCAATAATCACTATAGGGGTTTTGATTCCTTAGCTATACACACCTGGTGAGCAATCCTCCTCAGTGACACTCTTTTAAGACCCTGGAGGGTCAGAGGATACACAGCACAGAAGCTGAGGGCAAGAGAATGTCCCCTTCAAACTGAATTTCCACAATTTGAATTAACCTGCTTTCTTTTTCCAGAAGTTTCCTCAAAGGGAAAAGTAGAAAAAGCCAACAGGGTAAACACAACTCCTGAGAAGACAGAGAACAGATAACAACACAGACGGAGTCTGAATTCTACTCCATGCTTCCCAGGTCTCTGTGATTTCAGGGAAATAATACTAAATCTTTCTTAGCATGTTTCTTCATCTTTAAAATAAGACTAATAATGGCAAGTTTGGGGGGTTTTGTGTTGGTTGTTCAGAGTGACTGTATCCTTGAACACACTCCTTGAACACTTTGTAAATAATAATAACTAATGTTTGTAGAAGGCTTGCCATGCATTGGATACTTTGCTTAGCACTTGAAACTCATTTCCTCATTTATACATTAATTCAACAATACTTCTCAAGTCAACTCTGTTCTATGCCAACTGCTGTGGTAAGTGTAAGAATTCATCAGTGACCAAAAACAAAGTCTTGCCCTCTTTGTGTTCAGAAAATGGTCTAAAAGGGAGAAACACAATTCACAGACAATCGCACTAATAAATAGTTTTCTGACCATTGTGATGAGTTTGTTCAAGTAAATATACAGGGATACAGCACCTAAGCTAGTCAAGAGAGTTGACAATTCTCATTTAAGCCAAACTTCAAGCAGAGAGGGCATTGGTCACAGGAGGAGAGAAAGAAGACTGTCCTAGCACTTGTGAGAGTTCAGTGTCCAGAAGAATCTCCCTTCTTATGAGGAACAAAAATTGTCCACTGTGGCCAGAAATACTGAGCACATAGAGAAGACCTGAGATGAAGAAGGAGAGTATACTGGTCTTGACGCTCAAAGCTGTGGGCAGCAATGAGAAGGCTTTAATAAGGGAGTGGCAAGATGCTACATGGAGAATAGATTAAAGGTGAGCAGAACATGATGTGGAAAAGCAGTTCATTAATTCCAGGTAGGATCTGATGTTCACCTGGGATTGAGCAGGGGCAACAGAGATGCTGAGAGGCAAAAGGAAAAGAGATTTCATATATCGTGTGATTTTCATGTCAGCAAATAAATATTAAACATCATATATGAGTCAGGTACTTATGCCAGATTCTAAAGACATTTAAGGCCTAGTAGAAAAGAAAACTACTAAAGAAATAAGTCTAGCAATAAACCTATGAGTAATAGCTAAAATGCATGCCAAAATAAAACACAGGATGATAAAACAAAAAGCAGCAGAGTTAAGATTTGTGATTAGAGAGAGCACATGTAGTACGTCAAATCAACAGGACCTCACTAACCTATTAGGTGAATGAATTAGTTATTAAATGCAACAGGCTATGATTAATCTTATGTGTCTATTTAGATAGACTATCTAGTTGTTTGGTCAAACATCAATCTAGATATTGCTGTGAAGGTAATCTTTAGATGTGATTAACATTTAAACTCTTAGACTTTAAGTAAAGGAGACTACTCTCCATCATGTGGGTTGGCCTCATCCAATCAGTAAAAGGCTTAAGAGGAAAGACTAAGGTTACCCAAAGAAGAAGTGATTCTTCTCAACACTGCAACACATAAATTATGCCTCCATTTCCAGTCTGCTGCCCTCTGAACTGAGTTTCAAGATAGCAACATCAATGCTTACCCGAATTTTACATCAACTCTTACCTAAATGTCCAGCCTACCAGCCTACTGTACAGGTGGACTTGCTAGTTCCCACAATCATGAGTTATACACACACACACACACTAAATGATGTGCATCTACTACAAAGCAGCACTCAGATCCATATTCCATATTAAGTAAAAGATATTTTCCAGGAGCCAATGATAAAGGAATTGTCCATTATTTTTATAATTTCTGCTATGTAAAAATTGATATAATATTATCTTTCAGGATTCAGTGTAAAGAAAAACTGGTGATGGTAGTAGGTGAAATACACTGAAAGAGAGTCATAAAATATGTTAAACATTGAAAATTATCTAACCTATACTACTTTCCTTTATACCTTGACTTCCAGGAATCTCAAACTAAGTGTGAGTGCTTAATTACATAATACTGTCATCCCCTGTTTCTTGTACATTTACTTCTTTTTGTATGTGCTCTCAAATCCCCTTCATCTTTATTGGAACTTTTCTTTAACCATATGCATTTATATTTCTGTAATAATCTGTCTCAAACTATTTTGGAAGCAAGTAAAGTATAAATTACAAACAAATAAATGTAAGAACAAAGCTAAACCAAAGTGAAGATAGGCAGGGTAAAGGGACCCCAAATTCTGCCAGACAAAAACCTGGGCACTGCATCTTTGCTTGGGCTGGCCTCTAGGGTCCCATCCCCAAAGCACTGCTGTCTTGTCTCTGCATGGTCTTCAACTCTGTGCGAATAAGATTTAGACAGATACCTTGTGCTAATCAGCACTGCCTAGACCCTTAAATAGGGTTACTGCACAGGCTTGAGTACCCAGCAAAAAGAATGAGAGCACATTGTTACATGTAGACTTAAAACTAGATTGTGGGCAGATGTAGAGAGAGCTGTTTGCGTTAAAATGTGAAGCCCCAGCTTAACCACAGGAGCTGAGCAATAACTGCTGGAAGGATGACCGATGATATTTTGTTTTATGAAACTTACTGTTTATATTTAGAGCTATTCTTTACCTGATTAAGTCAATGTTAGTCCTTAACATTACAAAAATTCCACCACATATAACTATGTGTTTTGATCACCAAGAAATTAAAACAAACTTCAACTGATAATTCAATTGATGCTTCTCTCCAGAATTCATTGGGATTATCTGTCATTTCTAAAGTGTATTTTGGGCAAATTAAAAGTTGAGATTTTCTAATTTCCAATTCACCCTCATTTTGAGCCACTAGTGAAACTTGGTCCTGAGAGTAAGTCCTTGCCTTATCTTGCATGTATATGTCTTTTGATGATATTTGTGGATTCTGCATCATTTAAAAAGAGGTTTAGTTTATTGGAAACTTTCTTTTATAATAATTTTGCATTATCCTTGAGCCCATTATTTGTGAGGAATTATCCCAGTTTTTATGAAGAGGTACAAATTCAGTGACTGGTGCTCAACAGTGGAATGTTATCTTCTGGATTGCAAATAACTCTAACAAACATTTGTCACTATCATTATCTCCTCAGTAACCTTTTTAAATCCTAGCGTGCTTGGTAAACTATCAAATATGCACAGTGGTATTTACATAAGGAGCGATGTTGAATTGTTATTTTACAACCACAGCTAGACTCAAGATTATAGAAAAGGAAATCTTTATATCACTCAACTTGTGTGGTTCAAAACTTGGGTGGTGACTTCATGCCTTCCATGGAAGAAATTCAATAGTCAATGTGTATGTAAATATCATGTGCTAGATGAATTTTATTGAAGAGTGCCCATTTTAAACTCATCGAACAGAAATAGCATTTGTAAAGTGACAATGATCTTCATATGCATAACATGGGCCTTCTAAAAACACCAAACTGCTTACATCATCTTTAAATGAAAGCAAATTCCTGCTTCTTCTATCTGACCAGCTTCCTGTCCTTGATCAAAAATTACCTTCACTGTCCATCATGTTGTTAGTGGCTAAAACTTACCATTTAAATTGTAAGCTGCAAAATCTAAATGGAACTGCACGTGTGATCTTTGTCACCTCATTTTCATGAATGGAAAAGAATATTCTGACACAAAAATTACATACTTAATTCTAGCTCACCCTCTCTGCTGACCTCCATCCCACACTGCCTTGGGTTTATTTCCTTATCCATCAGTGGGTCAAAGTAATTTCTCCTGTATTCATTTCCTGTGGAAAGTACATGAAGTAAGGGTCAGTGATTATTAGAAGCACATGAACCAAAATGTTAATTTTGAAATCGACACCAGCACAGAAGGGCCATTTTAGTTACTTTATAAGCTTAATTTTTCTACAAGACTTCCAAGCCTCCCTTTTTTGTAATTATCATCTCGCAAAAGGTCATAAAAGGTAATTCAAGAAACAAGTTCACATTATCTTTCTGTTGCTAAAAATTTCATAAGAAAATTATCAAATGTAAACTTTAAAATAATAAAAATTTCAGACAAAAGTATTTTTAGGATATACTCAAGAAATAGACATTGTTGGATAATAATTATGTTTAGAGTACACTGATGACTCTATATACTCACTGGTATACTCATTAAGTATATCATGTTTTAGTGTCCACAATATTGCAATGAACTTAGTAGTGTCTTACTTATGAGAAACTGTAGCAAAATTTCCATGTTGATAGGTTTATAGAAAGAGAGAGAGAGAGAGAGAAGAGGGGGGAAAAAGAGAGGAAAAGAAAGACAGAGTAGAAGGAAGAAAGACAGGAAGGGAGGGAAGTCAAAAAGGCCTGATTACAGGTCTTTCTATGTTAAGTAACATGAAGGGAAGGTACAAATGATTTAGTCTAAATTGTATTTAATACACATCAACAATCTCAACACAAACCAAAAATTCTCACTTTATTTTCCCACTTACTTTTGCTCCTATCTCAATAACCAAACTGTAGCCTCAGATATGACTTTGTAATGGATAAAAAAGGTCCATTATCAATTTTCCAAATCTAGTTTTATACTTCCTACAGACTGAGATGTGTATATATGTTGCTAGTAATTTGCATTCAGTAAAAAGTAACCTCCTCCGGTGATAATTCAAGTAGCCTCAGACGCTGTGAAAGTAATAAGGCAATATAGACTAAAAACAATAGTTTTGAAAGTAGTGCTCACAGGAAAGGGTTAATGTAAACCAGGTATACTGTGATACTCCATAGTATATTTGTTTTAAGATCAAAAATAACCCAAACGGCAGCTCCTTCTGCAAGACTAACTGGAATTTTGATACAAACCTAGGTTTAATTTATATTTCTGGACTGGCACATTTTTGCTGTCAGTCTCTGTTCTATCAATGTAGCAAGTACAAGAGCTGAAAATCTGCTTTTCCTTGAGGTCTCAATAAAGAAAAATAAATGAGTTTCATTTTTGTTACTTTATCTGTCAACAACTACTAGGCTGGTATGAATCTTGGCAGTGTGTAATCAAAGTCTTATGTACTGCAATAACACAGCAATTCTACCTCACTCACTGTAATTGTTTTGTTTTTTCCCTTTACCACAAAGCACTGTGATATTCTAAGTACCGTTGTCCATATGCTGGAAAAATAATTCACCTCAATCAAAACAAAAATGTTAGAGTATTCCTTATTATATTGCCGTAGCAGCTTCAGTCAACTATTGGCACCCATATGCTGGCAACACCCCCAATCCAATGCAGAACTCAAATTCTTTGTCTACTGAAACGACTTATTGGTAAATAATACCAAACAAAATTTCATATACACAGAGAACAGTATGGTGATTACTAGAGGGAAAGGGTGGTAGGGAGAGTTGGAAAGGGGTGCAGGGTAGATAAATGGTGATGGAAGGAGACTTGAGATAGGGTGGTGAACACATAACATAATACACAGATGACGTATTATAGAATTGTACACCTGAAACCTATATAATTTTATTAACCAATGTCATCTCAACAAATTCAATAAAAAAAGTTTCAGAAAAGGCCTTAGAGAGTGAAACAAAGTTAAGTCATTTTTAACCAAAAGTCTGGAGAAGTTTATTTGGTTTGTAGGTACTCAAATCATTTTCATCCTTGTCAGTTGAGAAATTAGGGTCTTGCCCAGCTGTGCGAGAAGAGGGCTTGCACCGCGGGAGCCTTGCAGACCTCTAAGCCTTCCCTCAGGGCTCCTTGCTTCTGCACGCAAGTGGAAGATGGGCCCCTCAAAGGTCTACATTTTGAAATCTATGCAAATTGCTCCTTTCACATTGAGTGTGGGTTGATGCACACATGTAAGTTATAAATGCCACTCCTGGAGTGATTTATTTTGTACTTCCCATTCTGGGATAGGGCAAATAGCACTTTACAAGTAAAGAATTATGAGAGAACTTGAGCAAAGAGGCAATCCTTGACATGCTCAATATTGATATCCTTTAGACATCACCAAATTCTGTATTATATATTTATATAATTCATATAGTTTTATGTTTTATATCCATTTTACACTATATTGTACATAATGTATTGTTTTACATATATAACATTATCCTTGTTTATTGTCTATCTCCTCCACTAAAATGAGGGCAATAACATTCTCTCTTTGTTTACTGCAGTCCCCTCAGTGCAGAGAATTGGGTCTGGCACACAGAGGTACTCAAAGTATCACTTGAATCCATTGTGGGAAGCCTATTTTGATACTGAAACCCTTTCATTGTCCAGATGGTCTTTCTTGATTAAAATGAGCAACAAGTTATCACCTCTTTCTATTCCCCTTCCTCTCTCTCTTTCCCATGAACAGCCTCTTTCTGTTTCTTTTTAAAAGAGTGCCTTCATGGAACCAAACACTATGTCTGGATTTAAAAAACCAGCAAAGAACCACGGTCCCTCCTTTTAGAGCACAGCTCACTGAGAGAACAAGAAACCTAAACATGTATGGTCTGATATAATTTAATGTTGTGTTAAGGAATTACGTTCTGCTTGAGCACACAGCACGAGCATCTAACCCATACTGGAGACTTCAGGGAAGTCTTCCTGGAAAAAATTGCTATCTGAAATAAGTTTTAGAACATTATTAGGAATTAGCCAAATCAAAAGTACTGGGGAAGGAAATTTGTAACAAAAGCAGCATGAGCTAAGGAGAAAAGACACAAAGACATAAAGACAGGTGAAGCAGGTTTTCTTAGCAGATGTTCCTCACTTTTTCTCAGCCTCCTAAAGTTGCAAAATAATAAAGTAAGAATTGAAAATTCAAACTTCTTCACTAGACTCAGAATACAGTTTAACTAATGTTTTGCTCAAATTATTTTTAAGTTGCTGTATAGTGTCACTTTATGCTGATAAGATGTCTCATACCCATTCATTCATTCAACCAATTCTTACTGAGTGCTTATTATGTGAATATGTCAGTAAAACACAACATTCAAAAATCCCTTCCCTCAGAGTTCACATTCTATGGATGGAAGAATAAAAGAAACACATGTATATAGTTCATTATAGTTTATTAGATGATGATAAGTGACATGGGGAAAAATAGAGCCAGAGAAGGTGATTAGGCACCCCAGAGAGGGGTGGGGGTACATCCTGTGTATCCCTTTGTTTCACAATAGGAATGACACTCAGGATTAAATCACTACGATCTCAAGACTGTTGAGATAGTGAAACAATAATGTATAATTATTATAAATACAAAATATATAATATAAAAAGTAAATTATAATAAGTTATAATTTATTATTTATAACAATATTTATTTTTGATGACATTACTATTTTGCCAACTGATTGCTATACCATATGAATCAAATAAGAACCTACTATTAAACATTAAAAAGACTCTCCTTTCTATTGGTGTATCTTGCTATGAGAAGCCAATAACCTAAACACAGTAGGCAGAGTTTAGGATGGTAAAGCACAAGGAACCTCTTACAAATTTCAAAACAGCAGACTTCATCTTAACACTAGTCCCTTTGCTCATGTTTTATTGGTTAGTGTCAGGATTTAATAAAGTGAGATGATTTTAGTATAGTGTGGATATTACCAGAAGGTAGATTGCTAATAGGATAAATTCCTAAAAATGCCCTTATCATTCAGAATATGCTTTTGGATATGTCTAAAATCATCTCACAGGAAAATTAACAGATCCACTGGGAAATTCAAAGTAGGGCATTTAGCAATATGCATGCAATAGGTTTTAATATAGCTGATGTTTTACTGTTTGTTATATTCTGATGAATAATCTGACAGTCGCATATATAGCAGTATGGTTTAACACTGAAGAAATTGATGTGATACATAAGCAAATAAATCAGTAAATTAGTCCCATTGATACTCTATTTCCAACGCCATAGCATTTGCTGTTCAATGTTTAGAATCAACACCAGTTAATGCACTTCTTGTGCTATTTTTTACTGAACTGGGGGAGGGAAACACATGCACTTGCCTTTGCCCTTCCACACATATCAGGTTTTCCTATCATTTAACTCAGAACAGCATAGAACATAATTCAGGGCTTTTACTTAAATTACACCGCACATGAACTTTGGTCAGGAAATCCTCCAGTGTGCACCCATGCAGTTCCTTGGGGGCTATAAGAGTGAGAATGAAATTGCCCACCAGAGAAAGGTTAGTGTGAATCATAGGAGTGTCTTGACTCAACGAGGCAATCACTTCCTTTCGAGTCAGCTACATTAACTCTGGAGGAAGAAAATCAGAATACATCTGTTATTCAGGAGGTTTTTATTGGCTCCTCGCTTGTCCTTTTCCTGTGCATCCACGTGCTTCAACTCAGCTTTTTATCAACAATCATTATGTTTTCTAATATATCCTATAAGTGAAATAAACATGAGACGTACATGTAAACTAAATAATTAAACAATTTATAGTCTATGATTACAGCCATGAGCCCAAAATTTACAAAGTAGGATGTTCTGCTGAACATTATTTTTTAAAGGAAGCCTAGATAACTAAAATTTGATTCCTATGAAATGTATAAATAGATTTAGAAAAAACTTCACATTTCTCCCACTTTGAAAATCCAATACAAAGATCTCAGGTTTCCTTATTCACAAGGCCAGATAGCTTACATAGATGTATGCCACATAAATGTGGAGATCCAAGGGCTGAAATAGAATAGAGGTTAGTTGGAACTACATCAAATTCAGGTATAAACTGTATCATATCCATTAAAATACTATTTTCATAATGTTAATTTACAAATTTTTCAAACTAAAGACAACTAAAGACACAAGAATACTTCTTAATATAATAAAGGATAGTTATCTTAAACCAAAGGTTCATTATATTAAATAGCAAACAAAACAACAAAACCCAAACAAACAAAATCTAATAATAAAAACTCAAACTATGACTTGGATGTCCACTATCAATTATTATTTAACATTCTCTTAGAAATGTTGACCAAAGCAATCAGGGCAAAAAAACAAAAACAAAAACAAAAAAAAAAAAACATGAACTAAAAGTACTGAAAATAATTGTATTTTGTGTAATTATTAGCTGACAACAATATGATTTCATACCATAAAATCATGAGACTTAACTGAAAAAGTTTTAAAACAAGGAATATATTACTGAATAACAGCTTAAAAAAAAAAAACAACCAGATAATCATTAAGAACAATTAATTTTCTTAAATACCAACAATGGCCACTTAAGAAGTATAATGAATAAGTAGAAAACCAACACCCATAATAAAGCTATAGATAGCTCTCAAAATTTATTTATATTAGACCTTTATAGGAATCCATTGGTGGTCATCAAGAGTACTAATCTTACCTAGAAACTCAAACTGAAAGGCACAAACAACAACAGAGTTGAAAATAGCAAATTAATACCATTTCCCTTTTCTTCTTGGTAGAAAGTCTAACCTGTGAAAATTGGTCTGCTGCTAACACTATATTCAAGAGCTGGTGCCAATGTTGGACAAATTAGCTTTCTTAACTGCTTATTCTTACTTCCTTTTCAAATCTTGTGGGTATTTGAGATATCAGTGATTTGAAACTCTAAATAGGGTAATAGTTGAAGTTTGCTAACAAGTGCTAATTAATTGAGCCATATTCTTTCTTCCCCTAAGGCCCTCCCTTGTGGTAAATTACCAGGCATTTTAACTTTCAAACCACTCGAGTGCTGTTGAGTGCATAATTGCTGCCGGGCTTTATCCTGCAGTACTCCAAGGCATTAATGCATCATGGGCTCCTCTGGACTTCAAATCCTCAGAGTTAAAGCATGTCCCTAAGTACCTGACTTCTAAATAGGAAACTATTACGATTAGGCACTGACGGTAATTCAGAGGTTAAGTATAAATATATTGGGTTTTTTATACACATATTTAAAAGTCTTTCAAAGTAATATATCAAAGTAGGTTTTATTTCTTGCTAGTTTGAATCCTGGCAACATTATCCTGCATACATAAAATATTGCCTTACAAATTAGAAATTACCTGATATTAGACATCAATCAACCCTCTAATCTTTCTGGTTGTGCCTTCATTTATTTAATAATAGTTTTCCTCATGGATCTAAGATTACTTAGATATATGTATTATGTTTTAGGGTTCATTCAGATAGTAATGTTTTGGTCACACTGCAGCCTACTTCAGTATGAAAGCAACCAATATAATCGACTATTATATTTAGTTTCAACAATCTTAATTAAGAATTCTTTCTCTAAAAAATCTGGTTATTTATAGACAACTAAATTCCCTATCTCAAAACGCAAAGGGTTCAGGACTTCTCATGAATTTTTTAAATTAGGTTTTCGGTCAATTAATCTAATGAAGACTCAAGAAAATCTCATTTTCTATTAAACTCTTTTCAATAGGAGAAAAATTATCCAAAAAGAACTCTAAATGGAATTAGTTGGATATTAAAGATTAATTTATGCTAAAAGTATAAAATACAAAGATCATGAAAAAACTTTTTTGGTAAGATTATTCTTAAAAAGAAAATGCAACTTTTAAACTCCAGTCAAGATGATAGTCTCGTGAAGTTTGAAACTTCTGTGGAATTTAATTGATACAATACAACTTCTTATTCTGGTAGCAAAACGTCTTTTAAAAATTTCACCAAATATTTAAGAGGACATAGGTAAACTCTTCAGTAACCTAACTGCTAAAACACTGATTACATTAGTAAATATCAGAACACAAGTTATTCCCTCAGTTCCTTTACCATGGAGCTGTTTATATGAGTAAGTTATTGTACTTCTGTAATATCAGCTATATGATCTCTGGTTCAAGCTTTTCTATAAATATAAAATTCTTAACCTTGCTTTTTACCATCATATTGATTCTTATGCTCACATTTTTTTATTTTGAAGGTATATAGACTTCATTGGCATACAAATAAATCTAGAGGTTTAAATGTATGGATCTAGCTATCATAAATGAACCAGTATAATAAGGTAATATCTCTGAATATTAAAATTATCCTTATAAAACTTCTTTCTCCAACCAACCATATAAGATAGATTTTTATAAATGTTATTTTACAAACAATTTATACAGTGGGGTTTCACTAACATCAATATGAAGAGAAGATAGAAAAATAACAATTTATAACAGTTGGGAAATGGTCACCAATGGCTTCAACTAAAGCATTAACAGAAATAGAAAAAGACAATAGAAATAGACATTCTGCTAATTTCCTGGGCAAATATATCTGATTACCTGGACATAGGTAGTTTGTTGTCAGGAGAAAATTGTTAAAATTCCCAAAACTATTTGATTAAAATGCTCTTTCAACTGGACAAACATTGTTCTAGAATTTTGTTTGTACTTTTTAAGAAAAGAGCACAAGAGTAAGTTTAAATTGATTTGTGTAAATTGACAAAAATTTTATCCACCTGCTATCTACATAAAATATTTCCTTATTACAGTAGAATGGATGCCTTTATGAGTGTTTATTTTTAACCTTCCAAGTCAATGAAAAAAATTTGAATCACTTCAGAATCAAATGATATCTAGAGCCACAAAACCAGGTCAGTTCAATAAATCTAAAGCAAATTATTTTTCTACATTTTTTTCAAATGTCCCAAAGCAAAAAATATTTTTAATGTTCTATAAATTTGGTATAACACCTGTTTTCCATCTTAAGGAAAAAACAGCTATAAGCGAGAAAAATGTAAATAGTTTTATGTGAAATCATTGCCTAAATAATCTAGGCTATGTGTGCCATGGGGGGGAAGAAAAGCATTCACATTACATACTTGTGCAATTTTAATTATGTGCTTAACATGTATACTTACATGTAACTTTTATTACAATTTTTCATACATGAGTATTTCTAATGGCCACAGCAATCTGAAGGTAGGTTTAGGGTCACAACTGCCACCCCAACCCAGGATTTCTCTAGCTCAAGCACAACTATTATGGATCTCATACCCTTAATTCAGATTACCTCCCTTTCTCCTAGAAGACTAGAAAGCCTTAGATCACACATACTCAAACCCAGTCCTCTCAGGTTCTTTGGACATCTGCCATATTCTTTCTTTAACGTTCAGCCTTTTTCTTTGCTGCCTGTTGTCGGAGATTTCATGTTCACAAAGGTACTCTCCAAACCCCAGATGTCTCCATACCCATGATGAAATCACTGATAGCACCTCCACTCCAAAGTCACAGGGAAACCACTTCCTATTGATTCTAGAGCTGCTGCTGTGGCCACCTCAAGTGACCCCATCACCTTTAGTATTGATTCCTGCTAGTACTCATTATAGACCTTGCCATGCTCTCGTCAACACCTTCTCCAGTCTGATGAAAACTTGAACTTACACCTCTATCCCATGTTCCACTAGCAATGCCAAGTGAAGGGGTATGCATCATCTTCTACTGACATGGTGATCCTCCATGTTGCACAGGTTAGCAGGTAGAGCTACTGAGGTCCCTAACAAGTGACAGAGATCTCAGTTTTTATTTTAAGTCATTCTGGAATAGACCCAGTAGTAAATGCCTGAGGGTTACCCACAGGACAATATGATTGGCAAACACTGTACTATAATCAAAACTACATTTCCTCTCTGGCCCTAAGATATTGCAAGAGATCAATCTTGTGTGGCTGATTTCTTCTTCCCCTAGCACTAGTTCTTTCCCAGGAGTCATCTTCATCTTTCTTAAAATGCAAATGCAAAAAAAAAAAAAAACCAGTCATGTGGCAGCTAAAGAGAGTTTAGTGAAGTTTGGATTTGATATAGGACTTTACTGAGATAGCGTGACTTCTTATGCTAATAGCCAAAAAGTGTTGTTGTTTTTAGTTTCACTCAATGTTTTTTAAAAGATTTTTAGAAAAAAGCCATTTCTATTAAACTGCTAAGATACTGACCACATCCTTGACATATCAGAAAACCTAAATTTCTCTTTGTTTTTCATCAAAAATCTTTGTTTGCTTGCTTCTTTCTTTGTTTAGATTACTTCAAGCCACAAATGTCAGCCCTAGGCTGAACATATAGCTAAACTGGGATCCCAGTTATGCTAATATGATACACACACACACTTCCTTTTCACCCATGCTTCCACAAATAATCAATCATTTTTTTAAAAAACTATTTATGAAATAGATATAAATATCTTATATGAGAAAATATTGCTTTTTTGACCATGACATATTAATCTAGATTAGTCAACTGTAATCTCAAGAGTTGCTCTCAGTGTGACTTTGCTGATGTAATATGTTCTATGAACATAGACAGCTTTCGTGTCTGCAGTGTCTACTTTAATATCTCCTATATTTAGCATAGTGCTTGGCAAATAGATGATGCTCAATCAATATGCTTTTCAGTAAATGAAGAGGAAGAAAGGAAAAATAAATAAAGCATTTTAGTGTGTGTGTGTGTATACTCTAAGCAAAATATTATATAAATTATTTTATGTCTAACTAATCATTCATATACCACTTCTAATTTTGAGTTGTACTGAGATTTTTAACAATGGAAAATGATCATTAACTAATCAAAGACATAGGAACTGTACGGGACATATATCAGGTTGTTGTCTGGTTGATTTATTTTGCTGAATTGCACCCACTTCCCAATTTCATAGTCTCCAGTGTGTATTGTATTGATGGTCAGTAACTGCAGATCCAGTCTCTGACGACAGAAATCAGGAAGGGTTGGCAGAACCTTCTCCTCCTACCTGAGACAAAGCCAAGAAGCAGGCAAGTGACCAAAACATGGCCAACCAAATGCTCTCCCCTAGACCTCTGAGTAAGTGAAACAGGGTGGAAAGAACACCTGAAATAACTTCAGTGAAAGTTGGAGATAAAAAGGAAAAAAAAAAAAAAAAAAGCTTTTCAAATACAATTAAATCACTCACCATTTATTTAACTCTTGTACTATCCATTTCTATAATTATTTTTCATTTCTTCTAATATAAAGCCTTGCCATGGCTCTTTCTCACATCCATCCCACATTTCATTTTCCTGCCATTTAGAATTTGGGCACACTAACCTTTTAATGCCACCATGTTATAGTTTCAGATTATTAAATATGCCCGCCCTTCTGATCCACCCAGCCCTCAAGCCCCTGGTAGGTTCGAAACCAAAGACGATGCCCTTCTCCTTTGAAATCTAAGCAGTTTTGGGTTCTTTCTCTCTCCTTTCACACGGACTGTAATTCTGAATTTCCCTTTCTGATAAAGCTAAGCCAGGCCAGGGCATAGATGGCAATGAGCAAAGATGAGCTCGTATCAGGAAAACAGCCTCCACCCATGAAACCAAGTTTGAGGCTAGAGGGAGCATAGGAAATGTGGCCCACCCCAAAACACACATATGTAAATTCCTCTGGAAATTTACAAAAGAAGGGTGCTGTCGGCCTACAAATTAAAGCCCAATAGGAACAGAAAGAAGAGTGTAAGCAGAGCTTAGCAGGCTTTCATCAGAAGTAAGGGAGCAGAGGCAGAGTAGACTGGGAGGAGACATGGCAGTGGCAGGAAGGAGCAGGAGTTTGGTTGTTTATTTTCCATTCATACCTTGTAAAAATAAAATGAGTAGTTAATCCATTTTACCTAAGTAATCACATTGGCAGCTGATATCAATAATGTCAGCTCTGCAGCACACTGTCATTTTCCCTGGAGAATCTTCAGACAAATAGGCTTCTAAAGATGTTCCACCATTAAAGTTTTCAGGTAAGATTTAGGGGGTCCCTCCAAACGATCTTGAAATCATACCACTCAGTATTTGCTTATTTTGCCTACTCCTAAAGATTAGTGTACTTATTTTAATTACTTTCTCCTATACTGAGGGACTCAATCCAACATAAGATTGAAGTCTTTTTTATGCAAAGTTTATTTTCTAGTAATTCCCTCTTATAGAAAATTTCACCATAATTTAAATAGCTATTTATCCAATAATTATATATTTCTTTGAAATAACTTGTATAAAATAGTATTAGAATTATATTACTAATGGCTTTTTAAAAAACAATTAAAGGCAGAAATTAACTGGTATTTACTTATAGGATAATAATTTGTGTTCATTGTAATAATTAATACTGAGGTGAAAATATGCAGTTATTCTATTGTATCTAGTAATCACATTGGCAGATCATTGTTCTTTTTTATTGTAGTAATGAGGAACATTGTGTTCTATGATATCTAGCACTTTCTAAATTCACATATTTCAAATAAACTTCCTTGTTTACAGACCATAAGATGGCACATCTCATTTGCAATTGAATGTTTTTTTGTAGGCTCTCCCAAAGGCAGACAGGCAGGTATGCAAGGTGGGTTTGGGTAGAAATGTATATATATATACACACTATGTTCTAGAAAAGACATGATACAACCCCTATCTATGTCAATGTCTGATAAACCATTACTGGCTTTTTCTTCTAAAGCTTCTTCCTTCTCCTCCTCCTCCTCCTTCTCCTTCTTCTTCATTCCTTCCACTCTCCTATGCTTTCGAGTTTAATATTTTCTCTCTCCCCATTTTCCAGAACCAGGCCAACTAACTATCACTCATGATAATTACTACCTTCCATGCCCACAATCATCTTCCATACATAAGAACCAAGTCTATAGTAGTAGTTCTTAAGCCCAGCTGCCCATCAAAATGCCTTGCAGAAAATGTGGAATATATACACACCTAAGAGTCACTCCCAAAGATTCTGAGTCCTACAGAGTTCCTGACCTGGCTCCGCAGATAATTCTGATACACAGCCAGAGTTAAGAAACATTAATACAGAAACACAAATTCTAATTTTAGGTATATGTAAAATTCATAAATAAATGTTTACCTAAGCAATTATACTCTCTTTATAAAGACTCTTATGTACAAACCAGCATCAAGAAAGTTGATATGTGAAACAGGCCTTCTTTAAAATCATTGAGAAGTTACTAACTCCTAGTATGCTGAAGAACTCACAACCTGTCTCCAGGAATACCTTTTGTATTCAAACCTTTTATGTTGTATGTATTATGTTGTGCATTGGTTAAGCAGCATTTTGTGGGCTGGGAAGTTATAGTTCTCTAAGAGTTCCTCATAACTCTACCATTGAAACCTGAATGGCTAGACTTCCGAATCTAATTATCTATACTGCATTGCTCAATACCATAGTCACTTATGCCTTTGGAGCCCTTAAAATTAGGCATCTCACATTACAATTTGTTATCAGCGTAAAATACACGTACATTTCAAACCACACAAAAAAGTAAAATATCTCTAAATTTTTATATTGACTATAAGTTGAAATAATATTTATAGATATTGACCTAAATAAAATGTATTATAATAATTAATTTGCTTGATATTTTAATGTTATTAGTGTGGGTTATCAGAAAATTAAAAGTTACATATGTGGCTCACTTTATATTTCTTTTTTTTTAATCTTCTTTTTTTTTTCAAATACATTTGTCTCTGCCTACCCCAACACTTTCCCTTGCCCCCTCCCTCCTTCCCTCCCTCAGCTCTTCCCCTTTGGTTTTGTCCATGAGTCCTTGCTATATGTTCCTTGACTTTCCCCTTCCCTTCCTTTTCCCCGCCCCCCCTTCCCTCTTGTCTCTATTGATTTCTTGTCCTTTTAGTGTTGCTGGTCTTATTTTCCTTGCATCTTTGTATTGTTGGTTAGGTTCCGCTTATAGGTGAGATCATATGGTATTTGTCTTTTGCCCCCTGGCTTATTTCGCTTAGCATAATGCTCTCCAGTTCCATCCATGCTGTCGCGAAGTTTAGTAGTTCATTTTTCTTTCTGCTGCGTAGTATTCCATTGTGTATATGTACCATTACTTTTTGATCCAATCATCTACTGATGGGCATTGAGGTTGCTTCCAACACTTGGCTATTGTAAATTGTGCTGCTATGAACATTGGGGTGCAGAGGTTCTTTTGTACTGGCGTTTTGGTATTCTTAGGGTATAGTCCCAGCAGGGGAATCACTGGATCAAAAGGCAGTTCCATTTTCAGCTTTCTGAGGAAATTCCACACTGCTTTCCACAGTGGCTGCACCAGTCTGCATTCCCACCAACAGTGGACTAGGGTTCCCTTTCCTCCACAGCCTCGCCAGCACCTGCTGTTTGTTGATCTGTTTATGATGGCCATTCTGACCGGTGTGAGGTGGTACCTCATGGTGGTTTTGATCTGCATTTCTCTGATGGCTAGTGATGCTGAGCATCCTTTCAAATGCCTCTGGGCCCTCTGTATCTTCTCCTTGGAAAAGCGTCTGCCCAGGTCCTTTGCCCATTTTTTGATTGGATCGTTTGTCCTCTTGGAGTGGAGTCGAGTGAGTTCTTTATATATCTTGGAGATCAAACCTCTATCTGATGTATCATTAGCGAATATATTTTCCCATATGGTTGGCTCCCTTTTCATTTTGCTGATGTTTTCTTTCGCCGTGCAGAAGCTTCTTATTTTGATGAGGCCCCACTTCTTTATTCTTTCCTTTATGTCCCTTGCTTTAGGAGACATATCAGTGAAAAAGTTGCTGTGTGGGATATCTGAGAGTTTCCTGCCAATGTTCTCCTCTAGGACTTTTATGGGGTTGCAACTGATATTGAAGTCTTTTATCCATCTTGAGTTTATTTTTGTGTATGGTGTCAGCTGATGATCCAATTGCAATTTTTTGCATGTAGCCGTCCAGCTCTCCCAACACCATTTGTTGAAGAGGCTATTATTGCTCCATTTTATGCTTCTGCCCCCTTTGTCAAATATTAGATGCCCATGGAGACCTGGCTTATTTCTGGGTTTTCTATTCTGTTCCACTGGTCTATGGATCTGTTCTTGTGCCAGTACCAGATTGTTTTGAGTATAGTGGCTTTGTAATATAGTTTGATGTCCGGTATTGTGATCCCTACTACTTTGTGTTTCTTCATCAAAATTGCTGCGGCTATTCAGGGTCGTTTATGGTTCCATATACGTTTTTGAAATGTCTGTTCTATTTCTGTGAAATATGTCATTGGTATCTTAATAGGGATTATGTTGAATCTATAAATTGCTTTGGGTAGTATGGACATTTTGATGATATTAATTCTTCCATCCTTGAGCACGGTATACACTTCCATTTATTTGTGTCTTCCTTAATTTCTTTCTTCAATGTTGTATAGTTTTCTGCGTATAGGTCTTTTACCTCTTTGGTTAAATTTATTCCTAGGTACTTTATTTTTCTTCTTGCTATATTGAATGGTATTTTTTTTTCTGATTTCTTCTTCTTCTATTTCATTGCTGGTTTACAAAAATGCCTTTGATTTCTGAATATTGACTTTGTATCCTGCTGTTTTGCCAAATTCACTTATTAGGTTGAGGAGTTTTTTGGTAGAGTCTACAGGGTTCTCTATGTACACTATCATGGCATCTGCAAACAATGAGAGCTTTACTTCCTCCTTTCCTATTTGGATGCCTTTTATCTCTTTCTCTTGTCTGACCGCTGTGGCTAGGACTTCCAATACGATGTTGAAAGAAGCGGTGAGAGCGGAAATCCTTGTTGTGCTCCCGATCTTAGTGGGAAAGCTTTCAGTTTTTGCCCGTTGAGTATGAAGTTGGCTGTAGGTTTCTCATATATGGCCATTATTATGTTGAGGAATGCCCCATTTATTCCCATTTTGCTGAGTGTTTTGATCATAAATGCGTGCTGTACCTTATCGAATGCTTTTTCTGCATCTATCGAGATTTTCATGTCGTTTTTGTCGCTTCTTTTACTTATGTGATGTATCACGTTTACTGATTTGCGTATATTGAACCATCCCTGCATGCCTGGAATGAATCCCACTTGATTGTGGTGGATAATCTTTTTAATGTATTGCTGGATGCAGTTTGCCAATATTTTGTGGAGGATTTTAGCATCTATGTTCATCAGCGAAATTGGCCTGTAGTTTTCTTTCTTTGTAGGGTCTTTATCTGATTTTGGGATCAGGGTGATGCTGGCCTCATAGAAAGAGTCTGGGAGTCTTCCCTCCTCTTGGATTTTTTGGAAGAGTCTGAGAAGGACAGGGGTTAGCTCTTCCTTAAATGTTTTGTAAAATTCTCCTGTGAAACAGTCAGGCCCTGGGCTTTTGTGTGCTGGGAGTTTCTTCATTACTGCTTCAATTTCCCCAGCTGTTATCTGTCTGTTCAAGCTTTCTGTTTCTTCCTCCTTCAGTGTTGGAAGATTATACTTTTCTAAAAATTTGTCCATTTCATCAAGGTTTTCAAATTTCTTGGCATATAATTGTTCTTTGTACTTTCTGACAATCCTTTGTATTTCTGTGGTATCAGTTGTTATTTCTCCTCTTTTCGTTTCTGATATTATTAATTTGGGTCCTCTCCCTTTTTTTCTTGATGAGTCTGCTTAAAGGCTTGTCAATTTTATTTATCTTTTCAAAGAACCAGCTTCTGGATTGGTTGATCCTTTGAATTGTTCTTTTCGTCTCTATGTCATTCAGTTCTGCTCTAATCTTGATTATTTCCTTCCATCTACTTGCTCTGGGATTTATTTGTTGTTGTTTCTCCAGTTCTTGAAGTTGTAGTGTTAGGTCTTTTATTTGAAATGTTTCTATCTGTTTTAGGTAAGCCTGTATTGCTATGAACTTCCCTCTCAGGACTGCCTTTGCTGTGTCCCATAGGTTTTGGACTGTTGTCTGTTCATTTTCATTTGTTTCCAGAAATTTTTTGATTTCTTCTCTTATCTCATTATTGACCCATTCATTGTTTAATAGTCTACTGTTCAGTCTCCATGAGTTTGCAAGTTTTTGAAGTTTCTCTTTGAGGTTGATTTCCAGTTTCAAGCCCTTGTGGTCTGAGAAAAAGTTTGGTTATTTCAATTTTCCTGAATTTGCTGAGGT